>NC_090930.1:426810846-431810846 GCF_040938575.1 Ambystoma mexicanum
ACCAGGCGCCCACTCATGTCTCCCATCACCCCCACCCCCCAGCATCCAGGGGCAACCTCAACCAGGCCCCCACTCATGTCTCCCATCACCCCCACCCCCCAGCAGTGCAGGGCACCCTCCACCAGGCCCCCACTCATGTCTCCCATCACCCCACTCCCCAGCAGTGTAGGGCAACCTCCACCAGGCCCCCACTCATGTCCAACTCATGTCTCCATTCACCCCACCCCCCAGCATCCAGGGGCACACTCCACCAGGCCCCCACTCATGTCTCCCATCACCCCCACCCCCCAGGATCCAGGGGCACCCTCCACCAGGCCTCCACTCATGTCTCCCATCACCCCACCCCCCAGCAGTGCAGGGCACCCTCCACCAGGCCCCCACTCATGTCTCCCATCACCCCCAGCAGTCAGGGGCACCCTCCACCATGCCCCCACTCATGTATCCCATCACCCCCACCCCCCAGCAGTCAGGGGCACCCTCCACCAGGCCCCCACTCATGTTTCCCATCACCCCACCCCCCAGCAGTGTAGGGCACCCTCCACCGGACCCCCACTCATGTCCAACTCATGTCTCCCATCACCCCACCCCCCAGCAGTGCAGGGCACCCTCCACCAGGCCCCCACTCATGTCCAACTCATGTCTCCCATCACCCCCACCCCCCAGCAGTGCAGGGTACCCTCCACCAGGCCCCCACTCATGTCCCCCTGGACCCCCACCCCCCAGCATCCAGGGGCACCCTCCACCAGGCCCCCACTCATGTCTCCCATCACCCCACTCCCCAGCAGTGCAGGGCAACCTCCACCAGGCTCCCACTCATGTCCAACTCATGTCTCCATTCACCCCACCCCCCAGCATCCAGGGGCACACTCCACCAGGCCCCCACTCATGTCTCCCATCACCCCCACCCCCCAGGATCCAGGGGCACCCTCCACCAGGCCTCCACTCATGTCTCCCATCACCCCCACCCCCCAGCAGTGCAGGGCACCCTCCACCAGGCCCCCACTCATGTCTCCCATCACCCCACCCCCCAGCAGTGCAGGGCACCCTCCACCAGGCCCCCACTCCTGTCCAACTCATGTCTCCCATCACCCCCACCCCCCAGCATCCAGGGGCACCCTCCACCAGGCGCCCACTCATGTCTCCCATCACCCCCACCCCCCAGCATCCAGGGGCAACCTCCACCAGGCCCCCACTCATGTCTCCCATCACCCCCACCCCCCAGCAGTGCAGGGCACCCTCCACCAGGCCCCCACTCATGTCTCCCATCACCCCACTCCCCAGCAGTGCAGGGCAACCTCCACCAGGCCCCCACTCATGTCCAACTCATGTCTCCATTCACCCCACCCCCCAGCATCCAGGGGCACACTCCACCAGGCCCCCACTCATGTCTCCCATCACCCCACCCCCCAGGATCCAGGGGCACCCTCCACCAGGCCTCCACTCATGTCTCCCATCACCCCCACCCCCCAGCAGTGCAGGGCACCCTCCACCAGGCCCACACTCATGTCTCCCATCACCCCCAGCAGTGAGGGGCACCCTCCACCATGCCCCCACTCATGTATCCCATCACCCCCACCCCCCAGCAGTCAGGGGCACCCTCCACCAGGCCCCCACTCATGTCTCCCATCACCCCCACCCCCCAGCAGTGTAGGGCACCCTCCACCGGACCCCCACTCATGTCCAACTCATGTCTCCCATCACCCCACCCCCCAGCAGTGCAGGGCACCCTCCACCAGGCCCCCACTCATGTCCAACTCATGTCTCCCATCACCCCCACCCCCCAGCAGTGCAGGGTACCCTCCACCAGGCCCCCACTCATGTCCCCCTGGACCCCCACCCCCCAGCATCCAGGGGCACCCTCCACCAGGCCCCCACTCATGTCTCCCATCACCCCACTCCCCAGCAGTGCAGGGCAACCTCCACCAGGCCCCCACTCATGTCCAACTCATGTCTCCATTCACCCCACCCCCCAGCATCCAGGGGCACACTCCACCAGGCCCCCACTCATGTCTCCCATCACCCCCACCCCCCAGGATCCAGGGGCACCCTCCACCAGGCCTCCACTCATGTCTCCCATCACCCCCACCCCCCAGCAGTGCAGGGCACCCTCCACCAGGCCCCCACTCATGTCTCCCATCACCCCCACCCCCCAGCAGTCAGGGGCACCCTCCACCATGCCCCCACTCATGTATCCCATCACCCCCACCCCCCAGCAGTCAGGGGCACCCTCCACCAGGCCCCCACTCATGTCTCCCATCACCCCCACCCCCCAGCAGTGTAGGGCACCCTCCACCAGACCCCCACTCATGTCCAACTCATGTCTCCCATCACCCCACCCCCCAGCAGTGCAGGGCACCCTCCACCAGGCCCCCACTCATGTCCAACTCATGTCTCCCATCACCCCCACCCCCCAGCAGTGCAGGGTACCCTCCACCAGGCCCCCACTCATGTCCCCCTGGACCCCCACCCCCCAGCATCCAGGGGCACCCTCCACCAGGCCCCCACTTATGTCCAATTCCTGTCTCCCATCACCCCCACCCCCCAGCATCCAGAGGCACCCTCCACCAGGCCCCCACTCATGTCTCCCATCACCCCCACCCCCCAGCATCCAGGGGCACCCTCCACCAGGCCCCCACTCATGTCTCCCATTACCCCACCCCCCAGCATCCAGGGGCACCCTCCACCAGGCCCCCACTCATGTCTCCCATTACCCCACCCCCCAGCAGTGCAGGGCACCCTCCACCAGGCCCCCACTCATGTCTCCCATCACCCCCACCCCCCAGCAGTGCAGGGCACCCTCCACCAGGCCCCCACTCATGTCTCCCATCACCCCCACCCCCCAGCAGTGCAGGGCACCCTCCACCAGGCCCCCACTCATGTCCAACTCATGTCTCCCATCACCCCCACCCCCCAGCATCCAGGGGCCCCCTCCACCAGGCCCCCACTCATGTCTCCCATCACCCCCACCCCCCGGCATCCAGGGGCACCCTCCACCAGGCCCCCACTCATGTCTCCCATCACCCCCACCCCCCAGCAGTGCAGGGCACCCTCCACCAGGCCGCCACTCATGTCTCCCATCACCCCCACCCCCCAGCAGTGCAGGGCACCCTCCACCAGGCCCCCACTCATGTCCAACCCATGTCTCCCATCACCCCCACCCCCCAGGATCCAGGGGCACCCTCCACCAGGCCCCCGCTCCTGTCTCCCATCACCCCCACCCCCCTGCATCCAGGGGCACCCTCCACCAGGCCCCCACTCATGTCTACCATCACCCCCACCCCCCAGCAGTGCAGGGCACCCTCCACCAGGCCCCCACTCATGTCCAACTCATGTCTCCCATCACCCCCACCCCCCAGCAGTGCAGGGTACCCTCCACCAGGCCCCCACTTATGTCCCCCTGGACCCGCACCCACCAGCATCCAGGGGCACCCTCCACCAGGCCCCCACTTATGTCCAACTCCTGTCTCCCATCACCCGCACCCCCCAGCATCCAAGGGCACCCTCCACCAGGCCCCCACTCATGTCTCCCATCACCCCCACCCCCCAGAATCCAGGGGCACCCTCCACCAGGCCCCCACTCATGTCTCCCATTACCCCCACCCCCCAGCAGTGCAGGGCACCCTCCACCAGGCCCCCACCCATGTCTCCCATCGCCCCCACCCCCCAGCAGTGCAGGGCACCCTCCACCAGGCCCCCACTCATGTCTCCCATCACCCCCACCCCCCAGCAGTGCAGGGCACCCTCCACCAGGCCCCCACTCATGTCCAACTCATGTCTCCCATCACCCAACACCCCAGCATCCAGGGGCACCCTCCAGCAGGCCCCCACTCATGTCTCCCATCACCCCCACCCCCCAGCATCCAGGGGCACTCTCCACCAGGCCCCCACTCACGTCTCCCATCACCCCACCCCCCAGCAGTGCAGGGCACCCTCCACCAGGCCCCCACTCATGTCCAACTCATGTCTCCCATCACCCCCACCCCCCAGCATCCAGGGGCACCCTCCACCAGGCGCCCACTCATGTCTCCCATCACCCCCACCCCCCAGCATCCAGGGGCAACCTCCACCAGGCCCCCACTCATGTCTCCCATCACCCCCACCCCCCAGCAGTGCAGGGCACCCTCCACCAGGCCCCCACTCATGTCTCCCATCACCCCCACTCCCCAGCAGTGCAGGGCAACCTCCACCAGGCTCCCACTCATGTCCAACTCATGTCTCCATTCACCCCACCCCCCAGCATCCAGGGGCACACTCCACCAGGCCCCCACTCATGTCTCCCATCACCCCCACCCCCCAGGATCCAGGGGCACCCTCCACCAGGCCTCCACTCATGTCTCCCATCACCCCCACCCCCCAGCAGTGCAGGGCACCCTCCACCAGGCCCCCACTCATGTCTCCCATCACCCCCACCCCCCAGCAGTCAGGGGCACCCTCCACCATGCCCCCACTCATGTATCCCATCACCCCCACCCCCCAGCAGTCAGGGGCACCCTCCACCAGGCCCCCACTCATGTCTCCCATCACCCCCACCCCCAGCAGTGTAGGGCACCCTCCACCGGACCCCCACTCATGTCCAACTCATGTCTCCCATCACCCCCACCCCCAGCAGTGCAGGGCACCCTCCACCAGGCCCCCACTCATGTCCAACTCATGTCTCCCATCACCCCCACCCCCCAGCAGTGCAGGGCACCCTCCACCAGGCCCCCACTCATGTCCCCTGCACCCCCACCCACCAGGATCCAGGGGCACCCTCCACCAGGCCCCCACTCATGTCCAACCATGTCTCCCATCACCCCCACCCCCAGCATCCAGGGGCACCCTCCACCAGGCCCCACTCATGTCTCCCATCACCGCCACCCTCCAGCATCCAGGGGCACCCTCCACCAGGCCCCACTCTTGTCTCCCATCACCCCCACCCCCCAGCAGTGCAGGGCACCCTCCACCAGGCCCCCACTCATGTCTCCCAGCACCCCCATCCCCCAGCAGTACAGGGCACCCTCCACCAGGCCCCCCCAGCAGTGCAGGGGCACCCTCCACCAGGCCCCCATTCATGTCCAACTCATGTCTCCCATCACCCCCACCCCCCAGCATCCAGGGGCACCCTCCACCAGGCCCCCACTCATGTCTCCCATCACCCCACCCCCCAGCATCCAGGGGCACCCTCCACCAGGCCCCCACTCATGTCTCCCATCACCCCCACCCCCCAGCAGTGCAGGGCACCCTCCACCAGGCCCCCACTCATGTCTCATCCACCCCCACTCCCAGCAGTCAGGGGCACCCTCCACCAGGCCCCCACTCATGTCCCCCTGCACCTCCACCCCCCACCATCCAGGAGCACCCTCCACCAGGCCCCCACTCATGTCTCCCATTACCCTCAACCCCCAGCAGTGCAGGGCACCCTCCACCAGGCCCCACTCATGTCCAACTCATGTCTCCCATCACCCCCACCCCCCTGCATCCAGGGGCATCCTCCACCAGGACCCCACTCATGTCCCCATCACCCCCCACCCCCCAGCATCCAGGGGCACCCTCCACCAGGCCCCCACTCATGTCTCCCATTACCCCCACCCCCCAGCAGTGCAGGGCACCCTCCACCAGGACCCCACTCATGTCTCCCATCACCCCCACCCCCAGCAGTCAGGGGCACCCTCCACCAGGCCCCCATTCATGTCTCCTATCACCCCCACCCCCCAGCATCCAGGGGCACCCTCCACCAGGCCGCCACTCATGTCTCCCATCACCCCCACCCCCCAGCATCCAGGAGCACCCTCTACCAGGCCCCCACTCATGTCTCCCATCACCCTCAACCCCCAGCAGTGCAGGGCACCCTCCACCAGGCCCCACTCATGTCCAACTCATGTCTCCCATCACCCCCAGTCCCCAGCATCCAGGGGCACCCTCCACCAGGCCCTCACTCATGTCTCCCATCACCCCTACCCCCCAGCATCCAGGGGCACGCTCCACCAGGCCCCCACTCATGTCTCCCATCACCCCCACCCCCAGCAGTGCAGGGCACCCTCCACCAGGCCCTCACTCATGTCTCCCATCACCCCACCCCCCAGCAGTGCAGGGCACCCTCCACCAGGCCCCCACTCATGTCCAACTCATGTCTCCCTTCACCCCCACCCCCCAGCATCCAGGGGCACCCTCCACCAGGACCCCACTCATGTCCCCATCACCCCCACCCCCCAGCATCCAGGGGCACCCTCCACCAGGCCCCCACTCATGTCTCCCATTACCCCCACCCCCCAGCAGTGCAGGGCACCCTCCACCAGGCCGCCACTCATGTCTCCCATCACCCCACCCCCCAGCATCCAGGGGGCACCCTCCACCAGGCCCCCACTCATGTCTCCCATTCCCCCCACCCCCAGCAGTGCAGGGGCACCCTCCACCAGGCCCCCACTCATGTCTCCCATTACCCCCACCCCCCAGCAGTGCAGGGGCACCCTCCACCAGGCCGCCACTCATGTCTCCCATCACCCCCACCCCCCAGCATCCAGGGGCACCCTCCACCAGGCCGCCACTCATGTCTCCCATCACCCCCACCCCCCAGCATCCAGGGGCACCCTCCACCAGGCCCCCACTCATGTCTCCCATAACCCCCACCCCCAGTATTCAGGGGCACCCTCCACCAGGCCCCCACTCATGTCCCCCTGCACCCCCACCACCCAGCATCCAGGAGCACCCTCCACCAGGCCCCCACTCATGTCTCCCATCATCCCCAACCCCCAGCAGTGCAGGGCACCCTCCACCAGGCCCCACTCATGTCCAACTCATGTCTCCCATCACCCCCAGCGCCCAGCATCCAGGGGCACCCTCCACCAGGCCCCCACTCATGTCTCCCATCACCCCTACCCTCCAGCATCCAGGGGCACGCTCCACCAGGCCCCCACTCATGTCTCCCATCACCCCCACCCCCCAGCAGCGCAGGGCACCCTCCACCAGGCCCCCACTCATGTCTCCCATCACCCCCACCCCACAGCAGTGCAGGGCACCCTCCACCAGGCCCCCACTCATGTCCAACTCATGTCTCCCATCACCCCCACCCCCCAGCATCCAGGTGCACCCTCCACCAGGACCCCACTCATGTCCCCATCACCCCCACCGCCCAGCATCCAGGGGCTCCCTCCACCAGGCCCCCACTCATGTGTCCCATTACCCCCACCCCCCAGCAGTGCAGGGCACCCTCCACCAGGACCCCACTCATGTCTCCCATCACCCCCACCCCCAGCAGTCAGAGGCACCCTCCACCAGGCCCCCACTCATGTCCCCTATCACCCCCACCCCCCAGCATCCAGGGGCACCCTCCACCAGGCCGCCACTCATGTCTCCCATCACCCCCACCCCCCAGCAGTGCAGGGCACCCTCCACCAGGCCCCCACTCATGTCCAACTCATGTCTACCATCACCCCACCACCCAGCAGTGCAGGGCACCCTCCACCAGGCCCCCACTCATGTCCAACTCATGTCTCCCATCACCCCCACCCCCCAGCAGTGCAGGGTACCCTCCACCAGGCCCCCACTCATGTCTCCCATCACCTCCACCCCCCAGCAGTGCAGGGCACCCTCCACCAGGCCCCCACTCATGTCCAACTCATGTCTCCCATCACCCCCACCCCCCAGCAGTGCAGGGTACCCTCCACCAGGCCCCCACTCATGTCTCCCATCACCTCCACCCCCCAGCAGTGCAGGGCACCCTCCACCAGGCCCCCACTCATGTCCAACTCATGTCTCCCATCACCCCCACCCCCCAGCAGTGCAGGGTACCCTCCACCAGGCCCCCACTCATGTCCAACTCATGTCTCCCATCACCCCCATCCCCCAGCATCCAGGGGCACCCTCCACCAGGCCCCCACTCATGTCTCCCATCACCCCTACTCCCCAGCAGTGCAGGGCACCCTCCACCGGGCCCCCACTCATGTCCCCCTGGACCCCCACCCACCAGCATCCAGGGGCACCCTCCACCAGGCCCCCACTTATGTCCAACTCCTGTCTCCCATCACCCCCACCCCCCAGCATCCAAGGGCACCCTCCACCAGGCCCCACTCATGTCTCCCATCACCCCCACCCCCCAGAATCCAGGGGCACCCTCCACCAGGCCCCCACTCATGTCTCCCATTACCCCCACCCCCCAGCAGTGCAGGGCACCCTCCACCAGGCCCCCACTCATGTCTCCCATCGCTCCCACCCCCCCAGCAGTGCAGGGCACCCTCCACCAGGCCCCCACTCATGTCTCCCATCACCCCCACCCCCCAGCAGTGCAGGGCACCCTCCACCAGGCCCCCACTCATGTCCAACTCATGTCTCCCATCACCCCCACCCCCCAGCATCCAGGGGCACCCTCCACCAGGCCCCCACTCATGTCTCCCATCACCCCCAACCCCCAGCAGTGCAGGGCACCCTCCACCAGGCCCCCACTCATGTCTCCCATCACCCCCACCCCCCAGCAGTGCAGGGCACCCTCCACCAGCACCCCCACTCATGTCCAACTCATGTCTCCCATCACCAACACCCCAGCATCCAGGGGGCACCCTCCACCAGGCCCCCACTCATGGCTCCTATCACCCCCACCCCCCAGCATCCAGGGGCACCCTCCACCAGGCCCCCACTCATGTCTCCCATCACCCCCACCCCCCAGCAGTGCAGGGCACCCTCCACCAGGCCCCCACTCATGTCTCCCATCACCCCCACCCCCCAGCAGTCAGGGGCACCCTCCACCAGGCCCCCACTCATGTCCAACTCATGTCTCCCATCACCCCACCCCCAGCATCCAGGGGCACCCTCCACCAGGCCCCCACTCATGTCTCCCATCACCCCTACTCCCCAGCAGTGCAGGGCACCCTCCACCAGGCCCCCACTCATGTCCCCTGGACCCCCACCCACCAGCATCCAGGGGCACCCTCCACCAGGCCCCCACTTATGTCCAACTCCTGTCTCCCATCACCCCCACCCCCCAGCATCCAAGGGCACCCTCCACCAGGCCCCAACCATGTCTCCCATCACCCCCACCCCCCAGAATTCCAGGGGCACCCTCCACCAGGCCCCCACTCATGTCTCCCATTACCCCCACCCCCCAGTAGTGCAGGGCACCCTCCACCAGGCCCCCACTCATGTCTCCCATCGCCCCCACCCCCCAGCAGTGCAGGCCACCCTCCACCAGGCCCCCACTCATGTCTCCCATCACCCCCACCCCCCAGCACTGCAGGGCACCCTCCACCAGGCCCCCACTCATGTCCAACTCATGTCTCCCATCACCCCCCACCCCCAGCATCCAGGGGCACCCTCCACCCAGGCCCCACTCATGTCTCCCATTACCCCACCCCCAGCAGTGCAGGGCACCCTCCACCAGGCCCCCACTCATGTCTCCCATCACCCCCACCCCCCAGCAGTGCAGGGCACCCTCCACCAGGCCCCCACTCATGTCTCCCATCACCCCCACCCCCCAGCAGTGCAGGGCACCCTCCACCAGGCCCCCACTCCATGTCCAACTCATGTCTCCCATCACCCCCACCCCCCAGCATCCAGGGGCACCCTCCACCAGGCCCCCACTCATGTCTTCCATCACCCCCACCCCCCGGCATCCAGGGGCACCCTCCACCAGGCCCCCACTCATGTCTCCCATCACCCCCACCCCCCAGCAGTGCAGGGCACCCTCCACCAGGCCGCCACTCATGTCTCCATCACCCCCCACCACCCAGCAGTGCAGGGCACCCTCCACCAGGCCCCCACTCATGTCCCAACTCATGTCTCCCATCACCCCCACCCCCCAGGATCCAGGGGCACCCTCCACCAGGCCCCCGCTCCTATCTCCCATCACCCCCACCCCCCTGCATCCAGGGGCACCCTCCACCAGGCCCCACTCATGTCTCCCATCACCCCCACCCCCCAGCAGTGCAGGGCACCCTCCACCAGGCCCCCACTCATGTCCAACTCATGTCTCCCATCACCCCCACCCCCCAGCAGTGCAGGGTACCCTCCACCAGGCCCCCACTCATGTCCCACTGGACCCGCACCCACCAGCATCCAGGGGCACCCTCCACCAGGCCCCCACTTATGTCAGACTCCTGTCCCCCATCACCCCCACCCCCCAGCATCCCAGGGGCACCCTCCACCAGGCCCCCACTCATGTGTCCCATCACCCCCACCCCCCAGCATCCAGGGGCACCCTCCACCAGGCCCCCACTCATGTCTCCCATCACCCCACCCCCCAGCAGTGCAGGGCACCCTCCACCAGGCCCCCACTCATGTCTCCCATCACCCCCACCCCCCAGCAGTGCAGGGCACCCTCCACCAGGCCCCCACTCATGTCCAACTCATGTCTCCCATCACCCCCACCCCCCAGCATCCAGGGGCACCCTCCACCAGGCCCCCACTCATGTCTCCCATCACCCCCACCCCCCGGCATCCAGGGGCACCCTCCACCAGGCCCCCACTCCTGTCTCCCATCACCCCTACCCCCTGCATCCAGGGGCACCCTCCACCAGGCCCCCACTCATGTCTCCCATCACCCCCGCCCCCCAGCAGTGCAGGGCACCCTCCACCAGGCCCCCACTCATGTTCAACTCATGTCTCCCATCACCCCCACCCCCCAGCAGTGCAGGGTACCCTCCACCAGGCCCCCACTCATGTCCCCCTGGACCCGCACCCACCAGCATCCAGGGGCACCCTCCACCAGGCCCCCACTTATGTCCAACTCCTGTCTCCCATCACCCCCACCCCCCAGCATCCAGGGGCACCCTCCACCAGGCCCCCACTCATGTGTCCCATCACCCCCACACCCCAGCATCCAGGGGCACCCTCCACCAGGCCCCCACTCATGTCTCCCATCACCCCCACCCCCCAGCAGTGCAGGGCACCCTCCACCAGGCCCCCACTCATGTCTCCCATCACCCCCCCCCAGCAGTGCAGGGCACCCTCCACCAGGCCCCCACTCATGTCCAACTCATGTCTCCCATCACCCCCATCCCCCAGCATCCAGGGGCACCCTCCACCAGGCCCCCACTCATGTCTCCCATCACCCCTACTCCCCAGCAGTGCAGGGCACCCTCCACCAGGCCCCCACTCATGTCCCCCTGGACCCCCACCCACCAGCATCCAGGGGCACCCTCCACCAGGCCCCCACTTATGTCCAACTCCTGTCTCCCATCACCCCCACCCCCCAGCATCCAAGGGCACCCTCCACCAGGCCCCACTCATGTCTCCCATCACCCCCACCCCCCAGAATCCAGGGGCACCCTCCACCAGGCCCCCACTCATGTCTCCCATTACCCCCACCCCCCAGCAGTGCAGGGCACCCTCCACCAGGCCCCCACTCATGTCTCCCATCGCTCCCACCCCCCAGCAGTGCAGGGCACCCTCCACCAGGCCCCCACTCATGTCTCCCATCACCCCCACCCCCCAGCAGTGCAGGGCACCCTCCACCAGGCCCCCACTCATGTCCAACTCATGTCTCCCATCACCCCCAGCGCCCAGCATCCAGGGGCACCCTCCACCAGGCCCCCACTCATGTCTCCCATCACCCCTACCCTCCAGCATCCAGGGGCACGCTCCACCAGGCCCCCACTCATGTCTCCCATCACCCCCACCCCCCAGCAGCGCAGGGCACCCTCCACCAGGCCCCCACTCATGTCTCCCATCACCCCCACCCCACAGCAGTGCAGGGCACCCTCCACCAGGCCCCCACTCATGTCCAACTCATGTCTCCCATCACCCCCAGCGCCCAGCATCCAGGGGCACCCTCCACCAGGCCCCCACTCATGTCTCCCATCACCCCTACCCTCCAGCATCCAGGGGCACGCTCCACCAGGCCCCCACTCATGTCTCCCATCACCCCCACCCCCCAGCAGCGCAGGGCACCCTCCACCAGGCCCCCACTCATGTCTCCCATCACCCCCACCCCACAGCAGTGCAGGGCACCCTCCACCAGGCCCCCACTCATGTCCAACTCATGTCTCCCATCACCCCCACCCCCCAGCATCCAGGTGCACCCTCCACCAGGACCCCACTCATGTCCCCATCACCCCCACCGCCCAGCATCCAGGGGCTCCCTCCACCAGGCCCCCACTCATGTGTCCCATTACCCCCACCCCCCAGCAGTGCAGGGCACCCTCCACCAGGACCCCACTCATGTCTCCCATCACCCCCACCCCCAGCAGTCAGAGGCACCCTCCACCAGGCCCCCACTCATGTCCCCTATCACCCCCACCCCCCAGCATCCAGGGGCACCCTCCACCAGGCCGCCACTCATGTCTCCCATCACCCCCACCCCCCAGCAGTGCAGGGCACCCTCCACCAGGCCCCCACTCATGTCCAACTCATGTCTACCATCACCCCACCACCCAGCAGTGCAGGGCACCCTCCACCAGGCCCCCACTCATGTCCAACTCATGTCTCCCATCACCCCCACCCCCCAGCAGTGCAGGGTACCCTCCACCAGGCCCCCACTCATGTCTCCCATCACCTCCACCCCCCAGCAGTGCAGGGCACCCTCCACCAGGCCCCCACTCATGTCCAACTCATGTCTCCCATCACCCCCACCCCCCAGCAGTGCAGGGTACCCTCCACCAGGCCCCCACTCATGTCTCCCATCACCTCCACCCCCCAGCAGTGCAGGGCACCCTCCACCAGGCCCCCACTCATGTCCAACTCATGTCTCCCATCACCCCCACCCCCCAGCAGTGCAGGGTACCCTCCACCAGGCCCCCACTCATGTCCAACTCATGTCTCCCATCACCCCCATCCCCCAGCATCCAGGGGCACCCTCCACCAGGCCCCCACTCATGTCTCCCATCACCCCTACTCCCCAGCAGTGCAGGGCACCCTCCACCAGGCCCCCACTCATGTCCCCCTGGACCCCCACCCACCAGCATCCAGGGGCACCCTCCACCAGGCCCCCACTTATGTCCAACTCCTGTCTCCCATCACCCCCACCCCCCAGCATCCAAGGGCACCCTCCACCAGGCCCCACTCATGTCTCCCATCACCCCCACCCCCCAGAATCCAGGGGCACCCTCCACCAGGCCCCCACTCATGTCTCCCATTACCCCCACCCCCCAGCAGTGCAGGGCACCCTCCACCAGGCCCCCACTCATGTCTCCCATCGCTCCCACCCCCCCAGCAGTGCAGGGCACCCTCCACCAGGCCCCCACTCATGTCTCCCATCACCCCCACCCCCCAGCAGTGCAGGGCACCCTCCACCAGGCCCCCACTCATGTCCAACTCATGTCTCCCATCACCCCCACCCCCCAGCATCCAGGGGCACCCTCCACCAGGCCCCCACTCATGTCTCCCATCACCCCCAACCCCCAGCAGTGCAGGGCACCCTCCACCAGGCCCCCACTCATGTCTCCCATCACCCCCACCCCCCAGCAGTGCAGGGCACCCTCCACCAGCACCCCCACTCATGTCCAACTCATGTCTCCCATCACCCAACACCCCAGCATCCAGGGGGCACCCTCCACCAGGCCCCCACTCATGGCTCCTATCACCCCCACCCCCCAGCATCCAGGGGCACCCTCCACCAGGCCCCCACTCATGTCTCCCATCACCCCCACCCCCCAGCAGTGCAGGGCACCCTCCACCAGGCCCCCACTCATGTCTCCCATCACCCCCACCCCCCAGCAGTCAGGGGCACCCTCCACCAGGCCCCCACTCATGTCCAACTCATGTCTCCCATCACCCCCACCCCCCAGCATCCAGGGGCACCCTCCACCAGGCCCCCACTCATGTCTCCCATCACCCCTACTCCCCAGCAGTGCAGGGCACCCTCCACCAGGCCCCCACTCATGTCCCCCTGGACCCCCACCCACCAGCATCCAGGGGCACCCTCCACCAGGCCCCCACTTATGTCCAACTCCTGTCTCCCATCACCCCCACCCCCCAGCATCCAAGGGCACCCTCCACCAGGCCCCAACCATGTCTCCCATCACCCCCACCCCCCAGAATCCAGGGGCACCCTCCACCAGGCCCCCACTCATGTCTCCCATTACCCCCACCCCCCAGTAGTGCAGGGCACCCTCCACCAGGCCCCCACTCATGTCTCCCATCGCCCCCACCCCCCAGCAGTGCAGGGCACCCTCCACCAGGCCCCCACTCATGTCTCCCATCACCCCCACCCCCCAGCACTGCAGGGCACCCTCCACCAGGCCCCCACTCATGTCCAACTCATGTCTCCCATCACCCCCACCCCCCAGCATCCAGGGGCACCCTCCACCAGGCCCCCACTCATGTCTCCCATTACCCCACCCCCCAGCAGTGCAGGGCACCCTCCACCAGGCCCCCACTCATGTCTCCCATCACCCCCACCCCCCAGCAGTGCAGGGCACCCTCCACCAGGCCCCCACTCATGTCTCCCATCACCCCCACCCCCCAGCAGTGCAGGGCACCCTCCACCAGGCCCCCACTCATGTCCAACTCATGTCTCCCATCACCCCCACCCCCCAGCATCCAGGGGCACCCTCCACCAGGCCCCCACTCATGTCTTCCATCACCCCCACCCCCCGGCATCCAGGGGCACCCTCCACCAGGCCCCCACTCATGTCTCCCATCACCCCCACCCCCCAGCAGTGCAGGGCACCCTCCACCAGGCCGCCACTCATGTCTCCCATCACCCCCACCACCCAGCAGTGCAGGGCACCCTCCACCAGGCCCCCACTCATGTCCAACTCATGTCTCCCATCACCCCCATCCCCCAGGATCCAGGGGCACCCTCCACCAGGCCCCCGCTCCTATCTCCCATCACCCCCACCCCCCTGCATCCAGGGGCACCCTCCACCAGGCCCCCACTCATGTCTCCCATCACCCCCACCCCCCAGCAGTGCAGGGCACCCTCCACCAGGCCCCCACTCATGTCCAACTCATGTCTCCCATCACCCCCACCCCCCAGCAGTGCAGGGTACCCTCCACCAGGCCCCCACTCATGTCCCACTGGACCCGCACCCACCAGCATCCAGGGGCACCCTCCACCAGGCCCCCACTTATGTCAGACTCCTGTCCCCCATCACCCCCACCCCCCAGCATCCAGGGGCACCCTCCACCAGGCCCCCACTCATGTGTCCCATCACCCCCACCCCCCAGCATCCAGGGGCACCCTCCACCAGGCCCCCACTCATGTCTCCCATCACCCCACCCCCCAGCAGTGCAGGGCACCCTCCACCAGGCCCCCACTCATGTCTCCCATCACCCCCACCCCCCAGCAGTGCAGGGCACCCTCCACCAGGCCCCCACTCATGTCCAACTCATGTCTCCCATCACCCCCACCCCCCAGCATCCAGGGGCACCCTCCACCAGGCCCCCACTCATGTCTCCCATCACCCCCACCCCCCGGCATCCAGGGGCACCCTCCACCAGGCCCCCACTCCTGTCTCCCATCACCCCCACCCCCTGCATCCAGGGGCACCCTCCACCAGGCCCCCACTCATGTCTCCCATCACCCCCGCCCCCCAGCAGTGCAGGGCACCCTCCACCAGGCCCCCACTCATGTCCAACTCATGTCTCCCATCACCCCCACCCCCCAGCAGTGCAGGGTACCCTCCACCAGGCCCCCACTCATGTCCCCCTGGACCCGCACCCACCAGCATCCAGGGGCACCCTCCACCAGGCCCCCACTTATGTCCAACTCCTGTCTCCCATCACCCCCACCCCCCAGCATCCAGGGGCACCCTCCACCAGGCCCCCACTCATGTGTCCCATCACCCCCACACCCCAGCATCCAGGGGCACCCTCCACCAGGCCCCCACTCATGTCTCCCATCACCCCCACCCCCCAGCAGTGCAGGGCACCCTCCACCAGGCCCCCACTCATGTCTCCCATCACCCCCCCCCCAGCAGTGCAGGGCACCCTCCACCAGGCCCCCACTCATGTCCAACTCATGTCTCCCATCACCCCCATCCCCCAGCATCCAGGGGCACCCTCCACCAGGCCCCCACTCATGTCTCCCATCACCCCTACTCCCCAGCAGTGCAGGGCACCCTCCACCAGGCCCCCACTCATGTCCCCCTGGACCCCCACCCACCAGCATCCAGGGGCACCCTCCACCAGGCCCCCACTTATGTCCAACTCCTGTCTCCCATCACCCCCACCCCCCAGCATCCAAGGGCACCCTCCACCAGGCCCCACTCATGTCTCCCATCACCCCCACCCCCCAGAATCCAGGGGCACCCTCCACCAGGCCCCCACTCATGTCTCCCATTACCCCCACCCCCCAGCAGTGCAGGGCACCCTCCACCAGGCCCCCACTCATGTCTCCCATCGCTCCCACCCCCCAGCAGTGCAGGGCACCCTCCACCAGGCCCCCACTCATGTCTCCCATCACCCCCACCCCCCAGCAGTGCAGGGCACCCTCCACCAGGCACCCACTCATGTCCAACTCATGTCTCCCATCACCCCCACCCCCCAGCATCCAGGGGCACCCTCCACCAGGCCCCCACTCATGTCTCCCATCACCCCCAACCCCCAGCAGTGCAGGGCACCCTCCACCAGGCCCCCACTCATGTCTCCCATCACCCCCACCCCCCAGCAGTGCAGGGCACCCTCCACCAGCACCCCCACTCATGTCCAACTCATGTCTCCCATCACCCAACACCCCAGCATCCAGGGGGCACCCTCCACCAGGCCCCCACTCATGGCTCCCATCACCCCCACCCCCCAGCATCCAGGGGCACCCTCCACCAGGCCCCCACTCATGTCTCCCATCACCCCCACCCCCCAGCAGTGCAGGGCACCCTCCACCAGGCCCCCACTGATGTCTCCCATCACCCCCACCCCCCAGCAGTCAGGGGCACCCTCCACCAGGCCCCCACTCATGTCCAACTCATGTCTCCCATCACCCCCACCCCCCAGCATCCAGGGGCACCCTCCACCAGGCCCCCACTCATGTCTCCCATCACCCCTACTCCCCAGCAGTGCAGGGCACCCTCCACCAGGCCCCCACTCATGTCCCCCTGGACCCCCACCCACCAGCATCCAGGGGCACCCTCCACCAGGCCCCCACTTATGTCCAACTCCTGTCTCCCATCACCCCCACCCCCCAGCATCCAAGGGCACCCTCCACCAGGCCCCCACTCATGTCTCCCATTACCCCCACCCCCCAGCAGTGCAGGGCACCCTCCACCAGGCCCCCACTCATGTCTCCCATCGCCCCCACCCCCCAGCAGTGCAGGGCACCCTCCACCAGGCCCCCACTCATGTCTCCCATCACCCCCACCCCCCAGCACTGCAGGGCACCCTCCACCAGGCCCCCACTCATGTCCAACTCATGTCTCCCATCACCCCCACCCCCCAGCATCCAGGGGCACCCTCCACCAGGCCCCCACTCATGTCTCCCATCACCCCCACGCCCGGCATCCAGGGGCACCCTCCACCAGGCCCCCACTCATGTCTCCCATCACCCCCAACCCCCAGCAGTGCAGGGCACCCTCCACCAGGCCCCCACTCATGTCTCCCATCACCCCCACCCCCCAGCAGTGCAGGGCACCCTCCACCAGCACCCCCACTCATGTCCAACTCATGTCTCCCATCACCCAACACCCCAGCATCCAGGGGCACCCTCCACCAGGCCCCCACTCATGGCTCCCATCACCCCCACCCCCCAGCATCCAGGGGCACCCTCCACCAGGCCCCCACTCATGTCTCCCATCACCCCCACCCCCCAGCAGTGCAGGGCACCCTCCACCAGGCCCCCACTCATGTCTCCCATCACCCCCACCCCCCAGCAGTCAGGGGCACCCTCCACCAGGCCCCCACTCATGTCTCCCACCACCCCCACCCCCCAGCATCCAGGGACACTCTCCACCAGGCCCCCACTCATGTCTCCCATCACCCCACCCCCCAGCAGTGCAGGGCACCCTCCACCAGGCCCCCACTCATGTCCAACTCATGTCTCCCATCACCCCCACCCCCCAGCATCCAGGGGCACCCTCCACCAGGCGCCCACTCATGTCTCCCATCACCCCCACCCCCCAGCATCCAGGGGCAACCTCCACCAGGCCCCCACTCATGTCTCCCATCACCCCACCCCCCAGCAGTGCAGGGCACCCTCCACCAGGCCCCCACTCATGTCTCCCATCACCCCCACTCCCCAGCAGTGCAGGGCAACCTCCACCAGGCCCCCACTCATGTCCAACTCATGTCTCCATTCACCCAGCCCCCCAGCATCCAGGGGCACACTCCACCAGGCCCCCACTCATGTCTCCCATTACCCCCACCCCCCAGGATCCAGGGGCACCCTCCACCAGGCCTCCACTCATGTTTCCCATCACCCCCACCCCCCAGCAGTGCAGGGCACCCTCCACCAGGCCCCCACTCATGTCTCCCATCGCCCCCACCCCCCAGCAGTCAGGGGCACCCTCCACCATACCCCCACTCATGTATCCCATCACCCCCACCCCCCAGTAGTCAGGGGCACCCTCCACCAGGCCCCCACTCATGTCTCCCATCACCCCCACCCCCCAGCAGTGTAGGGCACCCTCCACCAGGCCCCCACTCATGTCCAACTCATGTCTCCCATCACCCCCACCCCCCAGCAGTGCAGGGCACCCTCCACCAGGCCCCACTCATGTCTCCCATCACCCCCACCCCCCAGAATCCAGGGGCACCCTCCACCAGGCCCCCACTCATGTCTCCCATCACCCCCACCCCCCAGCAGTGTAGGGCACCCTCCACCGGACCCCCACTCATGTCCAACTCATGTCTCCCATCACCCCCACCCCCCAGCAGTGCAGGGCACCCTCCACCAGGCCCCCACTCATGTCCAACTCATGTCTCCCATCACCCCCACCCCCCAGCAGTGCAGGGCACCCTCCACCAGGCCCCCACTCATGTCCCCTGCACCCCCACCCACCAGGATCCAGGGGCACCCTCCACCAGGCCCCCACTCATGTCCAACCATGTCTCCCATCACCCCCACCCCCCAGCATCCAGGGGCACCCTCCACCAGGCCCCCACTCATGTCTCCCATCACCGCCACCCTCCAGCATCCAGGGGCACCCTCCACCAGGCCCCACTCTTGTCTCCCATCACCCCCACCCCCCAGCAGTGCAGGGCACCCTCCACCAGGCCCCCACTCATGTCTCCCAGCACCCCCATCCCCCAGCAGTACAGGGCACCCTCCACCAGGCCCCCCAGCAGTGCAGGGGCACCCTCCACCAGGCCCCCATTCATGTCCAACTCATGTCTCCCATCACCCCCACCCCCCAGCATCCAGGGGCACCCTCCACCAGGCCCCCACTCATGTCTCCCATCACCCCACCCCCCAGCATCCAGGGGCACCCTCCACCAGGCCCCCACTCATGTCTCCCATCACCCCCACCCCCCAGCAGTGCAGGGCACCCTCCACCAGGCCCCCACTCATGTCTCCCATCACCCCCACTCCCAGCAGTCAGGGGCACCCTCCACCAGGCCCCCACTCATGTCCCCCTGCACCTCCACCCCCCACCATCCAGGAGCACCCTCCACCAGGCCCCCACTCATGTCTCCCATTACCCTCAACCCCCAGCAGTGCAGGGCACCCTCCACCAGGCCCCACTCATGTCCAACTCATGTCTCCCATCACCCCCACCCCCCTGCATCCAGGGGCATCCTCCACCAGGACCCCACTCATGTCCCCATCACCCCCACCCCCCAGCATCCAGGGGCACCCTCCACCAGGCCCCCACTCATGTCTCCCATTACCCCCACCCCCCAGCAGTGCAGGGCACCCTCCACCAGGACCCCACTCATGTCTCCCATCACCCCCACCCCCAGCAGTCAGGGGCACCCTCCACCAGGCCCCCATTCATGTCTCCTATCACCCCCACCCCCCAGCATCCAGGGGCACCCTCCACCAGGCCGCCACTCATGTCTCCCATCACCCCCACCCCCCAGCATCCAGGAGCACCCTCTACCAGGCCCCCACTCATGTCTCCCATCACCCTCAACCCCCAGCAGTGCAGGGCACCCTCCACCAGGCCCCACTCATGTCCAACTCATGTCTCCCATCACCCCCAGTCCCCAGCATCCAGGGGCACCCTCCACCAGGCCCTCACTCATGTCTCCCATCACCCCTACCCCCCAGCATCCAGGGGCACGCTCCACCAGGCCCCCACTCATGTCTCCCATCACCCCCACCCCCAGCAGTGCAGGGCACCCTCCACCAGGCCCTCACTCATGTCTCCCATCACCCCCACCCCCCAGCAGTGCAGGGCACCCTCCACCAGGCCCCCACTCATGTCCAACTCATGTCTCCCTTCACCCCCACCCCCCAGCATCCAGGGGCACCCTCCACCAGGACCCCACTCATGTCCCCATCACCCCCACCCCCCAGCATCCAGGGGCACCCTCCACCAGGCCCCCACTCATGTCTCCCATTACCCCCACCCCCCAGCAGTGCAGGGCACCCTCCACCAGGCCGCCACTCATGTCTCCCATCACCCCCACCCCCCAGCATCCAGGGGCACCCTCCACCAGGCCCCCACTCATGTCTCCCATTCCCCCCACCCCCAGCAGTGCAGGGGCACCCTCCACCAGGCCCCCACTCATGTCTCCCATTACCCCCACCCCCCAGCAGTGCAGGGGCACCCTCCACCAGGCCGCCACTCATGTCTCCCATCACCCCCACCCCCCAGCATCCAGGGGCACCCTCCACCAGGCCGCCACTCATGTCTCCCATCACCCCCACCCCCCAGCATCCAGGGGCACCCTCCACCAGGCCCCCACTCATGTCTCCCATAACCCCCACCCCCAGTATTCAGGGGCACCCTCCACCAGGCCCCCACTCATGTCCCCCTGCACCCCCACCACCCAGCATCCAGGAGCACCCTCCACCAGGCCCCCACTCATGTCTCCCATCATCCCCAACCCCCAGCAGTGCAGGGCACCCTCCACCAGGCCCCACTCATGTCCAACTCATGTCTCCCATCACCCCCAGCGCCCAGCATCCAGGGGCACCCTCCACCAGGCCCCCACTCATGTCTCCCATCACCCCTACCCTCCAGCATCCAGGGGCACGCTCCACCAGGCCCCCACTCATGTCTCCCATCACCCCCACCCCCCAGCAGCGCAGGGCACCCTCCACCAGGCCCCCACTCATGTCTCCCATCACCCCCACCCCACAGCAGTGCAGGGCACCCTCCACCAGGCCCCCACTCATGTCCAACTCATGTCTCCCATCACCCCCACCCCCCAGCATCCAGGTGCACCCTCCACCAGGACCCCACTCATGTCCCCATCACCCCCACCGCCCAGCATCCAGGGGCTCCCTCCACCAGGCCCCCACTCATGTGTCCCATTACCCCCACCCCCCAGCAGTGCAGGGCACCCTCCACCAGGACCCCACTCATGTCTCCCATCACCCCCACCCCCAGCAGTCAGAGGCACCCTCCACCAGGCCCCCACTCATGTCCCCTATCACCCCCACCCCCCAGCATCCAGGGGCACCCTCCACCAGGCCGCCACTCATGTCTCCCATTACCCCCACCCCCCAGCAGTGCAGGGCACCCTCCACCAGGCCCCCACTCATGTCCAACTCATGTCTACCATCACCCCACCACCCAGCAGTGCAGGGCACCCTCCACCAGGCCCCCACTCATGTCCAACTCATGTCTCCCATCACCCCCACCCCCCAGCAGTGCAGGGTACCCTCCACCAGGCCCCCACTCGTGTCTCCCATCACCTCCACCCCCCAGCAGTGCAGGGCACCCTCCACCAGGCCCCCACTCATGTCCAACTCATGTCTCCCATCACCCCCACCCCCCAGCAGTGCAGGGTACCCTCCACCAGGCCCCCACTCATGTCCAACTCATGTCTCCCATCACCCCCATCCCCCAGCATCCAGGGGCACCCTCCACCAGGCCCCCACTCATGTCTCCCATCACCCCTACTCCCCAGCAGTGCAGGGCACCCTCCACCAGGCCCCCACTCATGTCCCCCTGGACCCCCACCCACCAGCATCCAGGGGCACCCTCCACCAGGCCCCCACTTATGTCCAACTCCTGTCTCCCATCACCCCCACCCCCCAGCATCCAAGGGCACCCTCCACCAGGCCCCACTCATGTCTCCCATCACCCCCACCCCCCAGAATCCAGGGGCACCCTCCACCAGGCCCCCACTCATGTCTCCCATTACCCCCACCCCCCAGCAGTGCAGGGCACCCTCCACCAGGCCCCCACTCATGTCTCCCATCGCTCCCACCCCCCCAGCAGTGCAGGGCACCCTCCACGAGGCCCCCACTCATGTCTCCCATCACCCCCACCCCCCAGCAGTGCAGGGCACCCTCCACCAGGCCCCCACTCATGTCCAACTCATGTCTCCCATCACCCCCACCCCCCAGCATCCAGGGGCACCCTCCACCAGGCCCCCACTCATGTCTCCCATCACCCCCAACCCCCAGCAGTGCAGGGCACCCTCCACCAGGCCCCCACTCATGTCTCCCATCACCCCCACCCCCCAGCAGTGCAGGGCACCCTCCACCAGCACCCCCACTCATGTCCAACTCATGTCTCCCATCACCCAACACCCCAGCATCCAGGGGGCACCCTCCACCAGGCCCCCACTCATGGCTCCTATCACCCCCACCCCCCAGCATCCAGGGGCACCCTCCACCAGGCCCCCACTCATGTCTCCCATCACCCCCACCCCCCAGCAGTGCAGGGCACCCTCCACCAGGCCCCCACTCATGTCTCCCATCACCCCCACCCCCCAGCAGTCAGGGGCACCCTCCACCAGGCCCCCACTCATGTCCAACTCATGTCTCCCATCACCCCCACCCCCCAGCATCCAGGGGCACCCTCCACCAGGCCCCCACTCATGTCTCCCATCACCCCTACTCCCCAGCAGTGCAGGGCACCCTCCACCAGGCCCCCACTCATGTCCCCCTGGACCCCCACCCACCAGCATCCAGGGGCACCCTCCACCAGGCCCCCACTTATGTCCAACTCCTGTCTCCCATCACCCCCACCCCCCAGCATCCAAGGGCACCCTCCACCAGGCCCCAACCATGTCTCCCATCACCCCCACCCCCCAGAATCCAGGGGCACCCTCCACCAGGCCCCCACTCATGTCTCCCATTACCCCCACCCCCCAGTAGTGCAGGGCACCCTCCACCAGGCCCCCACTCATGTCTCCCATCGCCCCCACCCCCCAGCAGTGCAGGGCACCCTCCACCAGGCCCCCACTCATGTCTCCCATCACCCCCACCCCCCAGCACTGCAGGGCACCCTCCACCAGGCCCCCACTCATGTCCAACTCATGTCTCCCATCACCCCCACCCCCCAGCATCCAGGGGCACCCTCCACCAGGCCCCCACTCATGTCTCCCATTACCCCACCCCCCAGCAGTGCAGGGCACCCTCCACCAGGCCCCCACTCATGTCTCCCATCACCCCCACCCCCCAGCAGTGCAGGGCACCCTCCACCAGGCCCCCACTCATGTCTCCCATCACCCCCACCCCCCAGCAGTGCAGGGCACCCTCCACCAGGCCCCCACTCATGTCCAACTCATGTCTCCCATCACCCCCACCCCCCAGCATCCAGGGGCACCCTCCACCAGGCCCCCACTCATGTCTTCCATCACCCCCACCCCCCGGCATCCAGGGGCACCCTCCACCAGGCCCCCACTCATGTCTCCCATCACCCCCACCCCCCAGCAGTGCAGGGCACCCTCCACCAGGCCGCCACTCATGTCTCCCATCACCCCCACCACCCAGCAGTGCAGGGCACCCTCCACCAGGCCCCCACTCATGTCCAACTCATGTCTCCCATCACCCCCACCCCCCAGGATCCAGGGGCACCCTCCACCAGGCCCCCGCTCCTATCTCCCATCACCCCCACCCCCCTGCATCCAGGGGCACCCTCCACCAGGCCCCCACTCATGTCTCCCATCACCCCCACCCCCCAGCAGTGCAGGGCACCCTCCACCAGGCCCCCACTCATGTCCATCTCATGTCTCCCATCACCCCCACCCCCCAGCAGTGCAGGGTACCCTCCACCAGGCCCCCACTCATGTCCCACTGGACCCGCACCCACCAGCATCCAGGGGCACCCTCCACCAGGCCCCCACTTATGTCAGACTCCTGTCCCCCATCACCCCCACCCCCCAGCATCCAGGGGCACCCTCCACCAGGCCCCCACTCATGTGTCCCATCACCCCCACTCCCCAGCATCCAGGGGCACCCTCCACCAGGCCCCCACTCATGTCTCCCATCACCCCACCCCCCAGCAGTGCAGGGCACCCTCCACCAGGCCCCCACTCATGTCTCCCATCACCCCCACCCCCCAGCAGTGCAGGGCACCCTCCACCAGGCCCCCACTCATGTCCAACTCATGTCTCCCATCACCCCCCACCCCCCAGCATCCAGGGGCACCCTCCACCAGGCCCCACTCATGTCTCCCATCACCCCCACCCCCCGGCATCCAGGGGCACCCTCCACCAGGCCCCCACTCCTGTCTCCCATCACCCCCACCCCCTGCATCCAGGGGCACCCTCCACCAGGCCCCCACTCATGTCTCCCATCACCCCCGCCCCCCAGCAGTGCAGGGCACCCTCCACCAGGCCCCCACTCATGTCCAACTCATGTCTCCCATCACCCCCACCCCCCAGCAGTGCAGGGTACCCTCCACCAGGCCCCCACTCATGTCCCCCTGGACCCGCACCCACCAGCATCCAGGGGCACCCTCCACCAGGCCCCCACTTATGTCCAACTCCTGTCTCCCATCACCCCCACCCCCCAGCATCCAGGGGCACCCTCCACCAGGCCCCCACTCATGTGTCCCATCACCCCCACACCCCAGCATCCAGGGGCACCCTCCACCAGGCCCCCACTCATGTCTCCCATCACCCCCACCCCCCAGCAGTGCAGGGCACCCTCCACCAGGCCCCCACTCATGTCTCCCATCACCCCCCCCCAGCAGTGCAGGGCACCCTCCACCAGGCCCCCACTCATGTCCAACTCATGTCTCCCATCACCCCCATCCCCCAGCATCCAGGGGCACCCTCCACCAGGCCCCCACTCATGTCTCCCATCACCCCTACTCCCCAGCAGTGCAGGGCACCCTCCACCAGGCCCCCACTCATGTCCCCTGGACCCCCACCCACCAGCATCCAGGGGCACCCTCCACCAGGCCCCCACTTATGTCCAACTCCTGTCTCCCATCACCCCCACCCCCCAGCATCCAAGGGCACCCTCCAGCAGGCCCCACTCATGTCTCCCATCACCCCCACCCCCCAGAATCCAGGGGCACCCTCCACCAGGCCCCCACTCATGTCTCCCATTACCCCCACCCCCCAGCAGTGCAGGGCACCCTCCACCAGGCCCCCACTCATGTCTCCCATCGCTCCCACCCCCCAGCAGTGCAGGGCACCCTCCACCAGGCCCCCACTCATGTCTCCCATCACCCCCACCCCCCAGCAGTGCAGGGCACCCTCCACCAGGCCCCCACTCATGTCCAACTCATGTCTCCCATCACCCCCACCCCCCAGCATCCAGGGGCACCCTCCACCAGGCCCCCACTCATGTCTCCCATCACCCCCAACCCCCAGCAGTGCAGGGCACCCTCCACCAGGCCCCCACTCATGTCTCCCATCACCCCCACCCCCCAGCAGTGCAGGGCACCCTCCACCAGCACCCCCACTCATGTCCAACTCATGTCTCCCATCACCCAACACCCCAGCATCCAGGGGGCACCCTCCACCAGGCCCCCACTCATGGCTCCCATCACCCCCACCCCCCAGCATCCAGGGGCACCCTCCACCAGGCCCCCACTCATGTCTCCCATCACCCCCACCCCCCAGCAGTGCAGGGCACCCTCCACCAGGCCCCCACTCATGTCTCCCATCACCCCCACCCCCCAGCAGTCAGGGGCACCCTCCACCAGGCCCCCACTCATGTCCAACTCATGTCTCCCATCACCCCCACCCCCCAGCATCCAGGGGCACCCTCCACCAGGCCCCCACTCATGTCTCCCATCACCCCTACTCCCCAGCAGTGCAGGGCACCCTCCACCAGGCCCCCACTCATGTCCCCCTGGACCCCCACCCACCAGCATCCAGGGGCACCCTCCACCAGGCCCCCACTTATGTCCAACTCCTGTCTCCCATCACCCCCACCCCCCAGCATCCAAGGGCACCCTCCACCAGGCCCCACTCATGTCTCCCATCACCCCCACCCCCCAGAATCCAGGGGCACCCTCCACCAGGCCCCCACTCATGTCTCCCATTACCCCCACCCCCCAGCAGTGCAGGGCACCCTCCACCAGGCCCCCACTCATGTCTCCCATCGCCCCCACCCCCCAGCAGTGCAGGGCACCCTCCACCAGGCCCCCACTCATGTCTCCCATCGCCCCCACCCCCCAGCACTGCAGGGCACCCTCCACCAGGCCCCCACTCATGTCCAACTCATGTCTCCCATCACCCCCACCCCCCAGCATCCAGGGGCACCCTCCACCAGGCCCCCACTCATGTCTCCCATCACCGCCACGCCCGGCATCCAGGGGCACCCTCCACCAGGCCCCCACTCATGTCTCCCATCACCCCCAACCCCCAGCAGTGCAGGGCACCCTCCACCAGGCCCCCACTCATGTCTCCCATCACCCCCACCCCCCAGCAGTGCAGGGCACCCTCCACCAGCACCCCCACTCATGTCCAACTCATGTCTCCCATCACCCAACACCCCAGCATCCAGGGGGCACCCTCCACCAGGCCCCCACTCATGGCTCCCATCACCCCCACCCCCCAGCATCCAGGGGCACCCTCCACCAGGCCCCCACTCATGTCTCCCATCACCCCCACCCCCAGCAGTGCAGGGCACCCTCCACCAGGCCCCCACTCATGTCTCCCATCACCCCCAACCCCCAGCAGTCAGGGGCACCCTCCACCAGGCCCCCACTCATGTCTCCCACCACCCCCACCCCCCAGCATCCAGGGACACTCTCCACCAGGCCCCATCTCATGTCTCCCATCACCCCACCCCCCAGCAGTGCAGGGCACCCTCCACCAGGCCCCCACTCATGTCCAACTCATGTCTCCCATCACCCCCACCCCCCAGCATCCAGGGGCACCCTCCACCAGGCGCCCACTCATGTCTCCCATCACCCCCACCCCCCAGCATCCAGGGGCAACCTCCACCAGGCCCCCACTCATGTCTCCCATCACCCCACCCCCCAGCAGTGCAGGGCACCCTCCACCAGGCCCCCACTCATGTCTCCCATCACCCCCACTCCCCAGCAGTGCAGGGCAACCTCCACCAGGCCCCCACTCATGTCCAACTCATGTCTCCATTCACCCAGCCCCCAGCATCCAGGGGCACACTCCACCAGGCCCCCACTCATGTCTCCCATTACCCCCACCCCCCAGGATCCAGGGGCACCCTCCACCAGGCCTCCACTCATGTTTCCCATCACCCCCACCCCCCAGCAGTGCAGGGCACCCTCCACCAGGCCCCCACTCATGTCTCCCATCGCCCCCACCCCCCAGCAGTCAGGGGCACCCTCCACCATACCCCCACTCATGTATCCCATCACCCCCACCCCCCAGTAGTCAGGGGCACCCTCCACCAGGCCCCCACTCATGTCTCCCATCACCCCCACCCCCCAGCAGTGTAGGGCACCCTCCACCAGGCCCCCACTCATGTCCAACTCATGTCTCCCATCACCCCCACCCCCCAGCAGTGCAGGGCACCCTCCACCAGGCCCCCACTCATGTCCCCCTGCACCCCCACCCACCAGGATCCAGGGGCACCCTCCACCAGGCCCCCACTCATGTACATCTCATGTCTCCCATCACCCCCACCCCCCAGCATCCAGGGCACCCTCCACCAGGCCCCCACTCATGTCTCCCATCACCGCCACCCCCCAGCATCCAGGGGCACCCTCCACCAGGCCCCACTCATGTCTCCCATCACCACCACCCCCCAGCAGTGCAGGGCACCCTCCACCAGGCCCCCACTCATGTCTCCCAGCACCCCCACCCCCAGCAGTACAGGGCACCCTCCACCAGGCCCCCCCCAGCAGTGCAGGGGCACCCTCCACCAGGCCCCCACTCATGTCCAACTCATGTCTCCCATCACCCCCACCCCCCAGCATCCAGGGGCACCCTCCACCAGGCCCCCACTCATGTCTCCCATCACCCCACCGCCCAGCATCCAGGGGCACCCTCCACCAGGCCCCCACTCATGTCTCCCATCACCCCCACCCCCCAGCAGTGCAGGGCACCCTCCACCAGGCCCCCACTCATGTCTCCCATCACCCCCACCCCCAGCAGTCAGGGGCACCCTCCACCAGGCCCCCACTCATGTCCCCCTGCACCTCCACCCCCCACCATCCAGGAGCACCCTCCACCAGGCCCCCACTCATGTCTCCCATCACCCTCAACCCCCAGCAGTGCAGGGCACCCTCCACCAGGCCCCACTCATGTCCAACTCATGTCTCCCATCACCCCCACCCCCCAGCAGTGCAGGGCACCCTCCACCAGGCCCCCACTCATGTCCAACTCATGTCTCCCATCACCCCCACCCCCCAGCATCCAGGGGCACCCTCCACCAGGACCCCACTCATGTCCCCATCACCCCCACCCCCCAGCATCCAGGGGCACCCTCCACCAGGCCCCCACTCATGTCTCCCATTACCCCCACCCCCCAGCAGTGCAGGGCACCCTCCACCAGGACCCCACTCATGTCTCCCATCACCCCCACCCCCAGCAGTGCAGGGCACCCTCCACCAGGCCCCCACTCATGTCCAACTCATGTCTCCCATCACCCCCACCCCCCAGCATCCAGGGGCACCCTCCACCAGGCCCCCACTCATGTCTCCCATCACCCCCACCCCCCGGCATCCAGGGGCACCCTCCACCAGGCCCCCACTCCTGTCTCCCATCACCCCCACCCCCCTGCATCCAGGGGCACCCTCCACCAGGCCCCCACTCATGTCTCCCATCACCCCCGCCCCCCAGCAGTGCAGGGCACCCTCCACCAGGCCCCCACTCATGTCCCCCTGGACCCGCACCCACCAGCATCCAGGGGCACCCTCCACCAGGCCCCCACTTATGTCCAACTCCTGTCTCCCATCACCCCCACCCCCCAGCATCCAGGGGCACCCTCCAGTAAGGCCCCCACTCATGTGTCCCATCACACCCACACCCCAGAATCCAGGGGCACCCTCCACCAGGCCCCCACTCATGTCTCCCATCACCCCCACCCCCCAGCAGTGCAGGGCACCCTCCACCAGGCCCCCACTCATGTCTCCCATCACCCCCACCCCCCAGCAGTGCAGGGCACCCTCCACCAGGCCCCCACTCATGTCCAACTCATGTCTCCCATCACCCCCACCCCCCAGCATCCAGGGGCACCCTCCACCAGGCCCCCACTCATGTCACCCATCACCCCCACCCCCCGGCATCCAGGGGAACCCTCCACCAGGCCCCCACTCCTGTCTCCCATCACCCCCACCCCCCTGCATCCAGGGGCACCCTCCACCAGGCCCCCACTCATGTCTCCCATCACCCCCACTCCCCAGCAGTGCAGGGCACCCTCCACCAGGCCCCCACTCATGTCCCCCTGGACCCCCACCCACCAGCATCCAGGGGCACCCTCCACCAGGCCCCCACTTATGTCCAACTCCTGTCTCCCATCACCCCCACCCCCCAGCATCCAAGGGCACCCTCCACCAGGCCCCACTCATGTCTCCCATCACCCCCACCCCCCAGAATCCAGGGGCACCCTCCACCAGGCCCCCACTCATGTCTCCCATTACCCCCACCCCCCAGCAGTGCAGGGCACCCTCCACCAGGCCCCCACTCATGTCTCCCATCGCCCCCACCCCCCAGCAGTGCAGGGCACCCTCCACCAGGCCCCCACTCATGTCTCCCATCACCCCCACCCCCCAGCAGTGCAGGGCACCCTCCACCAGGCCCCCACTCATGTCCAACTCATGTCTCCCATCACCCCCACCCCCCGGCATCCAGGGGCACCCTCCACCAGGCCCCCACTCCTGTCTCCCATCACCCCCACCCCCCTGCATCCAGGGGCACCCTCCACCAGGCCCCCACTCATGTCTCCCATCACCCCCGACCCCCAGCAGTGCAGGGCACCCTCCACCAGGCCCCCACTCATGTCCAACTCATGTCTCCCATCACCCCCACCCCCCAGCAGTGCAGGGTACCCTCCACCAGGCCCCCACTCATGTCCCCCTGGACCCGCACCCACCAGCATCCAGGGGCACCCTCCACCAGGCCCCCACTTATGTCCAACTCCTGTCTCCCATCACCCCCACCCCCCAGCATCCAGGGGCACCCTCCAGTAAGGCCCCCACTCATGTGTCCCATCACCCCCACACCCCAGCATCCAGGGGCACCCTCCACCAGGCCCCCACTCATGTCTCCCATCACCCCCACCCCCCAGCAGTGCAGGGCACCCTCCACCAGGCCCCCACTCATGTCTCCCATCACCCCCACCCCCCAGCAGTGCAGGGCACCCTCCACCAGGCCCCCACTCATGTCCAACTCATGTCTCCCATCACCCCCACCCCCCAGCATCCAGGGGCACCCTCCACCAGGCCCCCACTCATGTCACCCATCACCCCCACCCCCCGGCATCCAGGGGCACCCTCCACCAGGCCCCCACTCCTGTCTCCCATCACCCCCACCCCTCTGCATCCAGGGGCACCCTCCACCAGGCCCCCACTCATGTCTCCCATCACCCCCACTCCCCAGCAGTGCAGGGCACCCTCCACCAGGCCCCCACTCATGTCCCCCTGGACCCCCACCCACCAGCATCCAGGGGCACCCTCCACCAGGCCCCCACTTATGTCCAACTCCTGTCTCCCATCACCCCCACCCCCCAGCATCCAAGGGCACCCTCCACCAGGCCCCACTCATGTCTCCCATCACCCCCACCCCCCAGAATCCAGGGGCACCCTCCACCAGGCCCCCACTCATGTCTCCCATTACCCCCACCCCCCAGCAGTGCAGGGCACCCTCCACCAGGCCCCCAATCATGTCTCCCATCGCCCCCACCCCCCAGCAGTGCAGGGCACCCTCCACCAGGCCCCCACTCATGTCTCCCATCACCCCCACCCCCCAGCAGTGCAGGGCACCCTCCACCAGGCCCCCACTCATGTCCAACTCATGTCTCCCATCACCCCCACCCCCCAGCATCCAGGGGCACCCTCCACCAGGCCCCCAGTCATGTCTCCCATCACCCCCACCCCCGGCATCCAGGGGCACCCTCCACCAGGCCCCCACTCATGTCTCCCATCACCCCCAACCCCCAGCAGTGCAGGGCACCCTCCACCAGGCCCCCACTCATGTCTCCCATCACCCCACCCCCCAGCAGTGCAGGGCACCCTCCACCAGCACCCCCACTCATGTCCAACTCATGTCTCCCATCACCCAACACCCCAGCATCCAGGGGGCACCCTCCACCAGGCCCCCACTCATGGCTCCCATCACCCCCACCCCCCAGCATCCAGGGGCACCCTCCACCAGGCCCCCACTCATGTCTCCCATCACCCCCACCCCCCAGCAGTCAGGGGCACCCTCCACCAGGCCCCCACTCATGTCTCCCATCACCCCCACCCCCCAGCATCCAGGGACACTCTCCACCAGGCCCCCACTCATGTCTCCCATCACCCCACCCCCCAGCAGTGCAGGGCACCCTCCACCAGGCCCCCACTCATGTCCAACTCATGTCTCCCATCACCCCCACCCCCCAGCATCCAGGGGCACCCTCCACCAGGCGCCCACTCATGTCTCCCATCACCCCCACCCCCCAGCATCCAGGGGCAACCTCCACCAGGCCCCCACTCATGTCTCCCATCACCCCACCCCCCAGCAGTGCAGGGCACCCTCCACCAGGCCCCCACTCATGTCTCCCATCACCCCCACTCCCCAGCAGTGCAGGGCAACCTCCACCAGGCCCCCACTCATGTCCAACTCATGTCTCCATTCACCCACCCCCCAGCATCCAGGGGCACACTCCACCAGGCCCCCACTCATGTCTCCCATTACCCCCACCCCCCAGGATCCAGGGGCACCCTCCACCAGGCCTCCACTCATGTCTCCCATCACCCCCACCCCCCAGCAGTCAGGGGCACCCTCCACCAGGCCCCCACTCATGTCTCCCATCACCTCCACCCCCCAGCATCCAGGGACACTCTCCACCAGGCCCCCACTCATGTCTCCCATCACCCCACCCCCCAGCAGTGCAGGGCACCCTCCACCAGGCCCCCACTCATGTCCAACTCATGTCTCCCATCACCCCCACCCCCCAGCATCCAGGGGCACCCTCCACCAGGCGCCCACTCATGTCTCCCATCACCCCCACCCCCCAGCATCCAGGGGCAACCTCCACCAGGCCCCCACTCATGTCTCCCATCACCCCACCCCCCAGCAGTGCAGGGCACCCTCCACCAGGCCCCCACTCATGTCTCCCATCACCCCCACTCCCCAGCAGTGCAGGGCAACCTCCACCAGGCCCCCACTCATGTCCAACTCATGTCTCCATTCACCCACCCCCCAGCATCCAGGGGCACACTCCACCAGGCCCCCACTCATGTCTCCCATTACCCCCACCCCCCAGGATCCAGGGGCACCCTCCACCAGGCCTCCACTCATGTCTCCCATCACCCCCACCCCCCAGCAGTGCAGGGCACCCTCCACCAGGCCCCCACTCATGTCTCCCATCACCCCCACCCCCCAGCAGTCAGGGGCACCCTCCACCATGCCCCCACTCATGTATCCCATCACCCCCCACCCCCCAGCAGTCAGGGGCACCCTCCACCAGGCCCCCACTCATGTCTCCCATCACCCCCACCCCCCAGCAGTGTAGGGCACCCTCCACCAGGCCCCCACTCATGTCCACCTCATGTCTCCCATCACCCCCACCCCCCAGCAGTGCAGGGCACCCTCCACCAGGCCCCCACTCATGTCCCCCTGCACCCCCACCCACCAGGATCCAGGGGCACCCTCCACCAGGCCCCCACTCATGTCCAACTCATGTCTCCCATCACCCCCACCCCCCAGCATCCAGGGGCACCCTCCACCAGGCCCCCACTCATGTCTCCCATCACCGCCACCCCCCAGCATCCAGGGGCACCCTCCACCAGGCCCCACTCATGTCTCCCATCACCCCCACCCCCCAGCAGTGCAGGGCACCCTCCACCAGGCCCCCACTCATGTCTCCCAGCACCCCCACCCCCCAGCAGTACAGGGCACCCTCCACCAGGCCCCCCCCCAGCAGTGCAGGGGCACCCTCCACCAGGCCCCCACTCATGTCCAACTCATGTCTCCCATCACCCCCACCCCCCAGCATCCAGGGGCACCCTCCACCAGGCCCCCACTCATGTCTCCCATCACCCCACCGCCCAGCATCCAGGGGCACCCTTCACCAGGCCCCCACTCATGTCTCCCATCACCCCCACCCCCCAGCAGTGCAGGGCACCCTCCACCAGGCCCCCACTCATGTCTCCCATCACCCCCACCCCCAGCAGTCAGGGGCACCCTCCACCAGGCCCCCACTCATGTCCCCCTGCACCTCCACCCCCCACCATCCAGGAGCACCCTCCACCAGGCCCCCACTCATGTCTCCCATCACCCTCAACCCCCAGCAGTGCAGGGCACCCTCCACCAGGCCCCACTCATGTCCAACTCATGTCTCCCATCACCCCCACCCCCCAGCAGTGCAGGGCACCCTCCACCAGGCCCCCACTCATGTCCAACTCATGTCTCCCATCACCCCCACCCCCCAGCATCCAGGGGCACCCTCCACCAGGACCCCACTCATGTCCCCATCACCCCCACCCCCCAGCATCCAGGGGAACCCTCCACCAGGCCCCCACTCATGTCTCCCATTACCCCCACCCCCCAGCAGTGCAGGGCACCCTCCACCAGGACCCCACTCATGTCTCCCATCACCCCCACCCCCAGCAGTCGGGGGCACCCTCCACCAGGCCCCCATTCATGTCTCCTATCACCCCCACCCCCCAGCATCCAGGGGTACCCTCCACCAGGCCGCCACTCATGTCTCCCATCACCCCCAACCCCCAGCATCCAGGGGCACCCTCCACCAGGCCCCCACTCATGTCTCCCATTCCCCCCACCCCCCAGCAGTGCAGGGGCACCCTCCACCAGGCCCCCACTCATGTCTCCCATTACCCCCACCCCCCAGCAGTGCAGGGGCACCCTCCACCAGGCCGCCACTCATGTCTCCCATCACCCCCACCCCCCAGCATCCAGGGGCACCCTCCACCAGGCCGCCACTCATGTCTCCCATCACCCCCACCCCCCAGCATCCAGGGGCACCCTCCACCAGGCCCCCACTCATGTCTCCCATCACCCCCACCCCCAGTAGTCAGGAGCACCCTCCACCAGGCCCCCACTCATGACCCCCTGCACCCCCACCCCCCAGCATCCAGGAGCACCCCCCACCAGGCCCCCACTCATGTCTCCCATCACCCCCAACCCCCAGCAGTGCAGGGCACCCTCCACCAGGCCCCACTCATGTCCAACTCATGTCTCCCATCACCCCCAGCCCCCAGCATCCAGGGGCACCCTCCACCAGGCCCCCACTCATGTCTCCCATCACCCCACCCCCCAGCATCCAGGGGCACGCTCCACCAGGCCCCCACTCATGCCTCCCATCATCCCCACCCCCCAGCAGCGCAGGGCACCCTCCACCAGGCCCCCACTCATGTCTCCCATCACCCCCACCCCCCAGCAGTGCAGGGCACCCTCCACCAGGCCCCCACTCATGTCCAACTCATGTCTCCCATCACCCCACCCCCCAGCATCCAGGTGCACCCTCCACAGGACCCCACTCATGTCCCCATCACCCCCACCGCCCAGCATCCAGGGGCACCCTCCACCAGGCCCCCACTCATGTCTCCCATTACCCCCACCCCCCAGCAGTGCAGGGCACCCTCCACCAGGACCTCACTCATGTCTCACATCACCCCCACCCCCAGCAGTCAGGGGCACCCTCCACCAGGCCCCCACTCATGTCCCCTATCACCCCCACCCCCCAGCATCCAGGGGCACCCTCCACCAGGCCGTCACTCATGTCTCCCATCACCCCCACCACCCAGCAGTGCAGGGCACCCTCCACCAGGCCCCCACTCATGTCCAACTCATGTCTCCCATCACCCCCACCCCCCAGCATCCAGGGGCACCCTTCACCAGGCCCCCACTCCTGTCTCCCATCACCCCCACCCCCTGCATCCAGGGGCACCCTCCACCAGGCCCCCACTCATGTCTCCCATCACCCCCACCCCCCAGCAGTGCAGGGCACCCTCCACCAGGCCCCACTCATGTCCAACTCATGTCTCCCATCACCCCCACCCCCCAGCAGTGCAGGGTACCCTCCACCATGCCCCCACTCATGTCCCCCTGGACCCCCACCCCCCAGCATCCAGGGGCACCCTCCACCAGGCCCCCACTTATGTCCAACTCCTGTCTCCCATCACCCCCACCCCCCAGCAGCCAGGGGCACCCTCCACCAGGCCCCCACTCATGTCTCCCATCACCCCCACCCCCCAGCATCCAGGGGCACCCTCCACCAGGCCCCCACTCATGTCTCCCATCACCCCCACCCCCCAGCAGTGCAGGGCACCCTCCACCAGGCCCCCACTCATGTCTCCCATCACCCCCACCCCCCAGCAGTGCAGGGCACCCTCCACCAGGCCCCCACTCATATCCAACTCATGTCTCCCATCACCCCCACCCCCCAGCATCCAGGGGCACCCTCCACCAGGCCCCCACTCATGTCTCCCATCACCCCCACCCCCCGGCATCCAGGGGCACCCTCCACCAGGCCCCCACTCATGTCTCCCATCACCCCCACCCCCCCAGCAGTGCAGGGCACCCTCCACCAGGCCGCCACTCATGTCTCCCATCACCCCCACCCCCCAGCATTGCAGGGCACCCTCCACCAGGCCCCCACTAATGTCCAAATCATGTCTCCCATCACCCCCACCCCCCAGCAGTGCAGGGTACCCTCCACCAGTCCCCCACTCATGTCCCCCTGGACCCGCACCCACCAGCATCCAGGGGCACCCTCCACCAGGCCCCCACTTATGTCCAACTCCTGTCTCCCATCACCCCCACCCCCCAGCATCCAGGGTCACCCTCCACCAGGCCCCCACTCATGTGTCCCATCACCCCCACCCCCCAGCATCCAGGGGCACCCTCCACCAGGCCCCCACTCATGTCTCCCATCACCCCCACCCCCCAGCAGTGCAGGGCACCCTCCACCAGGCCCCCACTCATGTCTCCCATCACCCCCACCCCCAGCAGTCAGGGGCACCCTCCACCAGGCCCCCACTCATGTCCCCCTGCACCTCCACCCCCCACCATCCAGGAGCACCCTCCACCAGGCCCCCACTCATGTCTCCCATCACCCTCAACCCCCAGCAGTGCAGGGCACCCTCCACCAGGCCCCACTCATGTCCAACTCATGTCTCCCATCACCCCCACCCCCCAGCAGTGCAGGGCACCCTCCACCAGGCCCCCACTCATGTCCAACTCATGTCTCCCATCACCCCCACCCCCCAGCATCCAGGGGCACCCTCCACCAGGACCCCACTCATGTCCCCATCACCCCCACCCCCCAGCATCCAGGGGAACCCTCCACCAGGCCCCCACTCATGTCTCCCATTACCCCCACCCCCCAGCAGTGCAGGGCACCCTCCACCAGGACCCCACTCATGTCTCCCATCACCCCCACCCCCAGCAGTCGGGGGCACCCTCCACCAGGCCCCCATTCATGTCTCCTATCACCCCCACCCCCCAGCATCCAGGGGTACCCTCCACCAGGCCGCCACTCATGTCTCCCATCACCCCCAACCCCCAGCATCCAGGGGCACCCTCCACCAGGCCCCCACTCATGTCTCCCATTCCCCCCACCCCCCAGCAGTGCAGGGGCACCCTCCACCAGGCCCCCACTCATGTCTCCCATTACCCCCACCCCCCAGCAGTGCAGGGGCACCCTCCACCAGGCCGCCACTCATGTCTCCCATCACCCCCACCCCCCAGCATCCAGGGGCACCCTCCACCAGGCCGCCACTCATGTCTCCCATCACCCCCACCCCCCAGCATCCAGGGGCACCCTCCACCAGGCCCCCACTCATGTCTCCCATCACCCCCACCCCCAGTAGTCAGGAGCACCCTCCACCAGGCCCCCACTCATGACCCCCTGCACCCCCACCCCCCAGCATCCAGGAGCACCCCCCACCAGGCCCCCACTCATGTCTCCCATCACCCCCAACCCCCAGCAGTGCAGGGCACCCTCCACCAGGCCCCACTCATGTCCAAATCATGTCTCCCATCACCCCCAGCCCCCAGCATCCAGGGGCACCCTCCACCAGGCCCCCACTCATGTCTCCCATCACCCCACCCCCCAGCATCCAGGGGCACGCTCCACCAGGCCCCCACTCATGCCTCCCATCATCCCCACCCCCCAGCAGCGCAGGGCACCCTCCACCAGGCCCCCACTCATGTCTCCCATCACCCCCACCCCCCAGCAGTACAGGGCACCCTCCACCAGGCCCCCACTCATGTCCAACTCATGTCTCCCATCACCCCCACCCCCCAGCATCCAGGTGCACCCTCCACAGGACCCCACTCATGTCCCCATCACCCCCACCGCCCAGCATCCAGGGGCACCCTCCACCAGGCCCCCACTCATGTCTCCCATTACCCCCACCCCCCAGCAGTGCAGGGCACCCTCCACCAGGACCTCACTCATGTCTCACATCACCCCCACCCCCAGCAGTCAGGGGCACCCTCCACCAGGCCCCCACTCATGTCCCCTATCACCCCCACCCCCCAGCATCCAGGGGCACCCTCCACCAGGCCGTCACTCATGTCTCCCATCACCCCCACCACCCAGCAGTGCAGGGCACCCTCCACCAGGCCCCCACTCATGTCCAACTCATGTCTCCCATCACCCCCACCCCCCAGCATCCAGGGGCACCCTTCACCAGGCCCCCACTCCTGTCTCCCATCACCCCCACCCCCTGCATCCAGGGGCACCCTCCACCAGGCCCCCACTCATGTCTCCCATCACCCCCACCCCCCAGCAGTGCAGGGCACCCTCCACCAGGCCCCACTCATGTCCAACTCATGTCTCCCATCACCCCCACCCCCCAGCAGTGCAGGGTACCCTCCACCATGCCCCCACTCATGTCCCCCTGGACCCCCACCCCCCAGCATCCAGGGGCACCCTCCACCAGGCCCCCACTTATGTCCAACTCCTGTCTCCCATCACCCCCACCCCCCAGCAGCCAGGGGCACCCTCCACCAGGCCCCCACTCATGTCTCCCATCACCCCCACCCCCCAGCATCCAGGGGCACCCTCCACCAGGCCCCCACTCATGTCTCCCATCACCCCCACCCCCCAGCAGTGCAGGGCACCCTCCACCAGGCCCCCACTCATGTCTCCCATCACCCCCACCCCCCAGCAGTGCAGGGCACCCTCCACCAGGCCCCCACTCATATCCAACTCATGTCTCCCATCACCCCCACCCCCCAGCATCCAGGGGCACCCTCCACCAGGCCCCCACTCATGTCTCCCATCACCCCCACCCCCCGGCATCCAGGGGCACCCTCCACCAGGCCCCCACTCATGTCTCCCATCACCCCCACCCCCCCAGCAGTGCAGGGCACCCTCCACCAGGCCGCCACTCATGTCTCCCATCACCCCCACCCCCCAGCATTGCAGGGCACCCTCCACCAGGCCCCCACTAATGTCCAAATCATGTCTCCCATCACCCCCACCCCCCAGCAGTGCAGGGTACCCTCCACCAGGCCCCCACTCATGTCCCCCTGGACCCGCACCCACCAGCATCCAGGGGCACCCTCCACCAGGCCCCCACTTATGTCCAACTCCTGTCTCCCATCACCCCCACCCCCCAGCATCCAGGGGCACCCTCCACCAGGCCCCCACTCATGTGTCCCATCACCCCCACCCCCCAGCATCCAGGGGCACCCTCCACCAGGCCCCCACTCATGTCTCCCATCACCCCCACCCCCCAGCAGTGCAGGGCACCCTCCACCAGGCCCCCACTCATGTCTCCCATCACCCCCACCCCCAGCAGTGCAGGGCACCCTCCACCAGGCCCCCACTCATGTCCAACTCATGTCTCCCATCACCCCCACCCCCCAGCATCCAGGGGCACCCTCCACCAGGCCCCCACTCATGTCTCCCATCACCCCCACCCCCCGGCATCCAGGGGCACCCTCCACCAGGCCCCCACTCCTGTCTCCCATCACCCCCACCCCCCTGCATCCAGGGGCACCCTCCACCAGGCCCCCACTCATGTCTCCCATCACCCCCACTCCCCAGCAGTGCAGGGCACCCTCCACCAGGCCCCCACTCACGTCCAACTCATGTCTCCCATCAGCCCCACCCCCCAGCAATGCAGGGTACCCCCCACCAGGCCCCCACTCATGTCCCCCTGGACCCCCACCCACCAGCATCCAGGGGCACCCTCCACCAGGCCCCCACTTATGTCCAACTCCTGTCTCCCATCACCCCCACCCCCCAGCATCCAGGGGCACCCTCCACCAGGCCCCCACTCATGTCTCCCATCACCCCCACCCCCCAGCATCCAGGGGCACCCTCCACCAGGCCCCCATTCATGTCTCCCATTACCCCCACCCCCCAGCAGTGCAGGGCACCCTCCACCAGGCCCCCACTCATGTCTCCCATCACCCCCACCCCCCAGCAGTGCAGGGGCACCCTCCACCAGGCCCCCACTCATGTCCCCCTGCACCTCCACCCCCCAGCATACAGGAGCACCCTCCACCAGGCCCCCACTCATGTCTCCCATCACCCTCAACCCCCTGCAGTGCAGGGCACCCTCCACCAGGCCCCACTCATGTCCAACTCATGTCTCCCATCACCCCCACCCCCCAGCAGTGCAGGGCACCCTCCACCAGGCCCCCACTCATGTCCAACTCATGTCTCCCATCACCCCCACCCCCCAGCATCCAGGGGCACCCTCCAACAGGACCCCACTCATGTCCCCATCACCCCCACCCCCCAGCATCCTGGGGCACCCTCCACCAGGCCCCCACTCATGTCTCCCATTACCCCCACCCCCCAGCAGTGCAGGGCACCCTCCACCAGGACCCCACTCATGTCTCCCATCACCCCCACCCCCAGCAGTCAGGGGCACCCTCCACCAGGCCCCCATTCATGTCTCCTATCACCCCCACCCCCCAGCATCCAGGGGCACCCTCCACCAGGCCGCCACTCATGTCTCCCATCACCCCCACCCCCCAGCATCCAGGGGCACCCTCCACCAGGCCCCCACTCATGTCTCCCATTCCCCCCACCCCCCAGCAGTGCAGGGGCACCCTCCACCAGGCCCCCACTCATGTCTCCCATTACCCACACCCCCCAGCAGTGCAGGGGCACCCTCCACCAGGCCGCCACTCATGTCTCCCCTCACCCCCACCCCCCAGCATCCAGGGGCACCCTCCACCAGGCCGCCACTCATGTCTCCCATCACCCCCACCCCCCAGCATTTAGGGGCACCCTCCACCAGGCCCCCACTCATGTCTCCCATCACCCCCACCCCCAGTAGTCAGGGGCACCCTCCACCAGGCCCCCACTCATGTCCCCCTGCACCCCCACCCCCCAGCATCCAGGAGCACCCTCCACCAGGCCCCCACTCATGTCTCCCATCACCCCCAACCCCCAGCAGTGCAGGGCACCCTCCACCAGGCCCCACTCATGTCCAACTCATGTCTCCCATCACCCCCAGCCCCCAGCATCCAGGGGCACCCTCCACCAGGCCCCCACTCATGTCTCCCATCACCCCTACCCCCCAGCATCCAGGGGCACGATCCACCAGGCCTCCACTAATGTCTCCCATCACCCCCACCCCCCAGCAGCGCAGGGCACCCTCCACCAGGCCCCCACTCATGTCTCCCATCACCCCCACCCCCCAGCAGTGCAGGGCACCCTCCACCAGGCCCCCGCTCATGTCCAACTCATGTCTCCCATCACCCCCACCCCTCAGCATCCAGGTGCACCCTCCACCAGGACCCCACTCATGTCCCCATCACCCCCACCGCCCAGCATCCAGGGGCACCCTCCACCAGGCCACCACTCATGTCTCCCATTACCCCCACCCCCCAGCAGTGCAGGGCACCCTCCACCAGGACCCCACTCATGTCTCACATCACCCCCACCCCCAGCAGTCAGGGGCACCCTCCACCAGGCCCCCACTCATGTCCCCTATCACCCCCACCCCCCAGCATCCAGGGGCACCCTCCACCAGGCCGCCACTCATGTCTCCCATCACCCCCACCACCCAGCAGTGCAGGGCACCCTCCACCAGGCCCCCACTCATGTCCAACTCATGTCTCCCATCACCCCCGTCCCCCAGCATCCAGGGGCACCCTCCACCAGGCCCCCACTCCTGTCTCCCATCACCCCCACCCCCCTGCATCCAGGGGCACCCTCCACCAGGCCCCCACTCATGTCTCCCATCACCCCACCCCCCACCAGTGCAGGGCACCCTCCACCAGGCCCCCACTCATGTCCAACTCATGTCTCCCATCACTCCCACCCCCCAGCAGTGCAGGGTACCCTCCACCAGGCCCCCACTCATGTCCCCCTGGACCCCCACCCCCCAGCATCCAGGGGCACGCTCCACCACGCCCCCACTTATGTACAACTCCTGTCTCCCATCACCCCACCCCCCAGCATCCAGGGGCACCCTCCACCAGGCCCCCACTCATGTCTCCCATCACCCCCACCCCCCAGCATCCAGGGGCACCCTCCACCAGGCCCCCACTCATGTCTCCCATTACCCCCACCCCCCAGCAGTGCAGGGCACCCTCCACCAGGCCCCCACTCATGTCTCCCATCACCCCCACCCCCCAGCAGTGCAGGGCACCCTCCACCAGGCCCCCACTCATGTCTCCCATCACCCCCACCCCCCAGAAGTGCAGGGCACCCTCCACCAGGCCCCCACTCATGTCCAACTCATGTCTCCCATCACCCCCACCCCCCAGCATCCAGGGGCACCTTCCACCAGGCCCCCACTCATGTCTCCCATCACCCCCACCCCCCGGCATCCAGTGGCACCCTCCACCAGGCCCCCACTCATGTCTCCCATCACCCCCACCCCCCAGCAGTGCAGGGCACCCTCCACCAGGCCGCCACTCATGTCTCCCATCACCCCCACCCCCCAGCATTGCAGGGCACCCTCCACCAGTCCCCCACTCATGTCCAACTCATGTCTCCCATCACCCCCACCCACCAGCAGTGCAGGGTACCCTCCACCAGGCCCCCACTCATGTCCCCCTGGACCCGCACCCACCAGCATCCAGGGGCACCCTCCACCAGGCCCCCACTTATGTCCAACTCCTGTCTCCCATCACCCCCACCCCCCAGCATCCAGGGGCACCCTCCACCAGGCCCCCACTCATGTGTCCCATCACCCCCACCTCCCAGCATCCAGGTGCACCCTCCACCAGGCCCCCACTCATGTCTCCCATCACCCCCACCCCCCAGCAGTGCAGGGCACCCTCCACCAGGCCCCACTCATGTCTCCCATCACCCCCACCCCCCAGCAGTGCAGGGCACCCTCCACCAGGCCCCCACTCATGTCCAACTCATGTCTCCCATCACCCCCACCCCCCAGCATCCAGGGGCACCCTCCACCAGGCCCCCACTCATGTCTCCCATCACCCCCACCCCCCGGCATCCAGGGGCACCCTCCACCAGGCCCCCACTCCTGTCTCCCATCACCCCCACCCCCCTGCATCCAGGGGCACCCTCCACCAGGCCCCCACTCATGTCTCCCATCACCCCCACTCCCCAGCAGTGCAGGGCACCCTCCACCAGGCCCCCACTCACGTCCAACTCATGTCTCCCATCACCCCCACCCCCCAGCAATGCAGGGTACCCCCCACCAGGCCCCCACTCATGTCCCCCTGGACCCCCACCCACCAGCATCCAGGGGCACCCTCCACCAGGCCCCCACTTATGTCCAACTCCTGTCTCCCATCACCCCCACCCCCCCAGCATCCAGGGGCACCCTCCACCAGGCCCCCACTCATGTCTCCCATCACCCCCACCCCCCAGCATCCAGGGGCACACTCCACCAGGCCCCCACTCATGTCTCCCATTACCCCCACCCCTGGCATCCAGGGGCACCCTCCACAAGGTCCCCACTCATGTCTCCCATCACCCCCACCCCCCAGCAGTGCAGGGCACCCTCCACCAGGCCCCCACTCATCATGTCCAACTCATGTCTCCCATCACCCACACCCCCCAGCATCCAGCGGCACCCTCCACCAGGCCCCCACTCATGTCTCCCATCACCCCCTCCCCCCAGCATCCAGGGGCACCCTCCACCAGGCCCCCACTCATGTCTCCCATGACCCCCACCCCCCAGCAGTGCAGGGCACCCTCCACCAGGCCCCCACTCATGTCCAACTCATGCCTCCCATCACCCCCACCCCCCAGCAGTGCAGGGCACCCTCCACCTGGCCCCCACTCATGTCCCCCTGCAGCCCCACCCACCAGCATCCAGGGGCAGTCTTCACCAGGCCCCCACTCATGTCCAACTCATGTCTCCCATCACCCCCACCCCCCAGCATCCAGGGGCACCCTCCACCAGGCCCCCACTCATGTCTCCCATCACCCCCACCCACCAGCATCCAGGGGCACCCTCCACCAGGCCCCCACTCATGTCCAACTCATTTCTCCCATCACCCCCACCCCCCAGCATCCAGGGGCACCCCCCACCAGGCCACCACTCATGTCTCCCATCACCCCGACCCCCCAGCAGTGCAGGGCACCCTCCACCAGGCCCCCTCTCATGTCTCCCATCACCCCCAACCCCCAGCAGTGCAGGGCATCCTCGACCAGGCCCCCACTCATGTCCAACTCATGTCTCCCATCACCCCACCCCCCAGCATCCAGGGGCACCCTCCACCAGGCCCCCACTCATGTCTCCCATCACCCCCACCCCCCCAGCATCCAATGGCACCCTCCACCAGGCCCCCACTCATGTCTCCCATTACCCCCACCCCCCAGCAGTGCAGGGCACCCTCCACCAGGACCCCACTCATGTCTCCCATCACCCCCACCCCCAGCAGTCAGGGGCACCCTCCACCAGGCCCCCATTCATGTCTCCTATCACCCCCACCCCCCAGCATCCAGGGGCACCCTCCACCAGGCCGCCACTCATGTCTCCCATCACCCCCACCCCCCAGCATCCAGGGGCACCCTCCACCAGGCCCCCACTCATGTCTCCCATTCCCCCCACCCCCCAGCAGTGCAGGGGCACCCTCCACCAGGCCCCCACTCATGTCTCCCATTACCCACACCCCCCAGCAGTGCAGGGGCACCCTCCACCAGGCCGCCACTCATGTCTCCCCTCACCCCCACCCCCCAGCATCCAGGGGCACCCTCCACCAGGCCGCCACTCATGTCTCCCATCACCCCCACCCCCCAGCATCCAGGGGCACCCTCCACCAGGCCCCCACTCATGTCTCCCATCACCCCCACCCCCAGTAGTCAGGGGCACCCTCCACCAGGCCCCCACTCATGTCCCCCTGCACCCCCACCCCCCAGCATCCAGGAGCACCCTCCACCAGGCCCCCACTCATGTCTCCCATCACCCCCAACCCCCAGCAGTGCAGGGCACCCTCCACCAGGCCCCACTCATGTCCAACTCATGTCTCCCATCACCCCCAGCCCCCAGCATCCAGGGGCACCCTCCACCAGGCCCCCACTCATGTCTCCCATCACCCCTACCCCCCAGCATCCAGGGGCACGATCCACCAGGCCTCCACTAATGTCTCCCATCACCCCCACCCCCCAGCAGCGCAGGGCACCCTCCACCAGGCCCCCACTCATGTCTCCCATCACCCCCACCCCCCAGCAGTGCAGGGCACCCTCCACCAGGCCCCCGCTCATGTCCAACTCATGTCTCCCATCACCCCCACCCCTCAGCATCCAGGTGCACCCTCCACCAGGACCCCACTCATGTCCCCATCACCCCCACCGCCCAGCATCCAGGGGCACCCTCCACCAGGCCACCACTCATGTCTCCCATTACCCCCACCCCCCAGCAGTGCAGGGCACCCTCCACCAGGACCCCACTCATGTCTCACATCACCCCCACCCCCAGCAGTCAGGGGCACCCTCCACCAGGCCCCCACTCATGTCCCCTATCACCCCCACCCCCCAGCATCCAGGGGCACCCTCCACCAGGCCGCCACTCATGTCTCCCATCACCCCCACCACCCAGCAGTGCAGGGCACCCTCCACCAGGCCCCCACTCATGTCCAACTCATGTCTCCCATCACCCCCGTCCCCCAGCATCCAGGGGCACCCTCCACCAGGCCCCCACTCCTGTCTCCCATCACCCCCACCCCCCTGCATCCAGGGGCACCCTCCACCAGGCCCCCACTCATGTCTCCCATCACCCCACCCCCCACCAGTGCAGGGCACCCTCCACCAGGCCCCCACTCATGTCCAACTCATGTCTCCCATCACTCCCACCCCCCAGCAGTGCAGGGTACCCTCCACCAGGCCCCCACTCATGTCCCCCTGGACCCCCACCCCCCAGCATCCAGGGGCACGCTCCACCACGCCCCCACTTATGTACAACTCCTGTCTCCCATCACCCCACCCCCCAGCATCCAGGGGCACCCTCCACCAGGCCCCCACTCATGTCTCCCATCACCCCCACCCCCAGCAGTCAGGGGCACCCTCCACCAGGCCCCCATTCATGTCTCCTATCACCCCCACCCCCCAGCATCCAGGGGCACCCTCCACCAGGCCGCCACTCATGTCTCCCATCACCCCCACCCCCCAGCATCCAGGGGCACCCTCCACCAGGCCCCCACTCATGTCTCCCATTCCCCCTACCCCCCAGCAGTGCAGGGGCACCCTCCACCAGGCCCCCACTCATGTCTCCCATTACCCACACCCCCCAGCAGTGCAGGGGCACCCTCCACCAGGCCGCCACTCATGTCTCCCCTCACCCCCACCCCCCAGCATCCAGGGGCACCCTCCACCAGGCCGCCACTCATGTCTCCCATCACCCCCACCCCCCAGCATCCAGGGGCACCCTCCACCAGGCCCCCACTCATGTCTCCCATCACCCCCACCCCCAGTAGTCAGGGGCACCCTCCACCAGGCCCCCACTCATGTCCCCCTGCACCCCCACCCCCCAGCATCCAGGAGCACCCTCCACCAGGCCCCCACTCATGTCTCCCATCACCCCCAACCCCCAGCAGTGCAGGGCACCCTCCACCAGGCCCCACTCATGTCCAACTCATGTCTCCCATCACCCCCAGCCCCCAGCATCCAGGGGCACCCTCCACCAGGCCCCCACTCATGTCTCCCATCACCCCTACCCCCCAGCATCCAGGGGCACGATCCACCAGGCCTCCACTAATGTCTCCCATCACCCCCACCCCCCAGCAGCGCAGGGCACCCTCCACCAGGCCCCCACTCATGTCTCCCATCACCCCCACCCCTCAGCATCCAGGTGCACCCTCCACCAGGACCCCACTCATGTCCCCATCACCCCCACCGCCCAGCACCCTCCACCAGGCCCCCACTCATCATGTCCAACTCATGTCTCCCATCACCCACACCCCCCAGCATCCAGCGGCACCCTCCACCAGGCCCCCACTCATGTCTCCCATCACCCCCTCCCCCCAGCATCCAGGGGCACCCTCCACCAGGCCCCCACTCATGTCTCCCATGACCCCCACCCCCCAGCAGTGCAGGGCACCCTCCACCAGGCCCCCACTCATGTCCAACTCATGCCTCCCATCACCCCCACCCCCCAGCAGTGCAGGGCACCCTCCACCTGGCCCCCACTCATGTCCCCCTGCAGCCCCACCCACCAGCATCCAGGGGCAGTCTTCACCAGGCCCCCACTCATGTCCAACTCATGTCTCCCATCACCCCCACCCCCCAGCATCCAGGGGCACCCTCCACCAGGCCCCCACTCATGTCTCCCATCACCCCCACCCACCAGCATCCAGGGGCACCCTCCACCAGGCCCCCACTCATGTCCAACTCATGTCTCCCATCACCCCCACCCCCCAGCATCCAGGGGCACCCCCCACCAGGCCACCACTCATGTCTCCCATCACCCCGACCCCCCAGCAGTGCAGGGCACCCTCCACCAGGCCCCCTCTCATGTCTCCCATCACCCCCAACCCCCAGCAGTGCAGGGCATCCTCGACCAGGCCCCCACTCATGTCCAACTCATGTCTCCCATCACCCCACCCCCCAGCATCCAGGGGCACCCTCCACCAGGCCCCCACTCATGTCTCCCATCACCCCCACCCCCCAGCATCCAATGGCACCCTCCACCAGGCCCCCACTCATGTCTCCCATTACCCCCACCCCCCAGCAGTGCAGGGCACCCTCCACCAGGACCCCACTCATGTCTCCCATCACCCCCACCCCCAGCAGTCAGGGGCACCCTCCACCAGGCCCCCATTCATGTCTCCTATCACCCCCACCCCCCAGCATCCAGGGGCACCCTCCACCAGGCCGCCACTCATGTCTCCCATCACCCCCACCCCCCAGCATCCAGGGGCACCCTCCACCAGGCCCCCACTCATGTCTCCCATTCCCCCCACCCCCCAGCAGTGCAGGGGCACCCTCCACCAGGCCCCCACTCATGTCTCCCATTACCCACACCCCCCAGCAGTGCAGGGGCACCCTCCACCAGGCCGCCACTCATGTCTCCCCTCACCCCCACCCCCCAGCATCCAGGGGCACCCTCCACCAGGCCGCCACTCATGTCTCCCATCACCCCCACCCCCCAGCATCCAGGGGCACCCTCCACCAGGCCCCCACTCATGTCTCCCATCACCCCCACCCCCAGTAGTCAGGGGCACCCTCCACCAGGCCCCCACTCATGTCCCCCTGCACCCCCACCCCCCAGCATCCAGGAGCACCCTCCACCAGGCCCCCACTCATGTCTCCCATCACCCCCAACCCCCAGCAGTGCAGGGCACCCTCCACCAGGCCCCACTCATGTCCAACTCATGTCTCCCATCACCCCCAGCCCCCAGCATCCAGGGGCACCCTCCACCAGGCCCCCACTCATGTCTCCCATCACCCCTACCCCCCAGCATCCAGGGGCACGATCCACCAGGCCTCCACTAATGTCTCCCATCACCCCCACCCCCCAGCAGCGCAGGGCACCCTCCACCAGGCCCCCACTCATGTCTCCCATCACCCCCACCCCCCAGCAGTGCAGGGCACCCTCCACCAGGCCCCCGCTCATGTCCAACTCATGTCTCCCATCACCCCCACCCCTCAGCATCCAGGTGCACCCTCCACCAGGACCCCACTCATGTCCCCATCACCCCCACCGCCCAGCATCCAGGGGCACCCTCCACCAGGCCACCACTCATGTCTCCCATTACCCCCACCCCCCAGCAGTGCAGGGCACCCTCCACCAGGACCCCACTCATGTCTCACATCACCCCCACCCCCAGCAGTCAGGGGCACCCTCCACCAGGCCCCCACTCATGTCCCCTATCACCCCCACCCCCCAGCATCCAGGGGCACCCTCCACCAGGCCGCCACTCATGTCTCCCATCACCCCCACCACCCAGCAGTGCAGGGCACCCTCCACCAGGCCCCCACTCATGTCCAACTCATGTCTCCCATCACCCCCGTCCCCCAGCATCCAGGGGCACCCTCCACCAGGCCCCCACTCCTGTCTCCCATCACCCCCACCCCCCTGCATCCAGGGGCACCCTCCACCAGGCCCCCACTCATGTCTCCCATCACCCCACCCCCCACCAGTGCAGGGCACCCTCCACCAGGCCCCCACTCATGTCCAACTCATGTCTCCCATCACTCCCATCCCCCAGCAGTGCAGGGTACCCTCCACCAGGCCCCCACTCATGTCCCCCTGGACCCCCACCCCCCAGCATCCAGGGGCACGCTCCACCACGCCCCCACTTATGTACAACTCCTGTCTCCCATCACCCCACCCCCCAGCATCCAGGGGCACCCTCCACCAGGCCCCCACTCATGTCTCCCATCACCCCCACCCCCAGCAGTCAGGGGCACCCTCCACCAGGCCCCCATTCATGTCTCCTATCACCCCCACCCCCCAGCATCCAGGGGCACCCTCCACCAGGCCGCCACTCATGTCTCCCATCACCCCCACCCCCCAGCATCCAGGGGCACCCTCCACCAGGCCCCCACTCATGTCTCCCATTCCCCCTACCCCCCAGCAGTGCAGGGGCACCCTCCACCAGGCCCCCACTCATGTCTCCCATTACCCACACCCCCCAGCAGTGCAGGGGCACCCTCCACCAGGCCGCCACTCATGTCTCCCCTCACCCCCACCCCCCAGCATCCAGGGGCACCCTCCACCAGGCCGCCACTCATGTCTCCCATCACCCCCACCCCCCAGCATCCAGGGGCACCCTCCACCAGGCCCCCACTCATGTCTCCCATCACCCCCACCCCCAGTAGTCAGGGGCACCCTCCACCAGGCCCCCACTCATGTCCCCCTGCACCCCCACCCCCCAGCATCCAGGAGCACCCTCCACCAGGCCCCCACTCATGTCTCCCATCACCCCCAACCCCCAGCAGTGCAGGGCACCCTCCACCAGGCCCCACTCATGTCCAACTCATGTCTCCCATCACCCCCAGCCCCCAGCATCCAGGGGCACCCTCCACCAGGCCCCCACTCATGTCTCCCATCACCCCTACCCCCCAGCATCCAGGGGCACGATCCACCAGGCCTCCACTAATGTCTCCCATCACCCCCACCCCCCAGCAGCGCAGGGCACCCTCCACCAGGCCCCCACTCATGTCTCCCATCACCCCCACCCCCCAGCAGTGCAGGGCACCCTCCACCAGGCCCCCGCTCATGTCCAACTCATGTCTCCCATCACCCCCACCCCTCAGCATCCAGGTGCACCCTCCACCAGGACCCCACTCATGTCCCCATCACCCCCACCGCCCAGCACCCTCCACCAGGCCCCCACTCATCATGTCCAACTCATGTCTCCCATCACCCACACCCCCCAGCATCCAGCGGCACCCTCCACCAGGCCCCCACTCATGTCTCCCATCACCCCCTCCCCCCAGCATCCAGGGGCACCCTCCACCAGGCCCCCACTCATGTCTCCCATGACCCCCACCCCCCAGCAGTGCAGGGCACCCTCCACCAGGCCCCCACTCATGTCCAACTCATGCCTCCCATCACCCCCACCCCCCAGCAGTGCAGGGCACCCTCCACCTGGCCCCCACTCATGTCCCCCTGCAGCCCCACCCACCAGCATCCAGGGGCAGTCTTCACCAGGCCCCCACTCATGTCCAACTCATGTCTCCCATCACCCCCACCCCCCAGCATCCAGGGGCACCCTCCACCAGGGCCCCACTCATGTCTCCCATCACCCCCACCCACCAGCATCCAGGGGCACCCTCCACCAGGCCCCCTCATGTCCAACTCATGTCTCCCATCACCCCCACCCCCCAGCATCCAGGGGCACCCCCCACCAGGCCACCACTCATGTCTCCCATCACCCCGACCCCCCAGCAGTGCAGGGCACCCTCCACCAGGCCCCCTCTCATGTCTCCCATCACCCCCAACCCCCAGCAGTGCAGGGCATCCTCGACCAGGCCCCCACTCATGTCCAACTCATGTCTCCCATCACCCCACCCCCCAGCATCCAGGGGCACCCTCCACCAGGCCCCCACTCATGTCTCCCATCACCCCCACCCCCCAGCATCCAATGGCACCCTCCACCAGGCCCCCACTCATGTCTCCCATTACCCCCACCCCCCAGCAGTGCAGGGCACCCTCCACCAGGACCCCACTCATGTCTCCCATCACCCCCACCCCCAGCAGTCAGGGGCACCCTCCACCAGGCCCCCATTCATGTCTCCTATCACCCCCACCCCCCAGCATCCAGGGGCACCCTCCACCAGGCCGCCACTCATGTCTCCCATCACCCCCACCCCCCAGCATCCAGGGGCACCCTCCACCAGGCCCCCACTCATGTCTCCCATTCCCCCCACCCCCCAGCAGTGCAGGGGCACCCTCCACCAGGCCCCCACTCATGTCTCCCATTACCCACACCCCCCAGCAGTGCAGGGGCACCCTCCACCAGGCCGCCACTCATGTCTCCCCTCACCCCCACCCCCCAGCATCCAGGGGCACCCTCCACCAGGCCGCCACTCATGTCTCCCATCACCCCCACCCCCCAGCATCCAGGGGCACCCTCCACCAGGCCCCCACTCATGTCTCCCATCACCCCCACCCCCAGTAGTCAGGGGCACCCTCCACCAGGCCCCCACTCATGTCCCCCTGCACCCCCACCCCCCAGCATCCAGGAGCACCCTCCACCAGGCCCCCACTCATGTCTCCCATCACCCCCAACCCCCAGCAGTGCAGGGCACCCTCCACCAGGCCCCACTCATGTCCAACTCATGTCTCCCATCACCCCCAGCCCCCAGCATCCAGGGGCACCCTCCACCAGGCCCCCACTCATGTCTCCCATCACCCCTACCCCCCAGCATCCAGGGGCACGATCCACCAGGCCTCCACTAATGTCTCCCATCACCCCCACCCCCCAGCAGCGCAGGGCACCCTCCACCAGGCCCCCACTCATGTCTCCCATCACCCCCACCCCCCAGCAGTGCAGGGCACCCTCCACCAGGCCCCCGCTCATGTCCAACTCATGTCTCCCATCACCCCCACCCCTCAGCATCCAGGTGCACCCTCCACCAGGACCCCACTCATGTCCCCATCACCCCCACCGCCCAGCATCCAGGGGCACCCTCCACCAGGCCACCACTCATGTCTCCCATTACCCCCACCCCCCAGCAGTGCAGGGCACCCTCCACCAGGACCCCACTCATGTCTCACATCACCCCCACCCCCAGCAGTCAGGGGCACCCTCCACCAGGCCCCCACTCATGTCCCCTATCACCCCCACCCCCCAGCATCCAGGGGCACCCTCCACCAGGCCGCCACTCATGTCTCCCATCACCCCCACCACCCAGCAGTGCAGGGCACCCTCCACCAGGCCCCCACTCATGTCCAACTCATGTCTCCCATCACCCCCGTCCCTCAGCATCCAGGGGCACCCTCCACCAGGCCCCCACTCCTGTCTCCCATCACCCCCACCCCCCTGCATCCAGGGGCACCCTCCACCAGGCCCCCACTCATGTCTCCCATCACCCCACCCCCCACCAGTGCAGGGCACCCTCCACCAGGCCCCCACTCATGTCCAACTCATGTCTCCCATCACTCCCACCCCCCAGCAGTGCAGGGTACCCTCCACCAGGCCCCCACTCATGTCCCCCTGGACCCCCACCCCCCAGCATCCAGGGGCACGCTCCACCACGCCCCCACTTATGTACAACTCCTGTCTCCCATCACCCCACCCCCCAGCATCCAGGGGCACCCTCCACCAGGCCCCCACTCATGTCTCCCATCACCCCCACCCCCAGCAGTCAGGGGCACCCTCCACCAGGCCCCCATTCATGTCTCCTATCACCCCCACCCCCCAGCATCCAGGGGCACCCTCCACCAGGCCGCCACTCATGTCTCCCATCACCCCCACCCCCCAGCATCCAGGGGCACCCTCCACCAGGCCCCCACTCATGTCTCCCATTCCCCCTACCCCCCAGCAGTGCAGGGGCACCCTCCACCAGGCCCCCACTCATGTCTCCCATTACCCACACCCCCCAGCAGTGCAGGGGCACCCTCCACCAGGCCGCCACTCATGTCTCCCCTCACCCCCACCCCCCAGCATCCAGGGGCACCCTCCACCAGGCCGCCACTCATGTCTCCCATCACCCCCACCCCCCAGCATCCAGGGGCACCCTCCACCAGGCCCCCACTCATGTCTCCCATCACCCCCACCCCCAGTAGTCAGGGGCACCCTCCACCAGGCCCCCACTCATGTCCCCCTGCACCCCCACCCCCCAGCATCCAGGAGCACCCTCCACCAGGCCCCCACTCATGTCTCCCATCACCCCCAACCCCCAGCAGTGCAGGGCACCCTCCACCAGGCCCCACTCATGTCCAACTCATGTCTCCCATCACCCCCAGCCCCCAGCATCCAGGGGCACCCTCCACCAGGCCCCCACTCATGTCTCCCATCACCCCTACCCCCCAGCATCCAGGGGCACGATCCACCAGGCCTCCACTAATGTCTCCCATCACCCCCACCCCCCAGCAGCGCAGGGCACCCTCCACCAGGCCCCCACTCATGTCTCCCATCACCCCCACCCCCCAGCAGTGCAGGGCACCCTCCACCAGGCCCCCGCTCATGTCCAACTCATGTCTCCCATCACCCCCACCCCTCAGCATCCAGGTGCACCCTCCACCAGGACCCCACTCATGTCCCCATCACCCCCACCGCCCAGCATCCAGGGGCACCCTCCACCAGGCCACCACTCATGTCTCCCATTACCCCCACCCCCCAGCAGTGCAGGGCACCCTCCACCAGGACCCCACTCATGTCTCACATCACCCCCACCCCCAGCAGTCAGGGGCACCCTCCACCAGGCCCCCACTCATGTCCCCTATCACCCCCACCCCCCAGCATCCAGGGGCACCCTCCACCAGGCCGCCACTCATGTCTCCCATCACCCCCACCACCCAGCAGTGCAGGGCACCCTCCACCATGCCCCCACTCATGTCCAACTCATGTCTCCCATCACCCCCGTCCCCCAGCATCCAGGGGCACCCTCCACCAGGCCCCCACTCCTGTCTCCCATCACCCCCACCCCCCTGCATCCAGGGGCACCCTCCACCAGGCCCCCACTCATGTCTCCCATCACCCCACCCCCCACCAGTGCAGGGCACCCTCCACCAGGCCCCCACTCATGTCCAACTCATGTCTCCCATCACTCCCACCCCCCAGCAGTGCAGGGTACCCTCCACCAGGCCCCCACTCATGTCCCCCTGGACCCCCACCCCCCAGCATCCAGGGGCACGCTCCACCACGCCCCCACTTATGTACAACTCTTGTCTCCCATCACCCCACCCCCCAGCATCCAGGGGCACCCTCCACCAGGCCCCCACTCATGTCTCCCATCACCCCCACCCCCCAGCATCCAGGGGCACCCTCCACCAGGCCCCCACTCATGTCTCCCATTACCCCCACCCCCCAGCAGTGCAGGGCACCCTCCACCAGGCCCCCACCCATGTCTCCCATCACCCCCACCCCCCAGCAGTGCAGGGCACCCTCCACCAGGCCCCCACTCATGTCTCCCATCACCCCCACCCCCCAGAAGTGCAGGGCACCCTCCACCAGGCCCCCACTCATGTCCAACTCATGTCTCCCATCACCCCCACCCCCCAGCATCCAGGGGCACCTTCCACCAGGCCCCCACTCATGTCTCCCATCACCCCCACCCCCCGGCATCCAGTGGCACCCTCCACCAGGCCCCCACTCATGTCTCCCATCACCCCCACCCCCCAGCAGTGCAGGGCACCCTCCACCAGGCCGCCACTCATGTCTCCCATCACCCCCACCCCTCAGCATTGCAGGGCACCCTCCACCAGTCCCCCACTCATGTCCAACTCATGTCTCCCATCACCCCCACCCACCAGCAGTGCAGGGTACCCTCGACCAGGCCCCCACTCATGTCCCCCTGGACCCGCACCCACCAGCATCCAGGGGCACCCTCCACCAGGCCCCCACTTATGTCCAACTCCTGTCTCCCATCACCCCCACCCCCCAGCATCCAGGGGCACCCTCCACCAGGCCCCCACTCATGTGTCCCATCACCCCCACCTCCCAGCATCCAGGTGCACCCTCCACCAGGCCCCACTCATGTCTCCCATCACCCCCACCCCCCAGCAGTGCAGGGCACCCTCCACCAGGCCCCCACTCATGTCCAACTCATGTCTCCCATCACCCCCACCCCCCAGCATCCAGGGGCACCCTCCACCAGGCCCCCACTCATGTCTCCCATCACCCCCACCCCCCGGCATCCAGGGGCACCCTCCACCAGGCCCCCACTCCTGTCTCCCATCACCCCCACCCCCCTGCATCCAGGGGCACCCTCCACCAGGCCCCCACTCATGTCTCCCATCACCCCCACTCCCCAGCAGTGCAGGGCACCCTCCACCAGGCCCCCACTCACGTCCAACTCATGTCTCCCATCACCCCCACCCCCCAGCAATGCAGGGTACCCCCCACCAGGCCCCCACTCATGTCCCCCTGGACCCCCACCCACCAGCATCCAGGGGCACCCTCCACCAGGCCCCCACTTATGTCCAACTCCTGTCTCCCATCACCCCACCCCCCCAGCATCCAGGGGCACCCTCCACCAGGCCCCCACTCATGTCTCCCATCACCCCCACCCCCCAGCATCCAGGGGCACACTCCACCAGGCCCCCACTCATGTCTCCCATTACCCCCACCCCTGGCATCCAGGGGCACCCTCCACCAGGCCCCCACTCATGTCTCCCATCACCCCCACCCCCCAGCAGTGCAGGGCACCCTCCACCAGGCCCCCACTCATCATGTCCAACTCATGTCTCCCATCACCCACACCCCCCAGCATCCAGCGGCACCCTCCACCAGGCCCCCACTCATGTCTCCCATCACCCCCTCCCCCCAGCATCCAGGGGCACTCTCCACCAGGCCCCCACTCATGTCTCCCATGACCCCCACCCCCCAGCAGTGCAGGGCACCCTCCACCAGGCCCCCACTCATGTCCAACTCATGCCTCCCATCACCCCCACCCCCCAGCAGTGCAGGGCACCCTCCACCTGGCCCCCACTCATGTCCCCCTGCAGCCCCACCCACCAGCATCCAGGGGCAGTCTTCACCAGGCCCCCACTCATGTCCAACTCATGTCTCCCATCACCCCCACCCCCCAGCATCCAGGGGCACCCTCCACCAGGCCCCCACTCATGTCTCCCATCACCCCCACCCACCAGCATCCAGGGGCACCCTCCACCAGGCCCCCACTCATGTCCAACTCATGTCTCCCATCACCCCCACCCCCCAGCATCCAGGGGCACCCCCCACCAGGCCACCACTCATGTCTCCCATCACCCCGACCCCCCAGCAGTGCAGGGCACCCTCCACCAGGCCCCCTCTCATGTCTCCCATCACCCCCAACCCCCAGCAGTGCAGGGCATCCTCGACCAGGCCCCCACTCATGTCCAACTCATGTCTCCCATCACCCCACCCCCCAGCATCCAGGGGCACCCTCCACCAGGCCCCCACTCATGTCTCCCATCACCCCCACCCCCCAGCATCCAATGGCACCCTCCACCAGGCCCCCACTCATGTCTCCCATCACCTCCACCCCCCAGCAGTGCAGGGCACCCTCCACCAGGCCCCCACTCATGTCTCCCATCACCCCCACCCCCCAGCAGTCAGGGGCACCCTCCACCAGGCCCCCACTCATGTCTCCCATCACCCCCACCCCCCAGCAGTCAGGGGCACCCTCCACCAGGCCCTCACTCATGTCTCCCATCACCCCCACCCCCCAGCATCCAGGGGCACTCTCCACCGGGCCCCCACACATGTCTCCCATCACCCCCACCCCCCGGCAGTGCAGGGCACCCTCCACCAGGCCCCCACTCATGTCCAACACATGTCTCCCATCACCCCCACCCCACAGCATCAAGGGGCACCCTCCACCAGGCCCTCACTCATGTCTCCCATCACCCCCACCCCCCAGCAGTGCAGGGCACCCTCCACCAGGCCCCCACTCATGTCCAACTCATGTCTCCCATCACCCCCACCCCCCAGCATCCAGCGGCACCCTCCACCAGGCCCCCACTCATGTCTCCCATCACCCCCACCCCCCAGCATCCAGGGGCACCCTCCACCAGGCCCCTACTCATGTCTCCCATCACCCCCACCCCCCAGCAGTGCAGGGCACCCCCCACCAGGCCCCCACTCATGTCTCCCAGCACCCCCACCCCCCAGCAGTGCAGGGCACCCTCCACCAGGCCCCCACTCATGTCTCCCATCACCCCCACCCCCCAGCAGTGCAGGGGCACCCTCCACCAGGCCCCCACTCATGTCCAACTCATGTCTCCCATCACCCCCACCCCCAAGCATCCAGGGGCACCCTCCACCAGGCCCCCACTCATGTCTCCCATCACCTCCACCCCCCAGCATCCAGGGGCACCCTCCACCAGGCCCCCACTCATGTCTCCCATTACCCCCACCGCCCAGCAGTCAGGGGCACCCTCCACCAGGCCCTCACTCATGTCTCCCATCACCCCCACCCCCCAGCATCCAGGGGCACTCTCCACCGGGCCCCCACACATGTCTCCCATCACCCCCACCCCCCGGCAGTGCAGGGCACCCTCCACCAGGCCCCCACTCATGTCCAACTCATGTCTCCCATCACCCCCACCCCACAGCATCCAGGGGCACCCTCCACCAGGCCCCCACTCATGTCTCCCATCACCCCCAGCCCCCAGCATCCAGGGGCACTCTCCACCAGGCCCTCACTCATGTCTCCCATCACCCCCACCCCCCAGCAGTGCAGGGCACCCTCCACCAGGCCCCCACTCATGTCCAACTCATGTCTCCCATCACCCCCACCCCCCAGCATCCAGCGGCACCCTCCACCAGGCCCAAACTCATGTCTCCCATCACCCCCACCCCCCAGCATCCAGGGGCACCCTCCACCAGGCCCCCACTCATGTCTCCCATCACCCCCACCCCCCAGCAGTGCAGGGCACCCTCCACCAGGCCCCCACTCATGTCTCCCAGCACCCCCACCCCCCAGCAGTGCAGGGCACCCTCCACCAGGCCCCCACTCATGTCTCCCATCACCCCCAACCCCCAGTAGTGCAGGGGCAACCTCCACCAGGCCCCCACTCATGTCTCCCATTACCCCCACCCCCCAGCATCCAGGGGCACACTCCACCAGGCCCCCACTCATGTCTCCCATCGCCCCCACCCACCAGCATCCAGGGGCACCCTCCACCAGGCCCCCACTCATGTCTCCCATTACCCCCACCCCCCAGCAGTGCAGGGCACCCTCCACCAGGCCCCCACTCATGTCTCCCATCACCCCCACCCCCCAGCAGTGCAGGGCACCCTCCACCAGGCCCCCACTCATGTCTCCCATCACCCCCACCCCCCAGCAGTGCAGGGCACCCTCCACCAGGCCCCCACTCATGTCCAACTCATGTCTCCCATCACCCCCACCCCCCAGCATCCAGGGACACCCTCCACCAGGCCCCCACTCATGTCTCCCATCACCCCCACCCCCCGGGATCCAGGGGCACCCTCCACCAGGCCCCCACTCATGTCTCCCATCATCCCCACCCCCCAGCAGTGCAGGGCACCCTCCACCAGGCCCCCACTCATGTCTCCCATCACCCCCACCCCCCAGCAGTGCAGGGCACCCTCCACCAGCACCCCCACTCATGTCCAACTCATGTCTCCCATCACCCCAACCCCCAGCATCCAGGGGCACCCTCCACCAGGCCCCAACTCATGTCTCCCATCGCCCCCATCCCCCAGCATCCAGGGGCACCCTCCACCAGGCCCCCACTCATGTCTCCCATCACCCCCACCCCCAGCAGTGCAGGGCACCCTTCACCAGGCCCCCACTCATGTCTCCCATCACCCCCACCCCCCAGCAGTCAAGGGGGCACCCTCCACCAGGCCCACACTTATTTCTCCCATCACCCCCACCCCCAGCATCCAGGGGCACTCTCCACCAGGCCCCCACTCATGTCTCCCATCACCCCCACCCCCCAAAAGTGCAGGGCACCCTCCACCAGGCCCCCATTCATGTCCAACTCATGTCTCCCATCACCCCCACCTCCCAGCATCCAGGGGCACCCTCCACCAGGCCCCCACTCATGACTCCCATCACCCCCACCCCCCAGCATCCAGGGGCACCCTCCACCAGGCCCCCACTCATGTCTCCCATCACCCCCACCCCCCAGCAGTGCAGGGCACCCTCCACCAGGCCCCCACTCATGTCTCCCATCACCCCCACCCCCAGCAGTGCAGGGCAACCTCCACCAGGCCCCCACTCATGTCCAACTCATGTCTCCCATCACCCCACCCCCCAGCATCCAGGGGCACACTCCACCAGGCCCCCACTCATGTCTCCCATCACCCCCACCCCCCAGCAGTGCAGGGCACCCTCCACCTTGCCCCCACTCATGTCTCCCATCACCCCCACCCCCCAGCAGTCAGGGGCACCCTCCACCAGGCCCCCACTCATGCCTCCCATCACCCCCACCCCCCAGCAGTCAGGGGCACCCTCCACCAGGCCCTCACTCATGTCTCCCATCACCCCCACCCCCCAGCATCCAGGGGCACTCTCCACCAGGCCCCCACTCATGTCTCCCATCACCCCCACCCCCAGCAGTGCAGGGCACCCTCCACCAGGCCCCCACTCATGTCCAACTCATGTCTCCCATCACCCACACCCCCAGCATCCAGGGGCACCCTCCACCAGGCCCCCACTCATGTCTCCCATCACCCCCACCCCCCAGCAGTGCAGGACACCCTCCACCAGGCCCCCACTCATGTCCAACTCATGTCTCCCATCACCCCCACCCCCCAGCATCCAGCGGCACCCTCCACCAGGGCCCCACTCATGTCTCCCATCACCCCCACCCCCCAGCAGTCAGGGGCACCCTCCACCAGGCCCCCACTCATGCCTCCCATCACCCCCACCCCCAGCAGTCAGGGGCACCCTCCACCAGGCCCTCACTCATGTCTCCCATCACCCCACCCCCCAGCATCCAGGGGCACTCTCCACCAGGCCCCCACTCATGTCTCCCATCACCCCCACCCCCCAGCAGTGCAGGGCACCCTCCACCAGGCCCCCACACATGTCCAACTCATGTCTCCCATCACCCCCACCACCAGCATCCAGGGGCACCCTCCACCAGGCCCCCACTCATGTCTCCCATCACCCCCCCCCCAGCAGTGCAGGGCACCCTCCACCAGGCCACCACTCATGTCCAACTCATGTCTCCCATCACCCCCCGCCCAGCATCCAGCGGCACCCTCCACCAGGCCCCCACTCATGTCTCCCATCACCCCCACCCCCCAGCACGAGGGGCACCCTCCACCAGGCCCCCACTCATGTCTCCCATCACCCCCACCCCCCAGCAGTGCAGGGCACCCTCCACCAGGCCCCCACTCATGTCCAATTCATGTCTCCCATCACCCCCACCCCCCAGCAGTGCAGGGCACCCTCCACCAGGCCCCCACTCATGTCCCCCTGCAGCCCCACCCACCAGCATCCACCAGGCCCCCACTCATGTCTCCCATCACCCCCACCCCCCAGCATCCAGGTGCACCCTCCACCAGGCCCCCACTCATGTCTCCCATCACCCCCACCCCCCAGCAGTGCAGGGCACCCTCCACCAGGCCCCCACTCATGTCTCCCATCACCCCCACCCCCCAGCAGTCAGGGGCACCCTCCACCAGGCCCCCACTCATGTCTCCCATCACCCCCACCCCCCAGCAGCAGTGCAGGGCACCCTCCACCAAGCCCCCACTCATGTCCAACTCATGTCTCCCATCACCCCCACCCCCCAGCATCCAGGGGCACCCTCCACCAGGCCCCCACTCATGTCTCCCATCACCCCCACTCCCCAGCAGTGCAGGGTACCCTCCACCAGGCCCCCACTCATGTCCCCCTGGACCCCCACCCACCAGCATCCAGGGGCACCCTCCACCAGGCCCCACTCATGTCTCCCATCACCCCCAGCCCCCAGCATCCAGGGGCACCCTCCACCAGGCCCCCACTCATGTCTCCCATCACCACCACCCCCCAGCAGTGCAGGACACCCTCCACCAGGCCCCCACTCATGTCCAACTCATATCTCCCATCACCCCACCCCCCAGCATCCAGGGGCACCCTCCACCAGGCCCCCACTCATGTCTCCCATCACCCCCTCCCCCCAGCATCCAGGGGCACCCTCCACCAGGCCCCCACTCATGTCCCCCATCACCCCCACCCCCCAGCAGTGCAGGGCACACTCCACCAGGCCCCCACTCATGTCTCCCATCACCCCCACCCCCCAGCAGTCAGGGGCACCCTCCACCATGCCCCCACTCATGTCTCCCATCACCCCCACCCCCCAGCAGTCAGGGGCACCCTCCACCAGGCCCTCACTCATGTCTCCCATCTCCCCCACCCCCCAGCATCCAGGGGCACTCTCCACCAGGCCCCCACTCATGTCTCCCATCACCCCCACCCCCCAGCAGTGCAGGGCACCCTCCACCAGGCCCCCACTCATGTCCAACTCATGTCTCCCATCACCCCCACCCCCCAGCATCCAGCGGCACCCTCCACCAGGGCCCCACTCATGTCTCCCATCACCCCCACCCCCCAGCAGTCAGGGGCACCCTCCACCAGGCCCCCACTCATGCCTCCCATCACCCCCACCCCCCAGCAGTCAGGGGCACCCTCCACCAGGCCCTCACTCATGTCTCCCATCACCCCCACCCCCCAGCATCCAGGGGCACTCTCCACCAGGCCCCCACTCATGTCTCCCATCACCCCCACCCCCCAGCAGTGCAGGGCACCCTCCACCAGGCCCCCACTCATGTCCAACTCATGTCTCCCATCACCCCCACCACCAGCATCCAGGGGCACCCTCCACCAGGCCCCCACTCATGTCTCCCATCACCCCCACCCCCCAGCAGTGCAGGGCACCCTCCACCAGGCCCCCACTCATGTCCAACTCATGTCTCCCATCACCCCCCCTCCAGCATCCAGCGGCACCCTCCACCAGGCCCCCACTCATGTCTCCCATCACCCCCACCCCCCAGCACGAGGGGCACCCTCCACCAGGCCCCCACTCATGTCTCCCATCACCCCCACCCCCCAGCAGTGCAGGGCACCCTCCACCAGGCCCCCACTCATGTCCAATTCATGTCTCCCATCACCCCCACCCCCCAGCAGTGCAGGGCACCCTCCACCAGGCCCCCACTCATGTCCCCCTGCAGCCCCACCCACCAGCATCCACCAGGCCCCCACTCATGTCTCCCATCACCCCCACCCCCCAGCATCCAGGTGCACCCTCCACCAGGCCCCCACTCATGTCTCCCATCACCCCCACCCCCCAGCAGTGCAGGGCACCCTCCACCAGGCCCCCACTCATGTCTCCCATCACCCCCACCCCCCAGCAGTCAGGGGCACCCTCCACCAGGCCCCCACTCATGTCTCCCATCATCCCCACCCCCCAGCAGCAGTGCAGGGCACCCTCCACCAGGCCCCCACTCATGTCCAACTCATGTCTCCCATCACCCCCACCCCCCAGCATCCAGGGGCACCCTCCACCAGGCCCCCACTCATGTCTCCCATCACCCCCACCCCCCAGCAGAGCAGGGCACCCTCCACCAGGCCCCCACTCATGTCCAACTCATGTCTCCCATCACCCCCCCAGCATCCAGCGGCACCCTCCACCAGGCCCCCACTCATGTCTCCCATCACCCCCACCCCCCAGCACGAGGGGCACCCTCCACCAGGCCCCCACTCATGTCTCCCATCACCCCCACCCCCCAGCAGTGCAGGGCACCCTCCACCAGGCCCCCACTCATGTCCAATTCATGTCTCCCATCACCCCCACCCCCCAGCAGTGCAGGGCACCCTCCACCAGGCCCCCACTCATGTCCCCCTGCAGCCCCACCCACCAGCATCCACCAAGCCCCCACTCATGTCTCCCATCACCCCCACCCCCCAGCATCTAGGTGCACCCTCCACCAGGCCCCGACTCATGTCTCCCATCACCCCCACCCCCCAGCAGTGCAGGGCACCCTCCACCAGGCCCCCACTCATGTCTCCCATCAAACCCACCCCCCAGCACTCAGGGGCACCCTCCACCAGGCCCGCACTCATGTCTCCCATCACCCCCACCCCCCAGCAGCAGTGCAGGGCACCCTCCACCAGGCCCCCACTCATGTCCAACTCATGTCTCCCATCATCTCCACCCCCCAGCATCCAGGGGCACCCTCCACCAGGCCCCCACTCATGTCTCCCATCACCCCCACCCCCCAGCAGTGCAGGGTACCCTCCACCAGGCCCCCACTCATGTCCCCCTGGACCCCCACCCACCAGCATCCAGGGGCACCCTCCACCAGGCCCCACTCATGTCTCCCATCACCCCCACCCCCCAGCATCCAGGGGCACCCTCCACCAGGCCCCCACTCATGTCTCCCATCACCCCCACCCCCCAGCAGTGCAGGACACCCTCCACCAGGCCCCCACTCATGTCTCCCATCACCCCCACCCCCCAGCAGTGCAGGGCACCCTCCACCAGGCCCCCACTCATGTCCAACTCATATCTCCCATCACCCCACCCCCCAGCATCCAGGGGCACCCTCCACCAGGCCCCCACTCATGTCTCCCATCACCCCCTCCCCCCCAGCATCCAGGGGCACCCTCCACCAGGCCCCCACTCATGTCCCCCATCACCCCCACCCCTCAGCAGTGCAGGGCACTCTCCACCAGGCCCCCACTCATGTCTCCCATCACCCCCACCCCCCAGCAGTCAGGGGCACCCTCCACCATGCCCCCACTCATGTCTCCCATCACCCCCACTCCCCAGCAGTCAGGGGCACCCTCCACCAGGCCCTCACTCATGTCTCCCATCACCCCCACCCCCCCCCCCCGCATCCAGGGGCACTCTCCACCAGGCCCCCACTCATGTCTCCCATCACCCCCACCCCCCAGCAGTGCAGGGCACCCTCCGCCAGGCCCCCACTCATGTCCAACTCATGTCTCCCACCATCCCCACCCCCCAGCATCCAGGGGCACCCTCCGCCAGGCCCCCACTCATGTCTCCCATCACCCCCAGCACCCAGCATCCAGGGGCACCCTCCACCAGGCCCCCACTCATGTCTCCCATCACCCCCACCCCCCAGCAGTGCAGGACACCCTCCACCAGGCCCCCACTCATGTCCAACTCATGTCTCCCATCACCCCCACCCCCCCAGCATCCAGCGGCACCCTCCACCAGGCCCCCACTCATGTCTCCCATCACCCCCACCCCCCAGCAGTGCAGGGCACCCTCCACCAGGCCCCCACTCATGTCCAACTCATGTCTTCCATCACCCCCACCCCCCAGCATCCAGGGGCACCCGCCACCAGGCCCCCACTCATATCTCCCATCACCCCCACCCCCCAGCATCCAGGGGCACCCTCCACCAGGCCCCCACTCATGTCTCCCATTACCCCCACCCCCCGGCAGTGCAGGACACCCTCCACCAGGCCCCCACTCATGTCTCCCATCACCCCCACGCCCCAGCAGTCAGGGCAGAGGCGATGAAGAGGCCAGTTTTCATTTTGGCAAATGTAGTGGGGGACTCTGGAGATCAGGTTAGTTTATCAGGCAATGCATCTAAAAGCATATTTTGCATGGGCGCAACACTGGAGGCATAATCAAGAATCCAAGGGCGGCAAAAATTGCTCAATGCCAAAAAAGGAGTGGAGCTGTCTCCTGTGTCAGGGATAGGGCATTGAAGGATGCATGCAACATGGGAGGTACCGTCACTCTTCGTGGATTGTGACAGAAAAGAATGCTGATGGCAGATCAATGCAGGTGGCCTCGGGAGAGAGGCATCAGAGTATAGTGATAGGATCTGGCATAACTGGATGAGAAGGGATGACAGCCTTATTAAGAGCCCCTAAGTCATGTGGGAAACCCTACTTGTCTGTCCCTTCTTTTGCCAGAGGGAGCATTGGGATATTTGAACAGGCTTGTGGCATAGTGTAAAACACCTTGGTCAAGGAGTGATTGAATGCCAGGCTTGATACCTTCTTCTGCTTGGGGTGCGATCCTATACTGTGGCATTCGTCGCAAAGGAACCTCAAGGTGACGTTTACTGGTGTTGACGCCCATAATGAGACAGGGAGTGAGTCCAGGACATGTTGCAATTGTATGGGCTTGGGTGACAGAGACAGTACACTCTGGAGGGGTTGGTGGGAGCGAAGACTGTTGTCGGAGGAATAAACATTCAGCCTGTTTAGACTGTGCAACCTCTAGGTAAATATCCTCCATGGATCAATATATGATACATTTCATTTTGCACAATTAAATCAATACCCAACAAGTTGGCAGGTGAACATGGGCTAAGGAGAAAAGCATGTTGGTTAGAAATGGGACCAATTGAAACAGATAAGTATTTTGACACTGGCTGTGGGATCATTGTCCCAGATATTCCAACAGCATTGATAATTTGATCAGAGACATTGACATGAGGAAAATCGGCTGCCCTTAGTGTAGAGCGGCGGGCAAAGGTATCAACCAAACAGTGTACCTTTTGTCTCTGAATGTTACACTGGTGATAAGGACCGGCCTGGTCCAGCGTGAGCAAAGGAGCAGCCTGCTGAGGGGGCAAAGAAGCCGAGGTACCCTCATGTGGGGCTAATTCATTGCCAAAAAAAAGGTGTCTCTAGCAAACACTCTAGGTCTGCTAGCACCATCTCCGCCGAAGTTCCTTGTCACAAGACTAAAATGTAACATAAAACCCCTGAATCCCCTCTGGTGACCATGGCCTCACTTACACTTGTGATGCAGGTTGCCTCAGGTGTTTACAAAATGGTGGTCCAACCCTGCAGTCCACGGCAGACATTTTGACTACCTCTCTTAGACCAACGTTCACTACGGCTTCTGCTGAGGGACCTGTTTTTGGGGCAGAGCAGCCTTTTCCACGGTTTGTGGACAACAGGAACACATTTCACCCACCAATGGATTGGCGTGCTCGGACACCGCTGCTGCATACAGTCTCGCTCCCTCCAACATCGGTGCCTTTGATCTACGTAGATCCAGTTGGTGGGGGACCATCCAGGCAACAATCCTCCTTGCGGTCCTGGGGGTAGGCCCCTTCCGAGCTGCCTCTGCCCACTCCAGCACCTAGACCTTCATCTGAGGATGCGTTTTTTTGGCAAGTTTCAGACGCTTATGCATTCTGATCCCATGAAGGCGTACTTTATGGATTTATTTAAAGAAACGTATCCTAAGCCGCCTGAACCGGCCCCTGCTCTGACTATCATTATGCAGGTTCTGGTAGTGCCACCTTCTCCACCACTCCCTGTGGAAAAGACTCTGGTTGCTCTGTCAACTCCACCATCGGGGCCTGAGTTGCCACATGCAGCTGATCAGACTTCTGCTCCCGCCTCATTGGACGAGGACCAGGCGGATCAGGAAAAAGGAAGACCCACACCGCTCTATTCAAGCGTTTCACGACCGGGTGCTGGACATGATGGCATTGCTAGACATCCCAATACACAAGCCCCCAGCTCCACAAGAGGGAGCACTTTCTGGAGCCTTCACTCTGTCGACACAGGCGCACACCGGGCTGTTCCTTCAGAAGGACGTCCTGGTCTGGGGAAAACCTCATTCCGGGTAGCACCTAAACAAAAAAATTGACGCTCGCTACAAGCTTCACATGTCTGAGGACAAATACTTGTTGGCATGCTTGCTCCCCTCTTTGATGGTGGTGGCAGCAGCTATGCTCCTGTCGAAGCCGGCCTCTACATACATCTCACAGCAGCATCTCAGATCCTTTCCAAGGAAGACAAGCTTCTTGATGCCATTAGGAAAAAGGTTTTTTCCAATTCAGCTCTTCAGCTGCGTCAGGCCAATACTGAGCTTATCCCGGTGGCTGCTAATGTCAAACTGTGGAAGGAGCTTGCCAAGTTTATTCCTCCTGATAGACTGCAAGACTTCAAGGGCAGCTTATCTGATGCCAGGGTTTTGGCTCAGGATCTACTTGAGGCTGCGGCCCATCATGTAGACACTTCCGCTTGGGGCCTTATGGTCGGAGAAGACATCTCCTGCCAAGTGTGGCTGCATACTATAAAGTTTTCGAAGGAAGTTCAGGATAAGGTGTTTGATCTCCCCCTCGAGGGTAAATAACTCCTCCACTCCTCCACGAATGAGTAATTCACGAAGACCAAGGTAAGCACTCAAACTACCAAGTCATTGTCGGTCCTTGGGAAAACACCAGCAAAGGCACCTTATACTCAGAGGTCGGGGTCTCAAATGATGTCCTTCTCTGGTTTCAGAGGCTTTCAGGACTGCTGTGCGTGTCACGCAGAAGATCCAGCTGGCGGCCCTCGCCTTAAACAGCAACAAGGTGGCTGGTTTTTCTCTTGGCCAGCAGCATCCTCATCAGCAATGAGTGATCTCCCCACTGATGAAGCATCTAAATTATATTTTCCATCAGTCGCATGAGACTCCGGTGGGAGGGCGAATTTTGTCTCATCTGGAGCCGTGGCAGACCATTACAGAAGACCAGTGGTTTCGTCAGTTGCTCGGGTGGGCTTCCGCTTGCCCCTTACCCCTACCCCACCCTTTCACCCTCCTCTCCAGCAGACTGGGTCTCCCTCCCTCAGAGCTGAGGTACAGAAACTTTTAGACCTCAGAGCAGTCAAACCTGTTCCCTATTATACCCATCTGTTTAAAGTGCTCAAACCCAACCAGGCTGGCCTGCGCACTATCCTCAATCCTTCAATCACGTTCTACCCCAAGAGAAATTCCAGATGATTATGCTCTGCCAGATAAAGTCCTCTCTCTGAAGGGCAACTGGCTCAGTGTGGTGGACCTTCAGGATGCATACATGCACATTCTGATATGGAGTCCGCATTGGAAATATATGCGGTTCTTCGTGGGAACGGAGCACTTCCAGTATTGTGCCCTTCCATGCGGTCTCAGCTTGGCACTGTGTGCCTTTACGAAGATGATGTTGGTCATCGCAGTAGTCCCCACACTGCAGGGGGTTCATGTGTATCCATGCTTGGACGATTGGCTCCTGCGCAGTCTTTGCCCACAGACCTCAGCGGCCAATCTTCAGTTACTGCTTCAGCTCCTGTTCCATCTTGGGCCGTGGGTGAACTGTCGTAAAATGTTGATGACGGTCACTCAAGACCTGATCTTTCTGGGTTTTCCGTTGGAGTACCGTCAGTACCAGAGTGTTCCTGACGTAGGACAGGATTGCGGACCTCTTGACCATGCACCATCACTTCCTGTAGTCCTCCCAAATGGCATGGTGGTTCCAGAGATTTCTGGGCCTCAAGGCCTCTTGTGTGTTAGCTCTACCTCTTGCACGCCTGAAAATGAAGTGCACTTAGCTTGCTCTTCTGAGCTGCTGGGCCCAGGCTATGGATCCGGACTCCAAGATGATTCCAGTTCCATCCTGCATGACAGTGGATCTTCAATGGTGGTCATTTGTCAGCCACCTTTCAGCAGGAACCTCCTTCCAGGAGCCCTGCCCACAAGTAACGGTTACTATAGACTCCTCCCTTCTGGGGTGGGTTGCGACACTGCATCACCTCGAGGTGTACAATTTGTGGAGCCTCAAGACAGGTGGTTCCATATCAATTACTTGGAGCTCCTGGCAGTATGTCTGGCGCTCAAGGCTTTTCAACCCTCTATCACCAACAGTGTGGTTCGAATTCACACAGACAATTCCTTAGCGATGTTCTACATCAACAAACAGGGGGGCACCAAGTCTCCCCTCCTGGTGGACCTTGCTATCCAAATTTTGAATTGGGCTATCCAACACAATGTCTGGCTCCAAGCTGTACACATTCCAGGCCACATCAAAGTGGCTGTAGACTCTGTAAGCTGCCAACGAGTGGGGGATGAACATAGATATTCTCACCAGGATCTTCCAGCAAAGGGGTACTCCAGAGGTGGACCTCTTTGCGACATAATCAAACAGGAAACTTCCTCGTTATGCTTCCAGTGACATTCTCGGAGTGTCTTCCTCGGGGGACTCCCTCGAGATGCTGTGACAACATGAGGGCTTATGCTTTCCCTCCTTTTTCTCTGATTCATTGGTCGCTTTGGAGACTCAGGAGTGCATCGAACTGCACTCTCCTCTTCATAGCGCCTTGGTGGCCAGCCAGGTTCTGGTTTTTGGAACTGCAGCATCTGTTGGTGTGCTCCCCGATCAGGTTGCCGCAGATTCCCGACCTTCTTCACCAGAGCAATCACCAATTGTGGCACCCCTCCCCACAATCGCTCAGCTTGGTGGCCTGGTGCCTGAGTTCCAATCATTAGCGCAGTTAAACCTCTCTGAGAACAACATTCGTATAATTCAAGCAGAACAAAAGCCCTCTACGAGAGCTCAATACAGGAGCAAGTGGCACCGTTTTTGCCATTGGTGTCTAGCCAAAGAGCTTGATCCCAGGCAAGCTTCTATTGATACTGTTTTGTCTTTTGTATCTGATTTTGCAGCCTCTGGCATACATATCCTATCATGCAGGATTTATTTGCCTGCTTTCGCGGCTTATCTGTCCACAGACAGTTGTTTTTTTCACTGGATAATCCAGACATCAAGAGACATTTTGCAGGTCTTCTTCATCTTTTCCCCCTGTTCGGGCCCCTCATCCCAAATGGGATCTGAATGTGGTCCTCACCGCTTTATGGCACAGCAGTCAATAAGGACAGAATCTGACACTTGTTTTGAAGGTCAAAATCTGGTCACTGCCTACAAAAATGAAGGTCACCTCAAGAGACAATTATACACAAGTGTCTTAATGAAGTCAGTACCCTGTGGCGACAATTACAACATGACATGCTTAATTCTACAGACAGTGTAAGCTTATAAAATACGTGCATCAGGTGAAGAAACTAATTTCCAGTTCATGTCAATGGCCATTATGGGAGAGCCACAATATAACTCTCTTTAACTCGGACTAGGACTTCGCAGCGCGTGAAGCAGAGAATTCTGAAAGTGAGCAGTGGCAGACTCCATGTTTCTGGACGGGCCTCATTACAAGTTTGGTGTTGTGTGGAAAAAAGTGCAGGTAATTCTGTTACCTCCATTTTCCCTGCACCGCCAAACCACAAGTTTGTTGGTGTTACCACTGATGGAATTACCGGGTGATGATACTGCTGATTTCTGGAGCGAAAGTGGAGGAGATAAATCCAGCTTCATGCTGGAGGTAGATCCTCCACTTTACCTCCAAAAATTGGTGGAATTACAACCATCGATAAAATGTGAATTTACGCTGCCAAACCACCACTTGTAATCCAGCAGTATTACCGCCTGACCAAGTGGTGGTAATGGTAATACTTTTTGGTGGTATCTCTGTGGTATTACCAACAAGATACCACCAAACTCATAATGAGTCCCATTATTGTTGGGTTCATTGTTGCATCCATAAACAACAACAAGCATTGGTAATGCCAATAGTTTTGGCACTTACTGTAGTTTTTTGCATTTTGCATTTATAGGCACCAGGTTGCAAGGAGGAGAGTGAACATTTTCAAAGGAGGATGCGTTAAGGGTGCAGGTGTGAAACAGAATGAGAAGGGCAATAGAGCAAATTAGGAAGTCGTTGATAGAGCGTGCCATCGATGATGTGCAAGAGGAAATATTAGTGAGCAAGGGTGAGAGTGAGGGTGGGTGGAAGTAGAGAGAGTTGGTAGGCTGTGTGAGGTGGGGGTAGAGAGAGATGGGTATTTAAAGAGAGTTGGGTGGGGTAGGGTTGTGGGGGTACAGATAGTGGAGTAGGATAGCTGGATGGGGTGGAGAGAATGGGGTTGCGTGCGTGTGGTGGGGTGGCAGTAGAGATCAGTGTTTGGGTGAGAATAGAGAGAGTGGAGTTGGTGTTTGTGGTGGTACAGAGCGTGAAGGAAGGGTCATTCCATTTAAAGACACCATATATCTTGCTTCACCGTCCGGTGTGCTTAACCGAGCACTATCTTGTGCTCCTTTATTCCTATTTAACCTGTATTTAGTCCATTGAAAACCATATCATCCTGCTACACCGTCCAGTGTGCTTAAAAGAACGCCTTCTTCAGCTCCTTTATCCATTTCTTTCAAAATGACCTCTAACATTAAGCCAATTCCTCTGGTGTCATTTAACCCCTTCTTTAATCCAAAGCTACCGCCTAAGGTGCGTGTTCAACCAAGCCATCTACTCTTTGACCTTCCTTTTCCTATGTTACCCTTAGAATTATTAGCACGATCCCTTTCAAATTTCTTCCCACATGTGCGGGTATGAGGTACCTTCTTATCCTTCTATTACACCTGGCGTCCCCTATATGTCCCTTAAGATCCCGAGTTCGAGATTGAGGGGAGCTGGGAGCTATTCAGCTGCTGCCTGAAACTTAGAAGAGCCTGGTTAGATTGACCCCAACCCGTATGATAATTTAATTCAGTGCCCTTGAGACAGTCTATTAAGTCTAGTAAGGACCCCCTCTATAAGGCCTTCAAAACATGGGGGTCGTGTATAATCAACAACATGATATATTTGCAAATGAATACGTTGCATTAATAAGCGTAACAAACTATTGTGAACTATCTTCCTTTTTAAATAACTTGCTATGTTTGTACCGTGCTAGTTGACCTGTGGAGCCAACCCATCACTCAGGTAAACTACCTTTCGGTTAACAAGGATTGGGAAATTATAATTCGTTTTTTGATACAGAAAAAGTTTCTAAGCGCCGACCCGGGTTTCGACCTGTGTGGCTGTGTGTTGTCTTGCTTCTAAGGCAGCGCCCTTAGATGTTGGTTCCAATGTAAGCCAGCACACCCAAGCTAGGTATTTACCTGCTGCAGGGGCACTGCCTAACTCAGCTACTTTTCTTTACATGTCAAGCACATCTTTGAGCTCTGAAAAGTATCCACTTACACTTGATTACCCTGCCATATGCCCTGTAATACTCAAACCCGTTTCCTGTACAGGGGTCAATGAACATTTTTACACGCTAATAAGCATAACAAATATCTTTTGTTTTAAACTTCACCCCTATGGGTGCCTCTAATCTGAGTGCTGCCGGCATCAAGCCAGTGGAACATCATACTGAGCTATCTCACGGGTACTGCATTTAAAATTAACCTGTACGTTCCAAGCCGAGGTGTGTGAGGGCGCAGTACTCATCACTGATAATTAATTTTATTTTCCTAGCCCTTAGCATGGAACATATATGTAACTACCCTGCCGCCCCTCTGGAGTTGGAACTCATTTATTGACTTAAGCAAGACAAACGGCTAAATTAGCCTTGCCTGTAACTCATACACAGATTTCACGAGGGAGCGCTGAACCCGCTGAGCTACCTTAGGTTATAAAATGCACTGCGATCCTTGCAATATACTGTTAACCCAGGTATATTATTTTAATCTATTATAGTGTGCTCCATGCCCGGGGCTGGCTTCAGAGGACAGGGGCGAGATCCGAAGCGTGTCAATTGGCGTTATCTTTCTTTCACAAAAACTTGTTGCCCCCGGATACCTAACAAGCATTCACCTCTAAAGAACCCCCGTCCTTCGACCTTCATTATGCCCACCCAGTAGTCGAAGTGTATGAAAAGAAGTAGTGGAACTATGTTCCCTGCTGGACTACCCCCACTCCAGACAAACCCTGTTGCTGTGGCCCCTCCCACACACAATCCAAACCCCGAAGCAAACACACTCGCTATTTATTGGAATGTTAAGTGCAGTGCACTGAAGTGCAAGCTTCAACTTCTTCCTACACTTTTATTTTAAAACGAAACCATTCCAGAATTGTTTATTTTCAAAATAAAAGTATGGGAACAGTGAAACTTAAAAATAAAAAGTATAGGAGCCCCACTCCCGACCGCTCCCTCCCACTTAGAACTCTGTGCCCACCTCTGAACACCCCCAACACTTCACCCCTTAACGCAGATGTCTTAACTTGGGGCATTATGTGTAAACCAGCCGAATGTGTTCTGGAATTAAGTTGACACTAATTCGTCCCTTGTCTCCTTCCTTGTGGTGGTAATGCCAATACCTTTAATACAATAGCTCCCATGATAATTGGAAGGGACAGCTGGATGTCTTAGCTTCCCCCTGACAACGGAAAGTGCCACGGAAAACCACAATTTATCCCAAATTCTCCTCCCCCGTGTCATTGCATTTGATTTTATGGGAACAACTTCCCTTGAGCCATGGCCGTACCCGCGTTCTCTCCGCTCGCGATGCATATTAAAGTAATTGTATTTTTATATCGCACTTCACTCCATCACTTACCGGGACAATATTATGTGATAGCACCTCCAAATTATTTGATTGTACTTGATTGCCGTTAATTTTATGATTCCCCTTGATTGAAATTACATGATTCCCCCAATTCCCAGCGAAGCCAGGATATGAACCGGGGAACTCGTGCTGTACCGCCAAATGTTCTTCTACTGAACTATATTCCCGTGTGCAAAGTTGCAATACCTTGTCTTTGCCCAGAAAGAAAAAGCCTGTGCACATCTATCCCCGCTGCCATGTGCACTTACCTCCCACCCTCAAGAAAAACACTGTGATGGGATCAACTAATCTGACACTCAATATGTCCATGAACTACTCTTCTGTGGAATTTGCTGCATCGGGGGTCTTAATGCGGAGTCAGTGTTTTGCTCCCACTTCTCTCAGCTTCTCGACAATGGGCACTGTGTCTACTAGCACTGCTGTGCTCAGCTCCTCTGCTGCTCCCCCTACCGGAGCGCTCAGCTCCCCTGTCGCGTGCAGGCACAGTGAGCTTCGCAACACGCTGCTGCTTGCTCGTTTCTGATTTACTCCACCCCGGAGCTCAGCTGGCCCGTCTTGCTCCTGCCGTCCAGCAGCTGTACGCGCCGCCGTGGAAGGGGAATTGCTGCTTTGGTGTCTGGTTCTGTAACCAGTGCGGATGCAGACCATTGTTGGAAGATTTTAACCTTCTTCGGGGAACTAATGCCATTGTTTGCAAGGAGGGATTATGGACTTGCAGTCAATACAGCCGGTATGGTAAGCTGCTTCTGAGCCCCGTACTGGCAACATAAAGTATCTAGGATATAATTCATGCCGACCTCAGGACTCCACTGCACTGTGTTTGCCAGTTTGAGGGCCGGGGTTTATCCATCGCTGATGAAAACACCTATTAGGAACATCAAGAGACGGAGAAAGCGTCTGCTTCACAGTTATGGAAAAATCAACAAAGGCAGCTTGCCTGCCTCGTACATGAGAGGCTTGCCTGGCTGCCCCACTCTCGTCTGCCAATTGTCTGCCGATCACTCTGCTTGGTCTTTAAACATAGTCCGACAGGATTTCATCTGACAAAAAGCATTGGTGCATACAAATGAAAATCTAATGTGCATCTAGTTAAGTGCAGTCATTTTGCTCCTATTTCGGTAGCACGCACAGCTCCCCGGCAAGAGCAGCAGGCCTGCAGATGCAAGCGAGAGGGTCAAGGCCCGGCTGGTGCTTCGGCCATTTCATAACCAAGCATTGACAAGTTGCCATGCCAACGACATACGCTGCTCCGGAGCTCCCCTTTCTCCTTTTTTTTTTACATTTACAGTACGCCACCAACGCACCCAAACCAAGAAGAGGCCACCAAACTCGGAGGTTGGTGTGCACAGCCTTTGGAATGCAACATTTCAAGCCTAGGGAGGGCAAAGGGATCGATACTATCCAGAATAGGTCCTCACCCAGTTAGTAGCAGCACAAGAACTACTTTGCTGTTAGGACTCAAGTGAGAAATGCTGCATTGCTTCAGAGCAGAGCAGCCTTTGTAACGAACCGTCATGTTTGTTCAGCGCAGATTTTTATTATTGGAATTGATAGGTTATTATAGGTTATTTATAACGTGCCTAATATCCAGAGGTTTCTAAGCGCGGACCCGGGGATCGAACCTATGTTGCTCCGTGTAGTCTTGCTTCCAAGGCGAGCACGTTGCCCCTGAGCTATCCTCCCTTCTGTCTTTGTCTTTTGCTTTGCCTAATTCTCCGCTCATGAAGGAACCTGGAGTCGCCAGCAGTAGAGCAACCAACTTCACAAAAACAGTATTAAGGACTTCTCCCAGGCAAACCTTTCCCCAGAGGAGTGGTTTTTTGCCCTTTACCTAACATCAGGTGGTAAGCGCAAGCTCTCAGGGGTGTTTTATGGATTAGTACAGTTTCCCGTTTGCTCACGGGAAGACTTGGATATTGGCACCTGGCAGTTGGTGCCAAACAATGCTGCAGAAATATTCCCAAGAGCTTAATAAAAGCGGACTGGAACAATCAGTCATGTTGCCCGCATAAACAGTAGCCTGTGTAGAGAAATATATAGATACATGTACAATCCCAGCCTTTTACAGTGTTGTCTTGTGTGACTTGCGTGGCTAGTCCAGCCCAGTTTTACAATTCTAGGATTTGGAGGTTTGCTTTTCTCATTATACATGCTTGACGTGCTAGACGTCAAACCTAAAAACCTGGACCGTTTGAGGTATTCATGCTAACATGGGACAACCTTTGCGCTCTGCCAACAAACAAGGGAATGCAGCCACGTGAAATGCATTACATCCTGGCGTAGTCTGGATTCACAACCAACAGAGGGTATTGAATAGGGTCCAAGTAAGAATACAGGCGGTGAAGGGGTGAAAAAGAACTTTTTTGGACAGGCAATATGGCAATGTTCCTTTATTTATTTATTGATATACAGGAAGGAACAATGCTCCGTTGTTCATAAAAGAACGCACAATAGATAAGAAATCAGATTTGACCGGAAGCAGTGAGCTTCTTACAATGTGGTGAGTTTGAGTGACATTCTGGCCAGGTTGTGGAGGGGAGTAAATGGGACAGTCACTGGGGAAAATACATACATGGACATGCAAAGATTAAGGACAACCAACTTTGGACATTTTTAAGTGCAGGTCGGCGGTACGGCCAGCTGTGCTCGGAATGTGACCATGATCAGCGAAGTGCTAGAGGGAGGCAGAGAAAGTGCGGGACAGAGGCAGGTTAGAGGCTAGGGAAAAACAGCTAGAAGGAAGATTTATTTATCTACATAAGGCAGATGAGCGGTACATTAAGAGGGTAACTCGAAGGGTGGACAAGAGGCTTTTAGTTTGGTTTGAAGAAACCCGTGTGGACTGTTTCTCGGATATCCGGGGGAAGAGAATTACATGCAAATGGAGCACAAAGAGAGAAAGAGCGGAAGCGAGAGGACAGGGAAAGAGCGGTGCTGCAAGGGTAGTCGAGGAGACAGAGAGGAGATTACAAAAAGGCTTGCACAGGGTTTGAAATTAAGATTGGATTAACAGGAGCTAAAAGCAGCATTAACCATAGACCAGGAGCTACCACTGGGGACAGAGGGGCTAGTACATAGCTTTCTAAAGCTTATCATTTTGTTCATAATGTATGACTCCTTATGCTTTATATGTCAAAAAATGGGTCCTAATGCTTGTTTATAGAGTGACCCAAACTCACAGAGTTAATGTCACAGAGCTATGTTTGCTCTGTATCTGTTGGCCAGGGGAGCCAAAAACAGCTCCTGGTAGCTGTTGGTGTGAGACTAACCAGGGTCTTCTAGGCTACAAGGCTACAAGCAGGAGCTAAATAGCTCCCAGCTCCCCTCAATTTCGAATCCTCTGGTAGTGTTCGATAGAGGGGGTAGATAAGGTGGTGCCTTACAAAGACTAGATTTGTGAACCAGGAGAATAATTTTAAATCTGGCCCAGTTTTGCATCATTAGCCATCCAGCCTGGTGACAGTACGAAGAAGTAGGTGCGAAGTGAGGTAGTTCAAACAGAGTCCTGGAAGCGAAGTTAACGATCTTGCCGAGAGGATAGAAAGTGTAGTCGAGGCTGGGTGGGCCACGCATTACGTTTGACTTTGGGCTTTATATCAATGGCTTATGCGCAGGCGTGCCTGCACTCTCGGCATTTCCGGATGTATCTGTGGGCGAAGTACCTGCGTTTAAAAGGTAAGCGCTATTTCTGGTGTTGTATATTTTCAACCGCCACTCTACCTGGAAGCGATGTAAATCATTTAACCTTCTGTTTTGCTTACCTTTTATCCTTGTATTAGAAACTTGGGTAATTTAAAACACCATAGCACGGCACGGCTACGCTAGGGTGGGAGAGTTCATCATGCGTTCGGCGTTGCATGATACACGCATTTGTAATCTTTGGGCATTGCGGGTCACTTTACAGATATAATCGCATTCCAGATATGAACGTATCCTTTTTCTGGGGTGCTTAGGTATCTTTTGCTTCCCATCTCTGTCTTTATAAATGCAATGCCTCGAGTTGGGCGATCTATCCATTTGGTGATTTTAACCTTGCATTTTCTACTCTTACACATTCGATAGAGTTGCTGTCTTTTGACTCCAAGCCCATCGCCGTGCCAATCTCAAATTATATGGAGTGACATTACATCAGCCATGAGTCTATTTCGCTTTGCCGATATTTTTGCGTGCAACTTATTCACAACTAGAAATGTCTTTGAAGATACATATATGCTTTTAGGTACAGATATTTTCTAAGTGCCTGTTTTTTCCTTTTTTTCTCTTCTCGTCTTTACGTGGCAATTTAGCAATTGAAATCTATGCAATGCGAAAATAAGGCTGATTACTTTTGACCACCACCAATCATTGATTGGACTTAACGACCTAGCTACGATCATTTTTTGCGTGAACTGTTGCAAGGTTCCTACTCTTTCCAGCTACCTTTATTAGGTTAGTCAGCTTTCTACATTTGGCTTGTTTTCTCTTTCTCTGGCCTGTACCTGGCGCAGCACCAGTCTGTCCGGCATCCCGGGAATCGGCAGTCCCTCTCCTTGCTTCACAATTTGAAAATCTAGGGATAGCTTTTTCCCAATTTTCACTAAACGTTCTTGTCCCTTGCTTTCACAGATTCATTCAGTGTGATCTGCTTCCGTCATGGCCTATACACTCCTCGATTAATTCACAGGATGTTGGGACCAGCCCTATTGGTTGAGATAATGGTAATTAATATTTCTCCCTGATTTGTCTTGAGGTTTCACAGAACTTTGATAATGGAAGAAGTTCCTATTACAGTTCCCCACAGATCTTCTTTTAATTTGTTTTTTTTTGGTGGTTTGTGTTATGTGTGTTTTTTAGGTTTGATTCACCGGTTTTGGTTTTCAAGCAATTCATTGCTGGCTTCAGAACTGGTTCACAATTGCACATATCAAACATCAAGTGACAACAACCTTCAAGGGAGTGCGCTGTCCTGATGAAGACGGGCATCAACTGCATTACAGCTAGATGCACCATACCGTTGAAGCTACCATTAACAACCATTGTCAGGCTTACTTGAGTTCATCATGCTGTCCTGACGTTTGAGCAGTTGACAAATGGCACCCCACTGTCAACTGTTGTGTATATTATTACCGTTAGACTGTATATTGCTGAGATTCTAGTCAGTATTCCGCAGACTCACCTGTGACCACTGGGCCCCCGTTTTGACTGATTTCCTTGACTCATCCAGGATTTCAGGTGCTCCAGCTGTGCGAACGGCGTGGACGTTTAGACGGTTCCTCTTATAGGGTATGATAAGCACTTTAATGGCATGCACTTTACTCCTATTCAAACAAGCCAATATTTAGTATGGGCTCATGCAGATTTAATATGCATTTTTATTAATTGTTGTAATAATAATAAAATGACTAATTTTTTTTTTTTAATCATGCTGTTCTTGGGTTGATCTGTTGTGTCTGTTTTGGGTTTTCTCTCTTCCATTTCTGTCTGTTTCTCCTCATGCAATAAGTTATACTGTTCCACCTGACATGACCACTGTGTGATTATTGTTTGCAGCTTCCCCTCTGATAGCGACAAAGGGGTTACCTATCTTTTGTGTTATTACTACAAAACAAGACGGCTGCCATGGACAAGGGAGAAGGGAACTCTACATAATCCCTTCTCCCTTTCCATGGTGGCCATTACCGTGATGGGTATGTGCCAGGAACACTGAGTGTTCCAAGTCCTGGCGAGTGACAAGGAGCTCCAGGTAAATGGGATGGCGGTGGCAGGGAGGTTTGGACATTGGGGTCTCAGGGGGATGAGGCACGGGAGAGTGCTGGGAACACTTACCAGCTCTCCCAGTGGGGAAGATGGTGAGTTCCCGCTTCTGAGGCAGCTCAGAACGTGGCCTTTAGCATGAGGTAAAGCCCCCATTTCAAGCTTCCTTACTGGCTGGGAGTCTGCCTGATGTCCTTCCTCGCTGGGATGCTAATTTAAATATAAAACAGAGGCTTATACGATACAGGGTTGAGATGAAAGTCATTGAGTATAAGTGTTAAGACAGGTATTTGTATCATACTAGGTAGGGTCATGATTATACTATATTAACTTCAACAGGTGGCAACGGCCTGCTGTCCAAGTTAACACTGGCAGCTGGTCATTACCACCCAGTACAGCCCGCTGAATGTCCAATTACAGCTATTAGCACTTCAGTAACTGACCTGGGAGCCAGTATTTTTCTTTTAAGACAACAGGGTTTAATAAGTGTGGGACCCAGTGTTTTACTCCAAAAAATAAATACACATGAGATAGCCACCGTGGAAATGGATGCTGGGTTATTTGCAGAGCCCCTCTTCTATTCCTATGCCAGGCATGACCAGGGCAAGCTTGTAGCTGTGATCCAGAGCAGAGCCCTGGCGGCAGGAGAAGAGGGCTATGAAGAGTATGAGATGATTGAGGTAAGGCAGGGGCTTTGTGGGTTAAGAGCAGGGGGAGGTTGAGGCAGGGGAGAGCGGTGCAGAATTAGGCAGTGGGCACTGAACCAGCAGGGACAGATAGAAACTTGCTCAGAATTGAGGCTTTGATCTTTAGTTCAAGCCCAGTTTCTCAGAGCCCTCCTTTGCTGCTAAGCACCACCCCCAACAGGATGCTAGTATGTAGATAAAACAATCAACTAAATAGTCTTTCAGTTGATCATGTGTGTGATAATGTGCCTTTTCTCAAATGTACTTGATGACATTTCAGCATAAGGAATTTGTATGCAACGTGGCATGAACCTTGATGGGCTGATGCTGCACAGAGCACGATTTAGCTATTTTTCTGGCCCTGATGGGAGTCTCTACATCTTATAATGAATGAAAGCCCAGAGGTCGAAGTGGGTGGGAGCGGTCGGGAGCGGTGTTCCCATGCTTTTTATTTTTAAGTTACACTGTTCCTATACTTTTAAAAAGAAACCGCCTGGAATGGTTTCGTTTTAAAATAAAAGTGTAGGAAGAAGTTGAAGCTTGCACTTCAGTGCACTGCACTGAACATTCCCTTAAATAGCAGGTGTGTTTGTTTGGGGGTTTGGATTGTGTATGGGGGGGCGTGGAGATGGGGTTTGTGAGGAGCAGGGGCAGACCAGCAGGGAACATAGTTCCACTACTTCTTTTCGTAGCCTTCGACCATAATTGATGCTTTGTTGAGGCAGAGCTTGCTTGCGTTTGAAAGAGTAAGGGCTGTTTACATAATTTGTGATAGGCATGCGGTGATGTTAAAAATGTATTTTTTGCCTTCCCCTCTATCCACATGCAGGTAAAACCGTGTATTCTTGTAAATTATATGTTTGTATGTGTGTGCATTTTTGGGGATATATTTTTTGAATAAATATATTCCTAATCCTTTGCACATTTTCATTTGCTGTTTTCGTTGGTTTCATTTCTATTTTTGTCATAGTTTTGTTGGGTGGAAGTAGCATGAGCCAGTCCTTGAATTACGGATTATGTCTAAAAAATGACCCTTATTGGTTCCTTTTAAATGTCATGTCTCATTTATGTCTCACCCCAGTGTCAAATAACACCTGCCCAGTCACATGCTAAGTATAGATCTGAGTGCAGATAGACACAATTGAACGGGCCGGTAGAGAGAAACACACAGAACCACCAAATGGTCTAGGCACATTGGGAAAACCAATGTCCAATCAATGATGGTCGCACCCCTTCATTGTTTCAAAATGTTCATTGTAATTTAGAACAATCACATACCAATGTCTACTTGGAGATACAACACAGAACGACAATATAATATTGATAGAGCAAAGTGAATTACAGCACGTATGATACCAAAACACATCGTTTTGGGCTGAAGTATACACAGTCTGTTAAGTAGATATCCTACTTTCAAGGTACATTAATACAGGGGTCATGACAAATGAACAGGTATAACATAACTTCTGAGGCTTGTGGAATCTGCTTAGATCACATGCTGTGCATAGGCTGACATCTAGTGGAAGCTGCGGAGTATTACAGTTTGTTTTTCGAAACTCGAAAATGGGCGTCGACACAGGCGTGCCAGTAATACTATCCCTAGTGTGACGTCCACTGTACCCAAGATCCCTCACGCGTCTAGGATCCTCAGATTGTTTTTTTCCGCCATACTGGTCGGAAGCATCTTGCGGAGTCCCCTGGCCTTAGCCATACTTTTGCTTATTATTGAAGTTTAAAATTATTTATTAACATCCTTCCCCACCCCAACGTCGACCCTCGACACTCGACGACGGCTGGAGAAGACATCGACCGTCGGCTGCTGCACGACGGATCTGGGCCTCGGAAGGCCGCTGGCCTCGGCCCGGGCCTAGTAGGCCGCTGGCCTCGGCCCTGCAAGTAGGGAGAGTGGGGGGTGGTACATACTCTTCACTCTTAGTATATAGGTACACCGTATAGGTACACCTTATATATTTCCTACACTTACCAGCCCGCTGCCTCAAGGTGCGTATGGAGGGTACCCCTTTCCAATTCTGCCCCAAGTGCAACCGCAAATACCCTTGGGTCGATAGGCACGCCACGTGCAATCTCTGCTTGCCGAGGGACCACCCCGAAGCGAACTGCAGAGCGTGTAGTAGGTTTAAGCCTAAGACACTTAAGGACCATTCGACAAAGCGTTGGGCCCACCGCGCCAGGCAGGCGGCCATGGCAGCGGAGGGCGCCTTCAGCGATGGCAGCGACGCCGTACTTTCGGACGGCGAGGGCATTACGGTGTCGAAAGACTGCCGAGCGCAGGTCCCCGACCTCGGAAGGTTGTCCGGCAGGGCGGCTATGGGGAAGACCCCTGGCGACGCAAGCGCTACACACCCTACACACACTAAGCACACTAAGTCCAACCGAATCTCGACGACGTCGACTTCTCGGAAAGAGGCACAGATAGAACGGTCCGACTCGGTGTCCTCTGGGCGCTCTCGATCGAGATCGCCTCATGACGCAAGGCAATCATCCACTCTTGCCAAGAGTGCCTCGCTCCCTAGATAAACGGAAGTTCGATCGTCGGAAGACGAAGACGACTTCCACCCCCAGGCCGCGCTCCAGGAGACCGAGGCCGCAGTTAACACCAGCGAGGCCCCACGCTCGAAACACACAGATACCTCCCCAGACCCTCGACGACAGCCGTCGAAAGTCTCTGGGGCCTCCAAGGGGCAGGGAAAACATTTTTCCACGCATGGGGAGGGGGGGAAACAGCGGAAAGCACAGCCTTCCACTCCTGTAAGACCATCCTTCCACCCTAAGCAGACAGACAAACACAAATCTACTGGGACATCAACATCCAGCAAGGGTACCCTTGAGTCCCCTAAGTTGCCTACTAAAGTCACTACTAAAGTCATACCCTGTTCCAAAGAATGGTCCAGTGAAGACATAGATAGGGTCATGTCAAGGATGTCTTCCTTAGCTGATTTTTATGAAAAAAACCCAGAACATTTCCTTTCGTATGACCCTCAAGGGGCCACACCCTCAGGCTCCTCTGATCCTATCCCCCTAAGTAAAAAGGTCCGGTTCGAAAGACCTGAACCCTTCGAGGTGCTGCCTTACTCTACTCCATACTCTACTCCACACCAGGAGTTTGAAATTATGGAGGAACAAACCGGGACTGAATACTATGCGGATGATGAGGACCTGGAGGAGATAGAAGATGAGCAGGAAATTTACAGAGTAGATTCCCCGGTAGAGAGCGAAGCCCCAGTTACCGACTCGCCAGTCGATAACCAGCCCCTCCTTAATGAAGTTCTCGCTCGCGCAGCAGAACATTTTCACATCGACACCCACGGTGTACAGGAGGAAAGGGACTTCGCAGAAGAGTTGGTGGGAGAGAGGAGGCCGGTCGCTCAGACCATCCCTATCCTTAAATCCATCCAACGTAGAATAGATCCATCCCTGGTGAATCCTAACCTCACCAGAGCCGTCAACCCCAGAGTCGAAAAACTTTTTCGGGCAGCCCAGTCTGACCCTCTTTATATAAGAGGACATCTCAAACCAGACTCCCTAGTGGTTACCAACACTCGGAAGAGGGCTGGGACACCCTTATCGTCGTCAGAAGCTCCTCCCGACAAGGAGAGCAAAAAACTGTACGGGTTTGGCAGGAAGGTAGCCTCAACGTCTGCCTACCAAGCAAGGATTGCAAACTCCACCACCCTGTTGGCAAGTTACAACTGCCATCAATGGGAAGAGGTCGCGGCGCTCATAGCCTCTGCTCCTGAACCGTTAAAGGGCCAGTTGGCTCGGATCTCGGCAGAAGGGAGAGCCGTGTCTGGTTGCATATTAAAAGCAACTTTCGACGCCACGGACAACGCAGGAAGATTGATAGCAGAAGGTACTGTTATCAAGAGACATGCGTGGTTACGGCAGTCAGGGTTCAAAACAGAAACCCAGGCTTCATTAATAGACAAGCCGGTGGAACCCGATCTATTGTTTGGGAAAGCGGTCGAAGACGCACTTAAGAATGCCAAGGACGAATACGAGACTCTCAAATCTCTTGGCCAGCTTACCAACAAACCCCCTAACCAGAGGGGGAACAGTAATTTTCGTCGCCCACGCGGCCAAAATTCACAAAGAGGCAACTATGCCCAAAGACAGGGTACACAATGGAACAACAACCAGCAGTCTACCCAAAGTTACGGCAGGGGTAACAAGAGAGGTCCTGGAAGAGGCAGAGGCAGCCCCAACAAGGGAGGTGGCACGCCTCCACCAAAGCAGTGACGCTCAGTTCAGGGTCCCTTCTCACGCAACCCCAGTAGGGGGACGCATTTCCAACTTCACCCAGGCTTGGGAAGGGATCACCTCAGACAGATGGGTGCTGTCAACAGTGTCCACAGGATATTGTATAGAATTACTGCAGCGTCCCCGGAACCACCCTCCACGACAAAGAATACACTCCCTAGAACATCAGAAGATCCTTCTCGAGGAGATCGCCATTCTGCTAGAAAAGGACGTGATAGAACTCGTCCCAGGACACCAGGTAAACAAGGGTATCTATTCAACTTACTTCCTTGTGCCAAAGAAAGATTTGACAATGCGCCCAGTATTGGACTTACGGCCTGCCAACAAGTATGTCAAGCCCCAAAAATTCCGTATGACCACGCTACAAGAGGTAATCCCCCTCCTAAAAAAGGGGGATTACATGGCAACCTTGGATATGAAAGATGCTTATTTTCATATTTCCATGCTCCCAGCGCACAGAAAATACTTGCGCTTCAAGGTGGACAGTCGCCACTACCAATTCAAGGTACTGCCCTTCGGGATAGCTTCAGCACCAAGGGTATTCACCAAGGTACTGGCGGTGGCAGCTGCACACCTACGCAGGGAGGCAATCCCAGTGTACCCTTATCTGGACGACTGGCTCATAACGGGGGAAACCCCAGGAATTTGCAGGTCAAACATTCAGAGGACTATCGACCTCCTCCACGAATTAGGCTTCTCTATCAACGAGAAGAAGTCAAGTCTGGTGCCAAGCACCTCAAAACAGTTCCTAGGAGCAATCCTAGATACTCAGAAAGGGTTGACCTTCCCTTCGGAAGAGAGAATTCGGAATTTACTACTGCAAATTCCACATTATCAGTCAGGTCAACAAATAACGGTACGCAAAGCTATGCGGTTACTGGGCATGATGGCGTCATGCATTTACCTGGTCCCCCACGCGCGTCTGCGCATGCGTCCCATGCAGGAATGGTTGGCGAAACAGTGGTCTCAGGCAAGTGGTCAGTGGGACGATCTAGTGGTCGTTTCGCCAACACTCGTACAGAGCTTACACTGGTGGACAAGAGAGAATCTCGCAAGGGGAAAACCCTTTTACGATCCAGAAGTACAGGCAGTGGTGACTACAGATGCATGCCTGACTGGGTGGGGAGCTCACCATCTCCACCACACAGCTCAGGGTCTCTGGTCTCACTCAGTAGCCAAGAACCACATCAATCTGCTAGAGCTTCTGGCAGTATTCCGAGCGCTTCGGGCGTTCGAGCCCCATCTGCTAAACTTGTCGGTGCAGATCCGGACGGACAGCACGACAGCCATGTTTTATCTGAACAAACAAGGAGGGACTCGTTCGCCAAATCTGTCCAAGCTTGCCCAGAAAATCTGGATATGGGCACTCAGACGGAACATCTTCCTGTCATCACAACATGTTCCAGGGGAGCTCAATTCCCTAGCAGATGCCCTAAGCAGAGACTCCCTCCCAGAAGAACACAAATGGGTCCTTCACAGAGATATCGTAGAAGATCTCTTCTCTCGGTGGGGTTTCCCCACTATAGACCTATTTGCCACAAGCGAAAACAAACAATGCCCAGGATTTGCATCCAGGTTCCCCCAGCCAGACTCCCAAGGGAACGCCCTGTGGATGAACTGGTCAGGGATGTTTGCGTACGCTTTTCCACCAACCCCTCTCATCAGGAAGGTGGTGTACAAGATGAACAAGGAATCGATGACGCTCATCCTAGTTGCTCCCATGTGGGCGAGACAACCATGGTTTCCACACCTACACAGGATGGCGGTGTGCGAGCCCATCAAACTCCCAGCCTGGTACAACCTACTGTCCCAGCAACAAGGTCAAATAGTGCACCAGGAACCCAACTCAATGAACCTGGCAGCATGGCTCCTGAGGTCATAGAGTTTGGCCATCTCAATTTACCACAGAGGTGTATGGACATCCTAAAAGAATCCAGGAAACCAAACACAAGGCACTGTTACTTTGACAAGTGGAAGAGATTGGTTATTTGGTGCCAGAATAAACAAATCAACCCAGTTGATTGCACTCCTTCCAACGTTGTAACATACATGCTCCACCTGCTGGACGCAGATTTGGTTTTTAACTCTCTGAAAGTACACCTGGCAGCCCTCTCGGCTTACACCACATCCCATAACAAAGTATCGTGGTGGAAAGTACCAGTAGTTAAAGCCTTCATGGAAGGAGTAAAGAGACTTCACCCTCCTATTTTGAACCCACCGCCAGGATGGGACCTCAATGTGGTGCTAGCTAAGCTCATGGGCCCCCCTTTCGAACCCATGTATAAAAGTAGTCTCAAACACCTGACTTATAAAACGGCCTTCTTAGTAGCCATTACCTCAATAAGAAGGGTCAGTGAAATTCAGGCTCTGTCAGTGCAGGATCCTTTCTTTACTATCCACAAAGACAAACTGGTTTTACGCACACACCCTAGGTTCTCACCTAAATTTATATCTAAGTTCCATGTAAACCAGTCCATCGAGCTTCCGGCTTTCTTCCAGAACCCGCAAAGCTCAGCTGAGGTGAAACTACACACCCTTGATGTGCGTAGGGCGGTCCTCTACTATGTAAATAAAACCAGACCGCTAAGGAAAACAGATCAACTGTTTGTCTCCGTAGCTACAGGCAGAGAAGGGGATCGCGTCTCTAAAGGCGCGATCTCGAAGTGGATTATCAACTGTATACAGCTGAGTTACTCTCTTTCTGAAAAAACTCTGCCTTTTACGCCAAGGGCCCATTCTACTAGAGGCATTGGGGCCACTCTGGCTTTCATTGCAAATGTTCCCCTCGACACCATTTGCAAAGCAGCTACTTGGAGCTCTATTCACACTTTTACTCAGCATTACTGCATTGACACTCATTCCAAGACAGATACACAAGTGGGACAAGCGGTTCTAAGACACCTGTTTGCTCATGACCCTTCTCACATCCCACCTCCTTCTTCTGGTACTGCTCACTAATCTATGCACAGCATGTGATCTAAGCAGATTCCACAAGCCTCAGAAGGGATACATTACTCACCGTAATCGTATTTCTGATGCTTGTATCTGCTTAAATTCACATGCGACCCACCCTTCCTCCCCTCCGAGAGAAGGCGCATGATTGCTTGTAGTCTTACCTTTCTGTCTATCTGCTTGGATTATCTGTACTCACGCTACTCCTCATGCTTCCTCATGTCAGAAAAAATACAATCTGAGGATCCTAGATGCGTGAGGGATCTTGGGTACAGTGGAGGTCACACTAGGGATAGTATTACTGGCACGCCTGTGTCGACGCCCATTTTCGAGTTTCGAAAAACAAACTGTAATACTCCGCAGCTTCCACTAGATGTCGGCCTATGCACAGCATGTGAATTTAAGCAGATACAAGCATCAGAAATACGATTACGGTGAGTAATGTATCCCATATAAGTGCAAGTGAACATAGTTACAACACGGACAGGACAGTGCGTATTTTACAACACTGAGACTCAAAAAGTCAAGGTCTAATTAGATCTGATTGCAGACATTAATCTAAACGCCATTCCCACATACACTCTAACACTGCTTCGTGCTACTTTCAATGTACAGTGCGCAGTATTTTGTCATCGTGTTTTGTGGGAGAGTGTACACCAGTGGTTGTCACGAAACACAAAACATTGAGGGCTGATTACAAAAATGGAAACACATAACACACCCGCTGCACCCTCTGGGTTTTGCTTTTTGTCGGACTGTCTTGCAACTCTCAAATCACTGTGGTTGAATTCTATTTTCATTGTGCACAGACAACATATGACCATCATTCAGAAAACCTTTAAGGTTCTCTGAATGATGATTCAGCGAATACAGTGCTGGTCTGTGAAGTTTCTAATCTCGGCCTACAGCGTTGTGCCTCTGGTGCTTAGTGCGATACCCCTGTTCTCCTTTAGCCACCCAACACCCACTAGTTCTTTTTTATTTTTCTCTCGTTGGTGCAATTAAAGGAACACCCATTGACTAGCTGTACTTTTTCCACAGTGTTGCCTTAGACCAAAATTGCACTGCGCATGCACGATATGAAAGCATCACACATACCCACTCGGTCCACAGTGTGGCACAGGACTTGGACGTGACTACTCTCCCTGCACTGTGTTGCTGTCTCTCGAAATGCAGGCATATAACATAGGCACTAAATTTCATTTCATAAACTTTATTGTACATTGAATTTTCTAAGGGATTCAGAGGTACGTGGCTTGAGTAATGAGTCTCTGTTCCAGATCCTCAAGGATTTGAATCCTAGTAACAGGCTGTGCTTGCTAATTAATAACTATTTTATTTTTTATTCATAGCATTTGTTAAACGCCCAGTATATCATCAGATACCAAAGCCCAGATGCCCACGGGTTAGGCATGCTATACAAATGCCTAAATAAATAAGTGCAATCATATGAACAGAAACAGGTGGCATCACTCATATTTGTCAGAAAGCCATGTTTTGACACGTTTTTTGAAATTGGGGTAAGATTGTTTATCTCTAATAAAGGCAAAGTGTTCCTGCAACTGCGAAACTGGCGCCTCCTGCCATTTTGCTCTTATACCGTGGTATGTCCAGCAAGATGGTGCAACTAGATCTTAAAGACCGCTGTGATGATTTTAGAGTAACACAGCCATTGAGGTATGCAGGTGCATCATTGGGTGAGCATCTTGTAGAGCATCCTCTCTTTTATGGGCAGCCAATGACCTTCCCGTCGGATTGAGGAGATGTGATTGCTGCGTTTTAAGCCTAGGGCGGCTCGTAGGGCTTTGTTCTGCAATAGTTGCAGTTTATATAGGTTTGTAGCTGAGTTACCCAGGAGGAGCACATTGCAATAGTTCAGTTTGGATAGCATCAGAGCTTGCACTAAAGTCAGGCAATTAAGTGGTGACAGGAATTGTCTGCTTAGTGAGGTAAGTTTAGAAGTATATGCTGTAGAAGAGGATAAGCTAGATCAGCTTCTATGTAGACTCCCATTGTTTTTACTTGTTTCAATACATGGATGGATGTGCCATCAATGAGTATGGAGGAGTAGTTGTTATTGAGAGATTTCAGCCGTGTGGGGGAGCCCACGATGAGGAGCTCTGTTTTATCGCCATTGAGACATAGACTGTGCTTAGCCATCCAATTATGGTTGATGATGTATACTTTGTGGTGATTTTGGCAGTGCCCTGCTTGTAATCACCAGAGATAGGGATAATAATGTGGGTGTCATCGGCAAAGTTTGTGTATGTGATACCCATGGATTCCAGGGACAGCAAATAGGGGTTTTGTTTAAGTGCTGTAGAGTGTCTGGGAGAGGCAGGACCCCTGGGGAACCCAGAGAGGTCGGAATATGGGATGCGCGGCCTCTTCTCCATTGAAGACTCTGATGGTGCATTCTGATAACAATTTGTTGATCGAGAGTGTGGCTTCTGGGTAGAAGTGAAAGTTTTCACTAAGAGATTGGCAGAGTTTTTCATGGTCGACTAAGTCGAAGGCCGCAGAGAGGTCAAGGAGTAGGATACTTAGGTTTCCAGCATCATGGTGTCATGGGTGCCGGCTCTTGGAGTCAATGGCACAGGTATAGGTGGAGCGGCCATTGAATGTCCTATCACGTTTTCCTTTCATCACAAGGTGGCGGTCTAGTCTTTTACTTTTGCTCCGTTCAACGTGCGGAATCCCAGAAGCATTTAGTTCCTTCGTTTCCGGCGTTCAGCGCGTTGCAACGTCAGAGTTTTCGTTAGTCGATTGCCCTGTGCTTTGGTCCAGCGCTCTCTCTCTCTTTGGAGCTTTTTTGCACTCTCGGTGCTTCCCCCGTTCTGCTTTGGGCTGCCTTTGGTAGTGCTCTTTCTCCGTTTACTCATCCGGTCTTACCTTTCTTTTCGGGCCATGCGCATTCTTCCCAGTACTCTGCCCGACTCTGCCTCCACTTTACTTTTTTCTTTGTTTTTCTCTGCCTTGGAAGCTGCCGTTTCCGCTCTTCCGAGCCTCCTGCATTTCAGCATTCCCTTCCGACGAGCTGCCTCTCGCGGCCACCAGTCTCTACCCTGCTTCCGGATACTTGAAGCTTATTTACCTTTTCTTCCCAGACACCCTGTTCGGAGCCAGAGTTCCTGCAATACCAGAACCAGAGACCAGCTCCTGCTTTTCAGCGCACTCAATATCTTGCACATCGGACATTGTGGTTTTTTGTAGCCTAAGGCTTTTTCCCCTGGAATTTCTGCCTGCTTCGGTAGTGGAGTCACAGCCAGCCACAGCTCACTGGTGGTCACTGTGGCTTCATATCGAGGCAAGTTTCAAAGTTCTTCTTCACTACTATACCGAGAGCCTGTGGGATACAGCACAGAGTCCAGTTCTACAGGTGAGGAGTCGGAGGAGGATAATGGTTCAGATGAAATCAAAGTGTTTTGTGACGCATGGATGTTGTCCATCTGTATTTTGAGGACCAGTAAGGCAGTTTCCGTGCTATGCTTCGGGAGAAAGCCTGATTGTCTGGAGACAAGAAGTTGGTTGATCTCTAGAAAGAGTTGGATTATGAGTATGCTACTCGATATATTATCTTAAGTAGAAAGGGAACAGTAGTGATGGGCTGGTAGTTTGTAGGAATGGTGGGGCCAAGGGTGGGTTTTTTGAGTAATGGGGTTATCCATGCTCCTTTGATGATGGTGGGAACCGAATTGGATGAGAAGGAGATGTTGATGAAACCAGTGATGATAGGAGCTAGAGTGGGTGCCCAGAGTTTCATAGGTCGGGCAGGGCAAGTGTCTCCCTTGCAAATGGAGGGTTTTAGGGCAAGGATGGTAGATAGTGTCTGCTCTTGAGTGACTTTGTTAAATTTGAATTGGGGAAAACTATGTGGAGGGTTAAGGTTAGCAGTGTCTGCTGTGTTCAGTATAATAGGTTTGGTAGCCAAGGCATCCCTTTTGGCTTTAATTTGATCCTGGAGGGAATTAATTTTATGCGTGAGTGCATTTTGGATGGTCATACACCATATTTTATCTACTTGCATGGTTGAGGTGGCGGGAATAGGTGATTCCAATTCTCTGAGTATGGAGAATAGCATTTTGGTGTTGGACACTGCATTAAAAAGGCAGGTATTGTAAAAGTTGGACTTGTGTGCCACTACTGGTGATTTCTAATTTTTGGTAGCTGTGGCTAGTGCCGTGCCATTAGTCACAGAGGTGTTGTTGTTGTGCAAGTGTTCTAGGGCTCGTTTCTTACGATGTACGTTGATGAGTACCTCATCAAATCACGGGTTGGCGGGATTGTTTACTTTAGGGTGAAGAGGGAAAATCGAGATCAAACTCCTGCCCCCTCACCCCAGGCACATCAACAGACAGAACAGCAGGAAGAATAAGGAGCACACTCATCACTGCACCAGGATCCAGTACACCCATGGGTGACAAATATGCTGAAAGACACCCCCTTCACCAATACTGCAACCTACTTTAGCCTCAATGCAGCAATACCAGAATCTACAAAACGCAACAATTCCTGGTTAACGGCTTGCAGATGCTCATATGAATTAACCTAATCAAATGGCACAGTGTAAAGCCATGCTTCAGGAAAAATAGAGCCAAATACACTTGTCTCACTGAACACCAGCCACAGTGGGGATACGTGCTGACTTCAGCAATGCACCTCGCAAACCCAGCAGCAGCCCAAGGTCTTACAGTAAGATAAGATTCCTTTCCTTGAACAACAGTGAACTCTGGCAGACAAGCATTTTTAATTCTTCACAAATACGAGTAAGTCAGAGCAGAACATCCAGGACCCAGTGTTTTTCTCTGGGAACGAAAGACATTTTCGCAAAGACCCACACATCATTTGAAACATAATTGTAACAAGAATGGCTCAGCTCTGGCCAATGAACGCTGAGGGCCCAGGGGCGAAAAGTCTCTTCAAGCTAAAACTAATGGGAACAAATTCACAATGCAACAATTTTAGAATTAGGTAATGGGGTTGGCGCAGTTAAACCAGCCCACTGACACCAAAGTCCAGAGGTCCAATGATCAGCCATCCTATGAGGGCACTATAGGCTACCTATCAGCTTAGCAGCCAATCCCAGGATGAGATAGGTTTCTGGGAACTGGTCCAATTCTGTGATGTCAGCCTGCAGTGTGTTAGAAAGCTGGCTTGCAAGCCAGCCCCGGGGGAGACGGTGCTTGGATTTTCACTGTGCACGAAGCTCTCTGTGTGTTTTTTTTGCTGCCCAGAAATAAACACAGTTTGGAACATGTTGCTGCTTGCTTGGAACTCTGCTGCATTTCTTTGGGCAAAATGGGAGGTGTTGGGGCCTCCCATAGCTGGGACCCCAAGAAGCCCTGGTGGGGGTTCAACTTCTCCCCAACAAGGGATTTTTGCAACAATAGGAACATGAGTGTCTAGAGTGATTTGAAGGCATGAGTGACAAAGGTTTCCAATGTCGTCGTGATTGGTGTTGGTGATATCATGGTTTAAGAGTGACGCTGTCAGCGTGGGATTGAGGCTGTCTTGTGTGAGTTTATGGGTATTTCTGACCATTATAGGGTTGGGTGTGTGTCTCGTAAAGGTCTGTACGTTGTTTATGGCAAGTTTAAAGGTAATCAGGAAGTGATCACTCCAAGGTACTTCAGAGATGGATTCAATGTTAATGGTGGAGTTGGAAGTGAGAATCCAATCAAGAATTCTGCCATTGTTGTGTGTTGGTGTATTGATGAGTTGGGAGAAATGCATGTCTTGAAGGGCTGATGCTAACACAGCGGCTTTGGAGTCAGCTATGTTGTTGAAGCACAAGTCAAAAAAACGGATACAGTATACAGAGTGTAGATCTCTACTGTCGATACATAATGACAGGGGTCAGAAACAAGTGAACAATTGCAACAGATATACAGGATATGTTTCAGAGCAGAACAGTGAAGAAGCATTGGTAACACTGTGGTTGAGGAGTTCGTCTACACCAAGGTGTTTCGGCCGTCTATAGGGGCTGAATGTGCCACATCATTTTTATGACTTGATGTCTGTTGTCTTGTGTTAATTTGTATGATTTTGAAACCCATGATGTTCAGCATTAAAACAATATACAAACAGATGATGTGCAATACAATAACAAGTTTTTGAAATACTCATGTTTAGTATTCAATTATTTTATGTGTTAATGGTGATTGAATAGTAAGGGGGTCCACCAGTTCTACAGACCCTTTCACTTGTATTTGTTTCTCATGAAGCCCTCCTGGGCAGAATAGGGTCTCTCCAAGAGCCCGTGTTTATAAATCTGAGCAGGTTCTGAGACTGGGATATTGGCCAAGTAATGTGTTAGATTGGTGATGGGGTGAAGGAGGCAGAGTATTTACTCTGAATAAAGTAGGGGAGGGGATAGGACGCAAGAATGGCATTAGGCTGTTGGTAGTATGATGAGAGCGGGTAGGAATCTGGTGGGGGCAGGAAGGTTGGCAGGGATATTCCAGGGCAGCAGTAAGGCTACATTACTGGTACAAGAGTGGTGTATGAAGCTGGTACTCATCTTACCTTGTGGGAGAGGAGGCCTATCTCCTAGAGTGTGCCCTGGCTCACCAGCGGTACGTTCCATGGGTGGAGGCTTGAGGGACAGAGCAACAGGTCCTACGACCATCACCACCTGAAAGGGCAAGACAGGGAAGCTCAGTGAATGCCTTACTCGTTCGTCTTGGTAGGGGGCCAGCATCGCCTGTCGGCTGCCAAGAGCCTCTCCAGATGATGCAGGATCCAGCCAATCAGGGATGGATGGAGGCGGGCCAGAAGCCAATTTCTGTGCCTCGTGCGTCGACAATGAAGCAGGCATTTTGGCATGCACCAAATGCGCCTGGGGCGAAGCTGGTCACCAGCAGTACTACCTTTCTGTAGAAAACTGGTTCCTTAGGGGCTAGCTGTTGCTGGATCTTTATTCCTTTATGAGATTTAATTTGAAAGTTTTTACTTGAGGTTAGCATCTTACTACACGGTTCCATCTGATTTTCCACGCATGGTTTAGATTTTTACCATTTGCTTCTATAGAGACATGATGTTTCACCCCGATGATGGAACTTGAGTCAGAATTGCTTTGGCCATTTTATGTCTGTTCATGACGTAGGGATTCGCTTACATAAATCTAACCGATCTTTCTTCGAGTGATTTATTTTTCACATTTGAAGATAATATTGATTCGCATTTTGTGGCTTGCTACCACCAGTGAGTGCACACCAGCAAGGAAGTGTTCCTTTATCTTCTTTGCACTAATTCTGCGCTTATTAAAAAAAAAAATAGACCTCCTTCAAGATAGCTGTGCTCTGGTTATGCTGCTGTAAGCAAACGCTGAGGAGGCTCTAGCAAACATGCACCTGGCAAGGTTGTTCTCACCCAGAGAGAGCGAGAGATAGGGATGGAGAGAGAGAGAGAGAGAGAGAGAGAGCGAGAGATAGGGATGGAGAGAGAGAGAGAGAGAGAGAGAGAGAGAGAGAGAGAGAGAGAGAGAGAGAGAGAGAGAGAGAGAGAGAGAGAGAGAGAGAGAGAGAGAGAGAGAGAGAGAGAGAGAGAGAGAGAGAGAGAGAGAGAGAGAGAGAGAGAGAGAGAGAGAGAGAGAGAGAGAGAGAGAGAGAGAGAGAGAGAGAGAGAGAGAGAGAGAGAGAGAGAGAGAGAGAGAGAGAGAGAGAGAGAGAGAGAGAGAGAGAGAGAGAGAGAGAGAGAGAGAGAGAGAGAGAGAGAGAGAGAGAGAGAGAGAGAGAGAGAGAGAGAGAGAGAGAGAGAGAGAGAGAGAGAGGCAGATCTGTCTATGATATGCTGGGTACAACTAGTGAAAGAAGAAGCATAATAAATGAAATATGCACCAAAAAAGCAGGGAATACAGACATTTAATTACATAAGTAAAAACAGGTGAATTAAAAGAAACAAATAAATCAATAAACAGGAGACACATGTACTGTAAATGAAAGCATTCAAAATAACAGGGGTGTAGCAGATCAAAACCTGGCATTGAAAGGACACCTACTTCACACTCTCCTCTTTCCATGTAGCATGCGTGTGTCGAGGGCAAGCACATGAATGTGCAGGTGTTTTAACCCTTGTTGAATGGCAAGGAGCCACATAGTGTTGAAATGGTGAACTGCATCATATAAGCCTGTGTCCAGCGAGATCTGTGGACGATGTGGCTGATTCGGCTGTTAAAAAAAGCTGATATGTACCAACGCTGCTCACAGGTACTGTACTCCATCAGGACAAGGGGTCCTTGCTGAACTACCATGCAGATAAACGCAGCAGATCATCAGCCTAGCACGTGGTGCTGTTCCCTGTGCACAGAAAGGATGGGACAAGTGGCTATCCTAGGGTCTCACATTCAAGTTCACATAATCCTATAGTCACTTACGGTATGCATTGGCAGCACATTGCAAAGCACGATTGGCTGAGCAATGGCTGTTAGAAGCAATGCTACTAAAGTAAAGCTCCTTGTCCTAGAGCCAGAGGCGTAGCTGGGGAGGGGCTATAGCCCTGGGTCTTTTGGTTGTAGCCCCGGTAGCCCCGGATAGAAGCTCATGGGCTACAACCAAAAGGTTAGCTAGCCCTGTGTTCCGACAGCCTTGACATTAGCATAGCCATGGATCTTTTCCAGACCTAGCAACACCCCCGCAAAGAGCCCTGTCTTTATTAAAGTCTTCTAAAGCATCCATGCAGTGAACTCGTTATGAACCGGGGCTGCACAGTGTGAACCTTTTGCAACCTCTGTCAGTTAAGTGGCTCCCAGTAAAATATGCATGATGATCCGGTCCGGGTTGCTCAATCTTTGATGTTCTGGGACAGACAGCGTGGCCATATGTCTCTGGCCGGTGTTCAGTCTAAGAACGGAATGATTGGCCAACCCTCTGAATGTCTGGCTGATGTGGATAAAGAAAGGAAATTGAGTTGATCAAAAGTATATCCGATTGTGTATTATTAGTTAGGTCGTTTAATTCAGCTTCACTCTGCAGTCTTCTCGGGCGACCCGGCGAATGATCAGTCGCTGGAGACGTCTGCGATTTGAATAAATATTACATAAAGGCCTCAGCAAACAATTATGGAGCTAAAGAAGCTGAAATGCGTGATTCATTTAGTTGCCCACGGCTTTGTTCTTCCTTCTTTGGTGTAAATCACCTTTCTATATCCGTTCTTGTCAAACTCTTTTCCATTTGCTACATTATTAAAACGTAAAACGTTTCAAATAGAAATTCGCATCTTTTATGTTGACTCATTGTCTTCAGTCTTCATAATGTAAAAGCCATACATGCAAGGCTAGAAATACCTTCAAATATTATAGTTAAAATGCACCAAAAGGGTGCTCACATTATGCAGCGGAGCATTAAAGGAGACGTACACATTATTCAAATCTATCAATTTTTGATGCTTACTCGAAATGCTTGATCTTATTTCTGACGATCCCTTTCAAAATCACATTTGATCAATTATGTCTTCGTTTGGCCAGCTACTCTTCTCAGTATGATGGTCTTCCATTTTGCGTCCTTGTTTCTAAACGATGCAGAATCAAAGGATACAATGGAGTGTAGCATGCGGATCCTCTACAGCAGTAAAGGTGCCTTGTTTCAGATTCAATGTAAGCAATACGCCCCTCAGTGGGGGTCATTTATGGTAAGGTAATGGCGCAGGGCCTCGGTGAGATTACTGGAAGAGTAATGCAACCCCCCCCCCGGCCCCCCAGGGGGTTGCACCTTAACATGATTTCCAGGGTGCTAATAGCTTTTTTTTTTTTTAGAGATGGCTGTATCTCACCCTACAAAAGTACAAGTCAAAATGGACATGAAGGGGGATGGAACTATGTCTGTCCCTTCTTCCTTCCCATGATGGCAACTAATGCGACAGGGGAGGGGCAGGACAGTGGACGACACTGGACGTCGTGGGGTTAAGGTGCAGGTAAGTGTGTTCGGAACGGAGAATTGGGGAATGGGAGGGTGGGGGCAGGAGAGGTGAGGCACAGGCAGAGTGCAGGCTGGAGCCCTGGAGATTAGTGGAAATTGGCACAGCCATCTCAGAACTCCATATGGAGGAAGCACCACTGAGTCTCCACTATTCCCTCAGTGGATAAGGGAATCCAGCTTGCTCTGAAGACTTTTAATCTAGAATCTGTAGGGGAGGACTGGTCCAGGAGACCCCTCTCGCCTGCGTTTCCTCCCCAGGTGAGGGCTATGGCTCATTGGGCGTTCCCTCGTGCCACCCGGGCCCAGGTGGTGGAGGGCTCACCCACTGGAGACATTGCCCACACATATCAATTGCCCATACAAATTTAGCTAGGCCCAGAAACCATTTTTTGTCCGGTAAAGATGGTGTGAGCTCAGTGCACTGTAGCGCGGCCCCCACCCTTGGAGAGTTTCATCCCTGTTGCCGCAGCACCCTGGCAGATCCGCTGCGAGCACGTTCCCACGAACAAGACGGACATGAGGTAGCGCAATACGCTGACATTGTAACAGTTCACCTCCCGCAGTGTACCATCACTATCAGCATGACCCGGCCATCAGGCCTGAACAATGAGAAGAACGGTAAAATGGTCATCTGATGGTAGACAGTCTTAATATATGTGTATATAGTAATGTCAAGACCACTTGCAAAGTGTGCTTTCTTCCACAAAATCTCTTATATTACAAACGCCTGTAGAGTGTATTAAAATGAGAGAGCGTGCCCCCATGATATAAGCAATGGTGAGCTCACACATTACAGGTGGATACTAATAATAAAGGAACGCTCAAGAGATCTGTTTGTTGCATGTATCACTGGGCAACCTACCTCCCATGGTTTTGCGTCATAACTAAGCTAATGCTGCTAGAGTACACGAGAAAGCGAATGCAATTATACTATGAACTCATGTAAAGGATGCGCGAGAATGCACTTATCATGTGTGCATGTCTAAGCCCCTTATGTGCCACCACCGTCACGTACAGTGGCGGGTCGTTTTCTATGTACTCCACCGACCCAACTACTACCTCATTTACTGCAAATGTATATGCATGTAACTAAAATACTGTAGCTGCTAGAATATAATGTACAAATATGGTGCTCGGACTGGGTATAATCGAGACACATCCAGCAAAGTTTAAATGCATGTTTTGAAGCGATTTTGAATAAGTATTATAGAAAGTGTTCAAATGTTTGTGATGTCTTTACCTACATTCAGCAACACACGAGGGAGATACCTCTGTGAATGCGTACAAGGCCATTTCCCCCTCCCACCCTGCGAAGGCTGCCAAGACATGAGAACAGAGGCCCGCTCTGCGCTAATCCCACCTCCCCCGACCGGACTGGAGCCGCTTCAAAGATTTGTAGCCCCACTGCAGCATCCAAGGCCGCGACCAGCCACCTGCATTATTTACAGCACAGCAGTAAACCTTTGTCTAAACTCACGCGCCCCCTCGTAAACCCCACAACCCACCGGACCGTCTCAGACTTATGGCCCAGTGCAATCAGGACACCCAACACTTTGACAACACACAGCGGAACATCCATAACAACTTCTAACAAGACAGAAAGACCTGTACCGCCCGTCCCAGGCCCCGAAGCTTAGCCCCTCGACCTATGGCCCCGGTCAACAGGACACGAGTAACCAGGCCTCGATGTATTACCTCCAGACCCCTCACAAGGTGCATTCCTCCTGTGTTGCATTAACCTATAAAATAACCTATTGGAAGATTTACTAAAGAGAATAACACTGTAAATGACTGAATGACTGCGGTGTGCATGGCTGAGGGCAAGTAAGTCAGGAAAGGCATTCGTCTCTGCCACAAGCCGCCTTGGCACACCAACACCGCCCAGATGAACTCAAGACGACCTGCCAGGCCCAGCCCAACCCACGAGGGTGACCAGTGACGTCCTCCAGCCAAGACCAACCACGCTGCAGCAGCACCTATAGTTAGTCGTCGCCACCCAATCCCAATGAACTTGTGCCCCCTATAGTATGTAGGTTTTGATGACGTTTTTTGTAAATATATACGCCTGTCTTTGCGATTGTCAGACAGAGCGCTCTCGGAGTTTGCAGAGTTCTTTGCATGCCCAATTCTGATTGATAAACTCCCATTTACGCTCACCCGCACTCTGTCTTGGCCTTATTCCCATTTTGGGAGAGTCCTTCATTGTCTCTCATTGCGGGGAGGATCGTGCTGTTTGGGGACGCTTGCTTTCAGTGGTGACCCCGATAGCGTGATTTTTATTTCTTCCTAACTCCTTATAACCGTCTCCTTTTTGGCACGAGAATCTCCGGTCGAAAAGGGATACGCACGGTGAGCCGGCTCCGGGAGGCTGCCCGCCAACGGCGACCGGTACACTAAGAAGTGCGCACTCAATAGAGAAGGGGTACGGGATCCCGGTTGAAAAATCCCCTTTGAGTACCGCTCGCCGGAGCCGGGGCTGACTGTTGAGCTGACGGCGACACTGCCTGGACGGACCCAGTTTCGGAGACTATCGGTTCAAGACGGGCACGTGAGTACTGAGTGCGAGCGATCTTAAAGGGAGCGGGGAGTGAAGTGTAGGACAGGAAACGAAGAGGGGGTACGCAGATCTACTAAGGATCATCTTAAATTTTCCTTGCTTTTTCTTTGCATATGGCCATTAGGATTAAGAGGTGAATAAGAGATAAAAGTGACGGGAACCTAGCTCCGAAAGGGGGTGGAAGGCGGCGCCGCATAGTGCTATCTTGACTAGTACTGGGAATATATGAAGAAGTGGAGTATAAAATAAAAGTGTTCAGCAAAAGGGGACACTGAGAGTACATTAGTGACCGCTATTACTTTTTTCCTTTCTTAAGGGTAGGGGAGGAGAATAAAGAACTGTGATTAGCACAAACTTAGGGAGACAGTAAGAGAAAAAGAGTCCTATTAGAAGGGGGGAAAACAGGTTAATATCTATATATATATATATGCGCATCTAGATATTCAAATAAGACGAACAGGGACAGCCGGCTAGGGAGGAAAGGGAGGGCAGCTTGAATGGTGAATGGTGCCAAGAGGTGTGTGCACCTCGTATGTGATAGAAGAGATTTTGATGTTGTGAATGTGTGAGCGGTTATAAATGCATAATAGTTAAATGGTTATGATAAGTGTGGTCGGATAAAATTTTTTTGTCCCTCTTCAGATAACGTCAATATAGTGAAGTGAGTGAGTACCTTTTTGATTTCCAGGTTGACATTGTCAAAATAAAGGATGGGTTGCTCTTGTATGTGCCCCTCAAAGAGAACAGAATAGACATTGTGTACGGCCAGTTTTGTATTGTGCAGTCAGGGAGGGGAAGAGCCCAAAGGGACCCAACATTGAATGTGAAGTAAAATATAAAGAATAATATTGATACTACATTTACATTGTAGTTGCAAACACACTGAGACACACCAGCACTAGGAGGGCACAGAAATGGGGGCTGAAACACCCTTATCACATATTTGTAAGAATCTCCCAGGATACGTGGAGCGGATTAAAAAATATCACGACCAATGGGTGACCGAGCTAAAGGGGGAGGGGTTACCTCAGATTTGGCCCGAGGGAGGGTCATTTGATAAAAGTGTCCTGGATACGGTGGCCACATGCATTTTTCTAAAATACAAAGGAAAGCAGCTGCAAAATAGGAGGGACATATTAGATCTTTGGAGGTTATTTGAAGAGATACCACCGCCTAAGACACCAGCACTAAATGCTGATCTCCCGTCCACCACAGACAATCCATTACTAATACAAAGAGATGTCAAAGAAGGCTCAAGTGTAGCGCCACCAGTAGAGGTAATAAGTTTGTACCCGATAATAAAGAAGCCTGTGCCCGCAGAGGGGTACAGTGACCCCACTTACATACCTCCCCCTAAAGATACTACACCCCACCGGCCCACGGCACCTCCGCCCAGTGCTTTAAGTGGGGTGAGAAATTGAGGGGGGGCCCTCGTTTGGGGGCGTGGCTTTCATTGTGGGCGTGGCCTAAAAGTGCACAAATCATAGTAAGGTGCGCAAACAAATATATAAATGTATGTGAGCATTTATATGTTTGTATGCGTACTACTATGGTGTGTGTACTTTTCAAGCCATATTTTATAAACATAGCAATGTTACATATTTCTATGTTTATAAAAGGTGGTTTGAAAAGTGCACAAACCATAGTAAGTTATGCACACTTGTGTGCTTACCTTACTATGGTTTGTGTACGTTTCAAGCCACCTTTTATAAACATAGATATTTGTAACATGTTTCTATGTTTCTAAAAGATGGCTTGACACGTAAACAATTCAAGGCATGACGGACAAAACAAACCGCAAGGTGGCTTTGTCCGTCGACAAAGGTTTATAAAAGATGCCTTGAATTGTGCACGTTTCAAGCCGTCTTTTATAAACATAGAACTATTTCTACCTTTATAAAAGATGGCTTGAAACGTACACAGTTCAAGGCATCTTTTATAAAGCTTTGCCGACGGAGAAAGGCACCTCGGGCTCTGTGATCTATCTGCTATCACTGAGCCCGAGGTGTCTTTCACCCTCTGCGAATCCGCGGGCTCCATGATTTAATCTGCATATTAGATCACGGAGCCCGCGGGGGTCAGTGACCTGGGGAGGGAAAACAAAGGGACAGTAACTTCCTCTGATGACCCTGATGAGGGGTCATCAGAGGGAGTTACACTAACTGACAGAAGTGCCGCCAGCCTCAGCGTCGCTGTGGCTGGCTGGCACTTCTGTCAGCTTGGCCAACATAATGACGGGCGCATCTCCCGTCGCGGCTGCGGCCGCGGCGGGATAATGCATCCCGCAATGTTGTGTGGGACGGGGGCCCCGGCTGGGCCCCGGCTCAGCCCCACTTTCTGGAGACTGCCGGGGCCCGGCCCCGGCAGGCCCCGGCCCACTTAAAGCACTGCCTCCGCCATATGAAAGCACGAGGGAGCGAGCCCAGGCAGGCGCACAAAGGGTAGATATAGAGAAGCTCACAGATGATTTAGAATCAAGACTGACGATAGCAAAGAATGAGCTCTCGAGGATAAAAGACATATGCGAACGAACAGCACTAGATGCAACTAGATCAGGGCGTACGTCCAGAGCGCCAGGTGAAAATAGAAAGCCCGAAGAGGGGTGGAAAAAGGGCGAGATTCTGTTCAGAATTGAGGAAGAACCAACTCGAATAATAGAAGTAGGGCCCAGAGAGGGAGATGTTGTAAGCGAAGAAAGGCTTGGGGGAATTAGAGAGGAATTGCTGTGTGATATAAGGGACGAAGTAGAAGAAAGCGACAGGTTGAGTATGGCGATGGGAGGGGGAAGCGAGGGGGAGGAAGGTACGTGTTCACTGAGAACCCTGGATGATGAGTGGACGGGGCGACTAAGGAACAGAGTGGGAAAAATGGCATCACTGGGAACATCAGCAGCCAAAACGGGTCCGGACGGAACGACAAAGGAAAGGCTACAGCTCCCGTTGATACACAGGGGAGGAGGGAGGCCTAACTATATCCCATGGGCGCAGATGGATAAAGCCAATTTATTAAAGCTATTTCCCCCATTGTCAGGGGGGGCAAGTAAGTGGATATATGCCTTTGAGAAACATACTGCCGGGGTACCCCTAGCCATAGGAGATGTAAAAAGTCTACTCGTATCAGCAGTGGGCGATCAGGCTGAAAGTGTATGGGTTAAGGCCGGTTTCCCGGGAGTAACGTTAGACTGTGACCGCCATGATGGGGCCTCCTTTAACACAGTGCGTGCTAGGGTGTGGGATGCCTTACGCGACACATTCCCAGATACACCGGACTTACAGTCAGTGATGCAGTGTACAATGAATGACGGGGAAGAGGCTATGGATTACATTTTTCGGGTCCAAGAGATGTGGAGAGCAGAAACGGGCACGCCCTGGTATCAATCGACATCTTTATTTTATTTTATTATAAAGAGAGGGCTCCCAAAGGAAGTGCAGAAGGCGCTTGACAAGATAGCAGGTATCGAAGCAAAGGGATGGCCAGAAATTCAGAGCATAATAGTACACCATTGTAAACGAATCAAGGAGAGGGAGAAGGAGGTGGCGCAGAAAAGATTGGCAGACGAGGCGAAGTTAGTACAGTCAAAGTTAGTGAAGGTTGCAGCAGCAGTAGCCGCGCTCCCACACAGTAGAGAGGGAGATGATGAGGAGGAGGGGCTGATAGCACTCCAAGGAAGGGTGGCAACTAATTGGGCAGGAACAGCACAGCGGCAGTGGACTGAGCACGAGCAAGGTGGAAGTCCGCAGTGGCAAGAGTGGACCCCTCGAGGGGGACGAGGTGGGTACAGGGGCCGGAGAGGAGGCGGACAGGGGTATGGGGGAATGGGAGGAAATGGATGGCAGGGTCCCAGGGGCCCCCAGGGGAGTTGCTGGAACTGTGGACGATGGGGACATTACTCCAGGGAGTGCAGAAGTAGACAAAACAATGGGTTCCAAGAGGAGGAGAATTATGGTCATCCACACCCGGGAAGCCCATACGGTCTCCCAATGGGACAGCAGCAACTAAGAAACCCCGGCCAGGGTACCACGGGCCAGCAACAGGGACACCAGTATAGGACACAGAACCACCCCCAAAACAATGACAGTATGCAATACACGCCAGGTAACCCTTTCGCGACAACAGCAAACGGGGCCCCCGCGCCAGCACCTTACAGCGGCATGTCAGTAGTTTCAGGGAATGTCTTTAGTGAGGGAGGGGCGACGAGATACCCCGCATAGGACAGCCCACAGAGAACACTTGCGTGTCCAGTTCTATCCACCACCTACAATGCAGCAGAGGAACCATTGGTAGGGGCGCAGATAGGAGACAAGCAGTTTATATTCATGGTTGATTCGGGAGCAGAGAAATCATGTATCAGGGAGGGCCGATTCCCGTTATCTAACAGGAAGTTAGAGACGCAGGGGTTCTCTGGGGCTGTAGTTGAAGTTCCTTACACAGAAGCTTTGGATGTAACAGTGGGGGGTAAGACTGTGAAGGCACCCTTATTGTATTACGAACATTCCCCAATTAACTTGCTAGGGAGGGATCTCCTGAGTAAACTCAACATGACCATATAATTTACCGAGAGAGGGATAGTGTGTTCTACACCCGGGATATGCCCCTTGCGTGCGATGTTGGTAGTGCAAGCCTACACAACCACGCAGGAAATACGAGGGCTGCCACAAAATGAGGAAATGTTTATCAAAGGGCTGAAGACTCTGGCCCTCATAATTCCCGAGCTGAGAAGCATGGACTGGAGGATTCCGGCGGAGTTCCTCTTCCGCCCCATAGTATGTCCCAACACAGCACCAGGATCAGTGGTATCATTAGACTTGCACGCTGTGCAAGTGTCAGCAAAGAGAATCGCTGTGATTGGAGTGGACGAGGAAGGGTGTGAGTGGCGCACAGTGCTGTGCACAAACGCCAACATCGCCCTACGAGAGGTAACAGATGAGGATCTCTTTTCAGACACGGAAGGGGATGGTGAGATAGTAATGGAAATAGCGATACCCTGTGACATTTTAATACAAGCAAGGGAGACCCCCGTCCAATTGATGACAGTGGTAGGAGCACCACCGTCCTTTTTTGATGATGACATGAGGCTCGTACCAAACAACTTATGGACAACAGGCCCCCATGATGTGGGACTGTTGCATGGAGTACAGCCTGTGGTAATAAAGCTAAAGCAAGGAGCAATTTTACCACGAGTTAAACAGTATCCTTTGTCTCGTGAAGCTGAAGAAGGGATAAAAGAGACAATAAATGCCCTACTAGCACAAGGGATAATAGTGCCTTCAAACTCCCCATGTAACACTTGTATTTATCCAATCAAAAAAGCAAAAGGGGGGTCTTGGAGGATGATACAGGACTTACGCCCCCTCAATGATGTAATACAGAAGGAGTTCCCTCTAGTCCCTAACCCGGCATCAATACTATGCAGCATCCCGAAAGAGGCATCACATTTCACAGTAGTAGATTTGAAAAACGCATTTTTCTCCATACCCCTGGCTGAGGAGAGTAGATACCTTACCGCCTTCACACTGGGGGGTAAAAGATATGAACATTGCAGGTTACCACAGGGATACTGCGAGAGCCCGAGCATCTTCAATCGCGTATTACATGAAGACCTAGGAAACCTATCAGTTGAGAGCACCATTATTCAGTACGTAGACGATTTACTAGTCTGCGCACAAAACTAAGAGAAATGCAGAACAGATTCCATAACATTACTGACTTTGCTGGCCAACAAGGGGTACAAAGTGGACAAGGGAAAGCTACAATACTGCCTGACAGAGGTCCTGTACCTAGGACAGTTGATTTCAAAAGATGGGAAAAGAATAATACCAGACAGAGTAGAAGCCATAAGATCAGTAGGTGAACCCACAACAGTAAAAGATATGCAGAAATTTTTGGGAATGTGCAATTACTGCCGAGCATGGATATTAGATTATGCGGCATACACCAGGCCCCTATTACAAGCATCAAAGGTGGCCCAACAGGAGAACAGGAAGATGGAATGGACGGAAGAGATGAGTTCCTCTTTCCAAACACTAAAAGAGTTGATTTCAAGCGCCCCAGTACTCGCAAACCCTGATTATGGACGTGAGTTTTACCTATTCTCACATTGCAAGGAAACACTGATGACAGCAGTCCTGACACAAAAAACGTCCTTGGGACACAAGCCATTGGCTTACTATAGTGGTACTTTAGATGCCGTGATGCAAGGCCATTTCGCGTGCGAGCAATCACTCGCTGCAGCCGCGTTCGCGATTGAGAAAAGTGCCACCATAGTAATGGGTTGCCCGGTAACATTGTTTGTGGAACATTCTTTATTTGCAATACTAGAGAGATCAAAAAGCACACTGACCACACAGCGGGCGACAGCCTACGAGATTATATTGTCCAGCGCCAATATCCATATAGTGAGATGCAAGACAGTGAACCCCGCCACATTCATTACAGAGCGTGTACACTAGAGGACATGCAGAACCACGATTGTGTAACTTACACAGGAGAAAGAGGGGAGGAGACAGTGGTGTGTGAGAACGCTCTAAGCGAGGGGGAAGTGTACTTTGTGGATGGGTCCGCATCAATTGACGTGGACACGGGAGCAAAACACGTTGGCATGGCAGTAGTGAGGTTAGAAGATGGTGAGTATGAAACACTGGTACAATACCGCCTCCCATCACATTACTCCGCACAGGCAGCAGAACTGATTGCGCTCATAGAAGCACTACATGCAGCAAAGGGTTGTGCAGTGACAATATACACAGACTCAGCTTACATGACAACGACAGTACATGGAGGCCTAGCAAGATGGGGGCGTAGGGGATTTAGGCGGGCAGACGGAACACCAGTACAGCATGCAGAATTGTTGAAAGAGTTAATTGAGGCCCTGCAAAACCCCACTGCAGTAGCAATAGTAAAGTGCCAAGCACATACATCCAACACAGATGTTGTGTCTTTAGGGAACGCAGCAGCGGACGCTGCCGCCAAGGAGGCTTCCTATTTTCAGAAAAATGACACAGGTGAGTACATGATTAAGAACAAGAGAAACGACGAGCCCGCAGAAGGATATAATATGATGCCCATACCACAAATAATAGAATTACAAGAAGGAGCCAATGCAGAGGAAAAATTAATGTGGACAAAACGAGGGTGCAGCAAGTCAGGAACAGACCTGCTGTGGCGGCAAAATAACTCGGGGAAGGTGGTAATGCCAATCCAGCTACTAGAGATTGCATTTCAACAGCTACACTTCCCTGCACATAACACCAAACAGCACATCGCAGCAGAAATACAGGAAGAATGGTTCGTGCCCTGTCTCCAGGAGCATGTGTCTCGATTGGCAATGGAATGTACAACATGCCAAATATGCAATTCAGGAATGACATTACGCACTCTCCGGGGAACAATTCCTAAACCCATTGGCCCATTCAAGGAACTACATATAGATTACGCAGACATGGGGGAAAGGTGTAATGGTGCACGGTACATGATTGTGGTTGTGTGCCCATTTTCAAGGTGGGTGGAAGCAGGACCCTGCGCACGACCCGATGCCAAGAGCGCCGCCAAGTTCCTAGTAAGGGAAGTATTCCCGCGCTGGGGAATTTGTGACGTGATCCGCTCAGACAATGGCACTCTTTTTTTTTTAATGAGCTTTTTAAGGAAGTGACTACATTATTGGGAATAAAACATAAATTATGCTCAATTTATCATCCTCAAAGTAATGGCGTAGTGGAAAAGATGAACGGACTGTTGAAGGGCAGGTTATCAAAACTATGCTTCTCATTAAAGAAGAATTGGATTTACTGCCTACCCCTTGCGCTATTTGAATTAAGAAACCAGCCAAGCAAAGACCACCATTTGTCCCCGCACAAGATCGTGACTGGGAGACGGATGAACACAGCACATTCACCACTGCGCGAACACTCAGACGCTCACAGAAGCGCCGCGATATTGGGAGATGAGTTCACAGACTATTTAAAGAAATTGACAAGGGCAGCGCGTGTGATAACAAAGCAACTGTCCCCACCCTTCACTAGAGAAGAGGGAAATGTGACAGGCGCTGTCACGGAGCCAGGGCAACAGCTACAGCTAATGCCAGGCGACTGGATTTATGTCAGAAGCTTTGTGCGTCGGTGGAATGCACCACGATTCCACGGCCCATACGAAGTAATATTTTGCACGCCCACGGCAGTAAAGGTCAAAGGGTTGAGGTACTGGGTGCACTTGACCGATGTACGGAAGGCATATAGCAACGTACAAGAGGAGGTAGATGAGGAGGCACAGACAACAGCAAACGCTGCAAATGAGCAGAATGACTGAATATGAACTTGTGTGTATGTGCTTGTACTAAACTTGAATAAATGCACAACTGATAAAGAAACAAAAAAAAAAAAAAAAGGATAACTTCTTAACTTTTACCTTGTTGGGTGTGTATATATATATATATATTTGATGGAATACTAAATTATAAGCTTGTATACACCCTTGTCTGTGAATACCCCTCCCCGTATCCCCACCCGCTTCCATTCCCCGTCACATGTATATTGGCACTGATGGTGCTAGCAAAATGTTTACATGTATGCACTCAATGCACTTTTATATCTTAAACAGGAGCTTCCATGGCATCTAACGGGCAGCCTGCAACGGATAGATTTACTAGAATTAGAGGGTGGTTAACTGAGAAATGCAAATATTCGTATAAATGTGGACTATCTGCGTGCATCGTATTGTTTTTCACATTGATGTTTGGTCTGGTTACATACTGGTTCATAGCGTTCATCTCTATCGAGATGAACGAGGGGGGAGGGAGCAACACAACTACTGGGACCAATACAACTGCAAGTGACAATGCAACTACAAGGGAAGGTGATTTTTTGATATGGGACGGAACTAAACTTGTGTGGGGCTACTATACTACGTCATCCAATGTTGTCATCTCACAAGATGGAGGGCCAAAGGGTAAAAGGCAAAATAACACACTGTCCCCACCTGAGCTGTCTAATTACAATGCTCACAGCTTAAATGACCGAAACCCCTCTGCTATATCCTGGTTGTATAATACCCCCACCAGCCAACCTGCCCCCATGGCCATAGACAATCAAAGAATGAAAGCAACACATGAAATATTATATGATGACTGGGTGAAGGGGGGCGGGAAGGGGAAAGGGGGGTCTGTTTTGCCCTTCGTTCAGGAGGTTGGGAAACGCCAAAGGAACAATAATAACAGACGGAAGAGGGAAGCAGGGAGGAGGAAGTATGATGAGTACTATGGGTTAGGTCTAGATAAAATGGAAGACCCACGACACCCCCACCAAACAAATAAGTGGTATGCAGATATGAGTGCCACAGCTAAACAAACAACAAACGAGAGCTGTTATGTCTGCTCCCTTATTCCTCACGCATCAGGTACACCCAAAGTACTGTTACCCAAAGAGTTGCCAATTATAGACGCCCAACGTCTCCTTCACCTTACGTTATGCAGAATTAAGAACACCTTCCAGGCACATGAAGTGACTTTTCAAATGCTACAGAACGAGAAAACGTGCTACCCAAAACCATCAGGGGTTGTATGTCTGAAAGAACCGTTTTTTGTAATTGGAGGGACACTTTTTTCTGACAACAAGTGGAAGGACGAAGAAGTAATGTGTAAAGCTGAAGCACTGAGGGGTGTGGCACCGGTGAAGTTGCAATGGATAGAAGAAACGTGCACACCCGTATGGAAGGAACACATTTCAAAACTAACCTGGGTTACCCCCATCGAAAAGCCTTTCAAGCTGCAGAGTGAAATAGACTATGAACTATGTTTCAAAGGAGAGGGGAGAACGTCCATGGGGACGAACAAGAAGTGCAACAAAACCCTCACTATCCCAGACCTAAGAAAAGGGACTGCGGCCCTTATGGACACGTACTGGGTATGTGGCAACCAGGCATACCTACACCTCCCCCCGTCGTGGAGTGGCAGCTGCTCAATGGCCACTCTGCACTCAGCTCTAATGGTGATACCAGAAAGCCACATCGATGGAAGCAAAAGGACACAGGAACGCACACAACAGAGTGTGGCCCAACCAACTGCAGAATCACAAATGTATGTCCTGTCTTCCGGAAGCAAGGGAGAGGTGTTAACCCGTCACAGACGAGCATCAAATTACATCTCACAGGCATCATCAGAACTATTGGCTCAGATCCCAGACAAATATCGATTATTCAGCTCAGCAGAAACATTTTTTGCCTCACTCGTATCAAGTGTCCAAGCAAGGGCAAACGCAAAATGGCTTCAGATAACCCGTTGGGAATTGATTCAGCTGGCAAACGACACTGAAGAAGGATTTAACATAATAAAGGTCGAACTAAGAGCTTTGCGACTGATGACCATGCAAAACAGGTATGTCCTGGACCTGTTGACGGCGATGGACGGCGGTGTTTGCCGAAAAATAGGAAGTGCCTGCTGCACTTTCGTACCTTCAGAAGACGCAGAGAACGGCTCCCTGTCCCATGTGATCGAAGCAGTCCACAACCTAGGAGAAAAAATGAAGATGGAGGGCGGAGCAGAAGATAGTACATGGTTCGATAACCTCTTCTCCTGGGTCCCCTCATGGCTTGGAACAACCGTGAAATTTTTGATGCCAGCTGTGGTGTTCCTCCTTTTGATTTTCTGCCTGTGCCAGGTGGGTCTTCGGGTCTGTGCTAACACAGTACCAAATGGTGCAATGATGATGGTGACAATGGGCAACTCACACGGTACAATAAAAACAATGCAAGAAGCACAAATACAAACAGGGATAGATAACACACCCAGGTACCAATTGGTGCCCATGTATCACGACAAGGATATTGTAGATAAGCTGTGGCACACCACCATCAAAGAGCCCCGCATACTAGAATGGTACGAGGAAGTTTGGGTAGATTTGGAGGGAGATGGTGGGTGTATATATCTCACGTGTACTCCAGATGAATACGCTAGGAGAGGTGAGAGCTTAAGGGGAGTGTGCAGAGCATGGATGCCTATCAAAGGAACTCCTGCATGGGATGAGGCGGTTATGGACGAAGCAGAATGTAGGAGGATAGAAGAGCTAAAGAATTCGTTACTTAAGTACTTAAGTAACGAAAGGGGGGAAATGTAGGGGAGGACTGGTCCAGGAGACCCCTCTCGCCTGCGTTTCCTCCCCAGGTGAGGGCTATGGCTCATTGGGTGTTCCCTCGTGCCACCCGGGCCCAGGTGGTGGAGGGCTCACCCACTGGAGACATTGCCCACACATATCAATTGCCCATACAAATTTAGCTAGGCCCAGAAACCATTTTTTGTCCGGTAAAGATGGTGTGAGCTCAGCGCACTGTAGCGCGGCCCCCACCCTTGGAGAGTTTCATCCCTGTTGCCGCAGCACCCTGGCAGATCCGCTGCGAGCACGTTCCCACGAACAAGACGGACATGAGGTAGCGCAATACGCTGACATTGTAACAGTTCACCTCCCGCAGTGTACCATCACTATCAGCATGACCCGGCCATCAGGCCTGAACAATGAGAAGAACGGTAAAATGGTCATCTGATGGTAGACAGTCTTAATATATGTGTATATAGTAATGTCAAGACCACTTGCAAAGTATGCTTTCTTCCACAAAATCTCTTATATTACAAACGCCTGTAGAGTGTATTAAAATGAGAGAGCATGCCCCCATGATATAAGCAATGGTGAGCTCACACATTACAGGTGGATACTAATAATAAAGGAACGCTCAAGAGATCTGTTTGTTGCATGTATCACTGGGCAACCTACCTCCCATGGTTTTGCGTCATAACTAAGCTAATGCTGCTAGAGCACACGAGAAAGCGAATGCAATTATACTATGAACTCATGTAAAGGATGCGCGAGAATGCACTTATCATGTGTGCATGTCTAAGCCCCTTATGTGCCACCACCGTCACGTACAGTGGCGGGTCGTTTTCTATGTACTCCACCGACCCAACTACTACCTCATTTACTGCAAATGTATATGCATGTAACTAAAATACTGTAGCTGCTAGAATATAATGTACAAATATGGTGCTCGGACTGGGTATAATCGAGACACATCCAGCAAAGTTTAAATGCATGTTTTGAAGCGATTTTGAATAAGTATTATAGAAAGTGTTCAAATGTTTGTGATGTCTTTACCTACATTCAGCAACATACCTCTGTGAATGCGTACAAGGCCATTTCCCCCTCCCACCCTGCGAAGGCTGCCAAGACATGAGAACAGAGGCCCGCTCTGCGCTAATCCCACCTCCCCCGACCGGACTGGAGCCGCTTCAAAGATTTGTAGCCCCACTGCAGCACCCAAGGCCACGACCAGCCACCTGCATTATTTACAGCACAGCAGTAAACCTTTGTCTAAACTCACGCGCCCCCTCGTAAACCCCACAACCCACCGGACCGTCTCAGACTTATGGCCCAGTGCAATCAGGACACCCAACACTTTGACAACACACAGCGGAACATCCATAACAACTTCTAACAAGACAGAAAGACCTGTACCGCCCGTCCCAGGCCCCGAAGCTTAGCCCCTCCTCCTATGGCCCCGGTCAACAGGACACGAGTAACCAGGCCTCGATGTATTACCTCCAGACCCCTCACAAGGTGCATTCCTCCTGTGTTGCATTAACCTATAAAATAACCTATTGGAAGATTTACTAAAGAGAATAACACTGTAAATTACTTGAATGACTGCGGTGTGCATGGCTGAGGGCAAGTAAGTCAGGAAAGGCATTCGTCTCTGCCACAAGCCGCCTTGGCACACCAACACCGCCCGGATGAACTCAAGCCGACCTGCCAGGCCCAGCCCAACCCACGAGGGTGACCAGTGACGTCCTCCAGCCAAGACCAACCACGCTGCAGCAGCACCTATAGTTAGTCGTCGCCACCCAATCCCAATGAACTTGTGCCCCCTATAGTATGTAGGTTTTGATGACGTTTTTTGTAAATATATACGCCTGTCTTTGCGATTGTCAGACAGAGCGCTCTCGGAGTTTGCAGAGTTCTTTGCATGCCCAATTCTGATTGATAAACTCCCATTTACGCTCACCCGCACTCTGTCTTGGCCTTATTCCCATTTTGGGAGAGTCCTTCATTGTCTCTCATTGCGGGGAGGATCGTGCTGTTTGGGGACGCTTGCTTTCAAATCCCTGGAGTCCCCTGTAAAAGATGGGTCTGGAACAAATGCTTGGATAGAGGAGACCAGGAGACCAACTATCGCAACTACATCCTCAGGGTTTTTGGAGACCTCCTCCGTCCTTTTTTGATGACAGAGGGGGGTCTGACATAATCTTTCTCATCGTTCAGGAATATCTGGAAGCTTATCACCTGAGAAGGCACCGTTTGCCATTTCCACATCTGTTACAAATCCTACTACCTGGGGTAAACCGATCAGCATATCAGGATGGGCATTAGCTATAGGATGACAATTCTATTCAATAGCACTCCAAGTCATGTCTCTAAAATAAAGAATTATTTATAAAACCGTATTTATAAAAAATATAATCTACTTTAATACCTATTCACAAACATGGTAATAACTAACAAATAATAATTTCTATACATTAAAACAACACAAAATACAATCATATTGCAATCACTTCAATCACATAAATGTAGAAATAACAAGAAAATATGTAATTTTCCAAACACAACAAAACACCCAGAGAAATTAACAAAATCATAATAAACAGTCTATTTGTATCAACCTAAATTAACACAAGCAAAACATGATGCATTTCCTTTATAACATTTGGTTAATTCAATCAAATGTTTCATAGAAACCTATTCTACATATCCTAAATAACAATTTGTTAGTGGATGTCGAAAAAGGCTTCAAAGAACTGCCAGCGACTTTTCGGCTAAGAAGGTCTATCAAGCCTTCTTCAGGACCCCCCTTCCTTTCAGCGGTGAAATGCATTCTTATACGAGGATAAACTGACCTGCAGAGCCAGCTGGTATGGTTTGGTTTCCCAGGACTGCCCACTCTGGGATGTAAAGTCTAATTCCTCAGCTCTTCAGCATTTCCAGAAGTTGAGCCCAGTGCTGATCCTTTAGCCTCTAAAACACAGTCAGTTTGTGTGCTACTTGCTCAGGCAACGGCTTAGTTTGTAGCTCTTCAATGCCTTTCTGATGATGGAGTTTCTGCTCCCTTTCACACGGTCTGTTTACACAAGTATTGGATTGGTGCTCCTGCTTCTCATGCATCTACAGACTTGGTATTATCCTAATTATTTTTTTTAGCATGTTCCTTGGCTAATTGATCTAAAAACCTTACTGTCTCTTCATAGTATTCCCTCTGAAGCTGGAGCAACAACGTTTTGGGGAAGATTCTCATGAAGGGACGTAAGTACACAAAGGGCCCCTGCACATTTATTGGGCGCTGTGCAGTAGCACAAAAGATGCGCTGTACTGCCACCTTGCACACATGCTCCTCAAACTAATGTATGACAGGCTCCGAGCACTCATAAGGTGTGGGAACGTATTTCACACTGATGGGCTTTTAATGGGCCTGTAAATATAAAATGTAAAAAGATAAATAAAAGCATTTCTATCCCTTTTATGGTATAGAAATACAAGTGTGACGGCAACATTGGATACTGCTGCTGTCACACTTAAAAGCATGGCAGGATCAGAAGTGATTCTGTCATGAGTTGTGCACCCCCCGTGCTTCTTCCAAACAGGCCATGGGGAATGTATTTGTTTTGTGCAACTTTTAATGCACACCTGATTTGTGGATTCAGAATGCCCACTGAAATGTGAAGAAACACCCCTTATTTACACAAATGTCCTCCCATCATAGATGCAGACACATTAAAATGCCCTTCCTGAATAGGGATCTCTTGTCTAGTGCAAGTGATGAGATGCACAAGTGAAGATAAAACTTATCTTCCAAGAATAAATTATTCTTAAATCATAAATAGAGCATTCTCCATGTCATCTATTTCTATGACCTGTACATCACTGGTCACATATTCTTGATTGTATAGTACAAAATAACAACTTGCATATGTATATATGATTATCGATATTCACAACTTGAAAGATTCCTCTTTCAGGTATCTGCACCACGTACAACCATAATAAAAAATCCATGATTATAGATATGTGTAGACAAAAGAGGGATGGTAGAGGCGCAATTCTGGGCCCCATCTGCAATCAGCTTCACAGTCTAGTGATGTTATCCTCCAAGCGCGTTTTCATGCCTCAGCAATTGTCAGGGAGGCAGATCTGATTCAGGTGTGCAAGTTTGAATCCTACTAGTAATTACCAGGATGTTACAGCAAGGAATTGTAGTTTGGAGCCAGCCGGGATCCAACTCTGCCCCATTATTTGATGTTTGCCTTTAGTGGGGACGGGGATGGGGGGAGAATTACCAACAGTGGGCCTCATTATGAGGTTGGTGGTCCGGCAATAACGGAGCCGGTAAGGAAATACTGGCCTCCAATATCGGTCCCTAGTATTACGACCCTAGACGCCGGTCCCACTAGCATCGACAAGGACCCGCTGTGGCCGTGCACCACCGTACCGGCATACGGGCGCGCGCAATGGCGTGCCCGTAATACCGGCATCCCGCAACGAAGATGACACCACGAGTCTCACGGACATGTGCATACCGGCATCCAGATGCCGGTAAGAAGGGCCACCATGATGCCGCCAATACCGGCATTGCGGACCACCCGTTAATAGCAAACTGATGTGTAACCAAGTGCCACAGGTGCACACAATCAGCACAGGGGGAGGCAATGGAGTCAGGGCCAGCACAAAAGGAGCACACCCACACACCACACCCCTTTCCAAACCAAAATGCTACCACTTGCACTTGCTATATTGGGGCTGGAGGACATGCCTGCACTGCGACTCCTTGAGCAGGCAGTACAACAGGCAACACAGAGGAAACGCAGCAGGAGAAGGAGGGTGAGACTTGCCCAGCAAATCCCACCAGTGCAGGTAGTTGTTCCCCGCAGACAGCCATCAATTCCATGTATAAGGGCCAATCCATTTGACTTAACCCCAGCACAGATCCACACCCTGTACCGGCTGGACAGTGACACCATCACCAACATCGCGGAATTAATACAGGAAGACTTGGTCAGCCTGATCAACATCCACACAGCCATCCTCCCTCTTCTGAAGGTGGCATCTGTGCAGATGGTGTGTGATGCCAGCCAGATAATTACACATTGCTGTGCCAGATACCCAGGATCCACGCATGATGCCATGGTGCTGCGGAACTCCTCACTACCCCGCTACATGGAAGGAGACGTCGTACAAAGTGGCTGGCTGTTGGATGAGTCTGCCCCCTGGGCCAAGGGAGGAGAGGGATGGGGGGCTACATACATATGCAAGGGGAATGCCCCCTGGGCCATGGGAGGAGAGGGATGGGGGGGTTACATGCATATGCAAGGGAAATGACCCCTGGGCCATGGGAGGAGAGGGATGGGGGCTACATGCATATGCAAGGGGAATGCCCCCTGGGCCATGGGAGGAGAGGAATGGGGGGCTACATGCATATGCAAGGGGAATGCCGCCTGGGCCATGGGAGGAGAGGGATGGGGGCTACATGCATATGCAAGGGGAATGCCCACTGGGCCGTGGGAGGAGAGGGATGAATGTATCTTGAGTTATCCGCCGCCACACAGCCCTCATATGTGCGTACATAATGGCCCTAGCCAAAATGCATTGGGGGGCCTGGTGGTTTAAATGCCTAGGACCCTAGGTCATGTATGTCACCCAAGGCTCGTACCATGGGTTGGCATGCACTCTACAGGGCTGATACACATTTGGATGTGGCTGCCATTGACGGGATTGTGCATATGACAACTGAGCATTATCCTTACACATACCTCCTTCTACTCCCATGTAGGTGATGCTGGATATCCTCTGAAGGTGTGGCTACTCACCCCTGTCAGAAATCCGCAGAACAGTCACGAGGAGGACTTCAATCGTGCACATACACACACGCGTGTGGTCATTGGGCAGACGTTTGGCCTTTTGAAGGCACGGTTTCGCTGCATCAGCAGGTCGGGAGGGGCACTCATATACGGGCCTGAGAAGGTGGGCAAGATCATCACGGTATGTGCAATGCTGCATAACATGTGCATCTGGCGGAACGTAGCCTTGCCACCTGACACGGAGCTGCCACCACCTGGTGAAGTAGAAGGAGAGGAAGGAGTAGATGTTGGACATAGGCCAGGACGCGATTCACGTGAGGGTCGCGCAATGCGGCAATTGGTCATAGACCAATCATTCTGATGTACTTGGATGTAGAGGGTGCCATGTATTGGGAACTGTGGGCACTGGGTGTGTGGGTATATGGGCACAGTTCACTATGAAGCAATGAACTGACAAACAAATAAGCAATGTCCACTCATGTGATGCCTTTTATACAATAGGTGTATTAATGTGATTTTTTGTACAACATGATTCAACAGTCCACACCCCCAACACCCCTCCCCCTACCCCCACACACCCTTACGCCCCCAAAACCCCCAGTACTACACCCACCACCACCCTCCACCCTCCCCCTAACACCCAAAGTCAACAATGACATAACATGTGTCTGTATGTATTCGTAAAGAGAATCTGCAGGGTGGCCCTGTTACTGTGGAGCCCCCTTCAAAGGTGGGGTTTGGATATCTGAGCGCCGTGCACTTTGCAGGGACCTGAGCACGGGCTGGTCTGCCTGGAACTCGCTGGCGTGGTCGATGTGGATGAGCCAGATGGTTGTGACCCCAAAGCCAGAGTTTGCCGCTGCTCCATTCTGTCAGCAATCCTGGTGAGGATCTGTCCCAAGGCATTGAAGCCATCACGCACTTGCTGTGCACTTGAGTTGATGGCCTGGATTATGGCCGCAGTGCTGTCATGGATGACACGGCATGTTGTCTCCCCTTCAGCAAGGTACTGCTTGACATAGCCTTGCATCTCCTGCTGGCCCTCCATCCTGGACAGACGTCCCTCAAGGTCCTGTATGGCTGTGTGGGTGGTGGTTGGTGGGTTATGTGGTGGTACTGCATGCAATATGGGGCTGTGCAATGTAGGAGACCACTCACCATGGCTGCCCTGTTCGGATGAATCCCGGCAAGGTGTGCCCTGTGGGGTGACCTGCGGGCTAGGTGTTCGGCCTATAGGCTCTGAGTGGACGAGTCCTGCATTGCCTTCATTGTCAGGGTCAGCTTCCTCATCAACACTATGCTGTGCCGATGCAGCCATCTCCCCAATTGTGTTTGCAGCAGCAGACTGTGTGCCATCGTCCATGCCAGATGTGTCCTCAGTCTGTGTCGATTGTGTGTCTGGGGGTGCAGGGGCAGGTGTCTGCTCGTCCTGTGTGGGTTGCAGTGTGGCTGGAAGGGCACTGGTTGTTGTCCCGCGTGCCGCTTGGCCCATCCTTGGTCTACTTGATGTAGATGTTCCGGTGCCATCACCTTGACTCCTTGCCCTTTCGGCTGGTGTTGTGCATTGTGCACTTCCCTGTGCTTCTTCGCTGTCTGCATCCGTACCTGTGGGGGACAGAGAGTGGCAGGGCATCAGTGATGGTGGTGCTTGCATCATGCATGCGTTTGTCTTTGTGAAGGTGGCGCCATGTGATCAGTTGCATGCCTGGCTTCGTAGCGGACTGGGTACATGCAAGGTTGGGAGGTGCTGTTTGGAATCGTGCAGGTGTTCACATGTACACCATGGTGGCTGCTGTTGGGCTTTGGTGTGTGTTGGGAGTGACGTGCTGTGTGACACGTGCAGGTCGTCATCTGTGTGTCGGGTGTGTATTCGTGTATGGGCGCAGCATGTAGCATGCATTGGGATGTGATGGTGGTGGGCCCAGCATGTGTATATGGATATGTGTTGGTGTGCATGATGGGCCATTTATTGACTGGCGTTGCTGTCACATTTGGTGGTCAATGGTGATGATTAGTTGTCGTGTGTTTGTAGGGACACTCACCTTTATCTGCCGATGTTGGCACGCCAAACTCAGCTCCACCAACTCCTTCAATAGACTCCACATCTATGACTGAGCCTCAAGTCTCCTCCCATCTGGCCAATTTCACTGGTGAGTGAGGTCCTCCACCTGTTGCCAGCCCCTGGCTCCGATTGGACGACAGGATGTTCTGAACTCTCAGCCTGAGGTCATACCATCATTTTTTGCAATCGCGCACTGTGCGTGCGGTGGTGCCAACTGCACTTACTTTCCGGGCAACTTCTTCCCAGATGGCCTTCTTCTTCAGCTGGGCTGGACGCCTGAGGTCGCTGCAGAAGACCACATCAGCATTCGCCACTAGGGTGTCAGCTAACATGTTCAGCTCCTCACCCTTGAACCATGCTTCATGCAGCTGGGCAGTGCCTTTCTTGGTAGACTTCGACATTTTGTCAGTGGTGTGCTCCTGTATGTGGAGGATGGCAATGGATTGTGTTTTTGAAGATGATCGCCTAAGCATTTCCCATTCCGGCGCGATGACTTTACTTCCAGGTCCGGTAATAACGGGCCCGTTCTTAGCACTATGTCAATACCGGTACCGCTATTTGGGGGTTGCCGAGGCCGGAGCCGTTATGTGCGCATTCGTTGATGCCGCTATCTTGGGGTTTTAGGGTCGTTACCGGCATGACGGTACGGCTGTTACCGGCATGCAGGGGTGCGTGTGCTCACGCACTCTTAATCACCCGCTGTTTGCGGGTTCGAGCCAAGACGGACATGTTATTAACGGCATGCCGTTAATGGTTGCTTTTTAGCGCCAATCTCGTAATGAGGCCCCGTGTGTCATTCCCAAGTGAATCATTGCTAACCTGGGTCCAGTCCCTCTGGATCTCTATATTCCAGTAACATGTGTAGACAAAAGAGGGATGGTACCGTCTCCCAGAGCATGTAAAGTTAAATTGAATTTGCTAGTCTTTTTAAATTCATAGACCCAGCACACACTATCTTCGTATAGAGTGCTGGGGGGCGTTGCCTAGCATCCCCTGTGTCTAAACACTCATGTAACAGTCAAATGTTACCCTTACCTCTTGAAATGGCTGGTGGCAGTGGTTTTAGAACAAACTACCGTGATTTTTCCCGACCGCGAACACTGGTAGCTAAAAATCGGGATAGCCATGTTTTCCAATTTGGCGCCTATGACCCTCTGTAAAAACAGACTCCGGTCATCTTTTTTCACTGTTTCTTTTAGGAAAGGTCCTTTTTGTGTTTAACTCTGCACCCCAAACCATATTTGGTCCCTTTGTTCGATGCCCTTTGGTGGGCTTCAGTGCTGAAGCTCTCCTCTGGTGCCTGAGTGTCTGGGGTAGACAGGATGTGTGGGAGGTGCCCGAAACTCCCTGTGCTTAGTCTTCTAGGAGACCTGAATGCACTCTGGCGTGATTGGCTGGCTGACTGTCTGGCAAGGACAGCCACCCTGCTGGGTGAGTGACAGCTAGGCTTGAATGAATGGGAGAAAACTGTTTAAAAGCATGTCTCTGGGACTTGGAAGGCAGAGTCGAACACTGGAATGAAGAACCGAAGACGAGCTGAAGGAAGACGACTGCTGCAACTCCCAGACTGTTGGTTTGCTCGGTGAAGCCCTGCTGCAGGCCCGAATTGCCTGAAATTCCAAGTAAGCATCCAACCTGCCACCTTGCACTTGTGACACTGGATGATATTCCAAGATGCACCATGTAACACATCTGGACCCATCTCTCCATGAGTTGCATATAGCTGGCTCCCAAATGTATAAAAGTGATGCACAACAAACAACATTCCAACAAAGCAAATGACAGCATGCCTTATCTCGCCCAACAGATACACAATACAGCCAGGAAGTGACAGAAGGCCCAAGCATGAATGCCACTCATGCAAGTACCACTCCAGAATGAGACAACAATGGATTGTCCAGTGATGCAGGACTCAGAATGGCAAGCAGACTTTGGGAGAAAAGGGAAAGCACCATCTGGTACCTCATTGCCAATGACCACCACCAGGCCATCATTAAGACTACAGGCACAACCACCACTGTTGGGTCCAACGCTGCTGAGTGTGAGGAGCCTGCAGCAGCAACCCCCCACCACCACCCCCTACCTCTGTCTATTGTTAAACTGTGGCACAAACCACCAACTCTTTCTTAATGCTTAGGAGGCCACTTCTTAACGTGTCCGCATCCCTGCACCTGTGGAAAACGCCATCAATGCACTGCTGCAGCTGCTCATGTGGGTCTCTTAGAGATAGACTTTCAGCTTTGCCTAACTGTACTTCTCATTTATCCTCCTGTCATGCAATGCATTAGCACCACCCACAGGACACTGATTCACACCCCAATGATGTTGACACTGCAGATGCACCGCACCGTGACCCACCTTCCCCAGCCCTGAAGCCCACCCTGGATGCAATCTGGGGGAGGCTCACACAGATGGAGCAGTTGCAGGAACCTATGGAACAAACAGCTGCAGAATAACCGGACCACTCCCAAATAATGAAATATGGTGTGCAGAGGGCGTCCAGGAGCATGGGAACCACTTTGGACAGGTTGTGCTGGTGTTCTGCGGATAGCATCGCTGCCATTACAGTGGCGAGCCAGAGGGTACTGGAGTTGGCAGAGTGCATGTCTGGTACCAATAAGGAGATTATGCAGGCACATCCTGGGAGTGAACTGGTTCAATCTCTACCACCACTACCACAGAGAGTGCCATATAATGCACTCCACTAAAGCACTCTCTGTGGTATGGCATGCACTCCTCGCCTTCAATAAAAGAACATGGCAAGCATACAAGAAAGTACAATCTTCCAAATTACAGGTCATAAGGTTGGTTGGAGGGCATGGGTATTATGGTTGTGATTGGTGGTAGGGCATGGCTTCTGGGGTTAAGGGTGGTGGGAGGGAATGGGTATGGGTTTAGGGGTGATGGGAGGCCAGGGGTGTTTACCTGTAAAATAGAGACATTAACATTCGTGCCAAGTGCTCATGTAGTGTCTGTCATAGAAATTAATGGGGGGTAAAAGTACATTGACAGGTACATATGTATGCTGCTAAAAATAGTTATGAATGAGTTGGATGAAGGATGATGCACCCTTCTATTCCATCATCACGTAAACCCTGAGTTGGCCGGTGCCATTTTCCTCATGCTCAGAGTCTGGGAATACATTGTTCCCAGCAGGAGGTTTGGGGACATTCCTCCGTATCCACAGGTTATAAAGCATTGCACAATCAACAACAATCTTTATAACTTTTTTACGGGCTCACCTGCCTGGTGGAGGAACCTAAATCTTTCCTTATGGTGTCAAAATGAGTGCCCAATACACACCTTGGTCCAAATGTGTGCCTCATTGTAGGTCACCTCCTGTGGGGTTGCACGGTTGCTGGTGGGTGTCATCAGCCACAGTAGCTGCTGATATTCAGAATCAACTGTGCCTGTTGGTTGTTGAAGTGCAAATCAATGTCCCAAAAGTGCTTGTGGTCTCGTGCAGAAGGGATGTGATTTAGCAGTTCGCGCTGGACTGCCCCTTTTGGGGTGGGACCAAGCCTGATTTGCACATGGTCTTTCCCTTTCAGTAATGTATTGGCAGGTGAAGAACGATGGTCTGGAGGGTTGCCCAGAGCAATGCCAGTGGTTAAGATTGATTCTAAACCTTCCAGCCATCACCTTTTATGTTTTGCTAAAGTCACTCCGAGTAGGACGGGTATGTCCAGACGTGGATCCCGTGCCTGCTGGGCCAAGAGACCCAAGCTACTCCTCACTGATGAGGCCCAACAAGGCTGAAACATGTTTGGGGATGCCTGTGGTCTCGTGCCGAAGGGATGTGACTTAGCAGTTCGGGCAGGACTGCCCCTTTTGGGGTGGGACCAAGCCTGATCTGCATATGGTCTTTCCCTTTCTTTTTTCTTTCTTTTTTTTTATTGGTTGTAAATGGTTTCTACAAGCAAAACCTTATACCATTACATAAAACAGTTCATTTTGTTGTTTCTGTTAACAAGGGAAAGGTAAGCAATTATGACTCCAAATTCATTATTTCGTCTATGAAATTCTCTGTTTTTCCTACTAAAATCGTCTCTTTGTTTCTCATGTTACTGTTTTTTAATGTCCTTTATTGGTTTGTTGAAAATATCAATTAGAAGTTTCACCAGAGCTATGGTCAAACTAATTCTTTCGCCTTACAACAACTCTAACCACCATTCATCATGTGTTTTTTTAGCATAGATTTTGATGCTGTCCATCAGCAATAGTCTTCTCTTATCTTCCAGCACTGGACAATATATTACCAAGTGCTTGAGGGATTCTTCCACATTTATTTCTTCGCACCATCTGCATCTGATCTTTGTAGTTTCGGTTGACCATCTATTTACTATTTCCCCTGTAGCAAACAGATTTAGACTAAATGTTAGCGCTGTTAATCCTAACTCCATTCTTAACTCTTGCATTGGTGTACTTGTCGGGACTCTCATCACACTTTTCCAGAAGAGACCTTCGATCACTGTCCAGTTATCTTGGCTGAATGTGAACACTGTTTCTGCACCATAAGTTAGAATTGGTACCACTTTTGATCTATAGAATTCAATTAGGGGTTTTATTGTGAAACCACAGTATGTTTTCATGATAATTTTCTGCTGATTTGCCAAATTCTTGGCTTTGTCTTTCAATACAGTAAGACGGTGTTCATCCGTGGTCGAAGTGTTTATAATCAAACCCAGATAAGAAAACGCTTTTATTTGTGGGATCTGCTTCCCCTTTAAGTAGCACTTGTTTTTCCTTTTTTTCATTTGTATGATGGTTCTCCCCAAAAACAATTATCCTTGATTTCTGTGGATTAATAGTTAAACCATTGTATTCCACGTACTTATCGAGTGCTTCCAATTGGTGTTGCAGTCCTACTGGAGTTTGGTCCAGTAGGACTATATCATCAGCGTAGATTAATATTGTTATAAGGGTTCCTTCAATATTTGGGGGAAACATCTGGTCTTCTCAAATGCTGACTCAATGTCTGAAATGAGCATGTTGAAGAGGCTTGCTGCCAGAGAGCAGCCTTGTTTTAAGCCCTTATTTGTTTCGATAGTCTCAGTGAGTGTGCCCGCTTGATCTAGTTTAATTTGAATTGAGGTGTTAGAATATAGATCTTGCATTGCCTCTAGAATTGCTGTTAGGCACTGCCATTGTGTTGATTTTGTCAACAATTTTGGCCGTTCAATTGAATCAAATGCCTCACTGCGGTCAATAAAGGCTATGCATGTTTTTTTCCCTCTCGTTCTTTGAGTCTGAGCTTTTAAAACGTTCAATATGAAAATGTTAAGGGCAGTCCCAATCCACTTAATAAATCCACTTTGCCACATGTCTAATTTATTTGTTTCTTCGCTCCATTGATTAAATTTATTTGCTACCATTAATGCAAATATCTTGCCCTCCACATCCAATAGTGTGATGGGCCGATAATTGTGTGGATCTAATCATGAACCTTTTTTTAAATATCTGAACAATAATTGCTTGTTTCCAACTTCTTGGGACCTGATGTTTATTCTATCACATGTTCATATAGTACTGACAAGATTTTCGCCCATTGCTTAGGATTTTCTTTTAGTAAGGCGTTTGGCAGCCCATCTGGCGCAGGGGCTCTCGATTTGTTTAGCTTATGAATTGCTTCCCACATTATTTCTGTATGTGTTCTTAACATGTTTCAGGTGTTTTTCATGATGTTCTGATCATGTCTTTCTTCTACTGTTTGATCATGGTATTTTGAGCAACAAGTTATCCACTTTTTTTGGCCGATATCGGATTTGTCATTAATCCCTCTTGCAGTGCCTCCAGATTGTTAATATGAGACCATATTTCTGCAGTGTTTTTGTTGTGAATATTACATAACATAGTTTCGCTATCATAATGTTGTAACATTTTCCTATGGTTCTTCAACCAATTCCTATATTTTTGTATGATCTGCTTTGATTTCAATCCACCATCTTCTTCATTAAATGTTTTCAATTTTCGTAAGTCAGATCTTCTTTTGTTCTTTTTAGCTAATATTTCCCTGTCGAACCTAAGTTTATGCTTAATGACTGGTCTTTTCAATTAGCCTTTTTTTGTTTCAAATCCCAGTAACAGTGTCGTATAGTCACAAGTATTTCGCGATCTCACTACATCTTTTCCAGTTATTAGGGCTTCAAGATTTACTTTATTTTTTTTGCCTGTTCGCTATTTATTCTTAAACGATTTCGTCCTGGGCATACTGCAAAATTCAAGTGTTCTATTTTTTCTTTTTGTCCAGTCTTGTACCACCATGTTATTTTGAGTAAATTACAGTCACTTTGAATTTTTCAACGACTTCTAATGATATCTGATTTTCCAAGATATTTTCTGAGACATATACATAATCTAAGAATTTGCCTTTGACTCTTCCTCTCCAAGTGGGCTTTCCAGGTTTCCCCTCTTCTCTATTGTCAGACATTATATGGAGGTTTCTTGATGTCATCGCTCTCTCCCATGCTAAACCTCTTCGATTTGCGTCAGTTGTCGTTATGGACTCATCTTAAGTATCACAGCCATTATGTGGCCAGCAATTTGCATTCAGGTCACCACATACAATGAAATATGGGTTTTTCCACCACCCTTTCTGTTAATCTATTATCTCTGTGACCTGTTCTGGAAAGTCTTCAAGTTTTTTTTTCACCGGGTTCCAGTATAGATTTAGAACCAGTAGTGTAGTTTCTTTTTCTCATTTTCTTTTTTTATTCGAGCTGGTATTTTCCCTATCAGCGTTTGGATGTATGGGTTAACATTCTGTACTTCCAGTGTCTCAAATTGCATTGTGTTTTTAATTGCAGTTATCAGACCTGGCATAAGCCTATCCTTACTTCCCTTAATCGACGGGTTAAGTTGTATATCCTTCTATCATCGGGGGTTCACTTAACCATGTTTCTTGCATGCATATAAAATCGTATGCTATCACATTATTAGTTTGATTTTGAAACAAATGTGTGAACCCTTGTGTGTTCCAGCTTCGCAGCGTTATGTTGTCTTTTACCTCTGGTAATCAGGCCTATGGTTTATGCATCTTTGTTGCTAACAACCCAGCCAGCCATTGCCACTGTTCTTCAATTCCTTCTTCCTCATTTTTTGTTGTTCTCTTCCGATTAGTATTATCGTTTCGTTAGTCTTGGTGTTTTACTTCTTTTTTCACGTCTTTTTACCCTTTATTGTTCTCTTTCCAATCATCAAAATTTGTACTTCTTTTCTCTCTATTCCATTTGTTACTGTGCCCTTTTGCCAGGCTAGCCTGTGTCTTCACTTCGCTTTTTATTTGAATCAGACTGAACCCTAACGGTCTTAATTTCTGGGCATCTTTTATTAATAGATGTTTTATCAGTGAACTTGTCAGATGTAAGATGACTCTATCTGTTTGTTCGTCTTTTGGAAATTCTATCGTAACCAGATTGGTGGTTGTCAATAATCTCAGTTCTGGTATATGATGAAAGTGTTACTCACCAACCAGGATGAGGATAAGGAGGTGACAAGGACCGGTATTCGCAGGGTTTGATTGAAGAGCTCGGATGGGGCCTCCAACCGAGCCTCCTCTCTGTGAGGGAATAGATCTTTAAAATGATATGACCCACTACTGATTAAAACAGTACAAGAGCCCGATCACCCAAAAGAGCAGGGAGAACACACCGCCACGGTTTACCAGCTGTAAAAATAAAGAAGAAGAGATGAGTTCTATAATTGCAGACCGGGGATGGATTATTTCTACCTCAAGACAATATCCCTGTCAAGACTATTCAAGGAACTATGACAATAGGTTGGAATAGGAAAGAAACACTCCTTACCACTAGTAGTGTTGGGATCAATCCAAGGTGAAACAAACGGCAGTATAAAATAATAAATGGGAATGTTAGTGAGGGTTCTAACCCGAACGGCACGAGGAGCGCACTAGTTCCGGGTTGGTGCACACTCTGCGCAGCGTCCCCCTGTGCACTTGTTGAAGAAAGGTAAACACAATTCCCAATGTCCAATATCAGACTTGATAGAAATGTCAATGAATCCCAGACGGTAATCCTGTTAGATGTGCTGTTCGGGGATAGGAGCAAGACTTGAAAGGGTCCTGTTAACGTGCGGGCAGCAGAAGTACAAAATCGATTTGGCAAGGCAGTCCGTGAAAACAAGAAATAGGTCCTGGTACACTAACCTGGCAGTAAAGTACAAAGCAGCAGACAAGACGGTCCGTTAGGCAGGCAAAGGTCAAGAATTCCAGATTATCAAGAAAGGACGAAGACGAAACTTCAAAGGCGTCAGCAACTTCAATCAGAAGCAGCGAGCTGAATGAAAAGACTGCATTTATCCGAAAGAGAAAGCAAAACGTCAGAGCATGGTGATTGGAGGCGCAGGGCACATGATAGTGCAGTGGAGCATCATGGTACTCGTAGTTTGTTCAATCCCTGCCGCAATCTCCATTGTGAAAGGAATGGGGGAATGAAGCGCCGCATACCATAAGGAAGGAAAACATGTTTGTGCGTACCTTTTAAAGAACAAGCCCGTCTTCTGGAGTGATGTGCACGGCGGGGTGTAACAGCATCCACCCCCAAAAACGGCGCCAACCCCTTACGGGCATGGAAACGGCGCAAAAGGGCAGGCGCATGTATATTGCACAAAGGCTCCCAAGACCGGTCCTAGGGACCATAGCCCTTCCAATCAACCAGGTAGAAGGGACGACCCCTGCGCAGACGATAATCCAGTATGCCAGCCATTTCATATTCCAGGTCACCATCCACGTGCACTGGAGAAGGACGAGCCGGCAGCCTGGTGGAGGCAATACATGGTTTCAGCAGACTCACATGAAACACGGGATGCACTTTCCACGAAGAAGGCAAAGAAAGACGCACCACTGCCGGGTTGATCACGGCCGTCACCGAATAGGGACCCACAAATTTCGGAAGGAGCGCACGTTTGCCAGGTATGTTCAGATTGCGCGTGGAGAGCCATACCTTCATGCCTACCGTATAATCGGGTGCAGGGATCCGATGCTTATCGGCATAGAATTTGGCCCATCTCTGAGCCTTCAATAGGTGTCCAAGAACTGAGTCATGCACCGTCTGCATGTTCCGGACGCAATCCAGAGCTGCCGGGTTATCAATTGGAAGAGCCGGATCCAGAGGCAAGGAACGAGCGTGTTGCCCGTATAAAGCAAAGAAGGGAGAAACACCAGAAGATGAGTGTAAGGAATTGTTGTATGCGAATTCAGCCGGTGGGAGCATCACCAACCAATCCGACTGGAACTGAAGACAGAGACACCTGAGATACTGTTCCATGGTGGCGTTAACCCTCTCTGTCTGGCCATCCGTTTGTGGATGAAAGGCCGAACTGAAACGGTCCTCGATCTGAAGCGACGCCGTTAAGGCTCTCCAGAAGCGTGACGTAAATTGGTTCCCACGGTCTGAAACGATGATAGAGGGAAGGCCAAAGAACCTAAAAACGTTCTTAAGAAAGAGGGACGCCAATGCTGGGGCAGACGGGAGACCGATACAGGGAACAAATAAGGCCAGTTTCGTGAAATAATCGACCACAACCCAGATGGTGTTAAAGCCGTTCACAGGAGGTAAGTCCACTACAAAGTCCATGGATACCATATACCACGGCTTATGTGGCACAGGGAGCGATTGTAGGAGGCCCATGGGCTTGGACCGAGTAGTTTTGCATTGGGAGCAGACTGAACAGGAGGCAAGGTAGTCAATGACATCTTTAGACATCGAGGGCCACCAAGCCCAACGGCGAATAGCCTCCAAAGTCTTCTGTTGACCGGGATGAGCTGCCGAAATCGAGTCGTGTGACCAGGTAAAAGCACGAAGACGTGCTTCTCCGGGAGGTAAGTATAGCCGACCCTGGATGTAAGGCAACCCCTAAACAATGTCAAGATTGAGGTCGAGGCATTCCTTTGCATGAGTGGCAACCCATTCCGTAACTATGGAACACAAAGACGAATGTGGGGTGCATCCGCATACCACCCTGCAGGGTAAAACCAAAGGTCGGTCAAGAATGGTACTCTGAGGATCTTGAGGCAGGCGAGACAAGGCGTCAGCACATGTATTGAGACGTGCCAGATGACAGGTGATAGTGAAGTTGAACTGTGAAAAGAAGAGGTGCCAGCGGGCCTGACGATCAGTGAGACATTTCATAGATTTGAAAGCCAACAGACTGCGATGATCTGAGAAAACCGTAACAGGATGCTGTGCACCCAGCAAATGATGTCTCCATTCTGAAAAAGCCTCCTTGATGGCCAGCAATTCCCTTTCCGTAATGGGGTAATTCTTCTCATAGGGAGTGAGTTTCCTAGAGAAATAAGCTATAGGGTGTATTTCACCAGAATCAGGACAACGCTGAGATAAGACGGCCCCAACAGCGGATCCCGAAGCATCCGCTTCCACCAAGTATGGTAACAGTGGATTAGGGTGCTGTAGTACCGGGGCAGAGGAGAAGGCCTCTTTTAGAGCATCAAAGGCCTCTTGTGCCTCAGGAGTCCAACGGAAGGGTTGCTTGGAACTAGTCAATGCTGTCAAAGGAGCTGAGATGGAGGAGAAGGAGTGTATGAAACGTCTATAGAAATTTGAGAAGCCCAAGAACGACTGAAGTGTTTTGACTGAGGTGGGAATAGGCCATTCTAAGACTGCCTTAACTTTCGAACGGCTCATTCTGATACCCTGATTAGTGAGATCATAACCAAGGAATTCGACCTCAGTGGTATTGAAGACACATTTCTCGGCTTTAATGAATAAATGGTCCTCTCGCAGTCTCTGCAGAACAAAAAGCACATGTTCCTTATGTGCCTGCCTAGATGAAGAGTATATAAGGATATCATCAATGCAAGGGCGAAGATCACCCTCCTTCTTAGGAACGAAGAAGAGCGGAGAGGCTGCAGGGGACCTGGACGGCCTGATGAACCCGTTGCTCAAGGCTTTCTCAATATAGTCTTTTAATATCTTATCCTCTGGTAACGTAAGGGAGTACACTCTGCCAGTTGGAATTTTGGCCCCAGGTGTTAAATCAATAGGACAATCGTATGGACGATGTGGTGGTAAGTGGTCGCCTCCACCCTTGTCAAAGACATCACGGTAGGCCTGATATTCCAATGGAATAGTTATATCGGGAGAAGTGGTAACAGCCCCGATAAGGGCTGTGGAGGCAACTAATGCCTGACAGGAAGAATCGGGTGACACATTAGTGCTTAGAAAGCATTTTTCATTGCAGAGCGGGGATGGAAACTGAACGACCCCCTTAGCCCAGTCAATGGCAGGGTTATGTTGTTGAAGCCAGGGAACCCCTAAAATGACCCGGAACTGGGGGGCCTTGATCAAGTCGAATGTTATGTTCTCGGTATGCCCTTCTTTGGTTTGCATTCGAACCAGAGAAGTGTTTTGGGTGACCAACCCAGATACCAAGGAGGTACCGTCCACTGCATGAACGGTTTCTGGACGTACCTTAGACACCATAGGCACATTATGAGAACTAGCATAGTCATAGTCCATGTAGTTCCCTGTGGCGCCGGAGTCAATAATGGCTAAAGAAGAAAAAGAGATGTCAGGAGTCGCTGTAAAGACCACAGGTAAGCTAACAGGGGCAGAGGTGACCCCGTGTGAGTCCAAAGAATGTACCCCCGGCGTAGGGACTCTTACTAGCGCCGGGTTTTGGCGTTTCCCGCCTTCCCAACAGGTTTCTTTGGACAGTCCTTAAGTAGATGGTCCTCCGAACCGCAATACATACAAAGATTGTTAGATCTGCGGTGTTCCCTTTGGGCTGGAGTAAGGGGTCCCCGTATAGCCCCCACTTGCATGGGTTCAGGGGCGGACAAGGAAGAACTGGCGGTTTCCAGCAGTGGAGGGGTCAAACCTGCTGGTTTGCGTTCCCCTTTTCTTTCTGCTCTTCGGGCGTCGATCTGCAAAACCAAATCCAGGAGTTCACCAAAAGCCGTGGGAACTGTAGGTACGGTTGCTAATACATCTTTTAATTCCTCTGATAGCCCTTTGTAAAAGACTGCCGATTTTTTCTCTTCTGGCCAGTCCGTTTCGGCTGCCAGTTGATTAAACCTAGTAAGATAGGTAAACAGAGAGGATGTCCCTTGGCGTAAGTTCAGGAACTCAAGGTCCGTAGCCTGGGATTTGTAACGAGTGTCAAAAACCCGGTTCATAGCTGCGATGAGGGCATCGCAGTCATGTAGCAGGTAGCTGTTTGACTCGAGTAGAGGGTTAGCCCAGGCTGCAGCGGTTCCACCAAAATTGGAAAGGATAAAGGCAGCTTTTGTCGTTGGATTAGGGAAGGCCGTAGGGCGACAAAGAAAGTGCAGCTTGCACTGATTAATAAAGGTCCTATAATTTTTTGGGTCTCCAAGAAATCTCTCAGGAGGAGCTAACGGGAATTGGGAAGCCACCAGTACTGGGGCCGCAGCAAACCCCGATGTTGAGGGATTAGAGACCCCTGAAGTCGATGCAGAAGCGTTTGAGACGTCTATCCCCAAAGACTGCGGCTGCGGAAATCTTTGTAGATTATCAATCCTGTGACTCAGAGCATCATGAGCTACTGAAATCTCAGTCCGGAGTTCTGCCACCAGACGTACCATGGCGGCTAAGGGGTCCTCTCCTTCCATATTAATAGGGCTTCTGATTCTGTTACTCACCAACCAGGATGAGGATAAGGAGGTGACCAGGACCGGTATTTGCAGGGTTTGATTGAAGAGCTCGGATGGGGCCTCCAACCGAGCCTCCTCTCTGTGAGGGAATAGATCTTTAAAATGATATGACCCCCTACTGATTAAAACAGTACAAGATCCCGATCACCCAAAAGAGCGGGGAGAACACACCGCCACGGTTTACCAGCTGTAAAAATAAAGAAGAAGAGATGGGTTCTATAATTGCAGACCGGGGATGGATTATTTCTACCTCAAGACAATATCCCTGTCAAGAATATTCAAGGAACTATGACAATAGGTTGGAATAGGAAAGAAACACTCCTTACCACTAGTAGTGTTGGGATCAATCCAAGGTGAAACAAACGGCAGTATAAAATAATAAATGGGAATGTTAGTGAGGGTTCTAACCCGAACGGCACGAGGAGCGCACTAGTTCCGGGTTGGTGCACACTCTGCGCAGCGTCCCCCTGTGCACTTGTTGAAGAAAGGTAAACACAATTCCCAATGTCCAATATCAGACTTGATAGAAATGTCAATGAATCCCAGACGGTAATCCTGTTAGATGTGCTGGTCGGGGCTAGGAGCAAGACTTGAAAGGGTCCTGTTAACGTGCGGGCAGCAGAAGTACAAAATCGATTTGGCAAGGCAGTCCGTGAAAACAAGAAATAGGTCCTGGTACACTAACCTGGCAGTAAAGTACAAAGCAGCAGACAAGACGGTCTGTTAGGCAGGCAAAGGTCAAGAATTCCAGATTTTCAAGAAAGGACGAAGACGAAACTTCAAAGGCGTCAGCAACTTCAATCAGAAGCAGCGAGCTGAATGAAAAGACTGCATTTATCCGAAAGAGAAAGCAAAACGTCAGAGCATGGTGATTGGAGGCGCAGGGCACATGATAGTGCAGTGGAGCATCATGGTACTCGTAGTTTGTTCAATCCCTGCCGCAATCTCCATTGTGAAAGGAATGGGGGAATGAAGCGCCGCATACCATAAGGAAGGAAAACATGTTTGTGCGTACCTTTTAAAGAACAAGCCCGTCTTCTGGAGTGATGTGCACGTCGGGGTGTAACAGAAAGAGTCTTAACACATTTGTCCTGTTCATAATTAGGCCGTCATCCTTTGTCGTCAATCTTTCCAGCCTGAGTCGCATGCCATATTTATCAAGTTCTTCCGCAGTTTCTTCTCTCTCCAATACTCGTGATGTAATCGTAGGGTCTTTTTTTGTTATTCTTAGGGTGATATTATGTATGTCTCTTTCTCTTCTATTCGCTCTCTCTCTCTGTTTTGATTTTGAGCTATCTCTCTCATTCCTTGACTGATCTTTTTTTTGTTTTTGTGCAGCGTTAGTCCTATCGGCCATAGTGTTAGTTCTTATTAGCAACTTTTGTTCTTCATCTGTTGCATTCCCTTTCTGGAATGGCATGTCAGTCGAAGGACGATGGTTTGGAGAGTTTCCCAGCGCAATACCAGTGGTTAGGATTGATTCTAAACCTTCCAGCCATCACCTGTTGTGTTTTTCAAAAGTGAAGGTGGCCTTGTGTTTGTTCTTGTACACGCGGATGCTCTTACACTAAACCACTTGGGGTGTCTGTTTCTTTGTACATGCTGTTGCAAAAAAGTACACCTCATCTTGTTCCAGGATTATGGCACTCACCCCCAATTTACACGCCACTATCCCAGGTACAACATAACCCATACTAACTAAACATTTTCTGACCTCTCCCAGATAATCTGTGCTTCTGTTGCTGTGCATTGTTGGGGAGGGGTCCTTTCTTTGACTGCCTTTCAGGTTATGACAGAGACCTTGCAAAATACAAGGAATGTGGCGACTACATTCATGCATACCTGGGTGGCCAACTGGTGTTCACTCAGGTCTCATTGTGCGCAGAGGAGGGTGTGATATTTCATGTGGCCTTTTTCAGGCATCTAGTACTAGGCATTATGGGACATGCAGTTCCAGCAGGTATTTAGTGCATATCAGGTTTTCCAACTTTCAGAAGGGTTAAAAGATATGGGCCATGCAACATGAAGTTACTGTGGCCATGTGCATCACGCTAATGCCTAGGTGTGGTTATGCATGCATGAATTATTTGACAATGCCTGTGTGCCTCCACCACCCCTTCTAATTCCCTTTCTCTCGGTTCCAATGCACATTGCATTGCCAGTTTGCAGCTTACCCAACATTTGCGTATGCAGTCCTCTGTGGGTGTGTCCATGAATCCTGGCAGGGTACTGCACTATCGGACCATGTCATCATGAATGTAACCCAGGAAATTGACACAGCAGTGACTGCTGGTCAGATCTGCATTGCAAGCCATCTATATGTTAATAGAAGGATATTGTTGTGGTACACCTGCTCCACAGCCTGGATGGGCACCAATGTTATACATGTACAGTCCAACGGCACTCTCATGTTGGGGAAGCAGTCTGTTGCATAGAACTGTGCCTTTGCTGCATAAACGAGGGCCATGCAGCATCTCAATTGTGCGCTGAAATACACCCATGACATAGAAGCCCAGAACAGCGTCCAGCTTCATCAGAGGAGGAACTGCAGTTCTGATGTTGATACCGTTCTGGAGGTCTACCAGAATTAGGGTCAGCAGGTCTGTGATGGTGTTGTGGTTCAGGCAGTGGGGTGTGATTATTTGTTCATCTGTCAGTGCCCAGGGTGAAGGACAGATACGAGTTATTGTTGGCCCATGCAACACATGTCTCCTCTGCCAGTGTGGTACTTGCATACCGTGCCTTCTGCTGCCCGGCACAGCTTTGCAATTCTATGTACAGTAGCAGGTTGTGGATGGCATAGTTCATGTCTGCTAGGAGCTTTATGTTGCTTTTATGTTGGTTTGGAGAAGGTGTGGGCCTTAGGCAGCCTTTATTACCAATTGGATGCACCTGTGGCTTGTTGTATATCACCTGAATGCATTTATTTAACCTACTTAGGTAGCGGTAAGTACTCTTTTTTTCTGGAGGAATTACTGCCTGTTTTATCAGTATTTTGGAGGTATTTCAATTTGTAATAATGTGGATTTCAAGTTTTCTTTTTTGGGTTTAATTCCACGCAACAAATTAGCACCAGAAAAATGACTCCTGGTTCTTCTTGCTAATTCCTTATCTGGTGGAATTAGCATTGGGGGAATTAATGTCTAATTTCTTTGTAATTTTGCAGAACAGTAAGTGCGGAAGCCCCTCTTTTCTGTTACTTCTGAACTTGTAATGAGGCCCGATATATCTGCGGGGCAAATGAAATGACTTACCTGAGCCTCACTCCCTCTCATTGGCCATTTTCTCTGCTATCGTCCTGCCTTGCTGCTGTGCAATAAAGACTAAAAAAAAGAGGCTATTAGCCTCTTAAAAATATCACTTAAGAGAGACAGATTCTACAACAGAGAAGAGTTCATTTGTGTAGAAGACTACAACTGAATCCAATAGAATATCTTGCGTCACCACTTTCAGTCAGTATGGTCAGGAAGGAAATTGAATTTTACGTAATGTGGAGATACCACAAGTGTAAGATCCGCATTTTCAAAAAGCTCTTTTTACTTTTAAGAAAGGTATGAATCTTAGGCAGTAATTGGTTTATTTTTTAAGTAAAACTGGCGTTCCTTCAAACGGTAACCGTAGTCAGTTAAATATAGCATCAGTATGTAATGATCGTCCTTGAGAAATGTGTTTGGTCCGGGGGCGTAGGAGACACATAAAATCTGGGGGGGTACAGGGGACATTTTAGGGACTTTGCTTTATTTATTTATTTATTTATTTATTATTTATTTATTATGTTTTAGTCAAAGAACTCGACTTTTCACAAAATTAGAATTTAAATAGCAGTATGTATTAAATTACAACTATCACTGTATAAAACAAGAGAAAAGAAGAAAAGAAAACAGAAGAAAATTAAAGGATGCAGCAGCAAAGAACATGTCTTTGTATGTTGCATTTCTGGATTTTTCATCTGACTATGAGCTCATGGTAAGGGAGAGGAAATAACAATTACTTCCAGTGGGCCACAGTTAGGACGCCAGCTTGTTAAGAGTCAGATCACCTGTAAGTGTATTCCAGCCAAATAAAGGAGTTGCATCCTTTTCTACCAACTGCAAGTTGCTACTTTTTTTGTGTGGGGTAAGGAGATGTGTGTGTCTCTTGGAATGGAAAGATGGGGGTTTCAAAGAAAGAGGAAATCGTGTTTGTACCTCTGAGTAAGCCCTGTTATGGGAGTAGAGGGACGAGGTGTGTGATGTTGCTGCTCTTACTGTCTTCCGGGGGAGTGGTACAGCAAACAAGGAGGATGAGCGATCGCAAGCCCTCGCCCTTATAAGCACTCCCCAGGTCTACGGCCGGATGTGTCGGACCCGGGGGATGCCTAGTAGGTGGGGTGTATGTGAACCCAGGGGGGTGGCCAGAGGGGCAGCCCGCTATGTGGGCTGCCCCTAAAACACCCCTGCGAGAGCCAGGCCAGCCTCTCACAATGTGTCCGGTCCCTATTATTCCATCTCATGCAGGCTTCAGAGCCTAGCCTTTCTTTGTCTTTGTTATTCTGAATGCAGAGCTGGACTCTGTTCCTTTCCTGTTTAACATTTGCTGCAAAGCCTGATCTATTTGATTCTCTCGTATGTTACTAGGACAGCCCTGTTACATTATTCAAAGAGCCCCTCTGGCTTTTCTTTGCCTCTCCCTTGTCTCACTGCTTGCTTCCTTAATACATACCTCCTTGCTTGAACACTCAACATATTCTCCCTAACTAAGCAATGGCAGGTGCAGTCTGTCTTAACTTCTATTTTTTCTGTGTCTTGAATTGGCCTCTTATTTCCGCTTTTCTGTCTGCAGGGGAAAGGCATTTTCCAGTCACTGCCATGATGGTTCTACCTGGCCATAAGAGGGCAACAGCTAGCCAATATTGGAAGAACATGGCATATTTCGCCAGAGGCTGGCAACTGCCTTCCTAATGCCTACACAAGAGACACAACTCTTGCCTTTGTTTCTAACAGTAATTCAGTGGATGAAGAAAGACGAGAACACACATATTGCTTATAAATAAAGGGGATGATGTCACACTTGGTTAAGACATTTTGATCACGCCAGGAGCTAATTTCCAGCTGCAATTAAGCGATTACCTTTTAGACTTCTGGCTTTAAATAATGTTAGTATCACCTGGAAAGCACAGAGGTTGCTCAACAGTGTTCCTGGAGCACGAGGGGTACCCTACTCGTGGGCATGGATGATTGGAGGGCATTCTTGCCCTGGTTTGGAGCCTGGCCCCTACAGCCATGGGGGAAGGGCCTATTACTTTTGGTTGTACGTACCCTTTGAGCGTGGGCAGACATTGCCTCCTGCTATAGCCCACTAACAGCTCTGCTTTGCAACTTTATCACACATAACTGTCAGGTGGCATGTAACACAATGCTACTAATGTTATCAGCCTCAGAAGTCTGGAATCCTTTGCCACATCAACTAGGGTACAGGCTTGCCACCTGAGACTTACCCATGTCTGAGTCGGCATCTGTCGCCCTGTGGGGAAGACACACACAGAAAGAGCAGGGCACAGTGCCCTTATGGGTTTTTCACACTTCTTCCTCGGGGTAGGCACAATTCACTCCGCAGAGAAAGTGGCACATGCTGGGCAACATTCTCCCATTTTGACAATGTCTCCCAAAGAGTGAAATTGGCCATTTGAAATACCTCTGTCGACTTATTATTGCGCAATCCACACTGATGGGTTTAAGCACCTGCTTAACGCGAGATGGCAATTAAGGGCATTTGCCAACGCACTCAAGAAGCACAGGACACCCTCTTACCAGCGACATGCCATGCTCACTCATTCTGATCATGATTTGGCATTTATCTGGGGTCATGTTAAATGTATTTATTTATTTCTTACATGTGTAACATCACGCAAAACCCCCAAGCATCAAGGTGCAAAGAAAACTGCATGGAGTGGACCACTTCCATTGGCGCACGTTTTTACTTTTCCGCCACAAAATAGAAGATTTTAGCATAAAAGGCAGGTGAAATCACATTGCTTTTCCACTTTGGAAGAGTGTAAATACCTCGCGCAATTAGCGATTGCTGGCGGAATTGGCAATGGCTTCCTCTGGACTCTGCCCGCTTTTACCAGGTTTAATTTCCAAGCAGGTCCAAGGGGAATCCCTTTCCTTATTTCCAGCATGAGAATCCATGCTGGCAGTAAGGCCGCATTTGTCTAGTGGAGCGGGAAATGCAGGGCGTCCTCATGTGTCCACTCGGCTCCCGAACTCCACCCAGAACATGCACAAAAAGCTGGCCAATTAGAAAAAGCAACAGTAATAGTATTTTCCACCACTTCTTCCAAAGCAATTGACCTGGAAAATGCTGTGTTGCATCGGAAGCTGAATGCATTCACTCTGACTACTATCCGACCGGAATATTAAGCCAGGTGCTGAACACAGGTGTTAAATATTCTTGTACACAATCTGCATTTGGAGAATTAACTGAGCTACCTTAAAAATGATACCTCCTCTAGGGCTTTACCGCCTTAACCCCTTAACTGCCATAGGTATTTCCCCCTGTGCCAAGACCTTTTTTGGTTATTTCGGTATGTCGCCATTCAATCCCTTGTAACTTCTTTGTTACATGAGATATGTCGGCCAAAGTTGGCCCCTTTTTTCCCCATATGTACGCGGTTGTAACGCCACCCAGGAATCCGAGTTTGCTGTAGGGGGGTGAGAGAAAATAACCAAAAAGTAGAACATTTGGGGTTTTTTCAGAAAATGCCAATAAAATGTTGTACAAAGAAGCCTGTGGTGTTTCCCTTGTAAGAGCTAGGAACAAATGGTTTTCTGTGCTGCATTCGCCATTTTCCAGGCTTTCAGGAACAGATTGAGTGGAAACCAAAATAACATATTTTGATATGCTAATCAGCCGTTTTGTGAGAGGTAGGCGATTTTGGCGTTTTTTGTCCAATAGGACATGCATGGACGGAATGGTAGGAAAGCTGAATGGGAAGCCAGAAAGGCATACATTTCTGAAAAGTAGACAATATTCCAAGTTTAGGAAGGGGTGATTTGCACAGGTCAGGCAACAACTATGTAGGGAAAGATTCCATAGTTTGGGGGAAATCAGGAAAATGACAGAAAAAAAATACAATATCTGCACATTTCACTCTGGTCACCCTCCGAAACACGCAGCCAACAACACATGGCCTACCTTCCCACATTCCCACAGGTTTCCCGATGAAAACGGTACCTCACATGTGTGGGTGCACCTATCTGAGTGCAAAGGGAAAAGCCTAAAACACTGGTAACCCCAAGTCTTTTCGCACAGCAGATTTTCAGGAATTTTGCTCATGTGGACAACCTACAGATTTGGGCCTAGGGTGTCGAAGCCACGAAGGAAAACGGGGAACCCCATGCATTTCTGAAAAGAAGACACCCGTGGGAATCCACAGAGGTCTGACTTGCGTGAATAACCCATAATTTATGACCCACAATCCCTGACAAAGTCTGAAATTTAGTGGAAAAAACACAATTTTTACTTTGTCTGGGATTGTGGGTAATATATTCTGGGGGGATTCGCGCAGGTCAGACCTCTGTGGATTCCCACGTGTGTCTTCTTTTCGGAAATGCATGGGGTACCCGGTTTTCCTTCGTGGCTTCGACACCCTAGGCCCAAATTTGTAGGTTGTCTCTCCATACCTGTCATGATGCCTACCCCCGGGCATCCGGATCAAGCCCATCAGCCACGGGAGCAGGCCTCCAGATATTTAATAAAACCCCAGCAGCCCCCGGTGGGGGCTCTCTGGGTTCAGTCCTGGCACCTTAGGCACCAGGCTCATAATAGAAATCAGTCCTGGCGCCATAGGCGCCAGGCTCATAGACTTTACTTACCTCATGCAGACCATGCTGCAAATGAATCCAAGCCAACGTGAGGCCTGGATGAGACTATTTTACTACAGGGACTATTTTTTACTCGGGTGTGGTTCTAGGGACTTCTTACCTGGAACTACTTTGGAGGCTATTTAAACCACGCCCGAACAGCAGCACATGCTTCGCATTATTCTGCATCCAGCAGCGTAACGCTCACCGTACCTGCAGTCAGCATCCAGTCTTCAGCCACGCCTGTCTCGAATCCAGAGCTCCTAGCAAGAGAAGAAAGAAAAAGGAAAGGTTAGAAAACAGATATTATTTCAATCCTTACCTGAATTCCGGATCCATCACGTCTTCGAACTTGAAAAGGACATTATTCTACACGCGTCACATCGCCAGCTGCAGCGCCGCACCATACTCAGCAGTCCTCACAGCATTTTTCGATCCAGCGCAGCCTCCATCATTTCTCCGCCGAATTCCACCATCTAGGGGACAAACGAAACATAAGGTGAGCCGAAAGAGCCAACAAATACAACCTCTCCACCATAGATTTACCTGATTAACAACTGGAGGCATTATTCTGTAACACACCGCAACTTCTTACGCCGCACCTGTAAGGAGAGAGAAACCAGCAATTTAAACACACGCATCTTTTGCCGGACAGTGTCGGACTCTTACCTGAACACCATCAGCTGCCACAAGACAATCTTCCCTTGGACCCAGCTGCAACACAAGAAAGGAATGTACAAGAGTGAACAACGGACATATTGAACTCTTTTGAACTTTATACTTACGGGTTCTCGCCTGGAACCTCAGAGTCAATATTCATCCGGAACTCTTCCAACGCCTTCAAACCAGTGAAGTAACTGGTATCTACGTGCCCTTGCATTTCACGCAGGATGGAGAGCTCATCATTTACAAACATAAGGTGAGCTTACTGAAAGTGAATATCGGTGGTGATTAGTGGGGAGAACAGTGGGGTGCCATTACTAGAATCCACGGGTGGCTAAATCCCTTTCTCCACTTGCAGGAGAATACTTCTACGGGTCAAGCAGACGAGATTAGGCGGTCCTGTCCAGTCTGTTATCTCTGCACTACGCTTCACGTTGGAGGAGGTCGCAGCTGTCCAGGTCCGATCGACGCCCCTGTGGGAGCCAGGTGAGCGTAACAGAACGCGAAGCCTATCTACAAATTCCCACCCGGGCGTTATGGAAACCTCCGAAACAGACCAACTAGCCCAATTATTAGGGGAACTTAGGGCGGAAGTGCACTCTGCAAGCCAAGAGACTAATGCCCTCAGGAGAGAACTGATTATGTCAAAGGAACGCACAGATGATCTTGCTAGACAACTGCTGCAAAATCAAGCTGGGCAAACACCCCTAACTGGACCCGGGGGAAACCCAGATCCTGTTTCATCGAGCAATCCTGTGCAAGTAATCCTACCAGGGGCTATTCCTTTAGCTCCACCCGAACGCTTTGCTGGGGACCCAAAAAGGTTTGCAGTGTTTATGAATCAATGTCGCTTGCATTTTTTATGCAGACCTGGAGCTTTTCCAAATGACCAAGCCAAAGTAGCCTTTGTACTATCATATCTTAGTGGCAGCGCAGCTGACTGGTCAATTCCACTAGTCAACCAGGATGACCCTCTTCTTCGGGATTTTCAGGGTTTTCAAAGAAGCATGGAAAGACTATTCACCAGACATTCACAGGGACAGGCCCTGGATAACAAACTTTTATCCCTTCGACAGGGTAATCAGGATCTGCTAACCTATATCGCAACCTTCAATAGGTTGGTGGTGGAAACCGGATGGCCTGAGCAGAAACGAATTACATTATTTCATCGTGGGCTTCGGGGAGAACTCAGAGATGTTTTGGCTCAAGTTGTGAACCCACCTCAGGATTGCGCAGAATATATAGACTTAGTGGTCCAGTTAGACCACCGACTTCAGAATAGAAAGGCTGATCGAGCTAAATTCGAGAGTCGGTGTGGTTTAAACCCAATGTTACCCCCAAAGGAACAGATGCATCAGAACCTATGCAGATCGGGGGGGGGGTTAAAGGACCCTTAACTCAAAAGGAAAGAGAAAAGAGACGGCAGATGCAATTGTGTCTGTACTGTGGAACCGCAGGACATTTTCTACGGGATTGCCCTATAAAACCACCCAAGAATGTAGTAGGAGTTGCTGACAAAAGTCAAATCGAGCCTGATTCGGGAAACAACTACGCCCAACAGGCGTAGAGGTCCGCTTGCTAAGCTTAAACTAGGACAATCAGGCCTCCCGCCTAATTATATCAATGGTCCTAATTGATCCAAGGCAGCCATCACTTATGCATGCAGTAAGGGCATACATTGATAGCGGGCCGTAGAAAACTACATGGACCACGAATTGGCCTCAAGGATGAATCTACCCCTTTGCAAAAAGACCGCTTCGGATGTCATCACCACAGTCGATGGAACTGAAATTGCCTCTGGGCCTGTAACTCATTCCACTACTGAGCTGACACTGTTGGGTCAAGATGGGCATCGAGAAACTATTGTGTTTGATTTAATCAAGGCCCCCCAATTCCAAATAATTATGGGAATGCCATGGTTGGAAACACATAATCCTTGTATTGATTGGCGAGAGAAGAGAGTGACCTTCCCAGATTGTGCACACACCTGTTACCCGGAAAACACCTTGATCAAAAGCCTGGCCACCGTTACTAATCTAGTTGTGCAGTTACCTCAGGAATATCAAGAATTTCAGGATGTTTTTCAAAAAGAACAGGCAAATAACTTATCACCTCACAGATCATACGATTGTCAAATTGACCTAGTACCCGGTACACAACCTCCATGCAGTAGAATTTACGCCCTCACGGAACCCGAAAATCTTCACCTACGACAATATCTGGACCAATACCTTGCTAATAGCTTCATTCGTCCCTCCAAATCTCCTGCATCCTCAGCCCTATTCTTCGTGCCTAAAAAGGAAGGTGACCTTAGAACGTGCATAGACTACTGCGCATTAAATCGGATTACGGTAAAAAACCGATACCCATTGCCTCTGATCCCCGAATTACTAGACCAAGTTAAGGATGCTTGTATCTACACTAAGTTAGACGTCCGAGGGGCATATCATCTGGTACGCGTAAAGAAAGGCGATGAATGGAAGACTGCCTTTCGCACCAAGTACGGGTTATTCGAATACCAGCTGATGCCCTTCGGGTTGTGCAATGCACCAGCAGCCTTTCAGTATTTTATGAACGATGTCCTTCGTGAACTCATTGACGTCTGTGTTGTCGTATACATAGACGATATTCTAGTGTACTCCTCCTCAGAATCAGACCATGTGAAGCACGTTCGTGCAGTCCTAGAGAAATTACGCCAGCACAAGTTATACGCAAAATTGGAGAAATGTGTTTTTCATTCTACAGAAGTTGAATTCCTGGGATTTATCCTGACTCCAAAAGGAGTTCGAATGGACTCTCGAAAGGTGGACGCAATCCTCAAGTGGCCATCACCCAGTTCTGTTAAAGGGATACAAAGCATGCTTGGATTTGCTAATTTCTATCGCAGATTTATTCCTGAATTCTCACATATTGTACAACCCATCACAGCACTTTTGTGAAAAAACAAACGTTTCTTGTGGGCTGAAAAAGCCTTCCAAGAGCTAAAATCGAAATTCATGTCTGCACCTGTCTTAAAGCATCCACGCCTTGAGCTTCCGTACATAGTTGAAACCGATGCATCCAGTTTAGCCATGGGCGCTGTCCTGTCCCAGAAGGATCCCGAAACCGGTCAACTTCATCCAGTAGCATTCTGGTCAAGAAAGTTCTCAGCATCCAAATTAAACTATGCGGTTACTGATAAGGAGTTATTAGCCATCAAGTCCGCCTTCAAGGCTTGGCGGCATTATCTTCTCGGTGCCAGGCATACCATTACTGTAATCACCGATCACAGGAATCTGCAGTATTTGAAAACTGCTAAGGCCCAATCATCGCGTCAACTTAGGTGGGCATTATTCTTTGCCGAATTCGATTTCGTGATCACTTACCGACCAGGTTGTAAAAACGGCAAGGCAGATGCCCTATCCCGAATATTCGAACCCGGAACCGGTACCTAAAATTTCAGAACAGAGAATTCTTGGCATAACTACTCTACAGACTTTAGAAGACATTCATTTAAAAATCCAACAACTTTTTGATCTAGCAGCCCTGCAGGACTGGGTAAAGAAAGGCCAAGATTATTCAGTCATCAATGACCTGCCTTACTATCAAGGATGTCTATTTCTACCACACAAGGAACTACAAGAACTAGTCATCTCAAATCATCATGACGCCCTTATGGAAGGACACCCAGGTATCACAAAAACTGAAGCTAAAAATTAAAAGACAATTCTGGTGGCCCACCTGGCGAAAGGACGTAAAGTCATTTGTGATGTCTTGTGGTATCTGCGCCCAAAACAAAAGTCAGAAGAAAAAACCAGCTGGCCTTTTACAACCTTTGGATATTCCACCTACACCATGGCACACCTTGTCTTTAGACTTCATTACAGATCTACCTCTGTGTAATGGATTTAATACCATTCTAGTTATTGTGGATCTTTTTTCCAAAATGGCTCACTTTATTCCTTTAAAAGGATTACCTTCCTCTTCGATTTTGGCCAAGGAATTTCTCGAAAACATTGTTCGAATCCATGGATTTCCTTCCGTATTGGTCTCTGACCGAGGTAGTCAATTCATTTTGCAATTTTGGAAGAAATGCTGTCAATTGGCGCACATCGACGTAAGGCTATCAACCAGTCACCACCCCCAAACTGATGGTCAGACGGAGAGGACCAACCAGACTCTTGAACAATCCCTACGTTGTATGCTACACCAAACCGAAAGCAATCGGAAAGATATTTTATGGATTTCCGAATACGCATACAATAACTCCGTACATTCAGGGACCGGACAAAGCCCCTTTTATACCATATATGGACATCATCCTCGAACCTCAGAACTCGATTCGCCTCAACACTTAGAAATGCCTGCAGTGACTCATCTGCACTCTACTATGACACAAGTCTTTAAGGAAGCAATAGAACACTTGAAACAAGCAAAGGAGAAATACAAGAAAAATGCTGATCGACGTAGAAGTGAAACTCCACAATACCAGATTGGAGATCAAGTTTGGCTGGCCACAAAACACATACCTCTAAAAGGAACTCGAACTTTCAATCCTAGATATTTGGGACCTTACACCATTAAAGCCATTATCAACCCGGTGGCCGTCAAATTGGAATTACCCTCTAATATGCGGATTCATCCTGTCTTTCATGTTTCACTTCTAAAACCAGTTCAGCCTGAGACAAGATTAACCAAACCACCTGACCCCATCCTAATAGATGGAGAACCTGAATTCGAGGTAAAGAATATCCCGGACTCTAAGATGGTTAAATCTAGACTTTTTTATTTAATTGACTGGAAGGGTTACGGACCACAAGAAAGGTCATGGGAACCTAGTGACCACGTTCATGCAACTTGGTTGGTGAAGAAATTCCATCGGAACTTCCCAGACAAACCAGGACCAAGGGGAAGAGCAACTTTAGGAGGGGCCTTCGGGGGGAGTGCTGTCATGATGCCTACCCCCGGGCATCTGGATCAAGCCCATCAGCCCCGGGAGCAGGCACCCAGATATTTAATAAAACCCCAGCAGCCCCGGCTGGGGGCTATCTGGGTTCAGTCCTGGTGCCTTAGGTGCCAGGCTCATAATAGAAATCAGTGCTGGCGCCATAGGCGCCAGGCTCATAGACTTTACTTACCTCATGCAGACCATGCTGCAAATGAATCCAAGCCAACGTGAGGCCTGGATGGGACTATTTTACTACAGTGACTATTTTTTACTCGGGTGTGGTTCTAGGGACTTCTTACCTGGAACTACTTTGGAGGCTATTTAAACCATGCCCGAACAGCAGCACATGCTTCGCGTTATTCTGCATCCAGCAGCGTAACGCTCACCGTGCCTGCAGTCAGCATCCAGTCTTCAGCTACGCCCGTCTCGAATCCAGTGCTCCTAGCAATAGAAGAAAGAAGAAGCAAAGGTTAGAAAACAGATATTATTTCAATCCTTACCTGAATTCCGGATCCATCACGTCTTCGAACTTGAAAAGGACATTATTATACACGCGTCACATCGCCAGCTGCAGCGCCACGCCATACTCACCAGTCCTCACAGCATTATTCGATCCGGCGCAGCCTCCACCATTTCTCTGCCGAATTCCACCATCTAGGGGACAAAAGAAACATAAGGTGAGCCGAGAGAGCCAACAAATACAACCTCTCTACCATAGACTTACCTGATTAACAACTGGAGGCATTATTCTGTAACAAACCGCAAGTTCTTACGCCGCACCTGTAAGGAGAGAGAAACCAGCAATTTAAACACACGCATCTTTTGCCGGACAGTGTTGGGTATACAGTCTCTTACCTGAACACCACCAGCTGCCCCAAGACAATCTTCCCTTGGACCCAGCTGCAACACAAGAAAGGAATGTACAAGAGTGAACATCGGACATATTGAACTCTTTTGAACTTTATACTTACGGGTTCTCACCTGGAACCTCGGAGTCAATATTCATCCGGATCTCTTCCAACGCCTTCAAACCAGTGAAGTAACTGGTATCTACGCGCCCCTGCATTTCACGCAGGATGGAGAGCTCATCATTTACAAACATAAGGTGAGCTTACTGAAAGTTAATATCGGTGGTGATTAGTGGGGAGAACAGTGGGGTGCCATTACTAGAATCCACGGGTGGCTAAATCCCTTTCTCCACTTGCAGGAGAATACTTCTACGGGTCAAGCAGATGAGATTAGGTGGTCCTGTCCAGTCTGTCATCTCTGCACTATACTTCATGTTGGAGGAGGTCGAAGCTGTCTGGGTCCGATCGACACCGCTGTGGGAGCCAGGTGAGCGTAACAATACCCTTTGGGGGTAACCAGTGATTTAGCCTTTTCCCTATGTGTCCAGGTAGGTGCACCCACACATGTGAGGTACCGTTTATGTCGGGACACCTGTGGGAATGTGGGAAGGTAGGACATGTGGTTTTGGCGGCGTGTTTCGGTGGGTGGCAAGAGGGAAATGTCTGAAAATTGTAGATTTTTCACCAAAGTTCAGACTTTGCCGGGGTTTGTGGGTAATACATTTTGGGGCGATTCGCGCAAGTCAGACCTCTGTGGATTTCCATGGGTGTCCTCTTTTTGGAACTGCATGGGATTCCCTGTTTTCCTTGTGGCTTCGACACCCTAGGCCCAAATCTGTATCTGCTCTGCCGAAAGGCTTGGGGTTACCAGTGGGTTAGCCTTTTCCCTTTGTGTCGAGGTAGGTACACCCACACATGTGATGTACCGTTTTCGTCGGGACACCTGTGGGAACGCAGGATGGTAGGAAATGTGTTGTTGGCGGCGTGTTGCATTGGGTGGCCAGAGTGAAATGTCTGAAAATGGTGTTTTTTTCCACCAAATTTCAGAGACATTTCCCTCTGCCCACCCACCGAAACACGCCCCCAACAACAGATGTCCTACCTTCCTGCGTTCCCACAGGTGTCCCGACGAAAACGGTACCTCACATGTGTGGATGCACCTAACTAGGCGCAAAGGGAAAAGGCTAACACACTGGTTACCCCAAGTCTTTCGGCAGAGCAGATTTTCAGGAATTTTGCTCATGTGGACAACCTACAGATTTGGGCCTAGGGTGTCGAAGCCACCAAGGAAAACAGAGAACCCCATGCATTTCTGAAAAGAAGACACCCGTGAGCACCCCCCTTTTCACTAAAAACATCGCTGGTGGTTTAGTGACCCCCACACCCACCCAAAACAAGTTATCATTTTTTTTACATTTGTTTTGCCTCTTTCCTTGGGGAAGATTGTGCTAGCAATCTGCCCCCAGGGAGGGCTACATGAGATGCCCCCCATCCATTTGGGGTGGGGAGGAGAGGGCCACCTCCCTTTCCACTAAAAACATCCATGGTGGCTCAGTTGCCTCCCACACCCAGGCAAAACAAGTTATAATTTGTTTTATTTTTGTTTTGCTCCTTTTCTTAGGGGCAGATGGGCACATGTGTGTGGCCATCTGCCCCCTGGGGTCGCAACATGTATTTCCCCATGCTTGGGGGGTGGGGTGGCTCTGCAATATTTGCAGTGGCCTCTCCTCTCACCCCAAATGGCTGGGGGCATCTCATGTACCCCTTCCTAGGGGCAGAAATCTGCCACCCAGGAGGGCTACATAAGGTGGCCCCCATCCACTTAGGGTGAGGGAGAGGGCCACCGCCATTGCAATAATCCCTGGTGGCTAGTGGTCCCTCCCGCACCCACCTCACCCAAAACTACGTTTAAAAAAAATAATCTTTTTTTTTTGTTTGCCCTCATGCTTTCGGGGCCAGGGGGAGAGGGCAGCTTACATAGTAAGCAGCCCCTCCCTCCACTTCAAAAACGGATCCCTGCATGACACACCAAACACATATTCTGGGGGGGATAAATGGGGGGATAAATGACATTGTGGGGGGGATTTGTCCCACCTGTCCCCCCATGTCCTACGCCCATGGTTTGGTCTGTAAGTGCAACAGGAAATTTACAGAATTTGAAGATGCTAATTAAATCTGTAACTTACTAGACTTTACTAATGGCAAGAGTAAGAATGTCATATACATCATGATTTTCCCTGGCAATAAGAATGATATTGTGTTCTATTCGTCTTGTGGGGGCCTGGGAGGCAGAGCGGCTGGCCAAGTGTCTATGCGGCTGCAAAGACACTCTCAGACCAGGAGTTGGGAGGCAACTGGCAGGAAGGAAATCGTCTGCCTTTATTTATATACAACTTATACATGACCCTGCACGCAGCCTCCTGGTGACGTGCTGTAGTAGCAGCATTCCATGCCAGAGGTAAAGACAACAATATGACAACATATATTATTACTGGGTCCATTTTAGGCTTTACTCTATGTGCAGGATCACAGTTTCAAATAATATCATTGCTCAGCAACCATCATTGACACATATCCATTGGACCTTTCCTTTATTAGTTCATGCGAGAGAGTTCGTACTGTTGTGTACATTTCGAAGTGATAATACTTTCTTTCAGGGAGTGCGAGTCAATGTATATGTCGCTCTCCTTGTCCAAGAACCAGCAGGACGTGTCAGGGCCTGATGAGATCACAGGCCTCCCACAGCACTCATGATGAATACAGCTGCACATGCACCTCTGTGTTAGGGAAAATTCTCACCCAAGTGATAAATTCCCTCTACCTTAGAGCCCTCCAGCTCTTTTGCTATATTTTGGGACTTTGAACTTTTCTTTTTCAATGTGTTTTACTTTTGTGTTCTTTGGATATGGAGTTTTAAATAGGCATCATCTTTTTCTTATGTGTCACACAGCACCTTCATTACAGTGGCACAGGGTTGTCTTTAAGACTCCCCAGGGGTTAAATACCTTCTCTGGGACTGATTACTGTCTCCCAGAGCATGTGAAGTTAAACTGACTTTACTAGTCTTTTTAAATTTACAGACCCAGCACACACTCTCTTCCTATAGAGTGCTGGAGGGGTTGCCTAGCATCCCCTATGTCTAAACACTCGTGTAACAGTAAAATGTTACCCTTTCCTCTTCAAATGGCTGGTGGCAGTGGTTTTCGAACAAACTACCACTATTTTCCCCGACCGCGAACACCGGTAGCTAAAAATCGGGTCAGCCATGTTTTTCAATATGGCGCCCAAGACCTATCTGTAAAAACAGACTCCGGTCAATTTTTTTCCCCGTTTATTTTAGGAAAGGTCCTTCTAGTGTTTTTGTGCCAAACCCGGTCTGGACCCTTTGTTCGTTGGCCTTTCGCAGGCTTCAGTGCTGAAGCCCTCCTCTGGCGCCTGAGTGCCTGGGGTGGACAGGATGTGAGAGAGGTGCCCGAAACTCCCTGTGCTTAGTCTCCTAGGAGACCTGAATGCACTCTGGCATGATTGGCTGGCTGACTGTCCGGCAAGGACAGCCACCCTGCTGGGTGAGTGACAGCTAGTGTTACGCTCACCTGGTTCCCACAGGGGCGTCGATCGGACCCGGACAGCTGCTGTCTCCACCAACGTGATGCGTAGTGAAGAGATGACAGTCTGGACTGGCCTGCCTAATCTTGTCTGCTGGACTCGTAGAAGTATTCTCCTGCAAGTGGAGAAAGGGATTTAGCCACCCGTGGACTTTAGTGATGGCCCCCCCAACTGTTCTCGTTCTCCCCACTAATCACCTCCGATATCCCCTCTTGGTAACCTCACCTTATGTTTTTAAATGATGAGCTCTCCATCCTCCATGGCATGCAGGGGCACGTAGATACCAGTTATTTCACTGGTTTGAAGGTACTGGAGGAGTTCCGGAGGAATATTGACTCCAGTGTCTATAAAGTTCAAAGAGTTCAATGTGTCCGATGTTCACTCTTGTTCCATTCCCTCGTTAGGTTGCAGCTGGGTCCAAAAGAATATTGCCTGGAGGCAGCTGATGGCGTTTAGGTAAGAGTCTGTATTACCAAACACTGTCCGGTAAAAGTTGCATGAGTTTAACTTGCTGTTTTCTCTCCCTTTATAGGTGCCGCATAGAAAGATGCGGCGAATTAAAGGATAATACCTCTGGTGGTAAAGCAGGTAAGCCTATGGTGGCAAAGAGATTGTCTTTGTCGGTTTTCTCAGCTCACCTTGTTATTCCTTTTGTTTTCCCCCCAGCTGCTGGGTTTCGACGAAGAAAATGATGGAGGCAACGCCGAGTTGAAAGATGTGGTGGACTCGTGAATATAACGCGGCGCTGCTGCTGGCGAAGCGACGCGAGCTGAAATAATGTCTGTGATCTAACCTCTTCTCCTTTCTTTTCCTTTTGGCTAGGAGCTCCGGATTCGAGGCGGGCGTGGCAGAAGACTGGATGCTGACTTGCAGACATGGTGAGCGTTACGCTGCTGGACGCAGAATAACACGAAGCATGAGCTGCTGTTCGGGCGTGGTTTGAATAGCCTGCAAAGTAGTCCCAGGTAAGAAGTTCCCCAGAACCACACCCGAGTAAAAAATATTCCCTGTAATAAAATAGTCCCATCCAGGCCTCACGTTGGCTTGGACTCATTTGCAGCATGGTCTGCATAAGGTAAGTAAAGTCTATGAGCCTGGCGCCTATGGCGCCAGGACTGATTTCTATGATGAGCCTGGCGCCTAAGGTGCCAGGACTGAATCCAAACAGCCCCCAGCCGGGGCTGTTGGGGTTTTAATGAGTATCTGGATGCCTGCTCCCGGGGCTGATGGACTCGATCCGGATGCCCGGGGGTAGGCCTCATGACAGCACTCCCCCCCAAGGCCCCTCCTAAAGTTGTTCTTCCCCTTGGCCCTGGCTTGTCTGGGAAGTACCGATGGAATTGTTTCACCAATCGAGGAACATGAACGTGGTCACTAGGTTCCCATGACCTTTCTTGTGGTCCGTAACCCTTCCAGTCGATTAAATAAAAAAGTCTTGATTTAACCATTTTAGAGTCCAGGATGTTTTTTACCTCGAATTCAGGTTCTCCATCTATTAGGATGGGGTCAGGTGGTTTGGTTAATCTTGTCCTGGGTTGAACTAGTTTTAGAAGTGAAACATGAAAGACAGGATGAATCCGCATATTAGAGGGTAATTCTAATTTGCTGGCCACCGGGTTGATAATGGCCTTAATGGTGTAAGGTCCCAAATTGTCAGTCTAGAAAAATGGATACCTCTACTTTGTGACCGCAAACGCATTTTGGTGGCCGTGGGCCAACCGTCTCATGCACGATATGACAGAATATAGGTTTTCGAGTTTGCCAATGAAAGGCCATTTTGATGTAACAAGAATCGCCATTTTGTTTTCTAACCATTGCTCATTGCTTTCTGTTCCTATTGCTTCGCAGTATATTTTCCGCTTACACTGCTCGACTGTAAAACATTGTTGTCTGTATGGGAAAAGGACAAGGCCGCCGGGCAGAGAGGATAACAAGAGTTCGTTGAAACACAAACGTAGGCAGCGCCAGGAAGAATGCCCGGCTCCCTCCCAAATGTAGCCTTGAAGCAGAGCTGCAGGGCATTTAATCATTTCGCAGCTGCCAGCCAGTCCCGTTATATGGTAGAATATGTTAGAATAATACCGCTAAAGGCTTGAATTATGCTTTTCTTATGGCCCCCCTTTGCTGAGCCCGCTAGAGCATGTCGGCTCCCAGGACACGAATAGCACCTAATAGATAGCAAGTTCCGGAATGCAACTCTTCCCCCCCCGTATGTAGCTCGCTTCCAAGAACAGAAGCGCTGTGTTCTATTCAACAACTGAAAGGTGCCTTCGCACTCACAAATTGCAAATTGTTACTAGAATAGATGTTTGAAGGTGTCATAGTAGTCAGAGATGTCCATCATCACACCAAGTTCAAAGAAACCCAATAAAGGGGGGTGTTAAACATGTCATAGCTGATTGTTTGATATGCATTTTGTATATATGTAACTGATGTACGTAATTCACTCTCTTGCGTCCCTCGAGGTCTAGAGATACACGTCGCGGGGCGTGAGACTGAGTTGGTCAACTGAGACATTTGCTTTGCAATAAACACTAGCTTTGGGAATACAACCTCGTGTCTGGCGTATCTATCGTGTGTGGTGACTCGCCTTGTTTCCATAGACGTCAGGGTCCCCTAGGGGCCCCTTTCAAGATGGCGCCTGAACAGGGACCCTCCCCCACGTGTTCCATCGCATAACGTTGTAATTGAGTAAGACGACGAGGAAGGGACTATCGAGCTGGGATCAAGAGGTGTTCGGGGCGCCCTGTAAAAGTGATGAGAGACTCCTTTGCAGATCTGCACACATCTGATCCCTGATCGACGTGCCTGGCTAGAGAACAAGGAGGCGAGGGTCCCGAAACGAGGCGGAAGCCAAGAAACGCAGACACGACATCCTTTGGTGCGTCAGTATACAGACGACTTGATTTATCAGGTGAGTCATTCCCCGATTCAAAGTAATCCTGATATTGGTTGAGAGTTGACTTTGCAAAATCAAACGCCCTAGGTAAGGTTGATTAACCAGGGGGAAGGTTGAAACATGCCTGGGGTATTGTCCACCTTAGCAGGGTTTTTCCGCTGTGGTAGACAATCTTTGGAAGATGGCCAAATTGTACCACCTGGGGGAACGCCGGCGTATGAGATGTATGTGAAGTATGGAGTGGGTGCGATAATATTCTGTGAGACTTGACATAGGCAAACCAGAAAGCAACAAGACCATCAGTGGCCGATTAATGGTAGTTTTGAGATAGCGAGGATAGACAACCTGGAAAGGGTGTTGATAAGAAAGAAAGCGCGTCCTGCAGCATTTGAGACTATTAAAGACTGGAGAAAGGAAACAATGCTCTGATTTAAAAGCAGAGAAAAGCATGCGCGCAGGCATAAATCGAAAGGTGAAGTAGTGGAAGAGAAAGAAGAGGAGGAGTGGACTGAGAGTCTAAGAAGGGCAGGTAGGCGTGACCAGTTGAATATAGAACAGATATACCCACAACGAGAATTACACATAGCAGATGAATTGATAGAAAATATATTGACCCATACAAAACAAGGCCCAAGATCAGAAGTAAGACCAGACACGTCAGTAGCTATTGCCCAGACCCCGTCCGTAGCTCAAGCTCCCCCTCCGGTAGCTCAAGCCCTCCCACAGCCACAGACCGCGCGCGTAACACTTCCTATTAGCCAACCAGGCCCACAACAGACACTCCCTGTTCCCATTGTCCCATCCGCACCTACCGCCTCAGACACAGACTCGGTACCGTCCGTTCCTCCCGGGGGTGAAGTTGAAACCACGGGGGTATGAGGCGGGACTGACCAACGGGGATGCACAAGGGTAACTCGCAGCGCAATCAGCAAAGAAAGGAAGGTAGAATTGCAGCAACAGGCAGAGATGTATATAGACGGGAATGATGGGACGGCAGCATTGGCTTCGATGTATGACTTCCGAAGGAGCAACGAGAGACAGGTAGTGTTGGAATGCATGGGTGAATATTTGGTGGAAAAATGGAAACAGTTAATTGGGAAATTACCACTGCAGCGATTGTTAGATTTGAATGCCTTGGCACGCTCTAGGGAAAGGGATGAAGAAGTGAGAGAACATGTATATGGACTTTTTGAGCTTAAAGATGAATTAGATAATGATTATGCCGAAATGTTTGTTACACCTGGGTACAGGAGTAGGGATATTGGGAGACCTGGGAAGGGGGAAAAGGGGTTGCATAATAAACAGCAGCAGTTACCATCACCGGGGCAGAAGGAGATGTTGAACGAATTATCGTTGCTAAAACAGGTGGGGGCGGACTTGAAAGAATGTCTAATAAGAACACAGGTACTATTGCAGCAAGTAACAGGACATAATATACGGTGAGGGAACGCACAAGGAAGGAGTAATTCGAGTATGCATGGGGGAACAGTGGGACCGAATCAGTGTGCGTATTGTAAGGAGGAAGGACATTGGCAAGCGCAATGTCCGCATCTACAGAATAGAAATGAGTCTGGTCAGAGGAGACAGCATAGAGGACACCCAGGAGTGAATGGACCTAATAGGAATAGTATGCAGCAGTATCACAATAACGGAGGTAATCAAAACCAAGGCCAAAACCAAAATGCCCCAAACCAGAGTCAGGGACAGCAAAATCAACAATATGGAAACCAGAGTGGAGGAAATAGAGGAAAGAGTGGGAACGTTTTCGATACACAGCCAAACACGCATTACAGTAATAGTAGTGATTACACATCGGACGATGTGTTATTTCCCCAATAGGACAGCCCAGGACAGGGGTCGGAACCAATGTCTATTCCCGTGAATCAGAGAGGACCCTACGTAGAAATGAGAGTTGGGAATGAGGAGCACCACTTTCTTGTAGATACAGGAGCACAGAAGTGTTCAATAGACCATCACTTGGTTCCGGATATACCACTGTCAGGGCAAAAGAATATTTCTGTAGGGTTCGCAGGTACACCAGTCATAAACCCAGTGTCCAAACCAGTCCCAGTTACTATAGGACCATTCACTGAACATTGTCCTTTCCTTTTAACAGAAAATTGTGGGGAGAACTTGTTGGGATTAAACTTGTTGAAAAAACTAGGTTCCGTTATACATTGCAAGGAAGACGGAGTGTTTCTAACGATTTGGCCACACGATGCCCCTGTGTCAGAATTCATGTCCGAAGCGTTACCAGGGGAACTAAGTAAAGTACCAACCTGTATATGGGCAAAGCATGACAATGATGTAGGATGTTTAAAGATAGAGCCAGTAAAGATCATTTTGAAAGAAGGTGTTACCCTACCGCGAATACCCCAATACAGAATTTCGGCTGGAGGTGAGAAAGGATTGAAGAGTATTGTTACAGATTTGGTGAAATTACGGGTAATCGAGGAAATTACAGGCAGTACATACAACAGCCCGATTCTTCCGGTTTATAAAAAAGGAGGCAATGAGGTACCATACCGTTTCATAATTGATTTGCGCGCATTGAATAAGGTAGTAGATCCACAATTTCCTCTAGTACCAGACGTCACTACAATATTGACAATGATACCTGTTTCAGCAGAGTATTTTAGTGTAGTAGATTTGAAAAACGCGTTCTTCAGTATTCCAGTGGACAAGGACAGCAGGTATTTGTTTGCGTTCACATTAGGAGGAGGATCATTTACATTTACGCGGATTCCCGCAAGGTTGCACAGAAAGTCCAAGTATTTACAGTAGAGCATTAAAAGAGCAGCTAGACATGCTGGAATAACCCGTGGGTTGTGTACTCTTGCAATACATAGACGATCTATTGCTAGCTGCAGACACAGAGGAGATTTGTAAAGAAAGCACTGTATTACTACTGTCACACCTAGCGGCACATGGCCATAAAGCTACTTTGAAGAAATTTCAGTATAATCGAAAGGAGGTGGCCTATTTGGGCTACCTACTTTCGAAAGGAGGGAGAAGACTAATGCCAGAACGCATAGAAAGTATTTCTTGTATGCCTATTCCAAAGACACAAAAAGGAGTCAGAGACATAATAGGCATGGCTTCATATTGCCGACAATGGATTGGTAATTTTGCGTTGATTGTGAAGCCGTTGGTGAATTTAACTAGAAAGGATGCGGTTCTGCCTTTGCAGTGGGATGAGGAATGTCAGAAAGCATTTGATGGATTGAAAACTGCATTATGTTCGGTTCCAGTTTTGGGTACGCCGAATTATGAGAACATTTTTAGACTATTTGTGTGTGAAAGTGAAGGATGTGCATTGGTGGTTTTGACACAGGAACAAGGTGGAAGAAATAGGCCATGCGGCTATTTTTCTTCTGCGCTGGACCCTGTAGCGCGCGCACTACCACAATGTTTGCGATCTGTCGCAGCGGCTGCTGCGTCAGTGAAACAAACAGAAGGGATGTTATTGGGGCACACTTTAATTTTGATGGTGCCACATGCCATAGACGTTCTATTAAATAGGACACAGACGCAACACCTCACCTCTGCTAGATTGACAAGATATGAAATTATCTTGTTCGCACCCTATATCCAAATTATGAGGTGTAGCGCTTTGAATCCTGCAGAATTAATGCCACCAACCAGAAAAGAAATTGGGAAGAATGAATCACCCCCACACGATTGCTTAATGGTCACTGAGGAAGAAACCAAGGGGAGAGTTGATTTAAGTGATATGCCACAGAAAGAGCCAGATGGAGAGTTATTTTGTGACGGCTCATGTTTTAAATTACCAGATGGCACGACAACTGCCGCATATGCTATCACTACCGTAGAGAGCGTTGTAGAAAGCAAAAGAATTCCCTATAATTCAGCACAAGCCGCAGAAATGATAGCATTAACCAGAGCCTGCGAGATTTCTGAAAATTTGAATGTGAATATATATACTGATACTCAGTATGCTTTTGGAGTGGTTCATAATTTTGGTCGACTCTGGGCTGAGAGAGGTTTTTGACATCACATGGTGCCAGAATTCAACATGGCCCTTTGATTGTACGATTGCTGTATGCACTCACGTTTCCAAAGCGCCTAGCAATAGTGAAATGCGAGGCACATAAAAAGGTAACATGCAAAGTAGGAGAAGGAAACGCGTTTGCAGACAGAATTGCGAAACAAACTGCCACTGATTTGAATACCAAAATGATGACGGTTCAGACAGAGGAAGTACCCTGTGTAATAGAAGATGGAGTTGCCACTGTCAAAGAAATGCAGGCCTAAGCTACAGCCGATGAAATACAGGGGTGGGCAGAGGGATCTGCTAAATTGGATCTGGAGGGTTGTTGGGTGGACAAGGGAACTAGAAACTGGATGTTGCCAAATTTGTACGTGACTGCAATGGTCACAATGGCCCACAGCCCTACGCACATCTGTGCGAAGAAAATAATACAGCACCTTTCTACAGTTTGGCAGAATGCAAACATAAAAAAGAATGCAGAGAGGTTGGTGCAGAACTGTATCACGTGTTTGCAACACAATGTAGGGAAGGGAACAGTGACTCCAACAGGCAGTTTTGGCCCGCCCTCCACGCCATTTGAGGTGATTCATTTTGATTTCATGGAAATGGAGAGGTGCCAAAACTTAAAATACGTCTTGGTGTTGATCTGTGCATTCAGTAAGTAGGTGGAGGCATATCCCTTGAAGGACTGCACAGCAATGAGCACGGCAAAAGTAATGTTGAAGGAGTACTTTTCCAGATTTGGCTTGCCCCGTGTCCTATGGTCTGATAATGGACCACATTTTGTGGGTGCAGTGGTATTACAGATATGAACTGGTCTTCAGATTGATAAGAGATTCCATAGTTCAAGGCATCTGAGTTCTGCCGGTCTTGTGGAGAGGCACAACGGGATTCTTAAATCAAAGATTAGCAAGATTTGTGCGGGAAGCAAGTTGAGTTGGGTGGATGCATTACCAATAGCACTATTATGCATGCGTACGTCTGTACAGGCTAAAACTGGCCTCTCCCCGTACGAGATCGTGATGGGGAGGCCGGCGAATGTTTGGTGCACACCTCAGCCAAAACGACTTAGTGAGATAGAACATCCTGTGCTTAGTACTTATTGTGGCCTTTTAATGCAGAAATTGTATTTGATTCATCAGCAGGTGCAGGAGGCATTACCAGTGAGATACACCGGTCTGGGGCACACGCTGGAGCCAGGAGACTGGGTGCTGCTAAAGAATTTTGAAAGAAAGTCATCATTAGCACCCAGGTGGCGCGGGCCCTATCAAGTACTCTTGGCGACGCAGACGGCAATACGGGTGGATGGAAGGAAGTCGTGGATCCATGCCACCCATGCCAAGAAGATTCCAACTGCACTGAAAGACTTGCCTGACACTGATGACCGGAAAGAGACAGCGGTCCCAGAAACGAAAGAAACTGTTGCCAGTAAGCAGCCACCTAATCTGCCAAAACGAGAACTGAAACTCGAAACAAAGCCTGAGACGATTGCCAAAGAGGGGGAAGGGCAAAGAGTGCCCAAACATTGCCCAGCAGAATCGACATCACTGCTGGCTGATGCAAACTCTGCCTTGCAAATACCAGCAGAAACAAATTGTGTACCCCTTTGGTGCCCACCAGCACTTGCCAGCACGCCAAAGAATGGATCTGCATCATTGGCGCGGCGCACACCAGCACCTACAGTAGCGCCGCAGGCTGCCTTTGAGCCTGAATCTGGAAGTGCACTAGCACTGTTCACGGATCATACGATACCGGGAGCCAGGCGATACAACTTGCGGCCTCGGAAGACAAAGTGATCCGCAGTTCTTTTTGGTGTTTATGTCAACCTCTGGTTCAGCTCATGGACGGAGAAGGAACCAGAGGTGTAGAGGAGAGAAGCGTGAGAATTGTGCAAGTCGGACAATTCAAGACTCGCGGCTCCTCGGTGCGATCATAAAAAGTACATGTGCCCTGAACCAGAACTGACAAGCTGCGCACATGGTACTATGGCAAGTGAGATAACTGATTAAAAGTACATGTGTCCTGAACCAGAGCGAACAAGCTGGGCGCACATGATACTAAGGCGATAAGATAACTGATCAAAGGTCCTCTGAGCAGTATAAGAAAGGACAAGTGATCTCGCCTAAAAACGAATAATCGAATCCAGGCTAAAAAGGACAGGCAGAACTGAACTGTGACAATTCCATTGAACTTATTAACATCAGAGCAAGCGTGACGAAGAGAGATATCCACAACGAACTGTGATAAGAAAGAAGAAGGACGAAGAGAAATATGCCGGGACCGGATCCAGCCTCCTCCTGCACCACCACCGCTGAGAATGAGTCAATCATAAAGACTGTAAGCTTAAGAAAAACGCATGGTAAAACAAATTGTATGCTGGTACTGACAATAATAATGTGCTTTATGAGCGTGGTAGCACCAATATCGACAGCCCTAATATTATGGTGGGTGGAAACAATACACCCATTTTACCAATAATTAATATATCCACTACTGAAAGCCCGGTTCAGGTGATCACTTATACCCTGCCCCCAATGGAAGAAAGACACAGGGAAGGTTTTGGAAATAATACTTTGCTGTTGATCATGAACATGACACATGCAATTCTGAAGAAAACAAATTGCTGGGTATGTGCCCATTTACCACAGCATGCTGGGAAAGGAATAGGGTGGTATGTGCAGCCACTACCATTAGGTTCTGCATGTAGTGCATCTTTAGGTGCAATGTTCTATGGGAAATGGAATGAGAGTAATATGGATCAATTAGACAGAACCAACATGAATGAGTTTGAGGAGATAATAATGAAGCCTGTGGGTTGTTCCATTTTCCATAAAGCACAAGTAATAGCCCCAGAGCCCATGAGGAAAAGAACACGAAAGATAACACGACAAAATAGACGAGATAGATTGACCCCACCAGAAAAAACATCTGCAATGACATTTCGTGTAAGAACAGAAGGAGACAAAGATGCAATTCCCCCATTTTACACAGTGAATTATAGCCCAAGAACCGTCCCTTTTTGTCTAAAAAAGAAAGGCTCTTTTTCAGTCGGAACATATACTGGTTGCATGAATACAGTGGTATTAAAATGGGAACTAGAACCAGTATATGTAGGTGATCCAGTTTATTTTATATGTGGAGAGAAAGCATATCCTTGGTTGCCCAGAAACTGGGGAGGTACATGTTACCTAGGATCTACTGTTCCCAGGAGTATTCCTCTTAGAAACAGCAGCCATGGCCAGATTATCCAGAACTAGAGTCAAAAGGACTGACGAGGGTGTTTTAATAGCAACTGATGTAGCAAAATCATTCATTCCATCCTTAGGGCAGATAGTGAACTCCTATAATATAAGGCAACTGTCCAGAATCCTAAAAAATACAATAAACACAACAACAGATATACTATTTAACATGACGTTGGAAGAAAGAGGAATCAGGTTAATGACGCTGCAAAATAGAATGGCTCTCGATGTGATCCTGGTTGATCGTGGGGGAATTTGCAAAATAGTGGGATCAGCATGTTGCGTTTATGTCGATGACTATTCCCCCACGATCTTTGAAGCAATAAAGAAAATGCACGTCCTAAGCTCTGAACTCCCTACTGGAGAAGGGAGCTGGGGATTAGGATCTTGGTTTTGGGGAATACTACGTTCTTGGGGATGGAAGTTGATCTCAATATTAGTAGTGGTGTTTGGAATATTCCTAACGTGCTGTTGTTGTATACATTGTCTACCCAGAGTTTGCGCTGAGGTAACTGAGGGATGTACGGAAGGATGTATGCATATGATGACAAAGAAAAAACAACCTCATGGTCGAACTGACCCAGACCGAAATGTGGTGAGAGCAGTAAAAGAGTTGATGGCAATAGATATTGATGTTGATGATGATGTATACGATAGCATGCAAAATTCAGACATAAGTACTTCAGACTCATCATCACTAGAGGAGGTTTCAATAAATAGATGAGACGTTTGGCATACGGCCAAAGGAGGGTTTGTCAGTCTAGAAAAATGGATACCTCTACTTTGTGACCGCAAACGCATTTTGGTGGCCGTGGGCCAACCGTCTCATGCACGATATGACAGAATATAGGTTTTTGAGTTTGCCAATGAACGGCCATTTTGATGTAACAAGAATCGCCATTTTGTTTTCTAACCATTGCTCATTGCTTTCTGTTCCTATTGCTTCGCAGTATATTTTCCGCTTACACGGCTCGACTGTAAAACATTCTTGTCTGTATGTGAAAAGGACAAGGCCGCAGGGCTGAGAGGATAACAAGAGTTTGTTGAAACACAAACGTAGGCAGCGCCAGGAAGAATGCCCGGCTCCCTCCCAAATGTAGCCTTGAAGCAGAGCTGCAAGGCATTTAATCATTTCACAGCTGCCAGCCAGTCTCGTTATATGGTAGAATATGTTAGAATAATACTGCTAAAGGCTTGAATTATACTTTTCTTACGGCCCCCCCTTTGCTGAGCCTGCAGGAGCGTGTCGGCTCCCAGGACACAAATAGCACCTAATAGATAGCAAGGTACGGAATGCAACTCTTCCCCCCTTATGTAGCTTGCTTACAAGAACAGAAGCGCTGTGTTCTATTCAACAACTGAAAGATGCCTTCGCACTCACAAATTGCAAATTGTTACTAGAATAGATGTTTGAAGGTGTCATAGTAGTCGGAGATGTCCATCATCACACCAAGTTCAAAGAAACCCAATAAAGGGGGTGTTAAACATGTCATAGCTGATTGTTTGATATGCATTTTGTATATATGTAACTGATGTACATAATTCACTCTCTTGCGTCCCTCGAGGTCTAGAGATACACGTCGCGGGGCGTGAGACCGAGTTGGCCAACTGAGACTTTTGCTTTGCAATAAACCCTAGCTTTGGGACTACAACCTCGTGTCTAGCGTATCTTTCGTGTGTGGTGACTCGCCTTGTTTCCATAGACGTCAGGGTCCCCTAGAGGCCCCTTTCAAAATATCTAAGATTAAAAGTCTGAGTTCCTTTCAGAGGTATATGTCTTGTAGCCAGCCAAACTTGGTCTCCGATTCGATATGGCGGGGTCTCACTTCTATGTTGATCAGCATTTTTCTCGTATTTCTCTTTTGCTTGTTTCAAATGTTTTGTTGCCTCTTTAAAAGCTTGTGTAATAGTAGAATGCAGATGAGTTACTGCCGGCATTTCTAAATGCTGGGGCGAATTGAGTTCTGAGGTTCGAGGATGATGTCCATATATGGTATAAAAGGGGCTTTGTCCGGTTCCTGAATGTACACGGTTATTGTATGCGTATTCAGAAATCCATAAAATGTCCTTCCAATTACTTTCGGTTTGGTGGAGCATACAACGTAGGTATTGTTCAAGAGTCTGGTTGGTTCTCTCCATCTGACCATCGGTTTGGGGATGGTGACTGGTTGATAACCTTACGTCGATTTGTGCCAATTGACAACACTTCTGCCAAAATTGCGAAATGAACTGACTACCTCGGTCCGAGATCAATATGGAAGGAAATCCATGTATTCGAACAATATTTTCGAGAAATTCCTTGGCCAAGATTGAAGCAGAAGGTAATCCCTTTAAAGGAATAAAGTGGGCCATCTTGGAAAAAAGATCCACAATAACTAGAATAGTGTTGAATCCATTACATGGCGGTAGATCTGTAATAAAGTCTAAAGACAAAGTGTGCCATGGTGTGGGTGGAATATCTAAAGGTTGTAAAATACCAGCTGGTTTCTTCTTTTGACTTTTGTTCTGGGCGCAGATGCCACAAGACAGTACAAATGACTTTACATCTTTTCGCCAGGTGGGCCACCAGAATTGTCTTTTAATTTTAGCTTCAGTTTTTGCAATACCTGGGTGCCCTTCCATCAGAGCTTCATGGTAATTGGAGATGACTTGTTCTTGTAGTTCCTTGTGTGGTAGAAATAGACGCCCTTGATAGTACGGTAGGTCATTGACAACTGAATAATCTGGGCCCTTTTTAACCCAGTCCTGCAGGGCTGCTGAATCGAAAAGTTTTGGATCTTTAAATGAATATCTTCTAATGTCTGTAGAGTAGTTATCCCAAGAATTCTTTGTTCAGGAATTATAGGCACCGGTTCTGGGTTCGAATATGCTTCTCCCATCCCAATTCGGGATAAAGCGTCTGCCTTACCATTCTTACAACCTGGTCGATAAGTGATCACGAAATCGAATTCGGCAAGGAATAAGGCCCATCGAAGTTGACGCAATAATTGGGCCTTGACTGTTTTTAAATACTGCAAGTTCCTGTGATCGGTGATTACAGTAATGGTATGCCTGGCACCGAGAAGATAATGCCGCCAATCCTTGAAGGCAGATTTGATGGCTAACAACTCTTTATCGGTAACCGCATAGTTTAATTCGGGGGCCGAGAATTTTCTGGACCAAAATGCTACTGGATGAAGTTGACCGGTTTCCGGATCCTTCTGGGACAGGACAGCCCCCATGGCTAAACTGGATGCATCGGTTTTAACTATGTATGGGAGCTCAGGGCGTGGATGCTTTAAGACAGGTGCCGACGTGAATTTCAATTTCAGTTCTTGGAAGGCTTTTTCAGCCTCTTCGGTCCACAAGAAGCGTTTGTTTTTTCGCAAAAAAGTGCTGTGATGGGGTGTACAACATATGAGAAGTCAGGAATAAATCTGCGGTAGAAATTAGCAAATCCAAGCATGCTTTGTACCCCTTTAACTGAACTGGGTGTTGGCCACTTGAGAATTGCGTCCACCTTTCGAGGGTCCATTCGGACTCCTTTTGGAGTCAGGATTAATCCAAGGAATTCAACTTCTGTAGCATGAAAAACACATTCTTCCAATTTTGCATATAACTTGTGCTGGCGTAGTTTCTCAAGGACTGCACGAACGTGCTTAACATGGTCTGATTCTGAGGAGGAGTACACTAGAATATCGTCTATGTATACGACAACACAGACGTCAATGAGTTCACAAAGGACATCGTTCATAAAATACTGGAAGGCTGCTGGTGCATTGCACAACCCGAAGGGCATCACCTGATATTCGAATAATCCGTACTTGGTGCGAAAAACGGTCTTCCATTCGTCACCCTTCTTTACACGTGCCAGATGATATGCCCCTCAGACATCTAATTTAGTGTAGATGCAAGCATCCTTTACTTGGTCTAGTAGTTCGGGATCAGAGGCAATGGATATCGGTTCTTTACCGTGATCTGGTTTAATGCGCGGTAGTCTATGCATGTTCTGAGGTCACCTTCCTTTTTGGGCACGAAGAATAAAGCTGAAGATGCGAGGGACTTAGATGGACGAATGAAGCCATTAGCAAGGTATTGGCCCAAGTATTGTCGTAGGTGACGGTTTTCGGGTTCCGTAAGGGCGTAGATCCTACTGCATAAAGGTTGGCACCGGGTATGAAGTCAATTTGACAATCTTATGATCTATGAGGTGATAAGGTGTTTGCCTGTTCTTTTTGGAAAACATCCTGGAATTCTTGATATTCCTGAGGTAACTGCATGACTGGATTAGCGACTGTGGCCAGGCTTTTGTTCAAGGTTTTTTCCGGGTAACAGGTGTGTGCACACTCCGGGAAGGTTACTCTCTTCTCTCGCCAATCAATACAAGGATTATGTGTTTCCAACCAAGGTATCCCCAGTATTATTTGGAACTGCGGGGATTTGATTAAGTCAAACACAATAGTCTCTCGATGCCCATCTTGACCCAACAGTGTCATCTCTGTGGTTGAATAAGTTACAGGCCCAGAGGCAATTTCAGTTCCATTGACTATGGTGATAACATCCGAAGTGGTCTTTTTGCAGAGAGGTAGATTCATCCTAGAAGCCAATTCGTGGTCCAAATAGTTTCCTACGGCCCCGCTATCAATGTATGCCCCAACTGCGTGCATATGTGATGGCTGCCTTGGATCAATAAGGACCATTGGTATGATTAGGTGCAAGGTCTGAGTGTCCTTCTTTAAGCTTGGCAAGCGGACCTCTACGCTTGTCGGGCGTGGTCGTTTCCCGAATCAGGCTGTGTTTGATTTCTATCAGCAACTCCGACTACTTTCTTGGATGGTTTTATAGGGCAATCCCGTAGAAAATGTCCTGAGGCCCCACAGTACAGACACAACTGCATCTGTCGTCTCCTTTCTCTTTCTTTTTGAGTTAAGGGTCCCTTAACCCCCCTGATCTGCATTGGTTCTGATGCATCTGTTCCTTTGGGAGTAACATTGGGTTTAACCAATACCCGATTCTCGAACTTAGCTCGATCAGCTTTTCTATTCTGAAGTCGGTGGTCTAGCTGGACCACTAAGTCTACATATTCTGCGCAATCCTGAGGTGGGTTCACAACTTGGGCCAAAACATCTTTGAGTTCACCCCTAAGTCCACGATGAAATAATGTAATTCGCTTTACCTCTGGAATTCGGGTTTCCACCACCAACCTATTGAAGGTTGCGATATAAGTTAGCAGGTCCTGGTTTCCTTGTCGTAGGGATAGAAATTTATTATCTAGGGCCTGTCCTTGTGAATGTCTGGCGAATAGTCTTTCCATGCTCAATTGAAAACCCTGAAAATCCTGAAGAAGAGGGTCATCCTGGTTGACTAATGGAATTGACCAATCCGCTGTGCTGCCACTAAGGTATGACAGTACAAAGGCTACTTTGGCTTGGTCGTTCGGAGAAGCTCCTGGTCTGTATAAAAAGTGCAAGCGGCATTGGTTCATGAACACGGCGAACCTTTTCGGGTCCCCAGCAAAGCGTTCGGGTGGAGCTAAAGGAATGCTCCCTGGTAGAACCACTTGCACAGGGCTGCTCGATGAAACGGGGGATGAATTCCCCCCAAGTCCAGGTAGTGGTGTTTGCCCGGCTTGGTTTTGCAGCAGTTGTCTGGCAAGGTCATCAGTGCGCTCCTTTGACACAATCAGTTCTCTCTTGAGGGCATTAGTTTCTTGGCGTGCGGAGTGCACTTCTGCCCTAAGTTCTCCTAACAATTGGGCTAGTTGGTCGGTTTCTGACGTCTCCATTACGCCCGGGTGGGGATTTGTAGATAGGCTTTGTGTTCTGTTACGCTCACATGGTTCCCACAGGGGCGTCGATCGGACCCGGACAGCTGCGGTCTCCACCAACGTGATGCGTAGTGAAGAGATGACAGTCTGGACTGGCCCGCCTAATCTTGTCTGCTGGACTCGTAGAAGTATTCTCCTGCAAGTGGAGAAAGGGATTTAGCCACCCGTGGACTTTAGTGATGGCCCCCCCAACTGTTCTCGTTCTCCCCACTAATCACCTCCGATATCCCCTCTTGGTAACCTCACCTTATGATTTTAAATGATGAGCTCTCCATCCTGCATGGCATGCAGGGGCGCGTAGATACCAGTTATTTCACTGGTTTGAAGGTACTGGAGGAGTTCTGGAGGAATATTGACTCCAGTGTCTATAAAGTTCAAAGAGTTCAATATGTCCGATGTTCACTCTTGTTCCATTCCCTCGTTAGGTTGCAGCTGGGTCGAAAAGAATATTGCCTAGAGGCAGCTGATGGCATTCAGGTAAGAGTCTGTATTACCAAACACTGTCCAGTAAAAGTTGCATGAGATTAACTTGCTGTTTTCTCTCCCTTTATAGGTGCGGCATAGAAAGATGCGGCGAATGAAAGGATAATACCTCCGGTGGTAAAGCAGTTAAGCCTATGGTGGCAAAGAGATTGTATTTGTCGGTTTTTTCGGCTCACCTTGTTATTCCTTTTGTTTTCACCCCAGGTGCTGGGTTTCGACGAAAAAAATTATGGAGGCAGCGCCGAGTTGAATGATGCGGTGGACTGGTGAGTATAACGTGGCGCTGCTGCTGGCGAAGCAACGCGTGCTGAAATAATATCCTTTCCAGGCTCGGAGATGTGCTGGGTCCGGAATCAGGTAAGGAATCAAATAATGTCCGTGATCTAACCTCTTCTCCTTTCTTTTCCTTTTGTCTAGGAGCTCCGGATTCGAGGCGGGCGTGGCAGAAGACTGGATGCTGACTTGCAGACACGGTGAGCGTTACGCTGCTGGATGCAGAATAACACGAAGCATGAGCTGCTGTTCGGGCGTGGTTTAAATAGCCTGCAAAGTAGTCCCAGGTAAGAAGTTCCCCAGAACCACACCCAAGTAAAAAATAGTCCCTGTAATAAAATAGTCCCATCCAGGCCTCACGTTGGCTTGGACTCATTTGCAGCATGGTCTGCATAAGGTAAGTAAAGTCTATGAGCCTGGCGCCTATGGCGCCAGGACTGATTTCTATGATGAGCCTGGCGCCTAAGGCACCAGGACTGAATCCAAACAGCCCCCAGCCGGGGTTGTTGGGGTTTTAATGAGTATCTGGATGCCTGCTCCTGGGGCTGATGGACTCGATCCGGATGCCCGGGGGTAGGGATCATGACAGCTAGGCTGGAATGAATAGGGGGGAAAACTGTTTAAAAGCAGGTCTCTGGGACTTGGAAAGCAGAGTCGACAACTGAAACCAAAGAACCGAAGACGAGCTGTAGGAAGACGACTGCTGCAACTCCTGGTCCACCGGTAACTGTGTAGTACAGGCTTGTACCACAGGTGAAATTATACTTACACCTGTTGTCTTAATTATGTGCAGTGTTCCCAAAGGGTACTGCATGTGATTCTGCCTAACACTCTGTCCGTGGAAGTCGTGGCCAGGTTCGCCCTTGCCTGGTACCTTGGGCAGTACCGACCTTTCATGCTGATAGGACCCCGTTGGTTGCTTCCTCCAGCAAGGGGATCAGCAGCGGCAGCATGTTGATCATGCCAACTCCCGTTCCTGCAATGCTGGGATGCACTGACAGAGCTAGCAGGGTGGCGGGGCATCCAGTCATGGTAATCCGCAGTGGTTTCAGGCCTTCTTCAGAACCCGGAATTGTAGGTGCTGCAAGGAATGTGGCGGCTTGCCGGTATGTTTACTGATTTATTTATTTTATCAGGCACTTATTGAACAAGACAATGGGCCTCATTACAAGTGTGGCGGTCCGGAAATAAAGGTGACAGTCGCACCCGACACCACACTACAACTCTGCCTTCTGGGGCCGTTGCAACCGGCAGGTCTGACCTGCTGGGCGCAAAGGCCCTGGAAAGCAGAGTTATCACGGAAGGACCGGCACAGTTACGGTGTACTCCATGGGCATGGGGACTTCCCGAATCCGCTGCCTGATTTCCCGGGCTGCCAGGACTTGTAATGTCTCGGTGCCACTAGGATATCAGGCGGTGGATTCGATGTTACGAGGAAGGCGGCAACCCACCTTCCTCGTAAGGAGGCCTAGTGTTTCAAAATGCCGCAAGGCAGAGAGGAAGGGAGCAAGGGAACAAATGATCAATAAGAATTACAAAGAAAAACGCATAAAAACAACAGTGGTCCTAATAGGCCTTGTGACATTCGGAATGTGCAAGTGCAGAAAAAGAGAAGGGGGCGGGGGTAAGTGCTGGAGGGTCCCCCGGCGGGCATGTGCCAAAGGTGTCTGTTAAAGAGGCAACAGATAAGTGCAGGGTGGAGATGTCTCAAGTGAAGAAGGAGGTCAACCCCCCACCAGGTAAGTGCAAGCCTGAGACAAAACACCCAACATGCAGGTGTGGGCCCAAAGGCAGGTGCAGGGGCGGGCAGATGCTGGTGGCGATTGTGCAGATGACCAGGACCCTATTGGACTCTTGAGGTACCTGGCCACCAATCTTAGCGACTGTGGGGATGTTTAGTATATGAGGGAGTGAGGGAAGGAGGAGGAGAAGAGAAAAGTCTCCAGGTGTTTGTGGAACTTGAGGAGATCTGGTTCAAGATGGAGAGGGAAAGGGAGACTCTTCCAGAGGAGGGAGCCAGACGAGGAGAGAAATCTGCCCCCAGTTCTCTGCTTGGAGAAGCGTTTCGCCAGCAGAGAGTTGGAACAGGAAGATAGAAGGGATCTTGAAGGAGAGTATTTAGTGAGACAGAGCTGCAGATAGAGTGGTCCCAGGCCCCAGACAGCCTTATGGATGATGCAGAGGGTCTTGAATTTGATCATTGCAACAACCGGGAGCCAGTAGATAGCTTATATGGTGGGAGAGATACGGTCCCTGGGCTTGAGGCCAAGGATAATTCTTGCAGCCCTATTCTGGATTAGTTGAACTCTATAGACATTGAGTTTCTAGGGGAAGGTGAGGAAAGGGAGAAAGAGAGGTGAAGTTAAAAGTGAGCCTTCTTGGCAAGGTCGAAGATGTGAGGAGTGAAGGAGAGAGAGGAGTCAAGGATAACTCCAAAGTTTCTGGCTTCAGTGGAAGAAGGAGGTGAGCCCATAGAAGGTGGCCAGAGTGCAGGGGAGAAGCAGGGAACAGGTGTCTCCGATAGGAAGGATCTCAGTCTTACTGGAATTAAGACAGAGATCATTGGAGGTACACCAAGATGGATAGCGGACAGGCAGTCAGGGATGATAGAAGAGGAAGAGAAAGATGAGGAGGGAAGCTTGAAGAAGAGTTTAGTGTCATCTATGTGACACTGGAAGTGAGGAGAGAAGGTGGAGATCAGGTGAGCAAGAGGAGCAAGGTAGATGTTGAAGAGCCAAGGTGAGTGGATAGAGCCCTGGGGAACACCACAAGAAGAGAAAGAGGCGGAGGAGGAGAAAGAGCCCAGGATCACCCGGGAGGGGCAGTCAGTGAGGAAGGAAGTTAACCAGTCCAATGCCTGGTCTGATATACAAGGGTATCTTGGAGCCGCTTTATGGGGATAGAGTGGTTGACCATGCCAAAGACGGAAGAGAGGTCAAGGAGAATGGGAACAGTGGGAGAGCTAGGGTCAAGATTTAAAAACAATTTTTCATGGATGTCCAGGAGAGCAGTTTCCGTGCCTCTGGATTCTCGGAATCCAGATTGATGGTCATGTAAACAACCAATGAGCTCAGTATGTTGGGTCAGTTGGGGGAAGACCAATTTCTCCAGGAGTTTCCCATGGAAGGGTGTAGTAGAGATAGGGTGGTAGTTGGCCGGACCCGGGGGGGGGGGGGTGGCAGATGCTATTTTAGAAGGGGGTGCATAAGGGAGTTCTTGAGAGAGGAAGGGAAAGAGCCAGAGCCTAGAGAGTGGTTGCAGAAGGGGGGGATGGCAGATGCTATTTTAGAAGGGGGTGCACAAGGGAGTTCTTGAGAGAGGAAGGGAAAGAGCCAGAGCCTAGAGAGTGGTTGCAGAAGTCAGCAAGAGCTAGTGTGAGGGAGGAGATATTGTCCTTGATGGTTCTGGAACAGTAGGGAGACATTGGTTTGGATTAGATCTTCATAAAACAGACTACTCTAGTGACCACATCTGATGTGATAGGAGAGAAGGTGGAGAGAGTGGGTGGGGGTGGGGGAGAGGCCAAGGGAGGCAGGGGGTCATGGAGAGGAATGGAGGAGGGGGAGGAAGAGAGAGGGGTCAGAATGTTCTGAGTTTCAAAGGTAAAGTGGGTGGCCAGTGTAGTACAGAGGGTCTGAGAAGGAAGATGCAATGTAGAGACTACTGATGGATTGACTAGTTCCTTGCAGATTTGGAAGAGTTCATCCGTTTTGTTAGTGGCTCCATAGATGCACGCCTGGATGTGGACCCTCTTTTTGGAGCAGATGGAGAGACTGTATTGCCTTTGGAGAAGGCGACAGACCAGTTTCTCAGAGGATGAGCCTAAGGTCTGCCACGTCCGTTCAGCAACTCTACACTTGTGTTTCAGAGTGGCTAGATCGGAGTTGTGGCAACTGTTATGCTTGGAGGCAGGTTTCATGCGGATCCTCAGGACAGGGGCAAGAATGTCAAGGTGATTAGTGATAGTGAGATGAAGATTGTCAAGGACAGAGTCAGTGGGAGAGTCAATGGGGAGGAAGGAGGAGGGATCAAGGTTGAGGTAAACGCAGCAACTGACACTTGTTTCATCGGTCAGATGACCACGAAGGAGGCTGGCAGGGCTGGATGGAGGAAAAAGGGGATAAGTAGGTGCACACCAAGTGTAACAATGTAGATATTCTTTCCAGGTGCGGGGCAGGAAAAGTGATCCTGGCACAGAATCACTATAACTTGTAAGTGAGGAAAAAACGAGGATCCAAAGGTAGGAGCCCTCCAGTCCCCTGCACTCTTTTCAAAATCCATCAATTGATGGTTCATCAATGTCAAATAAATTCAACTTAATCATTCCATTGTATTTAGAGTTACATAAATAATGAGAAAAATCACTTGTACGTTTTTGTAAAAAGAAACCAAACAGGTTTTTAATTTGCAATTAACAATCAGTTCACACTTAGATTCTGAACCGAAAATGAGCTAAGATAACTGTCAACAAAGTGATAAGTAATGGTAGTCCATGTATACAATTGAGTAATGGCTGAGGCGTTTCGGGAACAATATCCCTTCTTCTTGAGCCAAGCAGGTTTAAACTGTAAAAAATACATGAATAGAGAGTGTTTCAGTCCTTTCAACTATAATCACGTTGAAGTCACGTACATAAATAGAACATAAATAGAAGAATAAGCAAAGGTCAATCAAGAATTGTACTGCCAAGTCTAAAGGAACTTAAAGGCTGCTAGTCCAGTGTATCCTGATTAGAGGAGCTGCCAAAGTGGCCAGTGCGCATCAACATGCTCAATACACGTCCCAAGAGTGGAAAATTACAATTCAAAGTGTGCTTCCAAACTAAATTACAACCATATTTCCTGCTAAAAATACCTTAAGTGTGAAGTAGGTGAGAACTGTGTCGTCCCGGGCAATGGTTGAGGAGGATGTGCTCCAAATCTTAAGACACCAATTTATATCGAGGCTCCTATCCTGAATGCGGAGCGCCTATAATACAAAATAAGAGGTATGGCAATGACCCGCATGATCAAAGTACCTGCAATAGGATATATATTGACATCATATAAAGAGTGACTTTATAAATCTAAATGCTAATCATGAGATTCTGCATAGAGTTTTTAGTCAAAATGTATCCATGACACTGTACAAGAGGTACAGACGCAAGGTCAAAATTTACTTAGATTAATGATGATTCGAAAATTACAAGAAATGATAGCTTACCGCCCAGGTCAGAAGATCTGGAGGTTTGAAAGTGTTAAATCCTATATCCTAAACGAATTGCGTGGAGTGTCAGGCACAGTTAGAAAAAAGATTCGGTTTTCTGTAAAAAAACAGAAAAAAATACCAGGTCAGATAAGTAGCTAGCAAGTGTGTTCTGTAGTTAGCAGTGACTCTGAATTAATGCTAACATTCAATTTAAAGGCAATTACGTGCTCCTGCTTACCTCAGCGATGTGAATCGCACGATCCACATTAACGAGTGAAAAGGAGCATGTCACTTCAAAGTGTGAATATCTACGCTGCGCGGCTCGTGAACAGAAAAGAGCGTTCCTTCGTCCTCCTGGCAGTGGGTTTACACGTCTCCCTAGCAACCCTCGCCGCCTTTAGGCAGACCCTCTATGGCTTGTTACACGTTGGTAAACATAGTAAGCGGACTATTCCAGGTCCTGCAATGTAAATGGTAAAGCTAAGTGACGGATACATGAGCGCCATCTTGGAGTGTACGTGATGCTGTTTGTTATACACCTACAGAGGTGTATAGAGTTGTCACCAAGCATAATGGACTATGTAAAAATAACGTGAGATAATTATACAAAAGGGCTGTATAGTGGAATGAAAAACATTCACTAAAGACTGGAAAACGATTGGACTATGCGAATCGATATTGAAATACTAGATAGCACGCACATGAGCAATGCATCATTGGCCACAGTGGGTACTCCAACAACAGGGTAACATCTGTATTGTATGAACAAAAAAGAATTACATCGAATGGAAATGCAAAATCATCATAGGTATACATTTAACGGCAGTGGGCCGGTTAACAGATCCCGGACTGTAGATAATTTAACAAATGTTCCACTGTCAAGATTCTTGTGTTAATTCCACTTTGTGCCTTGTAGGTCCATAGTTCTACTTTTTAGAGTAAGATCACCCACACTAAGGATGAGGGAAAAAAAAGTATAGCTGGTGAGTGAATATGTGTCAGCTGTTCAGGGATTAGATAAAGCACCTCAGAGAGAACTCCTCATTCAGACCATGTGGATTTAATGTATCAAGTAGGTGTATCCAAAACTTTTCCCTACGGGAGAGGATAGATTGATAGTCTCCCCCTCTGTATGGTTTCTTGACTATCTCCAAAATCTGGAATTTAAACTGGGCTATTGTATGTTGATGTTGAGTGAAATGTCTTGCCAGTGGGGACTTTGTGTTCTTGCATCGGATGTTAGATTTATGTTCAGTTAGTTTTTCTTTCATTGCTCTTGTAGTCTGGCCCACATATAATTTACTGCATAGGCATTTAATTGCATAAATGGCCCCTGTTGACATGCAGGTGGCGTAATCACATAATTTATACTTCTTGCCAGATTGGGGATGCGTTACATTTTCACCCTTGATTACGTTATTGCAATGGGAGCATCCCAAGCATGGAAATGTACCTTTCTTTCTAGTTTGTAAAAGTTGCTGTTTCTCTTTAGGCGGTTTCTCAGCTCTCACCAATTTGTCTCTCAGGTTTCGGCCTCTCTTGAAGGCCATCATAGGAGACTTTGGATGGAGGCTCACTCAGGGGCCCAAGAGGTCCCAGATGTGAATAGAGGAGAGAGTGGTCAGACCAGGAGAAAGGGGTAGTGAGAGGGTTGGAGAGCGGGAGATCAGCAGGGATGAAGGCAACAAGAGTGTGTTCGGCAGAGTGGATAGGGCCAGAAAGGAGAATAGTGAAGGAGAGAGAGGTACAGCGATCACAGAAGAGAGAAGAGGTTGTAACAGTGTCCAGGTGAATGTTGAAGTCTCCAAGGAGAAGGAGTTTTAGAGGTAGAAGTCAGAAGAGAGGAGGTGAAGTCAGCCGATTCAGAAAAGAATACGGACACAGGGCCAGGGGGCCTGTAGATAGTGACAAGTGTGAGAGAGTCCGAGAGACACCAAGCTTGCAAACAAGACTTTCAAAGGAGCCGTAGTGCTGGGTGGGTATGAGAGAGGAAGCGTCCCACTCAGGGAAGATCAGGGCTACAACACCACCAGGTGGGTTGGGCTGAGGCTTGGAGAGGATCTTATAGCCGCCAGGGAGGAGGGAGTAAAAAGCATTGACAGAGCTGGCATTGAACCACATCTCGGTGAGAACAAGGACATCGAGATCAAAGTCTTCAAGAAGGAGGCAGATGTCAGAAGAATATTTGACAGCAGATGGAGCAATTAGATTGAGCGTTTAAAGTGGATAAGTGTACAGATGTAAAGCACACATAAATTTGAATGTACCACAAAGCACTAAAATGCAGCACAGAATGAAGGATGCACAGATGTAAAGCACACCTAGAGTCGAATTTACCACAAAGTACTAGAATTGAGCACAAAATGGAGGATGCATAGATGGAAAGCACACCGAAATTCGAATTTGATGATCTGTTCCGGCCACAGTGGGTGGGAAGACCAGCCTTCTGACAGGGGGTGCCAGGGAGGCTGACAGGTCTCAGTGATCAAGGAGATGGAGAGTGCTCCACTCTGCAAGGATATTCTTATTGATGCAGGGGGTTGCAGCGTGGCTGTCCCTCCCCCCACAGTGGGTGGGGACATTCTCCTTGTGTCTTCTAGCAGGTGGGCAGCATGTTGATTGCGCCAGCTCCATGCCCAGCAACGCTGGGAGCAACAACGAGCTCAGCAGGTCTGCGTGGGCCAGGGACACATAGGGGATGGCAGTGGCTGTCGTGGCTGGGGTTGAGGCACACATTGTGGAGGTATTTCTTTTTCCCCAGCAGGTGGTGCCTCGGAGCAGCAGCATGTGTGCCACACCAGCTCCAGGACTGGTGCTGCTGGGAGCAGTCACTGGGCACCTTTCGGGCTTCCCCAGGCGGGAGCCGTTGCAGGCAGCGGTCTCAGCCATGCATTTCGTTTGGTAGCATTCTATACCACAAAGAGCATGTGAGAGCACCATCTTGCTCCATGTGCAGGCTCCCCTAGTCGGGAGCAGTCACAGGAGCCATTGCAGGCAGTGGTCTGAGCCGAGAATTCCATTTGGCAGCTGTCTATGCGATGCAGTCCATGTGGGAGCACCATCTTGCTCCATGTGCGGGCTCCCACATTAGGGAGCAGTCCATGCTTGCATGCCAGGGAAGCAAGCCACCTCAGGGAGGCCAACTATGGCAAGGGCTCTGGGGCCCTGGGAGCCACCTTGGCTATGAGTCGCCAGACTCAAGGAGCGAGATTTGCCACGTGCCAGGGAGGCCGGCAGGGTGGCGGCGTTAAGGCTGTGTCCCCTGTGTTCAGGATCGACATGGGGCTGGATCCCACCTTCATTGGCAGTTGTTGTGGGGGCCTGAGAGACAAGCCTGCATACTGCGAGTTGGTCTGGGAGGCAGAGCGGCTGGCCAATTGTCATCATGCTCGCCTCGCATGCAAGGCTGCAAAGACACTCTCAGACCAGAAGTTGGGAGGCAACTGGTGGGCAGGAAGCAGTCTGCCTTTATGTATATACAACTTACATATGACCGAGCACACACCCTCCTGGTGACGTGCTGTAGTCACAACAATTGGTAAGACACAATGGGCCTGATCACGAGTTGGGCGGTAAGCAGGCATAACACCGTTGAGCGGAATTAGCGTTAATGCCAGAAAACGTGGCACTTAATTGTGCCGTATCACAAGTATGCAGGCACACGCGCACAGCTCTGGCATGTACGCTAATATCGCCTGACGGTAAAAACACCATGAATTTTTGTACTGCCCGAAAACCCAGCGCATGTAGCGCTACCACCGGCAGCAGGCAACATCGCGCGCTAATAGCACTCGTGGGAAAAGAGTCGCAGCCGGATCAGGAAGCACTGCAGTGGCCATTCTGAAAATCACAATCTATTAAATATCAGAGCCCCTGGCAGCTATCCATACCAGCTGAAGAGCAAATATGCCTCAGGAGCGTGCAAAGGGCAAGGCAGCACAAGATCACCTCCGGAAACCCAAGTTTCCAGAGCCAGAGCTCAACACACTTGTGGATGAGGTACTAGCTGACAAAGAAGAGCTGTATGGGGCAGGCCAAAAGAAGACCTCATCACAGCGATGCACCAAGATCTGGAGCACAGTGAGCCAGAAGGTATCGGCAGGTGAGCGTGTCCCCCGGGATGGCAAGGACTGCCGAAAAAGGTGGAATGACCTGCGGGTCTGGGGCATTGTAGCCCAGCATCAGACAGACAGCATGGCCACTGTGGGAGGCACCCCATCACAGCTTGACCTGATGCTATGGGAGGAACGCATCATCATCTACATGGAGGGGATTGAGGGAGTCGGAGGAGTGGAGGCTGGCACTGACAAAGAATTAAACCAAAAACCCCATGATGGTCTGACTATATTTATATTTAATGAAAAAACTTTGTTAAAAGGGACGTTATGGTTAAGTTGCGCTACTAAAAACCTATCAAATTCAGTAAAAAAACTTTGTTAAAGGGACGTTATGGTTCAAAGTAAAACCGAAAAACCCTGAAATTCGGCAGTTATGGTAAGATAAGCAACCGTAACTCGCGCCACCGTGCACTGCTAACACTAACACCCATCAAAGATGACATCACAAATGTCATTGATGACATCACTGATGTTTTTTGTAGCGCAACTGAACCATAACGTCCCTTTAAAAAAGTTTTTTTACTGAATTTCATAGTTTTTTAGTAGCACAATGTAACAATAATAACTTTGACTTTATGTACATGTAATATGGAACATACTGAACCCTTTCTACTGAATTTGACTGTCCATAGACATGTTCGAACAACAGTACCACCACCCTAAACCTCTGGGGGGGGTATGTGTAATTGTTATATCATAACATAGGAACATTTAACAAATTCACAAAGCAGCACACATACAAAGTACATGTAGTAATACTTAAGAAATGTAACCCATATATGTAACACACTAACCATTCATTTAAATACAATATGTTCTAAAATAGAATATACCAAAAGAGGATAAAGTGGCTTCCAACATAATTACCTCACAGACACTCCACAACTAAGAGCAAGACCAGACGTACAGACTACTCATCACATACTTTCCTGAAATAGTAAGTGCACTTCATTTTACTCATATATTTATAAACTTTCTGTATTAGATAAAAAAAATATATTACTTTTTTGTTTTCTCACAGAAATGTGTAGTACACTGGAGTGGCTAGAGGAGCATTTCCCAAAAGACGAAATGTCAGAAGATAGTGCACCTAATGGTACACACTTTACTATATGAACCAATTAATAAATATTATTTTGTATACATTTAACATATACTTTTTTTTTTACAGACCATACAAAAATTGCCACTACCACAGAAAAAGAAGCGGTGGATAACACTCTGGAACACATTAACCAAAAAATGGACCAATTTATGGCAAATTTTAACGATTTAAAGAACTTTGTGGAAGATCACCTAAAACTACCAACAACATACCATTGTCCCACCTGTACTTGTCCCCCCTCACCATATCCCACTCATTTAACCCCAAACCCTCTCCATGGACCAAAACGTTTTGATGACATTTCCATCCCTTCTTCACCTGATACCAATTATGTTGAAATCCCTAATTCTCCTGTTTTTGTTTCCGTTTCTGCCCCACCTTCTCAGTCATAAATTGTTTATATATGTCAAATAAAGTTACTTTTTCATATTGTGTTGTAATTACTTTCAGTTCTTTGTGTTAAAACCAATTTAGGTATCCACAGACAGCGCGGTTGTTCGGAAATGTTCGTAAATAAACGAAAATGTAAGTGTCCTGAGGACACTATATCTGTCCGTAATGTTCTCATGCAAGTTGAAACTGTTCTAAGAACACTCGTACTGTCCTGAAATGTTCGTAAATAAACGAAAATGGAGGTGTCCTTAAGAACACTATGCCTGTTCGTAGTGTTCACTAGCAAGTTGAAACTGTTCTAAGAACACTGCTGGTGTCCTGAATTGTTCGTAAAAAAATGAAAATGGAGGTGTGCTGGGGACGCTATGTCTGTCTGTATTGTTCGCAAGTAACTTAAACTGTGCTAAGAACAAACGGCTGTCCGTAACTGTTTGTTTTACGTGTGACGCACTTTTAATTAGTTCAGGACCTGAACACTGTCCGTAGAACATCAACACGCATGCGCAAAACAATGTCCGTACATTGGGTGTCCTGCGGACAGCCGCTTCCTTACCGAACATGCTCACAAAGCAATCATGTGACCACGCCCACGCTGATCGCGTGTTCTGAATGCGGACACTGTTCGTAACCCTGAACAGTTTAAAAGTACATTTCCAAGTAATCCACAATATTTCTCATTAAAAACTCACCATACCATAAATCCCACATACTAAACCTAAATTTCCACATACTTTTTGTGACTTTTTGAACCTTTTTTGGTGTTCGATCTGTCTTGCGGACGGCGCGCATGTCCGCGAACCGCGTACAAGCACCCCTATAAAAGACCACGCCCTAGAGCTCATTTTCATTGTGTTTCTGGCTATTCCACAGAGCACACTGCATTTTGCTGCATACTTTGCAGATTTTGAGATTTCCATCTCCAAGACGATGACATCCATGGCTCCTCTATTGCCTCCTGGTGCTACATCTGCCTCAGCACCACCCCCACCCCCTCCACCACCACCATCTCCCCAAGGGCCTGAAGAGGGGAACAGGAGTGAGGATACAGAGGAGGAAGAAGAGGATGACAAGAATGAGGTAGAGGAAATCCCTACTACCCACCCTCGGCGTGATTCGTGGCGGTTGTTTACCGTTCATGGGAATGTTCCTAAGGCTCGTGCGAACCGTGTCACCTGCAATGAGTGCAAAATGGTACTCAGTCGCGGGAGGCATGGTGCGTACAGCTTTGGGACCACGACCATGAAGCGACACCTGAACTCATTCCACACTGGGGCCATTTGCCAGGTTGTACCTTGCGAAGAGCGTAGAAGGTTGATTGCCTCTACTTCATCCTCCGTTTCTGATCCTGTCACCACAAGGAACACCTCTGTGGGACAGCGTCTTCCTCAAGCTGCCTCACAGGCCATACAGAATTCTGATGACCCTTACCTTTCGAGGGTCACAGTTGTATGTATGTACTGTGACACAGTACTCTGCAGGGGGGAGCGACTTCGGAGTGCTTTTGAGACTATCGTCTCAGAACACGAGGAGACCTGCTCACTACCCAAATAAAACCCACTCTACATCTTCCTCTCTCAGTTCGCCCTTTCTTATCCCTGTGGTTGGTGTCCCCCCCTTTACCCTCCTTTCCCCTCCTCTCCTAGTGTGTTGTGTATAAAACCCCCAAAAAAATACAAAATAACAAAAATCCCAAAAAAAATGAGGCTCTTTTCAGAGCCGCCTTTCACAGTTAAAAAATAGAAGTGAAGATAAATAAAGCAGGGCCCTTTGTATATCTTAAATGTCCGCGTACAGGCCGCGAACATAAACAAAATTGGGGTGCTACCCTATTGTAACCATTGCATTTTTCTCTGGGAACAAGTGGTGGCTCTGGAAAGAGCCTTTGGGAGGTGTTTGTATGTCAAAAATTATTTTCATTGTGAAAAGAGGACATGCCAAAATCTCTTAGGAAGGCACAAACAGCCTTATTGACATTACGCCTTGCTTTCTCCATTTGTGGACCACATGAGAAAGAACGAAGCCACATTTGTCTCTGTGCAATCCGTGAAAAAATTACTTTGGAGTTTGGAAACATGTCCATGATCTTCTGAAGTCCTTCTTTCATTGCAAATTGCAAAGAAATTCCAGACACATGTCCTAAACTGTTCCCTCCACAATGAATTACAATTATGTCTGGATGTTCCTCTATCTTCAAAGTTGCACAGAGAGGTAGCAATCAGAACATCTAGTGTACAAATGCCAATGCACGTCAATGTGTAACATTCCCAAAAAAAATTTCAAGTCTTTACGCCAATTCCTCAATCAATATGTGAAAAGCAAAGACAAAATCAAAATTAAACTACTGCAAAATATGGATGCTTGTCCAGTACGCAAGTACACAGGACTATAAAGACATTCATTGGCCTGCATTACAGGACCTCCTTGCAAAACAACCTTCCATGATATCAAAAGGATATCAACACATCATGCAAGTATAAGAAATCTAGTTTATAAACTGTACTATGCTAAAAGTCCTGCTTTAGCACTAGCCAATTTAAATAACATTCTTCTACATGGTACAGCAAAAGACCTACTAAAAGAAATCGACTATATCCAGACAAGATATTTTGGAAGTGAAACCCACTTACAAGATGAATTAGCAGTAAACCAACTTCGTAACAATTCTGCACATGGCAACCTTTCACTACACACATACAAAAAAGAAATACTAAAATTTGAAAGTACTTCAGTTGAAGTACCAAACCACGTGTATGTATGTTGCCGCAGAACATTTTATAAAAGTAACACAAAAAATGTAGACCTATCATACAAAATAGAAGACAATGAAGAATCTAAATGGTTTGAATGAGCTCTCTACCTTATAGCAGAAAACAAATACGAAATAACTGACCCCATAATACTTTGCAGTCACTGCACTACAAAACTTGACAACAACCAAACTCCTTCACGTGCTATCACAAATAACTTGGAATTATATCCACTACCAAAACCCCTTCAACAACTTAATTTATATGAGAGCATCATAATTCAAACAGTGCACCCATTTCAAGCAATAATATGCCTTCAACCAAAAACTGCAAAATTACCTCCCTCTGAATTAGTGAAAGGTATTTGTGGAAAAGTAGTGTATTTACCATTAGATCTAAAAGAAAATGTGCACACTCTAGGAGTGCAACGTCCAATGCAACAATCTTTAATTAACTTGGTAAATGGAGTACCTACAAAAGACAAAAAAAATTGGCAACAACTGGTAGATTTACATAAAGTTAGAGAAGCCCTGCAATATCTTAAACAGAATAATGAATATTACAAAGAATTTAATATTGAAGAAAACTTGAAAGATACAACTGAAATAATTCAAGAGACACAAGAAGCTGGTCAATTTCAGCTCCTAGATCCTGCTACAATATCAAACACTTTAGACCATCATACAATTCATCCATTGCACTCTAATGACACCATAGAAGATGCACTGGAAACGTACCAAATGCGTCAAACAAAAGGATCACCAATCAGCATATGGGAAAAAAGTATAGAAGCACGTGCTTTTCCTCTACTCTTTCCGACTGGCAAAGGAGGAAGATACGATGATAGACCTATTCAAATATCAGCATCAGAATATCGCTCATTACGAATGTATTCTGAAGATCCCAGATTTCGACAAAATGTGGAATACATATTCCACCTACTCTTTGAAAGTGAACTAGCAACTTTATGTTATGAAGTTGCACACATATTAAAATCAGGATCACACTTTCAAAATATGACAGCTACACAATTATTACAAAAAGTTCAACAAAAAGATGAGGCTTTGCAAGCAAATCTTACAAATCTATTAGCAAATATGCGTGGTACTAAAGAGTACTGTTTTCGACGTCATGGAGATGTACGTTGTATGATCAGAAACCTTGGCCCACCCACTTAGTTTGTTACATTAAGTTGTGCAGAATATGCATGGGAAGATTTACATGCTTTCCTGCGCATATCAAACGAAAACAAAACAAACATAGATACACTAACACCTGGAGAACTTTGTTCTCAGGATCCTGTTAATGTTTCAAGATATTTTCACCATCGCTTCATTGCTATGCTACATTTTATTTGTAATAAAACTGTTCCTCCCCTTGGAGAAGTGCAACACTTCTTTTGGAGAAAAGAATACCAAGCCAGAGGAGCACCACATGTCCACATGCTTATATGGATTAAAGATGCTTCTAAATTTGGTCAAGACAGTGATGCCACTGTTTTACAGTTTATTGAAAAATATGTCACTTGTGAAATTCCATCGGAATCCAAAAATAGTGATCTTCATGCAAAAATGTTACAATTCCAAAGACACAAATGTGGCAAATATTGTCGTCGCAAATACAAAAACAAAGGGAAATACTACACCAAATGCCGATTTGGTTTCCCTAGACCAGTTACAAATACAGGTCAAGTGAACAAACTCATGCCTTCAGTTAGACATAGTGTTAAAGGTAAGTCACCTAAAAATACATATTGCATAAAAAGAAAAGAAGAAGAAAAATATATCAATGATTACAATGCAATCATTGCCCACTTATGGAATGCAAACATAGACGTGCAGTACATTGCAGACAATTCTACTGCAGTTGCACGATATGTCACAGCATACTTAACCAAATCAGAAAAGACAGAGCTCCAAGACCTCTGGAAAGACCTGTCATCAGATAAAGCAGTGTCTCAGAAATTATACAGCTTGGGCATAACAATGCTGTCCCATAGAGAATGTGGATCCTATGAAGCAGCTGATTGATTAACTGGTACTGCATTGTATGGTAAATCTGCAAATATAGTATGGCTAAGTCTTGGTTCAGCTAAATATAGAAAAAGAGTTCTAAAATCATACGAAGATATAAAAACAATAGCCAAACATGATCCCAACAGCCAAGACATTTTAAAAAACAATTTATTGGACATATACTACCCAAACAGGAGTACCACTTTGGAAACCATGTGTCTATACTACATAGACCAAAACTACACACACAAAAATAATATAAAACCGGATGAAAAAAACCGTAAATACAAAGTGACAAACTGTGAAGGCAGCTTAGTAAAACTCACCAAACCAAATTTAATTAATCATATCAAATTGTCATTAAAGACTCCTCAACATAAAGAAGTATATTACATGTCCCTGCTACAACTCTTTAAACCATGGAGAAAAGAAGAAGAAATACTAGATAACTATGACTCATATGAAGACGCTTTCAAAGCAAATGAAAGCAGTATAACTGATGTAAACTTTGCACAGTACAAAACAATGTTGCACAATGAACAGCAACACGAAGAAGAACTCCAGGCCCAACTAGAAAAGGACACTCCTGACAGTAGTCAACCTTCTGTCACAGGAAGCCAAGAACGACTGGGAGACCCACTAATAACAAATGAGGCAGAATTAGCTATGATAGAAGTAGAAAGCACCATGTGTCAGTATGAAGATAAAGAAGACTTAACTATACTACAATCAAAGCTAAACAATGAGCAACGTAGCATTTTTCAAGAAGTAACAAAAGAAATTGCACATGGTGTACAACATGAAAACAAAGAATGCACCTGTCAAAATTACAAACCTATACTATTGTATGTCAGTGGTGAAGCTGGTTCTGGCAAAACATTCCTAATCAAAATCATCAGTAAGTTCCTTCAACAATTGACAAACAACAAACTGTCAGCTGTTGTTACTGCCCCCACAGGTTTAGCTGCCTACAACATAGGTGGTGTCACTTTACACCGATTACTACTCCTGCCAGTAGAACACCAAAACAAATTAGATTATGACAAACTTTCTGCAGAAGCTGCAATGGAACTACGCAGAGTATTGAAACAAATGAAAATGCTACTAATAGATGAAGTGAGCATGGTGTCCAACCTAATGTTGGCTTTGATTCACCTCAGATTACAAGAAGTACTCAAAACAAACTATGAAGAGCTATTTGCAGGAAAACAATCATTGTTTTCGGAGATCTTCTTCAGTTGACACCAGTAAAAGGTGAGCCTATTTTTAAAACATTAGGACACAAACTCTGCCGTAAAACTGTTGGCAGCATAGGAAATGTCAACCTTTGGCAACATTTCTAATACAGAGAATTAACAGAAAACATGCGCCAATCTGCAGATCTCACTTATGCCAACATCTTAAAAAGCATCAGTGTAGGTACACTTTCTAAAGAAGCAGAAGCAATATTGAAAAACCGGCACATTCATGCACTTTATGGTGATAATGCATGTGCTACAGATGTTATGGAACAATTAGCCCATAAAAATGTCAATTGTATGGCCTTAATGCCAACTCTTGCAAGCTGTTTAAAATTCAATGAAATAATGTTAAGTAAAGAAATGCAACCAATAATGGAAATTAGCGCCACAGACAAACTAGATGTACATGGAATGACACTACCCATGTGTGACCAAGCCACAACAAGACTAAATAGTTTAGAAAAATTAATCTCAAACACAGCAGGCTTGGAAAAGATATTAACATTATCCTTAAACTGTAGAGTAATGCTTAAACGTAACCTTGACGTGGACCAAGGACTAGTTAATGGAGCACTGGGTACAGTTGTTGGCTTTCAATCATACCCACGTGACAACAAAATTCAGTTTGTCAATATTCTCTTTGACAAACTTTCAGAAGTAAAAAGAATAGGACGCTCAACAGCGCGATTCCTTTTCTTCAAAGACATGTATGTACGCTGAGAACAATTTTCTCTAACTCTTGCATACGGAGTCACCCTTCATAAATCACAAGGTCCTACCCTAGATAAAGCAATGATAGACATTGGTAACACAGTCTTTAAAGAAGGCATGAGCTACGTAACACTATCACGCTTACGTACACTTGACGGTCTATTTCTAATCAACTTTGATGCAAGTAAAATAAACGCTGATATTCCTTGCATTTTAGAATACAATAGACTTCGTTCACTATACACTCCCCATCTAAACACATATTCTGTTCCACAAAAAGTAAAACATTATACAAGAAAAATGAATCAAACAGAAAAGCAACAGGATGTCACTGCAAATCCTCCAAAGAGAGTAAAAGAAAGTAATACTTTATCAAGTGCCACAAACAAAAAAGAATCAATTAGGGAAAGTAAACCAGGTACTTCTTCAAAGAAGGAAGACAAACTCCAAAAAAAGCAGTCAGATACAGAACTACCTGATCCATTTAAACTCTCAAATATAGTTGGTGTAAGTTACTATGCAAATGTAACAATGAATATTCTATTTCAATTACCACCAATTGTTGAGAACATTTACTTACCCAGTACAGACCCATTGTGTTTGCAAATGTTAGTACTTCACAGAAACACAGGAAACAATCCTGACAACACGTATAGTGTTTATGGAATAAGACAACAATTGGACTACTGTGCTGGAATGGTGAAATTCACTATAAACTCACAGGAAGATCCACAAGCATTTCTAATGTACTTACTATTAGTACTGGAAAACAAAAACATACCTATAAATGAAATCTTCCAGATTTCATACATGTGGAAACATACATGCATTCTCTGCAACAATGTGACACAAGAACAAATCCCCAATGAACGCTTTGTGTATATATCAATACCTAATTGTGAATCCGTTCCATTTCAGCAACTTGTACAAAATGCAAACCATGGTAGATTATGTTCGACCTGCAATTCGATAATCGCTCCACGTTAGTAATACAAACACATAGTAAATACGTAATACTAATGCTTCTACGTTACAATGCAGATGGTACCAAAAACAACTGCGAGCTGACTGGATTCACACATGGTCAATTATCACTTGGTAGGAAAACCTTCACAACAATAGGTATAATCTACCATGCAGGAGTCACAACCAATTCAGGGCACTACACTGCATATATAAAAAAGAAATGTGGATGGTTTGAATGTAATGATAGTACCATTACTCTAAAGCAGAGATTACCAGCAAATCTTACAAACGCTTATTTAATGTTCTTAAAACCAAAATTTGATAACTAAACTGTACTTAAACCTTAAGAACACTTGTAGTAAAAAAATATAAACTGTCACAATATTCCAAAAGCTATCTAACTGCCGATGCTACAACAACTAATCAGATAAATGAATACCACTCAAATAGAGAAAAAACAGACAGTTAGAATACGCCAATTGGTATCTAACTGTCCCAAAATTTAGAAATATCCAAACAGATAAATCAATACCACGAAATTATATCAAAAAATAAACAGTTAGAATACACCTACTGGTATCTAACTGCTCCAAAATTTTACAATATCCAAACAAATACCTAATATCTTACTGTTCCCAAAAATTGGAACAATCCAATGTATAAAGCATTAGCCAGAAACAACAAGTAAACACTGAAAACAAACAAACAAATAAACTGTAGCATAACACAAAAAGGTTTTTTTTTAATCCAACATGGATTTTTTTCTCCCACAGACCCAATGATTTTAGCAACAAACACAGAAACTGAGCAAATTGCACAGTACTCTGGTTTGTCATTTACTAAATATGAGGGTAAAAAAAAGAAGAAAATGTTGATTGTACAATGTAATAAGTCTTTATTAAATACTAATACTAACATGCTATTTTCTTTTATCACAGAAATGAACAAGAAAAACATGGACTCTCGTTACTAAACCAAATAGTAAGTATAACATGATAAATACAACCATCACAGCATATCACACCCATACTGCCTTATAACAATGTTCCTTTCCTTATAAATTTGTTTTTGACCCAAAGTTATAAGCCACTATGAGTGTGATATGCTACGGTGCTTGTGGCCAGAGCATAGACTCTTGGGTGCATGGCATATGAGTGTGATATGCTGCGGTGGTTGTGGCCAGGGCATAGAGTCTTGGGTGCATGGCCAAATGGCCATGCACCCAACATTCTATACCCTGGCCACAACCACCGCAGCATATCACACCGATAGATTCAAGCATTGCAACCATTTTAATGTCCGCGGACACAAGGAAGTTCTTAGAACACATTCAACTTGCCAGAGGACGATACGGACAGCGTCCTCAGGACACCCCCATTTTCTTTATGTACGAACATTTCAGGACACAGCGAGTGTTCTTAGAACACTTTCAGCTTGACAACGAACAATACAGACAATGGCCCTCATTACGACCCTGGCGGAAAGTAACTGACCTGACCGCCATAGCGTAAATAGCGTTTCCGCCATTGCACGATGGAGGAAAGTGCGGCTAATTCCGACCCATCGGGCACGAGCATTACGCCATGGCAGAAGTGCAAAGTCCGCGATGGCGGAAATGTCCCCAAAACGCCCCTCACCGCCGTCGTACGGCGCCCTAGGTGCAATTCCGCCACCCATCATAGCGGTCACCGTAATGAGCGCTAATCGCAAAATACGGTGACCGTAAATATACGGAAACGGAAGTAAAAACATGGGGCCGGAACGGGAAACAGCACGCCGTACACCTATAAAATCAGAATCCCAACACAACCATTAAAAATCCGACCCTGAGACACATCCCAACCCGTTAGCCACCCTAGTTAAAACAATCGAAATGGGAAAAGTTGCCAAAAAAGCGTGCGACCGCAAGCGGCAGGTCCACTTCTCCCATGAGGAACTCACCGTGCTCACAGAGACCCTCCAGGAGAATGCTGCCGTCGTCTTCTCGACGCAAATGACCAGGACGGCACTTGCGAACAAGAAGGCCATATGGGCCCTGGTGGCACAGCGGGTAAGTGCGGTGGGGACCGCACCCCGCAACCCACAGCAATGCAGAAAGCGATGGGACGACTTGCGGATACGCGTACGGAGCATACTATCTGCCAACCGTAACATTGCCACAGCTACCGGGGGAGGATCGGAATCACCCATCAAGTTGACCCCCTGGGAAGAAATCTGTGCCTCCACCATTGGAATGGAGAGTATAGAGGGAGTCGGAGGGATGGAGAAAGGAGTGCAGACATCCGAAGAATCAGGTAGGTGGGCCAAATAAAACAATGCTAAATCCACAATGTCCAATCATGTGAAGTACCATGTGTCCACATAGTGCAACAGAAACACATGTCCAGGAGAACGTCCACATACATTGGCCTGATAGCGCACTTTAAAACTCACATTGAATACATAAATAATTAAAAATCCTAAAAATACTCTCTACACGTGCAGCATGCACACCCTAACTGCAGGCTGCAAAACAACTGCATCCTCAATCCACACAAAAATGAAACCACCTCCAAGGCCCTGACCCAAATCACCCTCAGGTACCACCCCAATGCATGTGATACATTGCCATTCCAATTTCCACAGACCCATAAATAACGCTCGCCCTCCTTTACTCCACCACAGGGTCAGATTCAAATGACAAGCTCCAGGACACCCCTACCAGCACACCTGCAAAGAGGGCCAAGACCAACGGCCAAAGACCCTCCACCTCAGCTGCACGGATCAAGACACGGCAGCAGCACAAATCAAGTGGCAGCACACAGGAGGGGACTCCAACAGGCACCCCAGCAGCCAGCATGCCCACAACAGCAGCACCACAGGTCCCCCCAATGGATGCCACAGAAGGCACTGCTTCTGGTGGCAGCAGCACCATAGGTGACACTGCATTAATGGCAGCATGCTCCGACACAGAAAACGGTGCTGTCGATGTAGGACCCATCCATGACCTGTCTCAATCCCCCTGTTTGTTTCATCCCGTACACCATGAGGATACCACGCAGGGGCACCCACAAGACGACGACTGGCCATCCCCCACAAGCCCTGTGGCAAGGCAACATGAGGTCATCAGCCCCTCTGTGACACCACCGCAAATGGCCATGGCCCAGCAGAGGCAACAGTCCCTCGACCAGGTGATCGTGCAACAGCAGCAACTGGCCACGCTCCTCAAGGAGCATGCTGATGAATGTGGGGGTACTAAGGCAGTCATAGAAACATCTACTGAGACACTTAGGGCACAAATGGAGAGAAGTACAGAGACACTAAGGGTACAAATGGAGAGAAGCACCGAGAGCCTGAGGGTACAAATGGAGAGAAGCACCGAGAGCCTGAGGGGGGAACTGCATGCGACGTCCAAAGACGTATGTGGTGAACTTGCCGCTGTGCGCCGTGTGCTCACTGAGCTCTCACAAACCCTTAGGGACATGCATGGACGTGAGCAGGCAGAGACATCATCCGTTGCAAGTTCCGTCCAGGGCAGCCCCCAACGTAGATCTGGGAGGAACCTGCGCTCCACAGGCAGGGGTGCCCCTGATACCCGGAGAGGGGGCTTGCAATAGCGTCTGCCCACTGACAATGAGCATCTTTGGACACTGGTGTTCGGGGGGGAGGTAGGAGGGTGGAGGGGGGGTGTTGGGCTTTCTCGGGTGGCGGGTCGATGGGGTGTGTAATATAATTTCACATATGCTATAAACATTACATAATCACCCAATGAGATGTGTGGACATTGATCTTTGTGTACGAGGCCTTTATAGGCGTACATTCCACATTGTGCATGTTCCAGACACACACAGTGCCACAAGTCCCGTGTCCATGTATCAGCCACCAGGCGTGAGTGCTAGAAGCATGAATCTATGATATTCTGACGAATTTCACGGCCCTCCTGTGCCTCGCGGACTCCTTGAGTTGCTGCCACATCCCCACCCTCATCATGACCATCTTCAGGTGCTTGTAGTTCTGCGTCAGGGGGCATGGGCACATTTCTACGTACGCACATGTTGTGTAGCATGACACATGCCATGACCATCTTTGCAACCTTCTCATGGCGGTGCAGGAGTGCCCCGCCAGACCTGCTGAGGCAGCGGAAACGAGCCTTCAGTAGGCCGAATGCCTGTTCAATGACTACACGGGTACGTGAGTGGGCATGGTTGTAGTCCTCCTCATGCTGGTTCTGTTCGTTTCGGAGTGGTGTAAGGAGCCATCTCTTCAGTGGATACCCGGCATCACCTGTATGTGGACAATAAAGGATGTTTGTGGAATGACATTGCTACGTACGCATCCCCCCCCCTACCTGCCAGGTCATTTCCGCATCACATACCCCACATTATCATGCATGAAATGAGACTCACCGAGTAGCCAGGATCTGTTCCCTGCGTGTCGCTCCATGTAGCGTGGTATTGTAGAGTTCCTCAAGACCATAGAATCATGGGTTGATCCAGGAAATCGGGCACAACAATGTGTAAAGATCCTGTTGGAGTCACACACCATCTGTACATTAAGAGAATGATATTGTTTCCGGTTGCGGTACTGGGCCTCCATGGCATGTGGGACAACCAATTCCACATGGGTGCAGTCGATGGCACCAATGCAACCCGGTATGCCGGCCAGTGCATGGAATCCAACTTTTGTGTTAGTAATGTCATGCTCCGAGCGTGGTTCAGAGATGTAGTCGTCTGCGTGCTTCAGGAGGGCATCGAGCACTTGCGATAGTGTCCGTGAGAACAGTGGCTGTGAAATGCCATGCAACTGTCCGACTGTGTGCTGGTAGGTGCCTGTGGCCAGGAAGTGGAGTACAGACACCACCTTCAGTAGGGGTGGGATGGCGGTTGGGCTATCTATCATGCTGACAAGGTCAGCGTGTGTCATGTTCACAATGGCGGTTATGGTGTCCCGGTCCAAACGGTAGAGGGTGTGGATCTGCTCAGCAGTGAGGTTGAACGGATGAGCTCGGAGGCGTGGGATTGCGGGCTGCCTGCGTGGTGGTAGTGGCTGTGCTGGTGGCCCTTGCTGGCCCTGCCTTGCCCTCCTCCTCCTCCTGCGTCTCCTCTGTGCGGCCGGTTGTTGTAGTAGTTGGTGTTCGTCTTCTTCTTGAAGTTGGAGTACTTGCAGTGCTATCAGGTCCCCCAGGGCCAACATCGCTAGTCCTGCCGGTAGCATTTTGGAGTGGGTGTGGTTGTGGGAGGGGGTTGGGTGTGCAATTTATGTGTTTTCAGGCTGTCTAGCCTCCACCTGTGGTGATTCATTCCACCTGTGCCAGCTGCAATCCCCTTTGGGCGAGCACTGTACCGAGGTTCACCGACGGGCGGGGCGTCCCATTTGTGAGTGAAGCCAGTTGCCATTTTCACACACTGCCGCACTACATGGATAAATTTGTGATTTCAAGCGGTCACAGATGCCTTATCGACGTGATGTTGCAAATGAGGAATTCGAAGGACAGCGCTTTCGGTTTTCAGCTAGCGGCGAGGAGACGCCCACAGGTCTGACTGCAAATATAACATTCTATTGTTTAATGTCCTTGGGACAGGGGCCATGGCGAGAATGCAATGATTGATATGAATAGTATGGGATGCGCAATAGCGTAGTGGACGATAAGGCAGGACGTTCCCAAATACATGTTACTTCACAACACTAGGATTCCGGGCTGGAGCACAGTGGATTTTGCAGACTGCATTACGCACAGACTCAATGGAAGTTTCAAATGTGATGTGAGTAAATAATCAGGCGTTTTCATACCGGGATGAGGGAATGATGTATGGATGCATGGACAGATGATTTAATTGAGAGTTTGCCATGTACATGGCTTTTCGGGATCTATCCCCTTCCCCTGCGCTATGTGATGCAGAGCTGCCATAGTGGGACCATCGTCTATCTGCCCTTGTTGAACCCTCCCTGTCTCGACGCGCCTTCAAACACTTGTGTCTATGCACGTTACGAATCCCATCTAATGGATTCTGTCTTAACAGACGCATGCACACAAACACTCGTTTGTAATAGTGTTTTCACCTCGATTTATATAGTTATGATTCGCAAGTGATTTTTGGGTGGAAATAATCCTTTTGAGTGGGCTAGCATGCATATGGCTGTGGATTTAGTGTGATCATTGAAGTGAGTAATACAAATGAAGTTCTGATGCCCATGCTATTCTTTTTCATTTCATTTGGGTGACAGGTATCTCCTCCCCTTTTGCCGCTGCCATCTGTATGCCACTCCTGCAGATGGCTTTTACTCCCGACACCTGCTGCTTCGAGTTAATCAGTGGAGCACCATTACGATCTTATGGGACGATCGCCAATGGGCCACATGCCCTTACGCAGTACTAGTGGCTAGGAGCTACATATCAGCCTTTCAGCTGGACTAGTGCCTACCTAATGGGACGGCCCTGCGGTTCTCGGCGCTTCCATGTTGCCTTTTTGAACGTGAATGTAGCCCCTGTGTACCATGAAGGAACAGGGCGTCACACAAGGAGAAGCTGGTCATTTATTGCGGATGCAGCCCACAGTGATGAAAAATATTTTGGAGTTTATGACCTAATAGCTGTATGGGCTTGGTGAATTTGATGTGCATTAAAATTTGATTCTGATTTCAACCGTGTAGCGTTATTCTTTGCAAGTAATGTAGCATATTCCTATTTGTGGAGCGGTGTATTGTGAGGAGATCTGCTTTGGGTTCCGGCTTCTGAGTATAGTTGCGTGGTACTGTACTGGCCGCGTTTGCCTACGAAGCCCAGTAAGGTCAGGGATGGGGCCTGCCATTATGACTGTTTTAATGATGTCATGCTCAGGGGCGGGGGATTGGCTTTTGTGTAACAGATGCCGGTCAGCCAGGTGGATTGGTGGAATGATGTGATTATCAGAAAATGGCTGGTCACAGGTGCCTGTGTTTGCGTGCGTTTCTTGGAGGGAGACTGAGGTCATGTCCATTGGAATAGCTTCTGTATTCGTGCCATCTGTGCCCTGCAGCTCCCATTGGCCCCTCTTGAGATGAGCCTGGCTGCTCAGTCACTCTGTCAACTTGTGTGGTACATGCTTATGCTGATGGTTGGTTTGTTTACTGGCATGAGTACAGGGCTGGTGCAGTCTCCCTCAGGATACTGCTTTGAATGTTGCCTTACACTGGTGTCAAGCGATGGGGGCCTGTTGTTGTTTTGTCTCATGTTTCAGTTCATATTGCTGTACTTGAACCTTCACGTGCCTGTGCTGCATCAGTACGGCAATGGTGCCATGCCAAATATGGATGGCCACTCACAAGGCACTTGGAGCCCCTACATTCATTTGTTCGTTGGCATGCATGGGTGACTTGTGCATTTCACTGGTTGCATTGTGTAACTTCATTGCACCTACGAGGTGTTGTGCAATGTGGGCAGGGAGTGGTGTACAGGCACTCAGTAGGGCCATTTACGGTTGGTTCGCGATGCCGTAATTCTCACCATGGCGGAATGGTACTTTCCGCCATGCTTGATGGCGTTAAGTGAATGTCCGCTAGGGTCAGCATTCGCGTACCGTTGCGCCATGGTGGTAATTACAGTTTTGCATGGCGCGCGTGCGCGTACTTGGTGCAGTTTGCGTTGGCGTTCACTACGGTGTCGCTGATGGCATCGTACTTTACGGTGACGGGTCATAATCGCACCGAGCGGTATTCGATGGCGGTGTTGCATTTCCGCCATCGTTTTTCGATTTCCGCCAGGGTCGTAATGAGGGCCAATGTCTTCAGGACACCCCCTGCGAACATTCCAGGACCCCACGAGTCTTCTTAGAACACTTTCAACTTGACACCGAATCCATTCTGCTTATTTACGAACATTTCAGAACAGCCGTGTTGTCCGCAGACAAATCGAACACAACAAAAGCGTCTAGCACATAAAAAAAATACAACATTGCACCTATCTCATACTCCCCCACCCTCCCCAAACACTCTTACACACCAACACACTCCACTAAATACAATTTTTAAACCAAGTTTCACCTCGCTGTCCGTGGTCGTCCGCGAATGCAAGATGTTGGGCGCCACCAAAAATCTGACATGCTCCACGCCCCACGCCATCCAATCAGCGAACACGTCGGATGTCCGCGGACATCGCGCAAGCCGCTCGGCCAATCAGGGCACTGTCCGCGGAGTAAACCGGGAAGTCCGTCCGCAAAGCGAATGGAGATATCACTAATTTTTTTTGCCTTACATTTTGGTCATTTTCAAAAAAACTACTGGATGGATTTACACCAAATTTGCAAAAGCACGCTTTCGGGACCAAGCCCCCGCTCCTGCCGCAAATTTGGTGTAAATCCGTCCAGCGGTTTGCACTGTAGGCATGCGCAAAGGTTTTTCCCATTTTGTACCTGGGAAAAAACAAAAGTTTTGGGACCCCCCTATAACTTTGCCCCCCCTGGCAAACCTCTCCAAACTTTGAAAAACAATTCAGGGTGGGCCATATACTTTTTTCGCAAAGTTCGTCCAGAGGGAGCGAAGTTATAAGCCACCCAAGAAATGCTCTTCCTATGGAAACACCAACTTAACCATAACTACATGGACGCTACTGCGTCCATGTAATGTATTTATTTGTTCATATATGGTTCCGGAAACCCGCAGGCATCGGGGCACCAAAAAAAAACACAGGGAACAACACAAAAAGGAAACAGAACTAGCAAAAGGGAATTAATGGAGTCTTTGTGAAAATGCAATGTTCTCAGATGTCTGCGAAAACTGAAAGGGCGAATATTATGTGTAAAATGTTCCATTTGCACAGCAAGGTGACATATTTTTAGATTTAAAAGTTGCAGACCTGTAAAACTTTGCAAGGAACATTAACAGAAAAGCTCTTCTCTGAATGTTCATGCTTAATCTACAGAAAACAAAAGCACAATGGTCCTGTCCACTCTCATGGTTTGGGAAAGAGCAATTGAAAGGAATATGCATGCTTCCCTTTAAGAAGTGTTTATTTGCTGTGTCATCACTTATCATAATTTGCAAAAGCAGTAACTGACATACTTGGTCTGCACACTGCGGCGTAACTTCATCACATATCATTGCATAGGCTGGAGAGTCCCCCCACATTTTGGGGGTATTGTGCCCCGGTAGTATTATTTGGATGCACACTTTGCCAAGCATCAGAAAATGTAATGCTTGTCGGTCGATTAAACATCAGTCCCTGGCTTCTTTTCAGCAGTCACCTGTGTCACAGTGTCCTGCATCAATGAAAGGCCTTTAAACACATTTCCTTTTTGAATGCAAACACATTGTTGAAAAGGCTTGGTGGATGTTGGAATATAAAGTAGTGAACCCACGTTGCGTGATGTATACTTTCTCCACATTAGGATCTTTGAAGCTGCTTCAATGCTTCTGTAGTACCATTTCCAGAATGCATTGCCCTTTGTTTGAAACCTCGGGACTCACTGCAGCTGAAGCTTGAAGTATCGGAGGAGCCTTTTTGGAAGGGACTTGCTGAATGTGGTAGCCACGAGCCCCAGCTTTGATAATGCCCATTGGAAGGTCGTTTAATGGCACGGAACGCAATCAGTAAAAAGCAGAACTTCCTCCAGAGGCGTTGCTAGGCGTCAGGTGTGGGAGCTGAGGGGGCTAAAGCCCCAGGTCTTTTGGTTGTGGCCCCGGATAGAAACTCAGGGGCTACAACTAAAAGGCTAGCTAACCCCAAGTCCTGACAGTCCCAACATTAGCGTAGCCACAGATCTTTTACAAACTAGCAACACCCTGTTCAGTCTTCACTTAGGGAAACCTATTTAAAACGCCTTGGTCACTGCATGGTGAGAGGACATAGAGGGAAGAGGGCCAGCTGGGATGACTAAAGGCGGGGTGATGACATAATGACGGGTTGATGGAGCGCATTTCTTCTATGAACTATTCTCACCACGTTAGGATGTGAAGAGGAGGCCATTCGGGGTAACACAATGTATGTAGTATGCAGGAGTGCGCCACCACAGCAGTGCCATAAACGAATATGAAACAATAATACCATTGTGCCCTTCAACTGGAAAACTGGAAACAAAAGTCACGCAAAGCAACATAGCACTCAGCAGCCCGAGGCGTTATGCTAAATAAACCGGCGCAAAGCATTGCTAATTCTGCGCTAAATACAATACACTGCAGGGAAGTGCTGCCCTTTGATAATCTAAACTAGGCGCTAAGGCTGCCGCTAATACAAACAAAAAAACACTACTCTTTGATAATCTGGGCACATTAGTGCATGTAGTACCGCAGGCAGGAGCTACTATTATGACTGCCTAATCTGAAGTAGGCATTTCTCTTTTAATGTGCATGAATAACTAGACGACAATACATATTTATTCTGTCAACATTTCCGTTTTCCAGTTGAACCATATTTTTATGCACTTATGGATTACTCTCAATGGGAATTTGAATTACATTTTTACTGCTTAAAAATCATTTGACTCACAACTTTAAGAAATAGGGTGTAGAATACTCTCACTTCTAATTCCTATCTAGAGCCCTGGGTGGACATGCTTTTGGGTGATGCATTGTGGATCTGTGTAGAAGCACATTCAAGGTGCATTGTGGCTAATGTGGTCTGATGTGTTATTGTGTTGCAGTGGTGTGTGTCTATCACTATGTGTGGGTCCCGGTGTGGTGGATGTGTGCATGCACCCTTGGATACCCCTTGTCAATGGTGCAAGTGCTGCACGGGTTCAGCCAGTGCCTTCTCTTGACATGCACTGCTTCCTGTGGCTACCCACGCCCCTTTTACTTGTGCTTCAACATGCATTTGTGGCAGGGTTTGTACTCACCCACTATCCAGGTCCGTTGTCTTCTGTGCCTCTCCATGTATCCCGGCAGTGTGCTGTTGCGTAGTACCGTGGAGTCATGGGTGGATCCATGATAGTGGGCACTGCAGTGGCTAATGATAAGGTCAGGGCCACAGGTCATCTGCAAGTTCATGGAGTGATAGTGTTTGCGGTTCCTGTAAACTGCCTCATGGGTCTGGGGCACCACCAATGCAACATGGGTGCAGTCAATTGCTGCTATCACATTGGGTACTTGTGTGGTGGCATAAAAGCGTGCCTTCATTTCATTCACCTGGGCCTGGATGGTGGGCAGTACGATGAGCTGGTTGACATGGTGCTGCACGGCATCCAGCATCTGGGACTAGGCCATGCCATGCATCATGGCCACAAAGTGCTGGAAAGTGCCCATACCCAGGAACTGCAGGTCTGCCACCAGCTTGACCAGTGGGGGCACGGCTGTGCAGATGTTAATCTTGCTCCCAATTTCGTCTTGTATTGTGGCCAGCAGCTCAGTGATGGTTGCGCTGTCCAGGCTGTACTCACTTACCAACTGGGTGTCACTGAGGGCCCAGGGTGACAGCCTAACCCTGAGAATGGGTGCATGCCTTGCTGGGGCTGTTCTCCTCGTCCTCCTCACCCCCTGCCCCTCCCCCTGTGCTCCCTGTGCTCTTGCCTGGTTGTCCAGCATCTGTAGCTCCAGGCGCAGCTTGAGCTACTCTGCATGTGACAGCTTCCAGCAGAGAATGGCAGCATGGTGTTGGAAAGTGTGTTTGGGGCCTGGGTGGGTCTTATGTAAGCCTCTGGTGTGCACTGTTTGCGACTGTGACTTGATTCATGACACCTGGGTTCATTTACCTTCAGCTGGAGGATGGTGGTAATTCCAGCTGTATTAGGTCGGGTTTTCAGGCGATAATACCGCTGGACATGGAGTTGTGACAGGTCTGTATGTAAAATGCTAGAAATCAGGATGGGAGATCCGTAGACAGCTGTCTAGTTTTGAAGCTATTTTATTTTGCCTTCAAAACGATTTTGCACAGATAAATAGAATTAAACATTTCCAAGACTTTCGATAAGCACGAAAGTATGGACAGATGTTTTTTTCAAAGGAAATACAGGTGAGTATAGTCCTCTTCAATCATCGAGAGACAAGTTCCACAGTGGTGCACGAGCATACAATACAGGTAAGTAGTGACATAGAACTTGTGCAGGGTGCAACCCAGGACTGTAGTAGGTCCGGGGGTATTCAACAAAATAGTGTACACAACACTATCCATCAACACATATATACAAAGGTTGTGCCACAAAACATAGACACGGAGGTGTTTCGGCCAAACTGGGCTGGGTAAAAGCCCGTGGTGGTGGTGGCCTTCATCAGAATGAACACTGGTAGTGGTGCTGTCCGTATAGGTAATCGTCGGCAGTGGTGCAGCGGGGATGCTGTGCTTGGAGTCCTGTTATGGGTACCGGACTCTGGAAACCATGTCTGCAGTTAGCATGGAAAGACTCGTATGATTCGGGTCTCCTCAGCCAATAAATACAGCCTTAGGCCTCTAGGAGCGAATGCGAAAAATGCTGACTGCACTCCTTGCGGCTCTGGATTCATAGGTTGTGATAGGTCTGTAATAGCGCTGTGTGTTGTCAGCGCTATTACCACCAGCTGTATTTGTGCCTGGCTGTTATAGCACAGGCTGTATTAACGCGGGTCCCTTTTGGATCTGGCACTAATTGCGCAGGGCCGTGATCGGGGGGAGCAGTATTTGCGGCGCTAATACTGTTAACGCCGCATTTAAGGGCTACCTCGTGATCTGGCCCAATGTCCAGTACATTATAGAATTAGTGAGCACAGGTCGAGAATACAAAATTCAGTTGCCCAAGCTCTCTTCGGTAGTCATTTTTTACACAAAAAGCATATTCAAGATGACGTTAAATTGTTCACACTCAAGAAGGTTGTGGTCGATCAATGAGGACGATTATTACATCAAATTCATTTTTTATTGTGCATTTATAAGGCACTTATACATCAAGAAATTCTGTTTCAAAGTGCCCTTTCTTCTAGAGAACAATTTTTGATATATAATCCACACTCTCATTTAGACGGTTTAATGACTTTATTTAAATATACTTATTTGAATATACTATGAAAGTAACAGCTTTATACATGAGCTTTTCCATTTGCTATTTCGATAATGTTGCAATTGTTTGAGTTAAAACGCATACATGTTGGTATTTTAACAGTGACAAGGCCTTAGCTTTTATGTAAGCCCTGCATTACAGTCTTTTAATGAACATGCGCGCACTCTTGCTTTTAGTTTAGGAATCAACAGATGACTGTTTAAAGAGAGACTCTACTCCTGTGGAATTGGCCGTTTATTAAAGATGGCCAATTGGACAGACTATACATAAGCCATCAGTGTTTATTATTCACCATGGGGACAGTCATCCATGTGATCTGAATTGACCACAGAGTGGACAGTCGGTTCTTAGAATTTACAAGCATTTGTATTTTTCTATGTATGTCACTAAAAGCACTTTATAGATGGTGGCACTTTATCTAATGATGTGTTAGTCTTACTTGCTGTTTTATAAATATTAATATATTCTTGATTAATACTGTAGAATTGTTTTCAATGAATGCGCTCCTTCTCACTGCCTCTCTCATTCCCTCCACATCCCTCTTCCTCATTGCACTACCTACTCATTAAGGGCCTGCCCTACTCATTAGCAACACAACAATTAAACTAAAGCCACCAATAGGGTGGCCCCTTACCCATCTAAAGGTAATGTTGCTTACATCTCTTCTTCCTTTTCTTTCCTGCTAATTCATGGTAGTGTTCCTTGGGGCCTGCAGGACTCGCCCCTTCTCGAGATAATGGTTGCCTGCACTTCTGGGATCTGTGGGTATGAAAAAGGAAGCTATGACCGACCCGGCAGGACTTTTCTGGGAGCATGGAGCAAGTGTGCAGGTCCCTCGGTAAGTAGGTCTCCCCAGCGAGCCGAGCTTGGTCAGCTGCCTAGGAGCAAAGAAGGGGACCATGCACTCAGAGGAGATCTTCTAAACACAGGGCGTGAAGGCACCCCCCAAATGGAAAGGGATATCCCTGACATCACGGACGCAGTCAGGTAAGTGTCATGCCCGCCATCTCCCCGCAGGGGCGTGGGAGGGCTGTGGGTCAGGTGTCCCAGCCCTGGACCGTGCAGGTTCTCGCAGGCGATCCCAGAGCTCTCTGCCAGGAGTCTAATGCTGTCCGGGGCCACCATTACAGGAGGTTGAACCTGGGCCTAGGGGCACACACTCACGCTGATGCCGGCCGGGTCTGCCCTTGCAGGGTGCAGTATCTCGGCCTACTGTCACAACCTCCACAACAATGCTGGTTGGCATAACCTTGGCGGTAGGCAGCCCCTGGGGTTCATTTCCTACCCATACTGACTGGCTCCAGGCGGGGACACTCGGCTAGTGTGTGACCCCAGCAGGGCTAGCTAAATCACGCCCAGCCTCACCTCGTGGTGATTGGCAAGGAGAGTGACAGTACACCTATTCACGGATCTCTGGGGGTGGGGAGTGGTCCTCTTCAGGGGTTTGTTAAGTCTGGAAAGGATCTGGGGCTACGCTAATCTCGGGGCTGTTGGGTCCTGGGGCTAGCTAGTCTTTTGGTTGTAGCCCGTGCGCTTCTATCCGGGGCTACAACCAAAAGATGCCAATTAGTTGTCCCATTGTGAAGGGAGGGTTTCGGCAGGAGCTCAACAAGCCTGAGCTGTTAGCCACACTAAAATGCCAAATGAGCGAAACATGATACCATTTGCAGGTTGCAAATGGTTTCTGATGATTAAAAATGCTCTGCATCGTATAATGGGGGGGGGGGGGGATAATTTGCTGTGCCACCAAAGATGAGGGGGTCAAACATTGTCTCCTCCTGAATTTGCACCCATGGTACCTATGGCCCAGGATTTAGGGGGCTATTCAGAGTTTGGCAGATGTTTTAATGCAAGAGCACCAATTCTGGGTTCATCACCTGCAGAGGTGGCATTTCTTGAATACCTCTGGGGGTATTTCGGAAATATCACCTCCAACAATGGTAACCTAGAACGGTTTTCATAAATAATTTGTTCAGCATTTCCACTTTCAATGTGAAGGTCGAAATGGATTATGTAAAGTGGTTCTCATCTCTACTGTGCATTTTGTTACGTACACAATGGGCAAGGCTAACCCTTTTATGCCTTACATGCGTAAGGTGGTGAGAGGGTGGAATCAGAGATGCCCACCTTTCATCCCCGTTACCATGGCCCTTTGTAAAATCTTTTTTCACTGTATTGAAGGGAAGCGCCTGCGCTGCCTTAAGTACTTTTTAAAAATGTTTTTAAAACTGGGGACAGTTGGGACTGTTTACCTCAACCTCTGTAGAGGTGAAACGGGTGGATTTTCAACAGAAAGTCTGCCTAATGTTCCACTGGCAGTTTTCCCACAGAATACCACTGATAGTAGTTGATTAAACCATGAATTGGGCAGATGGTAAAATCTGCAGTATTTGCCAATTCTGTTATCAATTCCCTATATTTGAACATAAAGCTCCCCCCAAAATACTCAGTGTGTCGACCTGTGAATGATGAAAGGCAGAACCAGGCATAGACAGCAGACTCGACTGGTCTCACATGTACACTTACAGTTCCCCCTTCAACTTTACTAATTTAATCAATTTCAGAAGGATGAAAGGATGAGTTCTTAACCATATTCAAACCTAGAACCTGAGGTTTTAATGTAGGTCTTTGCAGCAGGTGCATTCATTTACTGAGACATCTTACAGCAGAGTGTAAGGGTCCTACTTGGATAACATTCATAACATTCACAGAAGTACAGGACTCCATTTCCGTTTGCTATCCTCCCCTCTGAGCTCCACCTGACCCCTCTATTTCCTACCCTTTCTCTCGATTCCTGAAGCAGTTTCACTTTTTGTGTGTGTTATTTTCCTAAGCTTCTATTTATTTTTTCACAGCCCACGGCATCGAGGCGCTGTTACAGGAAGTTCTTTTTCTTTTGTCTTAATTTATAACGCGCTTAAACACGCAGGGGTTTCTAAGCGAGGACCCGGGGATCGAACCTGCGATGCTGTGTTGCTTCGTGTCGTCTTGCTTCCGAGGCGCGCACGTTGCGGCTGAGCTATCCGCCCGTTCAGTCTGAACCATCACAAACTTCCCCGAGCATTTATGGCTCTTAAAGTAGGAGAAAACACTGCCAGAGTTCCTGAAACCTAAATTAATCTGACTATGAGACTTGCGGGCGATGGTTCACCCAGGACAATCATGATCACACTTGACAACACCAAATATTTTAACATGTTTAATGCAACATGAATTTTCAAGATCTGTCAAGCTCCTGTTTGTGCTGCAAGTGTCTTCCATAACAACGCATTTTACATTATAAATTGTACTAAAATATTCAAATAAAAAAATCTACCAATAACCAAAACAAGGATCTAGTGAAGCACGAGTTCTGGGCTTTAAACCTTCAGTGCCCGGGAAGCAATTGTTTCAGCAATGAAGAGTGAGCAAGTGCATCAGCGAACTCCATGATGGCCAAGCAGAAAACATATTTCTACTTAAAATGCAGTTTTAAAATGAATGCACTCTTTCCTGTCAACAAAACAATTGTGCTAACCGCTTAACTGCGGCAGGAGTTCACGTCACCATAATTAGCGGGTGCCACACAGACGCGGGCGGCCAGGCGGTCAATACTTCGCTGCCTTAGCCGAGCCGCCGCCTGCTGGGAACACACTGCTTCCATGGCTCAGCCTTCAATGTGATTTTCTGCTGTGACTGGACCTTTTGGAATACAATGAAAAACTGCTACAGGCATTAGCCTGGCTTTCAAAACAACCGAGACTTCTTTGGACCTACTACCCAGGAATATGCAGTTTGGTTTTAAAGGGAAATATTGCATTCGATGGAAACACACTGTTCTAGAAAGCTATTTTAAGAAATATAAGTGCCTCTTCCACATCTTGCAATTCTAGACACTGTGCAGCTTCAACAAAAACTCTAATATCGTCAACTGGAAATGCTTCCAACTCCCAGAAGAGAATGATCATTGAAGAAGGCGGATACGGGGCATGTACTTTGGGCTTCAGAAAGTATTCTTCCTCTTGCAGTAAAAACAATATTGATGCACATGACCAAACCCCAGAGCGTGAAAGATACAGAGTTCAAAGATCGGAAATGTTTGGAGCATTAGCAGACGTTGAAATAAAGTTACATGCCATAGTGAAAATGTTGTGAGCAAGGGAGAAGGAAGCTGGACTGGAAACAATTCATTACAAATAAAATAGGATGCATATGATAACAAGACCATTATGGGGGCGCACACCATGAAGCTTGTTCTAAGAAGAAGTTAGTTGCAATGCTGCACCCTTTTTCATGTACTTTTCACCATACCATTTGGAAACACCCAACCACTAAAGGAACCCTTTAATTGCACCCAATAACAATATGAAACGTAACAGCAGACCACCCTACCAGTGCGACTTCATTTATAATTTTTTTACACCGTGAGCTACATTTATGTATTTTATATGGTTCAAAGGTTCTGAAATACAATGTCATACTTCGTTTTGCCATCAGGATCACCACTCATATTCTCTTTAAAGACCCTTGCTTGCTTGTAGTGTAGCCACGAGAACATGACCATTAATTTACTTCTTCATTTTCTAATAACTACATCATATTTCAAAAACAAGGAACTGTGCTCAAACGTACACAGATGAGCCAGTTTTCCACTCAAAATGTCGAAACATTGAAACATGCCTTAAGTCAGTGCTTAAACATGTTCCAAATAATTTGCATGTTGAGATTCCCATTGTTGTGCACACAATCTTCCCTGGTCCATGTGATTATCGCACAAAGGTGCGGTCATAATCGTCACCCATCTCTGCTTCAATCTTTCCAGCAGGTGGATGTCCAGTTTAATCACCCTTGAACTCCCGAAACCTGACATCCCCTCACCTAGCTCCTCCATGAAAGATCCAGCCCATGTTAAATGGTGTTTGTACCTGGCTTAAATAGAAAACAGAAGAGCAAATGGAGGAAAATCATATCTGGGTTGGCCAAGAGGGACGCGGTGAGAGGGTTTCTGGGTAATACAGTGATTTTCCCCTCTTCCTTGGTTCAGAGTGCCAGGTATTTCTCGACATACCAAGATCACCTGATACTCTGCATCAATGAGTGCCAATACGGTTATATGTGATTTTACCGAAGTAAAATTCAGAGTGGTAAATTTCACAGATGTACAAAATACTGGAAAAATATATATTTTTTAAAATGTGGCCCACCCAATTCCCTATTTTCCTACCCTTTTAACCCGACCCCCAACCATTTTAACCCCTTACCCCACTACCTTATATATTTATTTAAAATGTTTGGTATTTTTTCAGTATTTCGTACCTCAGTGAAACTTACCACTCTGAATTTTTTCTGGTAAAATGACTGGATACCGCCAACACTCCACACTGTGTCTGAACCTGGGCAAGAAAGGTCCCAAGACACACTGCGCCAAGAAATGAAAAAATTGAAATACAATAATGGATTTATTTATGTAGATTGGTCAGCGTGACCAATCTACATAAATAAATCCATTATTGTATTTAAATACTTGCATTTCTTGGTGCACTGTGTCTTGGGACCTTTCTTGTCTGTGCTTAATTACCGTGGTAGTGTATCGGCAGTACACCCACACTTCCTTGACTCCCGGTGCCTTTTTGCTGATCACAAGTGACTGTACAAGCGCTGTGGATACCCTTGACTTTTACTGCCACTCTTTACTGTCTGTATCTGAACCTGGATCGGCATGAAATACCTTTCATCTTCAATTTATGGAGACACTGGATAGCTCTGATTGCATTTTGTTGGTGTTTGGGTTTCATGAGTTTGACCGTAGACTGCCCCATCAGGGGCATTCTCCTCAGGATCAAGTTCATGTGGGTTAGTCAAGGAGTCCAGGCAGAGAAATACATCTGGAAATCAAAAATGGGACAGCAACATGATCCCTTCCACATGTTCCAGGTCACAGCTGCTGCTTTAATTGTCATAGCTGGAAAAACCTAGAGAGGAAGGAAAATGCTTTTGTTTTAATATCTTAGTCAAAATTGTTGTACTCGGTTCGTCTTGGGCCTTGTGTCTAGGGACTTCTTGTGTAATCTCATTCTTTGGTGTCCAGACATTTGGTCGACCTAAAACTGGTCGAATGACATTTGGTCGACGAAATTTGGTTGAAAACCAAATGGTCGAATTTTCTTTTTAAATTATATATTTATTTTTCGGGTTTTCGTTTTTTACAAAAATGGGTTTTTAGAAAAAAAAGTGGGTTGGGGGGACCCCCCCCCCCAAAAAAAAAGGGGTGAAAATAAAAAAATAAAAAATTCGACCATTTGTTTTTCGACCAAATTGGTTCGACCATTTGTCTGGTCGACCAATTTTTTTCGACCAAATGTCTGGTAACCCATTCTTTTCATCCAAGTTCTTTATCATATTTCTCTTAACTCAGATTCTATGCTCTTTTGGAGGAGGCAGTACATTTGGGAGGGAAATAACACTTGGTTCTGTCTCCACAGAGTTCTCCTCTTTTTCAAATCTAATCGTCACGATTTTCCCTGCACTAAATTTCACTTTTTTTTTATTTTTATCTGATTTTATTTCAAGAAATAAAGAGGGTTGACCATTACACTTTGCCAATTCTTCAGCAAATTCAGATGTATTTTTGTGGGAGGCAAAATAACCTTCCTCTAAGGATACGCATATCTTTCCTAAGGCATCCCACTGTTTTCTCATCTCCTTGTGCATTTTGAATTAGAACAATTTCCTCTAGTCACTGTCCACCCTGACCTGGTGACTTATTTTGGGCAAGGTTTCTGTTAGCATTAGAATCAGGATTTCCCTGATGTGATCTCATAATCTGGCCAATACTCTCAGTCAATAGTTGTACCTGTCTCTCAAGTTGTAAAAATGATTCCCCATCCCTCGGACTGCATTGTGGTCTTTTGTCATATCACTGTTATTCCCTAGAAGGATACCTAACTCTCCTAGAAGAGTAGTTTTGTTAACTGCAATACTGGAACCTAGTGTGATAGTAATTTTCTTGGTAATTGGTTCTAGGAGTTGGTGATTGGTTTATCACCCTAGGAAAATTCTGAGTTAGATTTCCCTGGGAACCTACTCATGGGTTCTGACTATTTCTCTCTGAGGTAGGAACCTAATTACTGAGGACTAATGTAAGTCTTCAGTTTCATGGTGACTCTGAATCATGATGTTCCCATCTTCATTGTGTATCCTGGCTTGCAACATTATGCGTTACTACTGACTTCTGCAGTTGTATTCGCTCTCCCATCTTGCTTCTCCACTCTTTTTGACTGCTTACTCTCTGTTCTCTCCTGCCCTCTCCCTTTTCCTATCTCCTCCCCTCCTCCCCTTACTTTCTTCTATGCACTTACGCTATCAGAATTGTCCCAGGACCTAGTATGATAGAAACCTTGTCTGTCACTCCCCCATCCCCTTTCTGTTCCCCACCTCCCTCCTTCCAGCACTATCTGAAACATTGTCAGGCCTAGTACGATAGTCGCTTGTTTTGTTCCTCCCCTCCCTTTCTGCACCCCTCTCCCCACCTTTTGTTTTTCTCCGGCTCTACCAGAAATGTTGTCAGGCCTAGTACGCTAGTCGCCTGTCTGTTTCCATTTCCTTCCCACTCTCCCCCTCCCTTCCTTATCTATGTCTTAGTGCTTGCACTATCTGAAATGTCGTCAGGCCGAGTACGATAGTTAATTTCACATCCTTACTTTTCACGGCTTGTAAGAATGTCATTGTATTTTCCCTTGTTCCCTCCCTTGCCTTGAAGCGCTTTGAAACACATTGTGTATAGGCGTTTTATAAATAAACTATCTTATCATATCATATCAGTATTTTGAATGGCAGGTGTAGGTTTAGTTGGCTGGCCTTCTCTGTTCATTACTATCTTTGACTGGAGAGGAACACGTCTGAGCAGTACTCTTCATCAAAGCTACCTTAGTGTTAACTAGAGCAGGAGTTTGTTTGGGGTTCTTTTCTTGTGTTTTTCTGAGTTGTTCATAGAGCCTTGGAGCTTGGGTGCTGATCCTCTCAAGGCTCCTCGACTCATCAAAATGCAAACTAATGGAGTCACTGCATATTTTAGAAGGGCATGGAAGAAAGTAGTTCTGAAATCTCGACTCTAGATATGGACACGTCATGAAATTCAGGCAAATACACGCTTAGGTTTTCAGGAAAACTGCTTTGGAGATTGATCCTGTGCACACATTAAGTTATGAGCTGCATTGTGGGCTTCCTATAAATTGAAAACATATTTCAAAATGACAGTCTTGTGAGAGGACCATTTCTAATGAAATCGGTCTCACATACCAGCAAAGAAACTAGAGAGCTTGTGAGAAAATACCAATTTTATGAATTCAGTGTTATTTGGGTCATAAATCTTTTGATGGTCTTAACCTGTTTGATGGGACTCTCTAACACATTGTGATTGTGGTTTTCTTTTTCTATGTCTCCTTACTTGCGTCCAACTTCCTTCATTAGAATCAGAGCTAGTACTTGAGCCCCTCTCTGCTTTGATATCCCCCCTTGTCATAATGACTGTTGGAAGCTTTACAATGCGTACAGTACAGGGTTGCTCCCTTATTTCTCTTTCCCAATCGTCTTTTGGGTTATGGACCTCAAATCCTTTCAGATAGGTTGGACAGTGAACAATATCTTCATATTGCCATTCAGAACTTGTGTTTGCCCATCTATGTATGGTTCTGGGATATCTCAGTAATCTGTGGCATAGACAAGGACTTTTAGAATGCACTTTTTGGGTTTCCTTTTTTGTCTTCCAATGTCAGCCAAACAGGATAAATGGTCTTTCTGTTGGGTAATATGCTCTAATTGTTGTTCCCTTAACTAATTTCATAACTTTGTTCACTGCTTCTGCATTTTATACTTTTCTCATTTCCTATCCTGTGCCCTCCTGGCATACAAAGTGTGTAGCTCCACTCTCCTCTCACCAGAATTTCTCGATATTCCACTGTCCCTGACAGGGAACTCAAATCTACATCTATAAAGATAAGATTTGCAACTGCTTCTATACTCTCTTTAAATTAAGCATTTTTATAATTACAATGCCATGTAATAATGCATTGATGTGAGAGGCCTTATCACTTATTTCAGCCTGTAACCTTTCATGTTTCATGCGTCTGCAGACACTGACTATGAATGTCCTTAGTATTTAAAAGTTCTCTTTCTAAGCATGGTTTGGCTTCCCTGCCCACTTTCAGTTCATACTCTATGGTTTCCACTAAACTCTGTTGTTTTTGTAGTAACACTTGCTTGTCACCCAGATATTCATTCAACTGTTGTATTTCTTGTTCTCACTGATTGCTAGCTTTTGAGCAGTTTCTGTGAATTGGTGCAAATAATTTGCATTTTCAGCCAATCTTTCCTCCACCAGATTATGTTGGGAAAGCCGATTTGAGGAAATCTTCAAAAGCATCTGCCTTTATTCCCTTCAAGTAGATTTTATGTATAATTTATGCAATGCGCCATCTAGCAGGTCTCTTTCTGACCAAACATTTATTCCTAAATTTTGTACAATTTCTTTCATTTTTTCTTTCCATGATTCAAGATCCTGCATCACCCTTTACCCATGCATAAAATATATAGTCAAAGCATGTTTAAAAGCCATCCTTAACTTGGCCCTAACATCCATTGACCATATGGCTAGATTGTATATTTGATCGAAGTATGATTTAATATATTTATTAATCATCAATCTATAATCAAATAAACAATCTACCTGAACTATTTTCAGACTTCAAAAGTCACTATTTCTCTGAACACAAATCCACAAAATTCTTGGTCACTTATATAATTCATCTATTTCTGTAATGGTTCAAAACAAAACAAGCTGTATACTCAAATGGGGCCATTTATCATGGACCATCCAATCCAACACACTAATGCAACTTCACACACATCTGTGATCTTGGGCACAGTTTGTGTTACACAATGCATATGTGCATTGACATCAACGATATCATCTGCTTACCGCCCCGGCAGAGCTCTCTTTGTGTCAGAAATATTGTGAATATTATTTCTACTCTCGCTATGTTTCACTCTTTGATTTAACACCCAGGTACACAATCCCACCCCACAATTCTTGGGACAGGAAAGAGGCTGTATTAGAAATCAATATTTCATTTTCTTAAAATAAAGAGTCAATCCAAAGGTGGTCCCCTAACATTATGCTGGAGAAGTCACCGCCATATAAAATATATGTACACATAGGCAGCTTGTCTACAGAAGAAAATCAACCTGCCTATGAAATGTGTCGCTAAGGTTCAAAACACACATGTTTATTCCATTAATCAACTCTTTATTGTTCTGAACATCTAATTCTAATAGGACAAAATAACTTTTAATCAATGCAGTATAAATCCAATCTTACATCACTTATCGGCCAGTGTGTTCCAATACTTCAAACAACATACCCATAAAATAACTTTCTTTTAAGAAGTGACACCTTCTTTTGAGAATTTTATTATCTCCATTATCAACGAAAAGCATTGGTATCCGAGAAAGGTTTAACAAAAAATGACATTGATATGAAGTACATTTGAAATTAGTTTCCCAATGTGTAGGTGGGGAACTGTAGGTTGAAAGCATGTGAATGTAAATGAAACACAAACTATGGCATAGCAGTCTGGTATACAAGTCTAAAGCTTTGGGATTCGAGAAACTGCTCTGTCAATTTAGAAAACACAGCATATTGGTTGATCTATTCTATGTATCAACTCATAATCATGATTTTCAGAAAGAACAACAATTGTTCCCTCAGTTCCATGGAATGATTTGGGTGTATCTAATTCATGGTTCTCTCACTTCAACACAATGTCATTGGTGAAAAGTTACTGTTCCTTTGAAATTGCATCATCCTCTATGGAATCGAAGTGGTCCAGCTTAGATCCCTTTCATCACAATACCAATTTTTAAATGACAAGGCTTTAACCGGTATTGCTTAATGATTTCTCTGTTGGGCTAAGAAGCGTGCACCTCAATTCATAATCTGTGGCACTGACTGTATCTGCAAAAACACTCAGGGTTCAATTTACTTGGCTATGATCTACAAAATGCCACGATCTCTATGCAGGAAAATGCTATCTCTTCTGCACTGTGCACACAGTACAGAAGATACCATAGGCCTCATTACACGGTAGGCGGTAAGGGTTTACCGGTACCGGTATTTTACCAGTACCGGTAAATCCTTACCGCCTTACTACGAGGCCCCTTTGCGGGTTGGGGAATTTAACGCCTGCTTTTTTGCAGGCGTTAAAAACCAACCCGCAAAGGGACCCAGGGAGCTAATTACGGTACCGCAATTTGCGTTTCCGTAATTAGCGCCTTCCCCATTCCCATTATGCCGTATGGGGCAAAAATGGGAATGGGGAAGGGTAAATTACCGCCCCGCCAACCTTGGAATGGGGCGGTAATTCCCCTTTCCACCAAGGCGGTGCTGGTATTTTACCGGCATGAACCATGGCGCTAATAGCGCCATGGTTCTCCGCCTACCGTGTAATGAGGCCCCATGTGTTGTTATTTAAATGACATCTCACTTTTCTTAAAAACAGTGAGAAGGCAAAGTGCAATTCCCATTAAAATACCAAAGAATTCTATTTCGAGTCAATCCTTCTAGTGGTCTTCCTCCCAGTTCTTTCCATTCCAGGGATTTAGAAGGGGAGTGATTCTAGTGGACTGCAAAGACTGGAGGGGGTTCCTGTACTACTACCCACTATACGGTCGGGTAGAAGCACACAGGCACCCCAGCCAAGGCTTTCAATTGGTAAACGTGGGCAAGCAACCAAAGCTGAGACTCAAGGGTGGAGATGCAGACTGGTTCATAGGTACCTTGAATCCCCAAGCCCACAAAAAGGAATGTCTACACACTATGTTAGGTGCGACCCTTGTTCTTTTATTTTCTAACATAAAAGTTATGTGGATATATATAAATAAATTCTTGTAATTCTAATCAAATTGTTAACTCAATATAAACAGTTCTATGTGGTACCACAGTTACCCTTAGATTCAGTTGTAATGTACCAACTGCTGACAGTTATTAAAAGGCATTAACATTATTAGGCAATGTTTAACCTTATAGACATTAAAGTAGAAATGTAGGAAATACTTAGAACATTGGCAGAATGCTTGCTTTGATAATAAAAATGGAATCTATGTGATCACTGCGCCGATGAAAATGTCGATGCCAATTACGGCGTAGTGCAGTTATCAAATAGATCACTTTGCCCGCATTCCCCTTCCGACCCCCCACCACACCCCACTTACCTTTAAGCCAGTACACTTCTGTGTGCCGCCTACACTCCTCTATCCGTGAGGTGTCAGTTTCTCCAACTAACGTGGGTCAGAGCTGAAGCCGCAGGGTGCTTTTCTTTTTTTGTTTTTTTTGTTTCACTTTCTTGTCCCCCGCTTACCACAAAGGTAAGCGGGGGACCCCCCGCAACCCCTGACTCACGTTACGGCGCTCAAGGAGTGCGAGGGACACCCCCACAACCTCCGCTCTGCTTGGGAACAGTAGTGGGACTCACTATTTTGTGTGCCCCCAAAGTCGCTGTGACTGCGGGGGCGCACAAAAAAGACACAGTTTTGGTATGATTCCTAAAAATGCAATACTGTGTGAAGATCCCCCCACCCAGGCAACCTGTAAGAAAAAGGTAAGTTGCACTTTGCTTTTAAAACAATGACCAGTCCTTATATGTTCAGTAATTGTCTGCTTTTGTATCAACAGATCCCACCAGGCCAAAGTACTTGGGAAGCCACAGGAGAACAGGATCTATTATGAATCTGGGAGCCTTGGATGAACCCTGAGGATGGAAGATTCTCTTTCTTGTTACAGTACTGTGGGTGTCCTGGAGGGTGAAGTGGTGGAGTTTCTTGGTTTTACTTGATGATGCCCCTCGAGGATGGACCACTCTGGAAGATGGACTCACTGGGATGTCAGCGTCAAGCAGGAGAGGGGAGCCAAGTAGTGTCGGAAAGGCAGCAGTGGAGGTCTGTTTCGCTGGTCTTCTTGGTCAGGCTGCTATGCCGGCTGTGGATGTCCCACAAAAATGCAAATTGCTGTGGTCATCAACAAGGCTTGGGAGGTGGAGATAAGGTTTTGGGTTCTGTGGTGGTGGTGGCAGGTGGCAGGTGCAGTGGCAGAAAGTGTTGGGTTTCTTCAGTTAGCAGTTTGTCGTCATTTGTTTCTTCAGTGCTGCAGCTGCAACACAGATGACAGGATGGTGTCTGGTGAGTTGGACCCCAGTACTGGACTGCTCTGCAGACCTCCATCAAGTTTGGAGCCTCAGGACTTGATCTTCGGTTCGGAATGGTGGGAACTCACTGGCAAGCACTTCTCTGCAGGCAGCGACACTGGACTTCTTCAGCCATGAAAAAGTGGACAGATGTCGTGGTCGCAGTGCCTTTTGAAGATTTCTTCAGCTGGTTGGAACTTTGCAAGCTCTGGGTGTTGAGCGGCACTATGCCAGGGTACCTTCTCTTCTGGGTGATACACAGCAATCTGGCTTTCTTGTGGTCACGGACAGTTCCCAGACACAGGACAATGCTGGTGGACTTCTTGGGCTCAAGATGTCTGGACACACCTCTTCAGGACCCATGAAGATACCTCTGTAGGACAGCAGGCACACAGGACTGGCTTCTAGGGGTATGCAGTGATAAAATCGCAGCAGAAATGACGCCTGTAAAAAAAATTGCGGCAAAAATGCTGTAGTTTGACCCTTTAAAGGTGTACCCCATTACACCATTCAAGGGGAGCAGGAGTTTCGGGGTGTCCCCCACTCCCCTTAAATAGTATAAATAGTATAATGGGTACGGGGATTACATGTATTGTGGCGGCAAAACCACAGCCTTTTTGCAGCAATATTTTGTGTCCACTGCCATTTTTGTGTGAAGTGCAACGGTTGCATAATGTCCCCTCATTGCTACAGGCAGAGGTCACCTGTCCAGGTCCTCTCTCGTTCAGTCCATGAAACAGCACAGCAGCTTTCAACTTGACTTCTTCCTCGAGCTGGATTCAGGATACAATCTTCAAGGTTTCTTCTTCTGGCTCCTAACTTCAGCTTCTGACACAGAGGTAAGTGAGGGGTCACTTGTTATACACAAATGTCCCCCATTCACTGAGGCTGAGCTAGGCACACACTAGTGTATTCATCAGGCAGCCTTCAATCAGGGTCACAGGCATTCATGCCATTCACCAAAGACCAGACACCCAAAACAGTGAATGTGTACTGGAGGCAACTCCTGGCATTTCAGAGCACATACTGCATTCATTCCAGTTTCAGTGAGGGCTGTCTCAGGCAGATCACAGGCACTGTGACACACAACCGAAACCAGACACCCACAACACAGGATGTGATTTGACTCCTCTCTCCATTCATTGAGGTCCCACCCAAAAAAAGCAGTCTCTTGGAAGGCTCCAACCAGTCCAGCAGGAGCAGCCCCAGGGACATATAGGATCCTTGCACCCAACATCAAATCAGGGGAAGGAAACAGAGCCAGGGTTTCTCAGGACTTTGCGAAACAAGGGGGAAAGGCAAAAGGCTACAGTGGCCATCTTGCCTTTGTTCAGGAAACCATTGATTGCTATGGCAGGGCCCGGGGTGTCCCACAAATGGAGGACACTCAGAGCCACTGTCAAGTCAGCATGTAGCTGCCACCAGCCCATACCCTGCTCTGTGACTAACAGCAACACACAGTTGCCCAAAACATACAATAGGAGTACCATGGTGTATCCCTACTCATGGGTGATATAGGGGTATCCCATGGGTATGGTTCACCAAAAGGAAAAGATGAAGAGCTGCACTGCCAGGGGTCCAAAGTGGACTCCTGTGCAGAAAACATACATAAAACACATGCAGGGAATTGGTACGACATGGATGCGTAGGTCCTGTCCCTCCAAAAGCATTTCCTGCACCACCTTGACTTACATTGAATTGAATTAGGCAAGTTGTATACTTACCTGTTGATAATTATTTAAGGAACAGAGCCCCACATGGACCCTCTGAGATCTCCCAGTCAGCTAGCACACTCTGGTGTTGGTTTCATCTGCCACCAGCAAGACCAGTCTGCCTCAAGTAAAATCTACTACAGATCATGATCTGTCTTATCTCCAGATATTATAAAAGCTCAACACTCATCCAGTTGGACAGAGATTTCTCTTTTTACAGCCTTCAGAATCCAAGAACTCCTACCTACATGTGGGTTGCAATTAAATGCCACTCTTTTGCCCACAATATGTCATATTGACATCACCATTTCTGATTGGTGAAATCTTCCCATTGTCTGGCTAACAGGTTGACACTCCCAGAGAATACACTCCTTAATTTCATTGGTCAGAAATATTTTAGCATGTAAAGGGTGTATCGAGACAATTTGGTCTTATAATCATATTTTCTTCAATATATCCGCATAGCAATTTGAAATGCATCAAATAATGCAAAAGAAAATGGTCTGCTGGATGCCTGTTCAACTTTGGACATGGAAACAAAACCCCATTTTAGCAAAATGAAGCATGTGAGCAGTTCTCTTAGGTTCATTGCGAAGCTAATTATTAGCAACAGGGCCTGACAGGTCCCTTTGTCAATTTTTCTATTAACTCCAGATGGCTAGTTTTATGGGAGGCAGAGTTCGGAGTAGAAATCCTTAGTGCAATACCTTTCCTTTGAAGCCCTGGGTTTGGAAAGCAGGTCTATCTGTCATGTGAGCATGTCAGACTTGTATCAGCTTGAGAACTATGTATTTGAATTTACTGGAATGCATTTCAATATACATTTAAGAGTATCTCTCTTAAAATGTGTGCATGTGTGTCTGGGAAACCCAATTGATGAGGAGCATTGGCCATGGGATTCTTTTGTTGAACTGAACTTAATGTGTTACTTTGATGAAAGTTTTTCTCCAACTGGCTGAGCTAATCCCCTGGCCTTAATGGTCTCCCCCCTCATCAGCAACAAGTTTTTATATAGTTTGGGTAGAGGTTTAAATTATATCAGACTCACTGGAGAGCCACTGGCCATGAAGATTAAACAGCAATGTATTCCCTTTATAACTTTTAAGAATCTAACATTTAATTACGGATATTTGATAAATGTAAAATATGGTTCTATTTATTTATAGTTGCATCTTTTTTTATATTTGACATTATTGCACATGCTTTGAATGGAATACACTGCAATATTAAAACAAAGTAGTGTACAAGATTATGCTAAATTTGAAATTATATGGCATCACTTTATAGATAAATATAGAAAGTCTTCTTCAGAAAAAGGGCTTTCAGAATGTCTTGCTGTTCATTTATAGCTTATCAGAACCCAGTCCTAGGGCCTTCTTGTCTTTTGGCCTGGCCAGTTCAAATATGGACTCAAAGTGTGTGGGGAAATCAACGTCATTTGTCGAGTGTTGTCTATTACATGAGGAGGTAGCTATCTCTATTTTCATCGTTTTTGAAAAAAATAAAACAAATGTGAATAACAAAATGCACCATTTTGGCACCTCATGCTTTAATTTAGCCAGTCTGAATTTCTCAAATTTCTTTGTGGCTCATTTTGGAAGTCCTCTTAATTTAGCACTGGGTACCTGTTATTTTTACACTTTCACAGACACGGGTCCTCGCCACCGAATTTTCCTCGATTGCACAGCAGAGTGCAAAAGGTGAGGGTAAAAAGGCAGTGTTCACACTTGTACACCGTGCTTTTGCACTCTGCCGTGCATTACCACAGGCAAGTTGCTACAACGCAGGATGAATGCATCATGTGTAGACCCAGGGAGGTTGGTATAGCAATGACTGATTTGCAAATCTGCATGGAATGTCATCTAAATGTTCAGTGAGTAGTGCATTTTCCGATTTCTTAACATTTGCTTCCTTTCACAGGGTGGTACTATGCGCACATGAGTGCAATCAATTTCCCCTACAACGCTGGGGAACCCAGCTCTTGCAAAAAACCCACAAGCACAGAGGCAACCTCAACTGCCGTACATGGGAAAGTAATGAACTTGAATATGTGCTGTAACAGTGCAGCCAAAACCACTTGCAAATGTTTACAGAAACTTGGCTGCGACATCCCTGCTGCCATTACAACAGGGTACGATCCAGTTGCACAAAAGTGGAGCAGTGCCACTACTTTGACAAAAGGTGGAATGGCTGTAGTCTTATTGGTGCTTCCTTCCATGTCCTCCTTCATTAGGTCTACCAAATACAAAATTGCATCAGCATCCAGCTGGTACAGCTGAATGATGTGTCTGGATGACATGTTGAACAAATTCACCCTGGTGCTATATATATATATATATATGCTGTTTATTTGGACGTCTTCTTCTTTGTCTGGGAGGTCAGCCAGCACATTCACCACTGTTGGTTGCACAGGTTGCTCATCGTTGGCACGCTTACGACGAGCTAAATACTACGCTGCAACAGCACTTGACATGGGTGTTGGAAATGCACGGCCCACTGTTGTTTGTAGAAACTGCACACACCACTGTGTATATTTACACTAGCAGTTGATGTTCATGTAGCACCTGCACAGAAAAGAATAGAAATTGAAGTACGAAAACGGTATCCACACATTCCACACCTATTCACGTATTTGACTATTCATGTATTTGCAGCACCAGGTAATCTAAGTCAGCAACTTTCCAAATGTAACCACATTGCGAGTAACACACCACATACACATACAACAATCCGGTATTTGTAGCTCAAAGGGGAAGCAACAACACAAGGCCATTACTCAACTGTGCAAATGTGATGCCTCCCAGCAACCCTGATTTGCATTTGGTGTCTCCCTTTTAACCATGCTGCAGCACCTGGCAAAAGGCATGCACATCCATCATGCCCCCAAGAAGCACACTTCATTCTCCCTTTGTTATGGATAATAGTGCACGTGAGTGATGCACACCATTTGATGACAGTGCATCTGGTACACTTAAGTGTTATGTAGTGCACCACCCATTCCGCAGTACTAACATCCTCTACCCAACTGAAGGTATGTTAAGCGAAATCCAATTTCACAAATGTAAATACAAGGCAATGTGAGAAACACATTCAACAAGTACATCATCCGCTCATTCATTTACATGTTCCTCAATAGCACACCCTTCCATTCACACTCCTGTGGTACAGACCACAGACTACACAAGGTACACACTTGTGTAGACTTGCAATTGCCCATTGTGGAAATGTAGAAGTCTACACAGCACCCTTTTGGCCACGTACTGTGGTGCCGGAACTACAGCATTTCTGCATATGCTTTAAAACAATAATGTGCCAGCTGTATGCTAATATTATCAATTACCCACATATTACATTCATAATACCCCCCACCCATCCCACCTCCCCAGCCATTAATCTTTTCCCACCCACCTGCACTCAGCGACCGGCTTCCCGTGGCACTCCTCCACAATAATGGCGCTGAAATGGTACCGTGTATGTGCACCATTTTAACGCACATTAAAAGGTAGATGAGTGCCACAAGAATATCCGTGTTAAATGGCGGGTAACAAATGTGGCGGTTGCTAGGTTGGTTTCTCACCCATTTTAGCAACTGCTACATATATTCCGAAAGTGGCACATTCATTCCGACTTCGGAAGAATGGGCCACCTTCAGAACAGGTCTTAAGTATCGAAAAGGTCGTCAACACTTTCTCCGACCTTTTCGGTACTTAACACTCACATCAGAATTTTGCCCTTAGGGATAGGTAGGTTTTCTTTTCTTCTGTGTATAAATAAAAGTCTTTGGCTAAAAGCATGCCACCTGTGTGTCAGTCTCATACGTCTGCGCCCTAACAGTCCCCGAGTATGATGGTAATCCTGTGATTTTTCAGTGGAATTCCTCATTTACCATTACCACCACTCGTTCAGGCAGAAGTGCTGCTGGATTACGAGTGGTGGTAAGGCAGTGTTAATGTCCGTGTTTGCAGTCCTGTTGGTATTCTGCCTGGGTAAATCCAACAGTTTCTGGAGGTGAAGTAGAGGACTTAGCTTGAGCAAACTCTGAGTTAGACGGTGCAGTAGTATCAATGGTAATACCATTAAAAGCAAAAAAAGTAGCGTTAGTGGAATTATCTCCATAAATTTCCCTGACCGCAGAACTTGTAATGAGTCCCAATACTTGGTAGTCTGCAATACTTTATAAAGTCCTGTAAACATTGCCTTATTCCAGGCGTGATGTGACATCACTAATGACATGTAATATCAAAATGAAAATTACCAGAGTGTAAACAGTTATTAAAGCTGCACTGTGACATCACAATGCACTCTGCTGCACAGAGCAGAATTCCAGCTGTCACTAATTAATTAAAGCCGTGACAAGCCTTCAAAACCCTTTCCTATAAAATGACACGGTGACACTTTACAGCCATTAATTGCTAGGGAACTCCAAGGATTATTTTGTTTTGTGCAATGCTAAAGATGAGCACATGAGAACAAAAACCTAGCCGTATATTACTACTTATTGTAAAGCACAAAACATAATATAGATGCATTTTATTAAACTGATAACATTATTTTCTTGCAACACATTAGAAGCTTAATAGATGTATTAATACATATCCTACATTGACTGTATCAACAATTAGAAGATCTGTTACATTAGATATGCAAGAGGCCAGTTATTAAAGGGATGGCAGAGTGTGGCCTCGTTCCACTATTTGGTCACATAACTCATTATTGAATTGCAATATCCATATAACTTATTGCAAGTGGTACCTGAGGCCATATTTTAAAGTTTTCAAATTCTAGAACACTTTATATCGTCCCCATGTATAAAAGACAAAATATCTTGTACTTTCTCGACCTTTCAGTGATCAATGATTAACTTTTTTCCTGAGGCTGTAATAGGTTGAGAATAACGCTCATAAGCAGCCCCTTGTACATTAATCAGTGCAAAGATGGGTGGAAACTGTGGCTTGTTCAGGGTATCAATCCGTGACATCGGAATGGAATTAGAATATGTTCTAAGGGCAGTGAAAAGTTTAATGTGCATGCATAGTACAGGACCGTGGAGGTATGTGAATGGTGCTATTTTGTCACAACAACATGGACGAAAGATGAAAGTGGATATGTGTGGTTATAGCTTCCTGTAGGGAATTTGCACTATTTGTAAGTGGTGTTTAAGTGCTGTGAAGAACAATATGTATGCCAGTGTGCCGGAAAAGAACATGCACACGTATGCATCAGATGCTTTTGCTGCAGCTGTGTACTGAAATTCAATTTTGTAATAATCTGAGCGCGAGGGTGTGTGAGAGTAGGTGAGAGCATGGGTGCAACCTAGGATCTCTACATGATCCTTATTGAGGAACAGAATTAGCTCTCATCACCTGAGTGTGAGGCACGGGATCAGAAGTACACTGAGGTGCAATAATGAGACCCCTCTGGCCTATTTCTCTAATTCTGCACTTTTCTAAGCTCCTGGATCAAATAGCTTTTTCTCAGGTGTTCATTTATCTTAACTCTAATTCTCTCTTTCTTCTCTACTAATTCGGCTTTCAGCCTTGTCCCTCAACTGAGACTGCCCTCCTTTCCATTACTAACCTCTATCGTCTCTCTATGCCAAACACTTTTCTCTATTGGCACTCTTGGACCTGTCTGCAGCGTTTGACAAAGTTAGCCATTCTATTCTGCGTGCATCACCTGCTTCTGTTAGCTTCAAATGTTCTGTTGTTCCCTGGATCCGTTCCTATCTCTCTAATCATTCCTATTCTGTTTCCTAAGCTAGTCACATTTACTAAGCTAAATAAGTAGCTTGTTTAAGACTACATTTACTAAGCTGAAATAAATAGTGTAAATTGGACTTAAGCTATTTTTTGGTGCTTGGTTAACTCACACTATTTTTTAGCTTAGTAAATCAGCCCATATATATATATATATATATATATATATATATATATGTATATATATATATATATTAGTATTGGGCTGATTCACAAAGTCCCCAAAAATGTGTCAATAAATCTACATTTACTAAACTCAAAATAAATAGTGTAGGTAACACCTAAGCCATTTTCTGGTGCAAGGGCAACAGGCTATTCTTTTAGCTTAGTAATTGTGCCCCCTCATCTACACCTCCTCTTCACCACTGTGTGCCTCAGTGCTAAGTCCTAGAACCTCTTCCCTTTTCTCTTTACACTATTCCTCTTGCTTCTATAATCACCTCAATTGGCCTATCTCACCACATTTATGCTGATGATTCACAACTTTCTATCCTTCTACTCCCCTGCTTTTCACAACACTTACATCCTGCCTTCCTGCCTTCCAGTCTTGGATGTTGGACCACTTCCTCCATTTTAATCCCTCCACTACTGAGGTTCTTTTCTCTCCTGCCTCCACTAACACCCCTCCTCCTACTTCTATTTCCTATCCCCCCAGTTCTCTATTTCATTGTCTGCTCATAATCTCAGCGTATACATGTATTCCACTCTTACTCACAGATCTCAGCATTATCCTGCTCTTGTTGATTACACCTCTTTAACATCCCAAAAGCTAGACCCTTTCTCTCGTAAACCTGTTTCTTTTCTTATTTTCTCTCGCCTTTTACTCTTCAAGTCTTCTTCTTGGACTTCCTACTACTCTTCGTGCTCCACTCCGCTCTGTCTACAACTCGTCAATATGTCTTCTTTTTTTCTTTATCTTATCGAGAATCTATCGTTGAAGCTTTAGCTTCACTTCACTGGCTCCCTTTTCTTTCCTGATTGCTCTTTAACTTTCGCTACCTCATCTTTAAATCTCTCCATAACCTGGCCTCTTCTTATCCCTCTCCTCACTTATATCTTTCTATTCCCCTATGTGTTCTTTATGCTGCACATTCTTGTTTCTTCTTACTGTTCCTCATCCTCCCTATGCTTCATCTCACCTTCAGTCCTTCCTTTTCTCTGCTGTCACCTCTTGATTGGAATGTACTTTCTCATTCTATTTGTTCTCTTTCCACCTACCCTATGTTCAATTCTTGTCTTAAGGAATATCTTTCCTCCTAATTCTTTAATTACTTTTATTCACTATTTGTACCTTTTGTAATATTGTTGAAAGCGCTTTGTCGTAAACCGCTCTATAAATGCAAATAAAATACAAAAAAATACAAATGCAGTGGGTCCTATCTTCCAGGGATAATTTCTGCAGCAAATAACCTTGTTTCAGTCCTCTGGTGTTTACTCTTTTAGGGAGTGCTTGAACATTGATAGAAAGTTGCTGCGATTGCTAATTGGTAAACTTTCGACCTACCTATTTAAGCTATACTGGGCCAGATACTCAAAGTTATTTTTTGCCACATGTGATGAAATGTGCTAGTGCCTTTGACAACATGATTATTGCTCTGCGGGAGTACATGGATGAGTAATGGCTAAACTACAACTCAGTCCCCACATTTCTATAAACCAACAGTGATCCCAACCATAAAGGTAAAACAGGCACAGCCAAGAGATATACCTCCTTTGCCTCCTGTGGTAAGGTGGGCAGAGGGAAGGCTATACTCTTACAAGAGTTCTGAATGTGAGACAGTAGCCACCCAAACAGCAATACTATACATAGAATGTCCAATCAATGTTCTATATAAATAAAAGCTTTAATTAAACAAACCAATCATACAAATAACTATTAAAAACACTAGCAAAAATCCACTTCTGTAAAAGAAGATGCAGAACAGGAATGTATAAGCACTCTGTCTACTGGTGGTTCGGGTCAGCCAGGTGTCAAGACTCTGCTGGGGTGCTGCGGCATTGAGCTGATTTTATGGAAGCAAAAAGTGGCGGTTTGAAGTTTGCAAGCCTCATTGTTTCAAAGGTCTCGAACCTGGATTAAAGGTGGCTCAAATCGGTTCAAATGGCAAATTCAGGTATCCTGACTGTTCTTTCTGTCAGGATACTGTAAGACCCACTGCAGAGGGCTCCAGGACAAAATGGGTACTTTTCAGTCTCTGCTCTGTCCTCCTAGGGAGGTTTGCAAGCAGAGTGGCAGGCCTTGGTCTTCATAAAGAGCAAGCCCCAATGTGCCCTGGGACTGGGTAGGGAGAAGATATTTCACTGGCTTGGAGCACTCCTTCATCTCATTGGCTGAGTGTTTTGCAAATATTAACTCTCCCAAAAGAGGACCAAAGTAATTATTTTTGGTGTCCAGGAATGCATCAAAGAAGGAGTTGGAGATCCCCTCTTTTATAGGCAAAGGCCCATAGGAGATTGGAGGAAAGCAAGCCTGCTCTAAGGGATCCAAACCCCACACTTGAGACAAGTGACCCTTGCATCCATATGTCCAACTGAGAGTGCTTTGTTCTGCAGGAAGTAGAGGCAACAGGAAGGAGAGAAAAATCGACATAAAATTAAGATGGAGGTATCCTTCCTCAAACCCACTTGTTCTCCCTGACATCTCCAACGTAGGCCCTTTCCAAGCCTGCAGCTACCAAGGATCTCTTCTGTGCAGCCCCATAGTGAGAGGCAGGCCTTTGTTATGGAATCCTCCCTTTGAAGCCAGGCTCTCAGGACATCTCCAGCTGGGAGAGCCCTGGCCGGGCAAGGGAGGAGTACCCAATCTTCCCATATAGTAAACAGAGACATGTATACTGCCTTTGCTCTATTCCCTGGAATGTAGACACGCAGGTGTCTGAATGCCACATAGCCTGCCGTAGCTTGGTATGAGCTCACAGGGATGACACTGGTATGCTACAAATCAGATGTGACTTTAATAATTATGTGAAGTACCAGCCACTAAATCAACACCTAGCTATGGCTTGTTTCTAAAGATGATCATGCCACCAGGTTGGTAGTTTTTCATAATTATGATGGTTGTTGGATAGAGGCGTACACTTAAGAGCAACATGTGCCTTGGATTGACTTGGCTGCCACGACAGCAGTCAAACAATGCATTTGTGACGTTTACACCTGCTGTGCGCCACTAGCGCACAGGGGCTGCAGATCAGGATACTAACACAGCAGGGCACAGGTGAACACTGTGCTTTTGGCATGTAGTTTAATGGGAGGGAGTCTGGTTAGCAGGCCACTCTTTCTGAGGTTGATCACCCCCATCATTTTATTATTAATAAAAATGAAAAAAAGCAAATCACTTTACAACCTTACCAGATGGCAATCTTTCATTGTGGCCTATGCACAAAGGGCAACTGAATGTGGGTATGACATGTTCTACCCCCTTTTCACTTTTCCACGAATAAAGTGGTGTTTCTGTGCATTTCAATGCACATCCCAAATTTAAAATCAGATGCACACTATAGAATGCACAGAACAGAAACACATTCCACTCTGCCTGTTCATTCCAGGCACAAGGGAATAAGCAAGTCATGACAGGGCCATTTCTGGCTCCGTCATGTATTTTTTAAGTGTGAAAGCAGTGGTTTGAACTGCCGCTGTTACACTTGCATTTCTAACCACTAAACAGGGATGGAAATGTTTTTGTTATTTCTCTTAATTTCACAGTGACGGCACCGTGTGGATGATGGCAGCTCATACATTAGTATGCATGAGTCATTGAGTCAATTAGCAGGAACAACTAAAAACTCAATGAGTGGAGGCTTGGTGGAAGCATGAATGAGTGTGGAAATACACATGGTATTAGTGCTGGCACATATGCATGAAGCTTTCCGTGCTACCTGCCTGCATGTTATGTCCAATACCCACCAACACCTGCTACAAGTCATCACCAGTTTCTCTGGAAATACTGGTTGGGGGTCGCCACACCATCTCTCGGAAAACCTTGCTCAGTGCATACATTGGGGTTTGTGCTGTGGCTGAGGCCGAGCACCTGATCCACACAGCACATCTGTAATCACAGCTATCTTCAGAACTCTGTCAGCACAGACCTTTTCAGTTTTGGTTTCTTTGTTGACCATAGCACTGAAGGGTGTCTGGTCATAGCCATATCCTAATAATTTTTGAGGTGAGGTGGCAACAACATATCCAACCTGTTATTTAGTTAGAACCATCTATACTTAGCCCCAAATGTCTACTAATATTCAATTTGGTGCATTAGTTCACCAAGGCTTTTTGCAGCATTTGGGAAACTAGTTAAGATTTCCAGCAGCAGTTCATAAAACAATGTGAGTTCTACTACTTGGAACACAGTACAGGGATTCCTGGAGAGTCCAGGTGGTTTCATGCTAAGCATGAGATTAGAAGCCTAGTTAGGAATTAAAAAAAGAAAGGAAAATCAATTATGTTGCTTGGGAATATTTATTTTATGTCTAGGGGCAAGTGAGTATCCTGACTTCCAGGTAGAAACTCATATGGTAAAGACTTCCGCAAGAAAGACTTGTGCTCAGTGTATTGAAGATTGCTAATATTTAGAAAACCATATATTAGTTGGCCCTGCTGGCCCAATGTTACCCCTGTGACCCAACAAGTACAACCCCTCTAACGGTAACCTAATGCCTTAGTCAGCTATAATTCTCTATCCCCATTGGCTGGTAGCTTTGGGTACATTTGCTCCATTCAGGCCCTTTCCCCATCGGTCAACCCGCCCTCGAGTATCTCATTGTGTGCTTCGCCCCTCAGAATTGATACTTCATCCCATTCCCATGTGACCAGAACGTTTGGAACCCCCTGATGGCTCTCACCCTTGTGGCTGGCCAATGGGCAGCTCAACCTGCGATTCTCGTTTGGAAACATGTTGCATCCCTGGGACATCTCCTTCCCTTCCTCCTATGAGAATATGTAGCCTGATAAAAAATACCACTAGGGCACCACTCTTTGGAAATTAATTTCTCAAATGTATGGGCTTCATTTACCCTGCTAGTTCCAATTGAGTGACCATTCTTCACTGGTGGCAGTGCAAACAAACCTGCTCAGGGCCCTCTGGCCGCAGCTCAACAGTATCCTGCTCCCATCGAGATATGTCCTTTGCCACTAAAGTGCTAAGCCACTCTCTGTAACACAAACTGTCATAATGTCCTTTTGTTTGAAGCTTGGGATACTGCTAGGCCCTACAACATCAACCAATCACTGGACGGCATTTCAGACCACCTCCACGAACATTGACACCATCTGTGCACTGGCTGGGGGAGCAGGAATGAAATCTAACTCACTAACGAAAACCAAAGTTTAGCCTTGTCATCTGGGGCAACCAGAAGCTACAACTTCTAATGTGGCCTAATTCAACCTGGCCCAACTCTAGCTACTATAACCAAGGGTCTGCTAATAGACCCTGTGTGCATCTTTCTTAATACTTGCACTGACTGACTCCTAGTAAATAAATAAACAAGCTTTCTTCAATGCAACAGAGTACCTGTCACAACTTCTCCTAAGTATAATTCAGCTACTGCTCACTAGCAAATACCCATTATGCCACTCGGGCCTACACCCTAACGTACGTTCTACAGCGTCTGAACTAAATGCAGTTTACAAGTGGCAAAAATGTTGCACACATTAACTAAAACTACTGGCACTAGAATAACTATTTCTCCATGCTATAGGAGCTTTTTTCTTTTTTTTATTTGTTTTTAGTGCAGAAGCACCTTTACAAATTGTAAAATAATACATATCATACTTTAAAACATAAATACTGTGGCCACACAAAGATACATATTTCCCAAGACAAAAGTAACAAAAGATAAGACAGTGGGCCGGTGGGCAAATCAGAAGAATTGACCAAAAATAAAGAATTAAATCAACAAGACGTTTTAGCAGGCATTCTAAAGATATAACAGCAGATACATCATTTAAATTCAACCATAATATCTTATAGCATCACAAAGTCTGCCCAGGAAGCTAGACATTTTTTGTAATAAAATAATGAGTAACAGTGTTCATGTCTAGATACAGGGGAATACAAAGCATATTGCTTCAAATAAAAATCAACTGGTAAACCTGCACCTTGTGCTGAAAAGACATTCAGAAATCATAAAATGTAACAGAACAAAGTGACATCCTAAATACAAATAAAATGAAATAAAAACCTAACAAAAAAGCTAAAACCATAACAAAGATTTAGACAGAATGAACGAAAAAAATAAGGCATTAATAAACCCTAACTATTATATTCAGAATGAGATATAGTCAAAGTAACTGATCAAACATAATACAGATGAGAAGTGGCACAACCGCTTTAAAATAATATTGTTCTAAACCATCCCTGATTTTAATTTTGATTCCTAATTTTGATTCAACATGAGTTAGTAAACGGCATGTGGCAAAAATAATTGCATTGCTTCTACCCCACATACATCTCAACCAAATGAGATTACGAGCCAATGTCGAGGGAGCATACTGACAATCTTGCAAGCAATGCAGTCTTTGTGGTTCAAAATAGGAGCAATAAAGGAAAAGATGTTTTAAAGATTCCTGAGCATCAGTGAGACCACAAACGCGACATGTCATATCTAGGGTTGCATCCGGGCTGAGTCCCCATTTTTTAGTGCAATGTTTGGCATGGAACAGGTCCAAGCAGAATCTCATATAAAGAGTCCGTACCTTATTACATGGAAAAAGAATAAGGTAAGGCGACCGAGGCAGCTGGCTGTGTCTAAATGTCGTGTGTTCCCCTATGGAGGAATAAGTGGCAATATGATCAGAAGTGGCAGCCCAATCGTTTTGAAAATGTCTTTTTTTTGTTAGGCCTGATCGCCAATTAAGAACTTCTGGACACATATTAATATTTGCTAATGAAGCAAGCATGCATACTTGAAATTGAGCGATCGAAATAGGAAAAGAATTTGATAACAGAAAGACCTTCATAAAGGGCGTTAGCAGCCGGGAATAACATTTTGGTGTAGTTAGATAGCAACTGCCAATTAAATCGGGAAGCCAGTCAATGAAGGCCCAATTTGTGTCTTAATATAGCATTGGGTAAATATTTGGGAAGACCAAGAACGGACTTCCAGATTTTTCCCTGAAGTTTATTCAGGCAAAGTTCAATTTGAGCAAGGCAAAGGTCCAGCCCATAAAGGATCGCTGCCTCCACCTTCATAAGGTAGAAGCCAATAAGGGGAACGAGAGAAAATTTGCAGTACTTGCAAAAAACGAATTTCATTTGCGCCATTAGGGGCAGGACCTTAGCAGAAAGAGAAGCTTGATATTTAGCAAGAGAGTTGATGTTGGAAAGGTTATAACCTAGATAGGTCAAGACATAGGAGAGATTAATTTCCCTTGAATTGATAGACCATTTAAAAATGTAAGGGTTTTTTTTGAAGAAAAAATGAGCATATTTGATTTCGAAGGATTGATGGCTAAATTGTTTTGTGAACAGTAAAGAGAGAAGTATTTTAGCTTGCTTTGTAGTCCGGATTGAGTGCGGTCGACCAAGATGACATTGTCCGCAAACTCAAGCCAGTTAAGGCACAAAGCGCCCATTCTGATGGCAAATATATCAGAATAGTTTCAAATGCGATCGATGTCGGCAAGGTAGAGGTTGAAGAGAACCGCTGCAAGATTTCAGCCTTGGTTGACACCGATCACCGTAGGAATGGCATCTGTAAGTAGGCCTGCACGGTTGATTCGAACTTTGAAGGTAGTATTATGGCGGAGAAGTGATATAAGCGTGACTATATACAGAGGGGAACCATAATTAAAGATTTTCTTCCATAACAGTTCACATACCACACTGTCAAAAGCTGAGGACAGGTGTAGTGATGCCATGAAGATCAGACTGTTGGAGACATGATGAGACATAGTGATAAGATGTGTATGAATAGTCGCGTTTAGTTGGGTTCCCATGACCTTTCTCAAGCCAACCTGAGCTTTGGAGAGTATCGGGTTGGTTACCAGGTTACAAGGAATGTCAACTTTCTGCAAGTTTTAGGATTCCAATGAATGGAAAGCACATGTCTGTCCATTTGTAAATGGGAAAGGGAGGGTACAGCTGTAAAGCTACATGGCAACGACTGCAAGTTGGTGGACAAGATCCTATGGTCTCCAAGCAAAGGATTAATGTTGACAATGGGAGCAAGGAGACCTGACAACATCCTAGAAGCTACTATGTAGTCAATCGATGAATATGCTGCTCCTCTCTGCCATGTTACATGGGTGTGTAGCGAGGAAGGGGGATCAAGATGAATATCCCATTCTTCCAAGAGGTGGACCCAACTGCGGCCTCTTGCAAGGGAAAACTTGTGATACGGAGACTGTGTAGTCTTCGGGACGTTGGACTTATAAACATAAAGACTGGCATTAAAATCACCCCCATTTCTTAGCTTTCTTAGTTTGTACCTTCTCTCGTGTTTGGGGCATTGGGCTTGCATCTCAACAGCCATCTATGCCTGCCTAACTGTTCCATTTTTCCTTCGTTCAACTGGTGTCCTGGGGGCGCTCTCACCTTTCCTGCCCACGTAATCCCCTACACCCCTCCTAGTCCCTCTCTGTGAGCCACATTTACAGGCACACAGCCCAACCCCTCTTCATGGCTGGTCATGTCCGGGCGATCAAAATAGCAAAGAGACAAACTCTCTTTGTTATTTAGTTTGCTCGTCATCATTTTTTAATAGTTTTTATTTTCAGGGAAATGAGGCATGCACAATTGGCACAATCCCGATTACCCCTTAAAACAAAGCTAATCAGTACCCTGAATGGATGATCAGAATGCAAATATCGTTAATCCCTTCATTGGGCAGTGGACATGGATGGTAACAGCCCCGAGCCCATGGGAGGTCCGTGCTGCCACCAGGCATACCTGGCTCGGGCTGATGTGGCATTACTGATCATGACCTTCTCCCTAATGAGGGGGGTTATGCTATAGTGATCTAGCCATTATGCATTGCCCCTAGACCTGCCGCAAAATTCCATGTGATGCGTGTGAGGCTAGAACGCGTATTACAATGTCTCCAGATCTTAGAGCTAAAGGAAGCTTTTCCTTAATTTCCATGCATCTGCCCTTGAGGCAATGTGCTTTGGGAACATAATGTCAGAGCATGTCTGGCATACGTCTTTCACAAACGGTTTTGATTTATGTATGAGGCGAGTTCTGATGTTCATGTAATGAACTCGGTTGATTGTTATTATACCTCTGCCAGGAAGCAGTGGAGATATTCTCTCGTCAAGTCTGACATTTAGATGTGCTTGCTTCACTCAAGGGGAGAGGCCAGTCTGATTGTTCAACTGTCTGGGATTAGGGCCTTCTAACACTGCGCCTTTTTTATAATGGTTCACTGGAAAATTAGGAATGCAATTGAAAACGAAAATGAATTTGGAAATATTTCATCACAACTGGGACTGTGGGAGATATTCAAGCTAATTACTGATTTATCAAGTACACATGTGAATGTTTTCTGCAATAACGTATGTTTTGTGTGTTACTATTGTTTAGATATTTGGTGATCTGATGATCAATAATAACTGTAAGTGTATTTTAGATTTTAAAATATAATGTGTACATTGTTGGTGTAAAATAAATCCCAGCAATAATAGCATTGTTAGTTCTCATCGTTGTAGTTCAGGGTGACATTTCTTTGAAAATACATAATTTAAATTTCACACACTGATGTGGCCTGGATGAGACATATTTAATTTGGACAATTAGGGAGCAAGTTTCCTCTAGTTCCTACATATTTGACTGTCGCTCAAATGAGACCTGGCCTCTAATCCTCGCCTCCTTCATTTACCACAGAAAGCCATTCAGTTAAAATCACTGTGGCTTCCAGTGCTCTTTTTGCATCATAACATGACAATCAATTTCAATAAACAAAACTATTCAGTATGCTCAGGGCACGTTGTTGAAGCAGGCACAGTGAGCATGCTAAATAGCACGGTTCACAGCGCCTTTTCCCGATCCCCAGGCACCACGCTTATTCTGAAGTGGGACTGGGCATCAGCGCAGGTCACTATAGTGCACTGGCTGCAATCTGCCTGTTTTCATCGATAACGGGTGGATTGCAATCTCGGCAGCAGTTTTGTTAAATAGCGAACATGATAAAACACAAATGAAAGGTTACAAAAATTGCAGGGTGTTTGTGTGCTACGCTGGAAAAAAAGACATTTCGAAGAAAACTAGTGAATGCAAGTTTAAGCAGCATTTTTGAGTTTGGAAATGTCTTTTTTTCATTGAAAGTGTGGTGTGCCCAGCATGTAGAAATCCTGCTTTTAACATCGATGGCCCCATTCTTGCAAACCAAACATAAAAGTGGGGCCAAAGCCCACTGGTCCTCCCAGAACTCCACACCCAATTCTCTCTAAGCATTCTCAAAAAACAACATACATTAAGATTAAGTTACACATAATTACATATACAGTGGCCCGATAAAAACGAATGATAAATCAGACAATAATAAAGAGTGCAAACATTTAAGATTGTTACTTCAGATGTTATGAGATTCATATTGCTAACTTACAGCACCCTGAAGTTTTAATAGGCTGTTTCTAAAGTACATCGCTCTTTTCAAAAACGTAAGTAGAGCCCAAGCTGTATAGACCGTATCGGCACTCAAGAGAAACACGAGTGCTTCTTTATAATAGCGGATCTCTGTCTTCTTGAGGGCGGGAATCAAGGTTGCTCTACGAATGCCTACGTAACCTATACAAAAAAAACAATAGATGGGATAGGTCTTCACGGGTATGGCCACAAACCGGGCAGCCCGCGGTATCAGGAAAGCCTTTCCACTTATAAGTATTCCCTTGCAGCCGAAGGGAATCGAACCGTGCCCTCGTTATCAACCACCTGTCTTTTTTGTACGGGCTCCATGTTAAATACGGTTGTATTCCAGTGGGCCTGCTAATACTCGTGTGGAATTGACCAGATTTATGGCCATACTCCATAAGTATTCTTTGCCTCACTGCGATCTCGCCCAAAACAGTTTTGTGGTGTGGCGCCTCCCTCTTGGTCATTAATGAGGCAGGCGGAAAAAGGACACTTAGATTAACCTTCCCAAGAATCTTGGAGATGTAAGCAAGCCAGGGGATTTTTTGCCATCCATCTCTGCCCAACACAATCCGAATAATAAAATGGCAGAGAGAGGCATATTCATTGGCCCACAGCCAAACCCAAAATAAAAGTGGGGCCAACGCCCACTGGTCCTCCCAGAACTCCACACCCAATTCTCTATGCGTTGCTATTCCAGAAGCACAGGTCGGGAGCCCCAACAGTTTTTTAAGAAATTTGCTCTCTTTGCTTTGGATTTTGGCCGCATTCTGGAAGCCCCAAATGGGTGCACCATACATAGTGGTTGCCACAGTTTGTACACCATAAATCTTGGTAATGACATACAGTGGCTGGCCCCTACACTTTGACATGATCTGTATAAACCTCCTAGTTGCTAGCTCATCTTTACAGATTGTTTAGACACATGGGCCCTACCATTTAGTGCTTCTGAGAAACTAATTCCCATATAGTCGAAAACCTTAACTCTGGGTATGATTTCCCCAGCACATAGCATCGGTTTCATGGGCACTGAACGTTTTCTGCCTACACAGGCCATTACTGCTGATTTTTTAGTATTTATTTTTAGGCCCAGGTTACCCATGAATAATGGGTAGGCATTTATCAGAGCCTGTAATGCCCTTGGTGTTCTTGCTGATAGGACTGTGTCATCAGCATAGGCCAATACTGGGAAGCCCCTTCCCCCAAAACCAAAAAGTCAGCCAAAATATCAATGAGGCCCTGTGAGAGGCCATTCATGTAAAGACAAAAACAGATGGGGGCCAACACACAGCCCTGCCTTACACCGCACCCAACCTGAAAGCAGGCCGTACAATGCCCCCTGGACCACTACGCAAACATGCCTTGTTATCTTTGTGTAGGTCAACCAACACCCGCAAGATATCCCCGGGACACCCTAAGGACCTGAGCACAGCCCAGATCTTTGCTCTATCCACCTTATCAAAGGCTGTACTGAGGTCCATGAAAGCCATGTAAACTGCCTCTCCCCGACAAAAAACTGAATTGGCCACTAGAATGTATAAGTTTAGGCTCTGTTCCATTGTACCCACTCCCGGGTGATACCCAAATTGGATGTCCGAAAGAACCGACTGTTCACTGATCCATGTTTCTATGCAGGCCAGCAGGATTCTCCCAAAAATGTTGAAGGACTAGTCTAGCAGAGAAATTGGCCTGTACGTGCTTGGGCTGGACATGACCCCTTTTTTAAAAATTGGGAAAATGATCGCCTTTTTCCATGAAGGCGGATACTTCCCTGATAGTAAGCAGGCATTGACCGCCACCGTTAAGAGAGGTGCCCACATGTCTACCGGATCTTGAAACAGATCTGATGGGATCATGTCCGGTCCTGGGGCTCGATTACGTGCTTGGAGCTTGATGGCCTTTTCGGTCTCCTCCACCTCAAATTTTAGGCTCGACCTAGCAAAGTCTGCGTGGGCCTGGATGTTATCTGGCCCAAACAGATTCCCGAAATGGGTTAGCCATGCCCCTTCTTCCACATGAGTGCCACTGCCCACATTAGACAAGCACCCGTCTGGCCCTCCTTTTACAAATGCCCAAAATGCCTTCTGGTCCCCTTTAATAGCGGCATTCAAGAAGCCTTCCCAGGCCACCCCTTCAATCTCGAATTTCCGTCTCTTTAGCTCCTGTTGATACGCTTTTCTAACTTCTAATCGCAGTTCTACTGCTGGAAGGATCCTTGAGTGGTACCAGCAGGGTTTTCTTCGCCCTTTTGCCAGCCTCATCAAACCACCCCCTCTTCGGTGAGTTCCCCTTTGCCATAATGGCTATAGTAAATTTTGTTGTGAGGGCAGCCAACAATTCTACAAATTTATTGACAACTTCCCTCGCAGGCAGGCAATCACCCAAAATGTCCATCAGAAGGGGTTCATTCTCGCTAATTGATTTGTAGTGTAGCTCCTCCTCTAAGATGGTCCCCCATTTAATTCTTCTTGAGCCAATAGGAACACCCAACAATGGACTGGGAGCAATGTCCTTCGAACCCCCTTCCCCCAGCAGACCCTTAAGTGACAAACATGTAGGATAATGGTCACTATGTATGTCCGCCAACACCTCAAAGCTTACAGTACGTTCTCATAGGTTGGCAGAGAGGCAGAAATAATCTATTGTTGATGAGCCTTGATGGTTGTTAAAGGTCACCTCGCCTGAAATATCTGGGGCTAGGCGGCCATTAACTATTTGAAAGCCCCATTCCAGCAACCAGGAGCTTAAATGCAGACCCTTTGGGCACACTCTCTCGTCCCTCATGCATCGATCCGGGATGTTCTCTACCAAATCCTCCAGGGGGTCTAAGGTATCCATAGATACACCCCCTCCCATTCTGATGTTAAAGCCCCCCTCAAATATAGGATATAGTTTTGTTCCTACCCTTGGACAGGAAGTCCTCTATAAACCCCTTAACCTTAGTTAGTCTGTCTAATTCCGAGATATGAGGGCTGTTATAAAAGTTGATAATGCAAATTGCATCCCCCTTTGCTGTTGATAATGTCACCACCTGTAAAAAATCCATCCCCGTTGTAGGGTTAGGGTTACAGTGAAATACCTTTCATCAAGCGTTCCAAGTGACATGTGGCCATGCCCCTTTATCACACCGCTGAAGCCCTATACATCATATTGAACCCCTCTAAATTTAATGGGCCACCTAAAAAAATCATATACATTTTATATAAATTCGACAAGATCCCTGCTGTACTGTATACAACATTTGATATAGATTTAACTGAACTGCTATAAATGTGATTGAACCCCAATACATTTGATGACCCCCCAAAAATAATTGTATATTCATTTAATATAAATTCAATATAATTTTAATAAGAGTTCCAATGAATTTGATATTAAAATGTGATATAGATTTAACCGAAACCCCTATAAAAGTTATTGTACCCCAATACATGTAATGAGCGCCAAACAATGTTATATACATGTTATATAAACTCAATAAGAACCCTGCTGTAGTGGATATAACATTTGATGTAGATTTACTTGAAACCCTATACATTTAATTGAACACCAATGGAGTTGATATAAAAATACAACTTTGATAGCACCCATATGGCTTTATTGGGTTTATGGGTTAAATAGTCATGTGTCAATGGACAGCGCTAAGGCTATGATGCTATTATGGGTCTGGTCTTACGATACGGATACATAGCTGTTATTGTGGACCTCAAAAACACATGTGTTCTTCTGACTTCTCTGGGCTATCAAGCATACAGTTACAGTGGGGAGAAAACAGCCCCCGGCAGCCCTAGCGATACCGATGATAATTATTTACTGTATTGCCTTAGGAGAAGATACAACAGTCTTGATGCAATGGACGACTCACAGGCTTTGATGGTCAACTGCAAAGATCAGGAGCTCAGTGAGAGCATGTCTACACCGTGTGTGGGCAACCAGCTACCTCCCATCGCAATTGTCATGGGGCGGTCTGTTGGAGATGTCATTCAAAATGCTCAGGCTAGTGCAGCTGAAGAGATGGCTAATTAGCAAATGGCTAATTGGGCTGATGCCATGGTTCTCGAGCTGCCCATGGGTGTAGAGCCCATACTATCAATTTTAGACATGCTGAAATGGAGTCTGAAGACAATGGTTACAGGTTTATGATCATGCAGAAGGATGGAGTTGAGGTGGATGAGAGTGACCCTGACTCTCTCAACAATTGGCGAATACAGAAGGACATGGATGGCCGATATTGGACGTCTTGCCAGCCACTGGGTATATTTAAAAGCAAACATTTGTACATGTTAAAACCATGCATTCCTGTTTTTGTCTATAGCCTCTAGCTGATCAAATGGACGTCAATGAGCATAGCCAGGCTGTAGCTGGCATATTAAATATTTACTGTGTTTGCTGCTCAAATCAAATTGAAAACCCAGGGAATCTCAATAATAAACTGTGTAAGCAATCTATCTTGATAATGGAGACGATGCTGTCACAACCCTTGTGACCTGGGCTGATATCCTAGTCATTCAGGGCTTCACAGCCATAGTGCTGAAAACATGTTGAAAGCAACACTTTTACAAAGGGTGCGACAGGCATAAAATTGACAATCCACAGCCAAAGGGTAATGAATGTGTGCAAATATCCTAAACAGATAAATAGTTACTTAAATATGCTATTTGTTGAGCCCTAAAAGTTTTGTAAAAATGATGCATTTAATACAGCCGTCAACACAGCTAAGGGTTGGGAAAGAGGTGGAACAATACATGTCTAAAGAATTGTGGACTATACAAGTGGCATATAAGCCCCTTTTGAAAATGAAGCAGTTTAGACAGGGATGTCCGCTGTGTGTTAGAAGTATAATTGAGAAAACTGTCTGCAAGTGGAGGGATGAAGCATATTTACGCCATTACAACAGAGAAATGTACACAGTGCCTTGTAAAGTGACATATGAAGATTCAGAATGTAGATAATTTAAATGTATTTATGCTTGTTTGCAGGAAATGAAAACCTGCTAAGAAGCTTCCAGTTTAATGTGAAAACCACCACTGGATGTATAACGCAATTCATTCTGGCTTCACTTAAAGAGCATATAGGAAGTATATTTCTAAGGATGTTGTGCTATCTGCAAACACCCATGGTGGGCATACAAATGTGAATGTAACAATGTTATATGTATCGCACACATATGTTTCAACAGAGGTCACCCTACAATGGACATCTTCTGGCGAAATCGCTACAAAGGGGGTTCCAAAGATTTAAGGCTGCCTGTGGAAATTTCCTTGAAGGTGCCAGTGTACGATATGCAACATCATTTCATAGCCATTAAAGGATATTGGCTGTTTTACAGGGTGCTTTATGAATTTCTATCAGCCACCGCTATACTGTATATGTTTGCTTATCAACGTGGTGAACTGCAGAGTATGTATGAAGTAACTGATCATACTGCAGAATTTGCAGCCCGATTGATAACTGTACGGCAGCAAACAACCCCAGATATTAAAGGTGAATACAAATCTGGTGGCGTAAATCTGAACACAAATCTGATGTTGTAAATGTGAATAAAATCTCTTGTTTGTAAAATGTAATTGTGTCTTTATTTCCAATGACTATGGGGTGAACATGTCCCGTGTAAAGCTGTTAAAAAAATATTACGATGAAGGGGGTAGTGGTAGTTATGGAGGTGTTGAGGTATTGTATCGTAAACTGGAAAAAATGGAGGAAGGGGTTAAGAGGAGGCTGGCATGGGATGTTTAATTTAGATTTAATGAAAGGGGGGCATTTTTCGGAGTGGGGATGATCATCCCAGGCCCCCAAGAGGTTTTGTATGAGGCAGAGGCATAAGAGTTTAATGTAAGGACTTGGGAAGGGTGGGGGGCATCGGTAGAAGCTGCCCCATGGTCAACTTACAATATGCTTAAGTGTATATTGTACTGAGACTGAAACGCCATCTTAGAAAACAGTAGCCATTTTGGAATCGAGTCCTAGTGGCATACTGCAGCCAGGGTGGTAGGCCTGGGCGCAGAACAGAGAAGTAAGTGTGTACATGCAGGGTCATGTTGTAACGTAGACAGGAGTGAGAAAGGCCAAACCCGTGGAGATCTATACACCTTTCATTGTTTCACACTGTTAGCATTTGTATCTTAGAAGGAATGTGCCCTGCCAAGCCATGAGGCGGCTGAGAACGCCCTGCGAAGAGTTATCCCACAAGAAGGAGGGCACAAGCCGCTGAACTTTACCAGTCCAAACCCCAAGTTATAGTACCAGATGCCCATGTCCCAGTCAATTCCAGACCACCGACCATAAAGCTGTTAGTGTGCTAATCCATCAGGACAATCATAGTAGAAATTAGAGCTCACCCCACCTGGGATCCCTGTGATTTGTGCTGTGAGGTGCCAGGAGGGAAAGTAACACATTTATGCTTGGGGTGGGAAGAACTGCGCCGGCGCTGACATGTCTGGGATTGAGCAGGGGTTTAGAGTCATGGTGACCTCAAAAGTAGCCTCTACGCCCATGTCTGCAGTACCAGGTTCACATTAGACCAAAGATATGGAATGCTATGATTTGTGCTTATAGCTGCCAGTTTGGATCCCGGTGCCCGATGATGTGCAAAGAAGATCGCCACATGGAAAAGATGGACAGGAGGAGCTGCGACCAATGGCCTGGCATTCCCTATGGAGCAGGAGGTAGATGTATAGGGTTGCAACAACCAGCCATCGGGATCTTTAACCTATGTAGTGTACATCACTTATGACGCTGTGTGCCTTTATAATTTGTTGCATGAAACCGTCAGAGCGCTCTGTGGCAGCAGAGTTATTTGCTATTGCTAACTTGTTTGTTACAAGAATAAAACCTTGTTCTCCTTGCAAGAGTTGGGTTTGACCTTTTTACCTAGTGGGTTGTATTTTTTCTGGTGTGAGCATTGAGGGGCTTCTCTACAGTTACAATGATTGTGGCCGCATCGTCTTTAACACTATCAGTCTCCATTATCAAGATATATTGCTTACACAGTCTATTATACTTAAAATTCCCTAGGCTTTCAATTTTATTTGACCAGCAAATTCAGTCAATATTGACAGTGTCTGCTACAGTCTGGCTCCCCTTATTGCTGCCCATTCTATGTTCAACTCCAGGCCTCAAGGGATGGAAACATGTCGAATTTTCAGGATAGCCCTGATTAATATTCATGAGATAAATTTGCATACAATTCTAAATGTATACACATTTTTCCTTAGGAATATTAATGAGGGAAATCCCAAAAACCCATCCGAATTTTGCCCCTTGAGGAATTGAGTTGCACAACCCTGAGCTAGAGGATGTAGACAAAAACAGAAATGTGTTGTTTTAACGCCGGGTTAGGTGTCATACTCCTAGAAAGGTACAAACGGCCACTTTAAAATATACCCGCCGGCTGGCACACCATCCAAGATCGGCCATCCATATCCTTCTGTATTCTCCAAATGTTGAGGGGTCAGGGTCACTCCCCCCCACCTCAACTCCATCATTCTGCATGATAATAGACTCATATCCAATGTCTTCAGACTCCTGTTCAGCATATTGCATATCTAAACATGATAGTACAGGCTCTACGCCCAGGGGCTGCTCGGGAACCACAGTGTCAGTACCGTTAGCCATTTGCAAATTTGCCATCTCTTTGGGTGCACTTGCCTGAGAGTTTTGAATAACATCTCAAACAGCCCGACCCACAACAGTTGCGAGGAGAGGGGGCTGACTGCCCACACAAAGTGTAGACATGCTATAAATGAGCTCCCGATCCTCACGGGCCACCATCAAAGCCTTTGAGTCATCCATTGAATCAAGACTGTTATATCTTCTCCTAAGGCAATAAGGTAAATAACTATCATCAGTATCGCTGGTACTGCCTGGGGCTGTTTTCTCTCCGTCGTAGCTGTAGCTGTTCATAATTACAGTTTTCCGCACTCCACGCTTGACAGCTCTGAGAAGTCTGAATAGCGCATGTGTTTTTGAGGCCTACAATAACAGCTATATATCCGTGTTGTGAGTTCCCACCTGTTATACCTTCATAGCCTTAGCGCCGCCCATAGACACGTGACTAGTTAGCACATAGACCCAATCAAACTACAGAGGTGCTATGGAAGTTGCATTTTTATATCAAATCCATTGAGGTTCAATTAAATATATAGGAGTTCAAGTAAATCTATATGAAATATTATACTGCAGTGGGGTTCTTATCGAGCTTATCAAAAATGTATATAACATTTTTGGGGGCATCATTAAATTCATTGGGCTTCAATTACATTTATAGGGGCTCTTTTAAGTCTCTATCAAAAGTTATATACAACACTGTGAGGCTCTTATCGAGTTTATATACAATTTATATAAAATATTTGGGGGTCATTACATTTTTATAGGGGTTCAATCACATTTACAGAGGTTTAGCGGCATGAAAAAGGGGCTTGGCCACCTGTCACTTAAAATGCTTGACGAAAGGTATCCCACTGTACTACTACCATTTTCATTGGCTTTAATTATTTCTATTTTAATACAAGTTTGGGTTTCCTTTCCACACATGGGATTTCACTTTCATATTGGATGTGTTTCTCAACATAAAAGCACGTTTTAATTATCACAACTCAAACTATTAAAAAACTTACCAATAATCAGGTTACATTTTCTTTCCAGCTCAGGAAATTGTGCAAGGTTTTCAACTCTGTAGCTGCACTAAGTTTCCCATATGGTTCAATTATCCAATTATCCTGCCAGCAAAGTTTTAAATTGCTTTTGATCTTTTATTTAATCTCTTTTCAACTTTTTATAAACTTTATTTTACTATTTGTTGTGGTATTTCAGAATCAGGAGATGGACAAGAAGGCATGTTCACTGAATTCTTTTGGTCTTTCTTCAATGTAAAAAGGCCTATCCTTTCCCTAACCTTTTCCTAAGCCTAAAACTCTAAACCTTGCTCTTAACAAATAAACCAGTAAAAAGGGTGCGTGTCAGGATGCCTTACATAAATGAAGTCCTTGGTCCAGAACGCTATTCTAACCTAGTTTCTCTCCCTACTTCTTACAAGCATTAGCAGAGCCAATAGTTTTTGGCGTTACTGCTGTTCTTTACAATTTGCATTCATAGGCACCAGGGTGCAAGGAGGAGAGTGCACGATTTCAAAGGAGGATGCGATAAGGGTCACGGGTGTGCAGGAGAAAGAGAAAGAAGGAGAATAGAGCAAGGGAGGAAATGATTGAGAGAGAGTGCCATCGATGATGAGCAAGAGGAAATATGAGCGGGAAAAGTTGAGAGTGAGAGGGTACGAAATAAAGCGACAGTGTGAGAGGAAGAATGAGAGATAGCCGGCAAGTGGCACAGCGAGTAGAGCGCTCGCTTTGACATCCGTGCAGAGCCTGCTAACGCAGGTTCGAATCCCGGCAGGGCCAAACTCAGCCTTTCATCCTTCCGAGGTCGATAAATGAGCACCACACACCGTGGGTAATAATAAGCAGCGCTCAGATACCCGAGGGTTCGTAGCGCTATATAAATGCCAAATTATTAAATTATTATTAGCGGTGGTAGAGAGTGCGGGTCGGGTGGGTGGATGGGTTGTAGAGGTTTGGGTGGGCATGGGTAGAGAGAGCGGGGGATGGGCGGGTGGGGGTAGAGAGAGATTGGTGGTAGAGTGGTTGGGGTCGAGAGAGCAGAGTCATGGTATAGGGAGTCGCTTGCGGAAGGATGGGTGCGGACAGAGACAGTGGGGGTAGGGTTGGTGGGGATAAAGAGAGTGGGGTAGGAAATGTGGCTGGTGTTAGAGAGAATGGGGGTAGGGTGGGTGGGTTGGGGTAGAGAGAGTGGGGGTTGGGTGGGTGGAGGTTAGAAGGGTGTTAGGATTGTAGGATCTGTGGTGGTGGTAGACAGGGTGGGAGTAAGGTGGGTGGTGGTAGAGAGGGATATACGTGATAATTTCGAATGCAAACATTTTGAAGATGAAAATCTTGCATTCTAAATGTTCGTATTCAAAATAATCACCCCACTACTAAATGGCATTTCTACACCCTGCTCCCCCCACCCCCTTACTTACCTTTTGGAGGCACACCTCGCTGTGTGCCGCCGAGTCACTGCAGCGCCAGTTCCCTTCACTTCGTGGATGGGAACTGGCACTGCAGGGTCACTTTGTTGTTTTGGATGCAGGGGACACCCCCGCCAACCCCGATTACATTATAGTGAACAAAATTGGGGGGTACAGCCCCGCAACCCGTGTTTCCCTTGTTTGCTATAATGAAACTGAATGGTTGGCATGTTCGGCTGTACATACAGCCGAAATCCGAACATTTCAACCATTTGTTTTTTTATTTACGATATTTTCGGTCATTACCAGTAGGGAGAGTGGGGATTGGGTGGATGAGGGTAAAGAGGATGGGTGGGGTAGAGAGGGTGTGTTGGAGTAGAGAGTGTGGGGGTAAGGTGGATGGTGTAGAGATAATGGTGGTAGGGTGGATAGGGTAGAGGGTGGGGGTAGGGTGGATGGGTTGGGGTCAAAAGAGGGGGTAGGGAGTGTGGTGATAGACAGGGTGGGGTTAGGGTGTGTTGCACAGCTAGCGAGAATATTGGGTTAGGGTGGGTGAGGGTAGAGAGTGTGGGGACTGGGAGGGTGGGGGTAGAGAGGGTGAGGGTGGGCTAGGGTGGGTAGGAGTGGGTGGGGTTAGAGAGAGTGGGGGTGGTGTAGGTGGTTGGGGGCAAAAAACATGAAGGACAAAGCAGCCTCGGGAGCACTTGTCAAAAGTAGCCCAAAAAAGCCTTACCAAAACTCCAACCGCACATGTAATGGGGGTGGGGTGAATGGGTGGAGGTAGAGAATGTGGGAGTGAGGTGGGGGTAGAGGGAGTGGGCATTCAGTGGGTGGGTGTAGAAAAACAGATTTGCCTAAAAAGACTAGCCCAAAAACGCCCAACTGGCAACACAAAATAGTCCAAAATAGCTCACCATGACATCACTGTGCAGCTGGGAAATGGAAAGCCCTGAACCCCACTTGCTTCATACAAAGCTACTGATTAGAGTGAATATTGTTAGATAACCTATCATTGGGTAGTATGACAGAGGAGTTTGGAAAAATAGATTTTAGTGATTTGGCAGTTTCATGCCATGGCATTGCCTGTTGCTATTGCAACCAGATATTCTCAGTTCAGAACCCCCATTCCCTCTCTCTCGGTTCTGTAACAATGGTTTTGGCAATTTTGTGATGCCAGCGCTACAAAAATTCCCCGAAACCAAAAAAGAAATCACAAATACATGGACAAACATTTGACAACTCCTCTGACTTGGTGTGTCACCTCACCCACGTCATCAAGACCACCATTGATACCCTGGCTCCCGAAAAGATAAAGAAAGTAAAAACAGAAACCATAATAAAATCTTGGTTCAATGATAACATCCTGGAAGCTAGAAAAATGAAAAGGGCACTAGAGCGCAAATGGGCAAAAAATCCTGGTCCCATTTATTTAGGAAAATATCAAGAATCTGTCCATGCCGATAAAACAGCATCATGAAAGCTAAGGCAAAAAAATATAATTTGTGCATCGACAAAGCCAAAACTTCATCCAACTAATTATTCAAGATTCTCAAAGAATTTGAAATTCATACCTCTCCATTACCTCAAATCGCTAAAGATTCTGCTTGGTGCCGGTTCCAGAAATTCAAAATGAATTCTTGAATAAAACCACCGGGCACCAAGTGAACATTGCGAACCAACAGGCCGGGCTGGCACCCCATCAAAATCTGATTAGGGCTAATATTGCTTTGAAAGGGAACAATCTGCCTCTCACCTCTACATTTGAATTTTGTGATTGCACTGAACTAGACATTATCATGAACCTCAAACCCCCCTCACATCTTTGGGACTCATGCCCCACAAATATCCTTAAGGATTCGCTGAACGTTCTCAGCCCCTGGATCACCAGGATGATTGATTGAAATGCCCTTCAGGGATGGCATGGTACTTGCCTCGCTGAAGGACCCCTGGATCACACCCCTTCTAAACAAGAACACAATAGACCCAGCCATTACCAAAAGCTACCGGCCAATAATCAATGTGCAATACCTCCTAAAATTCATTGACAGAGTAGCCTACTCTGGAGGATAGCTCAGGGGCAATGTGCTCACATTGGAAGCAAGACAACACGGAGCTACAGAGGTTTGATCCCCGGGTCCGTGCTTAGAAACCTCTGGGTATTGAGCACGTTATAAATAACCTATCATATCTTGTCATATCATATCTTGTCATACCTGCGGCTGCAAAGCTTTGTAGAAGACAATAAAATCTTTGGCACTCATCAATCAGGTTTCAGAGCACAGCTCAGGACTGAGACAGCACTCTTAGACCTTAAATATAACATCACAGCCATTGTAGAAAAAAGCCATTCAGCACTACTAATGCTGTTGGACCTCCCTGCGGCCTTTGACCTCATCGATCACAGCCTCCTTCAAGAAAGGCTTAAAAACATCGAAAACTGCTCAGAGGAAGCTTCCCTATTGTTATCATCGTTTTGGGGCCCTAGAACATCTAGAGGGGCCGTCAACAATGCCAAGGCCTCTCCCATCTCCACTACGTGCGGGGTTCCACAAGGATCTTGTCTATCTCTTGCCATTTCTCGACCTCATTGATGGACTGGGTGTCCAATATGCTAATTACGCAGATGACACCCAAGTATTACTTGAACTGACTGGAACATATGCTAATGACAGTAAGACCCTGAATAACATCTACTCTGAAATCCAAACATGGATGGCCTGCAACTCGGTTGCATTAAATAATGAGAAGATGGAGCTTCTCTTTATTGTCTCTGGCCCTCACCTAAAGAAACTTGACGGCACGTATTCCCATTTTTTCATCATGGGAAAACGCATTCCTGTCAGTAAGTCAGTATAAACTCTAGGCAGCATTCTTGACTCTGGGTTGTCAATGAAACAATATACCTCAAGTTTACTTTCTTCCTGTGCTTACGTGACCAAACTACTCCATCAGACCCTACATTGACATAAAAAAACAGATCCTTACTGGCCACGGCATTGGTCAATTCACAGCTGGACTACTGTAATAGCCTGCTCACTGGCACATCACAAGCCAACCTGTCCCGTTTATAGACTACACAGAATGGTGCCGTAAGAACAATTTCCGGACTGACCAAGCATGACCATGTCTCTGAGTTTTAAAAAGCCTACATTAGTTACCAATCAAACAGAAAATCAAGCATAAAACCCCGTCCCTCACTCACACATGCCAAAACCTTGCAACCCCTCACTACTTTATTAAAAGGCTATTGGTTAAACAGCCCACAAGAGTGTTGCGATCGAATGGCAACCACACATTGCATAAACCATGCTTCAGGTTGAAATAATTCAGAGGCACAAGTTTTGAAATCCATGCCCCACGAGAATGGAATGTTCTCCCTCCAGCAATGAGATCCCTCTTCTCTTTGGCAGTGTTTAAGGAAGCTCTACAAACTCTTCTTTTTAACTCAGCAGACTAACTTCCCACTGCCCCTGCCTGTCTCCTACTGCTGCATCCCCTGTGAATTCCCCGACCCACCATTGAATGTTGTCTTTGTTACTTGTGCGCTCTGAGGCCCATGGGCATGTAGCACGTTATAAAAATAAAAAATAAATAAATAAATGCCCATGGTGTAGTGGTCCAAGCTGGACAATGCAACAGCCCCAACATCCATAACAACCCAAATCAATACCAAACTCTGCCCACCCACACATTCCCACATACATATAGTCAATATTATTGGCATCTTTTTATGCAACATATCTTTCAGTTATGTTTGTTGTTTCTTAGAGACCCAGGGCCCAATGACACCTCCCCCATATCAAATATAGTCAAATGATTTCACCAGGACTTTATAATCTGGTGAAATGGGAAAGCTTGGCTATGAACTAGGTTTCTTCCTATCACAGTTTGCAATTTGACAGAAGGCTTGATCTCCCACCATCTCATTCCATCCTATTCCATCTTTAGTTTTAGACCAATGTTAAGTGGTGGAAAGGCTAGATAATTAATTGGTAGAGACGAGTCAGGAGGTCTGGCTTGTCTATAAGAATCAAAAATGTGCTGGCACAGCAGAATACCCATACCCTGCTTGCTGCCTCCGCACTGCACAACACAACACAAAATCCGTACCTGTCACCCTGTCTTCCCTCCACAACATAAAACCCAGAGTTGGCATCCTGCCTCCCCACCAGTACGCATTAGATACATGTGCAATATTTATTTGTGGGTAACACTATAAATGATAAACTCATATCATTGAGACTTTCCCTATAGACAGTTAAGGGAAACAAGGCACAGTGATGAAAAGTGATGGTCAGGATCACATAATATGTTAATTGTGAAAGGTGGGGATTTGAGCCCTAGCTTCCTGGATCCACATTTCTAGATTTAGACGGCCGAGGAAATTTCATATTTTTGTATTACATCCTCAATATTAGCACCAACAAGACGCTTTCTGCAAAGTTGGTATTCAAGAGCTAAACTAGAACACGGTTAAATAAATCTGTATTTCAAAGCACCAAGTAACATGATAAAGCAACTTAACAAAATGTAAGAGAAGTCTTAATTGAAATATATGTTTGTAAACCAAGTATGAGCAAGGGACTGCGAGTGAGACAAGTTCAGACGAGACACAGTATTTCCATTTCCCTTTCAAGAGGATCCCTCTATTCCAAGGACAGTAATAGGATATTGTTACCCATGTGCCATTGATCAAGAAAAGGCTATGTGATATCATCAGTCTAGAAACACCAGGTAAAGGGCAAAAAGGGCTCAAAAGGTATCCATTTATTTTTTTGAATTCAATATTTTCGAAAGTCAAAATTTCGAAAATATTATTTCGAAAATCCATTTTCTTTAATACATTTTTTTCTATAATAATATTTAATTTCGAAATACAAAATATAATTCACAGGCATTCTTCTTTAGAATATTAAATAATTTATTGAACAGTAAAATGCATTGAATAGAACTGTTAACTATTTTTTTCACCGCTAGATGGTGCAACTGTACAACATTTGTAATTTAACTTAATATTATTTTTATAAACGTAGTTCTTTGCATAACCCTTACGCATGCTTTTGGGCACTCATAATGCGTATAATTTGTGTATTCGTTGCAGAGGGTGTGAGGGTTGCGTTGGTAGTAGGTGGGTTGGGGAGGGAACCCCCCCCGGGTAGTAGGTGGGTTGGGGGGAACACCCCCCATGACAACGTCATTTTTTTTTGGACAGGTTAACCCTGACATTTAGGCATTGGGCTAACACATTGTTTTTCCAAAAATTTTGTTTCGATAAAATGGCCATCTCCATTATATTTATCTAATGTCCACACCTTTACATTCAACCTTTTTTTCGAAAATGTTTTTGGTCGGTAAAATATTTTCGGTAATATCACTATAAACCAGCTAAATATGGGTTGGGCGAGACATGGTAGCCCCTTTTTCTGTTGATGACAAAACTAGCCCTTCCCCAACCTTTATGGTATTACAAGCCAGTTCCTCTCATTTTTCCACATGTGACATTTGACAGTACTAAGACGAGGAAGAGGCGACTATGAGTTATGCACACCAACATGCAATTAAACCACTTTGGTACTGAGATGAGGAACAGGGCCTCAGAGGAGTACTGTTGCCAAAACCAGGCATGTTTTACTAATGGGCCTAACTATAGTCAGGCAATTAGGGGAAAGGACTCACACCTGCAACTTGTTCTCATATCTGGCAGGTGAGTGGGAGGCGAGACAATGATGGGTGCAGTGGTGAGCCGAAGAAGCACTCAAAGGACTAAAGCAGCTGAGGGTCCCGAGTGTGAAGTGAGAGCAAAAGCTCAGTGGGGCAGAGGCAAGGCGAAGGAAGGAGACCAGATGACGGGTCACCCTTCATTCCATCAAAGGGATTACTCGTTCTCCCGTGTTGCAGCAAGAGCGCAAGTGTGTCTGAGGGGCAGAGAAAGACCCCCTGGAAGGAAGCCGCCAAGATATGGAAGAGTACTTCAAAGCGAGCTGGCGAGTTTCCCAGATAGAGAAACCCAGTATTACTGTAACCGCGAGGCTCATAAAGTGAACGGCTATTGTTAAAGGAGAGCAGTGACTGGTACAATGTAGGGAAGTGGTTGCGTGCCTTGTTAAAGGAACAAGCACGTTTTTGAAAGTCTACAAACGCCACAAATCCTTCCTTTTGAATCAATTAACGTGCTGTTGAAGATTTTGTGTGCCTTAGAAGGAAAGTTATTAAAAGTGTTCAACCAAGGAATGAAAGTAAAACACAAAAAGAAACAAGCACGTTTTTGAAAGTCTCTAAAAGTTACCAATCCTTTCCTTTGAATCAATTAACGTGTTGTTGAAGTGTTTGCATGCCTTAGAAAGAACGTTATTAAAAGTCTTCAACCAAGAAATGAAAGTAAAATATGCAAAACGTATGAGCTATGAATTGAAAGGAAACCACTGCATATTGAATACCGAACTAGAAGGGAAGCTAACTTTGAATACTGAATGCATCTGGCAAAACGAATGAACTATAATCTTGAATCTGAATACCATTAAGCTACATGTTGTGGTTTATTACGTGGTCATACTCAACTCAGTGAGTTCCTTTCCCCCACTATAAATGTGGTGCACAATAAAGCACTTTTAGTTTCTGTTTGGTTCACTGTGGTAAGGCCTTCAACCCGTCTCGCACCCAAACCCAACAAGTACCCAGTGCCACAATGGACTAGGAACCAGGCTGGTGTGTCTTCAAAATGTTTATTTATTTCAACCAAATATCACAAAAAGATTAACATCAGCCATCAATGCTGTGGCAACACAAGAACAAAATGACTTCCGTAAAGCACCGACACAGAGATATGCAGTCACAATTATTTCCTTTTAAATCACACACCAATACAAGAAAAGAACAATTCAAGACAAAGAGTGATTGCAGGTGGGGTTATACTACTCTATCAGCAACCCTCACCCTCCAAACATCAATTAGACTTGACTCCTCTGAATGGAAGGCAGTGGCAGAGAGTGGGAACCCAATAGGGAAATCGGATTTGGGGTTTGAAACACAGAGACAATAGGAAAGAAAGAAAAGCAATGGGAAATTTGTTTTGCCACACCTAAAAAGAACAGGCAGGGCTTTGTGGTTTTGGTTAGAGCAGAGTTGGAAAATCGTTTTTTGGATTTTTAGCACTGATGCAATGTGAGAAAGAAAGGCAATGGGTGCACAGGGGCAATTTCGTTTTGCACTTTGCATGTGCAAAGGCACAACCAGGCTTCCCTTTCTGATTTAAACTGAAGGGGATCAATGGGGAGTTTTGTTTTTCACCCTGTTCACTCACGTGGAAAGAGGATTTTGGTATTCATTCTTTTGGACAAATCTTTATGTCTATACCGGTTCAATACACACTGGGAAAAGATTGTTGGTTTTGAATGCCAACAATACCCATCCCGTGATCACTATAGGGGAATTCATTGATTTACTTTGATTACATATGCTAGGGATCTACACAGAAAACCAGGATATGTTTTTAATGGGGAAATAACTAAAACAATGCTGAAAAAATATAGGCCCTACACAATTTATGTCTTTGGGGTAGTTTTACTTACAGGAGAGACCTTGATTGGGCATCTGGGAACATCAGGGCACCACTGGGACAGCAAAGTGTCAGTCAAGGATCTCCTCTGAATCCTCCAAGGGATCCCAACCAGCTTATATGCCTCTGGTTTCCTGTCTCCAATGCAAGGTATAGGCCTCTCTGCTGGGATGTTTATCGCCAGATTCCATCAGCATGATTAAGTGGAAAAGTGGAAGATGTCCAGTTCTGATGCAAACTGGTTTATTTATAGGGCAAATGACATCACTAACTTGTCATGATTCTCACGAAAGGGATTGGCTGGTTTTCATTACCTACCCCCCCACACCTCCCTGTGTGCTAATAGGACAAGGGGATGGGGGAGTGATTTAGGAAAGCTATGGGAGGAGAATGCTTCATCATCCCATTTTGATAGATCGGCTTGGTCATGTTTTGAACTAAAAAATATCTCAACATGGCAAGTAACCTACATTTTCAAAATCTTTACAGATATGAATATATTTTTGAGAACTACATTTTAGGGCAAATTAGATAAGGCTAGTCTGAAGTCAGCACACCCTTCCTATGCAGAGATACAGTTTTTCTTCATTTACTCAGGAGCCATATCAGTGAAAAATATGCCACTTTACAGTCCCCATGCTAGTTATGACCTGCACGTTCATACCAACTTTCACATCTCTCGGAATGAAGGGAAGGCCCAAATCACATTTTTATTAATAACTTTAGTTATGTTTATCACACCAAAATCGTTTTAGCATGGTTAAAAGGGGGTGACTGTCACCTTTAATAAAAGTCTGGAATGACTGTTGTGACATGCACGCTGCCCTTTTCATGCAATGAAATGTATTTTTCCCATTTTAATCAAACTGCAGTTTCACACTCTTTCACTCCGGCCCCCCACCCTTGCTCCTACAGTTTCATTTCTCCTTGGAGATGTGACTAAGCAGAGTCTGGTCTGTGTTTACGTTTGCTACTTCCTTCAAGGCATGTGAAACCCTCATAGCAACTCTTAATGGACATTTAATGGGAATTGTGACCTCAAGGTCACTCCTGCTGCAGGAATAGACATAGGTTTTTCTGGTCTTCACAGTGTTTTCGATCTAAGCCTATCTATTTCTTGATATATATTTAAGTAATGGCTCTGACAACCAGGACTGTGCCTTCAGGACAGCAGAGGGGTCGTCCTGGAGCTTAGTTTCACATTGGGAGAAATGACTGTTCATGTACCCTACAGCAAATAGCCTTTAAACTCGCACATAATTGCAATTTTACACAGCATCTTAGAAAGCTTTCACAGTTTCAACATGCATGATTGTCACCTCTAAATTGTCCGTAGGTATAAGGCTGTTGTATGAGAACACCATGTTCACACTTTAAAAGTCTGGTGAGCATTTCTTTTAGCATACTGTCAATTTGGATGAGGGAAAAACAAAAATGACAGTCTTTCAATTATTTTACATGTGATGCTCCGTTTCACTTTAGCTGCTTGGAGCACAATCTGGTATCCCATTGAAGATACTGTGCACTGTGGTTTCTTTACATGTCAGTGCAGCTCTCTATGGATTGTCAGCCACATGTCTTCCTTTTCCTTCCTGAACTGCATTGCGCATATCTTCACACTTTCTTTCCTTGATGCTTTAGGTTCAATAGGCCTTATGTCTGACATCATCATTTCTGTGCTGGCCTTATATTTCAGGGAGCATTTACAAATGCCTATGGATCCTGTATTTCTGGTCTTCAGGGGCTAGATTTCACCCTACAAATCCTCCCTCCTAGCTCTTTCATTCCAATGAGACAGAGAGAAGAGCAAGGCAAGAGTGGGGTGTCTGTTTCCTTGTGGCCTGAGTTCATCCCAGGGATATACTTAAGAGCACGTCTGCTCTTTTTCCTGGTCCCGAGGGAGTGGTGCTCTAGTCTGCACTCCACTCTTTTTGGATTTTAGGTTTTGGTCCTGGGCCCATCCCTTTCCGGTAGCCCCACCATCGGCCTGTAGAGGCAAGGAGTGATTTAATCTGCCGAGAATAAAAGAGAGGTTAAGTATTTCATACCGTACTAATTTCCCCAGTATTGATGTGTGAATTGACAACAAAACAATGAGTTACATATCACATTTCATGGCATCACAATTTTGGACATGACAATTATTCTGGGTAACTTCATAATAAGCATAAATTCTTCTACTCCCTTTAAATGTGTGATTTTCTCCATCCGGGTTGCCATTCTTTACCTTTACTCTTCAGATGGTGCCTGGGCTCCACCCTCACTGGGTTCTTCAATCAGTCGCAAGTTCTGTCTGGGGTGACAGCTTTTCAACTGATTGATATGAATCCATTTCTCTTCCGTCTGTTCTCCTTTAGGGATGCAGATCCTATAGGCGACAGGTGAGATTTTATCGACAATTTCAAAAGCACCGCGACAGGAGAGGAGGAACTTCTGTTCTTTGGTCTGGTTCCTTGGAAAATTGTACAGGTAGACCCTGTCTCCTACTTCATACTCTTTCTTGGTGCTTTAAGTCATAGTGGGTTTTCATCCCCGGTGCGGACATTTCTACATTTCGCTGAGTGTAAGCAAAAGCATGCTGAAGATGTTTTTGTAAATTCTCAATGTACTCATCGCTTGTGGACGTGTTGATCAGGGTCTGCTCTTCAGTTATGTAGAGCAGATGCTGAAGTAGCACCATTTTTCATCGAGTTATGAGCTTGAATGGTGAACATTTTGTTGCAGAAGATGGTGTAGACCTAATGCCAATCAAGACAACCGGTAATCGGATGTCCCAACTAGGTCCAGAGACTGCCACAAAGTTCTTCAGTATGCCCACAATTGTTTTATTGTACCTCTCAACTCCCCCACTCGAGGCTAGGTGGTATGCAATGTGGAGTTTTCTCTTAACCCCTAGTATCTCCCACATCTTTGCCATCACCTCACTGGTAAAATGACTTCCTCTGTCTGACTCAATCCTTTGGGGAAGGGCGAAACGTGAGAAGATGTGATTGTTCATTAGGGCAGCAGCTGTTTCTGCCTTGCAATTTGGGGCCAGAAGACATTCCACTCACTTGGTAAACAAGCATGTCATGGCAACATGTACTTGTTTCCCCCAGAGAAGCGAATCACAGACCTGATGAAATCGAATTGCAAATCCGACCAGGGTAGTGTCATTCCCCTTTTCTGTAGGGGAGCTTGGTATGTGAGGGAACTTGGCTGAAACTGAGCACACACAAGACACCCCTTTAAGTATAGGTTGAGGTCCTGACCCATTTACTGTTTTTTATTTATTTACCGATTATCCTATGTACTGCACTTTGCATCCCCTTTCCCCCTCACCGGCACTTGCGCAATCTCAATGTCACCCCAGGCTAGTAAGATCGTTTTCTGTCTTCCCTCTGTTCCCCTTCCTTGCCTCATCACGCCTTGAAATACTTGTGTATCGGTGCACTACAAATGCCATATCATATCATGTGTGACCAGTATGCAACCTCTTACAAGATTTCTAAAGTTGTATGAAACCCCTTATGACCTTCAGTGGCCATGTCATGGGTGTGACTTACCATCAGGCTTCGGAATGAGGTAGGTACCACGCACTGGTCATATCCAGATATGGATCTCTGTACCAACAAACTGTTCTGTAGTCGGAACATTTTAGAAAAATTCATTAACACCTGGAGATCCTCTTTCCTGATATAATCGGATTCTGTCAGAGGAAAATTCACGGGGTCTTCAATGCGTTGATAAAATTTCCCAATAATCGTGTCCTCTTTTTGTGCTGTAATCAAATCAGCATCTGGGGTTTCTTTACTCTACTGGGCAGTTGAGAGTTCATTTTTGGTATGTGTTTGGGACCTGGTGACAGCAGCGACCTGGATTTCCCCCAACAGGGATTCGGTTTCTATGAGATCCCTGTGGATGGCTCAGGTTTTGGCCAACTGGTCAGCCAAGCCATTTCCCGTTTTTGTATGGTCCCTCTATTCTGGAGTGACATCTGATCTTTTTCCAATAGACGGTCATCTCATTAGAGGTGACCAGAAAATCAATTGCTTTGATTGATTTCCCATGCTTGAGCGGTTTGTTATTCGTACACAGCATGCCTCGATTTTTCCAATGAATCAGGTGCTCGACGAACCCATTCCTGACATAATCTGAATCAGTGATTATGGCCAGTTCTTTGAATTGGTGTTGCATGGCAGTGAAGATGGCTTGGTGTACCGCCATCAACTCTGCAACCTGACTACTTCAGGGACCGATCTTGTTCCCAGCAGAGGGCTCGGGCACATCATTCACCCAGGCATTCCCAACGCCAGCCATTCCTGTGATTATCAACATGGTAGGAGCACCCATCCACATAAACTGTGGGTATCCCCTAACACGTGCCTTCCTCACAGACTTTGTGTGGAGAAGTAAGGTATGCCGCCATGTTGTCTTGGGTCTTTAGACTTTTTTCCTCGAGATAGTTCTTGCGCACAGTCATGCAAGTCAGCCAACCCTTGCGCTAGGGGACTCTTCTTGTTTTGGCCACATCTGACCTCCACTTGAAAGCCTTGGATGGACAGAATCCAGGAAGTAATTCTGGCGTTGCTCACGTTCCTTGTTGGGATTCGGTCACTTTGGAGATATTGCAAGGGCTGGTGAGGAGTCTCGACAATGATGTGCTCCCCCCTGGATGGACGGGTGGTGATTCTTCAACGCCCACACTGTTGCCAGGAGTGCCTTTTCGCAATCGTTGAATTTTTCCTCCACAGAGGACAATGTCTTACTCACGTACGAGATTATTTTGTTGACCTTGTCATGCTTTCGGTATAATACTGCTGTTGAGCAAGTATTTGAGAACCCTGTCTCCAAGAAAAACTCCTTGTTCTTTATGGGGTAAGCCAAAAAAGGTGCTTGGGAAAAGGCTTCTCTTTAGTTGTTTTACTGCCTCGGCTTGCTCTGGACCCCACTCTCACTTCACCCCGGCCTGTAGTAAATGGAACAAGGGTCACGTGACCGCTGGTGTTATGCTCACCTGGCTCCCACAGGGACATCGATCGGACCCGGACAGCTGCAACCTCCTCCAACGTGAAGCGTAGTGCAGAGATGACAGACTGGACTGGACCACCTAATCTCGTCTGCTTGACCCGTAGAAATATTCTCCTGCAAGTGGAGAAAGGGATTTAGCCACCCGTGGATTTTAGTAATGGCACCCCACTGTTCTCCCCACTAATCACCTCCAATATTCACTTTCTGTAAGCTCACCTTATGTTTGTAAATGATGAGCTCTCCATCCTGCGTGGAATGCAGGGGCACGTAGATACCAGTTGCTTCACTGGTTTGAGGGCGTCGGAAGAGTTCCGGATGAATATTGACTCTGAGGTTCCAGGCGAGAACCCGTAAGTATAAAGTTCAAAGAGTTCAATATGTCCGATGTTCACTCTTGTACATTCCTTTCTTGTGTTGCAGCTGGGTCCAAGGGAAGATTGTCTTGTGGCAGCTGATGGTGTTCAGGTAAGAGTCTGTATTACCCAACACTGTCCGGCAAAAGATGCGGGTGTTTAAATTGCTGGTTTCTCTCTCCTTACAGGTGCGGCGTAAGAAGTTGCGGTTTGTTACAGAATAATGCCTCCGGTTGTTAATCAGGTAAGTCTATGGTGGAGAGGTTGTATTTGTTGGCTCTCTCAGCTCACCTTATGTTTCTTTTGTCCCCTAGATGGTGGAATTTGGCGGAGAAAATGATGGGGGCTGCGCTGGATCGAAAAATGATGTGAGGATTGGTGAGTATGGCGCGGCGCTGCAGCTGGCGATGCAACACATGTAGAATAATGGGGGTCATTACGACCCAGGCGCTAATTGCGCCAACTTTACCACCATGGTGTAAACTACGTTTACACCATGGTGGATGGCGGATTTACCGCCCCATTCCAAGGTGAGTGGGGCGGTAAATCCCCATTTCCCCAGGGCATAATGGGAGTGGGGAAGGTGCTAATTACGCCACCGTAAATTACGGTGGCGTAATTAGCATCATGGCAGGTTAGCGCCATGTATTTTAACGGCTGCTAAAAGCAGCCCTTAAAATCGGAATCAGGCGTTAAGGGTTAACGACGGCGTTAACCCTTAACGCCTGAGTTGTAATGAGGCCCAATGTCCTTTTCAAGTTCGAAGACGTGATGGATCCGGAATTCAGGTAAGGATTGAAATAATATCTGTTTTCTAACCTTTTCTTCTTCTTTCTTCTATTGCTAGGAGCCCTGGATTCGAGACGGGCGTGGCTGAAGACTGGATGCTGACTGCAGGCACGGTGAGCGTTACGCTGCTGGATGCAGAATAGCACGAAGCATGTGCTGCTGTTCGGGCGTTGTTTAAATAGCCTCCAAAGTAGTTCCAGGTAAGAAGTCCCTAGAACCACACCCGCGTAAAAAATAGTCCCTGTAGAAAAATAGTCCCATCCAGTCCTCACGTTGGCTTGGATTCATTTGCAGCATGGTCTGCAAGAGGTAAGTAAAGTCTATGAGCCTGGCGCCTATGGTGCCAGGACTGATTTCTATTATGAGCCTGGTGCCTAAGGCACCAGTACTGAACCCAGACAGCCCCCAGGCGGGGCTGCTGGGGTTTTATTAAATACCTGGATGCCTGCTCCCGGGGCTGATGGGCTTGATCCGGATGCCCGGGGGTAGGCATCATGACAGCTGGGTAGTCCTCTATGAACTTCCTAATATAATGAGTGAGTCCAAGAAGGCTTGTTAGTTCTTGCAGAGACATAGGGTCTTTTAATTTCAATAATGCTTCCACCTTTTTTCGCCTGGGGACTGAGAACCTCAGGGGTGATTTCATACCCTAAGAAGTTCACACGGGTCTTACACCACTGGGCCTTCTGAAAGGACAGTTTTGCTCCGGCTTTCTGCAAATGGGTCAGAACATAGCGTATTTCAGCTATATGTTCCTCCACAGCTGAGCTCTTGATCATCTATATATGCTAGGTTTCCCCATTCACTCAAGTCAGGCATGGCCTTATGTAGGAAGATGTTAAATTAATTGCGAGAGTTTATGTATCTGAAGGGGGTTCGGGTCCATGTATTCTGCTGCCCCCCAAAGGTAAAGGTAAAGGCAAGCTTGTACTGGTCTTCCCTACTCACAGCTACTGTCCAGTAACCGTTGGTCAGGTCAATGGTGGTATACACCTTTGACCCTTGGATCTGGGCCAGTCTCTGATCGATGTAGGAAAGGGGCCATCTTGACAGGTGGACCCATTTATTTAACTCCCTAAGGTCTGTGCAAAGTCTCCATTGGCCATTGCGTTTTAGTATCCACAGTACCGGTTATTAAAGGTACTGTGGACTGTATGGAGTATCCCACAGGATTCTATGTTTTTTAGAATCTTAGTTAGTGACTCCATAGACGTGAGATGCAATCGGTACTGCTTCACAGATACGGGAGCCATCTCAGGGTCCGTAGGTATGGAGGTTGAATGTATCTCTCTGCAACCACAGTCATACGAATCCACAGGAAAGATCTCCTGGAAATCCCAAAACACTGTTTCAGCTTCTGTTTTTGCTCCTCGGTCTCACAGGCATCAGCGAGATTGATTCATCCTTCAACCATCTGCTTAAAGCTTGGAAAGACCACGGGTTTGCCAATTTCAGTAGTATCCTCCGGTTGGATGGAGAGATCTCTGGTTATGGTTTTGGCCTTGAAATACCACCTCATCCTTCCTGATGTCACAGGTTACTGCTTCCCCACTATAAGGGCAGGAGGAGTACACCAAGAAATTCCCCCCCTTGCCGGGTGAAAATCTTTTCCGGAGGGATATCGTCATCACAATTGTAACGGTCATTTGGAATTGATCCCATGATCTCATTACCTAAGTCAATAGAATCATTTTGGGCATCGATCACCATTCCAATAAAGGTGTCTGCGCCCAGAGTGATACTTCTAGGGTTGCTGTTATGCACCAATATTCAAACGGTGTCATGTTCTAGATCAACTGGTGGTGTCGGATGTAAATACAAACCTTGCTGGTGGAGGGGATAATTCAAATTAATGTAAGCGTCCTTATATTTGAGGTTCTGTCCTCGCTTAATTTTTAGGGGAATTGTGAATTGTCGTACCCGTCCTGGGATGGTGACCTCTTCTCCCATTTGAACTTCAGCCGCATACGGCAGCATTTGAGCTGACCGAAATGGTTTCTCAGGGTTGTCAAAGCCCTTGGGCTTACCCCCCAGTCGGGACCAGGCTTTGTAATTAATTAGGTCCAAATTAATTGTGAATCGACTGAGATTGTCCCTACTTAAGTAAAAGGCGGAGGGGACATCTATCACAACCCAACAATTATGTTCTGTGCTTTTGTCACCAATGGATATTTTTAGCATGCACCTGCTAGGCAGGAGATGTTTGGATTTGGAGTTTCCAGGCCCATTTCCCACTTATAAATCAACTTAAAAGTGGGAATGGTCTGGTCTTTTGGGAGTTTCCCGAATAATGCTTTGCGGTTGAAGCTTCTTTCATTATTCAGCATACTCTGGTGACACCAGGCTCCCCCACTCATTTACCTAAATGGGGAAAAAACACGGTTTCCCCTTTCTCTGGATGTCGGTCAAACTTTGAGCCGGTTTTTCATCATCTTTTGTCATGGGATTTGGGTTTTCTTCAGATTGTGAATTGGTATACAATTTCAGAGTATTTCCTTCCAGTGGAATGCCACTTAAAACTCGGAGGAATGTTAATTTTCAAAATGGAGACGGGTTCCCATCACCAGTTTGTTCTCCTACAGAGAGGACAGTGATTTCTGGGACTTGATTGTTCCTAAAGTGTATTTCTATTTAATGAAACCGTTGTTCAATCATGTGGCATGTACCATTTAAACTCACATTATTTGTACTTTGTTTTAATTTGATTGGCCAGTTAGTCGGAGTCCAGAGGACCTTGTGCATGCAGTCAATCAGGGGTGATAACTTCTGGAGGAGGTCATCCCCCAGTAGGTGTGCCCTGTGGAGTGACTACTATCACTGGGTGTTTCACCCTGTGTCAACCAGTTTTGATCTCCAATCCGCATTCCCTTAGACAGAAATATAATTTCCATCAAAGTTTTGGAGTTGTCCGGGAAGAGGTATGAGGGGAATTTGTTGACCCTCCCCCCTTCCCGAATTCATTTGGTCAAAGGCCTTCTTGGACAGGAGGGTGGCTTGGGATCTAGTATCCACCAGCGCTGATAATGCACATTGACCCTGTACCTAGACGGAGGCATAAAATCTCCCATCTCTCTCTTCAAGGGGGACAAGAAAATGTGCATTTTGTGCCAGCTTGGCAGTTAATTTTTTTATTTTGAACTCTGACACTGTGTGATCTTGAACAGTTTTCTGTGTCGGAGTCCGGGAATCCAAAAAGACATTTTGCACTCAGCAACAAATGGGCTAGGCAAGTCTCCTTTTTCCCTTGATTCTTTACTGCCCTCTTTTTCCTGGAGACAGTTGCCTGGACCTGTTTGGGGGCAGGATCCCTCATTGCTCTCAGAGTCATCTGGGTGACATTGTTGGGTTTTAAGCAATTGTGGCTCTGGGTCGGTCACCATACTTACCCAGTCTAAGTTAGGGTCTTTTGGGACCCTTTTTTCCTTGGGAGGGATCCCTTCATCCCTAAAAGAGAAGATTTTCTTCCCTGCATCCTCCAGTGATTCTTCTCCTTCAAACGAGATGATGCAGACTTCCTCCACAAAGTTGGTTTTCTTTGGCCCTTGATTTCTCCTACTTACCCTCTTTTCCCTAGGTTCCAGCTTTTCGGGGGTAGGAGATTTGTGTTGAGGTTCAGAAGTTTCCAGGGGGTTTGCTCTGGTGGGAAAGGAAGCTTCCTCTAGGGCTTTGCATCTTCCTTTCCCCCGGCCCCCTCCTCCGGAACCTGTTGGTTGTCAGGGTTTCCTTCCTGTCATTGCTCCCGGGCACCAGACCCGAGTGTTGAGCTGTTCTGGGCAGCAAACATGTGACCCAGGTCTTGTGTCAAATTTTGGATCTGGCGCTCCAGTTGAGACATGCTTTCTGGTTGGTATGGGGGTCTAGATTCATACCTTTGCTGCTCCCGGAAAGGGTAGCTGTACCTTCTCCCAGAGTTGCCTGGGGATTGAGAGTTTCCCTGATAACCCTGCATCCTTGGTCTCCCTTCTCCCTGATTTGGAAATCTATTCTCCCTGATTTGGGAATCTATTGTCCTGAAAGTGGGGGAGAGAGAGGGGGATTGTTCGGGAAATTGGGGGTTGAAGGGTATCTGGGAAAGAAATTTAGGTTGGGGGTGCAGTATTTCTTCCCTACTGTGGGAAGTTTTGAGGGAGGCTTCCTGGGGATGTACTTACCTGACTGAACCCTACCCCTTGTACCAGGGGAGTCCATGCATACCCCAAGATGGGTCTATTACCCTTGTATCTAGGGCTGATATAGGTGGCAGGATCAGATGGAGCATTGGTCGGATACCCTGCCTGGCTACCATCCGATTGTGTTGGATCAAAGAGTCTCCTCTGCCCCTCATTCTGCTTATTAGTGGCAGGATTATTTTTAGGCTCTCCCATTTCCAAGTCCAAAATGGGTGTATTTTTCATGTCTTCCACCTTTACAGCAGCGGGTGTGTTTGAGGGTTTGGGGGTTTGGTGGTTATTTTTGTTCTCAGAGGGCTTTTGTACTTCATGAATCCAGGTGGCCAGTTCTATCACCAAATCCAGGGTCATACACTCATGGAAGTCCCTTACCAGTTGGGTCATGATGTATTTTGGGAGTGCATGGAAATAAGTATTAATGAACTCCCAGCTATTTGTGTTTACCCGCCTAGAGGTCTGGGCAACTGCCCGCTCCAGCTCTTGCACAAACTCTCTAGGGGCTTGGTCTTCTCCACACTGCAGGTTGTAGGCTGCCTTGCTGCCCTCCTGAGGGTTTCTGTGCACAGAGAAATGCTTTAAGATAGCAGCCTTATAGGTCGACCATCTTTGGTGATCTTTGTCCTCCAGCCCAGCAAGGAAGGTGGAGTATTCCGGGGAGAATGTCCATTTGCAAACTACATGGAATTTTGATAATTTTTTATGCCAAATGACGTCATCATTTGGTCATACAGTTCTAGATGCTCCCATACTGAGTATTTAGCATTCTTTTGGTAGGGAGTCATAAAGCTCTTTATGGCCTTTATTTGCCAAATTGGGTCTTTTACTAGACCTCTCTTCTGTTTGGCAGACTTCCTTTTCCACTGCACCTCAGTCCACTCGCCCTCTGACTCAGAGCTCCTACTATTGGTGGTCCACTCCCTGTCCTCTAGGTGCTCGCTAACTCTATGAGACTGGATAACGCTCCCAGAATGACTTGGTCTGGTCTCTTCTCCCCTGTGGTGCTGTGGGCTCTCTGGGTCACTTCCCTTGGGATCCTGTTTTCGCACAGGGGAGTACTCATCTTCCCCATCCCCTCTTCTGGGTATGGTGGAGAATTTCCCCCACCTCCCTGAATGTGTGAAGGTTTTTAAAATACTCTTTTGAGGCCTGGACACTGGTTCTTCTCTGTCTGCAAAGCAGACCAGGTGGTGCCTTTGTAACTTTTGTTTCTGCCAGTCTAACTCCCTGATCTATTCATAATAGGAGCCCTCCTGGTTAGAGGTACATGCTAGGGTATTTTTAAATCTGAATAAAGATGAATATCCATCAATATCTGATAAGGAATGGCCTTCCGTTCAGTTAGACTATGCCTAATGGAGTCCGGCAGCCTCATGTTTCCCTGGTCTTGCAAACTGGCAGGCGTGAAGTTAGCAGCACCCTGTGCATATAATGTGGTGAGTTGGCTTGAGGTCCCTGGTAAAGATGACATCACTCCATGATCGGAGGGTGCCTTTCCATACTCTAACTGGTCGGGGTGCCTCAAAGCCTGCTTGTATTTTGCCAGCTCCTTTTCCAATCTCTCAGATTTGTTTTTCTCAGCCCCTATCTCTTGGTTATATATAGAGGCCTGAGTTTTCAACTCTGCTATCAAGGCTTTGTTTTGTGCCACTACTTGGTCACTGAGTCCCTTGTTCTGCTCACAAAGGGACTCATTTTACTTCTGTGATGCTTGTATTGTCCAGGCATATTCAGACCTATTCTTTTGCAGGAGACTAATCTCCTCCCTTTGTGCACGTTTGGCTTGTGTTGCCTGCTCTATGCCACCCTCTACTTGCCTCACGTTTCCTTAATTTTTCATTTGCTACCACAAGCAAACAGTTCAACCATCCTGACATTTAAGTTAATAAATATCTTTTGTTTGAACTTTAAGTCTGTTGTCTGTGTCTTGCTTCATGATGCCTTCACATTACCAACAATACAGTGAATCTTTTTTTTTTTTACAAAGAGCTATGATAAGGGGGCAAAAGTAGGGATCTATGATGCTCCCCTCACAGCCTTACCCATATAATTAATGCAAGTGTTAGCATTGAACCTTTTTTGCATAAAAAGCACAGTATTGGAATGAGCCACTCCTGTACCTCTTTCCACCTTACTATTTATGGAGGATTTGCCTTAAAAATGGTTAAAAAAAAATCTGTTTATGTTATGTCTTTCATAAATAGTATTTCTAAAAGTATTAGCCGATTTGATCGAATTTAATTGATCGAATTCAGCCAGTACCATCCGATCGATTTGATTCACTCAAATTGGGTAATCAATAACGAACATGAGGAGCGGGGTTGTGGGGTGTACCCCGCTCCCCATGTTCGGTATTAATGGCCTTGGGGGTTTGCGGGGGTTTCTGCACAAATCCATGCCAGATACGTGCTGGCGAACAGGAGTTACAGGTAAGTAACTTGTTTCTTCTCCAGCAAGAGGTGCATCATGGATTCACATGCTCATGAATATGATTACACTGCAGTACATATACACAACCACGGGAGGTGGCAAGGCTCCACAGAAGCAATACACTTACCCCTGGAACAGACTCACCACAAGCAAACAGTTTGCGTAGCACTGCTTGGCAGGCCCGGTACTCCTCTCTGGAATACCTGTCGACGCAGTAGAATCTTGTGAAGGTGTGCGTGGACCTCTGTAAAGACTAGAAGGGGTTTCTGTACTCCTGCCCTCTATATGGCAGAGTAGAAGCACACAGCACCCAAGCCAAGATTCTCTATGCGGTAGCAATGGAGGAGCAATCAAGGCTTAAGCTCTCAGGAGGTGATGCAGGATGGTTCTTAAGTAGAGTGTAGTCCCCAAGCCCCCAGAAAGGAATGTCCACACACTATTTTATGTGCTAACACAGTTCTTTATATAAATAAGGTTCCGAATATATACACAATCAATAACACACTTTATGCTTTGGCAATGCTAATGTGATAAATATGTAGTGTATATCTGGTATTGAAGGAAAAAGCTGGGCACCACACATTTTTAATACGAAGAAAACTATTATATGTTTTTTTAGTTACACAAATAGTTCTAGTAACGAGGAGCCGCCTGAAAAAAGTCCAGAGCTACCTGGACCCAAAAACTGCCACACGAAGAAAACTGAGTCCTAAATACTCAGCTAAACCGCAGCTCGCACACTGTCCCCTATTAGGGGTTACTGTGAGATTCAACAAAAGATTAGAAATTGAAAAGTTAATTCCAACTATCTTTAGCTTGCATTTTGTGCTAAGGAGTAAACTCAAAATCTTTAGTGCTTTTACAAACAAAATGGTCATTTTATTTTTCAAACAGAAAGGGAGGCCCGCTGTGGCCTCATTTGCATCAAAGGCTCATATGCCAATGTATTTCGGAGTCTGTTACTCCTTCGTCAGGGCTGAGCTCTATTGGTCAATACAGTGAATCGTATAACAAATAAATACAGTAACAAGGATAAACAATGTTCAATGCAAAATGTAAATGCAAAAAAGATTAGATAAACATCACATACATACCCCATTTTCAATGCGTAGCATTATATGGATGTTTAAAGAAAAGAAAAAAGACAAACAACAGGATAATGTAGTAATGTGTAACTATTCATTTGGTATCCATAGGTTCACAGGCAAAAAGTAAAAAAGTACTCCAATCTCTTGACCAACTGGTCATAGGTATCAAAACTTTACATATATTTATGTAAAGATTCCTGGTTCCCACTATTTGGAAGCAAATTAAATTCGTAAGCATAAGTGAAATGTCTATGTGGTACCACAGTTAACTCTTGACTCCTTTAAAATGCACCAACTGCTGGGTTGGGTTAAACAAACGGCAGAATACTTTGTCCCTACCCCAGACACAGTCCTGTGTAAGGATCCCCCCACCTGGCAACCTGTACATAAAGTGTATCAACAAGCCCAGTCCATATATGTTTAAAATAGTCTTGTTTCCTGCAAAAAATGTTGTACTACCCCAATGTACCTGGTTTAGCAGAGTTTCTTTGACGGTTCGTCAACAGATCCTCGTGGGTGAACACCTTTTAAGCATGAGCCACAGGGTGCCGAGAGTCCTCGAAGAATGTGAACCTTGGTGTTGAGAGTCCTTGATGAAAAGAGTTTGTTGCCGCAAAGATGACTCAATGAAGTACATAGGCCCGGCAGAGGGCGTTGAGTGTCGGCGTCGGTTGTCAGCGATTGGGACTCGACCACCGCTGGCTTTCAGATCTTTGTCAGCGTCTTTGTGGACTTTGGGTGGCGAGAAACCCACTGGCGGATTCTCCTCGGTCGTCGACAACCTCAACTTTCTCCAGCAGGATGAAGCGGTTGACAGTGATGGCAAGGGAGTCCTTGATTTCAAAGTGTCTTAGGCAAAGGTGGCAGCATGGCGTCAAGCTGTCCCTGCTTCTGGGCAACATGACTTGACGGGCTTCCAGCGGTTACAGCGGTCCTCCGAACCCTGGTCCATGATGATGGACTTCGATGTCCGGGTGCTTCACTTCAGGATTCCTCAGCGGCCTCATCACCCGTCTCCGGTCGACAGTCTTTCGGGACTGACTTCCAGGGTACCTCGATGAAGATAAGCTTTCTGCACGATGTTCCCTTGTAACTTGGGAAGAGGTCTCCTAGCTAGGTCCTCTCTTAGATCAGTTGTTGGAGACAAACAGCTTTCGGATTGCGTGAAAGGAAAGCAGCAGCCGAACCTTCTTCTTCGAGCTGGGTTTCAAGGTTAAGCATCAAGTTTCGACTTCAGCTTCTGAACAATTCTGGTAAGTGAAAGGTCCCCAGATATACTGTTCTGTGTCTCATTCACACTGCTGAGACAAGCTCAGGCAGCCAATCATTCAGAAGGGCATTCATGCAGGCAGGCAGCCAATCAGGCTCACAGTGCATTCAGGCCATTCTCTTCCATCCAGACAGCCATAACAAGGAATGTGGATTGGGGCAAGCCCCAGCCTTTCAGCATACCACACTGCATTCATACCAGTTTTGGGCAGGGCTGTCTCATTCATTGAGTCCCACACCAGAAACCGGACACCCATAACATGAAATATATATTGGTCACACACTCCATTCACCCAGGTTCCAGCCCAAGCGTGTACCCATGCTCTTTTTCCCTACTTATGTATCCCTCCAGCCTATTTTCCTTTGCATATGGTGAGCAGGTGCAAGGGGATCTTGGTCACCTGGCCTAAGACCCGCCTACCTGGTTAGGCTTGCCTCTTCCTTCCTGCTCTTAACTCTTAGATCAAGGGCGTCTCTCGCCCGGGCGTCCGAAGGGAAGGGAAGACAAAGAAAAAGGAAATTTCTGTTTGGACCTGTTCGGACCAGGAGGGTCCAGGGCCCGAACCCAGCCCAGACAGCAGGTAAGCGTGCACCAACAAGTGTTTACTCTCTCTTTCTCCACAGGCCATCCCCACCACTCTGGTGCCCCCATGATGTTCCCTTCTGCCCCCCCTTCTCGCACACAGGTGTTGCCTGTTTTGCTTGATTCTTCTACCCTGCTGCCCCTCTCCCCCCTCCAGCCTACTTCTGCAGGAGTTTGTCCTGATACATTCTGGTTTCACCATCCCAGTCTTGTGGCCAAGGCTGGATTTTATTTTTTATGAACTTCATTGATTCACGGTGCGACACCCTTTCTCATGGTAGCCCTGAATCATGCTGTTCCCATCTTCATCTTATATCCACGCTTGCAACATTATCTATTACTACTGACTTCTGCCATTGTATTCGCTCTCCCCTCTTGCTTCTCCACTCTTGTTGACTGCTTAATCTCTGTTCTCTCCTCCTCTCCCTTTTCCTATCTCCTCCCCTTACTTTCTTCTATGCACTTGGTCTATCAGAATTGTCCCTGGACCTAGTATGATAGCAACCATGTCTGTCTCATCCCCCCTCCCCTTAGCTGCCCCCCCCTCCAGCACTATCTGAAATGTCATCAGGCCTAGTACGATAGTCACTTATTTTGTTCCTCTCCTCCCTTTCTGCACCTCTCTCCCTCACCTTTTGTCTTCTCTGGCTCTACCAGAAATGTCGTCAGGCCTAGTATGGTAGTCGCCTGTCTGTTTCCATTTCCTTCCCACTCTCACCCTCCCTTCCTTATCTATATCTTAGCTCTTGCACTATCTGAAATGTCGTCAGGCCGAGTAAGATAGTTAATTTCACATCCTTACTGTTCATGGCCTGTAAGAATGTCATTGTATTTTCCCTTGTTCCCTCCCTAGTATATGTACTATATAAATAAACTATCATATCATATCATAAAGTCATTGGGAAGACTCCAGCCAGTCTGGCCTGGTCTTTGGGACAACAAGGTAACAGGTTATAGAAACCAAAAGGCCACAGGGGCCATCTTGTCTCCTATTAGCAATCAACTGATTCCAATGGCAGGGTCTGGGTATCCCAAAATTGGGGATACTCAGAGCACCTGTCAAAGTCATCATGGAGCTGCCACCAGCCCATACCCTGCTCTGTGGGCCACACACTGGTGCCCAAAAACATACACTAGGGGTGCAGGGTTGCACCCCCACCCATGGGTGCCATAAGGGTATCCTAAGGGTCTGTTCACCACAACCAAAAAGAGGAAGAGCTGCACTGCTAGGAGTCCCACATGGACTCCTGTGCAGAAAACAACACAGAACACACATGATAAATGGAGTGCAAAACAAGGACATGAAGGCCCTGTCTATCCAATGCATTTCCAGCATCACAACCTCCATGTAGCAGCCCTGCAGATGTTGTGCAGGGGGACACCAGAGAGAAATGCTGTCGTTGCTGCGATGGCTCTGGTGGAATGGGCTCTCGGCCAGCCTGGAAGAGGTCTGTTGGCCATACGACGACAGTGATTGATGCAGCCGGAGAGCCATCTGCATATGGAAGCCTTAGATAGGACCTTCCCTTGATTCACAGGTCCAGAATTGACAAACGACTGAGACGTCTTCTGAAAGTACTTCATGCGTGCCACATAAAACTTCATGGGATGAGCAACATCCAGCGAATGCAGCGTCCTTTCAGCAGGCGTGGAAGGGTTCGGAAAGAACACACGCAAAACCAATGGTTCGCTGAGATGGAACTCTGAGGGAACCTTTGGCATGAAGGTGGGATGGGTCCATAGCACCACCTTTGTAGAATGGAATGACAAGTATGGTTGCTTGTAGAAAAGGGTCTGAATATCCCTGACCTTCCTGGCCAAGGTAATGGCCATGAGGAAAGCAGTCTTTCATGAAAGAAACCTCAGAGAAGCCTGATGCAACGGTTTGAATGGAGGTCCCATGAGCTTAGTCAAGACCACGTTGAGCTCGCAAGATGGAGCAGGAGCCTTCACTGGTGTCAAAGTCCTGAAGAGGCCCTTGAGGAACTGCTTGACAAGCCTGTGCAACAACAGGGAGGGCTTACCAGGAGCTTGGGTGTACCGGGATATGGCTGCCAGGTGCTCTTTGATAGATGGGTGTGCCAAACCAGCCTTGGCCAGCGAGAGAAGGTATGGAAGGAGCTGCAGAGCTGTGATCTGCAGAGGCGTAATCTTCCATTTGTGGCAGTAGCAAGACAAAGTTGAGGAAGCTATGGCCTTGGCCAGGATCTTCTTGCATTCTAGCAGCAGGGATTAATGCCCAAACTCTAGGGCTGCAGGAACCATGCGGTGAGGTTGAGTGACGTTGGGTCGTGGTGCAGTATTGTTCCGTTTTCTCTGGGGAAAAGATCGGGAAGTGGAGGCAGCCGACTGGATGGAGCCACCGACAGATGGAGCAGGTCTGGGTAGCAGATCTGCCACGGCCATACTGGGCGATGAGGATCATCCTGCAATGGCAACATCTTCTGAGTGTGTTGATGACATCTAGCAGGAGCGGGATCGGAGGGAAAGCATTCAGAGAGAGCCCTTCCCACGGGAATGAGAAAGCATCCCCCAGACTCCTCGGCTGAGGGTATCTGCTGGAAAACCTCTGGCACTTGGAGTTGGCTGCCATCATGAAGAGGTCAATCTGAGGAAGACCCCACCTGCTGAAGAGCTGAGACACCTGTGCCTGCTGAAGTTCCCACTCATGGCAGGACCAATGATCCCTGCTGAGAGAGTCTGCAATTGCATTCTTGATGCCTGCCAGGTGAAAAGGAATGAGATAAATGCCCTGAAGAATGGCCCAACGCCACAGGGACAGGGCAGCACACCTCGCCTTGATTCCAGAAAGAGAACATGGTGATGGTGTTGTCTGTGATGATCTGCACCACCTTCCACACTATCTGTGGCAGGAAGGACTTGAGGAACCAAGACACAGCACTGAGCTCCTGAACACTGATGTGCAAGTCCTTCTCCTCTGGGAACCAGAGGCATAAGGCATGCGGCTTCCCCATGTAGGCTCTGCAGCCTTCCTGGGAGGCGTCTGTGGTGACTGTGGCCTGGTACATCCGAAAGGGAGCACCCTGAGTGAGATGAGGGCACACTGCCCACCACTGTAGAGCTTGCCAGAATGCCCGATTGAGGATGATCTTGTCTGTCCAATTGCCTGGAACTTGCTGCCATCTGTGTATACGAATTCCTGAAGAGGCCGCATATGGAACCTGCAGAAGGGGACCAGATGAATGCAGGAAAACATCATGCCCAGCAGAGACTTGATGGTCCTTACCGTTGTGCTGTAAACATTCATTGAACCGACCCAAAGGATGGCCTTCACCCTCTCTGTCGAGGGGGTTGCCAGACATGCGACTGTGTTGAGACGGGTGCCCAGAAACAGAGAGTTCTGCGATGGCACCACAGAAGACTTCAGATAGTTGATCGGGAATCTGAGCTCCGTCAGCTCCGCCAGAAGGCGTATAAATTATAATTATAAATGATAATTGGTTATTTATAAGGTTATTTATAAGGTTTCTAAACGCAGACCCGGGGATCGAACCTGTGTTGCTCTGCATCATCTTGCTTCCAAGGCGAGTACGTTGCCCCTGAGCTATCCTCCCGAGACCCATATGGTCTCTTTTGTGTGCTGGGTCGCCAGCATGTGAGAGTGGGAACGGATGAGTCAGTCGTCCAGGTGAGGATAGACATGGATGCCCTTGCAGCGCAGATGGGCTGCCACTGAGGCCAAGCACTTCGTGAACACCCTTGGAACTGATTTCAGGCCGGAAGGCAGGGCCTTGAACTGGTAGTGCCGCCTCTGGACCACAAAGCGCAGGAACTTCAGATGTTTCCGGTGAATGGGGATGTGAAAGTACGTGTTTTATAGGTCCAGAGTGGCCAGAAAGTCCCCTTCCTCCAGCTGGTTGAGCACATACTGCAATGTGACCGCCTGAACTTCTGGCTCTTTAAGTACTTGTTGAGGCGTATTAAGTCTAGGATTGGCCGCTGCCCTCCTGACTTCTTCCGAACCAGAACGTATCTGGAGTACACTATGGCGCCCCAGAGGCGCTGAGGTACTGGCTCTATTGCCCCTTTGCTTAACATGGCCTGATCCTTCTGCAGCAGTTGGGCCATATGTAGTTCTTGACATGTCACAGGAGAAATGCAAGAGTACCTATGTTGGAATTCCAAGGTGTGCCCTTGACGAAGAACGTCCAGCACCCATTTTTCTGTGGTGATGGTTTTCTACTTGTCGACAAAGTTTGCTAGCTGGCCTCCCACTGAGGTGCGAAAGTGGAAGCCCGGGTTTGCAGCCAGTTCAGGACTGCTTTGGCGTCTGTGACCTGGCCTGTGGGTGACAACAACGCTGGCCTCGGCTGCCGCAGGCTGGTGAGCGGCCCCTGTAGGCTTCCTGGGTGGTGTATCAGAAGGGCTGATGATAGGGGGTACTGTACCCCTTGGAGGACCTGCTGGACTTCCCTCTTGAGGAATGAAAGGACGAGGATCTCCATTGCTGCAGTGTCCCCAGAGAGCGCGCCGTCTCTGTATCATATTTAGTCGATTGAGCGTCACATCCACCGCCTTTTCAAACAAATTGTCCCCATCAAAGGGCATGTCCACCACCTTGGACTGCATGTCCAACCTGAATTCCGTGGCCTTGAGCCATCCCTGGCGATGAAGGGCCACACTATTGCCCATCTGGTGGAAACCAGAGTCCGCTATGTCAGGAGCCACTGTAATAGCATGGTCAGGGGCCACTTTACCCTCCTGGAACATGGCAGGGCGTTGGCCTTCTTGTTGTCTGGCAGGAAATCTAGTATCGGTCCGAGCTTATACCAAAGCTCCCTGTTGTAGCGAGACAGAATGTCAAGGGTATTTGGCACCCTTGAAAGTGGAAGCTGCAGTGTAAATGATGCGCTCGTCCCCCGCATTAAGCATCTTGGTCTGTAGGTAGCATGGAAGAGAACGATGCATTTGACGAGCGCTTCCCGGCGGCGGCAGACACCACTGAGTCTGGAGAAGGCTGCGATCTCAAGCACCTGGGACCGAGTTCGGAATCCTGTACTTCTTCTCTAGTCTGTCTCTATTGGAGGGTTCAGTACTTGGTGTCTTCATCAGGGCTACATCTTCCTCCCAGATGTCATATAACAGAGGGATCGACATGATGGTCTTCCTCGAGCACTCCCGGTGTTGAAAATCAAACCGCTCTTTCTCCTTCTCCTCCGGCACCAAATTGAAGAGTGAGGATGCACTCGAGATCATATTGTGTAAAGAACCAACCTTGTCCAGTGGTGAAGCCCTGGCAGGCTCGTCGACACCTGTCAGCCGGGACATTATTATCATACTCGCACGTATGAGTAGTTGTAATGTCTGTGTCAGTGACGGTGTCGGTACATGGCAGTTCCTCCACCACTGGAGTTAAAGTGGGGAAGAATTGGCTGCCGGGGTGTGGGCTGACACTTCGGCCCTGAAGGGCTAGGTTGCCACTTTGGTCCGGCAGGGCTAGGTTGACACCTTGGCCTTGGATGACTTGGCCTGGGAGGACTCCTGGTCAGTGACCTTGGAGTGCTGCAGGCTGGGCCAGGCACAGAAGCAGCAGGCAGTCTCTGCTCTATTTCTGACACAATGGTATGGAGGGTGGTGTGAATGCCCAGTGACATGTCCCTAGCTGCCGGCTGGGGTGTAAATGGAGCAGCCAGAAATGTATCGGGCTGAACCCCTTTGGAGGGAAAATTGACTGATCTGGCTTTTGTCGTGGAGATCCCTCCTGGGACAGGTGGCCATGACCCCCTTCATGGTCTGATTAGTAATCCTGAGGTAGATGCTCATCTTCAGAGCTACTATACATGTTAGGAGACCTCCACAGGACCCCACAAGCACTGGGGGAGACACCCTCATGGGTTTCGAAAGGAAGTCCGTCAGAGGCAGCTACTCCCTCAACCCACCAGGGTCCTTCGGGAATGAGCGATAATAGGAGCCTATAAAGTCAGCATCTGAAGTCTCCAGCACAGTGTAGGGTTTTCTGGGTTTGCTTTATGGTTTTGAGTTGGGTACCAATATGCCATTTGAAGAATTTGATACAATATGAGTTTTCTGTTTGCGTCCCTTGGGCCTACTGCCTACTTTCTGATGATCTTCCATTCCTCATCTTCTAATTCCAGGTTCGGGTCTGTTTGCCATTTCCCTTTGAGGTGCGACAATATCCTCAAGCTTGTTTTGCAGCAGGTTGTAAGCTACTGAGATGGCTATCTTTTACCCTGTATAGACTGAGATAGGATGCATAGCGGGGTCGTGATATAGAGACCTATTTGAGACTGCAAAAGAGGTTTTGTGATACTGTGCATAACTGTAAATACTTTTAGAGGTCCCTTCTTGGTAAGTCGTATCTTTATAATAAACGGTTGAAGGAGTTCAGTGTCCATCTTTATAGCATTGACTCTGATATCTTAAGTCCTGTCCCTCCCATGTTTTCCAGAAAAAGGATTCCCTGTCTATTGTGAGATAGTTATTGTACCCCATCTGGCTTGTTTCCGTTAGGCCTGGATTTATGTCCTCTCCTTTGTGAATGACATCCCAGATTATTTTAGTACATGCCAGTATTTCGTTTTCTGGATAGGCTCATTTGTGTTGCTGGAGAAAATCCAATGTGAGTTGCATTAGCTTAGTTGCCCAGAAATATGGTTTAGCACCTGGGATGTTAAGACCACCATGGTGCTTTGGCTGTAGCATCAAACCAATGCTAAACCTGGGTCTGCCCCCTTGCCAGAAAAAAAATAAACATGTAGAGCCCGTTGAAGGCACTTAGAGTATTTCTGTGGTGGCACATCAGTAAAATTGAGAATATAATAATCAAAAATAATCAGGATGTGAGATCCTACAAATCAGTAAGCTATGGTTCTGAAGAGAAGAGTTTATTTCAGAAAACCACAAGTGTTATTGTTCAATTAGTTTACCTAGCTTTCGATAAGCACGAAAGGCTCAAAAAGAACGGACAAGAGTGACTGAGTTTGGTGGAAATACAGATTGAGCATTAACCTCTTTTGTGTTGAGGTACAGAGTTCCACCTAAGGGCACAGTGGTATACAACAGTTAGAAGAACATATATTTATACAGTAGTGCACCCGGGACATAGGGTGGTCCAGGGCATCGTAAACACGGGGTGTACACAACATAATCTACAAGACATACATGAAAAAGGGTATTTGCAGTTGTGACACTGGGGATCGACACAGGTGTGTTTCGGCCAGGAAGGCAGAATTGTTGCCTGGATGGTGTTGGCCTTCTTCAGGATGAGCACCAAATGTGTTGTAGTCTGTTTTGTCTGTGAATAGAGAAGGATTTGTGAGGATCTCAGGGGATAATTGTGTTATTTATTGTTTCATAATTGAGGCATATTATTGCCATGTTGAAGGACAGCTTACCTGCTTCTGTGGTAGCAGTGGTGATGCTGTACAGAACCACCCAAGGATTAGTGCTGGATGGTAGGTGCAAGACTGCACTAGGGGGAGCCGTGGGTTCCTGAGGTATCGATTTGGTCAGGATCCTATTGGCTAGAGGAGGGCCTAGAGAGGTCCTTCGTCTGTAAAAAAAACAATGATGGAAGTGAGTTTTAAGTGTCGATACAAACGTCTAGAACTAGGGTGAGGGTGTCCCTGGTCTAGTAAACACTGTTGGACGTTTGTGTAATGGTGAATGCCATACGTGCATAAACGCTCGAGGCCGTGTGGGCAACGTGGTGTCAACTATTGCCTTAAGTGATCTAGGGCGTGAAGGGTATTACCGTCCCATTGTGTGAGGACAAGTTGGTTTTAAAATAGTGCAAAAATAGTGCCTTTGTTGGAAAGTGCGTCCGAACTAGTGGTGCGTCCGTGTTCCTCTGATGGATCGCAGTGCGCTGGAAGGGCCAAATAGCAACATGTGGTTGCTGTGCATTTTATAAACAAAATTGTAATGTGGACCCAAACGGAGAAGGAGGTGGTTCCGCTATCAAAGACTTCCCGTGAGTGAGTAAACGGATCAGTGTAGAGGGCACAGCCTCTGGAGGCGTGAAAGCTGGATATGTGCACTTACCACGAGCTGTGAAAGCAATGTGCATCCTCAGAGGATCTGCTGCTGTAATGGTAGCTGTAACATCCAAATAAAACCAGCTTGACTAATAAGCTAATAAGCTAGTCCCAGTGTGGTGCCTGGGCCAATGGCACGGATGCGGGAGGTGCTTGGACCAATGGGAGTAGTCCACGAATGGAAGACGGTCTCGGTGGAGGACTGAAACTACTAGAACTGCTAATGATGCTCGGACATGTAGTGCCTGGTCTAGTGGAGGCGCTGAGGAGCACAAAGGGCAATCTTGGTGACGGACGGGACCTAGTGAGAGGCGCTATGGATACTGGGACATGTGGTGCCTAATTATGTGGTACGGCACAGCGAGAGTCAATGATGTTGAACATATATCAAGTACTAGACACAGCATGTGGCCACAGTTCTATTCAGTGATTAAAAACAGTCCAAATGGGTTCATACAGTTTAGTGACATGCATGTACTCAGTCCAAACACCTAGCCTCTGGGTAAAATTTCGAGGGTCAAACGAACAATATATGGCATTATTGTGTGCAGTAGGTACTGCGTCTCTGGGTCTGCCTCGTGCTCGTGGGTGGGGATTAGACCCAAACATTTTTCCACTCTACAGTTATGTTGAGGCCGTGGCGGACTGTGTCTGGTCTGTGGACCCACTTTTGTTCCAGTTCAGTGAGGGCCAGGTCTATGTTGCCTCCGCGTTTCTGTGGCTGTAGTTGTTGCAGCACAGTCCAGGTGAATTGTTCATGCGTATGGCCTTTTTTGTTGAAGTGCTCGACCAGGGATTTATCCTGTACTTTATTCTTAATGCAGGATCTATGCTCGTTGATCCTCTGTTTAACAGGTCTGATGGTCTTTCCAATGTATGTCATGCCGCATGGGCATTTGATGACATAGATGACATATCTACTTTCGCAGTTTGTGTGGTTCGTCATGTTCCATGTGAAATCTTTGTAGGTGAAAGTCTTGCTGTTGGTCGTGTGGCGGCAAGCCACACAGTGTCCGCAGCTGTAGTGTCCCACGACTGGTGGCAGGTTCCATAATGTCGCTGGTGTTTTAGAGGGTTCCAAAAAAGTATGGACCAAAGTGTCCCTTAGATTTTTGTTATTTCTGAACGCAAATAGTGGTTTCTTTGCTAGACTTCCTTCATTTTTGATGAGGTGCCAGTGTTTCTTGATGGTGGTTTTTATGAGGTTGCTTACTGGGTTAAAAGTTGTGACGCAGACAGTCCTGTCTGCGGGATCCTTGGTTTTGGTGGTGAGACAGATGGAACGGTCTGTGTTTGCTGCTCTTTTTTTGGCCATTTTTATAGATTTTTTCAGATAGCCTCTTTGTCCTAGGCGAGTTTGTAATTGTTTGGCGTGTAGGTTGAATTTTTCTTTGTCCGTGCAGTTTCTACGGATGCGCAGGAATTGTCCGTACCGGAGATTGTACTTCAAACCCTGTGGATGATAGCTCGAGAAATGGTGGAGACTTTCTATCCGTTGGTTTCCGAAATAATTCAGTTTTTAGCAGGTTCCCAGAACGGTAGATGTGAAGGTCTAGGAAATTTATGGTCTGGAAATCCCACTCTATGGTGAACTTGATGTGGGTGTTTTGCAGATTGAGCCACTAGTTGAAGTCCAGGGGTGATTCTTTGTTGCCTTCCCATATGACAAGGACGTCATCAATGTATCTGCGCCATACCTTTATATTAGCTCTGTAGAGGTTGTTGTCTCGGTAGATGTTGTCGCCTTCATACTGGGCCATATACAGGTTGGCCACATCTGGAGCAAAAGTGGCACCCATGCTGACACCTTTGATCTGTTGGTATAGTTGTTGTCCAAACAGGAAGAAGTTCTCCCCCATGGGTATGCAGATGCATTCCAAGATGAAGTTGGTTGGGGTAGTGGTCACATCTCTCCTTCTCTCGAGGCAAGTGGAGAGAGCTTGTAATCCTTCTCGCTGCGGGATGGAGGTGTATAACGCCTCCACATCCATGGTGAGTAGGATGGAGTGATGGTCTCTAGGATCTTGATGGTCTCTGTGCTATCCTTGATGTAGGATTGCATTTTGCTCACAAATGGTTTCAAAAAATGATCCGTGTATAATGACAAGGGTTCCAGTAGTGAGTCGCAGGCCGAGACAATGGGTCTGCCAGGTGGTTTAGCGGCATGTTTGTGTATCTTAGGCAGAATGTAGAATGCTGGAGTCCGGGGGTGTATTTTATTGAGGAAAGTGCATTCTTTGGTGCAGATCCAGCCCTCATCCTCAGCGTGTCTGGTGAGATTGCTGATTTCCTCTAGTAGACATTGCGTGGGGCCCCTGTTCAGTTTTTTGTATGACGTGGTGTCATCTAGGAGGCGCTGGCATTCTTTGTTGTATTCTTCAGTGTTCATAATGACGATGCCGCCGCCTTTGTCGGCTGGTTTGATGGTTACGTTTTTATCCGAGTTCAGGTTTTTGAGAGATTGTTTTTCATCTTTGTTTAGGTTATCTTGATAATAGTTCTTCTGTTCCAGTCCGCTTTTGATGGTTTTCATAACTATTTTCTCAAAGTTTTCGAACTCCCTTGGAATTGTGTGGGGAGGAGGATTAAAGTTTGATTTGGGTTTCAGGCCCGTCACGTTCTCTGATGTTTCTGTGGGTTCTTGGTTGATGGTGTCTTCCGAGTTCTGTTTTTCAGGTAGGTAAATTTCAAAAAAGTATTTCAATCTCAGGGTCTGAAAAAATCTTCTGAGTTCGGCCTTTATTTGGAATAGGTCTGCCCTTGTGGCTGGCACAAAGGATAGTCCTCTTTCTAGGAGGCTCTGTTCAGATGTAGTCAGTGTTCTGGTGGATAGATTAAAAATGGGGATGGAGTTTAATGTTGGTTCGAGTACCATTGGCATGTCCTCATGTACTGGCCCGTTTGTTGTGGGCGTTTCTTCGGTCTGCCCTGTTGTCCCCCCCTCTGAAAAAAAGGATGGGGTCCACCCCCTCTGTTGCTGTTTGATGTACTTGAGGGGCTTCCGCTGGAGGATCCTGACCTTCCGGAAAAATTGACGACACGGTTGCGTCTGTTATAGTTTGTTTGTTGTTGCTGTTGTAGGTCGCTGTAGTATGTCTCTTTGAGATACGGGTATGTTTTTTCTTCGGCATAATTGGTGAGATCTTTTCTGAATTTTTGTACTTTGCGATCCACTGTGATTTGTTTAAATTTCACTATTTCCTCTTCAAGTTTTTCTAGTTTCTTTTTTGCGTCCTGTATGGTCGTGTCTTCCGCGAATTCTTTCTTCAGGGAGGTCAAATCCTCACCTTGTTTTTTGCACTCCTCTTGGGCAGTGTCGATAATAAGAATAATCAGTCTCGGCTGCATTTGTTTCCAACCCCACTGAAGTTTATCTTAAACTTGGGGTTATCCGTGAAAACCCGGGGGATATTTTTCACCTGAAGTCCTTCTTGTATAAATCCAGCCTTCAGCTATTCAAGCATCAAAGTTCCATGCATCTCTGTGCGGATTAGTTTTTTCCTCTTCTGATGTATGATGTCCAATTCATCTTTGTTTGCACCTTGTGCAATTGCCCCGCCTTCTGCTCCTAGGGCGGAGGTTGTGCCAAGTAACTGTTGAAAGTACTTCCTGTTTGGACAACAACTATACCAAGAGATCAAAGGTGTCAGCATGGGTGCCACTGTTGCTCCAGATGTGGCCAACCTGTATATGGCCCAGTATGAAGACGACAACATCTACCGAGACAACAACCCCTACAGAGCTAATATAAAGGTATGTCGCAGATACATTGACGACGTCCTTGTCATATGGGAAGGCAACAAAAAATCACTCCTGGACTTCCACCAGTGGCTCAATCTGTAAAACACCCACATCAAGTTCACCATGGAGTGGGATTTCCAGTCCATTAGTTTCCTAAACCTTCACATCTACCGTTCTGGGAACGTACTAAAAACTGAATTATTTTGGAAACCAACGGATAGAAACAGTCTCCTCCATCTGAAAAAATCTATAAAAATGGCCAAAAAAAGAGCAACAAACACAGACCATTCCATGTGTCTCACCACCAAAACCAAGGATCCCGTAGACAGGACTGTCTGCGTCACAACTTTTAACCCAGTAAGCAACCTCATAAAAACCACCATCAGGAAACTCTGGCACCTCATCAAAAATGAAGGAAGTCTAGCAAAGAAACCACTATTCACGTTCAGAAAGAACAAAAAATCTAAGGGACACTTTGGTCCATACGTTTTTGGAACCCTCTAAAACACCAGCGACATTATGGAACCTGCCACCAGTCGTGGGACACTACAGCTGCGGACACTGTGTGGCTTGCCGCCACACAACCAACAGCAAGTCTTTCACCTACAAAGATTTCACATGGAACATGACGAACCACACAAACTGCGAAAGTAGATATGTCATCTACGTCATCAAATGCCCATGCGACATGATATACATCGGAAAGACCATCAGACCTATTAAACAGAGGATCAACATGCATAGATCCTGCATTAAGAATAAAGTACAGGCTAAACCCCTGGTCGAGCACTTCAACAAAAAAGGCCATACGCATGAACAATTCACCTGGACTGTGCTGCAACAACTACAGCCACAGAAACGTGGAGGCAACATAGACCTGGCCATCACTAAACTGGAACAAAAGTGGGTCCACAGACTAGACACAGTCTGCCACGGCCTCAACATAACCGTAGAGTGGAAACATTTTTGGGTCTAATCCCCACCCACGAGCACGAGGCGGACCCAGAGACGCAGTACCTACTGCACACAATAATGCCATATATTGTTCATTTGACCCTCGAAATTTTACCCAGATGCTACGTGTTTGGACTGAGTACATGCATGTCACTAAACTGTATGAACCCATTTGGACTGTTTTTAATCACTGAATAGAACTGTGGCCACATGCTTTGTCTAGTACTTGATATGTGTTCAACATCATTGACTCTCGCTGTGCCGTACCACATAATTAGGCACCACATGTCCCAGTATCGATAGCGCCTCTCACTAGGTCCCGTCCATCACCAAGATCGCCCTTTGTGCTCCTCAGCGCCTCCACTAGACCAGGCACTACATGTCCCAGCATCATTAGCAGTTCTAGTAGTTTCAGTCCTCCACCGAGACCGTCTTCCATTCGCGGAACGGCGAAGACTACTCCCATTGGTCCAAGCACCTCCCGCACCCATGCCATTGGCCCAGGCACCACACTGGGACTAGCTTATTAGCCAAGCTGGTTTCATTTGGATGTTACAGCTACCATTACAGCAGCAGATCCCCCGACGATGCATGTTGCTCTCACGGCTTGCAGTAACTGCACAAATCCAGCTTTCATGCCTCCAGAGGCTGTGCCCTCTACACTGATCCGTTTACTCACTCACGTGAAGTCTTTGATAGCGGAACCACCTCCTTCTCCATTTGGGTCCACATTACCATTTTGTGTATAAAATGCACAGCAACCACATGTTGCTATTCAGCCCTTCCAGCGCACTGCGATCCATCAGAGGAACACAGACGCACCACTAGTTCGGACGCACTTTCCAACAAAGGCACTATTTTTGCTCTATTTTAAAACCAACTTGTCCTCACACAATGGGGCGGTAATACCCTTCACGCCCTTGATCACTTAAGGCAATAGTTGACACCAAGTTGCCCACACGCCCTGGAGCGTTTATGCACGTATGGCATTCACCATTGCACAAACGTCCAACAGTGTTTACTAGACCAGGGACACCCTCACCCTAGTTCTAAACGTTTGTATCTATGCTTAAAACTCACTTCCATCATTGTTTTTTTTACAGACGAGGGACCTTTCTAGGCCCTCCTCTAGCCAATAGGATCCTGACCAAATCGATACCTCAGGAACCCACGGCTCCCCCTAGTGCAGTCTCGCACCTACCATCGAGCACTAATCCTTGGATGGTTCCGTACAGCATCACCACTGCTACTACAGCAGCAGGTAAGCTGTCCTTCGACATGGCAATACTAGGCCTCAATTATGAAACAATAAATAACACAATTAGACCCTGAGATCCTCACAAATCCTTCTCTATTCACAGACAAAACGGACTACACCACATTTGGTGCTCATCCTGAAGAAGGCCAACACCATCCAGGCAACAATACTGCCTTCCTGGCCGAAACACACCTGTGTCGATCCCCAGTGACACAACTGCAAATACCCTTTTTCATGTATGTCTTGTAGATTATGTTGTGTACACCCCGTGTTTACGATGCCCTGGACCACCCTATGTCCCGGGTGCACTACTGTATAAATATATGTTCTTCTAACTGTTGCATACCACTGTGCCCTTAGGTGGAACTCTGTACCTCAACACAAAAGAGGTTAATACTCAATCTGTATTTCCACCAAACTCAATCACTCTTGTCCGTTCTTTTTGAGCCTTTCGTGCTTATCGAAAGCTATGTAAACTAATTGAACAATAACACTTGTGGTTTTCTGTTCAGAACCATAGCTTGCGGATTTGTAGGATCTCACATCCTGATTATTTTTTATTATTATATACGTACCCCCCTTGGTAGATCAGGACTCTGCCAGGCGCTCTTATTTGTACTTGAGTAAAATTGAGAAGACATAAATCAGTTGTGGCAAGGAGACCCTCTTGAAGAGATATATCCTCTGCAAGAGAGCCTTCCATAGCTTCTCAAGTCCTCTTATATCTCTTCTATTATCAGATCCATGTTGGCCTTCAGCATTGCCTCAAGTAAATTGTTGACCTTAATTTCCAGATATGTCAAATGGATTCCTGGGATCGATGCTAGATCCCGGGGTACCATAGTGGGTCCCAATAGAAGTACTTCTGTTTTCTCCCAGTTGTTTTCATAGCCTGCTAATCTACCATATTCTTCTGTAATGTCTAATGTCTAATATGTGTGGTAGCTTTTGTTATGGGTCTGTTAAGGTCATGAAAGAATCACCCACATATACCAGTAATCTATTTTCTATTTCTCTTAGTATGATAACAGTAGCATGTGGGTGCGATCGGATATGGGCCGCTAGTGATTCTAACACTATTGCAAAGGTGAGGGGTGAAAGTGGACAGCCCTCACAGGTTCCCATAGTGAGCGCAAAATGTGAGGAGTTAGCGATCTTTGGCTTAATGTATGCCTTTGGGGATTTGTTCAGGGTCTCAATCTCTGCGTTGATAGAGAGCAATGTTGGCCTGCGCAGATGGTTTTCTGCCATATCTTTTACATGGGTCGTTTGTGCTATGAACCCCACCTGGTTGGTATCTGTTCAGTGCTTGCTGGGCACTGTTGGTGGATGAGTATCTGTAGTCTCCTTTGAGATGGTCTAATGCAGATTCCAGGGCTATTAGCCTAGCCTTACCTTGTTTTTAAATCCTTGAGCCCTTCTCAATAATTAAACCACTCCGTGTTGCTTTTGTTGCATCCTGCAGTATTTGTGGAGAGATATCCTCATTTAGTTTGAATGCGAAATATTTTTGGATTTGCGGTTGGAGTAGATCTTTAGCTGCCTCATAAAGCATGGGATTATGTCTCCATTCTGTTGGCGCTGGAGCGGACCCTGTGTGCAAGATTATGATGGTAACTGGTGCGTGGCCAGATATTGCTGGGGCAATGATTTCTGGATTCATGGAGGTTTTGCATATATTATTTAGATATTAATATCATGTCTATCCTGGAGAAGGTATAATATCTCAAACCAGCAGACAAGGATGGGGCAATAGTCATTATGGACAATACTTTCTATGATGCGCAGATCAATGTCCTATTGGAGGGTGAAAATACCTATATTTAGATCGATCAGGATCCAACGAATATAATTGCTAGATTAATAGAGGAAACAATGGACAAAGCATTAAATAATGAATGGATCACAGAAAAAACGAACAGATTTCTAACAAATGACGACCCGATAACACCAGTATTTTACAGCCTGCCGCAAATACACAAAGTATTGAGAAATCCCCCACTGAGACCGAAGTGGTGGGCACCAAGTGTATTTTTGACCCGTTGGCAATCTACGTTGATAAGGCATTACAGTACAAGGAACTTCTACCTACTTGAGAGACACTATACACTTTCTAAACATTATGGATCAAACAGAGGTTTACAAGAAAATTACATACTTTTGACGTACAAAGCTTGTACACGCCCATTCCACACCAGGATGGTTTGGAGGCACTGGAGTGGTCTCTACTAAGAGAGGACAATTGCAGAGCAAATAAGATCTGTATACTACAACTTAGCAAGATCATACTCACCAACAATTATTTTAGTTACCTAGTGTGTTACGGAGCCTGTTACGGAGAACAGTTTTATCTACAGGCCTCAGGTACGTCCATGGTGTCGTCAATGGCACCCGCATACGCTAATTTATTCATGCACTATCTTGAATCCACACAGGTATTATCGCATGAACATTGGTCCAACAAAATCAGATCTTGGAAAAGGTATATAGATGACCCTCCCAACCCTCCCCCACCCCCAGCCCTCTCCCAATCAGAGGGGTGAACACCCGGAGAACTTCCAGCAAAACCAGAAACAGTGGCAGCATTGCCTGTGGGGCTGTGCGTTGGCCATGAGCGGAGATGCCTCCGCAACAGGGACAAGACTAGGCATTTTTGTGGTGCATAGCATGAAGGGAATGTATAACAGGTAAAGAGAACAAGTTTGTGAAACTGAGCAAGGAATCAGTTGGTCTGGAGTAGACTGCGGACCACGGGGGCCACCAATGACAGGCTCCGTAACACACTAGGTATTGTTATACAGTTTTAGATGAACAAGGCGGCATGAACTTGGCTGCTGAGGCGTGTGTGGTCATCCCGGGAAATGTTTGTCGATAAATTTGGAGGCCTCCTCAGGAATAGTGAAGAAGTAGACTTGATTTGAGTGTTCACTCCTGAGTTTGGCTGGATAAAGCATTGAGTATTTGACCCCCAGGTCACGCAGCCCCTTCTTGGCAGCCAGGAACGTCTTACGCTCAGGTTGAACAGACACATAAAAATCGGAATGCAGGTGGATCCTGGAGGAACCAAGGAAGAGTTCCCCCTTGGCTCTTGCTGCTCGGAGAAGTGAGTCTCTATCACAATAGTTTAAAACTCTGCAATAATGAGGTGAGGAGGCGCACTGGCTTTGGTTTTGCCATCAGGGCACGGTGGGCTCTCTCTATCGCAAATTGTGGAGAGAGTTTGGGGGAGTCCAGTTGCATGAGCAGGGTGCGTTCAATATAGTCTTCGATGGGGCCGTCGATCCTGTCCTCCAGGACCCCGATAATGCGGAGGTTGTTGCGCCTAGAGTGCGATTCGAGATCTTCGTTTTTCTTGCTGACATCCAGAACCTGTCTGGAGAGCGTGGTCACCTCTGCTCGAAGGGTGGCAATGTCATCCTCGGCTACTCCGACCCAGGTCTCCACCTCTGCAACCCGGTTATCAGTTTTTTCTATGTGGGCCTTGATTGAGTATATGGTCCCTTTCATGTCGTCCAGCTTGGAGTGTAGGGCAGTGAATCCTTCACTCATATAATCCATCATTTTCTGGGATTCAGTGGAATCGGGAGGCGACGATGTGGTAGGTTCAGGTGTGAACTCGGCAGGCTTCGGTGGCGCTTTCGCAAACATGTTGATGGAGCTCTGCTTTTTGTTAGCTCCTTTTGTCATGGTTCCAGCAGCCGCTACCGGAGGCAACTGTGCAGCGCACATGGAGAGGCAGTGGCTGACCTGAGTCAGGCAGCTCACCTGCGATGGATTTCCACAAGTGGAATGATTATCCAACTCAAACTGCCGAGGGGTGGCAGGGCACCAGACAGTGAAGCTCACGGGAGGATTGGACAGATCCGGGTGCGGTTCGAAGAGGCGTACGGTAGGCAGATCTGGGTCAGAGGTCCAGAGACCACGTGTAAGTGTCTCATAAGTGTTGCAGTAGAGGATAGGCACAGTAGGGATGGCCAGTAGTAATCTCCAGGCCCAGCAGATCCAGTGCAGGCTGAGACCGGGTGGGACGCAATCTCCCCTCAGTGCCAGGTGGGTTGCCCTCCCCCCCTGGGTGGACTGTGTCCTTCCACATAGGATTGTGAGATAGGACTGTTAGAGGGGGAGCCTCTGCCCACAAAAGGTAAATGAAATTGTCCAGTATTTGATCCTAGGGAGTGTGGCACCTGTGTATTAGGGTTCCTGTAGGGTGCATTTGGAGAGTTAGTCGATCATTTCACGTGAGTGAAACCCATCCATGGGGGAACCAAGGAGACAGCTTGCGCAGCTGGGTAGTGTAGTGGTGGCCTAACAGTTGCGAGAAGCGCACCGCACCATAGAGTCCCTCTAGAGTATGCGCAGCAGTGTAGTCGCAGAGACTTCAAGTTGGCAGTGGAATGCCATGCAGAACAGGACCTGGGGCGCCAATCGGGGCGCTAACTAACACTGTCCGCTTCACTGCCCCTGCACAAATTCACAGATCTATCTGGTGTCGGAAGTCCGACCACCTGCAGCTTCCCACATAGCACTCATGTGTTTTCAGGCAGCACCCGGAGGGAGGGTGTGCGCGGGAAGCCCCGCCAGTAATAAAAGGCATCAGGGGCAGCATTTGGACGCAGAGTTCGTGGACAGTAGTGCAGGTGGGTATGGGGTGCAGCCCGCTGCTCAGTGCGGGTGGATACAAGCAGCGTGTAGGGCCACAGGGGCCGTTCGGTGTCCCATCAAGATGCGTTGCCCACGCAGCACCTACCTTGCCTGCAGATGAGGCGCCCCGTGGCTACAGCCGGAGAGAGGGGACCCGGCACACTCAGTGCACCAGATCAGCTGTCCAGAGACAGGATTTGTGCTGGCACCGATGGTGCGGTATCTCGGCTCTGCACCGCTCCGCTCCGCCCAGGATCGCCCGAGGCGCTGCTTAGGTGGCCGCTTGCCACATCACCAACTTAGAAGGACTTGGATAGGTTCGCCTGGAGCCTAGGGAGTCAGGTAGTATGTACAGATGAGGCGGATTCAGGGTAGATGTAGTGGCCTTCGATTTTGGGGTCTCCGCTCCAGGGGAGGACAGTGTCCGTCGTAGGGTAGGGGACTATGTAGTGAAAGCGGGGTGTCCCAGGGCACCCAACGAGTGTTCCTTATTTGTGTAGGGAGCAGTGGGAGCGCAGCGGGAGCCGCTCCGATGCAGGATAAGGCAGGCAGGGCATGCAGCTCGGAGCGATGGTGCCCATCCCCCAATGGTCCTACGTCGACTCGCCGCTCAATTATGACTTGAGCTGCCCTGTGCGGAGCCACAGCCCAGGCCGTCATGCAGGGCTCCAGCGGCAAGCCACAGACCAATATTTCACTGCAGGGGTGCCTTCACTGGAGTCGGCAGTCAGCCAGTGGCTGCAGGGACGCTTTAGAAGGCTGCCGCTGGATTTTCAACAAGAACCCCGATACCACCACAGGTTATTTTTGGGTCAGGATCTTCCCTCGATGCGGGCCTCAGGTGGACATACTTGTTAAGCGCAACAGCGCCCCCCATATTGTGTAAGTTAACACATGTGCTGCACATAGAATAACTGTGAAGATTAGCACAGGTACTGCATTTGGTAGATATTTGTAGGTCAGCACATTTATTGCGCTTAGAAACCTGTAGGTTAGCATATTTATTGTTTGTAGAAAAATGGCAAAGGTTAGCACTTGTTTTACACTTGGAGCCAATTGTGTGGGTTAGCAAATGCATTGCACTAAGAAGTATTTGGGTATGTCTGGCACTTGTTTTGTACCTGAAAATCTGTGATGGCTGGAAATTGTGTTGCACCTAAAGTAATTGTGTGGGCTGGCACCTGTACTGCACTTAGAAGGAATTGGGTAGGTTGTCACAAGCATTACACATGAAGAACTGTGAAAGCTAACACATGTACTCCTCTTAAAGAATTGTGAAGGTCAACATTTGCATGGCATTTAGAACAAATTATGCAAATTTAGTACACCTATTGCACTTGATGAACTTTGAAGACTGGCACTTCTATTGGACTTAGAACAACTGTATTAGTTGGGTGGATTGAAGAGTGGGCAGTGTGTGGCATTAGATGGATTTGGGAATGGACATCTTGTGTTGCACCTCATAATGTAAGCCCGCCTTTGCGCTCAAAGATATTTGTTGGTAACCCTCCATTGCACATATAGATGCTTAAGTTAACCATTGTAACGCACAGTGGTTACATGCAGGTATCCTTGATAACGCATTTAGTAGATTCCTGTTGGTTGCATTTATGGAACTTGGAAAATATTGAGTGAGACTGTAGGGGGTGACTTGTCTGTTGTGTTTAGAGAATCCTATTATCCTAGATCCGATGGTGGCCTGTCTCGCCTAGAAGATGTTCCAGGACAGCCAGTGTATTGCGCTTAGTACACTTGAGCGTAGCCTGTCCATAGTGCCTAGAAGACTCTACATGGGTAGCTGGTTTCTTTTCCCAACATACGATCGGATGACACAGCGAGATCTATGATAAACTCCATCTGAGTTTAAGGTATCTATAAATGCACCACTTCAATGGACATCGGACACAGGCACAGCTATCCATCCACACAGTTTAGAATGCAGCTACGACTACAATAAATTCGGTCTAGCTGGACACATAACAGCTTCACCCTTACACCAGACTTGTCTCCACACCTCTGTCATTAGAATACAGTGACAACCAACAACAATTTTCAGTCTAGCTTGTCACATATCGAGTCTCCTGTACTAGCGCGTGGTCGTGACCACCCTCAGCACCCATCCACATGCCTGACCTCTTGGTCTACTTTCTGGATCCTACCGAGCCCAATAATTCCTAATCTTGGCCAAATGCGCACACACACTTTAAGCCTTTTCTGAGAATGTTCCAATACCTGGACTTCGGTCCCCAAGGGAGTTCCTACCACAAAGTGTGTTGAGACCATACAAATGGGAAAAGGTGCTATATAAATGACTACTACAATACAATACTTATCGAAGCCCGGCTCTCTATGGGGGCCTTGGTAGGGATGCCCTACGCTTGTGTCACCTGAGTACCCGTGTCGGGTTTGGGCCAGTAGGGTGCGCTTTATACATTCATAAATAAATAAACATGCAGTGTCCAGCTTTTTCAGTCCCACACTAGTCTATGTCTTTGGCGTAGTCTGCAGGCTCTGGGTCACTCCTCGAGACTAAGTGATTCATAGTCCACACAGATATCTGTATGGGATCAGTGATCATCTACCTCCAGGCCAAGCACCCACAGTTAGTAGCTTCTCACCTCAGATGCCACACACCTTATGTGCATCCCCTTCTGTTTCACGATAACACCAGGCTGCATCGTCTGACCTATAATTGTGACTTCAATCCAGCACTCCAACGAAGTCAATGCCTAGTCTGGGATGCCCAATGGAAGCCCTTATTTATATATTTTGATGTCAAAGTTCTTTAAATCTGGATGATGAACCCTTATATAACGCCCCTCTCTTTGAATCTCCCCGACCTCACTGAGCCAAGAAGTAGGTTTGTTTTGCAAATTAAAAGGTTTATTTGAAGAATGGAACAATATATATATCACACTTTTATGAATAAAATAAGATCTGAACAGCACACTTACGAATATGAACGGTAATCAGCAATGGGTAATATTACAGTCTCAACAATCTCTTTAATCCGTAAGGAGGAGGAATAGGGAGGATAAGGTAGCAGAGAATACTTTTATGGTTCAAGGAAATGCAAGATGGAAAAATACAACACAGAAATAAAACTTGATATGATTTCAATCAAAAGATAATGTAGTCACTTTTTCCCCTGTGACTACTCACTCCCCCCACTATGCAGTATGAAGCGATGGAAATGAGGGCACACAGGTTTCAGGAATGCACTCAATAATGCTGTTCAATCCCAGTTCCCCCCAGCAAGCATAGAGAAAGCAGGTATGATTTTAAAACAGGCAAAAATGCTTTTGAATGTGATTGCAAAGAAGGTGAAAATATGTAAAAATTATTTAATTCACGTAAGGAGATTCAGGATAAGTGAGAATTACTTTGGATTGGTTCAGGTCAACACTAGCAATGATTCATGAATGATTGTCAGATTGAAAACGAATCTCAGCCGTTGCAAACAAGAAACAGCTATTTTGGCATGTGTTGAAATGAAGCTAAATGACAATTCGCGGCCATTTTTCCACGTGCGTGAAATGCGATTGCGGAAAAACTATAATGCGGTTCAAAAGTTACGGAGGTTTTTGCGAAGGTAGATTTTTCAGAAATAAAGTCAAGATTTCAAAATGACAGATGCGCTTTAAAGATTCAGAACCAATATGTACTTAAACTGCTATGAAGAAGCAAGACACTCAACGGGCAGCCACCAGAACAGCGGCGCCACCGCTTTGATCTCTGTCCGTCAAAACACCTGTCCCTCTTCAGAAAATATCAGCGCAAAGATGATTATTGCTACAATTATCACAGACTTATGTGGAGGAGAGAAGAATTTAGGATAGACACAGGAGATTATATAATGCAGTTCTGGACAGGTTGAGAAGGCTGGAATAAGATTACTTTAAACTAAGAGATGAATATGTACAGTTCTAGACTAAATACTCACTCCTAAGCTTTGGAATGGAATGGGCCCCGTCAAGATCTGGTCAAGGGTTTGGCTGGGTTCTCTCGCCACCGGACAGGTCTCAGGCACTCTGGGTTCTGCTCTCAGCACTGCACGGCGGTCTGGGTGGCCTCTTGGACTGGATCTGATGGGTTCTGGATACAGCACTGCTCTCTCTGGGTCTAGATCTTGGTTCTAGCACAGGGTACTTAGCTAGAAGCAACACTGCTCAGCCATGCTGTTGAATGGTTTGGTTAGGCCCCGTGGAAGTTTAGGGGTTAGAATCAGGTTTCAAAAGATTCTGAAGGCCTGCTGAAAAGGGTTCAGCTTGTGGGTTAGGCCTCTCTGCTTCAAGGTTCTAGAGTTTGGGTTCTAGAGTTTGGTTCTGAAGTCTGGATCTATCTGGAATCTGGAGTCCTGCAGGGTGCTTCGCCAAGAAATCGGATGATGAGTGGAAAAAAAGTGTCCCTCTGGGTTTCAGCAGTCCCTATTTATGTATTTCCAAAGTGGGTGGGGAGGCTGACTCTCTATGCCCAACCCTCCTACGATCCTGATAGGTCAGAGAATTTCCTGTCCCCTTATTTGAGACAGGAGCAGTGTGTCATATGTGTCAGAGTGATGCTGTGTTTTATGGCTTAACTGAAATCCCTCCCCTTTGCTTTTACATAGAAAATCTATTTCCCTCAAAAAACATATTTCCCAGATACACAAGTTGTTCATAATACATATACACATCACAGATTAATTAAGGCATGTCTCTGTTCAAGTCCCATGTTCCTACGAGCTTGGGTTCAGAAATGACCACTTATTCGCGCTTTTGGTGGGTTTACCAATATTGGTTCTGAACCAAATTTTACACAGGCATACACACTCCATCTGAGCACATCTCTGTAATTTTTCATGTCCCTAGCATAAACATACTAGCTACAATGTGAATAATTCCGGTGTTTAGTCTTAGAACATCGCACAGATTTCAGCTTAGTCTTAAATTGTGAGTGAATTTTTCATTTCAACAATCCCAAAGTTTCATATTTTCGTCAGCTTGGTACAATTTGTTATAAGCATTTTTATAAAACATACATTTGCTTTCAATTCAATTCACATCTCAGTCTGGTCCGCCTCCTAGAGCTGGGCTGACTCAGAGGTCACATGTCTCTCTTTGCTGCTAGCAGTTTGTTGACAGTTACACCCGAATTTTGCATATTCCTATTCATCCCAAAGAATCCATTGTGTTGACTGAGAGCAACAGGCCAGGGTACCTCTGCTAGTTCCTGTTCACACCAAATTTTTGAAACTAGCTCTGGTTCTTTTGCAATCAGCATTGCTATTTCCAAGTGGTTTCAGGCTACTTTGTGGGTAGCCCAATGGTGGTTTTTGACAGTGATCTCCTGTGCTCACTGACATAGGCAAAAGTAGATGGTGGCCTATTTTTCTGGTTTTCACTGAGCAATTTCTGGTGATTTCTAGCAAGCAGCATGCTTTCCCGTGACCATTATAATATTTCTGCTGCCAGCAATGCACAGTGATGTTGCAGGGCTTGGAGGAGTGGGTTGATACATCCCACAAGTCCCCCTCTTGTGGTGGCCGTTGAACTTCCATCAATGGAACTTCGCAAGACTGGGATGTCGGCCTCATCTCTCCGGATTCCACAAATGGCAAAGTTCATCGTCTTTTCCTCCATCAGGGGTGGATCGATCGGTTCTCCTCGCCAGTCCTGATGGGAGTATTGAGCGATACCCCGTGCCCCTCGGATCTTTGCTCCCGGTCCCCGGTCGTCCTCCTTGGTCAGTCTCCATGGTTTATCTCTCTCTCTTTCGCTCGTAGGATGACAAAGCAAAAACATATTTGTATACATTTCCCCACCACTATTAATGTAGTGGGGCGGACATATACATTTTATAAATCAGGAGACATTTGCATTATTGTACCTTATATACTATATGCAGAATATTTTAGGGTTGATATTTTATGGATCTGGAGTGGCCCCCTCTGGGGTTCCAGAGGACTCCTCCAGTTGCTGCAGAGTGTGCCTAGGATGGCAACACTTTAGCTGATTAATATGGACCCACTTGTCTTCCCCTTCTGCCAAACTGCCTTTGGGGATGCGGATCTTGTAGGCGACTGGTGAGATCTTGTCTACAATTTCAAAAGGTCCCTTCCAGGTAGGCAGACATTTTCGCTGTTTGGCCTGGTTCCTTTGGAAATTGTATCGATAAACCCAGTCTCCTACATTGTATTCTTCCTAGTAGTCTTTAAGTCATAGTGGGTCTTCATGCTGTCGGCTGATCTTTCTAGATTTCGCTGAGCATAGGCAAAAGCATGTTGAAGGTGTTTTCTTAAATTTTCAACATACTCATGAGTTGTGGAGGCATTGATCAATGTCTGCTCTTGGGTCCTGTAAAGCAGATGCTGGGGAAGCACCATCCTGCGTCCAGTCATCAGCTCAAACAGTGACATTTTAGTTGCAGATGAAGGGGTAGATCTGATGACCATTGGGACAAGAGGTAATCGAATATCCCAACTTGGCCCAGAATCTGCCACAAATTCTTTTCATATGCTCACAATGGTTTTGTTGTAACGTTCTACTGCACCACTAAAGGCTAGCCGGTAAGCAATTTGTAGCTTCCTTTTAACCCCAAGTATCTCCCACATCTTTGTCATTACTTCGCTGGTGAAATGGCTACCTCTGTCTGACTCAATCCTTTGGGGTAGTCCAAAACGCGAAAAGATGTGATTGATCATCAGGGCAGCTGCTGTTTCTGCCTTGCAGTTTGGGGCCGGGAGACATTCCACCCATTTAGTAAATAAGCATGTCACGGTCAACATGTACTTATTCCCCCTAGAGGAGCGAATCATGGGCCCAATGAAATCTACTTGCAAATCTGACCATGGCAGTGTCACCCCCCTCTTTTGGAGAGGCGCACGGTGTGTGAGGGATGTTGGCTGAAATTGTGTACACACAAGACACCCCTTCAAGTATTGGTCAAGGTCCTGCTCCATGTGTGGCCAATATGCAAACTCTCTTAAGATTTCAAGTGTTGTATGAAACCACTTATGACCGGCTGTGGCTGCATCATGGGCGTGACTTAACATCAGGCTTCGGAATGAGGTAGGAACCACCCATTGATCATGTCCAGCTAGGGATTTCCTTACCAACAAACCGTCTTGGATTCGGAACATTTTTGGACATTTCATCAACACTCTGAGGTCTCGTTCCCTATTTAATCGGTATCCGTCAGGGGAAAGTTCTCATGGTCCTCAATGTGTTGATAAAACTTACCAATTATTGGATCTCCTTTTTGAGCCGTCATCAAATCAGCATCTGGGGTCCCTTACTCCATTGTGCAGTTGAGAGATCATTGTGAGCATTTGTCCTGGACCTAGGGATAGCAGTGACCTGGATTTCCCCCAACAGGGACTCGATCTCTATTAGATCCCCTTGTATGGCCCCGGTTTTGGCCAGCTGATCAGCTAAGTCATTTCCAGTTTTGTCTGGTCCCTCTACTTTGGAATGACCCTTGATCTTTTTCCAGTAGATGGTCAACCCATTCGAGGTGACTAGATCATCAATATTTTGAATTAACTTCCTATGTTTCAAGGGTTTGTTGTTAGCACATAACATGCCTCTGGTTTTCCAATTAACCAGGTATCCACGAACCCGTCCGTACATAATATGAATCTGTGATTATGACCAATTCGTGGAGTTGATGTTGGACAGCAGTGAGGATAGCTTGATGCACACCCATCAACTCTGCTACTTGACTACTTCGGGGACCAATCTTGGACCCAGCGGAGGGTTCTGGGATCTCATTCACCCATGCATTCCCTACGCCGGCCACAAGTTCTTTTTCCCCATTGTTGTCAACATGGTAAGAGCATCCATCCACATAGACAGTGGGCATTCCCTCACACTTGTCTTCTTCAAAGACTTTGTGTGGGGAATTGAGGTATGCCTCCATGTTGTCCTTGATTTTTAGACTCTCGTCCTTGAGACAGTTTTCTCTGGCACAATCATGCAAGTCAGCCAGACCTTGCGTGAGGGGACTCTTCTTGTTTTGGTCATATCTGACCTCCACAGGAAAGACTTGCATTGACAGAATCCAGGAAGTAATTTGGGAATTACTCACATTTCCGGCCCGGATTCTGTCACTTTGGAGATATTGCAGAGGCTGGTGTGGAGTCTCCACTATGATGTGTTCCCCCTGGATAAACGGGCGATAATTCTTCAATACCCACACTGTTGTCAGGAGTGCCTTCTCAGAATCTTTGAATTTTTCCTCCACAGAAGATAGAGTTTTACTCGCATAGGAGATTACTTTATTGACCTTGTCATGCTTTTGGTATAATACTGCAGTCAAGCATGTATTAGAAAACCATGTCTCCAAGAAGAACTCCTTGTTTCTGACAGGGTAAGCTAGGCAAGGCACTTGTGAGAGGCTTCTTTTGAGCTGTCTTACTGCCTCGGCTTGTTCTGGACCCCATTCCCACTTGACCCCCCCCTTCAAAAGATGAATCAGGGGTCTAGTGATCTCTGCGTAGCCCTCGATGAACTTTCTGCTGTAATTAGTCAGTCCAAGAAGGCTCCTTAGTTCCCGCAGAGTTGTGGGGTCTTTCAGTTTCTGAAGTGCTTTCACTTTCTTTTCCTGGGGACAGAGACCCTGGGGAGTAATCTCATGCCCCAACAAATGGACACGGGTTCTACACCACTGTGCTTTCTGAAAGGAAAGTTTTGCTCCGGCAGCCCTCAACTGTGTCAGAACATAACGGTTCTCCACTATGTGTTCCTCCACAGTTGAGCTTTTGATGAGGACATTGTCTACATAAGCCAGGTTACCCCTCTCACCCAGGTAGGGCATGGCCTCATGTAGAAAAATGTTGAACTAATTGCCGGAGTTGAGGTATCTGAAGGGAGTCCGGGTCTGTGTGTACTGCTGGCCCCCAAAGGTAAAAGCCAGCTTGTATTTGTCCTGCCTACTAACAGGTACAGTCCAGTATCCATTGGTCAGGTCTATTGCAGTGAATACCTGTGACCCCTGGATCTGGGCCAGCCCTTGGTCAGTGTAGGGAAGAGGCCATCAGGAAGTATGGACCCGTTTGTTGAGCTCCCTAAGGTCGGCCCAGAGTCTCCACTGGCCATTTGGCTTCAATATCCCCAGCACCGGATTATTGAAGGTGCTGTGGACTGGACGGATTATCCCACGGCACTCAAGGTTCTTAATGATTTCAGTCAGGGACTCCATTGATGCGAGAGGCAAGCGATATTGCTTCACAAACACTGGAGTCATACCAGGGTCCGTGGGAATTGTTGTTGTGTGGATGTCGGCGGACCACAGTCATATGAGTCCACCGCAAAGAGATCTTGAAAATCCAAGAAAACTTGTTTCAACTTTTGCTTCTGCTCCAGAGTCTCACAGGCATCAGCTAGGCTGACTCTCTCTTCAACCATCTGCCTGAAGCCTGGAAAGACTTCTGGTTTTGCTATATCAGTGGCCTCCTCCAGCTGGGTGGAGACGTACCTGGTCAGAGTGCTGGTTTGCACTGGTGGCTTCAGGTGGGAAAGACAGCCCTCATGGACCTGGAAAATCACCTCATCCCTCCTGAAGTCACAAGTCACATCTTCCTTACCATAAGGGCAGGAAGTGTACACCAGGAAGTTCCCCCCATGCCGGGTAAAGATCCTGTCTGGTGTTGTGTTGTCATCACTGTCACTGTCAAAACGTCCTTGGGGATTGGTCCTAACAGATCATTACCTGGATCAATGGAAAAATGTCGGTCATCAACCGCCATTCCAATAAGGGTGCCTGCGGCTAGAGTGATGCTCTTTAAGTCGCTGTTATCCACCTCTGTTGGAATGGTGTTATGTTCTATATTGACTAATGGTGTTGGCTTTACCCCCAACCCTTGCTGTTGGAGAGAAGCATTCAGATGAATATAAGCATCAGGGTTTTTCAATTTCTGTCCTCTTTTAACTTTCACTTCCAGGGAGAATTGTCGGGTCCTTTCTGGGATGGTGACTTCCTCTCCAATCTGAATTCAACTGCATAAGGCAGCAATTGAGCTGACCTAAAGGCTTTCTCTGGATCATCAAAGCCCATGGGATTGTCCGCTAATCGGGACCAAGCTTTGAAGTTTATTAGGTCCAAACTAATGGCAAAGCGATTGGGAATGTCACTGCCTAAGTAAAAGGCGGCAGTGACGTCTCTCACGACCCAACAATTATGGACTATGCTCTTGTTGCCAATGGAGATTTTGAGCATACACCTGCTTGGCAGGAGATGTTTGGAATTTGGTGTTTCCAGATCCCTTTCCCATTTGTCTATCAGTTTAAAGGTGGGAATGGCTGGATCTTTTGGGAGTTGGCGGAACATGGCTTCGCTGATGACGCTCTTAACGTTGTTCACACACACTCGGGCGAGAACCGAGTCCTTCCCTTCATTTAACTGAACAGGGATGAACAACTGCTCTCCAATTTGCTGAATATCAGCCAGGCTCTGAGCTGATTTCACATCTTTCTGGACTATTGGAGTGGGACTGCCTGATTGTAGATTGGTAAAGAATTTCAGAGTGTTTCCTTCCAGTGTGGAATACCACCTTAAACTGGAAGGAGGTTGATTTTCAGAAATAGAGAGGACCCCCATCACTAGTCTGTTGTCCTACTGCTATTACTGTCACGTCTGGAATTTGGTTGTTCTGGAAGTGAAATTCTACTTGGTCAGATTTTTGTTCAACCATGTGGCATGTGCCGTTTAGACTAACATGGTTGACACTCTGTTTTAACTTTATTGGTCGGCTAGTCTGGGTCCAGAGGACCTTGTTTACGCAATCTATTAGGGTTGACAACCTTCTTAGGAGCACATTCCCTAGTAAACAAGGGGTGCCCTCTCGAGTCACTACTATGACCGGGTGTTTCACCTTGTGTTGCCCAATTTTAATGTCCAAATCCGCAGTCCCCTCGATGGGAATTTCCTTCCCGTCACAGTTCTGAAGTTGTCCAGGAAGAGAGGTGAGAGGAATTTGGTAATTCTCCCCCCTTCCTGAATTCAGTTCATCAAAGGCCTTTTTGGACAGAAGGGTAGCTTGGGATCCAGTGTCCACCAGTACCAAAATTGTACCCTGCCTCTGTACTTGAACCGGGGCATAGTATTTTCCCTTCTTCTCCGCAAGGGGGCACAGATAATGCACATTGTTGGACAACTGGTGGGCTATTTTTTTAGTTTTGGACATTGAGAGATTTGGGCAGAATTCTGTGGCGAGTCTTGGGAATCTGAAGGAAAATGTTGGCAACTGGAGATAGGAGCGGTTTTGAGTTCCCCTGGTTCCGGTTCTGGGCCGCCCGCCTTTTTGGAGGCAGTCCCCAGGATGGGTTTGAACCAGGGGATTTTGATGTTGTTGGTTCTGGGATGGGAATGATGGGCGGCGCTAGCTCAGTCCCCACATCTACCCAGTCTTGATGTGAATCCCTTGGGACCCATTTTTCTTTGGGAGGAGTTCCCCCATCTCTGAAGGAGAAGATCCTTTTCCCAGGATCCTCGAGGATCCCTCTCCTTCAAATTGGAAGATCTGTACCTCCTCCTCAAAATGGGTCTGTTTGGGTCCTTTGTTTCTCCTACGCCCTCTCTGCTCCTTGGGTGGCAGACTTTCAGGGGCAGGAGATTTTGTTTACGGTTCCTGGGTTTCCAGGGGTGGTTTACAAGTGGGGAAGGAAGCTTCCTCCAAGGCTTTACACCCCCCTTCCCCTTGTGTCTCCTCCCTGGGAACCGGTGAGTTATCGGGGTGCTGCCCCGTCATTGTTCTGGAGCACCGGGTCCAGAGTTTGGGGCATTCTGTGCCGGCATGCCCATCTGAGGGTTCTGCTGAGCCCTCAGCATGCGACCTAGATCATGTGCCATGTTTTGGATCTGGCGCTCAAGCTGTGAAACCCGCTCAGGCTGATACGTGGTTCTGTTTTCTCCCCTGGGCTGATCCCAGGAAGGGTAGCTATCCCTTCCCTGGTAGTACCCCGGGTTGGGAATATTTGGGTACCCCTCCACCCTTGGCCTCCCCTCTCCCGCATTAGGTTGTCTGGGCTCATGGAAGTGGGGAAAGAAGGATGGATGATTTTGGGGTTGGAGATTTTGTGGATACCTGGGGAAAAAGTTATGCCCAGGATTTGGTGAATTTATGCCCTCCTGGGGGAAGTTAGGAGGGAAGTTCCTTGGGTTAGGTGCTTGGTTGGATCTCCCCCCCTTGGGCTGGAGGAGTCCACACATACCCCAGGATGGGTCGGTTTCCCTTGTAGCGGGGACCCGATTTGTGGGACTACCTCCTTGGCTCCCTGTCTGTGACTGGTCCGAGGGCCTTCTGGGCTTGGAATTATTCTGTGCAGGCAAGTGTTTAGGCCCCCCATCTCGAAATCTAAAATGGGGGCAACCTTTACCTCTGCCACCTTGGCAGCAGCAGGGGTGCTGGTCGGTTTGGGGCTTTTCTGAGCATTATTTTTATTTTCTATGGGCTTCTGCACCTCATAGATTCGGGTGGCCTGTTCAATGACCCAGTCTAGTGACCTTTTCTCATGAAAATCTCTCACTAGCTGGGTCATGATGTATTTGGGTAAGGCATGGAAAAACGTATTTACAAATTCTTTACTGTCCGTGCGCACCCTTTTGATAGTCTGCGCAAAGGCACGCTTCAACTCCTGCACAAATTCTTGTGGGGCATGATCCTCCCCACATTGCAAATTGCAGGCTGCCTTGCGAGCCTCTTGGGGATTTCTATGAACAGAAAAGTGCTTTAAGATGGCCGCCCTATATGTGGAACATCTTGAATGGTTTTGGTCCTCCAGCCCCGCAAAGAAACTGGAGTATTATGGGGAGAATGTCCATTTTAGGTACTGAATGCAGCTACTGCTATCTTTCAAATGGAAAGTCTCCATCATTTGCTCAAAGAGAACTAAGTGTTCCCACACAGAATACTTGGCGTTTTTGTGATAAGGCGTGATGATACTCCTTTTTGCCTTAATCTGTTTTAAGGGGTCGTTAAGCAAGGCCCTTTTTGCCTTATTGGCCTTCTTGGTTCGGGTAACCCTGGTCCATTCATCCTCCGACTCAGAGGCACTGCTCCCAGAGGTGCCCGTCTGATCTTCCAGGTTTTCCTGGATTCTGCAAGCCTGGGAATGGCTGACAGAATGTGGGGACCTAGTCTCCTGTGTCCTGGGACACTCAGAGGAGTCTTCTGATTCCTCCTTGCTCCCAGGATTTGATGGGCACTCCCCCCCCCCACTGACCTAACTGGGCAGAGGTTTTCAGGATGCCCTTAGTGGGCCTACTCTCCTGGGGTTCCCCACTAAATTGCACTGTACTTGGGTGCCCATACCCGGATGCTTGCCCATCCTTTCCTGGGAGGTACTGGCCTATGAGCCCCATCCTTCTGACTGGATAGTAATCTGCCATCCCCGTGGCCCTGGGCTCATGTGCGCCAGGGGACAAGGGGGTGGCGGAGTCCAGGGACTGGGAGAGATGGAGGCCTCTGGTACTAGGGCTCCTGAGGTTATGCTCAGGTGTTTCCCTTTCCCAGTGAACCTCATCTCTATCAGCCCCTGCTCCCTGTTGCCCTGCAAGGGTCTGAGCTTTCAGTTCCTCAATCAAGGCCTTACTAGACTCTATCAGTCTCTCTTGCATGGCTACCTGTCGCTGGAGCCGATCATTGTGCTGACAGAGAGCCTCATTCTCTCTCTCTGCTTCCTGGTTTGTCCTGGAGTACTGGGCCAGTCTTTTCTGCAGGGTGGTTACCTCCTGAGTCCCATCCCTACTGGCCTGTTCATTCCTTACCAGAGCATCTTCCACCCTCCTGGTGTGCTCTAACAAGTTTTGATGCTCTTTTTTCTTTTTGGAGGTCACCTAGTCCATGGAGGGCCAGGTGATTTTCTTCCAGCTTCCCTTTTAAGTGACAGACTTCCTGGTTTAAGCTATCCCTTTCCTGAGCAAGAGCCTGCCTCTGTACCGCCAGGTCGTCCCTCTGCCTTTGAAGGGAACCAGCTTTCTGGCGCTCTTCCTCAAATTCTGCCTGTGTGTCCAGAAACAATTTGTTGCTCTCTGCCTTTTCTCTATCTAGGTGGCTTTGCAGGGTGACTACCTGCTCTGTGCATACCCTATTGAAATCCAGTTGTTGCTCCAGCTTTTTCTGGCTCTGCAGTAGGGAGTCCAAACCTTCTTGATACTCCTTCTGCAAAGCCAGAATTCTGGTATCCTGGTCTGCCCTTTCCTGTTGCAGGATACCCATATCCTCTTTTATTTTAATGATATACTACCTACTTTCGTTTTCTGACTCCTGGCTCCTCTGCAGCCTCTGCTCAGAAGAGTCCAGATCAGATTGGGCCTTCTCTAATGCCATCAGTTGCCTACTTGCCAGATCTTGGCCTTCAGCACATTTGTCCTGTATGGCTCCCATAGATAAATATAAATATGCTGCTACACTGGAAATCTTGTTGTGCTCATCCTTGGCCTTAGGGGCCATATATAGTTCACTCAGAGCCACATGTAAGGGACCCTGATCTCTCCAGTTATCTAACCCAGTTGCAGTGACCTGTTGTGTGATCGCCTGCAACCACACATTCTGGTCCTGCTCAGTCCATTCACCTCTCACAAAAAACTTATGATTTTTTTTATTTTTTTTATTTTATTTGTATGTGTTCAAGAGAGAACTTTACAAAGAAAAAGTTGAGAAAAAATGAAAATCATAGTGACTACACAGGGTGGGACCCTCACGTTGTTAACATTTTCATGGTGTGTTCAAGAATTTTTATTGTTGCTAGGAGCCAGGAAGTGCGGTCTCCTCCAATCAGTCTTGGCCACCAGGTGTCGTCATCCCACCCCTGATCGTCCGCGATTAGATGATTCAAGTAAGCCACTCTCAGGTTGGAATTTGTCGGGCATACCTGAAGCAGGTGTTTGATAGTTTCGGTCTCCGAGTTACACAAACAACAGGAACTTGTATCCGATAGACCTCTGATGTTCCGAATTTCATTTGTCTCTAGCAGGTTCAGCCTAATCCTTAGGAGAGAGTTTCGGGCCCCCCTGCTAGGAAACTTTTGAAGGTACTTCATCGGCTCGTTGAGTTTGCAGAACGAGGGCGGAAGATGAAGGAGGAGTTTGTTGTTTGCTGCTGACTCTTGGGTTTGGATCCAATGTAGATCTTTCAATTTCTGGTAGACTCTTGTAGGGTTTGCGCAACGTTCGGTTTCCGAGCAAACAACCGACTCGAGTTGGGCCCTGTTAAATTCCTTCCAGGATGTCAACATTTTCACCTTACCGGAATGGAGATCTTTATTTAGCAATCCATAGATATGATCGCTGTCGTCCATGATACACTTCCTGTATAGCCTGAGGGCATTGATGTTTACCATTGCTTTTAATGACAGCAGGCTCAGCTCACGACGAATTGCAGCAATAGGTGTGGATTTTGGGAGTGGAAGGACTGATTTCCAGAATTGGCTTTCTAATTTCTGCCATGTTTTGGGAGGAATCAACGGCATAGCTTCAGCACCGTAGGTGATAGAAGGGACCACTTTTTTCCTGTAGAATTCTATCACTGGGATACATGAGAATTTTCCAAATTTTAAGTCTATTGCTTTCCCTTGCGAGGCCAGCTTCCTGATTTTGATCTGAAGGGAAGCCTGCGTAGAATTCTCATGTTTCGAGCTGTCTGTCGAAACTCCCAGGTATTTATATTCGGTGACCCTCTCGATCTCATTTCCCTCAAGAGACCATTTGAATTTGTCGTTGCTTCTTTTCTTTCCAGCTGCCATTATCAAGATTTTGGTTTTCTCTTTGTTTAGTTTTAAGTTGTTTTCTTCGGTGTAAATGAGTAGGTTGGATAACTGCCTCTGGAGGCCAATCTGAGTCTGATCCAGTAGGATTAAGTCATCTGCATACAAAAGGTGACTTATTTTTGTATTTGCGATTGATGGAGGAAAAGTACGCGCCAAATCTTCTGTGGCTCCGTAGTTGCCAATATAGGCCAGGAACAGTGCTGGTGCCATGGGGCAGCCTTGTTTTACCCTCCGCCCAGTCTGGATTTCACCTGATAGGTTTCCCCTTTGTGACAGACGAACCCTAAGGGTGGTGTCCGAGTGTAGGGCTTTGATTGGCTGCAGGATCTCCTGAGGGCAGCTCCACCTTTCTAATTTTTGCCACAGACATTGCCTGTCGACTAGGTCAAAGGCCTTGGAGAGATCGATGAAAGCAATGAAAATTTGAGGTTTGCCCTCCCAGACCATGCTTATCAGGGTGCTGATGGTTAAGAAGTTTGCCGCCGTGCCCATCTTTTTTTTTAAGCCTGTCTGGAACTTGTCGTTGCACGACTCTGCCCAAGATTGGAATCGTTTCAATAACAGACTCTCATAGACTTTACCGATACAGTCCAAAAGAGCTATAGGGCGGTAGTTTAGTGGCTCTGTAATGTCACCCTTCTTTTAGATCGGGACAATGATGGATTTTGTCCATGAGTGCGGCAGGGATTTCTGCTCTGCACATTTCTTGAAGATGGATGCGATCATCGGTACCCATTCAGCTTGGTTTGCTTTCAGATCTATGTTAGAGATTCCATCGGGGCCTGCTGCTCTGGAGGTCTTCACTTTTTTAATGTGGGCTCCGATTTCAACTTGATCGTCTAGTTTAACCCAATCCGAGTCTGACAGGTTTGATACAGTTTGGGCAATTGTATCAGGAGCTTGGAAGACAGAAATGAAGTGGGATATCCATTTATGCTCAGCCATGGCGTTTATGGTAGAGTTGTTAAATGAGGGCTCTGAAGATTTCAGTAGTGACCAGAACTCTCTTGCTTTGTTTCCACAAATAGCCTTTAGCATTGATTCCGCATCTTGCTGGTAGAGTTGGAATCAGTGATGTTTTACCCAGTTTTTATAGGTTGATATTGCCCGTTTTAGTTGATCTTTATTTTGCGGTAGATTTCCCAGCTGCCTTTTCAGCCTGCGGAGTTCACGTCTTTTTGCTAGCAGTGTAGCGTCAAAGGTGTGTCTTGGTTGGATAAACGTGGAAGTTGACTGTTTTGCTATCACCCGATGTTGGACCAGTAAAGGAACATAGTCTAGGATTTCTTTCCCATCGACGCTCCCCTTGCAAGCGTATTTAGCCCGCAGGGTGTTGACTGCAAGCGCTGTCAAGTTCAGTCGATTTCCACGAGGATTCCACTCCCAGGGCATACGGGCTAGGCTGTGTCCATTGACATTGTGAGCTGATTGTGATCGCTGGCTGTTGTTTTGCGTACTTAGACGTTTTTCACCCTGCCCAGGAGTTGTCTAGATATGTAGATGTAGTCGATGGTAGCCTGGAGGGAACCTTGTTCCCAAGTTGGGAAGCGCTGAGCGTTTGGGAAGTTTTCCAAGTTTCTTGATGACATTAAGGACGACCACAGGTTTCCTCTTTTCGCTGCTGGAGTCGTATTTGATGTTTTGTCCGACGTTGCGAGGCCGTTGCGACATTTGACATTCAAGTCTCCACAGATTATGATGGAGAGGACCTGGTATGTGGCTTGAATTTCATCCATCAGATTTTCCATCAAGGTTAGGTAGGTCTGTTGGTTTATGGCTGCTGGATTCCAGTAGGTGTTGACAATAGCAATTTGGAATGGTCTAGAATGCGGTTTTTCAACCCAATCAAGTTGCACTGCCAGGATTGAGAGGTTTGCTTGAAGTGTAGCCTTATATTTCAGGCCGATGCCCGGCCGACATGCCGTGAGGAGACACGATGTCGGACATCCCATTAGCCCTTTGTTGGCTGGGGCCAGGATGGTGTCGTAGCAGTCCATTGCCGGTGTTTGTACCAGCCAAGTCTCTTGGAGGCAAATGATGTTGAATGATGCTAGATTTACGTCGCCCCTCGTTGTGAGGTGAAGATGACCTTGGGTGTTCCATGAGCAGAACTGAAGTGTAGTGCGATGGTGGTCGACCGTCGGACAATCCAAAGGCCCTTCGAGCCGACCTGCGGGTTGCTATTTGTTCGTTTGCGACAGCACCTTGGGAAGCCAAGCCCAAAGCCACTGTAGTTTATCTCTCGGTTTTAAGTTCGGGTGGCATTTTCTTTTGTCGCTCGCGGGGTGTCCCTCTTTCGCTGCACAGGGAGCTGGTTCGTCTCTGATTTTGACGTTTCGGGATTGATCATCAGGGGCCTTTCTACCTGACATACGAAAGTGTTTTTCATCTTGAGCGGCCTTTTTTTGCCCCGTGAAAGGGTCGTGGGGGATGCTTGGAGCTTAGATTTTAAATTGGCCCCAGGTTGGGAAATTCTCGTGATTCTTTTGCTTTCGCGGCTGTTCTCGTGTTCAGTGGTTTTAACCTGGCGGGCCAAGTTTCTCTCCGACTGGCCCAAGTCCTTTGGATGTGTATTTAGGCTTTGGTTTTGGATGGTATAACCTAAAAAGGCCAAGTCCTCCTTTGCTCGAGCTATTTCCCTTTTAACACTCTTCGAAGGGATATAGATGTACGCTTTTGCTCTGTCATGCGAGTGGTAAGAGTCCACTATCTTTAGGTCTGAGGATTTTATTCCATGTAGAGTTGGGATCAGACTCAATAGAGTGAGGATACCTCTACTGTTCAGGATTATGTCGTCTTCGTTATCAATGTGTTGTTCCAATTTAATTGGAGGCTCACTCAACAGTTTTTTTTCCTTGCGATATAGCTCTTTTCTTGAAGTATAGTGAGTTGGCAAGTGCGCCCCTCTTGTGTCTTTTGACATTTCCGCGGAGGGGTAGCTCCCTCTTTTCTTTGGCCCGTGGACTGGGTGACACCCCCCCGGGGCGTGGTGGGCTGACAGGTCACTGGATGATGGTCGTTTGCGACCAGACGGGTCACTGGATCTTGATAGTGCGAAGGATACCACTCGATAGCTAGGAGGGGTACGAGAGGAATAGGTTCTTCTTCGGTGGAGCTTTTTGCTGCGTTCTTCCAGTGAAGAATTTGTGCCCTGTGTCCGCTACCTTCATGTCTTCGATAATTTTGGACTCCGTCCGATTTCTTGGATCCGCCGGTGTAGCCGGTGGGAGTTGTTCCTGTGGATCGTTCCCATTCTTGGTCGGTGAAAAAGATTGGGGGTCGTCGAGGTGTTGAGTTATGTCCATCAGATCTTCTTTTGTCAGGAAGTCTTCTGCGGAACGCAGAGATACGTTGCTACCATTTTGCTTCACTGGGGAAGAAACCTCCGTGTCGGCTGGAATGGCAACTTTCACTCTTCTTTTGTTTCCGCTTAATTTCGGTGGATTTGCGGTTGTTGGATTTTTAATTAGGGATTCACCTCCTTGCGCAAGCTTTTCTGGTCTCGCTAAAGTGAAAAGAGGGTAGGAGCCATCCTCTGGCCTCACAGAAGATTTTCGAGTCTGGGGGGCTTGTAAAGTGTCATCCGTAATGTCGATGACCTCCTGAAATGTTGGTTTCCGAGATCCGGTACCTTCAGGGTGATGGGTAGCGTCCCTAGTAAGTGAGAGTTGCGGATTCGAGGGCAAATTTAATACTCCGGCTGCGGACTCCGTTGGAGGAGCTGAAAAGCTGAGGGGGGCACCTTTGCTCCCCAGTTCCGCGTCCGCCTTGAAGGATTTCAGTTGGCCGTCCAGGGCTGTGATGTAGCCTTCAAGAAAAGTTAATTTTGCGAGCATGGTGGCTTGTATCGAGGTATGGTCTTTTAAATTTTCATTGATGCCTTCATACAATTTGGTGAAAGGATTTAGACCAATAGTGACTGCTGACATTATTGATAGAAAATCCCTCTTATTTTGCCCTGAGGAGTCCATTGGAGAGCCCGGTGGCTGCGGCCGCTGTCTAGGAGCAGGAGTTGAAGCATAGCTTTCATTTAATAGATGTCTCACTGCAGGCGTGGAGGGTAAGTCTGCTATACCGCGACTGGACCGCTGCGAAGGAAGTGCTGGGTGGTGGTCGAGTGGCCCACCCTCTTCCCTGGGGCAGACTGTCTGGCCATTGTTAATCGATTGGCGACGTTGATTTTGTAGTGAAGATTCGGGCTTCTGTCCATTGATGCCCCCGGCCGCCCGTTGTATTCCGGTGGCCGAGGCCTGGGAGATCTGTGGCTCCATCTGAGCTAGAGCTGCGGGGGCATCAATAGTTATTGGCAGAATTGAATTCTGTGAACCTTCAGTGTTACTTGGCAAGCTTGTTGGTTTAGGTGCAGCAGAATTTCCCAGAGGATTTGTCTTTACCGGATCACAGGATGGGTGAGAGGTTTGTAAAGGATCTAGACCCTTATCGAGGACAGCCGGGAAAGTAGGACTAAGTTGGGAGATTGGGACACATGGATCTGGGGTTGACCGCAGTGGGCATGAGGGAAAGGGCAAGGCAGGTATGGCCCTGTCAGGATTTTGAGGAGAGGGGCGCACATCAGTTCCCATGCCTATTTTTCTTACTTTATCCGGCGGTTGGCAGGTTTTTATTGCCTCCAGGATTTCTTCATCTGTGAGATCCACTTGCCTAGTTTTAGAGTCAGGGGCAAAGGCATGAAAGAAGTCTGTTACAAGGCTTGCAACTGAAGGTTTTATTGATTCAGGAATCCATGTTTTCTTCACTGTTTGACCACTTATTTTGATTTTTGATGCATGTAGGCTCGTAGAAGTTTTTTTTTTGTTTTTCATTTTTAAGGGCTCTTTTCTGCTGCGAGGTCTGGGTTTTCTGCAGTCTGGTGACCTTCCCTCCTTCCTGTGACGTTTTTTTAGGTTTGGGGCACCCACTAGTGATGCTGGTGAAAGGCCTGAAGGCTTTACAGGGCTGATGGGAGTTAAGATGCAGGGTTGGATATCTGGACCCCCACTGTTCACCTGAGACCGGGGGGGGAGTACCCTCTAAAATTGGGAGTGCTGGGATGGGCGGGATTGAGTGGACTTGAGCCTCAATTTGTATTGTGTGATTATTACTGGGTGACGAGGAAAAGTCCACTGTTTCGTTGACTGCTGCGGCCTCCATCTCCGGCATCAAGGGCCCGTGGGCCAGTGTTTCCTGTGGATTCTGTGGCGCTAAGGCCTCTGTATGAGCGGGCGTAGGCTTGATCTGCCCTGGTTTCTCCATACACAGGACCACCTCTGTCGGGGGCGGGGCAGAGGATCCTGACTCCTCCCTCTGAATGGCCCACGGCAGTTTCGGCGCAGTCCGCTTCATTTCCGGGCCCGCCTCATCTGAGTGTGGAAGGATGGCTCCCGGCTCTTCTCCTGGCATGAGCCTCCACTGCTGTAAATCAGGCAGCTTGTTCGCGTAGTCCCCCCGCCGCTCACGGGCCGCGGTCCTCCATCCGGAGGCCACCGTGACCCGGAGCTGTGAGGGGGGAGTCCGCGGTTGCAGAGACACGGGCGGACAGGGAGCAGAGCCCGGCGCCGATGCCGGTGGCGAGGAGGCAGGTACGTCCTGACAAGATTTTCACTGCCTTTGGTGCCACATTTGGAGGCTGAAAGATCGATTATGTCCGCTCGCCTTGGGCGGGCGTGGGCTGTTAAGACAGCTGACGGCTTAGGTTGTTTTTGGATAAAACCCGATGTTTGCGGGCCTTGCACACCGCGGTTTGGGTGGATTTTTGGAACATTTCGTGGGCACACACTTCTTAGCAGGCGGCCCTCTTCAACTTCCATAAGGTCGTGCACAGAGTCCGAGTTAGGCACGATTTTCGGTGTTGGCGCCATTGCAGCCATGCACAGACTGCCAAAGACTGCACACTCACAGCCACACTCCGCGGCCCGCTCCGCGGGGAAATTGAGTTTTAGTAGAGTGGAGGCAAGCAGGACACCTCCCACTGAACTGTAGACACAGTAGAGTGACTGCCAAAGACTGCACACTCGCAACCACACTCCGCCAAACAACTTATGCAAAAGGTGCTCTCTAGCTATCTTGATGTCTACCAATGTCACCATTCTGGAAAATGATTTTGCAATACAGACCGTTTCCTGAGAGTGTTCCTTTTTGAGGGGTGCTTTTAAAGCGCAACACAGCGCGGTAGCCCAACAGGATTTATGTATCCAATTAGTTAGCACACTGCATTAAGCTGCACAAGTGGTAGGTCTAATCCAGAAATCCCGGCTACCGAGCCTCCAATCTGTAAGTGACTTCAATCCAGCACTCCAACTAAGTCAATGCCTAGTCTATGATGCCCAATGGAATCCCTTATTTATATATTTGTATGTCAAAGTTATTTAAATCTGGATGATGAACCCTTATATAACGCCCCTTTCTTTGAATCTCCCCGACCTCACTGAGCCAAGAAGTAGGTTTGTTTTGCAAATTGAAAGGTTTATTTGAAGAATGGAACAATATATATATATATATCACACTTTTATGAATAAAATAAGATCTGAATAGCGCACTTATGAATAGGAACGGTAATCAGCAATGGGTAATATTACAGTCTCAACAATCTCTTTAATCAGTAAATAGTAGGAATAGGGAGGATAAGGTAGCAGAGAATACCTTTATGGTTCAAGGAAATGCAAGATGGAAAAATGCAACACAGAAATAAAACTTGATATGATTTCAATCAAAAGATAATGTGGTCACTTTTTCCCCTGTGACTACTCACCCCCCCTACTATGCAGTATGAAGAGATGGAAATGAGGGCACACAGGTTTCAGGATTACACTCAATAATCCTGTTCAATCCCAGTTCCCCCAGCAAGCGTAGAGAAAGCAGGTATGGTTTTAAAACAGGCAAAAATGCTTTTGAATGTGATTGCAAAGAAGGTGAAAATATGCTAAAATGATTTTAATTCACTAAAGGAGATTCAGGATAAGTGAGAATCACTTTGGATTGGTTCAGGTCAACACTACCAATGATTCATGAATGATTATCAGATTGAAAACGAATCTGAGCAGTTGCAAACAAGAAACAGCTATTTTGGCATGTGTTGAAATGGAGTTAAATGGCAATTCGCGGCAATTTTTCCGTGTGCGTGAAACGCGTTTACGGAACAATTATAATGAATTGGAATGTCGTTTTAGGTTCGTTGGAAAGCTTTAGATTTAAAATGACAGGTACATTTCAGTTCTAGGACGTGCAGAGGTTTTAGTGAAGGTAGATTTTTCAGGAATAAAGTCAAGATTTCAAAATGACAGATGCGCTTTAAAGATTCGGAACCAATATGGACTTAAACTAAGGGGCTATGAAGAAGCAAGACCCTCAACGGGCAGCCACCAGAACCGCGGCGCCACCGCTCTGATCTCTGTCTGTCAAAACACCTGTCCCTCTTCAGAAAATATCAGCGCAAAGATGATTATTGCTACAATTATCACAGACTTATGTGGAGGAGAGAAGAATTTAGGATAGACACAGGAGATTCTACAATGCAGTTCTGGGCAGGTTGAGATGGATGGAATAAGATTACTTTAAACTAATAGATGACTATGTACAGCTCTAGACTAAAAACTCACTACTAGGCTTTGGAATGAATGGGGCCGTCAAGATCTGGTCAAGGGTTTGGCTGGGTTCTCTCGCCACCGGACAGGTCTCAGGCACTCTGGGTTCTGCTCTCAGCACTGCATGGCGGTCTGGGTGGCCTCTTGGACTAGATCTGACAGGTTCTGGATACAGCACTGCTCTCTCTGGGTCTGGATCTTGGTTCTAGCACAGGATTCTTAGCTAGAAGCAACACAGCTCAGCCAGGCTGTTGAATGGTTTGGTTAGGCCCCGTGGATGTTTAGGGGTTAGAATCAGGTTGGCAAAAGATGCTGAAGGCCTGCTGAAAAGGGTTCAGCTTGTGTGTTAGGCCTCTCTGCTTCAAGGTTCTAGAGTTTGGGTTCTAGAGTTTGGTTGTGAAGTCTGGATCTATCTGGAGTCTGGAGTCCTGCAGGGTGCTTCGCCAAGGAATCGGATGATGAGTGGAAAAAAGTGCCCCTCTGGGTCTCAGCAGTCCTCTGCTCAGAAGAGTCCAGATCAGCTTGGGCCTTCTCTAATGCCATCAGTTGCCTACTTGCCAGATCTTGGCCTTCCACACATTTGTCCTGTATGGCTCCCATAGATAAATATAAATATGCTGCTACACTGGCAATCTTGTTGTTCTCATCCTTGGCCTTAGGGGCCATATATAGTTCACTCAGGGCCAAAGTAAGGGACCCTGATCTCTCCAGATATCTAACCCAGTTGCAGTGACATGTTATGTGATCGCTTGCAACCACATATTCTGGTCCTGCTCAGTCCACTCACCTCTCACAAACAACTTATTATTTTTTTTATTTTTTTATTTTATTTGTATGTGTTCAAGAGAGAACTTTACAAAGAAAAAGTTGAGAAAAAATGAAAATCATAGTGACTACACAGGGTGGGACCCTCACGTTGTTAACATTTTCATGGTGTGTTCAAGAATTTTTATAGTTGCTAGGAGCCAGGAAGTGCGGTCTCCTCCAATCAGTCTTGGCCACCAGGTGTCGTCATCCCACCCCTGATCGTCCGCGATTAGAGGATTCAAGTAAGCCACTCTCAGGTTGGAATTTGTCGGGCATACCAGAAGCAGGTGTCTGATAGTTTCGGTCTCCGAGTTACACAAATGACAGGAACTTGTATCCGATAGACCTCTGATGTCCTGAATTTCATTTGTCTCTAGCAGGCTCAACCTAATCCTTAGGAGAGAGTTTCGAGCCCCCCTGCTAGGAAACTTTTGAAGGTACTTCATCGGCTCGTTGTGTTTGCAGAACGAGGGCGGAAGATGAAGGAGGAGTTTGTTGTTTACTGCTGACTCTTGGGTTTGGTTCCAATCTAGATCTTTCAATTTCTGGTAGACTCTTGTAGGGTTTGCGCAAAGTTCGGTTTCCGAGCACACAACCGACTCGAGTTGGGCCCTGTTAAATTCCTTCCAGGATGTCAACATTTTCACCTTACCGGAATGGAGATCTTTATTTAGCAATCCATAGATATGATCGCTGTCGTCCATGATACACTTCCTTTATAGCCTGAGGGCATTGATGTTTACCATTGCTTTTAATGACAGCAGGCTCAGCTCACGACGAATTGCAGCAATAGGTGTGGATTTTGGGAGTGGAAGGACCGATTTCCAGAACTGGCTTTCTAATTTCTGCCATGTGTTGGGAGGAATCGACGGCATAGCTTCAGCACTGTAGGTGATAGAAGGGACCAATTTTTTCCTGTAGAATTCTATCACTGGGATACATGAGAATTTTCCAAATTTTAAGTCTATTGCTTTCCCTTGCGAGGCCAGCTCCCTGATTTTGATCTGAAGGGAAGCCTGCATAGAATTCTCATGTTTCGAGCTGCCTATCGAAACTCCCAGGTATTTATATTCGGTGACCCTCTCGATCTCATTTCCCTCAAGAGACCATTTGAATTTGTCGTTGCTTCTTTTCTTTCCAGCTGCCATTATCAAGATTTTGGTTTTCTCTTTGTTTAGTTTTAAGTTGTTTTCTTCGGTGTAAATGAGTAGGTTGGATAACTGCCTCTGGAGGCCAATCTGAGTCTGATCCAGTAGGATTAGGTCGTCTGCATACAAAAGGTGACTTATTTTTGTATTTGCGATTGATGGAGGAAAAGTACGCGCCAAATCTTCTGTGGCCCCGTAGTCACCAATATAGGCCAGGAACAGTGCTGGTGCCATGGGACAGCCTTGTTTTACCCCCCGCCCAGTCTAGATTTCACCTGATAGGTTTCCCCTTTGTGACAGACGAACCCTAAGGGTGGTGTCCGAGTGTAGGGCTTTGATTGGCTGCAGGATCTCCTGAGGGCAGCTCCACCTTTCTAATTTTTGCCACAGACGTTGCTTGTCGACTAGGTCAAAGGCCTGGGAGAGATCGATGAAAGCAATGAAAATTCGAGGTTTACCCTCCCAGACCATGCTTTTCAGGGTGCTGATGGTTAAGATGTTTGCCGCCGTGCCCATCTTTTTTTTTAAGCCTGTCTGGAACTTGTCGTTGCACGGGGGCGACTCTGCCCAAGATTGGAATCGTTTCAATAACAGACTCCCATAGACTTTAACGATACAGTCCAAAAGATCTATAAGGCGGTAGTTTAGTGGCTCTGTAATGTCACCCTTCTTGTAGATCAGGACAATGATGGATTTTGTCCATGAGTGCGGCAGGGATTTCTGCTCCGCACATTTCTTGAAGATGGATGCGATCATCGGTACCCATTCAGCTTGGTTTGCTTTCAGATCTATGTTAGAGATTCCATCGGGGCCTGCTGCTCTGGAGGTCTTCAATTTTTTAATGTGGGCTCCGATTTCAACTTGATCATCTAGTTTAACCCAATCCGAGTCCGACAGGTTTGATCCAGTTTGGGCAATTGTATCAGGAGCTTGGAAGACAGAAGTGAAGTGGGATATCCATTTATGCTCAGGCATGGCGTTTATGGTAGAGTTGTTAAATGAGGGCTCTGAAGATTTCAGTAGTGACCAGAACTCTCTTGCTTTGTTTCCACAAATAGCCTTTAGCATTGATTCTGCATCTTGCTGGTAGAGTTGGAATCGGTGATGTTTTACCCAGTTTTTATAGGTTGATATTGCCCGTTTTAGTTGATCTTTATTTTGCGGTAGATTTCCCAGCTGCCTTTTCAGCCTGCGGAGTTCACGTCTTTTTGCTACCAGTGTAGCCTCAAAGGTGTGTCTTGGTTGGATAAACGTGGAAGTTGACTGTTTTGCTTTCACCCGATGTTGGACCAGTAAAGGAACATAGTCTAGGATTTCTTTCCCATCAACACTCCCCTTGCAAGCGTATTTAGCCCACAGGGTGTTGACTGCAAGCGCTGTCAAGTTCAGTCGATTTCCACGAGGATTCGATTCCACTCCCAGGACATATGGGCTAGGCTGTGTGAAGTGGTTAACCATTGACATTGTGAGCTGATTGTGATTGCTGGCTGTTGTTTTGCGTACTTAGAAGTTTTTCACCCTGCCCAGGAGTTGTCTAGATATGTAGATGTAGTCGATGGTAGCCTGGAGGGAACCTTGTTCCCAAGTTGGGAAGCGCTGAGCGTTTGGGAAGACTGAGTTCAAGTTTTCCAAGTTTCTTGATGACATTAAGGACGACCACAGGTTTGCTCTTTTCGCTGCTGGAGTCGTATTTGATGTTTTGTCCGACTTTGCGAGGCCGTTGCGACATTTGACATTCAAGTCTCCACAGATTATGATGGAGAGGACCTGGTATGAGGCTTGAATTTCATCCATCAGATTTTCCATCAAGGTTAGGTAGGTCTGTTGGTTTATGGCTGCTGGATTCCAGTAGGTGTTGACAATAGCAATTTGGAATGGTCTAGAATGCGGTTTTTCAACCCAATCAAGTTGCACTGCCAGGATTGAGAGGTTTGCTTGAAGTGTAGCCTTATATTTCAGGCCGATGCCCGGCCGACATGCCGTGAGGAGACCCGATGTCGGATGTCCCAGTAGCCCTTTGTTGGCTGGGGCCAGGATGGTGTTGTAGCCGTCCATTGCGGGTGTTTGTACCAGCCAAGTCTCTTGGAGGCAAATGATGTTGAATGATGCTAGATTTGCGTCGCCCCTCGTTGTGAGCTGAAGATGACCTTGGGTGTTCCATGAGCAGAACTGAAGTGTAGTGCGATGGTGGTCGACCGTCGGACAATCCAAAGGCCCTTCGAGCCGACCTGCGGGTTGCTATTTGTTCGTTTGCGACAGAACCTTGGGAAGCCAAGCCCAAAGCCCCTGTAGTTTATCTCTCGGTTTTAAATTCGGGGTGGCATTTTCTTTTGTCGCGCGCGGGGTGTTCCTCTTTCGCTGCACAGGGAGCTGGTTCGTCTCTGATTTTGACGTTTCGCAATTGATCATCAGGGGCCTTTCTACCTGACATACGAAAGTGTTTGTCAGCTTGAGTGGCCTTGTTTTGCCCCGTGAAAGGGTCGTGGGGGATGCTTGTAGCTTAGATTTTAAATTGGCCCCAGGTTGGGAAATTCCCGTGATTCTTTTGCTTTCGCGGCCCTTCTCGTGTTCAGTGGTTTTAACCTGGCGGGCCAAGATTCTCTCCGACTGGCCCAAGTCCTTTGGATGTGTATTTATTCTTTGGTTTTGGATGGTATAACCTAAAAAGGCCAAGTCCTCCTTTGCTCGAGCTATTTCCCTTTTAACACTCTTCGAAGGGATATAGATGTACGCTTTTGCTCTGTCATGCGAGTGGTAAGGGTCCACTATCTTTAGGTCTGAGGATTTTAATCCACGTAGATTTGGGATCAGACTCAATAGAGTGAGGATACCTCTTCTGTTCAGGATTATGTCGTCTTCGTTATCAATGTGTTGTTCCAATTTAATTGGAGGCTCACTCAACAGTTTTTTTTCCTTGCGATATAGCTCTTTTCTTGAAGTATAGTGAGTTGGCAAGTGCGCCCCTCTTGTGTCTTTTGACATGTCCGCTGAGGGGTAGCTCCCTCTTTTCTTTGGCCCGTGGACTGGTTGACACCCCCCTCGGGCGTGGTGGGCTGACAGGTCACTGGATGATGGTCGTTTGCGACCAGACGGGTCACTGGATCTTGATAGTGCGAAGGATACCACTCAATAGCTAGGAGGGGTACGAGAGGAATAAGTTCTTCTTCGGTGGAGCTTTTTCCTGCGTTCTTCCAAAGTGAAGAATTTGTGCCCTGTGTCCGCTACCTTCATGTCTTCGATAATTTCGGACTCCGTCCGATTTCTTGGATCCGCCGGTGTAGCCAGTGGGAGTTGTTCCTGTGGATCGTTCCCACCCTTGGTCGGTGAAAAAGATTGGGGGTCGTCGAGGTGTTGAGTTATGTCCATCAGATCTTCTTTTGCCAGGAAGTCTTCTGCGGAACGCGGAGAGACGTTGCTACCATTTTGCTTCACTGGGGAAGAAACCTCTGTGTCGGCTGGAATGCCAACCTTCACTCTTCTTTTGTTTCTGCTTAATTTCGGTGGATTTGCGGTTGTTTGATTTTTTATTAGGGATTCACCTCCTTGCGCAAGCTTTTCTGGTCTCACTACTGTGAAAAGAGGGTAGGAGCCATCCTCTGGCCTCACAGAAGATTTTCGAGTCTGGGGGGCTTGTAAAGTGTCATCCGTAATGTCGATGACCTCCTGAAATGTTGATCCGGTACCTTCAGGGTGATGGGTAGCGTCCCTAGTAAGTGAGAGTTGCGGATTCGAGGGCAAATTTAATACTCCGGCTGCGGACTCAGTTGGAGGAGCTGAAAAACTGAGGGGGGCACCTTTCCTCCCCAGTTCCGCGTCCGCCTTGAAGGATTTCAGTTAGCCGTCCAGGGCTGTGATGTAGCCTTCAAGAAAAGTTCATTTTGCGAGCATGGTGGCTTGAATCGAGGTATGGTCTTTTAAATTTTCATTGATGCCTTCATACAATTTGGTGAAAGGATTTAGAGCAATAGTGACTGCTGACATTATTGATAGAAAATCCCTCTTATTTTGCCCTGAGGAGTCCATTGGAGAGCCCGGTGGCTGCGGCCGCTGTCTAGGAGCAGGAGTTGAAGCATAGCTTTCATTTAATAGATGTCTCACTACAGGCGTGGAGGGTAAGTCTGCTATACCGCGACTGGACCGCTGCGAAGGAAGTGCTGGGTGGTGGTCGAGTGGCCCAGCCTCTTGCCTGGGGCAGACTGTCTGGCCATTGTTAATCGATTGGGGACGTTGATTTTGTAGTGAAGATTCAGGCTTCTGTCCATTGAGGCCCTTTGTATTCCGGTGGCCGAGGCCTGGGAGATCTGTGGCCCCACCTGAGCTAGAGCTGCGGGGGCATCAATAGTTATTGGCAGAATTGAATTCTTTGAACCTTCAGTGTTACTTGGCAAGCTTGTTGGTTTAGGTGCAGCAGAATTTCCCAGAGGATTTGTCTTTACCGGATCACAGGATGGGTGAGAGGTTTGTAAAGGATCTAGACCCTTATCGAGGACAGCCGGGGAAGGAGGACTAAGTTGGGAGATTGGGACACATGGATCTGGGGTTGATGCCCGCAGTGGGCATGAGGGAAAGGGCAAGGCAGGAATGGCCCTGTCAGGATTTTGAGGAGAGGGGCGCACATCAGTTCCCATGCCTATTTTTCTTACTTTATCCGGCGGTTGGCAGGTTTTTATTGCCTCCAGGATTTCTTCATCTGTGAGATCCACTTGCCTAGTTTTAGAGTCAGGGGCAAAGGCATGAAAGAAGTCTGTTACAAGGCTTGCAACTGAAGGTTTTATTGATTCAGGAATCCATGGTTTCTTGACTGTTTGACCACTTATTTTGATTTTCGATGCATGTAGGCTCGTAGAAGTTTTTTTTTTGTTTTTCATTTTTAAGGGCTCTTTTCTGCTGCGAGGTCTGGGTTTTCTGCAGTCTGGTGACCTCCCCTCCTTCCTGTGATGTTTTGTTAGGTTTGGGGCACCCACTAGTGATGCTGGTGAAAGGCCTGAAGGCTTTACAGGGCTGATGGGAGTTAAGATGCAGGGTTGGATATCTGGACCCCCACTGTTCACCTGAGACCAGGGGGGATTACCCTCTAAAATTGGGAGTGCTGGGATGGGCGGGATTGAGTGGACTTGAGCCTCAATTTGTATTGTGTGATTATTACTGGGTGACGAGGAAAAGTCCACTGTTTCGTTGACTGTTGCGGCCTCCATCTCCAGCATCAAGGGCCCGTGGGCCAGTGTTTCCTGTGGATTCTGTGGCGCTAAGGCCTCCGTATGAGCGGGCGTAGGCTTGATCTGCCCTGGTTTCTCCATACACAGGACCACCTCTGGCGGGGGCGGGGCACAGGATCCTGACTCCTCCCTCTTAATGGCCCGCGGCTGTTTCGACGCAGTCCACTTCATTTCCGGGCCCGCCTCGCCCGAGTGTGGAAGGATGGCTCCCGGCTCTTCTCCTGGTATGAGCCTCCACTGCTGTAAATCAGGCCGCTCGTTCGCGTAGTCCCCCCGCCGCTCACGGGCCGCGGTCCTCCATCCGAAGGCCACCGTGACCCGGAGCTGTGAGGGGGGAGTCCGCGGTTGCAGAGACACGGGCGGACAGGGAGCAGAGCCCGGCGCCGATGCCGGTGCCGAGGAGGCAGGTACGTCCTGACAAGATTCCTCAGTTTCTTCCGAACGTTTTCCCCTTGAACTGTTAGGACTTTCGCCGCCTTTGGTGCCACATTTGGAGGCTGAAAGATTGATTATGTCCAATCGCCTTGGGCGGGCATGGGCTGTTAAGACAGCTGACGGCTTAGGTTGTTTTTGGATAAAACCCGATGTTTACTTGCCTTGCACACCGCGGTTTGGGTTGATTTTTGGAACATTTCGTGGGCACACACTTCTGAGCAGGCGGCCCTCTTCAACTTCCATAAGGTTGTGCACAGAGTCCGAGTTAGGCATGATTTTCGGCGTTGGCGCCATTGCAGCCATGCACAGACTGCCAAAGACTGCACACTTGCAGCCACACTCCGTGGCCCGCTCCGCGGGGAAATTGAGTTTCAGTAGTGTGGAGGCAAGCAGGACACCTCCAACTGAACTGTAGACACTGTAGAGTGACTGCCAAAGACTGCACACTCGCAGCCACACTCCGCCAAACAACTTATGCAAAAGGTGCTCTCTAGCTATCTTGATGTCTACCAATGTCACCATTCTGGAAAATGATTTTGCAATACAGACCGTTTCCTGAGAGTGTTCCTTTTTGAGGGGTGCTTTTACAGTGCAACACAGCGCGGTAGCCCAACAGGATTTATGTATCCAATTAGTTAGCACACTGCATTAAGCTGCACAAGTGGTAGGTCTAATCCAGAAATCCCGGCTACCGAGCCCCTAATCTATAAGTGACTTAAATCCAGCACTCCAACTAAGTCAATGCCTAGTCTATGATGCCCAATGGAATCCCTTATTTATATATTTGTATGTCAAAGTTCTTTAAATCTGGATGATGAACCCTTATATAACGCCCCTCTCTTTGAATCTCCCCGACCTCACTGAGCCAAGAAGTAGGTTTGTTTTGCAAATTAAAAGGTTTATTTGAAGAATGGAACAATATATATATATATCACACTTTTATGAATAAAATAAGATCTGAATAGCACACTTATGAATAGGAACGGTAATCAGCAATGGATAATATTACAGTCTCAATAATCTCTTTAATCAGTAAGGAGTAGGAATAGGGAGGATAAGGTAGCAGAGAATACGTTTATGATTCAAGGAAATGCAAGATGGAAAAATGCAACACAGAAATAAAACTTGATATGATTTCAATCAAAAGATAATGTGGTCACTTTTTCCCCTGTGACTACTCACCCCCCCTACTATGCAGTATGAAGAGATGGAAATGAGGGCACACAGGTTTCAGGATTACACTCAATAATCCTGTTCAATCCCGGTTCCCCCAGCAAGCGTAGAGAAAGCAGGTATGATTTTAAAACAGGCAAAAATGCTTTTGAATGTGATTGCAAAGAAGGTGAAAATATGCTAAAATGATTTTAATTCACTAAAGGAGATTCAGGCTAAGTGAGAATTACTTTGGATTGGTTCAGGTCAACACTACCAATGATTCATGAATGAGTATCAGATTGAAAACGAATCTGAGCAGTTGCAAACAAGAAACAGCTATTTTGGCATGTGTTGAAATGGAGTTAAATGGCAATTCGCTGCAATTTTTCTGCGTGCGAGAAACGCGTTTACGGAACAATTATAATGAATTGGAATGTTGTTTTAGGTTCGTTGGAAAGCTTTAGATTTAAAATGACAGGTACATTTCAGTTCTAGGACGTGCAGAGGTTTTAGTGAAGGTAGATTTTTCAGGAATAAAGTCAAGATTTCAAAATGACAGATGCACTTTAAAGATTCGGAACCAATATGGACTTAAACTAAGGGGCTATGAAGAAGCAAGACCCTCAACGGGCAGCCACCAGAACCGCGGCGCCACCGCTCTGATCTCTGTCTGTCAAAACACCTGTCCCTCTTCAGAAAATATCAGCGCAAAGATGATTATTGCTACAATTATCACAGACTTATGTGGAGGAGAGAAGAATTTAGGATAGACACAGGAGATTCTACAATGCAGTTCTGGGCAGGTTGAGATGGATGGAATAAGATTACTTTAAACTAATAAATGAATATGTACAGTTCTAGACTAAAAACTCACTCCTAGGCTTTGGAATGAATGGGGCCGTCAAGATCTGGTCAAGGGTTTGGCTGGGTTCTCTCGCCACCGGACAGGTCTCAGGCACTCTGGGTTCTGCTCTCAGCACTGCATGGCGGTCTGGGTGGCCTCTTGGACTAGATCTGACAGGTTCTGGATACAGCACTGCTCTCTCTGGGTCTGGATCTTGGTTCTAGCACAGGATTCTTAGCTAGAAGCAACACAGCTCAGCCAGGCTGTTGAATGGTTTGGTTAGGCCCCGTGGAAGTTTAGGGGTTAGAATCAGGTTGGCAAAAGATGCTGAAGGCCTGCTGAACAGGGTTCAGCTTGTGGGTTAGGCCTCTCTGCTTCAAGGTTCTAGAGTTTGGGTTCTAGAGTTTGGTTGTGAAGTCTGGATCTATCTGGAGACTGGAGTCCTGCAGGGTGCTTCGCCAAGGAATCGGATGATGAGTGGAAAAAAAGTGTCCCTCTGGGTCTCAGCAGTCCCTATTTATGTATTTCCAAAGTGGGTGGGGAGGCTGACTCGCTATGCCCAACCATCTAAGGATCCTGATAGGTCAGAGAATTTCCTGTACCCTGATTTGAGACAAGAGCAGTGTGTCATATGTGTCAGAGTGATGCTGTGTTTTATGGCTTAACTGAAATCCCTCCACTTTGCTTTTACATAGAAAATCTATTTTCCCCAAAAACATATTTCCCAGATACACAAGTTGTTCATAATACATATACAGATCACAGATTAATTAAGGCATGTCTCTGTTCAAGTCCCATGTTCCTACGAGCTTGGGTTCAGAAATGACCACTTATACGTGCTTTTGGTGGGTTTACCAATATTGGTTCTGCACCAAATTTTACACAGGCATACACACTCCATCTGAGCACATCTCTGTAATTTGTCATGTCCCTACCATAAACATAGTAGCTACAATGTGAATAATTTCGGGGTTTAGTCTTAGAACATCGCACAGATTTCAATTTAGTCTTAAATTGTGAGTGAATTTTTCATTTCAACAATCTCAAAGTTTCATATTTTTGTCAGCTTGGTACAATTTGTTATAAGAATTTTTATAAAACATACATTTGCTTTCAATTCAATTCACATCTCAGTCTGGTCCGCCTCCTAGAGATGGGCTGACTCAGAGGTCACATGTCTCTCTTTCCTGCCTGCAGTTTGTTGACAGTTACACCCGAATTTTGCATATTCGTATTCATCCCAAAGAATCCATTGTCTTGACTGAGAGCAACAGGCCAGGGTGCCTCTGCTAGTTCCTGTTCACACCAGCCTGTCAATCTCTTGGCCAAGGGCAGGGGAACCTTCCTTTGTCCAGGGAAAAGGTGTGAAATTTGTTTGAAGCACAGAGTGGGAACTTTTAATTCTTAATTCAATGTATACAAATTGTCTTTTCTGATAATATAACCCACATTTTTTAACACATACATTAATCAAGCCTTTTCAGAGTATAGTTTTGAATTGTATCCACCTCTTAGGCTTCTGATAGCAAGTCTTTCTTTGGCATAGTTTGGGGTTCAATGTACAAGTTTACACAAATGGTTTTAAAACGCTGGCTTCTTGGTAGAGGCGAGTACCGGTATTACACCCATTCTTGACAGATTTCTTCCAGCAAGCAATCCTCAAAATATACTTTGTTCAGATATAGATACACTTCTGTGTACCTTATATTCATGTAGATTCTTGCGGGAGAATGATGTTGACCACCCAACAAGGAGGTTGGATCTTTTTGGTGGTTTTGTGAGCCATGATTTTAGCACATTTTTGACACCAAATAAAAACGGATTCTTGAAACTAGCTCTGTTTCTTTTGCAATCAGCATTGCTATTTCCAAGTAGTTTCAGGCTACTTTGTGGGTAGCCCAATGGTGTTTTTTGGCTGTGATCTCCTGTGCTCACTGACATAGGCAAAAGTAGATGGTGGCCTATTTTTCCGGTTTTCACTGCGCAATTTCTGGTGATTTCTAGCGAGCAGCATGCTTTCCTGTGGCCATTATGATATTGCTGCTGCCAGCAATGCACAGTGATGTTGCAGGGCTTGGATGAGTGGGTTGATACATCCCACATAATATATATGGGTACTTCCCACTTTTCTGTTATCGAGGGACCTGTTTCAATAGGGGATGATGCATATCACAATATACACAAAGGGAAACTGGCTACCCTTCCCTTTTTACACCAAAACTACTTTGTGTTACCCCACAGGGTCCCTGTAGGAGAAATCCGCCTTGGTGTGTACACTTCACCTCTGTCTCCCCAGGCCATTTATATTCCACTCTTAGGTCCCTCCAGGCCAGTTATATGATTATAATAATAGTGTTTTTCTAACGCTCTTAATACCGAAGAGGTTTCTAAGCTCTGCTGCGCTGCGTCATCTTGCTTTCAAGACGAGTGCTTTGCCACTGTGCTATCCTACCTGTGTCAATCACGTTTGGTGCTCGATCCTCCCAGGCACAGACAGCCTTGCTATGTGCTATCAGTCCCGTACAACAGGCCTCTGCTCTTCCTATGACCTCACTTAGCTTGCAAGCCACGCTGAGTCATTGTGAATACGGGTGTGGGGCCTCCTCTCTCCTGGCCCAGCAGCATCGGTTGCGACTCTTCGCTGTGGGTGTCTTCAGTCTTCTGCATTTTCCCAGCTGTACTAGGGGTCCTCCGATTTGCCGCAAGGACAATTTGGAGCAGGGTTTTTGGGACGATTATTTCCCTATTTTGCTTCTTTCTCCGTACTGTTCTCAATCTATTTTTAGCTCAGTTTCAACCTTTTAACACTTAGGTTTTAAAATATATTTAAATTGTTGGGGTGTACCGAGAGACAAGGGGTTACAAGTATTTAGGAGACAGCATGAGTGGGAGAGAGAGAAGTGGAGGGAGACATAAGTACAGTCTGCAGCCTGAGGCTGGCTGCAGTAGCAGGCCAGGCAGTACGGCACCAGGCCTTGGGCACCGTGAAATGATTGGGATAAGTACTAACAGTCTGATGTGAGGAAGACTCATCTGGAGAGTTAAAAGTTAACACTGCATTACTAACTCCTTTGTGTCTCTTATTGGTACTATCATAGCATGCAATGAAGGAAACGTACTTACTGCCAGGTGTGTACTATAACACCAGTTTTTCTCAAATGGAAAGCAGCTGGAGCAGCAAAAGAAAGGAGCAGGGATCTAGAAGGAGCAGTGCTGACACTGCTTAAGCACTACCACTACTGGACCCAGAGAAGGAAAGGGGACAGCATAAAATCGCCCAGCTGCCGGCATCATACCACAGTGAAGCCCACTTGACACAAAGCTGCCAGGTGCACCACTGCTACCACAAGGGACAGGCCTGCAGTGGAATGATTGTAAAGCTGAAATGACAGAATGTCAAGCTGCAGGCAATGCAGCTTCAGCTTCTTCTCAAGGCAACAATGATCTGCGCATTTACAGATTTCAGATCAGATGGCTTATTTTAGTTAGTGCTCTATTTATTTATTTTTTATGGTTTTTCAGTAATGCATTTATGATTCCCTTTTTGGTTTAATATTTGTTTCGCTGTTAGGTAACAACTTTTATGTATTTGTCTCTGTCAAAAAATAACAATTATTTTCCACCATGGCAAAATTGTTGGCCCCTTGTTCTATAACTCCTAAAAGAGGCTGGTATTGTATTCTCTGGTCATTTCTATTGTCCATTTCTACATCATTTCGGGTACAAAAAGCGAAAAATAATAATTGCTTTGAAGTACGGTATCGAACATTACATTTGTTTTGCAATTACAGGTTGAGGTAAATATGTTAGAACATATCTGTCCTAAAAAAGTGTGTTTTTAGAGCCCTGAAAATCTACATTGTGACATCCTCGGCGAGTTGGCATTTCGTTATTGATGTGTTATGTGTAGCTAGGGCTAATTCTCTGAAGTGTGAAGGAGCTTGTGGATGAATTAATCATTTACTCAAAAAAAACAGATAATGGGTTAATATCTTGCAACAATTATTTATAATGAAGGTATTATTAATACATTGGGCCTCATTACGAGTGCGCCGGTCCGGATTTAACGTTGCTGGTAAAACCCTACTGGCACTGTTTACCATACCGGCTAATTCCAATTTACGATCTGGGAAACACTACCACCTCAAAGCCACCCCCGCGGTGACAACACACCCTGAATTTGCATCGGCGGAAACATCGCGACGACACACCGATGCACCCCCATTTACCAGCAATGCATAACACCGTACACATTACGAGTGGCACGGACACGGAAACACTGTGCTGAAAATGGCTGAAACACCGTGAACATCGTGGCGGTACCGCCGGCACCGTGGAGCTGGTGGTAAACAGTGGCAGGTGAGCTGAATCAGGTCACAGGTGTACAAAATTAGCCCAGCTGCACCTTGCAGGCAACTGGGAGCCTACAAAAGGCCCACACCCAGGCCACTTCCAAACACAACCATGCAGCCATCCGCTGTAGCAGCATTTGGGCTACCGTATCTACAGGCAGCAGTGCACATTGTGGCAGCAGCGGTGTAGAGGAGGAGGAGGAATAGGCGCCAGCGGCAAATTGCGAACCTCATACCCATAGCAAACATAAATGTGCAGCCGGCACGACCCCACAGGCAACCTCCAATACCCCGTGTCAGGGCCTCACCCTGGAACCTGATCCCTTGGCAGATACACACATTATACTGGCTTGACCGTCCATCAATCATGTCCATTGTCACCCTGATCGAGGAGGACATCAGCAGTCGCATCGGCATCCGGACTGCAATCCCCCCCTGCTGAAGGTAGTCTCGGTACTGTATTTCCTTGGAACTGGAACATATCAGCACACTGTCGGTGAGGTGCACGGGCTGTCACAACCTTGTTTTTCCAGAATAATTGACCAGGTACTGGATGTGCTTGTGACCCATGCGTCAGAGTACATTGCCCTCCCCTGTACCCCTTCCCAGGTCATTGCCACCAAGTTGGCCTTCCATGCCATCGCCGGCATTGGCATATTGCATAGGTGCATTAGACTGCACCCACATAGAGCTGACAGTTCCACATGCAATGGAGGCGGTGTACCGCAATAGGAAACAATACTACTCACTGAATGTCCAGATGGTCTGTGATGCTGGGCAAGTGATTACCCATTGCTGTGCACGTTTCCCGGGGTTAACACATGACTCAATGGACCTGTGGAATTCAACATTGCCACGCTACATGGAACGTTATGCAGGACAAAGCACATGGCTATTGGGTAAGTACGACTGCCAATGCATGACCCCTGGGCAAGGCCATGGACAGTCACCATACCTCACACAGTGCATTGCTTCACATTCCAAAATACCACAGTCTGCAAGTTCCTCCCCCGCCAACGGCCATGCACACCCTAGACATGTTGTAGCACCACAAGGAAGGCCGACATGAGGATGTGGGTCCCTTGCCCGTCCAATGCTCCTGTGCACCACAATGCACACAATGTGGGCTTTCCCGGCAGTGTGCATTGACCGCAAAATCACAGTGACCATTCTCTGACTGGTGCATGTGTGGCCATCACAGCACAATGCCATTGTCACCAACCACACGTGAACTCACGGGCAACGACATGCGCGCAACAAGCCGGTGCCCAATACCAATGAACCAATGTGACCATCAATGGCCCCGGAATGGTATAGTGCTCCAATTACGATCACAAGATGCCCCATTTGACAGATCCACAACCGGTAGATGATTGTACTGTATCTGAATCTGACAACGAAACCACAAACTCTGACATGTGCCCTTGCTTCCATTCCCATGTAGGTGACGCAGGATATGCACTCACACCATGGCTGATGATGCCCATATAAAGGACAAGGAACAGGCATGAGGAGGCCTACAACAGGGCACACATACGCACACGTGGCATGACAGAGCGTACCTTTGGATTACTCAGGGCCAGGTTCCGCTGCTTGAGCCGATCTGGTGGATCATTGCTGTACAGCCCAGTCAAGACGGGAGGATAGTGCTTGCATGTGCCATGTTGCACAATCTGTGCATACGCAGGAACATTCCACTGCCCCCGGACACAGAGGATGATGATGATGGTGATGACGATGATGATGACGACGGTGGTGATGGGATGGGAGCTCTCTGTGGCAGGGGTGGCCAGGATGGGCAACAAGCACGGGCAGCACTCATTCACAATTTATTTTGAGAGACTGTACATGCACATCATGTAAATCATTAATTGTGCACAACATTAAATGGATTGAATGCACATGAAATCATGGATATCCACTTGTCACTTGAATTTGCACAACCTTTTATTCTCAACAATACAGGAGTGAGGGGAATTGGATGGAAAAGTAGAACACCCGTGCCCACCCACCTCCCCAACGTACCCACCCCCAACCAGGCCCCGACCAACTAACCACACTAAGCACCTCGCCCACCTCCCCAAAGTACCCACCCCCCAACCAGGTCCCGACCAACTAACCCCACTAAGGACCTCCCCCACCTCCCCAACGTACCCACCCCCCACCAACTAATCCCACTAAGAACCCCCCTCCACAACATACCCATCCCCCAACCAGGACCGACCAATTAACCCCACTAAGGACCTCCCCCACCTCCCCTACGTACCCAACCCCATAAAGCAACCCCATCCCGACTGTGCGGACGACAGTCCAATGTTTATTGCACTATTTCCATCCACGCTTGTAGGAATATGTGTTCTTCCCGGAGGGTCCGGCCAGCCGACTTGAGCACCTCCATGGGCTACTTGCCACATAACTCGAGAGGGTGCTGCTCGTGGAAGCCACTGGTGGTGTTACAGCTGACACATTGCCCAGAAATGCTTGTTGGGCCACCGACATAGACTCCGCAATGGAGGAAATAATATTTTCCCCTCCCTCACACGTCGTGACAGGGTCACGTTTGTTGTCTCAATTCGGCCTATTGCCCTTGACAGCCTACGCACAGATGTAGCAGTGCTCTCCCTCTGCATCCTTGCCTCCTCGCGCTGCAGTTTAGCCTCCTCGAGTTGTTTCTTGACCAGCTGTGTGAGGCTGGACTGGTGTTGCTCTATGCGCTGGAGGCAGGCGCTGAGTTGAGCGACTGAGGGTGTGGGTGAGCGCTTCGGGCTGTGGAGTCCTGAGGGGCTTAATTCTAGGTCAGGTAGGGGAGTGATGTTGCCCCCGTCATCCAGGTCCTGTGGTGCATCATAGCATAGTTGAACCGGTGCACTGTTGCCGCTACGTGAATCCTCCTCCACAGTGGTAGGAGGACAGGCACTGATGTGTGTGGCCGACGTGGAAGCAAGTGTTGCATCTGTGGCAACAGGCAGCCCTGGGGTTTCAGCGGGGATGGGTGTATCCGTGGCCAATGTCAGTGTAGCCAATGACTGTGTTGCAGAGGTGCTGGCAGTGGCATCCTGCGACGGACGGTTACATCGGCCATATGCTGGCGGACATGGCGTGGCCTGTTGTGTGGTGTCACTGATGGTTGATGTGCCTGTGGGGGAATGCAGGGCATACTGTTAGTTGTGTGGTGGGATGTGAATGGGTCCATCACATGCAATGCACTCCCGAATCTCTGTCCACTTGCATGTACACACATTTGACGGGTGATGCACTCAGGTGTGTGTGTCTCAGCTTGTACTCAGTCACACGCTGTCTGCATGTCCTGGGGGCATGTCTCATGTGCGTGATTAGTGTGGCCTGTGTCATTAGTGGATGTGTTCGGTCACTCAGGGCCTGGCTGGGGGGGTGGGGTGAGTGTATCATTGGTGGATATGCTGGGTCACTCAGGCCTGGCTGGGGGGAGAAGGGGTGAGTGGGTCATTGGTGGATGTGTTGGGTTACTCGGGGCCTGGCCGGGGGGGGTGAATGGGTCACTTGGGGCCTGGCTTTGGGGGTGAGTGGGTCATTGGTGAATGTGTTGGGTCACTCAGGGCCTGGCTGGGGGGGGGTGAGTGGGTCATTGGTGGATATGTTGAGTCACTTGGGGCCTGGCTGCGGGGAGTGAGTGGGTCATTGGTGGATGTGTTGGATCACTTGGGGCCTGGCTGGGGGCTGGCTGGGGGGGGGGTGAGTGGGTCATTGGTGGATGTGTTGGGTCACTCTGGTCTGGCTGGGTGGCAGGGGTGAGTGGGTCATTGGTGGATGTTTTGGGTCACTCGGGCATGGCTGGGGGGGGACATAAACACTCATGGCTTTCAACTGTGTGTACTTACCGGCATCGCCAGGTGGTCTTGACTCCCACCTCTGAATCCCCAACGCCCTGTATCCCTTCGAGGTGCAGGACACTACTTCACCCCTCCTCCCATGACTGCAGCTTCAGGGGTGATGCAGGCCCTCCACCTGTGCCAGTGCTGTGTTGGTGATGTGCTGCAATTAGGTTGCGCACTCACAGCCGGAGATCGTCCCACCTCTTGTGGCAATCATTTACCGTGAGCATAGTCACTCCAACAGCGGTGCAATTTCATGCTGCTTCCGCCCAGGTCTCCTAGCGGCGCTGCTGTTGGTTAGCGCTGAAGAGCATAGGGGCATTTTCCACAAAGTGCTCCACGAGCACAGTCAACTCGGTCTCACTGAAGCATGGGTTCCGCTGGCAGGTGGCTGGAATGCGCAATGCCATCGTACTGGTCGAGTGTAGCAGTTCCCAGAGGTAGTAGGCCCTGTGGTCTCAAAGGATGGCAGTGGATTGTGGTTTAAGTAATGGCCGCCGCTCTCCTTCCGGTTTTCGCGATCACGGTGTTTTCGGAAACAGTATTTCCATTTCCGTGATGACGGAGGCGGATACGGATATAGCACTGCTGTGGTTCATGGTGCATCCCTATCCGTGGGTGTTTCCGTTGACGGCGGCATCACTGTCTCCGCAATGGTCTGCTGCGCGCGACTGACAAACCGTAATTGGACCTTATTTCCGCACGTTTGCAGACGCGGTAACAGTGTCACCGCCGTCACGGAAAGAACAGATTCCAGACCGGCGGACTCGCAATGAGGCCATTGTTTCACATTTACATTGTATAGGTTTCTAAAATTCCAATCTGGACCCAATCTGCAATGCTGGACTATTTTTCTTTTACAGCAGCACTGGCTTCAGGTGGGAAAGGCAGCCCTCATGGACCTGGAAAATCACCTCATCCCTCCTGAACTCACAAGTCACATCTTCCTTACCATAATGGCAGGAAGTGTACACCAGGAAGTTCCCCCCATGCTGGGTAAAGATCCTGTCTGGTGTTGTGTTGTCATCACTGTCACTGTCAAAAAAGTCCTTGGGGATTGGTCCTAACAGATCATTAACTAGATCAATGGAAAAATGTTGGTCATCAACCGCCATTCCAATAAGGGTGCCTGCGGCTAGAATGATGCTCTTAAAGTCGCCGTTATCCACCTCTATTGGAATGGTCTCATGTTCTATATTGACTAATGGTGTTGGGTTTACCCCCAACCCTTGCTGTTGGAGAGAAGCATTCAGATGAATATAAGCATTAGGGTTTTTCAATTTCTGTCCTCTTTTAACTTTCACTTCCAGGGAGAATTGTCGGGCCCTTTCTGGGATGGCGACTTCCTCTCCAATCTGAATTTCAACTGCATAAAACAGCAATTGAGCTGACCTAAAGGCTTTCTCTGGATCATCAAAGCCCATGGGATTGTCCGCTAATCGGGACCAAGCTTTGAAGTTTATTAGGTCCAAACTAATGGCAAAGCAATTGGGAATGTCACTGCCTAAGTAAAAGGCAGCAGTGACGTCTCGCACGACCCAACAATTATGGACTATGCTCTTGTTGCCAATGGAGATTTTGAGCATACACCTGCTTGGCAGGAGATGTTTGGAATTGGGTGTTTCCAGATCCCTTTCCCATTTGTCTATCAGTTTAAAGGTGGGAATGGCTGGATCTTTTGGGAGTTGGCGGAACATGGCTTCGCTGATGAAGCTCTTACCGTTGTTCACACACACTCGGGCGAGAACCGAGTCCTTCCCTTCATTTAACTGAACAGGGATGAACAACTGCTCTCCAATTTGCTGAATATCAGCCAGGCTCTAAGCTGATTTCACATCTTTCTGGACTATTGGAGTGGGACTGCCTGATTGTGGATTGGTAAAGAATTTCAGAGTGTTTCCTTCCAGTGTGGAATAGCACCTTAAACTGGAAGGAGGTTGATTTTCAGAAATAGAGAGGACCCCCCCATCACTAGTCTGTTGTCCTACTGCTATTACTGTCACGTCTGGAATTTGGTTGTTCTGGAAGTGAAATTCTACTTGGTCAGATTTTTGTTCAACCATGTGGCATGTGCCGTTTAAACTAACATGGTTGACACTCTGTTTTAACTTTATTGGTCGGCTACTCTGGGTCCAGAGGACCTTGTTTACGCAATCTATTAGGGGTGACAACCTTCTCAGGAGGTCATTCCCTAGTAAACAAGGGGTGCGCTCTGGAGTCACTACTATGACCGGGTGTTTCATCTTGTGTTGCCCAAGTTTAATGTCCAAATCCGCAGTCCCCTCGACGGGAATTTCCTTCACGTCAGAGTTCTGAAGTTGTCAAGGAAGAGAGGTGAGAGGAATTTGGTAATTCTCCCCCTTTCCTGAATTCAGTTCATCAAAGGCCTTTTTGGACAGAAAGGTAGCTTGGGATCCAGTGTCCACTAGTGCCACAATTGTACCCTGCCTCTGTACTTGAACCGGGGCATAGTATCTTCCCTCCTTCTCCGCAAGGGGGCACAGATAATGCACATTTTTGGACAACTGGTGGGCTATATTTTTAGTTTTGGACATTGAGAGAGAAGAGATTTGGGCAGAATTCTGTGGGGAGTCTTGGGAATCTGAAAGAAAAAGTTGGCAACTGGAGATAGGAGCGGTTTTAAGTTCCCCTGGTTCCGGTTCTGGGCTGCCCCCCTTTTGGAGGCAGTCCCCAGGATGGGTTTGAACCAGGGGATTTTGATGTTGTTGGTTCTGGGATGGGAATGATGGGCGGCGCTAGCTCAGTCCCCACATCTACCCAGTCTTGATGTGAATCTCTTGGGACCCATTTTTCTTTGGGAGGAGTTCCCCCATCTCTGAAGGAGAAGATGCTTTTGCCAGGATCCTCTGAGGATCCCTCTCCTTCAAATTAGAAGATCTGTACCTCCTCCTCAAAATGGGTCTGTCTTGGTCCTTTGTTTCTCCTACCCCCTCTCTGCTCTTTGGGTGGCAGACTTTCAGGGGCAGGGGATTTTGTTTCCGGTTCCTGGGTTTCCAGGGGCGGTTTACAGGTGGGGAAGGAAGCTTCCTCCAAGGCTTTACACCCCTTTCCCCTTATGCCTCCTCCCTGGGAACAGGTGCGTTATCAGGGTGCTGTCCCCGTCATTGTTCTGGAGCGCCAGGTCCAGAGTTTGGGGCATTCTGTGCCGGCATGCCCATCTGAGGGTTCAGCTGAGCCCTCAGCATGTGACCTAGATCATGTGCCATGTTTTGGATCTGGCGCCCAACCTGTGAAACCCGCTCAAGCTGATACATGGTTCTGTTTTCTCCCCTGGGCTGATCCCGGGAAGGGTAGCTATCCCTTCTCTGGTAGTACCCTGGGTTAGGAATATTTGGGTACCCCTACACCCTTAGCCTTCCCTCTCCCGGATTAGGTTGTCTGGGCTCAGGGAAGTGGGGAAAGAAGGATGGATGATTTTGGGGTTGGAGATTTTGTGGATACCTGGGGAAAAAGTTCTGCCCAGGATTTGGTGAATTTCTGCCCTCCTGGGGGAAGTTAGGAGGGACGTTCCCTGGGTTAGGTGCTTGGTTGGATCACCCCCTTATACTGGAAGAGTCCACACATACCCCAGGATGGGTTGGTTTCCCTTGCAGCGGGGACTTACATAGTCAGGGGAGTGAGGGACCCCGTTTGTGGGACTACATCCTTGGCTCGCTGTCTCTGACTGGTCCGAGGGCCTTCTGGGCTTGGAATTATTCTGTGCAGGCAGGTTTTTAGGCCCCCCATCTCGAAATCTAAAATGGGGGCAACCTTTACCTCTGCCACCTTGGCATAGCAGGGGTGCTGGTCGGTTGGGGCTTTTCTGAGCATTACTTTTATTTTCTATGGGCTTCTGCACCTTATAGATTAGGGTGGCCTGTTCAATGACCCAGTCTAGTGACCTTTTCTCATGAAAATCTCTCACTAGCTGGGTCATGATGTATTTGGGTAAGGCATGGGAAAACCTATTTACAAATTCTTTACTGTCCGTGCGCACCCTTTTGGTAGTCTGCGCAAATGCACGCTTCAACTCCTGCACAAATTCTTGTGGGGCCTGATCCTCCCCACATTGCAAATTGTAGGCTGCCTTGCGAGCCTCTTGGGGATTTCTATGAACAGAAAAGTGCTTTAAGATGGCCGCCCTATATGTGGACCATCTTGAATGGTTTTGGTCCTCCAGCCCTGCAAAGAAACTGGAGTATTCTGGGCAGAATGTTCATTTTAGATACTGAATGCAGCTACTGCTGGCTTTCAAATGTAAAGTCTCCATCATTTGCTCAAAGAGCTCTAAGTTTTCCCACACAGAATACTTGGCGTTTTTGTGATAAGGCGTGATGACACTCCTTATTGCCTTAATCTGTTTTAAGGGGTCGTTAAGCAAGGCCCTTTTTGCCTTATTGGCCTTCTTGGTTCGGGTAACCCTGGTCCATTCATCCTCCGACTCAGAGGATCTGCTCTCAGAGGTGCCCGTCTGATCTTCCATGTTTTTCCGGATTCTGCGAGCCTGGGAATGGCTGACAGAATGTGGGGACCTAGTCTCCTGTGTCCTGGGACGCTCAGAGGAGTCTTCTGATTCCTCCTTGCTCCCAGGATTTGATGGGTACCCCCCCAACTGACCTAACTGGGCAGAGGTTTTCAGGATGCCCTTAGTGGGCCTACTCTCCTCGGGTTCCCCACTAAATTGCACTGTGCTTGGGTGCCCATACCCGGATGCCCGCCAATCCATTCCTGGAAGGTACTGGCCTATGAGCCCCATCCTTCTGACTGGATAGTAATCTGCCATCCCCGTGGCACTGGGCTCATGTGCGCCAGGGCACATGGGGGTGGCAGAGCCCAGGTACTGGGAGAGATGGAGGCCTCTGGTACTAGGGCTCCTGAGGTTATGCTCAGGTGTTTCCCTTTCCCAGCGAACCTCATCTCTCTCAGCCCCTGCTCCCTGTTGCCCTGCAAGTGCCTGAGCTTTCAGTTCCTCAATCAAGGCCTTACTAGACTCTATCAGTCTCTCTTGCATGGCTACCTGTCGCTGGAGCCTATCATTGTGCTGACAGAGAGCCTCATTCTCTCTCTGTGCTTCCTGGTTTGTCCTGGAGTACTGGGCCAGTCTTTGCTGCAGGAGGGTTACCTCGTGAGTCCCATCCCTACTGGCCTGTTCATTCCTTGCCAGAGCATCTTCCACCCTCCTGGTGTGCTCTAACAAGTTTTGATGCTCTTTTTGGAGGTCACCCAGGCCCTGGAGGGCCAGGTGATTTTCTTCCAGCTTCCCTTTTAAGTGACAGACTTCCTGGTTTAAGGTATCCCTTTCCTGAGCAAGAGCCTGCCTCTGTGCCGCCAAATCGTCCCTCTGCCTTTGAAGGGCACCAGCTTTCTGGCACTCGTCCTCAAATTCTGCCTGGGTGTCCAGGTCTTTCAGAAACAATTTGTTGCTCTCTGCCTTTTCTCTATCTAGGTGGCTTTGCAGGGTGACTACCTGCTCTGCGCATACCCTTATTGAAATCCAGTTGTTGCTCCAGCTTTTTCTGGCTCTGCAGTAGGGAGTCCAAACTTTCTTGATACTCCTTCTGCAAGGCCAGAATTCTGGTATCCTGGTCTGCCCTTTCCTGTTGCAGGATACCCATATCCTCTTTTATTTTAATGATATACTGCCTACTTTCGTTTTCCGACTCCTGGCTCCTCTGCAGCCTCTGCTCAGAAGAGTCCAGATCAGATTGGGCCTTCTCTAATGCCATCAGTTGCCTACTTGACAGATCTTGGCCTTCAGCACATCTGTCCTCTATGGCTCCCATAGATAAATATAAATATGCTACTACACTGGCAATCTTGTTGTGCTCATCCTTGGCCTTGGGGGCCATATATAGTTCACTCAGGGCCACGTGTAAGGGACCCTGATCTCTGCAGATATCTAACCCAGTTGCAGTGACCTGTTGTGTGATCGCCTGCAACCACACATTCTGGTACTGCTCAGTCCATTCACCTCTCACAAACAACTTATGCAAAAGGTGCTCTCTAGCTATCTTGATGTCTACCAATGTCGCCATTCTGGAAATTGATTTTGCAAAACAGACCTTTTCCTGAGAATGTTCCTTGTTGAGGGGTGCTTTTACAGTGCAACACAGTGCGGTAGCCCAACAGGATTTATGTATCCTATTAGTTAGCACACTGCATTAAGCTGCACAAGTGGTAGGTCTAATCCAGAAATCCTGGCTACCGAGCCACCAATCTGTAAGTGACTTCAATCCAGCACTCCAACTAAATCAATGCCTAGTCTGGGATGCACAATGCAAGCCCTTATTTATATATTTGTATGTCAAAGTTCTTTAAATCTGGATGATGAACCTTTATATAACGCCCCTCTTGTTGAATCACTGAGCCAAGAAGTAGGTTAATTTAAAGGTTTATTTGAAGAATGGAACAAAATATATATCACACTTTTATTAATAAAATAAGATCTGAATAGCACACTTATGAATATGAACGATAATCAGCAATGGGTAATATTACAGTCTCAACAATCTCTTTTTTCAGTAAGGAGTAGGAATAGGGAGGATAAGGTAGCAGAGAATACTTTTATGGTTCAAGGAAATGTGAGATGGAAAAATGCAACACAGAAATAAAATTTTATATGATTTCAATCAAAAGATAAAGTGGTCACTTTTTCCCCTGTGACTACTCACTCCCCCTACTATGCAGTATTAAGAGATGGAAATGAGGGCACACAGGTTTCAGGAATACACTCAATAAAGCTGTTCAATCCCAGTTCCCCCAGTAAGCGTAGAGAAAGCAGGTATGATTTTAAAACAGGCAAAAATGCTTTTGAATGTGATTGCAAAGAAGGTGAAAATATGGTAAAATGATTTTAATTCACTAAAGGAGATTCAGGATAAGTGAGAATTACTTTGGATTGGTTCAGGTCAACATTAGCAATGATTCATGAATGATTATCAGATTGAAAACGAATCTCAGCGGTTGCAAACAAGAAACAGCTATTTTGGCATGTGTTGAAATGGAGCTAAATGGCAATTCGTGGCAATTTTTCTGCGTGCGTGAAACGCGATTACGGAACAATTATAATGAATTGGAATGTCGTTTTAGGTTCATTGGAAAGCTTTAGATTTAAAATGACAGTTCCATTTTGGTTCTAGGATATGCAGAGGTTTTTGTGAAGGTAGATTTTTCAGAGATAAAGTCAAGATTTCAAAATGGCAGATGCGCTTTAAAGATTCAGAACCAATATGGACTTAAACTAAGGGGCTATGAAGAAGCAAGACATTCAATGGGCAGCCACCAGAACTGCGGCGCCACCGGTCTGATCTCTGTCCGTCAAAACACCTGTCCCTCTTCAGAAAATATCAGCGCAAAGATGATTATTGCTACAATTACCACAGACTTATGTGGAGGAGAGAAGAATTTAGGATAGACACAGGAGATTCTATAATGCAGTTCTGGACAGGTTGAGATGGCTGGAATAAGATTACTTTAAACTAAGAGATGACTATGTACAGTTCTAGACTAAATACTCACTCCTAGGCTTTGGAATGAATGGGCCCCGTCAAGATCTGGTCAAGGGTTTGGCTGGGTTCTCTCGCTACCGGACGGACAGGTCTCAGGCACTCTGGGTTCTGCTCTCAGCACTGCACGGCGGTCTGGGTGGCCTCTTGGACTGGATCTGACAGGTTCTGGATACAGCACTGCTCTCTCTGGGAATGGATCTTGGTTCTAGCACAGGATTCTTAGCTAGAAGCAACACAGCTCAGACAGGCTGTTGGATGGTTTGGTTAGGCCCTGTGAAAGTTTAGGGGTTAGAATCAGGTTGGCAAAAGATTCTGAAGGCCTGCTGAAAAGGGTTGAGCTTGTGGGTTAGGCCTCTCTGCTTCAAGGTTCTAGACTTTGGGTTCTAGAGTTTGGTTCTGAAGTCTGGATCTATCTGGAGTCTGGAGTCCTGCAGGGTGCTTCGCCAAGAAATCGGATGATGAGTGGAAAAAAAGTGTCCCTCTGGGTCTCAGCAGTCCCCATTTATGTATTTCCAAAGTGGGTGGGAAGGCTGACTCGCTATGCCCAACCCTCTAAGGATCCTAATAAGTCAGAGAATTTCCTGTTCCCTGATTTGAGACAGGAGCAGTGTGTCATATGTGTCAGAGTGATGCTGTGTTTTATGGCTTAACTGAAATCCCTCCCCTTTGCTTTTACATAGAAAATCTATTTTTCCCAAAAAACCTATTTCCCAGATACACAAGTTGTTCATAATACATATACACATCACAGATTAATTAAGGCATGTCTCTGTTCAAGTCCCATGCTCCTATGAGCTTGGGTTCAGAAATGACCACTTATTCACGCTTTTGGTGGGTTTCCCAATATTGGTTCTGCACCAAATTTTACACAGGCATACACACTCCATCTGAGCACATCTCTGTAATTTTCCATGTCCGTAGCATAAACATAGTAGCTACAATGTGAATAATTCTGGGGTTTAGTCTTAGAACATCGCACAGATTTCAGCTTAGTCTTAAATTGTGAGTGCATTTTTCATTTCAACAATCCCAAAGTTTCATATTTTTGTCAGCTTGGTACAATTTGTTATAAGAATTTTTATAAAACATACATTTGCTTTCAATTCAATTCACATCTCAGTCTGGTCCGCCTCCTAGAGATGGACTGACTCAGAGGTCACATGTCTCTCTTTCCTGCTAGCAGTTTGTTGACAGTTACACCCAAATTTTGCATATTCCTATTCATCCCAAAGAATCCATTGTCTTGACTGAGAGCAACAGGCCAGGGTGCCTCTGCTAGTTCCTGTTCACACCAGCCTGTCAATCTCTTGGCCAAGGGCAGGGGACCCTTCCTTTGTCCAGGGAAAAGGTGTGAAATTTGTTTGAAGCACAGAGTGGGAACTTTTAATTCTTAACTCAATGTCTACAAATTGTCTTTTCTTATAATATAACCCACATTTTTAACACATACATTAAACAATTTCTTCCTTCAAGCCTTTTCAGAATATAGTTTTGAATTGTATCCACCTCTTAGACTTCTGATAGCAAGTCTTTCTTTGGCATAGTTTGGGGTTCAATGTACAAGTTTACACAAATGGTTTTAAAACGCCAGCTTCTTGGTAGAGGCGAGTACCGGTATTACACCCATTCTTGACAGATTTCTTCCAGCAAGCAATCCTCAAAATATACTTTGTTCAGATATAGATACACTTCTGTTGTCCTTATATTCATGTAGATTCTTGCGGGAGAATGATGTTGACCACCCAACAAGGAGGTTGGATCTTTTTAGGGGTTTTGTGAGCCATGATTTTAGCACATTTTTGACACCAAATAAAAACGGATTTTTGAAACTAGCTCTGTTTCTTTTGCAATCAGCATTGCTATTTCCAAGTGGTTTCAGGCTACTTTGTGGGTAGCCCAATGGTGGTTTTTGGCTGTGATCTCCTGTGCTCACTGACATAGGCAAAAGTAGATGGTGGCCTATTTTTCCGGTTTTCACTGTGCAATTTCTGGTGATTTCTAGCGAGCAGAATGCTTTCCTGTGGCCATTATGATATTTCTGCTGCCAGCAATGCACAGTGATGTTGCAGGGCTTGGATGAGTGGGTTGATACATCCCACATAATATATATGGTTACTTCTCACTTTTCTGTTATCGAGGGACCTGTTTCAATAGGGGATGATGCATATCACAATATACACAAAGGGAAACTGGCTACCCTTCCCTTTTTACACCAAAACTACTTTGTGTTACCCCAAGGGTTCCCTGTAGGAGAAATCTGCCTTGGTGTGTAGACTTCACCTCTGGCTCCCCAGGCCATTTATATTCCACTCTTAGGTCCCTCCAGGCCAGTTATATAATTATAATAATAATAGTGTTTTTATAACGCTCTTAATACCGAAGAGGTTTCTAAGCTGTGCTGCGCTGCGTCGTCTTGCTTCCAAGACGAGCGCTTTGCCACTGTGCTATCCTACCCGTGTCAATCACTGTTGGTGCTCGATCCTCCCAGGCACAGACAGCCTTGCTATGTGCTATCAGTCCCGTACAACAGGCCTCTGCTCTTCCTATGACCTCACTTAGCTTGCAAGCCACCCTAAGGCATTGTGAATAGGGGTGCGGGGCCTTCTCTCTCCTGGCCCAGCAGCATGGGTTGCGACTCTTCGCTGTCGTTGTCTTCAGTCCTCTGCATTTTCCCAGCTGTTCTAGGGGTCCTCCGATTTGCCGCGAGGACAATTTGGAGCAGGGTTTTGGGACGATTATTTCCCTATTTTGCTTCTTTCTCCGTACTGTTCTCAATCTATTTTTAACTCAGTTTCAATCTTTTAACACTTAGGTTTTAAAATATATTTAAATTGTTGGGGTGTACCGAGAGACAAGGGGTTACAAGTATTTAGGAGACAGCATGAGTGGGAGAGAGAGAAGTGGAGGGAGACATAAGTACAGTCTGCAGGCTGAGGCTGGCTGCAGTAGCAGGCCAGGCGGTGCAGAACCAGGCCCTGGGCACCATGAAATGATTGGGGTAAGTACAAACAATCTGATGTGAGGAAGAGTCATCTGGAGAGTTAAAAGTTAACACTGCATTATTAACTCCTTTGTGTCTCTTATTGGTACTATCATAGCATGCAATGAAGGAAACATACTTACTGCCAGGTGTGTACTATAATAACACCAGTTTTTTTTTCTCAAATGGAAAGCAGCTGGAGCAGCAAAAGAAAGGAGCAGGGATCTAGAAGGAGCAATGCTGACACTGCTTAAGCAACACCACTAATGGACCCAGAGAAGGAAAGGGGGCAACATAAGATCGCCCAGCTGCCGGCATCATACCACAGTGATGCCCACCTGACACAAAGCTGCCAGGTGCACCACTGCTACCACAAGAGACAGGCCTGCAGTGGAATGATTGTAAAGCTGAATTGACAGAATGTCAAGCTGCAGGCAATGCAGCTTCAGCTTCTTCTCAAGGCAACAATGATCCGCGCATTTACAGATTTCAGATCAGATGGCTTATTTTAGTTAGTGCTCTATTTATTTATTTTTTATGTTTTTTAAGTAATGCATTTATGATTCCCTTTTTGGTTTAATATTTGTTTCGCTGTTAGGTAACAACTTTTATGTATTTGTCTCTGTCAAAAAATAACAATTATTTTCCACCATGGCAAAATTGTTGGCCCCTTGTTCTATAGCTCCTAAAAGAGGCTGGTATTGTGTTCTCTGGTCATTTCTATTGTCCATTTCTACATCATTTCGGGTACAAAAAGCGAAAAATAATTGCTTTGAAGTACGGTATTGAACATTACATTTGTTTTGCAATTACACGTTGAGGTAAATATGTTAGAACATATCTGTCCTAAAAAGTGTGTTTTTAGAACCCTGAAAATCTACATTGTGACCTCCTCGGCGAGTTGGCATTTCGTTATTGATGTGTTTTGTGTAGCTAGGGCTAATTCTCTAAAGTGTGAAGGAGCTTGTGGATGAATGAATCATTTACTCAGAAAAAAAAAGGAAAATGGCTTAATATGTTGCAACAATTATTTATAGGGAAGGTATTATTAATACATTGGGCCTCATTACGAGTGCGCCGGTCCGGATTTAACGTTGCCGATAAAACCCTACCGGCACTGTTTACCAGACCGGCTAATTCCAACCTACGATCCAGGAAGCACTACCACCTCAAAGCCACCCCTGCGGTGACAACGCAACATGAATTTGCGTTGGCGGAAACATTGCAACGACACACCGACGCACCGCCATTTACCAGCAATGCATAACACCGTACACATTACGAGTGGCACGGACACGGAAACACTGTGCTGAAAATGGCAGAAACACTGTGAACATTGTGGCGGTACCGCCGGCACCGTGGAGCTGGTGGTAAACAGTGGCAGGTGAGCTGAATCAGGCCACAGGTGCACATAAATTAGCCCAGCTGCACCCTGCAGGCAACTTGGAGCCTACGAAAGGCTCACACCCAGGCCACCTCCAAACACAACCATGCAGCCAGCCGCTGTCGCAGCATTTGGGCTACTGAATCTACAGGCAGCAGTGCACATTGTGGCTGCAGCAGTGTAGAGGAGGATGAGGAGTAGGCGCCGGCGGCAAATTGCAAACCCCATACCCATAGCAAACATAAATGTGCAGCCAGCACGACCCCACAGGCAGCCTGCAATACCCTGCGTCAGGGCCTCACCCTGGAACCTGATCCCAGGGCAGATACACACATTATACTGGCTTGACTGTCCATCAATCATGTCCATCGCCACCCTGATCGAGGAGGACATCAGCAGTCGCATCGGCATCCGGACTGCAATCCCCCCCTGCTGAAGGTAGTCTCGGTACTGCTTTTCCTTGGAACTGGAACATATCAGCACACTGTCGGTGAGGTGCACGGGCTGACACAACCTTGTTTTTCCAGAATACTTGACCAGGTAATGGATGTGCTTGTGACCCATGCGCCAGAGTACATTTCCCTCCCCTGTAACCCTGCCCAGGTCATTGCCACCAAGTTGGCCTTCCATGCCATCGCCGGCATGGCATATTGCATAGGTGCATTAGACTGCACCCATATAGAGCTGACAGTTCCACATGCAATAGGAAACAATACTACTCACTGAATGTCCAGATGGTATGTGATGCTGGGCAAGTGATTACCCATTGCTGTGCACGTTTACCGGGGTCAACACATGACTCAATGGTCCTGCGGAATTCAACATTGCTACGCTACATGGAACGTTATGCAGGACAAAGCACATGGCTATTGGGTAAGTACGACTGCCAATGCATGACCCCTAGGCAAGGCCTTGACAGTCACTACACCCCACACAGTGCATTGCTTCACATTCCAGAATACCACAGTCTGCAAGTTCCTCCCCCGCCAACGGCCATGCACACCCTAGACATGTTGTAGCATCACAAGGAAGGCCGACATGAGGATGTGGGTCCCTTGCCCGCCCAATGCTCCTGTGCAACCACAATGCACACAATGTGGGCTTTCCCGGAAGTGTACATTGACCACAAAATCACAGTGACCATTCTCTGACTGGTGCATGTGTGGCCATCACAGCACAATGCCTTGTCACCAACCACACATGAACTCACGGGCATCGACTTGCGCGCAGCAAGCCGGTGCCCAATACCAATGCACCAATGTGACCATCAATGGCCCCGGAATGGTATAGTGCTCCAATTACGATAACAAGATGCCCCATTTGAGAGATCCACAAACGGTAGATGATTGTACTGTATCTGTATTTGACAACGAAACCACAAACTCTGACATTTGCCCTTGCTTCAATTCCCATGTAGGTGACACATGATATGCACTCACACCATGGCTGATGATGCCCATATGAAGGACAAGGAACAGGCATGAGGAGGCCTACAACAGGGCACACATACGCACACGTGGCATGACAGAGCGTACCTTTGGATTACTGAAGGCCACGTTCCACTGCTTGAGCCGATCTGGTGGATCATTGCTGTACAGCCCAGTCAAGACGGGAGGATAGTGCTTGCATGTGCCATGTTGCACAATCTGTGCATACGCAGGAACATTCTACTGCCCCCGGACATAGAGGATGATGATGATGATGGTGATCACGATGACGATGATGATGACGACGGTGGTGATGGGATGGGAGCTCTCTGTGGCCGGGGTGGCCATGATGGGCAACAAGCACGGGCAGCACTCATTCACAATTTCTTTTGAGAGACTGTACATGCACATCATGTAAATCATTAATTGTGCACGACAATAAATGGATTGAATGCACATGAAATCATGGATATCCACTTGTCACTTGAATTAGTACAACCTTTTATTCTCAACAATACAGTGGTGAGGGGAATTGGATGGAAAAGTAAAACACTCGTGTCCACCCACCTCCCCAACATACCCACCCCCAACCAGGCACGACCAACTAACCCCACTAAGGACCTCCCCCACCTCCCCAACGTACCCACCCCCAACCAGGCCCCCACCAACTAATCCCACTAAGAACCCCCCTCCTCCCCAACAAACCCACCCCCAATCAGGCCCGACCAATTAACCCCATTAAGGACCTCTCCGCCTCCCCTACGTACCCACCCCCATACAGCAACCCCATCCCAACTGTGCGGACGACAGTCCAATGTTTATTGCACTATTTCCATCCACGCTTGTAGTAATATGTGTTCTTCCCGGAGGGTCCGGCCAGCCGACTTGAGCGCCTCCACGGGCTACTTGCCACAGAACTCGAGAGGGTGCTGCTCGTGGAAGTGACTGGTGGTGTTACAGCTGGCCCATTGCCCAGAAATGCCTGTTGGGCCACCGACATAGACTCCGCAATGGAGGACATAATATTGTTCCCCTCCCTCACACGCTGTGACAGGGTCACGTTTGTTGTCTCAATTTGGCCTATTGCCCTTGACAGCCTATGCACAGAGGTGGCAGTGCTCTCCCTCTGCATCCTTGCCTCCTCGCGCTGCAGCTTAGCCTCCTCCAGTTGTTTCTCGACCAGCTGTGTGAGGCTGGACTGGTGTTGCTCTATGCGCTGGAGGCGGGCGCTGAGTTCAGTGGCTGAGGGTGTGGGTGAGCGCTTCGGGCTGTGGAGTCCTGAGGGGCTGAATTCCAGGTCAGGTAGGGGAGTGATGTTGCCCTCGTCATCCAGGTCCTGTGGTGCATCATAAGATAGTTGAACCGGTGCACTGTTGCCGCTACGTGAATCCTCCTCCACAGTGGTAAGAGGACAGGCACTGATGTGTGTGGCCGATGTGGAAGCAAGTTTTGCATCTGTGGCAACAGGCAGCCCTGGGGTTTCAGCGGGGATGGGGGTATCCGTGGCCAATGTCGGTATAGCCAATGACTGTGTTGCAGAGGTGCTGGCAGTGGCATCCTGCGACGGACAGTTACGTCGGCCATGTGCTGGAGGACATGGCGTGGCCTGTTGCGCAGTGTCACTGATGGTTGATGTGCCTGTGGGGGAATGCAGGGCATGATGTTAGTTGTGTGGTGGGATGTGAATGGGTCCATCACATGCAACGCACTCCACAATCTCTGTCCACCTGCATGTACACACATTTGACGGGTGATGCACTCAGGTGTGTGTATCTCAGCTTGTACTCAGGAGAACGAGAAAAACTGAAGAAGGATGGCAGAAGGATGAAAAGATCAAATCATTATTTTCATGTTATTTAGATTTGTATAAAAAACATAGAACCTTTTGATCAATTCTTAAAAAACATTTTTACTAATCATGCACTCATACATTCACTTACTAATTGAATATCTAAAAAATATAAATGTGTTTTTTGTTCAGCTTGTACTCAGTCACACGCTGTCTGCATGTCCTGGGGGCATGTCTCACGTGCGTGTTTAGTGTGGCCTATGTCATTAGTGGATGTGTTGGGTCACTCAGGGCCTGGCTGGGGGGGTGGGGTGAGTGTGTCATTGGTGGATGTGCTGGGTCATTCGGGCATGGCTGGGGGGAGAAGGGGTGAGTGGGTCATTGGTGATGTGTTGGGTCACTCGGGGCCTGGCAGGGGGGGTGAATGGGTCATTGGTGGATGTGTTGGGTCACTTGGGGCCTGGCTGGGGGGGTGAGTGGGTCATTGGTGGATGTGTTGGGTCACTCTGGTCTGGCTGGGTGGCAGGGGTGAGTGGGTCATTGGTGGATGTGTTGGGTCACTTGGGGCCTGACTGGGGGGGACATTCACACTCATGGCTTTCAACTGTGTACTTACCGGCATTGCCAGGTGGGCTGACTCCCACCTCTGAATCCCCTACGCCCTGTATCCCTTCGAGGTGCAGGGCACTACTGCACCTCTCCTCCCATGACTGCAGCTTCAGGGGTGATGCAGGCCCTTCACCTGTGCCAGTGATGTGCTGGTGGTGTGCTGCAATTAGGTTGCGCACTCACAACCCGAGATCATCCCACCTCTTGTGGCAATCCTTTACCGTGCGCACAGTCACTCCAACAGCAGTGTAATTTCATGCTGCTTCCGGCCAGATCTCCTAGCGGCGCTGCTGGGAGCTGCGCCTTTGGTCAGTGCTGAAGAGCATAGGGGCATTTTCCACAATGTGCTCCTCGAGCACAGTCAACTCGGTCTCACTGAAGCGTGGGTTCCGCTGGCATGTGGCTGGAATGCGCAATGCCATCGTACTGGTCGAGTGTAGCAGTTCCCAGAGGTAGTAGGCCCTGTGGTCTCAAAGGGTGGCAGTGGATTGTGGTTTAAGTAATGGCCGCCGCTCTCCTTCCGGTTTTCGCGATCACAGTGTTTTCGGAAACGGTATTTCCGTCTCCGCAATGGTCTGCTGTGCGCGACTGACAAACCGTAATTGCACCTTATTTCTGCATGCTTGCAGATGCGGTAACAGTGTCACCGCCGTCACGGAAAAGACGGATTCCGGACCGGTGGACTCGCAATGAGGCCATTGTTTCATATTTACATTGTATAGGTTTTCAAAAATTCCAATCTGGACCCAATCTGCAATGCTGGACTATTTTTCTTTTACAGCAGCGCTGGTGGATGATGATGCGTTCCTCGGCACTCTCTGCAGCATCATCATTCAATCAGCAGCAGTGGATTGGTTAACTTCTAGAATTCTCCTCATCGACAGCTGGTTGCTCATAATCTTTGAGCTTCTGCTTAGACATCCGCACTGCTGTCCTTCTTGATATTGCATATGCTCCGTGTACTGGGAGACTATCTTGACTCAAAATTAAATAAGTCTTCCCAAGAAAGATTCCAAGCTTTTGACGGAAGTTGGGTAGCTGCTATCTCAGAAAACTGGGAAAGTCTTGAACCTATGCCACGTTCGGAGGTAACCAAATGACAGACTCGTTTTTTCTGTTAGACTGGGAATGTGTTGTCAGTGAAAGGGTGGTGTCGGTGCTACTGGCACTGATCTGTGCAGAGTTGGAAGAAGGAGGCATTTCTCCAGTTCCTTTCCCGGGAAGTTGCAAGTGCTACCTCTCCATCTCATGTGCCGCAATTTGGCCATGGAACAACATCTTGCATTTTTCTATATCATCATCTGACATGGGCAAACAAGTGTGCAATTAAAATTAGTAGCAGGGTGAGAATTATGGCATAACAAACTCCTAGGAAGTAACTATTTCGATTTTGTGCCTGGGCTTTTTTTCTAAGCACCCAGTTGTGTCGTTGACTAGACCCATAACATCAAAATCCTCATCATCTATGAATTCTTTCCCATCATAATCTAGGCTTCTACCTGATGGACCGTAGGTATTACAACACTGATGGGAGTATTGCTATTGCTAACAACACATGTTGCATTTTCAAAAGTTGCTTGATTCTGAATGAGCCATTTTGATTGGGCTGCATGTCTACAGGCCCAAGACCCTGCTTTTAACTTGTATGACATAGTCATTGATTGCTTTTTGCTGTTGAAACATGCTTTGAAGCACGTGCAGACTTGAATTTCATTGGGTGGAAACCTCTATGTGCCCAATTTAGGTAGTTCCATTAACTATTTGCAGCCTTCCTAGAAGCTTCTAGACTTTGATACAATGGCTGTAATGGGCACACATTTTGTGACATATCAACGTTTGCTCATTCACTCCTGCTTCGTACATGGGTGACTGCTCTAGCATCATCTTGCAGCCCATGGGCCACGAGGCCTGTGATGGCCGATGGTGGCGATGACCCCAAGACTGCGGTACCCCTGTATTTTACCACCAATTCTGCAACATTGCAGCCACGCAGCAGCGATCCATCCACCACCCTGGGAGCTTGCCAACACTGCCTCAGGGCTTACAGGGAGGCAAGAGAAGAGGACACCAGACTGGAACCTTACCTCCTCACATGACTGAGATAGACTTACACTCTCACTTTAATGGGTGAACCTAGAGAACATCACCATACTTACCCTCACCAGGTGTCTCTTGTAAGGAATCTATGTACCTCCTTGTGGTATGGTAATTGACAAGCTACCCACTGCATCCTGGGCTGGTTCTGGGTTACAAATTTCACTCCCCTTTGGCCTAGTTCTGAGCTCCCAATCCACCCCCCCTGGGCTGGTTATGAGTCACCCCTTTGCCCCCCAGACTGATTATGGATCCCCTAGACACCATTCCCAAGTCCTGCACTCTCTCCTAGGCTGGTTCTGAGACCCCAATTCTCGCTTCCTAAGGCTGATTCTGGGGGACCCTACCGCCCCACTTGTCCCACTTGTGGGCTGTTTATTTGTCCCTCTTATTGGTAGAGCATCCTCCTAAATCACAATTTGTCTGTTTTTTATTGTATTCATGATGTATTTGATAGCTCCTCAAATGGGTCCATTCACTCATTCCCAGCACTTCTCGAACTTGTAAAGCCCTGAAGAATGTGACTGCCACCACCCTCATGTGTTGGGCCTCTCTATGGGTTTGGAGGTATCAGAGTGTTTTTTTTTGGCACCAGCAACAAAGCAGGTGGACTCCTTAAGGATCCATTGTAAACTCTGACTGCCATCAAATGCTGTCTGACATGCTCACATGTCAGACAGCGTTTAATTTCAATTGTGAAGACTGCTTACCATGCAGCCATGGTAAGCAGTCTTCATAATGGAAATTAAATGCTGTCCGACATGCTCACATTTAATTTTAATTGTGAGTATCACCTGCCATGTGAGCATGGCAAGGAGCGCCCACTATAAAAAATAAACGCCGGCTTGCATGCAAGCATGCTAGTCAGCGTTTACTCACTTGGCACAGTAGAGTGGAAAAGTGCAGAGCAGAAGGGGGCGTACACGCGTGTATGCCGCCCTTTGTCCTGTACATTTACACTCCGTAGTACAAATGACAAACATCTGGTGGTGGGAAGCCGCCTACATTAAAGTGTTAACGTAACGACTCCCCACCGTCAAAATCCGTTAAGGAACAAAATGAGCAACGATGATTCAGAAGAAGTTCCATCCGCCAAACCACTTTCAGTCTTGTTCTGATAAGCATATCATTACCCTTTGTGAATGTTTTCTAAATGAGTCCCTGACCCCTGTGCTGTTATGTGTGCCCACCTTCCCACGATGAACATTTTGCAAATTGCACAGTTGCCAATGTGGTCTTTGTGAAGGTGAATGACTAAACAATCCCAGACCATTGATGTGGCCTTTTTGACATTGTAAGGGAACTTCATGTTTTGATGGTGGAGCTGACAGATTGAATGGACTAGAACTGAGGCCCCTTATGTTGGGAGACCGTAGTCTGTTGCTGGTGTTGTGCTTACAGACGTACTTGTACTACTTGCCCTACTGGGGTTTAAAATCATATTTTTGGACAAATAAATCTGAACTTATTGGCACTATAGATGCTGTGTGCTTTGAAGTGTGTCTCATTTGATCAGTCGCATTTGTTACAATCACACGTGCAGAGGTAACATCAGCCCCATCACCATCATAATTAGAGGGTGCTGTTCATTCTGCCAACTTCCTTTTCGCATTTTTACCACAGCCTGCATGGGTTCATAAAGGTTAAATCTCGTAAATATCCTGTATGAGGAGAAGATGATTCATGGCTGCCCCTCTCTTCACCATCACCACTATTCCCAACATATCCAGAAGAAAGTACTTTTCCTGCATTCGTTGCTTGACCTTCATGTTTTCTTTCTAATGCATGTTCCTCATCTGACTCTACCACATCACCTAAGAACAGGGCCAGAAAGAGAAATCCCGTTGTTTTATCCAAGAGGGAAATCAGACGATGTCTGGGGTTGAGCACTTTAGGTTTATTGACTACTTAGTTGGATACCAGTTGTTTGATTTGATTTGATTTGGATCATGGAACGCGCTAACAGCACTACCGGCATCGATGGATATGGCATTAGCGGTGCCCGTAAATAAGCGGAACCGGAAGAAGCGTCATCGCACAGGAACGGGAAAGAACACGGTGGCCATGTTGAAAAACACAATCCAGCTTCACCTACCACTCCATCATCATGCCCAAGGCCCTGAAGAAAGGTGCTGCGCACCAGTGCAAGGTCCGTTTCTCGGAGGAGGAGCTAAACATGCTCACGGACACCCTTGCCGAAAATGGGGAGGTCGTGTTTGCGGCAGATCAGTGGCGACCTGCCCAGATGTGAAAGAAGGAGATCTGGGAGGAGGTGGTACGCAAAGTCAGTGCGGTCGGTACCACTCCCCGCACTGTAAGGGACGTGCGCAAGCGCTGGGATGACCTGCGCCTACACGTCAGGAACATTACTGCAGCCAATCGGAGCCAGGGCATGGGAACAGGTGGTGGAGCAGGCTCACCGATCAAGATGACTCACTGGGAGGAGACATGTGCCAGCACAATTGGCATGGAGACAATTGAGGGAGTGGTGGAAATGGAGCGTGGAGCGCCGTCATCGACAGATGGAGGTGAGTGTCAACACAAACCACTGTAATGCAAAGCAGGATGATGTCCCCCAAATGTGACAGCGAAATGAGCCAATGCATGGGCCATCACACACACATGTACACAACCCTGCCCATAGGCTGTCCACAGCACCATCATATCCACATGCATGCAGCACCTCATACATGTGTCACCCAGACGTATGCCTGCATGACCCACCCATATGGCAAGCAACCTGTATGTCACAACTCCAAGTTCAAATACCCTAAAATGTAGAGAACTGCAACAATACCAATATATGCATGATGCACGTAGAACCATCACTGATGCTGTCCCTCTTTTGGTCCCCCACAGGCTCACAATCTGACAGCGAGGCCCAGGAATCTGCGGCGCAGACCACAACACCCATGAAGAAGGCCAGGGGCACGGAAGGATGCAATAGGCCTTCCACATCAAGGGGCATAGGCAAACCTGGACTGCCACAGAAGCCCAAAGCAGCTCAGGATGTAACGGCACCAAGGCGTGAATGGGGCACTGACACCGCAATAGCACCCACACCAGCTGCTACCACCGCACAGGAGCCAGTGGCTGATGGCTCACTGTCCACTGCCAACAGTTCTGTTGGAGAAGCAGCTGCCACGGCACCGCTGTCAGATGAAGAGGGACACTGCCAAACACCCGGAACACATGGCACACCCAGCCCGCAGCTGTCACACCACCTCACCCCACATGCCACACCCAATGCCAGCAGCCATGAGCTGTATGGAGGTGAGTGATGGCCAGGGAGATGGAGCCCCACGGAGAGCACACATGATGCGGGACCCATGCCGCACGCTGCATCAACGTCCACTGGTGTCAGGGACAGAGACCAGGGAATCGCCCTCATCCAACAGCGCCAGGAGGAGCTCACAGCGCTGGTCAGCCAGCACGTGAGCGAAGGTGCCCTGGCGAGGGAGGAGTGCTGTGAATACGCTGCGGCCATTAAAGTCGCAAAAGAAGTGAGTACCACACGCATCTGTGATGAGTTGGCTGCTGTGAGGCAGGTCCTCAACCGCATCGCGGATGCCATGGAGACCCAGTGTCCCACACAGGGACTGGAGCAACCAGGCACCTCCTCCTCTGCCAGCTCCACACAGACCAGCCCCCTGCGCAGGTCCGCGCAGACCTTGCGGCGGTCAGACTTGCCACCACCCGATGCTGGTACAGGACATGGGAAGTAGGGGCAGCCTGATAATGGGAACTCTTGTGGACTAATGCTGCATTGAAGTGCACACCATGTGTGGGGGAGTTGTGGGGGGAGGGGGAGGGAGTGAGGGTGTGTGGGGGAGTTGTGGGGGGAGCCTGAGGGGGAGAGGGTGTGTGGGGGAGTTGTGGGGGGAGGCGGAGGGGGAGAGGGTGGGTGGGGGAGAGGTGGGGGAGGGAGGAGAGGGTATGTGGGGTGGAGGGTTTATACACTTTCTATATACTTTATGGTTAATACACCTGTTGTGTCAAGAAAAATCACATGACTGGACATTGGTTATTGTGTATGTGTGTTTTATTGGTGAACAGTGCACAGTGTCCATGTCCCCCCCACACCCAGTGCCCTGAGTCCCACCTCCATGGCACCCTCCGCATCCATGTGTTTTAGAAATATTGGTCTATCACATTCTGGTGCACAGCACATCCCTCCTGTGCATCGCTACCTGCCTGACGTGCAACCACATCTTCTTCCTCCTCCTCAGCCTCACCTGGCGGTTGCAGTTCAATGTCAGGGGGCATAGGCATGTTCCGTCAGATGCACATGATGTGCAGCATGACACATGCCATGATGATCTTGGCCACCTTCTCATGCCCGCACAATAGTGCCCCACCCGACCTGCTGAGGCAGCAAAACCGTGCCTTCAACAGGCCAGAGGTCTGCTCGATCACCACACGGGTACGGGTATGTGCACGATTGTAGTCCTCTTCGTGCCTGTTCTGCGGGTTACAGACAGGGGTAAGGAACCACCTCTTCAAGGGATAGCCAGCATCACCTGCATAGGTGCAACATTGGGTATGTGTAAGGGATTTCATGAAATGGAACCTGTACGTATCACTCACATACAATTATAAAAATTGAGAGCAACTGGCTACCCCACTCAAAGTCCAACCATGGCTGGCATGGTGATCTATAGAATTATTGTGATACTGGCTTTCACCTTTCAATTTAGTAAGCCGTGTTCATACAACTTTATACAAAAGACAAAGAAAAACGAACCATTCCACTCAATTGCTACACACCAACAGAGTCAGTTCTTCAATAAGTCCACGTCAATTTATTAAATGTTAAGACCATTTAAGAACAATTAAAAAAGGGAGAGAGAACAAATCAACACTACAAACATTACTCTTAGTACATCCACATATTCTTCTCGCCCACTTCTTAAAAAGAAAAGAAAAAACATATACTTTATATGGGGTTTGTTGCCTTAGTAAAAAAAAAACACTATAAGCACTTCAGCAGTTTACAGATATCACTCACATGCTTGCAGTTATTTGTTGTTCAGATCCACATATCCCTGCATGTATGGAGATATTCAAAGTAACCCCAATGTGTGAAGTCACATGGTCCACAGGTGTGGGTTGCATCGTCCAGTTGATGCAGGGTGTCCTATTCCTTGCTAGTGTTCATGCACTGTGGTTGCATACGGCAGTAGTTGCCATGATCTATGTGATGTGTAGTTAATCGTATGCATTGATCCTGGCACCGTTGCCACCAGACTCTTAATGAGCTGCCATTCCATGCTTGATGTTCTCATGCTGGAATGCTGCACTTCTGTGGTGGTGTGCCAGTGACAATCTGTGTATTGCCTTTGTGTGATTCATTTGTGCGCACTCATGGACGCATGTCCGTTGTGATGCTGTTCAGCGGTCATTTGCATTGGGCATACTGACAGCATGTTGCTGCTTTGTGATGCAGAGGGTATGGTCTGATGATGTGCAGTGTATGTGTTGATGGATATGGGATGGTTGCAGTACTGGCATGTTGTCATTGTTGTGCAGATTATGTCTTTCATATTGGTTTCAGGTATCAAGTTCAGTCCTGGATGCTTTGGGGAACAGTGTATTGCAGTATGGGCATTGTCCAGTTGCACAACTAATACCACCCAGGTGAAGTATGCATCTCTCCCCCCTCTTTCTCACCCAGGTGAAGTATGCACCCCCCCCCATCTCACCCAGGTGAGGTATGCATCCCCCCCATCACACTGCCATGTGCTTGCCATGCAACTCACCAAACAGCCAGGCACATTGTCTGGCATGTCGCTCCATGTAGCGTGGTAACGTGGAGATCTGCAGGACCATTGAATCATGGGTTGATCCGGGAAATCGGGCACAACACTGTGTGATGATCTTGGTTGAGTCACATACCATTTGCATGTTGACGGAGTGGTATAACTTACGGTTGCAGTACTCTACCTCCATCGCATGTGGGACCACCAATTCCACATGGGTGCAGTTTAGGGCACCAATGCAATTTGGTATGCCTGCCAGTGAATGGAAGCCAATTTTGGTGTTGGAGATCTCCTGGGCAGTCCGTGGTAGGGATATGTGGTCACTTGTGTGCTTGAGGAGGTCATTGTTACGCTCACCTGGCTCCCACAGGGGCGTCGGCCGGACCCGGACTGCTGCGCTCTCCACCCACGTGATGCGTAGTGCAACGATGACTGACTGGATCTGCCCTCCTAATCCTGTCTGCATAACCCGTAGAAATATTCTCCTGCAAGTGGAGAGATGGATTTAGCCACTGGTGGATTCAAGTGATGGCACCCCCACAGTCCTTCCCAACTAATCACCTCCGAAATACCCTCACAGCAATCTCACCTTATATTCTTGAAATATGAGCTCTCCATCCTGCGTGGATTTGCAGGGGCGCGTCGATTCCAGTTACTTCACTGGTTTGAAGGCTCGGGAGAGTTCCGGAGAGTATTGACTCTGAGGTTCCTGGTGAGGACCAGTAAGTATTAAGTTCATAGAGTTCAATATGTCCGATGTTCACTCTTGTTCCCCCCCTCCTTTCTTGTCTTGCAGCTGGCTCGTGAAAAGATGCTCTTGTGGCAGCTGGTGGCGCTCAGCTAAGAGTCTGTGTTACCCGGCGCTGTCGGGTAAATGCTGCACGAGGAAAACGTGTTGTTTTGTCTCTCTTTACAGATGCGGCACGTGAAAATATGGAGAGTCACAAAAGGATGCCTCCGGTGGTAAATCAGGTAAGTCTATGGTGGTAAGAATTATATTTGTTGGTTCCCTCGGCTCACCTTGTGGTTTTCTTTTGTCTCCTAGGTGCCGAAGTTCGGCAAAGAAATGATGGAGGCAGATTCGACCCGAAGATTGCTGTGAAGACTGGTGAGTATGGCGCAGCGCTGCAGCTGGTGGTGCGGCGTGTGCAGAAATGATGTTCTTCACAGGTCCGGAGACAAGATGGATCCAGAATCAGGTGTGGAATAGAAATAAGTTCATTTTCTAACCTTGTCCCCTTCTTTCCTCTTTGTTTTAGGAGCTCCGGATTCGAGGCGGGCGTGGCAGAAGACTGGATGCAGGCTGCAGGCATGGTGAGTGTTACGCTGCTGGATGCAGAATAACGCGAAGCATGTGTTGCTGGTCGGGTGTGCTTTAAATAGCCTCAAAAGTAGTCCCAGGTAAGAAGACCCTAGAACCACACCCAAATAAAAAATAGTCCCTGTAGAAAAATAGTCCCTTTCAGGCTTCATGTTGGATTGGAGTCATCTGCAGCATGGTCTGCCTGAGGTAAGTAATGACTATGAGCCTGGCGCCTTAGGTGCCAGGACTGATTCCTACTATGAGCCTGGCGCCTAAGGCGCCAGGACTGAACCCAGATAGCCCCTAGCCCCTGAGGTTTTACTAAATGTCTAGATGCCTGCTCCCGGGGCTGATGGGCTTGGTCCGGATGCCTGGGGTTAGGCATCATGACAGGCATCGAGCACTTGGTTCAGAGTGCATGAAAATAATGGTTGTGATATGCCATGCATCTGCCCCACTGTGTGCTGGTAGGGACCTGTGGCCAGGAAGTGGAGCACAGACACCACCTTCAGTAGAGGTGGGATGGCGGTACAGATCTCAATGAGGCTGGCGATGTCGTTGTGTATCATGTCCACGATGGTGGTAATGGTGTCCCGGTCCCGAAGGTACAGGGTGTGGATCTGCTCAGGGGTTAGGTTGAATGGACTGGCTCTGATGCGAGGGATTGGGGGCTGCCTGTGTGGTATGAATGGCTGCACTGGTGGGGCATGCTGGGCTTGTCTCACCCTCCATCTCCTCCTGTGTCTCCTCTGTGGTGCCTGCTGTTGTTGTTGTTGCTGGTGTAGCAATGCAAGCATGTCCTCCAGCCCCAGTATTGCTACTACTAGTGGAATCATTTTGGTGTGGGAAGGGGTGTGGTGTGTGTGGATGTGCTCCTTTTGTGCTGGCCAGACTCCATTACCTCCACCTGTGCTGATTGTGTGCACCGGTGGCAGTTGGCAACACTGCACATAGCATCTTACGGGTGCTTCGCGATGTCGGATTTGCCGGCATGCCGGTATCCCCTATTAGCGCCCTCATGATGCCGGTATTTGCATGTCCGCCTGACTTGTGATGTCCTCCCATTAGCGGCATACTGGTATTGCCGGCCTGAAGGCCCGCGTGCCTGCGCCGTTGCCGCTATTAGAGGCACCGTTATTAGCGGTGCCTCTAATACCGGGTTCTTAGGTCGGAATAGCCCAGAGCAGTATGCGATGCCGGTAATCCTTTACCGGCATCGTTTTTCCCTTACCTCCAACCTCGTAATGAGGCCCAGTGAGTCCAGAATCCTGATTTCCCTGGGTAAACTATTCCAGAGTCGGGGTGCAAACACTGAGAATCTACTATCCGGTCTAGACACAAATGTAGATGAGGGGATAATTAACAACGCTTGGTCCCTTGAGCATAGACATCTGGACGGTAAATACTGTTTAAGTTTATCCTTCAAATAATCTGGTGCTAGATTGTTCATACATTTTAATACCAGACACACTATCTTGAATTTGATGCAATCTCAACAAAGAGCTGATAAAGTAAGCGTCATGAAGGTGAGACATTAGAGGTTTTATTTAGTCCACAAACCAGCCTTACCGTTGCATTCTGCGCCCTCTGCAGTCCACTGAGTTGCTTTTTTGGGATGCACACCAATTGACTATCCCAATAGTCAAGGTGGGCGTTTGTAAGTGCTCCCACCACCAGAGCGTGATCTACTTCCGGGATATAAGGTAGAGCTTGCCGAAGAAGTCTTGCTTCAGGTACACCAGACTGGGGTGCATTTGTCACGAAGAGCTATGAGGGTTTGCTCCCAGACTGTGCCACGCTGAGGATCTTCTTCAAGATGAGCACTTTCTGGCCAGCAACTGCCATTTTTTAATTAGCTTTCTTGGGACAGTGAACCTTTATTGATTGATTGGTCCACTTGTAAGGAAGAGAAAAAAACACAAGTATGCACCATGCAGAGGTCTGTGCCGGGCAGGAAAAATAAAAGGGTTGAGGATAATATTGAAATGAAAGTTATTTTTATTTATGTAGTTCACCCTTTGGAAATGCCTGGGCTACAGGCCCTGGCTGGAACAAGATGTGTGCAAAAATGGTTATCTTGGATTGAGCCGATTTGTGAATTTGACACTAAATCGGGCAGACATTTTTGAAAATTTAAAAATGTATTGGTTTGGGTTACTCGAAATTCAAGTAAAATAGGTATGTTTTATTTCCATTGTCTTTTGTGCGAGACAAACAATTACGTACATATTTGTTATTTTCTACACTTTTATTTCTGTGACTGGTTAAGGATTTTCCAAGTGTCAACCTCACAGCAGGCTCCCTTCAGGCAGTTCACATTCACAAGACACAGACCTGTGCTACTTTAACAGCTTTTGAAAAATATAACCCAGCCTGCCAGTGTGCGGTGGAGGAGTCTCTAAACTAAGGCTGTGTGTCTCAGTTTTTAGGGTTTTGGCTGTCACTTTTGATTTTGGATTCCATTATCTACAGCTATTGTTTTCGGGAATACTCCCTCGTGATTCCATTCAGTTCATGAACTTCACCTCGTCCCATTATAAATTAAACCATTTATTAAAAGCTGCCATTAAATAAAGGCATACCAGGTCACTGAAAATAAAATCACAAAAATAATTAACAAGTATACAGACGTTGACAATATAAAATATTTAGTAAGGTAATATTAGGCTCTTGTTTTGCTCTAACAGTGTATTTCTTCAAAATGATCAATAAAATGATTAAAGACATTATACATGGTGGGATTTGTGTGTAATCTCATAATAGTATTTTGTCATTTCACTAGGGTTAGTACATTTGAATTTCGTGTCTTTCTTTTATAAACTGATTACAATTTTTTTTTAAATATTTTAAAAGATTCAAAAAATATATGGATAATTGTTCAACACTTTCTAAAGATGTTTATGTGATTTTGCACTTGTGTTTTGTATAACATTTTTAAAATAAACTGCATTATTTTAAATAGCTTAAATGTTTAAAATATGTTCAAAATATATGTTCAATTGTTCTCCAATTTATAAAAATGGTTATGTAATTTGTATTTGCACATTGAACAAACAAAACTGATGCTAGCAGCCCCAGGGCACCTTAATCTCACTGCCCTCGTCCACTTTTGCCCTATATGTCTGTCCAACTCTGAACCCTTCTGCATGCCTGTGCCTTCTTCTGCCTCCTCTGTTGTGGTGTGTGTGCAGTGCAACGTGCACACAAAAAATATCACATATGTAAAAGACAAGCAAAAATAAATATATGTGCGGGCCTCTGCACCCCGATTCACTGAAAAGCAGTAAAACAGTTTTCCAGAAACTAATAATATGTCTTCTTTTAGCATAAACAATTAAAGTGACACAAAGCAGCACAAAAGATGGATCCAGGGATGTTTCCAGTCACCTGGATGTCTTGTTCAACACTGCCCACATGAACCGTAAGAGAAAAACAGAAAGTGGTAGATTCATTTTGTTTTTGCTGGTGGCTGCCTCCAGTGCATGGAATTCCCATTTGTCTCTCTCAATTGTGAATAATTTCATCAATAGTGCTTTTCAATAATAATTCTCAGCTCATATCTCCGCCCCATTAGCAGAATTTAGCTTTGGTTACATTGCATTTATTTTTTGATTGATTGTGAGTTGGTTTATGATTAATACCTTAGACAATATTCATCAAAGGAGATGATATAAAAATACAATACCAATGGATTTAAGATAAAATTAAAAAGAAACAATCCAATAATGGTCTAATTTGTTAATGCATTGAATACTTAAAAGCATATCATCATAACACAGTAAAAACAGATTTCGTTCATGTAATGTAGGCCACAGAAGTAGTGTTGTTTGAGGTTCCAACGTCTCACATAGATTTTTTTAAAATCTTGTTAGAGCTGAAATTAAGGAGATGTTTTCTCCCATCATAATTCGAGCCCGAAGGTGTTTTCATCATGCACAAAATGAAAGTCTGTACATTTTTGAAAGCATAGAATTCTTGTGCTACGCACTGCAGAACAGTACATGCTTCAGTGTTTCAAGAATGTCCTCTCATCTGCACAATGCACCGGTTCTCCCTTCTTTGTTTAGACCCCTTCTGGGTCCCATACATTCCAATGTGGGCGCCTGGTTAAATTTAAATCTCAGATAGGCGCTTCTTATCCGATTACATGGGAATAGCACAATATATTGCCTCTCGCAAGCAAAAGAAAGAGGCTTATTTCGAATACTGAGAATATGTTTGGAACCGTTCTTTAGTGGCCCTCCAATCTTGCTGTTATAGTTTTTTCGTGGCTTGGGTTGGGTTGTGAGTTAGTTCCCAGGAATGCAACCCTAGATCAAAGTTTAATATAAATACGTTTTAATAGTTTCTCTGCGATCATTTTTCGACCAAAATGATTTGAAATCGTGAAACCCAGGTAAATTGGGTATCTACCCTCTGCAATCTAGCATCTCCTACCGACCAGTTAACAGTTTTAGGCGATTGTTTCTTTCAGAATATGAAGATCTTCCATCTGGATCCGTTCACTCGTAGATTATTGCGTATTGCATAGTCAGAGAAGGCATCCGATGTTCTCTTGATGCCCAGGGGAGTGAGATAAATAAAAATGCAAACCATCTGCAAAGGCTAACCAATGCACAGAAAGTGAACCCAGCCTTGCAGGTAAACAGTTCAACCATGCCCATAAATTGGCTAAATATGCCATGTAGAGGTTAAAACGTGTGGGCAACAAAATGCAGCCCTGTCTAAGGCCTGTAAAAGTTTCCATGGAGTGAGACAATAAGCCCTCTCTGTTGAGTCTGAGTTGGATAGACATGTTCTCATAAAGGAGCATAATGAGTTTAAGAAGACATTCAGGAAGGCCCCACTTTTTCTACTTGGAACTTAAACGGTCTCTATTGACTCTATTGAATGCACTCGACATGTCTATGCTGGTGATGTATAAAGTTTTTATGGGATTCACCTGAGACTGGCCATGGAGATGCATTAAACGCGGCCCATTAGGCGTGGCCAGGCGGCAGTCGAGTCGGATGTGTCCAAGAAGCCCTGGAAATCCCATTAAAAATGCTATTTCATTGTATTAATCATTCCCCATAGTCTGGCATAGCCTGCTGGAAGGACCGCCCATACTGTCAGTGACGTTGGGGCCCGATCCTTGCTTGGATTACTGAAGGAAAACTAATCCTGCGTTGCGACAGGCGGCGAAGACAACATGGCGTGTGACGTGTGACTGAGGCCCATAATACCGCGCTATCACAGTGATCGGGCTACCGGTAGGAGCAGTCTGTGTGGACGAGTATGCTGGCTGCAATCCCGTGCCGGGAGCTGGCGCCACTGTGGCCTAGAAACGCTAGCCAGAGCTGAGATCTGCTGCCGGGGAGGATTGAAGTGAAAGGGACATCAAGGGTTCTCCCCCGTTCTACGAGCCATGCAGTGCCATCCTTAGGCGAACGAAGTGCCATCCCAATGGTCCACCTGTGAGTGGACCTACAAACAGTGAGTGAGACCTACAAACAGTGAGTGAGAGCACGGTGGTGCAGTGGAGCCTGAATTACCATGCAAACCGCCTGCAATGCATGCTGCACACACAGCGATCAGTTTGAACGCGACGGCCTGATTTGAATGGTGGTGGAAGGGCACAAATGCGGTTGCTTGCTGTTGCTTATTGCACATACCCGGGGGTCCAGTCACTCTGGGGAGACTAGTGCAAGGCCCAGGCAGAGCTGAACAGTCATTGCAATATATACTGGATTCAATCCCACTGGAGCACCGCAAAATGAGAGTTATATTTTCCAAGTCTCTGCCAACGACTGGCCTGAACCGTAAGAACGGCTGTTCCCTGCACCTCAGCAGAGCAGTCCATTTTGGAAGATAACATTTCTTTCCACCTGTCACCTACTGAATTGCTGCAACCATCCAATGTCTGCTGACTCTGCCATTAACTCTCTGATGACCTTGGATGTTGCTCATTGCTAAGCTATGGTGGGTGAATCGACGGGATTGTGACTCCAACTTGGCTGATGTCGTTGCCTTGCTTGCTTGAACCCCTGATCACTGGTGAGCCCTCATAATGCTACCACACATTCCTAGTGCCTGATTTGGTCTGTACAGGTGACAAAAGGAAGCCGATTTGTTTGGGGCACTAAGCATTCGTCGACAAATATAGGATACAAAACGTGGCCCTCCAGAGCAGTTAGAGGGCATCATTGTGACTGTCGCTACCCACGAGGGACTCCAGGGAAGTTGCAGAACACTACTGGTTGGGATCACCTGTCACTATAAGCAGATGGCGAAATCTGGGGCAAAACCCAAAGTGACTGACATTAAATCACTATTAGGCATGTAAGAGAAGGACAAGGGTGCCAAGGAAACCCAGGCTGAGATCTGTCGTCCTCCCCCTGGAGCCGCTTGCCCTAATCAGTCATTCACTAAGGAGTATCTCATGGAAATTATCTCCCCCCTAAAACAGGACCTCACGGCAGATATCAAGGCGATGAAAGAAGCAATGGTCAAAACGATTGCAGATCTTAACTCGCATAGGCTGGGTCTGGAGTCTCGAGTAAATGTAGTTGAGAACACATTGTGCGATCAGGTGCACGAGTATGCTGAGCTGACAAACAGGGTGGTGAGCCTTGGGGGAGCAGCTGGAGGTGATCTGGGGCAAGCAAGAAGACCTAAAGAACATGTCACAGAGAAATAAAATCCAGATACGAGGCATCCCGCGACAGGTGTAAGACCAAGACCTTACAGACTATGTGAGAGACTTGTTCCGATTCCTAATGGACGTCCCAGACACCACAGTCCTAGAGCTGGATAGAACATATTGTGTCTACTCGTCAATGCAGCAACGGCATGGCCTGGTGCCCGAGGTGCTCTCCAGGGTCCACTACTTCCGGCAAAAAGAGGAAATCATCCCGGCGGCCCGGAAGAAGGAGCCGGTTGAATTTCGAGGGACAAACCTCTTCCTACACCAGGATCTCTCCCCTCGGACCCTGGCGAATAGGTGAAAACTACATATAGTTACTGCCTGGCTGCGATCACAGAATGTCAAATATTGCTGGGTGTTCCGCTGCAAACTACTCTTTGAGTACCAGATCTGACAATACGTGATTGGCTCGGAAGAAGAAGCATCTGATTTGATGGACACTGCACCGGACCTTGACTCTGGGGATGCAAAGACTGGACAGATCCATTAGCAATAGGAAACCCAGAAGAAGACAGAACTCTGGGAAAAAGTTTTTAGTCAATGATCTGGGGCCAGGTTGTGGGGCCCCTACTTGATACCTTGCTCTGTATTGGCTTCAGCCGTTGCTCATTTCCTGAGTTTATTCTAGCTCTACTCTAGCTTTCACACTCTGGGCCTGAACTCAAACCACGAGGGATGGCATAGAGAGGAAATAGTGTGTTCTGCTTTTTCCTATGGGGAAATAATCAGAGGGATGGAAGAGGGCCACAGGGGATTTGCACCCATAAGGAGGTTTTTGCGAATGGTTGAGGTTAGACTTCTCGTGAGCTGTAATATTGTTGTTAGGAGGGAGGGATGGGGAATTCTTATTTCTTTGACTTTTTGGTCACCCAAATATGTTGGGCAGTTAAAATGTTGTGGGATTCTTGGGAGGGAACCCCTCTAATGGCCTGTTGGTTTTCTAAGGTACAAGTTCAGGGTTTTGTTTTTTGGGAATTGCATGTTTTTCTGGGTTTCCCTTTTTCTTCCTCTTTTCTTTTGTTTCTGGTCATCCACGAGTTCTTAAGCATCACGTCTCAACATTATTTTTCTGAGTGGCTTCTCCTGATTCCCAGTTTGTCTTAGGGACAGAGTCTTGGTCCAAGGTGATCCATGATGACATGCTCTGATATCTCATGCCTGACCCTGAATGTTCAGGACTCAATTCTCCAATAAAGCGGAAAGCAATTTTACAAAGACTCTCCTCCTTTGAGATGGATTTGGTGTTCTTACAAGAGACCCATCTAGTAAAAGGAGATGAAAAGCATTTCATTACCAAATTGTACCCACAAATATATTTTGCAACTAGCGGCCTTAAAAAACGAGGAGTAGCCATCATGGTTCGCAAGGGCCTATGTCTGCGTGGACGGGCATGCTGGCTGCAATCCTGTGTCCGGAGATGGCGCCACTGTGGCCTAGAAACGCCATCCAGAGCCGAGATCTGCTGTCGGGGAGGATTGAAGTCAAAGGGACATCAATGGTTCTCCCTGATTCTGCGAGCTATGCAGTGCCATCCTTAGACGAACGAAGTGCCATCCCAATGGTCCGCCTGTGAGTGGACCTACAAACAGTGAGTGAGAGCACAGTGGTGTGGGGGAGCCTGAATTACCATGCAAACCGCCTGCAATGGATGCTGCACACACAGTGATCAGTTTGAACGCGATGGCCTGATTTGAGTGGTGGTGAAGGGGCACAAATGCGGTTGCTTGCTGCTGCTTATTACACATACCTGGGGTCCAGTCACTCTGGGGAGACTAGTGCAAGGCCTATCTCATGCCTGACACTGAATGTTCAGGGTCTCAATTCTCCAATAAAGCGGAAAGCAATTTTACAAAGACTCTCCTCCTTGGAGATGGATTTGGTGTTCTTACAAGCGACCCATCTAGTAAAAGGAGATGAAAAGCATTTAATTACCAAATTGTACCCGCAAATATATTTTGCAACTAGTGGCCTTAAAAAACGAGGAGTAGCCATCATGGTTTGCATGGGCCTACCAATGCGAATATTGGAGTTCGGGGGGGTCATTATTGAGCAATCAGTGGTCTGCATCAGGCTAGTTTGGAAGTCAAGGAGGGGTTGCATACAGCAAAGGGGACTAGGTGCTTACTACGGGACCTCAGAATAGGTAGACAAGCTCTCTAAACTCATATGATGGGGAAGGCGGCACAGTCTATACTTAGTACGAAACAGTTCTTCTATTCTAAAGGCAACAAGGCGAATAGGCTGTTGGCAGCTAAACTTAAGAAAGCTATATCAGTGCTTTGAGGGGTGAAGATGGGAAGCGGGTAGTAATGGAAGCAGGGAAACTGAAGAACATAAAAGACTTCTTTCGTAAGGTCTCCACCCTACATCAAGAAAAACCTTTCTATATCCGAAAATGTATTGAACGGACGCAACTCCCCCCGAATTTCTGACACTACGAGGGAAACATTAGAGAACCCTATACCTCCCCTCATCAATGAAGACCAGAAGGAGTTTATTAAAAATAGAGGGGTTCACAACAACATTCAGTGGGTGGTTGATCTAGTGGTGATGGCGCCAAAATTCCTGCAGGGCTTGTCACTCCTTTCCCTAGATGCCCCTCGAGCTTTTGATAGCATGCCATGGGATTTCTTGCAAGCAGTGCTGCCAGCTTATGGTTTTGGCCCTGCGCTTTTATCAAACTAATATTGGCTAACTTCCAAATTCCATCCACTATAATGAAAGTGGATGCTGTCAAAACAGCCTCTCCTCCTCTGGGTAAAGGCACAATGCAAGGATGACCCTTATCTCCCTTAATTTTTGCACTGGCTGTAGAACCTCTAGCACAAACGATCTAGAGCAATCTACACAAATGGGCCCCAACACATGAGGGTAATACACATAAAGTAGCACTATACACTGACAATATTACTTGTTTTCTTCAAAAACCTCTCCTGTTGATCCTGCCTTTGCTGGATCTCCTTGAAAGATTCTATATGGTATCAGGCTTACGCATTAACCATCAGAAGTTGGTGGGACTGGTACTGCAGTCAGCCTTTCCTTTCCGATGGGCTGATAAAACGATTGCATATCTAGGAGTGCATATTACTAAATCATATAGAACTGTTATGGGGGATAACATCCCTACCCTGTGGAAGGAGACTAAAGTCACTCTAAAACGGTGGGAAATGCAGGAAATATCGTGGCTGGGCAGGGTCGGCGCAATTAAAATGACAATTTTATTGAGACTCCTGTTTGTCTTTCAGGCACTACCAATTCTCGTCCCCGAAAGGAATCTTTCAGATTTACAGAAAGCAATGGGTCACTTAATTTGGAAAAAGAAACCACCTAGAATTCTGCGCCCCATTCTTCTAAGGTCAAAAGGGATGGGGAATCGGGGTCCCATTGATACAGCATTGCTTCTGAGCAGTTTGTGCCAATGTTGGAATGGACACTAGACGATAGGTACCCGAAGTGGAAGATAATAGAGCAAGGCTGCTCTGGCCTCCCTCTAGCACGCTTGCCATTCCTACCGAAATTGGCTAAGGCCTCTGTGGGGACATCAGGTGATCGCGGGAGCGTGTTCTCGCGAGATCTCGGCATAACGGGATCTCGCAAGCCCACGCTCCGCGGGAAAACGTTTCCGCCAGTGTTGATGCAGCGGCAGACCAAGCAGGTCATGCCACAGTGCTGCTCCTGATAAGGAGGCAATAACAGGAGGTTTTGAGCAGCCTCCAGTCACAGCTTCTAGGGCATAAGTCCACAGCCACAGGAGGCTACATGGGGGCCCTAGAAGCTTGCAGCGTGCCATCATTGTGCACACCCTTCCCACAGTGAGTTAACTGGGAAGCCATGAAGTTGAACTGAACCGAACTGTGAGTAAATGTTTGCCCCGAGTTAAGGCAGTTTAAGGTCCACCTGTTTGTCTTACAATAAAGGCAGTTGGAACCCCTTACAGCATCCTGTCGTCCTTTAAGGCGACGAGGATATCAAAATACCCACGGGCTCACAATGCAAGGCGCCACACCGCCCCCTGCCGTTCTCCCTTCACCAGGGACACCAGCAATTCCATGGATGCAGTGGGAGCCCCTTTTTTCCACCTATCTGGAAGCAGTGGGCGGCACGCGGTATGCCCCCGTCAGGAAGAGGGCGATGCTGTTAAATGCATTGGGGGTTGAAGGTCAGCGCATTTTTGCCAGATTGAAGGCAATACCTGCAGCCGATGATGACGACGACGACGTCTACAAGGAAGCGACTCGTCGCATTGTGAAGAGGTTCACCAATAAGGAGAACGTTGTACTGCACAGGCTGAGGTTCTACACCCGCAAACAAGAGGGGAGCGAACCCGTGGACGACTACATCACCAGGATGAGGGAGCTGGCTTCTCTTTGCGCCTTTGGCAAAAACGCAGAACAGGTCATCTGCGACATGCTCGTCGTTCACACTAACTCTAGGAAAGTGCAGGACAAGTTCATACAAGATAAGGAGTTCACCCTTGACAAGGCCATCCAAATTGCCAGGGCGGAGGAAGAAACCTCCAGCAGATGCAAAGAGGCGGGAATTCACCTGCCCGTGCCCGAACTTGCGGCACTACAATGGAGAGGGCGCAGAGACAAGCACTCCCGCGACGGCCCCAGAGACAAAGGTCCCAGGCAAAAGGAGGCACCCAAATGCTATAGATGCGCCAGCACCAAGCACATGGCGAATGATCGTGACTGCCCCGCCAGGAATAAGGAGTGCTCTAAGTGCGGACGCATTGGTCACGTGGCTCCGGCATGCACGTGGCGGGAGAAAACTGTTTCCCGTGTCGATGGTGACTGCGCTTCAAGCGATGATGACGACCTACAGGACAGACCCATGGTCGTCATGGTCAACGCCCCCATGCCAGGAGGGAAAAGCCCCACTGCACCATTAAGGTTGACGGAATGGAAACGCGTGTCATGGCAGACTCGGGGTCTGACCTCACTATCCTCCCCATCAACACATATAAGGAGATGATGGGACAAGCAAAAGTAGAGATCAGAACGACCAGGCAAAAACCGACGGTGTTCGGTGGTGCAACTGTCGACCTTTTAGGCTACATCAAAGCCCGGATCGATTTCAAAGGGAGGTCTACCACCACCAAAGTGTATTTCTCACCCAAAGGCCCAGCCGTGCTGGGATGGGACGATCAACACAAACTCAGCATGAAACTAGATCCCAGCACTCCGGAACAGGTACTCATGGTCTCCTCAGGAGCAGCGCAAAATTTCAAGGAGATGTTCCCGTACCTGTTTTCCGAGAACCCAGGGAAGGTGAGAAACTTTGTCCACAAGATTCGCCTGAAACCCAACGCGATCCCGGTGAAACACAAAGTCAGGGCAGTACCTGCCACAGCGAGACCCGCATTGGATGCCCACCTTCGGAAGATGGTCGAAGAAGGAACCATCGAGACCGTGGAATCCTCAGAGTGGCTGAGTCCAGTAGTTTTGGTCAAAAAGAAATCCAGCAACGACCTCAGGATCTGCATCGACCTAAGAAGCCTCAATCTAGAGGTAATCACGGATAGCTTTCCACTCCCCAGCATCAACGAAATCGTCCTCATGATGAAAGTGGCGGCAATCTTCTCTAAGCTGGACATGCGTGATGCCTATCACCAGATTCCCCTGCACAAATCCTCTCTCCCCCTTACAGCGTTCATCACTCCTTTCGGCACCTTCCAATATACCCGCATGCCATTTGGGTTGTCGTCGGAAGCATCCGCATTTCAGAGGATGATGAACTCCTTACTTAAAGGACTCACAAATGTTTCCTTCTTTCAAGATGATATCCTCGTGTATGCCAAAGACAACGAGACCCATGACAGGGCACTCAGGACAGTCTTGAGCAGGCTTCAAGAGGAGGGCCTTCACCTACGCCATGAAAAATGCATCTTCGGAGTGAACAAGGTGGAATACCTTGGGTCACTGCATCTCAAGTGACGACGTCAGTCCCAAGAAGAATCTCATGCAGGCCATAACAGAAGCCCCGGCTCCGATGTCCAAAGAGGAGTTACGCTCATTCCTGGGCCTAGTGGAGTACTATGCCAAATTCGTCCCTAGATTCTCCGAGACCACGTCTTCCATGAGGGAGCTTCTGAAGAAGGGGGCAGCCTACTCTTGGGCCCCGGAACAGAACAAAGCTTTCTGTGAAATCAAAAAGAGAATTCTACACGCGCCGTGCCTGAAACCATACAACCCTGAATGGGACACCTGCATTATCACAGATGCCAGCGCCTATGGCCTGGGGGCCACCTTGACCCAGAAGAAGGGAGACACTGAGAATATTGTGGCGTTTGCATCCAAAGCGCTGTCATCATCGGAGAAGAATTACTCCACGGTTGAGAAAGAAATGTTGGCATGCGCATGGGCCGTCGACTACTTCAGATCGTACGTATGGGGGACGAGATTCAAGCTGATCACCGACCACAAACCCCTCATTCACATGTTGAGCCCGGGCGGCACCAAGACTGCCACCCCGAGGCTGGCCAGGATCGCCGCAAAGCTTCAAGAATATACATACGAGATAGCCCACATTGCGGGTTGGAAAAACGCACAAGCGGACTGCATGTCCAGACTCCTGAACCAAAGCGCCCCCGGTACCACATTCTTGGAAGATGAGTGTGTCGTAGCCTCCATCAGTGACTTTAGGAACGGCAAGTACATGGACCTGAGTGAGCGCCACTGGCAGGAGGAGTTCGAACAGGACGATGCCCTACAGCACGTTAGTACCTGGGTTCGCGAAGGATGGCCCAACGAGAGAGCGATCCCCGAAGGCCTTCGTCCCTACTGGAAAGTGAACGAGGAAATCACTACCATGAACAGTCTCATCCTCAGAGGCAATCAAATCATCCCGCCCAGCGGAATCCGCAAGGTGATACTGTGCAGAGCACACTCAGGCCACCTGGGATGCAACATGACCAGACGCAGGATACGGGACACCTACTGGTGGCCAGGCATGGACCAGGACATAAGACCAATGGTCGAAAGGTGCCATGAGTGCACCAACAGTGACAAGCGCCTAGCCGTGAGGCAAGCCCCCATGCTGCCCACCGAAGTCCACAAAGGGGTGTGGCGAAAACTAGGTTTGGATTTCATTGGCCCCCTGGACAACATGCCCCCAGAACACAAATACGGGATAGTCATGGTCGACTACTTCTCCAAATGGGTGGAAGCTGACTTCACCTCAGACATCACCACAAGCACAGTCATTGAAGCACTCACCGCCGTATTCCAGCGGGAAGGTCTACCAGAAGAACTCGTCACAAACAACGGAGTCCAGCTATCTCCCGAGAAATGGAGAAATTTCTCAAGCTCAACAACATTCGACAGCGGAGAGCAAGCCTATACCACCCACAGGTCAATGGGCTGGTTGAGCGGGCAAACCGCTTCATCAAAGGGGCGCTACAACTGGCTCATGCCTCGGGCCTAGACCCGTACAAGACAGTCAAGGAAGCTGTAGCAGCCCACCGCCTCACCCCCAACGCCATCACAGGTGTTTCGCCATTCCATCTGCTGAGGGGGAGAAGGGCAGCATCCTCACTGGTACCACCCTGGCTCCATCAAGTGAGGGCTGACGAAGACTTGGACATGGATGACGTAGCGTTTCGCATGCAGCGCAACAAAGAAGCCATGAAGACCCAAGGGGACTTGCGTCGAGCCGCTCGACACACAGCAGTTAACAGAGGTGACCTGGTGAAAATACGCCTTCCCCACAAAGACACTTCAACTGGCTCCAAATACAGCAGTCCCATAGAAGTCATGGAGAGAGGGTCAAACCACATTTGCACCAGCAACGGAAGGAAATGGAATCTAGAGAGAGTGGCCATGTACCGCAGGAAGGAAGACATGGAACAACCACACTGGGATACCGGAGAAGATCAAGACCGCCAGGGGACATTCGAAAACCCTCGCCTCTCAGAAAGAGATGCCTTGGAGCCACACCATGGCAACGAGTTCTCAAGCCCCAACTCTCCAACTACACCCAGGGAGGCACAGTGAAGAACAAGACAAGGAGAACTCGAATCACCCGCACCTCCTCAAGAGTACTCCAGCAATCCTGCCCCAGATACAGATCTAAGCAGACCTCAGAGAGAGAGAGAAGGAAGCCCAGCAAGTTTGCGGACTTTGTCATGGAATGACCATCCATCCTTTTCCCAGCAAAGGAGGTGTGTGGGGACATCACGTGATCGCGGGAGCATGTTCTCGCGAGATCTCGGCATAACGGGATCTCGCGAGCCCACGCTCCGCGGGAAAACGTTCCCGCCAGTGTTGATGCAGCAGCAGACCAAGCAGATCATGCCACAGCGCTGCTCCTGATAAGGAGGCAATAACAGGAGGTTTTGAGCAGCCTCCAGTCACAGCTTCTAAGGCATAAGTCCACAGCCACAGGAGGCTACATGGGGGCCCTAGAAGCTTGCAGCGTGCCATCATTGTGCACACCCTTCCCACAGTGAGTTAACTGGGAAGCCATGAAGTTGAACTGAACCGAACTGTGAGTAAATGTTTGCCCCGAGTTAAGGCAGTTTAAGGTCCACCCCTTTGTCTTACAATAAAGGCCATTGGAACCCCTTACAGCATCCTGTCATCCTTTAAGGCCACAACAGCGTCTTTGCTAGAACCCACCCAGTCAACTCTTACTACCTGGGATGAAGCTTGTAGACAATTGGGGGTTAAAACAGAGCTTTCGCTGGTATTACAGAATCCAGAATTTTCCCCAGGAATGGCGAGCAGGATCTTTGCACATTGGGAATCACTTGGGACTTTGAGGCTCAGGGACATGTATAAGGATGGAAATCCTCTCACATTCATAGAATGCAAAGAAAAATGTGCCTTACCTGAAACTGAACTCTTTAGGTACTTCTAGATTAGACACTGGGTATTCATGGGTCGAGTTGTTCAGCCAGACTCACGTCTCCCCATAGGGATTGAACTTCAGGTCTCAGAGGGGCAGGGACTTTGGAAAATCTCTAATTCTTACCGCCTGCTCGAAAAAACCTTTGTTGAGGACAAACTACCATACATGATACGCTGGGAAAGGGAATTGGGGAAAAGGATCCCAACAGATTCTTGGCAGAAAATATGGGGTCAAACCAATAAAAGCTCTAGATGCACCCTGTTCAAGGAGTGCATGATAAAAATATGTTATCACTGGTACATGATCCCACAAAGACTACTTGTGATTGTACCCGAATATTCAGAACCCTGTTGGCATGCGTGTGGGCAGCTGGGAGATCTTACGCATATGTGGTGGCTATGTCCTACAATTCAAACATATTGGCAAGAAATGTGGTCAAGGATAAAAGATATGACGGGGTGTTTACTCTCTATGGGCCCCCTCATTATGTTACTGGGAGATGTTCCTGAGTATGGTACTTTTGCAGGGCAGAGCTCATAACACAACTAATGTTGCCAGCTAAACTGATCTGAGTACGCTTTGGGAAAACAACTGAGGGACCAATTCTGGCATACTGGTGGCCTTAAAATATGGGAAATAGTAGCTATGGAGAAGCTGATTGCACATATCACGGAGAACATGACTCGATTTTCTCGAATCTGGGCCCCTTTCTTCGACTTTGTGCAAAACAAGGAACACATGTTTTTTAGGCCGCAGACCCTGAAGCATTTGTTCCAAAATGAAGGTAACGGACATTGGCGCAGCAAACGTTGGGAGAGGAAAGGTAGATTTGAAGCACTGTTTGAGATATAGAAAGACATTGGGACATATGTGGAACCAAATGTTTTAATTTGGTGTTCATTTTATAATTATTTTGGGATTTGGAAATGAAAAATGGAAAGAAGTTTCGCTGTCCGCATTTGAATGTTATATGGCTGTTTTATTTCTGACTATGTTCATCGAGATTTCAATAAAAAGGTAAATTGGAAAAAAATGGTCCATTTAGGGAGGTTCCCAATCTCTTTTCCAACCCTTTTGTTTTATTCAAACCTGACATCCTGCTGAATCGACTCCTGTTACCTGCAACACCAGCGGCTGGCACTGCGAGTCCAGGGGGACTCTTGCCTTCTCAGCCCGCGCTCGCTTCCTGGAGGAGGCGGAGCCCATCGGCGGTCACGTGACCTATCACGTGACTTGATCACATCTTAAAAAGCAGCCCCGATCGTTCGAGCGGCGCTTTTGTTTTATTCAAACCTGACATTCTGCTGAATCGACTCCTGTTACCTGCAACACCAGCGGCTGGCACTGCGAGTCCAGGGGGACTCTTGCCTTCTCAGCCCGCGCTCGCTTCCTGGAGGAGGCGGAGCCCATCGGCGGTCACGTGACCTATCACGTGACTTGATCACATCTTAAAAAGCAACCCCGCTCACCCTTGCGGCGTTAAGCCCAGTGCGGAGTAAAGGGCGTTGCCTTTTTATTTTTACAAGAACTGTTTTGCTGCTGTTTGGCTCTGAGAGGCATAGACATTGAGTCCCGTCACACAGTCAAACTCGCTGCACTTCCCGCCACCTGGAAACAAGGTATCTTGATAATTGAATAAACTGTGAATTTTTTTTTAGTCCTTAACTCGGATGAGCTAGTTGAAGTAAGTGAGCCTAGTATTAACTAATTTTTAATTAAAATCATATAACAAGGTGCTCATTTTAAAAGTTCTATCTAAAAACTACTCTATACTTAAAAGTGATGAAACTTCGCAGCAATCCGACTGAAAATGATCTGAAGACACCTGAATGGGAAGAGCCTATTATATCAACCATAATACCTGATAATACACCGATGAGCACACAACTAGATTATGCGCCATCATCTTCCTCTAATGTAGTGCCTCCGCAAACCATAGCACACATTCATTTAGAGTCGCCTATTTTAACTCCTAATAGAGCACACGCAACTCATGAAGCTTGTCCTCCCCTAATTGAAAACTGGAAAAGAGGACTCGAATTCACTGTTACAACATCAAAGATACAGAAAAAAATCGACGATCACTTCGGTGGAAAAATAATTCTCAAAGAAGCTGCCCCGGTGATCATTCATGGTGATTCCGCATCCATTAAAGCCGTTGCTGCTCCAATATCACCAATTTCTGATACAACCATCCATCCCCTCGAGAAGATAAATCTATCAAATTCAGATGGGAGTTCAGCCTCTTTATCCTCTGACCAAGATATCAATTTACTAATGCCTCATACCCCGTCTGAAGTTCAAATTTTGCAGGATGAGCCTCTCCAAAGTTCACCTGGTCCTTCTGCACATACTCTACATGCTCTTAGTTATGTTCTAAACTCTTTAGTCTCTGTCTTTGAATTGCTAAAGAGTGAAGTTCAATCACAGACAGGCTCCCTTATTGAACTAACTAAAGAAGTTGCTGTTTTGGATGGTGCGATGGTAGGTTGTTGCAATCTTATCAACAACAATCTTTTGCAACAAATACAAGAACTCAAACTAGAATCAGCAAAACAAGTAATGGATCTCTCTGCCATTCAGAGATCCATGGCTCTTAAAAATACTTTAGAAGAATCCAATAAAAATTCACTTCAGGAGCTTCTCAATCATATACAAAATTCTGCCATCAAAGCTCCGTCTTTACTCACTCAACCCACTAATAATGACATATGCCAGCCTTTAGACGATACTCCCTTGTCTGAGTCAATTCTCGATGAATTTCGAAGACTGGCTAATGTAAGTATTGAGTGTGAAAATGAGAATATCCTAAACACACATATAACAATTGACCCGGTTCCCGTCAATGAAGAGCAATGTGTGGTGCATACTCCATGTCCACAACAACCTTCGTCATCAGGAGGAAAGAAACAAAGAAAAAAAGAAGCGAGAAGGAAAAAAAGATTACGTGATCAAGGCATCAACATGCAACACAAGAAAAAGCACACCTCTCAAAAAATTGTGAAGAGCAGTTCTACAATCAATAAACAAAATCGAGAGGTAGTTCTTTCCAATGATATGGAGAGGGTAAAGAAAACAACATTGATGACATCAACAAGTTCGCAGACCACCAAAGTAACCTTTGATCAATCCACAGGATCTTCTACATCATCACCACAGAAGACTTTAAAAATAGCTCCAATTTTCCTTCAGAAAAGTTCTTTAAAAAATGTTTCATCATTTCCACCTAGTAGTACTGTTAATCAAATCAAAGAGGCCCCGCGGTCCATTGCCCCCATTTTTCTAAAAAATCATCATGGTCAAAATCAATCATCAATACTTGATCATGAGATAGAAATAAAACTTGGCACTGGTAAATTTAAAACTCTATCTCTATTAGGCTCAAATGAAGTATATGTTGCAAACGCAAACCAAAGACCAGATGCGATTTCAATATCATTCACTCATGAGAGAGAACCTGTTGTCTCTAATTCTCACACAACCCTTGATTCAAACAAAAGTATAACTTCTTTGACAGACAAGAAAGAAACAAAAAACATAGTCCACCCAAAAAATTGCGGTATCTCTATGGCGAAGCGATCGATCAAGTCCTCAGTCACTTCGCAGAAACGCATAGCTTTGGCATCAAAAGCAATCTCTAAAAAATACCATTTACAGACTTTAGCACGTCAAGAAAATGCTAATAACGATCAAGGGAAAACCACCATAGCTGCTAAACATCATGTAAAATCCAATCTAGACAGCCTGGCTATCACTGTGGATAGTTCAGAGTACACTCCACCGTCTACACAAAATAAATCTGAAAAGCAAATCAATCATAATCTTCTTCCACACGGATCTTCCCAGCAGACTTTAGAAGAATATAGAAAGGAGATTCGGTGTGCAGTAGACGCATATATGTCAGCACAACCAGCACAAAAATACTTTAGACACTTCGACCCAACTAGCAACTTCTCTCTCCATGGTCAAGAAACCTCTATTCCAAGACTAGAAATCCCTCGTCAAGCTTGTGAGGCTGAAACTGGGACTGCTAAGACTCAACTCGTATCCCAGCATTCTCTTGGACTTAACTGCATTAAGGCAAGCAATCAAACCTCCATAGTCGATCCACCACTAATGGAAAAAACAATGCCTGATTTAAACAATGCGCTACAAGAAAAACATCTTTTAACAGCATTGGGACCACAACTACAACGACTAATTGAAACAACCATAGCAAATTCTCTAGACAAACAAGTCTCACCAGAATCGATTCCAGCTAAGTCTGACCCTGTTCTGTTACAGAACAAAAGATTATTCAAAAATGATCCCAAACGACCAGCATTGCATTCATTGATCATTGGTTGTCGTCAACCCCCAAACGTGCAATATGATCTAAATCGCAGCTCCATACTTACCATCTTTGCTGAAATCCCTCAATTAGAAGATATACACTCAAATGACATTCAGTTGGTAGAGTTTGAAGATGCCCAGATTCTCACTTCAGTAAAACTGTGGATAAACTCTAGAGTGGTTGTCAATACCATATGGTCAGCTAAGAATCATCTATATGATTTAGGTTTTGTCGTCGAAGTCAGTCATCTCTCATCTAAAACTCCGATGACAAAATCCTCGCCTCTAAATGACATTCATGAGAAGAACATTGAAACAACTACCACCCAGGACTCCTCAGTTTTCTTTAGAAAGTCTTGCAATTGTCAGTCAACTCATAATGAGCACTAGCTAGTTACATCTAAGCCTCGAACTCATGTCTCTCTTACTAGTTGGAATACGAGAGGGTTTCGTCATTTATTGAATACTGTTGAATTAAGCCTTGATGACGTTGATATAGCCACGCTTCAAGAAACCTGGCTCACTAGTGCCCCAACTTGGGACAATTATAATATACACACAAATTTAGCCCATAAATCAAATCATGGACGACCGACGTCAGGGCTTCTTATAGCTGTTAAACAAAATCCTCTCATTGAATCTGAACATTGGTTATCTCCAAATTGTTTCCAGCAGATGATAAAACTTAAGATTGGTGAATCAGTATATGCCTTAATAAACGTATATTGGAACCCTGCTAGTATTTCCGACCACTTATTCATGAGAGACATGAATTCTTTAATGCATTTGGCGAGTCTTGACAACACTATAAAACATATTATTATAAAAGGGGATCTAAATTTGCATTACTTTGATCGTCATAAATCTTGTAATAGATTGATATTATGGAACCACTTCATCGAGGCACATAATCTTCAAATGCTAAATGGATCATTTATAGATGACATTCCCCCACAACCAACGTGGCATAGAGGTCAGTCCCTAGCAATTATCGATTACATCTATGTAAGCCAATCCCTCATTTCACAAGTTTCTAAGTTTGAAGTAAATCCCTCAACTTTGAGTGATCATAATTGCCTCTCTATGCACTGGAATATAACTGATTCGATAAGCGTTCAGGCCACTAATAACACCTTAGATTTCATAACTGTCAATCATGGTGGTAATCGCCTATGCTGGAGTGACACCTCTCTAAAAAGATTTAATCAATTCTATGCCAGATTAACATCTGAAACTAATACACACTCCATGATACAAACGCCTTACCATAAAGTAATGCAACTTTTTCAACATAAAGCTAAAAAATGTATGTTGTCTAGTACTCGCACTATGCATGTATTCGATAGGGTCGTGGAAGCTGCAAAAACACTATATCGCTCGAAAAAGCGACAAGCTTTGAAACTGCCGCCCAATTTAAGAAATATTGTCAATTCTCAACTAAGGACAAACTATAAAAATTGGTTAAGATCACACCGAGCGATTCTATATCAAAATGACAGCTCCAATATGCTAAACATGATAGCAGGAAAGAATACTTCACAAATTTGGTCGATAATAAATAAGGTGACTACAAATCACCAAATAACTCAACAATCTAACAATGTGTCTGAACAAGCATGGATCACGCACTTTTCAAATTTATACATGCCATGTTCAAACATAAATAGACAAAACCTGCCAGAATTAACAAACCATTTTACTTTAACTTTTGATAAAGAAGATATACTATTTTTCATAAATAAAGCAAGCGCTTCTCGAGCTCCGGGTCCTGATGGGCTTTCGAATTTTACGTTAAAGCAACACCCCGAAATTTGGTCTGAGATATTATACAATATGTTTTCAAAAATAATTCACACACAATTAATCCCGGATTCATGGAAGCGTTCAATTATTCTTCCAATTTACAAAAAAGGAAATAGATCTGATCCAGCAAGTTACAGACCCATCGCCTTGTTGGATGCCCCGGGAAAGATTTTCAATCGTATTGTACTCCGGGACCTAAATAATTGGGCTTCTAATTTAAAAACGAGAGATCCCTTTCAAGCGGGTTTTGTGGCAGGTTTAGGAACGGCCCCAAACATCATGACCTTAAATATGTTGAAATCACAGTGCATAGTTCGAAATAGCCTGCTATATTTGGCCTTCATCGATTTCAGGGTTGCTTTTGACTCTATTGACCGTCATTTGCTTTATCAAAAATTAATTCGCTTTTCATGTCCCTCTTCTTTAATCTCCATTATAAAACAACTTCATACTAATACCTCGATCCAAGTTCGCCTCACCATGGAAGGCCTGCTCTCTAAATTAATTCTCACTGGCCGAGGCCTTAAGCAAGGCTGTATTCTGGCATCCTTTTTATTCAACCTGTTTATTCTTGATCTTGGTGAATCTTTTGCAGACATAATTAGTGATGCACCAAAATTGGGCCTTCAACGCATAGCCTGGTTATTATATGCAGACGACTTAGTCCTCTTATCCCAAACACCTAAAGGGTTACAGAATCTATTAGATAAACTATATGCATACTCAACAGAAAATAATCTTATAATTAATCTAGAGAAAACACAAGTAGTTGTTTGTCATAAAGTTAACAACAGCTCTAGTGCGAAAAAATATAAATGGCATCTAAATAAGGTCACCTTAATGAATGTTGAAAACTATAAATATCTAGGCTTGACCATTTATAACACACAAAGTGAAAAAGCCTATGTTATCACCCTCAATTCCAAACTCAACACATTGAAATCTCAAGCCAATATACTTGTGTATCGTTATGGTAAGTTCTCATACACTCACATCATGACTTTTTATCAAACAAAAGTAGTTCCGGTTTTATTATATGGAGTTGACACCAAACTCCCTATTAGAAGCAACATATGGGACTTATGTGAAGCACGGTTTTGGAGATCTGTTTTAAAACTACCGAATTGTGCCCCACTCCCCATGATTCGTTTTGAAATGGGTTTGGTATCACTATTTTCACAATTAATATGGAAAATGTGCGCACTATTCAGGAAATGTTTGTTAGGGTTGGCTAAAAATAACATCTTAAGCACAGTTGCGTTTTATCTTGCTAACTCCCAAGATCTTTTTCCAATTAGATGGCGAACTTGTGTTTTAAACGCCCTAGCAGATGCAAGTATATCGCTTGAAACACTCCTCACAAACCCTGATCGAGCCAAGTTAAAGCTGTTCCAATATGATTGGATACGCAATACGGCCAAATGTTGCGCATTCAAAGATTTTAATGAACAATGGTTTGGACAAAAAAAGTTGCGCACTATGGCAGACTATTTAGTCAAATTTCCAGCGCCATGTACGAGACAACAATATCTACGATTTAGGTTTAACTTACTACCGACAAGAGAAATAATGGCAAGGAGAGGGCTGATTTCAAAACATTTAAATTATTGTCGTTTTTGTGAAAACTCAGACGCTTCTGAGACTTTACAGCACCTGTTAGTGACCTGCCCAGCTTTAATATTAATAAGAAATCTTTTTTTTTCTAATTTACTGTGTGCTTATGTCCCTATGGATGAAAATGAAATTTGGATCAGATTATTCAGGAGCACAAAATTATCTATTAGAGTTGCAATAACACAATTCTTAAATGCTATTTTATCTAATGATAATAATGATATCGAATGAGCCCTTTTTTACTCATGTTTCCAATTTGTTATATATATTGTGAAATTCAGGTGATCAAATAATTTTACATTTCTATGATAAATGATCTAATGTGGAAGTGTAATTGTATATTGTTAATTGTGTTTACATATATTTGAAAGGTTGATTTTATCAGCTATACCAAATAAAAAAAAAAAAAAAAAAAAATATTTCGGGATCAAGTTCAGTGTCTCGACCCAAATGTCAAGCTCTTTTAAACGAAGGGCTGCAAATAATTTACTGGGGGCGCCCACAATGGCTATGGGCCGATAATTTTCCGGACAGCTTTTGTCCCCTTTCTTAAAAATGGGAATAATATATGAAAGCTGCCATGAAGCAGGTAGGGTGTCTGTCATAATAACATTTTGCAAGATCTCTGACCACAGATCTCGGTTACATTTAATAGTAATCGGTACTGAAGGATCTGGGCCTGGAGCCTTAGGGGCTTTCATTCTGGATATTATTGTAAGAATGTCATCTTTTGCAAATTCGCCCTCTCATCTTCACAAGTTATTTCTATATACAGGACTCCCAGATGATGGTTTCCTTATGGGAGCATACATGTCCCTGAAATGCACTACCCATGCGTCTTCCTCCGTGATGTTGCGTTGAGCTATTGCGTCTAAGTGGATAGTGTAATTTCTGGTCCCATAAAATGATGTTTTGCCTATTTAAACAGTATTCTTTGACTGTCTTTGATATTAAGTGACATTTTCAGTCCTTTCCATCGATTCCTGTAAGCCTGGAGAATTAATTTCTTTGCCAGGCTGCATGCTTCACTGCCCGTGATACCTTCCCTTAGTAGGCATCTCAAATGAGCTCTTTTTAGTCTTTAGTTTTGGTTAATGCTGTTTGGGGAAGGACACACATAGCTATATTCTTCTTATGTAACATATGTCTACTTAATCAACCAAAACTTGGCTTACAGAGTTTCACAATTGATTTTGTGAAGTGTGCAGAAGCAAAGTGCAGCAACTTCTCAAAACCCAGAAAACCCCCTTGCCAATGATAAGATGACACTGTCAGTAACCAGCATTCTAGGCATCCTGTCATGAAAGAACAAAGAGTTGCATTATCCAGTCCCACTAACCGGTGCCCTTCCTTTTTATAATACACATTTTGTATTCATTACATATCATTCCCAAGACTCAAACACCAACTACATAGTAACATAATACCTACAGTCAATACATAAGAAATGTTGTAAATTTGTGAATACTTATGTCCTTCTATTGACAATCATTCATAATATGAACTTTAGTCACTGTAGGGACCATCCGCTCCTAGGCTGCATTGTGAGTTGAGCACCCACTTTTCTGCTCTACTGGCAAGGAGGAGCTACAAACTACATTTATAGGTGTGGTAAAGGTCCCCGCGAGACTTTAGGGACATCGAGTGAGTTGGCTAAAGGGGCCGGGGCACCCCCTCTAAATCCCCGAGCAAGCGGATGGTGAGTTTGAGGGCAGTATGGGAAGGATCACCTGGTCACTCCCACTTAGTCCTTGTCTCATGGCAAGTGTGGCCATATGAGGCTTAATGACACTGTCCCCTTTAGTTGAGAGGCTCTTGCACTGAGGAATATAATGTTGAATGGCAACAATTATGAAATGTTTCCCACGTTCATGCATGAAGCCATCCATTTATTCAGGAAGCTGATAGCCTTATCAACATGGTCCCATTAATGCAAGAGGGCTCTGAGATTCAAAACAAACATATGACGCTCCAGCCTATTTTCTCCAATGCTAACCGTGGCGCCCCCCTCCATCATCAGGGATGCTTTGAAAGTTTCTACTGGAAATGTATAGCAAGCCCGCATAAAATGAATGAGAAGAGTGCATCTTTTCTCACGCCTGCTACTCGAATCGCACACACAATGAACGCCTATTGAATTTACTGGTGGTACTAGCATGACAAGCCTGCTTGATCAGAGAACACCACCCTCCGTCTCTGGTAGTGTGGGGACACCGAGCATGCCCACAAAAATGGCACTGCCACCAAAAGTGCTGTGACTTAAGCCACCATTAGTGGGAACGTTTGAAAAACATGAGCTCCCACCCCTGAACATTTACATACCAGAGAGGCATGTTGGGGAGTACCAGGATACTCAGGACTTGTAAAGTAAAATCCACAATCGTCGCTTAGCCTTTAAAAATCTTAGCTCCTCCTGCAAATCACAAAAATTACATTGAGACAACAATTTTTAACATCCAATCGCAGGGCCTCCCTTGTTCACCCTTGTTCACCCGCTCAGGTTCAATTCCTCACAAGAGGCCCAAGGCAAGGGGATGGGTTGCTGGTCCCTGAGACTCAAAACAAAGGTTTCCATTCCAGATATGTGGGTAGTTGAGGTAGGAGCTAGCAAAAGGAGGTTTGAAGAGGCTTTAGCACATTTAAGGAGCTTGGAAGAGGTTGGGGAGTTTGAAAGTGGTTGGAGAGAGAGGGGTCAGGAGAAGGTAGAGGGAAACCCAGAGGAGATGGTAGGAGAACATCATGAGGATTTGGAGAGAGATTTGGAGGAGGTGGTAGAGGACCGCAAGGAGAAGGTGGTAAAATATTATCATGTGGAGGTGGTCACAGAACATCATAAGAAAGAGAGAGAGAGAGAGAAACTAGTATGTAATATTAGTACGTTTTGAGAAAGTGAGCTTGGCCCAAGGCAGAGGTAGGGGTGAGACCCTGATCCAAAGGGGTGAACACCACGGAGAAAGGAGGAATGAGTATGTGGGATGGTGGCAAGGAGGCTCATAATCAATGCCGGAGTACTGAGGTGGTGAGAGAGGTAGGAGTGAGAAACCTAATTGAGGAAGCTGATGGAGGATCTCAAAACATCCATATGAGAAGGAATTAAGAGTGCAGGAACCTCTTTGAGCAGGGATGAATAACGAAGCCAAGAAAATACCCTGAGAGTATTACTGAAGAACGGTGTGGGAAACCCTTAAACCCACAACTGGGAATCGAGGAGGAACTCTACTTCTACTAGTGGTAAAGACCCAACAATGCCTGTTGACAGGGAACTGTTTTTGTGAATCTATAAATGACAGGTAACTTCCCCAACTTCCCCAACTATTTTGAACAATATCCAGAAACATTATGAGAATGTAACTGTTAAGAAAAAAGCATTTTCAAATGTTTGCTTCCAAGAGAGCTTTTCGTGTAAATAAAAAATGTTTTTACCAACAATTTGTGTTCAGCCTTTTTATGGACTTCATGCGTCCCCTTGAGAGAAAAAATATCAACAAATCACTTAAAGACCAAATAAGATTTGACACCTTTATGAAATTGAATTCATATATAATTTCAGCCAAAATGAACCTCAAAGAAATCCCATCATCATACAGCAACCTAAAGTACTGTGGCCCTAAATCTGTTGGTAACCAGGCCGTAAACGATAGCGATGCACACAAATATTGGGATCTGCATAAGTGTCATACCTACCAAACTCCTGCCAACATAAAAACTCAGGCTCTCTTCCCAACCAGTGGCAATGCCATGTGTGGGTCTGATATACACCCCTTGGGTAAGGGAAGGCTGTTAAAAGAAGTATGCAGCAGAGATTACTCCCTGAAGTTATGTGCTCAAACAAACAGAAGGTTGTTTTCTTGCCTTCCCTGTAACATCAAACACACCTTCAGGAAAGGAGCTGTTATCGTAGATAAATAAAGTAATGCTTGCTTAAAATCAAAGGAGTTTGAATTATTTTCCTCATCTGAGGGAACAAGTGGGAAAAGGCATGGAAAACAATAAGATGAGAAGTTCAATGCTAACATCATATGAAACTTCACTTTCCAGGGCAAGATTTGAACAATCACAACACAATCTGCAGGAGAGTTACTGATTCTATGAATCATGCAGGGAATCAGATGGATTAGGAACAATGCCTAGAGCAGTGCCCTTGGCTATATGATGGACACAATATCTGATTCCCAGGTCTGAGAGTCTCAAGGAATCTCAAGCAGAACCTCTGCAAATGGGAGTTATCTGAGGTTGCAAAAAAGTCCATTAATGGAGTTGCACATCTCTAGCATGCCTGAAGATACACATCCCGCCTTAGTGAGAGATCTTGCAGGTACTAGATATTCTGCTCATGTTTCTTCTATAATATTCCCCTTCCCCCACTAATTTGTATTGCTAATAGGGACAGGATGTTATTCTATGTCTAGTGATAGATAGTAAGAGTTGTCTCCAGTAATAGAGTAATAGCCTGGACAAGCACCCCCACCCCGTGATGGTTGATGTTTGCCACTGTCATGGAGTTGTCAGATCTAATCAGCACCAATTTCTTCAGGTGAGAGAAGTGAATCCTTGTAGTGACTTAAAGGCACTCTGCAACTCCTTCCAATTAACTAATTTTCGTAGCTAAAACTCTGCCCATCTGCTTTGAACTGGCCTTTCTGCCAAGGTGGCTCCCCAAACAATCCCACTGGCATCTGTTGTGATCACTACTAGAGCCTTGGGCTGAGGGACAGCACAGGTTTAACCTTCAGATGCAACCACTGCCGGAGACCCTGGTCACCTCCTGTGACAATGGCATCAACATATATAAGTCCACTGAAACTTCAGACCAAATCCAATCTTGATGAGGTGGATAATCATCAACCGTAGGTGTAATCCGGCAAAGGGTGCTATAAACATGCAAGAGGCCACGTGACCCTGCACCATCAGCCATTCTCCGGATGGAGCTTGATGGCAGTCTAGTAGAACCAAAAGACAATACCTGAGCCTGATTGCCTTCTCCTCTGGAAGTGGCACAAATCTTAAAAGTGAGTAGAATCTTCCACCTATGAACTGATAATCCTCCACTGGCTCCAGATTGTTTAAAGTTTATCAGGAATCCATAGTTCCTCAATGTTCTGCATATCTGATACATCTGAGGCTGTGCTAGAACCGTTGAGTGAGACCTTTGATTTCCCAGGTACTGAAACACATACATCCCCTTCTGATGCAACATTGGCATAATAGGCGCCAAGACCTAACAGAACAGCCTGGGGGATTGTTCAGCGCGAACAAGATGACTCTGGAGAAAGACCCAAGAAGCCAATTGTGTAGGTATTGGATCAGAGACATCCCTTTCTGATTCCACATTGCCATTGTGGCTGCCAGGACCGTAGGACACACCTTGGGTGGGTGAAGCGTGCCTTCAGTGCAAACAGGAGCACTCCAAACTGTTAATGCTGATCCTGGATGCATATCAAAGATAATGGAAATGACACAGCCTCATGCCGCCAACGACCTCTGCCTAAATACCAGTAAGACTGAGATCCTCCTCATCGGCACACCCACTCCTTCCTTTCCATTCACTCTCTGGCCAGCCTCCCTTGCCCCCCTCCCTGCTCACACCTGTGAAGCTAAGAACCTTGGGGTCATCTTCGACTCCACGCTTTCCTTTTCTCCACATATCTCCAAAGTCTCTAAGAAGTCAAACTATTAAATGCACCTCCTCAGAGGTATTCTTCCTTTCCTCTTCTTCCCCCAGAATCTCACTGTCTCTAGAGCTCTGGTTCTTCCTAGGTTGGACTATTGCAACAGCCTCTTTCTAAATCTTCCTGCCTCTACTCTCCGCCCTTTGCAACTCATCCAGAACAAGACTGAAAGACTTGTCCTTGGTCTGAAGCCCACTGTAATCTCTTAATTGGCTCCCAGTGGCTGCAAGGATTAACTTTAAGACCCTTTGCATTGTCCTACAGGCCTTCTGGGGCGTTGGTCCGCAATACCTTCAACTCTCCCTTTGGAAATACTTTCCTAGTTGAGCTCTTCGCTCCTCCACCTCCAACTCCCTCAGGGTCAGCCGCTTCTCTAAGCAACGAGTTGTGGGTAGATCCCTTTCTTCGGCTGGGGCATCCCTCTGGAACAGCCTCCCTACCTCTCTGGAACTTGAGGAGAACCATCTTCAGTTCCGGAAGCACCCCAATTCCTATTTGCCCCTGTCTTCGCTCTTCCTCTCCCCTGCTGATCTCTCTCTGCTTCGGCACTTGGCACGTGGCTACCCTCTGATTTTGGGCCCAGCTTCCTGCCTACCCTGCCACACACTTGCACTGCCTACTGGCAATCCTTGCACTTGGGTCTGTATCTGCAACCCTACAGTCTCCTTCTTGCACTTATTTGACACTCGGTGTCTGCACCTTATTCCCGCGCTTACCACCTCCTGGCAGCACTATTTGTTGTTGTTTTTTTATCACATGATCAGCACTTTCCACTCCTCCGCTCCCGGTTGCTGCTAGGATCAATATCACAAGCCTCTGCATCATCCCTAAGGCTTTCTGGGGTCTGGAACCCTGCTATATCCAACTCTCTCACGCTTCTTCATCACAGTACCTGACTACCCCACCTCACTCTTCCTTATCACAGTACCCCACTAGCTCCACCTCATTCTTCCTCATCACAGTCCCCCACTAACTCCACCTCAGTCTTCTTCATTTAATTTAATTCAGTCATTTGTATGGTGCCTTTCACCATAGGTATGGTCCCAACGCAATGTAGTTTGAACATCCTCGGAGGGACCGAATTCCGAAGTATGGGAAAGTTAGGGGGTGCTAGTGTGCGTTTGTGAATAATGGCCATTAAAGGTTACAAGGTCTTGACCGAGTCCCTGCTAGCCATCCATGTCTCATATGCATGTGTAGGGGTAAAGAGAGGTACACTAGGGAAATAAGCTGGAGAGTGTTCGTGAGATGCTAGTATTGTGTGTAACTACAGTTCAAATGTTTTGTCGTGAAAGGTAGCTACATTCTAATGGCAGTGTTGTCCAAAGTGTCATTTGAGTTGTATGTGAAAGCAGATGCATGTAGGGGTTTGGCTGAGCATTGGGATAATTCCAAAGTGCAGAGTGCAAGAGGAGAAATGCATTGGTTATAATCAAGTGAAAGCCTAAAAATGGTACATTCAGCAAATCCTTTAACATTTGGGTTGATACACGAGAGGGGTCAGAAATGTGAGGCGGACCATGTTGTAAAGCTTTCTCAACAAATAGCATTTTATTATATTTAAAGGTTGGATGAACGCCTCACTATCCCTACCCTGATGAGGATTTCCCTGCCTAAAATAAACTAAGGGAAACACTCTAACAAAGATTATCTGTCCCTCACACTTATACATATAACAAATGAATAAGGAAATGCATGGCAGTTCAAAATAATAATAATAAAATTCACAATGCAACCACAGTCTTTCCTCACAACCTAGGCAAATTACTCTACCCCAGGTTTAAATGTGATTCTGTGCCACAGTTCAAGAAAAGGATACAAGGAAATCCTGGATTCCAATAAAAGTTCCAACACAGTCTTATGCCACTTCAACTTGTCAGCGTAAAGTCCAACACAAAAAAGTATAAGGCTTTTTCTCCTCCTTAAACAATTTCCCAGTTCTTAAATAGCAGCAATAATCATCTTGGTCAAGTTCTCAGTTCATAAGAAGCAGCAATAATTGTATTGGCCAGGCTGATTTTTGCCACAACAAATGAATTCCAAAGAAATATAGTTTATTTGCAAGAGCTTTACTCAGCTTTTCTCTTAGCACCACAAACAACATACATTGTCTCTGCCAAAACAACTCTGTAGCACTTTTCCAACGTCCACCTGGTCAACTTCTCCAAAGGTTTATCATCCAGGCATACTCCCCTGCCCAAACAACATTTAACATAAACAGTGCCTTTGTGGTTTAGATCAATTGTCAAGAAGTTCACAACAACTTCACAGTATTCAACAAATTGTAGCTTCAGTATTGACAACAACTATTCAGGAGAAACAAGATTCACATTGGTGCTCTTTACTATTCTTATACAAATGATGTTCTTCTCCTGCTGGATATCCCTTCCCCAGAAGGGCAGCCTTTTTGCCACTCTTGTTTCCCCACTATACCAGTAACCAATGGCTACCAAGGACATGGCAATGTGAGTTTTTATCAACAAGTTTCCCAGCCCGTGGACCTTTCATTAGCCTCTTCTGCTGTTGGCAATATCGACTAAATGGTGCTTGCCTAAGTCTTAGCCTCTCTTAGCTTGGCAATGCTTGTAGTTCTTGACTTTTACCAATATTCTCTCTTGGCTTGGGTAATGCGTGTTGGTCTTCGTTTTTACTAATAGTCTCTCTTGGCTTGGGCACGGCTTGTTCATCTTAGCTTTTATCAATTGCCCCCTTGATTTGCTGGACTTCCCACCAACTCACACTTTTAACACTACAGTCATTTACCTTGGTTACAATGTGTTGCCTTTCACTCATTAGCAATTCAAAATAACGTTCTCTCCTACACGAGTGTCGCGTCTGTTGCTATTCAATATTTCAGTTTTCAAAATTAAGCAACGCGAGTGACTGCCAGCCACTGAACTACCTGAGCCACACGAATGGAGATGGAGCGGGGTGACTACAAACCTGCAACCTCACCGGGAAAGGCACGCATCTCCATTCCCCTCGCTGCGCACAAGACGTCTGCTTTTGAGGCTCTTCGCTTCTTGGTAGACTGCTTCCTTCAGTCCACCTTCACCTGCGCCACCTGCATTGGGAGCGTCTCTTGCTCCAGAGGTTTTCTGATGCACGCCAGCCACCAGAAACCTCCTTGAGGCCCTTGGGTGCCCGCCAGCCACGTGAGTCGGCCATCCAAGAAGGAAAACTTCCTTTACCTTCACTTCCCACTACGAAGCCTCTGCAACACGGGTCTTCAATGGGCAAGCTTCTTTTCTGCACACTTCCCACTTCGTGACCTCTGCCCTTCAGACTACGGAAAGCATTGACCCTCTCAGGACCGGAAGCTGCAATCTGCCACACAGGGGATCCCGGCGTCCTCTCTATCGCCCAGCTTCAGTCTGGGCTGCTCGCCCGAGTAATGCTGCTGCTTCTTAAGCTACTGCTCTTCTCCTGCTCTCCCTTGGCCTGCACCTGAGGGAGCTTTTTATATCTCTCAGTCTCCCTCAGGTGTGGGTCATTGGGATTAATAATAATAATAATAATCATTATTATTATTATTTTATTATGCACAACCAAAAGAGGGCCCAGAGGCATACGGGCGCAGATGAGTTAGGGAGATGAATCAAGAGAAAGAACCTGGAAAGGAGACCACTATTGATCTGAACAGATGGGTTTTAAGTTTTTTTAAAAAATCTTTAACCAAGGAACTGTAGAAGAAGGTAGAGCGTTCCATGTAGTAGGGGCACTTGACCAAAAAGCGCCCATTCTTAAAAGTTCCAAAGAGGTTTTTGGGACCTCAAGGTTTCGATTTCCATTAGATCGAAGAGATTGTTTTATGGGCTTAAGTTTTAGCCTGTTGATAAGATAAGTAGGTGCATTACCAGCTAGAGCATTACATGTAATCGTTAGGAGTCTGAATGTCACAGTTTGCTCGATGGGCAGCCAGTGTTCCTTCTTATATGGGAAACATTGGTATATTTTCTTAGGCCCATAATAGCTCTAATAGAGCTATTCTGTACAACCTGAAGTTTGTTAAATTCAGCTTTGTTTATACCAATAAACAGAGAGCTACAATAAACCAGTTTTGCTGATATGATAGCTCTTGCGATGGTTTCACATCCTGTCTGTGACAGAAAAGGTCTTATATGAGCCAAGAGTTGAATGTAGTATGCAGATGTTGAAACTATTTACATGCGCTGACATACTTAATGATTGCTCTAAGGTAACTCAGAGGATTTTTATTTTATCCTTCACTTGAATGGTATGGTTATCGATGCTGAAAGTTTGACAGTCTAGGGTCAATCTATCAAGCCTTTGTTTAGACCCAATCAGCATCAGTTCTGCTTTCCCTGGATTCAGGGCCATGCCATTAGCATCCATCCATTTACAGATGGAATCGTATATTTTTGCTACTATCCTGGCATCTTGGTCGTAGTTCCCTGACAGAGTGATAAGGCACTGCGAGTCATAGGCATAGTTCGAAAAACATATGTCCTTATTTTCCAAGTCATCAAAGTAAGAGACTGTAAAAAGGTTATAGAGAATCAGTGATAAGGCTGCCCTCTGAGATGATACGATGATGATGATGATAGGTTACTTATAACGCGCTTAATACCCAGAGGTTTCTAAGCGCGGACCTGGGGATTGAACCTGTGGTGCTCCATGTCGTCTTGCTTCCAAGGTGAGCACATTGCCCCTAAGCTATCCTCCCTAACCCATAGTTCATGGCTATTTGATCTGCCTGTGCTTGTTTACTGCAAACCCGATTGTTCTTGAGCCTAGGAACGATAGCATCCAATTCTTGGTATTAACGCTGAAATTTGCTCTTTCCTGCAACTTTTCCAGAAGGTATTGATGATCCACCAAATCAAATGCTGATGAGAGGTCCAAGGACATCAGAAGCATTGTGGACCTTTTGTTGATTTTTGCCATCATGTTGGATTTAAGTTCCAAGAGGGCTGACTCTGTGCTGTATCCTGGGCGAAAACCTGACTGTCCATTATTGAGTATGGTATGTTCGTTGGTAAAAGAAGCCAATTGATGGTGTGCCACTCTATCCATGATTTTTAGAATGAAAGGGCAGTTCGTAATAGCCCGGTAGTTCTTTTCCTCTCCCGGATCTACGTCCGCTTTGTTCAGGAGGGGGGTAATCCATGTCCCTTTGAGCCTGCTCGGAACTACACCCTCTCTGAATGATGTGTTTACAATTTTTGTAAGGGATCCAATGAATAACTCAGAGCATGCTTTATAGGATGCTGCTGGGAATTGATCACCTTCACACGTGGATGGCTTCAATTTAGCTAGCACAATCCTCAGTTCGTCTTCCGATATATTTTAAAAATTAAATTCCGGAATATTTTGTTTCTTATTAGCAACTCGGGCCCCGGCTGCATACTTCACAGTATCTGACTTTTTTTTATTCTTTTCAATACCCTCTTTTATTTTGGCGGTCTTGTCTATTACAGCCTGTTGAATTACTGTACACCATGCTTGATTTTTTATCTTGTTTAGCTTGGTGTGTAGCATCTTGTTTTTCCAACTCTCTCAGAATTGTGAACATTTCTTTGGTATCATGTTGGGCCTCAGAAATTCTGGCTTTGTATGATAACTTTTTTGCATTGATAACTGCTTTTTTAAACTTATGAGCTGCATCTGAGTACATCAGTTTATCTTCCTCTTTTTCAGTATTCTTCCATTTATAGAATGCTTTTCTCTTTGAGGTTCTCAGTTGTTTAAGATTGTCTGTAAACCAGCTATTTTGTACATGATTGGTCACTTTGTTTCTTTTCAGGGGTGCAAGTGCCTCCATGCCGGCTGAAAGCGAGTCTAGCACATTATCCGTCAGTTTTTCAACTCCCATGTTAAGAAGGGTTTCTTCTTGTGTTATGGGCTTATTGTACTTCTCCTGCAACCTTGCGCCTCTTCAACCCTCTTCCTCGTCCCAGTCTTAGGGAATTATGGGACTTGAAGTCCCTAATGACAACATTGTGTCTGTTCATTTCTGTTGTTTTACAATAAGCCACTAGAAGAGTGGGACTTCGGGGAAAGTTAAACAAGGAGGTTTGCCATTCCTCCTGACCTGCTTCCCCCCATGTGATCCTCCTGCAAAACACCACCCCAGGGTCAGGATCAAAATGCATTTGCCTTTCCTAGACACATGAGAAGGGTCCCTTGCCAGGTTTTCTGAGGGAATCATTGCTGATTCATCACATCAATTAGGGTGGGGGCGTTCTTCATCATCACAGTACACCACTACCTCACCTCACTCTTCCTCATCACAGGACCACACTACCCCTCCTCACTCTTCCTCGTCACAGTCCCCCATTAACTGCACCTCAATCTTCTTCAACACAGTCACCCACTAGTTCCACCTCACTTGTCGCAGTAGCCCACTAACTCTACCTCATTACAGTCTCCCACTACCCCATCTCACACTTCCTCATCGCAGTACCCCACTAACTCCACCTAACTCTTCCTCATCACAGTCCTCTATTAACTCCACCTCAAGCTTCCTCGTCACATTCCCTCACCACCCCAACTCGTTCTTCCTCATCATAGTCCCCCATTACCCCACCTCATTCTTCCTCATTGCAGTATACCACTAAATCCACCTCACTCTTCCTTGTCGCAGTACCCCACGAACTCCAACTCACTCTCGCTTGTCAGAGTTCCCCACTAGCTCCACTTTCCTCTGCCTCATCGCAGTACCCCACTACCCACCTCGCTCTTCCTCTTCACAGTAAAAAACGAAATCCACCTCACTCTACCTCATCAAAGTCCCTAACTACCTGACCTCGTTTTTCCATGTCGCAGTCCTGTACTACACCACCTGACTCTTCCTCATTGCTGTACTCCACTAACCCACCTCACTGTGCCTCATCGCAGTACCACACTAACTCCACCTCACACTTTCTTGTCACAGTCCCCCACTAACTCCACCTCATTCTTTCTCATAGCAGTACCCCACTACGCCACCTCACTCTTCCTGATCACAGTACAGAACTCCCCATGTCTCCCTGCTGTTGCCCCCACCCCCGCTCATGCCCCGTGTCTCTCTCCTGTTACCCCCTGACCCCCCGCTCATGCCCTGTGTCTCTCTCCTGTTGCCCACCATCCCCCGGTCATGCCCTGTGTCTCCCTACTGTTGCCCCCCACCACCCGCTCATGCCCCGTGTCTCTCTCCTGTTACCCCCCAGCCCGGTCATGCCCCATGTCTCCTTGCTGTTGCCCCCCACCCCCTGCTCATGCCCCGTGTCTCCCTGCTGTTGCCCCCCACCCCCCGCTCATTGCCCGTGGCTCTCTCCTGTTACCCCACCCCCCTCTTATGCCCCGTGTCTCCCTCCTGTTGCCCCCCACCTCCGCTCATGCCTCGTGTCTCCCTCCTGTTGCTCCCCACCCCCTGCTCATGCCCCATGTCTCTCTCCTGTTACCCCCCACCCCCGGTCATGCCCAGTGTCTCCCTGCTGTTGCCCCCCACTCCCGCTCATGCTCCGTGTCTCTCTCCTGTTGCCCCCCTCCCCCGGTCATGCCCCGTGTCTCCCTGCTGTTACCCCCACCCCCGCTCATGCCTCGTGTCTTGCTCCTGTTACCCCCCACCCCCCTCTCATGCCCCATGTCTCCTTTGTGTTCCCCCACCCCTGCTCATGCCTCGTGTCTCTCTCATGTTGCCCCCCACCCCCTGCTCATGCCTCGTGCCTCTCTCCTGTTACCCCCCACCTCACTCTCATGCCCTGTGTCTCTCTCCTGTTGCCCCCCACCACCGGTCATGCCCCGTGTCTCTCTCCTGTTCCCCCCACCCCCGGTCATGCCCCGTGTCTCCCTGCTGTTGCCCCTCACCCCCCGCTCATGCCCCGTGTCTCCCTGCTGTGGCCCCCCACCCCCTGCTCATGACCCGTTTCTCTCTCCTGTTACCCCCACCCCATGCTCATGCCCCGTGTCTCTCTCCTATTGCCCCCACCCCCCGCTCATGCCCCGTGTCTCTCTCCTGTTGCCCCCACACCCCGCTCATGCCCCGTGTCTCTCTCCTGTTGCCCCCACACCCTGCTCATGCCTCGTGTCTCTCTCCTGTTGCCTCCACCCCCCGCTCATGCCCCGTGTCTCTCTCCTGTTACCCCCCACCCCCCTCTCATGCCCCGTGTCTCCCTGCTGTTGCCCCCCACCCTCCGCTCATGCCCTGTGTCTCCCTGCTGTTGCCCCCACCCCCCGCTCATGCCCCGTGTCTCCCTCCTGTTACCCCCACCCCCCTCTCACGCCCCGTGTCTCTCTCCTGTTACCCCCCACCCCCTCTCATTCCCCGTGTCTATCTCCTGTTACCCCCACCCCCCTCTCATGCCCCGTGTCTCTCTCGTGTTCCCCCCACCCCCGCTCATGCCCCGTGTCTCCTTGCTGTTGCCCCCCACCCCCTCTCATGTCCCGTGTCTCTCTCTCCTGTTACCCCCACCCCCCTCTCATGCCCCGTGTCTCCCTCCTGTTGCTCCCCACCCCCGGTCATGCCCCGTGTCTCCCTGCTGTTGCCCGACACCCCCGCTCATTCCCCGTGTTTCTCTCCTGTTACCCCCCACCCCCCAGTCATGCCTTGTGTCTCCCTGCTGTTGCCCCCACCCCCCGCTCATGCCCCGTGTCTCTCTCCTGTTGCCCCCCACCCACGGTCATGCCCCGTGTCTCCCTGCTGTTGCCCCACCCCCCGCTCATGCCCCGTGTCTCCCTGCTGTTGCGCCCCACCACCCGCTCATGCCCTGTGTCTCTCTCCTGTTACCCCTCACCCCCCTCTCATGCCCCGTGTCTCTCTCGTGTTCCCCCCAACCCTCCGCTCATGCCCCGTGTCTCTCTCCTGTTGCCCCCCACCACCCGGTCATGCCCCGTGTCTCCCTGCTGTTGCCCCTCACCCCCGCTCATGCCCCGTGTCTCCCTGCTGTTGCCCCCCACCCCCCCGCTCCTGCCCCGTTTCTCTCTCCTGTTACCCCCACCCCAGGCTCACGCCCCGTGTCTCTCTCCTATTGCCCCCCACCCCCTGCTCATGCCCCGTGTCTCTCTCCTGTTACCCCCCACCACCCGCTCATGCCCCGTGTCTCTCTCCTGTTACCCCCCACCCCCCTCTCATGCCCCGTGTCTCCCTGCTGTTGCCCCCCAACCCCCGCTCCTGCCCCGTTTCTCTCTCCTGTTAACCCCACCCCAGGCTCATGCCCCGTGTCTCTCTCCTGTTACCCCCACCCCCCGCTCATGCCCCGTGTCTCTCTCCTGTTGCCCCCACCCCCCGCTCATGCCCCGTGTCTCTCTCCTGTTACCCCCACCCCCCTCTCATGCCCCGTGTCTCACTGCTGTTTCCCCCACCCTCTGCTCATGCCCCGTGTCTCCCTGCTGTTGCCCCCACCCCCGCTCATGTCCCGTGTCTCCCTCCTGTTAACCCCCACCCCCCTCTCATGCCCCGTGTCTCTCTCCTGTTACCCCCCACCCCCTCTCATTCCCCATGTCTCTCTCCTGTTACCCCCCACCCCCCTCTCATGCCCCGTGTCTCTCTCGTGTTCCCCCCACTCCCCGCTCATGCCCCGTGTCTCCTTGCTGTTGCCCCCCACCCCCTCTCATGTCCCGTGTCTCTCTCTCCTGTTACCCCCACCCCCCTATCATGCCCCGTGTCTCCATCCTGTTGCCCCCCACCCCCCGGTCATGCCCCGTGTCTCTCTGCTGTTGCCCGACACCCCCTGCTCATTCCCCGTGTCTCTCTCCTGTTACCTCCCACCCCCCAGTCATGCCCCGTGTCTCCCTGCTGTTGCCCCCACTCCCCGCTCATGCCCCGTGTCTCTCTCCTGTTGCCCCCATCCCCCGGTCATGCCCTGTGTCTCCCTGCTGTTGCCCCCCACTCCCCGCTCATGCCCCGTGTCTCTCTCCTGTTACCCCCCACCCACGGTCATGCCCCGTGTCTCCCTGCTGTTGCCCCACCCCCCGCTCATGCCCCGTGTCTCCCTGCTGTTGCCCCTCACCCCCTCTCATGCCCCGTGTCACTCTCGTGTTCCCCCCACCCCCGCTCATGCTCCGTGTCTCCTTGCTGTTGCCCCCCATCCCCGGTCATGCCCTGTGTCTCCCTGCTGTTGCCCCCCACACCCCTCTCATGCCCCGTGTCTCTCTCCTGTTGCCCCCCACCCCGGTCATGCCCCGTGGCTCCCTGCTGTTGTCCGACACCCCCGCTCATTCCCCGTGTCTCTCTCCTGTTACCCCCCACCCCCCGGTCATGCCCCGTGTCTCCCTGCTGTTGCCCTCAGCCCCCGCTCATGCCCCGTGTCTCTCTCCTGTTACCTCCCTACCCCCCCGCTCATGCCCCGTATCTCTCTCCTGTTACTCCCCCCACCCCCCCGCTCATGCCCCGTGTCTCTTTCCTGTTGCCCCCAATCCCCCGGTCATACTCTGTGTCTCCCTGCTGTTGCCCCCCACCCCCTGCTCATGCCCTATGTCTCTCTCCTGTTACCCCCCACCCCCGGTCATGCCCCGTGTCTCCCTGCTGTTGCCCCCACCCCCTGCTCATTCCCCGTGTATCTCTCCTGTTACCCCCCACCCCCCGGTCATGCCCCGTGTCTCCCTGCTGTTGCCCCCAGCCCCCGCTCATGCCCCGTGTCTCTCTCCTGTTACCTCCCCACCCCCCGCTCATGCCCCGTGTCTCTCTCCTGTTACTCCCCCCACCCCCCGCTCATGCCCGTGTCTCTTTCCTGTTGCCCCCAATCCCCCGGTCATACCCTGTGTCTCCCTGCTGTTGCCCCCCAACCCCTGCTCATGCCCTATGTCTCTCTCCTGTTACCCCCCACCCCCGGTCATGCCCCGTGTCTCCCTGCTGTTGCCCCCACCCCCTGCTCATGCCTCGTGTCTCTCTCCTGTTGCCCCCACTCCCCGCTCATGCCCCGTGTCTCTCTCCTGGTACCCCCCACCCCCTCTCATGCCCCGTGTCTCCCTGCTGTTTCCCCCCACCCTCTGCTCATGCCCCGTGTCTCCCTGCTGTTGCCCCCACCCCCCGCTCATGCCCCGTGTCTCCCTCCTATTACCCCACACCCCCCTCTCACGCCCCGTGTCTCTTTCCTGTTACCCCCCACCCCCTCTCATTCACCGTGTCTCTCTCCTGTTACCCCCACCCCCTCTCATGCCCCGTGTCTCTCTCGTGTTCCCCCCACCCCCCGCTCATGCCCCGTGTCTCCTTGCTGTTGCCCCCCACCCCCCTCTCATGTCCCGTGTCTCTCTCTCCTGTTACCCCCACCCCCCTCTCATGTCCCGTGTCTCCATCCTGTTGCCCCCCACCGCCCGGTCATGCCCTGTGTCTCCCTGCTGTTGCCCGACACCCCCTGCTCATTCCCCGTGTCTCTCTCCTGTTACCCCCCACCCCCCAGTCATGCCCCGTGTCTCCCTGCTGTTGCCCCCACTCCCCGCTCATGCCCGTGTCTCTCTCCTGTTGCCCCCCATCCCCCGGTCATGCCCTGTGTCTCCCTGCTGTTGCCCCCATCCCCGCTCATGCCCCGTGTCTCTCTCTCCTGTTACCCCCCACCCACGGTCATGCCCCATGTCTCCCTGCTGTTGCCCCACCCCCCGCTCATGCCCCGTGTCTCCCTGCTGTTGCCCCTCACCCCCTCTCATGCCCCGTGTCTCTCTCGTGTTCCCCCCACCCCCGCTCATGCTCCGTGTCTCCTTGCTGTTGCCCCCCATCCCCCGGTCATGCCCTGTGTCTCCCTGCTGTTGCCCCCTACGCCCCTCTCATGCCCAGTGTCTCTCTCCTGTTGCCCCCCACCTCAGTCATGCCCCGTGGCTCCCTGCTGTTGCCCGACACCCCCCGCTCATTCCCATGTCTCTCTCCTGTTACCCCCCACCCCCCGGTCATGCCCCGTGTCTCCCTGCTGTTGCCCCCAGCCCCCGCTCATGCCCCGTGTCTCTCTCCTGTTACCTCCCCCACCCCCCCGCTCATGCCCCGTGTCTCTCTCCTGTTACCCCCGCACCCCCCGCTCATGCCCTGTGTCTCTTTCCTGTTGCCCCCAATCCCCCGGTCTTACCCTGTGTCTCCCTGCTGTTTCCCCCCACCCCCCGCTCATGCCCTATGTCTCTCTCCTGTTACCCCCCACCCCCGGTCATGCCCCGTGTCTCCCTGCTGTTGCCCCCACCCCCTGCTCATGCCTCGTGTCTCTCTCCTGTTGCCCCCCACACCTCCGCTCATGCCGCGTGTCTCTCTCCTGTTACCCCCACCCCCCTCTTATGCCCCGTGTCTCCCTCCTGTTGCCCCCACCTCCTGCTCATGCCCCATGTCTCCCTCCTGTTGCCCCCCACTCCCTGCTCATGCCCTGTGTCTCTCTCCTGTTACACCCACCCCCCGGTCATGCCCCGTGTGTCCCTGCTGTTGCCCCCCGCTCATGCTCCGTGTCTCTCTTCTGTTGCCCCCACCCCCGGTCATGCCCGGTGTCTCCCTGCTGTTACCCCACCCCCTCTCATGCCCTGTGTCTCTCTCCTGTTGCCCCCACCCCCAGGTCATGCCCCGTGTCTCCCTTCTGTTGCCCCCACCACCCGGTCATGCCCCATGTCTCCCTGCTGTTGCCCCCCACCCCCGCTCATGCCCTGTGTCTCTCTCCTGTTACCCCCCACCCCCCTCTCATGCCCCGTGTCTCTCTCGTGTTCCCCCACCCCTCGCTCATGCCCCGTGTCTCCCTGCTGTTGCCCCCACCCCCTGCTCATGCCCCGTGTCTCTCTCATGTTGCCCCCACCCCCTGCTCATACCTCATGTCTCTCTCCTGTTACCCCCCACCCCCCTCTCATGCCCCGTGTCTCTCTCCTGTTGCCCCCCACCACCCGGTCATGCCCCGTGTCTCTCTCTTGTTGCACCCCACGCCCCGGTCATGCCCCGTGTCTCCCTCCTGTTGCCCCCCATCCCCAGTCATGCCCCATGTCTCCCTCCTGTTGCCCCCACCCCCTGCTCATGCCCCGTGTCTCTCTTCTGTTACCCCCCACCCCCTCTCATGCCCCGTGTCTCCCTCGTGTTCCCCCCACCCCCTGCTCATTCCCCGTGTCTCCCTGCTGTTGCCTCCCACCCACCTCTCATGCCCTGTGTCTCCCTCCTTGTCCCCCCTACCCATGCCCTGTTGTGTTCTCTTTATACACCCCGCCTTCCCTTTCCATGGTGTCCATCTTGGTAAAAGATTTTCCTTCCTACACCGGGACGCCGCAGGCTTTCCGGTTTGGGAAGAAAAATCTTTTTTTTACCACCCCGGGTTCCCACTTTGAGAACCTAGGATGCTAGTGGTCTTCATCCATTGAAAAGGATGTTATGGTTAAGTTGCACTAATAAAAAACTATGAAATTCAATGAAAAAACTTTGTTAAAGGGATGTTATGGTTAAGTTGCTCTATTAAAAACCTATGAAATTCTGTGCAAAAACATTGTTAAAGGGACGTTATAGTTAAGTTGCGCTACTAAAAACCTATGAAATTCAGTGAAAAAACGTTGTTAAAGGGACGTTATGGTTCCAAGTAAAACCGAAAAACCCTTGAAATTCGCCAGTTATGGTAAGCTAAGCAACCATAACTCGCGCTACCACCGTGCACTGCTAGGCCTAACACCCAGGACATCAAAGATGACATCACAAATGTCATTGATGACATCACTGATGACATCACATGTGCATTTACCTTTCGTTAAAAGTCTGTACAAGGGATTCTTAGTGTAATGTTAATAAAAAAAGTGTGAAAGATTATTGGAATAAATATCAAGTGCTAATCAGTGCATTAAGCTATGCATTGATATGAATAGCATTCTATTATTAACTTCAATCCAGTATACTAAGGTACTCATGTAGAAACATAGGCATGGTGTGCAGCATACATGATGGAGGTGCAATATTCATAAGCTTACCATGTTGAATAGTGAGATGATAACTGTTTTCATATTAGAGTTTTGCATACAGTGAAACTTGTGATAAGTAGGTAATAAAACCCACTTATTAAATAATAGGCATTATTATAGACAAATCACAAAGATACAACACCACATACAAATATGAATATATACAAGGGAATTGAAGTACGAAAAAGAAACAGCAATAGTAGCAGAAAGTGTTCATAACCTAACTGATTACCTTTATGCAGAGAAATGATTGCTCTGTTTCAAAGCTGTTACTTACCCTATCTATATATATCACATGATGTGTCTGGACGCTAAGGAAAATAGTGTGAGTACAACATATAAAAATATGAGCATATAGAGGGAAAGTACAGTAATAAAAAAACATCAAAACTATCAGAAAGTGCTGATAACTCTACTGATAATTTTAATGCACAAAAAGGATTGCTGTCTTTCAAGGTTGTGTTTTCCCCTATGTATATGTTTCATATGATATGACTGGACCATAAGGAAATTATTGTAAGAACATACTTGAAGGATAAGTCTACAAATATAGTACATTTACAATTTTTAGTTCCTGACTGTTACTGAAGAAAATCATGTGGCCTAGATATGTCAGGAAAGGAAAAAAGGGGGCATCAGACATGTGATGTTATCAGTGATGTCATCAATGACATTTGTGATGTCATCTTTGATGTCCTGGGTGTTAGGCTTAGCAGTGCACGGTGGTGGCACGAGTTATGGTTGCTTAGCTTACCATAACTGGCGAATTTCAAGGGTTTTTCGGTTTTACTTGGAACCATAACGTCCCTTTAACAAAGTTTTTTCACTGAATTTCATAAGTTTTTAGTAGCGCAACTTAACCATAACGTCCCTTTAACAAAGTTTTTTCACTGAATATATATATACATATATATACAGCACTTAATCAATTAAAACAATTCTCATTATCAGTAAAAAGAAAACTAGCCTACACATGTCAGTGAACAAAAACAAGTGGCCCAGATATGTGAAGTCATCAGTGATGCCATCAATGACATGTGTGATGTCATCGTTCATGTACTGGGTGTTTTTCTTAGCAGTGCACAGTGGTGGCGCGAGTTATGGTTGCTTAGCTTACCATAACTGGTGAATTTCTGGGGGTTTTCGGTTTTACTTGTAAACATAACGTCCCTTTAACAAAGTTTTTTCAGTGAATTTCATGGGTTTTTACCAGTGCACCCTAATTTCGTACAACTTACTAATATCATACTTACCCCAATATAGCAATATTTTTGTCTAATTTAGAAAGTTTCACCTTAAACCTCTGCCATTCCCCACCTTCTAGCACAATTTGTAACACTTCTATACACATTTTTCAACTTGTTCCACTGTTTTTGTGTTCGTCGTTGTTTGTGAAAGTCTGACGTAATCACAGACTTTCCAGACAATGGGCCTCATTCCGGGTTTGGAGCTAACCATGGAGTAATTAGCTCCATGGTTGCCTCCGAAACCGTCCCAAATCCGGCATGGTGAATGGAGTAATTACCGGTCCATTCCAGGGTTGGAGGGACCGGTAATTCCCCATTCACCTTTTGCCCTTCCCCATTCCCATTTCTGCCCCATAGGGCTCAATGGGAATGGGGAAGGAGGTAATTATGGCACCTTAAATTACGGTACCGTAATTACCTCTGAAGTACCTTTGCGGGTCCCGTACTTAACTCCTGCTAAAAGCAGGAGGTAAGGAAGGACCCGCGAAGGGACCTCGGAATACGGAGGTAAGGGATTACCGGCATCGGCACCCTTACCGGTGCTGGTAATTCCTTACCTCCAACCTCGGAATGACCCCCAATGTCACAATACCACGAGCACGTGCGCAGCATGATGACGTGTTTGTGAACACGTCCGCACTTCGCAAATGTGTCTGTGCTTCATGAACAGTTTGGAGCTGCATTTTCCAGCTCATCTAGGAACTTTGAAGCTCAAATTGTACCCATGCACACCTCCTACACCTATTCTTACTCATTATCCATTAACAACATAGCACACAGCAAAATATTAGGAAGACTGCTATTTATCTTAAAAATGGCATCAGCTATTGCCATTCCACCTCCTCAAGAGCCCCCGCCACCACCAGCTGGTGGACCTACACAACAAAAGAAGCACAATACTTCAAAAGACAATCAACAATGCCAGGGAGATGAGGTAGAAGAGTGCCTACCTCTAGCACCCAGAGAGAATCATGGGTGTGGCAGCTCTTTACTACTGTTGGAAATGTACCAAAGGCTAAAGCTACCAAAGTGTACTCAGTCGAGGACAACCTGGGCAGTACTCCTACAGGACCACCTCCATGCAGCGCCACACCAAATCCAACCACTGCAATGCTCTCAGAAAGGCTGTTCCTTTTGTATGACGTATTAGACTGTCTTCCTCTACATCATCTTCCTCAACCAATGCTGTAACTGCACAGCCTACTTCTGTGGGACACAAAATCCCACCAGCTATCTTGCAAGTGATAAAAGAGGATGTTTATCCATATCTTTCGAAAACAACAGTACTCTGTAAATACTGTAACACACCACTCTGCAAGACGGAGCCATTTTGAAGTGCTTTTGCAGCTGCAATCAAGGAGCATGAGAAACACTGCCCTCTATCTCAGATTTAACACACCTGCAACAGCTTCCCCTGCCCACCTGCACCTCCATATCTGTAGTTGGTGCCCCTTCCCTCATTTCCCTCCCCACCTTAGTTTCTGTCCTCTCCTGCAAAACCTCCCCAAAAATCAAAAACCTTTCACAGTTAAAAAATAGTACCACAAAAATGAGCTTATAGGCTCCATCTACTTTACATTTTTCGGTAAATTTGTTCAATTCAAAATGATTCTCCAACATTCCCATTAGAATTTTCTACTATGATAATGAAAATAATGGACAATTGTATACTAGAGAAAAAGAAAAAATCACAGAAACAAATTTGTGTCTGAAATTCTTCTCACTAGTATGCAATAAACACATAATCTTTTCCCTTTATGACTATCCACAGTCTCTGCATTCCCCAGTCTAGCCCAAGCCTTATTAGAAAACCCAGATTGCACATGCACACCACACCATCACACAAGACAGCCCTTCTACTCTTTTTACTGTTATGTTTGTAACACTCCCTCATTGCCTGCTTTAAACCATTCATGCATACATCCAATAATTGCTTTAAAAAACTCTACATATAGCCTATTAACATATTAAACTTCCACCCACCAACTGCTACTTAACAATGTTCTACAAATCTTTTGCATCTACATGTTCCTTACTGTCCTCATTCTCCTCAATCGTGGCCTTAAGCCCACGGATCGTAGCTCTCCAGCTCTGAAATCTCTTCAATGGCTCCCAATGGCTGCAAGGATAAACGTCAAGACCCTCTGCGACGTCCACAAGGCTTTCTGGGGCCTGAGACCGCTTTACCTCCAACGTTCTCTTCCAAAACATCTTCCTTCTCAAGCTCTGCACCCATCCACCTCCAACTCTCTGAGAGTCAGACGCTTCTCCAAGCAGATAGTTGGGGGCAGATCTATCTCCTCATCTGGGGCCTCCTCTGGAACAGTCTCCCTGCCTCTCTCAAACTTAAGCAGATCCACCTCTGGTTCCAGATGCAACTCTGTGTCACCCTCTGAACTTGGACCCAGGCTGTCCCGTTGCCCTTGCACTGCCTCTGGGCTCCCCAGCACTTAAGGGTCTGTATCTGCACCCCTACAGTCCCTTCTCTCTGCACTTATTTGCCATCCGCTGGATGCATGTGTGAGTTAACTGCACTTCCTCCTTCTCCTCCCCCCTGGCATTTCTCCCCTTTCCTCTCTCCCGCACTTGCGCTATCTGAATTACACAAGGCCTAGTAAGATTGTTCTTTTGTCCTCCCTTTGTTCCCCCTCCTTGCCTTGCCATGACTAGAAACACTTGTGTACAGGCACATTATAAATGTCACATTATATTATATCATATCCTATCATACCTATGCCAAAAAATTGTACGTAGTGCCCCTATCAAAGCACATATGCATTGTGCAGTGACAGAAGTGCATCAATAAAAGGGGCCACACAGATAAACAAGTGCTCATGGGAGCCCAGGATGCAAGTGCCAAGGGATGCCAAGGTGGGAGGCCACAAGCTAACTGCTGGGGCAGAGGTGTCCCAAGGGTGGGGTACATCTTAACCGCAACAAAGAATTTTCTGTCAACTGAATACGTTTTCTAAAGTGAAAATGTTTCATAATGTTACATCACTATATATAAGTTATTCATAATTCCTCTTTTAACATATATAAAATAACTATAAACCTCCTTTAACAAACATACTTTTTGCAACGCATATTTATGTGAGTCATTATCAGCACATATACCCCAATAGGCAAATCAGAGTAGACATTTGTCCTTGCCCAAGGCCACGCCCTCTACCCACAGCAGAAACGTAATATCACTATTTTGGGTACTTACGTTTTGACAGTTTCAAAAAGTAAAAAACAACACAGATTTCCAAAAGCATCCTTTCAAGTCCTTGCTGATGCTCCTCACGCAACGTTGCTGCAATCTTGTACAGTACTACGGGCTGCAGCTGCAAACAGAATTCCTTTTTCCATTTAAACCTATGGCTTCAGCCATTCCACATGCCCCATTAAGTAACTCAGAGTAGGCATTTGTCCTTGCCCAGGGTCAGGCTTAATGTCAATGCACCAAACTCATATCACAATTTTGTGTGCTTACATTTGGACACTTGGAACAAATAAAACACAAACAGATTTTCAAATCCATGATTTCAGGTCCTTGCTGATGCTTTTTGTGCAGGTTTGTTGTAATTCAGTACAGCATTTCAAGCTGTAGCCACAAGCAGAATATTTCTTCCCATTGAGACCTAGGGTTCGGCCATGGTGCATGCTTCAATAATGAAATCAGAGTATAGAATTTTCAAATAATTGCAGGGTGGTAGAATGGGGAGATTACTGCACTTCTTCTAGTACTTTAAACAGATTACACTGCTGCTGGTAATGGGGTTCTTTTGTGAAGGTGCCCTTCCTTCTTAAAGTGTTAGGTTTCGAATAGGAGAGTCAGCTCTGTTCACCTCGGCACTGGGTAATTCAATAGGTAACTGTTGTCGTAATGAGCGGAGGCGTGGCTACATGGCCGCAGACTAGGACGTACATTCAGTGAGCTCCTGCTGATCCAAGAATGATCCGACAGAAATAGGCATTTTATGATGAGCTAAGAAGTCTGGATGGGCAGCTACCGCTTCATGAAGGAAACAGGCATGTAACAGTGAAGAGCACGACAAGATTTATGTAAAGGGGAATCAGTGCGGTGGCTGCAAAGCTGGAAGGACCCCCGAGATGAAAGCAGCACAGTGGCGTCCGCCACGGAACAAAGGGACAGACGAATCAGTGCGGCACAGAGTAATTAACGGGTGGCTTTGCGTGCAAGAACAGCTGATCCGAACTCTGTAGAAAGGACTGAAAAAGGGAGGCCACTGCAGGACTGCAAGGCGAAGCGAGCCGGACAAACAATGCGGCTGGGAGCTGTGCAAACTGAATAAGGAAAGGCACAGTGCTACGAGAGAAGTAGACCAGGCACGAAACAGGAAGCCCGCAAGATTGTAGCAATCGGGACACGGCATGGAGTGACACACGATAAGGAGCTGGTGGCAGAAGCGAATAGAGCGAGCGTACAGTGGATAAATTGTGTCCACATAGTATTGCAGCAACACTGGTAGTGTCACGACCCTCAGCCCTGATCCCCACTGCCAAGCCCATTGGCCAGGTGGAATCAGAACTCGGATCGCTAATAAGGCCTGGCATCCACTTCTCAGGCCCTCTTGGGGCCAGTCCTGGCCCTTTGGTGCCAGGCTCATAAACAAGAAAAGACATCTGCTTGAGGAACTACTTTATTTAGGCTTTCAGCCAACATTGAGGCATCCACATAGCTTGATTCCTAGAACCAAGCTATGCGGTATAGTGTTTTGGGTGTGGTGCACTAGGCACTACTTTTCCTGGACTACTTTGCAGTGGCTATTTAAACCACACCCAACCAAGACAACACGCTTTGCGTTACTTTGCTACTAGCAACGTGACGCTCACCGTGTTCAGCTTTCTCACGAGCCTGGTGAATTCCGAACCTGCAGAAAAAACAAAGAACATCGTTAGCAGCAGAATCTTACCTGTAATCTCCATCCTTCACTGCTCGCAGCTCTTGGACAGCTCTGTTGGAAGAGTTCGCCGCCCGGATTGAAGGACCTGAAAAAGGGAGAAAGATATCATTAAAGGAGGTAGTAGAGACATTACAACCACGAAGAGCTTAGAGACTTACCTGGCTGGCTGATTTTCGACCGGCATAGTTCTGGAACTCCATCCGCGCTGGGAGCACACCGCGCCCTACGAAAAAGAGAAAAGCACAGGTCAGTGAAGACAAGACATCGCTGTGCTGAGCAAAGCGCCTCCTTACCGCATCATAGCGCTTTTGTGCGCCATCATTTACCGGCAAGAACCAGCCTACCCAGTTCTCCAAGCGGACACTCCGCGCACCTAAGGGAGATAAAAAGAGACATTTTAGAACAGTGAAAAGGCATGCAAGAATAACAACATCATAAACTTGCAATAAGACCTACCTAAAAGACATTACTAGGGCCACAGTCAGTGAAGTAACTGGACAGCACGTGCCCACCATAGACAACGCGCCCCTGTCCAGAGAGCAGGACAGAGAGCCCACCAATTCCGATAACCAGGTGAGAAGAGAACCCGGAGGGGCTGACATCACAAGGGAAATGGGAAAAACTTACCTTGGTCGTCCAGTCCTAACGTAGTCTTCATTTCCAGGCGGAATCCCATCGACACCAGGAACCACACCAGGGAATCATTGAGAAGGGCACCAGCGACAAACTGGCTGGGTGGCGTCCCCGTGGATACCAGATGAGCGTAACAGGTAGTCAGCACACCCGCACACAGCATGAACCTGGCAGGAGCTTCCAGCTTGCCATAACAAAATCAGGACACAAACGCTCCTGCAACCATTAAAGAGGCCCTTTCTGCTTGTAAGGCAGTAAGGCCTTAAACCTGAGGTGCCCCCCGACTCGGATGCGGCAAGGAATCACCCACGCCACAGCCGAGGGGACAAGTGAAAAATCAGGCATTGTCACAGTGGGAAACAACGACTTGCCTGCCCCTCCCCCAGAGTGGGTTCAGCAGTATTCGGGGAAAAGGACTCAAGCACTCCATAGAGTCTGCAAGAAAAGTGCCCGTGAGGCAGTGCCTTTCCCCAGAACACTGTCCACTGCAACATTAGGAGAGTACCACATTGCAGTGGTAGTCACTAAACTCACGTGGAGGCAACATGTGGTTTCCACACAACAATTATTGGCTGGCAGATTGCAGAAGGAGATTAAAGTGTGTGTGCAGACAGTACCCGGTAGGAGGCAGCGACTGGGTCCGTGGATGCTGGAAAAATAAGACTGACGCAGAAGGACTCTCCGCACACCCACAGTGGACCAGCTGCCTGCGCCGATATACAACCGTGCATCGATACCGAAGCCACCAGGTACCATAGCAAGTGGCAAGATACATTGTCGCCCATGCTTCGAGGCAGGAAAGAATGTAACGATTGTGACACACTCCGATGCAGCAATACCAGAGTAAGCCAACAACTGAGGAGTGACCCCAGGGTGGGATAAGCAGGCCAAGCCAACAACGGAGGGCGAGAGACTAATACAGGGAGCACGACCTAGTGTCACATAATCAGAGGAAAGCTGGGAGACGCCGAGATGGGAACAAAACCTAAAAGAAGTAACCCGGCTCGAGGTGGGGTAGCCAAGGAACAGTGTCATGTGAGTACTCAGCCAGCAACCGGTAGGCCATGGAGACGGTCCCCAACAAAACCTGAATACTGCAAGGGTCGAGATAGGAAGAGAGGCCGTGGAGCTAAGGTCTTAGCGGAAGCTACCAAACAACTCGAACATCTGCCCCGGCAACAGGGAACAGACACGCGGAGGCATCAGGATGGCGTCCAAGGCACCCAAAACAAAACGGAAACAACCGACTATGGATGAATTCACTAAAACACCCCAATCATCCGATGGAGCCAGGAACAAAGAAAGGAACCCACAAACAGACCCGGCACCAGGGCGAAATGACCAACAAATCCTCGCCACAATAGCTGACCTGAAAATCGCATGGGAAACCAAACTGGAGGCAGCTATGAGCAGAATAAGAACAGCATTGGACCTTAAAATAGGGGCTATACAAGAGGACATCACCCTATTAAGACAAGATGTAAAGAAAATAGCGGAACGCACAGGCGAACTGGAGAAGGGAGCAAACGCAAACACAGCCACCTGCACAACACACACCTTGGAGATCCACATACTGCGGCAACAAGTGCACAACTTGAAAAACAGGGCAGAGTAGGCGGTAGGGCGGGCCCGAAGAAATAACATACGCATTGTAGGGCTCCCCGAAGGAGAGGAAGGATCCAACCCCACGGACTACATTGAGTCCATGCTACTGAAATAGAGGGTGGGGCACATGCCCCGGCATTCGCGGTGGAAAGAGCACACAGGGCTCTGATGAAGAAACCTCCACCCGGAGCACCTCTGAGGCCGATAATAGACAAAGGGCCTCATTACGACCCTGGCGGTAAGGGGTTTACGCCAGCGTTAGCTGCGCCGACCCCTTACCGCCAATTACGAGGTCCCTTAGCGCCATGGAGGTCTTAACACCCGCTTTCAGCGGGTGTTAAAATCCATGGCGCTAAGGGACCATGGAGTTAATTACGCCACCGTAATTTACGGTGGCGTAATTAACGCCTTCCCCACTCCCATTATGCCCTATGGGGCAAAAATGGGAATGGGGAAGGGTAAATGGGGATTGGGGACTTACCGCCCCGCCAAGGTCGGAATGGGGCGGTAAGTCCGCCAACCACCATGGCGTAAACGTAGCGGTAACTTACCGCCTGGGTCGTAATGAGGCCCAAAATCCTGAATTATCGAGACAGGGAGAAGATTCTGGAGTACTTCCAAAAAGGAGGCACTATATATAGGGCCTCTGCTCCCATCACAACATATCCAGACTATACATTAATGGTGCAGAGGAAGAGGCTGAACTATGGAACAGTGAAGAGGAGGTTGTGTGTGGCGGGCTTTTAGTACATGCTGATGTACCCAGCGAAGCTCAAAGTTTTCCATAGGAATAGGGCCTTGTTTTTTGACACCCCGGAGGATGCGACGGAGTGGCTGGACGCACAGAACTGCCACGCCGGGACAGACACACAGAAGGAGGAAGGCACAGAGAAGTGATGTGGAGGCTCCAGAGGCTGAGGTGCTGTATGATTCAGACAGTGGGACTAGAATATAGTATAATACATACAGACTGTAAATAGCCAGGCTTTAGATGGAAGTACTAGAATGCATGTAGTACACTGAGACAAACATGCAGGAGCAACAGGGGCCCTGCTGCCATACCCCAGAAGTTAGTTTAGATAGGTCATCGTTAGTGCGGTATGCTCCTGCTGAGTTCCTAGGGTCGGTAACCCGGGTCAGGACTAAATGCGGGATCGCCTGAGATCCACAGATGGAGCTGGGCAAAAGTTGGCAATGGGCAGGGCGGGGGTGCGTGGGGAGTTAAGGGAGTTGCAGTGTTGTTGATTAAAGGTAGCTTAGCCGGGGAGAAGATGGGGCTGGGGCTAGTTGGGGGTGTTTATGTTGATGTTGGACAGAGAACTAGCTCACATCCATGCCAAGCAAACTCGAAGAGAAGGACAGGGAGTGAAAGGGAAGGGATAAGATATGAATGACAATGGGAGACCTTAGAATAGTAACCTGAAATGTCAGAGGCCTCAACAGCTACCTGAAGAGGAATAAGGTAATGATGTACCTGCGAAGGCAAAACGTGGATATAGCCTTATTGCAAGATACCCACCTCACCCAAGAGAAACAAGAGGTGGTAAAGAAAAAATGGAGAGGGACCACCATAGGAGCAACATACTTGTCATATGCCAGAGGGGTAATCATTTGGGTGGCGCCACATGTGCCCTCCATATGCTACAGGCCACGGTGGAGGCGGACAGGAGGATGGCAGTGATTTGGGGGATGTTAGAGAACAGAGAACTGTGTTTCATAAACACATATGCCCCTAACCAAGAGACAGTGGCCCATTTTAAGACACTATACAGTAAAATCAGCCCCCACATAGGAAGCCCGATATATGGGGGGGGACTTCCATTGCATGCTGAACCCCAAAATGGACATGTCAGATACCAAATTAGACAAGCCCACCCCCGCAGCGAAAGCGCTACAAGCCCTGCTGAGGGACTTTAGGCTGGAGGACATATGGAGGCAGCAACACCCCAGTGATGGGCACTACTCACACTATGCCGCCCCACATAACCTGTACACGAGATTGGATTACATGTTTGCCACCCCGGAACTTGTTGGGGAAATGACGGGCTCAGAATACAAGGCAATAATATTATCGGACCACTCCCCTCTGGTCCTGACATGGCGACATCAGCCCCCTAGAGCCAGGATCCCAACATGGAGGCTTAGAGCAGAGGCATTGAAGGATACCGCATTCCGCGAGGACCTAAGGGAGGAGATAATTGGGTATTTTGAAAATAATAGCAAAACAAAAGAGTTGATGGCTGGAAGGTTTAGAATAAATCTTCACCTCTGGCATTGCTCTGGGCAACCCTCCAGACCATCGTTCTTCGCCTGCCAAGCCATAAAAAAAGGGGAAAGACCATATGCAAATCAGGCTTGGTCCCACCCCCAAAGGGGTAGTCCAGCCTGAACTGCTAGGTCACATCCCTTTTGCACGAGACCACAAGCATCCCCAGACATGTTTCAGCCTTGTTGGGCGTCATTAGTGAGGAGCAGCTTGGGTCTCTAGGCCCAGCAGGCAAGGGACCCACGTCTGGGCAAACCCTTCCCACTCGGGGCGACAATAGCAAAACAAAAGAGTTGATGGCTGGATGGTTTAGAATAAATCTTGACCTCTGGCATTGCTCTGGGCAACCCTCCAGACCATCGTTCTTCGCCTGCCAAGCCATTACAAAAGGGGAAAGACCATATGCAAATCAGGCTTGGTCCCACCCCCAGGACTCATGTCTGGCAGAGAGTCTCCCAGGACCCCCCTTGTTATTTGCATATTCCAAGTAACTTTGGGTCTCACCCTAAGTTACTAGAGGAATCCAGACGTGGACCCCTTAGTCACTATTCTTAGAGAGGCACAGCTACACCCTACTGATGAGGTTCAACCAGACCGAAACACGTGTCTGGGGTTGCTGTTGGTACTCTTGTTCAGAGGAGAATTGCCTAGCATTTCGGTGCTGGACTGCCCCAGGGCAGGACAAAGACTGATATGTTTAGGATATTTCTCCTCTGTGAAAGATAGTGAGCTAAAGACTCTGGGTAAGGCTCTTGTAACCAGGACTCATGTCTGGCAGAGAGTCTCCCAGGACCCCCCTTGTTATTTGCATATTCCAAGTAACTTTGGGTCTCACCCTAAGTTACTAGGGGAATCCAGACGTGGACCCCTTGCTCACTATTCTTAGAGAGGCACAGCTACACCCTACTGATGAGGTTCAACCAGACCGAAACACGTGTCTGGGGTTGCTGTTGGTACTCTTGTTCAGAGGAGAATTGCCTAGCATTTCGGTGCTGGACTGCCCCAGGGCAGGACAAAGACTGATATGTTTAGGATATTTCTCCTCTGTGAAAGATAGTGAGCTAAAGACTCTGGGTAAGGCTCTTGTAACCAGGACTCATGTCTGGCAGAGAGTCTCCCAGGACCCCCCTTGTTATTTGCATATTTTGAAAATAATACAGGAAGCATGGAGTCAGAGGGAACACTACGGGAGGTCTTTAAGGTGGTATACAGGGGGGCAGCCATATCAACATTTTGAGGGCTCCAAGGTGGCATAGTGCATGAGTTACAGGAGACAGAAAAGAAACTAGAAGCAATTATGAAAAGAGGGGTCACCTCACAGGAAGACGCCAAACAGGTGAGCCAATTACAACAGGCTTGTAGTGGGCTCTGGGAGAGGTTATGCAACCGGAATTACAAAAAATACATTAAAAGACAACATGCAGGGGGAGATAAACCGGGGAGGCTGCTTGTATGGCTATACAAGAACGAGACGCCAAGATCAGCGATTAGGGAGATAACGGGAGATGCGGGCCAAGTCTGGAACACCAAAGAGAGTGTGAATGAGGGATTCCTTAGATTCTATAAACGCCTCGATGAAGATGCAGTGGAAATTGCAGAGCAAGAGATTCAAGATATGGTAGAAGATATAGAACTACCTAAATTGAATGAGGAAGACAGAGAGAGCCTGGACGCCCCAATCATAATAGAGGAATTAGAGACAGTGGTAATAAATCTGCCCACGAGCAAAGCCTCTGGGACAGACGGGCTCCCTAGTGAATTCTATAAAACATTTAGACAAGAAGTGCTCCCCCCACTACTGGCAATGCTAAACGAGGCCTTCGAGAAAGGGGGACTGTCGGAATCCCTGAGGGAGGCGATGATCATTCCACTTCTCAAACCTGACAAGCCAAGCACAGAACGTGGGTCGTAAAGACCCCTATCCATGCTAAATCAGGATAATAAAATCCTCATGGCTGTATTGGCAAATAGATTGAAGAGGGTAATAAACAAACTCATATACCACGACCAATCTGGATATGTCCCAGGCAGAAGCATTTCCGATAACCATAGGAGGCTCCACCATATTATAGAACAGGCGGATGGAGGCCCAAGTGAAATAGCAATAGTCTTGCTGGATGCAGTGAAGGCCTTTGACTCCGTAAGGTGGCCCTGGTTGTTGGCGTTATTGAAAGGATACGGGATGGGACCTAGGTACCTCCGGTGGGTAAGAATGGTGTATAGCTCCCCAACCGCCAGGGTCAATACGGGGGTGATCATTTCAGATAAATGGCAATTTAGCAGAGGCATGAGACAGGGCTGTCCATGGTCCCCGATGCTGTACATCCTCGTGCTAGAACCATTAGCGATCTACTTGAGGCAGCAATACCAAGAAATAGTGGTTTATACTAAGGGGGGCCACACTTGATATCATTGTATGTGGATGATATGCTGCTGTACCTGCGGGACCCAGAAGAGAACTTACAATACATCCTGGAGGTGATGGAGCATTACGCGACTCTGTCAGGCTTAGCAGTGAACCCCAAAAAATTGTGCATGTTCCTGTTGGGGAGGTACAGGGGAGTCCCACAGGAGAACTTACCTATTCTGCAGATAGCCTGGGAGACTTAGACATTCAGGTACCTGGGGATTAACATATATCACAAGATTGAAGACGAGCATACATATAATACGGAGAGAGCAGTGGAGGGAATCAAGAATAGCATGGGGTTCTGGGCAAAGCTCCCCCTGGCCATGGTGGGAAGGGCGGCATTGCTCAAGTTGGTAGTCCTACCTAGGCTATTAAATTTTTTTGTAAACATTCCACACATATTGCCCAAATGGTATTTCATTAACCTCGAGAGCATATGCAGAGGCTTTTTGTGGCACAACTCCGGAAATAGAGTGGCCCCATGGAAACTACAGAACACACATGACAAAGGGGGCATAAACCTGCCGAACTTTGAGATGTACCATTTGGCAGGGCAGTTACAATATGTTGCTAGGTCGCTGTCGGAAGACGAGACAGCAGAATCTAGATTACTGCAGGGTGAATGTGACCCTTATTTTCTAAAAGAACTGATATGGTTACCCAAACTAGAGCTGCGGGAGAGACCAAGATTGCTGGAACTGGGCTGGAAGACATGGCACAAAGTGTGTCGAGCTATGGGAAACTCAACCCCATGCTCCCCGCAGGCACCACTTGTGGTGCTATGCGGGGGGATAAGCAATTGCGGAAAGGGATCCGCAAACACTGGGAGACGGTGGGTCTGGCGACCCTGGGAGGTGTATAGCAAGAAGGGAAGGCATTGGACTTTCAAACGATAGTAGATGAGACTGGGGTACACATGGGGCAACACATCACATGTACTAGAATAATCAAACGGGTGAAAGAAACGTGGTCTGAAATAGCACTAGCAGAACAACCTGACACTGCCATAGAAACCATGTATGATATCTCGGAGGGAGGGCACGAAACATCCTGGATCTATGAACTGGTTATGTCCAGAGTGGGAAAGGAGCTGCTCCAATTAAGACGTGACTGGGAGAAGGAGGCGGGAGAACCTTTGCAAGATGGGCAGTGGAAAAGAGCTCAGAGGTTTCACAAAAAGTTGTCTAGAAATTCAAGGCTGCAGCAGATACAATTATATGTCACCCACAGGGCATACATGACCCCCAGAAAGGTCGCTAGATTTGGTAATAAAGAAGAACAAAAATGCCCCAAGTGCGGGGACGGGGGTGTTGTGATGATCCATATGTTCTGGGTGTGCCCAGAGGTGGGAAAATTCTGGGAGGAAGTTAAGCTACGATTATCTGAAAAAGGGAATCAAGTTAGATGTGGAATCTATATGGGCGTGTATGCTGGGTAGATTCACCAGAACACGCAACCTAAAACACCTTTGTAATCTCAAAGACCTGGCCTACATCCTGGCTAAAAGGAGAATAGCCATGAGCTGGAAAGCAGCCCACAGACCCAGACTAGAGGTATGGTGGCACGACCTCCTGAAATGGGCGGAAGCCGAGAAAGTAGCATGGTATGAGGCAGCTGACAGAGGGGAAGATGGCGAAGTGGGGCTTCTGATAGCATGGAGACAAATGGTAGCCTCATTGTTGGGACTCTCCCATGCCAATTCTAGCGAACAGGACAAGTCCGAGAACGAGGATGGGGATGAACCCCAGAAGAAAGGTAATCCGATGAACGGAAGTGGAAGCTCAAGTTAAAATCTGGGTGGGGGGGAAGACAGTAATAAAACAAACATGAAAATGAATGCTTGAGGAACGTAACCGAAAATGTCGGGTGTGATGGTTATGTTTTGTCTGTTTAAAAATCAATCAAATTTATTTTTAAAAAACCAAACTGTTGTCGTAATGAAGCAGTCTTCAAAACCATTCTTGATGCTATATTTATAAGTTAGACATGTGATTCGTCTCTCTAGGGTCTTTCTCAAGGCACGTGGATTATGGACCAGTCATTGGTGCGAGGTTGTGAAAATGAGTCCAGGACCCAATTGCAATATCTTGTCCCACTATAGTTGCAAATAAGGGTGGTTAATGATTTCAAGGGTTCGCCTGGTGACCACATGGGCACCTGGTTCAGTGTGCTTGGTAATTATCTAATGATTAGCATTGTCTCAAAGTGTATGCAGCGATAGTCCCAGCGATCTATTGATGCAATACTGTGCAGTACTTCGGGCTGTAGCCACGGACAGAATTTTTGCAATGAGCAGAATTTTATTTCCCATTCAAACCTAACCCGATTTTGAAACACTTCATCACTTAGCCAGTCCCTGGTGACCATGCCCACTTTAACCCCATTGCCAGTCCCTCGTGATCATGGCCAGTAGCCAGATTATCCAAGTCACAACCTTTGGGCATGACTCAGGCAATCTGGCCACTACCCATGGCCACAAGCCATCACTCGGACAATCTGACCACTGCCCATGGCCACTGGCTACACCTCTGTCACCAAAGGTATATCACTATTATTTATACCTACATTATCGCACTTTTCAAGTAATAAAACATGGACTCATTTGCAAAACAATGCTTTCAAGTCCTTGCCAATGCTCCTTGCACAACTTTCCTGCAAATCAATCCTTGTTTTATTTTTAAAAAGTGTCAAAATGTACGCACATAAAATAGTCATATAACTTTGCTCACAGTTAACAAAATCCATTCAGACTTGCAGAAAAATTCAAGGTTCCATCTACAATCTTTCTAAAATCTTTTGTGCGCATTTATCAAACTGCAACAAAGTTATAACCCATCTAAAAATGTTGAAACCCCCTCTCTAATTTTGCCCCATCTTCACAAAATCCTACCAAACATAGGAAAAACAAAAATATTTATGCAAACTTTTGTGCAAATTCGTGAAACGGCACAAAATGCATATGCCTTTCAAATATTTTAGGACCCGACCCCCTCTAATTTTGTTCCCTCTTGGCAAAACGGCACCAAACATTGTAGAACCATTCAAGGTCACATCTAGAATGATATCACAAAATGTCATAGAGTTTCATTCAGTGGCGCCAAAGTTATACACAATCCACAAACTGCTTTTCACCAAGCCTATAATGCCAAAATATGTATAGATCTCCCCGAACATCTAACATGTTCGGCAACATCACAGGGCTGTCCCCGAACTTTTCGCGGACATCGGAGATGAAAAAACTGCCAGTATTTTGTCTTTTAATAGTCATATGCCATGCTATCCTCATCACCCCTCGACTCCCCAGAGATGGTTCCATTAGTTTGACAAGTGCAATCTTGTTTTTTTTTACATGTTTTTACCACAATGTTCACGGACAGCCACTGTTGTCTGTAAATCCAACATTGTGGACTTTTCCAACAAATATGACACACCTCACACTTTTCGCCATCCAATCAGTGGGCACGTCCGATGTCTCCGGACATCACGCCATCCTCCGGACCAATCCAAGGACTATCCGCGGACCGAACTGGGAAGTGGGTGCGCAGCCCGAACCCAGATATCACAAATACATTTTTAACAACCTTTGAGCCGTTTTAAAAAAAATACTGAACGGATTTACACCAAATTTACAATTACACCATATGTAAGGTCCATTCGGGATCTATTTAAATTGATTAACTGGCTACCGAGATGGGAGCTAGGCTATGCAAAGTTGTGTAAATAATTTAAAATCAAATTAACTAACTGGGATCGGATAAACAATTACACACACTTGCAGGGGTTAAAATCATATCAACACGTTCGGTATATGTTAAATATTCTGGGGGTGCCACAGTGGTACTTTATGCTCTGTTCTTTGAGATACCTCAGCAGATTCATACTGCTGTTCCGAATGAAAAGGCTGCCTGTGCTGTCTAATATTGGATCAGCTCTAAAAATAAGGCAGAGCAAAAGGAATTGTCGAGCTTGTAATGATGACTGTTTGGAGACCATGAAGCATGTTTTGACTGAGTGCTTTGGTATGGTAACATCTAGTCTGCTAAATTTGGCTGTTTATGTACATAACAGTCCGGGTGGGGGGGGGTGGGGTGCCGGGGACAAAGTTATATGGGGATCCCAAAATGTGTGGAAATCCTCATAGATGCAATGGAAACAATATCTTGCTCACGCCTACAGCCCAAACTACTGGATGGATTTTCAAGAAATTTGCTCCAGGAGCGGCGGATTGGTCCCGAAAGTGTGCTTTTGTAAATATGGTGCACATTGCCAAAAAGTAGGTAACAAAATAGTGATATCTGGGTCTGGTACTGCGAGCCTCACTTCCCTATTCAGGGTCTGTGGACACATCTGGACCAATAAGAGAATGGTGTGATGTCCGCGGACATCGTACACACCTGATGATTGGATGGTGAAAAACATGAGGTGCATCATAATTTTTTAAACAGCTGCCATGTTGGATCCACGGACAGCAGCTGTTGTTCACGGATAGCACGGTAGGGGGAAAAGTCTGGAAAACACATTTGGGGTTATCTGGTCGCCGAAAGATGGCCGAAAGATGGCCTGCAAGGGTGGGGGAGTGTAATAAAGATGATATGGAGCTGTTTTTATAGTTGAAAGGGCGTGCAGATGCCGCCTAGTCCGCAGTCAATTTTGGTGTCCGTGGCAGGGGTTTCTGGGTGAGTTTTGTCATTTGAAGGTGTATGGTATGCACTTTTTATATGGTTTACTTATATTGTGGTGGTTGTGGTTAGTGGCCAGATTCCTGGGGGCATGGCCAAACATATTATAGTAATATGTGTATACTAAGTATAGATATTGTAGGGGGAGTATACAGTATTTTCAATATGGTGAAATGATATAATTGAAGTGTATATGGGATTTATGATTGAAGTACAATTACGGGTAGTGCTCCTTGATGTCTCCTCCGCCTTTCACACGGTCAACCATTGCATCCTCATTAAACGGTTACATGATACCTTTTGCATCATGGACTGGGCACTGGACTGGCTGACTGCCTGTTTTCCTCACTAACCGCTTTTCCCAGCTGAAACTAGGCCAGTTGTACTGTATAACCTCACTGTGCATACAGAATACCCCAGGGTTCTATCCTATGCTTGTGGCTCTTCAATATCTATTTCGTCCCTCTGGCTCACCCGATGTCCTTCTTTTCTCATTTCCAGTGTTATGTTAATGACACACAGCTTTTAGTAAACTTCCCTCAACTAATTTCTTCTCCTTGTTTTTTATCCATGATTTTTTGACTGCCATTGAGGCATTGTGTGCGGCTAACAATCTCTGTTTCAATGCCGGTAAGACGGAGATCTTTCTTATTGAGGTACTTGTGCCCTGTTTTTCTCCTAGCCTCTGGCTACCCTCTTTGGACCTTCTAGATTGACCATCCTGTGAGGACAAAAACCTTGCGGTCATCTTTAAGTTTTCTCTCTCTTTTGGTCGTTACATTTTGAAGTTTGTAAAGAAAGCCCACTTTCAGCTTCACCTCTTTATAGGCATTCTACCATTCCTCAACTTGCCCCAGAAGCTGAATGTCTCTAGAGCCCTGGTCCACTGTAGGCTGGACTACTGCAACAGCCCCTTCCTTAACCTCCCCCTTTGTTGTCCACACCCCCTTCAGCTAATCTAAAATGGGGCTGCAATCAATCCCAGGGATCGTATCACGGAAGCCCTAAAATGTATACATTGGCTCCTGGTGGTTGCAAGGATGATTCAAGATCCTCTGTATCATTGACAAAGCTTTCTGGGCCTCGGACTACAATATCCCCAACTTTGTCTCCCTAAATACTGCGCTGCTAGAGCCCTCCTCTCCTGTAACTGCATTCTCTGCTTGTCAAAATGCTTTTTGAAACAGAGAGCAGGAGGCATGTCTCTCTCTTTGGCCAGTGCCTATGTTTGGAACAGCCTTCCTGCTCCTCCTATACTTCAGCTGGATTACGTTTTGGAAACTTTTAAAAACTCTGTTTTCCTTTTCCTGTTTTATTTAATGCCTTCCCTGCTAACTCATACCGCTGCCACTGAGACTGGTGGCCTGGTCCCTCATGAACCTCACAGGTTCCAGGCCCTATATCTCAATGACGTCAGTAGACCCCCCCCCGTACTCCCTTTCAGTACTGCCCTTGCAGATCTGCCGCCTGGTGGCTGTGTACCCTACCCTTGGGACTCCTCTGCCCCAGCAGTTGGCCAGTAGACTCCCACCTTGGCATCTGTTGCCACTTAACCTCTTGGCTCCTATCAACACTTGGTATCCCTACTCCCCTTTCCATTCATGCACTTCTCTTATTGCACAATACTTATGTGCATTTATACAGCAGTGTGTACAATTCTTTTGGATAAGCAAGGGAAATGCAGATGCAAAAGATTTCTAGAACATTCTTAAGTGGCAGTTGGTGTGTGGAAGCTTAATGTGGTGATAGGGTTATCTGTTGAGCTTTCTGAACTGATTGGTGGATAGATGTGTGACTGTTTGAAAGCAGCCAATGAGGGAGTGTTACAAACATAACAGTAAAAAGGACTGTCTTGTGCGATGGTGTGCATGTGCAATCAGGATTTTGTCATGAGGCATGTCCTGGAGAGGGGACTACAGAGACCTCCGATAGTCACAGAAAATTGTTTCTGTGTGTTTTTCTTTTTCTCTAGTATAGAATTGTCCATTATTCCCATTAGCATAGTAGAAAATGCTAATGGGAATGCTGGAGAATCTTATTGAGTCTAACTATTTTAGTGCAAAATGTAAAGTAGGTGGAGTCTATAAGCTAATTTTTCTTACTTCTATATTTAACTGTGAAAGGTGGTTCTTAAAGGAACCTTTTTTGGTGTTTTTGGATTTTGAATTTCATTTTTTTGCAGGAGAGCCCAGGAAGATAAGGGAAGGGGCACCAACCACAGATATATTGAGGGCAGGTGAACAGGGGACTATGTTGGGCGTGCGTTAAATTTAAGGTAGGGGGTAGTGTTTCTCATGTTCCTTGATTACAGCCTTGAAAGCACTTTGAAAATGCTCCCCCTTGCAGAGTGGTGTGTCATCACAACATGCGCGTGGTCACATGACACTGTCCGGAAAGTCTGCAATGACGTCTGACGTTAGCGAACGTCGGCGAACAAAAACCGGTGTAAAAAGTTGCAGAAAGTACATAGAAGTGTTAACAATGTTGCTGCCATCTGTGATGTATTTTATGCCCTGGGTGTTAGCAATGCTCAGTGGTGGCGTGAGTTATGGTTGCTTAGCTTACCATAAATGTCGAAGATCTGGGGTTTTTCGGTTTCACTTGTAACCATAACGTCCCTTTAACAAAGTTTTTTCAATATATATATATATATATATATATATATATATATATATATATATATATATATATATAGATATAAATTCACTTAAGGGACAGTTAAGATTATAAGATTCAAGGCAACAAAACCTTTGAAATTCAGCAGATGTGAGAAGTGATGATCATCTGACCTTGGCGTCCTGCGGTTGATGACCCCTAGGATCTAATGTTTCATTCATATAGCACTTACGCTTACTCCTACGTGCCTCACATATCACACAACCGGAGTTGGTACTCCTTTATCGACCTTGGAAGGATGAAAGGCTGAGTTGGCCTTGCCGGGATTTGTACCTGCAACCTGCAGATCACACACAGATTGCAACAGTCGGAGCTCAACCCACGAAGCTATCTTGCCAGCCTTTAATTTTGTTTGTCATTCTGAATCCCATCTGTTATGTATGTGCTCATGGGCTGTGCAACAGGAGGGTGCCGTATCCTGCTGAATTTGAAGGGTTTTGTTACATTCAATCGGATAACCTTAGCTATCCTCTAACTAAAAAAATGTCAAGCATTTTCAAGGGTTTTGTTATACCATAGTTTATTCAAGGGCCAATAGCCATGGCCTTCGGCCGTTGTCGCTGCACATGTTGTACCAATAGGTTTCTTTGGGGACCACTGACCAGGACCACTGGTACAAAGACCCATTTCCCCCCGCCTAGTAGATGTCCCCCCTTTTATTTTTTCCCCTTAGTTTCCATTCCCCCGATAATTACCATGGTAATTTTGCGCTAATTGCCCTGATAACGTATGAAAATTAAAAAGTTGTCACACACGATACCCATGTGCCTCCTTCATTTTCCCTAATTCCCCCCACTTACCCCACTTACCTCAGTTGATGTTTACTTCCCTGGCCCCTTCCCATTAATCCCTTTCTCTCTTTGCTTTATAATCTCACGAGATGCCCCAAAAATTCAATAATGCAAAAATGTCAGAACTGTAACTGGCTCCCACGGCCACCCCCAACCCCCAACTTCACATGATCTCCTCTTTCTCCCTTCCGACCTCTAGCCTGATGCGATTTCATCGTTTTGCCTCCCGCAAATAGCTTTTTTTGCCCTTTTTGTTTTCAGCTCCCTCCAATATTAACGCAGTAATTGCTTGGAACACTTCAAAGCACCATAGAAGTGGGCACCCCAATCCCTGTGAAATGTTTTTAAAACTACTCTGCGGAATAACCCCAAACCTGTCCCGGAAATTAAGTCAACAATTCGTGTCCATGTTGTTCCTTATTATGTTAAATTCCATTTAGCGTTTTTTTGCGCTTCGGCATGATAACATTTTGACTTTTTCTTGAAGCGAAAATAAATGGGATTAGACCAAAAACAGCGTTTTTTATGCTTTCTTAATAACTTTTGAATTTTTAACAAATCTTTCACAAAATGTCCAGTCTGGGGTGTGGGGGAGTGGGGGCAAGACAAACTTTTTATTTGCAACAAAATATCAGCCAAATTAGTCATGCAAGTCAAAAGATAATAGCAACAGAATTTGATTTCCTATGGATCTAGGCAATCACTGTAACTATAGTGCGGTGACTTGGACGAAGCTTGTGTTGGGTGAAATGCATTGTTTATGAGCGACCTCTCTCTCGTTTGCCAGTGCTATGATGATGAAAATAAATACATGACACTTGATATCCGAGTCCTGAAACTCTGTGTGCCACCTGAAGCTCTTGTTTGGAAAATGTTATAGCGAGTATTCCTCGATTATTCCGGGCTGGCACCTTCGTTGCCTTGGTCTTTGGGGTTACTTTTGGCTCGGTCGCTTGAGCAGGTCATTCATTAGAGTTTTTGGGTGAGTACATATATGTATAGATAAACACCTGAAACGGTACTCCAGTACCTCAAAATGCATTCCCAATGCCATGGCAAAAATGTCTACGTTTAAGAAATACAATCTAGCCAAATGTGAAAAAACACAGTAATTTTATTTTAATCCCCATTAAACCAAAAGAGACATGAAACAAACATATCTATATATACACACATAACTTCGATCCCCCTGGAGGAATCCACACCAAACTTTGCAAAGAATGTACATGGCCGGCTCTGAATCTTTTCGCCAAGTTGGGTGAGGTTTTGTGCAGGGGGGTTAAGGTTATAGGGAGGCTGTCCCACATTTCTTTTCTTCCATATACTGAATGGGGAAAAACTTTGTGCACGGCTACAGGCTGGACGGATTAGCACCAAATTTGCAGCAGGAGTGGGGGCCTGGGTCAGAAAGCGTGCTTTTGTGTGTTTGGTGGAAACCCGACCAGTAGTTTTGTTGCAAAGGACAGAAATGTACGTCCCAAAAAATTAGTGATATCTGGGTCCACTCCGCGGACCCATTTGCCTGTTCGCTCCGCGGATCGAAGTTTCATTGGCCTGCAGTACGCTGTGATGTCGGAGAACATTGGACATGGCTGGTGGTTGGCTGGAGGGAAGCATGCTGTGCGTTAAAGTTTTTGGGAACCTTCGCCAAGGTGTATCGGAGGACAGCGCGGCGCCGAAAGGGACTGGAAAATCTACCGTATGCCATGTGTTGGTAGTCATAAGGGGTGGAAAGGGTGGGGGAGTGAGAAGTGGTTTATGTGACGTATGTAATGAGTTGGAAGAAGACAGAGGTGTGCCTGCAGTATTCCTGCGTAAAGTTCCAACTAGCGTGTACCTCGACAGGCGACTGCCTTGTGTGGTGAATGGAGGCAGCTGTCGTAAAGGGCCGATACCTTGTGCGGTGACCTGTTTGCGGCAACCTCTTTCTGTGGTGAGTTGCCAAACCAACAGATTTAGGCAGTAGGCTACTGCTTTTTAACCAGTGCTAGCGCCTACATATTTGGGTGACAGATAGTACTGCTTTTTACAGTGGCAGGTGATTTATGTGACTCTACAACAGGTAGCAGCACAAAGCATTGAACACATTAGGTAGTCTGCCTGTACAGTGGCATGGTAGGTGATTACATTGATTGGGCTCAGACCAATCCACTGACCTGACAGCTACGTGACCCATTTAGGTGAACCACCAGTGAAGGCAAGTGGCAGAGCGTACCACCTGCCTTCACTGGTGGCATCTGCCTATAAGACTGAGGGGGGTATCAGTCTCCATGTCATGCAGTGCTGAAGTTGCACTGCAGCAATACATATGTATTGGCCAGGCTGCTGCTACAGAGCAGTGGCAAAGGTTGCCTACCAGCTTTGTGTGATTACCTTCTGCAAAGTTAGGTAATTTAATTTGGTGTTAACTTACCATGCAGAAATGTACATGTGTAACATTTGACCATCATTTCATGTTGTGCTGTTTGATGGGTTGTACATTTTAGAATGCTTCAATGGTGCTAACACTGTATGTTTTGTATTTTCCTGTGATGCCATTGTTATGCGAATTTCTTTTTAAAACGTGAAAACTCCTACATCTTTTTGGTCACGGAATGTTGGTAAGTATGGCAGTGGTGGCAGGTGATTTTGAGAAGGGGAGTGAATTGCACATGACATAGGTTGGGTGGGAGCGCGGGTGGCTGTGCTATGCGGATGGATTGCGGTAGTAGGGCACATGGTGGCATGCATGCTTGCATTACGTTGCGGTGGGTGTGTTGAAGGACTAGACTATTGGGTGCATGGCCAAAGGCTGTAGGCCGTAGGCCATGCACTCAAGAGTCTAGGGCTTCAGCACACCCACTGCAGCAATGCATGTTTGACTCTGCATCAGGTAGAGGGTGGTGCTTGAATAGTCTGGTGTGTGCACATTGGTTGGAGTAGGGCCAATGTTTGAACATTATGTGGTTAGTTTGGGAGTGACACAATAGTTTGTGAATGGAAGTGGGTAAGACCATAGTGGGTGAAGCAGAGTGCATAGGGTTGCAGAGACAGGGCTTTGGTTGTAGATTATGGTAACTGTTGCATTTTTCGCTGCATGGCTCCATTGTGGTGCGCAGGTTGGGTAGGAGTGCTGGTGGCAGTGGTATGTATGTGGATTGTGGTTGTTGGTGACATGCTGACATGCATGGTGCCATTACATTGCAGTGGGTGTGTTCAAGGCCTAGACTATTGGGTAGATGGCTGAAGGCCCTGGGCCGTAGCCCATGCACTCAAGATCCTAGGGCTTGAGCACACCCACAGTAGTAATGTCTTTTTGAATCTGCATCAGTTAGAGGGTGGTGATCCTTGGAGAATGGTTGTGAAGCACATTGTGCACGTGCAACAGCAGCAGAAGTGAGTAAAACAGTGTGTATTGTTTGTTTCATGGTTGAGGTGATAGTTGGAATATGCTACAGTGTTTGGTGTACGGCTGCAGATGATTCAATGAGAAGGTTTGCAGTATGGCCACAGGGTGAAGTGTTTGTATAATGTAAGTATGGAAGAGGGTATGGGTGAAGTGCAGCTTAAATGTGCTTGATTACTGTGATATGTGCAGATTTGTTGTAGAATGCCCTATGTTGTGAAGATGGTGTGGGTAGGTTGGCAGTGACACAATAGTTTGTGAATGGCAGGGGGTAGGTTTGGCAGAAGCTGTGGTATGTTTGTGGTTTCTGCTAACAGTGATCTGTTTTGGTGGATGGCTGTGTTATGTTGTGGGGGAGTTGTGTGGAAGTGCTGCTGCGTATGTTACGTTTGTGGATAATGTTAGCTGCGGAAATGGTTGGATGCATGCATCCTGTGCTGTGCTGTGTGTGGGCAAGGCCTAGACTGATGTGTGCATGGCCAAAGGTGTGTTGGGTGCCGCTCACAATCTTTGTGGGTGCTGAAATCGTGGATGGTTTAGCCGAAGGTTCTGGTGGAGGTGCTTTAGAAGCAAACGCAACGTGTATTGAGATTGTTGAAGGGTACATATGGAATGGTGTACAGATATGCTAGTATGCAATGCAGAGCTTTTCTATGTGGTTGGTGCAAGTGTGTTTGAAACTTTCACAACACCCAATGAGGGAGAGGTGGAAAAATGCCAGTGAAAAGGGAAAAAGTATTGCGTCTCATTTACTGAGGTGTGGCCCTCGCTGTAGCTGGGAAAGTGCACGTGCCACATCCTGCCATCATGAGCATGGTGGCCATGGAAATGGAACTGTGTGAATTAGGAAATCAGGTGTTTAGGGTGTGGCTGATAGGAAGGGGTGGTATCTTTGTTGGCACTACTGTGTCGTGAGGTTGGTAGAGATGGAGCGATGCACAGTTCTTATCGTTGGTGATACCTTTGTGCACCATTTGCACAAGTGTTGTGTGCAAAGTGGCATTGTCGGTAATTTCGGGTTGGAAGGAGTGGACCCTCTCTGGGGCTGTCGGTATAGGTGCAATTTCGGCAGAATCGTTCACCGTTGCAGATATGTGGCCTCCATCACAAACGTTGATTTTGTCATGGTGCACTATGGAAGTCTACATTTGGGTTACTCCGTTAGCTGAAGAGGTTGCTGAACGCATTGATGCAGATTTTTCCTACTGCCAAGGTTGTCTACTCATGCATAACACAACGAGAAGTATGGAACCATGCCGGTGTAATTTGTCCACAGCCACAGGTCGGAAGGTGTGTTGTAAACAGAAGAATGTGCACATTTTTGCAGACTGCTGCGATGTTCGCTACCCACTATGAGATCATGAGGTCGCAAAATATGCAGTGGTTTTATAGAAATGGCCTTTATCTGAGCGCCATTGGCAAAGCCGTTTTCTTTTACACTGTGCAAGAAGCGTTGAGCAGAATTTGGTAAAAATGTGAGGAGAGGCAAACAGAAACGGTTATAAAGAGAAAAAAAAGTTGCTCCCAAGCACGAAACAAAAAAAAACCTTTTCACAGCCACGATGGAAGATCCAATCCCCTGACCTGCTTGAAATTTCTTCCCCCGCCCCACCCCACCCTCACTCCTCAATATCAAGAAAAAGTAGCGGATTCTGCTGTACTGTCAGGATTACACATGCCACATTGTGGGTGGGCATGTGGATGTATGCGGATGGAGAAATTGTGCATACTTTTAGTGAACTTTGTAGGGGACATGCTTTGGAAAGGCATGATACTTGCAGTGTGAATGTGTGCCAGTATAAGTGATGTGTTGTACAGGAGTGACACGGTTGCATGATGGCGGCTTGGATGCGATTGGTGGATGCGTGTGTCACTACTGAATAGTAGCCAATGAGGTAGTGGTGAAGGAACAGTAGTGGAAATGGAAGAAGGACTACTCCTGTGTTGCTGGGGCACGGCCATAGCGGTTTTTGGGAAAGTGCATGTGCCACATTGTGCTCTTCTCATCAAGCTGTCCAATGAGAATGGGACTGTGGCATTTGTGCAATCAGGTGCTTTGGGTGGACGAGTGGGCATTTTTGCAACTCGGTATGCTGTGGTCGTGTATTATGGAGCATTTCATTTGGGTTCCATGCCTTGTTCCCGTGTGTACCATCAACTCAGGAAGTTGATGAAAGTAGTGAAGCTCATTTTTCTCACTGCCAAGGTGCTTTTCTCATGTATCCCACCATGAATAGTATGGGACTATTCCAATGATTGTTGTCACCAGCCAGAGGTCGGAAGGATTCTAATCAACCCAAGTATGTGCGACTTCTTGAGTGCTGCTGGGAAGTTCTCCTGTGATAACGACAACATTGGTTCTCGATATGTGCACCTTTTCAATGCTAATGGAATTTCTTTGTCGACCAGTGGCAATCATATTTTGTTTTCCAACATACAGTATGCACTGAAGACCTTACTGTAAGCATGTGAGCACAAGTAAAAAAATGAAAAATACTTATAAAAATCGCAAAAAACTAAGGAAGCACCTTTAAAAAAATAAAAAAGGCTCTTTTCAGAGCTACCACTACTAATGAGGTCCCCTGCCGTGGTTGAAATGTATTCCCCCACTCCTGTGCGTGCATAGCTCGAAACGTCTGTGGACATCGCAGCAGTTTCAGGGTTGTACGTGTGACATACGCCCCTTTTGCGTATGGCGGCCATAGCAGTAGGCATGTGGAGGATACGGGATTGGTCAATAAGGTTTCTGGGTGGGGATGGCACACACAGCCTGTGGTACACAGTGTATTTGTCGAGCAAAATGCAGAGGGTGCACTTATGGCTGTGTGTTGCACGAGCAACAGCGTATGCTTTGTGGGGGAGTTGCAAATACATTGACTGACAGTGAATGGAAGACAATGTGTAGTGGTAGGTCATAGTGGATTGTATCATGTGGATTTGTACTCTTATGGAGAATCTACAATGAAGTGATTCATTTTGGTTTGTTTGTTTGTCACTTTAGTGACATGCGATCACGACCATATTATTGTTCTTCATTGTGGAGGGAAAATTGCAGAACATGTAACACAATTTTCAGTGCCGTTTGCGCTGAAGGAGGCACTTGGCCAGGTCATGCGTCTGTTTGCGATCTCCTGCATACATTTTTATGCCACTACGCAGACACCCATTTCCGATTTTGCACGCCCTCTATAAATTGCATTGCTGACCTTTTTGGAAGTAGAGGAAGAATGTTTGTGGTAGGTTTTGCACACTTCAGGTCTTGAAAATGCACTGTCACACGCACAGAAATCTCTTTTAACAGCGAGGCATTTGTACCAGCACTGCAATGCTTTCCACAGTACCCTGGCTCCTTTTATTTAGCGCACAATCTGTGGAGGGTATACGATTTGCGGCACCCTGCCTCCCTTCATTGCCATTTCCATTGTTGAACTCTGAAAGGAGCTTTGTTTACTTACCTTTTTTTCCTTTTCCAGTGTATTTCTATTTATTTTGGTCTTGTAAAACACACTACCGAAGGAACGAAAGGCAAGGGCCGGTATGGAAGGGCCAGCACCTACAGGGATATCATAGGAGACGTGCAGAGGGAGGAAAATGTTGGTTGGCCCTCACTTCAATAGACGCCACTCATTGACATGCTCCCTGATGGAGTGTCCCCAAGCACCTCAAAGTAACTTCCCTCTGTAGATTACGGCCTAGCAGTACTTGCACAGTACAATGCCCTTTGGCAGGTAAGGGTCCTTAGTGCAGCATATGGTCTACAAGGGTGTTGTAAAGCTCTGGTGCAGTACAGGAGTGTCCCTGTTGTGGGCCGCAGCCCATGTGGAGAATGCTGTACATGAAATTATCCTGCTGCATTTTTGGCAGGGTAGTACCCTGCCCACTGGTCCCTTATGCTTGCATTGCTGTTCTGGTCACATGTGGTACGGACACTTCATGGTACGCCGTTAGCCATAGGTCTAGGATGCACGGACATGACTGATTTATGAAATAGAAGAATGCTTACAACAAGGAGAAACACAGCTTCAATATGTGCAGGAGGAAGGTCATTCTTAAGTGCGACCCATGTAGCTACACTAATGTTTTAAGCAACAATAATATTGTTTCCTCTCCGAAGAATGTGCTGTTTACGCACTTCTGTTACAAACATGCACTACTATGTTGGTGACCAAGCCGCAACAGCTTTGCCATTTTGCAGACTCACTACAAACCGTCACACCTGCAGTTAAACGTTATTTTCAACCGTACGACCCGCAGGCGATCCCTTCACACTTTCCAGCACAGTGCTCAGTGCAGACACGGTGTGTGTGTTTCACTAGTCATGGAAAGGCAAGCAGCACATCATTCAAACTATTGTGACATTCAGCACGCCCAGCGTACACTCGAGGTTGTGTTACTTGTTTTCAAGTGGGCTTCATACAGGCAGGCATGGTGCAGGGACAAATTGGTAGGTTTGCAGACCAACCCAGGTAGTTGTGCGGAGTACTTGAAACGCGGGAGTCTACCGTATGAATCCGTAGGGCTGTCGACAGGGGCGTTCTTACCAGCACACAGAGGATGCCCTAAGCATGGACATAGTTGTACAAAGGATAGACGTGCGCTCCCACAAGCAATTCAAAGTACTTTCGCACTTGCAGCCATGCAGCCAGTACTGCAGTCCTACGAATACCTGTATTGTGATTCCAGATATGCCGGCCAGGTGCAGTCTGCATAGGAAACCTCCATGTTGCTTACCTGCAGCTATCTTGGCTACTAATTTGCTGCACAAAATCACCATGCTATGTTGACACAAAAAGAAACACCACACACAGTTTCACCAACACTTAACATGCACACCTTTCATTTGTCAGACACACCAACACTATTAGGCAAGGGAAGGGGTAGCACAAATGGATACATACACAGGGGAATTGGGGCTTTCCACAAGTTCATGAGGACGGCAGACAAGCTATCACAGACAAAAGGTTCTTAAAGGGAAGTTATGGTGAACGTGCGGTACTACAAACATATTACCTTTACTGCCAACACTATGCTATGTTCCCGTTACCATACTGTACTAAAAACCTATGAAATGCACTAACAAAAAACATTGTTAAAAGGACATTATGGTTAAGTTGCGCTACTAAAAACCTATCAAATTCAAAGAAAAAACGTTGTTAAAGGGACGTTATGGTTACAAGTAAAACCGAAAACCCCCTGAAATTCGCCAGTTATGGTAAACTAAGCAACCATAACTCGCGCCACCACCGTGCACTGCTAAGGCTTATACCAATGACATCAAAGATGACATCACAAATGTCATTCATGACATCACTGATGACATCACATGTGAATTTACTTTTTATGAACAGCCTCTACAAAGGATTGTCATTATAATGTCGGCAGAAAAATTTCAAAAAATCATTGGAAGAACTATCATGCGCCAAATAGTTAATTAAGTGATGCTTTGCTATAAACACCATTGTGTTACTGACTTCATTCCAGTACATGAACAAACTCCTATACACATTTAGGCATTCTGTGCAGGATGCGTCATAGAGCTGCAATATTCAAAACAACACTATGTTGGATAGTAAAATGATGAATCCCTTCATTTCAGAGTTTTGTGCACTGTGACACATGTAATAAGTACCTAACAATGCCTCCCTTACTTAATTGTACTTCTACACACAAACATGGAGACCACAATGCATACAAATATGAGCATACACAGGGAAAGTAAAGTAAGCAAAAAGCCAGCAGCATTACCAGAATGTGTTCATAACCTAAATTCTTCAGTTCATGCACAGACATGATTGCAGTGTCTCAAGGCTGCTTCTTCCCCAATGTATATGTATTGTACGATGTGAGTGGATTCTAAGGAAAGTAGTGTAAGTACATATGAGAACAGTAAGGTCTACAAAATGTATTGCATTTTACTGCTCAAATTTCCATTGCTACGCTGACGACACTCAACTAATTTTCAGGCTGCCCTCGGCACCTCCTCTCCCTCTCTCATCTCTGATTGCCTAACTCCCATTCAAGATTGGTGTGCCACCAATGATTGTTGCATGCAGAGAAATCTCTGGGAAAGTGGATATTGTATGCTTGTACCACGTCCTTAACTTCTGCTTTAAGGACTGAGCCTTGTGCGCTCCTATATGTGTAAATTGATATTACTATTGTGTATTCCAGCTTGCACTAGATATAGGGCTTTCACTAAATTATTAAGCTAACGTGATCTCTCTCAAGTGAATTACCTTCATTCAGCCTTAGCTTATCAAAGTTTGCATATGCCTACTAGCCATCCCTTGTGTAGGCGGTTAAAATGCGGTGGACTCTCAATTTATCATGCCTCATGCCTAGCATATTTAGACCCTTCCTACAGCCCACATACTGGCCCACACTACACATCAAATCCTACGTCCTGCTCTCTTTTCTGGTCCTGATTTGGACACCTCACATGAGTTGCACACATCGCACCACTTCTGCACAGCATTATCACCCACTTTCTCCAGCTACCCACACATCATACAAGCATGATCTAAAGATCCCTGCCACCATGACTGCTTCTAACCATTACCTGAATGCTCCAGCCCTTTGGCTACAACACTTTGCATCAAAACCCACTCCCAATCAACCCTGCACTACCTTCCTCGGAAACCTGAGACTTGGCTCAAGACGCTGTCTTGCAACTCTTAATCAGTCCCTTATTATAGACAGTAAAGTCCCCTTACCCATTCTGCCCCCCTCCATCTACGCCAGAAATCTGAGACTAGGCACGAGACTCCACCTGACCTCCACATGTGTACTGTCTCATGCAAACAGACCAATATGCACACACCAAGCCCCCCTGAATTCCTACCAACCAGCTTATATATACTCACATTAGTCAACCTTGTCCTACGCACGCCAGAAACCAGAGACTAGCAACTAGATTCCACCATGTGACCTACCAACAGTCCCATCATCCTAACATCAAACTTTTAGTGCCGACTAACAACTCCACACCTGCTCACAACTTAACTACTGTGCCGGCATCCAACAAAAACTCTCCACCTCATTTGACCACTAGCTGCATCAATGCCAAAGACAAGAAGCTCATAGGTGCACTTATCAATGCCCGATCTTTTCCCGCACATGCCCTTGACATAGCGATATGATTACATCAGAAAACCTAGACTTCCTGGCTATAACTGAAACCTGGTTGCATGCTGCAGCTGGCCCATCCCTATCTCTGGCTATCCCTGACAAATACTCCATCATCAGACGCGACAGGGTCAAGTTCGCTTGAACTCAGGGCGATTCCTGACATCCAGATACCATCTGCAGAATTACTCTCCATTAAACTACCCATCTCCCCCAACCAAACTGCTACAGTGCACCTCATCTATAGGCCCCAGGTCCTATCTCCACTTGTATTGAGGCTATATCATCTTTCCTTGCTTCTAATACCAAGCCTAACTTGCAAATACTTCTACTTGGTGACTTCAATCTAGGATACCAATATGTGAACGATTCTAAAGCCTCAGACCTCGTAAATATTCTAACAGACTTGGCCTTACACAACACATCAATGAGCCCACACACATCAAAGGTTGCACCCTTGACTGGGTTGCTGACCTGAACTGTACTCTCAACTTGATATTAGTGACTCCCTGCCTCTTGTCCGACCATCATAAAATAATCTTTGCAATTAACTCCAATCGTCAAACATCCAAACCTAATCTCGCCCCTTCCATCCAAACCCATAACAAGAAGGATATCACGACAGAGAAACTTCTCCCCATTATTCTTCCCATACTCAATACATTGTTGACCACTTGCTCAGACCCCACAGTTCTAGTGGATACACATAATCAGGCCATGCTAAAAGCTCTCAACATCATTGCACCGTTAAAACTGCGTAAACAAAAACCTTGTCTTCATCTCAATTCCTGGTTCACTCCACAATTCAGAGACCTACGTAAAGAAAAAAGAAAGGCTGAGTCACACTGGAAAAATATACTGTCTTTAATGAACAAAAACAACCTAACCTTCGCCTCCGCTGCCTATAAAGTTGCTCTTCTTGCAGCCAAAAAAGACGTTTACAACAAACGTATCCTGAAAGCACAATCAAACACTAAGGAACGCTTTAAGATCCTAAAGGAATTAGAGTCCCCTGTAGCCCCATTGGACACCTGCACCCCTGACACTGCCTGGTGTACCAACATCCAAAAGGCACTTCTAGACAAAATCGCCACACTTCAAACCAAAATGAATGCTAAAAGAAGTAACCTTTCTGACTCTGCACTGAACTCACCATCGTTCAACCTCCCCGCCCCTAAACATGCCTTTAAACCATTCAGCTTCTCACCTCTCTCAATTGGGGAAGTTAAAAATATCATTAAGAAGCTCAAGCCTTCAAACTGTCAAGGTGTTATATGGCCTGCTCCCATTATCAAGGAGGCAGTTTATGACCTTGCACCCTTTATTACCACCTTCTTAAATGCCTCTTTCAGATTGGGTATTGTTCCAGACAACCTTAAGGATGCCTGGGTCATTCCATTAATCAGAAAACCCACTCTTGACCCAAGCAACCCCTCCAACTACAGGTCCATTACTACTGTGCCATTCCTATTGAGAATTCTGGACCGCACTGCCTACCTACAAATTCAGGACTACCTCAAATCGAACCAACTACTGGGTCTCCGTCAATCAGGCTTCCATCCTTGACATGGTACAGAAACCACAGTGATTGACTTAAAAACACAAATTGAGGACCTAAAAGACAAGGACAAGTTGGCACTCCTCCTTCTCCTTGATCTTTCAGCAGCTTTTGATTTGGTAGATCATAAAATTCTTTGTTACCACCTCAAAACTGCTGCTCTTTTCTCTGATGCGGCCTCATCATGGATCAGCTCCTTCCTGGCTAACAGAACCATGAGGGTTTTTTCTCCATCTGCCTCTGCTGAACCAGCACCTGTTCCTTGTGAAATCCCACAAAGGTCCTGTGTCTCCCCTACATTATATAATGTGTTTACAAAGCCACTCTTTGACATACTTGATTATCTGGGTGTCTCCTACACCAATTATGCTGACAACACCCAGATACTCATCCCTATCACAGGCGACTATGTCTCTGACTCTAAAGCACTCAATGAAGTCTACTCAGTCATCCAGGCCTGGATGGCACATCATGGACTCTGCCTTAATGATGAAAAAATGGAGTTGCTTGTCCTCAGCTCGCACCCCAAACTGACTAAACTAGAGCCCGCCTACAACTCATTCACTATCAATGGAAACATCATTAAAGTGTCCAAAGAATCTAAAACGCTTGGTATTTACCTTGGCTCGACACTATCTCTCACCAGACAAATGAATGTGGTGGTTTCTGTATCGGCCTACACATGCAAACTCATCACAGCCTGCAGACCTTTCCTGATGACCGAGAATTGCATCATCCTCGCCAGAACTGTAATCATGGCAAACATTGACTACTGTAACACCCATATTTAGGGACACACCAAAGAAACATTGACAAGTTACAAGTTACCCAGAACAATGCCATCAGGGCTGCCCTTAACTTCCCTAGGAGATCACACATCTCTGATACAAGAAGCAATCTATATTGGCTCCCCGTTGCGTACCGAATATCTCTCAAAACTCTAGCCATAGCCTACAAGGCCCAGAACAGTCTGCCACCCACTTGTCTGGTCAATCGCTTCATGCGTCACTCTGCCAACAGACCCCTGAGGTCAGCCCATGTCCACACATTGTCTATACCTAGCTTCAAGCTTCAGACGGCCAGGGGAGCAAGATTCCCAGGCCTCGCGGCCAAACTCTGGAACACAATACCTACCACACTCAGAACAGAACCAACCCTCCACTCCTTTAAGAACAAAATCAAACTTTGGCTCTTCGAGCTTGATGCGTCTACCTCATCCATCTAACATACTCTCCTGCTGTTGCCTCTGGCTTTACCTGAGGCCTGCCTTACTCTGCACCTGTTTTCTTGGCCCATCTTCGCTCTCGAGCGTAATCTGCTGTATGCCCTAGCAATACTACCAGTAATGTCGAGAGTAACCTTTGTAACGACGTACCTGTATGTAACATGTATTCTGCCTTAAGTTATTCACTTTGTTAAGATTGTGGCTCCCTCATGGGAAACTTGCTATCCTTTATGTAACCATTACCTTGCAAACTATGCGCCCAGATGCCCCAGGGCAAGGTGTGCAATACAAATAAAATAAATACAAATAAAATACAAATGTGTCTGAATGCCAGCAAGACCGAGATCCTCCTCATCAGCACTCCTTCACCATCCTTTCCCCTCTCTCTCTGGCCGGCCTCTCCTGGCCCTCCTGCTACCCCCACCTGCAAGGCTAAGAACCTTGGGGTCATCTTTGACTCCACACTTTCCTTCTCCGCTCACATATCAGAGGTCTCTAAAAAGTCAAACTTCCTACTGCACCTCCTCAGAGTTACCCCGCCTTTCCTCTCCATCCCGGAGAAGCTCACTGTCTCCCAAGCTCTGGTTCTCTCTAGGTTGGACTATTGTAACAGCCACTTTCTAAATCTACCTGCCTTTACTCTCCGCCCTCTGCAACTAATGCAGAACAGGACTGCAAGAGTTGTCCTTGGCCTCAAGCCCTGGGATCGTATCTCTCCAGCTCTGAAATCTCTCCATTGGCTCCCAGTGGATGCAAGGATTAAATTCAAAACCCTCTGCATTGTACACAAGGCCTTCTGGGGCCTGGGACCAAAATACCTTCAGCTATCACTCTGCAAATACCTCTCCTCTGGAGCTATTCGCTCCTCTACCTCTAACTCCCTCAGGGTCATTAATTTTTCAAAGAAACAATCTGGAGGTAAATCTGACTTCGGCTGGGGCCTCCCTCTGGAACAGCCTCGCTGCCACTCTAAAACTTGAGGAGAACCATCTCTGGTTCCGGAATCACCTCAAGATTCTTTTTTTCTGCTTTTGCTCCCCCTCTCCCCTGCTGATCTCCTCTCTCTTGGCACTGTGCACCTGGCCACCCTATGTCCCCTGGGCCCAGGTGCCTGCTCACCCTGCCACCCTCCTGCACTGCCTCCTGGCCATCCCTTGCACTGGTGGACTGTATCTGTACGCATACAGTCCCTCCTACCCCTTTTTCTGCACTTATTTGACTTACTCAGTTATGCTGCCGCAAACACAGCACTTACCACTTGTTGGCTGCACTACCACTGTTTATTGCCTCCATTATATATTTATTTGTATTTATTATTACTTATCTGTGCTCCTCTGCTCTGCACTTTCCACTCTCCCAGTTCAATACACTTTCCCCTTTCCCTCTCCCATGCACTTGCACGTTCTCAATGTCACTGGGCCTAGTAAGATCGTTGTTGTGTTCTCCCCTCTTCCCCTCCCTTGCCTTGTCATGCTCTGAAACACTTGTGTACGAGCGCAATACAAATAAACTATCATATCATATCATATCATACAAACATAGTGCCTTTTGCATTTTTACTTCCTGAGTGTCACTGAAGAAAACCACCTGCCCTAAATATGTTAGTGAACTACAAAGAAAGGGTAGGCAGATATGTGATGTCATCAGTGATGTCATGAATGATATTTGTGATGCCAACTTTGATATCATGGGTATTAGTCTTAGCAGTGCACGGTGGTGGTGGAGTTATGGTTGCTTAGCTAAGCATAACTGGCGAATTGCAGGAGGTTTTCGGTTTTCCTTGTAACCATAACCTCCATTTAACAATGTTTTTTCACTAAATTTGACACGTTTTTAGTAGCACAACTTACCCATAACGTCCCTTTAACAATGTTTTTTGTTAGTGAATAGCTTTTACTCTCTAAACCTAACAAATGCAAATGAGAGGTCTTTATGGAGGAAGTATCTTTGAATGAGGCCCGTTCTGGGGCCTACACAAGGTTCTGGCAATGCTTTCTCCCTGCACCTCCACTGCCCTTATGGAAATGCTCCGTTATAGCTCTGTCGGGCATCTTAAGATGCCGAAAAGTTCTTGAACCTCATCTCCACCTGCAAGTCACGCCTCCTCTGAAGTTACATTTTATGGGACTCTTCTGGGTGTATGCAGGCAGTGACTCTCCTTGTGCAGAGGAGATTGTTCAATGTTTGCCTTACTGACTGTTAGGGAGAATTCTCTGTTAAGGCTAATTTCCCAAACCTAGTGAGTCCCCCAACAGCTTTGCTGGATTTTTGGGGTTTATTTTTTTCTCCTGCTAACAGTGAGACTCTTTTTCTCCCACTCTTAGGCATGATTTGAGAATGTCCTTTGACTGTGAATGTGTTTCATGGGCTATGGGGTCTTTTACTCCATAGGGCTTCATGTGTTTTTGGTACGTGTGTTACACAGCACCCTCAGTGCAGTAACACAGGGGTGTCATAGTGACCCCCAAACATAGACTCCATACCCTGGGACTGACTACTGTCTCCCAGGGCATGTAAAGTCACCATTGGCTTTACTAGTCTCAAATTGTGAACAGAAACAGTACAAACCATCATATTGTGGAAGTACTGGTAGGGGTAATTCGATTGCCCCTGGGTCTGTTTTCCAAGGGGGCACGGTCCAGTGCCCCCTTGTCGAGTTTCTGGCTGGTGGCAGTGGATACCATGCGAAATATTCCACCGGAATATTTCTTATGGGATTTTCCCATTGATTTTAAACGCACCAATTTTTGGTGCAATGTTAAAGATACCACCGGGTTATTTATTTAATTTTAATTCCCCGGTTGTTTTTTTTGCCAGGACTTGGTTTTAAAATGGCGTTTGTGTTCGCCTCTGAAACTCTAACCCAAGTCGAGCCCCTCGTTCCACTTTTTGGCGGGCTTCTGCACAGAAGCCCTCCAAATGGTGCCACTGTGTCTGGGGTCTAAAGGATGTGTGGGAGGGGGATTAGGCACCCTGGACTGAGTTGCCTTGGCAACTCAAGTAGCACTCTTGTGTGATTGGCCCAGTGGCTCACCACTTAGCATGGTTGAGTGACAGCTAGGCTGTTGAATGGGGATTTTTCTGCATAAAAGCAGGGCTTTGGGGACTGGAACTTCAGAAGTCGCCACAGGACCTAAAGAATCCAAAGAGGGGAGATGCTGAGCCATCTACAACGACGACACCACCGGTGGAGTGCTGCTGTAATTAACTCACCACTTCCCCAACGACAGAGGAGATCTTCTTCCAGGAGGGTCTTCCTCCCTTTGAGCTGGTGGGACCGACCAGTTCGGCTTTTTCGCCTTCCAGGACGTCTCGTGGTCGAATCGCCCGTGCCAAGCACCCCGGCGGCCGGATAGCCACACTTCACCACTGACCGCGAATAAAAGGCACGCACCTTTTAATCGGGAACTCCGCGGCTGGTTTCATCCCTGGCAGTGCAACGACTTCCAGCTTTCTTCCTCGTCGAGATCATCTCTTCCACTTTTCAAAGCCATGACTTGCACCCGCTGCCAGGAACAACTGCCACCGCTGGAGCTTTCTCACCATTTAAGGTAGTGTGTCCCACCTGGCCTCCCTTGCAACGGACTGTCCAAGGTGTCCCGTAAATCCTTGACTTTCCAACTGGGTTGGCCCCAGACCTTCTAACTTTGCCGTTCTGAACTAGTCCGACCTCTTTTTGACATTTTCTGCAAAGACTTTGAGTGCATTTCCACTGTGTGACCTTGGGCACATCCAGCCTTGTTCTCTCTAAGAGTGGGCCTGGCCTATGAACTTTGGCTCTACATTAGACCCTGCCTTTCCTGACTTGCTGTGGTTTCTTAAAAGTGTTGGTACTGTGTTATTTCCATGCTCTGCCTTTTCTCTCCCTTTTTAACGAATTATTGGAGTGCCATCTAGGTTACGCGCTCACCTCTGTTTTGCTAATAAGTGGTGTTTTAACCTAGACTTGTCGAATAATTAATTAGGGAGGTGTATATACTTATAGTGACTGTGTTTGAACTTGCTTGATATATTAGTGCCAGTGTATTTTCATAAGGTGTGTTTTAAATAAATACTTATATACTTTTAATACCAAAGCTCTGGTCAGTGTTTGCTTGTTCTACTGTATTGTTAGCCCTATTGTGTATGCTCTATATACTGCCCTACTCATCTTGAGAGAAGTCTGACTGCTCAGCCACAGCTACCAGGTAAATCTGGGTGGTGCAGACTGCTACCAATTGGGTTTACTGCTTACTCCTGTAGTCTTAATCTTTTTGCAGTGGTCCCTATGGGAATGCACAGGATTCTGCCTAACACTGACCCCGGTTCACTATCATTGTGCATCCCTTGATCGCTGAAACTACTCATAAAATCCACAACGGTAGCAAAAATCCGAGTACCCAAAAACCTGAAAAGCATCAGAACTGTAAGACAGTGGGCGGGATTCAGAATATGCAGAAACAAGCCAAGGGAACTGCAGCCCTAAACCCACTGCAATCTGTCCTCGCTTGTGTTCCGGTGGAGCACACCCACTGTGCACAGGCTGTCTGCAAAGCGTATCATTTATGAAATATATGTAAGAAATGCTGATTGAATCATCTGTGCAACCATCTGCCTAAATGCACATTTTGTCAACAACTTACAGATAGTGCCCTTTGAACATTATGTTCATGAGAGTAACGATAAGAATAGTGGCTATGTCACATTTTTACAGTGCTTAACTGACATTATTATGGCCTTGCAGCGCTATGGACTGTCTGCGAATTCGGTAGTCTCCATATGTAATGATAAGACTATATATTACATTGCAGGAAAATAACAATTGCTTTGGCAGAGATGATTACTGTAACATTATCTTTCCCAGCGTTATGTGTTAGGTGGGAGTATTGTGTGCTGAGACACAACTATCCTGAAACAATTGATTGCAGTGGTTCGCACAGATATCACAGGTATGACGTCATAGTGCTGTACCCTTGTCTGAGAGTGTAGACGCTACCCAGCTTAGGGTTCCTGTGCAGGGAGTTGCATATTTTACATCACTGTCACAAAATATTGTTATGACAGGTGTGTTGCTGGTATAGCTCTTGATTCCACAGTAAGGTAACCACGCGGTGCTGAGGAAGCTTAGTGGGGAGGGAGACTTTGAGGCTTCAAGCCAACAATGTAATTATGAGTGCGCAAACATGTCTGCACTGCAGGGTCCTAAACTGCTACAAAAGGGCATTTCTAGAATAGAGATAAGAGGATGACCCTGAAGAAGCTTCCATCTAAGACATTGTTGGGATCCTCTCAGAATAATCTGCATGCATACTATCCCTTTTCTACCACTTTCCATAGAAGCAGCTGCTAGATTTTACCCAGTGGCAGTAGAGTGAAAACAGATAACTTTGTGAAACAGCTCCCTCTACTGGACAACCTGCTCTTTGTACAGGACCGAACTGGACCAACACAATTGCAGGATGTTGAGAGAGGAATAAGGAATGAAACCAAGAGGTGGAAACGGTCTGAAATCCCCATGCCAAAGGTTCTTGGCCACCACTGGAAAATAGACTGATCCCTGTTATTGGTCCAATATATTCCACTGAATCACTGGGAAAGGAATTCCCTGTCTGTGGCAGGATTGCCAAGTAGGTTGAAAATGGGCAAGGTGTTCAGTGTTCAGGCCCAAATTGAAGAAAATAGGATTGAAAAAAAATGGACTTAGACACAAGACACCTTTCCCACTGGCAGGGGAAACAGGGATTTGGCAGCTGCTACACTTAGAACCCCTTCACACACCCTTTAAAAATACAGGCAGAACTGCAATAAAGACCATACACATGAATAAATTGCATTTGGGCAGTAGTAACATAAGGATTGTTGTCAGCTCCCTCGCCATTGTATGTTGATGTAGTTCCATCATTTTGCAGGTGTTGCCATGATGAGTTCTGGTACTCACATAATGTGGCAGATATTGTTATCAAATAACAGGTATTGCTGGTGTAAGGTGACTCTTTGCTTCTATTTTATAACCACACGCTAAACTACACACTCTCCTATAAATAAGCAACCTGTTGGTGAACAAGAGATTTGGTCCTGCACCTTACAGGCCAATGCATGGATCGTGTCTCTCCTGTGCATGCACTAAAATAGCACTCCAGCCTGAGCCCTAGGGGGTGCTATATGCCTCCAACGTGAGATAAATAATGGTCTACTCCAGGCCCCCTTTTCCAGTAACTGGGGAGATGCACAAAATTCCTGTTCCTAGACCGAGATTTAAATAAGAGGCTGGGAACAAATGGCAAGTCCATTTACACCAATATATTTATTGTAGCCCTTAGAAATGGTAGTGGTTGCATAATAAATATGAGCATTAATAGACAGTGACTGACCCTGTAGCCTGAATGAAAATGAATTGCCTATACTTGCTTTACATAGGCTAGCATGTGGCCTGGTAACAGATGCCGGTTGGATACATAGATACATGTTTGAGGTTACATACATTAACAGTAGGCCATGGGAAAAGATGCCTGTGGGATACATAGGTTAATAATAGTGTTTACATGCAGTGACAAATGGCCCTGGTAACAGATGCCTGTAGTGTAGGATGAATAGATTAATAATAAAAAATGAGTTTTATTATTCTGCCTTTACATTAATATTGCTTGGTAGTTCTTTTCAGTGGCGAACGCGATCTGGTTACCCAATCTTAACACTATACCCCCATTCATAGTTCATATATGTATAAACACCTAGGTTAGACTAGTTGGCTTAAAATGTATAACTAGGGGTAAATGGTTCAGTTTATACATCCTGAAAATTCTTCAAATCCTCACCGTTTACAGACAGGGGGAGCACTAGAGAGCTCCCTTATGGCGCTGTCACATGGAACCCTGGTAGCTGCAGTCTACCACAAAGACACACAACTCTACAGTCGCAAACAGACCAAACACAATCTGATAGACATTGTTGAAATAATTGCCAGGCCCTCCAATTCCGGAGAAATATAACAAAACATAAACTTCAGATGTGTCATTGTTTTCTTTTCCTTGCTGTGTGATCTTGAGTTACACTGTGTGTAAAAGGCAACACTGACCCTGAGGCTCTTCTCAGATCACCGACATACTCCAAACATACCACAGCACGGTTAAGGAACCCCACACCGCAAGCATAAACAAGCAGCCACATGAACGTGGTCCCAGGCAGCACAACCTTCAAAGATTTAGATCACGATCACACAGAGGTGCACCAACCTGGAAATTCCACCCTGCACCCTTTGGAAATCTCTGAATGGAAACAGGTCCACCTCTTTCAACCACAAAGTGCCTCACACAACTGATCAATTTTCTTTCTTCATTCACCGGAAAGATAAACTCAAACAAAACTCACAACCCCCCAGACACCTGAGGTTTGCTTAACCTGAAACCTCCTGCAAAGTGCTGCTGCAGAACGTGGTTTACAACCCTCACTGTAAACGCCTCCAGGCAACGCACGTGGCGGTGCAGAAAATAACGCAGACACAGGACCTCGGTTGTAAAATCGTTTGGAAAGAATCTCACATTGCGCTCTACGGACCATGCTTTACCGATCATCCAACCCACCCCCCCCCGCCCCTCCCTCAAGAGCACCTGAATGGAAATGTGTGTCTCCGGGGATAGACACCTTAAACCCACCCCCCCCCCATGTAGTGGCAGAGTCAAGAATGAATAAATGAGAAACTCACCAAAATATACCGTACCAGCAAAATAATTTAAACACGCCTCTGGGCTTTTGGTTGTAGCCGCGGATAGAAGCTCAGGGGTTACAACCAAAAAGGCTAGCTAGCCCCCAGTCCCGACAGTCCCAAAATTAGCGTAGCCCCCTATCTCGTCCAGATTTAGCAACACCCCTGGGTACAAGCAACACCCCAGTGCCAACAGAGCACACCTTGCGCTGCCTGTCATGGGGGGTTGACAAAATTGAAAACATTAAGTTCATGTGTTAAATCATTTCATTTATACAACCAGTGAGACATAAAACACAACACGAGAGGCTTTTCAAATGAATAAACTAATACCGACCAACTACAATTTACAAGAGAGCCCCTCCGCTCTCACGCTATGGCCTCCTGCTACCTCGCAAATGGAGGAAAGATAGGCCAAATACGCCTCACCAAGCTTCACCGGCTCACGGCAATAACTGGCAGCCTGCCTGCCCCACCTTCTGCGGGAGGGAAATTGACAGGAGAAACCAGGGCTGCAAAGGCCCTCGGGCGGTGACAGGAACCTAACCCCAGGGGCTGTGGGGACCCTCCACATGCCCCAGTCCTCAACGCGCTCTCCTCTGCTCACCATACGCAGCCTTTTCTTCCCCTGGGACCTCCCCACACTTCCTACTGCCCAGAGGGGCACTCTATGAACAATAAAAGTCAAAACACCCCAGGGGAACACCTGCTCCCCCTGCCGGTAGGCAAAACCAACACTCTCCATTTAACCTCCAATATAATGGAGCACCGAACTGCATCAAATGAGACCGATTTGTAAACGTTTATTGGTTTTATTTGCTTTTACTTCAATAAAGAAATGGAGATGGGAAATACCTCACCAACTATATGGAAAAGAACACAACAATTAAACAACCAGAAGGGCACCGCTGAAAGGGAATGAAGAGTGGGAAGAAAAAAAACACACACAACACACATACACACACACACACACACACACACACAATAGGCAAAAAAGGTAGCAGGCTCTCCTCTCTTGAAAGAACATGTCATGATAACCTGTTCTGTGGTTTTTACCCACAGTGCGAGTCTGCAGCCATCGCTTTCAGCTCACTGTACTTTTCACAAAAGAGGAATAACCATTTGCATATCAGTCTTTGTCCCACCCACAAGGACAGTCCAGCACCGAAATGCCAGGCAAACCTCCTTTGAACAAGAGTACCAACAGCAACCCCATACGCGTGTTTCAGCCTTGTTGGGCCTCATCAGTGAGGTGGAGCTGTGCCTTTCTGAGCACAGTGAACAAGGGGTCCACGTCTGGGTGACCAACCCCAAGTACATTACAAAAATGCAAAAAAGGTAGCAGGCACCCCTCTCTCGAAAGAACATGGCATGATAACCTGTTCTGTGTTTTTTACCCACAGTGCGAGTCTGCAGCCATCGCTTTCAGCTCACTGTATTTTCACAAAAGAGGAATAACCATTTGCATATCAGTCTTTGTCCCACCCACAAGGACAGTCCAGCACCGAAATGCCAGGCAAACCTCCTTTGAACAAGAGTACCAACAGCAACCCCATACGCGTGTTTCAGCCTTGTTGGGCCTCATCAGTGAGGTGGAGCTGTGCCTTTCTGAGCACAGTGAACAAGGGGTCCACGTCTGGGTGACCAACCCCAAGTACATTACAAAAATGCAAAAAAGGTAGCAGGCACCCCTCTCTCGAAAGAACATGGCATGATAACCTGTTCTGTGTTTTTTACCCACAGTGAGAGTCCGCAGCCATCGCTTTTAGCTCACTGTACTTTTCACAAAAGAGGAATATCCATTCGCATATCAGTCTTTGTCCCACACACAAGGGCAGTCCAGCACCGAAATGCCAGGAAATAGGTATACCTCTTTCAACCACAAAGTGCCTCACAGAACTGACCAATTTTCTTTGTTCATAGACCGGAAATATAGACTGAAACAAAACTCACAACCCCCCAAACACCTGAGGTTTTCTTAACCTGAAACCTCCTACAATGAGGTGCTGTAGAACGTGGTTTACAACCCTCACTGTAAACGCCTCCAGGCAACGTACGCGGCGGTGCAGAAAATAACACAGACACAGGACCGTGGTTGTAAAAAAAAAGTTTGGAAAGAATCTTACATTGCGCCTTATGGACCATGCTCTACCGAACTCTCCCGCCCCCCGTCCCCCCGTTGCCTCCCACCCCCTCCACAGCACCTAAGTGGAAATGTGTGTCTCCGGGGATAAACCCTAAAACCCCCCATGCAGTGGCAGAGTCAGGAATGAACAAATGAGAAACTCACCAAAATATACCATACCAGCAAACAGGGGCATAGGAGACACATAAAATCTGGTGGAGATAGGGGACACTTTGGGGACTTTGCTAGACACAAGCCACAGAGTAAAATGATATGTCAATTTTAATTGTAGTGAGTGATGATCATGCACATTTGTTAAAAAAATAAACACATTTTTTTTGCACTCTCTGTATGCATGATAAATTCTGTTGCTATTGTTTGTATGTCAACCAGATCCATTATATCTTTGTGTATATTGCACACACAAACATGATTGAGTCTAATGTGTAATGTGAATATTGGCGAGGTGGCTCGAGACAAACACCCAGCTCATCTGTGCCATTTTGGATGCAAGCGATAAAAAAGACAGACAAATTAGGGTTTTAACATGATAATACCCACAGTAGAAACACAGGTGTTTGGAGTGGCAAAGGTTAATCAGCACATGGAAATTGCACATGGAATAAAGTATATTGCAGTTACCGACCAATGAGAGCCTTGACCACATAAAGGAACAACGCCGAAGCTCGAATCAGGGTCAAGAAACATACACTATACTATACTTGTATGTGTCATAGCAGAGTAATGACCGCTTAAAATACATTGTCACCCCACTATCTGCTTTAATATTGGCAAGCGAATTTGAATGGTGGCAGAGAATCTGGCAGAGAGAGCCAGAGCACATTGGGGAAGGAGGGGGCAGATCTGTCCTGCCTTTAGTCCAGACTGCATGAACACCCACAACTGTGAGAGGTAATATAGGAAGACAAAGGGAGAGCCTCAACAGGAATGCAGGGTAATCCGCAGAGAGTGAATGTTACACAGCATGAGAACCTACCTATGTAGCCCCCAGGCGACATCCCCACATCAAGGCACTCAGTTGAAAACTGTGCTTGTGAAAGAGGCTACAATGAGAGCACCTGAAGCTGCTTCGTGTCATTACAGTAAATTGGAGCATGTCATTAATGAACTATTGCTTTCTTCCAGCAGAGGTGACAAATCCAGCACATGCTGAATCCCAAAAGCAGAGGAATGCCAGCATTCTAAGGATTGGCTCAGTCTGGGCTGCATGTGGGTAGCATTGCGAGGGCACTCCTAGAATCTTTCATTCAGATAAGGAATGGTTTAGTGCCACTGTCAGGGATTATTCCACAGAGCAATTCATTACTACTGCCGAGAAAGTGTGGCATAGCCTGGGAAAATTTACATGCTACAGTGAAACATTATCCTGTGAACCGCTGTAAGCTTCGGATTAACGGTGGCAGTTCTGCCAGGTTGCAGAACACACATGCCTCTGTTCACTTTCCCCCTTTAAGACACTTAAAAAGAGTTTCTAGTCCTAAAATGTATTCATTTCAACATCCCTCTAGCTAGATGTTCCCGTCCACCAATGTGCCTTGATTAAAAAGGTAGGTAACCTCCAATTCTCTCCCAAATTTCCACCATTGGCAATTCCCATTGTTGACCATTAAGGGTTAGAACAAGAGACATGGGCGGTTCTGAGCCTTCGAAGCCTGGACATCTTCTAGGCCCCCTTTATGCATGCACATCAGTTAGGGGCTGGCGGTAGCCTTTTGACAGGTGGTGCACATGCACACCAAAGAATCTAAGGGGTGCAAACCAGTGGGCTGCTGTGAGATTACTGGCTGTCATCTTTGCTGGGTGTTGAAAAGACGCACAGAGAACCTCTTAAGCCAGAGGCCAGTGCTAAGCTTTTCAGTAATCATCCAAATACCACACCTCTCCTAATGCCTGCACTGTGCTGCAGTTCCCCTATTGCGTGTCAGGGTAGCTGCAGGGTGACCGGGTCACCGTGACCTGGTACCTGATGTGGCATGGGACCAGGGTGGGTTACGGTACGAGCACGACTGTTCTGCTTTCAGGCAACCAACCTGACCTGTCACCCCACCCAAAAGCAGAGGGGCGTGAAAACAAGAGGCAGGATAGAAGAAAACTGGGACAGAGAAGGCCGGGAGACACTTAGGCAAATGTGGAAGAAATAAAAAGCAGTGTCTATACTTTTAAAGGTGGATCCAAATTAAACACTTGTCCACCTATCCAATGAACAACCACTGACCCCTGCCCACACCCAAATCCCTGCTACAGGCATACCCCTACCCATACCAGAACCCCTGCTGCAGGGATACCTCGATCCACACCAGAATCCCCACTGCAGGGCTACCTCTGCCCACGGCAGACAGCCCAGCAAGCAGCAAGTGAGACTGCAACCATTTAAATTTCACTGGTCGCTTCTGCAAAAGTAAATAGGATCTGACCGTCCCTGCCCAGCCTGAGACTCAGCACGTGGCATCACTGCCCTTGTCAGCCTGCTCACTCATGCTCCGTGCTCGCTTGGCTGACAGTAGTCAGCAGCACTGTGACTGGACTCCGGAAGCTGCGCAGAAGTGCACTGCGCAGGAGCATGCACAGTTTGTTTCTTGCCCGGGCAGTGCTTGGAGACATATGTGCAGGCGCGTGGCTCGGGCCGTGGCACGCCACGAACAGAACTTTTGTTCTGTTCTGTTGGGTTAAAATGATGCATTTTACCGCACTTCCCTTGAGGCTAGGGCAGTGAGGCTCTAGGGGCTGGTGCTAGGGCGTGGTGCCCATTAGGAGGATCTCATGGAGAGGGCTTCTCCCCCTACGGGACCAGGGACGATTATCCAGGGAGAATGTGGTACATACACCCTGTACCCCAACCTTCCTCATACCCTACACAGACTTCTGTGATTCCCAACACCTCTGTATGTTTTTGTAGAACAGGAAATTCCATCCTCCTAGAACATACTGAGACGAGGAAGAAATCAACGAACCCAGTAGAAAGTAATGAATGAGGAACGCAAAACAGAACAAAGGTACATGTTCCATTTAATACAATCACACTGAGGATACAAAAACAGCCAGGAAGAGAAGAGACCAGGATCCCGAGAACAGAGCGGGATGGTCCAGAGTCAGACCAGGCAGGGAGCACCACCCAACAAACCATGAAAGAGAGACTCTGGGCGTTCTGGAGGATTGGAGAGAGCGATCGGGGAGAACCCTGCTGTCCAACAGAAGCTTGCAACTGCAGAGCTGCCAAAGACAGAAAACAGACCGTGCGAGTCGGGAAAGCCCCAAGACTGGTCACAGACATCAATTAAGACCCAAGATGATCGCAGACCACAAAAAAGGTTTGCCTGTTGCTGGTAAGGTTCAGACCCTCCCACTCCCCAAGAGGGTGTTGGAAAGCCCAGAAGGGAGAAGGAAACCGAGAATACAGGGTCTAGGATCCTGACCGAGGAAAGAGACTTTGGCATACCTTGGGTAATACAATAGTACTTGGCAGGAGAGTGAATCAAGTCTATCAAGAAGAAGGGGCCTGCAAGAAAGGTGAGTCTGGGACTCGCACCCAGAAAAGGAAGAGCGATTATCATCATTCTTCATAGTCACAGTAACTGGCAGGGTACTGAACCAGGTTTGCTGTGATTAACGAAAGCCTGACCAAGGCCAGGGGAAGCAAGACATTCCCCCATTGTTGTGTTGTGAAATGCCATGAGAAGAGAAGCAATCTCTTGGTATTGTGAGAAGCCTGGAGAGAGCCAGGAAAGCAATGAAAAGAGAAGCATTCTCTTGGCAGTGCAAGGAGCCAGGAGAGAACTGGTGGAAGGGAGTCATTCCAGCTGGTGTTTGTGAACATTGTAAAAAGGCAAGAAAAGAGAAGCAATTTCTTGGCATTGCAAGAAGCCTGGAGAGAGCCAGGAAAGCCACAAGAAGAGGCATTCACTTGGCAGTGCAAGGACCCAAGAGAGAATCAGGGAAAGGGAATCAGTCCCCCAAGTTGTATTTGTGAACATTGTGAGGAGCCAAGAGAAAAAAGCCATTTTATGGATACCAGAACTTTGAGTTAGAACGTTTGTTTCTTTCTGAACCAGAGAACTTTTTGCTACTTTGAAACTTTGATGTAACCTTTGTGAAAAGGATTGCGACCAGGGGGAAAGGGATCCATCCCCTCAGGAACCAGTTCTTCTGATACATGGAACTGTGCCTGTCCAGAAGACTGGAGTCATTCTTCTGGACCAAGAAGACAGTAAACCCCTTTTAGTTTAGTAGTAAGTGTAAGGGCTGGGAATAGGTTTTGACACAGGATTGTGGACACTTTTAGTTTTGGGTCTCCGTAGTTTTAATTGAAGCCAGGAAACCCTTCTTAGAAATAGGGCGAAATGAGTTTTCTTTTCATTACTTTTCTAAAGCAATACAAGTCTTTGCCAATCACCACGCCACCATTTTGTCAGACTCGTACTCCTGCACCTTTACAACACCCACAAAAAGGCCAGGCCAATCCCGGGTGCCGTTCCAGGGAATCTGGGAGACAGGGTCAGTGTTCCTGAGGGCAATGCATGGAAACATTGCCCATGAGATGAGGACATTGTGCCTAGTGTTTGGGCACATCTTCAGCCAGGGAAAATGTGTGCATGACACGGTTGTGGGCAGTGTAAGGTGTCATTTTCTCAAAGCATCACATAGGGAGAGTGCATTTGAGAGTTTTGCTGTGGTGGTGTGGCACATGGGACTTATGTAAATCATTTTTGTTTTGTTTCTGGAGGGGAACTATTTATCTTCTTCCATTAAAAAATGTAACCACAAAATTACAAAGATCAAAATTTAAAAGAAATTATTCTAAAGAAAAAACATTTATACCCCAAAAAATGACATGTTAAACATCTTTCAATTTAGTTTGGGATAATGTGTTAGGTGTTGAAGAATAAACACTCAATTGAGGATAGAAATTAGAAAGTAGGTTCCATAGGATTTCAGGATCAACATTCACTAAGAATTTGGTCTCTCTGTCCTCTTAAGAAAGGGTGTGCACCATTCACTTTTCTAGGGAGAGAGCATGCACATAGGGACAGTTATCCTTCCTTCCACAAGGAACACTAAGGATGCTTGAGAATCTAACCTGAATCTACAATGTAATCTCCAGTGCCTGAGCTGGTAGTGTAAATAGAAATGACAGTAGCTGGCACCCACTCCACTGCCCAGAGTGCCCTGCCCAATTGGAGACAGCAGGTCATCCTCTGATTCAATTGTGATCTGCTGCTGACTTTGAAGTTCCTGTCGCTGTGCTTGTCAATGCAATGGTATCTTGCAAAAGTCGACTGTGATATGGTACTCATTCATTTTAATGACCGTCAGTTTTTCTACATAGGCTGCAGAGAGGCTTCTCCTGTGGTCACAGACAATGTCAGCAGCACTAAAAACACCATCTGACTGCACCCTATCAGCTTAGGATGCCAATGGCTGGACAGACAAGTGCCACTAGACACACAGCTTGGAGAAGCAATACTGCATGGGTTATCATCCTTGCCAAGCGGGCATGTGTGGTAGTGCTATATGCCCTATGTCTGAAATCATCGCCACCAACTCCAACACATTTTCCAGCACCTCCAAATTCTTTTCAGTTCCCCCAAAAGAATTCAACTTCTTGTTTTGTGTGAGGGAAAGCATGTTCAAACAAGCTGCCCATGCACAAACTGCTCAACTTCCCACTACCGGTGATTACTACCATCATCTCCACTATTTTTCTGGCAACCCCAAATACTTTTCTGTTCCCCCAATATGATTCAACAGCTTGTTTTGCGTGTGAGTGTGACCGTTCAAGCAAATTGGACCACTGCAACCCATAGCAATATAAGTCTGAATCCCTTATAAACCAGCTCCGGTATTAAGCACGTTATAAAAGAACAATTATAATTATAAGTCGTGTTACATATGCCATTCTGCCCTAACCCTCATATTTTCACTCTAATACATCACATTTCATTTGAAAGTGAATCAGCAACGTAATCATAATACATTTGTTAAATGTTGCTGCAGCTATCTGCACTATGTGTTTGTCATGGGATGAGTTTTTGAAAGTCAATGGTGGACAGGTTGCAAGGATGCAGGAGAGTCTCCGACGTGAGAGCACTGGAGATTGACAGAAAGATTTTCTACCCGGACAGCATGGCATTTAACATCGCCAGGCAGACTAGAGGGAAATCCAAAGTTATTTCTTATCCATACTTTCCTAACAATGAGAAACTGTGTTTCGCACAGTGCATCAAGGTATACAAGAGGTCATCGGCGCGAGTCAGGCCGCTAGGGGTGTCTCATCTAGTGCGTAGGAGGCCCTTTCAAGCAGTGGCGGTAGCTACTATCGCCGGATAGGTAAGAGAGAAACTGACATTAGCGGGGGTAGACACTGCAGTGTTCGGAGCACATTCGGTTAGAGGGACAATGGCGTCTAGATTTTTTGCAGTAGGAGTTTTCTTGCAAGACATTCTCAAGGCACCGACTGGTCGAGTGACTCCACGTTCAGGACATTTTATTTTAAGCCAGTGTCGGAGTTAACAGCAACAGTAGTAAGAAGTTTTGAACAAGCATAATGTGAGCCTCTGGTCTTGACATAGAATGAAGATTACCCAGGTGTATAGCACAGGGAGTCTTGATTCTATTAAAGACACAGAGGCGAGCATTACCCCACCTAGTCAAATACACATTTGGGGAGCAGTGATTGACATTAAGAGCAAGCTTGGGCTAGATCATAAGTGCGCTGTATTATGGCATATTTCTCATACTGATTGTATGTACTCTTTTGCAGGGGATGACCAGAAGACTCTGTGAGTCTTTATTGGACGTGAGTGTGGCAAGGCAGAGGTGCTTGCAGCAGCGAAGACTGTGGTTGGCGCGCCACTTAGATGTGGTGAAGTTCCGGTTGCCCTCGTTGGGCCTTTTTGAACTGTTGTGTAGAATGTTGGTTTGGTTTGACTTTGGACTTAATTCATCAACAAGAGGAGGAAGGCACACAGGCAGAATGTGACATGGGAAGGCCTGGAGGGTCCTTATTGGTTGGAACTTTGAGAAGAAACTACTGTGGCAGAAAAAGATTGATGGGATATGTTTTTTTTTTCCTGGAATAGTTTCTAGTTTTGTTTAAAAAGAAAATGTTTGGTTAAAGAAGTGTTTAAGAGTTGATATAAAGAAAAATATGAGATTTGAGAGCCGCTGGATTGTAGCATTAAAGAAATGTAAGCATAATGCTCACCTCCGTGTCTTTAATAGAATCAAGACTCCCTGTGCTATACACCTGGGTATTCCTCATTAGCCGAGGGAAAAGGCCTTTCTCCCTCTCTGCAGCTCTGCTGTGAGGGAGCCTGCATGTACCTACTGATTCATCTATACCGACGCCGGAGAAGAGTCCCTGTGATCACCGCCTGTCTCTACCAGCATTGATGCCCACGAGATCCAAGGACAGCGCCGTCCGTGAGATGGCTGCTCTGGTTGCCCATGCAACCAGCATCAACAAGGTGGAGCCTGGGAACATGCCCATGAAATTCACCGCCGCAGCCCCTGCTAGGGATTGGTCTCCTCTACCTGCCAGCTCCTCCCCTCCTGCCTTAAATGAAGAGGGAGGAGGCCACCAGACGAAGCTGCTGGGAGAAGACCGAGGGAAAAGGCCTTTCATCTCTCTGCAGCTCCGCTGCAAGGGAGCCTGCATGTACCTGCTGATTCATCTATACTGACCCCGGAGAGGAGTCCCTGTGATCCCGCCTGTCTCGGCCACCATTGATGCCCACGTGTTCCAAGGACAGCGCTGGCTGTGAGATGGCCGCTCTGGTTGCCCAGGCAAACAGCATCAACAAGCTGGAGCCTGGGAACATGCCCGCGAAATTCAGTGCCACGGCCCCTGCTAGGGATTGGTCTCCTCTGCCTGCCAGCTCCTCCCCTCCTGCCTTAAATGGAGAGGGAGGAGGCCAGCAGGCGAAGTCGCTGGGAGAAGGCTGAGGGAAAAGGCCTTTCTCCCTCTCTGCAGATCTCCGCTGCTCGACGGTGCTGTACGGTGGTCCCTGTTGCTCTATCCAAGGTAAGGCTCTGGTTCCAAGCCTTAGTAATACACTCATGCTGAATCATGATACCGCCGTATTACCCAATCACCCATTCCATATCTCATGCCTTGCAAGAAATACGTGGCTCCGGTCTTGTACCGCTACGCCACTCCCTCTCTCCTACTCACCGCACTTAGTCAACCGTAATCGGCGACTAGGAACAAGAGGCACCCACTCTGCTCACCACCTTAAGGGTTTGGCCTATTCTGTCACGGCTGTACAGACACAGGCACAGACAACATTGCAGCATACACCGTGCTACTGGCGGCACCTCCCCTCTCCTCATCCGAAATATATTTAGCCCAACCCCATGTCTATCCTCTTAGATTTCCCGACTCCTCGTAGATAGCTTCAGCAACCGCCGCCGTACAGGAACCCACTGCGATAATTTGTTTCAAAGCCAGGGTGCTTATCACCACCCAACCTGCCTTAAGGATGCCTGGGTATGCCTGCTCATTAAGAAACCATCCCTTGACCCAAGGGTACCGGGGAACTATAGGCCCATCAACACCGTCCCATTCTTACTACAAATCCTGGACAAAGCAGCCTACCTGCAAGTCCAAGAATTTCTCGACCGTCTTCTGGGACTTTGGCAGTCTGGCTTCAGACCACAACATGGCACCGAAACGGGTCTCTCCTTGACCTGAAAAATCAAATGGACGACATCAGACTCCGGCAAACCAGCGCTCCTTCTGCTCCTTGATTTATCGGCTGCATTTGACCTGAAAGATCATAAAGCACTATGCCACCATCTCTCCATAGCGGCCAATTTCTCCCCCAAGGCGTATGCGTGGATCACTTCGTTTCTACAGGAAAGGGCCATGAAAGTTTTCTCTGACTACTCCTAGTCACATCAAATGTGGAGTCCCCCAGGGCTCTTGCATTGCGCCTACCCTTTACAACCTGTTCACCAGGCCTCTCTTCAACATTCTGGACGCACTGGGCATCTCATACACCAACTATACTGATGGCACCCAGGTGCTCATTCCCATCTCAGGTGATTATGAGGTCGACAGGGACACCCTTACCTCTATCTACTGTACGATCCAAGCTTGGATGGCAGAAAACTGGTTATGTCTTAATAGTGAGAAAAGCGAACTTCTGTTAATCGGGTCCCAACCATTCTGGGCAACTTGGACAAACAATACTTCTCCTTTACCATTGATAATATACCCATCTCTGTGTTACAAACAGTCAAGACCCTGGGCGTCTACCTTGACTCTTATTTCACCATGAACATGCAGGTCAATGCAATTGCCTCCTCTTTGGCATACTACTCTAAAATGCTTAATGCAGCAAGACCCTTCTTATCTGTACAGAACTGCCCCACGATTGCTAGGGCAATGATTGGATCTAGACTGAATTACTGCAATGCCCTCCTTGGTGGGACCTCTGGCAAAAACATTGCTAAACTCCAACTGGTTCAAAACATTTCCCTGAGAGCTGCCAGAGGAATCTCCAAGAAGGACCACATCTCTGATGTGAGAAGGCAGGTCCATTGGCTTCCCGTCAAAGAGAGAATCATCTTTAAAATCCTCTCTCTCATGCATAAATGCCTCCATGACTTGGCACCTCCATACCTGGCCCAAAGAATAGCTAAGCGAACATCCTCCAGGCCCTCATGAATGGCCTACACTAATTTGATCTCCACGCCTAAGACCCAGTGAGTGCGTGCTGGCGGTACTAGCTTCCTAGTCATGGCAGCATCACATTGGAATGCTCTTCCCACGCACCACAGGGGGATTGACTCCCACCTAGCTTTCTGTAAAGCCATTAAAACTAGGCTATTTGTATGACGTGTACGACTCTGAAGTGTATACTCTGTAACACTCCTAGAGTATCATCTGCCACTAAGCAAGCCTTTCAATGTTTTTCACCACTGTTGTAACTTCATCACTGCTTCTAACTGCATCTGTAACCAAGTACCTCCTATCTGTAACCAAGAAACCTTACATGTTGCTACCACCTTGTAACCATGAATCATGCCACGTAAACTTTCATGTAATGCCTATCGGCTGTAGTGCGCTCTACAAATGTACAGAGGATTATTAAAAGTATTTTGAGAGACCCCTGTTTACAAGCTAAGTCAATAAAAGGGGACTGGGTCTGTAAAATAAATGACATTTGTAGAAGTATATTTAATGTCTCCTGGGGGCAACCAGACGTGGTCTCCCTCTCACTGTGCTTAGAGAGGCATCAGCTTCACCTCACTGATGATCCCCAACAAGGGTGAAACACATGTATGGGGTTGCTGGTGGTACTCTCGTTCAGATTGGAATTGCCATTGTATTTCGGTGCTGGACTGCCCCTGGGCAGGACAAAGACTGATATGCAAATGGATATTTCCCATCTGTGAAAGGCACAGTGAGTAAAAGCAGTGGCTGCGAACTCTCAAGTGGTTAATAACCACTGAACAGGTTATCATGTCTGTTCTTGCGAGAGAGGGGCGCCCGCTACCTTTGTAAAACTATTTTTTAAGGAACCTGGGATTGGTAACCCTAGGTCTCCTGGGGGCAACCAGACGTGGTCTCCCTCTCACTGTGCTTAGAGAGGCATCAGCTTCACCTCACTGATGATCCCCAACAAGGGTGAAACACGTGTATGGGGTTGCTGGTGGTACTCTCGTTCAGATTGGAATTGCCATTGTATTTCGGTGCTGGACTGCCCCTGGGCAGGACAAAGACTGATATGCAAATGGATATTTCCCATCTGTGAAAGGCACAGTGAGTAAAAGCAGTGGCTGCGAACTCTCAAGTGGTTAATAACCACTGAACAGGTTATCATGTCTGTTCTTGCGAGAGAGGGGCGCCCGCTACCTTTGTAAAACTATATTTAAAATAGATTGGACCTCATTATGGGACCGGCGGTAGCTGTGCCGGTAAAACCGACAAGTGGCTGCCAGACTCGTAATGAATTAACGGCGCCTGACTTCCCAGTGCCACCGGGCTATACCAAGTCCGGTGGCCGGGATGTCAGGCATCCGCAATTTTGTTAGTGCCCATTCCCATAGGACTCCATGGGACTGGGGACACGGGAGCACCGGCACCATTAACAATGGTGCCAGTGCTCCTGGGAGAACTCCGCAAGTGGGTGCCGTCCCACCTGGCAGGTCTGACCCTGGCAAGTGGGACAGCACCCGCCCACAGAGTCGTACTCTGCCTGTCTGGTAACAACGGTGCCAGTAGGCTTACCGGCACTGTTGTTACCGAACCGGCACAGTTTTAATGAGGCCCATTGTCTTAGAATCCAAAATTGTGCAGGGCAAGTTAATCTCCAATAATAACCAATTATTAATTGTTCTTAGTGCTGTATTCCAATCTTTCTCTTCACGCTTTGAAACACTTGTGTATGGGCGCGCTATAAATAAAACATCATATCATTATCTTTTTCACTGGTTGTGTTTGTATTGGATACTTTTTCAGTAGAGGTGAACGTTTTTTTCAAGCTATAACATCTTATGATAAAAACAATATATTAATTAATTCCCTACATTTTCACAGGAGCAAATCTAATTTTTTCATTTGTGAGCATCGTGCACAATGTGATTTACATATTTTCAGGGATTGATAAACTTCTTAACTTGTGAAAACCATCCCTTACACCAAAGAAGAAATCCTGACTAGAGTGTTTTACTCCTTAAAGCGAAATAGGAAGGATGTTAGTTTATCCCCTTAATATCAATTTAAATAACCAATGTCATTTTTCCAAATAATGTTTCTCAGGAATTGAATGATTATGTCTTAAGTGGACTCCTAATGCCATTTAAAATTGACTTGCTGGTTCCTTTTCTATTTAAATTTTATGATCTCAGTGTGTGTTGTCCTTTACTACATTAAGATCGTTTTCTCTCCACAATAAAGGCTTCTACCTTGAATCCAAGCTTTTAAAGTAAGTGCATCCAAGTCAACAGTACCAAACATTCTTGTATCTATGTCCAAGTTAGAAACCAAAGGTGTCCGCCCTTTTAAAGTTGAATCAGCCACAGAAAATGAAAGTCAATGGGACTCATTATAACCCTGGTGGTAGCCGGGCCAGTAAAACAGGCACGGCTGCCGCCAGAGTTGCATTTTTCCCAGCACCCATCAATGAGTAATTACCGGGTAATTATGACATTGCCGGACCCGGTAATTCCTGCATTGCCGGGTGCCGGTGCCTGTCAGCCCCAATAGGGCTCAATGGGAATGGGGAGGCTGGATGCACAGACACCGTTATAAATGGTGCCGGTGCATCCGACATGCTGTGCTCGCGGGTGCCGCTCTGCCCGCCAGGCCAGACCTGGCGGGCTGACAGGCGCCTGCGAGCACAGCTCGTAGTATGGCGGTCCGGGAACTACGGTACCGGCATGCTTACCGGTACCGTAGTTCCTGGACTGCCATGCTTATAATGAGGCCCAATATGTTGCTCTGATGCCAACACATGGCTTCAGCGAAAAACTAAGTTAATTGTATTGCTGTACATTTCATTCTAAGAATATTTTTGTCTTTTTCAATTCAACATCGATGACAATTTGTATGTGTATATTGGAGAGGATGCTACTCTTGTCTAGAATAATTCACCTGTTTCTTGTCCCACATATTGGGGTGTGGGTATTAGATCAGGGATATTCTTCAGTAAAAAGAATCAAATGTTAGAAATGTACATATATTGCATAGATTTGAAGTCCTCACACCACCACATCCCCCATTACCTCAATTTACTTCCCACCTCACCACAAAACATCACCACTGAAACATCACCTCAAAACATCACCCCACCCACTCAACATCAAACATAAATCATCAATCCATGACATTGTGTACCACATTTCACACACCATCACCTCATCCCACCACCTTAACTAACAATCTCACCCTAACCGTTTTTTTTCCTTCCCACCATCCCTCCAGCATTATCTGAAATGTTGTCAGGCCTAGTATGATTGTCGCTTGTTTTGTTCCTCCGCTCCCTTTCTGCACCCCTCTCCCTCACCTTTTGTTTTTCTCCGGCTCTACCAAAAATGTTGTCAGGCCTAGTACGGTAGTCGCCTGTCTGTGTCCATTTCCTTCCCACTCTCCCCCTCCCTTCCTTTTCTATGTCTTAGCTTTTGCACTATCTGAAATGTTGTCAGGCCGAGTATGATAGTTAATTTCACATCCTTAGTGTTCACGGCCTGTAAGAATGTGGTTGTATTTTCCCTTGTTCACTCCCTTGCCTTGAAGTGCTTTGAAACACAATGTGTATAGGCGCTATATAAATAAACAATCATATCATATCATAACCACACTGCAACCATACTAGCTCACTCCAATCCACCCATCCTATCAACCTTATACCATCAGCCATGCCTATCCCCACACCACTCCTACTCACACCACCCTCATCCCATCTCCTCACCTAAATCCACCTACACCATCAGCTATCACAACCTCACTCCACACACCCACCGAGAATCTCCCTCACCCCACTCCAACACTACCCACCCAACTTCACCCACCACCTCATTCCACTCATCTGATCCTCCCACCTCCCACACATTGCCTCAATCAGAAAGAATCAACCTGCCAGCTCACACACAACTCACTTCACCCCACACACCTGACCATCCCCCACCTCACTTCACCCAACATCAACCCACCACCTTACATCACACCACCCTTCCTTGCCTTACCCCAGCCCACCCCTCTGTATAACCACAACCAACCTATGTAACCTCACACCACCTGCACACCCAACCTCACTCTACCTCCTAGCACCTAACTTCATCCCACACCAGCCATCCAAGCAAGCCACATCCTTCCCTCCCACCAACTCATACCATCATCCCAGTCTTACCACATCATCTCACCCACACCACTTACCTCACCCACCCTTATTCACCACTTTGCCCTACCATACCTGACCACCTCTCAACTATAAAACATCACCCCACCTCAGCTTACCTACACCACCTTAACACAGCCATCCAATCCCAAACTTACCTCCCCACACCACCCCAACGCCAGTCTCCCACCTGCCCTCCTGACTTCATTTGCTCACTTCACACCCTCAACCCACCTTCAACCACAAATTGACCCCCTTCGACCAAAGCCTCACCCACATTACTCACACATTCCACAAGCACATGAACCACCCCACCAGCCACTCTCACCTCACCCCACCCCATCCCCCCACTTGGCTCCTCACCACCAAAACTTCACCTCACTTGAACCCCTAAACTCACACCAACTCAACCCATTATCTCACCTGCATCACATCACCATATTCCCACCCAAAATGTTAACCTACAAGACTTCCCACACTCACCCTTACTCCATCACCCGCACACACCACACCCACATATTGCCTACTTTCTTTCTCACCAACCCACCATCCAAACCACATCCCTCCACCTCACCACCTCAACCCTGCAAAACCACAAAGCCTCACACCCCTACACCACCATCCCAAACATGTCACCTTATAACCACGCAAACACCATCAAACGTCACCCAACCTCCCATTCTGACATCCGCTTGTTTTTAACATGACTTCAGTGAAGGATACAAATAGTACTTACAAATCATGTGGCTGAAGGCAGACCTGGTTTAGGCATTTTTATTACAACCGTAGCACGTTTACAGCTCCAATTAAGTCATTAACTCTCAGAAGATTGGTTTTAAAAAGCACTGGCACGCACTACCAGTGCAAAGTTTGATGGTAAGGATTGATTAAAACCTGCTGAAAGAGTTCCCAGGAGGAGGTCTTTTGGGCGGGGAGGGACAATAACTGGGTGGGAATGGACATAGGGATTAGCATGGCCATGCAGTCAATGGGTGGGCACATAACGAAACAATACCTTCAAGCTTTGGGACCCCTCTAAATGCACTCCAATGGAACAGTTTCAGATTATAGGTGGCTCTGTCACTCAATAGCCCATACTGAAAAAGTGAGTAATTGCAGCATTAGGAGTCCTAAGAATGACCAATAACTTTAACAATAGGGCACAGGCCGAATCTGTAACTGTTTTGGCTACCTGAGGTTTTGGAATGGAGTGTAGGCCCACCAGGAGTAAAAAGAGACGTGAGCTGTTTGCAAAATTCTCAGCTCCACATGACCAGTGGTCGAAGTGGGAGGGAAAGTGGGAGGGAGCAGTTGAGAGCGGTAATCCTCTACTTTCTTTTTTTTCAACGTTTTACTGTTCCTATACTTTTATTTTAAAAAGAAACCGTTCCGGAATGATTTACTTTTAAAATAAAAGTGTGGGAAGAAGTTTAAACTTGCACTTCAGTGCACTGCACTGAACATTCCCTTAAACAGCAGGTGCGTTTGTTTGGGCGTTTGGTTTGTGTGTGGGGGGAGAGGGGGGGAGTGATGGAGTTTGTGGGGAGCAGGGTGTGTAGGCCAGCAGGGTTCCACTACTTATTTTCACACACTTCGACCACTGCGCAAGACGCATCCACTCCCCCCCCCCTTCCTTTCTATATTAATGGCCCCGTTTGCGCAACTCCGCTTTCTGGGAATGCACATTTAAAGCGCATCCTTTGTGAATAATAATACAAGATAACATAACGTGTTAGACATTGTGATATGTACAATATTGCATTCCGTTTTGTACCTTTTCACATCAGCAGGCAAACGCGTCAGCTTCTCTCGTGTCGTTTCCCCAGACGGATCAGAGGCGGTGATGCTGCCTCGCGCTGGAGGCAATAGCTTGGAAACTTTGATCACTGAAAGGAAACCACAAGGGTACTCGCTGGCAGCAACAAGTAGACCACGCTCCTCATTAGTGCGTCTGATAACATGCCTGCAGAAGAAGAATTCTGCAATCGCACGCACGCGCTGACAGCTCAGTTTGATCATCATCACGGACACAATAGGGATGCACACCCAAGATGACACTCGAGCAGTCCGCGGACTTCTGCCTCAACCTTCAGAGAATGCCGCGAAGAGGAGCAGGCGCCTAGCCTGACCTTCAGAATGAAATCACGTGACGGTAGTTGGGACATGCACTGCTGCACATCATTCCAAGTCTGAGATGGATCTGAGTATATATAACAATATTCTAAATGTTTTAACATTTCATTAAAGCGTCCTCATCCAAAGGCACGCGAACAGGTTAAGTGCATGTCTGCTATAAGTTTAGAAGCTCATGGGTGGGTGGCGACTCGAGTCACCTACAGAAGGGCAGGACTATTAGCTATTCGCCGAGCCACTGACTGCCATAACCTTCTGCAAAAGGACACCAAGCTCATGCGAGAGGCACATCTTGATATAAAAAATAGTATACGAAAGAACACAAAGGCTGGATAACCTTAACTATCATTTACATTTGCAAAGCAACTGGATAATGCACATCTTCAGAAGGCAGTAATGTAAGAACACGGACTCGCTCTTTCCCGCCATGCTATATATTGACAGAGCCAATCGTTTTAGCGTTTGCATTTGTTTATTGCATTTTACGCGTATAGGTACGACTGTAGTAAACACTTGGGCTCTGCTTAGCCAGAAATTGCAAACATGTTATGTTATGTTACTTGCCATTTATATAGAGCGTTATATATCATTGGTATGACCTCAAAGCGCTGGTAGGTTGAACGCTCTTGGGAACCGTAGTTCTGGTCAGTAGAGAGAGATGGTGTCGTAGGGTGCATGGGTGCACCAGATATGTGTGCAGCTGATGTAACTGCCAGATGGTAGCTGCGTCCTAGTGGTAGGTGTGGTGCTGGAGATATCAGTTGAATGTTTGCAGTCTGGTGGGTGGACAGCCAGACTGGGCTCTGGCTGCGTTAGGCCTGAAGGACGCATATGTGAGCGACTAGGCCGGAATGTGCTCGGCTAGCTGTGTTTTATTAGGGTGATGAGGTGTTCATGGGGTCGTAGTCGTATGTGAACGGCTAGGCAGCATGAATCAGGGGTATAGCTGTGTTCTAGTTGAATGATGGTGTATAGTAGAGAGTAAGCGTAGCAGTGTGATATGATGGTTATCCTTAAAGAGCCTGAGACAAGGCACGTGAGCAGGATGGCAGGGAACAGGGCGAGACACGGACACAGAGACAAGGGGTTGGGCTTACAGTGACAGGAGGGGGGGATAAGGATATATAGCAACATTATGGGGAGCAGAAAAGCAGGGTACACACTTTTTACTCCCAAACTTTTCACATGGTTCCTTTGAAATCTTTGCATGTGGTGTTTGCCATTTCAAATCTTAATTTATTTTTATTGCAACAAAAATTTTTGGGGCATTTTAAATTTTTGAAATGGTTTTTAAGAACGTGTGGGGCATGTTAAAATTTACATTCATATTTCTATCCAGATGCGATTCAGGCTAATGTTCATAGCTCCACCCAAGCGTGGGACATGGCAGCATTTGCATTTCTATCTAGAAGTGGCTCAGGATAACGTTCTCAATCCTGTCAGGGTCTGGCGCAGGCTCATGTTCACAATTCTAGCTAAGAGTGGTGCTGCTAACATTCAAAATCTAGTATGGGTCAGGGGCAGACTAGTGTTCACAATTCTAATAAAGTGCGGGAGTGGCAATGCTAACATTTCAGAATCCCGTCTGGGTCTGACACATGCCAGTGTTCACAAATCTACTAATAAGTGCGGCATTGCTAACTTTCACAGTCCTCTCTAGAAGTGATGCAGGATACTGTTTACAAATCTAACTAAGTGCGACATTGCTAACATTCACAATCTAGTACGGGTCTGGGGCAGGCCAGTGTTCACGATTCTAACTAAGTGCGGAAGTGTGGCATTGCAAACATATACAAACCTGTCTGGTTCTGACGTAGGCTGATGTTCACAAGTCTACTAAGTGTGGCATTGCTAACATTCACAATCTTATCTAGGGGTGACACAGGCTACTGTTTACTAATCTAAATAGGTGTGGCATTTCTAACATTCACAATCTAGTATGGGTCTGGGCAGGCTAATGTTCACGATTCTAAGTGCGGTATTGCTAACATTTACAATCTAGTATGGTCTGGGGCAAGGTAATGTTCACAGTTCTAACTAAGTGCGGAAGTGTGGCATTGTTAACATTCACAATCCTGTCTGGGTCTGGCGCAGGCTAATGTTCACAATACTAATAGTGCCGCATTGCTGGCATTCACAATCCTATCAAGAAGTGACAGAGGTTACTGTTTACAAGTCTAACTAGGTGTGCTATTGCATAACATTCGCATCCTACCTTGAAGCAACGCAGGATAAGGTTTATAAATCAAACTAAGTGCAGCATTGCTAACAGTCATAATCCTGTCTGGGTCCAGCGCAGGCTAATGTTCACAATTCTAACCAAGTATGGCATTATAACATTCACAATCCTATCTAGATGCGACGCAGGCTAATGTTTGCAATTCTGACTAAGGGCCTGATTCATGGAACATTTTCCTATGGGATTGGGCCATTATAAAACAATTCCATGAATCAGGCCCTAAGTGTGGTATTGCTAACCATCACAAACCTGTTTAGGGGTGACGCAGGCTAGTTTTCCCATTTTTAATTATGTGAGGCATTGCTAACAGTCACAATTCCGTCTGGGTCCGGCGCAGGCTTGCTAACAAACACAATCCCATCTAGATGTGACCCAGGCTAGTGTTTGTATTTCTGACTAAGTGTGGTCTTGTTAATCATCACAAACCTATCTAGGTGCGACGCAGGCTAGTTTTCCCAATTCTAAGTAGGTGAGGCATTGCTACTGTTTACAAATCTAACTAAATGAGGCATTGCTAATAATCACAATTGTATCTAGAGGCGATGCAGGCTACTGTTTGCAATCTGACTAAGTGTTAACAAATGTAACAGGATTGCTAACATTCAAAGTTCTGAGGTAAGGTATTTTTGAGTGGCAGGGTTTTCGGGAGTAGCGTAATTGCTCTACCCCTTGCCCATAAACTAGTGCTTGCAAACATGGATGCCAACTTCTCAAATATATTGGTGAGGCCCACGTGATGTTAAATCACTGAAATGGGTGAGGTTTCCAAAGTGATGTCATGTGACCGGTGACATCAGCGAATAAATGACAATAAGTTACAGAAAGATAAGCCTCAGAAACACAGATGAAATGTACTACAAGAAAGGTTCATATATATATGTATATATATATATATATATATATATATATATATATATATATATATATATATATATATATATCTCAATGTAAACAATTTGTTAAAGGACGTTATGGTTAAGTTGCATGAGTACAAATCTATGAAATTCAATGGAAAAACATTGTTACAGGGACATTATGGTTACAGGTAAAACCGAAAAACCTTTAGAAATTTGCCAGTTATCGTAAGCTAAGCAACCATAACTCGCGCCACCACCGTGCACTGCTAAGACTAATACCAAGGACATCAAAGATGACATCTGTTACGAGCGCGTGTGCGTGCCTCGTTCAACGCGTGTGCGTGGTCTTGTCAGCTACGTGTTATCTACAGCGTGTGTGTGTGGTCTTCACAGCTACGTGATATCTACATTGCTTGTGTGCAGTCTTTGCAGCTACATGTTTTATGCAGCACATGTGCGCGGTCTTCACTGCTACATGTTTTCCGTTAACTCCTGTGTGCGGTCATCATTTCTGCGTGTTTTCTTCAATGCGTGTCTGTGTTCGGATGAGGCGCGCGTGCAAGTTTGAAAAAGAAAGTGTCTTTGCGTTTTGACTGGCGCGGTATATGTCAAGAGCGGGTGAAGTAGTTGTGCGCAAGCGCTTTACTGCGTGAGCGTGGTCTACACCGCTACATGCTTTCTTCGTGTTCGGATGTTTTTTACTTAACACAGTTTTTTGCTTCTTGCAGCCATATTCCATCCCATCCTCATCACCCCTCACCTCCCCAAACATTCTTTGATAAATTTGACGAGTGCAATGTTGTGTTTTTTAAAATGTTTTACCGTGATGTCCGCGGACACCGGACAAGAATCCAAGATGGCGGGCGTCTCCAAAAATCTGACGCACTTCACGCTTCATCCCAGCCAATTGGAGAGCACATCACATGTCCGCGGACATCACGCATACCGCTTGGCCAATCCGTGTCCTGTCCGCGGAGCGAACAGGGAAGTGTGTCCGTGGAGCGGACATAGATATCACACATTTTTTTGCCTTACGTTTTGGTCATAAAAAAAAAACTACTAGACGGATTTACACCAAATTAACAAAAGCACGCTTTTGGGAACAAGCCACTCCTACTGCCGCAAATTTGGTGAAAATCCGTCCAGCGGTTTGGGCTGTAGGCATGAGCAAAGTTTTTCCCCATTATGTCTATGGGAAAAACAGAAGTTTTGGGACCCCCCTGTAACTTTGCCCCCCTGGACCAAACCTCACCAAACTTTGCAAAAGAGTGGCCCATATACTTTTTTTGCAAAGTTTGGTGAGGATTCGTCCAGGGGGAGTGAAGTTATACGCCGCCCAAAAAGTGCTCTTCCTATGGAAACAGCAACTTAACAATAACTACATGGCCATGTGGGATGTTCTAACCCACTAGTCCATGCCCTGCAAAATCACTGTGCATTGCTTGCATCAGAAACATCAGAAATGGCTGCCGGAAAGCATTCTGCTTGCTAAAAATCACCCAGAGGTGCACAGGAGAACCTGAAAAATAGGCCGCCAATCCCATTTTGCCCATGTCAGTGATTACACAGAAGACCACTGCCAAAACCCACCATTGGGCTACCCACAGAGTAGCCTGAAACTACTTGAAAAAGCAATGCTGATTGCCAAAAGAAACACAGAGCTGTTTGGAAATCCGTTTTTCTTGGTTGTCAAATTTACAAAAATCATGGTTCACAAACCACACAAAAGATCCAACCTCCTTTTTGGATGTTAAACATCATTCTACTTCAAGAATCCACATAAATACAATATCAGCAGAAGTACATTTATCAGAACAAAATCCACCTTTAAAGATGCTTACTGTGAAAGAAATATGTCAAAAATGGGCGCAATACTGTTACTCGCCTCTGTCAGAAGCTGGCGATTTCTAAACCTGTCATTTTAAAGTTGTACATTGAATCAAAATATGCCAAAGAAGAGACTTCCTATCAAAAGCAAGATGGGTTGCTATAATTCAATCCCTATATTTTAAGAAGGCTGAAATTAAGAGATTTGTGGATATTTGTTAAAAATGTAATTTGTATTTTAGGAAAAAACTGTTAAACTTGGGTTTCAAAGTGAATTAAAGCCAACTACACTGGGCTTCAAAGACATTCCACACCCTTACTCCCAACAAAGGAATCTTTCCCCCTGCTCTCTGCTAAGAAACTGGCAGGCTGGTGTGAAAGGAACTGGCAGGGGGACTTTGGCCTGTTGTGCTGCTAGCAGACAAAGGACTCCCTTGAACTGAATGGAAATGCTAATTCGGATGTGAACTGAAACCAGCCCTGGCAGGAAGAAGCCCATGTGACTCTCTAGCCCAGCCAAGACCTTGCAGGTGGAGACAAACTGTTATGTGTATTCAGAGAGCACAGAAAATATTGTTGAGGAAAAGACTTATAAAAAATTGTACCGAACTGGCAAAAATATGGAATTTAGAGATTATTAAAATAAAAATATTGCTCACAAGTAGAAACTACTCTGGAATTTTTGCGATGTTCAGAGACTGAACTTTCAAAATGTGGACTTTGTAGCAGTTGTGATTATGTGAAAAATATGAAAATGTACAGGAATATGTCCAGAGGGTATGTGCATGTATGGGGAAAAAGTTGTGCAGTTGTAACATTGAGAAACCAACCAAAAGTTCAAAAAATTGTCATTTGTGAACCAAAACTCTTATGAAGATGGGACTTGAACAGAGATGTGCCTTAATTAATCTGTGATGTGTATATGTAATATTAGCAAGTTGGGGATATTGTGAATATGTTTCTTAGGAAAAATAGATTTGCTGGAACAGAAACTAAGGGGAGGAGTTTTCTTTGGACCATAAACAGAGTGTCACTCTGACACATCATGACACTCTGTTCCTTCTGAAATCAGGGGAGAGGGAATTCTTTGACCTATCAGATTCTTAGAGGTTTGGGCATAGTATAATTAGCTTCCCCACCCCTTTGGATAATGGATAAATAGGGACTGCTGAGGACAGGCAAGACTCACACACATTCACCCATCACTGATCGACTGGCGAAATACTCTGAAGGAGAATCCAGATCCAGAACTATCCAGACTCCAGAGCCCAGATCCAGACTCCAGAACCCTGAAGCAGAGGCCCAACCCAAAAAGCTGAACCCTTCTCAGCGGGCCTTTAAAATCTTGCAACTTGATTTAACCCCAAACTTCCACGGGGCCTAACCCATTCAACAGCCTGGCTGTGCTGTTTTTGCTGCTTCTGGCTAAGAACCCTTGCTAGAACCCAAGATCCAGATCAGTCCAGCAGAGCTGTAACCCAGAACCCGCCAGATCCAGTCCAAGAGGCCATGCAGACCAGAGTGCCTTGCTGAGAGCAGAACTAAGCGCCTGAGACCTGTCCGGTGACGAGCGAATTCCAGCCAAACCTTTGACCAGATCTTTGACAGGCCCATTCCATTGCAAAGCCATAGTAGTGAGTATTTAGCATAGAACTTTCCATAGCAAATCTCTTAGTATTAAGTAATGCAATCCAACCCATTCCAACCAATCCAGACTGCATTATAAAATCTCTTTTGTCTATCCTGAATCCTTCTCTCATCCATATAATTCTGTGATAATCATCTGTGCGCTAATATTTTTCTGAAGAAAGCCAAGTGTCCTGGCGGACTAAAGTCAGAGCGGAGGCACCCTGTTCTGGTGGCTGACCGTTCGGGTATCTTGCATCTTCCTAGCCCCTTAGTATAAACCCATCCTTGTTGGTAAATATTCAAAAGCGCAATCCCATTTGTAAAATCTTGACCTCTTTTTGAGAAAAACCGACCTTCACTAAAACCTCTGTAACTTCTGAACTGTATGTGCTAGGAACTAAATTTAAATGTAATTTTGAAGCTAACACCCTCAGCTTTCAAACGAACTAAGAGCTGCATTCCTTATTGGTTTTCCGTAATCACATCTCTCGCGCGTGGAAAAGTTGCTGCGAATTTGCATTTGGCTCAATTTCACTCCATGTAAAATAGCTGGTTGTAGGTCAACTGGTCGAATCTAAATGGTCGACAGGACAAATGGTCGACACCAAAAGGTCGACAGGTCAAATGATCGAATTTTATTTTTACTTTTTTTCACATTTCTTTTTTTTTTTGGGGGGGGGGCAACCCCTTTTTTTTGCTAAAAACCCCTTTTTTCCCCTAAACGAAAACCTACAAAAATATATATAACTAAAAAAAAAATTCAATCATTTGTCCTGTCGACCAAATTGTGTCGACCATTTGTCTGTCGACCATTTGTCTGTCGACCATTTGACCAGACACCAAAATAGCTATTTCTTGCTTTCAACTTCTAAATTTCATTTTCAATCTGCTAATCATTCAACAATCATTGCTTGTGTATACCTGAATCAATCCAAAGCAACTCTCACTAGTCCTGAGTCCTATTTAGCGAGTTAAAGTCATTTTTTTGCATTTTTACCATTCATTTCAAATCCCAATTAAAAGCATTTGACCTGTTTTAAAATCATTCCTGTTCTCTCTCTAAGCTTGCTGGGGGGAATCGGGATTGAAACTGCAATTGTTGATTGTTATTCCTGAAACCTGTGTTCCATCTCTTCATATTGCATATTGTGGGGGGGGGTGAGTAGTATCAGAGGGAAATAGTGATTACATTGTCTTTGATTGAATTCATATCAAGTTTCATTTCTGTGTTGCATTAATTTCATATCATTGCATTTCATTGAACCCACACAAAGTTATTCTCTGCTACATTATTCTTCTCACCCATACTCCTGTAGATTAAAGAGATTGTTGATTATTGTCATATTACCCATTGCTGATCATTGTATAAATATTCATAAGTGTCATATTTAGATATTATTCATGGTCATAAAATTGTTCAACTCATCAAATAAATCTTTTAAACTTTGCAAAACAACCTTCTTCTTGGTTCAGTGAGACCAGGGGGATTCAAAGAGAGGGGTGTGATATAAGGGTACATGATCCAGAAATAAAACAACATTTGACATAAAAATATATAAATAAGTGTTTCAATTGGCCATCCCATACTAGGCATTGACTTAGGTGGAGTGCTGTGTTGAAACCACTTACAGCCACTACCGTGGCCGTGTAACATATATATATATATATATATATATATATATATATATATGGTTAAGCTGGCTTTCCCAAAGCAAGAGTAGTTTTTGGGCAGCAACTTTGTCGTCGTTTAGCACGAAACATTGCATTAAAAAGGTATAGATCAGAGTCTGAATTTATTTGGAAAGTTAAGTGCGGTTTCGTCAAGGGAGGGGGGGGAGTTGAAGAGGGGTTCTGAAAACATTTGAAGTCCAGATAGACATGAATTTTACTCACAGCTAAAGCTCAAACTGCTGGACGGATTTGCACCAAACTTACATGAGCAACAGCAGCCTGGTCTCAAAAGCAAGCTTTTGCAAATTTGGTGTTAATCCGTCCAGTAGCTTTTCAAAAAAAGCCCAAAAAGTCAGCACATTTTTTTTTTATATTTCAGTTTGGTCCGTGGACTCTTTCCTAATTCGGTGTCTGCGGACGCATCTGATCCAATCAGGGAGCTGTGTATCATTTGTGGACATCGTACATGGCCACTGATTGGTCAGTTGAGAAATGTAAGGTGCATCAAAATGTTTGAAAGGGACACCATGTTGAATTCGCCAAATGAGCACATAGTCAGTGAACATTGCAGTAAAAACATATAAAAAATACAACATTACACTCATCAAACAAAAGAAACAATCTTTGGGGATGTGAGTGATGTTGAGGATAGGATGGGATATGTCTGGGAAAAGACACACTGGGAGGTTTTTGTTCTCCGATGTCCGCAAACATCTCAGATGTTCGGGGACATTGCTGAACTGGAGTAGTCAACCCAGCCCTTTAAGATGAGGTAGCAATACTATGAGATGAATGGGGATGCAGAAGTTACTCAAACATTAATAATCGAAACGACTCAGGTAGTTGTCAAAAATGTTAACTGTTTTAATATCAATTATCTAAAACAGGGCGTACAACAGACATCAACGGATGTCTCGCCACCTGGTCTCTCAATTTGCTTCAGAAAAAACATTGTACTTATAGTAAAAACTCATCATTGATGACGTGAACCTACGTATTTACTAACGTAATCCTGCGTGGCAAACTACAGAAACCTATTGAAGAGAGTGATTGGTTCTAAGGGAACATCTAATTATGTGTTCCATACTAGTCTAAGAAAGTAATAGGCTCCTTAACATCAGGTGGGGCAACTAAGCCCTCCCCTCAAACAGGTCACTATGAACGTCACTACATACACAACATCCCATTGGTTACACAAACTATAGGGCCTTTAATGACACGGCCCCCTACAATTGGTTGGCACTCTTATATCCGTCAGTACTTTTCCATCTATGTTAGCAGCACGCAGACTAGACTTCCAGGTGCTGGTGAGCTGGTCATAATCATAGCTTCCCACCAATTAGCATATCATCTGTCATCACCTCAGTGGTCTGCTGTCAATTAAGGCTTTGAACTTGTCCTTGGAAATATTCTTTGCTCTGGAAAATTCAGGGGAGTGAAGGCACGCTCTGCCTTCATGTGTTGGTGTGGTTCGTCATGTTTATCCAACTTCATCCTTCCACGTGACTGAAGACCACTATTTGAGCTCTGGTGCATTTAAAAAACTATTTTTTAATAGACCTCTGACATCTTCCTTGTTTTTGTCCATGCCTTCTGAACAGGAGTTTCATTCTTTCACACGATTTGTAACTACTGTGTCATGATGCCTACCCCCGGGCATCCGGATCGAGTCCATCAGCCCCGGGAGCAGGCATCCAGATACTCATTAAAACCCCAACAGCCCCGGCTGGGGGCTGTTTGGATTCAGTCCTGGTGCCTTAGGCACCAGGCTCATCATAGAAATCAGTCCTGGCGCCATAGGCGCCAGGCTCATAGACTTTACTTACCTTATGCAGACCATGCTGCAAATGAGTCCAAGCCAACGTGAGGCCTGGATGGGACTATTTTATTACAGGGACTATTTTTTACTCGGGTGTGGTTCTGGGGATCTTCTTACCTGGGACAACTTTGCAGGCTATTTAAACGACGCCCGAACAGCAGCTCATGCTTCGTGTTATTCTGCATCCAGCAGCGTAATGCTCACCGTGTCTGCAAGTCAGCATCCAGTCTTCTGCCACGCCCGCCTCGAAACCGGAGGTCCTAGACAAAAGGAAAAGAAAGGAGAAGAGGTTAGATCACGGACATTATTTGATTCTTTACCTGATTCCGGACCCAGCACATCTCCGAGCCTGGAAAGGACATTATTTCAGCAAGCGTCGCTTCGCCAGCAGCAGCGCCGCGTTATACTCATCAGTCCACCTCATCTTTCAACTCGGCGCTGCCTCCATCGTTTTCTTCGTCGAAACCCAGCACCTAATGGGAAAACAAAAGGAATAATAAGGTGAGCCGAGAAAAAACGACAAAGACAATCTCTTTGCCACCATAGGCTTACCTGCTTTACCACCGGAGGTATTATCTTTTAATTCGCTGCATCTTTCTATGCCGCACCTATAAAGGGAGAGAAAACAGCAAGTTAAACTCATGCAACCTTTACCGGACAGTGTTTGGTAATACAGACTCTTACCTGAACGCCATCAGCTGCCTCCAGGCTATATTCTTTTGGACCCAGCTGCAACCTAACGAGGGAATGGAACAAGAGTGAACATCGGACATATTGAACTCTTTGAACTTTATAGACACTGGAGTCAATATTCCTCCGGAACTCCTCCAGTACCTTTAAACCAGTGAAGTAACTGGTATCTACGCGCCCCTGCATGCCATGCAGGATGGAGAGCTCATCATTTAAAAACATAAGCTGAGGTTACCAAGAGGGGATATCAGAGGTGATTAGTGGGGAGAACGAGAACAGTTGGGGGGGGGCCATCACTAAGGTCCACGGGTGGCTAAATCCCTTTCTCCACTTGCAGGAGAATACTTCTACGAGTCCAGCAGACAAGATTAGGCGGGCCAGTCCAGACTGTCATCTCTTCACTATGCATCACGTTGGTGGAGACCGCAGCTGGCCGGGTCCGTTCGACGCCCCTGTGGGAACCAGGTGAGCGTAACATACTGTCTGTTCATCCCAGTCCGATAAGACCTTGGCTTCTTGGGGCTCATCCAGCCTCGCATTTCTGAGTTCCGCTTCTGTAACTCAATTGCTTTTTCAACTGCAACACACCGGAAAGGCCTTTTTTCTCTGGTCCAGCACTGCTATAACATGTAGAGGAATCATCCATTCTTTCCTTGTTCCTATATATGTATACATTGGTGCATGCCACAATCTATTCTTTACATAGCTAGCCTTAAGAATACTTAGTCTACTTGCATTTCTTTGCATATGTACACGAGTAAAATGACTTAATATCTTTATCATTTCTGTAGCATAAGCCTCTTCATCTTGATCCCAAGATCTCACTTATCTTTGATACTTTCTTGATGCCGTATAGAATATCTTCATTCTCTTGTCTCTGCATCTTTTTTATATACGTCAGTCCAACTTTCTGTGATGTCACCAATCTGCTCTTTCATTCATTGGTCCCGCTTCTTCTGGGATTTCATTCAAATGACCATCATACTGTCGTGTGTGCAGGTATGGCTTTCTCAATTGGAACCTTGCTTCCAGGATTCTCCTTGGTATTGGTATTTTCACTGGTACTGCACGTGTCTCACACTCTGGTTCCCAACATATAGGCAATATGGGTGAGATGGATGAGGTGGGGGTACTTGGCTCCTTCTCTACATTTCTGTAATATTTGCAAACTAGAAAAATATAGCATTACAGAGTCGATGAATCACAGTTTTTGGACGGCTTATAACTTTGGTTCTGATCAATAAAACTGCAAAAAACGTTGCCATTACAATATAGATCCATCTTTGAATGTTTATTGCAAACTTTGGTGCCATTTCACAAAGTGGGGGCAACATTTGAGGAGGGGTCCCAAAATGTTTAGAAGCTTATAACTTTGGAGCCATGTGACCATCCGGACCAATGTTTGCAAAAATATTATAGATCCAACTTTGAATGTTTTTGCAAGGTTTGGTGGGATTTTGTCAAGCCAGGGCAAAATTGGTGGGGGTGTCACAGCATTTTCAAAATCAGGATGGGCTGGATTGGTAAACAAGTTCTGCTTGCAGCTGCAAACCAAAGTGCTGGATGGATTTGCAGCAAACATGGACCCTAAAGCATGCTTTTTTGAGAATCTGTCCTGTGTTTAAGTGTCAAGATGTAGTTACAAAAGTAGTATATATGTACACAAAGGAGAAAAGGTACACATCCTTTAGTCTATTCCATTACTCACCTGTCTAAATGAAGATGATCATCTTCATTTAGACAGATGAGTAATGGAATAGACTAAAGGATGTGTACCTTTTCTCCTTTATGTACATATATTTATGTTTAGCCTCGGACTGTGGAGTTAGGTTTCCTACGGGGCATCAGTGATCTTATGTATACTGAGGTACAAAAGTAGTGACATACATTTGGTGTCTGGGGCATAGTCTGTGGCCATGGTCAGTGGCCAGATTGTCCGGGGCACAGTCCATGCTCCAGACAATCTGGCCACTGGCCATGGCCACCAGGAACTGGCTATGGGGTTCATTTGTGATGTCATTGATGATGTCCTGGGTGTTAATCTTAGCCGTGCATGGCAGTGGCATGAGTTATGGTTGCATAGTTTACCATAACTGGCAAATTACTTTAGTTTTTAGGATTTGCACTGTAACAATAACGTTCCTTTAACAAAGCTTTTTCATTGAATTTCACAGTGTTTTATTAGAGCAACTTAACCACAATGTCCATTTAACAATGTTTTTTCACTGAAAATATTACACGGTCTGTGGTAGCAGCTGTGTAGTAATGGCTAAGTTGCTCAACCCAAGGAAGAGCACTTTTTGAGTGGCTTATAATTTGGCCCTCTCCGGACAAATCCTCACGAAACTTTGCAAAAAAGTATATGGCTCTGTCAGATTGATTCTGCAAAATTTGGTGTGGTTTCGTGCAGGGTCGTCAAAGTTATAGGGGGGTCCCAAAAGGTTTGGGTTTTCCTATAGACGGAATGGAATTTGTTTTTTACTCATGCCTACAGCCCAAACCGCTGAATTGATTTTCACCAAATTTGTGTCGGGGGGGCAGCATGGCCCCAAAAGAGTGCTTTTGTAAATATGGTGTAAATCTGTACAGTATATTTTTTTAATAAACGACCAGAAAGTATGTTAAAATAGATTAGTGGGGGATCCAAGATGGCCACCGGGTTGAGGAGACGCAGCTAAACCGCGCTTCGCCCGGGCCGCCAAAATTAGCACGACCGAAGCCGTGACGGACCGTCCCTCTACCTCCCCCGATCGCCAATAGTTTCCCCCCCACTTCCCTCCCCCCAGCGAGGAACCGGCGCCGCCGCAGCAGAGCGGACGCAGGGCGAATACGAGGAGAAAGCAGACTGGGCCCTCCCCCATCGGAGCCGAAGGAGACTCACCCGCGCCTCTGAGGACCACACGGCGTGGCACAAGGAGACCGTGAGGCGGCGGCCAGCGAGGAGGCTGGATCGGGGGCTCACTGGAACCCCGAGTGGAGGGACCACCCCCCCACCCCACCCAGCATCGGGAGATTGGGAGCGGTGGAGAGCACAGTTGCTGCGGCCAGGGAAGTGGTGAGGCTTCAGGAGAAGGCAGCGCGATCAGGGCGGACCGCTGGAGAGGAGAAGCGGGGGCCGCCCTGAAACATGCGCATGAAGAAGTGAAGGTGAGCCAACCTGGGGGAGAAAATTAAACACCCGCCCACGCTCAGTTACCCCAGGGGGGGGACCCAAAAAGCACGTAAGCTATATGGACATATAAAAAATAAAAGGGGGAGGAAGAAAGGGAAAAAAAGAAAAAAAAAACCTCTAAGGCGAATACACTCCGGCATCAAGTCGATCGGGGCTTCCCCCCCCAGCCCGAAAGAATACACTACGCAAGACCCCCCCCACGCAGGTCGGATTCAAGGAGAGGCCTCCTTCCCCGCAACCGTGGGGGAAACCGATTAAGGAGAAACACGCAACGGCCTTCAGCATATTGGCACAGAGAGACGAAGGGGGGAGAAGCAGAAAGACAGACAGCACAACCTCCTAAAGCAAGAACCCCATGTGCACAAGAACATTTCAGAGGACAGGAACGGGTAGAGGGCCCACCTGAGGGCTACACGAGGGCGCAGAAGCCCCATAGACAAGCGGACGGAACACTCTACCATGTCTAGAGGAAAAGGGAACCCCATCCAACAAACCCCCCAAACTGCAAAACAAGGCGCGGATATACTGCAAATGTGGTCAACAGAGGGGACATCGCAACCGAGAGGGAGAACCCAGGGAGAGCCCATGGGGGAGGCAGAATCATTATCCCAGCAACAACAACCTTTGACTAGGGAGGACATGCAAACCTGGTTCATGGACCTGCAAGAAAAATTCATGTCTACAGTTCAAGAACAATTTGCAACCATGAAGAATGAAATGAAACAAGTGGTTCAAGACATGAGAATAGATATTAACAACCTAGAAGAAAGAACGGACATAGTGGAAAAAGCTGTGCAAAGTCTTGAAGAAGACACGAGACAAACAAGCGAAACGCAAGAGCACTTGGTGACACTCACTCACAACTTGGAGATACAATGTGAGGATCTGGAGAACCGCTCTAGACGCTCCAACATTCGAATCAAGAACATGGCAGAATCAGTGCTAGACAAAGATCTGAAAGAAGCGGTAAAGGAGGTATTCAGAGACATACTGGGAACACAAGACACGGATGAAATCGGAGTAGACAGAATCCACAGGGTAGGACCGAAAAGATCTGGGGCCCCAGGAGAAAGACCATGCGATGTCCTGGTGGCTCTCTCCTCTTACCCGCAGAAAGAACAGATCCTCAGAAGAGCCAGGGAAATGGAGCATATTAAAATGAATGGGCAAGATATCCAATTGTATCAGGACCTTGCTCTAATAACCCTCCAAAAAAGAAGAGCAATGTCCCCACTGGTGAAAGTATTAGTAGAAAAACAAATCCGTTACAAATGGACCTTCCCATTTGGCCTGCTATTTACGTGGGAAGGAAAACAGAGAAGAGTAACCACGGTGGAAGAAGGTCTTAGCACTATGGGCCTCCAGGATGAACAGATGGAACGGGGGGAGACCTCAAACAAGTGAGATCGAACGAGAAGACCAATGGGCTGGGAAACAAACACGCAAAAGAAGGCAAACGCAGGGAGGGAGACCCGGAGAAAAGTAACATGAAGAACCCAGGAAGTCACAATATTGGGGAACGGACACGGAAAGGTAGCGGTTGAAACCCGGTCGGGGTGAGGGAGGAGGGCGGAGCGGAACGGACAACACACAGATGGCGGTCGGGTTTAGAACCGACAGTCTGGGACTCAGCGAAGACCAATGGGTCAATGGGGTTTAGGACTCCCCATAACAGACCCCCGAGGGTATGGAGGGCAGGGAGCAAAGGGCGCAACACCCTGGCATCAATAGGAACCCTCGCCCTACTCGGGGGACAGTTTGGTTGGTTTAATGTTCAAAGTTGGGGGGTTGGGGTAGTTCAAGGGAGGGGAAGGGATCGGAGGGACCAAAGGAATGAAACAAGAACAGAAGGGGACCCGATGCAACGGCACTTAATCATAACGCAATGGGGATGATACGCGTATTGTCCTACAATATTAGGGGCATGAATCACCCAACAAAAAGGGCGAAGATGGAGAAACAGTTCAATAGGGGGAATGCGGATATACTACTTCTCCAGGAAACCCATATTAGAACAAGGGATAAACAGAAAATACGGATAAAAGGATACAATATTTGGGCGCTGGACGGCATTTGAGAAAAAAGCTGGGGTGCTGATTGCGGCGAAAGCAGGAAAGGACACTAAACTGCTAGATACAAGCATTGATAAAGAAGGGAGATATGCCTTCGCCAATGTAATAATCGAAGGATATCGCATAACACTCGCCTCAATATAAGCACCCAATCAGGGACAGGATGGCTTTCTCAGAGAGGTGCTATCGAAATTAGAAGAATATGCTAAAGGGGAAGTGATTTTGGGAGGAGATCTTAATATGGCATGGAACCCACATCTAGATAGGAGTACAGGGAACACACATGGCCAGGGGGCGCCATCAAAACATCTGAGACAACAAATGGACCAGTTGGCCCTGAATGATGTCTGGAGGGAACTGAAGGGTGAACAGAGGGGGTACACATACTTCTCACATGTCCACAACACCATGTACAGGATTGACTACTTCTGGGTCTCGGTGGGCCTACTGGGAAAGATACACAGGCTTGATAAAGGCACAATAGCTCTCTCGGACCATGCCCTGCTATGGTTAGAAGTGACTTTCCCAGGGTGGATGAATGGGCTCTGGAGGTGGAAGCTTCCGCAGGAGTTGCTCTTGGACCCAACTACAGGGGAGTCCATAAGGGAAATGATAGAGGAATACTTCATACAAAATGACACCGGGGAGGTCGCAATGAGCGCAGTCTGGGACGCGTTTAAAGCAGTCCTGAGGGGGAAAATCATAGCGTTGAAAATCACAAGAGATAAACAAAGGTTTCAATGGGAAAAAGAGCTGGAAAATACAATTGAAGATATCCAAGCGAAATTACTGACACACCCCACTAAGACACTGAAAAAATCACTGAAACATACACAGGGTCAACTAGAGATGCTACGCACGAAGGGCGCAGAGAAGAACCTACTCTATCTGAAACAGAGATATTACATGAGAGCGAACAAAGCAGACAGACTCCTGGCGAGACAACTAAGGGTAAAGCAGAAAGAAACAACGATTAAGGCCATATATGATGGGAAGGGTGATCTCCAAACACGCACACGCGACATGGGGGAAGCATTGAGGCAATACTATCAAACTCTCTACTCCACAGAATTCCCCGATGCAAACGCCCAAGTCTCATACCTAGAAACTCTAAAGCTCCCAAAAATTTCAGAAGAGGACAAACAATCTCTAGAGACCCCTATCAGTGAAGAGGAAGTCAGTAAAGCCATAAAAGGACTTCCGAGTAATAAAGCCCCAGGCCCAGATGGGTTTACGGACCCATTTTATAAAAAATATGCAGACATCTTGACCCCGATCCTAACGAGGCTCCTGAACTCCTTCAAGAATAGCGGTAATGTGACCCGCACCATGAATGAAGCGAAGGTACTGCTGTTCCACAAACCAGGTAAAGATCCAAATAGCCCAGCATCATATAGACCAATCTCCCTAATTAATCTAGATGCAAAAATGTATACGAAAATTCTGGCAACAAGATTATCCTCGCTCCTCCCAAAACTGATTAGTGAAGATCAATCAGGCTTTATTCCCAGCAGACAGACCCACGACAACACAAGGAGGCTAGCCCATTTAGTGGAAAAATTGGTATAACCCACACCCCAGCGATACTACTGTCGGTAGACGCCGAGAAAGCTTTTGACAGGGTGGAGTGGTCAATTCTTTTCAAAATTCTGGAGCGAATGGGGTTTGGGGACCAATATATTGCATACATTAGAGCGAATTGCAATACCCCATCCAGTAGAATAGTCATGAATGGCGAGGTTACGAACATGGTGAAGATATCGAGAGGAACGAAACAGCCCCCTTTCAGCACTGCTGTACGCCCTGTTCTTAGAACCCCTCCTAATTAAAATACGGGAATCAATACTCATTAAAGGTATAGATATGGCAGGTCAGCAACACAAAGTGATCGTGTATGCGGATGATATGTTAATAACCCTAGAGGACCCAGAATCCACATTATCAGCTGCAGTGAGAGAACTGCAAATTTACGGGGCCATCTCTGGCCTAAAAATTAATAGGAAAAAATCAGAGATCCTGATTCTGGCTGGGGATAGAGCAAACATAGAAAGGGAAGCAAAACTACTGGACCTTAAGATCGTACAGAGAGGTATAAAGTATCTGGGAATAATTGTACCCCAAAAAATAGAGCAATTCTATGGGGAAAACTACCCGCCACTAATTACAAACATCCGAAGGGAATTAGGCAGATGGAACCCACTACTGATATCCTGGTGGGGTAGAATTCAATCTGTCAAGATGACCATCCTCCCAAGGGTACTTTATTATTTTCAGGCTCTCCCGTTAGGTGTCGCAGACACGTTCTTCAAAACATTAACAAAAGTGGTATCGTCCTTTGTATGGAAGGGGAAAACGCCTAGAATAGCCAGGATGGTCCTCACAGCCCCAACCAGAGAAGGAGGGATGGCGCTCCCCCATTTAAAAAAATTCTACCAGGCAGCACAGCTTAAAGTCCTGAGGGAATGGGTGGGGGACAATCCGCAGCAGATATGGGCCAAACAAGACCGAGCAGTAGCGAGGACCCCACTGGTAGAACTCCTCTGGAAACAGAGGCAACACAGACATGAAAACTTAGGAATAAGCGAAATTATGAAGACCACCTTGGAAGCATGGGACTACCAAACACGAAAAGGCATAATGACCACGGCATTAGGACCCTTTACGCCCATTTGCAGAAATCCACAATTTCCACCGGGAATGGAACAAGGGGCATATTATAACTGGGAAAAGGTGGGCATTACTAAAATAGGCGAGATGTTCGCAGATAAGGAAATCATTTCCCTTGAATCCTGCTTTGTAGGCATGAATATCCCCAAAAGTGATAGATATAGATACGAGCAGCTAAAACACTGGCTAAACTCCCCGATTATCACTGAGGCAGCAACCAGGTACCTTACAGGATTCGAGACATACATCATCTCCAACACGGGGGAAAAAAAGTGGGTATCAACTCTGTACAAATACATAAACTCGCAAGGGGAAAGCATTAAATGGTCATACAGAATTAAATGGGGCAAAACATTAGGGGAGGAACCAACGAATGGACAATGGGAAGACCTATGGAAACAGATCCCCAGAATGACCCGTTCGGCACAAACCAGGGAGATGTGGATCAAAATTATGACTCAGTGGCATTACACTCCAGAGAGGCTCCACTCAATGTACCCAAACACAACAAACCAATGCTGGAGAGGGTGTGACGAAGTGGGAACATGGAGACACATATGGTGGAACTGCAAAGGCATAATACCCTTTTGGGAAGAAGTGAAAAGCGAAATGTGCAAAATGTTCCCGGAGGTGGGGTTGATGGGGGAGGAGGTGTGGCTCTGCGGAATAAGAGATGATACTGCAAGGCTATACAGCAAATCACAATGGAGAAGCTTTATGGGACTACTCATAGCGGCATGGACCACCATAGCACAAAATTGGAAAAATAAGAATACCCCCTGATCTATACATGGCTACAGAAGGTTTGGACCCATATAACAATGGAGAAAATCACCCACAAAATTCAAGGCACTGGAGACAAATTTGTAAAAGAGTGGGAAGGGACCTTGCAATATCTCCAGTCAGACTTTATGGAACAATGGTGCCCCCATAATATCAAAGTATCAGACCTTTTCAACGCATAATAAGAACACGGGACAATATGATTCATCCGATCCGAAGGGAGGGAGAGGGGTGGGAGAAGGGAAAGTTATAATGTTTCAATGTTGTATATTCTGTTTTATTTATGTAAAACTAATAAATACAAGTTGCAACAAAACAAATAGATTAGTGATATCTGGGTTCGGTCCGTGGATTTACTCCACTGTTCGGTCCATGAACAGGCCTCCGATTGGTCCAGGGGCTGTCGTGATGTTCGCAGACATCGGACGCGCCTCCTGACTGGATGGTGAAAAGCGTGAGGTGCGTCAGATTTTTGGAAAAACCTGCTATGTTGGATTCATGGACAGCAGTTGATGTCCGCAAACATCACACTAAAAACATATTAAAAAACACAGCATTGCACTTATCAAACTAAGGAAACATTTTCTGGAGAGGTGAGGGATGATGAGGATGGGATATGGGTAAAAAAACGGGTGGTTTTTCAACTCCAATGTCTGCGAACAGTCCAGATGACCAGGTTAGTCCTGTATGCCTATTTCTGCATTATAGGGTTGGTGAAAAGCAGTTTTTGGAAGGCTTATAACTTTGGCGCCACTCAATGAAACAGCATGGAATTTTGGAATTTCATTTTAGACCTGACTCTGAATGGTTCTGCAAAGTGTGGTGTTGTAATGTAAAGGCTTATACATTTGGTGCCATTAGACGAATCTACACAAAAGTTTGCAAAAGATTTTAGACCTAGATATGAATGTTTTTGGAATGTTTTTGGAAAGGTCTCGGGAGGATAGCACAGGGGCAACGTGCTTGCCTTTGAAGCAAGATGACACAGAGCACCATGGGTTCGATCCCTGTGTTCGTGCTTAGAAACCTCTGGGTATTAAGCATGTTATAAATAACCTATCATATCATATCAAATAAAGTTTGGTGGGATTTTGTTAAGAGGAGCAAAATTGAAGGGTGGGGTCTCAACATTTTTAGATGGCTCATAACTTTGTTGCCATTTGACGAATGTGGACAAAAGCTTTCAGAGATTTTAGACCCAACCTTGAATGGTTGGGCAAAGTCTGAATGGATATTGTCAAGCGGGGGCTAAGTTATATGACCTTGGCAAGGACCTGACAACAAGGTTTTGCAAATGTGTCTGTGTTTTATTTTTTGAAAAGTGTCATAATGTAGGTACAAAAAATAGTGATATATAAAGTTGGTGACTGAGGTCTTAGCTGTGGCCATGGGTAGTGGCCAGATTGTCTGGGTCATGGCTGCCCCGGACATTCTGACTACTGGCCATGACCATGAGGGAGCAGCAATGCGGTTAACCTGGGCATGGTGACCAGGGACTGCCTATGTGGTAAAGTATTTCGGAATTGGGATAGGTTTGAATGAGGACAAATAAAATCTGCTTGAGCGTACATGTTGAAGCGCTGGATGGTATTGCATCAAATATGCCTGAGGAGGGTCAGCAAGAACTTCAAAGCATGGTTTTGCAAATATGTCCAGTGTTTTATTTTTTTTACAGTGTGAAAATGTAAGTACAAAGTGAAATAACAGTGTCTGGGCAATGGGCCTGGAGAAATGTGTAGTGAAATTTGCCTATTGGCGTATGCGACTTGGCTGAAGTGGAAGGTTCGAATGGGAACTAATAATCTGCTTGTGATTGCAAGCTGAAGTGGTGGACTAGATTACAACAAACCTGCGCAACAAGCATTAGCAAGGACCTGAAAGCATGTTTTTGATAGCAACCTCATCTGTTTCCTCCACCCTCCCATTCCTGTTTTTTTCCTCCCCACCAGCCCTCCAGCACTATCTGAAATGTCGTCAGGCCTAGTATGATAGTCGCTTGTTTTGTTCCTGCCCTCCCTTTCTGCACCCCTCTCCCTCACCTTTTGTTTTTCTCCGGCTCTACCAGAAATGTCGTCAGGCCTAGTACGGTAGTCGCCTGTCTGTTTCCATTTCCTTCCCACTCTCCCCCTCCCTTCCTTATCTATGTCTTAGCTCTTGCACTATCTGAAATGTCATCAGGCCGAGTACGATAGTTAATTTCACATCCTTACTGTTCATGGCCTGTAAGAATGTGGTTGTATTTTCCCTTGTTCCATCCGTTGCCTTGAAGCGTTTGAAACACATTTGTGTATGGGCGCTATATAAATAAACGATCATATCATATCATATCTCTTGTGTTTTATTTTTCCAAAGTATACAAATGTAAGTAGAAAAACTAGTGATACACATTTGGTGTCTGGGTAGTGGGCCTGGCCCGTGGAAAACACAAATGTGTACTCTGATTTGCTTATTGGGGAAAGCAGCATGGCCGAAGCCCATGCCCCATGGATAAGGAGACTGGCCATGGCTGCAAGCCATAAGCACTGGCCATTGGTTACATTATTAGGGTATATGGACACTGAGCTAGGATGCCTGCTAGGTGAAGTGAATAATAGGGGTGGTTTGGTTGGGCTGGCGTAATGGTTGAGCCTTATGTCATAGGCAATTGATCGATGATTTGTATCCACAGCATGCACTGCTGATAACGACAGACATAAGTATATGTTGCAAAAAATATGTTTCTTAAAGAATGTTTATAGTTCTTTCATATATATGAAAGAGGAATTATTAATAACTCATATATAGTGATGTAACACCATGAAACATTTTCACTTATAAAAACCTATTTAAACGACAGAAAAAACATTGTTAAAGGGATGTTATGGTTAAGATCCATCCCACCCTTGGGACTCCTCTGCTCCAGTAGTTAGCCAGTGGCATCCCATCTCGGCATCCCTTGGAATTTCCCTTCTGGGTTCTCATGAGCCCTTGCCCATCCATACTCCCCTTCTATTTATGCACTTCTCTCGCTGCACAATGCATAGGTACATTCATAGGAGTACTGTGTACAATTTGTTTGTATAAGTAAGGGAAATGCAGATGCAAAAGATTTGTAGAAAATTGTTAAGTGGCAATTGGAGTGTGGACGCTTGATATGGTCATGAGGTTAAATATACAGTTTTTGGAAGTGATTTGTGGGTGGATGTGTGACTGTTTGAAAGCAGGCATTAAGGGAGTGTTACAAAGATAACATTTAAAAGGGTAGAAGGGCTGCCCTGTACCATGGTGTACACGTGGCATCTGGTCTTTTAATGATCCATGGCCTGGAAAGAGGATTGTGAAGACTGCGGATAGTTATAAAGGTCCATCGATTATGGTCTTTATTGTATGCTAGAGAAAAGTATTTGGGACAGAAATAGTTTTTCTGTCCTTGTATATTTTTCTCTAGTATACAATTGTCTATTATTCCCATTAGCATAACACAAAATGCTCATGGAAATGTTGGAGAATCTATTGAGTCTAACTACTTTACTGAGAACTGTAAAGTAGATGGAGTCTATAAGATTATTTTTTAGTTCGAATTTGTAACAGTGAAAGGTGGAGGTCAGAAAGTAAGGTGGGGAAGGAAATGAGGGAAGAAGCACCAACAACAAATATGGAGAGGCAGGTAGACATGGGAAGATGTTGCACGTGTGTTACATCTAAGGTAGGGGGCAGGGTTTCTCATGCTCCTTGATTACAACTTCAAAAGCACTTCCAATTGCTCCCCCCTGCAGAGTGGTGTGTTGCAGTATATACAGAGTACTGTTGTCTTCAAAAGATATGGATTAAAAGCCTCTTTTATCGCTTGCAAGGTAGCTGGTGGGATTTTGTGTCCCAAAGAAGCAGGCTGTGTGCTTACAGTATTGGTTGAGGAAGATGAGGTGGAGGAAGACAGCCTACTACTTGCTAAGAAAGGAACAACCTTTCTGAGAGTATTGCAGCATTTGGATTTGGTGTGGCGGAACATGGAGTTTGTCCCGTAGGAGTACTGTCCAGGTAGTCCGCGACTGTACAACTTTGCACCCAGTGCATTTCACTTTGGTAACTTTAACCTTTGGCACATTCCCAACACATACTAGGAGCACACCTTGAGCGAGTACCTGATGAGTACTGTCCGCTGTCCTGCTGCCAACGCTGCCTGGATGCGCATTGCCTTCTGAAAAAATGTGAAACTCTTTGAAACATCTTGGCCACGCCCCGACAACTCTGACAGCTACAAATTGCGACGCCACGCGCACCAGCGGTGCGCGCACCTAGAGCACATGATGAGTACTGTCAGCTCTCCTGCTGCCAACGCTGCCCGGACGTGCCTTGCCCTCTGAAACAACTTGGGTACTGGAGCCGACTCATTTGAACTCTAATGAACTTACTTTTGAAATTTAAAGTTAGCGTGCAACGCTAATCTCAATATTGCCTTTTGTTTTATGTAGCCGCGTGACTACAACTCTGAGGGCTACAAATTGTGACGCGCACCAGTGCGTGCGCACCTAGAGCAAGTACCTGATGAGTGCTGTCAGCTGTCTGCTGACCACTGCGGTGGTGCCGCTCTGCTGGTGCTCTCTGGCTGCTGCTTCCTGGAGAGGCATTGCTTTACTCAATCTTAGGCGTTGGGATCATTGAATTATCATCCAGCGCAAGCTTGCTTTGGCAGTGAACGACTAACGCCAGGCACATTTTCAGTGCGCTGCGACCTTGCACCTAATTGTCCACCAGCCCCGACTCTCTGTTTCTTTTTATTTTTTTGTTTCCTTCTGCCAAAATATGCTTCGCTTAACAACCGGCATGCCGTTTCCTCCTCCTCGATATGCTCAGCGGCTGCCCATAAACGTGCTGATAGTTGCGATCCCGAGGCTCACGTTCGCAAACTCTGAAAAGTATAATGGGCTGGTACTCTCTGTCTGAATTTAACAAAACAGATGCGCCGTGAGTCAGCGATAAACCCTGACGGAGAGTCCATTCACACACCTAGTTTTCTGCCCGAGCACCTCAACGAGGCCCTCCTTTCAGGTCTAACCCAACTCATTACTCCTCCCAGTTCACTCGCACTGTATTCCCAAGTCCTGTGAGGACCCCCTAATGCAATGGAAGCTGCTGCTTTTCCAAGCAATCTAGATGCTTGAATGCACGGGGTGGCTTCTATCTTGCCACCCCCAGCTGCGCAAGCAACTCAAACTCCATCTACATCTAATGCTATATACAATAACAATATGACCTTGGGAAACATCACGCAATGTAGATTATCTAATTCTCCCAAACTCTATCCTACAGATTGTCCTAATGACATAATTTCTCCTTCAGAGTCAATTTCATCTGCGGCTGCCTCCTTTGCAAAGCCTATACCACGCCCCCCATTTGGCTTCCCTTCTATAGCTAACCCGGCACTGGAGGCCACCCTTCCCTTATGGCCATTAATACAACTATCTTCACACTAACTAAGTTATTTGAAGTTCTTGAGATAAGAGACACAACTCGAGATATGATGTTAAAAACCCTTACTAATAAATTGGACTGGCTTGTGTTGAATCTTTCAATTATGCTGAAAAGCGCATCAGACAATGTAGTGTCTGACTCTGTAAATCTTGATTCTGTTCTGCCTATACCTATGGAGATGCCACTGCATGAGAGGATGACTTGTGCCAGAGACTTAGTACCAGACCCTAACCTTATTCAACCAACCGACCAGACATTGGGCCTCATTACGAGGTTGGCGCTAAAAGTCAGCCCTTAACGGCATGCCGTTAATAACATGTCTGTCTTGGCTCCAACCCGCAAACAGCGGGTGATTAAGAGTGCGCGAGCACACGCACCCCTGCATGCCGGTAACGGCCTTACCGGCATGCCGATAATGACCCTCAAACCCCCAGATAGCGGCATCGACGAATGCGCACATAACGCCTCCGCCCTCAGCAACCCCTAAATAGCGGTACCGGTATTAACATAGACCCATTGCCATCCTCCACATACTGGACCTTCACCACCAGAACTCCTAGCCCACCGTGGACAAAATGTGAAAGGCCACCCAGAAAGGCACTGCCCGCCTGCGCAAACCACGGTTCACGGACGAGGAGCTGAACATCTTAGCTGACACCCTCGTGGCGAATGCTGATGTGGTGTTCTGCAGCGACCTCAGGCCTCCAGCCCAGCTGAAGAAGAAGGCCATCTGGGAAGAAGTAGCCCGGAAAGTAAGTGCAGTCGGCACCACCGCACGCACAGTGCGCGATTGTAAAAAATGGTGGGATGACCTCAGGCTGAGAGTCCGGAACATCTTGTCGGCCAATCGGAGCCGGGGGCTGGCAACAGGAGGAGGACCACACTCACCAGTAAAATTGGCCAAATGGGAGGAGACCTGCAGCTCAGTCATAGATGTGGAGTCAATAGAAGGAGTCGGTGGAGCTGAGTTTGGTGTGCCAACATCGGCAGATGAAGGTGAGTGTCCCTACAAACACACGACAACTAATCAACTTCTTTGTGCTCCAAATGTGACAGCAATGCCAGCCAATAAATGGCCCATCATGCACACCTACACATATCCATATAAACATGCTGGGCCCACCACCATCCCATCCCAATGCATGCTGCATGCTGCGCCCATACACGAATACACACCTAACACACAGATGACCTGCATGTGTCACACAGGATGACACTCCCAACACACATCAAGGCCCAACAGCAGCCACCGGGGTGTACATGTGACCACCTGTACGATTCCAAAATGCATCCTCCAACCTTGCATGTACACAGTCCGCTACAAAGACAGGCATGCAACTGATCACATGGCACCACCTGCTCAAAGACTAATGCATGCATAATGCAAGCACCACCATCACTGATGCCCTGCCACTCTCTGTCCCTAACAGGTACGGATGCAGACAGCGAAGAAGCACAGGGAAGTGCACAATGCACAACACCAGCCGAAAGGGCAAGGAGGCAAGGTGATGGCACCGGAACATCTACATCAAGTGGACCAAGGATGGGCCAAGCAGCACACGGGACAACAACCAGTGCCCTACCAGCCACACTGCAACCCACACAGGACGAGCAGACACCTGCCCCTGCAACCGTGGACACACTATCCACACAGGCTGAGGACTCAACTGGCATGGACGATGGCACACAGTCTGCTGCTGCCAGCACAATTGGGGAGATGGCTGCATCGGCACAGCATAGTGTTGACGAGGAAGCTGACCCTGACGATGAGGGCAATGCCGGACTTGTCCACTCAGAGCCTGTAGTTCGCACACCAAGCCCGCAGGTCACCCCACAGGACACACTTCAGCGGGACTCATCCGACCAGAGCAGCCATGGTGAGTGGTCTCCAGCAATGCACAGCCCCATAATGCATGCAGTGCCACCACATCACCCACCAACCACGACCCACACCGCCATACGGGACCTTGATGGATGTCTGTCCAGGATGGAGGCCCGGCAGGAGGCGATGCAAGGCTATGTCCAGCAGTACCTTGCTGAAGGGGAGATAACACGCCGTATCATCCAGGACAGCACTGCGGCCGTAATCCAGGCCATCAACTCAAGTGCACAGCAAGTGTGTGATGGCTTCAATGCCTCGGGTCAGATCCTCACCAGGATTGCTGACAGCATGGAGCAGCGTCAAACCCCGGCTTTGGGCTCACAACCATCTGGCTCATCCGCACCGACCACACCAGCGAGTTCAAGGCAGACAAGCCCCATGCGCAGGTCCCTGCAAAGTGCACAGCGCTCAGTAATCCAAACCCCTCCTCCGAAGGGGGCTCCACAGTAGCAGGGCCACCCTGCAGAATCTCTTTAGGAATACATCCAGACACATGTTGCACCATTGTTGACTTTGGGTGCCCATGGGGCATTCCCCTTGCACATGCATGTAGCCCCCCCATCCCTCTCCTCTCATGGCCCAGGGGGCATTCCCCTTGCATATGCATGTAGCCCCCCATCCTTCTCCTCCCATGGCCCAGGGGGCAGACTCACGCAACAGCCAGCCACTTTGTACTACGTCTCCTTCCATGTAGCGGGGTAGTGAGGAGTTCCGCAGCACCATGGCATCATGCGTGGATCCTGGGTATCTGGCACAGCAATGTGTTATTATCTGGCTGGCATCACACACCATCTGTACATTGATGGAGTGGTATAGCTTCCGATTGCGGTACACCACCTCCACGGCATGTGGGACTACCAACTCTACATGGGTGCAGTCGAGGGCACCAATTACATTGGGCATGTCTGCCAGTGCATGGAATGCTATTTGGTAGGGATATGTAGGCACTTGCGTGCTTCAGTAGTGCATCCAGCACTTGGCTTAACACAACAGAGAAGCATGATTGCGACATGCCATGCATTTGGCCCACTGTGTGTTGGTAGGTGCCTGTGGCCAGGAAGTGGAGCACAGATGCCACCTTCAGCAGAGGTAGGATGGCTGGGATGGCTGTGCGGATGTTGATCAGGCTGATCAAGTCTTCCTGTATTAATTCCACTATGTTGGTGATGGTATCCCTGTCCAGCCGGTACAGGGTGTGGATCTGTGCTGGGGTTAAGTCAAATGGATTGGCCCTTATACGTGAAATTGATGGCTGTCTGCGGGGAACAACTACCTGCACTGGTGGGATTTGCTGGGCCTGTCTCACCCTCCTTCTCCTCCTGCGTCTCCTCTGTGTTTCCTGTTGTACTGCCTGCTCAAAGAGTAGCAGTGCAGGCATGTCCTACAGCCCCAGTATGGTAAGTGCAAGTGGTAGCATTTTGGCTTGGAAGGGGGTGTGGTGTGTGGGTGCGCGCCTTTTGTGCTGGCCCTGACTCCATTGCCTCCATCTGTGCTGATTGTGTGCACCTGTGGCACTTGGTTACACAGCAGTTTGCTGTTTGCGGGCGGTCAGCGATGCCGGTATTGCCGGCATCATGGTGGCCCTTTGTACCGGCATCTCGATGCCGGTATGTACTTGTCCGTGCGACTCGTGGTGTCCCCTTCGTTGCGGGATGCCGGTATTACGGGCATGCCATCCACGCACGTGCCCGCATGCCGGTACGGTGGTGCACGGCCACAGCGGGTCCTTGTCAATGCCGTTAGTACCGGCATCTAGGGTCATGATACGACGGCCCGGTAATGGATGCCGGTATTGCCTTACCGGTGCCATTATTACAGGAGCACCAACCTTGTAATGAGGGCCATTGTCTACCAATTCTTCACCCATGGGAGAAGTTTGCATTCATGCGGATTCTCCTGATCGGCCTAATCCGGAATTGCCTTTATATGATGTTTTCTGTCATCCTACTCAGAGAAAGAGAGGGAAAAGAAAGCAAAACAGGAAACGTACGTCTGAAATTGGCTTTGATCAAAATACCTAAAGAAAAAAAAGAAAAAATCTATCTGTACCAAAAAACAAAAATCTAAAACCAAAGCATTTGTGGCTAATATCTCAATTGCTGAGCCTCGAGCTTTGAACAATCTGCCTAGTATTCAAGAAAAGAAACTAGCTGTCCCTACTGAAGGTACTTTCCCTCTCAGTGCTGGATTGGCACCATCCAAAGGAAAGCTATCTATTAAATTCGCCATGTCTAATGCTCAGATTGACGAAGTATTTATCATTGATGTTAAACCTATAAATAAGTCCATTACCACTGAAGAACATATGAACTTATCAGTCTATTCAAACAACAATATTTCCATTATCAAAACCATTCATCATAGTTTACATGAAGATAACTCAGCTCCCCCGTTTAAAGTCCCAAGTTCTGTGTCAACAAACTATGACTCAATGCCATTCAGAACCCTTGAGCAAAGACGGAACAATGTACTTCTTTGAGTACCCTTTGATAAAGGCTCACCTCCTAAGCATGAGTCCTCCTCTACAGCAAATGGTTTGACTTCTAATGTTAATATCGGCAAACTTGCTAATTCTGATACTTTGTTACTAAAAGAACCTATTAGAAATGAACTTCCTCTGTCTCTTCCTATCTTAGAGAATGTATCTGAAGATCCAAAGAAAATAAAGACAAATCCTTGTAACAAGGATGCCTATCAGAGAATTTACAAGATGAAATCTTGAGAATTACAATGATAGACATGGTATACCCTGATCCATTTCCGAATAGGTCTATTTTGCTGACAGTTTTTTATGCGACAGCACCATTAAGATACATTAATTCTGCTGATATTAAAGCTGTAAGTTATCCTAAACCTGGGCAGCAAGACATTGTTGAAATAGTTATACCTTCGCTAGTTGTTAAGAATCATGTTTGCAAGAAAGACATCTGTTACAGCAGAACGGCCTATTTCTTGAAGCCATTGCACCACCTGCACCTACTGAATCTGAGTCAAACCATCCAAATCGTCCTCAGTGCCGACGGGACTCCAATCTTGGCAGTAATTCAACTGCAGTTTCACATGTCTGCTGTAACTGTAAGACCACCTCTTTTAAACCTGTCAGGCCCAGGAATCAAAATGGAACTGGGTCTCTCACGCCAGAGATAAAGAACTAAGCAAACAGTAGCACAATTGCTCTGTAGTTTACCACAAGTGTTCACTTGTCTCATGGAACACAAGAGGATTCTCTGATCTATTGTACTACATTACTAAATAACTTTGACCTGGTATTACTCCAGGAAACTTGGATGATGTGCCCCCCAGTTTGGCCTGATCATCAGGTTGCTTCAATGTCGGCCTCTAAAGCCATGAGGGGTTGACCGTTTGCTGGTTTATTAATAGCTGTTAGAGATGATTCTGAATTAACTCTCGAACTGTGGCTGTCACTTAACTATGGCATCCAAGCAGCCTTTATACGTACCCTTAATAGAAAACATCCTTTTTATCCAACTACGGTATTAATAAACATATATTGGAATCGAGCTTCACCTACTGAAGCCCAATTTATGGATAAGGTTAAAGAAATACTAGACCAAATCTTAATGGATCCCAATATTATGACTACGATGATTGCAGGTGATTTTAATATGAATATTTGAGCAACATCTAAAGTCGGTACTAATTCTAGGGTAGCAAAATGGCTTGCTCTAATGGAAATAAGAAACTTCTCTATGGTAAATGGATCATCCACCAATGATTGCCCCCCATGTCTGACATGGTCCAGAGGCTCTAGCCATTCTATTCTAGACTACGTGTTTATTTCAAATAATGCGAATAATACGAATAAGCTAGTAGCTGCGTTTAAAGTTACTCCTACCTCAGCAAGTGATCATAATTTAGTTGAAACACAATGGTCCCCTCATAGTAGGAGAATTGTTCAATATTTTAAATGTGATTTTGAGCTAGATAATGCGAGAAAACATCTGAAATGGAACACCAGACATATAGCTTCTCTGCAGCATAACGTTTTCCAAAGTTCACAAAATAATGACAAAATGGATCAAGTTTTTTATAAAAAACATATTCAGATGATCAAACAAACAAATACAGTTGGTAGCAAACCAATTTATACTCATAAATATATCTGGAACCCAGAAATACAAAATCTTAAAAGTGAATTACGTCGAGCATTAAGAACCTTACCAGACAGAGGGAACATGGCATCAAAGATGGTATTGAAAACTAGATATAGAAACAAAATTAAACCAATATTCCTTATGCAAAAGCAAAACGATGCTGAAATGACGATTAAAGCACTACTAACCAAATCCTCTGGTGAGATATGGCACGTAATTAATAATGTTTTGGGAATTGCACACAGATCCTTACAGCTAAATGTAATAGACGAAAGAACTTGGACTAATCATTATCAAAAACTACTTCTAAAAAACGTAAATCAGGTAAATAGTATAATTTGTGCGTCATCTGATCTAAGCAATTTCAAAATTGATGCTATTGATATATTAATAATAATCAAAAAATTGAGCTTGTTCAGCCCCCCGGTCCAGATAATCTAACTAATGCAATTAATAAAGCAAATCCTGAGGCCTGGGTTGAGCTTCACTTGTTGATATAATATTCAAAAACGTTCTAATAACAAAAATAATATCACCTTTTTGGCAGGAAGCCATATTAATACCAATTTTTAAAAAGGGTGATAGATCTAATCTATTGTCCAATTGCTCTTCTAGATGCTCCAGGTACAATTTTAGCTAGACTTTTAATACAGAATTTTACTAAATGGCTTATTAAAAAAGAATTGATGGAAATACATCAATCTGGATTTGTTGCTGGGATCAGTACTACTCTAAATCTCTTAATACTATCTGCTATTAAAACTCAAGCGATACAGACTAAACAACCAGTCTACCTCGCTCTAATTGATTTGATTCTGTACCACAACACATCCTATGGAACAAACTTTTGAATGCTAAGTGTCCATCTTACATTAGTCATCTAATATATCAGTTCTGCTCAAGTACAATGGTCAAAATAAAACTTACGTCTGACGGCCACCTCTCTAAACCAATTGAAACAAATGCAGGACTAAAGCAAGGCTGTCTGTTTGCTTCAATACTTTTTAACATTTATAATAATGAGATTTATAGTGCTTTTAATGATGTTCGTTCATTATCCCCTCGTCTAGGAAGCTATAAAATACTGTATTTATTGTATGCTGACGATCTTGTACTTTTAGATAGAACGCCTATTGGATTGCAGAGAAAGCTTACAGCTTTAACTCTTTATGCTGAAGCCAATAAACTTGAGATAAATACAAGAAAATCCAATATCTTAGTATTTCATCACATTACTAGGAAAGTGGGATACAAATTTAATTGGATCTTGGCTAAGAACTCTCTAGTTCAACTATTTCATATCTAGGAGTAAATATAAACTGCCACCCCTCAGGTAAACCATATAAAGAAGAACTTACTCTAAGAATGAGATTATTAGCTACACAAGGTAAAGCTATACAGAAGAAATATGGACGGTTTTCATGATTACCAGCACAAATGTTTTATTTACAAAAAGTTATCCCTGTTATCACTTATTGTAGCCAAACCAAAATTTGCCATAAAGCGGTAAGATGGGACATATTGGAAGGTATTTACTGGAAATCAATCTTACCAGTACCTCCTAATACACCGATAGCCCTCATTCAATTTGAGCTTGGCCAGATATCATTAGACATAGCAGTATCCTGGCTAATGTTATCCCTGTATAGGAAATGCTTGCTGTCTAAAATCTCCTCGAGAAATTTATTTCCAGCCATCAAAATCTTGTCAGAAAGTGTAGCGACAGGTCCGCTAGAAAAATAGAAACAAGCCTGTAAACAAATACTACGAACTGCGGATATTTTCATTGATCTATTACTTGAGTTTCCTGACAAAGCAAAACTCAAGTTATATAGACAGGATTGGATTGCTACATGGGATAAGTGCTCTCCATATTCTACATTTAAAGATGAAGCATTTATAATTAAAGCAATAAATGAAGTACCTATCAATATCAAGATATTTCCAGATAGTTTATACACTGATACATTCTTGCGGTTCCGTTTAAACTTGTTACCAACTAAATCTAAAATTCCATCATACTCAAAGGAAATTCTTTCAAGCAAAACTTGTAGATACTGTAATGTAGATGATAAAGAAGAGACTACTGAGCATCTACTTACTGAATGTAAAATGCTAGCAGACCTGAGGGAAACCTATTTTTATAACCATTTTAAACAGAGAGACTTCCTATCAAAAGAACAAATGTGGATCGAAGTGTTTAATGCATCCAGTACTTCCTCGATCATTGACACGGTTAAGTTTCTCTTGCAATTGAACCTTTAATGTCTAAGATCATTTAGTTGGATGTGATATAGGCGAATGATGACTTTTTAAAGAATTCTTTTTAACTTCATGCTTTTATTTATATGCACCTTCAAATACTGTCTAGTATAAATCTGATTTATCTATTGTCACTTGGTTCTTAATGAGTCATTTTATTTAAATGCTGCCTCTTTATGGTTTTTATGACTAAATCTTAAACTCTTTAAATTTATTCATTTGGCATGATTATTTAATTACCGAATTCTATGTTTTTAGGTGTTTAATCAACAAAAACGTGAAATGCTTTAAATGTCAATTGATGTTACGATCACCTGATATCGCCAGAGGCGTCTGGAAGTCTCTGAGATCTGGAACCCTGGATGCATAGTTACACAGTGCTGAATAATGAATCTTAGTTATTTGTAGGGTATGCTATCCGTTCTGCGTTTCTTGTGCAGGGCCGCTTGACGTTTGTTGGCGAGCTGCCCGAGTTGCTTGACTGGTGCAGTACGCCTTCCTTGGGCCCAGGCCTGCTGTGACCCCGTATCTGCTGGTAGGTTTGTTAATTGTAAGTCTTTGTTCTGTTTATGGTGGGAATTTGTTAATGTCTTTATCTCCTTCTTTTCAGGTGTGAAGGTCTTGATGCTGGCGTGCCGGTTCGAGAGGCACGTTTTCTAGGTAAGAGAAAGCTCGAAGCGCAGCGCCTTTATTGTCTTTTAAAGCTAACCTGTGTTTTCTTCCTCTTCTCCTCACAGGCTGCTGTGGTGCTGCGAGTGGATGAGAGCACGATGAAAAGTAGGCACCCGGAATCTTTTAAGGTAAGTACAGCGCTGTGCGGTTGTTTAATATTGAAAGCAAACCTGAATATGTCTCTTATCCTTTGCAGATGTTGCTGTGGTGCTCTGGATGGAAGCGTGGCATAGTGTGATGAATTCAGGTAAGACTGATGGAATTCGATGTTTTGGAAGCGTGCATTCTAATATTGTTTTTCCTTTCTCGTTATTGCAGGTCGCAATGTTCGAACATCAGCTGTGGTAGCAGTTCACCGGAAGTCCTTAAGATAGTACTCACAGGTGAGGGATGTTTCTTCTTCTCTCGGTTTCCACAGATTGCAGCCCAGTTGAGATGCTGAGTGCTGGATAGTGTTTTCTCAGGTAGTGATCACAAAAGTGATGGATGGAAGGTTTGAATGAATCTGTACCACTGGCATTGCTCTGGGCAACCTTCCACACCATCGTTTTTTAGAGTGGAGGGGTCCGGCCACATGCAAATCAGTCAGGTACTGCCACCAATGGTAGCAGCCTGCCCGAACTGCTAGGCCAGGTCCCCTCTGCACAGAAACACAAGCAACCCCAGACATGTTTCGGCCTTGTTGGGCCTCCTCAGTAAGGTGCAGCTTGGTTCACTATGGCGCATCGAGCAAGTAAGACAGAATAATCTTGTTCTTGTTATTGCAGGATTACAGGAAGATGCTGAAGACCAGGAGCTGGACACGGTGAGCGCCACGCTGCTGGTTGCAGAATAACATGGAGCGTATTCTGCAGTCAGGGTGTGGTTTATATAGCCCAGGTAAAGTAGTACCAAGGAAAGTAGTTCCAGGCCTGCCACACCCAAAACACTAGACCGCATTGCTTGGTTCTTAGAACTAGACTGTGTGGGTGCTTCCATGTTGGATTTAAAGGCCCATGTACATAAATGGGACCTAGTTTGAACAGCCCTTCCTTCCTTCATATGAGCCTGGTGCCAAAGGCACCATGACTGGCTCCAGGAGCCCTTTTGCAGTGGTTTTAAGTTCCTCAGGGTTCTGGTGGGAGCCTGCTTGTGACACAACTTGTGCCCCGTCACAGTGGTCATGACAATTGAAGGATATTTATTGGGATTATGGTATTTTCTGCTGATTGGAAGGAGCGTTTCATTTCTCCTACGAACGCTCGTGCTTGCAAGGTCCATCCCTCACAGCTGCACTGCGAGCAGAGCTCTTGCAGCCCATTCTGCTTCCTGGAGGGGGCGGACCCCTTCCTGAACACGTGACACAGCACGTGACTGCCAGCCTGCACAAGTTGCCGGCACAGCCGCCCTTGCGGCGTATTTTCTGCTGATTGGAAGGAGCGTTTCATTTCTCCTACGAACGCTCGTGCTTGCAAGGTCCATCCCTCACAGCTGCACTGCGAGCAGAGCTCTTGCAGCCCATTCTGCTTCCTGGAGGGGGCGGACCCCTTCCTGAACACGTGACACAGCACGTGACTGCCAGCCTGCACAAGTTGCCGGCACAGCCGCCCTTGCGGCGTTAAGCCCTGGAGACTGTAAGGGCTGGAGATACTGTTTTGCTGTTTGGCTGTGATCTGTGAGTACACTGTTCTGGGCCTTCCCAAGCCAACCCAATTGAAGTTGTATTCTTACTACGAGGGTTTGGGGTGGAGAGTCGGACTCTGGCAGCTCCACAAGCCGTCGGGCGTTCCCTTCCCAGAAAATGACTATTACGCTGACACAACTCATTTACTAAAACTTTTATTTAATTGAGTGTGTAACATTGCTTTTTATTTTAATTCGCTCTTAATGCTAGGTTACATATATACTTCATAGGGTTTTTAGACAATGTACTGGTCTTTCAGAGTTTGATTTTCGCTATTTGTGCCATACTCTAACACTTGCATTTTTAAAATTTAAAAATTGCCTAGTATTTTTTGCTGTGTGTCTCTATGTCTAACTTCCCCTGACATCTAGGCTTATTTCCAGTGTATTTCTGGGTACCTTCTCTGGCATAACTCTTATTTTCTTTCTCATTCTGCCTACTGTCAGGCTGAGGTTTTATCTGAATGACACGTAAGGGACTTAGAAGTCAGACTGCTATGGAGGTCTCACCTCCTTTGTCCCCTTCACCCATTGTCAGTATGCCCTCCATGCCATCTACAGTTATTGTGCCAGAAACCCCCATTTTTATTGCCATGGGGAGTTCTGATGATGCTCCACTTCAGGCCCATTATAACCCTCTCCTTTTAAGGGACATAGCCCAGGCCCAAATTCATTTGAGAGAGAAGTCTGAGGTTTGCAATGCTATGGGTATCACTTTACGTAATACAGCTCATAATAACTGTATTTTCAATGGAATACATGACATTTCTATAGATACTCAGGAAGAACGTCTAGCTGCTACTCTTGCCTCCAATCTTTTGGTCGGGGTCAGTTTCTCAAAGACAAAAAGTAACATGGCATATGACAACAACCCTTTGCCTAATATCCCTCTTCCAATGATTGCCTCACTGAATCCTAGTATGCCCATACCCCCAGTCATGGTGGATGAATCAGAAGTTACTGTATCACAACTATTAGAGAAGAAGGACAGTGGGAGCGTTGTTATCTCTCACACTCAACCCTCTTTAGGGTCCAAAGCATTACTCAGTGATATTAAGCACACATCTTCTTCTCACGTTAACCTTTCTACTAGTGTGGTGGGAACTCCCTTCTCCCCTAATGGGATCTCTTTGCCGTTCAAAACCCCTCTCAACAAGCCCCGTAACTCAATATCAAAAATAAAAATTAATCTAGGTACCCAGGGTAATCCAATCCAGGGGAAAAACATCACACATTTTTTTGGTAAGAAATCTGTTTCTAGCACTCTGGCTAAATCTCCTCACCCTCTTCCTCCAGTACATACCCCGGCCCACACTAACTTAATTAACGTAGCTAAGAAACTGGATATTGAAGATCTCTCAGTCCAGGATATTGACGATATCAGTATCATAGAATGTGCAGATAAGGCAATTGCTGATAGCCACTTGGACTCCCATCTTAACAAAACAAATAATGTAACACAACAAATTTGTGATGAATCATGGGCAGGTTCCCCTTCAGATCTCACTAACTTTATTGACGAGTATACTGAAAAACAAAACTGGTTAAAAGAAAGAGGTCTTCTTCCGGACTTCAAAACTGATCCGCCCAGTGAGTCTATTCTACATCATACCCTTAAAGATGTTGATGATAGAATTAAACTCTCCCACCCAACTATCTCTGCGTTGAATATGGTTCTGAGTTCCTTTGTGAGTCTCTATGATAACATCTGGTTAGAGGTTACATCCCATTCACGTATACTTTCTGAAATATATTCTAGGCTGGAGGGCCTAGATAGATTTGAAGATTTAGTAAAAATTATAAAAGAAGAAAAACAATTTTTGAACACTCAAGGCCTTGACCCTACCTCCTTCAATCCACCTTTGGCCCCTATACACGATTTTCATCAGGGGCCTACGGGGACCACGGCAACTACTTTAGGGGTGGTCCCCAATGCGGCCCCGGGTCTTCCGGTTCTCCAACCACTAGATCTTGATTCCCGGGGCTCTTCCTCTATGACTCCCCGAGCTGCCTTTGATGGTTTGCGAGAGGCTGACGACCCTACAGATATACTTCCCAGTGTCCCGACTGTATTCTCTACGGAAAGAGGAGAGGACAAAGTACAGGAGGATCAGCCAAGGGTATCCCTCAAACCCTCTATACAAGATCGTTCATGTGCAGGTGGGACTGCAGAGTCGGCCGTCCGTTCTAAAGGTGACCATATCGCATCCTTAGGAGAAAACATGATTATCCTAACTCCAGAAATCGCAGCAATTTCCTCTGAGCCCCCAGAGGAAAATTCCTGTCCAAAAGTCCTCCCCTGTCTAGGAAAGAAAAGGAAAATGAGCCAACAAATGAAGAAAACAAAAAATCAGAAGAATGTCAAAAAGATTACTTCGTATACTAATCAATTTTTCAAAAACCTCTTTATGGCAAACTCTTTAGTCCCTTCAACCACTGTTGCAGTTCCACAGGGGACTGATAACTCTGTTGAACCAATCCCCTCTTCCATCCATGTGACCACTCCAGATACCACCAATGCTCCACCTATTTTTCCACCTGCATCTGTTTTAACGGATGCGGTGGGTATGCTGATTAATACCTCTGCTTCTATAGATGCGGGGCCAAGGACTGTTGGTACTGGTGAAATTGCAGTTTCTAGCATTCGGATAACACCTCTTACCGTACCAGCATCCACTAGTACCAACCCTGTAGCACTGCCAACTGATATTGTTGCAGCGGAGGCTATGGACTCTGCCCCAGAAGCAATTCTCCCTTCTACTTCTCTGGAGTCTATTTCTGGAAAAAGCCTGAATCATCCGGACACTTCTCTAACTACGCCGACTGTTAATATGGTTAACATTGATATGGTTAAACATTTATTTCAGTCACTACTTGTTCCCAAGATCAGCAAGGTGACAGTGTCTAATTCCAACGTAAGCTTGTCACAGGACGAGGTTCCTACTACTCGGCTCTCTCCTTCTGACCCGGCATTCTTGTCTGCTCCTGAGGAGCCCCCTGTTAATATGGACTGCATTAAGAGGGATGGAGATATGACAGATCGATCAGACAATGTCTTATCGACTCTCCCCCCTTTTAACCATGCTTCTCTTAGCATCTCAAATATGCGCATGTCTGCGGCTCGAGAAGCGGTCCCCTCTGGGTTTGACTTTGCCCATAATAAGAACGTTTCCAAATCTTGGGAAAGATTTCCACTGGGGCCAAATGTCAACCATAATAGGACTATACTAAGAGGGGCAAGGGGTTGTGATCTGGCGGCTGACCCCCTTGGTCACTTTACCAAAAAAATTACTGAGTCCTTACCTGTCTCTGCAACAACAAAAGTTTCTGGTGATGTTATACAGCTTTCCAGTCTTTGGGGCGAAGATATGCCAATCTGTTTAAATCGTGGTAACATACTTAAAATCTTTCACCAACTTCCTTCGCTTTCGCTTATCTCTAGCTATGACATAGATTGCATTTTATTCCCTTTCCATGATCGGGTAGATGTTAGTAATATTATTCTTAGATCGAAGGTAGTTTTAAACTTCATCATGGGGCATATGGAAGGGTTGAAGCAACTAGGATTTGAAGCAAAAATAGTGGACTCTTCTCAATTTGCCAAAAATAAAGGAGAGGGGGCTGAATATAGAGGTAATCTTACAATGGTCTACCATCCAGAAAGAACTCCCCCACCCCAACGGAGGCATTTTTTGCCCAAATCTAATGGAGACTCCGCGAGCTGGGCACATGTCACCGCAGGCTTATGGAAATGATTTAATTCCCGCTAAATCAGAATCCTCTTCGAAGGCCCGCCCTCTAAATAGCTTCAGTTTCTTTTCTTGGAACTCTAGAGGTAATTCCCATTTGCTCACGAACCTAGAAACGGTTGCCGTGATTAAGGCTTCGCATTGTTTTTTTCTCCAAGAAACTTGGCTACTTTCAACTCCAGTTCTTGATGGATTCGATATTTTCTCTCAATGTGCCAAACCTAGCCTGGGAGGCCGCGCATCGGGGGGACTCATTATAGGGGTAAGAACCTCCTTCGGCTCTGTTGCTAAGGAGCTTTCGGATACACCTTTTGGCTTTATGGCCTTAGAGGTGCTTTTTCCGGATTCTAATTGTTACTTTCTCTTGGTCAATGTTTACTGGCATATGGGAATCTCTCCTCTCGAATTGTTTCTGGAGAAGTTAACTGATACTATCCTTGCCTGGAGATATCTGCACCCCATGGGCAAACTCATTCTGGCGGGCGATCTAAATTCAGACTGTACTCTCTGTCTGGAATCCAATTATGATGACCTGGGCTTGGTTATGGAAGACGATCCACGTACAGGACTAAAACTTACATGGGGCCGATCTTGGAATCTGGCTTTGGATTCAATTGGCCTAACTTGTCTTAACAGCCATTATGATGCTACTAATCCTTCCTGCCCAACTTGGCGTAGATCGTCCTCATCTTCCACCTTAGACTACGTCTTTGTCGACCATTCCCTGATTCCATTTTCTTCTAATGTCGAGGTGTCCTTCAACTCATGGAGCGACCATGGTATTCTCCGGGTTCAATTTCTATGCCCCTTTTTCACCAAGCTTCTGCCGGAGGGTGGACCCACTCAGCTTTATACTGTTAGTCAAGGGACAGGGATAAGGTGGTCTCCTTTTAACATCAGTGTTCTTAATAACAAACTGATCTCTTCCCTTAACCACACCTCGCTCTGCTGGAAAATAGCAGTCTTCAACACCTCTTCTTTTGATAGTTTTCTCAATGTCTTACAGAGTAGTATTTATGGCCAGCTAAGGAAAGGAGTCTTCAAAAAATTTCACAACCATAGTTTCGACCAACAATTGGCCAATGTTAAGGCCCTTACTAAGAAACTTATTAGGGATGTTCAAGCCCTAGATTTGGATTGGGCAGATAAAACAACAAAAATTAAAACCATTCGTCAAAAATACAAAAACTACTGTAAGCATAGAAAAATTACTATGATTCAAAATGACGCACAGTATATGCTTGCAGTACTAATAAAACGAGATGTGAGGGCTTTCTGGGCTTCGGTTTCCAGCCTTGATAACACATTGATGGCTGATCAGCTTAATGCAATCCCAGAGGCCAAATGGTTTGACTATTACTCTAAACTTTTTGATATTGGGGAGGAAGACTTGGCTTCGGATGCATTGATGATTTACCCATCGAAAGACGCATGGAAACCAGTTTTTGATCTGGAGACAGTGTTCTGTCTTATTTCTAAGGCTAAGAAATCTAGGGCACCAGGCCCAAATGGCCTTACGAACAATACATTCAAAGCCGAGCCCGAGATTTGGGCCAATCTACTCTTCCTGCTTTTTCAGGACGTAGTAAATTCCGGGAAGGTCCCTATGAGTTGGCATACGGCCCATATTGTCCCAATCTTTAAGAGAGGCTTATGCTCTGAGGTAAAGAATTATAGACCGATCTCTCTTATAGACGCGGACTGTAAGCTTTTTGCTTCTCTGCTCCTCTCCCATCTTAACATATGGATTAGGGACAATCATATTCTCCCCAAATACCAAACTGGCTTCAGGGCCGGCCACTCTACCAATCTCAATGGTCTTATTATAACTGCCCTTCAGGCCTCTTCTTGGGGAAAATCTGATGGTCCTTTGTATGTCGCCTCTATTGATTTATCCAATGCATTTGATCTGGTCATTAGATCCAGATTATGGGAAAAATTAACTAAATGGGGCATCCCGGCGGGCCTCCTTTCTCTCATTATGGCCCTCTATGAAAACTCGGGGATACACATCAGGCTCGATTTGGCTGGTACTCTCTCTAGGAGGATTAGGACGCGTATCGGGGTGAGACAGGGTTGCTCGTTAGCTCCCTGTCTATTTATCCTCTATTTGGCTGATGTGGATAACTTCCTGAAAAATGCAGGCATGGTGAGTGCTAAACTTGGGGACCTGAGATTCTCATGGTTGGCATATGCCGATGACTTTCTCTTGTTCGACCAGACCAAAGTGGGCCTGCAGAGGCTCCTGTGTAAATTTGAACAGTACGCACTGCTAAATGGGCTGAAGATCAATCCTGGTAAAACACGTATCATGGAATTCTCAAAGGGGAGAACCCGAAACAACAAAGTATGGAAAATGGGGGGAACAAACATTTCTCGAGTTAAAAAAATCGTCTATTTGGGCTTTTTGATCTTGGCCCAACCATCGGTGATAGAACTGAGACGATTTCTTAGACAGAAACTGCTCCCTCTCATCTCCCAATCACGTACTTTGGAGAATAAATATTGTATGTTTTCCCTCAAACCCGTGGTAGACTTTTTCAAGGGTAAGGTGACTCCAAAGTTATTGTATGGTATGGAACTCCATTATTTTACACTTCTGCCCTTCTGGGACTCTCTTGAAGGTATTTACTGGAGGAAAGTTTTAAAACTGCCCAATTCAATTCCTACTGTTGCCATTAGATATGAGTTGGGTCTGGTTTCTCTACGAGCTAGGATTCTTTGGAGGGTTCTCTCATTGTTCTCAGCCTTGCTTTCCCCTAGACCTGATACTTTATATGTTGATGTGGGCCACATGATTTTTTCCCAGACACACTCGGGCCACAACATATATCTCCATCTTTTCTCCACTCTCTGCGATAAGACCCTGATGGACATATCCTCTGACAGGGATACATTACTTACAAACCCTAACAAGGTAAAGGAGTCTCTGTTCAGCCATGACTGGAGCAACACTATCGAAAAACTTCATGGTTATTCCTCACTGAGTGATCTTCAATTTGATCATAAGAAGAGAGGTGAGATGTCCTTTATTTTGATCCAATTTCCTAATAGACACTACCGCTCTCTTCTTATAAAACTCAGATGGAACCTTCTTCCCACTCGGGAAGTCCTACGCAAAAGGAAGAAGTTTTCTGATTTGGATCCCACCTGTCGTTTTTGCAAACTTTTGGGGGTCACTGAAACTTCTCGGCATCTCATTCTTGACTGCAAGGCTTTGACCTCTTTAAGGGACAAATATCTAGGCATTTTTAATGTTATGGGGCGACTGGGGGTAGACAATTGGATTTGGTCACAATGTCTCTCAATCTCGAACATCAAGGTTGGTCTGGCTGTGGCGGGCTTTATCAGAGCCCTTGACCTATATGCCCCTTTGGTCTGATTTCTGCTCCTATTCTTGGAACTATGAATTTTTTACTATATGAGCACAGTGTTTTTAATACGAGCAATGTATTTCATATTTTATACCTTGTATTTATTTTATCTGTTATTCTCTGTAACTAGTACTTTATATTGACTTGATTAATCTTAGACAATCAAATTTCAAATCTGAAACCGGTTGATTATCTATTGTCTGTCCCTTTTCTGTAAAATTTGCAAACTTTTGCAACTTATGTAAATCTGTAATTTCGTATTTCTTTAGCGGGCATTTTCTTTTTCTTCTTTTTTCAAATGCAAATGCAAAGCAATGAATGTTTATCTTTTTTTTTACTATTTTGTTTTTAATTATAAAGTTTGTTCTATTTGTAAAGGTTTTTTGTAAACCATATACAATAAAAAAAAAAAAAAAAAAAATTGGGATTATGCTAATTTTGGTTTGACTAAATAAGAAATGATGTGCAATTTGAAATAGATGATGTAAATCTTATAATTGAAAAAGTTGATGTATCAACTAAAACAATTTTTCAATACAAAAAAAAATTCCCAACACTGCTAAAGAACTGCTGCACCCATGATTGTCGCTGGGTGCTAGAGGAAGGCACTTCCTCTACATCATCAGCTTGGTCCTCTTCATTGTCTTTGGAAGTACTGTGCTTTATTTGTTGTGTAGGCCCTCCAGCTGGTGCTGGTGGCTCTTGGGGAGGAGAGATGGCAATAGCGGATGCAATTTTTAAGATAAACAGCAGTTTTGCTAATATTCTTCCAAGTATGTGCTATGTGCTAAATTGCTAATGGATAATGAGTAAGAAGAGGTGTAGGAGCTGTGCAAGGGTACATTTTTGAGTTTGAAAGTTCTTAGATCAGCAGAAAATGCAGTTCCGAACTGGACCCGTTCGCAAAGTTGTGACGTGTTCACAAACACATCATCATGCTGTGCACGAGTGTGTGGTCACGTGACACTGTTTGAAAAATCAGCAATTACATCAGACGTTCACGAACATCAGTGAACACAAAAACAGTGGAAAAAGTTGGGAAAAGTGTATAGAAGTGTTAAAAATTATGCTAGAAGGTGGGGAATGACAGAGTTTTAAGGTGAAACTTTGTAAATTGGCTGAAAATGTTGCCATATCGGAGTAAGTATGACGTTAGTGAGTTGTTGGAAATTAAGAGTGTACTGGTAAAAACCTATGCAATTCACTGAAAAAACGTTGTTAAAGGAACGTTATGGTAAAGTTGCACTAAAAACCTATGACATTCACTGAAACCATTTTCTTAAAGGGATGTTATGGTTAATTGCACTAATAAAAATCTACGAAATTCAGTGAAAAAACTTTGTTAAAGGGACATTATGGTTACAAGTAAAACCGAAAAACCTCAGAAATTTGCATTTGTGATGTCTTCTTTCATGTCTTGGGTGTTAGTTTTAGAAGTGCAAGTTGGTGGCGCGAGTTATGGTTGCTTATCTTACAATAACTGGTGAATTTCTGAGGTTTTTCGGTTTTACTTGTAACCATAATGTTCCTTTAGCAATGTTTTTTCAGTGAATATTATAGGCAGTGATAGCTGCCATACAGTTAAGGTGAACCGGAGATACATTTGATTCGAGTAACGCATTTCGCCGAAATTCCAGAGGTGATGAAAAGTCTGCAGGCCCCCCAGACTGAAAAGTTATTAAAGATTAGTTAACAGATAAGAAAGTTATTAAGCATCAAAAGATTTTTTTTCCATAAGTGCAGACTACTTCCCATTCATTTTCCCATAGACAAAAAAGGTCAATTCTTGCCAAAGCACACAGCCCAAACCGCTGGATGGATTTGGACCAGGTCTGAAACAACTTGGCCATGAAGCGTTCTAAAGAGTGCTTTGCTTGGTTTGGGGTTATTCTGTGCAGCAGTTATTTAAATATTTGACGGCGAGGGGGGTGCTCAACTGCCATCTCTTTTTTCTCTTGATGCAAGAGATATTCGGGGCTATAGCCAAGGTTATGGGAAAATGAAACACAGTAAAAAGCTATTGCAGGTCAAAAACATACAAATGCCATCAGGGTAGAGTTGGGGGGATGGCTAGAGGGCACTGAGTGAAATGTGGGAGTTGGAGGGGGTCCAGGGAACGAGTATGCAATACAAAGCTTTCTGTAGCCTCGACTATAGCCGCGAATAGCCGACATCTGAAAGCAAACTGCGTTACAGAAGCAACGTGTGTTCTTGGGTGAAAGGGAGAGGGCATAGGAGGCAACGAGGCCAACAGGGGATTGGGGGGGAGCTGGCATGGAGGGGGGGCACTTGGTGATGGCCTGGGACATTTGTTTTGTAAGCCGTTTTGCAGATATTCACGGTTATATCCAAGGTTACAAGGGACTATGTATCCCCTTGGGTAAGGGTAGTTCTGTGTTTGCGGCTATTTGTTTTGGGATGTCTGTATTTTATTTATTTTTTAAAGTTCTTTTTATAGGTATAGTGACGTTTGTGGTGAAAAGCGTTTTTAGATTTTTGTACTTATGAGACTGTGGGGGAAAAACAGAAGATAAATGTTTTAAAAAATAATCTTAAAGGGATGTTTTCTACTGTAGTTCTAGACACCCTATAAACTGTAATTTACTCTGTGTATTGTTTCTCAGGCTATCAAATTTTGTGCAGATTCAATTTTTTGCTTACTTTATTGTCATTATTTTTATCTTTATTTATCTTTCCTTAATTTTAGGTCTCATATTACTGCTTGAGCAATGTTGTGGTGTATTGATCTTTTAAGTTTTGTAGTAGTTTTAAATCTGAAGTGAGTCCCTCTCTTCTCAAGCCAAGTTATAAATCACGGTTATGATGAAAGTCAATGAACTGTAGCCGCGGGTATGAGAAAAAATATTTTATTGCATATTTTATTGTATTTGTGTATTCATTTGTCATAAGTAGTCCTTAAAAGTATTGTTTTGAGGTACACTGAGTGTAGTATTTTAGCACATATGGAGGATTGTTTTGATGTTATCAAGGAACACCGCAAGTCCTTCCTCGGTTAGGTGTACACCGTCATTTCTATAGAAATTGCCCAAGTAGAACTGTATGTTGTTGTTCAATATCCATAATTGGTTGTTGTCTCTCATGAATGCTGAAACTGATTTGTTAACATTTCTTCGGAAGTTCTCAATTTTGCCATTAAATTTGGTGGTCCATCTCTATTTTTGCCTTTGAGTCAAAATGGAAAAGATAAAGATGATGTGAGAAATAAATTAATTAGTTTTGCCATGTCTTGTTTCATCATTAAAGTAGGGGACACACCCAGTACATTAACTAAATCATTGCCTCCTCAATGAATCAGTAGGATGTTTGACTTTCCTGTACTTCGTAGACTTAACAATTTTGGAAAAACTTGGAACCAATGCATTCCCCGCAATCCAAACAATTTATTTGTAAAATCTATCAAACCTAGGTGCATGAAAATATTTAGTTTCTCACAAAAAGCCAGCAACCAAAACAGCCAACTGTCTCCTATGAGCCACACAGTTTTGAAACCAGCCATGATATCTGCAGCATTTCACTGTTTTCATGAAAATGATTCCTAGCTTGAATTTTCTAGTAGTTTGTAGGAGTAGGGTGTATTTGATGTGTGTGTTTTGAAGTTTTTGATTGGTTGATGGTACTGTTGTGGTTATCTGTGGCTATACAGCAGCCACCTGGTACTCACTGTTGTTAACTACAGGTAGACGTTCCTCCATGTTCTAGCCGCGGCTATTTGAGGACAAATGGCACATGGTATGTTTGAGTTCGTTGGTAGCCACGGCTATACGACATTTTGGGTGGGTTAGGATCATACATGCATAGAGTGTTTTAGGGGATAGGGTTAAGTTGAGGGGGAGATGAAGGAGGACCATGTGGAGTGGAGGGGGTTTGGTAGGCATATTAGGGACACTTGTCTATAACTGGGGAGGGTGGAAATACAATTTTAAATTGGTGGTTTTAGAGATTACCCATGGCTATCGACAAACATCCATGAAGGGCTGTCGTATAACCGCATCTACAGATAGCACGTACGCAGGAGCGTCTACACTTTTCTTCATTTAATTGGTTATGACCATAGGCACGGTTATATTTGTAGCCATGTCTATACATATACATTTTCTGTGCAATAATAGTATTGTTATGTGGATGATTCAGCACATAATTTTATTTATGTGGGTTGTTTGATGTGCTTAGGTGTTCTAATCTTTCATTTTAAGTTTTGTGGCCAGTTTAGGTTGATTTTTAGGTTGCATAAAAATTTACATGTAGCCACAAATACAAACTAGGGTCTGTAGCTCTGTTGAATAGCCGCAGCTATGAAAGATGCAAAGTGGAGAAAAAGAGATTTCTGTCAGTTTGATTCTTTTTTATTGGGTATTTTTACTTTTCTTTTTGTGTAGCTGACTGTGATAGGTTGTGGTGAAAATGTGTCATCCATTTTATTAGTTTTGTTGGTAGAAAGTACTCTTTTTTGGTATTCATTTTGGAAAGTATAAAAGCCACAATTTCTGCAGTTTCATCCTTTTCATTGCAGAACTCTTCCTGTGTACATGGCAGGAGTGTGGGTGTTGTGAAAGTAAGTTTATTAAATGTTTACGTATTTTAAGGTTTGTTTGCAGTGTTGTATGTGTGTTAGTTATAGTAGTTACTGCTAGCAGATGGTGTTTATTATCATTTGTTTTATCTGCTCTGATTGTGTGGAAAGTAGTTTTTGTATTCATGTTAGTGAGGTTGAAGGTTTATTTGATTTTTTTTGTTGTAATTGTAATACAGTTTAAGCTATGCAGTACTCTTTGCTGTTTTTGAGTCTTGTGTGAGGTAGTACAATTGATGGTGTTATGTAAATTCATTTCAGTCATTTTTTGTATGTTTTTGATGTAGCTGTATCGTTCTCATCATACCAGTGGATTTGCACCAGATGTTGGGCAGTTAACTTCTGGGAAAGGTCAACCTATATTCAAAACATAGAGGTACTGCTGGAGACAGGAGCCATGCATTTGTAGACAATTTTGAAATGCCTTCATTTTGAACCTCTCTAGCATTTATGATGATTGTTGAAATGGAGTGCTGCAGGTGTTTCAAGTCTCTGGTTTGATTCCAGAATTCTCACTGTTGAGATGGCAGGAGTGTGGCTGATGTGCTGAGTTTTCTGCACGTAATGCTTGACCCTCATGCATTTTTATGTTGTGGTGCTTGTGTGCTTTTTGATAGGTATCATGCACATCTTTGTAGTGGATTTGCAGCAGATGGTTTGACATTTCTCAAATGTGGCTGCTCTCTTGATTACCCATTTGTAGCATCGTCTACACATTTCTGCATCATAGAAAGATCAGGAGCCAGTAAAACAGGAATGGGTGTAGTTGACTTTGTTGCTGAAGTTGAGGCTTCATTTGCAGTCGGTGATATTGTTGCACTGGTGGATGGAGGTTCTGTAAGTGCCGCTGACCTAATTTCTTTTAAAGAAAAGTATGTTTTCTCTCCCTTGTTCTCTAAGGTTAATTATCATACCCTATTCTGGCTTTTTCTCCAAGTTTACTTAACCTTCCCCATCCTTTGTCCTGCAACCACCCAGTATAATGTTCTTTGCTTATTTTCACCCATTTTATATATCCCTGTTTATTACCTTTTCACATTGTTGGATGATTCTTTTAAACCTAGTTGGATTTTTTTCTCCAATGGCCCAATGATTAGAATGTGGAAAGAGAACAGCAGTGTTGTATGCATGAATGTTGTATCTCACATAGTGCATGTTATGCACTGTATACAAAATATGAGGGTCATAAAAACTTAAATTATTTTTATCAAAGTGTGTGTTGTTGAACTGATCATGTTTTCTTTTTATTTCAGATGGAAATATATATATATTTTAAACATATATGAGTAGCTGCGGTAACACCATTGTCCCATAAATTATTGGAAGTTGGAGATGCATATAACCACAGCAACGACTGGTGGGGGTCTTGGCTGCAAAATTCGATTATTTATACCCACGGCTAAAGATGTAATGCAGAAAAAGCACTCTATTTCTATGCACCTTTTCTATTGTCTCTTTTGCTTTTAATAAATTATACTCAGTTTACCAAACGAAATACAGACACTCCTATAGCCATGGCTAGAAAAAATGGGGAGCCATGGGGTTGTTCATAGCTGCGGCTATAGGAAAGTTTTGAAAAAATATTTAAAGTGGAATATTTGTATGTGTTTTGGGTGTGGTGTTTGTCAACAGTTATTGTAACATTTAAAACACATTTTACACATTTATAATACATACAAGTACTCATATTTGGAAAGGTAAATAAATATTGAAACAGAGTTTATTAATAGGAGGTTTATTTTGGTGGGAATGTGGTTGTGGGTTTATGTTTAATTTTAGGTTGAACACATGATACATCTTCTGTTGCCCAATTATCAGAATTTGTACTGTCCATAGTTTGTCTTAAATTTTGAATATCCTTTTTCACAGATTGTATTTCTTATTAAGTAATAGTCCTTTTACTACTTTCAAGGAATCCATAATTGCATTTGTGGGTACTTGTTGTGTTGGTTGCTGTTGGAATCTTCTTGAGAGTTGAATCACTTCTTCATCTGTTTGAAAATATTTGAAATATTTTTAAATGATTGAAGATATAATAGACTTTAAAATTGTTTGTGTTTATTGTAAAAATCTTTGGTAGTTTTATAGTACGTAGATACATTAAGTAGCAATAGGATTTGTAAAAGTCCTTAGGTGGAGAATGGTATAAAGGGAGGGGCTCCTAGGAACATTCAAGGAAAAGAACAATAATTGTCAAAACCAACAGTTGTGGCTTTTGTAGTGGGATAGGCATTTTCCCAGCACTATCATAATGATACTACCTGGCCACGAGGTGGCAGCAGTTAGAAAATGGGGTGAGTACATGTGCATATGATGGAAGTGCCTGGGAAACGCTTATTTAATACCTGTGGAGTTGGTGAGCAAATGCAAGTGGATCTAGGATACGTGCCCTAATCCCCACCCGCCTGTCAATCACTGTTTATCTGTTGGTGCCTTCTTGTTTTGCCTCCCTTTTTCCCTACTTAAGCAGCCCTCCAACCAGGGTCAGAGTGGGGCATATCATTAAAAAGTGTCCCATAGTTGCAAAGGGCAATTCATTCCTTTTGTTACAGACTATTTGAGTAGTACCTAAGGGAGGGTTTTTGATAAAATGTGATGCAAATTGGGCATTTTAAAGAATATGTATTCAGGAACAATGGTCAAAACTACTAGCTGCATGGTAAAGTAATTACCAAACTGGCCCAATCAGGCCCAAAAAGTGGGCCACTTCGACCCAATAAACTGGCCCACACTACCATTTTGCTTTTTGGGTTCAGGCATTGCCCTATTGCCGTATAGGCCAGTCCGAGCCTGCCTCTGGCCTCTTTTCCTTTGTAGTTGGTGAGCAAGTGCAAGTGGACCTACGTCATGTGGCCTAAGCCCCACCAACTTGGCTATCACTGCTAATCTGTTGGTGCCGCCTTCACATTTTGCCTTCCCTTTTCCCTACTTTAGTAGCCCTCCAGCCTCTTTTCCTATGCAGTTGGTGAGCAAGTGGATCTAGGTCACTTGACCTAAGCCCCACCCACCTTCCTTTCTGTTCTTAACTCTTAGATCAAGGCTGACTTGGATGCCATCTTCATTACTGAGACCTCAATGACATCCATCCCATCCACATCATAGATGTCCTCACCCCAGCAGCTACAGAATTTTACAAAGAGACCATCCATACAAGATCGATGAAGACCTTGCCATCATTTACAAGGCATCATGGCCATGCACCCAACTGGACGTCCCCACCATTGGCTCTTTGGAAAGCCTATCCTGCCACTTCCAGGTCTCCCCAATGGACACAGCCCCCGGGTCTGTGAAGAAGTGTGCACTGCGTCTGCCTTGCACACGTAGCTTGGATGGGTGGAGCACAGCATATTGTAACCCTTTCTCTCATAAGGCATGCTTCACTGCCAAAAAGGACAAGCAGGCCTTCTGCACCGTCGGGGTGAAGTCTGGGTAGAATGATACATGGGAGTTCTCATAGGTCAAGTCATCCAGCTCACTGGCCCGCCTTAGGATGGTGTCATGGTGGCTGTAGTTCAGGAGGCGCGCTATTATTGAGCACGGACTCTGGCCCATTCTGGGAGCCACCCGTGAAACCATATGCTCCGTCTCGAGCAAGAAATGGGTTGACAGCGGGGGTCTTCAACACTTCCTGGATTGACTGTTTCATAAAAACCTCCATATTTTGCTGCGAGACTGACTCCGGGACCCCCACCACCCAGATATTGTTCCCCCGGGCCCTCACCTCCAGGTCCTCGTTTTTCTCCTTTATTGCGGAAACCTCCCACTGAAGAGAGCAGATCGCCTGCATTGTCTCACCGCTGGTGTCCTCCAGAGATCCCACACGATGTTCAGCCTCAGGGATTCGACTGCTCTCTTTCTCGATCTGTTCCTGCATGCGGTCTACTTTGTACGCCATGCTATCTAGCTTTGTATTGAGGGATGCAAAGCCGGACCTCATCCCCGTCAACAACAGTCATAGCTCTGAGGTCAGTGCTCACCAGCAGACCCTGAAGGAGCTTCCCCACGGCCAGGCGGGCATTCATATTTTGCCTGCCCTTTCCCCTACTTTAGTAGCCCTCCAGCCTCTTTTCCTATGGAGTTGTTGAGCAAGTGGATCTAGGTCACCTGACCTAAGCACCACCCACCTTCCTTTCTGTTCTTAACACTCAGATCAAGGTTGAGTTGGAGGCCATCTTCATTACTGAGACCTCAGAGACATCCACCTCCACCCACATGATAGATATCCTCACCCCAGCAGCTACAGAATTTTACAAAGAGATCATCCATACAAGATCGATGAAGAGCTTGCCATCATTTACAAGGCATCATGGCCAGGCACCCAACTGGACCTCCCCACCATTGGCTCTTTTGAAAACCTATCCTGCCACTTCCAGATATCCCCGATGGACACAGTCACTTTTCACGTCATCTACAGACCACCTAAGCCTAACAACTCCTTCATAGAAGACTTCACAGACTAGGTCACCACCATGTCTCTCATGCATGTCAACAACATCCTTCTCAGTGACTTCACTATCCCTGGCAACCCAGCAACCAAGTCAATGAAGGAAGAGCTCTACTGCCTACTTGACACACTGAACTTCACACAGTACAAGAAAGAACCACCTCACATGAAAGGTATAATCCTCGACCTCATCATCACTGCACTGCCCACCCTCCATCACAGCTCTCGTATTCCGCTCGACTGGTGGGACCATATGGCAATCCCCTGTGAGGTTAGTCATACAACCCCTCTCAAGCAAACCCATTACAAAACAAGCAATGCACCCTTCAGATTCTTCAAGAACATCCCAGTGGAGGCTCCCACCGAAGACCTCACCAAACTCCACCTCACATGGGCTGATGTACCTCTGATGAACCAGGACTGCAACTCGCTTCTAGAAGAGCACAACACCACCCTAACAAACAACAGCAACCACCATGCATCAGTGAAATGGTGCACCCTCAAGTCTAAACCTTCAGTACCCTGGTATACACAAGAACTCAGCCGCAACTAACGAACCATGATATGATATGATAGGTTATTTATAACGCGCTTAATACCCAGAGGTTTCTAAGCGCGGACCCGGGGATCATCCAAAAACAATAAAAGAATTGGTGGAAATCCTCCAGCACATTCAACCTCACCCTGCTCAAGGAATTCTGTGCTACACAGATGTGATTGATGAACACTGCCAAGGCCAGCTACTACCAAAATACCATAACCAAGGCCTATAATGTATAATTGTTTATTGATAACATGCTTAATACCAGCGAGTGGTTTCTAAGCACGGGATCAGGATTCAAACCTGTGCTGCACTGCGTTGTCTTCGTGCAAAGACAAACGCGTTGCCCCTATACTATCCTTCCTCCCCAACGAAACCAGAGCCCTCTTCAAAGACATTAAGCACTGCATCAACCCTCTGTCAGACCCACCTGTAGCACACTCCATCGAAAAATCTACCAACATCTACTCTTTCTTTGTCAACAAGATCAACATGATCTGCCAACACATAGACACCAATGCCTGAACTGACACAACATTACACATCCCATCTCACAAAACCACAACTACCTTGACATCTTTCAAGATACTAACTACGGAAGACTGCCACCTCAGCATCCAGCAAGGCCACATCGTATACAGACGACATCCTTCATACGTCTGTACACAAGACCCTTCAGACTAAAGAACTTCTCCCTTACCTGACAACCATCAACAACTTCCTAATTCAAGGCACATTACTCTCAGCCCTCAAGACTGGACAAATCCTCCCACTTCTCAAGAAACCAACAATGGATGCTGACAATCTCAGTAATTACCGCCCCATCACCCATCTTCCATTCCTAGGTAAGATACTTGAGAAAGCCGTAGCCATTCAACTCTTCCAAAACATTGAAGCTAATAACCTCCTTCAGTCATACCAATCTGGCTTCAGACGCAGATGCAGTACATGAATGGCTACGCTCAAGGTGATCGAGAATGCCCTTAAAATCCTTGATGATGGGCATCCTTGCCTCCTAGTTCTCCTAGACCTCTCAGCAGCATTTGACACAGTAGACCACTAGACACTCACCGACCATCAACATTGCTACCCGGGGATCAGCAAGATCATCCTAAACTGGTTCAAATCCTACCCTGCAAATCGCCAATGGTTGTACAAATGGATTCTTCCAGATCACCAACTCTACCCATCACCTGTGGATTCCTGCAAGAATCCATCCTGTCCCTATGATCTTCAATCCTTACATACAACCGCTCGGAACACTCCCTGTTCTGGTCAACAATCTCATTCACCAATATGCAGATGACACACAGATCTAACTCGAAATATCTTCCATCACAGACATTTACAGGCTCAAAGCCTGCCTCACACTGATTCAGTCCTGAATATCCAGTGCTGACCTAAAGCTCAACCCCTTCAAGACTAAATTTCTACTGCTGACCAACAACACCGAACACCCTAACATTCAGATTTGGTTCTCTGCTATGAGCCTCGAGGGATTCACACCACAGCTGGCCACCTGTGCCAAGTCCTTTGGATTCATCATTGACAGAACCCTCACATTCAAACAGCAAATAGCAAGGAAGACACAAACAGCCTTTTTCCAACTTTCTCTCCTGTGGAAAATTAAGCCCTTTATCCCAGAAAACAACTTGAGATCCACTTTCCAAGCCTCCCAGAACCTTTTGGAAGGCCGTACACTGACTACCCTGTCACCCCTGAAATGAGTCCTGCATGCTGCAGCAAGGCTAATTAAAGAACTCTGCAAATTCAATCACATCAGCCAACCTTCATCAAACTGCACTAGTTCCCACTGCAGGCCTCGATCGTGTTCAAATCCTGTTGCATCATCTACAAGGCTGTCATCCTGAAGTCCCCAAGCTTCCTCACTGATAAACTCAGCAACTCTCGAAGCCTGCAATCCACCAGAATTACAGAAATGTGCATACTTGAATTACGATGGTTCAGGAAGGAAAGAAACAGAAGACAGGCCTTCTCTGTAGACGCTCCAAAACTCTGGAACCTCCTCCCTGTCCATATCAGACTTGCTCCATCACTTCTACAGTTCAGAAAAGAGCCATTGACCTTCCTGTTCAAGTAGTGGCTCCTCTTAACATCTAGGTCTTAACACCCTGCACCCCCCACCCTACCTGAGACTTAGTGATCTGCTGTCTCCTCCCTGGTTGCTTGCAGATCCTTTGCTGCCAATTGCTCATCCTTGCCCTCACCTGTTAGCTCCCGTGCCTGCCTGGCACCAGCACAGTAGATCAATGCTTTAGGCTGAATGCAATAGTGGCAAAATATGTCTCTGTCCAGCATATCAGAGTTTACGCCATTTTTGTGGATCTCCGTACTGTGTTTGATAGTGTTTCCCGCATTAAACTCTGGTCTGTGCTAAGAGAAAAGGGGATTCCAGGATCTCTTCTGACCAATATTCAATACCTTCATTGTGACAACAGGGCATCAATAAAACGGGGGCTGGGTGGGGAGATAACTAATTTCTTTGAAGTAGAGAGGGAGGTCCGCCAGGGGTGTGTGCTGGCCCCCATCTTATTCTGCTTGTATGTGTACGTCGTCATAGAGGAATTGCTGGCCTCCAGCTTCGACCCTCCCAAACTAGGATGGGACAGGTTCCCAGCACTCTTCTATGCTGACGATGATGTATTGCTATCTACAACCCTGATGGGCTTGAGACACAACCTGAAAGAATTTACAGAGAAATGCCAAGAGCTTTCTATGATGCTATATTTGGACAAAACATGATGGTATTTGGCAGAAAGAATCAGAAGAAAATTAAGCTGGAGGTGATGGTCGGGGCTTATGTATTAGAACAGATCTCACTTGGTCAGCTAGGCAGGGGTGCAGTTTCCGCAGCTATTAATCTTTACTAAGAACAATCTAGCTTCTGTACATGTGTATCTATGCCTATGTACTTCTTATGCAACTTTGTAATGTGCCCAGATACCTGTGGGTTTGTTGCGCTAAAATAACCAAATAAACAAGGATGGGCAGCCACAATGTACGGGCAGAGAACTTTGGGGTCACCGTCCCTCATCTGAGTTAAGTGTGGCTGACAATCCCTTTTTGTCGAATTTATTAATGCAATCGAAGGGAGCCCCTATGGCTGGCTTGCGTTGGGAATGTGGCCTTAAGCCCATTAACGAGGTGATTGCTACTAAGTCACTGTTTTACTGGATTAGACTGTGGAGTACACCTGAGCTGTCAATATCGAGAAGCAATGATTAACCAGCAGACTACATCAGGATCAGGTTCTTTAACATGGCTTTGATTTGCTGCAGAGGTTTTGAGGCTCTGGACATGGCGACGTTTTGGGAACCCCCCGAGGGGCTCACCCAGAGATCCAAACCCCAAGCCAAAATTAAGTGCCATGAATCTATTATAGGCCAGATGAAAAACGCCTGCATAGTGCTGAAGACGGGCGCCCCTTATATAATGTGGAAACAGCAAGAAGGATTTGAACCCTATTTAGACCGTGTGGCTCCTGCGTACGCTCTTGCTTTGTAAATTCAATTACGCACAAACACTCTGAAGGTAGCTAAATTTGGGTTGGGTGGTCAAGTTCTCGGGAATTGCATTGTAAAGTGTGCGGGAACCCTGAGGAGTCCATTATGCATTTTTTTACTGTTTTGACCAGGATATACTCGATTGAGGAAGAGCTTTTGCTAGTGTTTAGTTTAAAGGAAATTAGAATGACAGATCTGGCTGTGACATTTTGTAAGAGTACTTCTGATGTAAACTTAATTTATTTCACAGCAAAATGTGTACATAGAGCCTGGTTACACAGGGCGTAAAGTGGGGTTACACAGGCTGTAAAGTGGATAGTATAAGTGCTTGTTGGAATCTGTTTTAGTTAATTTTGTTGTGTATCGCTAAACATGAATTGCTGATTTTATATATGATGTACTGTTTGTGACGATAAGATACTTTCATGGTTCTAATGTAAAATAAAGCTATGCACAACAATAAATACAATAATAATAATAATAAGGGCCAATTTCATTGGTGCTGCCTTCCCCACTCATCTAACCGAGGATTCTTAAAACAAGCAGCGTTTCACGTGAGCCCTTTTTGTTGGTTTTTAAAACAGGAAAAAGCAAAAACAACCTCCAAAATATAGACATCAGGCAGTCAAAAGTTTCCATGGATTGTTAATGTTATGTTAATGTTAAAGGACATTTGTACCGCGCACTATCACCACCGGAGTGGTCCCCTGGCGCTCATTGCACAGTATTAAACTGTAACTCCCGGTTGTGGTGTCTCAGAAGTACCCCTAATCGTGCTGATGTGTTTTTGTTGTTTTGTTTGTCTATTAGGTAGCGCTATGAACTGAAACTATTGCATTGATTTACAGTTTCAGGTTATAGCGCAACCTAATAGACAAACAAAACAACAAAAAATCATCCACACGATTAGGGATGGCATGCCCCGACATATTTCACCTTTAGTTATTGTTTTTGGTGCAATATTAGTAAGAAAGGAAAGACCCTCCTCCTGACAAGATTATTTTGTGATTTATGCAGTACTATCAGTGGTCGAAGTGTACGAAAAGAAGTAGTGGAACTATGTTCCCTACTGGCCTGCACCGCTCCCCACAAACCCCATTGATGCACCCACTCCCATGCACAATACAAACCCCAAAACACATGCGCCTGATGTTTAAGGGAACATCCATTGCAGTGCACTGAAAGTGCAAGTTTCAATCTGCTCCTACACCTTTATTTTAAAATAAAAGTATAGGAACAGTAAAACCTATTTAAAAGAAGTATAGGAGCACCGCTCCCGACCGCTCCCGCCCACATCGACCACTGAGTACTATGTATTTTCTAGACCTAGCGCATATCTGAAACACCAACCGTACCGGCTTCGTGGCACGCTTGCTTATTCACGATTGACCGCTTGGCGCCAGTACATCGAGCTCAGAAGCCATGTTCTTTCTGACCGTACAGACCGACACAGCGCACACGATGGAGGATTTCCCTGCATGATGCTTTGCAAGAAATCAAGTCACGTCTGCCATGATGCCACTTTATCATTCTTCTGCCTGCATGTGAGCTATGATCATTTGTCAGCGGTTTGGATATGTTTTATCAGATTAACTACAACTCTTTGAACCTGGGCACTTAATCATCTAGAGACTACAGGGATAGTTAAAATGCAAAGTGTGTGTGTTTTCATGCAACTTTGCCAAATTGCTCCAGTGGGGAAAACATTAGGCAGCCACATACCAAAATGAAAGAACAAGAGAGAGAAAGAGAGGGAAGACTCCATCACCCTAATGACTAGTTAGGTTCACATATTGAATACACATTGATAAATGGGTAGACTACAGGCACTCACTAAACCATATAGGCTGCTCAACAGGAATTCAGACAAAGACGGGTAGGTACTAACTCAACAATAGGAAGACTAAAGAAATATAGAGTCAAATACACGTTTTTTTTCCCTTATAGCATTCAACAGAGATCTTCAAGGTCTTGTTAATGAAGCAGTTTAAACAGTGTGTTTTAACCTTGTCTTCAGTGCAACTTCAACCACACTGAACATCTACAATAGTGTGTTCAGAAATACTTGGACAGATTGAACATATCCTGCATTTGGGGAAGTCTGTGATCAAACATACATCTGTTCAAAGGGCAATATTGACCGTACAACAGCAGGGGATCGATAAATAAAAACAATAAACAAGTAACAAAAAATGCAGACCCCGTTTATCGGTGTCCCACACCAACAACAAAATTAGCAATGTTATATAAAGACACATTCAATAAAAAATAATAATTATAACTGTGAACATGATCAAAACCTGGGACCCTGTTCTTTTAGGCGTTGGCATGTGGATGAGATTGGATCCTTGTCCCCAATCTATCAAAGGTAGTCCTGGTTGGCGCAGAATCCGTCAACCAACACTGTGCCAGAGAATTCCTGAACCTGAACACCTATATTCATGAAAGGACTGCCATCATCACAGAGTGCGATTGAGGGCAGCTGTGAAGGTATGGATGGTTTGGTGTAAATAAATTATAAGGATCCCCTGGTATTGGAATGATAAACGACATCTTGAAAGGTTGTCTCTGCTGTATATCAGACATACAGTGGCCTCAAAATCCTGACAAGATGTGATGGTGAGGGGGCTGATTCGGCCCATAAAACTTACAACGATTCCAAACTCCCTAGAACCGCTCCCCAGCCATTGAACTTCCAGCACAATAGATTACTGAGATATTTCATGCCGGATTTTTCCCAATTCTGGTGTTACTATTGCCCAATTTAATGGTAATAACTGTGTCGATTTCCGACAGATCAAGGGCTGAGTCGGCCTTGCCATGGGATTCCAACTACCAAAGGACCGGCTGGCTCCATGTTGCAGGCAATTGCTTTACCCATGAGCTATCCAGTCAGGCTTGGATCTGCTCCAGAGATCCTTCTGTAATCTGCAGGGCACAGATGCTACCATATTAACACAATCCCTCACACTTTTCGTGTAAAATCATTGCGTTCCATTGAGTGTATGAGTTAACACTGATTTTTTAAATTATTTTGCATTAGTACCCGGCTTGCTCTGTCCACGGGAAATACAACACATGGATTGGCTCTTTTCCGAGCCATACCAAACGGTATTCCCGTGGACGTACGAGCGTGGCAGCGTTTGTCCCCGGCAGGGGGCGTGTCAGCCCCTAAGCCAATGAGGAGGCTCGAAACAGGGCAATCCCCGCTCCGACCCTCCCAAAGGCGGGAGGCTGCCTTCGTCCCCTGCCGGGGACTCAGGTACATTTTCTTTTTCCCTCCACACTCCTCCCATGCAAACTATCCGCTCCCCACCCTCCCTACCCCACTTACATTCTTTTATATTTTTCTCGGGAGCGAATGCGCTGGGAACACTTCTGTTACCAGCTCGTCCTCTCCCGATGGCCGCCATGGAAAGGGAAAATGGACTATGTTTTCCCTTTCCAAGTGGCCATTTTATTTGACATTTCTTTTGTAATTTGTTTTCTGTTTCGAAACGCGGCAGCATTTCGGAACAGAAAAAAATGCCATTAGTACCCCGGCCCTGGGGGCATTACCTGGGGCAGTATTGGCCTGCCGCCCCGGGTCTTATTTCTACAATAATCTATGACATTATGATGAAAAATCTATACTTGCTACGATACAGTGTGATCTAACAAACAAGGGAATCATACAAGACAGGCGATCAGACATCAAGCGAATAGTCGTCATTCTTTGACCAGCATCACCACTGTTTCTAATTTTGCAAATCAGTGCAAGTATCATGAGTTCTAGCATCTTATGCAAGTAACTCTGTACAACGTCTTCGAATGCAGAACAATTCGTTATATTAGTGAGTAACTCGGCGACTGTGACGAATGGTACCGTGATCCAGTGCATCACGTTGTGCGTCTTAGGAATCAGAGCAGCACTGTATGCAAAAAACCTTCTTCAGCAAATTGTCCAAAACTGCATGGGCGGAAACATAGTTTATCAAAGAAAGATAACTTGAATGATGTGGATACTCTCCCATGACCATGCAGGGGATTGCATGGCTGTCTGTTTCTCATACATAGTTAGTTTTAAAGAGACTCACTCGAGGTTTTACTTTGTTTTTAGAATGGTTGAACTTTGTAGTTGCCCAGAAGGAGCCGAGACTGGGGGTGATATTCAGACCAGTTAACTGTTGAAACTAGTATGCTCTCAATCAGAATAAAATTGACTGTCAGCAAGGAGTGAACGCTGTACAGTTAACTGGGAGTTCAAATAGGAGTGAGGCCTGATGTGAGAAAATGCCCAGGTCTGTTAGTGAGGTCAATACATCCGAAAATCTAGCGGAAAACAGTTCAATCTGATGAATACATGGATTATGGATTGTTAATCAGGTCTAAACAATAAACTATGTCCGTTATTCAATTTGACTGTATCCTTGGCATATTGCATACCAGTTGGCACTGTCAAGGCACATTTTGGCCCTCATTCCAACCCAGGTGGTAAGTTCCCTACTTTACCACCATGGTGTAAACTGTGTTTACACCATGGTGGATGGCGGATTTACCGCACCATTCCAAGGTGAGTGGGGCGGTAAATCCCCAATCCCCATTTACCCTTCCCCATTCCCATTTTTGCCCCATAGGGCATAATGGGAGTGGGGAAGGCGCTAATTACGGCACCGTAAATTACGGTGCCGTAATTAGCGCCAAGGACGCTTAGCGCCTTGGTACTTAACGCCTGCTAAAAGCAGGCGTTAAGGTGGAAATCAGGCGTTAAGGGTTAACGGCGCCGACGGCGCCGTTAAACCCTTAACGCCTGGGTTGGAATGAGGTCCTTTGTCTTCGAGAAAAACCACTGCTAAAGCACTTTTTTGGGGTCATTACGATCCAGGCGGTAAGTACTCCAACTTTACCACCATGGTGTAAACTACTTTTACACCATTGTGGATGGCGGATTTACCGCCCCATTCCAAGGTGAGTGGGGCGATAAATCCCCATTTCCCATTTACCCTTCCCCATTCCCATTTTTGCCCCATAGGGCATAATGGGAGTGGGGAAGGCGCTAATTACGGCACCGTAAATTACGGTGCCGTAATTAGCACCAAGGCGGTTTAGCGCCATGGATTTTAACGGCTGCTAAAAGCAGCTGTTAAAATTGAAATCAGGCGTTAAGGGTTAACGACGGCGTTAACCCTTAACGCCTGAGTTGTATTTGTCTTTGAGGAAAAGGCTCGATGATCAGCACTGTTGCGATTAAAAATTGTTTTTCACAAATCTATTTAATATGTTTTCAATTTATGTGAAACCAAGTGAGTCTCTTTTCATGGTAAATATTTAGATACAATTTCTAAATTTTGGTGGTTGCATGCAGAAGTCAATATCTATATATACAGTAAGTATTTAGGATGAAGAGATTTGTGTTGTTTGTTGGGCAGAAATATACAATTAGAATGGCTTTGAGGAATTAAATATGTTTTTTGCATAACAATGTTAAAACCCTGCATTTGATGACCCACATCCTGGACACCTATATGGAGCTCCAGCATTCTTCTGTGTCCTGTCGGACCAGAGTCTGGGAAATCCTCTAAAGAAGCAGACATATCCCAGGAGACAAGCAGACACTCTTTATTTGGATCTTTCCTCATGACATCATGGAATGTCAGGCAATTCTATCCGCTGTATGTCACCTTCGTTCCTGTACACTAAGAGAAAAGGCTTTTTATGCCACACCCACTTGCATCCCCTACCGTGGCAATGCTGCACCACCCTGCTGCCACCAGCCCACTGCCCTCCTCCCCACCCCTACAGCCTCGGAAACCACACTTCCTCTCCCCTCAGTGCAGCAGGTGCAGCCCTGGCCAACAAAAGCCTGTTGGCAAACCCTCTAATCCTCCTGCATACCCCAATGCCCTTTAAACGCCTCAAAAGCCACTCCGACCATACTGATCGCAACCCAGCAGCCTCACATTGCGCCCTGTCCCCAGATCTCCACCGGTACGCAGAACCTACTCTTCACAACCTTCTCCACCCACCCCCAACCCTATCCCAGCACCTTTCTCGTTCCCCCCAAAAAACACTTGTTTGACCTTTACTACCTAACCCTCGACCCTCTGAACCACCCTCTAAACCCCTTGCACAAACTCCCTACTCTCCTGATGCCTACCACACAGCAAAACCCCCTTTTATCATGCATTCATCAACGCCGGATCGGCCGCTAAAAATAAACACAGCATTTGTTACCTGACCTCAACCGAAAATCCTGACTTCCTATTCATCACTGAGACCTGGCTCTCCGATGATTTCCACCCCACTGCACATGAAGCCTTTCCAGCCAGCTACTCCCTGCTCGACACAACATGCCCAGCAGAGGAGGGTGTGGGGGAGGCATCGCCATCCTACACAAACCTCACTTGACAATAATATCCACAGAGTCTTCCTGGTGAACCCAAATGCAAATCCTTCCTAGCTAAGTTCCGACTCAGCCATTCAATCACTGTTAAGACGGATTTCTGAACTCTGTCCTGGTGGCGCAGAAGTTCAGAAGGCCAACCTAATTACTTGGAACAGGGTAACCTCTGGACGAGCCAGACCAATCAAGGTAGCGATCGCGGCGGTCAAGACTAGGTCTCAAGAGGGGTGAGGGTGACTGAAAGCCCGCAATGAGCACACAAAGCAAGATCACTTACAAACTACTCCAAACAGGTGTTATATAAAAAATATATACACATTTATTTTAAGGCCTTTAAAACAATGACCGTAGCGAGAAAATCACAATATCACAATATTAAACCAACACATACCATATCAACACAATATATATACAAATACGACAGTCGCAAGCGTTATATGCACGAAATGTGTAGTCCACCTAAAAGGGAGGGAAAACAGGCAGTGCGAAATAATGCTTAGACCCAGTTCACCTTCAGAGGCACCTAACTAGATGGAAGTCCGAGCCCTGCGAAGAGTGGAGCCTTGTGCTCAAAAGTACCTGCACGCGCTGGTGCCAACGGGCAAAAGGAGAAGCTCTTCGAGGGAAATCAGGCAGTTCAGTTTAGTGCACAAAAGAAGAAGAACAAGTTCCGCAACTCAAGCGCAGCCTCCACAGTGAGCAGAAGCAGAGCACGAGTACGGAAAAGGGTGCTGTTTTACACAGCGGGGAAAAGCAATGGGCTCCTGCAGGAGGGCGACCAGATCCTAGCTATGCTACTCACCGGTCCCCGATGCAAGCAGACCCAGGCTTCTCCGCGTCAGTTTCAGCAGCTGGCAGGTTCAGAAGAGCAGGGAACGCCTCGTCGTCGTGTTGAGTAAAAAGACGTCCCAATCGAAGAAACCTGCACAGTTTGTTACTACAGCAGGGCAACGGAGCGGCTGTGTGTATCTGAGCCAAATGTACACTACTCACTTCAGACCTGGGAACGCCAAGTTTACGAAGCGTGTGAGAGTGACAAGGACTCGAAATACTACACAACCTGGCGGCGGTTACAGAGCAAGAATCCCGTGTAAGCTGGTCAGTCAGCTGGATGGCCCAGAGACGCTTCCGAAGGCTTACTGGCAGGAGATGGTGAAGATGCCGAGAATAGCTGTTCCCGCTATTCCAAGGGTCGAAGTACCAGTACAGGCCTTCTGGTTCGATCAAAGGTGAAAAGGGTTTCACAAGACGACAGCAGTGCAGAGGAGAAGTCCTTCAGCGGGTCACCAGCGATTCCTCGGTTCAGCCTCTTGGTTGCAGGATACTTGGCTCCTGTATTCCTTCGTTCGTGAGAACTCAGGAGATCGACATGGTAGTGGTGTTTCCAGCCCCCTCTTATCCACGGTTCCCTTCGCGCCAAAACGGAGGGGACCCAATGGGAGATCCGCTCATCAACACTCACACCATACGTGGACCAATCACGGACCACGGTGGTCCCAGGCATTCACACCACCCTAGACTCTCTGGCACCCAGGATGTGTATTGGGACCAGACATCCCAGCCCACATCCTGGAGGCACACACAAGACATGTAGAAGCCCGCGAAAGCATCCGTGTTTCACGGGAAAGTACATGCCCAAATAAGGAAGGCCCCGGGTCGGCTCGACCTGGGGAAGGTGAAGGGAGCAAGACGGTCAGCGGACAGGACAAAGGAGCCTCGTGGTCTGGCCATTTTGGGAGCCAGGCCACAATTTTGGGTTAAGGGCGAGAAACGCGCTTAGAACGCCAAAAGGAGCTCAAAACACAAGAAAACGATCGCTGCCACCATTCCCGTCCCTGAATCACTTGCACCGATCAGATACAATCCTAAACGAGTATCTAGGGCCTGTAGAAGGCTAGAGACCCAAGAGAGCTGTAACTTAGCTTACAGTGCCCTCTTGTGTCATGTTGCACTAAAGCCGCAACATGATAAAAGAAACTACGGGAAACAGCGTTCCCCGTTACTGACTGTCTTAAGGGCATGTCAGTTTCCCCGTAAGAAAGGAGCGAAAGCCCAGAGGAGTGCGGCAGAAGGCTGCACTTCTCTGGCAAAGTCAAGAACAAGGTGAAAAACAACAGCAAAAAGTTTAGGGGTTGCCACATGGAAGGAAAATTACCTACAATTACGGAATCTTTCCTAACAATCACCCACAGTGTCCTTTTCATATTTAGACCTTCCAGCTATGATCGTCATTTTCCCAATTCACTCTGTGACTCGCTCTCCACTACGCTGATCCAGCATCCTGCTCTCACTATATTAGAAGATTTCAACATATGGTTTGATGTCGCTGCCAACACCTTGACTCGTTCCCTCACCGACAATCTGGAGGCTTTCGGACTGTCACAAATGATCTCACAACTGACCCACAACACAGGACACACCCGTGATGCACTATTTTGCACATTTGACCAAGTTCCCCCGCTCACGCCTCACCCTCTGAACTGGTCTGACCAACACGCTATCCCATTCACACTTAATTTTCTTTCCCCCTCTCCTCCATCCCCCAATCAATCCGTCTTCCACCCCGGCCACTGGCCCTCTTTGGAATAAAATCATCATCAATCCAGACCTGCTCGATTCCCTTCTTACTCTCCCTGTCCTCTCCTGCAAGGAAGGATGCCCCTCCATCGATCACTTTGACCATTGGCTTTGCGAAGCTATGAACCCTCACACCTTCCCATCGCCTCTCACAATGATCAACCACACACCAAAAGTGGTACACCCCCCAAAGCTCTCAAAACCAGCAAGCATCACCTAGAGCAAGCCTGGAGCACAACCCCCACCATCCTCAATAGAACGGTGCTTGCAAGACTGAACAGGGCATACTTGTATGAAATCAAGAAAGCTTAAAAAAAACCTTTTGGAAACAGAATCTCCAACTTCAAAATCCCATGCAGGGAACTCCACAAAGTCCGAGGGGAATCCAATTCCCCAGCTGTCTAACCTCCCTCCCTGAACTCACAAGCTCTGTGCAATGAGCTCTCAAACCACTTTCATAACGTGGTGCTTGAAAGACACCTCAGTCTAATCTCAAAACGAGTTCTAATCCCGCCACCCACACCTGGACATTCCACAAACTCCAAACACTCCCCTCCCGTCGGACCCACCTTCTCGTCCTTCTCTCCCCTTTTCCTCAACTAATTTCCATAACCTACTAGCACTTAGCTGGCCCTCAGGCTCACCTGGAGACCCTTGCACTCCCACTCTTCTAAAAATGTTCCTCTCATCCACCTGTGCCGGCAACGTAGCCCGCTCGATTCTAAATAACTTGCTCACATCATAATGCATTTCCCCAGAGGCCTTCAAAACATCTCATGTGAAACCGCTTCTCAAAAAAACTCAGCCGCGACCCGTTCTCCTCATCTAACTACCGCCCAATCTCCAACAGCTGCTTCATTGCCAAACTAATTGACCGCGCGACATATAAGCAGCTTGGCCTCTTCACAGAAACCAATAATCGCCTCGACACTGCCCAATTGGGTTTCCAACCCCTCTCTGGAACGGGATCCTCTATGGTCTCCATCTGGGACGACCTAAATAAAACACTGACTCAGAAGGGTGTGCCGCACTCATCCTCCTGGATCTGTAGCTGGCCTTTGACACAATCGACCACACAATACTGAGGAACAGGCTCCTCACCATAGGCATCAAAGTCTCTGCCCTTAATTGGATCACCTCTTTCAACTGCAACTGCTCCCAAATCGTTCTCCTCCCCCTTTCTCCTCCGCCACCCCGCCCAGTGACAAAAGGGGTGCCACAAGGAGCCTTTCTCTCACCACTCCTTTTCAACCTCTACCATAGCCCTATGCCAGCCCTCATCTGCTCACAAAACCTTACCTGCTTCAACTATGCAGACAATATGCAGATCATTTACAAAATCCCCAAAAACCAAGCCTCGTCCCTCCCGGACTTTGCCTCTTGTCTCTTAGAGATCAACGATTGGATGACTAACACCCACACAATTCTCAATCTGGGCAAATCAGAGCTCCTCATATGGGGCAAAACCGCTCTGATCCCACAACCTCTACTGTGGCCGCCTGCCCTGGGAGCCCCATCTGCCCCTTCCACCGACATTAAAAATCTTGGCTGCACCATGGACTCAGACCTTTCCCTCTCCAAGCACATCAACTCTGTGTCCAGAACCTGCCACTTCCCCACTGCCACTTCCCCCTACGCATCCTAAAACAAATATTTCCGTACCTCACCTACTGCGCCAACTCCCTCTATCTCGGCATCCCAACCTGACAGCTTAGGAAACTTCACTGTATCCAAAAATGCGGCAGCCAGACTGCTCATCGCCCTCTCACCCAGATAACACATCACGCCGCACTCAGAATACTGCACTGGCTCCCAGTTAGCCTAAGAGCAAAATCATCCACTACCAGTCCCCCAGAAACCTCTGATTGGAGTCAGCTCTGCTCCTGGCTATCCCACTGCAAAACTTCACTAGAGTTGGCAGCTCGGCTTTCCCTGTCCTAGCACCCACTATCTCGAACACTCTTCCTCTACACATCCACTGCACCGAAAACTACCTCCTCTTCAAAAAATCCCTAAAAACCTGCCTCTTTAGTGCTCTATCCTGAAAACCCTATTAAACTGAAGTATAGGAACTATCTAGGGCTGTCTGTGTTTGTGGCGTCTCTGAGCCTTTTTGCTCTAAACACCTGATGGTGCCGGCTGTGTTTGCCGCTGCCCGGACTACTCACACTTTCTTACACCTATCACGACCCTGTCTTCCCTCAATGCGCCACTAGCTGATTCACAGCATTCTCACATGTAATGTCACAGAATTCAGGAACAACTGCTCCTGGCAAATGGGAAAAAAATGGGCTAATCACAATAGTACTAGAAGCACAGCGGTTGAGATCTAACCAATTCTTCCTCCACTGTCTTTGAACACCTAACCCCCAAAGAAGAATCTGGCCTCACGAGGCGATTAGTTGGAACAGAGACTGTTGTTTGCTGCTAACCATTTTTTCACAGCCAAAAGAGCCAACGGAAGAAGCAAAATTCCTGAGTGGGTGCCATCACATCAAAACGCCTCAGATTGGAGGCAATGGTATGTATAATACACCACTCCAGTGGCTCCAGGCATGCCTAACCACACGCATCAGTATAAAGCAAGGACTTCGACAAAGAATTAGGTTGTACTGTCCACGTAAATTCTCCACCTACCCACACCCGACTATGCCTCAACACCTCTGAACAGCAGAATGCGGCGCAGTCCTACGATAACTTTGGGCACGCTGAACACATAGAGAGTCACTAGCACTGACGCCACCCCCATTCCTCTCGGCACCCATCCTTCTCGGCACCCATCCACATCCCCGACTACATGGGTTGCTTTTCTACCGGAGTCTTGGCAGCCCTGCTAAGCCCTTTTTGGCCAAATCACACACACACATCATAATCGTGCCCCAGAACCTCCAACACTCCGGACTTCGGTCCCCTAAGGGCGTTCCCACTAACAGCATATTGAAACTATATCATTGGTAAAATTGGTTGTATACAAATGACAAGTACAATACAAAAGAATGCACCACATACTGTCCTGCCTCAGCCACAGCAAGTGGTTTCCGGCTTCTAGGCTGCTTTCTCTTCAGGTTCTGTTAGGGGTCGGAGGTCTTTGGAAGTAGTTATATGCATATGTTCTAACTCTCCTCACATCCCCACAATCTGCCGTGTTTGCCAAGGTACAATCATACAAATAGCCTTTTCTCATAGTACATCAGTCAATATCATACCTAATGATTTTTCAAATTGTTTCCCAGCTTTGACAAAATGGGCCTCGTTTGAAGAGAGCTGGCGCTATGCTTTGGTCCTGAACTTCTAGGCACTTTGAAATATTGGACTCCCACAGGGTGATGACTCTGATTTGTGTATTTGCAAAGGAGACTGCATTGCAATCCATAAGTAAAGACCTTATAGAAAAAACAACACACATTGTTTATTCTAAGCTGTCCCCAGGTCAGACCTAAGCCAGGAAAAAAGTTTTCCAGAAGATCTGCGCAAACGTATATAACTATTTCCACACCCATGATTCGGGTGACAAGGGCTGATGATAACTGATTCCATTTGCAAGTATGCACATGGGGATTCATGTTAATTTCAAATATGAACATGTGATCCATAGCGATTTTAAAAGATTACATGGGAATCTATTTTGATTGAAGTGTGTACAGCTATTCACATTTCCGCGGAGGGTAACGCAGTTATATCATATGGGTTCGTTTCTCCGTTTGAATGGAATTAAGGCATCTAGTCCATCCATTCATGACATAGGTGTATGTCCCTACCTTCAGGTTGTCCAATTCCAGGCCCTGAGGGCCAGAGTCCTGATGGGTTTTCAGGATATCCTTCATTAATCTTCATGAAATTAATTTGAATACATGGATTCTAAATGTATGCACATTTATTCACATGAATATTAATCTGGGATATCCTGAAAACCTGTTAGGGTTCTGGCCCTCGAGGCCTGCAGCTGGACAACCAAGAGCTTTTGTGTCCCTCTTTTCTAGGACATGTGCCTTTGCCTGACTCTCTTTTGAGGCATTCATTCTACTTGCCATTATCATGTGAGGAGGACAGGTAAACAGGGGGTCGGGAACACCTACCAACACACATCAGACTGACTCCCTATTTCCGGTACTTCAAGAAGAAACTGAAGACTGTTTCTCATGCAACAACTTGCCAAACACTCATCAGTGAATCACAGGTACCCGTCCTACCCACTCCCGACTCTTCATCCTCGTGCGTCCCCTCACCAGGGTTTGAAGAGTACAAAGAAAGTAGTAGAACTATGTTCCCAAACCCCACACACAATCCCCAGCAGCCCCAATCCCAATCCCACCCCCACTTCCCCACCTGGATCCTGCCTTTCTTCCCCCCCACACCCAGTGGTCGAAGTGTATGAAAAGAAGGAGTCGAACTATGTTCCCTGCTGGCCTGCCCCGCTCCCCACCAACTCCGTCACCACGCCCCCAACCACGCACAATACAAACCTACAAACAAATGTGCCTGCTGTTTAAGGGAACGTTCAGTGCTGTGCACTGAAGTGCAACTTTCATCTGCTTACTACCCTTTTATTTTAAAACAAAACCAATCTGGTACAGTTTCTTTTTAAAATAACAGTATAGGAACAGTAAAAAGTAATTTAAAAAAAGTAGAGGAGCACCGCTCCTAACTGCTCCCGCCCACTTCCACCACGGCTCACACCACTTTTTCTTACAACTATACACTCAAGACTGCAAGAACTAAAGTGGGAAAAATGCATTTTAAACGACCACCATTGCTTTCAGTCATTGCCTCTCACAGCATGCAGCTTCATAAACCCTCCCCTTTCTAATGACCCACCATTCACACCTCTTGTGGGACATGCAAAAGACTGAAGCCGCCACGTACACACATTACCTACACACACACACACCGATGTACCTACAGCAAAATTAACGTTAATGGGGTCAAAATGTAGAAGACAAACGCTGATCACTCTGGGAGCAGGGCTATGTGGGGGCTCGGGAATGGGTGTTGTGTCACAAGCAGGCTACTCAAATAAACAACAAGCCAGCGTCTGCAAACTACCTCACCAGGATGTGACATGAGAGCCGACCCAGTAGGGTCAAGGTTCGAATCCGCAGTAAGGGGGTAGCAAAGAAACAAACCTACATGTTCCAGTTGCATTTAGAAAGTGTGCCTACATAGCATAATTGTGGTTTAGTTGCATTCAGAAAGTGTGCCTAATAACATAACTGTGATTTAGTCACATTGAGAAAGTGTGCCTAATAACATAATTGTGATTGAGTTGCATTTAGAAAGTGTGCCTGATAGCATAATTGTGGATTAGTTGCATTTAGAGAGTGTAGTGTACCTAATAGCATAACTGTGGTTTAGTGCACTTTGAAAGTGTGCCTAAACAGCCTAATTGTGGTTTAGTTGCATTCAGAAAGTGTGCCTAATAGCATAACTGTGGTTTAGTTGCATTTGAAAGTGTGCATATTAGCATAACTGTGGTTTAGTTGCATTTAGAAAGTGTCCCTAAATAGCATAACTGTGGTTTAGTTGCATTTAGAAAGTGTCCTTAAATAGCATAATTGTGGTTTAGTTGCATTCAGAAAGTGTGCCTAATAGCAAAATTGTGGTTTAGTTGCATTCAGAAAGTGCCTAATAGAATAACTGTGGTTTAGTTGCATTTAACGTGTGTATCTAATAGCGTAAGAGAGCGTGCCCAATAACATAATTTGTGATTTAGTTGCATTTAGAAATTGTGCCCGATAGCATAACTGTGGTTTAGTTGAATTTAGAGAGTGCACCTTATAGCGTAACTGTGGTCTAGTTCAAGTTAGAGAGTGTACCTAATAGCATGACTGTGAATTAGTTCAACTTAGAAAGTGTTTCTGATAACCACAGTGTGCCAAAGCTGAATTTAGAACTATCCCTAACAACTAACTGCAATCTGACTCAATTTAGAGAGTGTACCCAGAAACCACACTGTGCCATAGTTGAATTCAGAAAGTGTGCCAACGTTGTAGCTATGGTCTAGTTCAATTTAGAAAGTATACGTAATAGCACAACTATGGCTTAGGTCATCTTGGAAAGTGTGCCCCAGAACGTAACTGTGGTCCAATTCCCTTTGAAAGTGTGAATAATTCCACCCTATGACATAGTTGAACTTAGAGAAAGTGGATAATATCATCCCATGACATACTTGGCCTTTAAAATATGAATAATATTTTCCTGTGGTACAACTGATCTTTGAAATTCTAAATAATATCAACCTGTGCTTCAACCTAACTAGAAAGTGCCTAACTGCTGTATAGTTCCACTCTGAAAGTGTGAATAATAGCCTCCTGTGGTTCAGTTGAACTTTGAAACCGTCCCTAACAGTGGTATAGATAATCCTAGAAAGTGTGGATAATATCTTCCCGTGGCTCAGTTGAACTTAGAAACTATCCATAACTGTGGTATAGGCAAAGAGCAAATGATATTTTACTGTGGCTTACGTTCAACCTAGAAACTATCCCTCGCTGTAGTACATGTAAACATTGAAAGTGTGAACAATTAACATCCGGTGGTATAATTGAACTCGGAAGGTGTGAACAAAATCTTCATATGCCAACTATAACACAGTTCAAACTTAACCACGCCATGAGCCCACCCTACCTACCAAGGTCCGCTGAAAGAGACCCGCCCGCTCCCGCCTTCCTTCCCTCTCGTCCTACCTCCCATCCCCAAACCATCCTGCCCCCCACTGCAACCTCTGCCCATCCCCTATCCAACTCCCAAGCCAGAAGAACCACCCCATCCCAATCTAGCCCACCCTCCACCCCGCCCCCACCCTTTCCCCTATCCAAACACCAAGCCAGAGGAGCCCGATGGCAAACCATCCATCCTAAGACCCCTGTTCCTCCCATCCCCTCAACCCACCCGCCCACTATTTTCATACCCTCACCTCCAGCCCCCCAACTAATGGCCGCCTAGCCTCCCAAGCACACCCAGCCCCGCAACCACCCCCCTGCCTGTCCCCTCATCAACTCCCACCAACATCCTCCTCCAACCCCACTCCTTTCCCTCCCTAAAAACTGTGTGCCTCGCCCTGGCAAGAACAGTAGCCGCATCCCTTTCACCCGCCGACCCACCTACCCTCTCTCACACTCCAACTACAACAAAAACCCTGAAAAGAAAACATACCTGGTCTCCCTCAATCTCTCACCACTCCTCGCCACTCCTGTCTCTAACCAACACCTCAATCTCCTTATCTCGATCATCACCGCCCTCCCCCCCTGCCTCACCCTGCCTGAAACCCATCTCACAAACCACAACTGAAACTCCCAATCCCTCACACCCCACCTTCAATTCCCCCGACCCGAATCCAACCAACCCGACACACCCGTCCAACCCCCCCACACCCACCACCTCGACCGCCCGCCTACTCTTCCCATCATCCGCTGACCTCCCCCCTCTCTCGCTCCCACTTCCACTCTTTCCACCCACCCCCCGCTGACCCTGCCCACCACCCCCTGACCCACTGCCCCTCCACTCCCATCGTCCACCTCTGCTACTCCCACATCATCCTCCTGTACCGAAGTAAAATGCATTTTTTTAATGCCCGATCTGTAGCAAAAAACAAACAAACAGGATCTTTGAACTCCTCACCTCTGACAAACCGGACCTGGTCTTTATCACGGAAACCTGGTTCTCTGATGACTTTGCCCCTATCGCCAATGAAGCCTTCCCCCAGACTACTCCCTCATCCCACTAAACCGACTCCCGAGAGGAGGAGGAATACCGATCGCCTTCAAGTCACACTTCTCAGCCTCAATCATCAACAACCAGCCAAATATCCCTTCCTGCAAATTGCTTCTCGTAAAACTATCACTCTCCCCCTCGTTCTCCCACAGATTCCTAATTATCTACTGACCTCCTGGCTACGACAGACAATTGTCTAACAACCTGTGCGACTCAAAAGCCACCCTCCAATTAAACCATCCCACCCTCACCCTTCTAGGAGATTTCAATATCTGGCTTGACCTCCCCACCAACCCTATGACCCACTCTCTGGTTGACTGCCTAGAAGCGATTAACCTCCCTACCCACATAAACGGGCCAAATCACTATAAAGGACACACCCTGGATGCCATCTTCAGCTGCCATGACCAGATACATCTAAACCCCCCCCACCCCTTTCATCTGGTCCGATCACTTCATTGTCTCTTTCACCATTCACTCCCCCGCCCCCATCCCCATACCGCTACCAGAACCTCCAAATCTATACAAATCCTGGAAGAAACTAAAAATCCTTCCCGACCTAGCTGACGCGCTCCTTCAATCTCCTCCATAATGAACACCTAACCTCCGACGCCTTTGACTCATGGCTCAATACCTCTTTAATCCCGCTCACCCCCACTTGCAAACCATCAGCTCGCCATGGCCCTTTTCCTAGATGGTTTACACCAGAACTGAAGACCGCAAAACAACTATATAAATCCTTCAAACGCAAATGGCGGAAAGACAAAACCACCCTGAGCAGATCCACCTTAGCCCGGCACCATTGCCACTACAATGCCGAAATCTGGAAAGCAAAAAAAGCCCATTACAACTCCCGAATCCCGAACTGTGAAAACCCCAACAAAGAACTCCACAAACTCATCCCCGAATTCACCAAACCATCATGTAACACCTCCAAATCGACCCCCTCACAATCACTGTGCGACTCACTCTCTCTCCACTTCTACACCACTGCTATCGAAAGAACAAATTCTCTAACCAACACACTGGCCCTCTTACACCCACCACACAATCCACCCACCGTACCTGACATCCCACCGCCTGCAACTGCTACCCACCCGACCTTCGACTCCTTCACTCCAATATCAACTGACCAATTTGTCAAACTTCTCTCTGCCCGCAAACCATCCGGCTCTCCGCTAGACCCCTGCCCAGGCACAACCCTCAAAGAAATATTTGCATCTACCTGCACAGGAGAACATGCAAGAACCATCATAAACAACTCCGTTTCCTCAGAAATGTTTCCTGATGCGTTCAAAACTGCTCATGTCAAACCTCTTCTAAAAAAAACTTCCCTCAACCCTCTCACCCAAAAACTACCGCCCATCTCAAACACCAGGTTCCTTGCTAAACTCATTGACGGAACCGCCTACTCCCAACTAAATGCCTTTGTTGAAGCCAACAATCTCCTAGACCCTGTTCAATTAGGTTTCAGACCCCGACACAGAACCGAAACCACCCTAACCTCAATCTGAGATGACCTTAAAAACACTGCAGATTCTGCGGGTTGCGCTGCATTAATCCTTCTTGACCTATCTGCCGGCTTTGACACAATCAACCACTCAATCCTCCTTCACCACCTCCATTCCCTAGGAATCCACGGAACACTCTCAAATGGATAGCATCCTTCCTCAACAATAGGAAACAAATAACCCTACTCTCCTCCTATGCTTCCCCCGCCAGACCAGTCAATACCTGAGTTCCACAAGGAGCTTGCCTATCAGCCCTCCTGTTCAACCTCTATATGTCCACCCTCCCACGAATAATCCGCTCACACAATATCCTGTGCTACAACTACACCGATGACACCCAACTAATCCTAAAACTCCAAAATTCAAAACCCCACTACCAACCCGATCTCGCTGCCTGCCTCCTTGACATAGATCACTGGATGACCACAAACCACCTCCTGTTAAACCACTCCAAAACTGAAATCATGGTGTGTGGCAACACCAAACTTCTTCCGCACCCCCTTCCCTGGCCATCTGCCATGGGCAATTCTCAGAAAACCTCAAGCTCAGTAAAAAACCTTGAATGCACACTCGACTCTGACCTAATCCTCTCGCTCCAAGTAAACAACGTCTCTAAGTCCTGCCACTACCACCTCAAAATTCATAGGCGCATTTTCCATACCTCTCCTTTCCCAACAGGTTCTCCGCGGTCCAATCAATTGTTATGTCAAGACTGGACTATGCTTACCCCCTCTACCTCGGAGTCCATGCGTACCACATGGCTAAACTACAAAGAGCACAAAATGATGTGGCCAAACTGCTACTTGCACTTGACCCAGGAGATCACATCTCCCCAGCTCTCAAAACTCTCCACTGGCTTCCTGTTGCCCGAAGGGTGACCTTCAAAACCTTATGCATCTCTCACCGAGCAATGCATTAAACCGGACCTCAATATCTTCAGGACAAACTAAAACCCTACCATCCACCACACCCTCTAAGATCAAGCTCTGCCGGCCTCCTAGTGATACTAAAAACCAACTCAGTCAGGTTAGGTGGATCATCATTCTCAGCCCTGGCCCCCACTCTGTGGAACTCACTTCCACCCCACATCCGGCTCACCAAGGAACTCATGTCTTTCCGCAAATTGCTGAAAACGTGGCTCTTCCCCTAAAATCGGCTCTTAAACTCAATCATGATAACAGCAACAAAGACAGTAGCCCAAGGTTGCTATATGAAAAATAAAAAAATAAAAAATAACAATCCAGCGGCGGGATTTGAACGAGAAAATTCAAAACTAAAACTGCTAATATAAATCAAAACGGATAAACTGAATAGAATGAGTGAAATCGATGAATGGAATGAAGGGGATGAATGGAATTAAGATGATGAAAGGAATGAAGTGGATGAAAGGAATGAAGTGGATGAAAAGTGTAGAGGAGGTCCCAGACATGGCCTGCACGCCATCTTCTCATTTCGAGGTACCAGGAGCGTACTCGCCAAGGTATGTGACGTATGAGGAGCAAATGAACCAACAAAGAGCTGCACTGGGACTCTGCCCAGTATATATCAGAAGATCCATACCTGTTGAAGCGCCCATAACCAGACAACCCTGGGCAGCACGGTACCCTATCAGACAGCCGTACCAGCCGCTGATACGAAGTGAAGAGTACCTACAGACGGTCCAAAGAGACCCAAAGAGCCCTAATGGAAGGCCAGTGGAAATGACACAAGGGCTTGAACAGACTCGTGAATGAACAAAAGCGGCTATCAAAGATAGCACGCCAGTGCGAGTAACTACGAAAATAAATGTAATGGACACAGAGAAGAGACAATGTTAAAACGTGAGGAAACGAGACAAGATGGAAGCAACCGACCAGTTAAACGTGTGTAAATAGGCTTGGAAGGCAAGAAGCTAAAGATACCGATACTGCTGACAATTCTTAGTAGAAGATTAGAGCGGCAAGCGCCAACCATGTATCTACCTCAATAAGGCACATTATACAAGTGCGACTCCATTTTGTAAAACCAGAAATCTACCCAGGCTGCCAGAGGCCTGACAGGCCAAGTTTCGTAACCCAGCCAAAGGCAAGAGAAGGAGCGGAATCGAAACTCAACAAAAAGCGGCTCATGCCTAGGAAATCAAGGTCAACCAGAGAACGGGAGGAGAGCGTCAGCTAACAAGACTCAAACTTCAGAGCATACCAGCCTGCCCCATGAAGGTCAAGGGGGGCCCATGCAGGTGGTGAGGCTGAAACAGAATTAAATTCACTAAAAGCTGGAAACTGAAGCAGATTCATGGTGAACTAACACGTGCCCAGACAGGCGCGAAGAAGTACCACCGTCTGATGTCATCCAGGACCCAAGGATGCCATAACTTTTCCTGATAAGAAGCTACAGTTTCGAGGCCATATCCAGCCAACTAATTGACACATAGCCCTAAGATACTGATTGATGGAAGGGAGGCAGGGTGAAACTTGGGACACCAGGCACATGGTTGTCCATTCTGCATACCGCTAATTAAAATGGAGATTTATGTCTAGGGGTGTAACCTGCCCAATCACAATGGACCAAGTTATCTGGAGTCCTATAGATAGTAGAACCAATAAGACGTCGTACTTGTAGTGACGTCAATCACGTGTGATGTAGTGGGATGGGCGTAGACGTCCACCCGATAAGAGTCATCCAATCCGCATGCTCTATTATCATATACAGATATAGCACCTATACTTAAGTTACCTTTCCTAACCAATTGTATTGCATGTCGAGTTTGTAGAATTAGACGTCAATGATGACGAGTTTTGCCTATAACTATTGCTGGTCAACTGAAGTTCGAGGAAGTCGGAGCGAGACCAGGGGTGGTCGTAACAGTGCTGATTCCTAACTGCTTCCCTGTTTGATGTACTTGTCATTAAACGGACTTCCCTTTGCCAAATTACTGAGTCCTCATTATTGAGATGTGTTGGAGTTAGTGAATCCTGCACCCCTAGTCCTCACATGGTGCAGCTATCTTGTCTTACAAGTTCTAGAGGGTGAGCGCTGACCTATGGGCCCGTCAGTGAATTCCTCTCGTCCTGAACACTTGGTAGCAGAGGATGGTTTCAGCCATTAATTATTGATTATATAATACTAAGACACCTTAGACTGACGGCACGAAGTAACTCCGGGCCTTCGGCAATATCACAAGACCTTTTGCCATTCAGGCTGAGTAGACTGAGAAGCTTCCCGTGGACAATGATAGAGTAAAACTTCAAAAACTACAGTAGGTCTGATGGAACCTGCCTTCCAAGCATAACCCACGGGCAGCCAATCGGACGAAAACCCTTAAAAGGCTGGAAGAGGAAGGGGCGGTGATCCCGAAGTTCCAGAGAGGAAAAGATGCGATCGGTGAGTGAAACAACAAACTCGCTACTTTGGCAAATGTCCTGTAGGCATTAGAGCAAGTAAGGGAAAGGTAACGGTGGGTGGCGGAGAAAAAATGTAAATAGTCAGAAGTAGAGAAGAAGGTATATATATATAGGGGGTAACGACTCAAACATAAGAGATAACGAGTGAATACCGGGGGGACACCCGAGAGAAAAACAAGGGATACCGGGGGAACACCCGAGAGAAAAACAAGGGGTACCAGGGGGACACCTGAGATAAAAACAAAGGATTACCAGGGGGACACCCGAGAGAAAAACACAGGGTACCAGGGGGACACTTGAGATAAAAACGAAGGATTACCAGGGGGGCACCTGAGATAAAAACGTAAGGATTTGCCTTGTTCCTGTGCTTTAATACAGCGGTCAGAAGAAACATGAACTCATAGCCCATATAATAAGGGACAAATAGACTACAGTGACGTTTAAAGACGCATCAAAGGAGTTCATTTAAACTCCATGACGGGGTATTGATTAGAAGGCAGGTATATGTATGACCAGCTGGTGTCTGTCTAGTCTGTCAAGTGTCTGTCATATGTGTTCTGTTGTATGTCAAATGTAATGGAACTGTATTGTTGATTGTCTGAAATGAAATTTGGTTTTACGCGATTCTGTAACTGAGAGGGAATCGCCAATGAATTGATGGTTTTGAGTTAATTATTATTTTTTTAAAATATTTTTATGAATTATTCAAACAAACAATACAAACCAAACTTGCAGCGTTATACAATAACATTTCAATTGTACCTCCGTCAATCATGTTCACTGCTTCCCCTGTCCCACCCCCCATTACAAGCCTACTTTCCTAATGTTCTATTCCTGCATCCAGCCATAGGATATTCTCTTCTGTGGGATCCGCTGGGTCTTCTAGTGACCCAAATAGTTCAGCTATCAGTCATTTCCAGGCCATCAGGGTCTCAGTCTCTTCCTCCCCCCCAGCGCTGCTAGCTTCTTGCCATACCATAGTTTCTGCCTCCGCCCATTTTTGCAGATCTTTCCTCCATACCTCCACTCGTGGCTTGTGGCATGTCTTCCACCTCATAGCAATTCACCTTTTCGCAAGCGCATATGCCAGATCCTTCATCTTGCTCAGATGCCTATGTTTCCGCTGCCTAGTGAACCCCCCTAACAGGAAGGCCCACACAGTGTCCACCACAATCTTAATACCCTTTCCTGACAGTTTGCATGCAATCTCACCCCAAAAGCACTCAATAACCGGGCAGGACCAGAACGTATGCACCATGCCCGTGTTCTCCTCATCACATTTAGGGCATGCCTGCCGTCCTGCATTTTTGAAGTTGGCTATTCTCTGGGGCGTCAGATACGCCCTATGTGTAATATACAACTGCATCTGCTTAAGACTTGCTTTTCTCGACACCTTCTTATGATACCCTTGGACTCGCTCCCACATCCCATCCTCCATCGGGGTCCCCACTTCCTCCTCCCATTCTAGTCTCAATTGCACCATTTCCTTCCCCACTTTGGACATCATCATCTCGTATATTCTAGATATCTCATGTCCCCCCTCTGTTATTTCATATATTATGTGTATTGTAACATCTGGTTCTCCTTCGAGAACTGATTCGGGCCACATTTTCTTTATTTTCCGCACCAATCTGTGATACGTAACATACTGGCCAGTGTGCAACCCGGTTTCCGTCCCCAGGTCCCCGAAATCAATCATGGTTCCCCCGCCAAATATCTCCCATTGTCGCTATGCCAGCCGGCTCCCAGTGGTTTCTTATTATCATCCTTAACTGCTCTTCTCCACCCGCCAGTGCGACCAGTGGTACGTGAGGGGAGCACGGGCATGGGTTCCCCACGGAATTGACAAGCCCTTCGCCACATCTTCCATCCTAGCACCATCATCTTTGGGCGCCCATCAATCACTGCCTGGGGCAACCAAATAATCTCCTTCAGATAAAATGGGGCACAGTCCCGACTGAACAGTCTGGCTTCAGAGATCACATCGTCTGAGAGCCATTTGGCTACGTATTGCAGCAACATAATAAACTTCATAATTAGGCAGTTTTATGCCCCCTTTCTCGTAAAAAATCTGTAGCTTCCAGAGTGCCACTCTGTTTCGTGTGCCCTGCCACAAGAAATCTCTACACATACTAGCTAGTCTTCCAAAGAACTTCTTTGGTATCATATATGGGGTATTCCCGAAATAGTGCAGGAGCCTAGGCAAGACCACCATTTTTAACATTGCGCTACGTCCCATCATAGCTAATTTTCTCCCAAAACGGTATGCAATTCTCAATTTTCTTAATGGCTACTTCTGTATTGCGCTTATGCTCTTCCTCCACTGTGTTGCATATGTCTATGCGCAGATAGCGAAATTGATCAGCTGTCCATGGTACCTGTAACACCAGTAAATGCTTCGAGGGGACCCCTTTGTAACAAGCCAACGGGAACATGCTAGACTTCTGAGGGTTCACCGCTATACCAGACATTCCCGCATATCTATCCATCACCTCCAGAATATATTGTATCGCAAGTACAACAGTATATCATCTGCATATAATGATATCAGGTGCCCTTCACCACCCACATGGATGCCTATCGTGTCATATTGCCGCCTTAAGTAAATCGCCAGGGGTTCCAGGGCCGATGGTTTTGAGTTAATTGATAGTAAAACAAAATTTTGGTGGGAAAAGATCGGATTGGAGCTTGTGTATTCGGTGCTTGCTCATACTATTGGAAGGATAAAAAACGATATAAATATTGTTGGTGACGAAATCAAGAATGGAGGAAGTTACTCCGGTTGCACATTTGTGCAAGCAGCTACCCAAGCATGCACCAAAACTCAAGAAGTATAGCACAGAGTGGATTAAGGGTACCGCCCACAAAATGTTTATGCCTTGGCCACAGAATGGGTCCCTGTCTAAGGCTGTTTTACAGCATATGACGACCTTCCTACACGTCACATATACAGGCAAGAAGCTAGAGAATCGTCTTGCTGTTCTAGAATTGTGGAAGATGTTTGAAGAAACGAAGGTGGAAGAACCACCCACAGACTGGATACTAAATGTATGTACAGAGGGGGGTGAAACGCCTACCATGCCATCAGCCCCGCCTGAGCCAGTCATTGAAGGGAGTAAAACAGAGGGGCTTTACCCACTAAGAGAACTGAAGGCAGCCACAGGGTATAGCAACCTCGCATATGAGTCGCCTACGTACGGTAGTGACGATAATAAGGGAAAGGAACAGGGAAACAATATCGCCTCCGCGGTCTCAAGGGACAAAGAGAGATGCGAAGCTGAAGGAAAAGATTGGGCACAGAGTTGTGCACCTCCAGATAAGGAGAAAGAGGGAAATAAACGTAAGGGAAATGAAGGTAGAGTTGATGAGACAGCATTTGCAAAAGACGAATGGTTGGGAGGTCAGATACTACTGAAGTTGGATGGAAAAGGAAGTGATGATATGAGGCCAAGGGAGAGGTCTGATGAGACGCAAAGGAGAGAGAGAGAAAGAGATGGAAGTAAGGGATGAAAGGACAAGAAAGAAAGATAGGCTAAGGCGAGAACAATTATATCGCGAAAAGCAAGAGAAACAGCTCGATCGCAGACAAGAGGTAGCCTACGACCGGTACAGACAGACTAAGCAAAGGATGGAAGAAGAGCAAAGGGTACATGACAAGAGAGCGAAGAGAAGAGAAGATGAGGAAATTAGAAGGGCAAAGGAACGTAGAAACGAAAGGATGAGGGAAGTAGACAAAGCTAGAGAAGAAGCGAGGAAGCGCAAGGAAGTAGAGGAGGAATCAGAACGGAAGCGCAGACAGAGGGCACGGGATCTTGAATATCTGGAGCGGGAAGTTAAAAAACCCAATCCTGTTGTAGAATGGGAAGACGTAGAAGAATTCTTTCCTACGAGCGACTCGGTGCAAGGTATAAGTGGGACAAATATTGAAGATGACTTCGACACCAGAAGCATCGGGGATACGATTGATAAAATAAAAATCGACGAATTCAGGTCAGACATTCAGCTTGTGAGACAGGATGCCAGGAATTTAACGGAAAGGGTCTCCGCCTCCGAGGCGACCATCAAAGAGACCACGGAAAACACTAGGGAGCTGAGGGCTAAGGTGACGGACCTCGAAAAGAAGGTGGCTTTTCTCGAGGCGAGGGCCAGAAGGGGCAACATCAGGATACTAGGAATCCCCGAGGGTGACGAGGGCCCGAACCCGACTGCATACATAGAGGCTCTACTACAACAAGAGGTGGGTGCAGGCAAACTCACGCAAGCCTTCGCTGTTGAGAGGGCACACAGGTCCCTCCAAAGGAAACCCCCTCCGGGCTCGCACCCTCGCCCAATAATAGCTAAAATACTTAACTTCCAGGACAGAGAAGTCATCCTCAGACACTCCAGGGAGACTGGCCCACTTGTACGCGGCAACACAAAAATATCCGTCTACCCAGATTACACCCCAAAAGTACAAAGAGAGAGAAACACATTTGTTCCAATCAAAGCCAGGCTGCGACACCTAAACTTAAAGTATATGCTGCTTTATCCTTCCAGACTAAAAGTTATCTACAAGGGCCGCTCGATCTCCTGGAGACCCCAGAGGCAGCCAACATGTGGATGGAGGACAACAACTTAGCCCAAGGCGCAGACACCCACCCCAGAGACTAAGGATTGAAACTAAGCAGCTGGTCGCATGCCCAATCGCTGACGCAAGATCCCGCTGTAAACAAATGCACTCTGCAGTGCGGAAGCAATCAACACTACAGTTCGCTAAACTAACGCGGCTCTCACTTGGCCCCACACCGGACCCAGGACTTCGCCCCCGCGAACAGACCAGGACAGGCCAGTTGCCTGACCGACCCCACTCGAGCCCGACGCCCGGATGGGTCCCGACGGTGCGAGAGAGCCTGAGCGCAGCAAAATGAATGCAGCCGCTAGGCGCACCAGTTACAGTTATGTTACCTGTTACGTTAAAAGCACAGTCTCCACATCTACACACTTGAGCGGACAACAGAAGACGCTGATACAGCACTTAAACTCAGGCAGGAACGAGGGCCGACTGCTGAATCGCATTATCAGGAACCCAAACCTTCTGGGCAGACCCTCTGAGGAGGGGATAAAAAAGAGCACCCACACATCCAAATGACATCACAACTAAAGATACTGACGTGGAATGTGCGCGGGATGAACTCCTACCTGAGAAGAAATCGTATTCATTCCTACCTCCGCAGACAGAAGGTCTCTATAGCTATGCTCCAGGAAACCCACCTGACGGCGGAATCCTCCTCCAAACTAGCAGAGAGATGGGGTGGCACTGGAAAAGGAGCAGCATACTCCAAATACGCACGGGGAGTCTTCACTTGGGTGAACCCAAGCGTTCCGTTTCGCCTACAGGGGTCGGAAGCTGACAAAGAGGGCAGATATCTGATACTTTGGGGGACCATTGAAAATACCGCAATTTGCCTGGTCAACTCCTACTTCCCGCAACACGGGATACCATCGCACATCGCAATGCTATGCCCAAAATAGCCCACCACAGGGAGGGCACCTTCATTTGGGGAGGAGACTTCAATTGCACCAGTAATGGCGAGATGGACAGGTCGGTGCCCCTACAACAACCACGAAACGCCGCCGCCATGGTCCTCAATAACGCTCTGGAACACTTAGACCTGGTGGACATATGGAGAGCGCAACACCTAAATGAAAGGAGCTACTCGTACTACTCTGCCCCCCACAAGGTTCACACAAGGATCGACTACCTCTTCATCGACAGGGAACAGGCTGCCCTGGTAGTTGACGCCACATACCTAGGCAGATCGATATCTGACCATTCGCCGCTGGTCATGCAGTGGAGATTGAATGGCCCCAGGCCCCCGATTCCGACATGGAGACTGTCCCCCATGGCACTCACTGATCAAGAGTTTAAGGAAGACCTTGGCACTAAACTCGAAGACTACATAGACAATAACAAAGGCTCAGTATCGAGCTGGAGCACGCTATGGGAGGCGATGAAAGTGGTAACACGGGGCAAAGCCATTTCTGGAGCGGGAGGTATTCGGAGACGCCTGAAGGAAACACTAGAAGAACACGAAGCGGAAATAACACGCCTCGAGTCCCAATTGGACACCAACACTGAAGGGGAAGAGACCCTGCGGGGACTCCGAGACGACTGCCGAATGGCATGGGACAGACTGGCGAAATTCGACTTTGCAACTAAGACCACCAAGACACACAAAGAGGCCGACAAACCAGGCAGACTACTAGCATGGCTGTGCAAACGAGAACACCCGAGGCATTACATCACCGAGATCCAGGATGAACGTGGAGTCACGCACAAATCACAACTTGACATCAACACCGCTTTTGCAGAATTCTACTCCGAGCTTTACTCCCACGAAACGCAAGTAACCACAGAAGACATCAAAGCCACCCTAGAAGAGATCGAACTCCCTAAACTAACCGAAGAGCAGCGTGCAGCACTTGACATTGAGATCACCGCCGACGACATCAAACACGCGATCAGATCTTTAGCTACCAGCAAATACCCGGGGAGCGATGGACTCCCCCTAGAGTTCTACAAAACCTATGAAGACATCATCACTCCAATACTACTGGGAGTCTATACGGAAGCATACGAAGAAGGAATTCTCCCCAGCACCATGAAGGAAACCATTATAATCCCTATGCTCAAACCAAACAAGCCGCCCGAATGTTGCGATTCCTATCGCCCGTTAGCGATGCTGAATTACGACGCCAAGATCTTAACCACCATTCTGGCTAAGAGGCTCGCGAGGGTGATTGGGACTATTGTACATGAGGACCAAAATGGGTTCATCCCGGGACGCAATACCACAGCCAACCTGAGGAGGCTACAACATGTCATAGCCGAAACCCATGAAAGCGCTGAGGATCTGGCGGTGCTATCACTAGACGCCGTTAAGGCCTTCGACTCCATCTTCTGGGAGTGGTTAATTGAGGTGCTGAATGAGTTTGGGTTTGGAGAAGGCTTTGTGAAATGGGTCAGGGTCCTTTATAGCTCACCCAGGGCCAGAGTGAAGACCGGACGAATAATATCAGAAGCCTGGGCGATACAAAGAGGCACCAGGCAGGGCTGTCCGCTGTCACCCATGTTGTACGCCTTAGGACTGGAGCCGATCGCCATCTACTGCAGGAGACAGTTCTTTGATGCAGGTATAAAACTGGGCAACAGACACTTCATAATTTCCCTATATGCGGACGACGTACTCTTATACGTAAAGGACCCACAAGTGAATGCGCAAGTTCTACTCGATGTCCTGGACAACTATGCCCGCTATTCCGGAATCAAATTTAGCAGATCTAAATCCTGTGCATTCCCACTAGCCAAACTCAACAAGATAAGCATGGAAGAATTACCGGAGGTGGGGATAGAGTGGCAATCAGGAATGTTCCGCTACCTGGGAATCAACATAACACATACCCCAGAACTTACCCACGAACACAACACTGAAAAAGCAACAAAAGCACTTCGCAACTCCATGAAGTTCTGGTCTAAGCTGCCACTTGCCATGATGGGTAGAGCAGCAATTGTGAAAATGATCATCCTACCGAAATTCCTCTACTACTTCACGAATGTCTGCCACTATATCCCTATATCCTTCTTTAAGAAACTGGATTCGCTAATCAGAGACTTCCTGTGGGGCCCAGCCAGACATAAGCTACCCCTGAAGATCCTCACGCTGCGACACAAACAGGGGGGGATACAACTCCCGGACCTACACATGTATTACTTAGCAGCTCAACTCAGCCACGTCACAAAGTGGCTCCAAGACGACCCAAATGCTGAATCAGGACTACTAAGGCTAACATCCTCCAATATGTTTCCCAAAGAATCACTCTGGAACCCACTTAAACAAACACTAGAAGTCCCTATGATTGTGCAGCTGGGTAGACAAATTTGGACTAGAACCTGCTCTATCCATCAAATCACTCACCCGTACTCTCCTGACACCCCCATCCTTGTGGACGCATGCCAATCCATAACAGACCTCAAAGTGGCAAGAAAATGGGAGAGCGCTGGGATTTACACTTGGGGCGACATGTATGAAGACGCCAAATTCAGAGAATTCGAAGCGATCCTGGAATCAGAGGAACTAAACAGAGGCCAATTCCTGTGGTACCATCGTCTCAGACAGATTGCAAAGTCAAAATGGTCTGAATGGCCATAAGAACCCAACCCTATCCCCCTCCTTAACGAGATGCATGAACTCTCAGACGGCTGGAAACCAATAACCCGCCTCTACGGCCGACTAATAGACAGGCCCAACCCTAAAAGTGCAGCACTAAAAGAAAGATGGGAACTTGACCTCCAGGTCACGCTCACGGACACTGAATGGGAGAGAGTGCTACTTTACCCCAAGGAGGTCTCCAGGAACACCAGATTCCGACAAATCCAACTCAATGTTCTCTACAGAACATACATGACCCCGAAGAGAGTCGCCAGTTTTAACAAAAAGACAACATCAAACTGCCCCTGGTGCGACACCACCCCAGCAGACCTACTGCACATGTTCTGGTCTTGTAACAGGGTGTCACAATTCTGGTCTAAAATAAAGCAAACTTGCATGGAAGCTGGCATTACCAGATACAACTGGGGCCCCCAGGAATGCCTCCTCGGAGCATACCCCAGACTGAACAAGATCAAACACGTAGTCAAGCTGATGGACATTTCCTGCATCCTAGCCAAAAGAACCATAGCTATGGCCTGGATATCTAAACCAGGCCCGAGATACCAACACTGGCTCAGAGAATTAGAGCGTTGGACCACAGCCGAGACCAGGGCCTGGCAGGATGGAGCTACCACTGGAACAGCCGACGTGAACAACACCCTTGAGGCGTGGAAAGCCCTCCTCCGCGACATACCCTTCTCTGCTGACTACAAGCCCCCCTGAGGTGCCTGCCCACCCTAACATCAAACAACTACAGAACCACCTAGTACCTGAACCTCGAACATTCATACGCCCCGGAACCCTGCCATCGCACTCCTTTCCTCCGAAACACCATCTGAACGCAGACATCCTCGCAAGAGACTGTGCATGTTTGTTGTTATTTCTTGTTGTTACCTGTTTCTTTTTCATCCTGCTTGGCTAACGAACACCTCCACTAAACGCAATCTTGATATGTAAACTTACCTAAATGCCAATAAAAAGTGTTTTAAAAAAAAATGATAAAATATAGGATGAGATGGGGCTGGAACAGATATCCGATGGGGGAAGGGAAGATGAGCACTTGGAGAGCACTCAGCTATATGAGGATGTCACCTGAAGTAGTGGGAGCAGGGGACTGTCCCTACACAGGCTGGAGATTGGGCAGAACGGAGAAGATGCAAGGAGTTGTGTAAACTGGGAGTATTCAGAGTCTGACTCCGGTGGGGAAATGGAGGATACGGCACACAAGGAAGGGAGATGGTGCGAAAAACGGCTCTCAGGGGACCGAGGGGTGCGATGGTCAGATGCTAGCGAGTCCCCAAGTAGGACACCGAAGTCTGCTGCGCAGTCCGGCCGACATGAAGGAACACCCCATGGTCAGAGGGGGGCGTCAGCACCTACCTATGCAGATAGATTAAGGGCATTGCCAGGAAGACGGCAAGGCGGGAATGCCACCCCAGCAGTAGATAGAGGAGCTATGGGGAAGGACAAGGAAGACTGCACATTCCAATTCCCGTTGCTGGAATAGGGGGGAGCAAGACCACAATATATTCCATGGCCACACATGGACCGAGAGAACCTAAAAAATAAGCTTCCAGTGCTGACCTCGGGAGCTGGAAAGTGGGTACATGAGTTAGAGAAAATGACAGGGGGAGTGTCACCTTGGCTATAGGGGACATTAAGGGCCTCCTGATCGCCATACTTGGTGAAAGAGCAGACAATGTATGGAAACGGGCAGGCTACCCTAGGGTAACCCTAACTAACACCTCCCATGACGGAGCACCATTTAATAACTGTAGAGCAGCAATGTGGAAAGCGCTCCGAACGCTATATCCAGACACGTCTGATATGGGGGCTTTAATGACTCGGAAAATGAAAGAGTCAGAGGATCCGTTGATTTATATCCAGAATTTCCAAGACGCGTGGGTGCTCGAAACGGATGAGTCTTGGACGAAATCTATCCCTGTATTCTACCATATATTAGGCCAAGGGTTGCCTGAACCGGTGCAGAAGCAGCTAAAAAAATTGGTACGAGTAGAAGCAAAACCATGGGCCGAAATACAGTTGACAATTGCACACTACTGCAGATTGTTGCAAGAAAAGAACCGGAAGAAGGAGGCAACTCGTAACGGTGAGGAAGCAAAGCTGGTGCAAAAGAAACTCTCAAAGTACGCTCCCGAGGGAGCCATGCTGACAAGCCCAGCTGAACCAAGCATGCAATCAGTAGCTAACCCATCCCAGAATAAACAAGGTAGCGCAGGATTTTACCTGAGGGGAAGGGGTTTTGGAGGAAGAGGGTGGCAGAGTAATCAGGGTGGGTTTCGAGGTAACCAGGGAGGCTTTCAGAATACTCAAAGTGGCTTTCAGAATGCGCAGATGGGCAGTCCAGCTATGCCAGATGGACAGATGGCCCGACCACCGCCAGTGTGTTGGTTGTGTGGAATAACAGGACATGTGGCGCGCGTGTGCAGAAGCCGAGGCATGTGGCAAAATAGCCAAGGGATGGGGGCAGGCATGGTGAATCAGCCTGCCGTCCCGCAGCAGGGCACTGCACAAAATCACACAGTGCAGCAGCAGGCGCCAGGCTTGCAGCAAGGTGCACAGCAAGTGGTTCAACCGCTGCACATGGGGAACGTACTGCAGAGACAATCCCAGCAGGCAACACCGCAAATGTCACAGGGCACTAGCGACGGAGGGGGAGTCAACCCTGGGGCTGGGGGAAATCAACAAGTATACAGTGGACCGAACTTATATATGAAATAGGACAGCTCACGGGGACTCTGATGTGATCTATCCTATCAGTGACACCAGACCCTAATAGGGAACCTAGGGTGAATGTCATCATAGGGGGTAAAGAATATTCCTTCTTAGTTGACACGGGTGCGACGCGCTCTTGCATACGAGAAGGCAAGTTTTCCTTGTCAGGCAAGGCCATAGATACACGGGAGCTCACAGTAGAGTTCCCTTTATGGACGCACTCCCAGTCTCTGTGGGAGAGTGCAAAATGAATGTACCATTATTATACTCACGTCAGACCCCAGTAAACATCCTGGGTCGGGACCTAATGACTAAGTTGAATATGACAATCTCGTTTACCGATAACGGTATAGTGTGCTCCACTCCAGGAATGCATTATTCAAACGTGTGCGAAATGATCAGAGCATACTCAGGGCGCATAGCCATGAGAGCTATACCGTTAGAGCCAGAAGTCTTTGCCTATGGGGTGTGGGTGCTCATGGCAGGATTGCCAGGCCTCGCAGATAGAACTATGAGGACGCCTGATAAGTTTCTATTCAGACCCAGAATACCTATGCACGAAGAGGAGGGACAAGTATTTCCCTTAATGATACAATCTGCCGCAGTGCGAGGGAAAGTGGTATTGGTCGAAGGATGCGATGACGAAGGCAGACAATGGTGTGCGATTATTACCATCGAAAAAGGGTATCGAGTGACTGACGTCACCAATGACGATCTGTTCGAAGAACACCCTGACCTGGAAGAGACAAGGGTGGAAGTAAGTCTCACATTTTGGGTCAAAATGATCAAACGGGAGGTGCCACAGAGAATGATGTTGGCGCTGATACGTCCAGAATACTTTGATGATGACATGGCCCAAGTTCCTGCCGCGGTATGAACTACAGGGCCCTATGACGTAGGCCTTCTGAAGGGGGCAGGTGAAGTGAAAATTAAACTGAAACCAGGAGCAATTTTACCAAGAGCATGGCAATATCTTATGTCCAGAGAGGCAGATGAAGGAATTGCAAAGACAATTTCCGCCATGATGGAGCAGGGCATTCTAGTGACATCAGAATCTACTTGCAACACAGTGATTTACCCTGTCAGGAAATCAAAGGGAGGGTCTTGGCGTTTAATCCAAGATTTACAAGCATTAAACAGTATAGTTGAAGCCGAATTCCCTCTAGTCCCTAATCCATCTACAATTCTGTGCAACATAACAAATGAGGCAAAATATTTCACGGTGTTTGACCTGAAGAATGCGTTTTTCTCAATCCCGTTGCACCATGACTCTCAAGATCTGATGTCATTTACTTTCAGACAAATGCGCCTGAAAAGTACGAGGTTGCCACAGGGGTACTGTGAGTCTCCATCCATTTTCAAAAGAGTCCTGCAGATGGACCTAAACAATATTGCAGTAGACAGTGTTCTTTTGCAGTATGTGGATGCCATTCTGATCTGCAGCATCACTGAGGAACCATGCAGGCACGACTCTGTCCAGCTATTGACTATCCTGGCTGAGAAAGGATATAAAGTTGATGAGGAAAAATTACAATACTGTCAGCGAGAGGTGCTGTACAAAGGCCAGCTAATCTCTCACAAAGGGAAAAAGGTAACCCCAGAAAGGGCTGAAGCTATCATGAACACGGCTAAACTGCCCACGATAAAACAAATGCAAAGCTTCTTAGGCCTGTGCAACTATGTCAGAGCATGGGTCTTCGACTACAGCTCGTATATCAAGCCCTTGCTTCAGGCCCTAAGGAAGGCCCAGACGACAAGGGAAAAAAATCGAATGGACTGAGGCAATGGAAAAGGGGTTTGCAGAACTCAAGGGGGCGATTTGTAAGGCCCCAGTTCTCGGGATTCCTAATTATGCAGAGGAATTCTACCTGTTCTCACACTCTGATGGCAATTTTATGAAAGGCAGTGCTCGCGCAGTGAACCTCGCTGGGGTACAAGCCCCTAGCATGTTACAGCGGGAGTCTGGACCCGGTCATGAAGGGCCACTTCCCATGTGAACAAAATCTAGCTGCTGCCGCGTTCGCCATTGAAAAGGCATCATCTATTGTGATGGGGTGCTCCATGACATTGTACGTCGAGCACTCGTTATTCGCCATACTAGAGAAGCCAAAGGGCACGCTGACATCACAGAGAGCATCTGCATATGAGGTGATTATCTCCAACCCATTGATCAAAATAGTTTGATGTAAAACTGTAAACCCTGCTACGTTCATAGCTGAGCCAGTCACAGAAGGAGAACCTATACACGACTGTGCAAATTATGAGGAATTCTATGATGAAATCCCCAGAGTAAAGGAAAACGCCCTGGCGGGGGGATGAAATCGTGTTCATTGACAGTTCTTCAAGAATCGATCAAGAAGGCGGACAAAGATATACAGGCATGGCCGTGGTAAAACACCTAGTGAATGGAGAGTTCCAAGTACTCGTCAGTGCGTGAATACCCTCTCACTATTCCGCGCAAGCTGCAGAACTATTGGCGCTGATACTCACCATTGAGAATCATGCAGACCAGGAAGTAACTGTGTACAGTGACTCCGCCTATGTGACGTCCGCGCTGGAAAAGGAGGGGCTACCTCCGAGCGGACGGCACGCAAGTGCAACACGCAGCCTTATTGGACAGGTTCATAAAAGCACTAGAGCTCCCAGTGGGCATAGCGGTCGTGAAATGCGCCACCCACACAAAGGGGACAGATTTCGTGTCACGTGGAAACCATGAAGCGGACACGGAAGCCAAGCGCATGACATCCAAAACTGAAAGAATCATGGACGTGGAGGTGGCACGTACTCATGAGAGGGTGATGGTAGCACGAGCCACACCTGAGGCCTATAGTAACATGGGGCAGACTCAGTTAATGGAACTCCAAGGGGTGGCACCTCAGGAGGAGAAACATTTGTGGAAGCATTGAGGGTGTTCTTTAAACCCCTCTGATGGGTTGTGGAGGCAAGACAGCACTGGTAAAGCAGTGATGCCTGTTGCCCTGCTAAAGGTAGCATTGGAGCAGTTACACTACACTATACATATAACAAAAGAAAATCTGGCTGCAACGCTCGCAGAAGACTGGTTCACACCGAATTTAGCAGAGCATGTTGCATTTTTCATGGTGAACTGCATTATCTGCCAACAGTTTAGCGCTGGGCACACATTAAAAGTAGTGAGAGGAGTTATCCCCCGGCCGAATGGACCATTCCAGCACTTGCATATCGACTACGTCGACATGATTCAAGTGTGCAACGGGTACAGGTATTTAATTGTGGTGGTGCGTCCATTCTCTAGATGGATAGAAGCAGGTCCCTGTACACACCCAGACGCTACCTGTGCTGCCAAGTTTCTAGTGAGGGAAGTGTTCCCTAGATGGGGGGTGTGCAAGGTGATGATATCAGACAACGGGGCTCACTTTGTTAATGCAGTGTTCGAACAGATCAGCTTGTTGCTTGGTATAAAGCACAAGTTCTCGTCTGCGTATCACCCGGAGGTGAATGGGATATGTGAACGGCTCAACGGCCTGTTAAAGGAGAGGATAGCCAAGTTGAAGCTCACATTAAAAAAGGGATGGCTGCACTGTCTACCACTGGCATTGTATGCACTTCGGAACCAACCAGGCACCGACCATCATTTTACACCGCACGAGATAGTTACAGGCAGAAGGATGAGGACCCCCCTTACCCCCCGAGATAGAGCTAGATGTGATGCCCAGCCGACTAAGGAGGTCTTAAGGACAGAGATGCAGGATTACCTAAACTGTATGACATCCAGCGTCGCTGTCATTACAGGCCAGCTGCAGCGACGAAGAAAAGGGTACAGCGCAGCACAAAGTACAACAGGAAGTGCTGAAGCAGACACCGCACAAAGTCTACATGCGCTCATAGTCTTCCCTGGTGACACAGTGCTTGTGAAGAACTTTACCAGGAAGAGGTGGGATGAGCCACGATTCAATGGCCCTTTCATCGTAGAGTGCTGCACACCTTCCGCCGTCAAGCTCCAGGGCAGAAGAGCATGGATCTTCATAAATGACATTAAACCTTATATAGGAGAGAGCCCCCAAGCTACATCTAACCACCAAGAAACCACAGACAACGGGGAAGAACCTCAGCACGTGCAGACGAGAGCTCTGACGAGGAAGAAGGATGCATGAGCAGGAAAATCAAGACAAAGAACCTGGATGCAAGTTATGGCATAAAACTGGACAGTTTCTCCAAGCAAAGGGGGATAAGGACATAACAAACACTCTGTGCATTCTAGTTGCAGGGTGAAGAAGAGAATCGCACATCTAAGCCACAACACACTGATGATACGAACTTTTCCAAGCATTATTAGTAAACGAGACTTTGATGAACTAAGAGCAAAGGTTAAGAACATCACAGAGTCACCTGAATCAACCAACACCCAGACTTTGTTTTGCAGAATGTATGACATCCCCCAACAGGAATATTACAAGAGATGTGCTGTCCTGTTTTCAGTCGCTTGTAGGGAGAGTTACCAGTATCACAGACTTTGTCCAAGATCCAGCCAACAAGAAAATAATCTGGCAACTACTGACTGTCATCGCGGAAGCCTTCATTGTACTGCCTGAGTACGGTGATAAGGACACAGATGCTTCCACCACAAGTGATCATTGAAGAGCTGACATACACGCTTTTCTTTCGCATCATAGAGGAATGCCCAGGACTCGTAGGGAGAACCACAGACACCCTAACATTCATCAGAGATCCAAGAAACAATGACTACCTGAACCAAGTGTGGATCAAGCTAAATTACGTGATCGCAATCTACGCAGCAGGAAAGTGTAAAGACTGTTCACGTCACAAGAAAGGCCTATGATATAGAAACAGGAAACACAGGACAAATGTCCCTATCACCCGAGGACACCCGGCTGGCGCACAATGTCCTGCTCAGACTAGTCACGGACTATCCGGAAATGGTGGGGAGGCCTGCAGATGTTGACGTCATCACCTTCCTTAGAGATCCGGCCAACGCCCCACACATGGGCACACTCCTCCATGGCATAATGCTCCAGGTGGAGCTATCCAACTTCCAGTGAGAGTACCTCAGGAGTTTCCAGTAAGACTTTCGCTGTGGGACAAACCGAGGACAGGGACACAGTTCTTCAATTTTCTGCCACAGGACATGTTCACTCTTATTTTTATTTTTGTTTTTACAACATTTTATTTTTGTGTGATTTTTAGCAGTTCCGTCTTTTTATTCCTTCGCATTGAATAGGTTCCAGCATGTCCTCAGGACCAAAGCAAATTCGAGGAGTGCACTGGGACCTCACCTACTATAGATATGCACAATGAATGTGATGTAACAAAGTTGCTAGCCTAACCCTTTTCCATAGTCTAGCACAGGAACTGTACTGCATATCTAGAGACTACCATCATCACCCACACGAGGGGGGACATTTGGAAAGCACTCATCACTTTAATAGTAATGAACTCTCGAACTACGAGATCAGAGCAAGAGAAGGAATAAATAACTGACTATGAACTCATTCGAAATGGGGTCCAGAACAGTAACTTGGTTTTACCCCCAGCAGAAGGTCGCCCCCACTTCCCTGGAAGAAAATGTTGCAAATTGTCGTTCCGAACGATTATGTGTATATGGGGACCCAGAACAGTTTATGTGTATATGTATAATTATTATTATTGTTTTTCTATCATTCACAATCAGAACTGCTTTCTTTATTGGTGAACGAAGTGTCCCAATTTCAGTGCACCCACCAGATGATGAATGTCTGGGGCCTACGAAAGCACCCAGACCTTATATACAAGCACCCAGACCCTATATACCAGCACATGAAGGAAGTAGGACAAAGGCAATCAGAAGGAGAATGCTTTGTCTGTGCACTCCTACCATACAGTATGGGAAAATCAAAGATCTTTGTGGCTGTAGAAATTGATGTCCAGACAGCACACTGTATGTCACATGTATCAATGAACTCATTCGAAATGGGGGCCCAGATCAGTAACTTGGTTTTTACCCCCAGCAGAAGGTTGCCCCCACTTCCCTGGAAGAAAATGTTGCAAATTGTCGTTCCGAACGATTATGTGTATATGTACAGTTATTATTATTGTTTTTCTGTCATTCACAATCAGAACTGCTTTCTTTATTGGTGCACGAAGTGTCCCAATTTCAGTGCACCCACCAGATGATGAACGTCTGGGGCCTACGAAAGCACCCAGACCCTATATAGTCATTCCAGTCCCAAGAAAACCTGATGATAAAAGTAACAAACTAAAATTAAATGTAATTAGCAGTAATTTAGACACATTTGAGGTAACAAATGAAGAGAAAAGCTGGAGACAGGGTCAGCACGGAATGAATGAAAACACAGCACTGACCACTGCACACACCCACACACAGGATGCACACAGACAAGGGCAAGTGTCAATGGCTACAGGGCCTCCAACGAAGGCTGCAGAGAAGGGGAGACAGCCTGCCGAGCAATCAGTTCCAGAAAATAGAGGAAGTGACCAAGAGAAGTCAAGTGAGAAAGAACAGAAGTAGCCACAAAGGAACTCACAGAGAAAACACAAACGCTGATAGATTATTTGTTCCCACTCATAGTCAGAGCAAAGAAACTGCACAAGGAGCCGAAACATAGAACTGCAGAGACTATAACGACAAGCACGTCAGCTCGAACACTGCAAACAAGCACCAGATCTACGACTCAGCCACACGTTGAGGAGATGGTGAGCCAATGGCGGCCAGAGAACCTCAATGAAAAACTACAAGAGGAGAGGAAGAGAAACGAAAAACCTTTTTCCTACCACAGCAATGCAGCAAAAGGACCCTGCTCCACCAAGACGCACAGAGTGGAAAAGCAGCACAGATGCATTTAGAGACATAGTCATAGCAAACTATAGAAAAACGCTGAGAATCAAGAGAAGCCCGTATGAAGATGACAATGAGCTCAACGATTACCTGGACAGCACAGCCCATCTCGGAAATAACATATGGTACCAGCACATGAAGGAAGTAGGACAAAGGCAATCAGAAGGAGAATGCTTCGTCTGTGCACTCCTACCATACAGTATGGGAAAATCAAAGATCTTTGTGGCTGTAGAAATTGATGTCCAGACAGCACACTGTATGTCACATGTAGCAATGTGCAACACCAGAGGACAATTTATGGGAAGAGACACCTCGTTGGGCCAACGAAAAGAACTACCCGGACGAAGACGGCTATGTCCAGGACATTAAGACAAGAAACAGGGTGCACACAAGGAATCACGTGATCAGATACAAAAGTCCTGACGTCAAAGGATCAGGAATACGATAGGTAATAAACCCAAGATTGAACGTTCAAGGAAAGACTGCAGAAGAGGCTCAAATCTGGAAGAACAGAGGCCAAATGCAGATTTGGGGAACAGTGGTCTCCCCAAATGGATCGGAAGAATGAGTAGTAATCTGCCGAGCCTGGATGGTCCTTGGAGCCTACAGAGAAGCAATAGAGAATTCGCAGAAATTATGCAAACCTCTATGGCCAAAACTGGTAAAGCTGATAACATGGGCCGAAGACAGAGGATGACCCCTGCAGATAGTACCACTGGAAAGCCCAAAGCTATGCTTCAGAAATAATGGCACAAGGAAGATGGGAGAGAATGTAAACTGCGGATGAATCTTTGAAGCCCTAGGAATGACACAAGGAACCGCAGTTATTATGGACCATTACTGGGCGTGTGGATCCAAGGCATACATAAGGCTGCTGAAAAACTGGGGAGGCATATGCATACTAGTGAACATCCCGCGCTAGTGATCCCTAAGAATGACCTGAAGTTGGACAGTTTCCCGAAAGCAGATGCTCATCTAAGAAGAAGGAGATCTGCAGAATTGGTATCCAGAATGAAGAGAGAAAATTACTTTTCTACCAAATCAGAAGAGGCTTTCCATGCAATCCCATATGAACACAGGCTGTTCAGCCTCACCTCAACAGTATTCACCACGATGCTCTTGCCACACATCCAAATTGGAGTGAATGATAAATGGTTGCAGATAGCCAGATGGGAGTTATTGCAGACCATCAATACCACTATAAAAGGATTTAACGCGATCAAAGAAGAGCTGAGAGCAATCAGACTGATGACCCTCCAAAACAGATATGTGCTTGACATGCTCACAGCAATGGATGGAGGTGTTTGTGCAAAAATAGGAGAATCATGGCCATAAGTATGTTGACAAACCTGAAAAACCAGATGATCGATGGATGGAGTGCAGGAGACGGATGGAGTGCGCGGGCAGATGGAGTGCGCAAGACGGATGGAGTGTGCAGGACGGACACAGTGCGCAGGACGGACAGAGTGCATGGGATGGATGGAGTGCGCAGGACGGATGAAGTGCGCAGGACGGATGAAGTGCGCGGGACAGATGAAGTGCGCAGGACGGATGAAGTGCGCGGGACGGATGAAGTAGTTGGAACAGATAAAGTAGACGGGACGGATGAAGTGCGCGGGATGGATGAAGTGCGTGGGACGGATGAAGTGCGTGGAATGGATGAAGTAGTTGGAACAGATAAAGTAGACGGATCGGGTGAAATCGGAACGGACGGATTGGATGGAACCGACGGAGTGGACGGCACAGATGGAGTAGACGGCACGGACGGAGAGGACTGAACAGACAATGCAGATGAAGCAGATGGAGTGCATAGAACGTAGGGAGTACATGAAATGGATAGAGTGCATGGAATGGATAGAATGCGTGCAACGGATAGAGTGCATGGAACGGATAGAGTGCATGTAACGGATAAAGTGCATGGAATGATAGAGTGCATAGAATGATAGAGTGCATGGAATTGATGGAACGGATGGAGCGCATGTAGCGGATGGAGTGCATGTAGTGGATGGAGCGCATGTAGCGGATGGAACGCATGTAGTGGATAGAGTGCGCGGGGCGGATGAAGTTGGTGGAACGGATGAAGTAAATGGATCGGATGAAGTGAACGGATCGGGTGAAGTCGGAACAGACGGAGTGGACGGAGTGAATGGAACGGATGGATTGGACGGCACGGACGGAGTGGACAGAATGGACAATGCGGATGAAGCAGATAGAGTGCATAGAACGTAGGAACGTAGGGAGTAATAGAACGTAGGGAGTACATGAAATGGATAGAGTGCATGGAATGGATAGAGTGCATGGAATGCATAGAGTGCATGGAATGGATAGAGTGCATGGAATGGATAGAGTGCATGGAACGGATAAAGTGCATGGAACGGATGGAACGGATGCAGTGCTTGAGTGGTTGGAGTGGATGCAATGGATGGAGTGCATGAAATGGAAAGAGTGCATGGAATGATCAAATGCATGGAACGATCGGAACAGATGGAGTGCATATGCGGATGGAGTGCATATGCGGATGGAGTGCATGTAGCGGTTGTAGTGCGTGGGACGGATGGAGTGCACGGGACGGATGGAGTGCACGGGACGGATGGAGTGCACGGGACGGATGGAGTGCACATGTTCAGTAAGATCTCAAGCACCTTACTGAAAACCACCATATCTCATCACCACGCTAACTCTCTCCTATACACCACCACTCAACTAGAACACAGCGATACTATGACACATTCGGTATAGCTGACCTCATACTAACACCCGCCACATACTCCTCATCATCCTGATTAAACACAGCTGGCTCATGACACCCGCTAGCCTATGCATCTCCTCAGGCCTAACGCAGCCAGAAATCAGTCTGGGTATCAACCTACCTGAATGAACACATATTCCAGATCTCCCAACCACCACACCTACCGCTATGAAGCAGCTATCATGCAATTGCCACACCAGCTGCACACATATCCGGTGCACCCACGCACCTAATGACTTACACTCTCTCTCTCTCTCTACTGACTTGAACTACGGTTCCTGAGGGCGTTCAACCTATCAGCACCTTGAGATCATTCCAATGATACATAAGGCGCTATATAAATGCAAAGTAACATAACATAACATGTCCTTCACCTGCTGTCCAGGAATGGTTCTCAGGGGACTTTAAGTAAGAGAACGATGGTTGATTTTACCAACAAGTAGAGGAATCTTGTATTCTTTAGTTCCCACCCACTTTGACCACTGCCCCTAACTGAATCATTCACTTACACTAATAAAGTTGATTGTCCTTAATCTATGTAAATCCACCCATGTATGGTCCTCAGTATCTGTTCCATTTACTCCCCTCCACAACCTGGTCAGAATGTCACCCAAACTCACCCCACTGTCAGAAGCTTGCTGCTTCCAGTCAAATCTGATTTCTTATCTATTGTACGTCCTTTGTGATCAAAAGAGCATTGTTCCCTGCTGCATAAAAATAAAAAAAGTAGTCTTACTTTCCAGGTGTTATCCAATTCATTAACACTCCATTATGCCGGCTTTAACAGCGTTGTTCTACCGGTTTTGCTAATTAATCGCTGGTATGGCATTAATCCTAGTCTGTTTATACTGTGTATATGAGTCCTTGTGTGTGCGCATGAGTACATGTGGGGGACAGAAAGGTGGAGTTTGTGGGGTCGCAAAGTGACTTTGGGGCAGGACATGGAGCACAAACGGCATGAAAACAGCAGCAATTCAAGGGGGTGTGGCCCAGATGGCAGCCGTGTAGCTGTGCCGAGCCTCTGCTTCACTGCCTAAATCCTGCTTTATCCTGCAAATTCACCGTACTTGGAGACATAGCGATCCAGCTAAATGAGAAAACAAAACGTACCTTGATGTGCTGTGGGCATTCTGCCGCAAAGCTGCAGTGACTACAATTGAGGATCGGGAGCCCCCTGAGCCCGGTGGCTGAATCCTGTTCACACATGCACTGGAACTTGGTGAGTCTCAAAGAGGTGTGGGAGTGCAGTTGGGCTGTCGTTGGACAGAGTTGACTCTCACAGAAGTGCGTGTACCGCGTCTGGGCTCCATGCCTTGATCTGAGGGACTGCATTGGCCAGGTATTGGCAGGGCCCCGAAGCTGTTGGGGCTTGGGTAGAGGTGGTTTGACATGGAGCGGAGCGGCCTCCGTGTCCCACCCCCCCCCCCCATGTACCGAGTGACTACTGGCAGCAAATTAGCCGGACTGGACGGTGGGGTGCTGCGCAGGCCCTGGGGGTTTGGGGGGCGATTGGCTGCCATTGCCTTGGCTGTGACTGCAGAGGCGACCAAACATGGGGCATGGTGCCCCTGAGGTAGTGCAGGCCCAAACAGAAGTGAAGTCGAAGTGGGACCTACATTGCACTATGATGGTGTTGCAGCAACATACTGATAATATGGTGCAAGTGTGTGGAACGCTGTGCTGCGTCCTGAATACTGAAACTGAGCTGGATGTAGTGGGTGAGCTGGCAGTGCGTTTACCATATCATGACGCTAGCACCCATCACTGATTTTGTCCGGAGGGCGCTGACATGCACTGGGCTATGTTAAGGGGCTGTAGGGCCTGAATGAGGAAGCATCTAAGAAGAGGTGGGTTGCGGGATCCCGGAGGGCCGAGGCCCTTACCCTGGGACTACGTAAACACCATTGAAGAAAACAAGCACTTACCGCATACAACGGAGCTTTGCAGCGGGTAACTCCGCACATTCAACAGTTATGGAGACCTCTGCTGGTGATGCAGGTGCTCCACGAAGCAGAACACTGAGAGCGGACCGCCCATCCAACAGCCAACCTAATAAACTGATCCTCGAGGGAAATGAAGTATCTTTGAGCAATTGCCATATTATTGCAGAGCATTTTACTGATCAGACAAGATATGGACAATTTAAGGGGGAGAACTTCAGAGGTGGAACATAGGGTGTCAATGGTTGAAGACACTCTGGCAGGTAGCTCTTCTAAGGACTACACACAGAAATGGGAGAAAGCACACCCTATGTAGCTAAATATTGGTTATAATCTTAAGTAAAGTTGAGCTCCTAAGACTCATTGAATCTCAATAAATGTAAAGGGTGCGGGGAGAAAACAAATGACTCTGGTATCAAAAGTCAGCATAACAATGAACACAATAAAATTCCCATCAGTAATGTGAACTCCCGTCCCCCGTCCCCTGTGCACGCGTAGATCTCTGCACTGATTTGTTTGATTTTTTCATTTATTGTTAATTTCGTTTGACTCACTTTTGAACATGAGAGTAATTGATTTTGGAATTCTTTGAGATGTAAATGCATAAAATAAATGATTTAAATGAATTACTAAAATGGTGTTATTATGAAATATGGTAAAATCATACATGCATACATTTTGTTTTCATGAAATTCTGGACTAGTAAATCACTAAGATACTTTTGAGAATTTTGTTACTAAACTTGACTGGAAAAACATTTTTTCCATTATTTCATAGGTGTGCAGGGGCCGGGAGTTCCCATTACCAATGGGAATTCTATTGTGTTCATCGCTCTTCTAAGGACGCCACAAACATTTAGAGTAGATATGCTGAGCTCCAGCGCCAGGTAACTGTTCACGTCGAAATAGAATACGACATTTGGGCCTGCTGGAGGGCACTGAGAAAGGAAGCATGGACAAATTTCTTGAGGACTTTGTGCCCAGCCTGATGCCCGCGTGGACCTTCGTAGCATGATAATCACTAGAATGCACAAGGTCCCTATGCAGCAGCCTATCCCCGGGACTCCGCGAAGTACCGTAATCATGAAATGCCTCAGATACCAAGACAAAGGGCCTCATTACAACTCAGGCGTTAAGGGTTAACGCCACCGTTAACCCTTAACGCCTGATTCTGATTTTAACGCCTGCTTTTAGCAGGCGTTAAAATCCATGGCGCTAACCTGCCATGGTGCTAATTACGCCGCCGTAATTTACGGCGGCGTAATTAGCGCCTTCCCCACTCCCATTATGCCCTATGGGGCAAAAATGGGAATGGGGAAGGGAAAATGGGAAATGGGGATTTACCGCCCCACTCACCTTGGAATGGGGCGGTAAATCCGCTATCCACCATGGTGTAAACGGAGTTTACACCATGGTGGTAAAGTTGGTGCACTTAGCACCAAGGTTGTAATGAGGCCCAAAGTGAAGCTGTTAATCACAGCCAAAGATCGTGGTGATATTCTGCACAATGGCAATCGACTGGTTTTATACTTGGATTACAGCAACGAGATCCAAACCCAAAGACAGATGTTTACTGGGGCCAAGAAGCTGCTGCGTGAGAGAAATATGACGCATGCATTATTACCACCGGCGTGACCAAGAATTGATGCAGAGGGCAAGAAACACTATTTTAATGAACTGAGTGAAGCTGTGAGATTTGTGGAGGCACTTCCGAAAAGACATTGGCCCTCATTACGACCCTGGCGGAGAGGGTTTACGCCAGCGTAAATCATGGCGTACCCTTCCGCCTTACTACGAGATTCCGTAGCGCCATGGAGCCTTTTTCGCCTGCTTTTTCCGGGCGGAAAAATCCATGGCGCTACGGGACCTTGTTGTTAATTACGCCACCGTAATTTACGGTGGCGTAATTAACGCCTTCCCCACTCCCATTATACCCTATGGGGCAAAAATGGGAATGGGGAAGGGCAAAATGGGGATTGGGGATTTACCGCCCCGCCAAGGTCGGAATGGGGCGGTAAATCCGCCAACCCCCATGGCGGTGCTGGCAGCTTTGCGCCATGGTCCATGGTGCAAATTGCACCATGGATCTCCACCAGGGTCATAATGAGGGCCATTGACGGCATGCTGTGGTGGTAACCTTCAAGCAGTGGAGCTGAGTTCTGCACACATGTCTGAAGAGGTGCACATTGGGTCTCTCTGCTGTAGTGCTGAGATAAGACTTATACAAGTAGGAACTGCAAGAATTGTATGAGGCATAAGAGTAAGCAAGTGGTGGCCCGGGGCGTACCTCTGTGATAGATATAGAAATTGTGCTACCTATGCATTCTCAAGTCTCAGCAGCGTCTTCATTCGGATCCAGATGCCGAAACCTAGCTTGCCTCTAGGCCTGAGTGGTTGGATGGCTTCCCAGGATCTAAGGTGCATTAAAGATTTTCAAGTTGGCAAAGTTCTGACCGATTGTTGATTTGATATGGAAGTACGGGATGGGAAGAAGAGTTATGGGGGTTGATGTTGGTGGAGGTCCTAACTCTCCACCACAATGGAGACTGCGGCCCTCAGCTCTACAGGATGTGGCGTACAGGCACATGATAGAGGAGGAAATCCATGCATTTGTTTACATTAATAGAGGCTCTGTCGATGGAAGTTGGATGCTGTGGGAGGCCTTTAAGGTCACTATCCCGAGAATGTTCATGTCTAAGACCTGGGGAGTGAGGAGAATGTTAAATAAAGAGATAACTGACTTAGAGAAACAGTTACAGAACCTCGATGCATTACACCACAGGGACCCAGCAGTCCCTGCCCGTTCAGCACATTACAAGTTAAATTAAACACAGCACAAGAGAGGCTGAGTAAATTTGAATACCGTGAATATACCTAATATCAATTTGTGTACGGTGACAAGGCAGGAAAAGCCTTAGCATGGATAACATTGAAGTCCCATGATGGGAAGCCAATTACCCGCATTGAGGCAACAGAGGGAACTATAACCTAGATCTGCTGACAATTAATAAGGTATTCACAGGGTATTAATGCAAATTAGTTACCGGAGGGAGCGTGGCTTAGTCCTCCCAGCCAGTGATGATGCTCAGAATGGGGGCTTTACCACCTGGCAGAGCCCCCGCTCAGAGCGGGAGGCTGCCATCTTCCCCTGCCGGGTGTAAGGCCAGTGATCCCTGCACCACCTCCTCCCAACCCCAATCCCTTTTCTACTTATTTTGCCACCCCACGCAACTTACCTTTTGATTCCTTCTCCCTCCCCTGCACCGGGAACAGTAGTGTTCCTGGCACTTCCCCAAAACGCTACTGGCCATCATGGAAAGGGCGAAGGGACAGCATGTATTTTCCTTCTCCTCTGGTCCATGGCAGGCATTTTTTATTTTGTATTTGCAAAATGAAGATGTAATTTCACAACTTAAAACCTATTAGTACCACAGTACAACGTGCTGGGGTACTAATAGCAATATTACCTAAGCAGTAGTACCACGGTACAACGTGCTGGGGTACTAATAGCAATATTACCTGAGCAGTGGGGGGCATTACCGGGCCTGATAATGCCCCAGGGCTTACGTTAAAGCCCTGACTTCACTCTGCCTTGTAACTGCTGCCCCGGGACATTACCTGGCCCAGTAATGCCTCCCCCTCCATGGGTATTATTGCTTAATTATTCAATGCGACCGGTGGAGCAGAGGAGGCAACAACTGTAGACAATCTAGCAGATGTAGCTTTACCACAGCTGACCCCATTAGACCATCAGAATCTAGAGAGCCCTGTTACTATACAATATGTACATTGGAAAATCTCGAATCTCCAAACGGGCAGGGCTCCGGGCATAGATGGATTACCGGTTGAATTTTACATTACATTTAGTGAGATCCTACTTCCGGACTTACAATGGGGGTCATTACGACCCAGGCGGTAAGTACGCCAACTTTACCACCATGGTGTAAACTACGTTTACACCATGGTGGATGGCGGATTTACCACCCCATTCCAAGGTGAGTGGGGCGGTAAATCCCCATTTCCCATTTTACCCTTCCCCATTCCCATTTTTGCCCCATAGGGCATAATGGGAGTGGGGAAGGCGCTAATTACGCGACCGTAAATTACGGTGGCGTAATTAGCACCAAGGCGGTTTAGCGCCATGGATTTCAACGATCGGAATCAGGCGTTAAGGGTTAACGACGGCGTTAACCCTTAACGCCTGAGTTGTAATGAGAATCAATATGTACAAGGAAACAGGGAGGTTCCCAGCTTCCTTGACTGAGGGTATGATGATATTACTTCTGAAACCGGGTAAGCTGGAAGATAAATGTGGGTCATATAGACCCCTGTCGTTGATATACAAACATGTGAAGATTATTAATAAGATACTGGCAGGCAGAATTGCAAGGGTGACACCCTACCCGGTCGCTAAAAACCAAGCTGGATTCATAGTAGGGAAAAATACCACACTTTGCTTGCTCATATTGTTTTTGGTGCTTGATAGAATCAATGCCTTTCCTGGCGACTATGCGCTAGCGACTGTAGAAGCTGAAACAGCCTTTGACTTTGTGCAATTGGGTTTCATGTGCACTGCATTGAAGAAGTACGGACTCAGGCCAGGGGTACACAGATGGATCTCACTGCTTTACAACAATCCAGTAGCAGAAATTAGGACCAATGATATTATTTCTGAGCCAATCAACATATGCAGAGGGACAAGGCAGGGATGTCCTTTTCCACCTTTGCTGTTTGCCCTGAATATAGAGCCATTAGCGAGGAGCATCAGAACAAAAGTCGCTGACCAGGGTATCATTATGGCTGGTGGCCACCACATAGTCTCACTATACGCTGATGACATATTATTATACACAAAAGACCCAGGATATACCATACCACTAATGGTGCGTGAAATAGAGAGATTTGGACAAGTGTCTGGGCTGAAGATCAACGGGCTAAGTCAGTGCTTTATCCCCTGCCGGGCTCCAAGGAGCTGCAACTAGATACTTTACCACTCAGGGTGTCCACAGGCTCATTCAGATTTCTGGGGATAATGGTGAATGCAGATTTTGAAATGATGCATACAGAGAATTTAAGTGATATGGTGCCCCTGCTAGACATTATGGTCACCACTCGTTGTCACTCATTGGGAAAGATAGCTGTAGCAAAGATGGTAATCCAACCAATGCTGCTGCACCGCATGCAGGTTTTACCAGTGGCGTTGCCAGGAATCACATTTAGTATGGGCACAGAGGGGGCCAAAGACAAAAGTAGGGGGGCCACAGACAAAAGTAGGGGGAGCACATGGTCACTGCTCGTCTTAGGTAGGGGAGGTACAAGGGGGGGCACAGGGTTTCACAGGGGGTTCCCCAGCCCCACCAGACCTCCCCTAGCGACGCCACTGGGTTTCACCGATGTTCATACCTCTAGCATGTTTTAAGAAAGTCGATTGTATATACTTAAGCTATTCTGGGGCAATAAGAAACGTAAGGTGGCATTAACCAAACTGAAACAACTATTAGAAAATGAAGGACTAGGGGCACCAGATATCCAGTTATATTATTATGTGGCTCAGCTGCAACATGTAGGTAACTGGTGAGGGGTGGGCGTGCTAGGCCTCCCCGCTAGGATGATACAGGCCATAACTGGGAAACAAAAGCTGTTGAATCTCCTGTGGCTGGGAGCGGTGAAAGCAAAGGGGTTAGTTGGTGAGAGTATTGCATTGTGTGGGCCAGACTTGGCCCACGCAACCAAGGCAGACACGTGGTGGCACACTAGATTCCACTATAGGGAAACCATATTTTTAAAGGCCCAATGAGCAGCAGTTTGAAACGGGTCTGGGGGGAAAGAGCTTGCAGAACCATGGGGGATATGTACAAGGAAGGAAGAGAGCTGTCATTTCAAGAAATCTGCTTGAAATGGAATATAGGAGGTTCTTAATTTCTGTCTTATGCTGCAAATATGGCGATCGTCAGAGAAGCGTGGGAAGGCTTACCATAAATTCCCCCTGAACACCCTGTGGTGGTAGCGATTACAGGGTTATTGGGTGGTGGAAGGAGGATCACACTTTATAAGACGCTGATAGCTGATCAGGTCCCTGGCCTGATGAAATTTAGAGAGCTGTGGGGTAGGGATCTCGGTGTAGAGATGAATGATAACATGTGAAGGGTATGCCAACATTTAGTATTTTATTTATTGTGTATTTGTAAGGCACTCATACATCAAGTAAACTGTGTTTCAAAGCGCCCACAGTGTTATAGTGTTAGCTTTCAGTCTAGTTTGCTTTGCTCTGTGTTAGCTTTGCTTTGAATCTGTGTATCACAGCTGCTGTTGGAATGTTATGAAGTCGTCTGGCTATGTCCTTGTTCTGTATTTATGATGATCCTGTTTACTTTCACTAGGGATTCTATTGTGGGCAGTTGTTGAGTAGCTATTGGGCGTAGGTGCTGTGTTTAATTGCTGGGGGTCTTTTGATGTACTTTTATCTCAGTAAAGCCTATTGAGATCTAAACTGTGTCCGGACGTCTTTGTACTTAACATTGGCGACGAGGATCCTGTGTCCCTCTGACCCCCAGCACCAAGAGTGAGAAGTAGCAGTGTCGAGCAGTTGGTGATGACCTGTGTGCAACGGGTGACGTGGGACAGCCGCTTCGTTCACTCTAACGTGGTAGCGGCCAACATTAAAGCCGCTCTGTTAACCTAACGTTGCAGCTGCCAACGTTACACAGCACACCAAGTAAGTCTCTCCCCTCCGCTCATAAGTGCCTCCTCCCCACCTCCTCTCCCCACTCCTCAACGGATCGTGACATGACCGCAATACTGCCTCAGCCAATTGAGCATCCAGTCTGATTTCCTGGATTAGCCGTGTATTGCGTGCCCCGTGCCCTACCCCATCCTGACACAGCCTACCGCATTACACAGTGTAGAGCTAAGGCTCCCTACACTGATCCAGATTACCGCATCACCTGGTGTAGAATAGATGAACCGGCCAAGTGAAACTGCACATCTACAGCGAAGATAGAAGGAGCAGCAGAAGGGGCAGCTAACAAATACATAGGGGCACAACTGAATGGAGGAAGTGGAAGGAGGCCAATCCTGAAATAAAGTAAAAAGAGAAAAAGGGAGTGTGCAAGAAGTGGAAGGAGGAGTGCACCCAGGGGAGAGGGCTATTCAGAAGTAAAGGAGTGTGTGCAAGACTACTCAAAGGCCAAGGAGTGTGCACAAGGGAGAAATCTATGAAAAGAAAAAGAGAGTACATTTCTTTTTTGTAAAGAAATAAAGAGAGCAATTTTCAGTTATTGTAAGAGTGGTTTGGAAAACAGCCTGAAATGGCGATGTCCAATGTGTGTGGACCGCCTATATTTATGGCAACCCCAGTACCAGTTAGAATCAAGTAGGCACAGTGGAAGAAGGGCTTTGTACGCTACCTTAAAGGCGCTTGCGGGAATTAATTTTCGAATGAAAGAAAAGTTGCATTGTTGATGCACTGTCTAGGATACGAGGGGCAGAGAATTTTTGAGACCCTGCCGCAGATATGAAGTGATGGTGAAGGGGATGCCCTGAATGAACTTGAAAGTGCGTTTGCCAAGCTTGATTCACACTTCAACCCCAGAACAAGCACAATATTAGAACACTTTAATTTCCGCATGAGAGTGCAGGAGCCGGGATAGTCAAGGGAGGAGTACATAACTGCTTTACGTCAATTAGCATCTTCGTGCAAGTTTCTGGTATCTTGTGATGAACACTTACGGGACCATTTTATGACACATTGTAGTTCTGATCGAATACGAGAAGAGCTCTGGCTAAAAGACAAGCCTACTCTAGATGAGGTTTTGAACATTGCCCGTAGAGTGGAACATTCTTTGGCTTGCATTGCAAAACTGTCTAGAAAAGAGACATGGGAAATAAAGTCAGAAGTTTAAAGTGTGAACGAGTCCAAGAACAAAAAGAAAATGAGAGATAAAGAAAAACAGGCAGCTCGTGGTGGAACTGATGTGAAAGTTGGAAAATAAAGAGGCAAAAAAGGCAAAAGAGAAGAACGCCTATGCTATCGATGTGTTAGCAACACCCACTTCGTCGCTTCGGCAGTGTGTCCTGGGAGGAATTCGACATGTTCAAGATGTAAAAGGAAAGGACATTTTGCTAACTTTTGCAAGAATTATCAATTCGGTCAGAGGAGGATCTTGTATGTCAATGAGGAAGAGGGACTGAAATCGTCGGAGGAAGAACTTGATTATGCTGTGGAAAATATCACTGGTAATACTATAAATGTGGCGTGTGATGATGATGACGACTGTGAGCACCCTTACGCAAGTGTTAAAGTCAAAGGAAAGGATGACTGGATGATGGCAGACTCTGTTTCGAAGATTACCTTGATGTCTAGGCAAGTGTTTGAGAGGGATGTAAGAGATGATGTGCAGAAATTGGTGGAGCCTGATATCAGACCTGGTGGGTATAATCAGGAGGCCATTGATTTGTTGGGGTATACTGTAGGGCAATTTGAGTTTAAAGAATGCATGTGTGAAGGGAAGATACATGTTACCAAAAAGGGTTTAACACTTTTAGGGTGGAGGAAGCAGAGGAAATTGAAGATCAGACTAGACCCCAATGAACCTGAGCAGATGCTACAGGTTGGAGACACCGTTGTGGGTAGACACCAAAAGGTGTTCAAGAAGGGAGTTAGTTAGATTAAAGGTGTGCAGCACCAAATCATCTTGAGAAAGGGAGGTGTGCCTGTTGAGGCCAAATTAAGACCGGTGCCCCTAGCAGTGAGGGATGGGGTCAATAAGGAGCCGGACAAATTGTTACAATATGGGATTATTGAGAGAGCGGGAGGGGTGGACTGGACCTCCCCGCTGGTTGTGGTAAAGAAGAGCTCAGGAGAGCTTCGTTTGTGTGTGGACGTTTGCCAATTCAACAAGTGTGTGATGGTGGACCGACATCCACTTGCGAACATGGGAGAGATGCTGTCAAGAATAGGGCAAGGAAAGGTATTTTCCAAGTTAGATATGGCGTCAGCATATCACCAGGTGGAATTGGAAGCGAAGTGCCGCAAGTTGACAGCATTTGATACCCATGAGAGGGTGTTCCAATTCAGGCGGATGCCTTTTGGTCTTGTGTCCACCTCGACAGTTTTTCAAAAGGTCATGGATAGGTTAGTTGGTGGTATGTGTGGAGTATTTTGTTTTCAGGATGACGTGCTGGTGTGCGGGAGAAGTGAACAGGAGCATGATGACATACTTGATAAGGTGTTGGAGATTTTTGAGAAGAGTGGCATTATACTGAGGGAGGAGAAATGCAAATTTGGTGTTACCAAGGTAGAATACTTAGGTCACAAAATATCCATAGATAGAGTGAGACCTAAAGACAGTTTGGTTGACACCATCAAAGAGAACAAGTGCCCCGAAGACAAAGTCGAGTTGAGATCATTTTTAGGAATTACAGAATTTTATCAAAAATGTGTGTGCAATTATGCTAGTAAAGTTGTTGAATTGAGAAAACTGTTGAAGAAAGGATGTGAATTTTTATGGTCACCTCAGTGTGAGGAAGAATTTGTAAGATTGAAGAATGAGATAGATCTAGCTGGGGCATTTTGATACCAGGCTTAAGAGCAAAATTACATTTGATGCATCAGAAAGGGGCATTGGTGCTGTTCTGTCACAAGTGGACGATGGGGGACCAGAGATCATTATTGCACCTGCCTCTCAGGGTTTGAGGGGTGCAGAATCTTGCTATTCTGTGTTCGAGAAAGAGGCTCTGGCGTGTTACTGGGCCATAGAGAAGTTTAGGAATTTTGTGTGGGGAACTGATTTTGTTTTTTGTACTGATCATAAACTCCTTAAAGAAATATTGGAAAATAAAGGGTTAGATAAAGTATCAAGGAGGGTGGCTGGATGGATCACTTGGATGCAGTGCCATAGTTTTGTTGTTGAGGTTATCCATGGAAAGAAAAATATTTTAGTTGATAGTTTGTCGAGAGTGAGGGGGAGAAGTGGCACAGAGTTGGAAGGCGAGAATATGGAAATGTTGTTTGTCAGCACAGAAGGTATTGTATCCAAGGATGAGTGGCTAGAGGAAATGAGTAAGGATGATGCGTTGGCACTAGTTATACCATATGTAGAGTCTGGCACGTGGCCCAGAAAAGTGGATCTCCAACAGGAGGTGGTACCGTTCTGGGAGGTGAGGAATGAGTTGAGTGTGTTGGGTGGTGTGTTATTCAGATGGGAGCGTGCTGTTGTGCCTAAAGGGATTCACAATAGGGTCATTGATTTAGCTCATGGCGGACATATTGGAATTATCAAAACCAAGGGTGTTTTACGGAATGATTACTGATGGCCTGGTTTTGACAGAGATATAGAGAGGAGATTGTTGGACTGTCAATTGTGTCTCAAGAGTGGGAAGGGAGAAGAAGCGAGGAAACAGCCTCTGGTGGAAGTGAGTGTGCCAGCCAGGGTCTGGAAAGATCTAGCGGTGGACATTCTGGGCCCGGTGAATCTGGGTTATGGGAGAGGAAAATATGTAGTGGTCATTGTTGATTTATTTCCCCGATGGAGTCAATTTAGTATTGTGAGGGAGATTATGGGAGAAGTTATGGTTAAGGAGAATCAGGAAGTATTCGCATGGGAAGGAGTTCCTAAGAGCATTCTAACTGACTATGGTCCTCAATTTACTGGTGGTTGTTTTAGCAAGTATTTAAGTAAGTGTGGAGTGAAGCATAAGAAAACAGCTCTGTATCATCCTGAAACTAATGGATGCGTTGAAAGATTGAATAGATGCATCATGGAAAGCGTACAACTGGCCACAGAAACAGGATGTGACAAAAAGGTTGCGATTCAGGAAAGAATGTTCGCCATGCGTATGTCGCCACATGCAACCACAGGAATTAGCCCATTTGAATTGATAAGGGCCAGAAAACCCAACACCACAGTTAGTCCTCCATGGTTGGGCAGAAGCAGGGAGAGCGACTATGGGGTGGGTGATGTAAAAAGAGTATTGAAGAGGAAGAAGGAGGAATGGTAGCCTGGGAGACTGTGAGGAGAGGTAAGAAGGAACTGAGTGCTGAATGTGGGATATGGTGAGAAGTTAGAAAGGGGTGATTAAAAAGAAAGGAGAGTCATTGCACTCTGATCCCGTGAAGGTTGTTGCTGTGATACGTGGTGCGGTTCGTGTGGTAGGTGGTCAGGTGTAGAACAAAAATAGGGTAGCGGTTGTGAGGAGAGGTGGATGAATGATTAGCAGATGATAAAAGGAGGGAGATGTGTTATAGTGTTAGCTTTCAGTCTAGTTTGCTTTGTTATGTGTTAGCTTTGCTTTGTATCTGTGTATCTCAGCTGCTGTTGGAATGTTATGAAGTCATCTGGCTATATCACTGTTCTGTGCTTATGATGAGCCTGTTTACTTTTACTAGGGATTCTATTCTGGGCAGTTGATGAGTAGCTATTGGGCGTGTTTGATTGCTGGCAGTCTTTTGATGTACTTTGATCTCAGTAAAGCCCGCTGAGATCTAAACTGTGTCCAGACATCTTTGGACTTAACACACAGGGCAACAGGAAGGGAACATGGGAATGAAAATCAAATAAAACAATGAAAGATAGAGGTGGACCTACTAGACCTTGTGAGCATTCAGAAAGTGCAAGTGTAGAGAGAGAGAGAGAGAGAGAGAGAGAGGAGAGAGAGGAGGGATGAGGGAGTTGGGGTAAGTTCTAGGTGTACCAGGAGGGAAGTGCTAGGGATTGAGCAGCTGTAAGTGCCGGGGTGAGCGGTCGGCTGCCAATAAATAAGTGCAGGCCTGTGGTGCTATGGGCAGTGAGCGCCAAGGCAAGTGCTGGGAGCGGGCAGAGGCTGAAGGCGATTGGGTGTGGGAGGCCAGGGCCCAAGAGGACACATAAGGGCCCTGGTCACCAATCTCAGCCACTGTGGATTTTTAGCAGAGATAGGGGGATGGGAAGGGGGAGATGGAAAAGAAAGCCTTGAGGAGCTTCCAGAATTTGAGGAGATTCAGCTCAAGATAAAGAGGAAGGAGGAGGCTGTTCCATAGCCTGCTGACAAAAGAGATCAGCCACCAGCTCTCTGATTAGTGAAGAGCTTGACACACAGAGAGTGGTGTCCGGTCAAATGGTCGAAAATAAAAGATCGAATGACCATTTGATCGAAAGTCAAATGGTCGGAAAAAAAATGGTCGAATTTTTTTCTTTAATTATTTATATATATTTTTTCGTTTTGTTTGGCAAAAAAAAAATAATATAGAAAAAAGGAGGTTGCGGGGGAACCCCCCATAAAAAAAAATTACCAAAAAAAAAAACAAATCTACCATTTTTTCGACCATTTGACTCTCGATCAAATGGCATTCGATCATTTGGTTTTCGACCAAATGACCTGCAACCACAGAGAGTTGGTGCTGGAGGAATGTAAAGATCTGGAGGGAGAGTAAGTTGTAGATAGCATGGTCCCCAGCCCTAGACAGCATTGTGGATGATGCAGACGAATTTTAATTTGATCCTTGCAGCAACTGGCAGCCGGTGGAGAGTTTTTAGAGCTGGAGAGATGCGGTCCCTGGGCTTGATGCCAAGGATAAGTCTTGAAGCCCTATTCTGGATTATCTGGAGGGGTCGTAGAGAAGAAAAAGGTACATTAAGAAAAATGCTATTGCAGTAGTCTAGCCTAGAGAGAACCAGAGCTCCTGAGACATTGAGTTTCTGCGGGAAAGTGAGGAAAGGGAGAATTCCTTTGAGGAGGTAGAGTTGAAAGTGGGCCTTTTTGGCAAGGTCCTGAATGTGTGGGAGGAAGGAAAGAGAGGCGTCAAAGATGTCTCCAACGTTTCTGGCTTCAGATGAAGGAGAAGGGGGAGAGACAACATAAAAAGGCCAGAGTGAGGGGCAGAAAGAGGGACCAGGAATCCCAATAAGAAGTATCTCAGTCTTGCAGGCATTGAGGCACAGATCTTTGGAAGTGCACCAGGTCTGGATGGCAGATAGGCACTCAGAAATGATGGAAGAAGTAAGGAGAGGGTCAGAGGGAAGTTTGAAAAAGAGTTGTGTGTCATCTGCAGAACATTGGAAGTTGGGGGAGAAGGTGGAAATGAGGTCTTCAAGTGGAGCAAGATAGGCGTTAAAGTGCCAGGGAAAGAGGTTGGAGCCCTGCGCGACACCACAGGTAGAGATAGAGGTGGGGGAGGAGAAAGAGCCCAGAATAACCTGGGACAGACGGTAAATGAGGAAGGAGGTCAGCCAGTCCAGTGCCCGCTCCGAGATACCCTATTGTATCATGGAGCCGTTTTACGAGGATAGCGTGGTTGACTGTATCAAATGCAGAGGAGAGATCAAGTAGAATAGGAACAGCTGGAGAGTTGGAATCAAGAGATGCAATCCGTCCATCACAGAGCAGTTTCCATGCCTCTGGATGCTCGGAATCCAGATTGATGGTCGTGGAGGCAACCAATAAGCTCAGTCAGAGATGTCTTTATGGGAGGGCAAAAGGGGCACTTGCCCAGGGACCCCACCTTGGAGGCGGGTCCCACAAGGCTAGCTGATCTGAAAAAGTAAGATTCTATTGTTCACCAGTCTTAAATAGCACACGTCAGGATATTTTATGGGGTGCTGCTGAGGCTCTAAACCCATTGCCTTTCTGTTTTGAAAAGTATATTCTGCCTTGATCAATTCATCATGCAATGCTTTCTTTGTTCACTGTGGTATTCATAGTTTGTGTGTTCCTTAAGGCACAACTCTGTAGCATTCTTTCCTTCCTGTGGGAATTATGTTGATCATGTGCAATAGGCAATGGTGACATGCATATTGATAAATTGAGTGCCACAATGGTTCAGAAGTTAGCTCAGTGTGTGAAGCACCCATTGCAGAGATATGTGTTAATATGCAAAATTAGAATATCACATTCCAGCCAGGCTGGCTGAGCATTTTGTGGTAATGGAAGCTCAGATGCTTGGTCCTGTGGGGGCTGCTTCGGGACACACAGCTGGTCTCCAAGCCGCAACAGAACTGCAGTGGGGACACTTCACGACTGTAAACAAATCCCTTCTGGTGTACCGCAGCTCACCCTCACCCAACAAGGGAGCACAGGCAGCGGAATTGGTGTCGTGCTCGACCCCTTCGTACCAGGGAAGCGCAGCAGAATGTGGCCACTGCTCACTCTTCTGCTCTCACTGCTACGTGCCGCACACAAACCCCCTTCCTCCCGGGGAAGCGCGCCAGCACAAGAGATACTCCGGACACCTCCGCTCTCTCTGCTTCCACTCCGGGGCACCGTTCTGACCACCCAGATCACTCGGATAATAGCCGTCACTGTGGGCACCGAGGCCCTGCCAACTCCTGCACATGAAGTCGCCGCAGCTGGAGCTCTGTGCAGCCTCAATGTTCAGAGCCAAAGACTTCAAAGTTACAAAGCTGGCTTGGGGCGTGGGGCCTACCGTGGGGGCAGTGTTCTCTGGTGTAATCAGCGTTGCACCCCCCCCAGCAGACCGCGGTCCCCTCGCGATCCCATCCTCGCCACCAGTGTGGTAATGGAAGCTCGGAACTCCAGGTAAGTTACTTATGCTTTATTGTCCTCGGGTCATGCACCTTCAGCAGTACACTAGGATCTTGGGGGACACAGCAGAAAAAGACAGGAAGGAGAAATACTGGGCTTGCCCCACACCCCACTCATATTCTCACCAACTGATGAGCCCAACCATCACTTGCAGAACTCTTACAGCACTCACATTCCACAGAAGATGACACCATCACATTCCACCATCCAGCTAGAGCAAAGGCTCCTAAACTCACATTATAACACATTTCCTATGTATGAAGTTTATAAACCTGCCTGCATATGTACTTTGTTTTGCAGAACAACATCTGCTATTATCAGCAATGTACCTGCACCAGCTATAGGCTGCTATAAAAACTAACATATCATCCGTATGGTGAAGGTCTAGAAATTGGTTTGTACAGATGGGGTGTTGTAAAACCAAGGCAATCGCCTCCAACGATGGGATAAATTGTTAGTCTAAGAGGTGACTAAGTATCCAAATTCAAGACTATGGAACAAAAGTGTTCATGCTTGTATCCTGGATTTTCCAGCAGACGATACAGTGATCCTGGTCAAATCATCTAATATATCCTACATTACTATGCTTTCTTCTGTGAGGTTTGCCTTCTTGCATGCTGCTGGTATCGTTTAGCCCATTACTTGATCTTTCTTCGTATGTAGGCTATTTGGCTCTAAGGGTTGGTAGACAGAAGAGAGCAGACCATATGTTGCAGGCCTCAGGCAAGCATATTTTAAGGTCTGCTTGTTTGACACAAAAAGCGGTTTACTTTTTGGTAAAAATCAAAGGTTTTTATTCACGTTTATAAATGAAAATGTCGCAAGCCATTATTTTGGAAGTATTTAAAACTTTAAAATATGAAAGACAACCCCAGATTAAATGTGTTAAATCACATCGATTGGTATGTTGGTTCTTATATACTTCCCTTGATGATGGAGGGGATAAAACTAGAATCATTCCAATTTTGCATAACACTCTTCTATAATATTTTGTTTAAAAATGGTCATGTTTGGTAATGTGATTTGTGTACTTTCGAAGTCCATTTTTATAAAATGAGATTGTTTTAGTTCATGGTAAGAATTGGAAAATAAAATGTTCAAATGCAGAAATTACAAGGTTGGCACAAATCCCATTTTCACCCCTTCAACCCTCAACCAATGTGTGATCCTGGGCATCTCATTTAATCTTGTATTGCCTAACCTCTCAATATTGCCAGTCTCTAAACCTTTCAAAATTGTCAGCCCTTCAGAGTGATTTCCTTCCCATGGTATGATCTTCATAAAAGCCTTATTCATGGTTTCACTGTGTTAATAGTGAGCATATTTATATTGCACACCACAGGCATTTGTTCCTTTGATATCTATGGCAACACTATTTGAAAACCATATCCCACTTCTAATCTCAGTCTGTCTGGATAAAGACACCTTCCAGGTAGCTTCTAATCTGCCTCCACTAGCCATGCTACGGTATGTGTATTGATATTGATATTTTATTTCTATTGCACTCGTACACAAGTGTTTCAGAGCGCAACAAGGCAAGGGAGGGGAAAAGGGGAGAACAAAACACTGATCTTACTGGGCTCAGTGACATTGAGAATGCGCAAGTGTATGGGGGAGGGGGAGGGGAAAAGTGCATAGAAGGGGGAGAGTGGAAAGTGCGGAGCCAAGGAGAAACAGAGAAATAATAATACATAAATAATAAAGGCAACAAACAGTGGTAGTGCAGCCAGCAAGTGGCAAGTGCTGGGTTTAAGGCAGCAGACAGGGTAGGTCTGATAAGTGCAGGAAGAAAAAGGGGGAGGGGGAGACTGTATGGGTACAGATACAGACCCCAGTGCAAGGGGTGGCTCAGAGGCAGTGCGGAAGGGTGGCAGGGTGAGCAGATAACTGGGCCGGAAGACAGAAGGTGGCTAGGTGCACAGTGCGAAGAGAGAACAGATCAGCAGGGGAGACGGGGAGCGAAGGCAGAAGCAAAGAGGAAGATCTTGAGGTGCTTCCGGGAACTGGAGATGGTTCTCCTCGAGTTTTAGAGTGGCAGGGAGGCTGTTCCAGAGGGAGGCCCAGCCGAAGACAGAGATCTACCGCCAGCTTGTTTCTTTGAAAAACGACTGACCCTGAGGGAGTTGGAGGTAGAGGAGCGAAGAGCTTGAGAGGGGAGGTATTTGCAGAGGGATAGCTGAAGGTATTTTGGACCCAGGCCCCAGAAAGCCTTGTGGACAATGCAGAGGGTTTTGAATTTAATCCTTGCATCCACTGGGAGCCAATCGATTTCAGAGCTGAAGAGATATGATCCCAGGGCTTGAGGCCAAGGACAAGTCTTGCAGTCCTGTTCTGGATTAGTTGCAGAGGGCGGAGAGTAGCATTCTCCTTTCTTCCAATTGGTGTTCTTTATCCATGCATGGGCACTTTTGCATTCTGCGAGGCAGCTAATGTGAGTTCTCTGTCTATTATGGCTTACATGTAACTTTTACATACGGCCCTGCATTAATACTACAGGCTGCATACCTTCCTAGATGTTATTGATAAAAAGTATCCTGTATGTACTAGAACATTAACCGCTTCGTAGACTGTTAATGTTGGTCTTCAAATGTTACTTGTTTATCATTCTGATTAGTGCAAGAATGAAGAGGGTAAGGGGACTTAAAAGGAGTAAACATGCTTATTATGCTGTGAGAAAGCATATCAGCCTATAGCTTGTGAGCGCAAAAGGTGGGGTGCGTGGACTGTATTCTTGATCCCTTAATTCCTTTGGTTTGGTGGATGGGGGCCCCAAAGATGTCCGTGCCCAGTGCCCCAAAAGTGCTTAAAATGGCCCTGAGCTCAGTGTCCTGGGTAAATTGGGGAAAGACCAGCTTCTCCAAGAGATTCCCAAGGAAAGGGGTGATAGATATGGGGCGGTAGTTGACTGGACCATAGGGGTCTGCAGAGGATTTTTACAGGAGGGGGCACACAAGGGAGTGTTTGATGGAGGAGGAGAAAGATCAGTAGCAAAAAAGTGGTTGCAGAAATCAGCATGTGCAGGGGCAAGAGAGCCAATGTTGTCCTTAATGGTTCTGGAGGAGCGGGGGAAACCTGTTTGGAGGAGACCTTCATGGAGCTGACAAATCTGGTAACCTCATCAGGTGTGATAGTGGAGAAGGAGGAGAGAAAGGCAGAGGGAGGGTGGGAAGGAAGTATCATTAAACCTTTGGCTGCAATTTATACAATATAAATATGTACATAGAGTATCGATGACACCAGAATGTATACATACTTCTGCCCAGGGTTGTCCGGCTGCTTGTCCAATCAGCACACTTTATGCACATGGTATGTGAGCGCTGCCCACTTAGGTCTGCATGGCAACTGATATTCAGACAGCTCGAATAAATGACATGGTGGGAATTGGCGGACAGTCCACTGCTATACCTACTGGGGAAAATTCCTGTCCAAAAAAATGGACATATACAAAAAAAAAGATCCCAGCTTTTTTGCACAGGCCTTGAGATTTACTTTGGCAACACACCACCTGAAAGGGGGACAGCCTGGCATATTATTCTGACAATCCATGTGATTTTCTTCAGGCACGCTTTCAGCACTAAAGGAGGCAGGGTGGCATATTGTTCTGACAGGCCCTGTGATTTTCTTCAGGCACGCGTGCAGCATCAAAGGAGGCAGGGTAGCATATTGTTCTGACAGGCCCTGTGATTTTCTTCAGGCACGCTTGCAGCACTGAAGGAGACATGGTGGCATATTGTTCTGACAGGCCCTGTGACTTTCTTCAGCCAAACGTGCAGCATCAAATGAGGCAGGGTGGCATATTGTTCTGACAGGCCAATTGATTTTCTTCAGGCACGTTTTCAGCATTAAAAGAGGCAGGGTGGCATATTGTTCTGACAGGTCATGCGATTTTCTTCGGGCAGTTTTGTAGAATTAAACGAGGCAGGGTGGCATGTTGTTCTCACCAGCCATGCAATTTTCTTCAGGCAGGTTTACAGCATTAAAGTAGGCAGGGTGGCATATTGCTCTGACAGGCCATGCGATTTTCTTCAGGCACGCATGCAGCATCAAAGGAGGAAGGGTTGCCTATTCTTCTGACAGGCCATGTGATTTTCTTCAGGCACGCTTGCAGCATCAAAGGAGGCAGAGTGGAATATTGTTCTGACAGGCCATGCAATATTCTTCAGTCTCGCTTGCAACATTAAAGGAGGCAGGGTGGCATATTGTTCTGACAAGCCATGCAATATTCTTCAGTCTCGCTTGCAGGATTAAAGTAGGCAGGGTGGCATATTGTTCTGACAGGCCATGCAATTTTCTTTAGTCACGCTTGCAGGATTAAAGGAGGCAGGGTTGCATTTTGTTCTGACAGGCCATGCAATTTTCTTTCGTCTCGCTTGCAGGATTAAAGGAGGCAGGGTGGCATATTGTTCTGACAGGCTATGAGATTTTCTTCCAGAACGCGTGCAGCATTAAATGAGGCATGGTGGCATATTGTTCTGACAGGCCTTGTGATTTTCTTTAGTCTTGCTTGCAGGATTAAAGGAGGCAGGGTGGCATATTGTTCTGACAGGCCTTGTGATTTTCTTTAGTCTTGCTTGCAGCATTAAAGGAGGCAGGGTGGCATATTGTTCTGACAAGCCATGCAATATTCTTCAGTCTCGCTTGCAGCATTAAAGGAGGCAGGGTGGCATATTGTTTTCGACAGGCCATGTGATTTTCTTCAGGCACGTTTGCAACATTAATGGAGGCAGGGTGGCATATTGCTCTGACAGGCCAATTGATTTTCTTCAGGCACGTTTTCAGCATTAAAAGAAGCAGGGTGGCATATTGTTCTGACAGGTCATGCGATTTTCTTCGGGCAGTTTTGTAGCATTAAACGAGGCAGGGTGGCATGTTGTTCTCACCAGCCATGCAATTTTATTCAGGCAGGTTTACAGCATTAAAGTAGGCAGGGTGGCATATTGCTCTGACAGGCCATGCGATTTTCTTCAGGCACGCGTGCAGCATCAAAGGAGGAAGGGTTGCCTATTGTTCTGACAGGCCATGTGATTTTCTTCAGGCACGCTTGCAGCATCAAAGGAGGCAGAGTGGAATATTGTTCTGACAGGCCATGCAATATTCTTCAGTCTCGCTTGCAACATTAAAGGAGGCAGGGTGGCATATTGTTCTGACAAGCCATGCAATATTCTTCAGTCTCTCTTGCAACATTAAAGGAGGCAGGGTGGCATGTTATTCTGACAAGCCATGCAATATTCTTCAGTCTCGCTTGCAGGATTAAAGTAGGCAGGGTGGCATATTGTTCTGACAGGCCATGCAATTTTCTTTAGTCACGCTTGCAGGATTAAAGGAGGCAGGGTTGCATTTTGTTCTGACAGGCCATGCAATGTTCTTTAGTCTCGCTTGCAGGATTAAAGGAGGCAGGGTGGCATATTGTTCTGACAGGCTATGAGATTTTCTTCCAGCACGCGTGCAGCATTAAATGAGGCATGGTGGCATATTGTTCTGACAGGCCTTGTGATTTTTTTAGTCTTGCTTGCAGGATTAAAGGAGGCAGAGTGGCATATTGTTCTGACAGGCCTTGTGATTTTCTTTAGTCTTGCTTGCAGGATTAAAGGAGGCAGGGTGGCATATTGTTCTAACAAGCCATGCAATATTCTTCAGTCTCGCTTGCAGCATTAAAGGAGGCAGGGTGGCATATTGTTTTCGACAGGCCATGTGATTTTCTTCAGGCACGTTTGCAACATTAATGGAGGCAGGGTGGCATATTGTTCTGACAGGCCAATTGATTTTCTTCAGGCACGTTTTCAGCATTAAGAGAGGCAGGGTGGCATATTGTTCTGACAGGTCATGCAATTTTCTTCGGGCAGTTTTGTAGCATTAAACGAGGCAGGGTGGCATGTTGTTCTCACCAGCCATGCAATTTTCTTCAGGCACGTTTACAGCATTAAAGTAGGCAGGGTGGCATATTGCTCTGACAGGCCATGCGATTTTCTTCAGGCACGCGTGCAGCATCAAAGGAGGAAGGGTTGCCTATTCTTCTGACAGGCCATGTGATTTTCTTCAGGCACGATTGCAGCATTAATGTAGGCAGGGTGGCATATTGTTCTGACAGGCCACGTGATTTTCTACAGGCACATGTGCAGGATTAAAGGAGGCAGGATGGCAAATTGTTCTGACAGGCCGTGTGATTTCTTCAGGCACGCGTGCAGCATCAAAGGAGGAAGGGTTGCCTATTGTTCTGACAGGCCATGTGATTTTCTTCAGGCATGTTTGCAGCATTAAAGGAGGCTGGGTGGCATATTTTTCTGACAGGCCCTGTGATTTTCTACAGGCACGTTTGCAGCATAAAAGGAGGCAGAATGGCATATTGTTCTGACAAGCCATGTGAATATCTTCAGGCACGTTTGCAGCATTAAAGCAGGCAGCTTGGCATATTGTTCTGACAGGCCATGCAATTTTCTTCAGTCTTGCTGGCAGCATCAAAGGAGGCAAGGTGGCATATTGTTCTGACAGGTCATGTTATTTTCTTCAGGCACTTTTGCAGCATTAAAGGAGAAAGGGTGGTATATTGTTCTGACAGGCTATGTGATTTTCTTCAGGCATGCGAGCAGCATCAAAGGAGGCAGAGTGGCATATTGTTCTGACAGGCCATGTGATTTTCTTCAGGCACGATTGCAGCATTAAAGTAGGCAGGGTGGCATATTGTTGACAGGCCATTTGATTTTCTTCAGGCACAATTGAATACAAAGGAATCCTAAATAGATGACTGGTATATTGATTTTGGAATCTTTTAGGAAAAATATAACTCAAGATATTGGACATGTTAAGGTAAACATTTTAGAACACGCCCAATAACAGTTGCCTATGCTTATTAATTGTATGTGATCCTGAGGAAAACCTACATGAGAAGTCGAAACATATAGATCTCATGAGAATAATTTTCAGTATTGTTTGATCTTTTCAAGAAAATCAATTACAATATTTAGGAATAACACGCTTGAATTGTTTTGAGAAGTTTGGGAACTCCTATCATGGCCAATTTAATATCCTGTACTTGAAACTATTGGATTTTATCAATTGGCTTCACTTTTTTGTGTGAAGGATGAGTAACTGATATGAGGCAATGAACGTGACACAATTGTCATAATATAGTGAGAGTTGGTGATTCTACATGTTTTTGTTTTAATATTTAGTATTTTGTACACATTTCTAATACCACACAAATGTTTTCACTTTACATTAAAATATGGTATTTTATGTACATTTTGTACCTTCAGGCTCAATTTTCTCTGTAATTTAATTGTATCCCTGTGGTCGAGAAAGGTTACTGTTGTAAATTGTTTTTCTAAAAGCATACAGTTGAGAGTAACACATGCTTGTGAACCTTCAGATAACTATGCTGGCTCCCAAATGGAATGGGTAGAATTGACCAACTATACAAATATGATTTTCTTTGGGCCAGAAGCATAAAAATGTGTTTAATAGACATAATACTGGCCTACATTGTTGAGACGGAGCCTTTGCAATTTTCTTTGGGAAAAGCCAGGACAAATGGGGGCATCACTGGCATATATTGCATATAAGGTCCTGATTATCTTTGGGCACACATAGCATGAAAATCTGTTTTACATAGTATAAATTTTATCATAACTCTTAGCCAGACCCATGCCAAATGGGTTTATCTCATTCAGTCTTGTTTTTCTCGTTGCTTCATAAAAACTAGACTTCAGGTCCCAGGATGCAAAGACAAAACAGGACTAGATGAGTCACGCCAATCTAACCTGAATCTTGTGAGAGCTATGACTAATATTGTTGAGAAAGGGTCTTGTGAATGTCTTTATACACAACCTTGAAAGCAGAAGGTTCCGTTAGTGTGGATTATTCAGGTGAGATCAAAGGAGGAAGAGGTGGACAAAGAGGACGAAGGATAGTGCAACAGAGAGTGAAGGAAAATTGTAAAGAGTATGTGAGAGAAGAGGTATTGGTTGATGAAAGAAATTGGTACTTCGGTGTGAGAGTGCATGCATTGTACTGTGATGACTGAGTGAATGAGATTAAGTGGAGTGTAGGGGAATAATATTGAGTGAAAGAAAGGTGAATGAAAGCGTGGAAGGAGCGTGGCTATGGAAAAAGGAGGGGTGGAGGGTGGTGTAGTAGACCCGAGAGAGGAGAGTAGTACAGTAGAGAGGAGAGAGTAGTAGAGTGCAGAATAGTAGCAGAAAGCAAAGGAAAGTAGGAGTAGACAGAAGGACATTAAAGGGACTGTGTGAGGAACACAGAGAGAAAAAAGGGAGACAGAGGGAGAGAGGGGGGTGAGTAGATGAAAGGGAAAGTAAGGACAGATCATCAGGGCCAGGGATACAAGGATGCACAAGGAAAGGACTGAGTGTTGCAACAATGGGACGGATGTAAAGGCATGTTTCCAGGTAACAGAGGCCCCTTGCATTTCTCTGGCATTTTGAATGGCACCAATTGATGTGTTATTCATGTTAACAGGACCACAATAGAAACAAAATAAGCTTACAAAGCACCTATAAATGTTTGCAAATTCCAAAAAAGAATGCAATGACTTTACGGAGGTAGGCAGATGCTAGTCCAGTACCACCTCAACTTTGGCCACACTGATGTTTACTCCTTTTGGCATTAATGCGAACATGAGAAACCAACCTCAGGGGTATGAAATATGGATTTCTCTAATTTTGCAAACTGTGAATGATCCCTCATCCTTTGCGGGGCTGATCAAGCATGCTGTGTATGCTGTTCTCAGAGTTCTGAAATATGAGGATGTTGTCAAGGTAAATATCAATGTACTGATCAATCATGTCCTGGAAGATATTGCTCATAAAATGCTGGAACGTTGTCAGGGCATCCAAAGTGAACTGCATAGTGACATATTCAAACATACCAAATTTAATTTTGAAAGTGGTTTTCCACTCATCACCTTCCCTCATTCTTACCATATTGTATGCTCTTTTAAAATCAATTTGGTATACACTACAGCTGACAGTAGCCAATCAAGAAGAGGAGAAATCAGAGGAAGATGATACATTTTATTTTACTGTGACTGTGTTATGAACCTTATGGTCGATAGAGTGCCTAAAGTCCACTTCTTTCTTATGTACAGAAGTGCAGAGGTGTGTCGGATAAACCCTGTTCTTAAGGCCTCAGTCAAATAATCCTATAATACTTCCTCTTCTTTCTGTGTGAGAGAATACACCTCCCCTACAGGCTACAGTCGGCCCCAGGTAGTGAATCAATAGGGAAATCATATGGCCTGTTAGGTGGTAATTGCTCAGCTTGTCAAACACATCCCAAAGGCCATGAAATCCTTCCAGTAAAAGAGGGCCAGCAGTATGTGAGGTTACCCCCCTGCATGTGGATTCCCATAAGTAGAGCGTGACATGGGGGCTCCTTACTAGAATCATGGGCAATGCACAGCGCGGAATTCTGAAGGAAAAAAAGCTGGTTTTGTGACCCAATCTATAGTTGGGTTCTGGCATTGCAGCCAAAGCACCCCAAGGATAATCCCAAAGAGGGGAGCGTCGATGAGATCAAACTTGGTGCTCTTGGACAGTTGTAATAGTGATGTACTCTGTTTGCTCCATCACCAGAACCAAGGTTACCGCTGTACCTTCTGCTGCATGGACGGTCCCGGGCTGTTCTTTGGAACTACTGAGACACTAGACGCTTGGCGTAGTCAGTATACATTTAGTTTTAGCTCCGGAATCCATTGTGGTGAGGATTGATGTCACAGAGTGAAAACAGGATTCTATGTCCAAGCAAGTATGAAAGGACGGATTACTGTTTAAGGGGTCACCCTGAGGTGTACTCGCCCACGGGACCCCATTCTTGAGCGAGTCTGAGCATTTCCCATTTTCTTAACAGGTTACTTATGGCAAGTCCATATGATACGAAAAGCCGTGACTGCCCACAGTGCAAACATGGATTTAAATCCACCTGTGTTCACGTTCAGCCTGAGTTAGTGGGCCACAGACAAATCCTATTTGCATGGGTTTTGATTCACCGCCCACATTGTGGGGGCCTTCTGATTTCACTCTGGAACACAGTCTGGAATGTTTCCGCTCCCCACACCTCCCTGAGATATGGGCAGCTAACCGTAAAACAAGATCCAGTAGGTTAAGGAAGGCTGCCGAAACCGTAACACAAGATCCAGTAGGTTAGGGAAGGCTGCCGGAATGGGAAGGGATGGTAGCAAGAGCATCTTTTAGCTCACTGGAAAGCCCTCTGTAAAACATGGCAGCCTTCCTGGTTCCCACCCAATACGTTTCTGCTGCCAATTGGTTAACCTGGGTGACTTAAAACTGCATGCTGTGGTCCCCTATGACAGGTCCGGTAGTTACAGATCTGTTGCTTCCCTGTGACGATGTGTGTCAAACACCCGTTCATGGCTGCCAATAGAGCATTGACATCATGTATGGTTGTGTCATTAGCCTGCCAGCAGGGATTCGCTCAGGTTGCTGCCGTCCACCCAAATGAGACAGAACAAATTGGTATTTTCTGGCAGTGTCTAATTCAAGGAGTTGGAGATGATGGCTGCCTTACACTTTCCAGAAATATCTTTGACTTGTACTAACGAGCACGAGGTCCTGGGGTTTTTGAGTAAGCTTATGGCCAGGAGCCGGGACTGCTTACATTGGCGACACAGGCAGAAAGGGGTAAATATGTGGCAAACTTCCATCAAGGGGGTTTTAAGATGATCCCTCGCCAATATTTAATCAAGTAGCGATATCCTGCTCTGATCCGTTTTATATATTGTATCTGTGTCTAGATATTCTGCCAGGATACGCGGTAAGGCGAGCTTGGCAGTCTTTCCCTATGGAGGAGCATTTGTGCCGGTTATGCGGTACGCAAATTAAAACTGTACAACACATCCTAATGCACTGCCCCAAATTGGAAGACTCCTATGCTAAATGTTATGTGAATTTTGAAATGCCAGAGGTGGATCAATAATGGAGTATGTCGAATGAGGCTGAGTCATATGTCACGGCCGCAGGAGCCTATCATGTATGACTTAGTGCCACTGTTCTCTTGGAAGGCAATCATACACAATAATCTTATGTAGTGAAGACCCATTGAGTGTTGATGGCTTTAAATCAGAACTTGATGTTTATAAGTGTAACATGTAATATGAAATGTATGATAACATTTGTTGAAATTTATTTTTAGCCTTTTAAATCAAATGGTTTTAAAATGTTTAATGTTGTACCTATTTTTAACGAAAGTTGTCATTTAAGTAGTAGTGCTATTAAGTTTACGTGAAATGTAAACAAAAAAAGAATGTTCATGTTTTTGTGTAAAAGGCAAATTGGTAGTGGTATCAGGAAACACAGCGGGGCGAGTCAAGACATGGAATTTGCACTGGTTGATAAAAGTGCAGGAAGCGTTTAGGGGGATCTAGTGAGTGGGACTGGAGCAGGCCAGGAGGAAAGTGGCGGGGGCAGAACAGCTGATACACCTCTTTTCTCCAGATGAGGAGTATGCAGGTGTATGTTACGTTGAATAACGTCAATCCCCTGATTGATGTCTGCATGTGATGCCACCATCTCATTGCACACATCATTTATGGCAGGTAATAAGGTGCCCATATAGTCTGCCCCAGCTTCCCTAACTCCAGAAGATGGTTTGGGGTTCTCAATCCGCCGGGACCACCTCCATACAGGTATCCAAATTGGTCAGTAGGCTTTCCTTTTGAGAGCACTGCACCAATAATTGGTATGTACAGAGGGTTTGAATGAAAAGAAAGGAGGAATACCACTTGGTCTCTCCCCAGGCTGTAAATAAAGGACAACAGTTAGACTAGGTACTAAGGAACTGGAGTGAGCCACAAGATCGATGATCAATAGTTGATTTAGTTACCTACCTCAGATGTATTCTTGTTATGTTATGTAATCTTATGGTGCATTCGTATAGCGATTTAAGTACCATTGGTATGATCTCAAAGTGCTGTGGGTTGAACGTCTTGAGGGACCACGGTGGATATCAGTGGAGAGAGTGGTGTAGCATACAGTGCTTGGGTGCACTTGGTATGTGTGCAGTCAGAGTGGTGTGCGCGGGCTGGCTGCATTCTAATGCTATGTGTGGTGCGGTGGATGTTAGAGATCAGCGTAATGTGCGCAGCAAGGAGGGTGGTCTCTGAGTCTTGATTCTTGCTGCCGTGTAAGAGATTATGCATGCTGCTAGACCGATTTTTTCATGGGGTATAGCTGCGTTCTACCATGCTGTTGAGGTGTAGTATGAGCAATGTAGGTATGAGTGCAGCTAGGCCGAATTGATCGAGGGGTGTGGGTGTGTTCTATTGTTTGTTGATGTAAAGTCGAGATTGAGCATATTGATAGGTGTCTCTGGTTATCGGTGGGTGGCCCTCATTTTTGGAATACATTTGGAGCTCACTGCGCCAGACGTGTGTCCTGCTGGTTCCTGGTAGTGGATTACAGAGAGGTAACTGGCCGGTGAGGAATGTTGTGTTTTCTCGGTCGGGCAGTAATTTCCCAGATGCTCTTTGGTGGGACTTGGAGGACCCATTTTACGGGCCCCTGGTGGAATTTTAAGCTGGGTTGCACAGCATTTATTGGGTTATTGCCTGATTCTCCAGAAAGTCTAGCCAAGCATAGTTGTTTCTGTGCCCCCGGAGCAGGGTTCTAGGTTCTTATTCCTAGGTAGGCAAGGGTTGTCTCTCTTGATCATGTAGCACCAACCTGCAGCTGTATAGGGTGGAAATCATTGGTCTATAGGTCGAATTCTGTGCCCTGACCGTTCCTGCTTTCCGGGGTGAAGTAGTTAACTAATTGGTTAGCCGTCTTATGTGGCTCTTATGTTTGTTTGTTTGTTTTTTCGGTTTAGTGTTGATTCTCTCAGAACTTTCACGTATTTGGGAAGAACCATGTTTTTAACACTTTGCAGGAGGCCATGTAGTTATGTAGTTATGGTTGTGTCGAATATGGGGGGGGTTAGTGAATTTCATTGAGTTGGTGCCAAGGCTGACCCTCCAAGTTTGGCTGAATTGGAGGTTTGGATCATTAGTAGGAGGGCTGTGCTTGACCTTAAGCTGATTGTTGGGTGGTACTGATTAGTCTTCTCTTGGAGGTATGTCGGTCCGGAAAACCTACTCAAATCACTTCCTGTCAAGAAAGTGAAGGTCCAGCCAATATACCAGAGATCCCGTCTGACGACTTGCTGCCAAATGGGCAAAATAATGAATGCAAGTCCACAAGGGTCTAAACCGAATGGCACAACGGTGCAACTAAGGGAGAAGAGGAATTTTATCTTGTGTTGAAATCCTTCTCGAGAGGGGTCAAGGAACGCTGGCAGAGAGTGTACAACCAGACCTCGTTGGTGAGTGTAGTAGAAGATAATATCAGAACGTGCAAGAGGAAGGCAGACTCAATGGCATTGAGAAATCAAGATTTGGGAAATAACCCAGAAGAGTCAGTCAGTAAGAAGAGCAGTACAATATGTCAAGAAAACCTCCTCAAATGTAGCAGAGTCGTAGGGGGCAGATGAGAAAACAGCATGCAAATAAACAGGGTATAGGAAAGGAAACAAGCAGCAGATATCAAAGGAAGATCAAAAAGCAACTCAATATGCAAGCAAAATTCAAATGAGCCAGTAGAATTGTAGAACTGGAAGAAATGCTACCCACGGATACGCGTAGGCATCGAGAACGCAGACCCTCTTTCCAGAACAGCATTAATAGAGTGTGTAGCAGATTCTGCTGCAGAGTCTGTTCTGTCTGACGCCATCGCCTAGAGAGTGATAACATGCTGGTGGTGATGGGTGCCATGGTACGAGAAAGCTGGTTTCTTTCTTCTGGACCATGGCGACCCATCTGCACAGTATTCTTCAAGCTCTGTGCTGAGCGTTATGCCGAATGCAGGACCTGACAGCCTTTCTGGTTTTGCCGTATATGGTTGCTCCACCTGTGGCTAAAACAATGCTAACACAAAAGAGAGAGGAAGGGGTGTTAAGAAGCAGCGTGTTTGGTTGGCATGGCAACTGGAAATGTTTGTGGCATAACGGCTGAAGTAAAATGTGTTATTTTCTGTGTTTTCCTCCATATCAAACAATGAGGTGTTCTCTTTAATATCTGCCAATAATGAGTTCGATTTACGAAGGTGCTTTTCCCCTGTTAGCTGCATCTGGGCACAGAATATTGTTAATCGATGCATGGAGGTGCGTTTGCACCACACAGACATTTTTTTCTTTCCAATGTTTTTTTTTACTTTCTTAAGTCAAATACAGTACATTAACAAGAAAAGTATGAAGTAGTACGACTACCTAGCTTGAGAAACATAAGTATTAATACAAAATGACCATAAATGTGTATTACCCCAACAGAAATTAGATGTATCATGATGTCTGTCTTATTCCACAATATAGTATTCCTCTTACTATGAGCATAAATCTCCTACCAATCAACCATAATCGCTGTAGCAAGAACATACTCTTCCTTCACAATCGTCATTCCTCACAACTTGCTAGAACATTGCTTGTAAATATATAGCAGTCATGAATAAGCATGTGTTATTAATGGCATATGCAATCATATGACAAACATCTTCAAAACATACAAACCAGCACACCATAGTTACATAGTTTCTCTCCCAGAGTTCGTATTTGCCCCTTCAGCAAAGCTAAAGATAAGAGTGGATTCTGGCAAGTCACAGATATACTTTTAATTTCTAGTCCTCCTGCTCCCACACATCCACTACCCCCTCACTGGGTGCAAAAAGAGATCAGTGAAAGCAGCTGTAGAGTTCAGGTCTAGTATCAAAATATAGTGCAAAATGTGAATGTCAGGGTGTTCAGTTTTGTTAGTCAGCAGTAGGAATTTGACTATTCAAAGCCCTTAAACCAGTGGCCTTCAACTGGACCACTAAGTAGCTTGAGGATAATGGCATTGAAGATCCACCCACTCCAGTCTGCTTTCCATAGTAAACACTCCAACAAGAATGAACCCATGCATATCTGCAACTTTATCTCTGATGCTCACCACTTCAAATTCTCTGCTATACTCATCTTTTCAGACTTCTCTGCTGCTTTAGACACCATTGTCAAGTCCTCACCCCATGCCGCTCTGCAGGACCTTAGGTTTAGCAAATCTGCTCTCAATTGGATTGTCTCATACCTGGAAGGTCACTCCTTTAAAATCGCATGTGCAATGCTTCTTATCACCCCTACCCACCGGGCCTTTCCTCCACCCATAGGGGAGTGTCCAGGACCATCCCAGCAGGGGCTGTGGTAGGAATAGGGGTAGGGAAAATCATTTACCTGTCACTGTGCAGCAGTAAAGAGAGCAGGCAATCAACCCCCTGCAGTGGGTGGCTGTTCTCATTTGTCTGCACGGGGGTGGCTAGCTAATGACACACCTATTTGTATTGATAGCCCACTGCTCAAACCTTCAAGTAACCCTCTGTGTGTGCATTAAACACAAGCACCATTTAAAACACATCAATAGCCTGAACTTCAAATAGATTCCCCACAGTTAATATTTTTGTCCAAATGTTTCTGTCAATCTTCTCAGTAATGAACACTCAATGAATGCTTCTTACACTCTCATGTATAAAGTACATCTTTTAATTATGAGAAATAAGTAATAAAGAAGCATTCCTATTCCTATTATTGTCACTATACAAAACACACTTCATATGTAAAATGTTATTAACGCATTTGCAGCAATCATTGTTATTGCCTCTAATGCTACTCAAGACCAATCAATTCTCTCAGAGACATAATAGCCTCTTTCCCAGTAGCTGCCTGTCTCATCAGATCTCGCTTGGCAACACCTCATCGGATCCAGCTAGGCAATACCTTATTAGATCTATCAAGGCAATGCTTCACTTCTTTCGCAATGTGATATCAATGATGGGTAACACCACTCATGCTCAGTATCTGTAGAGGATAGGGAGATGAGAGCCAGAGAAGACTGGATGCCACAACCCAAGGTAAATGCAAAATCCCATTGGAAAAAATCCTTAAAAATCCTTATAAATCATTAAAAACCACCTATCTGAATAACCATTGTCCCTTTTGGCAATAAGTGCAAAAATAGGACAAATGCTTTGCTTTAAAAAAAGATTCACACTCATTTGTAATTGACCATGGTGTCAGGCAGCAACAGTCATTTGTAGATTGATGGTGAGCTCATAGCTATGGGAAGGCTAATCCCCATGCAGCTCTATTGAAAAAGAATAGTTCCACCCTAAAGCAAATTGCCAGCGCCTTATTTAGACCAAAAAAGCATCAGAAAGTCACAAATCGACTTTAGTGGCTTCAAAAGCAGCTAAGGGAAAATGAGGGACTTGGCCCCTTACTCCTGCATAGAGAATAATGGTCTCAGTGGTTCTCGCCCAGGATCGTCGTTCCAGCCTTCCGTCTGACTCTGCCAGCTCCTGTCCAGTCCACATACAGCTCTGGTCTATGTGCTTGGAGTATGACCTATTTATAGTATATGGGCATGAGCAGTACACTCCCCCTTCTTAGCATGTTATCAGAGCCATACATCAACACAAGAAAATACTTGTATATATTATAGCAAGGTCGGTTTAGCAACCTTTCACCCACTTTAAAGCTGCTTCCTTGTTGCATTCCAGCCATAGCCTGCATGCAGCGTTAGTAATTATTTAAGGAACCACAATGTAATACAAAGGTAGTCTTGTTTTACTATTCCCGGGACACTTGGCACACTTCCCAGAAAGTATGGAGTGCAGTCAGAGGGTTTGTTAACACTATGTGGCCGCAGTTTTCCATAACATGGCACCCATCCCAGACTTGCGAAATGAATGTGACACTGTTGCTAAATTGCTATGTATTCATATTCAAAGTACACATAGCTTGGAATTACAGCTCAGCCATCATGCCTTTAGCCTGATTTAAACAACAAATACATAACACATACCCACCCCCAAGAGCCGTAGAATAAGCCACAGAGGCATTTTTGGATTCATGGAAATAAGAGTGAAGAGACAAAAGAGCATATAAAACATAACATACTACTTAGTGACTAAAAATGATTCACTTAGGATCTTCACTGGTTACTAAATATTGAAGCATAAACATATATCTTTGTGAGAAGATCCAGCTGCAGCAGGAGCTAGCCAGTAGACGACTTCCAGTAAATGATGTATGTTTGTTAATGAATCAGAGATGAGTAGATACTCATCATATTAAAAGCTCCAGATAGGTTTCATCTGTTGGGCAAATTGCAGCTTTTTGGTGCATTGGACAGGTTTCCGGTTACTTGTCACAACAAAATAAAAAGATGTTCAGATCAGGATCAATCTAGCTGCGAGGATGTAGAACACAATTGTGATCCCAGAGCCTAGGTTTCCAAAAATGTCCAATATACTTTTTAATGGGTTGAAAGAAAAGACTGTTTTCATCAGCCAGTAATGGAACCCAGGATGGAGCTTCCCTTTGATGGAGTGGAGCTTTCCCGTAGGGCTTGAACCTCCTTTGGCCAATCTGGCGTTCTCTCCAGCAGATTTCTGGTCATTTGCAGTGCTCTGTTTGATGCTTCCACAACGTTTTCTGTGGTGCTGGTGATTTGTACCTTCAGGTCCTGGAAATTTGCCAGTTTCAATGATAATTCAGAGGTGATAGTTTCACTTCAGACCAATTTAATATTTATGTATTTAATTATTGGTCATTTGTAAAGCGCTTATACACAAAGAACAGTGTTTCAAAGAGCGTCAAGGCAAGGGAGGGAACAAGAGGTAAATGCAGTGAACGAAACATTCTTACTGGGCCTTGAGCCATTCAGAATGAGCAAGTGCTATAATCGTTATAGTGGTAAAAACATAGAACATTGTAGGACACATAGAGACTGTTTAGCAGAAGAACAACATGGAACAGAACTGTCGTACTACGCCTGACAGCATTTCAGAGAGTGCAAGTGCTTTAACATAAAAGAGGGGAGAGGGTGAGGGGAGAAGAAAGGGGAAGAGACTCTCACGAAGACGCGAAGGTGAGGATAGACAGGTATAAATTGGCAAGGGAGTAACAAGGATGTCGAAACAGCATACATGACAAGTTAACTAGAGGCACCCAGAGAGTGGAGGTGCCTGGCTCTACGGCATACCTAAGCCAGAGGCACATGAAGTCAGTAACAAGTGGCAGAGTGCACAGATGGGGAAAGCACATCTAGATTTGAATTGACCAGAGGCACATGAAATCAATAACAAGTTGGGAAAGCGCACTTAGTAATTAGCCCTTGCAAGACAATCAGGAACACTTTGGGAGTGAGGCGGTAGACCCACACAGGAATGAGTCTGAAAGGTTGCAAAAGGAGAGTCATAGTACATTGCAGGTGCTGATGTGCTTACCGGGCATCATGGTGGTGTGCTAATCTTGCTCCAGGGTGTGGGGCTCAAAGGGAAGGTCTGTGATTTTGGTCGAACTGTGGTAGAAGGGGGGCCTCTCATCTCCGGACAGGGCCTGGCAGCTGCCTTAGTGTGGGCCTTAGGGAGGAGGCCGACAATCGTCTGCAGGCTCCGTTCCCGGCAAGGAGGACATTTTTGTAGCCAGCCAATCATGGCAGGCTTATTCCGAGCCACCGGGACAGCAAAAACAGCTCTTCAGATGATGGAAGAGGTCCCCCGCCAGCTTCGTGCATATGGAAGTACTGCATAGTGCAGATGAAGGCAGTCTCGGGAGAAGGAGTGTAAAGAGACTCTCCCAAGGCCTTCAGGCATTTATATACACAGCCTTGAGGGGGCCGGCGATCGTCTGCACGCTCCCTTCCCGGCAAGGAGGAATTTCTTGTAGCCAGCCAATCATAGCAGGCTTCCTCCCAGCCCCCGTAAGGCAAAGAAACAGCTGTTCAGATTGCCTTGTGGGGCGGCCATGATTGGAGAGGTCCCCCGTCAGCTTTGTGCATATGGAAGAACTGCCTAGTTTAGATGAAGGCAGTCTTGGGAGAAGGAGTGGAAAGAGCATCTAGCGATGAAGGAGTATGTTGTAACATTTCACCAGCTTTGAGACAGTGATCAGACTCGCAACCCCCACTGACACACCACAGCATGAAGCATTGAATTGCACAATATAGGATCCATTCGGTAATCGTACAGTTTTGCTACTAAAAGTTTCAATTCGAACTGCACATAGTGTGCATTTGGTTGAGTATGAATTTTGCTCACATGGACTGAACCTGGACCTGTCGCAGCATCTTACGTGTGGTGTTCCCACGTAGTCTTTCAGGGAATACAGTTGAATTGTAGAGTCTCCATGCACCACAGAGGCATGGGTAGAGGGCACCTCATAGATGGTTTGTATCCATTAACTTTGGGATATATACGTGAAAACATTGAAACAAAAATGTACGCGACAGAAAAGAAAGATGTTAATTTCTTCATTACATACGAAAATGTCGAAAGGGCTGAATCATATAAGGGTCATATTAGAAGATTAAAAATCATAGTAAAGGTTGCAAAAATGAGTGATTCGAAAGTGATTATAATAGAGAAAAAGGTACTTGCAGATAACGTAGCGGTTCCGAGTGAAAGCTTCCTCATTCAGAGATTGCGCGTGAAATCTCGCAAGAATGGCTTTTCAGGAAGTAAAATAGGAAGCACAGTAAACGATAATGTGAATTTTGAGTGGGTGTGTGAGATTGAAAGCAAGAGCGGTAAATAAAAAAAAGGTTGCAACATAAACATGAAGCATGATGGGAAAATGAGTTTAAAAGTGGAGGCACTAAAATTACATAATCAGGAATGAGCAGAGAATGTTCAAAATTAAAGTGAGGGGCAATTGAGATTAAGGGCCTGATTCACAGAACGTTTTCCTATAGGTTTGCACCATTATAGGCCCTAAATGGGCATGCAGGAACGTAAGTGCATCATTGAGTATGAAGGACAAATAAGTTTAAAAGCACATGCACAAAAAATGGTTCACAGTATGGTACAATTGTTTGACATTTTTGGATATATGTAATTTATTTTTGAAATTTTCGACCAAAACTTGACTTTCTACTTGGTGTATGGTGCCCCAAGATTGCAATTCTTTACACAACAGATGTGCACTTGATGGTAGGGAATGTTCAGGACCCCATGAGCTGTCCAGGATATACAGTGTTTGTCCCACATCGATATTCCATAGAATTTCTTTTTGAGAACACTCAGCAGAGTGTAGGTGGACTCTGAAGTGGCCTGTCTCTGAGCCTGTCTTGATAGGTTCAGTTCTGTAAGTTGCACTGGCCATTTGATGGTAGTCCAGTCTCTGACATCTGTTTCCTCCTTGACGTACTTGCTCTCACTGAGACGTGGTTCAAGGCAAGTTCTGTCACTGCTTTTGACACTGTTCTCCCTGATGGCCACAAGATTCTCTCTAATCCCAGGCCCACCCAGTCTGGGGGCAGAGTTTCCCTGATTTTCCCTGAGTGGGTTCCCGTCCCCATCATTCCCACTCAATCCTATTCCTCCTTTGAATGCTTCGTCTGTAGGCTGTCTCTCCAACCCTCTCCTTTACTCTTGCCGCTATCTTTTCCTCTCGGAATGGGCAGACCTCTCCTCCTCTCTCATGGCCTCCACCCCCAAACACCTCTTCCTTGGAGACTTTAACATCCATCTTGACTCTCCGTATACAGCCACTGGACTCTTTGGCTACCTCTGTGACTCTCAATCCCTCACAATTCTACCCTCTGGTCCAATCCACTCTGCCGGACATGCTTTGGATGCGCTCATCTCAGCAGACATCCCTCTCTCCAACCCGTTCACTACTCCTCTCTCCTGGTCTGACCACTCTCTCCTCTCCTCCCACCTTTAGTTCTGTAGCCCCCAGGCGATTCCTCTACCTGCACTGCCAATCTCCTTCTCCGTCATTTGACCAATGAAGTGTTTGTCAGTCGCTTCATTTGCTGCCACTTTCATCCCTCCTCCTACCCCTGCCTCTGACTCTCATACCAACTCAGCACTGGCTAACCGCCATCTCTCCATCTCCAACACTCTGGGCATCCTTGCTCCTGTCATGAGGATCTGCATGAAGCCTGACTCCAAGCGCAACTCGGTATGACTATGACTTGGCAGCTCTGAAATGCAAATGCAAAGCTGCTGAGCGGAAGTGGCAGGCCTCAAGTACACCCTCTGACTAACTGGCCTGCCGCCTGCTCCAAAGACCTATCGACCCTCCATCCGCTCCAAGAAGAGGACTGATGTCCAAGCCCGCATCACTGGGGCTACCAATAACATGGCAGAACTTTTCAAAACCTGCAGGGAACTTGCCAATCGTACTGCAGCCTCCTCTTCTCCTCTTCCCTCCCAGGCCCTCTGCACTAAACTGGACTTACACTCTCCACCAAAACTCTGGAAATCCTGTCCTCACTTTCTTCTAATCCCCTCTCCACTCCCCCTCTTCTCTCGCCTCCCTTGGCCCCCCTTTTACCACCATACTCTCCTCCTTCTCTCTGATTGCACTGAATGAGGAATCTAGAGTAGTCTGCTCTTCGATTTCTCTTCCAAACAGGTGCTCCCCTGCTCTTCCAGAACTATCAAGGAAGCATCTCCTCTCTCGCCCCTGCCCTGGCTGACCTCTGTAACCATTCCATTGCCACTAGCTCTTTCCCACAACCCCTCAAGCATTCTCCTGTAGACCTCTCCTTAAAAGGCCGTCTGCTGACCCTTCCTGCCCAGCTGTCGCCCTATCTCTATCACCCCTTTCTTGGGCAAACTCATGGAGAAGTTGATTATCCCCCAACCGACCCACCACACCGAATTGTCTGGCTGCCTCCTCGACCACCAGTCTAGCTTCAGAGCCAACGGAGGCATGGAAACCGCTCTTCTGAACCTCTGTATAGTCTTGCTCTTGAACCTGGATTCAAACTCTCCCTCTGTTCTGATCCTTCTCAACGTTTCCTCTGCCTTTGACACGGTCAATCATGCCATCCTCATAAATCGCATGTGATACCCTAGGCATCATGGACCGGGCACTGGCCTGGCTGACCTCCATCCTTTCAAACCGACCCCCCCAAGTGCAACTGGGCCACTTCCTCTCCTCCACCCCACCTAACTCTCTACCTGCAGGGTCCTTCAGGGCTCTATCCTATTACTGTGGCTCTTCAATATCTACATTGCGCCTCTGGCACACTTGATCTCCACCTTCTCTCCTCACTTCAATTGTTATGCTGATGACATGCAGCTCTCTTTTAACCTCCCATCCTCTACCTTCTCATCATCCTCTCTCATACCTGACTGCCTGACCGCTGTTCGGGCGTGGTGCTCTGCTAATGATCTCTGCCTTAATGCCAGTAAGACAGAGATCCTTCTCATTGGGACACCTGCTCCCTGTTTCTCTCCCACCCTCTGCCCACCCTCCTTGGGTCCCCTCCCCTCACCATCTTGTGAGGCAAAAAACCTTGGGGTCATCTTCAACTCCTCTCTCTGCTTCTCTCAGCACATCACAGACCTTGCCAAGAAGTACAACTTTCAACTCCCCTTCTGAGGCATTCACCCTTTCTTTCCTCACCTTCCCCCAGAAACTCAACGTCTGCAGAGTTCTGGTTATCTCTAGGCTGGGCTACTGCAACAGCCTCTTCCTCAACCTGCCTCTTTCCTGCCTTCGCCCTCTTCAACTAATCCAGAATAGGGCTGCAAGACCTATCCTTGGCCTCAAGCCCAGGGACCGCATCTCTTGTCTCCTAAAATCTATCCACTGGCTCCCTGTGACTGCAAGGATCAACTTCAAGACCCTTTGCATCACCCACAAGGCTGTCTGGGGCCTGGGACCTTGCTACATCCAGCTTTCCCTCCCTAAAAACCTCCCTGCTAGAGTTCTTCGGTCCTCTAGCTCCAACTCTCTGCAAATCAGAGGTTTCTGCTTGGAGAAATGTGTGATTTGCAGAGAGTTGGAGCTAGGTCTCTTTCTTCGGCCGGAGCCTTCCTATTGAATGGCCTCACTGCCCCCCTCAGACTTGAGCCGGATCTCCTTAAGTTCCATAAAATTCTCAAGACTTTCCTTTTTTCCTCCTCCTTCTCTCCCCCTCTCCCATACTAATGTCACCCTGCCACTGCGACTGGGGCCTGCTGCTCCCTTATGAGTCTTACAGGAGCCAGTCTACCTCAGCATCCCTGATAAGCACTTGCCTTTCAGGCACCCTCCCCGACTAGCCTGAATCTGGTCCACTCCGCCCATCACAATAGTTTTTCCCTTTCCCCTTTTTTCCCTTGGCGTTTGCCCTCCATGACTCCCCAGAGTACTTGCTCAGCCCCTTGGGCCCCTTCCTCCTGCACTCCACCCCTCCCCTCCCCCATCCTCCCTTCCCAGCCCTTCTGCCCTGACCTTCGCCCTCTCCTAGCACTTTTGTCACTGCACTTGCACAGTTAGAATATCACATAGCCTAGTATGACAGTTACTGTTGTTTTTTAGCCTCTGCCACCCACCCCTGTTTTTTGTCTTGTGGCACCTTGAAACACTTGTGTATAGGCACCATGCAAATGCCCAATAAATAAATAAAATAAATAAAAATGGACTATGCCCCCAATAGATATTCCATTCCTGGGGCCACCATTTCTGGTAAAAGGATTAACAAAATGGTGTGTTTTAAAACACATGTGTCAGAAACATGGGTCAAAACTATCAGCTGTGCAGGACACTAAGTCAAAAACTGTCCCCCCACTCTTCAGCTAAGTGCTCCTTCTAAAGTACCCCTGCGGGACTTTTGGTGCCCTACCCTGGGGCTCTAAAACGCTTTCCCCGGATTTCCAGGACTGGAGTCAGATTAGTAAATTATGCACTGTTAGTTTAGTGGTTTCCTTTTTACCTTCTGTTGTATTAAGATTACATTTCCTAGTTGTGTACAATTTGAATTGACTAGTTTTAATACCTGATGCTTTCTGTCTCACCTTTGCAGTGCCATGCACAGCATGGGCCCATAAATCTGGGCAATGCTGCATGGGCATCCCACAAGCGAGGCAGGGTAACTGCTGTTACCATCGGCAGCTGGGAGAGGGGCAGCCCCAACCTTCTCTGTGCCTGCTCCTCTCCTCCCCCCAGCTACAGAGACATCAAGTCTCGGCAGCACAAAGCCACGGAAGGGTTAGGTGAGAACAGTCATCTCACCCTTCCTCCAAACAGCAAGGTGCTAAGCACCATAAGGAAAACAACCGTCAGGCAGGACCCAGGTTCAAAAGATCTGCCCCCACCAGGGGGCCAGACAGTCGGCTCTCCGGCCGTGGGCTGCAACAACAGCAGCCCCCACCACATACACAACAAAGACCCAGGGCCTCCCTGGGTCCTATAAATATGAGCAGCATGCTCAGAGTAAACACAATCTGTTTGTGGACCCTGAACGGGGACCCAAGCAAACAGGAGGTTCAATGTTTACTCAGTGTCTTCCAAATCTTCTTGCTTCTTTAGCAAATCTTGAAATTCGCTGTACATCGCAGCGTCTTTTTTCTTTCCTGAACATTGTACTGTTCAAAGAAATTGCATTGAAGCCTTAACGAAGGAAGAAGAGGCAACCGAACAGCCAGCGCGGACGGCGTCAATTTCAACATCTCGGCATAGAGGAAAAGCGAGCGGCGAGTGTGTCCAAAACAAAACAAACAAAGACGCGTGCTGCGGAATCATCCTAAGCCAGTACGAACGAAGGAGAGAGAGGCACCCAAGCAGCCCAGCGCGGACGGCGGCTGATTCACAACTTACAGGTGAGCCACTGCGCTGGGGCTATGAGGGAGGAAAAATAGACACTTGTGTCCGGGAAGAGATACAATTGGACCAGAGCCCCCGCGTTATAAGGCAGGTGGGGCAAGATAACACAAGCCAGTTTTAAACTCGGGCAGAGCCACAGCCAGCCTGGTAGCACGGCGAGCCGGGAGCTCGTTTTTCTTGACATCCACGCAGAGCTTGTGAACGCAATTTTAAGCTCCGCGGGACCAAATACTGCAGATTAAAAATAGTTTCTGTAATTTTGCACGGACGCCCTCACAGCGAAACCAATTATTTAAATACCAGTGAAACAAGTCTGGGGGCTGCCCATTTATTAAAATAAACACCGCACAAAGTGGACACTAGGAGACAATTTTTCTTTGAACCCTTTCAAGAGGGCACCAGCCAGCAGTTACCCAGCACGGGCAACAAATAGTACAGGCTCAAAGAGCTCGCCAATAGCAACAGTTTTAACTCCTTGATAAAACTTTTTCCTTTTCCTATAACAGGCATAAAAGATCATGGGGCCCAAACGGAAAGCACGGGCACCCTCAACACCGGCGCAAAAGCCAAGTCACCACAATTGTTAGCAGCCATTGAAGCGGCAGAGCACTACGGATGGGCATGGGTTAGAGAAAACATGTACGGCCTACCCAGGGAAGGAATTACCATCCCACCCAGCCAAGATGAGGTTTCTGCACCATTAAAAAGGAGGAAAGTATCTGAAGGCGCCAAAAAAGGTAACAAAAAATTGTCAAAACTATGTGAGAATGTAGCGGAATTACAGCAACTAATGGCAGAAGTAAGGGGGAAACAGACACCGCCCACAAGGGAACCTGGGGCCTCAAACCCTACCATTGCAGTAGAACCTACAATAACGGTTGTCAACCCACCCGTAACACTACCTACAGCAATCCCGCCACAACAAGTACAGCAGTTGCCAGTAGCACCCACAGCTATAAATACAACAGCCTCCACAACTCCAGCAACAGACTCAGCAGGTGCTCTAAAAGCATGGGCAACCCCCAGCGCAGACAACACGGGCGTGACAGGGACACCCAGCAGCAATACAACTGACATTGTAACAATCTGTAATGCACAGTTAGACCAAAAAATTAAATCTTTCCAAACAGAGATATTAAATAGATACAAAAGATGCCTGGCATGGAACATTGATACCACAATCAAAGAAGCCATATGGGCCAAGGAATTTATAGAAATCTTTTCCTTAATACAAGCCCAACGCAAAGGGAAAGACGCTTTCAGAGACCCCAAAAAGATAGAAGAAAAAGCTATTGCCAGAAACGCCCAGGTCGAACAAAACTGGGACAACTGGTTACAAGCCTTTGCCATTTTAGCAACAATATATGAAGAAAAAATCCCCATGGATGGTAGGAAGATCTGGGCATACGTTGATAAAATAAGGGAAGTAAAAGTATCCCAGAGGGGGAAGACATGGCTAGCATATGACATCAGATTTAGGAGGAGCATGTCAGAAAGGCCGGCCATTGAGTGGGATGAAGTCCAGAACGATTTATACAGCCTCAACGCCGAACCTCCCCAGGAAGAAGATACCATGCATTCTTCTTCCAAAAATAGCAAACATTTGCAAGGAAACAAATCCCATGAGAATGATAAATCCAAAAAATAGGAGCAGCCCTTTCGGAAGAACCAGCCTTGGGCAGCTAAAAATAATGCCCACAGACAGAACAAACAGCAGGCTGCCAAATCCAACATCCCACGCAGAAATTTTGGGAAAAACCAGTGTACATGGGGCAAAGAATGCTGGTACAGACACGCCTGCACAAACTGCAATGGCGACCATGCAGCAAGCAACTGCACCAGACTACCAGCCAAGACAGAATGATACCCCAATTTTAGAACCAGGACGAACACCCATCAACCCAGGCAACTTTAGGGACGCCCTAAACAAATACCCAGACAAGGAAACCAGCAGGATACTATGGCAGGGTTTCACCAAAGGTTTTTCCATCCCATTTAAGGGCTCTGGGTCACACACCATCCCGATGAACCTGAAGTCAGCCCGGGACAACCCCCAGATAGTAGAAACCAAAATCAAGAAAGAACTGCAACTAGGCAGCGTAGCAGGTCCCTGGGATGGCATGCCTTTAAAGAACTATTTAATATCTCCACTAGGCCTGGTCCCCAAAAAAGAACCCGGGAAAATGAGGCTAATCCATCATCTCTTCTACCCCAAAGGCCAGTCTTTAAACGACGGCATCCCACACACAGAATCCGCCGTATCTTACACACATTTCCAAGAGGCGGTAAGGCTCATACAAGAGTGCGGCAGAAACGCCTTGATGGCCAAGCTGGACATCGAATCTGCTTTCAGGCTTTTGCCAGTCCACCCAGATTCACAGCAGTGGCTAGGTTTCACTTTTAACAACAAATTCTATGTAGATAGATGCCTCTCCATGGGGTGCACAGTATCCTGCGCAATATTTGAGCAATTCAGTTCCTTTTTCCAATGGGCTTTCCTAAAGCAGAGACCAGCGACAAAAATAGTGCATTACCTAGACGATTTCATGGTCATGGGGCAACCAAACTCCGGGGAATGCGGCAGGGCTTTAGCAAAACTTGAGCACATGGCCGCACAGTTGGGAATTCTCCTAGCGAAGGAAAAACCACCAAACCAGACACAAACATAATTTTCCTGGACATCGAAATAGACATAGCAAAGGGTCTCTGCAGAATCCCCAAAATAAAAATAGCAGAACGCCTGTTTAAAATACAAAACCTGATAACGAAAGAAAAGGGGACAGTAAAGGAAATACAATCCTTAGCAGGCAGTCTCAATTTCGCATCCAGAATAATACCTCAAGGGAGGATATTTTCCAGAACCCTAGAGTTCAAAATCAAATCACTCGCCAAACCACACTTGCATATCCGGCTAGGCAGAGAGGTGAAACAAGACCTGGAAACATGGGGAAAATTCCTCAGAGATTTCAACGGGTCTTTACTTTGGCAAACCCCTTTAAATACCTGGTCAGACAGGGTCCTATACACTGACGCAGCCGGGAGCAAGGGGTTTGGAGCCATACTAGACTCCGAATGGGTGGCAGGACACTGGTCCAATTCATGGCAAGCAGCAGGGTGGGCAAGAAACATCACCCTTCTAGAAATATTACCCATGTGGCTAACATTACACATCTGGGGCAGGCGACTAGCGAATACAGAACTTTTGATCTGGTGCGATAACATGGCTTTAGTGGGCTCCATAAACAGAAGGTCTACTAAATGCCCTTTAGTACTGAAAGTATTACGAGCCATTACAACAGTCACACTACAAGAAAACTTTGTAGTCAAAGCAAAGCACATTTCAGGGGCAGATAATAACATGGCTGATGCCTTATCTCGCTTCCAGTGGACAAGATTCCGAGAGCTAGCGCTGCACGCCCAAGAACAGATGACGCCAATAGCAGCAGAATGCTGGGCAATAATGGGAAGACAAGAATAATGGCATCAACGCCAGCACCAGAGAGCACAGGCCGGGATGCCCACAACGGAGATGGCAGAGAGGGCAGTGGCAAGCACTACTGCAACACAGTACAGTAAGTGTTTGCAAACAGTATTTAAGGCCACAGGTGTAAACCACGTAGAATTAATAACGATTAAAGATATAGAAGTATTTTTAAAATGGGCTCGGGAACAAGGTTTCAAAAGGGATTGGGCTAAAAGCACCTGGTGGCAATTTCATATTTTACAAAAATACGGGGCGATTCAGACCCCACCCAGAACGCCTTCATCTCTTATGCAATGAAGGGATGGGGCAGAATAGAGGGTGCCCAAGTGGACACCCGCCGACCCCTTGATTTCAGCAAACTGGTGCAGATAGCAAGCCAGTTGGAAGCCATATGTTGGCACCCATATGAGATAATGTTATTTAAAACAGCCTTTTTCCTAGCCTACTTTGGGGCTTTCCTGGTAGGAGAACACATCGCTTCAAGCACCAAGGCCACAAACGGCCTGGGTGTCATGGAAGTCAGGGTGAGACAGGAGAGTGTTAACATAGAAATGCAACCGTCGAAAACGGGTGCAAAAATAACCATCAACATTTGTTGCATTGATGAAGCAACAAACTGTCCGGTTTGCAACACCAACCTCTATTACGCACAACGACCCAAAGTGGGGGGGGGTTTAATCCACAAGGATGAATCGGCTCTAAGCTCTTCTTTTCTCTTCGTGTTCCCAGCAGCTATCATGGAACTTGGAGTTCCAGAGGCCTGCTCAACATGCTATTTAAAATGCTCTGCAGACCAGCCGCACAGTGGCTGCACGGGTAGAACACTGCATTCAAGCCATTCTGCGCCTCCTCGTGCACGTCTGCATCCCAGAAACAGACGTAAACAATTCTACGGTCCTACCCAATCCATTTTCTCTGGAGGATTACAAAGATTGCGCCGTCTTTTGCCCCCTTCTGGAAATGGTCTTTGAGAGACTTATTCACCTCAATAGAAAATGTAAGTACATGATCAATGACAGCAAACAATTACTGCCTCCCGTTCTATAAGGCTACCCACTTCCCTTTGGAACAAAGGTTGGTAGTAAAAAATAAAACAACTATTCATACTTTATTTGAATCTTTTCAACTGTCTGTACTGTATCACAGAGACATGGTTCCACAAGAATAATGCTATTTCCTTAAATGGTATGATTACCAATAAATTAGTTTTTAAAATGTGATTCAATGTGTGATCCAATGTGATTTAACTGCGATTTGATGGTTTTTAACACTCTTCTGATTTTTGTAATCCTGTTTCAAATTCTGTTTTTCATCGCGTGAAAGGTTGTTTTAACCATATGCACGTAAATACGTTTTTAAAAAGTATGTATTGAAAATAAAAAATAAAATTACACAGCTATCTAAGTGAACAGAAGGGTGGAAACCCAGGAAGTGGGCGGTAGCGAATCATACTTATTCATAGGTCCATTACAATACATGAATATTAGCAATCCGCATCAGCAAGATCAGAATTGCGACATGCAAAATGTATTGTTTCCACTATTGACATCCTCTAGAGACCTCTTGTCGACAATTTACCCCAAAATAATTGACCTTCAAGTCTGCATTGTCTCCTCTTGTTCCATTCAAATTGTCCAACGTGTCTTCAATCATTCACTGGATGGAATAGTTGGGGTCAACTCCAAAGACTTTCTAGAGACCCTAGAGAATCCTGCTTCAGACCAAGGAGTCAAGCCTACCAATGTGAAAGTGCACACCCTTATGATGATTTTTTCTTTTCACCACAAGTTCATACAATCATTGCCCATGCCAGAGATATAAGGGACCTTATCACCAATTACAATATAGATATCCTGGCAATAACAGAAACTTGGCTACACCCTAAAGTAGGCCCATCACTCACCATTGCTATCCCCGCTGGCCACTCCATGCTGTGCTGTGTCCGCCTGTCACACAAGGGTGGCAGAGTCGCCCTCATCCATAGAGATACACTGACCTTCAAAACCATCTCAACCACCGATCCACCCTCTTGCGACCTACTTACCGCTAAGCTAGCACTATGAACTACCTCTCCCATAACCTTCCATGTTGTCTACCGTCCATCTGGCCACGCTAAATCATTTGATGATGACCTCACACAGCTTCTCAGCACCAGCATCAGACCTACCTCCAAATTCCTCCTGTTGGGAGATTTTAACTTGGGACTAAGGGGCCCATCATATCAGACAAAGACGTTCTCGCTCTTGAAAACTCACTAGTCTCTCTAGAATTCACACATGTTTCCAGCCGAACACACTGACTAGGAAGATTGCTAGATTGGCTCACGGACCTGAACTGCAATGCAACAGATCCATCACCCCAAATCTATGGTCTGACCACTACAACATCACCTTCAAGATGCCTATATCCTCGCCCAAACAATCTCCACCCTCCATTTACCCGCAGTTATCACACAATGTTCCCGCAACCTAACCAAAGATCTCCCCACCCGTGCTCACAGCCTATGCAACTCAGCCTACCAGTCTCACTGACTTGCTTGACACCTAAAATATGGCCATCCTGTCAGCTATTGACTCCATCCCCCTGCTCAAACCTCAAAAAGCCAAACCAACTACTCACATACATTCCTGGTTGTCACCCAGTCTCCAATCCATGCGGGCTAAGAAGCAATCCATTGTAGCCAGTTGGCACAAATCCCCTCACTAGCCAACAAAACTAACTTCCTCCATTTTTGAAGGAATACAAACAAGCCACCCTCAAGGCTAAAGCTACAGCCCTCTCTAACAGGATCTTTATAATTCATAATCCCAGTCATGTGAACTTTTCTCTATAATGCATGAACTAGAAAACCCCGTTACACCCACTGCCCATTGCACCAAAGTCAACACATAGTGCCAGAACATCCAAGATGCCTTCACTAGCAAAATTGCCAAACTTCAGAAAAACATTGACATGAAACAAGCATCTATCCTTGCTAATGCACCCAAGCTCAATCTCAGCCCATCCCCACCTCCAAACCCACCCTCTGCGACTGATATCACCTTCAGCTTCCATCCCGACACTGAAGCTGAAGTCTCCAACCTTATTATGTTTTCATCTGATTACTGGTGACGAGCGCTCACCATCACTTTGCTTTGCCCAGACAGGCTTGTAATTACTTGGGCTGTATTTAATCTGATTCGAGCAACGAGCGCTCACCAACACTAGCTGAGCCCAGATGGGCTGAGTTACTTTCACCTTTTTCCACCTTACAAATGGCTGCTGCCATTGCGGGCACTGGAGTGCCCTGTACGCCTGCCCTGCTGCCTCACTGATTGGCCTCTGCATCCTCCATCAAGCCAATTCAGAGTCGGCAGACTTAGCTGCCCCCCGCCCCCTGACAAAGGCCTACTAGTAAGGCCCCTGTGTGGCTTGTTTTCTTCCTATTTCTTCACATTGGTTTCAGGTGCATGCAGCACACCAGAGGCTTCTCCATTCAGATCTCCCGAGCAGGATGCGACAAGAGCTATGCTTCATCACTAGATAAACCCTGTGTCACATGTGGGCTGCTTTTTTCATCTGATTAATAGAAATGAGCGCTCACCATCACTTTGCTTTGCTCAGATGGGCTTGTTATTACTTGGGCTGCATTCAATCTGATTCCAGCAACGAGCGCTCACCAACACTAGGTGAGCCCAGATGGGCTGAGATACTTTGGGCCTTTTTTCACCTTATAAATGGCTGCCGCCATCGCATGCACTGCAGGGCCCTGTAAGGCCACCCTGCTGCCTCACTGATTGGCCTCTGCATCCTCCATCAGGCCAAACCAGGGAGACAAAGGCCCACTACTAAAGCCCCTGTCTGGCCTGTCGGCTGGGGCTGCCTGGTTGTGCCACTCTGTTTTACCTGCAGTCCGGCCCGTCCTGTTTTTGTGCTGGTTTGGGCTGCCTGTAATGGTTTTAATGGCTTGTTCCACCCTCCTTTTTCACCCCGGCACTCAAGCGCTACCTCTTGAGTGCTTCCTCTCCTCATCACTGCTGGTCTATTGGTCGCACTCGATCCCTGCACGCTGGTAGCCTACCTTTACCCTCCCCCTGCAATGCTTCGTTGTGCTCTTGCTGGGAGTGCCTTCCTGACTTTGACTAATTTCACTCACTAAGTAACTCCTAACCAGCAACTCCACCTTTCTGCGACTCCATCCAACGCTATACTAGTTTAAAACCTGTTGCCCTGCCTAAATGCTGACATTTTTCATGTATGTGTGAATTCCAAATCTGGGTTTATTTAATATTCTGTTGCACGTGCTGAATTGCTGCATTTTCCCTATTGTTTGGAACTCCAAATCTGGTTGTATTTAAAACCTGTTGCCCTGTTTAAGTGCTGGCATTTCTCATAAACGTTGAACCTCAAATCTAGGTATCTTAAAATCTGCTGCCCTTATTTGAATCTTGTTTAAAGAACCTGTTTCATCTGGGTCTGCTTGGCTGCTAGGCCACCTGGTGAGTTATTGTGTGCACTGTGCAGCTCTCTGTCTCCCCTGGGGATCCCTCTGTCCTGCCCCCTCCCTATAGTGCTCTCCATCTCCCCTATCTACTGAAGGCACACCCCTAAATGCTCACACCAGAAAAAAAATGCAACCCGCTAGGGAAAAAGGGCCAAGATGCTCTTGCAAGTGAAACAAGTATTTCCTTATACACAAATAGGTGCATCAGCAAAGAACTCTGCTGCCATGGAACGTTCTGCCAAAAAGTATACAAACAGAATCTTATGAGGAGACACAGCGTCATAGGTGATATCATCGTATACATTAAAAACCTTTGTGGCTGGTTGGGGCAACCCTATAAATGGTTGGCCTGCTTCAGAGGGAATGCCAGGTCAATGGTCCAAGCCCAGTCCATCCGTCTTCCATCACGTGTGTTCTGCTTGGCTGATCGTCTCCCAGGAACCAAGGCCGAAGAAGCAATTAGCTACATTTGTGAACAATAGTACTCTATCATTGTACAGTGCACCTGGCAGGCCCGAGGACTGGCACAAGGTGTGTCTCGAGGTAACACTGACCCGCACATACTTCACTCATTCCCGATTGCGTCATCAGCTAACAAGGCTTCCACCCTCACATTTGAACTATAATTTATACCTCCCTGCACTACAAACCATGTCATTATGAAATAAAGGTGGGACGACAATACTCTCAGATCTTCATGGTTGATTGGTTTATGGTCGGTGGTTTGGTGTTAACTGGTATCTTGGATTTCAGAGGTGTCGGGAATAGGGCAGTTGTAGGGGGTATAACTCGTGGTTAGCTGGGTGGGGCCGGGGCCTGCTTCTGCCTGTTTGTGATAACACATACACCAAGGCACCCAGTAGTGTCTCATGGCCTTCTAGGGCACATTCTTTTTAGAACAAACATATTGGCACCAACTTTAAAACAAAGAAGGGTTTCTGTAGAAGTCAGCAGCTTTGGCCTCTCTTATCAGCGCTTGGGCCTATTCAGATTTCCTTTCAGGTTTGCGGCCCATGTCTAACACTAAATATTGCATGGCCGTGCAAGTCCTGTGCTTTGATTATGGCTACTAGTACCTACAAAAATGCCATTCGCTTGTTTACCTGCACTATGTCTAAATGTCTAAATCGCATATAATATTATGACTGTGTGGCAACTTTTAGGACACCCCCCGGGTCTATTACAGTTCTTTTAATGGGGCTCACCTCAGCTTAAAGCGTCTAGGTGGGTGGGATACTCTAACTGCTGCTCTATTACCTATGCTCCCTCTCTTTCGAAGCCTGGATGGAAAAAGGGTAAGAAGAGTCTCCTGGTCTCGAACCCAGGTCTGCCCATTGCCGACACCTATGTCAATGCTCTCTCCAGGCAAACTATTACTGACATTCCCTTTGTCATTCCCTCTCCAGACATATGGACCCTCCATATGGTTTCTTGCCTCTACCCCTTCTCTTCTTCACCCATTAACGGTGGAACCAGATAGGAAGTGCTCGTGGCACACTTCCCATCACCCAAGTGCATCATCAATGTCTACTTGAATGGCACTATCATGGCCCAGGGCTCTCGGCCCAACCTCCGCATTCTTGACAGGAGTCTTCCGTCTCTCGTTAACATCCTCCCTTCCCCTGCCACTCCTCTGGCTTCCACCCCTTCTTCCTCCTCACTCCCTCTGCTGGTGGTACCTCATCCCTATACCCATCCTCTGAAAACTTTTAATGATGGCAACCAGCTTCACTATGCTACCCTCAATTCTCGCTCTGCTGTCAAACACTCCTCTGACAACTGCCACCACCACCTCCTTGAAGACTTTGACCTTGACATCCTTGTGCTCACAGAGGCGTGGGTCAATGCCAGCACTGTCACTCCTTTTGACACTCTTCTTTCTGAGGGCTACACGATTCTCTCCAAGTCCAGGTCTAACCGGCCTGGAGGCGGAGTGGCCCTTGTCCTCCATGAATGGATCCCTTCCTCTATCATACCCATTCAATCCTACTCCTCCTTTGAATGTCTTGTCTGCAAGCTATGCATCTCTTCTATCCTGTAGAACACTCTCGCTGCTATCTACAAGACCCCTGGGCCAGTCACCCTCTTTGAGTGGGCCGACCTCATCTCTTCTCTCCTGACATCTCCCTCTAAGCTTCTCCTCCTCGGAAACTTCAATATTCCTCTCGACTCTCCTGATGCAGTGTTACCCTTTTGCAACCTCTGTGACTCTTTCTCCCTCACCATTCTTCCCTCTGGTCTGACTCACTCTTCCGGGCACACTCTGGATGCGCTCATCTCAGCTGACTTTTCTCTAACTCTCTCAGTACACCTCTCTCTTGCTCTGATCGTTCTCTTCTCTCCTATCCTCTGGAACTCCTGGGGTCCCCGGCTAAGCCTCTGCCGCACTGCCAGGTTCCTTCTCTGTCATCCGACCGAAGAAGCAAGTATCAATAGCCGCCTCTTTAATTCCCCCCTCCGCCCCTACTATTGACTCTCACTCTGACTCAGTTCTTGCTAACCTTCACATCTCCATCTCCAACACCCTACAGAGTTGCAGAATAGAAGTGGCTGGCTTCTCGCACATCCTCTGACAAACTGGCCTGTCGCCTGCTCCAAATGCATTACAAACTCTCCATTCGGTCCAACAAGCGGGCCCATATTCAGCCCCGAATCTCTGGTGCCACCAACAAAACAGCGGAACTTTTCAAAATCTGTAAGGAACTTGCCAATCCTACTTCAGTCTCCTCTTCTCCCCTTCTTTCCCAGGCCCTCTGCATGGCTTTGGCCTACCACTTCACAATCAAAACTCAGGACATCCTGTCCTCGCTCTCCTCTACTCCCCTCCCTCCACCACCTACACTTAGGCCTCCCTTGGACCCTCTCTCCCCATCCCTCCTACTCTCCTCCTTCTCATGCATTGCACTGGAAGAGGTTACCAATACTGTTTGCTCTACGAAGGTCCCCTCCAAAACAGGTACTTCACTGCTCCTCTAGAACTATCAAGGACAATTTTGCTGCCCTTGCTCCCCCTTCGGCTGAGTTCTGCAATCACTCTTTTGCCACTGGCTCCTTCCCATTACCTCTCAAGCACTCCCTTGTGCACCCCCTCCTAAAAAAGTCATCTGCGGACGCTTCCTGCCCAGCTAGCTACCGCCCTATCTCCACTACACCCTTCTTGGGTAAACGTTTGGAGAAGTTGGTCATCTCCCAACTAATCCACCACACTGAACCTGTTGACTCTCTCCACGACCACCAATCTGGCTTCAGATCAGCCAGAGGCACGGAAACTGCTGTCGTGAACACTGTGAAGACCTGCTCTCAAACCTCGACTCCAACTCGCCTTCTGTTCTCATCCTCCTTGATCTGTCCTCTGCCTTCTACACTGTCAATGATGCCACCCTCTAAAATTGACTCCGCAATACTCTGGGGCTTACAGACAGGCACTGGCTTGGCTATTTCCTCTTGAATCGGCTGTCCCAGGTTCAAATGGGCCCTTTTCTCTCCTCTACCTCACGCTCTACCTGCAGTGTCCCTCAGTGCCGTGGCTTCGTAACATTTACCTTGCCCCTCTTGCCAACTTGCCAACTTGATCTCCACCTTCTCTCCCCACTTCCAGTGTAATGCAGATGAGACACACCTCTCCTTTAAGCTTCCGTCCTCTACCTCCTCTCTCATTCCTGATTGTCTGACTGCTATTCAGGCATGGTGTGCTGCTAATGATCTCTGTCTCCACGCCAGTAAGACCGAGATCCTTCTCATTGGAACTCCCACCCTTTCCTTCCCCCCTACTCTCTGGCCACCCCTTGGCCCCCTACCTTCCCTCTCTTGTGAGGCAAGAAACCTGGGTGTCATCTTTGACTCCTCTCTCTCCTTCCCACCTCATATCGCTGACCTTGCCAAGAAAGCTCAATTTCAGCTTTATCTCCTCAGAGGCATTCACCCTTTCTTCCCCCTCCCGCAGAAACTCAATGGGCCTCATCATGAGTTGGGCGGAGTGGTAAAATGCGGCAGTAATGCTATTACAGCTGCATTTACCGCTTCGCCCAATCTTGAGTTGGGCGGAAAGTGGGAGTTTTGCCCCTTTCCACCTTTTTTTGGCACTAATAGCATTGGGCCGTATCCCGGGGCAATTATCCCCGGGATACCGTCAAACCCCTGATGTGGTCCAACGTCTCTAGAGCACTGGTTCTCTCCAGGCTGGACTACTGCAACAGCCTCTTCCTCAAGCTGCCTCTTTACTTCCGCCCTCTTCAACTAATCCAGAATAGGACTGCGAGACTTATCCTTGTTCTCAAACCCAGGGACCGCATCTCTCCAGTCCTAAAATCTCTCCACTGGCTCCCGGTGGCTGCAAGGATCAAATACAAGACCCTCTGAATCATCCACAAGGCTTGCTGGCGCCTGGGAGTGCACTACATCCAACTTTCTCTCCCTAAATCCCCCCGGCTAGAGTCCTTTGGTCCTCTAGCTCTAACTCTCCGCAGGTCAAACATTTCTCCAAGCAGAGAGTGGGTGTAGATCTCTTTCCCCGGCAGCAGCCTCCCTCTGGAATGGTCTCCATGCCCCTCTCAGACTTGAGGCGGATCTCCTCAAGGTCCGGAAGCTACCTTTTCTCCTCCTCCTTCCTTCTCCCCCTTTCTTGCTAATGCCCCCCTCCTGCTGCAACTGGCTTCTTGGTCCTTTCTGAGTCATACAGGGGCAGACACACCCTGGACCAGTCTGCCTCAGCACCTCTTTACCAGAGCTTGCCTTCGGGCACCCTTCCCTGACTAGACTACTGAGCCTGGTCCACCCCCTTTCTCGCACTAGGTGACCCTTATCCCTTCCCCCAGTGCACTTGCCCTCTGGGCTCCCCATAGCACTACCCAGCCCAAGGGACCCCCTTTCCACAGCATTTAACCAGCCCCTGTGGCCACGCCCCAGTTATGCCCCTCCTTCACCTCTCCTTACCTTCCCTTTCCTGCTGACACACCCCTCTACTCTGCACTTCCTGTTTGCTGCACTTGCATGATCCGAATATCACACGGCTTAGTATGACTGTGTATTGCTGTTTATCCTCCTCTGTTCCCCCGCCCCCTTAGTCTTGTGGCACCTGGAAACACTTTCTGCTGTATACGCACCATTCAAACGTTCATTAAACAAATAAAGTAATTGGTCTGAAACCTTCACCCTGCCAGGGGGAGCCCTGTCCTGTTCCACTCATTAAGGAATGTGCGGAAGCCCTCACACCAGTCATCACCGCTTTTGTCAACTTTTCATTCTGCAACAGCTCTATCCCACCCAACCTCAAGGAAGATTGGATCCCCCCCCATCAAAAAAGCCTCACTCAACCTCACTATTCCCACAAACTACCGTCCCATTACCGCTGTCCCTTTCCTACTACAAATCCTGGACTGCACTGCTTACACACAGATACAATCCCACCTGGAACATCACAACACCCTAAGCTCACGACAATCAGGCTTCTATCCAGGTCATGGCACAGATCTACGATACTATTCAAGCTTGGATGGCCGAGCACTTTCTTTGTCTCAATAATGACAAAACAGAAATCCTGATAGTTGCCCCCTTCATGTTTAGCCAAACTGGACCTAGCCTTCCGATCCTTTACCATCGACATCTTCTCCATTCCAGTCTTCTCCTCCGTCAAAGCTTTGCGTGTCCACCTAGACTCCTGCCTTCTCGTGACTCACCATGCCAACACAATCGCATCTTCAGCAGCCCACACCACCAAACTTTTAAATGCAACTAAACCTTTCCTCTCGTCACAAGATTGCCTGACCATAGCTAGAGCAGTAATTGGTTCCCACCTTGACTACTGTAACTCCCTTCTCGCCGTCATTTCAGACACAACCTTAACAATCTCCAGACCATCCAGAATATTGCCATCCATGCTGCTAATCAAGTAAGACCATGTATCGGCTCACAGAATAGAGAACGTATCAACTTTAAAATTCATTTGATCACTCATCGATGTCTATTTAATTCTGTTATGCCCTCCTTTTCCAGAGGATTTCTAAGCACAGCTCCTCCGAACCCACAAGACCCATTTACAGCCACAGATTGACCACCACACGATTAAGACATACAAGTGCAGGGGGCACCAGATTCCCAGTCATTGCTGCCATTCGTGGAACGACCTGCCTCCTCACCTGCATTCTGAACCATGATACTGGCCTTTCAGGAAGCAACTGAAAAACAGCTTATTCAATTGATATTATCCATTCTTGTAACACACTATTCCATCCCCCCTGTTGCTCTACCTCCTCCCCCTACCTTGCCCACCCCACCCTACACCCTTTCCCTCGTCCTACTACCTCTCTAGGCAACCAGTGCCTTGATGACTGTGGCATATGTGTGCTCTACAATTGTAAGAATGAATAAATATAAGACAAACCCATTCTGCTGATTTGTTCTGAATATTCATGTATCCACTTTCATATCCTGCTTGACCATGGTGTTACAACCCAGGAGAAATCCCTGGTCCTCAAGAAATGGAAGAACTGGAAGTATGTAACTAGCTATGATTGACAAGAGCTGCTTATCCATGGAAAAGATCAGAAGCCACTTTGGCAACAGGTATTGTTCCATTAATGCAGTGGCTGTCTACAATTCTCAGATGCCAACCATAGCTAGTCATGTGGTCCCTATTACAAAGGGAAAAACAATATCCAAACACAATGGTAGGAAGCCACACTGTCACAAATGCAAAGGGCCCCCCATCCACCTGTGTCCATGGTTACCAGAGGTCAGGAGCTGGAAGCTCCGATCCTGATGCTTGGGACCCTGACATTGCTACTGCTCTTGATATCGCCCATTGTTGTGCAAGATGAAACACAGAACTGGCTCCATCCAGACTATAGTTACCATGATGGCCTGATTTCCTCACTGATGATGCGCCACCATCCTTGTCTGATGAGTGTTGCTTGCCTAAGGCTCTGCTAGCTTCAGTGAGTCGAAAGGGTAGCTCAGAGATGTTCAAGTGCAGCGTTCAAGCATTGAAGGTCTGATGGATCACCAGAGTCAGCTCAAAGATCGGGTCAGTTTTGAATTGTGGCAACTACTGGTTAGAGTCAGCGTGTGACACTCTAGCAGTTTGAGTGCAGTGATGTTTCGAAGCTGTGATCCTGATGATCCGAAGTAAGGTTCTACAGGTTGAGCTGGCTCAAGTTGTTTGGTAATCACTCAGTCGTGTAGATGCAAGATGCTGTGCTTCCAGTGGTTTGAGATGAGGTCCGTCAATGAGTGGTTTGCTTGAGCCAAACAGGGGGAGACCTCTGCTTGGGACATGACGGCATCGAACTGAAGTTCACTGCAGTTTGAAAAAGTGCTCAGCGAGGTACAGATCATGAGGGTCCGTTCAACAGTTGGTTCCATGGCAAAGATGCTGGTGACTTGATACGCGTTTTGAGTCGGGCAGTTCAGTGCATCATTTGAAGGTCGTGGTTCAATGTAGCCCCCAGGGTCTCGCTGACCGTTGAAGAAAATTGGCAACAAAGATGCTGGCGGTTTCAAAAGTGGTTTGAATGGTGCAGGTACAGCAATGGCTTATTTTTTTGAGCTGAGGAAACAAAACGCTCAGCTAACATGACGCAGCAGCAAAGTGGTTCGAAAGATGCAACTCTGCGGTTCGCAGATCAAGTGAGTGCCAAAAGCAGCCCCGGACGGCCCTGTTGGTTTGACTGTGTCCAATGACCTTGAATCAGTTTGACTGCGGAAACTAGGGACCCTGGTTGTCTTGACCCTCAGGTTGCTGCAAGTCCTAATTCTGGGGTCCAGATAAGACTAGTCTTGGGATCGCACCAGGGGGAAGGCTGGCACACACTTGCAGGGCTCCTTCAACACAGTGAGGTCCTGGGTACCAATGTGGCTGCTATAAAGGCAGGTCTTTTCCAGCAGCAGGCCACACAAAATGTGCCCTGGGGATGGTTAGGGAGTAGAGTATGCCTCTGTCTTTGATACCCACCGCCAGTGGAGGACTTTAGAAAGTCAGCTCTCACAAGAGAGGTCCATCAAATGCTTCCATAGGTGTTTGTTCCCAAGTAAATCAAAGGAGTTGGAAACCTCGTCTTTTAAAGGCAAACGTCTATAGGTGATTGTACTACAGCAAGCTTGCTCTAAGGGCTTCAATCCCTATGCTTGAGACAAGTGGCCTTTACCTTCTGACATCAAACCCAAAGTGCTTTGTGCTAAAGGAATTGGAATACACAGGAAGGAAGGATATAGATAGAGGGAATCAAAAAGGTGGAATATTCCTCCAACTGGTCTGAGCTCCCCCCGTCTGTACAAACTTCCCCACCCCATCCCTTGTCAATAGCAACAAAAGGTTGCTTTGTTACAGAGCACCTTATTGTGAGACTAGTCCTTTCGGGACGGGTGTGCCATTTGATTTCTGATTCCCAGGCCAGCACCTGCTGGGAGGCTGGCTCACTTGAGAGTGGTGGGATGGGATTTTATTTGGGCTCACTCTATCTGCCAGTAATACTTGGTATGTTCTTTGGATTTATTGCCCCCCGAGATATGATCGAAGATTCTGCTATGATTTTCCCAGGTTGGTGGCTTCTCTCCGCCAGAAATACTCTAACCTGGTTGTGATGGGAGACTTTAATCTCCCCATCAATAAAACCACTGGTTGCTTGGCCAAACAATTTATGACCTCCATGTCGGATTTGAGTTTTTCCCAGCTGGTTACGTCACCCACTCACCAACTTAGGAACACCCTAGATTTAATTTTTGCCTTACCAACTACTATATCGGCTTTTCCTGCACTGCCCATCACCTGGTCTGATCACTGGGTGGTCCCTTTTTCTCTGATGATGGTGCCAATCTATTCTCTGTGTCTGCAACAGTATGCCTTGAAGCGTAGCTGGCACACCATTTCCCCGCCCAGTCTTTCTTCATTGATCCTTAAAGACTGTAGTCTTGCACCTCAATGTACTCTGGCGCTTATGTCTCAGTCATTTATATCAGCGGCTGATGCTCTTGCGCCCGATAAGTGTTGTTGTGTCAAGGAACTCTGCGATTCTCTCTCTCGGTTTTCCGATGAAAAGATAGCCACTAGTTGCAATGGGATTGACTCCTCTTGCTCTCCTGAGGTCCTGCATGTACCATCTCCCTGCCTAGCTGGTTCTGCTGCTACTTCAGATGCTCAGTGGTCGTCCTTTCCAGTCTTCTCTGAACAGGAGGTGATGGATGCACTTAACTGGCTCAAGTCAGCCTCTCCTAATGATGTCATTCCTCTTTCTGTATTAAAGCTTATTTCCAATGACTTCATTCCTCAACTTACTGAGGCTGTCAATGACTCTCTCCCTTCTGGGACCATCCCTGATGATCTTAAGAATTCTTTTGTCATCCCACTACTTAAAAACCTTGGCCTTGATCCCGCAATTCTGTCCAATTTTCGGCCTCTCTCTCTGTTACCCTGTCTCATGAAATTACTAGTGGCCCTGATTTCTGTTAGATCTCTCAGTGGCTTTCGATACCATCAACCACCCTACCCTGATCACCCGGCTCACCTCGGTGGGCATTTCTGGCCAAGTGTTAGCTTGGTTTATTCTTTTCTCATGGAACGCTCTCAATCTGTTTTTCTTCCTCCCTTCTGTTTTCAGTTGCTCTCTTTGCTTGTTGTGTTCCTCAGGGTTCTTCACTGTCTCCCACTATGTTTAATCTTTATATCCAACCACTGCTGTGTATCATCCATGCCTTCAGCTTTTTATGTTATTCTTATGCCGACCAAACACAGTCAATTGTTAGTTTGGATCATAGTCAACCTGAAACTGCAGTGCGTTTGAGAAATTGGGCCTCATTACGTTACGAATGTGGCGGTAAGACAACAACGGCGCCGGTAGTTCTACCGGTGCCGTTGTTACCGTACTGCCACATTACGAGTTCTGCTCGCGGGTACCTCTCTGCACGCCTGGTCAGACCAGGCGTGCAGAGCGGCACCCGCGAGCAGAACTCGTGATTGCACCGGCACCGTTATAAACGATGCCGGTGCAACCATGCTCCCCACCACCATTCTGCCTTATGGGGCAGAATGGGGATGGGGAGCCCGGCCAAGCCAGCACCCGCGAAGGGGCAATTACCGGCCCATTCATCTCGTAATGGGCCGGTAATGGGCCATTCGCGGGTGCCGCTGCCGGTAGCGAATTTGGCAGTAGCCGTGCCCTTAATAAGGGCACGGCTACCGCCAAACTCGTAAGGAGGCCCATCGTCTTCAGCCCATTGGTGACTAGATGGCCTCTAATTGGTTGAAGCTCAATGGTGAAAAAACTGAGGTGTTGGTGGTCGGGACTCACCTTCACTGTCTTGGACCCCAGAGTGCTGGACGGAGAGTCTTGGCTTGTTTCCTCTTCCAGTGTCTTCTGTTAAAGACCTTGGGGTAAAAATCTCAGCCTCGCAATTTATGACTGATCAAATCTCATCTGTCTGTCAGAAGGCCCATTATAAACTCTGGACCCTTTGGAAAGTGCTATCTTTCATTCCTCAGAAGTTCCACGCTCCCGTGGTGCCTTCATTAGTCATTAGCATCATTGATTATTGCAATGCTCTCTATCTGGCCCTCCCAAAGCATCTGCTTCATCGCCTCCAGCTACTGCAGAATTCGAGAGCTACGGCTATTCTCTGCCCTCCTTTTGGAGCCCACATGTCTCCATTTTTGCGTCAACTTCATTGGCTCCCAGTTGAGCAATGGATCAGGTTCAAGTCTTTGTGCCTGGTCCATAAGGCTCGTCATAGTTTGGGTGCAGCGTTTCTTCAGGCAAAGTTCTGTTATTATAAAACCGTTAGGCTACTTCGCTCCCAAGCCTTGAGGACTATTCAGCCCCCTAGGTCTAGGTTTGCCCGCCTAGGCATCTGCGCCTTGTCTATAACAGCTGCTAAAGCTTGGAACTCTCTTCCTTTTGCCTTGCGCAATATCAAGGCCCATCAGCCATTTCGTCGAGCCTTGAAGACTTTCCTTTTTTAATTTCTTGGGTCTCCTTTAGGTCTGGTCTTACCTCGCTAGCCTTAGCACCTAGATGCCTTCTGGCTTATGTTGCGCTTTACAAATGCTATTAAGATAAGGTAAGGAGTTATCCTACCTCACAATGGATCAAAGCGAGGCCACCCCTAGAGCTACAGTCTTTCTGGGAGCAGCAGAGATCGCCTAGCTGGGGGTACACACATAATCCTTCCACAGCTGAGCTGGGCTCACAGGGCTGACATGTGTGTGATATCAATTTCATGTGGCTTGGATACTTTTCATTGCTACCATCTACCATAACTTAAACTCAGGTATGGCTTAAATATGATGTTTAGAGAATTCAACCAGGATAGAAACTCTCATAGTTATGTGGTTTTGGGAATAGGGGTGCATATCTTACAAGCAGCCCCTGTGCTTGTCAGGCTTGGCACAGATGGACCACAAACTCCTGGGAGCCACATCGAAATGCCTCTCCTACCCAGGACAGAGACCCTCCTCCTTGATCACAAAAGCAAACACAAAGAAAGAAATTATTTCCCTTAGTCAGGAATGACTTATGTCAATCATCCCCTGGTACATTCAAGATATCTCGACCCAGGAGCTGCAGCGGATGACAAAGCGGAAAGCATGAACCCACATGAAATAGAAGGGATCCCTGTTCCCCTTGCGAATAGTGTATATAATTGGTGATGGGAGGATTTACATACCAGTATCCTTTAAGGTCTGATTCAAACCACCTTTCAAAAAGAATGCAGGAAATACCTCTAGGCTGCACCTTTTCTGGAGGGCTTCAGTAGTTTGAGACAATGGGCTTCATTACGAGTCCGGCAGTAACCCTGCCGGTGCTAATGGAGGGTAACAGCCATACCATTAAAAAAGTACTGATGCCACCGAGCTATTGCAAAACCGGCAGCCGGGAAGTCAGGAGCCAGTAATTAGTGAGGACAGCGGAAGCACCCGCACCGTTGTTTCCGGACTGGCATACTTGTAACAAAGCCCAATGTCTTTGTCTCCAAGAATCTAACTGGCGATTCTCTGTACTTGAACACCGATGGTTTGAACTCCTGCCTGTGTTCGCCAACACATTGAGCAATGGATTACCATGCAAGGAACACTGCTACGTGTTTGAAATTAAACTTAAGAATTCTCTAACCAAACAAAACATAAAGCACTATCTAAGTACCTAAGCATACCTACGGACTTGAGAGTTTGATCGTAACCCTGGAAATACATTTTATGGATTCTCGCTGATTGCAAGACACCGAGATTCCATCGTCTTTGCCTTTTTACAGACAGAGGTTTCTATGCCGGAGAACGTACAACATTCTCACGCCGTGATGGCCATCTGAACATAGAGAGTAGAAGGATGTGCCCCAAGTTGGCAGCAATCTTGGATGGGGTCAGATTGCTCCCGTACTGTAGGAAATTGGGAGTTGATCTCCCAGCTAAGGCGAAGCTCCTTGTCCAGTGAGGGTGCCAAAGTCTGCTCGGAAGTAGTGGAACATGTCTGACGGGAACCTGCCTGACTTTGGAATTCCTAACAGTGTTGCAATGACTTGACTGCTGCTGCAGCTGTCAGATGGTCACCTGTGACCCCTGAACCTGTCCTGTGCCACTAGAAAACAGGTGCTGCAGATCAGGATACAGATTCAGCAAGGCATAGGTGTACACTATGCTTTTGGCATGGAGCATATAAAAGGGAGATTGGATTAGCAGATTTCCATTCCTGGGATGAGTAACATTTCATTCATTTAATAAAAATCAAAAAAGCAAGGGCTTCTATACCCTAATCATTCACATCGCCTGAGTGGTTTTCATGCAGTGCTGCATTCCTGTACTAGCTTGTATTCATTTGTTACTGACTCTTGTTTGACTACTGACCCACCTTATCTGCGGCCCATGGTAGTTTTCTGTCCTATGCACTCTACATTTCTTGATTTAACTTCAGATTCCCCTTTCAATTGTCAACTGTGGACCCCACGTGTTGTTTGGAATAGCATTAAAGCTGCCTGGAACACTCTACTTCTATGGATGTTTCTCCATGAATACTAACTAGTGTTTATTATTTATTGCAGCTTGGGATTAGAGTATATCTCACAACAAGACTTCCCTGTGGTTTTATCTCAAAAAGAAAGGAGGTCTACTCGAAACCTGGGGCAGGCACACAAAGTCTAGAAAAATATTAGGACGCTGATTCAGTCACTTCTCCCCAGGGTTGAGCCTTTCCTTGTAAGGCTAGGGATATGATATGATGTGGCATTTATAACGTGCCTATACACAAGTGTTTCAAGGCGCGAAACACTGGGAGGAGATCAAGCTACCAAATATTCCTCTGAGGGGTGGCGGCAAGCGGGACCTCATGGGGAGAGACTCCCCTCTTGGGGACAAGGACTCCAGTTCCACAGAGGAATTCCCTAATGCTCTCTCTCTTGGGCCAACAATAACATCAGGACTTCATAAAGACCCAACAGACCAAGCCACTATCTGGTATTTGTTACATAAGATCCAAAAACCAACCTGAAGAAACATCTGGTAAAACTACTGTGAAGAAGAGTGAGCGATTAATACTGTTCGCTGAGTGGTCAGAAACCCACAATACTGGAACAAGCAGAAATGAGCGAGTAATGAAGAGTGCTCAATTAGAAGAAAAAAAGGACTACACTTCTCCACTGGTGAGGACCTAGCAATCTACCATAAAAAAGGAAGAAGGACCACTGTCAGTGAGAAGTGAAATCCAGGAGTTTCAAATCAGCAGTGTAGAGGAAGAGCCAAATCCCCCTACCAGAATCTCTGCTTCCATGTTGCCTATTTGTAGGGAACTGGAAATTGCGATACGTGCAGTACCAGTGAGGATGCCTATACCGCAAAGAATACTTGAGACAAGATATCCACTAAGAAAACCTTTTATGCATTCACAAAGAAATGATGGTCTTCTGGACAAAGTCCCAGAAGAAGTATGAAAATGGATGAGAAAGAGGACTGGTGACGTCATGAAAAGTAGAACTGACGCACCTAGAAAAGGACAAAATGAAAGAGGAACCTAAGCATTCTATAAGATCTGAAGAGGAGGTGTCGAAGTTAAGCAACTTTTCGGGATCGAAATGAAGATGCTTGTGCGAAGAAACACTGAAGAAAATGCAAAGTCATTTTACACTTGTCCAGATGCTATAACGCAAGTGGACAAAGTAATCATAAGGCTGGCTACGTAGTAAATAGATTGCAGTGATGTGCCAATGTATATACATAGGAACATATAGAATCTGCCTGTTCCACAATGCACTTTAGCAAACTTGAACCCCGTGAATGAACAGGGCTTGAGTGTGGCACAGTTGGAAAAAAAGCTGATGGCGAAGGAGAATTCAAGAAAGTCTGGCCCAGCACCAAGAGTCGAGGCCACCGTGATCCTGGTTATCTGTCAAGAACCTACATGAACGTGAGAAAGAAACAAACTTCTGTTTGGGGTGGAATGGAAAAACACTGAAGGAGTCAAGAGTTCCTCATTAAATAGTATTATATGCAATCAAGAGCTTGAAAACATGGTCTTCAGTCACATGGTCAGATCAAAATAGACTTTGGGTCGAGCTACACCAAAACCAGAAGATAAGACCATGCCACACTCCCTTTATTTCTCTCAGAAACAGTGAGCTTCTACAAGGTCGAGTTCAAAGCCTAATTGAATGGCAGACCACAGGAGTGATGATAGATGTTGGGCTAATTGGGTGGGGAGGCATGATCAGGCCGACCCCCTTGCACCTGGTGTAACCAACTTGTATGCTGCTAGCAAGTGGAATATTCCAGAAGGGTACAAGCGTGCCAACCAATTATAGAGGGCCATGTATGAAAGAACCCAATAGTTTGTGCAACCAATAGATCGTCATGTATTTTGTGATGATGAAGATGACTTGCACTAGAGGATGGCTTAGTTGTCCACCTGATAGTAGAGACCCAAGCACAACCCCTGTCAGTATGCAACGTAGAACTAGATGTTCCTGTTAAGCCTAACACATCCCCAAGTAGGTTTTCTTAGTTTGCCACATAGAATGATGTCAGCAGTGACACATTTTCTAGTATAAAAATGATGTTTTTTTATGAAATGCACTCAGATCATACTGTGCGACGTCCGTTGATGTTCGTTGTAACTCTCCATTTTAGATAATTGCTAATAAAACAGTACTAAGTTTTGCCAACTTCCTGAGTCGGTTTGATTATTGATGTATGAGAAGGTTCTGCATCCCCATCCATCTCTAAGTATTGCTAACTCGTCTTAAAGGGCCCCAGGTCCCGATGTTCAGCAGTATAGTGGAAGCTGATCGATAGATCCTCCGGAAGGAGGAAGCAACCAGCTGGCTTGTGCATGAAGCTCCAAGAGAGCTGAACGCAGAAGAAAGCAGGGGAGGAGAACCCCAAGAGAGAGAACCAGTTGTGAGTGGTGGCGTGACCTGTGAGATCCGGACTGTGCAGTCTGTCAACGACGCCAGTCTGTCAAGGATGCTGAGACTGCTGTAACTCTAGCTCAGTGGAGCCACGGAGAAGCAAAGGGACACAGAGTGCACGTAGAAGCTGTCCTGATCAAGCGAAGCAGGCTTGGTGATGCCAACCCTTGGGAAGCAAAGCAATGGGGAAGGTGGGATACCCAGGAGGAAACATGAGGATGATGAGTACCTGCAGCCTACTTGTCCCACTGAATGGTCAATTACTAAGAAGAGTGAGAATTATTCAGGAACTCAGCCTACTCATCCCAGTGAATGGTCAATTACAAAGACAAGTGAGAATTATTCAGGGCCGAGCCTACTCATCCCAGCGAATGGTCAGATACTAAGAAGAGTGAGAATCCTTCAGGGACTCAGCCTACTGTTCCCAGTGAATGACCAAATAAAAAGAAGAGTGAGAATCACTCCTGGACTCCGCCTACTCATCCCAGTGAATCGCCTAAAACTAACAAGACTGAAAACCTTCATGGGACTCATGCTACTCATTCCAGTGATACAAAAGAGAACCAAGAGCGTAAGAATCCTTACGAGACTCATATTACTTGTCTCAGTAGCACACAAAATGGTCAAGAGAGTAAGAATAGCTATTGGAGCTAGTGTACTAGTTCCAAAGTGAAAAACAGGAAATTAGAAAAGAAGAATACTGATTTTGGGTATTTTACTCATGAGGAGTTAAAGCACAACAGAAGTAATGAGGCGAGAAACATAAAGAGCGATTCTACTTCCCCAAAGATATCTGAGAAAGAGAGACTTCCAAAGACACTTCAGAAATGTACAGTAAGAGCAGTCAAAAGACCAAGAATGCTGAGGAGGAAAAGTTTACAAAGTCAAGACAAAGGGGAACCAATGACTGGGAGAAGTCCCCTAAAAGAATTGAACCAGCTAATACAAGAGATAGCCAAAAACGATCTAAGATTTTTATATTAAGGCAGGGGAAGCCTATTCGTGAGAAGGGAGTCATTCTCCTTGACATTTGTTGTTTTATCTTAGTGTTAAGGTCAAGCAGCTTAGTTTGGATGGTGACAGACAGTTTAATTTGGACTTCACAACAGACGACGAACACCATAGTTAGATTTGTTAAGCAGGGAAAACTGCAGATTGGGGATAGTGAGGCCTTTTTACTTATTATTTGAATAAAACCTTTCCAAGAATGCCAAAAACGGTCTGTCTCCTTCTTCTGACCTACCACAACACCCAACCAGCACATATGTTCTTGGTCAGCAGAATCGATGCATTCTAACAATGAAAGAGACTGCAACTCGGAATATTTCTGTTTTGTTCGAAATAATACATCATAATTGTATTATTCTTTGTGCAAGTTTGACAAAGGAAATACAAGACAACATAAACCGAAAAGTCTATGGGCCTCATTACGAGTGTGCCGGTCCGGTAACAACGGTGCTGTTAAGGCTACCAGCACCGTTGCTACCGGACCAGCACACTCAGAGTTCTACATGTGGGTGCCCTCCGGCCCGCCAGGTCAGACCTTGCGGGCGGGACGGCACCCGCCTGCAGACTTTGACAGAACCACCGACACTGTTGCACACAGTGCCAGTGCTTCCGTCCTCTCCATTCCCATTGAGTCATATTGGACTCGAATGGGAATGGGGAGTTACTTTTTCCAGCGCCTGGCTTCCGGGACGGCCAGGGCTGTAATGCCCCGGTAATTCCCCAAAGCCAGGAGCCAGAAAAAAAACACGACTCGAGTGGCAACCGTGCCATTTTTACCAGCACGGCTAGCGCTGGAGTCGTAATGAGACCCAATATGTAATTATTTCACACTTCCCACCTTGGTAATTTCATTAATAAAATCAATGAATAATGAATAAACAATATTTAAGAACAATTTTAAAAACAGTTCAGTGCATAAAGGTTAGTACCAAAGTGCAAGTGCATACAATCTCAAACAATATAACACTGTACAAACAATAGAGGAAGCCAAACACCAATGGCCACTTTGTTAAAATTTCGGTTTATATTGTCTTGTATTTGATTTGTCAAAATTGTACATAGAAAAATAAAATGATGATACATTTTTTCTAACAAAACAGACATTATTCAATTGGCGGTCTCTTTCGATGTTAGCATGCATTGATTCTGCTGACCGAGAACATATGTGTGGGTTGTGTGTCTTACTCTTTTTCTAGCCTGGGATTGGAGATGTGTCGTTTTAGCCTTGCTTCCTTTTGGTCTATGTTTTTGGAGGTGTAGTATAATTTGCTGTGAGGGCTAACGTTGTGGCTTAACCACTGATCCCGATAAATTGGGTAGCCTTTGCCATCCAGGTACCACCACAGAGACCAGTCAGAGACAATTGCTGCCTTGTGCCTAGAAATGACTGCATCAAATGCCACCATCAACATGCATTTTGATCAATTGCAATCTGATACATATCTTCTGCCATATGAAGCCGAAGAACTTAGATCCATTGTCTCTCACCTGGACTCTATTCCCTCAGTGGACATTCCACTGAGTGCTACACCTCCACCTGCTGTGACTGGACCTCAAGTGCTATTCCCATTGCTACCTCAGCTGGGGGTAAATTCTGCCAAACCTGTCATTGCAGTGGTAATAGCATTACCGCCGCATTTAAGGGCTACCACCAAACTCATATAGGACCTCTAGGACCAGGTTCGGTCAGCGTGCATATTTACTAAGTTCGACCTTATGGTGTGTGACAAGACGCTCAATGAATCGCATAACTACTCATCTGTTTCAAAGTTTTATTGTAAACAGAAAATGTACACAAGGTAATTGGGCTCTTCAGACGAGTTGTGGTCTCTGCACCTTTCCTCAACCTGGAAGGGGTTCCTGTGTTCTAGCCCATACTCCCTATCCAAACACACCTTCTCTGCAAGGTCGGCTGACTATAGTCAGGGTACCCCTATGATCTAGTTCCATCCCTCAACCGGGAGGAGAGGGGGGGGGGCTAAAAGATAACTCACTCTCTCAGGGTCTACGAGACCCAACGAGGTAGTCTGGTTGATCTGTTCCTTTTCGCCTCTGTCCAAATCTTTCGCTTATCCTCACGTTTCTATCTCCTCTCTGCACTCACTACTCCTCCTTGTCTCTCTCCCTCTTTCTCCCCACAATACATCCCCCTAGTCTTACTTTCCTCTCCCCCTCCTGTCTCTCCCCTGTCCCTATTCTCTGGTTTTACCACTCTCTCCCTCCACACTCCTGTCTTTGCCCACCAACTCCCTTATGGTCTTCACCACTCTACAGACTCCTCTTTCTCACTGCTACACCTACCCGCCTGCCTCTCTCTCTCTCTCTCTCTCTCTCTCTCACCTACATGTACACACACACCTACACATTATCTTTTCCCTACTCTCAGCATCCAAATAAGTATTTACCCAACGCCAACGCCCAACGCCACCATTTTATCTTTTATCTGGTCCTTTGGTCTGTCGCCACCTGCTCTGACATTCATAGACCTTTCTCTACTGAAACTGATATATTTTTATAGCCCTGCCTTTCCTGCCTAAGAGATCCCCTCTGCTTCTACTGGTTCCCTGAATCAGCTGCCTTCCATGGATAACCGTACTCTGAGCTACTCCTCTGGGGGCAGGAACTTCCCCCAGAAGTCCTGCTAGCCCTTCTCTTCTCATTCTCTCTTCTCCTGCAGGCAGCCACAAGATCATTGGCTCTTGGATTGGCTCCAGTCGTGGGCGATTCTTGCTTCATATATGATATGATATGATAGGTTATTTATAACACGCTTAATACCCAGCGGTTTCTAAGCGTGGACCCGGGGATCGAACCTGTGTTGCTCTGTGTGATCTTGTTTTCAAGGCGAACACGTTGCCGCTGAGCTATCCTCCCGGGTCTATTAGCGCTGGATCACTGGATCATATAGTGGTTGGGAAGGGTTCCTGAGTCTCCCTTATTCTCCTGCAGTCCCTTTCCCTTATCAATCCTTCTGCTGTTGCCCCGTTGTTCCCCTGTAGCATGACTCGGTTGTTGGGGTGGGTGCTAGGCGTCTCATTCAGCTTGGGAAGACGCAAATGCCAGTCCTTTCACATTTGGACAACAACGTAATTTTCCTTGCTTGATGTAACGTTTTGTAGATTAGACCCAGGTGCATGGTGGTAAGGGTAGTTTGAATTTTACATCAGTTGGTAATGCTTCCCTGCGTCTGTGATTCCTGGCAGGCTTCTCAGGGCTCAGGTGTATGATGAACTTCATGTTCTCTGGAAAAACAGAGAAAAAGACCATGCCAGGACAGAGGTTGATGGGTATTGTTTCTGAGAGGAGGGCCCCAATGTGTATGCATGGAACCAGACACACTGAGGGGCGGGGGGCAGAGGTGGTATATAGCATTGTTTACATACGAAATGGTGATGAGTGGAAGATGGAATCCCATACCCTTTACAGATTTGGTGGCTTTGTAATGCCGAAGTGGCATTTTGACACTTTCTGAATGAGCTCTTTTTTGATACTATCGGGAGGATAGCTCAGCGGCAACGTGCTCGCCTTGGAAGCAAGGCGACACAGAGCAACACAAGTTCGATTCCGAGTCCGCACTTAGAAACCTCTGGGTATTAAGCGTGTTATAAATAACCTATCATATCATACTGTGAAAGAATGTGTCCTTGTAGTGTAGATTTATATGACATACTAAACTATTCCCCTGACCTGGGCATTCACATAAAACAAACATGCTCGCTCCTTTAGTGCTTAAGGAATAAACTCAAAAAGTGCTTTTTTCACACATCAGTAAAACGTTTGCGATTTGTTCTTGGCCCAGATGGGGTTTCGAACCTCTTGGCTCTCAGCACTCTGAAGTGTACTAATGTCCTGCCAGCTCCGTTCCACTTATTTTGTAAGTCTGTGATTTTGTTGTAACATCCTGTCCCAGTTCATAACATACTAAGGCTGACACCCTTTCTTGTCTATATCATTCGGGGGATGAACTTCCTCCCAACCCCCACCCAACATACTTTTAGGCAAATGCATTTGCTCCTGTGTCTCTCCTCAAGGCTTCTTAGCTGAACTCTGTCAGTGGGCTGAGCAGCATGCCTCCAAGAGCAGTAACCATTGCTAGCCGGTCTGCCCTTTCATGTTCCATGTTCCATACGCTTTGCCTCATGTCAGATCAGGGAACCACCATTCTCATGCTATCAGATCTTACTTGGCGTGGCTCCATGTTAGACTCCTTTGCACAAACTTGCACAGACCACCTGCAACTTTTTTGCCTTGTCTCCTTAAGTTTCGAGCTTCTCTCAATCCTATTCCAGGTATCACTGTTACTCACTCTTTGAAGATGTACTTCAAAGTTTATTTCTGCTCAAATATTAACTATTGTTTATCATTTCTTGCAGCCTGAGATTATAGAGATGTCTTCTTCGCCTCCCTACATTTTGCCCACTCTTTTCGGGCATGTAGCATAATTTGACATCCGATAGGTGGGGTTGGTAGGTCCATGAGTTACCACAGATACTGACAGGCAGAGAGGCTAGGTATTCTGATAACCTAAAGGACTGTAAATAAATACTCCAGAATGAGTCAGCCAACTAGAGAATATCTTGTTCTAAATCTGCTAGATTAGAATTTAGCATTTTTGCAGCGGTTCTAAAAAAGGTATGTCGTGCTTAACACAGTGTATGTGTGTACTGATTAAAAAGAACTCCAAAGATAATGTGAAGTGGCACCAATAAAACCAATGAGGTTCTGCATATTAAAGAGCATTGTGGGAAGATAAGAATGAGCAAAGAGCCTTATATCTGTCCAATGTCTGCGAGAGATCTAGGACTGAATCACTAAAAGCACGCTGGGGTTTTGGTACGCATTTCCTTTTTAACATGTTTTTAATACAAAGGTCACCCTAACAACAAGGTTTTTGCAAATATCAGCATATATATGTTTGGGAAGGAAATACTTCAGTTGTCATAGTCGAATGACTGCAAAGAGCTCAAAATTACTTGGGCAGTGTTGTGGATCAGACAGACTTGGAAAAATAAAATTGACTTTATATTAAAAATATTAAAACCAGTAGATTTAAAATAAACTGTAATAAAATGCTGCTTCTCTGGTAATCTTCTGTCCTGGGCCTGGTCTTGTTGTAAATATGTCTCGGAGTATGATTATAAAAACTATTGGGATAATTGCATATAATAGATGTTAACACCTAAGCCAGTAGATTGTAGAGGGTCTCGGTGGATTCCAAAACAGCACTTACCATGGCAGGGAGGGAAAGAATTAATAGCGTTCTTGGCCCTTCGTGTGCTAGTGTTTGCTGGTAGGATGTGTTTTCGGCATGTCGATTGCTATCGTTTTAACCGCCTCGTTTAGTCACCCACAGACAGAAAGCAACTTTATAACATAAGAAATGATGCTGTGTTTCTCCACTCAAGCAGTTTATCTTATCAAAGTGCTCCACTGGGACACACTAATACAGTTAAATATCGGCATAAAAGAGACGGGGCTGGAGGGGAGGCAGAGTGATGTCTCTTTATTGTAACAATTAAGAGACAGATTTATTGGTGAACAGCAAACCTGCTCTGCAATGGCAAAATATGCGCTTGCTGAAATCAATGTAAACTCTCTTGCTGGGTAAACCACAGTCAGTTCAGCCTTTGCATACGTTTATCGGAAGGACCACTCCTGCAAGCAGACCAAGTATTAATAATATTGACCACTTATATGACAAAGTGTAATGTAATGCAATTGTTTATTTATACAGCGCTTATGCACACGTGGAATGCTTCAAAGCGCTTCAAGGCTGGAAGGGAACAAGGGAATACAGTAATCATTCTTCGGTTTTGAAGTTTACAAATGATCTAAAAGAAAGCTAGCATACTTGGCCTGACGGCATTTCTCCTAGTGCAAGCCCATGAAGTGTTACAGTTACGACTCACCTAGGGAGGGGGGACAGAAAAAGGGTTGGGGGGGGGGCAAGACTGACAAACTTACTAGTCTTAGTACATTTAGGTAATGCATGCGTGGAGATAGAGGTGCGAGGAAGAGGGGGTTCGGGGAACACACAGAGGTTGCCTCGCTCATAGAGTGTAAGCAGAAAGTGTAGCAATGCTGAACATAGTGCAGTGGCCCAGATGCAAGTGCAAAGAGTGGCAGGGGGGCCTGGGACCTGTAAGGCTCTGGAGGTGAACCAGGCAACCAGTCAGCAAAAACTGATCAGAGTTAGGGAGGAGAAGGATGAAGGAGGGTGGAGAAAAAGAACAGAGGCTAGCAGCATGGAGGGAGAGAGAAGGCGGAAGAGAAGAGGAAAGTCTAGAGGAGTTTCCAGAACATAAGGTGCTCCAGCTCAAGAGAGAGAGAGGCAGGGAGGCTGTTCCAGAGATAGGCACCTGCAGAGGATAGAGATCTACCCCCAAATGTCTGTGAAAGCGGCTTACCCTCAGAGAGTTGGAGGAGGACAAGTGTAAGTCTCTAGAGGGAGAGTATTTAGGAAAAGAGCATTGCAGATAGTGTGGCCCCAGAAAGCCTTGTGGATTATGCAGAGGGTCTTGAACTTGATCCTTGTAGCCACATGGAGCCTGTGGAGGGATTTAAGCACCAGAGAGAAGCGGTCCCTGGGCTTGAGGCCAAGGATAAGTCTTGCGGTTCTGTTCTGGATGAGTTGTAGAGGACGGAGAGTAGAAGTAGGAAGGTTGAGAAAGAGGCTTTTGCAATAGTCTAGTCTAGAGAGAAACAAGGCTATCGAGGTGGTGAGCCTCAGGGGGGAAGTGAGAAAAGGTAGAATACCTCTGAGGAGATGCAGTTGGTAGTGGGACTGTTTGGTGATGTCTGAGATGTGCAAAGAGAAGGAGAGAGTGGAGTCGAAGATGACTCCAAGATGTTTACCTCATCGGCAGGTGAGGGCACAGGGCCAAGGGAGGCCAGCCAGTGTGAAAGTGGGAAAGCGAGAGCAGGGGTCCCAATGTGGACAATCTCTCTCTTACTGGCATTCAGGCAGAGATCGTTAGCAGTACACCAGAACTGAATTTCGGATAGACAGTCAGGGATGAGCAATGAGGAGGAGGAGGCTGAGGATATCCTGAAAGAGAGCTGCGTGTCATCCGCATAACACTGAAAGTTAGAGGTAAAGGTAGAGATCGTATGGGCCAAAGGGGCCATGCAGATATTGAAGAACCAGGGGGACAAGTTAGATGCCGTGGGGACACCAGAATTAGAGTGAGTGATAGAGGACAGAAAGGATCTAAGTCCCACCTGGGAGGGCCACTCAGAGAGAAAAGAGGTGAGCCATGCCAGGGCCTGATCTGTGATGCCCAGTGTATCATGGAGATGGGTGATCAGGATGTTGTGGTTTACCATATCGAAAGCAGAAGAGAGGTAAAGAAGAATGAGGACAGAGGGAGAGTTAGAGTAAAGATTTGAGAGCAGGTCTCCATGGGTGTTCAGAAGAGCAGTTTCTGTGCCCGTAGATGCTCTAAAGCCAGACTGATGATCTTGAAGACAACTAACAGATTCAGTGTGGAGGGTAAGTTGGGTAATAGCCAGCTTCTCCAGGAGTTTTCCCAGGAAAGGGGTGATGCAGATCGGGCGATAGTTTGCCAGAATAGACGGGTCAGCAGAGGGTTTTTGGAGCAGAGGGTGCACAAGAGAGTGCTTGAGAGAAGAGGGGAAAACTCCAGTGCCAAAAGAGAGGTTGCAGAGGTTGGCCAGGGCTGGAGCGAGAGTGTAAATATTGTCCTTGATGGTTTTGTTGGGGTAGGGGTCCACCTGTTTGGAAGAGGCTTTCATAGACCGGACTAGTCTATAGACCTCATCAGGGGTGACAGGGGGGAGGGAAGTGAGAAGAGAAGAGGGGGAAGGGTGGGGGGGCAAAGGGGGCCCAAGAGATGTTGGTGCAGGACGGAGAGTAGAAGAGAGTGAGGACAGTATGTCCTGTGTTTTGGAGGTGAAATGTGCGGCCAGGGCCAAGCAAAGGGCTTGGGTGTGTGCAGTAGAGGATGCGGCTGCAGTAGCATTGGCCAGCTCCTTGCAGACTTAAAAAAGTTCAGCTGTGTTGTTAGATGCCCTGGAGATGCAGGCTTAAATGTAGACTCTTTTCTTGGAGCGGATGCAGAGTCTATATTGTCTCTGAAGAAGGCGGCAGGCCAGTTTGTCAGAGGGTGTACCTGAAGATCTGGATTTGGGTTCTGCTGCTCTGCACTTGTGTTTAAGGGCAGCCAGATCAGAGTCGTACCAAGAGTTGCACTTATTGGCAGGCTTCAGTCGGACCATCATGACATTGGCAAGAATGTCAAGAGTGTTGGAGATGGAATAGTGAAAAGTACAGAGGGCTGTATCAGTGTGGGAGTCAGCCGCAGGAGTAGAAGGAGGAGAGTGGGTGGAAGCAAAGGCAGCCACTGACACTCTTTTCATGGGTTGGATGACCTTGAAGGCAGGCGGTGGTGTAGGGTGTGCCAGTGCTAGAGGAGAAGTGAGACAAGAGAAGAGTGTGATCAGTCCATGAGAGTGAGGTAGTGAGTGGAATAGAGAGTGGGATATCTGTGGAGATGAGAGCATCGAAGGTATGGCCAGCAGTGTGCGTTGAAACCAGAGGGTAGAATGGAAAGAGCAAGGGAGTTACACAGGTTGCGGAACGGTTCTGAGGAGTCCGGAGAGTCGAGATGGATGCTAGGATCCCCCAGCAGGAGGAGTTGGGAAGAGGAGGAGAGGAGAGAAGAGGCCAGGACAGCCCATTCCGAGAGGAAGGATATGGAGTGGCCTGGCGGCTGATAGAAGGTGGCCAGAGTAAGAGAGGCTACAGGGGAGAGAGAGAACCTGCAGACCAGGCTTTCAAAGGAGGAACAGACCTGAGTGGGAATAGTGGAAACAGGGATCCAATAAGGAAAGATCAAGGCTAATCCACCTCCTGGCCTGTTGGGCCTGGGCACAGAGTGGTTCTTGTAGCCTTCAGGGAGAAGTGTGTCAAAACTTGTGTCAGAGCATTCCTTAAACCATGTTACAGTAAGAGCAAGAACATCAAGGTCCAGGAGTTCAAGGATGTGGCAGATTTCAGAGGAGTGCTTAACAGCAGAGCAAGAGTTTAGTGTGGCGACATGGAGCAGGTTGACACTTTTGAAAGTCTTACTGGGGTGCAGGGACAAAGGTCCCCATGTAAGTGCTAAGAGTGCCCAAGAGATAGAGGTAGGAGGAGGCAAGGATGACTAGGGTGTCATTAAGGAGGGTGCAGGCAAGGGAGCCAGGATAGTGGAAGATGGCAAGGGAGCCAGTGTGGGAGGGGCCGCAGGAGGCAAGAGGCCTCCAGATGTGGCAGCAGTGGGTTGCCAGGGCAGCAGGTTGGAAGAGGCTGATGAGGTTGTCAATGTAGTGAGAGTAGGCAAGGGAGCCTGTACAGTGGAAAGTGACAAGGTGGGAGTTGTGAGGGAGGTGGTGAGGATAGTTGTTGGCAAGGATGCCAAGGCGGGCATAGTTGACAAGGGAGCCAGGGCGGCCGTAGAAGTAGGTGGCACTGGAGCCAGTGAAGAGGAAAGAGGAAAGTTGATAAGGCGAGGAAGGAGCCTATCAAAAAGTAAGAGGTTGGGTTGAGGCCCTTGTACCAGGATGGTACCACTTCAATAGACATCTATGATGGCCGTGGAGATGGAAAAGGAGGTCAGAAGGACCTCCCACTGGGTGACATTTATGTGTGAGTAAGAGTAAGGAGAGAGCAAAGCAGCCATATGGAGAGTCCATAGGTCGGGAGAAGGAATGACAAAGAGGATGTCGGTGAGAGTCTCTCTGGCAGAAGCACTGACATAGGTGTCAGCGAGAGGAAGGCCTGGGTTGGAGGCCAGTGAGTCCTTCGTGAGTTTCATCCTGCCAGACCTAGTGAGAGGTGAAGGATAGGAGATGGAGAAGCAGTTAGAGTAAGTGGGGAAAATAGAAAGTGCCAGACTCAGGCACACAGAGTGTGGAACAATTATCCAGGCAGAGCAGTTGAGGTACATGGGATGAGGTAGGTACATGGGATGAGGTAGGCAAGTAGGGAGCAAGTGCTCAGGGAGACAAAAGCAGGATAGGGAAGAAAAAAGTGCATTATGCAAGATTTGTTTTATTTTTCTTTCTTCTTTTCTTTCAGGATATCATATGGGATTGCCGGTCGATTAAGGGAGCCCAATGGGCTTACCTTCAAAGCGATGGTCGCATGAGGATGGCTGCCGTGGGGGGGGGGACTGATAGTAGAACGCTTACTCCTTCTGTTGCAGGGGAAATTCGGGACAGAGCACCTCTTAGGGCCGAGGTGCGGGCCTTTGTTGTACTGTTCTAGTGCTTGAATAGTAGATGTTATGATTTCACAAACCAATGGTGAAAATTCTATTAACCTCTGTAAGATGAAACACTGACCTTGCCCTGACCAGATTCAGATCAGTCACCTGAAAGTGACACACCGCCTCTGTATTGCCTGCTCAACCGACTGAGCCATCCTTTCATCTCTAACCATGTAAAAACATCTTGCTTTGGATATTCACAAATTATACCCATCTCAAGCCGGCTAAAATCATAGTTGCCAGTATCTTTAGGTGAATTGGTGTCTGATGAACAGATGGTGATTAGCAGAGCATGTGGAGCAGTGGTTTCTTCATATGTGATTTTGGGATGTTTTAACCCACTCTGCTCTTCCCTGCGGCATTACTGTGTGCTGGTGGCAGCAGAATCAGCAAAATGGCAGCGAAAATCCCATGCGCGCCAAAAAGGGAATTGCGCTCTACCAAGCACAAAAAGATGGCTGCCAAATCCACCATGCATGTTGTCAGTGGTGGAATGGAGACCACACTTTTGAAACATGTCATTGGGCTGCCCAACATGTAAAAATAGAGCACAGGTGAAAAGCAGTGCTTGCTGAAAGAAATCCGAAATCTTTCAGTTAAATCTTTTCTAGGTTGCCGAAAATACAAAATGCTTGTGCAAAACAACCACACACATCCAATCTTCTTGTTGGGTGTCACATTTTACTGAACTTAAGAAAGCATTGTGGAATTGCAATATCCTGGAAAGCTGAATTGGTCACAAAAAACATCCACAGCCAGCTTGCCTGCCTGTGAAAGCTGTCAAAACCTGGGCGCAGTACCAGCGGCCGCCTGTGACTGTTTCAAAAGCCTGCATTTAAACTGTAAATTTGTTCCATTAAGATCTAATGTCTAAAATCTAAGTGACTGTTATCAAGAGTAAACTAGGTTGCAACTATTTAAACTTCATGGTTTAGAGCCTGGAATCAGTGTTCTAGATGTTTGTTTTAGAATTGCAAGTTTATTTTCAACAAAGAAAAATGTAACAAAGTGACTTTTAAAGTAAGCCTGATTCAAGCCAAAACTACAAAACAACTTCCCCCACTGGGCAAGGCACCTCCCTTCTGCTCTCTGGACCAGGAACTCACATTCAGGTGTTGATTAAGAGGGGAGGGGCACTGGGGCTGCTCTGGGAAGAGCACAATGGGCTTCCTCCCAGGCCTGGAGATGCTAATCAGGAAGGATTGTGAAGGGTCTCGCCAGAAGGAAGTGGGTGGAGATTGCTGCTGAAGCTGTAAAACCAAGGAGGCGGGGACAGACAATTTTGTTGATTCACAATGAACAAACAGCAGATTTCTAATAAGAACTGATCTTTTACTGTGGACAATTGTAAAGAAATATAGAAACCCCGGACTTCTGAACCTACATTTTTGCTGCACATTTTAAGAGGAGCCAGAACTCTGTGCTATGTTCTGGGACATAACTGTAGAAATTGTGGTTTTATACCAAATTATTGATGTCAGAAACATGAAACTTCACCTGCTTATGCCCTTATACAATGCGCACATGTGTACCAATTTTGGGCAAACTAGAGATTGTCTCCTGGACAAAAAGTGTGAAATTCTGTAAACTCCAGACCCAAGATTCTATAGAGACGGGGCTTTGAAGAATATTTGCTCCACAAAACATGTGATCTAGATATGCTATTGTTATAAAGTTTGCAAAATTGTAAATATGTATTATCTGAAAAGTAGATTTCATGTTCATAACCCAAGGGGAGGATTCCCTGCCTCATAAAACCACATTATCATGGTGACACACTGTTTTCTCCTCCAATCAAGGGAGAGGAAAGATTCTAGCCTATAGCCTACCTAGGGGGTGCGCTTAGGATAATTCAGCACACACACCCCTTTTAACAAATGCATAAATAGAGACAGCTGAGGACTTAGAGAGACACACACATTCATCCACCAACCGATTGCTGGCGGACACTTTGCAAGAGAACTATCCATATTCCACACTCCAGACTCCAGAAACTTGGCAAGCAGAAAGGCCCATTTCCATAGCTGAACTACTCTCAGCTTGGCCTTAAAATTCCAGAAACCATAATTTACCCCAGACTCTAAGGGGAACCAAAGAACAGCCTGGCTGTGCTGTACTGCTTTCCTGCTAGGAATTATTGCCGTAATCCAAAGACCAAACCCAGTAGAGACGTGCTATGACCAGATAGCTGTAAACCAGAGCCATTGCAGATCCAGTCCAGTCCTACTGTGCGGTGACCAGAGCGCCTTGCTGATTGCAGACCTGAGCGCCTTGCTGTCCAGTCCGGTGTGCCCAGCACAATTCCTGTCCAGAAATCTCGACTGCCCTGAATTCCTGACAATTCTGTCCAAACCTATATGGTGAGTATCCTTAGCATAGGACTGTCAATAGCCATGTACTGTCTATAGACATCCTTATCCAAACCCATCCTCTCTGATACTCAGAACTGCATTGTTAGAATATTTTGAACTGCCTGAACTCTCTATCTCATCCCTATTATTCCTCTGTACTAGTAGTGTTAGACCAATCTTTGCGCTGATGTATATTTTCCTGAAAAAGGCGAGCGTCTCGGCAGGCAAAAACCATCCAGAGACGTCCAGGGCTGGTGGCTGTGCTGTCATGTAGTTTGCATCTTCATAGTCCATCCCTAGTGTAAAGAAATCCTGTTTGTCTTTTTAAAAGCGCATCTTTGTTTTACAATTTGCTTCTATCTGAAAAAAACGACCTCCACGAAAACATCCATAACTTCTTAAATGTTCATGCTAGAAACAACTGAATTTAAGTGTCTGCTTGTAGCTAACATCCTAAGCTTTCCAGAGAACCCAAAACCGCATCCCAAATCCTTATAGTTCTCCCGCGATCGTGATTACTGCGCGCAGAAAAGTTTGCCTCTAATTTTCGTTTGGGCAAAATCTATAACGTGTAAAATAGCTTTTCATTGCACCCGACCTCAAAATTAAGTTTTTCCATTGCTTATTGCTCTCAAATCATTGCTAGGGTTTGTCTACAATCAGATAAAGCGGTTCCCATCAGAATTTAAACCATTTCAGTGATTTAAGCCCATTTTTAGTGTTTTACCCATTCCATTCAAAGCCAACTTAAAAACCATTTTGACAGTTTGCCAATTAGTTCTGTTTCTCTCATGTGTTTGCTGGAGGGAAATTCGGATTGAGATATTTGCTTGAATTCTGCATTCCTGAAACCTTCTTTCCCTCTTCCTATTTCTTCATATTGCATATTGGGGGGATTGAGGGGTGTGCAGGGGGAAAGAGTAACCTCATTGCCATTTGATTTGAACACACACCCACAAAAGTATTATTGCTGGCTGCATTGTTTTTGCTCAATATTACTCCTTATGATTAAAGAGATTGTTTAGTGTGACATCACCCCATTGGTGATTATTGCATAACCATTAAAAATAGTGTGATTATCTTGAGAAAATACCTAAATAAATATTTTTTACTTTGCAAACAATCCTGATTCCTGGTTTAGTGTGACCGCGGGGTGTTCAAAGAGAGGGGCGTGATATAAGTGGTACATCGTTCAGAATAAAATAACTTATAGACACAAATAAATAATGAAGGGTTTCAGTTGTGCCTCACACGCTAGGCATTGACTTAGGTGAAGTGCCGGATTGAAATCACTTACATGATGCCATCACCAAAGTGCGATGCACACAATGGGCCTCATTCCGAGTAGGGCGGTAAGGGTTACTGGTCACCGGTAACGAGACCGGTGCCGTTAAACCATTACCGCCCTACTACGAGTTCCCTTTGCGGGTCCCGTCCTTAACGCCTGCTTTTAGCAGGCGTTAAGGACGGGACCCGCAAAGGGACTCCGAGGTCAATAACAATACCGTAATTTATGGTACCGTTATTGCCACCTTCCCATTGAGCCCTATGGGGTCTCAAATGGGAATGGGGAATGGCCCTGGTGAATGGGGAATTACCGGTCCCTCCGACCTCGGAATGGACCGGTAATTACTCCATTCACCAGGCCGGAGTTTGGACGAGTTCGGAGGCAGCCATGCCGCAAATAGCGGCGTGGTTACCTCCGAACCCGGAATGAGGCCCAATGTGTACTTACAAGGAAAGGACGAAAAAGACAATCAAGAAACTTCTCAATTATCACATTCTAGAGGAAAACCTGACAAACCAGTCAGTCATACATTCTGTACAACCTATAACTTTGTGCATGTTCTGGTTCCTTTCATTGTTGCTCCAAAAGGCAGCATGGTCAGTTGCACACATCAGCAGGTGGGCACAGCATTGTCTCTCCCAGATTCCAGCACACTTATCTCTGGATAGGGTGCCTTAATGCAAGGTTAAGAAGGCCCACAGTTTGGATAATGTAATCGTTCATTACTGATGCTCTTCTCTGTTCATTTACTGTGAGCCTACTCTTGCCACATCGAGTGAACTTAGGGTTTATAAAACGAAACACAAATATCAGTGGGAGGGCTTCAGTGTTGTCCAAGACACTCATTCAAAGATCAGTATAAACTTTGTGTCTACATATTCTGTTGGACCGCTTATAATTAGTGCACAATGACGACCGATTGAGAGTTAATGGATGATTAAACAGCCGCTTGCTATCTGTCACTAACAAAAGTATTTTTGAATATTACTTGGTTTTTGAGTTACCTGGTGGGAGAAAGGGAAGAAAATATTGGTACTCAGTAGGCTCTTCCGAAGCTCCTGCAACACCCATGTCTGCAGCAACTAACATGCAAAGAGGTAATTCAAGCACACTTGGGTCTCATTTTGGTAGCTTGGCTGAGCCCAAAACTTATCTGACTCGATCAAATGCAATGATATATGCAGGGGACAAGAAAGCACAATGGAATGCAGTTAGGAGTTAACGAAAATGAAACCCAGGTGCAAAGGTTATAAGAAATAGGAAAAGTTTAAATGAGAGCAAATGATAGACCTTAAGTTTTTATAATTAAAGACGAGTCGGTCATTCTTAATAATATTCAGGTATGACCATGTAAATCTATGAGAGGATGAAAAATATTCATGCATTGGGTATTTCTAACTGGACCAAGATCAAGAGTTGAGCTAGATGTGGATAAAGGCGATTTCATTATGACTTGGACCCTCCAAAAAAAGGTATCATATGATTTGAAAGAACGTTTGAAGATCAGTTCACTGCTGGTCCTAGGATGGAGAGAGGCAAATTGATGACATTGGGGCCTCATTACAAGTCCGGCGGTAGCACCATTCCCACTGCCTGAGATCCCGGTGCCACTGGGACATTACAAGTCCTGGTGGCCCAGGATATCAGGGGGCGGAAAGTGTAGGATTCCATGGGAATGGGGACACAGAAGCACCGGCACCGTTTCTAACAGTGCCAGTACTTCTGGGAAAATTCTGTGGGCGGGTGCCATTACGCCCGGCATGTCAGGCGCAACCGCCCCCTCCCACAGAGTTGTAATGTGGCAGTCCAGAAAGTGTACCGTTACAGTGCAGCCGGCACCCTTATTTCCAGACTGCCACACTTGTAATGAGGCCCATATGAAACAGGATCTCTTTCCTGACATTGCTTTGGCTGCAGCCCTTCTTAAAACAGGTTTTTCAAGAGAAGAAAGCTCCAGGAACAAGAAAGCATTTAGGTGGGCTGTGGCAAGACTGCTTGATGAAGGATATGCATTGTGGGCTTCTCTTATATGGTTCTGAAATGGACAGCTCTCACAAGCAAAGACCCTGGCCGGAGCAGAGCAAAAGAGTGTGAAAGGGAGTGCCACCACCTCAGACCTGCTCAACATCTGAGTAGAAAAAGATGCTACCAGATGAATAAACATGATATGAGGAAAATGAACTAGCACTGCAGGTGTTCATGGTCATTTCTTGTGAGGCAACTAAGAGGCTTTTGGTGAAGGCTGGCTGTTCTAAACATCTGTAATGCTTATGCGAAAACAGGAACTAAAACAACCTGGTGCTGGTGCGCAGCTATCTTGGACATTCACCTCCCATCACCGCAATGAAAGCCTATGTTTTTCGTGGGCTCAGCAAAGTAAACGTGCACCTCGGCAGCGAAGCGAAGGCAAGGGCACACAAATATTGTTGCTGAGTGGACTTACTGTGGAGAATAGTTATTGTATTGTCTGCTAAGGGGTCCTGGGAATGAATGAGAGGCGAGGGGAGCTGGGTTTTTCCACTTCTAGATGTTTTTTTCCACTCTTTGCCCCTTCTATTTGAGTTCTGCTCTTCGACCGAGGGCAGTCTTAACTAAGAAGGGTGGGGACGTTGCCCCATAAAGAGAAGAGGTTTTCCTCTGTGTTCAGCAGCTAGAATTTGGACACCCGGGTGATGTAGTCTCGCTGAGAGGGAGGACACTCCGCTCCAGACCTCGTTATTACGAGTGATCTTTTTGTCTACCTGCTCTGGGACTAAGCAGTGTTGCAGTGGCCAAAATGAAGGTGTATTCTGCAACTTTGATAACAGTGATGCTCTCTTTTTCTATGTTTTTGTATTACTGGCTATATGTGTATTTTTGTGTACGAGGTGTTTCTATGCAAGGAGTAAATAAAGCACCTATAACAAGCCATTTACATTTTTTCATAACTACTGGTTGAAGTGTGATTTGTTGCCTGTCTGAGTCCATTAACTTGTTTTGTCAGGTTCAGGGGAAACGTAAGTCTGAGATTCTCCCCACGTGGCCAAGCAAAAGCAAAACAACATCTGATAAAGCTGTTTTATGAACACACTCCTCACTCAGCTTTGCTCATACATTCCTCCATGGATAGATTAATTCAAATTTCATTTTTTTGGTTGGAACACCATTTTTGAATTTTTCTTCTTGTATGGTGAACACATGTTTCACCAATTTGTAGTTCCTTTCCACAACTACACATTTATTTTTATCTTCTAGTCGTTAGAACAGTCAGTGAGTGCACCAAAAGATTTTAATTAATTAATTCATGAGATGAATATATGTGAGCGGTGCAAGTGGGGGGTATCCAGCAAACCAGAAGTACATTTTTAGGATTTTTAAGCAGAGATCTGCCTCCCATTTCACTCAGCTGCACAGAACCCTAGAACACCCAAGCACCTTATGTTTGGCCCAGCACACGTGCAGTCTATCTGCTTTTTTTGTAATATCTGATAAAGTTCTGCAGTTCTCAGATTCACTTTGAAGACTAATATTGGACAGACATCTGTTCTCTTGATGTTCAAACCTGCAAAATTGTACAGAGTTTTTCACCTGATGACAAGGTCTGGAACAAACTTGTTCCATAGTGAACACGGTTAGTACCAACTTATGGCTGCTACTGTTTTCTAAGCAAAGCTCCACGAGGCAGCAGCTCTAGGGATAAACGAAGCTGCTTTTGGCCTCCTGAGACATAGGACAAAACTCTGTTGACAATCTTCCTTCACTCTCTATCGTCAGAGAGTCTATGCATTTTATATCTGCCACCAAATCTGTAAACATTCCAATGATGACTCAAACTGTCCAACCCAACATACGGATTGCATCAGGGTTGTGGGGTATAGGAAATCCTGCTCCAGCAGCAGCCTTCAGGACTCAGGCCCGTTAGATCACTTGGGGGTCATTGTGAGTTTGGTAATTAAGGTAATTCTGGCGGTATTCAGAAAATACTGCTGGAAGACCCATCCATCTGATTCAGGTAATAGAGGTAATATCTCTAGCATTATTTCAATGAATTACCACTGAAGGTGAAGTCCACTGATGAATTTCTGCCAAAGCCTGACTATGTTTACCACCAAACCAGAGGTGATGGTAAACATTTTAAAATGGCCCAAGACGTATTTAAAACATTTTAACCATACAGAAGGGAAGCGTGGGCACTTCCTTTCAATTGATTGAAAAACGTATGTACATAGAGACATTGCAAGGGGGTGAAACTATGGGTGCTCTGATGCCCCCTCTGCCCCCTTACACATTAAAGGCATCAAAGGGTAATTAAAAAAAGAAATGTACAGTGGTGCTGTGAACTAATATTACACATTGTACATTTCCACAATCACAGTGAAGGTGGAAATGAATTTAACATGTTTTAAAAAAAATTCTTTCAAGGTTACTACGGGGCAGCAGTGGCATTTCTGGAATACCACTATTCCAGAAATACCACTGCCGCCCAGTGTTAATCTCTGAGTAAGGCTGATATTTAGAAATAACATTAGCAGTGGTGGAATTTCTGCAAACAAATATGCCAAACTCACAGTGACCCCTTTAGCTTGGTAAGGAGGCTTGTGACCCCAAAGATGCTTAAATCTTGGAACTATATTTGAGAATCCCCACTTGTATTTCAAACAAATTGAAACCCACGCAGGGGGTAGGAAGCAAGCCTTATATGGGCAGTTGTGATAACATCGCAAAGGGCTGAAGGTGAGAACTGAATGGAATGCCATTTGTTAGATGTGTATGGCTAAATTGGGTTCTTTGATGCAAAGTATAATTTCCCTGGGAGTGCGAAGGCTTGTTTTCTGATGACCAGAAAGGTCCGGTTACATGGAGGGTTAAATTGAGAGCTGATGGTTTATGGACTTTCAGGGAAATAAGTAGAATGTATGCCGAAGGCTGAATTACTTGAGATGGTAGTCGTAAATAGGATTACGTGAAAGAATGCAGGGAAAATGGTATGGGACTGCTGCTTCAAAGGCGTGCTTATCTATTTCTCTCCCTCCCCATGCTTTACAGTGTTTATGGAAAGCCTTGCAGAATCACTATTTCGGTTAATGCGTTTCTGTCACATGGTCTGAATAATAAACTGAGTAATTCATGAATGTAAATGCATTATGTGGAGTACATCTTAACTGACTATGAAAGAAGATTAATTATGTCAAAGGGGTTGGATATTGTGAATGTATCCAATGGGGTTTTAGAGTTAGGGGGATTACAGGATTACATTACTTTGTATTAGAGTTAGCCAATGGAGGGTTTGGGGATGACTTTGCAACAGCATATTTGTGATTATGTAAATTGTCTAACTGAGTATATAAACTGTAACTTTGTTGTCATTCAGAGAGAATCGGGTTCATTTGCATCTCCAAGGAACTGTCTAGCCCTTCCCTATCATTAGCATGCAATAAACTTGCTTTCCTGGCAAAAGTGCATTTGTTTCTTCGTCAAAGCCGTTAGTTTGCATTGGAATGTTGAGTCACTTACTTTCACTGCAAAATTTGGGTGGTGGTGTATGGGTAAGGCAATATGGCATGGTAGGCCCTTCTGCATTTTGCGTGAGAAAAAAACAATAAAACATGCAGTGAAACAATACTGCAGTGACATTTCTTTGTTAAAAAAAACAAATAGAACCCATTGGAATGGAATCTACCCACAAAACATACTACACATACAGTTAGCCTCAAATTCTGTGGGATTTGAATGACTGTATCTATCATTTCCGATACCACTCCCTTCCTGCAAATCAGTTTTGGCCTTGCCATTAATAGAAGCAGACCAGCCTGAACTGTTATATGTTGAAGGGTTGAGTGACATCACTTTCCTGCTTCACCTCTCACAACTTCCTGCCATTCTAGGCCATTACCTAGGGGGTGGAATGGTCAGTAGAGGACTAAAGAAGAGGAAGTTTGAGGAGCAGATCGCAAAGGGAACACAGAAGGCTCAGCTGTGGCTAACTCAATGGGATGGTATGGGTTTATGAAATAAAGAGTGTATACACATACCCAACTCCAGCTTTCTGAAATGTCGCATACCCACTATACTTTAGCCCTAAGCCTTAAACTCGGGAACACATAGGCCCTTCATTATCAGATGTCTTTGCTATCCTTTTAAGGAGATAGGAATGAAAGGGCCAGAGAAATGCAAATGGTTATGTTGTGTAAGGAAGGCATGTTAACAAAGTAAGACAGGCACAAATGACCATAGTTAAAGGGTGTTTATTGAACCCTTTCAAGGTTATGAAAAACGCCTATCTAAACCTAAATCTAAGATCAGATAATAATAATGCAGTCCTAGTGGAGTCGTGTCAAAATAAAAGGGCCTATACTAAAAAAAAAAAACGATTGCCAATCCTTACTGCTAAGTTGCAAATAGTGTGGGGAAATGTTCATGAAAAAGAAAGAAGTGTTCACAAAATGATAAGTCTGGATTTTCGGGCCCTTGGCCTCCCTTCTCCACGTTTTCAGCAGCACGGGGCGAGGCGGTTTACTCGAGCATAGCACACTCTTGAGCTTCTTCGGCACGAGGACACAGTTCTATTAGAAGCATCAGGGCCTTCTATGCCCAAGTCTCTTAAGTTATCAAACATTTCTTGATCCAGAGAGCCAGATGTATCAAACAAACAAAAAAGTTACTTTCCAAGTATTCAAGTAGGGCGATTCACTCTTCACCCTGAACCCCCCTCAGTAGGGGTCAGATCCCTTTTCAAAAGCTTACAGAATATCTTAACTCGTGTGACTCACGGTTCACCCTGGATTCCCCTCAATCGGGCTCAGATGTTTTTTTCAACAATTAGTCTCCCTCAGCCAGGCTGTGATGGTTCGTGCTGTCGAACCCCTTCTTCCTCCCCTTTCTTCAAACTCTCCTCACCTGAACTCTCAGAGTAGTCTGTGTCTTGTACGTTCTGCCGGCTTAGGTAGTCTCTTTCCTTTTTTAGATGCACTTGCCTGTCACGGAGAGAAGCCACAGTGACCACTGATAGACAGCCGTCCAGGGACTTCCCTTCCGGGAGCAAGCCGGAAGAAGGGAAAACCCCAAACAGGGGGAAAAAACCCTTCATGATGTGAAGCCTCCAAAATGTCCGATAGTCCCAAAGCGGGGTAGGCTGGAGTGTAGAATGCACCGGAGCAAACTTGCCGGCTGGACGATGCGAGGAAGTCCGCAGGCAGAACAAACCGCTAGCCCTAGGAAGTAGGGAAGCTGGCAGCTAAGCAGAGAATGTTGCAGTAGCTCAAATGGGGACTGAGAAGCACGGGCCAGAGAGAAAAGGCAGCAGGAACAGGAGAACGTAAGAGGAGAAAGGGAGAAAATAGGATAGTAGAACCGCCTGCAGAGTGGAGTGTGGCAGAGGGAGAGAAATCAACCCGCTGCCAGAGCAGTGACAGCGGAGGGAGAGAAAACAACCCGCCACCAGAGCAGCGACAGCAGAGGGAGAGAAAACAACACACTGCCGGAGCAGCAACAGCAGAAAGGGAGAGAAATAGGGAGAACAGTATCACGAGGAGCGTGAAAGCAGTAAACTCGGAGACTGGTAGCTGGATCCGGGCGTAAAGTGAGGAAGACCAGCGGTCGCAAAGAACAGAGCGAGGGAACCCGAAAGTGCCGGAGCATATCCAGCGAGGTTGCAACACAGTGACTGCCAGGGCGGGGGAGGATGATAACTCCCGGCAGTCCTGCACCTGGCCAATGGGCTGCAACCAGAGACAAAGAAGGGACTAAATCCCTTTCCTACAGTGTTGCAATCTCCAACGCGGAAGAAGCCGCCACTCGCGGCGGCGGTGGCGGATGACACAGGCTCAGACCAATTACTATTTGTATATCCATGGAAGACTTTCGAATATGCACATGGTTTGGTTTGACCCGTTGCAGGACCACTTTGATGTTACAGTTCACAATTCTACACTCTGAGTTGGATACCTATCAGAGACCTTTGAGTGACCACCCATGTGGTGCCGGACCACTTTGTATACAGTATATTGGGTTGTCTCCCAGAGTTCAATTACTAAGTTCAATTACTTCTTCAGTTCCAATTATCCTTTCGTTGCTCATCTCCAATGCTTCACACAAGTTTCTATACAGTCTTTCTGCTTGCAACCTTGGTTCTAACAGAAACTGGTCTGCTATCAGTCTCTCTCTGACTCACCAGCTTTGCTGACTTTACTGGTGCTGCTTTGTTGTCGGAGCCAAGGACAGTACCACAGCGGCAATCACTCCTCCCTGCTTTGGCTATCGATACAGGAGAGACCAGGGCACGTTTGACACACAATGCACCTTTCTTCAGCTTTAATTCCTGGTCTTGTGTTTCTTATTGTTGATGGCTCTCGAAAGTAGTGGGTTTCCTCTGAAAAGGCCAAGGCAACTTACTCCTTGCAACTCTTTCTGTGATTGCCGTCTCCCTCCTCATATTAAACTGCCACCTCGGAACTGCTGCTTCCTTGTATGTTTTACCTTGATCAGGGTGTGCTTTCATGCTCCGCCTTATATCCATGTGGGGAAGTGTGATGGAAGTCAGGTGTGTGTAGTTATCAGTAATTGACAGACTCTGCTTGAACCTTGTGTTGGGACATGTCGGGTATACGGCTCTGGTGTTAGTCTGTTGTCGCTCATGGTGAACTGTCCATGCAACAATGTTCGTGTCGGGAGAAGAGGGGGTTAAGTTTCTAGGTATCCTACCTGGTAGGATGGGGAAAAAATGTTACAAGGAAGGGGATACTGCATCTTGCCCTCCGGTGTCCCACTTCTACTCCCCGAGGACCCCCCCATCCATGTGATTCTCCCACACTGGTCCACCTCCAGGAACTGTATCCAAAAACGATGGCCATGTCCTGCTCACCTGGTTGACAGATCCCCCGGGGACAAGCCAGTGAGACACCCTCAGGTTTCTCACAGTGGGGAGACACCAAAAATGTCATGTTCTTTACTCACTATGCTAAGGAAATTGTAGATCAAAAGATAACATTTGTGAAAGCCAAAACTGTGCCCCGACAAACACATTGGGGGTCATTCCGAGGTTGGAGGTAAGGGATTACCGGCGCCTGTAAGGGCACCGATGGCGGTAATCCCTTACCTCCGTATTCCGAGTTCCCTTTGCGGGTCCCTCTTTACCTCCTGCTTTTAGCAGGAGTAAATTACGGGACCCGCAAAGTGACCTTGGAGTAAATTACGGCACCGTAATTTACGGTGCCGTAATTACCTCCTTCCCCATTTCCATTGAGCCCTATGTGGGCAGAAATGGGGATGGGGAAGGGCTATGGTGAATGGGGAATTACCGGTCCATCCAACCTTGGAATGGACCGGAAATTACTCCATTCACCATGCCGGTATTCCATGGAGTAAATAGCTCCATGGTTGCCAACCATGGAGCTATTTACTCCATGGTGTAGTCCTAACTCGGAATGAGGCCCAATGTATTTATGCCTTCTATCTATCAATGCTAAAACTGGTGGTGAATGGGAGGACTCAGGCATTCACAGATTATCGGGAGGCTCTCAGCTTCCTTACAAACATGTAATCCTTGTGTAGTGAACTGTAAAGATATGAAATATTGGGATGTGAATCCTTTCTTAGATCAAATAATTTTCTTCTTGTTCTGATGACACATGTGCTGGTATATTAGGGTTGATGTCTTTTTTCTGATCTTTTGGGCGTGGGAACAGGTTACTCTGAAGGGGACCACTAATAGCGTTACCCTGATAGTTGTTTATTTATTTGTTATCATTCATTCTGTTAATTGCCAATGGAAATGCCGGGGCAAAGATTGAGGAGAGTTATGGTGCTCCTTTCGGCAATTCAAATGATAATATAGACTAGAAACATACCAGTCCTGTAAGGAATGCAGGCACAAATCTGCTAGCATTACGTGGAGCAATGCAGACTTATGTCAGCATCGTGATGTTGAGGGCAAGTGGGGGCCTTCTTGCCTAGACTCCACCTTCCAGGAAGACACTTTGATGTCAGGGCAAAACACACTTATGGGAGTGATGAGGGTACAAGGGATTTTTCTGATTTGGACTCCTCCCTGACCATGAGACTCAGATTGTGCATTGCCTGTCATTGTGGGGTGGAGGGGTCCTCTGGCCTTGAGTGATAATATAGAATGGATACATACCGTACCATTAGGAATGAGGGCACACATTCTTTCAAGGAGCACAGACTAATGGCTGCATCTTGATGTTGAGGGAAAGAGGGGGGCTTTCTGGCTTGACTCCACCCTCCAGGAAGTCACTATGATGTCACGTCCAAACATGTTCATGAAGTCATGATGGTGGATGGGAACCTCTTATCTGGATTCCTCCCTGGGAATGATACTCAGATTGTGCATCTCCTGTCATTGTGGGGAGAAGGGGGTCCTCAGGCCTGCACTCTACCCAGGGCTTGAGTCTTACATTGAGGACTCTTCACTGGTGTGTAGCTTGGTGAGACAAGCAGGCGTTAGATGACACTGGGCCTCATTCCGAGTAGGGCGCAAAGGGATACCTGGCACCGTTAAGGACATCGGTGCTGGTAATCCCTTTGTGCCCTACTACCAGGTCCCTTAGCGGGTCCCGCTATGGGCGCCTGGTTTTACCAAGCACCCTTACCGGGAGCCGCTAAGGCACCAGGGAGCAAATAACAGTACCGCAAATTGCGTTACCGTTATTAGCTCCCTCCCGATTCCCATTGAGCCCTCTGAGGGCTCAATGGGAATGGGGATTGCCTTTTTCAATGGGGACTTACCGGTCCCGCAAAGGTCGGACTACACCGGTAAGTCCCCATTGAACCAGGTCAGAGTCGGTACCGATATTGGAGGCAGCCATGGTGCCTCCAATCTCGGAATGAGGCCCATTGACTGTTCTCTTGTGTCACCTGTCTGATGGAAGGTGCAGAGGTCTGCATGTCTTTCATGTCACAGTGAAGCCAGGGTTGGGGGACTGTAATGTTAGGTGATGCAGAGTAATCATCAAAATAATATTATTTGGAAGATTTGCTCACTTATAACACCCCACACCATGCTTTGCTTTTATATTGGCTGCCCTGACCTGTGAGGTTGATCTGTCTCTGTAGGCGACATGATGACTTGTTGACCGCTTTGTGAAAGCTTGGATGTGGTGCCTCTTGTCTAAAAGGTTGCGGATTTCCCTGCCCACACAGACTGGCAACATGTTTACTTGTTTTCATTGTCAAATGGTAAGAGCATGAGTTCACCTGGAAGAGTGGTGTGGATTGGGTTGTGCATGGTTGCCTGTAATTAATGCCAACTTGAAAAACGGGAACTTAGTCACTCTATTCACTGCATCTGTAATTAAACGATTCAGCATGTCTCTATACATTCTTGTCACTATGTTGCCTTTACTTATGCTAGCCAGGGGGTTTGAACGTTTTCTTGATGTGTTCTTCTGGAATTGGGTATCATTTATTGGCGTGGGTGCAGGAGAGGAGTACTCCGGAATGGGGGTAGTCGTTCCTATTGTTCTCTCTCCCCTCATCTTGTTGGCTATATTTTCAGGTTCCACGGTGTATACCTCTGATGCTGCAACCTGAGGTGATGGTATACAATCCTATGTAACTCTTTAAAGGGATAGTTATGCATTTCGCCGACTAAATGTATCTGTATAATGTGAATGCATCACTTTAATGCAGTTTTATGGCAGGTCACTTGAAAATCTTGGCCTGGAATGTGAAGGTGATGATACTCTTCCTAAGAGAAAATACATTCTGTACTGTATCAATCAAAAAAGGGCAGAATTGTTTTTCTCCAAGAAACCCATTTACTTGATATACGTTAGGAATAAGTAAGCAATGGGATATAAATAAATATTTCTCGCTATACCACTATGGAGACTAGGGTAGTCCATGTTCATTTTCGCTTCAAGACTGGGAGGCAAGTTATTCATCTGGAAGGGGGGTGCATTCTGGCAGAGTTAGCGGTGGAGGGGGGGGAACTGATATTGGGTAATGTTTATGTACAAAGTGTAGGTCAAGAATATCATCTAACACATAGTAGTGAATACTTAGCTTCATTAGATGGGGACTTTATTGCGGTGGGGAAGAGTAGAATTCTTTACAAGATGAAAGGCTGGGTAGGACATTGGGTGGTAGGCTTCCAACTACCATGAGACTTAGAAGATCTATAAGGGAACTCACGGAGAGATGGGAGTTGGTAGATCCGTGAAGATGTCTATTCCCTGAGGAAAAACAATATACATTTAATTCCCTACCTTATAACGCATTCTCTATGGTGACATTTCTGAGTCATTGCTATGGGAGGTCTTGGGTCTAGAAATGTGTGAGGATGTATATGACTATTGTGAAGAATCCCGGGGTATTGTCGCTGCTCCCAATGGGGGGTGCCCTTTCCCATGAGGCCAGGGAAGTGAGGCCACTACCCGATAGTGCCCCTGTGGGTGGTACTCAGCTGGAGTATATGATGGGGAAGGAAACCCCCTATGGGAACAGTGATGACTATTATGGGAGAAAGCGGTATTACCGCATTACATCAGCATCTCCCTCATCCTCCTGCCATACACAGGGTTCCATAATCCCACACACTTCCATGTCAGGCTGAAGAGTAGATGTTCCGGTCCCTCTGAGAGGTGTATACCGAAACTGGGATTGGAAGAGCATCAGTAACCCAGTGGAGAGTAATCCCGACAACACTGGGATTCAGAAGATATGCAGAGGAATAAGGAACATACCGCGGAATCAAGGTACGCGCTGCATTCAATGTGGACACTTTAAACATATAAAAAGGAAAGAAGGACTGCAAAATACATCTGATCCTCCCTGGAGGAGCCGCAAGAGCCAGCATGGCCCAGGAGAGGAGAAAGCAGACCAGGACACCGAGAAGGGTACAGGAAGCTACAGTACTGGTCCGGAGTGGGAGAACCACTCGTCAGTCCCACCAAGAGAAGTTCCAGGCATTCCTTACAGCTGGATAGTGCAAGAGGGAGTAACCACAGAGTGTACTGCTATGGAGTTGCCGCAGCTCGGAGAAAAACCACAATGGTCGGGGAAGTCCCACAGCTGATCGAAGATGCCAGGGAAGACCCAGGACAGTCGCAGACTAGGAGAGAAGGTGTGCACATCGCTGGGAAGGCTCTGGGGCCCCAAGAATGTGGAGATTCCAAAAGTGGAGAATAAGTCAAGAATACATGGTCTCAGATCCTAACCAAGGGGAAGATGTGTTTGTTTACCACGAGTCGCACACCAGTACCTGGCAGGAGAGTGAATCAAGTCTATCTAGAAGGAGGGCCACACAAAAGAAGCAAGTCTGGGACCCATACCCATAAAAAGGAAGAAGGATCCTCAGTACCTCTTCATAGTCACAGTACCTGGCATAGTGATAGGCCAGTTGGGCTGTGCATAATTAAAGGTAAAGGAAACCAGGGGAAGAAGCCATTCCCCCTGACAACACAAACTGCCAAGAAGCCTGAGAAAGGCCAGGGAATGGAGACATTTCCCCATAAGGCATTGTGTGATTTGAAAAGCCAGAGAAAAGCCAGGGGAAGGTAGACATTCCCCAGCAAGTATTATCTTACTTCAGAAGCCTGAGGAAGACAGGGGGAGGGAGCAATCCCCCTAACACCACCCACTGGGTCTAGAGGGGAGGGAGTCATCCCCCTGGCCAAAGAGCTAAAGAAGCTTATATGCCAAGGAGAAATCACACTGAAGACAACTATAGTAAAAAAGGAACATTCCTTGGGAACTGTGGTTTGGAGAAACCTGGTGAACCTGGAACTTTATGTTGTTTACAAGCGACACTATAACCTGAGTAAGAGAGACATTGCCTAAGACCACAGTCTCAAGGTGGAGCTGCTGAAGACCCCTAAGTTGTTTAGTTCAGTTCAAATTTTAAGGGTAGGAAATAGGATTTTTGACACAGGACAGTGGACTCTTTACTTTGGACATCCTGACAGATTCCATAGTATTATTAGTTGAGGCAGGGAAACCTCTCTTAGTATTAGGGATAGTTAGGGGTTTTCCTCCTTTATTTTCATCTATAAAAGTCTTTGCCAACCACCATGCCACCCTGTGTCAGCCTCGTACTTCTGCAGCCTTACATAATGCAGACATTCCTGTGGTAATAGATGTTTTGCGGGGTGTCGGGGTGTGTGGGTAGGTGGTAGAGATTGAAATAACTCTCCCTTTCCTGGACTTTCTCCGGAAAGAAATTAAAAGATTGAAGAAAATGAGGGTATGTTTGATGACTACTTCATTTTTTGGATGCAATAAAGGCTATGCTGAAGCTTCAAATAATTCGCTTTTTATCCCAACTGACGATGACCAGGAGAGGACACCATTTATTTGATTGTAATATTTGGGTAGAATACATGAGGTGGCTTGTGACTAGTACAAGGCTTTCTTGAATGGGTGAATTTTTGCTTGTCCGAGGGAAAACAAGTTAGAGTCATGGATAGCATTCTCTCCTGGGAGGAAGTTAAGGAATGCAGCAGATCAAATGTGGTCTAATAAATGCCAGAGCAAAAATGGCTATACGTAGGAGTCTTATAGAAACTTCAGAGACCTGCTATTCTCATTATTACAAAATCTATTTTTGGAGTGTATTGAGAGGCAGGATATCCCTGAATCAATGTGGGTTGCAATCGCCAGGCTGATCCCAAAAGCTGTTAAAGACAACTCCAAGTGTGCAAATGACTAGGTCTTATCCCCTTCTGAATGTTGATGTGAAGCTCGTGGCCACGTTTTGTGCAAAAAGAATATTGGGGGAAATTCCAAGTCTAATTTCATTTAAAAAAAAAAAAAAAGATTTTGGTGCAGATAGAAAATGTATTGATAATGAGAGAACTCCTTAATATCATCCAGCTGCATAGAAATTACCTGGACCCCTCACCCCAATTTCTGTAGATGCTGAGAAAGTGCTAAACCGTCTTAGTTTGCCATATCTCGATGCTGTGCTGAAAAAGATAAGGCGCGGGCTGTTCTTTATGAGGATATTTAGAGCCTTGTGTAGTGGGACGGTTTGATTCTTAGTCATTGGGACACTTTCTGACCTCTTAAGCGTGAACTGTGGTGTCTGAAAAAAATATGAAAGGGGTACCGTGACATGGGTGAGATATGTAAGGGAACTGCATTACATGGACATGCAGCGTATAGTGATATAGACACTCTGATATGTAAATATAAAAAAATAGAGAATAATGGATAATGCATTGATGATGCTAACATATATTAATGCACTAATAATTGCTTTGCTGACATAACGAACTTCTTAAAAATGCATTTTCTAAAATACTATAAATGTTAGTTGGCCATATTGCTAAAATGCACAAAGCCACTGAAGGTTAAGGTTGCGCTCTGAGAATGAAAGCAGGCATCTATCTCTAAACATTTCACAAAATAAATGAACTTCTGAGATCGAGCCGAGAATACCACTGGCTGTTTATTAAACTGCAAAAGAGGGGTCGGGGGAGTAGTGAGGTTAAAGACTGCAGACATCCTTCAGACAGCCATGTGTGGGTCAACGCTATCTTTGCAAAATACAATTGGATGAACATATTATTAACATCATATGCATGGGAGAAATCTGATTATTGTTTCACACTGTGCACATATTTTCAGGTACGAGGTCACGTACTTGGCACAATGGCTCCTAAATATCACGCAGCTACAAGAAAACTACATGGAACCCTCGCTTAAATTATGCATTTGGACAATTGCATTGAAGAACTTAGACAAAAAGATAGCATTTGGTGTTTGATGTTTTTCACTAAGAGTGTTATTGGAGCTAGTGTTCTGCATTTAATTTTAACGTGGATATTGCTGGCTCACTGATCATTGTACATCCAAACTATGATGATGCTGTATCTTTAATTTAAACCACATTTCAGAGCATTGGTCCTCATTAAAAAGGAGCAGACCCAATTGCTAGCCTAATTGAGCAAAGGAATTATCAAATTCAAGCTTCCTTCAAATGGAGACCAAGAGACAAGAGAATTAGGTGCAAAGGCCTGGTTAGAGATTCTTCAAATGTCTCTAGAAAGGGAACATGGTCCTCATGCAAGATTCTTGAACAGGTTGGCATTCCCAATCATCTCACAGAGAGGAGATAACTGAAGAAAGTGCAATTATGAGCCTAGTTTAAACCCAAAGACATATGCTGGTGCTGTCCCTCAGAATCAATTTGACCTGGGAAGGATGGCAAGTACCCCTCCATGGGTAAACTGTGAATTTTGGGAGAATCCAAATTATCTGTGATTTCCCGGAGACCCCAACAACATCTTCAACCAGTATAGGCCTACATTTTAGAGATATGAATCTAGAGAATATCAGAAAAACACACATTTGGGAATCCAGGTGAGAATGCTTACAAAACAAATTGGAAAATTATTCGCCAGCACTCAAAATAGTGCACCTCCTGCATCACAAAATGAATACATCTAACCACCATACAGAACTCAAGCAGGTGGCTAATTTAAAGAACACTCGATCAAGACCAACCAGATAATTAGGGAAACCAAACCAGAGTTGTACGCATAGTTGCATTTAGGGCTCGAAATATTGAGAATTATGACGGAAATGGGTGTATCTCAGAAAAATAGACAAATAAACAAAAAAATAGAGAGGCCGATTTTGATCTAGAATACAACCACCAAGTGAAGAATTTCATAACAGAAGATAGAATGCCTTGAAAACCAGGAAGCAGAAAAGAAAGATACCCCTTCACTGCAAACAGAGTTTAGCGAAGAGCCAAAATAACAAAGTATAACATTGAACACTTAAGTGTAGGACTAAAGTTACCAAAAAATAGCAGAAAGAAGTACTGTGAGCATGCTTTGGATCCTAAACCAAATAGCAATAAAGATCAACAAAGTAAAAAAGTAATGCGGTGATAGACACATCAGTACAGAATCTGATAAACGAATTAGCAATAATTATGGATTCATACTAAGCTAGAAATAGCTTAGTAGAATATCTTCCAACCTAGAGGTCAGGCTAATGTTAAGATGCAGCAAGAAACCTCCAAAACATGGGAAATTGATTCAAACAATTGATCAATTGGTCATTGAAAATTGAAGGATTGTATACTGGAGTAAAATGACAGAACATTCCAAGGTACCAGGTATCGACAAACAAGGACATTATCTAGCTGACCAATTGTCAAAAGAAGAAGGAGCCATAAAAAATTGACTGTGTGGCTAATAATGACATTGGATGATCAAATATATAGTCCGTGAGGACGTATTGTTTCCTCGTAATTGTGTTAACCAGTCTTACATTATTAATCACTTTTAGGTTTTGCTACATAGAAGGGGGGTGCATCCGCTCGAAACTTTGATACCTGTTGATAAATGTTTTTATTATGTCTTTTTCTTTTGTGCATCTGCACACTCTATCCTCTAGGGAGTCTCAACATAGATGGGGCTATTACAATAATACCCTTTTGTTAATTATGAATGTGATCCATGTAATTTCCAATAGAATTAATTAATGATTATGTTTGCATTTACTACAATATGGGGAAAAGAGTGGGGATGGTATATTGATCCTTTGCCTTTTAACTACTGTATGCTATGCCTCTCTAAGGGCACTATTCTTTGGTCAATTGGAATGACAGCATCTCAGGGAATTTAGATGGCACTAACTTGGATGAGTTGAAAGGCCAGTTCTGATGCCACTGGGATGTTCTCTTTTTAAATAGGATTACCCTAACATTATTTTATTTATTTTTAAACCCTTCTAATCATTAGTTTCTTTTTCAAAATGGCACCTGTACACAACCGGGATGCCACGTCTCCTTCTTACACTATCAATCACAGCCCCTACTCTGTTTCCTTCTGCATACAAAGGGATGGTTCTTAGTCAATGGGTACTTTTAAGGGTTGTATCAATATTGTGAATGTGATTAGTGAGGACAGACATCTGTATGTAGATGATTCCATTCACTTCATTTATGGCAATAGAGGTATTACTGCCAAAGGTCTACTGGCAGACAATATATTTGATGGATATCATTTAGGATGTGTGGACATTGAAGCGTGGAGTTGTGAGTAAAGCGAATATACTTAATAAGCTATTGGCTTAGGCCAAAAGGAGGGTTTGTCAAACGGTAATTATATAGTGCCTCCTTAGTATTTATATTGGCCTAAGCCCAATCGCTTTACATGGAAAACCGCGTTGCAAAGGTCTGATTTTTGGGTTAACTTTGCCGCCATTTTAAGATTCAGCCACCATTTTGATTTCTACTCATGTGTTCTTCATTCTAAAATGGTGGACTATGTTTTCAGCTTGCAACCAAGTCTCCTGACCTTTGAGTTCTGTTAATGTTTAGGTTGTCCAATAGCCGACTGTTTAGACTGGGTAAAGAGACCTTGCTCTCCATTTGAACTGTCATCGAAGTATTGTCTGCGCACACAATCCTCAGCCTTGTATAAACATTGGGACAATATAAAGCAAACCTTGAGCATGAACACAGGCAAATGCAATTGTGAGGAGACAACAAACAGTGCTTGTTGCAGGATTTGAAAACATACATCGTTATTGTGTCTTCATGGAAATGCAAACCTATGTAATCCTTTGCATATTATTGTATAAACTGTATGTGAACTAGGCATGAACTCTAGACCACGAATTATCAACATGTAGAGAGGCTGGACAATATTACTCAGAATTGTATAAAAGCACAAATGTTTTTAATGTCCCGCACTCTCTCCTTTCTTTGACGGGCTGGTACTCATTGCGGGGTGTTGAGAGCCAGATAGCTATCTGTGTTTCTTTGTAACTGTACAGAATAAAGATCTGTGAATCTTTTTAGCCCGTGATTGGTGTATTTCCTTTTGTGGTACTCAGCCTCGATATTTCTTTGTCTTTACAACTGCATGGGACAGAATGAGCTTGTTTGGAAAAATAGTCCACTACAACCATAATAGTATCATATACGTTATCCTTGGGTAAATCAGTTACAAAGTCCATTGAGATGGACTTCCATGGTTCATTTGGGGTGGGTAGAGATTGTAACAGCCATGCCTTCTTTGAGCGATCTGATTTTTGCCTCATGCACACTTCACAGCCCTGAATGCACGTATGTATGGTCTTGTCCATGTTTGGCCACCAGAAATACAGCTGCACAATATGTTTGGTCTTACGTTCCCCCAGATGCCACGCCAAAAGAGACGTGTGACACCACAGAAGGGCCTTCTTCCAGAGATTGTCAGTAGCCAAAAATATCCTATTGTCATGATAAGGTAAGCCATCCCATGTCTTTCTCTTGTATTCTTCTGCCACCCAGTCCTGTAATTTTGTGCCAGAAAAAGCTCTACGCACCTCCCCAAACAGGTCTTGAGATATGGCCCCAATTATGCATTCCACTGGAATGATGTTAGCCTCTTCCTGAATTCCTACTGCAAAATGTTGCTGTCTAGTTAAAGCATCCACCTTGCCATTCTTGCAGCCTGGCCAGTGGGTAACCATGAAATTAAATTCTCCAAAATACTGAGACTACCTTAACTGCCTTGGACTCCGTTTTTTCGCAGATCTCAAATATTGCAAGTTCTTTTGATCCGTCAGGACCACCACCTGTTGACAAGCCCCAATTAGGCTGCCTTCATTGCTAATATCTCCTTGTCTGTAATAGATTTGTTCTGCTCACAACTAGTTAACTTTCTAGAAAAATAGGTTACTGGATGAAGGACTCCTTCCGAATCCCTTTGTGACAAAATTGTCCCAATCGCTAGATTGGAGGCATCTGTTTCCACTTGAAAAGCCTTCGTCAAATCTGGATGTTGTAATATGGGTGTTTCCATAAATGCCCTTTTCAAATTCTTAAATGCCTCCTCAGCTTCTTCATCCCAAGTGAACTGAGTCGCTTTGCAGAGCAACCTAGTAATAGCTGCTGTGATCAGGAAGACGTTATCAATTAATCTGTGGTAGAGGTTGGTGAACCCTAAACATGATTTCACATCCTGTATGCATTGCAGAGACTGCCTTGTGGTCACCACCTGCACCTTCTTGTAATCAATGGACACTCCTGCAGGGATAAAAATGAACCCTAGCAATTCCACTTTCCTAGTATGAAATGCAAACTTCTCAAGCTTAGCGAACAACTTGCCCTCCTGAAGCCGCCTTAGTACAGCCTTAACATGCTGCATATATTGCTCCTCAGACTCAGAATATATAGTTATTGCCATCAATATAGACTATGACAAACTGATCTAAGTACTTTCCCAGAACCTCCTGCATGGAATGTGGAAAGGCGGTCAGTGTATTACACAGGTCGAATGGCATCATCAGGTACTCAAATAATCGAACCTTAGTGTTGAAGGCAAGCGTCCCCAACCAGCACGATCCTCCCGGCAATGAGAGACAATGAAGGACTCTCCCAGAATGGGAATAAGGCCAAGACAGAGTGCGGGTGAGCGTAAATGGGAGTTTATCAATCAGAATAGGGCATGCAAAGAACTCTGCAAACTCCGAGAGTGCTCTGTCTGACAATAGCAAAGACAGGCGTATACATTTACAAAACACGTCATCAGAACCTACATACTATAAGGGGCACAAGTTCAATGGGATTGGGTGGCGATGACTAGCTATAGGCGCTGCTGCGATGTGGTTGGCCTTGGCTGGAGGACGTCACTGGTCAGCCTCGTGGGTTGGGCTGGGCCTGGCAGGTCAGCTGAGTTCATCCGGGCGGTTTTGTTGTGCCATTGTGGCCAGTGTCAGAGATGAATGTCTTTTCCTGACTTATTTGCCCTAGGCCATGCACACTGCAGTCATTCAGTTATTGCAATATTATCTTCTTTGGTAAATCTTTCAATAGGTTACTCTACAGGTTAATGCAACACAGGAGGAATGCACCTTGAGAGGGGTTTGATGGTGATTCATCAGTGCATGGTTACCAGTGTCCTGTTGACCGGTACCATAGGTCGAGGGGCTAAGTCTCAGGGCATGGGACAGGCGGTACATGTCTTTCTGTCTTGTTAGAAGTCGTTATGAATGTGCTGCTGTATGTTGCCACAGTATTGGGTGTCCTAATTGTACAGGGGCCATAAGTCTAAGGTGATCCGGTGGGTTGTGGGGTTTAAGAGGGGGCGCCTTTGGATTTGTGTATTCAGGCGGAGGTTTACTGCTGTGTTGTAAATAATGCAGGTGGCGGGCCGTGGCCTTGGGTGCTGCAGAGGGGACTACAAATCTTTGAAGCGGCTCCAGCCTAGTTGGGGGAGGTGGAGCAGCGCGGCGTGGGCCTCTGCTCTCTTGTTTGCCAGTCTTCGCAGGGTGGGAGGGGAAATGGCCTTGCACATATTCACAAAGGTATCTTCCTCGTGTGTTGCCAATTTTAGGTGAAAACATCATACACATTCAAATACTATACAATACTCATTTGAATCATACGAAGACATACATTTTAACTTTGCTAAATGTCTCTCAAATATAGCCAGTCTGAGCACATTATTTGTACACTTACGTTTTAACAAGTACAACATTTAGTTATATGCATATACATTTGCAGTAAGTGAGGTAGTAGTGTGGTTGGTGGAGCACAAAGAAAGTGACTCGCCACCGTGCGTGGCGGTAGTGGCACATAAGGGCTTAGACATACACACATGACGGGTGCATTCTCGCGCGTCCTTCACATGAGCCCTCTGTATCGTTACACTTGTCTTCCCTTGTACTCTAGCAGCATTAGTTTGGTTATGGCGCGGGACCGTGGAGTGTAAGCTTTTCAATGATACACATAACGAATAGTCCCCGGGAATGCTTTTTATTATTTGCATACAACCGCAGCGGTGTGGGTTCTTCATTGCTAGTGTCATGTAAACATGCATTCTACCATAATTACACATTTTACAGGTTTCCCTAATAGAAGAAGTTTTGTGAAGAGAATGCGCGTATTGCAAGTAGTTTTGGCATTAGTATTTGGGGAATTTCTGCTTTCATCCGATGACCATTTTACAGTTCTCTTCATCACCCAGGCCTCGCTGGCCGGGTCATGCTGGGAGCAGTGATACACTGCGGAAGGTGAAATGTTACAGTGTTAGTATCTTACGCTAGCTCATGTCCGTCTTGTTCGTGGGAACGGGCTCACAGCGGATCTGCCAGGGAGCTGCGGCCACAGGGATAATTGAAACTCTCCGAGGGTGGGGGCCGCGCTACAGTGCGCTGAGCTCACACCATCTTTATTAGACAAAATGGTTTCTGAGGCCTAGCTAAATTCAATACGTGTGGGCAATGTCTTCAGCAGGTGAGCCCTCCACCACCTGGGCCCTGGTGGTATGAGGGGACGCCCGATGAGCCATGGCCCTCACCTGGGGAAGGGATGTAGGCAAGGGGGGTCTTTTGGACCAATCCTCCCCTACATTTCCCCCTTTCGTTACTTAAGTAACAAATTCTTTAAATCTTCCAATCTCCTACACTCCTCTTCGTCAATGATTGCGTCATCCCATGCTGGTGTGCCTTTTATGGGCATCCACGCTCTGCACACCCCCCTTAAGCTCTCACCCCTCCTGGCATATTCATCTGGGGTACAGGTCAGGTATATACATCTGCTCTCTCCTTCCAAGTCTACCCACACCTCCTGGTACCATTCTAGTATACGGGGCTCTCTGATGGTGGTATGCCACAATTTGTCTACGATATCCTTGTCATGATACCTGGGCACTAGCTGATACCTGGGTGTGTCATCAGTTCCTGTTTGTACCTGCACTTCCTGCATAGTTTGTATTGTACCACGGGTGTTGCCCTTTGTCACCATCATCATTGCACCATTAGGTACTGCGTTAGCACAACATCGAAGACCCACCTGGCACAGGCAAAAAATAAAGAGGAGGAACACCACAGCCGGCATCAAAAATTTCACAGTCATTCCCAGCTATGACGGAACCCAGGAGAAGATATTGTCGAACCACGTGCTTTCTTCTGCTCCGCCTTCCATTTTCATTCTTTCTCCTAGGTTATGTACTGCTTCGATCACATGGGACAGGGAGCCATTGTCTGCGTCTTCAGAAGGTACGAAAGTGCAGCGGGCACTTCCTATTTTTCGGCAAACACCTCCATCCATCGCCGTCAGCAGGTCCAAGACATACCTTTTTTGCATGGTCATCAGCCGTAAAGCTCTTAGTTCCACTTTTATTACGTTAAACCCTTCTTCAGTGTCATTTGCCAGCTGGATCAGCTCCCAATGTGTTATCTGGAGCCATTTTGCGTTTGCTCTGGCCTGGATGCTTGGGATGAGTGAGGCAAAGAATGTTTCTGCCGAGCTGAATAATCGGTATCTGTCTCGGATCTGTGCCAGCAACTCTGACGATGCTTTTGATATGTAGTTTGATGCTCGTCTGTTTCGGGTCAGCACCTCTTCCTTACTCCCGGAAGACAGGACATACATTTGCGACTCTGCAGTGGGCTGGACTGCGCTCTGCTGGGTGTTTTCTCGCGTCCTTTTGCTCCCGTCAATGTGGCTTTCTGGAATTACCATTAGTGCTGAATGCAGAGTGGCCATTTAGCAGCTGCCACTCCATGATTGGGGGAGGTGCAGGTATGCCTGGTTGCCACATACCCAATACGTGTCCATCAGGGCCGCTGTCCCCTTTCTTAAGTCTGGGATGGTGAGGGTCTTGTTACAGTTCTTGTTTGTCCCCATGGAGCCTTTTCCCTCCCCTTTAAAACACAGTTCATAGTCTATTTCCTTCTGCAGCTTGAAGGGTTTTTCAATGGCTGTTACCCAAGTGAGTTTTGAAATGTGTTCCTTCCATACTGGTGTGCACGTTTCTTCTATCCATTGCAATTTTTCTGGTGCCACACCCCTCAGCGCTTCAGCCTTACACATTACTTCTTCGTCCTTCCACTTGTTGTCTGAAAAAAGTGTCCCTTGTATTATAAAAAATGGTTCTTCTAGACATATCACTCCTACTGTCTTTGGCTAGCAAGTTTTCTCGTTCTGCAGCATTTTAAAAGTAACTTCATGTGCCTGGAAGGTGTTCTTAATCCTGCACAACGTGAGATGAAGGAGACATTGGGCATCCACAATAGGCAAATCTTTGGGTAACAATACTTTGGGTGTACCTGAAGCATGAGGAATGAGGGAGCAGACATAACAGCTCTCATTTGTTGTTTGTTTAGCTGTTGCACTCATATCCGCATACCATTTATTTGTCTGGTGGGGGTGTCGTGGGTCTTCCAGTTTATCTAGCCCTAACCCATAATACTCATCATACTTCCTCCTCTCCGCTTCCCTTTTTCGTCTGTTATTTCTTTTCCTAATGTACTTCCCGGCTTCATGGGCGATAGACAAAGTGGGCCCCCCTTTCTCCTTCCCGCCCCCCTTTACCCAATCATCATATAATATTTCATGTGTTGCTGTCATTCTTTCATTTTCTTCCATTCTGTTATCTGACAATGTGTCTATGGCTATGGGGGCAGGTTGGCTGGTGGGGGTGTTATACAACCAGGATATGGCGGAGGGGTTTCGGTCATTTAAACTACGGGCATTGTAATTAGATATTTTCGGCGGAGACACTGTTTTATTTTGCATTTCACCCTGTAGCCCTTCATTTTTTGAGATGACAGCATTGGATGGTGTGGTATAATAACCCCATACAAGTTTATTTCCGTCCCATACCAAAAAATCACCTTCCTTAGTATTTACACTTGCAGTTGCATTGGTCCCAGTAGTGCTGTTAATCCCTCCCCCCTCGTTCATCTCGATAGAGATGAACGCTATGAACCAATATGTAACCAGGTCAAACATTATTGTAAAAAACAATGTAATGCACACAGATAATCCACACTCATACAAATATTTGCATCTCTCAGTTAACAATTCTCTAAATCTAATAAATCTATCCGTTGCAGGCTGCCCGTTAGATGCCATGGTAGCTCCTGTTTGGGATATAAAAGTGCATTAAGTGCATGAATGTAAACATTTTGTTGGCACTACCAGTGCTGGTATGTATTGAAAGGGAATGGGAACGGGTAGGGCTGTAGGGTTGGGGATGCACAGACAAGGGAGTAGACACGGCATATTTATATCACATCCTTAATTATATATATATATATATATATATATATATATATTATATATATATAAGTTCCACAAAAGAAAAAATATATATATTTTTTTTTTATACCCTTAAATGCAAGTATATTTGTCAGCCACTTTTTCATTCAGGTGCATTACTGTCACACACACAAGTTCATATTCAGACATTCTGTTCATTTGCATTGTTTGCTGTTGTCTGTGCCTCCTCATTCACCTCTTCCTGCACATTATTATATGCCCTTCGTACATCTGTCAAATGTACCCAATACTTCAGGCCCTTTACTTTTACTGCCGTGGGCGTGCAAAACACTACCTCGTATGGGCCATGGAACCGTGGTGCATTCTACCGGCGCACAAAACTCCTGACATAAATGAATTCACCCGGCATCAGCTGTAGCTGTGTTTCAGGCTCGGTGACAGACCCTGTTGTGTTTCCCTCCTCTCTCGTGAAAGGTGGAGAGAGCTGTTTTGATATTGTGCGCGCTGCTCTCGTTAATTTCTTCAAATAGTCTGTGAACTCATCTCCCAATATCGCAGCGCTTCTGTGTGCATCTGAGTGTTCGCGCAGTGGGGAGTGTGCTGCGTGCATTCGTCTCCCAGTCACGATCTCGTGCGGGGATAAATGGTGGTCCTTGCTTGGCTGATTTCTCAGCTCAAACAGTGCAAGGGGCAAACAGTAAATCCAGTTCTTTTTTAATGAAAAGCATAGTTTCGACAACCTTCCTTTTAACAGTCTGTTCATCTTTTCCACTACGCCATTACTTTGAGGATGATAAATCGAGCACAATTTATGCTTTATTCCCAACAATGTAGTTACTTCCTTGAAGAGCTCATTTACAAAATGAGTGCCGTTGTCCGAGCGAATCACGTCACAAATTCCCCAGCGCGGAAACACTTCCCTCACTAGGAAATTTGCAGCGCTTTTAGCATCAGGTCGTGCACATGGGCCTGCTTCTACCCACCTTGAAAATGGGCATACAACCACAATCATGTAACGTGCCCCATTACACCTTTCTCCCATGTCCGCGTAATCGATATGTAGCTCTCTGAATGGCCCAATTGGTTTTGGAATTGTTCCCCGGAGCGTACGTAATGTCATTCCTGAATTGTATATCTGACATGTTGTGCATTTCAGCGTTAATCGAGATATGTGTTCCTGGAGACAGGGCACGAACCACTCCTCCTGTATCTCTGCTGCAATGCGTTGTTTTGTATTGTGTGCTGGGAAGTGTAGTTGTTGGAACGCAATTTCCAATAACTTTACTGGCATTACCACTTTTCCTGAGTTATTTTGTCGCCACAGTAAGTCTGTCGCTGATTGGCTGCACCCTCTTTTTATCCACATCAATTTTTCATTTGCACTTGCTCCTTCCTGTAATTCTAGTATTTGTGATATAGGCATCATATTGTACCCTTCTGGGAGCTCCTCGTTTATCTTGTGCTGCAGCATGTACTCACCTGCTTCATATTTCTGAAAGTAGGAAGCTTCCTTGGCGGCAGCGTCCGCTGCCTCGTTTCCCAAAGACACAACATCTGTGTTGGATGTATGTGCTTGGCACTTCACTATTGCCACCGCTGTGGGATCTTGTAGGGCCTCAATCAACTCCTTCAGCAATTCTGCATGCTGCACTGGAGTTCCATCTGCTCGTCGAAACCCCCTCCGCCCCCATCTTGCTAGACCCCCATGTACTGTTGTCGTCATGTAAGCTGAGTCTGTGTATATTGTCACTGCACAACCTTTAGCTGCATGTAGTGCTTCTATGAGGGCAATCAGTTCTGCTGCTTGTGCGGAGTAATGTGATGGGAGGCGGTACTGCACTAGTGTCTCATACTCACCGTCTTCTAATCTCACCACTGCCATACCCACATGTTTCTCTGCCGTGTCCACGTCAATTGATGCTGACCCATCTACGAAGTACACTTCCCCCTCGCTCAGAGCATTCTCACACACCACTGTGTCCTCCCCTCTTTCTCCTGTGTAAGTTGCACAATCGTGTTCCTGCATGTCCTCTAGTGTGCACGCTTCTGTAATGAATGTTGCTGGATTCACTGTCTCGCCACATGGATGTTGGCGCTGGACAATATTATTTTATAGGCGGTTGCCTGCTGTGTTGTTAGTGTGCTTTTTGACCTCTCAAGTATCGCAAATAATGAATGTTCCACAAACAATGTCACAGGGCATCCCATTACTATTGTGGCACTTTTCTCAATTGCGAACGCGGCTGCAGCGAGCGATTGCTCGCACGTGAAATGTCCTTGCCTCACAGCATCTAAAGTGCCACTATAGTAAGCCAAAGGTTTGTGTCCTAGGGATGTCTTCTGTGTCAGTACAGCTGTCATGAGTGTTCCCTTGCAGTGTGAGAACAGGTAAAACTTGCGTCCATAATCAGGATTTGCGAGCACTGGAGCGCTTGAAATCAATTCTTTTAATGATTTAAAGGAGGCGCTCATTTCTTCTGACCATTCTATTTTTTTGTTCTCCTGTTGTGTCTCCTTGAGCGCTTGTAGTAAGGGTCTGGTGTATGCTGCATAATCTAATATCCATGCTCGGCAAAAGTTGCACATTCCCAGGAATTTCTGCATGTCTTTCACTGTTGTGGGTTCTCCTACTGATCTTATTGCTTGTAGTGGTCTCCTGTCTTGCAAGTACAAGCCCAATCTGAATTTCCTGCAAAGACATTAGCACTTCTGCTAAAGGCCGGAAGGGTGACTCCATTTGGCTTAAGTGGCGTAATTAACTCTTGTGGGGGCTGATAATTCTGTCAAGCCTGAAAGGGAGGTCTGACAACTCCTCCCTAACCACGGAAGCCAAATGTAGTACTACCCTCCCACCATGGTTGGCACGGTGCCTGGTATGATATGAACAGGATACCACGCGACAGCCAATGGGGGGAAGAGGGCTAGGGAGAAGTTGTGGACAGGTATGGGGTGGTTAGGGAAACTGGGAAGAGGTTGAGGGTATGTAATTGGATAGGTAAGAGGGTTAGAAGGAAAGGTACAAACAACACATGCACTACTAAATACTTTCCTGACGCTGCCTAATCTCTCTACTCCTGTTGCCTCTGCTTCCTGGAACCCTTAACATGCTGCAACTCTCACTGACTACAACCAACTCTCAGGAATGGAATCCACATAATGTATCACGTCACTGGAAAAAATGCACCAAACCTATTGCAGCACATGAAATGGAATCTGAGCACACAACATGCAACATAAAACATGGAAACCTAAACCAGCGTGGTGCAGCAACTTACATGGACCCTGAAACGCATATGAAGCAGCACATAATGTAAAACACAAGTAAGCGTGATTCAGCACATGACAAAATGGAGAAATGAACACACATAAGGCAGACTTATCAAACTTAGTATGGCCCAATTGCACGCAAGAGAACATGAAGCAGTACATAAAATGGTGGAATGAGAGAAGCCCGCTAACTCTTTATTTCCTCTCATGTGCCCACTGGTAGTGTGTCAACACGCAACCCTGTTACTTCACACGAGCGTGCTCAACACGGAATGCTCTGTTCGAGTAATTAATATGTAATGACCTTTTAAACGAGACTGTAACGTGTGGAGTACTTATCTTTTGTTTGTGGTGCCGTGGCCACCCCGAGCAGAAAAAATGCGGCATGAAAACTCTCTGGCATCTGTGGGAGCTCTTGCCCAGGATCCAGCCCCTCAAATAAAGGACCATACCATCTGAACCTGCTCTTGCTGCCTCAGATCACCGCTGCAGCCCAGATGCCTGGTAGTTCACGCTGCTCGGCCATGCCTCATAATAAGAAATTATCAGCATGGGCGATAAGCTTCCTTAAGAAACCCTAGGAGCTTGCGTGCATGCATCTGCCTGAAAGCCTGAAGCCCACCTCAAGGTCTCATGGGGCTTGTAGTCCCTTTTACATAAACATTGTCCGGGCCCGAGCACCAGGGCCTATTAGCCCATGCTCGGTGGCTCCTGCTACTGCAGCTCAGTCCATGTTGGGAAATGGCACCAAGCCTGCACTTTCCCTTAACAAAGCCAAAGCTATTGTTATTAAAATAAGTTTAACAGAAGAGCTTCAAATATGGGCTTTGAATGAGGGTTTGTAATGCATTTCAAATGAGATGACATTTCAGGAGGGATACACAGTTGTTCGATTATTTAATCTCTCCCATTCCTTGCTCTTAGCCATGGTAATCCCTATGGCTAATCCCACCCATTCCTGCCCATCTCGGAAATCTTTGAACTCTTTCATGGAGGCAGCCATCTTGGATGACTGTCTCTAAGGAAGCTCTCTGGAAACAAGCCAAAACTAGTGGCCATCTTTGAAAGTGAAATATACCATGCATTTTAGTGTAGAAAATCTGTATTCAGAATATGTTTAACCTTTCTTTTGATGAATTCAATGTAAATCCATGCCTACACATTGATCAATTTTCCTCTTTAAAGGGATAGTTTACTCAAATATGTTATGATTAAAAATGTTGGCCACAATAAAAAAGATATATTGGCATTGTTTTAAAAAAAAAGTTCCAATGAAAAATTATTTTTTTAATGACCATTCAAGTGGTGATTGAAAGCGGAGAACCTATTTAAGTGAAGCGAGAGAAGAGCTAGTCTCATCAGGGCCATGTGACACTTACTGCACAGGTCTATTCACCTGCTGTGTTCATTCACTGATGCTTCAAAAGCTAGGTCATTCTAGAGCAACCAACCAATACATGGAGTAAGATACACCTACACAATAAGCTTCAATCACACTGTACTGAGGCATTGCGCCTGCACAGGGATCCAGCTAAAACATTAAACTGTGCGCTGCACCACCATTTGCCCTTTCCCCCCACTCAGTATCACCTCAAAGCCATTTTGGCAAGTAGATGTCATGCAGAATTTGAAAGGAACACCACAGTGCTCTCGTCGGAGCCCTGAGATCCTCTGCGACATGAGCACTGTCCTCTGTCTGTTTGTGGGATTTTGCTCGCATTCAGGATCTCTACCACTCTGCTGCTGGCAATGTGGCCCATGCCAGCAGCAGAGAGTTAGAAATCTGAAGTACAAGCAAAATCCCACGAACACACAGAGAACAGTGCTCACAGATTTTGAGCGCTGGCCTCTGTGTGTTCGCAGAATTTTGTTTGCACTTCGGATTTCTAGCTCCCCACTGCCAGCATGCGCAACATCGCCGTCAGCGGGGAGCTAGAAATCTTGAATGTGAGCAAAATGCTGCGAACACACAGAGGGCAGTGCTGTCCCTCTCCCTCAGCAGGTTTATGGTCTTTACATCGAATGAAATGCATCGAAACGCAAATGCATTGATGACAATCCATCGAATGGAAATGCATCAAAATGCTATCTTTTACATGTAATATAGGGATGGACAAGTTTCAATAGAAATGTGCTTTTAAAAGTAAAAGATAGCATTTCAATGCTTTTATTTTCCATGGTAAAACGTTACATGGAGCTGTCCAGTGTTGAAATTTAAGCAATGGCCAGCTCCTTGTAACGTTTTAATGTTTATTGTATATTGGGGGGAGGGGAGGTACTGCATCCAACCACCCAACCCCCACGCCCATCGCCCCTCAAACCTAACCCAACTCTAACCCAATCCTAACCCTAACTGTAACCCTAACCCTAACCCTAACCCTAACTCTAAGCCCAACCCTAGCCCTAACCCTAGTCCTAACCCTAACCCAACCCTAACCCTTGCCCTAGCCCTAACCCTATTTCTAACCCTTGCCCTAACCCAAACCCTAATTCTAACCCTTACCCTAACCCCAACCTTAATTCTAACCTTTGCCCTAACCCTAATTCTAACCCTAAAAACAAATATCTTTCATGTGAAATGCATGCATGGTCACTGCTATGTATTAATATTTACTTGTGAAGATGAACTTAAATAAGGAACTTACATTGAAGATTTTGCAAACTGCTACTTGCTTACTGTTAACTGCATACCACAAAACGATTGAAAAACCAGGCACTGCCATAGTGGTATTACCTGGACACTTATAGTAGCAGGTGCAAGGCCCAAACTGTTGGCTTTGCCAATGCTTGTTTGAAGAGCCTTGCGCAGTGGAATGGTCCGGCACTGGTTCTTTGCATAGGGCGCAGGCATGTTCATTTCTGGGCTCTTTTCTAAGCACACCTCTTTCCTTTGTTTAATCCTGCTTAACTATCATTTCTTTGTAGACCTGGGACAAAGGGAGATTTAAGTAGTTTGTGCTTTACCAATTATTCTGCTCACTCCCTCACACATTTCTTTCTGTATTTTTTTCTTTTTTCTTAAATTTTTTAAATACATTTATTAGATTTTTGAAACAACATACATTTCCAACATACACCGATTTTGGTATCATGTCTTAACTATGAAGCATATAAGCATAATAATAATGTATACTACCATAACAACAATACTAACAGTATCCTACAATCATGTACACTAAGCCAATAACTCTACAAAGATAGATAATCTCAAATCCGATGTAAGAGGTGAAGAAATGCAATACAGTAAGGTAAAACACACACGTAACACAGGACAATAAACACAACACAAAAAAACCAAGAAATTCACAAATTATTCACTGATACAAATTATTAAAAGGACTCCACAATGAAAGATATATGTCCTCACGACCTTGATTTATTAAAGATACCTTCTCATATTTCGACAATATTTGCATCTCAACCAGCCAATCCTCCATAATAGGTTTTTTCCTACTTTTCCAGACTGTAAGGATTACCTTGACGGCAACCACCAGAGCCTTATCAATTCATGCATTGTATTCCCTTGTGATTAAACATCTCCCTCTATGTAGTAACAAAATCACATTAGCAGCTGACCTATGGATAGCTATATTAAAAACAATGTCTATTCTGTCCAAAACCTCTTTCCAAAAAAACTGTACTCGCGGGCAGCTCCAAAGTAAATGCAATAGGGTTCCCCTATCCCTACCACGACTCCAACACACATCATCAGTCATCAATTTTAGCTTATACATTTTCACTGGAGTCCAATAAATCCTTCCAATAACTTTCTGTATTTTGATTTTAAATTATAGACGCAAAAGGTCTACAATGACAGAGAAAACGTTCACATCCTCTTGACGGGGTGCACGTAAGAAAGTATTGTTGCTCTTATTACCTCTCAAACTGCTTCAGCCGACTCCCCGAAACTACCAGGCATCGGTGAGGTCGATTTAAGCCTTTTCACTCTGCTTTGATTCCTCTTCCTCCTGCATTTTTTTTTATTCTTGTCTCCTTTCCCTTTGAACCCCCATAATAGTTCTGTCTCCAAACCTCACAGAATCACAGCCTAGATGTATCTCCACATGGGAGTGATGCGGAAAAGACATGAGAAAAACACGACTCTTGCGCAGAATCAAGTTGAACTATTAAATAAAGTCCAGACTCATCTATATTTAGCAGAACAAAAAATACAGAAGAGCCAAGAGTTGGAGGTAGAACCTAGAAATTATGTCATAAAATTAAAAGAAGATTTGGCTCTCCAACAGCAAAATAATGCAGATCGAGAGACCCAATTAGAGGCATTGAAAGAGGAATGTAGGGAAAAGGTTGACTCTCTTCAAGAGAGTCAACAGAAGTTAAATCAACAAATAAATTATAATAGAGCCTGCGCAGAGCAGATAGTTACCCTACAAGACCAGATAGAGAAATTGAAAGAGGAAAATAATAAGTTAATTGTGAGAGACCTCCACTCTCAAACAGAATTGGATGAAGAGTGCCAGAAATCCAATGCCATCAAGAAACAAAGGGATGAACTGGCTGAACAGAGGGGCAGCCTAAACCAGGAGAAAGACGCCCTATGTCAGGAAATAAGCAAATTAAAAATTTTAAAATAGAGTTACAGGGAAGTGAGTTAGCCCTCCAGAAACTAAACAAACTCAAAACAGAGTATGGGAATCTACTGGAGCACGCCAGGTGGGTAGAAGGTGATCTGGAAGAGAACACCCAGACCAAAGATGCAAAAACTCAGGAGGTGAGTCTCCTGTAACAGAAATGGTCTCATTATTCCCAAACCATACAGGAAGAGCAGGGAGACAATGAGGCCCTCTGTGAAAAGAATGATGGGCTCCATAAACAAGTGGCAGCGCAAGAGCGGGTCATAGAGGCCAGTAAAGCCTTGATAGCTGAGCAAAAGGCTAAGATCTTTGCTTATTATCAAGAAGCACGGGCTGAGAAGGATAAACTAGCAAGATTGGAGAAAGAGGGTGCTAGATTTAATCCTAACTGGAGGGCCCCTGAACAGGTAGAGAGGGACAGGGCAACCCCTGATCATAGTATAAGGTTCTCTGTACTAAGGAACTCAAACCCATTTAATACTGTGAACACTAGCAACTTCATGTCTACCAGTTCACATGAGCCGGAAACCATGAGGCCGGCAGAATTCAATAGGTTGAGCATGATGGAACTGACGGATCAGCGCCCCCCAGAAATTGATGGACGGGCGTCCCTGTATAGATATTCAAACATTAAGGCCAATGTCTCTGACAAGGAAGACTCCTATGAGGGGAGAGTCAGGGAATTAGACCCACCAAAATACTACCTTCCAAGGGACCAGTTGGTTCAATTTGATGAAAAACCGAATGAAATGAGGCCCGGAAATAGCATACTGAAGACCTCTACCCAATTAGGGCAGTGGGGGGATACTCTGCCAACCCTGGGAGCAGGGAAGAGTCAGAAGACTACACTCCTGAGCACCACAGGAATAGAGAAACTAGGCCCCTCCATTCTGCGAGCCCCTCTCAAGCTCGCAGAATCAGGGAGTGCCTAGATAATCATGAGGGGACCTCAAGTAGTAGCGCCTCTGAGGGCGAGTGGACTCGGGTGACTAAGCTAAAGAAGGCAAATAAACTCAAGAGAGTTATGACAAAAAACCCCATTAGGCAGATTAAGGCCCTTACCATGAAAAGGCAAAATATTCTGTTTGGGAACACTTGGAACTCTATGAGAAGATGATGGACACTTTTCATCTGAAAGACAACCCTTAACTGCATAGAGTATGTAAAATGGACATCCTCCCCCAAGTACTCCAGGTTCTTCGCCAGACTGCAGGAACAGAGCCATTCAAGATGGTCCACCTAAAGAGCAGCCATCTTTAAACACTTTTCCCGCCCACAGAAACCCGCAAGAGGCTCACAAAGCAGCCTGCAATCTGCAGTGCAGGGAAGATCAGGCCCCACGAGAATTTGTGCAGGAGCTCAAACGCGCCTTTGCACAAACCACTAGGAGGGTGCGCATGGATAACAGGGAGTTTGTAACCACCTTCTTTCATATACTCCCAAAGTATATTATGACGCAGCTGGTGAGGGATTTCCATGACAAAAGATCTCTTGACTGGGTCATAGATCAGGTGACTCGCATTTATAAGGTCCAAAAACCTGCAGAAAATACAAATCTGAACAAAAACCCCAAACCAGCCAACACCCCTGCGGCTGCTAAGGTGGAGGAGGTGAAGGTTCCCCCATTTTATACTTAGAGATGGGTGAACCTAAAAATACACCTAAACAAGATCAGCAAAATCAGAGACCCAGGAGGCCTTCAGGCCAATCACAAACAGGTGGCAGTCAGGGAGGTAATCCCACCAATGGGAACCCTAACTCCCCTGATTATATCAGTCCCAGATACAAGGGTAACCAACCAATCCTGGGGTATATATGGACTCCCCCAGCCCAAGGGGGATCCAATCAGCTAAGTACTGCCCGAGGGAACCTTCCCTCCTAACTTCCCGCAGGAGGGCAGTATTTCCACAAAAGCGGGGTTAGGTTTCTTCCCCCGATACTCACAAAACCCCAACCTGCAGGCCAATACTCCTTTCATTCCCTGATTTCAGGAACCCAGATAACCCAATCCGGGAGAGGGGAGGCCAAGGGTGGAGGGTTACCAAAATTCACCATACAAGGGTACTACCGGAGAAGGATTGGTACCCTTCCCGTGATCCACTTAGAGTTGACCAGAGACCCCCGTATCAGCCGGGACAGGTGTACCAACTGGAGCTCCAGGTCCAGAACCTAACACAGAATCTGGGTCGCATGTTGAGGGCACAACAGAACCCTCAGATGAACATGACGGCTCAAAACCCCACAAACCAAGAGTCTGGTAACCTAGAATAATGACAGGGAGAGAACCCTGACAACTCATCGGTTCCAGAGGAGGAGGCATGGGGGAACGGAGGTGTAAAGCCCTAGAGGAAGCTTCCTTCCTCACTCATAAAAGCCCCTGAACACCCAGGAACCGGAACAAAAATCTACTGCCCCTGAAAATCTGCAACCGAAGGAACAGAGGGTGGGTAGGAGAAATAAATAACTCAAAAAGGCCCATTTTGTGGAGGAAGTCAATGTCCTCCAACTTGAAGGAGAAGAATTCTTAGAGGATTCTGGGAAAAAGGTCTTCTCCTTCAGGGGCGTGGGAACTCCTCCCAAAGAAATATGGGTCCCAAGAGATTCAAATGAAAACTGGGTGGATGTGGGGAATGAGTCAGCATTGTCCAGCCTTGAACCACAGAATGAGTATCCAGGAAACCCAATAGTAACAGAGGGATCCCAAACCTCACAAACTAATTCGGTTGACTGCTTCCAAAAGGGGGATGGGGGGCAGAATCAGAAAAAGGGAAACCCGAAATTCCCCAAATATCAGAATGTAAAATGTTTCTTTCAGATCCCCAAACTCCCACACAGAATTATGCCCAAACTACCCCTGTGTCGGAGTCAAAAATAGGGAAATTGACCACCCAGCTTGCCCAAAATGCACATTACCTTTGCCTATTGGAGGAGAAAGAGGGTAGATTTTATGCCCCGCTCCGGGTACAAGGGCTGTGTACATTTTCGGCACTGGTGGACACTGGATCCCAAGCCACCCTTATGCCAAAAAGGGCATTTGAGCAGCTAAAGTCAGGAAGGTGGAGGGATACCAGATTCCTCTCACCCCATTTCCTGGACAACTCCAGTACTTCTATGGGAATAAAATTCCTGTTGAGGGGACTGTGGATTTGGAAATTAAAATGGGGCCACACAAAGTGATACACCCGGTTATAGGCGTGACTCTAGAGGGCACACCCTGTCTAATAGGGAATAACATCCCGCACAGGTTGTCCCCCTTAATAGACTGTGTGAACAAGGTCCTCAGGACTCAGACTAGCAAGCCAATAAAATTGAAACAGAGTGTCAACCATGTTAGTTTAAATGGCACATGCCACATGGATGAACAAAAACCTGATCATAATGAGTTTCATTTCCAGAACAATCAAATACCTGACATGACAGTAATTGTTGTAGGATAACCGGTGATGGGAACTCCTCTCCATTCCTGAAATCAGGAAAGCCATGTTCCGATAGCTCTCAAAAGATCCAGCCATTCCCACATTTAAATTGATCAATGAGTGGGAAATGGGCCTGGAAACTCCCAATTCCAAACATCAGGTGTATGCTCAAAATTTCTATAGGAAACAAAAGCATAGTACAAAATTGTTGGGTTGTGCGAGATGTCCCTGCTGCATTCTATTTAGGCAGTGACATTCTCAATCGTTTTGCCATTAATTTGGACCTGATAAATTACAAAGCCTGGTCCCGACTAGGGGGTAATCCCATGGACTTTGATGATTCAGAAAAAGCATTTCGGCCAGCCCGATTGCTGCTGTATGAAGTTGAAGTTCAAATTGGAGAGGAGGTCACCATCCCAGGACGGACACGACTATTCCCACTTGAATTAAAAATTAAGAGGACAGAAACTGCAAAATCCTGATGCCAATGTACACCTCAATGCCCATCTCCAACAGCAGGGTTGGGGTTAAACCCAACACCATTAGTCAATGTAGAACACAACACCATTCCAATATTGATGGATAAAAGCGACCCTAGGAGTATCACTCTGGGTGCAGGCACCATTATTGGAATGGCGGTTGATGACCGACATTTTTCCATGGATCTAGGTAATGAACTGGTAGGACCAATCCCCAATGACTGCTTTGACAGTGATAGTGACAATGACTTACCACCAGCAGGATCTTCACCCGGCAAAGGGGGAATTTCCTGGTGTACTCTTCCGGCCCATATGGTGAGGAAGAGGTGACCTGCGACATCAGACAGGATGAGGTGATCTTCCAGGTCCACAAGGACTGTCTCTCCTACCTGAAAACCTCTGTCCAGGTCAATACTCTGACCAGAGACCTCTCCACCCAACTGGATGAGGCCGCTGAGATAGCAAAACCGTAAGTCTTTCCAGGTTTCAGGCAAATGGTTGAAGAACGAGACAAACTAGCTGATGCCTGTGAGACTCCAGAGCAAAAGCAAAAGTTGAAACAGGTTTACTTAGATTTTCAAGATCTCTTGGCGTTGGACTTGTATGACTGTGGCCGCACCGAAATCCATACAACAACAATTCCCACGGACCCTGGAATGACTCCAGTGTTTGTGAAGCAATACCGCTTCCCTCTCGCATCCATGGAGTCCCTTATGGAAATCATCAAAAACCTTGAGTCCCATGGGATAATTTGTTCAGTCCACAGCAACATTAATAATCCAGTGCTGGGGATTTTAAAACCGAACGGCCAGTGGAGACTCTGTGCTGACCTTAGGGAGCTAAATAAATGGGTCCACATGTCCAAATGGCCTCTCCCCTACATTGACCAGGGGCTGGCCCAGATCCAGGGGTCAAAGGTATACTCTGCCATTGACCTGACCAATGGGTACTGGACCGTGCCTGTCAGTAGGGAGGACCAATACCACCTGGTCTTTACCTTTGGGGTCCAGCAGTATACCTGGACCCGGACTCCCTTCGGATACATCAACTCTGGCAACGAATTCAACATCTTCCTACATAAGGCCATGCCCGACTTGGGTGAAAGGGGTAACCTGGCCTATGTGGATGTTGTCCTGATAAAAAGCTCAACTATGGAGGAACACATCACGGAAATCTGTTATGTTCTGACACAGTTCAGGGTTGCCGGAGCAAAACTATCCTTCCAAAAGGCACAGTGGTGCAGAACTTGTGTCAACTTCTTGGGGCATGAGATAACTCCTGAGGGTCTCTGTCCCCACGAAAAAAAAGTGGATGCACTCCTAAAGCTGAAAGACCCCATAACTCTGTGTGAGCTAAGAAGCCTCCTTGGACTGACTAATTATAGTAGGAGGTTCATTGAGTATTACACAGAGGTCACAAGACCCCTGATCCATCTGTTGAAGGGGGGGTCAAGAGGGAGTGGGATCCAGAACAAGCTGAGGCAGTAAAGCGACTCAAAAGAAGCCTTCACAAGCGCCTTGTCTAGCTTACCCTGTCAAAAACAAGCAGTTCTTCTTGGAGACAGGGTTCTCGAATACATGTTTGACAGCAGTATTATATCAAAAGCATGACAAAGTCAATAAAGTCATCCTCTATGCATGTAAGACTTTATCCTCTGTGGAGGAAAAATTCAACGATTGTGAGAAGGCACCCCTGGCAACAGTGTGGGCATTGAAAAATTACTGCTCGTTTATCCAGGGGGAGCACATCATAGTGGAGACTCCACACCAGCCTTTGCAATATCTCCAAAGTGACAGAATGCGGGCCGGAAATGTCAGTAATTCCAGAATTACTTCCTGGATTCTGTCATTGCAAGGTTTTCCTGTGGAGGTCAGATATGACCAAAACAAGAAGAGCCCCTCGCTGACTTGCATGATTATGCCAAAGAAAATTGTCTCAAGGACAAAAGTCTTAAAACCCAGGAAAACATGGAGGCTTACCTGAATTCCCCGCACAACGTCTTTGAAGAAGACAGGTGCGAGGGAATGCCCACAGTTTATGTGGACGGGTGCTCCTACCATGTTGACAACAACAGGGAAAAGGACCTGGTGGCTGGCGTTGGAAATGCCTTGGTGAATGATGCCCCGGAGCCCTCCACCGGGTACAAAATCGGTCCCCGTAGCAGTCAGGTGGTAGAGTTGGTGGCAATTCATCAGGCCATCCTCACTGCTGTCCAACATCAACTCCACAAACTGGTCATAATCACTGACTCAGATTATCTCCGGAACGGGTTTGTGGAGCACCTGGTTAATTGGAAAGCCAGAGGCATGCTATGTGCTAACAAACATGGCAAGCTCATCCAAAAAAATGATGAGCTGGTCACCTCTAGTGGGATGACCATCTATTGGAAGAAGATCAAGAGTCATTCCAGAATAGAGGGACCAGACAAAACTGGAAATGACCTAGCTGATCAGTTGGCCAAAACCAGAGCCATCCAGGGGGATCCCCTTGAGATCGAGTCCCTTTGGGGGGCAATCCAGGCCACTGCTATCACTAGGTTCCAGACAAATGCTCACAATGAACCCTCAACTTCCCAATCGAGTAAGGAGACCCCAGATGCTGATTTAAACAAAAACGGGATCCGATTATTGGCAAATTTTATCAAAACATTGAGGACTTTGAGAACTTTCCCCTGATGGATACCGATTACATTGGGAAAGATGACATCAGAGTGTTGATGAAATGTCCAAAACTGTTCTCAATCCAAGAAGGTTTGTTGGTAAGGAGATCCATATCTGGCTGTGACCAGTGGGTGGTCCCTACCTCATTCTGAAGCCTGATGCTAAGTCACGCCCATAATGCAGCCACAGCCGGTCATCTGGTGTTTCACACTACTTTAGAAATCTTGCGAGAAGTTGCATAATGGCCACACATGGGGCAGGACCTTGACCAATACTTGAATGGGTGTCTTGTGTGTGCACAATATCAGCCAACTTCACTCACACATCGAGCTCCCCTCCAGAAGATGGGGATGACACTGCCTCGGTAATATTTACAAGTAGATTTCATTGAGCCAATGATTCATTCCTCTATGGGGAACAAGTAGATGTTAACAGTAACATGCTTGTTTACCAAATGGGTTGAATGTCTCCAGCCCCAAATTGCATGGCAGAAACAGCAGTTGCCTGATGATCAACCACATCTTCTTGTGTTTTGGCCTACCCTAATGGATTGAATCAGACCGAGGTAGTCACTTCACCAGTGAAGTGATGACAAAGTTGTGGGAGATACTTGGGGGGAGATACTTGGGGTAAAATGGAAACTTCAGATTTCATACCGCTGTTCTCTAGTGGTGGAGTTGAGAGGTACAATAAAATCATTGTGAGCATTCTAAAAAAGTTTGTGGCAGATTCTGGGCCAAGTTGGGACATCCGATTACTGCTTTTCCTGATGGCCATCAGATCTACACCTTCTTCTGCAACAAAGGTGTCTCCATTTGAGCTGATGACTGGACGAAGGGTGGTGCTACCTCAGCATCTGCTCTATAGAAGACAAGAGCACTGATCAACACCTCCACAACTCATGAGTATGTTGAGAATCTAAGAAGACACCTTCAACATGCTTTTGCGTACGCTCATCGGAATCTAGAAAGATCTGCAGAGGACATGAAAACTCAGTATGATCTAAAAACGACCAAAAAGGAATACCAAGTAGGACACAGGGACTACTTGTACAATTTCCAAAGGAACCAGACCAAAGAGCGCACATTTTTGCTCAGTTGGTGCGGTCCTTTTGAAATCGTACATAAAATTTCACCTGTCGCCTACAGAATCTGTATCCCCAAAGACGAATTGACAGAAGAGAAATGGGTCCATATTAATCAGCTAAAGAGTTGTCAGCCTAGGCACACTTTGCAACAAATTGAGGAGCCCAGGGAGAATCAAATAGAGGAGACATCTGAAACATGAGAATAAGAAAAGGAAGAACCAGAAGGGAACAGTTTTTTTGGTATAATTATGTAACAGAGTATTTTTCTTCATTATCAATTGTCGTCATTGAATTCCTGCGTATCCACTGGTGTCAACCCAAATGGAGGGCAGTTAGTGGGAAATGGTAGTAACCGGTTTGTGTTCTCTTTCATAGATTTGTACTGGTTGCACCTTCATACCAAGGAGGACTTCCTCAGGGACCTGGAAAGTAGAAACCCAAGGAAGTCTGAGGTTGTCGCTCAACACCATAAAATAATCTCCAAGAGAAATCTGGTGGTGTTGTTTCACGTTCCAACCAGAGACAGGGAGAGGAGCGTGACGCTCCACTCTCTGATGGAAGAAGGACTCATACCTGACTGATCCTGCTTTGTCCCATGGCGAAATCCCACTGGCCCGATTCTCCCTGGACTTGAAATCTCAGAAGAGTCAAAGGGGGGATATGTGGGATATATTGACCCACTCAACAGTATTCCACCACATCACCAACCTGCCTGTCTGCAGAAAACAGCAAATGGCTGCTCTGGCTCCTGTGCGCAACAGGACCTCAAAACTGCAATTTTGCTGCACCAAAACAAAATAAATTGCTGCACCGTCCTGCCAAGCACACATCCGGCAGGATGGAACAAGGGGACACACGGAAAGAGCGGGTCAGTATGTTCTGACATATACAAAAGGAAGAAAGTGAAAAGACAGCACTTCTTTGCAGAAAACCCCAAGATCTCCATTATAAAGGAAACTTTTCACCTTTAAAATAATGCTTCTGACGCTATTTCCATCTGTTCTTCCTGAAATCACTGTGATTCATACGGTCCTGCCATGTCCAGTATCTCATTGTGCCTCAGAAAAACCAGGCATGATTTCTTAATGACAGGCCCTGTCAAACCTACTCTGAGAGAAATCAACAAGGAACTTTTACTTGCACGGGAAAACGCATTCATTTCTTTACAAATGTATCAAAGCTCAGTAGTTCAAAAGAGACTTTGGCTATCTGAGCCATGTAAGTTTCAATGCATCTGTGCTTCAAATAAACTACTGCCTAGAAGAAAATAACTATGGCTGCGAGGCAATATTGGCAAGTCAGATGGCAAAATCGAATTTGAAAGGAAATGCTAGCAGTTTTCAACACATGTGTAAAAATGGGCTTTTGCAAAACTAAAGGAGAAAAATGCCAGTTTAAAAGGTAAACTGTTGAAGGAAAGCCTGCCATTACCTAGCAGTGTGAAGGAGTTTGTGGCTGGTGAAAATACATAGATGGGCTATTTTATTCCACAGGTTTGTTTTAATTCAGGACTAAATATCAGAAAGTAAAGGTTTTGAACCGCCTTGGCTGGATTTGTAAGCTATCAAAAACAGGTTATTCCGGTTGGCAGAGCTAAATCTTCCCCCTAGGAAGGGAACCCCACCATAAACTTCCAGGACAGAAAGTGATAATTGCTAGCTTGAAAAACTTTGAATGAACCAAGAAAAAGACAGTTCCTACGCTCGTCAGACATTCGTCTGTGCTCCAGCCTGGGACAATAGAAGTCCTGGGACACTAACCTGTGAGGTAGAGGGGGCAATAAAACCTTCAATCAAACTGCGAACCCCCACCCCACGCAGGGCTGAAGTGACAGTTGGTTGCAGCTGAAGAAAGAGGAAAAAATGGTCCAGTGACAGACAAAGGACTGCCATTTGCTTCCAAAGACTATTTTGTAAATAAACATTAAAGACGTGTATCTCTGCAGCAAGAATTAGTAAAAATGTGAACATTTTATAGTTCAAATATGATTTTGTGGGCTTTCATTGAAGACATGGTAAAATTCACTGACACTTTGGGAACAGAAATGGCAAAGTATTGCAGATTACAAGAAAAGCATCCTTATTGCAAATGCAACATTGTATACATACATCCCTTATGATCACCCACACCCATGTATAAAGTTATGGGATTTTAGGCCGAATATTTCACACTGAAAATGACCAAAAAAGTACAAGAGGACAAGACAATGTCTCACAGATTGCAGGATTGCACGGCGGTGCTCTACATAAAATATGTAACCTGATTATGTCATTTATTAAGGTGCCACAACTGTACAAATGTGTAAATTTGGGTATGACAGATTTTTGGCAAAAAAGTCTGGGGAAGTCTTTTTACATCATAAAATGCAACCTCCTGAACTGAGTCACATCCCAGGTGAGGCAACCAACATTGATTGTCCAATCCAGTTGTTTAGGGGCGGGCTTAGCTAAGCCGGCCCAGCAATATAGTCTGTGATGTCACTATGCATTATAAATAAGAGTCCCTGACAAGACTCTAGAGACACTCTTCCTGACCTTCCTGCACTGCGTTCCTGTTCCTGTTCCATCCATCCAGATGCCAGATCCCAACTACAAGACCAAAGCATTGCTGACCATAGTCCAGCGCCCACTGCAAAACCTAAGCAGTGCTGATCCTATTCCCAGCAAGGCCTCAATTCTGAAAACCCACTAATCTCCCATTAAAAAGGGGAAAGCTGTGGTATTCTTTTGGGAAGCATCCTGAACCAGCCTGAGATGCTGCCCCCTAACTGCATGCTTGCTGCAATCCTGCCATCCAGCTGACCTTTAGTATCCAGTGACCAGAATTGCCAGTCCAGAAGAGCCATCCGGTGACTAGAACTGCCCAGCTGTTTGCCAGGCGTGCTACCGTGTAGTGACCAGAACCTGTTGATGATCCAAAAATCCCAAAACCAAACAATGGACTGTGAGTATAATCGCCACCGCAATAAAACCCATACCATATCTTGTCTTTGTCCTTATCCCAGGCTCTAAGCCATCCTCTCCTTATCCTGGTAACTTGAAAAACTGTCCGAATTATCTGTGCAACCCTATCCTTGATTTCTAGTGCTAGCGTCATCTCTTTAGTAATTTTGCCTTGTGTAATCCTAACCATTAGTCCTATTTCAAGTGATCGGACTGGTTTCCGCCAGGGTTGGGCGCCTGGGTGGCGGGGTTGAAGTCGCAAATCAACCCTGGCTCTTACTGTGTCCATCTTTGGTGGCCTAGCCTGAATACTCTAGTGTAAAGTAAAACTGCTCTTGTCAGAACTGTTTTCCTTTCCTTTTTCACAGCTTCATTTTACTCAAAGTGCACCTTTTTAGATCTTGCATAACTTATCCAATTTACCAGCTAGAGACCTAGTTTCAATTCTAGAACATCCCTGGGATGTACCTCTATCCCCCAAACAAAAAACTCCATATCAATGTATTTCACCCGTTTTTATTAAAAACCGTTTGGGTAATTTCAGGCGGGAATTGAAAAAAATGCAAGTTTCCAACGTGTCATTTTGCTGCAATCTGTTTTAAACTTTCCACTGACTTTCGAACTGTATGCTTTTGGTAATCCATTCATTGTGATTGTTAGTGTCTTTGAAGTGTTGCTTTAGTGAGGAATTAAATTTGCTTCAAGGTTTTTGACACACATTCATTATTTATTTGTCCATTTCCGAGTGTCATTTCATAACATTGCAAGGGGTTTAAAATCCGTTTTTTTTTCTCTTATTTGGGGAGGGAAGGTCAGATTTGGATTTTGCTTCCTGTTTCTTATTCCTGATTACCTGCTGCTAAATATTTGTGGATTGAGGGAACATTGCAGGGGGGAAATTCTAACTTGGGTGCTATCTTTCCTAAATCAAAAAGTGCTCCTAGTCCGCTGTGCTGTGTATATGTTCCATTAGAAGGTTAAACCCAGTTCATTGCTCACATTCTCATTGTAATTATCACCCCATTGGTGATTGCTGCCCCATATTAAAAATTGTATGATTTCTTTTGAATTTTAAAATACATAAATAAATATTGTATTTTACCAACCAGTCTGGTTCATGGTCCCTTGTGACCCGGGGCATTTGAAAAGGGGGTGTGATATGATTGGTGTACCATTTCAATATGGAATGTATATAACATGAAAAGATAAGCATTTAAGTCGTGCGCTGCATACCAGGCTGAGACCAAGGTGTGTGTCGCCTGATTGAAATCCTTAACAAATGTATGGTTCCCTCATATTCACCTCGTCCAGCACCCCAGGGCGACTCCATCGCTGCAAGCTCTGGCCCAAATCTCATGCTTCCATTGATGAAGAGAGGCAGAATCCTCCAAGGCCATCACTGTGCCTTCTGTGCCACCCTTGACAACCTCCTTTTGCAATCAGCGTTCTCCTGCAAACCACTTCCCTGTGTCTTGAGCACTGTCGAATGGTCACAGCAGGCAACCTCTGGTTCTGGCATCACCCACCACCACAACTACAGCAGGCCGTGCCTCACCCACTGTAAATTAGCATCAGGAATCCAGGTGCTGCAAGTTGCAACAATGTATGGCTTCCATCACAGATCGGTGCTTAACCACAACAATGGAAGTATGCAGAGGCTTGGACAGTGCTGCCACCCCATTTTAGCACCATCCTGCTATTTGAATCTCTGGAATTCTGAGCGACAGGATAATTAAGGATTTGTTCATGACCTTGCATGATGCCTTAAAGGCTGCAATCTTTCTTGATGGTATGCTAACCTGTTTCTACTCCCTCCATTAAATCAGTATGCTCAACTTGGGCTGCCTGACACCTACTGAGTGAAGATAGATAGACATTCCCAGTAGCAGAATGTTCTAGGCATTCACTGGTCTCACTTCCTCAGTCACTGCTCAGAGGCGTAGCCAGGACTGTCTAGCAAGTGGGGCCTGAAGCTAATGTAGTTGGGCCCACTGCAGTGACATTAAAACCTGTATATGCCCACACAGCACTGTTCAGTGGGCATTTTCACATTTTGGGTGGGTCTTTCCCACTCATGCCCTACGACGTCTATCCCTCTGACACTGCTCACTGCCTCGTACTGTCCACCCTTTCCCACACTTTGCTTAGCCAGCCCATTCTACAACCCCCCCTGCCTCATTCCATGCTCACTGATCTAGTTCACTCCCTATTGCCTTGTTTAATGATCATCCTACATCATTCACTGGCCACCCAACTTAATCACTGGTCACTCAGCCTCGTTCACTGGTCTCATCTATTTCATTGCTCACCTTGTTTCAATCCCTTGTAACCAGGCCTCATTCACTCTAGTTTAATGACTGGTCTGTCACCCTCTTTCGCTCCCTGCTGCCTGTGTCTCACTCAGCCTTGTTCACTGGTCATCTTGCATCATGCATTGGTCACTTTGTCCCACATGCAAAGCTTACAGTGATATGATATGTCATTTATAGCGTGCCTATACACAAGTGATTCAATGTGCGACAAGACAAGGTAGGGAAGACAGAGGGTAGACAAAACAAATGATCTTACTAGACCTTGTGTCATTCAGATCGGGCAAATGCGACAGCACAAACTGCAGGGGGAATGGAGAGAGGGAAGTGCCAGGGAGAAGGAGGTTAGAAGTGCAGTAAGGGCAGGAATTGCTCTGTGTAAGTTCAGCCAGGGTAAGTGCAAGGAGGCAGGAGACTGTAGAGGTTACAGTTATAGCCCCTAAGTGCACAATAGGCCCAAATTCAATTCAGTGGAGACTGATCATGGAGGAGCCTGGTACCCAGTGAGGCTCTGAGGGTAGCCAGGCAACCAGTCGGCGCAGCAGACAGGTAGGTCAGCAGGGGAGGGAGAGAGAGAAAGCAGAGGAGAATAGGAAGGTCTTGAGCTGCTTCCAGAAATTCCGGTTGTCCGGCTCAAGTTTGAGAAGGGCAGGGAGACATTCCAGAGGGAGGCACCTGCAGAGGAGAGAGATCTACCCGCTGCTCTCACTCTCTGCCTGGAGAAGCTTCTGACCCTTAGAGAGTTGGAGGTAGCTGAGCGAACAGCTAGGGAAGGAAGGTATTTTGGAAGAGAGAGTTGGATGTAGTGCGGGCCCCAGCCCCAGAAAGCCTTGTGGGTGATGCAGAGGGTCTTGAAGTTGATCCTTGCAACCACCGGGAGCCAGTGTAGAGATGTCAGTGCTGGAGAGATATGCTCCCTGGGCTTGAGGTCAAGGAAACGTCTTGCAGTCCTGTTCTGGATAAGTTGAAGAGGGTGGAGAGTAGAGGAAGGCACATTGAGAAAGAGGCTGCTGCAGTAGTCCAGCCTAGAGAGAACTAGGGCTCTGGAGACAGTGAGCTTCTGGGGGAAAGTGAGAAAAGGAAGAATACCTCGGAGGAGGTGTAGCTGGTAGTAGGCTTTCTTGGCCCTAAGTGCGCAATAGGCCCAAATTCAATTCAGTGGAGACTGATCATGGAGGAGCCTGGTACCCAGTGAGGCTCTGAGGGTAGCCAGGCAACCAGTCGGCGCAGCAGACAGGTAGGTCAGCAGGGGAGGGAGAGAGAGAAAGCAGAGGAGAATAGGAAGGTCTTGAGCTGCTTCCAGAAATTCCGGTTGTCCGGCTCAAGTTTGAGAAGGGCAGGGAGACATTCCAGAGGGAGGCACCTGCAGAGGAGAGAGATCTACCCGCTGCTCTCACTCTCTGCCTGGAGAAGCTTCTGACCCTTAGAGAGTTGGAGGTAGCTGAGCGAACAGCTAGGGAAGGAAGGTATTTTGGAAGAGAGAGTTGGATGTAATGCGGGCCCCAGCCCCAGAAAGCCTTGTGGGTGATGCAGAGGGTCTTGAAGTTGATCCTTGCAACCACCGGGAGCCAGTGTAGAGATGTCAGTGCTGGAGAGATATGCTCCCTGGGCTTGAGGTCAAGGAAACGTCTTGCAGTCCTGTTCTGGATAAGTTGAAGAGGGTGGAGAGTAGAGGAAGGCACATTGAGAAAGAGGCTGCTACAGTAGTCCAGCCTAGAGAGAACTAGGGCTCTGGAGACAGTGAGCTTCTGGGGGAAAGTGAGAAAAGGAAGAATACCTCGGAGGAGGTGTAGCTGGTAGTAGGCTTTCTTGGCAAGGTCTGTGATGTGAGGAGAGAACAAGAGAGTGGAGTCGAATATGACACCAACGTTTTTTGCCTCAAAGCAAGGTGAAGGAAGAGGGCTTAAGGATGGCAGCCAGAGTAAGAGAGGGAAAGCAAGAGCAGGGGTCCCAATAAGAAGGATCTCAGTCTTACTGGCATTAAGCTGGAGATCGTTTGGGACACACCAATCCTGAATCGCGGGTAGACAGTGTAGGGGAGGACTGGTCCAAGACGACCCCCCTCGCCCGCACTTTCTCCCCAGGTAAGGACTATGGCTCTCTTGGGCGTCCCCTCATGCCACCCGGGCCCAGGTGGTGGAGGGCTCACCCACTGGAGACATTGCCCGCACGTATTAATTGCCCACACGTATTAAAATTTAGCTAGGCCTAGAAACCATTTTTGTCTGGTAAAGATGGTGTGAGCTCAGCGCACTGTAGCGCGGCCCCCACCCTTGGAGGGTTTCAGTCATCCTTGTTGCCGCAGCACCCTGGTAGATCCGCTGCGAGCACGTTCCCACGAACAAGACGGACATGAGCTAGCGTAATAGCCTAACATTGTAACAGTTCACCTCCCGCAGTGTATCGTATCATCGCTCCCAGCATGACCCGGCCCGCAGGCCTAGGCAAAATGAAATGAACAGTAAAATGGTCGTTACAGGCCCAACAATCTTTGTATATTAATATTGTATAAAACCCCTTATATTACAAAAAGCCTGTAGGATGTATGATTACAAGAGATCATGCCCCCATGATACGAACGATGGTGAGCATATACCATTGCAGTTGGGTACTAATAATAACGGCACACACCACGAATACATGTATGACTGCAAAACGCACACCCCATGGGGCCCGTGCCATAACTGAACTAATGCTGCTAGAGGACACAAGAAAACGAATGTAAACCATCCAAAGGGCCCATGTGAAGAATGCATGAGAAGGTGCATGTCTAGGCCCCACATGCGCCACCACCATCACGCACAAGTGGCGGGTTACTTTCTGTGTCCTCCACCAACCCTAACTCTACCTCACTTACTGTAAATATATATGCATATAACTAAATACTGTACGTGTTAAAACATAAATGTATAAACAAGGTACTCAGACTGGTTATAATCAAGACACATCCAGCAAAGTTTAAATGCATGTTCTGTAGTGTTTCGAACAAGTATTATAGAATGTTCAAATGTTTGTGATGTCTTTACCTAAACCGGCAACACACGAGGGAGATACCTTTGTGAAATATGTGCAAGGTCATTCCCCCTCCCACCCAGCGAGGGCTGCCAAGGCATGAGAGCAGAAACCGCGCCGCGCTGCGTTACCTCCCCCAACTAGGCTGGAGCCGCTTGAAAGACTTGTAACCCCCTCTGTAGCACCCAAGGCCACCACCCGCCACCTGCATTATTTACAGCACAGCAGTAAACCTCTGCCTGAACGCACGCGCCCCCTCGTAAACCTCACAACCCACCGGACCACCTCAGACTTATGGCCCTGTGCAATAAAGACACCCAACACTTTGACAACATACAGCGGAACATCCATAACAACTTCTAACAAGGCAGGAAGACATGCACCGCCCGTGCCAGGCCCTGAAGCTTAGCCCCTCGACCTATGGCCCCGGTCAACAGGACACTGGTAACCATGCCCTGACATATTACCTCCAGTCCCCTCACAAGGTGCATTCCTCCTGTGTTCCATTAACCTGTTGTATAACCTATTGTAAGATTTACTGAAGAAGATACTGCTAAAAATGCTCGAATGACTGCGGTGTGCATGACATAGGGCTAATAAGTCAGGAGGAGACATTCATCTCTGCCACTGGACGCGATGGCCCCACAACACCGCCTGGATGAACTCTGCCACCCTGCCAGGCCCAGCCCAACCCACGAGGCTGCCCAGTGACGTCTTCCAGCCAAAGCCAACCACATCACAGCAGCACCTATAGTTAGTCATCGCCACCCAATCCCCATGAACTTGTGCCCCCTATAGTGTGTAGGTTCTTATGACATTTTTTGTAAATATATACGCCTGTCTTTGCTATTGTCAGACAGAGCGCTCTCGGAGTTTGCAGAGTCCTTTGCATGCCCTATTCTGATTGATAAACTCCCATTTACGCTCACCCGCACTCTGTCTTGGCCTTATTCCCATCTTGGGAGAGTCCTTTATTGTCTCTCATTGCGGGGAGGATCGTGCTGTGTGGGGACGCTTGCCTTCAGTGGTGACCCCGATAGCGTGATTTTATTTTTTCCTAAACCCATTATAACCGTCCCCTTTTGGCACGAGAATCTCCGGTCGGAAAGGGATACGCACGGTGAGCCGGCTCCAGGAGGCTGCCCGCCAACGGCGACCGGTACACTAAGAAGTGCGCACTCAATAGAGAAAGGGTACGGGATCCCGATTGGAAAAAAATCCCTTTTGAGTACCGCTCGCCGGAGCCGGGGCTGACTGTTGAGTTAACGGCGACACTGCCTGGACGGACCCAGTTTCGGAGACTATCGGTTCAAGACGGGCACGTGAGTACCGAGTGTGAGCGACTGTAAAGGGAGCGGGGAGAGAAGGGTAGGAAAGGGACCGAGAAGGGGGTACGAAGATATACTAAAGATTACTCTAAAATTTTCCTTTCTTTTTCTTTGCATATGGCCATTAGGATTACGAGGTGAATAAAGAGATAGAAGTGACGGGAACCTAGCTCCGAAAGGGGGTGGAAGGCGGCGCCGCATAGTGCTATATTGACTAGTGCTGGGAATATATGACGAAGTGAAATACAAGATAAAAGTGTTCAGCAAAAGGGGGCACTGAGAATATATTAGTGATCGCTACTACTTCTTTTATTTTTCTTTAAGGGCAGGGGGAGAATAAAAACGGAATTAGCACGAACTTGGGAGAAAAATAAGAGAACAAAGGTCCTACTAGAGGGGGGGAGAGCAGGTTAAAACCTATAAATATATGCATATGCCCTAAGTAAGATAGACAGGAACAGCCGGCTAGGGAGGAAAGGGAGGACAGTGTGAATGGTGTACTGAGTGTTACCAAGAGGTGTGTGCACCTCGTATGTGTCAAGGGACGACTGCGATGTTGAGAATGTGTAAAACAGCTATAAATATATAATTGTTAAATGGTCATGGTAAGTGTGACCGGATAAAACGTTTTGAAGGCAACATTGAGACAGCGACGTGAGTGGGTGCTTTTTGATTTCCGGGTTGATGTTGTCAAAATAAAAGATGGGTTGCTGTTGTATGTGTCTCCCAAAGAGAACAAGTTAAAAACTGTGTACCGCCTGTTCCGTGTTGTGCAGTCAAGGGAGGGAGAGCCCAACCGAGCATAACATTGAATGTGAAGTAGAATACTAAAAAATAATATCTATACTACATTCACATTGTGGCAGTAGAAACACACACACACAGCGACACATAAGCGCTAGGAGGACACAGAGATGGGGGCTGAAACACCCTTATCACATATTTGTAAAAGCCTTCCAGGGCACGCGGAGCGGATTAAGAAATATCACGACCAATGGGTAACCGAGTTGAAAGGAGAGGGGCTACCCCAGTTATGGCCAGAGGGAGGATCATTTGACAAAAGCATTCTAGATACGGTAATGACATGCATTTTCTTGAAGTACCGAGGGAAACAGCTGCAGAATAGGAGGGAAATATTAGATCTTTGGCGGTTATTCGAAGAGGTACCACCGCCTAAAGCGCCAGCACCAAATCCTGATCTCCCATCTACTACAGACAATCCACTGATGTTGCAGAAAGATATCAAAGAAGTGCCAGGTGTAACACCACCAGTAGAGGTAATAAGTTTATACCCGATATTAAAGAAACCTGTACCCGCAGAAGGATACAGTGATCCAACGTATGTACCTCCCCCGACAACTACCACACCCCACCGGCCCACTGCACCCCCACCATATGAAAGTACAAGGGAACGAGGCCAGGCGGGTACACAAAGGGTGGACATAGAGAAACTCACAGATGATCTAGAATCAAGACTGTCTATAGCAAAAGATGAGCTCTCGAGGATAAAAAACATATGCGAACGGACAGCACTGGATACAACTAGAGCTGGACGTACGTCTAGAGCATCGGATGAAAGCAGACGGCCCGAAGAGGGGTGGAAGAAGGGCGAGATCCTGTTTAGGATTGAGGAAGAACCAACGCGAATAATAGAAGTAGGGACCTGAGAGGAAGATGGTGGTAACGAAGAAAGGCTTGGGGGACTTAGAGAGGAATTACTTTGTGATATTAGAGAAGAGCTAGACGAAAGCGACAGATTGAGTATGGCAATAGGAGGGGGAAGCGAGGGGGAGGAAGGTGCATGTTCTATGAGAACCCTAGATGATGACTGGTCGGGGCGACTGAGGAACAGAGTGGGAAAGATGGCATCACTAGGAACATCAGCAGCCAAAACGGGTCCGGATGCAACAACGAAAGGAAAGCTACAGCTCCCGTTGATACATAGGGGAGGAGGGAGGCCTAACTATATCCCATGGGCACAGATGGATAAAGCTAATTTATTAAAGTTATTGCCCCCGTTATCAGGAGGGGCAAGTAAGTGGATATACGCCTTCGAAAAACATACAGCTGGGGTACCCCTAGCTGTAGGAGATGTGAAAAGCCTGCTCGTATCAGCGGTGGGCGACCAGGCTGAAAGAGTATGGGTTAAAGCCGGCTTCCCGGGAGTAACATTAGACTGCGACCGCCATGATGGGGCCTCATTTAACACAGTGCGGGCTAGGGTGTGGGACGCCTTACGCGAAACATTTCCAGACACACCTGACTTACAGTCTGTGATGCAGTGTGCAATGAATGACGGGGAGGAGGCTATGGATTACATTTTTCGGGTCCAAGAGATGTGGAGAGCGGAGACGGGCACGCCCTGGTATCAATCGACATCTTTATTTTACTTCATTATAAAAAGGGGGCTCCCAAAGGAAGTGCAGAAGGCGCTTGACAAAATAGCAGGTATAGAAGCAAAGGGATGGCCGGAAATTCAGAGCATAATAGTACACCATTGTAAACGAATCAAGGAACGGGAGAAGGAGGTGGCGCAGAAAAGATTGGCAGACGAGGCGAAGTTGGTGCAGACAAAGTTAGTGAAGGTTGCAGTAGCCGCGCTCCCACACAGCAGGGAGGGAGAAGATGAGGAGGAGGGGCCGATAGCAATACAAGGAAGGATGGCAACTAATTGGGCGGGAACAGGACAGCGGCAGTGGAACGAGCAGGAGCAGGGTGGAGGTCCGCAGTGGCAAGAGTGGACCCCTCGAGGGGGACGAGGTGGGTACAGGAGCCGAAGAGGAGGTGGACCACAGGGGTACGGGGGAATGGGAGGAAGTGGATGGCAGGGTCCCAGGGGCCCTCAGGGGAGTTGCTGGAACTGTGGGCGATGGGGACATTACTCCAGGGAGTGCAGAAGTAGACAAAACAACGGGTTCCAGGAGGTGGAACAGTATGGCCATCCCCACCCGGGAAGCCCATATGGCCTTCCAATGGGACAACAGCAACTGAGAGACCCAAGCCAGGGTAACACGAGCCAGCAACAGGGACCCCAGTATAGAACACAGAACCACCCACAAAACATGCATAACAATGACAGCATGCAGTATACACCAGGCAACCATTTCGCGGCAGCAGCTAACGGGGCCCCCGCACCAGCACCTTATAACGGCATGTCAGTGGTCTCAGGTAACGTATTCAATGAAGGGGGGGCGATGAGACACCCCGCATAGGACAGCCCACAGAGAACACTTGCGTGTCCAGTTCTATCTACCACCCACAGTGCAGCAGAGGAACCATTGGTGGGGGCGCAGATAGGAGACAGGCAATTTATATTCATGGTTGATTCGGGAGCGGAGAAATCATGTGTCAGGGAGGGCCGGTTCCCGTTATCTAACAGGAAGTTAGAGACGCAGGGGTTCTCTGGGGCTGTAATTGAAGTTCCTTACACAGAAGCTTTGGATGTAACCATAGGGGGCAAGACTATAAAAGCACCCTTACTATATTATGAACAGTCCCCGATAAATTTGCTGGGAAGGGACCTTATGAGTAAACTTAACATGACCATATCATTTACCGAAGGAGGAATAGTGTGTTCTACACCCGGGATATGCCCCTTGCGTGCAATGTTGGTAGTGCAAGCCTACACAACCACACAGGAAATACGAGGGCTGCCACAAAAGGAAGAGATGTTTATTGCAGGGCTAAAAAGATTGGCCCTTATAGTCCCAGAGCTAAAAAACATGGATTGGAGGATTCCAGCAGAATTCCTCTTCCGCCCCATAGTGTGTCCAAATGCAGCACCAGGATCAGTGGTGTCGTTGGATTTGCACGCCGTGCAGGTATCAACGAAACGGATCGCTGTGATTGGGGTAGACAGAGAAGGATGTGAGTGGCGCACCGTACTGTGTACAAACGCAAACCTTGCCCTGCGCGAGGTAACAGATGAGGATCTCTTCTCAGATACAGAAGTAGATGGTGAGATAGTAATGGAAATAGCGATGCCCTGTGACATTTTGATCCAAGCCAGAGAGATCCCCGTCCAATTGATGGCAGTGGTAGGAACACCACCGTCATTTTTTGATGATGACATGAGGCTAGTACCAAACAATTTATGGACAACAGGCCCACATGATGTAGGGCTGTTGCATGGAGTACAACCTGTGAGAATAAAACTAAAACAAGGAGCTATCTTACCAAGAGTTAAACAGTATCCATTGTCCCGTGAAGCTGAAGAAGGGATAAAAGAGACCATAAATGCACTACTAGTACAAGGAATAATAGTGCCTTCAAGCTCCCCATGTAACACATGTATTTATCCAATCAAAAAAGCAAAGGGGGGATCTTGGCGGATGACACAGGACTTACGCCCCCTCAATGATGTAATACAAAAAGAGTTCCCTCTAGTCCCGAACCCTGCATCCATACTATGCAGTATCCCAAAACCAGCATCACATTTTACAGTAGTGGACTTGAAAAACGCATTCTTCTCAATACCTCTGGCTGAAGAGAGTAGATACCTTACAGCGTTCACACTGGGGGGAAAAAGATATGAACACTGCAGACTGCCACAGGGATACTGTGAAAGCCCGAGCATATTCAACCGCATATTGCATGAAGACTTGGGGAACCTATCAGTAGAGAGTACGATTATTCAGTACGTGGACGATTTATTGGTGTGTGCACAAGACAAAGAAACGTGTAGAAAAGATTCAACAACGCTCCTGACTTTACTGGCCAACAAAGGGTACAAGGTAGACAGGGAGAAGCTACAGTATTGCCTGACTGAGGTCCTATACCTGGGACAGCTCATATCAAAAGATGGAAAAAGAATAATTCCCGACCGGGTGGAGGCAATAAGGTCAGTAGGAGAGCCCACGACGGTGAAAGACATGCAAAAATGTTTGGGGATGTGCAATTATTGCCGAGCATGGATACTAGACTATGCAGCATACACCAGGCCCCTCCTACAAGCACTGAAAGAAGCACAACAGGAGAATGTAAAAATAAAATGGTCAGAAGAAATGAGCATATCGTTCAAATCACTGAAAGAGCTAATTTCAAGCGCTCCAGTATTAGCAAACCCTGATTATGGACACGAATTTTACTTATTTTCCCATTGCAAAGGAACACTTATGACAGCGGTGCTGACACAAAAGACATCCTTAGGACACAAGCCCCTAGCTTACTATAGTGGTACTTTAGATGCCGTGATGCAGGGTCATTTCGCGTGCGAACAATCGCTCGCAGCAGCCGCATTCGCGATTGAGAAAAGTGCCACAATAGTAATGGGATGCTCTGTAACATTGTTTGTGGAACATTCATTATTTGCAATACTCGAAAGATCAAAAAGCACGCTGACCACACAGCGGGCAACAGCATATGAGATCATATTGTCCAGCGCCAACATCCACATAGTGAGATGTAAAACAGTGAACCCCGCCACGTTTATCACAGAAGCGTGCACATTGGAGGATATGCAAAATCACGACTGCACAACCTACACAGGAGAAGGAGGGGAGGGCACAGTGGTGTGTGAAAACGCTCTCAGCGAGGGGGAAGTGTACTTTGTGGATGGGTCCGCATCAATTGATATGGACACGGGAGAAAAACACGTTGGCATGGCGGTAGTGAGACTAGAGGAAGGTGAGTTTGAAACACTAGTACAGTACCGCCTCCCGTCACATTACTCTGCACAAGCAGCAGAACTGGTTGCGCTCATAGAAGCACTACACGCAGCAAAGGGCTGTGCAGTTACAATATACACAGACTCAGCTTACATGACGACGACAGTACATGGAGGTCTAGCAAGATGGGGCCGTAGGGGATTCAGAAGGGCAGACGGAACGCCAGTGCAGCATGCAGAATTGTTAAAAGAATTAATAGAGGCCCTACAAAACCCTACTGCTGTAGCAATAGTGAAGTGCCAGGCCCATACATCCAATACAGACGTTGTGTCTTTAGGGAACGCGGCAGCGGACGCTGCCGCCAAGGAGGCTTCCTATTTTCTGAAATACGACACAGGTGAGTTCATGATGAAGAACACAGCAATCGAAGAACTGTCAGAAGGGTACAACATGATGTCCTTATCACAAATTCTAGAATTGCAGGAAGGAGCTAGTGCAGAAGAAAAACTAACGTGGACGAAACGGGGATGCAGCCAATCAGGAACAGACCTATTATGGCGGCAAAATAACTCAGGGAAAGTGGTAATGCCACTACAGTTACTAGAAGTAGCATTTCAACAGCTACACTTCCCCGCACACAACACTAAACAGCACATCGCAGCAGAAATACAGGAAGAATGGTTTGTGCCCTGTCTCCAGGAGCATGTGTCTCGATTGGCAATGGAATGTACAACATGCCAAATATACAACTCAGGAATGACCCTACGCACACTCCGGGGAACAATTCCCAAACCCATTGGCCCCTTCAGAGAACTGCATATAGACTATGCAGACATGGGGGAAAGGTGTAATGGCGCACGGTACATGATCGTGGTTGTGTGCCCGTTTTCAAGGTGGGTGGAAGCAGGACCCTGTGCGCGACCTGATGCCAAAAGCGCCGCCAAGTTCCTAGTAAGGGAAGTGTTCCCGCGCTGGGGAATTTGTGACGTGATTCGCTCAGATAACGGCTCTCACTTTGTGAATGAACTCTTCAAGGAAGTTACCACGTTATTGGGTATAAAACATAAATTGTGTTTGATTTATCATCCTCAAAGTAATGGCGTAGTGGAAAAGATGAACGGCCTGTTAAAGGGCAGGTTATCAAAACTATGCTTCTCATTAAAGAAAAATTGGATTTACTGTCTACCCTTGGCACTATTTGAGTTGAGAAATCAACCAAGTAAAGACCACCATTTGTCCCCACACGAGATCGTGACTGGGAGACGAATGAACACAGCACACTCTCCACTGCGTGAACACTCAGATGCTCACAGGAGCGCCGCAATATTGGGAGATGAGTTCACAGACTACCTAAGAAAATTAACAAGGGCAGCACGCGCAATATCGAAGCAACTCTCCCCACCCTTCACGAGAGAAGAGGGAAATGGAACAGGATCTGTCACGGAGCCAGAGCAACAGCTACAGCTAATGCCAGGCGACTCAATTTATGTCAGAAGCTTCGTGCGTCGGTGGAATGCACCACGATTCCATGGCCCATACGAAGTAATATTTTGCACGCCCACGGCAGTAAAGGTGAAGGGCTTGAGGTACTGGGTGCACTTGACCGACGTGCGAAAAGCATACAGCAATGTACAAGAGGAAATAAATGAGGAGGCACAGACAACAGCAAACGATGCAAATGAGTAAAATGTCTAAATACCGACTTGTGTGTGTGTGTGTCAGCACTGGACTTCAATGGAATAATGACTGACAAGGATATTACAAAAAAAAAAAAAAAAAACATTTTTTTTGTGTGTGTGTGTTTTCCTTTTTTTTTTATCTTGTTGAGTGGTATGTATTAATGAAATGATAATATTATAAACCCTTGTCTGTGAATACCCCTCCCCCACATCCCCACCCGCTTCCATCCCCCGTCAAATGTATTGGCACAGATGGTGCCAGCAAAACGTTTACATGCATGCACTTAATGCACTTTTATATCTCAAAACAGGAGCTTCCATGGCATCTAACGGGCAACCTGCAACGGATAGAATTAGTAGAATGAGAGAATTAGTATATGAGAGATGTAGATATTCGTATGAGTGTGGATTATCAGTATGCATCACATTGTTTTTTATGATAATGTTTGGCTTGGTTACATATTGGTTTATAGCGTTCATCTCTATCGAGATGTACGAGGGGGGAGGGAGTAATAACACTACTGGACCAATTAACAGTACCACCGGGCCCGATACAACTGCAGGTGTCAATACCAGGGAAGGTGATTTTTTGATATGGGACGGAACTAAACTTGTGTGGGGGTATCATACCACACCATCCAGTGTTGTGACCTCACAAAGAGAAAAGCCACAAGGTGGAATACAGAGCAACACAATGTCTCCACCAGGGGTATCCACTTACAATGCCCACAGTCTCAATGACCGAAACCCGTCTGCCATATCATGGTTATATAACACCCCCACCAACCAGCTTACCCCCACCCCAGAAAACAATGTGCCAGATAACGTCAGGAAAGAAGACGAAAAGCTACTAGAAATGCACGAAATATTATATGATGAATGGGTCAAGGGGGGCGGGAATGAGAAAGGGGGGTCTAGTTTGTCCACTGCCCAGGGGGGTGTGAAGTACATGAGCAACAAGAACAACAGACGAAAGAGAGAAGCAGGGAGGAGAAAGTACGATGAGTACTATGGGCTAGGTCTAGATGAGATGGAAGACCCACGACACCCCCATCAAACAAATAAGTGGTATGCAGACATGAGTGCCACAGCTAAACAGACAACAAACGAGAGCTGTTATGTCTGTTCCCTCATCCCCCATGCATCAGGTACACCCAAAGTGTTGTTACCCAAAGAGTTGCCTATTGTGGATGCCCAATGTCTCCTTCATCTCACGCTGTGCAGGATTAAGAACACCTTCCAGGCACACGAAGTGACTTTTCAAATGCTGCAGAACGAGAAAACGTGTTACCCAAAAACGGCAGGAGTAGTATGTTTGAAAGAACCATTTTTTGTGATAGGTGGGACACTTTTTTCTGACAATAAGCGGAAGGATGAAGAAGTACTGTGCAAAGCGGAAGCACTAAGAGGTGTGGCGCCGGATAAATTACAGTGGATAGTGGAAACATGTACACCAGTATGGAGAGAACACATTTCAAAGCTAACTTGGGTAACTGCCATTGAAAAGCCGTTCAAACTACAGAGCGAAATGGACTATAAACTGTGCTTTAGAGGAGAAGGGAGAACCCCCATGGGAACAAACAAGAACTGCAACAAGACCCTCGCCATCCCAGACCTAAGGAAAGGGACAGCGGCCCTGAGGGACACATACTGGGTGTGCGGCAAACAGGCATACCTACACCTCCCCCAGTCATGGAGTGGCAGCTGCTCAATGGCCACTCTGCACTCAGCCCTGATGGTGATACCAGAAAGCCACGTCGATGGGACACGGGAACGCACGCAGAGTGTGGCTCAACCAACTGCAGAGACACAAATATATGTCCTGTCTTCTGGAAACAAGGAAGAAGTGCTGACCCGCAACAGGCGAGCATCAAATTACATATCAAAGGCATCATCAGAACTATTGGCTCAGATCCCAGACAAATATCGATTATTCAGCTCAGCAGAAACATTTTTTGCCTCACTCGTCTCAAGTGTCCAAGCACGGGCAAACGCAAAATGGCTCCAGATAACACGCTGGGAATTGATTCAGCTGGCGAACGACACTGAAGAAGGATTCAATATCATCAGAGTTGAACTAAGAGCCTTACGACTAATGACCATGCAAAACAGGTATGTTCTAGACCTGTTGACAGCGATGGACGGTGGTGTTTGCCGAAAAATAGGAAGTGCCTGCTGCACTTTCGTACCTTCTGAAGATGCAGAGAATGGCTCTCTGTCCCATGTGATCGAAGCAGTCCACAACCTAGGAGAAAAAATGAAAATGGAAGGTGGAGCAGAAGCGAGTACCTGGTTCGACAACATCTTCTCCTGGGTTCCCTCATGGCTTGGAACAACTGTGAAGTTTTTAATACCAGCTGTTGTGTTCCTCCTTCTACTTTTTTGCCTGTGCCAGGTGGGTCTTCGAGTCTGTGCTAACGCAGTACCAAATGGTGCAATGATGATGGTGACAATGGGCAACTCACATGGTACAATGAAAACAATGCAAGAAGCACAAGTACAAACAGGGATAGATAATTCGCCCCGGTACCAACTGGTGCCCATATACCACGATAAAGATATTGTAGATAAGTTGTGGCACACCACCATCAAAGAGCCCCGTATACTAGAATGGTATGAGGAAGTTTGGGTAGATTTAGAAGCAGATGGTGGGTGCATATATCTAATGTGTACTCCAGATGAATATGCCCGGAGAGGTGAGAGCTTAAGAGCAGTGTGCAGAGCATGGATGCCCATCAAAGGAACTCCGGCATGGGATGAGGCGGTGATGGACGAGGCAGAATGTAGGAGGATAGAAGATTTAAAGAATTCGTTACTTTAGTAACGAAAGGGGGGAAATGTAGGGGAGGACTGGTCCAAGACGACCCCCCTCGCCCGCACTTTCTCCCCAGGTAAGGACTATGGCTCTCTTGGGCGTCCCCTCATGCCACCCGGGCCCAGGTGGTGGAGGGCTCACCCACTGGAGACATTGCCCGCACGTATTAATTGCCCACACGTATTAAAATTTAGCTAGGCCTAGAAACCATTTTTGTCTGGTAAAGATGGTGTGAGCTCAGCGCACTGTAGCGCGGCCCCCACCCTTGGAGGGTTTCAGTCATCCTTGTTGCCGCAGCACCCTGGTAGATCCGCTGCGAGCACGTTCCCACGAACAAGACGGACATGAGCTAGCGTAATAGCCTAACATTGTAACAGTTCACCTCCCGCAGTGTATCGTATCATCGCTCCCAGCATGACCCGGCCCGCAGGCCTAGGCAAAATGAAATGAACAGTAAAATGGTCGTTACAGGCCCAACAATCTTTGTATATTAATATTGTATAAAACCCCTTATATTACAAAAAGCCTGTAGGATGTATGATTACAAGAGATCATGCCCCCATGATACGAACGATGGTGAGCATATACCATTGCAGTTGGGTACTAATAATAACGGCACACACCACGAATACATGTATGACTGCAAAACGCACACCCCATGGGGCCCGTGCCATAACTGAACTAATGCTGCTAGAGGACACAAGAAAACGAATGTAAACCATCCAAAGGGCCCATGTGAAGAATGCATGAGAAGGTGCATGTCTAGGCCCCACATGCGCCACCACCATCACGCACAAGTGGCGGGTTACTTTCTGTGTCCTCCACCAACCCTAACTCTACCTCACTTACTGTAAATATATATGCATATAACTAAATACTGTACGTGTTAAAACATAAATGTATAAACAAGGTACTCAGACTGGTTATAATCAAGACACATCCAGCAAAGTTTAAATGCATGTTCTGTAGTGTTTCGAACAAGTATTATAGAATGTTCAAATGTTTGTGATGTCTTTACCTAAACCGGCAACACACGAGGGAGATACCTTTGTGAAATATGTGCAAGGTCATTCCCCCTCCCACCCAGCGAGGGCTGCCAAGGCATGAGAGCAGAAACCGCGCCGCGCTGCGTTACCTCCCCCAACTAGGCTGGAGCCGCTTGAAAGACTTGTAACCCCCTCTGTAGCACCCAAGGCCACCACCCGCCACCTGCATTATTTACAGCACAGCAGTAAACCTCTGCCTGAACGCACGTGCCCCCTCGTAAACCTCACAACCCACCGGACCACCTCAGACTTATGGCCCTGTGCAATAAAGACACCCAACACTTTGACAACATACAGCGGAACATCCATAACAACTTCTAACAAGGCAGGAAGACATGCACCGCCCGTGCCAGGCCCTGAAGCTTAGCCCCTCGACCTATGGCCCCGGTCAACAGGACACTGGTAACCATGCCCTGACATATTACCTCCAGTCCCCTCACAAGGTGCATTCCTCCTGTGTTGCATTAACCTGTTGTATAACCTATTGTAAGATTTACTGAAGAAGATACTGCTAAAAATGCTCGAATGACTGCGGTGTGCATGACATAGGGCTAATAAGTCAGGAGGAGACATTCATCTCTGCCACTGGACGCGATGGCCCCACAACACCGCCTGGATGAACTCTGCCACCCTGCCAGGCCCAGCCCAACCCACGAGGCTGCCCAGTGACGTCTTCCAGCCAAAGCCAACCACATCACAGCAGCACCTATAGTTAGTCATCGCCACCCAATCCCCATGAACTTGTGCCCCCTATAGTGTGTAGGTTCTTATGACGTTTTTTGTAAATATATACGCCTGTCTTTGCTATTGTCAGACAGAGCGCTCTCGGAGTTTGCAGAGTCCTTTGCATGCCCTATTCTGATTGATAAACTCCCATTTACGCTCACCCGCACTCTGTCTTGGCCTTATTCCCATCTTGGGAGAGTCCTTTATTGTCTCTCATTGCGGGGAGGATCGTGCTGTGTGGGGACGCTTGCCTTCAACAGTCAGAAATGAGCGAGAGAGGAGAGGAGGCTGGGGGGAGCCTGAAAAAGAGCTGAGTGGCATCTGCATAACACTGAAAGTTAGAGGAAAAGGTAGAGATCAGGTGGGCCAAAAAGGCCAAGTAAATATTGAAGAGCCAGGGTCAGAGGGTAGATCCCTGGGGAACACCACATGTGGAGAGAGAGAGTTGGTGGAGAGAAAGGACCCAATTTGGACCTGGGAGGGTCGGTCCAGAAGGAAGGAGGTCAACCACTCAAGGGCCTGATCCGTGATGCCCAGGTTCTTGCAGAGTCGATTGATCAGGTTGGTGTGATTGACCCTGTCAAAAGCTGGAGTCAAGATTAGAAAGCAGATCTTCACAGGTGTTCAGGAGAGACGTTTCTGTGCCTCTGGCTGCTTTGAAGCTAGACTAATATTTGTGGAGGTAACTGTGAGAGATGGCCATATTTTCTAGGAGTTCGCCCAGGAAAGAAGTGATAGAGATCAGGTGGTAGTTTGCCGGGCAGATAGGATCGGCCGAAAGCTTTTTAAGGAGGGGGTGCACAGGGTAGTGCTCAAGGAGAGAGGGGAAAGATCCAGTGGCAAAAGAGTGATTGCAGAAATCGGCCAGGGCTGGACCGAGGCTGCCAATATGGTACTTGAAGGTTCTGGAGGAGCAGGGGAGCACCTGTTTGGATGACACTTTCATAGATCTGACTTGTCTAGAAATGTCATCAGGTGTGGTCAGAGGGAAATGGGAGCAGCGAGGGAGAGGCAGCCAGAGGGAGGTGGAGGAAGAGGAGGAGGAGAGAGAGGTCAGGATGTCCTGAGTTTTAGTGGTGAAGTGAGAAGCCACAGTCGTACAGAGGGCCTGGGAGGGAACAGGAGAGGTGGGGACTGCAGAAGGATTGGCCATCTCCTTTCAGATTTTAAAGAGTTTGGCCGTGTTGTTATAGGCTGCAGAGACATGGGTTTGGATGTGAACTCTCTTCTCAGACAGGACAGAGAGTCTGTATTGCCTTTGGATCAGGCGGCAGGCCAGTATGTCAGACCATACACCGGAAAACCATCCACTTCCTCTCAGCCACCCTTCACTTACATTTCAGCGTGGCAAGGTCAGAGTCATACCAAGAGTTGCACTTGAATGTAGACTTCTGACGGATTCTCAGGGCAGGGGCAAGGGTGTCCAGAGTGTTGGAGATACCAAGATGCAGGTTGGAGAGGGCTGCGTCAGATTTTGAGTTAGATGCAGGAGTAGGAGGAGTAGGAGGAGCAGTAGCGGCAAAGGCATCCACTGACACATGCTTCATGGGCCAGATGACCGAGAAGGTAGATGGCAGTGCTAGGGTGGGCTTAGACCGAGGGACAGAAAGTTTCAGATGAAAGGAGAGCAGGAAGTGGTCAGTCCAGGAGAGAGGAGTGGTGAGAGGCTTAGAGAGGGGGATGTTGGAGGAGATGAGAACATTCAAGGTGTGTTTGGCAGAGTGTCAGACCAGAGGGTAGAATGGAAAGGGAGAGAGAGTCGCAGAGGTTAGGGAAGAGCCCAGAGGAGGGATTAGAAGCATCCAAGTGGATGTTGAGGTCTCTGAGGAGAAGATGAGAGGTAGCGTCAAGGAGAGAAGAGGAGAAATGAGCCCACTCTGAGAGGAAGAGGGCAACCTGGCCAGGTGGCCTGTAGATGGTGGCCACAGTCACATTGCTCTACCAGGAACTCAGGGCATTTCCTGGTGGGCCTCTACATCATGGGGCCATTTTGTCCTTTGAATAGGAACCCTGGTTTTCTGCTCCTCTTACCCCTTTTCCAAGTCACCAAATCCCCTTCCTTCCATCTCTCCTCGTCACCCCTATCCTTTTGAAGCACTCATACCAAACACTTTAGGTCTGTTTTTTTGAAGCACTCAAAACAAACATTTTATGTTAGTTCTTTGCTATATTTAACTACATGTTTAATGCTTATATATATCATGCGCCTTAAAGTTCACTATTTGATCCCATTTTTCTTGAACATCTTGCATGGTAAAATAAGGGGTGGCTGTTGTGCACTAGGAACCCAACCGGCCCATAGAGCTGGGGGTTTCCCAATAGCACTTTAAGACGAGTAGCAGCTCCCTCAAGATGGATGGGGATGCAGATTAATAATGACAACTCAATGGTTTGGCAATGGTTTGGCAAAGTCTGTTTAATGACAATTACAAAAAACGGGGAGTTCATGAATATCAACAATCGCCCGATCTTTCTTCTCGCTTCAACAATTCCAATTAATTTAATAAAAAACACACCATTTATACTAAAAACTCGTCATCACTGACATGTAATGCTCAAAATCTGGCATGCAATTCTATCGGTTCTAGGAAGGTAACTTTAATATAGGTGCTATATCTTTATATGGTAACGAAGTGAGGGGATTGGATAAACACTGTCAGGTTGGGCATCTAAGCCCTTCCTTCAAAATGGCTACTGTAGACATCACTAAAAGTACAACGTCTCATTGGTTCCACTAACTATAAGACCCTAGATTAATTGGTCCACTGTGATTGGGTTGGCAACAACCCCACTCATACTTTTCCACTTGCTTAGCAGCGTGCAGAATGGCCAGCCAGGTGCAGGGAGTTTCTCTGCACCCCCAGCCTCCCTCCAATTATTGCAACAATCAATCATCACTTCAGTGGTCGTGTGTCAATTATTTCTTTGGGCCTCATTCCGAGTTTGGAGGTAGCCATAGCGCTATTTGCGCCATGGCTGCCTCCAAACCCGGGTCCGTGTCCAGTCTGGGTGAATGGTAACTTTCCGGGACATTCCCACTTGTGCGGACCCGGTAAATCCCCATTCAACCAACCATTCTCCATTCCCATTTGAGCCCCCATAGGGCTCAATGGGAATGGGGAAGGCGCTAATTATGGGCCTGCTAATAGCAGGCCAGTTCTTAGTGCCCTGGTTCCTTAGCGGGACCCGCAAAGAACGTGTGGTCAGACCACAGGCCCTTTGCGGCTCCCACTAAGGGACCTCGGAATTGGGCGGTAAGAGTTTAACGGCATCGGTCTCCTTACCGGTGACTGTTATCCCTTACCGTCCAAGTCTGAATGAGGCCCTATTGTCTTTTGGCCTCGAGACTGCTTCGGTATGGAAATGTTAAGACATCTGTGCATGACACAAGACTATGCGTAGGTGTGAAAGTTTCATCCCTTCTCGCTCGGCTGGTCACGTGATTCCAACACCGTGAAATCGTCTTATTCTTCATGCAATTTGTGTATTTGATTTAATTGTTCCAGCCATCTGTCTTCTGTGGCTTATCTTGACCTTTCTGAACAGGATACTCTGTTCTTCTTTTCATAAATTGTATCCACTGTTGGGCTATTTCAGCCGATACAACCTTGGCTTCTTGACATGATTTGCTTTCGTCTGAGTTTCTCTCTGTCTTTCATTCTCGATTTGCTTGCTACGGGGCTCTCCTCTTGAGACATTTAGTAACCTTTGGTTGATTCTGCTCTTGTGCATAGTGGAAGTATACTTAAATAAAGTGTTCCTTTTGATGTTGATATGTATAAGTGGCGCTTGCCACAATCTATCTTACTACTAAGCTTAAAGGGATGGTCTAGTAAACATTTTTATTTAAAAAATAGACAGGCCACATAAAAAAAAATATACTAGCATCCTGCGTTTTAAAACTTCCGATGTAAAATTTTGAGCTATTCAAGCTCAAAATTCGAAAAAGCAAGCACAGGGGCGCCGCCATTTTGTGAAATGGAGGCCCTCCTGTGCTGGCTTTTGCTTTTGCGGCACTAATGAAGGAAAAGCCAGCCAGCTGTAGTAAACAAAGTCTACCGCTGGGTGGCTTTCCCTTCATTAGTGCCGGGACTCGGAGGACGGGGACCGGAGACCAGAGCAGGAAAGCTGCAGCTGAATCTTGGTAAGTGCTATTTATTTTTTTTACAAAAAATAAGCACTAGCTGCGGCTTTTTTTCTAAGTTTTCCGGGCTGGAGGAGCACGGAAAACTTAGAAATAAAACTGCAGCTTTAAAAACGTTGTATTTATGTTTGCGGTCGCTTTTGAAGCGACCGCAAACATAAATACAACGTTATTGTGTTGGAAAACACTGCAGTCTTTCGTTCCAAGTTTCTCAGGCTCCTCCGGCTCGGAGGAGCCTGAGAAACTTGGAAAGAAAAACCACAGCGTTTTCCAACACAACCGCGTGTGTTTCTGCCTGCTGTGGCTATCACTTTGGGTCTCCGGTGCTCCCAGGGGAGCACCGGAGACCCAAAGTGAAAGCCACAGCAGGCAGAAACACACGCGGTTATGTTTACATGCCGCGTAGTGTTTCTACCTGCAGCTGATTTCCCATTTGGGGCTCTCGGACTCCCCGTGGGGAGCCCGAGAGCCCCAAATGGGAAATGCTAAATGCTGCGTTGTCTGCCTAAATCTGCTTTCCCATTTGGGGCTCTCGGGCTCCCCGTGGAGCCCGAGAGCCCCAAATGGAAAAGCAGATTCAGGCAGACACAACGCGGTTGTTTTCCACAATGCCGCGTTGTGTCTGCCTGAATCTGCTTTTCCATGGGGAGCCCGAGAGCCCCAAATGGAAAAGCAGATTCAGGCAGACACAACGCGGTTGTTTTCCGCAATGCCGCGTTCTGTCTGCCTGAATCTGCTTTTCCATTTGGGGCTCTCGGGCTCCCCGTGGGGAGCCCGAGAGCCCCAAATGGTAAAGCAGATTCAGGCAGACACAACGCGGTTGTGTTGGAAAACGCTGCGGTTTTAAAACCCCAGCGTTTTCCAACACAATAACGTTGTATTTATGTTTGCGGTCGCTTCAAAAGCGACCGCAAACATAAATACGTTTTTAAAGCTGCGGTTTTATTTCTAAGTTTTCCGGGCTCCTCCAGCCTGGAAAACTTAGAAAAAAAAATGCAACTAGTGCTTATTTTTTGTAAAAAAAATAAATAGCACTTACCGAGATTCAGCTGCAGCTTTCTTGCTCTGGTCTCCGGTCCGCGTCCTCCGAGTCCCGGCACTAATGAAGGGAAAGCCACCCAGCTTTAGACTTTGTTTACTACAGCTGGCTGGCTTTTCCTTCATTAGTGCCGCTAAAGCAAAAGCCAGCACAGGAGGGCCTCCATTTCACAAAATGGCGGCGCCCCTGTGCTTGCTTTTTCGAATTTTGAGCTTGAATAGCTCAAAATTTTACATAGGAAGTTTTAAAACGGAGGATGCTAGTATTTTTTTTTTATGTGGCCTATCTATTTTTTAAATAAAAATGTTTACTGGACCATCCCTTTAAGCAAGCCTCATGAATTCTTGCTTCTTGCGGTTCCTTGCATATGTACACGTTTAAACTAACTGAATATCTGCATTATGCTTATGGCATAAGTTTCTGACATTTGACATCAATTAATTCACTTTAGACTCAGGATGTCACTTATCCATAGTGTTTTGCCTCTGTTCATCATCCACTGGTTGTCATATCTTCTATATGTGAGTCAGTCGGGGTTCTTATGACGTCACCATTCACTTTCTTTTAGTATCTCTTTGGCTTCTTCAGGTATTGCATTCTGACAATGGTCATTCTGTTTGGCTTGTCCATATGGCTTTCTCAACGGGTACCTTACTGTCCAGGTTTTCTTAGGTGGTGGTACTTCAACAGGTGCTGTTCTTTTGATAGGTACTGGACAGAGCCCAACTGCGGCACTCTGCAGGTTTATGTGCTCATCATACTTCACATATTTTGGCGCGAATGTTCCTGGTACTTCAACATGGGCGGTTGGAGTGTGAATCGTGCTTGGGACTTCCTCTACACTGTGAAAACATGTTAGACCACGTTTGGCTCTCAGTCCACCCCTGAATGCTTTCCGTCTGTTCTTTCCATCTGTCATGAAGGTGACGACGGAAAAATACACCCAAAATGGAGGAGGCACCCCGATAACCGGGGCAGGGGCCTCACTCCTCTTCCCTCCCCCCACCCTCTGGGCAGGGGTGAGGTATTAGCCCAAAGAGCACCAAAGCGCTCGAAAAAGCCTGCGAAGGGTGACAAAAGAAAGGGGCGGGGCAAGCCCCATATAAGCGGTGGGCGTCCTGCTGGAAAGGACTTGCAGTTTTCAGCAGCAGGACACCTTTCACTAGTGAAGAGGATTTCGTTTTCCCATCCACCCACCCAGCATGAGGAGCAGTTATAGCAAGGCCTGGCCGTTGACGTCGCGGGACGGCAAGGCAGTGTTTTGGTGACCAATGAGGAGAGACAGACTCCGCATGAGCCATTGCTAAGCCCGAAGGGTCTTCGCTCATTCGGACCAGCGCCTCCTGGGAGCCTAAATGGGGCAGGGGTCTTGTGGTAGCAATGAGGGCTCAGCTTCCCCCCAACAAACGGCGCTCTCTCAGCCCAGGAACAACTGCAGGGGCAGGCGGGTCTCAAGCGCGTAGGGTTTGGGGGAGTTGTGCCTGTTATGGACTTTGGGAAAAAGGGGGAAGCAGGTTTTGGATACGGAGCTGTCTCCGCACCTATTTTAACTATTGTTTGCTGTACGTGTGAAAATAAATCTGTGGCATTTTATGCCAAAAAAAGAAAACATGTCTCATTCGGCAATTTACTGCAGGGAAAAGAAAGGGGCAAAATGAATGAGCAAAGGTGATGTAAGTTGACATAACACATGGACAAATGGCCAGGTCATTGTTGGATACAAAGCCTTGGAGCCACCGTGCTATGTAATTATGTGGCTATTAGAATGACTTGAATTTGCGCATATTTGGATAGCCAATGGTGCCGTCAACATGGTATGTTTTAGTATGTGAACATCGTATGTGTGTTGACATTATGTGTGCTGGGCACATCTGAAGTGAACATAAACTGGAGAGTTTGGCTGTGGGCGTCGGAAACGGCAGGGTTCCCAAACCCCTCAGGTATTAGAATCGCCCACATACCTAGACGCCCTTCCCACAAGCCCCGCGGCTGCCCCTGGCCCGTTCCTTGCTAATGCCCGAACGGCCAGGTTTCTGGGCGACCTTCTGGAGCGAGGAGTCGCTGAGACCCTGCAGCGGCCCCTTGCTAGTGAGGGAGCCGCCGCTCGGCTGTGCTGCAGCCTCGCTCAGCTTCTGGATCCTGGCAGTGGCAGCCTGCCCGAGAGCATCTTCTGCGCAGAGCCGAGCGCTGCGCGCTCCTATTGGTGCCGCCGACGCTGGTGACTGGAACACAGCGCCTAGCCTACTTCAGTGAGCTGGAATTACTCGCAGCTTGTCTTTCAGAGCCAACTCTTCGGCACGGGCGCGAGCAGCATCGCGGGCAACAGATACCAACTTCAGGGAGCTATCACCATCTCGCAACCCCGCTTTCTGGCTCACAGATCGTCGCGAACCTCGGATACGGACGTCTGTAAGCTGTGTTCATCAAGGACACGTGCGTCACAGCCACTAACTGCTTCGTACAGCGCCTCGATTGCGGATATTCTTTTATGTGTGCTAGATTCATCCAGGATTGGCGCTCAGGCATCCTTGGATACAAACATCAGTGAATTGGGTTCACGCAAGGCACGCTCTGCCCAGTCTCTGGATAATGCATGGCCCCAGGCACAGACATATTTGAGTTGTTTATTATTCAGGGCGCACGGACACCCCACCTGTTGCGTGGCTCACACAGCGCTTGGGCAGAGACTTCGGTGAGCTGAATTATCAGTGGGCGTGTTTCCTGTTAGCCAGGTGCCGGCAAAGTTCGGCTGTTCTTGGAGTATCTGGGGCCGGAACTGTTTGGAGATCTTGGCGACTGGCGGACAGTCATAAAGCGATGGCAGTACCTGGAGCCAGGCTGGCGTGCGTCCTGTGCTGCCTGCTTCCCTGCCTCGGGCAGAGCCTCCCGCAGGCAGCCGGAGGATGTCTGGCCGTGCGGGCCGCCTTCACGGCGCTGCAGCCCGGGCTGAAGGGCGTGCCCGAGAACCCCGTGTCAGGTGAGCTGGACAGCGGGCATGGAAGAGGGCGTGGCGCCCGGAGGAGCATTGGCACCGGCTGCCAGGGGGGCGCCAGCGCACGAAACAGGTGGTTCACACCTAAAGGGATGTTGGGCGCTAGGGTTGGTACTCCAGAACTTTCAGCGGTGGGGCTACAGAAGGTGGTGGTAGGACTTGGACGGTGGCGTCTCTAACTGTAGCTTCTGAGGGGAGGGGGAACTATTGCTTACACTGTAGAATGTGCCCCCCCCCCCCCAGAGCTGCCAACACAGCACCGCGTGTTGTGACTACATTTGATTTACACTCCAAGTCCACTTTTTAAATGCGTTGTTTACACAGTGGTTTCCTCCGACGTGGAGATCAGAAGCCCGGTTATAGAGGGGGGCGGAGGCGCTGATGTTGGCATGGGGATTCAACCTCAACTTTTTAGTGCCCAACATCCGCCCGTCCGCACTAAATAACTGTTTGTGGCCGGCAAATAGAACACCGTTAAATTCCGGCAGGTCCGCGAACTCTCACAATTGGACTAGGCATGTAGTGTACCAATCTCTATCAAAAAGCCACGTTAGGGATGGTTGCATTGCCTATCACTTCTCCCACGCTTTGGGGGGAGGGTGGGCGGGTCACCCCCTGCTATCAGGAACGGGCCCCTCAGTGTCTACTGACCATGGGCGGGTTTAGGGGGGGAATACTTTCTAACCGCAGGTGCAAGAAGCCCGGTTCCTGGCAACTTACCGCTTTGGAAGCAAGTTTCGCAGCGGTTGCTGCTCGTCCTGTATTCCCCTCTACGTGCACATCACTCAGAAGAGCTGATTTTTGATTTTCCTGGGGGCGCGGGAAGGACACAGATTTTTAGGAAGTCCCATTGAAGTTATGGGGACTTTTAGCGCTGATGGCTTTTCCCGTGGGGCACCCACGTCCTGTCTCTGCTCGGAGTCAGGGAGTGTGATGGGGCAGCATCCCCAGGTCGCCCAAAAACTCTGGGGCCATGGGTGGGCGGCTGTCTGCGAACATGTTATGTTATGTTACTTTGCATTTATATAGCGCCTTATGTACCACTGTTATGATCTCAAGGTGCAGGTAGGTTGAACGCCCTCGGGAACCGAAGTTCAAGTCAGTAAAGAGAGAGTCATAAGGTGCGTGTGAGCACAGGATATGTGTGCAGCAGGTGTGGTACTCGTATGATGGCTGCTTCTTAGCGGTAGGTGTGGTGGTTGGCAGATCAGGAGTATGGGTGCGTTCTGGCAGGGTGATACCAGACTGATTCTGGCTGCGTTAGGCCTGAGGAGAACGCCTGGCTGGCGGGTGTGCAGCCAGCTGTGTTTAGTTAGGATGATGGGGAATATGTGGCAGGTGTTGGTATGAGACCAGCAATACCGAATGTGTCATAGTATCGCTGTGTTCTAGTTGAGTGGTGGTGTATAGAAGAGAGTAAGCGTGGTGATGTGATATGGTGGTTTTCAGTAGATGCTTGAGATCAAGCACACAGCTGAACCATTTATTCTATCTGTTTTATTCGCTCAGTCTGTTTAGTCGGCTTCATCTGTTCGTCTATGTACATTGGTAATGGTGTGAGAAGAGTTTGGGGGTGCTTCTGCAGGGTGCTTGACAATAGGGGCGAGTGGGCGTAGTAGTATGAAAGGAGTGAAACCAGACCATACCGGTGGACGTGACTGGCCTGATGTGGGGCTATAACTGCAGAGTTCAATGCAAGGGTAGTGGTTCTCTTGTTGATGCCAGGATGAGGGCATTCCAGTGGAGAAGTGCTAAGAGCAGAAACGAGATGCCATACGGGGGGCTGGGGAGGGGGGGGGGTGGAGTGCGGGTGCACAGAAACCAGCGATTGAGTAGGAGCGAAGAGTACCAGGCCGGGAATGGTTGGTGATAGAGGTATCCACATGGGGATGGGGCAGTGGTGAGTGGACTTAAAGACAAGTAGAAGGAATTTGACAAGGGATCAGTGATGTGTGGAGTGCCAGGCGGCATGGAAGCGGTGGGCAGAGGTGGTGGGGTGCAGAGGGGGTCTGCACAGAGTTGGAGGTGTACAGTTGACAGTCTTTGTAAATGTGTATGTGTGGGGTGTATTGGTGAAGTTCTGGGTATGCAGGGTTTTCACTTACAAAACACTGATAGAGAACAAGTTGGCAGAGTAAAAAACATACAGCATCGCAGAATTATATATATATATATATATATATATATATATATATTTTTATATATATTTTGTGCTTTGAATGGAAAAAAAAGAAGCACAGGTACTCACCAAGCTGAGGTTCTATATTTTTACGATGGGTGTTTTTACAAAAGCATTTTGCCGAAAGAAGTAATTGAAATTTGTTTTTTTTTTAATTTTTGGGGGTGTTACTCCCTCAAGCCCGTCCTTACCCACCTATCTGTAACTGTTCTGCCCCCAAACCCTTATCTGCCCCCTCAAAATTGCGATGAGTTTTTTCGGCAAAGTGTTTTCATAAAAACACCCTCCGGAAAAACGACTGTCGATGAAACAACGTTGTACCCAAGCTACGAAGCTGCTCAATCCAGCGCACCTCTTTGGGTGCGGCCGCTTCAGCACTGCACCTTGGGCACAGGTCCCTTTTAGGCACACCCTGTTGTTTGCAGGCAATGCCCAGTGAGATTCCATTTTTTGCCAAGGAGCACACACTTTGGTAAAGCAGTGAATCTTGAATCCTTTCGCAGAGACGTCCAGTTGGCTGTTATGCATTGTGTTAAGAAAGTTTGAATATCTATATCAAATGAGACTTTCTTTTTTGCGCATCAAACAAGCAGATATCATAGCTGTAAACTAAGCTTTAGAAGGGGAGATTTATTATTGCTCGCTTTTAGTAGGTAACTGGAGCTGTGTGCGAGTTTTCAATCATAAAACATTCCTTCACAACTCCCATTACTTATATACTTACATCTTAGAATAGGCACTGCTAATAACAAAGAAACAGCTTAAAAAAAGTAATTTCCCAGGGTTTCCAAATCAATCCCTGCTCCATCACAGGACACCAATGGTAACAGGTGAAGCCCTCTTAGTGAAACAGTGACCTGTGCCTAGTGTGCTGAGTGCACAGTAGATGCATGTTTGTATCGCTTTTTGTTCTGCCGGTTGGGCCCTGAAGGAGACATTATGGGCACTGCGGGTGGCGGCGAGAGGAGGGGGAAGAGGAAGCTGCTTTCCCCCGCAAAGGCTGCAGAAGCCTAGTCCTTTAAGTTGCGATAAAGTGAAATGAAAAACGTTCATTTTCACCTCACAACATAGTTGAGTACCGGTACTCTCTTTCAGGCTTTGAGAAATACCGGTACTCAAATGCTCAAAAATACTGACGGCCGGGTAGGACCGGCCCATTTAAAGAACTATATCTCTCTCGCTCTTTATATATATATATATATATATATATATATATATATATATATATATATATATATATATATATATATATATATATATATATATATATATACATATGTATATATAAAGAGCGAGAGAGAGGGTTATGTGGTTCAAGACAAAGGAGACAGGGTTGTGTGGAGGCAAAGGGGTATGGGGAAATAGATCTATACAAACATATATTCTCCCGCAGCGATCCTTTCAACTCGTTTCAAGTGTATGATATTACTATGGCATAGGTGAATCCGCACAGAGCCAGGGGCAAAGGGGAAAGCACAGCCGCCTGCTGCCTATGCCTGGCTAGAGTACGATTTGACCATACGCTTAATGTATGGCTCAAGAATTAGACACAGAGATTTCAAGCCTCCTAGAAACTCTTCGTGCACCACATTTAGTTTCGAGAGTATTGTGGGCCACCACACAAGGAACCATGTTTGCTGAAAATTCACTTGTGCCAGGTGTTAATGCAAAGCTGCAAAACCAATGCTCGAAGTCTCGCGGGGCCACTATTGGTTGTGAAGCAGCGTCAGGTGGCCTAAGTCTGGGGGCACCGTAATAGCCCTCCCACGCCCTCCATCCCTTCAAGCAAACGAAGATTACCCCAACCTCCTCAGAGGAGCTCGCCTTGCAGCATCCAACAGTGACTCCACCCCCTTGTCCCCCAAGGACCAGTTGGGTTACAAGCGACATAGATTTTTTAAATTGGAATGAAAAGATTAGGAAAAATTGATTATTGTGAATGGAAAGAAGGTTTTTCTTGCTGATCTTAAAGGGGTTGTTTTGGGAATGCTATATATACCAGTTTGCGTAAACGGGGGCACTTTCCCTCATATGGGATCTCGGGGCATCGGTATGAAGATACAAGTTATCATCAAAAAAGTGTTATCACAAAGGACAAAGCACAAGTCTAGAGTACACGTGAGTAGACAGTGCGCCCCACCACAATACACTTTTTTCCTCAGAGGGTCTAAGCCACGCACTTGGGTGCTTTTGAGGCCTGGAGAGTGCATTTACTTTGTCAGCCAGTCTCTGTGTGTCCTGCTCTACAATGCCCTGTCAAAGCCGGGATGCGAACCGAGGTCTTCAGTTTCCCCTGGCGTTCCAGGACACCTCAGTGTGAGGCAAACGGCAGTGGGAAAAACATGATATCGGGAGGTTACTATGCAGGGATCACTTCGCAGTCGCACGTGATCTACTTTCAGAGTGATTCGCCCACAGTTGCACCCTTTTACATTACAAGTAGTTACAAGTAGTATTACAATATTGTCCCATTTTAATACGTGTGTTTGCACAAGCACTATCATGGCAATTTTTTGCACATTTCATTTAGGCATGTACAAGCATTAGTTTGCTCCTGACAGAAGTCACTCTGAGAAATAGAAACACCCATGAGTTTTCCCCCACAGTTCGTCCATGTTAATTGGCCCCTGCTGTTTTTTTTAGGATTTGTGCCCTGACGATGCAAGAAAGCATTGTCTCCAATTTAGTAAAGCGGGCAAAGCTGCCTGGCCGCTCATGGCTGCCATGCACGGATTAGACCTACAGGCAGCAGGGGTGCACGCTATCTCATGGCCTTGCAGGTGCCGCGTCCTCTGTGGGAAGGAAGCGATGCAGCAGGCGCATGAAACATAAGCACCCGGGTATAATAAAAAGAAACGGAAAGGTCTCACCGGGGCCAAGGCAATATGGCTGCAAGGCAAGGGTGAAATGCCGAAGGGCTGGCTCAACCGGTCATTGAGGGTGAGTTGTGTGGGCCCCCCTTGGCCTGTGTAATTCATGAATGCCCTCTGCCGCTGGTGGTTCAGTAGATGACCGCATGTCCCATGTGGTCATGGACAAAGCATCATCTCTGCAGTCCAGGATCATGTGCGGCGTACCAGAGGGCGCTTGCTTGTCTCCCTCCCTGTTCAATATGTATATTCACCCTCCATGTGAATTATTGCACGACTCTGGGATTGCGTTTGCGAACTACGCTGACGACACGCAGCTCCTTATAGAACTACTTGTTAGATCTATACAAATTCCAGAAGGTTTACAATGTGGTTAAGAATTGCATGACCTCTAACTGGCTATGTTTGAATAGCTCAAAGATAGAGTTTCTGGTCGTTGGCTTCCCCCCAGGCTCGAGCAAAGTTAGATCCTCGCTTTGCGTGAGCTTTAGTATCGAGGAACATGAGATTAGGGTGCAAGAAAAGATGAAAATACTTGGTGTCTTCTTCGAAGCATCCCTGGGAGCTGACACTCAGGTCTATAGCGTTATTAAGAAGTCTCAGAATCACCTGTGGTTACTGAGGTTAGTGAGGCCTTATGTCTCCCTCAAAAATTGCGAAACCCTAGCGAGAGCAGTAGTCATGCCTAGATTGGGCTACTGTAATGCTCTTCTCTGTGGTGCCAGCAAAAAGAATTTGCATAAGCTTCCGGTCTTACAAAATGATCCTGTTCGCATTGTAAGCAATGTCCCTAAAAGAAAACATGTTTCAAGCTACAGGAGCGATCTTCACTCGGCTCCCAATTTCAGCCACAATCACGTTTAAACTGAACACATTGCTACACAAGTGTGTCTGTGGTCTAGCCCCTCGCTATCTGAAAGAGAGCGCAAATCAGCAACAAGCCTCTGGTTCAACTAGGTCAGCCGGAACCTTCAGACTGATTTATCCCAGAGCTAAACAAACTAGTGGCGGTGGTTGCTCATTCCCGGTGCACGCCGCTAGGGCGTGGAATATGCTTTCAGCTAATCTCAGCACGGAGCAGAGTTTCTCCGTGTTTCGTAAAAGATGGAAAACTTTGCTCTTTGCTGGAGATGCCTCCATCGTCTCCCGACGATGCTCTTCTCTGGTTTTTGTCCCGTGATTTCTTTGTTTATTGTGTCTATGTTCGCGCATTGATGCCTGTGGGCTTAAGCGCTATATACATTTGTAAAAGTAAAGTAAAGTTTTGAATACCGTTTTACTCTAGTAATAACACTGCATAGTGCTAGGAAGCCACAGCTGTTTGCATTTCAGCACACTGCAACCTAAGGTAGTTAGACAACAAATGCCAGGCAGGCTTCCAATGGGGCAGGAGGAGAACTGTGACGTTGAACCATCTGCCCTTGGTATTAAGTCTCTGTATGTCAACGCGTCACAAGAGTTGTTTTATACGTGGCATTCCCATGCACAGTTGGACTGGGGCAAAAGGGCAAACAATAGGCTGGGTACCACAATTAATGGTACCCATATTTGTGCATCTCAATTTCTGACCTGTTGCAACTGAGGAGTACTTGGGCGTGACATGGTACATTATCAGAGAAAATGTGGGGCAAATGTAGTATTGTCAGAAACTATTACAGATGACGTGTCTATGAAGTGGCAACCCTCATTTCTTAATTTCTACATGCACTTACACCAACTAAAATACCTGCGTGCTACATCTAGACAACTCTAATGCTTAATGCACGTTGGTTGCACACAACAGTGATCCCATTTACTTTATTTGTTATCGAAAAATACTATGCGTTAAATTGTGTTTTGTGTTCTTTTTTTTTGTTAAATAGACCAGAGGGCTCTAATCTAGGTCCCAAGTACATCAATTAATTTCATAATACATGTTACACTGTAATGCTAATATACATCAGTACAATGCACAGCTTACACATCAGGCGTACACTTATACCAAATTATTTTCCTTCTTGCAAAATATAATTTCTTCCTACCTAAACCATGAGAAGATGTACTCATGCCCTGAGGGTACGACCGATATTGTTAAACCAATTGCTGCAATGTGGTCACTTGACTTGGGCCCAGAAAGAATTCCAAAACTGACAACAAAGAGTTGAATTCTAGAGTCCCTGGTCCCGATGGACTTGCTAATATAACTTTAAGGGCAAACCCCAAAATAGGGGCAATTTTTTAAATAATACATTTTGGAAGGCGTTAAGAGGTTAAAGCTATTCCTACCTCGTAGAGATCTTCTTTACTGGTTCCAATTTTAAAAAAAGGTGACCATAGCATTCCCGCCAATTATTGACCTATTGCCCTTTTAGATCTTTCCAGTGTAATGCTCGCCCCTCTATTGAAGGAAGAATTGCTTCTATGAGCTGAGGGGAGCCGACGGCTGGACAAATGGCAAACTGGATTTGTCAAAGGAACGGGTACTTCTCTAAATGACTTCCTACTAAATATTTTGAAAGTGGAAACTATTAAGAAAGGCAGACCCATATTTGTAGCATTCATCGATTTCTCGATGGCTTTTGACTGCATAAATCGTAACCTCTTGTGGCAAACATTGAAGGCATGCAAGGGCTTTAAGTGGGTCGGAGCTTGCTGGGGCAGAAACCCCGGCAGGCTCAGGAATATGGTTTGAGGCGGGGCCTTTCTCGGGCACCCTAATGTCCCCTGGCAGCCATGGCTGCTGGAGGACAGTGCCTTTTTTTCTAAAGCCTGAAACTCTCGCTCATGTGTGAGCACTTCAGGCTACAGAAAAAAAGACCTTCTCTCCATAAGGGTGGCGCCGACACCTGCGAGACATCCCTTTAATCAAGAGATGCCGGTGGGCTAGTGTCACCATTATACAAGAAAAGGTGAGGTTGCTAATTCGCAGGAACTTCAGTCTTTAGGAAAAAAAGCCCCGACTTCCGGTGGCCTCACCTTTTCAGCCTTAATGGTGCTGCCGCCCCTCACCAGGCATCCCTTTAGCTAAGAGATGCAGCGTCACCCGAGGATGATCGCTGCATCTCTTAGCTGAAGGGATACCTGTTGAGGGGCAAGGCCACCTTTAAGGCAGAAAACATGTGGCGCTGTCCCCCGCCAGGCATCTCTTTAGGTAATAGATGCAGAGATCAGCACCCACTCTCACAGGGGGGAGAGGGTGCTGATCTCAACAAATAGCTGGCTGGCGGCCGTGCCTGTAGCCCATTAAGCCAGGGCTTGTCAAGGGGGCAATGCCTAACGAGCCGGCTGGCGACCCCCCCACTTTTGGGCGACGCACCCTTGATGAGCTCCGGCTCAGTTTCCCGGGCCACTAAAGGCACTGTATGGGGCTGCCCTTTAGAATTGTTAAATATGCTGATTGCCCTCCACTCTAACACCCACATACACGTAAGGCTAAATAAACAAGTTATTCGTTCTGCTTAATTGGAGACAACCCTGGGTTGGAAGCAAGGCTGTGTCCTTGCGCCGCCGCATTTTTTTTTTTTATATCTCTGACATAGGTGTTGTGCTGAAGGAATCTCATGCTTCCCCCACTAAAATTGGCACTGAGGCGGTACAATGGCTACTATATGCAGTTGACTTGTCCTTGCTTGATTGCACTACAATTGACTCTGAGGACTTTGTTCTTAAAGCCCCATGGAAAAACCAATATCAACATTTTGAAAGGTATTTTAAGCATGAACCACTCGATAGAGTTCCCTCTTTTACATATTTAGAATTTTATTTAACCATGAATTCTAAAGACTCTTGTGCCTTCGACCTGTTAATGACTTGTCCTTCGCCCCACAAGCTGGAATTGGAAACCGTAAGTACGGTCAATTCTCCTTACTCCTAGTTCTGGAGTTCTATAAAGTAAAGGTGACCCCGATTCTAACTTATGGGGCTGAAACCCGATTGCAAATTCCTCAGGCAGGGTTGGGGACGCCTGGAGGGGGCATTCTGGAAACGGCTCCTTTGCTTCTCCCAAGGGATACCCAACTGTGCCCTTAGATATGAATTTGGCCTGAGTCTCCGGTAGCCGTGCTATGCTAGAAAAAGCTAAATCTGCTATCAGAAATGCTGAGTTTGCGGGCTGACTCGCCCTGGAATCTGCTTAGTAGCTTAGGAATGTCGAAATTAAATGATGGTTTTAATGAATGGATAGAGGAGTGCATCTTGGTTTGAAGTGAAATTGTAGTAAATAAAGAGTTGCTAATGGTGAATCCCCAGGAGGTTAAAAGGAAAATATATCCGTCTGATTGGATCAGAACAGCTGATGCAGTCAAGAAGTATAAATCTTTAGCTCCTATGTTAACCCAAGACAAACGTTTACATTCTATCCCTGAATATACAAGGACATTTCCTAGCGCCCAGTGGAGGTCCACATTCCTGAGATCGCGCCTGAACCCCACACATGAGGTAATGGGTGGTATGAACGTCACTCTGCGTCAACAGCGCACGTGCCGCTTCTGTGGAGTCTTGAGTAAAGTGGAGACTTTCCGCCATTTGATTTTAGAATGTTCGGCTCTAAGGGCTCTCTACTCGCATCTCCTCGGCCCACTGCTGAAGGACTTTAGAGCCCTGGCTGTCGATGCAGGTGGGGAAAAATGAACCAGATCCCTGCCACGATTGTGCAATTTAGCCGCCCTCCGTCTCTTGAACAACATTTCTCCCACGATCGAAGCGTCCAAATGAAGAATTTCTTCATTTTTATGATAATGTGCTAATGACGTGCCATTTTTTTTCCATTTCTTGAACTGTAATGAAGTTAATGAGTGTTTATTCATTCTGTCTTAGTTATGTATTTCATTGTTGTTTTTCTTAACTTTCTTATTTCACAGTGTTAAAAAAAATCATTTTGGTTGAATTTACTAATGTGAAAAAGAAAAAAGAATATCCAACGCAAACCTATACCAAATTATGTTCCTCCTTGTAAAATATAATTGTACATTACACAGAATCAATTCTATTCAACATACATGTTCCAGTTGAATGGGAACTACATTTTTTCCCCACTCTTCGTCAGAATCCTTTATATTCAGAATTGAATCCTCAATTGCCCCAGGGCTCTCTGTCTGTCCGGGTTTTCCACTTTGATGGGAAATCGGATAAGCAAGCCTCTGATTTCTAGCATTGTCCACTGGCATCCGGTGTCTAAGTATGGATTTGGGTTATGAGTTGCTGTAAAAGAAAGCATGTGAAATCCCCTTGAAGCAAGGCCTGGTGCCATTAGTACAGGCTTGAAGACAATGTACAGTGTTTACATGCTCATTTCGGGTGGTCTGAAGCCGTTTGGTCTGAGCTGTCATTATTTTCTATCCAGTTCCCACTGGACTGGAGGCCTTTGTTCTCTTCAGTATGTCTACATGTGAGAACACAAACTTAAATGCAATTTGATTCTGCTCGTTCATTTAATCTCACTAAGTTTTATTTCCTCACTTATAAATGTAAACTGGTCCTTTCAATGTACACCACACAGTAAAACGAATGTCCATTCCTATCATTGAGTTTCAATCAATGCCTAGGGGTTATTTTAGGTCTACTAAAGAGATTTTGCTCTGTGCTGGATTTCTTGCAGTAGTGTTTAAAGGGGAGCTAGTGTCAATGGGCTTCCTCATTCAGAAAAAGTGCAGCATGGTGAAAGCACTGGGGTTGCTTCTGACATTTTGTAAAAGCTCATCCAGTTCCAGTTGTTAATTGTTGCATTGAAGGACTTAATATTTTTACATTTCCACGAGGCTTACACATTCATTCATGTATTTTCCTACAAAGTATTCTTTTTGCTTTTGTTTTTTATCGTGCGTGGTAGATTGGTGTTTTCGTTATATTTTGTTCTTATAACCTGCCTTTTATTTGTCTATGATGGTCACTGTTAGTGATTTTAAAGAAAATAATAACAAGGCTGCTAATACATAATAATTCCCTGATCCTTGATGCACGGTGCTCTTTCATCTTCTCTAAAACAGTGTTTTTACAGGGACCATCTTGGAGAAGAAGCATACACCGGGCAAAATTATTGTTTGCATGTATTTGTCAATTTCATGCTGTGAGTTTTCCTTGTATGTTTTTTTCATAAACAAATTCTTCTGTGGCACATAAGCGAAACCTTTCACCTATAAAAGAATACGTTATTGATTCGTGGTAATTGCAAGATACTGTCATTGTTTTACCATTGTTCTAAGTTGAGCATATTCCTGTCTTTTGAGCCCTGATGCCCCAGGGTCTGGTGCGCTCTATAAATAATAAACTAAACTAAAACCAAGTTGCGATAAATGGGGCGATAACTGCATACGCATTACTTTTTCTGAAGCAACTTGCGCCATTCTTCTCAGGAAGAAAGCAGCAGTGTCTTATGCAAAGAACCGTTCTCGTTAGGTATGCAAACACGTCTTGGCTGATTTCTGGAAGATGCGTGCCAGATTATAGTCGGCAAGAATAAAATAAGAAGGAGCTTGCAGTGGAAACCGCGAGTGTGGCAATCCGGGTCAGACTGGGGCTTCAAATGGCTTGGGCACCAATCGAAAAAGTGGCCCACGCTCTGAAATGGCAATTCGTAGCTTTTGTGACTCCGTTTGAATAGTGATCAAGGAGATCAGGGTGGTAAAACTATGTTGCACAATATTTTAAAGAATATGTGTTCCATAACATTGTTTAAAACTACTAGCCGGGGGCGTGGCTTGACGCAGAGGCAAGATGGCAGCCTAAAACAGCGGCTCCACCTCACATTTTATATAAAATAGCATTAGGTCAACTCTAACGTCGTTTTACTTACCTTTTTTCTCCTTCTTGAGCTCTGCCGACACTCCTCTTCCACCTGTTGGTCTTCTTTCGCGGCGCCGGCGTGTAGAACGGCTTCTCACGCGACAGGCTCCACTCTCCAACTTCCGCATCGGATGCATACAGGAACGCGATCCGCCTCACGTGAGGAGAGACACGGCTGTGTTGCATCAGCTGACTCCCCGGTCTGGGCCCTAAACTACAACTCTTCCTCACGAGTGCGCCACCTGCTGGACTCCAAGAAAACCAGTAAACAAATAACAGTAAGAAATAATAATTATAAAAGCGAACAGTTTACATTATAATAATTTATGCTGAAGAAAAAAGATATATTTAAAGGGAAAAAAAATAAATAAATAAGAAGAGAGAATAAGTCAGATTAATAAGAGAGGATATTTTATTCTTACACCTCAAAAAGGAGACTGCAAGAACAGTGAACGGGCTTTTAAGCCACATTTCAAAGGCTAACCTTTAAAACCATAATACTGAACAAGCTATTAAGTCTCCCTCTGCAAATATTAAGCGCTGCTTTTAAATTTTACACCACTGCCATGCCCCATTGCTGCAACCTTCCAATACTGTATTAATTGACTGGTTTATAATCATCCAACTGCTGAACTCTACAGCCCCACGGACTTAAACCTCTATATTTGGATAACAGCCCTACACAATATATCATACTTAATCTTCAGTAGTATATGCCTTATTATTCTGGGTATTTCCATTTTTTGGTCCCTCTAACACAGAGTAAAGCCTAAGAATAATATGGAAGTAATAATTATATATTACTAGTCAGCATAAAGATCTTCTACAAAGAATTAGACGCCATAACAATTTATATTTATCAACTTCGGCACAAATATGGCAACCAGCAAAACCAACCAAAAAAATGGCTCCTCTATCAAAGACGCTACCGCCTCCTCAACTACTCTGAAAAGACCCAAAAGTGACTCTCCTCCTCCAAGTGGAATCTCAGACCCAGCTATTGAAACCATTCTTGCTGAAATCAGGGCACTTAAACCCTTCATGGAAACCACAAATATTAAGTTACAGCAACTTGATGAAAGGTGGATGGGAGTTAACAACAGAGTAGAAGAGGCAGAGAAAAGAATTGGCGCGCTTGAAGATCTATCGCCTAAGGTAGCAGAAATGGAGAAATCCATTACAGAACTTCAAAAGCATAATGAAGATTTGGAAAATCGAAGTAGGCGCAATAACCTACGTATCTCTGGCCTTCCTGAAGGAGCTGAGGGCACGGACCCTATTGTCTTCCTACAAAAAGTCTTACCGGCCATACTACATTTGCCTTTGGAAACTACTTTTAACATACAACGAGCCCATAGGATTGGCCAACCCTCAGTCTCTCCCTCATCTCGTCAGCCACCAAGAACGCTAATATTTTACCTTTTGGAATACTCTCAACTGCAACTTATCATCTCCACAGTTAAAGAACGTAAATCTCTAATCTGGCATGGCAGCAAGCTATATATCTCACAGGATGTTGCAAGAAGTACAGCACAAAGAAGAAAAGTCTTTCTGGCATTCCGGCCTGCTCTTAAACAACTTAATGTCCGATATGGCTTATTCCATCCTTGCTCCTTTAAAGTCACATACGAAGGACGCTCTGCAGTCTTTGATGATCCCGCTGACTTAAGGCTCTTCATACAATCCATCAAAAATGAAAATATGAACACTTCTTCTCCAGCGGCGGCCTCAACTTCATCTACTACTTGAAACTGGATCTCCATCACTCGACTTCTATACTCATAAGTATCTAATTACCTAATGCTATGATTTTACTTTGATAATTACTATGTGGGGTGGGCGCTCTTTTGGGTCCATCTTCCACAAGTAGTCGCTTTTTCCTAGTTAGCGACCCGGTAGGCGTTTCCTATCCCCTATACATATCTCCCCTTAACTCCTTATCCCATGTCCTGTTTGATCTCTAAAATCATTCATTCGTCATGGTATACTACCCGTCAAGGTGTGATTAAAGCCCTCTCTCCCCTCCCTGACCCCCAATGTTCCTTCCTTCTGCACAAATATTGGTGTAAACATAATTTCAATCGAATGACAATGGTATATGCTTATTTTTGTACGATAGCTATAAGATGTATGAATATCAAATCTCCTCCAGCTAGATGATATTTAAATGCATAACATGGAATATTAAGGGTTGCAAGAATCCAATGAAAAGATGTAAAGTATTATCTCACTTAAATAAATGTAAACCAACAATAGCTTGTCTACAAGAGACACACTTATCCCTCAAAGAATCAATGAAACTCAAGTCTCTTTGGGTGAAGGAGGTTGTTGCTAGCCCAGCTTTATCCAAGAAAAATGGTGTCGCTATACTTATTAGTAAAAAACAACCCTACAAAATCCTTGCCCAAGATGCAGATACAAATGGTAGATGGTTTTGGGTTAAACTGCAAATTGACACGACACAAGTATCAATTCTCAATATTTACGGACCTACACTACCAGATCCCTCCTTTTGGAATAATATCAAACAAATGATTTTGAAAAATGACTTCATCAACCTGATAATGTGTGGCGATGTCAATCAGGTTCTTGACCCTTTTTTTGATCGAAAATCCAGCTGCATATTTAAACCCAACAAAACTCACAAATCCTTTATAAAATGTCTAGGAGAAACAGGACTAATTGATTCATGGAGGATATCTCATCCTTCACATTTGGATTATACCTTCCATTCTCCCCCACACAACACATTGTCACGTATTGATTATATTTTCGCTACAAAGACTCTTTCTGGATCCATTATAGACTCCAAGATTGCCAATATCATTATTTCTGACCACACTCCTGTCATCACTTCCTTCTCCCTTACAGATATGAACAAAGGTTCTCCCAGATGGAAACTTAACAATTTTCTTTTAAATGATCCTAAATCTATTCAATCCATCAATACTTTCATTCAACAATACTTTAACGAAAACCAAGATCAAGATACCTCCACTGTCAATAATTGGGATGCTTTCAAAGCGGCCCTTCGTGGTCACATAATGGCCCTATCAGGCAAGAATAAAAAAATCAGGAAAAAATATCTTGATGATCTTTATTCTAAACTCACTATTGCAGAACAACACTATTATACTGACACTAACTCAGCTAATCTACGACAAGTCATTAAGATACGCTTTGAAATCAATAAAGAAATTACTGAGTTAGCTGCCGGTACCATTCTTAAATATAAAACTAAGATCTATCAAACTTCTAATAAAGCAGGTCAAATGCTAGCCTCTTATCTAAAAACCAAAAAAGAAAAAGTTCAAGTCCCTCACATTCAAGATAAATTGGGCAAGATGCATCATAGGTCTGATGAAATATTGGAATGCTTTAGGAGATTTTATACGGATCTATATACTCCAGAATGTGCTATTCCTAGAGAAAACATTGATTCCTTTTTGAATAATATCAGTAGAACCACCTACCCTGAAATTTATCTATCTCATCTAGAAAAAGACATCACTTCTATCGAGATTACCAAAGCCATCCATGGCCTCGGAAAATGTAAAGCACCAGGCCCTGATGGACTATCCACAGAATTCTACAACACATTCTCTCAATCCTTAACACCTAAGCTCAAAAAACTTTTTTCATATTTCATCTCACAAAAATGTTCCTCCGGATCCTTTTCTGAAGCTTTGCTTATCATTTTTCCAAAACCTGACAAGGACCCTACTCTTCCTAGCAACTATCGACCCATTTTCCTTATCAATATTGAAAGCAACATTTTTGCCAAAATACTTGCCAATAGAATCGAATCCTCACTCCCAAGTCTAGTTAAACCAGACCACACAGGTTATGTAAAAGGACGTAATATATCCTCTAATGCAAGACTCCTACTAAACGCCATCAACCTTGCAGCCAATGACAAAAAAGACACACAAGGCTATGCGGCCATTGCATTAGAAGCGGAAAAAGCTTTCAATCGTGTTGACTGGAATTTTATGTTTCAAACTCTACGCTGGCATGGGTGTGGTGAAAAATTCATTTCACTGGTCAAACTGCTTTATTCTGCCCCCAATTCGGCTATTTACTTAAATGGTCAAACTTCCTCCTCCTTTCCCTTACTAAGAGGAACGCGTCAAGGTTGCCCCTTCTCACCATTACTATATATCCTCTCTCTTGAACCACTTCTAGAATTAATAAGATCTAACAAAAACATCCCGGGAATTCAAGTCGGTGCTTCAATAAATAAAATAGCTGCATATGTGGATGATATTCTTATATTAATTAAAAACCCCAAACTTCACATTCCCAACCTCTTGAGTGTATTATCGCAATTTGGTCAGGTCTCAGGATATAAATTAAATACGCAGAAATCAGAAATTATGCCCCTAAATCCATACTGCCTTAAACATGATATTGTCACTTTTGGCCTCAAATGGTGCAGTAGATCTGTCAAATATTTAGGTCTTCGCTTTGCCCCAACTATCCCTAATACGATCAAACTCAATACTGAAACACTACTGGGCACCCTCAAGGATCTAACTTCCAAATGGTCTCCACTATACCTCTCCTGGTGGGGGCGCTTAGATACTATCAAGATGATGCTTACTCCCATAATACTATACTATTTGCAACTTCTCTCCGTCCCATTATCCCTTTCCTTTTTCAAATCCATTTACTCTATACTACTTAATTTTCTATTGGGAAAAGGAAAAAGTAAGAGAATTGCTCTGACGAAACTGAAAGCCCCCGATGATATGGGGGGAGTTAGATTCCCTGACTTTAAATTATATCACCATGCATTTCTTATAAAACAATCTCGTCAATGGTTCATGGATCCTATATCCACTGATATCCCGACTGGTGTACATTAGAAAAACAAGTAGTTTTACCACACGACATCACGGACTACATATACATTTTTAAACATTCGTCTAAAAAGATTTTAGACCCTATTAAAGCTTCAATCTCTGCTCTACAAACCTTTCTTTTTCCTCACACTATAACTCCTAGTAAGCATCTTTCCCCACTATTATGGCATAATAAGAACATAGTAATTAATAACAAGATCCTTAACCGCAAAACATGGATTCAAAAAGGTATCAGATTCATCCAACACATTATAGAGGACCCGTATGTCCTTTCCTTCCAGCAATTCTCCACCACTTTTAACATTCCTAAGAAGGACTTTCAATTTTATAACAACTTAATTAATTCCTGCCTTGATGCACTTGCCCAATTTTCCAATGAAATTCTTACTCCAGATGCCCTTAGAATAATGCACCTTACCATAGTTGGTGAAGTTCGAGCCTCTAAAATTTACAATATGCTCACCTCAGCTTTTAAGATTTGCCCAATACGTCTGAAATGGGAACTTGATTTGGGCTTCATGTTTGAAGATGAAATATGGCATCATCTGTTTGCTAAAATCAAACAAATATCGGTATCAGCAAATATTTCACAACACTATTATTTCTTCATGCACAGAGCATTTATTACTCCGGCCAAATTGGCTAAGTCTAATCCAAATTATAATGCTAAATGTTGGTCATGTGGCATATCTCCCGCCACGTATATGCATATGTTTTTTGAATGTTCATTTACTGTTAAATTTTGGCAGGAAATCTGGAAGCTTCTTAAATGTATCTTCTGTGTTGATGTGCCCTTTTCCTTTGTTAACATATTTTTAGGAAGTATAGCAATTACAACTTATTTCCCATCTGACTCTGCTAGACTTTATGATCTACTCATCTGTATAGCTTTAAAATGCATTACTGCTAACTGGAAAGACTCTAGTTTGCTTTCTACCAAAATCTGGTGGAATACCATTTGTAACACTCATAAACTGGAGATGTGCATGGCCAATAATCATTACACAATTCCTAAATATAATGCTAAATGGTATTATTTCACCAGGTATCTTAACTGTTTTAATGCAACTGCTCATGGTACATGAATCTACACCCTTATATTTGCATAATATCCATATTTCCATACTCATTTAGAAATGCTAGAACTTGATAATGTTTGAAATGATTAGATTATTTTGATGAAATAATCCAATATACCCATTCTCCCCCCCCATCCTCCACCCTCCTTATCCTTATATGTCTCTAGTCTGTCTCCCTGTACGTCTCCCCCCTAATCTCTATTTTCACTACATATAAGTCACTCTTTGCAGACTTGTGCTATTATTAATTTTATACTACTTGTTATATTAATGCGGTTTATATCTACTATAGTTCATATTATATTCGTAAGTGATTTTAACAAATGACTCAGCCTTATAGAAATACTATTACAAGTGACCAAAATCATTTACTATGTCATTTCTTTGTGGTTCTTGTTTTATTCAAAGTCTGTAACCTGTCGATATCTGTATCAAAATCAATATTTTAACAATAAAAATCATTAAAATAAAACTACTAGCCGCACTGTGAAGTAAGTGATCAAACCGACCACTTTTGCCAAAAACGAGGCCACTTTGAACAGAAAATCTGTCTTGCACTAGCATGTTTGGCCTGTTGTCTGGGGGCATTGCCCTGGTGCCCTATACACGATCCGTATTTTCTTCCGCGAAAAATCTACAATATCAAGCATTGGTAAAGGCAATTGTTCTGGCTTGGAAACTGAAGAGGATAATACTTTTTCGTCTGCAGAGCTTTACAAAACAAATCTTACCCTCTACATTTACAAATACAGACTTATTGGTTTTTCCAATGCGTTTTTAACTGTACATCCCTCATAAAAGCCACTACATCAGTCTTTATCAGGAGTGACCCTACAAAGGCGATGAGTTGGTTGCCATTACTCACGGCAGCCATCCGCCCTCTATTCTCCTGTGTCTGTCCTGTATCTGTCTGCTACTCTCAAGACTGTAATGCACATCACTTACTATACTCTGTCCTACGCATAGGTGGCATCTTCTGTCACCAACAAACTCTCCACTGGTTCCTTCTCTCTGTCCTTTTACAACTACAACCTTACATGTACTCCATTACCTATGAGCATTCCCATGAATTGCTGAGAGCCCTGCTTAAGGAACACTATTATCTGTTCACTTGTGACACACATCTTGATTTTCTTTCTTTTTCCATTCTTTCTTCAAACAAAACTGATTGCTTGCCTTGCTGATGAATCTCTTCTTGGTATCCATTTCAGAGGAATAGTGGGTTTATCCTCTGTCACCTCAACCACCAACACAACTTGATCATTCCATTCAGCAAAACGGTCACTTTCCCCACACAGAGAAACCCACTCTCTGACACCACGCATTGCGATCACCCCCCCGCCTAGGAAACTGGACAAGGGCAGACAAGGGAGAACTAGCGGTGGATAAGGACCTAGGAGGCTGGGATGTAGGATGCTGGGTGAGGCCAGATCAGGAGACACAATATCTGGATGAAGACCCAAAGAATGAAGGTGAGACATAGTGGTCTGGGTGAGGCCAATCAGGACGCATCCAGAACTATAAAATACCCAGGAGGCAGCAGAATAGATCCAAGTGGCTGAGCAATGCTAGAATGATGGGTCTGTAATAAAGACCCAAGAAAAGATTAAGATAAATATCCAACAGAGCTAGGGCATATGGTCAGGAGTGAGCAAGTGATGGGCAAAGAAAATACAAGTAACCAAAGAGGAGCTACCTAGAGTGATCAGAGGGACGAGGAAGGTGGATGAGATCTACAGGTTTTTGTGAGTGAAAGTAGAGGGGTGAAGATGGTGTGGTAGACTTAGAAACCTGTGAAAGTAGGAAGGAGGATGACACTCAGAGGAGCGAAGAATGTACCCAAAGGAGTGCAGGAGAAAGGAGCCATCATTGATGAGGAGGGAGGTTCCAAAAGTGGTGAAGAAGTGCCAAGAAGCAAGATGCAGCTAGTGGAGCTGGCAGAAAGAGACTGGAGTATGCTTGTAGAGCATGGAGTTGTTCACAGGGAAGGGAAGGGATGACTGAGGTGATACAGTCATGGGAAGAGTGAAGTAAGGAAGAGTGAAGCAATTGACCAATTGTTTCTGTGAAAGGAGGAAGCCTTGCCAAGAAAGATTGTTTGGCTTTACTAGAGCTTTAGGGAGGTGGAGTATAAAGCCAAGGGTCGAGCATTGGGATGTAAATATTTGGAATTGTACTCAGGAGTGAAGGTAGGAAAATAAGGGGCTAGAAAGTAATCCTTATGCTAAGAAAAAAGAAATGTGCATGGATCGGAAAGTGGAATTGTTAAAAGGGAAGAGTTGAGAAGTTTAAGCAGAACCAGATTAACAACAGAAAAAACCCTTTGGAGTAGGGGAGTGGGAAGCAGAGATGTAGTGAGACCTAGGTTTAGGGTGTTGGTCACCAGTGAAAGGACTGCCCAAGCGTAGTTGCCCACCCTCTGCTCCTGCCATCCGTTCCCTACTCACATCAAGACTGCTGAGTTGGAAAACTGAAAAGGGGTTTGGCAAACCATAAAACCTGCAATGGAGCATATACGAGCAATTGAATCAGGGTCCACTAAAACACACAATATTTCAGGGGAGGACTCAGTGTTTTCCCAGAAACTAGAACTTTTGGAAAAGGCCTTTCTCCCAAGGTTCAAGCAGGTAAAGGGAATCATTTGGGCACGGAATGGTGAGATGCCAACTAAAACTGTGCTAGTGCTGGACCTTTAGTTAAGTTGGAACCTTTAGTTATATCTAACCATTCAGTTAATTCGGATTTCTTGCTTGAGTTATATTCTCATCCCAGTTATTATTTTGCTCTCCCACTGGTATAGGTTCCCTAATAAAACTCTTCAAACTTAATTTTCTGAGGTTGTTTGGTCAGTTGGTTCCTGTCACATGAGAGAATATATTTGTTTCCTCTGGAGGATGGCTGAACAGGACCATTCAAATAAACGTGTGATTCTGACCATGGTAGGGTGAGAGCATGATTTAATTTAAGTGGTGATTGGTGTTGTTGTGAGCGTGTTTGAAATTATGCATGCATTTATTGTTTGCATGTTAGGTGCTTATATAGGAAGTAAATACTGTTTCAAAGCACAGGGCAACAGGGAGGGGACAAGGGCATGTAAAAATGATCAAAATACATAAAAATATTAATACAGTGGGAGGAGGGGGAGACAAACCTACTATACCTTGTGAGTATTCAGAGCATGCAAGTGCAGAAGGGAGGGGGAATGGGGTAGGTGATGGGGTGCTCATGGGTGATCAACAAATTAAGTGCAATGTAAGGTAAGTGCAAGCCTCCAGGGTGGAGGGTGAGCCGAGGCAAGTGCTGAGGATAGTCAGACGGCGGGGGTATTTGGTGTGGGAGGTCAGGGCCCCGTGGATGCATAAGGGCCCTGAACACCAAATGAGCAACTGTGAGATTAGCAGAGGTGAGTGGGGGGTGGGAGGGCGGAGGTAAAGAGGAAAGTCTTAAAGGCGCTTCAGGGATTTAAAAAAGTCCTCCTCAAGATGAAGAGGGAGGTGGAGGCTGTTCCAAATAAGGGAGCTTGCTGAGGAAAGAGATCGTCCTCCTGCCCTCTTTTTAGCGAAACACTTTACACATAAAGAGTTGGTGCCAGAGGAGCGCAGGTGTCTAGAGGGGGAATATTTAGTAAGCGAGAGTTGCAGACAGTGTGGCCCCTGGCCCCAGAAAGCCTTGTGGATGATACAGAGGGATTTGAATTCAATCCGTGAAGCAACTGTGAGCCAGTGAAGACATTTTAGGGCAGAAGAGATGCGGTCCCTGGGCTTGAGACCAAGGATAAGTCTTACTGCCCTATTCTGGTTTAGCTGGAGAGGATGCAGAGTGGAAGAAGGAAGATTAAGGAGGAGGCTATTGCAAAAGTCAAGCCTAGAGAGAACCAGCGCTCGGGTAACATTGAGCTTCTGGGGGAAGGTGAGAAAGGTAGAATTCCTTTAAGAAGGAAGAGCAGAAAGTGTGACTTCTTAGCAATGTCCTGAGTGTGAGAGAGGAAGGAGATAGAGGAGTCGAAGATAGCTCGAAGGTTTCTAGCTGCAGGGGGAGAGCCCACGGAGTAGGGGTCCCAATGGGAAGGATCTCTGTATCGCTGGCTTAGAGGCAGAGATCATTGGAAGTGCACCAGGCATGGATGGCAGAAAGGCATTCGGGATAATGGAAGGTGCAAGAGGGTCAGCAGGAAGTTTGAAGAAGAGTTGTGTGCATGTACCAGACAACCTCTAGTGTAGAGAGGAATGTGATGATACATGTCGGGCAGTGGTCTAACTCTGAGAATTTTGAAAGTGTTCTCTGGACTTCTGTGACCAGAAATGTTTGCATCATAGGCATGGTGCATCTTTAAACGATGGAAAAAAGTAGATACTGCATTTGTCCTTATATTGGTTTTCCGGTGAACACAGCCTGATAGATGTGTAATTGCTTTGTTTTTAATAGTTCCCTCAGCTCTTTCTTGCTTCCAGAGTCTTCATTTCTAATTTGAGTCCTATCGGTCAATGAGATGCTCATATGAAACTCAAAGAATTCCGACTATTTTTGTGCTGCAATTCTGTGATTGTGCTCTAGTGGCAGTGGGTACTTGAATTTCCACGAGATGGTGGTTTATAGAAATGAGTTATTCCTCAACAACCCAAACCTTGGCTACCTGTTCAGCATGGGCATTCACAACCTGAACCTCTATCTCCCCCTTCTTCAAAAATGCTTTCATTCATTTTCCAAAGCTATTGCCAATAGTTTGTATTCATTTGACATGTTTCAAGGGTTTCTTTCATTGCACATAATGATTATTGTTCCTTGACCATTGACCATGCAGATACTTAAAAAGCTATTTCTTGCATAGTGTGAGTCTGTACTGATGGCAAATTATTAAGTTGTGAGAAGCAGTGTCTTTTTTTTGTATAGGATGCTTTAATCTGGTGACACCTAGCTCGAGGACATTTTCCATCCACCCCAAATTGGGCATGCACAATTTTATTTCTTGAATAAAGTTATTTTTGTTAACCTGGGACCCCCAATATAACAATATTGATTCCATACAGCGTTCCTCTCCTTTAGTGACAAGAGATACATGGTCACACAAAACAGAAATAATTGAATCAATTTAAATATAAACAAATTATGCATCTATGAAATTCCAATGTCGGTGGTGACTCCCAGGAAAAATGATCAATACACAAGTCACCTTAATTTTCAATACTACATTTGCAGGAATAGAGACTTTTGTAACACACACATCACTATCTGTATCTTTTTTATTTACCTGAAGCGCGTACCCACTATGCATTGAAAAGTGTATTGAGCTCAGGATGAAGCTGTTATTTTATAGAAAACTAAATGAACTCAGAGATTTCCTGCCTATCTAAGTCTCTCTACTTCTTTGGAATAAATGTAAACATCTCCCCTGTACCCAATAGACACGTGAGCATCTCAAAGAGCACATTCCACACACTCAGTTTAAAAGACAGGCTACTGAAAACTCCCACATGTAAATTGCTTGCAAAAAAGGAAAATGTATGTTAAATGTATATGTTTGCTAGATTCCCTTCAGTGCTGTTTCTATTACAATAATGTGTAAAAAGTTTGCATTTTTAATTTTCAATGGACAATTTAAAGGTGAGAAAATGGGAAGCAGTTAATAACACTTTCCCCTGATTTTTGAGTAGTTCATCACCAGTCACAGAACTCTGCTTAGTGATGTAACCAGAAAATGACTTAAATTACCTTATTTTTGTAGGTATGCACACAGCGAGATATCCTTTTGACTCCCATAATATTTCTTCTGTGCTTAATCATTGGAAGGAGGAAGGGGATCTCCCAGTATACACATCACAGGACCTAGTCTATCAAATCTATAATTCCAGAAGCACATATGCATCTGAAATATTAGTTAATTTCTCAGGATGTATAGTTAATGTATGTACTCTGGCCCCTCAGTACTTTCACGATACAAAGGGCTGGTTTTTCATGTATTCCCCTTTAGAGTATCATTCCCTCAGAATTATTTACCCTTAATATTCTACTTACATACAAATTTCTTTTGACGGTCTCACAGACAGGTGGGCACCCTCTTAAGGACTGGTTCACTTCTCCCCCTCTAAGAACAGGTAGGCATCCATCAGCAAGGTAGTTTATGCTTCCCTCCTTAGCCTGGTTTACTTATTTCTGCATTGGGACTGTCTGTTATTGTGTTCACTGAAGAAGACTGGGCTTTTAACTCCAAGTAGGCCTCTTTTACAGTAAACTGATGGCAATCCAAAATGAGTCCAAAAGAAAAGCAATCTATTCCTTTCTCCTTTCTCTTGTCAATTGCCCTGTCCCTTCTTCTGTGAGTCAGTCCATCCCATTCAGAGAGTGAACATGTGAGCCCCCCAAATCTATGGGCTTGAACTGTTATGGATCAGAAACCACTTACTTTAGATATGTGTATCATTTCTCTAATCTAATTGGTCAATATATGTGATTGGACGATTGTTTCAAAATGTACATCACACTAGACCCTTCCCTCAGTACTCATTGGGCCTATTAAGGAAGAAGGCAGTCCAGTCTAGTGGGAGTGACTTTTAAACCCAGATGTGATGTCATCTTGGTGATTTCTAAATTAAACAATTGTAATTTTTTTCTAAAGCGTCATGTTCCTCACACGTGATCCTGTTACTAATTGGTTCATCAGAATGCTCCCAAATAGGCAAATAAAATGATGTTCTTCTGATCTCGGCACAACGTGATTTATTTGTTACACATTTTGGCTATTTATACACTGACACTTTTACACAATAATAATGTTTTTAGCCCAGAATAACAGGCTTGCCTAGGATGGACGCTAGGATATATGAATCACTGGCATGCACCGTTTCCATGCAAGAATATCCACATTTGCCTAATTTGCACAATTAACATAATAACAAATAATTGTACATTCAGCTAATGGAGCTTTTCACCCTGAACAATAAAAAAATAACTTTCTGCAAACTTCCCTTTCAAAGTTATAAACGAAAATATGAGTCCATATGTCATTTTTAAAAAGTGCATTTTTTTCTTTTACATGTCATAGGTTAATCACCATATGAAATGACATCTCCAGTTCCTGTTAGTTACTTTAGAGCACAAAGCTGGTCATTTATGACTGCTGGGAAAGCTGGTTGTCATGGTACGCGTCCAAGATTTGAAGTGTTTCCTTCTGTAAAGGGCTGGCTGATTATGAGATCAGATTATTTGGAGAACAGACCACTGATCAGAATGAATTCAGTGTATTTATAAGGAATTGTTGGTAGGTTAAATGGTAACTGGGATTGTTAACAAGTAGCATCTGTTTTGTTTGCAAGGCCCCGCCTCCAAGAACCATCTCCAGGCAGAGCCATAAGATGTTATGATCCGCTTGAAAGCCAGTGTTCACACGTTTCTCATGGAAAAGTATCCCTGAGTCCTGCAGCTGTTGGGAGGGAGGGATTACAAGTTTACCTTCTAGACCCAAAGTTGCTTTCTTATTCTCAAGTGCAGCCTTTCTTTCTTTTCCCTGTTGCTTTAGGTTTCCACAAAATGGCAAACGCATAACATTTCTTTGCAATTAAATCACTATCAACATTTTGTATTTTTAGTATCTTTAGGTTTTATAATGCTGATGCTTAATCCCGTAAGAAAATAAACAGAAGAAAGCAGAACCAAATTTGTTTTTTTTTACTCTCCTATGAATTGCTGTGCTTTTCATTACAGATTGGATTTTTCCCATTTAACAAAAGGTTTCTAGATACTTTCTTGAAACTGGAAACATTGATTTGTTTTGGCCTTATCAGTTACTTTTGACAAACACCCTTGTAGATGGGCAGCTAACATCCCATATTTCCTTTTACGTGTCTTTTTCAAATTCTATGTGCTTGCCGCTGGTCAGATCTTGATTTTTGAATGTAAGGTTCTGCTTTGCATCCTTTTCTTTTGCATAGACTTTCCTATATATGCTTGTTCAAATGCTATGATTTCTGACACCTGTGGTAAGGCCTATTTTAGCCATACTTCTAAAGTGGCTCCTTGACCTATCTAAGGAAAATAATAAAAGGTGTTTGTGAGGATGTTTTACAACTTAAATCCAGTTCTATGTACAAAACCTAATGTTACCTTAGGTCTGTCCCTACCACTAACACACAGAATTAACATAAACTCAGTCCGAAAGATTTTGTTCTCTCAACCTTATCAATGTTGACTGGATTTTTAGCCTCACCCAAATGTCTCTTGGGCTTCTCTCAGGTTACTTGTCCGATTATTACACAGTTCAGAGTGTCTCTTTAGTCATCCTCATTTACTGGCGGTGCTTAATCCTGGGCCATACCCAAATGTCTGTATACTTTCTCACAGGCGGCGTGCCTGGTTGTATACTTGAAGCTTCAGGTCTGTTCAGTGTCTCTGTATACTTTCTTTCTGCCTTGGGTAACAATATATTTTATTTTGGGTTGACCTGTAATTGCCCAGTCCTGAACTCTGCCCCCACATTTGGGGCTTCTCCTCCTTCTCCCTGCTTGGGAGGGCTGTTGTCTGCACCTTGCTTAGGGGTCCTGCTTATTGCACCCCACCTCACGGTTAGATGTGTCACACTCTGTCTTTGGGTCTCCTGTTTGTTAGACCTAGTTGGGGAGTCTTCTCTCTCCCCTTACCTACCTTGGGCTCTCTTACCTTTCCCGCTGCCTCGGGATACCTTGTGACTTGCCCCTTCTTGGGCTCTCAGGATTCTCACCCTTCCTTAAGTTGTCTGGTTTCTCACCCCTTCATTGGGTATTTGATATCTTGCCCTTCTTGCGATTTCTTGCCCCTTCTTGGGTTGTCTTGTACCTCACCCCTTCTTGGGTTGGCTTGTACATCCCCCTGTCCTAAACTATTTTCAGGTCTTGCTGCCCTCCTCCTTGTACCCGGGTCCTGCTGCATCCGTGTACATTGTGCACTTTGATGGCGTTCATCGGGGGAGCTGGTTTTCTTGGCCGCTGCGGAATCGCGACTCCGGTTTCCATCCAGTCCTTCTCGTTGGTTCGCTTGCATCGGTTCCTCCTGTTGGTGCATGCAAGGACTTTGTCTTCTGCTCCGGTAGGGGCTGGCCAACTACTTCTGGGCTGGTTGCGTCTCTTCTCCATTCAGTTGGCCTGAGCTCCTCTGGCTCCGGGGGCCTTGGTGAAGGCAGCAACGTTCTGCAGGCCTTTTCTTTCATCCGCTCTTCACAAGGTCTTCATGGTGCTGCTAACTGGCCGTGCCTCAAAAGGGGTTGTTCCCTCCTCTGCATTACTCTGCAAGTCTGAGCCTCTCTCTCTCTTGCTTCCCCTTTGTGTTGGTTTCACTGGATCATTATGTTTCTCCCTGCAATGAGATGGGGCAACACATTGGCTCTGCGCTTCATGCAAAGGGCAAAAAACCACACCAGCCATTGTTAAAGGGCTCCTTAACTTATTTCCCTGTTCAACACCCATATAGCCAGAAAACAAGTGGGACTCTGTATGTGAGGAAGAATGAATAAAACCCCCACTTGGGTATTCCTTGCCCTCTAAGCGGAATCATCTCTAGTGGGTCATTCTTGCCCTGGCCCCCAGAGGGTGTTAAGCATAGCAGGCTCACCTCCCTAGTTCCCTCAATTTGTCACACACCAAACTACTTTGAAACAAATATTGTACTCTTTAATCCATAAACGTCCTATTCCTGATACTAATTCTTTGGTTATCATTTATATGGTCAGAACATCCATCAACATATGCAGAAGGTCAGTTTTGGCATCTTTTCCCATCATAGTCTTTATGCTACGATGTTTCATCATTGTCTGAGCTCCCCTTCTACTGTGCTGCAAACCTTTCTTTTGTACAATCATGGGGTTTGCAAATCCTTGTGCAACCAAGCATTTTTTGTGTTGTCTATATTGGAGTTATGTAGTGAAGCCCTGGATGGCTAGTATCCATGGGGGTCACTTTGGTCTTTGAAAGTTTGCTGGAGTATATTCTTGGCATTTTGAATATATTATAGTTGTCTCCACAATAACCTTTACACCTTGAATGAAAGGCCTACATTTTTTAACTACCCACACAGTCACTAAAAAGCTTTTTCACATTGGTCAAATTTTATTTATACAAGGGACAAGCAAAGATTTTAAGTTGGTGGTCATGTTTTGGTGATGGGGCAACAGTGAAGCATGTTTCAGAAAATCCAGTTGTTACATTATTTCCTTTAATAGGGTACACGGGTAGCTGGTAAGAAAGCTCAGAGGGTTCAGTGATCGCTGCTGCTATATGTGTGTGAACTGCAGTTCAAAGGTTTGAAACTCGGCATGGTTGACTCAGCCTTTCATCCTTCCTAAATCGATAAAATGAGTACGATTGCGATTGGGTACTAAAAGTATATACAACTGTTCTATGTAAATCATTTTGGATAAAAGTGCTTTATAAATTACAAATTGTTGTTATTACGTAAAGCTTTTGCTAAAATGTTCTTAATTTCTCTCCTGCTTGGTTTTGCTTCAATAAATTACATTCCTCTTCAAATACCAAATCTGTACTGCAATTATTCCTTGCTCTATGAAATTACCCTGTAGGGATGTTGTTAATAGTTGACAGTCTATGGCAGCTGCTAGCAAGTAATGTCAAATTCACTTCTGTCCCATTACAGAAGATTCTTGTTTCCACCTTACCATTCTCAATATAAATATGTAAATCTAAAAAGTCAATTGATGTATCATTTGTTTGACCAAGCAAAAACAAAGAGGTGATGGCTGGAATGTTTGGAATGAATCTTAACCACTGGCATTGTTCTGGGCAACCCTCCAGACCATCGTTCTTCGCCTGCCAAGCCATTACAGAAGGGGAAAGATCATATGCAAATCAGGCTTGATCCCACCCCAAAAGGGGCAGTCCAGCCCGAACCGCTAGGTCACATCTCTTCTGAATGAGACCACAATCATCCCCAAACATGTTTCGGCCTTGTTGGGCCTCATCAGTGAGGAGTAGCTTGGCCAATTTCCCTTTTTTATTGGCTTGGCAGGTGAAGAGAAATGGTCTGGAGGGTTGCCCAGAGCAATGCCAGAGGTTAAAATGTATTCTAAACCTTCCAGCCATCACCTCTTTTGTTTTGCTATTGTCAACCCAAGTGGGACGGGTATGCCCAGATGTGGGTCCAGTGCCTGCTGGGCCCAGAGACTCAACCTACTCCTCACTGATGATGCCCAACACAGCTGAAACATGTCTGGGGATGCTTGTGGTCTCATGCAGAATGGATGTGACCTAGCAGTTCGGGCTGGACTACCCCTTTGGGGGTGGGACCCAGCCTGATTTGCACATGGCAATTTCCCTTTTGTAATGACTTGGCAGGCGAAGAGCGGTGAGCATGGCAGAGGTTAAGATTTATTATAAACCTTCCAGCCATCACCTCTTTTGTTTTTCATTTGTTTGACCAGTCAGTTCTATGTCAAAAGTATTAGCATTCAAGAATTGAACATACTCCCTAAATTATTGGTGTGGGCCATTCCAGACAATGATGTCACCTATATATCTTTTCCAAATAATAACCAAGTTATTGTAGTCATTGTTCTTAAGTGCAACTTCATTTTCAAATTGTCCCATAAAGAGGTTAGCAAGAGATGGGGCATATTTGGCCGACATTGCCACCCCTTTGGTCTGTTGATAATACACATAATTAAAAAGAAAAACATTGCCCTCAGTGTAAAACTCAGAGAATCCTTAATTATTTAAATGTGTGTGGCATGGGAGGCTGAAAACCCTCTGTAGATGTAATCTATGGCACTGATTGCATGTCGATGCTCTAAACATGTATAGAGTGCCTTTACATCAAGTGTGGCTAAAAGGAACCCTTGTTGCCACTCTAGATCCCTAGGAAACTGTAGTACTTGGGTACTATACCTGATGTATGATGGTAATCCAAGTACTTGTTGTTTAATTGCATTGTCAATATATTTAGGCAACCCTTCAGTCACCCAGCTAATACCACTAACAATCGGGCGTACATCTGGCAATGTTTCAAATGTTTTGTGAATCTCTGGTAAATAGTAGGCATTGTTGTCTCTGTTGTTTTGAGACATTGATTTTATCACAGGTAATGACTCATGATTAGTTGAAGTTCATGTTGGGGTTCACTGTCACATTTGCTTGTAATGGTGTTTAAGAACTAGAGGATGATTATTAAATACAGTCTTAAATACCACAGGTATAGAGTGCTCAACTTTTTTTCCTCTTGTGTATGTAGTGGTCAGGAGCAGTGTCACAGTGACTCATTAGTAACCAATCATTTTGATCAGGGTCTGGGGTATGGCCCTGTGTCACTGAGACCACAGCCAACCGTACTTGCACGGCAAGATAATAGAGTGAACTTTGAACAGTAATTGCCCAAACGCACCAGGGACACAGTTACCCCATTTTATCTATTCAAGATACATAGGTGGGCAACAAAATAAAATGCCCATATTGAGATTTGAAAATGGCCAGTATTAGTAAGGGCATTTATTGGCAGGGTCTGCCAGATCAGTAATGCAAATATGTTAAATGGAGCCAGTAAATGCTAGGGCCTGGGTTGGATTTGCAGGGAACCTGCTCACAGGCAGAAGCAGCCTGTCCACATATGATCTGCCTCTGGAAACCTCCATCAAACGGGACTGAGTGTCCACAATTAGGTGTATGAACCACATGATGTCAATCCTGCCTATTGTTGAGCATTTCCTACCCTCCATTTCTGTAATATGGGCTTACAACACTAAAACAGTGTCTCTCTAAACTAATCCACAGAACATACATTACCCCAAAACTGCAAAATAGTGTGAACAAAGAGGTTGATGAAGGTTGCCCCAGATGCATTTAGGTGCTTTACTGATCTGACATTGTGTATCAGTATTCAGATGGTGTTGATGTAAAAAGTTTTCATTATTAATCACTGCCCCGTCATAGTGCTTCCTGTTTCTTAACAGTTTAGCGAACATTCATTTAGCCAGTAGACCGTACTGGTCAGACCAGGTGTTGGCCACCTGCTAGGGTTGCCTCTAAAAAATGAGAAGGATAATTTGCAAGTGTTTGAAGGGGGATGAGATATTCTCTGAATGTCTGGGACCATTTCATGAAATCTCAATTTGTTATTTTCCCTTTTTTGATTATACCTGGTATATCATCAGCTGCCAGTATTTTTGACCTGTACAGACATATCCTATTATTTGCCAGTTATTTTCACAGTAGCAAATAGTGCCTTTGTTGAGCTTAAGCAAACCACATGTTCATATTTTCTGTATTTATGACGAGGATAAGGAAGCAACCAGCACTCGAAGAAAGAGCGATTCATTGAACTGCTGCTTTGAGATCCTTGGAAAATGCCTAAGGCACCTAGCCCTTGTGTCCCCTGAGGGGGAAAGGAAAACAAAAGCAAACCTGGGAAGGGTGCGGAAGCAATCGGGACTGGAAGGTGAATATGCTGATGCAGTGTAAGCAAGTGATCATGAGCAAACTGTATATTCAGGACTCTTCTGCTCCCTTATGAGACATGACTCCCAACACTCTGCAGTTGCCTGTCTATATGGCTCGACCGAAAAATGTCAAGCACGCTGCAGAACATCTCATGAAAGGACTACGAACATTCAACCACATCACGCTGCTCCTCGAGAAGCTGCCCTCTCTACCCCTTCAATCATGCATCATGTTCCAGAATGCTTGCATCACCTACAAAGCAGTACCAACCAAAACACCACTCTTCTAGCCAAGAAATTCACCATCTCCGGAGGCCAGCGTACCACCAGAAGCCACAATATTGGCAAGCTGGAAATATAACTGCAAGGGGGGGAGGAGGGGCCAGAAAATCAACCATTTCCTACTATACACTATGGTTTAAAGAATATCTCTGATCTCACCAATCAACCCTTTCCCCCCTCTAGGGTTTCCACCACCCACTGCCTCCCCCTAACCATACAAACTCCTATGGCACCCCTAAACCGTACCTGCAACCTCCTGGATGCATTCCCGTTTGAACAACGCTCTGTTACATCCCAGCTAGCTTATTAATGTATTAATCCCATACATTCGTATATGTTTGATCATTTCCCCTAAATGCCACCCACCATACGCCATAACAAAATTGGCAAATGGGGCACAGCTTCCCCATAGCCTGAGAAAGTCATCGATCGGAGTCAAGCTTAAGACGTAGGCGCTTGCATGCTGGGCGAAGGCAGGTCCCTGCATCTTAATATGCTTGTGCTCTCCCCTCTGAACATTTTAAATGGCCCACAGTGACCCCTAGCAATACCTGGGAACTTTCTGTTTTTGAAAATGTAATAAAGCCAGGTTTTTAATCTCATCTTTGAATTGATGGATTTGAAAGGCTAACCACAGGATGGCCATGTTTGTTCTCTTGTGGTCTTACAACACTATCCATCCACTCAAAGCATTCAAATATGTTGCCTTCTTTTCTGGAAGATACCAGCAGTGTCTAATCCAGAAAACAGGAATTCATGGCTATGGCGGACATCTCTAATATGTACAAGAGGTGCTGTTCAGAGAAATTAAAACTCAAATACGGTTGCAGAGCAAAGTAGGAGCTTGACAATCTGACCAAAATTGTGAAGTGGTAGCTTTTGGAGTTCCTTCAAATGGCAAATCTACAATAATATACACTGGTAAAGACAGTAGATTTAGATGTTAAGCCATTTTGTCCCGCACAGCCTTACAGAAAAATCTCAACCTCTTGTATTTTTCAAACGAGGCCTATTGGCTTTGCCTAGGATTGTCGCATGTGCAGCAGCACTGGGCACGTTTGGTAAATCAGGTCCATGTTATCCCTGCCTCTGTTTTGATCACATTGATAAAACCGTCTTTCCTTTTTACTGCTCCAAATGTTCGTCTTGTGAATGTTACTCATGAGTTGAAGGGACCTCGCCTCTTTCCTTCTCAGGAGGTCTTCCACCTGGGATATTCAATCACATAAAACTAAATCACCTGCCCTGCATCGGCACGTAAAACAATGTCTGGCTGACTTCATCAAAAGGTAAAGTGCAAAATGAATGTTTAACTACTGACATCTGAGTACCTCTCATGAGGACATTTAGTTTTGTCCTTTCGCCATTTTGTAATCATGCTCAGTGATGATAAATAATTTCACGTTTAATAAAATGAAGTCGTGTAAAGGACTGTGCCCTTGTAAGATTGCAGCCGCTGGTTTTACAGGGTTTATTTAACTCCCATAGACCCCGGTCACAACTCACATTTGAAGTGCTGAGTTAGGACTAGCATGAGGCTACTTGAGCGCCATAGTTTGGATTTATTGCAGTTAGGTAAATTCAGTGATATCTATTATTTATTCTTGCATTACTGGTTGTACAGAACGTATTGCTGTACACTTTTCAAGGGCATTATTCATAGATGTAGAATGAGACCGAGCTCTATGTGGACGGCTTTTATAGGTGATACAGTGCAACACAATGAGCAATGGAACATAGTCATTTTACTTTGTGCTGTGTGTATGGCAAGAATTCAGGCACGCTGTCTCCACGTGCATTCAGGAAATGCAGGCTTTTTGAGGATGAGAAATAACTGTTCGTTTAGGAGATAGCAACATGTTGAAGAGAGTGTTTTAGTGGTGAATAATGCAAGCAGAATTATGGGCCAACATCACTTGCAAAACATATCTGACACTACACTTGCTTGCTGTAAAAAGTAACATGTATTTCAGACTTCAGCATTTGGTTCTGGGTCTTGCAATGGAACTGTTGCTTAATAGTTGTGATAGATCACGTCTGTACCACATTTCGGAGGATTTACGTTCCAAGAGCAACGATTCGCTAGCAGTGAGTTTTTAATTGAACAATTCTGTTCTTTTGGACAAATAAAGAATAGCTCTTGTAGTGAGATCAAGCAGTCACCAACTGCATATGGTTCCATGTGATAATGTCCCTACAAAAAGGCCATATGGCAAAAATGTTTCTGCAAAAGGGCAAGGTGTGTGACTGGCTGCATTACCACTGTGGACCTGAGGGGGACACCCCCGTTTTAAAATTTGTTTTTTCCCAAAAGGCGATCGGGGGACAGAGCCGCTCCCCTCACAAATGGTCACCATATGTAATTTCGCCACAGACTTTTCCTGGCGACTATACGTATGGCGACCATTTGTGTGGAGGTAATATTTCCGGATACCCTGCTGATAGCCATAAACATCACTTCATTCTCAAAATCTAAATCCTCGATGTTGAAAGGCACAACTGTATTGAGACTGGACTATGCTGATTCTCTCTATGCGGGGCTACCATCATTTGCCGTTGAAAGGCCATGAATAGCCAAACATCAGATTTTCAAAAACTTGAACACATCACAAATTAAATTATAGGATCTGGATCGCACATTTTGGTGGAGCAGTGAAGCCGAAATTGTAAACACTACAGGTACTTGACTACATACTTTTTGCACTCTAGTTAGTAAAGATATTTAGGTTTTGGCTTTCAAGAACTACAATTATGGGGGTAATTCATAGAATTCAGCGCACAAGTGGCCCCGCGGCTGGCGCACAGTGTGCGCGTGCGGCAGTCTGCGCCAGCCGCGTGTGCCAAAATGCATTTCTGCACACAGCATATTCATGGATTTTAACATCCATAACCAGCTGTGGTGCAGAGTGGTGCAGCGACCCTGCAGCAGCGTCAGTTACGCCCCCAACCCCTCCCCGTGCGCCATGAGCAGCGTGCAAATCCCATACATGGCGCACAGGCCAGTGGACCAGCATACAGCCCCCCAACCACGAAAACGTCTATAAAACTCCCCACGCAGCCCTCCGAATACACGTACCCCTCTGCGTGGGGAGAATCACACGCGATAGGCCCTGTGCGAGCGGGGAACTTGTATTTCGGGGGTGCGCAGGAGGTATTACACACGATTGGCCTTGTGCAAGCGGGGTACGTGTATTTCGGGGGTGCGTGGGAAGTTTTACACGTGATAGGCCCTATGCGAGCGGGGTACGTGTATTTGAGGGGTGCACGCAAAGTCTTACACGCGATTGGCCTTGTGCGAGCGGGGTACATGTATTTCAGGTGTGCGCGGGAAGTTTTACACATGATTGGCCTTGTGCGAGCGGGGTACATGTATTTCGGGGGTGCGCGGGAAGTTTTACACGTGATTGACCTTGTGCGAGCGGGGTACGTGTATTTTGGGAGTGCGTGGGAAGTTTTACATGCGATTGGCCTTGTGCGAGCGGGGTACGTGTATTTCGGGGGTGCGCGGGAAGTTTTACACACAATTGCCCTTGTGCGAGCGGGGTACGTGTATTTTGGGGGTGCGCAGGAAGTTTTACACAGGATTGGCCTCGTGCGAGTGGGGTACGTCTATTTCACGGGGTGCGCGGGAAGTTTTACACGCGATTGGCCTTGTACGAGGGGGGTACGTGTATTTCGGAGGTGCGCGGGAAGTTTTACACACGATTGGCCTTGTGCGAGCGGGGTACGTGTATTTTGGGGGTGCGCGGGAAGTTTTACACGCGATAGGCCCTGTGCAAGCAGGGTACGTGTATTTTGGGGGTGCGCGGGAAGTCTTACATGCGATTGGCCTTGTGCGAGCGGGGTACGTGTATTTCGGGGGTGCGCAGGAAGTTTTACACGTGATTGGCCTTGTGCGAACAGGGTACGTGTATTTCGGGGGTGCGCAGGAAGTTTTACATGAAATAGGCCCTGTGCGAGCGGGGTACTTGTATTTCGGGGGTGCCCCAACGAATTGGCAGTCTGTGTCCTCCCAGGTGTGCCCTCTCTCCCCTCCCCATGGCCTGCAGGCAGACCACAACACAGGGGAACACACTGCACCCCTGGCCATGCCCCACAGACAGCCCATCCACCCTGGCGAAGCCCCCCAGCCAGCCCACATGTCACCACGCACAAGTGAGCATTGACACATGTCCCCCAGCACCCCCATCCACCCAGCATTGACGGGCACCTGCCAGCAGGCCCCGACTCATGTCCCCCAGCACCCCCACCCCCCAGCATTGAGGGTCAGGGCCTGATTCATGTCCCGCAGCACCCCCAGCCACCCAGCATTGACGGGCTCCTGCCAGCAGGCCCCGACTCATGTCCCCCAGCACCCCCACCCCCCCAGCATTGAGGGTCAGCGCCTGACTCATGTCCCCTAGCACCCCTATCACCCATCACTGACAGGCACTTGCCAGCAGTCCCCGACTCATGTCCCCCAGCACCCCCATCCACCCAGCATTGACGGGCACCTGCCAGCAGGCCCTACTCATGTGCCTCAGCACCCCCCCAGCATTGACGGGCACCTGCCAGCAGGCCCTGACTCATGTCCCCACCCAACATGTCATAAAGATGCACATTCATGGGCCTCATGTCCACAAAAATCCCACTGCACGCCACCCCAGTCTTTAGACACAATCAAGATTCTCATCCACCCCACACTGAAAGGCCTATTACTTGTCACTAACCAAAAGTCTAATATGCACATCAACACATGTCCGTGTCACACACACACACTGGGTGCGAGTGATTGTGTAAACCCACATTGTGACATGCAGTAAACCAAAGAGCAAATACCACACGTGAAAGTAAGAAATCAAAATGTATTGTGCACAAAAATAATAAAAATGATTCAAAGCATGTAAATAATCATAAACAAGAATAAAAGGCAAGTCCAAAATAAAAAAAATAATAATGATGACACAATCCAAATGAATCCAAAATAAAGTTTGTCAAAAATCCTTGTCCACCAAAGCAAATCCAAAGGAAACCAAAATCCAAAAATCCATTGATCCATGGTGAGGGTAAATGATGTAAGAAAAAAAATCCACTGTCCAACTATATGCAAATATTGCAACAAGGATCCATGAGAAAACACAGAAGTACACTTGCACACCAGTATTCAAATAGCAATAGCAATATCTATTCCCGGTTTTTCTAAAAAATCGAATTTTTGAAATAAATCTCCGGCCATTTACTTTAAATCCTAAAATACATCATATTACAATCTCAGTATGCCAAGGTCCTCGCTTTTACGCACAGTAACAACGTTGTAATTTTGTACATCACTTATGGTGGCGCAGCCATTTACTTGTACAAATGTCAACCCTATGGCCTCAGAAACTACAATTTTTCCATCACTCTACATTTTGTATTACTTTCCGTCACTATGACGCCGCGCGCGCAACTCCGAGTGACGTCATCAACTTTGGCGCCATGCATGCATGCGCGATTGACATCGCGCATGCGCGAATGGCGTCATGCAGACCACTTTTACATATATAAACACACTCGTGGTAGATGCGGTCGGAAAGCAGCGCTACCGGACCGCATCTCCGCTACCGGACCATTTCGATACTCCTAATTGGTAAGTCTATACAGGGGGGTACCTCCTTATGCCCATTTTCTTAACCAGTTCCTCAGATTCTAATATGCACATTCTCCCCTAGGAGACAAGAATCAGCTAATATTCGGTACAGATGTCACTTCAGTAAAGAAACTACTTGGGAACCCCTTTCCCTCACCTGTAATAGAGCCACTTCTTCAGACCTTTAGAAGAGGGGTGAGTTTCTCCCAGAATGCTTACATCATGTATATCCACAATGGTCATAGATAAGGCAGTTGCTAAAAACACCACATCTAATTTGAGTATTATGTTACTGGTCACACAGTGTGTTTAAACCGCCATTTTTTAGCACAACCCTGCCCATACTAAAACTTCTTCCCGATACCAATAAGTGTCTATTACCAAAATTATTTCACAGTTCAGTATCATCAGACATCCAAGGACACTAGGGACTTGTTGTCTATCTCTTGACTATTCTTGCTAAAAATGTACTTGTGTTTTTTTGAAAAGGGAAAAAGAACTGAATTTGGATAAAAATCTTTTATTTGAATGAAAAATGTCATAAAAACATTCTTTTGAATTTAGCATGACACTCATGTAATTTCCTTTCTACATATGTTCTTTATAGATGCTTGTGAAAGTTATGTTGAAAATTTAAGCCCCTGATGAAGAGAGTATGAATCTCGAAACGCGTTGGGCCATCACAGAAAAAATCAATAAAAAGGAGAAGACCCTTGTATTCTCAAAAAGCAAAATGATCTATTGAATTTCTTTATGAACTGTTGTCAAAATTTTGAATCACTAGAGAATTTCAAAACTGTGTTTAACTCAACTAGGCTAGAAAGTGTGCAGGGGACGCAGTTCTCAGCAAGGGTCCATGAGCACAACAAATGAAATGAAACCTATATACAAAACCCTACCTAATTTACAACTATATACAAAAACGTGGGGCGTTGTCCAAGCGTCCCAAAATAAAAAAAAGAAAGGAAACCTATCACTAACTAACTATATACAATGGCGGCGGGCATGTCCTGCGGCTCACTCTGTGATGTTGTGGGCCAGGGCATCATCGAACTCCATGTCTATCTCCTGGAGGCGGGACTCTGTCCTGGTCCGAGGTCTCACAGGGATGCACTCATGGCCTGTTCCAACTCCCTGCGAGTTGCCTCGAGGCACTCAGCCCGCCTCAATGCCCGACGCATGGAGAACTCCGCCCTGACCATGGTGAGCCGCGCCTCTTCCGCCCGCCGCCGCTCCGCATCTATCCGCTGGCCCAACCGCAGCCATACGGAAAACACTCCCATTCCAGGGTCCTCCTGCCCTCTGGCCGATGCCTGCCCCTCTGATGTTGATGGCCCCGAGCCATCATCGCTCCCACCTAGAGCCTGCTGCTGCTGTCCATGTGCCCTGTCCGATGATGCCTGCACATCCTCCATCTGCTGGTCTCCAGTTGTTGGGGTGTCCACCCCTGCTGGACTGCCGACTCCCAACTCTGGCAGGGATGGGATCTCCACCAAGCTGGCTCTGTTGGTCAGGCCAGGTCCACAGGGGGCCCTGGTGGAATCTGGGCCGGATGACGGCAGGGAGAACGACTGGCGCATAGTCTCCACAGAGGAGGAGAGGTCCGCCAGAGTGTGCGACACATGTAGGAACCCACCAACCATGGCCCCTCCCAACTGTGCCACGTTGCCACGCAGCTCTTCATGATGGCGTGCATGGTCCCCCCAGGTAGCACGCACGTCATCACGAATGACACGCGTGCACAACGCAACACCAATTAGGACGGAGCCCATATGGTCAAGGGACTCCTCGTCCGCAGGTAGTGGAGAGCCAGATGACGTGGGCCTCCCCCCTACCTGCGGACGGGCCTGGAATGAGGCATCCCTGCTGGTGTATGGTGGTGCAGTCAAAGGATCAGTGCCAGCGACATGCACAGGCCCCACCGCGGTGACCTGTGCTGCCTCCTGACCCTGGCCCTGGACTGCACCACTTGCACCAGTGGTACTACCCCCACCAGGCCCCATGTCCGGCTCAGTAGCGGGATCATCCTCCTCTGTGGAGACCACCAACCTGGATGTCTCCGCACCGTCTTCCACCATTGCAAGCCCCTGTGGGGGCTCACCCGGCCCTTCCGCTACAGCCGTAGTGGCAGACGCGGCACCAGTCCCCTCCCTCCCCGATGATGGCAATTCCTGGGAGGGTGTCTGGGCCTTGCGTCGCCGCCCGGTGGAGGCATCCCCGCCGCTTAGCTCCACAGTGCCGTCTCCGCCCTCTTCTTCACTCGACGCTGCGTAGAGGGAGACATAGAACACAAGCATCAGGGTACTGTACAATAGTCCCCTAGACAGGAAGCAATAACACATGAGTGACACTGTCAAACGTCACTTCCATCCTGTCCCTCCACAACACATGGGTCAATGCAGGCAACACACATGCAGAAACAGGCACAGCGCATGCAATCAACATCAGCATCCATGTACAAGGGCCTCTATTAACATAAATGTTGCCTTAAAACTCACATGCATCATGGCTCATACTGATCCCACACACACACATCACCGGAGGATCAGGCATCATGGCTCGTACACCACAGACACAGTGGATACAACGGTGACCAGACTGCATGAGTGAATCTACACATCATCACGGACATGTGTCATGCATCCATGGCGTTTCAAAGTCACACACATGCTTCTCAGACACATAGACATGCACATCATACATATACATGAGAGCAGCACCCATCTCTCACCCCCCACCCATGTCCAAGAACAGGGACTGGCATGCATTCATGTGTGCATTCTGCATGCAGCTCCCCATGTCTCATTGGAACACATGCACCATCCATGTGGTTCACGCATTACTGGTCTCACATGCATTACCATGATGTCCCGGCACACACACATCCATACGTGGCCTATGTTACACATACAGGCAAGTAGCTGACTACCAGCACACTGCAATGCATGGCCACTTACCGCTCGACTCCAGACGGGTCTTCCTCCGAAGGATCTGGGCGTGGAGCGCTGGGCTTATGCGTTCCAGGACCCTCATCTGGATGTTGCTCAGGTGGACCCGGCACACCTCTGCATCCTCTGCCTTCATGAGGCGCCGGGCCTTGTTGAGGGTCCTGGACCTGAGGTCCTCCCAGCGCTTCCGGACGTGCTTGATGTCGCGGGTTGTCACTCCCTCCGTGTTGATGGCAACCATGACGTCCTCCCAGATCCTCTCCCATGCTTCCTTGTCGGCACGCAATGGTATAAAGAGGGCATCATAATGCCCCAGGACATGCTCCACCCGGACACCAACTTCCTTCTCACTGAAGCTGGTGTCCCTCTGCCTCTCTGGCTGGGGGTCGCCAGTGGTCTCGGATGATGTTTGCCCCGACATGGCAACCCCCGAGGCAGGTGTGGGTGGGCAACTGGGTCCTGGGGCTGGGCTGTGGAGCGATGGTATCCCAGTCGGGAGTCTTCTATTCCAGCAGAGGTGGACACAGCAACTGGATCCCTGCAGATGGCTGCCGGGGTGGACTGGGAAACAAAAGAGGCCCTGGAAATCATTTTCAAAGTGGCCCCATATTACACATTTTCAGCAAGCCCAGCCCTTCTATTATGAGAACATTTGGAAATACAGCACACACGAGGCCCAGGGTTCAGAGTTCCAGAGTTCCCTATAGGCCAGTCCAACCCTCCAAAGCTTCGATATTATGGGTTCTGTGGTAGTGAGTAGGATCACCTTAGGTGACATGTTAGAAGTTGTGGATGTGGGTCTGAATCTGGTGGTTCTCCTCACTTTCGGTATCCGCTTCACTAGCCCACCTCAGATGCTTCTATAGTGGGTGCAGGCTGGAGGACAGGATTACTTGTTGGTCATTTTTGAAGCATCAGCCTCTTTGTAGGAGGTCTTTGTCAAGGCCTCCTTGTTTAGGGGGTTTACTCTCCTTAATGGCCATTGCTCCCTTTGTGGTGGGTACACAGGAGAGAGAGGGTCAGTAACCGTAGCCTCTGAGAGGGACTCTCAGGTGCTCCGTCAACACCCCAGGACCCTAGCAGCCTTTCTGAAGCTCCTTAGTTGCACCTTTCCAACAGTTGGACAGACCCACACACTGACTAGGGTGTTGTATACGCGATTCTCCCTGGAATGGCCAGTGCTTTCACTGCGCAAGCGGGAGGTAATTCCTTTTTGGCGCAAGTATATTGTGCCTGTCCAATCTTTGGATCCCTTCAGTAATTAAGTACTCTCATGAAGAAGAGGGACAGTGGTAATACTCTGATTACATACGTTAATCTTCATTACTGCTAGTCTTCCTTGTCGTAATACCAACACTCTCCTCTCCTTTCCTTCCCTGTTGGCAAGATCGCCCTGGCTCCTTTGGTATAGGTTGGAGGATTATAGAACATGTCAGTTGCTTTATACCCTGGGCTGTGATAGAGAGAGGTTATAGAAAAGAAAAGGTGTTCTGTTAAAAGTAGGATGTCATTCAATAAGTACCATAATGAGGAAGAATGGGACCTGGAGTAATGACGATTACCAAAGCTTATGCTTGGGTTTTGGAAAGTGCAGACAACCCAATAGACAGAAATCAGCTAATTCTGTAATTCTGGGGGAAATTGGTGCACAATCCCAGGCAACATAAGGATTGCCAGACTAGTGCAGGAAACCAGAGCAGCCAGAGACAGGAACGTGAGGCTGAGTCTTTGAAAAAGGAGCAGCAAATCCCTAATTTAGAAGCAGGGTGACAAATGTCTATTTCGAAAGTGGCCCAAAACATACATGAGGAACAGGGGAAAGTTTTAGAGGCAGTGGAGTATGAATAACTGTGGCAGGGAACACACATAAAAACGTATCGCTGCCACCCAACTATTGCCACTCTTATAATAGTTAATCTAACGTACCAGTATATACCCTACGGCACGTTGCAGATCACGTAGCCCATAGCCACCCCCCCACTTTGTTTTCTGGGCCTGGTAGTTTTGTTTTTTTGGCCTCTTCTAAATTCCGAACTGCAGGTCGCAGAATTCAAGTTGAAAACCACAACAGTGCGCGAGTATCTGCCGAACACATGGGGCATGTTAATCGGAATATTGCTAATTTAATGGAGGGCACAGGTCCATCAGCAAAAGCCACTCAGTTTACGCTACCACGAACCACCACACCACAAGACAAGCATCACTTAAGCACGCACAAATCAGGTACAGCACAGCCAGCACCAGTGGCGTACCTAGAACAAGTCAAGTACACGTTTAATCCACGAATACCATAGACATCACATGTAGCCGCAGTGCGAACTTCACCCATACACAGAGGGAAGGGCGCAGGACTTACTGCAATAGTAGAAGTTGCTTTGCGCAGAAACAGCGGTAAGAGTATATTTCTTAAATTAAGTGGGTCCCAATATCTTGTGGGAGAGGATGGGGAGTCCAATGGCTGACAAAGTTTAAAGGGTTTTAACTGGGCATTTAGGTTTCGGCTTACTTTATTTGTTCTGCTCTGCTAATGTGGAGGACACATGCCCCTTTCATTGGTTTATCTACGTAGATGCCAAACCTTATCCAATCCTTTTGGGAGACATTGATACAGTCCTGGTTTTAACTTTATTTACTTTATATTCCAGGGCTTCTAGTTCTTGGCTTTCCCATTAAACCCCCGAACTACACGTCCCAGAATGCAAAGTTATATCCGGATTGGTGCTTCCAAATGCAATCGATAATATTGTCATATATGTATATAGGGTTTTGTCACAGAATGAAGACACGCTGAGACCATGCCATTTTAGTCATATTTTCCCTTATGGAAACGTCAGTCTTCATAAACTAAATGTTGCGTCACTTAACATAAGCATTTGCCGGCCAAAGACAAACCTCTCACAAAGGTGTTGAGTTATCCAGACTCGTTTTCTCCTGCTTTCTTAACTTATGTTGGGGTTCATGCAATGCCTGCCCGCCCCCCGTAGTTAATCCGGGAAGTCACCCACTGCCATGTTCATCACGAAACATGTTTCTGAATTGAATCGGTGCCCCGCCCCATGGACTGGACACTCAGCAAGCTGAGGGGTGGATCGGTGGGGGAGGGGGTGGTCAGCATGATCCTCCTTCAAAAGCCCACAGGTGCGGGGAAATGAAGAGCAGCAGATCCGAGTTTGGAAACAGTGATTAAGAGGAGTTTAACTGGCTGGGTTTGGACGGGCAATTGTGCAGTGCCCAGCTGGCCATGCCCATAAGGACAGACTGAGCCAATGTAATCATTTAAAATATTCTGTAGCGATTACCAAAAACTCAGCAGCCTGAACCCTCACATTCTCCCCCTCCCTCAAAGAAAAGTCTCCCGCTCGTGTCATGTGCAACCCCAACCCCGCCCCCCCGGCCTTATTTAAATGTATCAACTTTCTTGTACTTTAATTAGCATAATTTATATTTAGAAAACGTTTGATTATCCGAGATGTTACACATTGGGCCTCAATAATGTGCCAGCCAATTAATGCTTTACTCTGCCGGAAACCTCACGCCTTTGATTGCGCAGTTTGTGTTAAAAACACACCTGCTGAGAGTACAAAGTAATCAAATACCCCCAAAATCCAAGCGCCACCAGAGCTCTTACCTCAAGGATCTCAGACTCTGCAAGTGGCTGACGTTGGCAAGAGTGTGGATGGGGAGCACGGCCCGCACCAGAACACTAGGGCACATGCGTTTCCTATGATGTCCACCCACTTTGCGCAGGCGCGAGCCACAAACCCACAGACAGAACGCAATGCGATCCACACGAGGATGGATCTGGATGCTAGACTCCTGTTCCGCCCTCCCCCCACTCACTCCCCTATCCCCAGTCAGTGCACCGCCCACCACAGCCTGTCTGGCTGCACCTGCCCGAACGGCAAACCCTCACTAGAACAAAGAGGTTTGTAGACACAAACGATGTCTCAGAGAGTCATTTAAGTATGTTACAAAGTAAAAGTACTAACACATGTACATTGCAATTTCCAATCATAAATATAATGAAGCAAACATGAAGTGATGTTGGACGTGCAGCTGGCCAGGCCACACATCCATCATGTATGTATCCTTCCCCAAATATAGAGGCCCTACGTGCACGTGGCCTACCAGGGAAACTCCCGATGCCCCGGTGGGCCAGTCCAGGCCTGGATGGCTGATGTGCAGGCACCAAATAGCAGGGCACGTGGGCAGCAGGCAGGCAGCAGCAGATGGCAGGTGGGATCGTGCTTGGGGTTCTTGGGGGCAGGAAAATGGTCTTTTGGGCAGGAGTGTGGTCTTCCGTGTGTTTTCGCGTGGCCAGCTTGATACGGAGTGATTTGGCACGTGAAAAAAGTGCACGTCAGCGCGTAATTCGAGGAAAGGCCCTTAGCGCGTAAGCGCGTCTGTGACGTTACGCATGCGGGTGTTTCCCACAACATGGGTGCATAGTGAATCATCACGTGAGAAAAATGCACATCAGCGTGCCATTGGAGGAAAGGGCCTTAGCACGTATGCATGTAAGTGACGTTGCACGTGTGGGCTGGCTTAAAAGGTACGCGTATGACGCCATTTTCTTGTACGTGCCTTTTGTGGAGAGCGAGCAGGTGATTCTTGTACTTCTTGTCGGTTCACACGCGATTACTTAACGGTTCCAGTTCGTACTCCCTGTTTCCTCAGACAGCGTTCATTTCTTCTTTTGCCGCGGTGTTGCCAACGCGCACACATGTGTCTTTTTCACATTCTTTTTCCAGGCAGACGGTGAGTCGCGCACGTACTTTCCAACTGTAGTTGCCCCCGTGTGTTGCGTACCCCTTCAGAGGTCATTGTAGGCTGCATGTATCACACGGACACTTATTTTTGTGTTTCTGGGTGCCACAGCATAGTGCGGGTTCATTTTTCCATGCCCGTGGTCTACCAGGGTTTGCGTGCACGTTTATTTTTGTTTTAGGGGTGCCTGTGCGTTGCGTGACCCGTCATCTTCCCCCAGGGGTCACAGACAGCCTTGCTAGAGCACTAGGGTACGAATTCCATCTAGTACCCTACCCCTTTCACCCCAATTGCCCAGGACAATTGTTAATGCAACTCCCATACGCACAACAACATCAGTGCATTGGTTGGGAGACGACCAAGCAGTAAGGGAGGCAATGGTGGCCGAGCTCAAAGAGGTGGGCGCGGTAGGGGACGTGGCCAGGATGTGCAGAGTGGCCCAAGAGTCCAGTGTGTGGAGGACCTATCGGAGCCACCTACGCCCCCACAATGGTTGGGGCAAATGTAGCTGACACCATCGCAGCTCAGCCCTTGTTACACCGGCCCATATTGTCAACTGAACCGGCACAGGATGACTCCCAGGCTGACTTCCAGGTCACCAAGTCTAAGCCACGTGTGGCGGTGAAGGTTGCTGTCACCAGGCCACATGGATCTGGGGCAGCAATGTCATCTGCTGCCCCAAGTAGCCAGGGTGAGGAGGCTGCAGGGGCAGCTGCAGCTCAATCCACCCCAGCTCCATGTTTCGCAGCCGGGACAGTGTCGGTCCAAGTCCATCATACCGACGTTGGCCCTGCCGACATCACCCTGCAGCCAATGCCTGCACCAAGACCTTTGGTCATTGTGCCTTTGCAAACCTCAAGTACCCAGTCCACCTGCGCTTCTGCCCCTACTAACCAGAGCGGCGTAAGCCACTCAGGATCCGCACCACCTTCCAAGAAGAAGAAGGGTGCTCTTGCACTACAGGCTGAGACCCCAGACATGGCTACACACTCCGGCACGTCAAGGAAGCCTAGCTTCAATGACGCTGAACTTGATACACTTGTGGCCTATGTGTTGGCAAATAGCCGCAAAATGGTGGTGACTGCAGGCTGCAAGACTACGCCTGCTCAACTTAGGGTCCACTGGCAGACCATCGCGGACCACATTAGTGCCCTTGGATTTGTGAGGCGCACAGCTGATGATTGCTACAAGCGGTGGAATTACCTGAAACGCAGAGCAAAGAACAAGCTGGCTTCCAATCATGCCTCTACTCTGGTGACTGGCGGTGGGTCTCCACCAAAGGACAACCAACTCACTGAACATGAGTCTGTTGCTGGAACCTTCGTCACAGAGGAACAGATCCTACCAGATTTTTAAGCATTGTCCGGTGAGTGCCCATGCATGTGTGTGTAATCCATGTGTATGTTGCTTGGGTGATGTGTACTGATTGAGTGCCAGGTGAGGGTGTGTACTCATGAGTGGTATGAGTCACCCATGTGCTTCCTCAAAACCATTCACCGGCCTTGGGTTTGGGTATGACAGTATACCTTCTGACCACAGTAGCCAATTTGCACCACATTGCTGCAGTTGCCCTTGAACTGTCATCTTGCAACAACATTGTTCATGATATTTTGTGTTCATTCAGCCTGATTGTTTCAATCCTTCCCATTTTTACAACACATTTTTCTGCCCTACTGCCACATATGTGACATGCTTCTGTCATAGATTACACCCCACAATGGCCCACATTTATGACCTTGTTATGAGTATGTTTTTACCATTCAGGCTGATTGAGTGATGGCCTGCACGCAATCAATTTTGGGCCCTGTTTGGATGTAGAACATGACTGCTGTCTACTGTCATGTTGAAGTGACCAACCATGGATGTATCCATCTGCCTGCCATCACTGTATAATTGAACACTGGATCTTGTGCAGCGTGTAGCACATGCGTGTTTTTGAACACTATTTTGCATGTTGTATCTCATGATGTCCATCTCACATGGATGGGTGACAGTACTTATTTCCTTCCATATGCCTGTACTTCTGAAAAGTACCATGGCTATGCTACGTGCCATCTGTGTGCTGGCATGTGTCATGTATGTGTATTGGACATGCCACTCACAGGCTAATGTGTGATGCCAGTGCTATCCAGCATGCAGCAAATGTGTTGCTTTTCCATCTTGGAGTCCTCAGTGTCTGCTTTTTGCCTCCCCTTCCAACTCATTGACAGTGCATGCATGCCAGGGTTATAGTCATGTGGGACATGTGTAATTCCTGTACTGGATCTCTGGCTTGTCAGGCCTATGTGTAGGCTATGGTGCTCATGCCTGTTTCCATTTGTTATCTTTCATTTGTTTGCAGGTGACGAGGCACTTGATGCTGTTGAGGTGGAGATGGTGCAGACCCAGGAGGAATCACAGCCACAACCGGGCACCAGTGGAGGACGTGAGGTGGTGGTGGGTCAAAATCCATTTGTCCTACAGACCATGCTGTCCAGGGGTGTCTCTGGGTACACCTCAGCTGAACTCTATGAATCAGGTGCTGAAGCGGACAATGAGACATATGTGCCGTCACAGGTTAATGTTTCTGGCAGGGATGCTGTTCTGTCCAACCCACCTGCACCGGGGGTAGACCCCTCTATGGGGATGTCAGTGTTGGTAACTCCGCCCTTGGCGGTTATGGATGCAGGGTCACCCTCCAGAACATTTGCTCCTGTTCCTAGGCCAGCAGATCAAAGGGGGAATGCAGTCCTGCAGCCTAAGGCAGTGCCAGCACAGCAAGGTGCAGATCGCCTTGCCCCAAACAGGTGTGGTGCCCGCCGACACGGTGGCCATGCGCCACCAGGCAATACTGTATGGGAGAACTCCGTGTACAGTATAGCAGCACAACAGGGAGCATTGTGTGAAATGATGGCTCAGGCAATGGATAGGGTGGCCACTTCCATTCTCCCCCCTGAAAGGCAGATGGAGCTCCAGCATTAGGCAACAGACTCCATTTGCCACTCACACAGGGAGGACATGTTGGCATCCAACAGGGACCGACGGGCTGGACTGGAGGCTCTGCGCGAAGCCATATCTGTAGAGTCACAGGCCCACAGGGAAGCCCTGAGGATAGAACTGGCATTCCTCAGAGAGACTCTGGGTGAACTTGAGGCTTCTGGGAATTTTAGGTCAGAACAGCAGCTGGAGCAGCTCACACATTCGCTCTCAGCTGAGCTCCAGGCAACCCGTGCGGAGATCCGGGCATCACGCGAGGCCATGCATGCAGAAATGCAGGCAACCCGTGAGGTGCTGCATGGGGATCTCCGTACCATCATCCTCCAGAACCAAACCTTCCAGACCCGCATGCTTGCTGCCATGGAGGACCATACCAGGGCTTTGCGTGGGCTGCCTCCCATATCACGGCCACCTCCTGATGTAGCAGCAGAGGGTGAAGAGAGCAACGGCAGTTCTCCCACTGTAGCGTAGCCATGCAGGCCATGAGCCCATGGAGGTATTTTCTTTTCCAACATCCATGCATGTGGGTGTTGGGATGCACCCTGTACCTCGTGCCTCCAGGGTGGCTCCCCCCCGATCCACACATGGCCATTTTTTTAAAACATTTTTTACAGTGTGTTGCTTGTGTGGCTCCCATGGGCATCCACTGTGTATTCCTGCTGGGCACATGCAGGCTTGTCCTGTCTTTGGGTTAGATGCTTGGTTTCCTGACACACACACCCCTCCTGCTTCCCCTTTCCATGGGCTTGCAAAGGATGTGACCAAGTGACAGTAACTTACACAGTGACATTGGGCTCCCATGAGCTGTGTGGGCAGTCTGTAGTCAAAACTGTGTGTTCATCCCTAGTGGGGATTGTTCTTGGATTGCACACTGCATGATGTATTGATATGTGCTTGAGCATCCATGTATTTCTCCTTAATCACATGTACCTTCTTCATGTCTTCACAAGCCTGTCTCTTTTGCAGATGCAGTTCATGTTGTATGCAGTACACTGACACATTTGCCGGACAGCAACACTCTGCAGTTGGAAGGGGTCGATGTGCTGGCTTTGTCAGGTTGTGAGACTTGCACTACTTACATTTTTGACTGTCATATATTGCCACTGTTTCATCCTGTGTTGCTGTTTTGTGTTGCTGGTAAGTATTTTTTCATGTGTGCTGTTTCTTATTGATTACTGGGAGCATATTGTCTGTGGCCTGTTTACATTAGGGACAGTGCACTTTGTGACACTTGTGTCCTGTGTTGGGCATTCATTTGGTTGCTTTCACGTTGCATGCCATGCCATGGTGTGTTGGGTAGCTGTGATGGGGAGGGGTTGGTTGACATGGCACTATTTTCATGTGGTATTTTGCAAGGGGGTAGTCATTCATGTTGCATGAATGTGTGTCTTTTTGTCACACAGCATTGGTTGTCTTTAAGTAGGTAGGGATGCACACAATGTAACACTTCCAGGTGACCAATCTCAGGCTGGTATGGTTGTGACAGTTGACTGTCCCTTATGTCATCATCATTGATTGTCAGCTGGTATGTGCCAGGGCTGTGTGCACTCCACAGGGGTAGGATTTTAGGTGAAGTAATTAGCCACCAGCTGGGTACGGGCTGCCTCACCACGTGCCCTTTCACCAGGCCCCGGCGGGTTGCAACGTTGTGCAGGACACATGCTGCCACTATGACCCTGCACACTACTGGGGGCGCATATAGCAGCTGCCCACCAGAGCGGTCAAGGGAGCGAAAGCGTGACTTGAGCACTCCGAATGTGTGCTCCACTATGCCCCGGGTTGCAATATGGGCTGTGTTGTATCTTACCTCGGGTGGTGTGGTGGGGTTCTGAATTGGCGTCATCATGTAGGTGCTCAGAGGGTAGGCACTGTCCCCTGGGGAGGTGATGATGGGTATCATTAGTGGGGTTGTCACATTACTCAGTATCTGACATGCATGCATGTGCAGTGGCATTTATACTCACCAATCAGCCATATGTCGCCATGCCGCCCAGCTTCTAGGTCCCGGTTTAGGGGTGACATTTTGAAAATGAAACTATCATGGGTGGACCCTGGATAGTTTGCATATACTGAGGTGATGATTCTCTTGGCATCACATACTACCTGCACGCTGATGGAATGCCAGTGCTTGCGGTTTTGATAGATGTGCTCAGTTGCCCTGGGAGGACATAGAGCCACATGGGTGCAATCAATGGCACCTAGCACTTTGGGGAAGTGTGTCACCCAGTAAATGTCCTGGACGGCAGCCTACCTTTCGGCATGTGTTCTGGGCATGTATATGTGCCTGCGGACTGAAGGGCGTGCAGTCATGATGGCCAACACCTGGTGTAGGCAGCGTGACTGTGTGGCCTGTGACACCCCCCCACTATGGCACTTGTCCGCTGAAATGAACCAGTAGCCAAGAAGTGCAGTACATTGAGCACCTTTTCCAAGGGGCTCAGTGCTTGGGAGCACAGGGTGGGTGATGTGAGGTCATCCTCCCACTCACTCACCAGGTCGAGTATTATGTGTGGTGGAAACCTGTACCTCCCATACACCTGGTCATCAGGCATCCCAAAAAGGCTGGTCCTGGGTAAAAAAATGCAGAGCCTGGCTATTCTCCTCCTCCTTCCACGTCCCACGACCACTGCTGCGAGGAACGGTATATTCATCGTAGTGTCTGAGCTTGTTTGTTGTTTGCGTGCACTTTTATGCTGCGCAGGGCCACTTACGCCTGCTTCCTGCTGGCGTACATGTTTCCGGATTAGCGTCTTTTTTGGCACACGCCTTTCCCCTGTTCGATTCCATGAATACGTGTTGTTGGCGTGCGTGTTGGCGTTGCGAGCATTTACCTCCGGTACTTCCCCCGTAACGCCCACATTTTCACACGTTGTTCCCCATTCTGCGTGTTACGCCCCGTGTTCCACCCACTTTTATTGTCTGCGCTGCGCTCGTGCGCTTTGCTGTGCGTGTAGCGCACGCCGTTTAATGACGTGTGCGCCCACGTGCGCCACTCATGATTTTAGCACACATCCTAGCATTTACATGCACACTGACTTCCATGAATCGATGTGCGCGGCTTTGGCACGCTTGCGCTGTGATTTTCACACTTGCGCTGCCATTTTCACGCTTGGGCTGCCATTTTCGGCGCACATTGATTCCATGAATCGGCCTGTATATTTATAAAGTTGACTTGCAAATTACACAAATCACATAGAAAATGGAACCTGGTAATATATAAAGCCTTCTGGAAACATCCTCTGCCAAGACAATATAATTGTGGAACACATTTTATTCAAGGCATTTTTTTACCAAAACCAAATCACCGAAAAAAATATCAATATTTTCTTTTGTTAATACATGTAGGGGTAAGGGGTTAAAACAGGTGGGGAGTGGGTTTGGGGGTTAAAACATAGGACAAACAGGGTTTGGGGGATGAACCCCAAATAAAAAAACAAATTAGAAAAATCTGTATTTTTTCGGGGATTTGGTTTCGGTAAAAAATGCCTCCAATAAAAAGTGTTCGCTAAAATCACCTAGAACCGTTTAAGGAAGGCGGAACAACAGTACAGGCAATTAGATGCCCAAACTCACCACCATCAACACCTCAAAGAAGGACCCAATGGCCACAGGCAGGAAAGGAGATAAGGCAGGCAATGGTCTGAGATTCAAGAACGCCACCACACCTTATGTAGCCCCTGTTTCCGTAAGTCCCACCCCCTGACCAGGTCCAAGAAAGAAAAGGGATCAGCAAATCACCAACGAGCCCACCTCTGCTCACACAGATGAAATTGACTACATGCCAAGGCCACCCAATGGAGTGTAAACAAATCACCCAGGCTCAGCCAGGGTGTGGTTTGCTGGAAGGAGGATTTATGATGAAAGTTGGACTAGGACTGGTGCTTTTTTGTTTTGGTGGGACCTGCCAAATCAATCTCTCAACACCACCTTCCCCCTACCCTAAATGGCACCCCCAGGTGTGGCCTAACTTATGGTTGAGAGAACGTGCAGGAAACTGGATGTCCCACCGCTGGCAGGGGTAGTACTGCAGCAGTAAAGCATAATCAGGATTGAGTCTGAAAGTGCGCCAGTGTACTTCACTTTTATTTTCTGTGCAAGTTGACTTCCTAGCTTATCTGCCACTGAACAGTGCCATGCTGTCAATAGAGCCATCAGAGCAGAGGTTCTGCACCATATCCCAGAAACGCATCACGAGCCCTATGGCTTCACATGCGCTCTAAAGTTTGCCCAGACGTCTTTATCTTCAACCACATTGGACTATACTCTAGAGGGCATCTTTAACTTTGCATCCAAGTTTTATGCCACAGGGCCCAGCAACCCATAACTGCAGCAGCCCCTTCCTCTCGTAGGTGAGTATATTACAGCTTGTGATAAGACTCTGTGAAACACACAACAACAAAGTCATACCCCATGGATACCACTGTACATCATTTGGTGTGGCTTTGTCCTGAGCCTGATGCCTTTTTACTCCTTTTAACCTTTTTTTGAGTATCTGATCCTCATGTAAAACTATGGGCAGAAGTAACAGTACTACAAGCGTACAGGCCTCCTAAAGACAAGGGCTACTCAGAAAACCTGACTGTGTACCTTGCTATAAATGACCATTGTAACTGCCCTCAACATCATTATCTTGTTCCAGAACAGTAAATGCACATCTTGACTATTGCTTTGTGTTTTGCAGTAGGCCAGCACGGTGTGGAATACCCAAGAATTTGCATGTGAATGTTAAAATGCTCGCGTGAGCCCATTGTCCTCTGCTGAGAATAGGTTGACACTAACTCTAAAGGTTATTTGACTCTTGAACTGGATAGTCTGGGTTTTCAAATGTTTGACACACCATCTACCTGTAAATGCCAATTCTAAATGTATCTAACGTATGCAAATCATTTAGGACTTACTTCTGTGTATGCATCCCGGCCATGCTCCGTGATAAACTATTGCCATGTGACGTGAAACACTCTATGCCATTAGCACAGCTGCCCAACTACCATCACCATTAGGTGAGCTGAAGAAACACTATTTGCCTAGGTTGGTAACAGTTCTTTCAGGGCCAATTTAACAGTTTCTGGAGCTCGGGGAAGTGATCTCATGTGACCCCACCCTCACGTGACATTATCGGAAGTGGCATGCTAAGGAATTATCCCTCACTACACTAAGAAAAATATGGTTACAATATCAATGTAATATGACACACATTTAATACAAGAATGGATAATCATATGTAGCAGTGTGTCAAGGCCCGGAGGGAGAATATTTCACCAGAGAAAACGTGTTCTTCTACAGTTGCTCTTCCTTCACTGTTCTGATCATAAAACTTAAAATGTAGTTTCTAAACAGATTGATCCCATTTGTTTCTCATTCGAATAGTTACCTTCGGGATTACCTCTCAGCAAGACGTGTTTCAGTTGTTTCAAGGACTCCTTATTCCTGCACAAAATAGACAGTCATCTCCGATATTCATCTCCTTCAGAACCTACAGCTAAGTTTAAAATGGTTTCATTAGTACATTGGCAAATACTGCTACCTGATCATCCTCCTGTATATATTCAAAGTGCTTAGGAACAAAACATTTCAAGTTCTTATACATTATTAGTATCACGCTCTCACACTTTCAAACAAGTATGATTGTTTTGTTTTATGTACACATACAACCATACAAGGTCTGCAGAATTTTAGTGTTACAAAACCTGATTACCAACATTGAACACCTGTTATTCCACTTATGTGGGGCTTATGCATTACCATTCTAGTGCTGCATCTTTACCCAAAATCAGGACAGGGGTTGGGCCTATTCTAGAAGCCCAGCTAAGCGAGGGTCAGAAGGCAGGCTCCGACCCAGCCCTCCCAGAAGCCCTGAGCATCTGCATAGCTGCCTGTCCCATGTGTAGGGGGAAGATTCGGCAGGCAGAGCCGAGCAGAAGAGGCATATTTTAACACAGTTCCTTTCTCCCATCAGGCCCTGCTCGGCCCGTGATTTGCATACATTTGGGACTGGCCTCCAGCCAGCAGGCCTAATTGGATTTCAGGAGTGCCCGAGCAGGCCTGTTGCAGTCTGCCCACTGGCCTGTCGGCCCCAGACGGGCGCATGACCCTCCTGAGCCGACAGGTCACCCCGCTTAACAAGAGTGGCGACAGCCACTAGCCCACCACAGGCACACACGAAGAGTTCACAAGCACTGTCTCAAATTCAATTTGCAGGCATCTGGGTGGGTATTATAATTCTGCCAGGTGCTGGCCACCGTGCCCGCGCCTGCCAATTCTTTGACTAGTTGCAGGCAGCTAATCCCTAATATCATTGATCATTCACCTCGGCAATGAGCATCTTCTCTCTCCACTCAGCGCCGCGGGCTGCGGGAGGGGTCAGGTGCAGTCCTGAACTCAGTCAGTCAGCTCACAGACACGACCCTTGCTCCTCTTGCCTGTCTGGCTGTAAACAAAATGGAGGGAGCCCAGAGCCAGCCAATGGCGCAAACGTACTGTGAGTGTAATTTCGACTTCACTTCGCCCCCTTGCTCCGGATTGGAAGACTGGATAGGGGAGCAGCCAATTGGTCGGGGTAGCAATCTAATAGCCAGGGATTGCACTCGCTACCCATGGCTACTCCTAAATGACGTCCATGCCCAGGGCACAGACAGCCTTGGGCCCTCCCCTCAGAAATCCATTTCCTACTCCAACACCCCTGGTATTTATTTATTTATTTATTTATTTGCATTTATAAAGCGCACAGAACTGCCCTGGGGCATCGTGGCGCTGTTACAGCAGACTTAGTCATGAACACAAGCATAGGAATGTGTTTACAGATGTAAACCGAGTTACCGAGTACATTTCACATTGGTAATAAACATTGAGCTTAGAGGTTATGCTATGCTGTGGTTACAATGCAAGCATGAGAGTGCATGTGGAAGACTTTAGCGGAATAGGAGGGTTTTGAGGTTTTTACGGAAGGTATGGTATGATTTTTCGTTCCTTAGTGAGGTAGGTAAGGAGTTCCAGTTTTTAGGTGCGAGGTGTTGGAAGCTGGTTCCTCCCGCCCTGGATCTTTGAAACGTGGGGACATCAATCATGTTGGTGCGGTGAGCTCTGGTGGGTCTGATGGAGGCTTTCGGTGTGATTCTTTCTGCGAGATAGGGTGGGGCATCCAGGGATAGGCATCTATGTGTGATGGTCATGGCTTTGAAAAGTATGCGTTCCTTCACGGGTAGCCAGTGGGCATCTTTCCTTGCTTGCGAGATGTGTTCTCTTTTTGGAATGGACAGTGCTGCCCGGAGCGCATTGTTTTGCGTGATTTGGAGTTTTTTTAGGTTGTGGGCGGAGGTGCCTAGGAACAGGGCATTACAGTAGTCTAGTTTTGTACCTATAGTGGCTCTGGCGATGGACAGGCAGTTTTTGGCGGAGAGAAAAGGCTTGACAGCATTTATCATCTTGGTGGTAAGTGCCGAGGAAGAGGCTATGGCGTTGACCTGGCGAGACATAGATAGTGAGGCATCTAGGTGAACGCCTAAGGTTTTAACAGTCTTGGAGACTGAGATGGTGGAGTTGTCGATGTTGAAGGATTTGTATTGGGGGGGGAGTTTGTTGAGAATTTCATTGGTCCCTACTATGAGGATTTCGGTTTTGTCCCCGTTTAGGCAGAGGCCGTTGGCCGCCATCCAGGTTTGGATGGCTGTGTAGATTTTGGTTAATGCTGTCGCATCTTCTTCGTAGGTCCCAGTTAGAGGGAGTAGTACCTGCGTATCGTCTGCGTAGTTGGTATACGCTATGTTACGACAGTCGAGGTCATTGAAGAGAGGAAGGGTGAATATATTGTAGAGAGTGGGGGCGGTGCAGGAGCCTTGTGGGACGCCGCAGTGGATGGTGGTAGGGGTTGCCGAGGCAGTGTCTGAGAAGACTTTCATGAGTCTGCCATTTAGGAATGAGGCCACCCATGCAATGGCTTCCGGGGAGAAGTGTGCTTCATTTTTTAGGTGCATGCCTAGGATATCGTGGTTGACAAGGTCAAAGGCGGCAGATAGATCCAGTAGGAGAAGGAGTGCCGGTTTGCCTTTATCCATAGTGTCAGCAAGCTGTATTTTCAGATCAAGTAGGGCTGACTCAGTTCCGTGACCTGGTCGGAAGCCTGACTGTCTTTTTCCTAGGATATGGTTGGTTTCGAGATAATCCTGGATTTGTGTGTAGGCCATTTTATCCAGTATCTTGAGCAGGAAAGGCACAGTGGTGATGGGCCTGTAGTTGGTAGCTACTTCAGGGTCGAGGGTGGTTTTTTTTAGAAGCGGGCGCACCCAAGCTTCTTTTAGACTGTCAGGGACAGTGTTGGTTTTGAAAGAGGCATTAATGAATGATTTAAGGAAAGGGGCGAGTGTTTCAGTGCAGTCTTTGATCAGGCTGGCGGGGCAGGGGTCTCCTTTACAATTGGATGGTTTGATCTTGTTCATTATCTCAATAACTTCGTGTTCTGTGACTTCCCTGAATTTGAACGGGGTAGTGGGGGCTTTGGTGGATGTGGTTCCCGAACTAGGGGTGGGCATGTGGCTCGTGGTGGTGGGAGATTTGAGGTGCAGTGATAGGTTTTTGTGGTGCTCCTTAATTTTTGTTTGTAGGAGTTCAATTTTATTTAACAAGGCAGATTGTATGGAGTTGCACCAGATTTGGTCTTTAACAATGTCTTGTGATTTGGTGGCCGGTGTGGTGAGTTCGTTGAAAATGGCGAAGAGTTCTTTGGATTCGGAGCTTGCATTAGCAATTCTATCATTATAAGAGACTGATTTAGCTGTGATTATGGCTTTTTTGTATTGGGCAGTGATTTTTTTGTAGGAGGATAGGGTGGCTGGGGAAGGCGATTTCTGCCAGGAGTTTAGAGCTTTTCTTTTCTGTGAGCGGAGTTCTTTAAGTTCAGTGGAGAACCAGGTATTTGAGTGTTTGATAGTTTTGGCTTTTTTGGTCTGCAAGGGGGCAATGGCGTCAATGGCGGTGCTTATGGTGCTCTTGTAGATATCTGCTAATTCTGACGGGTCAGATGACTTGAGGTCTGTGGAGAGGATGTGAAGGTGGGGTGTAATTTTATCTTTAGTGAGATTTTTTACACATCTTGCCAGTGCTGGGGGGATGGGGTTAGGTTTGTTTGTGTTAGATACAGCGGGAATAAAGAAGTGAATGAGGTGGTGATCTGACCAAGGAGTCGGGGTGATGGAGCTAATGTCGACGTGACAGTTGTGGTCAGCTATCCAGTCCAGGATACGGCCTTTGTTGTGTGTGGGTGAGGTTATTTTTTGGTCGAAGCCTAGTTCTTTTAAGGCTAGTGCAAGAGATTTAGCAGGCTTGTCCTTTTTATCGTTATACCCCAGGTTAAGGTCACCTAGAAGGATGCTTTTGGAGGTGAGTTTTAGGTTTTCTGTTAGGCGGTGTACAAGGTTCTCATGGAACTCTGTTAGGGGGCCGGGCGGGCGGTAGACTAGGTTGAAGGTGATGGTGGAGTTAGGGGAGAGGGCAATTTTTATAGCTAGAGAGTCTATGTTGTCACCTAGATTGGAGGTGATTTGTCTGGCCTCGAGGTGGTCTTTCAGGATGAATGCTACCCCACCACCTACTGAGGAGAGGCGGTCTTGCCGGATAATGGCGTACCCCTGTGGGATAGTAAGGTTGAGGGCTGGCCCTGCAGCGCTGTGCAGCCATGTCTCGGTGATGGCTAAGATGTCGAGGTCCAAGCTAATTAGGAGTTCGTGAATTTCAATGGCATGGGCAGGGATGGATCTGGCGTTTATGAGGGCACACTGTAGGTTGTGTGTGTGTTGGGCCGAGGTAGGGGTGGTGTTGAGTGGTGTCGCCGGGATGGGGTGCGGCATGGTGGGTTTAGGTAAGGGTGTTTTGACTGTAAGGGATGGCGTGTTAGGCGTGTTAAGAGTGGTGGGAGGTGCTTGGTGGGTGAGTCTAGGGTATCTAGAACGGAGACCTAGGAGTTGGTTCCTGGTGTGGATGGGTCTGGTGTAGGAAGTTATGCTGGGTGGAGGATGACGTGCTGTGGGGATGCTTTCAGTGAAGAATGATGGTAGGAAGTAGGTGGGAGGAATGTTGGAGAGGAATGCCAGTGGGGCAGCTGGTGAGCTGGTGGATTGTTGAGGCATGGCGAGGGTATCGTTCAACATGGCACAACTAGAAACAGAATGCAATGTGGGCAGCAAAATCAGGGCACAGTATGCGACCATAAGGCACAACACAATAGTGTGGTCTAGATACGACCATAAGGCACAACACAATAGTGTGGTCTAGATATGACCATAAGGCACAACACAGTAGTGTGGTCACTATGCGACCATAAGGCACAACACAGTAGTGTGGTCTAGATACGACCATAAGGCACAACACAATAGTGTGGTCTAGATATGACCATAAGGCACAACACAGTAGTGTGGTCACTATGCGACCATAAGGCACAACACAGTAGTGTGGTCTAGATACGACCATAAGGCACAACACAGTAGTGTGGTCTAGATACGACCATAAGGCACAACACAGTAGTGTGGTCACTATGCGACCATAAGGCACAACACAGTAGTGTGGTCACTATGCGACCATAAGGCACAACACAGTAGTGTGGTCTAGATATGACCATAAGGCACAACACAGTAGTGTGGTCACTATGCGACCATAAGGCACAACACAGTAGTGTGGTCTAGATACGACCATAAGGCACAACACAATAGTGTGGTCTAGATACGACCATAAGGCACAACACAGTAGTGTGGTCACTATGCGACCATAAGGCACAACACAGTAGTGTGGTCACTATGCGACCATAAGGCACAACACAGTAGTGTGGTCTAGATACGACCATAAGGCACAACACAGTAGTGTGGTCTAGATACGACCATAAGGCACAACACAGTAGTGTGGTCACTATGCGACCATAAGGCACAACACAGTAGTGTGGTCTAGATACGACCATAAGGCACAACACAGTAGTGTGGTCTAGATATGACCATAAGGCACAACACAGAGACTACACAGTATTACAGTGGTCGCTGGGCGACCGTGGTAACGGTGCTATTGTCAGATGGCAGCATATTGCAGAGCAAGGCAAGAGCATGGTTGGTTGGCTATGGATTGTGCATTAAGTATTTTGTTGCATGGTAAGCCATGGTTGGCTATGGATTGTGCATTAAGTATTTTGTTGCATGGTAAGCCATGTCGCCCCCTCCACAAAACCTATGCCCCCCCTAATGTGAAAAATGAAGGGATAACATACCTTGAGTCAAATTCAACAGATACTCATCCAAGCTTTAAATGGAATATCTAGTTGTTAATAAAATATTAACACTTTACATCTCTGTGATCTGTTTCCCCCAAGAGGATGCTATTTAAGGACATTTGACTTCGTTTTTTAAACATAATGGGCCTGATCACGACTTTGGCGGTAACACCACTGGCGGTATTAGCCCTACCGCCGAACTCCCCGGCGCTAATAGCGCCGGATCATGAATTCGGCGGTAATGTTATTCCCCATTCCCCATTGAGTCCATTCGGGAATGCCCCATTCCCCATTGGGCTCAATGGGGAACATTTGCGCTCTTACCGCCGGCGGATTTCCAAGAGCTGGGGTGAAATCCGCCGAAGTCCTGGTTTGGCAGACCCTTAAAACCGGCGGTAATAGCACGACCGCCGGATTTAAGGGTTACCGCCAAAGTCGTGATGTGGCCCAATATATTAATTTTGAAAGAAAATAAAGGGAAAGGATTTTGAGCAAGCATTTATTTCACAAAATATAGACCTAACAGTTCAACTTGAGCATTTTTTATAAGGATAAACCCACCACGCTACTTCCATCTCTCCTCGACCCACATATTCAACTGAAGCAAAGAATGCGCTACAATAAAGCTTCCAGTAAGTTATTGCTCAGTCCCCAAAAATGTCTTGCATTTTTTCATATAGTTTAACTACTTTTAAAGTTCTAAATAGGAATAAATGTGTTTTAATATGTGTGTTATTGACACAAGCTCTGACTTATGCCCCAATCACAAACCAAGCGCCTGCCGAAAACTCACCAACCCATGCTGACATTGCAATTGGCAACCTTTTAGCAACCTATAGATTGGAAATGAATATGTAACTAACCCCAGCCTGACGGATGGAATAGAAAATGACGCTCATGCTGTGCTCCCATGACATCCTTTCAATCTCGAGAGAGGGAGACACAAAGGATCCGACCACGCAACAAGTCCACCCCCCACTGATTACATTATCCAATCTTCAGCTGCCACTCCGGTTACACAGCCAACATACTCCTCGGACAGCAGAATGATGTCTTATGTACTGGTAAAACTGCCGTACCTAGCAGATTTGACATATGTCTTAGACAGAAGAGCTATGACTCGCAGTACACAATACCTAAGGTAGGCAGCAAATCTATCATCAGATGTCATGATTAGGCAGAAGACCTATCGCCGGGTAAATCGCTCATCAGACAGCAGAGCAAAGACAACAATGCTACACATTGTTTGTAGTCCGCAGACGCCAGATCTATCACACCTGGACAAAGATTTTACGCACTCTGTAGGTAGCAGAGTAACCGCCCAGAGTGCACATCAGCAGTGGTATCAATTAGATTGAGAGAGCTTAACCTGTCTTGTACAGAAGAAATATCGTTCACCCGAGATATAGCTCTGCTGTCCAAGGCACCTATAAGCTGCACCTAAAAGTACAGACGGTTCATTCTACTTGGACAGCAGAACCATCTCCCAGGAACACATAGCTACCCAACTCCTTAGAGAACTATCCTTTCGATAGCACTTCATGATGGATTCCTCGAACGCACGAGCACTTTAATAATAACTGCTGCAAAGGCCAGTAAAATGGCTCCACAGATTTAGCGCGTGCTGCTGCAATCTGAGCATGGGCTGCAGCAGGTTGCAGGTTTGAGTCCTGATTCCCACAAGGCCAGCTCAGCCTTTCATCCATAGAGGTTGATCAAAACACATTGTTATCATATTGAACGTGTCTATCTCGGATGAATGAAAACCGGTGAGCCAGCATTGGTGGGATTCAACCTTCTGAGGCAACCCCCTGGTGCTATGATATGATAATTTATTTATTTTGTGCCCTTACGCTTTCAGGACGTGACGAGGGAAGGGAAGGGTACAAGGGAGGATAAAACAACAATCTTACTAGGCCCAGTGACACTGAGAATGCGCAAGTGCAGGGCAGAGGGAAAGGGGGAAAGTGCAAGGGGCGGGGGGAGTGGAAAGTGCTGTACACATGATCTAAGCAACAACAGGTAGTGCGACCAGCTGGTGGCAATTGCAATAATAAGGCGCAGACAAACGGTTTCTGAAAAGTGCAGGAAGGGGACTGTAGGGTTAAAGATACAGACCCAAGTGCAAGGGTAGATATGAGGCAGTGTGAATATGCGGCTTGGTAGGCAAGGATCTTGGCTCGAAATCAGAGGGTAGTAAGTTGTCTGTGCCAAAACAGACAGATCAGCAGGGGAATGGAGGAGAGAAAGTAGAAGCAAAGAGGAAGGTCTTGAGGTGCTTCCGGAACTGAAGCTGGTTCTCCTCAAGTTTCAGGGAGGCAGGGAGGATGTTCCACAGGGAGACCCACACTGAAGAAAGAGATCTACCCCCAACTTGTTGCTTGGAGAAGTGACTGACCATGAGGGAGGTGGAGGAGTGAAGAGCTCAAGTAGGAAGGTGTTTCCGAAGGGAGAGTTGAAGGTTTTGCAGACCCAGGCCCCAGAAGGCATTGTGGACAATGCAAAGGGTCTTGAACTTAATTGTTGCAGCCACTGGGAGCCAATGAAGAGATTTCAGGGCTGGAAAGATGCAATCCCAGGGCTTGCGGCCTGTTCTGGATGTGTTGCAGAGGGCAGTGAGTAGTAGCAGGAAGATTTAGAAAGAGGCTGTTGCAGTAGTCCAGCCTGGAGAGAACCAGAACTCTAAAGACAGTGAGCTTCTGGGGGAAGGAGAGGAAAGGAAAAATACCTCTGAGGAGGTGCAGTTGGTAGTTTGACTTCTCAGAGACATCAGAGATGTGTGGAGAAAAGGAAAGTGTGGAGTCGAAGAGGACCTCCGACGTTCTTAGCCTCACAGGTGGGAGCTAGGAGAGGCCCAAGGGAGGCCGGCCAGAGCGTGACAGGAAAGGAAGGTGCAGGAGTACCAATGAGGAGCATTTCTGTCTTACTGGCATTAAGTCAGAGGTCGTTGGCAGCACACCAGAGACGAGAGAGGGAGAAGAGGTGGCAGAGGGGAGCCTGAAAATGAGCTGTGTCATCCGCATAGCACTGAAAGTTGGAACAGAGAGCAGCAATGCGGTGGGCAAGCGATGCCAGGTATTGGTTGAAAAGCCAGGGAGAGAGGTTAGACCCCTGGGGAAACACCACAAGTGGAGAGTGAGATAGAGGAAAGGGAGGACCCAATTAGGACCTGGGAGGGTCGGTTGGAGATGAAGCAGGTCAGCTAGGCCAGGACCTGATCAGTGATACCCAGGTTATCACGGAGGCGCTTGAGAAGGATGGAATGGTTGACCGTGTCAAAGGCAGTAGAGAGATCGAGAGGACAGAGGGGAGATTAGAATCTAGGTTGGAGAGCATGTCTTCACGGATGTTCATGAGAGCAGTTTCCATGCTTCTGGCTGCTCTGAAGCCAGACTGATGATCATGTAGATAGCCAACAGAATCAGTGTGAAGATTAAGCTGGGATCCAGCTTTTCCAGGAGTTTGCCCAGGAAATGAGTGATAGTTAGCCGGGCAGGAGGGGTCGGCTGGGGGGTCAGCTGTGGGTTTCTTGAGAAGAGGGTGCACAAGAGAGTGCTTCAGAGGGGGTGGGGAGGCTCCAGAAGCAAAGGAGTGGTTGCAGAAGACAGCCAGGGCAAGAGCAAGGGTGTCAATATGGTCCTTGATGGTTTTGTATGAACAGGGAAGAATCTGTTTTAATGAGACTTTCATAGATCAGACTTGTCTGGAAATCAGGGGACAAAAGAGGAAAGGAAGGGAAAGAGGGAGGAGAGGTGACAGCAGGGGGGCAAGAGGTAGTGGAGAGAGAGGAGGCAAGAGGGGGTGAGCACGAGAGGGTTGACAGGATGTCCTGAGTTTTAGAGATTAAATGAAAGACCAGGGCCGTACAGAGGGTCTGGGAGGGAAAGAGAAGTAGAGATTACAGCAGGATTGGCCAGCTCCTTGCAGATTTTAAAGAGTTTGGCTGAGTTGTTAGAAGCCGCAGAGATGCCAGCTTGGATGTTCCATGTATGTTCCTATGTTCAATGCACACAAATTGGACCTCATTAGGAGGCTGGCGGATGCGGAATGAACGGTGCCGGTAAGGGTCCGGCACAGTTCATTCTGGGCCGCCACAATACGAGGTCTGCAGCGGGTCCCGCTCTGGATGCCTGGCCAGACCAGACGTGCAGAGAGGGACCCGCTAAAGTCAGCATGGCCCGGTAATTCCCCATTTTTTGGACCCAGACCTGGTACCCGGTTTGGGGGTAGCCATGCCGGTAAGAACGGCATGGCTACCTCCAAACTCCTAATGAGGCCCATTATGTATTTTCATAGACAGCAGGGGTATCTCTGAAGTAGCCAGATGAGGGAGTTTCCGCCTAACGACAGACAGGCTGAGCTCAAGACACTCTGTTGCACCAGAAAACAAGTTATTTGACCAAAGAAGAAGCAGCGAGCGTCAAGCATCTCACGGTTTGTGAGCTTGCCCTAGGCCCAAGCACCCAGCGCAGCCAGCGTGTACAGTAGTACACTGTGCATGCCCTGACCCTGCTATATTGGTGCACTGCACTGCCCGCTCAAAAATAAGAAATACTGTTACCAACAATCATCATCATGATAAATCCTATTAATACAACACACACATTGAGGGCACCATTGTACTTACCATGCAGCACAGCTCTGAGTCTCCGGGTTCAGCAGGACTTCCTCAGGGGGCTGGGGAGGAGGGGACCAGTGGGCAGGGGCTGAGGTAGCACCGGGTTAGGCCGGGTATGGATGATTAACCTCGGGAGGCCTCCGAAGAGCAGCAGCACATGGGGAGCCCTGTGCCGAGCTTCACACTGCAGAAGGAAAGAGCGCCTTGAAGAAGGCACGCCCAAAAGTTAGAATCAAACTTAAATACCATTTGCTTACGGACACTGCTGCATGCTTGGCAACAGACATTTGATTCCTCATTGATTGATGTGTTGTGGAGCAGAGGCAGAGCCAGGACAACACAAGGCTCGGCAATCACAATTGTTTTTTTCTTGTCAACAAAAGCCAGGCACACTGGCACTAGGGGAGGGATCACGTGGCCGTAAAAGGCCTGTAAAATAAGAGCTGTAATTAATGCCAGTGCGGTGGGGGCACCATTTGTGGGCTCATTCTCTTCCATAGAGCCTGAAGGAACATCCTTGCCCAGACTTCAGAGCTAATAGGAGTTATGGGTTCACACAATCACCCCTATCTCATAGCAGCAGAGGGAATGGTACCTGGCATGGCACATAGGAAAAGCCGGCCTGAGGCGTTTCGGAAGATATGATTGAATAAAATAAAACCCATTCCAGTTTGTGCCGCATTCGGGGTAGTAGAAAATGCTAAATCCAATAATGCTGAATGTGGGGAGCTAGGGTTGCGGGGGTGTCCCCCGCACTCCCAGTTCGGCATTATTGGCAGTTATGGCTATGCAGTTGCTGTTTCCATAGGAACAGCACTTTTTGGGCGGCCTATAACTCTGCTCCTCCTGAACGAATCCTCACCAAACTTTGCAAATAAAGTATATGGGCCACTCTGAATTGTTTTGCAAAGTTTGGTGAGGATTCGTCTAGGGGGGAAAAGTTATAGAGGGGGTCCCAAAACGTCTTTTTTTCCCATAGACACAATGGGAAAAAACTTTGCTCACGCCTACAGCCCAAACTGCTGGACGGATTTGCACCAAATTTGCAGCAGGAGCAGCAGCTTAGTCCCAAAAGTGTGCTTTTGTTAATTTGGTGTAAATCCGTCCAGTAGTTTTCTTTAAAATGACCAAAACATAAGGCACAAAAATTAGTGATATCTATGTCCGCTCTGTGGACACACTTCCCTGTTCGCTCTGCGAACAGGACACGGATTGGCCAAGTGGCTTGCGTGATGTTTGCGGACATATGATGTGCTCTCCGATTGGCTGGGGTGAAGCGTGAAGTGCGTCAGATTTTTGGAGATGCCTGCCATCTTGGATTCTCGTACAGTGTCCATGGACATCGCTGCAAAACATATTAAAAAAACAACTTTGCACTCGTCAAGCTGATCAAATACTGTTTGGGGAGGTGTTGAGGATGGGATGGAATATGGCTGCAAGAAGCACAAAAACATGTTAACTAAACAACATCCGAACGCGAAGAAAGCACGTAGCGGTGTAGACTACGCTCACGCAGAAAAGCGCATGCGCAGAACTACTTCACCCGCTCTTCACATATAACGCACCAGTCAAAATGCGCACACACTTTCTTTTTCAAACTTGCACATGCGCCTCATCCGAACACGGACACGCGTTGAAGAAAACACGCAGAAATGATGACCGCGCACAGGAGTTAACGGAAAACACGTAGCAGTCAAAACCGCGCACACACGCTGTAGAGAACACGTAGCTGCGAAGACCACGCACATGCGCTGTAGATAACACGTAGCTGAGAAGACCACGCACACGCGTTGTAGAAACACATAGCTGCAAAGACCACGCATATGCGTTTCCAAGCTCACACATGCCTTATCCAAACACGCACACGCCCTGTACATAACACGTAGCTGAGAAGACCACGTGTTGAAGAAAACTACGCACAGGAGTTAACGGAAAACACGTACCAGTGAAGACCGCACAAATGCGCTGTAGAAAACATGTACCTGCAAAGACCACGCACATGCGTTTCTGCGCTCACACGTGCCGTATCCGAACATGCACACACTTTGAATAAAACCGTGCATAGGAGTTAATGGAAAACACGTACCAGTGAAGACCGCACACACGCGCTGTAGAAAACACGTAGATGCAAAGACCACGCACACGCACTAGTGCTGTAGATAACACATAGCTGCAAAGAGCACACACACGTGTTGTAGAAAACACATACCTGCAAAGACCACGCACACGTGCTGTAGATAACACGTAGCTACAAAGACCAAGCACACACATTTCCGCGCTCACATGCGCCTTATCCGAACACGCACATGTGTTGAACAAAACCACGCACAGGAGTTAATGGAAAGCATGCACTAGTGAAGACCGCACACACGTGCTGTTGAAAACAGGTAGCTGCAAAGACCACGCAAACGCACTGGCACTGTAGATAACACTTAGCTGCGAAGAGCACGCACGCGCCCTGTAGATAACATGTAGCTGCGAAGACCACGTACACGCGCTGTAGAAAACATGTAGTTGCAAAGACCATGCACACGCGTTGAAGAAAAACCTGCAGAAATTAGATGAATCTGAGCTCACATGCGCCTCATCTGAAAATGCACACACGCTGTAGAAAACACATAGCTGCGAAGACCGCGCACATGTGTTGTTAAGCGAAGAGGGGCACTGTATGGAACCCCGCCTTCCCTTTCCATGGTGGCCATCTTGTTAAAGGATTTTCCGTCCTACACCGGGACGCCGCAGGCGTACCGGTTTGGGAAGAAAAATCTTTTTTTTAGCACCCTGGGTTCCCGCTTTGGAAAGCTAGGGTGGTAATGGTCTTCATCCATTTAAAAGGACGTTATGGTTACATTGCACTAATAAAAACCTATGAAATTCAGTAAAAAAACTTTGTTAAAGGGACGTTATGGTTAAGTACTGCTACTAAAAACCTATGAAATTCAGTAAATAAACTTTGTTAAAGGGACGTTATGGTTAAGTACTGCTACTAAAAACCTGTGAAATTCAGTAAAAAAAACGTTTTTACCTACAACCATAGAGTCCCCTTAACAAAGTTTTTTTTACTGAATTGCATAGGTTTTTAGTAGTGCAACTTAACGATAACGTCCCTTTAACAAAGTTTTTGTTACTGAATATATATATATATATATATATATATATATATATATATATATATATATATCCAGGACATGAAAGATGACTTCACAAATGTTATTGATGACATCACATATCTGGACCACTTGTTTTTGTTTACTGACATGATTAGGCTAGTTTTTTGTTTTTACTGACAATGAGAATTTCCAAAATTTAAAAGGTGCTATATATCTACACATTAACCTTTTTGTATGTTCTAAAAGTACTTTCCTTAGAGCTTAATCTGAGCTCATAGTGCACATACATGGGGAAAAAAGCACGCCTCAAACACCCAATTAATTTGTGTACATGATGATTAATTGTAATGTTGTCATTTTTTGGTGCTGTTGTTTCTTTCTTCTTTACTTTAGTTTCCCTGTATGTGCCTCCAATTTCTATGCATTGTGCATTTTTATATGTATTTCCTCTACTAACACAAGTGTGTGGTGAGTTTTCAATTGTTACCTATTCATTCCATGTTTAACATTACTCAAAACTCTCATAAGGTAGCAGTTATTATTTTACTATTGGAAATTACTAGATGAAAAATATTGTACTTCTTTGGTGCATGCTGCAACCATTGCCTCCCTATATATTTGGTTTCTCTACTAACAACAACACTAGAATATAATGATTTGTTTACATAAGTACATTCTTTAATACATCAAGTAGTTCATGATAGTTCTCCCAATCATCCCTAACATCTTGTTTCCAGCATTATAAACTCAACCCATGTAGGGACTGTTTATTACAATGTATTTAATATGTGATGTCATCAGTGATGTCATCAATGACATTTGTGATGTCATCTTTCATGTCATGGGTGCTTGCCTTATCAGTGCATGGTGGTGGCGTGAGTTATGGTTGCTTAGCTTACAACAAATGGCGAATTTCTGAGGTTTCTCATTTTTACTTGTAACCATAATGTCCCTTTAACAATGTTTTTTCATTGTATTTCATAGGTTTATATTAGTGCAACTTAACCATAACGTCCCTTTAACAAAGTTTTTCCACTGAATTTTATGGGTTTTTACCAGTGCACGCTAATTTCCTACAATTTACCAATATCATACTTACCCCAAAATAGCAACATTTTTTTCCAATTAGAAAGTTTCACCTTAAAACCATTCCCCTTCTTTTAGCTTCATTTCTAACACTTCTATGCACTTTTTGCAACTTTTCCCACTGTTTTTGTGTTCGTCCCTGTTTGCTAACGTCTGACGTCATTGCAGACTTTTCGGACAGTGTCACATGACCACGCAAACACATCCACACTTTGCGAAAGAGTCCGTACTTAGCAAACAGTTTAGAATAGCATTTCCAGCTGATCGAGGAACTTTAAAGCTTAAAATGTACTCTTGCACAGCTCCTACACATATTTTACTCTTTATCCATTAATAATCTAGCACAGAGCACATACTTGGAAGAATATTTGCAAAACTGCAATTTATCTTAAAAATTGCATCAGCTATTACATTCCTCCTCCCGAAGAGCCACCACCACCAGCTGGAGGACCTACACAACAAAAAAAGCACAGTACTTCCAAAGACAATGAAGAGGACCAAGAAGATGAGGTACAGGAAGTGCCTACCTCTAGTACCCAGAGAGAGAGAATCATGCGTGTGGCAGTTCTTTACCACTGTTTGGAATGCACCAAAGGCTAAAGCTGCAAAATGAAAATTGCACTGAGTGCAGCATTGTACTCAGCCGCAGACTACCTGGACAGTACTCCTATGAGACCACCTCCATGCGCCTCCACACCAAATCCAACCACTGCAATGCACTCAGAAGGGTTGTTCCTTTCTTAGCAAGTAGTAGGCTCTCTTCCTCCACCTCATCTTCCTCAACCAATACTGTAACCACACAGCCTACTTCTGTAGGACACAAAATCCCACCAGCTACTTTGCAAGCAATAAAAGTGGCTGTTGATCCATATCTTTCGAAGACAACAGTACTCTGTATATACTGCAACACACCACTATGCAGGGGGGGCAATTTTGAAGTGCTCTTGACGCTGTATTCAAGGAGCATGAGAAACACTGGCCCCTACCCTAGATGTAACACAAGCGCAACACCACTTTCTACTGTCCACTTGCCCCCGGGCCATCTGAAACACTTTGGGGGGCCCCCTCCAACAGACCAAAGGAATTAAGTGATATATAATATCTAGTGCGCCACACCCTGTGTCACGATAACAACCCATAGCTTGATATGCTTCCTCGCAGAGAACAAAATAAGCATGGAAAACTTCCTTTCAGATACCTTACACTCTTCATTCATGTTGTAATCAGAGTGATAAACAAGTAGCATTTCAAGTACAACATTAGCATGGGTACAGCAAACATTTCATCACTAGCAGCCACGTGAAAGGTATACTGGACATAGTATAACTGCAGGACACAGATATTATGACAAAGGTACACATAATCCAGAATAGTCTGAGATTAGCTGCCTCAGAGTCAGCAAAAGTGCTCAAGCATGGATACAGACGACAAATTGGAAGCAAGGATAAAACTTCACATAGAGAGTGGACAATGATTTGAAGATACCAGGAAGGTGTCTGTATCCAGACTGACTGAGAATAGAATTGAGAAATGGTTTTCAAGCAGTGTTGCCATTCGAGAGCAAAGAAACAGGTGGCTGTGGTGTGTAACATATCAATGCTCATTATCATTATAGAGGAAGCAACACTATATGTAGCCAGTGAAACCATGAATGAGTCTTTTTCAAAGATCATACCCTGAGAATGAAATCACTCTGAAGGGCTGACAATTTTGAAAGGTCCAGGGTCTTGCAATTTTGACAGTTGAAGAAATACAAGATTAAATGAGATACCCAGGATCACACATTGATTAAGCGGTGAAGCTGGGATTCGTACCCACAATTTCTGCTCTTTACCAATTTATTTTCTAGTTTTTACCTTGAACTAAAATAATGCCATTTTACAGAAGTGACTTGGAAAATATGAAAATCACATAACCCAATATAAACATTTGAAAAAAGAAAATGTTATAGAAACATAGTATTCAAAATGGGAATGATTTTAGCTTCATTGTCTCCATCATCAAGGAAAGTATAGAAATACCAGCACACTAATGGATGTGATCTTAAAAGATTTCAGATAGGTTTCTCTTTTGTATTGTAAAGCTTTAAATACACCCCAAACACAGGCATGTGCAATGGTATTTAGAAACGTGCAGAAAAACCTTTGAATTGTACAAAAAAGCAAACGGTTTTGATGTCACATAAGCCGACCTTAAAATATGCTGGTAAGAAGCCTGCAATATATGGTCTGCTCTGTTCTGTCTAGAACTCCTTCCTCTCAAATCACCTACATGATAGGAAAGATCAGGTAATTGGCCAATCAATGCCTCCAGTATGTGAGAAAACCTTTTCATAGAAGTCAGTACAGTACTGTCAGTGGTATACCATTTGTCCAGGGTCGCTGTATCATCTGCTGGCAAAGCCAGGAGCCAAGCATGAACTCTTTGGTTCCACAGTCTGGAATTTGGATACATAAACACCTCTAACACTTTATTGTCATCATTGGAGGTGCCTGCCTAGGTTTTACAACTCCCCATCTAAACAAACCAATTTTTAGACCATCACCATACTGACGCTACTTTAGTTTCTATAGCAACCGATATCAAGTGCAGGTACATTGGTGATGATAAAACCTGGAGTGCTATAGAACAAAGTACATATACATGCAGGCTTAACAACTTCATACATTGGAAACGCTGAGTCGGCCTAGCTGGAATTTGGTATTGTAATCTTGCATGTGAACGCATATCTCTGCAATGAGTGCTTAACACACTGAGCTATCCTCTGAACCATCGGGACACAAAAATGTATTAATATGTATTTCAACTTTGGCTATTGCACATGATCAATATAATCCCCACTTAAAGGTGAGAATGCCACAGGTGTTGTGCCACGCAAACTATGTATACCACAGTGAACATAGCATTACAGGATGAAAAGATCAGAACAAAATCTACTTGTCAAGAACAGACAGAAAATAGGTTTAGCCTTAGCAGCACACCATAGAAATTCCTGATGTGTGATACTTAATTTTGTTGACTTATAGAAACTGACTTTTTTTTTAATAAGGCTCCTTCTTGGGGCCACCTCCAAGGTGGGGGCCCGGGACAAGTGCCCCCTTTGCCCTCCCATAAAGACATCTCTGCTTGCCCCTCCATATTAGTCGTTGGTGTCTCTTCCCTCCTTTCCCTCCCCACCTTAATTTCTGACCTCTCCTGCAAAAAAAAAAAAGATTCCTTTAGGAACCACCTTTCGCAGTTAAAAAATAGAGCTAAAACAAATAATCTTATAGAGTCCATCTACTTTACATTTCTCAATAAAGTAGATATACTCAATAAGATTCTCCAACATTTCCCTTAGCATTTTGTATTATGCTAATGGAAATAATATGGCATTCATCCCCCGTTGCAGGGGCTGGAACGGGGGATAAAGGCCCGGAAGCCCACCTTATCGGCCCAAGCGAAGCAAGGGTGGATAACAGGGGTTCTGGGCTGTTATCCCCCATTGCAGCCCCTGCAATGGGGATAAAGGCCATTAGCATCCCGAGTTGGCAAAATGGTAACCCGGGATGCTAAACAAAAGGATTTTCTTCCTACAGCGGGACATGCGTGGCGTCCCACTATAGGAAGGAAAATCCTTTTCCGTATGGAGCCCCTCTTCCCTTTTTATGATCGGCCTAAGGGAGACAAACAGAAGGAGCAAATGCACCCACCGCTGCCAAAATAAGGGGGAAAGTGGGTGAAAAAAAATGGGACGGATGGTGGGCAGGAGGGGGGGTGAGATAGCAGTGGGGAGAGTTGGCCATCAGGCGGCTTGGAACGTGGGCTTGTACCGGCGGTTCAAGCCTGTGTTCCTAGCCACCTGATTGGTTGGCTACCCCACTCAGGGTGTCAATGGAAAATTGTATACTAAAGAAAGATATATAAACGGACAGAAACAATTTTCTGTCCCAAATACTTTTCTCTAGCATACAATAAGGACCATGATCGATGAACCTATATAACTATCCACAGTCTCCACATTCCTCTTTCCAGGCCATGGATCATTAAAAGACCCATTTGGCATGTGCACACCATCGCACAGGGCAACCCTTCTACCCTTTTTAATTTTATATTTGTAACTCTCCTTCAATGCCAGCTTTCAAACAATCACACATCGCTCCACCAATCACTTCCAAAAACTGTATATATAACCCTATGACCATACTAAGCTTCCACACACCAACTGCCACTTAACAATCGTCTACAAATCCTTTGCATCTGCATTTCCCTCACTTATACAAAATACATATTTCTCCTTGCTAACGGCCAATCCCTTTACCCAGACACCTATGTTATATCACTGTGTTATATCACTGTGTTGTGTACTTACATTTTACACTTAAAATAAAACACAGGACATATTTGCAAAACCAAGCTTACAGGTTCTTGCTGACCTTCCTCATGCATATTGCCCCCTCTAATTTTGTTCCCTCTTGACAAAACAGAACTTTGCAGAACCATTCAGAGTCAGGTCTAGAATGAAATTCCACATTTTCATGCAGTTTCATTGAGTGGCACCAAAGTTATAAGCCACCCAAAAAGTGATTTTCACCAACCCTGTAATGCACAAGTAAGCATAGATGTCCCTGAACATCACAGGACCGCTTCAGCCTTTTCACGGACATCAGAGAAGAAACACACCCGTTTTATGGCTTTCATTGGCCATATCCCATCCCATCCACATCACCCCTCAGCTCCCCAGAGATTGTTTCATTAGTTTCACAAGTGCAATGTTTTTTAATAAGTTTCCACTGCTTTGTCTGCGGACACTGGGTGCTCTCCGTGAATCTAACATGGCGGGCGTTTCCCAAAAATACGACGCACCTCACGCTTTTCACCATCTAATCAGTGGGCGCGTCCGATGTCCGGAGGCATCACAACGGCCACTCGACCAATCAAAGACCGGTCCATGGAGCGAACAGGGATGTGAGTTTGCGGACCAAACCCAGATATCACTAATTATTTTTGACCTACTTTTTGGTTGTTTTCAAAAAAACTACTGGACAGATTTACACCAAATTCACACAAACATTGCATTCGGGACCAAGCGCCACTCCTGCCGCAAATTTGGTGGAACGTGCGCACATTTGGTGGAACATGTCAAAACCTCACCAGACCTTGCAGAATCAATCTAACAGGGCCATAAACTCTTTTCCCAAAGTTCTGTGAGGATTTGCAGAGGGGGGAAGAAGTTATAAGCCGTCCAGAAAGTGCCCTTCTTATGGGTTGAGCAACTTTACCATAACTACAGGGCCGCTACATCAGGCCATGTAATAGATATAACGCGGCCTGCGGTAGCGGCCATGTAGCTATTGTTAAGTTGCTCAACTCATAGAAAGAGCAGTGTTTGGGTGGCTTATAACTTTGGCACCGTTCGCCGAATCCTCACCAAACTTTGCAAAAAAAAAAGTATATGGCCACCTCGGAATGATTTGGCAAAGTTTGGTGTGTTTTCGTCAAGGGGGGGCAAAGTTAAAGGGGGTCCCAAAACTTTTGAAATCCTCATAGACATAATGGAAAAACAATTTTGCTCATGCCTGTAGCCCAAAATGCTGGACGATTCGCACCAAACATACACAAGGAACAGCAGCTTGATCCTGAAAGCGTGCTTTTGCAAATGTGGTTTAAATCCGTCCAGTACATTTTCTTTTAAATGGCCAAAAAGTCGGGTCAACAAAATTAGTGATATCTGCGTCCGATCCGCTGGATCATTTCCTGGTTTGGTGTCCGCACACACCTCTGGACCAATCAGAGAGTCGCGTGACATTTGTGGACATCGTACACGCCCGCTGATTGGTCAATTAAAAACATGAGGTGCGACAAAACTTTTGAAACCAATGACCTGTTGGATTTGTGGACTGCGCCCTTAGTCCGCAAACTTTGTGGTAAAAACATATTAACAAACACAACATTACACTTGTCAAACGAATGAAACCATCTCTGGGGAGCTGAAGGGTGATGAGGATGGGATGGGATATGGCCATAAAAAGCCAAAAATCAGGTGTTTTTTCTTCTCATTTATGATGTCATCTTTGATGTCCTGGGTGTAACTCTTAGCAGAGCATGGCGGTGGTTTGTTTGTTTATTTATTTGATAATGCACACCAAGCCCATGGGCAGCCGGGCACAGCGGTACAAGAAAACTCAAAGCTTAGTTGCAGAGTTACATAGTTGGTACGTGCATAAATTACATTACAGTATAAGAAAACAAATACATTGCAAGGTTCAGTATAGGCAATTATTGTAAAGAGAGTATAATACAGTAAATGAGGTGAGTTATGGTTGCATAGCTTACCATAAGTGGCAAATTTCTTGTTTTTTTTTATTTACTTGGAACTATAACGTCCCTGCAAATTAACCATAAGGTCCCTTTTAACAAGGTTTTTTCACTGAATTTGGGAGGTTTTGTTGTGATAATGTCACGTTAACGTTTTTTTACTGATACATAATATCTCTCTCTCTCTCTCTCTCTCTCTCTCTCTCTCTCTCTCTCTCTCTCTCTCTCTCTCTCTCTCTCTCTCTCTGTCTATTCTCCAAGCACCTCCTCCCTAGCCAGACATCCATAGCTCCACCTTAGTATATAGCCAGGATCGGCGAACACGTCAATCGCCAGTGACTGTTAGCTCGTCTGACGATTTCCAAATGCTTACCTCCAGCACTGCAGATCCTGCAAATCCTCTCCTCACTGTGCACACAGCTGCCCCCTCTGTCTACGCCCCCCTGCAAAGTAAAGGGCCACAGCTGTCTGGACAGTAAGAGGAGGGGCTGCAGAGTCATGAATGCATTTTCTTTCACCGGAGCCTTAAGAATCAGCTGGGCTCCAACGATCAACCACTTCCCATTTACCAAGTCACGGCCAAGCTGAGATACACAAGGTGCTCGTGGCCCTGCAGTGAGCAGCTTTACAACGTCCAAAACACAATTCTGTTGTGCACCCAAGTGCACCCTAGCACTATATGCTACACTACTCTTTCAACTAATATGGACCGCGGCCACAGAGAGCGTCCAACCAACAGCGATTTGAGATCATACCAATGGTACATAAAGCGCTATACAAATGTGATATACATATCAGATGAGCCTTTCTTATGCATGATAATCGAATAAAGCCCCCTTATAAAAATGCTTTATATCCCTCCTTTTAAGATGTCTATTGGCTTGGCATGCAAATAAGGTTTCCTTTATGTCCATAGTGAAATATTCATAACATCCAGGGATGTCGTTTAGGTGTTGCCAGGGGTCGCACCTGCGAACCCTGAGGTCTCCCTTGTTACCCCTAAAAAAATATATTTTTAAAAAACTTTTATTGGAAGCTCCTGGATGGGGCCAGAACCATGTGACTCTTTGTTTCTGGAGTGGCTGGCTTTCTTGTTCAGGCCTCTTAAAAAAATAGGGGGTTCCACAAGTGTACCACTTTGAACCATGACCCTAAATAGGTAAGAATAGAAATAACAAATAATTAGTCTTTCTGGAATTCTATACAATAATTTCTAGACTCATTAAAGGTTTACTTCAGGCACACTTCAGGGGTTGAGTCACTGATCGGTGAGTCTGTTCTTAAACACTCAAATTCACAATACAGACAAAAACATTCAAAAACCATTTAGAGTAGAATAAGCATGCATTTTGGACTGTGTATTTTGCTTTTTGCAAGTTGCAGTTATAGCATGTTTTTTTCTGATGTAGTCTCTTTTATGATCATCACAATACATTCCATCTCGGTGTCCTTGGTCACTTGACAAAATCCTTGTGCCTAAAATCATGTGTACAGTGAAGAAATGTTTGACCATAGCACATAAGGTGGCCCTTGATTTATTTGTATCGCAATGAATGCCTTGTTGTAATGTGCCTATCTTTCCTATCTGCACGGCATGCTGTTCAGGATGGTTGTTTGCATGTATGAGGTAACGAGTGGCCAGAGTAGGGAATACCTTGTGAGGCCAACCTCTGAAGCCTGAAAAGTAGATCCATGCAAGCTTGACATGTGGGAAACTTTGCACCAGACCTGCAGATTAACTGGCCTGCTGTTAAATCTGTTACCAGTTTAATGGTATCGACTACAAAGTGTAATTTTGTTTTCTGACTTTGAGAACATTCAGATATGTAATTGCTCATTTTACTGTATCGGTAATATAGCTATAGCCGGTAAGATTGCTCAGTGGGTTAAGCGCTCACTCCAGCAATGTGTTTGTGATCGGCAGGTTGCAGGTTCGAATCCCGGCAAGGCCAACTCAGCCTTTCATCCTTCTGAGGTTGATAAAGGAGTACCAACACAGGTTGGGTGACGTTGTATATATATTTGTTCTATGAGAAGCGTGTAAGCGTAAGTGTCTATAATAAAACATCATTGTCATTTGGCCTTGGACGTCTGCTTGCATTGACAGTAATTTGGTATTATGGGCCTATACACAATGATATTAACGACACAAATGGTGATCCATTCTTGTATGAAATGTATATCACATTACAGTGATATCGTCACCATATTAAAGTTATATTTTTTTTTAGTTTAACATGTTTCTATAAGAATTTACATGTTGTCAGGTTCTAACCACTCGGTGCTGTTCAGCAGTGGTGACAGCTTGCAAGCATTGTTGGGTCTCATCAGCCTTGGAGAAGCAAAGACTTGCCTTTTGTGGTGAGTGGGCGCAACTGACTCAATATAGCATTGATGTACTTCAGAAGCAATGGATTGGAGCTGTGACGAATCTGACAATGTTGTCGCTGACTCTGTGGAGGGAAGCTTCTCCTATGTGGCTACAGAAAGGCAGGAGCTACCTGAATCTGACCCTGGAGGTGGTTATCTGCGGGAAGACCATATGGGGGAAGGCCAACTCCAGGGAGGTAGGTAACCCATAGTGCAAAATAACCTGAAAACCTTAACACCTCATGACACCAATACACCTGTACAACATACCTGTGTGGCCTATTGCAGCATAGAAGAAGAAATCCCAATTATTTTCAGCCAAACACCCTGTTTGTCTTTCCCTCCCTATATAAGTACTGAGACGAGGAAAGGAGAAGGAGTGATGAAGATGACTAAAGGAGGGAAGCCAACGCTGCGCTCTAGTCTGTGGAAACGTTCAATTTCTATTGGGAAGCTTTAATCCCACACAGCTGATGGCAATGGGAGTGTGTGGCAGAGTGGAAGGCTGTCAGTAATCCATGCGAGTGCCGAGAAGGAGGCGAGAAAGCAGGGAACTGTAAACTGCAGCGCGGAGGTGAGTACAGACGGTGTGAGGAGAAGCTGTGCTATAAACGACCTGCCCCCTGCTTGCCGGGAGCAACAGAAGTCACCCGGGGCAGGAGAAAAAAGAATAAAGACGGATCGGCTGACCAGACGAACACAGAGTCAGCGGACTGAACAAGAAGTCACCAGGAAGCCACAAGCACTGCTAGAGCCTCCCGTAAAGCACAGAGAGATGTAATGGGTTATTGGAGCGGTTGAGAGCGGTTGTTGGGTTTCATTGAGAGCACGAGAGGAAGTTATTGAAAAAAAGGAACAAATTGATGCAAATGAGGACATATTGAAAATAATGAGCAAACTGATACAAATCAGGAAAGCATTGAAAATAACACATGAAATGATGCAAACAAGAATATTGTGAATGAAGGGTCTGTGATCCAATATTCTGGAGAATAAAATAAAGTGTATATGAATATTGATGAAAGCGAGAGGAAAGCGCAAACCTTAAAAAAAGGAACAGATATAAGTACATGCAATGTTGACAAGGGGTCAGAGACCAAGCACTTGAAAAGGGGAGACAAAGGGAATATTATAAAGGGGCTGGTGACCCAATTGTAGAATGCTTTTGGGACCTGGATAAGAGAGAGCGAGTGGGTAAAGAAGGAGAAAGCCTTGACATTCTAACACATCACATAAATAAGGAGTCTGAGACTCATACACAAGAAGGAAATATAAGGAGCAGGGGATACCCTGGCAAGAGAGTAAACCAGCGGTGAGAAGTGAAGTGACATCCTGGCACGAGAGTATGCCAGGGGTAGGAAGCGAGGTGCCATCCTGGCAGGAGAGTAAATCAGGAATTAGAAGTGAACTGACATCCTGGAAGGAGAGTAAACCAAGAGGCCAAAGACAGATTTGGAGCAAACGGGGAAGTCCCATACCCCTTTCAAGAAATTGACAAGAAAACTATTTATATCCTGGCAGGAGAGGACACCAAGAGTTAAAAGTGGATCCAAGTGTCAAAGGTTGAACACTGTAAAGAAACTGTATGTTTGAGAAAAAGACAAAGGAAGATTCATGCCCTTTTGGAACTCAGTCAAATTGTGAGAAAAATACATTTTTGCCAGAAGGACTCTGTTTTATTCTTATGTTCTGACCCTTAAACCTTTATGTTGAGGACTTTTGAAACAAATTTATAGCATGCCAGAGTATTCCGATACACATTATAATGAGTTTAGAGGGTAAGATTGTTTTTTTCGGGCACAGGACAGAGGATACTCTTTTGTTTTAACATCCTGACAGATGGTCCTTAGTTGTGTTGAGGCAGGGCAACCCCTCTTAGATTTAGGGATAGATAGCATTTTCTCCAACCCTTCATATTATTTTCTGGAAATGGGTCTATAGCAACCGACAGACATGCTATTGTGTTGATTCTTAATCTCGACCCCTTCCGGAGCATAAACAGGCTGGTAAGCAGGCAGGCCGTGTTTGGGATGCTAGAATATATGTCAGAACTCAGATGAGGAGACAGCAGAGCTTTGTGTCTGGCAGAACTCTGGGAGGCAGTCAGAAATCGTCATTGGAGAGGATTCTGGTGGTTCCCTTCCAGCAGCTTGGACAACATCGAAACTGTGGTTGAGGAAGTTCAGAGATACAGAGGAAACCTTGGGTAACTTCCTTGGTTCTGTGAGAACCAGTACAGGGTCCCAGAGGTAAGGTAAGTCCTTTCTTCTTTCTTTCCCCACTTGGAAGGGTTGTAGGGAGTACTTGTAAGGTTCCGTCTCCTCCAGTGAGCATAGTCCTGGGTACAAGTGTTTTATTTGCAGTAGGCCTTGTACAGCCTGTTGATCATCCCAAAAAGGCTCTTAGGATGGTTAGGGAGAAGAGTTGTCCTCTTATTTTGAGCTATCCGCCCTCACCTTCCTGGTAGAGTATTTTGGAACAGACTTTAGCCCCAACAGAGTTCCAGTGAAACCTTCTTCCTTTAGAGTCTTAAGATGAATCAACTAAGGGGAGGGTCCTCACCACCCCTTATATAGTGGATTGGCCACAGTAAGCCTGTTAAGGGTACAATCCTCGCTGCTGTGTCAATTGCCTGTTTGTCACACCCAGAGTGCCTTGTCTCCAGGCAGTAGGAAGGGAGGCAGGAAGTTTGGAGCCCTGCAAAATCCAAGATGGTGAGACCCCTCTGTGGTCTGAACATCTCCTCTGGGTTAATCTAATGTGTCCCCTTCCTCAGACTGCCTACATCAGAAGGTCTCCAGTAATGGGCACCCTGATGTGATTTGCCTGTTGTAATGAGGGGCTACCTTTGAAGCACTGGTTACCAGGGGACTTACCAAGGAGTGTAACAACCCTCTTCAGGTTTGATCAAAGAGAGGGCTTCCTGGGCTGGTCTCAATAGCATTGTTGTTGGTACTCCTTCAGCCCAGACCTCTTAACAAACAACAGCCCTTTCATGACTAAGTCACAGTACACCAAGCTAACAATAAATGTAATCAAATGTTCATGGCTACATACTTGCTTAATCTCAGTACACAATTATGATATTTGGACCCAGAGGTACAGACACTTTATACGGCCACATTTGCCTATTGAAAATTTGATTCCAGCAGCTCTGTTCTGGGATGTACAGGTGACCTGTGAAACTGCCTAGCTGCAAATGCGGGGCAGCCGCTGGAGATGACTGGAAAGGGCTTCAGCAAGGTAAATGTGTGCATTATGTTTTTTGGCAATGAACATTACGAAAGTGGAATCTGATGAACAGATTTCAATTTCAGAAATAAACATAATTTTGCTATTAGAAATCAAAATAGCTCCAGCTATACCACCCTCACCAGACTGCATTGTGCCATATCCTTTTTTCTATGTTGTATCAGGATATATTCATATTCTGAGAGCAGGGGAGAGGATGTGAGACTAAGACCACTGACACCTCCCCAGGTTTCTTAATAGGGAAGTCTTGGAGTTAATTACTTCCATGAAGTGGAATAAATGCACAGTTCTAGATGGGATCCTGTGAGATATGGTTAAGTATACACCAGAGACCTGGGATTCTCGTCTACATATACTTTTATGCGATGGTTAACATTGGTGCCTATTCCATTTCTTGGAAAAGGACAATTACTTTTCCAATATTTTAGAAAAGGTTACAAGAGCATGTCCTCTACTTTAGAGAACCATTTCTTTGTTGGGTACTAGCTTTACATTTTAGGTAGACTAATGGATTGGGCTTAAATGAGCTTTCACCAGGGCCTTGGTGTGGAACATCAAGTACTGAATTCTGTACTATTGGCAGACAAATCTGTGTATAATAAACAAGAGCTTTTATATGTTGCCTATATGGACTCAGACAACCCTTTTATGAGGTCAATAGGGACAAGTTACAGGCTGTACTTACCACCATGGCTGTGCCAGCAGACCTGGTAGAGGTTATATTATGTTACATAGCCCAAACCAGCAGCAGTAAGAGTTGTTCCTCAGGGCTGATTAACTACTTTCTTCCCTGTAACTCTGGGTGTGCGGCAGGGTGTGTTCTGGCACCCCTACTTTTCAACTTGTTCACTAATTTCACTATATACCTCTTTGTGTAAACTTAATCTTAATGTCACAATGGTGTCTTGATGTCACAATGGTAGAAGGAATGCAAAGTCCATATTTGGCTTATGCATATAACGCAGTTGTCATTGCTCAAACACCACAAGCGTTACAGTCTCTCATGGATGGTTAGGCTAAGCATATGTATGAATTGGGTCTCTGTAAATGCAAACACATTTGCTTTGAGGGTCTTCCATTCTACCAGGAAGATCCTTACAGCATGTTTACAACAATGTTGAGTTGATTCCAGCACCACTATTTTGTCCCTGGTTATGCATTTTGAGAAACAAGTTTGTAGGATGAACCAATTAAGAGGGATTATGTTCAGATTTGGACAAACTTGAATTTACCAATTAAACACATGGTTAAAATATATCAGGTACAAATAAGGGGCATGGCACTGGGTATAAAAATGGTACAAAGCTCCAAATAGCTCAAAACCAATTTGTAAAACGGTTATTTGGCTTCCTGAACTCTACTCCACATTATGTTGTCTCAAGGAAATGTGGATTAGATATTTGGAAGATCATTATAATTTGTGTCCCACGGCATAGTTTCCATCAACTTGCCGATATCAAAGAGCCATATTGTCCCAAAAGATCTGCAGAGCTGTTTATGACAGTGAAAGGGCAACAAAGATATATTGGTTACGACATGTTAAAAAGCAATTTAATTATTTTTATTTTTTTAATTTTTTATTAAGAGATTTTATTGCTTTAGCAATTTTTACAAGGTAGTAGAATCAGTGGTCAGAAGAAAAAAGATGTGTCAAGAAAACAATAAAAATAAATAAAGTTGTTAGAATTTGACTACTCCACTCTGAAAGCGTCCTTAGTCCAACTTGTACAGTTTAACCTAGGAAGTTGTAAGTGGTGAATTAGTCGTTTCTGAATTAAAAAATTGTTCTAAAATTTTGGCCATTGCAATTACCCACAAGGTTTTCTCCCCACCAATCAAGCGGGCCCACCAAAGGTCTTCTTCGTGGTTTAGTGTTGTGGCCAAATGTTTGTTCAGATATGGAGTTCTAAAACTACGTGTGCCATGGCACGTCAAAAGAAGATGGCGTAATGTTTCAGTCTCAGAAGGGTTGCCACAAAATCTGCAACTGTTTGTCTTTGAAAGGCCTCTAATCATCAGGATTTCCTTTCAAGGAAATAGGTTTAGCTGTGCTCTTATAAGAGTATTGCAAACTCTTCTATTTGGATGTTTCCTCAAGAAAGGCTGAGTGTTGTTTAATCTTATCACCAATGGAAGATGTGATGTAAGCTTGTATTTTAAAGCTTTGTCCAAAGTAAGGATCCAGTCAGTTTCATCCAGCTTCTTTTTTTTTTTAGTAGGGTTATGGATCAGTTCAATGACTGAGCTTTCAATCACCTCAAGTTTATCTTTGCAGTCCTTGTCTCAACGGTTGAGCATTTTACAGCGACCATTTCTTATCTCTGAGTTTATCAGTGTAAATACCAGTGGACTGGTCGAATCCACGATTATTCTGTAGAGCATGATGGTGTTGCTCTCCACTATTGCTTCTAGGGAGGCCAGGGTCAATTTCTGTCTAATTAGGGTGATTGGTGTTGATTTTGGAAGGTTCAGAACCGATCTCCAGAAGAAGCTCTCCAAAATTGGCCATATTGTTTTGGGTATATTGGGCAAGGCTTCAACTCCATAAGTGATGGTAGGTACGACTTTATTCCTATAGAAATTGATTGTCGGTAGGAGTGAGAATCGTCCATATTTTCTATTCACAAGTTTAGCTTGTGAAGCCAAATTTCTTTTTTTTGTTGTGGAGGACCTGTTGCATTGAGCTTTTGGTTTTGGTGCGGTCTAATGTAACTAACGGGTAGTTAAACTCAGTTACCTTTTCTATCAAACTCCCATCCAGGTTCCATTTCAGAAGTTCTCCTTTCTTACTGTGTTCCTCTATAGTCATGATCTTGGTTTTTGACTTGTTAATTTCTAGGTCATTAGACATAGTGTACTTGGAGAGGTAATCTAGCTGCCGTTGAAGCCCGATAGCTGTCTGGTGGTCGAGCTGAATCAAGTCATCTGCGTACAGCAGTCTAAGCACCTTTTCCAAGCCAATAGATGGAGGAAAACATCTTGTCAAAGCGTCCGCATATTTGTAGTCCCCAAGATACACCAGAAAAAAAGCTGGTGCCAATGGACATCCTTGTTTCACCCCTCTGGTAGTGCGGACTCCAGCTGATAGTAGGCCCTGTTGGTTTAGCCTTACGTATACACTGGCATCAGTGTGCAAAGCTTACAGTGGCCCTAGAATTTCCGACGGGCAGTTCCAGGCTTCTAGCTTCTGCCACAGTTTGACTCTGTTTACTAAGTAAAACGCTTGGGTGAGGTCTTTGAAAGCCAAGAAAACCTGAGGCCCCCCTTCAAAGATCTTGGCTTTTATGATGCTTAAGAGCATGATGTTTGCACTTGTCCCCGTTACTTTCTTTTTTTTTCCAAACATGTTTTTATTGGTTTTTCAACAAGCATGACATACATTATGGCATGTGCAATGTGGGTGCTTCAGTCAGCACTGTCTAGCTTGAAGATACATAAACGAAAAAATAAACATGAAACAAAAACAATAACTGTAGGTCAGAGGATAATATGAATGCATGGGGAGGTCTTGGTTCGGTGGGCGTGCACTCCTCGAGGACTCCCTTTGGGTTAAGGGCTCCTAACAGTTGATACTGCTCCGAGATCCTGTTGGGTGAGGGGGAAGGGCCCCGTCCCGTTCCGGGGCTTCACTGTTTTGGCTCTGCTATTGCTTGCGGGAGTTTAACCCCCTAGGAGGGGCTTCCCGACAGCCCATCCATCTATTCTTTTCAATCATATTTGTCGAACCAGTGAACAGAGGGGGGTTGCCGGGCCAGGCCTGGGTATGTCTGTGCGTAGTCCAGGAAGGGAGACCATGTAAGAAAGAATTTGTCTCTGTTCCCGAACCTGAGTGCGGTGATTTTTTCGGCCGCAATTATGTCCCAGCATTTAGTCAACCACATTTGGACCGATGGGCCCTCCACGTTTTTCCAGAGCCTTGCCACTGAGATGGCGGCAGTCAGCAAGTGGGAGCAAAGTTCTGCTCTGTTGCCTGAGCGCAGGAATTGGCCCTCACCACTTGCCCCCAACAGTACGATCCCTGGGTCCCACGGGATTGACAGGCCCGTGATCATGTTGATTTGTGTTAGCACAGTTTTCCAAAATTGAGTCGCCTTGGGGCATGTCCAGAGCAGGTGGTATAGTGTGCCTTTGTCTGGGCACCCTCTCCAGCACGACGGCGGGATCGCCGGGTTGCATTTGTTGAGCGATTCTGGGGTTCGGTACCACCTGTAGCATATCTTGAATGCTCCCTCCTTATTGGCCACACATTTCGAGCTTCTATTTGCTCTTGTCCAGATCTGGTCCCATTCTTCCGGCTCGAAGGGTCTCCCGATGTCTTTCTCCCATTTGAGCATATACGGCTCCTTGCGGGTTGGGTCGGTTCTATCTAGGATCTTGTAGAGGGTAGAGATCTTGCCTTTCGTGGGAGGCGCTGTGAGGGTTTGTTCCAGGGCTGTCAGGACTCTGCTTCCGAGGGTTTTCATGCTCCTGCTGGAGAGCCAGTGTCGAAGTTGGGTATATCTGAACCTCTCGCTTTCAGCCACCTTGAATTTCGCCTTGCAGGCCTCGAAGTCCAGGGGATTTCCTTCATCGAAGAAGTCCTGCACTCTCTCCAGTTCTCCCTCCCTCCATTTCGAGAAGTGCTTGGGGATGACGCCCGGTGAGAATTCCGGGTTTGCCCAGATCGGGGTGAGCGGGCCTGTTGTGCTGCGGCTTTTCCATAGCCGCGCCGCCATCTTCCAACTCGCCACCGTGTTTTCCGTTGCCGAGAGCGGCCCCCTGTCTGCCCGGGCCGTGGAGACTTTCATGTGAGGGAGTGCGCTTATCGGGACTGGGCTCCAGGCCACCTCCAGCTCCAGCCAACGAGGCTTAGGCGAGGCTTGAGGCCAGACAAATGCATGTGAGAGCTGGGCAGCTAGGATATATCTGGCAACGTCTGGTGCTCCCAGTCCCCCCACCGCCCGGCCCGCAGCATGAGTTTCCTTGGGATGCGTGGCTGTTTTCCTTCCCATATATATCTCATGATGCTCTTTTGTAGTTTCTGTGTCGCTTGCCTCGGGATAGCAGTTGGTAGGGCTGTGCAGTGGTATAGCAATCTTGGAATGAGGTCATTTTCAGAGCCGTGATTCTTCCGAACCAGGAGATCTCCTGTTTTTGCCAGCGTATTAAATCGCTCTTGAGTTCTTTAAACAGTGGCGGGAAGTTAGCTTTGTATAGTCTGTGCGGGGTGTTTGGTAGCTGGACCCCTAGGTATGATAGGTACTTTTCCGCCCAGGGTATGCAATATTCATTTTCCAGGTCTGTGGTCAGAGGCCGGGGGAGGTTGATGCCCAGTGCAGATGACTTAGATCTGTTGACCTTGAACCCCGATGCTTCCCTGAATTCTTCCAGTTCGGTCCACAGAGCTTTCATAGATTCCCTGGGATTGGTTAGTGATAAGAGGACATCGTCGTCATATAAGGCAGCTTTGTAAGTTTGGGATTTCATTGTCAGGCCTTGGATTGCTTCATTTTGCCGAACCCTGCTTGCAAACGGCTCAATGGAGAGGGCGAAGATCAATGGGGAGAGGGGACATCCTTGCCTTGTGCCTCTTGCGATATGAATTATATCAGATTTGGTTCCGTTGATTCTCAGTCTGGTGGATGGATGCTGGTAGTTAGCTAGTGTCCATTTTATAAAGTTAGGGCCGAAACCATAGTGCTTTAATGATTTTTGTATATAGCCCCAATCAAGCATGTCAAAAGCTTTATGAGCATCTAGTGAGAGCACCATCAGCTCCTGGCCCTTCCTACTGGCTGATTCGATGATGTTTATAGCTCTTCTTATGTTGTCGTGAGTGCGGCGGCCGGGGGTGAATCCCGTTTGGTCCGGGTGTATGATGTCCGGGAGTAGGGGAGCCAGTCTGTTAGCTAGAATTTTGGCGAAGATTTTAGCGTCATAATTCAGGAGTGTAATGGGTCTGTACGAGGCACAGAGGCTCCGATCCCTGCCAGGTTTTAAAAGCAGCACCGTTAGAGACTCTTCCATTGAGGGTGTGGTCTTCCCTGACGCGAGGAAGGAGTTGAAAAGGAGAGCCAGTTGGGGGGCGAGTATGAATGAGAACTTCTTGTAAAATGGGGCTGTGAGCCCATCCGGACCAGGCGTTGAGTTTTTCAATTTTGCTATAACCTCACTCACTTCCTCTGAAGAGATCGGGGCTTCAAGGGTTGCCATTTGTGTGTGAGGGATGCCTGACTGAACCCCATCTAGATATCTAGAATGTGCTTCTGCTGCCGTGGGGGAACCCGACATGATTGCTCTGTGGTGTGCCGTCATGATGTTCATCTTCTCTGAGTTGGCGTAGTGAGGTGTTCCTTGTGTGTCTTGGAGGCATTGGATGGAGTTCCTCGAGTGCAGCTTTTTCAATTTGTGGACTAGGAGGCTGTGGCCGCCTTGTCTGCTAGGTGCATTTCTAGGGAGCGTTTTTCTTTCTGGAGGATGCGACTCGCTTTCCTGTTCTGACCTTGTGTCAGGATGCGTTCCGTCTCAGCTACCTCCGCTTCAAGTTTGTCCTGCTGTAATTTGCGTAGCCGTCGTAGCCTGGCCGTGCAATCATTAGCCATACCCCTGATCACCGGTTTCATGGCGTCCCAGATCGTGGAGATCGCTGTGTCTTTGGTGGTGTTTTCCTTGAAGTAATTCTTGAGTGCTTCCGCTATCTCCGTTCTGATCGCTATGTCTGTTAAAATCTGATCTTGCAGTTTCCATTGGCGCTGGGTCGGTTCAGGAAAGCTCTGAACCCTTAATTTCATTATGACTGGAGCGTGGTCCGAAAGGGCTCTGTGTCCAATTTGGATAGTTTCCACGCAGGGAATGAGAGAATTTGAAAGAAGCAGGAGATCGATCCTGGAGTGTCCCCGATGGGCATGGGAGAAGAATGTGTAATCCCCAGTTCCCCTGTTGGCCCACCTCCAAACATCTATGGAGTCGGTTTCCCTCAGGAACTCTGCCATCGCGAGAGCTTTGCCGAAGTCATCCTTGGATGGAGGGAGTGTTTTATCCAGGTTAGGATCAGGGGTCAGGTTGAAGTCGCCCCCTATGAGCAGCTGCCCTTCAGTGAAGGTTGAAATTATGGGAAGCAGGTTGCGGAGGAATAGGCTTTGTGCTGTGTTCGGGCAGTATATGGCTGCTATGGTGATGGGTAGCTCTGCCAATCGGCCCTTCAGAAGAATGTATCGCCCCTCTGGATCTCTCTTGACTGTGACCTTCGTGAAAGGGAGATCTCGGCTTATCAGGATGCCCACTCCTCTTTTCTTGAGGCCTGCAGAGGCAAAAAAGCATTTTGTGTAGTATCGGAAAGCGATGCGGCTCTCGTCTGTCCTGAGGAGGTGAGTCTCCTGGAGGCATATAATATCGGGAGCCAGCTGGGCAAGCCTGTGCTCTACGGCTTTCCTTTTCCGCAGGGCGTTAAGGCCCTGGACGTTCCAGGATAACATTGTTAGCTCTCTATCCGGCTGGGCCATTCGTCAATGGGATGGGCTGTGGCTTTTCCTTGCCTCCGTCCGACTGCCAGGTTGTCGTCTCCCCCTTCCATGTAGCTTGTGTCCTGCCCTCTGGTTCACCCCTTCCTTCAGCTATCTTCTCAGATTCCGCTCCCTTCTTCCCTCTGACCATGGTTAACAAACAAAAGAAACTAGAACCAAACTTAAAACAGAGAATCGGTGTAGGTATCAAGACCAGCCTTCTACCAACGGGGCTGTCGGCTGGGCCGTGGCTACCAGCTAGTTTGGAGGCAATAGAGCCTCGTGCATTGACGGTGAGAGTGAAACCGTGTAATTTTGTGTGTGGATCTTTGTGTCGGCCCGGGGCCCATAAGCCCTGGACACCGTCCGTAGTTGCGTTCCCTGCTCCTTGGTGGGGTTTTCAGTAGACAGCGAGGTTGTGGCTTCAGTGATTGTTCATGTTCTTCCCTTTGGAGGGCGGACCCCGCATCCTGTGACGGCCCTCCACTCGGGACCACGAGCGGAGCGACTCTCTATTAGCTCCCTCGGGTGAATGGCTTGCGCTCCCGGGGGCCTCCCCCTCCGCCTCCGGGTTCATGAATAGTTCCGCTTCTCGGGGGGACGGGATTAGACGGCTCTTCCCCTCCCAGTGGAAGGCGAGGCCTGAGGGGAAGCTCCAGCGGTAGGTTATCTTGCGCTCGCGAAGCCAATCAGTCATGGGTTTGAGCGCTCTACGTTTTGCCAATGTCGCTGCTGCCTGATCTTGAAAGAGGGATATCTCTGAGTCCCGGAAGTGGACTTGACCCATCGCCCTGGCTTCTTGCATTATCTCCTCCTTGAGCTTGTAGAAGTGGACTCTGCCCACCACATCCACTGAGCCATTAGAATTTTGCCTAGGTCTGGTTCTATGCACCCGGTCCAGCTCCAGGGGAGCGTCATCCGGAAGGGTGATGATATGGCGGAGGAGATCGGCTACGTAAGATGGGAGGTCTTTATCTGGGATCGCCAGGGGAATGCCCCGAATCCTTATGTTGTTTTGTCTAGAGCGATTTTCCGCATCTTCTTGTTTGGTTTGTAGTGCCTCACATCTGCACTCCAGTGCTCTGATTCTATCAGCTCCCTCTCCGATCTCAAAGTTCTGTTCACAGAGTGTTGTTTCAATTTCCTCGGTTCTTGACTCGTTTTCCCCCACCCTCTTGTCCAGTCGAGCAATTTGGGATTTTACTTCTTCTGTCCCCTTTTGGAACTCTTTGGTGAGGGCAGATAAGAGGTTGTGCAAGTCAGCTTTAGTGACAGATTGAGAGGCCTTAGATCCTTGGTCTTCGGAGGGGGCACTTTCCACACCACCCTCGCTTCGCTCGCCCTTCTTGCTTTTCTCTCCCCCCGACGGCATGTTCAGCAGCATGGAGATGTCCGCTTGCTTCGCTGATTTATTCGCTTTGGACATCGCTGTGATGGGAGGCCCCTAGCCCCGACCAGATCCCACTGGAGCCCCAGAGACTCCTGCACAGTCTTGTACCATGTGAGGGGGGGGCTGGCTAACTCAGGAGGTGAGGGTCACTCCCTGGGATCCCGCTGTGGGAAGAGAATCTCGGAGGCAGTCCCAGGCCCCAGAACCCCGGCTAGACCCCTAATCTGCAGAGCGTCCAGAGGAATCGGGTTTCTCCCGAGGGACAAGTCGGAGCTCGGCAGCGGCTCGCAGCCCCAGACTCAGATCTTTAGTGTAGGGTCCGGGCCGGCCTCAACCGGTGGGTCTGTAGTTGCCTGGAGTCTGTTGGGGTTGCCCCACAGGGAGTGGTGCGGCAGGTGCCGCCTTACCTTGGTCTATGCAAGTTGTGGGACCCAGGTGCTCCCCACGAGAGGAGCAGGGTGGGGGTGGATCCGTGCTTGGGCCTGGATGGCCTCGGGTCGGGGGAGGGCAATGGCAGATGTCCCTCGGAGTTCAAGGGGCAGGTCCGTATGCAGAGTAGGACTCTGCGGCTCCAGCTGACCAGCTTATCTTGGGTAGGGGCCTGATCGCCCTGCGGGCTACAATCCAGGGGGCAGGGGCGGGGGTGGATGCTTGCGGGTGTCCCCCAGCAGGGAAGGAAGGGTCCAGCGCTGGTGTGGGGCGAAAGGGTTCTTTGAGGGTGTCAGCCTCCGTTGATTGCCATCGGTGGGGGGAGGCCTTGTGGGCTTGCGAGGGTGGCTGGGCTGCCCGGGGGGGTTCCCGGGCCCCTGTGGCAGCGTGACTCCCGCACTCCGGGCCGGGATGTTGTGGAGACGCTCCGGCTGGACCCGGATCCCCCAAGGCAGCCGGGACTCTCAGGCTCGGATCATTTCAAACCCCCCGTTCGCCGCTGCCACCCCACGGGGAGGACACACTCCCCTGGTTGGTGCCGGGCCCCTCTCTGCCCCCAAGCCCCAGGGCCTCCGATGAGCCTCCCTGGGACCGAGGCTGCAATCTGCGTGCTGGCTGGATTCCAAGGTGGGAGGCAGGGAGTCCCCCCGGCCCGGGCTCCGCTCTGCTGCGGCCCGCAGGGGGAACGCCACTCCGGTGGTTCGTGAGACGGAGGGAGGGGGGGCGTCACCCGGCTCTGGGGCGGCCCACACGGGGAGCCCCGGTTAGCTGCTCTGTGATAGATGGCTGATGGTCCGGCGTGCTGGGCCCAAAGCCTCGCCGCCCCTCGGCCCCCGGCACTTGCACAGGTCGGACCGCTCAGGCTGAGTCCAGTGGCGTCTGCTCTCTTCCCCGAGAGTCGCGGACGGGCGCTGTGTCCGCCAGGGTCCAAGCAACCTGCCGCGGGACTCCAGCGAGCTTCCCCCGGGAAGGCCCCGCCTCCGATGCCGAGGCCGAAACCCGCGCGCCTGCGGGGGGGCGCTGCAGTCAGCGTGGAGAAGCAGGTCCACCTATGGAGGCCCTCAGACCCCAGCCCCACTCCACCAGGGCCCGCAGGGTGCTCGCCGGTCAGTTGGTTCTTGCGGCAGAGGGGGGGATGGGCGACGCCACCAGTCTCCGGGAGAGCTCGGAACGGAGCCCCAGCTTGATAAAATGCGGGATCCTGCTGAAGGTCCGGCGTGTCGGGTGTCGGGCCTGAAGCCCCGCTGCCTCCAATCTCCGTCCCAGGCTGAGATCGGGCCGCTCCGGTCGACGGGATTAGTTGGAGTCCGCCATTTTCCCTACACCCTGCAGGCGGGCTCTGCGTCCATCAGGGCTCGGGACAAAAACAGCTGCTAGCCCCCACGGATTTGCGTCGGGGGCATATCAGGAGGTGCTCCAGCGTCTGCTCCACAGGATTTTCCTACTTTGCTGCTTCAAGTCTCAAATTTCACCGGGCATAGTGGCTGGTAGCGTGGCGCCAGCCAGGAGCTCTCACAGAGCCAAACCGACTGCCATGACTCAAAGCCACACCCCTCCCCCGTTATTTTCTTGAAGCCTGATTGTAAGGGGTCGGCACATGGCGCATTGCTTGCCCAGGTTTGAAATTTGTTCAGAAGCAACGATCCGTAGACCTTCCCAGTGACATCTAGTAAGGTGACTGGTCGAAAATTACAAGGGTCGTCCTTACGGCCTTTTTTGAAAATTGGGACTATGATCGACAAAGTCCAAGATGTTGGGATTTTCTTAAGGTTGGCGCATCTTTTGAATACCAGACTTATGAAGGATGAAATTTCATCTGGCGATTTCTTTAGATCGATGTTAGAAATCCCATCTGGGCCAGCTGCTCTCGAATTTTTGAGCTTGCAAATAGTTGACCTGAGGGATTCTCTATCATGAAGGTCGACCCAAGTCAAGGCATACTCTTCGGACTGAGCCTGAGTTGGTGCTGAGGGGGATTGAAACAGATTCGAGTAGAAGGTCACCCAAGTATGCTTGGGAATGCCATTTGTCAATGCGTCGTCTGTAATTCTTCCCATGGATCTTATTAGTGACCAAAAGTCGTAAGAATTCTGATTGTTGACATACTTCAGCATTTCTTCTGAGTCACGTTGGTGTAATGCCAGCGATGGGACTTTAGCCAGGACTTATATTTCTTTGATGTTTCCAAGGCAGCTTCTCTGTTTATTGCAGTGTGGTCTCGAGCAGATCGTCTTCTGGCTTTACGCACTTCACTTCGTTTGGTCACCAAAAGAGGGTTAAATGTATGGGGATGCTTCCTCCCTTCTTGATATTTCTTGCTGTTCTTTTGTGGATTCGCTCTATAGAGTTCTAAGAGCGGTTTATAATCGACTTGAGGAAGGGTCCGAGTTGCAGTGTCAGCTCCATTGGTTCCTTTGTAGTAGTTTGTTAATTCTAAGATGTTCTGCACAGTCAATTTTAGCCGATTGCCCTGATTGTTCGACTCTAAATTTAATGGAAAGTAAGGCTTTGTATAGTTCACTGAAGACCACTTAATGGCCAATAAGTTGTGGTCACTTTCTGTTGCTTTTGTGACATACGCGGCTTCTACATCTGGAATTAATCACTGTGGTACGAGGAGATAATCGATTATTTCTATGTGTTATTTTCCACCCTCGAAGGACCTTTAAAGAATTCGGTAGTATTAGTTAAATATCGAAATAAGAGGGAAGACCTCGTCAAATCAAGGAAAAGGCCCTTACACCTGATCACATTCCAAACTCTGCTTAAATGTGCTTGAATTGGTCACCATTTCGGAAACATATAATTTTAGTAACATGGCTCGTTTTAATATGATTCATATAAATGTGTTACTGCAAGGGTGTCAAATAACCCTGAGCATATCCTTGAGAAAAAGCAAGTTGTCTTTATTTTTGTTGGACTGGTTGTTTTGAGTTAATGTTGAACTTTATATTAATCTGTCTAAAGTATGAAGTATGCAAGAAAAGGGTTCTATGTCATTTTTTCAATTTGTGTAGGTCGCCTAAAAAAAAGAAAGATTTTTTTGGGTGATTTTAGACGGCCTACAAAAATCGAAAAAAGGACATTAATTTGCCCTCTCTTGCCCCATTTGCTAAAAATCAGGTGGTTTCACCCCCCAAGTCACCCTCCATCGTCCCTCGTCCCCCACCGCCTCCCTCCCCACCGTAGAGCCCTCCACCATTACACTCCATTACACACACAAACACGAACAGCCAACAAACACACAGGCCACCGCCAGCCTTCATGAATTCTGTCAGAGATTCTCAAGACGGGAACAGGAGCAGTCGTCGAGTCAAATCATCGAAAAGGTGTGTCGAAGAACGATGAATATGGCAATAACTCTCGTTAACACAAGCTTTGCATTAAAGCTACCGACCAGTATAACGGTAGAAAACAATGTGGGGGTCCTACTTTGCAATTACCACTATGATGTCGGACTATTTGAACAGCATGTGATTCTAAGCAGATTCACAAGCATCAGAAATGTATTTATCTCTGTGCTTTAGGGGCAATGTTCAAAATAAACTAATCATAAAAAACAGACACTATCCCAAAGTATAAGCATCAGGGATTCCGGACAGGCACAACCTATCTCAGAACGTACTTGGACATCTGGCCTTAGGTGGGCCTGTTATAGTTATAGCTCCCTTCGAGGCATTCACTCCTATAGTGCTTCCTCGTGAGGCATCTGAAGCAGGTGATGATTTAACCTTCCAGGCTGTTCCCCGTTCTGCTGCAGGTTTACTGTGGAGCCTCTTTGTGCTTTGATGGTGTTTCACTGGTTGCACCTTACCTTGGCTCTGGGATTTTGGCTAGTCAAGTAAGGTGCTCCCTTTATTTTATTTTTATTTTTTTTTATTAATTGATTTAATTGCATTGCAATTTTTACAATAAGAACAATAATCCCTTCCCCAGATGCATCTTTGTCCCCATTTCATTACAAATCATTTAGGTTCATTTTAGGTTTAAAATGTTAGGTTTTCCCTTGATATGTCCAATCCCTCCCTTAGGGGTGGAGAGATGGTTGTTCAGTACAATTGGTCCTTCTCCTTCAAATCTGTCTCGCTCCTCCTATCACAGGTTATGGGTTGCAGCGTCAACCGTCCTTGCAAGTTTCTGTTTTATGGTTGGCTTTTCACCTGAGAAGCAGAAAAAAGAAAAGAGCAGAAACTTCCTCTTTCATCGAGGTTGGGCCTTACTCTGGTGGAAACATCTTCCTTATAAATGAAACTCCGCAATGACCCAGGGTGTACTGTCGCCATTGATCAGAGACATCCATTTACTCGGATCTACGTGAAATGACCGAATCCAAAAGTCTGTGTTTTTATTTTTTAGTTTTTATTTCCCATTTGTTCACATATATATATGTGGGGGGGGGAGACCCCCACAGCACCCCCACCTTATCCCTGTACATTTTTATTAACTTTAACCCTCCACCCCCACATATATATATAATATGTGATAAAATAGGGGTCAGGCTTTTGGGCTTCTGACTTTTTGGCCTCTGTAATTTCGTACAATACTGTTTACTCTCGTCGTTCGTTGTGGTATATTTACATATCAAGGGTTTAAGGAAAAGATCACGCTCTACAGTCAGCCCAGGAGATGACATCATTACATGCTTGATTGTTTCTGTTTGCTCAGGAATTTGGCAGAATCTCCATATGTTGGTTAGACTGACTCTGCGGATTGACTTTATTTAGTTCCGGAGGATGTGTTTGCAATGTCTTCGCTCTGGATGTCTCTTCACACTTCCTAGGGCCGGTTGAGTTTCTACCTGGCTTAGCTGCCGTTTTGCCTTTAAAATGCAACATGTCCTGTGAAAACAGGAATGCGTTTTAAATATTTGGCTACTCAGATGAGTTTTTCCCCACTACCTTAATTACTACCAGCGCCTCGAGACCATGCAAATCCTTCAGCATGGCAGCAGTGCTTGGTCTAACTTCAAATAACATAACATAAATCCATTAAGGGGTGAACTTGGTGAATTGATTATGATCATGTTTTATGTATATGTCTAATGTGGTCATGTGGCTATTTGTGTACGGTTTAATTATGAAACCATAGTACAAATAAAAATACATTTAAAAATCATATTTTCTTGTCTGCCCAGTTATTCATTAGTTGCCTCGCCAGATGTTTCCCTCTTTTCTCAATGAAATGTGTGGTTGTGTTCCTCTGTAATGCACTGACATTTCCAGACCGACACTGAACCCTGACTGAACTCCTTCCTTGCTGACCCCCCTTGGTGACTGCCCTTGCTCCCCCGTATATTTGTTGTTTGTCTCTTGTCTCTGTGTGCTATGAGGCCACGGGCGTGTGGTGCTTTATGAAAATTGAAATAAATAAATATAAATAGACATCTTGCGCAGTCGATAAATCAGATAGTTACCAAAAGTGCATTTCATTTGAATAACAGGAGTGAAGCAGTGGGTCAAGTTGCGGGAGGCCTGGAGGCATGCCAGGCTGCACAAAGGCGGCCTCAAGCCGTACTAATGATTATGCATATCAGTCCATTTGACTTCAGAAAGCAAAGCCCTTTTTATCCCTGAAGCCTGAGTTTGGTCGCTCAAGGGTAGGGGTGCTATGGTCTGTTTCATTTCCAGGTCACGGGGTTATTGTGCCGCACACTGCAGATTTGCATGAGTTGGTCTGCCTGTCTTTGAGGAATGATGGTGAAAACTGCTATTTATTTAATTAATCTGTTGCTAGCACGCAGACCCGGAGGTATCACAGCCGCTGGTTCATATTACAATTCAAACAATGCATGTGTGCAGTACAGGCAAGAGGTAGGACACGCATTAGGCATCTTGGGTATTAGGCTGTAGCTCATCAAGCAGCTGTCCGGGTGGGACAGACATCACCATTGGTCTACGTAGCGTGGGTCATTGTATCCATGGTCTACTGGTGACCCTGTAACATGAATCCCCGGATCTCATGACGCACTTCCTGAGCGAACTGTGGGCAGAGGGCTGAACCGCCGACGCCTCGTGGGATTTATCGCTCGCTCCTGTTCTCTATAGAGAGTGGATATGTGTCATTGTGTGATTCAAAATGTATTTACAATGATTGCTTTTTCAAAAGAATGTATACATCTGATGACATGTGTAGTGCTCTAATCGTTATCTTATGCTGCACGTGTTACATTTTCAATTTGACTTCTCTTGTGGATGTATGGTTTTGATCTTCTTTATTATACTAAATCATAAAAGTAATTGATAAAGTGATATAATCCAGTCTATGGCCCTCATTACGACCCTGGCGGAAAGTGACTGACCGGACCGCCACAGCGTAAATAGCGTTTCCGCCATTGCACGATGGAGCAAAGTGCGGCCCATTCCGACCCATCGGGCACGAGCACCACGGCATGGCGGAAGTGCAAAGTCCGCGATGGCGGAAATGACCCCAAAACGGCCCACACCGCCGCCGTACGGCGCCCTAGGTGCAATACCGCCACCCATCTTAGCGGACACCGCAGTGAGCGCCAACCGGAAAGTACGGTGACCGTAAATATACGGAAACGGAAGTAAAAACATGGGCCCGGAACGGGAAACATCCCGCCGTACACCTATAAAACCACAAAATCCACACAACCACTAAAAACACTACCCTGAGACACACCCCAACCCGTCATCCACCCTAGCGAAACCAAGAAAAATGGGAAAAGTAGCGAAGAAAGCGTGCGACCGCAAGCGGCAGGTCCACTTCTCCCGTGAGGAACTCACCGTGCTAACAGAGACCCTCCAGGAGAATGCCGCCGCCGTCTTCTCCACGCAAATGACCAGGACGGCACTTGCGAACAAGAAGGCCATATGGGCTCTGGTGGCACAGCGGGTAAGTGCGGTGGGGACCGCACCCCGCAACCCACAGCAATGCAGAAAGCGATGGGACGACCTGCGGATACGCGTCCGTAGCATACTTTCTGCCAACCGCAACATTGCCACAGCCACCGGGGGAGGATCGGAATCACCCATCAAGTTGACCCCCTGGGAAGAAATCTGTGCCTCCACCATTGGAATGGAGAGCATAGAGGGAGTCGGAGGGATGGAGAAAGGAGTGCAGACATCCGAAGAATCAGGTAGGTGGCCCAAATGAAACAAAGCTAAATCCACAATGTCCAATCATGTGAAGTACCATGTGTCCACATAGTGCAACAGAAACACATGTCCAGGAGAACGTCCACACACATTGGCCTGATAGCGCACTTTAAAACTCACAATAAATACATAAATAATTAAAAACCCCAAAAACACCCACTACACGTGCAGCAGGCACACCCTAACTGCAGGCTGCCAAACAACTGCACCCTCACTCCACACACAAATGAAAGCACCTCCAAGGCCCCGACCCAAATCACCCTCAGGTACCACCCCAATGCATGTGATACAATGCCATTCCAATTCCCACAGACCCATTAATAACCCTCGCCCTCCTTTACTCAACCACAGGGTCCGATCCAAACGACGAGCTTCAGGACACCCCTACCAGCACACCTGCAAAGAGGGCCAAGACCAACGGCCAAAGACCCTCCACCTCAGCTGCACGCATCAAGACACGGCAGCAGCACAAATCAGGTGGCAGCACAGAGGAGGGAACATCAACAGGCACCCCAGCAGCCAGCATGCCCACAACAGCAGCACCACAGGTCCCCCCAATGGATGCCACAGAAGGCACTGCCTCTGGTGGCAGCAGCACCATAGGTGACACCCCATTGATGGCAGCATGCTCCGACACAGAAGACGGGGATGTCGAAGTCAGATCCATCCATGACCTGTCCCAATCCCCCTGTCTGTCCCATCCCGTACAACATGAGGATACCACGCAGGGGCACCCACAAGACGACGACTGGCCATCCCCCACAAGCCCTGTGGCAGGGCAACATGAGGCGAACAGCCACTCTGTGACACCACCGCAAATGGCCATGGCCCAGCAGAGGCAACAGTCCCTCGACCAGTTAATCGTGCAACAGCAGCAACTGGCCACGCTCCTCAAGGACCATGCCGATGAATGTGGGGGCACTAAGGCAGACATAGAAACATCAACTGAGACACTTAGGGCAGAAATGGAGAGAAGTACAGAGACACTAAGGGCACAAATGGAGAGTAGCACCGAGAGCCTGAGAGTCCAAATGGAGAGTAGCACCGAGAGCCTGAGAGTCCAAATGGAGAGAAGCACCGAGAGCCTGAGAGTCCAAATGGAGAGAAGCACCGAGAGCCTGAGGGGGGAACTGCATGCGACGTCCAAAGACGTATGTGCCGAACTTGCCGCAGTGCGCCGTGTGCTCACTGAGCTCTCACAAACCCTTAGGGACATGCATGGACGTGAGCAGGCAGAGACATCATCCGTTGCAAGTTCCGTCCAGGGCAGCCCCCAACGTAGATCTGGGAGGAACCTGCGCTCCACAGGCAGGGGTGCCCCTGATACCCGCAGAGGGGGCTTGCAATAGCGACTGCCCACTGACAATGAGCATCTTTGGACACTGGTGTTCGGGGGGGAGGTAGGAGGGTGGAGGGGGTGTGTTGGGCTCACTTGGGTGGCGGGTCGATAGGGTGTTTAACATGATATCACATATGCCATAAACAATGCACGATAAACCAATGAGATGTGTGGACAATGATCTTTGTGTACTAGGCCATCATAGGCGTACAGTCCATATTGTGCATGTACCAGACACACACAGTGCCACGAGTACCGTGTCCATGTATCAGCCACCATGCGTGAGTGCTAGAAGCATGCATCAATGAGATGCTGACGAATGTCACGGCCCTCCTGTGCCTCGCAGACTCCTTGAGGTGCTGCCACATCCCCACCCTCATCATGACCATCTTCAGGTGCTTGCAGTTCTGCGTCAGGGGGCATGGGCACATTTCTACGTACGCACATGTTGTGTAGCATGACACATGCCATGACCATCTTTGCAACCTTCTCATGGCGGTACAGGAGTGCCCCGCCAGACCTGCTGAGGCAGCGGAAACGAGTCTTCAGTAGGCCGAATGCCTGTTCAATGACTACACGGGTACGTGAGTGGGCATGGTTGTAGTCCTCCTCATGCTGGTCCCGTGGGTTCCGGACTGGTGTGAGGAGCCATCTCTTCAGTGGATATCCAGCATCACCTGTATGTGGACGATAAACGTATAATGTGGAATGCCATTGCTACGTACGCACACACCCCCCCCCTTCCTGCCAGGTCATTGCCGAATCACATACCCCACATCATCATGCATGAAATGAGACTCACCGAGTAGCCAGGATCTGTTCCCTGCGTGTCGCTCCATGTAGCGTGGTATTGTAGAGTTCCTCAAGACCATAGAATCATGGGTTGATCCAGGGAATCGGGCACAACAATGTGTAATGATCCTGTTGGAGTCACACACCATTTGTACATTCAGAGAATGAAATTGTTTTCGGTTGCGGTACTGGGCCTCCATGGCATGTGGGACGACCAATTCCACATGGGTGCAGTCGATGGCACCAAGGCAACCCGGTATGCCGCCAAGTGCATGGAATCCCACTTTTGTGTTGGTAATTTCCTGCTCCGAGCGTGGTAGAGAGATGTAGTCGTCTGCGTGCTGCAGGAGGGCATCGAGCACTTGCAATAGTGTCCGTGAGAACAGTGGCTGAGAAATGCCATGCAACTGTCCGACTGTGTGCTGGTAGGTGCCTGTGGCCAGGAAGTGGAGTACAGACACCACCTTCAGTAGGGGTGGGATGGCGGTTGGGCTATCTATCATGCTGACAAGGTCAGCCTGTGTCATGTCCACAATGGCGGCTATGGTGTCCCGGTCCAAACGGTAGAGGGTGTGGATCTGCTCATCAGTGAGGTTGAACGATGTGCTCGGAGGCGTGGGATTGCGGGCTGCCTGCGTGGTGGTAGTGGCTGTGCTGGCGGCCCTTGCTGGCCCTGCCTTGCCCTCCTCCTCCTCCTGCGTCTCCTCCGTGCGGCCGGTCGTAGTTGGTGTTCGTCTTCTTCTTGGAGTTGGAGTACTTGCAGTGCTATCAGGTCCCCCAGGGCCAACATCGCGAGTCCTGCCGGTAGCATTTCGGAGTGGGTGTGGTTGTGGGAGGAGACTGGGTGTGCAATTTTTGTGTTTTCAGGCTGTATGGCCTCCACCTGTGGTGATTCATTCCACCTGTGCAAGCTGCTCTCCCCTTTGGCCGAGCACGTCCCGCACACAACGCTGCAAATCGAGGAATGGCATCTTGCTATTGCAATCATGTATTTGTACCCGATGGCCGTGTAACATTGGTTGATATGTTCATTCGGCTATGGTCCCATTGTTTCACATACAATCTTTGCAGTCGCGAACAGACTTGTGAAGGGTCAGTGGAACGTAGTACTCGAGTAACGGTGGGCCCTCATGCATCACTGTACCGAGTTGCAACGACGGGCGGGGCGTCCCATTTGTGAGTGAAGGCAGTTGCCATTTTCACACACAGCCGCACTAGATGGATTAATTTGTGATTTCAAGCGGCCACAGATGCCTTTTGGACGTGATGTTGCAAATGAGGAATTCGAAGGGCGGCGCTTTCGGTTATCAGCTAGCGGCGAGGAGATGCCCACAGGTCTGACTGCAAATATAACGTTCTATTGTTCAATGTCCTTGAGACAGGGGCCATGGCGAGGATGCAATGATTGATATGAATAGTTTGGGATGCGCAATAGCGACGTGGGCGATGAGGCCGGACGTTCCCAAATACATGTTGCTTCACAACACTGGAATTACGGGCTGGGGCACTGTGGATTTTGCAGGCTGCATAACGCACAGACTCAATGGATATTTCTAATGTTATGTGAGTAAATATTCAGGCGTTTTTATACCGGGATGAGGGAATGATGAATGGATGCATGGGCAGATGATTTGATACAGAGTTTGCCATGTACAGGGCTTCTTGGAATCTATCCGCCTCCCCTGCGCTATGTGATGCAGGGCTGCCATAGTGGGACCATCGTCTATCTGGCCTTGTTGAGCCCTCCCTGTCTCGACGCGCCTTCAGACACTTGTGTCCATGCACGTTACCAATCCCATCTGATGGATTCTGTTTTCACAGACGCATGCACAGGTACACTCGTTTGTGATGGTGTTTACACCTCGATATAGATAGTTATGAGTCGCAAGTGGTTTTGGGGTGGTGATGATCCTTTGGAGTGGGCTAGCATGCATATGGCTGTGGATTTAGTGTGATCATTGAAGTGAGTTGTTCGAATGTAGTTCTGATGGCCATTCTGTTCTTTTTCTTTTCTTTTGGTTGACAGGTATCTCCTCCCCTTTTGCCACTGCCATCTGTATGCCACTCCTGCAGATGGCTTTTACTCCCGACACCTGCTGCTTCGTGTTAATCAGTGGAGCAGCATTACGATCTTATGGGACGATCGCCAATGGGCCACATGCCCTTACGCAGTACTAGTGGCTCGGAGCAACATTTCGGCCTTTCAGCTGGACTAGTGCCTCCCCATTGGGACGGCCCTGCGGTTCTGTGCGCTTCCATGTTGCCTTTTCGTACGTGAATGTGGCTCTGTGTACCATGATGGAACAGGGCGTCACACAAGAAGTAGCTGGTCATTTCTTGCGGATGCAGCCCACAATGGTGAAATGTGTTTTGGAGTTCATGGCCTAATGGCTGTATGGGCTTGGTGATTTTGTTGTGCATTAAATTTCTATTCTGATATGGGCCGTGTAGCGTTCTTCTTTGCAAGTGATGTGGCATATTCCTATTTGGGGAGCGATGTATTGTGAGGAGATCTGCATTGGGTTCCAGCTTCGGAGTATAGTTGCGTGGTACTGTGCTGGGCGCGTTTGCCTACGAAGCCCAGTGAGGTCAGGGATGAGGGCTGCCAATATGACTGTTTGAATGATGTCATGCTCAGGGGCGGGGGATTAGGTTTTGTGTAACAGATGCCGGTCAGCCAGGTGGACTGGTGGAATGATGTGATTATCGGAATATGGCTGGTCACAGGTGCCTGTGTTTGCGTGCGTTTCTTGGTGGGGGACTGTGGTCATGTCCATTGGAATGGCTTCTGTATTCGTGCCATCTGTGCCCTGCAGCTCCCATTGGCCCCTCTTGTGATTCTTTTGTTCGTTGGCATGCATGGGTGACTTGTACATTTCACTGGTTGCATTGTGACTTCATTGCACCTACGGGGAGTTGTACTATGTGGGCAGGGAGCGGTGTACAGGCACTCAGTGGGGCCGTTTACGGTTGATTCGCGATGCCGTACTTCTCACCATGGCGGAATGGTACTTTCCGCCGTGCTTGATGGCGTTAGGTACATGTCCGCTAGGGTCGGAATTCGCGTACCCTTGCGCCATGGTAGTATTTACGGTTTGGCATGGCGCGCGCGCGCGTACTTGGTGCAGTTAGCGTTGGCGTTCACTACGGTGTCGCTAATGGCATCGTACTTTGCGGTGACGGGTCATAGTCGCACCGAGCGCTATTCGATGGCGGTATTGCATTTCCGCCATCGTTTTTCGATTTCCGCCAGGGTCGTAATGAGGGCCTATGTGTTAATTTTATTTAATGAACTTCTTCTGAACTAGCGGTTTAATATGGCTAAGCAGTAAGCACTCAAGCACTAATTAATGGCTGCTAAAACCCTTCAATCGGTTCAGAAGGTTCTGAAATATATCCTGCACCTGGCCTTCGCAATACCAGTGCAGTCACAGAGAGCGACAAACTACTGCTAAATGTCATTTCTTTAATCTGTGTTCAGGAGCATAAAATGTGCTGCAGAGTTCACGTTAAGCGTTACGCCCAAATGCCACCTGTATTCCCGCGCTTTCACTTCTCACGTGTCACTGCCCAGCCATCGCTGATGGTACTCGTCCTCTGCCCGCAGCTACCAACGCGGCGCAACGGCGGGGCAAGCAGAAGGGGCCTCCATAGCTCACGCCTCTATTTCTTCTTCCTGCTGTTTATTGTGTGTGTGGCTCAGTCCTGACTCCCTCCATTTGTCCCATCTTCTATTCCTTTCCCCTTACCGCTCGCTTCATGTGAGCTGATTTAGGGAAGGGTCAATGCAGACATCCATTGGCAATTGGGAGCGATTAGAGCAAACTTAAGATTCCATGTCTTCATCCGTTAATAATAATTAGCACCGGGTGGGGAAGCCAGCCAATATGGTGGCTAGGAACGCAGGCTTGAACCGCCGATTCAAGTCTGTGTTCCAGCTAGCCTGACGGCAGGCTCCCCCCGCCGCCATCTTCCCCTCACCCTCCTCCCTCCTTTTTTTTATAACCCTTCCCACCCCTCAATCACCTTATTTCATCTGCGGCGCCACTCGCTGCGGCAGCCTCTCCTTTCTCACTCCAGCTAGCCGCCAGGAAAAGGGAAGAGGGGGCTCTTCCCCTTCCATGGCGGCCATCTTTGTAAAGGATTTTCCTTCATTCAATGGGATGGGCGGGGCGTCACATTGAATTAAGGAAAATCTGTGTTTTTTTTAGCGCACCGGGTTACTTCTTTGTTCCTATAACTTGGACTGCTGGGCCATTAACCCTTGGCTCAACACCATATTAAAACCATTGTTAAGGCAGCAGATACAAAGTTGAGCGGCTGGGTAGCTGGACCACTCAATGATTTAAGAATGGTTTTCAGAAACTACAGAATAACTTGGGTTTCTGTTGCTGTCGGTCTTTTCCGTACCAGCACCTAGAGATTATTAGACATGATTTATATAATAATTTTCAATCTATTATCTTTTGCTCTGTTTTCCACACGTTGTACCAAATTGCATAATGATTTTTCAGAAGGTGGGGGAAACAGATCAAGTTCATTAAAACCCTTTTTGCTGTTTGAATAAGAACACAGAGCAGTGGACAAACACCGTTGAAACCTCGGGCACCTATACATTCATCCATAGAAATAACTCCAGTATAGTAAAGGTATCAACGGAAGACATAACCCATACAATTCAATGTAAAGCTATAATGTGCATAATTCTATACCACTGTCCCATCTACGACTATAACATGTTTAATTTAAGACCTTAAGAGAAGGACGAGTTTAGGGATGAAACTACTGTGACCTTGGCCTCCTTTACTGTGACCTTGGACTCCGTGACTCTGTGAGTGCTAAGGCAGCCGAAATCACATGCGTTGCCACAGAAGAAAAATCATTTATCATTTCAGCATGTACCGTGAAAGTAAAATTAAGCCACACACAAATGGACGTCAGTTAGGGATCACCAGGGGTCACAACTGCGACCCCTGTGGTCTACCTTGCTACCCATAAAAAAAAACTTTTAAAACATTTTATTTTTTTGATTGAGGCTCATGGGCTGTGTGGCTCATTGTTTCTGGAGTGGCTGGGTTTCGGATAGCTATAGCCGGTAAGGTAGCTCAGTTTTGCTTGAGCGCTGGCTGTTGCAATGTGTGTGTGATCTGCAGGTTGCAGGTTCGACTCCCAGCAAGGTCAACTCAGCCTTTCATCCTGCTGAGGTTGATAAACGAGTACCAACACAGGTTGGGTGATCTTGTATGTATATTTGTTCTATAGGAAGCGCTTACGCGTAAGCGATTTATAATAACACTTCATTATCGTTTGGCCTTGGACGTCTGCTTGCATTCACATTGATTTGGTAATATGTGCCGATATGCACCAATACTAACAATACATATGGTGATCCATTCTTGCATGAAATGTATATCACTTTACAGGGATATCTTAACCATAATGTTCGTAGTGTACTTAGAAACAATGCTATGTGATGCCAGTTCCTGTTTTGTCGAGGGGTGAACGAGGGGTGAAAGGTCGTGTTCCATCGCGTCCCGTGATGTCACTTCAGGGTCGGGTCAAATGACATCACTTCCTTTGATGTCATCAGAGGTCAAGAGTTGTGTGATGTCAATTCCGCTACCCCTGGCATTTTGATGAAATGACGACACTGCACACACACCTTCCAACTTCTCTCTCACTCTCATTAAATTGTCAGTTTTATTATACCAACAACTTCACCTACTTTCACAAATCCAGATCAAGTTGCAAAAAGTTCCCTAGGAATAATAAATACTTTCCTTATGTGGGCTGAAAAACGTGGACACATTGCCCCTTTGCACAATGCTTAGTAGCACCCCAACTGATTCACAAGAATTTCCCTTGCTTTACTTGCTCTCCAAATAAGCCTCTGCATCCAACATAACTCTGGGGATCGGATATTGATACTCCTTTGCTTTCCAAGCAGGGAAATATTCATTTAAATGTTAAGGTTGTCTTATTTACGACATTTCAATATGGAGAAAAATTAAATATCCCCTCTTAAAAAAATATTATCTCGCAAAGCAAAATGACATTTCACATTGTTCCTTGCCTACTCGCAGTCCATAATATTGGTCCACGGGATGGCACTGAACTGTCATCACAGAGGACCTTCTGGTGGTATCCAATTGCATCGGCTACGACCAGCCACCTTGGACTGCAGTCTTCTAGAGAAGGGCAGGGTAAAGTTAACTGTTTCCCCCAGAAGCTTTTAACACGGCTTGAAGTGCTCAGTGTGCTTTCAGATTACAAGAAAGTATTTCTGTACTTTTAGGCACAAAGTGGCCAGGGCAGTTTCTTTTTGTCCTTGGGACTGCATTTAAACCCACAAATCCCACCTCCATCCTTTCTTCTCATGACGTAAATAGTGTGAAAGGGCAGGGTAGAGTGGGGGTTTTCTCACAAGTCAAGCTCTTCTATGGAGCATGTCCAGCTCTCTTTTCTTTCTCTGGGAGTGGGTGATCTGGTCTCCACTTCCTGATTTTGCGTTCCTGGGGTACAAAAAGGACTCCACCTTTTTTTTCCTTGGCTCCTCTCCAGGGCCCAAGCGGTCCTCCCAGGACTCTGCTTCTTCCTGTCCCCAGGCTGGAAGGAATATGTACATTTTCTAAAGAGAGGAGTAAAAAGAATTATAAGCATTTTTGTTTGAACCTTATTCCCCTGGATAGCATTTCAGGATAAGACACATTGATTGTAATTCACATTTTCAATAAAACAATCTTTCCGTTTTCTATCCAGCATTTTAAATGAATACTTAATTACTTAATTTCATTACTCACCTGTTACATATTTTAGTTTCCATCCAGGTTGATGACATTACCTTTCATTCCACAGATGGCTCCTTGGTTCTAACTTCAGTGGCCTCCTCAATCACTCTTAAAGCTAGTCTAGGATTATTGCTTTTTAACTGATTGATATGGACCCCTTTTTCTTCCGTCTGCTCTCCTTTTGGGGTGCCAATCGTATAGGCAACTGGTGATATTGTGTGCACAATTTCACAACTACTGCTCCAAGACGGAAGACATTTCCGTTCCTTGGTCTGATTTCTCTGGTAGTTGTACAGATAAGCCCTCTTTCATGATCTTCAAGTCGTAGTATTATTTCATCCCTTCAGCCGACTTCTCTACGTTGCGCTGCGCTGGTGCTTCCTTCGTTTCTCAGTGTACTCGTGAGTAGTAGACATGTTAATCAGCATCTGCTCCTGAGTTCTGTTGAGCAGATGCTGAGGTAACACCATTTTTCATCTGGTCATAAGTTCAAATGAAGACATTTTAGTTGCATAAAATGGTGTAGCGACTCTCTGTGACCTCTGCGACTCTCTGTCACTCACTATTCTCTCCTGTGGCCCAACTCACTCTACAGGGCACACTCTGGATGTTCTGATCTCCTCAGACCTTCCCCTCTCTGTCCCTCTCTCCACTCCTCTCTCCTGGAGTGATCACTTTCTCCTCTCCTTCCACCTCACCCTCGCTACCCCTCAGGCCAAGCCACTTCCACCACTGCCACCCAGTTCTCGGTCATCCAACCCATGAAGCGCGTATCAGTTGAGGCTTTCACTGCTACCATCTCACCCCCTAATCCCCTTTTGGCTGACTCTCACCCTGATACATCCCTCTCCATGCTCCACTCTGCTTTATCTGATACTCTTGATATCCTTGCCCTGTCATGAGAATCTGCCTGAAGCCCAAAGCCAAGTGCAACTTTTGGTATGACTCAGACCTCGCCACCCTAAAACGCAAGTGCAGGGTGGCCGAGAGGAAATGGCGTGCTTCATGTACATCCTCTGACAAACTGGACTGCCGCCTGCTCCAAAGGCAATACCAGCTCTCTGTCCTAAACAAGAAGTGAGCTCACATCTAAACCTGTGTCTCTGGGGCATCTAAAAACTCGGCTGAACTCTTAAAAATCTGCAAGGAACTGGCCAATCCTGCCACAGTCTCTACCTCTCCTATCCCTTCCCAGGCCCTCTGCACGGCTCTGGCTTCTCATTTCATCTCTAAAACTCAGGACATCCTGTCTTCTCTCTCCTCCTCTCCCCTTCCTCCCACCACTTCCTGCTCTTCCTCTTGCCTTTCTTTGGCCACCTGTCCTCCCTCCTTCTCTGCCTTTCCCCCGTTCTCTGCAGACAATGTTTCTAGACAAGTCCGATCCATGAAAGTCTTGTCTAAACAGGTTCACCCCTGCTCCTCTAAAACTATCAATGACCACATTGACTCCCTGGCTCCTGCCTTGGCCGACTTCTGCAACCACTCCTTCGCCACTGCAGTCTTCCCATCCCCCCTGAAGCACTCCCTTGAGCACCCTCTTTTTAAGAAACCCTCTGCCTACTCCTCCTGCCCAGCTAACCATCGCCCAATCTCCATCACTCCCTTCCTGGCCAAGCTTCTGGAGAAACTGGCCATCTCCCAGCTTAATCTCCACACTGAATCTGTTGGTTGTCTCCATGATCACTAGTCTGGCTTTAGAGCTGCCAGAAGCACGGAAACTGCTCTCCTGAACATCTGTGAAGACCTGCTCTCCAACCTTGATGCTAACACCCTTGTGTCCTCATCCTGCTTGATCTCTCTTCTGCCTTTGACACTGTCAACAATGCCATCATGCTCAACCGTCTCTGGGATAACCTGGGTATCACTGGTCAGGCTCTGGCATGGCTGACTTCTTTCCTCTCAGACCGACCCTCTCAGGTCAAACTTGGGTCCTTGCTCTCTGCTACGTTTTTCTCTACCTGTGGTGTCCCCCAGGGGTCTAACCTCTCCCCCTAGCTGTTAAAGCAATACCTGGTACTCCTTGCCCATCGCATTGACGCTCTCTGCCCCAACTTTCAGTGCTATGCGGATGACACCCAGCTCATTTTCAGGCTACCCTCGGCCTCCTCCTCTCCTTCCCTTATCTCCGACTGTCTGTCTGCTATCCAGGAATGGTGTGCCGCCAATGACCTCTGCCTTAATGCCAGTAAGACTGAGATTCGCCTCATTGGCACTCCCGCTCCCTCCTTTCCCGCAGCTCTCTGGCCGGTCTCTCTTGGCCCTCTTCCTTCTCCCACCTGCAAGGCAAAAAACCTTAGGGTCATCTTCGACTCCACACTCTCCTCCCCTCACATCTCTCATGTCTCTAAGAAGTCGCACTACCAGCTGTACCTCCTTAGAGGTATTCTTCCTTTCATCTCCTTCCCCCAGAAGCTCACTGTCTCCAGAGCTCTGGTTCTCTCAAGGCTTGGACTACTGCAACAGCCTCTTTCTAAATCTGCCTGCTTCTACTCTCCGCCCTCTGCAACTTATCCAGAACAGGACAGCAAGACTTTTCCTTGGCCACAAGCCCAGGGATCATATCTCTCCAGGCCTGAAATCTCTGCACTGGCTCCCAGTGTCTGCGAGGATTAAGTTCAAAACCCTCTGCATCGTCCACAAGGTCTTCTGGGGTCTGGGGTCTCAATACCTTCAACTCTGTCACCTGAAATATCTTCCTTCTCGAGCTCTCCACTCATCCACCTCCAACTCCCTCAGGGTCAGTCGCTTCTCCAAGCAACGAGTTGGGGGTAGATCTCTTTCTTCGGCTGGTGCTTCCCTCTGGAACAGCATCCCTGCCTCCCTGAAACTTGAGGAGAACCATCTCCGGTTCCGGAAGCACCTCAAAATCTATCTCTTCTCTTCTGCTTTTTCTCCTCCTCTCCTCTGCTGACCTCCTGGCTGTAACCAGAACTGCACTGGCCACCTGGACACCCTCTGATCTCAGGCCCAGGCCCTCCCCCCTGCCAGCGTCACACACGTGCACTTCCCATCCGGAAACCTCCGCATTTGGGGACTGTTTCTATATCCCTACAGTCCTTCCTACCAGCCCTTGACAAATGATGTCTGCACTTACCCATGCACTTGCCACTAGCTGGCCTTACATACTTATTGTTATCTTTTCCCATGTACTGCACTGTCCCTGCCCCCTTGCCACACACTTGCGCAATCCGAATGACACCTGGCCTAGTAGGATTGTTTGTCTGTCCTCCCTTTGTTCCCCTCTCTTGCCTCGTCGCGCCTTGAAACACTTGTGTATAGACGCGTTATAAATGCCACATCATCATATCATATCATATCATAGCCTGAACAGCCATCAGGACAAGCCTGGGTCCAAAGTCAGCCAAGAACTTCTACATTATGCTTACAATTATCTTCTATCTCTAAACCCCTCAGCTCGATGCCGGGTGGTAGGCGATGTGGAACTTTCTTTTTACCCCTAGAATCTCCCACATCTTGGTCATCACCTCAATGGTAAAATGACTTCCTCGGTCCGACTCAATCATTTGCTTGAGGCCAAAACGAGAGATGATGAGGCTGATCATTAGCTGTCTCTGCCTTACATTTAGGGACAGGAAGACATTTTACCCACTTTGTAAACAGGCCTATTACAGTCAACATGTACCTGTTTCCTCTACAGGAGCAAATCCCTAGCCTGATGAAATTGACTTGCAAATCTGACCAAGGAATTGTCATTCCCCTTTTGTGTAGGGGAGCTCTGTGTGCGGGGGAATTTGGATGAAATTGTGCACACACAATACACCCCTTTAAATATATGTTGAGGTCCTGGCCCATGTTTTGCCAGTATTCAACCTCTCGCAAGATTTCAAATGTTGTCTGAAAACCCCTATGACCGGCAGTGGCCGTGTCATGGGCATGATTAAACATCAAGCTCCAGAATGTGGTAGGTACCACCCTCTGGTCAGATCCAGATAGGGATCTCTGTACCAACAAACCGTCTTGGATTCTAAACATTTTGGAAAATGTCATACACACCTGGAGATCCTCTTTACTGATATAATCGGATTCTGTTACAGCAAAACTCACAGTGGCTTCAATGTGTTGATAGGATTTTCCAAAAATAAGGTCCTCTTTTTGTGCAGTGATCAAATTTGCATTCGGGGCATCTTTACATCACTGAGTAGTTGAGAGTTCACTATCGGCATAAGCCTGAGATCTAGTTCGAGCTGTGCCTTGAATTTAACCTAGCAAGGATTCTGTATCTTTGAAATCCCCCTGCAGGGCTTCAGTTTTAGGCCACTGGTCTTCCAGGTCATTCCCTGTTTCTCGTGGCCCTTCTATCTTGGAATGATCTCTTATCTTTTTCCAATACATAGTCATCCCATTGGAGGTCACCAGATCATCAATAGACTGAATCAGTTTTCCATGTTTTAATGGTTTATTGTTGGCACAGAGCATGCCTCTATTATTCTAGTTTATCAGGTGTTGCACATACCCATTCCTGACATAGTCACAGACTGTGATTATCACAAGTTCTTTGAGTTGGTGGTGTACCGCAGAGAGGATGGCTTAATGAACGGCCATCAACTCTGCCACCTGACTACTTCGTGGTACTATTATGTAACCAGCAGAGGGCTTAGGGGATCTTACACCCAGGCAATCCCAATGTCAGCCACTAGCACTTTTTCTCCGTTATTGCCAACATGATAGGAGCACACATCCACATAAACTGTGGGTACCCCTGACAAGTATCTTCTGCATAGACCTTGTGTGGGGAAGTAAGGTACGTCTCCATATTGTCTTTAGTGGTTAGAGGTCCATCCTTGAGACGGTTTTCTTGAACACAATCATGCAAGTCCGCCAATCCTTCCACTTAAGACTCTTCTTGTTTTGGCCATACCTGACCTCCACAGGAAAGCCTTGCATGGACAGAATCCAGGAAGTAATTCTGGAATGACTTACATTCCCAGCCCGGATTCTGTCACTATGTATGTACTGCCATGGTTGGTGAGGAGTCTCTTCCATTATGTGCACCCCCCGGAAAAACTGGCAGTAATTTTTCAATGCCCATACTGTTGCCAGGAGTACCTTTTTGCAGTTGTTGAATTTTTTCTCTACAGAGGACAAAGCTTTGCTTACGTAAGTGATAACTTTGCTGACCGTGTTGTGCTTTTGGTACAATACCTCGTTATGCAGGTATCTGAAAACCCTGTTCCCATGGAACAACTCCTTATTCTTAATGGGGTAAGCCGAACAAGGAGCTTGAGAAAGGCTTCTTTTCAGTTGATTAACTGCCACTGATTACTCCTGACCCCACTCCCACTTGACTCCGGCCTTTAATAAATGGACCAACAGTCTAGTGACCTCTGTGTAGTCTTCAATGAACATTTGACTATAATTAGTGAGTCCAAGAAGGCTTCTCAATTCTCACAGTGTAGTAGGGTTTTTTCATTTCAATAATTCCTCCTCTTTCTTTGCCTGGGGGTTGAGACCCTCAGGGGTGATTTCGTGTCCCAAAAAGTTAACTCTGGTCTTACACCACTGTGCTTTTGAAAGGACAGTTTTGCTCCAGCCTTCTTCAACTGGGCCAGAATATAGTGAATCTCTGCAATATGTTCTTCCACAGCTGAGCTCTTAATCAATACATAATCCACATAGGCCAGATGTCCCCTTTCGCTGAAGTCTGGCATGGCCTGATGAAGGAAAATATCAAACTAATTTCTGGAATTTTTATATCAAAAGGGTGGTTGGGTCCATGCATATTTCTCCCCCCAAAGGTAAAAGTAAGCTTGTATTGGTCTTCCGTACTCACGGGTACCATCCAGTAACTGTTTGTCAGATCAATTGGTGCGTACACTTTTGACTCTTGGATCTGTGCTAGCCCTTCATCGATGTAGGGAAGGGGCCATCTTGGCATGTCAACCCATTTGTTTAACTCCCCTCAGGTCTGCACATAATCTCCATTGTCCATTGGGTTTTAGTATCCCCAGTACTGGTTGTTAAAGGTACTGTGGATCGGACTAATTATCCCATGGGATTCCAAATTCTTAATAATCTCTGTGAGTGACTCCATGGATGAGAGGTAACTGGTATTGTTTAATGAATACTGGAGCCATATCTGGGCCCATGGGTATGGTGGTTGAATTGATAGATGTATGTCTATAGTCATATGAATGTATGGAAAAGATATCCTGAAGTCCAGGAACAGCTGGTTAGGTATGGAGACCGACCCAGGTTGAGAGATTCCTAGACCCCAAATATGCAAGCCAGATCATACAGAGACTGTAGAGGCATCCTACCAACCAACAGGTTCTGAGAATGGTCTTCAGAAAAATGGGGACAGCCAAGAATCTGGGGAGAAGCATGATTGCCCAACTACACACATTGCACAATGTACATTAATTCCTACAGGTTTCCATTCTCTGACAAGGAAAATCACCCAAGAACAAACCGTGATGGAGCTCAATATTAAGACAATGATCGCTGAGCTGGCAAATAACCCACACTTTCTTTGTACAATTGAGGAAAAAGAGGGCAGATGTTATGCCCCGGTCAAAGTACAGGTTCAGTGTGAATTATCTGCTCTGGTGGATACTGGATCCCAACCTACTCTCCTGTACAAAAGGGCTTTCAACCAACTGAATTTAGGAAACAGAGACTCATTTTTCTTTGGGAGAGAACCCACCATTCCTGAAAGAGAGGATTTCTTTACCTGTCTCTCCACAAAGTGAGTTTTTCTTTGACCTCTTCTGCTTACCCTTTGATCCTTGGGTTTGAACTTCCTGTGAGTCTAAGGCTGATAGGTGTACAGGGGTTCTGTTCTGGTAAGAAAGAAAGCTTACTCAAAGGTTTGGAATCTCGCTCCGACCAAGGCCCCCCCCTCAGAAACCTGTTGATTGTCACGACTTTCCTTCAGTAATTTCCCCCCTCCACCGGGGCATCAGATTCAGGTGTTGGGTGATTCTGGGAAGCATGGTTAGTTTGAGGGTTCAACTGAGCCCTCAGGATGCACCCAAGGTAGTCGGCCAATCATTGGACCTGTCGCTCAAGTTGCATAACTTTTTCTCTGGTTACTGAGTTGTAGGGAGGTCTCTGCTCATACCTCTGCTGCTTCCTAAAAGAATAACTGTCACTTCTAGCTAAGTAGCTCAGGTATTGGACATTTCCACCATAATTTTCAGTCCTGATTCTTCTTTCTCCCTTGTTCAGGGATCTATTGTCCTGGAAACGGGGAGAAGGAGCTTTGTTTTGGAAGTTAGGCCATTTAAGGTACCTGTTTAAATAATATAGATTGGGAGGTTGAGTGGTACTTCTCTCCTGTGGGAAGTTTGGAGAGAAATTTCCCGGGGAAATACTCACCCAATTTTCCCCTCCCCTTGATGCCCGGGGAGTGTACACCTACCCATGGATCTGTTTTCTACCCTTAAATACAGGACTTACGTAGGTGGCATTGTCATTCTGCTGATACCCTGCCTCATTACCCTCTGATTGGGCCTAAGTGGAGAGTCTCCTCTGCCTCTCTTTCTGCGTATCAGCTGGCAGAGTATTATTAGGCCCCCCCATCTCCAGGTCCAAAGGAGGGGTCATTTTCACCACCACAACCTTGGCAACGGCAGGTCTGGTAGTTGGCTTAGTGGTTATAGGGTTGGTTTTATTGTCAGTGTGTTTATGGACCTCATATATCCTAGTGGATTGCTCTATTAACCAGTCCAGTGTCCTGTGCTTGTGGAAATCACAAACTAGTTGGGTAATTTATATATTTGGGAAGAGCGTGGAAGCATGTGGTCACAAGTTCATATTCACCCACCTGGAAGTCTGCGCAAATGCACGTTTTAATTCTTGTGGAAACTCCCTAGGTGCCTGATCATCCCCACATTGTAAATTAAATGCAGCCTTGCTGGCCTCTTGTGGGTTCCTGTGGGTCAAAAAAAGTTTCAAAATGGTCTATAGGTGGACCATTTATAATGATCCTGTTCTTCCAGCTCTGCACGGAAACTGGCGTAGTCCGGGGAAAAGGTCAATTTCCCAAACTCCATGCAATTGACATCATTTAAAATTTTAAATGATGAGATCATTTGCTCATAAAGTTCCAAATGCTCCCACACTGAATGCAGTGTTCTTGTGGTATGGGGTCATGAATCTCTTTATGGCTTTAGTCTGCCTGATTGGGTCTCTAACAAAACCCTTTCTCTGTTTTGTATTTCTTTTTCAGCCCAAAGCTTGAGTCCGTTCACCCTCGGAATCAGTGCTCCTAATGGCACTCCAGTCCCTGTCTCACAAGCTCCCTATCTATGTGAGATTGGGAATGCCTCACAGAATCACGTGTCTTCGACTCCTCCATTTGCCTGTGCCTCTGTGAGCTCTGAGGGTCACTTTTCCTGTCGTCACCTTTTGGTGAAGGATAGAACATAGTCTCTTCTTCAGACTGTTGCCAATTGGTACTAACCCTCATTCTAGGTAGTCTGGGGAAATCCAACCATTCACCTGAAAGTGTGAAGGTTTTCAAAATGCCCTTCCTAGGCTGAATATTTTGCTTTTGTTTTGCAGCAAAGTGGGCTAGGTGGTCTTTTTGCAATATCATTGTCTGTAAATGTTATCATCATATGACTTTTCAGGTACCGAAGTTCTCACAGACTATTTTTGGTCTCCCATGACACACTGATCCGGCTACCTTCACTTCTCCTGGGCAGAGGTGAATATCCATCATTGGCAGGTAAGGACTTGCTTTCCTAATCAGGTTGGCTAGGAATAGGCGAGGCCACCTACCTCATGTTTTCCTTTTCTCTATGAGTGGTATTCATGTGGTCAGGTCCAGTGTGTATATTGGAGGTTGTAGGTAAATGGTATGAGGTCCTTGATGGGAGGAGCAACTCTCCTTGGTCATAGCTACCAATCCCATACCATGGTTGGTGTGGGTGTCTCAATGACTGTTTATATTTTCAGATTTAATTATTTAATTCCTCACAGGATTTTCTGCTTATATTCAGAGAGTTGAGCTTTTAACTCTGACACAGAGGATTTGCTGGCTTCACGCACAGTGCTCTGAGCCACCAATTGATCCCGTACCTTCTGTACTTCATCTTGAAGGATTCCATATTCTCTCTGAGAGTCTTGTGTTATGCGCATCTTCACAGTGCTTATCTTTTAAAATGTCAAGCTATCTCTCCTGAGTGTGTCTATTATGCGCTCCCTTCACCAGGTCAGCTATGCTTGTCTTAAACGCTCCCTAAAATTTATATTTTCTTCCCTGATTCTGGTCAGCTCCTGAGAATCCGGTTGAACCTGTTCTACATCCCTTTTCTTCTGATTCACTTTTTGTAACAGGACCCTGTGATCCTGGTGTAACTTGTCTTTTTCCTTAATCAGTTGCATTTTCTGTTGTTTCAGAATTTTTAAATCCTGGTGCATCTGATCAAAGTAATTTTGAAAGTCAATCCCTTTTATAATTAACTAGCTGTTTTCATTTTTAAGCTCCTTCGTGGACTGTTTTGAAGCCACAATTTCATCCAACAATACTCAATTATGAATAGTCTGGTCATTCAATTGGTGTTGAAGGTGCCTTATGGTTTCTACACCCTCTTTATGTGTGTCTTTCAGTGCAGCAAAATCAATTTCTCACTCTGTGCTGGTCTGTAGGTAGGTTTTTACCTCATTTTGAGATTGCTCAATGAGGTTTTCATGTCTCAATTCAAGAATTTGGCTATCTTGTGATTTATCTTCTAGCTAATTGAGTGATTGCTGGTTTTGTAGGAGACTCGTACCTTTATTGTACAATCGCTCTTCTATTAATTGCAAATAAAAATATTACTGATGCAGGAGATGGACCATTTTACTCTGTTCCTCATGCACATTTTGAGTTATGTAAAACTCGCCCAGAGCTTGATGTAACATCCCACCATCCTGCCAAATGTCAGTGCCTACTGATGTAACATTTGGTACCATTCTAGTCTGCCAGCACCCGGCCCCCTGCTCATGCCAGTCTCCCCAAATGAACAGCTTGGCCAGGAATTGTTTTCTGGCCTTTTCCATTTCAATGGCACTCATTCTGAAAGTGGCTTTTTGCAACCTTATAAATTCTCTCTACACAGGATCAAAAACCTTGCACTTTATTCCTGGTAGATTTCAAAAATCAATACCAAATCAGATTACTTTTGCATTACCCTTATCAGTTCTTTATATCTTCAAGTCTTCAATAAAACATTTTATTCACAAGGAAGGTCAGCCGACATGTGTTGAGACCTTTGTCATCCTCAAGGCATGAAATTCTAGGTAGTGAGAACTGTTACTTTGCGACGATCGCAGTAAATTAATACAATTCAATGTTACATGCAGCTAACACTACTGAACCATAAGGAATCAATTACTCGTCGGTTAAAGATGCCTAAGCATATTATTTGTTTCTCTTTAGAGGTGGGGAATATAATTGGAGACATCTCGAGGGATTACACCCATTTAATTTGGTCCAGGCACAGCAGAATAATCCATAATCCAGCACAAACTGTAAGCACATTTTATAAACAATGCTAGTACAAGATGTATTGAGTGGTCCATAACAACAGTTAGAGCTTATCCATACCAAGAATACCATTTGCCTTGCTTGTACAGGTCGTGGACCGTATGCAATGTGCCATTTTGAAGGATCATACCCATATCAAAATTGTACACCTGCACCTGAATAATTGCAATACAGCGCAGACACGGTAAGCGCATAACATTAATTAACGTGAGCTCATGCAATTCAAAACTGGTTATTAGTACTTAGAGATGACACATTTACATTAAGTATGTTTAAACATTTATTTTAGAAAGAGTAGTTACTCATCACAGTATAATCGAGGACACTCCACATGGAATGGGACTGATTTCAGATTGACACAGCGCAATGGAGGCAGCAATGGTAGGTATCAACGAGCATACTATGTTCAGGCTACAATATTTAAGATTAACACAAAATGGTTACAATCTAATTATAATTACAATTTGTCCAAATAGGTATGCCTTTCAGTTTTGGAATAAGACTAGGTGAGCCATCAATGGCATAGATATTTAAATCATTACTGGATGAGAAAATACACGTGGTGACAATATGCTCACAGAGTATGGGCCTATGCCAGTATGATGGGACACATGTGCCAACACACTGCTGAGACACAAGACAATCTAAATAGTAAACACAAATGTATTACGTGGTGAAGGCCCCATTAAAATAGAGAGCATGCTTGCCAAGCGACACAAAGGTGATAGCCTGAGTCTCAGTAGGTGTAATGTGAGTGAGGGTTATCACTCAGCTGAGTTTAGGTAACACATGTAGGAAGATTAGACTATGATTGAACCAATCTTGAGAATGTTTATCTTTGTTTTGTTTTTCCGTTTCTGGGTCACCCCCGCACTGACGCAATTTGCATGGGTATGTAACCATTGACCTAATATTCCAATACTTGTTTATATCCTTTTATTTGCAATTGGCATACAACGAATAGGTACAATGATGGTTTATCATGCAATTTATATCATTTTTAAATTTCTTGTTTTGTATTATGATAACATATATGTTCATGCTCGGTTATATCAGCAGCCTTGAAGATGACAAAGGTCGAAACACGTGTCGGCTGACCTTCCTTGTGAGTAAACTGTCTTATTAAAGACCTGAGGGTATAAAGAACTCATTATTGTACCAAATATTTCCTTGCGTAAAGTGCAAGAGGCAGAGCGTGAAACACCTATTCCCACCACTTTGTTTTACTATTATCTGCTCAAGGCATTGTGTGGGTTGGCCTTGGGGGATAGGTAATGCATCCTGCCATTTCACATTAACTCAGAGTAGTCATAGCGCACTACCAAGGATACGGACCCAAACCTATTTTTACATGATTCAAAATAACACTGAGGTAAGTGGCAGCCTTCCCGCTGATGGTTCACCAGAGGATGATTTCATTTAAAAACCTAAGCGATAGCTATTCTTGATTGTCAAGAAACAAAACTGAATCAATGCAACATGGACACAGAAAATAAGGATTTCTTAAACCAAAGCATGTTTATTGGCCTGAGTGACATCAATGTAAGTGCCAAAAAGGCAAAGACTCTGAGTTTAATAGAGTTATCCCTGGAATTAAAAGAAATATTTCCTGTCAGGGACTCTTCCTAGAAATGATGAATCCTCAGTCGCTCACAATCTGGTGGTTTTAGTGTCCACACACTGCTTGCTTCAGTTCTGGTTGCCTCGGTTTGGATCTACTGCTTCTCGCACTTGTTTTTCTCCACCAAGGCTTTGGTGCCCAAATGTGCCTGCATGTTATGTCTTGGTGGTAGCTGTAGGGAGGCAGGGTGTTGCAAGCTTCCTCCAAGGGGCTGGCCATCTCTTCTGGTTTGAAAGCTGGGTTAAGTATCTTATTTCTCTTCCATATCCAGAGTGCCTAGTCGATTGCACTGTATCCAATCATATCAGGAGATTTCCATAAAGGGGCGGGACATGTTTTCTCTCCGTGACAAGCCCCTGCGACATAGTTATGATATGCTGGGGCGTGCCAGGGGGATCCTCACCACACTGCCCCCACTCCCAGCATCACTAAGTGGTGGTAGCACACACCCACATGGCTACTCCAACCTTCACCCCAAAGTCAGGCAGGGAATTTTATCCCAAGATCCATCACCCAGACCAAATATTTAGCCATATAAAATATGCCAGAAAAGGTTTTACAACTCAAGGACCCCAACTATGGAAACCAATCAATTCTTCACTGAAAGCCACTTGAGTCAGGTAAATGTTTGGTCCAGATATTCCTCTAACAGATAACTTGTTTTTGAACTATCACTTAATTGGGCTCCCTGCTCAATTGGCAACAGGTACCTAAGTGGTTTAACATGGGTATCGCTAGGCCTGTTTGCATAGCTCCTATGGTGTTCTATGTTATAATATCCTGACACAAATAATCTGGGCTTAACATGAAGCAGCAAAACAGTAAGGTAAAAATAAGTAATTTTACATGGAAATGAACGTAAACAGTAAAATAGAGGTCTTATAGGAGGAAAGTAAATACAAAATAATTACATTTAATATTTTACTATTGTTTCTAAAATTCTATGCACATGTATGTATTTGTTTTAAAGATGTTTTGGATTTCTTATTGATTTAGCACTACCAATCACCCATTATTTGCTTGTACCTATTTTAAGCCTTCAAGGTATACTTTGAACATTGTGGACATCCCCGCTTACCCCCGAGCATCATTTCAGCTCTCTGCCATCCTTACCTGCTCTAAACCATTCTTATCCCGCACAGGTGATCTTTTCTTTTTGTTTCAATGTATTTTATGGTTTTATATTAACTATTCGAGTTGGGATAATTTAGCTTTCTTCAGTTTCAAGTGATTTGTACCTCTAGGTTTTAAGTATTCGTTTTTGCAGAGTTATTTATACGGTGGTGCCTCCTACACATCTGCAGGATGCCACCTTCAAGACATCGACCTAATCAAGGTAAACCAGTGGGTACGCCTGTGCCGTGCAAAGTGCCCATGAGGTGGCATGCTAGTGTAGGTTTAACACCAGCAATAAAAAATGAATGCAGACTGGTGCCCAACCCTAGATATTAAATGCATAATGTCAGTGGGCATACTGTCTGTATTTTGTTTCAAATAATGATGTCAGACTGTATGTTTAGGGCATACCAGGAATGAACTTTGTGTGTGTGTGTGTGTGTTAAATGTATAACCTCATGTCCTGAACCTCTGTTGTCCTATTCCATAGACCCTCGGCTAGAGGATAGAGGAAGTGGTCAGCTAGTGTCACTGCAAACCATGCGTGGTCTACTTTACTTCTTTATGGGTTCTCTGTCTATCCATTAGTTACTGCCGCATTCTAGTGGGAAGTCAAATATAAGAGCCATTTCTTGATTCTGGCATGCCTTTAATATAAGAGCGCTTCTATGTCTATAGTGTGCAGCAGCCGTCCCGCTTCTCCCACCTCCCCGTCGTCCGCTGCTGCTGTCCCCTATGCCTAAACCTGTCTCCCTCCTAGTGGTCTGCTATTGATTGTCCCTCATCAGCTTGCACCGCCTGTGCTGGCTGCTCAGTCATGGTGGCACACATCATTTAGTGTATCGGCAGGAGATACAGTGTTTGATCGAGTCTCGGCCGCGTGCGTGCGTTTATTCTCATGTAATCACTCTACTTCTCTGCGTGCTTGAGTGTGCATGTGTCAATGGAGCGAAATGTAGAACTAGCATTTGTTTGCCGTGGGTAAGTGATGTGGCAGTATCTTGATTGATTGAGGTGTGATGTTTGATCATTATGCACACGTAGCATGCATAACTGTCTCTGGCATGCCTTAATCCAGATCTCCTTCCTGTACAATAGTCACACTAGCAATGCAGGCTTGCAAGAAGCCGTTGTTGCATATCCTACAGCTACCTGTGTCGTTGAGCAAGATCCGCGCGTCAATCGTCCGTCCACTCTGTTGATGGTATCCATTGAACGTTTAAAAATCGAGCTTAGGTCATGGCTTTGTGCTGCAAGTGAGGTTAATAATCATGTGTTAAATGTTAAAGGTATTTATACCGCGCACCGTCACCAACGGAGTTGGTCCCTGTTGGAGGCCCGCCTCGGGTCTCAGGGGCGGGCCTCAGGTGGTGTCGGGGCCTCCAACACCAGACCCGGGGTCTGCGGTCACGCAGAAAATGAGGGCAGGGATCACCCCGCTATAGCCGGATCACCGGCCCCGGTAGTCACAGCTGGGTGCACCCAGCAGAAGGGGGGCCACTGTGGCGTGGGGGCACCCAGGGCACACAGCGGCCTAGGAAACTGACACGTGGCAAGGCCCTCCCCCCGACAAAGACAAAGACACGAGTTGCCGCTTCCTGAGGCTCTGCTGCACTGCCCTCGCTGTGCCAGCAGATCCCCCTTTATTAAGGGAGCATCATGACACCGTCATGACGCTCACGTCAACGAACCACTAGACCACCACACAACAGTCCCCAGGCGCTCTGGCGGATCTGCAAACGAGAAGGTGGGATGGGTTAGTAGGTGAAGCGGGAGTAGGATAGTGAGAGGAGTGGTGTTCTGTTGGCCGCTTCAACTCGGTATACACCGGGTGCTGAGCTTTGGTGCGAGTATCGGATCGATGTCAGTCCTCGTGTGCTGTCGGTGTTGCTTATGTGTTGTTGCAGTGTTGTGAAGTGCATGCGGGTTGTTGTGCGAGAGATGGTTGTGTGAGATTTTTGAGTGAGATAAGTCTGCAGAAAACTGAGTTTTTTGTTAGAGGGTTGTATGAAGTATAACATGTTAACAATCAGGACTCCATCCGAGTGTGGCACTCGCCAATCCTCCCAATCTCTTCAGGGTGGGCAAAGGGTTACGCCTGGCTGGGTTTTGGTTTGTGTGAGGCGCCCTGTGCTGTTCTGGCGAGCTCTATAGGTGTTCTAATTGCTCCTCGCCGTTCTATTCTAGTGAGCTCTGTAGGTGTTCTAATGCTGATGGATTGCTTAATGTGGGTTGGGTGTCTATTCTCCTCCTTGGGTGTTGTGTTGGTATAGTGGACTCCTCTCACAAACTTTCTATCTAAATTCATCTGGTGGCGGTTTGGATATGGTACGTCCGGGAGGGAGTGGATGAGTCATTTAAGGGCATTCGTCTCGGGCTGAGTATGTGGTCAGTCTTTGGTGACCTCCTTTTGTGGCCATTTCCCATGATATCTTGTGGTCTGTCGTGAGTAGAATTTGGGCAGGCCGGGACCCCCCAAAAATGCAAAATGGACAGTATGTACAAATGGCTATGAACTATTGCACGCCGTCACCGCACCCTACTCCCTGTATAGTCCGTGGGCTCCCCCACCTGCCCCCATCACATTCGCTGGGCTCCCTCATCCCACTCCTGCCCATTCCCTGGGCTCTCCCCACCCCATCACAGACCCTGGGCTCTCCCCACCCTGCTCCCTACACTATCCCAGTGCTCCCTCCCGTCCTGCTCCAACAACAGTCCCTGTGCTCCCCCCACTCCGTTCCCAACACAGTCCGAGGCCCACTGGGAGTTAGTGAATTTTTTGAGTGGACGGACATAAATATTTCCCACAAAAATCAATGGGGGTTCGTGGGGGTTTTTCTGCCCGTGAATTTTGTATTTAAATGATGGCTTAAATTGTGGCATTTTAAAAGAAATTGGTAAAAAGCCAAACAGTTTGCAATTGCCACTGGGGGCATAGTGGGAAAGCATGGTATTTTTGACTGGACATCAATGATAGATAGATATGCAGTTAAAAAATACCATCCCTGTCCCCTGGGCTCCACAGCTGATTTTGGCAGGTAGGTAAGGGGATTGTGAAACAAAGGCATTTTTAAAATGCCTTTGTTGTTCAACCCTCCTTCCCCCATCTACCCCCACTCGCCAAAGTCAGCTCAATGGACCAAAACAAACAAACACACACACACACACACACACACACATTCATACACCAATTACTCTATCATTCACATGAGCACCCATCACCGTAAACTCATTCATAACACAAGCATACACACATCCATACACATATTTAAATAAAAAATCAATGAACATAAACATACCTTCTGCAGCGGCCTGTGCATGGGTGCTGATATGCCCTGCTCCAGGTTGCTCTGTCCATATGTGCAAGGAGGCGCAGGAGCTCCGCCTCACACATACAAACATGCAGCGCCCCAGCTAGCATTTCTAATGAGATATGCAAGGCTGGTGAAGCAAAATTCCCCCAGCGTTGCATGGGTCCGTGAGCATGTTCATCTGGGGAACAGAACTGTCAAAGGGAAACAGTGCTCCTTTTGACAGTTCAGCCATCCCAGGTGCACTCCCTCAGTTGGAAAAGGCAGCTGAGGGAGTGCTCAGTGTTTTACTGGGCTGGCTCCTCGGCTCCTTCCTAATGGTCGAGGGGGCCACAGGGTGGACGTCCCCTCACCGATTATGGATGAGCCACCAGGCTCAGACTATGCTATAGGGCAATAGGGCAATAGGGCAATAGGGCAATAGGGCAATGGGCGTATCAAAAATGCAAAATGCTAGTGAAAGGCAGTCAAAATGGGACACTTTTTTGGCCAATGTGGGCCAGTTTGATGAGTTACTTTACTATGCAGCTAGTAGTTTTCACCATTGTTGCCGAATAAATATTCTTTAAATATCACAATTTGCTTACATTTTTACAAAACACACCCCCTGGGGTACTATTCAAACAGTCTGTGACTAAAGGAATGAATATCCATTTGCAACTGCGGGTCACTTTTTCATTGGTTCCTAAAACAGTTTTATGGTCCAGTCCGACCACGTGAGCCGCTCCTGCCCATTTCCTCCAATAAAAAAATAAATAAAAAAAAGAACCCCCATTTTTTTTTTTTTTTACATTTTATGCTGGGCTCCCGCACCCCCTGCGATGCGGCCGCACCCCCCTGGGTGTGTGCGCCCCACAGTTTAAAAACCTCTGCCTTATACCAAAGCAGGGAGACTGCCCCTGCCTCATGGAGTGGCATAACGCAGCAGCAGTGCTCTAAGTAAAACCTGCTGTGGATGCTGTAATGTTTGTGTGACGTCATGTGTTTACCAGTCTAAATGAATTGCAACATGCTCCTGGTGCGATCTAAAGATGGTCCATCTTGTCTTGGTTTCGAGGATTGCTCAAGGTTAAATAATCTTTCAATCTAGACTTTGGTTCCCACTCATAAAAATTCTCTGAGTAAATAAGTATTAGATTTTGTGATGTCCTTATTTCGATATCCCCTTGACATTGCAGACCACATTCTGTAACTTGTGAGTGCAAATTCCAATCTGTTCTTGACCAATATCATCCACCCCCATTTGTCATACACACATCTTATGTTTCTCTTAGGATGTCTGTACATTTGGAACAAAGCATGTGCACAGTCATCCTTACCCTTGGACCTACTTCAGATTATTTGTGGGGGGGAGGAAACATTATCTCCAGATGTCGCTTGGACCCAAATGGATTGACTGATGTCACAGCCATATTATCCTTGCATCCAAATCTTGAGGCTGTCCGAAGTGTGTATGCTTCAATGTTTTAATGTTATGGTGAGAGTTGTGACAAAATGAAATGAGCACCAAGACTTATGTGTCCCTTATGCATAGCAGAGATTCAAGCAGGCAACCCTTTAATCACAGTCATACATAAATATCTGTTGCCAATCCTATGTTCCCAAAATGGTCTTTGGTTTTATGCAAAGCAGCTTGTAACCCTCACTGATACTATTTCATAGAGGTATCCCCTTTCTCATAGAGGTATTTTAAAAGACTACACCAGATGTGTACCAGACTGACTTTCGTGGAATTATAACCTTCTATCAGATAATAATGTATATGGGTTATTATGGGTTTTGATAAAGTGCTTTTCTCAGTAAGGCAATTGTAATGTTTTAAATATGACTCCAATATATCAGTCAAAAGGTTTATTCTGGATACTAAGATCCATAAAACACAAAAACAGCATTACATACATCCATAAAATAGCAAATTTCATAAAATATCTACCTTAAGAGCATGTACAAAAACCATGTCAGGCGTTTATAAAATAACTGCAATGAAATAGCATTAATAATAATACAAAATCACTGTTCCAACTACCCGGTTGCCTCAATATTTAATACATTAGCACCATTTCAACTGTGTTCCACCAGGATATTAAAAACAATCTCAGTCTCCCTCGAGCCTCATCAGCCCCTTTCTAAAGTACATTGCTCTTCAAAAAAGAGAGCAATTCCCAAGCAGTGAAAAAGGAGTCAGCACTCAAAAGAAATGTGAGAGCCACTTTTTAATGGTGGATCTCTGTCTTCTCCAATATATAGTGGAAGTGCTCATTACAAATAAACACTGTGAAAATGTAAAAATATGCAGTTTGCAATGTTAGTACAAGTAAATAATTCCTTTTTTATAGCTAACTAGCAGAAGTACCCATTCTCCGAACAGGTTTTGTGGACAGACATAACACTGATCCTGTAGGTCGCTCTTCCGATTCGCTTATCACTTGATGTGCTTTGCACCCTGAATTAAACTGCACTGAGAATGGCTGTGTGTGGCTGGCTGGCATACCGTGGAGCAGACTTTGGGGGGAGAAGAGAGTTGATGTGCTGCTGCATACTGGGACCTCCTGTGCTCTCTCCCCACCTGTAGCCTCACCATGGCGTGATGCAGTTCGTTGCAGTCCAATGCAGTGCAAATATTCTGGAAACTGTGCATCCTAGGGCCTTGAAACGCGGTTTTCAATGTCCCAAAGGTACCTCAGGTTTTATTCCTCATGTCAGGACTGGTTGAGAAACAACATTTTTTGTTTCCCTTCCCGGTGAACATGGTTTACGGCTTCGTCAGCAGGCACCATCTCGTGAAAAACCCATGGAAAAGTAATTTCACCTGATGCAGCAAAGATTTTTGTTTCCCTAACCGGTGAACATGGTTTATGATATTGTAAAGCTGGTTTAGAATCAACATTTTTTCACCAAGCCACAAACCCATCAACATTTATTTACTTGTGCTGAAATCCGGGGAATGGGTGGGGTGTCAAATGTCATGTAGCCAGTATTGTCCGGAGGATCCTAACAGGTAACTACGCAACATTTGGTGCAGATTGGTGAAACACTGTGGAAATGTATAGGGAACAACGCTTCAGCAAGCCACAAACCCATAAAACCCTGCAACAAACCCACAGACAAATGCTGACTTTTATATATAGAAGTTTTCTAAATTATCACAGACCACAACCCAACATCAAAGATATGCGTGGGGGAGAGATACTGAGTGGGGGAAGGTGGAACTCTAGATCAGCATTTGATATTCTAGTGGTCCTTACTGTCTACAAACCATCTTCTAAATTATCATTTTTAAACATTTTATTCATGTGAAGGGAAGAACACAATGTTAATCTATAAAGTCCAAAGCGACATAAACTCAGACTTTAACATGATTTAGTCTATAAGCAATATACATTTTAAGGTAATAGGAGCATGCTAAACATTCCAGCCAGTGACATGCCAAGAACCATAATAAAAAGAAAATCCCTCTAGTCTCACATCTTAATTTATACATAAGTATATGATACAAACAAGATTGAAACAAAAACAATTCTCACACAACATGGAGAAAAGGACTAAGAAACACATACATGATATAATGCAATAAAGTCGCTCGTTGCGCTATTCCAGCTCTCTAAATTGGAAGTTGTCCTCTACACTAACTTCTTCATAGAAGCTAGCCTTCTGAGATCAATGATCCAAAGGCCTGTCAGGGGCTCTTTCTGATTTTTGCAAAAATGAAAAAGCTCAACTTGCTTGTCAGTAAAAATACCTTGTACATGAGATCTCCTTGCCAAGTTTGCATTTCTGACATAGCCATTTCGTGGTTTAAAAGTGCTAAAAGGGCTGTTTCCTTTTAACTAACAGCTCCACTTCTTATTATCTTTTACTTAAATGTCTAAAGCTTATATTTGCCAAACTTTGTTTTATTCTCAACTGTCCTTTTTCCATATTATCCACTCTTATTGCCCCCTTTCCCCAAGGCCTTATGTAGAAGGATGTTAAACTCAATGCCAGAGTTTATTTATCCAAAGGGGGTTCGGGTCCACGTGTACTGCTGCCCCTGAAGGTAAAGGCAAGCTTGTACTGATCTTTCCTACTCAAGGCTACTGTCCAGTAGCCGTTGGACTGGTCAGTGTGGGTGTATGTCATGATGCCTGCCCCTGGAAGACCAGACCAGGCCCAGCAGCCCCGGAAGCAGGCATCATGCCATTTGGAGCATGCCCAAAAGCCCCAGTTAGGGTCTGTTTGGGTACAGTCCTGGTGCCTATGGGCCAGGCTCATTAAGATAAAGTCAGTCCTGGCGCCATGGGAGCCAGGCTCATTATTTATAATTTACCTGAAGCAGACCATGCTGCATACTCACCTGAGGCAGACCATGCTGCATGAAGACTCAAGCCAAATGAGGCTTAGGAGGGACTATTTTACTGAAGGGACTATTTTGTTACTTGGGTGGGGCTGTGGAAGAATACTTACCTGGATTTTCTTCCAAGGCTATTTAAACCACGCCCAGACAGCCACACGTGCTTCGCGTTATTCTGCTTGCTGCAGCGTAATGCTCACAGTGTTCTCAGCAGCTCCAGTCTTCAGCCACGTCAGCTTCATTCCTGGGACTCCTGAAACAAGAAGACAAAAAGGATAAAGGTTAGAACAGGAGTTTTAACTTTAATCCTTACCTGAATCCTGATCCATTTTGCCACGGAACTGAAAGACAGAAGTCTTTGAAGCATCGCTTCGCATTCCTATGGCGCCGCGCTGAACTCACCTGCTTGGCGGTACTTCAGCATTCCATCACGCTCTCTCCATCTCGCGGCCGCCCTCCGACACCTAAGGATACAAAGACAGCAAGGTGAGCAAGGGGACTCTCTAAGGCCATACAAGCTACCCCCAAGGCTTACCTGATTTACCACGGGAGGTACTCACCTCATTTCGGGTCGGCGCAGTCAACTCTGCTTCATCGCTGTACCCCGGCCCCTAAGGGGAGAAAGCAAGGACAATACCAGTTACCCCCCACAAAACATACCTGATTTACCACGGGGGTCTCACCTCATCTCGGGTCGGCACCGTCAACTCTGCTTCATCGCCGTACCCCGGCCCCTAAGGGGAAAAAACACAATAGACTTACCTGAATCTTACCGAGTGCCATTTGGAAATCTTCGAGTGGATAATCGGCAACTTACAAGGAATCGGACAGAGTGAAGAGCAGACATTTGAACTCTTATGAACAATTGGACTTTAGAGTCAATACTGGAACTCACCAATTCCTCTACGCCAGCGAAGTAACTGGTCATCAACGCGCCCCTGCGGTCGACGCAGGATGGAGAGCTCATCCTTCCAAACCATCAGGTGAGACTAAGGAGGGGACATCAAGAGTGATCAGTGGGAAGACAACAGGAGTGGGGAAGGTGGGTTGACACTCAATTCCACGGGTGGTTAATTCTTCTTCTCATTTGCAGAAGAATATTCTTGCGAGCCAGACAAACAAGGCTGAGTGGGCCAGTCCAGTCAGTCATCTCGGCGCTACAAGTCACGCTGGTGGAAATAACAGCGGCCCAGTTCCGGTTGACGCCCCCGTGGGAACCAGGTGAGCGTAACAGAACGCGAAGACTACCCACAAATACCCACCTGGGCGTCATGGAGACCTCGGAAACTGATCAGTTGGCCCAATTATTAGGGGAATTAAGGGCCGAAGTGCATTCCGCCCGCCAAGAAACCAATGCCCTCAGGAGGGAACTGATAGTGTCAAAAGAACAAACTGATGAGTTGGCCAGACAACTATTAAAGAGCCAGGCTGGACAAACACCTCTACCAGGACTTGGGGCAAGTCCAGCTCCTGTACCATCGAGTAACCCGGTGCAGATAAATTTACCTGGAGCCGTTCCTTTGGCTCCGCCTGAACGCTTTGCCGGGGACCCAAAAGGGTTTGCAACATTCATGAATCAATGCCGCTTGCACTTTTTATGTAGACCTGGAGCTTTCCCAAACGATCAGGCCAAGGTAGCCTTTGTACTGTCATAGCTCAGCGGCAGTGCGGCGGATTGGTCTATTCCACTAGTTAACCAGGATGACCCGATTCTTCGAGATTTCCAGGGTTTTCAAACAAGCATGGAAAGACTATTCGCCCGACACTCCCGAGGACAGGCTTTGGACAACAAACTTTTATCCCTACGTCAAGGTAACCAGGATCTTTTATCTTACATTGCAACTTTCAATAGATTAGTAGTGGAAACCGAATGGCCTGAAGCCAAGCGAATCACATTATTCCATCGAGGACTTCGAGGGGAACTCAAAGATGTTTTGGCCCAAATCGTGAACCCGCCTCAAGACTGTGCTGAATATATAGATCTAGTGGTCCAGCTCGATCACAGACTTCAAACCAGGAAGGCTGACCGAACCAAGTTTGAGAACAGGGTTTTGGTTAAAACCCACGTAAGCTCCAAGGGAGCAGATGTCTCAGAACCGATGCAAATCGGGGGGGGGTTAAAGGACCCCTAACCCAAAAGGAGAGAGATAGAAGACGGCAACTGCAATTATGTTTATATTGCGGAACTGCTGGTCATTTTCTTCGGAACTGCCCTGTAAAACCACCCAAGAAAGTTATAGGAGCAGCAGACGAAAACCATGTGAAATCTGACTCGGGAAACGACCACGCCCGGCAAGCGTAGAGGTCCGCTTGCCGAGCTTAAAGAAGGACACTCTGACCTTGCATTTCACCATACCCATGGTCCTTGTAGATCCAGAGCAGCCATCACGCATGCACGCGGTAAAGGCGTACGTAGACAGTGGAGCCATAGGAAATTACTTGGACGGGGAATTGGCTCCCAGGATGAATCTATCTCTCACCCGCAAGACCACGGCCGATGTTGTCACCACTGTAGATGGAACGGAAATCGCCTCTGGACGCATAACTCATTCTACTGCAGAGATGACATTGCTGAGTCAAGATGGGCATCAAGAGGCTATGATGTTTGACTTAATCAAGGCCCCACAGTTTCAGCTGATACTGGGGATACCTTGGTTGGAAAAACATAATCCCTGTATTGATTGGCGAGAGAAGAGACTATCCTTCCCGGAATGTGCTCACACCTGCTACCCAAGGAAAACTCAAAACTCAGTCCTGGCCCCAGTAATTCCAGTAGCCATGCAATTACCTGTTGAATACCAAGACTTTCAGGATGTCTTCCAAAAGGAATAGGCAAACACCTTACCACCTCACAGATCGTATGATTGTCAAATAGATCTTGTACCTGGAGCACAACCACCTTGCAGCAGAATCTATGCCCTTACGGAACCCGAAAATCTTCATTTGCGCCAGTACCTAGACCAGTACCTTGCTAAAGGCTTCATTCGCCCGTCCAAATCCCCTGCATCTTCAGCTTTGTTCTTCGTACCGAAAAAGGAAGGCGACCTTAGAACATGTATAGACTACCGCGCACTGAATCAGATAACCATCAAGAATCGATACCCACTGCCTTTGATCCCAGAACTACTAGACCAGGTGAAGGACGCTTGTATATACACGAAACTGGACCTTCGGGGGGCATATCATCTGGTACGTGTCAAAGAGGGTGACGAATGGAAGACTGCTTTTCGCACCAAGTACAGACTATTTGAGTACCAGGTGATGCCCTTCGGACTATGCAATGCACCAGCAGCCTTCCAGTTCTTCATGAACGATGTCGTCCGAGAGCTTATCGACGTTTGTGTGGTCGTTTACATCGACGACATCTTAGTATACTCTTTATCAGAATCTGAGCATGTAAAACACATCCGAGCAGTCCTAGAGAAGTTACGCCAGCATAAATTATATGCCAAACTGGAAAAATGCATCTTCCACACTACGGAAGTGGAATTCCTTAGATTTATTCTGACCCCGAGAGGAATCCGGATGGATACACGAAAAGTGGATGCCATTCTTAATTGGCCTTCTCCAAGTTCAATCAAAGGAGTTCAAAGCATGCTTGGCTTTGCCAATTTCTACCGCAGGTTTATCCCGGACTTCTCGCACATTGTACATCCCATCACAACACTATTGCGAAAAAACAAACGCTTTGTGTGGACAGAGGAAGCCGAGAACGCCTTCCAAGAGTTAAAAGCTAAATTCACATCTGCTCCCATATTAAGACACCCGCGCCCCAAGCTTCCCTACATAGTGGAAACAGATGCATCCAGTTCAGCCATGGGAGCAGTCCTTTCCCAAAAGGATCCCAAAACTAACCAGCTTCACCCAGTGGCGTTTTGGTCAAGAAGATTTTCAGCCCCCGAATTAAACTATGCCATAACCGACAAGGAGCTGCTGGCCATCAAGTCCGCCTTCAAGGCTTGGCGGCACTATCTACTGGGTGCCAGACATACCATCACGGTCATCACCGATCACCGCAACTTACAATACCTAAAGACAGCCAAAGCCCAATCTTCGCGCCAACTCCATTGGGCATTGTTCTTCGCCGAGTTTGATTTTTTAATAATCTATCGACCAGGTTGTAAGAATGGTAAAGCAGATGCCTTGTCCCGGATTGGAATGGGAGAAGCAGAAATAACTTTAGAACCCGTACCCATAATTCCGGAACAGAGAATCCTTGGCCTGACTTCCATACAGACACTGGAGAACATTCAAAACAAGATCCACCAACTCTTTGATTCCGTTGCCCTACAGGACTGGGCAAAGAAAGGTCCAGAGTACTCTGTCATCAATGATTTACCTTATTACCAAGGCCGGCTATTTTTACCGCAAAAGGAACTACAGGAACTTGTCATTTCCCATTACCATGACACTTTAATAGAAGGGCATCCGGGTATTGCAAAAACCAAAGCTAAAATTAGGAAGCAATTTTGGTGGCCTACCTGGCGAAAGGATGTCAAGTCATTTGTCATGTCTTGTGGCATTTGCGCACAAAATAAAGGGCAAAAGAAAAAACCTGCTGGATTATTGCCACCATTAGACATACCACCTACCCCTTGGCAAACCTTGACATTAGACTTCATCACGGATTTACCCCCGTACCAAGGTTACAATAAAATTCTAGTTATTGTAGATCTTTTTTCTAAAATGGCCCACTTCATTCCTTTAAAAGGGATACCTTCAGCTTCAATCCTGGCCAAGGAATTCCTTGAAAATGTTGTCCGCCTGCATGGCTTTCCTTCAGTGTTAATTTCAGATCGGGGCAGTCAATTAATTTCACATTTTTGGAGGAAATGCTGCCAACTGGCACAAATTGATGTTAGGCTTTCGACCAGTGACAACCCTCAGACCGACGGTCAAACGGAGAGGACCAACCAGACTCTTGAACAGTACCTCGTTGTATGCTACATCAGTCTGAGGGGAATTGGAAAGACATTCTGTGGATCGCAGAGTATGGGTACAATAATTCCGTACACTCAGGAACTGGACAAAGTCCTTTTCTTACCAATTTTGGGCACCATCCTCGAACCTCGGATTTGGACTCACCCCAGCATTTAGAGATGCCCGCAGTGGACCATCTCCACGCTGTTATTACAGAAGCCTTTAAAGAAGCAACCTTCCATTTGCAAAAGGCTAAGGAAAAATACAAAAAGGATGCGGATCAGCACAGAAGTGAAGCTCCTCAATACCAAATAGGGGACCAAGTATGGTTAGCCACTAAGCACTTACCACTCAATGGGACTTGGACCTTTAACCCCAGGTATTTGGGACCTTTTTCTGTCAAGGCAATTATTAACCCAGTGGCCGTCAAGTTGGACCTACCTGCTCATATGCGAATCCATCCCGTTTTCCACGTGTCTCTTTTGAAGCCAGTGCAACCAGGAACAAGGCTAATCACTCCACCTGAACCAAACCTCATAGACGGGGAGCCCGAGTTCGAAGTCAAGAATATTTTGGACTCAAAAAGAGTGAGATCAAAACTCTTTTACTTAATTGACTGGAAAGGTTATGGTCCACAGGAAAGGTCTTGGGAACCTAGTGACCACGTGCATGCACTTCGTTTAGTGAAGAGGTTCCATCGGGAATTTCCAGACAAACCACGGCCAAGGGGGAGAACGACTTTAGGAGGGGTCTTGAGGGGGAGTGCTGTCATGATGCCTGCCCCCGGAAGACCATACCAGGCCCAGCAGCCCCGGAAGCAGGCATCATGCCACTTGGAGCATGCCCAAAAGCCCCAGTTAGGGGCTGTTTGGGTACAGTCCTGGTGCCTATGGCGCCAGTCTCATAAAGATAAAGTCAGTCCTGGCGCCCGCTCATTATTGATAACTTACCTGAAGCAGACCATGCTGCATACTCACCTGAGGCAGACCATGCTGCATGAAGACTCAAGCCAAATGAGGCTTAGGAGGGACTATTTTACTGAAGGGACTATTTTGTTAATTGGGTGGGGCTGTGGAAGAATACTTACCTGGATCTTCTTCCAAGGCTATTTAAACCACGCCCGGACAGCTACACGTGCTTTGCGTTATTCTGCTTGCTGCAGCGTAACGCGCACCGTGTTTTCAGCAGCTCCAGTCTTCAGCCACGCCCGCTTCAGTCCTGGGACTCCTGAAACAAGAAGACAAAAAGGATAAAGGTTAGAACAGGAGTTTTAACTTTAATCCTTACCTGAATCCTGATCCATTTCAACACGGAACTAAAAGACAGAAGTCTTTGAAGCATCGCTTCGCATTCCTACGGCGCCGCGTTGAACTCACCTGCTTGGCGGTACTTCAGCATTCCATCACGCTCTCTCCATCTCACGGCCGCCCTCCGACACCTAAGGAGACAAAGACAGCAAGGTGAGCAAGGGGACTCTCTAAGGCCATACAAGCTACCCCCAAGGACTTACCTGATTTACCACGGGACGTACTCACCTCATTTTGGGTCGGCGCAGTCAACTCTGCTTCATCGCCAGCCCCTAAGGGGAGAAAGCAAGGACAATACCAGTTACCCCCCACAAAACTTACCTGATTTACCACGGGGGTCTCACCTCATCTCGGGTCGGCACAGTCAACTCTGTTTCATCGCCGTACCCCGGCCCCTAAGGGGAAAAAACACAATAGACTTACCTGAATCTTACCGAGTGCCATTTGGAAATCTTCGAGTGGATAATCGGCAACTTGCAAGGAATCGGACAGAGTGAAGAGCAGACATTTGAACTCTTATGAACAATTGGACTTTAGAGTCAATACTGAAACTCACCAATTCCTCTACGCCAGTGAAGTAGCTGGTCATCAACCCGCCCCTGGTGAGACTAAGGAGGGGACATCAAGACTGATTAGTAGCAAGACAACGGGAGTGGGGAAGGTGGGTTGACACTCAATTCCACGGGTGGTTAATTCCTCTTCTCCTTTGCAGAAGAATATTCTTGCGAGCCAGACAAACTAGGCTGAGCGGGCCAGTCCAGTCAGTCATCTGGGCGCTACAAGTCACGCTGGTGGAAATAACAGCGGCCCAGTTCCGGTTGACGCCCCGTGGGAACCAGGTGAGCGTAACAGTGTACACCTTTGACCATTGGATCTGAGCCAGCCTCTGATTGATGTAGGGAAGTGGCCATTGTGACATCTGGACTCGTTTGTTCAACTCCCTCAGGTCTGCACATAGTCTCCCTTGGCCATTTGGTTTGAATATCCCCAGTGCCGGGTTGTTGAAGGTTCTGTGGATCGGATGAATTATCCCACAGGATTCTGAGTTCTTAATAATCTCTGTGAGTGACTACATGGATGTGAGAGGTAACCGGTATTGTTTAACAAACACTGGAGCTATCTCGGGGTCCTTGGGTATGATGGTTGAGTGAAGGGCCGTGTGTCCACAGTCGTATGAGTCCACTCAAAAGATATCTTGGAATTCCAGGAAGACCTGTTTCAGATTTTGTCTTTGCTCCTCTGTCTTACAGGCATCAGCAAGATTGTTCCTTTCCTTGACCATCTGATTGAAACCTGGAAAGACCTCTGGCTTGGCAATTTCAGCTGTATCCTCCAGTTGGGTGGAGAGATCTCTTTTGATGGTGTGGATCTGGACAGGAGGTTCCAGGGAGTCAAGATAGTGGTCCTTGACTCTGAATACTATCTCCTCCCTCCTGATGTCACACATCACCTCTTTTACATCGTAAGGGCAGGAAGAGTACACCAGAAAATTCCCCCCATGTCTGGAAAAGATCTTTTCTGGAGGAAAATCATCGCTGATGTTGAAACAGTCGTTTGGGATTGTTCCCATGATTTCATTACCTAAATCAATAGAATAATGTTGGGCATCAACCACCATTCCAATAAAGGTGTCTGCCACCAAATTGATACTTTGAGGGTCACTGTTATCCACCAATATTTGAATGGTGTCATGTTCTAGGTCTACTAGAGGTGTCGGATTTAAATACACACCTTGTTATTGGAGCTGGGAATTCAAATTTATATGGGCGTCCTGATGTTTGAGGTTCTGTCCTCACTTAATTTGGAGGGGAATAGTAAATTGCTGCAACTGCCCTGGGATGGTAACCTCTTTTCGCACTTGAACACCAACCACATTATGCAGCAATTGAGCTTACCAGCATGGTTTTTCAGTGCTGTCCGATCCCATGGGGTTATCCCCTATCCCCTAGTCGTGACCAGGCTTTATTAGGGAATGGTCTGATCCTTTGGGATTTGCCTGAATAATCCTTTGCTGATGAAGCTCTTTCCATTATTCAGGCATACTCTGGCAAGCACAGGCTCCTCCCCCTCATTTATCTGTATGGGGGAAAAGAACTGTTTGGCTTTTTTTTTAATGTCCGTCATACTTTGAGGTGGTTCTTCATTGTCTGGTTTCATGGGACCCAATGTTTCTTCTCACTTTGAACTCGTGTACAATTTCAAAGTATTCCCTTCCAGTGTGGAATGCCACTTAAAACTGGGAGGAAGGTTGATTTTCAAGAATGCAATAGGGTTCCCATGACCAGTTTGTTATCCTACCGCAATGACAGTGATGTCTGGGACTTGGTTATTCTTGAAATGGTATTCTACTTTCTCAGACCGTCGTTTGATTAAGTGACAGGTACCATTCATCCTTACATAATTGGTACTCATTTAAAATTTTATTGGCCGGTTAGTCTGGGTCCAGAGGACCTTGTTTACACAGTCGATCAGAGGTGATAATCTCCTCAGAAGATTGTTCCCCAGTAAACAAGGTGTACCCTCTGGTGTCACAACTATCAACACTTGTTTTAATTGATGTCACCTCATTTTTATTTCCAGATCCACAGTCCCTTCGACGGAAATATCATTCCTGTTGAAATATTGGAGTTGTCCGGGAAGTGGTGTGAGGAGAATTTGGTGACCCTCCCCCATCCTGAATTTAGTTGGTCAAAGGTCTTTTTGAACTGGAGGGTGGCTTGGTATCCAGTGTCTACCAGAGCTGATAAATCACACTGACCCTGCACCTTGAGCGGTGCATAAGATGTGCCTTCCTTCTCCTCCAGGGTGTGAAGAAAGTGTGAGTTATTTGCCAGCCCGGTTGTCACTTTTTTGATATTGAACTCCGACAATGGGTGATCCTGGGCGATTTTCTCTGTCAGAGATCGTGAATCTGTAAGGAAAGTTTTGCAGCTGACAATGGGCGGATTTGGGGGGGAATCCTCTTTCTCCCGGAATCTTCACTGTCCCCCTTTACCTGGAGGAAGTTCTCAGAATCTTTTTGGAGGAAGGACACCTCTGTTTCTACCTTGTCTGGCTCACGTTTTTTGGATTGAATAGTTTCCTGAGCTGGGCCAGTCTCCATATTCACCCTGTCCCACTCAGGGTCTTTTGGGACCATTTTTCTTTGGTAGGATCCCCCCATTTCTGAAAGAGAAGGCCTATTGACCTGAACCTTCCAGGGAATCTTCTCTCTCAAAGGGAATGATCCGGAGTTCCTCCACAAAGTGGGTTCTTCCTTGCTCTTTGGGTTCTAACTTTCCGGGGGTAGAAGAGTCACTTTCAGGCTGAGATGATTCATGGGGTTCTGTCTGGTTGAGAAAGGAAGCTTTCTCTAGGGTTCAGCATCACCCCTTCACCCATATCCCTGCCTCAGGAACCTGCGGTTTGTTGGATGTTTCCTCTCATCATTTTCAACCTGGGGCATCAGACCTGGTTATTGGTCAATTCTGGGAAGCGGGGTTCGGTTGAGAGTTGGACTGAGCCCTCAGCATGCGCCCCAGGTCGCCGGTCAGTTGCTGGAGCATTTCTCCAGCTGCATGACATTTTCTGGGTTGTAGGGAGACTTCGAGTCATACCTCTGCTGCTCCCGAAAAGGGTAACTGTCCCTTCTTCCAGAGTAACTCGTGTACTGGAAATTTCCACCATAAATTTCCATCCTAAATCTCCCTTCTCCTGGGTTTAGGGATCTTTTGTCGTGAAATCAGGGAGGGAGACAGGGGTTATTTTGGGAATTCTGGTATAGGGGTATATGGGGAAAAAGTTCAGGTTGGGAGGTGGAGTGATATTTCTCTCCTGAGGGAGGTTTGGAAGGAAGTTTCCTGGTGCAGTACTTACCTGATTGGTTCCTCCTCTGGACCGGGTGAATGTACTTGGATTGGCTTGGTACCCTTGTACCTAGGGCTTACATAGGTAGCAGGGTCGAAGGGATCATTGTTCTGGGCCCCTGCCTCACTACAATTCAATTGGGCCAGGGTGGGGTCCCTTCAGCCTTCCATTTTGCTTGTTGGCAGGAGGGTTACTTTTAGGCCCCTCCATCTCCAGGTCCAAGGGAGGGATAGTTCTCACCTCTGCCATCTTTGGACAGCAGATGTGTTAGATGGCTTAGTAGTTTTGGGGGTGTTTTTATTCTCAGTGGGCTTCTGAACCTCATAGATTCTGGTGGCTTGTTCAGTTACCCAATCCAGGGCCCTGTGCTCATGAAAAACACATACCAGCGGAGTTATTATGTATTTGAGGAGTGCATGGATATAGGTGGTCATGAACTCCCTACTATGAGCCTCATCACGAGTTGGGCGCTAACCCCGGTGGTATTACCGCCGGGGCTATTAGCCCTACTGCTAAACCCCCCGGTGCTATTAGCGCCAGATCACGGGTTTGGCAGGACGGTAAGCCCCCATTCCCCAACGCCGGCAGTAATAGCGCAGAAAATCAGCAAAATCATGGCGGATTGGCCCCCAGCTCAGAGCTGGGGGTAAATCCGCCATGCCGTGATTTTGCAGAACCCTGAATACAGCGGTAATAGCATTACCGCCGCATTTAAGGGTTACCGCTAAACTCGTGATGAGGCAGTATGTGTGTTCATCCGCCGGGAAGTCTGCGCAAATGCACGCTTTAATTCCTGCACAAACTCCCTAGGCGCCTGATCCTCCTCACATTGCAAATTATATGCAGCCTTATGGGCCTCTTGTGGGTTTCTGTGTGCGGAGAATTTAAAATGGCCACCCTATTGGTGGACTATTTATAATGACCCTGGTCCTCCAGTCCAGCAAAGAAACTGGAGTACTCACGTGAGAAAGTCCATTTAGCAAATGCTGCGCCATTCATATAATTTCTGATCTGGAATAATGCCATCATCTGCTCATAAATTTCCTGGTGCTCCCATACCAAATACTTGGCCTTCCTGTCTAATGGGTCCAGGAAGCTCTTTATGACCTTGATTTGTCTTAGTTGGTCTTTAACAAACCCCTTGCTCGGTTTAGCTGTCTTTTTCTTCCTCTGCCCCCGAGTCCATTTATTTTCTGACTCAGTGCTACTATTTGTACTCCATTTCATCCCTATCCCCATAAGAATGGGAATATCTCCCAGACACATAGGATCTGGACTACTCCCGCCTGGACCACAGTGGACTCTCAGGGTCACTTTCTCTGTGGATACTTTTAGGCCCAGGATAGAACACAGTTTCATCATCCCTTCTTACAGGGAGTCTGGGGAAATCCCCCTGTCCTCTGGATGTATGGAGGTTTTTAGAATACCCTTCCTAGGCTGAAGCTTTGGCTTTTCTCCTTCAGTGAAGAGGGTGAAGTGGTCTCTTTGTAGTCACATCTCCAGCCAATCTAACTCCCTGACATTCTCATCACAGGAGTTTTCATGGTCTGAAGTACTCACAATATTCTTTTTAGTTTCCCAGGACAAGCTGGTCTGGCACCCTTCCCTTCTGTATGGTAAAGATGAATAATCATCAGGATCAGACAAGGACTAGCCTTCTGGATTAGTTTGGCTAAACCTGGTTAAGTCCAACTGCCTCCTGTTCCCCTGTTCTACATCGGTGGCATGCATGAGGCCAGTTCTCATTTGTACCTGGGAGGTTGTATATGACTGGCCTGGTGCCCATGATGAGAGTGGTGTCTCACCTTGAGGAGTGGGCATTGTCCTGTAGCCTGATTGGTCAGGGTGTCTCAGAACCTTTTTTATATTTTTCAATTTTGTTTGTCAAACTCTCACACCTGTGTCTCTCTTTCCTTATTTACTATTGATATACAGAGAGATGGATTTTTAATTGTGACAATGAGGCCAAATTGGTCTCTAACACCATGCTCTGAGCTATCAACCAATCTTTTATTTGCTGAACCTCATGCTAAAGTGATTAATTCTCCCTCTGTGAGCCCAGTATGTTGCATGCATATTCAAGCCACTTTTCATTCAAGAGACTAATCTACTTCTCTTGCACACCCCTAAAATTTGCTGACTCTTATAGTTCTGCTTCTATGTGTCTCACATGCTTTACTAGCTCAGTCTTTTCTTTTCTAATTCTGATCAGTTCCTGAGAACCCGACTGTTACTTTTCGGCATACACTTTCAACCTGAATGCATATTCATCTTTGACCAGTTGTAAATTCTGTTGTTTCAGAATATTTACATTCTGCCACATTTCATCAAACTCCTTTTGCGAGTCCATCTGTGATGAAGAACTGATTATTTTCCCTTTTCAATGTCATGATTTGTTGCTTGAGGGCCATAATCTCATCTAATAACCCTTTATTATGACCACACTGGTCATTCAATTGGGAATGCAGGCGACGTACAGTGTCTGCACCCTCAGTGCAAGCATTATACAGTCAGCAAACTCTACCTCTCTCTCTGCACTGGCTTGTTGTTGTGTTTTCAGCTCATCCTGTAGCTCAATGAGCCTTTCTTGTTGTAATTTAAAACATTTGCTCGGTTGCACTTCTTCTCCAAGCTGTGCGAGTTCTTTCTGAGCCTGTTTCCAGGCCTCAGTCTGCTTCATCACATCAACCTCTTTATTCTGCAATCTTCCTTCAAGTAATTGCACATAGAAATATAAGTGTGCTGTTAGTTGAGCTATTTGGATCAGTTCTTCACAAGCATTCTGGTCCATGTAAAAGGCCTCTAATGCTTTGTGCAAAATCCCACTTTCAAGCCAAATGCCAGTGCTCGCTGAGTTTACCTCCAGCACCATTCTGGTTTGCCTGCTCCCGGCTTCGCTTTCACTCCATTCTCCTCGAATGAATAACTTAACCAGGAGATGCTTCCTGGTATCAAACACTTCTATGGAAGCCATTTTAAAATGGCTTTTTGCAACTTTTGTAAAACATTCTCTGTACAGGGGACAACTCACCATGTTCCTGCTTGATATCCACTCCCAATGCCAAATCAAAATCAATTCTAATCCATCTGCTTCTTGCTTTAGTACTCTACACAATCTTATTGTTCTATACCTATACACGTCCCTGGAACTCAGGGGTCAAGTGTTGCATTGGTCCTTTAACAAGGCACAGCTGCCTTCTATCTACCTCAATACAGTTACACTAAAATGAATATCCTATAACCAATGCACAGATCCTGATTTATGAGACCCCAATTTGTAGTGTTATATTGAGAGACCACCCTTAACCTGGGGAGTTCCCCCCCAACAAAGCAGCCCTACAGAAATTAGCTTAAGTTGTGTAGCGCTGGCCCTATTGAAGACTCTTATAGAGCCACATAAATCCTCTCTCCCCCCGTGTGCCATCAGTAAGCCAAAAACAAGCCCAGGATATAGAAAGAATATTTATTTATTTAAATTATAAGCTAAATGAATAACAAGTTTATTTAATCACAAATCCACCTTCTTTGTGGCACAGAACCAAGCTTCAATTACAAAACACACTTTTCTGTAGAATGTTACTTTTAAACACACTTCTTCTGCATTTACTTTTGTCTCATAAACATGGAACATAGACTAAATAAACTGGTAAAAACTCTTTTCCCATTAACCCCGTTGTATGTTGAATTTCAATAATATGGCACAATACTAGAACATAAACATAATCTTAAATGTTTCTTGCTGAGAGTTTTAGTGTTAAAACATAGGCAAAATGTTTGTTTTATGCAAACAAGTTCATCTTCAAGGCTTGATACATGGAGTTCCCTGCGCACAGAAAATGCTAGCAGTTTGAAATTGCAGTTGTACATGTGGCAAACAGCTCACTGTTTCCTTTTCATCCAAAAGCAGTGCAAAATCCTTCTGCTATTAGGGTCACTTAAACTGAGGAGGGAGTGTTTATTGCTCAATGGAAATTACATTAGTTTCCCTTTGCAACACACATCTCCCCCCAGCATCAAAATCCCAAGTATCAAATACATGCAGCACCCTTCTGTTCAAAGGCCAGGTCTAGGGAGTGGGGACAGTTTAGAAATGTTGTTTTAGGGACACGTATCTTTTTGTTTTAAAGGTAAGGTTTGGGCATGGAACAAACACCTTTTTTGTTTTGAAGGCAAGATTTTGGGATGGTGACGATTATCAATTTCGTTTTGGTGGTAAGTATATCTTTTGTTTAAAAACATGTTTTGGTAAGGGGTATCAGTTGGGCATTTCGTTTTAGGGAAGGACACCCCTTTTCGTTAGAGAAGTCAGGGGTGAACAGGAAAAATCCCAATTACTTTAAATGACTATCTTGTATCTTCCCGCAAGGAGAGGGGGTGAAAGTTTTGAATTATTCCAAGCTCTCCCCGGCATCAATCTATTTGGGAGTTATTTAAACAAATATTCAGTCAAATATGCTATATGTCAGTCCTCGTGTGCTGTCGGTGTTGCTTATGTGTTGTTGCAGTGTTGTGAAGTGCATGCAGGTTGTTGTGCAAGAGATGGTTGTGTGAGATTTTTGAGTGAGATAAGTCTGCAGAAAACTGAGTTTTTTGTTAGAGGGTTGTATGAAGTATAACATGTTAACAATAAGGACTCCGTCCGAGTGTGGCACTCGCCAATCCTCCCAATCTCTTCAGGGTGGGCGAAGGGTTACGCCTGGCTGGGTTTTGGTTTGTGTGAGGCGCCCTGTGCTGTTCTGGCGAGCTCTATAGGTGTTCTAATTGCTCCTCGCCGTTCTATTCTAGCAAGCTCTGTAGGTGTTCTAATGCTGCTGGATTGCTTAATGTGGGTTGGGTGTCTATTCTCCTCCTTGTGTGTTGGGTTGGTGTAGTGGACTCCTCTCACAAACTTTCTATCTAAATGCGCCTGATGGCGGTTTGGATATGGTACATCCGGGAGGGAGTGGATGAGTCATTTAAGGGCATTCGTCTTGGGCTTAGTATGTGATCAGTCTTTGGTGACCTCTTTTTGTGACCATTTCCCATGATATCTTGTGGTCTGTCGTGAGTAAAATTTGGGCAGGCCGGGACCCCCCAAAAATGCAAAATGGACAGTATGTACAAATGGCTATGAACTATTGCACGCCGTCACCGCACCCTATTCCCAGTATAGTCCCTGGGCTCCCCCACCTGCCCCCTCACATTCGCTGGGCTCCCTCATCCCACTCCTGCCCAGTCCCTGGGCTCTCCCCACCCCATCACAGACCCTGAGCTCTCCCCACCCTGCTCCCTCCACTATCCCAGTGCTCCCTCCCGTCCTGCTCCAACAACAGTCCCTGTGCTCCCCCCACCCCGTTCCCAACACAGTGCGAGGGCCAGTGGGAGTTGGTGAATTTTTTGAGTGGACCGCATAAATATTTCCCACAAAAATCAATGGGGGTTCGTGGGGGTTTTTCTGCCCGTGAATTTTTATTTAAATGATGGCTTAAATTGTGGCATTTTAAAAGAAATTGGTAAAAAGCCAAACAGTTTGCAATTGCCACTGGGGGCAAAGCGGGAAAGCATGGTATTTTTGACTGGACATCAATGATAGATAGATATGCAGTTAAGAAAATACCATCCCTGTCCCCTGGGCTCCACAGCGCCTCAGAAGGAGAGCTGATTTTGGCAGGTAGGTAAGGGGATTGTGAAACAAAGGCATTTTTAAAATGCCTTTGTTGTACAACCCTCCTTCCCCCCTCTACCCTCCACTCGCCAAAGTCAGCTCAATGGACCAAAACAAACAAACACACACACACACACGCACGCACACACACACACACACACACACACATTCATACAGCAATTACTCTATCATTCACATGAGCACCCATCACCGTACACTCATTCATAACACAAGCATACACACATCCATACACATATTTAAATAAAAAATCAATGAACATAAACATACCTTCTGCAGCGGCCTGTGCATGGGTGCTGATATGCCCTGCTCCAGGTTGCTCTGTCCATATGTGCAAGGAGGCGCAGGAGCTCCTCCTCACACATACAAACATGCAGCGCCCCAGCTAGCATTTCTAATGAGCTATGCAAGGCTGGTGAAGCAAAATTCCCCTAGCGTTGCATGGGGGTCCGTGAGCATGTTCAGCTGGGGAACAGAACTGTCAAAGGGAAACAGTGTTTCCTTTTGACAGTTCAGCCATCCCAGGGGCACTCCCTCAGTTGGAAAAGGCAGCTGAGGGAGTGCTCAGTGTTTTACTGGGCTGGCTCCTCGGCTCCTTCCTAATGGTCGAGGAGGCCACAGGGTGGACGGCCCCTCACCGATTATGGATGAGCCACCAGGCTCAGACTAGGCTATAGGGCAATAGGGCAATGGGTGTATTAAAAATGCAAAATGCTAGTGAAAGGCAGTCAAAATGGGACACTTTTTTGGCCAATGTGGGCCAGTTTGATGAGTTACTTTACTATGCAGCTAGTAGTTTTCACCATTGTTGCCGAATAAATATTCTTTAAATATCACAATTTGCTTACATTTTTACAAAACACACCCCCTGGGGTACTATTCAAACAGTCTGTGACTAAAGGAATGAATATCCATTTGCAACTGCGGGTCACTTTTTCATTGGTTCCTAAAACAGTTTAATGGTCCAGTCCAACCACGTGAGCCGCTCCTGCCCATTTCCTCCAATTAAAAAATAAATAAAAAAAGAACCCCCATTTTTTTTTTTTACATTTTATGCTGGGCTCCCGCACCCCCTGCGATGCGGCCACACCCCCCTGGGGGTGTGCACCCCACAGTTTAAAAACCTATGCCTTATACCAAAGCAGGGAGACTGCCCCTGCCTCATGGAGTGGCATAACGCAGCAGCAGTGCTCTAAGTAAAACCTGCTGTGGATGCTGTAATGTTTGTGTGACGTCATGTGTTTACCAGTCTAAATGAATTGCAACATGGCTACTCAAGCAAATGCTCCTGGTGCGATCTAAAGATGGTCCATCTTGTCTTGGTTTCCAGGATTGCTCAAGGTTAAATAATCTTTCAATCTAGACTTTGGTTCCCACTCATAAAAATTCTCTGAGTAAATAAGTATTAGATTTTGTGATGTCCTTATTTCGATATCCCCTTGACATTGCAGACCACATTCTGTAACTTGTGAGTGCAAATTCCAATCTGTTCTTGACCAATATCATCCACCCCCATTTGTCATACACGCATCTTATATTTCTCTTAGGATGTCTGTGCATTTGGAACAAAGCATGTGCACAGTCATCCTTACCCTTGGACCTACTTCAAATTCTTTGTGGGGGGGGGGGAAACATTATCTCCAGATGTCGCTTGGACCCAAATGGATTGACTGATGTCACAGCCATATTATCCTTGCATCCAAATCTTGAGGCTGTCCGAAGTGTGTATGCTTCAATGTTTTAATGTTATGGTGAGAGTTGTGACAAAATGAAATGAGCACCAAGACTTATGTGTCCCTTATGCATAGCAGAGATTCAAGCAGGCAACCCTCTAATCAAAGTCATACATAAAGATCTGTTGTCAATCCTATGTTCCCAAAATGGTCTTTGGTTTTATGTAAAGCAGGTTGTAACCCTCACTGATACTATTTCATAGAGGTATCCCCTTTCTCATAGAGGTATTTTAAAAGACTACACCAGATGTGTACCAGACTGTCTTTCGTGGAATTATAACCTTCTATCAGATAATAATGTATATGGGTTATTATGGGTTTTGATAAAGTGCTTTTCTCAGTAAGGCAATTGTAATGTTTTAAATATGACTCCAATATATCAGTCAAAAGGTTTATTTTGGATACTAAGATCCATAAAACACAAAAACAGCATTACATACATCCATAAAATAGCAAATTTCATAAAATATCTACCTTAAGAGCATGTACAAAAACCATGTCATGCGTTTATAAAATAACTGCAATGAAATAGCATTAATAATAATACAAAATCACTGTTCCAACTACCCGCTTGCCTCAATATTTAATACATTAGCACCATTTCAACTGTGTTCCACCAGGATATTAAAACAAATCTCAGTCTCCCTGGAGCCTCATCAGCCCCTTTCTAAAGTACATCGCTCTTCAAAAAAGAGAGCAATGCCCAAGCAGTGAAAACGGAGTCAGCACTCAAAAGAAATGTGAGAGCCACTTTTTAGTGGTGGATCTCTGTCTTCTCCAATATATAGTGGAAGTGCTCATTACAAATAAACACTGTGAAAATGTAAAAATATGCAGTTTGCAATGTTAGTACAAGTAAATAATTCCTGTTTTATAGCTAACTAGCAGAAGCACCCATTCTCCGAACAGGTTTTGTGGACAGACATAACACTGATCCTGTAGGTCGCTGTTCCGATTCGCTTATCACTTGATGTGCTTTGCACCCTGAATTAAACTGCACTGAGAATGGCCGTGTGTGGCTGGCTGGAATACCGTGGAGCAGACATTGGGGGGAGGAGAGAGTTGATGTGCTGCTGCATACTGGGACCTTCTGTGCTCTCTCCCCACCTGTAGCCTCACCATGGCGTGGTGCAGTTCGTTGCAGTGCAATGCAATGCAAATATCCTGGAAACTGTGCATCCTAGGGCCTTGAAACACGGTTTTCAATGTCCCAAAGGTACCTCAGGTTTTATTCCTCATGTCAGGACTGGTTGAGAAACAACATTTTTTGTTTCCCTTCCCGGTGAACATGGTTTACGGCTTTGTCAGTAATTTCACCTGATGCAGCAAAGATTTTTGTTTCCCTAACCGGTGAACATGGTTTATGACATTGTAAAGCTGGTTTAGAATCAACATTTTTTCACCAAGCCACAAACCCATCAACATTTATTTACTTGTGCTGAAATCCGGGGAATGGGTGGGGTGTCAAATGTCATGTAGCCAGTATTGTCCGGAGGATCCTAACAGGTAACTACGCAACATTTGGTGCAGATTGGTGAAACACTGTGGAAGTGTATAGGGAACAACGCTTCAGCAAGCCACAAACCCATAAAACCCTGCAACAAACCCACAGACAAATGCTGACTTTTATATATAGAGGTTTTCTAAATTATCACATACCACAACCCAACATCAAAGATATGCGTGGGGGAGAGATACTGAGTGGGGGAAGGTGGAACTCTAGATCAGCATTTGATATTCTAGTGGTCCTTACTGTCTACAAACCATCTTCTAAATTATCATTTTTAAACATTTTATTCATGTGAAGGGAAGAACACAATGTTAATCTATAAAGTCCAAAGCGACATAAACTCAGACCTTAACATGATTTAGTCTATAATCAATATACATTTTAAGGTAATAGGAGCATGCTAAACATTCCAGCCAGTGACATGCCAAGAACCATAATAAAAAGAAAATCCCTCTAGTCTCACATTTTAATTTATACATAAGTATATGATACAAACAAGATTGAAACAAAAACAATTCTCACACAACATGGAGAAAAGGACTAAGAAACACATACATGATATAATGCAATAAAGTCGCTCATTGCGCTATTCCAGCTCTCTAAATTGGAAGTTGTCCTCTACACTGACTTCTTCATAGAAGCTAGCCTTCTGAGATCAATGATCCAAAGGCCTGTCAGGGGCTCTTTCTGATTTTTGCAAAAATGAAAAAGCTCAACTTGCTTGTCAGTACAAATACCTTGTACATGAGATCTCCTTGCCAAGTTTGCATTTCTGACATAGCCATTTCGTGGTTTAAAAGTGCTAAAAGGGCTGTTTCCTTTTAACTGACAGCTCCACTTCTTATTATCTTTTACTTAAATGTCTAAAGCTTATATTTGCCAAACTTTGTTTTATTCTCAACTGTCCTTTTTCCATATTATCCACTCTTATTGCCCCATTTGCCCAAGGCCTTATGTAGAAGGATGTTAAACTCATTGCCAGAGTTTATTTATCCAAAGGGGGTTCGGGTCCACGTGTACTGCTGCCCCTGAAGGTAAAGGCAAGCTTGTGCTGATCTTTCCTACTCAAGGGTCCTGTCCAGTAGCCGTTAGACTGGTCAGTGTGAGTGTACACCTTTGACCATTGGATCTGAGCCAGCCTCTGATTGATGTAGGGAAGTGGCCATTGTGACATCTGGACCCGTTTGTTCAACTCCCTCAGGTCTGCACATAGTCTCCCTTGGCCATTTGGTTTGAATATCCCCAGTACCGGGTTGTTGAAGGTTCTGTGGATCGGATGAATTATCCCACAGGATTCTGAGTTCTTAATAATCTCTGTGAGTGACTACATGGATGTGAGAAGTAACCGGTATTGTTTAACAAACACTGGAGCAATCTCGGGGTCTGTGGGTATGGTGGTTAAGTGAAGGGCCGTGTGTCCACAGTCGTATGAGTTCACTCAAAAGATATCTTGGAATTCCAGGAAGACCTGTTTCAGCTTTTGTCTTTGCTCCTCTGTCTAACAGGCATCAGCAAGATTATTCCTTTCCTTGACCATCTGATTGAAACCTGGAAAGACCTCTGGCTTGGCAATTTCAGCTGTATCCTCCAGTTGGGTGGAGAGATCTCTTTTGATGGTGTGGATCTGGACAGGAGGTTCCAGGGAGTCAAGATAGTGGTCCTTGACTCTGAATACTATCTCCTCCCTCCTGATGTCACACATCACCTCTTTTACACCGTAAGGGCAGGAAGAGCACACCAGAAAATTCCCCCCATGTCTGGAAAAGATATTTTCTGGAGGAAAATCATCGCTGATGTTGAAACAGTCGTTTGGGATTGTTCCCATGATTTCATTATCTAAATCAATAGAATAATGTTGGGCATCAGCCGCCATTCCAATAAAGGTGTCTGCAACCAAATTGATACTTTGAGGGTCACTGTTATCCACCAATATTTGAATGGTGTCATGTTCTAGGTCTACTACAGGTGTCGGATTTAAATACACACCTTGTTGTTGGAGCTGGGAATTCAAATTTATATGGGCGTCCTGATGTTTGAGGTTCTGTCCTCACTTAATTTGGAGGGGAATAGTAAATTGCTGCACCTGTCCTGGGATGGTAACCTCTTTTTGCACTTGAACACCAACCACATTATGCAGCAATTGAGCTGACCAGCATGGTTTTTCAGTGCTGTCCGATCCCATGGGGTTATCCCCTATTCCCTAGTCGCGACCAGGCTTTATTAATTAGGTAAACATTGATTGCGAATCTGATAATGTCACCGCCTAAATAATAGGTGGAAGGGACATCCCTCATGACCCAACAATCATGCTCTATGCTTTTTGTTGCCAATGGACATTTTTAGCATACACATGCTAGGCTAGAGATGTCTGTATTTTGGGGTTTCCAGACCTACTTTGCATTTTTCAATCAATTTAAATGTGGGAATGGTCTGATCCTTTGGGATTTGCCTGAATAATCCTTTGCTGATGAAGCTCTTTCCATTATTCGGGCATACTCTGGCAAGCACAGGCTCCTCCCCCTCATTTATCTGTATGGGGAAAAGAACTGTTTGGCTTTTTTTTTAATGTCCGTCATACTTTGAGGTGGTTCTTCATTGTCTGGTTTCATGGGACCCAATGTATCTTCTCACTTTGAACTGGTGTACAATTTCAAAGTATTCCCTTCCAGTGTGGAATGCCACTTAAAACTGGGAGGAAGGTTGATTTTCAAGAATGCAGTAGGGTTCCCATGACCAGTTTGTTATCCTACAGCAATGACAGTGATGTCTGGGACTTGGTTATTCTTCAAATGGTATTCTACTTTCTCAGACCGTCGTTTGATTAAGTGACAAGTACCATTCATCCTTACATAATTGGTACTCATTTAAAATTTTATTGGCTGGTTAGTCTGGGTCCAGAAGACCTTGTTTAAACAGTCGATCAGAGGTGATAACCTCCTCAGAAGATTGTTCCCTAGTAAACAAGGTGTACTCTCTGGTGTCACAACTATCACCACTTGTTGTAATTGATGTCACCTCATTTGTATTTCCAGATCCACAGTCCCTTCGATGGAAATATCATTCCTGTTGAAATATTGGAGTTGTCCGGGAAGTGGTGTGAGGAGAATTTGGTGACCCTCCCCCATCCTGAATTTAGTTGGTCAAAGGTCTTTTTGAACTGGAGGGTGGCTTGGGATCCAGTGTCTACCAGAGCTGATAAATCACACTGACCCTGCACCTTGAGCGGTGCATAAGATGTGCCTTCCTTCTCCTCCAGGGTGTGAAGAAAGTGTGAGTTATTTGCCAGCCCGGTTGTCACTTTTTTGATATTGAATTCCGACAATGGGTGATCCTGGGCGATTTTCTCTGTCAGAGATCGTGAATCTGTAAGGAAAGTTTTGCAGCTGACAATGGGCGGATTTGGGGGGGAATCCTCTTTCTCCCGGAATCTTCACTGTCCCCCTTTACCTGGAGGAAGTTCTCAGAATCTTTTTGGAGGAAGGACACCTCTGTTTCTACCTTGTCTGGCTCACGTTTTTTGGATTGAATAGTTTCCTGAGCTGGGCCAGTCTCCATATTCACCCTGTTCCACTCAGGGTCTTTTGGGACCATTTTTCTTTGGTACGATCCCCCCATTTCTGAAAGAGAAGGCCTATTGACCTGAACCCTCCAGGGAATCTTCTCTCTCAAAGGGAATGACCTGGAGTTCCTCCACAAAGTGGGTTCTTCTTTGCTCTTTGGGTTCTAACTTTCCGGGGGTAGAAGAGTCACTTTCAGGCTGAGAAGATTCATGGGGTTCTGTCTGGTTGAGAAAGGAAGCTTTCTCTAGGGTTCAGCATCACCTCTTCACCCATATCCCTGCCTCAGGAACCTGCGGTTTGTCGGATGTTTCCTCTCATCATTTTCAACCTGGGGCATCAGACCTGGTTATTGGTCAATTCTGGGAAGCAGGGTTTGGTTGAGAGTTGGACTGAGCCCTCAGCATGCTCCCCAGGTCACCGGTCAGTTGCTGGAGCATTTCTCCAGCTGCATGACATTTTCTGGGTTGTAGGGAGACTTTGAGTCATACCTCTGCTGCTCCCGAAAAGGGTAACTGTCCCTTCTTCCAGAGTAACTCGTGTACTGGAAATTTCGCCCATAAATTTCCATCCTAAATCTCCCTTCTCCTGGGTTCAGGGATCTTTTGTCGTGAAATCAGGGAGGGAGACAGGGGTTATTTTGGGAATTCTGGTTTAGGGGTATATGGGGTAAAGGTTCAGGTTGGGATGTGGAGTGATAGTTCTCTCCTGAGGGAGGTTTGGAAGGAAGTTTCCTGGTGCAGTACTTACCTGATTGGTTCCTCCCCTGGACCAGGTGAATGTACTTGGATTGGCTTGGTACCCTTGTACCTAGGGCTTACATAGGTAGCAGGGTCGAAGGGATCATTGTTCTGGGCCCCTGCCTCACTACAATTCGATTGGGCCAGGGTGGGGTCCCTTCAGCCTTCCATTTTGCTTGTTGGCAGGAGGGTTATGTCGGGGAGTTTCTCCCGGGGTCGGCTGGGCCTTCCGCGGACCTCCGGGCTGGGAGGCCCCAATTCCTCCCGCCTATCCCAAAAATGAGTATGAGACACACACAAGAAGCAAGGTGGTTCTTCTGTTTATTGAATAACGGCAGGGATGGGTCTAGGATCGTACGCTTCCGTCCAGACTCACGAAATTCGTGGGGCTCGCAAGCCCCTTTTTGCCTCAGTATGACGCGCTACTTGCGTCACCTGGGAAAGTTAGCAAAAAAACCTATCGCCACTCTGGATTAGTTCCTCGAGTGGTAGGGTTAGTATAGCATATGTATAGAGAACGCTGTTAGTGGTTAAGGGTCAGTCAGGTGGTATACTTGGGTTGTCCCTTCTATTAGATACTTGAAAATTGTTACACGAAGACCCCTAATGATTGGCTAATGTTAGTGGCGTCAGTGATGAGTGCCCCATGTTCTGATTGCTCCACTTGCGAGCCCCCCAGCCTGGGACCATCGTTGTTCCCAGCTCGCGGTGTACCTGTCATTTGCAACAATATGTAACTATGTGTTTGTGCAGACAATGCGTGGATTTGCTCATATGCCTGAGAGCAGACCATTCCCATTGCTGTAGGTGTCCATTGGGTCATTTCATTGTTGCAGCCTGTGTCCCAGACGTGGGACCCAGGCGACTTCTCCCTCGTGGGTCTGGCACCCTGTCAGGTTTGGCTTGGTCACGTGAGGAGAGACCGCGGCTGAGGCAGAATTCTGCACATTTAAAGTTGTATTTGCCTCTGCGTGTCTGGCTTTGCTTACAGGTGCGACCTTGGCGTCGGCTGGTAGCATACGAGTTGCAACATCGCTCCTTTGGCTATCAGTTCTCGCTGGGCTCGTTCTGCAGGGTCAGCAATTGTACTCTTGCTCACCCAGTGTTCATGGAGGCTCTTGCTTGCGGCCTACTAGGGCCTGGCGCATAGGTGGGGAGGTTTAAGGCACGGCACTTAAGTTTCGGTGTCACATTGCTTCACAGGCAGTATTATGTCTTCATTGTATTTTCATTACAATGTAAGGGTCGGGAGAAGCGTCAGCAAGCATGTAAACGAGTGCTTTGTGCGTCTTGCGTTTCTGCATTTCGGAGAACCTATGTGAAAAATAATACATATGCGCGCCAGTGGGTGTGTCCGTCACCTACGTCATAGCACTGAGTATGTTCTTCATGTGGATTGGTGTGGGGGTGTCCAGTGTGCATGGTTGTACGGGTGGTCTTGACAGTTGGCTAGGTAGTCATGGCATCTCTAACGATGTATTTCCTTATTGTTGAAGGGCTTAGTCGAGTTCATCCATGCCGCAGGTGTCGGCTTGAGCAGGGCAGGCTGGCGGGCAGTCTGGTGGGCACATCCGTATGTTCCTGTACCAAGGTATTTGGTCTTCTGGTAGATAGGCAAATTCATCTCGTGGCGGGTGTCTGGATCTCGATCCTCTAGGCGAGGGGCGCGAGGAGATTGGGGGGAGTCTTTTCTCCCATTCTGCCACTTCAATCCCCCCTCTGGTCAACTTGTCGACCACAAACAAATCCTTTTCTTTATCTCCTCTTACTCTCCATATTTTAGTTACTCCTCCCAGGTGTCCATAGTGGTTTACATGGTCCTCAAATGACCAATACATATATACACAACTTCCTCCCGGTTTGCAGTATACCCATCTCCCGATGTAGCTCCTCGGGTTTCTTGGGTTTTCGAGCTTTACTGATGGCGGGTCCAGGTGGTTGGTGATGATCTGTTTGCGCAATTTCTCTCTTTCCTTTATTATGGTGTCTGTGTGCTGGTCATCATCAGTTGGCATCAAGGGGTGCATACCAACCATTTCGATCATTTCGTCTGTAGGGCGTGCCTTCCGGGCCTTCCAGAACCTTATCATAATCAATGCAGCCCCAGCCAGTATTATACATCCAACTATAATCTTCAGCCCGTCCGACAGCCAGTATTATACATCCAACTATAATCTTCAGCCCGTCCGACAGCCATGATGGCATCCATGACCATAACAATGAAAACCAGCTGTCATCCTTCTTCACTCCTTTACTTTCTTCCATCATTTTGGAGTGCATCTGGGCCAGTTGGGATACTGCTTCGGTGAGTGTACCATTGTCGACATCGTCAGCAGGAATAAATGTGCAGCATGATTGTCCTATCTTTGCGCAAACTCCTCCCCCATCGCTGTAAGGAGATCCAATACATATCTGTTCTGTAGTGCTACCATCCTCACCGCTCGTAGTTACTCTTTTATTGCGCTGAATCCGTTTACTGTTGAATTAATGGTCATCATCAGCTCCCATCGGGTTATCTGGAGCCATTTAGCGTTTGCATAAGCTTGTAGTCCAGGGTGTATTATTGACGAGAAGAACATTGCGGCTCTGCTAAATAATCTGTGTTCTGGTGGGATAGAAGTGAGTGCTGTTTCCGACCTTCCCCACAGGTAGTTTCCTGTCAGAGGTTCTCCTTGTCTCTTTTTCCTGTTCAAGACATTATTGTTGTTGTTGTCGTTGTCCGAACCCCTCTGTGGTTGTACCGATCTCTTCTTCCTCTTGTTCCCTTAATCCATTTTGGGGAAGTTGGCCATGTTCACATGTTTTTGGGGCACCACTAGTGATGGTACATTAATATGTACCATTGTGCATATACCATTCCACAACAGGGGCATGGTGTGATATGCCTTATTTCCACAGGCCCAGTAGTGATCCATTAACACTGCTGTTCCTGCACCCCCCTCTGGTAACTCTAACATGCTTGCACAGTTGGTGTTATATCCCACCTCCACATCTCCTCTGTGTTGGTAGCATAACTTGGGTGCGGTCAACGGTAGTATGCTCATTGGGTCTTCATCCTTCTCCATCCATGTCAGCATGGGTACGTACTTGCCCCATATCGTCCAACATCTGTCATTGTGTTCCTTTATGGTGGTAATATTTTCTCTTGTTACCATGTTGCTACCGACCACGCCTATGTCCCATTCATTGTTCATGTATACCTTCCCTGTTATTGTTACCAGTGGTCTTTCCCAACAGCCTTGTGTGCCAGGAACTTCAGTGGCGTACCAATCACATGGTAGGTATTGTAGTGTTACTTTCTTCGTTTCTCCCTTTTCAGGGCCACTTGTCATGTACCTGAACGCTTCAGCATGCAAACTGCTCTTGTGATAACTCAAATATGACTTGAGGAAATTGTTTTCGTTTGGATATGTGTCTCACGTTTTCCACACCATTCTCACCAACGTTCCTTGAAATCGCCCTCTCGTTTGGAATAGTGCCAGATATATTAAACATTGTGCCGTCTTCTCTTCTATTTCTGCGGCAACGAATGTTCGAGAAGCGCTCATAGCGTATGGGATCAATGAGCAGACATAACAACTATCTTCTGTTGTCTGCTTACCTATTTGGGTCATGTGCTGGTACCACATGTTGTTTGAGACGTGTGCTGAATCTGTTATATGATATGTAATTATCAATACCCTTATTATCTGAGTACTTGCTGCGTTTAACTCTACTTCCCTTATGCGAAGGGTTGCTAATACCACCTGACGTAACACCTGCAGTCGTGGGAGGGGTACGTTAGGTTAGGGTGCAGCCATAATATTGATAGCATAACTTTTCTGCCATACAGAGGCAGCCAATAGACCAGTGATGACCAGTACTCCTATCATTTTTATTACAAAAGCTAGTCTCACCGGCATTTGCTCTTACCTTGCTGCAGTCCGGCAGCTTATTCTTGCAACGTTAAAGTTGTCCGCCTGAAAATTCTCAATATGCTTGTAAATATGGTTAGTTGTCGTTATCAAGCCCTCCCTATCAAGTAGTCGTTCAGTGCCCAGACGAAGAGCTGTTCCCACGCCAACCTAAGTGATCTATCTCTTAGAGCAGAAAAGTGCTGGTGAAGATGGGGCATTGATTGTTCTATGGCCAAAACAAATGCTGTGTAATAGACGCGTACCCTCCTTCTTTTTAGGTACTTTGGCCTTCTTATATGATATACAAATTGGTGTGATAGGGCTTCAGGGTAGTTATCGTCCGCGGGTAGCATCTACTCCTGGGCAATGTACGCTGTTAGTTACTTATTTTCTTAACAATACAATTACACACGGTACCTGCATGTGCGAGAGAAGAAAAAGAGAAAACATACAAGTGTTTACATGTGTATGTGCGCAAAACAATGTCCTTCAACTGGGGAGACCTTAGTGGGCAGGGTGTTTGGGGCTCAATTGGCGGAAGTCTGTTTACTTTTCAATCTCGTGACCATGGGATGGGCTGTGGGCAAGTGTCCAGTGTTTATTTCTGTACTTGACTCTGGGGACTCTGGGGGGTGATAGGGTGTAGTGACACTAACGTCATCAGCTGTGGTCGACGTCTCCTTCTCTGTAGGTGATGCTGTCATTGTTCTTCCAATGGCCCTGTCGGTAACGCTAGGGTGGGTCTGGAGTTTGTAGATCTTCACGTCGTGTAGGTGATTCCAAGCACGCTTATCCTGCAACTTCACCGCTCTCGTAGATACCTCCTCTACCAAGTGAGGACCAGTAAAGCGTGGGCTGTTCCACTTTCTATTGAAGTTGCAGGGTAGCACGTGGTCACCTTTAGCAATTTTGCTGAGTCCTTCCTTTTCCAATTCTTTTTCGGCGTCTTCTTGTTGATAACTCTTAGACCCGCCCCGCGTGCGCTCGAGCTGTTGAGATACAAACGCTACACTAGTAATCAAAGAAGACACATATTGGTACATTTCATCACCAAGAACAGTTGCAGTGTTTTCATAATCTGTGAATGCTCTTGTTGGAGGCGTTAGAGGAAGGCGCATTTGACGTCTGGTCACCACCTCGTGAGGAGTGAGGTGGTGGTCAGACCCTGGCCTATTCCTTAGGTCAAATAGAGCTAGGTGAAGACAATACAACCAACTCTTCTTTGTTGTTTGCTGTATCTTTGCTATGTCCTCTTTCAATAGGCCATTGAGGCGTTCATATACACCGTTGGCCTGCGGGTGATATGCACACGCAAATTTATGCTTAATGCCCAGTAAGGACGTGATGTGCTGAAACATTTCATTAGCGAAGTGCGGGCCGTTATCTGACCGCAGTACTTGACACACTCCCCACCTGGGGAAAACCTCCCTCACTAGAAATTTAGCTGCTCTGAAAGCATCTGCATGTGAGCAGGGTCCTGCCTCAATCCACCTGGAGAATGGGCATACCACTACAATCATATACCTATTTCCTTGACATACATTGATCATATCAACGTAATCAATATGAATGTGCAGGAAGGGTCCCTCTTGCCGGGGTATAGTACCTTTTATATATTGCAGCGTGTGACCGGCCGTAAACTGTTGGCATGTAAGGCAATTGCTGATAAAATGTGTTACATGAGAATTTAATTCGGGGCAGAACCAGTCTTCCCTGATTCGTGCTGCAATAACTTCCTTCCCTGTATGAGCTGGGTGATGGAGCTGGCCCAGGGCAGTGTTCAATAGTGCCAATGGCATGACCATCTTTCCAGTGTTACCCTGATGCCATAGTGCGTCAGTTGGTGACATTGTACATCCCCTTTTTACCCATAGTTCCTTTTCTGCCATTGGTGCTGCCGCCTGTAATTACATTATCTGTGTGGCTGGGAGATGGGTGTACCCTTCTTTTATCAACATCTGTTTAGCTATCCCCCTCCCTCTCCCTCTCTCTGACTCTGGGGGGTTCCATAGTTCACCAAAATACGCTGCATGTTTGGCGTGTGCGTCTGCTGTTTCATTCCCTTTTGAGATATGATCTTCTCCATTAGTGTGTGCGGGGCATTTGACCAAAGCTATTTCTTGGGGATTATTGATTACTTCAATTAATTCAGCTAACAAGAGAGCATGTTGCACTGGAGTGCTGTCAGCTCTCCTAAACCCCCTTCTCCGCCATTTCGTCAACCCCGAGTGGACAGTTGACGTGACATATGCGCTATCAGAATATATAGTAACTCTTTTGTCAAAGCTTTCCTTCAACGCCAAGATCAGTGCAACCAATTCTGCTGCTTGAGCTGAATAATGCTGTGGTAACTGTACACATTTCACCAGGACACACACCAATTCTTTTGTCATTTTTACAACTGCTGCCCCAGTTCTCCTTATCCCATCACTCTGGTCTATTGTTGATGACCCATCAATGTACAAGAGCTCTCCTCCATTGAGCGCATCCTCTTCAACTTTTCTACTACACGAGTACATTTCAGTAGTCTGCGTACAATCGTGAGCATAGTCACCTTCCTCAATAACTTCCGCTATAAACCTTGCAGGGTTAACTGTACTGCATCTAACAATAGATAGTTCTGGTCTAGATAAGATGATCTCATAACCTGATGCCCTCTGCATGGTTAGTGTGGACTTAGGCTTGTTCAATATTGCAAATAGTGCATGCTCCACGAATAGTGTGGTTGGGCACCCCATTGTAATAGATGATGATTTCTCTACCGCGAAGGCAGCTGCGGCAAGACCTTGTTCACAAGGGAAATGACCTAACATAACAGGGTCCAAGTGACCGCTGTAGAACGCTATTGGCTTGTATCCCATGCTTGTTTTCTGAGCCAACACTGCTTTCATTACTGCTGAATCGCAATGTGAAAAGATAAGGAACTGTCGTTCATAATCTGGGGTGGCCAGTACCGGAGCAGTTGATATTGCGCTTTTCAACTCGTTAAATGCTTCCTTCATTTCCCTTGTCCACCCCAATTTTTTCTCCCCTTTGTTTGCTTCTCTCAATGCTTCAAGTAGGGGTCCTATGTATGAGCTGTAATCAAAAGCCCATGCTCTACAGTAGTTGAACAATCCCAGGAACTGCTGCAGCTCCCTCACTGTTTGTGGCAGTGGCGTGTTTGATATAGCCTGTGCCCTTTGTGGTGCAATCTTTCTTCCGTGTTGGGATATTAGTTGACCAAGGTATAATATCTGTTCCTGACAGTACTGTAACTTATCCTTGTGTACCTTGTAACCTTTTTCAGCCAATATTGTCAGCATTTTCAATGAGTCCTCCCTGCACCTTTTTTCGCTTGTGCTGCAAATTATTATGTCGTCAACATATTGCAGCACCATACTTTCCAATTCAACGTTTCCCAAGTCCATCTGTATTACTCTGTTGAAGATTGAGGCTGACTCGCAGTACCCTTGTGGTAACCTGGTGCGTTTGCATTTTGTGTTTCTGTACGTGAAACTTGTCAGGTCTTGTGAATCTGGGTGCAGGGGTATTGAGAAAAAGGCATTTTTTAGGTCTTTCACTGTAAACAGTGTGGCCTCTGCTGGAATTCCACATAATATTGTGGCCGGGTTTGCTGCTATGGGGTATTCTGCTTCCACAATGTTGTTCAAGGGCCTGAGGTCCTGGATGAAACGCCAAGACCCTCCTTTAGCTTTGCGCACTGGGTACACGGCCGTGTTACATGGTGATTCTGATGGTACCAGTATGCCGTTATTTATTAGGGCCGTTATTGTTTCGTATATGCCCTCATCTGCCTCTTTTGATAGTGGGTACTGCTTCACTCTAGGGAGTATTGCACCCTTTTACAGTTTTATTCTTACTCCCTCGATACTCTTTATGCAGCCCACGTCATAGGGACTAGTAGTCCACAGTGATGTTGGAACTTTTGCCATATCTCCCCCGTAAAAGGGAACTGGGGTAGATGCGGGTGCTTCAAGTGCCATGGCAATTTTCTGTGCCACTTGCTTGTATGTCACTCTTAGCCATATATCTACACTCATCATAAATACCATTTCACCCTCTTCCTTGTCTTCTGAAAAGAGCTCCTCATCGAACACCTGGGTGAGCCTGCATCCCTCAGCCAGCGCTATCACTGCCCTCCATGCTCTTCCTCCCTGGTCTTGGGCATGTACTGCGATATAATCAGCAGTCGCTATAATGCTCTCGATGCTCACTGAAATCACCTTTCCTTCTGGTTCATTGGCTGGTGTCTCAGGTCTGAACAAATAGGCTGCTGGCCTCCTCCAGATCTTCCCTTCTATTCCTGGTATCCATGCGAATGCCATGTCTGTTCCGTACTGGAACAGTTCGCCATCTACTGGCTCAGCCCGAGTCACTGTCTGCCCACAGTATGCTTGCATAATTTGCCGTGCAGTGAGCATGTTTATTCCTGGGGTGGAACAAATTATGCCGTCCTCCGTGAAGGAGATTGTCATATTCAACCTGCTCATTATATCTCTCCAAAGTATGTTTACTGGCGACTCCCTTGAATATAGGAGCGGGACGGACATGTCATAATCCCCTATTGATAAGGAGATGTTATCAGTAAAGGGAAACAACCCCCTAACCCCAGAGAATCCTTGGGTGTTCATGGCCTCACCTGGCATCTTAAATTTACCTTCCCTTATGCAAGACCGGGTTGCCCCAGTATCAACAAGGAATGATAATTTTTTGTCACCTATTGTTACCTCAATGCATGGTTCCTCCGCACTATTAGGTGTTACCGACAGGATGGGACACACCAAGGACGTCTGTGGGCTGTCCTATTTTGGGTATAATGATTGACCACTTCCTGTGTAAGGGTTGTGTCCCAGGACAGTGACCCTTCCCAGTTGTGTTTGCTGTAGCTGTGTATTGGTCGAGGTTACCTTATGGTCCTGTATTTGAGTGGGCTGCTGTACTTGCTCCACTCAGTGTTGTTGTGATATCGCTACCTGTTGTTGCGGTAGTGAATATGTCTGTGGCTGTTGTTGTGTTACTAACTGTTGCTGCGTGCTGCCCTGTGGCAGTCCCTGCTGTTGTTGGTAACCCTGCTGTTCTCTTGTAGGCCCTTGTTGTCGCTGTTCTCCCCACGCTGGTGTGGAGGGTCTCATTCTACATGTGCGTGACATGTGTCCTAACATTCCACAAATCCAACATACAGGTGTTCCCTGGTCTGCCATGGGAAACTTCCTGAATTGTCCTGGTATACTGGTTGCCCAGTGGGGTAGAAGCTTCTGAATCCTCTCCCCTTGCTGTTGTGCATTATAGTCATATCCCCTCCCTCTCATCATTCCTCCCCTTCCCCTCTTGTAATTATAATATCCTGCTCCTGAGGTCGAGTATCCTCCTCCCATATTAGCCGTGTATGGTGGGGGTGGTGGCAGCTGTTGTGCTATAATTTGTGGTGATTGTATTTGGGAGGGATCTTGTGCGGCCACTACTTGCGTGGGGTTTGGTGTCATTGTTGTAGGTGTAGTTATTAGTGCACCTTCCATCGTGTACTTAGTCAGTTTTTTCTGCACTAATTTAGCCTCTTCCGCTTTCCTATCTTCTTCCTTTTGTTTCATCTTTTCTTGCCACGTCCTACAATGATGTACTATCGTTAGTTGTATTTCCGTCCAAGCCTTTGCTTCCATCCCCACTACTTTCTTCAATTGTTCCTGCACTGCCTCCGGGAGCCCTTGTATTAGTATATGATAAAATATTGCTGGTGTCTTGTCCCACTGCTCTCTAGTTTCCATACGCCACTTCTCTTGAATTTCCTGGATATAATCAACAGGATCTTCGTTCTCACGCATCTTGCGCGATGTAATTGCTCCTATGTCTGAGGTGTCTGGGTATTGTACCCTTAGTGCTTGCCATAATGCATGTCTGCAGTTTGCAAATGGCGCCCCGTCGTGTGATGTGTTTGTTATTGTGACCCCGGGGAAGCCCGCTCTCTTCCAGATGTCATCTGCTGCATCCCCTAATATTGATATTAGTAGGTCCTTAACGTCTCCTACTGCCAGTTTCCGCCCTGCAGTGTGTTTTTCCATCTCATATATCCATTTCCCCGCTCCTCCACTTAGTGATGGGAGCCTACACTTTATATTTTCCTTGTCTGCATGCTTCAAAGGGACGTATTGTGGTCTAACCCCTCCTCTCTCCAAAAGTGGCATTAGGTTGTGTCCTATCTGACCCCCCGGGTGTCGCGGTGTTGAGTCCGTATACCCCTCCTCTTCTTCCGTGTCGTCTACATCGTCTGTTATGTCCATATTTCCCCCGCTCATAGCTGTTTCCCCTCCATCTCTTCCCCTCCGTTTATCATTTCCTTTATTTGATGTCGGTGTGTGTGTTCGTTCTTCCTGTCTGCGTCCAGGGAGATCTCTAAGCCTGCCAGCGTATGGTGTGTGTTCGTGAGGGGCGGGTGCGGGTGTAGGTGGACATGTTGGACGGGATGAGTGCGGGGTGGTGGAACATGTTGGACGGGACGATGAGGGTGTGGCTGCACGTGTGTGCCTTCCCGCCATTCCTTGCTCTTCTTCCTCACTTCCCCCCAGTTCTTCCTTCCTTCTGCAGGCCCATGGTGATTCCCTGTTGGTCCGGGTGATGTACAATTTGTCTAAGCTTTCCCTTTCCCGCTTTCTTCCTTCTCTACCCATTCATTCTTATTCCTCGCTGCAAAAATCATCCAGGAGTGACAACCGCCAATCTGTCTTTTCCCCCCTAATCGTCACTGTTTTTAAATCTATTAAATCCGTTCCTCCCATTTCTTCTTTACCAATTTCTCCCCTTTGCGCTGATGTTGTCGCTACTTCTATGTCCCTGCGTACATATTTCCTTATTGCACTCTCCCCTCTCCTATCTCCTCTTTCCCCTTCTTTTTTCTCTACTATTTCTCCACCTATTTCCTCTCTTTTCTTTTTTAATTCCTCCATTACTTCACTACTCATCTTTTCCAATATCATTTCTTCCTCTCTCCTCCTTTCCCATCTCTCTCTTCGTATTTCTAAGTGGTTTCTGATATTATTTTCCTTTTCCATATTTCCATTTCCTTTTCTTTCTCTTCTTCCTCCCTTTTCTTGTTGCGCTGTGCTGCTCGAGATACCCTTTCTGCTGCTGCCTTCACCTTTTCAGCTTCCCTCTTTCGTTCTTCAGTTCGTTCCCTCATTTTTTCCAACTCATTCTTACTTTCTTTGCTTTCTCTTCTTCTCTCTCTTTCCTCCCTCTCAAGCTGTTTGATCAGGGTGTTTCGCTCATTCCTTAACTCCGCTAATCGTTCCTCCAAAATCTCCTCCTCTTCTCGTAACAGCTCCCCTTCCTTCCTTTTCCCCCCTTCCTCTTTTATCTCACTCTTACTCTCATTGTCCTCGTTCATTTTTCGTACTACCTCCTTCTCTTCTCCTGTTAATGAACCTCGCAATTTTAATAACACCTGCGCAGCCACCCACTCGTCGTGTCCTATGGCTGCAATTTGTTCTTCGCTAGTCTTCCCTTCCCCTGCTGGCATCTTCGTATAAGTTGACCCTGCCGTACTTGTCGCCTCCCCCCCCGTGTAGCCACCTGTAGCTGTATATGGTGGTGGGCTGTATGCTGGGTTCGAATACCCCTCAGCCGCCCTTAATTGTTGTCTCACTACTTCTCGTAGTTCCGTTATGGGATATAAACCCCTTCTTCCTTTTTCACTACTTTCGCTAGGGGCATGTTGTCGCCCTGTTCCTTTTTTATTTCTGTTTCATTTATGTTGCTAGGCTTTTCTCCTCCCTCTTGTCCTTTCTCCGTGGACTGTGTGCTTTCACTCTCTTTTTCCCCATTCTCTTCTTCCTCCTTAATCTTCTTCTCCTCCTTTGTTTCCCCCACAGTGAACATTCCGGTCGTCCTGGTCGGGACCCTTGGAACATCCTCCATAAGTTAAACACCTCCACATGGTGCGTCAACTTCTTCCCCTTGTATGTGTTATGTAGATGGGTCAATAGTGAGTGCTGGACATATGGGTCGAAACTGCCGTTAGGCGGCCAGGGTGTCGTCATTTTGTTGTCCGTCCCCTGTGTCCATTCTATGCTATATTTAATCAGTTTCTCTCTATGGGGTGACAGTGTTTTACATATATGCTGTAGCGGGGTAGTGAGGGTGTTCCCCCACCCTCCCGATCCTATCCCGTATGACATGGTAGCACTGTGTTGTTAGCCTCCCTTGATATAGTAGTGGTTACCTGGCTAATAATGAACTCTACACAATTTTAGATGTTTTACCTGGCCCCGTAGTTTTGGGGATTTGCGATCGTCCGCTAAAAGAAAGTAATCAAATATAACATTTGCAATTATGTATTCCTTTCTGTCTTTGTTTCTCGCACCTAACACTGTTACGGCCCCCTACGGCCAAGGCGCACGTAGCCCCCTGCGGCTGCGTGCCCTGTGTGACGTGCTTATACAGCCGTCCCACTTTTCTTCACCCCTCCTCCTCTTTCCTCACTCGTCGTGGCCGGCGTTCTCCGTGCGCGGTCACGTCCCCCTCCCCACCTTGCCCCGATAAAATCGTTGTCGTTGACCTCCGTGCCCACTCCCTTACCACTATTCGCTTCCCCACCACTTCTTCAACAATTCTGTGTGCTCGAGGTATCCTATGAAAGCCCTACAGGTGACGTCACCGACCTCTTCCAAAACTACCGGTAAGCTCTTTTCACATTTCAGAAAGTTCGGAATAAGTTTTGCTAGTTATCCCCGTTAACCCCAGAGCTGTCCTCTTGTCACGCCTGGAACAAGGTAACCAATAATATAATCAGACTGCGCACGCTGCGTCGCCTCGCGTGTGATACGCCCCTCAACAGGAGGGCTTAACCAGCCAATTATCTTCCTTATTAGGCAACCAGTTAGCTACCGCCTACAGGAAAACGTCATCTATCTATCGAGTTTCTCTGCTCGATCAATAGGGATCTTCATCTACTCATTGATCAATAATCGCCAATTCGTAGGAAACCGTACACACACTCACACACACACACCCTTACAGGTGGTCGCGACCTAGGCCAATCAGTGTCTACGAGCGGCCGCACGTGATATTTTCGTGCTCCGCCCACTCTTCTTCGTAGCGTAGCGGACTGCTCTTGCACTTGTCCAGCTACCATTCACTTCACCGTCAACAATAATTTATCAAATCTTCGCCGCGCACCTTGGTAACACCTCCCACCTCCCTTATTCCATTCCTCACCCCTCCTCACAACTTCACATTGCTTGTTGGGTGTGGCATACTCACCAAGTTCTCTTGATGCAGGGCCGCTCGACCGCGTGCACCCCTCCAAGCGGCTCGCCACCTCCCCTCGTCTGGACCACGTCTGGACACTCGCCAACCGCGGGCGGGATACTTCTCAACCGGCTCCCGAGGGCCAATATCCGGATTGCGCTGTCCGGTCTTCTCGCAGTTCCGCGATGGTCCTGTAGTCCTCAAAAAAGGGGGCAGCGGCAGAGGGGGCCGCGCCGCCGGGCCTCCTTGCAACGAGAGTACTCGGAAAAATAAAATAAAAGGTGGATCTTAAACAGATCTCAGCAGTGCCTCCAACTTGTCGGCGAGTTTCTCCCGGGGTCGGCTGGGCCTTCTGCGGACCTCCGGGCTGGGAGGCCCCAACTCCTCCCATGTATCCCAAAAGTGAGTATGAGACACACACAAGAAGCAAGGTGGTTCTTCTGTTTATTGAATAATGGCAGGGATGGGTCTAGGATCGTACGCGTCCGTCCAGGCTCTCGAAATTCGTGGGGCTCGCAGGCCCCTTTTTGCCTCAGTATGACGCGCTACTTGCGTCACCTGGGAAAGTTAGCAAAAAAACCTATCGCCACTCTGGATTGGTTCCTCGAGTGGTAGGGTTAGTATAGCATACGTATAGAGAACGCTGTTAGTGGTTAAGGGTCAGTCAGGTGGTATACTTGGGTTGTCCCTTCTATTAAATACTTGAAAATTGTTACACAAAGACCCCTAATGATTGGCTAATGTTAGTGGCATCAGTGATAAGTGCCCCATGTTCTGATTGGTCCACTCGCGAGCCCCCCAGCCTGGGACCATCGTTGTTCCCAGCTCGCGGTGTACCTGTCATTTGCAACAATATGTAACTATGTGTTCGTGCAGACAATGCATGGATTTGCTCATATGCCTGAGAGCAGACCATTCCCATCGCTGTAGGTGTCCATTGGGTCATTTCATTGTTGCAGCCTGTGTCCCAGACGTGGGACCCAGGCGACTTCTCCCTCGTGGGTCTGGCACCCTGTCAGGTTTGGCTTGGTCACGTGAGGAGAGACCGTGGCTGAGGCAGAATTCTGCACATTTAAAGTTGTATTTGCCTCTGCGTGTCTGGCTTTGCTTACAGGTGCGACCTTGGTATCGGCTGGTAGCATACGAGTTGCAACATCGCTCCCTTGGCTATCAGTTCTCGCTGGGCTCGTTCTGCAGGGTCAGCAATTGTACTCTTGCTCACCCAGTGTTCATGGAGGCTCTTGCTTGCGGCCTACTAGGGCCTGGCGCATAGGTGGGGAGGTTTAATGCACAGCAATTAAGTTGCGGTGTCACATTGCTTCACAGGCAGTATCATGTCTTCGTTGTATTTTCATTACAATGTAAGGGTCGGGAGAAGCGTCAGCAAGCATGTAAACGAGTGCTTTGTGCGTCTTGCATTTCTGCATTTCGGAGAACCTATGTGAAAAATAATAAAGATGCGCGTCAGTGGGTGTATCCGTCACCTACGTCATAGCACTGAGTATGTTCTTCGTGTGGATTGCTGTGGGGGTGTCCAGTGTGCATGGTTGTACGGGTGGTCTTGACAGTTGGCTAGGTAGTCATGGCATCTCTAACGATGTATTTCCTTATTGTTGAAGGGCTTAGTCGAGTTCATCCATGCCGCAGGTATCGGCTTGAGCAGGGCAGGCTGGCGGGCAGGCTGGTGGGCACATCCGTATGTTCCTGTACCAAGGTATTTGGTCGTCTGGTAGATAGGCAAATTCATCTCATGGCGGGTGTCTGGGTCTCGATCCTCTAGGCCGGGGGCGCGAGGAGATTGGGGGGAGTCTTTTCTCCCATTCTCCCACTTCAGTTACTTTTAGGCCCCTCCATCTCCAGGTCCAAGGGAGGGATAGTTCTCACCACTGCCATCTTCGGACAGCAGGTGTGTTAGATGGCTTAGGAGTTTTGGGGGTGTTTTTATTCTCAGTGGGCTTCTGAACCTCATAGATCCTGGTGGCTTGTTCAGTTACCCAATCCAGGGCCCTGTGCTCATGAAAAACACATACCAGCGGAGTTATTATGTATTTGAGGAGTGCATGGATATAGGTGGTCATAAACTCCCTACTATGAGCCTCATCACGAGTTGGGCGCTAACCCCGGTGGTATTACCGCCGGGGCTATTAGCCCTACTGCCAAACCCCCCGGTGCTATTAGCCAGATCACGGGTTTGGCGGGACGGTAAGTCCCCATTCCCCAACGCCGGCAGTAATAGCGCTGAAAATCAGCAAAATCGTGGCAGATTGGCCCCCAGCTCAGAGCTGGGGGTAAATCCGCCATGCTGTGATTTTGCAGACCCCTGAATGCAGCGGTAATAGCATTGCCGCCGCATTTAAGGGTTACCGCTAAACTCGTGATGAGGCAGTATGTGTGTTCATCTGCCGGGAAGTCTGTGCAAATGCACGCTTTAATTCCTGCACAAACTCCCTAGGCGCCTGATCCTCCTCACATTGCAAATTATATGCAGCCTTATGGGCCTCTTGTGGGTTTCTGTGTGCGGAGAATTTAAAATGGCCACCCTATTGGTGGACTATTTATAATGACCCTGGTCCTCCAGGCCAGCAAAGAAACTGGAGTACTCACGTGAGAAAGTCCATTTAGCAAATGCTGCGCCATTCATATAATTTCTGATCTGGAATGATGCCATCATCTGCTCATATATTTCCTGGTGCTCCCATACCAAATACTTGGCCTTCTTGTCTAATGGGTCCAGGAAGCTCTTTATGACCTTGATTTGTCTTAGTTGGTCTTTAACAAACCCCTTGCTCGGTTTAGCTGTCTTTTTCTTCCTCTGCTCCCGAGTCCATTTATTTTCTGACTCAGTGCTACTATTTGTACTCCATTTCATCCCTATCCCCATAAGAATGGGAATATCTCCCAGACACATAGGATCTGGATTCCTCCCGCCTGGACCACAGTGAACTCTCAGGGTCACTTTCTCTGTAGTTACTTTTAGGCCCAGGATAGAACACAGTTTCATCATCCCTTCTTACAGGGAGTCTGTGGAAATCCCCCTGTCCCCTGGATGTATGGAGGTTTTTAGAATACCTTTCCTAGGCTGAAGCTTTGACTTTTCTCCTTCAGTGAAGAGGGTGACGTGGTCTCTTTGTAGTCACATCTCCAGCCAATCTAACTCCCTGACATTCTCATCACAGGAGTTTTCATGGTCTGAAGTACTCACAATATTCTTTTTAGTTTCCCAGGACAAGCTGGTCTGGCACCCTTCCCTTCTGTATGGTAGAGATGAATAATCATCAGGATCAGACAAGGACTAGCCTTCTGGATTAGTTTGGCTAAACCTGGTTAAGTCCAACTGCCTCCTGTTCCCCTGTTCTACATCAGTGGCATACATGAGGCCAGTTCTCATTTGTACCTGGGAGGTTGTATATGACTGGCCTGGTGCCCATGATGAGAGTGGTGTCTCACCTTGAGGAGTGGGCATTGTCCTGTAGCCTGATTGGTCAGGGTGTCTCAGAACCTTTTTTATATTTTTCAATTTCGTTTGTCAAACTCTCACACCTGTGTCTCTCTTTCCTTATTTACTATTGGTATACAGAGAGATGGATTTTTCATTGTGACAATGAGGCCAAATTGGTCTCTAACACCATGCTCTAAGCTACCAACCAATCTTTTATTTGCTGCACCTCATGCTAAAGTCATTAATTCTCCCTCTGTGAGCTCAGTATGTTGCGTGCATATTTAAGCCGCTTTTCATTCAGGAGACTAATCTACTTCTCTTGCACACCCCTAAAATTTGCTGACTCGTATAGTTCTGCTTCTATGTGTCTCACATGCTTTACTAGCTCAGTCTTTTCTTTTCTAATTCTGGTCAGTTCCTGAGAACCCGACTGTTACTTTTCGGCATACACTTTCAACCTGAATGCATATTCATCTTTGACCAGGTGTAAATTCTGTTGTTTCAGAATATTTACATTCTGCCACATTTCATCAAACTCCTTTTGCGAGTCCATCTGTGATGAAGAACTGATTATTTCCCCTTTCCAATGTCATGATTTGTTGCTTGAGGGCCATAATCTCATCTAATAACCCTCTATTGTGACCACACTGGTCATTCAATTGGGAATGCAGCGACGTACAGTGTCTGCACCCTCAGTGCATGCATTATGCAGTCAGCAAACTCTACCTCTCTCTCTGCACTGGCTTGCTGTTGTGTTTTCAGCTCATCCTGTAGCTCAATGAGCCTTTCTTGTTGTAATTTAAAACATTTGCTTGGTTGCACTTCTTCTCCAAGCTGTGTGAGTTCTTTCTGAGCCTGTTTCCAGGCCTCAGTCTGCTTCATCACATCAGCCTCTTTATTCTCCAATCTTCCTTCAAGTAATTGCACATAGAAATATAAGTGTGCTGTGAGTTGAGCCATTTGGATCAGTTCTTCACAAGCATTCTGGTTCATGTAAAAGGCCTCTAATGCTTTGTGAAAAATCCCACTTTCAAGCCAAATGCCAGTGCTCACTGAGTTTACCTCCAGCACCATTCTGGTTTGCCTGCTCCCGGCTTCGCTTTCACTCCATTCTCCTCGAATGAATAGCTTAACCAGGAGATGCTTCCTGGTATCAAACACTTCTATGCAAGCCATTTTAAAATGGCTTTTTGCAACTTTTGTAAAACATTCTCTGTACAGGGGACAACTCACCATGTTCCTGCTTGATATCCACTCCCAATGCCAAATCAAAATCAATTCTAATCCATCTGCTTCTTGCTTTAGTACTCTACACAATCTTATTGTTCTATACCTATACACGTCCCTGGAACTCAGGGGTCAAGTGTTACAGTGGTCCTTTAACAAGGCACAGCTGCCTTCTATCTACCTCAATACAGTTACACTAAAATGAATATCCTATAATCAATGCACAGATCCCGATTTATGAGCCCCCAATTTGTGGTGTTGTATTGAGAGACCACCCTTAACCTGGGGAGTTCCCCCCCAACAAAGCAGCCCTACAAAAATTAGCTTAAGCTGTGTAGCGCTGGCCCTATTGAAGACTCCTATAGAGCCACATAAATCCTCTCTCCCCCCCTGTGCCAGCAGTAAGCCAAGAACAAGCCCAGGATATAGAAAGCATATTTATTTATTTAAATTATAAGCTAAATGAATAACAAGTTTATTTAATCACAAATCCACCTTCTTTGTGGCACAGAACCAAGCTTCAATTACAAAACACACTTTTCTGTAGAATGTTACTTTTAAACACACTTCTTCTGCATTTACTTTTGTCTCATAAACATGGAACACAGATTAAATAAACGGGTAAAAACTCTTTTCCCATTAACCCCGTTGTATGTTGAATTTCAATAATATGGCACAATGCTAGAACATAAACATGATCTTAAATGTTTCTTGCTGAGAGTTTTAGTGTTAAAACATAGGCAAAATGTTTGTTTTATGAAAAAGAGTTCATCTTCAAGGCTTGTTACATGGAGTTCCCTGCGCACAGAAAATGCTAGCAGTTTGAAATTGCAGAGTTGTACATGTGGCAAATAGCTCACTGTTTCCTTTTCATCCAAAAGCAGTGCAAAATCCTTCTGCTGTTAGGGTCACTTAAACTGAGGAGGGAGTGTATATTGCTCAATGGAAATTACATTAGTTTCCCTTTGCAACACACATCTCCCCCCAGCACCAAAATCCCAAGTATCAAATACATGCAGCACCCTTCTGTTCAAAGGCCAGGTCTAGGGCGTGGGGACAGTTTAAAAATGTTGTTTTAGGGACACGTATCTTTTTGTTTTAAAGGTAAGGTTTGGGCATGGAACAAACACCATTTTTGTTTTAAAGGTAAGATTTGGGGATGGTGACTATTATCAATTTTGTTTTGGTGGTAAGTATATCTTTTGTTTAAAAACATGTTTTGGTAAGGGGTATCAGTTGGGCATTTCGTTTTAGGGAAGGACACCCCTTTTCATTAGAGAAGTCAGGGGTGAACAGGAAAAATCCCAATTACTTTAAATGACTATCTTGTATCTTCCCGCAAGGAGAGGGGGTGAAAGTTTTGAATTCTTCCAAGCTCTCCCAGGCATCAATCTATTTGGGAGTTATTTAAATTAATATTCAGTCGTATATGCTATGGGTCTACACACTTTAACCCCACACCCACTAATGGAAGAGAACCCACTAATGAAAGGGAAAGGTTAATTAAATAGATACCCATGCTAAAGTGTTGTTGGACAATCCACTTTCTTTTGTAAATCCCTGGGCTTGGCACTCATGGAGACTGAGCAGGGCTTTGCTTTTAGGGAAAACAGGCTTCTGGCCTGCACTTCAGTCAGTGGGATCCCACAGCAGTCCTCCCTCTATGTGTAACGGTCCGACCGTGGAAGTTGTGTCACAAATGGCGGCTTCACTGAGCCATTGTGGGATCAGCAGCAACGCTCTAGCCTCTCTGAGGCTTTGGTACTTAGGGCAACCACACCCCCTTCCCGACGCGATGCAACTCATCCTACCAGATTTTGTTGGACTTGTACTAGCGTTTGCCATGCCTTCGTTTTCCTCCTCCTTACCAGCCTTTTGCCTTCATGACTTGTTTTTTTCTCCCGACTTCAGAACCTCCACCTTGCTCCGGTATCCCTGTTATCTTGTTCCCTCCTGATACCGCCTTTGTCTGTGCTCTTCGCGTTCTCCTTATTTCTCCCTCTCTCTCTGTTCTGCCGCCCACCTTGTTGGCTCCTGGCTCTTGTGCCTTTTCTCGGGTCTTGCTCCGGCTGTATTTCTTCGTTTGTTCCCTCTACCTTTGGTCTGCCTTATACCTCTTCTGTTTTTTACGTACCTTTAGTCTGGCTGTCGCCGCTCTCACTCCCTTCTTTCTGCTCCACTCCTACTTTGGTAGGCTTTCACTCGCTTGCTTTCCCAATCCTTCTATTCTGTATTTCTAGCCTCCTTCTTTTAACGTCCTTTTGGCCCCTTCTTCCTTTCGTGCTCCTGTAGCAGTATTATATTCCTTTTTCCTTTGTTCCGGGGTTCTACCCTTTGGGATCCCGGTGGTACAGCCTTTTACCCAGTTTGCCTTCTCTCCTCCTTGCACCACGTGGGGTTTGTCCTCGCACTCTTCAGTGGCATCAGGAATCCGTCCACTGTTCCTGCCCCCTACTCTGGAGACTAACTACACCATTATACCTCTCCATCTGCTGATCCCACATAGAACACTGCAGGGTTTTTTGTGCCTTCATCTGCTTTTTCCCTGGACTTCGGGCTCGCTCCCTTGGGTCCGCCTGATGGTAGTTATAACCTAGTCAAGGTGGCCTCAGGTGGACAGCGTCCTTATCTCTACGAATGGAAGAAGGGAAAGAAGGTCATAGAGACAGAAGAAGATTGGAAGCTCCGCAAGAAGGGAAGAAGAAGAGAAAAAGAACCCGCCAGAGCCTACACCCCGGATGCCCCAGGTGAGGAGACACAGGGGGAGGTAACTGCAGAACTTGACAGCTTGCAGCGCCCACAAACACCCATGGCTTCCCTTAAACAATATCAAGAGATGGTGAATGCCATCCAGGGCCTTCAAGCAGAAGTCCAGAATCTCCAAACAGGGAACCTAACCTTAAAGCAACAAGTAACAGCAAGGGAAGAATCACGAAGAGGCTTACCCCCCTGGTGTTCTCCTTTGGCAAGTATGATGGTAACCCTAAAGCATTGAAGGAGTTTTTGGATGCATGCACAGTCTATTTCACCTTCCGCCCCAAGGTTTATGAACTGGACCGAGCTAAGGTGGGGTTTTTGGTTTCCAACCTGACGGGTAATGCTTTGGCTTGGGCAACCCCTTAAATCACTCAGAATGATCCTGCCATCAACGACTTCCCTCAATTTACTCAGCTTCTGAAGTCTCAATTTGGACGCCTGGAGGTCCAGTACTCCGCCTACGAGGCTCTCCTTGAAATCCGACAAGGGTCACAGGACGTCCAGACTTACGCCACCTCCTTCAGTAAATTGGCTACTGAAGCTGACTGGCCGGACTCGGCTCAGCAGACCCTCTTTTGCTGCGGTCTACATGAAGACTTAAAAGATGAGTTGGCGAGAGTAGCTCGACCTGCATCTTTCCGGGAGTTGGTAACGCTTACCCTCCAGTTGGAATATCGTCTGCAAGAAAGAAGACAGGAAAGAAGAAGAACTAGAATACCCCTTCCTTCCGGGATACCTGCCGTGAGTCCTCCTAGATGCTCACAAACAGAGGAACCTATGCAGATAGGGGCCGCCAGAGGTCCCTTAATGCCAGAATAACGAAAGCGTCGGAAGGACCTGGGCCTTTGCATGTACTGCGGATCATCTAAACACCTGCTACGAAATTGTCCCGAAGTGCCTCCTAGATGTTCGGGAAATGCGTCACCCCGGTCTTGAGCAGGGAAAGGATCCGGGCAGAGACGGTAAGTCTGTGCAATGTTTGTCAACATAACACACCTCCAGATGATCATCGCCTTATGGTTTTTTCAGTCACTCTAGCCTTTGGGGCAGAAAGAATGCAGTAGGGTTCCCATGACCAGTTTGTTATCCTACAGCAATGACAGTGATGTCTGGGACTTGGTTATTCTTGAAATGGTATTCTACTTTCTCAGACTGTCGTTTGATTAAGTGACAGGTACCATTCATTCTTACATAATTGGTACTCATTTAAAATTGTATTGGCCGGTTAGTCTGGGTCCAGAGGACCTTCTTTACACAGTCGATCAGAGGTGATAACCTCGTCAGAAGATTGTTCCCCAGTAAACAAGGTGTACCCTCTGGTGTCACAACTATCACCACTTGTTTTAATTGATGTCACCTCATTTTTATTTCCAGATCCACAGTCCCTTCGATGGAAATATCATTCCTGTTGAAATATTGGAGTTGTCCGGGAAGTGGTGTGAGGAGAATTTGGTGACCCTCCCCCATCCTAAATTTATTTGGTCAAAGGTCTTTTTGAACTGGAGGGTGGCTTGGAATCCAGTGTCTACCAGAGCTGATAAATCACACTGACCCTGCACCTTGAGCGGTGCATAAGATGTGCCTTCCTTCTCCTCCAGGGTGTGAAGAAAGTGTGAGTTATTTGCCAGCCCGGTTGTCACATTTTTGATATTGAACTCCGACAATGGGTGATCCTGGGCGATTTTCTCTGTCAGAGATCGTGAATCTGTAAGGAAAGTTTTGCAGCTGACAATGGGCGGATTTGGGGGGGAATCCTCTTTCTCCCGGAATCTTCACTGTCCCCCTTTACCTGGAGGAAGTTCTCAGAATCTTTTTGGAGGAAGGACACCTCTGTTTCTACCTTGTCTGGCTCATGTTTTTTGGATTGAATAGTTTCCTGAGCTGGGCCAGTCTCCATATTCACCCTGTCCCACTCAGGGTCTTTTGGGACCATTTTTCTTTGGTGGGATGCCTACATTTCTGAAAGAGAAGGCCTATTGACCTGAACCTTCCAGGGAATCTTCTCTCTCAAAGGGAATTATCTGGAGTTCCTCCACAAAGTGGGTTCTTCTTTGCTCTTTGGGTTCTAACTTTCCGGGGGTAGAAGAGTCACTTTCAGGCTGAGAGGATTCATGGGGTTCTGTCTGGTTGAGAAAGGAAGCTTTCTCTAGGGTTCAGCATCACCTCTTCACCCATATCCCTGCCTCAGGAACCTGCGGTTTGTCGGATGTTTCTCTCATCATTTTCAACCTGGGGCATCAGACCTGGTTATTGGTCAATTCTGGGAAGCGGGGATCGGTTGAGAGTTGGACTGAGCCCTCAGCATGCGCCCCAGGTCGCCGGTCAGTTGCTGGAGCATTTCTCCAGCTGCATGACATTTTCTGGGTTGTAGGGAGACTTCGAGTCATACCTCTGCTGCTACCGAAAAGGGTAACTGTCCCTTCTTCCAGAGTAACTTGTGTACTGGAAATTTCACCCATAAATTTCCATCCTAAATCTCCCTTCTCCTGGGTTCAGGGATCTTTTGTCGTGAAATCAGGGAGGGAGACAGGGGTTATTTTGGGAATTCCGGTTTAGGGGTATATGGGGAAAAAGTTCAGGTGGGAGGTGGAGTGATAGTTCTCTCCTGAGGGAGGTTTGGAAGGAAGTTTCCTGGTGCAGTACTTACCTGATTGGTTCCTCCCCTGGACCGGGTGAATGTACTTGGATTGACTTGGTACCCTTGTACCTAGGGCTTACATGGGTAGCAGGGTCGAGGGGATCATTGTTCTGGGCCCCTGCCTCACTACAATTCGATTGGGCCAGGGTGGGGTCCCTTTGGCCTTCCATTTTGCTTATTGGCAGGAGGGTTACTTTTAGGCCCCTCCATCTCCAAGTCCAAGGGAGGGATAGTTCTCACCTCTGCCATCTTCGGACAGCAGGTGGAGGGATTCGGCTTTGGCCAGGGGTTCATTAGGTGGATTAAAATCCTTTATAATAAACCGAGAGCACGGCTAAAATCTGGGAAATATGTGTCGGAGGCCTGGGACATTTGTAGGGGAACTAGGCAAGGCTGCCCTCTGTCACCCATGCTTTATATCTTAGGTCTGGAGCCCATAGCTATTTACTTTAGAAAGCAGTTTTTTGGCGCAGGCATAAGGATAGGCGGGGTGGATCACATTGTTTCTTTATATGCCGATGTTGTGTTTATATATGTCACCACCCCCCTTCTAAATGTGCCAACAATGCTGGAAGTCCTTGACAATTATGCGAAGGTCTCGGGCATACAATTCAGCAAAACCAAGTCCTGCTTGTTTCCGCTAGCGGGACTAAAAGGTAGGTCTGCTGAAGAACTCCCTTCGGTGGGCATAAATTGGCAAACTACTTCATTCTGTTACCTCGGGATCCAGATAATGCACACCCCAGAGCTAATGCATGAACGTAACACGAGGGCGGCACTCCCGGGACTGTGTAAATCCATGGGATTCTGGGCTAAGCTACCTCTATCTATGATGGGCAGGGCCTCTATAGTTAAAATGATTGTTCTTCCTAGATTCTTATATGGGTTCCAAAATGTGCACTTCTACATCACTAAACCCTTCTTTCTATTACTCGATACAATAATCCAGGACTTTTTATGGGGAAGTGGTAGACACCGGGTTGCCCTATCCACATTGGTTCTAACATACAAACAAGGTGGAATTCAACTACCGAATTTAGAGAAATATTACCTTGCTGCTCAGCTGGGCTTTGTAACCAAATGGTTAGCAGACGAGACCACGTCTGAAACTCCCCTGCTGCAGGCCATGATCTCTCCGGTAAGACTGAAAGAACTGATTTGGGCCCCCCAAAGCCTGCTACGCAATGCATACTTTCTGGTGAACCTGGGTAGGAAAATATGGCATAGAACCAACTCGGTTATGCAACTAAAGCAGCCATACTCCCCGGAAATGCCAATAATCTCGGGACAGGATAAGGCCGATATCAATCTGCATAATGTCAGACTCTGGGAAAGGAAAGGGGTATACACTTGGGGTGATCTATATGCTGAGGGAACCTTCCGGGAATTCCCCATGTTACAAGCGGAATATGGTATTCCCTCTGGCCAATACCTTTGGTACCAGAAGATTCGAAAAATAGCACGAACAAAATGGGTAACTTGGCCAGAGGACCCCTTCATAACACTACTATATAATCTCGGAGAAGGCGGGAGGGCGGTGTCCCAATTATACAGTCACCTAATCGACACTCCTAACCCCCGAAGTGCAGTACCTAGGTCTAAATGGGAAACGGACATGGGAATGGAGGTGTCAGATAAAGAATGGGAAAGAGCACTGGCGTTCCCTAGGGAGGTCTCTAGAAACCACAGATTTCGACTGATCCAGATAAATGTATTATACCGCACCTACCTAACCCCAAGCAAATTGGCTATATTCAACAATTCTACGCAACCGAACTGCACCTGGTGCGGGACTGATAATGCAGACCTGATCCACATGCTATGGAACTGCACCAAGACTCAGACTCTCTGGTCAAAAATAAAGCAAATGTGCGAAGAGGCGGGTTTGACCAGGTATAAATGGACTCCGCATGAATGCCTTTTGGGTACCTACCCCAGACTAGCTAAATTCAAGCACTCAGTTAAACTGATGGACTTAGTGTGCATATTGGCAAAAGAACTATGGCCATGTCATGGAAAAAGCCCACAGGTCTGATCTTCACGGTATGGCATAAAGAACTTGAGAAATGGGCGAACGCCGAGACAAGGGCCTGGGAGGAGAGTGTAGCCAGATCTTCCGAAGACTCGAGTATGGCACTAGCTGCATGGAAAGACACCATGGCAAAACTGTTCCACTCTCCAGACGACAAACCCCCTTGAACAACTCGCTGGGACGAATCGCTGGTCAGCGCAGCCAACTAAGTTACCTGGAACTAGACCATCACGGCCCAAGATGGCTCCTGAATTGGTTTTGCCCCCCCCACAACCCAAACATCCACCCTGTCGGTGACCAGTAGAACACTGTTCAAGACGACTCAGGAGACAGTTAATGTTAATTTGTTGTTTGTAGTTACTGTTTAATATGTTGCTGTACGACTATGAAGAAAATTTGCTCATTTGATACTGACGGATGCACCCGCTGGTGGTGTTGTTTTTGTAACCCTAATTAAATGCCAATAAACAAATTTCAAAATAAATCTTCGGACAGCAGGTGTGTTAGATGGCTTAGGAGTTTTGTGGGTGTTTTTATTCTCAGTGGGCTTCTGAACCTCATATATCCTGGTGGCTTGTTCAGTTACCCAATCCAGGGCCCTGTGCTCATGAAAAACACATACCAGCGGAGTTATTATGTATTTGAGGAGTGCATGGATATAGGTGGTCATAAACTCCCTACTATGAGCCTCATCACGAGTTGGGCGCTAACCCCGGTGGTATTACCGCCGGGGCTATTAGCCCTACTGCCAAACCCCCCGGTGCTATTAGCGCCAGATCACGGGTTTGGCTGGACGGTAAGTCCCCATTCCCCAACGCCGGCAGTAATAGCGCTGAAAATCAGCAAAATCGTGGCGGATTGGCCCCCAGCTCAGAGTTGGGGGTAAATCCGCCATGCCATGATTTTGCAGACCCCTGAATGCAGCGGTAATAGCATTACCGCCACATTTAAGGGTTACCGCTAAATTCGTGATGAGGCAGTATGTGTGTTCATCCGCTGGGAAGTCTGCGCAAATGCACGCTTTAATTCCTGCACAAACTCCCTAGGCGCCTGATCCTCCTCACATTGCAAATTATATGCAGCCTTATGGGCCTCTTGTGGGTTTCTGTGTGCGGAGAATTTAAAATGGCCACCCTATTGGTGGACTATTTATAATGACCCTGGTCCTCCAGTCCAGCAAAGAAACTGGAGTACTCACGTGAGAAAGTCCATTTAGCAAATGCTGCGCCATTCATATAATTTCTGATCTGGAATGATGCCATCATCTGCTCATATATTTCCTGGTGCTCCCATACCAAATACTTGGCCTTCTTGTCTAATGGGTCCAGGAAGCTCTTTATGACCTTGATTTGTCTTAGTTGGTCTTTAACAAACCCCTTGCTCGGTTTAGCTGTCTTTTTCTTCCTCTGCTCCCGAGTCCATTTATTTTCTGACTCAGTGCTACTATTTGTACTCCATTTCATCCCTATCCCCATAAGAATGGGAATATCTCCCAGACACATAGGATCTGGACTCCTCCCGCCTGGACCACAGTGAACTCTCAGGGTCACTTTCTCTGTAGTTACTTTTAGGCCCAGGATAGAACACAGTTTCATCATCCCTTCTTACAGGGAGTCTGGGGAAATCCCCCTGTCCCCTGGATGTATGGAGGTTTTTAGAATACCCTTCCTAGGCTGAAGCTTTGGCTTTTCTCCTTCAGTGAAGAGGGTGAAGTGGTCTCTTTGTAGTCACATCTCCAGTCAATCTAACTCCCTGACATTCTCATCACAGGAGTTTTCATGGTCTGAAGTACTCACAATATTCTTTTTAGTTTCCCAGGACAAGCTGGTCTGGCACCCTTCCCTTCTGTATGGTAGAGATGAATAATCATCAGGATCAGACAAGGACTAGCCTTCTGGATTAGTTTGGCTAATCCTGGTTAAGTCCAACTGCCTCCTGTTCCCCTGTTCTACATCGGTGACATGCATGAGGCCAGTTCTCATTTGTACCTGGGAGGTTGTATATGACTGGCCTGGTGCCCATTATGAGAGTGGTGCCTCACCTTGAGGAGTGGGCATTGTCCTGTAGCCTGATTGGTCAGGGTGTCTCAGAACCTTTTTTATATTTTTCAATTTCGTTTGTCAAACTCTCACACCTGTGTCTCTCTTTCCTTATTTACTATTGATATACAGAGAGATGGATTTTTAATTGTGACAATGAGGTCAAATTGGTCTCTAACACCATGCTCTGAGCTACCAACCAATCTTTTATTTGCTGCACCTCATGCTAAAGTCATTAATTCTCCCTCTGTGAGCCCAGTGTGCTGCGTGCATATTTAAGCCACTTTTCATTCAGGAGACTAATCTACTTCTCTTGCACACCCCTAAAATTTGCTGACTCTTATAGTTCTGCTTCTATGTGTCTCACATGCTTTACTAGCTCAGTCTTTTCTTTTCTAATTCTGATCAGTTCCTGAGAACCCGACTGTTACTTTTCGGCATACACTTTCAACCTGAATGCATATTCATCTTTGACCAGTTGTAAATTCTGTTGTTTCAGAATATTTACATTCTGCCACATTTCATCAAACTCCTTTTGCGAGTCCATCTGTGATGAAGAACTGACTATTTTCCCTTTCCAATGTCATGATTTGTTGCTTGAGGGCCATCATCTCATCTAATAACCCTCTATTATGACCACACTGGTCATTCAATTGGGAATGCAGACGACATACAGTGTCTGCACCCTCAGTGCATGCATTATGCAGTCAGCAAACTCTACCTCTCTCTCTGCACTGGCTTGCTGTTGTGTTTTCAGCTCATCTTGTAGCTCAATGAGCCTTTCTTGTTGTAATTTAAAACATTTGCTCGGTTGCACTTCTTCTCCAAGCTGTGTGAGTTCTTTCTGAGCCTGTTTCCAGGCCTCAGTCTGCTTCATCACATCAGCCTCTTTATTCTCCAATCTTCCTTCAAGTAATTGCACATAGAAATATAAGTGTGCTGTGAGTTGAGCCATTGGATCAGTTCTTCACAAGCATTCTGGTTCATGTAAAAGGCCTCTAATGCTTTGTGAAAAATCCCACTTTCAAGCCAAATGCCAGTGCTCACTGAGTTTACCTCCAGCACCATTCTGGTTTGCCTGCTCCCGGCTTCGCTTTCACTCCATTCTCCTCGAATGAATAGCTTAACCAGGAGATGCTTCCTGGTATCAAACACTTCTATGCAAGCCATTTTAAAATGGCTTTTTGCAACTTTTGTAAAACATTCTCTGTACAGGGGACAACTCACCATGTTCCTGCTTGATATCCACTCCCAATGCCAAATCAAAATCAATTCTAATCCATCTGCTTCTTGCTTTAGTACTCTACACAATCTTATTGTTCTATACCTATACACGTCCCTGGAACTCAGGGGTCAAGTGTTACAGTGGTCCTTTAACAAGGCACAGCTGCCTTCTATCTACCTCAATACAGTTACACTAAAATGAATATCCTATAATCAATGCACAGATCCTGATTTATGAGCCCCCAATTTGTAGTGTTATATTGAGAGACCACCCTTAACCTGGGGAGTTCCCCCCCAACAAAGCAGCCCTACAAAAATTAGCTTAAGTTGTGTAACGCTGGCCCTATTGAAGACTCCTATAGAGCCACATAAATCCTCTCTCCCGCCCCCGTGCCAGCAGTAAGCCAAGAACAAGCCCAGGATATAGAAAGAATATTTATTTAAATTATAAGCTAAATGAATAACAAGTTTATTTAATCACAAATCCACCTTCTTTGTGGCACAGAACCAAGCTTCAATTACAAAACACACTTTTCTGTAGAATGTTACTTTTAAACACACTTCTTCTGCATTTACTTTTGTCTCATAAACATGGAACACAGATTAAATAAACGGGTAAATACTCTTTTCCCATTAACCCTGTTGTATGTTGAATTTCAATAATATGACAAAATACTAGAACATAAACATAATCTTAAATGTTTCTTGCTGAGAGTTTTAGTTTTAAAACATAGGCAAAATGTTTGTTTTATGCAAACAAGTTCATCTTCAAGGCTTGATACATGGAGTTCCCTGCGCACAGAAAATGCTAGCAGTTTGAAATTGCAGTTGTACATGTGGCAAATAGCTCACTGTTTCCTTTTCATCCAAAAGCAGTGCAAAATCCTTCTGCTATTAGGGTCACTTAAACTGAGGAGGGAGTGTTTATTGCTCAATGGAAATTACATTAGTTTCCCTTTGCAACACACATCTCCCCCCAGCATCAAAATCCCAAGTATCAAATACATGCAGCACCCTTCTGTTCAAAGGCCAGGTCTAGGGAGTGGGGACAGTTTAGAAATGTTGTTTTAGGGACACGTATCTTTTTGTTTTAAAGGTAAGGTTTGGGCATGGAACAAACACCTTTTTTGTTTTGAAGGCAAGATTTTGGGATGGTGACGATTATCAATTTCGTTTTGGTGGTAAGTATATCTTTTGTTTAAAAACATGTTTTGGTAAGGGGTATCAGTTGGGCATTTCGTTTTAGGGAAGGACACCCCTTTTCGTTAGAGAAGTCAGGGGTGAACAGGAAAAATCCCAATTACTTTAAATGACTATCTTGTATCTTCCCGCAAGGAGAGGGGGTGAAAGTTTTGAATTATTCCAAGCTCTCCCCGGCATCAATCTATTTGGGAGTTATTTAAACAAATATTCAGTCAAATATGCTATATGTCAGTCCTCGTGTGCTGTCGGTGTTGCTTATGTGTTGTTGTGGTGTTGTATTGAGAGACCACCCTTAACCTGGGGAGTTCCCCCCCAACAAAGCAGCCCTACAAAAATTAGCTTAAGCTGTGTAGCGCTGGCCCTATTGAAGACTCCTATAGAGCCACATAAATCCTCTCTCCCCCCCTGTGCCAGCAGTAAGCCAAGAACAAGCCCAGGATATAGAAAGCATATTTATTTATTTAAATTATAAGCTAAATGAATAACAAGTTTATTTAATCACAAATCCACCTTCTTTGTGGCACAGAACCAAGCTTCAATTACAAAACACACTTTTCTGTAGAATGTTACTTTTAAACACACTTCTTCTGCATTTACTTTTGTCTCATAAACATGGAACACAGATTAAATAAACGGGTAAAAACTCTTTTCCCATTAACCCCGTTGTATGTTGAATTTCAATAATATGGCACAATGCTAGAACATAAACATGATCTTAAATGTTTCTTGCTGAGAGTTTTAGTGTTAAAACATAGGCAAAATGTTTGTTTTATGAAAAAGAGTTCATCTTCAAGGCTTGTTACATGGAGTTCCCTGCGCACAGAAAATGCTAGCAGTTTGAAATTGCAGAGTTGTACATGTGGCAAATAGCTCACTGTTTCCTTTTCATCCAAAAGCAGTGCAAAATCCTTCTGCTGTTAGGGTCACTTAAACTGAGGAGGGAGTGTATATTGCTCAATGGAAATTACATTAGTTTCCCTTTGCAACACACATCTCCCCCAGCACTAAAATCCCAAGTATCAAGTACATGCAGCACCCTTCTGTTCAAAGGCCAGGTCTAGGGAGTGGGGACAGTTTAGAAATGTTGTTTTAGGGACACGTATCTTTTTGTTTTAAAGGTAAGGTTTGGGCATGGAACAAACACCTTTTTTGTTTTAAAGGTAAGATTTGGGGATGGTGACTATTATCAATTTCGTTTTGGTGGTAAGTATATCTTTTGTTTAAAAACATGTTTTGGTAAGGGATATCAGTTGGGTATTTCGTTTAAGGGAAGGACACCCCTTTTCATTAGAGAAGTCAGGGGTGAACAGGAAAAATCCCAATTACTTTAAATGACTATCTTGTATCTTCCCGCAAGGAGAGGGGGTGAAAGTTTTGAATTCTTCCAAGCTCTCCCCGGCATCAATCTATTTGGGAGTTATTTAAATTAATATTCAGTCGAATATGCTATGGGTCTACACACTTTAACCCCACACTCACTAATGGAAGAGAACCCACTAATGAAAGGGAAAAGGTTAATTAAATAGATACCCATGCTAACGTGTTGTTGGACAATCCACTTTCTTTTGGAAATCCCTGGGCTTGGCACTCATGGAGACTGAGCAGGGCTTTGCTTTTAGGGAAAACAGGCTTCTGGCCTGCACTTCAGTCAGTGGGATCCCACAGCAGTCCTCCCTCTATGTGTAACAGTCCGACCGTGGAAGTTGTGTCACAAATGGCGGCTTCACTGAGCCATTGTGGGATCAGCAGCAACGCTCTAGCCTCTCTGAGGCTTTGGTACTTAGGGCAATCACACCCCCTTCCTAACGCGATGCAACTCATCCTACCAGATTTTGTTGGACTTGTACTAGCGTTTGCCGTGCCTTATTTTTTCCTCCTCCTTACCAGCCTTTTGCCTTCCTGACTTGTTTTTTTCTCCCGACTTCAGAACCTCCACCTTGCTCCGGTATCCCTGTTATCTTGTTCCCTCCTGATACCACCTTTGTCTGTGCTCTTCGCGTTCTCCTTATTTCTCCCTCTCTCTCTGTTCTGCCGCCCGCCTTGTTGGCTCCTGGCTCTTGTGCCTTTTCTCGGGTCTTGCTCCGGCTGTATTTCTTCGTCTGTTCCCTCTACCTTTGGTCTGCCTTATGCCTCTTCTGTTTTTTACTTACCTTTAGTCTGGCTGTCGCTGCTCTCACTCCTTTCTTTCTGCTCCACTCCTACTTTGGTAGGCTTTCACTCGCTTGCTTTCCCAATCCTTCTATTCTGTATTTCTAGCCTCCTTCTTTTAACATCCTTTTGACCCCTTCTTCCTTTCGTGCTCCTCTAGCAGTATTATATTCCTTTTTCCTTTGTTTCGGGGGTCTACCCTTTGGGATCCCAGTGGTACAGCCTTTTACCCAGTTTGCCTTCTCTCCTCCTTGCACCACGTGGGGTTTGTCCTCGCACTCTTCAGTGGCATCAGGAATCCGTCCACTGTTCCTGCCCCCTACTCTGGAGACTAACTACACCATTACACCTCTCCATCTGCTGATCGCACATAGAACACTGCAGGGTTTTTTGTGCCTTCATCTGCTTTTTCCCTGGACTTCAGGCTCGCTCCCTTGGGTCCGCCTGACGGTAGTTATAACCTAGTCAAGGTGGCCTCAGGTGGAGAGCGTCCTTATCTCTACGAATGGAAGAAGGGAAAGAAGGTCATAGAGACAGAAGAAGATTGGAAGCTCCGCAAGAAGGGAAGAAGAAGAGAAAAAGAACCCACCAGAGCCTACACCCTGGATGCCCCAGGTGAGGAGACACAGGGGGAGGTAACTGCAGAACTTGACAGCTTGTAGCGCCCACAAACACCCATGGCTTCCCTTGAACAATATCAAGAGATGGTGAATGCCATCCAGGGCCTTCAAGCAGAAGTCCAGAATCTCCGAACAGGGAACCTAACCTTAAAGCAACAAGTAACAGCAAGGGAAGAATCACGAAGAGACTTACCCCCCTGGTGTTCTCCTTTGGCAAGTATGATGGTAACCCTAAAGCATTGAAGGAGTTTTTGGATGCATGCACAGTCTATTTCACCTTCCGCCCCAAGGTTTATGAACTGGACCGAGCTAAGGTGGGGTTTTTGGTTTCCAACCTGACGGGTAATGCTTTGGCTTGGGCAACCCCTTTAATCACTCAGAATGATCCTGCCATCAACGACTTCCCTCAATTTACTCAGCTTCTGAAGTCTCAATTTGGACGCCCGGAGGTCCAGTACTCCGCCTACGAGGCTCTCCTTGAAATCCGACAAGGGTCACAGGACGTCCAGACTTACGCCACCTCCTTCAGTAAATTGGCTACTGAAGCTGACTGGCCGGACTCGGCTCAGCAGACCCTCTTTTGCCGCGGTCTACATGAAGAGTTAAAAGATGGGTTGGCGAGAGTAGCTCGACCTGCATCTTTCCGGGAGTTGGTAACGCTTACCCTCCAGTTGGAATATCGTCTGCAAGAAAGAAGACAGGAAAGAAGAAGAACCAGAATACCCCTTCCTTCCGGGATACCTGCCGTGAGTCCTCCTAGATGCTCACAAACAGAGGAACCTATGCAGATAGGGGCCGCCAGAGGTCCCTTAACGCCAGAATAACGAAAGCATCGTAAGGACCTGGGCCTTTGCATGTACTGCGGATCATCTAAACACCTGCTACGAAATTGTCCCGAAGTGCCTCCTAGATGTTCGGGAAACGCGTCACCCCGGTCTTGAGCAGGGAAAGGATCCGGGCAGAGACGGTAAGTCTGTGCAATGTTTGTCAACATAACACACCTCCAGATGATCATCGCCTTATGGTTTTTTCAGTCCCTCTAGCCTTTGGGGCAGAACCAACTATAGAAACACTTGCCATGTTGGACTGTGGAGCCGCGGGAAACTTCATCGACACCCAGTGGGCACAGGAGCATTGTATCCCACTTCATCAAAAGAACAGTCCCATTCCTGTGGAAGGGGTAGACGGATCCCCGCTATCATCAGGACCCATTACACAAGAAACCGGTCTTGTCAGTATGTCCCTGTTACAACACCAGGAACAACTGTCTTTCGATATCATCAGGGAGGTGCATTTTCCAGTGATTCTAGGTATACCATGGCTACGCCGTCATAACCCTCAGATTGATTGGTCGGCTAACACCATCTGTTTTTCTTCTCTCTATTGTATTCTTCATTGTCTGCCTCAGGCTCTCCCCACCTCTACCTCCAGTCTTACATTACCAGTGTCGACATCAGTAGTACAGTCGATTCCTTCCTATTGTCAACAGTTCTCTGACATTTTTTAAGATAAACTACATCGATCTCTACTTCATCACTGGGCCGAAGGCTGCAATATTGAGCTGAAGCCGGGTGCTTCGGTATCTTTTGGCCGCATGTACCCCATGTTTCTCCCTGAAAGAAGGGTGCTCAAGGAGTATTTAGAGGCCATCCTGCAGAATGGGCAGATACAGGAATCCCACTCCTCGGCTGGAGCTTCTATGTTCTTCATCCCAAAGAAGGGAACCACCGAATTGAGGGCCTGCATAGACTATCGCGGACTCAATAGCCAGACGATACGTGACCATTATCCCATGCCTCTAATAAAGGAGGTCCTTGAGGCGGTTGAGGGAGCCAGTGTCTTCACCAAATTGGATTTACGTGGGGCTTACCATCTCTTAAGAATCCGAGAGGGCGACGAATGGAAGACGGCTTTCCGCACTCCGCTAGGACATTTTGAATACAGAGTGATGCCATTTGGCCTGGTAAATGCCCAGGCTGTCTTCCAACGTTAAGTAGACAAGACATTCTCGGATTTGTTGTATTCATCTGTGGTGGTGTATCTAGATGATATCTTGATCTTCTCCTCCTCGCCCTCTGAACACCGAAGACATGTTACAGAGGTGCTACAAAGGCTCAGAGACAACCAGCTGTTAGTGAAACCAGAGAAGTGTGCCTTTGAGGTATCTTCAATTTCTTATTTGGGTTTTGTCCTCTCTAAAGAAGGGATCCAGATGGACCCTGAGAAGGTTAAGGCAGTGTTACAATGGCCAACACCGAAGAATGTTAAAGACCTCCAACTTTTTCTGGGTCTTGCGAACTTCTATCAAAGATTCATTCCCAGCTTTTCAGAAATAGTGTTGCCCATTACTCAGTTGCTGAAGAAAGGGAATCGATTCGAATGGAATCTGAGGGCAGATCAAGCCTTTCATCTACTCAAGAAATCCTTTACCACTGCTCCTATCCTGATCCAAACTAATCAGTCTTTACCCTTTATAGTGGAAACAGATGCCTCTGGAGGGGCTGTAGGGGCTGCACTATTACAAGAAGGGAAGGATGGTGAGGAACACCCAGTGGCGTATTATTCTAGAATGCTCACTCCCAGTGAATTACTCCGTTTTGGAAAAGGAACTTCTGGCCATTCACCAAGACTGCATTGAATGGAGACACCTATTACAGGGATCAGCCCATCCTTTCCTAGTTCGTACAGTCCACTGTAATTTGAAGGTACTACAGCAGATAGAGTGCCGCAATTCCAGACACGCTCATTGGGCATACTTCTTCTCTCAATATGACTTCGAAATCACCTACCTACCAGGAAAGGAAAATGTGTTAGCAGATGCTTTATCCCAGAGCCTAGAATAAGAAGAATGCAAGGTTCCTCAGAAGTACAAAAGCATCTTATCCGGAAAAAGATTTCTAGGAGCGATCCATTCATTTTTGCAAGAAGTGGAACAGGCCTCTAAGGTGACACTAATTCCACCACATCAACTATCTGACTTGGAAAGGAGAGGACCTTTCTACTTCCACCAAGGAAGATTGTTCCACCGACAAGGGATCTTCAAATACAAGCTATGCTGTGGTGTCACGACCTGCCCTCTGCTGGACATAAAGGTCGAGTAGCCACACTAGATCTACTTTCGAGACAGTTTTGGTGGCCGAACATGTACCAGGATGCTAAGGAGTATGTGGCGGGGTGCCCCGTGTGAGCCCCCAGTAAATATTCAGTGTCAAGACCGTTGGGTCTCCTTCAACAAGAACCATTACCGTCTCAACTCTGGGAGCTGATATCTACCGACTTTATTGAAGATCTACCACCCTCTTTGGGGTATACAGCGATCATGGTTACGGTAGACTCACTGAGTAAATTAGCACATTTTTCTCTGCTTCCGAGCCTTCCATCTGCTCCCAAAGCGGCTGCCATTTTTCTGAGAGACGTGGTCAGGTTACACTGCTTACCCTGAAGCGTTATATCCGACCGGGGTGCACAGTTTACCTCAAGGTTCTGGTCTGCCATGTGCAAATCCTTGGGTATTAAACGATCCCTCTCTTCTGGCTACCACCCGCAAAGCAATGGACTGACAGAATGATTAAATGTCACCTTAGAACAATATCTCCATTTTTTTTGTAGCCAAGAACAAGAGAGATGGGCTTCGTTTCTATCCATGGCAGAGTTCACCTATAACAACTCAAAACATTCTGCCACTGGTGTTAGCCCCTTTCTGTTCACCTATCTGTTCACCTTACTTCGGGCTGCCAGCCACGACAGTACCATCGGTCGATAAACATCTAGATCACTTGCGGTGCCTTCAAAGGGATGCCACATTGAAGTTGGAAGCCAGTAGATCCCAATATAAGAGACACGTGGATAGCAAAAGATTGCCCAATCCTAGATGGTCTCCGGGTACAAGGGTATGGTTGTCCACAAAATATCTCCCTCGGTGGACACATGCAGGAAAGTTTACGGCCCGTTATATAGGCCCTTACCCAATTGAGTCCCAAGTAAATCCTGTGGCTTTTCGTCTGAAACTACCACCTTGTCTCAAGAAGATACATCTGGTATTCCATACCTCCCTTCTTTAGGCATATAAACCCGACTGCTTTGGCCGCAAAAAACCCCATCCAGTTACCTGCAAGGACCCATATCCAGAAGAGTATGAGGTTGAGAAACTGGTGGATTCCCGGTACAAGATGAGACCCACCAATACCTAGTTCATTGGAAAGGGTATCCTGAAGAGGAACCTACCTGGGAGCCAAAGAACCACATCCATGCTCCAAGACTGCTCAGGCGATTTCATCGTCTCCACCCGGGAAAACCCAGGGGAGTTCCGATGAGGAGGGGGCATGCTGTCACGGTCCGACCGTGGAAGTTGTGGCACAAATGGGGGCTTCACTGAGCCGTTGCGGGATCAGCAGCAATGCTCTAGCCTCTCCGAGGCTTTGGTACTTAGGGCGACCGCGCCCCCTTCTCGACACGCTGCAACTCGTCCTGTCAGATTTTGTCAGACTTGTACTAGCGTTTGCCGTGCATTTGTTTTTCTCCTGCTTACCAGCCTTTTGCCTTCCTGACTTGTTTTTTTCTCCCGACTTCAGAACCTCCACCTTGCAATGGCATCCCTGTTATCTTGTTCCCTCCTGATACCGCCTTTGTCTGCGCTCTTCGCGTTCTCCTTATTTCTCCCTCCCTCTCTGTTCTGCTGCCCGCCTTGTTGGTTCCTGGCTCTTATGCCTTTTCTCAGGTCTTGCTCCGGCTGTATTTCTTCGTCTGTTCCCTCTACCTTTGGTCTTCCTTATGCTTCTTCTGTTTCTTACTTACCTTTAGTCTGGCTGTCGCCGCTCTCACTCCTTTCTTTCTGCTCCACTCCTACTTCGGTAGGCTTTGACTCTTTGACTTTGGCTTGCTTTCCCATTGCTTCTATTCTGTATTTCTAGCCTCCTTTTTTTCACATTCTTTTGGCCCCTTCTTGCTTTCGCGCTCCTGTAGCAGTATTCTGTTACTTTTTCCTTTGTTCCGGGATTCTACCCTTCGGGATCCCGGTGGTACAGCCTTTTACACAGTTTGTCTTCTCTCCTCCTTGCACCACGTGGGGTTTGTCCTCGCACTCTTCAGTGGCATCAGGAATCTATCCACTGTTCCTGCCCCCTACTCTGGAGACTAACTACACCATTATACCTCTCCATCTGCTGATCCCGCATAGAACACTGCAGGGTTTTTTGTGCCTTCATCGGCTTTTTCCCTGGACTTCGGGCTCGCTCCCTTGGGTCCGCCTGACGGTAGTTATAACCTAGTCAAGGTGGCCTCCGGTGGAGAGCGTTCTTATCTCTATGAACAGAAGAAGGGAAAGAAGGTCGTAGAGACAGAAGGAGATTGGAAGCTCTGCAAGAAGGGAAGAAGAAGAGAAAAAGAACCCACCAGATCCTACACCCCAGATACCCCAGGTGAGGAGACACAGGAGGAGGTAACTGCAGAACTTGACACTATGGCGCCATAGAAATATCACAGCCTCTGTTTTCTAGTCTCCCCAGCATTGGAAATCTGCAAGCCTCTTCAATATTTCCATCCAGATGAGGTTTCAGCTAATCCCCTTTGGTGATTCTTTTGAGCTGTCCCCCATCCGGGAGATTTTACTTCTAAGCCCCCCCATGGAAAGTGAACATTAGGTGGTGCTAACTTATGATCTTGTAACCAGGATTGGACATTTACATTTCTCTCAACCTCCCAAGTCCAGCGCCTCTCTAAGGATTGGTTCAGGAGTCTAAAACAGAAATATTGGAACTCCCCTTTGATATTCACATTTTGATCCATGTCCAATTTTAGCCAAAAAAGTCCATGCGTGGCAAAATTCTCTAATTGACCAATAAATGTCATAATATATGGATATTATTATTCCTCTCCTCATGCACAGGTGCGCTATGATTATTTGCCCTTTTCACACAAAGTGTAACAGTTATGAACATGACATTTAATCTCCAGATACCTAATTGTATGAACCATCAGCTTGCCAATTCTTAAATTCAGAACATTTTTGGGGCAGCCAGAAACACATTTTAGCTTGCCATTGCAATCCCACAAGTCGCATGTGGATACATTTTATTTCAACAAAATTGCCTTAAATGATCTTTAAAAAGACATATGAATAAACGCTGTGTGGCATATCGTTGTTGAGAAAGTCACTAGTCATGATAGTCCATTTAAACTAATGGGAAATCTTCAACATGTATGCATATGCAAAAACCCATTTCTCCATGTAAGTTTAATTTCTCTGCAAGCTTGTGACTGGAGCCATTTGGGATGAATGTTGGTTTTTAAGGCTGGGGTAATAGCCATTAGCCTTTTATTCTTTGAAAGTTGATGGACTGAGGAGATCCTTATCATGCAGCGGACCGTTCACCTCTGCCCTGTGATGCCATGAGGCCATGCTGACATCTAGCATTTTGTCCTGTAATCTGAAGTTGACCACAGTTTTGATCTCAAACCTTCTATTTCTAAGCATTTTCTCCATCCGGGGCTGGGTCTGTATTAATCTGGCCCTATCATAAATACTTTGGATGTATATCAGCTCCACAGAGATTTACCTTCAGAATACGGAGCCAGGCCGGCCATGAAAATCTGCCCAACAACAAGAGATATGGTCTGTCTCAGGCCTAAATAAGATTTCATTGTGACCTACGGAAACAAAATAGCCTTTTTCAATTGTTGCCGGTATTTTGCATTTGAAGTATATCATATATTTTAATACATTGCATCTTGCCACCATGCACCAAGTCTTCTCCCTGCTATATTTATTTTAGCTGAGGATTCTTTTTTCATAGCTTGATTTAGAACTGCAAAACTCACATGCAAGGGCATTTTAGTGTCATTATTTGAAAACCCTAATTTTCATGTAGAAGGGGCCTTTGATTTTCTCTTGCAAATGTGAATTAAAGGCTGCTTTTTCAGTTCCACCTTTAACTTCATATTGAAAGATAGTTGTTTTGATTTCCAGTTCTTTGCAATTCACATAGCATTTTCATTTTATCACAACTCTTCCTGGTGTTACTACAATAATTATTATAATACGTTTTTGAGGAAACACACACAGTCTGCATTACTAGGCCCTTTTTCATTGTGGATGTTTTTTTGAAGGCTGGCAGTTAATTTTTCCAGTGGGGCTTTCAGTTATATTTGTTTGGGCTGTGATTAAATCCCACAGAGTACTCTTCAAGAAAATACACATAATCAGGTGCTCCAATGCATTCACAAGTGCCACAAGCAAGGAAGGTGATTGTGTAGTGTGTCCATTTGCAGATGGTGTGAACCCATTACATAGTGTTCATGGAGCAGACACAGTGAAAAGAAACATAAGCATGAAATAAAGGCAGCCATTTAGAACCATGTGTTTTTGCACAAGTAACAGAAGCAGTTTGAGATAAAAATGCAATCATAAAGTACAGGACAATCGTGAAGAACCCTGGGCTTACTATGTTTAATAACTGTAGTTGGTGGTGTGTTAAGCACACAACATTCCCAAATTTTCTCCTAGTGATAATCATTGCCCAGATCAGTGACATTCGATATGTTCACCTGAGGGGTACATACATCCCTGCAGAGTTTGACTCTGTGACTGGCAGGTGGCTGGCCCAAGGCCCTCTGCACTCTGGCCTCAACCTATGGAACTGTTTTGCTGTGTCCTATAACAGTGTTTTGTGGCGACTGCAGTTTCTAATCTTTGCCAATGCAGGAAAATCCACAAATGGGCTTACTCTTTGGCATAGTCTGTGGGTGGATATTTGATTTCCTTAGCAATGGTTCAACTATGCAAGTGGATAAGAATTTGTGTATGCATTTGGGTCTGATGGTGGCCAGACGGGGAGGTTAATGCTTGTGACCGATACATTATTTTATCTGTTTGGGAAGATGATGTTTTGATGTAACTAAAAATATGTATTGGAATAGCTCCTGCAATTTCTCGTAGAACTTATACCTTCCCCCTGTCTCTAACGGGACTTAATTTCATTCATATAGTGGATGTGGGCAATCCCTTACCATACACACTGAAAAGATATTGCATTGTTTCTAAAACCGCAAATGAGGGTAGCTTTCTCAATGTAAAATTCTGATAGAAGTTCACTGAACATTTTAGCATTTCTTAGATTTACTTTCTGTTTGGTGGCATAATCACATTTTTTTTTATATGTAGATTGGGGTTTGAACTACGATACTACGTTATATTAAACCTCTTCAAACAACTTGCATACCACAGCCCCGACCAATGCATCCTCGCTCCATGGGCACGCAAGGCTTCCCCCTGGACACAAATGCCTCGATGATGTCGACACAGAACACCTAGAAAGAGATGTGTATGCATAGCTCAAGGAACACCCAGTCTGCATGCATTGACACAGCAGAAAAGCCATCTTGCAATTCACCCCTCTGTCTACTAACCTAACCCAGGCCCATCTCTTTCAGATGGCTGGCGTGTGCGGTGAAAATCCCAGTATCAAAACAGAACTTGATAAGTTATCAGTTTTGATATATAAGTCACCATTTCACGATGAAAGCATGGAAATGTTGTTACAATGGCGGGATCTACGGCAAGGTTTCAATACATGGCTGCTAGCATACCTTGCATTATTGAAGGAGAGCACTGCCAGAAATGAAGTGTTTTCTGACAGGCCTGGAAATTGTGTGTTTCTGCTTCACAGAAGTAATACACAGTTATTTTTCTCAACGCTCTGTTCTTGGTGTATTGCATTCTTGCTCTTCAAACAGTGAGGGGAGCACCCAGCTGCTCTGTCAGCGAGATATTAGAAACGTACTGAATTGGAAATTTGTTTTTTTCTGACGCTTTCAATCATAGCAGGCGCTCGCGGAGTGATTTTGTCTTTAACACTGTATAAACTGGCAGATAGAGTTGACCCGTGACACACGTTCAAACTTATGTGTTACCTCGCATTTATCACTTTAATCTCTGGGCTGTAAGGGACCTGTGAAAAGTGTTTATATTCCAGCTCAGTTTAGAAAAATTATTCTTACACCGTAAGGTGGACCTTAAAAAGGCATCCTATCTATAATTAGTGCTCAAGAATTAAAGATGGATTATTGTATCTTTAAACATAGCTCAACATTAAATGAAATTGAAGAAGCAGATACTACAAATTTCAGACTGTTTTCTGAACTACAGTGACTTTAATACTGATAAGAGCATTGGTAAATATGAGGACCAGATTTAGGAGGCTTAATATTGGATGAAGAGTAGTACTGGTCCCATTTGGGATGTCATGTAAAATGAATGATAGGAATCTCAAGCCCATTGTTTGCCTTGACAAAGACCGATTGGGTGGAAACACGTGTCGGCGGGACATTTAGGAAACTGAATTCAGGACGTTTCTGATGTGATTGTTTGAGTTGTTTATTTTCTGTTCACTGTGAGAATTTTGACAATTTAATTGCTGGATTAAATTTCCTATTATTCTATCACATTGGATAAGCGCAATCTCTCTGCTCTAAATCCTTTCTAACCATATATTTGCATGTGCACCCTTTCACCATACACTCCCGCACATACACACAGCCAGCCGTCACTCATTCACACACATTACATTATATATGTATATATATATATATATACACACACACACTTACATACATGCACAAACATTTACCCAAACTCAATTTTTATACCTTTTGAGTCCTTGGTCCAGGGAACAAGACCTCCAGCTCCCTGCAGCAGGAATGTTGTTACATGTTCAAAGGTCCTGGCGGCCTCCATGTCATAGGGTGGGGGAGGGTGGAGCCCCTTGAGTTCTAAAAGAAACTGTTTCTTTTTGAAGTCACTCTGCCTTCATAAAGACATTAATTCTGTGATGGGACTGAACCACAATGGAAATAATTTCTTTATGAAGGCACAGGGACTTCAAAAAGAAAGTATTTCTTTTTGAAGTCGCAGGGCTGCAACCCAACCCATGACATTGAAGCCTCCATGTCATGGGTTCCAGAGGGGTCGGGAATCCGCCTTCAAATAGAAATAGTTTCTTTTTGAAGTCATTGTGCCTTCATAAAGAAATGATTTCTGTTACGGAAACTTGACAGAAATCATTTCTTTAAGAAGTCAGAGTGATTACAAAATGAAACTATTTAAAAAGAGTTTACGGTCGTCAGGCACACACACCAGATTCAAAACCGTAAGGAAAAGCATGCTAAAGAATATTCGATGTGGAGAAGCCTTATAACTGTGGGTTGCATTGATCAAACAGTAAAAACAACCGTAAGCATGTGACATAAAAATATGAAAAGCTGGTAAAATTGCAGACCTGCAGTCAAATTAACAAAATTTACATTGGGAAAGATATTTTTGATAGCTGTGTATACATTTTAATGAGTTAATTAAAACAATGAAAACATTTCCGTGTTCACTGTTAACTGCAGTTTACCTAGAAATGTATCTGTACAAACAAACTGTGAATCTTATTACTTTTCAAACTTAAAAAATATTTTTAAAAACTAGAACACAGGAGTCAAACCCTGTAACTCCAAAGAATTTTGCAGCACACTACCATGAGACTAACAGTGAGTGAGAATGTTTTCCCGGCATCTACATAGTGTTAAAAGCAGGTGGGAAGTTTACCGGTCTGTGCAAATGCCGCCCCTGAGACGTAACCACAATTGAGAAGATGTGGTGTAGTGGAGGAGCCAAGTAACCCCCACCTCAACCGTCCCGCCCATATAACCTATACATTGGAAGTCAGAGTATGTGACATATACGGAGCAGTTGAAACGACAAAGGTCAGAGTATGGAAACCATGCAGTACCATTAAGAATACCGATACCTAGGCGGATTCTAGAGGCAAGATTCCCATTGAGGAAACTATACCTGCATACAAGAAAATATGATGGTTGTTTAAATGAGATTCCTGAAGAAGCACAGCAAATGAACGGTATGTGAGAGGTACCTAGAAGCGATGCAGAGCCCAGAGAATGCAGATATTCCATAAGGCATCAAGAAAATATCAAGGATAAGGGACATCTTGGGATCAAGGTGAAGAAGCTTATGCCACAGAATTGCTGAAGACATGAAGCTATTTTACACTTGTGCAGATGCAAAAGAAATGCAAGCATGCAAACTAATCGTGAAGCTAGCCTCAAGCATTATAGTAAATAGATTGCAGCAAGTGCCAATATATATATATATTTATTTATATGGACCAGTGAAGGATGGATGTTTCCACTACGCATTATAGCAGTGCTGGACTTTAACAAGTAGGCTGAGAAAACTTCATTTTCCGAGTAAAGCAGTTGAAAACGCAAATTGTATTACAAAATGAATCTCAGCAAACAAGGCTGGATGAGCCAAAGAAGACAGGGTCTTATCAAACTGGAGTGAACTGACATTGGAAAAAATTGTGTGAAAAAACAAAACTCCTGTTCAGAAGGTATGGACAAAACTAGGATGACGTCAGAGGTCTATTAAAAAATAGTATTTTAATACATTAGAAGCTCGATTTCATGGTCTCCAGTCACGTGGAACGATGAAGCTGGACGAATGAGATGGTCACACCTACACATGAGGGCAGACCATGCCTTCACTCCCTGAATTTCCCAGAGCTAAGAACACTCTCAAGGCCGAGCTTCAAAGCCTAATTGACAGTGGACCACTGAGGTGGTGATGGATTGATATGCTAATTGGTGGGAAGCAATGGGTACAGGCGAGCTCACCAGCACCTGGATGGCCAGCCTGCATGCTGCTAGACGTAGGTGGAAAAGTACTGACAGAGGTTGGAGTGCCAACCAATTGTAGAGGACATTTAATTAGGGGTCCTCTAGTTGTGTAAACCAATGGGGCATTGTGTATTTAGTGACGTTCGCAGTGGTCATTTTTAGGGGAGGGCTTAGTTGCCCCCCTGATGTTAAGTAACCAATCACATAGTCACACTTCTTTAGACGAGTATGGATTGTATACTTAGATGTTCACTCAGAGCCAATCACCCATGCTTATAGGTTTTTGTAGTTTGCCACGTAGGATGATGTTGGTAAAAAGTAGGTTAACATCACTGATGAAGAATGTTGTGCATAAAGTCTTCGTTTTTACTATAATGCATTGAGTAAGAGGATTGAGCGAGTTAGTTGATGTTCGTTATGCTCCCTGTTTTAAATGCTTGATATTAAAACAGACTTCCTTTTGCCAATTATCTCAGTCGTTTTGGTTATTGAAGTATGAATACAAAACTGCATCCCCGTCCATCTCCAGGGTAATTGCTACTCATATTAAAGGGCTGAGAACTCCAGTTCACTTGGTAGCAGGAGAGGATGGTTAAAAATCCATCGACATAAGTAAACTTTAGAGTCCTGGAAATATCAAATGACCTTTGCCATTCGGCTGGAAGGGCGTGTAGCTCCCCGTAGATAGTGGTTAATGTAATTACCAAAACTTGCCAGTTGGGTGTGACGGATTCCCTGATTTCAGACAGAATCCCCTTCCACGTCTACGAGAAGCTTATCGAATGGAAGGTTGGAGAGGCGGTAAAAGAGGTGTACGATCCCGAGAGTCTGAAGACGAAAAATGTGAATGGTGAGTAAAAACGGAGAGTATTGGCAAAATGCATGGGGGATGAATGAAGAAAAAGGAGTGAGATAAGGGAAAAAAGTGAGTAGCGGAGGGAGGCGGGATAAACATAATTTAGGAATAAGAGGGTTCGATATATATAGTGGAGAGATATTGACTTGAGTGTGGCCAAGCAATAGCATATTGTGAGAGAGGCCACAATAATAGAATACGCCCTTGCCTGCGTTTTCAAAAATCTATCCGGAGAAATCTTAATCTAGAGTCCCATAGCGGATGACGTAGGAGACGGATTCGGTTAAAGATGAATCTAAAGAGATTGATTTGAGTTCCGTATGGAACATTTTTAGAGGGTAAGACAGTTCCCAGATCTAAATCTAGAGCACGAGTTTCACTCCAGGAGCATTGGGGAAGCAATCGATGAGGTTTATCATGACATGGGAACCCAGAAAGGATCAAAGGGGAAGGGAAAAAATGATCGACTCGAGAATACGCAGTCATACAGGATGGAGGGAACCTCATGTAGTATGAGGCAAAAGGAGCTGTCTTTAGATAGACTGACTCTGAACAGAGATGAAGAGGAGTGAAGTTGCACTAGTTAGGCACAGGACATGTCATACAAAGACAGAGACACTTTCCGTGGGGAAGAGAGAGGTGACATCTGTGGTCCTGAGGGATGTTTTTCAATGGAGAAGGAAGTAAGATGGTCCGAATTTTATGCACCTATACCTAGGGCATCAGAACAATTGACACAGTCAGACCAATCTAAAGGGCAACCCCATGGTGAGAGGGGGGAATCACCACCATATGTGAGCAGACTAAGATCGCTACCAGGAAGAAGGTAGTGCGGGAGTATTGTCCCTGCGGTGGACAGACAAATGATGAGAAATGAGAGTGAGTTTGGGGCTTCACAGTTTCCCTTGCTAGAAAAAGGGGGGGCCAGACCACAGTATATACAGTGGCCCCAGATGGACAAAGATAATTTAAGGTGTAAACTCCTGAGTTTAACTTCTGGCGCTGGGAAATGGATAGATGAGTTAGATAGATGAGAAAATGACGGGAGGAAACACATTGGCCATAGGGGACATTAAGGGTCTCCTGATAGCCTTACTTCGGTGAGAGAGCTGATGACGTTTGGTCAAGAGCAGGATATGCTGGTGTTACTACAGGTAACACTGCTCACGATGGAGCACCGTTCAATAACTGTAGAGCGGTGGTCTGGAAAGCTCTTAGAGTACTGTATCCAAACATGTCCGATATGGGAGGTATAATGATGTTAAAGATGCAAGAAGGGGATGATTCAGAATTTGCAAGAGCAGTGGACCTTGTAGACACGCGAAGTTTGGGGAAAATCTATACCAGTGTTCTATCATATATTGTGCCAAGGGCTGCCAGATCCTGTACAGAAACAGCTCAAGAAGTTAGTGGGTATAGAAGCCAAACCGTGGTCGTAAATTCAGCTGACCATTGCGCATTTTTGTAGACTCTTGAAGAAAAGAATCGCAAGAAAGAAGATATTAGGAAAGGCGAAGAAGCAAAGTTTGTACAGAAGAAATTATCCAAGAACGCCATTGAAGGGGCAATGTTGACTAGTGTAGATGGATTGAATTCACAACAGATGGCGAATATGCCGCAGACGAATAATCAAAGGCAGTTTGATCAGGGCAATAATGGGTTTGCACCACGAGGAAGGGGAGGATTTTGAGGAAGAGGTTTTCAGAATAATCAAGATAATTGGCAAAATAATCAGGGAAGCATCCAGAATAATCAAGGTGGGTTTCAGAAGATGCAGAATGATATTCAGAATATGCAGGATGGGCAAATTAGGAGGCCGCCAATATGTTGGACATGTGGTATGACAGGGCACTTTGCTCGCATGTGCAGAAGTCAAGAGTTCGTTCAAAACGGCCAATTTTTAAGAGGGGGGACTTCAAACCCGCCTGCGTATTCACAGCAAAGTGGAGACGGGTTTGCTCAGAATTAGACGATGCAGCAGCAACAAGCGTCGAGAGTGCAGCAAGGCTTGCAAATGCAGCAAGCAGCAGTGAATCCGCCACAAGGGCAGTTGCAGCATTCGCCCATGCAGATTCAACAGAGTACAAGCACAGGACAGCTAATGACTCCTAGAGTAGGGGTGTCACTGTTGTTGGAGGGAATCCTTTTACAGGTAATGGAATGAGGCTGTACCTGCAATAGGACAGCTCACTGGGAGACCTGATGTGTTCAGTACTATCCATGACACCGAATCCCCATGAGGAACCGCGGGTAGACGTCAGTATAGGAGGCAAATCCTTTTCATTTTTAGTAGACATGGGTGCAACACGCTCATGTATACAAGAGGGGACATTTTCGATGTCTGGAAGTGCCATGAATACTCAGGATTTTTCAGGAGCTACAAGTGGAGTTCCTTTCACTGAAGAATTACCAGTATCTATAGGAGAATGTGACATGTCGGTGCCATTGCTATACTCGAGGCAGACACCTGTCTACATATTGGGTCGAGATTTAATGACAAAGTTGAACATGACAATTTTGTTCACTGATGAAGACATTGTGTGTTCAACACCAGGAATGCATTATTTAAACATGTGTGAAATTATTATGGCATTTGCAGGGCGAATAGCCATGAGAGCAATACCTTTAGAACCAGAGGTTTTTTATTACAGAGTACGCATTCTGTTGACATGGTTACCAGGCATAGTAGGCAGAACTATGCGAATACCTGATGAGTTTCCATTTAGACCAAAGATACCTATGCTTGAAGAAGAGGGACACAATTGTCCCTTAGAGCTACAAGCAGCCATAGTGCAAGGAGAAATGGCTTTGCTAGATGGGAATGATGATGAGGGCAGACGATGGTGTGCAGTAATTGCCATCGGGGAAGGTTACACATTGACTGACGTCACTGATGAGGACATATTTGGAGATTATCCATCTGATGAAGTAATATTTTAAATGAGCATTACTTATTGGGTAAAGGCAATTAAACGAGAAGTGCCTCAGAAAATGATGTTAGCACAGAAATGTCCTGAGTATTTTGATGAAGACATGGCAAAAGAGCCAGTTTCATTATGGAACACAGGCCCTTATGGCGGAGGCCTGTTGAAGGGGATTGGAGAAGTAAAGATTAAGTTGAAACCAGGAGCAATTTTACCTCGAGCACGGCAGTATCCCACGTCTCGAGAGGCAGATGAAGGTATTTTTAAGACAATTTCCGCCATGATGGATCAGGGCATCTGACATCAGAGTCGCCATGTAATACCGCGGTGTACCCTATCAAAAAATCTAAGGGGGGGTCTTGGAGATTAATCCAAGATTTACACTCAATAAACCAGATTATAGAGGCCGAGTTCCCCCTAGTTCCTAATCTGGCTACAATCTTATGTAATATACCTGTTGAAGCACGATATTTCACTGTGATTGATTTGAAAAATGCATTTTTTTCAATCCCATTGCATAGAGACTCACAGGATCTGACGTCATTTACGTTCAGACAGACTAAGCTAAAAAGCACTCATTTACCACAGGGGTACTATGATTCTCCATCGATTTTCAATAGAGTCCTTCAGATGGACTTGAGCAATATTAATTTTGAAAGTGTTTTAGTTTGCAGCATCTTAGAGGAAGAGTGCAGACCCGATTCTGTTCAGCTGATGATTACACTTGCTGACAAAGGATATAAGGTTGACAAAGAGAAGTTACAGTATTGTCAACAGGAAGTGTTGTACATTGGCCAATTGATTTCACATGAAGGAAAGAAGGTTACGCCCGAGAGAGCTGAGGCTATTTTGAAAACCGCAAAGCCACACACGATAAACACATGTCAGAGCATGGGTCTTTGACTACAGCTCGTATATAAGGCCTTTATTGCAGCCTTTAAAGAAAACACCTGCCATTCAAGAAAAAGTCATGCTGATTGAGGAAATGGAAACGGGTTTGAGGAGTTGAAAAAACCAATTTGCACAGCTCCCGTTTTAGGGATTTCTAATTATGCTGGGGACTTATTTTTGTTTTCACACACCGATGGCACTGTTATGACAGCAGTCCTTACAGAGAGAACCACATTGGGGTACAAGCCCCTTGCATATTACAGTGGGATTTTAGACCCAGTAATGAGAGGTCATTTTCATGCGATCAGTCTTTTGCTGCCGCCATGTTTGCCATAGAGAAGGCTGCGAACATAGTGATGGGATGTTCTATGACGTTATTTGTTGAACATGCACTGTGTGCCATTTTAGAAAAACTAAAAGGCACGTTGATGTCTCAAAGGGCTTCTGCCTATGAAGTAGTCATACCGAATCCAGCGATCAAAATAGTTTGTTGCAGAATAGTGAATCCTGCCATGTTTGTAGCTGAACCACTTGCAGAGGACGAGCATGCGCATGACTGTTCCAACTATGAAGAGTTCTATGATGAAATTTCTCGGATAAAAGAAATGCTTTGGCAAGTGAAGAAATTATTTTTTATTGATGGTTCTTCAAGGATCGATCAAAATGATGTACAGAGATATACAGGTGCCGCTGTGATAAAGCACATGGCTAATGGATGGTTTCAGAAATTGGTGAGTGCACGATTACCGTCTCACTATTCAGCACAGGCTGCAGAGTTAGTGGCACCTGATAGTCACGTGCGAGAATCATGCCGACCAGCAAGTAACAGTGTACAACGACTCTGCATATGTGACGTCAACGGTGCACGCAGGGTTAGCATGTTGGAAAAGGAGGGGCTACCTGTCATGATCTCTGCTTCCAAAAGATCAGGACTTGCCCGACTCCCTTGGAAGCAGACCCATAACCCCGGTTCCGAGTGCCAGCCAGTCCCAATTGGGACCTTTTGGACCCTGTCCTGGTGCCAGTGGCACCAGGCTCATAAAGATGCCCAGTCCCAGCGCTGGAAGCGCCGGGCTCATAATGCTTGGGTGGACTTACCTGCAGCAGACCATGCTGCTTACTTACCTGCCAGTTGAACCCCTGATCCTCTTCTGTTTGGGACTACTTTTCCTGTTGGGTGGGGCAGGAGCCACTCCCTAGGTTCAGAACACTGGAACTCTTCTGGAAAGCAGGAACTCTTTTCTTAGGCGTGGCTGTGGAAGGAGACACCTAAGCACTACAGGAGGCTATTTAAACCACACCCGATGGATGAATCTTGCTTTGCGTTATTCTGCATTCTCTGCAGCAGAACGCTCATCGTGTCTTCTGCTTCTGATCCTGGGCCTAAGGGAACAAAGGCTTACCATCCTGGAATCCAGTCTTCAGCAGCACCTGTAAAGACAAAGAAAGAACAGGTTAGCACTACGGTCTTCAGTGGCAGCGCATCTCTTACCTGGTCCATCGGCTGTCACCAACGCCTCGCGCTGCATTCCGGCATCTGAAAGACAAAGGCTTACCTACTCTTCGCATGCTTCGGAGGTCTTCGCACTGCACTCCGGCATCTGAAAGACAAAAGCTTACCAGCTCTTCGCACGCTCCGGAGGCCTTCGGCGCTGCATCCCGCATCTGAAAGACAAAAGAAGGTGCGTTTAAAGACATTGGGCAACTTTATTACTCACGTGCCATTACTCCTTCCCACGCCGAATCCAGTGGGTATTCCAGCACCCTTCAGCTTCTCTAAAGCTCCGAACGTGTACCTGCAAGATAAAAGGGACAGTTAGTGCGCATCGTAAAGCAGGCTACAAGCGCTTACTTACGTGCTTCCAGGCGCTTCTATTCCTCACGCGGGTTCGATCCTCAACTCTCATCAGCCCGCCATCCGCCATCGCCGGAACCCTGCAAAACAAGAGATATCATTACAAAAGACTTTTAAGACATTTGAAGTGCCCAGAACTTACCGTTCGTGCAGTTAACGACGGACAGCAGTCCTCTGAGGTCAAGAGGCCTGCACCCTTATCCAGTGAAGAAACTGGTTACGGCACCTTGCCCCGAGGCGGATGGAGAGCTCAGCGTTCACTTACCTAAGGTGAGGGTGTTAACCTTTGGGGTTCTACAGGAGAAGAGAAAGGGAAGAGGAGAGAGGCACCCAATAACCCCAGTTCATTAATCCCATATTTTCTATCTGTAAACATCTTACTCTTCGAGTCAGACATACAGTGCACAGAGGTCCAGCCCAAAGAGCCAACCGTGTGTTACACATCACCTTTGAAGATACGGCATTCACCCAGTCAAGACCGGCGCCTTTGCGGGAATCAGGTGAGCGTTACAGAACGCAAAGCCTATCGCAAAACTCCCACCCAGGCGCTATGGAAACCTCGGATACCGACCAGCTAGCCCAGTTACTTGGGGAACTAAGAGCAGAAGTGCATGCAGCCCGTCAGGAAACGAATGCTCTAAGAAGGGAACTGATTATTTCCAAGGAGCGAACAGACGATCTCGCTAGACAATTGCTACAGTCACAAGCCGGACAAACTCTGTTACCCGCATCAGGGGCAAATCTTCCTTCAACATCCTCTACGAACCCAGTGCAGATCAACCTACCTGGGAATGTACCTCTGGCTCCGCCCGAACGATTTTCTGGTGACCCAAAGAGGTTTGCAGTATTTATTAATCAGTGCCGGTTGCACTTCTTATGCCGGCCAGCAGCCTTTCCAACTGATCAAGCTAAGGTAGCTTTCGTGCTTTCGTACCTTAGTGGCAATGCGGCAGACTGGTCGATCCCTCTAGTTAATCAAGATGATCCGGTTCTCCATGATTTTCGAGCTTTTCAGCTCAGTATGGAAAAACTGTTTGCAAGACATTCACAGGGGCAGGCCTTGGACAATGAGCTCCTTTCATTGCGACAGGGTAATCAAGACCTTTTGGTTTATATTGCGTCTTTCAACAGACTGATAGTGGAAACTCGATGGCCTGAGGACAAAAGGATTACGCTGTTTTATAGAGGTCTATGTGGAGAGCTCAAAGATGTGTTAGCCCAAGTAGTGAATCCCCTGCAAGACTGTTCGGACTATATTGACTTAGTCGTTCAAATTGACCACAGACTGCAGAACAGGAAGGCTGATCGTTCCAAGTTTGATGCTCGAGTATTTTCCAAACCACCAACTCCTACCAAAGGAGTAGACTCCGGGGAACCCATGCAAATAGGGGGCCTGAAAGGACCACTAACACAAAAGGAGCGGGAAAGGAGAAAACAGCTGCAATTATGCCTCTATTGCGGAAACTCGGGGCACTTTCTTCGAGACTGTCCAGTGAAACCAGCCAAGAAGGCAGTAGGAGCTGCAGTTACCAGGGTCACAAACTCTGAGCAGGGAAACAACCTCGCCCGACAAGAATAGAGGTCCTCTTGCCGAGCGTTAAAACCAGTTCCGTGGCCTCGCATTTCGTGATACCTATGGTCCTCATTAGCCCTGAACATCCGGATCGATTACATGCGATTGAAGCTTACGTCGACAGCGGTGCCATCGGCAATTATGTGGATCATGAAACGGTTTTGAGGATGAATCTGACTCTTTGTCCAAAGGCTGTAAAGGACGTCATTACTACGGTGGATGGTACGGAGATAGCCTCCGGACCAGTAACGCATACCACCCAAGAAGTGACGGTAGTAAGTCAAGATGGACACCATGAGAAGATCGTGTTCGATGTGATCAAGGCCCCCCAGTTCCAGATTATTCAAGGAATTCCTTGGTTAGAGAAGCACAATCCTCAGACCGATTGGCGAGCAAGAACGGTTCAGTTTCCAGAATGTGTCTCTACTTGTCACCCTCGACCTGGTGTTGCACTGGCAGCAATTTCCTCGGAGGCTCCTCAGTTACCTCCTGAATACCTAGAATTCCAAGATGTTTTCCGGAAGGATCAGGCTAACTCTCTACCTCCTCATAGGTCTTATGACTGCCAGATAGACCTGATACCTGGATCTACTCCGCCTTGTAGTAGAATTTATGCCCTCACCGAGCCTGAGAATCTTCACCTCCGACAATACCTGGATCAATACCTAGCGAATGGGTTTATTCGTCCTTCAAAGTCCCCTGCTTCCTCAGCTTTGTTCTTCGTTCCAAAAAAAGAAGGGGACCTTAGAACTTGTATAGATTAATCGCGCCCTGAACCAGATCACCGTTAAGAATAGATATCCATTACCTTTGATCCCTGAACTCCTGGACCAAGTCAGAAAAGCATGCATATATACAAAGCTGGATCTTAGAGGAGCCTACCACTTGGTACGAGTAAAAGAGGGCGATGAATGGAAGACGGCCTTCCGCACCAAGTATGGGCTATTTGAATATCAGGTCATGCCCTTCGGACTTTGCAATGCCCCGGCCGCCTTTCAATATTTTATGAACAATGTCCTCAGAGAGCTCATAGATGTGTGTGTTGTTGTTTACATTGACGACATCCTCGTTTATTCTTCATCGGAAACTGAACATCGGAAACACGTGAAAATGGTCCTCGAGAGATTGCGTCAACACAAACTTTTCGCTAAGTTGGAAAAATGTGTTTTCAACGTGACTGAAGTTGAATTCTTGGGATTCATATTATCACCTAGCGGAGTGCGTATGGATTCAAAGAAGGTCGATGCAATTCTCAAATGGCCATCGCCATCCTCCGTAAAAGGTGTTCAAAGCATGTTAGGCTTCGCTAACTTTTACCGCAGGTTTATCCCCGAATTCTCTCGAATAGTCCAGCCCATCACCACCTTGTTAAAGAAAAACAAACGTTTTGAATGGTCTACCGAGGCGGAACAAGCTTTCCAGAATTTGAAGACTAGATTTATCTCTGCACCGATCTTAAAACATCCTCGCCCAGAACTCCCCTACATCGTTGAAACTGATGCTTTGAGCCTTGCCATGGGGGCAATTCTATCACAAAAGGACCCAGTAACCAATCAGTTGCATCCCGTGGCATTTTGGTCCCGCAAATTCTCGCCTCCTGAAATCAATTACACTACTACTGATAAGGAACTTCTAGCTATCAAGTCCGCCTTTAAGGCTTGGCGGCATTATCTTCTGGGGGCCCGACACACCGTTACTGTGATTACAGATCACCGAAACCTGCAATATTTGAAAACCGCAAAAGCTCAATCCTCTAGGCAACTCCGTTGGGCACTATTCTTTGCCAAGTTTGACTTCATAATTACCTATCGACCTGGTACAAAAAACGGTAAAGCTGATGCCCTTTCTCGGATGGGAGTGGAAGAACATTTGATCAATCCTAAACCTGTACCTATCATTCCCGAACAAAGAATTCTAGGTGTAATCGCCACACAATCCATAGAGGAAGTTAAGGATAAAGCCAGGCTACTGGTAACTCCAGCAGACATACAGAATTGGCATCTGCAGGGAAAGGACTTTACGGTGAAGGACAACCTATTATATTTCCAAGAACGGTTATACCTGCCCAGCACAGATTTACAGAAAAAGGTAATCTCTTGTTATCACGATTCTTTAATGGAAGGACATCCAGGTATGACCAAGACCTCGGAAAAGATCAAGCGCTACTTCTGGTGGCCGTCTTGGAAAAAAGATATCAGAGACTTTATAATGTCCTGTGGAGTATGCGCCCAAAACAAGAGTCAAAAGGAAAAACCAGCCGGCCTCTTACGCCCTATTGACATCCCGCCTCGCCCTTGGCATACGCTTTCTATGGACTTCATCACCGATCTACCTCCATGCTCCGGATACAATACGATCCTAGTAATCGTGGCCCTATTCTCCAAGATGGCGCATTTCATTCCACTCAAAGGCTTACCAACAGCAGCAACTCTGGCCCGAGAATTTCTCGAAAACATCGTCCGACTGCACGGTTTTCCTTCAGTTCTAATTTCGGATCGAGGTAGACAATTTATTTCTCATTTTTGGCAAAGTTGCTGTCGGTCGGCTCAAATTGATGTGAGACTTTTGACCAGCCACCACCCTCAAACCGACGGACAAACCGAGAGGACCAATCAAACTCTGGAACAGTATTTGCGCTGCATGCTACAACAAACTGAAAAAACTTGGAAAGATATCCTTTGGATAGCCGAATATGCCTACAATAACTCTGCCCACTCGGGAACTGGGACGACCCCGTTTTTTCTTTTAAACGGTAGTCACCCTCGAACCTCGGAGTTGGATCCACTCCAAGATCTTGGAACACCAGCAGTAGACCACCTGCATTCTACAATCACCCAAGCCTTTAAGGAAGCCGTTTCTCACCTTCAAAGGGCTAAAGAACAATACAAGAAAGGAGCAGACCAACATCGGAAGGAAGCCCCCCAATATCAAGTAGGAGATCAAGTCTGGTTATTCACCAAATATCTACCTCTAAAAGGACCACGCACATTCAACCCAAGATACCTTGGTCCCTATTCCATCACTACCATAGTAAATCCAGTAGCGGTCAAGTTGGACTTGCCCCCTCACATGAAGATACATCCGGTCTTCCACGTCTCTCTATTAAAACCCGTGCAACCTCAAACCTGACTAACTACATCTCCAAAACCTATTCTAGTTGATGGAGAACTCGAGTTTGAAGTCAAAAGCATCCTGGATTCCAAGATCTCCAAATCTAAACTATTTTACCTGATTGACTGGAAAGGCTACGGTCCCCAAGAAAGATCCTGGGAACCTGCAGAATATGTCCACGCGCCTCGTCTAATCAAAAGATTTCATCGAACATTTCCTAACAAGCCCAAACCCCCGGAGAAGCCCGGTTTGGGAGGGGCCTTGAGGGGGGGTGTTGTCATGATCTCTGCTTCCAAAAGATCAGGACTTGCCCGACTCCCTTGGAAGCAGACCCATAACCCCGGTTCCGAGTGCCAGCCAGTCCCAATTGGGACCTTTTGGACCCTGTCCTGGCGCCAGTGGCACCAGGCTCATAAAGATGCCCAGTCCCAGCGCTGGAAGTGCCGGGCTCATAATGCTTGGGTGGACTTACCTGCAGCAGACCATGCTGCTTACTTACCTGCCAGTTGAACCCCTGATCCTCTTCTGTTTGGTACTACTTTTCCTGTTGGGTGGGGCAGGAGCCACTCCCTAGGTTCAGAACACTGGAACTCTTCTGGAAAGCAGGAACTCTTTTCTTAGGCGTGGCTGTGGAAGGAGACACCTAAGCACTACAGGAGGCTATTTAAACCACACCCGATGGATGAATCTTGCTTTGCGTTATTCTGCATTCTCTGCAGCAGAACGCTCATCGTGTCTTCTGCTTCTGATCCTGGGCATAAGGGAACAAAGGCTTACCATCCTGGAATCCAGTCTTCAGCAGCACCTGTAAAGACAAAGAAAGAACAGGTTAGCACTACGGTCTTCAGTGGCAGCGCATCTCTTACCTGGTCCATCGGCTGTCACCAACGCCTCGCGCTGCATTCCGGCATCTGAAAGACAAAGGCTTACCTACTCTTCGCATGCTCCGGAGGTCTTCGCACTGCATTCCGGCATCTGAAAGACAAAAGCTTACCAGCTCTTCGCACGCTCCGGAGGCCTTCGGCGCTGCATCCCGCATCTGAAAGACAAAAGAAGGTGCGTTTAAAGACATTGGGCAACTTTATTACTCACGTGCCATTACTCCTTCCCACGCCAAATCCAGTGGGTATTCCAGCACCCTTCAGCTTCTCTAAAGCTCCGAACTTGTACCTGCAAGATAAAAGGGACAGTTAGTGCGCATCGTGAAGCAGGCTACAAGCGCTTACTTACGTGCTTCCAGGCGCTTCTATTCCTCACGCGGGTTCGATCCTCAACTCTCATCAGCCCGCCATCCGCCATCGCCGGAACCCTGCAAAACAAGAGATATCATTACAAAAGACTTTTAAGACATTTGAAGTGCCCAGAACTTACCGTTCGTGCAGTTAACTACGGACAACAGTCCTCTGAGGTCAAGAGGCCTGCACCCTTATCCAGTGAAGAAACTGGTTACGGCACCCTGCCCCGAGGCAGATGGAGAGCTCTGCGTTCACTTACCTAAGGTGTTGGTGTTAACCTTTGGGGTTCTACAGGAGAAGAGAAAGGGAAGAGGAGAGGGGCACCCAATAACCCCAGTTCATTAATCCCATATTTTCTATCTGCAGACATCTTACTCTTCGAGTCAGACATACAGTGCACAGAGGTCCAGCCCAAAGAGCCAACCGTGTGTTACACATCACCTTTGAAGATACGGCATTCACCCAGTCAAGACCGGCGCCTCTGCGGGAATCAGGTGAGCGTTACACTACCTCCGAGCGGAAGGTACTCCAGTACAGCATGCCGCCATCACAGTTGTTAAATGTGCAGCTCACACTAAAAGGGCACACTTTATCTCATGTGGAAACCAAGCAGCAGACGATAAGGCCAAACCCACTGCATGTTCAGAAATTTTTATGACATTTCATCCGTCTGTTGTAAAAGAGAAAATGGTTGTAATGATGAACGTGTCTGAAAAATATAGTGATTTGCCTAAGACACAGATCCAGGGGGAAGCACCTCAAGATGAGAAGGATTTATGGATGCAAAGAGGGTGTTCTTTAAACCCCTCTGAAGCATTGTGGCGACAAGACATCACTGGTAAACCGGTGAGGCCTGTAGCCTTATTAAGGGTGGCGCTAGAACAGCTACACCTCCCTGTGCATACAACTAGAGAACCTTGCTGCAACTATTGCAGAGGATTGGTCTGTCCCAAATGTGTTAGAACACATTGCATTCTATGTAGCAAATTGCATAGTGTGTCAAATATTCACGGCTGGGCATACACTGTGCACAGTTAGGGGAGTTATTCCGAGACCCACTGGCCCCTTTCAGCATTTGCATATTGACTATGTCGACATGCTGCAAGTATGTAATGAATACAGATATGTGATTGTAGTAGTTTGTCCATTTTCACGATGGATTGAGGCTGGATGGGGAGTATGTGAAGTAATGAGGTCAGACAATGGGCACATTTTGTGAATCAGACATTTGAGCAGATCAGCTTGTTGCTTGGTATAAATAACAAGTTTTCTTCAGCCTACCACCCACAAGGAAATGGGATCTGTGAACGGGTCAATGGCTCGCTTTAAGAAAGGATAGCCAGGTTGAAGCTTACCTTGAGGAAAGGGTGGTTGCATTGCCTACCACTGGCAGTATATGCATTGCGGAACCAACCAGGTTCAGACCACGCTCTCACCCCCCATGAAAGAGTGACAGGGAGGCAGATGAGGACACCCCTCACACCTCCATCCAGAGTTAGAAGTGATGCCCAGACTACTTCTGAAATGTTAGGAATGGAGCTACGTGACTATCTTACGCATATGACTCAAAGTATTTCTGTCATTTCAGGTCAGCTATGAAGAAAAGGGTGTGGGGCAACTCAGAACACAGAAGGAGATGCTTCAACAAGTCAACCTCAAGAATGATGTCTTCCCCAACTATTCCTCGGAGATGCAGTCCTAATCTGAAATTTTACAGATTTAAGCCCAGATTTAACGGCCCATTTATAGAGGGAGACATCACGCCGTGTGCAGCCAGAGTACAATGCAGACATACTTGGACTTTTTAGGAGACTTGAACATCTATACTGGAGAAACCCCTTCACCCCTGCACCCTTCGGAAGCAAGCATCGGGGAAGAACCTCAGCAAATGCAGACAAGGTCTAGGACGAGGAGGAAGGATGCATAGGCTGTCAAGTAAAAGAAAAGATTTTATTAGAGTATGTCTTGGTTCGGGACACTCTTTTAGCCACTTGTAAAAGAGTGAAGAGAAGCTGATTAGACCACTCTGTGCAATAATTTCAGGTTCGAGAGAAGATCTTTTGTTCTTAAAGCCACAGGAGTTATTGTTTGGACTGAGGCATGTTTAAGCCTTGATAAGAAGAAACATATGCCACGTTCTGAGTTCATTTTGGACAATAGGAAGAGTGTGCAGTACCCTGATTCATTTCACACTGAGTTCCTGTTCAGAAGCATAAATGGTGTTGCCCAATGACAACATTTCAAGGATCATATCTGAAGTTTTTCTCTTTATTTTACGAACCTATCCGGCTATCGTGGGGAGAAATACTAGCATACATACTTTTTTGCAAGATCCTAAGAATGGTCCCATTATAAGGAGATTACTGACAGCAATCATCGAGCAGATTTTGCAGTTACCAGAACATAATGGGGAAAGTGTAAATGCCCCTATCAACTGATGACATTTACAAACTGGTCAGTGTGGTTTTCTATTGTCTGAATGAAGAATACCCACATCTTGTTGGAAGACACACTGATGTGCATACCTTCCTAAGGGATCCGAGAAACAATGCAGCACTAAGTGAAATCTTGAGAGGCGTCATACTACAGGTGACCACTTATTCTGTGAGAACTCTGAGGCCAGAGTGAAACTTTCCTTTGAAGGACAGATCGAGAGGTTGCTGGTAAAACACAACTTTTGTTTCATGCTGAAAGAATTTCATCATGTCGTCTGGTCTAAAGCAGATTTGAGGCATAGTCTGGGAGCTAGTGTACATCGTTGAATTTATCTAAAATGTACTGAAGTTGCTTTTCTTCTTGCTGGAGATGCATCCGCATTTTCATCTGGTTAAAAACTGGTTTCAGGAGGTCATTGAGAAATGTGTTCTTGGTATCTAGTAAGCAGACAGCTGATTGAGGACAAATTGCTGAGCCGAACCAACAGTTTCCAAAAGCAGTACATAATGGCACTGTATTAAAGTTGATTGGCAATAAAGATGGGTGGCATTAGTAGTAACATCATAATACCAGATATTGAGAGATGCCCACGTTGTCCACAGAATCTATACTGCAAGATATCCTACTTGTGTATAATTTAAGCTTGCATTCTGTTTATCATAGTGCTGCTTTCACTCACAGTGCGTATGTTGTACTATATAAACGTACATGGAGCTAAGAATCCTGTGAATCTTCCTGATGTCATGGCCACAGGCCCCAGAAAGCAAAAAACACACCATCTAGTGATGGGGGCAATGGGTCACTTGACTCACTTATGTCCCTTTGGGACCCATAAACACAGGAGCCCTGGCTGGACGCAGCCCAGGCGCCTTTGGCGCCAGGCTCATATAGCGATGTGAGCAGGAACACTTTATTTCAGTGCAGGAGTGCATAGACTTTATTTCAGTGCAGGAGTGCTTTTATTTTACGAGTACTTTCCAGGAGCTGAAAGTCTTGATTCCAGAGAACATCCTCATGTGCTGACTCATCGGGTGTGGCTCCCTAGGCCTGGTCTTCATGTGCTGACGCATCGGGTGTGGCAGGGTGTGGCTGGAATAAGCTGCTCCATCCTTAAGGCCGATGCTTTGCATTACTGTGCACTCGCATGCAGCGTGATGCTCACCGCCGCTTGGACCAGTGTACTTACCTTTGAAACCAGGCGTTCTCCTGCATACTCCCCTCCAGGAAACCGGCGCTTCATTGCTTCATCTGCAGACTCATCTCCTGACATCCAGTGATCTTGATCCCCATGCCGCAGCACCGCACTGCGCATCCACGAACTTCGGATCAAGAAAGATAAGGTTAGAACATCCGTCCTAGGGCCGCGCTGCATTTGAACTCTGCATGCCCCCTAGTTAACAATCTACCAGCTACTGTAGCGCTGCAGCTTCGTTCCTCATTCCCTCCGGCTGCCGCCTCGAGCTCTGCAGCTTCTGCCGGGCCGGCAACATCACCTGCAAGGGAAGAAAGCAAAAGAGCAAACATCAAAAGTGGAACGGACAGCAATACAAGACAACAAACTTTACAATACAACAGAAACAGACGAGAAAAGACAAAGGAAAACAGGAACACTTACCTGAAGTATAGTGGCTTAGTCGCAGCAGGACTGGACTACCACGTGCAAGGGACCAGTGCACTAACTCGGTCCAGATAATATAAGCGCCCCTGCCAGAAGCAGCAGGACAGAGTGCTCACCAAAACTAATCAACAGGTGAGCTTTCCAGGGACAGCGCATCCCACGGGTACCACGGTTTGGGAGTTTGGGAGGAGGGGTCTGGAAGGGGATCAGGCAAATAACATTTGGTATCAGCATATGAAAGAAGCAGGAAGACGAACTTCAAAGGAGGAATGCTTTGTCTGTGCACTCCTGCCTAACAGTATGGGAAAATACAAGATCTGCATAGCTATTGAAATAGATGTCCAGACAGCGCATTGTCTTTCGCACATAGCACTTTGCAAAACAAGAGGCCAGTTCATGGGCTGAGAGGCCTATCTGAAATGGGCAACTGAATGGACAGATCCAGATGAAGATGACTATGTACAAGATACGAAGACAAGAGACCGAGAACACACCAAGAATTATGTGATCAGATATGAGAAGCCTGGAGTAAAAGGAGCTGGAATCAGATGGGAAGTTAACAAGAAACTTGACAGTCCAGGAAAAACTGAAGAAAACATCAAGCACTGGAAGATCAGAGGCTAGACGCAGATTTGGGGATCAGTATTATCTCCAGACGGATGGGAAGAAGTGGTTATCTGCAGAGCATTAATGGTATATGATCATCCTGATTCGACTGTTTGGAATGCACAGGTGCTATGCAAGCTCCTGTGGAGAAGCATCGCCAAATTACTGACTTTGGTCGAAGACAGAGTTGGACCCTTGCAGACAGTGCCTCTGGAAACTTCAAAGCTGTGCATCAGAAATAATGGCACAAGAAAAGTTGGAGAGAATCAGAACTGTGGTTGAATCTTTGATGCAACAAGGAGCATTGGTACTGCAGTGATCATGGATCACTATTGGGCGTGTGGAGACAGAGTTTATATAAGATTACCTACAAATTGTGCTGGAATTTGCTCCATAGTGAATGTTCATGTTCCAGCATTGGTGATTCCAAAAAGTGATCTGAATCTTGACAGTTTCCCGAAAGCAGATGCTCACCTGAGGAAGAAGAGATCTGTGGAACTGATGAAGAGAATGAAGAAAGAGAAATATTTCTCAGCAAAATCCATAGATGCTTTTAATGCTATTCCATATGAGCATAGGCTGTTCAGCCAGACCTCATCAGTGTTCACATTGATTTTCATGCCAAGTATCCAGGTTGGAGCAAATACCAAATGGCTGTAGATTACCAAATGGGAATTGCTACAGAGGATCAACACAACTATAAAGGGATTCAATGAAATCAGAGAAGAAATGAGAGCCATAAGACTGATGACTCTCCAGAACAGCTATTTCTTGGACATGATTACAGCAATGGATGGAGGTGTTTGTGCAAAAATTGGAGAATCATGTTGCATATTCACACCTTCTCATGATGACGAGAATGGAACCGTAACAGTGGCCATAGACATGCTGACGAAGCTCCATAGTCAGATGATAGATGAAGTTGAAGACATTGCTGATGACAGCTGGTTTGGATCACTCTTTTCCTGGTTTCCACAATGGATGGCAGACATTTTTAAGTTCCTTGGAACCCTGATAGTGATGATATTACTTGGATTCTGTGTGATCAAGTTGATAATCTCACAGTGCGAGAAGACAGCAAAGAAATCCATAGGGATGAAGATCATGATCGATGTTGAATCAGGAGGGCAGCCCAAATACCTGACATGTGAAGAAATCAGAGACTTTGTGAAGGCTAGTATCGATGCATCTGAGGTAACAAAGTTCCTGTATCCAAAGAACCATAAGAGGTATGTAGGAAGATGGATCTATTGCAGTCCAAGTGGACAATGCCAGTTTATGACATGGAACAAGGATGAACATGTGAAAACAGCAGGATGCCTGAAGGTTGTCATAAAGATATGGATTCCAAAGAAGTCCATATTCAGACCAGGATGTCTGGATATAAAGGATGATATGAGAGTGGTTGATGAATTGCCGAGAGGGGGGAGTGTAGTGGAGGAGCCAAGTACGCCCACCTCAACCGTCCCACCCATATAACCTATACATTGGAAGCCAGGGTATGTGACATATACGGAGCAGTTGAAACGACAAAAGTGAGAGTATGAAAACCATGCAATACCATTAAGAATACTGATACCTAGGAGAATCCTAGAGGCAAGATTCCCATTGAGGAAACCATACCTGCATACAAGAAAATATGATGGTCGTTTAAATGAGATTCCTAAAGAAGCAGAGCAAATGAATGGTATAGGAGAATGGTGATGTCACACAGAGCCTTATCAAACTGGAGTGAACTGACATTGGATACAAATCGTGCGAAAAAATAAAACTCCTGTTCAGAAGGCATCGACAAAACAAGGAAGACATTAGAGGTCTATTCAAAATAATATTTTAATACACTAGAAGCTCGATTTCATGGTCTCCAGGCACGTGGAAGGATGAAGGTGGACGAACAAGATGGTCAGACCTACGCATGAGGGCAGAGCGTGCCTTCACTCCCTGAATTTCTCAGAACTAAAAACACTCTCAAGGCTGAGCATCAAAGCCTAATTGACAGTGGACCACTGAGGTGGTTATGGATTGATGCGCTAATTGGTGGTAAGCAATGGGTACAGGCGAGCTCACCAGCACCTGAATGGCCAGCCTGCATGCTGCTAGACATAGGTGGAAAAGTACTGACGGAGATTAGAGTGCCAACCAATTGTAGAGCACCACGTAATTAGGAGTCCTATAGTTGTGTAAACCAATGGAACGTCGTGTATTTAGTGACGTTCGTAGTGGTCCTTTTTAGCGCAGGGCTTAGTTGCCCCACCTGATGTTAAGTAACCAATCACAGTCTCACACTTCTTTAGTATGGATCGTATGCTTAGATGTTCACTCAGAGCCAATCACCTATGCTTATAGGTTTTTGTAGTTTTCCATGCAGGATGAGGTTGGTAAAACGTAATTTAACGTCATTGATGACGAATTTTACTAGAATGCATTGAGTAAGAGGATCGAGCGAGTTCGTTGATGTTCGTTATGCTCCCTGTTTTAGATACTTGATATTAAAACAGTCTTCCTTTTGCCAATTATATGAGTCATTTTGGTTATTGATGTATGAAAAAAAATCTGCATCCCCGTCCATCTCCAGTGTAATTGCTACTCATCTTAAAGGGCTGGGAACTCCAGTTCATTATTGTGCTAAAGCTGTGTTCTACAAGTACCTCACATTGCAATTACTAAAAGGCTGTAACACCAATGCAATCAGCATTAGATGCAGATCGTGTTGGAGCATCACCCAGTGACATCTAGCAGAAACATTCAGGGATTGAATCCACATTTTCAGTGCAATTTTTACAAATTACAATTAGACATCCATAAATGAAATGCCTCACCTGCTAGCAATTCTACAAGGATAGATTACCTTGTTCATTATGGTCGTTTGGTCATCTATCAGGAGTGCAGGGGGCCAAAATGAAAGGCAGGATAAGCACAGAACACTTGCAGCACCCTAGGGAAGAGAGCTTTCCACTCTCAGTGCCAGTGGTTTCATTCAACTGTTCGTGTGGAAGGTACTTATGTCTGTAAATAGCTCTTCAGTGCCACTGCAAGCAATGGACAGAGAGTGGGCAGTGCTGTGGAATAGGGCACCAATTGAGCTATCAGGCATGGGGGAATATTTCATGGGGCCAGGGCACTGCACAGGTGGACTGCCCTATTGGACATTCTGCCCCCTTTGGACTTGGGATGGCCTGAGGCTGGTTTTACAAGCCACCCTGGGTCCGGTTTGGAATATATGTGGAGAAACAGAGGGAGTTGGTTCCTGGTTACCTAAAACAGACTACAGCTACCAGAATTCCTTGAGACCAATTGAGACAAATCTGTAACACCTGAAAAGGCAGCCTCCCTGAAGATTGTTAGAGACATGAAATCGCTTGGAGGAGAACAGCAACTTGAAATGCAACAGGTATTTAACAGTGGGAACTAGAGTGCGCGTCTCACCCTCCCTCTGTTTCTCTACATAACCGGTTTGGAATATAACATTATTTAGTGATTAAGTATCTTTAGTTACTTTAGGTACTGTAACATTACTTATTGCTCTAATTTTCCTCGCTGCCACACAGCGGATGGCATGCAGCAGGCATTCACCAAGTGTTAACTTTATTTGATGAATGCACACAACAGTGATGGCCGTGCTGGGCAGTTTGTGTCCCCAGCCATCTGCCGGCATGCGCCAGGAGGCAGCACACTTTGATTAAACAACGAATTGTAAAACAATTGTCCTGGGGGTTGGGAGGGAGAGAACTGATAGCTTGCCTCCTGTTGTGGGCAGTTCCTATCTGTGTTGTGTGCATGTTTGTTTTGGTGAGGGTGGCGAGCGGGGTGGCCTGCCTAGAGTAGAGTCCTCCTCGCTCTGAGCCTCAGGGCAGGGGCCAGGCAACTGGCAGGGGCCTGCTGTTGCTATGTGGCTTGGGCTGGTTTGGCAGGCAATCACGTGAGCGGGCCACATGCGCATGGTGTTTTGTGCTGCTGCGGTCGGTCACTCACTACTACACCCCCTCTGCACATTGGGAAGCAAGGAAGGAACTGTTGACATGGAGCAGCAGCCTGCAGGCCTCTGTGTGCAACTTGCAAGTGTAACGACGATGACAAGACCTGTATTCGGAGCTGCAGCAGGACGACAGCACCCAGCCCTGCAGCCCAGCTGAGGAGGACAGCAAAAGACATTATTTGTGCACGCAGGTGGGACGGTATGATCACACAAAGTAAGTAAAGATAAAAACATAAAATGAAGGGGCCAGGGCCCGCCAGGTCATCTACCCTTCATACCATTTTTATCTCTGGGGACTGGACTGGGCTAGTAGACCGTCTGCAAGCCCAGTCCTCGAGGCACATCCACTCCATGCAGAGACCCCAGCAGTAAAGCGGCGACTTAAATTAACTAGTGATTGCCCTGAAGCCGCCGCCTTCTGAAACCACTTTAAAACAAACAGAAATAACCCTGCTACTCCTTGAAACGGACATATGTGCTGAGGGTCAAAGGGAGAAAGAAAGCAGAGCTCCTAACCATGTCCTAGACTCGTTGTTGCATTGCTGCTTTAAGAAGTCACTGTAGGGATGCCGCTAAGAGGATACCGTTTATTTTGCAGTTTTGAAATGCACTTTTGTTCTCTTGTTACTAGTATTCCTAGTGCTACCTGTAAATCTAAAAATATATTTATTTGTTCAAAAAGCACCTTTATTAAGTTAACTAAATGAGCAAGAAAATAAATCCCAGCCCCTGATAGCATAGTGTGTATAACTGAAATGAAAAAAACAGCGGGCAAATTGCTCAATGTACACATACTTCAATGGAACATGACATTATGAAAACAGCCTATTTAACAGAGTGGAATGTCCCAGTAGAAATCTATGTATTAAAATAATATGCGCCCTAAAATCCCATTTCCTTACCTTTTACAACATTTCTAACAGTGAATACACTAAAGTGTACGCATGGCAGCATTTAATTATTCGTTTGATCTAATACATCTAGTAGACTGTCTGTTCCATTCTGTATAGTTCAGGAAATCATGCTCGAGTCTAGTTTCTTTTTCAAAACAATTAAGTTCCATTGTGCGGCTGGCGCTGCCCATTTCTGTAACACTCTCTCTGTACGATTTAGCAGTACATGTAAGCGCATGCAAGGGGACTACACGCCTCCACAAATTGGGGCATTTTATGTTAATTTAAATCGGCCGAGACCAGGTCTCCCACCGCAGAGATGTTTTGGAGGGACTCACCCGCCCTGTGCTGAGATCAATTGGAGACACACACACACACTGCATATACATAAAAACATTTATTTAATTTCTAAACTTCCCTTCTACATGAGGTGATCTTCTTATGGTCAGTGCATGTCAGTAACACAGCATGCTCCACAGGATGACTGATATCTTGACATGTGCACAGAACATGGTTGCTTTATGTCACTAATCAAATGTATTCAACATCACCTTCATGGACAATGAGTAGATGAGCTATTCCAGCAATTATGAATCTACAAATGCATCAGGTCTGGTTCTCTGGGTAGAGTACCTTGTGGTTCGCCAGGGGTAGGTAGGCAGATTGGAGAATGGTAATTCAGTGTGTATGCTTCTGATGAAAAGATAAGTTTAATTAGTGCATGGAAATGCAGGGCCAAAGATTAGATCTGTGCAGTTTTAGCTTTCTTGAAACGTGGCTCGTTCAGTCAGCGCTGAGCACACTCCACATAGTTTTAGACTAGCACAGCCATTGTAAAGCACCCTTCTTCCACCACTACTGTTGCAAGTGCCAGCTGTGTGATGGAGGATCTGAGAGTTGATGGCAATGTAAACTTTGCAGGCATAGAGTCCCAGGCTATTGTCGCTGAGAGACTGCAGGTACATGCAGTTCACTGAAGATTTTGCTCAATCCTGTGAAAGAGACTGTAAATATGGAGCCAGAAAGTGCATTTATTTACTATCCTAATTATGTGTATTTTTTAAGTGGACTCCTTTAACAGAGCAGTGCTCAGAAGCATCAGAGAGACACAAAGTTTACATAGTTAATCTGCTGCTCTTATGATGCAGCTATCTGTGTGCCAGCAACAGAGCTTCACCGACCAAAAGCACTTGTTTAAAAAAAAATCGCTCTTCAAGGTTCATGCTTTCCCATCTGATTTTCTTTATGCGCTACGGAGAGACCTGACCAATGGATGGACAGCATAGTTTGATCCATAGATAATAATAATAATTTAGCATTTCTATAGCGCTACAAACCCTCAGGTATCTGAGCGCTGTTTATTATTACCCACGGTGTGTGGTGCTCAATTATCGACCTCGGAGGGATGAAAAGCTGAGTTTGGCCTTGCCGGGTTTCGAACCTGCGTCAGCAGGCTCTGCACAAATGTCAAAGCGAGCTCGCTGTGCTATTGGACCGGCTTGGATGGGCAGATGGGAGCTGGGCGAGCTGGAGGCTTGTGACAAAGAATCTCCATATCGGAGTTTATTACACAACTTATTTTATTGCATACCTTAAATCACTGAAAGCATAGTGCGTTAACATAGATTTTTCAGGGTCGAATTATCTTGCATTCTGGGACTTATAGTTTACTATTCAGGATGTGAAAATTAAAGCCACAATGATATTCCTTTGGCTTAACATGTTGCTATAAGGATTTACGTGTTGTCATGTGGCTCGATTATGCCATTTCTGTTGTTTGTAATTAAACTCTATAAAGCATTATGACTGAAGGCCTTGAAATCCAAACTATTTTTACCCAGTCAAGCATGGACGATGTGTGATCAAATTTGAGGAGTGGCACTTTGCTGTGCAGCTAAAGTTTGTGATCCTCCTAGTCCATTGCCCCCTTCCCCTCCACCAGTTGTTCGACCATCCCACTCCCGCCTTTTTGGATGCAGCCAGAGTACCACTAATTTCTTTTTTCCACTTCAACCACTACACTCATCACAGTCCCCAGAATTTTACAACACGTGCATTAATCCATTCCTTTTAAAGTATAGCCTGTTCTTGCGGGGGTGAGTTGTCGGATTGCTTTGGGGTACCCAGTGGCTCCAATGAAGAGGGGTAGATTCAAGCAGCATTGGTCAGCCCACCTACTCACTTCCAGAACATGGGGTGCATCTGTGATGCCTGTGCGACACACAACATAATTTGTCAGATTTCTGCAGCATGTATGTTCGCCAACAGGATTATCATCCCGGTGTATGCTATCAAGCATAACTTGTTCTTGCAGGAGCTATGCCCTGCAAGTTCAGAAAGTTGTGGGATCGCCAGTGGTACCAGGTGACACCAACAAAGTGGGGTAGATGTTGGCAGTGTGTGCCAGGTACTCAAGTCCAGCTTAAAGGATGTGAGATACCTCTGTACGGCAGGTCACACCTGATATCATAACATGGCTCCACAGATTTCTGCAGCGGGTGTAGTCTCCCATTTGGTTATCTTACCAATGTATGCAAAGTCGTGAATTGACGCTATTTACAGATGATGGTCTGAGGACCCCTCTTTATGAGGCGAGGGACAAGACACTTTTTTAAGGTGCCCGGGCCTATTTGTTGCCCCAGTCCGACCCTGTTTGCAGAGAAAGAAGCTGCTGTTGTGAAATGAGTGGTTAATATATTGTGATCGACTAACTTGAACGCTGCCAATAGCTCAAGTAAGAGGAGCATGGCCGGTTTTCCACTGTCCCTGGCCTCATCCATTTGGATTTTTAAGTCTAGGAGGGCTGTCTCTGTTCGATGTGTGGGTTTAAACCCGGATTGCCGGAGGCCTAGAAGATTATTGGCTTCGAGGTGGTTTTGTATCTGGATGTAATCAGCTTTAGCTAATATTTTCAGAAGAAAGGGCACTGTTGTGATCGGCCTGTAATTGGTGGGGATACTAGGGTCAAGATTGGGCTTTTTGAGGAGTGGCCTAACACAGGCATCTTTAAGATTTTCCGGCACAGTGCAAGAGGCAAATGAAGAATTGATAAAGGAGGTGATAAAGAGGGCAAATTATTTAGCTGCTTCCTTTACGATTGTGGCTGGGAAGATGTCGCCTTGGCATTTGGAAGGTTTAAGGCTCGCAATGATGGTTTCTACCTCTTTAGGAGTGACTGGGGTGAAATCAAAGAGGCTATCTGATGTGGGCATCTTGAGATTGCGGATGCTGTGATTGGCCGGGGTTGCTTACGGGTCACTAGGTTTGGCAGAGGAAGCAAGGCAGATTTCTTTAGCTACCATTTTTGCTTGTAATAAAGCAATTTTCTCTAGTAGGGCCTTTTGGATGTTGGCGCACCAGAGGTGTCTTTGTTACACGAATCTGGTGAGGATATGGGTGACTCCAACTCTTTCAGAAAAGTGAAGAGCTCCTTGGTGCTGGTTTTGGCATTATAGATTCTGTTATTGAATGACATTCCAATTTCCAATTTAGCAGTTTTGTAGGCATTGGAGGCAATATTGAAATTTTCCTTACTCTGAGCCAAAGGTTTTTTTTTCCCAGGTAGCTTCAGCACATATTTTGGTTTTACGTAGTGCTTTCAGCTCGGGTGTGAACCAATTCTTTAGATGAGCAAAGGATTTGGCTTTCCTAAGTTTAAGTGGGGCTAGTTGGTCTAGGGTATTGAGTAGGTTCTGGTAATTGGAGTCCACGAGTTTGGATGGGTCTATGTCATTGTTCTTTGTTTGTTTAGTGACGGGTGGAATTAGGGGGAGTATGCTCTCCAGAGTGATTAGGCGGATGTTTCTGGTTAAGGATGGGGGGCTTGTGGATCCTTAGGTGAAGGTTGCCTGAAGTCTTGGATCTCAAAGGAGATGACATTATGGTCTGACCAAGCACACAGAGAGTTTGAGAGAATGTGTGTAGTACAATTTAGATCTGCTACTCAATCTAAGGTTCTGCCTTTGCAGTGTGTAGAATCTGAGATGCACAGTGAGAAGCCCAGCTCTGTGATAGTATTTTCTAGAGCTGTAGCTTAGTGTCTAGATTATCATGGTGGCCTAGATTCAGATCGCCCAATAACATGATTTGGTTTTGTGGGTGAGGAGATGAGTGATGTCTTCCTCAAAGGAGGAGATGGGGTCAGGTGGTCTATATAGAATGTGGATGAGAACAGTGTGAGCATGTGAGAGGTGGAGTTTAACAGATAGGAGTTCACCAGATGGGAAGGGGTGATTATCACATTCTCTGTTGCCTAGAGAGTTTTTGGCTATGATAGCGACACCTCCACCTCTGCTAAAGACTCTGGCCATTCTGATGATAGGGAAGTGTTCCGGAACTGCTAGCATGAGTGTCCTGCTGCTGGATGTAGCCACATTTCTGTGACTGCTTAGAAGTCTAGTTTGTTGGAGGAGATAAGGTCTGCTATATCCAAGGCATGTGCGATTAAGGACCTGGCGTTGATGAGGGCCCCTTTGATATGAGGAGCTACAGCAGGTAGGCAAGATGGGGAAGGGATCGGCATGGATGTTTGTGTAAGAGCGGTACGTGTTGTTTGGTGTGGAGTTGGCCCGAGGGAACATCTTGGGGCTCTTGTAGTGTGTAGGTTTCTTAGAAATGATACGGGAGCGAGTCTCTCATTACTATAAGTAGTTGGACAGGGCAAATTCAGGGTTGGCTTTGAGGCCGTGTGCAATGGCCGTTGATTTGGCGTAGGAGAGTTGGGGCTACTCACAAGGTCTGTAGCATATGGTGACTGTACTTGTCTTGGTAGGTGAGGGGGCAGGAGGTTTTTAGACGCAGTAGCCTTAAGGAAGGGTTACAGTGTGACCATGTTGTAGAGGACAACCCGCAAGTTCCCCATAAGTATATTGTTCAAGCTTGCTATCCGGGCAATGCTGGAGGTAGGTTAGACGTACTTCTAGGAGGGAGAAGTCACTGAGTTAGACCAGCTCGACAGCAGGCCTACTATGCAGCTGGCCAAACTGTGTGCGCACGTGTTGTAACACAGGTAAGGTAAAGCTACAAGGTATACGATGGTTGAATGTCAAATAAGAGTGAGAATGCACTAAAGCTAACAAATATGCATCAGCAGGTGGGGTAAGAATACACTGAAGCTGATGAGCGTGCATCAGCAAGTAGGGTAGTAGTGCACTTTAAATAACATACGTGCAACAGCAGGTATCAATTAGCAGTAAGCGTACATCAGCTGGAATCTTTAGCTATACAATATGGCTAACCGATGTATATCAACAAGCAAATAGGGTGAAAGTACATTTTAAGTATCATACGTACAACAGCAGGTATCAAAAAGCTAACAAGCGTGCAGCAGCAGGAATCATTATCTAATGTGCAAGCAGCTGTTGCACTGGGTCTTTACGTGAGCACATGCGGTAATGGTTAAATAATGTAGTCTGAAATGATGTGCGATCAACAGCGTAAATCATGAGCTGAATAAGGCTCCAAGTTATACATTGATTACATGTCTGGTAAAGTGAGGATTTACTTTAGCTGGAAAACATATATCTGCATGAATCACACGTTATTGCGCATACAGCCATAATGGTGAATCTTTACGAGATAGCAGGCAGTAGTGATCACGTCGTTTAGTTCGAGATGTGGTGATTTAGAACAAAAACAAATAAGAGATGCTCAGAGCAAGGAATGACGGAAGGGTAATTAGCGAGCGTGTATCAAGGTTCTAATATGAGTACACTGTAGCTAGGTAGGACGGGTTACTTATCGTGACACTACCGCAGGGTGCCAGTGTGTTGATACTGTATGATAGGACAATGTGCATGGTAGGATGGCACAGATACGATGATGGAGTTTGTCAGGCGCAATTGACACAAGCGTGGTGAAGTGCTGAGAAGTATGCGACTGGTAATGTTTAAGGGGTGAACTTTTCTTACTGTCGTGAAGAAATGTTGGCAGCGGACATGTCAGAGGTTGGATGGCTGGCATAGGTGGGTCAGCAGGCAGCATAACGTGCCCCGTGGTCCCGGCGGCACATACAGGAACAAACAGGATTCTGCCCTTATAGTGGTGGCCTTCTCGTGGAGGGCCGGCTAGCGCCTTCCGGTCACGCTATTCCGATGATGTCGACAGAGGTAGCCTATCCAGGCATACAGTATGAATGATGAAGCGTTGCTAGGCAATGCATAAACAAATCTGTCATTTTGTTAAGGCCTAGTCGTATTCCAATGCACAAGTGAAATCAGAAGAAGGGCTTAAGCAGCCGAGCAGGAACAGCTGTACACAAAGCCCGGTCCGAATCAGAGGCAGGCAATGGATACTGGGTACCTGCTTGGTGGAGATGCACGCTTACCCGAGCTGAGGTGGGTGCATGCTGGTGTGGTAAGCTTCTCCTGAAGCTCACACAGCGAAGGTGAGGAGAGGCACCTGCCCTCCTGGCATCGTCATGAAGAAAGAAAGGCACAGACAGGATTCTGGCCTTACAGTGGTGGCCTTTCTCTGGGGGGCTGGCTAGCGCCTTCCGGTCACGCTATTCACTAGTTCTGGCCCGGAATCGATGCACAACTTGGGATCTGCATTCACAGCAATTAGGCGCACTTGGAAAGACTGCCTATTCCTTCCAATGCTCCCACAGCCAAACAGGGTTTGTGAGCACAGGTCCAACTCAGAGCTGTAGGGAAGGCATGGTTTCAAAAGTATGACACTTACACAATGGATACAATTAGTAAAACCTTTATTGAAAATGTTGGCGTCGTAGCAACTCCTATGTTCCCCTATAACTAAGATGGGAGTAGTCTCGACTAAAAAACGATAAACACAACAGTCCTAGTGGAGTCTGTCACATCAAAATGGCCTATGCTAACAAAACTTAATGCCTGCCCTATCTCTAGTACAAAAAGTGTAAAAAAGAGAAATGTATGCAAAGGAAAAATCAGTGTTCAAAAGAATAAAGGTAGTTGAACCAGCTCTCCTCCTCACGTTAAACCTCATGGAGTAAGGCTGTCCTTGTAGGCAGGATGACTCACTCTGGCTCAGTTTCTGACACTCTAAGCAGTTCCAAACTGTGAATTGAGGTGTGCCTGGCCTTCTATGTTAAAGTATCTTTCTTGACTTTCTTGACTTTCAAAATTGTATTCCAACATAAAGTTCACAAAGGTACCCCTTTGCCGGGCTCAGACCTTACAGCACACAGTTCACATAGGTACCCATCTGTCGGGCTCAGACCTCTCAGGTCACAGTTCAACACGAACGTGCTGGAGGGCTCCCTTCTCCAAGCTTATTGTACTTTGGGTCTCCTCAATGAGGCTCGCACTCCTTTTGGATGTCGAAGACTTTCGAATGCGCCTTTCTCTCTTTATAGACCACTACAGAACCACTTTGTCTCGAAGTTCACATCTACTCTCACTTAATTCACATTTGTAGTTTGCTCGCTTTATAGCTTCAAACAATGTACTTTTCACAGAGATTTTCGAATGAGCTACTTACTTTCGCTGGACCACTCCTTTACTTGGTATCGCTGATCTCACAGAAGACTTTTACTTCAAAGTTAATTCACAGGTCTGCCTTTCTTCGCGTCTCATCCACACGCATGCAGCCGTCACTTCTGTTATAATGTTGCTACTTCATTCACTTTAATACACACTAGTCTCTCGGGTCGCTTGCCAACTCACCCATGTGTGTGCGCCTCTTTCTTGTTTTGCTAATTCCAATTCATAAGTCAAGGTTCGTACCACAGGCTTGGCCTTGCCTCCCAAACTCTGCTGTTAACCCAGGAGGGTCGCTGGCGTCCTTGAAACACAATGCAATCTTCACTTGTGGTATCTGACCTTCTCCACGTGTCTTTCACAGTCTGTTGGAGGCAACAACCTCCAGTAGGTAATCCTGGGCGTTTTCAGCTTGTCGCTCTTGTCCCTTGGTCCATTGCTCTGCTCCAGTAGGTGTGCTTTTGTCACATATGTTTTGCACATACTCGTGTTCTGCCTTGCTCAGATTGTGTCTTTAGGTGTTGCCTTTTATTTGTGTGAACTGGTATCAGGTCTATGCACTTATTGTAAAGTGCCTGACTTTGCCAGACCGGGACATGTCCAGTATGATGTGAGAGAGTTAGTCTGGTTACTCTCAGTCACCCTCTTCCTGGGCCCAGTGTTTGTGTAAAAAGGGGGGGTTGGGACTTTGGAAAAACCTACAAAATAGGATGTGTCACCCCCATTCCCCAAAGATCCCTCACCCAGGTGATCCTCCCACACTTGTCCACCCCCAGGGTCTGGATCGAAAGGTGATGGCTGTGCCCTGGCCACATGAGAGAGAGACCCCTGGGGACTAGCGGGTGAGACACCCTCTAGTTTCTCACAGAGCCTGTAGGTGAAATCTGCACTTCCTCGGCTCTGGCGTCCCATCTGTGGACACCCTTCCTAGTGAACTGCTAGCATCGTGCTCTGTTCTTCTGCTTCTGCTACTGCTGACCTTCCAGCTCCTGCTCCAGCATCTTTCTACTGCTCCTTCCTGCTGCTGCCTTTAATGCCCATCAGGTGGGTTTATTGATTTCCGGTAAAGGCCCTTTGGGCTAATTGCCTGACCTTGCCAAAAGCTATTAGGCCTGCTTGCTTGTCCTTAACCACTGCATGCCTCCTCAGCCCTCTTCTTCATCACCGTCCCGAGCGATTCTGGGACATGTAGTCCATATTAGAGAGGTTTGGTTTTTCTACTTCTTTAAAATGGCAAAGGGCCATCAAAAGGGCAGGGTCACCAAGAAAGTTAAAAAGGGTTCCTCACAGTTTTCTTTGTGTGATTTTCCCCCATATGATCCTCCCACAGTGAACACCCCCAGGGTCGGGATCCAAGAGTGCCTGCCTTCCCCATACCACATGAGAAGGGGCCCAGACCAGGTTACTGGGGGGAGTCCCATTGGATACTCCACAGAGCCTAGTCATAAATGATATGTTTGCGCAACAGAAATTGGCACAAATAATTCATCCTATTCACAGAAAACTGTGCAAAATGTTTAAAGTGTTTAACCCCCAAAGTCCCTTATCTTGAAATGCACAGGCAGGCCTATTAGTAACGTCAAAAGGAAAGAACGCTTTAACATGGTACCTTTTACTGGAGAAGGTTACATCTCCAGCTCAAACTTGTAAAGCTGAAGGCAAACTAATAGGAATCGTTAAGAAGCTCCACAGACATATTCATAGAAGATGCATACACATGTAAGAATCTCATGTGCCACATTTCATGTGAAGAAAGCAGTTTCATCTGTAAATGGTGGGTGTCATTGGGGAAAATGTAGTCTGTATTTTGATTCAATTAAACAGCAATATTGTGCCCCATGTTGAAAAGATGTTGGGAAGCTAAGGATGACAAGCAAAGAAGTGTTTAGAATGTCTAGTATCTTTTGAAGCATAATATATACCTATAACTGATGAGGACATGAATGCTTTTGTGAATTGATATTAGAGAGAGTTATGAGGGCAGGTGCATTCTTGTGTAACTGACCAATGTTTGTTTTACCTATAAAATTATGCTGATTTCCCTGCCATAATGCTCAAGCCCACATTTGTTTAGATTTGACTTCATTATTTAAATACATTTTGAGGTTTTCTAAATCACTGGCAGTTTTTCTTAACCAGAAATGTGAGGTAGGACTGTATATCGGGGACATGAAATTAGTAATGTCACCATAATGTGAACAAATAATTTAAATGTATAAAAATACAAATATTTCTACAGTGCTGACAAATCATAATGGTCCCAGGCTGGATAAGTCCTCAAATTGAGACAACCTATTGAGCAGTATTATAGATAAAGGTGTCCTGAGCAATGCTAAAAGCTGAGAGCCAAGAATGTGAACAACAAATATCGACTTTTAGAGCTATCACATTATACCGGCAGTAGTATTAACTTTAAAAGAGGGAGTTCATTGTTTTGGAGAAGTTAATTTAAATCTGCAATATCCACCCTTAGCTGCATTGCAGTGACTGGTGATGGACATAACCAAGAATCCTCCCCCTTGATGACAGATATGCAAACCATGCAATGATGGGCTACAAGTAAAATGAAACCCAACACTGTATTGGAGAGAGTAGCATCAGAAGGTGTCAAAGGGAAGCACCATCCAGTGACTGCAAGTAGAGATATAATCCATACCTTTATGGGGAAGGGCTGAACTTTCATGAGCCATTGCTTTATGTCTAAGTCTATGCAGATTAATACATTATTTTTGCTGAAACATGCAGAGTCTGTGTCCTTGCTCCAGTGTTGTGTAAAATTGGCTGGTTGACTCCCTTTGGGTTCCCTGGTGTTTGGTGTACCAGACAGGGCAACAATCAGAAGGCTCTCCAGAAAGGTAGACGAGATGGTGTCCTGACAGTTTAGGGTGAGACCACTGTTCGATCACTGGGTCTTAAATCGTACCTCCTTTGTAGTGACCAGGTCATACAGAACAGCCAGTGGTCACACGACAGGTCTGATAACTTGACTTACTTCATTCTGGCTGACTGAACCTATGCCAACTGGGTATAGGGTAAACTAGCCTTACTATACCAATCGTTAATAGCAAAATATGGTCGGATTGTAATACATGCACATTGTGGAATCTAGAATGACTATGCCTACCAGGACTGAAATATGGCACTGCTGTGTTATCTCAGTAAATGGAACCTCGAGTTCAGTTATGGGCTGCACTTTTTCATAATTGGAACTTGGTCAAACTAATTGGAAATATTGAAGGTGATGTACCAAGCCAGCTAATTTGGTTTTGTTGAACTGTCACTCTCCGATCGATTTTGTGTTTTTATCTTCACTTTTATATGAGAAATGTACCTTGCTAAATACTGTAAAATCCGAAATTAGTGACCATGCACAAGTAGCGGGGACTCTGTCTCCCTCTTCCAGCTTACACATACCAAAGACAAGTTATGCCTCCAATTTAGAGGTAAATCCACAGGGCTTTCTGCTAAAGTGGGCCCCCACAAATGTCTTCAACATGGTATAAAGTTCTTAAGGGACAGTGAGATAATTGTTCCATACATAATAAACGGGAGGGTTCTAACGTTTTGGAATTTAATGACACCATCAGTCAGTGTTTACAGGAACTATGCCAGAAGGTGATAAGGAAACATAAACCCTTCCCAGAAAATCACAGCCTGGTCCTTAATATTTAGATTCAGAAAAGTAAGCGAGAATTAAGAGCCACTCTTAGGAAGTTAAGTACCTGCAGCAAGAGTGAATTAAAGGAATGCCTAATTTTAAGAAGACTTGCAACACAACAGTATAAGAATTGGATAAAAAGGCACAAAAGAATAATTACTATCAGAGAGGGTGCCTTTGAACAGGTTCTACAAAATGCTGGTAAGGGGCTGTGGTCACTATTAAACAATTAAATTGTAGATCAATCTTCAAAACAATTAAATCTCATGGATTCCATGACATTGTGTACTATTTTTCTAATCAGTATGGGTCAGTAAGCTCTAACTAGGAAATATTTGCCATTATGTACTGAGGCTGTGACTAATTAATTTCAACAGGGGAGAGCTTGAATTTTGGGCAGACTAAAATAAGAACATCCACGAACTGTGGCCCGAATGGTCTGTCCAATGCAGTTCTCAAAAATAACATAGATCTTTGGACCGACACATTGATGTTACATTTCCATGAGGACATTGAATCTGGAAAATGTTCTAACTCTTGGCACAGTGCCATTATTGTTACAATTTGTAAAAAAGGGGAGCGCACATCTCCAGCCAACTATCAACTCAACTCTTTGATTGATGTTAGTATTAAGTTTGATGAATCTCATGAGATTGTCCCTGCATCCCGAGGGGGAGATCCTTTCCAAGAGGCCAAGGAGGTGAGGCTGCTAACCGATGTCCCTCTGGCGATGGTACTCAGTGGGTGGATCCCGTGGGGAGGGCTTCCCCCACTGGGATAGAGGAAGGGCATCAGGAGCAAATGCAGTACAACACACATTCACCCACCTTTCCTCATCTTCTTTGCCTTCCTCTGATCCTATAGCTTCCTCTATGTGTTTCTATTATAGAACTGGGACAAGGAAGACTAGGGCTGGCTTCACTGAGCTGTCCACTCAAAGTACTAGGACAAGGAAGATCAGGTCCAACTCCACTGAGTCAATGGGCCTCATTACAAATATGGCGGTAAGGCAACAACGGTACCAGTGCTACCATCTCCACATTCCCATTGAACCCTATTGGGCTCAAATGGGAATGGGGATGTACCGGGCCCGGCACCCACGAAAGGGAAATTACTGGATGCGAGTTTGGAAGTAACCTTGCCGGTAAAAATGGCAAGGCTACCTCCAACCTCGTAATGAGGTCAATGCCTCAAATTAAAGAGAGCCCTTACAAACCTCTCAAAAAACCAAAGTGAACAGTCTAGTTATCCAGTCACATGTAGCTTAAAGATGGAAGGGGGACTAACGTTGTTGTCAGTCCCTCATCGGAGGCACTGCAAGCCGAGGTCTTATCCCTCACCAGGAAGAATGGTGCCTGCAGGTGCTGACTCGAACGAAGGAGGGAGAGTTGCATAGTCCCTACCTGCTTTGCCAAAGTGCAACGGGCCAGGATCGAGCAAGACAGAAAGCCCGGGCACAGACGAGCACTGCACGATGCCGACAAGCAGGTAGACACTGCACAGCTCCACAGGAGAGTGGCGGATCTGGGTAAACCAGCACGAGAACAGGAAACAGCTGAGAAAAGCTGCAAGAAGACGAACAGAGACTCGGGTGGTAGGCAAAGGACCAGGAGCCCCGAAATGTACACGGGTTGCCCGGTGACCCATGCAACACTTGACAAACCATTGTAAATGGGTCTGGGACCCACACTTAAGAAACTGATATGAAGGTGTCTCAGACCCACATTTAAGAAGCCTGTATGAAGGGGTCTGGGACGCACACTTGAGAAACCAGCATGAAGGGGCCTGGAACCCACACTTGAGAAACTGATACAAAGGAGTTTGAGATCTGGATTTAAGTAGCCTATATGAAGGGGTCTGGGAACCAAACTTAAGAAACCAGTATAAAGGGGTCTGCCAGCCACACTTGAGAAAATCCAATACAAAGGGGTCCTGTACCTGAACTTATGAAGCCTGAAAAAAGGGGTCTAGGACCAGCAGATAGGAATTCAATACAAGAGGATATGAGAAGCCTAGCAAGAGGTCTGGGATCCACATTTGCGAAAGGCAGCCCCTGGCAGGAGAGTACACCAGGATTGTCCAGTAAACTGCTAAGAGAAGCATGAGAAAGGCCTGGGGAACGCTGTGAACTATCAAGTAAAGCCTGAGAAAGGCCTGGGGAAGTGAGACATAACCCCAACCAAAGTGAATCACTGAGAGAAGTCTGAGAAAGGCCTGGAGAAGAGAGACATTCCCCCAAACACAGTGAACTATCAAGGGAAGACTGAGACAGGCCTGGGGAAGAGAGACATTCCCACAACCATAGTGGATGATGCAAGAAGCCTGGGGAAGGCAGACATTCCCCCAAACACAGTGAACTATCAAGAAAAGCCAGTTAAAGGCCTGGAGGAGGGAGCCATTCCCCCAACCATAGTGAATCACCGACAGAAGCCTGAGAAAGGTATTGGGAAAAGAGACATCCCCCAACCACAGTAGACTGTCGAGAGTAGTCTGAGAAAGGCCTGGAGAAGGGACACATTCCCCATACTTCGCAAAGCATACAATCCAGAAGAAGGGCATCATTACTCTGGAGCCTGAAGAAACTAATCCATTTTAGTTTAGTTATAAATGTGAGGCTTAGAAGTAGGACAGTGGACACTTTAGTTATGGATATTGTGAAATTTCCTTAGTTTAATTTGAGGTAGGGAAACCCCTCTTAGAGTTAGGGTTAGATAGGTTTCTTTCTTTTTTTAGGGGTATAAAATAAAAGTCTTTGCCCAAAAGCATTCCTCCTGTATGTCTGACTTCTCCTTCCACACCCTCACATAAAATACTCGCTTCCATCGTTCTCAAAGATCTAGAGGATTGGGCTGAGGCCACTAATAGACACAGCCACCTCCAAATGGGGTTTCAAAAATATATGGGGACTTCCTTGAATGGTCTTGTTTATCATTTCTGCCAGAGACAGACTGTTGATGTAAATGGTAGATCTTTGTACTCAGCCTGCTTAGATGTGTCTGCAGCTTTCGACTGGGTAGACTGGAACATACTGTGGAATAAAGGTGCAGCTTGGACAATCCCACCCGGTTTGTTAAACATGCTGATTTTATTTCATACTGACACATCATTACAGGTACGGTTTGACAGTAAGGGCTCCTTAACAAAGGAAATAAAACCCCATGTGGGTTTAAGGCAGTGGTGAGTTTTCACTCTCTACCTGTTCAACTTGTATATCACAGACCTCCAAAATGTTCCAGTACTATCAGGTGCATTACCTCCTAAATTGGGGAGCTTTCATATTGGTTGGCTCTCTTATGCTGATCATATACTTCTACTGGATAATACTCTCATTGGTCTTCAGAGGAGTTAGAATAGTTTTGCGACCTTTGCCGCTTCCAATAATTGAAAAGTAAATTCTGGTAAAACAACGATTATTAACTTAAAGAGACATAGGAAATGTCAGGGTTCTAGATGGTTCATCGAAGGCAAAGCATTGGAAGAAGTCAATGAATTGGTATACCTAGGCTTCTTAATTGCAAATAGAAATCTAACAGCCTTGATTAAGGACAAATTAAATACAAAATGTGATGCTTTTATTTCCCAGATGAAGATCACGTTAAGAAAATGTGGTGAATTCTCTTTATAACCTGTGCTAGAGTTTTATCAAGTGAAAGTTGTGCCAGCTCTGACGTATGGACTAGAACCGTTAGAGCCCCGAAATTGAAAATGGCATGGTGTGTTGGATGGGCGTATATGGTGGGGATTGATAAGATTACATCCATCCCTATCAGTTGAGCCAATAATATTTGAATTAGGGTTGCGTTCATTAATGTCCATTGTAAAATGGAATAAGCTGAATTTATATTTTAAGATCTCTCTTGCATCCATTAATTAACCAAACGTATTCTATGAACCAGGATGGATGAATAGACAAAGGGATAATGTGTTAGGATTAAAACGATGTATGTAAACCTGTGAAGGCTACTTACAGGAGTTGAATATTGAACCTGACCATCTCTTTGAAAAATAATGTGTGGCGATGCGTACATTGAAACCGCAATACAATACATACATACATAAGTGGAATCTGGCACCGTTTGGCTCACCAGGCAAAATGAAATCTGGCACTGCTGTGATAACTGAATACAATAGAATCAAGGCACACTGAATTAAATGAGGAAGCGTTCCATTACATGGGGCTGCTGTGGTAACAGCAACATGGAATCTGGCACTGCTATTGTACTGCTATTGTGGCTGGGCCTACTAGTGACTGGAATTGCTGTGCTCGCTGGGAATAATGCAACATCTTACTCTTGTGTTAACTCACACACCTTTTCTAACTGGGCATAATTTAATCTGATCATAGCGTCCTCATTCAGCATATTTAAATGTAATAGTGCTTTGAAGAGTGGGTATAATGGAATAGGGCCATAGTGTGCTGTGCTTAATGGAATCTGGCAAATCTAGCATCTGCCCTTAGAGTGCATAATGGAACCTGCTACTTTGTTTTTTAATCAAAGTGGGCTTCACTGGAATATTATCTCGGTTCAATAAATGTGGCGCTGCTTTTGTAATTGCCCATATCCTTGCCTGCGCTGCAAGTATCTGGGCATTGGATGGAAGTGGGACAATTACCCGGATGTTTGATGATGCTACTTTTCAACGGTGCATACCTGGGTGTTTTATAACAAAATCTGGATAATGTGGGACGCCCCTAGATTTTGAATGGCACTTCTTGTATATATCAGTACCTTCCATGTAATGCGCCATCATAACACATCATAACAATACCACCCGACAAATGTACTCCTTGGGCTTACGTTTTAAGAAAGTGTACCTGCTAATGCCTGGCAAATGCCTGCAAATGAGAAAAGCCTCCTGGATCTGCCAGGTTGATGTGAGAAGCTCAGTAGCAAGGTCCCTTTATTGGTCTAGCGCTGAGTCACAGCCCTGCATTGTTTAGGGATTTTTTAATCATACCACCTGTATTTTACTGAGCAAAGCTCTTTTCTTGAATCAACCCTGGCTTCTGTTAAGTTTTTACTGTAAAGTTAAAAACTAGTAAATACATCCAGTAACGTGTTTATTTTCTAATTAGCCAAGTTGAAAGAAAAGCCTGAAGGACCAGCCCTACACCTGAAAGTTAATTTTACCATTTCGAAAAGGGCAATCAGTCAAGCGTGCCCTTGCACCTGGGCTGGACACATGTATTCAGTTTCTATCGATAGAAGCTGCCCTTTAAGCAGAAGCAATTTAGTATATGCAGCAGCTCGTCATCCCGAAGTGGACTATGCTCGCTAGCGCCTATGGCTATTATCTGCAATGCTGCTCTGATCCCACATTATAATAACCATGGGTATATGCGTTAGTAAACATATGATATGATATGATATGGTATTTGTAACGCGCCTATACACAAGTGTTTCAAGGCGCGACGAGGCAGGGAGGGGGAGCAAAGGGAAGACAGACAACGATCCTACTAGGCCTGGTGTCATTCAGATTGCGCAAGTGTATGGGTAGAGGAGAAGGGAAAAGTGCAAGGGGAAAGGGAAGAGGGGAAAGTGCAGTACAGGGGTAGTAGAATAACAAGATAAATAAGGGCCAGCTGGTGGCAAGTGCAAGGTAAGTGCAGACAAGTGCTGGGAAGGGGGGCTGTAGGGATACAGAGACAGTCCCGCAGTGCAGGGGTTGCCAGGGAGTCAGTGCAAGGGGAGAGTGGCAGGGCCAGGGACCGAGATCGGTGAGAGTGGCCCAGTTGCAGATGCAGTGCAATTTAAGTCAGGAATTTAGCAGGGGAGAGGGGGAGAGAAAGCAGAAGCAAAGAGGAAGGTTTTGAGGTGCTTCCGGAACCAGAGATGGTTCTCCTCAAGTTTCAGGGAGGCAGGAAGGCTGTTCCAGAGGGAGGACCTTGCCGCAGAGAGAGATCTACCCCCAACTCGTTGCTTGGAGAAGCGGCTGACCCTGAGGGTCAGGCGCTTCTCCAAGCTCTTTTTTAATGAGTAGAAAATACAACACATATTGAAACATGTCATCATTTCCTAAGACTTGTATCTTTCAAAGCAAACCTGACACTGCTTCAAATATGTCCTACTGTGAGGCCAGCTTTTTTGAGTCTGCTCTCTTATTGGGGTCCTGCTGCAGAGGGTCAGGGGCTGCGTGTTTATGAGCAAGTGCAGTTGCGTAGGCTACCTTGTTATTCATACACGTGGACGTCTAAGTGCGACAGATGTTTTTTTTACCACCCCTCTAGGATTTTAATGTTGCATTGGAGACATTAAAACTGATCATTAAAGTTGGCGACAGCTCGAGAAATATGAGTGATTGGTGCATTCTGTTTCACTCACAGGTACGTTAGCATCCGAGCATTTAATGTCTGCATATGGCCATATTTGCATTCAGTGCTTTATTGTTTCCAGCTAATGACAACCCAGTAGTAATTATAGCGAGCTTGAGACCCAGAGGGCAACACCATTACACTTCTACCTTCTGGGACATGTGCGAAGCATCACAGAGCTTTAGGAACTGTCATCTTATTCATCGGGAGTTGCACTGGAATACATCTGGATGCACTACAACAAATGTTAAAATGATCCAGTCTTCACCAACATTAGTCAGATAAATATGGCTGAGCCCGAAATTAACGAGGGTGGGACTGCCGCGCAAATGGGTCATTGTGCCAATTGAACTGCAGGGTTCCCATGTGTGTATTACAGAAGCAAGTGCAATGTCCCTTTTGTAATACTTAATATGCCTAGTTCATCAGAACATTCTGGGTGGTCTGTATTGGACGCTGGTGGGTATTCATGGATTTGGTCTCCTAGATAATGAGGCATGCTGGGGATGTGGGAAAGTGAGAGGGACTATGGTTCACATGATGTGGAATTGTTCGAGATCAATGAGTTTCTGGGGGGATGTGTTAGATCGGTTGGATACAGTATTGTCTATAAGCTTTCCGAGGACACCCTTGTCAACAATTCTTTTATCAGATAGAGGAAAATGTATGACTGCTAGAAGGTATAGGTGTTGGGTTAATAAAGCTTTAATAGTGCAAGTGAAACAATTTTTGTGATTGTGGAAAACTAGGAAAAAGCCGCAGGTGGAAGATTGGGTCAATGATATGCAGTTGTTATCAGATTTTGAAAAGTAAATGTATTATAGGAGAAATCAGGAAGAGATTTATTTGGATATCTGGTCGCCCTTTAATGATTTGTATGGTGCATAGAAGTGGGTTTAGTGAATGACATCTGATAGCTAGCTGCATGTTCATGTGGGTTATGACAAATATAAGGTATGCTGGGTGTGGGGTATGTTTATGTTTTATGTGGGGTGCTTAGTTTTATTTTTTCTCTTCTCTCTTTTCTTCTTCCTCTTTCTTGCTTCATGTTTTCTCCCTCTTTTTTCTTTGTTTTAGATCGTATACAGATTTACTAATTTTGTATAGAGGGTTGACGACAATAGGCTATTGGTATGTTAGTTAATATGCTCATTGGATAATTATAATCTTTTAGGAATTACTCATTTAACTCATTGAAATTTGTACTTTCTGTAAATACTAATGTTAGAACTTTTGAGAATTGTTACCTATTGTTGATCCTGTTATATGTTTTATTGGAAAATATAAATAAAGTTTTCACAAAAATAAATACTTAATGCACGTCCCCTATGTTTGCAAGGGCACATTCTAAAGGGGGTATTCTGCAATGGTATGTACCGCAGTTCCTGCATGGTAATCATCAGTTAATGTATTCAAGAAAGATCTTTTTTGTAAAACATTTTCTTATTGTTTACATTAGTCACTTATACGACTTTATGTACATTTTTAAACAGCAGCCAAAACAGCTTTGTACAAACCAATCCAAACAGCGAAAATAAATCAGCATATATAAAAGGAAGCAGTCATACATCCATGAAACTAAGAAGAGCAACATTAATAAAACACTTCACCCAGGATCTCTATCACTTTGCCAAAACATGCTGTTAAATAAAAAAATAATATTGTTACCATATATAAATCACTCCCAAGGTGTTGTCTAGGTTAAAAAAGGGCGATAATTAGAGTATCCTTTAAGTGCTGATGTACATATAGTGTCTAGACGTGTACATTCCACCAGTAAGTGTTTAGCAGACTCAATGGTGCCCTCACCACAAACTCATCTGCACAATCTTTCCTCTAAGCCAAGCACCTACTATCTGTAAGGATTCTGTCAAATTGAATTTGATTTTAAGATATTTCTGTGCCGTGCCTTGAGTGTCAAAAGATACTAAGTATAGTGGTAGAGTGCAGGGCTCGCAACATCTTTGTGTCCGCTCGTGTAGACATGCAGTGTGGGAAAGAAAAAAAACAGGACAGGCTAGAGGAGTCACGCATGGAACAGGGAAACTTGACAGCTATTGTCTACTCAGCTGCAACCAGGGCGGACGGCACCCGTGACCATTCGGGGCTCTGCCCTGGAAGCCTTTAAGCTTTGCCTTCCCGAGAGGGCTGGGGCCCTGCAGGGGTGCGCAAGGAGCACCCCTGCAGGCCCCCAGCTGAGTTAGGGGTGCCCGCTGCCCCGCACCAGAGGCTGGTGCCCAATGACCAGGGCAGCACCTCGGGATGCCCGGGGCTCTGGCTGGGACACCTTAGAGTGTTGCCCCTCCAGAGGGGGTCAGGGCCATCGAATGCCTCGCGGACCCCCATTAGCTCTTCTCTGGGACTCCTACTGGTCCCACAGAGAGACACTTCCTATGCCTGTTAATGGGAGCTTATAGAGCCCGGCCTCAGACAAATATAGGAGACAGCCGGGATAGCCGGGACTCAGGCCATCTGGTCCAACCTCCCTGGCTAGACGGGCCAGCACTCCCAACCAAATGCTCAGGTGGCCACAAGGTCGTTCCTGCCTTAAGGTCACAATCCAGGGTCCGGGGCATAGGCCTCCAGCTCTGCTCCGAGGGGTTGGGGCTTACGTCGCCCTCTGCAACCAAGACCCAGCCTCTCTTACATCAGAACAGATGTGAAGAAGGCATCCACCACCTGTGCCACAGTGCCGACCTGCAGGAAGACACTTTACATCAACTATTAAGCCCCCACGAAGTGTGGGCATATGAAGATGGGCCAGAGACAAATGTAGGCACCAGCCGGGCCATCTCTGACTTGGGCCATCTGGTGCAACCGCCCAGGGCAGTTGGCTAATTGGGCTCAGCCAAAGGACCAGATGGGGCTTTAGCCATACCATCTGTGCCCTGGGACCGGGGCTGAAGCCACCACTTCTGCGCCCTGCGGCCGGGTCTTAAGCCACCATGTCTAATCTGCAACCAAGGCCCAGCCTCTCTTCCCTGTCTTCCACAAGCTCGGTCCTGCCACTCTGTCGATGGCTGGGCCAAGGCCATTTGGTCTGCTAGGCTGACCATAAAGAGAGAAGAGCACTCCTGAGCACCCCGCAGCACAGCGGGAAGGACGGAAACCCTTGCAGCGGCACCACTCGCAGGGACATTCTGGCAAAGGTTTGGCTCAGAGGATGACTTTGAGTAGACCACAGTGAGGTAGCTGCTCTGCTACTTACGAAACCCTGACCCAGAATCAGGTTGTCTACAGAGGATTTAGCACCAGGCTCCGAACAAACATGCGGTGGACTATGGGTGAGAGCGGCGGCCCCCTTCTGTCCACACTCAAGTCCCCAGGTGAGTAGCTCTACTCACTAGCCGTGAGGCCGACTAGCCTATGCCAACTGAGGCTCCAGAGTATGCATTACGGTTAAGAAGGGATTTTGGTTTAGAGGCGTTCAGTCATAATCCCACAGATGGTAACTTAACCCCATTGGCTCCTCAGCCAAGCAAATACACCAAATGTCTGAACCTGCGGTTCCACTCCTACTAACCAGGATTACTATTACAACACATCATGAGTAGTGTGACGAATCCCAAGATGTCGTCACTTCCCCCTGATGGGGAGTCCCTTCCCATGAGGAGCCCCTTCGCATGAGGCCAGAGAGGTGAGACTGCTATCGGATAGTAGCCCTGGGGATGGTACTCAGCGTCAGGCTCGCATGAGAAGGGACTTCACCTCTTATGACGAGGGAGACCATCTCGGGACAAAGCGGTATATTAACCCTCCACCCACACCCTATAAACCTTCCTATCCCATGAACCTCACCTCTAAATCCCACAATTATATGTATGTCTGTAAGGTGACACATTTAACATCCACTGAGATGAGGAAGAGGAGGCACTATGTAAGAATGACTCCCTTTACAAGTACTTCGATGAGGAAGAGGTCCGGAACAATGAAGAGCCCTGGTGAGTGTGATGCTGGAAATGTATTGGAGGGACAGGGCCTCCGTATCCTTCCCCTTTACTGCTTTTTATCGTGTGTTCTGTCATGTTTACCGTACATTAATTATATAAAGACTGTGTTTTCAGTAATACAGTGTGTGGACATTCCTTTGTGGGGGTTCGGGGACTACACTGTACTTAAGAACCAGCCTGCATCACCACCTGAGAAGCTAGGCCTTGATTGCTCGTCCATTGCTACCGTAATAGAGAATCTTGGCTGGGGTCTTCTGTGCCTCTCCTCTACCATGTAGAGAGCGGAAGTACAGACACCCTCTACCAGTCTTTACACTGGTGGCAGCGGTGGGATGTTTATGGTTTTAAGAATCAGTGTATAACCGTGCCACTTACAAAATATCTGCACTTTATTCGATTAAGGTTTGGGTGTGTTCAAAATAACTGCATTAAAAGCAATGGAGTCTATTGCGAATGGTAAATTGACTCGGATGAGCTTAGAGGCTCTCCAGAGTGCTTGTGAAGCCAGGGAGTTAGACTTTGTGGATAAGTCTATGGTTGAGCTGATAGCTGCCCTGGTGGACTACCAGACCGATGGTGAAACTCTTGATGAGGGGGGGGGTGCAACCAATGAGGACTCTGCCCCTGGGGTTTCTACTGAATCTGTTTCTGGGAATGCTGCCATTCCTGCTGCCTCTGTTCCGAACCCCAGCCATTCCTTGGAACCTGAGTTATTAAGGATGAAATTGGCCTTTGAATATCGCAAGTTGGAAATAGATGCTGAGCTTAAGAAAGAGGAGCTGGTGCAACAAGTGGAACTCAAGAATAGGGATCTTGAACTCAAAGACAAGGACACTGAATACCAGAGAATCCAGCTAGAGAAAGCTTGAGTGGAGACATCAGCGAAACCCAGTGAGAGTGCCAGGTCCCCAGCCACTAAATTTATGAAGGATTTGGTTGGTGTGTTTTCGGAGGGTTCTGATATCCTCCAATGGATTGAAGCGTTTGAAATGGCTTGTGCAATTCATGATGTTGAAAAAAGAGATTGGGCTAAGTGTTTGCTAAGCAGAGTGCCTCAAACTGGATATGACTGTATCCTGAAGCTGAGTGTGGAAGAAAGGGGTCAGTATGAGTGTATGAAATCTGCTTTGATTGCCAAATTTGGCAAGACACCTACCCAATACCTTAAAAGGTTCAGGGATTTTAAGAAAAGAGAGAATGTGAATTGGGTCGAAAGGGTGAGTGCTTCGCACATGAATATGATGGGGTGGATTGACGGTTACAAGGTGAAAACTTTTGTTGAATTGTCCCACCTGTTGTTTTTTGAGCATTTTTCTGAAGCCCGTTCACCGGAACTGCGTCAGTATGTTGTTGACCAGAACATTGTGGATCCCTTTAAGCTGGCTAGGTTGGCTGACAAGTGGGTCTCCCACCGGGTGTCCCCTAAGGACTCCAGTGGGAAGGACAAGGACAAAGAAAAGGGGGCCTCTCAGAAAGCTGAGGAATCCCAAAAGCAGTCACAGTCGAATAAACCTAAACCCTCCTCTCCTAAGACCCAAAAATCTAGTGGGGATAAGTCATCTGTCGGTGGGAATAAGAGTAGTGGTCCACCTGCTGCAAAGCAGGCTCCTGGTGGTTCCAGTACCGTACCCCGCACTCCCGGCACTTGTTGGGACTGTGGGGGTCTGGATCACAAAAGGGGTGACTCCAAGTGTAAAGGTAAGGCACTCGGAGTACAGGCTGTCAGCCTGACCTACCCTTACCCCATGTCTGAAGTGTAGGCCACTTTCCTCCCCTCCTCTACCGGAATCACTTTTGGTGCTCCCGTAGAGATTTCCTTAGCGTCCCTTGGGGCCTGGGACCAGTACGCGGAAGTACTGGCGACTATCCCACAGAACACCCGTAGATTTTTGAGAAGTGCCCTCCTGAATGGCCAGCCTTCTACTGGTTTGAGAGACACTCTGGCAAGCATGACAGTGGTGGACAGGACCCTGCTCAAGCCAGAGGACTATGTAGATGCTCCTCTGGGAACCACCAGGTTAGCTGGTGGGCCTCCCAAATTATCGCCTGTAGCCCGAGTCACACTCGTAATTGGAGACAAGACAGAAAAGCTTGCTGTCCTGGTCCAGGACAATGTCCCTGCTAACATTCTGTTAGGTAACGATCTAGTCGAGTTGGGATTGATCGCGGATGGTCTTCCCATGACTGCCGCTGCGGTCACTAGATCACACATGACACCGGGTCTGGCTGTGAGTCAGGTACCCGAGCTGAAGGCGCGGCATAAGGCACGACGAACGAAGAGCAAGAAGGCCACCTCTGTGGAGGGAGCTCCTTCTCTTCCTGCTGTTCCTACAGCACCCATTGGGATCCATGCTCCGGACGGGCTGGGTCCAGTGGTAAACCCCGTCTCAACTCCTGTGGGAGAAGAGCCAGAAGACTCTCTTGTGGGAGAGGCTCTCAACCCGGAGGATCATCCCGATGTTCAATGCTTGTTAGCTGAAGGGGGACCCTCTCGGGCAGACTTCTGTAAAGGACAGAGAGAGTGTACCTCTCTCGAGGGTCTGAGGAAACAGGCCCTGTCCCAGGCACAAGGCGAAGTGCCTAGGACTTTCCGGATTTATTGGGAGGGTGAGCTCCTTGTTAGTGAGCCCACTGAGCCTGAACCTGGTGCCCTCAAGAGGTTGGTGGTACCCCAGGTTTACAGGCCCTTCCTACTGCAGTTGGCGCATGAGGTGCCCTTGGCTGGTCATCTTGGTACCAAGAAGACTAAGCAGAGGCTCTCTGCCCATTTCTACTGGCCTCGGATGGGAGTAGAAGTGGAGTCCCACTGCAGGACCTGCCCAACTTGTCAGTTGTCTGGCAAGACTGGAGGCAGTGTCATTGCCCCATTGCAGCCATTGCCAGTGGTTGGCACACCGTTTGAGAGGGTAGGCATCGATATCGTCGGTCCCCTTGACCCTCCCACATTAGGTGGACACCGGTTCATCCTGGTTTTGGTAGATCATTCCACCAGGTACCCTGAGGCTATACCCCTTCGGACCGTTACTGCCAAGGTGGTTGCCAGGGCCCTCCTGGGCATTTTCATCCACATTGGTTTCCCCAAGGAGGTTGTCTCTGACCGAGGATCCAACTTCATGTGTAGTTACTTGAAAACCATGTGGAAAGGGTGTGGGGTAACCTACAAGTTCTCCACTTCTTACCACCCTCAGACCAATGGTCTGGTTGAGAGATTTAATAAAACTCTCAAGGGCATGCTAGGTGCTTTGGAAGAGCCCCTAAGGAGGAAATGGGATCTCCTCCTGCCATGCCTGTTGTTTGCTTACAGGGAGGTACCTCAAGAGGGTGTTGGTTTCAGTCCCTTTGAGTTGCTCTTTGGACATCCCGTGAGGGGGCACCTCGCCTTGATCAGAGAAGGCTTGGAAGCCACCCCTCCCAGTCCCGCCAAGCAAGTGGGGGACTATGTGTTAGGCCTCAGATGGAGGATGACACAGATGATGGGTCAAACAACGGCGAATCTCAAGGCCAGCCAGGAATTGAACAAATACTGGCATGACCTTAAAGCATCGCAAGTGGAGTGGACTCCGGGACAGGAGGTCCTCGTGATGGAGCCTACCAAGCCTCGGGCATTGGCAGATAAATGGATTGGACCCTTCCGGATAGTCTCCAAGATGGGCGTGGTCAATTATCTGGTTGACATGGGAATCCCAGGGGTAGCCCCTCAGGTATTCCATGTTAATAGGCTCAAGCCGTTCACAGGCGAGCAGAAGTCTCATGTCTCTTGCTGGCTTCAGAGCAAGAAGAGGATGAGAGTGAGCCCCTTCCTGATTTGCTGCATAGCAACCCTCAGGATGGCTCAGTGGAGGGAGTGCAGCTCTCTCCAGATTTGACAACCGAGCAGCAGAGGGTCTGCAGGACTTTGCTCCAGCAGTATGCCTCTCTGTTTTCGCTGACGCCAGGCCTTACACCGTGGTGTAAGCACGAGATTGACACTGGTGACAGCGTGCCTGTCAAGCGCAGGAGCTACCGAATGTCAGATACGGTTAAGAACCACATCCAGGCTGAGGTCGCCAAGATGTTGGATCAGGGTGTTATTGAACCCTCAACCAGTCCCTGGTCCAGTCCAGTGGTCCTTGTCCCCAAGGCCAGTTCCCAGACCGGTACCAAGGATTGGAGGTTCTGTGTGGACTAACGAGGAGTCAATGCCGTCACCAAAACTGACGCGCACCCATTGTCCCGGGCTGATGAGCTTGTGGATACCATAGGTGCTGCCAAATTTGTAAGCACCTTTGACCTCACCTCAGGCTATTGGCAAATAGCTCTGACGGACCATGCCAAGAAAAGACGGTGTTCTCAACACCAGAGGGACTCTACCAGTTTAGGGTCATACCTTTTGGGTTGAAGAATGCCCCTGCCACCTTCCAGAGATTGGTCAATCATGCTCTCAGTGGGCTGGAAGCCTTTTGTGTGGCTTATTTAGACGACATTGCCGTCTACAGTTCCACTTGGGAAGAGCACTTGACACATCTGGGTAGAGTGTTGCAGGCCTTAAAAAGGGCTAATGTCACTATCAAGGCCACCAAGTGCCAGATAGCTTAGGGGAAAGTCACGTATCTTGGTCATGAGGTAGGAGGGGGTCAAATCCAACCTCTCCCCAGTAAGGTACAGGATGTACAGGACTGGTAGACTCCCACTACTCAAACCCAGGTGAGAGCCTTTTTGGGTCTCACCGGGTACTATCGCAATTTCATGGCGGACTATGGAACCATAGCTGCACCACTGACAGCTCTGACTTCACCCAAACAGCCTACGAAGGTCAATTGGACTGAAGACTGTCAGAGGGCCTTTGATGGCTTGAAAGAAAGTTTGTGTCGGGCACTGGTGCTGTTTGCGCCTGACTAAGGCCGACACTTTATCGTCCAGACCGATGCCTGCGACACCGGAATTGGAGCTGTCTTGTCCCAGTTAGATGACAAAGGGAGAGAACATCCTATCATATTCATCAGTAGACAACTGAAGGGTAGAGAACTTAGGTGGGCTACTGTTGAAAACAAATGTTTTAGTATAGTTTGGAGCCTTAGGCATTTTAGGCCCTACCTTAAGGGGTCAACCTTCAAGGTCCAAACAGATCATAAGCCCCTGAAGTGGCTTATGCAGATGAAGGGTGAGAACCCAAAATTGCTCAGGTGGTCCATTAGCCTGCAAGGGCTAGACTTCACCATAGAGCACCAACCAGGGAAGAGTCACGATAATGCACATGGCCTTTCCAGAAGATATGTTGACCGTCTGGATGAGGGTGTCTATCCAGTGGGAGATTAGACACCCTCCACATCAGTCTGGGGGGGGGTGACTGTGATGCTGGAAATGCATCGGAGGGGCAGGGCCTCCGTATCCTTGTCCTTTACTACTTTTTATCATGTGTTCTGTCATGTTTTCCGCACAGGAGTTCATGTGGGACTCCTGGCGGTGCAGCTCTCTTTTTCTTTTGGTTTGGTGAACAGACCCGTGAGATACCCTTGTGGCACCCATGGGTGGGGGTACAACCCTGTGCCCCTAGTGTATGTTTTTGGGCACCTGTGGGCGGCCCGCAGAGCGGGGTATGGGCTGGTGGCAGCTCCACGCTGAATATGACAGGTGCGCGGCGTATCCTCCATTTTGGGATACCCCGGCCCTGCCATTGGGATCAGTTGATTCCTGATGGAAAACAAGATGGCCCCGGTGGCCTCTTCCTTTCTATTACCCATTACCTTGTTTTTCCAAGTCCTGGGAAGCCCTGACTCTGTCCCTTCCCCCTGACTGGCTGTTGGGTGGAAGTGGAAATGGACAATCTTGGAAAAAATATGGCCACCCCGCAGAGGGGGCAATTTCTGTGACATACTTTTAAAGAAAGAACAACAGTGGATTTTTCGCCTGGATACAGTCAGATATGGGCTCAATGAAGAAATTCAGTGGAACACACTAGCTCTGATGAAGTAGATGCATCATCACAGCTTTACCCACCATTTCCCTTTCCCCCCCCTCCCCCCTCCCCTTCCCCGGCTTTTCCCCCTTTCACTCACCCCCCCCTCCTCCCCTTTCCCCCCCCTTCTGTTTACTTAAGGGGTGATTGCCTCTTACCCTATTTGCTTCGTGCCCCAGTTGTTCCCTCCCTCTCTGATACAAAAAGAAATATAAATCATTTGTATTAATCGATTTTTTATCAATCGAAAGTTTTTTCTTTCGTCCTTATCCATGCCCCCCTGCTTCCACCCTTCCTTTCCTTTCACTACCACATCCCGGGCGTTTCACACATTCACACCATGAAGTCTTATTTATTATCATTTCCAAAATAGGTTCTCACACTTTTCGAATATTTTGTATAGGGATCATCACAGAGCTCCTGAGTGCCGCGAGAATTGGTTTCCCCATATGTGCTTGACTATCTCAAGATGGCCGCGATACATGTTTCCATTCTCCTGACCTAAAATGGCCGACGGAACACGTGACTAGGTCGCGGTCCTCCATTGGCTGTTAGGAATACAACCCTTCCGTGTTTACGCCGACGGCAGATGCGGATTCTTCCATTAGCGTCTACCGCGAGGAACGCTACCCGCGATAATCACAAAACCAGGAAACAACGTGACGGAAGAGATCGTGCTCAGTAATTGAGAATCCAACAAGTAAGAACCTGCGGGACTGGCTACTTAGACTGTATACATGTTCCCACATTAATGAAATGGATATGGGCTCCTTGGGGTTTCTTTTCACACTGCATTCTTGCACCTAAACATGAGCAGTTAGGCTCAAATAAGTACCTTTTGATGGGGCACTAGGAGGACCTAACTAGTTGGAGCAGCAAATAAGCGGGCCATTCGTGGTGATTGTACTTATCACTGGGTCTCAGCGACCCGGGATAGATAGATATCAACCATGGGGGGGGCATGTTAGATCGTTTTGTGATCAATGGTTTACAATCTCCCTGCCTTTTTGCAGGACTTCCTTCATAAAACGCCATGAACAAAGCTGCGAGACCACAACAAGCTCTCCTTATTGAAGGGACGTCTACAAGTAGAAAGGTAAATAAACGGTAGTTCTATAAATATGGGGATAAGAAAAATATACATCTTCTGGGGATAAGGTGATCTGACAATAGGGAAGTATAGACACAGCTAATACAACATGAGTGCTCTTATGTTGCAGATAAAGTACTATTCCAGGCTTCCCAACTCTACTATTTGAAAGTGGCAATACCACAGAAACCGAACGTGTTGTCCCTTGCATATAAAAACAATTGGACAGGTATGAGTTTATCAGTTCAGAAACAACATTGTGCACTCACTGGTGATGGGGCAGGGTGAATATAGCCTCTTTTTAGTCTTACAAATTGACTAGCTGAGTACTTTGGAAAGTAAAATTAATTGATTTCATCGATAAAAGTCATTAAGAAATGCTGTATCCTTTTTCCCACATATGAGAGAAGTCATTGTTGACATTCTCCCGTTTTTTTATAGGATATGTCGCAATCTCGCGTCTATGGGGCTTGCTGATTGGGTCTAAAGAAGCAATATTGGGTCCTGAAGAATATGATACACGCAAGACATCATTGAAACCGGTCGACCAGATATATAGATGTCACCCTATTTAGAGTGACACAAGTGGACTTATGCACTTCTAAACATAAATTGTTTGAATTTATCTCAGAGAATTTATGCTTTCTATCTATAAAGATGTTAAACAGTCACGCACAAGAGAATGGTACATGCACTTGTAAAGAAATGAATCAAACATAAAGTGCATTTTTGTGCTGAGAATTTGTGCGACACATACATATATTTTTATAAAATGTTTTAATAAATAACTCCTGGATCAACCAGACACACCTCACGGAGGGCAATTAAATTGTCGAAGAGTGTGACGCCGAGTCCCACGTGACCTGTCTGTTTCTTCCAAGGGTACAGCCGGGAAATGTTTTTTTTTCCGTAACTGTCTTGGTTTTAATTGTTTGGATTAACGAAATTTAGATGTATAAAATTTATTGTGGTAGTTCACTGTGAATATGGTTTTTCATGTTTGTAATATAGGGTATGAATAGTCCCCATGCAAATTCTGCCGACAGTCGGCATATTAGCATTCATTTAGGGTTAGTAACATCAAGCAGGGGTAGCTTAGTGCACTCCCTGCAGGGAAAGAGTTAGGGTTGCATTAATAGCACAATACAATAAATAGCTCTGGTGAAGCTTTTCTGTTCCTCAGTCTGTTTTGTGTGTTATAGTACTTTTTGGTAACAGAAAGGACATATACCCGCTTCTCGAGGTAATGTGGAGTTGAGGCAAATCCCTGTGTGTTAGTTGTTGGGTGGAAGTGCCATATATGGTGTTGTTGTGAAGGCCCGGCCAGACTAGCTGGAGCCTTCCCGGTGATGTATGTTGTGGGTACCTCCTGTGGGTGGGACCTGCGTGAATAGAGTGTGTGATGAATATGCATTCTGTGTTGTGGGTGTCTAGTATCTGGTGGTTGACACAATGACTGAGACAACCCTGCCCAAAACCGGTATGAATGCAGCTTGGAGTGTTGAATGGCTCGGTACTTGTCCCAATACACATAACTTGTTGTGAGTGTCTGGAGAGAAGTGAATGGCCTGAATACCTCGTGTGCCTGATTGGCTGCCTGCCTGCATGAATGCCCGTAGTCGTGATTGGATGCTTGAGTGTGACCCAGCGGAATGAATGGGAGATCAGCAGTATATCTGGGGACCTCTCACTACTAGGAATCGTGTTCAGAAGCTGATGTCCACTACGACGATTAACTGGATTCACTGATGCTGGACCTTGAAACCCCCGCTGGACGAGAAGGAGTGCTGTGGCTCTCCCTCGCAATCTGAAGGCTGCTGTATTTCCAAGGACTGACCCAGAGAGGACCTGGTAAGGTGCCCTCTTCCCGAGCTACGAGGGACCATTGTGCACAGCTGATCTTTGCCAACGCTCCCTGGTAGACAGACCTTCAACAGGCTGCCGACCCGATACGGGGACTGCTTCGGAACTCCAAGGAGAAGCACTCGGACTGTTGTCTGCCACTGTTGACGACCGCCGTCGCCGACCGGAGCCGCCGTGCTCCCGTTTGCATAAGAACTTCAGTTGATCATCGGACGCTCTCGTCTGCATCGGCATCCGCTTGTCTCCCGCTGGAGAAGGCCCCACCGTCGACGCGCCGAGGAGCATCCACCGGTGGGTTTCCCGCCACCTACAGACCACAGAGACGCCGACGACTCGACGCCCTTGCTGGGCCACAGTTCTTCATCATCTCTTTGCGGTCCAGAACTATCGTCACCGAGGTGCCCCGCACGCCTCTTCCTTGCAGGACGCTGACACTCTGTCATCGACGAGCACCACTAGGAACGAAGCTGTCACTTCCCTGCCGTAGTTCACCCTGTTCACCGTCGGACGTTCAACGACCCGTGACTCCCGCCTTAAAGGGAGGGCACTCAAGAAGGGCCGTCGATTCCCCGACACCGAACGCCAAGTTCCCCGACACCTCTCGACGATCCGTGGTTCCCGCCTGAAAGGGAGGCACTCAAGAAGGATCGGTCGGTGCATCGTCGGAGAACTCTACTCCACAAGGTACATTGGGGGGGTTAAAACTTAATAGGAAGAAGTGAGACTATTGAACAGATGGACTGGGCTTGTGCGATATATCTTTATTTACAGGTTGCCCAGGTAGGGGGATCTCCACATAGGACTGTGCCTAGTGGTAGGGGTCAGTATTCTGCCTATTGTTCCAACCCCCTTGCGTTCCTTCCTATCTCTATTGCTGGTTTACTCGTTATTGATCTGTGTGACATTTTAACCGTACAGTTGATGCACTTTAATGAGATTCGATAACATTAGTGGTACCACTTTAGAATTGTATATATTTATCATTATTGACTTCCAAGTACAAAGTGCATTATTGTGATCGTGTACATACCTTTGAATATTAATTATATAAAGACTGTGTTTTCAGTAATACAGTGTGTGGACATTCCTTTGTGGGGGTTCGGGGACTACACTGTAAGAACCAGCCTGCATCACCTCCTGAGAAGCTAGGCCTTGATTGCTCGTCCATTGCTACCGTAATAGAGAAACTTGGCTGGGGTCTTCTGTGCCTCTCCTCTACCATATAGAGAGCGGAAGTACAGACACCCCCTACCAGTCTTTACAGTGAGGACTGGAACAAACATTCTAGTTGTTTTTACCCACTCGTCATAAAAAGGAAAGAAAGACTGACAAATATATCAAGCCATCCCTGGAGGAGCTGCAAGCATGTAGATGGCCTCGCATGGAATACAGAAGAGGCGAGTGACCAGGACGCTGGCCAGGAGGCGGAGATGTCCCTATCAGTCCAACGTGGAGGGAGCAAACTGAAAGCAGGAAAAGCAGAAGCCCTGGCCCATGGTGAAGTCAGTCTGTACGGTCGAGCGGAGATGCACAGAAGGTGAGAAGGCCAAGACTGCAGAGCTGCTGCAGTATGGCAGAGAGAGAAGGAAGGCACGGGAAGCCCAATAACAGAAGAATCAAAGCCTTAGACCAACAGGAGCACACCGGCAGAAACATTAAAGGTGCTAGGGTTAGCTGGCCAGTTGTTGGGGCTATAACCAGGTCATAAGGAACAGATAAAGACCCCATGCCCCTACAGGGTCACAAAAAGAACCCCTGTAGGGAAAGACGCAATTGAGAATGCCAGTGAAATATCAACATATGTGTCACAAAAGAAGAAAGATACAAGTCACCTTTTTCATGGCACTACCTGGCAGGAGAGTGAAAAACGTCTGCCAGATTACAATAATAGAGGAAGTCTGAGTCTGGGACCCCAAAGTGAAAGAGAGGCCAGGGGAATGGAGTCCTTCCCCCTGGTGTTGTTGAACTGTGTTAACAAAGTGAAGAGAGGCCTTGTTAAGGGAGGTCTTCCCCCTGGTTGTGTTGAACTCTTAAATAAAGATACCAGGAGAAGGGAGCCATTCCCCTAAGAAGAAGCCAATACCTAGAAACAAACTTCTATACCCAGTCCAGAAGAGGGGAATGGAGTCATTCTTCTGTGCCAAGAAGGTCTACCTTATCTTTAGTTTAGTTTGTAAGGGACGGAAGTAAGGTTTTGACACAGGACGGTGGACTATTGATTTACATGGACATTCTGACAGAAGCCTTAGTGTTTTCGTAGAGCAAGGGAAAACCCTCTTAGAGTTAGGGAAAGTTAGGTTTTTTCTTTATTATTTGGACTAATAAAATTCTATAGCAATCATCATGCCACCTGTGTGTCGGGCTCCTCCTTCTGTATCCTTACAGTAGGGTCAACCTAACCTATCTCATGACGGTTTTAACCCAGTTTTCATTCCCTATCAGTGGGTGAACAATCCAACGCCTGATGAGTTCTGCTTCACAATGATAGGAAGAGCCGGCATTGAAGGATCGAAAAGTGACGTTGCTATGAACACTTGGCCTCCACAAGCTAATTAGCCCTGTGGTAACTTTTTGGACACCTCCTGCTTGAAACCCAAAAAGTCAAAAGGATTGTGAGGCTCTGCTTTCACGGTCTGTATTCATACTGAAAATTGAGAACAAGCAAGCTTTTGCTCTTCTGCTCCGTGGGAGGTTTCTATCCTTTCTGAGCTCATTTTAGGACACCTGTTTTATCTTTTGATAGGCGTACTGCCCCAGTCAAACTCTCCATCTGCCCATGTCCCCAGAGTGGGTCACGCCTGGCAGGTGCCAGGTGCTTGGAACTAGAAGCAGGAGCACCATGGGGCTCGCCCCCACCTAAGTGAAAAAAGAGTAAGAGTAGTGGTATTTCACTGGTGTCCTGAAGACCTCCCACTTAACCTACACCTCTCATGTCTCTTCACAGTGCCAGACCAGAGTCAAGATCAACATGGTATTTTTCCTCTGCTGATTCTGGCAAGCCTGTTCCCTTGGCTGTAGTTTTGCTAGATAGTAGATCAGGACAGTGGGAATCTCGTTCATCCATTCATGCACGTCACTAATTAGACTACGAGGCATCTGGCTATTTTTGTACTACGAGAGTGGCTCATTCCGGGTTAATGGCTTCCCGTCAGCTGACATTCATTTTTTTTTAAGGGTGAAGGCATAATCATATAAAACACCAAAGCATACTATAGGCATACCTGGTGCAGTACATACAATAGATGAACATATATGTAACAATACATCACTTTAGACACCTCTTAACAATGTTATCTAAGAATATATATATACATTTATAACATTTACAAAAGTCTATAATGTTGGGGGGCCGGTGCCCCGTTGGAATCATGGCCCAACACAGCCATCCGGATGAATGTTTAGAGTCTGATTCCAGATCCCTCAACAGAATCAATTTAGGAGTCAGTCTTGAAAGAACATGGTTTACGGATAAGGTTATCCCTCCATGACTATGATCTTCATTAACCATCAAGATGCTGGAGTTCGTCACAAGCCTAGGTTCTGCAGGCATCCCGGAGATCTCTATCTGATTCATGAATGTTGGTAGTCTTCCGACAATGCCTAGCCCACCTCTTGATATTCTTCCATCATAAGAAACTCCCTCAATCTCTTTGTGTCTTAATGCTGAGATCTTGACGCCTTGCAGATCACCAATTGGACTGGGTGGTTGATCGTGCCTTGAAAGCGATTTATGATGACCATCTGCGTCTACCTTCTCTCTCAGCTCGATCGTATCCATCAAAACCAGTGTGTGGGGTTTGGATTTGTGAGAGGACACAACCCCAACTTCCTTACAAGCTTTTGTTGATCCAGGAAATACATCATCTGGAATTGATTGGTTTCGATTCACCATTTCTCTTGGCACACCTAGCTGCCAGACCATGGTCAGCATGGGTGAATATGTTATACCCTTTTTGCCTATCCCAAACAGACTCCTCCTATACAGGCCTCATCCAACGGGGATAGTTACCAGTGGGACCATCAGAGGTAGGGGTCAATCCGATTGGGAAAGGTTAAGAGAGTCATAGTTACTCCCGCCGTTTACCTGCGCCTCATTGAATTTCTTCACTTTGACATTAAGAGCACTAGGCAGAAATCACATCACTTCAACACCTGGTGCGACCTTCACAATGCCTTGTTTTAATTAAACAGTCAGATTCCCTTAGTCCGCACCAGTTCTAAGTCAGCTGCTAGGCATCAGCCAAGGTAGAACGCCAGCCCGAACTGCTGGATGGGAATAGAGAGAGGCGACCACCAGAGCTTGGGCGATCCACAGGAAGAGCCTAGCTCGCATCCCGAGAAAGCGCTGCCACGAGTTGGAGATGTATTATCCAGCCGCGGCACACACCCAGCCCTGCTTGTTGACCCAGTCCGACTGACCCCACCCTTGGATCCAATCCTTATCCCCAAGTTACGGATCTGACTTGCCGTCTTCCCTTACCTACATTGTTCCAACATGTCAGAGGCCGGATTTTCAAGGACTAGTGAGAGCTTACTGGATGCCGCCTGAACCACGATGATTTCCAAGGATTGGCACCTCTCTGAGCAAATCTATTCCAGGATGCCCTGACCTTCACAAAGAAAAGAGAACTCTCCATGGTGCGCCCGCTGGCTTCTCCAGGATCCTTTGTATTATCACACTAGATGTCGCAAGGGCACCTATCTACGCCACTCCATATTCGGGCATCTGAACCAGACTCCCTTTTGATCAGATGAGGGCAACAAAGGCCATCGTCCCTCCCTTCTTTGGTGCTCGTTCATCTCTTAGGACCGACTGACCCATGTTCAAATGCTGTTTACACGGAGCCATTCTCCACATTGGCATTCAAAGTTCTCAATTTAATATTTGCTACTACGACAACGATCTGCACCTGTGGCGGCTCCACCCAGACCCTCGCCTCAGGCTTTCATGCACGCTACAGCGGCCCTCCTACTCGTCGCAGCTTAGCCACCCCCAGCTCTTAGCACCAGGTGTGGGCCTGATGCTCCAGTGGCTGTCATTATCAGGGCTAATTGATTTGGCAGGTGAGTTGTCACACAAGTCTTATTGGATTCCGACTTCCACGGCCACCGTCCTGCTGTCTATATCCACCAAACATCTTTTTCGGCGGTCTGATGAACGTCGGCATTGGATGCGTTCAGTATTGTAGAGGAGCAGTTAGATGCATTTTTCCTAACTCCCTCTCCCTCACCGCCATCATATTGGAATAGCAGAAAAAGGGTCCTGTGTGAGACTCCATGTGTTATGCCTATACCTCATCGAGTGTATAAGAGATGATATGCACTCGAACAGACGTACCAAATGTACCCTGTGGAAGGATGCCATATGGAAGGATGTCAGCATGCATCATTGGAAATCATGGAGCACTGAGTGAAATCTGACATGGGCAGAGTGATGTCATAAAGAAGATATACGAAGACATCCAGAATCGATACAAAAATACTGAAGAGTGATCATGTGACTGAAGTGACTAGTGAAACATATATGAAATGATAAAGTAATCATGAATAAAAAAGAAAATAAGTAACTTATTGATCAATAAGTGTAAATACACAGTAAAGCAAGGTAGAAAAGATAAACACAAGCTTGCTATAAAGGAATATCTAACGTGGCAAGGATGGCCATTGTTGGAAAATGGAAAACGGCTCATGCAAAGATTCAAATCAACTACCTCAGAAACAGACCAGGATTGAAGAGTCAGGTGACACTGGAAGAACAGCTTTGTGTACGAAACAAGGAGGAGTCGATATTGGCTTGGGGTCAAGGATGCTATTTTTAAGGAATAGCTGCAAAGCACAAAGGGAGGTAGATGGATGAGTCATGGACATGAGACATATTTCTCTAAGATTAAAGAAGAAAACATTTGCAAGAGCCAAGAATTGGACAATTAAAAGTGTATAAAGTCTATTCAAGCTAGAGTGAGCAAGTCTCTAGAGGCCAAGAGGCTCAATGGAACACGATATAATTAAATAAAATAGCAGTAAATAAGAGGCTGAAATTGACAAATTCGTGGTTTCTTCAAATGTGACCCAGAAGTTGAAAACAAGGGCTATTCATTAAGCCTTGAATGACGTCACTGATGTGCTTTCACTCCTTTGAATATCCTAGAAAATATAACAGGCTACAAGGTCAACTACAGACGGGAACTTTGGCTCATGGCCGGACTGATGAGAGATGATAGACTAATTTGGAAAGTAGGGAGTAATCTGATGTGATTCAAGCACTTGGGTTTCAGTTTCTGCTAGCCGAGTCAAAAGTCCACGGTTGGGTGGGAATGCCAACCAATCAGTGGGTCTATGGGGCAACCTGCTATACAATGTTGCATAGACAAATCCATTGCCATTTTGTTTACTATAATCAGTATTAAACATATTTAAAGGTAGTTTGACGGTTGTCTTACAGATAAGAAACAGCACGTACTAACCTGTATACCTTCTATAAGTAGATATGTTCCCCTAATCCAATCACTCCCGGTTGTTGGTTTTATGGTTTGCCATGTAGGGTGATGTCATAGATGATGCTTATTGGGGTATAAGACTCCTGTTTAATCAAGGTTGTGTGTTAGTGTGCAAGCATCAGTGTAATTACTGGAGGTGGATATCTGTACTTCTGTCCTCTATATGGCAGAGTAGAGGCACAAAGCACCCCAGCCAAGGTTCTCTATAGGGTAGCAATGGATGAGCAACCAAGGCTTAAGCTCCCAGGAGGTGATGCAGGCTGGCTCCTAAGTACAGTGAGTCCCCAGGCCCCCACAAAGGAATGTCCACACACTATGTAATGTGCTAACACCGCTCTTTATAGAAAAATAACGTTCAGAGGTATATACACAATTAATAACACACTTTGTACTCTGGTAATTCTAATATGGCAAACATATGCAGTTTCTATGTGGTACCACACTTATCTTTAGATTCCTTTCAAATGCATCAAATGCTGAGTTATAAGGTAGCATACAAATCATGTGGCAAGGTGTATCAACATAGATCATAGGAAGGAAGGCAGGTTAAGTTAAACAACAGCAGAATGGTTTCTTTAGCTACTAAGAAACAATTCTAAGTGAGGAACCACCCATCTGGGCAACCTGTAATAAATGTATTAAGAAGCCCAGTCCATTAATGTTTAATAAGTCTGGCTTCCTAGCCAGAACGTTCAACCACCCAATGTACCTGGGATGGAAGAGTTTCTTTGACGGTTCATTGACGGGACTCTCGAGGGTGGATTCCCTTTAAAGCAGGAGCCACAGGGCATCCCTTTCCTCGAAGAAATGTGGAACACTGGTGTCGAGACAGCAGCTTCGATCTTCGCGGTGCTCTTTGACAATTGTTCAAGGAAGTCCTGGGTAGATGAGGTGTGCGGTCCAACTCTACGCAAAGTATTCAGTGCCACAAAAAAAACTCAGCGAGGGATGTAGGCCCAGCAGCGGGCGTCGGGTATTGGGAGATGCTTCGGCTGTCCTCTCACCTGTTGGTGCTGCAGCCCCAGCATGTACCTTGGGATAACTTTGGCGATCGGGACTCGACCACGGGCTGGACCTCGGATCTTCACTCCGTTAGTGTCAGATGTCTTTGTAGGCTTTGGGTGGTGGGAAACCAACCGGCGGAATTTCCTCAGTAGCCAGAGACCTCGACTTTCTCTGCTGGGACAAAGTGGTGATGGCAAGGTAGCCCTCATTCAAATGTTCGTATGCAAAGGTGGAGCTTTTGCGGCTCCGGTCGTCTAGCAGCACGGCATCAAGGTATCCCCGCTTCTGGGTGACACACTTTTACTGGCTTTCAGCAGTCACAGAAATCTTCCAAACCCTGGTCAAGGGCAATGGACTTCAATGGCCTCGATGTGCTGGTGCTTCTCTTCAGGATTCTCAGAGGACCCCTTCTCCGGTTGACAGCCTTTCGGTACGGGATTCCAGGGTACCTTGATGAAGAGCAGCTTTTTGCACGATGGGCCTTCGTAGCTCGGGGAGAGGTCTCAGTCCTCGACAGCTTTTAGATTTCATTGAAGAAAATGCAGCAGCAATTCCTCTTCTTCCAGCTGGACTACAAGGAGGAGCTTCGAGTTTCAACTTCAGCTTCTGAACAAATTGGTGAGAGTTCCCAAGATATACACATCTGTCCCTCATTCAGTCTGGCTGTGCCAGGCTCAGTCAACAAATCACACAGAAGGGCATTCATGCAGGCAGGCAGGCAGCCAATCAGACTCACAGGCATTTAGTCCATTCAATTCCACCAAGAGACCCATAACAAGAAATGTGGATTAGGGCAAGCACTCAGCCTTTTAGCACACCACACTGCATTCATGTCAGTTTCAGGCAGGGCTGTCTCATTCATTGTGTCACACACACAGAAACAAGACACCCATAACATAGAATGCATATTGGTCACACACTCTATTCACACAAGTCCCACCCCAAGGGTGTATCTACAACATACAGTCACTGGGAAGGCTCCAGCAAGTCTGCCTGGACTTCCCCACAATACCATATATGGTTCTTCCACCCAACAGCCAGTCAGGGGGATGGACAGAGTCAGGGCTTCACAGGACTTTTGTAAAACAAGGTAACAGGCAATAGAAACCAAGAGGCCCCAGGGTCCATCTTTTCTCTTCTATCAGGAATCCACTGATTCCTATGGCAGGGCCTGGGTATCACAAAATGGAGGATACTCAGAGCACATGTCACATTCAGCATCGAGCTGGCACCAGCCCATACCCTGCTCTGTGGGCAACACACAGGTGCCCAAAACATAGCCTAGGGGTACAGGGTTGTAACCCTACCCATGGGTGCCATAAGGGTATCCCTGGCGTCTCTGTTCACCACAACAAAAAAGAGGAAGAGCTTCAATGCCAGGAGTCCTAGAGGACTCCAGTGCAGAACATAACACAGAACACATATGATAAGGGAGTACAGGACAAGGACATGGAGGCCATGTCCCTCCAATGCATTTCCAGCATCACAATTAGTCTGATGTCTGCCAGATGTCCCTTTTGAGGGAGGCATGGTATCACAAGTAGACACTGACATAAGAGCTGCAAGTTTCAAAACCTTTATTGATGGTTTAAAAGGGGTTGGAAAACTCCTATGTTGGCTTATATCTTAGATGGGAGTATTCTCGACCATCAAACAAAAATAAAATACAGTCCTAAATCAAAATGAAATCGCCTATACCAATAGATCTAATGCCTGCCATCATTCTAATACAATAAATGTGTAAAGGGAATGTGTAATGCAAAAAAGGAAAATCAGTGTTCAAAAGAAATGTCAGTATGGCTGTGTAAACTCCCTTCCCGCGTTTTGTTGCACGGGGTAAGATTACACACTTGTACCCTGTGACACACTCTGGCTTCGGACACAAGGATGCAGTTTGTTTTTCGTGGACCAGGGCCCACTTGGCCTTCCACGAAAAGTCACTAGTTTCTCAGTTGGGTTCTGGGCTGCAATGTTTCCTCTTTAATCAGAAGTTCTCACAAGCTTCCCTCAGTCGGGCCCAAGGCTTCCAGTTCACCTAGGCTCCCCTCTGTTGGACTCAAGCCTGCAACAGTTCACATAGGCTCCCTTCAGTCAGGCGCAAACCTTTCAATCACAATTTGTGGGGTTCCCTTCCCCAAGTTTCAATCACACCTTCATAGGCTTCCCTCTGTCAGGCTCAAGCCTCCTTTCACTTTCCTTCCGTTGTCGAAGACTTTCAAAACTGCAAGGCTTTTGCTCTTTCCTAGGCATGACCACTTCGACCTTCTTTCTTATAATGTCATGTTTTCTCTCCAACACCAATGCCTCTTGGTAAATGTAGTTTCGAGCACAGTACTTATTTCAAAGTTCAAAGATATCACTCTGCCGGGATGAAAATAACAGTTCAAATACATCTCTCACATCAGGGTTTCCCTCAGCCGGGATCAAACCTAACAACAGTTCAAATCTTGCATCTCAGGTTCATTCTTTTCCCACCGCTTCTACGGCATCAGACATTTCACAGAGACTTTTGATTGGGCAATCTTCTTTCACTGGACCACTCTGTTACTTTGTATCTTTAATTTACAGTTCTTTACAATCCTTTGCATTCTCTCGCGTCTTATCGGCACACGTGCAGCCTTCATTTGTCGGATACTGTTGCCATCAAGTTTCATTTAACACAGACCAGTCTTTAATTGCTTTCATCAACTCACCATCTGTGTTATGACGGGAGGGTGGCTGGCATCCTTGAAACACAAAAGAGGTGTAACTCTTCCCTCTGGCTGTGTTTCCTTGTGCATTCTTTCTTGAGTCTGTCCGGTTATTTGGTCTGAAATCTTTATAGGTAATTCCATCTAGCACAAGAGAGGCTTCAAGGTGCTATAGAGCACAGTATACAGAGGTTGCATATGTGCACTAGTCGCATATTCCATAAGCAGAAATGTCCTGGTGTGTGTGTTACCAAAATAAATTGTACAATTCACTCCTGTTAGATTTGTTAATATTTGTAAAGATATGTTAAGGTGTTATTAAAAACATGCTTTATATTCTTAAGTTGCGGGGGAGAGAAAGCCAACCCTGACACATGGGTGGGAAATGACAAAAAAACAGAAAGAGTTTCCCAAAATAAGGAAACTTGCGTCCCCTGCACAGTATCAAAGGCCGAAGGAAATCAGCCAAACCTTCAAACAATTTCTTGTGCATATCAATTTCATACAGCTTAACAGTTTGTGTTTCATATAATAAAAAATAAAAGCGGTTTCTCAAATTAAAAATAGATCACAATTTTAAAACAGTGATCATTTAATACAACATATGTTTATTGGTATAGCCCAACGTGTTTCCAGAATAGTCAGGGTCAATTTTTCAAAGATTTTTAGAAGGTAATCATATAGAGAGATTCATCAGTAATGAATCATCACTTATCAAGCATAAAAAACAATTTCCCTCTGAATATCCGAATTCTGGAAAGCAATCATAGAGCAAAATGTCATCTATATTGGATCAACAAGGATCAAACATAAAAAGCAGTTTCTAGCAATGATCCCCCCCCCTAACTCAAAATCCAAAGTAGTACTCATTACTGTGTGGTCATCACTTGTCAATCTTACAGGAGCATTTCTGACATGATCTCTACTTGTTCAACATCAACAAACCTGGAATAGAAAATTCACACCTTAACATTAACATTCCATAATTAGGCTTATTGGAGTGATATGCATTAGCAGGTCTTTCTGTGTAGTTGCTATTATCTGCTTCCTAGGATCCTGCATGTCACATGACTATCTGAAAAACAGAGAATCCCCTATGTAACTATGTGAGCATATTTAATATATATGTATTTGAACAAATTCCTTGAAGCCACTCACCCTGCTAATGGAGAATGTGGCACTGTTGTGTGTGTCGAGAAGCCTGAAGATCATCTCTGTTATGTAATGAAGTTGGAGTCCCTTTCCTTCTGGGAATTAAAGACCAAATTCTTGTCTAAGTCATTTAGGCATGCATAACTTTTAATTAATGATATCAAATGCATTTAGCCAAAGACCCTAATGGGTGATCCGCTCACCTCAGTAATGGCCGATCTTGAAAACTAGTCAGGTACTCATCTATGGTAGGAATCACTCTAACAAAATGGGTTGTGTATCACCCTAAAAGGGAATATACTAAGAGTGGGAATATGTTTGAAATAAATAGCCATAATTTGAGAAAAAAGTAGAGAGTCTCTATAGTACCTTACTATGGTTATTAACAGTTTACCTAAGATGCCTATCTGTACTCTAGTAATGGTCTTAGCCATGTGTTCTTATCTACAATGAGAATGCTAATTCTAGTTTTAATTGGGCAGCCTTGATGGATTCCTATGAGGGTGCTTGAACCTAAGTATAAATTAGCCAGATTAAATCTAACGTAGTAAGAGTAAGATAAAAGGTAACTCCCTACTGGGCATACATAAGTATTCCAGCATTCCAAAATAGCTGTGTTGGAACCTGTGTGCCTGTAACGCCACCCAGAAGGGTCGCAAAATGGCCACTTAATATCGCAGTGTCATTACCAGCGTGGTGACGTCATCATGCGGTGACGCCGATGATATAATTAGTGTAAACACATAGAGAAAAAACAGACCTTGGCCGTGTGGCCAACAGTGCGGGCTGCACACCCTTATTCCACTGCTCAGTGGTATAGTTCAAAGATAATAGTAAAAGTAATATTATTGAATGAATTCCTTCTTTTCAAAAAAGTTTTAATTAATCAAGCTTCATTAGCTTTCTTTAAATCAAATTTTTGTGGCAGAATTAATCAAATAAGCGGCCTATGCATTTCAGGTCAAAACCCTTCCTCAGGGCCTGTGATTACTCCTTTTCATAAAGTATTTGGTCTCAACTATCATAGCATAGTCAACATTGCATCACAAAATCAAACAAAAACATATCATCATATTCAATGCATATGTTGTCAAGATCATAAAAGTCAAAGAGGAACACAGTAGCAATAGTACATTACCCTGTTTTAATTGCGGTGATGTGGGTTTCATGAATCATGTCGAGGTTGTGAATTATCAAGATTGAAAAACAATAAAAATAAAACAAAACAAAAATAATAAAAAATAAAAGACAATAGTCAGTGTAGTTGTCACAGTATAAGCCTACTTATCCATAACGTCATTTTACTTTCAATAAGTCTGCCAAGTCGGTGCCAGTAACCTTCCAAAATACGTGAATGATCAAAAAACTTGCATGTCCTCCCGCGGTTTTGTCCGTGGGAAGAATATCTGATCTGCAGTGGTCTCTGTAACGAGATCGACCGCGTATATGTTAGTAAATTCAAGCTTCAAAATCTATTCAGTAAAAACGGTGTCATAATGTATAAATATAAATTTACATATGCCGTAGATCCGCTACATTCTAATAGACCCGAACGGTCTGACTGTGTGCCTTCCACTTTCGCCTGCGGTCTTGTCCGCGGGAAACTAACGCGTACAACAGCGGTCTTTGTGAAGAGATCGAACGCGTATGAATGGATATAAATCACTTTATGTGTTAAACCCCCTGTATTACTGTTTCATGTCCACTTACTTGAAGTTAAAGTCGCAGTTGTCTGCCAGAGCTGAAGGGGTACACGCGCTTACACGGCAGTGTATGTGAGAAAGTGTTGTGGCAGCAACCAGTTGCCTAGGCAACCGTTGCTTTGTATGGGGCGGCCATATTGGAGTGGATCGACTAACTAACTCTACTCACGCAATTTGGGATCCATTTTGAAATGGTGCAATAGTACATGAAACATTATGGAATAATAAACAGAACTTATTGCAATCTGTCAAGAGATACCATGGGATGTTTATACATATAATTATCACTTATTGCAAGTTATACCAAAACATAAACAAAAATAATAATAATAATAATAAAAAGTAAAAATAAAAGTCAAAAATAAAAATATGGAAATTAGAAAATCTAAAAAATAAAGATTACGTCAAGGTGAGTAAAACATAAAAAATACACTCAAAAACATTATCAAAACAAATAAAAATAAAAATGTATATATACAAATAATACGCATTAAATCACATATATATGTGTTTCAGCACTGTATAAATACCCATCTTGGGTGACTCATTCCCCTACAGTATTCAATACTTATACACCCAAAAATTCACATTGTCATGTCACTCAACAATAAAACACAGTTAGAACAATTCATAAGAAACAACTCAGATCTAGCTCCTTGTTCATTCCATCTGGAGCAATAGACCCCATCCTTTTTTTCCATTGTGCCTCTTTCTGGGCTCTCAATTTCTTCATGTTACTGTTCGGGCCTTTGGTTGGTATAACTTCCAAAACTGCAAATTTGAGTTGAGCGACAGTGTGTCCACTATCATGGAAATGTCTCGCTACTGATGATGTTCTGATATTGAGTCTGATGCATGATTTATGTTCATTAATGCGAACCCGTACTTTGCGTGCGGTTTCTCCCACATAATACTGGGCACAGGGACACTTGATGGCATATATAACATTCTCCGACAAACATGTTGCATGATATTTCAACTTGATCTGCTCTCCTGTTCGAGGGTGGGATATGAATGGTCCTTTCATTATGTTGTTGCAGTTCCCACAACTCATGCACGGGTATGTACCCGGATGTTTATCCGGTGTTCTCTGTTTGTCTCTTTGCTTCCCATGTGTGTCAACTAGCAAATTCCTTAGGTTATTACTTTTTTGGTAGGCAAAAACTGGAGGGTTCACAAACAAATCTTTGGTTCTATTGTCATTCTGTAACACACTCCATCTTTTCAGGATACAATCCTTAATTTGTCGCTCTGTGTAGAGTACTTTGTGACAAATACCAAGTCTGGACTCTCCTGTTTCCGTTTGGTAATTAACAATTGTTCACGGTCACACATATTTGTTTTTTCTCTTGCTCTTTGAAGATCTTCATCTGGATACCCTCTTTCCTTAAGTTTCTCATGTAGCTTGTTTAGTTCCATATCACACTCCACTGGATCACTTACGATTCTTTTGATACGCAACATTTGCCCTAAAAGTAAATTCCACAGGATGCTCGGTGGGTGAAAACTCATCCTGTGAAGCAAATTATTTCTGTCTGTAGGTTTGGTGTATACTGTCGTGGAAATCTTCAAGTCTGTGATGACGATCTGTACGTCCAGATAATGGACATTAGGATTACCTATTTCCATTGTGAACTGCAAACGACTATCAATGCTGTTTAAAAAGATTAGAAAGTTATCAAGCTCTTCCCTGCTCCCTGACCATACTCAAAAAACGTCATCTATGTAACATATCCACTTCTTAAGTCGATTACTCCATTGTGGATTGCTAATGATGTGAGTGGTTTCAAAATCAAACATAAAGCTATTAGCATACACTGGTACCATGATGGCTCCCATGGCCGTGCCAGAGAATTGATTGTAATATGTCCCATTGTACTCAAAACATGAATGTGTGGAGATAAAGTTTAACAGTAACATTAGGAATTCTTTGTTCGCTCCTATTGTTTCAGTTTGCAACAGAAGTTTTTCTACCGACCTTTGCCCCAGGTCATGTCTAATACTAGTATAGAGGCTAGTCACATCTATAGTAAAAAGAATATCTTCAGATGTTAGCGTGATTTGATCCAAAATTTGTAAAAAATGCAAAGTGTCCTTTCCATAGGTAGAAGTTCATTGTATCAGTGGCTGGAGAAAATAGTCTATATATGTCCCTAGAGGTTGTAGCCTGCCACCAGTGGCCGCTACAATGGGTCTTCCAAGGGGATTGTCGAGACGCTTATGTATTTTAGGCAGAGTATACAGATGCAGCATTTTAGGATAAGGTGTCCATAAATAGTCTCTGGTCTTGTGACTAATCCATTCATTTTCAACTGCTGTGTCCAATAGTTTTTCAAGATCTTCCTTAATGTTCTTTGTTGGGTCTTGTGTTAGCATTCAATACGTGGTCTGATCAGACAATTGTCTAAGGCATTCTTGTTGATATTGCTCAGTGTTTTGTATAACAAGTGCTCCCCCTTTATCATCAGGTCTAATGGTTATCTTTTCATCTGAAAAATGGGTTTTGATAAGAGACAGTTCTCCTCTACTTAAATTGTGTCTTCTTGGTTGGTGAAACTGTATTTTTTTGATGTCTTTGAGCACCATATTTTGGAAGATGTAAATTGATGAAACATTAATAGGTGGACAAAATGTACTTCTTGATTTGAATTCCTCATACTCTGTTTCCGGTGGTGTCTCCATTTCACCCTTAGTGTAAACACATTACATTGCTCATGTTGACCCGTGTCTTAAAGAAACACAACTCAAAGGGAACTCTTTTTTGAGTCTCCTAGTTAGTGAATAATAATATGAATGGATAAATATCCACCCAGTTGTGTTACACCTAGTTCCCCTCTGTTGTGATGGACCTGTTGGATATGCAAATGAAGATATCAAAGTGTAAAAAATATGTATGCCATATAATAATATGGAACACTTAAATTAGGTCCAACCCAAAGTCATTCAATTTTGTATGCCATATACTAATATGGAACACTTAAATTAGGTCCAACCCAACGTCATTCAATTTTGTAAATGATGTAACCAAAGCAACCAATCAAATTCTGATATTATTATTCCAAAGGAAAGAAAAACAACTCCTGAACTTTTAGCTACTTGTTTATAAGTTGATGCTCTGATTGCTCACTTCAAGCTATCCCCTATACAGAAAAAAAAGAATTATCAAATTCTTGAATTGCATGTGGTCCCAAACTGTCTGTCTCCATGGAGTGCACAATCTTCCCAACATCATCATGTTGCACAGTCTAATCTATCTCACCAACGCTTGGTATATTAAATAAAGATGAGTGTCTTGATCACATCCTCTCAGACAAGTTCCAAGAAAGTCTCTGGTGATGACTAATCCCAACATCTTAATAACTTTGGGGACTGATCAAACAGAGTGCACAGTCTAATGGTATGGGAAATTCCTGTTGGTCATACCTAATTTGGTATTGATATACTGATAGAGTAACCGGGTACATGTTGGTATTACGCTGATATTGCTATTACTTCTAAATCCTATGTCTTAAATGTATGAGATATCGTGGTGGAATTGTGTGTTGGTTATGTTGTGCTCCTGTGAAATATCTATTGATATTTAATCAATGATACTCTTCTGGGGAAAGAAAGCTCCCATCGGGCCATACTCTGGATGGCCGTGTTTTAGAGGTAAGGTCCTGGTGTTTGTTTTCACAGAGATTCTTATAATTATTGCCATGGTAGTGAGTAGCCCGACGCTGTGTTAACTTTGGGCGTAAACATTTTTATACCATGTGAACACTTTGGGCTAAAACATTGTTGTACCATGCAAACACTTTGGTAACTGTGGGTCATGTTATAGTGCCTGTAGAGCCCGGTGATGATCACCTGCCTCCTGCCCCTGGTATGATGAGGGTATCCTCCCCATAGCACCCCTGTCCCAGCATTACACTGTGGGTGGTGGCACATTCCCCCAGTCTCCCGCCAGAATGAGGTCTGGTGGAAGACAGGGGGGTGCAGTGGGGTCCCTCTCACAAGACCAGGAAGCTGGGTGGGGGGTCAATGAGAATGGGCGTGGTGTTCCCTACATTATAGGAGGATACAGAGGGGGAGCAGTAGCAACACTTTTTACTGCCTGGGAAACCAGGGCTCAGTAAAACTGGGCTGGGGTTAAACCTCATTGATCCCCTTATTTTTCCTCATTGTTTCTTTGAAAGTAATCACTTCACATTGGCTGCTGCTGATCTGTTAAGCAGTCAAACAATGTGTCCAAACTTGTTAAGTGCTGCCTTGTCGTTCATATTTGGCTCTGTAGGGGACTGCAAAGAAAGTGGATGCCCATTCACATTCTGGAAAGTATGCATTATAAGTGGTGAAGCACAGATTCATCACATTATGCCTCTATATGTTCTTCATAGCCCTTCCAGACGTGGACGTTCATGCGAAATATCCTTTCTCTTGGATGTGTGTATCCTTTTGTAATGAAATATATTTGGTCGCTGTTCTATTTTGGCTGACTCAAAGGCATGTCACTGTATTTTTTACATAAACACAACTACTTCTGTACCACTTTGGGGTTCTAATCCGCATCTATAAGAGCATATGGCAGAGCCTCCATAGAAGAAGAATATTGAATAAAGCTTTGTACTACCTTAAAAAAAGGTGGGACTTTCCCCCTCCCCTTGAACTTGAGCGTTGTGCACCAAGAATAGATGTGATTGGATGCTCTACCACAAGTGTCACAGTGCAGTCTATCAAATATTGGATGTGCAGCCAAACTGAGCCTGCGCCACTGTTCCTCCTGACATGTTGAATCATTGGTTGCAAATGTGTGCCTCCTTATATATGAAAGGCTTTCCCCCCAGTCTGGTTGAAGTTTTTTTTATTAATTGACTAGTTGGAAAGTTGATGTCTTCTTGGTTTTGCAGTACAGAAATGGGTCTTGAAAAGTACAGACATGTGGTTCGGTATGTGTATTTGTTAACACCATTGCATTAAAAACACCTTTTACTGTTTGGAAAACGAGCAGCACCTGCTTGACAGAAGAGAGCTTCTCACCTGCACAGTTTCAATACAGAAAGTTAACCAGAAATTTTAGGCAGGTCCATTTGCAAACCGCAGAGACCCCTATACTTCTCAACGATAATTGGATATATGTTCTTTGGATGCCCCGCAGACTGATAGCTTTTGCAGTTCAATGGCCCCAGAACACAAATGACACTCTTCCAGTTCACCTGTGGCTATGGCACAGCCATTGATTAAAGCAAATCCAGTGGGCACCGTTGCACTGCTTCCTTTGCTTGGGGGCGTGTGGGGTAAGTCTTCTAGCCCTCCACACAAAAAAGTAGAGGTGGTAAGTACCACTGTTGCTTTTGGTTCCTGAACCATTCACTCTGTGTCATTTGACAACATGAGGGAAGAAATATATGAACTTAAAGGTGCTTAGCGCGACTAGTACAGATACGATTTATGAAGTAATCAAATTAAATGCTCAAAAGAGGGGTACCATACGGTCTGATCTATTACCCCTTTACCTGAGGGGGGATCTTTGAAGTCATGGTTGGGCAGTCATTATGTGCTGATTTTTAAAAACAATTATCTGCAAAGTTAATGGCTCTTGCTCTGTAAGGCTGGAGGGTGTGATTGTTTTGCAGAACACCTACAGGGCAAACATGCATATCTTCTACATTTGCAAAGCCAGGTTTATGGGTTTTCCAATGGTTGTTTTCCAAACGGCTGAAGGACAATATTCACACATCAATGTTTACAGTATGAGCTTTTCTTTTTATTTTGTGTAATTTACACTTTTGTGTTGTATATTCTCCTAGGTGTAATTGTATTCTAAGGCTGCTTCTTTCTCTTATTGTGTGTATGTTTTAGGAACACTTTGGCACAGTCTATGCATGGTTAGTGCTTCTAAAACATTTTAACAGATGTTTGCGTAAATAAAATAAATGGGTCTATTCTGCACGTCATTTGCATACAGCGCCGAATAAACGCGCAGGTCCCCTTTGTGATCAATTCACCTCCATATTTTTCTGAACGAACATCCACTGTGCTTCTTTCAGATGCAGGATTACCTCTGTATAGCACCCAAAGTGCAGAGGAGAACTCTTTCTTTGTTGCAGGACTCTTGAAACATATTTACTTTACTCAATAAACATCCCCCCTCTAATGTTGTTCCCTAGGTGTCGCATCATTCCACCCCACTTAGCTCTTATGGTTGCAAACCAAACCCTCAGATTCCACTTCAGTAATTTCCAGCTGCCTCCCAGGTTTGCTGTCCCATACAGATAATGCCACATTATTAAACCTATCATCCTAGTGGGCATGTACCTCTGGACCTTGTATTTTTCAAATCTTTTTGCTTTAAACTTTAAGACCTTCCCTTTCAGTGTAGATCTACAGTCATTCCTGGATAGTGGACACCCATGACTGGTCAGAGAGACCATCTTAGCAAACAAATATGCAGAGTAAGTGTTTCTTTCTCCCTTGCTAAGGCATGAACGGTATTAACTTAGAAGACTGCTGTATGGGGGTTTCTTCATCTCCTAATCTCGCGAGCTGCTGCATATGCAATGTGTGGGCCACACCAAGCCCCTGACAAAGTGAAAGCTCCTCATATGCCAGTCATCAGATCCTGAGCAATGAGGTTCCACATGTTGGGGAACCGATACCTCCTACATTGTAGGGGGCCATCTCTGCCCTTTCCTTTGTCTCGTCCTACTGGAGTCTATATTGCATTTCATATAAGGGTGTGTTGCTTCCTGTTCACACAGATTTCATCCACCATATGTTCTGGATGGACCCACACATAAGATTAAGGACAACTTATTCTAGATCAGGTTCTGCAACCTTTGCCTCTCCAGAAGCTTGGGACTACAACTCCCATCAGCTCCAGCCAGCAAAGTCAATGGTGCAGGGTCATGGGAGTCATAGTCCAGAAACCTCTTGCGAGCCCTATGTTGCAGAGCCTTACTCTACATTGTGACTCTTCTACTCTCATCTCTAAACTGCTTAAATGCATGTTATTCTTCCCAGTGCCATCCAAGCGAACTGCCCAAATCACTTTATTAGCAAACAATTCCTGTAAATCGCTTTAAATTCTAAGGGGCCAGTGGCCCAAAGGCCTTTTACACTAAATGGCCGTTTCTATTCATCAATAGGAACTAATCGATAGCCTGATTTTCGGATTAGGATGTGGGGGCCAGAACAAATGCTTTCTTGTGTCCATTTTAAAGTGGAATTTATGATATTTTCTCACGTATACAGACGTGATCATAATGAAAGTAGCAGCCGCGCGCTAGACCTTTTTAAATGGCACGCCTGCAATGAATTCATGAAGTAATTACAATTCACAGCATCCTCTAGGTTTCGCCGAGGCCGCATAAATCTCTCTTAAAGTGGGGAGATCACTCAAGAGATGTTGCATAGGGTACATTTTTATTGCATTTTTGCCTGCTATGGTTGTCATAAGAAATGCAAACAGGCATACTGATTGTATATCACAGTCTCCTGCCTTCGACGCATATTTGCTTATTTTAAAAAGTAAATGCAAAGCCACATGAGCCCGTCTAATATCTTTTTGAATGAGTTAACTCTGGAGGCCATTATAAGGAAATGAGGTGCGCTATGCCGTGCTTACAAGATGAATCATTCCGAGTTTGGCGGTGTGGGCAAAAACAGTGGTAATGCAGTGGTAACGAAATTCCCACTGCATTACCTCTGCATTACCACACCACAGAAGTATGGGTCTAGAGGTAAGGTAGAAGGAAAAACCTTAAGCAAAATGCTGCAGGTAATTCCTCCACTTTGCAGTAAAAAAAAGGGTCAAATTGTTGTTACCTGCTGGCAGAATTACAGCAGTGGTAATTCCACCAAAATCCTTGTGGAGTCCTATGGACTCCAATAAATTGGGGACTAACACCACCTCCCACCACTTTTAATCCAGCAGTAATTCCGTCGGATCAGGTGGTGGAAATGGTAAATTAGTTTGGTGGTATCTCAGCAGATTTACCGCCGACATACCACCAAACGTGTAATGAGGTTCAATGACATGTACTTGGTCATCGTATTTGTGGTCACTACTTTTTGGCTGAATCAACCAAATAATTTATGTATGTGTGGGTTTAGGTTTGTTAAGGGATGACGGCTGGAGGGGTGGCATCGTGGGATCCTCCATTTAAAAGAAAGAGGGGCTGGTTGACCAGCCAAAGCTCGTTGTAACTACGTAGAACCATGACATTCTTGTTGAATTCCATTTATGGCAACTGAATTTGGCTAGCATATAATCCTAATTAATCATTCCTCACTATCGTGCCTAGAATCTCCATGAATTAAGCTTCATTTATGACTTTGTTGTTTGTTACCTATTTCATTGGTATGATGATCCCACATGACACAAAGGCTACTTTGGGTGCTTAAAACTAGAAGAAGAAGCAAATGGCAAGATATACTATGCAGAACATTTGGGAACTTCTATCCAGAAGAAGAAATGCGGAAAGGGAATGTTCCACAATTATGTGCAACGGTTTAGTAGGGTTCAAGCACTAGATCATTAGTGGAGATCTCATACTGTCCCATGTCGGTCATGAAACGTTCAGCCATGTGACCTATTTGTACTCCCATCATTCACATTCTAGTTCTTGTATTCCTGCATGTACAATACCAGAGAATTACAAAAAGTACTAGTGTAGAGGTGGCGCCAAGTACCCCCACCCAAAGCTTCTCCCCAATGCTGCCTATATGTTGGGAGCCAGAGTGTGAGACATGTGCAGTACCAGTGAAAATACCTATACTAAAGAGAATCCTGAAAGTAAGACTCCCATTGAGAAAGCCATACATGCATTCACAACAATATGATGGCCATTTGGAGAAAGTGTGAAAACTGAGCAAAATAGAAGATTGGTGACGTCATGAAGAGGCAGAGCTGACACACCCAGAAGAGATGCAGAGACGAGAGAACATACATATTCTATAGATTCTAAAGAGGAGGTGTTAAAGATGAGCAACATTTCAAGCTCAAGATGAAGATACTCATCCTACAGAAAAAATGAAGAAGATATGAAGTAATTTTTTGATTGTACAGATGCAGTAACGCAAGCAGACAAAGTATTCTTAAAGGCTGACTATGTAGTGAATAGTTTGCGGCGATGCACCAATGTATATACATATGAAATTAAAGGACTATGGATGATTCCACAATATATTTTAGCAGAGGTGGATCCTGTGAGCAGAAATACTTTTTCAGTGTGTGGCAGTTAGAAATTGAAAACTTAACCATGGAGGTGAATCAAAGAAAAGCTTAGTTGGCCCAAGAGCAGGAAGTCAGTGCCACCGTGGGCCTGGATGTTTGAGCAGGGGTTACAGAACATGTGAAAAGAACAAACTCCTGTCTTAGATGAGAAGCGAGAACATTGAAGACGTCAGAGGTTCATTATTTAATAGAATTTTAAATTCTACAAAACTCGAAAACATGGTCTGCAGTCATGTAGTCATATGGAAATAGACAGTGGGATGAGCGGTATCGAAACCAAGAAGACAGAGTATGCCTATACACCTTCATATTTCCCAGTACAGAGAACATTTCCGAGGCCAGGTTCAAAGCCTTAATTGACTAGCAGGCTGCAAGAGTGATGATAGATGACAGGCTAATTGGTGGGAAGCTATGGTTATGACCAGCCCGCCAGCACCTGGGTGCCAGTATTCCTGCTGCTTACATGTGTGGAATATTACAGAGAGGTATGAGGGTGCCAACCAATTATAGAGGGCCACGTAATAAAGAGCCCTATAGTTTGTATAACCAATGGAACGTTGTGTATTTGATGACATTCGTAGTGACCTACACTAGAGGAGGGCTTAGTTGTCCCACCTGATGTTAGAGACCCAATCACCTTCCCTGACAAGTATGGAACGTATACCTAGATGTTCCCTGTAAACCAATCACTTTCCTAAGTAGTTTTATTTTAGTTTGCCACAAAGGTAGACGTCAATGATGACGTGTTTTAGTACATAATCTGCTTTTTAATTAAATGCATTGAGTGAGAAGATCGAGCGAGTTCATTGATGTTTGTTGTAACTACCTGTTTTAGATAATTGATATTAAAACAGACGCACTTTGCCAACTTCCTGGGTCAGTTTGATTATTGATGTTTGAGTATATTCTGCATCTCCATCCATCTCAAATTATTGCTACCTCGTCTTAAAGGGCTGGGTTGGGTACCCCAGTTCACTAGATTGCCAAGCTAAAATGCTGCGGATGGGCTATCATCTGACACTAAATGTTGGCCAATGTAGAGTCTCAGAGCTGGGGTATGATGGCAGGTTTAAACAGAAACATGCCAGGGGCAGCTCAGACACGAGAAGGAATGGCATCTTCAGGACGGGTGGCTTTGTTACCCTGTTGCTGAGAGTCTCACTTTCATGAGGAGGATCTATCAGAATGCACCGGACCGAGGCAAAGACCTGCAATGAATAAACATGGCTGTGGCCATGACAGTTGATCGCTATAGACTACGCCTGCTTCTGAAAATACACCTCCTGCCAATAGCCTGCAGATTTCCTGCACAGAGAGAGAAACTCTGTGGTGAGGTCCTGATTTGGAATTTTATTGCAGGTGCCTGTTTAATGTGGGAGCTTTTGATAGATGGGTGAAAATGCCGCTTTTCATAGGTTTCCTCGCCGGAATAATAACCTGGGCTAAAAATGAGCTCTAATAATGAAGCAGTAAAATCATTTAATTTGAATTGAAAGTAATGTAAATGGGAACATGAAAGACCATTGAAATGAAAGTAAATCTAACTAAATGCTTTTTTCACCTGTTTTTACTATTAAATAAATGCTGTCAAAACATCTCCATTTATTTAAAAAACAATGGTTTTGGTTTATTATTGCTTTAGTGAAATGGTGGAAACTATTTGTAACCTTAAGGATAGCTTAGGGGCAATGCACCTGTCCGCGGTAAAAAGGTATAAAATATTAATTAACCACCCAGAACAACAGAGGACACTTTCCTATTCCTCTATTTCAATTTGTGAAGCTATGTTTAGAAAATGGTAAGGTGGGGAAATCTCCTCGCATCCTTCCAACCGTCCTTTGCCCACCTTACCAGCACAGAACCATACTGCTCATAGCCAGAAATATTTTCTTTTTTGTTTTTGATCTATTTTATGTTTTTTTAAATGATTAATTCAACTTATTTTTGCTTTCTTAATTTTTAGCGGATTTATTTTCAGTATTCTTTATGATTGATGAGTTCTTTTTACTGAGCACTGCAAATAGTAATCTTTCAGCTCTGTCTGACTGAGGCAATGTTTTAAAGACAATGGACCTCATTAGAAGTAGGGCAGTTACTGGAAAAAGTAGTGGTAATTCTGTTACTACCACTTTTACCACTCTGCCGAATTAGGAGTTCCAGAAAATGGGCACTAATTCCGCTGGTGCAATTAGCACTGGGAGAATTAGCGCTAGAGGAATTACTGCTGAAACAGAGCGGAAATTCCATCAGCACTAATTCCACCGGCGGAATTAGTGCCAAAAATAAAAACGGTCATTCCACTGCAATCTACCAGCTTAGTCTGCATACTGAATCTATTGGTTGTCTCCACGAACACCAGTCTGGCTTCAGAGCTCCCAGAAGCATGGAAACTGCTCTCCTGAACAGCAGTGAAAACCTGCTCTCTAATCTTGACTCTAATCTTCCTTCTGCTCTCATTCTCCTCGATCTAGCCTCTGCTTTTGATACAGTCAACCATGACATCCTGCTCAATCGCCTTCGTGACAACCTGAGTATCAATGATCAGGCCCTGGCCTGGTTGACCTCCTTTCTCACCGACCGACCTTCCCAGGTCCAACTGGGGTCTTTCCTCTCTTCTATCTCTCTCTCTCTACTTGTGGTGTTCACCAGGGGTCTAACCTTTTCCCCTGGCTTTTAAACCACTACCTGGCACCTCTTGCCCACTGCATCGCTACCTTCTGCTCCAATTTTCAGTGTTATGCAGATGAAACCCAGCTGTCTTTCACACTTCCCTCCGCTACCTCTGCTCCTTCTCTCATACCAGACTGTCTGGCCGCAATTCAGGAATGGTGTGCTGCCAATGATCTCAGCCTTAATGCCCGTAAGATTGAGATCCTCCTCATCGGGACACCTGCTCTCTCCATTACTCTCTCTCTCTGGCTGCACACTCTGGGCCCTCTTCCTGCTCCTTCCTGTGAGGATATGAACCTTGGTGTCATCTTAGACTCCACCCTCTCCTTCTCTCCTCACATCTCCAACATCTCTTAGAAGTCAAACTATCAGCTGCACCTCCCCAGAGGTATTCTTCCTTTTCTCACTTTCCCCCAGAACCTCACTGTCTCCAGAGCCCTGGTCCTCTCTAGGCTGGACTACTGCAACAGCCTCTTTCTAAATCTGCCTGTCTCTTCTCTTCGACCTCTACAACTCATCCAGAACAGAAATGCAAGACTTGTTCTTGGCCTCAGGCCCAGGGATAGTATCTCTCCATATCTGAAATGTGTTCACTGGCTCCCTGTGGCTGCAAGGATCAAGATCAAGACCCTTTGTATCGCCCACAATGCTTTCTGGGGCCTGGGGCCGCACTAACTCCAACCTCCTCTTCCTAAGCATCTTCCTTCTCAAGCTCTCCGCTCATCCCCCTCCAACTCTCTGAGGGTCAGACGCTTCTCCAACCAGAGAGTGGGGGGAAGAGCTCTCTCAACGGCTGGGGCCTCCCTCTGGACCAGCCTCCCTGCCTCTCTCAAACTTGAGCAGAACTACCTCCGGTCCCGGAAGCAACTCAAGACCTTCCTTTTCTCTGCCGCTTTCTCTCTTCCTCTCCCCTGCTGATGTTGCTGACTGCTTTGTGCACTGGTCACCTGGCTACCCTCTGAACTCTGGCCCAGGCTCCTGCATGTCCAGTTGCCTTGCACTGCCTCTGGGCTCCCCCAGCACTTAAGGGTATGTATCTGCAACGCCGCATTCCCTTCTCTCCTCACTTATGAGCCACCCTCTGGCTGCACTTATTGAGTTACCTGCACTTCTCCTTTTCCCCTTCTTCCTGGCACTTCTCCCCTTCCTCTTCCCCGCACTTACACGATCTGAATGACACAAGGCCTTGTAAGATTGTTGTTTGGTGTACAGGCGCGTTATAAATGTCATATCATAAATCAATACAAGTGAAGATACCGCTGGAAAAATGCCAAAAAAGGGCAATAATGCCACAAAAAATGTGCGGTTACCTCCACCAAACATGTGGGGTATGATCGACATGGCCTCAAACACCCCATGCCCCCTCCACACTAAAGCAGTCGGGCAGAAGGGACCAAAGTGCCAGAATGCGTAGGACACCATAAATGAAAATGCATTTTTGTGTTACAGTGCCCCTTCCCCTACTCCTCAGTCTTGATTCTGGGCCCAGGTGGCCACCGATGAAGCAGAAAGTAAAGCATTTCACCATATCCAGTAGCACACAAAAGTCAGGGGGACATACAAAAGGCCAATCAAACCCACTGCCACAGACACACATCAAATACACCACAATTGCCAAGAAAAAGACAGCAAAGCCTGCAACATGCTAATTAACCACTGGGATGTGCAGGGACGATTGCCGAATGTAGACTATGGGGGTAGATGCATATGCTGCTGAGCAGAATGAGCACAAGTAGAGGCATTGTTGGGGGGGCGCGTGAGGGGGCTATAGCCCCGCGTTTTTTTGTTGTAGGTCCTGATAGACGCTCAGGGGTTGCAACCAAAAAGGCTAGCTATCCCCAGTCCCAACAGTCCCAAAATTAGCATAGCCCCGGATCTTTTCCAGACCTAGCAACACCCCTAGGCACAAGTCATTGTGCATTGTCAAATGCAAGGGAAACGCACTCCGATGACACTAGAGTGTACTCAAATAAATGCATGGAAGTGAAGAGCAGCATCATTTAGCCAGGACATGTAAGTATGACTATTACCTCTTTGCAAGTGACAGTTTCATTCCACTTGTAGGTAACTCTGGCTACTGTCAGAAACCCGAGGGTGTCCTCACATTTACTCCTCTCAGATCCTTTGTTCAGGTGGCCAGACAAGGGCCATCCCTCTTGGATCCCAACCCTGGGGATGGACAAGCCAGAGTGGATCACCTGGAAGGGGGATCCTTTGGCAGTGGAAAGAGGCTGCCCTTAGACGAGACACAGTATTTCCAACCCCAAAGGATCACCTAGCCTCCATCTTTGTAGGTTATTGCTACTCATGTAGGCCCCGGGCTATTCTACAATACATCATGAGTGAGGGTCAACCCAACAGACCAACATGGGTTTCCTTGGGGTACTGACAAAGCCAAAAGGAAAATGTTTGAGAATGGCAAGGCGAAGTAGAAAGAGAAATCCAGACTGTTATTGTAACCCATATCCCTCTGAACTAATAAAAGGCAAAACTGAGACATGGTATTCTCCCTTTCCCAAATGTACATCAGCACACTGTCCCTCTGCCTTTATGGGGTATTTCCAATCACACCCATCTCCCCCTCCCCATTTCCAATCAGTACTGGGATGAGGAAGAGACGATCGGGAACAATGAGGATTACAAGTAGAAACAACAAAGGGATACAAAGTGAGACCTACCATGTAACACCTTTGAATTATCGCACTAATAGATTTAGGCAAGGTCAGGCATTTTTCCCCTAGGACTTGCACCCAAGTTGTAAGACTGAAAAGGGAATCACGAGGAAGATGCAGAACCTTAGATTCTGAATTATTTGATCTGTTTGTGTTGTGAAAAGAAGCCTGGGGAAGGGAGTCATTCCCTGGAGCTGAGAACTTTGAACAGTACCTATTTGCAACCTTTTTGTTGGAGTTATCCTTTTTCTTTGAACTTGAACATCTGTACACTTTCAAGGCCGTTGACAATACCCTTAGCACATTACAGTTGCTTTTAAGAGTGTGAGGGCTAGAATAGGATTTCGGACACAGGATACTTTAATTTGGAAATCTTGATTTGGACAGAACCTTAGTTTTGGTTGAGGTAGGGAAATACCTCCTATAGTAGGGATAGTGAGGCCTTTTCCAACCCTTTTATTATTTCGCTAAAGGTTTGTAACCATCACTATGCGCTCTCTGTTTCTGTGTCTCATTCCTGGTTCATCACACCTCCCGTGTCCCTCAGTCCCCAACACCCATGCCCTCCCACCTCCCTCAAACCCCAAAGTCATCTTGGAATTAGGCAAATATTGTTTGTGGCGTTTCTCTTGGCCAGAAGGCACATTTGGTGGTACACAATGACCTCCTATAGGGACTGCTTGTGATCCTTCTGTGGGGGTAATGAAGGCAGAGTAGACTGACTCCAGGCCATGTATGTGTTGCATCATGAAGCGCCCTCTGCCTATTCTCTTGGCCAGATGACAGTGCCCCAGTAAGATTCTTCAACCGCTTGCGCACCATAGTGTTCACCACTGTAGCCTCAGATAGGTGTAGCCTCAGATAGGTGTCAGCACTGATGTGCCATTTCCCTGGTTATTCACCCTGTGGCCCCATGCGCGGCATGCTGCATTGCCTGTGTATGATATGAAATGATATGGCATTTATAACGTGCCTATACACAATGTTTCAAGGCGCGACGAGGCAAGGTAGGGGGAAAAGGAGGAAGACAGACAAACAATCCTACTAGGCCAGGTGTCAATCAGATCGCGCAAGTGCATGGGAAAGGGAAGGGGGAGAGTGCAGGGGGAAGGAGGGTGGGGACAGTGCAATACATAGGTTAAAAGAATAAAACCCTATAGAGCGCATTCTTCCGGCAGGATTACAAAGTGCTTTAGTACAGGCAATTTTAGGAAGTGGGCAAAACTGAATCTACAAATACTGTACTATTAATTTCGGGATCTTTTCAGTGGTTTTCAGCATTTAGAATATAAAGGAATACCATGAGGTAATACCATATAATGTGTGTTCTCTAGAAAAATTACAAAGTGCTCAAGTACAAATAATTTAGAAAACCCGCCTCGGCTAACCCACATGCTGTTATGTTACTGCTTAGACACCTTCTCCACATGTTTTCATTATCAGCCCAATTCATGGAGAGAATCGGTTTCTTAAAATATACCAATCTTTTCAACTTCAGTGCTGGGCATTCTAATAGTAGGTGCCTTGTAGTTTCAATACTGTCTTTGTCCTCACAGAATCTACACAACGCATCCACAATACAAATATGCCACCTCCTTAGCAACACCTCCTTCGTTAACAACAAATTTAATTGAAACAGCATTAAAATCTCTCTATAATAACGATTGGAGAACAAGTGCAAATAGGGAGCAACAGTACCTCTCTTCTTGTGCTTGTGAGAGAGGTACTTTAAGAACCGATATCCATAGAAAGCACCTATTGTGTTGATGCAATGTCCATTAAAAAGTGCATGTTTTACTTTCTCGGGGTTAGCAATCCAGGCCTCCATATCATGATTGAGTTCACCCAGCTTATTTTCAGAATGTTCCTTTAAATGACCAACATACTCCTAAGAGCAACTCAAAGCATGCTTCAATTTTATACAGATTTTAATTTCAGCGTACAATGGCGCACTGATCGGGCAACTTATTTTGAGAACCAAGGACAATAGTCACCTCTGAACTCGCATCCTAAGCGATAATAACCTCAATGTGAAGCAAATTGCTGCCAGTGGGGCAGCATTAGGTACATTCAACACTCTTCTCCACATAGCTTCTATAGAGTCAAACCAACGATGAGTAACTTTGGGCCAAAGTTCCATCAGGTATATCAATTTCGGTACGACTTTCCCTTTATAGGCATCGATCGCAGGTTTTATTGAAAAGTGACCAAATTTCTATTGACTTTCAACAATTGGTTGGACAAAGATGCAGCCTTCTGGGCAAGGGTAAGACGAATGTTCAGTAGCGACGGCTGTGCTGAGATATGGAAGCCCAGATGTACAACACTTGTGGTACATGTTACCCCAGTGTTTTGAAATAACCATTTATAAGAGCTGCGCTTCCTGCCCCTCGACAACGTGAGAATTCTTGTTTTACTTGGATTTATCATGAGCCCATTATCCTTAGTGTATTTCGAAAATGCCAACAAGAGCCTCTGCAGCCCCATTCTCGCATTGTCGAAGAGCAAGACGTCATCAGCATAGGCAGTCCAGGGTACTTTTAAGGGTACTTTTAAAGAGCCAACTTTGGGAGAAATCATCACAGAGGGGTCAAGTCTTCTCCAACGTCCAATATGTATAGATTAAAGAGACATGGGGCCAAAATGTACCCCTGCCTGAAGCTGGATTTAGTTGTAGACCTTCTGCATAGACCCCCTTCTTTGTTCAATCTCACCCGGATTCCGGATCCCTCGTGTAAACCAATAAGCAAGCTCAACAAGCCTTCTGGCAGCCCCCAGTTGTCTAGTTTCGACCAGAGTCTAGCACAGTCATCTCAATGCTGCCGAGAGGTCTATCGAGGCAACATAAGTACACCAGGTCTTATCTGCCCATGCTCTCTCATGGATGGCTCTTAAGACTAGGCTGTTTATATTGTTCGAATGGCCCTTTTGAAATCTTGTCTGGAGCCTGTTCAACATTCCAACAGAGACACCCACAGTCCTCCAAGTGCTCCACAGTAGGGATACAAAGACCTTGCTATGCATGTCGACCAAAGAGATTGGTCGATAATTCATAGCATCAGTCCTTGCGCCTCTCTTGTAAATTGGGACCACAAAAGAAGTGTGCCACGACTCTGGGAAGCAGCCAGCATCATTACAGTTTTTCTCATACACGTTATAGATTTTCCATATGGATTTTCCATATGGACACAAGGAGCCTTGGCAGGGGAGGTACCCAGAGTCACCTGCAAAATGCCACAGAGAATAAATGCGAAGGAGTAGACAGACATGCCTTACACTACAGTTACTCTGTACAGGCAGTGGCTGCAACTGCCTCAATACTTCTCAAAATCACCCCTGTGCAAATGCATCCAACTTCTGTCTCTGGTGGGCCACTATTTTGGAGGATGAGGGAAAGAGTGCAAGTGTCGAGAGTGGTAAGCAGAGTGGAGACAGGAAGAGTAGTAAGGCGCAATGGATTATGGAGTAAAGTGACTTAATCATGTGATATACATAGATACATGTGCCTCAACAGTGATTATGGATCCAAATGTCATAATGGAGAGCATTGACTAAGTGTGGAGAAACCACTGTGCTGATGTCACTAGTGACACCACGACGTAGCTGCGTTATTCATGAAGTACACTTGCAACCATACACAGCTTTACATAAACACACACTCGTATACACGAAGAACATGCTTACACAGTTCTCTATATAGAGGACAGATACATACACATACTGCCAAAGCTTTTATTATTTTTTCATTAGCCAAGTGCAGAAACTCTGAACGCAAGGCAACGGAGAGACACAGAGCAAGCTTGCAGATGCTTGTGGCAACTAACCCTATGGAACGCCAAGAGTACATAAGGAGCCTGATAGAACCAGGTATGACTAACCTATAGGAAACATAACACAATATAGGTGTGTAGAAATCATATTATTAGTCTAATGAAAATCGCATAAGGACTCAAGCCACAGGACAAGGGCCGAAGAGGAGCAGAACCAGGCTGCATAAAGCAGGAAGGCCAGAGCTCTCAGCCAAGGTCAGAGATAATCAGCATATTCCAACCTCTAGACGACAAGGTGCCACCTGAAGAAAAACAGAATAAATCCTCATAATTGCAGATGAGAAGAGCTTGATTTTGTAATCCTCAACCATGTGATGCAGCCGAGCTAGACAATGGGTATTCACCCGTGGTGGGAAAATGAACTGTTCTCAGCCACCCAGACTAGAAGTGACACATAGACAGGTGGGCAATGATGCAATGAGGAGAGCACTCCCAAAGGCAAAAGTGTTACTTCTAACAGATACTTTGGCAACATATAGTCATTTCAAATCACCTTCAAGAGGTGCACAGAGGGCTGAGAATCGAACTGGGTTCCAGGCTTGGGGAGACCAGATCCAGTGAATCAGGGGACAATAATCCAGGGTGGATGGCAGGGGACAAGGGCCAATGGTAATCCTTCAACCCTGCAACAATGTACAAGTTCAGTTGGGAAGGGGCAGACCAGCCCCCTGACATGAGAGGGACAATTAACTAAGATGTATATAGGTGATCTACACTGTTTACCACTCCAAGCACCCAACCAGAAAATGGGAAAGATTTTTCATTTTCATGGAAGGGCCCATGTTGTGACGTTACTCTGCCACAAAAAGTCTCAACACCGTTTTGGGAGTGGAGAATCTGGAAATCCTTGTGACTGTCCTGTATGATCCCTGTTGTTTTTTTTAAATAAACAACAGTTATAACTTGCCCTTGGCTAAATCCTCTGTTATTCCGGGAAAAGGGTTGTTGGGCCCTTGGGAGCGGAACGCGTGAACAATCCCCAGACCTCTGGCATACTGAGAACCCGCCAACAAGTTGGTAGCAAAGGATCAGTTTGGCTATGCCTGCTCGGCACAAAGCCACTTCTCCTGCCGCAGCACACGTCACGGGTCCTTAGAAGACTGGGTAAATGTGCCCCGTACAAAGGCCATAAGGAGCCAGCTTGGAAATATCCTGCCCGTGAACCTTGAGGAGTCCAGCAGACCAGAAGGGCAGCTTTGGGAGACACGGTAGCCGAACAGCGTCAGCAGATCACGGAGTGTAAGTATTGACTCAGCCACACAGGAACTAAGGGAACTAAGGGGAGTGGGAAAATAACGAGGTCTGCAAGGGTCATCTTTTGCGTTGTGAACAGTAGTGTATAATGCAGAGGCTGATCTCACACAGGCAAGTAAAAAAGGAATACAAAATAAAAAATATGCACAAAGATTAAAAACAGATTACAAATAATTTGCACCATTAATACAATCAAAAAAGAAAAAGAGAATACAATACATAAAAAGAAAAAGATAATGGGGGACATGATGAGTTGGGCGGTAAGGGATACCAGGCACCGGTAAGGAGACCGGCGCCGGTAATCCCTTACCGCCCGATTCCGAGGTCCCTTAGCGGGAACCGTAAAGGACGTGTGGTCTGACCACACGTCCTTTACGGGTCCCGCTAAGGGACCACGGCACTAATAATGGGCCTGCTATTCGCGGGCCCATTATTAGCACCTTCCCCATTCCCATTGAGCCCTTTGGGGCCTCAAATGGGAATGGGGAATGGTTGGTTGAATGGGGACTTACCAGGTCCGCACAGGTCGGAACCCATTCAACCAGACCGGTGCCGGACCCGGTATTGGAGGTAGCCATGGCGCTAATGGCACCATGGCTACCTCCAATATCGGAATGAGGGCCCATGAGAACAGTGATCCCAATAACCATGCCTTACGCTCAATCCGTTCCAACATAGTAAAAACTTCAAATACAGAGAGATGCTAACCAATTCTACCTGACAAGGAATTAACTTTCCTAATGAACTCAAAGAAAAACAAAAAATATATACTCTATATACAACCAAAATACACCCTCAGCACCTCTCTGTGGTGTCTGTACCTTTAAAGAGACACATGCGGTGGAGTGACGTAACTCTGCAGTGTGTGGGGTGATAAAGTGGACGTTCCAACGTGAGCATCAGTCCACCTGTGGAGTCCAGACAGAGAGCAGCATGTCTTTGTGTGCTCTGTTGGCTGCGGGGGCCCACGGGGTGCCTGATGACCACAGCACAACACAACATTGGCGACAAAGTCGCTCTGCTGAATGGACCATTGGGACCAGTGCAGCAGTGATTTTTCGAGCACAGCATGCCACGGGGTCGGTGAACATAATGTGGACAACCGCATTTTGTGATACACGTGGTGGAGAAGGTTGCAGCTCCCTCATGGAGTGCTCGTGCACCTCCCATGTAATTTTTGGAACCCCCACATGGTGAGGGGGTGTTTTACTCGCCTGCAAAGGTGAAATTGGTGCTTCTGGACCTTTTTCCTCACTGGATGACAGGTGAGGAGGAGGGAAAAGCCTAGAAAAAAAAGAGGGACAATACATTTTTTTTGTCTTTGTTCTTTGTCAACGTAATCAGTTGACTGGAGAGAGCACTGTTTGGAGTACCCCCAGGTATGCCAGAGGGACACTCAAAATCTGCAGACTGGGAGGGCCCAACTCCCTCCCCCAGGATACACAGAGGACTCAATCAATAGCAAGTTCAAACTGTGGTTTATACAGGCAAAACCAACAGGGATCAGCACAGGAACAGGAAATATCCATGAAAATCTTGCTCTTCTTCAGCTCGCAGGCTGGTTTTACTACCCCATGTCATCAATACGACATCACAACCTGGGCCCTTGACTTACCATTAGTCCTTGCCCATTGCTACCCACCAGTGGGATATTAAACTGTGATTGGCTTGAGCTGACGTCCCCAGGCCTCGGATCCGCAAAGGATCTCAGCTCTTTTTCAAGGTAATAAGTGTGACTATGTGTTTGCATTGTAACTTGTGTGTACCACCTTAGCTTATGACAGTGCTACTTGCCGCTGTCTGTGTCTGGCAGCCTGGGACCAGAGCCCCTTTCCCTCCACGGATCACTGTCCATTGTCTGCTTCGGCCACATCACTTGTTCAGAGACCATGAATTTGAGATGTGCAGCTCTGAATTATGAGGATTTATTAGCGTGTTCAGTCCCCCCTGTGGTTGACCTGTCAACCACATTGTTATAAGACAGTCCTTTCGCTCTTGGCTGCCATATCTTTATTATTCCTCCGAGGTGTCCATAGTAGTTGGTGTGGTGATCGAACAACCAAGTCACGTAACAGCACACTCCTTTGGGGTTGCACCAAACCCACTTCCCTTCATAGTACTTTGCGTTGAACGGGTTGTCCAACTCCATTGATTTCGTTGAGAACAGTGGGCATTGTGCAATTCTTTCTCTTATCTTATCCCTTTCTGCCATGATCTCGTCCTTTGCTCCTCCTATGTTCACATCCATCATGATCTGCATTCCAATAGCTTCCTCTGCCATTTTCTTGCATTTTGCAATGCAGTTTCTGATCCCACATAGCGATTTTGCTGTAAACACAAGAGCTCCCATTATCACCTTTAGTCGATCTGATAGCCATGACGTCATCCAAGACGATATGTATGCTATCCAGCTGTGGTCCTTTCCTATCCCTCTTGCTTCTTCTCCTATTTTAGCATGCATCCATGCCAGCTGCGCCACTGCATCTGTTCTGTTATCTCCATCGTTGGCAGGTATAAATGTGCAACAGGAACTACCTTTCTTTGCGCAAACTCTTCCTTCCATCCAGAACATATCTATTCTGGAATGCCACCAACCTTGTTGCACAGAGCTCTTCCTTTATTGCGTTGAACCCATTCACTGTCAAATTAATTGTCACCATTAGCTCCCAGCGGGTAATCTGTAACCACTTTGCATTTGTGTACGTCTGTACAGATGGTATTATTGATGCAAATAACATTTGTGTCCTGCTGAACAGCCTCTGTTCTGCTGGAACTTCGTCTAGTGCTGTTTCTGATGCTACTGAGAAGTAATTTCCTCTTCTCTTTACTCTGCTCAATCCTGCTGGCCTCTCTGCCCTCTCTGTCTTGGCAGTTGGTGCCACTTCAATCAATCTCTTCTTTCTTTTGTTATTGTCCATTTTTGGGAAGTCGTCAAGCTTCACATTCTTCCTTGGTACAACCAACAAAGGCATGTTAATGTTTAACAACAAGCCAACTGCTCCCCAGTCGGGTGACAACTTCCCGTATGCATTTGATCCGCAAGCCCAATAGTGATCCATCAATACTGTGGTTCCTGCCTTCATAGCTGCATGTTGTTCAATGCTTTTGCACCCAACATTCCCATCAACTTCCACTTCGCCATTGTTCTGATAGCACAGTGCTGGTGTCTTCAGCAGTATTATTGGCATTGATCCAGCTTAATTCTCCACCCATGTCAGTAACTTGGCACTCGCGTCCCATTCTTTCAAGCATTTGTCATTTTCTTCCTGTACCTTGTTCACTGGTGATTGTGCCAGCATCAGTGATTTGCTTCTCACACCTCCATCCTGCCACCCATCCTTAGTGTATACCTGGCTGTACACTAGTATTTGCGGTCTTTCCCAGCAGCCTGACTCCCCTCCTGTCTCCCTCACTCTTGTCCATGGACATGGTAATTCCTTCAGGGTGATAGACTTGTTTCTCCTTTTTCAGGCCCATCAGTTATGCACTGTATAGCTTCATCTAGCTGCCAATAAGTGTTCATCATGTTTAATGTCTTTATGTAATAATCTTCATACAGGAACTTTGCTTTAGACATCCATCTCAGCGTTGCTGTCTACCATTGAAATCTTCAGCGAGTTTGCATCATCGAGAGATACCTTAGGCATTGTGCTTTTGCTGCTGGTATTTCAGTTGCTAGGAAAGTTCTGGAGGCACTCATTGCATAGGGGATTAACGAGCAGACATAACACTCTCCCCGGTAGTTTCCTTACATACTTTTGTCATGTGTTGTACCATATGTTGTTAGAGACTCGAGCAGTGTCGGTCAGATACATGTCAACCCCCTTCATATCTGTGTCAACACTGTGCTTACTTCGCCTTACCTTGTCAGCAGTGTTCTCCTGTCCACCTTACATGGTCGTTCCACCTACTCTGGTTGAGGAAATGTTGGTAGTGGGCACAGCAGCAGTACTAGCAATAAAGTTTATCCTACAGAATATGAATTCCATCAATCAACTTGGAAATAATAGACACAACATAATAATAATGATCTTTATTGTTTCCCTCATTTTCACTTACGCTTTTTGATCTGTGCAGCTTGAAGATATAGTTACCTGCCTGAAATGCATTATTTTGTTAGTAGTGTAAGTCTCTTAAGCCCGGCGGACCATGTTGAACCGGGACAGCCAACCCAGCCCTTTAAAACGAGGTAGCAATAATGTGAAATGAATGGGGATGCAGAAGATACTTAAACATCAATAATCAAAACAACTCAGGAAGTTGACAAAGTTGACTGTTTTAATGTCAATTATCTAAAACAGGGAGTACAACGGACATCAACTGACTTCTCACAGCATGATCTCAACAAAGTTCATAAAAGCTATTACTTTTATAGCAAAAACTTGTCATTTCCGAGGTCGACCTACATATTTGCTAACATCATCCTACGTTTCAAACTACAAAAACCTAGTGGCAAATGTGATTGGGTTTGAAAGAACATCTAAGTATACGTTCCATACTAATCTAAGAAAGTGATAGGCTCTTTAACGTCAGGTGGGGCAACTAGGCCCTCCCCTCAAACAAGTCACTATGAATGTCACCAAATACATGACGTTCCATTGGTTATACAAACTACAGGGCCCTTAACTACACGGCCCCCTATAATTGGTTGCCACTCACATCCATCAGTACCCATCCACCTACGTTAGCAGCACAAAGTCTGGACTTCCAGGTGCTGGTGGGCTGATCATAACCATAGCTTCCCACCAATTACCACAACATCTATCATCACCTCAGCGGTAGGCACGTCAATTAAGCCTTTGAACTTGGCCTTGGATATGTTCCCTGCTCTGGAGAATATGAGGGAGTGGAGGCACGCTCTGTCTCCTTGCATAGGTGTGGTTCATCATGTTTGTCCAGTTCCATTCCTCCATGTGACTAAAGACCGCACATTTGAGCTCTGGTGCATTTAAAATATTGTTATTTTATGAACCTTCTGACATCTTCCTTGTTCCTGTGCATGTCTTCTGAACAGGAGTTTTGTTCTTTCACACAATTGTAACTACTGTCTGATCATGCCAGCCTGACATGGCTTTGGCTTCTTGGGGCTGGTCCAGCCTCGCCCTTCTGAGATTCACTCTTGTAATTCAATTGCTTTCTTAACTGCGACACACTGGAAAAGGCCTTCCTTCTCTGGTCCAGCTCTGCTATAACACATAGTGGAATCATCCACACTTTTCTTACTCCTATACATATATATATATATATATATATATATATATATATATATATATATATATATATATATATATATATATATACATTGGCGCTTGCTGCAGTCTATTCACTACATAGCTAGACTCAAGAATACTTTGTCTACTTGCGTTCCTTTTCATCTGTACACTTGTAAAATAACTTGATATCTTCATTGTTTCTATAGCATAAGCCTCTTCATCTCGAGCCTGAGATGTTGCTTATCTTCGATACTTTCTTGATGCTTTATAGAATATCTACATCCTCTTGTCCTTGCATCTCTTCTAGGTGCGTCAGTATTACTTTGCGTGATGTCACCAATCTGCTCTTTTGTTCCCTTTTCATGCTTCTTCTGGAATTTTATTCAAATGGCCATCATACTGTCTTGTATGCAGGTATGCCTTTCTCAATGGGAACCTTGCCTCCAGGATTCTCCTTGGTATTGGTATTTTCACTGGTACTGCACGTGTCTCACACTCTGGCTCCCAACATATAGGCAATATGGGCGAGATGCTTGAGGTGGGGGTACTTGGCCCCTTCTCTACAATGTGGTCACTGATGGCAAAGGCAAACACTTCTTCCCACAATTTTCTTACAGATGGGTCTCTCAGAGTGGCACAGACTGGGGATCACTGTGCTCAAGCTGTGGGTATGTTTGGGCCAAATACTCTATGAAAGCAAGATAGTATAGTCTAGGGGATCGGGCTCGGAATCTGCTGGGTCTCCTTACAGCATGGATAAATTGTTTGGAGAAAGTGTCTGAGTGAGGGGTAGAGGGCAACATGGATACAACAACAGTACAGTCACATCGACTTTCACATGGACTATATGTGTGCAGAAGAGAAAAATAATGACAGTGTGCTCTAGTCTATATCCATAAGTATTCCAGTCTCAAATCCTGCTGCTTGCGAGCGCGTGACTGTTGCATGTCCTTCTCTTGGTCATGTAAGTTCAGAACATGCTTGTAGCTCTCCGAGGTGCTGAACATTGACCTTGTCGGTCAGTGTGACTTTGTTGCCAGGCAAGGCCGTGGCTTTGTAGAGCTTGACCTCCGCCAACTGGTTCCAAATTGTCTTTCCTTCTAGTTTGACAGCACGGTCAGCCACCTTTTCCACCACAAGGGGTCCGGTAAACCTTGGCATATTCCAGCGCCTCATGAAGTTCCCCACGCTCACAGGGTTTTTGAACTCCGAGTTTTGTGGTGTGCTGTTGCAGTTGTTCTCTTCGCTGTCTTCTGGGCCTCCCCAGTGCCGTTATATCTGGCGAAAGATAAAAGAAGCGCTAGCCACCAAAGAAGTAATGTAGTCATTCATCTCCTGCCCTAGCACATCTGCACTATTCGCACAATCTTTCAGTGCTTTTGTGGGAGGAGCCAGGGGAAGATGCATTTGCCATCCTGTCACCACCCCATGGGGTGTTAAATGGTGGTTGGACCCAGGCTTATTGTGCAATGCAAACAAGGCAAGAGGTAAACAGTGCAGCCAATTATATTTTTTTTGGTACTCTGCTGTGTCTTGGCTATGCACACCTAGCAGTCCATTTAGGTGTTCCCACACCCCTTTTGCATGCGGGTGGAACACACAGGCACCTTTGTGTTGGATGCCAAACAATGTTGTGATATGCTGAAACACTTTGTTGGCATAGTGAAGCCGATTGTCAGACTACAGTACCTCACACATGCCCCATCTTGGGAACACCTCTCTAACGAGGAATTTGGCCACTCTAAGGGCATCAGCATGTGAACAGGGCCCAGCCACAATCCAACTGGAGAATTGGCATACAACCACTATCATGTAGCAGTACCCTTGACAGACTTGGATCATGTCGACCTAATCCACATGTAAATGCTGGAATGGGAGTACTGGTCTCGGTATGGCTCCTCTCACCACTCTCAATGTGTGCCCTGCTGTGAACTGCTGGCAGGTCAGACAGTTGCTCACAAATTCAGCCATGTGTTCTGTCAAATTAGGACAGAACCATGTTTCTCCAATGCATGTAGCAATTACCTCCTTCCCTGTGTGTGTTGGGTAATGCAATTGGGTCAATGCAGTGTTCAATAATGCTAGTGGCATCACCACTTTCCCTGTGTTATCTTACCTCCATAGGGCATCTGTCGGGGGTATTGAGCATCCCCTCCTTACCCACAGTTCCTTCTCTTCCTTGGTGCAGCTCCCTGCAACTCCATGATCTGCACTTCTGGTAATACGTTGTACCCTTCCTTAAGAACCATGTTTTGGTGCACTCCATCATGTTCGGAGCTCCTCCTAGTTCCCAAAGCTCCCCAAAGTACGCTGCACATTTTGCCTCAAAGTCTGCTGCCTCGTTTCCCCTTGAGATGGGATCATACCCTTTTGTGTGTGCTTGGCAGTTCACTATTGCTACCTGTTTTGGATAAGCAATTATTTCAATCAGTCTGCCCAGTAAAAGTGCATGTTGTACAGGAGTCCCGCCTGCCCTTCTGAACCCTCTCCAGAGCCAACGTGATAGTCCTGAGTGTACTGTTGAGGTCATATAGGCAGAGTCAGAATAGATAGTCACCTCAGTCTCTGTTCTCCAGTGCCAGTATTAGGGCCACTAGTTCTGCTACTTGTGCTCAGTAATGGGATGGTAGCCGTGCACTGTTACCACGTCACTTGTCCCATCTTCCTTCAGTCTTACTACTGCAGTCCCAGTATGCCTGACCCCATCTGTCTGGTCAATTGTTGATGACCCGTCAATGTAGAGCACTTCTCTCCCCCTTAAGTGCATCCTCCTCTACCTTGCGAGTGTCATTGAACATCTCTGTTTGCTGTACAGTCGTGTGCATAGTCTCCTAGCTGTAGGACAACTGCAAGGAATGTGGCTGGGTTAAAAATTCTGCACCTCACTATCTTCAGTCCCACATCCAATAGTATTACCTCGTACCCTTAGTCTCTTTGTGTAGTCAGTGTGCTCTTTGGTTTCTGCAGTATCACAAAGAGGGAGTGCTCCACGTTAAAAGTGGTAGTGCACCCCATTGTTATTGCTGCTGATTTCCCCACTGCAAAAACTGCAGCTGTCAAAGCTTGTTTGCACGGATAGTGTCCTCTCATAACTGGGTCCAGTTACCCACTGTAGTAAACTATCGGCTTGTGGCTCAGGCTTGTCTTTTGTGTCAGTACTGCCTTCAATACTACAACGTCAGTGTGGGAAAACAGGAAGAATTTATTTTTGTATTCTGGATAACTAGCACTGTTGCTGTGCTTACTTCCTTCCTTCACTGCCCTAAATGCTTCAGTCATCTTTGTGGTCCATGTCAGTGTCTTGTTTCCTTTCTGTGCTTCCTTCATTGCACCCGGTAGTGGCCTTGTGTATGTGCTGTAGTCGACCCATGCTCTGCAGTAGTTGCATAACCCTAAGAACTGTTGCATTTTCCTCACTGCTCTAGGCTTATGTGTCCTGCTTATTGTCTCTTCTCACTCTGGGGTGATCTGTTGGCCATTTTGGGATGTTGTCTGTCCAATGTAGAACACCTCTTTCTGACAGTACTGTAACTTAGCTTTGTCCACCTTGTATCCTTTGTCAGCTAACACAGTCAGCATGTGTACTGAGTCGTTCCTACACTAGTCTTCTGTCGTGCTGCAAACCAAAATGTCGTCTACATATTGTAGAACCGTGCTCTCCATCCGTATGTTGCTCAAGTCCATCTGTGTCACTCTGTTAAAGATAGATGGTAACTCGCAGTCCCCTTGTGGTAAAGGAGTGTGTTTCCACTCCTGGTTTCTATACATAAAGCTGGTCAAGTCTTGTGAGTCTGGGTGTAGTGGGACTGAGAAGAACACATTCTTCAAATTGATGACTGTGAAGCAGGCAGCTTCTTCCGGGATGCTCCACAAAATTGTCACTGGTTTGGCAAATAAAGGATTCTCTGCTTCTACAATATGGTTAAGAAACCTTAAATCCTTTATGAAGCGCCACGACCCTCGTTTTGCCTTGCATACTGGGTATACTACAGTGTTGCATGGGGCTTCTGATGGTACAAGAATGGCTCTCACAATCAGGGCTGTTATTGTCTCATAAATTCCCTCATTTGCTTCTTTGGATACAAGTACTGCTTTACTCCGGATTAAAAAGCTACTGGCTTTAGCTTGATCTTTTCTCCCCCTATGCGCTTAATGTAGCCCATGTCATAGGGACTGGTGGGCCATAGGGTGCTGGGTACCTTGGCCATGTCCTCTTCCCAGAATGAGGGTGGCGCCTCCAGCGTCATCGCCATTCTCTGTGGTACTTCCCTGTAGTGTATTTGTAACCAATAGGTCACACTCATTTCGAACTCCATCTCAATTTCTTGCCTCTCCTCCCTGAAAAGCTTTAGGTCTGTCACTGTGGTTAGCCTACACCCTTCTGCCACTGCGATCACTGCTCTCCATGCCTGTCTCATGTAATCCAGCCCAAGCACTGAAATCTGATTCTTCTTTCTTGCAACCACTGCCTCTAGTTCTATTTGCACTATGGTTCCCTCTTCCTCGTCCATGGGTAGCTCAGGCCTGAATAGGTACTCATTTGGAACTCACCACATCTTCCCTGCAATTTCGAGGAAGCCATGCAATGGCAATGTCATTTTCATACTGGAACATTTTGGGGTCTACTGGTACCACCCTCTGTACCTTGCGTCCACAATAGGCTTGAACAATCTGTCTTACATTGAGCATGTGTATTCCTAGTATGGAGCACACTATTCCCTTGTCTGTGAATGAGATGGTAATGTTCAGCATGCTCATAATGTCCCATACCAGTATGTTTATAGGTGTCTGTCGCGAATAAAGCAAAGATAGAGAGTGATCATGGTCTCCTATAGGAAGTGAGATGTTGTCTGTAAAAGGAACCACTTCCTGAGCCCAGAGAATACTTGAGTGTTCATGTCATCGCCTAACAATGTAAATTCTCCTTCCCTAATGCAGGACCTAGTCGCCCCTGTGTCAACAAGAAAGTAAAATGTTTGGTCACCTATCGCCACCCCTATGCAAGGTCCCTCCACAGAGTTGGGTGTGATTGACAGGATGTGACACATGAAATTCGTCTGTGGGCTGTCCTATTGGGGATACAGAGACATCCCATTCCCTTTAAAGGGGTTGTTCCCCACCATGGTACTCCCCGAATTGCCTGACGGGAACTGTTATCACTGTGTCCGGGTGTGCCGGTGCGTCATTGTTCTGCCCCTGTGCTGGTTGCTGTGTATTCCCTCGAACCTGTGGCGCTTGTAGATACTGTGTTACCTGCATTTGTGCGTGTGGTGCTTGTATTTGTGGCATCTGTTGATATGTGCCCTGCATCGTTCCTTGTTGTTGCTGGCCTGTGCATAATAATCATCCTGGTCCTCTTGGTAGGGCTGCTGGCCCTGCCCTCCCCAATCTGCTGCATCCCCCTGTACTGACACACTCTTGAAATGTGTCCCAATTGCCCACACATCCAGCACTGTGGTGGCTCCCTCTCATGGCCCTGGAACCCTCCGAAAAATCCCTTGGGTTCTGCTGCAACTGCTGCCCATATCCACGAAAACCCCCTCGCAAACCCCATTGGTTGTGATGCATCATTGGTCCAAAGCCAAGCCCTCTCTTTTGGCCCCCTCCTTCCTCGGAACCCTTGCTGTGGGCCACCCCATCACATGAACCCTCCCCACATGGGTGATGCAAACTGTTGTGGTTGTGGCTGCTGCTGCGTCTGAGGTGCCTGTGGGGCAGGGCTGGTTATTACCACCCCCTCCATTGCATACTTCGATAGTGTTCTCTGAACTCGTTTCGCCTCGTCTATCTTCCTGTCCTCAACCTTCTTCTTGATCTTCTCCTGCCATAGCCTACCATTATGAACTATTGTGAGCTGTATCTCGGCCACCTCTTCGGCTCCATCCCTACCAATTTCTGTACAATCTTTTGAACAGGCTCTGGTAGACCTCTGTGCTAGTATTTGATAGAATATTGCTACTGTTTTGTCCGAATGCTCTCGCGTTTCAAGGCACCAAAGCTCTTGAATCCCCTGAATGTATTGCACAGGGTGTTAGTCTTCCCTCATTTTCCATGACGTAATCGCCCCAATGTCTGACGTGTCTGGGTATTGTGTCCTTAGTGCTTACCATACTGCTGACCTGCAGTTTGCAAATGGAAATCCGTTGTGCGCTGTGTTCTGCGTCATCACTCCTGGGAACCCCGTCCTTTTTCATACATCATCGGCTGCATCTCCTAGGATCAAAACTATGAGTCCCTTTACATATCCCATGGCTAATCTGTGCCCCACAGTCATTTTCTCCATCTTGTATATCTATTTCCTAGCCCCTGCACTCAACGATGGTAACCTAAACTTCACATTTTCCTTGTCAGTGTGCTTCCACGGTACGTACTGGGGTCGCACACCTCCTCTCTCTAAAAAGGGCATCTGTGTGAATGCTGCCTCTTCCTTGTGCATCCCTCTGGTTAGTCTTACTTGTCACATCTATTTGCTCTGGTATGGGCACTCTCTTGCTGTCGTCATACCTCCTCTCAACCAACCCCTCAAACCAGCCTTTGCTGTCTCCCCTTTCCTTCATCCCGGGAGGTCTCTAAGCCTAGCAATGTATGTAGTGGTGTCCTCTTGGGTATGAAAATCGGTGGCCAGTCGTGTCTGCTCATTCAAACTGCCCCCTCCTTCTTCCCTTGTTTGTGTCCAAAACTCCCATGACACTCGCTTGTCTGTTCCTGCCCCCGTGGACTGGGATGGGAACTGCTCCCCTCTCCCATCCCCACTGTACCTGTCCTCATTCTCATACCCTGTGACCACATTACTACAAAGATTGTCTGCGAAACTCAGCCTCCTCGATGTTGAGTCTGTGCCAGGCCTTGTGCTGAGGTCGATGTCCCTCAAGTTGTATCTGTTTCCTCCTCCCCAGACCCCTATGGTTGCTCCTTCCCAGTCTACTGTGCTCCTGTCTCGTGAGCTTGTGCTGTCTGGTTCTGTCCGTCTGTCACCCTCAAACCTGTTTCCTCCCCTGTCTAGAGGTCCTTGTGTCTTTACCGCTCTTATTGCTCGATCGTCCTTCTCCCTGCGTGCTTGTTACCTTGCCAGTCTATCCAAGTCTAACATCCTCTTTGCCCATTCATCTGACTTTTGTTTTTCCTGCTCTGCCACTTTTCTTCACCTGTTGATCTCTTCTACTTCTCTCGTCCTTTTTTCCCACTGCTCTCAGTCAGCTCTCTTCCTTTCCTTGAGGTCTCTTTTGATCCCCTCCTCTCGTTCCCTTTACATGCGCTCCTTCTCCTCCTTCCTTCTTTGTTCCCTATCTTCCCGTTCCAGTCTCGATTCTCTTCTCCTCTCTCTGTCCACAGGCTCTAATCTCTCCTCCTGGTCCTGCGCCCTCCTGTCCTAGTCCATTACCTCTGCCCAGTCTACTACTTTGCTGCTTCTCTTCAGACCCTCCAATTCCTTAGTCGCTCCTTCTGTCTCCCGATCTGTCTTCCCTTGCAGTTTCAGGAGTATTTGTCCTCCTATCCCCTCGCTCATGGCTATGCCCTCGAGCCCCTCCTTCGCACCTTCCTGTGCCTCACTAGTTGCCCCTCACTCGATGGCCTGTTGCCCTGCTCCTATCGCGTTTCCTCGTTAGTGTATGGTGGTGGTTTGTAGGTCGGGTTTGAGTACCCCTCTGCTGCCCTTAATTCTTGCATTGGGTACATCCCGTGCTTGTCATCCATGTAATCGGATGCTACACTTGGAGGGACATGAGGAGGCGTGGAGGGATGAGTCCCTGACTCCTTCACCTCTTGCTGGCTTAGCATACACTGACACCTCACAGCCTCACCCTCTTGAAACATGCACCACAACTCGAATATGGCCATGCATTTTGCTAGCTTCTTCCCCTTATCGGCACCCTGTATGTGTGTCAATAGTGATTGTGATTGCTGCACGTCTTTAGAGAAACGTCCACAACGTGGCAATGGTTTAGTTAACTTCCCCTCAGTACTTTTTGACCATTCTATGCCATACTTGCAAATTTTTTCTCTGTAAGTGTCTTACACAAGTGCTGAAGAGGCGTATCCCCCCACATTTCCCCTGATACATGTTCAGTACCCTTACCTGACCTCAAGTTGAGGGTTTCGATATTCCACTATTTGGGAAAAAGGTACAGTATAATGGCAATACTTTTCAGTTTCTACAAGCCTCTCTTGCTCCACTTCTTACCAGGCGTGCTCCGCACAACACCCCTCCTTCACAATCACTGCTGCCTCCTCAGGTACACTCACAATCTTGCGCATGCGCCTTCTGCGCACCTTCACTTGTTCACCTCGTCTGCTAATCCCAAGGTTCCACTAATAGCTCCTCACCATCTCAAGCTCTCCGTGTCTTATTTGCAAACCTATGTGTGACGTCACCAAACTGGACAAGGTAGTACAAAACGAATACTGCGTGCACACTGAAGTAGCCTGTTACTCCCAAACCACACTGAAACCCCACAGCTGTCTTCCTGCCTCCAGACAGAGTATACAAATATTCTTTTGTGATCGAACTGCACACGCTGCGTCACCTAATGTGTGAAATGTCTGACTCCAGGAGACTTAACCAGTCAGTTCACCTTCTGAAATCTAGGCCAGCTCCCCATTGCTAACCCTTACGGTGATACCGTCATCTATGACCCGAGCTAAAACACCCAAACCACAGGGATACCAATATTTACATATCTTTTGTCATCTCTGCCCTCGAGTCAATCGTCTAGGTTATTCACCAGAACTTTTTACCTCTAAGACTGAATGTGCCCTAAACACAGGAAAAGGACTTCTACCTCCTCTCCTGTGCCTGCTACTTTGACAATGATAGACAATACTTTGACAATACTCGACAATACTCCACAATACTTAATACCCTCTCCCACACCAACAGATGCCGACTGGGTCAATACTTACACTCTGTGGCTTGCTGGGGCTGCTCGATGCTGACTACTCCTCAAGGCGCTCACATCCCCGTCCTGGTCTGTCTGGACTACTCACTGACTATGGGCAGGATGATTTCCAAGGGGCTCCTGACGACCTTTACATGGGCACACGTTGTCCTGTCTTCTTGAAATATACGAGGGTCCTGCAGCTTCTCAGGTTCGGCGGCAAAGGAGACAACCTGGTGCCGGGCTGGAGCAGCCAACCATCACCTCTGCTACCAACTTGTTGGGGGACCCCAAGGTATGCCAGAGGACACTGGAAGTCCACAGACTTGGAGGGCCCATATCCCACCCCCAGGATACACAGAGGACTCAGTCAATGGCAAGTTCAAACTGTGGTTTATTACAGGCAGAATCAACAGGGATCAGCACAGAAACAGAAAAAATCCATGCACATCTCGCTCTTCTTCACCCCTTGTCGTCAGTACGATGTCACTACCTGGGCCCTTCTACAGAAAACCTTTCAGACCGTGGGATTGGGTATTGAGTATTCTGCCACCTAGTGGACGTTATAGATGTTACTCTACTAGCCCTCGCATGTCAGGTGGCTGGCCTGCTCCATCCCCAAGTTACAAACTATAACTTTGTTGAAGTATGGTGGATTTACCATTGGTCCTTGCCCATTGCTACCCTCCCCTGGGGTATTAAACTGTGATTGGCTAGAGCTGACGTCCCCAGGCCTGGGATGCACAAAGGTTCTCAGCTCACTGTGTACCTCTTTAAGGTAATAAGAATTACTATGTGTCTGCGAGTGCTTTCCTGATCGGCACAACATGTGTTTCATATTGTTGCATACTTGTCACTGTCTGTGACTGGCAGCCTGGGACCAGAGCTCCTTTCCCACCGCTGATAGCTGTCCATTGTCTGCTTCGGCTGCGTCATGCGTTCAGAGACCACGAATATGAGCTGTGTAGCTCTGAATTATGAAGATTTAACATTTTTCTGCAGCTGGTCCTTTTGTCATCTAGGGATTGAAATGTCATCCGTATCTCTTGGCCTTGGCTGCGGGTCCTGTCTCACACGTCTTGCCCTCTGTCCAGCCTGAATCAGCTCAGCTCTTCTCTTGCTCAGAGGCCCGAGGCCTGCTGTAATTTTCATAAACCTTATATTGCAGTTTCTGCAGTCTCCATGCTATGCTACTTTTCCATAGGTTGGTCACACTTGGCTCTGTCAGGTCCCAGAGGTGCTCCTGCAGTTCCATAGGCTTATTCACATCTAAGCATCTGCAAGCTTTGCTCAGGATTTCTTGTCTCTTGCGGTTTCTGCATTGCTGCGTTTGGCTAATGGAAAATATAACAAAAGCAATGACAGCATATATTTGTATAAGTCCCCTAATAACAGAACTGTATGCTTGTGTTTTTCATGTATTCCAGTGCGTGTTTGTGTCCCGAAGTGCAGATGGCACGCGTGCTTCATGTCTAATGCTGCTATGTCGTGGTGTCATTAGTGGCGTCAGCATCATGGCTGCTTGGTGCTCAGTCCAGGCTGTCCATAGAGGTGTCCCTGGTCATACCCGGTGGCACTTCATCCACACAAGGATAGGTCTGCATCGCCCCTGGTCTGTATATCTCTCGATATACTTGTTAATCATGGGTCCGTTGGGAATCCGTCTGAAATAAAATGGGTGGTTGCAGTGTTTTCTGGCCTTCTTCCTCATCATGACTTTAGTAGGAGGGGGCTGGGATGGTAGGCTGCTCCATCACTCTTAAGCATGGCTACTGGTCTGTGGTGGACACTGCTTGGAGTGCCACTCTGAAAGCAAGCTCAGTTTTTGTGTGGGGGAATGTTTGGACTCCTTGGGAATCCAGTGTGAGTTGCAGCCCCGGAGGCTTCAATGGGTGCTTGTGCGCTTACCGGCATGAATGACCAACAAGGAGGTGGAGCAGCTAGCGGAAAGGTGCAGCCAGGGCCAGCAGCCCCTGTGGGGGTTAGTGTTCCGCGCCAGCAGTGGGCACTAACACCAATGCCCGAATTTGATGTTTCTGGGGCCCCATCAAGCCTACGGCCAAGGTGGAAGCAATGGATTGACCGCCTGGACATCTACTTCAGGGCCACTGGTGAGAAGGAAGAGGAGAGCAAGGTGGCCACGTTACTATACTCTGCAGGCTCAGCGGTTCATCACATTTTTCAGTCTCTGCAACTGGTCAATGACTTGTATGTGGAGGCCAAGAATGCTTTGTGCAAGCATTTTATGCCCCTTGCCAACGCTATCAGCGTTTTATCATGTGCAGTGCAAAACAAAAAGACGATGAATCCTTGGACACATTCTATGGCTGCCTCTGGCACATGGCAGTCTTGTGTTCTTGGGATACCGAACAGTCCATGATCAGGAACCAGCTCATACAGGGCTGCTCATCAGGGAAACTCAGACGTTAAGTGCTGCGTGAACCTGACCTCACACTACCCTGCATGCTGAAGTTGCGTCGCTCCCATGAGGTGGCAGAAGTAAGGGCATCAAAGATGGATGCGGCTATTCGGCCAGGAAAGACAGAGGTGTGTGCCGTTGGCCAAGGGCAATGGGGGAGAGGTGCACATCGGCTGACTGATGTCCCATGAGACAGAGGTGGCAGATCACCTGAGTCATGCCGGAAATGTGGATACAACCTCCCACATGCAGAGTGCCCCACACAAGGGAAGGTGTGTGGAAGGTGCGGAACAATGGATCACTATGCACCCATGTGCAGAACTCCAGTGCTGCTGGTGGTACAGAGAGGACCGGTCCCGGCAGGAATCTTCCGACAGAAACGCTTGCCTAACATAGACTTGTTGGAACAGGAGGAGGAAAGGTTAGCTTAGGAGGTGGAAGAGGAGGACGATGAGGAAACATCCTTTTCATCTCCAGCGTAAGTGCACTGAGTGCCAACACCTGAAGATAACCGAAATGCCTGGTCCAATGTAAATGAGTCAACGGTTGCGGATTCTGGTAGACACAGGTGCATCAGTGAATGTGATAGCCTGAGTGCACTATGACACCATGACTGTACCACCCACGTTACACAAGCCGGAGGCGTGCATCTTCACATTTGGGGGTGAGCACCCCATTCCTTTGGCTGGAGCATTCGTAACAAGGGGGGAGCATGGCGGTACTTCAATCAAGGCCCGTTTCTACGTGACTGACATAAGCAACAACACCCTACTTAGCTGTGCAGTGGCTGAAGCCTTGGGCATTGTCAGTTTTGCCTATGGTGGATATGTAGAGGATGAACAAGGGATTCTCCAGAACAATGGTCGTCTGTTCGAAGGAATTGGCCTTATGGCTAGCGAGCCATTGAGGCTACACATCGACAAGTCCATTCGACCAATAGCCCTCAAGCACCGCAGAGTACCGTTTCACCTGCGAGACCTCGTGGACAAAGAGTTGGACAGCTTGGTGTCTTTGGACATCATAGAGAAGGTTGATGGGCCCACGCCTTGGGTGTCGCCCATAGTCATCGCTTGCAAGCCAAAGCAACCTGATTTGGTCAGAATATGTGTGGAAATGAGGCTACCGAACAAGGCGATCAAGCATGAGATACGTCTCACACCCATGATCAATGACATCATTGCAGAGTTGCAAGGCGCAAAGTTCTTCTCAAAACTGAACTTGAGGGCAGGTACCACCAGGTCGTGTTGCACCCTGACTCGAGGTACATTACAACCTTCACTACACACCGAGGGTTGTATCAGTAAGAGCGTCTGAGCTTTGGTGTGTCCTCAGCAGCTGAAGTTTTTCAGAACATCATCTGAGGAGCCTGACAGATCTAGACGGCATTCTGAATATGAGCAATGACATCCTGGTATTCGCCAGAATAGAGGTTGAAAACATGGCACACCTGGCGAAGACCCTAGAGTGACTCCAGGACCTGGTACTGACATTGCACAAGGATAAATGTGAATTATTGAAGACTAGCATTGAATTCTTTGGGTTTGCATTTTAGGAAGGAGGGGTGTCCCCAGATCCTCGCAAAGTCAAAGACATTATGGAGGGGAGACCACCGGAAAATCTGCCTGAGGTCTACAGCTTCTTGGGGATAGTTACCTACTGTGGTCGGTTCATCAGAAATTTGGCTTCCAGGTTGGATCCCCTGTGGAGGACGTGAAGGGGGCACTCACAGCAGAGGACACCATGGCCTTTTTTGACCCTTCTCTCCACCCGAGGTGATAGTGGATGACAGCCTGTTCAGGCTAGGTGTGCTCCTCACCCAGACAGATGCCCAAGGGGAGATCCGGCCCATTGCCTATGCGAGTAGAGCCCTGTTGGAGACTGAGCAACGTTATTCCCAGGTAGAATAGGAAGCTCTGGCAGTGCTATGGGGTTGTCTGCATTTTTGGTTCTTTGTGCTGAGCCGGCCGGTGACTGTCGTGACAGACCACAAGCCACTGCTGCTGATCATGGCTGCATCCTCCTCAAAGCCCCCGGCATGTATTGAGAGGTGGATGCTGGTGCTCCTCCAATACGCTGTGGTGTATCGGAGTGGGACCAACAATGCGGCCGACTACCTGCCAAGACATCCACGGGCGGGGTTGAAGAAGTAGAGAACATCAATGTAGATGGGGCTGAGGAGCATGTGCAATGGCTCGTTGAATCGGCGACTCCGAACTCCCTGCCCCTCCAGGAGTTGTAAAGGGCGGCGGAGACAGATGAGTACTTCCAGGTCCTCAAGGGGGCACTTCAAAAGGGCGAATGGAGGTTGGTGGTGGAAACCAAAAGGAAAAGAATTCAAGAGGCGCTGACAACATTAGAACATCTACGGAGAGTGAGGAATGAACTAACGTTCGTGCAGTCAGGGCTTCTTCTCTGTGGAGACTGCATTGTGGTTGTCTCGATAAGCAAAGTTCAGCAAGTCATTGAGCTGGCACACCAGGGACACTAGGGCAGGGCCAAGACATAAACCAGGCTGCAGCAGAAGGTGTGGTTCCCCGATCTCGAAAAGCAGGTGGAAGACTTTGTCTCAGTCTGTGTGTGGTGCCAACCAGCCTCCCCAGCACAGCGGGAGCCCCTAATTGAAGCCATGCCCCGAGGAACACAGCCCTGGGAAATCGTACAAGCAGACTTTGGGTCCACTGGCAGGGACATTCACTTCCTCGTGGTGATGGACTAGGGGTCACGGTACCCCGAGGTTGAGTTTGTTGAGGCGGTGTCATTTGACAGGGTCATATTGGGTCTCGAGAAGATCTTTGCCACACATGGGCTGCCCCAGACCCTGTGCTTGGACAACAGACCACCATTCCAAGGGGACAGTTTTGTGCAGCTCATGGAGGGATATGAGATCAGCCACCGGAAAATCACACCCGTGTGGCTGCGTGTGAATGGCGAGGTGGAGCAATTTATAAGGATCCTCAACAAAGTCTTCAGAATTGCTCAAGGACAGGGTCAGTGCCTTCAGCAGGCACTATACCAATTTCTGAGGGTGTACAGAACTACCCATCATGCGTCGACCGCAGTGGCACCAGTGGAGGCAATGTTTCAGTGATGCCTGAGGGGCCTGATACCTGATGCAGGTGTGCGGGAGCCAGCAGTGATCGATGATGCTCATGTCAAACAGGAAAGAAGAACAAAGACGGACGGCGAGAACGGGAGAAGGGGCCTCCGACAGCATCAACTAAGCCCCGGAGATGAGGTACTGTTGAGAAACCGCCATCCTCAAGGCAAGCTGGTCCTGACTTATCAGCCCAACCCCCTGGATGTTGTTGCAGTTAATGGCTCAATGGTGACGGCGTTCGATGGAACTGCTACTGTCAACCGGAACGCCAGCTTCTTCAAGAAGGTGAAGGAAATCAGCAGAGATGACGGTGAATGCCAGGCCAAAGGTGACGCTGAGGAGAGACTGTGATGAGGTATCCAACGAGGACGTGGCTCTGGCCACCCGCAAAGTTCTCTGTATCGAGGGGATGCAGGTGAGGAGAGTCCAAGCTGGGAAGGGGGCAGGAGATATCCTCAGAGAGTGGGTAGGGGGAAGCTTGCCCACCTACAGGACTACATACTGGACCCCCGAACTGGCACAGCCTGTCCACCGGACCGAATGGGGACATTGGGTGCCTGTTGAATAAAGGAATAGGGGGGTAGGGAATGGTTTGCAGTGAAATGTTATTACAGTTAAATGTTGATACCTGTTTATACCTCCTGTTGTGTTTGTTATGAAAAAGGAGGAGTGTGGTGTATGTAACTTTAAAGAGACACACGCGGACGAGTGGCATAGCTCTGCTGCGTGTGGGTTAATAAAGTAGGCGTACCCACGTGAGCGTCAGTGCACCCATGGAGCCCGGACAGAGAGTAGCGTGTCTTTGTGTGCTTTGTTGGCTGGGGGGGCTCACGGGTGGCCGGAAGACCACAGCACAACTCAACACTCTCCACCTGCGAAGCAAAACAAAATACCTCTTTTGTTTGCAAGCCAATTGTTATTCAAACAAAAATGTAAAGTGTCTGATTCACAAAAGCAAAATTTATTTATATTTAATTTTTTCAATTCTTATAGAGCGCGCCTCACCCAAATGCCTCAGAGCACTTGTTTTAGATACGTTATGATTGTCCAAAGGGAGCGCACCCAGGTAGTTATTGGCTGGAGGGGGGCCTTGTGATCCCTCATGGCCTTCTGTTTCCAGAACTGCTGGGAGTGCCCTCTAGTTGCATAATATTGCTCTATTAAAGAGTGTGTTGCATTTGGATTTCCAGTCTTTAGGCGAAGGCGGGGTGTATCGCAAACAGTTTTTGTGCGGTAGCTGCCAGGGTTGTGTGGCTGTTGTAAGGCACTGTTACCAGTGAATCGTGGAGTTGGGCATAGAGGGCAGCGTCATATCATTACCCACTATTTTTTTTCAAAGGGAAGGGACTAAAGATGATGAATTTAAGTAAAAGATTCTGATAAGATAAGTCAAACTATGCAGTGTGGTTTTAAAGCACTAGTGACAGTACTGCAGTAAATGTTCACCGATGCTAATGCAAAAAAAAAAACACGTGGCTATTGGACAGAAACTTTGCATCGGTGCAAGTGGAATTAGCACTAGGGCAAACATTGCAAACCAACATTTCAACGCATGTTTGGCCCATGGTAATGTTTACTGTATTTCTAGTAGTACAGTGGAATCTGTCCTGGTTCAAATGCACACCCCAGTGCTATAAATGGAAAAAAAGAAGTGCAGGTACTCGCCAATCTAGGCTTTAAGTGGGCTGTAGCTCAGCATGGGATGTTCTTGAAATCCTTTTTATTCTGGTGCCCGGTAGAAGCTCATTGACCCATTTCATTGAATCTCACACTGCGTGTTCTTCTGCATCTAATTTTCCTAGTTTTCCATTTGTCTCACTTTCTTTGTGTCCTGCTCTTCGTATCTCATTCTCTGTGTACATTTCTACACATCTCACTCCCCAAACTCAACACTTCAGTTATGCTCTCACACCCTCCAACTCTCTGTGGAACATGGCCTTGGGAGCATGCTATGCTGAAACATCTCAGTGTTTCCAACGAAAATGTCAGTATCGTGGTTTACTGTTAAGTCATTACCTTACATCAATCGCAGACTGATTTTGACCTGTTTTAACACCAGCATTGTCATGTATACAAGCTGGCAGGCTTTTAGGACTCCTAAATGTTTGCAGCCCATGCACAGTGAGGTTAAATTATTTGCCAAGGATCACACACACGTCAGTTAAGCAGTGTATCTGGGATTCTTTCACACAAACCTCCAGTTTGGTTTTATGCATCCTGTTAAGAAAATTGAGTGTCCATATTAATTGAGACTTTCTTTTATGCCTATCAAACTAGCAAATATCATAGCTGCAGACAAAGCTTTAAAAGGAGAGTTGTGTTATTGCTCGCTTTCGTTTTGTAAATATAAGGAACTTTATAGGTGACTGAGTTGTGTTCAGGTTTTCAGTCCAAAACGTTCCATCACAACTTCAGTTGCTTAAACATTTACACATTGGAAAGGGCACTGCTAATAACAAAGAAACTCTCAATGGACCCCATGCCTAACAGGGGAAGCCCACTTAGGGAAATGGTGTTCTGCCCCTAGTGTCCCGAGAGTGCCAGGGCCACATGCCTGGGGGTCTGCAGGGTGGGACCTGAAGGAGATATGATTAGCTCTACAGGTGGTGAGGAGGTGGGCACTGCTTTGCCCAGGACAGGCTGCAGGAGCTTAGTCAGTCATGTGATATCGTGAAAGGAAATGCGTTCATTTACATATCGCTAAGTAGTCCACTATCGATAATCTCTTTCAGGTTTTAAGAAGTGCAGGTACTTAATTGCTCAACAATAATAAGTGCAGGTACTGAGGGCTGGGTAGGACTGGCCCATTTAGAGCACTGCACACCCCCAACCTTCAATGGGTGATTATCATTTCTATATTTTTGACATGAGCAAAGAGGGGGGGCATGCATTGAAAAGAACACCTTGAAAGAATACATGGTTTGCACAAGGGCATTGTTTACCTTTGTGCTAATGGCACTTGCACCAATGCAAAGTTTCGTTCGATGCACATGTGCAACAGAGCAATGCCTCCTTTGCCATGATGCAGGCATGCATTTTTAACCTGAGCAATTTTTGCCCGAGTACTAGTTGCACGTGCACCACCTGTGCAGCTTCTGTAACCCCATCCCTGGTCTCGGCACTTTTCTACATGCGATGGACCCGCTACCCTATGTATTCGTTAAATCCAGCCAGCAGCAGCCATCTAGTTGGCTTGCAAGAATGCACTTCCCACGTTGTGAAGCAAGGCCTGAGCAATCCGCGTGCATCGAGCAGTAACTGACACGATGCACTGACAGTTTCAGCTCAGTGAAAGGTCAGGCCCCTGGATGTACCGCGCCCCCCGGGTCCTTCTTTACAATGGAGCTTTGAGCACTACTTTAAGGTCACGATCAATTGACCTCCTTGTGCATTTGAGCTGATGACACGTGGCCGCTCCCTAGAGCGCGCCGGGTTTAATATCAGGCCGGATACCATATGCAATTGAAAAGTGGGGCCTGCCGTCCAAGCAGGCTTCGTTTCATTGTTAAATCTTTATAATTTGAGTCTGGCAAGAAGAAATCGGAAGGTAGTATCTTTGAAGCGTAAGAGCGAGTTATGCTTGCATGTTGAACATTTGATATGCTGTTACTTGAAAAAGAAAATAACATAATTTTCCTGTTTGTAGATTGTAATATTAATGAAGTGACATCGTAAGATGTTTCTTCATGCCTTCTGATTGCGCTGTCCCGCAGTCACGGCAAATATTTATAAATCTTAATGGGAAATAGATTTGATGGTGTTGAGTAATTATCCAATTCATTTTCTTGCAGTGCCCTAAAACGCGTCGCTTTTAAGCAACTTCGAAGGGTGTATTGTTAACTCTGACCTGCTGGACCAATGAGGAGCGGCGCGGCCCAGCTGCTGGTTGCTCATTGGGTCATCCGTTTCTCTGGTGGTTGGCCCTCTACTCGTGTGATGCAGTGTTGGGATGTAGGACTCTGTGGTTTGTTGATCTTCCACCCTGGTGGCCGACACTGCTGACCAGGCTGTGCATTTGGTGGTCACTGGGACCCAGTACCTAATTAGATAAAGAGTAGCTGTGCCGTATGAAACCAGTCTGCTAGGTAAATGCCATTATTATTAACTTAACATTATTATGTTTCATACACACTTTTCTATTTGCCTAACCACTTGTGCCATGTTCTGACATTCCTGATTTTGTTATTTGGGTTCTGTGATACGCAAAGTATAGTCTATTCTTTCTGCGTGTAACTGGTCACAAAAATCGCCTTGATGCCGCAGGGTTTAGTGCGCTATACGAATGTATAAATAAATACATGAAATAAATAAATATTACAACATTGCTCTATCATGCTATCCAACACCTCAACAATGCTAACAATGAAAGAAAGGTGAGAGAGAGCCTTCAACTAGTTTCACAACGGCATGTATTATCACATCTGTGGCGTTGCCCCTTTAAGGGTACGCACGCGACGGAGTGACGTTCACTCCGTCGCGTGCGCTTTTAAATAAACGGGGCGGTTCCTGGTGACGGCAGATCACCGGGGAGCCCACACCGACAACATCACTGTCTCCGTGTCTTACTATCACGGGGGTGGGGGGCTCACGGAGGCGGATCACCGGAGACCGCCAACAGTGGCGACGAGGCCCGGATCGCTTCCTGGGACAGGCGGGGAGTTTCATCGGGAGCGCAGATGATCGCATGTGAACGCTCCGACGAACTCCGACCGCAGAGAAGGAAGACATTTTGATCAATAGGCCTCGGAGACTCACGGCTTCATAACGAAGCGTCGGTGAGCCATCCGGCCACAATTTTTGGAAATTTCAGCGGCGGATGATCGCTGAATACAGCACATGTCAGTTCCAAAAGGAAATTTTGACATTTTCACTGTTGTTACCGAGCAGAGGCACGGAGACTCCATGGAAAGCCTGCTGTTGCACTAGGGGTCTCTTCCTCTACTCAACTTTTGGACACCTCATTGTCTGCATGCCGGCTGGAGTGACACCTCCACGAAGATCACGGCTGGTGGTGAGTTGCGGCCCCTTTCTTCTCAATCCTTTGGGGTGCCTGTGCGCTTTCCACCATGGATCAGGCTGCTGCTGCTGCTGCTGCTGTGGCTCCTGTACCTCCGCCTGCTCCTCCGCCGAAACCACTGGGGTCCCTACAGCCAATGCCTGAGTTTGATATCTCGGGTGCTCCATCAGGCCTGGGACAGAGGTGGAAGATGTGGATGGATAGGCTGGAGATGTATTTCAGGGCCACAATGGAGACAACGGACGACGGCAAGCTGGCCACTCTCCTATACTCTGCTGGTCCTGCGGTGCATGAGGTATTTATGTCCCTGCAGCCGGTGGACGGATCGTTTGCGGCGGCGAAGGAGGCACTCCACAATCATTTTCTGCCGATGGCCAATGCGGACTATGACCGTTTTCTTATGGGAACGGCTCGACAAAAAGATGATGAGACTCTGGATGTGTTCTTTGGGCGGCTGCGGCGATTGGCAGCACCTTGTGCCTGGAACGACCCTGAGGTTATGATTCGGAACCAACTCATTCAGGGGTGCAGCTCTGGGAAACTGAGACGCCAGATACTGCGAGAGCCGGGCATCACCCTCCCTCGCATCCTAGAACTGGGTAGGTGCCACGAGGTCTCGGAACTGCGGGCAACCAGGATGGAAGCGGGTGCTCGCCCAGCCAAGATGGAAGAGGTCTGCGCGGTCGGAAGAGGCCGCGGGTTAAGGCGCCTCATGAACACTCAGAGCCAGCGCGCGCACGGGTCGAATGCCTCGTGCCTGAAGTGTGGGTACGATCTCCCGCACCCCGTGGAATGCCCTGCAACGGGAGTCAAGTGTGGCAGATGCGGAGGCCCTGACCATTTCGCCAGAATGTGCAGGTCTGCCACCCCCAAGATTGTGCCGAGGGGACCAGTTCGAGCCGGCTTCTTCCGGCCCCAGAGGACCTCCAACGTTGCCCAGGTGGACCAGGGTGACGAAGGGGCCCCTCAGGATGAGGTGGAGGAGGAAGAGGACGAGGAGAACGTGTTTTTCGTGTCCAGTGTGAGCGTGCTCAAGTCCCGCTCCAAAAGACAGCCCAGGTGCAACGTGCTGGTTAATGGAGACTCTGTGCCGATGCTAGTGGACACTGGCGCATCCGTAAATGTAATGGCCCGCCAGCATTATAAGACCATGCAGGCCCCGCCCGCGCTGGCTGCGCCGAAGGCACGCATATTCGCCTTCGGCGGGGACCGGCCTTTGCCTCTAGACGGTGTGTTCGTGGCTGATGTGCAGTATGGTGACTCACACATACGGGCTAGGTTCTATGTCACACCGGTGAGCGACAACACCCTGCTCTGCTGTGCCGCGGCGGAGGCACTGGGTATCGTCACGTTCGCCTACTCAGTGTACTTAGATGACATCCAGGTCCTCCTGGCCAAACATGGATCCCTGTTTGAGGGCATTGGACAGCTGGTGGGTGAGCCGGTCCGGCTCCATATCGACGAATCTATACAACCAGTGGCGCTGAAGCACCGACGGGTTCCTTTCCATCTCAGGGATCGGGTTGATCGCGAACTTGACAACCTCGTGGGGCTGGACATAATTGAAAAGGTTGAAGGCCCCACCTCCTGGGTGTCCCCCATCGTCATCGCACGCAAACCCAAGCAGCCAGATGCCGTGAGAATCTGTGTGGACATGCGGCTCCCCAATAAGGCCATAAAGAGGGAGCGACACCTCACCCCCACCATCGATGACATTATTGCGGAACTGCAAGGTGCGAGGTTCTTCTCCAAGCTCGACCTGAGATCGGGTTATCATCAGGTGGTCTTGCACCCAGAATGCCGCTATATTACTACCTTTACCACACATCGGGGTCTCTATCGATACAAGAGACTGAGCTTTGGGGTGTCCTCCGCAGCGGAGGTCTTTCAAAACATCATAAGGGGTGCACTGGCGGATCTTGATGGCGTCCTTAATATTAGCGATGATATCTTGGTATACGCCAAATCGGAGACGGAGCATCTGTCACGCCTGTCCAAGACCTTTGAACGGCTACGCTTGCTGGGCCTCACCCTGCACAAGGACAAGTGCGAATTCCTGAAGACGACGATCGAATTCTTTGGGTTCGTATTTAAGGCGGATGGGGTGTCCCCGGATCCCCGCAAAGTGAGGGACATTAAGGAGGCGCGCCCGCCTGAGAATGTTGCGGAGGTGAGGAGCTTCTTGGGGATGGTCACGTACTGCGGCCGTTTCATCAGGAATCTCGCATCCCGCTCTGAGCCACTGAGGTCGCTCACCAAGAAGGACACCACCTGGCAGTGGGGCCCTCTGGAACAGGCGGCATTTGACGATATCCGAGGGGCTTTAGCGGCGCATGACACCATGGCGTTTTTCGACCCGAGCCTACAGACGGAAATCGTGGTGGACGCCAGCCCATATGGGCTTGGGGCGGTGCTTACGCAAGTAGGGAAAGACCAGGAGGTCCGACCAATAGCCTACGCCAGTAAGGCCCTTTCCGACACTGAGCAACGATACTCCCAAATCGAGAGGGAAGCCCTGGCGGTGCTGTGGGGCTGTCGGCACTTCCGCCTCTATATTCTGGGGCGTCCCGTGACCGTGGTCATGGACCACAAGCCGCTCTTGCCGATCATGGCGGGCTCGTCATCTCGCCCGCCAGTGAGAATTGAGCGCTGGATGCTCGCCCTGCTGGAGTATGGAGTGTCGTTGATCTATCGTCCTGGTGCCAACAATGCGGCGGACTACCTATCTCGACACCCCAGAAACGACTCGCAGGAGTCGGCATCGGCGGAGGAAGCCGACGAGCACGTCTGCCTGTTCGTGGAGACTGCGACACCCAACTCCATGCAGGTGGAGGAACTCGAGGCTGCGTCGAGAGGCGACGAATGCTTCGCCATCCTGAAGGAGGCCATGCAGAAAGGAGCCTGGAAGACAGTGCTGGAGGCTGTGGAACGAAGGACATGTGAGGCCCGGATCGCCCTCGAGCAATTGTGGAGAGTGAGAGAGGAACTAACATTCTCGGAGTCGGGGCTACTGCTGAGAGGGGAACGAATCGTGGTGCCCCAGACCAAAGTGGCACAGGTCATCGCACTGGCGCACCAGGGTCATCAAGGGGCCCCCAAGACCAAAGCTCGCCTCCGTCAGAAGGTGTGGTTCCCTGAGCTGGAGCGAAAGGTGGAGGCGTTTGTGGCCTCTTGCGTGTGGTGCCAGGCGGCGGCCCCGGCCCAGAAGGAACCATCCATTGAAGCAATGCCCCGAGGGACTCGACCATGGGAAGTGGTGCACGCTGACTCTGGATCCACGTCCAGAGGTACGCATTTTCTGGTGGTGGTCGACGAGTGGTCGAGGTACCCGGAAGTTGAGTTCATAGACTCAGTGGCGTTTGAGAACGTGGTGGTGGCGCTGGAGAAGATCTTTGCCACTCATGGCCTCCCCTCTGTGCTGTGCTCTGACAACGGAGCCCCATTCCAGGGTGAGAGTTTTGCCGAGCTCATGAAGGAGTATGGCATTCAACACCGGCGGGTCACCCCACTGTGGCCCCGCGCCAACGGGGAGGCCGAGCGCATGATGCGCACTCTCAACAAGGTGTTCAGAATTGCCCATGGAAAAGGGGAGTGTTTACAGAGGGCTTTGTACGTCTTCCTGCGAGGTTACCGAACCACCCCTCACTCGTCAACAGGGGTGGCTCCGGCAGAAGCACTCTTCCAGCGGTGCCCGAGAGATGTCATACCGGAGGTGGGGGACAGAGACCCTGCCGTCATCGACAATGAGCAGGTGGAAGAGGACAGACAGGTCAGGACACAGATGGAGAACATCAGGAGGGGCCTCAGACCCCCACACATCGCGCTGGGAGATGAGGTGCTGGTGAGAAATCGTCACCCCCATGGAAAACTGTCTCTCACGTATGAACCCGCTCCCTTAGATGTGGTGGCCGTCAAGGGGTCGATGGTGACAGCCTCGGATGGAACTTCATCGGTAACCAGGAATGCGTCATTCTCCAGGAAGATCGGCGACCCCAGAGTAGACAGCCCGGACAACCGAGAAGGTGAAGGCGCTCTGGATGAAGGTGGGGGAGAAAATTCCGCAGTGAAGTCTCCGGCTCGAGGCGGACCCGGTCCAGGGACACCAGCCAGGGACGGTGGCAGGAGGTACCCCCTGAGATCAGGGCTTGGGAAAGCTGCCCGTCTCAATGACTATGTTACGGACTGAGCTGGGGAGGCTGACCGGGGATTAATGGTCAGGCCAGGACAGGTACCCACGGGGGATCCGGGGTGGCTGTCAATAAATGGGGGTTTTGTTGAAACTTACAGAGTTATATGTGTGATAGATGTGTGCTAGTTAGGTACTCCTGTTTCCAATTTGTTGTTATGGAAAAGGAGGAGTGTGGCGTTGCCCCTTTAAGGGTACGCACGCAACGGAGTGACGTTCACTCCGTCGCGTGCGCTGTTAAATAAACGGGGCGGTTCCTGGTGACGGCAGATCACCGGGGAGCCCACACCGACAACATCACTGTCTCCGTGTCTTACTATCACGGGGGTGGGGGGCTCACGGAGGCGGATCACCGGAGACCGCCAACAACATCTATTTATTAGAGCGCCTGGAGACTGCCCTTGGGTGGTATTGCGGTGCGTGGTATAAATCAACATAACATAACACATGTATTTAATCTTTAAATGGTTTTGGCAACAAAGAAGCAAATTAAGGGCCCCATTCATGGATTATTTGCCTGGTTCAAAGTGACTTTGCACTGCCGACACAAACCTTGATTCATGGAACCATGCAAAGTCCGGGCAAAGTCAGCGAATAGTAATTTTTGCAGTACAAAATGACTTTGTCCCGACTTTGCACTGCAAAAATACACTTTGCACGGTTGCATGAATCAGGGTTTGTGTCGGCAGTGCAAAGTCACTTTGCAGCAGTGCAAAATCACTTTGAACCGGGCAAATATTCCAAGAATCGGGCACTAAATGTTTTGTCCTCTAGAGGATGCATTTGCAGGGGGCTAATGTAATCTGGGACAAATCATGTAATGTGAAAATGTTACGATTCCTGGGCCAGATGCACCACCGGCACAGTCCCAGCGAAGCACTGTGCCAATGCAGTCCTGCGCTGCCACTCGCGCACAACTTAGATGCACTTTTGGAACGTGGAGCAAAAAGACCATGCTGCCATGAGACACACATGGCAGCTTCGTTGATATGCATGTTGCGACTTTAGCACTCGCACCTCATTGCACACAGCACTAAATGTTAGCACAGAAGCAGACATGGGACAGCAGGCTCCTATACCCTTATGCAAAGCGGGTTGCATTGATACCACTGTCCGCAAAGGGAGGTAGTTGTAATAAATGAAAAGCATGACTGCAAAAATACATTTTTGGGGGGCAGGATGAAGTCTGATGGCACTTCGCCAAGGACCCCTAGAGATGCCCACAGCTAATCACAGAGTGGAATCGGACCTCCACAATCATTTCCGCTTTGTGGCCGTTTACAGCCGGCCCTAAACTCTCAGTAACAACTCAATGCTTTGTGTCCATCTGAGTGGTCAAAAACCATGGACCAATTTCCACCCAATGAGAACAGACGGGGGAATGACTGGTAATCTCCCTCTTCTTCTGCCCTCCGACCCCAACAGATTACAATATGAACAATGCTAAATGTGAGTGCAATGCTCGTTTTGTACATTGTGTATTCAGGTGTTGTGATCCAAAAAACAACTTTTTTGAGTTTGTTTTTTCACCAGCAAAACCATGCTGTTGGCTTATTTCTTGTACTTTGATGGCAAATACAGGAACCCACTTCCTCTCATTTTCTATCAAGGTATATTGGGTGCTGCGTAATGCGGATTGGAGCGTCCCAGCGGGAACATCAAAGGGCAGAGGATGGTTCTATGGCATAGAGAGTCCTACAGAGGATTCATCATCAGAAGACCTATGATTTGGTTTCATAGTCTGAAAAGGAACAGATGAATCTTCTCACATCACTGATACCCTTTAACTCAGATATTATTGCACTTGAAGCGCTCAAGCGCAACAATGGTTGCTCTACGCTTACTGAGAACGGGCTTTGATTTCACACTGCGGAAAAAGCTAGATTCCCGCGACTGGTCCAATCTGCAAACCCAACTGCATGAGTAGATCGAGAAGTAAACCTCCACTCCTCCCAAAACCATGTATGGACGCACCTTCCCAACCATGGCAGCAGCCTGTTCCCAGCACAGGACTAAACTCCACCCCTGACAAAGCGGCAACACACACTGTGTACATATCACCACATGAGAGCACTGCACTGTATCACATTATACATGGACGCAATGTAACAGGGCAAATGTAGATCAACGCACATATAAAGTGGCCGGATCACAGCTATGCACTGAAGGGTACACCAAACAGACCACACGTGTGCGTAAATACTGCATATAATTTGCTACGCCTCCGTTTCTATATGGAACCCATCCATGGCTTCACCAGCCAGGGCACTGATGACATTCAGTAACCACCAAAACATGTTATTTCCAATGTGTACCATGAACAAATGTTAATCCCATGGGGATTGCGCCATTGTGGGTATCACAGGGTCACAAGGAGCACTGAAACACATGCACCGCAAGGTCCTGCCAAGCACACCATAGCTGATCAACATACAGAGAACCCATGTCTGTTTGGGAAAATAACCAGCCTTACAGTTTCACTCTTGGCGCCTTATATGATGTATTATACATCAATGGAAATGCATATATAAATGAGAAGCTCGCCTGGCCATCATAACCGCGCTTCCTGTACAGCAAATAACGAGATATGTAAGCAGCCTTTTCAAGGATGCCTTCACCTCAAGTAAGCTACCCTCAAACTGGAACATACCAGGTGTGACGGAAGTTCAGAACATGCATTATGAGGTGATAATGGGGTCAGGATCTTCCTCCATTCCTTAGGTTAACTCCTCACAGGAGGCCTATTCTTTACCAGTCTCGTAGTCCTAAATCAGCTTCTTCACTTCTAGGAGAAATCAGTGTCATGAGTTTCAGGGGCTTACGTTAACCTCTTCTTGGTGTAACATAGGCGTATGGCTCCCATAGTTTCAAGGCCATCTTCATTTTTCTCAGGATGTAGGTGTGAGAATGAAACACTACCGAAGGCTTCTTCAGCTCTCTCAGGGTGGTAGGCAGGCGTGGAGCACCAGCAGTCTCAATGAGTGTGTGTGCATTCTCAGTGGGGTGTGGCTAGGTTTGAGACTCCCACAGTCTCAAGGGCCTGTTCAGCTTTCTCATGATGTGTGGCTCCAACAGTCTTTTGCTGGGATATCACTGAGTAACTGCCAGGAGTCCCTCCAGCTTTGTCACGAGCTGTTTTGAAGGGGGGAACACTCAGCTGTCTCCTCTGCACTCTGCAGATCCTCCTCAGTCTCTTCATGAGGGTTCAGCTGCTAGAACCTCCTCTCCAGTTGCTTCCAAAACTCGATTTGCCGTGTGGACCCCATGTTCAGCCTACATAGTCCAGGATCTTGTCACCCCCATTCACCTCCTCTTTTCCTCTTTGTTCATTGGTCTATTCCTAGTCTACCTAGCTTATTGGCTTTTTAGATGCTTCAGACGTCAAGCCTACCCTGCTGCACTCCGAGTCTTTCGGCGCAATTTCACCAGGTTGGGTGGAAACAACGAGGAAAACCAACCCTGTCCACCATGTTACATCTTCCTTTGCCCCTCAGCAGTAGCATGCTGGCTGATATCTTCTCTCCTATTGTGCAGTGTGGGCTAGGCTTGTGCAAGACACACCAGGTCTCCCCGCAAGTGTCCAGTCAGATGTCCTCTCCATCATCCGGTGAACCCATGGTATGACGTTCGTCTGCCAAGTGCATTGCGGCCATGCAACTCTGAAATTGGGTGCGCTTGCCACTCTACCTGGACAGGGCAGGGCGGTTCCCCACACGTGATAATGCAGGCCGATGGAGGGTATTATCAAAATAAGCAACCATTGTATGACAACTGGCACCCCGAAGCCTGCAGGCTTACAGCGCGGTATAAACAAATAAATTAATTAAATAAATAAATAAACAACTGGGAAAGGTGGCAAATGAAAATCACACGCATGTCAGATGATAATCCCACAATTTCTCTCTGAACCAATGCAATCTGCAGAAAGTACAACCACCGTGTCTCACTGAAACTGAAAGCAGAATTGCAGTCGGGGAATTGTTTCATCTGAATTTCTTTGGACTAGCTTCAAAAGGCAACCAGTGCGAGCAAATCATTAAAGGAGAATGCGTGCACCGTGCACCGCACGGGCGGTGTGTCCTTTGCTGAGGACAAAGCCTGAACTGGTTTGGTGACAGATCAATAAATCAGTTTCTTGCTAATGTGGACCCTGAGTGCGGGACAGGGCACCTTTGCACTGTATGAACGCAACGCAAAGACAAATGTCGTCCCTCTGCTCCCAAAGTCGCCAGCAGCCCAGATTAAGGAAGATTCCGGTGTAACCTTAACCGGCCCCTTTCTAAAATGAATGGGGTCTTGCAAACAGGCCATCTGGGCCATAGTTTTAGAAGCAATAACGTTGGCTGGAACTTCTGGGATCTGCTTGTTGAAGAAATATAAAGAAATGTTGAAACAAAATCCTGATGAACACTCAGAATGTGTCTCCAAAACATATTTTATTTTCGCAATCTCTGATCTTCGTTTCAGGGGATTTTCCTGTCTTTGCATCATGCGGTCAGCCCTGTAAAGATTGACTGTATATGAAAAACAAATGGCATTCCCTTTTCACATGTAATTCACGTGTTCAGGTGTGAAAAGGTAACAATACATCTTTAGAATGACATTTGAATGTCCTAATTGCCAGAATGTGCAGTTGCTCCTTGAAACCTAATGGGGGCATGCATCACCTTAATAGTTAGCAGTGACGTTACAACACATTGGCATAAGGCAGAACTGATCCCATGCTTTTCAAAACAACGTGGCCATGGCTTGCTGCGAGCAAGGTGGCTGATTTTCAGACACAGGTTTCCAGAAAGTTCGGGACAACTCACCATCTTTTCTCCACACTCGTTTCTCACAAAAACCTCCTCATCCGCAGTGCTTTCTTCCAAATCCTTGTGCATTTGGGAAAACCAATGCTAGAGTGAGTAGTGCAGAGCACACTAGTCTCGCAGTTTGTACACTCCGCTCATGAAACACCCAACTGCCTGTAACCTCACTTTTACTAACGACTGTTGTGTTCGGAGCCACCGCGAGTGTAGGTGAGTCCCGTAGACTATCTTAACCTATCTTACTCTGCTGTATGCCCCATCCTGACCAATTCTCCATTCTCTGGCTGTACCTCAGTATATACTCCACTGCGGGTGAGAGCCGCCCATCTGTACTCCATTGCTACCAGTTTTCACATCCTGGTTTATTTGAGTGTGTCCTTTCACCTTTTGGTGGGGTACAGTGGCTCATTCACCTTGCTGGTTAAGTAAAATGCATTTAATTTATTAATGAATACTAAATCAGGTGGACACCTTGATCTAATGCCTCCTTGGTTATACAATCCCACCCCACAATTCTGGTGAAGAAAAGAGCAGTTTGATCAAAACTGACATTTATTTAAATAAAGCATTAAAGGTGAAATTAATGCAAAGATGGTCCCCAAGCTTTAAGTAAGGGAAGTCGCCACAATATTACATAATCACAGGCAGCTTGTCCACAAAAACAAAATTAATTTGTCTGCCTTTATCTCACTATTTCTCACAGACAAACATTCGTTTCCATAATCAATTATTTATAACTTTTGAGGTCTGAATAACTAAAACATTTTAAATGTAACTTTGCTGCTTACCGACTGTTAGGCAAGAATTGATGTAGTAACCTTCTAGGAGACCACACAACCCTTGTCCTCTTGGTATTAGGTAACCCACCTATTGATATAGGCCTGTACTACACAAGTTGGTAGTGTGACTGAGCAGCCAGGCTTATCTCAAGAAAGGCAAATGTGAGCTATAGAGATGTAGCAATGAAATCCACAAATACAAGCAGCCAGGTAACACTTACACGCAAGGTTATTCAGTTAAAATTATGATTTATTTATTTAACGGTCCTTTTTAAATATATATTCTTTAAAAAGGGCAATATCTGTAGCAATCAAATATACTTGAAAATACTTTTCCAGAATCAACACAAAGCGGGTATATACTCTTTAGAGATGCTTTTTACACACTTCCTACAGCCTGAGGTGATTTCACAAACTAGGACAGTAATTGCATTTATAGATCACTAGTACACTTTGTAGATTCTGAAGTTCGCAGAAAGGAAAGGTTAGAGGAAGGAAACAGGTTAAACAGGTTCTCAGAGCATGTGAGCACTTTAAATCTTCCCAATGAAGTCTAGATAAAAACCTTTCCCAGCAAGATTAGTTTAAAACCAATGCATCAACAATGAGGGACAGTAAGTATCAAAGTCAAATGGAATAGAAGAGTCTGCAGTGAGCCAGGACAGCCAAAGTCAATTGGAGCAAAGTCTATGGAGCTGAGGCACTTCTTATAGAGTAAAAAGTATTGCACAAAGTTAGAGAGTTTGTTGAAGAAAAATCACTGTAGGGTCACAAGCTGTTACACTTGTGAAGGTTAGAGCTGAAATCAACTCTAGAAAAGCAGCAGTCTCAACTGAGAAGAGCAAGATACAGATACTGAGGTAAGTACCCCAAGTCAGAACAGTACCTTTGGTTAGAAGAAGAGTGGTCCAGCTGGCTTCTCTCTGGTTGCAGTGATGCAGATCTTGTGTTCCTGGGCCTCAGTTGTGGGGACAAGAGGGAGGATGTCTGAGGACTACTGCAGCAGCAATTTGAAGGTCAGCGGCAGCTACGGGCTCTTTTTGGATCAGCAGCACTTCGCGGTTTCAGCGCCCTGTAAACAGCACTACTGCGGATCTTGGTTACCGGTTGGGCTTCCTTCACTCCTGTACTCTGGTGAGGGGACTCGAGCTATGGTCATCCTGCTTCTGGAGGGTCCTGGGGAGACTCCTGTAGCTTCTACCCAGATCACAGACGTTGCACTCAACTACAGATTTCTCGACACCTAGCACTCGGTTCCTGCAGCAGCAAAGAAGTATAGCCAGTTGGGGAAGGTGGTCCAGTGGAGTTCGTCTCGGCCTTAGTTGGTCCCACTAAACCAAGGGAAGAAGTCGTCCCTTCCGGAGCTTCTCTTGTCGATCAGAAAAAGAAGTTTCAGCACAGCAGCAGGGCTTCACCGGACAGTTCAGCGGTCCAGGAGGATGCAACAAGCGTTGTTCACGATTTCTTCATCAGGTTGTTCTTCCCAGTGGTCGACTCTCTCTCTTCAGTCCTAAAACCCTCACCTTTTAAGCAGGTTTCTCCCATTCATGCACAGGCTAGCTGTCATTCAAACAGCAGGGTGGCTGTTCTGCAAGGGCGACCAGCCGGCTAATTAGAACTGGGTGGATTCAGGCTTTCCTAAAGACAAAGGACAGGGGAGTTTCAGGAACCTCCCTCACTTACTGCCCTTCCAGACACACTGGAGCCAGAGGCAGGCTTCAGTACTGAAGCCGGCTAAAGGCAAAATGAACAAAGGGCTCAGACCTGGTTTGGCGCACAGAGTAAAACCCAGGAAAGACCTCAAAAACAGAAAATGGCAAAAAAACCAAAACCGGGGCTATTTTGACAAAATGGTCACCCATGGGTGCTGTACTGCAGTTGAGGATTCAGCCTGCGGTAGAAAAGCGCAATGGTAGGAACATTGAACCACTGCCACCTGCCATTTAAAGTAGGGAGGGTAACATAAAACATGTTACATGAGTAGGTAGGAAAAGGGGCTACTAAGCAACCCTCAGCAATCCACATAAGATGGTGTGTGCTGGACCTACAAAGAGAAAAGGTAAGTAAAGTCAATTTTGCTTTGCTATTCTTGAGAACAGTAGTTCACACAAGAAAAGGTATTTAAACCTTAGGAGAAAACTAAAGGATTTCTCTGTGACACTGCACTGAAGGTGCTGTGTGTCACCATACAAAAGGTAGATGCCTATGGAGTTTGTCATACTCCAAAAACAAAGGAAACACATAATCCTAATCAGGTCAAAACACATGAGATTGTGAGAAAAAGGGCTCACTCACTCCAGGGTAAACATGTAAAAGTCCTTAAGTCCAACAAAAGAGCTTGGGGTCTGTAAGGTTGAAGGGAATTAGCACAGCAATGAGAATTCTCCCTAACACCGACCATTGGGTTTAAACATGCAACATAGCAATCAGGAGGGCAGATGAGTCATAATAACAGGATTCATGAAAAAAATTGTTTACTTTCTCTAATATGCTAGCATCATTAAACTACACATAAAGTCGCACTCGTAAATAATAAAAAGGACTTTTGCTTTCCCCAATATTACGAATAAATGCTGTTATCAAAGAATTTCTGCCTGCCTCTTCCCTCCCATGTAAATATGGTGTTGCGGCCTACTAATGTGTGTGTCTAAAATAAGCTCATAATGAATCGTATCAAACTCCTGCAGGTTTCAGGTTACGGAAGCACTGCCACCAATTTAGAACAACACAAAGAGAGGAGACGCCAGGAAGAAGAGTAAAGTTGGGTCAACCTGGAGTTAAATAAACTATATGAACGTAGAGACCCTACTTACTTTGCACTAGTTAAGTGGCTAGATTTTGTTGCTAGACACACAAGAGGTTTAAGCATATATAACCTCTTAATATTGGAATCAATTAATACAACAAAATAACCCTATCAAAAGAGCTAGTAAGCAGTTTTTATTAACATGTAATTTTCGTTTAAAAACAATTATACCAAAATATATATATCCTCTTTATCACAATACAAAATATAGATCATACAGTGATAACACTTATAATACATTACATAGCATTGTCTATATTATTATAATCTTTGTATAATTCTCAGACAATTGTTGGCGAAATAAAACATTACATTAGACTCTAAATGAATGATTCATTTTCTTCACATGATGTACAGTAGGGAAACTACTTAAGCGCACCATTCAGAAAACATGACAATGTCCTACTACAGGACTTTTATCATTTAAAATTTTCCATAACAGTCCGTATTCTCTGGGTATCAGGATTATTTGTTTACACCATTGTGTCTGGTTGGATTTCTAGAAATAAAATTCCATTTTAAACTGGCAATTTCTGCATCTCCTATTTTCACTTGACATTGGTAAAAATAAACCCTGTGTTTATGTGAAATGTACTCAAGGCCTGATATTGTCCCTGTGATGGTTTAGTTTGTGGCGCTATCCCCATGTTTCAAGGGCTGTCTTTCAGGCAATTACCTGCAACCTGCAGGTGCACCATTGTCATGGTAGCACGTAAGAGGTGGAAATCATAAACAAAATGATACATTTTTCTGGTGCGTCTCACACTTACATTTGAAACCATCTTTGTTTGTCTTTGATTCTCCCTGCACCTAGCCATCTGCCTTGCACTTGAAAGTAGCAGCACAGTTCCCTGGTTTTCAGCATCAGTTTGCTTTAGGGAAACAGCCACTGGTTCCATTTACATTGACACTGAAGCCCAGCAGGTATGCCAATGTTACTCTGAAGATATAGCAACATAAAACCTGCTATGTCACACTGTACCAGTGTATTACCAAAGCCATATTACACTGATGATGCCCTCTGCCTGTCTCCCAGCAGCCGTAGGTGTTTATGGTGGTTGAGCCTGGTCCAGCAGTATCCTCACCTGTGCTATACATTTTTCCTGTGGGCAACTCAAACATAAGGAACTCCAAGGCAGTAATTGGCTCTACCCTGGCGGCCATCTGTAACATTAAATAATTAAAAAAGAAAAAAAACATACTGCTGAAACTCTAAGGCCTGATTTGGTAGTCCAACTCTGTTGCACTGCTGTATCATTGAAAACCATGCAATCTGGCTGTATAAGTATATTGCCATGATCATTCAACTGCATCGTGCTCTGCAACGTATTGTCACCTGTGTCACCCACTGCACAGCATTGCTTTAACGGTTTCAATCTGCTTTTACATTTTGTGGTAAGAACAAATAACACACATATTTAATAGACTGGGCCTTCTGTATGGGTATGGCCTTCACCCATGCTGCACACAATGCAACTTTCAGCCCAGCATTTAGATTGCACCTGTTAACCTTCATTTGAGCCTTAATAGTGGTGAGGACTGCTAAGTAAGCCACAACACTTTTGCTGTCTAAATTGTGGAAGGTTAAGGCTACATTCCAAGCGACTCAGTGGACAGTGTGCAGTGACAACAAAATATACGTAGACATGATTTACAAGTCCGTTCAGACTGATTCATTCAACATTTCATATTCCTACCTCACCTAAAAACACATTGTCCGATATTCAGACTTTGTACAGATGCCTTTAAATCGAACGTACGTTAAAGAATCGAGTACCAAAAGATTGAATTACAAAATTGTGAACACCACTTGTACACATTTTGTAACTCAACCTTTTTTCCTCCGCCACGCATGTAATGTATGCAGGGACACCCCCTTGACCTCCGAAGCTCATAATACCGAACTAGCGGAGCGGGGGACACCCCCACAAATCCCGCTCCCTTGTTCGGTATTTTGGGATTCTGCTTGTCAACCAGACCGAATGCACACTAATTTTGCATTCAGTCTTTTTTTCGGTCTTTTTGTGCAAACTCCATTAAATCATCTGTTTCTCAAGTCCTCAATTTCAAATGGCTAAGGTACAGTATAAAGACACTCAGACTCCAAGTTAGAAGCCTTTAATCCATGTAAGAGATTATTGAATCCACTAAAACATACGCAAATTTAATTCAAGCTGAATTCATAGGCATAGTACAATACTTCCACAGAAGTACACAAGGACTGAGACCAAAGACAGAATGAGCAAAGTAGAAGACTCAAATAGTTCACACATTGCTTCCTGCTGAGCCACTGATAAGAACATTGTCGCTTACAAAAATACCAAAACTGGAAAACGGGAACAACAAGGGTAATCTGTGTATACTGGGCTTTCCAAAACCCTCAGACACTAATCCTCCTTCATGTGAAAAATTGCCAGAAATCTGGTTATTGAAACTTCAGAGAATCAGTTTGCTAAAATGCTGGCAACTAAAAGCACTCTAGTGACTCAATTATTGGCCACAAAACAAAGGATTCCCAAGAGTCTTAAAGGGGTAGTTCACTCAAAAATTTTATTGTCTGGCCCATAAGAAATATATATTAAAAATATTTTTAAAGAAAGATACTATGCAAACTTTTGGGGAAATGAGGCTCAAAGTTTTGAAATGGGGGCATCCATTTTGTGAAATGAAGCAGCCTCTCTGGTTCATGTTAAGCTCTGCTCCCGTGGCAATAATCAAGCAAAAGCCCCCTACTGGAAGCTTTGGCTTACTGCTGATAGAGAGCAGAGCTTAACATGATGAGGAGGCGGCCACAGTAATTGCCTTCACTTTCATTTTATGTTTCCTGTGCTCCCCAGGCCCAAGGGAGCACAGAAAACGTAAAATGAAAGGCACTGCAATTATAAATACCTCAACGTCTGCCGGCGGAGTCTTCATAATTGCTGTGACTTTCTTTTCAAGTTTCCTGAGCACAGGCAAAGCATACATAATTGCAGCGACCTTGGTTTTAAGTCTCCCGGGCTCCCCCGTGCCTGGGAACCCGGGAGACTTAAAACGAAAGGCGCAGCAATTGCCAGGACTTTCGTTTTAAGTCTCCCGGGCTACCCTGGGCTGGCAGAGGCCAGGAAAGCAGGAAGATTTTTTAAAAAGCACCCACCAGCAGCCCAGCGCAGGAAGGAGCTTGACAGCATTCTCTGGCTGTAATATGCAAAAGCTCCCAGAAGGGGGCTTTTGCTTCATTATTGCAGCGAGAGCAGAGATTAACATAAGCACAGGACGCTCATTTATTTGAAAAAATTGATGCCTCAGTGCTTGAAATTTTTGACTTTGAGCCTCATTTGCTCAACATTTTACATAGGCACTTTCTTTAAACATATGATTTATATATTTTTTTATTATGGCCCATCTTTTGAGACAATACCATTTTTGAGTGAACTATCCCTTTAATATTTAGGTGTCTCCCCTTCAAACACACAATTGATATTCTGTGTGCCATCCCTTCAATGGCTTGGAAAGTCCATATGATTTCTGTCACTCCAAAAACAGAGCCAGGCCAATCCAGAGAGTCCTTTCTCACCAACTGGCACAAGGTAGGAGACTTGAACATCTGTTTTGACTTTTTTGGTCAGTCCAAATTTAGGATTAGACAGAAAAATTAATTAAAGGAGTATTTAACTGACTATAACTAAGGCAATACTGTCCCGCGAGGCACTAGAATGGGAGGTTAGGAGGACACTATGGTACAGGACAAGGACTAAGACTACAATGAGAGATTAAGGATTGAAGACGGAGTAGAAATGGACAAGGGGATAGGAAGAGGAACTACTACTAGGATGAGCGACTAGGAATGGGAAAGGGGCTTTGAATGAGGGACTAGTACTAGGATGGAGGATTAGGATATGTGGCTAGGACAATGGACTATGATTAGGATGAGGGGAAAGAGACGAGAATGAGAGACTAGAGCTAGGATGAGGGGTAGGATAAGGCATTGGGACTAGGGTGAGGTACTGATTTAGACACCATAAATAACAGTGCAATGTCATTTTCGTTTGTTTACTCTTGCCTCTCCTAGGACATCTTGGCAAATGAAAGGATGGTGATTGACAGAAAGAGAAAGCATTCTTGCATCTTAACTCCTGTTTGGCAGCCGTTTAATAATACAACCCCTCATTGGTTGATTTGGCAAAAAGCACACAAAATAATTGTTGACACTGCCAATGTATGCCACAAACATTACCCGTTTCCATGTGTGAAGGCAGAGGAATAAACAGATGTCATTAAACAAATTTGGGTTTATCTATTTCTTTAATTCTCATTTGTTCTTCGACAAACAAAGGCCAGGTTTTCCTAAATATGTTCATTAGGACACTGGTCCTCAGTCTTTCGTTCTCCTTTTACGTCAGGGTCGTCATTCTGTGTAGCCACTTGGTGTTATTGGGCCTCATTACACGGTAGGCGGTAACCATGGCGCTATTAGTGCCATGGTTGCCACCGGTATTTTACTGTGTCCGCCTTGGTGGATGGCGGAATTACCGCCCTACTCCAAGGTGAGCGGGGGCGGTAATTCCCCATTCACCAAGGCTCTTCCCCATTCCTATTTTTGCCCCCATAGGGCATAATGGGAATGGGGAAGGTGCTAATTACGGTACCGCAAATTGCGGTACCGTAATTAGCTCCGAGGTCCCTTTGCGGCACCCTACTTTAACGGCTGGTAGAACCAGCCGTTAAAGTCGGGTCCTGCAAAGGGAACTCGTAGTAAGGCGGTAGGGGTTTACCAGTACCGGTGCCCTTACCGGTACCGGTAAAACCCTACCGCCTACCGTGGAATGAGGCCCATAGTATCTAAAGGACGTCTGTGTTAATACAGATCCTGCATGGGAAGTACAGGAGCTGACACAATATCACATTGGTCTTCATTGGTTTAGCTACCGGGTACAACTACCCTAGCACCCTGAGGTCCTCCAATGGGATTGAGGAATAAAACACATCTGGAAAAGTTGGACCCCATGGCTCTTAGACTTTTCCTGTTCTGTAAGGTTCCATTAACAGTCACTCTTCTTCTGTGGCTCTTAGTCAACACTCTTCTCCACCACCTAAGTAGTACATTTGTGGCCTGGGTCTTAAAGGACTCTCCACTCACTTTCTTCCTGCCCTTATTCACTTCACTATTCTCCTCCCTCTGTTATCTTCCTCACTTACCCAGTTCTCTTTCCTCCTCCTCTCTCTCTCTTCATCTCTCCGCTCCATCCTCCACTTCACCTCTCATGACATTCTTATTCCTCCTTTCCTTTTTCTTTCTTTAGCTGTTCCTCCTCCTACTCTCCTTCCCCTCTCTGCGTTTCTCCACCTCCTTCTGTCCATACACCACTAAGTCATTGCCCTACTCCCTCTTCCGCCTTCGTCTCTGATCTCCCTCTGTCTTCTCGTATCTCCCTCTTGCCAACAGTCTCCTAAATCCCACACTTCCCTCTTGGCGGGGCCCTATTTATATCCGCTCCAGGACTGTGACCAAATGTATGAGTGGGAAGCCTGTGGCAGACTGTGAGATAATGGGCAGCAGGGTCTCTGACTGTCAGGGGGCATGAACAAACTACCATTTTTCATGTGTGTTCACTTCCTTACGATTGCATCCTGTGTCGATGAAAAATAAAAGCCTTCCGTTTCCTCGCCTCCGTTTAGCCTTGCCTTTGCCACAAGGATGCGATAAAGCACCACCCATGTTGGATGGTGGATGTTAAAACTAATATAGGAGGATTTACAGAAATACCTTGTGCAGTATTTTTGTAAATCTGCATCCACTATTGCCAATATAGACTACCCCATGGGGTAAGGGTAGTTAACACATGCAGTCATTCCTGCAAAATATCTTCGCATATAACATGATAATGGGCCTCATTACACGGTATGCGGTAACTATGGCGCCATTAGCGCCATGGTTGCTGCCGGTATTTTACTGTGTCCGCCTTGGTGGATGGCGGAATTACCACCCTACTCCAAGGTGAGCAGAGGCCGTAATTTCCCATTCACCAAGGCACTTCCCCATTCCCATTTTTGCCCCCATAGGGCTCAATGGGAATGGGGAAGGAGCTGATTACGGTACCGCAAATTGTGGTACCGTAATTAGCACCAAGGTCCCTTAACGGCGGACGTCGGGTCCCGCAAAGGGACCTCGTAGTAAGGCGGTAAGGGTTTACCAGTACCGGTGCCCTTACCGGTACCGGTAAACCCTTACCGCATTCCGTGTAATGAGGCCCAATGCCTTTTTTCCAGGTACCATTTTGTGATTTCTTTCTTTGAGATGCATTTCGCAATTTTGTTTTTTTTGCGTCTACTTTGCTCGATTTAAAATTACACTGTGAAATGATAACCCCACACCACACATCTGCATTGCTCTTTCCTGCACTGGCTTAATGTGCTTAATGTTATTCAATTATATTCATTTTTATCACGCATTTCCATAATGTTGTTTTAGAGATAAAGTAGTGCGGCAGGTATGTTTAAGGTAGCCACATCCAGCTATCGTCGGACACTTTCTTTGCAATATTCCTACACATTTGTATGTTAGAGAACTATTTCTGCTGAGCCTAATAAATGTCTCGGTTATAGTTTTTTCTAATTAACTGCGTGCCATGGGGACACGTTTCAATTTTCATTGCTCCTAAGCTCTGCCAATTGCTTCCTTTTGCACAGTTTGATCATGCTTTATTTTTAGAATAGTGAAAGATAAGCACCACTGTAAACCCATTTGGGATTTTTTTCTTTTTTTTGCAGTAATGAAAAGTTGTGGTTATCTGATAAAGCACTAAAGAAAACCTTGATATAATAGGTTTATTATATTTTCAACATGTGTTTATTTCATCCAGTTCGCCCCACCATGTTGTGGGCTCTATAGGTCTCTAAAAGATCTATCAGTACTGCATGGTGTGATTAATCGAGGGATTTTGTCCCTTTTCCCCAAAGCTGAGGATAGGGAGGTGAGCCAGCTCCGCAACACCCTCCCAAGGGTTTGAGGCAAGTGAGACCTCACCGGGAGAGACTCCTTCTGGGGACGGGACTTCCGTTCCTGTGGGGAATTCCCTAAAAGGCACCCTGAAGTGGCCTACTTGGGATATCAGACCTACAAAACAATATACAATACAGAGATTGTTTGAAGAGAGAACTAACATATGTTTTTGTAAACAAGAAAGAGAGCATATCACTTTAAATAGAAATCCTCATATAACTGGGACAAGGACACTGGAGTGGAGGGAGACGCCGCAACAAGCGGAGGGAGAGAGACGCGAACTTCAGCCAGGGAAGGTCCAGGGCGACATAACAGCTGAGATGGGAGGAAACTGCAACCCGTAGAGCTTGTGAGTTTAGAAACTGCTTGGGAGTCAAAAGCAGAGAAAGAGAGCCGAGAAGCTAACGGTGGTGGTGTGACCACAGTAACTTTGTGGTGAACCAGCGGTCCACAGAAGGACACCGAAATCACTGGGTGGTCAAAACAGCATACTGTCCGGATACCCGCTGGATGACCAAGCCGTGGCGAAGGTCAAGTGTGGAATGCGGGACACTGGAGTGAATGGAGATGCCAAGAAACCAAGGAGCACAATGAACTCTGAGTGAACGAAGTCCCCGGAAATGTTGTCCCAGAGAATCCAAGGTAACAGGGAGAACGGGAGGTCGGGAAGGCTGCTGAGGAATCATTATGGGACTGCTCCTACTCGTCCCAGTCGAATTGACGAAAGCATAACATGGAAATTAAGAAAGTGGAATGATGATAGCAAGATAAAACTGAATGCAATACATTTTGAGAGAGAAACCTAAAATAACAGAGTAATGCCTTAGGAGAAAGCAGAGTACTATATATGCCAAAAGACAGCATGTATGAACTGAAAGAGTATTATGAATTAAGAAGAAGATAAGAAACCCCACGAGGGACGATAGTAGAGTCTGGATATCTTTACCATGGGAAGAAAGGAAAGTACCCCTATATTGGAAGAGGAAAGAGGGGGAACCTAAATGAAAGAGAATGGAATGAGTTGAAATGTAAAGAAACCCCTAGAGTTTGTGAAAGACAAGAAGGACTATCTGGGAAAGAAGTGAACTATAATCACCCGGAAGGCAAATCCCTAACAAAGGAACCAAAGTTACGCAAAATCCATTAATATGGATCAAAGTATTAGTCCAAGGTTAAAGAAACCAATAATTGAGAAAGTGCTGAAGTCTAATACAATCTTGAGAGTTACGTGAACTGGTTAAAGAAGTCACGAAACTCTATTTGAAAATCACCCATTAAGGAGAACCAAGAAAAAGAGATTTGCAAGAAGCAACCCCCTGGAGAAGGGAGTCATTATTTTGTCTTTAGTTGTTAGAATAGTGGTAGGGCCAATTAGGGTTAGTTTTTGACTGTGTACTTATTCTTTGGGACATTCACAGTTGAGTGAGGAGCACCTTAGTTAATTTGATAGGAGGGGAACACCCCGTAGCAGTAGGTAAAGATAGTCCTTAATCTTATTCTTTAATAAAACTGTTGTTGATAGTTAAAACTAATAAAATAATAATACAACTTCAGAGTGTCCCCGTTCTTCTTCTGACCCGCCACAATAGTTATGGTGACCACATGTCCCGGTTTTGCCTGGACCATTCCGGAATTAGGCCATGTGTCCTCCGTCCCAAATTTCTTTTCATTGAAAAACCCTGTCCTTGTTTTAGGAAAGGGAGGGTGACCACTGCAGAGACGAAACAAATCAGTGACATGTATGAGCCATGAACAGTTTCCATTATCTATCATATACATCTCTGCCTCCCACCAGTCGGCTCAAACCCCCGACCTGCCTTTTCAGAGCGACATGCATTGACCGATTGTGCCACGGAGACCAGATAACACGCATGTATTGCTTAAAGCTCTTTTGCTTTTAACATGGCCATTGTCACAGCGCAATATGCAGTTTATATGTAAAAGAAATTGTTGAAAATGTTACTTATTTTAATGTGCGATCCCACCGAGTAGGAAGGGGGCCTGGAAGGGTTTGAATGGGCTGGGGGGCGCTAGTCCTACTGTTATGTTTGTGGCTTGTCACATTTTTTAATTTTCAAAATCTAGTTAACCTATTCATGGTTACATAATATCCAACCATGTTCCTCGAAGAATTTAACTTGGGTTATCACTTTTAGGAAGGCATATGAGAAGCTGCTGCATTTCAGGGAGAGGTACTGTTTATTCAAAGGAAACCCAGTAAGTTTGAAGCCTCAGCACGACTGAGGGCCTGATTCTCAAGTTGGTGGTAATTGCCAAAAATGTCGTAAAAAGGGCTAACAACATTTTCGGTAATTATACCCTATTCTGAAGGTGGCCCAATCTTCCGAAGTCAGAATGATTGCGCCACTTTAGGAATATGGGTGCCGGTTGCTAGGAAGGGCTGGAAACCGATCTAGCAACCGGCACTCTCGTTAACTCTGTCTTTGCATGGTTATTCTTGTGGCACTCCTCCAATTTCATAAGTGCTTGAAATTGGTGCTGAAGTACGGTACCAAATTGGTGTTATACAGGAGGAGTGCCACAAGAAGCACATGGAAAGAGGGAGTGCCACAAGAAGCACACGGCCGTTTGGGTGTGCAGATGGTGACATGTGGGTCCAGCATTGCATTTTTTTATCTTTGTGTCCAGAAGAGTGCATACTGCCATCCACAAGGATGGCAGTATGCACTCTTCTGCAAATAAAGATAAACAAATGCAGTGCAGGACCCAACTGTCAGCATCTGCACACCCAAAAACCACGTGCATTTTGGTTTTCATCTCAGCAGCATTTTCGTTAAATAACGATTCCCTCGTTATTTAACGAAAATGCTGCAGAGATTCTGGAATCCGGCTGTATCCATTAGAAACAGGCAGATTACAGCGAAAGGCCTGTCGTGCTTTGCGAAGACGCCCAGGCCCACATGAGAATAGCAGTGGCGCCTGGGCGTCAAGAAATGGCGCAGTGAGTCGTGCTATTTAGCACGCTCACTGTGCCAAGATGAGAATGGGGCCCTTGAAATCTCGATAAAGCACAGTCCATGCCTGCAAGTCGTTTTTTAAGGTAAAAGCAATGGATCTTGCAGCAAGGATCCTTTAACATGTTTGTCCGCTACAGTTAAGACCACATGAGCTTCCTCAGGCAGCAATGTTTTGAAAGCTAGTAGACAAAAGTATGGAGCTAGCCAAATAAAGGTATGATCACTGCAAGGTTCTCCCCTCCACTCCTACACTGAGACTTGCCGATCTGCTCACCCCCCGTTTCCTCCCATGGTTGCTTGTGGATTCCTGGCAGCCAAGTGCCTGATCGCCCGTCTCGTTATTTGCCGCTCCCTTGTATAATCCCTTTTTTCTCTGCTTCCCTCGCTGCGTACCTACCCCTTTGACTTGTAAAGTGCTCTGTTGCTTCCCAAATCTAGGTCCGCTCTCAATAAATACCCTATTAACAATAATAAAAATAATGATAATACTAACAGTGTCCTTTTTTTGTTGCCTCCTTTTTATATTTAAACAACATGCTGTGTTCCTTTGCTTAACAGAGTGTTCCAGCCTCTCTTTGAAGCTATTTATGAGTAGAGGCCCCAGTAGATGGGCCAAGGATATGAAAGGCAGAAGGGGGAGGGGTCTGCGTGTGGGATCAAAGGCTCTAGAAACCCATGCGCACGAGGTGGGACGCCTTTAGCAGAGCTCCGGTTACCCCAGGAAGTCAATGGGTCCTGTCATGTTTCTGCAAACTCCGCCCAGTAGCTCGTACTCTAGCCTAACTAAAGTGGGATGCCTGCTACTTCACCTTATGGTCCATCTTTCATATGTATATTTTGGTCAGATTGGAGACAAGCACAGGTTGCTGTTTGTTCTCTATAAAGAAATGTTGGGCTGGACTAAGGTACAACCCTTTTCATCTCGCAGAAAATATTGTTTATTGTTGATCTGCGTGACTTTGGTGTCCTACATAACTCTTTAAGCCTCACTAACTAACTCTTACATATATACAGAGATTAGTTATAATATATCCCCCTGGCTAAATACAATTTGGGGTTCAATTGAGGCTCTTTACTGTCTACGGAATTTATGCACTTTTGAACTAAGTTAGGCACATTGCACTTTTGCTTACATCCTAGGATGTTTAGTAAAATAATATGCACTTTAACTAGATATGTTTAGTATCAATTATATGTTTTTAAGCTGTTTTTAATTGTATGGCAATTGTATATGTGTTTATTAAAGATTGTTTGAATATATCTCTATGATTCCTTGACCTGATCTGTCCCCATAATTGGCTCCCTCACAGTGCGTAGCTTATTCCATTGATTGATTCTATGGTTCTATTCCCATGAACTTCCTTTTTCCCCTCTGGTGGGTCTGTCTTATATTTGAGTTCATAGGGCAATCTAAAGATGCCACATTCTATATTGGGGTATTGCATACCCATATTTGTCTGTGTACTTTCCGGAGGTTTTCACCTCTAAGTTCCAGTCCGCTCTGCTTGAAATAACAGCGGCTGATGTTGGGGCAGACGTGCACATATTAATCCCACACAAGTTGTGTAGTTATTCAATTTGAAAACAAACGAACATGTAAACTGCATGATGGTTGCATCACTAAGGGTTTTGCTTTCAAATTAAGGACCAATCGCCTGCGGACCTTCCGCTTTTCCTCCTGGTTCTCTCGCGGTGACCTCCCACTGCTCAAACAAAGGGCAGTGCAAGAGTCTGAGACCCAAAAGCGCCGCACCCCACCTCTTGCAAGGGGGCGTTTGCCGAGGTGAGGATGTGAGGGGTTTCAGAAGTATTATGAAGAGTGGGAAGTCTCAGTAGTGTAGAAAAGATATGGGTGAACGTTAAGGGAACTAAAGAAAGCACCCTAACTAGTGAGAGAGTATCTAGTTTCAAAATGTAACTTTTGGAACTGCGCCCTGAAGACGGGATGCACCACAGATCGCGGTTTGGAAGAGAAGGCCCTATTCCAATGTCCAATAGACTGGCACTGCAGTGGCACACATGCTGGCCGGGAAGGACTGAAGTCAAATTGGGACAATAGATACGCACAGTTTTGAAAAGCAATTACAATTCTATGACATACATTCTCCCAATGTTTCTTACTGTATTGAGTCCTCTAGCCCAATAAATATGCATTTAGGGTGCAGTGTCGAAACTTACGTGCCAGTAGCATAATCAGAGGTAATACTCGAGTCCTACCAGGGTAAGTAAAAAGTATTTGATGCCATTTTATCGTACATGAGATCAGGGATGTCATTTGGGGGTCGGCAGGGGTTGCACCTGCGACCCCTGAGGTCTCCCTTGCTACCCCTAAAAAAAAAGATTTGAAATCTTTCTTTTTTTTTCTTCTATTTTTTTTTTACATTGACGCTCCTGGACTGGGAAAAAACAGGGGGTTCCACACAAATGTAACACTTTGAGCAGTGGCCCTAAATAAGAAAGAATAGGAATAAGAAGTAATGTGCCTTTCTGGAATTCTATACAATGCTAGACTCATTAAAGGGGTGAAAGGTTGTGTTCTATTGCTTCCCATGACGTCACTTCGGGGGTGGGGTCAAATTACATCACTTCCTGTGGTGTCATCAGCGGTCAAGGGTCATATGATGTCACTTCTGCTACCCCTGGCATTTTGGTGAAATGACGTACCTCCATGATATGATGTAAATATCAGAACTGCAAAGATGTCAACACTAAAGAGGCACAGCAGTAGTCCAGAGATTAAGATGAATTTGTGAGAACTATGCAGGGAGGGTGGATATGAGGATGGCAACGAGGGGAGACATTCAATAAAGACACAAAAGCCTTTGTATATTTAACACTGAAAAAATAAAATACAAGGATGGGACTCGGTGTGATATTTGTGAGAGGGGTTCAGGAAAATTGTACTTATTGTTATTAGTGCCAATCAATCACCACACACGTCTTTCACGACAGAAAAAATCTTTACAAAAATCTCCAGCAATAGCAACATATATTTGTTAAAACGGTACAGATGTTATGTTTGAAAAAGCAGCGAAAAGTTTATTTGGAGTAGGTCTTGGCAGGATTTTGTGAGGATTGCCGAAGGGCTGGCAGTGGGGGAGGCCCCCTCGGCCCCAGCTGATCGCTGATGCACAGACTTAAATGATGTTGAACATTTAAAAATAAAAACATTTTCACTAAAAAAATGAGCAGTAAAAATCCACAATCAATAAAAGCGAGTGATGGGGAGGAGCCACAGATGAGCTGTATTGTGACGCCATAACTGTTGCAGTGACAGGTTCCTTAGAGCTGCAACATGTTGATGTTATACATCTAAATTCAGAAGTTATCCAATCCCAACTCAGGAACAGGCCATTTACAAAACATCACCTCGCTATTCTCTGCAATGCTTCTAGTGAAACATGGCGTTTTGGTGAAATGGGTACATTATTTAAGCAGTATTGCCCTCTGCCGTTCGGGTTGATGTAGAATGAATGACCACTGAGATAGTGAATGATGCTAGTTATTAGCCATCACAATATGTTTGTGGTAAGAGCCACAGACGAGGATGCAAGGGCAGCAATGACGTTTGTACATCAATATGAAGGGCTTTTACAGCCTCCATCTTCCCAGTCCCTCTCCCGGTCAGTTGTTTTGGAGCTCCAGTTGAGGACCAGTGCGGTGTGTTAAGGACTGCATTTCAAGTAATCGGATTGGCAGTTCCGGTTTTAGAATGACAAAAAACAGGCCCACCAAAACTCTGAGTTGAAACAAATATGCTTCATGAGCGGGAAAGACTAATAAGCCTTTGATTACCATTAGAAAATGGGAATACAGATATTGCAAGCTACCCAGGGAAGTCATTTAGGGGTCGGTAATGCAAGCTCCTGGGCTGTGGCCAGCACCATGTGGCTCTTTACTTCTGGAGTGGCTGGCTTTCTTGTTCAGGCCCTTTAAAAAAGAAGAAAAATAAGAACAGGAGGGCCACAAGTCTAACACTTTCAGCATTGACCCTAAATAAGAAAGAATAGGAATACGAAATAATGTGTCTTTCTGGAATTCTATACAATAATTGCTAGACTCATTAAAGGTTTATTTCAGGCACACTTCAAGGGGTGAGTCACTGATCTAGTCTGTTCTTAAACGCCTCAAATCAACCTTTTATCCTTCAGAGGTCGATAAATGAGTACCAACACAGGTTGGGTGATATTGGGTGTATATTCTTTCTATATAAAGCGCTTAAGCGTAAGTGCTATATATTAACACATCATTATCATTTGGTCATGGACGTCTGCTTGCATTCACAGTAATTTGGTAATATGGGCCTATACACACTGATCTTAACGATACCTATGGCGATCCATTCTTGTATAAATGTACATCACATTATAGTGATATCATAACCATATTTTTCGTAGTGTACAATGCTATGTGATGCCACTTCCTGTTTTGTCAAAGGGTGAAAGGTTGTGTTCCATCGCTACCCGCGATATCAATTCGGGGTGGGGTCAAATGAAATCACTTCCTATGATGTCATCAGGGGGTCAAGGTCGTGTGATGTCACTTCCGCTACCCCAGGCATTTTGGTGAAATGACGTCCCTGAAGCTACCATTCCCTTTTCATCGCACAGAAATCTCTGCTTGCTTTATGTTTTTGCTCTTGGTGATGGCAATATAATTGTGACAGATGCACCAAAGCGACATTTGTTTTCCCGCCAGTTAGGACTGAGGTAAGGTTAGTTGTCTTTGTAAAGTGTAATGAGTTATTTATAACACGCAGTGGTTTCTAAGCACGTTCCCGGGGATATGTTGCTCAGCGTCGTCTTGCTTCCAAGACGCCAGCGTTGCGATGCTCAGCGTCGTCTTGCTTCCAAGACGCCAGCGTTGCTCCTGAGATATCCTTCCGAGGAGTTTTAGTGGGATGGGGGGCAGAAGCAGAAAAAGTATATTGAGAAGGCAGGTCACAAGCACCGGTTACCTGGGTTGGTCTCTGTGCAGGAAAGATGCTGGGCAGGGATACATAAAGCAGGCTTCTGGGTTGGGAGACCTGCTATGAATGCTGTGTGATTGTTGATGGCAGCAAGCAAGGGAGGGTAGAAGTCTTCATTTGCATGCTAAGCAATGCAGGCCTTCTGATAGGGAATGTGTGTGGTGTAAAATGCGCAAAAGGGGGTTTGTGAGGCCTGAGATGCGTTGCGAGGGGGGGTGAGGGGGTTATAGGCCCACGTCTTTTGGTTGTAGCCCCGGATAGAAGTTCAGGGGCTACAACCAAAAGGCTAGCTAGCCTCCAGTACCGACAGTCCCGGCATTAGCGTAGCCCCATATTATTTCCAGACCTAGCAACACCCCTGCTTGAAAGGTAAGGCAAAATAGTAAAGGGAGTGAGGACCCAGGAACAACTTCCTCCGATGCAAGGCGGGGTCGTTCCTTGTTTGCAGTGGCTCTTTTTACCCGTAGCATGAGGCACGTGTGCCTGGGGAACGTTCAAAAGCTTCCCCAGCCACTCGTGCCTAGTACACTTTTTGTCGACAAAGGACAGTCATTTTGTTGTGCTGACATTGGTTTGAAGTGCTGGAGAGGAGGCCAGGTGTAGTGCATGGATTCTATGTCCTCATCCAGAAAATATTTCCAGCCACATGTTTTTATCCTCTTTTATTTTTCTAGAAATAGTAAAAAGCTAATATTGTAACAATGTATTTATTGAAGTGCTTTTCTCATAGATTTTGAGCAGACAAAGACTTTTCCTTTTGCTTTTTTCTGTAGTCGGGGGTCCAACCTATATCAACTACACAGTCCTGCCCCAACGTCCTCCCTCTGGTTTGCTGACAATATTGTGCCTTTTCACCTGCTTGCTGTAGGATTCACCCTAGATGGCTTGCCCTCACAGGCCCCTTTAATACACAGTGTCTCTCCCAACAAAAGCATAAGCAGCTGAGGAATATACCAAAAGGTGGGGAGGAAGAAGACCCTTCCTAAGGATGGGTGCTTCATTCCCACCTTGCAAAAGAAATGGCAATAGGTTAGCAAGTAGACAATAATATCCCAAAACCTGCCACTACTTCCCCAAGAGCCAGACGGATCTGGGAGTGTATTCTGGAGAGATGGAAAACCTAATGGACTGGAAAGCAGGCTGCTACCTTCTGGACAGAATGTGGAAGAAGAGAAGAAGGATGTGGCACGGGAGAAGAAAAGTCCCACCTCCAGACGGATGCGCTACAAATGTGAAAACACCACGGGCAGGTCCATGTCAACTGTTTAATTCAGAGTGCAGGTGAGAAGAACTGGAAAAAGTGAGTACCTGGAATATCCCAGAGGGCTGGAAAAGTTTCATGAGTCCGGTGGGCAAGAAGGTCCTGTGTGTCTGGGTGCACAGATCGGTTCTCCAGGCAACAGAAGAGGTTGCAAGCGAAGTAGGGGGCTGCTGAGAGTACAAAGGGAGGATTTGAAGTAAGAAGCAGAAAATGGAGGAGAAGAGGAGAAAGGGATAGAGCCAGTTTACCCAGGAGGCTACCAGAGGTAGAGGTACCTAAAGACAATGTAACACAAGCAGTCTTCGGGTGGACCAAAAGCTTGAGTGGGACCAGAAGGGCAAGCCACAGGCAATCAAACCACAGGCATGTTTGCAGATTGAGCTAGTGCCTGGTGTATCTGGGTGGACTACAGTATAATTAAGAAGCATCATCTCAGCAGGACTTGGAATATTTGACCTGCACTGTAATTGTATTGATAACACTTAGGAACACTTGAGAAACACTCATATGCTGCATCATATGCCAATCTAATTTCACTTTGGTTTTCGTCTACCCCAAGTATCTGTCTGCACTGGCATGGGAACAATTACGTGAATTAAATCACTTGGCACCTAGTTTAAAACGTGTCCTATTTCTATCGACACAAGATTTACGATCGGAATTTAGTCTGGTGGTGCAGTAGCAAACTGTAAGAGTCACTGTTTTCGGTATGAATAAGGCATTTTTATGTTGAGCATCCAGTGTTTCGATTGGATGACCAATATTCTGATGGGTGATGCATGACTTGTGGCCTCTGAGAAGCATTATTGTGAACTCTGGCAGCCCTGGCCTTTGAAGTACCTGTTAGAACTGTCTGTAAATTCCATAAAAAACGATTTTAGGTGTGTTTACTTTTTTCATCTGTGAACATCCTGCATTGCATTTAAAAAAAAAACGATTTTAGGTGTGTTCACTTTTTTCATCTGTGAACCTCCGGCATTGCATTGTGCTTCCTTTTTTAAAAAACGAAAAAACTAAACGATTTTAGGTGTTTTTCCTTTTTTCATCTGTGAACCTCCTGCATTGCAACTGTCTCTCCTTTAAAAAAAAACAAAAAACGATTTTAGGTGTTTTTATGCCTTTGTGACTACTTCTACTAAGCCACCTGGTGAGTTCCTCTAGAACTGTGCAGCCACCCTTCTTTCCTTCCTCAACTAACCTCTGCCGCCCCTATGGGGCTCTCTATCTTCCTATTTTCTATAACTGCTAGACTAACACCGATCCCCCTTCTCTCACAAAGTCTGGTAAGAAAAAGCACATAAAAGCCATCTTGAGTGCAAATCCTGGACTTCTCATCGCAGACACCTATGTCAGCGCTTCCTCTAGAAAGGTTTTCAATGATATCCCCTCTGTCCCCTCTCCAGATCTATGGACCCCCATCTCATCTCCACTCTCTCTCCTTCCATATCCTCTACCATTAACAGTGGCACCAAGTGGGAAGGCCTCTTGCCAGCTTCTCATCCTCATGTTGCTTCGTTAATGTCTATCACACAGGCACTATCCTGGTTCAGGGTCCACATCCCAACCTACTTCTTTGACCGTATCCTGCCTTATTAACTTCCTTCCTTCTCCTGCATCTCCCCCTTCTACTCTCTCTCTACCTCCTCTGACTGGTGTACCATGTTCCTTTACACCACCTCAGAAACCCTTCAAAGACACAGACCTCTTCCACCTGGCGACACCTAACGCCCGCTCAGCCAACACACACTCCGCTGATATCTACCTCCTTCTTGGAAACAATGACCTCAACATTCTTGCTCTTACAGAGACATGGTTCAATGCCAGCTCAGTCACTGCTTTTACTCCCTCCTCCCTGATGGCTTCAAGATCATCTCCAAGCCTTGACCTCACTGCACTGGCGCGGGGCTTGCCTTAATGTTCCCTGAGTGGGTTCCTGCTTCCATCTTACCCACCCAGCTCTACACTTCCTTTGAAAGCCTCGTTTGCAAGTTGGTCATCTTTTCCATCTCCACCCTGACTATTGCTACCATTTACCAGCCTCCAGGCGCCAGCACCCTGTTCCTCTCTGAATGGGCTGATTTCTGCTCTTCCTTACTTATATCCTCCTCCAACCTCCTCTTCCTGGGTGATTTCAACATCCAACTGAACTCCGCTGAATTGCATCCACTCTCTTCACTGACCTCACTTTCCCTCTCCATTCTCCCTTCTGGGCCAACCCACTCAGCTGGACACACTCTGGATGCCCTCCTACATTCTGACTTCTATCTCTCCCCCCACTAGTCACCCCTCTCTCCTGGTCAGAACATTCTCTCCTCTCCTCCCAGCCGAGTCCCTTTGGTCCTCTGACCACTCCGAAAGCCCCACCAACCTCATCTGCTAACATCCTCCCGATGAAATGAGTGTCAGCTGCCGCCTTCTCTTCCACCTTCATCCCCTTCACCCGCACCTCAGATTCTACCTCTGACTCTGCCCTCAGCAACATCCACATTTCCATAACCAATACTCTCGACATTCTTGCCCCAGTCATGTGGATCTGCCTGAAACCTACCTCTAAACCTAACACCTGGTGCGGCTCCGAACTTGCTGCCCTGAAACAAAAGTGCAAAAGTGCAGAAGTGGGAAACCTCAGGCTCATCCTCTGACAAACTGGCCTGCCGCCTGCTCCAAAGGCAATACGGACTCTCCATCCGTGCCAAGAAATGAGCCGACATACAGGCACAGGTTTCTGGTGCATCCAACAACACGGCTGAACCTTTCAAGATCTCTGCAACGCACTGGCCATGCACTTCACCAACAAAAATCAGGACATCCTGAACTGCCTTGCTAGCCACCTTCCCAACCAATCCCACCCCTTACCTCCCTTAGTCCTCCATCCTTCTCCTTCCTCCTTCTCTGCCTTCTTCCTGTCACACCTGAAGAAGTTACCAGAGTTGTCTGCTCCATTGAGGTCTCTGATAAATAGATTTTACCTTCCTCATCCAGGACCATAAAGTATAACAATGGCTCTCTGCTCAGGCACTCGCTGATTTCTGCAATCACTCTTTTGACACTGGATCTTTCCCCTCCTCCCTTAAGCACTCCTTTGTGTGCCAACTCCTGAAAGAACCTTCAGCAGACCCTATCTGCCCTGCCAACTACCACCCTATTTCCATCACCCCCTTCCTGGGGAAGCTTCTGGAGAAGCTTGCATTGCCCCAACTCAACTCACACACCAAACTTGTTGGCGGTCTCGACAACCATCAATCTGGATTCTGAGCATCCAGAGGAACAGAAACTGCTCTTCTGAACACCCGTGAAGAACTGCTCACATCTCTGGACTCCAACTACCCAGTTGTCCTCATCCTTCCCAATCTCTCCTCTCACAGTCAACCATTCCATCCTCGTACAAGGCTCCATGATACCCTTGGTATCTCAGAATAGGCACTGGACTAGCTGACATCCTTACTGATCTCTCTTCCCAAGCCATCCTGGGCACCTTCTCATCTCCTACTGCCTTCTCCACCTGTGGTGTCCCCCAGGGCTCTATCATCTCCGCTTGGCTCTTTAACATCAACCTTGTTCTGCTTGCACGCCTCATCCCCTCGTTCTCCTCCAACTTTCAGTGTTCCGCAGATGACACACAGCTCTTTTTCAAACTTCCTGCTGACCCTCTTGCACCCTTCCTATCTGCCATCCAGTCCTGGTGCACCTCCAAAGATCTCTTCCTCCATGCCTGTAAAACTGTGATCCTTCCCATCAGGCCCCCTGCTCCCTTCTTCTTCCCTTCACTTTAGCCTTCCTCCTTGGGCTCTCCCCCTGCTCCTTCTTCTGAAGCCAAAAACCTTGGAGTGATCTTCGACTCCTCTCTCTCCTTCCTCCCTCACACTCAGGACATTGCCAAGAAGTCCCACTTTTCCTTCTCAAAGGAATTCTCCCTTTTCTCACTTTCCCCCAGATGTTCAATGTTACCTGAACGCTGGTTCTCTCTAGGCTTGACTATTGCAATAGTCTCCTCCTGAATCTACCATCTTCCACTCTGTGACCCCTTGAGCTAATCCAGAATAGGCCAGCAAGATTTATCCTTGGCTTTAAGCCCAGGGATCACATCTCCCATGCCCTAAAAAGTCTTCACCGGCTCTCGGTTGCTGCAAGGATTACATTAAAATCCCTCTGCATCATCCACAAGGCTGTAGGGTCCCGGTGAGCACACTATCTTCAACTTTATCTTACTAAATACTCTCCATCTAGACCACTACGTTCCTCTGGCACCAACTCTTTGTGTGTAAAGCATTTTGCTAAACAGAGGATAGGTGGTCATTCGCTTTCCTCAGCTGGCTCCCTCCTATGGAACAGCCTCCCGCTCCCTCTGCACCTTGAGCAGGACTTTCTAAAATTCTGGAAGCTCCTTAAGACTTTCCTCTTTACCTCCTCCTTCCCTTCTTCTCTCCTCTGCTAATCCTACAGTTGCTGTGATTGGTGTTGGGGGCCCTTATGCAACCTTGGGGCCTCTGACCTCCCACACCTAATCAGCCGAGCTCCTGTCTACCCTCAGCACTTGCATTGGCACACCCTCTGCCCAGGAGGTTCGCACGTACACTTGACGTGGCTCCAGGCTGTGTAGCACTCAACAATCTTAGCACTTCAACTGTGGCTCACCCATGAGCTTGGACTCCCCAGCACTTACCCCCTCTGCCCTCTTCCTTGCTGCACTTACACATTCTGAATACTCACAAGGCATAGTAGGGTCCTCCTTTTTCCTTTTGTCCTCTCACTGCTCTTAAATATTGTGTTTTGGAATGTGGTTCACTCCCCTGTTCCCTCCCTTTGCCCTGTGGGCGCTTTCAACCAGTATTTTACTCCAATAGGTGCCTAACAAGCAAAGAATAAATAAAATAAATAGCTTTTTAGCCAAAACTGTGCTGTAAAGTGTATAATTATCCCCAACATTTTTTAAAGTGTTCCCAAATCCATTACAGGGAAGTCATGTTAAAGGCCAGTTTACCTCCAATAGGTGAGGTGTAAATATTTAGCAAACCGGTATTCACAGGGATCCATGCTGCCTTTCTGCTTCTTGCGGACAGAATTTTCGATCAGCAGTGATTATTTGATACTGAGGTTTGAGCCTCATTACTCCATCCTCTTGGGTTGTGTGTGTAGTCGTGGGTTGAATGTCTTCATGGTCTGTGTGGACTTGTCACAGTAAGGCTGGTTTCACTGGGTCTTTGCTGTGATGCCAAGGAACCATGGTCAAAAAGTGTATCCTACGTCAGCCCCCCGCAGAACCGACTCCTGCTTGAACGTTTCCTGCAATTAAAGACCAATGCTGTTCCGAGTAACTTTTAGTTTGTGTCAGCCCTCAGGAGCACCTTCTCCCATTGAGCATTTCCTGCAATTAATGACGACTGTTGTTCCGTGTAACGTTTATCATGTATAACCCCTCATCAGCACCTTCTTCTGTTTGAATGCTTCCTACAATTAAAGACCACTGTTGTTCTGAGTAACTTATACCCTAAATCACCCTTAATCAGCACCTTCTCCTGTTTGAATTTTTTCTACATTTAAAGTCCACTGTTGTTCCGAGTGACTTTTACCTTTTGTCAGCCCTCAGGAACACCTTCACCTGCTTGAACGTTTCCTACAATTAAAGACCACTGCTGTTCCAAGTAACTTTTATCGTGTGTCAGCCCTCAGGAGCACTTTATCCTGCTTGAAGCTTTCCGGCAATTAAAGATCACTGTTGTTCTGAGTAACTTTGATCCTGTGTCAGCCCTCAGCAGCACCTTCTTCTGTTTGAATGTTTTCTACATTTAAAGACCACTGATGTTCTGAGTAACTTTTATCACGTGTCAGTCCCCAGGTGCACCATCTCCTGCTTAAATGGTTCCGGCAATTAAAGAGCACTGTTGTTCTGAGTAACTTTTATCCAGTGTCAGTAATCAGCAGCACCTTCTCCTGTTTGAACGTTTCCTCCCATTAAAGACCAGTGCTGTTCTGAGTAACTTTTAGCTTGTGTCAGCCCTCAGGAGCACCTTCTCCTGCTTTAATGGTTCCAGCAATTAAAGAGCACTGTTGTTCTGAGTAACATTTATCCAGTGTCATTCCTCAGCAGCACCTTCTCCTGCTTGAAAATGTCCTACAGTTAAAGACCACTGTTGTTCTGAGTAACTTTTAGCTTGTATCAGCCCTCAGGAGCACCTTCTCCTGCTTGAAAGTTTCCTGCAATTAAAGACCACTGTTGTTCTGTGTAACTTTGATCATGCATCACCATTCATCAGCACCTTCTCCTGTTTGAACGTTTCCTACAATTAAACACCACTGTTGTTCCAAGTAACTTTTACCCTGTAATTCAGCAGCACATTCTCCTGCTTGAATATTGCCTGCAATTAAAGACCACTGATGTTCTGAGTAAATTTTAGCTTGTGTCAGCCCTGAGGAGCACCTTCTCCTGCTTTAATGGTTCCTGCAATTAAAGAGCACTGTTGTTCTGAGTAACATTTATCCAGTGTCATTCCTCAGCAGCACCTTCTCCTGCTTGAACATTTCCTACAGTTAAAGACCACTGTTGTTCCGAGTAACATTTAGCTTATGTCAGACCTCAAGAGCACCTTCTCCTGCTTAAAAGTTTCTGGGAATTAAAGACCACTGTTGTTCCGAGTAACTTATATCCTAAATCACCCTTCATCAGCAACTACTCCTGTTTGAATGTTTTCTACATTTAAAGACCACTGATGTTCTGAGTAACTTTTATCGTGTGTCAGCCCTCAGGAGCAACTTCTCCTGTTTGAACTTTTCCTCCAATTAAAGACCACTGCTGTTCCGAGTAACTTTTAGCTTGTGTCAGTCTGCAGGAGCACCTTCTCCTGCTTAAAAGTTTCCTGCATTTAAAGACCACTGTTGTTCTGAGTAACTTTTACCTTGTGTCAGCCCTCAGGAGCACCTTCTGCTGCTTGAAAGTTACTGGCAATTAAAGACCATTGTTGTTAAAAGTAACTTTTAGCTCGTGTCAGCCCTCAGGAGCACCTTCTCCTGCTTGAAGGTTTCCTGCCATTAAAGACCACTGTTGTTCTGAGTAACTTGTATCCTGTGTCAGTCCTCAGCAGCACCTTCTCCTGTTTGAACGTTTCCTGTAATTAAAGACCACTGATGTTCTAAGTAACTTTTATCATGGGTCAGCCCTCAGGAGCACCCTCTCCTGCTTAAATGGTTCCAGCAATTAAAGAGCACTGTTGTTCTGAGTAACCTTTATCCAGTGTCAGTACTCAGCAGCACCTTCTCCTGCTCAAACATTTCCTACAATTAAAGACCACCCATAGTTGTTCCGAGTAACCTTTAGCTTGTTTCAGCCCTCAGGAGCACCTTCTCCTGCTTGAATGTTTCCTGCAATTAAAGACCACTGTTGTTCCGAGTAACTTTTAGCTTGTGTCAGCCCTCAGGAGCACCTTCTCCTGCTTGAAGGTTTCCTGCAATTAAAGACAACTGTAGTTCCGTGTAACTTTTATCCTGTGTCAGCCCTCAGCAGCACCTTCTCCTGTTGGAACGTTTCTGACATTTAAAGACCACTGTTGTTCCAAGTAACTTTTAGCATGTGTCAGCCCTCAGGAGCACCTTCTCCTGCTTGAAGGTTTCCAGCAATTAAAGGCTACTGTAGTTCTGTGTAACTTTTATCCTGTGTCAGTCCTCAGCAGCACCATTCCCTGTAACTTGTATCCTGTGTCAGCCCTCAGCAGACCCTTCTCCTGCTTCAATGTGTCTCACAATTAAAGACCACTGTTGTTTCTTACAATTCAACATGTTTCGACATACGGCATCTATCGTGGCAATCTGGAAAACCTGTGCGTCTCACTTAAGTGAACAGAGCTTCACACAATATTCTGACTGTGAAGGCCATTTTCATCCGCCAGGCCAGCCTTTGCTACATTGTTGCCTGGTCCACACGTGGCCCAGCTGTGTCCTTGATCACGTGTTACATGACAACAGTTACTCTTTCGTGACCATTTTCCGTTCGCAAAGACTGTAATGGGCCCCACGAATAGGCTCGAAGTTCCTGGCTGCCTCGCGTGCTCCTGCTTTTTATATCTATCTTATAGCAGAATTTCGCAAATGTACTTTTAGTAGTTTCATTTATTTTTAGTAGTTTAATTTCAACTTTCTTTCCGGGACTTCTTTATTTTTTTAAGTGTTGAGCTTTTGGCTTGTTGTTTTGTGAATCTGCCAGTATGTCTTGTTTCTCTTGCCACTGAAGTCGTTCTTGTGTGCACGTGCGCGTGAGTATTTTTTTTTTATTTTTTTTTATTTAAGGTGAATCATATTGGTTATACATTTTATTTGACAACCTTTGAGCACCATAATCTCCATATTTACAAACTAATAAAAAACATATATCAAATATCCGAATATCCGAATAAAGCAGAGAGAAGACATTATTTCAGTTCTTCTTTTACTCTTCAAGTTTTGTTTTTATAACTATTAAAAGTTTAACCAAGGACAAGGTTATAGTTGTCTTCTCTCCCGCTAATAGAATTTTCCACCAGACTTCTCTGGTTCTATGACCGTACTTGGTAATCACTTCCTGCATTAATTTTCTTCTTTGTTGGTCCAAGGTCTTACAGTCCATTACTGAATGTTCAGTTGTTTCCTGTGAGTCCTCAGCCTTGCACAATCGACAAATTAAGGAGTTGCCATCTAATTTGCACCAGTTTTTTGTCGTCTTATTCCCAAACAGGTTCAAACGAAAGCGAAAAAACTGATCTCTAAAGAAGAAATGTGGGAAGATCAGCAGATATTTTGGTAGAGTGTTCAGTTTCCTGCACTCATCTATTGGTCTTCCGTAGGTTTTATATTTCTGTCTTTCGGCCTGTGTCTGGATCCAGTCCTGAATAAACAGTTTCTTCTTGGTTTTGTCTGGATTATCGACCAGGGATTGCGGCGATTCTTCAATGTTAGCCAGGAGCAACTTGCATTTCATCTCCCATTTTTGTAAAACAGGCTCGTTTTGTTCCTTTAAGTCTTTTTTTAGGCATATAAAGCCCCCTTATACGTCCTCCTGGATGCATTTCCTAACAAAGGACAGTGTTTTCCATTCTGCTATTGCCTTTAGTGAAGTAAGACCAAGTTCCATCCTTACTGCCTGGATTGGGGTACTTGCGGGTATGTTCAATGTTTGTTTCCAGAAGGCACCTTCTATTTTTGCCCAATTTGCTGGGTCAAAATTAAGGTATCCTTCCGCTCCATAGGTTAGAATAGCCGAAACTTTAGCACGGTAAAATCTAATCAATGGGAGCATCGAAAAACCACCATACTTCTTAAGTAGAATCTTTGCTTGGCCTGCCAGGGACCGTGCTTTCCTTACGAGACTCTCCTGTCTTGGTGTTTCTACAATACTTGTATTAAAACAGACTCCCAAGTAAGTTATAGCTGCCACCACAGGGATCTTTGTACCATTCAGGTTCCAGGCATAATGTTTTGTTTTTCCTTGCCAACATCCTAATGGGAGAACGAATGATTTTTTCGGGTTGATGACTAATCCGTTTTTCTCAATATATGTTTGTAGAGGAACCAATTGTCTTTGAAGCCCAATCGGGGTTTGATCAATGAGCACCAAATCATCAGCGTATAACAATCTCCCTATTTCCATATTGGCTATTTTCGCAGGAAAGCAGATAGTCTCATTAAATGCTGAATCGATGTCCGAGATGAAGAGTTTGAATAGATCTGGGGCCAGGGTACAACCCTGTTTCAGAGCCTTATTTGTTTCAATTGCTTTAGTTAATAGCCCCCCTGCATTTAATCTAACTTTAATCGACGTCTCGCTGTGCAATTCTTTAATTGGGGCCAGCAGCGAGTATGGACAGCTCCATTGATATAGTTTGGACCAGAGTAGTCGACGATTTACTAAATCAAAAACCTGCGTTAGGTCTATAAATACGATGTATAGTTTCTTGGCACTGTTTTTTTCAATAAGTGCTTTTAGCAGATTTATTAGAAAAATGTTGATGCTTGCGCCCATACCCTTTTCAAAGCCAGACTGCCAAATGTCAATATGTGTTGAAGTAATTGCCCATTTTCTCAGAGGCTTCAATATTAAGGAGGCAAAGATTTTTCCAGGGACATCTGTCAAGGCAATAGGGCGATAGTTAACGGGGTCTGCTCTGGCTCCCTTCTTGTAGATTGGAATGATGATCGATTCCCTCCAAGAGATTGGGATCTTCCTAGACTTAATTATATGTTTGAACAGTATTGACAGAAAGATCGCCCATTGGGATATGTCTTGTTTCAGAATACTATTGCTCAAACCATCAGGTCCAGGCGCTCTTGAGTTTGACAATTTAGAAATGATTTGCGCAATTGAGTCTGGATCAAATTCAATCATATCCCATTGCTCATTTGTTGGTAAGCTCCAGCAAATTCCGTTCTGTTCAGATTGGTCTCAAGGAATGATCCAAAGTGATTCTCCCAGGATGCTGCTGAGATTGGATTTAAGATTGTTGCTTCCTGTGGTGAGTCCTGTTGGTTTATCACTCTCCACATTTCAGATGTATTCTTAGTACTGAGAAGAGTTAGCATTTTTTCTGCGTCGTTCCTCATGATGATTTTTTTGTAAATTTTCAGCCAATTGTGGTAATGTTGCCTTATCTTTTTCCGCTGAATATCTGCTATTAGCGGACTAACTTTCTTTAGAGAGTTGATCTTTTTCCTCATGTTCTTTTTCTCTTTAGCCACTGTTGCAAGGTAAGCATGTCGATGTGTAGTCCCTTCTTTTGCATAGCTCCTTAATTTAACTTCAAACAGGTTAAATAGTCCCAGATAGTTTATGGGTCTTTGTTCGTCTCTCGATTCTGCACAATTAATCACAGTTCTTAATTGATTGGTTAACTCTATTTCTTCCGCTGGTTAATTACACATCTGGGGAATATAGGGTCTCCTGGCTGTAGTGGACAGGAATCAACTTCGCAGACAATAGGTTGTGGTCACTTTCTTCCATGTGCACCACCCTCAACCTGTTTGCAGGATCCACCATCTCACCAGAGATACATATGTAGTCAAGCACCTGGCCCCCACTTTTTCCATTTCTTGTGATCTTAGCCGGGACATCTCCAATAGTGTTTCCATTCAGCACTACGATATATAAGCATTCAATAGTTTCTCTCCACAAGATCCCTCTTTTTTCCGCTGCTGTAATTTTTACCGGGTGATGTAAAATGGGGGATCCGAGATTGTCCACACAGACTGCATTCAAGTCCCCACATATCACATACTAGGGGTCTTTCCATTTTAGGCTACATTTTACTATCCAGTTTGCCACTTGGGTTGGGAAGTTCCTACTTGCTACACTTGCCGGATTCCAATACAAGTTAAGCAGGATTAGATTTTTTCCTTCTTTGTGAGTTTTCCAGGTTATTTTCCCTACCACTATTTGTATTAGCGGTGTCAGTGATAATTCCTCAAGTACCGTAAATTGGAGTTTGTTTTTAATCAAAATGAGCAGACCTGACATAGGCCTGCCTTTTTCTCCTTTGATCGCTGGGTTAAGATGTGATGAGTAGCCTTCTATCAATGGTAAAGATCTTAACCATGTCTCCTGCAAACAGAATATATCATGTTCTTCAATCTTGTCACCCCCAGGGGTCAACAGATGCTTAAACCCCCTGGTGTTCCAGCCTGCCACAGTAATGGGTTGCGACTCAATGCTCTGTTCAGTCTATGGCTTTTTAACTTGTCTGCAACCATGTTCATCAGCCATATCCAATTTTCTTCGATCCTTGTGCTCTTCCTTTCTCTTCTTCTTTTCTGGAGGCCGTCCTTTCTCGATCGTTTCTCCTGTTGTAAGGGGACCATCTTTTGCTGTTCCTACGGTGCCAATTATCCTCTCTCCGTGGGGTCCGTTGTTTTTGTTCTCGTTGTCTACTCAACGATCTTTCTTGTCAATTCCTTTCTCCGGTCCTCCCTCGGGTTTTATCACCTCTTCTTGATCTCTCTGATCTCAAATCATCCTTTTGTCTTAACTGCCACACTTTCGCTGGTTTAAGTATAATTTTTTGCTCAGTCAGATCGAACCCCAATGGTCTTAATGAGGGTGATTCTTGCTTCAGTATCTGCATTATAAGTGGTGTAGTAGGATATATAATCACCCTAGCAGTCCGATCATCATCCAAGAATTCTACTAGGTCATCAGATGTAACGATCTTAGAACTGGAACATGATGCAATAATCTTAATACGTTCGCTCTATTAAGAATTAATCCATCTGATTTCCTGGTCATTCTTTCCAAAAGCAATCCATCTTGATAACTCCATGTTCTGTTAGCCTCTAGACCTTCTCGATTTTTCTCCTGTTTTCGGTCCAGGGAATTTGATCTTCCCTCTCTTCCAGCAAAAGAACGTGAAAGTTTTAGTGGTGATATTTTCTAAGGTCTATCATCTTTATTCAGATGATCTCGTCCAACTGGACATTCATTCGAATTTGCTGACGGTCGATTGGAGTTGTCTGACGGGCCCTTGTCTTTTATTAATTCATCTGAATTGATTGAACTTCCCTTTTTAGGTATAATGTCTTGTTGAGAGCTCCCCATTAGCTGTTGGCCTTTCGGTTTCTCTATCTGCAATCCCGTCTCTTCTTTGTGGACCTCAGACTCCCCCAATAGATCCTCCTCATTGATTTTTTCTAATGTTTCGTCCACAATGGTTTCTTCTTCTCTCTCTGACTCAGCATCCATGACATAATCTGAAATCGAATGGGTTGTCATATTCATCAAATCAATATCCGAGGATCTTTCTTCCTCTATGATTTCACTCCCATTTTCTTTACTGGTTTGTACTTTGTCATAATGTCGTGTTGGGACTTGGATTTACAACTGCGGGAGTTTAATATTTTTTTCCGGAAAAAATGTAGTTTTGGCGGTTGGCACTGTTATGTTATTAATACATTTTTTGACCACCATCCCTCTGGATTTAACCGGGATCTTCTGATTCTTTGATTTAGGGGCTTGTTTAGGATTCTTGTTTTCCCTTTGGGGCAAAGGCCCCTTCTTACATACAGCCTGTTTCAATTGTCCGTTTCCTTTCCCCTGATTATTCTTGAAAATAGGGCAAATTTGTTTCGATAAGGAATCTGTGGGGGCCGGATTCTCTTTGTCAGTCTGCTTCTCAAATGTTACAAAAGCATCAGGTATATCTTGTCCATTATTTCCTTTTTCCACAGTTGTATGTACTGTATGCTCTTGGATCAGATCTACAGTTTCTGATCTAATCTCCTCTCTCAATAATGTCCCATTTAGTTGGTTAGAGCTCGAGGTTTCTGTTCCATCAGATCCCATGGTCTTTGGGGCACTAGTTTCTGTTTCCTTAGCATGGTCATTAGGGCCCCCAATTATTTTTTCTTTATGGATGTTCATTTCCAAGGGGTCAAATGTTCTAGACATCCGACGCATTTTTTTCTCCTTAATTAATGGGTCCAAAATTGTATGGAGTAGACTAGTAACATTTGCCATACTTGAATCCATGTCTTTTTGTATTGCGGTTATGAAGGCCCCCCCAAAAATCATTTTTGATGTCAGCATGGTCAACATTGTTGTTTGGTCCTTCAATTGATCCCCTACCTGCTCATACAGCTTCATAAAGGGTGCCCTAATAGCTGTTAGTGTCCTTATGGTTGATGCCTCAGTGTCTTTTCCTGTTTTTTCCGGATTCTCTCTGTTCCCATTCACTTCCGTCATATCTTTAATTGTTTGGCATTCTTTCAGTTTTACAACTGCCAATTTTCCCCCTGGGCTATTATCGTTAGAGCTTCCCTTATTCACAGGTGTAGACTTAGTAGTTTTTTGAATATCAGGATTGGTCATGTTCACATTCACGTTCACCTCCTCGCCTTCGGCCGATCTCAACATATTTTGAGTTGGAGGTTTCCTAGGGGTGGATGCGCATGATATATCGCTTTCCGCTGTAGAAACAGATTCCAACAAGAGTTGATCAGGGATCTCTGATCCCAGATTCCCTCTGAATTGTACTATCCTATGTCTAGAAGACATCAGCTCCGGATGGAAAAAGTCTTTCCTAACAGTAAGGTCAAATTTAGACAAGCCTCTTGGCTTCCATATATTTCTTTCTGGATGTTGATAGGGCGGGGCTGATGGCTCCTAGTGGATGCTGGTTGGATTTTTGTTTTTCCAACTGCCATAGACCAATGTATGGGCTGCAGGGGTTGCCCCCCCTTTGGATTCAGACTGACAGCACGAGTCAGTCACCTGGTCCCCCGTCTTACTTGCCAGCGATGCATTCTTATCCACTTCTCTCGTCTGGTCTTCCCCTCTAGAGTGCAAGTCAATGGAGCTCGATATAACCTTTTGAGGGATTGCCGCATCCATAGCTTCCACCCCTTTACTAATCAATGGTATGGTTAGATTGTCCGCTTCCGCCGCTGGGGCTGGTGCTATAGATCGGTTATATGTTATTGGTACCGGATAGGGCATCTCCATTGCCACCCCCCTGTCTTCAGTGCTCTTATTGTTCAAAGACTGTTGAGTTGTAGTTTTAAGTTTGGGCAATTCGACTATCTCAGTTTCATCTGGGGGCAGCTCCACAACAACTGGGGGCAACTCCACAGCCGGGTCGATAGTCACACATTTTGCCATGTGGCTAGCCGTACTTGCTACGACTACCACTTCCACACTGTTTATAGGGCAAGGAGGAGATTTGTTTTTCTTGCTCACCCCGGCCGCCTCTTCCATGGAACTGCTGTGGTCTTCAAACGTCCTCACACAAGCGTCTCCTAGGCTGAGCTGCAGTCACAGTGATTTTGCAAGTGATCCGCTCTTCCACGAACACCTCGAGCCGAACACTCGGCCAAACACTGCGCCATGCTCCCCTTGTGGCGAGCGTTTTGTACTGCAGGCTCCTCCTCCTCGGGCTCGCTATGGACAGAGCCAACAGACTGCAGGATCCGGGAAAAAAAAACGTAGTGGCAAAACACTCCACGCGTGAGTATTACGTTGTGGGTGTGTTGCTACTGATTTATGCATGCTGTGTTCACATGCACTACGTTGGTGATGTGTTGGCATTGCAGCGTAGTGTGCACCCATGTAGTGTGCTGATGATGGGTGTAAAGGGAGCATGATGTCTGATGTGCCCCAGTATTTGTTGTGTTACGGATGTTTTGTTACAGAACTGTGCATATGGCTGTGTTCTGAACGTGGTTGGGTCTGATCGGTGCATAAGGGGTAGAGGCTGTGCCTGGGTGGCACCTTCTTCCCGGCGGGTGGTTCGGGGCATTTGGCTACGTGTAGCTCCACTTGCCCTTGGTTGTTGCATGGTTAGTGTTTGTTGCTCTGCTCCTTTTAGCCGATTCTGATGTGTTTACACAAGGACACTTGGCGTGGGATGCATTTGTGGTGATGCATATGAGCACAGTAAGGAAGGGATGTGTTTTGTATAAGATTGAGGGATGTCATTATAGAATGTGTGCGTGTGATTACTAGAATGCCATTGCCAAGTGTTCCACCAGTGTGGGTTGAAGATGTGGCCTGGGTGATGGGCACTGGTGGGTCCTGCTGTGTAATATACTTGGCATGACATGCATAAATGGCAACCTTCCCAAATTAGGCGGGAGACTCCTGATTTTACTTTTAAAATGTTGATATTTTTTACTTTCTGCTTCCTAAAATGATTCTAACACGAGTGCAACCCAATGAGAAAAATCGCTTCCCACGCTTTTGGTGAGAAAATCTCCCTCCCAGGTGCTGCAACATAATGGCCTGTATGGACATGTAACTACATAAATTAACTTACAGGAGAACTTACGTTTTCTTTCCTAGACGTCCTTTTGCAACAGTTATACATAAACCAGAGCCATCCAAGGCATGGCCAAGAATACCCTGGAGAGCTCATATTCATCTAGGTTTGTGAATAGTCTCGATTGGGTTTGTGGGAGTTAAAGTATGTATTTATGTGTTGTTTAGTTACAAGGCACCCCATTTGCAAGGCGACTCACAACGTACACCTTTGTTGTTCCTTCCACTTTAGCCTGACTAGTCACTTCTTCACAAACATCTAAGCATTTAGCATCTGTGACCCGTGAGAAACCCAGTGTTTGTACCGTACGTAATCGGGCATTTTACCCCCATGAATGCTGGAATAACCCTAGCATAGAATGACTAATAGCGCTAGGAATCCCACACAAGCATACATGCCTGGGAAGAGCATAGCAGCAGCTCAGCTGACAAATAAAATGCTCATGTGACAAGATTATATGTAGTATGCACACCTCTTATATTTCAAATTTCAAGCACAGTACTGAAGTTCTACATTTTACACAAATTATCGTCTGTCACACATCACATCACTTTTCTGTTTATTGGCCTGTTGAATTGGAATCTTGTTTACTGAAGTGCTCTGAAACTAAACTGATCTGGAAAATATAAATGTTATGTTTAAGAAAACAGAGCATGCAGATTACTTGCAAAAGTATTTAACGGAGTATTTGAGATTTGGGAGTATGAGCTAAGGACTGAGTTGACATTACAGGGAAGTCTTCTTGTTATGTTATGCTAGAGCCAGGAGGATAGATCAGGGTCAACGTGCTCCCCGGGTCCGCACTTAGAAACCTCTGGGTATTAAGCACGTTATAAATAACCAATTACAATATCTTGCATTTGTATAGCGCCTACTACCATGGATGAGCGCCTTTGCCTGTCAGAGAGGCAACAGGGGCGTATGATAGAAGATTCAGTAGTGGTTGCAAGGAGCAAAGTTGGTACATAGTTGGGATGAGGGTGAGTGATAGATAAGGTGCTCAGGAAGGCATGAGGAAGAAAAGGTGGATGAACTATGTCTACGATTGGACCAAATTTATTGTGGGACTCAACTGTATTCTATGGGGTGCAGCCCCCGAAAGGAGAGATAGCTGGAGAAGAGGGGTTTGCTGCGCCAGGGCGTATGTCTGAAATGTACTCCCTGCATGATGAGCTGGGGCATGTTGAAGTCTTGCCTGAGAAAACACTGGCAGTAAAGCCCATCGACTCACTTCCCTAGGACCCCCAACAACATTTGGCAGGGGTTGTAAGACAGAAATCCGAATGTGCCCCTTTTTTCAACAGCTTCCTGAAAAGCAATAACAAAACACTCAATTTTTTTTTGTTTCCTCATTTATTTATGTCATGGTTACCAAAACTATGGCTTGTGCGCAAAGCGCTTCAGAAAAGCAAGCCTGTCTATGGCTTAGCCGTGCTCAGACCTCTGAGCCTTCCACAGTGTCATGGTGTGAGCCAAGACATGTAGAAACTATGCCCAAGAAAATCCAATGTGCAAAGCCCTTCCATTCACTCCCCTGAGCCACGACGGCCACAAATGCCCCGGTTTTATACATAGGAAATATGAGCACGTTTAGCTGAGTGTGGGATTTCAATTGCATCCTCTGTGGGAGTCGAAGACCCAATAACGCCTTCCTGGAGATTCCAGAGTCCTGCTAGTGCCTTTACAGTGATGGCCCAAATGTCCAAATACCCAAACCTCAGTATTATTGCGCACGTTGCTCAGGGCCTGACCATTCTAGTTAGAGTAAGTATATGGATACATATGAAGTCCTTGAAATTTACAGAAACAGGGGGACCTTGCCAATCAGCAACAAGTACCATAAGAAAAACTAACTTTGTGACGGTGTGTGATTTCCGTGCTTGCAGCAAGCTTTGTATTAAAGACCCATGCAGTAGACACTGGCAATTTGCCTAGTAGATTCAAATCCCAGACACCATGCAGAGATCCTTATCCCGTTGACTGTTTCTGCTTCTAGACGATGGTTCCACTCCACTGGATTCAATATGTAATAAGAAATATAGAAACATTAAAACAGTCTACCTCTCCCTTATGCACATTTACTAATGAGAGGTGCATCTTCTGCAAACAGGTTTTAATCAATATCTGCTCGCATATCAGAGATTCTGTTTAAAAACTAAATGTATTACTCCACTTTGTTTCTTTTTATAAAATATACATCAACGACATTGGTTTATTTATTTATTGTTAGGCGCTTATACAGGAAGTAAATACTGTTTCAAAGCACCCACAGGGCATCAGGGAGGGGCATGGGAATGAGACTCACTAAATACATAGAGATATTAAATACAGTGCAGCCAGGGAAAAAAAGATGAACCTACCACACCTTGTGAGTATTCAGAACGTGCAAGTGCGGAAGGGAAGGGGCAGTGGGGGTAAGTGCTGGGGAGCCCGTGCTCGTGGGTGAGCAACAGATGAAGTGCAAGCTATGGTAAGTGCAAGCCTCCATGAGGGAGGGTGTGCTGAGTCAAGTGCTGAGGATAGACAGTAGCTGAGGGGGACTTGGTGTGGGAAGTTAGGGCCCGAGGATGCATAAGGGACCTGGACACTATTCAAAGCAACTGTGAAATTAGCAGAGGAGAGAAGGGGGAAGGAGGAGGTAAAGAGGAAAGTCTTGAGGGGCTTCTGTAATTTAAGAAAATCCTGCTCAAGACACAGAGTGAGGGGGAGGCTGTTACATAGAAGGGAGCCAGCTGAGGAAAGCGATGAACCTCCTGCCCTCTGTTTAGTGAAACATTTACACACAAAGAGTTTGTGCTAGAGAAAGAAGTCTAGAGGGAGAATATTTAGTAAGAGAGAGTTGCAGATAGTGTGGTCCTCGGCCCCAGACAGCCTTGTGGATGATACAGAGGGATTTGAATGTAATCAGTGAAGCAACCGGGAGCCAGTGAAGACGTTTTAGGGCAGGAGAGATGCGGTCCCTGGGTTTAAGGACATGGATAAGTCTTGCTGCCCTATTCTGGACTAGCTGGAGGGGTTGCAGATTGGAAGAAGGTAGATTCAGGAGGAGCTATTGCAATAGTCAAGCCTAGAGAGAACCAGGGCTCGGGTTACATTGAGCTTCTGGGGTGAGAAAAGATAGAATTCCTTTGAGAAGAAAGAGCTGAAAGTGGGAATTCTTGGCAATGTCGTGGGTGTGAGGGAGGAAGGAAAGAGAGGAGTCGAAGATGACTAGAAGGTTTCTGGCTTCAGACGAAGGAAAAGGGGGTGAGCCCATGGAGGTAGGCCAGGGGGCAAGGGTCCCAATGGGAAAGATATCCATGTTGCTGGCATTGAGCCAGTGATCTTTGGAAGTGCACCCGTCCTGGATGGCAGATAGGCAGTTAGGGATGAAGGAAGGTGCAAAAGGGTCAGCAGGAAGTTTGAAAAAGAGTTTGCATAACACTGGAAGTTGGAAATGGAAAACAAAAATACTCAGCGATAACTGTTCACTATGGAGTACACACCGTACAATAAAATTGCTACAATGTTCTTGGTGACAAAATAGTGTTTACACTGAGGGGCTAGTACATCAACATGTGTGAAAGTGCAGTTTTAAACATAACATAAACCTTTTCAAAATAACATAAAAGTCATACATTTCACAACCTATTGTACTGAACATCTATTCAAATGTAGTATGTTTAAAAAAACGTAGGGTTGTCTTATTAAGGGGACCTTTACGATATGCCAATAAAGGGTGGTGTATTTCACAGTACAGTAGCGTGATGCGTTGTGACTCAGGAGTTGAATCCTGAAAGCAGGCGGATAATATGTAGTCAAACAGAAGGTCGACACATTGGCCCTCATTACAACCCAGGCGTTAAGGGGTTAACGGCGCCGTAAAATGTGGCGGCGCCGTTAAAGCCTTAACGCCTGATTATGAGGTCCCTTTGCGGGTGGCACTTTAACGCCTGCTTTTAGCAGGTGTTAAAAAACCAACCCGCAAAGGGACCTAGGAGCTAATTACGGCACCGTAATTTACGGTGCCGTAATTAGCGCCTTCCCCAGTCCCATTGAGCCCTATGGGGAAAAAATGGGAATGGGGAAGGGCCATGGCGGCAATGGGAATTACCGCCCCGCCAACCTCGGAATGGGCGGTAATTCCTCATTCCGCTATGGCGTAGTCGGTAAGTTACCGGCATGGACCATGGTGCTATTAGCACCTTGGTCCAACGCCTTGGTCGTAATGAGGGCCATTGTGTTTCCGCTGCCGCACCATTTTTAAGATCTGTCCGTCCTAAGGTGTTCTTTTTTTTTTTTAAACTTTTATTTTTATTGGCACGAGGCATATAGCAAACGCACACATCAGAGCGACCAGTGAGTACAGTACATACATAAACAAATACAGAAGTGTGAAAACAAAGTACAATAATTTAACCTTAGGTAGGGAAAAATACACCACGATGCATTATAGGGCGTCAGCATGCCTACAAGAGGCCTGGGAGGCACCACTCTCAGAGGAGCTCTCATCAAGACTGTGTAGATAGCTGCTAAAAGCAGTCCAAATGTTTGTAGGGCGAGACTGGGCTGGGATCATATTGAGGTACTCCTCTTCACAATTATGAGAGCATGTGAGTACATTTAGCCATTTCTGGACAGTGGGAGGAGAGGGGTTCTTCCAGTTCTGAAGGACGCACTTCTTGGCCACTATACAGGCTACATTCAAAAACTTGGTCATGTGTCTGGCCCCCTCAGCCTGCCACATCCCAAACAGAACTCCCATCGGTTTTGGGTCAATAACAGCGTCACATATTTCAGATAGTGTCTCCAGGATCTTACCCCAGAACTCCACCAGTATCGGACATTCCCAGAACATATGTAAGTGATCAGCGCCCTCTGCTCCACAGCGAGGGCAGGACTGTGGGGTGGTTTGAGAAAACCTAGCAATCCTGAGCGGGGTATAGTACAGCCTATTCAGCAGTTTGCATATTATGGCGTGGTAGCGAAAGTTGAGGGAGTATGTGAACACATTTTCCCCCATACTTGGTCTGAGAGCTCTGCGCCCAGCTCGTTTGCCCATTTGTCGCGGGCCCTGGAGGGCCGAGCCGGGGCACCAAACAGCAACAGCCTATATAGGGAGGAGACCACCCCGCGGAAGCCACCCGAGTTAGCAATGTATGCAATCCCTGGGGAGTCCGGGGGTTCGTCAGGGAAACACACCCATGCAGTCCGGAAGGCTGCACGGAGCCTGTAGATTTGCAGATGCTCCAATGCCGACCCTGAATGGCCCGTTCTCCAAGTCTGTGGAGTTATGAACTGCACATCGGGATAGAAGTCTGTTAGTGCGAGGTACCCCAAGGTTTCACAGTGTCGTGCCAGTGCTATATCATGTGTGGTTTCCAGCCCGGGGAATCTCCGGGCTGGAAACCAGGGAGCCATTTGTCCTAAGGTGTTCTTGAACAGAATAAGTGAGGGCCTTCATCAGGACATGCAATTTCTCTCAGTGTGTAGGTAAATCAAGTAGACCCTGTTTTTCTAAGGAGAGGAAAAACAATAACAAGGATAAAACTAATTATCTCTGGCCTGAGAGATAAAGGGGCCGATGATTCACAGAGCATTTTCTAATGGGATTGCGCCATTATAAAACACTTCTGTGAATCAGGCCCAAAGTGTTATTATATATGGTATTGTAACCAAGACTAGCTTTCTTTAGTTAGGAAAAGGTGGAATCTTCTGTTTAGTGGAAGAAGACAACATCCAGTAAGTATATTTGGGGACTCAATCGCTTTCACATGAAGTTGTGTATATGCTCCAGTGTGGCACCGCTCATACACAATCTTTACTGACCTTGGCTTCGGTGCCAGTGGTTCTTCAGGCTTGTGATGGCAAGACCTTTACTTATGGCCGATGCCCATCGAGTATGCCTCAATATTTGTTGCTGATTCACACCCTCTGCAAAAGAAAGAACATGTATATCGCTTATTGAATATTCCACATATTATACTTGCGTGGGATTTCTAAATACACTTTAGTTTAAATGGCTAGTTGTTACTGTGCGTGTGCTGCTTATGGGAAGACAGCCTTATAGCTCGTTTTTTGGGTCATGAAAAAGGTTGTCTTTCTCCCTGCGTGATCCTATTGATGGGTGCAGTCCAGTCGCCTGTACATTATTTATGGCAGGCAGATAGGCAAGAACTTAAACGGTTGGTTGTTCCACAGTTACTGTTCTCACTGGTTACAGGTTCCTTAAAGGGCTGTGCATGCAATGATGTGTCTATGGGAAATTACATTGGGTGAATCACCAGCGCTATGCCAGAAAGGACTCAGCACTCACACATAGTTTAATAAATGTTAAATATAATTAGTGTCACTTCCTAGAAGTTCAACTTGGGTTTAACGCACATTGGGCCTCATTACACGGTAGGCGGTAGCCATGGTGCTATTAGTGCCATGGCTACCCCCTACCGCCTTCGGAGTCCGGGTTCCCGGAATAGGGACTTACCGGTCTATTCCGACCTTTGCTGGACCGGTAAATCCCCATATCGCGAACCATTCCCCATTCCCATTTGAGCCCCTATAGGGCTCAATGGGAATGGGGAAGGAGCTAATAACGGTACTGCAATTTGCAGTACCGTTAATAGCTCTGAGGTCCCTCAGCGGGAACCGTCCATAACGGCTGGGCAGACCACACGTTAAGGACGGGACCCGCTGAGGAACCTCGTAGTCTGGCGATAGGGGATTACCGGCACCGGTGCCCTTACCGGTAATCCCCTACCACCTACCGTGTAATGAGGCCCACTGCCATTAAGCTGGTATTGGGTAGCCATGATGTCTGTCCGTAGAAGACAAGGGCTCAGGCCACTGGGATGATTCTGTACAGCAAAGGCAGACTTACTATCTTCTGCTTTCCTCTCTCTTATCCCCCTCCCCTCCCTTTCCATCTCTCTCCTCTGCCCCTCCTTCCACTCCTCTCTTTCTCTTTCTCGCTGCTCCTCTATCCTGCCCTCTCACATCTCCTTTTCTATGTTCTCCACTGTTGTCTCCTCTTTGGGCTCTCTTCGCCTGTCGTCCTCTCTCTTCATCTATTGTCTCATCTCAGCTCCTCTCTCAGCCTCTCCAGCTCATATCCTCTCCTTTGTCTATTGTGAAAGTGGCATTTGTAATGCATTGTTCATGTGTTTTTCTACGCAAAGGTTTGCTCTTCCAATTGTAAGTCCACAAAACCTCTGAAATAAACATGCCATCTGTCTCATATTCCCTTTGCATTCTTTAACACATTTTGTGATTGGGTTTTCAAAGACATTCAAATCACGTTGCTCATGGCACCGTTTAGCCTACTGTAGGTGCACACATGCCAGCACTCTCCTGTTCCATTCAGGGCTAACTAGTCCAGTATTGGCTTCAACTTTGCATTCTGGGACTTGAATTTATGATGGGGAAATCCAGGACTACATGTCCCAGAATGCAACGTTTCAACCATGACTGGACTGGTGTCTCCCAAAGGGAAAGGATAATGTTGGAATGCATGTTAATGTTAAAGGTATTTGTACCACGCACCGTCACCACCCAAGTGGTCTCCAGGCGCTCTGACGGATCTGAAAAGGAGAGTGTGGGGAAAAGGGGGTTTTTAGTGGGGTGTAGGTGGGACTAGGAAAGTGAGATTTGTGATGTTGTGTTAGCAGCTTGCGTTTGGTTTGCACCGTTCACTGAACTTGCATGCGGTTAATGGGTCTGTGCGAACTCCCATGTGCTGTCCCGGTTATGTGTTGTAAGCATGTGTGGAAACCCCCTTGCCGCCTCCAACCACCGCAACAGATTCAATCTTAAAAAGATGGGGCTTCTGTCCTCACCCACCCATCCCTGCTTCCTATCCATATGCAAACCTTGCTGAATTGTGGTGCGATCGATGACCTTCACCGTAATGCTTCAAAATCGTGCCTACCAAATGGACCAGCTATTTTGTTAAATAGTGCTCATGACCACAGGGGGAAATTCTCTCTAAAACAGACCATCTGTGCATGCAAGACCTGCTTCATAGATTTTATTTGCTATTTGCAGGATCGGATTTGCAAGTCTGCGTCCCTAAAGGACCAACATGCTGCTCAAAGAAAATGGAAGAAAAATATCAAATTACTGCTCGTCTGAACATGGAACGACTGCTGCAGTCCGCGAGCTCCGAACTCAAGTTCCTCATCATTCAGAATGCAGCTGCTTTTCAAGGTAGGCGCTGAAAGCGTTAAAAGACCTGTTGGGCCATGGGCCTTAAAAACCTCTGTCTATCCTGTCAACTGTTGTGGAACATGTTTATGTTGAGGAGGGGGTTATTTCATTCATTTGCAATCAGGAGCTTCAGCGATCACCTTTACGAACACTATCCTCAACACCCACCATTGCTCTTTTTTGGCAAGCCTTTGGTGTCTACCATACTGTGATGCTATGAAGTCAAGAACTGGTGGAAGCATATCTGAAACCAAATGTGACCTTATGGTTGTCAAGACGCAAAAATAAAAGCTAAAGTTCAAATATTTTAAAATTGATTGTAAAAGGAAAAAATGAAAGCAAAATTTCAAATAATTAAAATTGATCACAAAAGGAAAACATTGATAATAGAGATATAGCTGAATTCTAGGAAACAGTGAAATCATAAGATGTAAGCTGTGTACACTGGACAGAGAGGTGTTCAGAAGAGGTGGTCATTTTCAATTTTAATTTGTGGGCCTGGTCACATTTGCAATTTCGTTGTTCTGTAAATTGGGAAAAATCTTTCAGATTCCGTTTTAATGAATGGAAATTGGGTATGTGTTATTTAAAAAGTGTGAACCCAGCTAGGAGGCAACGGGGCATTTTACAATGGTGGCGTAAACGAGAGGTTGTTCGGTGAGTCTGTTTGGCCAGGTGGTGAAACAGAGACGGCGAAAATGCAGTTGACAAATCATTTTTTCTGGAAGTCACTTTGTTTTTGTTACAATATTGCTGGTATTTGTCACAAATGAATTTCATAATTTCATATTCTTGGAGAAAATTGATTTGTGCTACTGGGGGTTGTTCGCTGATCAGATATGGTCAGTGTGTGGAAGATTCTCTTTTGGGGAGAGGATGGAACCAGCCTGTGTGTTGACCGAGGCGGTGCCCAAGACTGGATATGTGAAACTTCAAGTCCACGCTGAGTTGCATGAACAGCTCTAAAAACACATTGACAAAACAAGTACAAACATTGAAGTGAAACAATGAAGATGGCTTTATACCAGAGAGGTGAGGAATGTCAGCAAAGTTACAAAGAATCATTCGTGTAATAGAGGGTTCTATTTCTTAAAGGTCAGTGGCTTATATTTGGAGGCCAGCGAAAGTATATCATGAAACGAGAGATCATTATATTACACAAGGGCATGCCATTATAGGGCTGGCTTGGAAAGAGTTCATCCTTGGGAAAAAATGTGCAATACTTGTAACTGTAAACTAGAACTTTGTTTGCATAGAAAAAACAGACATTTCATTTTTGAGCGCTCGGGGCGGGTGGGGCTGGGCGGCGAAGGACAGAGTTACATTTACAAAGGAATTCAATGCTGGCTACCTTTAAGAAAAAGGAGTGTGTCAACATAAATGAAATCCTAGTTAGAAAGAGCTGTGTGTTGAGGGTGAAACTGTGAATTGGGCAGAGGCATTGCTAGGGGGGTGGGCTGAGGGGGCAATTGCGCTGGGTTTTTTGGTTGAAGCTGCGGATAGAAGCTCAGGGGTTACAACCAAAAAGACTAGCTAGCCCCCAGTTCCGACAGTCACAAAACTAGCATAGCTCCGGATCTTTTCCAGGCCTAGCAACACCCCTGATCAATTGGGAATACATACATTTGCAAAGTAAGCGGGGAAGATGGGTGGGGTACAATATCGGATGCAGGCAGCTAATTTCCAGGAAATGTACTTTCTGCTGCTGAAAGTTTCATCAGAATAGTGAGAATAGTGACAAAACAGCGAGCACAATTCCCCAGAAGTGCGCCACTGTACTAGCGCATGCCTAAAGAAGTTACAGACACTTAAAAACGCGAAAGGAATGTGTGGATCTCTGGTGCGCACCTTAGAATAATCCCACTTAGGTATAGCAGGCTGTGATCGACAATGTAGGCTACGTGGAACTCATGAATTGGAAACTATCGAGAATGTACTATTATGGTGTGAATGCCTGGGGAGCTTGCGAGCCAGTTACTTGAAAGCTTACAATAATAATGTCAACTTGGAAGATTTAACGCCCATTTGGGCTATGTTTTTACATGGTTGTGATACTAACCTGACATAATATTTGGTTTTATTTTATTGGAAGATGGTGGAAATCATTAACATTTTAGTCTGACAATATGTTCTATAATCTGAATTGAAGTATTTTTAAGAGGTTTTATTATCTTAAGCGTTTAGTACTATTTATTGAAAGTTGTAACCTCTTGTTGTGATCAAATGTAATCCCTTTTGTATCAAACTAATTGTGAAAAAATATGGAAAATGCTGTAATTAATATTATGTGCATAAGTTTGTGTTGTATGTTTATATATACAAAGCCTGTGTGGCTGATGGCAGGGGCGCCGAGTACGGGGGGGGCTCTGGGGCCCGAGCCCCCCCGCCAAAATCAAGTCGGGGCTGAGCCCCCCCTCCCGGCCGGAGAGAAGTGATGCAGCATCGATGGCCCTTTCCATCGATGCTGCATCACTTCTCTCTGTCGCAAGAAAAAAAAAGAAGTTAAATGACTGTGGGGACATCACGTGATCGCGGGAGCGTGTTCTCGCGAGATCTCGGCATAACGTGATCTTGCAAGCCCACGCTCCGTGGGAAAACATTCCCGCCAGTGTTGATGCAGCGGCAGACCAAGCAGGTCATGCCACAGCGCTGCTCCTGATAAGGAGGCAATAACAGGAGGTTTTGAGCAGCCTCCAGTCACAGCTGGGGGCCCTAGAAGCTTGCAGCGTGCCATCATTGTGCACACCCTTCCCACAGTGAGTTAACTGGGAAGCCATGAAGCTGAACTGAACCAAACTGTGAGTAAATGTTTGTCCCGAGTTAAGGCAGTTTAAGGTCCACCCGTTTGTCTTACAATAAAGACAGCTGGAACCCCTTACAGCGTCCTGTCGTCCTTTAAGGCCACAACAATGACCAAAGGGTCGGGCTGTTGCTTCATTAACAAGCAGCAGCCCTACCCACGGCCCCCGCCACACATGCTTAGTGCGACAGGGGCCGGGCCTTTGTGAGGTCTCAGGCTCCATTAGGAGCCTATTTATGAAGACAAAAGAAAAAGCGATGGTCATCACGGCAAAAGAAGGTGTGTGCTTTTTTTTTGTCTTCATGAATAGGCTCCTAATGAAGCCTGAGGCCCCACAAAGGCCCGGCCTCTGTCACACTATGGGTGGTGGCAGCAGGGTCGGATTGGCCCCTGGACAGGCTGAAATCGAGCCTGGGGAGTAAGGGCCAGTTTCAGGCCATGCTTGGGCCGGTTTGAAAACATTTTTTGGGAAAAATTCATTTTTTTCAAATTTATTTTTTCAGTTTTTATTCTTCAAAAGCATTTCATCCTTCTTGGGTCGATATGAGTACCAACACAGGTTGGGTGATATTGTATGCATATTTGTTCTATAAAAAAGAGCTTAAGGGTAAGAGCTATATAATACCATATTATCATGTGGCCTCGGACGTCTGCTTGGAGTCACAGTAATTTGACAATATGGATCTATACACACAGATATTAATGATATGTTTGGTGATCCATTGTTGTATGAAATGTATATCACCTTAGTGAAATCATAACCATATTTTTCGTAATGTAGTTTACTTAGGAACAATGCTATTTGATGCCACTTCCTATTTTGTCAAGGGGTGAAAGGTTGTGTTTCATCGCTTCCCGGGATGTCACTTTGGTGTGGGGTCAAATTACATCACTTTCGGTGATATCATCAGAGGTCAAGTGTCGTGAGGCGAGGGGTGGGCCACTTTTTTGAGGCGAGGGGTGGCCCACTTTCTTTTGGGTGACCGGGCCTATTTCTTGTCCCAGTCCGACCCTGGGTGGCAGCAGTGGTGTGGAACTGCCCAGGTGTCACAGAAGTGCTAGAACATATTTGGGCACAGGCACCTACTGTTTTACAAATGAAGCACTTGGTATACACATGCAGTTGCAATTAAATGTTCATTAAAAAAGTATGCCTTCAAGAGTATGCTATCACAGAGAAACGGGGACCCCAAAGCCAGTTCAACTACCCACTCCCAGGTGTGCTACTGAACAGGTAGATGTAAGTCGAGAGCCAAGCAACCTCTTTCTCCTATCTGTGCGACTGTACCATACAAATAAGGGGGAATCGCTCTCCTGCAGCCTCTCTCCCAGTCATCGATTCTTGATGATTTACTGGTGCAGTCACAAAAAAAAGATTTTTTGGGGGTTCATTTTGTTTACAAAAGTAGCGCATTGCTAAAACCCCCTGGCTGCCAGTTCATTGTCCTTGGAGCATCCCAGGCTCTCTACCCCCTGAGAGCCACCAACCTTGGGTGCTGTTTTATAAAAAATGAAAGACGCAGACAGAACAATAACTGTGTGAGTCAACTGAGAGATGAATGCACTCATGCTCCATTCAGAGAGAGGCTTTGAAAATGTAGCTCTGACAAATCAGAGAATCAGTGGGGCAAAGAAGCACTGCACATCTCCGCTCCCTCTTCATGGGCTTACGGTTGCCACCTGAAAGGTTGCCAGCAGCTAACCTGCCATCCTGTCCCAACTCCATGCCTCGTGTGCTATTCCCTGGTCAACCAAACCCTGTGAACTCATAGGCCGCATATGACCCACAGAAGTCTTTTTACCGCCCGTCCTGAATGTCTGTTTCTTGCACTAGTCCTATTAACGCGTGCAGCTCCAAGGTATAATATTAACAACCAGTGTTTGTGAGTAAAGGGCCGGCATAAAGTCTCTATTTCAGAGCCAGAGTCAAATGATAAGGTGCTTGTGGCAGTATGGAGTTCCAGGCCTCTGCTTGGACGCCGGGTTCTGCAACCTTTAGCTCTGCAGATGTGTTGGACTACAATGCTCATCAGCCCCAGCCAGCATAGTCAATGGTGATGGATCATAGGAGTCGTAGTCCAAAACATCTGGAGAGCCACATGTTTAAGACCCCTGGCTTTAAGGAACAGGAAGTCAAATAATCCATGAAAGTAACAGGAGTATGACGTTCCTGGATCTACATGGGTAGAATAAAAGTAGACTAGAAGAACAGCCTGGGGGCATCAAGTTTATGTAGGATGGAATGGTGGGGGTCTGAGTCACCTGAGGAGACAGGGGTATTTTACAGGTCTGACACCTGGTAATCCACTTTACAATAAAAGACAACATGGAGAGAGGCGATGTCTCTGTGTGGCCTGTAAATCTGCCGAGATACCACCAAACTGTACTACCATTACTGCCACTTGGTCTGGCGGTATTACTGCCGGATTACAAGTGATGGTAGGCAGTGTTAGTCCCCATTAATTGGAGTCCATAGGACTCCATGGTGGATTTCAGCGGTATTACTGCTGGTAGTAATTTTGCTGGTGGTAATATCCCAAATTATTCTATTTTGGGCGGTATGGTGGAGGAAATACCTCCAGCATCATGCTGGAGGATTTTCCTCCACCTTTGCCCTCAAACTTACAGTTGGGCGGTGCGATAATGTGGCTCTATACAGTATTACCAGTGTTGCCAGTCAGAACTCATTTACCTCAGCAATGTATTCAGTTCTCTGTTTTTTGTCCTGATGCTTAAAATGTGCGATTTGCATTAAAAGCTGTGTGCTGCAGACTGCTTCCACTCTAAGTGGGGGAGAAGTTAGGACTGTGGGGACTGAGACGGCAGGACTTTTCAACCTTTTGACACGAGGGGCCTTCACTGAGTCTTGGGGGGGCATCACCTCCCACGGGATATGGTACAGTATAATTACCTCATTGCTTTCTAACACTGGTTCCTCTACATCAGCCTCTTGCTGACATAGAAGGGTTTATAGCTGTTCAGTGGGCATTCAGTGGTTAAGATCTATGCTGGCCTGCCATCTTGTGATAAACGGCAGCTATTAACCTTAAATCTGTCGCCATTGGAAGTCTCACTTCTCACAGCAACAGCAGAGCCCACTTGCCAGTGCCCGATAATCCCAAAATTCTCTGTAATTTTATGCAAAGCTGCATTTTATTTTTATAAGGTTATTTTACTCACTGAATGCTGATCAAGTGTTTTAAGTCTGGACTTTATTAACTGGGTGTTTGTAATTGCAGCACAAGCACTCTTTACAATCTAAACTAGAGGTGTGTTTACAGTGTTGATTGTTCCAAAATAAATCTCCTAGTGTGCTGCTTTGGGTCAGGTTGCCCCCTTTTAAGCTGTACACAATGATACATTGTCTGGTTGACATACTATGTGATTTGTGTATTTTATAAAGGAAACTAAAACCACTGGAACTCACCACCCCAGAAACTCCCAATCCCACCTTTGGGGGCATTCCTGTGGACATGGGAACACAGAGGAAAGAATGAATAAAAAAGTATTTGCCTTCAAGAGGAAGCTAGACCTTTGCAAAAGAAGAGTTGGAGCTGGGCAAGCCACCTAGCAACATTAAGGTCCAGATTTGATGAATACTTCCCTGAAGTAAATGCTGGCATTAATGACTGGGTGATGCAGACTTTTCTGGCAGAGGAGGTGGTGCATCATCCATTTGATGCCCAGGAAGAGCTGATTGAGGTTCAGTCGGACACTACTCTGCAATCTGAATTTAGGAACAATGCAGTGGCTGGATTTTGACTGAAGGTAATCCTGGAGTATCCTACATTGGCATGGTCTGCTATACAGTCGCTCTTACCCTTTGGGTCTTACTACTTGTGTGAAATAGGCTTTTCAGCATTGGCTTTTTTACTGACTCCTTCATTTTTTTAATAAGGGGTGTTTCAAATGAACGTTGAAAACCCGGAAAGTGGGAGTTTTTAAAACATGGAGACAACCATGGTTACAACATTTAGACGTGAGTGCTTCCATCAGTCCCAAACATCACCTGGGTGCAGGGTGAGTCTGGGTAACTGCTTTTTAACATTGTACACTACTTTACCAGAATTTCTGGTAAACTACAGTGTTAAAAGCAGTTAACACTCCCCCCCCCCCCCCCCAAGTCTGAAACCACACTTGATTCCATTATACTTCAGCCAGGATTGCATTATACTTCAGTCAGGATTGCATTATACTTCAGCAGCACATCTGATGTGTCCACTGAAAGGTGTAAGATTAAGCTACATCCCTAACTCTATCTGGTTACCCGAAAATTATTTTTTTAGGGGTAGCAAGGGAGACTACAGGGGTAGCAAGGGAGACCTCAGGGGTCACAGTTGTGACCCCTGGCGACCCCTAAATGATGTCCCTGGAGCCACATGTCAACATTGATTTTGATGGCTGTCTCCCCACAGTGCTTTGTGAGCAAGTGCACACTTACAACCTTAATTCAGCGATGCAGATCACCACTGCTGTGGAAACTATCAAAGATAGCACACTGCAGATAAACTTATATAAATCTTTAATCACATTTATTACAGAATATATTCATCAGAGAATTACAATGTATTCTGTAAGAAGTGAAACAGTGTTTTTTTTAACCAATTTTAATATAATATATAGTCATAGTTATGATAAATAGGCATAGACCATCTTCCAATTGCTTTATGGAGGAAACATTGTGCAAACATATGGTCGGCCGCTTTTAGTGGCTTGATGCCTTTGGCCCTCTTCCATGACTCTTGTCACTTCTTTGCTGAGAAAAGGAAAGGCAGGCTCAGAGGTGCTTAAAACTCAACAGCAACTACAAACCTTTGAAAAACGTCTTCAAATCTTCGGGAAGCAGCGTGCCATTGTCCGTCTAATGCAATGGATGATATTGAACCAAATCCACTGGAATTAGAAATGCTTCATAGATTTTCCAAATCAAGTGCATGATAAATATGTATTAATTGTCAAAGCTTCAACAACATGTTTGTGGATTCTTAGCTTTCCCAAGACTATTGATTCAAAAAGAGCCCAAAGTAGAGCCTGAAAAAAACACTCAAAATTAAACTGAACTGTTGTGCTTGTACCTCTTCTATGTCTATTCTGCAAGACCCTCTGCATCATCCACAAGGTTTTCTGGGGCCTGGGCCTGCACAACATACAACTCTCTCTTCCAAAATACCTTCCTTCTAGAGCCCTTCGCTCAGCTACCTCCAACTCTCTGAGGGTCAGATGCTTCTCCAGGCAGAGAGTAAGTGGTGGATCACTCTCCTCTGCAGGTGCCTCCCACATCCTAGTCTGTCTCAACTACCCACTAGTAGCAAGCACAAAATGTCACTCCTTTCTGTATTAGACTTCTAATGGCACCGTCTACCTGCTCTACAGACCTACTATCAAAAGGAAACCAAACCATATGTTCACCCGATTGTTTTCTCTCAAGTCATTGCGACGTGAAATGAAATCTGAATTCAAATCTCCCGCCATCTCACATACGCCATTCGATCATCACTTGCATCCAGTAATGTTATGACCCCGGCCGCATACGTGATTGGTGCTGTGGTTCATATGATCAATTTGCCCACGGATGCCTACTTAGAAGATAGCTAGAACATGTTGCTGAAGCAAAGGTGAACATGTCCAATTCTCCACTTGTCAGGGATGGCGTTCCAGCATTTAGGATACACCCTTAGAAATTAATGTCCTTATTAAACAATGTGGGGTTTCATGCCCACGGTCACATGTAAATAAGCATACATGGCAAGCATGCAGAAGACAGGGGTTACAGACTTTTCCCTGAAGCCTATATTTTGGGGATGACTGGGGGCATGAATGCCACCAGGCAATGCTCTCCAGATTCCCTCTGCTTAGCAACTGGCTGGTTCACAGTCAAATCCATGCGCTCAGGAGGGGATTGTGGCGGACAACACAAAGTTGCTAACTTACCATTCTGAATAAATAAAAGTTCCACGCAGTGGAATAGTTTCAATGCTGTATAACCCTAGAAAGTAAGCAAACACCGTTATTTACAGTAAGGCGATTCTTAACAGAGAGAAATCATTTAGGTGGAACTGTTCATTCTGCTCTAAATGTTGGGGTTCAAGTCAACAGTGGGGTCACAGACAGAAGTAGAACATCCGTCCATTTGGAAGTGGGCGTCCTCGATGGATGGTTTTCGTAGAGAGTGGGAGTGCACTGGGGCACTCTGTGCTGGACCATGATGTAGTACAACATTGACCATCGGGTTAGTAGCCAGGCATTTGCTAATTAGCTGAGCAAGAGATTGTACTGGTGCTGAGCTGGCTATGGAGATCTGATGCCTTGCAACTGCATGGTGCAGGTCTTTTGCCTCTTGTGCAGAATTCAGGGACATATGTAGCCATCCATTTGAATGGTACCTCATGGTGGGTCCTCTGCGTTCCTTTGAAAGAACTGCCAATCACTTCTACTCAGGGGTCTTGCATCTGGGGATCTTTGGCTGTTCCTTAACTTTAGATCTCTCTGGTATGGTTAGGTTTATGGACCTCAATGATCACGTTCTGCAGGTCCGCAGCCTTTTGTGGCATTCATATGAACTACTGCAGGTGGTTCTTTGGGGCCAAAAGGTGGTTGGAGCCACAGAAAGTAGTTCACTAGCTAGAGTAGGTAGCAGTAAATTCTGGTCCGTTGCAGGCCCAGGTCCAGTGACAGAGGGATTTAGGTAAAGTCCATCAAAGATGTACCCCTCGGAATACGGCCACCATGGGCGGGTGGTGTAATTCACGCAGTCGGTCTTGCTTAGAGTTTCTGGCCCTGTTGGCTGTCATTGTATCTCTGTTCTCATGCTCTCGCCGCATTCTCTGAGCACCTTCTTTACACTACCCTGATAGTTCTGTTTCTACAGGTAGTGAGGAGATCTATCCTTATAGTAGGATACTGGAAGGTCTCCAGGTTTCGGCATGACTTCCTCGCATTGTCTTATGTTTCTGAAACCTCTGTAAGATAACATCAGGAGATCCCCCCCACATTTATGGGGATCAGAAATGAGCATCAGAGAAACAATGGGGGTAGCCAGCTTCAGGTTGTACAGACTACTTCCCAGGCACACCCACAAAGCAAGGATGTAACCTTGAGTTCAGGCATTCCATTCATATTGGTTTCATCTGTTTTTGGCCACCACAGACCTTGGAGCCTCCCTGCAGCTTACACAGTTAATGGTAACAGGAATGGGGAAAAGGGCAGGGCTGGAAAAGAACATTTCCCGGTGACAGGAGAAGAGTGCAGCGTCTTTGCTCTCTTCCACTTACCCTGGCACTGAAGATATGCCAGTTGTGTTGGAGTCTGGGTTGGAAAGTGATGGAAGCACCCAGAAGGCAACTGAAGCAAATGTTTTGACTTGGCAAGGATATGTCCCCCATGTCATAGGCCGTCTCATCATTCATACCATCTCTGGGCCCAATTCACAAAAGAGGCCCAGGTTACAGAATTCACAAAGGTCGCTTGCACGTTTCCTGTGGCCTCTTCTCTGTCATAATGTAAGTGATGCGCGTGACGACCCCAATACGCGTGTTATGCTCAGGTACGTGAAAATGAAACTAGTTTTTCCCTAAGTTCTCAACACGTGCTGCCGCATTGGTGGTGCATGAGCAATTTGCAGCGATGGGACTAAGAGGGCCTGTTATGTTGACAAAGAGGTTGAAATACATGTGAGCTCTACCACTTCTGTGCTGATCTGAGAGGGGCTAAATGGACTGGAGGTTGAATGAACCCCTTTTGTACTGCACATTCCCTGCACTTCTTTTAAACAGGTACAGAGGAATGTGTGACTTTAGCATGCATGCACGCGTGCACACTGGTTGTGTACCATGATGTACTTGTCCAGGTGTGGAAATACACTCCGGAATTTCATACCGAATTGGCGCAACAGTACGTGCTTTTTTAAAGGGATTATTGTATTTATTTATTTATTTAATATACCATCAGCCAGGGGAGCCGATTTATGAATTTCCCAGGGGGGGGGGGGCAAATACAGAAAGTGACATCACTGGCAGTCATATGACCGCAAATTTGCATGTAGTAGCCAACTTGGTGAAACGCGCACGGGGGGGCGGGTGTTGGCGCGCTCAGCACAGAACAGTGGAAACATTGGCTAGCATGCACTGCATATACTAAAGTCAAGAAAGAAGGAGATGTAAGCCTTCGAGTTGCATTCCAGTAGGACATAACTGCCCCTACTCCACCGCTCTATAATCGTCCAGCAACACAACTAGGATGAGAGAATGAAATGCTTGCTAAACAGAAGGTACAGCTGCAACCACCACCAAAAAAAAAGTTCCTAATTCAAGGGAAACAAGAAGTAAAGACGTTTCCCGATTAAAAAGTACCAAGCAAGACGTGTGTGGTGCCATAGTTCAGTAAAACATCAACAATTCAAACTTACAATAGTGCTGCTGTAGATTGGCCAGCCACAAGTGACATTTGCTAAGATGTAAAAAAAAAGTGTCTTTGAAAAATAAATGTTTTTAATGCAAGCTCCTGGGCTGTGGCCAGTGCCATGTGGCTCTTTGCTTCTGGAGTGGCTAGTTTTCTTGTTCAGGCCTTTTTAAAAAAAAAATGAACCGGGGTTCCACAAGTCTAACACTTTCAGCAGTGACCCTAAATTAGAAAGAATAGGAATACCAAATAATGTGTCTTCCTGGAATTCTATACAATAATTGCTATACTCATTATAGGTTTATTTCAGGCACACTTCAGGGAGTGAGTCACTGATTTAGTCTGTTCTTAAACGCCTCAACTCAGCCTTTCATCCTTCTGAGGTCGATAAATGGGTACCATCACAGGTTGGGTGATATTGTATGCATATTTTTTCTATATAAAGCGCTTAATTGTAAGTGCTATATAATAACACATAATTTTCATTTGGTCATGGACGTCTGTTTGCATTCACAGTAATTTGATATTATGGCTCTATACACACTGATCGATACACATGGCTATCCATTCTTGTATGAAATGTATATCACATTATAGTGATATTGTAACCATTTTTTCGTAGTGTACTCAGGACCAATGCTATGTGATGCCACTCCCTGTTTAGTCAAGGGGTGAAAGGGCGTGTTCCATCGCTTCCCGCAAGATCACTTCAGGGTGGGGTCAAATGACATCACTTCCTGTGATGTCATCAGAGGTCAAGGGTAGTGTGATGTTACTTCCCTTACCCCTGGCATTTTGGTGAAAGCACATCCCTTTGTGGCTCCCGCACCTACCAGGGCTGCTCTGCCTCTCTCAGCATGGGATTCGCAGCTCTGACAAACTCGTTGCTGCTCCCACTCTCGTATGGAGCGTACTAGGCAGGCTCGGACTGGTAAGGCAATAGGCCCATGACCGAACCAAAAACGCAAAATGCTTGTGTGGGCCAGTTTTGTGGGTCAAAGTGGGGCTCTTTTTTGGCCAATGTGGGCAAGTTTGATGAGTTACTTCACTATGCGGCTAATAGATTTGACCAGTGTTTTTTAGATTTGACAATTTTCATCACATTGTATCAAAAGCCTCCCCCTTGGGTACTATGCAAACAGCATCACAAAAGGAATGAATTCCCATTTGCAACTGTAGGCCACTTTTTCATTGGTGCCTGAGACAATGTTATGCCCCAGTCTGACCCTGGTACTAGGGGGGGATGAGGGATCATGGCAAGGGGGCAGGTAATGAGTGTCCATACTGTAAAGGGGACGGGCGGGAGCTGCCGGAAGGTGGCAGTATGGAAACAGAGTTGGGTTACCAAAAGGCTAGTGGATGGGAGTGGTTGGACATCAGGTATATTTATTTTCTTTTTGGGCTGGTGAGGGACGAGAGGGAACATTAGGCAGGTGAAGGACGGCGGCAGGAGGCCAGGAATATACTGTCTTAACTCAGCTGCCATTTGCCATTTGCAAGACATGGAACCCGTAAGCTGAGTATATAATGCGTTTGGAACTATACCTAGCAGACTAACATGAAACCCCTGCAACTGTCATTTTGTGGAATACAAAAATAGGTCGTAGGCTTTATTATTTGCAAAGCAAAACATAGAAACCAAATAAAAACTCCCGGTGTGTGTCTTTTGGGATCTTGCGGTCAGGAAGAGTGATGTACCTTTTCGCCCCTGCCCACCCCCTACCCTCTCCACTGGGAATAAGCTCTGCTGTCACCCCCAAGTTCGCGTATGCGTTCGCAAGCGGGACGCTTACTTCATACGTCTTGTCCTGTCCTGCACCTTTTTTCTGGCTGGCGCACCATATTTATCCAGTGGGCATTTATCCAGTGGGCATTCTCCCGTGCCACCATTCACCGTCCTGCTGCCTTTGCTTTTGGCCATACTTTTCCTTATGTGCTCTTATTGTTTTGTGCGCTCAGTGCACCTTTGGACTTCTTACCTCTTCGACTCCTGTGGACTGCCCATCCTTCTCACCTGTAGGGAGGGTAGTGTCGTTAACACAAGGTCACCGCTGCACAGGCCAGCAACCAAGCTCCGTGCAGCGTGAGGTTGCGTTTATTTCTCTGTGCAGCCCCTGCTTTTTCCAGATATATTAATAGGGCAAAGCTTGCTCCAGGTGAGAACCTTATGAGTACTGGGCTGAACTTTTGTGATTGGTGTCCCCAAACCGGTTCCATGTCTTAAAATCGTGGCAAAAATCGTGGTTTGCCGGTATCCCACCAGTAATTCTGGCCAGATACCAGTATTACTAGGATATTACAGGTGCCGGCAACGGTGGTCATTCCCCATTCCATGGAGTCCCATAGTGCCAGTAATACTGGCTGTTTTCACCAGTGGGGGCCCGATTTACGTCAACTCTTGGCTGGAGGTAAATCAGTCAATCCCCACCGGAAAACATATAGTTTGGTGGTGCAGGAAAAGTGGCAGTAAAGGGAATTACCACCACCTTTACTGCCAATTTTCCCTCACCGCCGAACTTATAACGAGGCCTGATATCTTCTCCCCAGCGCCATCAGTGTGCTGTTTCATGCCATCTGGATCATGCAGTGCAATAGCATTGTATAGATGCAGTGCTGAGGCCTCAAAGTACTTCACGAAGATGATATGCATATCTACATTGAAGCAAAAAGTAGAGGACAACATCTTTAGACATTAGATTGCTATTAATACTCATGTACGGGGGTCCTGGTGGGGCGGTGGATACTGCCTCTGAGCTGTGAATGGAATTTGTAGCATCCGGTTAACCGTACACAAGTGGTTTTTGAAGTAATACACCTAAATGCTTGTACATAACAAATAATAGGTGGCAGTTCTCCAAATGGCATCTATCCATTAAGCATATAGGTTCTTATTCCACTTAAAAGACCACCAGTGGTATATTACCACTTCACCGAAGTTACTGCTTTGCTAGGCAATTCCACCAGCGGTATTGCATTTGCACATTACCGCCAGTGGTATGACATCACCACCGTGGGTAAACCCCACTCAGGGTAATTTCCACCAGTGTTTAAAAAAATAACTATGCCTGTGGAACACTTTTTAAAGCAGGTAGGCAAATACTGCTGTGGGTAAGTACTGCTGGTGATAAAAATACAGCCAGTCATATATTTCAATTTCTGAGCCTAGCATGTGACCCAAAAGGCACAACCCACTCCTCCATCATCAGATGTGCGTATTGCTCATTTAAGACACATTTACCATAAAGCAGCAACTATTAATAGATTATACTTTTTGTAGCCTTGCTTTATTTTCTTTCGTGATGGGTATTATTGAGAGTGATATAATTTTGCTGGCTTTGTCCTTGTGGTATTTACCTCCGCTAGAAAACTGGGAGGAGTTGGCTTTACGGACTCACTGTTTTCACCGTTTGTAACGTGGCTTCTACTGGAGCCTGCAATAATTGACATTAATCATCGATGGTATTCATACCACCCGTTCTGTAATAAGGCCCTTTACAAGCACTAAGATGTAAACTTTCCTTTTTCAAAGTATTAACACTGAGCTTCAGTAGACACATTTTGTAGCCACTCTTTCACAAAGATGGACAGAATATTCCACTAGTTTCCCTATACGCTTGGTTTCCTTAACATCTTCTTTGAGGTAACGAGGACAGAAGATATGTGTTGTCAACTACCACTCTGACGAGAATACAAAGGTGACAGAAAATGGGAGAGTCTGCTCTGAAGACCCATCGCATTTCCAAACTCAACACAAAACTAACACGCATTGGCAATTCCAACAGCTTTGGCTTTTGCGTAGGCATGGGAAAGGCACTTGCCAGGAACTGCTTTAGTGGTATTAACTGACTAGTGATGGCATCAGCTGCAAAATGGTGTGGGTTCCTGGTCATTTAATAGCAGTGCCTGGCAAATGCCTATCTTATACCTGCATACATGCCTAAACTATTAGCTTTGCCAATTCTTGTTTTTAACAGGATCTCAGTGAAGGATACCCATGGTGCTTATAAATATAGTGGCTGAAGGCAGACCTGGTTGGGACATTTTTATTACACCAGTATGGTTTTTACAGCTCCATGAAGTCATTGGGCCTCATTACCCGGATGGCGGTGGACCAAGGTGCTATTAGCACCTTGGTCCATGTCGGTAAATTACCGGCACCGCCTTGGAGGAAAGGGGAATTAACACCCTATTCCAAGGTTGGCGGGGTGGTAATTCGCCCTTCCTCCATTGCCCTTCCCCATTCCCATTTTTGCCCCATAGGGCATAATGGCAATGGGGAAGGTGCTAATTACGGTACCGCTAAGTATGTTTCCTTAAGTCCATGTCAATCGGCTGAATCCGGGAGTTCGTCTCCCGGTCGTGGTGGCCCGTTCCGATCTCGTGGATGTTCTCTGGGAGGGATGGGATGGACACCTCAATGTACATTATGGCCTCCGCCGGGGTCTCAAAGAAATGCTATCTGCCGCCATGTTGAATCCGTAGTTTCGCCGGGAAGATGAGGGCGTACGGGACATGTCTCAATCTCAGGAGATTTTTGGCCTGTTCGTAGGATCTGCGTTGCATTTGGACGCTGGTCGAAAAATCCGGATAAATGTGGACTCTGCTTTCTTCATACTGTAGGGAGCCTTTTTCCCTTGAAAGTTTTAGGATCGCGTCCCTGTCCCTATAGTTCAGGAGGCGTGCAATTATCGTGCGCGGTGGCGCCCCAGGTTTGGGTGTCGGCGCTAGGGTGCGATGGGCCCGCTCAACAAGAAAGTGGCTAGAGAAGGATTCCGTGTCCAGAAGAGTTTTCAAAATGGCCTCAACTTGTCGCTCCATCGGAACCTTACAGAAGGATTCCGGAATGCCAACAATACGGATATTGTCCACTCTTGCCTTAAGGGAGCTGATAGTTGAAACAATATCGTCCAGCTTTAGGTTCACTGCAAGGAAGCCATTCTGCACCATGGTCATTAGGCAGTCTTCTCTGTTGCCCTGTTCAATCGCAGCAGGATTGTCATCCCCCATGTTTATGGCGGCCGGCGTCCCCTGGGGTTGAGAGCTGGCATAGGAGTCCATTGGGCCAGTCTTTTTCACGCCCATGCCTTTTTTCTCGTTGCGGCCCATGGGTCACCCGCACGGAGCAAGGGTCGATGACTCGGGTCAGGCCAGCCATCCGCACAGGATAAGCACTGTCTCTGGGTGGCAGCCAGTGTAGAAAGGATTTTATAAAACTTTACTCCGTGACACAGCCATTTTCTCTGGGTCCGCACGGCTCTTCCTCGCCCACCTGCACTCGCAACGTCGGGCGAGGGTTCGCTCGGCGAAAGGCCCAGTGCATGAGTCGGCCGTGGCCTTCTGTGAAAAGATGGTGCGCCGACCCAGTCGTTATCCGGGAGGCGGGCCAGAGCCACAGACCCCCGCGTGTCCATACCAGGTCAGGATGTCTGCCCACACGGTTTGATCCCAGGCCTGTGTTGCGGGGCTGCGCCGTGGCGTCCAGCACTCCTCCCCGCGCGGCCTCGGTCTGGCGTAGGATTCTTCCGGAGCCCTGGGCGGGCCGCGGTCCACTGGAGAAGCCTTTAGTTCGAAGCGGTCTGCGAACTCCCCCACGCCTCCACGGTTTCGAGCAGGATCTGCACACAATGTGCAGTAGGAGTACGGGAAACGGACGGTGTAATAGTTTCTTCTCTCCGCAGCTCCAAAAAGGATTTATTTGTATGAAGGATGTTTGTGGGATCGGAGCACTCCGATCAGGCGGCCATCTTAGTTGCACGCAACAGCGCCCCCCTGGTGTGAGACATTTCTGTACTGCAGACAGCTGCACAAGGCAAAGGCAGGACTTCTTCTGTTCTTAATAGAGGAAACTGAATAAGTAGAAGAGCAAAGACACACAAATGTAAAAGTAACCAAGTGTGTGCCCACTCCAGTGTTTCACCTTTGCCAGTCATTTTGCCTTTTATGTGCACTAATAAATCCACACTCTAGTAAAGTACTAGGAGTGCACATTTAATATGATGGTGGATGCCCTCCTCCCTTAAGCGTTCCCTCGTGCACCCCTTCTAAACAATCCCTCTGCCGATCCTACCTATCCAGCTATCACCCGATCTCCATCACTCTTTCCTCTCCTTCCCCCAGAAGCTCTCTATAGGCTTGACTACTGCAACAGCCTCTTTTTAAATCTACACACCTCTGCTCTCCGTCCTTTGCAACTCATCCAGAACAGGACTGCGAGACTTGTCCTTGGCCTTAAGCCCTTTGTATCTCTCCAGCACTGAAATCTCTCCATTTGCTCCCAGAGGCTGCAAGGATCAAATTCAAGACCCTTTGCATTGTCCACAAGGCCTTCTGGGGCCAGGGACCAATATATCTCCAGCTCTTCGCTCCTCCACCTCTAACTCCCTCAGAGTCAGGTGTTTTTTTAAGCAGCGATCTGGTGGCAGATCTCTCTCTTCTGCCGGCCCTCCCGCTGGAACAGCCTCCCTCCCTCTCTGAAACTTGAGCAGAACCATCTCCGGTTCTGAATGCAGATCAGGACCTTCCTCTTTGCTTCTGCCTTCCATCTTCCACTCCCCTGCTGATCTCCTGTCTGATACTGCACTGGTCTACCTGGGTACCCTCAAAATCACGGGCCCAGGCCCCTGCCCTCCCACTTGCACACCTGCACTGCCTCTGGCACCCCTGCACTGGGGCTGTATCAGCAACCCTACAGCCGGCCTATTTGCACTTATCTAACCGTTGCTGTCTGCACTCAACTCACCTTGCACTGCCACCCTTTTCCCCTTCCCTCTCCCCTGTACTTGTGTGTTCTCAATGTCACTTGGCCTAGTAAGATCATTGTCTTGTCCTCCTGTGTCCCCCCCTTGCCTTGTCGTCCCTTGACATACTTGTGTATAGGCACGCTATAAATAAATATCATATCATATATCATATCATATCATATCATATCATATCATATCATATATCATATCATATCATATCCCTCCTTTCCTGGGCAAACTCTTGAAACATCTAGCCATCTCCCAGCTTAATCTGCACACTGAATCTGTTGGTTGTCTCCACGACCACCATTCTGGCTTCAAAGATGCCAGAAACACAGACACTGCTCTCCTGAACACCCATGAAGACCTGCTCTCTAACCTTGACTCTAACCTTCCTTCTGTCCTCATTCTCCTCGATCTTTCTTCTGCTTTTGATACGGTCAACATGCCATCCTGCTCAATTGCCTCAGTGAAAACGTGAGTACCACTGATCAGGCCCTGGCATGGCTGACCCCCTTTCTCACTGACCGACCCTCTGAGGTCCAACTGGGGTCTTTCCTCTCTTCGATCTCTGTCTCTACTTGTGGTGTTCCCCAGGGGTCTAACATTTTCCCCTGGCTTTTCAACCACTACCTAGCACCTCTTGCCCACTGTATCGCTTCTTTCTGTTCCAACTTTCAGTGTCATGCGGATGAAACTTAGCTCTCTTTCGGGCTCCCCTCAGAGCGTCTGGCCGCAATTCAGGAATGGTGTGGTGCTTATGATCTCTGCCTTAATGCCAGTCAGACCGAGATTCTCCTCATTGGTACACCAGCTCTTTTGCTGGACTTTAGTACTTTTGAATTTAAACCCTGGAGTGAGTGAGACCTTTTTTTCACTCTCTCATGTGTTTTTACTGATTTGGAGTATGTGTTTCCACTGTTTTTGGAGCTTGACAAACTCTGCAGGCATCTACTTTGTGTATGGTGACACACAGCACCTTTAGTGCAGTATCAGAGAGAAATCCTTTAGATTACTCATTAGGTTTAAATACCTTTTCTTGTGTGAACTACTGTTCCCAAGAATAGCAAAGTGAAAATTACTTTACTTACCTTTTCCCTTTGTGGGTCCAGCACACACCATCTCATGTGGAGTGCTGGGGGGTTACCGAGTAGCTCCTTATCCTACATTCTCATGTGTCTGGAACGGCAGTATGTGAGGGAGGTTCCTGAAACTCCCCTGTCCTTTGTCTCTATGAATGCCGGAATGCAACCAGTCCTGATTGGCTGGCTGGTTGTCCTTTCAAATAGCTCTGACAGACCATGCCAAGGAGAAAACTGCATTTTCCACCCCAGGAGGCCTCTACCATTTTAAGATTATGCCTTTTGGACTCAAAAATGCACCTGCTACATTTCAGAGGATGGTGGAACAAGTTCTGAATGTGTTAGAGGACTTCTGCATGGCATACTTGGATGACATTGCAGTGTTCAGCCCCACTTGGGAAGAGCATCTTCACCACCTAGGATATGGTTTGCAGGCTCTGGAACAGGCCCATCTGACCATAAAGGCAAGTAAATGTCAAATTGGTCAGAGTAAAGTGGTCTACCTTGGACATGAGGTAGGAGGAGGTGAAATAAGGCCATTGCCTTGCAAAGTACAAGCTGTACAAGACTGGGACACCCCTACTACTAAGACCAAGTGAGAGCCTTCCTAGGTCTGACTGGGTATTACAGGACATTCATAGAGAACTATGGGACCATAGCTTCTCCCTTGAATGTGATCTTCTCCTCCAAATTCCCCAAGAAGATCAGGCGGAACGAGGAGTTCACTAAGGTTTTTAAAGAACTGAAGAAAGCCCTTTGTCAAGCTCCAGTCTTGAGAGCTTCTGACTACAACAAATCCTTCATTGTACAAACAGATGCTTCTAACACAGGGATAAGTGTAGTTTTGAGCCAACTGGATGAGAAAGGCAGGGAACACCCTGTCTGCTTCATCAGTAGGAAACTTAAGGACAGTGAGAAAAGGTGGGAAACTATAGAACATGAATGTTTTGCCATTGTGTGGTCTCTGAAGAGGTTTAGGACATACTTGTATGGTTCTACTTTCATTATTCAGTCAGACCACCAACCCTTGAGATGGTTAATACAGAGGAAGGGGGAAAATCCAAAATTGTTGATGTGGTCAATCAGCCTCAGGGGTTTGATTTTACCATAGAACACAGGTCACAGTGCAATCACCAAAATGCTGATGGTCTCCCCAGGAGAGGGGTAAATCCTCCTGTGCCTTAGTCTGGGGGGAATGAGTGTTGGAGAGAATTCTCTTTTCTGTGCTAATTCCCTTCAACCTTAAAGACCACCAGCTCTTTTGCAGGAATTTAGGACTTTTTAAGTTTAACCCTGGAGTGAGTGAGACCTTTTTCTCACTCTCTCATGTGTTTTGACCTGATATGGATTATGTGTTTCCACTGTTTTTTGAGTCTGACAAACTCCATAGGCATCTACCTTTTGTATGGTGACACATAGCACCTTTAGTTCAGTATCACAGAGAAATCCTTTAGATTTCTCATAAGGTCTAAATACCTTTTCTTGTTTGAACTACTGTTCCCAAGAAAAGTAAAGTGAAATTGACTTTACTTACCTTTTCTCTTTGTGGGTCCAGCAGACACCATTTTATGTGGAGTGCTGGCGTTACCTAGTAGCCCCTTATCCTACATACTCATGTAACATTTTTGATGTTACCCTCACTACTTTAAATGGCTGGTGGCAGTGGTTTAATTTTCCTACTATTGTGCTTCTCTACCACAGGCTGTATCTTCAGCTGCAGTATGCCACCCATGGGTGACCATTATGTCAAAATGTCCCCGTTCTTCTTTTTTTGCCATTTTATGTTTGTGAGGTTTTCTTGGGTTTTACTGAGCCAGGTTTGAGCCCTTTGTTCATTTTGCCTTTGTGGGCTTTAGCCCTGAAACCCACCTCTGGCTCCAGTGTGTCTGGAAGGGCAGGATGTAAGGGAGGTTCCCGAAATGCCCCTGTCCTTTGCCTCTAGGAATGCCTGAATGCAACCAGTCCTGATTGGCTTGCTGGCTGTCCTTTTGGGACAGACACCTTGCTGTTTGATTGACAGCCTAGGCTGTCCATGAATGGGAGAAACCTGCTTAAAAGGCAAGGGTTTTGGCATTAGAGTGAGAGTCTACCACTGGGAGAAACACCTGGCAAGGAAACCGTGAATGAAGCTTGCTGCATCCTCCTGGACTTTGAATTGCACGGTGAAGCCCTGCTGCTGTGCTGAAACTCCTTTTTCTGATCGACAAGAGAAGCTCCCGAAGGGACGACTTCTTCCCTTCGGACCAACTAATCCCGAGACGAACTCCACTGGATCACCTTCCCCGACTGACTGTACTTCTTCGCTGCTGCAGGAACCGAGTACCAAGGGTCGAGAAATCCATACCTGAGTGAAACATCTGAAATATGGCCAGATGCTCCAGGAGTCTCTTAAGGACCCTCCAGAAGCAGGACAACCAGTGCTCCAGTTTTCCCACCAGAGTGCAGGAATCAAGGAATGAAGGAAGCCCAACCAGTATCCGAGATCCGCAGTGGTGATGTTTACTGCGCGCTGAAACCGCAAAGTGCCGCTGATCTGAAAAGAGCCCATAGCTGCTGATGACCTCCAAATTGCTGCCACAGGAGTCCTCCAGACATTCTCCATCTTGTCCCCACGACTGGGGCTCAGGAACCCAGGATCTGCATTGCTGCAACAGGACAGAATCCAGCTGGACCACTCTTCTTCAGACCAGAGGTACTGTTTAGACTTGGGGTACTTCTAGGGCTCTATTTCTTTTCCCGGCAGGCATGTCTGGGAGGTGCCAGTCTGCGCTAGTTCACACTAAACGCTCTACGCGTTCTGTATTCCTTTGAACTACAGATCTTTAATCTTCAATATCGTGTTGTCCCTGCTCCCAAGAGTGAGTGATTTGCATTAAATACTACTTTACACAAAAAGGGTTACTTCTTGCATAGGAAACGTAGACTTGATGTCAAATTTATCTCGAAGTTTATTGATTGATGGTTTCCGTCGTCTTGTTGCCTTGTTGACTCACCAATATGGTGGATTCTGCTAGAACACGTCAAACACAAATCAAGGATAAACAAGCCCTAATAATATGTTTGCTAAATACCAGATCGCTCGACAGACATGCAATTTGTGTGGCAGATCACATTTGGGACGAGCACATTGATACAATGTGCCTTACCGAGGCATGGCTTAGGGACTCAAGTGGTCGAAATATTGATCTGGCCACCCCAGAAAGCTACAGCTTTTATGCTCAGCACAGGGAAAATGGCCAAGGAAGGGGAGTGGGGATTATTGCCAAGAAATGGATTCCTTCCAAATACTATTAAAGTTCATAAACTCCCCTAATTATTGCATTAACTTGATCTTGGTGTATCGCCCTCTGTCTGAATTACCTTTATTTTTTGACGAATTATCGGGTATTTTGTCCAGACTGAAAACCCCTAACAGCCACTCAGTGATACTATGAGACTTTAATAAATGGCTGGATAATCCCAAAGACCACGAAGCCATAGAATTAGAACAGTTATTCTTTAGTTACGACTTCACAATCTTGAGCAAAGAGCCTAGACACAATCAGGGCAATGCGCTTGACTGGATAGCCGTCAGAAATCTGAGTACACAATGCATTGCTATTAAACCTTGTATCTGGTCAGACCACCACACTGTAACCTTTGAATTAATACTTCCTACAAAGGAACTCCATAAATCTAACAAAATACAATCAGTTATGAGTGGGAATTTTAATAAACTCTCATCTGATGCATTACAGACATTCATCCAGGAGTTAATGGCTTCTACATCTGATCAGGATACACCCTCTTCCTTAGTATCCAAGTACACGGAAAATATGCGTGAACTAATAGATCAAGTAGCACCTTTCAAAGAGAAGAAAATTAGAATCAAAGAAAATAGCCGGAAATGGTACACACCGCAAGTGACCTCTCTAAAACAAGAGAAGAGAAAAGCGGAACGAGTGTGGATGAAAACCCAGTTATTAGCAGACAAAGAGAAATGGAAAATCTTAGAAAAAAGCTACCGATTACAAATCTTCCAAGCCAAAAAAAGGATTTTATGACACCCAAATCTCCAGCTCAACTAATGACACCAAAAAGCTGTTTCAGGTTGTTAAATCATTATAAAAACCAAAAGGCCAAATACAACAATTTACCCCAAATAACACTGATTGTGAAGCGGTACAAAAAGCTTCCTCGGATAAAGTATATAAAGCTCAATCCTCAATCGCCAGTGCAAGAGAAATACATAAGGACTGTGAGGCTCAGAACGCTACCAGTCAATGAAACATTCCTGTCAATACATCGTTTTTATTTCAATTTATTACTGTGGACTTCCTGCTTAAAGCCTTGAAGAAAATGCTACCGACCACCTGTCAAATGGACATTTTACCATCAAAATTGTTTTTCAAAAACTTGGAGATCTTTGCACCATTTTTTTTGTTGTTCAAATTTAAGTTTATTAAGGATTTCAAAAGCATAGAAAAGGCATTACAGAGTATTATTAGAGTTCAAACAAAGTGGCGTACAGTTCAAATGTTTCCTCCAGAAATACGTATGCTTTATCTGTTCAAAATATTTTACATTTTTTCCCCTCATAACCCAACCCTCCCTGGAATTGACGTTCTGTCATCAGTCACTGATGTAGATATTCAAAAACAACTTGATTAGTACATAGTGCAATTTCCATACTATATTAGGCTTGGTTCTCTTCATATGGCCTCTTCAGAGTCTTTATGCAATTCTCCTCAAACACAATAGTTCAATATGCTTCCTTCGGGAAGTGGATACAGTTATCCATTCACTCCCCGCCTTCTAACGATTGATCTCAGGCATATATTTGCATACAAAGTCACCCCAAAATACATCACATTGTGCAGATTTCTTGTGTAGGGTTGAGGTTATTTTTTCCATAACACATATATTCGATGCTACATTAATCCATTCACCCTTGCTAGGCGTACTCTCTGATTTCCACTTCATTACTAGGGTGGCGCGGGCTGCTAACAAAAGATGGGCTGCCAGACCCTTGATTCTATACATTTCATCTTCACATTGTTCTAACCTAAAGAGAATAAGAACCGGGTCTGCAGTCCTCTGAATCCCATCCAGCTCCCTGATTCATCCCAAGACCTCATCACAATAAATTCTGATCCGGGGGCAGCCCCACCACATGTGCCAGTAGTTGGCAATTAACCCAAACATACACCAACACGATGGACTTAGTGATTGGAACATTTTGAAGAGCCTGAGGGGGTCATATTGCCACCTGTGTAACAGTTTGGTCGCATTTTTAACCTGTTTTATAAATGCTTCCTTTTTACATAATGAAGTGCCAGACTTATTGAAACGCGTCACAATTACTCCGCTGCTAATAGAAACCAACCATGACCCTACAATATTCTCTAACTACAGACCAATCACCAACACACAATTCTTATTGAAGATAGTCGACAAGATTGCAGACATTCAATTCCAGCAACACGTTGAGAAATCCAATGTCTTACATCAGCTGCTGTGTACGGATTTAGGACCGCACATGGGACCGAAACCACCATGGTAGATCTACACATTCAAATGTTGGACATAGTAGTTGAAGGCAAAGCTGGTCTGTTGATGCTTTCAGATCTCTCAGCGCTATTCGATCTTGCAGTCTACTCTAAACTGTTAGAGTGTATTCAGAAAATTGGAACTATTTCCTCTAAGTCAGTTAAATGGTTTCGATCATTTTTAAATAATAGGAAATCTAAAATAATCTGACAAAATGCATCCTCTGACACGGCACAGATTACTTGCGGAGTACCGCAGGGAGCCTGCTTGTCTCCTGTTCTTTTTACTGTATTATTTAGATCCCTGTGTGACCTAAAATAGTCCATGGGACTATATTTTACCAATTATGCTGATGATACTCAGCTTCTGTTCAGACTAAGTGGAGATTACCACAAAGACACAGAAATGATCTTGTCCACATATCGAAATATTCCTACCTGGATGATGGAAAACAGCCTCTGTTTGAATGGCCAGAAAAGAGAGCTCTTGACATTTGGCTCTGATAACGCAAGAGACAAACTAGGAATAGCCTACAAAAACAGAATATTGATCAACATGTAATCCATACAGTTAATAAAGTAAAAACACGGGGGGTTACCATTGAGACATCAATTAAATGAGACACCCGAGTCACAGATGTGACAAAGAATTTACATTACTACCTTAGGCTGATATGCCTGATAAAACCTTTTGTCTCAGCAGCCAACTGTAGCACACTAGTAAGAGCTCTAGTCTTATCGAGATTAGATTACTGCAACACACTACTTTGCAGAGCAAGTAAATGCCTGTATGAAGAGATTACAGATTCTTCTAAACGACACTGTGAGAACAGTAAAAAGTGTGCCTTAGTAGGAACATACATCACAGCATAGGATAGATCTTCACTGGCTCCCTCAGGAAGCAAGAATAGAGTTTAAAATCAATGTTCTGACTCACAAATGTTTGTTTGGTGATGCACCTAGCTACTGCAAAACACGCATCACTGTCTAAACCACTACCAGAAATACTAGATCCAAAGATACCATGCGGCTGCAACGTCCTAGAGCCTGTCGAGTTAAGTGCAAAGAAAGTTCTTACCCTGTTAAAGCAGCCAGTGGCGGCTGCTTATTCAAGGCATGGGGGCGCCGCCCTCCCTCCCCCGGCCCCCACGGAGTACAGAGTAAAGAAAACAGTGTTCCCTTTAATCACTCTGTAATCCCTTTTATTAAACTGCGCACGGCATTACAACAACAACTAAATAAATAAATCAATCGGCAATGTCAGCTGGGTGCCTGGGACTGATCAGTGTGATCAGTTCACCCAGAAACACAGGGGCAAGTCCCATTTTACCAGTGGTCGAAGTGAGCGGGAGAGGTCGGGAGCGGTGCTCCTATACTTTTTTTAATTCACTTGTACAGCTCCTATACTTTTATTTGAAAAAGAAACCTTTCCGGAATTGATTTGTTTTAAAATAAAAGTGTAGGAGGAAGTTGAAACCTTCACTTTCAGTGCACTGCACTGAACGTTCCCTTAAACAGCAGGTGCAAGTGTTTTGGGGGGTGAATTGTGTGGGGGAGGGGTTGTGGCAATGGGGTTTGTGGGGAGCAGGGGCTCATTGGCCAGCAGGGAACATAGTTCCACTACTTCTTTTCGTACACTTCGACCACTGCATTTTACACACTTTTTCCATATTACAACTGTGCAGCACTCGTAGGCTCTGCTCAGTTTACGCTAGTCATTTCCATGTGAGGCACTTAGGAGGCTGGCGGGGCGCTCAAGCTGTGGCCCCGCCAGTATAATGTGTGTGCAAACATCGCAGAGCTCCGATAGAAACTTCTGATTTATAGAATCGTCATCGGCTGTTTGGCTGCCAATGACAATCTTGCGGGGGTGGGGTGATGATGTGTGCCCCATCCCCCTTTCTCACTTGAATTGCAATCGCCAGAGCTCCCTGCCAGGGCGTGTCTAGTCTTGGACTGCAAGCAGCAGAGCAGATCCTTACTCAGCCTCGTGTGCTGTGTGGCCTTGCTGTGACTTGTGGATCCACTGAGGAGTCCGAGTTCAACATAATGGTGCTAAGTAGTAATATCAAAATGTGCCCATACACTGGAGTGTAGACCTGCAATAAGGGTTGGGGGTGTAACCACAAGGCTCCCAGTGTAACAACACGCAGCTCTAAGCACCAGAGCGCAATTTTCAATGAGGAATCATTCTCACCAAACACAACGCAAAATCGCCAGGGGTGATGGACTCCCCCCAGAAACTCCACAGGAAATGACTGTGTCCCCCAATGCAGCTATGTAACAGCAGGTGCCTCCTCATTGTAGCTATAATTTAGCTGAGCTGTCTGCCCACCATGAGAGCTATATCATTTTCTGCCAGGATGCAGTGGCGGCAGTGCTCCCCCGCTAGCGACCACTGCACTGCATATTCGCAGTCTCACTTACTTGACCAATGACACCTTTCCAAGTGGAAACTGTATGCCGCTCCGGCCTCTGAGCGCTGTTGTTGGGGACACAGCGCAGTCCATCAGTCTTGTTCTAAAGCTGCTGCCTATGTCGTGTTGTGTCGGTGAAGCACCCCCACATCTCACTGGGCCTCTCCGTCGGTGGGGAATGGTGAAGAAAGTACTTTTCAGGACTGATAATGAAGATTACCCCTGCTTTCTGCGCAGGGAGTATTAATTCTATTAAAGACTAGGAGGCAAGCTTCAACTTCTTTAATTTACTACTCTTCAGCAGTTTCAACAAACCCAAAAAATTATAACAATAACTCTGAAAACAGTCTAAAAAGACTTTTCTTCTTTCGAACTACAATCCCCATAGTCTCTGTAGTCCATCTCACTCCATGCTCAGCTATAAACACTTCCTATCCATGAGCTCCCACTCTCTTTTACTCGCTCTGAAAGTCACACTGCAAGCTCCATATTAAGTCCTGCAACTGGCAACGACTTGAACCATTCCAAACGAATGTCGAACTTCCTCGACTCAGGCGACTACCTCTGCTAGTCTCTCACTTCAATTGTTCTTCTGCTCCTCTCCTCTGAATAACAGAAAGCAGGGAAATCAGGGTGGTATCCATGTATTGAAAATAACATCATATTACTATCACTTGCGATCATCCCATATCATGCTCAATACATAATTGGGTGGGAATTTAATGCTCGCCTCCTAGTCTTTAATAGAATTAATACTCCCTGGCAGAAAGCAGGGGTAATCTTCATTCTATGACAAGACTGGTGGAGAGCCTTATGCTTGTTCAAAGCTTCCCAACACTGCGACCGCTAAACTCTCGGTCGGTTTGAAATAAAATTCCCTAAAAGTTCGATCATTCGACCAGTCTGCTGTTAACATAATATCTCTAAGAGATACTCCTGACTTAAAGGCCTTAGATGCCATAGCTCCTCGCAATTAGTGTGCTCCATACTTCCCCACATCTATCTCTGTTGCATGCATAACTTCTTTAACCCATCTGGCTATAGTAGCTGTGGATACTCCTTTGAATGGTTTTCTGCGCGCTATAAGCAATTGCTTAGTATCTGCTGCTCGGAACTCTGCTGTCCTGCTCTCATATTCTTTTACGCAGCTCGCTACACACCATTTAGGTCTAGCCGGGAAATATGGGTAGTGAACTGAGGATGTCCCCGTCTTAGTTCTTCCCACTATTGTAAATGTCACGCCCTCCGACCCGAATGACTCCCTATCTACTTCTAGGGCTCTCACGTCTGACATGCGTTTACAAGAAACTAGACACAACAGCATCGCTAGCTTTCCTGATAGCTGCTTCAGAGATAAATATCTGTTCCCGGGCCAACTTTCCAATAGCTTAAGAACTGTTAGAACATCCCAGACTGTCTTATATCGAGGTTCTGGGGGTACTTTGAATTTGGCTCCTCTAATAAGCCGCACTACTGCTGGATGTTCACCCACTGGAACACCCTCGATAGGGAGATGTCCCGCGGATATGGCGGACCTGTACACTTCTATGGTGCGGAAAGCTTTACCGCCTTGCAATAATTGTGCTAAAAAGTTCAAAATCATCACTACAGGAGCAGAAATGGGATGAACACCTCTCCCTCTGCAGCACCTAGTCCACTTGGCCCAAGCCGCGTCATAGCTCCTTCTTGTGGACGGAGCCCAGGAGTCCGCGATGAGCTGCGCAGCTTGCAACGAAATGCCTGGCAACGCCCAGCATCTCCTGATATCCTGCACGCGATGAGCGAGAGAGTCCCCCTCACTCTCAGAGGGTGACACGACCCAGCTGGGTCCGTGAGCAGGTGCCCCCTGCTGGGAGAAGCCTCGGGTAATCTACTGCTAGTTAGACGAGAGTCGGGAACCACACTTGCAACTTCCAGCACGGTGCTACTAATAGCAACTCCGCTGTCTCCCTCCGACACTTCGCTAGGACTCTGCTCAGCATCATGAATGGCGGGAACGCGTATTGTGGACCTCCGTTCCATTCTTGCAGGAACGCGTCTGTCCCTCGAGCGCCCGGGTCCAGCCTCCAGCTGAAATATTCTGCTGTTTGGGCGTTCAATCGGGATGCAAAGAGGTCTATGTGTACTGGTCCCCATCTCTCGATCATCCTCTGAAACACTGCTGGATCCAGCTTCCAGTCGCTGGAATCCGTGAGGTAATGAGAGTTCCAGTCCGCTATGATGTTCAACGTCCCGGGAAGGTACTTGGCCGTGACGGACGTCTCTGACTGCAGGCAGAAGTGCCAAAAATCCTTTGCTAGTTCGGCTAGCATCCTGGATTTGGTGCCGCCCAGGTGATTTATGTATCGCCATGCCGATTTGTTGTCCATCTTCAGCAGGGCACAAGATCTTATCCTCCCCTTCGTGAAGGCTCTGATCGCAAAGGAACCTGCTAGTAGCTCTAGGCAATTTATGTGTAAGCAGAGCTCCTCCTCGCTCCATTTCCCTCCTGTCTGCAGGTCTCCGCACCTTGCGCCCCAGCCCAGCCGGCTGGCGTCGGATTCTATGACCAGGTCTGGTCTGTCTCCTAAAATGGCACGCCCATTCCAGGCGAACATATTCTGTAACCACCATTCCAGCTCTGTCTTTTACTCATGATCCAACGGCACTGCTTGGTGGTATTGCAGGCCTTGCTGCAGGTGCTTTATCTTTAACCTCTGCAGTGCTCGATAATGTAGTGCACCTGGAAAAATGGCCTGAATAGAAGCTGCTAACAACCCTACTATCCTTGCTAGAGTCCGGAGGGATACTATCTGCTTCTGCAGGCATCCTCTGAGTTCCCTCTTGATGTCGCGAATCTTCCGAGCTGGCAGCTCGAGCATCGCTTTCCTGGTATCCAGGATGAAACCTAGGAAGTCTAGCCTTTGCACTGGTTCGGTATCTGATTTCTCCCTGTTCAGTAGGAATCCTAGGGAAGATAACAGGTCCAGGACCCACCCTGTCTGGTACTTGAGGGTCTCTCGATCCTCGGCTAGTAGCAGGAGATCATCTAGATAAATGATCATTCTTATTCCTTTCTCCCTTATGGCCGCCGCTACTGGCTTCATTACCTTGGTGAAGGCCCATGGTGCTGAAGCAAGTCCGAAGGGCATAGTCTTGAACCGCCAAAGCTGTCCTATCCAGCGAAAAGCTAGGAAAGTCCTGAACTCCTCTGCTATCGGAATAGTCAGGTATGCATCCTTCAGGTCTAGCCTCGCTTTCTCCTGGCAACTCCTCCAAGACCTATCGATACCCTTCCGGGGATCTTTGCTCGTCTTCGAGACGAAAGTCAGCATTTTGGGATCCAATTCTGGCATCTCGGCCACCTTCCCTGGGAAGTCCGGTCTCGGGCATTCCGCTCGGAGCCTCTGGTGGACTCTTCTTTGTCCAGCGCTTTTCGCAGCCTCTTGGTCATATATTGCGCCACTCTCGGCGAGGGCTGCCAGTCCGAGGATCTCGGATTACGAATGCTATCTGGATCGAACATGTCCTCCTCCACCTCTTCGAGGTGCTTTTCTTTGCGGATTCTCTTCCCTCCGCTAGGTTTGATCTCTACATCCTCCTCTTCCTCTTGCGAGGGAGTCTCACCTTCTTCCAGCTCTTCTCCCGAGCCTGGGTCCTCTTCTCCATATTCTTCGTCCCCTGGAGCGGGGGTCGTGAGGTCTGGCACAGTCTGACGCCGCAAATATGCTTCACGGAGCTTTGCGAAGGCATCGATGACCTCTGGGGCCTTCTCCTCTGCCCCATCTGAAGGGCCCTGGGGGTCAAGAGGGGCTTTCCTCTTCTGGGCCTTAATACTCCCCAATGACCCTGATTCCGAGGGTTCTGCGGGCGTGCACCCTGTCCGTCCGGCATTGTCTAAGGGCTGGTGTAATATCGCCTCTAGGGACTCCAGCCTATCTTGCAGGGGCTTCACCCCTTGAGCCACCGCATCTATTAGTGAATTTCCCAGCACCTGTTTGACGCTGGCAGCCAGATCTGAAGTCTGCTCCTCTTCGTTCCACTCAAACTCCAACATCTTGTGTGGGTGCTGTGTACCTGCTGTACCCGTGAGGGTGTCACTGCACGCCCTTTCACTATAGGTGCTCGGGGTCTTATTCTTCTGAGTCTTCTTTTTATTCTTAATCATTATAAATTATATTGGCCCTCATTACGAGTTCGGTGGTAACCATGTCGCTATTGGCGGCATGGCTGCCGCCGAAATCGCGTCGCGGTCCGGGTCCTCGGAATGAGGACTTACTGGGCCAATCCGAGTTCGGAAGGTCCTTCCCCATTCCCATTCCAGCCCCCATAGGGCTGAATGGGAATGGGAGAGGGAGCAAACAACGGGCCATTACGAGATGGCCCGTTGTTTGCTTCCTCTTCCCCTCGCGGGACCTGGTAAGCAATTTTCCCAGGCGTGCTTACCGTGTCCCGCAAGGGGAACTCGTAATGCGGCGGTACGGAGTGAACGGCGCTGGCACCTTTTACGGCACCGTTCACTCCGTACCGCCAGGGTCGTAATGAGGCCCATTGTCTCTTATTTCTATTTATTTTTCTTTTTTTTTTCTTTTTTTTCTTTGGTGGCTGTACTGGACGAGGTATAGTTATTATGTGTGCCTGTGATGGGCTTTCTCTCAAGTCCTCTTTGCTAGAGGAAGCGTGTCACTTGACCTCTCTCACTGCCTCTGTGAGCCTCGAGAGGCTCTTCTCACTGCTGTTGCCGGCGAAGGATCTCTACCTTACTCCTGACGAGCGCGTGCTAAAATGCGCTCTTATGCTGTATTTTGCCCCTTTAATGGGCTGCCGCTCCTCGGCTTAGAAATGCGATGTAATATCACCACCGGGCCTGGCTTCTTTTGTTCGCGCTGCTCCATGTCGCATGAAACTAATGCGAACACGGAAGCAGGCGCACGCTGGCTCTGCCCCCGCAACGGAGGGCGACGAGAGGATTTGTATCCTCTCACGCTGCCGACTCCGCCCCCCCAAGGGAGGGGGCTGCCACTCGGCGGTCAGCTCCCTGCAGTCTCTGCCTCTGCGGGGAAGTCACACCGGGGCCCGGCCTTCGCGCGGTCTCGCAGCCCGCTTTCTGCCAAACTTTGTTCGCGGTTGACACCCCTAATGTGCCGGGCATACAGCACGGGGCGCGCGAGACGAGGAAAAGGCTGCTCGCATGAACGAGCTGTAGCTCGCTTGATAATTACGAACGACGCGCCGCTGCGCTGCCAATGATTACACATAAAGATTAAACGATCTGAGGATCAAAGCATCCTATTCTGAATTAAAATGAATGTCTGTCCAACACTGCATCCAACCCTACACTTGCTGGAATCATAATCTTTCCACATACAATAGGGAGATAACCAAAATAGTACTTATCTGCTTGAAGAGCAGTAAAAGAAGAGGAGGAGCTCAGGGACAGGAAGTGGTCATAGCTGAGCATGGAGTGATATGGACTACAGAGACTATGGGGATTGTAGTTCGAAAGAAGAAAAGTCTATTTAGACTGTTTTCAGAGTTTTTGTTATAATTTTTTGAGTTTGTTGAAACTGCTGAAGAGTAGTAAATTAAAGAGTTGAACCATAATGCTCGCCTCTAGTCTTGTCATAGAGTTAAACAACTTCAGTCCCTTGGGATGCTAGAGACCTTCCCATTGCTGGTACTTGCAAGACATAGCCACAGCAAGGTAGGAGACACAGGATTATTTCTGGATTTTCTTGGGCGAGCAGGGAGCTCACACACAGGCGCCCATGTTGGCTGGGCTCGCAAGCACCATCAGGGCCTGCCACGATTGATTGGCTCTGCGCTGCCCTTACAAAATGGGTAAAATGGCAAGTATTATTTAAACTTTCCAATTAGCATTATGGCAAAGAACTGGGACTAGGGCATTCATTAGGCACGGGCAGTATAGTCCAGTGGCAACGCACTTGTGAAAGAACCAAGACGCCGCAGAGCAGCACAGGTTCGAAGCCCAGTTCCGCGCTTAGAAAACTTGGGTATTAGGTGCGTTATAAATAACCAATTATAATTGCCCTGGTGAAAAGATACTTTTTTGCACTTGGGTGATTTATGGCATTGTGCTAATTCCACCTGCACCTGTGCAAAGTTACTATCCTGCCACCCGATATTCAAATCAGTCTTGCCCCTGCCTCAAAGGGAACCCTAACTACAAGACCACCTAATGTGCAAGCAGGACAATAGGCAGCATCAGAAGAGGAGAAATGTTGTCAAAACCCTCAACTCATATTCATTTGGATGGTGTCACCTTCTTTGGACTAATTTCCCCTTCATTCCTCTTTCTCCATCTAGCCCTTTCTCAACGAAAGCTCTGGCGTCCCAAGTCAGGCATTGTGCTTCCTTAAACAAAAAGCAAAACTTGTTGGTAATGCCCCTGCTCAAGTATGGGGTAATCCCATCAACCCTCCTGATTTATCTGCCTCCAATGGGGCGGCGTCTGTTATTACTGCAGATCCCATCCAGGTTCTTAACGAGGAAGGTATTTAACTTTTTTTTACTTTGTATTGCTACTTAAGATAACGGAACACGGTCCTCTTTGCTACTGGCCGCTCCTCATGAAGTGGCAGAGTATCATTCAACTGGATAGGCTAGTGCAGAAACTGCCAGCAGCAAACATCACGTTGCCATGGGCATCCCATGCAGCCACACTGTCCATTAGTTACCAGTGGGAGAACGTTTTACAACCTTACGCTTGCAGCTGTCTGAAAAGTTTGCAGACAGGTTGACAACACATTATTGCGAACGCCACTTGGTGCTTCCATTTATCTTTTTTACCAGCCACACACCGAAAAATGAGACCTCTGTGTTGCAGCCGCTGCACACTGCTGTCTATATTGAGACTACTTAGGTGGGCTGACAAAATCCACTTACAGGCCTGTGCAAGAAACATTGCAGGGGAGTCCCATGTCCCAACTTTGACGCCACTAGTCTGCACAGTCTCCTCGTCATCTCCTCTCTCTACACAGCGGGTGTACACGTCTCCCAACTTCTTGGAACACCTTCCAGGTCCCCTAACCTCGCCAACAGGAATGCCGCAATCAATAAATATGCGGTGCGCCCAGTCCAGCGTAGGTTATAAGGTCCAGAAATTCCATAATGCAGGTGCCTCAATGGGAAGGCTGGGCAAGGCCTGCGCACAAGGGGGCTGGTTGGCACTATGACGGTGCCAAGGACTTTTCCATTTTGCAAGCACAGGGAAAGCACCAGTTCCCTCAACTGCCTTAGTAAAAATTGGTGCCTTCCTCCATGACAATTAAACATATGACAAAACACCGTTTTTACCTATCTGCCTTATTTCCACATGTTCATATTTCCCACACTAAAAATGTACATTTTAGGTAGAATGCAACAATGTCCTCACATTATATGAAACTCAAACACGTAACCTTTTCCCACATTACCTTTGGTTATTAGTGTTTAGTAAGCCATTTCTTTGCTTTCGGTTGAATTGCATTCTGATGTGTGTAGTCTTCCATTCAAGGTGGGGTGATTAATGCAACAATTGTAAACTTTTTGCATAGCATATTTGTACCAGAATTAGTGAGCACTTTACCATGGTTTGTGTACTTTTAAAGGTCTCTTTATAAAACAGAGTATTGTTGAAAGGCAAAACGTCGGAGTGAGAGGTGAAAGGATGAGAGGGCAAGTGAGTCATTAGTATTTGCCCAGGATGTGGCAAGAGAGGTTACAGTACTGGACACTGGGTTATTTTCCCTAGTTCGGGCCCTGTGCTGATTTCCAGGGCACAAGTCGAGGATACATGTTACGTCACATGGGTGGACAGCATCCTTTAAAAAAAGGGTGCAAACGCAACCCCTTTTCAGTGCTTTTGAGGCCTGCATTAAAATAAGTTGTGATCGCTCTAGTGTTCGCCTAACAGGATTTCACCCCAGGTTGTCATTTCCAGTCGAGATGGTTACCCGGGCTGCACTGATGTAGTAAATCACCACTTGCGCCAAAAGCTGGGCGGGCTGCAGATGTGTCTGTTTTGTGGGGGCTCATTTTAAAATGATGTTTAGGGTCGGTACAGCTGGGAAATCCAGTCTAAGGCACCCATGTACTGCATATATTATAGACAGAAAGGCATGCAAAGGGAAGGGGGTTAATAATTGAAGAATAGCACGGGACAGGCAGCCAGCTGGGTGTTGAAACAATGTCCACTGAAGATCCAGTCAGCTCTTTGTCATCAAGATGCTAACACAGTCAAAACCAGAGTAAAAATGCAAAGGGGTGATATGAACACTGCTGGATACTGCAGGAGGCTTGGAACCGGTGATGGCCTGAGTGCATCTTTTAGCATGTGTGTTTCAGAGCACACATTTAATGTATTCAATTAAAACTTTTTTTGCTTTTTGATAAGAATTCCTGCAAGGGGGCAGCTGTTAGATGCTCATTTTAAATGAAAAGTTGAAACGCACTGGCCCCATCAGCATAACAAAATGATATTTTTCCATCATTACTGAATATCTATATAATGAATTGTTTCATGCATAAAACAAAGGACCAGCTATTCTCAATACAAGCTGCTCTAAAACACACCATTACACTTGCACACGTAAGAATAATGTACCAGCTTTGGTATGTAAAACCCAATGCATTTTATGTCATATTTCTGTCGGCTTGAACAGTAAATTGTACATTTTGGAAGTCATTTTTCCCAAACATTTGCGGTTGGGGTGGGGATGAGCGCCCTCCTGCCCTCCGCCCGCACCACCCTTGATGTGGATTGGGATCGATCAGTATTCTCGCTCAATCACATATGCTCCCAGACAAATTTACGCCCCAACACCGTTCAAAGTCACCAGCCGCCACTGAGAGCAGCTATAGCATGAAATAAGTTACTGTAAAATCTATCATCCAGTTCTCCCTCCCGGATCCCATTGTTGCACACGTCTGAGAGCTTTTTTCTGTGCCCTGATGCCCACAGGCTTTGGCGCGTTAGAAATAGATAAATAAATACTTACCTCAATGTCTTCAGCTGTGCTTTTTCTCAATTGAGACTTGCATTGGCTACTTTTGTTGGAGTTAATTCCAACTCTGCTTTTCACAAGTGTAACAGCTTGTGACCCTACAGGTGATTTCTACAAAACTCTCTAACTTTGTGCAATACTTTGATTAACTAAGAAGTGCCCCAGTTCCAAAGACTGTGCTCCAATTGACTTTGGCTGTTCTGGCTCCTTGCAGACTCTTCTAGTCCATTGACTTTGATATTTCTGTCTCTCATAGGTGGTAACTTCTTTTTAGACTGTTATTGCTGGGAAAGGCTTGTCTAGGCTTCATTGGAAGATTTAAGTATACCCACATGCCCTGAGAACCTGTTTAACCTTTTTCCTTCCTTCAACCTTTCCTTTCCGCAACCGCAGAATGTGCAAAGTATAACTAGTGATATAAAAATGCCATTGCTGTCCTTGTGAATGAAGTCATCTCTGGGTGTAGGAAGTGTGTAAAAAGCATATCCAAAGAGTATCCACTCACTTGTGCTGTTTCTGGAGAAGCATTTTAAAGTATATTTGATTGTTGCATATCTTGCCCTTTTTATAGAACACTTATTTAAAAATTGTTGTTAAATTAATACCTAACTATTTATAACTGAAACCTTGAGTGTAAGTGTTACTTGGTTACTTGTATTTGCGAATTTCATTTCTACAGCTCTACAGCTCACATTTACCTCTCTTGAGATAGGCCTGGCTGCTCAGTCACACTACCAACCTGTGCAGTACAGACCTATACCAAAAGGTGGGTTACCTAATACCAAGCAGATAAGTGTTGTGTAGTCTCACAGAATGTTACTACATCAATTCTTACCTAACATTAGTACCCGGCGAGAGACAATCAGAATGCAACAAGCATTCTGATTGGCTCTCGCCGGGCCATTACCTGGCCGAGAATCCTTTGATTCTCGGCCGGGTTTCCAGCCGCATTGTCCTCGGCGGGGGCGTGGCAGCCCCTCAGCCAATGAGGAGGCTCGAAGCGGGGCCATCCCCGCTCTGAGCCTCCCCACGACTGAGAAGCTGCCTTTGCCCCCCGCGGGAGACTCGGGTAAGCTTTTTCTTTTTCCTTCCCTCCCTCCTCCCTACCCCACTTACCTTTTTGCTCCTGCGTCCCTGCTGGGCAACGATAGCAGTCTCCAGCAGTGTGGAGACTCGGAGCGGGCCAACCCCGCTCCGCGCCTCCACACGGCTGGAGGCTTCCATCGTCCCCCAGCGGGGACGCAGGTACATTTTTTTTTTCTTCCCCTCCCTCCCTTCCACCCTCCCAACCCCACTTACCTTCTGCTTCTTTTTTTTTCTTTTTTTTTTCGGGAGCGGACGCGCTGGGAACACTTGTGTTCCCAGCGCGTCCGCTCCCGATGGCCACCATGGAAAGGGAAAACGGACTCCGTTTTCCCTTTTTCCCGGCAGCCATTTTTGTTCATTTTTTTTTTCTGTTTCGAAACGCGGCAAAACAGAAAAAAAATGCCATTAGCACCCCGATCCAACGGGTTGGGGTGTTAATGGCAATAAGAACCTCGGTGGCGGGCCAATACCACCGCAGGTAATGCCCGGGGGCTTCGTTAAGGCCCTCACTACGCTCGGGCCTATAACTACGTCCCCGGGCATTACCTGGGGCAGTATTTGCCCGCCGCCTCGGGTCTTATTGCCACACTAGTGACCTTGGTGCCATCTTTGACTCCACACTCTCCTTCTCTCCTCACATCTCTGATGTCTCTAAGCTGTTAAACTATCAGCTACACCTCCTTAGAGGTATTCTTCCTTTCCTCACTTCCCCCAGAAGCTCACTGTCCCCAGAGCTCTGGTCCTCTCTATGCTGGACTATTGCAACAGCCTCTTTCGTGAGGGATGAGGATGCGCTCAGCACCAGCAAAGAAATTAATGGTCACTAGAATATGAAAATCAAATGGTGATTTTAATTCAGTTGCGAACAGCTGACAAGTGTTTCGACACGCTGGTCGTTTTCAAGGCTGAATAATCACAGAAAACCAAGAAAATATATTATACATAATGATATATGACAACACAAAAAACATTTTCAACAAAAATAACATCACAAAATGTGCGTGATACTAAACATGAACAAGTGTATAAGTAAATGAAAAATGTCATACAACAATCATTTGAAAAAGAAAATGTACAAACAATAGAAAAGACAACAAATTAAAAGTAAATTATACAAAAGTATCATACCACAGTTCCCGTTGGGAGTGAGGGCAAAATAGAGTTTAATGAAGATCACCAATGTCAGGGAGAAAGATCATATAAAGATAAACTAATTAGTTAAAATTGTCTACATAAGGGAAAGTGAACAGTCAAAGTGGTATTTTTAAAACCTGAATTTAGTCCACTGACATCACATGTCACCAGCATACCATCCTAACCCAAATAAGCTACCAAACGATATTCTTCATAAATCCAACAAAATTATGATATGGCGAATCAAAGCACATGGTAAGCTGTGATGCTGTAGCAAGATAATGATAACATGCAGCAGTGGGGAACAGGTGCAAATTATAGAATGAGTCAAAAATTAACTGATAAACTGATGAACTGAAAAAAGTTTTGTGTTGTCATATATCATTATGTGTAATATATTTTCTTAGTTTTCGGTGATTATTCAGCCTGTAAAACGACCAGCGTTTCGAAACACGTGTCGGGTGATCGCAACTGAATTCAAATCACGATTTGATTTTCATATTCTAGTGACCATTAATTTCTTTGCTGGTGCTGAGTGCATCCTCATCCCTCACCACTAAATCTGTATTCATTTTGTACCAACCTGGGTGGATGGGTTGGCGGGATTGGAGTGATTGCTGCCAGCACACATCTTTTATTGATTGATTGTATTGATGATAGAATCTGAAGGTGATCACTAGCGCACAGATAATTAGTTAAGAATCCACCATTTAACCTACTCTTCCTAAACCTGCCTGCCTCTATTCTGCGACCTCTACAACTTATCCAGAACCGGACTGCGAGACTTGTCATTGGCCTCAAGCCCAGGTATCGTATCTCTTCAGCTCTGAAATCTCTTCACTGGCTCTCTGTGGTGGAAGGAATTAAGTTAAAGACCTTTTGCACCATCCACAAGGCTTTCTGGTGCCTGGTACCACACTACCTCCTCCAACTCTCTCTTCTGAAGCATCTCTCTTCTCGAGATCTCCTCTCATCCACTTCCAAATCTCTGAGGGTCAGACTTTTTCCAAGCAGAGATTTGGGGGCATTTCTCTCTCTTCGGCTGGGCCTCCCTCTGGAACAGCCTCCCTGCCTCTCTCAAACTTGAGCAGAACCACCTCTGGTTCCATAAGCAACTCAAGACCTTTCTTTTCGCTTCTGCTTTCTCTCTTCCTTGCCCCTGCTGATGTCCTGACTGCTCCATGCACTGGTCACCTGGCTAGCCTCTGAACTCTGGCCCAGGCTCCTGCATATCCAGTTGCCCTTGCACTGCCTCCTGGCTCCCCCAGCACTTATGGTCTGTATCTGCAACCTTACAGTCCCTTCTCTCTGAACTTATGAGCCACCCGCTGGCTGCACTTATTGAGTCACCTGCACTTTTGCCCTACCCCTGGCCCAACAGCACTTCTACCTCCCTCCTCCTTGCACTTGCGTGATCTGAATGACACAAGGCCTAGTAAAATCATTGTTTTGTCATCCCTTTGTTTACCGCTCCTTGTATTGTCGCGCCTAGATACACTTGTCTACAGGTGCCTTATGAATGCCATATCATATCCTGTCTACCAAGAGACTGAAGCAGACAAGGGGCATGACTCAGAAATCCTGAAGATGCAAAATCTTTCATCCCTCCCTGTGTGGTGCTCTCAGATAAGGTGCCCCCTTCCTCACTCAATACATTTTTTACTAAAATGTACCAGTTTCTTGCAAGGAGGTATAAGGCTTCGCATTTGTCACTTGAAGTCAGATTGGCAATTTCTTAGGTGAACCATATCATGATTCTGTCTTCTGCCCCCTCCCTGATGCCACTCAAATAGAAGGGCATAAGCAGCATAGCGTCATTCCGGAGAGGTAGCAAATGGCCCCTTTCAGACCACAGTGTAGGAAGTTGCTTGCCATTTTTTTACGTTTTCTGGGTGTAGTCTTTCCTCTGCACCTTTTTTTAACCTCAGCTTTAGTATATGTTCAAAGACACACAAATGTAAAAGTAACCAAGTGTGTGCCCACTCCAGTGTTTCACCTTTGCCAGTCATTTTGCCTTTTATGTGCACTAATAAATCCACACTCTAGTAAAGTACTAGGAGTGCACATTTAATATGATGGTGGATGCCCTCCTCCCTTAAGCGTTCCCTCGTGCACCCCTTCTAAACAATCCCTCTGCCGATCCTACCTATCCAGCTATCACCCGATCTCCATCACTCTTTCCTCTCCTTCCCCCAGAAGCTCTCTATAGGCTTGACTACTGCAACAGCCTCTTTTTAAATCTACACACCTCTGCTCTCCGTCCTTTGCAACTCATCCAGAACAGGACTGCGAGACTTGTCCTTGGCCTTAAGCCCTTTGTATCTCTCCAGCACTGAAATCTCTCCATTTGCTCCCAGAGGCTGCAAGGATCAAATTCAAGACCCTTTGCATTGTCCACAAGGCCTTCTGGGGCCAGGGACCAATATATCTCCAGCTCTTCGCTCCTCCACCTCTAACTCCCTCAGAGTCAGGTGTTTTTTTAAGCAGCGATCTGGTGGCAGATCTCTCTCTTCTGCCGGCCCTCCCGCTGGAACAGCCTCCCTCCCTCTCTGAAACTTGAGCAGAACCATCTCCGGTTCTGAATGCAGATCAGGACCTTCCTCTTTGCTTCTGCCTTCCATCTTCCACTCCCCTGCTGATCTCCTGTCTGATACTGCACTGGTCTACCTGGGTACCCTCAAAATCACGGGCCCAGGCCCCTGCCCTCCCACTTGCACACCTGCACTGCCTCTGGCACCCCTGCACTGGGGCTGTATCAGCAACCCTACAGCCGGCCTATTTGCACTTATCTAACCGTTGCTGTCTGCACTCAACTCACCTTGCACTGCCACCCTTTTCCCCTTCCCTCTCCCCTGTACTTGTGTGTTCTCAATGTCACTTGGCCTAGTAAGATCATTGTCTTGTCCTCCTGTGTCCCCCCCTTGCCTTGTCGTCCCTTGACATACTTGTGTATAGGCACGCTATAAATAAATATCATATCATATATCATATCATATCATATCATATCATATCATATCATATATCATATCATATCATATCCCTCCTTTCCTGGGCAAACTCTTGAAACATCTAGCCATCTCCCAGCTTAATCTGCACACTGAATCTGTTGGTTGTCTCCACGACCACCATTCTGGCTTCAAAGATGCCAGAAACACAGACACTGCTCTCCTGAACACCCATGAAGACCTGCTCTCTAACCTTGACTCTAACCTTCCTTCTGTCCTCATTCTCCTCGATCTTTCTTCTGCTTTTGATACGGTCAACATGCCATCCTGCTCAATTGCCTCAGTGAAAACGTGAGTACCACTGATCAGGCCCTGGCATGGCTGACCCCCTTTCTCACTGACCGACCCTCTGAGGTCCAACTGGGGTCTTTCCTCTCTTCGATCTCTGTCTCTACTTGTGGTGTTCCCCAGGGGTCTAACATTTTCCCCTGGCTTTTCAACCACTACCTAGCACCTCTTGCCCACTGTATCGCTTCTTTCTGTTCCAACTTTCAGTGTCATGCGGATGAAACTTAGCTCTCTTTCGGGCTCCCCTCAGAGCGTCTGGCCGCAATTCAGGAATGGTGTGGTGCTTATGATCTCTGCCTTAATGCCAGTCAGACCGAGATTCTCCTCATTGGTACACCAGCTCTTTTGCTGGACTTTAGTACTTTTGAATTTAAACCCTGGAGTGAGTGAGACCTTTTTTTCACTCTCTCATGTGTTTTTACTGATTTGGAGTATGTGTTTCCACTGTTTTTGGAGCTTGACAAACTCTGCAGGCATCTACTTTGTGTATGGTGACACACAGCACCTTTAGTGCAGTATCAGAGAGAAATCCTTTAGATTACTCATTAGGTTTAAATACCTTTTCTTGTGTGAACTACTGTTCCCAAGAATAGCAAAGTGAAAATTACTTTACTTACCTTTTCCCTTTGTGGGTCCAGCACACACCATCTCATGTGGAGTGCTGGGGGGTTACCGAGTAGCTCCTTATCCTACATTCTCATGTGTCTGGAACGGCAGTATGTGAGGGAGGTTCCTGAAACTCCCCTGTCCTTTGTCTCTATGAATGCCGGAATGCAACCAGTCCTGATTGGCTGGCTGGTTGTCCTTTCAAATAGCTCTGACAGACCATGCCAAGGAGAAAACTGCATTTTCCACCCCAGGAGGCCTCTACCATTTTAAGATTATGCCTTTTGGACTCAAAAATGCACCTGCTACATTTCAGAGGATGGTGGAACAAGTTCTGAATGTGTTAGAGGACTTCTGCATGGCATACTTGGATGACATTGCAGTGTTCAGCCCCACTTGGGAAGAGCATCTTCACCACCTAGGATATGGTTTGCAGGCTCTGGAACAGGCCCATCTGACCATAAAGGCAAGTAAATGTCAAATTGGTCAGAGTAAAGTGGTCTACCTTGGACATGAGGTAGGAGGAGGTGAAATAAGGCCATTGCCTTGCAAAGTACAAGCTGTACAAGACTGGGACACCCCTACTACTAAGACCAAGTGAGAGCCTTCCTAGGTCTGACTGGGTATTACAGGACATTCATAGAGAACTATGGGACCATAGCTTCTCCCTTGAATGTGATCTTCTCCTCCAAATTCCCCAAGAAGATCAGGCGGAACGAGGAGTTCACTAAGGTTTTTAAAGAACTGAAGAAAGCCCTTTGTCAAGCTCCAGTCTTGAGAGCTTCTGACTACAACAAATCCTTCATTGTACAAACAGATGCTTCTAACACAGGGATAAGTGTAGTTTTGAGCCAACTGGATGAGAAAGGCAGGGAACACCCTGTCTGCTTCATCAGTAGGAAACTTAAGGACAGTGAGAAAAGGTGGGAAACTATAGAACATGAATGTTTTGCCATTGTGTGGTCTCTGAAGAGGTTTAGGACATACTTGTATGGTTCTACTTTCATTATTCAGTCAGACCACCAACCCTTGAGATGGTTAATACAGAGGAAGGGGGAAAATCCAAAATTGTTGATGTGGTCAATCAGCCTCAGGGGTTTGATTTTACCATAGAACACAGGTCACAGTGCAATCACCAAAATGCTGATGGTCTCCCCAGGAGAGGGGTAAATCCTCCTGTGCCTTAGTCTGGGGGGAATGAGTGTTGGAGAGAATTCTCTTTTCTGTGCTAATTCCCTTCAACCTTAAAGGCCACCAGCTCTTTTGCAGGAATTTAGGACTTTTTAAGTTTAACCCTGGAGTGAGTGAGACCTTTTTCTCACTCTCTCATGTGTTTTGACCTGATATGGATTATGTGTTTCCACTGTTTTTGGAGTCTGACAAACTCCATAGGCATCTACCTTTTGTATGGTGACACATAGCACCTTTAGTTCAGTATCACAGAGAAATCCTTTAGATTTCTCATAAGGTCTAAATACCTTTTCTTGTTTGAACTACTGTTCCCAAGAAAAGTAAAGTGAAATTGACTTTACTTACCTTTTCTCTTTGTGGGTCCAGCAGACACCATTTTATGTGGAGTGCTGGCGTTACCTAGTAGCCCCTTATCCTACATACTCATGTAACATTTTTGATGTTACCCTCACTACTTTAAATGGCTGGTGGCAGTGGTTTAATTTTCCTACTATTGTGCTTCTCTACCACAGGCTGAATCCTCAGCTGCAGTATGCCACCCATGGGTGACCATTATGTCAAAATGTCCCCGTTCTTCTTTTTTTGCCATTTTATGTTTGTGAGGTTTTCTTGGGTTTTACTGAGCCAGGTTTGAGCCCTTTGTTCATTTTGCCTTTGTGGGCTTTAGCCCTGAAACCCACCTCTGGCTCCAGTGTGTCTGGAAGGGCAGGATGTAAGGGAGGTTCCCGAAATGCCCCTGTCCTTTGCCTCTAGGAATGCCTGAATGCAACCAGTCCTGATTGGCTTGCTGGCTGTCCTTTTGGGACAGACACCTTGCTGTTTGATTGACAGCCTAGGCTGTCCATGAATGGGAGAAACCTGCTTAAAAGGCAAGGGTTTTGGCATTAGAGTGAGAGTCTACCACTGGGAGAAACACCTGGCAAGGAAACCGTGAATGAAGCTTGCTGCATCCTCCTGGACTTTGAATTGCACGGTGAAGCCCTGCTGCTGTGCTGAAACTCCTTTTTCTGATCGACAAGAGAAGCTCCCGAAGGGACGACTTCTTCCCTTCGGACCAACTAATCCCGAGACGAACTCCACTGGATCACCTTCCCCGACTGACTGTACTTCTTCGCTGCTGCAGGAACCGAGTACCAAGGGTCGAGAAATCCATACCTGAGTGAAACATCTGAAATATGGCCAGATGCTCCAGGAGTCTCTTAAGGACCCTCCAGAAGCAGGACAACCAGTGCTCCAGTTTTCCCACCAGAGTGCAGGAATCAAGGAATGAAGGAAGCCCAACCAGTATCCGAGATCCGCAGTGGTGATGTTTACTGCGCGCTGAAACCGCAAAGTGCCGCTGATCTGAAAAGAGCCCATAGCTGCTGATGACCTCCAAATTGCTGCCACAGGAGTCCTCCAGACATTCTCCATCTTGTCCCCACGACTGGGGCTCAGGAACCCAGGATCTGCATTGCTGCAACAGGACAGAATCCAGCTGGACCACTCTTCTTCAGACCAGAGGTACTGTTTAGACTTGGGGTACTTCTAGGGCTCTATTTCTTTTCCCGGCAGGCATGTCTGGGAGGTGCCAGTCTGCGCTAGTTCACACTAAACGCTCTACGCGTTCTGTATTCCTTTGAACTACAGATCTTTAATCTTCAATATCATGTTGTCCCTGCTCCCAAGAGTGAGTGATTTGCATTAAATACTACTTTACACAAAAAGGGTTACTTCTTGCATAGGAAACGTAGACTTGATGTCAAATTTATCTCGAAGTTTATTGATTGATGGTTTCCGTCGTCTTGTTGCCTTGTTGACTCACCAATATGGTGGATTCTGCTAGAACACGTCAAACACAAATCAAGGATAAACAAGCCCGAATAATATGTTTGCTAAATACCAGATCGCTCGACAGACATGCAATTTGTGTGGCAGATCACATTTGGGACGAGCACATTGATACAATGTGCCTTACCGAGGCATGGCTTAGGGACTCAAGTGGTCGAAATATTGATCTGGCCACCCCAGAAAGCTACAGCTTTTATGCTCAGCACAGGGAAAATGGCCAAGGAAGGGGAGTGGGGATTATTGCCAAGAAATGGATTCCTTCCAAATACTATTAAAGTTCATAAACTCCCCTAATTATTGCATTAACTTGATCTTGGTGTATCGCCCTCTGTCTGAATTACCTTTATTTTTTGACGAATTATCGGGTATTTTGTCCAGACTGAAAACCCCTAACAGCCACTCAGTGATACTATGAGACTTTAATAAATGGCTGGATAATCCCAAAGACCACGAAGCCATAGAATTAGAACAGTTATTCTTTAGTTACGACTTCACAATCTTGAGCAAAGAGCCTAGACACAATCAGGGCAATGCGCTTGACTGGATAGCCGTCAGAAATCTGAGTACACAATGCATTGCTATTAAACCTTGTATCTGGTCAGACCACCACACTGTAACCTTTGAATTAATACTTCCTACAAAGGAACTCCATAAATCTAACAAAATACAATCAGTTATGAGTGGGAATTTTAATAAACTCTCATCTGATGCATTACAGACATTCATCCAGGAGTTAATGGCTTCTACATCTGATCAGGATACACCCTCTTCCTTAGTATCCAAGTACACGGAAAATATGCGTGAACTAATAGATCAAGTAGCACCTTTCAAAGAGAAGAAAATTAGAATCAAAGAAAATAGCCGGAAATGGTACACACCGCAAGTGACCTCTCTAAAACAAGAGAAGAGAAAAGCGGAACGAGTGTGGATGAAAACCCAGTTATTAGCAGACAAAGAGAAATGGAAAATCTTAGAAAAAAGCTACCGATTACAAATCTTCCAAGCCAAAAAAAGGATTTTATGACACCCAAATCTCCAGCTCAACTAATGACACCAAAAAGCTGTTTCAGGTTGTTAAATCATTATAAAAACCAAAAGGCCAAATACAACAATTTACCCCAAATAACACTGATTGTGAAGCGGTACAAAAAGCTTCCTCGGATAAAGTATATAAAGCTCAATCCTCAATCGCCAGTGCAAGAGAAATACATAAGGACTGTGAGGCTCAGAACGCTACCAGTCAATGAAACATTCCTGTCAATACATCGTTTTTATTTCAATTTATTACTGTGGACTTCCTGCTTAAAGCCTTGAAGAAAATGCTACCGACCACCTGTCAAATGGACATTTTACCATCAAAATTGTTTTTCAAAAACTTGGAGATCTTTGCACCATTTTTTTTGTTGTTCAAATTTAAGTTTATTAAGGATTTCAAAAGCATAGAAAAGGCATTACAGAGTATTATTAGAGTTCAAACAAAGTGGCGTACAGTTCAAATGTTTCCTCCAGAAATACGTATGCTTTATCTGTTCAAAATATTTTACATTTTTTCCCCTCATAACCCAACCCTCCCTGGAATTGACGTTCTGTCATCAGTCACTGATGTAGATATTCAAAAACAACTTGATTAGTACATAGTGCAATTTCCATACTATATTAGGCTTGGTTCTCTTCATATGGCCTCTTCAGAGTCTTTATGCAATTCTCCTCAAACACAATAGTTCAATATGCTTCCTTCGGGAAGTGGATACAGTTATCCATTCACTCCCCGCCTTCTAACGATTGATCTCAGGCATATATTTGCATACAAAGTCACCCCAAAATACATCACATTGTGCAGATTTCTTGTGTAGGGTTGAGGTTATTTTTTCCATAACACATATATTCGATGCTACATTAATCCATTCACCCTTGCTAGGCGTACTCTCTGATTTCCACTTCATTACTAGGGTGGCGCGGGCTGCTAACAAAAGATGGGCTGCCAGACCCTTGATTCTATACATTTCATCTTCACATTGTTCTAACCTAAAGAGAATAAGAACCGGGTCTGCAGTCCTCTGAATCCCATCCAGCTCCCTGATTCATCCCAAGACCTCATCACAATAAATTCTGATCCGGGGGCAGCCCCACCACATGTGCCAGTAGTTGGCAATTAACCCAAACATACACCAACACGATGGACTTAGTGATTGGAACATTTTGAAGAGCCTGAGGGGGTCATATTGCCACCTGTGTAACAGTTTGGTCGCATTTTTAACCTGTTTTATAAATGCTTCCTTTTTACATAATGAAGTGCCAGACTTATTGAAACGCGTCACAATTACTCCGCTGCTAATAGAAACCAACCATGACCCTACAATATTCTCTAACTACAGACCAATCACCAACACACAATTCTTATTGAAGATAGTCGACAAGATTGCAGACATTCAATTCCAGCAACACGTTGAGAAATCCAATGTCTTACATCAGCTGCTGTGTACGGATTTAGGACCGCACATGGGACCGAAACCACCATGGTAGATCTACACATTCAAATGTTGGACATAGTAGTTGAAGGCAAAGCTGGTCTGTTGATGCTTTCAGATCTCTCAGCGCTATTCGATCTTGCAGTCTACTCTAAACTGTTAGAGTGTATTCAGAAAATTTGAACTATTTCCTCTAAGTCAGTTAAATGGTTTCGATCATTTTTAAATAATAGGAAATCTAAAATAATCTGACAAAATGCATCCTCTGACACGGCACAGATTACTTGCGGAGTACCGCAGGGAGCCTGCTTGTCTCCTGTTCTTTTTACTGTATTATTTAGATCCCTGTGTGACCTAAAATAGTCCATGGGACTATATTTTACCAATTATGCTGATGATACTCAGCTTCTGTTCAGACTAAGTGGAGATTACCACAAAGACACAGAAATGATCTTGTCCACATATCGAAATATTCCTACCTGGATGATGGAAAACAGCCTCTGTTTGAATGGCCAGAAAAGAGAGCTCTTGACATTTGGCTCTGATAACGCAAGAGACAAACTAGGAATAGCCTACAAAAACAGAATATTGATCAACATGTAATCCATACAGTTAATAAAGTAAAAACACGGGGGGTTACCATTGAGACATCAATTAAATGAGACACCCGAGTCACAGATGTGACAAAGAATTTACATTACTACCTTAGGCTGATATGCCTGATAAAACCTTTTGTCTCAGCAGCCAACTGTAGCACACTAGTAAGAGCTCTAGTCTTATCGAGATTAGATTACTGCAACACACTACTTTGCAGAGCAAGTAAATGCCTGTATGAAGAGATTACAGATTCTTCTAAACGACACTGTGAGAACAGTAAAAAGTGTGCCTTAGTAGGAACATACATCACAGCATAGGATAGATCTTCACTGGCTCCCTCAGGAAGCAAGAATAGAGTTTAAAATCAATGTTCTGACTCACAAATGTTTGTTTGGTGATGCACCTAGCTACTGCAAAACACGCATCACTGTCTAAACCACTACCAGAAATACTAGATCCAAAGATACCATGCGGCTGCAACGTCCTAGAGCCTGTCGAGTTAAGTGCAAAGAAAGTTCTTACCCTGTTAAAGCAGCCAGTGGCGGCTGCTTATTCAAGGCATGGGGGCGCCGCCCTCCCTCCCCCGGCCCCCACGGAGTACAGAGTAAAGAAAACAGTGTTCCCTTTAATCACTCTGTAATCCCTTTTATTAAACTGCGCACGGCATTACAACAACAACTAAATAAATAAATCAATCGGCAATGTCAGCTGGGTGCCTGGGACTGATCAGTGTGATCAGTTCACCCAGAAACACAGGGGCAAGTCCCATTTTACCAGTGGTCGAAGTGAGCGGGAGAGGTCGGGAGCGGTGCTCCTATACTTTTTTTAATTCACTTGTACAGCTCCTATACTTTTATTTGAAAAAGAAACCTTTCCGGAATTGATTTGTTTTAAAATAAAAGTGTAGGAGGAAGTTGAAACCTTCACTTTCAGTGCACTGCACTGAACGTTCCCTTAAACAGCAGGTGCAAGTGTTTTGGGGGGTGAATTGTGTGGGGGAGGGGTTGTGGCAATGGGGTTTGTGGGGAGCAGGGGCTCATTGGCCAGCAGGGAACATAGTTCCACTACTTCTTTTCGTACACTTCGACCACTGCATTTTACACACTTTTTCCATATTACAACTGTGCAGCACTCGTAGGCTCTGCTCAGTTTACGCTAGTCATTTCCATGTGAGGCACTTAGGAGGCTGGCGGGGCGCTCAAGCTGTGGCCCCGCCAGTATAATGTGTGTGCAAACATCGCAGAGCTCCGATAGAAACTTCTGATTTATAGAATCGTCATCGGCTGTTTGGCTGCCAATGACAATCTTGCGGGGGTGGGGTGATGATGTGTGCCCCATCCCCCTTTCTCACTTGAATTGCAATCGCCAGAGCTCCCTGCCAGGGCGTGTCTAGTCTTGGACTGCAAGCAGCAGAGCAGATCCTTACTCAGCCTCGTGTGCTGTGTGGCCTTGCTGTGACTTGTGGATCCACTGAGGAGTCCGAGTTCAACATAATGGTGCTAAGTAGTAATATCAAAATGTGCCCATACACTGGAGTGTAGACCTGCAATAAGGGTTGGGGGTGTAACCACAAGGCTCCCAGTGTAACAACACGCAGCTCTAAGCACCAGAGCGCAATTTTCAATGAGGAATCATTCTCACCAAACACAACGCAAAATCGCCAGGGGTGATGGACTCCCCCCAGAAACTCCACAGGAAATGACTGTGTCCCCCAATGCAGCTATGTAACAGCAGGTGCCTCCTCATTGTAGCTATAATTTAGCTGAGCTGTCTGCCCACCATGAGAGCTATATCATTTTCTGCCAGGATGCAGTGGCGGCAGTGCTCCCCCGCTAGCGACCACTGCACTGCATATTCGCAGTCTCACTTACTTGACCAATGACACCTTTCCAAGTGGAAACTGTATGCCGCTCCGGCCTCTGAGCGCTGTTGTTGGGGACACAGCGCAGTCCATCAGTCTTGTTCTAAAGCTGCTGCCTATGTCGTGTTGTGTCGGTGAAGCACCCCCACATCTCACTGGGCCTCTCCGTCGGTGGGGAATGGTGAAGAAAGTACTTTTCAGGACTGATAATGAAGATTACCCCTGCTTTCTGCGCAGGGAGTATTAATTCTATTAAAGACTAGGAGGCAAGCTTCAACTTCTTTAATTTACTACTCTTCAGCAGTTTCAACAAACCCAAAAAATTATAACAATAACTCTGAAAACAGTCTAAAAAGACTTTTCTTCTTTCGAACTACAATCCCCATAGTCTCTGTAGTCCATCTCACTCCATGCTCAGCTATAAACACTTCCTATCCATGAGCTCCCACTCTCTTTTACTCGCTCTGAAAGTCACACTGCAAGCTCCATATTAAGTCCTGCAACTGGCAACGACTTGAACCATTCCAAACGAATGTCGAACTTCCTCGACTCAGGCGACTACCTCTGCTAGTCTCTCACTTCAATTGTTCTTCTGCTCCTCTCCTCTGAATAACAGAAAGCAGGGAAATCAGGGTGGTATCCATGTATTGAAAATAACATCATATTACTATCACTTGCGATCATCCCATATCATGCTCAATACATAATTGGGTGGGAATTTAATGCTCGCCTCCTAGTCTTTAATAGAATTAATACTCCCTGGCAGAAAGCAGGGGTAATCTTCATTCTATGACAAGACTGGTGGAGAGCCTTATGCTTGTTCAAAGCTTCCCAACACTGCGACCGCTAAACTCTCGGTCGGTTTGAAATAAAATTCCCTAAAAGTTCGATCATTCGACCAGTCTGCTGTTAACATAATATCTCTAAGAGATACTCCTGACTTAAAGGCCTTAGATGCCATAGCTCCTCGCAATTAGTGTGCTCCATACTTCCCCACATCTATCTCTGTTGCATGCATAACTTCTTTAACCCATCTGGCTATAGTAGCTGTGGATACTCCTTTGAATGGTTTTCTGCGCGCTATAAGCAATTGCTTAGTATCTGCTGCTCGGAACTCTGCTGTCCTGCTCTCATATTCTTTTACGCAGCTCGCTACACACCATTTAGGTCTAGCCGGGAAATATGGGTAGTGAACTGAGGATGTCCCCGTCTTAGTTCTTCCCACTATTGTAAATGTCACGCCCTCCGACCCGAATGACTCCCTATCTACTTCTAGGGCTCTCACGTCTGACATGCGTTTACAAGAAACTAGACACAACAGCATCGCTAGCTTTCCTGATAGCTGCTTCAGAGATAAATATCTGTTCCCGGGCCAACTTTCCAATAGCTTAAGAACTGTTAGAACATCCCAGACTGTCTTATATCGAGGTTCTGGGGGTACTTTGAATTTGGCTCCTCTAATAAGCCGCACTACTGCTGGATGTTCACCCACTGGAACACCCTCGATAGGGAGATGTCCCGCGGATATGGCGGACCTGTACACTTCTATGGTGCGGAAAGCTTTACCGCCTTGCAATAATTGTGCTAAAAAGTTCAAAATCATCACTACAGGAGCAGAAATGGGATGAACACCTCTCCCCCTGCAGCACCTAGTCCACTTGGCCCAAGCCGCGTCATAGCTCCTTCTTGTGGACGGAGCCCAGGAGTCCGCGATGAGCTGCGCAGCTTGCAACGAAATGCCTGGCAACGCCCAGCATCTCCTGATATCCTGCACGCGATGAGCGAGAGAGTCCCCCTCACTCTCAGAGGGTGACACGACCCAGCTGGGTCCGTGAGCAGGTGCCCCCTGCTGGGAGAAGCCTCGGGTAATCTACTGCTAGTTAGACGAGAGTCGGGAACCACACTTGCAACTTCCAGCACGGTGCTACTAATAGCAACTCCGCTGTCTCCCTCCGACACTTCGCTAGGACTCTGCTCAGCATCATGAATGGCGGGAACGCGTATTGTGGACCTCCGTTCCATTCTTGCAGGAACGCGTCTGTCCCTCGAGCGCCCGGGTCCAGCCTCCAGCTGAAATATTCTGCTGTTTGGGCGTTCAATCGGGATGCAAAGAGGTCTATGTGTACTGGTCCCCATCTCTCGATCATCCTCTGAAACACTGCTGGATCCAGCTTCCAGTCGCTGGAATCCGTGAGGTAATGAGAGTTCCAGTCCGCTATGATGTTCAACGTCCCGGGAAGGTACTTGGCCGTGACGGACGTCTCTGACTGCAGGCAGAAGTGCCAAAAATCCTTTGCTAGTTCGGCTAGCATCCTGGATTTGGTGCCGCCCAGGTGATTTATGTATCGCCATGCCGATTTGTTGTCCATCTTCAGCAGGGCACAAGATCTTATCCTCCCCTTCGTGAAGGCTCTGATCGCAAAGGAACCTGCTAGTAGCTCTAGGCAATTTATGTGTAAGCAGAGCTCCTCCTCGCTCCATTTCCCTCCTGTCTGCAGGTCTCCGCACCTTGCGCCCCAGCCCAGCCGGCTGGCGTCGGATTCTATGACCAGGTCTGGTCTGTCTCCTAAAATGGCACGCCCATTCCAGGCGAACATATTCTGTAACCACCATTCCAGCTCTGTCTTTTACTCATGATCCAACGGCACTGCTTGGTGGTATTGCAGGCCTTGCTGCAGGTGCTTTATCTTTAACCTCTGCAGTGCTCGATAATGTAGTGCACCTGGAAAAATGGCCTGAATAGAAGCTGCTAACAACCCTACTATCCTTGCTAGAGTCCGGAGGGATACTATCTGCTTCTGCAGGCATCCTCTGAGTTCCCTCTTGATGTCGCGAATCTTCCGAGCTGGCAGCTCGAGCATCGCTTTCCTGGTATCCAGGATGAAACCTAGGAAGTCTAGCCTTTGCACTGGTTCGGTATCTGATTTCTCCCTGTTCAGTAGGAATCCTAGGGAAGATAACAGGTCCAGGACCCACCCTGTCTGGTACTTGAGGGTCTCTCGATCCTCGGCTAGTAGCAGGAGATCATCTAGATAAATGATCATTCTTATTCCTTTCTCCCTTATGGCCGCCGCTACTGGCTTCATTACCTTGGTGAAGGCCCATGGTGCTGAAGCAAGTCCGAAGGGCATAGTCTTGAACCGCCAAAGCTGTCCTATCCAGCGAAAAGCTAGGAAAGTCCTGAACTCCTCTGCTATCGGAATAGTCAGGTATGCATCCTTCAGGTCTAGCCTCGCTTTCTCCTGGCAACTCCTCCAAGACCTATCGATACCCTTCCGGGGATCTTTGCTCGTCTTCGAGACGAAAGTCAGCATTTTGGGATCCAATTCTGGCATCTCGGCCACCTTCCCTGGGAAGTCCGGTCTCGGGCATTCCGCTCGGAGCCTCTGGTGGACTCTTCTTTGTCCAGCGCTTTTCGCAGCCTCTTGGTCATATATTGCGCCACTCTCGGCGAGGGCTGCCAGTCCGAGGATCTCGGATTACGAATGCTATCTGGATCGAACATGTCCTCCTCCACCTCTTCGAGGTGCTTTTCTTTGCGGATTCTCTTCCCTCCGCTAGGTTTGATCTCTACATCCTCCTCTTCCTCTTGCGAGGGAGTCTCACCTTCTTCCAGCTCTTCTCCCGAGCCTGGGTCCTCTTCTCCATATTCTTCGTCCCCTGGAGCGGGGGTCGTGAGGTCTGGCACAGTCTGACGCCGCAAATATGCTTCACGGAGCTTTGCGAAGGCATCGATGACCTCTGGGGCCTTCTCCTCTGCCCCATCTGAAGGGCCCTGGGGGTCAAGAGGGGCTTTCCTCTTCTGGGCCTTAATACTCCCCAATGACCCTGATTCCGAGGGTTCTGCGGGCGTGCACCCTGTCCGTCCGGCATTGTCTAAGGGCTGGTGTAATATCGCCTCTAGGGACTCCAGCCTATCTTGCAGGGGCTTCACCCCTTGAGCCACCGCATCTATTAGTGAATTTCCCAGCACCTGTTTGACGCTGGCAGCCAGATCTGAAGTCTGCTCCTCTTCGTTCCACTCAAACTCCAACATCTTGTGTGGGTGCTGTGTACCTGCTGTACCCGTGAGGGTGTCACTGCACGCCCTTTCACTATAGGTGCTCGGGGTCTTATTCTTCTGAGTCTTCTTTTTATTCTTAATCATTATAAATTATATTGGCCCTCATTACGAGTTCGGTGGTAACCATGTCGCTATTGGCGGCATGGCTGCCGCCGAAATCGCGTCGCGGTCCGGGTCCTCGGAATGAGGACTTACTGGGCCAATCCGAGTTCGGAAGGTCCTTCCCCATTCCCATTCCAGCCCCCATAGGGCTGAATGGGAATGGGAGAGGGAGCAAACAACGGGCCATTACGAGATGGCCCGTTGTTTGCTTCCTCTTCCCCTCGCGGGACCTGGTAAGCAATTTTCCCAGGCGTGCTTACCGTGTCCCGCAAGGGGAACTCGTAATGCGGCGGTACGGAGTGAACGGCGCTGGCACCTTTTACGGCACCGTTCACTCCGTACCGCCAGGGTCGTAATGAGGCCCATTGTCTCTTATTTCTATTTATTTTTCTTTTTTTTTTCTTTTTTTTCTTTGGTGGCTGTACTGGACGAGGTATAGTTATTATGTGTGCCTGTGATGGGCTTTCTCTCAAGTCCTCTTTGCTAGAGGAAGCGTGTCACTTGACCTCTCTCACTGCCTCTGTGAGCCTCGAGAGGCTCTTCTCACTGCTGTTGCCGGCGAAGGATCTCTACCTTACTCCTGACGAGCGCGTGCTAAAATGCGCTCTTATGCTGTATTTTGCCCCTTTAATGGGCCGCCGCTCCTCGGCTTAGAAATGCGATGTAATATCACCACCGGGCCTGGCTTCTTTTGTTCGCGCTGCTCCATGTCGCATGAAACTAATGCGAACACGGAAGCAGGCGCACGCTGGCTCTGCCCCCGCAACGGAGGGCGACGAGAGGATTTGTATCCTCTCACGCTGCCGACTCCGCCCCCCCAAGGGAGGGGGCTGCCACTCGGCGGTCAGCTCCCTGCAGTCTCTGCCTCTGCGGGGAAGTCACACCGGGGCCCGGCCTTCGCGCGGTCTCGCAGCCCGCTTTCTGCCAAACTTTGTTCGCGGTTGACACCCCTAATGTGCCGGGCATACAGCACGGGGCGCGCGAGACGAGGAAAAGGCTGCTCGCATGAACGAGCTGTAGCTCGCTTGATAATTACGAACGACGCGCCGCTGCGCTGCCAATGATTACACATAAAGATTAAACGATCTGAGGATCAAAGCATCCTATTCTGAATTAAAATGAATGTCTGTCCAACACTGCATCCAACCCTACACTTGCTGGAATCATAATCTTTCCACATACAATAGGGAGATAACCAAAATAGTACTTATCTGCTTGAAGAGCAGTAAAAGAAGAGGAGGAGCTCAGGGACAGGAAGTGGTCATAGCTGAGCATGGAGTGATATGGACTACAGAGACTATGGGGATTGTAGTTCGAAAGAAGAAAAGTCTATTTAGACTGTTTTCAGAGTTTTTGTTATAATTTTTTGAGTTTGTTGAAACTGCTGAAGAGTAGTAAATTAAAGAGTTGAACCATAATGCTCGCCTCTAGTCTTGTCATAGAGTTAAACAACTTCAGTCCCTTGGGATGCTAGAGACCTTCCCATTGCTGGTACTTGCAAGACATAGCCACAGCAAGGTAGGAGACACAGGATTATTTCTGGATTTTCTTGGGCGAGCAGGGAGCTCACACACAGGCGCCCATGTTGGCTGGGCTCGCAAGCACCATCAGGGCCTGCCACGATTGATTGGCTCTGCGCTGCCCTTACAAAATGGGTAAAATGGCAAGTATTATTTAAACTTTCCAATTAGCATTATGGCAAAGAACTGGGACTAGGGCATTCATTAGGCACGGGCAGTATAGTCCAGTGGCAACGCACTTGTGAAAGAACCAAGACGCCGCAGAGCAGCACAGGTTCGAAGCCCAGTTCCGCGCTTAGAAAACTTGGGTATTAGGTGCGTTATAAATAACCAATTATAATTGCCCTGGTGAAAAGATACTTTTTTGCACTTGGGTGATTTATGGCATTGTGCTAATTCCACCTGCACCTGTGCAAAGTTACTATCCTGCCACCCGATATTCAAATCAGTCTTGCCCCTGCCTCAAAGGGAACCCTAACTACAAGACCACCTAATGTGCAAGCAGGACAATAGGCAGCATCAGAAGAGGAGAAATGTTGTCAAAACCCTCAACTCATATTCATTTGGATGGTGTCACCTTCTTTGGACTAATTTCCCCTTCATTCCTCTTTCTCCATCTAGCCCTTTCTCAACGAAAGCTCTGGCGTCCCAAGTCAGGCATTGTGCTTCCTTAAACAAAAAGCAAAACTTGTTGGTAATGCCCCTGCTCAAGTATGGGGTAATCCCATCAACCCTCCTGATTTATCTGCCTCCAATGGGGCGGCGTCTGTTATTACTGCAGATCCCATCCAGGTTCTTAACGAGGAAGGTATTTAACTTTTTTTTACTTTGTATTGCTACTTAAGATAACGGAACACGGTCCTCTTTGCTACTGGCCGCTCCTCATGAAGTGGCAGAGTATCATTCAACTGGATAGGCTAGTGCAGAAACTGCCAGCAGCAAACATCACGTTGCCATGGGCATCCCATGCAGCCACACTGTCCATTAGTTACCAGTGGGAGAACGTTTTACAACCTTACGTTTGCAGCTGTCTGAAAAGTTTGCAGACAGGTTGACAACACATTATTGCGAACGCCACTTGGTGCTTCCATTTATCTTTTTTACCAGCCACACACCGAAAAATGAGACCTCTGTGTTGCAGCCGCTGCACACTGCTGTCTATATTGAGACTACTTAGGTGGGCTGACAAAATCCACTTACAGGCCTGTGCAAGAAACATTGCAGGGGAGTCCCATGTCCCAACTTTGACGCCACTAGTCTGCACAGTCTCCTCGTCATCTCCTCTCTCTACACAGCGGGTGTACACGTCTCCCAACTTCTTGGAACACCTTCCAGGTCCCCTAACCTCGCCAACAGGAATGCCGCAATCAATAAATATGCGGTGCGCCCAGTCCAGCGTAGGTTATAAGGTCCAGAAATTCCATAATGCAGGTGCCTCAATGGGAAGGCTGGGCAAGGCCTGCGCACAAGGGGGCTGGTTGGCACTATGACGGTGCCAAGGACTTTTCCATTTTGCAAGCACAGGGAAAGCACCAGTTCCCTCAACTGCCTTAGTAAAAATTGGTGCCTTCCTCCATGACAATTAAACATATGACAAAACACCGTTTTTACCTATCTGCCTTATTTCCACATGTTCATATTTCCCACACTAAAAATGTACATTTTAGGTAGAATGCAACAATGTCCTCACATTATATGAAACTCAAACACGTAACCTTTTCCCACATTACCTTTGGTTATTAGTGTTTAGTAAGCCATTTCTTTGCTTTCGGTTGAATTGCATTCTGATGTGTGTAGTCTTCCATTCAAGGTGGGGTGATTAATGCAACAATTGTAAACTTTTTGCATAGCATATTTGTACCAGAATTAGTGAGCACTTTACCATGGTTTGTGTACTTTTAAAGGTCTCTTTATAAAACAGAGTATTGTTGAAAGGCAAAACGTCGGAGTGAGAGGTGAAAGGATGAGAGGGCAAGTGAGTCATTAGTATTTGCCCAGGATGTGGCAAGAGAGGTTACAGTACTGGACACTGGGTTATTTTCCCTAGTTCGGGCCCTGTGCTGATTTCCAGGGCACAAGTCGAGGATACATGTTACGTCACATGGGTGGACAGCATCCTTTAAAAAAAGGGTGCAAACGCAACCCCTTTTCAGTGCTTTTGAGGCCTGCATTAAAAAAAGTTGTGATCGCTCTAGTGTTCGCCTAACAGGATTTCACCCCAGGTTGTCATTTCCAGTCGAGATGGTTACCCGGGCTGCACTGATGTAGTAAATCACCACTTGCGCCAAAAGCTGGGCGGGCTGCAGATGTGTCTGTTTTGTGGGGGCTCATTTTAAAATGATGTTTAGGGTCGGTACAGCTGGGAAATCCAGTCTAAGGCACCCATGTACTGCATATATTATAGACAGAAAGGCATGCAAAGGGAAGGGGGTTAATAATTGAAGAATAGCACGGGACAGGCAGCCAGCTGGGTGTTGAAACAATGTCCACTGAAGATCCAGTCAGCTCTTTGTCATCAAGATGCTAACACAGTCAAAACCAGAGTAAAAATGCAAAGGGGTGATATGAACACTGCTGGATACTGCAGGAGGCTTGGAACCGGTGATGGCCTGAGTGCATCTTTTAGCATGTGTGTTTCAGAGCACACATTTAATGTATTCAATTAAAACTTTTTTTGCTTTTTGATAAGAATTCCTGCAAGGGGGCAGCTGTTAGATGCTCATTTTAAATGAAAAGTTGAAACGCACTGGCCCCATCAGCATAACAAAATGATATTTTTCCATCATTACTGAATATCTATATAATGAATTGTTTCATGCATAAAACAAAGGACCAGCTATTCTCAATACAAGCTGCTCTAAAACACACCATTACACTTGCACACGTAAGAATAATGTACCAGCTTTGGTATGTAAAACCCAATGCATTTTATGTCATATTTCTGTCGGCTTGAACAGTAAATTGTACATTTTGGAAGTCATTTTTCCCAAACATTTGCGGTTGGGGTGGGGATGAGCGCCCTCCTGCCCTCCGCCCGCACCACCCTTGATGTGGATTGGGATCGATCAGTATTCTCGCTCAATCACATATGCTCCCAGACAAATTTACGCCCCAACACCGTTCAAAGTCACCAGCCGCCACTGAGAGCAGCTATAGCATGAAATAAGTTACTGTAAAATCTATCATCCAGTTCTCCCTCCCGGATCCCATTGTTGCACACGTCTGAGAGCTTTTTTCTGTGCCCTGATGCCCACAGGCTTTGGCGCGTTAGAAATAGATAAATAAATACTTACCTCAATGTCTTCAGCTGTGCTTTTTCTCAATTGAGACTTGCATTGGCTACTTTTGTTGGAGTTAATTCCAACTCTGCTTTTCACAAGTGTAACAGCTTGTGACCCTACAGGTGATTTCTACAAAACTCTCTAACTTTGTGCAATACTTTGATTAACTAAGAAGTGCCCCAGTTCCAAAGACTGTGCTCCAATTGACTTTGGCTGTTCTGGCTCCTTGCAGACTCTTCTAGTCCATTGACTTTGATATTTCTGTCTCTCATAGGTGGTAACTTCTTTTTAGACTGTTATTGCTGGGAAAGGCTTGTCTAGGCTTCATTGGAAGATTTAAGTATACCCACATGCCCTGAGAACCTGTTTAACCTTTTTCCTTCCTTCAACCTTTCCTTTCCGCAACCGCAGAATGTGCAAAGTATAACTAGTGATATAAAAATGCCATTGCTGTCCTTGTGAATGAAGTCATCTCTGGGTGTAGGAAGTGTGTAAAAAGCATATCCAAAGAGTATCCACTCACTTGTGCTGTTTCTGGAGAAGCATTTTAAAGTATATTTGATTGTTGCATATCTTGCCCTTTTTATAGAACACTTATTTAAAAATTGTTGTTAAATTAATACCTAACTATTTATAACTGAAACCTTGAGTGTAAGTGTTACTTGGTTACTTGTATTTGCGAATTTCATTTCTACAGCTCTACAGCTCACATTTACCTCTCTTGAGATAGGCCTGGCTGCTCAGTCACACTACCAACCTGTGCAGTACAGACCTATACCAAAAGGTGGGTTACCTAATACCAAGCAGATAAGTGTTGTGTAGTCTCACAGAATGTTACTACATCAATTCTTACCTAACATTAGTACCCGGCGAGAGACAATCAGAATGCAACAAGCATTCTGATTGGCTCTCGCCGGGCCATTACCTGGCCGAGAATCCTTTGATTCTCGGCCGGGTTTCCAGCCGCATTGTCCTCGGCGGGGGCGTGGCAGCCCCTCAGCCAATGAGGAGGCTCGAAGCGGGGCCATCCCCGCTCTGAGCCTCCCCACGACTGAGAAGCTGCCTTTGCCCCCCGCGGGAGACTCGGGTAAGCTTTTTCTTTTTCCTTCCCTCCCTCCTCCCTACCCCACTTACCTTTTTGCTCCTGCGTCCCTGCTGGGCAACGATAGCAGTCTCCAGCAGTGTGGAGACTCGGAGCGGGCCAACCCCGCTCCGCGCCTCCACACGGCTGGAGGCTTCCATCGTCCCCCAGCGGGGACGCAGGTACATTTTTTTTTTCTTCCCCTCCCTCCCTTCCACCCTCCCAACCCCACTTACCTTCTGCTTCTTTTTTTTTCTTTTTTTTTTCGGGAGCGGACGCGCTGGGAACACTTGTGTTCCCAGCGCGTCCGCTCCCGATGGCCACCATGGAAAGGGAAAACGGACTCCGTTTTCCCTTTTTCCCGGCAGCCATTTTTGTTCATTTTTTTTTTCTGTTTCGAAACGCGGCAAAACAGAAAAAAAATGCCATTAGCACCCCGATCCAACGGGTTGGGGTGTTAATGGCAATAAGAACCTCGGTGGCGGGCCAATACCACCGCAGGTAATGCCCGGGGGCTTCGTTAAGGCCCTCACTACGCTCGGGCCTATAACTACGTCCCCGGGCATTACCTGGGGCAGTATTTGCCCGCCGCCTCGGGTCTTATTGCCACACTAGTGACCTTGGTGCCATCTTTGACTCCACACTCTCCTTCTCTCCTCACATCTCTGATGTCTCTAAGCTGTTAAACTATCAGCTACACCTCCTTAGAGGTATTCTTCCTTTCCTCACTTCCCCCAGAAGCTCACTGTCCCCAGAGCTCTGGTCCTCTCTATGCTGGACTATTGCAACAGCCTCTTTCGTGAGGGATGAGGATGCGCTCAGCACCAGCAAAGAAATTAATGGTCACTAGAATATGAAAATCAAATGGTGATTTTAATTCAGTTGCGAACAGCTGACAAGTGTTTCGACACGCTGGTCGTTTTCAAGGCTGAATAATCACAGAAAACCAAGAAAATATATTATACATAATGATATATGACAACACAAAAAACATTTTCAACAAAAATAACATCACAAAATGTGCGTGATACTAAACATGAACAAGTGTATAAGTAAATGAAAAATGTCATACAACAATCATTTGAAAAAGAAAATGTACAAACAATAGAAAAGACAACAAATTAAAAGTAAATTATACAAAAGTATCATACCACAGTTCCCGTTGGGAGTGAGGGCAAAATAGAGTTTAATGAAGATCACCAATGTCAGGGAGAAAGATCATATAAAGATAAACTAATTAGTTAAAATTGTCTACATAAGGGAAAGTGAACAGTCAAAGTGGTATTTTTAAAACCTGAATTTAGTCCACTGACATCACATGTCACCAGCATACCATCCTAACCCAAATAAGCTACCAAACGATATTCTTCATAAATCCAACAAAATTATGATATGGCGAATCAAAGCACATGGTAAGCTGTGATGCTGTAGCAAGATAATGATAACATGCAGCAGTGGGGAACAGGTGCAAATTATAGAATGAGTCAAAAATTAACTGATAAACTGATGAACTGAAAAAAGTTTTGTGTTGTCATATATCATTATGTGTAATATATTTTCTTAGTTTTCGGTGATTATTCAGCCTGTAAAACGACCAGCGTTTCGAAACACGTGTCGGGTGATCGCAACTGAATTCAAATCACGATTTGATTTTCATATTCTAGTGACCATTAATTTCTTTGCTGGTGCTGAGTGCATCCTCATCCCTCACCACTAAATCTGTATTCATTTTGTACCAACCTGGGTGGATGGGTTGGCGGGATTGGAGTGATTGCTGCCAGCACACATCTTTTATTGATTGATTGTATTGATGATAGAATCTGAAGGTGATCACTAGCGCACAGATAATTAGTTAAGAATCCACCATTTAACCTACTCTTCCTAAACCTGCCTGCCTCTATTCTGCGACCTCTACAACTTATCCAGAACCGGACTGCGAGACTTGTCATTGGCCTCAAGCCCAGGTATCGTATCTCTTCAGCTCTGAAATCTCTTCACTGGCTCTCTGTGGTGGAAGGAATTAAGTTAAAGACCTTTTGCACCATCCACAAGGCTTTCTGGTGCCTGGTACCACACTACCTCCTCCAACTCTCTCTTCTGAAGCATCTCTCTTCTCGAGATCTCCTCTCATCCACTTCCAAATCTCTGAGGGTCAGACTTTTTCCAAGCAGAGATTTGGGGGCATTTCTCTCTCTTCGGCTGGGCCTCCCTCTGGAACAGCCTCCCTGCCTCTCTCAAACTTGAGCAGAACCACCTCTGGTTCCATAAGCAACTCAAGACCTTTCTTTTCGCTTCTGCTTTCTCTCTTCCTTGCCCCTGCTGATGTCCTGACTGCTCCATGCACTGGTCACCTGGCTAGCCTCTGAACTCTGGCCCAGGCTCCTGCATATCCAGTTGCCCTTGCACTGCCTCCTGGCTCCCCCAGCACTTATGGTCTGTATCTGCAACCTTACAGTCCCTTCTCTCTGAACTTATGAGCCACCCGCTGGCTGCACTTATTGAGTCACCTGCACTTTTGCCCTACCCCTGGCCCAACAGCACTTCTACCTCCCTCCTCCTTGCACTTGCGTGATCTGAATGACACAAGGCCTAGTAAAATCATTGTTTTGTCATCCCTTTGTTTACCGCTCCTTGTATTGTCGCGCCTAGATACACTTGTCTACAGGTGCCTTATGAATGCCATATCATATCCTGTCTACCAAGAGACTGAAGCAGACAAGGGGCATGACTCAGAAATCCTGAAGATGCAAAATCTTTCATCCCTCCCTGTGTGGTGCTCTCAGATAAGGTGCCCCCTTCCTCACTCAATACATTTTTTACTAAAATGTACCAGTTTCTTGCAAGGAGGTATAAGGCTTCGCATTTGTCACTTGAAGTCAGATTGGCAATTTCTTAGGTGAACCATATCATGATTCTGTCTTCTGCCCCCTCCCTGATGCCACTCAAATAGAAGGGCATAAGCAGCATAGCGTCATTCCGGAGAGGTAGCAAATGGCCCCTTTCAGACCACAGTGTAGGAAGTTGCTTGCCATTTTTTTACGTTTTCTGGGTGTAGTCTTTCCTCTGCACCTTTTTTTAACCTCAGCTTTAGTATATGTTCATTCGGCTCAGTACAAGAACAGTAATAGAAGCACTCACGCTGAAAACAAGGTAATGGGGTTTTTAGTCCGATGATTAGCAACCGGAGCCCCTGATGGTTATGGGCAACAGATGCCAGACCTCCTGCAGGTCTGCTAACTGCTGGACCAGGATTTGCTGATGTAGGACTTGAAAATTCAGGAGTGATACAGTCATGCTCAAAAACTTCCAGGAGCCAGCAAAGTCAATATAAGTTATGGCTTTGGGTTGAGTCCTGGAGAGACCATGCATTCTGAGGCAATCGTAAATTCTGGGGCCAGCCCAAGTGAGCTTGTCTCTGTTGGGGTTAATACAAAGAGACAACAATGAATGACCCTCGACTGAAGCGTAAATGAAGGTTTCGGCTTGTACTAGCCCAGTCCTGGATTTTCATTTTAATTTACTAGTGTTTTGTACCACAATTTACACCACATAAATGCATGCTGCTGTCCATCAATTACCAACTATTACTTAGAAATGAAGTGAAGTTGAAAGGTGTAGGCTACAATATGCAACATAAAATAGTATGACAAAGTGACATTAGTGCAGGTTATTTTCCTGATCGTCCAACTGACAGTATATCATGGCAATGGGTACTAAGGGAGCACTTCAGTTGGAAAAAAGAGAGCAGCTGTGTGAGAACCTCTTCATCTGTGCTATTTCTTATTTATGTTACAAGTAGTGTCACTCTAAAAGGGCCTGCAATTATAAGATAGTATAAACAGACTGGCAGAGTCCAAAAGAAACATTTTTGGTACACACTAGGAAGGTTGTAAAAGAGAGGAGCAAAGTGGCCACCTTCAAGTGGCTATGATAATGCACTTCCATCGGTGAACACTCAATGGCAGCAATGTGTTGCTCTGGAACCAGCCCTCCCCTAACTGTTTTGGTTAGCACATGCACTGCTCAAAAAACCCTCCTTTACAACATAAAGAGACATTTAAAAACAATAAAATGAAAAAAGGGAAACAATGTAAATAGCAATGGCCTTCTTGGTGGGGGGCGAACCTCAGGAGCGAGTCCGATGGAAGGACTACCTCCAGCACTCTAAGCTGCAGCTTCCCTTGGCTAGCAAAGCAATCAGCCACCAAAGCCACAGGGCAAATTTTAAGTATACATTTTTATTAATGTCATAAAATATTGTTGTAAAATTCTAAGTGCTCATTGCATTGCACACAGTAACATTTTAGATCAGGATTGTCCAACTCCAGGCCTCGATGGCTGGAAACATGTTGGATTTTCAGGATATCCCTCATTAATATTCATGAGATAAATTTGCATACAATGATTCTAAATGTATGCACATTTTTTCTCATGCAAATTTATGAGGGATATCCTGAAAACCCTTCTGGATTCCGGCCCTCGGTGCCTAGAGTTGGACAACCCTGTTTTGGATCATAACCAGAACACAGTCAACCACATAAGAGGCATGCATGCCTTGTTTTTGTCCAGTTTTAGGAAATGGAGTAGCCGTTTGAATCTGCAGAGCAGGTATGAAACTCTTGTTAGGATTAATAAAAGCCTTCTGTATAAGGAATTGTGCATGTGATGGCACCTTGAGTGTGCTGCTGTATTGTTTGTTGTTTATGGTTGCATATGCCTTTATGCACTTTATAACCACATTATTGGTAGTGGAGAGGTTTGTGCACTTGGAATTGAAGAAACAAAAAGCAATATTGTGAGCTGGGTCCAAGACCTGCAGTTGCAGCTCGCTCACCTATATTTGAACTATTATGCCTTCCAAATAGCTTAAAATTGAACCAGAACAATAGTATGACAAAGTGTACACAATATAATGTTATATCTTAACTAAAATGTAGACAGCTCATGGGATGGTTCCCTTCCCAGGCAGTGATTCTAATATGTGGTGCACTGACGATCAGGCAATTATACATACATGGTCATCGCTACACCAGCCACCACCTGAACTGTGCAGTGGCCTTCATGATGGGGACGTGCTAACCCAACTGAGGCTGCTGTTCAACACTTGGCCCCACTTGATGAGGCAGCCGTTCAACACTTGGCCCCACTTGATGAGGCTGCTGCTCATTACATGGCCCCACTTGATGAGGCTGCTGTTCAACACGTGACCCCACTTGATGAGGCTGCTGCTCATCACTTGGCCCCACTTGATGAGGCAGCTGTTCAACACTTGGCCCCACTTGATGAGGCAGCTGTTCAACACTTGGCCCCACTTGATGAGGCTGCTGTTCAACACTTGGCCCCACTTGATGAGGCTGCTGCTCATTACTTGGCCCCACTTGATAAGGCTGCTGTTCAACACGTGACCCCACTTGATGAGGCTGCTGCTCATCACTTGGCCCCACTTGATGAGGCTGCTGTTCAACACTTGGCCCCACTTGATGAGGCTGCTGCTCATCACTTGGCCCCACTTGATGAGGCTGCTGTTCAACACTTGTCCTCACTTGATGAGGCAGCTGTTTAACACGTGACCCCACTTGATGAGGCTGCTGTTCATCACTTGGCCCCACTTGGTGAGGCTGCTGTTCATCACTTGGCCCCACTTGATGAGGCTGCTGTTCAACACTTGGACCCACTTGATGAGGCTGCTGTTCAACACTTGGCCCCACTTGATGAGGCTGCTGTTCAACACGTGGCCCCACTTGATGAGGCTGCTGTTCAACACTTGGCCCCACTTGATGAGGCTGCTGTTTAACACGTAGCCCCACTTGATGAGGCTGCTGTTCAACACTTGGCCCCACTTGATGAGGCTGCTGTTTATCACTCCGCCACACTTGATGAGGCTGCTGTTCAACACTTGGACCCACTTGATGAGGCTGCTGTTCAACACTTGGACCCACTTGATGAGGCTCCTGTTCAACACGTGGCCCCACTTGATGAGGCTGCAGTTCATCACTTGGCCCCACTTGATGAGGCTGCTGTTCAACACGTGGCCCCACTTGATAAGGCTGCTTTTCAACACATGGCCCCACTTGATGAGGCCGCTGCTCAACATTTGGCCCCACTCGATGAGGCTTCTGTTCATCACTTGGGCCCACTTGATGAGGCTGCTGTTCATCACTTCGCCCCACTTTATGAGGCTGCTGTTCAACACTTGGCCCCACTTGAAATACAAATCCGTGCGACACAGCATAGCAGGTACAGATGGGCAATGGGCATCGACATTTAGGAACAGTGTTGATACTTGAGAAAAGCAGCTTGAGTGAACCATACAATCTGCTGCAGTAAATCATCAAATGACAAATAGTTACTAGTGACATGAGTGACGAGCGTAGGACAGCAAGCCGCCTTATGCTTCAGTGGCAAATCGCTCCATAGATGAAAGCGGTGCAGGCCTTCTGTCCCTGGCACCGCCAGGGGTCGCAAGGGCAATGCCGGAGGCACCAAAGGGTAAGCCAGGTATAGCATGTACCACCCCTCATGTCCCCCTAAACGACATCCCAAGGTGGAGTGCACCACTGCAGGTGGTGCACACCACCCGAAAATATTTGCAGATGCAACATGAAGTACCTGTGGAGCGATGGCATACAGTAATGAGCCGCTGCTGGTCATGTCTCGATCCATGTATGTTTTCTGCTGTATTGATGCCGCCTGTGCCCATCGGTGGTGTAGCTAGCAAGCCCATTTCCTCTGTGCTACCAGTCCCACCGGAGTTACTGCCTAAGTAGACGGTGTCTCGGGCAGTTCAGTTCTCCACTCAGCAGCATTTTTCCTGTAATATGCCCCTTGAAGTATCATTGCACACCTATCTATCCATGTAAGAGCAGATTAATCAGTTAAGAGCTGCAACTTTTTTTTACATGGGTGTCTAACAGGTAGCACATGTATTTTGCCAAAGGCAAGATCACTTATTTCTGGAGTGATTGAGTGCCAAAGGTCCACTGAATTGGACTATAACTACCTTAAGTAGTAAAAAGAAGAAACAACACTTTAAGTTCAGGAAATCCTGAAATGATAGATCCCAGGATTTTCAGATTTTCTCATGTCTTCTGAATGTGAGAAAGGTGTTTCTGATGTAGAATGAAGAAACAAGTTCAACACAGCAAGCGTGCTGCTTTGTGCTGTCCAGCTCATAAAACTCAGTCATTACCGCGCACGCCAATGCATAACCTGCAATCCTCCCACTGCCATTCCCTCCTGATCCCGCACTCAAAATCAGCATCACACTGTGACGGACAGGTTGCGGCTCACTGAGCCTACATCTGAAAATCTATCCCTGTGGAACTTGCAGCAAAAAGCCTAATTCTGTGTTTATATAAATTGCTCACAATTTAAGAATGAGTAGCTTCCAGTTCAGGTGAAGAGCCCAGTGTTCAAGTGCCACCTTTGTGAAATTAACATAAGAGACCGCACTGCATGCAGTGTTAATTTACATGCCTCAGCTGGTCTTGTTGACTGTTCTGAAATAGCTTCTGCTGAAATGTATTCAGAAACGTGGCAGACGTTTGAATCCATCATTCAGTGTTCTCTCTCGCCTCTCACCCAGGGCAGTCAGCAACGAAGAAGAATCCTGCTTTACTTCAATCCACCGCATGGAAGTAATCTCTTGCTATTGTCACAGGCTCGTCCTGCTCCCTACAATGACAGTGCGCCCCCACACCTCAGGCCCAGCAGGCACTCATCCCTTGGACACAAATAATACACAGGAGACCAGAAGTAGAGAGAAATGGGCTGTAATGCAAACCCACACCAGTGCAAGGGAGGGCTGCATTCTGCTCTGCCCCTCCCAGGCCTGGCTTAGCTCTATATACAAATGGAGTAGCTACATCCATTGCCGACCCATAAAACAGCACGTACAATGCACGTATGATAACAAACAGGTCCATTTCGGAGAATCATGAAGTTGCGAAATGCACTGCCATTGCCAGTTCTACAAGGCAGCCTCTGGCAGCCTTGGGATTTGAGCCAATAGCGTTGTTGCTGTGCACTTGCGCGGTCTGAATGACACCTGGCCTAGTAGGATCGTTGTCTGTCTTCCCCTTGTTCCCCCCTCCCTGCCTCGTCGCGCCTTGAAACACTTGTGTATAGGCGCGTTACAAATGCCATATCATATCATATCATGTCTGTGTACATTCTAAGTAGGGGCCGGACATGGCCTCACGGCCTGAGGCATCACGCATTCCACAGCTCAGCTCAACTCTGCCCTGCGACCACGCCTTGCATGAGTGTTTCAGCTGTAGGCCAGTCTGGTAGGCCAGTCCGATTGCATCCGATGCGCCTCAAAGAAACCAAAAGAAAATGCAGTATCAGAGATGTTAACAACTATCATAGCAATACTCTGGCAGGTGCTCCCCTTCTGGAGACAGCAGCTGGAGCTTTTTGTGACATCGTCCTATAGTGCTTAGCCTACCCTGCCAGGGCCCTGAGGCCCCTGTATCAGACCACCAGAAATAAAATAAATTATAGGGGAAATTAATTCCTGTGAATGCCCCTCCCTCCTCGCTATTCCGAGACTAGCAGAGACTAGCTGAGCATATTAGAAGCAGGCGGCATGGTTATTTTGCAGGGATAAAGCCCCAGACAAATTATTACCCCAGAAATATGGCTGCCACGGCTGTATTTACCACAGCAATAGGATATGATATTTATAACATGCCTATACACAAGTGTTTCAAGGCATGAAATAGAGTGATAGAGAGTGATAGAACTTAATATTCCTCCCGCCCCACCCCCTTTCATGAACAAATGCACTTTATAAATCAATATATAATTGATTATTGATTATATGTGAATATAAAATGTATAATTGTTGATTACAACTGAGTTGGTATTGTTGTTTGATCACACACACACATAACCCACCCCCTGACGCCTGTTCTGACAAAACGTAGCACCTGAAAATTAAAAGAGCCTTTTCTTTGTTAAAGCAGATTTAGCGATGTTTGAAAGCAACAGTAATGAATGACTACTCCTCCTATGCTGGACGTGCAGGCAGTCGTGGCCGCCACATTGCTTTCTCTTAGCAACATGCTCTGTAGAGATTGTGGTGTTGCTGGCCTCTGCAATGTGACGTATCGCCATGAGAACCTCTTCTACCTCATCGCGTCCCCCTTTTCTGATCATGTTTAGAATATGTTTCCAGCCTGATATCTTCAGGGATTGCTCGTCTGGTTGGAGCGAGAGTCCGTCCAGATGTTATTATTTTCCACTAAATTAAATTGTGTCCCGTCACTGCATCAGAGCGCTCTTCCCTGATAAAGATCAGGGGAAATTGCCTGGCATTTACAAAATCTCACCCAGGCGGATCTGCTAAGACTTTCACTTAGCAAACTCGATTAGATTGCCAAGGCTTCAGGCCCTCGGGCTTTTCTCCTTTGCAACTAAGGCAAGGAAAAACACTGGATTTAAGTGGTTCTGTTTATAATTAGACCTTGGGCTTCGTGTTTATGCTTTTCAAATTAGCGAAATTATTTATCTAGATATATATTTTCTTTTACTTTTCCGAGAATCAAACTGCATCTGAGGTGCTGGAATTAAGGGACGAGTCGCCCTCTTTCTTAAGTGGCAAATAAATGGAATGTACGTTATCTTGTAAGAACCCTGTGTGTGGCCATCCCTGTTAATATCTAAATGTGTTCTAGAAATTCTGAAACCCTGGTATCAAATATTTGCAAAGCCGCCTGACTGGGCATTTGCTACCACCTTGAGATGCTTACATGGAAAGACTCAATAAGACTATTGTAGGATTTCTTTGCAAAGCTAGATCATGTGGCAGGCTATGAACTGATCCGGACCTGGTTGGTGGTTCAAGAATTTACCTAGAATCGGGAAGAGGCAAGCCTGCACACATCCCTAGAATATCGCGGGTTTAAGAACACGCTGGGAGCACAGCTGCCCTCCGCTGAAGGCAGGACACCCATGTGAGGTTACTATGAACCTGATCCAGATGCCGCCTGAAATCGCAGCCCGTATATCTGAATGGGAAATGTTGAGAATCGAGACCTAGTGCAAGGAAGTGAATACAGAAGTGGGTATAGGTCCTGGAGTTGCGGAGTGCATGCAGCATTGGCTATATGTCTTTGAGCTGCAGAGCACATGCAGAAGTGAGTATATGTCCTGGAGCTACATGTTGCATGCAGCTGTGGATATGTACCCTGGGACTGGAGATACAATACAGAAGTCCGTATAGGTATTGGAGATACAGATAGCATACAGTAGTGGGTATATATCCTGGAGCTGCACATAAAATGCAGAACTAGGTATATGTCCTGCAGATGCAGATAGCATGCAGTAGTGGGTATATGTGGAGCTGCAGATAGCATGCAGCAGTGGGCATATGGGTATGGAGCTGCAGAAAGCATGTAGCAGTGGGTGTATTTCCTAGAGCTGCAGATAGCATGAAGTAGTGGGATTACAGCTCTCGAGCTGCAGATAGCATGATACAGTGGCCATATGGCCCTGGAGCTGCAGATAGTATGCAACAGTGGGTACATATCATAAATATGCATTCAGATAGCATGCAGTACTGGGTATATGTTCTAGAGCTGCAGATAGCAGGCAGTAGTGGGCATATGGTTAATGTGCTGCAGATAGCACGTAGCAGTGGGTGTATGTCCTAGGGCTACAAATAGCATACAGTAGTGGCTATACAGCGCCGGAGCTGCAGATAGCACGAAACAGTGGATATATGTCCCAGAGCTGCAGATAGTATGCAGCAGTGGGCATATATCCTGGAGCTGCATTCAGATAGCATGTAGTACTAGTTATATGTCTTGGGGCTTCAGATAGCATTCAGGAGTGGGTATGTGTCTTAGAGCTGTAGATAGCATGCAGCAGTGGGTATAAGGCCGAGAAGCTGCAGATAGCATGCATTGGAGTGTATATGTGCTAGAGCTGCAGATATCATGCAGAAGTGAGTGCACAAGCCTGGAAATGCTTTCCTAAAAACAAAACTTGTTTGATATTTTACCCTAGAAAACATTGTTTAGGGATGGGTTGCATTGCATCTAATGCACCTTTTTAGGCAGTATGAAATATAGCACAGGGGCCATTAAGCACCCAATAAACAGACCTGGTCAAGTGCTGGACTCTAGTTTGGGCAAACTTTAAAGGAGCCGGTTTTGTTCTAGAAGAAGTAACGTTGGACGTCTTGTGTTTTTTGGGTATCAGTGCATTCCAGTTCTAATGTATGCCATGAATGCAGTACTTATAGCTATGACCTTGAATGCTCTCCAGAAATAACTGGAATCATGCACACTGTTGGTGGAGGACAGGGGTTTAGCAAATAACATTCAGCAATCTAATATTATGGGAGAGGAGCCAAGATGGCGGCTGTATAAGCAGCTTACTGTTGGAGCTTTACCACGCAGCTGACTGATTGCTGTTTCCTGGCTGCTCACGGTATCTGGGCAGGTAAGGTGCCCCAAGCCAGTTGTTGGAAGGAGGGTGGCACAACAGGACAGATGGAGGGTCAGGACCTGCGGAAAGAACATTGCGCAGGGAGCTGAGGCCTGTTAGGGGCTCTGGGAGCTGCTGCATACCTCTTGTGAGAGAGGCCCTGTGTGCACCTGAGACGGTGAAGGTGCTTGGTAACTGGTGTGGGGAGCAACAAAGGGGTGCTGGATTGCAGAAGTGGCATTGAAGGGGAGCGAGGTGAGGCACTAGGGATGTGAGGAGCAGGTATGCAGCTGTGAAGGTGCAGCGGATGCCAGACATCTGATGACTGTGAGATATGCAGAGGCCAGGTCAATGAGGCGGGGGCTGCTGTTTACCCTTCAGTGTATTTATGGCTGTGCTGGTGTTGAGAACAGGATCACAGCTTAGGCAACCCCCCAGAGTAGATCTAAAAGTCGTGGGGCCAATCTGACAAACCATAGAAGGTGCAGCACACCTGTACATTAGCAGATAGGTGGCCCGGAGGTTGGTGACAATATCTGGGGACTGTGGGCCAGATGCTGAAGAGAGAAGAAAATGGAGCCCGGCAAGCACACCTTCATCCTGGGGTCCACTCGCGCTGAGGTTTCAAAGGGCCATGTAAAGGCAGGCGTTGATGGAGAGTGGGACACCAATGAAACAGACTTTTAAAGATGGGAGTGACAACAGGGAACTCAACTAATGTTGAATTGAGAGATTTAATATTGAAAGACAATAAGAAAATAGCAGACAGAATCAATACGTTATCAGTCACCATGGCACAGGTGAAGCAAGATGTAAGTAAGCTCAGGGAGAGGGCCACTGAGGTGGAGAAGAGGGTGTAAGAACTGGAGAACAATGGGCAGACGCATGCATCGCAATTGGTGCATCTGCGAGAGGTCACTAGGATGTAGGCCCTAAAGTTGAGCGATTTGGAAGATCGATCAAGGGGGAATAATGTCAGGCTATTGGGTTTTGTGGAAGGCACAGAGAAAGGCAACATCGAGCACTTTCTTGAAATGCTGATTCCATCCTTGTTTGAAGATAGCACAGCCCTGTGGGTTATACATGTGGACAGGATGCACTAAATCCTGATGCAGAGACAACCACTTGGTATGTTCCCTACAGGCAATTATGATGAGGGTGCTGAGGTATTGAGTTAAAGTGACACTGTTAACAAAAGCTAAGACACAAGGAGAAGTGGTATACAACGGGAACATACTTTCTTATTATCCTGACTATGGCACTGAGATGCTGAAACACAGGAAGACCTTTGATGAGGTGAAGAAACTGTTGTGAGCTAAGAAAATACCATATGCTCTACTGCTGCCTGAGAAATCCTGCATTGATGTGGACAGCGAGAGACAGTTCTTTGACAATGCTAAATCTGCAGTGCACTACATTGAAACTAAAATATGGTGAAAAGGATGGGAAGAAGTGAGATTGGATGGGAGACAGACTGGGAAGGTGACATTTGTGTGTTATATGTCATAGGCATGGCGGCCAATTGTGTTATTAAGCTGGTTAAATTTACATGGTGGTGGTGCTGGGAGTGATTTTTACTATGTTTTAGCTCAAAGGAGGGGATTATGGGATTAGGGAGTTTGTATGGGGCTATGGTTGACACCTTTAACCTCGCTATGCAAAAAGCCTTAGATATCATCGCCCCATCCAAACTGAGACAACCCAAACCTCGAGCCCACCTGAACCCTTGGTTGACACCCCAGCTCAGAACCCTGCGCAAAGAAAAATGAATTGCGGAATCACATTGGAAAAGCAGCCAGTCCGCAGCCAACAAATTGTTCCTCCTCCTGGCCACCCTTGACTACAAGGAAGCCATATTCCAGGCTAAAAAAGACACTGACAATAAACGTATCGAACAAGCCAAATCCAACACCAAAGAATTGTTTAGAATCCTAAAAGAACTTGAAACCCCTGTCACTGCACCAGACACTTGCATCAAAGATAGTACCTGGTGTACCAAAATCCAAGAGGCTCTCCTCGGCAAGATTGCCACCCTCCAAATTAAAATCAATAACAAACAATGAAGCCTACAATCCAACCCACAACCCAACCCTATCCCCAACCTAAACCACCCCATCCCAGACTCTCTGACTCTTTTTAGCTTCTCTCCACTCTCCATTTCCGAAGTGGAAAAGATCATCACCAGCCTTAAACCGACCAATTGCCAAGGCGACCTCTGCCCGGCAACTATAATAAAGGAAGCAGTTCATGACCTAGCGCCATTCATTACTACGCTCATCAACTCTTTCTTTAGCTCTGGGATCGTGCCTGACAATCTAAAGGACGCGTGGGTCATCCCCCTATTGAAAAAACCTACCCTGGATGCTAGTATACCCACAAACTACAGGCCAATCACCAGGGTCCCGTTTTTACTAAAAATCCTCGACCGTGCAGCATATCTACAAATTCAATATTACCTTGAATCTAACAAACTCTTGGGACTTAGGCAATCTGGGTTCCAGCCACGTCACAGCACTGAAACTGCCCTCATAGATTTAAAAACACAGATTGAAGATCTAAAAGATAAAGGCAAACTTGCTGTCTTACTCCTCTTGGACCTCTCGGCGGCCTTTGATCTCGTCAATCATGAAATCCTCTGCCATCACCTTAAATCAGTTGCACACTTCTCTGATAAAGCTATAACCTGGATTATCTCCTTTTTAGACAATAGATCTATGCGCGTGTTCTCTCCACTAGCAGCCACCCCACCTGCACCTGTCTCCTGTGGCGTGCCACAAGGATCTTGTGTTTCACCCACGTTGTATAACGTGTTCACCAAACCTCTCTTCGATATCTTGGACTATCTGGGTGACACTTACACCAACTACGCTGACGACACCCAGATACTAATCCCTATCTCAGGTGACTACACGGCTGACTCCCTCGCTATCAATGTCATCTACCAGGTCATCCAGGCATGGATGGCTCAACACGGACTCTGTCTTAATGATGAAAAGACTGAGCTCCTTATTCTTGGTTCGCCACAAAACCTTACCAAACTCAACCCTGCTTTCTAGTCCTTCATCATCGATGGGAATATTATCCCAACCGCCAAGGACACAAAAACCCTAGGGATCTACATTGACTCGACCCTATCCCTGACCGGACAAACTAACTCAGTCTCTTCCGCAGCGGCATATACCTGCAAGCTTATTACAGCCTGTCGCCCTTTCCTCTCTGCAACCAATTGTGTCACCCTGGCTAGAACTCTTGTATTATCCAAGATTGATTACTGCAATGCACTGTACCTAGGCACCAATTGCTGCAACCTAAACAAGTTACAAATTGTCCAAAACAATGCGATTAGAGCTGCCCTCAACATTCCCAGGCGCCAACACATATCCGACACCAGACGCAATATTCGCTGGCTCTCAGTCCCACACGTATCTCCCTAAAAACTCTGGCTCTTACCCACAAATGCCTTCATAACCAAGCTCCCTGCTACGTGGCCAACCAATTTGCCCTCCACAACTCCATTAGACCCCGCAGAATGGCTCATTTAAACTGCCTTGAGGTTCCACGTTTCAATCTCCAAAGATCAGGTGGAATTAGCTTCCCTATCTTGGCAACTAAACTCTGGAACATGCTTCCTAATGAGCTTAGAGCAGAACCCTCATTCCCGAGATTCAAACACCTTACGAAAACCTGGCTGGCTGCCCAGGACATTTAGCTCTGGGTTCTCTGCTTAATTTGTACATGTATATATAATCTGCTTGTCCTCTCATTGCTATTATTATACCTGTAAATTCTGTATTATACTTGTAAACTTTGTAATTATGGTTCTGTCTGTTTTTCTTATGTTGTAACTAAGTGATGCGCCCAGTTGCCCCTGGGCCTGGTGCGCTATACAAATAAATAAAATACAAATACAAATAAATACAAATAAAGAACAATGGGCTGACTGTCCCTAGTGGAAGAACACCCTGTCCCTGACAGGAGTGCCTGGCCCTAGGTGGCGGATGGTGCACCGCCTATCTAATAAGGATAGGTAAGAAGGAAACTGTCCCTCAGCCTTATTGTTCAATTTCAAAACAAAAACAGAGTTTGCATGGTTAAAAATGAAACTATAGAGAAGAACCATTTGCGTTGTGTGTTTAATTCAGTAAGCAAGACTGAGTATTAGATCTTGTCTGGATCCCAATTGACCTGGGGTTTTGCTCCAAAATACTGGGGATTTTATAATGCTTTTATTCACCCTTAGAGATTTTGGCTTCCCAAAGCGCAATTGGTCAATTCTATTGTTTCATGGCTAAAAAACGCACAGACTCTGGGTAATCTTAAGAACTCACAAACCGTGAGTGGGTCTTAATAATGAAGGGTATAGTATCCCTCTTGTGTATTTGGGATATGTAGAGCTGGTCACAGAAGCACATGTGACTGATGGTCGACCGGTTTCGATGGCAGATTAGATTGGAAGCCATCTTCTTCAGGACCACTATTTTGTCAATCTTGAATCCAATTCAGGCATACGTATGTGTATACCAAAACTGACGGGCTCATCTGTCCCCCGCCCGTACTGCAAAGAATTAACACTCCTTTTTTTTGGCGATTCCACTCCGAGAGTGGCGCTGAGTAATAGCAGTTACTTAGCATCACTCTGGAAGAGGAATCGCTGAAAAACTGACGCTCGCAGCATGGCGAGAATTGTGCTCACCAGCCATTGAATTGCTAGGAGCACCCGCATTCCGCTCCAGCACTGCCTAATATAAATTGCTAGCAACAATTTAAATATATTTATTAATTACAATATTTCACACCCCCATGCTACTTTGAGATAAATTTGTTATTCAAGGTAGGTAAGAAGACTAATACCTTTTGTCCTATTGAAAATGATCTTAGGTTTAACTTTTTGTCATAGATGGACTTTTGTTGTGTTTGGGCTTTTTCCATATGAGTATAAACTAGATTCTGAACAAGTTTCATATGCTCTTGCAATCTGGTAGCTGTTTGCGAAAGGGGAATGGGTGCCTCTTCTCTTTCTTCCCTGGTCTCCCAGAGCATGTCCAGGACATATTTATGTTCTCTACCATAAAGTAGTTCAAACTGAGATAATCCAGTGTACGCCTATAGGGTTTTTCCTACTGCAAATAGTGCCCATGGGATCATGCTTTCCAAGTCCTTCCTGTCCTTATCTACCAATTTTCTTAGTATCATTTTGAGGGTTTTATTGAATCTTTCTACCAATCCGTCTGTTTGGGGATGGTAAACTGAAGTTCTTAAGGTGATATATGAAGCAGCTCCTTGACTTCACCCATGAGTTTGTTCATGAAATTGGACCCTTGATCCATCAGGATTTCCTAAGGAAAACCAATCCTGGAAAAATATGGTAATAGGTGTTCTAAAATCTTTTGGGTGGTTTGGATACCTTACAGAGACTTTTGAATGAGCATGCACGTGGTGCCAGACCACTCTGTCTAAGGTATCGTATCTTGCCTTTAAAGTTCAATCACTCATCTGTTGTTCAATTTTACTTGCGTTGATTATCACATACGCTTCATGCACTCTTCGCTTCAGCGTTCACTATACAACGTCGCCACTTGCAACCTTGGCTTCAAAACAAACTGGCCTGGTATCAGTCTCCCCAAGTCACCTGCTGTGCTACCTTCACTGGCGCTGCTTTGTTGTAGGAGCCAAGGACAGTACCAGAGCGGCAAGTGACTCTCCCCGCCTTGACTATCAACGCAGAAGTACCCCGGGTACCTCTGAGACACAATGCAGGATTCTTCAGCCTTGTATCCTGGTCTTATATTTTCTATTATCGAAGGTTATTGAAAGTAATGGTTCCTCGTCGAAAAGGTCAAGTGCACTTACCTTCTTGTGATCCCCTTCTGTTTTAACGTTTTACACCTTGTATTAAACTGCCATCTTGGAACTGCTGCTTCCTTGCGTGCTTTGCCTCGCTCAGAGTGTGCTCTTGTGCTGCGCCTTTATCCATGTCAGGAAGTGTAATGGAAGTCAGGTGTGTATAATGGTTAGTAATTGCCTGACCCTGCCTGACCATTGTATTGAGTCATGTCAGGTATGTGGCTCGGGTGTTAGTCCGTTTTCTCTGTCTGTGAGAATGTGTTCATGTTGGGAAAAGGGTGAGGGGGGTTGAGTTCCTACGAATCCTACCTGGTAGAATGGAGTAAAGGTGTTACAGGGAAGGGGGTAAACATCCGGTGTCGCATTCCCAATCCCCAAAGACCCCTCACCCAGGTGATCCTCCTGCACTGGTCCACCCTCAGGAACTGGATTCAAAAGAGAAGACAATGTCTTGGCCACCTGGATGACAGATCCCCCGGGACTAGTGGGTGAGACACCTTCTCGCCTTCTCGTCGTAGCCATAGGCTTCCCCCATGCAAAACAACACAACCCAGCACATTTTGAAACACCTACTACCATTCTTTTATAGGGTTGGTTTTCTCAAGGAAATTATGACAGATCAGGGATTCAACTTCCTTAGTAAGCTTATGAGTGAAGTCAAGGAATTACTACACATTACCACCTTAAGAACATCAATTTTCCACCCCCAAATGGGCGGATTGGTAGAGAGATTTAACAAGACCCTTAAAATGATTTTGCAATCAACCAGATTCTCTCCTTTTGAATTACTTTACGGCAGAGAAGCAAGAGATGTCTTAGACATGCTCAGGGAGACCTGGGAAGAGAGAGGAAAGACACCTATTCCCCTCTCAGATACAGCTACCTAGTTGCGGGAACACATGAAACTCGTTCAGAGTCTAGTCCACACTCACATGGAAAAAACTTAAGCCCTACAGGTCCACCTATGACAGGAAAGTGAATTTAAGATCTTTTTCAATAGGGCAGAAAGTATTAGTCCTCTTACCTACATCTGATAATAAACTTTTCTCAAAGTGGCATGGCCCATATGAGGTGATAGAGCAAACAGGAACTTGTACCTATAAAATAGCTCAACCAGATAGAAAACAGAAGACCCACCTTTAGCAGGCAAATCTCCTAAAGGAGTGGAAAGGAGATCCTTCCGCTGCCCCTTCCACGATATTGTCGTGTTTGGTACCGAAGGAGATAGAGAACTCTGAGCTGATTCCCCAAGAACTGTCTAGACAGAAACAAGAAGATTTGAACAACCTTATTATGGCATTCCTTGATGCATTTTGCGAGAAACCAGGGAGAGTAGATGGTACTTATCATTATATCAGAACTCCAAAGGGAAAGCAGGTCCATTTGAAACCCTAAAGACTCCCAGAAGCACGAAACCAAATAGTGGTTGAGAAAGAAAAAAAATGTTGAAGGCAAACATTATCAAGCGCTCTTCAAGTCCATTGTCCTCCCCTATTGTGTTGGTAACTAAACCCGATCATTTTTGTAGGTTTTGCATAGACTTCAGGCAGGTTAACACCATCTCCACCTTTGATGCCTATCCTATGCCATGCATTGATGAGTTAATAGATAAACTTGGAAATGCCACATTCCTATCAACCCTAGATTTTACCAAGGGATATTGGCAGGTCCCAGAATATGGACCTGATAAGAAAAATACAGCTTTCTCAACACCCCTAAGACTATTCCAGTTGAAGTCCTCCTATCTGGCCTTCATGGGCCCCAACCACTTTCCAATGACTTATGGACAGGATATTACAGCCCTAATCCAATTTTTGTGGGGCCTATATTGATGACATAGTCATTTATAGTAAAACTTTGGAAGCCATTTTTTCATCTTTCTACTATAATGAGGACCCACAGAGAGGCAGGCCTAGCTGCCAATCCATGCAAAATGTAAGCTGGCTCAATCGAGCTTTGCTTCTTTGTAGGAAATGGCAGTGTCCAGCCCCAGTAAGAAAAATTGAAAGCCGTCCTAGATGCCCCCACACCCAAGACCAAGAGAGCCCTCAAGGGATTCCTAGGATTGATTGGTTATTACCGTAGGTTTATCCCAAATTTCTAAGCCAGAACAGCCAGGATAATAGACAAACTCCGGAATGTGGAATCCCAGAAGATTTATTGCACTGATGGGGATGATGCATGTTACAACAACCTAAATCAAACCTTGTGTCAGAACCCAATCCTAAAAGTAGTGGACTTTTCAAAAGAATTTGTGTTACAAACCGATGCCTCTCTCACAGGGTTAGGAGCAGTTTTAACAGAAGTACATGATGGGTTAGAACATCCCATCCTATTTACTAGTTGTAAACTCTTCCCACGTGAGAAGAACTACTATGCGTTGGAATTAAAGGACATTGCCATCAAATGGGCAATTGTCCTTTTAAGGTACTATCTTCTAGGGAGAAAGTTCAAACTTGTCACCAACCACTTACCTTTAGTATGGATAAGCCAAAGAAAGGACTCTAACCCTCGCGTCATGTGATGGTTCTTAAACTTGCAACCCTACTGTTTCACTGTGGAACACCGAAAAGGTAAACGACAGGGGCACGCCGAGTTACTTTCCCGGTCTCCCAGTGAAACAAGGAGGAACACGAAAATGAGCAGGGCTTCCGGGACAAAGGCAAAAGTATTGGAGCAGAGCCATTGACCAAGGGGCAAGAGCAGCGGATCAGAAAACCCTAGGGTTTCCTATTGGCAGTTGTTACCTCCACCAGGCCGCGTGAGACACATGTAGAAGGCCAGATCCTTCAAGTGAAAACTGCATGGTGTTTCAAGGAAGCCAGCGACCCTTCCGGGTGAACGGCAGGGTTGGGGAGGCGAGGCCAAGGCTGTGGTACTAATCTTGACTCATGAATTGGAAATCATAAAGCAAAGAAGAAACACACACAGCCGGTGAGGAAAGTGGCACGCGTGTAAATTGGACGCGAGGAGAGGCAGACCTGGCAATGAACTTTGGAGTAAAAGACAGCTGCAAGTTCAGCGATACTAAGTCACGGAGTGGCCCAGCGAAAGGAAGTATCCCACTCAAATGTCTCTTTGAAAGGTAAATTGTTCAAAGCAAGAAAGCGAACATACAGCAAAAGTGATATGGAAAAGTTGAACTCCTAGAAAGGGGAAAGTAAAAGTTGAACTATACATTTTGAGTCGAAGTGGTCCTGCAGTGGTCTGAAAAGTAAGGCACACACATTTGAAAGCCATTGACATCCGAAAGTAGTCCGAGCCCGACAGAGAGAGACCCGAAGTGAAGTAAGCTTGGGGAAGGGAGTCCGCCCTTGCAAGTTTGCGTTGAACTTTATTGTGAGAGGTCTGAGCCTGGCAGAGGGAGACCTTTGAGAACCGTTTGGTTGAAACATTATTTTTTAAAGTCAAGAAAAAAGACTTAAACGTGGAAGGCCAGACGGGCCTCGAGCCACATTCCGGACTCCACTTGGACTGTGTAATTTATTATTTGATGGTCGAGAATGTTCCCATTTTAGTTATAGGGCAGACTAGGAGTTTATCCAAACCCAACCATTTCAATAAAGGTTTTACAAATTGTACCCATTGTGTCAGTGTCATACTTGTGATACTATGCCTCCCCTACAATACAAACAAAATAGTTGTGCGCTCTCAGCACTTCTCGAGCATGATAATGGTTTACAAACATAGAACATGTCATCATTAACGTCATATTACAATCTTGGTTACAAAAAAAACAACAGGGTTGAGGGTTCATTAAGGGGATTGACTACATATAGACGCTATAGGGGTTGGTCTATTCATCGGTAAGACTGAATCTGACGGCTCCACCTGGGACCACCTCTAAATTGATAATAGAGAATACATGTCATCTTAAAGGTAGTTCATTGGTTACTGTAAAATATACTGGGTGGCACAACATTAAGAGTTTCTATTGGTTGGCACCTTACTTTCCAACCATGAGCAATCGACAGCCCATCAACAAATGAGCCACAAATGGGAGTAGGGGGAGAGAAACACAAGACCTGCATTCTTCCAATTAAATAAGGCACTATACCTTATCCCTAGGCCACAAGCCAGAGTCTTCTTTTGTAGTTGACCTTGTTAGGCGCCTTGATTCTGGGAATATGTGGGGAGTCGAAGCAGGTGCTGGGCCGCATCGGGCCCTAATGAACAGACACTGTTCTTAAATTATGGGTCAGGTGTGAGAGGAACCTGTTCTGAATTATTTTACCCTGCACTTATTGTTTTTTACTAATATGAACATGAGCGTCATTACATTTCTCACCACTAGGGACTTGGTTGACCCGTTACTTGGATAGTTTTTAGCTTACAATTAATCGGCACTTGGCATTCAAAATCTAGTTCTTCTTCAACTAATCTAAGAGAAATATGTCTTGTGCCTTGGGAATGTGCTTGTGTTTTTTTTCTGAACTGTCCAAACCCTCCCATGTATTCCAGTAATCTTGGATAAAGTGCCACACAGCTACTGCCTGCGCCACGCACAAATCTGTATTTCAGTGTACTCAGCAGTTTTGAGTCCCATTAAGCTTCAAGGTCTCTATTCATTTCAGTGTGTGCTGCGACTTCCATTTTAACAAAGATTGCTGCCTTTTACTGTTGCGCTTCCATGTTAGTAAAATATATTTGTATAATGTTTGCGTTGCATTTCAGCATATACATTGCTTATGTTATGCTATTTGTGTCTTTATGATGCAAGAGATATTCCTCATGTATAAATGCATATTTGACCTAGTGTTCGTGTTTCTTCATGGTGAGCGCATATTTGATTTGTGTCTATTGCATGCACGTGTGTCAGTTTGAGTTTGTTTGCTTCCTCTTGCCATCTTTAGATATATCAGATCCATTTCCTCCTATATCTGTCTGGGGCAAGGCATTTATGGTTTCCTTAATGCATAGCATTTATCACGCACGTGATATTAAGGTGGGGGCGGGACCATAGCTGTGAATGATGTATTAATCTGTCTGTTACCGCTGGCGAAACACGAGGTACGCTGAAGACGCTGCACACAGCTGGTAAACCCAGGGAGAGTGAGCGTGTTACTGGGGCACCGCTGGGTGAATGCCATGCACTGCTTACTACGCAAGAGAGCAGTAAAGCCAGTAAAATCATTACCAATATGAATATTGATGAGAGAAATAGGCCAAGTAAAGGCAAGGCAATTACGACCAATACAAATATTGTTGAGAGAAAGAACTTAAATAAAGGTAGCAGAATTATTACAGATACAAACATTGTTGAGGAAAGGAGCCTAGCTAAAGGCAATGAAACTATTGCAGACATGAACCTAGTTGAGAACAAGAGCCTAAATAAAGGTAGTGGAGTTTGAGAAAGGGTTGCTCACCCAATATTGGAGAATTGTTGTGAGCTGGATAAAAGAGAAACTGAACAGAGAGCGGAGAAGGCCTGGCAGATTAGTGAATCAGGCAAACAGTGAAGAAAGTGACAATATCATGGCAGGCGAGTAAACTAGGGGTAAGAAGATAAATGATAAAAAGCCAAGGTTCATACCGCTTTTTCAGATACAAGGAACAATACCCAGTCAGGAGAGTATTCCAGGGAAAGGAAGGAGGATTGAGAAAACGCAGGGGTCAAAACCCCCAATATATGAAAGTGTGTAGCAGATAAGGGAACACTCGTGCCCCTTTAAGGATCATGATGTGAGCTATGCTGTGATTCAAGAGAACTGTGTTTTGATTGAAGAGAATTGTGTATTTTTGAGAAGGTAAAATGGAAGAGTTTTCCCTTTTGAACAAATTGGAACTGTGACAAAATCATATCGGAACATACAGAAATTTTGTGGGAAAACCACTGGGCGAAATCTAGGGGGAAGGAAGCCCCCTTTCCTAGTGGATCTTAGACTTTTATGTTTGAAACCTTAGGAGTAAGCTATAACTCTATAGCTCAGAGAAAACTCAATTTTCACCTTGTATTTAGGTTAGAGTGAAAGGTTCAGTTTAGGACATTCCTTAGTTTTGTTGAGGCTGGGAAGCCCTGCATAGAGTTAGGGATCTATAGGATTTCCCCAACCCCTCTTTTTATTTTGACAATAAAAGTCTATAGCCAAAACCTAACATGCCACTGTGTCCGAGTCTTGCTCTTGAGCCCTTACATTACCTGAGGTGAATTTGTGCTCAAGTGTTTGGACCAAGTCTACTTCTTGCTTGTCAATCATTTCGTTTTTTGAATTGTTCCTCCCACCTTCCCTGTCTGTCAGACCTTCTGCTTTCCCAGCATGTACATTTAATACTGAAACAGGCAGGGTAAACTTTCAAAATTCTTCAGTTAACTGAATATTCTGTGTGCTTGGGGAACTTGTAACATTGTATTCTTGACAAGAGATTTTTCTACTGAGACATAATGCTTTTGTAACTGGGTTTTACCTTTAATAATATTGCTGGAAAGACAGCTGCAGGATTGAAAGATTGTATACGCAGAACTGCCTTAGTCATTGAAAAGTCCCTTTTTAAGTGGTGAAATGATATCACTGATACTCGAAATGAAGTTTTAACAATGTTACCTTGCACGCTAGCAATGTCTTATGACATGAAATATTTCCCACTAAACGGATGGGCAGCTTTTTCTATATTGGAGCAGGAGGTTTGTTTAAAGGGAATTGCATATTATTTAAATTGGGAAGGGGTGGTGCCTTGTCATTACTCTGCTGGTTAATCAGATTGCTTTATTTAGGGATTAACCCATTATGATTGGTCTGCCCTGATGGGTAGTGCTGTGGTGAAGCATCCTAGTACTGGTTGGCTGCCAAGGCGGAGGAGGTAAGATAGATCATGTGTGTAAGTGTCAAATGCAAAGGAGCTTGGAGAGTGGATGAGTGCCCCGAGGATGCTCATCATGCACTGCGTAGGGGAGGCATCCGGACACCAGGGCCATTATCCAACCTTTCTGCAGCTCTCATGCCAGGGCACTTTGTCACGCTCCCCAGAGAGGAGCCGGCCCATACTCTTTGAGCTGGTTTGCTGTCCCTCCTATTATTTGAGGAACATGCTTGTGTCCTCTTGCACCAACACAGTGCCCTCTTGCTCCTCCATTGTCCCTGCCTCTGTGGGTACCTCAACTAGAAGCCCTGCCACTCTTTTTGTAATTTGTTTTAATTTTATGCATTTATTTCAGTGCACACAGCCCTCAGGCATCTAGGCGCTAGTTACAGAGAGTAGTTATGAAAGTTAGTTACCGTTCAATTGCATAAGCAGCACAAGGCTGCACAGGTCATAATAGGTAGTTATGGGTAAATTGCATAAGCAGCACAAGGCTGCAAAGGATATAGTAGGTAGTTATAGGTAAATTGCATAGGCAGCACAAGGCCACGCAAGTCATGATAAGGACAGGTAATACAAGGCTGCACGGGTCATACATTGCATAAGCAGCACAAGGCTGTACAGGTCATAATAGGTAGTTACATGTAAATAGCATAAGCAGCACAAGGCTGCCCTGGTCATAATAGGTAGTTATGGGTAAATTGCAAAAGCAGCACAAGGCTGCACATTCTTACTTGGCCTTGAGTCATTCAGAATGAGCAAGTGCAATAAGCGTTAAGATGGTACAGACACGGAACAGCAAGAGACTGTTTTACGGAGAAACAGGGAACACAACTGTTGTACTAGGCCTGACAGCATTCCAGAGAGTGCAAGTGCTGAGACATAAATGAAGGAGAGGGGGAGAGCGAAAGAGAGGGGAGGGACAGACAAGATGAAGAGACGGGAAAGCTTAGGTAGCCGATAGTTAGGCAGAAGGATGCAGGGGTGTGGAGCAAAACCTAAAGTTCGAGTTTTCCAGAGGCACCAATGCAGTAAGATGCATAGATGTAAAACACAGCTAAGCCTGAAAGTACTAGATTCAGTGCAACATGGGGAAAGCAAAGGTGGAAAAAGCACACTAAATTTGAAACAGCCATTGAGCACTACTATCAGTACAACATGGGGGAATGCAAAGGTGGAAAAACACACCCAGGTAAGTAACTGTTGCAAGTCAGAGGAGGGACACTGCTAGTAGAGAGGCAGAGGGCAAGGGGGTAGGAGTCAGTAGGGAGACAAGTGGAAAGTCCATATGTGCATCAGCAGAACCAGTGTGCTTACCAGGCATGGAGGTAGGTGGCACAATGTACAAGGCCTGGATGAAAAGAGCTGAAGGAAAAGTCTAAGATGTGTAGAGAGACATGGTGGCAGCATTGGGGAGCCTTTCAGTGCCAAACAGGGCACGAAAGGGGCCTTTGTTGAGGGCCTTAGATGGACGGGCTGGCTCGCCAGCCTGCTGGCTTGCTGATTGGCCAGATATTCTGGGAGAGGGCCAATCAGCACAGCCACAGGGCGAATGAACACAAAGGCACTCAGGTGCCTAGAGAACAATAGTGCCGGCTGCCATGATAGAATGGAAGAGGCCGACTGGCAGAAACCCCAAAGACCATAAAACCCCAAGAACAGATCACCTCTCTAGACAACTTGAAAACACTACAATACACTACATTACGACAAACCAGCACAACAGCAAGTGGGGAGAAAAGATAACAACACCACCAAACACACAGCTTTTTCTTGTTTTTTTATATGGGTAAACTAACAAAACACTGAACAAACCAAAATGAACAACAAAAACACTTCTGCGACCAACAAAACCCAAAAATAAACACCCAACACCTAATACTCATCAGAACTCTGTTCAAAGCACTCCAAACACCACCCAAGTGTGAGACTGATCTGTGTACACCTTCTCTCACTAATGAGCAAAGACAAAGGAACAGGAGGTGAGCATGGTCTTTTATAGAGTGTTGCACTTCAATGCTCTGGCTGAACAAACTCTTAAACTGGGCATCATAGGGCTCTGATTGGATGGACAAACCCAATAATACGCCAGCGGTTTGTCTCGAGAACCACATGTTGTGATTGGATCATGGATCATCGCAAGAGAAACAGAGGTCTTTTGCAAGTTCGACCATTACAAAAATCAGTGGTACAGATGATATAGGGAAAATCATGTCAAGAAGATACAAGGTGCCTTTAGGTCTATTTTTGTTTTTGTTTTACATTTATCCAGGCTTAGTTGTGAGGGGGTTAGGAGGCATCCCATGGTCCCGGGTTCCCCCAAGAAAGAGCCTTATCCACACATTCCTCTATAGAGAACTGGATCTATTACCCAGCTTTCTGACATATTCTTTCATAAACGTAGACGTTTCTATGATCATTCTGTTCCAAATAGAATGTGTTACATTTTCTGTCATACAAATGTTCCAAAAGCAAACACTGTGATTGCGAATGACCTTCATGCAAAGCTGTTCTGGATGGGTGGATCTCATATTCACATATGTGCTATTTAATGAGAGATGTTCAGCTTCATTGAATTAATCTTCTCTGACCTTCAAGGAGGCACTTGGGTTTGGGGAAGGTAAAGTCACTCGAAACTTTGTTTGCTTTACGCTCTCAGCTAGTGAAAGATTGTGTGATCTCTATCCCCTGTGAGTATTTCCTCTGAGAAATACTGCGTGCAGCATGTTTAACGTTTTTAGTGTTTGGTAATTTGTCTATTTCTTCATGAACAAATAAAGTGACTTACACATATGCTTAGTAATAGCTTATCTTTATTGGTTCAATACTATTTCAACACAAGTGTTCTGTTATTCAGGCTTGAATTCCAGTGATTTTCCGAAGTAGCATATTTTCTTGAAATTCTCTTATTACTGACAATTGTGAAATAGCACCAGGTCCTGGTTCCCTGTCTGCTGGGAGGAAGGGAGCTTCCGGTGCATTTATGTTTGCATTTGAAACTATATGAGCATCTTACAAAATCTTTTCCATGCGTTTTCATGTCTATCGCAGAGCAGTCAGGTGCATCAGCAGGGAAGAGGAAGAGTGAAAGCGGAAGCGAAAAGGAAGGTCATGTGTTGTTTCTGGAACCAGAAGGTGGGTCTGCTCAAGTTTGAGAGTGGCAGGGAGGCTGTTCCAGTGGGAGGCCCCAGCCGGAGAAAAAGATCTGCCCCCAACTCTCTACTTGAAAAAGCGACAGACCCTCAGAGAGTTGGAGGTGGATGAGTGGAGAGCTCAAGAAGGAAGATGTTTTGGAAGAGAAAGTTGGAGGTAGAGTGGTCCCAGGCCCCAGAAAACCTTGTGGACGATGAAGAGGGTCTTGAACTTGATCCTTGCAGCCACGGGGAGCCAGTGAAGAGATTTCAGAGCTGGAGAGATACGATCCCTGGGCTTGAGGACAAGCAGAAGTCGCAGCCCTGTTCTGGATAAGCTGTAAAGGACGAAGAGTAGAGGCAGGAAGATTTAGAAAGATGCTGTTGCAATAGTCCAGTCTAGTGAGGACCAGAGCTCTGGTGACAGTGAGCTTCTGGGGGAAGTGAGAAAAGGAACAATACCTCGGAGGAGGTGCAGCTGATAGTTTGACTTCTTAGAGATGCCAGAGATGTGAGGAGAGAAGGAGAGGGTGGAGTCAAAGATGACACCAAGGTTCTGAGCCTCACAGGAAGTGCATGGAGAGGGCTCAGAGTGAGCAGCAAGAGAGAGAGAGGAAAGGAGGGAGCGCGGGTCCCAATGAGGAGGTCTCAGTCTTACAGGCATTAAGGCAGAGATCATTGGTGGCACACCATTCTTGAATTGCGGCCAGACAGCCAGGTATGAGAGAAGAAGCAGAGGTGGCTGAGGGGTGCCTGAAAGAGAGCTGAGTGTCATCCACATAAAATTGAAAATTGGAGCAGAAAGTAGCAATGTGGTGAGCAAGAGGTGCCAGGTAGTGATTGAAGAGCCAGGGAGAGAGGTTACATCCCCTGGGAACACCACAAGTAGAGAGCTAGAGACAGAAGAGAGGAAACATTCCAGTTGGCCCTGAGAGGGCCGGTCGGTGAGAAAGGAGGTCAACCAGGCCTGGCCCAGATCAGTAATACCAAGGTTGACGCTAAGTTAATTGAGCAGGATGGCATGGTTGACTGTGTCAAAAGCAGAGGATAGATCGAGGAGAATGAGGACAGAAGGGAGATTAGAATCAAGATTGGCGAGCACGTCTTCATGTGGTTTCCATGCTTCTGGCAGCTCTGAAGCCATACCGGTGGTCATGATGGCAATCAACAGATTCGGTATGTAGATTAAACTGGGAGATGGCCAGCTTTTCCAAGAGTTTGCCCAGGAAAGGAGTGATGGAGATCGGGCAATAGCTAACCCGAGAGGAAGGATCGGTCGAAGGCTTGTTTAGAAGGCAGTGCACAAGAGAGTGCTTAAGGGAGGAGGGGAAAGTTCCAGTGGCAAAGGAGTGATTGCAGAAATCAGCCAAGGCAGAAGCAAGGGTGTCGATGTGGTCCTTGACGGTTCTGGATGAGCAGCGGAGAACCTGCTTTGACAAGACTTTCATAGATCGGACTTGTCTAGAAATATCGTCAGGGGTGAATAGGGGAAAGGAGGAGTTGAGACGGCCTCAGACATACTTTTCCATGAGAATTGTCAAAGTGAATTTATTGTTGCTGGACTGCACTGAAGGATTATGCTGTCAAGGTGGTTTGCCTGTGTAGCAAAAGGCCAGCTGTTGGCAAAAGGGTAGTTTCACAGTAGAAACCAACATATATATCTGAAAGCCTACACTGTGCCGCAATTTGATTCCGAAAATTGACCTTTGCGAATGTACAGATATGTACATTTATAGTGCTGAACTTTAGATGGGGACAGGTGTGGAGGATCGGGAGTAGAAGGGTGTACGAAGGACACCTGTAGGCAAGTGCCCACAGAAATGGCAAAGTAACTGAGGGCAAGAGGGCACAATAAAGAAAAACATGAAATATTAGCAAGTGAACAAATTACATTATTTACAAATAATTTGCAACAGTGTTTTATTTTTGAACTGATAATCAGTGGAACCTTTTCTGCTTCAACAGTTCAGATTTAGCAACACATTTGTTATTTTAGCCATTCATTTAACTATATTGCTGACAAGAGTGATTAAATATTTAAAGGTCCACCCAATGAGGACCATTAGTTAACACTAACTGAAAAGTAATCATTTAGAGATCATTAGTGAAAGGCTAGCCCCACACAGTGGCTGATTTATGAATCAATTGTAATCATCAGTGGGAATACTTTGAGTAGAAAGAAATGTAATGTGTGAACGATGAAACTAGTAGTTTAGAAGATCCATTGTGAAAGAAAGATTGCACATTACGATGTTCCCTTCATGGACGGGCCGTCGAGGTACCCCACCAAACGTTGAGGGACAAAGAGGGACATCCAAGTGCTTCCCTCAACCGCCTTCAGAGATCATTCACTCTGAGGCTGGCCAAGTGAGGTGCACTGCAGTGTCAGCACCAAGCTGTCTAAACAGTGCTGCATGTTTACAAGCTTGCATATGGTGGGATGGCAATCTCATGCACCCACACCTGGGAGTCTTCAGAGCCACTGTGACTCCTAGCCAGAGACCAGTGGAGGCCTGAAAGTGGACTCTATTTCTACATTCCAGATGGTACTTTTTTTCAGAGGAGAATTTCCAAGGATGTGTATTTCTCCTCTGTGAAGGGCGCTGTGAGCTGAAACCTGGTTGTAGACCCTCCAGAGTGGAAGAAATTCCACAGAACAGGTTATTTGAACCACATTCTTAGAGGGGCTCCCACACACCTCTCAGTTTTTCAAAATTTGGGGTTGCACCCTAGGTTCCGAAGGGTAATCCAGACCTGGACCCATGGCTCAATGTGCCTTGGAGAGGCTCAGTTTCACATCACCGAGGAGGCCCAGAGAGGCCGACACACGTGTCTGGGATTTGCCCTCTCCTTGTGCAGAGGAGAATAGCCTAGCATTTCAGTGCTGGACTGGCCTTGTGGGTGGGAAAGAGACTGATATGCAAATGGTTATTTCTCCTCTTTTAGAATGCAGTGAGCTAAAACGTTGTTGTAGACTCTCCTGAGTGGAAGAGTTTCCATAAAACAGGTTATTTGAACCATGCTCGTTCTCACTAGATCAGCTTCCACACTCTTCTCACAGTTCAGTTGTGTTGAGAGCCTGGAGCTGTAGAGACGAAACACATGAGCACTAAGAGGGGGATGGTGCTGTTTCGGGGATAATTAGATTTACATAGGAAAAAGGGGGGACAAAGAAATTATATGTGGCCAAATTAGCAAGTCAAGGAACTATGGCACAGTTCTGAGTGCAATGAGAATGGCACGGGCCAAAACTGAAGATTAGGGAGCAATGGGGTCGATCTGGGACCAATGAAAAGTGACAAGGGTCAAAACTAGGGGCAAATAGATAGCATGTCAGGGGAAATACTGCTGTCCTGAGAGCAATGTGAGTTGACACGGAACAATAATTATTACAATGAAGGATTTCTGGATAACATGAGTGGCATGGATGAACAGGAGGCAGTGCTATTCTGGGGCAATGAGAGTGGTATAGGGCAAGTGGTAGCACAGTGGGGTGGGACATAGTGGATGGTGACATTGTGCAGTTGTAGGGGTAGGGAGCATGGCATGGGGCAAAACTGGAGGCAAGAAGAGCAGCATAGGCAACACTGGGGGAAATGAGAGTGATTGCAGCAAGGGCATGGGCATTGGGATAGGTTTGGTGCAGTGAGCGTGATACAGGGCAAAGCAAAACTCGATGGAACTTAACCGTTCTGATGCAATGAATGATATGGGACAAAGGTGTGAGGGTAATAGACTGACAATGGAAAAATCTGTGCACAATTCGACGGTTCTGGGAGCAATGAGAAGTGCTTGGGGGAATTATGGTTGTACTGGGGTATGTATGAGGTGACATGAGGAAAACGAAGTGAAAGGTGAAATAAGGCAGTTCTCGGGGGCAAGGAGAGTGACATTCAGCATTCCATGTCACAGGGAGGTGACATGGGGCATTTCCATGGGCAGGGATAGTGATACAGGTCCACACTGAGGACAATTAATTCGATACAGACACAACTGGGGCCATGAGTTTGATATTTGGACAAGTTAGGGGTAATGGGCCATTGATACCCATTTAAAAGGGAACATGCCAATACAATGTTTTAATCTGGCAACACAATCTTATTTTCTCAGACAATTTAAATACCAGCATGAACATGTGTCCAAATGTTACAACATAGACAGGCACAGAGCTTGTGGAACTGGTATGACCTTTTGTTAAAAGTATTCAATTATTTATATACAGGATCATTTGATCACAAAAGAACACACAATAGAAGAGAAATCAGATTTGATGGAAAGCATCCTTACAGTGGGGTGAATTTGAGGAACATGCTGACCAGGTTATGGAGGGGAGTAAATGGAACACTCATCAATTCATAAGTGGACACACATAGAGGACAACCATCATGGGACATTTTTAAGTACAGGGAGGCAGTACGGCCAGCTGTGCTCGGGATTGACCATGATATGATATGATATTTTATTCATAGCTCACCCATACACAAATGTTTTTAAGCAAAATGATGGGTGAAGTGGGAGAGTGGAGGCAGAGGACGTGAGAGACAGAGGAAAGCTAGAGGTGAGGGAAATATGTTAGCTAGTAGGCAGATGGGAGGTAGGTTAAGAGGGTAACTCAGAGGCGAGGAGGTAGGAGGTAGGAGGTGTGGACTGTTTCTCGGATGTCCGGAGAAAGATATTTCCCCGCAAGTGGAGCAAGAAGAGAGAAAGAAGAGCGGAAGAAAGGAGAAGCACAGGTAAGATGAGGAGCAACAAGGGTACTCGAGAAGGCAGAGCAGAGATTACCAGAAGGTTTCTAGAGTTGGGTAGAGGAGGACACATACAGTTGTGCCTCACCGTGGATAGATTTTTGAACCAGGAGAAGAAATTTAAATCTGGCCCTGTTTTGCATCATCAGCCATCCAGCCTGGTGGTGGTATGAGGAAGTAGGTGTGAAGTGAGGGAGTTCAAAGAGAGTCCTGGTAGTGAAATGAATGATCTTCTCAAGATGGCAGAAATGAATAGTTGGGGGGACCATAGAGAATGCTGGCACAGTGGTCCAGCTTCGAGAAGACAAGAGTGGTTAAGAGATGATTGGTGGTGTTGAAATGTAGGAGGTGCTTGATTTTCCTCATATTCAGGAGGTTGAGGTGAGCTGCTGTTTATAATATTAAATTAACTTGGAAAGGTTGCACAAAGCTCCAAAATGTTTAAATTGACAGGCTTGTTTATGTAGTATCCTCACATCTGGTGTTAATATACCTGTTGCCAATGGTGTATATATTTTACATTCATGCAGGTTTTATTTGATCAACTAACATAACAACAATGATGTGCATTAAAAGATACATCGAATTGCACAATATTTATAACCGGTATTGTGATTTACGATGAACTTTTTTCCTCAATGTGGTATTGCCACGATGTTGCACCAATGTGACACCAATAGGTATATTTGTGTAATGCCTATCCAATTTCTTTCTCAGGCACACACTGTTCTGAATAGGTCATACGTTTTCTGCAGTGAAATGCTCCCGTATACTGTTTGTGTGGCATCTGAGGTACTAGAATATTTCATATGTCGCCTTTCAGAACTGCCTGTAAACCCTATGGTCTTTACTGAAACCTAATCTCATCCAGTTAATTGGGCTGGGTGAAAATGTACTTTTTAAAACTCATTTTCAGGTGTGGCGAGAGAGAGACATTGCGCTCTGCCAGCCTAATTCAGGTGCATGTCTAGAGGGACATTAGCTGTTGAGTCAAGCATGACTTGTGCATCCTCTGAAAGCTAATTTACTGAAGTGGCCATTTTTTTTTTATAGCCGTTGCAGCTGTTTAAGCAGGGGGAGCTCTGTGACTCATATTTTTAAAAGCATGTTTTATTTCCCTGCTGCTTCGTATATTATTCTGTTTTCTACTTTACTGCTACATTACATTGTGATTGTGTTGTTTTTTATTGTTGCTTATGGCTGCCTTTGTGCATGCTGTGAAACTACATGCAACTTCATTCCAATCACTAATGGCAACCGTTTGCTGAGAACATTTTGCAGTCCTTTCTTTGTGTCCATGCAGGCCCAGAGAAAATGCAACTGGAGCCAGATTTACCCAAAAGATCTGCTACGCACAGAGGGTCTAGGATTCCAGTCCAGAACATTTGCATATCTTAATGCCTTTTCCTCCTGTCAAGTACCTGTTCAGTTAGATCATTGTAATATTAGCCTTAAGCTGTCAAAGCCACTTGGTTGGTACTGTATAGCCAGAGATTGGGAATGTGGATTTGCGGGGAGTGGGGCAGAGCATTGATCCGTAGCGGCTCTCAAAAAAGAATTGTGGTGAAAAAAAAGTCTTGCCCACTGCCAATGGGATTGCGAACCTGTAAACTCAAGCATTCAAAGCGATCTATAAACTCACTGTGATATAACGTCTAGTTTGCTTTTGCCTGTGTTTTTAGATGTATCCAGGCATTGAAAACTATTGTGTTAATTGGTCTGGCTGTCTCCTCCACCATCACCATAGTGAGAGACCAGAGAAACACGTACTTGATTTAGAATACTATAACAATTCACTGCAAATTGGGCAGTGTCAGAGTGACGTTTGCTCAATAATACAAAAATCATTTGCCAAGGCAACCCTTTCGATGTTGTGCAGGCATGGGGTAGGCATTTTCCGGGCATTATCTTAGTGGTACTAACAAGCCTTAAGATGGCAACAGCTGGAAAATGGTTAGCAATTCCTGGCAAATTGCTATTGAATACCTACACATGAGCCAAAACTGTTGGCTTTTTCAATGCTTGTTTTTAACAGGATTTTAATGCAGGGCACATATATAAATAAAGCATCTGAAGGTACACTTGGTGAGCCATTTGTATTGCACATGCACAATGCTGAAACTGCTCATCTCTGCTAGCTGCGTCCACCGCCCTGCACTGCCATCTTGCCCCCCACCATCCCTTACCTTAGGGTTTTTTTACTCCCCCACTTACCCTTTGTTGCAGCAGCGGCAGGAAGCCACCACCCCTGCTAGTGCCGCTGCACTCCCTCCAGGCTGCCATGGAAATAGAAGAGCCTGTGAGATATATTAATGGGGGCACAGTTAATATGGGGAGTACTTTCTCCCCAATCAACAGTGCCACAAAAATAGACATTGATATTCTGGTTAGCATTATTTGTGACCTATTTAGAACTATTGAATCCTTTGCCCTTTAGCAATATTAAGCCAAGAACCAGGCCACTGTATAGAAAGAATATATTTGTATTAATTATTATGGAAAATATACTATTTACACTACTTCATATCACACACCACATTTTCATTGTTACCAAAACAAAGATTAGATAGAAATCATTCACCTTTTGTGGATAAACAGTAACAAAACATCTGGGATTATACTACATGTGCCTTTTTGCTTGTAAGTCTCCAGTAAATATAATGCAGGTCAAATGAACACTTCAGCCACAAAATCCCACAATGTCAAATTGATGCAGCACCTTAAAAAATGACAAGATCAAATGCTTGGCATTACACTGTCATGAAATTAGATTTAACATTTTTTGTATTTGTCAAAAACAATTTTTTGACAATGTGACAATGCCATATCCCAATTTTGCACTAGTTTTGTGAAACCAGTAAGTGTCCTAGGCTGCGAGCATAGCTCTCCTAGTATTCATTTGTATACGAGTCTTAATCTGTGTTAATACTGCTTTCGATGTATTAATGTGAGATATGGAAGGACTCTCGTTTTTAACGTTTTTCTGTGTAGGTTTATATTATGTATTTTTTTGATGTGTTCGAACCTGGTGACTTTTTGTCGAATAAAGGTTTTTTCAACAACAAACCAATTTCACACAAGCAGTGTTCTTTACTTATAATCTCCCTGCACGCATGTCAATGCTAGCAATGTGAAAGCACAGCAGCCTTTTAAAACAATACTTTTTATATGGGTAGAACCCTTCTTCCTTCGCCCCTATGCAATGCAGATTCTCTCTTCTACCAGGAGTTGCTTTCCCACTCTCAGTAGAGTATGCTTTTCAATTAGGGACTTTACTTTATTTAATTTAGGCAAATCACTTTTCTGCCCCAGGGCAAAAGCCCAGGCATTCAGTTTACATTCAGCACCCCTCTGCATAAAGGTAGGTTCTGAGGAATGGTGAACCATTAGGAATAAAATGCACCCATCCCTTTAGGGAATTTGGGGTTGGCAAAAGAATAGGAATAGCCAATTACTTTATAGGCTATAGTTTTTATTCACACTGGGGATGCAATTTTGTTGATTTTGAACTTCAACACATCTTCAACAAAATTACTCTGTGTAATTTAGCTATATGGGAATTAATGACATTATTATTTAATACAAATTGCTAAGGGTCTACTGCCAGCCCCCCTCTCATTAATTAAGGGAAAGGTAGGAACGCAAGCAGATCCCCACTAGACTAGGGTTAGGTGAACAAGTTAACTTACATACTCATCTTTGGGTTTGTGCATAGGAAAGGGCAGCCAGGTCATCTTTCAGGTCCAGGGCAGGAATCTGTTCAAAAATCCAACAGCGGTAATGGATATTTCTCCAGTCGCCCTTCTATTCTGCCTCCTTTGCTCAAAGATCCTCAGCCACTGTCCCTTTCTGTGGTTAGCAGTTCCACCCAGATAATTTTAGTCAATCTTTCTCATTAATTTCCCAGGCAGTTCTTTTGAGTTCCATTGAGCGTCCCCTTATGAATCTTCCATCACACCCGCAAAAATGTCAGAAATATCATATGCCAGCCGTGCCGGCGAGACTGGCCGCAGTCGGCGAGGGGTCCGCTCCGGAGGGCGGGCTCACACCAGCGGGGCGTCGACGGACGCTCGAGGGGCCGTCTTCGGACGCAGCCGTCTTTCCATGGTCTCCTGAAGGAGAGACGGCGTCGAGGGAGCCAACGTCGGTGAGCCTGCTGAGCCAGGCGAGAAAAGACAGCGCCGCCTCGGAGGGCGGCGTTTCATCCCCGGCACGGGGGGTGTCGGGGGTTCGGGCTCTCGATCTCCCTGGGGGGTGCCGACTCGAGGCCCAAAAGCTGCAGAGCCCGAGCAGGCCGGGAGCGGAGGGTGCGCTCCTGGCGCGGATGAGTGGAGGCGAGACCACAACAGCGCCCCCTGCTGCTGGAGCCCCGACAGCTTCATCAACCCACAGTGTAGACACTCTTAACCTCACACCAGCCCTTTCTAACGCCGACAAAAATGAGGGGATCGCTTTAGACCCACCACCACCACGCGAAATGAGGGCCTCACCCCCTGACAACATAAAAAAGAGATCTCGGCTCTCGGATGTCCCCAACAAGAAAAACAGCAACCAAGACCCACCTACTAAACAAGAAAAACCTTCGAACTCGGCCAAACCCGCATCAAAACAGGCGATCTTTTCCAAACCACTACGGGTGACACCCAAAATCTCAAGAAAGGGCCTCAAAAAACCTCAACGCCCCCTGAAGTTATTATCAGACTTCTTTCACAAGCACTCTAAAGCTATCCAAGAGAAATGTAAAGAACTGACTGACGTGGAAATTCTCGAGGCTGCAGACGCAATTACTCCCCCCCGAAAACATCGCAGGCTGATACAAGCAAGTCGAAAATTACCTCACCCTCTCACAAAAGAAGATAATAGTGCAGCATCCGCCCGGAAGCCGACAAAAATGCACTTTTCAGGCCAAGTTACCCCAATAATTCCACAAATAACGTCTGAAAACGAGGGGGGGACCAACACCAGAACCTCAACCCCACCAACAATACCCATCTTCACACCAGTTGCACCTACAGTTAGCAACTCAATGACCCCAACCTCAGTTCTTACTCAGCCTCTTCTACACAGTCAAAGCAACACCAATCAAGAAATCCTGATCCAACCCCAACCTTCAAATCAAGAGACCCGGGGAGAGGAGGGGTTTATACCCCACCCACATAGTCCGACGTCCTTGGAACCAACAGACCCCCCCACGACGAGCACCATCCAACCAGACTCAGAAGAATCGGTCCTCGACAAGGCTCCAAGACCCCGACAAAGCGACAACAATACCAACAAAGAACAACCACCAGAGACCTCGCCATCGTCTCCAAGTGAGGCGCCCAAATCAATGCAACAGATCCAGGAAAGGGATCCTGAAAGCAATTATCCTGTCAGAGCAAAAAACAGACATCAGTTCGAGAAAACTCTAGACTCCTTCTACTTAAATTTGGACAGTTACAACAACCAAAGAAGACACTCTTTCGACCTTCCTCGTAGAAGGACCTTAGCTACTACAACGCCAGCCTTTCAACCACCTTCACCCCCCAGAAGCAGACCGTCTCCACGTAGTCACACATCCTCAAACGACTCGCAGTCCAAAAAACTCGACACCTGTACTTTGATGTCAGCCTTATCGATAGCTCTAAATCCATTCGTCAAATTGTACGAAACAATCGGAGATACGATGAAAGATCACACGGCGATACAATCGTCAATGTTAAATAAATTAACACTCTTGGAAGGTTACATCTTGGCCCTAGAAGCAAAGACCCAGTTAACAGAGAAAAAACAAACCCATGATCCTCTCACGCTCTTACCTCAAAAACAGCCGCAACCCATGTGCCTCTCTTCACAGGAAAGGACACCAAAAACTTCTAAAGGCACGCAAACTCATCTATTTATCGACCTAACGGTACCTCAAATCACCACGATAGAGAATACCAAGTTATCAAAAGGATGGTAAGAAGTAATCCCTAAAAGAACCGGAACTGTGGCACTTGAATCAATCTTCCAACAACTGGCTTCAGTCAATTCAGACGCTTTGATAACCCAAAAAGGTTCAACAACCCAGTCAAAAGAAAAAGGAACAGCTAACGTGTCCCGGGAAGCAAACAAGGCCAAACACGAAATAGAAAACCTCTGTTCAAGAGCAGTCGAAATATCCCCAAACGAAGATGATTTGATGAACACTACCCAACACTTTTCAGATCAATCCTCAACTCTAATTCAAGAGGAGCAAGGAACAACAGACCCTCTTACAACATGTACAACCTCACAGGACAACTTCGACATAGAACAAAAGCTCACGGAACTACCCTCCTCCATTCACAAAGATCGAATACAGCGGTCGACCATGACCAATGACAACCAAAAAGATCGAACACTGGGAAAGTTGGCGACTGAACCAAACCTCACCCATAAGTCAAAAAAAGATAAGCGAGAAACACAACCCTATCGGCAACCCCCAAGACCAACTCGAAGATCGTGTAGTAGCCCCCCCTCTTGCAGACCTAAAGTCCAGTCACAGAACCCACAAACCAGACCTTACGCAAAGGAACCCATGAGGAGAACTTATAAATCGAAAACGGCTAAATACTATCCAAAACCTCAAATACGATGGATATGGAAACTAGAGCAGATTCCGGGTAACACTGACAAAGTGACACTAAATAGAAGAGCAGTCATGGACCTGTTCAGTTACATTCCGACACTCAGTCTAGTTAAATCAGCCGATCTCCAGATTGTCGACCCAAGCAATAGGGGCCATAAGGCTATCTCACATCTATACATAGCGTCACAAACAATAAACAACGCTTTCAAGTCAGCCCTCGAAGAACTTTTAATCATGGGCTATGACCTCACGAAATCAACAAGAGAAATAAACTCACGCGACCACCAAGAAAACAAGTACTACCAAGAGCCCAAAAAAGAACTTGAGCACCATCGATCGCCACGACAAACCCGTCCTTTGTCTAGGAACAAATTATCTAACACCCTCCTGCGGGTTCAAAAACCAACCATGAGAAAAGCGAACCAAAAACATGACAATATTAGACCCGCTAAAGGCAGGGAAAACTTAACTCCAACGCCCAAGAAAATTGAAAATCCTAAGACATCCGCAAGAACCAATTATTCGACGGAACATCAAAAGCTTCAAAGGACAGTCCAAAACGAACTATACCAGGCAGCAGCAATTTCACCACAAACCCCGCCTCCTCACTCCTTTTGGTCCTGGCTGCCGAAAGCCCTCAAACAAAACCTACAAAAATAGCCATCCAAGAGAAGGACTCACAGCAACTTCTCCAACTACCAGACCTTAAACCCCCAAGACAAAATAAACATGTGTTCGTGGAATACCCGAGGTTTTCTTCACCTCACATCCCCAGGATCCACGAACATAACAGATTATGACATCATCTGCCTTCAGGAGACATGGCTGCTTCAACCGCCCGTCCTCGACGGCTACGAGATCCACACAGTGGAGGCCAAGAAGGGCCTTCTAGGCCGCCCAACAGCGGGTCTGCTTATCGCAATCCGCTGTGGACGAGGCCTAACAGACTCACAAAAAATAAAAGAAACTCACTTTATGATGATGGTCAAATTAAACTGGATCACAATAGACGAAAAAGTAAACAAACCAATAACGAAGAAAATAATAATTGTTACCATCTACTGGAACCCCGCAACTGTCGACTGTGCGAAGTTCATCAAAACACTAGAACAAGATTTGGATTGGGCGCAAGTCACACACCACCCAGACTATGTCGTCCTATCCGGAGACTTAAACATCTCTAGCCAGTATTACGAAAAAACAAAAGAGTCCAAACTGAAAAAACGTCCAACTGACCAGAGATCTACCAAATGGCAAAACCTTATGAAATCCAGATCTTTTGATAACCTGGACCAAGTCTTTGCTGACCCAAACAGACTACCTACATGGGAAGGAGCGAAATCTAATTCTACAATTGATTATATTCTGGTATCACGTCCTTTACTACTACACATCAACTCTTTTAAAGTGATCAAAACAAGGGAAAGCGACCACAACCTCCTCGAGACCACCTGGACCACTAATCCACCGAAAAACCAGACAATGAGCGCAGACCTTGACCTTAACGCCCAAGGGACAAGACTCAGGATTACGGAAAAGGACATAACCACTATTACACAGCTTTATAACGACCGCACTAAACATCCACATCCGATGGCGGTGGACTACACCCCCTTGTTGACTGTTTGCAGAGTTCCACAAAGGAACAAAAAGTCAACTGCAGTCGACCAAAAACATAAGTACGACAAACTGGTCGCCGAAAGAAAAAGAGAGCTAAGGAAAACAAAAAGACTAGCACGAAAACTTGCCTTTCCACTGGCTACGTCAACTATTAAAGAAGCCGTTTCAAAATATAAATCTTGGCTAAAGGGCCATCGGCACAAGCTTTACCAGCAAGATGCAGAAGACATCCTGAAAGCTATAACAGGAAACCATGCCAGAGACATCTGGTCCCTCCTACACTCGACAACGCCAGGCGCGCGACCATGCCAGTTGAACGGAATTGGTCAGTCGGCCTGGGAAGTGCACTTTAGCACTCTTTTCAAGAGTACCACGACCACAGCTTCTAGGACGGTAAACAACGACACCCCTTGGATTTGCTTAGACAATATCGAAGATATCATAACGTCAATTAAAAAACTAAAACCATCACGCGCTCCTGGTCCTGATGGCATCACGAACTACGATTTGAAAGCACATCCGGAAACCTGGGCACCTCTGTTGAGCCAAATCTTCAGATGTTGTTCTATCACAAAATCCATTCCTCCAACGTGGAAACGTGCTAACGTGGTACCCATCTTCAAGAAGGGAAACAGGCTAGACCCTACCAGCTATCGGCCGATCGCTCTTCTCGACCCAATAGGAAAGTTGTTTGGGTCCCTATTGCTAAACCATTTCACAACATGGGCGAACAAAGCCCCTTGTCAGGACAACCTACAAACTGGCTTCAAAAAGAACCTGGGTACAAACGTCAACATACTAATACTGAGTACCTTGAAAAGCAAAATCATGGAGGGACGCCCACGCCTACACATTGCCTTCGTTGATCTAACACAGGCTTTCGACAAGGTGGATCGGGAAAGACTATGGAAGAAACTGGTCCAATGGAAATGCCCCCCAGACATACTCAACCCAATCAAAGCCCTACATGCTAACACTTCTATGCGGGTACGTCTGAACCAACAAGGACTGCTAACAGAAGAGATAACAACAGCCAGAGGGGTCAAACAGGATTGCCCTCTGGCCCCAGCCTTGTTCTGGTCCTACCTAGGCGACTTCCAAGACACAGAAAAAGAGATCCGAGCCTTCCCTCCTAAACTCGGAGGTGATCAGATCAGTCGTCTTCTATACGCTGATGATTTAATCCTCTTGGACAATACTCCAATAGGCCTACAACGCCAACTTACAAATTTACAACAATATATGACAGTAAACAACCTGGAAATCAATCAAGCAAAAACTAAAATGATGACTATAGAGAAATTCGCTAAAAAGAAACCCACTTTAACCTTAAAACTAGGCTCAACAACCATCGAGAAAGTTTCGAGTTTTAAATATCTAGGGGTCATCCTAGACAGCTCACAAAGAGACAACGCGATGAAAGAGACATTGCACGGAAAAACCACAAAACTAGCTGCACAAGGAAAAGCCATCGACACCAGATTCGGCAGATTCTCAATCATACCAGTACGAGACTTCTATAAAAAGAAAGTCATACCATCCTTGTCATACGGTGCCGACGCAATGCCGAGCCTCCCCCAAGATCTGTGGCAAAACCTGGAAGCAACCTTTTGGAGAACAGTCCTAGGTCTTCCCAAATCTACCCCAATAACACTGATTAGACGCGAACTTACTCTCTCATCATTAAAATCAACTATCGACTGCAACAGTGTCTTGCTCTATCGGAAGTGCATCCAGAAAGACGCCTTATACGCCCATAAGCTGATAAGTGAAGAACTTCGCCTTGGAACTTGCCAAATGCTGACTCATTGGGAAACCAAAATCCTATCCATTTTAGACTCAGTTGCCTGCAGCACGGAGGACCTCATCTGCAACCCAGTCAGAGTCACCAAAAAAATCAAGGAACTGGACTGGATTACCACCACTGATACCGCTACCCGATACAAATTTACCAACCATCTTCCAGTTTTTTGTAAGAAACTTGACTCTGTTCAACCGTACCTGAAACTATTTCCAAACAGGTCCGTGCGAAATTACTACTTAAAAATTCGACTTAACCTTTTGGAAACAAATGAAATCTTAGCGATCAGACACTTATCCTCTACTAATAGCTGCCGCCTCTGCAAATCCACCACGGCAAAGGAATCTATACGTCACCTTCTTCTGTCTTGCCCGACAACGACAGACATCCGCCGCATCTACCTGAAAGAAATCTTCACAAACTTCACCCTACAAGACGAAGAATCGTGCTGGAACAAACTGATAGATGGCGACAAACAGTCATGGCAGCTTGCAACAACAAACATTATGACACACATTTTCAACGTGCTCCTTCCGCAGCAGGCCTCAAGAAACGTTCAATCAACATGACCACCACTTTGTTTTTTTTTCTGACTACAAACGCCCCAGACGCTCTGGAAGTTTTAAGTGCAAACCAACTCGAAACCTTTGTTAAAAAATCTTTTAGATTAAAAAAAAAAAAAAAAAAAAAAATATGCCAGCTTATTGGTTATTCATTCTCATTGGTTATCTATTCTCCAACCCTTATTCAAGGACTAGTCCCCTTTCTCTGATTGGTTCTTTCAGTTTACCAAGGCCATATTGGGACGGGCAAGTCCTCCCACTTAAAATGACTTTTTCTCCACCTTTTAATTTTTGCACTTAGAAAGTCACCACATGGCAAAACTTTGTAATTTATAGCTAATCATAATTATTTATACATTGTCCTGGGTGTTAGTCTTAGCAGTGCACAGTGGTTTTACTTGTAACCATAACGTCCCTTTAACAAAGTTTTCTTAATGAATTTCCTAGTTTTTTTTTATCAGTGCAACTTACCACAACGTCCCTTTCACAAAGTTTTTTCAGTGAATATACCACGGTCAGCAGTACTGGCGATAGTGAAATTTGACTAACCCCACCCATTCAGCCTGCCCAGGGTGGGGTCTGGCCCTGTACTATCAGTATAGGCAGTTTTGGGAGATTGACAATTTTGCAGTTGTTGGCTCCAGGCCCACACCAGTTGGTGGGCTTATATTTTGGCCTGAGGCCCGGGCTACCAGTCTGGGGTGTACTGGCGATAGTGAAATCCAACCAACCCCACCCATTTGTCCTGTGCTATCAGTATAGGCGATTTTGGGAGATTGCCGATTTTGCGACTTTTCCAAAAATATTAAGTTAGGGCACAAGGTCGGCATACCAGTCTGGGGTGTACTGGTGATAGTGAAATTTGACCAACCCCACCAATTCACCCTGCATGGTGTGGAGCAGGGTAGGGCCCTGTGCTATCAGTATAGGTGATTTTGGGAGATTGCAGATTTTGCGATTTTTCAAAAATAGGAAGTTATAACACAATAAAACATACACAAGCCTATAGCAGACACCCACATGCATGTCAGCTACCGACACGTGAAATGCTGGATGGTACTGCTAATATAATATATGTGACCAAGCACTCAGGGAAGCGCGAAACGTGTTGTTCAGGATTCCCCCTTGGCGTCCTGTTTTGTTTGTTGTGTGTTTTTGCCGTGATTTTGTTTACAATAAACTCGTTTCTTCAATCTGATTCCAGTTTTTTATTTTTGGGACTGTGAATCTCGGAGTGTGTTTTTTTCCTCTGCTGTTTTCCAGGATATATATTACACAGCCACAGTAGTGGCTGTGTAGTTATGGTTAAATTGTTAATCCCATAGGAAGAGCACTTTTTGGGTGGCTTATAACTTTCTCTCCCTGGACGAATCCTCACCAGACTTTGCAAAAAAAGTATATGGCCCACTTTGAATTTTCTTGCAAAGTTTGGAAAGGTTTGGTTCGGGGGGGGCAAAGTTACAGGGGGGGGTCCCAAAATTTCTTTTTTTCCCATAGACTCAATGGGGAAAAAAACTTGCGCACGTCTACAGCCCAAATCGCTGGACGGATTTTCACCAAATTTGCAGCAGGAGCAGCGTCTTGGTCCCAAAAGCGTGCTTTTGTAAATTTGGTGAGAATCCATCCAGTAGTTCTTTTTTAAAATGATCAAAAAGTAGGTCACAAAAAATTATTGATATCTATGTCCGTGGACACACTTTCCTGTTCGCTCCGTGGACAGAGCACCGATTAGCTAATCGGCTCGCGTCATGTCCGTGGACATGTGACGTGTTCGCTGATTGGATGGTGAAGAGCGTGAAGTGCATCATATTGTTCCGATGCGCCCACCATCTTGGATCCTTCGACAGCGCAGCGGCGAACAGAGGTGAAATGCAGTTTTGGGGAGTGTTTTGGTGCACAAGAGTGCTTGGGGACATTTGGGGAGTAAGAGATGGGTCAAATACTGTATTTGTTTAGGTGGCAGGTGCCCCTGATGTATTTGCCATGCCTGCGCTGTCCGGGATGTCTGTAATTAGTCAAAATGAGGGGTGTCCTAAGGACACTATTCCCGTCTGTGCTGTCCGCTGGCAAGTTGAAACTGTTCTAAGGACATGCGTGGTGTCCGCGGACATAAAAATTGCCCATATGGCACAGTTAAAATGTTTGATTCTATGGGTGTGATATGCTGCGGTGGTTGTGGCCAGGGCCTCGAGTCTTGGGTGCATGGCCAAAGGCCATGCACCCAAGACATAGTTATATGCACCGAAGTTATAAGCCACCATGTGTGGCTTATAACTTCGCTTTCCCTGGATGAATCCTCACCAAACTTTGCAAAAAGTGTGATATGGGTTTGCCCATAGAGACAGTTAAAATGTTTGATTCTATGGGTGTGATCTATGGTGTGATATGCTGCAGTGGTTGTGGCCAGGGCCTAGAGTCTTGGGTGCATGCATCCAAGACCGAAGTCATAAACACCAAAGTTATAATCCACAACGGGTGTGATATGCTGCGGTGGTTGTGGCCAGGGCCAAGACCGAAGTTATATGCACCGAAGTTATAAGCCACCAAGGGTGGTTTATAACTTCGCTATCCCTGGATGAATTATCACCAAACTTTGCAAAAAGTGTGATATGGGTGGGCCTATAAAGACAGTTAAAATGTTTGATTCTATGGGTGTGATCTATGGGTGTGATATGCTGCAGTGGTTGTGGCCAGGGCCTAGAGTCTTGGGTGCATGGCCGCAGGTCGTAGGCCATGCACCCAAGACTGTAGGCCCTGGCCACAACGATCGCAGCATATCACACCCATAGATCACACCCATAGAATGGAATATCTATAAAATATTTGCAAATCTACAGTTTGTGTACTGTTTGATTTGTATAGTTTGGATGTGGAGTTTTGGCTAGTTCATGTCATTAAGATTGTAGAGTTTGGTAACAAGCACTGCAGTATACCATATCCATGGAAGTAAACATTTTGTATTGTGGTGTATGGTTAGATGTTTGCTTCAATCGTTCTGTTATGCAGCAGTATTTATGCATTCTATTAGAATATACTTACTGTTTGATTTTTTGAGATTGGATATATTTTTTTTCATGAGTTGGGTAACTGGAGCACATATTCTTTTTCAATTTCTGTGATAAAAGAAAAGATCATGTTACTGTAGGTCTTTTATAAACACTTATTACAATCCAAAATAGACATTTCAGCTTTTTTTCGACCCTCATATTTAGTAGTTTACAAACCAGTGTACTGTGCAATTTGCACAGTTTCTGTGGGTTTTTTTTCAAATCATTGGGTCTGTGGGAAAAAAAATCCATGTCGGATTAAAAAAACCTTTTTTTGTTATGCTAAAATCTATTTGTTTTCAGTGTTCACTTGTTTCTGGCTAATGTTCTATCTGTTGGCTTGTTGCAGATTTTTGGAGCAGTTAGATACCTGTTGGCGTATTCTAACTGTTTATTTCTTGTTATAATTTAGTGGTATTCATTTATCTGTTTGGTTGTTATGGAATCTTGGGGCAGTTAGATACCTGTTGGCGTATTCTAACTGTTTATAGTTTTTTAATTGAAGTTTTGTTAATGTTTAAGTACAGATTAGTTATTAAATTTTGGTTTTAAGAAGATTGTCAGGCCGATTCATGGAATAATTAGCGCGGCGCAAGTGGGCAAAAACGTGCGATTCGCAGTGGAATTGTGAAAATCGCAGTGCAAGTGCGATAATCGCACAAAAAGCAGTGCACATCGATTCATGGAAGGGAGTGCGCGAAAAAACCATCTGATGTGCGCTAAAAAAGTGCGCGGCGCACGTTGGCGCACAGGCCATCTAACGGCGTGCGCCAGGCCACAGCGAAAATCGCACAGGCCACAGCGAAAATCGCACATAGCGCGGCGCACGCAACAAAAGTAGGCGGAACACGGGGCGTAACACTCGGAATGGGGAACAACTTGCCAAAATGTGGGCGTCACGGGGGAAGTACAGGGTGCAAGTGCGCGGAACGCCCACACGCTCACCTACAACACGTATTCATGGAATCGAATAGGGCAAAACAGCGCACGGTCAAACCAGCGCACAGGCACAAACACGACCGCCACAAGAAAGCAGGCGGTAGCGTCCCTGCGCCTGTAAAAAATGTGCGCCAAAAGGTGCGCCAACAAATAGCACCTATATACAGCTATGATGAATGTCCTATACTGAGCCCTCCAGGACAAATGACGTGTAAAGGGGTACCCACAAACACAGACACCCGCTGACTGAAAAATAACGTGTGCGTGTATTTCGGGGTGTGCGGGAAGTTTCACACGCGTATTGGCTGGGTACGTGGATTCCAGGGGTGCGCGGGAAGTTCCACACGCGATTTGGCTGGGTACGTGGATTTCAGGGGTGCGCGGGAAGTTCCACACGCGATTTGGCCGGATACGTGGATTTCAGGGGTGCGCGGGAAGTTCAACACGCGATTTGGCCGGGTACGTGGATTTCAGGGGTGCGCGGAAAGTTCCAAACGCGATTTGGCTGGGTACGTGGATTTCAGGGGTGCGCGGGAAGTTCCACACGCGATTTGGCCGGGTACGTGGATTTTAGGGGTGCGCGGGAAGTTCAACACGCGATTTGGCCGGGTACGTGGATTTCAGGGGTGCGCGGGAAGTTCAACACGCGATTTGGCTGGGTACGTGGATTTCAGGGGTGCGCGGGAAGTTCCACACGCGATTTGGCCGGGTACGTGGATTTCAGGGGTGCGCGGGAAGTTCAACATGCGATTTGGCTGGGTACGTGGATTTCAGGGGTGCGCGCGAAGGTTCACACGCGATTTGGCTGGTTACGTGGATTCCAGGGGTGCGCGGGAAGGTTCACACGCGATTTGGCTGGGTACGTGTATTTCGGTGTTGCGGGGGAATGCTACACGTGATATGGCCAGGTGGGTCCCCCCCAGGGGTTCCCTCTACACCCTCCACGGCCCTTGCAGGCAGCCCACACCACAGGGTACTACCCTGCACCCCTGCTCATGTCTCACAGGCAACCCATCCACCATGGCCATGCCCACCAGCCAACCCACATGTCACCTTGCACCACTGATCACCAACACATGTCTCCCACCACCCCCACCCCCCAGCCACCAGGGGCACCCTCCACCAGGCCCCCACTCATGTCTCCCACCACCCCCACCCCCCAGCCACCAGGGGCACCCTCCACCAGGCCCCCACCCATGTCTCCCACCACCCCCTACCCCCCAGCAGTCAGGGGCAGCCTCCACCAGGCCTCCACTCATGTCTCCCACCACCCCCACCCCCCAGCAGTCAGGGGCAGCCTCCACCAGGCCCCCACTCATGTCTCCCACCACCCCCACCCCCGAGCCACCAGGGGCACCCTCCACCAGGCCCCCACTCATGTCTCCCACCACCCCCACTCCCCAGCCACCAGGGGCACCCTCCACCAGGCCCCCACTCATGTCTCCCACCACCCCCACCCCCCAGCAGTCAGGGGCAGCCTCCACCAGGCCCCCACTCATGTCTCCCACCACCCCCACCCCCCAGCCACCAGGGGCCAGCCACCAGGGGCACCCTCCACCAGGCCCCCACTCATGTCTCCCACCACCCCCACCCCCCAGCCACCAGGGGCACCCTCCACCAGGCCCCCACCCATGTCACCCACCACCTCCACCCCCCAGCAGTCAGGGGCAGCCTCCACCAGGCCCCCACTCATGTCTCCCACCACCCCCACCCCCCAGCAGTCAGGGGCAGCCTCCACCAGGCCCCCACTCATGTCCCCTATTACCCCTACCCCCCGCAGTGCAGGGGCACCCTCCACCAGGCCCCCACTCATGTCTCCCACCACCCCCACCCCCCAGCCACTAGGGGCAGCCTCCACCAGGCCCCCACTCATGTCTCCCACCACCCTCACTCCCCAGCCACCAGGAGCAGCCTCCACCAGACCCCCCACTCATGTCCCCCACCACCCCCACCCCCCAGCAGTCAGGGGCAGCCTCCACCAGGCCCCCACTCATGTCTCCCACCACCCCCACCCCCCAGCAGTGCAGGGGCAGCCTCCACCAGGCCCCCACTCAGGTCCCCCACCACCCACCACCCCCCACCCCCCAGCCACCAGGGGCACCCTCCACCAGGCCCCCACCCATGTCACCCACCACCCCCACCCCCCAGCAGTCAGGGGCAGCCTCCACCAGGCCCCCACTCATGTCTCCCACCACCCCCACCACCCAGCAGTCAGGGGCAGCCTCCACCAGGCCCCCACTCATGTCTAACACCACCCCCCAGCAGTCAGGGGCAGCCTCCACCAGGCCCCCACTCAGGTCTCCCACCACCCCCCACCCACCAGCCACCAGGGGCACCCTCCACCAGGCCCCCACCCATGTCACCCACCACCCCCACCCCCCAGCAGTCAGGGGCAGCCTCCACCAGGCCCCCACTCATGTCCCCTATTACCCCCACCCCCCAGCAGTCAGGGGCAGCCTCCACCAGGCCCCCACTCATGTCTCCCACAACCCCCACCCCCCAGCCACCAGGGGCAGCCTCCACCAGGCCCCCACTCATGTCCCCTATTACCCCCCCCGCAGTGCAGGGGCAGCCTCCACCAGGCCCCCACTCCTGTCTCCCACCACCCCCACCCCCTAGCAGTCAGGGGCAGCCTCCACCAGGCCCCCACTCAGGTCTCCCACCACCCCCCACCCCCCAGCCACCAGGGGCACCCTCCACCAGGCCCCCACCCATATCACCCACCACCCCCACCCCCCAGCAGTCAGGGGCAGCCTCCACCAGGCCCCCACTCATGTCTCCCACCACCCCCACCCCCCAGCAGTCAGGGGCAGCCTCCACCAGGCCCCCACCCATGTCACCCACCACCCCCACCCCCCAGCAGTTAGGGGCAGCCTCCACCAGGCCCCCACTCATGTCCCCTATTACCCCCACCCCCCAGCAGTCAGGGGCAGCCTCCACCAGGCCCCCACTCATGTCTCCCACCACCCCCACCCCCCTGCCACCAGGGGCAGCCTCCACCAGGCCCCCACTCATGTCCCCTATTACCCCCACCCCCTGCAGTGCAGGGGCAGCCTCCACCAGGCCCCCACTCATGTCTCCCACCACCCCCACCCCCCAGCAGTCAGTGGCAGCCTCCACCAGGCCCCCACTCAGGTCTCCCACCACCCCCCACCCCCCAGCCACCAGGGCACCCTCCACCAGGACCCCACCCATGTCTCCCACCACCCCCACACCCCAGCCACCAGGGGCAGCCTCCACCAGGCCCCCACTCATGTCTCCCACCACCCCCACCCCCAGCAGTCAGGGGCAGCCTCCACCAGGCCCCCACTCATATCTCCCACCACCCCCACCCCCCAGCCACCAGGGGCAGCCTCCACCAGGCCCCCACTCATGTCTCCCACCACCCCCACCCCCAGCAGTCAGGGGCAGCCTCCACTAGGCCCCCACCCATGTCACCCACCACCCCCACCCCACATCCACCAGGGGCAGCCTCCACCAGGCCCCCACTCATGTCCCCTATTACCCCCACCCCCCTGCAGTGCAGGGGCACCCTCCACCAGGCCCCCACTCATGTCAAACACCACCCCCACCCCCCAGCCACCAGGGGCACCCTCCACCAGGCCCCCACCCATGTCACCCACCACCCCCACCCCCCAGCAGTCAGGGGCAGCCTCCACCAGGCCCCCACTCAGGTCTCCCACCACCCCCCACCCCCCAGCCACCAGGGCACCCTCCACCAGGACCCCACCCATGTCTCCCACCACCCCCACACCCCAGCCACCAGGGGCAGCCTCCACCAGGCCCCCACTCATGTCTCCCACCACCCCCACCCCCAGCAGTCAGGGGCAGCCTCCACCAGGCCCCCACTCATGTCTCCCACCACCCCCACCCCCCAGCAGTCAGGGGCAGCCTCCACCAGGCCTCCACTCATGTCTCCCACCACCCCCACCCCCAGCAGTCAGGGGCAGCCTCCACTAGGCCCCCACCCATGTCACCCACCACCCCCACCCCACATCCACCAGGGGCAGCCTCCACCAGGCCCCCACTCATGTCCCCTATTACCCCCACCCCCCTGCAGTGCAGGGGCACCCTCCACCAGGCCCCCACTCATGTCAAACACCACCCCCACCCCCCAGCCACCAGGGGCACCCTCCACCAGGCCCCCACCCATGTCACCCACCACCCCACCCCCCAGCAGTCAGGGGCAGCCCCCACCAGGCCCCCACTCATGTCTCCCACCACCCCCACCCTCCAGCCACCAGGGTCAGCCTCCACCAGGCCCCCACTCATGTCCCCTATTACCCCCACCCCCCCGCAGTGCAGGGGCAGCCTCCACCAGGCCCCCACTCAGGTCTCCCACCACCCCCCACCCCCCAGCCACCAGGGGCACCCTCCACCAGGCCCCCACCCATGTCACCCACCACCCCCACCCCCCAGCAGTCAGGGGCAGCCTCCACCAGGCCCCCACTCATGTCCCCTATTACCCCCACCCCCAGCAGTCAGGGGCAGCCTCCACCAGGCCCCCACTCATGTCTCCCACCACCCCCACCCCCCAGCCACCAGGGGCAGCCTCCACCAGGCCCTCACTCATGTCTAACACCACCCCCACCCCCCAGCAGTCAGGGGCAGCCTCCACCAGGCCCCCACTCAGGTCTCCCACCACCCCCCACCCCCCAGCCACCAGGGGCACCCTCCATCAGGCCCCCACCCATGTCACCCACCACCCCCACCCCCCCAGCAGTCAGGGGCAGCCTCCACCAGGCCCCCACTCATGTCCCCTATTACCCCCACCCCCCCGCAGTCAGGGGCAGCCTCCACCAGGCCCCCACTCATGTCTCCCACCACCCCCACCCCCTAGCCACCAGGGGCAGCCTCCACCAGGCTCCCACTCATGTCCCCTATTACCCCCACCCCCCTGCAGTGCAGGGGCAGCCTCCACCAGGCCCCCACTCATGTCCCCTATTACCCCCACCCCCCCACAGTGCAGGGGCACCCTCCACCAGGCCCCCACTCATATCTCCCACCACCCCCACCCCCCAGCCACCAGGGGCAGCCTCCACCAGGCCCCCACTCATGTCTCCCACCACCCCCACCCCCTAGCAGTCAGGGGCAGCCTCCACCAGGCCCCCACTCATGTCTCCCACCACCCCCAGCACCCAGCAGTCAGGGGCAGCCTCCACCAGGCCCCCACTCAGGTCTCCCACCACCCCCACCCCCCAGCCATTAGGGGCACCCTCCACCAGGCCCCCACCCATGTCACCCACCACCCCCACCCCCCAGCAGTCAGGGGCAGCCTCCACCAGGCCCCCACTCATGTCTCCCACCACCCCCACCCCCCAGCCACCTGGGGCAGTCTCCACCAGGCCCCCACTCATGTCCCCTATTACCCCCACCCCCCCGCAGTGCAGGGGCACCCTCCACCAGGCCCCCACTCATGTCTCCCACCACCCCCACCCCCCAGCCACCAGGGGCAGCCTCCACCAGGCCCCCACTCATGTCTCCCACCACCCCCACCCCCCAGCCACCAGGGGCAGCCTCCACCAGGCCCCCACTCATGTCCCCTATTACCCCCACCCCCCCGCAGTGCAGGGGCAGCCTCCACCAGGCCCTCACTCATGTCTCCCACCACCCCCACCCCCCAGCAGTCAGGGGCAGCCTCCACCAGGCCCCCACTCAGGTCTCCCACCACCCCCCAACCCCAGCCACCAGGGGCACCCTCCACCAGGCCCCCATCCATGTCTCCCACCACCCCCACCCCCCAGCCACCAGGGGCAGCCTCCACCAGGCCCCCACTCATGTCTCCCACCACCCCCACCCCCCACCCACCAGGGGCAGCCTCCACCAGGCCCCCACTCATGTCTCCCACCACCCCCACCCCCCAGCAGTCAGGGGCAGCCTCCACCAGGCCCCCACTCATGTCCCCTATTACCCCCACCCCCCAGCAGTCAGGGGCAGCCTCCACCAGGCCCCCACTCATGTCTCCCACCACCCCCACCCCCTAGCCACCAGGGGCAGCCTCCACCAGGCCCCCACTCATGTCCCCTATTACCCCCACCCCCCCGCAGTGCAGGGGCACCCTCCACCAGGCCCCCACTCATGTCTCCCACCACCCCCACCCCCCCGCAGTGCAGGGGCACCCTCCACCAGGCCCCCACCCATGTCTCCCACCACCCCCACCCCCCAGCCACCAGAGGCAGCCTCCACCAAGCCCCCACTCATGTCTCCCACCACCCCCACCCCCCAGCAGTCAGGGGCAGCCTCCACCAGGCCCCCACTCAAGTCTCCCACCACCCCCACCCTCCAGCAGTCAGGGGCAGCCTCCACCAGGCCCCCACTCAGGTCTCCCACCACCCCCCACCCCCCAGCCATTAGGGGCACCCTCCACCAGGCCCCCACCCATGTCACCCACCACCCCCACCCCCCAGCAGTCAGGGGCAGCCTCCACCAGGCCCCCACTCATGTCTCCCACCACCCGCACCCCCCAGCCACCAGGGGCAGCCTCCACCGGGCCCCCACTCATGTCCCCTATTACCCCCACCCCCCGCAGTGCAGGGGCACCCTCCACCAGGCCCCCACTCATGTCTCCCACCACCCCCACCCCGCAGCCACCAGGGGCAGCCTCCACCAGGCCCCCACTCATGTCTCCCACCACCCCCACCCCCCAGCCACCAGGGGCAGCCTCCACCAGGCCCCCACTCATGTCCCCTATTACCCCCACCCCCCCCGCAGTGCAGGGGCAGCCTCCACCAGGCCCGCACTCATGTCTCCCACCACCCCCACCCCCCAGCAGTCAGGGGCAGCCTCCACCAGGCCCCCACCCATGTCACCCACCACCCCCACCCCCCAGCAGTCAGGGGCAGCCTCCACTCAGGTCTCCCACCACCCCCCAGCCCCCAGCCACCAGGGGCACCCTCCACCAGGCCCCCACCCATGTCTCCCACCACCCCCACCCCCAAGCCACCAGGGGCAGCCTCCACCAGGCCCCCACTCATGTCTCCCACCACCCCCACCCCCCAGCAGTCAGGGGCAGCCTCCACCAGGCCCCCACTCATGTCTCACACCACCCCCACCCCCCAGCCGTGCAATTTGCCTGGGTATGTGTACTTCGGGGTGTGCGTGAACTTCCACACGCGATTTGCCTGGGTACGTGTATTACTGGGGGTGCGCGTGAACTTCCACACGCGATTTGCCTGGGTACGTGTACTTCGGGGTGCGCGTGAACTTCCACACGCGATTTGCCTGGGTACGTGTATTACTGGCGGTGCGCGTGAACTTCCACACGTGATTTGCCTGGGTACGTGTACTTCGGGGTGCGCGTGAACTTCCACACGCGATTGGGCCTGTGAGAGTGGGTCACATCTATTCCAGGGGTGGGCGGGAATATTTACCCGCGACTGTGCCTGTGAGAGCGTGCTACGTGTATTCCTGGTGTGGGCGGGAAGATTCACACGTTCGCCTACGACGAGCCGAAAAAGGGTCCAATCCTGACACACGTACGCCAGCATGAAGCAGGCGTACGTCGACCCGCGCAGCAGAAAAGTGCGCGAAAAACACAAACAAGCTCATACGCCAGGATGAATATACCATTCCTAGCAGCAGTGGCCGTGGGTTACCAAAGGAGGAGGAGGAGGATAGTGGGGGCCCGAATTTTCACTCCCAGAACAAGCCTTTTTGGGATGCCTGATGACCAGGTGTATGGGAGGTACAGGTTTCCCCCACACATAATACTGGACATGGTCCGTGAGTGGGAGGATGACCTCACATCACCCACCCTGTGCTCCCAAGCACTCAGCCCCCTGGAGAAGGTCCTCAATGTACTGCACTTCTTGGCCACAGGATCATTTCAGCGGACAAGTGCCATAGTGGGTGGGGTGTCACAGGCCACGCAGTCACGCTGCCTACACCAGGTCTTGAACATCATCACTGAACGCCCATCAGTCCGTAGGCACATATACCTGCCCAGGACACCTGCAGAAAGGCAGGCTGCCACCCTCGATTTCTACGGTGTGGCACAATTTCAAAAAGTGCTAGGTGCTATTCACTGCACCCATGTGGCACTACGTCCCCCCAGGGCATCTGAGCACATCTATAGGAACCACAAGCACTGGCATTCCATCAACGTGCAGGTAGTATGTAATGCTAAGGGAATCATCACCTCAGTATATGCCAACTATCCAGGGTCCACCCACGACAGCTTCATTTACCGAATGTCTACCCTAAGCCGGGACCTCGAAGCTGGGCGGCATGGTGACACATGGCTGCTTGGTGAGTATGAATGCCACTGCACATGCATGCATGTCAGATGCAGAGTTATGTCACTACCCCACTAATGATACCCATCACCTCCTCACCAGGGGACAGTGCCTACCCTCTGAGCACCCACATGATGACGCCAATTCGGAACCCCATCACGCCTCCAGAGGTAAGATACAACACAGCCCATATTGCAACCCGGGGCATAGTGGAGCGCACATTCGGAGTGCTCAAGTCACGCTTTCGCTCCCTTGACCGGTCTGGCGGGCAGCTGTTATATGCGCCCCCAGTAGTGTGCAGGATCATAGTGGCAGCATGTGTCGTGCACAATGTTGCAACACGCCGGGGCCTGGCCATGGACATGGTGGTGCCCCCACATCCCCAACCACATGCACGCCCGCTGCGCATGGGAGGGGAGAGGGCACGGGGTGAGGCAGCCCGTACGCAGCTGGCGGCTAATTACTTCACATAGAAATCACACCCCAGTGGAGTGCACACAGGCCTGGCACATACCATCTGATAAGCAATGATGACTCGACCTGACAATTAAGACCAACAAAGGGACTGTCAACTGTCAGAACCATAGCAGCCTGAGATTGTTCATGTGGAAGTGTCACAATGTGTGCATCCCTACCTACACAAACACCACCAATGCAGTGTCATGAAAGGACACTTCCATGCTGCAGAAATGAATACCCACTTGCAAAATACTACATGAAAACAGTGCCATGTCACACACCCCCTCCACGGCACGGCCACACAACACACCATGGCATGTCATGCAATGTGAGAGGGAAGAAATTAATCCCCACAACATGCCCCAAGTGTCAGCAGCCACAGTGTCCCTAATGGAAACCTGTCCACACATGAAATGCTCACAGTAATGCAGGACCTACAGCCCACATTACCAAATACTTACCAATAATACCAATCACCTACACAACCTCCAACCCACCTTAAACATGACATTACAGAACTAAAAATTAGCTAGCCTCACCACCTGATGATGACAGCCCTCCGAACACTTGCAGGTATACAGTGTTAGCACCACGCAAGAGTGTAGGTGCACTGCTTACAACATGGACTCCAGTTCCAAGGTGGACCGCATTGTGAAGACATGAGGAATGGACCTGCAAATATGGAGGATGAGATGGATGCAGAGGCACATATAAATGCACCACGCAGTGTACAATACAACAACAATATGCACTATGAATGTATACACAGTATTGACTACAGACTGCCCACACAGCTCATGGGAGTCCAATGTCACCATGTACGTCAATGTCACTTGGGCACACCCTTTGCAAGCCCATGGAAACGGGAAGCCGGAGGGGTGTGTGTGACAAAAACCCAAGCATCTGAACCAAATCCATGACAAGCCTGCATGTGCCCAGCCACAATGCAGCGTATGCACACGGGAGCCACACAAGGCAACACACTGTCCGAAAAAAAAAAAAAAGAAAATGGACATTAATGGGCCGGGGGGGGTTGGGGAGGCCACCGAGGAGGTCCGAGGACAGGGTGCACACCAAAACCCACCTGTGTGGATCTCGCGGAAAAAATACACCTCCATGGGCTCATGGCCCACACGGCTACCCTATTGTGGGAGTATCACTGCTGTCGCTATTCTCACCCTGTGCAGCTGCATCCGGAGGTGGTGGCACTATGGGAGGCAGCCCACGCAAGGCCCTAGTCTGTTCCTCCATGGCTGCAAGCATGCGGGTGTGGTAGGTCTCGTTCTGGAGGATGAGTGTGCGGAGGTCCCCATGCAACAACTCACGGGATGCCCGGACCTCCGCCCTAGTTGCCTGCATCTCAGCTGAGAGCGTACGGGTGAGACGCTCCAGCTGCTGTTCTGTCCTTCGGTCTGTTGAAGCCTCAAGCTCAACAAGAGTCGTCCTGAGGTGAAGGAGTTCCAGCCTCAGGGCTTCCCTGTGGCCCTGGGACTCTATGGAGATGGCCTCCTGGAGAGTCGCCAGTGCCACCCGCCTGTCCCTGTTGGACGCCAACATGTCCTCCCTGTGTGACTGGCAGATGAAGTCGGTTGCCTGCTGTAGTCGCTCCATCAGCCTTTCGGGGGGGACAATGGAAGTGGCCACCCTATCCATGGCCTGAGCCATCATCTCTGATGATGCTGCCTGTTGGGTTGCCATACCGTAAATGGATTGCTCCCATGCGGTATTGCCAGGTGGCGTACGGCCACCACGTCGGCGGGCACCACACCTGTCTGGGGCAAGGCGAACTGCGCCTTGCTGTGCCGGCACTGCCTGAGGCTGCAGGACTGCATTCCCCCTCTGATCTGCTGGACCAGGAACAGGATCAGATGTCGCGGAGTGTGACCCTGCATCCGTAACCACCAAAGGCGTACCTGCCAACACTGACATCCCCATTGAGGGTTCTAACCCTGGTGCAGGTGGGTCGGACAGAACAGAATCCCTCCCAGGAACACTCACCTGCGACGGCACGTAGGTCCCATCATCCGAATCAACAAATGAGTACAGCTCGGGGGAGGTGCAGCCAGAGACACCCCTTGAGAGCACGACCTGCAGCAGTTGTGGGTTCTCACCCACCACCACACCACGTCCCTCACTGGTGGTCGGTCGGCCCTCAGACCCCTCCTGGGTCTGCACCATCTCCACAACTCCAGCAGTATCAGGTGTGTCTTCCCCTGCAAAGACATAAAACATAAAACAGGCATTAGCACCATGGCACACAATGAGGGCTGAGAGGCTACAGAAACAGTACTTGATTGACACATGTCCCACATGACTAAAACACTCCCATGCATGCACCGTCACTGCGTGTGATGGGGAGGCAGATGCCACACATTGATGATACCAAGATGGAAGATGAACACATTTGCTGCATGCTGCCTAGCAGTGCCATCACACATTGGCCAGTGATTGGCAGGTCAAATACACATGCCATCACACAGATGGCATGTACCCTAGCCATGAAGTGAAGAGGGAGAGGAGGTCACCAATTGTTCATTCATTCCAGTTTGTTCAAATGATTGATTATTTTCATTGTAATGGTTCTAATGTTTAACATGCAGCTGTCAGTCAAAAATGGTACTATAGCACAGGGACATGTCCAAACTAATCATGTCCACGAAACTGAGCCAGTCCACTGTACCATAGCCATGTCAGACATGTGACAATAGGACTGAGAAATCCCGAGTAAAAGTGGTGGTATGCAAACAATCTGCCTGAATAAGCAGAGGTAAATAAGCAACAGTGTAGTGGCAAGATGATACTCCAAGGGCAACTGGCGTGGTGTTGGGCTGGATGTCTAATGTTGGCCGAAGGGATGCTGCTATACCCAAATGCTGGTGCCAAGAATGTTTAGGAAGAGGCACATGGGTGAGCCGAACCACTCAGGCACACACACCCTCCCCTGGCACACAAACAGAAGCCCTCCCACACACAACATGCACATGGATGACACACACATGCATGTGCACTCACCGGACAATGCCTCGTAATCTGCCACTACTCCCACGCCTTGTGGCGTAGGTCCCAGCAACCTGTTCATGTGGAGTGAGTTCTATGTCGTCTGCTGGAGACCCACCTCCAGTCACTAGAGTTGCGGCATGACTTGAGGCCAGCTTATTCTTTGCCCTGCGCTTCAGGTCATTCCAGCGCTTGTAGCAATCATTAGCTGTGCGCCTCACGATTCCAAGGGCACTTATGATGTCTGCAATGGTCTGCCAGTGTGCCTGACGTTGTGCAGGTGTGGTCTTGGATCCTGCAACAATCACCATTTCGCGGTCATGTGCAGACACATACTCTACAAGTGCATTCAGTTCGGCCTCATTGAAGCTGGGCTTCCTTGACGGGCCGGACTGTGTAGCTGTGTCTGGGGCATCAGCCTCTACTGGACGAGCACTCTTCCTCTTCCGCTTGGAAGGTGGTGGGGATCCGGAGTGTCCTGCGCCACTCTGGACACTAGGGGCAGGAGCGTGGGATTGCACACTCAGCATGGGAGTTGGTGCAGGCATTATCTCAAGTGTGATGGTGTCAGGGGGAATGTCAGCATGATGGACTTGGACCGACACTGTCCTGGCTGGGTGTGTGAGAGGTGGGGTGGATGGAGCCGCAGCTGCCCCTGCAGCCTCCCAGCCTGCCTACGTGGGGCAGCAGATGACCTAGCTGCCCCTGATCCACGTGGCCTGATGACACCAACGTTCACCGGCGCACGTGGCCTAGACCTGCTGACCTGGAAGTCAGCCATGGAGTCACCCTGTGCCAGGTCTGGTTCCACAGTGGGCTGGTCCAACAAGGGCTGAGCATGGATGGTGTCAGCCACGGTAACCTCAACCAGGGGGGTGGCATGGGTGTCCTTGACTGCTCCTCCACACATGGGGGGCTAGGGGCACCCTGCAAGTCACGGCCACGTCCCCTACCGGATCCACCACGGCCACCACTTGGGGCTCGGCCACCTTTGCCACCCTTACGGCTTGTTCGCCTCCCAGCCATGGCACTGATGTTAGTGTGCGTATGGGAGTTGATGTGAACTATTGTCCTGGGCAATTGGGGGTCAAAGGGCTTGGGTACCAGATGGTAATCGTACCCTAGTGCTCTAGCAAGGCTGTATGTCACCCCTGGGGAAAGATGACGGGTCACGCAAAGCACAGGCAGCCCAAAAAAGGGAAGTAAGGTGCACGCAACCCCTCCTAGACCACGTGCGTGGAAAAAAAAACCTGCGCTACGCTGTGGCACCCAGGAACACAAGAATGAACATATGCGTGTCACACGCAGCCTAGAATGACCTCTGAAGGGGTACGCGACACACGGGGCAAGCACAGATGTTACATACGTGCGCGACTCACCGTCTGCCAGGAACAAAAGCGTGGAAAATATGTGCGTGTGCGCATTGGCAACACCCCCGCCAAAAGAAGAATTGTACGCTGTCTGAGGAGACAGGACAACAGTAGTAGGGAAGCTGTTTGAGGAAACAGGCCCAGGAAAAAGAGGAAAAGAGAAAAAACTGTCAGAGGTAACAGGGAGTACGAACTGGAAACGCTGTGAAGTAAATCGCGTGTGAACCGACAAGAAGTACAGATTTCACCCACTCGCTCTCCACGAAAAGCACGTACAAGGAAATGGCGTCCTACACGTACCTTTTATACACACGTCACAGACGCGCATACGCAATGAGGCCATTTCCACCAATTACGCGCTTTGACACTCGGACGTGTATCTCTTCATTTTTACACGCGCCTTTCTCTACGGCCATGCGCGTGACGTCACAGCTGCGCATGGTGGCCTTTGGGCCAATGAAATGAAACTGCACGTCCGAGTGTCATCGCGTGTAATCGGAGGGAAGTGAGCGTACACGCGATTGGCCTGGGTACGTGTATTTCTGGGGTGCGCAGGAAGTTCCACACGTGATTGGTGGAAATCCACGTGTGCTCTGTCATCACGTGTAATGAGGGAAACACCCGCGCGCCTCACGTCACAGACGCGCTCACGCGCTAAGGGCCTTTGGTCCAATGAAATCGCATATGCGTGCTGACGTGCATACGCGCTAAGGGCCTTTCCTCGATTTACACGCAGACATGCAGGATTTTCACGTGCCAAATCACTCCGTATCAAGCTGGCCACGCGTAAGCACACGGAAGACCACGCTCCTGCCCAAAAGGCCGAATTACTGCCCCCCAGAGCCCCGAGCAGCCTCCCATGAGCCATCTGCTGCTGCCTGCCTGCCTGCTTCCACCGTGCCCTGCCATTTGGTGCCTGCACATCAGCCATCTGCAGGGGTCCATTTGCTGTGTCCACCTCTGCTGGAACAGAAGACTCCCGACTGGGATACCATCGCTCCACAGCCCAGCCCCAGGACCCAGTTGCCCACCCACTCCTGCCTCTGGGGTTGCCATGTCGGGCACTGCTACATCTGGCACCACTGGCAACGCCCGGCCAGAGAGGCAGAGGGGCACCAGCTTCAGTGCCACCGAAGTTGGTGTCCTGGTGGAGCAAGTCCTGGGGCAGTATGATGCCCTCTTCGGAAGTAAGCGCGCCAACAAGGAAGGACGGACTCGGATCTGGACAGACATCGTGACTGCCATCAACGCGGAGGGGGTGGCAGTCCGCGACTACCAACATGTCAAGAAGTGCTGGGATGACTGCAGGTCCAGGACCCTGTTGAAGGCCCAGCGCCTCGTGGAGGGGGGCCGGGTCCGCATGAGTACCATCCAGATGAGGGTCCTGGAACGCGTAGGCCCAGCGCTCCACGGCCAGATCCTTGAGAGGCAGACCCGTCTCGAGTTGAGCGGTAAGTGGCCAAGCATTGCTGTGTGAGACAGGGCATGTCGCAGTGTGCTGGTTGTCTGATACTTGCCTGTATGTGTGACATAGCCCATGTATGCATGTGTGTGTGCAGGGACGTCATGCATGTGAGACCAGTAATGTGTGAACCACACGGTTGGTGCATGTGTTCAAATGCAACATGGGTTGCCCTATGCGGAATGGCCACATGAAAGCATGCCAGTCTCTGTTCCTGGACATGGGTGAGGGATGGGTGCTGATGCCATGTACATATATGCTGTCCATGTCTGTGTGTCTGACCAGCGTGTCTGTGACTTGTGAATGCCTGGGATGCATGACACATGTCTGTGGCAATGTTCTGGTTCACTGATGCAGCCTAGTCATCCTTCTATCCACTGTGTCTGTGGTGTACGAGGACAGATGGATGAAACTAGGGTGAAGTGTGTGTATGTGATAGGCATGGCACATGATACATGTGAGTTCCAAAACAACAGTGTATGTTTGAAGAATAACTTGGACATGTATGCTAATGTCCATAGCATGCGCCATGCCTGTTACCGCATGTGTTTTACCTGCACTGAGCCATGTGTTGTGGAGGGACATGATGGAAGTGATCTTTGACAGTGCCACTCATCTGCTATTGCTTCCTGTCTAGGGGACCATTGTACAGTACCCTGATGCTTGTGTTCTATGTCTCCCTCTACACAGCGCCACGTGAAGAAGAGGGCGGAGACGGCTCTGTGGAGCAAAGCGGCAGGGATGCCCCCACGGCTGCAGCGGAAGGGGTGGGTGAGCCCCCACAGGGGCTTGCAACGGCGGAAGACGGGGTGGAGCCATCCAGGTTGGTAGTTTCCACAGAGGAGGAGGAGGCCGCTACTGAGGCGCACATGGGGCCTGGTGGGGGCATCCCTGCTGGTGCAAGTGTTGCAGTCCAGGGGCAGGGGCAGGAGGCAGCACAGGTCGCCGTGCAGGGGCCTGTGCATGTCACTGTCCCTGACACTGTGACTGCAACACCATGCACCAGCAGGGATGCCCCATCCCAGGCCCGTCCGCAGGTAGGGGGGATGTCCATGTCATCTGACTCCCCTACACCTGCGTACGAGGGGACCCCTGGCCCTATGGAGAAGGTCCTGATTGGTGTCGCGTTGCGCACAGGTGCAATTCGTGATGAGGTGCGTGCTTCCCGGGAGGAGCATGCACGTCATCACGGAGAGCACCGTGCCGACGTGGCCCAGTTGGGAACGGCCATGGTCGGGGGTTTCCTACATGTGTCGGCCAATCTGGCGACCCTCTCCTCCTCTGTGGAGACTATGCACCAGTCGTTCTCCATGCCGTCTTCCGGCCCAGATGCCACCAGGGCCCCCTGTGGACCTGCCCTGACCAATGCAGCCGGCTCAGTGGGGATCCCATCCGTGCCACAGTCGGGAGTCGGAGGTCCAGCAGGGGTGGACACACCAGCAACTGGACCCCAGCAGATGGAGGATGTGACGGCATCATCGGGCAGGGCACGTGCACGACGGCGTCGGTGGATACCATCAGCCTGGATGCCGTCGTGCTGGCACAGGCAGTTGTGTCGGAGGCAGCGGCAGGCTCGACGTGGGAGGCATCATGGTTCAGGGCCATCAACATCAGGGGTGCAGGCATCGGCCGGAGGGCAGGAGAACCCTGGATTGGGAGTGGCTTCCGTGTGGGAGCGGTTGGGCCAGCGGATAGGTGCGGAGCGGCAGCGGGCAGAGGAGGAACAGCTCACAATGGTCAGGACGGAGAACTCCATGCGGAGGGCGCTGAGGCGGGCTGAGTGCCTCAAGGGTCTTCGCAGGGAGTTGGAGCTGGACACTGCTTTATCCCTGCGAGACCTCGGGGCCAGGGAACATGCCCGCCTCCAAGCCATTGAACAGGAGTTTGATGATGCCCTGGCACATGACAACATCCAGTGAGCCTTTGGACTAGCCCGCTGCCCATGTAAATAGTTATGTAGTTAGTGTTAGGTTTCCTTTGTTTTTGCTTTTTCTTTGGACCTTTTGGACAATGGGCCACATTTTTGTATATAGTTATTTTTTATTAGGTAGTGTTGTTAGATAGGTTTCATTTCTTTTGTTGGGACCATGGACCCTGGCTTGTTCACCTGTACATAGTTCACTGTTGGATTTTCGTTTTTTTTAACATTTACCCATGGAGCAATGGCTTTCTATTATGATTTCACATTGGATTTTCTTTTCTGGACTGTGACTTTGGACACCATTCCTTTGGATTCTGATTTTTGGTTTTGCATTTTTTCATGGACATGCTTCTTTTTACTTTTTTTACATTCCCATTTCTGTTAGTTTATTTTTGATTCAATTCTTGTTTTCTTTAATACATATTTTTAGATCAAACTTCAATGTGTAGTATCATCTCATTGGTTTCATGCATATCATGATACAGGTTTGGAGATTCACTGACACCCATTGGGTGTATGTGAGGGACATGTGTTTGTTTCCAAACTTGCAATTGCAGTTCTATCATGTTGTTTCCATTTATGAGTGGGTGGATGCAATACTCGGGTGAGTGTTTTGCATTTGGAGGCTGACCATGGGGACCGGGGATCTAGATTGTGATGACATGTTGGCAGGGGAACATGAGTTGGACATGAGTGGGGGCCTGCTGGCAGGTGCCCCACGGTGCTGGGGGTGGGGGTGCAGGGGAACATGAGTTGGACATGAGTGGGGGCCTGCTGGCAGGTGCCCCACTGTGCTGGGGGATGGGGTGCAGGGGAACATGAGTTGGACATGAGTGGGGGCCTGCTGGCAGGTGCCCCACGGTGCTGGGGGGTGGGGGTGCAGGGGAACATGAGTTGGACATGAGTGGGGGCCTGCTGGCAGGTGCCCCACGGTGCTGGGGGGTGGGGGTGCAGGGGAACATGAGTTGGACATGAGTGGGGGCCTGCTGGCAGGTGCGCCACGGTGCTGGGGGGTGGGGGTGCAGGGGAACATGAGTTGGACATGAGTGGGGGCCTGCTGGCAGGTGCCCCACGGTGCTGGGGGTTGGGGGTGCAGGGGAACATGAGTTGGACATGAGTGGGGGCCTGCTGGCAGGTGCCCCACGGTGCTGGGGGGTGGGGGTGCAGGGGAACATGAGTTGGACATGAGTGGGGGCCTGCTAGCAGGTGCTCCACGGTGCTGGGGGGTGGGGGTGCAGGGGAACATGAGTTGGACATGAGTGGGGGCCTGCTGGCAGGTGCCCCACAGTGCTGGGGTGGGGGTAATAGGGGACATGAGTGGGGGCCTGGTGGAGGCTGCCCCTGACTGCTGGGGGGTGGGGGTGGTGGTAGACATGAGTGGGGGCCTGGTGGAGGCTGCCCCTGGTGGCTGGGGGGTGGGGGTGGTGGTAGACATGAGTGGGGGCCTGGTGGAGGCTGCTCCTGACTGCTGGGGGGTGGGGGTGGTGGGAGACATGAGTGGGGGCCTGATGGAGGCTGCCCCTGACTGCTGGGGGGTAGGGGTGGTGGTAGACATGAGTGGGGGACTGGTGGAGGCTGCCCCTGGTGGCTGGGGGGTGGGGGTGGTGGTAGACATGGGTGGGGCCTGGTGGAGGCTGCCCCTGCACTGCTGGGGGGTGGGGGTGGTGGTAGACATGAGTGGGGGCCTGTTGGCGGCTGCCCCTGCACTGCTGGGGGGTGGGGGTAATAGGGGACATGAGTGGGGGCCTGGTGGAGGCTGCCCCTGACTGCTGGGGGGTGGGTTGGTGGGAGACATGAGTGGGGGCCTGGTGGAGGGTGCCCCTGCACTGCTGGGGGGGGTGGTGGTAGACATGAGTGGGGGCCTGGTGGAGGGTGCCCCTGCACTGCGGGGGGTGGGGGTAATAGGGGACATGAGTGGGGGCCTGGTGGAGGCTGCCCCTGGTGGCTGGGGGGTGGGGGTGGTGGGAGACATGAGTGGGGGCCTGGTGGAGGCTGCCCCTGCACTGCTGGGGGGTGGGGGTGGTGGTAGACATGAGTGGGGGCCTGTTGGAGGCTGCCCCTGCACTGCTGGGGGGTGGGGGTAATAGGGGACATGAGTGGGGGCCTGGTGGAGGCTGCCCCTGACTGCTGGGGGGTGGGTTGGTGGGGGACATGAGTGGGGGCCTGGTGGAGGGTGCCCCTGCACTGCTGGGGGGGGGTGGTGGTAGACATGAGTGGGGGCCTGGTGGAGGGTGCCCCTGCACTGCGGGGGGTGGGGGTGGTGGGAGACATGAGTGGGGGCCTGGTGGAGGGTGCCCTTGGTGGCTGGGGGGTGGGGGTGGTGGGGGTGGTGGGAGACATGAGTGGGGGCCTGGTGGAGGGTGCCCCTGCACTGCTGGGGGGTGGGGATGGTGGTAGACATGAGTGGGGGCCTGGTGGAATCTGCCCCTTGTGGCTGGGGGGTGGGGGTGGTGGTAGACATGGGTGGGGCCTGGTGGAGGCTGCCCCTGCACTGCTGGGGGGTGGGGGTGGTGGTAGACATGAGTGGGGGCCTGTTGGAGGCTGCCCGTGCACTGCTGGGGGGCGGGGGTAATAGGGGACATGAGTGGGGGCCTGGTGGAGGCTGCCCCTGACTGCTGGGGGGTGGGGGTGGTGGGAGACATGAGTGGGGGTCTGGTGGAGGCTGCCCCTGACTGCTGGGGGGTGGGGGTGGTGGGAGACATGAGTGGGGGCCTGGTGGAATCTGCCCCTGGTGGCTGGGGGGTGGGGGTGGTGGTAGACATGGGTGGGGGCCTGGTGGAGGCTGCCCCTGCACTGCTGGGGGGTGGGGGTGGTGGTAGACATGAGTGGGGGCCTGTTGGAGGGTGCCCCTGGTGGCTGGGGGGTGGGGGGTGGTGGGAGACATGAGTGGGGGCCTGGTGGAGGGTGCCCCTGCACTGCGGGGGGTGGGGGTAATAGGGGACATGAGTGGGGGCCTGGTGGAATCTGCCCATGGTGGCTGGGGGGTGGGGGTGGTGGTAGACATGAGTGGGGGCCTGGTGGAGGGTGCTCCTGGTGGCTGGGGGGTGGGGGTGGTGGTAGACATGAGTGGGGGCCTGGTGGAATCTGCCCCTGGTGGCTGGGGGTGGGGGTGGTGGTAGACATGAGTGGGGGCCTGGTGGAGGCTGCCCCTGCACTGCTGGGGGGTGGGGGTGGTGGGAGACATGCATTGTTGATCAGTAGTGCAAGGTGACATGTGGGTTGGCTGGGGGGCATGCCCATGGTGGATGGGCTGCGTGCGGGACATGAGCAGGGGTGCAGGGTAGTCCCCCGTGGTGTGGGCTGCCTGCAGGGGCCGTGGAGGTTGTAGAGCGAACACCTGGGAGGACCCACACGGCCAATTCACGTGTAGTACTCCCCAGAACACCTTAAAAACACGTACCCTGCTGAAATCGCGTGTGGAACTTCCCGCGCACCCCTGAAATACACGTACCCTGCTCGCACGGGGCCATCGTGTGTGGAACTTCCCGCGCACCCCTAAAGTACACGTACCCTACTCGCACGGGGCCAATCGCGTGTGGAACTTCCCTCGCACCCCTGAAATACACGTACCCTGCTGAAATCGCGTGTGGAACTTCCCGCGCACCCCTGGAATACACGTACCCTGCTCGCACGGGGCCAATCGCGTGTGGAACTTCCCACGCACCCCTGGAATACACGTACCCTGCTGGAATCGCGTGTGATACTTCCCACGGACCCCTGTAATACACGTTCCCCGCTTGGCGTTTGCTGTTTGCCAGCCCTGTGAACTGGTCCAGGGTTAGCGCAGCCCTTTGCGATTATTTGGGGATTTTGAAGGCTTTTCCTTGCGCGAGGACGTTCTTGGGGGCGTAACTGTCCCTGCTGCAGGGTCGCTGCGCCACGCTGCGCCACGGCTGGTTTTGGATGCGAAAATCCATGAATACGCTGTGCGCGGAAATCGATTTTAGCGCACGCGGCTGGCGCAGACATTCGCATGGGCATGCTGTGCAACAGTCGCGTGCGCCACTTTTGTGCGATTTTCTATGAATTACCCTGTGTATAAGCGTTTGTAAGATTTGCTGGTAATCTCTGCTTTAGAGTAATGGTACTATCATTACATTCGAACCATCCACATTTCTTTTTTATATATGCAGTGTAGTGACCTGCATTGGTTGTGGCTCCTGCGTGGTAGATTATACCTATTGTTGTGAAGGTTTTCTTACCAAGTGATACTTGACCATGTGTGAATCCAGTCAGCTTGCAGTTGTTTTTGGTACCATCTGCACTGTAACATAAAAGCATTAGTATTATGTATTTACTATGTGTTTGTATTAGTTAGGTGGAGCGATTATCTGAATTGCAGGTAGTACATAATCTACCATGGTTTGCATTTTGTACAAATTGGTGTAATGAAAGGATTCACAATTAGGTATGGATACATACACAAAGCGCTCATTAGGGATTTGTTCCTGTGCCACATTGTTGCAGAGGGTGCATGTATGTTTCCACATGTATGAAATCTGGAAAATTTCATTTATAGGTATGTTTTTGTTTTGCAGTACTTGTAGTAAGTACATTAGAAATTCTTGTGGATCTTCTTGTGAGTTTATCGTGAATTTCACCATTCCAGCACAGTAGTCCAATTCTTGTCTTATTCCATGAACACTATATGTGTTGTCAGGATTATTTGTTGCGTTTCTATGAAGGACTAACATTTGCGAACACAATTGGTCTGTACTGTGTAAGTAAATGTTGTCAACAATTGGTGGCAATTGAAATTGAATATCCATTGCTACATTTGCGTAGCAACTTACACTAGTTATATTTGAAAATTTGAATGGACCAGATAGTTCTGTGTGTTCAAGTCATATTTTCGGAATGTGTGTTGCTGTCATGATGCCCGCTCCCGGGGAGTCGGTTCAAGCCCGGCGTCCCCGAAAGCGGACATCCAGTCCCCAAGGAAGGACCCAGCAACCCCATATAGGGGCCCTTTGGACAATGTCCTGGCGCCAGGCTCATAAAAGACATCAGTCCTGGCGCCATAGGCGCCAGGCTCATTATGGGAATGCTTGGGTGCACTTACCTGATGCAGACCATGCTGCAGGATCCTGGCCTCCTTGAGGCCTGAAAGGAACTACTTTACCTGTGGGACTAATTTACCATCCGGGCGTGGTCGGGGAAGGATACATACCTGATTGGAGGAAGGATACATACCTGGAACTTCTTCCAAGGCTATTTAAACCCCACCCGAACAGCCACATGTGCTTTGCGTTGTTCTGCATCTAGCAGCTGGACGCTCACTGTGTCTGCTCCTGCATCCTGACTTCTGCCACGCCTACCAGCATCCTGGATCACCTGCAAAGGAAGAGAAGAAGAGAACAGAAGAAGGAAAAGTCCTTACCTGCTAAATCCGCATCCCGGAGACATCTTGCCGACAATCCTGAAAAGGAAGACTTTAATTTAAAAGCTCAACGCGTCGATCGCTGCAGCGCCGCATTCCACTCACCTTTACAGGGCTCCTCCATGTTCAGCAGCGATCATCCGGATTCGCAGTCACGCCCCAGCGCCTAGGGAGAAAAAGACCAGAACAAAAGGTGAGAGAGAGAAGGGAATAAGGAAAGCTAAATCTCCATGTTAAGACTTACATGTTGATTCATTCCCTCTTCATTTCGGGTCCGCGCCGCATCCTGGCATTTCCGGACCCCGGCCCCTAAGGGGAAAAAGAGACATCAGCGTTAATGAGCGAATGAAAAGACATTACCAAAAAACGCTCATTAAAGACTTACCTGATTTCTACAAGGATTTCACATCTCATCTCGGGTCGGTGCCTGTTCTCCGGCATTCCGTACCCCGGCCCCTATGGGGAAAAAGACACTAGCATTAGTACATTAATGCATGGTCACAAGGGGAACCTCTTATCAAAAAACTTACCTGGAAGCCAAGCAAGTTTGGTTCTCACCAATTCGAAAATCCAGTGAAGTAATTGGATACCAACGCGCCCCTGCATCAGAAGCAGGATGGAGAGCTTGTCCTTCCAGACCCTAAGAAGGATACTTCTGCGAGCCAGACAAGCCAGATTTGGGGGCCCGGTCCAGTCCGTCTTCCGAACCCTGCGCATCACCTTAGAAGAGGTCACAGCAGCGCGAACCAGGCCAGTGCCTGTGGGAGTCAGGTGAGCGTAACTGAACGCGAAGCCTTCCTACAAATTCCTACCCAGGCGCTATGGAAAGTTCTGAGACTGATCAGATGGCCCAATTACTGGGGGAATTACGGGCCGAAGTACATGCCGCTCGTCAAGAGACTAATGCCCTCAGGAGGGAATTAATAATATCAAAGGAAAGAACTGATGACCTTGCCAGACAGCTTTTGCAAGGTCAAGCTGGGCAAACTCCTCTACCCGGTTCTGGAGGGAACCCCGCTCCTGTGGTTTCCAGTAGCCCTGTGCAGATTAATCTACCTGGAAACATGCCGCTGGCCCCACCCGAACGCTTTGCTGGGGACCCCAAACGATTCGCCGTATTCATGAATCAGTGTCGTTTGCACTTCCTATGCAGACCTGGGTCCTTCCCTAATGATCAGACCAAGGTAGCCTTTGTATTGTCATATCTCAGCGGCTGCGCTGCCGATTGATCAGTTCCACTGGTTACTCAAGATGACCCAATTCTCCGTGATTTTCAAAGGTTTCAAGCAAGCATGGAAAGGTTATTTGCTCGACACTCTCAGGGGCAGGCTCTGGATGACGAACTTCTATCCCTGCGACAGGGCAATCAGGACCTCCTATTCTATATTGCAACCTTTAATAGACTAATTGTGGAAACGGGATGGCCAGAGGATAAAAGAGTCACGTTGTTTTATCGAGGCCTTTGCGGAGAACTTAAAGATGTCTTGGCCCAAGTTGTAAATCCGCCCCAAGAATGCACAGAGTATATAGACTTAGTGGTCCAATTGGATAACAGACTTCAAAACAGAAAAGCAGATCGGTCCAGGTTTGAGACCCGGGTGTTGGTCAAGACCCATGCTAATCCCAAGGGAGTTGATGTCTCTGAGCCTATGCAAATTGGAGGGGTTAAAGGACCCTTAACTCAAAAGGAACGTGAAAGGAGGCGGCAGTTAAAATTATGTCTTTATTGTGGGAATTCTGGCCACTTTCTACGAGATTGCCTGGCAAAACCGCCCCGAAAGGCGGTAGGAGCCGCTGATAAAAACCATGAAGACTCTGTTTCGGGAAACGACTCTGCCCGACAAGTGTAGGGGTCCGCTTGCCGAGCTTGAAAACTAACTCTCAGACCTCGCATTTCATTGTGCCAATGGTTCTCGTAGATCCAGAACAGCCTAAGCGGTTGCATGCAATAAAGGCATACATCGATAGTGGGGCTATTGGAAACTATGTGGATTGTGAATTGGTCTCTAGGATTAACCTCCCTCTCCGTCCTAAAACCAGCAAAGATGTCATCACCACAGTCGATGGAACTGAAATTGCCTCTGGACCGGTAACACATTCCACTACTGAGGTGACTCTTATTGGTCCCGACGGCCATCGGGAGGTTGTTGTGTTTGATGTAATCAAGGCTCCACAGTTTCAGGTTATTCTTGGAATCCCTTGGTTAGAGACACATAATCCTCGAATTGATTGGCGAGCTAAGAGAATAACCTTCACGGATTGTACACAAACCTGCTACCCAGAAAACCTGAAGATTAATCTAGCATCTGTAACCTCTGCCTCCATGCAACTACCTCCGGAATACCAAGACTTTTAGGACGTCTTGGTTAACACGTTACCTCCTCACAGATCGTACGATTGCCAAATCGATCTGGTGCCCGGTGCACAACCCCCTTGTAGCAGGATTTATGCCCTTACCGAACCTGACAATCTGCATTTGAGACAATATTTGGATCAATACCTAGCTAATCGTTTTGTTCGCCCGTCAAAGTCCCCGGCATCCTCGGCTTTGTTCTTCGTGCCCAAAAAAGAAGGCGACCTTAGAACTTGTATCGATTACCGCGCATTGAACCAGATAACGGTTAAAAACCGTTATCCTCTGCCTCTGATCCCTGAACTCCTTGACCAGGTGAAGGACGCTTGCATATACACCAAGTTAGATCTCCGGGGGACGTATCATCTGGTACGAGTTAAAGAAGGCGACGAATGGAAAACTGCCTTTCGTACTAAATACGGATTATTCGAGTACCAGGTGATGCCTTTCGGATTGTGTAACAAGCCGGCTGCCTTCCAATACTTCATGAATGATGTCCTTCGGGAACTCATCGATGTTTGTGTTGTCGTATATATCGATGACATTCTGGTGTACTCCTCTTTGGAATCTCTTCACAGAAAACACGTCAGGGCAGTACTTGAAAAACTGCGCCAACACAAACTATTTGCTAAATTGGAGAAATGTGTTTTCCATACCACAGAAGTCGAGTTTCTAGGTTTCATCCTGACACCCAAAGGAGTTCGAATGGACTCAAGAAAAGTGGATGCCATCCTCAAATGGCCATCACCTAGCTCTGTAAAAGGGGTTCAAAGCATGCTCGGCTTTGCCAATTTCTATTGCAGGTTTATCCCGGAATTTTCACGCGTGGTACAACCCATTACTGCACTCTTGAGGAAAAATAAACGTTTTGAATGGTCTGAAGAAGCCGAGCAGGCCTTTCAGGATTTAAAAGCTAAGTTTACCTCCGCACCTATATTGAAACACCCGCGTCCAGATCTCCCTTATGTCGTCGAGACTGACGCATCCAGCCTAGCCATGGGAGCTGTCCTGTCCCAAAGAGATCCCGAAACCAACCAACTGCATCCCGTAGCATTTTGGTCCAGAAAATTCTCGGCACCCGAGGTTAATTATGCAATCACGGACAAAGAACTGTTAGCCATTAAGTCCGCTTTTAAAGCCTGGCGGCATTATCTGCTTGGCGCTCGACATACCATCACAGTGATCACTGATCACCGGAATTTACAGTATTTGAAAACCGCCAAGGCTCAGTCATCACGGCAGCTCCGATGGGCTTTGTTTTTCGCTGAATTTGATTTCGTGATTACCTATCGACCTGGCTGCAAGAATGGCAAAGCAGACGCCTTATCCCGAATTGGAATGGGAGAATCTGATACAAACTCAGAACCAGTACCAATAATTCCCGAACAGAGGATTCTAGGCATGACTTCGTTACAGACGCTTGAAGACATTCAAGCCAGAGTGAAACAACTCCTGGACCCTACAACCTTACAGGAATGGATACAAAAGGGATCAGACTTTACCATAGATAATGGTTTACCTTATTTCCAAGGACGCTTATTCCTGCCACATAAGGAATTACACGAACTAGCTATTTCCGGTTATCATGATACATTAATAGAGGGACACCCCGGTATTGCCAAGACAGAGGAAAAAGTGAAACGACAATTTTGGTGACCATCTTGGCGAAAAGATGTTAAATCTTTTGTGATGTCCTGTGGTGTTTGCGCCCAAAATAAAAGTCAAAAGAAAAGACCAGCCGGTCTCCTTAAACCTCTAGACATACCACCATCACCCTGGCACACCCTATCAATGGATTTTATTACGGACATGCCTCCTTGTTCGGGGTACAATACTATTCAGGTAATTGTGGATTTGTTTTCCAAAATGACCCACTTTATTCCTTTGAAAGGTTTACCTTCAGCTTCTGTCCTAGAAGAGGTCACAGAGGTCACAGAGGTCACAGCAGCGCGAACCAGGCCAGCGCCTCCGTGGGAGTCAGGTGAGCGTAACAGTTGCTTATTTGAAGTAATAGGTTCTTCTTTGGTTGTGGTAATTGATGAAGTATTAGCTTCTTTTACTCTCTTTGGAGGATTTGCAGTGATATCCTGTTGCATTTCTGTTTGAATTAGTTTTCTTTTACAACATTTTCCTTTTTGTGGAACAGGATATGTTTTTAGATGAGGGGTGTATAGTGAACGTAGTCTATTGTATTCTAAAATGCAAGGAATATCAATGTTTACTTTACTTGCATCAAAGTTGATTAGAAATAGACCGTCAAGTGTACGTAAGCGTGATAGTCCTATGTAGCTCATGCCTTCTTTAAAGACTGTGTTCCCAATATCCATCAATGCTTTGTCTAGGGTAAGACCTTGTGATTTGTGAATGGTGACTGCGTATACTAGAGTTAGAGAAAATTGTTCTCTGCGTAGATATATGTCTTTGAAGAGAACGAATCGAGCTGTTGAGCGCCCTATCCTTTTTACTTCTGAATGTTTGTCAAAGAGAATATTGACAACTGAATGTTGTTACGTGGGTATGTTTGAAAGCCAACAACTGTACCCAGTGCTCCATTAACTAGCCCTTGCTCCACGTCAAGGTTACGTTTAAGCATTACTCTACACTTTAAGGATAATTTTAATATTTTCTCCAAACCAGCTGTGTTGGAGATATCATTTTCTAAGGTATTTAGTCTTGCTGTGGCTTGTTGACACATGGGTAGTGTCATACCATGTACGTTCAGTTTGTCTGTGGAGCAAATTTAAATTATTGGTTGCATTACTTTTTCAACATTGTTTAATTGAATTTGGAACAGCTTGCAAGAGTTGGCATTAAGGACATACAATTGACATTTTTGTGTGCTAATTGTTCCGTGACATAAGTAGCACATGAGTTATGGCCATAAAGTGCATGGATGTGCCGGGTTTTTAATATTGCTTGTGCTTCTTGAGATAGTACACCAAATCTAATACTTTTTAAAATTTTGGCGTAAGTGAGGTCTGCAGATTGGCGCATCTTTTCTGTTAATTCTCTGTATTGGAAATGTTGTCAAAGGTTGACATTTCATATGCTGCCAACTGTTTTACGGCAGAGTTTGTGTCCTAAGGTTTTAAAATAGGTTCACCTTTCACTGGTGTCAATTGAAGAAGATCTCCGAAACAATAATGTGTTTTCCTCCAAAGAGCTCTTCGTAGTTTGTTTTAAGTACTTCTTTCAATCTGAGGTGAATCAAAGCCAGCATTAGGTTGGAGACCATGTTCACTTCATCTATTAGTAGCATTTTCATTTGTTTTAATACTATGCATAGTTCCATTGCAGCTTCTGTAGAAAGTTGGTAATATTCTAATTTGTTTTGGTGTTCTAATGGAAGGAGTAGTAATCGGTGTAAGGTGACACCGACTATGTTGTAGGCAGCTAAACCTGTGGGGGCAGTTACAACCGCTGACAGTTTGTTGTTTGTCAATTGTTGAAGGAACTTGCTGATGATTTTGATTAAGAATGTTTTGCCTGAACCAGCTTCACCACTGATGTATAGTAGTATAGGTCTGTAATTTTGGCAGGTACATTCTTTATTTCCATGTTGTACGCCATGTGCAATTTGTTTGTTACTTTGTGAAAAATGGTGCGCTGCTCTTTGTTCAATTTTGATTGTAGTACAGTTAAGTCTTCTGTATCTTCTTCATAGTGACACATGGTGTTTTCTACTTCTGTCACAGCTAATTCTGCCTCATTTGCTATTAGTGGCTGTCCCAGTGGTTCTTGGCTTCCTGTTACAGAAGGTTGACTACTGTCGGGAGTGTCCTTATCTACTTGGGCCTGGAGTTCTTCTTCGTGTTGCTGTTCATTGTGCAACATTATTTTGTACTGCGTAAAGTTTACATCGGTGGTAGTGCTTTCATTTGCTTTGAAAGCATCTTCATAGAAGTCATAGTTTTGTAGTATCTCTTCTTCTTTTTGCCATGGTTTAAAAAGTTGTAGAAGGGACATGTAATATAGTTCTTTATGTTGAGGAGTTTTTAATGACAATTTGATATGATTATTTGAGCTTTGTTTGGTAAGTTTCACTAAGCTGCCTTCACAATCTGTAACTTTATATCTACCTTTTTTTTTCCATCGGGTTTTATATTATTTTTGTATGTGGTATAGACACATGGTTTCCAAAGTGGTACTCCTGTTTGGGTATTATGTGTCTAGTAAATGGTTTTCAAAATGTCTTGGCTGTTGGGATCATTTTTGGCTATTGTTTCTATGTCATCGTATGATTTGAGAACTCTTTTTCTAGATTTAGCAGGTCCAAGACTTAGCTATACTATATTTTCAGATGTTCCATACAAAGCTGTTCCGGTTAAACGATCTGCAGCTTCCTAGGAGCCATATTCTCTATGAGAGAGCATTTTTATGCCTATGCTGTACAATTTCTGAGATAGTGTTTTGTCTGATGATTGGTCATTCCAGAGGTCTTGAAGCTCTGTTTTTTCTGCTTTTGGTAAGTAGGCTGTAACATATCGTACAACTGCAGTGGAATTGTCTGCAATGTACTGCACATCTATGTTTGCATTCCATAAGAGGGCAATGATTGCATTGTAATCATTGATATATTTTGCTTCTTCTGTTCTTTTTATGTAATATGTGTTCTTAGGTGATTAACCTTTAACACAATGTCTAACTGAAGACATGAAGTTGTTCACTTCACCTTTTTCTGTAACTGGTCGAGGGAAACCAAAGCAGCATTTGGTGTAGTATTTCCCTTTGTTTTTGTATTTGCTATGACAATATTTGACACATTTGTGTCCTTGAATTTGTACAATTTGTGCATGAAGATCACTATTTGTTGCTTCGATGTAATTTCACAATTGACATATTTTTCGATAAACTGTAAAACAGTGGCATCACTGTCTTGACCAAATTTAGGAGCATCTTTAATCCATAAAAGCATTTGGATATGTGGTGCTCCTCTGGCTTGGTATTCTTTTCTCCAAAAGAAGTGTTGCACTTCACCGAGAGGAGGAACAGTTTTATTACAAATAAAGTGTAGCATAGCAATGAAACAATGATGGAAATATCTTGAAACGTTAACAGGATCTAGAGAGCAAAGTTCTCCAAGGGTTAGTATATCTATGTTTGTTTTGCTTTTGTTTGCTATGCGTAGGAAATCATGTAAATCTTCCCATGCATATTCTGCACAACTTAATGTAACAAAGCAAGTGGGTGGGCCAAGGTTTCTTATCATACAACGTACATCTCCATGACGTCGGAACCAGTACTCTTTCGTACCACGCATGTTTGCTAACAGATTTGTAATGCTGATTGTAAAACCTCATCTTTTTCTTGCACTTTTTGTATTAATTGCGTAGCTGACATATTTTGAAAGTGGTTTCCTGATTTCAATGTGTGTGCAACTCCGTAACATAGAGTTGCTAGTTCACTTTCAAAGAGTAGGTGGAATATGTATTCCACATTTTGTCTAAATCTGGGATCTTTAGAATACATTCGTAACAAACGGTATTGTGATGCTGTTATCTGAATGGGTCTATCATCGTACCTTCATCCTTTGCCAGTAGGAAAGAGTAGAGGAAAAGCATGTGCTTCTATATTTCTTTCCCATATGCTGATTGGTGATCCTTTGGTTTGTCGCATTAGGTACGTTTCTAGTGCATCATCTATGCTGTCATTAGAGTGTAATGGATGAATTGTATAATGGTCTAAAATACTGGATACTGTAGCAGGATTTAGAAGTTCAAATTGACCAGTTTCTGGTGACTCTTGAATTATTTCAGTTGTTTCCCTTAGGTTTTCTTCAATATTTATTTCTTTGTAGTATTCATTATTGTCTTTTAGATATTGCAAGGCTTGTCTAACTTTATGTAATCTACGAGTTGTTGCCAATTTATTTTGTCTTTTGTAGGTACATCATTTACTAAGACAATTAAAGATTGCTCTATTGGAGGTTGCACTTCCAGAGTGTGCACATTTTCTTTCAGATCTAACGGTAAATAAACTACTTTTCCACGAACGCCTTTCACCAATTCAGAGGGAGGTAATTTTGATGGTTTTGGTTGAAGGCGTATTATTACTTGAAATGGGTGCACTGTTTGAATTATGATGCTCTCATATCAATTGAGTTGTTACAGGGGTTTTGGTAGTGGGAATAATTCCAAGTTATTTGTGATAGCACGTGAAGGAGTTTGGTTGCTGTCAAGTTTTGTAGTGCAGTAACTGCAAAGTATTAAGGGGTCAGTGATTTTGTATTTGTTTTCTGCTATAAGGTAGAGAGCTAATTCAAACCATTTGGAATCTTCATTGTCTTCTATTTTGTATGTTACGTCTACAGTTTTTATGTTACTTTTATAAAAAGTTCTGCGGCAACACACACAAACATGGTTTGGTACTTCAGCGCATGTACTTTTAAATGTTAGTATTTCTTTTTTGTATGTGTGTAGTAGAAGGTTGCCATGTGTAGAATTGTTGCTAGTCTGTTGTAAAGCTATTGCATTTTGTAAGTGGCTTTCACTTCCAAAATATGTTTTCTGGATATGGTCGATTTCATCGATTAGGTCTTTGCCTGTACCATGTAGATGATTGTTATTTAAATTGGCTAGTGCTAAAGCAGAACGTTTAGCATAGTACAGTTTATAGACTAGATTTCTTATAGTTGAATGATGTGTTGATATCATTTTAATATGATGGAATGTGCTTTTACAAATAGGTCCTGAAATGCAGGCTAATGAATGTCCTTGTAGTTCTGTGTATTTGCGCACTGGACAGTTATCCATATTTTGCAGCAGTTTTGTTTTGATTTTGTCTTTGCCTTTCACAAACTGATTGAGGAACTGGCGTAAAGATTTGAAAGATTTTTTGGGAATGTTACATATTGACGTGCATGGCCATTTGTATACTGGACGTTCTGGTTCAGTCGAATGGATTGGTAATTCTGAGGTTTCTGGGGATATTTTTGTAAGCAGTATTTCTTGTTCCATTATGGTATTGTTAAGTTTTTCATAACCTCGTCCACTGCTATGTGTGGCAATTGTGTTTATTTGGTTTTGTTTGTATGCTTCTTCATTAAAATATCGTTCTGTGCTCGTGGTGTGACTCCATTCACCTCCACAGATATTTAAGAAGTTATTTTGTTGACATTCCGTTTATTGAGGAGTTTTTTTTTAAATTTAGTAGTTAGTTTTGTTAGTGCTTTCATTCTGTTTAACACTAAAATAAATAACTTTCTTTTGAGAAGGATTGCAAATCAAATCTTCTAAGATTAATTTTCTACGGTAGGTATTAAGGGTTGTGCATGATTTGTCTCCTGTTTTTATAAGATTCTGAAGGACTCTGTGGCAGAACATTTTTGCTAAAATACTTTTTTTGGTATGGTTTCTTGCTAGTATATCAACATTTATAGGAGCAGTTTTAGCAGTAGTGGTAGCTGAATTCTTGTTAATCAGTTTCTGTTTTGTTTTACATTTTGATAGAGGAGGCAAAGTTTCTGTACTGGAAGCTTGTTTTGTTTCGCTAAATGACTGTATTAGGTGTTTTGTTTGAACTTTTTGTACAAACTCTGTTAGAGATGGATGCTTATTTTGGACACTTTTATTTTCATTTGCTCTATTTCTGCGTTGCTTTCTACAGACTTGCTTTTTGGTAGGCATTCTTTGGGGTCTCTTGAAAATAAAAAGAAGGTATGGGTTGGGCCGTTCTGCAATGTATGGGTGGTGTGTGTATGAGTGTCGGAGTATGATGGGAAAGATGTATGTGGTGGTGTGTGATAGTGCATTAGGCAGCAACAATTAGTCGGGAAGGCTATTCTTCTATTTGTGTGTTACTATACTGCGGTTCAGATGAGAGTAGAAAGTGAGCTAGTGGTGAGGTGAAGCATTAATAGTAAACCTAATGGTATAAAATTAAAAAAGTTCTTTGTTTTGTAATACTAACATTCTAGGGGTTGAGTTATGTTATTTGTGTTCCAAAAAACGGGGATTGTGTGCCATTCTGCCTGTTTAATAAATGGGGATTTGTGGGCAGAATGGTTGAAAAATCTCCGTTTTTTTGTGCGCAAATTACATGAATGAACCACACAGTGTGTTTGAGGAACAGAAAGAATATTAAGGTAGTATTGTACTTACTTACGTGGAATGAGCAGGTTTCTTCGGATATTTTGTTTGTAGTTCAGATGCTGCTGATTTTCAGGACAGTGGTCTTCACTGCAATTGTAAAAGAAAGAAATTAGTAATTGTGTGTGTTTATAGCACTGAGGTTAATTCAGATGTTGATTTTTATGTTTTTGTAGTAGTATTCTTGTTTGATATCTGAACATAGTGTATGCATGCATTTCATTTGACTATGTGCAGCTTTTATATTTCATTTACAATATGTTAGTTCAACATGCTTTGCAAATGAGTAGAATTTGAAGTGTATGAAATTCACTTGGTTTTCTAAAGCTGTGTTGCAGATAGCAGACAGGTTTGGAAGTGACAGTTGATTATAGTAGTTGGGAAACATTGCTATAAATTCATTTTATAGGTTATGCAGGTTTAGTGGCATTACTCGGTTTATATGCATTCATAAGAGTTGTATATGTACTGTCAATAAAATATGCATACCTGTAGTTTGTATTCATGCATGTGGATATGCGAGCAGCTGTAAGTAGAAATCTTGGAGACTTGTAGAGTAGTTTTTGTAGTAGGTGCTTTCCAATGATATGAGACTTGTACTTAGACTGATCAACAGTACATTTGAAGTGCGGAACTCTGATGATGGAGTTAGATCTAGAGGTCTTGGATGTGATTGGTGGATGGTTGTGTGACTGCTTAGCTGTATCCAATGAGGGAATGGCACCAAGAGTGATGGGAAAGGGTAGAAGGGCTGGCGAAGAGTTACATGCCTCGCGGACACCGCGGCTGTCCGCGAATAGGGCATGCCACATCCGGGTTTTTCAAGCAAATCCAGCATGGAAAGGGGACTGTTGGGATCAGCCAATCAGATGTTGAGGTTGTGGATTTGTGTTGAAAGAGACTGTGTGTAGTGAAGATGGCATAGTTGGAGAAAGTCAGGGTGTTGGTTCTTGGAGATATGTTTGTGCATGCTTTACAGCAGTATGCTCAATGCAGGCATGTGGCAAACTATTTCGATGTTAAAGGAGTGGAGATGGTGTGGAGTGCTGTGCCTGATTGCAATGTACAGTGAATTGTACAAGTTTGTGAAGATATGGGCAGGATGAACAGTCCCCATCTGGTAGTTTTGCACTATGGTGCTTTCCATTTGGGCTACGTCAGTGCCCCTACTTTGTTGGCAGATTTGGAACAGTCGGTTCAAGCAGTAATGAACATCCTTCCAAATGCGAAAGTAATTTTTTCTGGATTACTACCGAGGGCAATATGGGACAATAGTTTTTTTGTCCTCAGCAAAACATTGGTAGGTGTGCAATCAACCGAGGCATGTGTGCTTTCATGCTTAGAGCTGGTATGTTTTTCTGTAATAATGAGAATATTGATTCCAGTAATAATAATAATAATTTGGCATTTATATAGCGCTATGAACCCTCAGGTATCTGAGCGCTGCTTAATATTACCCACTGTGTGTGGTGCTCATTTATCAACCTCAGAAGGATGAAAGGCTGAGTTTGGCCCCACCAGGGTTCGAACCTGTGCTAGCAGGCTCTGCACGGATGTCAAAGTGAGCGCTCTACTCCCTCAGCCACTTGAATGCTGTTTAGTTTAAAGAAGATGGCATTTCCTTATCTTTTTTGGGAAATGCCATGGTGTTTGGGAATGTAAGGGTTGCTTTGGAGAAGGTTGTGTGAAGATTTTAGTAGTAAAGTAAGAAGAAAAAAACCCCCAAAAAATACAAAATAACAGGTGTCTGTCAAGCATCTGCAAAAAAACCAAAAAAACAGCTGTTTTCAGAGCCAACCTCAAAAGAAAAATGGGGCACACTATTTAAATTTACATTCACCGCGCTCAGATTTTCGATATGTCCGCTGACATGGTGGTAGTCCACAGACAGCGTGTATTACATACAGGGATTTCGTGGTGGAGAGGCTTGCAAATGAGAATGAGCAGAGCTAGGGATTGGTCAGTAAAGTTTACTGGGTGTGTTGTGTAAGGAGAGATTTTGTCAGAATGTCTTTTTCCAGAGAGAAGAACAGATAGCTATGGCTGTGTGTTGCCGAAAACAGATTATCTGGATTTTGGGAGACTCATGGATACATTGGTTTGAGGTGCATGCAGAACGCTGTGGAGTAGCTGCAGATCTTGGATTCCCTCATGTGGAAGTGCACTGGCATGGAGTCCCTGGAATGAAGTGGCTGGACTTGGTACCTCTCTGTGCTACTTCAGAGACAGAGCATCATCCAGACATAATTATAATTCATTGTGGAGGGAACAGTTTAGGACATGTGTCTGGAATTTCTTTGCAATTTGCAATGAAAGAAGGACTTGGGAAGGTCATGGACATGTTTCCGAATTCCCAAGTAATTTTTTCTCGTATTGCGCAAAGACAGATGTGGCTGCGTTCTTCTTCCTTTGGTCCACAAATGGAGAAAGCGAGGCGCAATGTCAATAAGGCTGTTTGTGCCTTTCTTTTTTTTTATTTTCTTAAATTTCTTTATTGTTTTTTTTAAACAACAACAAACACATAACATTCAAACAACTTTAACATAGATGGCTTATTGGCACTTCGTACGGATCTTGTCTTTCCATTGTGGTTTCATAGTTTCCCCAACGACCTTATCAGTTCGGTCTGGACCTCCCGTGGAGTCGAGCACCAGGTCTGGTAGGCACAATGTTCTATTCTTGGGCTTCGTGCTAGCCTTACTATTTCAACTACGGATCCTCTATTTCCGAGGGATCTTCAGAGTTTCCTTCCTCCGGGTGGCCAAAGAGGTCTTGTATTAGTGTGTTCCATGCAGACAACTTGTGCGCAGTTTCACCTTCCCCTCTTGTCACTGCTCTTGTCCGCACCACTGTCTCTGCCTGCGCCCACTTCTGAAAGTCTGACCACCATGCCTCCACACGCGGGCCCTCCTTTGACTTCCATGTCATTGCTATCCGTCTCTTGGCCAGTATACTTATCAAATCTTTCATCTTTGCCAGATGCGAATCATGCTTACCCCCTCTCGAGAAGAGGCCCAGTAGGTACTTTTCGGGATGTTCCGCCTGGATTTGAAGTCCACTTCCCGCTATCTTGAGTCTGATCCCGTCCCAGAACTCCCGTATCACTGGGCAGGACCAGAACATGTGTACCATGTCCGCTTCTTCTGACGAGCAGCGGGGGCACCGGCTCTGAGCTCCTGTATGGACTTTATTCATCTTCTTGGGTGTGAGATACGCTCTATGCACTACGTATAGCTGCGCCTGCCTAAATCTTGCATTTCTGGATACCTTTTTTGGGTATCGTAAGGCCCTAGTCCATTCTTGATCGCTGAGGGGCCTCCCCAACTCCTCCTCCCAACGCTGCCTCGTGTGTTGTTCCTGTGGGTCCTTGGCCTTCAGTAGCTGTTCGTACAACTTGGAGGTTGTGTGCGTTCCCTCTGCAATGTCATACCATACATCTAATGCTGTTTCCTCGTCCTGGTCTTCCCAATCTGGCCATCTTCCCGTGATGTTTCTCAGTATGCCGGTATATAGGATGAATTGACCCATATGTATTTCGTATTCATCTACCATTTCGTGGAAGTCCGCCCACCTTCCCTCCCTTCTCAGGTCTCCAATTTGTGCTACCCCTTTAGCCTCCCAGTGTGCTCGGTATGTTGCTAATGTATTTGTGTTCCCTCCCAGGAGACCCGCTAGAGGGATTTGCGTTGACTGCGGATCCTTTACCCCTTGGAGTTTCCACACTCTTTTCCATAAGTCCACTGTGATGTTAAGCATGTTCGGCAGGGTTCTGAGCCGGGGTCTATCGAGCCATAGTATTTCCCTTAGGTAATACTGTTTCATTGCAGGTTGGAAAATGCAAGTGTCTATTGTTTCGTCTTCCCCCAGCCATTTTACTGCAAATTGCAGCTGCCCCGCTAAATAGTACTTCTTAAAGTCCGGTAGTCTGATACCCCCTTCTTCGTAGTCCTTCTGCAGGGTCCTTATTGCGATCCTATTTCTCCCTCCCCCCCATAGGAATGAACGCGTTATTGTATTTAGTTTGGTGAAAAAGGCCCTGGGTATGTTGTATGGGATGTTCGTGAGGAAGTATAATAGGCAGGGCAGCACCACCATTTTCAGGAGGGCTGCTCTTCCCATCATTCCCAGTGGTAGTGTCCCCCAGAAAGTCATTGACCGCTGCGTTCTATCTAGAGCGACAAGCGTGTTGGATGCATGGGTATCAGCGGTATTATGATGTATCCCTATACCCAAATATTTAAAGGTGCGGGGCGCCCACGTCAGACCCAGGTCCGGCAAACAATGGGGGGGACGTGTTTCAGTCCTGCCAAGGGGAAGAGGAGGGACTTCTCTTTAATAATCGCTATGCCCGAAAGCCTAGTGTAGGCCCCGATCGCCTCTAGGAGGCAGGGTCGGTTAGTGGTTGGCTCGCGTACGAATAGGAGCATATCATCCGCTTATAGCAAGATTTGGTGGAGCACCCCATCTATGTCTAGTCTTGTGTCTCTATATTATGCTCTAAGGAATACCACAAATGGCTCTAGAGCCAGGATATATAACATTGGCAATAGCGGGCACCCCTGCTTGGTTCCCCTATGTATCTTCCACTCCTCGGAAATGAATCACCCCGTTTTCACCCTTACTCTGGGTTCCTTGTATAGTAACCTGATCCACCGGAGGTACCCCTCCCCGATACCAAAGTGGGCGAGTACACCCATCAGCCATTCCCAACGCACAGAATCAAAAGCTTTGACAGCGTCCAAAGACACTATTACACTCTCGTCTTGCAGTCGATTTGTCTCATCTATCACATGGTGAAGTCTGCCTAGGTTCCAGGACGTGTTCCTTCCTGGAACGTAGCCCGTTTGGTCCGGGTGGATCAGCGTGGGTATTACCTGTTTTAAGCGGTTGGCTAGGACTGCCGTTAGTATTTTGGCATCCTGATTAATAAGGGATATTGGCCTATAGGAGGCGCATTTCCTGGGGGGCTTCCCTGGTTTGAGAATCGGGACAATTATCGATTCTGACAGGCTTGTCGGGAGACACATGGTCTCATATGCGTCTTGGAATGTCTCAAGCAGTTTCGGGGCAATGGCGCTCTTGTACGTCTTGTAGAATTCCCCCAGAAGCCCATCCGGGCCCGGGGTTTTGCCGATGGGAAGCTCTGCGATCACCATCTCTATTTCTTCCACCGTGAGGGGTGCATCCAGCAGCTGGGCCTGTTCCTCCTCCAGCCTCAGCATCCCTATTTTTACCAGTGCATCTGTTATGTCCTCCGGGTCTATTTCTGGATTCGGGGCGTACAGTTGCTCATAAAAACGCGCAAACATTGTGTTAATGTGCCCTTGGTCCCTCATCTCTGTCCCGGTGTGATCTTCTAACACCGTTATGGGATCTTTTTTATTCTCTTGTCTGGTAAGCCAGGCCAGGAGCCTGCTAGGTTTATCCCCTTCCGCGTGTAACCGCTGTAGGTACCTCCCATAGTTTATCCTCCCTAGTTTTTCCCAGAGCAACATACATTTAGTCTGCAGCTCTATCAGCTCTCCAGTTTCCTCCCCCTCTAGTCCCGCTCGTTGTTCTCTCAATCCGATCACCCTCTCGAGTTCATTCAATTCCCTCATGGCCGCCCCGTCAATCCTCCTGTTTTGCCTATTGCCGCTCCCCTTATTACCACCTTGAATGCGTCCCATAATACGGCGCCACTCTCAACACTGCCCTCGTTTTGCTCAAAATAATCATCGATTACCTCATGGAGGTGTTCCTCAAACTCACCCTCCCTCAGGGCCTCTGCTCGAAGTCGCCACGTTGGGATAGGGGCTTTCCTATTGATGTGTGCCCATGTCGCCACTACTGGGGCATGATCAGAGAGTGTGCCTGCTTTAATGGTGATTCCCATGATATCTTGTAGTGATTCCCTGCCCACGAATATATAGTATATACGTGTGAATGTTCCATGTGGTGCGCTGTAGTGTGTATAACCCCTCCCCTCCCCATGTACCTGCCTCCATACGTCTTCTAGCTGTAGCTGCTCCAGGATCCTACACAGTTCTTTGGCTGGAGGCGCCGGCTTCTTGTATTTATTATCAGATCTGTCGAGGAGGGGATTCAAGGTGCAGTTGAAGTCGCCGGCCCAGATGAACGTCGCCTCCCTATATTGCGCTAACTTGGGCGCTAGCTTTCTGAAGAAGTCCGTTGCATCAGTAGTCGGTGCGTAGGTGTTGACCAGGCATACCTCCTTGTTTTCTTGCATGCCATGCACCAATACCAGCCGTCCCTCTGTGTCGGTCTCCTGCTTGAGTAGCTGGAACGGGACCCCCGGGGCAATCCATATTAGTACAACTCGTGCGTAACTTATGTGGCGCTGTAAATCTGTCCTCCCCATTTCTTGTCCACCTTGGCCTGCCTGTCTCTTGTGAGGTGTGTCTCCTGTAACATCGCTATCTTGATTTTCATCTGGTTTAGCCAGGCATAAACCCTAAGTCTCTTGACATACGCATTGAGTCCTCTCACATTCCAGGTGGCTATCGTCAGTTCATCCGGTCCCATGATCTCCTTTGTTTGCTTGGCTTCATTGTCCCTCTGCCATGTCCTTGCACCCTGTGTTTTATTCTCCTCGTGCCCATCTCCCTCGGTGTCCTGGTCCTGGATCTATGCCTCTTGATGCAGCGGCTGCTGCTGTCACATCGGTCCTGTCCCATGTTGCTCCGGTCGCTTATTGTCTGTATTATTTCAGTGTTCTTTACAACAGTCTTTCTGTAGTTTGTGCCTTGTACTGCCCATTCACTCCATTCAACGTCCATAACTTCAACAAAAACTGAAAAACTAATGCCCAGCACCCTCCCCCTGCTCGGGCTCCGCCGCTTCTCTCGCCATGCTCCTGTGATGGGCGCAGACTCGCCGCAGCGTGATGCCTTAAAACTGACATCCAAACTGATAGTTCATTCTTCCCGGGGGCGCCGCTTCTCTCAGCCAATGCAGCTAAAGTGGGGCCGATTGCTCCTCCATGCTTACTGCTAGCTTCTTTTAACTTATGTAATGCTTATTTTCTTGTTCCAGGTTGCCTTTGTTACTTCTCATCGGGGTCTATTTCCAGGATTGTTAGCGTTTCTCTGCCTCAGCTGGGGGAAGCCTTGTGAGTCTATCCAACTGTGGGCCTCTTCAGTGGAGTCGAAAAAACATGTTTTGCCTTGGTGTATCACCTTGAGTTTAGCGGGGAACAGGAGCATGTATCTCACCCCCGTGGTCCTGAGGCATTCTTTTGTTGGGCCGGACTGTGCCCGTTGCCTCTGTACCATGGCTGTATAGTCCGGATACATTATGATCTTGGAAGATTTCCTGATGATTCCCCCCCCCCTCCTTGAGAACGCTAGTATTTTCTCCCTGTCTTTGTAGTTCATGATCCTAGCAATCATCGCTCTCGGGGGGGCACCCGGTTGGGGTCTTCCAGTCAGGGCTCTGTGTGCCCTTTCTACCACATTTGTAGAGCGGATGAGTATGCTGAACGGAGCAGTAGGCTGAATGGATGAGTCCGTAGAGCTGATGAATAGTATTTTGAGCGGATCAGTGTGTAGACCGGATGAGTGTGTAGACCAGATGAGTGTGTAGATCAAATGAGCGTACTGAACAGATGGGTATACAGAGCAGATGAGTATACAGAGCGGATGAGTGCGTAGGCAGACAGAAGTACATGCGTGGGGTAGACTGGAGTGCATGCACAAGAAGGACAGGAGTGCATACGTATGGAACACATGAGAGCATGCATGAGGCACACTGGAGAATGAAGAATAGACTAGAGCACGCAAGGTGAACCAGAGTGTGTGAATATGTCGAGCAGACATGAATGTGTAGGACAATCTTGAATGCCTGAAATGAACAATAATGCATAGAACGGACCTGCCTGCACGGAATTGCGTGCCATACATAATATGCTTTGGAATGCAGGGAATACATCATACCACACCCCACACTTACTCTCTCCCTTACACCACCACTCAACTAGAACACAGAGATACTATGACACCATTCGGTATAACTGTTCTCATATCAACATCTCCCGCTCGCTCCCCATCACTCTAAGTAAACATTGCTGGTTTTGCACCCCCCAGCCAGGCGTTCTCCTCAGGCCTAACGCAGCCACACTCGATCTGGATAAAGCCGGCCAGAGCGAACACATACTCCTGATCTCTCAACCACCACACCTACAGCTAAGAAGCAGCTACCACTTGAATTCCGCACCAGCTGCACACATACCTGGTGCGCACACACACTTTTTGGACTCTCTCTACTGACCCGAACTTCGGTTCCCAAGGGCGTTCAACCTACCAGCGCCTTCAGACCATACCAATGGTATATAAGGCGTTATATAAATGCAAAATAACATAACATAACATAACACAAAGCCCTGGGATAGTGCACCTACTCCGACCTCCTGGAGGAGCATGTTCTCGACGTATTCAGTGGGGTCTTTGCCCTCCTCACCTTCCGGAATTCCAATTATGCGTATGTTGTTCCTCCGCGCTCTCCCATCTGCGTCTTCTGCTCTCCTTTCTAGAACCTTAATTCTCTGTAGTACCTCCGATATCTGTGTCTGCGTTACCGCAACCCCCGCCGTATTTTGCTGCACCTGCTGTTCCGTCACCGTCACTCTTTCTGTTAGGTTCCTCGCGTCCTGGCGGAGAAGGCCCACATCTACCAATACTGTATCCAGTTTATTTTCTAGAGATGCTTTCAGGGCCCCGATTGCTGTGTCCATTTTGTTTTCGAACGATTCTTTCATTGAAGCGATTGCTTCCAGTATCGTGCCTTCGTTGGCGGCTTCCACTGGGCGCGACATGTCATCCGCGGCTGCTGCTTTGTCCGCTGACGGCGACAGTTTGTGTCCGGACGCCGTCGTAAAAGTCTCCATGCTTACTTTCTTGGTTTTCCCCTCTGCTTTCTTGTTCGGCATCACGGGGGAGCCGCCCTCTTCCTGCGTCGCCGGTACCAGTCTTGGCTGCGCTCCACGTGCCGTAGCCCCTGCTTCTTCCACCGCCCTGCTCCCGGTGTTTATGGGTCTCTCCTTATATTGGGATTATTGCACTCTTCCGGCGGGTGTATTCGTTAGGCCCTCGTTGCGGGCGTCGCTTCGGGCTCGGGCCTTCCCGTGCCTGCTGCGTATGTCGCCTCACTGTGTCAGGGGCCTTCCCGCTTCCACGTCCCACTTCCACCGGCCGCGCCGATCTCCACGTCGTGGGGTTGACTCAGGGTTGACTTAGGCTCGGGTCTACCCCGCACTGGTTTCTTTGTTATGCACGTGATGTGTCCCTCTCTTGTGGATTCACCAGTTCATTCTGTATTACGCGGCCGGGGTCCTCCCAGAGCTCGCGCGTCTGCCATTTTGATTTCGCAGGACGATTCCCCTCCGGCGGTCTATCTCCTTTTCCACCACCCGGTTTCCTCCGGGGGCTTCGCCGGGTGGGCAGCAGGTGTTCCTGTCTCTGTGGGGAGACTTTGGCGGTCTTCTGGAACCAATTTATGCTAGTTTTTATCGGATTTTGTCAGGATCGCTCCGGAGCTCCTCGGCAGCGCATCTCACTATATCGGCCGCTAAGCTACGCCCCCGGTTTGTGCCTTTCTAAGAGATTTTGGCATGTCCTCTTTTCACAATGAAAATATTATCTTTCGTAGCACATACATTTTTCGCAGAGATGGAGTCCATCTTACTTATGCTGGCAATCAGATTTTTCTGAGAAATGTACAAAATGCATTGCAACCTTTTTTGGAATTACAGTCATCTATTTTGCAGTAGATGTTGATGATTTCAAGTTTTTCAAACACACAAAAACACCACCAAAAGGCTCTTTTCAGAGCCACCACTTCCTCCCATAGAAAAGTGCATTGGTTTTGCTAGGGCAGTACCCTAAAACTTTATATGTCGTAGGACTGCCTGCAGACTTCCAAAAAATGCACAGGGCCCTGCACTGATTATTTGCCACTTCTATTTTTAAACTGTGAAAGGCGGCTCTGAAAAGAGCCTTTTTTTTTGTTGATTTTTGTTCTTTTATATTTTTTTTGTTTTTTTACATGACACACTAGGAGAGGAGGGGAAAGGAGGGTAATGAAGGGACACCAACCATGGGGATAAGAAAGAGAAGGTGGAGAGAGGAAGATGTAGGGTGGGACTTACTTAGGTAGGTAGCAGGTCTTCTGGTGCTCCGTGACCGAAGTCTCGAAAGCACTTCGAAGACTCTCCCCCCTGCAGAGTACTGCATCGCAGTACATACACAATATTGTGACCCTCGAAAGGTAAGGTCAACAGCATCGTGAATGTCCTGTGAGGGAGCTGGAGGGAGGCGCTCTCCCACAGGAGTGTCTCTTGTGGTGAGAGGAGCAGAAACGGAGGATGTGGTAGAGGAACTCAACCTACTACTTTGATCACAAGTTACAAGCTTGCGAATGGCCCCACTGTGGAACGACCTTAGGTGTTGCTTCATGGATGTCGTACCAAAGCTGTACGAACCACGTCTCCCACGACTCAGCACCATTTTGCACTGTTTGCAGGTGACCTTGTTTGCACGTGCTTTTGGGACGTTACCATGAATGGTAAACAACCGCCACACCCAAGACTCCCGGCTAGTGCTGGTAGTAGGGAGTTCCTCCACCTCATCCTCTTCATCCTCGTTCTCTACATCCTCACGCCTGTTCCCCTCTGCATGCCCTTGGGGAGGTGGTGGTGGTGGAGGATTTGGGGGTGGTGCTGAGGCAGATGTAGCAACAGCAGCCATGACTGCCATCAGGGTTGATGAGATAATCTCAGCAAGAGCAGCAAATGCAGAAAAAGTCAATCTTCAATAGCCAGAAGTACAATGAAGATCAGCTCTGGGGTGTGGCCTCTTATAGGGGTGGAAGGGTGCGCTTCGCGGACAGATCGAACACCCCAAAAAGGTTCAAAATGTTCCAAAAAGTATGTGGAAAGCCAGGGTCATTGTCTGGGGCATGTGCAATGGTGAATTTTTACTGTAAAATTATTTGGATTGTCTGAAAAAGTTATTTTAAAATGTTGGGGAACCGGACAGTGTCCGCATATTAGGACACATGCTCAGCGTGGGTGCGGTCACATGATGACATTGGGAACACATCCGCGAAGGGAACGGGTGTCCGCAGGACACCAAATGCACGGGAATGGTCGTGCGCATGCGCGCATGAGTTCTACGGACAGTGTTCGGGTCCTCAAACAAATTAAAAGTGCAACACAAGTGAGAGGACAGTTAAGGACAGGCGACTTACGGGTGTGGTGCGCATGTGCGTAGATGTTCTGCAGATTGTGCAGACAGCTATAGTGTCCTTAGGACACCTCCATTTTGATTAACTACGAACATCCCAGACACCGCGCGTGTACTTAGGACAGTTTCAACTTGCCTGCAGACGGTACGGACAGGTATAGTGTCCTTAGGATACCTCCATTTTGTTCACTTACGGACATCCCGGGCACCAGGTGTGTTATAAGAACAGTTCCATCTTGGTTGCGAACAGTACAGACAGGTATAGTGTCCTTAGGACACCCCCATTTTGTTCATTTAAGGACATCCCGGGCACCGAGTGTGTTCTAAGAACAGTTCCATCTTGCTTGCGAATGGTACAGACAGGTATAGTGTCCTTAGGACATCCCCATTTGGTTAATTACAGACATTCCGGGCAGGCGCACTGTCCGTGGACACCTTAACTGCTTTTTAAAAAAATAAGACAGAAAGGATTTAATTAAAAGACACATAATATTTTTTTTATTATGTACACATACACAATTTAAGAAAGAGAGGGGGAAGCAGAAACTGATACAAATACAGGGGAAATAGGGGTTTGGAGAGGATGGATGGGACTGGATGAAAGGATGGAAGTCTCATCAAAACGTTTTTCTTGGTGTTGAGGGTTTGGGGATGGGACTGGGACATGGAGAGGGGGAACAGGGACATGTGGGACAATGGTATTCCATTTTTTCTTTTATGTGGTCCTCCACAAAATGTTTCAAAAGATTTAAATTGTCCATGAGCATATCCATTTTTTCGTTCCATGCGCTGCAGAGTATTTTCCAATGTGTCTTTTGGTGTATTATTTTCAATGTTTGTATGGTCTGTTAAAAAAAAATATATATATGTTAAGTTAACATAAAGTAATGATTATTAATTTGCTTATATAGAGAAGTGTCTACCATTAGTATCACTGTCTTCAGACATTTCATCACGCGGAAAATGTTCCTCAAGCCATTCCAAAGTACTGGACATTTCTGTGTAAAAAACAAAAATATATTAATTTTGGTGTACCTAATACAAAAGGTTTAGAAATATATAGGAAAAATGAAGTTTACTTACTAGTTTCTGGTAAATTGTATTCTTACTGTTCTGTAGGTCTACTGTTGCTCCTAGCTGTGCAGTTTCTGTGAGGTAATTATGTTGGAGGCATATCTTTTTTGTTTTGATATATTCCATTTTACTACATATGGTATTTAATTGATGGTTGATGTGTTACATATATAGGTTCCACTTCTTATTTATTATTACATATAATGTGTTTCTGTGCTGTTTTTTGAACTTGTGCAGTGTTTATATGGCATCATAGTGGTAACTGGAGGGACAGCCCTAGGGCCGTTAGAGCAATGGGCTAGGAATACTAGGTACACAAAGTGGGTCTGCTCTGACGTCTGAAAGTTCTGGGGACTACTTATTGACTGCAGTAGGCCTAGATTTATTCTGTCATGTCATATACATGCAAAAACACTTTAAATGTGGTAGTGCTCATGAAGTTAAGAGATTCAGACAAAAATAGATGTCAGTAGTACAGCTTTTGTTTTATTTTGCTGTTAAATGCATTTCATAGTCATTCATTTATAGTTTTTTTTAGATTTTTTGAGAAATAGAAAATACATAGGTGCAGTGTATTAAGGGTAGTTAATTTATAGTCTTAACCAATCCTTAATATAGCTGGTTTAGCAACTGAATTGCAAATATCCAAAGATAAAACAAAGTAGTGCTTTGATAACAATGTGTAACCACCACCTATAGTGACAAGTGATAGTACAGGTATTCAATACAAAACAACCAAAGTGAAAACAATAAATGGTATAACAATAGGTTGTAAACCAGCTATATTAAGGATTGGTTAAGACTATAAATTAACTACCCTTAATACACTGCACCTATGTATTTTATAAATGTTCCCTCTCCTTTTTACGAATGAACTTGTAAAAATCTTAATGATTATACACAGGTATAAATAAAAAAAATGTAAAAAAGAGCCGAGAAACAGTTAAGCCAAACTGCTAAAAACTCAGTTTATTTAATTGCTGTTCTTAGTTCTGAGTTTTTTTTTTAGCTTGTTAAACATATTTAACAGAAATCCGTATATTTTATGGAATGTTGATACTACTCAATCAAGATTTCATAAACAAGCATACACTTCCGTATTTATGGAATACAGTATTCATTTCCTCACTTATTACTTTTAAAGTTAGTTCACGTGTCCCTGTTGATGGCTGATTCATATATCTCTTTGTTGGGCTCTTCGGTTTAGAAAGAAAAGTGAGGGGTATGCATTACTCAATTAAATATTTTTCTGATGAACATTTTCTCAACAGATTTTTTGCCTTAAACCCATTACAGTAAATTCTGTTGGGATATTAGGAAGCCCTTTCATTAGCATATTTTGCAGAATTTTTACTGATCCTGGATTGCACACATTGTATGTTTTTCAATACTGTGGCTGGGTCGTTGAGCTTATACGATCAATTGTCGATATTGTATTGCATTGTTTATTTATATAGCGCCTGCACACAGGACAGTGTTTCAAAGCGCTATTTTCTGTTATGTTTAAAGGTACTGTTGGTCTGGAGAATAACCAAGTGATTTAATCAGAGAGATGACTCCATACAACCAAAAGGCAACTGGACATGTTCACAGGTTGTAACAGTATTAGCCAGGTAGACCCTTTTAAAATGTCAATTCAAAATCAACACATGTTGGTTCTGGTAAAGATGTACAATGAGTTGTTTTATAGAGTAATCACCAGACACATCCAGTTTCAAATATATCTCTATGTCCGTGTGTTGCAGTTAGACCTTTTGCATTCAAAGATCAATCCCTCGTGATCTTATTTCCACCAGCTCACTAATGTAACACATATACTGTTTTACTGTTGCACGTATTTCCATAGTTTTAAGTTACTTTTACAACTGCTTCTTGAGGTTAACCTCTCTTGTTCCATCTCATCAAGACTATTCTCCAGGCACAGCCATCTTGAGAAAATATTGCCTCTTTGCAACACTTTCTCTAGTTTGCGTTGACTGTTCTGCCCTTAATTTAAAACAGCCACGTTTGATGCCACTGTAAACCATTTATCACCATCCCATCGTGTCTGTAATAGTGTCTCTGTCTGTAAGATTCAGGCCGCAAATGAAAATGCTGGCAGTAGGAGGTTTATGGGTACAGCATTTGGCACATAGACTCCTACATCTAAATGCACAAAACTTTAAGCCCTATGCTTGATCTATACTGCTGCAATGATGGACAGTCACCCATTTCTCAAATGAATCGGGAGTCTTACCAGGTTTTCCTCTTTGAATTTGGCCCACATGTTGTACCGATGTGATGACTGGTCCTGTAATGTGTTTTTCTTGTGTGCTAGAAAGTTTTTGCTTTTCAGTTTTGCTACTCTAATGCAATCATTAAAAAAAAACGACTTCTGTACCGTTCTTATTAACACCTATATAAATTAGGTCTTGAAGTGTGAGACGAAATGACATCTGCTCCGCAAGAGTACAAGGACGAGTTGTGGCTAAACCACCTCACACTAGAGTGATCCAAAACATAAAGGTGAGACAGGCACAGTTAAGATATATACCTCCTTCACCGTTTGTGGTAACGTGGGCAGAGGGCAGGCGATACTCTCATGATGGGTGTGAATCTGAAACGGTAGCAACCCTAACAGCAGAGGCCAGCAGTCCAAAATAAAGGAATGATCAATCAAGGTTATATGAACATATATGTACTTTAATTAAACACACAACATGCAATAATAACTAAATAGAAACAATGCGAAAATCCACCCATGTGGGAAGAACACAAAATGTGCAAAGATAGAAAGGTACAAGGATTGGGGTCATGAAACGGGGGTTAAAGGCAGTCAATAACCACAATGTTAAAAAAGGATATGTCGTTTGCAAGCAAAAAGGGTCAAAGGTGGCCTAACCTGTCTCTAAGGCCCAAAGTTGGACCGGCTGCAGTTAGGAGTCAATAATACCTTCTTGCTGTTCTTAGTGGTTTGACAGCGGCAAGTCAAGCTTCTTGGAACTATGAAAGTGGTTGGAAGATTGGGAGAGTGCGTGATATGTCAAACTGTGCTTCCAACATTGCTTATAGTGGATTGACAGTGAACACACAGGAATCCTGGCTGATTTGGTTCTATGGTTTCTGTGAGTCCCAATCCAGGGGCTCAGGAGCAAAATAGGTCCTTTTTCCTGTTCTTCCAAACACCGGGGATGCTGGCAAACCCCTCCAGAGATGTTCAGGGTACTGGGGAAGATGGGCGAGAGGCAGATCTTGCTCCAGCAGCAGGTCACCACCAATGTGCCCTGGATCTGGTAAATCAGCAATGCTTGCCACTGCCTTGGAACACCCGTCTTCACCTCACAACTGGAGAACTATGGAAAGAACTGATCTCCCATCAGTGTCCAAACAAATTATTCTTGAAGTCTTGAACCATGTATGATATGAATCTGATGTGGCTTTTTCTGCCTATGTGAATTAATATCTGCCATACCCTAAAGGCAGGTATGGCTTTATGTTTAAAGATGAAACTGCTACCAGAATAATAATCCCTCATGACTGTGCTTTTGAAACCGAGATGAAGACTTTAAATGCAGTGTCTATACTTGACTGAGTTGGCTATCACAGAAGCTGTCAAATAAGCCCCTGTGACCTCTGAACCTGCCATGTGCCACTGGAGAGCAAGGTCTGCAGATCAGAAGACTGATGCAGCAGGGCACATGTGTCACTATGCTATTTTCATGGAGTATATGAAAGGGGGATCTGGATGGCAATTCCTCACGTGAGGGTTAGAACCAGCTATGATACGTAGGTCCTCTTCTGATATCTAAACTTGGAGATCTGTGTTTTCATTGTCCAGACTGGGATTATAAGCATACTCACTGTTCAAAGGTATGTTTCCTCCCTTATTATTATAATTATGAGACTTTTGAAGTGGGACTATATCAACTAAGTTCAAAGTATGCAGTAAGACAAACGAAGTCAATTAAAATGTTCAGAAATGCAAACCTTAGATGACAGCTAGGCCTCTCTGTCTGCCACCAATAACCTTCTTCATAGCCCTCTTCACACAGCAAGTGTGGTGACTAATTCTTTCCTGTCTGTGGCTCATGCTTTTGACTCCTCTGCTGCAATCCACCTGACACCAGGAGGATCTTCTTATTCTTCAATGATTTAAAGATGTGTGTCCTCTAGAAGGAAATCCACCATTTCTTTTGTGACCTTTCCTTTCTAGCCATTTTGTCTCTGTTCGCATATGTTGTGCTTTGCAAATGTCCTAAATAAATGAAATACCCAGGTAAACTGTATCTATTTTCCTTCTCTATTGTGAATGTCTGCTGGGTATTCTGTCCCCAGCCCTAAATGGCCGTTGACTGGATCCCCCAACACTGTACAATTCTAGTCACTTATGAATTCAGTACCTAGTCAATCTGTTAAACCAATGGACTGAGGGCATCTGTTATGTACTATTTGTCCAGAACCAACTATCTATTTTGGACAAGTTAGCAAATCCCATGCTTGCAAAGCAGTGCATGCGTAGTTCAGAAACTCTTTAATGAGTTTATTGCTTAAATGATCTCTTCAATCGGAACTCCTTATCCAATCTCCTGAATACCATGAAAGGTGTGAAGGGTCCATTATCTGACAGCTGTGACATGCTACCTATGCAAATAGAAACCTTCAACAAAACTCCTGAACAAAAAAGGGTGTCTGGCTTTACTCAGAGCTGATCTGGTCGGCGACTCTTTATATACCAAATTAATTTGCAATGTCCATAGTTTAGTTAAAATGTTCCAAAATAACCTTGTGTCGCATCTCACTGGAGTAGGCAGAGAAAGCCAAAGCACGCCAAGTCCAACAGATAAACAAATGAAAACTCCTAGAGAACTGCACCAGTGGTTTTAAGTTTCAAAATGTAATGGTGATCTTGTAGAACATTGTGCCCCTACTGATGACACGTGTTTCGGCCAGGGTTAGCCTTTTTCAAATCAAGGCAAAGTCTTAGTCAAAACACCTATTATAGCCATGAACAGAGACTGTAAAATATAAGGTAGTTGTAATGTCTATACATCATAAATGTACTGAAATCATAAGTGTAAATAAACATGTTGAAAATGACATCATCCACATAGTCAGAAAAAAAGGAGAAAGCACGTCAGTCTACTGGAGCTTCCATTTTAAACAGAATTGCACGGTTTGCATTATTTGCACATTAAGATTGCTTACCAGATTTCTTACAGTTTCGTATGAAATTCTTGTCGTAGTGCATCATGGGTCTGATCCCATTAATCCCTATGAAAAATACACGACAAAGCTTGTATTCAATATTACAATAGAAAATGTATACTGAGCGTTTCATTTTTGATGCACGTAATAAGTCCCTCTAACCGATTCCAAGTGCGTCTACATGGAATCGGCTGATCAGATGAACATTCTGTAAGTGCTAATCTGCTCCTTATGTATATGGCCGAGAGGAAAGTGAAGCACACAGGGGTGCTGTTGTAAAGCTACATCTGTCTGTGCACGTAATTAACTATGCCCTCCGATTCACGATTCGTTTTTACAAAATCCAAGTTCTAGACAATCCTACTGTCGTTATCGTCAAAGTCTAGTATTGGAAACTGTTCTTACCATAAGGAGAGCTAAAAAGTCTCACGCGTCGGCTCCTTTCCCCTGGACGCTGACGAGAGACTAACAATTATATATGTCCGTAGTCACAACAACATTGCTCAGCTCGGCAAACATTGCCATAGCAATGCGCCGTGTTTGTAGCAACCTTAATCTGTGCAGCGAAAGACGTGTAACGACAAGCTTAAAAATGTAAAATACTTTTTGAATATAGGAAGAATTGTGTGAACTCAACGTGTCGACTCATTTCTCCCATCATGGAAACATTACGATAGTGGCCCTCATTACGACCCTGGCGGAAAGTAACTGACCTGACCGCCATAGCGTAAATAGCGTTTCCGCCATTGCACGATGGAGTAAAGTGCAGCTAATTCTGACCCATCGGGCTCGAGCATTACGCCATGGCGGAAGTGCAAAGTCCGCGATGGCGGAAATGTCCCCAAAACGCCCCTCACCGCCGTCGTACGGCGCCCTAGGTGCAATTCCGCCACCCATCATAGCGGTCACCGTAACGAGCGGTAATCGCAAAATACGGTGACCTTAAATATACGGAAACGGAAGTAAAAACATGGGCCCGGAACGGGAAACAGCACGCCGTACACCTATAAAATCAGAATTCCAACACAACCATTAAAAATCCGACCCTGAGACACATCCCAACCCGTTAGCCACCCTAGTTAAAACAATCAAAATGGGAAAAGTTGCTAAAAAAGCGTGCGACCGCAAGCGGCAGGTCCACTTCTCCCATGAGGAACTCACCGTGCTCACAGAGACCCTCCAGGAGAATGCTGCCGTCGTCTTCTCGACGCAAATGACCAGGACGCCACTTGCGAACAAGAAGGCCATATGGGCCCTGGTGGCACAGCGGGTAAGTGCGGTGGGGACCGCACCCCGCAACCCACAACAATGCAGAAAGCGATGGGACGACTTGCGGATACGCGTACGGAGCATACTATCAGCCAACCGTAACATTGCCACAGCTACCGGGGGCGGATCGGAATCACCCATCAAGTTGACCCCCTGGGAAGAAATCTGTGCCTCCACCATTGGAATGGAGAGTATAGAGGGAGTCGGAGGGATGGAGAAAGGAGTGCAGACATCCGAAGAATCAGGTAGGTGGGCCAAATAAAACAATGCTAAATCCACAATGTCCAATCATGTGAAGTACCATGTGTCCACATAGTGCAACAGAAACACATGTCCAGGAGAACGTCCACATACATTGGCCTGATAGCGCACTTTAAAAGTCACATTAAATACATAAATAATTAAAAATCCTAAAAACACCCTCTACACGTGCAGCATGCACACCCTAACTGCAGGCTGCAAAACAACTGCATCCTCAATCCACACAAAAATGAAACCACCTCCAAGGCCCTGACCCAAATCACCCTCAGGTACCACCCCAATGCATGTGATACATTGCCATTCCAATTTCCACAGACCCATAAATAACGCTCGCCCTCCTTTACTCCACCACAGGGTCCGATTCAAACGACGAGCTTCAGGACACCCCTACCAGCACACCTGCAAAGAGGGCCAAGACCAACGGCCAAAGACCCTCCACCTCAGCTGCACGGATCAAGACACGGCAGCAGCACAAATCAAGTGGCAGCACACAGGAGGGGACTTCAACAGGCACCCCAGCAGCCAGCATGCCCACAACAGCAGCACCACAGGTCCCCCCAATGGATGCCACAGAAGGCACTGCTTCTGGTGGCAGCAGCACCATAGGTGACACTGCATTAATGCCAGCATGCTCCGACACAGAAAACGGTGCTGTCGATGTAGGACCCATCCATGACCTGTCACAATCCCCCTGTTTGTTTCATCCCGTACACCATGAGGATACCACGGCAGGGGCACCCACAAGACGACGACTGGCCATTCCCCACAAGCCCTGTGGCAAGGCAACATGAGGTGATCAGCCCCTCTGTGACACCACCGCAAATGGGCATGGCCCAGCAGAGGCAACAGTCCCTCGACCAGGTGATCGTGCAACAGCAGCAACTGGCCACGCTCCTCAAGGAGCATGCTGATGAATGTGGGGGTTCTAAGGCAGCCATAGAAACATCTACTGAGACACTTAGGGCACAAATGGAGCGAAGTACAGAGACACTAAGGGTACAAATGGAGAGAAGTACAGAGACACTAAGGGTACAAATGGAGAGAAGTACAGAGACACTAAGGGTACAAATGGAGAGAAGCACCGAGAGCCTGAGGGGGGAACTGCATGCGACGTCCAAAGACGTATGTGGTGAACTTGCCGCTGTGCGCCGTGTGCTCACTGAGCTCTCACAAACCCTTAGGGACATGCATGGACGTGAGCAGGCAGAGACATCATCCGTTGCAAGTTCCGTCCAGGGCAGCCCCCAACGTAGATCTGGGAGGAACCTGCGCTCCACAGGCAGGGGTGCCCCTGATACCCGGAGAGGGGGCTTGCAATAGCGTCTGCCCACTGACAATGAGCATCTTTGGACACTGGTGTTCGGGGGGGAGGTAGGAGGGTGGAGGGGGGGTGTTGGGCTTTCTTGGGTGGCGGGTCGATGGGGTGTGTAATATAATTTCACATATGCTATAAACATTTCATATTCATCCAATGAGATGTGTGGACATTGATCTTTGTGTACGAGGCCTTTATAGGCGTACAGTCCACATTGTGCATGTTCCAGACACACACAGTGCCACAAGTCCCGTGTCCATGTATCAGCCACCAGGCGTGAGTGCTAGAAGCATGAATCTATGATATTCTGACGAATTTCACGGGCCTCCTGTGCCTCGCGGACTCCTTGAGGTGCTGCCACATCCCCACCCTCATCATGACCATCTTCAGGTGCTTGCAGTTCTGCGTCAGGGGGCATGGGCACATTTCTACGTACGCACATGTTGTGTAGCATGACACATGCCATGACCATCTTTGCAACCTTCTCATGGCGGTACAGGAGTGCCCCGCCAGACCTGCTGAGGCAGCGGAAACGAGCCTTCAGTAGGCCGAATGCCTGTTCTATGACTACACGGGTACGTGAGTGGGCATGGTTGTAGTCCTCCTCATGCTGGTTCCGTGGGTTCCGGAGTGGTGTAAGGAGCCATCTCTTCAGTGGATACCCGGCATCACCTGTATGTGGACAATAAAGGATGTTTGTGGAATGACATTGCTACGTACGCATCCCCCCCCCCTTCCTGCCAGGTCATTGCCGCATCACATACCCCACATTATCATGCATGAAATGAGACTCACTGAGTAGCCAGGATCTGTTCCCTGCGTGTCGCTCCATGTAGCGTGGTATTGTAGAGTTCCTCAAGACCATAGAATCATGGGTTGATCCAGGAAATCGGGCACAACAATGTGTAAAGATCCTGTTGGAGTCACACACCATTTGTACATTAAGAGAATGATATTGTTTCCGGTTGCGGTACTGGACCTCCATGGCATGTGGGACAACCAATTCCACATGGGTGCAGTCGATGGCACCAATGCAACCCGGTATGCCGGCAAGTGCATGGAATCCCACTTTTGTGTTTGTAATCTCCTGCTCCGAGCGTGGTAAAGAGATGTAGTCGTCTGCGTGCTTCAGGAGGGCATCGAGCACTTGCAATAGTGTCCGTGACAACAGTGGCTGTGAAATGCCATGCAACTGTCCGACTGTGTGCTGGTAGGTGCCTGTGGCCAGGAAGTGGAGTACAGACACCACCTTCAGTAGGGGTGGGATGGCGGTTGGGCTATCTATCATGCTGACAAGGTCAGCGTGTGTCATGTTCACAATGGCGGTTATGGTGTCCCGGTCCAAACGGTAGAGGGTGTGGATCTGCTCAGCAGTGAGGTTGAACGGATGAGCTCGGAGGCGTGGGATTGCGGGCTGCCTGCGTGGTGGTAGTGGCTGTGCTGGTGGGCCTTGCTGGCCCTGCCTTGCCCTCCTCCTCCTCCTGCGTCTCCTCTGTGCGGCCGGTTGTTGTAGTAGTTGGTGTTCGTCTTCTTCTTGAAGTTGGAGTACTTGCAGTGCTATCAGGTCCCCCAGGGCCAACATCGCTAGTCCTGCCGGTAGCATTTTGGAGTGGGTGTGGTTGTGGGAGGGGGTTGGGTGTGCAATTTATGTGTTTTCAGGCTGTATAGCCTCCACCTGTGGTGATTCATTCCACCTGTGCCAGCTGCAATCCCCTTTGGGCGAGCACGTCCCGCACACAACGCTGCAATTTGACGCATGGCATCTTGCTATTACAATCATGTATTTAATCCCGATGGCAGTGAAATATTGGTTTATATGTTCATTCTGCTATGGTCCCATTGTTTCACATACTATCTTTGCAGTCGCGAACAAACTTGTGAAGGGTCAGTGGAATGTAGTACTCGATTAACGGTGGACCCTCATGCAGCACTGTACCGAGGTTCACCGACGGGCGGGGCGTCCCATTTGTGAGTGAAGCCAGTTGCCATTTTCACACACTGCCGCACTACATGGATGAATTTGTGATTTCAAGCGGTCACAGATGCCTTTTCGACGTGATGTTGCAAATGAGGAATTCGAAGGACAGCGCTTTCGGTTTTCAGCTAGCGGCGAGGAGACGCCCACAGGTCTGACTGCAAATATAACGTTCTATTGTTTAATGTCCTTGGGACAGGGGCCATGGCGAGAATGCAATGATTGATATGAATAGTATGGGATGCGCAATAGCGTAGTGGAAGATAAGGCAGGACGTTCCCAAATACATGTTACTTCACAACACTAGAATTCCGGGCTGGAGCACAGTGGATTTTGCAGACTGCATTACGCACAGACTCAATGGAAATTTCAAATGTTATGTGAGTAAATAATCAGGCGTTTTTATACCGGGATGAGGGAATGATGTATGGATGCATGGACAGATGATTTAATTGAGAGTTTGCCATGTACATGGCTTTTTGGAATCTATCCCCTTCCCCTGCGCTATGCGATGCAGAGCTGCCATAGTGGGACCATCGTCTATCTGCCCTTGTTGAACCCTCCCTGTCTCGACGCGCCTTCAAACACTTGTGTCTATGCACGTTACTAATCCCATCTAATGGATTCTGTTTTAACAGACGCATGCACACAAACACTCGTTTGTAATAGTGTTTTCACCTCGATTTATATAGTTATGATTCACAAGTGATTTTTGGGTGGAAATAATCCTTTTGAGTGGGCTAGCATGCATATGGCTGTAATTTTAGTGTGATCATTGAAGTGAGTAATACAAATGAAGTTCTGATGCCCATACTATTCTTTTTCATTTCATTTGGGTGACAGGTATCTCCTCCCCTTTTGCCGCTGCCATCTGTATGCCACTCCTGCAGATGGCTTTTACTCCCGACACCTGCTGCTTCGAGTTAATCAGTGGAGCACCATTACGATCTTATGGGACGATCGCCAATGGGCCACATGCTCTTACGAAGTACTAGTGGCTAGGAGCAACATATCAACCTTTCAGCTGGACTAGTGCCTACCTAATGGGACGGCCCTGCGGTTCTAGGCGCTTCCATGTTGCCTTTTTGAACGTGAATGTAGCCCCTGTGTACCATGAAGGAACAGGGCGTCACACAAGAAGAAGCTGGTCATTTATTGCGGATGCATCCCACAGTAATGAAAAATATTTTGGAGTTTATGACCTAATAGCTGTATGGGCTTGGTGAATTTGATGTGCATTAAAATTTTATTCTGATATTAACCGTGTAGCGTTATTCTTTGCAAGTAATGTAGCATATTCCTATTTGTGGAGCGATGTATTGTGAGAAGATCTGCATTGGGTTCCGGCTTCTGAGTATAGTTGCGTGGTACTGTACTGGCCGCGTTTGCCTACAAAGCCCAGTAAGGTCAGGGATAGGGGCTGCCATTATGACTGTTTTAATGATGTCATGCTCAGGAGCGGGGGATTAGCTTTTGTGTAACAGATGCCGGTCAGCCAGGTGGATTGGTGGAATGATGTGATTATCAGAAAATGGCTGGTCACAGGTGCCTGTGTTTGCGTGCGTTTCTTGGAGGGAGACTGAGGTCATGTCCATTGGAATAGCTTCTGTATTCGTGCCATCTGTGCCCTGCAGCTCCCATTGGCCCCTCTTGAGATGAGCCTGGCTGCTCAGTCACTCTACCAACTTGTGTGGTACATGCTTATGCTGATGGTTGGTTTGTTTACTGGCAAGAGTACAGGGCTGGTGCAGTCTCCCTCAGGATACTGCTTTGAATGTTGCCTTACACTGATGTCAAGCGATGGGGGCCTGTTGTTGTTTTGTCTCATATTTCAGTTCATATTGCTGTACTTGAACCTTCACATGCCTGTGCTGCATCAGTACGGCAATGGTGACATGCCAAATATGGATGGCCACTCACAAGGCACTTGGAGCCCCTACATTCATTTGTTTGTTGGCATGCATGGGTGACTTGTACATTTCACTGGTTGCATTGTGTAACTTCATTGCACCTACGAGGAGTTGTGCAATGTCGGCAGGGAGTGGTGTACAGGCACTCAGTAGGGCCATTTACGGTTGGTTCACGATGCCGTAATTCTCACCATGGCGGAATGGTACTTTCCGCCATGCTTGATGGCGTTAAGTAAATGTCCGCTAGGGTCAGAATTCGCGTACCGTTGCGCCATGGTGGTAATTACGGTTTTTCATGGCGCGCGTGCGCGTACTTGGTGCAGTTAGCGTTGGCGTTCACTACGGTGTCGCTAATGGCATCGTAACTTTACGGTGACGGGTCATAATCGCACCGAGCGGTATTCGATGGCGGTATTACATTTCCGCCATCGTTTTTCGATTTCCGCCAGGGTCGTAATGAGGGCCAGTGTGAGTGTTTGTTCCATTGTCATGGCAATGCTGCTCGGTTCGGCAGCGTAGTCAAAGCGGCGCACCGTTTATCCAACAACGTTATGTTGTTTGGAACATCCGTGCCACCATATTGGCGTGCTCAAACAATTGGTGTCTGAGTAAGTCTTTGAATGTTTACCGAGGTAATCTGAATCTCGTTCCAAGCGCTAGTGAACAATTATCTTAACAAAAACTAATCATTATGTTAACAAAGCAGATAAAATGATAGTATATACATTCAGCTCTCACTAAGTGTAATACATATCCCACATCAGATGCCTGTTGTATTGGGACTGATACTTGGAGGTCCAAATTAATGCTGTTTGCCATTCTGAATTATAATGGTGTGCCTGTCTTCACATTGTTAAAAATATGAAACAATAAGTAGATAAGTAAGTAACTGCATGGAGATCCGTTTCTTATTGTCCTTGGTTGTATTCTAAGTTATTGTGTCATAAGAAGGATGTCATTTCATTATCAGAATTGAGTCCACTCACAGTTGTATTCAGATAACAGATGATTCTCACCTCAGCTTGTCTGAGTAGTTTGATTCTGTCTCCACCTATCTTCCAAGAGAAACCTGTTGTAATCTTATAAATCTAATGTGTGTCTTATCCTTCATTTGATGTTGTGTTTGCCAATGATAGGTGAGTGAGACCTTAGGGTCTTGACTGCCAATCTTAGCCAGATGCTCTCTGATCCGAATTTGCAGCTCTCTCTTTGTACTGCCAATATACACCTTCTGGCATTTGCAAATTATGCTATAAATCACAAACTTAGTTCTGCAATTAATGCCTTGTCTGATCTTGATTGTCTTGCCATTCATGTTTTGAAATTCATTACATGTCCACAAACCATCTCTTGAATTTCTCGCAACGAATGAACGGTTCATTATCTGACGGGTTCGACAGCCACTCCTGTTGAGTTGAGCTACTTTTTCAACCAGAAACCTTAACCAAAACTCCTGAAAGGTTTTCCTTATTCAAAAGGGATTAACAGCTTACACGTGTATAATACTTGTGTTTTCTCAACCCATTTCCCTACAGCCAGGTATCCATTTCACCATAATCGGCTTCAGAAATAACCACATGTTGGTATTAAAAATATAGGGCTGAAATATGGAGACATTGCAATAACAGGTTGAAAACCAACAATTCTAAAATCTGATAACATATCCTACATGAATTCAATTAATATTGCTGTCGAGTAGACAATGCTTTTGCTGGTTTTCTAAACTGCAGAACCAAGGGAAACACCTGGAGAAGCCCAGCAAAATGCCCAATTATATCAGGAGGAAAACCTGCGTTTTTGTTTGCAGGGGATGCCCAGACACTGAATAGTTAATTATAGGCTCAGCAGATCATTTAAAATTCAATGCGTTGGGTGGGAGAAAAGAAAGAGCCAGCTCTGGCACGTGTCTTCTATTCCGTCCGTGGTGTGACTTGCACCCTCACATTGTCGCTAGTCTGCGTTGCTCAGTTTTCTGTGACCTGGAGGTGGTCCTTGCCAAGATTGAACTACAGATGTTCTTGACCTGAAGCCTTGCTTGAGTGGTGCCGTGAGGATTGGCCAGCAGGTAGAATTGAGGTGGTGTCCTTAATATCCACCAGCCATCGGAGGCGCTGTAGTGGTGGGGTGCAGCTGGCTAGAAAACATCAAACTGTGAGGGGTGTGTGCTCCTGGTGGGTGGCAGACCCGAAATGGGGTAAAGGAAGAGGGGGAGCAGTGGCACTGAAATGGAGTCTTATCCAAAAGCCTTCATGACTCAGCAGGACACATGCAATACATCTGGCCTCATTACGAATGTGGCGGTACAGTGACAACGGCGCCGGTAGTGCTACCGGCACCGTTGTTACCGTGCCGCCACATTACGAGTTCTGCTCGTGGGTGCCGCTCTACACACCTGGTCAGACCAGGCGTGCAGAGCGGCACCCGCAAGCAGAACTCGTGATTGCACTGGCACCATTATCAAAGGTGCCGGTGCAACCATGCTCTCCACCCCCATTCTGCCTTATGTGGCAGAATGGGGATCGGGAGACCGGCCAATACGGCACCCGTGAATGGGCAATTACCGGCCCATTCAACTCGTAATGGGCCGGTAATGGCCCATTCATGGGTGCCGGTAGCGTGTTTGGCAGTAGCCGTGCCCTTAATAAGGGCACGGCTACTGCCAAACTCGTAATGAGGCCCATTGCTTTAAGTTAGGCAATATCTTGAGCATATGGGTGCCATACTTGTATTACATTCAATATATTTCATATGTTCAACCTACAATTGTCTGTACAATCCAACTATCGAAAGCATGCAAAAGTCTGCCAGTGCTCGGTTGTATTTCGTTTTTTGGTTACAGTCTGATTAAGAATAGCCTGATTCATTCATTTTGGTTGGGTTTGTCCTTGAACCAGCCTTTGTTGGTGCTTGGCTACCCCACCCCCTTCAACATTTTATGGAGTCCATGTAGTATCCTAAAGGATTGGAAGCCTTTTCTGCCAACCCAATTCTCACAGCGGGAAATGTTTGGAAGTGTGCGGGATAACATTTGCGTATGAGGGCATGCTGCTGTAAAAACATGTGGGTACAAGGGCATATATGGGCATATGATATGCCCATCTGCTGACATGGTGTAAATGCGTGGCTACTGTGGGAGGTGCCCCAGGATACGGGATGGGCTTAAGGCAAATGATGTGGACCTGAACATACAGTGCCATTACCTATTATATAGTGTCAGGTTGGTCATTTGCAGTAAGACCAACGCCAGCACTCACAGGCAGCCTCTTGGTGCTGAAAGGAACAGAACACTGGACCCAGGAATTTAACAAAGGAAAGAACAGAGTCCTTAAGTGTCTCTTAAAAATCAAGAGGCCATCCCTAGTTCTCTGCTCGAGTGTAGGCGAGTTCCATGCTTAAAAAAGCCACGCCAATTGTCATTAATAATGCTTGTTCTTCTGTGAAATTTGCCTTGCAGCAAACTGAGTTTACATACTTTAAATCCCAATCCACTCCCATCATAAACGCCACCCTTACTTGCAACTGTTGCTCTGTTGCAGTTTAGGAATTTGTGCAATGCAACACATCATCAAGTGCACACATCGTTTTCAGATTTATTTTCTGACCGGGATCACAAGCAACAAGGTCCTGGTGTAGGCTAAGTCCTGAGGGTGTATATTTTCGTCCTGAATTCCTACAAGAAATCATTCTAGGCTCCACCCACTCCCTCAGTTAAATACAGGTGGTGTCATCAACAGCAGTGTGTGCTTGAACAATGTCATGTGTTTCGGTTACACAGTGCGCCGGAAGCTGGCCCAACACAATTGCAAGTGCTTTCAATGATGTGAAATGGGGCTCGAGGGATGCACGGCGCATGTACAAAGGAGCTCCAAGCATTTACATTGTCGCAACTTCGGAAGACAGTTTACTGACTTATGTAAGGTTGAAGCATGTGCTTCACACATAAGTCAGAGTTCATCTTCAGTTATCCTTTCTGATAGGGACCGACAATTCTGTTGTGCCAAAGGCACACCGATTGTAAATACCAAAGGTAAATTGTTCCATACGTTCCAGCCTTATGCATGTGAAAAACGTATAAAAGCCACTGACATAAGGTTGTCCGACTCCAGGACTTGAGGGCTGGGATCCTGGTGGGTTTTCAGGATATCCATCATTAATATTGATGAGGAAGAATGTGCATACATTTAGAATCATTGTATGTAAATGTAACTCATTAATATTAATGAGGGGTAACCTGAAAACACAACATTGATCCGGCCCTCGATGCCTGGAGTCTGACAACCCAGCGTAATTCGGTGGGCATATCCCTCACTGTAGGATTCTGTGGAGCTTCTCCTGGCAGGGAAATGTAGAGGATCGGGAATCGTGGCTTCCCTTTCCTCAAGTGATGTCTGCAGTCAGAAATTACAGTTGGGCATTCAAAATGAAAGTCTATCCATCTGCTGCGTTGCCAAATTAGCGCCGGCTTGTCCATGGGAGGGAGGGACTTTGAAATTATACAAGCTTTGCAGGTTGAGAAGTCCAACTTTACCTGTGCCTTACAAAGGTGAGAATCTCTCTCCAGTCCATAACACATGCTGGTCATGTTCTCTGCGTACGAGAATGGGAGTACTATCCATAATGTGATCCATTAGGGAGCAGGTACTTTTGTGCTGGCTTGTGTAAACAAAATAAAATAAATTACTTGGAAATATGAACATTTGTTAAAAATGATCTCTACAGAGGGCCCAGGTTGACAACACGCTCCAACTCAGTTAGACTTTGAAAGCGTTTGTAAAACTGGTCCAAACTGTTTTGTTACTGACATATAACAATGTACATGTTAAAGACCTGAAAGCTGATGGCTCTCAGATATACAGCCCTTTGGGTTTAGTCAGTAGCAGTGTCACCAGGTTTTTCGCTGATCTCCTCAGAATTTAGTATATCTTGCGCTCAGAGGAGTAGTCAGTATTGTCTAACATATGGGGCCTGAAGCTAATTTAGTTGGGCCCAGCGCAGTGAAATTAGCATCTGTCAATGCCCACACAGTGCTGCTTAGTGGGAATTTACACATTTTTGGCTGCCCTACCCTGTCTACCCCTCTGCTGAGTTCCACTGCTGATAGCAATTCTACACATACCGTAGAGGGGCTACATTCAAAACCAGAGCATGCACACTTTCGGTGGCCTACGGGCCATGATACTTTCTAGCGTTTGCCGGGGAATTCTGGCTTCATCTGCCACACAGAGAGCAATTGCCTGAGAACCACAAGATTCCGAGCTCCGCTGTGATCATAGAAATAGCAATATCTATTTCAGCGGCGCAGTGATGGGAAAAGAACTGCAGGCACACCGGCTGTCAACTAGAAACACTGACCGGTTTCGCCGAATTTCCCACAGAATGAAGATGCAATTTTGGATAATTTTCATGTATGTCAAAACACATGGAAAAGAACACAGAAATTGTTTAAAATATTTTAAAATATGTCACGTTTATTGTAAAACGGATGTATTAAACCTATCCTCATTTACCCACTTTTTGTTAATAAAGAGTGACCAGATTTTGAAACGAAAGAAACCGGGACAGGCCACAAACATAAAAGTAGGACTAGTGGCACCATCCCATTCAACTCTCCACTGCCCCAGTTTTCTTTTCGTTTAATAAACTGCTCAGCACAGGCTCTATGTGTCAAGCAGTCTACTGAATGAAACAAAATATTTTGAGACCCTTAACTTAACACAGCACAGTGCAGTGCAACACTGGCTTGTCAGCAGTAGGGCTCAGTAGGGCTCAGGCTCGAATTGCCAGCATGGGACAATACAAGAAATAGCAATGAAAGCTACTTTTTTTTATTTTCCCGCGCAGGCCTGCTGGTGAAAAGCCAGTGTCACAGCGCACTGTGCTATTCCGAAGATGCTGTATTTCTTTGTTTCATTCAATAGACTGTTTGACGCAGAAAGCCCTTTCCGGCAGTCTATTCAATGAAACAAATGAAATTGAGCTCTTATGAAATAGCGCAGTGCCATGCGGCACTAGCTTGTCACCGGCAGGGCTCGGCTTCGCATTGCCAACACAATCAAAATAAAAGAAAACAGGGCTGGGGACACTTCAGGCTGCGTGCATCATTCAAGCCACACACACACCTCGTTACAGCCCCCCTCCATTTCTCACCCCACTGCGTCGGATCACACATTAAAACAAAATATAATTTACAGCACTTCTCTGCTTCCATATAAACTGCAGATTCGGCTGTGACACTAAGCATGTTAAAAACAAAAGAGCTATTGCTTTGCTTGTTCTTACAGGCTTAGCAATGCGTGTTTCTTAACCACTCCCGTGGTGCAATCAGTAAATGCAGGTGTCAGTCAATAGAAAGGTTTGAATTAACAAAAACTACAGTGGGCCTAATTCCTGGACGGTCCGGGAAAAACTGGGACGGCTGGTCACTGTAAGTTAGTATGCATTTATAGAGCGAGAGGAAAATATGATGATTTGAATTCCAAGATATCAGCAATTTTTTGTCCCTGCTCGCCTCAGGTGTTATCTGGAAATTCTGAAAAAAGAGCATTCTAGGAATGGAAGAAAATCAGCTGTAAACAAAAAAAAAGACAAGTAAAAAAGCTTTGCAAGGCAATATACATTGTTACAGTCTGACTTCTTAAACTTTTGAAATTGCAAGAAGGATTTGAAAATTAGGAATTTGTACTGACAGTTTAAAGAAAGTACTCACTGCGTGTGATCATGGATGTGCCAGCACCCCTATGCCGCATGATCTCAGGGCAGCTTATAGCAAACAGTAGCAGAGTGCAGTGATGAATCAGACCCAAGGGTAAAGACATACACATGCATGTGTGTCTATTCAGTGAAAAAACATTGATGAAAGTGATGTTATGATTGTTTCCCTATAAAAAGAAAAAAAAACAGATTGAGTGAACACATTTGGTTAACGGGGGGGATATGGTGACACCTCAAAACAACAAACCCCACACATTCATCAGTCATGGTTCCTGCAGCAACCACGGTACAACTCAACCACTGCTGTTTTAAACTAAACATAACTCGTCCATGAACTGCTCATGTTGTCTGTCATTGTGTTTGGGTCTTAAACATAATCATAAGCAGGGGGTCAATTCCTAGAACAAAAAGTGGGGGCATCTCATCAACATACCAATTGAATGTGATGTCAACAGAAATTAGCATGTCAAGGTGCCCTCTGAAAAAGTGGGGGGACTTCTGAAAAAAGTGGGGGTCTCCGTCCACCCACGTGTACCCTCGACTTGTGCCTTGCTTGTTAGCATTCATTTAGGTTTTTGTTTGTTTTCGTCCTCACATACAAAGAGCCTAACCGGTTGGGTTTCCCACTATTTTGCTTTATCTGGTTTTGTTTCTTGGGATTCGTAAAACTGCATCCACCGATGTGCATATACGTTTGTGGACTGCTGCAAAGTCATCATTATTCCATTTACAGTGTCTACTATGTTCTTGATCATGCTGTGTAATTCTGCAATGTGGACTTTTGCACAGTTGTCTACATCCCTAGAGGCTACCGGTTAACATGTTCTGAAGGTCCACGCTACAACTTTAAGAACACAACTTACTACTCTGTATTTGCACTCACAAGGATGGAATTATCCACCTCTGATCTAGAATAGCTTTCGATTGCAAACACTCAATATGTAGTGTCCATCATAATGTCATTCTTGAAAGGTGACAGAACTTTAAGAGAACTTAAGACAAACAATGCCCCTACACCATACACTCAATGTCCTTTACGTGCTGCAGTAATCTCCATTACATATTATGTGTAGCACTTATTCACATTTCATCTGCTCTACTAGTGATGTCCTACATGCCATAAATCATGCCATGAGACAACATCTGTGATGTCATTTGTGTGCTCTGGTTTCCAGTGATGTCATAAGTGATTTCATATGTTGCGTTGCTGGTGATGTCATCTGTGAGGGCATCATTGTGCTCGTTGGCTGCACGACAGGGAGCCTCATAGTTGGGTGTAGTAGGCTGGATCACCTGTTGAATTTCAAGGGCCCAGTTCAAGCTCTAGTACAATCTTTTCTTTCTTGCTGAGCTGTGCAATTTGAAGTTCTACTTCTCTCTCACTGATGACGAACTTACACACAAGTTTTTCTTTCCCTCTAGCCTCAATACCGGTTGCTTCTCTGCACTTACAAGTCATAACTTTCCAATGTAAGGTTGCTAACAAACAGGCTTACATTTTAATGCAGAGCGATGCAATTTCTGTCAAGCCTCAGGCATCGACAACCTTTTCCTGAAAAATGTCCACTTGAGTATTCTCTGTAGCAAAAACACATTGCCTGCCATCGTCATGCACCACAAAGCCCTCTTTTTAAAACAGTGGTAAAATAAAATGTGTTTTTACATTGTGATCTTTAGGAAGATCGTGCTTCATTTTCTCATAACATACAGGATGAATCCACTTTAAAACCTATCATACATCTTCATATCTTCCTGCTCCCATATTCCATTCCTGCCCCCACACTTCAAACAGCTCTATCCTAGGTATGCTTTGTGTACACATTATATGGATACATTGCAATTATTCGCCCAAATATCTGATTGTCCAAATGGTCTTTCCATCTCCTCATTTGCTTCACTTCTCTGGGACATCAAATGCTGCCACTGCTTTGCTTCTCTAAACTCCCACAGATCGATTGAGGGTTTTTATATTGGATTGGCACGCCATGCTGTGCAAGCAGGGTCATGCCTGCTCAGTTGTCCTGGGTTTGCTTTCCGTGCCTCACCCAGAAAAAATATTCTGCGCCAATAAGTTCTGAAACAATAGTAGTGTGATCACAACACTGTGGGTCCTGCCTTTCAGGGCCTGTATGCCTCAATACCCATATCATGACTCTGCTTCTTTAAGGGGCCAGAATCTGTAGCCCTTTAATAATCCAGTGAATCCGGTTCAATGTTAATTCATCCTCAGTTTTTCGATTCATGTTTTGCTGAAAATGCTTGGCTAAAAAAACTCCAAGTATTTTTTGAAAATATATATTTGGGATGGTTCCCCCAACCCCATCGTCCCCTTTTATTTATGCCCTATTCCACACCCGCCACCTCCTCCTTAAATGCCCATATCCCCCACCCTCCATATTTTTCAATTGGTTTTTTCAGCCAAACATTTTCGGTAAAAAACTCATTGAAAAAATAACTGCCCATAAATGAACATTGTACCGCAAGAACCATGTGGTGCTCCCATGTACCAGATCCCCAGTCTTGTAGGGGAGTTAAGGGTATTTTCCTGTACTACCCCCTGCCTCAACATCATGTAGAGGAGTGTGGTGTACAGCCCAATCGTCACAGTATATAGAGGCCGAGGCCCATCAAAAGGTTTTCTCCAACTGCATGTGTCCTGTCAACACGCAAGTTGAGATCATGCCTTCTTTCTGTGATCCGGCTGATTTCGTCCAGCAGATTCCTTTAAGTGAATCGGTCCATCTGGAGCGTGCAGGCAGCTGGTGTGCTCCAGAAGTAGCTGTCACAGATCAAAGGTCATTACTGTTAATAACGGGAAGTGCTATGATCTGGGGCTTCCCAGCAGCATTTCCCCCAGTGTCTGGTCTCCAAGAAGGAAGATAGGTGCAGGGACACGTGCAATTCTGCCAACTGTCTTCGCAGATACCTAAAGCACTCCTCTGCCCCTGGTCATGCTTAGCGTAGCATTCATTTTAATGTTTTACATTTTCACAAAGTTAGAAATGTAAAGCTGTTGTAATTTGCAGTGACAGGCGTGTTGGGCCCATCACTGCAGATACACGTGCTGATCGCGAGTGATTAGGGGATGACCCCCCCAGGTGCCCACCCATGTGTGGGCAGGCAACAACTGCATGCCTAGTTTTTTGGAATATGACCAACAGTTAGGTAGGCATGGTGGGGCTGGCTGCGATCCCTTGCACCCGCAGCCAGTCTCTCCTACTGCATGAAGTCCCTGTTGAGATCCAGGGATTTCCATGCATGGAAAATGCAGATGTGTGATGTTAGGCTCTGTATGCACCTTGGACCCTACACACTATGGACCCGATTCATGTAATGGGGTGCAGGAACGGCGCACGTCCTCACGCCGAGAAGGACCCTGTGCGAGCTGTGGCGCATACACATTTTTGCACACCACAGGTATTCATGGATTTAAAGACGCATTACTAGCCGCGGCACAAGTAAAAACAAGCTGCGCGACAAACGCCCACAACACGCCCCCAAACATACCAAAAATAAAACAAAAGGACAAACACGGGGCAAGCCTCCGCGCCACCCTTGCTCCACCATCCAGTAACCCTTTTGTGTGAAGGTGCGCCTAACCTCGCAAGCCCAAGCTGCACCCCAGCGAAAACACGGGTCCTCCCTCGCAAGCCCAGACTGCACCCCAGCGAAATCGCATGCCTCATACTGCAAACCCAGGCTGCACCCCAGCAAAAACGTGTGTCCTCCCTCACAAGCCCAGACTGCACCCTCCAGTTTTGAAGCCACCCTCCAGCCCCCCTGACCTGTGACACCCCCCAGGCAGCCCACTCTAGACTGGACACCCCCGACAGGCTGCCCACTCCAGACTGGGCACCACTCCCAAACCCCCTCTATTGTGACATCCCCCCAGGCAGCTCACTCCAAACTGGACATCCCCAAAGGCTGCCCACCTCCCAGCCCTGCTCACCTGTGGCACCCCCCCAGGCAGTCCACTCCAGACTGGGCAACCTCCACAGGCAGTCTACTACAGACTGGGCACCCCCCGCAGGCAGCCCCCTCCAGACTGGGCACCACCCCCCAGGCCCCTCACCCGTGATGCCACCTCCCAGCCCCCCCCTCACCTGTGACACCTCCCAGGCAGCCCACTCCAGACAGGACATCCCCCAGAGGCAGCCCACTCCAGACTGGGCAAACCCACAGGCAGCCCCCTCCAGACTGGGCACCACCCTCCAGGTCCCCTCACCTGTGACACTGCAGCAGATAGCCCACTCCAGACTGGACACCCCCCACAGGCAGCCCACGCCAGGCTGGACACCACACCCCAACCCCCTTCACCTATCCCCCCCAGGCAGCCCACTCCAAACCGGGCACCACCCCAGCCCCCCTCACCTGTGACACCCCCCACAGGCTCCAGACTGGGAACCACCCCCAGACCCCCTCACCTGTGACACTGCCCAAGCAGCCCACTCCAGACTGAGCACCCCCACAGGCAGCCCCCTCCAGACTGGGCACCACACCCCATATCCCCTCACCTGTGACAGCCCAGCAGACAGCTCACTCCAGACTGGACACCCCCCACAGACAGCCCACACCAGACTGGGCTCTGCCCCCCAAGCCCTCTCACCTGTGCCCCCCACCCCCCACAGGCAACCCACTTCAGGCTGGGCACCACCCCAGCCCCCCTCACCTGTGACACTCCCCACAGGCAGCCCACTCCAGACTGGGAACCACCCCCCAACCTACCTCACCTGTGACACTGCCGGAAGCCCACTTCAAACTGGACACCACACCTTAGGCACCCCCCTGACAGTCTCCCACAATACCAGTGCAATGCATGTCTGCTGCTTAATTGAACCTCAGTGATCTGCCAGCTCCATTAAGTGGAACACCAATATGCCCACCTCAAACATGATCAACAGGAAGCACCAGATACCCATCCAGGACTGGAACATCTGTTGACACACCCCTCAAGACTTCAACCAGCCCACCCCATACACATGTGACAAGTGAATGTAATGGAAAGTGGCATGTGCATGTTGGACATGGCACATTGCCAAGGTATCAAAGCACACTAACTGAATGTGTGCCCACAACAGAAGTACACCTACTAATAAGTATGAAATATACACAAACAATGGCCAGGCATGTCACTGCCTAAACATCAGTGAACTGTGTGGAATGGGTAGCAAATTACCTGACAGGGAACAATAACATGACATGTCCATGCATGGGTGATGGGAGGTTAGTGAGAGAGTGCATGTGTCAGAGACTGGAAAATTGTGCTGCCACTAAGAAAGAGTAAACATGGCTCACTACTGCATTCCAGCACGCAAGGTGGAGCAACACATGAGAGAAGGCAGTGTGTGACTGCACATGCTGGTGGGCGTGTCTGCATGACATGAATTTAACACAGCAATGACAAACAAAAGTGCCATTAACGGGACAATGGAACACCTCCACGGTGAGTCCACCTACCTCCACCCCAACTACATTGATGGCAAATACACAGTGATGCTGCACAGCTAAAAGCAAATGAAAACAAACAGTGGAGACCCAGCCATCTGATGGACCCACCCCCATGTGTCAGGCACATGTGCATCCTTCCAGCCGCAACCATCAGAGTAACAACAACACACATGCATGCATGCCACAAGACACATGGCTTGCAATGGAGAGATGCACTGGCTGAAAAGTGTACTATCAAAGTTGCTGATACACAAATGCACTGCATGAATTGTGGAATGTAACACAATCAAATATGTATTGCATATAAATATTTACAATAAAACGGGGAATGAAGGTGAAAGCAATCCAGGGGAAAATAAGAAAAGAAATAAAAAGCCTACGCCTAACAAACTATATACAAGAAAAACTGGTAAGGAAAGTCTGCCAAGTCAGGGAAAATAATAACTAAAAAATTAAACCTACATCTAAATAACTATTTACAAAGGCAGTGGGCTAGTCTTCCTCAGAGATCTTAACGAGCCTTTCCCCCAGGGTAGGGTCCAATGCCACATCTCCCCCTCCTCAGGCGGGCCTCTGTTGCTGCCTGGAGGGCTCGCAGGTTGGCCAGCATCCGTGTCTCTATCACTTGGGCCTCTTTGCAAGTGTCCTATAGGATGAAAGCCCACCTCCTTGCACGATGCAGCGCAATCCCAGCCCTGGCCATCACCATTTCTGCTTCATTTTCCTGCTGCCTCTCTGCCACGATCTGCCATCCATAACGCCGGAATACGGAAAACAATCTGTGCCTCATGCATGCCCCCTCCCTCACTCTTGCACCTGCTTACTTTGGGTGATCTGCCCTGCGATAAACTGCCTCCTCCTAACTGCCACCTGCTGGGCCAGTGCCCGGTGTCTCCTACGTTGGTACGCCATCCGAACTGATGTCGAGCCCCAGGGGCATATGGCACCTGCACTGCGCAAAGGTGCCTGCGGACCGTCCTTTGTCTGTGCCCCTGTCGGTGCCTGGGTAGTCATGGTGGCGACCTCCGCTGCTATGCCTTGGACTCCAACCTGGGCAGGGATGTGATCTCCACCAGATGGGGCATTGTGGGTGGGACTTGTGCACAGGGCGCCCTGCTGGTATCTAGGCCGGAGGCACCCTGGATGATTAATGGCACACAGAGGTGAAAGAGGAGGAGGTGGTCGCAGCAGGGAACATCCCATGGAGTACAACACAGAACAGGGATGTTGCAAGCCAGGACACGAGGCAATATAGCTCATTGTAATGATGTGCAAGCAGACTACGAGTAGCCTGCAGATCATCACGAATGACACCTGTCCGCCTCGTTAACCTGGCCAGCAGGGGCAGCACATAATCCCAGATGAACACATCACATGGTAATGGGGTGTCGGTCTGGGTGAACAAACCAGATGACAACAGGGGATGTGGCTGGGTGGAGGCATCCTGGCAGGCGCACCCTGCTGCATTCGATGGCCCATGGACAGGATTTTGCACATGCACCTCCATGGTGGCCTGCACAGACTCATGCTCCTGGGACAGGACTGCAGTACGCACAACCACCTCAAAACCCACATCTGACCCCATGGGCTGGCTTTCAATGGCCACCTCCCCCTCGATCAACCTGGATGACTCCGGGGCATCTTCCACCATGGAAGGCCCCTGTGTGGCATCACCTTTCCCCACCACTGCTGTGGAGTCCACTCCGACTTTCACCTTCTTGGACTTACCCCCAGCAGCCATGCCCGATGTCACTGACGCTGCCCCACCCCCATCGCTCACCAAAGATGAGTTGTCACAGGGGCGTGGCTGTGGCCTGCCCCTCTGCCTGGTGGAGGCATTTCTGCATCCTTGCTCGGCAGCACTGCTTCCGCTCTCTTCATCAGATGCAACTGTGGAAAAGGAGACACAGAACAGCAACATCAGTGTACTGCACCAAAGCCAGCGTGGCATCACCAACATTCACAGGAACATGATTTGTCAAGGGAACAAACATAAACCTCCACACCCACACACATTGACATGCAATCCACATCCATGCAGACACCTGCCTGGCCCTGACTCCATCCAATCACATCAAACTACATATCATTGTCACAACCAATCTATAGCGGATGCATATACACATGCATCAATTGCACATGCACATGTGGGCATGCCATACCAACAAGCACATACACATGTCATGCACACATATCAACTCAGAGGGCCCAAGCAGTGCCATGACCAATCACATCAGAGTCCCGTGAACTGCAATGCCTCAACGTGACTAAGTCAGACATCCAAATGCACGTGTTGCATCCAGGCGTGAGTGATGCACAGTCACACATTTCCATGTTAGACACTTACACATGAGCATCATGCATGCACATGATGTAGGAAACATTACCTCAACTGGCACACTTGCCATCCCGGGACATCGCAGACACAAGTAACATTGCATGTGCACAGTATGCAAGACAGCACTACAACACATAATGTAAGTAAGAGCACATTTGAAATCTAAAGATGTCTGAATGCACACAAAGAGAGCAATGTCTGGGGCCTTCATTGCAGACATCCGTCTCAGAAGCATACTTGCTGCAAACCTAAGGGGGTCACTGCCAAAATGCTGGCACATGCACAACACACATGCACCGTACAGCAGTGCACCACATGGCTACTCACCAGCTGACCTGGGTGTGCAGCACCGGGTAAAACCTCTTCAGGACCCGTATGTTGTTCCCTGACAACCGGTACCTGCACGCACGGTGCCCCTACGTGGTAGCACCAGCCTGGATGAAGCTCATGGCCTTGCCATGGGTCCTGGATTTTAGATCCTCCCAGCGCTTGTGCACGGTCTTGAAGGGGCGGACAGACACCTGCTCCATGTTAATGACATCTGTAACCCGACCCGTATCTGCTGACTTCCTTCCTTGCCACGTTGCAAAACAGGGTTAAAGAGGGCATCTGCCTTGCTGCCAAGGGGTCTGATGATGATGGTGCAGACATGGAAACCCCTGAGGCGGGTGTGTGTGGGCAAGGTGGTCCTTGAGCTGGGCTGTGGAGGAGTGGTGGTGGAATGGCATGGTAGGAGTCCAACAAAGCAGCTAAGGTGGTCACAGGGCCGGAGACAGGAGCACAGGCAATGGCTGTACAGCAGGCACTCCAAACACAGTACAGGTGGGCAGCATGTAGACACACTGTACAGGTAGCAATAGATGGCAAAGTTGGAGGCAGCACAGGGCAGGTGGTGGCAGGTAAAATGGCACAAAGGCAGGAGTGTGGGTCTTCTGTGTATCGCAATGATGTCAGCCATGAACAGATTGAAGGGACTTTGCACATACAAAATTAGAAATGTGTGGACACGTGAAATCTGAGGAGAGGACCTCAGTGTGTAACTTACGTGACACGCACTGCACAAAGGCGTTCAGCATGCCATATTCGGGGATACATTAGTATGTGTAGAAGCATCTCTGAATGTGCGTATGAAGGGGAGGAGATGGATGAGTGGCGTACTGTGTATTTTGGGGTGCCACGTAATACGTTCACTTCAGGGACAGTACAAACTTATTTTGGTGGGGAATCTACCTCCGCACATACGCACATACACACATCTACTTTTGATTTTTGCAAGGCTAACAGTGAGTTGCGTATGCATCTTTTTCAACTCTGCGTGCCCCGGTGTATCGCTTACCATTCTTACCTTTCTGGTAGCTTCCCGGGGTTCGCATATGCATTTTATGTGTTGCCGGGTGCCACTGCACATTGCGTACCGCTTTTTTCAGAAGCTATCCTGATGTCGCGTACGCATCTATAATTTTGTTTTTGGGTGCCTGTGTGTTACGATACTGTATTTCTGACACCTGGAGTACATTTTAGCCTTGCTGGACAACAGAACTATGTCTTCCTTGCTCCAAGGGGGCGGGACGTGCTGTGGAAGCAGATGTCCCAGCCTCAAGGGTAAGGGACGTGCTGCTAAAGTAGCTGCCCCAGCCCAAAACGGTAAGGGACGTGCTGCCGAAGCAGCTGCCACAGCCCGAAAGGGTAAGGGGCGTGCTGTGGAGGCAGCTGGCACAGCCCCAGGGGGTAATGCCATGTCATGCCATACCATGCCCCAGACCACTTGTGCTGCAGCTTCTGGAGCCCAGAGTGGTCCCAGCCACACAGGGGTGGTATCAGCACCTTGTGGCAAGAAGGCAAGAAGGCAAAAACAGGCTTAACCCCATAATACAGCACAAGACACTGGCACCATGAGGAAGACACACTTCCATGATGAAGAATTCAAGATCCTCATGCACTACGTGACCAGTCACCACCGTGACATGTGCCAGCAACCGGGGAGCACACATAGACCTGCTCAGCGTATGGTGCATTGGCAGCATGTCACAAATGAGATCAACGCCTTAGGGTTTGAGAAGCGCACTGCTGCACAGTTAGTGAAGCGCTAGGATGATTTCACCTGTTGCACCAAGTCCAAGCTGGCTGACAACCTAACCTCTGCTCTGTCAACTGGATGGGGTCACCGTAGGAGGAGGAGCTGACTGAGCATGAAGAGGCTATGAGCCAATTCATTCTACTGGAGCAGGTGCAAGGTGTGGGAGGCGTGGAGAATTACAAGGACACGTCTGGTGAGTGTCCAACATTGTGCATCCTGAGTATGTGTAGTAAAGCATTACCAAGATGGTTAATTGTGGTACACATCTGGCTGTATTGGAATGACTGCCCCGGGTGAACCATGTCATGTGGTGTACTGACTCGGTGTACACAGGAGTGGATACAAACCATGTGTTCTACATCAGTTGAACATGTCTGTGTGATAGTACTCATCCCCCACTAGCATACCCCCAACAACATCTACATTATGAAACCTCAATATGCACAGCTGTTTGCTGCATCCTTGATGTCAGTAACTCTACTCTGCTAGACATGTGCATGTGTTCATGCCCTGCAGGGTCTCTTTTCACACATGTACGTAGGTGCTTCCATACTACATTGAACATCCCAGATGACAACCAACATGCCTTACAGTGTGCCCTGAGTGAGTGTGCATATGTCTAGACTGTGCACAACCATGCTGCCCCAATGGCATTGACTCCTGAGGAAACCGTTGTGAGGCCTACTCCCTGTTACCCTCTGACACTCTACACTCCTTGGGTCCATGCCCCTCTCCCTCTTGTGGGTCACTGTACTTTGTTCCTATATACAACTCCATTGACTTACTCTCTCCACTTCACAAACCTTCCCTAGGTGGTACTCTTAGAACCATACATCAAATGGCACTATTTCCTTTTTCCCAGACTCACGGCATGTTCCCATTGTGTACAGTCCCTATATCGAGACAATACTGGTGTGCCATATGATGGATGCAGACTTGGATGCGGATATGTGTGTATTTCTGCTGCCATGTGAAGTAATTGCACATCACAGAGCCATATGTCCATGCCCATTTCACTGGTATTGGTCAACCGTATGCTGTGCCATGAGGCATAATGTGCTTTTTAATGATCCTGTTGGTTGGCAATGTGTCCACTGGCAGCATGGCCCTGAACAGGGAATTTTGTTGCCAGTCTGCATATGCCATGCTCAGATAGCGTGTTGTCCATAGTATGTGGATGCAGTATTTCCTATGACAACATGCCCTGCATTTAGTTGCATGACAGCAATGTGATACACATGCTTACTGTAGACACGTTGCACATGACTCCACATCTTTTTCTGTCCATGTGGAGGTGAGGATGCGCCAGATCCAGAGGAGGAGGAAGAGGATGAAGAAGAGTCTGTGGTGCTTCAGACCACCAGTGGAGGACATTGTGTGGCAGGCCTTGAAAACCCACTGGTGCTACAGACCACCCTGAGCCGTACTGCAGACACTTCTGACTCTTTGGACTCAACTGGCTCTGATGCTGAACCATATGTGCATTCCTTAATGCTGGCTGAGGTGAGTTCACCAATGGGTGGAGCAGTTGGGGCCCCTGAGTGTGCAGGGGGTCATGTGCCTTCACCAGGCCAGTCAGTGGTGGCACGCCCATCTGTGGTAGTTACAGCTGCAAGGCCAGGTTCCAATGTATTGGTTTCTGATCCTGGGACAAATGTCCAGGGGAGTGTTGCAGTCCTGCAGCCAGGGACCAGGGCATCATAGCAAGGGCCATGCTCCCTTGGTTCAGGCAGGCGTGGGCACTGCACACACGGTGGACGTGTGCAGGCTGGGCGGCCAGTGTGGGAGCAGTAGATGTTGCCTTCTGCACACCATTTTTTTAAAATGTGGATACATTTGTAGACCCCAGGCCCGTATGTTGGCATGTTATTTTTGAGTTGCCCTTCCCAGGTTTAATTATTGATTTTGTTTTAATTTTAACCTGAGTTGTGCAGTTGCCCTCTCAAGGCCATGACATTTGCAGTGGTGGACATGCAGGCATGCATAGTGAGGTCAACTTGCATGTTTCATGGTGATGTGCAGGATGGCATGTGCAGGTAACTATGGGTTCAGTGTATCCTCGCACATGTGTGCTGTGCGAATGTTACTTCACTATGTCTGTTTTAATGCCTTCTCCCATGTTGTTTCAGTAATCAGTGATGTGGTGGGAGCTGCTGTTCTGGGGGAGACACCCTGCACCCTGTGACGCCCATGCTCCCCATGCCCTCCACCAGCACTGTCCATCCTGTCACTTATTCAGAGACACAGTTCCTGGTGAAGGTGATGTTGAGCATGCGTAATTGTTCCCCGTGTTTGCTGCATGTGTAACTTTACTTATATGTGCTTTACATGCTACCATACCAGGTTGTTTTTTTAAGTGGTACTCATGTCACTGTGTTATCTCCCTCGGTCAACTCCTCTATGCACTCAACTACTGTGGTATAGTGCATGTCATTGTCCATCTCCAATCCAATCAGTGTACTCCTTTTGTGTGTTTAACTTGGCCTTTCCTCTTACTGTCACTCTCCCTTTCTCTGTTGTGCTACGCTATACTCATGGGCAGATCGCACTCTATGTCCTGTCACCCTCATGCACCCTATGGTGCTTCTGCAGTGGGTGCTCTCTGCATATTGTCTTGATCCATTAATGTGTTGTCATGGATGTACATGTTCTTTCGGTTGTTACTATGCATGTCATTGCATTTAAGGGATGCGTCTCCCGATGGGTTGCATCGTATGCAAGGCAGGTGGGTACCCTGTGCAGGTAAGTGAAGGGCATTTGCAGATGCTTGTGTGGTGTTTGGCTGGGAGTCGTGCACTGTGTGTCATCACTTTGGATTGACTAGTCTTATGGGGCACCAGTACTACATCATGGGTGCATGTTTCACAGGGTGTGTTTCTGGTGATAGGTGTGGGCATCGTGTTGTTTCTATGGATTAGTGGGGCCGCTGGTTTCATTTTCTAAATTGTGGGCATTCTTGGGTGGTTGGGAGTGGGTAGCAGGGCCAGCTGTTTGTGGCCTGTGACAGGTGTTGATGGTTGTGCTGGTGTGTGTCTCATTGCACTTTGACAATGTGTACTGAGTGACACTTCACTTCCCTTGCAATGTTTGTGGGGTAATGGTTCCATGGCACATTTGGCCTCTCTTGCTAGGAGTTCCCCAATTATGGTGTGCAGTCCCAGTTACAAACCACAACCAATGGAACAATTGATGCACATTTTTGGGATGCTATGTTGTTATGCAACACGTTACGCTGTGCAGTCTAGGTTTTTTCACATGCATGTCCCATCCATGCTGTATTATGGTGTTTGCAGCTTCACGTTCTCCGCAGCTGGGTGTAATGTACTGCTGCATTCAATTGAATGCACAATTGGACCAATTGCAAGCTGTCAAAATGAAGTCTGCATTGATCTTGCAGTTTTACTTAGCATTGTACGTTTAGCATGCATTTATCCTTGCAGTATCACATAGCTTTGTCTTGTCTGTTTATGACTTCCATGCAGTTGCCTCAGTGGCCAGCCTTCCAGTCTGACTTCGGCCTGTGAATTGTTGTGTCAAGGATGATCCTTCCTGGAGTGCAAGAGGTGAGTATTTGTGCACTTGCATTCTTGTGCGTTGCATCATGGCCTTCCATAACTACGTTCAGTGCACGGTCCCATAACTACGCAGGTGAAGGCATGCCTTGTCATGTCATTGATAGTCTGCTTTTTTGGGGGCTCAATTATCTGCATATGTGATGTCTACTCATTTTCATGCAGCATGTTGACTGATGCGTGCATTGTGTATCTGCCATCATCTTGCGAATGAGGTTATGTGACATGCACATTTGCTGCATGTCTTTCAGGGGGACAGGCAGTGTGGGGGTTGTTTTTGGTCAGTGTGCGTGTTTTGTGTCTTTGATTTGCATGCAGCGTGCAGGTGTTGCTGCATGTGTGCTGGGACACATTTTGATGGTTGTCTTGTGAGTTGTTGTTTGCATGTGTTGTATGTCACTGAGGGGGTCCTGTGTGTCTTGAGTTTTTGGGTGCATCGATGTGTTAGTTGCGCTCTGTTTCATTTAGTTCTTTGTCTGCCGATCCTTCCACCAGGGAATGATGGCTATTTCATGGGATGAAGTTTGACTGTCAACTGTATGCCAAGGGGACAGGTAAGATGTGCATTTATCTTGATCCTTATGGAGTGGCTACATTAGTTGCTGCATGTCTGGATGTGGCCATTCTGGGGTGTCGCCCTCTTTGTCACAATTCTCAATGACCTCTTGTTAATTAGTGTATTTTGAATGAAGTTTATTGTGGCCATGTTGCCTGATTGTGGCAATTGTGTATCGGTTCTGCACTGCTTTTATACAGTCCACAATATGGACATGTTTGTGTGCATAATGCATATTCTAGGACATGTGTGCATCAATATGGGGGCTTGCAGCTCAGACATGTTTCAGGATTTATCACTGCTTAAACATTTGACTGGTATGTTACTTAGTCATATGGGACGCTTTTGGTGCCAAAGGGGAGATTTTATTAAATGGTTGACAATATTGGTAGGGGTGCCCTCCCTCTTCAATGTGTTTCTTTGGGAAACACAAAATGAAATGTCTTTTAGTTATAAGGGATGCACACACATTTGCACTTCCAAGGGCTCTTTCTCAGGGTGGTTTTGTGGGCACAGTGGATTGCCCATTGTCACCATTGAATAGCACCTGGCATTTTGCAGGATCGTGTGCACTCCACGTGCCCTTTGCCCAGCCATATGCAAGCAGTGTGCTTGTGGATGGTGTGCCACTACCATGTCCACCGGGATGCCACGCTGTGTTACAACATTGTACAGGACACTTGCTGCCACAATGATCCTGCAGACTACTGGTGGTGTATACAGCAACACACCACCTGAGTGGTCAAGGGGGCAGAAATGTGACTTAAGCAATCCAAATGTGTGCTCCACTATGCCACAAGTTGCAATATGGGCAGTGTTGAACCTTACCTCGGCAGGTTTGTTGGAGTTTCGTATGGGCGTCATTATGTATGTGCTCAGAGGGTAGGCACTGTCACCTGTAGAGGTGAGAATGGTTCTCATTGTCATTTCTTGACAGTGTCTGTTGGTCTGTGTGAAAGATGCATGCATGTGCATGGCCATTCATACTCACCAATGAGCCATGTGTTGCCATGCTTCCCAGCTTCCAGGGCCCGGTGTAGCGGGGACATCCTGAAGATGTAACTATCATGTGTGCTATCAGGATAGTTTGCATACACTTCAGTAATGATGCCCTTGGCATCACCCACACTACCTGAACATTGATGGAGTGCCAATGTTTTCGGTGGCGGTAGATGTGCTCCGTTGCTCTAGGTGGACGTAGAGCAACATGGGTGCAATAAATGGCACCTACCACTTTTGGGAAGTACACTACGCTATAAAAATCCTGGGCCACTGCTTGCCTTTCTGCCGGTGTTCTGGGCATAGAGATATATAGATATGCTGGTGGACAGAAGGACGTGTAGTTATGCTTGCCAACGCCTGGTGTAAGTAGCAAGACTGCATGGCCTGGGAGATGCAACCTACTGTGGTGGTGGTCTGCTGGAATGAGCCAGTGGCCAAAAACTGTAGAGTGGTGACCACCTTTTGCAAGGGGGCTCAGTGCTTGGGAGCACGGGTGATGTGAGGTCATCTTCCCACTCAATGACCAGGTCTAGGATGACATGGGGTGGGGGAGCCTATACCTACCATAGACCTGGTCATCAGGAATCCCAAAAAGGCTGGTCCTTGGGTGGAAGATCCGGGCCCTGGCCACCCTCCTCCTCCTGCGGTGTCACTGGACGATTGCTGCAACAAATGGTGCATTCATCGTGACTGTATCTCGCATTTGTTGAGCGCACATGCTTTTTATGCATTTGTTACTGTGCGTGTTGTTGTTTACACCTGCTATCGCGTGGTGTAGGTGTTTCTGGATTTGCGCATGCTTTTTTGCACACCGGCGTTCCCTGTTCAATAACATGAATATGTTTGTTTTGCACGCATATGGGCGGTGCAATTGTTTGACAGTGGTACGCTCCTCGTGATGCCCACATTTTCATGTGTTGTTCCTCATTCCACGTGTTCAGCCCCCTTTTAAGGTGGTTGCGCAGGCCCGGCCGGCCCTTCTCTTGGAGTGTTGCGCAAGCCGTTCGTGGGGCGCAGTGAAGTGGTGGACGGGCGCGGATGCCTTGCAAGTCCTGGGTAAGCCCTGCGCATTGTGTTCCATGAATCGACGAATGGGGACTTGATTGCGATTTTGCATACAAGATCCTGATTTTCAACGCAGATTATTCCATGAATCAGGCCCTTTGTGTATATCACAGGGTTGTAACTTTGTGTGGCAGTGATTAAATGCTACTATCTAAAGCTTACTCTGCACATCTTCCCAGGCTTTGGGGAGTCCTTCCACTTACCCTTTGACTGGTCCATCTTCAGTCGTTCTTTCATCAGGAGCAAAACACCTATATCTCTGCACTTTCCAAAATAGGTTTTACTATTCTATCTGCCAGTCATCAACTTGACAGTGTTTTATCTTTCTATGCTTAATTTAACTTTTATATCGTAGACAACATCTAATATTGTCAAATACTTTCTGCTGAGATAACCTTCTTGCTAGGTTCGCAGATAAGAAATACGGTTAATTAAAAAATAATGCTTGCATCGGGAACAATGGCTTTTCAATAGGCCAGAGTGTCTGCATGAAAAGCATAATTTGTATTTCATTAAATGATCTGTCTATTTCACGGAGGTCGACAATCGATCCCTGTCATTAGTGCAGATCTACAAAGTGCCACTTCCCTGGCAGACAGCTGCACTGTGATTCTTTTTTTTATTTTTTTATTTCAAGCAGATTAGAATAGCGGGCTGATCCAGCAGCCAGAAAACATTGCGATTGGCTGCAAATTGGTCTGCAGTATCTTCTTAAAATGTGATGACTACACAGAATGAAACTACTTTACACGCAGCATGATCAATGATATCTGTGCATTTTTAAACCGAGTGCTCCATTGTCTTAAGTGGTCTGTTAATCAAAAGGAGCAGAATGGGATTTCCATAGCATTGCAAGTCTGACGTCCTGTCTGATAGGATGCTACTGAAAAATAAAAAAGCACAATTCCAAGCAAACCTATAGTTTTAACATGAGATATATTTGTTGAAATGCAAGCTTTCTTAATCTTTTTTCCGCCAATACCCACATCTTCTTCAGACAGCATGAATCCAATTTCACTGTCCATCCCTTGATTTCTGGCAACACCGCGGCTTGTACGCCTGCAAGTGCAATGCTGCCACAGTTCTTTTCCGAAACCTGGCAGCATTTCTCTGCCTTAAATGACAACATTCATAATTGACATTAGCGCTCTCAGCGGGTACGAACACGAATCAGGTTGCTCCAAACCCTGGCTGAATCTACCGATGCAAGTCTGGGTTCGTAGCAACCCGAGTGCTGTACGCACCCACCCCTCCATCGGTGCTATGATTTCCCCCCTCCACTCCCTTCCGCCGCCAAATCCAACCGCTCACATCCACCTACGGCCAACTCACCTTAAATGGACTCCTCTGCCCTGTTCCCTCGCTCTGCCATTTTGACTTCCTGGTAAAAAATGGAAGAGGGGATTGGAGCAGAACCCGCCTTCCATTTCCATGGCAACCATGCTATTAGCAACTCGAGGGTGTGTCGCAGGTTGCTAATAGCAATAATCCTGCATTCGGCAGGCTTCATTGGCTTCGCTCATGTCTGTAACTTGTGCCCCGTGCCGTTATCGGCTGGTGAAGTCCGCAGACGTGGGATTAATGCTATATGAATGATTCTATGTAGTATTTACCTTTCCACTTAAGTTAAGAGGCATTTGCACTGAAGGGCCTTTCAAGGCTCCCTATTTAAAATGCTCTTTGTTAACCCACGTGGTTAGGGGGCTTGAACCAGTCCCACCCAGATGTGGGCTCAGCCAGCCAATGCATACAGTACAGGACCTGAGTGCTTTGAATGCACCCGAAACTCAGTTATTCATGGACAGTCCAGCTGTAGGCCCTCTGTTCATGCATCTAGCCACTTCTGTGAATCAGGGACTTGAGAAGAGATACATTCAGGCACACCGATGCAAGGGCAGTTACCCCCTCAAAGTCTGCCCCTTAGTTGTTGAGAATGCGAGCGCACAACATTATTTGGTAACATAAATTAGATTACTAATTATAAAGGACCAACAAATCGAAATGTATCATTATTTTTACATTCTGTTTCTGTAAGGTGCCAGGTTGTTTGGTTGTGGTGCTACAAGAATCAACATTTCATTTTGAACAAAGATGTATATTTTCAAGCTAAATAAGAAATAAAGAGAACGGGTCACACCACGTTCTATTGCAAAACATTAGGTGATGTACAGAGTGTTTTAGAAAATCGCAGGTTTACAAGTTTCATTGTTTAAGACATTCACAAATATGTGACCTGTGTCAGATATAGAGATCATGATTGAGAGGTCCACACGGAAATGGAATTCATCATGATCTTTGCTCCAGTGCACCATGAAGATGCTGCTAGAAATTCCAAATTGGCAGTAGTGTAAATATTTGCGAAAATACGGTGCAGTACTCAGATGCTCTTGGCATAGCCGTAAAGCTGCTGAAAGGTTAAGCACATTGAAGGGAAATATTAACATGAAACACAGAGTAATCTGATTTTGTTTACATAGTGAGCATTCAAAGTGAGATTTTGATGTGCTTTGGGTGTCCGAGGACTCCTCCTTGCACAAAGTACATATATTTTCATTTGATTTCACTATATCTGCTCACTCTGTAAGGTTTTATTATAGAGCTATTGGTTAAAATGTTTATATAGTGTAAGACCACTCCAGCACATTTGACTGTGTTTCTTTCCCCATACTATGGGGAAAACGAATGCGCTGGGGTATCAATCCCACCCTGTTACATTTTATAAAATTGTTGCATTCGGACAGAACTGTTATCCTCCACATCGACCAGGATGAACAATTAACTAAGACAATGCCTACAAGTCGAGGTTTGAAGCAGGGGTGCGTATTGGCCCCCCTGCTTTTCAATCTCTATGTGGCTGACATGGACGCTGAAACAAGATCACGTCGTAATTTCCCCCCTAACATCAGAGAGACGAGTGTACCTTGGATTGGGTATGCAGATGATATGGTTTTGTTAGATCTTACCCCAAACGGATTGCAGCGTTCCATTGACACCCTGTCAAGTTATGCCTGCAAGAACAATATGGTAATTAAAACCTCAAAGATCAAGGTTATGGTCATGGGAAGGCAGACTGTTAGCAGCACGTCATTTTGGAGACTAGAGAGTGCAACACTGGAGGTGGTCAATTCCTATATTTATCTGGGCATCCCCATTAAATCCCACCATGCTCCCCAAATCGTTGGTGATTGCATCAGTCTGAAAGATGGTGGTTAAGAAGTAGCTGGGCATCATAGATGTATTGCCAGGAATGGGGGACATAACGTTGAAGGTCTCTTGGAAATCTACAAAGTTGGAATAATTTCCATTATATTATACGGATTGGAGTGCTGTCCATCCGATTTGGTTAATTGGTTGGACCCACTTGTGGGAAATCCTCTTCACTCATTATTGGGCATGCTTAACGAGGTACCTATGGAGGTTCTGAGGTGTTCTTGTTCTGCTCTCCCTGACGGCCCATTGGATGAGCCAAAGTACTAAGTTCTTTCTTAAATTATGTTGGGCCGGCATGGAGATTAAAACATTGCTCGGCCTCATTGCGCAGAACAAGCATAACAACTCCCTGAATCAGACCTACAGGGACTTGAAGCAGTTGGTCACTCGCCATCTAGATTCTATTGGTTTTATCCTTCCCGACGGTGCATATCCTTTCCCTTACTTCTGAAGGTGAGCGTCCCCCAAATGCAATAAGAACTCCCCAATGCGAGTCAATAATGGACACACCCCAGGAGGGAATGAGACCAGGACCAAATGTGGGTGAAGATAAAAAGTAAAGTTTATCCAAAACTAAAATAGGGCAAGCAGAGAACTCTACAAACTCTGAGAGTGCTCTGCCAAACGATAGAAAGACATTCATATTTATTACAAAAAAAGTCATCAATGAGGTATTCTATATGGGGCACATAAGTCGTTGGGATTGGGTGGCATATACTAGGCAGTATACAATGTATAAGGATGCTGCTCCAGGAGTAGTGGAAGTCCACGTGGTGCCAGTGCGGGTTGCATGGATCAGCTGGGCTCTTCGGGGTGGAGCGCAGGGTCGGGTGGTGTCTTGAACTTCTACAATTTACTCTACTTGACATTTGCCCTTGTGGCCACACATACTTCAACCATCATCTATGTAGTTTTAACACATAAGCGATATATTACTGGCCATCTGACCTGAACAATAAAAGTGAGACTACATGGGTCCAGGTGGCAAACTTATTCATGAGATTATGTTGTCACATTTCTCAATCATTCCCTTACATTTCTTGAGACACTTATTTATTTGCTTGTTATCATTTGAGGAATATATTGCCACACAGGGGGACATGGGTCTGGGGTGAGCTGGCGTGATACAATGCACGGGGGCCTGTGATGTTACTTCAAAAGGCATTGAGGTGAGGGGCTTGTTGCCCATATTTCTGGGGTGCGCGATAAGTTCATATTGACATCATAAGTATCATCAAAGGCATCAGAGGCAACAGTGAGAACAAGGGCCTTTAACCATCAGCCTGGCATGAGGTGGGGCTGGGTGCGCGGAGCTGCAGGAGAGGGGAGAGAAGGCCTTGTGGCTTGCTGCCGGTCCGCTTTGCAGGGTTACATACGAATCATTAGGATGAGAGGTAGAACTAGGCCAGTGTGGTTGCAGGTACATTGAATAAAATGCATGCTCTGAGTATAACATGGGACATACGTTTACAAGATGAATTCTATCTACAATAGCCTTGTGACTTTATTATTTTGCATTATACACAGTTAGGACCGTATGCTAGTTGAACATGTTTGTGAACATACATATATTAGAAAACTGGTGAGTATCTGGATCGTATACCTTGCATCATATCAAACAAGTAAATTAACATATCATACATCAGTGCGAGTGTTTGGCAGAGAATAAGATTCGCAAAACAGTATGGGACCTAGGCATATAACTAATAGCTTTCTGCACAGTAAAATAGTTATAGATCTTCTTGTATCATTTCATAGAATCATCGCCTTCAAACACAATTACAGCAGGGGATTTATAACCTTTACAGAGGGATTAGCTTTATGGGTGAACCAGAGTGGAACACAGGCGTGGGGTATGTATCTGTTACTTAAAAAGGAGAGCAAGGTTGGGGGGTTATCCACAGCGTATGTCATACATGAGGTGTCTTCAAGGGGACGGGACATGTTTGTGGAGATGAATTGTTTTCCGCAACCCCAAGCCTTTGCCCGGTCATTCACAGGTCAGCAATGAACTGCGGAAGGTGAAATATACAGTGTTTGTCTTGAAGCTTGTTTCCGCCTAGTCTCCCGTGGGAACAGGCCTACTGCAGGGACACAGAGGGGAGGAGGGTGAGGGAGATGACTGGCTCGCTGTGCGTGATCTTGAGGGGAGAGCTGCAGCTCTGCAAGCAACCTTTGTCCATGAGGCCTGTGGTACCATGTACAAAATGGAGTCTGGTTGTGGTACAAAAATGGAGTCTGGGATCAGCTTTCTGGCCAATGTGTGCATCCATATGGGTCGTCCCACAGCCATCCCGCATCCCTGGCCAGAGGCGCATGGCTGGCCGGTGCACGAATCTTAATCTGCAAGTGGGTTGGAATGGAGGGGAGGGGGTCCTATATACCTTTCCTCCCATACACTTCCAAGAGCTGAAGACCAAAACCATGGTCCGGGACAGGTCACAAAACATTGCCAGGTTGAGCTCCAAAAAAAGATATGCTGAGTATAGCACACAGGGTTTACGCCCAAAGCTACCTGTTCCTATCTCCTAAAACCATGCTCTCTCAAACTCAGACACTTTATATGTTATTTGTGCTTCAATATACTGCCAACAGCTGAGTACACTGGCACCTGGCGGGGCATTTGTTAAGAGGAAATGTGTTGCCGATTGTGTAAATGTGCTATCGAAACGAGTCAGCAAATTCTTACTACTTGTCCAGTACTATGTGAGAAATATAGCAAGGGCTATGGGAATTTAACCTGCTTTGAATTTAAGTGTAGAAACAGTCTTCTTGATAGTCCCTCTCATCTCTGAGATATTTTCTGAGTTTTCTGATCTTGATTTCCTCTTGATAATCTCTTAGTATTTCGTACATTTTAAGATAGTTATGTTCTTTGGTTGCATCCAAAGCTTGTGTTTCCATTATTTCTTTCTTGATAATCTCAATTTGCTCCGTGGCCCTTTTGTGCTCATGAGTGGCATGTTCCACAAGTAATTCTAACATAGTTTTGGAACTGTGGTTCAAATTACGTTCGCTAGATCCTTATCGTCATCCTTAGTGAAGTCCGGAAATATTAGTATGCGTAGGGTATTTGGTCATTAGTCAAGTAATTCTGTAATGAGATCATCTCCCAATATTTATCAAGTTCCTTCTTGGAAGCCCTTTCCAGTTTGACACATTTAGATCTCAGGTCTTGGAACATGCCACCCAAAGAATGTAACTATTTCAAAATGTACGAAATACTAAGAGATTACCAAGAGGAAATCTAGATCAGAAAACTCAGAAAATATCTCAGAGATGAGAGGGACTATCAAGAAGACCACGTCTACACTTTCCAAGATAAATATAACCAGTTTAACAAACCACATTCAAGAAGCAGTACACCGAATACATCCTCTGGAAGCTCAGATGTTGACTCAGAAATAGAGAAAGATAAGGACGTGGATCACAAAGGGCCATAAATATATATCAAATTAAACATCAAATCACAATCTTGTCGAGTATTTACTGTATGTATGATTAGGTTCCGCTATTAACAACAACACTAGAATATAATGATTTGTTTGCATGAGCACATTGTTAATACAATAGTTAGTTCATGATAGGTCTCCGAAACATCCCTAACATCTTGTTACCAACATTACAAACACAACCTCTTGTAGGGAATGTTTATTAAAATGGATGTAATATGTTATCTCATCAGTGATGTCATCAATGACATTTGTGATGTAATTTTCCATGTCCTGGGTGTTAGTCTTAGCAGTGCACGGTGATGGTGTGTGTTATGGTTGCTTGGCTTACCATAACTGGGGAATTTCTGGGGTTTTCTGGTTTTACTTGTAACCATAACATCCCTTTAACAACGTTTTTCAGTTAATTTCATAGGTTTTTACCAGTGCACCCTTAATTTGCTACAACTTACTAATATCATACTTACCCCAATATAGCAATATTTGTGTCCAATTTACAAAGTTTCTCTTAAAAACACTGCAATTTCCCACCTTCTAGCATACATTTTAACACTTATATACACTTTTTTCAACTTTTTTTCGTTTTTGTGTTTGTCAAAGTTCGCAAACGTATGACGTCATCGCAGACTTTCCGAACAGTGTCACGGAACCACGCGCCAACGGCATGATGACCTATTTGCGAGCGCGTCCGCACTTTTGTGAACGGGTCCGTGCTTTGCGAACAGTTTCGAACTGCATTTTCCAGCTCATCTAGAAACTTAGAAGCTCAAAATGTACCCTTGCACAGCTCTGACAACTATTCGTATTCATTATCCATTAACAATCTAGCACACAGCACATACTTGGAAGAATATTAGCAAAACTGCTATTCATCTTAAAAATGGCATCAGCCATTGCCATCCCTCCTCCCCAAGAGCAACCACCACCACCAGCTGGAGGACATACACAACGAAAGAAGCGCAACACTTCAAAAGACAATGAAGAGGACCAAGACGATGAGGTAGAGGAAGTGCCTACCTCTAACACCCAGAGAGAATCATGGGTGTGGTAGTTCTTTACCAAAGTTGGGAATGACCAAAGGCTGAAGCTAACAAAGTAAAATGCACTGAGTGCAATGTTGTACTCAGTCCTGGACTACCTGGGCAGTACTCTTATGGTACCACCTCCATGTGACACCACACCAATTCCAACCACCGCAATACTTTCAGAAAGGGTGTTTCTTTCTTAGTAAGTAGTAGGCTGTCTTCCTCTACCTCATCTTCCTCAACCAATACTGTAACCACATAGCTTACTGCTGTGAGACACAAAATCCCACCAGTTGCCTTGCAAGCGATAAAGAGGCTGTTGATCCATATCTTTCAAAGACAACAGTACTCTGTATATGCTGCAACACACAACTCTGCAGAGGGGAGCAATTTCAAAGTGCTTTTGAAGCTGTAATCAAGGAGCATGAGAAATACTGCCCCCTACATTAGATGTGACACACATCCAACATCTTCCCCTGTCCACCTGCCCCTCCACATTTTATGGTAGTGCTTCCTCCCTCATTTCCCTCCCCACCTTACTTTCTGACCTCTACCACAAAAAAACACCAAAAAAGGTTCCTTTAGGAACCACCTTTCACAGTTAAAAAAAGAACTAAAAATAATTATTTTATGGACTCGTCTACTTTACATTTCTCAGTAAAGTAGTTAGACTCAATAAGATTCTCCAACATTTCCAAGAGCATTTTGTATTATGCTTTTACGTTTCTCTAGCATACAATAAGGACCACAATCGATGGACCTTTAGATCTATCCACGCTCTCCACAGTCCCCTTTCCAGGCCATGGATCATTAAAAGACCCAGATGCACATACACACCATCGCACAGGGCAGCCCTTCTACCCTTTTTTATTTTATATTTGTAACACTCCCTCAATGCCTGCTTTAAACAGTCACACATCCATCCACCAATCACTTTCAAAAACTGTACACAAAACCCTAGGAACATATTAAGCTTCCACAAACCAATTACCTCGTTACAATCTTCTACAAATCTTTTGCATCTGCACTTCCATTACTTATACAACAAAATTGTACAAAGTGCTTCTATAAATGCACATATGCATTTTGCAGTGATAGAAGTGCATGAATAGAAGGGGCAGTACCGATAGGCAAGTGCTCATGAGAACCCAGGAGGAAAGGGCCAAGGGATGCCAAGGTGGGACGCCACTGGTTAACTACTGGAGCAGAGAAGTCCCGAGGGTGGGATGCATCTTAACTGTAATGTCTCTTTAACACCATTTTTTCTGTCCATTTAATATGGTTTCATAAGTGAAAATGTTTCATGATCTTACATCACTGTGTATATGTTATTCATAATTCCTCTTTCCATATATATCAAAGAATTATAAAGCTCCTTTAAGAAACATATTTTTTGCAACACATACTCATCTCTGTCATTATCGGCAGCACATGATGGAGATGCAAATCATCGTTTAATTGCCTATGACATAATGCTTGACCATGTTACCATGGCCTCAGCCCCAACAAACCACCCATATTATTCACTGGACCTACAATGCATCCTATCTCACTGTCCATTATAACCTAATAATCTGACCAATGTTCAGTGCTCATAGCTTGCAGCCATGACCAGTCTCCAAATCCATGAGGCATGGGCTTCGGCCATGCTGCATTCCCCAATAAGTAAATCAGAGTAGACATTTCCATTTGCAATGTCCAGGCCCACTACCCAGACACCAAATGTATATCACTAGTGTTTGTACTTACATCTTTACACGTTGGAAAAATAAAACACAAGACATATTTCCAAAAACATGCTTTCAGTTCCTTGCTGATGCTTGTTGTGCACGTTTGTTGTAATCTAGTCCACCACTTAAGGCTGTAACCACAAGCAGAATGTATTTATTTAATTATTTAGATTTCTTATAGAGCACCTTTTGCCCATAGGCCTCAAAGCGCTTACAAGAAGCAAAACTTAAAAACAGTACAGGTATAAGTGACCAAAAAACAGCACAAAAAAGACAAACCATTTGGATGAAAAACACAATGTAAGAAGACCGGAAATAAACGTCAGTTCACTGTTGCAGATGGTTAAACTACTAGTCCCAAGTTCGAGGAGCCCATGGGCAAATATTTACACAGTCTCAGATAGAGAGGCAGGGTGCTAACTCCACACCCCACCAGGATGAAATCCCTGTTCCCTTGGGTACACCAATCGTCCAATTCTATCCTGGCAAAGAACTTCAGATCGCAAGAAAGAAAAACCCTGGCCCCAGATATTGCACAAAGCCAAGCATGGACTTTATTACGAAGTACATCTCTAGGTTCTCTCTGAGAAGGTTTCCTATTATCCATTACCAGGGCTTTGATGGATTCATCTTTGGACATTGACAAATTGGATTTTCTTAGACGCAGACTCCTTAAGTTAGCCAGTCTGGGATTCATGGACTCATGAGGACCATCCAAGTATATTTTCACAGAAACAGCAGCAAGCCCAGGCAGGCAGGACTATAATTCTCTAGTTGCTTACTTCCCGAAAAGGGGAAGGAAGGTTGTGCTCCTTTCATAGATGGCATAGACTCGTGGCTAGGACCAACTGGAAAGGGCCCTGAGGTGTATTTATAGTTATCGGCTTCTTTTAAAGGTGGGTCTGTTTGTGAGGTACAATTCACTTTGCTAGTGGGTAGATGACTCAGGGGTAGAACATGGGATGCTTGAAGGCTTTTCTCAGGAGTGTGAGCATGATATTTCTCAGCGGAAATGTCCAAAGACACTAGCTATGCATCAAAGTCCAAGGAGGTGTCACAACTCTTCAACTCTTTGATAAGCATGTCCTTCCAATAACTCCAGGGCTCTCAATGCTCACCAAAGAATCTGGAGAGGAGGTGAAGTTGGATTTAACAACCCCCTCCACCCCTGGAGAAAGGGCCAAAGTGGTGGAGATTGACTGTTCCCCACTGCTTTCGGTAGCTGAAGAGGAAACATGATTGACCTTAGAGACCCCAACCACCCCATCCACCCGGAAAGGAAGTGCTAATGAGGTAGAAATTGAAGGTTGTACACTATTGGTTTTTGGGTCTGACTACCCCATGGGCTGTAGATTTAACTTTGACCTTAATTACTAGGCTCATTAAATGTTGAGCCGAATCTGAGCATTAAGTTGGAATTACACAGGGCTTATCTTAAAGACCCCTTAAGCTCAGGGATTGTCTCAGTTCGTCTAACGTGAATGCGCTCTCTTTTATGAGAGTTAAGGGCCAAAACCTCTGAATTATTCACTTTCGACATCCTTGCAAAATTCAGAAACTAGTTAAAAAGAAAGCCCAAACAATTAAAGGTTGTTATAGCACTGGAATGCTAAATACAAGCATTAATAGAGCTTGCAGCTGGACTGCTGGCCAGGGAAAAAAACACCAAGGAAAAATAGAGTGGAGGGTAGCACTGCACACAGGTCCAACGCCGGCAGAACGTACCGGCTGCTCAGCATCCTCCATGCCAGTGCCAAGTCAGTACAAACGCGTGGAGGTCTACGCACACATATCAAGAACTGGGGGCAGCAGGGCAATGCAGCCCCTGCTGCCATTCCAGAGAGAAAAACAAGGCAGTTCCAGAATCTTTTTTTCCCATTCAAACCAACCGCTTCGGCCATTTGCATGCCCCAATAGGCAAATTACAAAACACATTTCTTCTTGCTGACGGCCAGGCCCATTGCCCAGACACCAATGTAATATCACTGTGATGTGTACTTAAATTTTCACACTTTCAAATAAATAAAACACAGGACATATTTGAAAAACAATGCTTTGAAGTTCTTGCTGATCCTCCTCGTACATATCTGTTGCAATCCCATCCAGCACTTCAACCTGTACCCACAAGCAGAATTGTTTTCTCCCATTCAAACCTATCCCGATTTCGAAAGACTTTACCACATAGCCGGTTCTTGTTGGCCAAACCCACTTTAACCCCAGTGCTGGTCCCTCAAATGTCATGGCCAGTAGCCAGATTGTCCGGGTCATGGCCTTTGGCCATGACCCGGACAATCTAGCCACTGCCCATGTCCACAAGCTAGTAAGGACTCCCAAAATCTCAGGGGGGTTATTAACAACTTGGTCCAGCCTTTGGTTGCCAAATTAGATAACCCCATTTCGGAAGCATGGTGGGGTGATAATTTTTAATGTATCTACAGGGACTCAGCAAGCAGTGAACAAGATCTACCTATTAATAGTCAACGGTGCTTGAACATCACAGTAGCAGAGATTGAAGAAGTTATTAGGCAAACCTCCAACTCTAGGGATGCTGGACCGAACTGCATTTCTAATGCCACCCTAAAGCGTAATGCTAGGGTATAGGTGGTGATCACATTCTTTCTCTTTCAATATTACAAAATCAGGAAGCGCAAAGTACATGGAAATGATCTGTTATCGTTCCAATTTTTAAGAAAGGCAATAGAAATAATCAATTTAACTATCGCCCTATATCACTGTTGGATTCTAAGAGCAAAACATTCATGTGCCTGGTCCTGCAGTAACTGGAGGATTGATCACTAGCAGCTGGTTGTCTAATGAACTTCCAAACAGGCTTTAGAAAGGGTGTTTCTACTTCCTCGAATGGCATTGTAATTTTTTGTATTCAGGACGCATGGATGTAGTCAGTTAGGCAAGTATTTGCCATGGCTATTGACTTTTCGGCGACCTTTGATTTGGTGAATTGGTCCTTTGGACAAAGCTGTAGGCCTGGGATATTTTGCATTCTCCTTTGGCAATATTAATACATCTACAAGTTGATACAGCAACACAGGTAAAGCTGAACAGACAGGCCTTGTCAAGACAATTATCATCAAACAGGGGGTTGAGACAGTGATGCGTGCTGGCCCCTTGCCTGTTCAACTTTTATCTGGCGGACCTGGGGGAATGGTTGGGCGATGTAAGTTTTGTGGCACCTAAGCTTGGTGAATTGCACGTAGCTCATCTGACCTATGTCGATGATGCTATTTTGCTGGATTGTACACAGCTTGGGTTGCAGAAATTAGCCAGGGCAGTGGAATCATATGAAGCATTAAACGAGCTTGTAGTAAACTGTGCCAAAACAAATGTATTCATATTTTGCAAGATCATTTAAAAGCCCTTATGCCATTCCTGTTTACTGTGTAGTGAAACATTGACCCCAAAAATTAGCATTGATTTTTGGGGAGGCTGCGATCTAAGGCAAAACAATTGGCTGCCCAGATGAAGAGAATCTGGTTGAAGTATTGCAAATTTTCCCTTATTCCAGTTTTTAAGTTCTATACCATGAAGGTGGTCCCAGCACTTATGTATGGTACAGAAATAGCACGTGTTTATTGGGGGCTTGACTGGGATAAAATTGAGGCCATGATTTGGAGGAAAGCACTGACCTTGCCAAACTGCTTGTCAATTGCCACACTTTGTCTAGAAGTGGGCCTGAATTTGTTCACATATATCTTCAGGACGAAGGTGTTGGCTCAGTATAGGCTTATTCGAAATCCTCTGTTGAACAGACTGTAAATTAACTTTGGCATCATTATTGAAAGGGGTAAGTGCAACCCCTTGACGACTTTTGTGAAAGTAGCAGAGCTCATTTTGAGCGAGTGTTCTGCCAATAGGGGTTTGTTGGTTTCCAATTCTGGAATGGTTAAGAAGAAGTTGAAAGAGCTTGATTGGTGTAATACATCAGACAATGCTAGCTCATATAAATTGTACAGGATTCTGTCCAGTATTCCAAAGCCACTGGGCTACTTACCCGTTTATCTGAGAAGATTTCCCAATTCATATCGGCATGAAGAATTTCTCATATTACGATTAAATCTGCTTTTAACTGGCAAGATCAAGAAGGTCAGAAATGGAGGGGAAACCAAAGAGGTGGAGGGCTTGGGAAATTGCCAAATATGTAAGCCTACCAATATTTTGCAGACTCGCGAACATATCCCAGTTGAATGTGAAGCATTTCAGGCATAGAGACGGGATTTAGTTGACAGATTTGTCTGGAATCCAGATTGTGTAAATAATTACATGTTATTTCTCAGGCTGACTAGTCGAGAGGAAGCGCTGTTAACTATAGCAGCATTTAAACTGTTGCTTTTAGCGAGTATAGTGAAACCATTTTAATCAATTTTGCTATAAGAATGTTTGCCAATTTGCACTTAGATCTTTCTTTGCACAGGACATAATTTGAGGGGGATGGTAATCGAAATGAAAAGACTGCTGTTCAAATGTGTACATGTATTGTTTTTTATTATTTTTAGAGAATGAAATGTGAATTTTATATTTTATCATATTGATGATATTTAATTTGTGGTTTCTAAATGTGTGTGTTTTAATGTTTTATGTAAGGTTGACTAGTTTCAACCAGTTTCACAATAAAGTAAAGTTTATAGTGTAAGATCTATTTTAATTAACACATTCGTATTTGGGTAACTCATAAAGTGAACACTCCAATTTCATACCCCATCACATACAGTCAAACCCTACAACTCGGGGCAAGAAACAGGCAGTTTGCTCAAAACTCATATTTATTTAGAACAATTAAAGATGGTCCTCAGTCTTCATGCAGGGGAAGTGACCACAATGTTACACAATAATAGGCAGCCTACCTAAAGAAAATGAAATTAACATACCTGCATGAATCACACTCTTTCTCACCACACACATGCATCCATTTGCTTTTGCGTATAGAGGCACTGCAAAATGACAAGTACTTTTTACACCAAGGGAAATATTCATGCCTGGATATGCTGTGTAATGCAACTGGAGTCTTGTGGTCAGCACATGGGTCAAATAAACAGCTCTATCTAATGGGTTCAGGGTGTGGTTGATTTGAGATAGGATGACCAGCCCTTTTGTTCTTACTGCACATGTTGGGGTTTGATAATGATGATGCTTCAACAGGTAATGATGAGTGTAATTAAAGTATTTCAAGCTGGCAATAAAACTAAATAGACATTTACCAGCAGCTGCTAATCTCTGCATAGCATAGACTGCACACTCTATTTTCATGCAATGTTAGAGTATTTTTCTAATACTCTGCCTACTACTCTGCCCCGGATTATTCCCAAAGGTGGGAGGACTAGCTGGCTCTGAGTTGAAACCCAGGTCAACTTTAAATCAGCACACTATCAGGCTGAATCACACACCAATTGTATTCAAACCAAACAACACAAGCACTGATTTTCTACATCTTTATACCCTATACTGTCGAATCCACTATATTATTATACACTTTGTACACTAATCTGACAGTTGTTGGAGGAATAAAATATTATATTAAAAGACTGTGAATGAATGATGATGACATTCCTTCATTTGATGTACAGTAGGAAATTCACAGGTGTGCCATTCAGAACACCCAACAACATCCTACCTCTGGAATTTCAATATTTAAAAATGTCTGTATGTGTTCTGCACTTAACAGGATTATATTTTGTCAGATTCAGGCCTTTTGAAAATAAAGTTCAATTTTAAACTGGTGCATTCTGCATCTTCTGTTTTCACTTGACATTGGTAACAAACCAGTCTTTTGTTGGAATGTACTCAAAGGCACAATATGTATAGTGTTATCTCACTGGATTGCGGGTGATGACCTGCATCCCGCAGGTGCATCCTTGTCATGATAGTGAGTAAGAGGCAGAAATCATAACTATGAAGATGCATTTTTATGGTGCATCTCTCTCTCTTAAAATTGAAACAGTCTCCGTTGGTCTTTTATTCTCCCTACACTGAGCCAATCTGCCTCACACTTAAAAGGTGCAGGCTGTTGGCAGTTTTGCTGCATCTAATTTCTTTATGGAAACAGTCTTGGATTCCATTTACTTTGACAATAGTAGCAAGTGTTTCATACAATAAAAATACATGTCAAGATTTCCACTTATTATACCGGTTTGACACCAAAACAGGTCAATGTCATTGTAGTATAATCCTCTGGTTGTAACATTACAACTAGTTAAAACATTTGTTGACTAGAAGTAAAGTTACTAGTCTATGGTGGTTTGTCCCACCTGATTAATATGGCAATGGGATCATTAACTCACTGAGAGGCATACTTCACAAACGCAAAAATTCAAAACTGCCAATCTAAACACCGCAACATGTTCTAACATTAGGCACTGACCACTTGGAAACAAAAATATTCATTATCAGTTTGGTATTATAAATAGTAATGTAACCCCATCAAGTACATTTCAAGAATACTGAGTGGCTTCTGAGTTTTGTTCCTGAATAAAGCACTCAAACTGCAGTCTTTTTCTCAATCCAGCTCAAATGTAATTGGTGGCTTTTATTTATGGTTTACCACCCTGGGAGGGTGCGGGTTTACCAGCCATTAGTTGCCCAGAAAACCTGAGATGAAGTTCCTGAATAAAGCAAGGGCCATTAAGGAGGTATTGGAGCAACTAATGGCCAAGAATTCCTCTCCAAAGGGCAGATGCGTTTAGCACCTGTGTGCACGTGACAGATGCTAGAGTGTGGAAAGGAATGAAAAACAGAAAGCCGGGGCAGTTCTACTTATGCACGGTGCCATGTTGCCAGGGTGAGTTAGCACTCTGCACAGAGAAGACAGGTGATTGTCTGCCATTTGCGGTGCCTGTGCCCAATGCATGGAGGAGAGGTCTGTGCCAATGCTGCAATGAGCCCAGAGGCAGTATGGTGAGTGGTTGGGATCCCAGCAGGAGATGAGGTCATTGAGGTGCAGTGAGAAGAGGTGGATCGCTGGGGAGCACAAGGTGCAGGAACACCATGAGGCATGGGTAAGCCGAGCGGGTGTGGGAGGAACAAAACTCGCAACACGACGGTTAAGTTGGAAGCTAAAATTCTGTTCACCTACCAGTCAATTGTAACTGGCTGTTCTGCTTCCTGGTTGATCAGGACGCGCAGAGAGTACTAAAACGGGTGCTAACAGTGTACTAATAAACAGTGAGAGGTACATTTGTGCCACAGATGATGGAAGCAATAAGAGTTTACCACTTTTTTCCCTTTGATGAATACTTGTTTAGTAAATCATTAAAGCTCTAATCACTGGCTTCACCCAAGATATTGGTTCAGATGGTGAAGAATACTCTTAAAGGCATGAGAGCCATTTTCCCTTCAGAATTTTGCAAAAGGCATAAATATATATATTTTAAGTTATTCACTGTAATGTGTGTATCCCATCCATAGTTGTCAAGTAAAAGGGCCATTTTGGTCTCCGTCTGGTTATCTTTGATGACTTTGCTGGCAACCATCTCATACGTTCATCAAATAGCCATTTGGAATGTACATCTTCTGAATTAAGAATAAATAATTTAGTTGCCTGTGATGGAAATGGCAAGACTTTATTAGATTTCTTGGAGAAGCAAGACCCTAACTAAAGTTCTTTGGAATGAAATATTTGTGTCGGTCTCCAGGATTTTATCCATTCCTTCTAGGATACCTTTCATGGTTGTTTTCTGTATCGCATGGGCAATGAGACGAACATTACCTTAATTCTTATTGAATTTAACTGACCATACACTCCAATGTAATAGGAGCTTCCTTGTGTGCAGTAAGCAAAATGCTGGAATATGTTTTTATTACAAATGGAAACACTTTTAGAAGAATACACTGGAAGCTGCATGAGCTACTAAATCCAAATGCACAGTTCTGTTCATTGCAGTCATCTCAGATCAATTGAATAATGCTTTTTCATCATGACTTGTTGCCAATGCTTTGCTGATACACATGGATTCCCGGTATTTTACACATCTTTTCATCCCCAGGAAGGCCCGAAGGTGACCGTAATCCTGCTGCTTCCTTTTATCTTCTCCTGAGGTACAAACATAGCTTGAAGTATGCCTCTTTTTCCACAATCATTTTTATCGTGATCTTAACGGTGCTTAACAAAACGATGAATAACGTCATTTTCTGATATAATTTCTTTCGCACTATTAACTGTAAGCAAGCCCTGCAGATGGTACATCTCTCTCTTGCTCTGTTTGACACCAAAACAACTCCATTACACATTGCAACCTGCTTAGTTTCAGGTATAAGAGTACATTGTGGTGAGCAATTGTGTGTGCCACATTGCTTTTTCTTTTAAAACTATAATTAATTTATAATTGACTTCCAAGGAAATTTTAAAGGAGGCCTCTTCTGAAATAAAGGAGACTTCCATTTCTGTGGCCTTCACGCAGATGGAAGTAGACTCAGACGTTGAGGGCTTTCAAGAGATCAACTCTCCCAGAAGAGGGGCACATCATTGCTTCCTTTGCTGTTTCTCCAAGAGTAAATCAGTGAAGGAGTGGGAGACCCCTTTATTTAAAGGCAAACATCTACAAGTGATTGGACTAAAGCAAACCTTATTTAGGAGTCCAATCCCTAAATGGACTTTACCTTCTGATATCATACCCAAAGTGCTTTGTGTTAAAGGAAGTGCAGGAGACAGGAAGGACGAGTTATAAAAAGAGAAAACAAGATGGTGAAATCTTCCCCCAGCTGATCTGAGCTAGCTCCCACTGTCTGCACTAACCCTGCTCCCTTCCCTTGTCATTAGCAACAGAGGCCCTTTTGGTATGCAGTCCTTTTGGGAGGGTGTGTCCTTTGATTCCTGTTTTCCAGGCGAGTATCTCCTGTGAGGCTGGCTACCTGAAGAGAGGTGTTACCCGATATCTCAAAGGATCAAAGGAGAGGCATTGCCATTCAGTCTCCTTCCCTGTCACTTGGCAGGGCTAGGCTGTCTACACACATAACGCTTCCACAGCTACACTTGGCTCAGAATGCTGGCACATGCATGATATCAAATTGATGTGGTTGTAATAATTATGGGAGAGGCGAGCCACCATACCCACACCCAGGAATGGCTTATTATTAAAGTTTACAACTGCCATCAGGTTAGTAACTCTCATAATTATGTGGGTTTTGGAACAGGGGAGCATATCAGCCCCTCTGCTGCAATGACTTGGTTGTCATTCCATTTGACTCAGGATACCTGTTCGCACAAAACCAGTTCTGTGCCACAGGGAAACCGGTGTGGCAGACCAGGATACCGATTCAGCAGGGCACATGTGTACATTTTACTTTTGCAATGGAGTTGGTGAAGATGGGGGTCTGATCAGCATACCACCGTCTCTGAGAGACAATTGGTACCATCATTTTATGTTTAATAAAAATCAGAAAGGCCAAGGCTTCTACACTCTTGATAGATGGAAATTCTCAATATCTCTCACCCATGCATTTGTGCGCATGCAGCGTATGTATATTTCCCGAGTTGTGCAGGCACATCCTTCACTTGAACCATGAAATGCCATGACTGAATCTGATCCACTGTCTACTGAGAAAAAGGCACATGTTTGACTTGGAATGAGCAAAGGATCATCTTTTAAAGAAGTTCAGCACTATGAAAAGAAGAACACTATTTAAAATACATACTCAAACAGTATTATTATTTCAACTCATGCAATACATACTCATTGACCCATTTGTACCCTGTACATCAAATTATATATATACAGCACTATGAAATCAAAAATGTGTATCCAGTACACACAAAGCGTTTAAAATGTGAAACTGTCCTAATTTTATCTTTGCATTCTGGGATTTGAAGTCTTGCCATTCTAAAGGTGCTACAAAATCCAGACTACAAATACAAATTCTAGGCCGTCCCAATGAATCAATAAAAGAAATGTCCATGCCTCAGCCAGTATATTCGCTCTGTCTGGAAATTCTGCTTGTCTCCACCCGACATTATAGGTGCAGAGTGGCCAAACCTGAACCCCTACAACTGTTCCCTTGATATTGAACTGGAAAATATGATAGTGAGCAAGGGAACAACTGTTCTCTTGCTCACTGGAAAATATACGACTGGTGGCTACTGCTGCATTACCAAATGGGACTATATCCATTTGAATCATGATGTATATCAAAGAAGCACCTTGTAGGGTTTGTGGAAAAGCAACCACGATTGCTGGACCCTTGACGCCACAAATGCAAAGAGGATTCCAGTCCAGGGACCCTTCTGCCAATCGGCCTCAGTCACTCAACATTTGCATACACACATCAGACACTCAACACATAATATACAGACAAACATTCATGCAACCGCATGCCCACGAAACTACTGATATACGTTACAGTTACACAGTACACTCCGCTCAATTCTCTGCACTGCTTACTTACCTTCAGAAGAATCTTCTTTGATTGGTGCAGCGCACCAACCTGGAGCACATAGCAGGGCCAGAGAGCAGCAGGCAGGCAAGCGGGCGGCGGTGTGAAAGGAATCTGGCATCAGTGCCCTCCGGAAAGGTTGGGTCGAGGCTGCTGTACACAGCCATGGGTTGGCTGAAAAAGTGCACGCCAGGAGCGTGCTCCTCCTCCCTCATCATCGATCAATGCAGAGCAGAGGGAGGAGGGGCAACAAAAAAAAATACCTATATTTTGTGGCCTGATTAAGGGATGGAAGGGTTTGCCAGGGGTTGTGAGATAATGTCCAGGTGTCGCTGGTGTGGCCCCTAGTGACCCCCAAATAACATCCCTGCATCCTTTATGAAGCATGCCTTTGTAAAACAATGAGAAACGACCAGGTTACATTTCACATACTTTTCTTCTGAATATAAATCTTGAAAGTACATTTAAAGTAAGGACCATCCAACTAGGGTTTATAAGTCTATCAGGCTGAGGGAATGGTGTCAGGATCATGATACGATTGCTAAGTATCCACTTTACAAGGAATTTACCAAATTGCACAGACCTCCTGGGATCCTGCTCAAGTAGCTAATACAATTTCTGGATCGTTTTTTTTCATCAGGTTTTTATGCAATTTCTTCCTACTAGAGAGAAACCTATTGCTCCACCCATTCCGACTAGGAATAAGAACAACATTATGTTAGATAAACTTAAGCCTCTCCTCCAACCCCTGATTAAACCTGTACTTGCTTCTTCCGATCCAGTGGAATTAGTGGATCTTTATAACAAAACCATAGCCTTAGACTATATTGCACCTCTAAAAATGTGCAAAAGTAAACTCATAGCACACATGAACACGTGGTTTACTCCCAAACTCAAAGACATAGGAAATGAAAAAAGGAAATGTGAAACTACCTGGAAAAATAACCCCTCTACGGCTAACAAACATGCTCTTCTAAAAATGCCCTTCTAAAAATCTCAGCTAACTATACAGAAGAAATTCTCTCAGTTAAATGGGACACCTATAACGTTAGGATTGATAAAGCTAGTTCTAGTACTAGAGAACTCTTTACAACTCTAAGAGAACTTGAATCTCCCCACTCCCCCCACTACATAGAGCTGCATCAAGGACCAGAATTGGTGCACCAAAATTCAAGATGCCCTAGCCAATAAAATCACTTTGCTCCAAAATAAAATAGGCGCCAAAGAACGTAACCTGCCTCCACAAGGGAATACCCGGATCAGAGCCCCACGCTCCCTAAACCGTCTCAACGCTTCAACTGTCATAAAGGAAGTGGCAAGTGTACTTGCTCCCTTTATCACCTGTTAATTAATGCCTCCTTCCACACTTGCACCGTCCCTATTAACCTGAAGAACTCATGGGTATGTCACTGGACCCTTGCATACCCACAAATTTTAGACCTATTACGACAGTCCTTTTCTTATTAAAGATTATCGACAAAGCAGCCTATAACCAGATACAAAAATACCTGGAGACCAATAAACTACTTGGACTCTGTCAATCTGGCATTAGGCCCCAATACAGCACAGAAACCACCATGATTGACCTGAAGATCCAGATTGACTATTTGAAAGATAAAGGGAAATCAGCCCTCTTGCTTCTGTTGGATTTGTCTGCCACCTTTGATCTGGTTGATCACAAGGTTCTGTGTAAGCATCTCTCTACAGCGGCACATTTCTCAACAGAAGCAACAGCATGGATTCAATCCTTCTTAAACAATAGGTTCATGAGATTCTTTTCTGCATTGGCTGTAGCTGACCCATCCCCATATCCTGTGGAGTCCCTCAAGGATCGTGTGTATCGCCTACCATGGATAATGTGTTCACCAAACCATTGTTTGATGACTTGGACCATCTGGGTGTCACCTACACGAATTACGCAGATGACACCCAGATCCTTATACCTCTGACGGGCAACTATGACAAAGACTTAGCTCTTATAAACATATTTACCTCATCATTCAGGCCTGGAAGGCGACACATGGTCTGTGCCTGAATAATGAGAAGCTACTACTCTTAGCCAATCCTATCAACACTAAAAAACAGAACGATCAATAACAGCCGTTCAATATTGATGGAAACAACATTAAGGTTGCCAAAGAGGTAAAAACATTGAGTTCCTACCTAGATTCCTCCTTGAATATGCATAAACAGGTTTGTGCTTTAGCCCCGGCAACAGCATACACCTGTAAGCTTATCCATGCCTGCAAACCCTTTCTTTCTATAAATAGCTGCACTACTCTGCCTAGAGCTCAAGTATTATCGAAAATCGACTACTGCAATGCTCTGTACCTAGGTTCCAGTAAACATATTATTAAGAAACTCCAGATCTTGAAGAATAATGCACTCAGAACTGCCTTGAGCATACCTCGCAGACAACACATCTCCGCCACTAGACGTGACACCAATTGGCTTTCCATCAGGGAGAGAATACAACTTAAAACAGCATCCCTCTCAACAATTCAGCCCCTGAATACCTTACTGAAAAATGTACCAAAAACAACCATGCCCGACCTACTAGGTCATCTAACTCTGGCTGCCTACAAGTGTCCAGGTATAAACTTAAAAAAGCAGGTGGCAGCAGCTTCCCAGTTATGGCCACCCAACTCTGGAACTCCCTACCTACTACATTTAGATCTGACCAGTCCTTCTATAAATTCAGGAAAGACATGAAAAGTTGACTTATCTCTAACGTCGCACCTTACTAGTCCCTGTTAGACCTCCTTAATTTGAACAGTGTATAATAAATCTGTACAACTTAAACTGCCTGTAATAATTAATTGTATATCCTGGCATTGCCTGCCTAACTGTATATTCCCCAGTGTGTAAATAACATAAACTGTATTTTCATGTACCCTTGTAAAAAAAAAAATGCATATTCCTGTACTGCCTACTTTATATTTACTATCTGTAACTAAGTAACTGCATAACCTTGTAATGCGCCCAAGTACCTCTGGGTTTGGTGTGCACTATAAATAAATAAACAAACAAACACATTTACACAGTTCTTTCTGAACTAACTTGGCTTCCTCGATTTTCCTAATCTCATTTTTCTTCCTATTTTTCTCTTGTAATAACCAACAATGGTGTACTATCGTTAGGCTGTATCTCAGCCATGGTTTCGCTGCCATCCCTATTTGTTTTTCATCTGCCTCTGCACTGGCTCAGGCAAACCCTGCCATAAAATGTGGTAACATAATGCCACTGTCTTTTCCCACGACACGCACGTTTCAAATTGCCATTTCTCCTGAATATCCTGAATGTAAGCAATAGGGTCTTCATCTTCCTTTATTTTACGTGTCATTATTGCACCCATATCTGATATATTGGGATACTGTACCCTGAGAGCCCTCCACATGTCTGCTCTACAATTATTAAACAGCGCTCCATCATGCGCTGTGTTTTGTGCTATCACACTTGAATATCCTGCTCTCCTCCATTTGTCATCAGCCTATTATCCAAGAATAGCTACCGAAGGCCTTTAATGTCCCGTATGGCCAGCGTGTTTCCTCCTGTCATTTTTTCTAATTCATATATCCATTTCCCATCACCCAAAGTCAAACTTTGGAGCTTACACCTTAAATTATCCTTGTCCATCTACGGCCATGGGATATATTGTGGCCTTGCTCCCCCTTTTTCCAATAAGGGAAAGTGTGTGAACCCCAATCCATTGTCGGCTCCCATCATTAGTCTATCCATGGCAGGGACGATCGTCCCTGTCTGTCTCCTTGTCGGCAACAACCTTAACCTGGTCACATATGGCAGTGATGCTCCCTTCTCACTATACGATCGTCCTCAGGGACGCTCTGGATATTATATGAGATATGGCGTCCTATCCTTAGGCTGTTCCAGATCCGAACATCTTACTTCTTTCTCAATTTGCAGGCTTCCTTCAGGGGTGAACACACTCCCTCCTTCTACGCCAAGACTGAATTCTCTTTCCTCGTCTGACAAGTCTTGTCCCCAAGTAGTGTGACTGTTATCTTCCTCACCTTTGTCTGGGTTCAGTCTGCTTAAGGACAATGCTCTATGTTCGTGACTGAACAGAATTTCTTCTTCGCTTTGTGATTGAAATGCTAGGGATTGATCCCTCTTCCCTTGAATTCCATACTTGCTACTTTCCTTTAATTCTTGATAGTCCTCATCGATCTTTTCTCCGAAGCTCACCGCATCAAACATTTCTTCTTCCAATACTACTCTAGATGCTGTTGGCATTGCTTCCTTCATCAGAGGAATCTCTTCTATTCTGTCCCATCGTATTCTGGGCTTGGCCCTTCTGGTTCCTTACAAATGAGACTGGTATCAAGACCCTGCTGTGTTCTTCTTCGTTCTATTTCTTCATCTAGTTATCTTCACTTTCTTGCATCCCTTCTAATTCTTTTTTCTTCTTGCCTTCGATCTTCTCTCCTCACTCCTTCTCTTCTTTCCTCTTATTCTCTTGGTCTCTGTAATCTTCTGCCCCTTGGTCTTTGTGCTTCCTCCTCTTCTCTCTATCTTTCTCTATCCCTATCTTCTATTGCTCTGTCTATTGTTATACATCCTTTGTTCTTTTGCCTGTTCTTCTTTTTTCTCTTGCTCCTCCTGATATTTCTGTTCTTGTCGCTCCCTGCTCTTCCTTTTCTGATGGTCTTCTTTTAGTCTCTTCTCTCGTTCCTTGTCTTTACTTTCTTGTTCATCCTTATCTTCTTTTTGCCTAACTTCTCTGATGCATTTCTCATTTATTTTAAGTAATATCTGTCCTCCCACCCATTCGTTCTGCACGAGCGCTATCTCGTCAGCTTTATCCTTCTCTCCTTTCCATCTCTTAATCTCCCTGTCTATTTCTGTCGGCAGATTTGACTTCTCACTCTTTTCTTCTTTGTCTTGTATGATCTTATCAATCTCTCCTTTTCTCTTATTCTCCTATGGACTATCACCGCTATTATGAGCGGGGGTTTGTATATTGGATTACTATACCCCGTCGTAGCTTTCAACTGCTTTACAGGATATAACCCTGTTTCTTCCATACTAGCACCTTTTACTTTGGGTGAGGTAAGGGGAGCTGATGGCTTAACACCTTCCTCCTTACGCTGACTAAGCATCCACCCCTCGGGTGGTGGATCTTCCCATTCTTCTTGGTAAATTTTCAAGAGCTCTAGAATCACATATCTTTTCTCTAATTTCTTCCCTTTGTATGCAGCGTGCAAGTATGTTGTAATGTGTTGCAATACCTATTTTGTCAATGATCGCGTTTTGGCCACAGCATAAGCATGTTATCTGCTGCGTCTTTCACCCATTCCGCACTATAGTGTTTGAGTTTGGGCATATGCTTTGGTAATGTTTTACATAAGTGCATCAGAGGAGTATCTCCCATAATGACAAGTCTCAATTTACTGTGAATACTTACCAGACTTATGAAATAACCCTTATACATTTGCTTAAATCACCACTTTTTCACCGCCTTTAAAACAATACATATGAGCATGCACCATCAATCACTACTCAAGCCTCTAATTTCTTAATTAGTGTATGGGAGGATAGGTCCAAGGGACCCCCCCCTGCTTCCCCCCTTGTGGAGTCCATGGATCGTCAGGGGTCCCCCCTGCCACCAGGGCCCAGGTGGCGGGTGGACCACTGGCTGAAAACATTGACCAAACATGCTGTATTAAGCTAGGCCCTGGAAACCATTTTGTGAAATCAAAATGGCATGAGCCCTGTGCGCCGCAGCGCGGCCCCCACCCTTGGAGAGTTCTCACTTGTCCCCCCAGCCGCAGCTCCCTGGCAGATCCGCTGAGAGCCTGTTCCCACGCACAGACGGACATGAGCTAGTGCTAGATGCAAACACTGTAACATTCACCTTCCGCAGTGTATCACTGTCCTCAGTATGACCCGGCCAGCAGGGCCGGGGTGGAAAAGAACTGTAAAATGGTCCCCCGACAAAAGTAGAGCCCCCAAATACTAATGCGCAAACTGCCTGTGATGAAACACTTCTCTCCATGACCTTTTTGATTAAAACATGTAACCTCCATGAAGATGGCAGAATGTTTGTTTATATGGCATTCTGGTTGAAGTACCCACATCCCCGTAGCTATGCGCAAATGGTAAAAGAGTCCCGAAGTTTTCATGTTATATGTTTCGCCGAGAAGAATGCACTCCAATGTCCTATGCCATAACTGAACTGATGCTGCTAGAGTGCAAAGGAAGACAAGTGCAACCACATTGGGAGCTCATGTAAATTGTGCACGAAAATGCACAAAATGTATTTGAATGTCCAAGCTCACCATGTGTCACTGCCATCAGTCTCATTGGCCAGTTGTTCCTGCGTGCTCCACCAACCTTACTACTACCTCGCTTACCGTGCATGCATAGAAATGTAACCAAATGTTGTGGTTGTTAAATACTTAACATAAAGTTATCAATTGCAAAATGGGTATAGGTAACGCATTTGAAATGGCCATGTAAAGGCACTAACAATGTAGAAAACATAAGCTTTGAAAAGATTCAATGAGTATTGTACATTATATGAATGTTTATGCCTCTTCCACATAATCTGCAACACACGAGGAAAATGCCATTGTGGACATATCCAAAGCCATTCCCCCTTCCTCCCCATTGAAGCCCGCCAGACGGAAAGCAGAGGCCTGTGCTGCTCTGCCTCGCCTCCCCCAATTCGGCTGGATCCGCTTCAAGCATTCTTGTTCCCCCGCAGTTCCAGGGCCGCGGCCAGCCACCTGAATTATTTACAACCCAGCAGTAAACCCCGGCCATAAACGCAGGCCAGAAGGTGCTCTTTCTTAGGCTCCACGACCCACCAGCTCACCCCAGGTTAATGGCCCCTGTAAAATTAGGACACCCAATATTATAGCAACACTGTAGGAACACATTCATAATGACTTCTAATGAGACATGATAACTTGGACAGCTCGCCCCTTGCCCTGAGACCCAACCTCGAGACCTATGATACCCGGTCAACAGGACGATGGTAACCATGTATTGATTTATTACCAAAGGGCCCCACTCTAGGTGCATTCCTCCTGTGTTGCATTAAACTATAGAATAACCTATTGGAAGATTTACCGGGGAAGATAATATTGCAATATTGAATGAATGCGGTGTGCGTGGCCTTAGGGCAGAAAGCCAAGGAAGACGTTCATCAATGACACTGGCCATGCCTGGCACAACAGCACCGCCCGGATGAGCCCAGCTGACTTGCCCGGCCCACGTTGGCAACCAGTGACGTCCGCCAACCACGGCGCACCACATCACAGATGCACCCATAGTTAGTCGTCGCCACCCAATCCCCACGAACATGTGCCCCCTATAGTGTGTACGTTCTTATGACGTATTTTGTAAATATATATGCCTGTCTTTGCTAATGTCAGACAGAGGGCTCTCGGAGTTTGCAGAGTCCTTTGCATGCCCTATTTCGACTTATATAAACTCCCATTAAGCTCACCCGCACTTGTCTTAGCCTGATTCCCGCTGGGAGAGTCCATTATTGTCTCTCATAGGGGGGAAGATCGTGCTAACAGGGGGACGCTCGCCTTCAGTGGAGACCCCGACGAGATTATTTTTCCTTAATATATATCCCTAACGTCCCATTTGGCACGAAAATCTCTGGTCGAAAAGGGATATGCACGGTGCGCCGGCTCCGGAAGGCTGCCCGCCAACGGCGACCGGTACGCTCAGAAGTGCGCACTCAACAGAGAGAGGGTACGGGATCCCGGTTGAAGAATCCCCTTTGAGTACCGCTCGCCGGAGCCGAGGCTGACCGTTGAGCATACGGCAACACTGCCTGGACGGACCCAGTTCGGAGACTCTCGGTTCAAGACGGGCACGTGAGTATTAAGTGCGAGCGGCCATAAAGGGAGCGGGAGAGGAAAACAGGACAGGGAACGAGGTTCTTTAAAAAGGGACACTTTGGGACTACTAAGAACCACTCTAGGCTTTCTTTACTTTGTCTTTGCATATGGCCATTAGGATCAAGAGGTGAAAAGAGATAAAGAGACGGGAACCTAGCTCCGCGAGGGGGTAGAAGGCGGCGCCGCATAGTGCTATCTTGACTAGTACTGGGAATATATGAAGAATTGGAAAATGAGATAAAGGTGTCTGGTAAAGGAAGACACGGTGAACACATTAGTAACTGCTATTCTTTCTATTCTTCTCTCTGGGTTTATGGGGAAAAAATAGGGTTAGTACCAAAAAAAAAAAAAAAAAGGAAGATAACCTAAGTAAAAAGACGAGTTTATATCAAAACTCCAAGATGAATTCATATCAGATTAAGAAAGAAAGGGACAGCTAGCAAGGGAGGAAAAGGATTACAAATTGAGCTGTGAATAGAGTTTTGCCTATTGGCGTGTACGCATCACATGTGTCAGTACATATTTGTCAAGATGAATGTGTAAAAGTGGTAAAAAGTGCATAATTATGGTGTGGTCATGGTAAATGTGACCAGAAGACATTTTACGGGGAAGAGCCCGATGCAGTAAAGTGACTGTTTTGAATAAATGTGCTGAAGATATTGATGGTTACAAAGGGTGGTTTGCTTTTGTATTTGCCCCCTAAATTATACGGAATAGAGGCTGTGCACACCCATTCTCATATTGCCCAGGTGGCGGAAACACACGCACAGGTCCCTACACGCAGAGATACATAAATACATAGATATATCTGGTGATATATCTATATATATATATATATATATATATATATATATATATATATATATATATATATATATATATATATATATATATATATACATCTATATCGAGCAACCACAAACCATGGGGGCAGAGACACCATTGGCCCATATTTGTAAGAATCTGCCTGGGTACGCTGAGCATATTAAGAAATATCACGATCAGTGGATTACAGAACTAAAGGGGGAAGGGTTACCCCAAATATGGCGAGAAGGGGGATCGTTTGACAAGAGTGTCCTAGATATGGTAGCTACATGCATTTGTTTAAAGTACAAGGGGAAAAAGTTACATAATAGGAGAGAAATATTAGATAGTTTGAAGAAGTACCCCCTCCCAAAAAAAGAGAACTAGGTACTGATTTGCCATCTACTACTGACAACCCCTTACTGATACCAAAAGACGACAAGGTATTGCAAGAAGGGGAACCACCAGTAGAGGTAACTAAATTGTCCCCAATATTAAATAAACCAGTGCCCGCAGAAGGATACAGTGATCCCACATACGTGCCCCCAACATCAGTCACCGCGACTGGAGGGCCAACGGCACCCCCACCGTATGAGAGCCATAGAGAGCGCGACCAGGTAAGTACACCAATAGTGAACATAGGGAAACTAACAGAAGACCTAGAGTCTAGGCTCTCTGTAGCAAAAGACAAGCTCTCGAGGATAAAAAGCATATGTGAACAGACTGGGGCTAATGCTGCTTGGTCAGAGCTGACATCAAGAGCACAGAGTCATGATAAAACCATTGAGGAAGGGTGGAAGAAGGGGGAGATACTGTTCAGAATACAAGAAGAACCAACTCGAATAATTGAAGTAGAGGAGAGGGAGGAGCATACTGACGATGAGATAAGGACCACAGGAGGTAGGGAGGAACTATTGTGTTATATAGAACAGGACTTAGAGGAAATTGAAAGATTAAGCATGGCAATGGGAGGAGGAAGTGAGGGGTTGGTTGGCGCATGTTCAGGAAGAACCATGGAAGAAGAATGTACAGGACGACTAAGGAATAGGTTGGGGAAAATGGCGCCACTAGGAAAGAATGGCATGAAGGTGAGTACAGATAAGACAACAAAGGGGAAGTTACAACTCCCACTAATACACAGGGGAGGAGGGAGGCCGAATTACATACCCTGGGCTCAGATGGACAAGGTCAATCTGTTAAAGCTATTACCACCGCTATCAGGAGGGGCAAGCAAGTGGATATATGCATTTGAGAAACACACAGCCGGGGTACCTCTAGCAATAGGTGATGTGAAAAGTCTGCTAGTGTCAGCAATCGGGGAGCAAGCTGACAGAGTATGGGTAAAGGCTGGCTTCCCAGGAGTAACTTTAGACTGCGATCGCCATGATGGGGCCTCTTTTAACACAGTACGTGCAAGGGTGTGGGACGCATTAAGAGAGACATTCCCAGACACCCCAGATTTGCGGTCAGTCATGCAATGTACGATGAATGATGGGGAAGATGCTATGGATTACATTTTTCGGGTCCAGGAGATGTGGAGAGCGGAAACGGGCACGCCCTGGTATCAGTCAACCTCATTATTTTACTTTATAATAAAGAGAGGGCTCCCTAAAGAGGTACAAAAGGCACTTGACAAAATTGCAGGTATTGAAGCAAAAGGGTGGCCCGAAATACAGAGCATAATAGTTCACCACTGTAAACGAATAAAGGAGAGGGAAAAGGAGATAGCGCAAAAAAGATTGGCAGATGAGACAAAGTTAGTACAAACAAAACTGGTGAAGGTCGCTGCAGCAGTAGCCATGCTCCCACACAGCAGGGAGGGAGAAGAGGAGGAGGAGGGGCTGGTAGCAATACAGGGGAGGATGGCAACGAATTGGGCAGGAGCAGGGCAACTACAGTGGAACGAGCAGGAGCAGAACGGAGGTCCACAGTGGCAAGATTGGGCCCCTCGAGGGGGACGAAGTGGGTAGAGGGTCGCAGAGGGGGTGGACAAGGGTACGGGGGAAATGGAGGAAATGGATGGCAAGGTCCCAGAGGTGCACAGGGAAGCTGTTGGAACTGCGGGAGGTGGGGGCACTTTTCCAGAGAGTGCAGGAGTAGATCGAACAACGGATTTCAAGAGATGGAACACTATGGTAACCCTCACCCGCGAAGCCCATACGGTCTTCCAAATGGGACGACAACAGAGGGAACAAGAACAGGGTACCCAGAGCAAAGGCAAGCGCACCATTACAGAACACAGAATCACCCACAAAACAACAATAATATGCACTACACCCCAGGCAACCCTTTCGCAATGAATGCCAATGGAGCACCAGCCCCGGCCCCCTATCGTGGTGTGTCAGTAGTTTCAGGAAGTGTCTTCAGCCAGGGGGGGACAATGAGACAACCAGCATAGGACAGCCCACAGATAACACTTGCGTGTCCTGTTCTATCTACCACCTACGATGCAGCGGAGGAACCATTGGTAGGGGCGCAGATAGGAGACAAGCAGTTCATATTTATGGTAGATTCGGGAGCCGAGAAATCATGTATCCGTGAGGGCCGGTTTCCGCTATCTAACCGGAAGTTAGAGACGCAGGGGTTCTCTGGGGCTGTAATTGAGGTTCCTTACACAGAAGATTTGGATGTGACAGTGGGAGGTAAAACGGTAAAGACACCCTTACTGTATTATGAACAATCGCCAATAAACCTGCTTGGAAGGGACCTTCTTAGCAAGCTTAACATGACAATATCATTTACAGAAAGAGGGATAGTGTGCTCAACCCCAGGAATATGCCCATTACGCGTAATGCTGGTGGTACATGCTCGGGCAATAGCACCAGAAATACGCGACATGCCAGTGGACGAAAGAATGCTCATCGAAGGTTTAAAAACACTGGCCCAAGTAGTTCCCGAGCTAAAAAAGTTAGAGTGGAGGATACCAGCAGAATTTATCTTCCGCCCAATAGTACGCCCAGACATAGCAACAGGTTCAGTGGTATCCTTAGACCTGCATGCTGTACAGGTATCAGCAAAAAGGATTGCAGTAATTGGGATGGACATAGACGGGTGTGAATGGCTCACTGTACTGTGCATCAATGCTGATATTGCCCTACGAGACTTATCTGATGAGGATCTCTTTTCTGATTCGGAGAGTGATGGCGAGATAATAATGGAAATAGCAATGCCCTGTGACATTTTGATTCAGACAAGACAAGTGCCCGTCCAGCTGATGGCTGTGGTGGGAACACCACCGTCCTTTTTTGATGATGACATGCGACTGGTGCCAAACAATTTGTGGACAACAGGCCCCCATGATGTAGGCTTGCTGCATGGAGTGACACCAGTGGTAATAAAACTCAAACCAGGGGCAATTGTGCCCCGAGTGAAGCAATACCCATTGTCCCGTGAAGCTGAGGAAGGGATAAAAGAGACAATAGATGCATTGCTAGCACAGGGGATAATAGTGCCCTCAAACTCCCCATGTAACACCTGTATCTATCCGATCAAAAAAGCAAAGGGAGGGGCTTGGAGGATGATCCAAGATTTACACCCCCTAAATGACGTCATACAAAAAGAATTTCCTTTGGTCCCGAACCCTGCATCCATACCGTGCAGTATCCCAAAAACGGCATCACATTTCACAGTGGTTGATTTGAAAAATGCATTCTTCTCCATCCCCTTGGCGGAAGAAAGCAGATACTTGACAGCATTCACACTAGGGGGGAAGAGATATGAGCATTGTAGGCTACCTCAGGGGTACTGTGAAAGTCAAAGCATATTCAACCACATACTACACGAAGACCTGGGTAATTTATCAGTTGAAAGCACGATCATTCAGTACGTAGACGATTTGCTTGTCTGCGCACAGAGGGAAGAGATGTGTAGAAGAGACACAGTTACCCTCTTGACGCTGCTGGCGAATAAAGGGTACAAAGTGGACAAAGGGAAGATACAATACTGCCAGTCAGAAGTGTTGTACCTGGGACAGCTGATATCAAAGGACAGGAAAAGAATAATACCTGACAGAGTGGAAGCAATAAGGTCAGGTAGAGAACCAACCACAGTGAAGGAGATGCAGAAATTCTTGGGAATGTGTAACTATTGTAGAGTATGGATACTAGATTATGCAGCCTACACCAGACCATTACTGCAAGAACTCAAAGAGGCCCAGAAAGAGAACAGAAAAATAGAGTGGTCAAAAGAAATGAGTGACTTGTTTGGGTCGCTAAAAGAGCTGATCTCGAGTGCTCCAGTACTCGCCAATCCTGACTACGAGCGCAAATTTTACCTGTTCTCACATTGCAAGGGGACTCTTATGACGGCTGTACTGACACAAAAGACTTCCCTAGGACACAAACCATTGGCTTACTATAGTGGCACACTAGATGCAGTGATGCAAGGCCACTTCGTGTGCGAGCAGTCTCTCGCCGCCGCCGCGTTCGCCATTGACAAAAGTGCCACAATAGTAATGGGGTGCCCTGTCACGTTGTTTGTGGTACACTCATTATTTGCAATACTTGAAAGATCAAAAAGTACACTGACTACACAGCAAGCAGCTGCCTATGAGATAATATTGTCCAGCGCCAACATCCATGTAGTGAGATGCAGGACAGTAAACCCAGCAACATTCATCACAGAACCGTGCACACTAGAGGACATGCAAGAACACAATTGTGCAACGTACACAGGAGAAACGGGGGAGGGCACGGGGTGTGTGAAAATGCCCTGAGTGAGGGAGAGGTGTACTTTGTAGATGGGTCAGCATCAATTGACATGGACACAGGAGAGAAACATGTGGGACTAGCAGTAGTGAGGCTAGAAGAAGGCGAGTATGAAGTATTAGTACAATATCGCCTTCCGTCCCATTTCTTAGCCCAAGCAGCAGAACTTATCGCCCTAATAGAAGCATTACATGCAGCTAAAGGATGTGCAGTAACAATATACACAGATTCAGCCTATATGACGACCACCGTACACGGAGGTCTAGCACGGTGGGGGAGGAGAGGGTTTCGAAGGGCGAATGGGACCCCAGTGCAACATGCTGAACTGTTGAAGGAATTGATTGAGGCCCTGAAAGATCCAACAGTGGTAGCAATAGTGAAGTGCCAAGCACATACGTCCAACACCGATGTTGTGTCTTTGGGGAACGTGGCAGCAGACGCTGCTGCCAAGGAGGCTTTGTATTTTGAAAGACATTGAACAGGCGAGTACCTATTGCAGCGCCAGACAAACGAAGAGCTTCCAGAAGGATACAATGCCATGCCCATATCACAAATACTAGCGCTACAGGAAGGTGCCAGTTGTGACGAAAAGATGGTGTGGGAAAAAAGGGGGTCAGCCAATCGGCAACAGACTTATTGTGGTGCCAAAATAACTCAGGAAAAGTAGTAATGCCCATCAAACTGTTAGAGATAGCATTCCAGCAATTACACTTTCCAGCGCATAATACTAAACAACACATTGCAGCAGAGGTACAGGAAGATTGGTTCGTGCCATGTCTCCAGGAACACATATCTAGATTGACAATGGAGTGCACAACGTGCCAAATATATAACTCTGGGATGACCCTAAGGACACTCAGGGGGACAATTCCAAAACCAACAGGGCCTTTCAGAGAACTGCACATTGATTATGCAGACATGGGGGAGAGGTGTAATGGGGCACGCTACATGATAGTGGTTGTATGTCCATTTTCCAGGTGGGTGGAAGCGGGTCCATGTGCGCGACCTGATGCTAAGAGCGCTGCAAAGTTCCTAGTAAGGGAAGTGTTCCCGCGCTGGGGAATTTGCGACGTAATTCGCTCTGACAATGGCACTCATTTTGTGAACGAGCTCTTCAAAGAAATGACTGCGTTATTGGGAATAAAGCATAAACTCTGCTCGATTTATCATCCTCAAAGTAACAGCATTGTCGAAAAGATGAACGGCCTGTTAAAAGGGAGATTGTCTAAATTGTGTTTTTCGTTGAAGAAAAACTGGATCTACTGCTTACCCCTTGCACTATTTGAGCTGAGGAACCAGCTGAGCAAGGATCACCATCTGTCCCCGCACGAAATTGTGACAGGGAGACGGATGCACACAGCACATTCCCCACTGCGCCAACACTCAGATGCACACAGAAGCGCCACAATATTAGGAGATGAATTTACAGAGTATCTGAAGAAGCTAACTAGGGCAGCGCGTGCAATCTCAAGGCAGCTCTCACCACCATTCACAAGGGAAGAAGGGAACACAATGGTGTCCTTTGCGGAACCTGAAACACAAGCACAATTAATGCCAGGAGAGTTCATTTATGTCTGGAGCTTTGTGCGCCGGTGGAATGCCCCATTGTTCCATGGGCCGTACGAAGTAGTATTTTGTACACCCACAGCTGTAAAGGTAAAAGGGCTCAGGTATTGGATACATTTGACAGATGTGCGAAAGGCATATAATAGTGTACAGGAAGAGGTTGACGGGGAGGCACAGACAACAGCAAACCAAAATAATGAAAATGATGAGTGAACATGAACAGATGAATGGAGGAGTGTAACTGATAGATAAAACTGTTAACGAAAGACTTCTATTACAGGTTATTGATCGAGATAAATGAAAAAAAATGTGTTAAGTGAAAATAACAGTATAAAATACATGTATTGTCTGCTCCCTTCTCTGTTGTGCAAACCCCCCGCCCCAACCATCTCCCTTTTATGACCTCCTGGTACATACAGTGCCAACAAAAATGTTTACATGCACGTACTTAATGCACTTTTATATCTCAAACAGGAACTACAATGGCAACAAACGGGCAGCCTGCAACGAATAGATTGATTAGATATAGAGACGTTTTAGCTGAAAGGTGTAGATATTCATATGAGTGTGGGTTGTCTGTATGCATTACATTATTTTTTACAATGCTGTTTGGCTTGGTTACTTATTGGTTTATAGCGTTCATCTCTATCGAGATGAACGAGGGGGGAGGGAATAACGAGATAAATGTAACAAATCAAACTACAGCTAAAGAAGGTGATTTTTTGAGGTGGGACGGATCTAAACTTGTATGGGGATATTACACAAAACCGCCCAATGTTGTTACCCCGCCAAATGAAAGAATGCAGGATAAAAGGCAAAATAGCACAACTTCCCCGCCAAATGTCTCTGATTACAATGCCCGCAGTTTAAATGATCGCAACCCCTCTGTTATATCATAGATGTACAACACCCCCACTAGCGTGCCCACACATGTAACCATCCCCACAATAGAGAACACACTACCTGATAGAACAAAGAAAGAGAATGAAGAGATGGCGGTGAGATACACAGCATTATATGATGAATGGGAAAAGGGGGCGGAGGGGAGAAAGGGGGGCCTACACTGTTCCTCGCCCATGAAGCTGGGAGATATCTTAGAAATAGTAGGAGGAAGAGGGAGGTGGGAAGGAGAAAATACGACGAGTATTACGGGTTGGGACTCGACAAAATGGAAGACCCACGACACCCCCACCAGACAAATAAATGGTATGCAGACATGAGTGCAACTGCAAAGCAAACAACAAATGAGAGTTGTTATGTCTGCTCCCTCATTCCCCATGCTTCAGGTACACCCAAAGTATTGCTGCCAAAAGAGTTGCCTATTGTGGATGCCCAATGTCTCCTTCATCTCACGTTGTGCAGAATTAAGAACAACTTCCAGGCACACGAGATAACTTTTAAAATGCTGCAGAATGAGAAGACCTGCTACCCGAAAGCGGAAGGAGTGATATGTTTGGAAGAACCATTTTCTGTAATACAAGGGACATTATTTTCAGAAAGTAAGTGGAAAGATGAAGAAATATTGTGCAAAGCCAGACTTATGAAATAACCCTTATACATTTGCTTAAATCACCACTTTTTCACCGCCTTTAAAACAATACATATGAGCATGCACCATCAATCACTACTTAAGCCTCTAATTTCTTAATTAGCTATTTCTACCTTTTGATTGATACCAATCACTTCACTATACTCAATCACTATTGCTCCTCAACTTTTTAAATTACTCAATGACTTCTATTGCTCTTTGATATTTTTACTCAACAAACAACATACAGACTAGTTGACATTACACATTAATAAACACTGTGATTACCTTTTTCTCTCTCACCTGTAATTTATAACTTAATACCTCATGCAGGGTTTGAGACGTCACCTTACGTAAACTTGTTAATGCGTCATATGTTTCTTCTATACCCCCGTTGGGATTTGAAATGTCTCCTTCTGAAACTCCCTTGAGCCATGACTTCCAGGTGCTACCTTTTCTTCACACAATATTTCCCATTACTTAAAAATGATCACAATCCCATCACCTACATTTGCCAATCCCCTTTAGTCCATTCGCCATTTGTTCATTAATCGACTCGAGGCCTTCGGTATTGACTCCTCCTCCAATCCGACCACTTGACCTTCCATCCACAGAGCGCCCGTGAAAACCGGGCAGGGGTTTCGTCAAAGAGGGAGCTGCCCACTGTCTCAGTTTTTCTTACAAGTTTATTTCCATCGGCCGCTCTCCACAGCAAACCCTGATATCTTCAGGCTAATAGCAAAGCATGCCCGATCGTCCGAAAACCTGGAGACAAACTTATTTGGATCTTTTCCAGCCATCCTCTGCTACCACGTGAGTATATGGCCCTTTGGGTATCCTTCATGCAGTGGATGGGAATGCAGAATAACTCTGACACCAAATAATCAAACCAACACAGGAAGATGGCAAAGGTGTTGTTTTATTAACAATTATGTAAAACAGGGAGTTACAACGGACATCAACTGATGTTCGCTCGAGCTCTCAGTGCATTTCTCACAACCATACTTATATGCAGAAAATACGTCAGACGTGGCTTCATACTACATGGCAAATAAGAAAAACCTACAAGGGATTGTGATATGTTCAAGGGGAACATCTAAGTATAATTTCTATAAGGGTTTGGATTGTGATTGGCTATCTACTGTCAGGGGGACAACTTATGCATACCTCTATAACATGTCATCTTCAACACTTCAACAGTATATCATTGGCTCTTAAACTATAAGGATCTTCGTTATACAGCCCTCTATAATTGATTGGCATGCTCCTACCATGTCGGGAACATTCAGTTCACTTAGCAGCACATAAGGTCAGAGGCAGGTGCCAGGAGGTGAACTTGACTTTACCTCCCCCCCAATTAGCCCAATATCTCTCATCACCCATGCCTTCTGTCATGAAGATTGATTGTCTTTGAACTTGGCCTTGCAAAGTATTCTTGTCTCTGGGAATATATGGTGGTGCAAGCACTCACTATTGCTGTTCTAGAACTCCACGCTCAACTCTATTTCCATCCCTGGTTCACGTGACAGGAGACCGCAATTTGGTCCATTTTCCAGCATTTAAATCTTTGAAATTAATAAAACTTAGCACCCTTTGTGTTCTTTCTTTGCACCTTAACAAGGGACGATTCAGCTTCGCACGTTCACTGCCTTCAAGAATAGATAACTGACCTTGGCAGCTTCAGCTTTGATACCAGGCCAAACAGCCTTGCCATTTGTTTCCACAATCTCAATTTATTCTTGCTGCGAAACAGTTCTCGCCTTTTTTCTCCATGGCTCCTGGCTTACTAAATTTATGACACTGATGTCCAGTTTGTATACAATGGCGGCTTCGACTGCAGTCTATTCACTACATATAGCCAGCTTCTAAGATTAATCAATCTACTTGCGTTACAGCATCTGTACAGTTATTGAACGGCTTGCATTTTCTGCAGTGTTTCGGACACATGCATTCTTCTTTTCGCTTCTGAAAGTTTCCTAGATTCTTATCTCTGTCATCCATGTCTGTAAGGTTCATGCATTCTCTTCATCCCGTATTCCTAGGACGTCACCAGCTCCTCTTTTTGCTCCTTTTCATATTGCTTCAGGGAGTTCCATCCTGAGATTATCGTGTCTTCGGGGATTCATTCGACAGAGGTGTCTCAGTGGGTATCTTCTTTCGAATACTCGCCGTGGTATGGTCACAACTGCTGGTGTGGCACAATCTCAGGCTTCCAACATATTGCAGGTGGGGGCGGAATTTCCTGCAGAGGCAAGTAACTGCTCCTCTACACATTTCTTTTCAAGATTTCGTTTTTTAAATTGTTTATAATTGAAGCTCCTGGGTTGTGGCCAGTGCCATGGGGCTCTTTGTTTGTGTAGTGGCTGGCTTTTTTTTTCAGGCCTCTAGACCTCTTTAAAAAAAAATCAAGGGGGTTTCACAAGGGTGACACTGAGCAGTGACCCTAAATAAGAAAGAATAGGAATAACAAATAATTTGCCTTTCTGGAAATCTATACAATAATTGCTAGACTTCAGGCACACTTCAGGGGTTGAGTCACCGATTTAGTCTGTTCTTAAACACCTCAAATTCACAATGCAGACAAAAACTTCCAAAAAGCATTTAGAGTAGAATAAGCATCCATTTCAGACTATGTATTTTGCTTTTCGCAAGTTGTAATTGTAGCATGTTTTTTTCTTCCGTTTTCTCTATTACAATCATCACAAGACATTCCATCTCCGTTTCCTCGGTCACTTGACGAAATCCTTGTACCTAAAAGCGTGCGCACCGTCTAGAAATGTTTGCCATAGCAAATAAAGTGGCCCTTGATTTCATTGTGCCACAATTAATGCTTTGTTGTAATGTGTCTGTTTCCTGGCATGCTGTTCAGGATATTTGTTTGCATGGTTACCAAAAGTTACACATGCAGTATGGCGAAAATCTGCAGGCATGCTATGTCTGAAAAGCTGAATGCTTTAACACCAGCAGAGCGATATATCGTAATCGTGATGATTTGACCCTCGGATTACTGCATGCAGTAACGGTAATTACTGCATGATGTTCCCAGTGGTAGAAGTGTTAAAAAAAAAACAGTGGAACTTGGAACCCGGCCGGGAGCAACCTGCAACACATTTTTCAGGGTTTGCAGCCATGCTGCTTGACATCAGATTTCAGTTTAGTTGTAACTGCTATTGGGTCTTAAAGTGGAGAAAAGTGCTTTAAGTAAACAAAGAACAGTTCTGAAAAGGTGAAAATGGTTGAAAAAAGTAGTGGAACTGTTAACAGTAACAAATGAAAGTAGTGGAACTCTGCTCCTGCCCGTTCCTGCTCACTTCAACCACTGGATGTTCCAAGGGGCAAATCCTTATACCACGCAATCAGGAGAGTGTGACACTGTTATATAGAGTCCTTGCTAAATGACTTTTCTCGGAAACTGTGACACCTGCTCTTTCTGCGATCCTGCAATCAGAGGAATTCAAAATGCATTGATTTTGTAGTCCAGGGCACATTAAAATAAAGCGGCTGTAAAGAGCTCAATTAAAGGGTAGTCAGAAAAGGTTAAGTTTGGTAGTTGCATTCCAATGCTAATGCAAAATGTTGAGATACTTTGGAATGTTAAAGATCAGCAGAGAGTGGAGCTTTAAGTATGCCCTTGGCATTGCAGCGACTGCTGAGAATAGATCCGCTTCCTCTACAAACCTTACAATCCTTTACAGAGCAATCTAAGCTGTTCAATTACCCTCTCGAGTCATTTAAAACAGAATGCACGTACATCATGACAAAGTACGCTGCTAAGAAGGTAGTTTCAAAGATGTTTATTTAGCATTTTCTCCAAATGACTGGAAGGTAATTTGCAGACTTACCGTCTGTATAAATTAAGCAATACAAAAATATGCATAACGTAATTATTGTTCGGCATACATCATGGCCACAACATGTATATTCACTCATTTAAACTAAGACCTTTTTCAGTGCTGGCATTTAATCTTGGAAAGTCCTCCATCTGATTGCTTTCTTGAGAGCTATTGGGAGAGCGCGCTCGTGCTTAGGGTTGCATGCGGGTGCACACATCCTTCTCTGCTCCAGGCAAGGAGCGCCTGACTTTGTCGTAGTTGAAATCCGGGCTATTCCTCGATGTCATTTGTTGAGAGGTCTGTGATGGCCTTCTTTATTCTGGATCCCAGATGTTGGTTTCATTTTGCAGTAACGTAACAGTACAGGATAGTAGGGTTGTTGAACATAACTGGGCAAGGGCATGCTCCACTACCAACCAAAGGTTTCCCATGCCTCGGGGCAATGGCAATAGGTTTCTTCAGGTTTGTCGATAGTAAAATTGGCTGTTGATCGCTGTGCACAACGGGTGACATTGCTCCTTAAGTCTAACGAGGTTAAGTTCACTTTTGCCTGCTTTTGCGTGGTGAGTATTGCGCTATGTATGAGTTAAGGAATGCATTAGCTACCCTGACTTCTCCTTTCATGGTCACAGGGTCTTTAAATGCTGCTGCTTTGGATAAATTGAGGACTCTCAATATGAATGGGACCAATAAATTGTGACAGGCGATCACAGATGCATGCCAAGTTCCTAATTAACTGATATCTGGCAAACCATGAGTAAGGGGACTGAGGAGTACTTCTTTTCCTCTCATTTCAAAAGGATTTTTAATTGATCACATTCTACTCTTTAAAAATATCCTGCCATCTCTTAGTGAAGAGAAATACCTCTCGTGTGCCCTTTCTGACCATTCACTCGCACAGCTGAGCATCACGTTCACCCACGTTCTGAAAGGGTCCTGGACTTTTCATATAAATATGTTGAAGAGTTAAAAAAAAAACTTGAGCTCATTCTATGTAGGATATGAATTAATTTGTACTTATGGATAATACTTGAGGATAATCTGGGATGCATTTAACCTCCTCCTTCTTGATAGGCACCACCCGTCCCTCACCAACTTCCTCCTCCCCTCTCCTACCTCTCCTCTTTTTATCTCCCCTCTGGCTCCTCTGCAAGGGGTGTACCCCACTCCTGTAACCCTCTTTGGAAGATCTTCAAATCTGGCAACCTGCTCCACTTAGCTAACCTCAATTTCGGTTCTGCCGTCAAACATTCCTCTGACATCTGCCACCTCCTTGAGGACCGCAACCTTGATGTCCTCGCCCTCACTGAGACTTGGTTCGTGGACAGATCTGTCATGAGGTTTGACACTCTCCTACCTGAGGGTTACAAGTTCCTCTTTAAAGCCATGCGGAGTAGCCCTCATTTTCCCTGAGTGGGACCCTGATACCCACTCAGTAATATTCCTCTTTTGAATCCCTTGTCTGCAGGCTTGTTGTCTCCCCTGGCCTCTCTCTGACTCTAGCCACTATCTACAGGCCCCCTGGTCAGGACTCCCACTTCCACTCTGAATGGGCTGACCTCGCATCTTCTCTTGTGACCTCCTCCTCCATGCGTCTCCTCCTTGGAGACTTCAACATTCACTTTGACTCCCATGAGGCAGCCTCTGGGGCTTTCTGCAACCTCTGTGACTCACTTTCCCTCTCCATTCTTCCCTCTGGTCCAACACACTCTGCTGGACACACCCTGGATGCTCTCATCTCCTCAGACCTTCCCATCCCCAACCCTCTTCTCACTCCTTTCTCCTGGATTGAGCATGACCGCTTTTCCTCTCATGTTGACCTCCTTGGTCCTCCGGCTAAGCTTTCACCAGTACTGCCAGCCTCCTTCTCCTTCATTTGACTGATGACGCGAGTGTCAGCTACTGCTTTTGCCACCACCTTCACTCCCCCCACTCCTTCCACTGACTCACACTCTGATAGATCCCTTTCCAACTTATAACTCTCCATTTCTAATACTTTGGATATCCTTGCCCCTGCCATGAGGATCTGCTTGAAGCCATATTCCAAGTGCAGCTCTCGGTACGACTCAAATCTGGCCACTCTGAAATGCAAGTGCAGATTTACCGAGTGGAAGTGGCAGGCTTTAAGCACATCAAGTGACAAACTGGCCTGTCACTTGCTCCAAAGGCAATACAGACTTTCCATCTGCTTTAAAAAAGGAGCGCCTGTATCCAAGCCCGCATCTCTGCGGCTACTAACAACACAGCAGAATGTTTCAAAATCTGGAAGGAAATCACAATTCCTACAGCAGTCTCAACTCTCCTCTGCCCTCCCACACACTCTGCACCTCTCTGGCTTCTCACTTCATCTCCAAAACCCATGGCATCCTGTCCTCACTCACCTCTACTCCACATCCTTCTCCCTCTCCTTCTTCCAGGCCTCCCCTGGCCCCCCTCTCCCCTCCCATACTTTTCTCCTCTTTTTCTCCCATACCATCTGTTGAGGTTACTAGGCAAGTCCACTCTATGAAAGTCTCCTCCAAACAGGTGCTCCCCTGCTCCTCCGGAACTATAAAGGACAACATTGCCTCTCTTCCTCTAGTCTTGGCTGATTTCTGCAATTACTCCTTTACCACTGGTGCCTTCTCCTCACTTCTCAAGCACTCCCTTGTGCACCCTCTCTTGAAAAAACATTCGGCTGATCCTTCCTGTCTGGCAAACTCTTGCCCTATCTCCACTACCCTCTTCTTGGGCAAACTCTTGGAGAAACTGTCCATCTCCCAACTTGCCCACCACACCAAATCTGTTGGTTGCCTTCACAACCAACAGTCTGGCATAAGAGCTGCCAAACACTCCGCTGACATCTGCCGCTTCCTCGAAGAATTTGACCTCAATGTCCTCGGTCTCACTGAGACATGTTTCACGGCCAGCTCTTTCACGAGCTTTGACACTCTCCTCCCTGATAGCTATAAGATCCTCTCCGCGCCCAGATCCAACCGTTCCGGAGGGGGTGTAGCCCTGATCTTCCCTGATTTGATTCCTGTCTCTGTCATTCCTATGCAGCCCTACTCGTCTTTCAAATGCCTCGTCTGCAGGCTCTCTCTGTTTCTCTCTCCTGGCCATTCCCTTACTGTGGCTACCATCTATCGGCCACCTGGCCAGATCTCCTCTTTCCTCTCTGAGTTTGGTTGGACCTCTCCTCTTCCTTCCTTGTCTCGACCACTCAACTCCTCCTTCTTGGAGACTTCAACATCCACCTGGATGCTTCCTGTCCTTCCTGTGGACTCTTTCGCGACCTCTGTGACTCTCTCTCACTCTCTATTCTCCCCTCTGGCCCGACTCACTCTGCAGGGCACACTTTTGATGTTCTGATATCTTCAGACCTTCCCCTTTCTATCCCTCTCACCACTCCTCTCTCTTGGAGTGATCACTTTCTCCGTTCATCCCAGCTCACCCTCTCTACCCCTCAGGCCAAGCCTACTCCAGCACTGCCACCTGCCTTCTTGGTTATCTGACCCATGAAGCGTTTGTCAGTTGAGAATCTTGCCACCACTTTTTCACTACCCCTTCTCCCTTGGCTGACTCACACTCTGACAGCCCTTGCCAGCCTCCACTCTGCTATATCTGATGCTTTTGTTGTACTTGCCCCTGTTATGCGGATCCGCTTGAAGCCCAAATCCATGTGCAACTCTTGGTATGACTCTGACCTCATCACCCTTATTGGCAAGTGTAGGGTGGTTGAGAGGAAATGCTGTGCTTCAGGTACATCCTCTGACAAACTGGCCTGCCACAGCTCTCTGTCTGCACCAAGAAGAGAGCCCACATCCAAGCTTGCGTCTCTGCGGCATCTAATAACTCGGCCGAACTCTTTAAAATCTGCAAGGAGCTGGCCAATCCTGCTGCAGTCTCTACATCTCCTGTCCCCTCACAGGCGCTCTGCACAGCCTTAGCTTCTCATTTCATCTTGAAAACTCAGGACATCATGTCGACTCTTTCTTCTCCCCCTTCTCCTTCTTCTCCCAGCTCTTCCGTTGGCCCTTCTTCGGCCACCTCTCCTCCCTCCTTCTCTGCCTTTCCCCTGTTCTCCCCAGACAAGGTTTCTAGACAAGTCTGATCTATGAAGGTCTTGTTAAAACAGGTTCACCCCTGTTTCTCCAAAACCATCAAGGACCACATTGACACCCTGACTCCTGCTCTGACTGACTTCTGCAACCACTCCTTCTCCATTGGAGTCTTCTCTTCTCCCCTGAAGCACTCCCTTGTGCACCCTCTTCTGAAGAAACCCTCTGCCGACCCATCCTACCCGGCTAACTATCGCCCAATCTCCATCACTCCTTTCCTGGGAAAACTCCTGAAAACTGGCCATCTCCCAGCTTAATCTTCACACTGAATATGTTGGCTGTCGCCACGACCATCAATTTGTCTTGAGAGCTGCCAAAAGCACGGAAACTACTCTCCTGAACATCTGTGAAGACCTACTCTCCAACCTTGATTCCAACCCCCCGTGTCCTCATCTTACTTGATCTCTCTTCTGCCTATGGCACGGTCAACCATGCCATTCTGCTCAACTGTCTCCGTGATAACCTGGGTATCACTGATCAGGACCTGGCTTGGCTGACTTCTTTCCTCTCTGATCGACCCTCTCAGGTCCAACTTGGGTCCTTCCTCTCCTCTAGCTCTATCTCTTCCTGTGGTGTTCCCCGGGTGTCTAACCTCTGTCCCTGGCTGTTCAATCAATATCTGGCACGTCTTGCCCACCGCATTGCCGCTCTGTGCCCCAACTTTCAGTGCTATGCGGTGCCACCAATGATCTCTACTTTAATGCCAGTAAGACCTAGATTCTCCTCATCGCCATGAGGTACATGATGTGGTGGCTCAGATTGCACGCATACAGCATAGGTAGACACATAATTCAGCATGTCTTTGGAACAAGAAGGCCACCAAAAGTATTGTTCCAGCAATTTTATTGTAGTGAAGGCCCCACAGTGTTCAGCTATCAGGTTGTCATGGCAAAGCTGTAGCACACTATTCAGTAGGGTGTCTGAAGGGATGAACAACCTGTTATGCAGTAATAGGTACTCCTGTTACTTTTGTCGTTGAAAGGGGTTGGTTTTCTCAATGTTCCAAAACATGTTCCAATCCAATGTAGTTTAACAGACTTCAGTCAGAAAAGAGGATACTTTCCCAATGATCAACTGTTTCGGGATCTTGTGTTTGGAGGAGAGCGAATGATCAAGAATATGATCTGATCATCAAGACAAAGCATCAACCAGAAGTTTTTCAGAACCCTGAAGATAGGTAATGAACACATAGGTCCTTTTAAGTGTGCTAACGCTTTATTGGATGGATGGGGGTGCAGAATTTACTCTTACACCAATAATAAGACAGGCTCAGGAAGTTGGCAGAACTTAGCTGTTTTATTAGCAATTGTCTAAAACAAGGAGTACAACGGACATCAACGGACATCTCACAGCATATCTTTCAACGTTTGACATGAAAAAATACACATTTATAGTAAAAACTCATCATCATTGATATCATACTACGTGGCAAACTAATAAAACCTACTTGGGACTGTGGTTGGTCTACAGGGAAAATCTAGGTATACTTTCTAAGGGGGATAGGATTATGGTTGGGTCTTTATAGTCAGGTGGACAACTATGCCCACCCCTAGTGCAAGTCATCTTCATTGTCATCAAATACACAACATTTCCTTGGTTCTTAAACTATAGGGCTCTTTGCTACATGGCCCTCTACAATTGGTTGGCACGCTTGTACCCTTCTGGAGTATTTCAATCGCTAGCAGCATGCAAGCTGGTGCCTCAGGTGCTTGTGGGTGGACTTGACCATGCCTCCACACAATTAGCCCATCATCCATCATCAGTCCTGCTGTCTGCCATTTGAATTGTCTTTGAGCTCGGCCTTTCAAAAGTATCTTTTCGCCTGAGAATAGAAGGGAGTGCGAGCACGTTCTTATCTTCAGTCTCGATGTAGCTTGCCCAAAGTCTATTTCCATCTACCCATTGTGACAGGACACCGTGTTTTAGCTACTGTTTTGCATTTATTACTATTAAATGAATAAAACATGTCACTCATAGTTTTTTTCCATTGCACCTCAACAGGAGCTCGTCTCACTTCTCACGTTCATTGTATATTCTTTGAATAGATAACCAGTTTCTTGGCTGCCTCGACCCTTGACACTGGGCCAGCCAAGCATTTTCGATTCTTCCACCATCTTCAGCAACTGCCTTTCTCTACTGCGCCACACTTTCAGCCCTTTTGTTACTGAGGCCCTGGTTTGCTAAAATGCAAACAATATATATATATTTGGCGGCACCTTACTTAGTCTACTTTCGTTACAGAATCTGTACAGTTATAAGGTGACTTATATTTTCTTCAGTGCTCTTCACACGTGCAATCTTCATTCCGCACATGAAATCTTATTTCACTCTTTATTTCGGCATCAGATTCTATAAGGTCCATTCACCTTCTCTCTTGGCATCTTGTCTTAACTTTGTGTGATATCACCATTCTCTTTCATTCATCTTTACACTTCTTCAGGGACTTCTCCTAAGAGGCCGTCTGCTCTCTGCGGATACATGAAGAACGGTTTTCTCAATGGATACCTTGCCTCGAAGGCTTTTCGTGTTATAGGCATCATCACTGGTGTTTTGCTTTTCACAATTTCCGGTTCCCAACATATAGGCAAGACGGGGCGGGCTTTCCGGTAGAGGCATTTGGCTCCTCCACTACAGCAATATTGAGGCCCACTGTGCATGCCGCCTGTTGCGACATTCTAATTGCAGTAACACGCCTCAGGTTACAATGATCGGTTCTTACTTTTATGGCATGTGATGCACCTACGAGATGATGTCTCCACTCAAGGAAGTCATGTTTCATTGCCAAGAGTTGTTTCAATCACAGAGTAATTCTTTGTAGGGCATGACAAGTAATGAAGCAGGTGTTCCAGACCGTCATCCACTGTTTGTATGAAGGTGGCCCCAACGGCAAACCTTGGATGCATCAGTTTCAATGGCAAAATGTCTTGAAGTATGTGAGTGATGGACTTTTGGAGCAGAAGTAAACTGGGTCTGTAGCTCATGGAAGGAAGTAACTGCTTCCTTTTCCCAAGAAAATAGCTTCTTCCCCTTCAAGGCGTCCATAAAGGTGCAGTAATATGAGAAAATTGTGAGATAAATTTGTAGTAAAGTTTGAGAGACCCAAGAAGCTCTGGATGTCTTTCACCAATGTTCTTACCACTTTGTTACCACAGCTATCTTTCTTGGATCCAAAGAGACACCATCAGGGGACAGAACAAATCCCAGATAGGCAATTGTTGACTGGTGAAAAGAACACTTCTTTGGTTTGGCCAATAAGTTGTAGGAAAGTAGATCGAACAGTATTTCCCACTCATGGTTAACATGGCCTTAAGGGGATGAGGCGTACACCAATATGTCGTCGAAGTAGATGATGATGGTGTGGTACAGCAGATACGAAACAATGTGGTCCATGTATCACTGGAAGACTGCCGGGGCATTGGATAGGCGAAAGGGCATTACCCTTTATTTGTAGAACCCATAGGGGTATCAGAAGGCTGTTTTCCCTTAGTCACACTTTCTAATTCATATCAGCTGGTAAGCACTCCTCAGGCCCAACTTAGTGAAAATGTCGGCTTCCTGGGGAGCTTCCAGAATGTCGGTTATTAAGGGCATTGGATATTTGTCTTTCTATGTTATTTTATTGAGTCCTTGTTAGTCAAGACAAATGCGCAGTTCTGTAGTGTCTTTCTTTGGTATGAAAAAGACAGACACACCCGCAGAAGACTTGGACTGAGGATTAAGACCATATCCAGATATTGTTTGAAGGCTCTCAGGTTCAGATAGTATGAACATCCTGCAAAGATTTACAGTGAATTCAGGTAATATCTCAATGGCACAATCGAAGGATCAATGAGGTCTAACAGACCTTTCTTTAGTGTACGAAAATGGATTGTAGGGTGCACAGCATTGGAGCGTTTTAATGAACCCCGTAGTTCCTCTAGTTTCACCTAACTGATAAGCACCCACTCTGGTCTTCTGGCTTCTGAACACTGTTTGCTGACCTCAAAATGCTATTCATGCTGTTCTATCCTTTAATGTGAGATGTACTATTTAGTTCGCTACGATTGTATCATGTAAGTTGTCTCACAACAGCACCCTGGTGCCTCAGGGTTTGGGCGCTTTACAAATGTAAAAAATAAATAAATAAATAGTGAGACATCTGTGTGAGAGCCTGGATTACACCACTTTCCTTAGGTATACAATTCTGTACGCAGTATTTAGAACTCAAAACAAGGTTTCAGTGCCCAAGTTTATATAAGGGTTGTGTTGGCGCAGCCAAAGCATTCCAAATATAACCAGAAAATGCACCATTTTGATGAGGTCAAAGGCAAGGCATTCTGTTTGTCTGACAATTGTCATGATTAGCATTTCTGACTGTTCAACCACTAAGCCCAAAACAAGGGGCTGTCAATCACCTCCTATGGCCAACACTTCAGGTCTTCCTTAGTATGGGTGTTTAATAACCTTGGGTCCATGAATCATCCATGAAAATCCCAGTGACAGTCAATCAAGGTAGGAACAGAGGATAGGATTATGATTCCCCATGCCAGTCGAACGCCAACCACAAATAAACTTGTGGGTCTGGAATCCTCAGTAGGAGACGATGTAAGGTGATGTCTAGGTTGGAAACTCAGCACTTCTTCCAGTACCACAATTCCCTTTATGGTTGGAAGGTGGAGTTTCCCTGCTTCCATTGGGGGGCCACAGGGCATTTGCTTACCAGATTACCCTTAGTTCCACAATACATGCCCAATCCCAGATCCCTACGGTGTGCTTTCTTCCGGAGTAAGTTTCTTCCTAGTTGCATTGGTTCTGGGGTGTGCGAATCGGAACGAGTCGCAGTGTTGGTACGTTGGCCCGGGCCCAATGGGCTGACTCTAGATCGCTTCTTTTTGGCTCTTCTTGCCTGGAGTTGATATTCCAACTGTAGAAGCACTGCTTTGAAGCACTTCACCTGTGTATAAGCTCTATATAAATAAACAATAAATAAAGAACCATAGTAATGAGATCCTGAAAACTGGCAAGACGAGGTACCCTAGCCAGTTTGTCTTGGAGCTAGTCACTAAGTCCTCTTCTGTAAAGCGTGAAGCTGGCTTCCTCAGGCCAATTGGTCTTGTCGGCAAGCTGTTTAAATTGTCACATAACTCAGGCGTGATGAGGGGCCCTGGCGGCAATCTAACAATTTCTCTTGGGTAGTGTATGTGAGTTCAGGGTGTCCGGACATCCTTTTTAATTCATGGAAAAATTCATTATATTGGCCCTATAAATGGCCCTGGGCTGTCATTTAGCGGGTAGCCCAGGTTAATGCACTTCCACTTAAATGATATATAATGTACCCAACCTTGGCTCGATCGGTGGCAAACTAGAAGGGTTTAAAGGTAAATTGAATCACACAAGCATTTAGGAACTCTGCTAAACATTTTGGGTAACTGTCATATTTGTCACAAGCAAGGGCTCCAAATGAACCAGCTCCCTATTGGCAACCATTTGATGAAGGGAGGCGTTCTCCTGTCATAAGGCCTGAGGTTAAGGTTAGAACGGCCCCAAGGAGTTGCTGTACTTGATCCATGGGTAAGGAGGGCCTTAGAGATTTTAAGGTGCCTTATTCTGTCATGTACGGGCCTTATCTCAGAGGCCTTAGTTTTAATTTTTCTAAATAGTGATCATCAGTCCACCAAAGCCACCCTCTTGCGGTTCAATACCGTCCAGGTTGGTAGCCCCAAAGACGGGGATCAATCATCAAAGAAAAAGCTCATTTGGAAAAAACCCTCATGGTGAAACAGGTAGCAGGGTCCAGAACCCAGGAGCAACAGCAGACAATGGACATGGGACAATAAAGGACTGGAGTCTCTCAGCATTAGGTAAGCAGCAAGGACCAGTGTGTGGAAGGCACAGACAAAACAGGGACAGGGCTTTAGGAAGAGTAGGCAAAAGGATCAAGAAGTAAGGGTAGAGAAGGAAAGAACAAGAGGGAACGCAATCAGGTGCAGTTACCCCATTCTGAGCCACGAAGAAATATCAGTATCTTGGAGCGGGAGATCGGAAGCGGAAGTTCGCCATCTTGGGATGAGTGTCGTTTCCATAGCGGCTGCCATCTTGTGTGTTGCAACACGCGGTGGTCCTCGACAACAAAGTCGATGCTCAGGAAAGACAGGGAGTGACAGCACCCAGGCAACCCCAATGGGTCCTCAAGTGATCCTGACAATATTTTTTATTCCAGAATACATATTCCATTCACAAATTGGCAGACTTTCGTTGCAGTGGTATATGAACGTCATGTTTACGTAACAACATTTTTGTGAATCGTTCCAATAATGTGTTTGTAGTGCCTGATGAGAAGCAGCTTCCTGAAGGAATTTCTTTATAATGTGGCTCTTCGAGGAAGGCAGTCCAAAAATGTTTTGATAATACTGGAAATGTGATTTCCAAAAGAATACATTAAGGTTTGCAAGTGTTTCAAAGTCTTTCTTTGGTGTCTTGAGACAGTTTATAGTCCATTGCTTTGTATTCATCCTTCAACATCTGTAAAAGTCCTTTTTGATAAGTGTATTACAGTGCCTATTTGTTGCGTGATTATTTTCATACTGTGTTCTTTCTTCTTGCATGTTTGAATCGTTGTGTTTTTAAAAAAACGTATTATGCCGATTTTTTAAAAGGGGAACCGTATTTGCCCATTCAATTATCTTCCTATTGTATTGGTAAATGTTTCAGGGAAGATGTTTTCTACATTAGTGTTGGTGATGTTATGGGATTGGACATAAAATCATGCAAAATTTGACTTTTATCAGACATGCTTTGTTAAAGGGATCGACAGAGGTCTGAATGGTTTCCTGTTGAATGTGTTCAAACAAAGGACCTTAAAAAAAAAGATGCAAACATGTATCTAGCATGTATTAACCTAGCACAAGCTTTTAATAGTGCCGATCAAAATCTTTTATGGATGAAACTTAAAAAATATGAATGCTCCCCCCTTACCTTTTGAACATTTTAATTGATTTATATAGCCAAACATCCTTGAAAGTATGTCTAAATCAGCAAGACAAACATACTCAAGATATCCCTACCTTCAGACGATTAAAGTAGGGGATTACCTTGGCCCCTGACTTGTTTAACCTTTTTATTTCAGACCTAGGTGAGACATTAGGTCAGGTCAGAGCTTTCCTTTCCAGGATCAATGGGACTCTGTTCCAATGGCTTCTATATGTTGATGATTTGGTTCTTTTGGACCGGACGGCCATTGGCCTTCAGCGGCAATTAAGCGCTTTAGAAAGCTATGTGACCAAGAACAACTTGAGGGTTAATGTTGCAAAGTCAAACACAATGGTGCTAAGGCCAAATAGGAAAACTAAGAACATGAATTGTAGGTGGTATTTATGCAATCTGACAATACTGGAAGCAAAATCCTTGTGTTATTGTGTTATTTGGGTTTTACATTTAATGTGAAAAGTAATGATCTCCCCAATGCCATTGTTTTAAGAAAGAAGGCAGAAGCTTTAGTGGCATAGGGTTTGGCCATCCATTGTAAGTTTGGGTGATTTTCAATTTTGTCTGTGCTTTAATAGTATAAAATGAAAGTCGTTAGATGCTGACTTTTGCTGGCGAAGTTATGTTTGCTACACCAGTTTTGTTTTGGAATCTTCTAGAGGGTATCTTTTGGGAAAAAGTCCTCAGCCTTCCAAAATGTTTTCCTACACCGAACATTCGATTTGAATTAGGTCTTCTTTCCTTGCAAATTATGGCACAATAGAAGTCTATTACATTTTATAGGAAGTGGTTGTGTTTCGGGAGAAAGAACAATGTTCATGTATGTGAAAAAAAGTGCTTGTTTTAAAACAAGATAAAATATTATTAGCATGGGAACAGGATTGTTTGAACGTAATTCATACCTCAGATTTCGCAGTCAAGCAGCTAATAGAAAATCAGGTTAAGGCTAAAGATAAATGTTACGTTGCAGACTGGATATGTACATAGGATCAATGATGCACCTATAAGTCTTTTGTGAACTTGACTGAAGAAGTTAGAGCTTTTAATTGCATACCAAAATATTTGATAGATTGTATTGACCCAGCTGCTTGAAATCAGTTTTTACGTATGAGGTTGAACCTCCTCCCTACAAGAGAAGTTACAGGGCGCTATATTAAGGCGAGTAAAGATTTGACAATTTGTCGTTTTTGTCAAAAATCCCAAGAGCAAGAAACCTTGAAACATCTGCTGGTGGTTTCTTCTAATTTGGCTGGATTAAGGAAGTTAGTTTGGAAGAGTTTTATAGATCACTACCAAACATTTACACATAAGGATTGGTGGGTTCCTTTACATAGTGGTGAGCAGGTGTCAATATATGTAGCCATTCTTAGATTTTTAACCCAATTGGATTTATAGATATAGGATTTTTTAGAGAAGTATTGGTTTAATCATGTATGTTAGTTGGTGTATATATCACCTTTACCTTGAGGTGGTCAATAAGTTTAAATATTTAGGGTCCCTCATTTATAATAACTTAATTGGGCCTGATATTTTGATTGACCTCAAGGCACAGTTTCTGGGAGCATTAGTGAAGCTGTGGCACTTTGATTCTAAATTTGGTAGATTCTCTGCCCTTCTAGTGCTAAAATTGTACAAGCAACAAATTGTTCCAAAATTAATATAAGGAGCTCAGGATTGGCCAATACTTGAGCGACTCATTTGGCGAGGGCTTCTATGTATACCCCAGTCAGTCCCATTAGTGGGGATACTTTATGAATTGGGACAGCTCCCCATCCAGACTATGATTGTCTGGGGGAAGCTACAGATTTTTGCAGCCATATTGGGCCTGCCGGTTTCCTCTATTTACGAGAGTCTAAATATATTATGGGAAAAGGCTCATGTAAGGTCTTGGTAGACTGGGGTTTTGAGCGTCTACAGACTTTGCAATTAATAAGGGCTATATCAGATGAATTGGGAGTGACACCTTATCTGGTAAAGAAAAAAAATTATCCAGATACATGTGGGTTAGCCTGAGGGTAAGTTTAATGCAACATCAATGATTTGGAGACCACTTTGACTTGGTAATTAAGAATTATAACACTGTGTCCCCTATCTGAAAAAGGACCTGTTTTTGATTGCAAAAGATTTGCTGAGCAAGTCAAAGTCCAAATATTAATAACAAATAAACACTTATTTGCATAGATTTTCTTTTTGGTTACTTTTTTTTAGTGTTGTGTCAGTTATTACAACTTTCCACACAACACAGTTAACAAAAAACGGACTAGATTAAAAAACATACAAAATGTAAAATTCTTAAATTCAACCAATCGGAAAGAAAAAAAAACTCCTAGTTCATTGTTAAAATTATGCAACACAATCTACACACATGAATATGTATCACTAAAAACTCAAACAGTCATTACATAATGTTGTCCCACGTTGTGTACACATAGTTAAAAATCATAGTTGGGGAGTTCCTGCTTATGCATGCAAAGTTCAGCATTTTCCCATTCCTTTCACACATTGTGTTCCTCCGAGTACCCAGTTTACCAGGGTAATTGTCTCTATGAGACATGCCCAACCTCGCTTGTTCAATCATGCCTGGGATTTTTCCGCCACCTGCCAAACTCTTGTTATGGCCAAAGCAAGGGATACATTGTTTCCCGCCAGACATTGCATCCAAAGCTCCTCATACCTGACTTCATTTATTTCAAGTATTTACCATAGTATAAAGCATATGTTCCGGGCACTGAGCTACAGCAGTTTATAACGTGCATTGCTATCTCTAAATTATCGGGAATCCTGCATAATCTGCAGAATTATTTAGACTCGGGAATACCAGCACTGGGTACCTCCCTTCACCTAGCCTGTCCATGTTTGGGCCTAGTTCCTTAGGATAGCCTGGCATGTGGTTAAACACATTGAGCTCTAATACACATGAATGGCCAACTATGAATGGTCATTCTTTGTTGTATATTAAAACCCGGGCAAAGTGGGACCATACAAGACTCCTCATGAGGGTGCAGGCAAATGGGCTGTGTTCCTATCAGCTCATTGTTTCCACCCGGCAGCTCAAGGACTGCCCGGAAAAAAGGCCTCTGCTGAGTGGGGTCACCTTTTTTGAGGTGAAGGGGTGTGCCCTTATCACTGCCACAAACTCTGCATCTCAATGAGAACCTAGTGTGCCCCCTGCACAGTACACTCAGTGTCAGAGTTCCCTGCACCACCTAATTCATACTACAAATTTGGCATTCAAAGATGGAGGTGCCGGTGGTGAATCTGAATGAGTACAGGAGATGCCCCCATGCCAACATGTCCTGCTAACCAGTGGGATCCTCCGCCTAGTATCGCCTGCTGTGCGGGCGGCATGGACCACCTAGTGGACGCTCTGCCTACTTCTTGCTGGTCTGCCGTTGCCTTATACTTAAAGATGCCCCCATATATTCTGAGCTGTTGCCTCATATAAGAGTGCATTCCTAGGCATATCAAACAGACAACGAATATGTATTCATAGAGCACCGCAAATTGAATGAAAAGTGACATGTTTGGTGTGTTAGGAAGCAAATCAAAAAATAATACAGCAAACTGCATTTGTCTTGTCATAAACATAGCAAAATACTATAATAGTCTGGCCTTTTCCTTTCATGCCACTACTTCGTTTTAATTATCATTTTAAAACAGTTGTCATCCAGTCCCAAACAATAGTTTTGTTATTAAGGATCTCATGCTCAACCAATGAAGTTTAAAGCGCTGCCATGTGGGATTTGCTTTACCAGTCATTTCGCTATACACCATCTGATAAAAATAGTCTTTGGCAGTTCTAAAGTAATGCATTGTTCCATATCTGCATAATATGTTCAGATAGTCCAATAAAAGGCATCGAAACCTGCATCTTGTATGATGCTCGGAACGGCAATGGTTTTAGACATACAATTCCTGCTCTGATTCTATAGTGAGCACATTTAACCCTTAGGTCCACTAGCAATAATGTCAAAGCTGTTAGTGCGGACTACAGGCCTCGGTGGCATTGACTCCTCTCTCTGAGATTCAGTCACCTCCATCCATCGTTTTCCTTTCCCGAAGGACTGCGATGGCCCAGGAAGCCCAGACAAAAAGAGTAGGTGACCACAATTAGAAAATTGCCATCATCGCTGTGTTGTGCCACACCAACAGAGGTCAAAAACAGATGTTTATCAGGAAATGGTATTGCTCTTCATTTTCTGACTTTCTTTTAGAGTAACCACTCAATTAGGGTGAATGCCAAAAAGTGAAACATTTAACAATTATTAGTAATTTCACAATTCATTATGGGAAGACTGCTGCTAATGTACTTTCATTATTAAATGTGAGCATATAAATTGCTGAATTGATTTTGCATCAGGAGTGAAAGGTAATATTATTGAGTAACAGACTTTAGATGGCCCCCCTTTGGCTGTGGAATAGGAACGCTGAGCACACTGACAGCTTAATAGGCTGTGAAAGAGTTCATTTTGCCGGGCTCGCATCCGTCGGCGACCCTTTTATCATAGGGTCACTTTGAGGGTATACAATTAAGCAAATAGAAATCTTCAAAAATATATATTTTTTTCTTTGTTGAGAAAGGTTCCTGTCCTTGACTTTTCTTCTCCGACTGGACTTGAAAGCAGACGTTGACTCATTTGTAATATCCATCCTAATGTTCTCCGTAGCCTGCTTTATTAGCGCCCAAATGTATCATTTTGGAATTGTTGCCGCTGACACTGTTTGTCAGCTAATGCATTTTGAAATGCACATTTGACATCTTTATGGCATTTGGACCATTTAAGTGCGCTAGTTCTGACCGTGAAATTGACGCCCGCTTCTGCACATAATTGCAGAAAACATGCATGTTATTCAGCTTGTAAATGCCAGAAACCACCTCGGAGTCAGGGATCAACCTATTTCTGCGTATAAAGTGCAGAAGCTTCCATGGCAGGAGGTTGTTTTGTGTGCATTCATTACAAATGCCTGTGCATTGTATATGCCTTAGTTACAGGACATGAACTCAATTTGTTTTCATTAATTTATTCCCTACACTGTTCTTTACACATACAATTTTTAGAATCTGCTATAAAGAAAAGCACATTTACAAAACGAGGCTGGTTGAGAATATGAGGCATTCAAAACATGATAACACTTAGAGGGGAAGTTCTCTCATAAATTCTATTGGCACAATGGAAAGGTCATGTATTTTTTAGCATATTTCTATGGATCTGAGAAAAAAAAAATCCTATGCATTTTACCTTTGATTTTCCAACATTTACACATGCAAAACTGAGACGCTAGGTTGGAAGCCACCATCTAGTGCCAATCCTGTCCGTTGATCCATCACCGTAAGTTCAAGTGCCCTTGCAGCAGTGAATCATAAGAGTGCCCCTAAAACTGACATCATTAGAAGCTTGCACACCTTGTCACAAAACCAGTGCACATCGCGTGACTCCCATCCACAAACCAACCAAGGATAATCTTGCTTAGCTTCAAGGGCCAGTAGTGTCATGCCAATTCAGGCTGTAAAGCTAAATACTGTCAGTGCTTCATCCTAGCACCCTGAATGCTACTAATCTTTTGCCGACCTTGCCCCGTGAAGAGAAGCAGGATCACACTGGGTTGGTTTGCAGATGGGAGATATCATTTTAATATTTATATATTTTTATTATGGCCAACATTTTAAAATCATAATAGTTTTGATTGAACTTACTGAAACCTGCATCCTGCCCCTGCCCAGGCTCTAACAAATTCAGCTAGTGGGTCTCTCGAGCTAGCTGTGATCAAATTAAATTACAAATTATAAACACAAGCAATGTGCAACAATCACTAAGCTTGGTATTTTCCTGGCAGTCTCCCATCCACCAACTGAGGCTCATCCTGCTTTGCTCAGCAAAAGATTAGTAGGATTCAGGGTGCTAGGCTGAATCAGTGATTGTATTTGGCTTTACACACTGGATGGGTTTCACCCTCTCAACCATAAAGCTAAGCAGGATCAGCCTGGGATGGTTTGCAGATGGGACACTGCCGGGGAAATACCAAGTTTAGTGATTGCTGCACATGGATTGTGTTTATAAGTCTTCATTTAATTTGTTCATAGGTAGCTCAAGCGACCCACAAGCTGACTGGTTAGAGCCTGGGTTTACCAGGGGAATGGTGCAGGTTTTAGTAAGTTGAATTAAAAATGTTATGATTTAAAAATGTTGGCTATAAATAAAAATATCTCCCATCTGTGAAGCAACCTCACGGGGCAAGGTCGGCAAAAGATTAGTGGCATTCAGGGTGCTAGGATGAAGCACTAACTTTGCTTTGCAGCTTGTATGGGCTCGACCCTGCCGCCCAGTGAAGCTAAGCAGGATAATCGAAGGTAATACACATAAGAAATCTTTTCAGATCGATCGAAATATGGAAACAAATACTTGCCCTATCCATTGGGCGAATAACGTTTCTGAGAGAACTTCCCCTTTAATAATGACAATACTAACCTGATTTTGATATGTTTGCTCCAGCTTTTTTGACTTGTTGTGGGGCTGTAACTAGCAGGTGAGGCTACTTTCCAATCTAATACTAATCCGTTTGCTAATCTTGAAAGGATGAGTGATTTTAACCCATGGCCTAGAGGGTAAACACAGACCACAGCGCCATCTATTCACTTATACGTATTGGCTCATATTTTCAAATACTTTTATATCACTCACCTACGAAAGGTAACCATAATCATGTGCTAACACAAATAATGTTTTTGCACAGGCCCCAAATATTTTCTCCTTAATGCTATAATCCCATAGCCATTGAAGGCAGCAGTTCTACCCCATATTCTAAAAACAAATCTATTCTGAGTCTGGGCCACTGTCAATTTTCACCCTATTTCAAGCTTGTCTTTCAGGAATGGGATTCTTGCAGATGACCATCAGTTCTCAGACCCTGCCCACAGTGAATGATGTGTTAACTGTGGTCCAGTTGCACTCAGTCAGTGTCCTCTTTTACTTCTCTGCTGTTGTCACCCACCTGAGGAATCCTACAGGAGTCAGCATTATTTTAGGTATTTATATTTTTAATTTGTAAAGCGCACTACAGCCCAAAGGCAGAGAAGCGCTGTTGCAAGAAAGTGTCCTAGTTGCAAGTAGGAAGGCTTTGCTCAGGGTTACAGAGAGCAAAAGCCTAACAAAAATAAAGTGAGGCAGGTACATAGTTAGTTGTGTATCACAAATAAATAAATTGGCAGAGCAGGTTTACGACGCATGGGGAGAAGTGGCATACAGCACTAAAAGGCAGCGTTGTCCCCTCTATTCTTTAATATCTGTATTTGTTTTTGATCCATATAATCTTTTATGGTCTGGAATTTTACCGCTCTCCTGTGGAGGCTCAGATTTCCTTTAGACTCCCGAGCTTCAACAAGACCTCTCCAGACACTGTTTAAATGTGCCTGAGTCGTGTTGACTCCTGCATGACCACTAACCTGCTGCAGTTTAAACCTAGCAAGTCAGACATTACTCACCTTGGTAGTACCTCAAACCATTTAAACCCTGATTACTATCCTGAAGCCAGGGCTGCTGCACCATTTCCTAATACGGAGGTGAGGAATCTAGGTTTTTTCTTAGATAGCAAACTTTCTTTTGTTCCTCAGGTCACTGAAATGGTTCGATCATGCTGTTTCCACCCGAGAACTGTTAGGCTTCTTCTCCTCTATTTGTATGAACCAAATGGTAGAATCAAGGTGATGGCCCTTGTCAACTGCAGGTTAGATTATGCTAATGAGGCTTCCTATGTCTCCCCAAATATGTGTTGATCAGACTTCAGGGTGTTTAGCCAGCAGCTGCAAAGCTGCTCCTCAACATACAGTGCTCCACGCCCATCTCAGGCATTCTTCACTTAATACATTGGCTGCTTCACTCCTCTCTTCATTTAAGCCAGATTCTGTCCCCATGCCCCTTCTCAGAGCCTCCTTTCTTCTACTGTCTCACTGATGGACTTCCCCAATGATTGAATTTCCGGCACTGGTGACGGATAGATTTTCTGTCTTCGTACACTGGAAGGGAATGCCCTTTGAACTCAGAGCTAGCCCCTCTTATCTAACAATAAGTAAACAAATTACCTTTTTATTATGAGGGATAAAGTTTCCTTTTCAGATGTTGTAGCTGCAGTGGCGGTACTGGGTGGGACGCTGGAGCCAAGATTCTTGTCACTGAGAATGTTATTCTTCCCCGCTTTCATTCAAGTTTCCTTCCTTTTCACTGTACGGAAATGGTTCTCCTCTCAGTCTGTGACTCTTTTCTCTCTGCTCGCTACTGTAAACATCTTTCTCTCCTCATTTCACTGGATTTTTTTCAGCTGCTTTTGACACAGTGAACCACGCTCTGCTTCTAACTTCTCTTGACACCTTTGGTTTTTCTAGCTCTGTTTTATCATGGTTTCGCTCATATCTTTCTAATCGTACTTATTCGATCACTTGTTTTGGGACATCTTCTAATACCCTACCTCTTCTTCATGGAGTCCCCCAGGGCTCCATTCTTGGACCCTGCCTCTTTTCTCTATATACTTCCCCTTTGGTGGACATAAACTCATTTTTCAGTTTCTTTCATTATTGTTATGCAGATGATACCCAACTCTTTCTATTATTTTCTTCTTTCATGCCCTCTATCCACAATCATCTTGCTGCTTGTCTTTCAGCCATCATGACTTTGATGTCTGAACACTTTCTCGTCTTACATTCCTCTAAAACTGAAGTTCTCTTTTTACCTGCTAACACTCTTCCTCCTCCCTCTCCTACTTCCTTTCTTTCTTTTTCGCCTGCCTCTCTTTTTTATTGCTGACTCTGCTCGTAACCTTGGTCTTCATGATGATACTGACTTTGAATCATATCTCGATTATTCTCATTCTTGCGGCGTCATCTTTTCAATATTTGGAAAGCTCATCATTTTCTTACATTCAATGCCACTAAACCTCTGATTGCTTCTTTAATTTTCTCATGCTTTTTTACTGTTCTACCCTACTTCTTGGTCTCCCTGCTTCTCGTCTTGCTCCACTAAAATTTGTTTTTAATGCCTCTGTTCACTTGTTATATTCACTTTCTTCTCGTGATTCTATTTCATTGGCACTAACTTCTCTTGGATGGCTGTCTTTTCATTCATGTCTGAAATGTAACTTGCTTTGTATTGTATTTAAAGCTCTCTATGGACATCCCCCGAGTACCTCTCGTGTCTTGTGTCATTCTATGCTCCCTCTCATGTATTGTGTTCTCAGGCTCAATTTTTGCTATCACTTCCTTGACTGCCTTCTGTTCAGTTGCGCTTTCGTTCTTTTCCTCTGCTTGTGCCTTTTCACTGGAACTCTCTTTCTCTCTCCTCCGTTCTCCTAGTACTTATTCTTTAATTTGCTTGTCCCTTAAAATCTACCTTCTCCAGTCCTAAGTTGAATTTTTTTTTAAATCTGTTACCTAATGATGATTGTACTATAAGTGTTATGAATGCACACAATACTTAACTGTTTCAACAATCAAAAGTGTCCCGTGTGAGGAAAACATAGAAACAAAGTTCTCTCACCTGGGGGTTGGGAGCAGAATAGCAGTTACTAATGTAGGAAACAACGGTACCCAGATGGAGATGTTCTAGCTTCAGATGACAATTAGAATTCCGCTCGAGAAACACCCAAAGACCCGGCACAAAGGCCAGAGCAAGGGGAGGTTCCCAGGGAAACCCTCCTGGGGAATAAAACCCTGTGGAGCTGCTAGTGAGCGTAGACTCCTGGAGAAGTTCCGTGGAGGTAGATTACGCTATCCCGGGAGTATGGTGATGAATAGGAGTGTCTTTAAAGGATAGAATCCAGGACAGAAGAATCAGATTGGCTAAAGGGAAATAGCGAAACAAAGTGATTAGAAATGATTCTGCCTAGTATTGGAAAAGACACTTCTAGAAACGGAACCCTTACCAAGGGATCTGATTGCAGAAAAACTTAGAAATGAGAGTAACCGACCATCCGGTATTATCTGAAAGACTGGATAAACTGGAAGGTGTAGAACAAGGGAAAAATTATGAACAACACACTCAAGAGTAATTGGAAATAACCTAACGTCCAAGAGGGGAATAGACAACAATAGTTACCCTGAATAAAGGGAGACCCCCTTCTAGCTTGATGAGTGACTGCGGTTCAGAAGGAATGAGCGTACAGGGTGTTGTGTCTGGGAGACAAAGACAAACTGTAAGTCCGCAGGACAAGAAACAACAATTCTTATAAATGTTTCAGAAGAAAAGGGTGCCTACCAAAGGAAACCCTAGTAACCAACACCGGTCGAAGGCGGATGTTGGGAACAAATTCTCTCAAGGCAAGTGGCTTGGGCGGCTCTGAAAGAACCCCAGAACGGGAAGGCAACGAAGCGTCCTAAAGTAAACACATACAAAAGCAACAAAGATCAATTAGTTTCAAATGAAAAGTGGCAATACGAATATATGCCCCAAAGGTAAGTCTGAGTGGAGAGAGGAACAGAATTCCCTGACACGGATTCAACATAGCGTTTGCAAGCTCCATGGAGAGTAGCAACGCGTCCTTGTCTGGGAGAAGCAGACAGATAAGCTGTCTGCGCGTTGGCCTGGAAACGTTGCAAGGCATTCTGGGGCACGGCAACTAGACTGCTGCACATACTGCAGTGGACTGCAGGAGCCGCCATGTTGGGTTTAGACATCGCGTTAGGATTAACGCTGATGGTCGTGACAATAAGTATATTCATGTTAAGTGCTTTGGTGTAAAGCACTACATAAATTACAAATAAAATACAAAAAAATACAAAATACGTTTGTGCTCAATGCATTCCAAAGAGCATAACGTAACCAAATTATTACCTGAAGTTGTGGTAGAAGGGCTGTCTCTTCACTCTTTTTTAGTGCTGTTGTGCATTGCACTCCTGTCATTTTGATATTTACTAAACATGTACCTAGCTTTGGAGAGCAATGGAGCATTGTACATTGGCATGGGGTTAAAGGCATTCATTCGATGGTTAATAGGGAGAACAGTCCTGAAAAACCTTAATCATATGTGGGAATGCTGAACATATACAGTTAATGGTGAATATGTAAAATTGATGAAAGTGGTGGCACAGGGATGGACTGAAAAATGTGGTTGTCGGAACAGTTCTTTGGCTCAGCGCATTCCTCGAGTGTATAGATTGGGAGTGAAAAAACAGCCAGAAATGTACACCTGTGGATAATTCAGAGCCTAGGTGAGATGACTCATTCTTCTGGTGCTGCACGCCTTTTCAGCTAAAAAGCGGGAAGCTGTCTGTTATTTCCAGGGATAAAATCCATTCTGATTGCCTTTGGACAACAACAACAACAACAACAACAACAATATGAATCAGAATAAATAGGGCACAAGCCCATGAGATTCAATTCAACGATGCATGTATTTGCTAAGCACATGGTATCGTATCTACCTGCCATTTATTGAACCCAGAGAGTTTTCCATTTTTATGACTATGTATTCAATTTCAGCAAATATTCTGACCTTGTGCTAAGACATGCATTGTGAATTGGTTTGACGATCAAGGTCAAGCTTTCCTCCTTGCAATTTAATTAAAGATGACGTTTGTCACTTAATAGGACCATGCAAAGGGAAAGTGTATAATACCTTTTCTTCCTACACTGAAATACCAAGCCACTGCACTGACACAGAGTACAGGAGGTTAAACATGGACCTATTTGTCCAGTTTAAAAGCCACAACCACCACTGTTTCGTAATCAGTTTTGTTGCAGTAAAATAGCAAGATACCTTCACAACCTTGGTACATAGTATTGAAGCATAAATGATCCTATACACAATTTGACCTTTTATACAAGACAAAAGATAAAACAGCAAGTTAGAATTCATAAGAAATATTACTTTTACTAAGCCAACGCCTGTTTTATTTTTTATTGTTGCCTTTCTTAGATTTTTGGAGCCAACCAGACATTTTATTGTTTTCCAGAAGTGGCAAATATTTTGCTTTCCCAAAGCAATACTATGTTTGCCCTTACTGGGAAGGGGGTTGGAGTGCTCCATGACAGAAAAACACAATGCATAACATAAAACAAAATGAAACCAGAATATTCCATGCGACTGCTTAAGGCATAGAGCCAGGCAAGCAGGGACGGATGGAGAACCTGCGTTTTTATTGCACAGGAGAACTGTGTCACTTGCTGGGGAGGATCATTGCTTTGCTATGATTCCCCGGCACTCATTGCCGCTTCCTCATTCTTCCTGTTGGGAAGGGTGGAACATGTCATTCCTTTGAAAGCTGAATCCACTAGAAAGAAGCAATTTCGCCTTTAGTATCAAGTTGAAGACCACAATCCTCAACGCCTTTGCAGTAGAGACGCACTTTATCAGACATAAAACTTTCCCTGCAAAATAGTCATCTTCATTGCTAAGATCACCTTCCATAGTGGGCCTGCCAGTCCTCTACCAATGACCAGGAGTAGTTTCAACACCTCCGCCTTGTGGAGTCCCTGAATGCAGATCAGTCTGGCTGCAAGACTTTTTCTCAGGCGTCCCAAAGAGAGGTACCTGCTTGCTGGGATGTCTTAAGCCACTAAATGGTAAATTCACGTCCGTACTGCATCTGTACAAACGGTTTGACGTTAATTGCATTTCTAAATATGTCTTTATAGAAAATACTCGCACCACACCTCATAGCGATGTATTATAAGTGTGTTTTCAATGGTATACATTTTACTGAGCTTATCACTGTGACCCACCCATGTTTATCAGGGCCATATTGTGGTAACAGAGAGTCTGACTTTGCTGTCAGAGTTGCTGCTGCAAAGAATGAACATATGTTCTCTTCCACTCCATCATGACTTTACTATGCACCTTGCTTGACCCATGGCTACGTCAAAGACATCACCAATACAAAGGAAGAAGTCGCCTCTTTTTCCAATATAATATCTTTCTTACAACTGCATGTCAACTTCTATTATTCACCAGCGAGTCATTCAAAGAATCCTTGTACAATTGACATTTCTTTAATTTTATTTTAAAGCTTTTCAAAATGGAAACTAATAGGGTTTCATTCTTTGTATTAAGAGTGAATGAGATTATATGCCTGACAAATGTGCTGTCATGTTGTGCCCATCTATATTTGATCAGTTTTGGTCGAGTTTAAACATTCCGCATAAATTCAATGGTTTGCAAAAGAGCACTTCAAATCAGCATATGTACCAATAACAGTGGCAGAGTAAGCCACTAGCTTGGGTGGGCTTGAGCTGTCCCAAATTGAGGACATTAATATCAGAAGACAGCACTGTACAACGAAGCTCATCATTGGGCTCCAATGGGAAACGGTGCACTGCAGCAAGAGCCTGTCTAAATGCTCACCCGGGAGAGCTTATGTCATCATAAACAGACAACGCCAACAAGCCTATAGTTGCACAGAATAGCAGCCTGTCCTGTCATTATCAATCTAAGCCCCAGGAAGAAGCCAAAGATTTTAGTAAACCTTTAAATGTCACACACCTCCAATGATGAGCATCTTTTTGTGAAACTGATTATCCCCTGAATTTGAGCGAATTAATTGAATGGGACAAAAGAAGGCTTAATAGGTATTCAGCCTTCTGGTCTCAGAGGAAAAGGATAGATCCACAGCGCTATGGATTAATGCACCAGTTAATCATTTGTGCTCTTGTAAACTTCGATTAATCTGGGAGTAAGCCTCTGTGTCCTGGGAAGTATTCTGGGAGTAAGCCTCTGTGTCCTGGGAAGTATTCTGGGAGTAAGCCTCTGTGTCGTGGGAAGTATTCTGGGAGTAAGCCTCTGTGTCCTTGGAAGTATTCTGGGAGTAAGCCTCTGTGTCCTGGGAAGTATTCTCGGCAACGTTATGATCCTCCCTCATTTTGCGGTAGCCTTGGTTCTGGTTGCCGGCTACTGCCCGAGCTCTGCACAGGTCTGTATTTCTGTGATTTCAACATTTTGAGTTCTCGTAAAGCCTCAAGGCCTTTTCTTTAATTTGAAGCATGTTTTTAGGAAAAGATGGCTGCCCATTACTGTTGTGTTTCTAAGTTAGTGAGCTATATCTGAGTGTCGTTCATGTTGCATTCAGCTTATACTATGCTTATGTTAGTCTTCTTCGTGTGTTATGGATGCTATGGTAATATTCTTCATGTCGAAATGCATATATTACCTATGGGTACATGGTCTTCATGTTGAGTGAATATTTGCTTTGTGTCTAATGCATGCACATGTATTGTTAAATGTTGGTTTGCTTATTCTTGCGATCTTCAGCTTAGATTGTATCCATCTCCTGCTGTAACTTCCTGGGATAAGGGCGGTACCGTTTTCTTAGAGAGTAACATTACTCAGCTGTGCGGTATAGGGCTAGGGTAGGATGACATATTCATCTGCCTCTCAACACCTTTCTCCAGCGTTGGGTCTGTAGTGTGCTGTGTGAGGCTGAGGGTGTCGAAGGAAGAGGAGAGCTTCCTCATCCCTCATCGGTTTGGTGGCCTTGTTGCCTGGGAGGATGAAGTTGCCTAGGAAGATGTTGTTGGCATGTGTGAGGGACATGGTGGCATAACAAAATGCACCACAGATAGTTTTCTTAAAGTGAATTGACAACAGAAAGTCTTTCAGAAAGAGCGACAAAGCACCATTCACAAAAGTATGCTTCCTGTTGGATTGCACATTTTAGTCGCTGCCAAGATGAAAAAGGGTGCCCCTTTGAAATGCGAGATGAAAGTGAACATTTTATTGAATACGCTTCATCCATTAGTCGGTTGGTGCATCACAATTATAGATATCAGAGCTGAAATTTGGAGCATATCTTACTGGCAATATCCAGGAAGGAAATTGACCTATACCCATGGGGGCTGGGAGCTGGTGGTCCAAAGATTACTTGTCTAAGGAGACGGCATAATGCCTGTCTCGATAATTGCATTGAGTATAAAACAATTTGGTGTTTTTCAGAAATGTGAGCCTTAAAAGCTACTATTTTTTCAATAAATTATTTTTGTCTTGCCTCAATTTTTTTATACCATTTTGAAACTATAAATCAGGACAGCCGTGCACACACCACTCATAAAATCATGGTTACATTTTCCTTTTGAAATTCTACATTCTGCATCGAGCCATGGGGCATCCATTTTTATAATTTTATAACCTGGACCTCCTAAACTGGAGAGTGCCATTTTCCAATAGCTGTGTACTGGGTAGTTTCAACCAAAGACTCAAACAAACAGACACTTTCCTTTGTGGCCTCTGAACTGTTTAACAGTTTTAAGAGTCTCTTTTATTGATAGTTTCAAAAGGGCATATACAAATTGCTAAAAGACAAAAAAGAAAATTGAGAAACAATAGGAGCTTTTAGAGGGGGCTGTGTTTTCGATTTACACCAGATTGTTTAATACAACCACCCTCTGGAACTTGATCACCCACAATTGTTCAATTTTACAAAATCTTTGAAAACAGCTTTTTCAACAACACCTGACCAAGTGCTAATTCCAATGGACGCACATACCAACGCACAAACCTCAACTCACAGTACTGTGCTACTGTTAATAGATGCCAGCCCAAATGCTGGCTACCTACACACTGTACAGCGATTCGCTGCTCCGGAGCTAGGTCTGTGCTTTAAACAATAAAATAAAAAATAAAATCATTTAATTACTTGTGAATTAGTCAGACATCATCGTTGTGGTGCCTATTCCATGCCATTGGAAAATGTACTGAAGGGGATAGTGATCGCTCTGTTCAAGTAGGTATGCAAAAATTCATAACATTCCTGAAGAAAAACTGTCCAAAATACAGTAATCAATGACCGAGGTACAGTATTACGGGTCTTGTATGCTTATGAATGCATCATTTGCCACTAAAGATCCCAGAAATTCCTTCAGTGCAACCCCACCTAAAAAACAGCGCTCCATTTCTCATAAATGTAACTCTCCAAACATTTGAACTAATATTCTTTAAAACATTTTGTTATGAAAATGAAGCTCCTGGTGATATTTATTTAGTCCTACCATTGCTTTGAACAATTTCACTGTCCCAATCTGGCTAAACATTTCCTACTGACCACTCAGTTTCTACAACATTTCCTGTAAACAACTACATAATTTCAAATGAAGTTAAAGGCCATTGCAAATGTTCTTTGGTAGAATTGTACCTCTTCTATATAACTGTTAAGGGGCCCATTATCCTCAGTGGTTCCCAGATTAATAATATCCCAGGTCTGTTCTTCAGATTATGTCATTGGGCCTCATTACGAGTTTGGAGGTAGCCATGCCGTTTTTACCGGCATGGCTACCCCCGAACTCGGGTCCACGTCCCGAAAAATGGGAATTACTGGGCCATTCTGACCTTTGCGGGCCCGGTAATTCCCATTCGCGGGACCCTGACCCGGTACGTCCCCATTCCCATTTGAGCCCCCATAGGGCTCAATGGGAATGGGGAGGCTGGTAACAACTGTCTCGTTAATAACGGGATCGTTGCTACCATCCTGTTCTGCTAGCGGGTGCCGCTCTGCGCGTCTGGTCTGGCCAGGCGTCCAGACCGGCACCCGCAAGCAAACTCGTAATGTTGCGGTGAGGTAACAACGGCGCCGGTGGCACTATGGGCGCTGTTGTTGCCCTACCGCAACACTTATAATGAGGTCCATTGTATTTGTTCAAATCTTGTGTAGGATTACCAAGTCTACCCAAATAACCATGCATTTAAATGTTTCATCTCACTTATGAACTTTCAGATATGCTTGATGCACTCTATACCTGTTCTGCAAAAACTCTGGGCCTAGCCTGATAATTTTCTGTCTCCAAATCCTCACTGAATGGAACAAATATAGAAAGGGGTGAAGTTAAGTGCTGCATTTTTTCAAAATGGTCACCAAGTCTTCTTAAGAAACTTGCCAGTCTTGCAGTATGTCACAGGACTTGGGGCACAGCATTGCAAAGTAAACAAAATTTAAGCTAAAGCATGCTGCGGTAAGTTGGATATAGGAGACAGACACAAAGACATGTTTAAACAAAATGTTTACATGTTTAAATGCAAAAACCTCTTCTAAACCCTACCACTAAGATGAGTTCCCTGTTCTAGAAAACAACAAACGGCTTCTCGGCCAAATGTTCCAAAAAATATACTCGATCCTCTGTCAAACCTATGCTATCCTAATCACTATGAAAAGAAAGAAAGAAAATCTAAGTTTTGACTTAGAACAGGATTACTATTCCACTTGGTTAAATCAGTGGTGGCTGGTTTTCTTACCCAAACCAAAGAGCACTCAAAAGTATTTTTCAGCTCTGGGCTTGGTAGTTTCAACTAACATAAAATGTCTCTCGATGTTCTTTTGGCAAACAACAGCTTTATCAGCTAGTCTAAGCAGTTCTTGGTTCATCCCCTCAGGGATGTAGTAAGCATAGCAAGTTCCTCTGATTTATTTCGATTGATATTCACAAAACACAACTTTCCACTTCTTCCTGGTCAGAAAGCTCTATTTTCAGCCTCAGGTGGGCTACGAGCTTGCTCCTTACTTTGATTGTGGTTTGTTTCTATCAGCTGGGCGTGAGCAATAGGCCTGATTAGCCCTGGTTTCATTACGGTTTCTTACACCCCTCCTGAGGTTTTCTGATTATGAGACTTGGGTGGTCTAAGGTATGGCCTCACTGCCCACTGCTTGTTTAATGCCACGTATCACCATGTATCGCCTTTACAGTGGCTGTGCTCGGTTGTGGAGGCGGTCTCTCTGGCCTCTCTGGTCTCTCTGGCCAGTGCTGTCCCGGCATACTCGCCCTGGATCTGGCCTGCACGGTTGACTTCTTTGCTCCTACGGCGCTGGCGGAACAGCACACTGGTTGCTTAATGTTGCTTCCTCTTTCAGGGATCCTGTGCTCATTGGGGCTTTCACCTTCGTCAAAGTGGCATCGCTGCCTGGGCTGCTTTGGGCTTCCACCCATCACGCCAACTCCGTGGCTCTCTGGCTTGGCTCCTCTTTTGAGGGAGAGGCTCTCTCCTGTGCGCTGCTGTGCACACTGGTGTATATCGCTCTCCAGCTGATCCTCTCTTGTTCTCTTGACCTGCAGGTGTATTTAGGACCCTCACTGCAACAGAGGGGAGATTCCATTGGTCCAGAGTTTCACAAAAAAGTGGTAACACATACAGGTCAGAAACCAAGCCATCCACTTTAAAGAGCCCTGAACATGATAACCCTGTTCAGCTCCCTTATGACCAATATATGCTTGGGAATTGGCAGTGAGGAGAGGTGAAATGGAATCCTTACTTGGGCATTCCTTGTCCCCAGATGGGTGGGTCACCCCCAGTGTGATCCAGTTCGTCCTCTCCCCAAGAGAGTGTATTGCGTAGATGTCTCACCTCCCTAGCCCCAAATGGGGTGGCTCCCTTTGGGGAGAAGGGACAAATTCTCTGGATTCATCACAATGCGTTCACATAGAGACAGCTGGCCTGGTTCAGATCCTCTGGCGTGGACTTCTATGGTCTGCTTAATAATATTTAGACAATAATACCACATTGCCAAGGGCATTAACAGACGTTGCCGCCTGGTTATTGGCCGAGGAGGGGGCATTATTGCTATTAGAATGCTCCACTCAATGAGAGTGGAAAGATCTTGTGTAACCATTGAAGCCCTCTGCCCCTACATTACCTACAATGGAACTACCAACATTGCAATGTTCTAATTGAGTGATAATACTGCTCATGGAGGGCTATGCCATCTGGTAATGGTCTGACATTCCTAGATAATGGCCCAAGTGAATCAATGGTATTACCAATGGCTGGCCCACCATTACCAGGAAACAACTAAAAATCTGTTAATGGAATGTGAATGTCTTGAGCATATACGTAGCAACCAATTTCTTGCTTATGGTAACTTGGAAGTGGGATCTGGACCTAATGACATTTTTATGGGATCTCTTCTTATTGGGCAATGACATTAGTTTGATCCCTTATTTTACTAAATGTTGGTGTCTTAACAAACCAGTATTAGATGAATGTTGTGTGGACTATTTTTTTTGTTTATTGTAACTTTGTATAGCTTTTATTATCAGTTATTGATGCCTTACATATTGGTTAATTATGTGTCTAAAACGTTTTATTTTGACTATAGTATACAAATTAAAAAAAAAAAAACTAATTGGGGCATACATTTTTAGAATAGACCTTTGCAGCATAGGTAATGACTCTCTCAATGGTTTCGTAATAACACCCACTGACAAGGAAAAACATGGACTACCAAGCATCTGTTGGGCGAAAATGGGTCCTTAAGTATCACTTTGTATAACATAGCTTCTGCAGCTACTGATCATGTGCATGAGTAAATGTAATTTAGCTATGATAAAGGTTCTGGGATTATCAGCCACCCTCCTCTGCAGCTAACATTTTTCATAAAAAAGTCCAGAATACCTGAGATTATCTTCATAAAGAATTAAAACAGAGTAAGTGTACTGAAATCAGGGAACATAATTAAATGGAAGTTATTTACGGTAATTTAGAGTGTGACCTAAGTTCGGAATAGTACTCCTCAGACGTTTTCATCAGGTGTTTGTTAGAACGTAGTTAATATTTAAATTCAAGTTCCATGTCACCTTCATAACTGCGAGTCCTCTTCCTTTTTTAAAACGTTTATTTTTCTTATCATCGTTCCTGTATGTGGGCATTAAACCAATTCTCCCGTGTGTTGTATGACTAATACTGATAAAAATATAACATTCCAACATTGAATGCCATCAGCCCTAGAAGTGTTCTCACAGATTAAACAGAGCTGGTACACACATCTGTTCTAGCTGGTTAGGTAGGATTGTGTCTGACTAAGGTGAGGGAGGTGCTAAGCTTCACTTTGGAAATATGCCTTCTGTTATTTTTAAGGCACTATTAGGTAAGAAGAGTCAGGTACATTTTTGGGTCATTCCTTATTTGTACATTTTGCAGGACTTGAAGGCATTGGTGGGAATAATGTATCTTGGTATAGGCCATGAATGAAATAGGAGAGTTGAGTCAACCCTTTAGTTGATCTGAAGATCATTCTACTGGCCATCTGTGGGATTAGACCCTGGTTCATGCTCAATCCATGCACATAGTAAATCTTCATATTAAAAAAAAAAGAATGGGGTTGTTGAGACACCTGGAGATTGCACCAGAACAGTTACTGCTATGAATATTACAGTGAACACACCAACATACTTGCCAACATGACCCCATTCCCACCTGTAGGTGATTATCCAATCCTGTTTTTTTCTTTGCATTTTTGGATTCGTAGTTCCACTTTTCCCATTATAAAACTCCGACTACAAGTCCCAGAATGCAAAGAAAAACCAGCACCGGAGAAGCACCTACAGATTGGAATGGGCCATGTTGGCAAGTATGTACCAATCTCGCTGGTATTTTCAAAGATGGTGGATACCTTTCCCAAGATGGAACTCTTTTCAAGTTTGGAAAGGTTTCCAGCTACCCCTAGAGTTGCCGTTTATGCTTATGATGGAGATATTTAGTCTATGTTGTCTTCATCTGAGAAAGATTATTTCTGACAGGTATAGTTTTGGAAGTGATTTATAGGTTTGGCTCTGACGAGGTGCTTTTCACTTATTATGAACTGCAAAAAATTGTCAAATGCCACCGGATAGATCCTGTGCCTCAGACAATTTGAGATGGATCCATTATACTTCTCAGTTTGCTTGTATTTCTTTACATTCTTAAGTTATTCCCTTTTTCTATTTGCTGGAATTGTAACAAAACCATACTTGTTTGACGAAAGTTGGCATCCACATAAGAACGCTCTGAAGGAAGTGCTTCTAGATTGAGAAGTGCTGCTCCTAAAAATTCTGGGAGGGTTAGGTCTTCAGATTGGGAGGAACCAACTGTCTGCCTGGAGGTATTGCTACCACAAGAGCAGAATATGGCACTTTGGTGATGTTTTGAGGTTAATGGCGGGTGAGAGTTCTAGCCCCATTTCAGGTTCTGTTCTGTTGAGTGGTGAAAGGGGACTTATTTTATGTTTCATGATGGCTGCCAATCTTTGTTCCAGTTCTAAGACAGCTGAGTGGGTAACCTATTGTTGGCTTACTAGATCCTGTATGGGAGCAAAACTGTGCCGCCCTCCTCCCATCGTTGGCTACCACTGGTCAGATGAACGTTTTAACTCCATCCACAGTTTGATCCTAGAGTTTTCCATTATTTTGTTTGTTCCGACAAGTGGATTTTTCCTGAAGACATCATGCCCTTCAGTTTGTGCCATCTAGAGTGGGGGGAGGGCTTCACTGAAGAGATGAACATTCTTTCAAAGGAAGTGCAAAGCAGCATTATAAGTCAGTCAGGATCATGAGCTATATCTGGCAGTTGTGAAAATGTGACGATTCCTTCTTATTATGCTGTGCTGATGTGATGCAATGGGCATTACATTTTTCTATTGAAGAAAGTTTAGGTTGTTAATGTACCAGAAAATTGCTACGTTATTCTCAGACTCAGCATGTTCCCGGAGCAAGTGTTGGATGACTGAGCACTCACAGTGAGTCCAGGAGTATGAGCATACTTAGTATTCAGGTACTGCTATCTGACATTCAGATTGTAATCTATAGAAAATGCTGGCCAAGCTTTGCATCCTTGCAGGATGATTTGCATGTCACTGTTAAGTTCACCCGCAGAGCTGTCCTGATTGTGCATTGGTTCATTGCGCTGCTGATTGTTATGATTCTCCAGAGGGGAAGACGACTCCAAAGAAGTTAATGCACTTTGATATACGCACAGCTGAAATGCACATTTCAATAGCATCATCCGGATAATGAGATCCTAAACTCTACAGGGAGCAATGTTTTTGTCAAATTGCTTACATTATAAAGCATACTCTGTGTGGAAAAATATCTTTGGGTTTTGCTAAGTTCATTAGTTTTACAAAATGTTGCTCTTTCTTTCAGGGGCGGCTCTTGTGGGACCTCAGGCCCACCCACAGTCTGGGAAGACCTCCAAGCTAGTATGTTTTATATAATTAAATTATACCATCCATGTGTTAAGATGAAAACACTCACATGTATTAAGGAACCCCTCATTTGGTATCTTGGAGCAAGAGCTGCCAAATTCAAAGCTCCAAGGAATGGCTGATAGAGTATGCACCTCATCACATTAAATAGGGGTTTGCACCCATGACAAAATCAACATAATTGATTGCCTTTGGTATATCAAGTGAGCAAATTATAACAGAGATTGCATGATTTAAGCCAGCCCAATCAACCAGATCTAGATCAAACATAGGCTAGTCTCATGCGGGACTCTTCAGGCCCTGACAAGAACTGATTGCAAGCTAATCTAGGCAAAGGGGAGGACGGGCCCCAAGATGGTTACAATAGCGGGCACTGTCAGGACGGCCACTAAAGTCAACGGACCAGGTGCACAACCGCACTGTAGTTTACTCTATTTTGAATTAGTGAACAGTACAACCAATGGGCAAAATACCAAAAGAGATTTTTAGAATAGTGTTCTCAAAATAGTCTTCTCAAAATAATTCTGAACTCTATGTTCTTAATAGGTTATCTAACAAAATAAGTTAATGTAGTTGATTACTGGTTCTTCAGGTATAACCTCTAATGTCTGAAGGATGTCTTAATCGGGCAACATCTAATTCGGTGGAATTTCCCATCCACCCCAAATCAGGTGCAAACAATTTGTATTCATTTAACAACGTTCTTTTTTAACCTGGGTCATGCCAGTGTAACAGTGTCTATTCCCTACATCCTACTCCCCTTTTGAGACAAGAATTGCACAGGGTTGCAGAGAAGGGCAATTCATTTAAAAAATCAAACCAATCTAAAATAATATAAATTATAATAAATTATAAATATTTTCCATTTTCTATGAAATGGAGGTGTCAATGAGTACCACAATGATGAATGATGATCTGTTGGTGAATTGTATTGTCAAAGCTGCATCTAACTTGATTGTAGACTTATAAAAGCACCCACATCGCCATGTATACATATGGTTTACCCTGAACGCACGTTCATCCTTCATTGAAAAGTGAATGAGGATTCGGGACATTGCTTTTATTTTATGGAAAACCAAATTAAAGCAGCACATCCCTGCCTATTTGAATCTCTCTGTTTTTCGTTTATTGAAAATACACATGTCCCACTTAATCAATAGACCTTTCAGTATTTCAAACAGCATTTCAGAACACTTATTTTAAAGACAGGGTACTTGACATTCCTGCATGTGAATAACTTGCAAAAATAATAATTGTATACTTAACGTGTATGTTTGCTAGTTTCCCTTCAAAGGTGTTTCTATTGAATTACTGTGTAAAAGGTGTACATTTGTCTTTTTTAATTGGGCAATTTAAAGTGGGAAAACAGGTGACAGTTCAACCCCTTTCCCATTTTTCTTGAGTGGTTCACAGCCAGAAACTGGACCCTGCTTGGTGATATAACCAGAAAATGACTTCCATTACATTATTCTTCTAGGCGTGTGCAAAGCGAGATAGTATATGGCCCCCGTCCTGTAATTGGCCATTACACAGAAAAGGGATCAGTTATCTTCCAATATACTCAACATTTGGGTCTCTTAGCAAATCCAAAGATTCCAGAAGCACCTACACCTCTGAAATGTGTCCTAATTTCCCAGGATGCATAGTCAATTGATATATCTCTCCCAGCCCCCACTGCTTTCACCCGTAAAATGAGCTGGGATGAAATCTATTCCCCTTCGGAGTATACCTCATCTCAGAATTATATTTCCCCTCGGCATTATACATATAAAGGAATGTATTATTGGCTGTCTCACAGACAGGTGAATAACCTCTCAAGGACCAGTTCAATTCTAGTAACCAGGGGGCACCAGTCAGCAAGGTGGGGCAGCTCCTTTCCACTGCCTGGTCCCACTCTGTCTGTATTGTACTCCTTCTGTATAGGTGATCTCCTGATCCAACACTGAACACGTCTCCTTACGATCAACTTCATTACCAGCGGTTCTATTGCCATACTTCACGGTCTGCATCGTCACCTCCGAGCAACAATAGCCAAGCTTGACAAGCTTGTTCTCAAACCGAAGAATGTATTCTCTTGTGGTGTTCGAATGGCACTATACATTCGAGGTGACATTATTCCTGTCCTCTAGTTGATCTACAATTAATATGTCATAATTCTTGATAACACAAAGAGGAACAATACCATGTAAAATTTGTAACACCGCTGCGAGATTGAGGGGAGGATGATGATCTATACCAAATATAGATTTCATCTGGAGTGCACATATTATACTCGTTTGATTTGATTCACCAATACCATCATTCCTCACCAACTTACTCTTACTAATTCCATACATATTCCTTTCGGTATCAAACTTTAATTTAGCTTCTTTTGCAGACCTAATGAGACACTTTTCAGGGCACTGTTTACCAGCCACATCAGCTTGCGTAGCTGGCAAGCAATCAGCAGACGGACCATTAGATGATTCAATTTCACTCACTTCCAAAAACATGCATTTAACTGCTTCCAAAACATTGTCTCTAATACCCATATTGGCCTTCACTTTTACTTTCTTTACTTTCCCTCTTTTTGATACTTTGATAACCTCATGCTGTATTTGGGCACCTCCCACTTTTTCAACGCCAACACTATGATTATTCAGATAATTCTGAATATCATTCACACCGTTCTTATCTTCATTACAGGTGCTATCGGGAGCGATCCTAGATTGGTGCACCTCGACTATGAGGTTTCTCGTGTCAGCAGGTTGCGAGGGCAGCTCATCATTTTTCACTTTGTCTCTACTTCGCTTTTCATTACCGGCTGTCCCTCCCACAATACTCCCTTCGACAACAACTTTAGACACAATGGTATCTTGGTGTACAATGGATCCATTGGTGACTTTAGGGTTACTTTTCGTACTATACATAGCTGCTTGTGAAACTATCCTTTTCAGATGTTTCAATTGAGCAACCTTTTTTGGGCCTTCTTTCAGATGCGTCTATTGGTAATGGAAGAGACAGTATACGAGTCATTCAACTTCTTTTCATTGGGAAACTCCGCTTGAACTGCCACATCGATGATACGCTTTTGGGGGCAGGCGGATTTCCTGCAAGTGTTGGTACTACAGTCACTAAGCGATCAACTCCCTCTGTTGAGGCTTCTGTGCAGCAAGATTGATTGCACATCTAGTTATTTTTCCATACTCTCACATCTCGCTACCAGAAGTGTCAAGAGATTTCCAAATACTTCAAACATCACGGTAGACGATATACTCCGGGTACTCGCGTCTGAATCCTCATTTTTCGTTTTAGCTTCAGGAGCAAGGGTGCCACTGTACAGCGTATTCAAAGTTGTGTCATAATCTAGATCAAGACTCGAGTTCCCAACTACTTCATTAGTTTCTGATGTCTCATTTGTACTGTTCATTAACATATTCACAGGCATGTGTTGTTCACTAGTAATGTCATGTCCATTATTGCAAACTTGGGGTTAGATGCAGCATTTAAACACATACTCCTGTCCAGAGCAAGAGTTTCCAATTCTTCTACCATGTTCGTACCTTGAGGGTATACATCAGCTACCTCAGTCACTTTGATTGAATTGGCATTAGCTGTAACCTTGGTATTCGCATGTACCTCAATATGAGCAATTGCCGCATCTAACACATTACCACCTTTTGTAACCATTTCAGTATCAATAGCATCAATTTCATCAAATTCTTCAATATCGCTCTGCTTACTCCCATCATCAAATAGAGTGTTCATGCTCTGCACAATAACTGACGTCACAATATCCTCCAATGTGCCTGGAGGCAAATGAGCGCCCCCAGTATCAGAACACTGCTCAATTGACTGCACGACTTGAACACACTTATTTTGCAGGCCCAATACATTCTAATCAGTTTAGATCCCAGCCATGGTAAGGAATCAGTGAGGTCAATCGTGAGCTCCTGAATGGCTCGCTCCTCCTCAATTGCATTGAGTGCCGTCGGGCATTCCGCTGTTTTCTTGGGATAAAACTTTGTAACCTTAAGAACATTCTTATGAGGCTCATTTAAGGTGCCAGACCTACAAATTGTTTTTGAGCACATGCTCGGCTTGTCCGCCGTGGGTAAAGGCGTGCTGATTCAAGCTCTGGTGCAAGCTTCACAACTATTTGCATATGGAGGACGGCGTCCAGATTCGCTTCCGGGATTTCTTGCCAGGGGGATTCTGAAGTGCCAGCCATGCTATTGCAGATGAAAATGCAATCTCCACTGATGCCACTTTTAGTCCAACTAATCCAACAAATCTCCCACTAGCGGATGATGTGACTAATACAATAGATCTGTGTCTTAGATACATGGTAAAACACAAATGCCGCCAACCTGAACGCCTATAACACTATAACACTATAACACTATAACACTACTGATGTACACACAAAAAAATAAGCAAAGTAAAATATAGGCAGCAATACTGCACTAGACCCCCCTAATCCCTAGAAAACAGCCAAACAGCACTTGCTTTTGTAGCTGCCTCCTGTTAAGCAGGGGGGAGGGATACAAAAATTGAAAAAACAAGCAAATAAAACAAATATAAGTCCGTCAGTGACTATTAGTCCAAGGTTCAAGCATCAAGAACCACTGTTAATCAATGACGCAATAGCATAGGAATCTCATCACCCTTTTTACTTCATGTCTCTTCACAGGGGGAAAGCAGTCCAGCAGTATCGCCAGCCAAACAGCACTTGCGAGGGCACGTCCAAGGAGGCGCACGTGTGGATGCGCCCACCCTATCCCTTTATTTTTATTTGCATTTTTAAAGCGATCACACAGCCTGCGGGCATCAAGGCGCTGTTACAGGATTTTTTTTTTTTAGTTGCATAGTTGTTTTTTTTGTCTTAGTTGCGTATTTATAACGCGCTTAAACACCCAAAGGTTTCTAAGTGCTCACCCGGTGAATGAACCTGTGTTGCTTGGTGTCGTATTTCTTCCCAGGCAAGCACGTTGCCGCTGAGCTATCCTCCCTCCCTTTTGTAGCTGCTTCCTGTTTAGCAGGGGGCAGGGGTCAAAAAATGATTTTTACTTCACGTCTCTTCACAGGGGGAAAGCAGTCCAGCAGTCCAGCAGCATCCCCCACAGTATCGCCAGCCAAACAGCACTTGGGAGGACAATTCTTATTCTCAATGCAATTACTGAGACGACTGCCCGAGACATCATCGTCGTCTTCCTCCGTTGAGGAATTGGCTGCATCGACCCTCCTTGCGCTGGCCTGCTTTTTCTTCTTGGTCGCATTCTTTTCCTGAGGGTTCTGTGAGGGCTGTGCCATGGTGCCCACTGACCTGCATACTTTCGCATAGTGTTCATTCCTGCCACATGCTCTGCATGTGGTACCTTGCACGGGGCAGTTTCGTCGGCCATGTCGCGGTCCACCACACCAACCGCATTCCGTGGGCCCTGGGACACGTGGTTGCCACCGGTTTTGAGCGTAACCACCGCCAACCTCATCCCTTGTGACTTGTCTGTTGGTGATCTGGGACACCATAGCTGTGGTGAGAGCGGGTTGCAGTTTGTGTAGCGTGGTCCCCATGTTGGCAGCCCTGGTGTGTGCCAGTTCCCTTTGTCGTCCCAATTCGAGGATCCGTTGGAGGGGAGTGCCTCTCTCACTAAGCACCAGGGCTGCCAACATGGGGGGGCTTTTCCGATTGGATGCCAATAATGATTTGCCTCCGGATCTCTTTCTCGACGTTGGTAAATTCACAGGACATGGCCAACTTCCTTAACCATGTGTGGTAGGCATCCAGTGTTCATCCTCTGCCTGAATAGTAGTGCAAAATATGAATGTCTCATAGTCCGGGTTTAGTTGTGGGAGGAAGTGCGCCGTTAGGGCATCTTTTGCACTCAGATATGCGTCCTGGCCATCGTCAACGTTTAGGGAATTGAAAATGCAGAGTGCCTCATTGCCCACGCTTAGCAGCAGGTGCGCCTTCATCTTCCTGGCAGTGGTTATGTCCTTGCATTCCATCGTCATTTCAAACTTTTGGATCCATAGCTGTCACCTGGGTCCACTTGACAACGGGTCTGTGAAGGGGTCGAATGGTTGGACCAGTGCCGATGAACCTCCTTGTGGGCGAGGCTGTGGTGATGACATTGACAGGTTTGCCGCGATTCTTGACGGCGTGCCGGGTCCAGGGGTGGATGTCCCGGTCGCCATGTCGTAGTGCTCTTCTTCTTCCTCGGTGTGGATCCTTGGGCGAAATCCGCAGATTGTACCACTGCGCAGTGGTGGCCATATCCGGCGCTCACCTCATGTGCTCCCGTCAGGTCAGGCACATTATGCCAGTTCCAGGCCTCCCATGAAGTTTCCTGGAGCTCCAGGTCCCTGGGGAGGTGGATGGGGGACCAGGTGCTTCCACGTCCGGATGGGGGAAAGGGGGCACCCTTCACCTCGTGCCTGGTGGATGCTGGTGTGTTGCATCTGCCCTTGGTGAGCGGATGGCACCGAGAGAGAGGAGAGAAAAAAAAATGTTTTTTTGGTTTTTTTTTGGGGTGGGGGGTCACGTGTGTGGCCCCCCCAGCGGGTGTCCAAAAATGTATGCGCGATGGTTGTGGGCCATCTGCATTCTGTTGTTCGCTGAGCGCGTGTGTCTCACGAGCTCCACCTCGTCGCCATTGTTGCATGGAGGCCCCGCGGCCCAGTGCACGCGGGGGCAGGCATAGAGTGGAAGATAGGCTGCACGGCCTGTGTCGCAGCTCCGGCGAGAGCTGAATAAACACGCAGCACACACTGTGAGAATATGCCCGGAACTGCCTCCCGTACTCGGGGGCGGGGCTTTTATTGGAGCGCCCTGCGTCACCGCGTAGCGGGACGCAGGGCGGATGCAACAGCACCCGTGGTGAAATGAGAAAGAGCATCATTAAAGGTTGTGTAAAGCCACTGTTGCTGATAGATTGGGGCAAAAATATTACCAAAAGTGCTAATAAAACAGGAAGATTTTAAGAACTCGATGACATGTATTGTATTTACTTTGACCTCTGGCTGGTGTTGCTAAACGGCCTAAGAGTTATGGTTTAACAGTGGGGAACAAAGGGATCCTACCTTCCTGTGTAAATATTTCTTGCACTGTTTGTTGTGATGACTGTGAATTCAGCAAAGAGATATGTTCGTATCTGGGCTTCTGACAACTGAGGCCCATATTCTCAACTTGGCGCAGTGAAGGTGCTAAACAGCACGATTTACTGCGCCAAAAGAGGAGCTCCACTGCTATTCTCAAGGCGGCCTGGGCGTCCTCCTAGAGCACGACAGTGATCTGTGAGGATTGCCCCTGTTTTTAGTTCTAACGGGCGCAATCCAATCTCGGCTGCATTTTTGTAAAATAACGACAGATTCGTTATTTTCCGAAAATGCTGCAGAGAACACAGATTAACACGTTCCTATACACCAAAGTGAGCAGCTTCAACATTGCAGGATGTTGAAGCTGCTTACTGTGGTGTATAGGAAAGTATTCATATACACCTTCATGGTGTATTTGAACACTTTCATTTAAAGCGAGCAGCTTCAAGCGGTGTATATGAAAACTTTCATTTACACCAAAGCGAGCAGCTTCAACGTTGCAGTATGCAACGTTAAAGCTGCTAGGTTTTGTGTAAATGGGAGTGTTCAAATACACCCGTGTGTTGTATACGAACACCTTCATCCGCACCAAAGCAAGCAGCTTCAATGTAACGTTGAAGCTGCTTACTTTGATGTACATGAAAGTGTACATGTACACCAAACAAGGCTTCTTGTGGCACTCCTCCAGTTTAACGGCACCAAAAGGGTACCGTATTTGTGAGCATGTTTAGCGCACATATTAAACTGGCGGAGTGCCACAAAAATAGGCTTCCAAAAAGCCAGTTTCCGAATGTGGCGTTTGCTAGGTTGGTTTCCAACCCATCCCAGCAACTGCCACATATATTCCGAAATTGGCACATTCCTTCCGACTTCGGAGGAATGTGCCAACTTCAGAATAGGTCTTAAGTACCAAAAAGGTCGTTAAGCCTTTTAATGTCCTTTTCGGTACTTAACACCTACATGAGAATAGGGCCCTCAATGGGATTAGCTTTGCTGGTGATAAGATCGGCAGGGTCTTTCTTCTCTTGACATAGACGATATGTTCCCCTTCCCTCATTCTATTTGCAGCCACAATTTCTACTTAACCTGGCGTGTCTTGTAAACACACATTATCAATCTTTGGCTGAAATTGTTATTTTGGGTTTTAAGAAGCATTACAGTTAATCACTAAGCTTTCTTGATCTTAACTCCTAGTCTGAGGTATTTTGAGTCTGACTTTTTATGTTTTGTAAAACTTGGAGTTTTACTCTAAGGCTACAGGGCTAATCCATATGTGGACCCCTTGCTCATTGTGCCTTAGAGAAGCTTAGCTTTACCTCACCCATAAGGCCCAACAAGGACGAACCACGTTTCTGGTGTTTCTGATGTACTCTTGCTCAAAGGAGAATTACCCATCATTTCGGTGCTGGGCTGCTCTTGTGGGTGGGACAAGACTGATATGCAAATGAATATTACTCCTTTATGAAGGGTGCAATGTGCTAAAATGTGGGTCAGAGTGTGACGGGGTGGCCCACCAAAAATAACAATGCTGATTCGGGTAGCAAGCCAAGGGTGTTAATTTAGAAATACAAACAGATTGACTGTGGATCTGATGGGAGATCTTCTTTCAGGATACTGGGGACTTGTGAGAACTTGAGACCAGAGCCGTCCTTCTCTAGCATGTCTACCCCAGCCTTTCCCTCCTCTCTAGGAGTGAGTAACAGGATGCTAGTACTACCTACACTCTCTGTTGTTCATCCTGGGTCTAATCGTATTTTCCCTAATATGGTGGTTACCTGACTCCCTAGGGGCCATCTAGGATTTCTCTGACCAAGCCCACTTAATGTTCTAAGGGGCTTAGGAGTGTACCTCCTTCCCCACCGGGTTTCCCGCTCTCCTTTCACACAAGGTCTCTCCTGACCCCTCCCTGCTCCAGGTCTCAAAATGTTCTCCTCCTATCGTACTGATATCTCTCTGATCTCACACTCCACTTTCTTACCTCATCCATTTGGTATTCTCTTCCTCCTTCTCAATTCCTTCACTCACTACTGTCGCTGCCACATACTACCTCCAATGTTACCTTCTCCTCTCATTCCTCCTACACTACCCCCTTGCCATTACTCCTCCCCTGCTACTATCAATTATCTGTTCTTAACACCACTCATATTCCTCGACTCCCTGCTACTACTACGTCTCCATACTACTACTACTCCCACTCTACTGCTACTACCACTTTGTTAATACCACTACTACTCAACTACCCTTTACTCCTATACTTTTATGTTTCATGGCCCATACTACCACTACTACCTACTACATAGCTCTCACCTGCTACTGTTACTTCCAATGTTGTCACTACCACGCACTACCAGTGCCTTCGGCTACTCTATGGCTTTTCCACCACTCCTTACTTTCAAACACAAACACCCTACAGACCCCCTCTCTACAATAGCCGCCACACTCCATTCACTCTTGACTCTTCTGGTCTCTTGTTGCCCTCCTCCACCCCCTGTCGTCACCCAACTAACCCACAGTCAACCATTCATACACATTTACACACAATATCCTCTCCTCTCCAAGGATTGTTTGAATTACACTAGGAATCATGTACCTGTCTCCAGGGGGTGTGGATGGGCTGTTATGGGAAGGGATTTATATGTTTCGAAAAGGGCTTGTAAGCCCTACCCCCTTTTCCCAGGTAGTCCTCCTTCATGGTTCCATGGGTCATGTAAGGGCTCATGGTGAACTACTGTTCCAGTCGTCTGGGAGGCCTTTTAATAATAATATCCCTTTTGGGCTAGTGGAGTCGTAATGGCCTTCTTGGAGGCCTTTATATAAAAACAAAAACACCTTCCCCTGTGTCATAGTGGCTGTTTCCCATGTGCGTACTCCAGCAGACAGTGTCTTTCCCTGGATGCCAGGTTATGTTCTTTCCCTGGCTTCCTGGCTTTTTGTATTCCCAAACATTCTGGGGGAGTGACTGATTCTAGCACCATATCTTCCACACAGGATCATTGTCATTCTGCTTCTAAAGGATCAAAGACAGGATTCTGACTCCTCTCCTTACCAGGGATTTTCTTCTGATAGCTTTTTCTCAAAGCCGGATAGGAGGAAGGTTTCCATAAGCTTTAATTCCTCAAAATTCCTACCAACTGACACCATTCGTTCTCAATGAGGTCATCAGAAAAATGTAAAAGAACACATTTCAACTCCTCTCTCCATGAGGGTATAGGATGTATTCTTAATCCTTATGGAAAATCAAGCTGTAAACCCAAGGATATTATTATTTTGTCTCTCTCTGGCACTTGACAGTCATGAGGGCAAAAAAGATGGAAATCATTCCCCTCTATTGATTTCCTGATCGGAAGAATGCCCTGTGTGTCCAAAGCCCACATAACTACGCCTACCTGATGATCCACCTGGATGGGAAAGTTGGTATTTTCCAAAGGACTCATACTTTGTGGGGTAAACCCATATACACAATTTTGGCCAGCCTCTATTTCTTGAGAGTTTAGTCCATTGGTGGAACAGGCAGATAGTATAGGAGTGCTAGTCTTCTGGTAAGTGTAAGGGAGGCATGGTATCACAAGTATGACACTGACATAGGAGTTACGAGTTTCAAAACCTTTATTACATTCTTGGGGTTTGCTCTGTAGTTATGATGGGAGTAGTCTCTATCATCAAATAATTAATAAAACACAGTCCTATTCAGTCTTTGTCAAATCAAATGGCCTATACTAACAAAATCTAATGTCTGCCCTGTCTGTTATACAAAAAGTGAATAAAGGGGAATGTGTATGAAAAGTAAATTCAGTGTTATAACATATAGGGTCAATGTGGCTGAGTCAACTCTCCTTCCCATGTTGGACAGCAAGGTGTAAGGCAGCCGCCGTAAACAGGATGACACACTCTAGCTCAGGTTATAAAATAAGGCATCAACAGTTCACGTAGGTCTCCCTCTGTCGGGCTCAGACCTTTAAAGGCAAAGTACCTGATTCAACATAGATCTCCCTCAGCCGGGCTCCGAACTCGCAATCACAGCACTTGCATGGGTTCCCTTCCCCAAGCTTTATTCACATGTGTTAGGGGTTCCCTTGCCCTAACTTATTTCATGGTTCTGGTCTCTCTCAATCGGGCTATGGACCTTTCAACAAAACCTTCTATAGGACCACTTTGACCTTCACTTCAGCTCTCCCATATGGTATTTGCCCCAGTGTCTCTTGGTCTTGGTAGTTCAATACACCAAATTCATAAAAGTTCAAAGAAATCTTCCTTTTAAAGCAATCACCTTTTATCTTCTCCTTTCGTCAGGGTTAATCTTAACCACTTCGCATTTCAGAGTTTGTTCACTTTGCCGCTTTATAACAAGACATCAAACATTTTGAGGAGAATTTCAAGTGGGCTATTTTCTTTTGCCGGACCACTCTGCTACTCTCTGTCACTGGCTTCACAGTTATCTGTAACTTAGAATTTGACTACTGATTTGCTTTCTTTCGCACTTCATCAGCATGCGCGCAACCTTCAATTGTGAGATACACTGTTGCGGCTTCAATCTTTCCTTGGCAAAAACTGGACATTCATGTCTTTCGCTAACTCACTGGTTGTGTGCATTCCTTTCTTATCTCTGCGGCTTTGATTCACGAGTCAAGGTTGATACCACAAGCTTGGCCTTTATTTATTTTTTTATTTATTTATTCACATTTGTTAAGCGCACATCAGACCGAAGGCATCGTGGCGCTAGTTACAGTGTTGCTTATACTTGGTTACATACAATTCATGTCCGTGCGGTTACATTGGACGAGATATACTTTTTTTTTACAGACATGCAAGATCAGCATAAAGACACGTGAGAATGGGGTTAGTTGAAAAGGGTAGTTTTGAGCTTTTTTCGGAAGGAGAAGAGAGAAGCATCAGCTCTGAGGTCCGTAGGTAGGGAATTCCAGATCTTAGGTGCCAGGAAGGGGAAGCCTATGCCTCCTGCTTTGGTTCTGTTGATGCGAGGTATTGATAGTTGGTTTGTGTATTGAGCTCTTCTTGGTCTTGTGGATTGATATTTACCTATCGTGTCAGATAGGTAAGAGGGAGCTGTGAGGTTGATGCATTTGTGGGTGGTTGTGAGAATTTTGAAGGAGATCCCGTCTTTGACTGGGAGCCAGTGAGCTGCCTTTCTGGCTTGTGTGATGTGTTCTCTTTTTGGTATGCTAAGGGCTGCTCTGAGGGCGTTGTTTTGGGTTGTTTGGAGCCTAGATAGGTTTTTTTGGGAGGCGCCGGCTAGGAGCGCATTACAATAGTCTAGCTTAGCTCCTATCATTGTTCGGGTGACGGAGAGGCAGCCCTCCTTGGTTAGGAAAGGTTTTATTGCATTAATGAGTTTAGTACTCAGTGCTGCGGCCGAGACTATGGCGCTGACTTGTTTGTCCATGGATAGTGTTGCGTCTATGTGAACCCCCAATGTTTTGACTGAGGATAGGACTGGGATGATACAATTATCTATATTGAAGTTGGTGTACAGTGGGTTGAGGTTGGAGAGGGTAGATTTCTGTCCTAGAATGAGGATTTCAGTCTTGTCCCCGTTCAAACAGAGGCCGTTAGTAGCCATCCATGCTTGTATGGTAAAGTAGATTTGTTGAAGGGTAGAGGCGTCTTGGTGATAATTCCCTGTCAGGGGGAGGAGAACCTGCGTGTCGTCGGCGTAGTTTGTGTAGGTGATCCCCAGCGAATCTAGTTTATCAAATAGTGGCTTTGTGAAAAGATTGTAGAGCGTGGGGGCGGTACAGGAACCTTGTGGCACACCACAGTGGATGATGGAGGGTGCTGCATGTGCTATGTTGGAGAACACTTTCATCGCTCTTCCCTCTAAGAATGATGTTACCCATGATGCTGCGTCCTTTGAGAAGTGTGCGGCGTGTGTCAGGTGACTGGTAAGGGTAGTGTGGTCTACCAGGTCAAATGCAGCTGAAAGGTCAAGGAGAAGGAGGGCGGGCTTGCCTTTGTCTAGGATGTTGGTAATTTTGTTTTTTAAGTCTAAAAGGGCAGTTTCAGTTCCGTGTCCCTTGCGGAACCCAGATTGTCGTTTACCTAGGGTTGCGATCTTTTCAAGGTAAAATTGAATCTGTTTGTGGGCGGCCTTGTCGAGTAGTTTCAGGAGGAACGGGACTGTGGTTATGGGTCGGTAGTTATTGGGGTTAGAAGGGTCTAGCGTGTTTTTTTTTAGGAGAGGGCGTACCCAGGCCTCTTTGAGGCTGTCCGGGACTATGCCCGTTTTGAAGGATGCATTGATGAAGGCTGTGAGAAGAGGGGCGAGTGGTTCTGTGCAGTCTTTGATGACTTTAGGGGGGCATATATCACCCTTACATTGTGAGGGTTTGAGACATCTGAGAATGTCAGTGACCTCAGTTTCGGAGATTTCGGTAAATGCAAATTTGGGCACTTTTCTTGTTTTTACATTAGGTTTTATCTGTGCATTTGCACTTTGCTTTGGTATGGTGTTGAAGTGGTGGGATATTTTGTTTTGGAGGAGGGTTATTTTTGTAAGCATGGCTGATTGAATGCCTTTACACCATGCCTCGTCTTTGACGATCTCATCAGGGCATGTAGGTGGTACGGTTAGCTCTTTGAATATGTTGAAAAGTTCTTTAGAGTGGGAGTTGGCATTAGAGATACGGTGGTTGCCTCCCCAACTGTGTCGTTCACTCGGGAGGGTCACTGGTGTCCTTGAAACACAATGCAGGTTTCTTATTGTCTGGGATTTGGCTTTCTCCACGTATCCTTTGCGGTTTCCCTGTGGCCATGACCTCCTGCAGGTACCTTTAGGGTTTCTCTACCTTTTGCTCTGGTCCCTAGATCGGTCATCCTGCTCCAGTGGGTTCGCCTTTGCCCTGGAAGATCTGCTCCTTCTCGTGTCCCACCTTGCTCCGACTGTGGGATATATGTGTTAGCCTCTTTACCCTCATTCGTCCTCTTACTCAACCAAGTGTTTGTGTAGGAGGGGGGGAGTTGGCACGTGGGAAAATACTATTGCCTCACCTCCACTCCCCGAATATTCCTCATCTAGGTGATCCTCACGCACTGGTCCACCCCCAGGTTCTGGATCCAAAGGCAATGGCTGTGCCCTGGCCACCTGAGAGATGCCCAGGGACTAGTAAGTGAGACACCCTTTGGTTTCTCACACAAGTCATACATGTGTGCATTATAGCTTTAATGTTGGCATCCATTCTAAACTAGAAAAAACGTTCTCTTAAATGGGTTTGAAGTTCCAAATGGTCCAGATGATCTTCCATCAAATGTGACTGAGCCCTCTGCAAAGCCATCTTTTTACAACTCTCTGGGATCACAAACTGCAGTTTTACCTTACCCTCTGGAGATGTATTTCCCCTATAGAGAAACCCTTGTTTCAGAAGGAAGAAAGGTACCCATTTGTTATGTCCCTCCTTTCCTGAAACCACTTGTGAAAAGGCCTTAGTTAGAAAGGGGGCATTTATTTGGGCTACCGCTAAATCTGGAAGTGTTGTTGGTTCTTCCGGACCATCTTTTGGGATTCCGGGTTGGAATGGCCACCTGAGTCTCATCAACCTCCCCAAATCCCTGGGGTCTCCGTCAGTGCTCTCCTTCTCAGATTCGTCTTTGGCTCTGGGAAGCACCGCTCTCTCAATTACCCCATGGACAATTTTATGGCCTTGATAAACTTGAAATGGGTCCTTTCTGTGGTTTTGTAACAACACCTTAACATCACCTCGGACGTTTGGGTCTATCACCACTTCTAAAACATCAATCCCATATTTCCATGCTAACCCTAACTTGGGTGCTCGTCTGATGTATGTATCATTGGGTGGAATCAATATTAGATCAGTGGGAATTATGTAATTCCTACTGCTACAGATATCAAACCCGATAGAGCCTTTAGTGGCTACTGAGGGGTCCGATGTTCTGGCACTCAACTTCTCAAATTGTAGGGTTCACCAACTTGTATCGGTTGAGCCACATCCAACTCCTGACACATCTGTAAAGGTATCCTGAAGAAGGACACAGACAATTCAAAATTCATAACAAAAAGTTGCCCTCACAACTATTACTGTATAAAGTGTAGGGATGTCAGCAACGAAAAAGAAAACTGTGTTTAACACAAAGTCCTGAGCCTCTCCCAGCTCGCAGCTTCCTTTCAGCTACCTTCCTCAACTTTCAAATGGCACAGTTCAAAGAACCTTGAAATGAAAGACTTCTGGTCAGGCTCAGGGTTCTCTTCCCCATGTTCCAAGTAACGCATTTAAAACAACCTTGAGATGAAAGGCTTTTGGTTAGGACTCAGGGCTCCCTTCCCCAAGTTCCAAATCGGATGGTAAAAAAAAAAGAATTACAAAATATCATTGTCTCCACAATTCAGTTATTGGTGTTTTCAAATATTTGTTCAAATGAATCTTAGCTTTCAAATAGTTTGAAAATGGCACTGTAAATCAGGCTTTGTTTGCCTGTTCTTTAGTATCCATATTGGATTTCAGAATACTGTGGTCTGTTTAGAATTATATTCATTTCTGTGCTTCAATATTTGATGGGTTGCCTGAATTTAAACTTCCTTTCCCTTTTTGAATTCCAACTTTTTTAATTCGGTTTAGTAGCAAGGTTTTACTTCAGTTCGGTATTCAATAATTAGCGCTTTTACTTATAGTTAATTCTCCCTTGATCTGTAGTTGAAAAGTTGTTGGTTTCACTTTAATTGAAGAGTTCAATGCTTGGAGACCTTTGAATACGTCTTTCTTGCCACCCGCGACCACTCTGATACAATGTATTTCCCCTTTATCAGATAATTGACAAATGAAATGATTAGAGACTTCCGAAAATGTGCTAATTCAATGCACGCGACCAATCCTATACAAAGTATTCAGGAAATGCTCAGCTCACACACGCGCGCACTGGGCTACTCAATCATCAGAAACTCACTGGTCGCTTTAGGAGTTTGTGCTGCAGTGTGGATCACCCGGTCTTCTTCCTTTAGTGTCAGGCTCCAGTTCCTTCCCCTCAGACACTCCTGGGGTGGTCCTCCACCACAGGAGAATGTGTATGTTGAGTAGAAAGGAAAGGGACAGCCTGCCTGCATGGTTCCCTTCATACGTTCAAGTTCGCTCCAGGGAGCCCCAGCTCCCACACCACGCCATATGGTTCTCTGCTGCACGCTTCAACCTCCTGGTCCTTCTCCTGTCGTTCCACTTCCCTACTGGGCAGGGCTCTCTTTATATATCTGCAGCCCCTTCACAGGCAGTAGGTGTGGAAGATTGTTCAGCCGTGCCTGACCACACAATCAAGGCAACATGCCTGACCATCCCTGATCTTAGCAGGCATCTTCCTCGTTCCTTTACTAGAATGGTAAAAGAGCCTAGTCTTCATTGCTCTTACTTGCCAGTTCTTGGTACTAGTTCTGTCACAAGTCACTTGTGGGGAAATGAGGGTGACTGGCTTATAACAGCCCATAAAGTTTGCAGAAGGGTTGGGTTGATTGTCATCAGGGAAGGGAGATACCATGTCTCACTCAAGGGCACCCCACTCCCGGTCCCCAAGCACCCTCCACCCAAGTGAACCTCCTTCACTTCTCCACCCCCAGTGTGAGGAGCCAATAGCAATGGCCTTTCCCGTGCCACCTGTGCAGAGGATCAAGGGGTCTAGGAGTGAAAATACCCTCAGGTTTCTCCCAAAACCTAGGAAGAGAAACTCCTGGCATCGCAGCAGACTGGAGACCATGAGAGGGAAACGTTGCGTTCCCTCTCGCATTCTCCAGAAAAGATTTTGACTGTGGAGCCGCCGCAGATCGCAGAAAGAATGTGAAGGCCGCAGAAGCTCCACAGCAGTCCACAGGCACCCAGAAAGACTAGAGACCATCGCAGGGTGGTGGAGAATCTGGAAGGGTGTGCAAAATACAGAAGATAGGGACCATGACAGAGACAAGAGAGCTTTAATGTATCCAAAACCACCCTATGATACTTGGCAGAGGATTATACCAAGAATTGCAGAAACCAGAAAATAAGTTATAATGGCAGATCTGGGAATTGCATCTGTATAATGATTAAATCATTGGACATCTTAATAGACACAGTACCTGGCAGGTTAGTGAATTAGGATGACTGTGAGAGAAGCTGGAACCCCGGGAAGGGAAGGGAAGCATTCCCCCTGGTGTTTGCAAACATTACACTAAGCCAAGAGAAGGGAGGCATTCTCTTGCGACTTTGAATAAACTGATGAGAATATGGGGGAAAGGAATCATCCCTCCTGGTAGTTGTAAATCGTGTACCAATCCAAGAGATGAGAGACACTCTTGTGGCACTTTGAAGAATCTGAGGAGAAATCAGGGGACATAGCTCATCCCCCTGGTTTTTGGGGGACATGTTGGAATGCCAAGAGAAGTTAGAGATTATCTGAGCCTTTTGAAGGCCCAGCAACCTTTTTGGTGCACTTTCTGCACATCCTTTGGAAGTTTGTTTTTGCACCATTTGAACTTTTTATGAGCTGGAAAGGAACTTTTAAAACCCACGTCCAGAAGAAGAAAGACATTCTTTTGAGCCAAAAAAGTTCACCTTAATCTTAGTTTAAGTTCCTAGTGTAAGGGCGGGAAATAGGTTTGACACAACAGGGGACTTTGTTTTCTTTCTACATCCTGACAGACTCCCATGGATGTGATTTCACCAAAATGCAGAAGTGACATCACACAACCCTTCCATCATGCCATTTGACAAGCCCCCAAGTGACATCACAGGAAGTGATAAAATACACTGAAGGGAGATTCCCTACTCTGTGCGGGATTGGGAAAGGTAATCAAAATACAACAGAAAATGCCTCCACAGGTAATTGGTCTTTAGGTTATACAGTGTGTTAATTTGCTGCAACCTCACTTTCTCCAAAAAAGACAAAATAATGAAAGAAAAGGGATCACTACTGACTGGATACTCTAGTCACTGTCTCTGGTAGTGTCCCAGCCTGAACTATTTGTTCAATGCAATGTCACATACATATTAGCTTCAAACATACATTTGAATTAATAATTCTTGCTGCTTTATCAAATTCATTGCACATAGAATCTGATAATAGAAAAATAAATTCACAATTTATTGCAAATAATGTATCATTTCTTTCACAAAACTTAAATGTACATATAGTTCATGAAAAAAGGCATCACAATTATACAAAAAATCAACAACAATAGTTGGTGTCAACAGCACAATGAAGACAAAAAAGGGGGAGAGAAAACAGGAGATAAAAGGTAGCAATCAACAAAAAACCTTACTACAAGTGAAAGTACGAGTACATGGGGATTGCTTCCCAATCGCTTGTACAAATCTATTTATTCCCAAGGGGAACATCAAAATTCCATCAAAATGGTAGTTCACTCATTTGAGAAAAATGTTCCACTGATATTTGGACTCTACTTCAATTAAAGAGTCAAGGTGGTCCCATAGCAACATTAATGTCCAACTGCTTTAGTGGGCCTATTCATTTCATGTGCGAACAATCTCTCACTCTTCTTACAGCTCTAATAAGGGTCTACGTATCCTGCCTATCTGGATACACACAGACAAGTCACTCACACCTAAATTGAAATTCAAAATGGTGTAGTGGACTACGTTTCGGCGTGTTGGTCAAATGGCCACCTTCCTCAGGACCAAAGAGTCAGATATGTAGAAGCAAGACCCCTGTGCCGTGCGGGTATCTGAAAGATACATACAGTCCGGATTGGACAGGTGTGGAAATCAGCTAGAATGTTTCAATCGTTTAGCAGTGCCGCAGCGCGTGTTATGGTGTACACGCTATTAAGGGCAGCTTGTGTTCAAGATGTAGGTAAACTGCATGCCGTCTGTTTCTCGTGGGCGCTAGCAAGTGCACTCGTACATGCAGAGGAAAAATCTTCAGGAACACTGTTACTGCAAAAACGAAAGGAAAGGACCAAGATAAGCGAACACAGTCGCTCAGTGCTTTACGGGTATGTCCTGTACAAACACCTCAGCTGCCACACTCATCATGTACCGTAGTGTTCGCGAGTCGAGTTGAGGAAGTGATGGCACAAGACCTTTAACCCCTTGATAAAACAGAAGTGGCATTGCATGCCATTGTTCCTCAGTTCACTAAGAAAAATATGGTTACGATATCACTGTAATGTGATATACATTTCATAAAGCAATGGATCACCATATCAAGCGTTAATATCAGTGTGTATAGGCCCATGTTACCAAATTACTGTCAATGTAAGCAGACGTCCAACACAACAACCTGGACTATTGTACATCACTCGGGCTACATTGTAAACAGACAGACATCTCGAAGAGGCCTAGACCCTAAAGTGCAGACATCCAGTGACTGCCAAGTGTTTGGCCACAGATTCGAAACAGCAACCGACCAACACACGTTCAACCAGAAAAGCGATGGTCTGGAGGGTAGCCCAGAACTGTGCCAGCGGTTATAAATGTTTTGAAACCTTCCAGCCATCACCTTTCTGTTTTGCTTATTTGTTAAGTAACCCACAGTTTGTTTTGTTGGATGGGAGATAGAGGGGAAGGATGTGATGCAGATCATAGTAATTGCAGGATTTTTAAAATGTAAACAGCAGCAGCAGTTCCATGATAACACCCCTAGAAAAGGCCAATTTTATTATTATCTTTGGTCCTTTTTATCTTGCGTAACGCCAGACACCTCCAGTTTCTAAGCACTCGAACACGAACTGAACCCATGTTGCACTGCATCCTCTGGTTCCCAAAGCGGGTGCATTGCCCCTGAGCTATCCTTCCAAATATATATTTTTTTTGCTTGAGGAAACAACAGATTATTTACTTCAGAGGCATAGGGCCACTTCATGTAAATGAATTATCTCACCTTGCATCTATCTACAGTGTGCCAGTCATGCAGGTCTGGCAGATCTGGGTCAGGTCACACAGTGCCCAGCCCAAGGTAGGATTTGTGGCAGAAGGCAGTGGGGCACACACCTCTCATCACAGGCCCAGTGGCTCACTGGATTTGCAAAGCAGACAACCAGAAACACTGATGAGATTTGCATTCATGCTGTGCTGTCACTGAGTACTACAGGCTGCTCTTACCCATTCCCAGCTAGCTAGACCTAGCCTAGACCTAGCCCCCATATGCTTCCTGTTGCTACAGCACTGAGTATCAGCTGCACAGAGAGCTGCGCCTCTGAACTCAACCATTCAGGGCCTTCTTCACTAATGGACTCCAAACCTGTTAGTGATGGTGGCTTCATGGCTTTTCCTGCATCCCTGTTATTTCTCCAATTGACAAGATCTAGATTCCAGGTGAAAAAAGCTTTGGCACATTTAGCTGCATTTACAACCATCTTTTTTAAATACAACACATATATCTGCTCTTGGCTGCCTGTTTGTCCAGTGTCCATGGGGTCACAAGGACAGGTCTAGAGGTAGAGGTAGCAGAGGGGGTAGTACCTGCTACCCCTGGCATCCCCCAAATGATGTCCTTGCAGACGCCTTAGATTATTCTTTTATTATTGAAGGCAGGGAAAGCCCTCTTATTATTAGGGATATTTGGGTTTTCCCCAACCCTTATTTCATCAATAAAAGTTTATAGCAAGGCACATGACACCATTGTGTCTCTTATTCCTACGCTATTACACCTCTGGCTCTTTCTCCTGCTCTACCCCTGGTTTTCCACCACATCCTGATCATTTGGTGCTCTGATTTCTGCTCTCTCCCCTGCCCCTATGTCTGTTCCTCCTAGCCTTCTTAGTCTCTCTTATCCCCAAACCAACCTCTCTACTCTGTCTCCTCTCTCCTAGTCACCTTCTCTATTCTACTAACGCAGCCTCCAAAATAATCTCTTTCTTGACTCGAGCACACTCCTTCTCCTCGCCTCCCTCGAACCAAATTTAAGTGAACTTAGGTGCATCTCCTTACACAAATGGAGTGCAGATGGTTTAATAGTCCCTGGTCATGGGGATGACTTGTAGTTTTGAGGTGGGACTTGTGATAGTTTAGTTCTATTCCATGAGTGGACCTTTCCTTTCTTGCACCATCCTGTCCTCACCTTTGGGGAGGACCATAAGATAAGGGAAAAATCCCTCCACATAAAGAAGATTGGAGATTGTGTGTTTTGATAACCTCTTAAGAACTTGTTATCAATAGACTGACAAGAGCTGTTTGCTTTTGAGTGGAACTTTTGGTAATCTCATATTGGAGCATGACCCAGGAAGGATTCTTGGAAAAGACTAAGAAACATGTATGAGGATCCAAGAGTGCATAGCATTCTTTATATTTTTTCCGTTTTTGTCAAGTGGTTGGGCCAGACGCAGGTCCTTCTCATCGGCACACCTTCACCATCCTTTCCCCTCACTCTCTGGCTGGCCTCTGTTGGCCCTACTCCTACCCCAACCTGTGAGGCTAAGAACCTTGGGGTCATCTTTGACTCCACACTTTCCTTCTCCGCCCACATCTCTGATGTCTCTAAAAAGTCAAACTTCCTACTGCACCTCCTCAGAGTTACCCCGCCTTTCCTCTCCTTCCCGGAGAAGCTCACTGTCTCCCAAGCTCTGGTTCTCTCTAGGTTGGACTATTGTAACAGCCTCTTTCTAAATCGACCTGCCTCCTCTCTCCGCCCTCTGCAACTAATCCAGAACAGGACTGTGAGACTTGTCCATGGCCTCATGCCCTGGGATCGTATCTCTTCAGCGCTGACATCTATCCATTGGCTCCCAGTGGTTGGAAGTATTACATTAAAAACCCTCTGTGTTGTCCACAAAACTTTCTGGGGCCTGGGTCCAAAATACCTTCAGCTATCAATCCGCAAATACCTCCCCTCTCGAGCTCTTCACTCCTCTACCTCTAACTCCCTGAAGGTCAGTCGTTTTTCAAAGAAACGAGCTGGGAGTAGATCTCTGTCTTTGGCTGGGGGTTCCCTCTGGAACAGCCTCCCTGCCACTCTGAAACTCGTGGAGAACCATCTCCTGTTCCGGAAGCACCTCAAGACCTTCCTCTTTGCTTCTGCCTTTGCCCCCCCCCCAGTATCGCCTGTTGATCTGTTCTCTCTCGGCACTGTGAACCTGGCCTCCCTCTGTCTTCTGGGCCCAGGTACCTGCTTACCCTGCCATCCTCCTGCACTGCCTCTGGGCCACCCCTTAGACTGGGGTCTGTATCTGTACCCATAAAGCCCCCCTTTTTTCTTCCTACACTTATCATACATACCTTGTCTGCTGACTTAAACCCAGCACTTGCCACTTGCTGGCTGGGCTGCCACTGCTTGTTGCCTTTTTTATTTATCTATTGATTATTATTTATCTGTTTCTCCTTTGCTCTGCACTTTCCACTTCTCCCCCCCTTCATGCACTTTTCCCCTCTCCCTCACCCAAGCACTGGCACTTTCTTAGTGTCACTGGGCCTAGTAAGATCGTTGTTTTGTTCTCCCCTGTTCTCCTCCCTTGCCTTGTCGCACTCTGAAACACTTGTGTATGAGCGTGATAGAAATAAAATATCAATATCAATATCAGTTTAGTAGATAGGTTTGGAGAAAGGACTATTTTAATTTTTGACTCAGATGATCACCTTAGTTTAGCTCGTTAGGAAGGAAACTCCCTTTTAGAAATTGGACCATATAGGCGTTTATTCCTCCTATTTGAATAAAAGTATCTTTCAACATGTCCTCTGTTCTGAGTCCTTCTTCTGGCTTGCCACACATGTTATCAGTATGTGAAGAAAGTGGCAGATAGACCGGGAAAAAAACTAAGCACACAATAAAATATTTAAAAAGTAGTTAACATACAAAGGTAACGGCCTAAGGGGCAAGAGCCTCAAACTAAGTACTACTGTACAAATATACAAAATGGCATTATTACATGGCAATGGAGGGTGTGACTGAGTCAGAGTGGGAGGATGGGGAGAGGGCAGGGTGATTTCTCGCTTTGGCAAGTAAGTGAAGTTTAATTGTAGCTTTGGAGAGATCCACGTTCGGGCTGGCTTTGATTGTGATAGGCAGGGAGTAGACACAAGCAGTAATCATGTTTAATTCCAGCAGCTGAGGCAGTGGTATTGATGAACCAACACAGTGAGTGATCACTATCCAAGAAAGTCTAGGGCGAGGGGGCAAGAAGATCAAGTGGGAAAGAGAAAGATGGAGCTGTGTTGGAAGCCAGGTGAAAAATGACTCCCAGAGAGATTAGCATGAGGCAGCAGCTTGTAAAGTGTTACACATATGGTGCCCACCAGATTTGGATTTGGGGGTGCTCAGTAGAAATCTCAGGCTTCAGGTTCTACACGCTGTAGCATCTCCTGTTGACACATATCAATTATTCTAGGTTAGGCTGAATAGCGCACCACTCAGAGTGCTGGCACGCTGTATTCAGTTTCATGCGTGCAACAGAAATTTCAGATGGGCAACTCCTCTGATCACTCAAAGAGGCTTCCTTGCTTCAACACATATGATTGATATTTACCTGCATATCTCAATCAGGAAGTCACACTTTTGTGATTTGAGATTTTCAATCTTAGACTAGTTCACTGTTCTCCTGTTTGGTCTCAGAACTACACTACACCAGATTGTTTTGTATCCTTGTTGTTGTCCTTCATCAGGTCAGGATGTCATTTTACTCTATATCTTCTTGGCTAGTTGATCCAAGCAACAGTGGAAGTGAAACTGGTAAACCATCTGCTGAGAACCTGGCAGGTGCTTCAGGACTTCTGTTTTATAAACAACTGTAGCACTCTGAAGCGGCATCTTTCACAGGATCCTCTATTCATAGGAGCCAGGTTGTGTAAAGCACTAGGTTTAATGCTGTTGCCACAGACCTGGCCTGGAACTCCTACCGATGCTATTGGACTCACGGGGCGCAGTCTGGAAGCTGCTACAGAAACAGGAATAGTTGTCATAGTGTGTCTTTTTAGTACCATGGGCAAAACATTTTAGGATATTCTATCACATCTAGATAAGGTGTTGGACCCAGCCTCTCAGGATTACCATGTCCTGTTTCTGCCACAGAAGTGGACTTGCTGGACAGATGGGCCAAATCTGTCCTGTCACTGCAAATTCCTGTATACCTTTACTCCTTTCAACCTGCCACAATGTTACTTCTCAAGATCTGGCAGGGGTTAGAAGAGATGCTACTAATTTTCCCTGTGGGTGCCATACATGTTTTTCCCCTCTCTTAACAGGGATGCCAATTTTCTTGGAGGGAATGCATCCTCAGGTCCATCCCCAAGCAAGTGTCCAGTCCCCTCTCCTTTTTTCCAGGTGGCAGTCACCTGCCAGATAGTTCAGCAGCAAGGCTTACAAAGGCTGGGCATCTGCATGGTATTGTCTGCTGCCATTCCATAGTCCAGATGCCTATCTAGCATGAAAATCCACTTCAGACATTGGTGGCTCTTAGCGTGAAACTAAATCAATATCCTCCTTTGTCTTCCTGTTACACCAATTTTGCAGCTTCTCCAGGACTGTTTTACCTTGGGTTTGGGCCACTCGTATCTGCGTGCCCAGCAGGCTGTGATCAAAACCTTCCTGAACACAGGGTTGTGGCTTCAAGTCGAGGCCCTTTGCTAGGCCGAATCTTGAGAAACCTTTCGTGCACAGTCTCCAGCACCACAAATGGCTCCTCATTTTGACATAGAGGTGGCACGCCATAGTTTTCATCGTCATCCATTCGAGCCCCTCAGCTCAAGAGATATTACACTCTTAACAAAGAAAACCATTAATCGGGTAGCTATAACTTCAGCAAAGAAACTTTGTCCACAAGGCACACTCATTCGTCCTTGTTTCTTTATTTTCCACATGGAATCAGCACTGCGGAGATTCAGTCCTACATTCTGACCTAATGTTCTATCTATATTCCATCAGGATATGATGGCTGCATGATCCTGGTATTAGAGGTCACATCTGATGGGCACTGCCATTAAACGTCACTTTAGGTATAAACCATTGATGTTGCAGAGGTGTTTTTCTTTCATGTTGGACCTAGGGCTGACCATTTTAGGTATGTCTCACATTTAAGTATTGGGACGACGAAGGAGGACGTTGCTCTAATGCTCTGATTTTTTACCTTAAATTTAATTACCCCAAGTGCTACTTTCCCACGTCAAAGTACTGATACCCACCTCTCCCGTACTGAGTGAGCAGGATCACGACTCAACCTCTTGGCTATTATACAATTGGACTGTGGGTCCATGCGAGGCATTGCGCCATGCTGCCCCAGGAGAAAGGGAGCTCTGAAATAAATGTTTATGAATTTTTTTTTAAAGGAAGAGATTCTGTATTGTGAGAGAACCCACTCACTATTAAGTACTGTTACTTGAAAGAGCAGGAGTGGGGATATTGAATATTACCTGTAAGTACTCGGGACATTTACTATTAACATAAGATGAAATAGGTTTTTAGTTATTTATCTTCCTCACAGTTACGATATGGGATCTCCTAAAGGATATACGATTTGGGCAGTAGCCCATAAATGCGTCAGTAACGTTATTACCGCCACGACTCTGGCAGCAGTAAATACGTAGACAAAATGCCAATTTTTGGTACAATTACCACCGGCGGTGTTAGCGTGCGGAAATTGTGCCAAAAATGCCCAATGGGTAATGGGGAGTTACCGCTACTGCCGAACCCATGATCCAGCAGTAATACCACCAGGTTAGTTGGCAGTAGCATTATTTGCTCAGGCGGTATTACCGCTGGGATACTGCCCAACTTGTGATGAGGCCCACAGAAAACAAAGACCTTTTAGAGCTTCAGCACTCTACTAACTCCATTGTGTATTAGGAAAATTCCGAAAAATATAACTCAACGTATTTCGTTCTGCCAAGGTACTAGTCATCCAGCCTCAGCCTTTTTTGTACACAAATGTGATTCATATTCTAAATGTTCAAATTATATTGTATCCAGGACACAAGAGCTTCCCTGTTTTGTCAAAGGATTATGAAGAATATTTACCAGATTATAAATCAAGTGGCACGTGCAATTAACTTCCAAGGTGACAGCTGCATTTATCATCCCAATGCTATCAAACCTAAAAGAAAATGCTAGCTGACACCCTTCAAGAATGGATCGGCAATGGCAAAGAAGCACTTACACCTGACTATTTGAAGATGCTCAGCGCTCAATTAGTGTTTGTATATAGAACAGAGGAATTCAGATATATATAAAATAGCGTGATGCCAATAAGTGTGGAAATAGAAGGAAAGGGGATATAAGGTGTAATGGTGCGGAATGCTTTCCTGGAACTACGGAGGTTGAAACTGTGAAAAATGCCCACTGCTCTGCAGGGGTGCAAGGATGAGTAGTGGCTAAACCACCTACTGAGTCCTCACACTTCTACAAACCAACAGTGATCCCAATGTTAAAGGTGAAACAGGCCCATTAAAGAGTTATATGTGCAGCTAGAACCTGATTCAAATGCAGAGAGTCGTGTTTATACAGACGGTGAGTTGACGTTGTCGGGTTTGATGTGAATCTCTGTGTGGTTGAAAGGGGTGTCTCGACAGGACGGTTCAATGGGTCCACCGGCTTAGGTTCGACAGTCAAGCTGTTTAAAGATGATGGGTACTTCTGGGTCGAGTCAGCAAGTGACATGATTCTTCCAGCAGTTTTGTATCAAGGTCCAGTTCTGATCCTGGAGGTTCGAGGTGCTTGTTCAAAGACACAGGAGTTCGAAGACTTCTGTAGTGATGAGCTTCTTGTTTAAGGTGGAGCAGCGATAGACTCTGGCATGATGCAGTGGCAAACTGTCTTGATGCAGCAACACAGTGGTTCGTGGTTCGAGAAGACTGCTAAAGGCAACACCGCAGGTCCTATATGGTTTGTGTGTGTTAAAAGCAGTCAACTTGGTCCAATCCCTGTCGCTATGACAAGTGACCCTTTCCTTCTTGCATCATTCCCAGAGTGCTATGTTCTGCAGGAAATGGAAGTGACAAAACAGAGCCCCAAAACCTCTGTTGTTCTTCCCTTGCCAAGCCCACAACTTCAAATACCACGTGACATGCAAGACCCTGGTGTGAGCTTGGCCTCTGTTATGGGTGTGTCTCTTTGAAGCATGATTCCCAGGAGCTCTCCTGCTGAGAGTTTCCTGGGCTGGACGAGAGTCATGCCCCACGGCCCTCAAGGATCAAAAGATGCAGGCTTCCTTCCTATCGTCTTGCTTGATGAAGCCAAGACCGGCAGACTGGCTATGAATAAATATAGCCTTTCCATAGCTGGCCTGAGGTCACAGGGTATACATGAGCAGGATACAAATTTCATGTGGCTTTAATAATTGTGTGCATATTGTATACCAGTTATGGTTTATGTGAAAGGTTAGTAAGCTGACCCTATCAAAGGGGGATGGGCACCACTCTCAACCCGGGACAGGAGGCCTACCAGGGTGTTTTGTTTGCCAGAGCCAGTCCTGCCCCAGAGGCGGGGTGAGTGATTTGGGAGGGCCTCAGTCCCTGTCCAATCTTTGAGTGCCTGGTTACAATTGCAGAGTACCACTTTTGATCATCCCCTACCGACCATACAGCATGCAGGCCAGTATATTCTATGAGGCCTTTCAGGACCCCTTAGAGCAGAATTCCTAGCGGCGGAGAATGGAGGATACAACCCACCTGCAAGACATGCTGTGTCAAACCTCAAGACAGCAGAACATTGCTCACTGCAGACCCCCTACTCAGATGCTCATACCACGTGGAACATGAACTTGGTAACAGACTGTGATTGTAGCAGGCCGCCATTGCTGGTTACCAGAAGGCCTGTGTTTGAAAAGAGTCTGGGTATTAATTGGTGCTTTAGGGTCTCTCGCACAATCTGGTCACTTCTGGGGGAGGCTAAATGGAATAGGATACCGCGCATGTTAAATCCCATTAATGAGCATTCATGAGTTACCTTTTTGTCAAGTCGAAAAACATCAATTATAACTTCCTCCCCTTGGCAGATCGACATTAAACCTCCCAACTGGACCCTTGATGTGGGCGAGGAAGACATTTATTTAAAGATCAGGACCCTAAAATCTACCCGGGCTCCTGGGCCGGACGGCTTGGCCGATGTAGTCCTGAGGCAACCCTAAATTCTGGACCTCCTTGTTAAAAATTATATTCGATAAAGTATTAGAGGAAGGAACGATCCCCACATCCTGGCAAACAGCTATAGTCATCTCGGCCCTAAAAAAGGGGTGCCATTGAGATATGGGAAATTATCATCTGTTATCAATGCTGGACAGTACAGGGAAATTATTTACTTCATTCCTCTTGAAAGAACTCCAGAAGTGGGTGGAACATGAGGGTATCTTGGATAGATACCAGCGTGGATTTTGACACGACTACTCTACCATCCACAACCTGCGGCTCTTGGATTTCTTGGTCGAACAAGCACAAGGTAAAAATGCACCCTTTCTATGTGCCCTATTTATAGATTTCAAAGCAGCCTTTGATTCAGTTACCAGGGATCTTTTATTGCATAAACTCGAACGTCTGGGCTGTCGCAAAGTCTTCTTTATTAAATCAAATTATTTCATAAGAACAATACTATACGTTTGAGGCTTGATGCCGGGAGGTCTATGACTGAGCTGGTCGCCCAGTGCAATGGGGTTAAACAGGGCTGCGTCACGGCCCCCTTACTGTTTAACCTGTATGTATCAGATCTCTCCTGTTTCGTGTCCCGAAGGAGAGGTTGTCCACCCAAAATTGATAAGACACACTGTGCGGTACTGGCATATGCAGACGATCTTGTCTTGTCCTCTTAGATCACACCTTTACCACTATGCAACATATGGCCATGGCACCTTGGTCGTTTGTTAATCAAAATACCTCGATCATTAATAGGGACAAGACGCAGATTATGCTATTTACTGCAAACGTATAGTCAAACCCAGATTATTTGTCTAGGACATTGAAATTATTTATACTGCCTTGTATGGATATCTGGGGGTGGAATTTGATGCAAGATCAGGCTATAAAATCTGTGTGGAGGTCGGCACCAGGAAGGCATCTCAGCTAACCTCGCTAATTGCACAATTTGTTAAAAAAGGGGAGGTTATATGTTTGCTGGTACAAGACGATTGTATTTGCAATGTTTGGTGCCAGCGTTGCCTATGGCTTGGAGAACCTGGTTGGCCTTGATCTGGTATGGCTCCAGTTAAATGAAGGAAGATTCTGGAGGAAGCTCCTTGGATGGCCTAATTGTGTCCCTATGGTGATACTGCACTTAGAATGTGGGATTATGTCCCTTAAGGCTATGATCCTTAAAAAGAGAGCAATACTGTACATCATAATGCTCAGTGGACCTACTGATCTTTCGCTCCAAAGCCTAGGGAATGCTGAACATATGCTTGGAACAAATTCTAGCTTCAACAAGAACATGTCCTGAGCATGTCCTGTTTGAATGTATAGGGTGGACCTCCAATTGGCGGGACGACTTTCATGTCCTTAGTAGGTCATTTGAAAAACGCATGGCTCTGTGGGATTGGAATGAAAACCAACTGTAACACGTTATTCATTTGTCTCTGACGTGCTAGACATTTACAGAGAATTATGCTTGTACTGCGAATAAATCGCCTCCAGTATTGAGTGTTATGGGTCCATCATTGTCACTGCCTGAACAGAAAAGGTACTGCCGTATTTGCCTTGTTAAAACAAAGATGGAGACAGCTTAGCACTTCATGACTGAATGCATAAACATGGGCGCCGTGTATGGGAGTCATGTGGGTAAATATAGCCACTATTTCGACATAATTAAGGGTAAATGTTAATGTTAATGATATGAATTCTGATCTTAATTGAATGAAATGAAATTGGTTTTATAGTTATTAACTGCTTGTATGAAGTAATTATGATTTAAGTTTTATATGTGTAAAGTTTTATATTTAAACTGTATCACATTAAAATAATAAAAATAAAATCTTTAGCATAACTAATGATTGGTTGTCAATGGCACAGCTAGCGAGTAAGGACAAGATTAAAATAACTACTTCCCAGAAAGGCTCAACGTGTGACTGTAGAAATGAGACCAACTTTACTACTGTATCTATAGAAGCTACACTAAGGGGGAGATCAGTGTGTCAACTCGGTTGAGTAGAAGGTGAAACATTTTAAATGCGTCTCTAGTAAAAGCACAGCCCTAGAATAAAGACAGCAAAAGTATATTGTAGCTTAATGGAAAAGTATATTGACCTCTGGAGAGTCCATTCTGAAGGTATTTGGTTTCCCAGAAGGACACAAGGGAAAAGAGAGTAAACAGGTGAGGTCTTTTTATTACAGTCTTTGACGAGGGTTTTACTAGAACTTCAGGATTGAAATTTTGGGAATGAGATTGGACGTGCACGTTGACTGCCACCTCATCACAATCCAAGTCAGAAACAAGCTAGCCAATGCCTGCTGTATGTGGGCAACTTTGGGTTTGAGGAAACGTTGATAGTAGCAGAGAAGCCAGGTAAACCTAAACAAATACAAACTGTTAACATGATATGACTTCAACACAGAGTCCTCTGAGGTAGCATAGTAATGGAAGACATACTTTGAGAAGTTATTGGCCTGATGTTTTCTTGCAAGATCCAGCAAGGTTGAAAGTTGTAAAAGGACGAAGCTCCCACTTTTGTAATTCAGTTGGGGAAGCTGGTGCCTTACGGGATAGGCTAGATGGGGAAGGCCTAGCGGGAGGATACACCAGTCGAAGAAACTGTTGCGAGGGTTGAAGTGCCAGAAGACATGGTTCAGGTTTTAAAATAAAGTTATAAGTAAAAGGCCTAACTTTCCCTAGCACTAAAGGGAATACCCTACCTGTCTAAATAAACTAAAGGTGTTTGTCCATTGTGCTATGTCAAAAGAAAATATGTCCTCCATCCAAACTACCTTATCTGACCCTTTCACTAATGTTAACCAACTTAAATAAACCAAGGGAATGATTTGTCTTTGCCTGGTCTCTTCTCCAGTTAATTTAATAGTCTTGAATTATGCCATCCCTCGGTGGGGCAGTCTCTTTAATGAACTTCTGTAGCTCCTCCAGAGCACTTTTCTTTCTCTTGTTTTCTGTGGTCCCCTTTGCCAAATGTCTTTTGCAAAAATCTTTCTCACTATTCATCAGGGACGTCATTTCTCCAAAATGCCTGGGGTAGAGGAAGTGAAATCACATGACCCTTGACCTCTGATGACATCACACAAAGTGATGCCATTTTACTCCACCCCGAAGTGACATTACAGGAAACGATGGAACATGACATTTTACCCCTTGTTTGACAAAACAGGAAGTGCCATCACATAGCATTGTTCCTAAATACACTATGAAAAATATGGTTACAATATCACTGTACCATAATAAACATTTCATACAAGAATGGAACACCATATGTATCGGCAGAAAAAAATATGCTATAACTACAACTTGCGAAAAGCAAAATACATAGTATGAAATGGATGCTTATTGTACTCTAAATGCTTTTTGGAGTATTTTGCCTGCATTGTGAATTTGAGGTGATTAAGAGCATACTAAATCAGTGACTCACCCCCTGAAGTGTCCCTAAAATAAACCTTTAATGAGTCTAGCGATTATTGCATAGAATTCCAGAAAGACAAATTATGTGTTATTCCTATTCTTTCCTTTTTAAGGTCACTGCTCAACGTGTTACACTTGGGAAACCCCCTGTTTTTTAAAGAAGCCTGAACAAGAAAGGCAGCCACTCTAGAAACAAAGAGCCACATGGCATTGGCCATAGCCCAGGAGCTTCACTTTGTTAAAAAAAAAACAACACTTTTGTAGGGGTAGCAAGGTAGACCTCAGGAGTCACAAGTGCGATCCCTGGGCGACCCCTAAATGACGTCCCTGCTATTCAGATAGTTATTTGTAATGTCTTTCCAGGCCTTCTCCTCAGGAGCACTTAATAGGGGTTTTCCTCTGCCCCTTTCTAAGCTTCTAATATCATCTGCTCCCAGTCTTTGAGTGTTTCTTTCTTTACTGGTTATCTCCCAGCTGTATTGGTGTATAGACTCAGCCACCTATGGTTTGGTTATCTCTCTGCTTATTTCTCATAAAACAACTTTGTGAGCTCACCCCTCTCTTCTAGGGTTTTCGCTTAGTGTCTCTTTTCCTAATCGTTATATTCCAGTTGTACTGATAAAGCGTCTCTCTTCTAGGCTTTTTGTTCCTTAAATGAGATTGTTGTATATTGTAAAACTCTTTTTGAATACTCGGATGAAGTGAAAGCTTCACATAATAACTCTCTTCCCTTTCTCATTCACTTGTTATTTGTCTCCAACTCCCATCATTTAACTTTGGCCCTTCTTTCCCATTCTTGTGACTGGGATGACTTTCTTCTGATCGGTAATGATATCCCGCTGGCCTCCTGCTTCTCCTGGCTCCCCAGGTACCTATTTTTTGGTTGAGGTCGGTGGTTGGACTCAACTCTCAGTCAGGACCTCTCTTTCTCAGCTGCTCAAACTCTCTTTTTCGGGTCCATGTTGGACTCCTGATTCATACTATCACTGCTGTTGTGAAACGACCCTTGCATCCTTCCGGGCACTATCAGCGTTATTCCTGGAACATCCTGCCCACCAAGTCCAGCTTGTGGTCACGCCAACACTGTGTTGCCTGTTTGTCTCTGAATAGATGTGAGAGTCTTCTCACCTGTGCTGGTTCTCTGGCATCTCTTCCTCATGGTCTTTCTCTCACCAGAAGTTGCGGACTCCGTGACTAACTAATGCTCCGCTTCTCATCGGCACAGTGATGTCTGGGGGCATCCCATACACACCAGGCTTCTCCCCCTTACTCTTTCTCCTCTGCACAGTTACATATGCGTCTCACGTTTAAAAAGGTTTTTTCTTTTTCTATTGCCATTAGCGTTCGTCTTGCATTGCCTTCAGCCAAAGGTAAGGATAGAAGATTCTGAGGCTTATCAGGTAGTCCCATGTATTCAACTACATTCGTTGGTGTAGGGCGTTCCTCTGCCAGTGAGATCCCACTTTCCTCAACTCTTGGGGAGGGTTTTGCAGAGCAGGGTCACTTCTCTAGCCTCACTGAGGGGCTCCTCCCTGTGGAGAAGGGACAAATACCTGCGTTTCATCACGAATGCCATTTTAACACTTCATCCACCACACCTGCCCTTGTTTTTGTCTCACAGTGCTTGAAACCTGTCTCGCAAGTGCAGTGAAATCCACGGCCTGCTGCGGACCACACATGCTTTATACCCACGTGTCTGAACTTCACATGCCTGGTTGCTATGCATTTCTGCAGGCCAGAATAGATGCTTGTAGCAGCTTCCTGAAGCTAAATACTGTGCTCTGGCTTTTGGCGGTGGGTCGAAGGAGTCATCGGTATGCCTGCGTAAGCCTTTGTTCAGTGTCCAAAAGCTCTAAATATGTTGACTTAATTTAGATAGCTTAGCTAGAAGGTCCACCAGGTCAAACTTTAACACATTTTGTGAACCATCAGAAGATTGCACCGGCCCACTAGCAGAAGCCAACAGGAAACGCACAACCTGCCTAGCTTGAAGATGTGCCCTGTTGTGCTTAGAGACAATCTGTCTGCTAATATCCTTGAGCATGAATGTGTTTTGTTGATCTTACAGATTTCTATAGACAGAACTTGTGTGTCTTTCTAGATGCACAATCACAAGCAGAAATACACACTTCGTGTCAGTAAGTCAGCGACTGCTTTATTTGAGATTGCTCACTCTCATATTACAATCCAAGCACATATTTCACTTTTAAAAACAAAAGACATAAAAGTGAGACAAGTGTTCTAGGGATGGGCAAGTCTTAAAGTGCTCAACTCCAATGCTTGTTCAAACAATTCAAAAAAATGGTTTTAATTGGCCAAAGCTAGTCAAGCCTCATTAGAGATGGATCGTGTGACAGGGTCATGGGTTTGACCCTGTAAAATGGGACATGGGCCCCAGAGGAGCCCCATAGTTGGTGTGGGACAGCTGTAAAGGACCCCTGTCTCTGGCTTGCATGGAGCCATGCATGTATATTAGTGCCTCTTTCCCGAACCCAATTTCTATCAGTCTCTGCTCCGGGCCAGGTCTCCTTTTCTTCCAGCATGCACCAGACTCCTCAGACCCCTGGGATGGATAATGATTCCCAGGAGATGGCAGCATACATAAAATTACGAGTACCAAAATGCACCTCCGCCCGTGGACAGGACCCGGCCGAAACTGGTGTAATTGACTGGTTACCCAAGTGGAAATGGGATGGGCTTCGCCATTCTCGAGATGAATCGCGGACCAAACATTCACTACAGACTGCATAGGCATGCTACAGGGCGGCAGGGGAGCAGCACTGGCAGGGCTGTAACTTTCTTGATACAGTAGAGAGCCAGAGAGGAAATGACCACAGTGACCACATGGCTGGGTGGAATGAAAAGGAGACTGAACAGGGAGTGGACCTATGACCCTTTTTGAAGATTTCTTGGGAAAATCCCAGCTCACAAGCAAAGGTGATGGAATGAGTAGATTAGACAGCTAACCAATGGTAACAAAGTGAACCTTCTAAACAGGGAGTGGAGCTCTATAAAATACCAAGAGAGTCAGTGTGCAATGAGAGGTGTTTGAGTGCGGTTGGAGGTAGATCAAGAGACCAGAGAGGAGTGTGCACCCTGCGGAGGCAGACCAGAAAGACACTGTTGAATTGTTTGAAGAGAGTTAAGGTAAGGTGTTGGGATTGAGTGGTTGGCATCAATTTGATTGCTTGTGTGTGAGTGAGTGACAAAGTGAATGAACATCATTTTTGTAGGGCAAGCAGGATGGGATTGGCATTCCCGATGCCACCGCCGGCTCAGAGTTTGTTTTTACTAATGTTAGAATGTCCGTTACAGAGTTTCTCATTTTTAGTTTGGGCTATTGGGTGACTCTGGACAAATTTGACTCAGCCTCTCTCATATTTACTATGAATGCTTACGGTTTTACTGCATTTAGCTTAGAGACATTTCCATGTGATTTTTACTTATGTATCTTTGCAGCATTTATTTTAATCAGTAGTGAGTCTTTTAACTCAAACATTAGAAAAAGTCGATTGAGATTAAAGACATTAAGTTTAATACACTGGAGCTACTACCGGATAATGATTGGGCACTTTTCATCTCATATGAATCAGATTTGATCAAATAAAAACTCGAACTAGCCGGCTCAATTGCTTTAAATAACCTTACTTAATTTCAGGAACTGCCAAGGGCATAGACATACTTACTGTTTCTAAAAAAGAAAATACAACGGGCTCCTTACGGGTCCGGCTGTAACCGTGCCGGTGATACCGGCGGGTTGTGGCCAGACACGTAAATATTTACTGTTGCCTGACTTCCCAGTGGCACTGGGGGATTCCAACCCCGGCAGCCTGGAAAGTCAGGCGCCAGTTAATTGTAAGCCCCCATTCCCATAGAGTTCGAGAGGACTCTATGGCAGTGGGGACCACTGAAGCACCAGCACCGTTAGTAATGGTGCGGGTGCTTCCGTGACGGTCTGCCTACCGTTGCCGATGTGCCCAGCAGGCAGACCCGTAGTATGCCGGTCCGGAAACAACTGTGCCGGTAAGCTTACCAGCTACGTTGTTTCAAGACCTGCAGGATCAGAATGAGCCCCAACCTGTTTTAAAAAGCCCTCAATAGGCAAAAATGACTCTTGGGATACCACAAACACATTACTTAGCAAGCTGTACAAATACCCATACCAGAGGTACTAAGAGTTCTTATTTCACCTTCCTTTCCTACCACCTTTCCTCCACCTTTGCTAAACCTGTTAGCAGTGATTTCTCAAACAGATTGAATGTTTAGATGTAAGTACTGTGATGCAACTGCGTGACACTATAACAATTTGAATAGGATAAACTTGTATGTGAAACAAAGAGAGAACACATCTCTAATGCAATGAGTAAAGAATGTACTAAAATGCTTAGCAACTAGGAACAAGGTTATTTATGAACGCAGATTGAAATTTCTTGATACGTGTTAAAACCCATAATTTGGGTGAGGATTTTTGTATTGTACTAATTTCACTGTGCCTTGAGAAAGCCCAGGCAAGGGTTGAAAACTACAGCACGTGCCTCCAACTGGCAGTAATGGTGGTACCATGTACTATCTAAAATGAAATACCAATAAAACAGAAACACAAAAGTAATCAGTAATTTAGTTATTTATTCTTCTATTAAAATTGTAGCTTAGGCACGTGAGTTAGATCTAGTAACTTCTTCATCCTGTGATTTTTATCAATCTATTTATATTTTTAATTTAGAAGAATGAAGCTGCAACTTGTATTTTTCTGCATTAATTTCTTATTTATTCAGAAACACTTACCATTTTAGAACATCTTCCACCAGACACCAGTACCACTAGCCTAGCTTAATATAAGGCGATTCACCAGGAAAATCAGCTAATTTGAGTGCGTTCTTCCTCGATGACTGGCTGCAGTATGGCCCAGATTGCACCATTTTATTTATTTATTTGAATATATAAAGTGCACTGGCAGCCCAAGGGCATCGAGGCTCGTTACAGGAGATTCACTTAGTTGTAAGTTAGAGGTACCATGAGTAAGGTAAGGAGGGACATCACCTTCACCGTTCAGTTTTCCTATGCTATAGTCCAGGTGCATGCCCTGGCATGCAATTTTTCAGTTTTCTTCTGTATTTTACCAATAAGTACAGATAGGAAAGCATCTTCGTTCTGTATTTAGCTTTATTTAATAGTAAAAACTGAAAACCTTAGCCCTTTTTGCACTTCAGGATTGCAAACCACAGAAGGCATCATTATTGTGAAAACAATGCCTCCGCCTAAATTGCTGCTTGAGGCGAAGCCAAAAGCCTATAATGGTGGAAGGGTAATTATCGCAAGAGCTAATGAGCACCTATCAAAGTATATGAGGTTATTAGTACATTATCCTAACCACATCAGGCGGCAACACAGTGACGAAAGGAACACGCATTGGCAATTCCAACAGTTTGGGCTTTTGTGTAGAAAGGAACAAGCATTGGCAATTCCAACAGTTTGGGCTTTTGTGTAGGGGTGGGAAGGGCATTTGCCAGGCACTGCGGTAGTAGTATTAACTGGCCATTGATGATAGTAGGTTCAAGATGGTGCGAGTACCTCGGCATCTAATAGCAGTACCCGGAAAATGCCTAATACTTGTACACAAGCCAACACTGTTGGCTTTGTCAATGCTTCTTACTTTTTGCAGATGATGAAGTGGTGATCACAAGGACTAATAATGCAGTGGTGAAACTATTGCAGGCATTTGGATCCTTTTGCAATGACCACAGCTTTCAGCTGAACAGTGATACATCAAAGGTGAGGAAGAGCATGGTCTCCCCAAGCAACGATTCCTAATGCAAAATAAACCACTGAACCTGGTCAACACGTACTATTAGCTGGGCTTGAGAATTGCATGGAATGGGCATTGGGCATTTCAGGTAAGCTGGGTGCAGTGTAAGATGCGACATGCCTCCAGGGCCATATTTGAGTCCAAGGGAAACTGGGGAGCCTTTGGTGAAAGCAGCATTAAGATCTTACCAAGCTAAGGTAGTGCCATAGGTTCATATGATAGAGAAATAGGGTTGCTTCAGTCCAGAGGATGCCTAGGGATAAGTGGAAATTGTTTTTTAAGAAAGCTTTTATGTTTTAGCTATGCAGTAGTCAACGTGGTAGTGCATTTAGAACTGAGGAGTGGCAATATGAAGGAGAGGATGGTCGCTAAGCCAACGCTTGTTTGCATCAGGACACAGCCAATGGAGGACATGTGTTGTGATTTGATTGCTGAATTAGTGGACATTCCTGAAGGGGAAGGGTGGCCTGGCTCAGGAACATGCAGGACATGTTGGGAAATCTTTCAAGGGAACAGTGGTTTTCTAAGCCTTGGGGAAAACCATTCAGTACTTAAAAGGCCACATTTGTTGTCAATGAAGCAGAGCAAGCGTGGGGGTGGTGGGGATGCCCTTTTAACACCTTTGGTGGTTAATGTAGCCTTGGTATGTCTGAAACTCTAAAAGAGTATTGAACGCTACTACCAAGGTTACGCTTGCGCCAGTTGAACATGTGACAGAACCTGTCCAATTGGAAAGGCACAATAATAATATCAGTGTCTTTATGTTGGAGACATTTGAAAGAGAATAGAGAACACTTTTAATTCTTTGTTAGTGGTATTCAAGTTGGAGAACGTTGTGGCTGCTTCCCTTCTACACCAGGGTCACTGTAGAAATCGTAAGGTTGCATTAAAGCGCTTGGTGCATTTGTGCGAACAGGAGGATTTGTGTAAATTAGCTATATTTGTGAGGTCAGCTTAATGTAATTGGTAGAATGCATGTTGCAGTACCAACACATGCCTATTGCCCACCCATTCATTTAACCTTGTAATACATTTGTAAGTGCCAGTCTAAGAGCTCAGCCACTCCAGCATCCCTGCTTCTGTTTAGATTCATTTCAAATAGATCTGCTCCATTGTTTACTTAGGAAACCATGGTGAGGAATTCACGCCATTTTCCTCGGTTTCACTTTTCTGATGGCTGGTGCCCGGTGGTGAATCGCAGGACTTGTACACACTGACACTTTGTCCTTCCCAATGCTGATAGTACTTACTTAATAAAGTGCTTATGCATCCTGCGGACACGCACCCAACTTCCTGTGCCCTGTACCCTGCTTCCTAGTACTAGTTCTATTTTTATTTAGAAACAACTCTGGTCGTGCGTACTCTCTGCGTAGGACCCCCATACCTTATAATGTCATATTTGATCGCTCTCCAAAGGGTGGCATACACCCTGGAACTCCAAGTATTAATAGTATTTTATTCTTCTTGATTGTTCCATGCTGGGTTCAGATTTCGGATTTCCTAAGGGAGTTTTGCAGTCTAAGTAGTAAGACGATCTGCACTCATGTACCTTTTTCTTTGGGAATCTTCTCTGGGATTAGGAAGTTTGTGGTGTTGGGAACTATCTTGATCGGCATGTTTGCAGAGAGACGTAGTGCCTAGGATTTAGGATCTGGTTGATGGACTTCCTCTTTAGAGCACAATGGGCACAGACTGTTGTATGCAATGCATAGCAGCTGTTTTTATGTATCGATTAAAGGTGCCTGAAAGAGTGTCCTTTTGTTAACACACATGTACTAAGATCTTGTTTGTATGATCACCTAGTATCCCATGCATAGTGTATTTTTGGTTCTGTTGTAGTTGATTGCAATTTAAATCCCCAATATCTAAATGAGAGATAAATGCATCTTTGAGTTTCTCTGACCTGCTATGTATGATTATGGCCGTGTATGATAATAGTTGTATTGTGGTTAGGTTAAACGGGGATGGTGGGATGATAGACGTGGCGCAATCCAGTAGGGTCCCCAAGTAGGGTGTCATTTGTTTGCCATTACTGTTTAATCTGTAGATTATTTTTATTATTAGGACATTTATTGAGCGTGGACCAAGCTTCTGTAAGCAACACAATGCTTTCCAAATCATATGGGGAGGGACATGATGAGGGAAGCAGAGACACAGGGAGCAGGGAGCTAACAGCGAGGGACGGAAGGTGACGTGGGCAATTTGGTAGCAAGGTACCTATAAGCAACCAAGGGAGGAAACATGGGGGAGCAGATCACTCAGTCTCAGGTTTTGTGGGAGTGGATGGTGTGTGGATCTAGGCATTAGAGAAGAGCAAGTCCTTGAAGAGGGAGCGTCTTGAGTTCCTTCCTGAAATGTAATGATAATGATGATGGAGATGCTGTGTGTCTCAGTGAGGTAGATTGGGGACTTCAGTGTGACAGTCTTGTAGATGATACAGCAGTATTTGAAGAGGATACGATATACGGCAAATACAAGAAGGCGTTAAAACTTCTTCAATGCCTTTTCACTAATTTTGGTCAGCATAAAATGACGGGCTATGCTGATGACCTATTAGAGAAGATAGCCTGATGAAGGATGCTTTGAACAGAATTTACGGCTGCAGACCAAATATTACCACAAAAGAGTAAATACTGTAAGAAATGGCAATCTTTTAAGGACAAAATATTAAAATCGAGCCGGATGAGTTTGATGGGATGCCAAAAGGTAGTACCTAGGGCTTTCTATGTAAAACACCTTCTAATCAATTCACCTTGGTGGCATCGAAGGCAGCCCAAAGTTTCGTTCTGTATGTGAAGCTTATTACCATTTTTCCACAAAAGACCTTTACCAATAGGCTGGCAGTGGAACTCCCATAGCTAAGATTAAAACTAGAAAGTGAAAACATAACTGGTGGCCCTTCAAGAGGAAGGCCTCTCTCTGGCCCATCCAAGTCAGTTCCTCACTAAATGTTAGCCCCAGACACGTACATTCATAATCCTGCTCTACAATTGCAAAATATGTTAAACTGCAATCCTGATGTATCCGATATAACATCTTTGTGGTTGTCCTACATTGATGGTTAGAAGGTCATATCGTTTGGCATGACATACACTTGAGGTACCCTAACACGTTAAATGGATACTTGTCCTCAGATTTAATACATTGCTCAATGCATATGTGTGCCTTGTGACATATGACGTGTACCCTTTTACTGCTTTATAAGTCTGCGCCTTTGTCCCCTTGAACAGATAAGAAGCCTTGGCGCAAATACCCTTGTGCCAAACAATGTATATAACATTGTTTTCCACATGTAAACTGATGGCACCCGGCTATATACTACACAACATGAACATTGTGGTTGCGATTAACGTTTTGGGGAGAGCGTCTTTAACGTTTCCACATGGGTGGCTGTCTACTGCCTAAACACCTCTAAGACTGGTCTATCTTCGCTGGCCATCTGATATTGGCATAATCAGTGGTGAACATGGAAAAAGGAATGAGTGGTACTCTGGCTGCATCCAAAAAGAAGGGATTTGGGATGGCTGGGCAGGTGGGGGGAATGTTGGGGGAGGGACAAGGTGGTGCAAGTAGGGGCTTGACCTTAGGTTTGCAATGTTCAATTGCTCTTTTTGCATTGTGGCCAGACAAGAAATTGCCTGGAATAATAGATGGCACTAGATTTGTCCCTGAAAGAACTATCAAAGCAATATATTCATAAATAGAAAACTTAGATACAACTGTAAATGCAAATTAAATAAGATATGATTTGACATACATCTCTTTAGAACAGGTGTAGTGCTATCTGTGAATGATCATTTACACTGAAACATATTAAAGAGTGTCAATAGGTAAAAAAGTCATATTCCTACATGAATAGTACAGGACGTTAACCTATCTATGAAAGGTGACACTTTAATGTTTATTTTAAATTACTGTATTTTTTTCTCTTAATGAATATTTTTAGTTATAAATTGCAGTAAATGAGCAAAAAAGAAATTCAATAATTTGAGCAAACCCATACCCGTAATTTAAACTCAATACACTTTGTTGTTGTCAGTCATTATCTGGCTGTAATCACTTTAATTGAATCCAAGCATTAGCAAAGACAACCGTTTTGACTTTAATGTAGATCATGGATAGGAATTATCCAGCCAGTGCCATAACAGTACCAACTGACCAAAAGATTGCAGTAGGTTAACATGGTCAGATTATCTAGGCATATGATGTAAGGGCCTGACATAAGCCTATACACACGCCAAAACAGTTGACTTTCCAAATCCTTGTTTTTAACAGGGCTTCATTGCAAGGAACAGATATAAATCAACTGGTTGAAAGTATATTTGGTTATTTTTATTATACCAGTAGCTCATTTACAGATGCAATTAAGCTATTAACTCTCATCAGAGTACTTAAAAATAACATTGACAGGCCAGAATTTGATGTCACTGCTTGAAAGGCACCTCAAAGAGATACCAGGAGGATGTGTGTTGGGCGGGGAGGGGCAGGTGGTGGGTGGGAATGGCCACAGGGAATAATGTGGTGATGGGCAGTCAATGAGTTGGTAAATAACCAAACAATGCCCTCAAGCTGGCTGTCCCTTCTCACATGTCATTTCAACTGGTGAGTTGCTGACAAAATCAAACAGAAGCAAAACACTTTCATTTTCATTGTGTATTCAAGTGAACTTTGAAAGCCTCAAAATCCCATGGTTGCATGGTGTGTCCACACAATCGAGTACAGCATTGGCGAAGGATATGGGAACAATAGCCACAATAGCAACAATAAAAACACTCTACCCACACTGACAGTTCATCATGGCACCACACCTGCCCACTGAAAAAACACTAGTTTCACAATGGAACATACACCACCCGAAGGCACTTATGCACCACACTTACCTAAACACCAAACAAGCTCAACACAGATGCACCAACACAACCCCACCCCCTTAAACACCACTCTGCCAGACCCACAGACAACCACACAAACAAGTACCTTATCATCCTGGAGTGGACGTCAATTACTGCACCACACAGGATATCACATAATATCTCAAATGTACATCTCACAGAGCCCCTTCTTCACAGCTGCACACATCCAACATTGCAACTGTAACAACGCAATCTTGCCCTGCTCCCCCCTACTGTATTAGTCCCCTGCCCCACTGCTTGCATATCCTGAAGTTCCTACAAAGTTAGAAAATGGCAGAAGGTGTGCTATAAAAGATGCAATAATATAGCATAACGGGACATGGCAAAGAGTGTCATTTATTCTCCTGTGGGGCAGTGCTCTGCATGGCCCAAGCCACAACTGTGACTAGCAGCAACAGAGGAGAAAATGAATTGTGGCTCTACTGCAGTTAGTGTACCAAAGATTCTAGTATAGTGGACTGACTGTTGGCTGAGACTATATATTTGCATGTCAAATCAAGTCATATAGAACTGAGGGAGGGCTAGGGAACCAATAAGGCAATTGTAGGTAGTGACTTTGGGGGGCCACTGTCAGAGGAGCACGAGGGTGCACCATTTGTTCTTACTCATTAAATCTGTCCCATTGCAAGGGTGTCTTTTTTCAAATAGCGTGAACTTAATCACTTATAAATACTCCAATTTGTGTAGTTAAGTCAAAGTGAGATTACATTATTTGACCAGGATCACACACTTTGACTAAACAGTGAAGTAGGGATTTCACCCCAATCTGAAAATGTGACCACATGCCTTCCAAGCTTTATTTGTAGCAAATATTTACGTTTTGGATCTCAAGGCCCACAATATACTGTCCTATATAGTTTACTTACAAAATAGACAAGTTGCATACGAAGACCACATGACATGTACATCCTTATAGCAACATGTTAAGCCAAAACAATATAATTGTAGCTTTATTTTCCACATTCTGATTAGTAAACTAGAAGGCCCCAAAAATGACATAATGCCAACCTGATAAATCTACATAACGCAACTGTAGTTAGTTTCAGTGCTTTAAGACACACAATAAAAGAAGTTGTGTAATAAACTCTGTTAGATATGGAGATACTTTGACACAAACCTACAGCTCATTCTTATGTATGATGTTCAGAGCATTTCACTAGTGACATAAAATTAAACTATTTGTTTGCATGCCAGGCTAGTAGACATCATTCATATAAACACATCTATAAAAGGGTGCGTTGTGTTGCTCACTTGAACTATTGCATATTTGCAAGGTAACTGGTGCTTTGTGTGCTCTTTCAGTTGGAAATGTTCGGTCATGCATGTGAAAGGCTCTGCTGCTGATAAAAGTAATGTGGTTGCGAGGTTATTAAGGTGCTGCTGTAGAGCCATGGACGGCCATGGGAAATGGGCAGGGCTTGATCGTCCTAGCCGAGCTGATTCTATATTTGTTTCAGGAAAAAGGAATGTGTCCAGGTCGCTTTTTTCGTGAGCCTTTGAACTACAAGTATGCACTTTAAAAAGCAAATGAACTAGTGGTATGGCGTGCCAATAGAATTGATGTTACACTTTCACCTCTGTGCATACCAAGCCCCACCCCTGGGCATACTAACTCCCACCCCAGGTGTTCCTATAGCTCAAGAACCTGTAAATCATGTTTGATGAACATAATGACTAGATGCACACGTATATTTCCAATTTTAAACTCATGTTGATTACCAGTTTAGGATCGATCACCCAGGACACATCTTACACACTGGCGAAAGGGGGGAAATGCCCACAAAAAAAGAAAAATCACTGTTTTTAAAAAAAAATGTTTCTTTTTGAATTCACTCTCTATTTGTAACCGAAATAATTTCTTTTATTTTTAAACTTTGGTTTTATTAGCATTGTCTTATTGTTACAAACTGGGCAGAGCCGAGGTACATAAAAACAATCAATTGATCCGTTCCAGACCCTTGACCCTCTCCCCCCCTAACCCCCTCCCCAACTCTTGCCCTCCCCCCTCCCCCTCAAACATACTAAAACTACAAACTCGGGAGACGTTGAATGTTCTCTTTGATTCCTGTACTTTGGAGATGATGTGGTTGGTGGCCATTTTTACTGGCTGAATTACTGTTGCCGTTCCTCGGGGGCGTGGGCACTCAGTCTGTCTACAGTCCCTCCCTGATCCCCACCTCCTCTCCCCCCGGACATGGTCACATGCTTGGTATCAGTGGACATCCCATCCCCAGGACTGCTGCACTCCATACCAGTTTGCCAGGAAAGTACCAGAGTCATTGTTCACCATTGCAGTGAGTTTGTCCATCAAAAACATGTTCTTTACCTTTTACAACCATTCCTCCTTGGAGGGGGTTTCCTGGCTTTTCCATTTCTGTGCCAGGGCAACCCTTCCCGCCCGCAACATTGTTTCTGTCATCCTTGGGTTTCTATATATTTCCATATCCTCCAGGGGGAGGCCCAACAGCATCGACAGCGGGTTCATAGGGCGAGGCTCATCCGACACTTCCGCAATCCAGGACCGAACCCTTCCCCAGAAGTCCTGAACCTTCGGGCAAAGCCACCACATGTGTTTCCTTGACCACACCTGGCCACATCCCTTTGGGCATCTCGGTGACACGCCTGAGAACATTTTCAATAGTTTAACTGGGTCCCTGTGCCATCCCTGCAAAATCTTATAATTGTGTTCCATGTCCGAGGTGAATAGGTTCCCGTGGAAGGCTATCTTAAAAACCCTGGACCACGCATCCTCTGAGATGCCCTCCCCTACCAGATCATTCCAGAATGAGCGGACGCTCCGCCTCTCGGGGAGGTTAATGGTATTAAAAATGTTATATATATTCGATACCGCGCCCTTCCTCGAGGACGCCGTGTCCAGGAACTTTTCAAAGGGGGTCAGCTGCCTCGTCAGATTTTGCCCCCAAGATTGGTCACACAATATGCCCTTGAGGCGGAGATATTCAAAAATGGTAAGGGACTCTTGACCCAGTGCATCCCTCAGATCCTCATAAGGCAGGAATTCTCCCTGCCTGAACATTTGCCCCGCCCATTCCATTCCCATGTCTGACCAGATCTGAGAGTTCCGGAACCCCCTGTTACCCAGGTTAAGGGGGAGTCCCCAGAGGGAGGACATCGGGGACGGCCATGAGGTAAGATAAGCTGTCTGTGGGCCCACTCTCCAGATTTCCCAAAGAACTTCCAGGGTCGGATGGGTTCTCAACTTTCGCAGGATAGACTTATGCGGGGCCCACAGGAGGTCCTTGAACTTTAGGGGGTGGGTGTCCATGTCCTCTAAGTACGACCAATATATCCCCATCCCTTCTTTCATATGTTCCAGTAGAACTCTCAACTGGGCAGCTCAGAAGTAAAGGCGGAAATCAGGGAGCCCAAACCCCCCCTCCTCCCTCGGCAGCGATAGGATCGCCCTCCCAGTCCTCTGGGTTTTTCCTTGCCATATGAATTCTCATACTGCATGCTGTAGGTCCCTAAAGGTCTGCTCTGGGACTATGGTGGGGAGCGCTGTGAATAGGTACAGAAGTCTTGGCAGGACATTCATCTTGACCGCTGTCATCTGGCCATACCAAGACAGGATCATATTACCCCATCTCCTCAGGTCCGATGTGATTCCTGCCATTATGGGGTCGTAGTTGGTACTAGCGAGATTAGCCAGGTCCCTGGTCAGCAGGACGCCCAAGTATCTTATAGAGACCTTATTCACTGTTATCCCTTCAAACCTATCCAGCGGGTCCATCTCTGGGTCCCGTACTTTCATTGGGAGCAAAACTGACATTGTTGGGTTAATTTTCAGCCCCAAGAAGCGCCCAAACGTGGCCACCAGGGATAAGAAGGGGGGGGGAGTGAGGAGGCCGGGTTCACCATGTACGCCAGAATGTCGTCCGCGAACAGGGATAACTTAAATTCCACCTCGCCTCTGCTAATCCCCCTGATGGCCGGGTGTGCTCTAATCGCTATGGCTAGTGGTTCCATCGTGAGCACGTATGTCAAGGGGGAGAGCGGGCAACCCTGCCTGGTCCCCCGCGAGAGAGGAAAGGACTCGGACAACCGCCCGTTCACTTGAACTCTTGCTGTGGGGGCTCTGTAGAGAGCGGACACCCAGCTCCTGATGTGTACCCCGAAGCCCATTGTCTGGAGGAGGAGCTCCATATACCTCCATTCCACCCTATCAAAGGCTTCTTCGGAGTCTAGGGAGAGGACACATGTGTCCAGATTGGATTCCTGTGCATAATGAAGCAGGTCTATCGTTTTGCGGATGTTGTCCGCCCCCTGCCTCCCTCTAATGAAACCCACCTGATCACCATGGACCAGCTTCGGCATTATCCCTTCCATCCGCTTCCCCACCACCTTGGCCAGGATCTTCACGTCCGTGTTTAGCAGTGATATTGGGCGGTGAGAGGAGCACTCTGTGGAGTCCTTACCCTCCTTGGGCAACACTGCTATAATGGCTCCCATCATGGACTCAGGGAGAATGCCCCCCTCCAGTATTGAGTTGAAAACCTTTGCCAGTCGCGGGGCTAGGATGGAGCGGAACCCTTTGTAAAAGTACACTGTGAAAACGCCCCCCCCTGGGGAGGTTCCTACCTTCATCTCGCTAATTACCTGGTCTATCTCCTCCTCGGTGACCGGGCCCTCCAACCCTTCCGACATTTCTCTCGTTAAGGCCGGGACTTGAATGGATCCCAAGAAGTCCTCTATTTGAGAATCACCCTTGTCATATTCTGACGTGTACAATTTTTCGTAGTATTGGCGGAAGGCCTCCCCTATGTGGGGGGCGTCGTGGCCCATCGTCCCCTGAGCGTTTTCTCATTGCCTTCACCATTCTACTATGCTGGACCTCCCTTAACTTCCAGGCTAGGATCCTGTCCGCCTTGTCCCCTTCTCGTAATATTTTTGTTTAACCATCTGGAGACTTCTCTCTGTTTTCTACAAGAGGAGGCCCTTTGATTGGAGCCTGTAGTTCTCCAGGGCGGCGACCCGGTCACGCCCGAGAGGCCGCTCCGAAGAGCCACAAGGCTGAAGTCAGGCTATCTTTTCCCTCAGGGTCTTTTCCCGGGCGTCCCTTTCTCTTTTTTTCTGGGCTCCTATTTTGATGAGAACACCTCGTAGGGTCGCCTTGAATGAGTCCCACAGTGTGTGCATGCCCACCTCCCCATTATCATTTAGCTCGAAAAACTCTGTTATGGCCTCTAGCACTTCCTGGGCGAGTACCTCATCTTTCAGTAGGGCGTCGTTGCATTTCCAACGTCCCCTGCTTTCCTTGCGCCAGCCCTCAGCTATAGTGACACGAACCAAGTCATGGTCAGACCAGGGGACCGGGTCAACCCTGTGGCCCGAGATATAGGGACAGAGGGTCTCATCCTCCAGGATATAATCAATTCTAGAGTACAAGGTATGTATGGCCGAGTAGTACGTAAATGAGGGGACGTCTGTCCTAGGGGTCGGGATTGTGTCTACCAGGCCCAGCTCTAAATTTACCTTCTGTAAATTACGTGCCATGGCTTCCTCCGCGGGCCTGACGATTGGGGGACCCACTTGTTTTCTATCTGAGGACGGGTCCAGAACCATATTAAAGTTTCCCCCCACCATCACTGTGCCGTGCACAAAAAGTTTCAGTCTGTCTCTTCCTTCCTTCCAGAACTGAGCTTGTCCCTCATTCGGGCCATATACGACCGCAAGAGTTATGGGGGCGCCCTGCAGAGAACCCCTTACCAGTAGGTAGCGGCCTTCGGGGTCCTTCAGTGTGGCCTCCTGGTCAAAGACTACACCCCTCACTAGAAGGATAGCCACCCCCCTCTTCCTAGACCTGTGTGATGCACAAAGCATCTCGCCAATTCCTCCTCCCCTCAGCTTGGGTTCCTTCCCCCGAGCCCAATGTGTCTCCTGCAAAAAAAGTAGGTCCAGTTTGGCCCTCCTGAATTGTCTACAGACTAGAGATCTCTTGGTGGGGGCATTCAGGCCCTGCACATTCAAGGTGCCCACCCCCAGGGCCAGCAATTCTTCAGCCATAGTCTAAGCAATTCTCTCATTTGGCTACCCACATCACATCAAACCTCCCGTTTCGCTTCTTTTGTCTTGCAACTTGATTGCTTGAATACTCCCTCCCCCTCGAGGGGCCCTAAAACTGACCCCCAACTGCCCCCCGCCCTTCTCCGCAAAAAAACAACCCCAAACAACTTGAACTGACCCCCCCACCCCCCTTCCCAGCGTCCAGCCAATTAGTACCGCCATTACTGGCATTTGGCCGGACCACCAGCCTGTCCTCCTCAGCCAGGCTCACAGTACAATGCTCAATTCCTTGAGCCCCACCTCCCCCCCTGCTTCGTCCCATCGGCAGTCCCCATTACACTTGCTGTTCAGAGGGACATTGTCCTCGTTGAAACTTCACGAAAATCCATTCCTGCCCCGCCGCTGGTCGGGACTCCCCCGCCGTCAGCCCTCCAAGTCCATGTGCTCTCCTTCCAGTGCGGGCAGCGGCGTGTTCAGTTTCTTGTATTTCCGCGAGCTAGGTTTCTTTCTCCTGGTGCCCAATTGGCCTGGGCCTCCCCCACCTATCTCTTCTGGGCCGACTGGGCCTCTTCGAGGGGTGGAGTCCACCACATAGTCCTGAATGGCCCCTCTTATATCCTCTTCGGTGACCAGCATTGTCCGTTGGCCCATATATTCAAGGTCAGGGAGAAAGGATACCCCCACCTGTGGCGCACCCTCCTCTTCTTGAATAGTTGCGTTATGGGGCGACACATTCTTCGCTTGGCCAAGGTGTAAGCGGAGAGGTCCTGGAAAATGGAGATCTGGGCGTTGTTATAGATGATCACCCCCACCTTCCTTGCTTCCTCCAGGACCTGGGTCTTTTCCGTGTAGTAGTGGAATTGGGCTAGGACAGACCAGGGATTCCCCGTCCTTCCCCCTGCCCTGTGCACCCTGTCGAACATGAGTTCTGTGGTCATCTCCTCTGCGAACAGAAGGGTGATGATGTCTCTCACCACTCGGGTTAAGTCCCTCTCAGATTCCCCTTCCGTCTCCGGTATCCCTAAAAATCTTAGGTTGTTCCTCTGCTCCCTGTTTGCATAGTCATCTATCTGCCTGGATCTCTCCTTGTCCCGTTTCTCCAGGGCCGATAGCCTCATGTCTATTTGGATCTCCTGGGCTGCTGATGAGGACTGGTTGGTTTCCGACTGTAGGAGTCTATCCTCAACTTTGTCCACCGTTTGGTCCATCTTTTCAAACTTCTGGGCGATGTCTGACCGCATTTCACTGATTTCTTGTAGGATGGAGGCGAAGCCCCTTTCCATCGCCGTCGTGGACTTCGTCGAGGCCACCTGAGCTAGGGGAGCTAGGACTCCCCATCTCCCTGTAGCGGAATGCCTGCAGGGTCTCTAGCCAGAGCATACAGCCCTCTGTTGCGCACCCTGAGGGGTCCTCCGCCGTCTTGGAGCTGTGGGGGGTTTCCCCGGGGCCCCTCCCTGTAGTGTCAGGTCAAGGATTTTTCTGGGGTAGCCCGTGGGGGACAGGCACCCCTGTGCAGGGAGGGGCGGCCTCCAGGCAGGCACACGCCCCACCTATGCCGGGTGGGGGCCTCACACCCGGGCCTCTCCTCGTCTCGGTGTAGTCTTGCAGGGTGGAGTCCTGTCTCTGTCCGTTGCCTCTGTTCTCCTTCCAGGAAGTGACTGTCGGGCACACGCCCTGGGACTTAGCCCAGGGGCCACCACCTGTTTGGGCCGGAGCGGATGGATGTCCTCTTTTCCGGGCCGCCCTCTCTTCACTGTGCTTGGCTCCCGGGGATGTCGTGGCCCGCTACCGCAATCTCCGAGGCCCGAAGGCCGGGATCGGTACTGCCTCGCCGCTCCTCCCTCTGGGCCCGCTCCACCAGGGACTAGCGCTGACTCCGAGGGAGGGAGGAGGAGGGGGCAGGTAAGGCCCAAGTTTCGTAGAGGGGGTCGTTGTTCTGGGAGCGGGCACGCGCCGGGGGGGTCGGTGATGTCGGGGGCCGGCCCCTCTGGTCGGCCACCTCACCTCAGCGGGCCGCTTCTTCTTCCCGCGTCTCAGAGCCTGTTGGGGGTGATACCTGTCGGCGGGCTTCCTTGCTTCGGCAGCCTGTCTCTCCTTCCCACAGCCCATTGGAGGCCGGATCCACCTGCTGAATTTGTTCACTTCGGCGGGCCACACCGCCTTCTCGGGTGCCATGGCCCTTTGGGGGCCTGGTCTACAAGCTGATCTCCTCTCTCCGGCGGGCCGCGCTTCCTCCCTGGTCGATGACCCGGATGCTCTCTCTAGGCCGCACCTCCATCACGGCCCGTTCTCTGGTCTCCCGCGGGCCGCGAGCTCCGCTCTTTCAGGTAGAGGTGCCACGGGGGGGTCACCGACACGGACAGGCCCGGTGAATCCGCCTGGGGGATGTCGGGGGGGCTCAATCCCCATTAAAGTCCCAGCCTCGGCGGGAGCACGGCACCTAGGCAGCCATTACCTATGCACCCCATTTCTTTTTGAAGTCCGAGGGCTTCCTCCACCCCATTATATGTAAGCCCCCAGGCTGGAGGCCTCCACGTTATGGGGTGGGGAGCCCTATGACTTCAAAAAGAAATAATTTCTTTTTGTAGTCACTCTCCCTTCATAAAGAAATTATTTCTGTTATGGTTCGGTCCTTGATGGAAATAATTTCTTTATGAAGTCATAGTGACTTCATAGTAAACAATTTCTTATCGAAGTAATAGGGCTTCCCTCAACCCCTTTACATGTGTGTGTGCGCGAGTGTATTTTGAAAGGGTGTAAACTTAAATGTGTAGGTGCCTGCCTGCGTGAGTGTATGGTGAAAGGGTACACGCAAATGTATGGGTGGCTGGATATGCGTGTGTACGTGTATGGTGAAAGGATTTACACTTAAATGTACTGGTGGCGGCTTGGGTGTGCCTGTATGGTGAAAGGGTGCACACTTTAATGTATGGGTGTGTATATGGTGAATGGTGGGTGTGCTTGTGTTCTGGGGCGCGACAAAACCTAATCCTTCAAATGTCGGGAGAGGCGCTAACTTCACGGGCGGTGGAGGAGGGCAAACGTATTCGTGTGGGGGCATCTAACTTCTTTACACATTTTAATTAGTCTATTGTAGTTGTGTTTCAATGTTACAAGCAGTTAACTCTCTCCTTTAAGTCTGAAAGCACTCTTTTATGGACTGCTGTGAGAATGAGCGGTCTCCTGTTCCCTCTCTACCCTTCCAATCCCTCCTTTAGCATGCAAGCACTAAACCCACATCACGGTTTAAATAACCTAAAATATTTGCATTTGAATGCAGGTACTAACAGTGAAATACTTTACCTTAGTAATGGCTGGGCCCTTTTTAACAGCAAAACCTGTGTCCTGTTCTGTTCGGCAACTGCTCTGAAGGTCAGCCAGGTTCAGTCCACATAGCCCAACATTTCAGGGAAGGAGCGCTGGAGCCCAGTCAACTCAATGGTGTTACGCCACTACTTGTGTTTAATGCCTTGATTACGTATTGGTAATTGTCATTACTCCTAGCCCAATTCTTCCTCGTCTCTGTACTTGTGTATGCCTCATACACAAGTACTGGGATGAGATATAGCTACATGGAGCTAATCCCTGATTTAGCTACCTGTAATCTTCATTACTCCTAGTCCCACTCGTCCTCGTCCCAGTACTTACCTATGAGGCAAAGAGTCTCATAAGAGGGACGGGAAGGTAATTCTCGGTGAAGGAGATGATTTTGGAGGTTGAGGTAGAGGGTTGGAGGGAGAGGGGATGTGTGGGGGGTGGGATTGTGCAATAAATCATAATGGTTGTCCATGTCCAGGCTATGCAAGCATGATACGTGGTATTAGTGGCTAGAGAGGCCTTTTGGTGCAGGTGCAGTCTAGTCATTCCTCAGTTTGTTATGACTTTTTTTTAACTGTACATTTCAGATAAAGCAGTCCTGCCAAGTGTAATTATCTGACTAGACTGGCATTTGGGTGCTGCCAGTCTAGCCCTTTCTTACTGCAGCATTGTATATTTTTCTGGGCATCTGTGATCAAATATCTGATAAAATATAAGTAATTCATAACACACCTGTACACAAGTGTTTCTACATGCAAAAAGACAAGGGAGGAAAGATAGAGGGAGGACAAGACAAATGATCTTGCTAAGCCTTGTGTCATTCAGCTTTTGCGAGTGTGAGAACGAGAAATGCAAGGGGAAAAGGTGGGGGGAAGTGTAAGGAAGAGGGGAAAACTGGGCAGTAATGCTCTGAGTAAGTGCAGCCAGGGTTTTGAACTTGATCCTTGCAGCCACTGGGAGCCAATGGAGAGATTTCAGGGCTGGAGAGATATGATCCCTGGGCTTGAGGCCAAGGATAAGTCTTGCAGTCCGGTTATGGATAAGTTGCAGAGGGCGAAGAGTAGAAGAAGGCAGATTGAGAAAGAGGTTGTTGCAGTATTCCAGCCTTCAGTAAAACAGGGCTCTGGAGGCAGTGAGCTTCTGGGGGAAAGTGAGAAAGGGAAGAGTCCCTTTGAGAAGGAGCAGCTGGTAGTGGGCATTCTTGCCAATGTCTGAGCTGTGAGGAGAGAAAGATAGAGTGGAGTTGAAGATGACACCAAGGTTTTTTGCCTCGCAGGAAGAGGGCCCAAGGTGGGCGGCCAGAGTGAGAGAGGGATAGCAGGGGCTTGGGTCCCAATGAGAAGGATCTCAATCTTACTGGCAATAAGGCATAGATCGTTGGAGATGCACCAATCCTGAATCGCAGATAGACAGTCAGCAATGAGTGGAGAGGAGAAGAGCCTGAAGGAAAGCTGAGTGTCATCTGCATAACACTGAAAGTTAGAGGAGAAGGTAGAGGTCATGGGAGATTGGTGGGCCTTAGGATATGAACACTCTGGGTCTCTGCTCTGAATTATGGTGATCAGATTGTATGCTGCAAGATCACAGGTGGTTGGGGTGGTGCCCTCACCTCCTTGGTATAGTAAAAGAGACGGTTTCTGGTTGTCTCCAAAAAGGATGAGTATCCGCACAGTATTTTGGTGGGTTCAGTGTTATTTATTGAAACAGAGACCTCTGTGGTCTTTGTCAAGGCTATGAGTTTGGTAAACCTGTCTAGGCAAAATTGTTTGAATACAGTATTGGGTCCTTGGAGGGCCTTTTAGCTATCGGAGCTGTGTCTGTCCTTCTATGTCCTTCTATGTATCCTGGTTAGGTCTGGAGAGGGATACACGACTTTCTTCGCTACTACCGCTCTCAGTTCCTTCTTCATGGCATTTATCTTGGCTGGTGGGAGCTCTAAATACGTAGTACTGCGATCGGGATGGTAAGATAGCTTCTTTGAGATCCAATCTGACTAGTCAGTCTCCTGCTCTGAGAAGGGTCTCACAGAAGGTGAATACCTTCCATCTTGAAATGTTGGTATGCTACCCACTCATTCAAGCTCTTTAAGTCAATGACTGGTCTTATCTTTTCTCCCCTGTGCACCAAAAACATGTTGCTGAGGAACCCTTCTTGCTCCGTCCTTTCTCTCTATATCGCTCCTTTGTCTGCTAGACTGCGCAGCTCCGAGAACAGCAGCTATTGCTCTTCTAAGAGCCTATGTATCTTTGCTGGCTCTCGCACTTGTGTGGGGGTGCCTATAAATTCCAACAACATCCCTGAAACTGCTTGTAATACCCATGCATCGCTGGACAAATCTCGCCACGCACTCAAAAACCAACACGTCCTGCCCCCCACCATTGGAAGAGCAGCAGACTGCACACTCACTGCTTGGTGTGTTCATCTGCCTGTAGGCGCATCTGCCTCTGTGATTCCTGGGGAAACAGGCTGTGGTCGGGAAATAATTGTCTTGTTGGCGATTCTCGCAGTATTGGGCGCTATATCCTTGAGGTCTTCTGAATTGGCCGAAACGACCCGAGTCCCGATCCCTTTGCCGTCCAGTCCCTGCAAAAACCTGCCCCAGGAAAATTTGCCGGATGGAGCTTTGTGCTTTCTCAAGTGCCAAATACGTCCCCACAAACTGAGACATTTTTTTTGCAAATGTGTCCCCAAATAACAGGCCTTTCGCCTCTCAGCCTGCCTCGTACGAGGCCAGATTGCTCAACTTACTATCGATCTTGAGCAATACCCCCATCTCCTCTGAGCTGGCAGGGCCCAGTTAGCATTTCCCAATAGGCACACTGTCCTGTGGGCCCAAGTTCCCAGGGCCACTATGTCCACTGGTTCACCAGTGTCTGATGCTTTTTCTGCCAGGTCCATTATTTTGGTGAGCGGGCCCGCCAGGTCTAGGACTCTGTCCTGGCATCCTCGCCACTCTCTATCTACCTCTTTTCTTATGTCCTTTGTTGCCTTCGTGACAAATGTAACCATTTTTGGGTCCAACTCCGGGGTATCCGTGACCTTTCCAGGCAATAGAGGTCTGGGCCATTCTGCTCTCATTTTGGCTCTGACTTGCTCTGTCTAGCAGCTTTTGCAGGTGCTGTGCCATATATATTGGGCTACTCTGGGCGACGGCACCCACTCTGAGGATCTCAGATGTGCTATGGCCTAAGGTCAAACATATCCAGGAGCCCTTCCTCGTCCTCATCACAAGGCTCTTTTGCTGTCTTGGGTTCAGGCATAACAATGTCCTCCTCGCCTTTATCGTCTGGCGAGTATCCTGCATCCTCCTCCTCCCCTTCATTGTCCATCCATGGGGCAGGGGGTCGAGAGTCCGGCACTGCCGCCTTCATCATAAAGGCTTTCTTCAGCATGCTTACTGGGTCGGCTGACTCTTAGGGTGTTGAGTCCCCCCCTTCTGTGGTGTTCGGGGGCGTCAAAGAGGCAGTCCACTTCCAAGCCTTTTTACAGCCCTGGGAAACCCCTGATTCGGGGTGTCTCTCTGATGTTCGCTCCCCTGGGCCCAGTGTCCGCTTTTTCCTGGGTACTTCACTCTCTGCCTTATGCTTGTAAAGCATGGCCTCCAGGTGGTCTAGCCTTTGGGCTAGGGGCATCATGCCCTCTGTAACTGCCTGTGACAGGGAATCTCCCAGGATTCTCTTAAAACTGAGGGAGATCCTCCTCTGCGGCAGGCTGCTCTCCCCATTCATCAGTACTCCATTCTGGGGAAGTGCTTTGAGAGGCTGTGTGACTCTTGTAGCTGAAGGAGGGAACCCAGTGCTGAGTCACACAGAGCGTTTTTTCTTATCAAATCTCTTTTTTTGTGTATACATTATTTTTGCCATGTTGTAATGCTCCGAGAAGTCAGTTGAGTGAAAGCGCGGATGGAATCTCTATGACGAGATCCGTTGCGCTAGGTGAGCTGGGAGGGAAACCCTCTGTGGCTGCCGGCATCTCCTAGAGACCTCCGCGGGCCATGAATTGCACCAAATCTGTGAACGAGGAGGTGGGGCCGGCTGTCTAACGCAGGTGAGTTCGCCCGCGGCTCCGGCCTCAGCTTCCAAGCGAAATACTCCCTAGATCACGGAGATAAACGGTAATGTGAGCCTGCGTTTGAGCGTGTATCATGTCATACACACGTGTATATAACGCTGACTGTCCCTGAAAGCATTTGCGTGTTATTTGCTTAAGCTAATTACGCTTGCAATAATGTAAAGGTTTCTGGAAGCACTCGTGTACCTCTTATCACTGAACAAATACACTGGCAAGATCATAAACTGTAAAACCATAGTATGCTTAACCAGTCAACAGTCACAAAAAGGATACTTATCTGACATGCAGCAACAAAGAAAGAGGAGGAATCATAGAAGAGAGGACTACATATACAAGTGCAATGAGCCTGATTGGACACTGAAGGCTAAGCAAGACTACAGGGAAGCAGAGATTTATGGGGTTTAGTAGTCCTTAAAGAAACATTTTAAAATGGACATAAACTAACTACCCTTTTTTGGTTTCAAGAAACAGAACGGACAAAAAATGTTTGGTCAGTTTAAAGTGTTAAAATGTTTAAGATTTGAAATTTCTGAATATGCAGTAATGAAGGAAGAAAAGCATAATGCTTGCCTCTTGTCTCGACATAGAATTGTTTTTAAATCCCTCTGCCTCGTCCACTGAGCTTACCACCAAGCTCGAGTGGATTTTCTCTGGGATAAATTCCAACCTTACATTCTCGTTCGGCCATTGCATTCTGGCAATGCTCGCTGGGTTCAGGTCCCTATTTTTCATCTTTAGCAAACCGGTAGTTGGGACTTCTCTGTTCTCTTGAGTGAACTTTGGAACAGCCTCCCCTCTCAACTCAGGACGACTGAGAGCTATCTGCTCTTTCGCCATTTGTTAAAGACATAGCTTTTTGTTCAGTCTTAGGGCTGCTCTCACTGTTCCATGGCCATCCTTGCGCCAAGATGCCCCTGGGCGAATGTGCACGCTACATGTAATTTTAACATAACATAACATGATTTCCACCTCTTACTCACTGCCATGACAAGGGTGCACCTGAGAGATCGCACTCAACACCTGCGAATGGTGTCACAAACCAAACCATCCCAAGAACCATATTGGGCCCTTTCACGCAAAGGCTGGGTTTCCTTTTACCAATGTCATGTGAAAACAAGAGATGCAACGGGAGATGCAGAATGCACCTGTTTAAAATGTATCTTTATTTAGTCCAAAGTGTGTCAAATACAATCCTGTTCACTGGATAATACAGACTGTGTTATAAAAAGTGTACAATGATAAAATTCCATTAGTAGGATGTTGTCAAGTGTTTTAATGGCATGCTGTACATCCAGTGGAGAAAATGAGGCATTCAATTACAGTCTTTCTAATGTAATGTATTATATCTCCATCTACTGTCTGATCGTTGCATAAAGCGTATAATAATATAGTGGATGTTATATAAAGTATTATATGTGTAAATAGGTGGAAGACGAGTGATCCTTTTGTATCACTTTGAATAACATTGGTGTTTAATTCTGCCTGATTTTGTGCTTACTTCAGATTGACCTGAGTTTTAACTCTGATCAAACTAGTCCCTCGCACCTCTGGGACTCCCCTACCCCCACACCTGTGTGTGTCTTGCAGGGCATAGGCTTATAGAAATATATTGATAAACCAAATAAATAGTATTTGTAGTCTTTACACAAGATTAACATCTAGAATCCCAGATGGTCTATTTTCTAAGCCAGCTTGGAAAGCAAATGTATCCATTAGATGGTATGTTTTGACCCTGTTCTCTCATAAAAATCAGCAATTTGCTGGGACTTATGCAGACAGGACAATGTGGCCTGTCTAAAATGACCTCTCAGTTATTAATCAAGGCCTCTTAAAGAGCTGGTTACATAATGTGTTACAGGGCATGCCCAACCATGCATTTCCCTAGGTCTAAAAGAGCACATGTTATTTAGCATTGGTCTTATAGTCAGAAGCTAATATTAATCATATGTCTGGAACTATATGACTTAGAAACATGAGGCTGAGTGTGTTTCAAATATCAGACTCTCCTTTTTAATTTGACACCAAATACCAATTCTCTACACTTATCAGAAGCTATTAAAATGAGAGCAAATCATAATTTCATGAAGCTATATGCCAAATAGTTTTGTTGCATAACCAGGTGTGCGCCTTTAAGCAGACATTCCAGGAATTCATATTTCATTAAATTATAATACTACTGCCATAAATTATGGAAGAAAAGTGAAATGGCACTCAGCACTGTAGGAGTGAAATAAGCCTCCCTTTGCTCATGAAAGAAATATAGAAGTGATAATCATCCAATGTAGATTTGGGGTATGCATTCAATATGAATGTCTAAATATGAAGGAGGCTAATGGGAAGATCCAGCAAATCACATAGTTTGACACAATGATGACATAAGCATGGGAATTTTGGAATACTTCAAAAGTAGTGCAGGCACAGAGGAGACTATTCTGACATTGGAAAAGCTGCAGGGAAGAAAGCCTCCCCAATTAGAGAAGTGCTGAATCTGGATTCCATCTGGAAAATTGGGCCTTCTTGTGAGGGATGGGAACCAACTTAACCTGAGGCAGTCCCAACCACATAGAAGGGACCTAGTGGGACCTGCTGATTGAGAATTCCCTGCAAACATATTGAGGGTGTCTCCTGGCTCTAGGTCTCAAATGAAAAATGTCAAACTTGAGTATTAAAACACCCCAAATATTATAATATATGTAATTAGTATCTGTGTACAGGGGAAATGGGGAGGGGGGTGTTTGCCACTATGAGGCTGTGAGACAGGCATGGTATCAAGAGACACACAGACTCAAATATGTTAGTTTCATAACCTTTATTTTCTAAGGTACCTGGGTTGTTTAATGCCTAACTGACTCTAACGCTAAAGGGATGCCCCCCTTATCTGATGTTTCTAAGAACCATCGAAGTCTTAAAGTCCAAAGTAAAAATCTGTCTGTGTCTAAACCTATGCTTGCCCTCACTCTTTAAGAAAATGTGTTAGGAAGTCGCTTAAAAGAAAAATATAGTGGTTCAGCAGAAAATATGAAACCAAGGTTGGTTTCAGATGGTCTTCTCACCAGGGGTAGGTTGGTCACTTTCACACAAATGAGCTCAATCAAAACAAGGCTGTTCATAAGACCTTCTCCACCGTTCTGCCAGTAGTTTCAAACACTTTTGATTATCTTAAGTTCCTTGGGATTCCCTTCCCCAAGCTTTAACTCTTCCAAGTTCAAAACATAACCAAACAAAATATACACAGTTCCTCCTTAAGCTTCTTAGGGTTCTCTTCCCCATGTTTTAACCCCTATAGCATCAAGAACCACTATGTATTGAACTTTTTCAGGTCTCGCATGGGTCTCTTCCCCAAGCTGCAATTACTTCAGTATCACAAAATAATAGGTATTTCACTTAGTTAGGCCTCTCAGGGATCCCTTCCCCAAGCTTGGCCCCTTTTCAGTTTGTAACATAAGTTCAGCTGGTCAGGATGTACCTTTCTGTCATATACAGTTCCTTCAATACAAGTTCAGCTTATCAGTATGCACCTTTCCCTCATATGCAGTTCTTTCACATATAATCCCTTTATGGTGTGGCATCAGAAACCTTTGAAAATCCAAGGTTCTTTGCCCTTCCTAAGTGCAACCACTCTGATCCTTAACCCCTCTGTTTATTCCTTGCTCTTCCTTTTTATCCTTTCACCTTCAGGTGCTTCCTGCACCCCTTCTTGCTCTCCTTTGTTTCCTTTGCTTTATCGTGCACACTTACACCTGCTTTATGTTCTCTGTATGGTGCCTCTTGCAAACTTTCCTCTTTGCAGCATACTCACTTGCACTCATCCATTCCGTTCTTTTCAACCTTTCACTTTTAGGTGCTTCCTGCACCCCTTCTTGCTTTCCTTTGTTTACCTTTATTTCACTGTGCACACTTGTACCCTTTTCTTCACCTTGCACACTTGCACCTGGATAAAATGAGGCATGCAAAGGTTTTCAAGTTACTTTATTGAGCCTGCAAAGTGCAGCTTCTACTGAGGCTTCAACCACCAACTGACAAACACAGCAAAAATTTGAGAATGTCAAGAAAGAGAATTAGAATGTGGAGCATGGTAAGTATTATAAACCAAGTAATGTAACTAGACATAACATATCTTCATCCTTACGGATAGAACAGCAACAAAAGAAGGAATACTGTAAGAACATATACACAATTGGTAAAACAACAAACTGGCCAGCTGATGAGCACCGACCACAAGTACATTTTTACAGTAATTTTTGGTAAACGAAGAGAACAACAGCAACTTCCCAGCTGATGAAGCACTGACCACAAATTAACCATCACAGTGAACGCATCACCATGACTGAACCTTGGTAAAAACACAAAACACATTGGCCCTCATTCCGAGTTAGGACTACACCATGGAGTAAATAGCTCCATGGTTGGCAACCATGGAGCTATTTACTCCATGGAATACCGGCATGGTGAATGGAGTAATTTCCGGTCCATTCCAAGGTTGGATGGACCGGTAATTCCCCATTCACCATAGCCCTTCCCCATCCCCATTTCTGCCCCCATAGGGCTCAATGGGAATGGGGAAGGAGGTAATTACGGCACCGTAAATTACGGTGCCGTAATTTACTCCAAGGTCACTTTGCGGGTCCCGTAATTTACTCCTGCTAAAAGCAGGAGGTAAAGAGGGACCCGCAAAGGGAACTCGGAATACGGAGGTAAGGGATTACCGCCATCGGTGCCCTTACAGGCGCCGGTAATCCCTTACCTCCAACCTCGGAATGACCCCCATTGTTAGTGTAAAAATCCTTCAGATATCCTGGGGCTTTCCTCGCCCTTCCAGCAACTCTGATACCAACATGACCATCACTTGTGGTTGCCACACTGGGCCCATCATTTACTCCTTCCTATTTTTCTTCAGTAGAACCTGCTAACATACCCTTCTTGAAAGAAGCCAGTCTGCCCATTGACCAAACTTCACTTCCATCAACAATCAACAATCGTCACACCATTCCTCACAGACAATTCTTTTGGGACCCTGAAATTTACTTTCACAACATTTGGGACCCAATCTATTTTTTTTATCGGGACCCGATCACCAAACGTCCACATCCAATCCTTCGCACCTTGGCACTCATCAAAGACTTTTGTATAGTGATCCTGCTCTCTCATCACCCTAATCACTTTGTCACGATCCACCCAAACCGGAACCCCTGAGCCAATTCATCCAGGGCATAACTTTCTTACTGGCTCAGGGCCCTTTAACAAAATAAAAAGTGAAACCTTTGTTGGTGAGTAAGGGGTTGTGAAATATCCCCAAATCACCTGTCTCAAAACTGCACATCACGGCAACACAGCTCTCAACTGCCAATTGAATTCCTCCCTTGAATAATTTATTGACCCTCTCCACTACACCATTCACACTGGGATGATACAGCGTTATGTACATGTGTGATATGGAATACTCTTCCAGAAACTTCCTCATCATTTCTGAGGGAAATTGTACACCATTTTCAGTAACCAAAATCTTGGGAAAACCTTCTCTGAAAAACAATTTTTCCAAAGATCTGACCAATTCAACAGTGGTTACTTCTCTTACACACTCCCATTCCACCCACTTTGAGTGATAACCATCCATGACAAACAAATATTTAAATTAATCTCCCAACCCTTGAATAGGTCACATCCACAGCAATTTTCTGCCGTGGCTGAGCAGGTACTTCAACCGGAATCAACAGTATTTCACACACTACCTTGTTCTTGTCGCCCAACAAACACTCTCGACAATTCCTCACCTCTCTTTCAACAGAACCATCCATGGTAGGCCACCAACAGTTCTGACGGAACCTCCTTTTTGTCACATTCACCCCATATGACCTTGATGAGCCAACTCAATCAATTTCTTCCTAAGCTCCTCTGGGGGAATCAATTTTGTCCCCTCCTCACTTTTGTCCCCACCAAGGATAACTAATAATAATAATGTTGATATTTTCTAAACAACACATCTCAATTGGGCCACCCCTTGATCGTCCATTCACAAATAATTTTAAAATTCTATCCTCTGCAACTGCATGTTCCCATTCTTCCTCATCAATAGTGCCACGCTCAATGCTTGCCACTACTACTCTTTCAGTATTGACCATATCCATCCACTCAGACAAACCCACTGGTAATCTTGACAAACAATATGCAACAGAATTACTCTTACCTGGTAGATAACAGACAGCAAATCATATCCTCTGCTCCAACTCATACGGGATAACATCTGCACCAAGGGTTTGTGGTCTGATCTCACTATGAAGTGCTGGCCCCACAAGAAAAACTTGAAATGTAACACAGCCCAATACACAGCTAATGCTTATATCTCCACTACCGAATAGTTGCTCTCTGCACCCCTCAAAGCCCTGGAGGCAAATGCCACCACGCGTTGCTTCCTTTCCCATCACTCTAGGTCAATGATGCTCATAAGCCCAAATGCTGGTGTCGACCATAAGGTATGTTCTAATTCCAGTTGAAAACATCCCCAAGAATGGGGCATTGGCAATACACCTCTTAATTTCCTTAAATGCTTCCTTACATTCCTCTGACCAGACGTATCTCACTGCTTTCTTCAACAATGCTCTAAGGGGCACTGCTAAAACTGCACATTTCACTAAAAATATATGATAATATTCCGATAAACTGAAAAAAAGAATGAAATTGTTCCTTATCTTTCGGTTCAGGGGCCAAAATAATCGCCTCAGCCAGATTATGCTTGGGCACAATGCCTTCAGCTGAGATAAAATGACCCAAATACTCCATGCTTTGCTCTCCAATCATACACTTGCTCCTTTGGACTGTAAATCCTGCTTCCTTCAATTTGCACAACACTTCTCTCAACACTTTGTCATGCTCCTCAGGAGTGCTGGCATGAACTAATACATCATCTTGAAAAACAATTACTCTGCCCACACCATCAAGCACTTTTTCCATAACTCACTGAAAAACAGCAGCCGCAGATGCTAGCCCAAATGGCATTCTGCGATACTTGAAGGTTCCTTTCGGTATAGTGAAAGCAGTAAGTTCTTGACAATCATGTGTAAGTGGCACCTGATGGTAAATGAAGAATGATCAATAACTATGAAAAGCTTAGCCTCCCTTAAAAGAGACCAAACCTCTGACATTACAGGCAAAGAATGCCTGTCCACCAAAATACATTTGTTCAAATCTCTGAGATCCACCCATATCCTCAGACTCCCATTTGCTTTTGCCACCAGACCCACCTCAAGAGTTAGCCATTCCGTGTCCTCAACCCTTTCAATCACACCTTTCTGCAACAATTTGCCAAGTTCATCCTTTAGTTGACAGCGAAGGTGGTGAGAGACAGGATGTACTTTGTGAATAGCTGGAGTATAATTTTTCTTTACTTAATGCGATATTCAAAGTCTCTGAACCGTCCAAAGTTGTCAGAGACGACCTCTGGTAACTCATTTGCGCATCTATTCTGAATTTCTGCAATGGATACTGGATCTTCCAAGTTTGCTTGAATCCTAATTTTTAGGCTCACCTGTTCATCCCATCTCAGCAGAGATGAATCCTTTCTTTGCCACATGTATTTACGCCACACAATTTCAACCTTTGTATCGACCTTTGTATCCTATAAACACCTTTAATTTCCAAGCATCTCAATCTCTACTTCACCATAACCATGTGAGCATATGTAATTCACCAAGAGATCCTCCATTCTACCACCAATGATATTGGTGAAAGTCTCCCCAGTGTAAGGAAGGCATGGTATCAAACAGTGAAGATGGACACAAGTGATCACAGTTCAAGAGTGTTTATTGAATTTCAAAGAGTTTGTTGAACGCCTATATAATCCTAAATCTAAGAATGGAAGCAAGCTACAATCATCAAATAATAAATAACTCTGTCATAGTGAAAGTCTCTGTTAAAATAAAAGGGCCTATACTAATAAACCTTTTGCCAATCCTTACCTCTAAATACACCCCCAGGGACTGGATACAAAGGCGATGGTCATACTCTGGCCATCTGAGAGAGATCCCCGGGAACTAGCGGATGAGACACCCTCTGGTTTCTCACACATAGTAGCAGTAAAAGCTTCCATGAGACTTTGCTCATGCATGTCTCCAACTTTCTTTCTTATGCTTACCACTTTAAACTCTCTTCTATACTCATCCATTTTGACCTGTCTGGCGTCCACTCCTCTCTCCTTCTTACTCTCCAGGACCTTGGGTTTCACAAATCTGCTCTTGGAACTTGCATCCCTCTCCCTGGCGGCACCCACCCTTCCCCAAGGATCAGTTATTGAACCTATGCTCTCTATATCTCTGCCCTTGGAAGACATATCTCATCATTTGGCTTTCACTATCACCTTTTTGCTGATGACACTCAAATATTGTTATCATTTCCACCCTTCACTGCAGTCATCCTGGAATGAATTTCAAACTGTCTGACTGCAATTCCTCACTGGATGACTCACCGTTGCCTCATGCTGAACTCTTCAAAAATGGAAGTCATCTTTTTCCCGGCTTTCAATGGCATCTCTCCCCTCCCCTCTCCTATCTCCTTCCCCCTTGACCTTCTTGTACCCTCACCCAAGGCTCGCAATCTTGGGGCCCTCTTTGATAACGACCTACAACTGCAAAAATACATCACTACCACTCCATCTACTGCTCGTATTAACCTACTGAACATTTGGGAAATTCATCCTTTTGTTACAAACCACTCTACAAAAACTCTAATCTCCACTCGTGTGTTCAGTAAACTTGACTACTGTTCACGCCCAATCCTTGACCTAGTATCTACTCTTACCTCCGTATAGACAAAGTCCTCAACTTTGCTACCCACACCTTCTACAACCTACCCAGATCCTCCCGACCTACTGACAACATGCTGGATGGCCATCTGTGCACAACCTCTCTCTTTTCAAGTTCCTTCTCTGGGTGTACAAAGCGATCAATGGTCTTGCTCCTCAGTACCTGTCAAATTGTATCTCAAATGACTTATCTCGTATTTCACCCTCACATACCCTCCATTTGTTTCCTCCCGCGTCTGCTCTTTCTCCTTACTTGCCCTGCTCCTTTGGAACTCACTGCCCATAACAATCAAAGCCAGCCCAACTGAGTATCTCTTCAAAGCTTGGCTTAAACATCATTTAGTTGCTAAAGATGGAGCTCCCCCTGCCCTCTCCACCAGCCTCCAGTGACGCTTAATAATATATATTTGAAGCACTTCCTTCCTGAGGTTAATGTTACCTTTGCAAGTCACCTTTTTTCTTATAGATTTTTTTCTGTTTGTTTTGTTTTGTCCATGGTATGTGTCCCACTTTTCTACACCCTCATAAACTGGCACACCACCTATTCCCCTTGTTGCCCTATTGTAAAGGCACCCTTTGTGGGAATGCCTCCTCCATCTGTATATGTGTTATTGTAAGTAATTTCTGTTAAATATTGGCAACCCTGTGCTTAAAATAAAAACAGATACAAACAAAATGTATTCTGTGAAGGCCTTAGTGATTAATAAGACATTGGAAATTAGAGCAAGTTTAATTGTGCACATGCTATTCCCATAATAATAGTGTGACTTGGGTAGGTGAGTCAAAATAGTCTGTGCATTCAAAATTGAAAAAATGTCTTCCCTAAACCAAAACCTTCTAATGCAAGTTATTATAAGCATATTGTAAACTGCACACACATTAGTATCCTACAGCACCCTATGTACAAGAGAAGCATGAGATATGAAACAGTTCTTTGATTCTAGCATGCCTTGGTGCCTTTGAGGAAAGGAAAGTGGTTGCATAATTTGCAAATGTGACCTCATGTGTAATTTGAAAATATTTGATGCAAGAGAAGTGTTGTATATTGCCTGATAAGCGGCGGAAGTGAAATTAGCAGACCGATTATAATTTAGAACCTAATATAGACATATAATTGACTATGTGAATGGATGTTTGTGTATGAGAAATAGTGAGCCGAATGCAGGCAGGTCATTTTTTGTGGACCAGCTGTCTGTGATTGTGTAATATTGGGGTGACTTCCCTTGCATAAATCGGGAGAACACCTTTGCGTGATTTCCTCTATTTCCTTTTTTTTTAAACACGTTTTGATCAAATCACCTGTTTCTTGCCCAACATTATCTCGGTGGATGTACAAATAAGGGGGCATTAGATCAAGGAGGTCACCTACCGTAGTATAAATACATTAATATAGAATATATCTTACATTGTGCCCCTTTAAGCTATCTTGAATCCTGCAGTTAAGGTGGGAGAGGGGTGAGGTTACATGGGTCTACATAAGGAGAACTGGAAGGCGGACAGGAGCACATGGTTACACAAGTGATGGGGTAGGTGGCTCATGTATTTACAAGAGATTGTTGGGACGGAATATTGTTTCGTTTATTAGACTGCTTTATTGATCGTTGAGTCTTTTTGCCTTATCATGTTAATGATTCCATAAAATGAGGCTCTGATCCTCCACTTTTATTCAAACTTTCCTCATCATTTATGGTATGAGACTTTCCTTTATTAAAGCCCCTTGCAACATCACACACACTGGCTAATGTTTTCTATCGATGGCACAAAAGTAGAAGGAGCTATCTCTATCTGGCCTAATCTGCCAGTAATATACCACTTTCTAATACTTCCAAGGAACACATTCTAATTTACCTATTTGTTGAGTTCAGTCGTCAGATTGGTAAGTTTGTTTGATGCCTGAAAAGTGTTGCTAAGGATTGGAGGGGGTGGGATAAAGGCAGTCTGTGGAGGAAAGTAGTTAGGGGTGATTTGAGGTGAACCAGCAGTAGGGAAGTGCTTTAAGAAACATAATCGAGGGCCAGTGGGGAGACAACCAGGCAACAGTGGGATCCACAAAACTAACAATGAGGGATTGTTCCCAGGCAGCATGAGGCACGACAGAGGCCAAGAATAGATTGACAGTTGCTGACAATTCAATGAAAGGAGGCTGTTTCGTGAGAGTGGGGCATAGGTAGCAGTCTATGAGATGTTATGGTATAAGTTAAGGGGGTGTCTTTAATGGTATGCTGCAGTTTTGAGGGTCACTAAATGGCTCAGTGAAGGGGAGGTGGGTTTGTTGGAGGCGTGGACTTGTCATTCCAGGCAGGGAGCAGTGGAGGAGTCTTGGAAAGATACATTGTGTACAGTTAAATGGAAATAAATAATATTTCTTCATTGATTCCTACATGTTTAATGGCATTGTTGATGCTACCTGGAGGGTAAGGCCCTAACTATTTCTGGGTCATGAAAATAAAAAAATGTCATTTACAAAGTCAGAATATCTATTATACATCACATAATAAGTATACTATCTGTTGATGGAATAACTTTTTTCTTGGTTGATAGTACAAGTAAAGCATAGTTTACATTTAATGTTTCCCCTCTTACATATGACTGGATATATGTGAACTTAAAATGAACCAAAGTGAACATGCCATGCAAGTCAACCATTATTTAAGCTCTCAGGAAAAGAGGACCCCCACGGCAACCATTAACACACCACTACATTAGTCCATGAGGATAGCTCAGGAGCATCGTGCTCACTTTGTAGGCAAGATGACACAGAGCAATGCAGATTCGATCCCCGGGTCTGCGCTTAGAAACCTCTGGGTATTAAGTGCGTCATAAATAACCTATCATATCATCTCATATCATGCAGAATATGCATAGAAGCTGTGTTTACCTAAGACAACAGCCCTTAGTCTTAACACTTAAAAAATATCATTAAGTACAAGCATTAGATGGGAAAGCCAACCCAAATGCATGGTCTATCTTTATGTGCTAATCTGAAAGACAACCAGGTCAGTAATAAATGGATGTCGGGTTGACCATTAAGTGCATTTTCAAAGAGCAGATGCCAGGATGGGTTTGTTGAATCTTGAACTTGGAAAGCATTACATTTGGGAAATAATGTGCATCTAGTCCTTTAGGCCTTAATAATGAAGAATTGATTACCAATGTATACTTTTGTCATGGTCAATGATATTTCATAAGCAACAAATGGCTGTTAATGATCAATCCACTCAGAGATGCAACTGTGATGAATGCACAGCACAAGCAGTCTTTAAAATTATGCAGCATGACCACTAACAAATAAAAATGCATAATTGTTGTAATTTATTATATAATATTCATTGTACGCATAGTTTGTGAATTTTAATAATTCCATCATGCTTGAAGTGGTAGAACCATGCATGAAATCCCGGATGAGAATATTTTTATGAATCTGAATGTCATTTTGACTAATACTGCATGTTCATGTAGTGAACTATTCTAAAAATTATTTTTCCTGTTTAATATTGTTTTTTACTCTGGGGGTTGGAGGCTTGTTCATATCCTCTTATAACAAATAAAATTCAATGGGCCATTAGAAAAAAAGATGAGGACCCTCGTAGGTGTGAGACATTTTGTTCTCTCTGTCCCTCCTTCAGTGGTGTAAGAATGGGAGATGTGTTATATTTTGTTTCGATACCTGAATGCATCTGGAGATGTCATGGTCTGATGTCATGGAGAGAATGTTTTCCGTTTGCTTGAATTGTTGGTCTGTTGTCATATGACTGTAGAGCTTCCAGCCCAGGCAGTTAGAACCATGGAGCCTGGGTGGTGGGAGCCACTGGGTTTACATCTCCAGCTCCTTCACATTCCTGTCCTAACCTATGATAACTGAAGACCTGAATAAAGGAACTTGTATTCAACCTCACCTGCTGCCTCAAGAAATTTATTTTTTAACAGTGGCGACAAGTTGGCTTTCCAGTTGGACCCAAAAGATACCAGGTACCTGCTGAGAGGAATGACATATGAGCTTCTGCGGAGGGGGGCACCATGGAAGGAGCAAAGGATAACAGGAGTATCCCCACTGGCCCCCAAGATGTGATCCCACCACCAAGGGCAAAGTGCCATGTTGAGCATTTCTGTTCCACTCAGGGCACACAATGACTGAGATGAATACTGCCTGTTGTCACCCAGGGCAATATGGATGCCTGCTGTGCTGTGAAAGCAACCTCACCTGCTGCCTAAAGAAGTGTACTGTTTAAGAGGAACCTATCACAGGGTCTACCCAATTGCAATGCTGTTTCAAATGATGCTGCGCGGGTGGAATGGGGTGGGTATTAAAACTCAAGAGAATATGAAAAAGGGAGAAGTTTTAGGTAAACAGAGAAGCAAGAAAACCCAATAACAGGAAAACATCAGATCGAACACCGAACTGTAAGTAGCTGATGGGGAATTCTCTTTAAAAGGGACTTTCCCAGATCAGACTGAATGCAGAGTTCGTTTCCTGGGGGATTTTGGAGCAGAGAGACTCAAACACTCAAACAGAAGCACTAGCTTACCCGGTGGAGCTGCCTGAGACTATTCAGTTTTCTACCTTTCCTGGGCCATTAGAAAACAGACAGAAATTGAGTACCTAAGCCCCAGGATTATTTAGACATATTTCCTGAGAAATAATTAAATACCAGATAGCATTTAAAAGTGTTTTTGGAGACCTGTTTAAAAGCTATCTCAATGAAAAAGGTAATATAGTACAGGGTGTGTGTGCTTTGTGACTTAATAACCCAAACCCTAGAGAGCATCATCATATGAGGACTTACACACCCACTTTGAGAACTCTGGAAGCTTTAGACATCTCAAATTGAATGTGCAGGACCACGTTCTCTGAATGGTGTCTGGCAGAGTAAAGAAGCCATTGAAATTTATTATTTAGGGAACACATAGAACTGGGGTGTTTTGAGGTTAAACCTCGTTGTCTGAAATTAGTGAATGAGGTAGGCCCCACAGTCCCAGTAGTCCAAAAGCAACAGAAAATATTTACAACAAATTCAACATTATAGAATTTAGAATCAAGACATGTCGATCACCAAGGTAAGAACCCATAGTTTGTCATAGATGGTGTCTAACATTTTATATTTAAATTGGCTTCACTAATGGTTGAACTGTAACTGCAGTAAATTCCTTCATTTTAAACTTTAGTCTAACAACTGCTGCACCATTCCATTTTATGGTGAATGTAGGTTCGAGGGAGACCTAATTCTCCACTGTAAATTGATTACATTTTTTTTTTAAACCATCAATGACAAGTTGTGTGCCTACCTACAAGAAACAGTATTCAGATGAGAATTATATAGTAAAATACCTGAGCACATTGTCTTGAATAGTAATTCATATATATTTCTTCTATGTATAGATGTTTGTACAAATTTAAATGAAAATGTTATTGAGGCAAAAATAGGCAGGCCGGAGTGTGTGTATATTATCATTGCAGTTGGAATTAATTTGTTGTGTTTTGAGGTGACCTTCCTAGCATTGTTACATAGGGGACGACTTGCATTTCCCTGATTAATTATTTCAAATAAAATAAAAATATTATGATTAAAATCGCTTGTTTCTAGCCCCAACTTCACTACACTCATGTCCACAAGGGAATTTTAAGGCCCTTTAACCACAATCATTCACTGAAATCAGTTCAAAAGATGAGTCTTTTAAGTGAGCCAGTCCTGTTGTTAAAATGAATCCACCATCATTGGTTTCAAAGGCTAATCCTAAAGGCCAGCCCTCAAAAGGCATTTGCAAACAAAATCCATGTTCCTGTTCTCCAGGACGTGTTCCTGAGGACAACTCAGAATGCAAGTATATCAAAGTAATTCCAGTCCATCAAGGCTTGTTCCTTAAACACAAACCCCAAGGATAGTCCCAAAAGGCAAGTTCCAAAGGAGTATACATATAGGCCATATTCCAAACAAAAGTACCTCAAGATATTTCAAAAAGGCAACTCCCAAAGAGTATAAAAAAAGGAAAGAGCCAGAAAACAAGCCTTCTTTGCCTACGCCCCAAGACTATGAAACCTCCTCCCCGTTAGCATCACACCCACCTCCACGCTCCTACAATTCTGAATAGAACACAAGACCCACCAATTCAAGGAATCTCTCAACACCTAGGCCATCATATCGCCCCTTGCACCACCTGACTCGCTAGGCGCTGCCCTCCCCTCTCATCCCCACCACCCGGTACAGCTGTACCCCTCCTCTGTGCCCCTCTATATCCCACCCCCACTGTATATCTTTTCTGTTGTTACCTCTGAAAAGCGCATTGTTATGCGTTTGTATTTTTGTATACCTCTATAAAGCTCTCTGTTTGTTCTTGAAGCTAGGTCCATGCTTGATAAATATCTAAGGATTGAATATTTTTTATCAACCCAATGTGCCACACTCTAAATCGTTAGGATCTCCAATCAAAAACAACTCAATAAAAAGTACTACTAAGTGAGTGGGCTCAAATGGACTTTCCTACATATATATATATATTATATATACATATTTGCACTGTTTCATTGCGACAAGATACATCAGATTTCCTGGTCATTCCTGCGTCTATACACACCACAGCAGGGATTAGAACAGTGTATCCACTAATGTGTGGGGTGGCCCGGATTTAGCAAAACACTGGGGCCTCCATGGCAAGTAATATCTAGTTAATTCATTGCTCAGTGGGATATCACATAGACTGAGCAATATCTATTATTGGCATACATGATCTTTGAAAAAGTAGATACCAACGTACACACACATATATACTTTACAGGCCCCAACTTGTATGAACTGGGCATGTGGTACCAAGAGTAGACACATATTTGGTATAGGTGAATTGGACCAAAGGGGCAACTTTCATTGAACAAGATGCTGAAGCAGACAACTAAATACACCATAGACTATGGGCCAATCATATCTAGATGGAGCATACATTTGTTGTCACTTCTACCTCATCCAGAACATAGGATGATGGTAGTAGTTTCATAGTGGCTTATACCACCTCCTTGGTTTATCTATACAGTTTATGGTAGCACAATATTTATCCAGGAAGGAAACTGGAGATGCAAAGCGAGATGCGACGCAAGTGTTTTGAAATATTCAGTTATAGACTGGAACTCCTGAGTAAACTTCATATATGATTTTAGCAGAATAGAATAGCTTACATAAGTGTTATGTTGTCTTTCAGAGTCGAGTGATAATAGGAGGTCCTGAGGAAGGTGCTTTAATAGTAACACCGCCGAAACAACAAGCAAGCAGATGGGGTCACCAGGATACCTCTGCAAGCTTTTTTCCATCATAGGAGAAATGAATCAATATATTTTCTGAGACGTAGACCCTATCATATGAACTATTTGCATGTTGACACTTGGGTGTTTAATGGGAAGCACAACACTAGAGTACTGTGACCGTTCAGAGGGGACCTGGCCTAGCAGTTCGGGCTGGGCTGCTACCATTGGTGACAGTACCAGACTGATTTTCATATGGCTGTACCCCTTCTGCAATGGCGCAGACAGGCTAGAAAATGGTGGTGTGGAAGGTTGCCCAGAACAACGCCAGTGGTACAGATTCATTCAAAACCTTCCACCCATCACTTTTGTGGTCACAGTTTGTCTCACTATGTGAGAAAGGGTATGCCCAGACGTGGGTCCCTTGCTCGCTGTGCCATAGGGAACCAAGCTGCACCTCACTGAGGAGGCCCAACAAGGCCGAAACATGTCTGGGGTTGCTTGTGTTTCCGTGCAGAGGGGACCTGGCCTAGCAGTTCGGGCTGGGCTGCTACCATTGGTGACAGTACCAGACTGATTTGCATATGGCTGGACCCCTTTTGCAATGGTGCAGACGGGCTAAAAAACGGTGGTGTGGAAGGTTGCCCAGAGCAACGCCAGTGGTACAGATTCATTCAAAACCTTCCACCCATCACTTTTGTGGTCACACTCTTTCCTGGGATACATCAGGCTCTGCAACACAGCAGCAACTGCGAGTGCTCCGTGCACAGTGGCCACCCCCCCCATGACAATGCATTGTGCAGTTCGAGACTCGTAAAATGGCGCCGGGCTTCGCAGCCGTTTAGTGCTTTATGTGTCATGCATTTTATACTTGAGACCTGATAGCATGTGAAGCCATGGTGTTCTATGGACATCGGAGAAATCAGAATTAAAATCGTACTTTATCAAACGAGTTCAGACCTAATATTCTTTTCCCTGACAGATCTTGGCTCAATCTGTCCCGCTTGCTCCGAGTTTCTGATAACGGGGATTAGTCCTCATAATTTTCTCATTGAGTGATTCATATTTTATTAAACCTTGTTTTCTACATTTTCGTGATGATTATGATTAGTAATTGTCTCTTTTACTCAGAATATTAGATATGCAATACTGTTTATTGAGTAAAATACTTAAAACATGCTGCTGCCTCGGGGCAACAGCCTGAAGACAACGTTCGAGCAACTAAGACATGTGTATCCCACCCAAATGCAATTTAGTGCATATAGTCTGTCACCATGGAAGCCAGCTAGCACACTTCATCGCAAACTCAGGACTGATAGCGAGGATGTCTTTCTTAGCTACTCTGCCTCACAAACCCAGCAGCATCCTAATCACGTATTAACGTTTCCACTCCCATATGACAAGTGTCACTGTTACCAAGTCACAGAAAGGTGGCATGCATTGCACCCAGGGTCGGCCTTAGGGCAGGGCTGCTTAGGCGACCACCCAGGGCTCCATTACCCCTCCCGCCACACCAGCTCTGGGTAGTCTTTCAGGGTCTCCCCCAAGCAGCCATGGTGGGAGAAGGCCCAAAAGGCACCCTATTGAAATTAAATGACCCCCGCTCTCCGGAACGGGTGTCCAATCAGGCTATGTTAGCACAGTCTCCTTTTCCGGACCCGAGCACAAATAGGCAAATTCAGAAATTCAATCCCCACTGGTCCTGATCACTCAAGCACACAGTGGGAAACAAAGAAACTGACAAATGCATGGCATAAACTTAAAGGTCCGATTTTAGCACCACGAGAATCTTGTTGACCGACACATGCAAAGGGACTAATGCGGGCAGAGTGTGAGTCACAGAGGCTGACCCAAGCATTGTGAGAATTATAGGGGCTGGCACAAGCACAATGTGAAATTTCAACTCTGAGGTCAAATCCAAAATTACATAGAGAGAAAAAAAACAATGGTTTCTGCCTCTGCACTGGTTTCCAACTAACCACAATGATTATTTAAAGCCCATCTGATTAGAAAACACAGTGTGTCATGGCACTGCACCAGGCTTGCTCACCAGTGCGCTCCCTGATTATCAGCTGACCATACACAAAAGCTTAGGCTTCCAGTGTCTGCTTGTCACTTGGTATTATACACACATATTGAGGGAAGATCCCTGCATTTCCAAGACTTCTCACTAGGAAAAATGACCGAATGAAGTTCAGAGAATATATCGAAGAGGTTGTGTGCCACTCAGCCTGGAGCGCTGACATCTGAACTTCCTCCAGGCATCTTTGATGTGCAGATCCTGTAAGGAAGGCTTGGTATCCACAGTAAAACAGTAAGACAGACACAAGTGACCACAGTTCAAGGGTGTGATAAACGCCTAGCTAATCCTAAATCTACAGATGGGAAAAAGTTACGACCATCACATAATAATAATGCAGTCCTATTGAAGTTACTTCAAAATAAAAGGGCCTATATTTAAAAAAAACTATTCCCAATCCTTACCGTTAAATATACATAGTGTGGGGTAGTGTTCATGAAAAATAATTCATTGTTCACAAAATTATATGTCAGGATGTTCAGGCCGTTGGCCTCCCCTTCCCACATTTTCAGCACAGGACAAGGCGGTTCACTTGAGCAAAGCACACACTGGCTTCTTCGGCACAAGGATACAGTTCCATTACCAGCATCAGGGCCTACTGTGGTGCAAGTCGTTTTACTTCTCAAAAGTCTCTTGATTCAGAGGGCCTGATGTACAAAAACAAAACACAAAGTTCCTTTCCTCTTATAAGTATTCAATTTGGGTGACTAACCCTGGATCCCCCTCAGCCGGGCTCAGATCCCTTTTATATCACAGTTGTTATTGTGGATCCCCCTCTTCTGGGCTCATATCCCCCTTTTTACAATGTTCAGAGAATATTCATTCTTGGGTGACTCACGGTTCAACTCTGGATCCCCCTCAGCCGGGCTCAGATCCTTCCTCCTATACAATTAGTCTCCCTCAGCCGGGCTCGGAACAAATGCAGTTCGCATTAAACTATTGAACACTTTTGTATGTGCACAGGATTTAGCTTGACTCGTTGCAGGACCACTTTGACCTCAGACTTCTCTTTCCCACAGTTGTCAATCAGTTGGAACGTAACAGAGACCTTCGAATGAGCACCCACATGGTGCCGGACCACTCTGTCTACAGTATCTTGCTTGGCCTCCCAAAGTTCAATCACTCCTCTGGTTTTCAATTATTCGTGTCGCTAATCACATACGTTTCACACACTGTTCTCTTTAGATTTCTTCATAACATGTTGCTCCTTGCAATCTTGGTTTTAACACAGCCGGGCTTGGTATCAGTCTCTCCGGCTCACTGGCTGCGCTGTCTTTACTGGCGCTGCTTTGTTGTAGGAGCTAATGATAGTACCACGGCAGCAAATGCTCCTCCCCTCCCTGGTTATTGACACGGGAGAGCCCCGGTTACCTCCGACGCACAATGTAGATAGATTTGTTTAGCTTTAGTTCACCGTCATAGGTTTCTTACTTTCCAAGGTTCACTGAAGTAACAGTCTGAAAAGGTCAAGGGCACTTCCCTCCTTGCAACCCTCTCTGCTCTTGCCGTCTTTTTCCTCATATTAAACTGCCATCTTGGAACTGCTGCTTCCTCGTGTGCTTTGCCTTGCTCAGAGTATGCTTTCATGCTCCGCCTTTTATCCATGTGGGGAAGTGTGATGGAGGTCAGGTGTGTTTGTAATGATCAGTAATTGCCTGATATTGCCTGACCATTGTATTGGGACATGTCAGGTATACAACTCTGGTCTGAGTCCGTTTTCGCTCATGGTGAGCTGTCTGTGAGAAAGTGTTTGTGTCAGAAATGGGGGGGTGGTTGAGTTCCTAGGATGGGGAAAAGCTGTTACAGGGAAAGGGATACCGCCTCTCACCATCCGGTATCCCACTCCCACTCCCCGAATACCCCTCATCCAGGTGATCTTTCTGCACTGGTTCACCCCCAGGAACTAGATCTAAATGCCATGGTCCTGTCTTGGCCACCTGGATGACAGATCCCTGGGGGGCTAGTGGGTGAGACACCTTCTGGTTTCTCACAGTGCTCTCAAGCAGCTGTCTGGAGGCAGGAATGTTATACACAAGCCCACACACAAATAAACACATTGATTCATTAATAGAGATCAGAGGCATAACACAGATACGGAGGAGTCCAATGAGATCCTCACAACCATGAAGAGTCTCCTTTAACATTCTCTCTCATTACTGGGGCAACAATTCAACTGTTTACATTGGAGTTTAGTAAGAAAAGCCTAGTTTTCCTGTTCCAGCAATATTTATTTATTTAATTACTTTTATGTATTAAGTGGGTTGTGCCGAGGGCACACCATTCCCCGGAAGGTGCCAGAACTCTTTCATCCAAAGAAATTGAGAACAAAACAATCCTATTCAAAATTGTACTAGTCAGAAGCACTAAGCCAAAGTGTGCAATATTGTCCCTCCACCCCCACAGCAGAACTGTGATGAATTGGATTCTGCTCCGTAGGAATACAAGGATGAGTACAGGTAAAATGGCCCACTCCGCCCTCACACTTTTACAAACCAAAACACAACGGAATCATAGAGGTAAAACAGCTGGAGGGATCGATGAGTGATGCTGCAGCGTTTCGAGTTAATGGGCAACGGTCATCAAAGTGGTGATCTTGGGTGCGTCAATGTGCGATCAATGAGGCAGCAATTCAATATCTAGCTGGGTCGAGAGTTTAGAGTCAGCGTGTGACTCTCCAGTGATTCTGTTCGGGTTTCGGTGGTGAGCAGTAGTTTTGGGCCCTGCAGATGACGAGCTTTAGATAGGACACAATGCAGTGTCGAGCTGGTTCAAACTGCATGCAAGTTCAAAGTGGTGGAGGAGCACAGCAATCAGCACCACTGACTTCCTTCTTGTTCCAAGTGCGCTGAATGCAGAGCGTCCGGTCGATGCAATAGAACAGGGATCTTCGGCTGGTCTGGCACTCCGGTTGCTGTGAGGCCCACTCAAGGGGACTCGGTTATATGATGATTCAGGGTCTACACTCCCATCTCAGGAGATTCTGGTGCATAGTGTCAGGTCCTGATCCACAACAGAGGTCACTCTTGATGTTCCCTGTGTGTGGATTGGGAGTAGATCTTCCTTCTCTCTATGATGATTCCTTCTTCACCTTAGGCTGAGGGCTTTGGAAAGTACAACTTTCCCAAAGGTGCTCCAGTGAGTTCTTCAGAGCAAATCTGCTACCTTAAAGGATCACAGAGGATCTAATATAATCGGCCATATGTCCACAGGACATTGGACAAAAGCAAGCATGCTTCAGTGGTCCAATCCCTGCACTTCAACAGAGTGGACTTTGCCCTTCTGATGTCACACCCATAATGCTTTGCTCCAGAAGAAGTGGAGTGGACAGGAAAAAGAGAGCGGGACAGTGAGAACCATAATGGTGGAAGTGTCCTTCCATGGACCAGAGCCCTCCTGCCTTTCGTAATCCTGCTCCCTTTCCTTCTCACTGAAAACAAAGGTCTTTAGAAATGCAACAACCTGGTGTGATGCTACTCAATTTGAATGGGTGTGCTCCCTTGATGCCCGTACCCAAGTCAGCTGTTTTGTGGCTGTCTCGGGTGGAGGGTTTTACCTGCCGTCACAAGATCAAAGAGGAGGCATGGCTCTCCAGGTTCCTGTCCTGCCACTTGGTGGGCTACACCCAGCTGACCAGAATACACATCAACTTCCACAGCACAGCTGACTCACAGGAGCTGACACGTGCGATGTCAACTGGAATGTGGCGGTCGTGATCATAAGTAGTACGATGCACTATGCCTAAACTCAGGCATTGGTTTATTTTAGAGATTATCCTGCCACCATCATGGGTGACTTATGATCATTGTCATTTGGGTAGGGTGGGGCATATCTTAAATTCCACCCCTGCGCAGCTGAGACTTGTCTGTCACTGCCACTGTCAAACTGGCATCTCAGTGCCACAGGTAGAGCAGGAGATATGAATCAGGATAATGATGTGGCAGGCTACCGATACGTACTATGCTTTTGGCATGGAGTTTGCAAAAGGGGAATCTGATCAGCAGATTACCCTTTCAGAGATGGAACTACCCGCATCATTTTACTATTCAATCAAAAGAAAGAAAGCAAAGTCTTTTGCTACCCTTGCCAGATAGCAATTCCTCACAAGAACTGCCTATTTTTTACATTGAAAACAGTCACTATCTCTGTTTTTAAAGAGCCTCATGCCCCCCAACCTCCCCTAGACATCCTCTGGGCCCTCTAAGAGCACAACCCCCACAGTTTGAAGACCACTGCATTAAAACTTTATGGGAGATAAATGTGTCTTCTGGGCAGTATTCGTAATGTTATTTAAGTGTGATTGACACATAATTGACATCAACAAGGCTCTTGGTTGTTTGCAGGTCTTGCTGACCTTTGCACTGTAAAGAAATCGTGTGTGATTAGCCGGAGCACATGATAGAATGGGCTCATTGCTTGTAGATGACGTGCCCAGGATCAGGAGTGGGTATAGTAGACTAGGAGGGTGGAGGGGTTGTAAGAAGGGATAGATGTTTTAAGGTTGCTACCCCACTGACCAGAGGTTCTTGGGGAAAGAACATGAAGGGATTAGTGGGACTTGTCCTCAGCAGAACATTCCACACCTGTGTGATGAGTAGATTCTGTTGCCCCTGTCTAGTAGTCAGTATACCTAGACTGTGTGAGAAAGGAATGGAAATGATTGCTCATATCTTGTTTGTCCCATTTGAACTAGTTCCCATCTCAGTTAATCCATCCACTTTTTCTATAAATCGTTCCCTTTTTTATATTTTTTCCTTTTTGTGGATCGAACAGTTCGCACCTTCTATGTCCTTCTATATATTCAAAAGAGGGTCCATCTAATATGGTTTGCACTTAATGGTCAAATGTATTGAACAATTTAGGAGGAGGAGGACTATCTCTATTTAGTATATTTATTAGAAGTGTTCAGCAAGTGTTGTGCAGTTTGGAGGAGCTTGCTGTTCATTTTTACACAACACTACTTGCCTCATTGAAATGCCAGTGACTGCTGTTGGGCCCCTCTTCCTTGGACCTTCTGCCTACTTAAACAACACCTGCGTGCTCTGGCATGCACGCTCAGACTAAGTGTTCAGCAAGTGTTCTGCGGTTTGGCGGTTCAGTGTTGCAAGTTGAGGAGGGAGTCACTCGCCTTGAAGGTAGAAGTCATTTGCTTCCTTTAAGTTGGAATACAACTGATTGAGTAGCTTGAAAGTACTTCACCTGGTGGATTTATCAGTACTTTGGACTCACTGGTGCATTAACTAGGCACAATAAACAGAGGCAGAAAAAGTCTGTGTACAATCTCTACTATCTCAAACAGAGTATTGGCAAGGATATTTATTCTAAGGAAAATGGCCGGAACTCTGCAGAGGGTACTAAAGTCACTGTAAGGTTGATAGAGCCAAGTAAATCGGCCCTGGCAACAGGCAAGATAACTTCATACTTTCAGCTGGAGAATAAGGAAAATAAATCGTATGAGGGTGGGGGAGAGCAATGGTCATGGTCTGTTCCACTTCACCGAAATTGACAATAATCTGCTGCTTAACTTGTGCTACTCTTTGCAAAATGACATAGCAGCACAAGTTATTCCGCCTGTGCATATTGACTTGATCACCCCTATACTGATTGAGGTCTCTATGGTATCACAGCCGCATATTGCCTCTGACGTGCCTAAGGCTAGACTGATTACAACCCCACATCAATATGGGAACTCATCAGGAGTGGAGGAATCAACTAAGAGTGGCGAGTCATCACTTGATCTAATGACGTATATTTCCATTATGCAATTTGCACTTAAAATACTTTTAGAGCTGAGCAAGAGACTTAATAAAGAAATTGGACATCATGGTGTCTCCCTCCAGAAGATTGAGTCATGGTTATCACCCGGTGATGGGCTAGAGCTACCCTAGTGCAAGCATTGTCCGCTGCGGTGCAAGACCATTCTAAGCCCCTTTACCAAAATTAGATCGGAGGCAAGGGCTGTGGCCGTGGGTAACAAAGTCATCGCTCAGGGGACTGACTCAGATGTAACTGGTAAATTGGAGCGATACCTCTGTTGTAAGCAGTGTCGATGACGGGAAATGCCACAAAAAAAAATTGGGAAACCCCTGATTACGGGGGACAAAGCCCAAGACCATTCTGATGTACCCAAAGCCGTGGCTGCCAATGCACTAAGTACACGTGCAGAGAAAAAGGTTAGTCACAAGAGGATGTGCAAGGCCAAAAACTCTGGCACACTAACCTGCTGGTTGCTGAAGGAGCAACCAGATAGTAACCAGGTGGTAAAAGAATAGGTGAATTAACTTGAGGCATCGGTATCTGAACTAGTGATTAGTATGGAGATGGTACTGGAAAGATGCTCCACTCCTGAACCCACTACTAAGGTGGTGAGAGGAGGCTCATGACCTCCAAACAGAATGCCTCAATAACTATAGCCACAGACAAGGCAGAGCTACAGAGTAATCCAAAAATACTTGTCATCACCAGCATCTATTCAAACAAAAAGGATCAATTAATTAACTGGTCTGTGTTCCTTAACCTGGTACAATAGATCCATTCTTTAAGAGTCCTATCTACTAATGACTTTCACTTTATAGAAATACTGTAATATGTGGGCATGAATTCCACACGGGTGCATTGTATTTCTGCAGTAGTTACTGACACAATAAAGATTCAAGCCGTGCAATTCATCAAATTAGGTTTTAGACTTGACAACAATTTGGTGGTGCTGGGTAATTTCAATATGGGCAGAAAAGAGTCTGACAGCAAAAGGCCTGCAAAGAATAACATCCCAGTTCGGCTTTGGTAGAACCCGTTACTGTTAATATGCTAGCATGGTTGGCTGGTCATCGGCAGGCTCAGAAGCATAGAAGGACAGACCTAAGGACTGTGCGCCTCAGGAAAACAAATATGCCACCCCTGGACAATGAAGACACTTAGGCCTTAGTGTTGGACAATCGGAACTTTGTTATCTCCAATGTCCCTAGACCAACGAAGAATGAACCTAGAGACGCACTCCAAAATAAAGTCTTGGCCTGGCTACATGCACGAATGGGGCCAGGCGTAGTGCGCTCCTCTGATTTGAAATTCATGCGCAGAATCAACTTGGCCAATTGGTGCTCCCAAGGGAATAGTGACTGTATTGTGGTAGGATGTGGAGTTGGCACATTGCGTATGTACTTGAAACTGTGTAAATGACCATTGTATTGGGACATGTCAGGTATACAACTCTGGTGTGAGTCCGTTTTCGCTCATGGTGAGCTGTCTGTGAGAAAGTGTTTGTGTCAGAAATGGGGGGGTGGTTGAGTTCCTAGGATGGGGAAAAGCTGTTACAGGGAAAGGGATACCGCCTCTCACCATCCGGTATCCCACTTCCACTCCCCGAATACCCCTCATCCAGGTGATCCTTCTGCACTGGTTCACCCCCAGGAACTAGATCTAAATGCCATGGTCCTGTCTTGGCCACCTGGATGACAGATCCCTGGGGGGCTAGTGGGTTGAAAACCAAAGGCTCTTGGTTGTTTGCAAGTCTTGCTGACCTTTGCACTGTAAAGAAATTGTGTGTGATTAGCCGGAGCACATGATAGAATGGGCTCATTGCTTGTAGATGACACCTTCTGGTTTCTCACAGTGCTCTCAAGCAGCTGTCTGGAGGCAGGAATGTTATACACAAGCCCACACACAAATAAACACATTGATTCATTAATAGAGATCAGAGGCATAACACAGATACGGAGGAGTCCAATGAGATCCTCACAACCATGAAGAGTCTCCTTTAACATTCTCTCTCATTACTGGGGCAACAATTCAACTGTTTACATTGGAGTTTAGTAAGAAAAGCCTAGTTTTCCTGTTCCAGCAATATTTATTTATTTAATTACTTTTATGTATTAAGTGGGTTGTGCCGAGGGCACACCAGTCCCCGGAAGGTGCCAGAACTCTTTCATCCAAAGAAATTGAGAACAAAACAATCCTATTCAAAATTGTACTAGTCAGAAGCACTAAGCCAAAGTGTGCAATATTGTCCCTCCACCCCCACAGCAGAACTGTGATGAATTGGATTCTGCTCCGTGGGAATACAAGGATGAGTACAGGTAAAATGGCCCACTCCGCCCTCACACTTTTACAAACCAAAATACAACGCAATCATAGAGGTAAAACAGCTGGAGGGATCGATGAGTGATGCTGCAGCGTTTCGAGTTAATGGGCAACGGTCATCAAAGTGGTGATCTTGGGTGCGTCAATGTGCGATCAATGAGGCAGCAATTCAATATCTAGCTGGGTCGAGAGTTTAGAGTCAGCGTGTGACTCTCCAGTGATTCTGTTCGGGTTCCGGTGGTGAGCAGTAGTTTTGGGCCCTGCAGATGACGAGCTTTAGATAGGACACAATGCAGTGTCGAGCTGGTTCAAACTGCATGCAAGTTCAAAGTGGTGGAGGAGCACAGCAATCAGCACCACTGACTTCCTTCTTGTTCCAAGTGCGCTGAATGCAGAGCGACCGGTCGATGCAATAGAACAGGGATCTTCGGCTGGTCTGGCACTCCGGTTGCTGTGAGGCCCACTCAAGGGGACTCGAGTATATGATGGTTCAGGGTCTACACTCCCATCTCAGGAGATTCTGGTGCATAGTGTCAGGTCCTGATCCACAACAGAGGTCACTCTTGATGTTCCCTGTGTGTGGATTGGGAGTAGATCTTCCTTCTCTCTATGATGATTCCTTCTTCACCTTATGCTGAGGGCTTTGGAAAGTACAACTTTCCCAAAGGTGCTCCAGTGAGTTCTTCAGAGCAAATCTGCTACCTTAAAGGATCACAGAGGATCTAATATAATCTGCCGTATGTCCACAGGACATTGGACAAAAGCAAGCATGCTTCAGTGGTCCAATCCCTGCACTTCAACAGAGTGGACTTTGTCCTTCTGATGTCACACCCATAATGCTTTGCTCCAGAAGAAGTGGAGTGGACAGGAAAAAGAGAGCGGGACAGTGAGAACCATAATGGTGGAAGTGTCCTTCCATGGACCAGAGCCCTCCTGCCTTTCGTAATCCTGCTCCCTTTCCTTCTCACTGAAAACAAAGGTCTTTAGAAATGCAACAACCTGGTGTGATGCTACTCAATTTGAATGGGTGTGCTCCCTTGATGCCCGTGCCCAAGTCAGCTGTTTTGTGGCTGTCTCGGGTGGAGGGTTTTACCTGCCGTCACAAGATCAAAGAGGAGGCATGGCTCTCCAGGTTCCTGTCCTGCCACTTGGTGGGCTACACCCAGCTGACCAGAATACACATCAACTTCCACAGCACAGCTGACTCACAGGAGCTGACACGCGCGATGTCAACTGGAATGTGGCGGTCGTGATCATAAGTAGTACGATGCACTATGCCTAAACTCAGGCATTGGTTTATTTTAGAGATTATCCTGCCACCATCATGGGTGACTTATGATCATTGTCATTTGGGTAGGGTGGGGCATATCTTAAATTCCACCCCTGCGCAGCTGAGACTTGTCTGTCACTGCCACTGTCAAATTGGCATCTCAGTGCCACAGGTAGAGCAGGAGATATGAATCAGGATAATGATGTGGCAGGCTACCGATACGTACTATGCTTTTGGCATGGAGTTTGCAAAAGGGGAATCTGATCAGCAGATTACCCTTTCAGAGATGGAACTACCCGCATCATTTTACTATTCAATCAAAAGAAAGAAAGCAAAGTCTTTTGCTACCCTTGCCAGATAGCAATTCCTCACAAGAACTGCCTATTTTTTACATTGAAAACAGTCACTATCTCTGTTTTTAAAGAGCCTCATGCCCCCCAACCTCCCCTAGACATCCTCTGGGCCCTCTAAGAGCACAACCACCACAGTTTGAAGACCACTGCATTAAAACTTTATGGGAGATAAATGTGTCTTCTGGGCAGTATTCGTAATGTTATTTAAGTGTGATTGACACATAATTGACATGAACAAGGCTCTTGGTTGTTTGCAGGTCTTGCTGACCTTTGCACTGTAAAGAAATCGTGTGTGATTAGCCGGAGCACATGATAGAATGGGCTCATTGCTTGTAGATGACGTGCCCAGGATCAGGAGTGGGTATAGTAGACTAGGAGGGTGGAGGGGTTGTAAGAAGGGATAGATGTTTTAAGGTTGCTACCCCACTGACCAGAGGTTCTTGGGGAAAGAACATGAAGGGATTAGTGGGACTTGTCCTCAGCAGAACATTCCACACCCGTGTGATGAGTAGATTCTGTTGCCCCTGTCTAGTAGTCAGTATACCTAGACTGTGTGAGAAAGGAATGGAAATGATTGCTCATATCTTGTTTGTCCCATTTCAACTAGTTCCCATCTCAGTTAATCCATCCACTTTTTCTATAAATCGTTCCCTTTTTTATATTTTTTCCTTTTTGTGGATCGCACAGTTCGCACCTTCTATGTCCTTCTATATATTAAAAAGAGGGTCCATCTAATATGGTTTGCACTTAATGGTCAAATGTATTGAACAATTTAGGAGGAGGAGGACTATCTCTATTTAGTATATTTATTAGAAGTGTTCAGCAAGTGTTGTGCAGTTTGGAGGAGCTTGCTGTTCATTTTTACACAACACTACTTGCCTCATTGAAATGCCAGTGACTGCTGTTGGGCCCCTCTACCTTGGACCTTCTGCCTACTTAAACAACACCTGCGTGCTCTGGCATGCACGCTCAGACTAAGTGTTCAGCAAGTGTTCTGCGGTTTGGCGGTTCAGTGTTGCAACTTGAGGAGGGAGTCACTCGCCTTGAAGGTAGAAGTCATTTGCTTCCTTTAAGTTGGAATACAACTGATTGAGTAGCTTGAAAGTCCTTCACCTGGTGGATTTATCAGTACTTTGGACTCACTGGTGCATTAACTAGGCACAATAAACAGAGGCAGAAAAAGTCTGTGTACAATCTCTACTATCTCAAACAGAGTATTGGCAAGGATATTTATTCTGAGGAAAATGGCCGGAACTCTGCAGAGGGTACTAAAGTCACTGTAAGGTTGATAGAGCCAAGTAAATCGGCCCTGGCAACAGGCAAGATAACTTCATACTTTCAGCTGGAGAATAAGGAAAATAAATCGTATGAGGGTGGGGGAGAGCAATGGTCATGGTCTGTTCCATTTCACCGAAATTGACAATAATCTGCTGCTTAACTTGTGCTACTCTTTGCAAAATGACATAGCAGCACAAGTTATTCCGCCTGTGCATATTGACTTGATCACCCCTATACTGATTGAGGTCTCTATGGTATCACAGCCGGATATTGCCTCTGACGTGCCTAAGGCTAGACTGATTACAACCCCACATCAATATGGGAACTCATCAGGAGTGGAGGAATCAACTAAGAGTGGCGAGTCATCACTTGATCTAATGACGTATATTTCCATTATGCAATTTGCACTTAAAATACTTTTAGAGCTGAGCAAGAGACTTAATAAAGAAATTGGACATCATGGTGTCTCCCTCCAGAAGATTGAGTCATGGTTATCACCCGGTGATGGGCTAGAGCTACCCTAGTGCAAGCATTGTCCGCTGCGGTGCAAGACCATTCTAAGCCCCTTTACCAAAATTAGATCGGAGGCAAGGGCTGTGGCCGTGGGTAACAAAGTCATCGCTCAGGGGACTGACTCAGATGTAACTGGTAAATCGGAGCGATACCTCTGTTGTAAGCAGTGTCGATGACGGGAAATGCCACAAAAAAAAATTTGGAAACCCCTGATTACGGGGGACAAAGCCCAAGACCATTCTGATGTACCCAAAGCCGTGGCTGCCAATGCACTAAGTACACGTGCAGAGAAAAAGGTTAGTCACAAGAGGATGTGCAAGGCCAAAAACTCTGGCACACTAACCTGCTGGTTGCTGAAGGAGCAACCAGATAGTAACCAGGTGGTAAAAGAATAGGTGAATTAACTTGAGGCATCGGTATCTGAACTAGTGATTAGTATGGAGATGGTACTGGAAAGATGCTCCACTCCTGAACCCACTACTAAGGTGGTGAGAGGAGGCTCATGACCTCCAAACAGAATGCCTCAATAACTATAGCCACAGACAAGGCAGAGCTACAGAGTAATCCAAAAATACTTGTCATCACCAGCATCTATTCAAACAAAAAGGATCAATTAATTAACTGGTCTGTGTTCCTTAACCTGGTACAATAGATCCATTCTTTAAGAGTCCTATCTACTAATGACTTTCACTTTATAGAAATACTGTAATATGTGGGCATGAATTCCACACGGGTGCATTGTATTTCTGCAGTAGTTACTGACACAATAAAGATTCAAGCCGTGCAATTCATCAAATTAGGTTTTAGACTTGACAACAATTTGGTGGTGCTGGGTAATTTCAATATGGGCAGAAAAGAGTCTGACAGCAAAAGGCCTGCAAAGAATAAAATCCCAGTTCGGCTTTGGTAGAACCCGTTACTGTTAATATGCTAGCATGGTTGGCTGGTCATCAGGAGGCTCAGAAGCATAGAAGGACAGACCTAAGGACTGTGCGCCTCAGGAAAACAAATATGCCACCCCTGGACAATGAAGACACTTAGGCCTTAGTGTTGGACAATCGGAACTTTGTTATCTCCAATGTCCCTAGACCAACGAAGAATGAACCTAGAGACGCACTCCAAAATAAAGTCTTGGCCTGGCTACATGCACGAATGGGGCCAGGCGTAGTGCGCTCCTCTGATTTGAAATTCATGCACAGAATCAACTTGGCCAATTGGTGCTCCCAAGGGAATAGTGACTGTATTGTGGTAGGATGTGGAGTTGGCACATTGCGTATGTTCTTGAAACTGTGTAAATACATTCCTACGGGCTCTACAAATATTGAGCTTATTATCTTACTTTGTTACGATCTGTAAACCTGAATTGTTTTTGTACCAATGGTACCCTAAATTTATGATGATTTCAGTGTGATGCATAATTACTTATAAATGTTATTCTTACCTATTCATTTTCTGATGTTATCCTGGATTGTTTCCCCTGTATTTATTTTTATTTATTATATTGATGTTGTTTGTACGTTTTGTTTTTGTGTAGCGCTCTGAGGCCTATGGGTTTGTAGCGCTTTATTAGAAATAAATCAAATCAAATCAATAATCCTGCAAAAATAGAGATTGCCGGCAAACCAATCGATGATCAACAAGGATGGAATTAGCTGGTCAAATTTCTGCCGCAAACCCAAATGCATCAGGCTTAAACCACACTCATGACATGGAACACCCAAGGATTACGCCACTTGCTAGATCAGTCTGGCCCTTTGGATCTGTTGAGATCTCACAGATTGTGGAAGGTTATGCTATTTATCAAAATATGGCACAGCACGGTCCTTGTGGCTGCCCTTCTGTGGGCTAGTAATTGGGGTAAAAAGGGTAATTGTAGTGAAAGTGACTAAAGCCTTGACTAATGAGGAAAAGGTATTTTCGTTTGAACTGTGTATTGATCTGCATGGTCAGGTGAATAGATTACACCTACTAAATGTGCATGGGCCACCTGGGGGTAATTCAACTGAAGGAATCTTTGCTGTATTTTGGAAGTGTCGCTGTCATGGTATTTGTCAGAACCTGACTGTACAGTACTGACTGGTGATCTAAATGCACACTGCAGAGACCCAATGGTATTGACCCGAATGACTGAGTCGGGGAGCACTGTATTCTGTGATAAACTAGACTCAATAGGGCTGGGTAGAGTTGGTCCAGCTTTTTAGGGGATTGTGACATAGTGATGCTAAATGGGCAGACAAGAGGCAATGTTCCGGGTGGCTTTACATGGCGAAGTGGGCACAAGCAAGCCACTATTGATTATTTTGTCTGCTCCAGTGATTTAATCAATCATGTAAGGAATGTCAGTATAGTCCCTAATGATAACAGTGACCATTTACTGTTAGTCTTACAGCTCTCTATGGCTATTCCGGGCAGTAAGGCTGCATGTATAACTGGCGGAACGGTTAATGGTGGAGGTAACCGGATAAAATGGGGTGAGCACAATTTAGAAAGGTGGACCAAGCACATGACAAACAGAGAAATTAAAGATCTAGTAGATATTTGCAAAAAGACTGCAGATAGTATTGAAGAATGGAATACTCAGCTGTCAGGCACTTTGCCAAGGTCTACAAAACATTAGCGTTCCATGCCGATACCTCTGACTCACTTAAGTTATGATAAAGCCATTGAACATGATAAGCGTGCACTGAGAGTGAGCATCAGGATTATAAGGAGGATTATAGTTGAATCAAGGTTGTGTCATTAACTAGTACAAATGGCAAAATATAAGTGTACCAATAGGCTTAGAAGACACACATTTTCATTAAATGACATATAATGGCAATACATGTTGATGATAATCTTGCGTGGGGAAACACAATTGGTTTGGGAAGCACTGAGAGCCTACAGGGGTAACCAGGTAAAACATGTGACCTTCTGCATGGATGAAACATATAAAGAAAGTTTTTCATGTGAAGCAAGCCCCAATGGAGGATGTACCAAAGCGTACTCATATTCGCTTTGCGCTTACTTTTCACAAACTAGACCTAGAAAGTCTAAGCAAGAGGTTAATATGTTCAAATTCGCCCAGCCCTAACAGCCTAGCTAACGCTGCTTAGAAATAAACTCTGTAATATTGGCAAGGTCTTGTTGGTACTGTTTGGGAAGGTGTGTTGTGAAGGATCAATCCTTGGTTCTTGGAGGTGTTCGATTCTATTGCTTACTGTCCATGCTAGACATCACCAGCAAGCTATTTGCTATGTTATTACTTAGAACCTTACAGGACTGAGTCGAATCCAGTAAACTTTTAGGAATATTTCAAACAGGATGTAGGAGTGGCTCTGTTACGACACATAAGCTTCTCCTCTTCAACTCCTTAATTGGGAATGTCCTGGTTGAGGGCTCCCCTCCTCTCTACATGCTGACTGACGCTTTCAACACAGTAATCAGTGAAAAGCTGTGGCGGAAGCTCATTGGTTTTGTCATTCTGGCATGGCTCTTTGGAGGCGATCAGCAGCTGCATGAACTTACTAATGTCGGTTTGCAGTTGGGAGGTGGAGGCGGCAGCACCAACCCTATTCCTACTAATTGTGGGGTCAAGCAGGGCTGTGTGCTGGCGTCTTTACTCTTTAACTTCTACATGGCTGACCTGCCTGATTACCTGGGGAGAGTGAAATGCTGCCCTCCCAGTATAGACGGTGAACATGTTTGCTGACAGTCATACACAGATGATTTTGTGCTGTTTGACCACACATATGTGGGTCTGTGTAGGACAGTCAGCCAATTATGAGCTATAAAGGAGAACTCAATTTAGTCCTTAACGTTGAGAAAACAAAGTTCATGTGTTATGGGAAGGGTTGTAGGAAAACCTAATTATTACTAGAGCAGGGTATGATCAACATGGTCTCACGGTATGAATACCTGGGATTAGAGTTTGGAAAGGAAAAGTATACAGAATTGAGGGCAGAAAGGAGACGCAACGCATCCCTTCATAGTACAGATGATATATAGCTATGCAAATATCATCCTGCTATACAAACAAAGATATGTGTCTGGCTTTATTGTATGACCTGGAATCTTTATGGATGACAGATTTGAGATAGCTTAAACTAATCGAGGGCACATTTTGGAGAACACTATTGAATCTTCCACGATCAGTGCCAGTCGAGTTACTACGCCTAGAGTTGGGGCTGTTATCACTCTCCTCTCGTGTCCTCAGAAGAAGGGGTATTTTGCTGCTTCAAGCATTGAAGGACCCAAAGTGCCCATTAATGAGGCAAATGAGCCAGACTATGCAAAAAGAATCCAAGGTTAACGAATTGTACTCCTGGCCAAAGGTAACTCTAGACTTGTTTGTACAAATGAATTGGACTGCTAGCTGGATGTTGTATTTTATCACTTGAACAATGAGTTTGTGCATAGAATAAATGCTTTGTGCATAGAATAAATGCTTGAGATGAGTTTCAAATGATACCCGCATTGAATCACTTAAAAGGTATCCTACTCATCATCTTTTGTAATAGAAATATTTGGTCCCTCAGAGTTATCCGCAGAAAGGACTGTACAGTCTAGTTCGCAGATTTTATCTGCTACTCAGATTGGACCAGCTGCCAATTTTGTCTACATTGGGACCGGGGCTCTTGAGTCCCAGAAATTAACGTATTTGTTGCCTAACGTTTGAGGCCTTAAATGATCGAGGCACCACAGCACATATGAACTTCCTCTGTGATACTGCATCATGTATAGTTACGATGGCTCATGGAGTTTGTACATAACCTGAATGCGATATGTGTGCGAGCATTTTGGAGGTATTGTCTTAACTCATGTAACATGACACTGGCTTTACAGAATGTTTGGAAAGTGGTGGTCTTGTATTTGGGTGAAATAATGAAATAATCTATTAGTGAAAGATACAAAGGTGCTGTAAAATGAAATGACGAAATGATATACACCGATTTGATCAGTTGACATGAATGTGATACAATGCATTGCCTGATGAGGGTTGAGATCTTTTAGTTGCTTAATTTTGAATGTTTCTTTTAGGAACGGAGTTCGTGACATGAATTGTTGTATTTTATACATGTTATGTGAAATAGTTCGTTAGAACTAAAACACATTCATTTAAATAAATACATTATTAGAACTAACGCCAACAGAGTCATTCTTTATTCATTTAGTATTCAAGTACTGGTGGAACTTTTGTTTTAAGTAAACGCTTAGATGTCCTCTTTTGATTATTGGGTATTGATAAATATTGTCGGTTGTAATAAACTGATTCCATGCATTGCTTTTGTGGTTGTGTGGTAGAGGATAGTAGAAACGGGAGGAGCAGTAAAAAACGGGTGGGCCAGTCTTCTGCAGAGAACCAAGGAAGATAGGCCAAGTTCGGGGATCAAGTCCTAAACATTAGAGTGGGGGACTCATCAAGAAACGCAATGGTATGTGATGTCATCAGAAATGATCATATCAACGTGAAATATGCACATTTCATTAAATTGGCTTTGGATAAACACCCACATTGCAAAGGATGAATGACATTTGCCTTTCATAAAATCAACAAACACAAAACACATAAAGGATATTTTCTTCTAATGGTGTGCATGTTTTAAACTCCAAGAACCAATACAAATGTTTTCCATGGAACTTGCAGTACCAAAATGAAACATTTCACCTTTAGTTGTTTGTTATTTTTCATAGGTTTTATAGTGCAGTAGTGTAGTGTCGGTCTTCAAACCTGACGTTTGATCCTGAGGTTGGCTATAATGCGTCAATTCAGAGAGGACATTCAATCAATGGTTCTCATTTTAGCTGGGGGGGACTGAGTCCACCCTCTGAAAAAAGTGGGTGGACTCCGTCCACCCGTGTGTACCCTCGACTTGAGCCCTGGCACAGTTGCATCACTACCTGAATTCTAGCATTCATGTCAATTGGTGGCAGCTTCGAGGAACTTCAAACAATTTTGGGATCACTTTAGTATAAATGACCTTGACTCTTTGCACACTTTTGAGCATACAACTATGCAAAAATAAATACTGTGCTTACTTGTGATTTACAACAATTTTAATTATTTAAACAAAGTTCATTTGGTGGTAACTGGTGTACCCCATTCATTTGCTAATTTTTTTCAATGTTCCAAACTTAAATTATTACACATTTTTTTATAGCATTAGTTCATGCTTAACAGTATATCTAAGTAAAGAATACTTAAAACATTTCCATATAAGTCACAATTCACACAGCAAAGTGCAACACTTTCTTCATCTGTGGGTACATTTCCTATTGTTATGAGAGAAACATTTTTTTTAGTCCATATGTCAAACTTATAGTTGACTGGCAAGCCAATCGTCCTTTTGTTTGAGGGTTTCTCTAATGCACTACGCGTTTTGGGCTCTGAATGCCGTTCATTAGGTGCAGAGCAGTACCTTGTTTCAATGATTTAAGTTCTGAAAATTAAAAATAACATATATTTCTGTTCAGTTCCTTCATCATTAGTTGTTCAGCAAATATTGTCATCATAGTTACTATTTTCATTTTTTGGCAATATTGATATTGAACCTCAAATACATTTAATTCTGAAGATTTTGTCTTCTTAAAAACATCTCAAACGTGTCAGTACTGCTTTTGCAGTTGAATATGGCTCTATGATTGCTCTTCCTTAAAGCACCGGTAGATCTTTCGGTCTGTGAATAAAACGAAGAATGTTCATTTTTTGGACTGTCTATGGCTCTGTTGTGTGTGGGTTTTGTGCTGGGAACAGTCGCTAGATCATAGCACTGTGCCCCAGTCACAAAACCCTGATTAACTGATTCTAGAGTATATTGCATTTTTCTATCCCCATGTGGTTAGCGCTGCTCACCTCTATTCGATCGCTTCCCAGGGTGGCTTTGTTTCCTTTCACCAGTCCGTCTAGCGTTCTTGCCTCTGGTCTGATAGTGTTTGTTCACTCCTTAGTTCGTTCGTCCTTTCGTGGCGCTCCTGGCAGTGGAGGGTGAATTCTTGGTATCGTCCAGGTTTGCTTATCGCGTTACCGGGGTTTTGTTGGTTGAGATGGCAACCATGATCTAATTACTCCTTTTTCTCTTTCCATGTGGACACGATTGTCTATCTCTGTGGTTTTCATGCGCGCCATCTTGTAGAGACTACTGATGACGAGTTACCGTATTGAATGATACTGATTCTTTCTCATAATGCGTGTCTATAACTGCTTTGCTGGTATTTTCCAGGGCTCTGACTCATGATATTTGTTAAGTTGTTTGTGAAGATGGACACTTCATTCATCTTTTGATTATGTTCGCGGAGTTTTATAATCTTGGAAACCAACTGTTTTGAGTGGCAATCATTATTCAAATGACTTATGCTCTCTAGTGGTCTGTGTTGGTCATACTTGCCCCGGTGTATTTAATCGGATATATCCGAAAACGCTCACGCTGTGGTTAATGAAGTGTGCATTTCAATAGTCTTAAGCCGTATTACAGCAATTTTATTCAAACTTCTTTATATGTTATAAAAAGCAACTTAGGTCCCAATCAGCATTCATGCCATTCGGCTGCATGGAATTCAGTTTCTCAATCCAGTATGTTTCTTTCTGTAGTAGCATTTTATTGAGGTTTCCTCCTCTCCTTGGTACTTTTATTTGTTCAAAAATAATAAATCTTATTTGGGCAATATTGTGTCTCTCTTTTTTGAAGTGTTGTGTTACTGGGGATTTGATGGCGCCTGTTCTTATATTGGATTTATGTTCTGACCATCTTGTTTTTACTTTCCTTGTACCCTTTATGAGGATGACAATGTGTTGTACCTTTGAAATGTTCCTGAGTCAGGAAAATGTCAAAGGTACAACACCGTGTCATAACTGCAATAACCTAATTACAGTTAACACCATCACTCATCCTCATAAAGGGTACAAGATAAATCTCCATCACTCGTCCACATGCGACTACAAGAATGTAATATATGGCATAAGATGCCCCTGCGGTCTATATTATGTGGGAATGACAACAAGGAAAGTAAAAACAAGATGGTCAGAACATAAGTGCAATATAAGAACAGGTGCCATCAATTCCCCAGTAACACAACACTTCAAGAAAGAGAGACACAATATTGCCCAAATAAGATTTATTATTTTTGAACAAATAAAAGTACCAAGGAGAGGAGGAAACCTCAATAAAATGCTGCTACAGAAAGAAACATACTGGATTGAGAAACTGAATTCCATGCAGCCGAATGGCATGAATGCTGATTGGGACCTAAATTGCTTTTTATAACATATAAAGAAGTTTTAATAAAATTGCTGTAATACGGCTTAAGACTGTTGAAATGCACACTTCGTTAACCACAGCGTGAGCGTTTTAGGATATATCTGATTAAATACACCGGGGCAAGTATGACCAACACACACCACGAGAGAGCATAAGTCATTTGAATAATGATTGCCACTCAAAACAGTTGGTTTCCAAGATTATAAAACTCTGCAAACATAATCAAAAGATGAATGAAGTGTCCATCTTCACAAACAACTTAACAAATATCTTGAGTCAGAGCCCTGGAAAATACCAGCAAAGCAGTTATAGACACGCATTATGAGAAAGAATCAGTGTCATTCAATACAGTAACTCGTCATCAGTAGTCTCTACAAGATGGCGTGCGGTGAAAACCACAGAGATAGACACTCGTGTCCACATGGAAAGAGAAAAAGGACTAATTAGAACATGGTTGCCATCACAACCAACAAAACCACGGGAACGCGATAAGCAAACATGGATGATACGAAGAATTCACCCTCCGCTGCCAGGAGCGCCACTAAAGAACGAATGAACTAAGGAGTGAACAAACACTATCAGACCAGAGGAAAGAACGCTAGACGGACTGGTGAAAGGAAACAAAGCCACCCTGGGAAGCGATCGAACAGAGGTGAGCAGCGCTAACCACACGGACATAGAAAAATGCAATATACTCTAGAATCAGTTAATCAGGGTTTTGTGACTGGGGCACAGCGCTATGATCTAGCGACTGTTCCCAGCACAGAACCCACACACAACACAGCCATAGACAGTCCAAAAAACGAACATTCTTTGTTTTATTCACAGACCGAAAGATCAACCGGTGCTTTAAGGAAGAGCTATCGTAGAGCCATATTCAACTGCAAAAGCAGCACTGACATGTTTGAGATGTTTTTAGGAAGATAAAATCTTCAGAATTAAAGGTATTTGAGGTTCAATATCAATATTGCCAAAAAATGAGAATAGTAACTATGCTGATAATATTTGCTGAACAAATAATGATGAAGGAAATTAACAGAAATATATGTTATTTTTAATTTTTAGAACTTAAATCATTGAAACAAGGTACTGGTCCGCACCTGATGAAGGGCATTCAGAGCCCGAAACGTGTAGTGCATTAGAGGAACCCTTAAACAAAAGGACGATTGGCTTGCTAGTCAACTATAAGTTTGACATATGGACTCAAAAAAAAATTCTCTCATAACAATAGGAAATGTACCCACAGATTTAGAAAGTGTTACACTTTGTTGTGTGAATTGTGACTTATATGGAAATGTTTTAAGTATTCTTTACTTAGATATACTGTTAAGCATGAAGTAATGCTATAAAAAAATGTGTAATAATTTAAGTTTGGAACATTGAAAAAAATTAGCAAATGAATGGGGTACACCAGTTACCACCCAATGAACTTTGTTTAAATAATTAAAATTGTTTTAAATCACAAGTAAGCACAGTATTTATTTTTGCATAGTTGTATGCTCAAAAGTGTGCACGGAGCCAATGTCATTTATGCTAAAGTGATCCCAAAATTGTTCTATGTATACTAGATTCTGAAGTCCCGAATCTGACTCTGTTAGCACCTTAAAATCATGAGGAATAGATTTGAAATGTATGTACCAAAGCGAGAAAGCTCTTATAAGAAAGGTGTGCTCCTCTACACTACTGTTATTATAGCTTCGAAGAACTTCCCCTGCAAACAACGAAGCCTAGTGTGTAGCTGAAACATGGATGCGCGAGGCCGCGCACTGCACTCTGATTCTCCCAGCCGAGGGTCCACTTGGTCTTTTGGCTGCAGAAGGCGCTGACAGTGGCCATGCAGTATTAATAGGAAGAGAGCGTGCTATTTCTATCGCCACTTATATGCTCTGACATTTTGACATTTCCTGAAGTGCAGAATGTTTCTGGGAAAACAACAACATGCCTTTTACTGAAAAATTAATTATCTTGGCACTTTCCCATAGCGATGAAGCAAAGCAGTCGAGTGTGGAGAGAAAAATTAGATGGCAACAGAGGGAGGATAACGCGGGAAGGCCCACATTACGGGAGAAAGGATTTAATTAGGCGCTGCCGATCAGCAGGGATTTGGATGACTAACTTTTTTTTAGTCTGTGTTACATTTCAAGCAATTAATGAATTAGGCGTTAGTTTAAATTTCATGTACTAAATAAATCAGAGATGTTGTCTGTTAGTAGATTTTCTCTTGTGGGTAGTGGATTATTTGTCACATGGTGTCTTTCCCATCGAGTGTGCTTGATATGGATGGAGCAGGAATATACTCATGTGGCAAAGGCTGTGTAATAGTGCACTTGATGCTCTCTGTCTGGATTTACTGTTTCAAATCAACATACAAGTCTAAGTGAAATGCTAGTGCCTACTCTGTTTAGCCCAAAGGAAGCTTCATTTCAGTCTACAATGTTTTTGTGTGGTTTTAGATTCGGTTTTATTAGAGATAGCTCCGGTTATGTGAGGGGAATTGAGGCTGTCTGAAGGATGCTCTTTTTATGCTCTTTTTATGCACTAATTGTTCTCTGACCGAGTCAACAGTAACACACCCTTTTTTGGACTCCCTTTCTTAACTCAATCCCCTGCAGCCCCCACCATTTTATGCACAATGTTGTCATCACGTAACCGGATGTTGCCACCCAGTGATGGGTCCAATTACAATTTCCCCAAAAAATCGAGGATTCATTTAGTGCATATAATAAGGACATACTTCAGTACCATTAGTGCATATGATAGCCATTGACAGTGGCGCTCAGTTTACAGAAGTGTACATGCACAAGTTACTAACCATCATGAGGTGCCGTAATGGCGTCATCACGTAATGTAGACATATTCAATATAGTGTTTACAGAACATTTTCAAAATACTACTTTTTATACTAGAGGTAATGTATGTAATCGTTTGCATAGTTTTTTCTCCCAAAAATGAATTGTGAGTCCTCTGTACCCTTTCACTTCCTATTGCCTCTTTTGTTCTGCAATATGGTTTTGTGGATTTTTTGTCATGGTAAACTGCACTTTTTTCTTTTTTCCTGTCCCTGCACATTTACCTGATCTTGAATGTTGGAAGCCTGTGAATAATCACACGCCTTCTACTCTCTCCTCTTGTTCTCTTGGGGGTGCTATGAAGCGGCTGTATCTCGTGATGAGCACTTTTAAAAGCAACAATAATTGCATAAAAACATAGCTTTTGCGGATTTGTAAGTGAACGTGAGCTATACATTTTTTAATTTGCGCTATTAGGTGCTGTGTACGTGCCACAGATAAGCCACATCTAATGCATTGGAGCACAGGTAGGAGGGAGATGGCATGTGAGGATTAACACAGAGTTTGTGGGTGTTGCTTGGTAATTTACCCACCCCTTATCTGCCTATGGCCATAGTAAATCCTATGTCAATTCCCACCCACAACCGACCCCTCCCCACCCAAATAACATCCTCCTGTGATCTCTTTGAACTCCCTCTATCAAGCATTTTAATAAACCAATAGCATGCTAGGGTTCTTTCTAAGGAGTCTGCTGAGAGTAAATGGCTTAATTACATCGCTACTGGTGTAATCAAAAAGCCTTAAGCAAGTGTGCCTTCAGTCACTTGATGTATATCTCTTCCATGCACTGAAGTCTTTTTAAAAACAAGCAAGTCCAAGCCAACAGTTTTAGCTTGAGGTAGTAGATACACATTGCCAGTGCTTGTTTGGTATGTTATTGATATGTTATTGGTATTTGTAAAACATGCATATGCTATTGCTATGAGCTCATAGTACCGTAGGTCTGCATGGGAGTTGATCAAAGTACTCTCTCGATGAAGTCAAATCTACATCAGAGCATATAAGTGATAGAGCGGCTCCACGGGGTGTCCCCTGGTCAGTGTTCAGTAGAGCAGTTTTATTACCACACTGTGTTCTGGTATACCTTGGTCTAGCTGAAGGGTGAGGTGTAAGCTATGCGTGAGCATGAACGCCATTGTCTTACAATACGTACGTGATGAGTCTCAATGTGACATTTGCTATGACCGTGTGTTGGACTGTGCCGCATCATATGTGTGCATTGTTGGATACTGAGTGCTATGCAGCTATAGATGGAATTGGTTAGGGTGCCGTAATGTCATTATTATTCTACTTGATTGCATTATTCATCACGGCAGCAATAATGTCAACTTTTGATCAGGAAAGATCAGTATGGTAACCCCCTTTTGCTTCTTTCTGTAGTTTTCAGTGTCTATAAGAAGAGCCAGGATTTTAGGCTTTTTCTGAAGACACGATGATCCCATTTACTTTGAATGAAATGAGGCGGTGGTTACAGAGTCTGGCAGTCTGCAGAGAGAGAGAGGCACCTCCCATATGAGTGTTTCTGCAGTGATACGTGCATCGACATGGTGCCCACCCATCACTGACATGTCATGCGTGTGCCCTGACGCATGGCACTGAATCTCGTGGTCTTGAGTGAAGTGTCAAAAGAAATAAGCAAGTATCAATGCAATATGGTCAAACATGTGTCATGATCGGTGTTGTTGCATCGCGTGCCAAGGCATTCAGGATATATGCACATACAGGTGACGGGAAACAATGACAATTTGTCATTTAACCTTAATATGTTTTAAGTTTGTAGAATGTGAGATTAGTGGGGAAGATACAAGGCAGAGGGTGATGATTAGATCAGATCAAGAGGATCAGTGTATTCTTACTAGACCCTGAGATTGCATCCTATGGCTCTCAGGACTTGTTCTACTGCAGCCCCATGATCCCTCACCATTGACTACAATGTTGATGGGATTTGTACTGGGGAGACCCGCGGCCGGCCCATAGAGTCTGCGTTTGCTTCAGAGTACTTTAAGACAAGATAGCTGCACCTTTGAGATGGATGGGGGTGCAGGTTTTCTACTCCAACACCAATCAATAAGGACAACTCAATGGTTTGGCAAAGGGAGTCATTTTAATGACAAGTACAAAAAACGGCGAGTCATGGAAATTGACAGTGATGCGATAGTCTGCCTCGCTTCAACTCCGACGAACTTCATTCAAACAATAACATTTATACTCAAAACTCGTCATAATTGACATGTAACACTTAAAAGTTAACATGCAATTCTATTGGTTAGGAAAGGGTAACTTTAATAAAGGTACTTTATCTGTATATGAGAGGATTGGATAGACACTATCAGGTGGGCGTCTAAGCCCTTCCTTCTAACATTACTCTTGTAGACGTCATTAAGAGTATGACGTCCCATTAGTTCTACTATCTATAGGACCCTAGATTATCTGGTCCATTGTGATTGGGTTGGCTTCAATCCTCAATCATGCATAAATCTCCACTTTACTTACCAGCACGCAGAATGGTCAGCCAGGTGCAGGGTGCCCCACGATTCACCCGGCCTTCCTTCAATCAATCATTACTTTAGTGGCTATGTGACAATTAGTTGGCAGTGGTTGGCCTCGAAACTGTATCTTCTAGTCAGGAAAAGTTATGACATCTCTGTCTGGGCGACTGCCACACGTAGGTGTGGACCCGTGCCTCTTTTTGCTGGGATGGTCACGTGCTACTCACACCAGGAATCTGCCTAGTTTCCCTCAATTTGTGCATTTAGTTCTTATTCGGCTTGCCACCTGCCTATGCCTCCTTATCTCAGCTACTGTTCACTCCTTCTATTGGTCTAACCTTGGCTCTTTCCTGGCGCACGTTGCCTCTGCTGAGTTTCGATTCAGCCATCTCTTCTCGTTTTATCTGGAATACGAATCCTGTCCTGTTTGGCCTCTAGTAACCTGAGTTGATTCTGCTTTTGTGTAAAGTGGACTTGCACTTATGTAATGTGCTTCGTTGAGGTAGATATGTATAGGTGGCGCTTGCTGCGGTCTATCTTCTACTAAGCATAGCAAGCCACACTGTTTTCTTAGCTTTCTTGCGTTTTCAAGCATATGTACATGCGTTAGCTGGTTGAATGACTTCATCCTGCTTTACAGCTTAACAGGCCGATTCATGGAATAATTAGCGCGGCGCAAGTGGCCAAAAACGTGCGAATCGCAGTGCAATTGCGAAAATCGCACGAAAAGCAGCGCGCGTCGATTCATGGAAGGCCGTGCGCGAGAAAACCAGCGGATGTGCGATAAAAAAGTGCGCGGCGCACGTTGGCGCACAGGCCATCTAACAGCGTGCGCCAGGTCACAGCGAAAATCGCACAGGCCACAGCGAAATTCGCACATAGCGCGGCGCACGCAACAAAAGTAGGCGGAACACGGGCGTAACACTCGGAATGGGGAACAACTTGCCAAAACGTGGGCGTCACGGGGGAAGTACAGGGCACAAGTGCGCGGAACGCCCACACGCTCGCCTACAACACGTATTCATGGAATAGAATAGGGGAAAAAAGCGCACGCTCAAACCAGCGCACAGGCACAAACACGACCGCCACAAGAAAGCAGGCGGTAGCGTCTCTGCGGCTGTAAGAAATGTGCGCCAAAAGGTGCGCCAACAAATAGCACCTATATACTGCCATGATGAATGTCCCATACTGTGGCCCTCCAGGAAAAATGACGTGCAAAGGGGTACCCACAAACACGGACACCCGCTGACAAAAAATACGTGTGCGTGTATACCGGGGTGCGCGGGAAGTCTAACACGCGATTTCAGCAGGGTACGTGCATCACAGGGGTTCGCGTGAAGTTATTCACGCGATCGGGCCTGGGGGAGCGGGCTACGTGTATTTCAGGGGTTCGCGTGAAGTTTCTCACGCGATCGGGCCTGGGGGAGCGTGCTACGTGTATTTCAGGGGTTCGCGTGAAGTTTCTCACGCGATCGGGCCTGGGTTAGCGTGCTACGTGTATTTCAGGGGTTCGCGTGAAGTTTCACACGCGATCGGGTCTGGGGGAGCGGGCTACGTGTATTACAGGGGTTCGCGTGAAGTTCCTCATGCGATCGGGCCTGGGGGATCGTGCTACGTGTATTTCAGGGGTTCGCGTGAAGTTTCACACGCGATCGGGCCTGGGGGAGCGGGCTACGTGTATTACAGGGGTTCGCGTGAAGTTCCTCACGCGATCGGGCCTGGGGTAGCGGGCTACGTGTATTACAGGGGTTCGCGTGAAGTTCCTCACGCGATCGGGCCTGGGGGAGCGGGCTACGTGTATTCCAGGGGTGCGCGTGAAGTTCCACACGCGAATAGCCTGGGCGCGTGTATTTCAGGGGTGCGCGTGAAGTTCCACACGCGAATAGCCTGGGCGCGTGTATTTCAGGGGTGCGCGTGAAGTTCCACACGCGAATAGCCTGGGGGCGCGTGTATTCCAGGGGTGCGCGTGAAGTTCCACACGCGAATAGCCTGGGCGCGTGTATTTCAGGGGTGCGCGTGAAGTTCCACACGCGAATAGCCTGGGCGCGTGTATTTCAGGCGTGCGCGGGAAGTTCCACACGCGAATAGCCTGGGCGCGTGTATTTCAGGGGTGCGCGGGAAGTTCCACACGCGAATAGCCTGGGCGCGTGTATTTCAGGGGTGCGCGGGAAGTTCCACACGCGAATAGCCTGGGCGCGTGTATTTCAGGGGTGCGCGGGAAGTTCCACACGCGAATAGCCTGGGCGCGTGTATTTCAGGGGTGCGCGGGAAGTTCCACACGCGAATAGCCTGGGGGCGCGTGTATTTCAGGGGTGCGCGGGAAGTTCCACACGCGAATAGCCTGGGCGCGTGTATTTCAGGGGTGCGCGGGAAGTTCCACACGCGAATAGCCTGGGCGCGTGTATTTCAGGGGTGCGCGGGAAGTTCCACATGTGATTTGACAGTGTGGGTCCTCCCAGGTGTACCCTGTACACCCTCCACGGCCCCTGCAGGCAGCCCACACCACAGGGGACTACCCTGCATCCCTGGTCATGTCCCGCAGGCAGCCCACCCACCATGGGCATGCCCCCCAGCAAAGGCACATGTCTCCTTGAACTAATGAACACCAACTCATGTCCCCTTGCACCCCCACCCCCCAGCACTGTGGGGCACCTGCCAGCAGGCCCCCACCCATGTCCAACTCATGTCCCCCACCACCCCCACCCCCCAGCACTGTGGGGCACCTGCCAGCAGGCCCCCACCCATGTCCAACTCATGTCTCCCACCACCCCCACCCCACAGCCACCAGGGTCACCCTCCACCAGGCCCCCACTCATGTCTCCCACCACCCCCACACCCCAGCCACCAGGGGCACCCTCCACCAGGCCCCCACTCATGTCACCCACCACCCCCACACCCCAGCAGTGCAGGGTCACCCTCCACCAGGCCCCCACTCATGTCACCCACCACCCCCACACCCCAGCAGTGCAGGGGCAGCCTCCACCAGGCCCCCACTCATGTCTCCCACCACCCCCACACCCCAGCCACCAGGGGCACCCTCCACCAGGCCCCCACTCATGTCTCCCACCACCCCCACACCCCAGCAGTGCAGGGTCACCCTCCACCAGGCCCCCACTCATGTCACCCACCACCCCCACACCCCAGCAGTGCAGGGGCAGCCTCCACCAGGCCCCCACTCATGTCTCCCACCACCCCCACACCCCAGCAGTGCGGGGGCACCCTCCACCAGGCCCCCACTCATGTCACCCACCACCCCCACACCCCAGCAGTGCAGGGTCACCCTCCACCAGGCCCCCACTCATGTCTCCCACCACCCCCACCCCCCAGCCACCAGGGGCACCCTCCACCAGGCCCCCACTCATGTCACCCACCACCCCCACCCCCCAGCCACCAGGGTCACCCTCCACCAGGCCCCCACTCATGTCTCCCACCACCCCCACCCCCCAGCCACCAGGGGCACCCTCCACCAGGCCCCCACTCATGTCTCCCACCACCCCCACACCGCAGCAGTGCGGGGGCACCCTCCACCAGGCCCCCACTCATGTCACCCACCACCCCCACCCCCCAGCCACCAGGGGCACCCTCCACCAGGCCCCCACTCATGTCACCCACCACCCCCACACCCCAGCAGTGCAGGGTCACCCTCCACCAGGCCCCCACTCATGTCTCCCACCACCCCCACCCCCCAGCCACCAGGGGCACCCTCCACCAGGCCCCCACTCATGTCTCCCACCACCCCCACACCCCAGCAGTGCAGGGTCACCCTCCACCAGGCCCCCACTCATGTCACCCACCACCCCCACACCCCAGCAGTGCAGGGTCACCCTCCACCAGGCCCCCACTCATGTCACCCACCACCCCCACACCCCAGCAGTGCAGGGGCAGCCTCCACCAGGCCCCCACTCATGTCTCCCACCACCCCCACACCCCAGCAGTGCAGGGTCACCCTCCACCAGGCCCCCACTCATGTCACCCACCACCCCCACACCCCAGCAGTGCAGGGTCACCCTCCACCAGGCCCCCACTCATGTCACCCACCACCCCCACACCCCAGCAGTGCAGGGGCAGCCTCCACCAGGCCACCACTCATGTCTCCCACCACCCCCACACCCCAGCAGTGCAGGGTCACCCTCCACCAGGCCCCCACTCATGTCACCCACCACCCCCACACCCCAGCAGTGCAGGGGCAGCCTCCACCAGGCCCCCACTCATGTCTCCCACCACCCCCACACCCCAGCAGTGCGGGGGCACCCTCCACCAGGCCCCCACTCATGTCACCCACCACCCCCACCCCCCAGCCACCAGGGGCACCCTCCACCAGGCCCCCACCCATGTCCCCCTGCCCCCAGGTCCTGACGATACACAATCATGGCAGTAATGGGCAGCATACCCAGCACAAACACCCAGGCAAGGATTGCATCCACCCACATAGTGAATGCAATTACATGACACAACCCCAATGGCAAGTATGTAAATGAACACATGTCCGTCACACACACATACACAATGGCTGCAAGTGAATGTCAAAACCCATATCATGACATGTATGAAACCAAAGACAAAATAAGACAAGTGGAAGTAAAAATAAAAAATGTATTAAAGATAAAAAATAAGTAAACAAATCAAACATACAACTATGTGGATAATAAAATAAATGGTCCATGTTGGAGAACAAAAGTAAAAATCAAGAAACGAAAAAGGAATACAAAAACAAATGTTGACCAAAGCAATATCGAGTAGAAGCAAAAGAATGAAAAACCATTTCCACATGGTGAACACAATAATGAAAAAAAGAAAATGTTCCTTCAAAAAACAAACTAAATACAGGAATGTACCAGGGTCCATGAGCCCAACACCATAAAGGAAACCTACTACTACCTAATGAAAAAAATATATACAAAAAAGTGGCCATTGTCCGAGCGGTCCAAAATAATAAAAACAAATAAAGGAAACCTAACACTAACTAACTATATAACTATATACAAAGGCAGCGGGCAAGTCCTGCGGCTCACTTGTTGATGTTGCTGGCCAGGGCATCATCGAACTCCATGTCGATGTCCTGGAGGCGGGACTCTGTCCTGGCCCCGAGGTCTCGCAGGGATAACCCCATGTTCAGCTCAAACTCCCTGCGAGCTTCCTCGAGGCACTCAGCCCGCCTCAACGCCCGACGCATGGAGAACTCCGCCCTGACCATGGCGAGCCGCTCCTCTTCCGCCCGCTGCCGCTCCGCACCTATCCGCTGGACCAACTGCTCCCACACGGAAGACACCACCATCCCAGGGTTGCCCTGCCCTCCGGCCGATGCCTGCCCCTCTGATCTTGATGGCCCCGAGCCATGATGCCTCCCACGTCGAGCCCGCTGCTGCCTCCGACGCCACTGCCTCTGCCAGCACGACGGCATCCAGGCTGATGGAAACCACCGACGCCGTCGTGCACGTGCCCTGCCTGATGATGCTGTCACATCTTCCATCTGCTGGGGTCCAGTTGCTGTGTTGTCCACCCCTGCTGGACCTCCGACTCCCAACTATGGCAGGGATGGGATCCCCACCGAGCTGGCTGCATTGGTCGGGGCAGGTCCACAGGGGGCCCTGGTGGCATCTGGGCTGGAAGACGGCAAGGAGAACGACTGGTGGATAGCCTGCACAGAGGAGGAGAGGGCCGCCACATTGGCCAACACATGCAGGAAACCCCCGAACATGGCCGATCCCAATTGGGCCACGTCGGCACGGTGCACTTCGTGATGACGTGCGTGCTCCTCCCGGGAAGCACGCACGGCATCATGAATCACAGCCGTGCGCATCGCGACCCCAATCAGGACCTTCTCCGCACGGCCAGGGGTTCCCACGTCCGCAGGTGGAGGGGAGTCAGGTGACATGGACATCCCCTCTACCTGCGGACAGGCCTGGGACGGGGCATCCCTGCTGGTGCATGGTGGTGCACTCACAGGGTCAGGGACAGCGACATGCACAGGCCCCTCCACGGTGACCTGTGCTGCCTCCTGCCCCTGGCCCTGGACTGCACCACTTGCACCAGCAGGGATGCCCCCACCAGGCCCCATGTGTGCCCCAGTGGCGGCCTCCTCCTCCTCTGTGCAAACCACCAACCTGGATGGCTCCTCACCGTCTCCCACCGTAGCAGGCCCCTGTGGGGGCTCACCCACCCCTTCCGCTGCAGCCGTGGGGGCATCCCCGCCGCCTTGCTCCACAGCGCCGTCTCCGCCCTCTTCTTCACTAGCCGCTGCGTAGAGGGAGACAAAGAACACAAGCATCAGGGCACTGTACAATGGTCCCCTAGACAGGAAGCAATAGCAGATGAGCACCACTGTCAAAGTACACTTCCATCATGTCCCTCCACAACACATGGGTCAGTCCAGGCAAAACACACACAGTAACAGGCATGGTGCATGCCATGGACATTTCCATGCATGTCCAATGGACTCTTGAAACATTCAATGATATGTAACTCACATACATCATGGCTCATGCCTATCACATGCACACACTTCACCTCAGTCACATCCATCTGGCCCCAAACACACCAAACACAGCGGATACAAGGGTAATTTGGCTGCTTTACTGAATCTGTGCATTGTCACACACATGTGTCATGCATCCATGGCATGCACAAGTCACAGACACGCAGGTCAGGCACACAGACATGGCTACCATATATGTACCTGGCATCAGCACCCATCCCTCACCCCCACCCATGTCCAGGTACAGAGACTGGCATGCTCTCATGTTCAAAATCTGCATAGGGCTCCCCATGCGGCATTTCAACACATGCAACAACCATGTGCGTCACACATCACTGGTCGCACATGCATTACCATGATGTCCCTGCACACATACATGCATACATGGCCTATGGCACACATACAGGCAAGTATCATAGAACCAGCACACCGCAACATGCCCTGTCTCACACAGTAATGCATGGACACTTACCGCTCAACTCCAGACGGGCCTCCCTCTCAAGGATCTGGGCGTGGAGCGCTGGGCGTACGCGTTCCAGGACCCTCATCTGGATGGAACTCATGCGGCCCCGGCCCCCCTCCACGAGGCGCCGGGCCTTCACAAGGGTCCTGGACCTCAAGTCCTCCCAGCGCTTCTTGATCTTCAGGACGTCGCGGGTTGCCACCCCCTCCGCGTTGATGGCAACCACACAGTCGGCCCAGATCCTCTGCCGTCCTTCCTTGCTGGCGCAGGACGATCCAAAGAGGGCATCATACTGCCCCAGGACATGCTCCACCAGGACACCAACTTCGGTGACAGTGAAGCTGGTGCCCCTCTGCCCCTCTGGCCTGGGGTAGCCACTGGTGCCAGATGTGGAAGTGCCCGACATGGCAACCCCAGAGGCAGGTGTGGGTGGGCAACTGGGTCCTGGGGCTGGGCTGTGGAGCGATGTAATCCCAGTCGGGAGTCTTCAGTTCCAGCAGGGGTGGACACAGCAACTGGACCCCTGCAGATGGCTGATGTGCAGGCACCAAATGGCAGGGCACGGTGGCAGCAGGCAGGCAGCAGCAGATGGCACGTGGGAGGCTTCTCGGGGCACTGGGGGGCAGTAACTCGGCCTTCTGGGCAGGAGCGTGGTCTTCCGTGTGTTTTCGCGTGGCCAGCTTGATACGGAGTGATTTGGCACGTGAAAATCCTGCACGTCAGCGTGAAATCCGAGGAAAGGCCCTTAGCGCGTAAGCGCGTCAGCACGCATACGCGATTCTATTGGACCAGAGTCCCTCAGCGCGTAAGCGCGTCTGTGACGTGACCCGCACGGGTGTTCCCCACTCAGCACGTGATGACGGGGCACACGTGGAGATACTGCACGTCAGAGTGTCATCGCGTGTAATTGGACAAAAGTGCGCGTACACGCGATTGGCCTATGTACGTGTATTTAATGGGTGCGCGGGCACTTACACACGCAAGTACGTCAGCGAACCTGTATCCCGTGGTGCGTGTGAATTTCCACACGCTATTGGACTGGGAACTGGATTCCAGGGGTGCGCGGGTCACACGCTGTATCCCGTGGTGCGTGTGAATTTCCACACGCTATTGGACTGGGAACTGGATTCCAGGGGTGCGCGGGTCACACGCTCGCCTAGAACACGCGCAAAGCATAAATTTGCGGACTTTAACAATAACAAGCTCAGACGCCAGGATGAACATACCGTTCCTAGCAGCAGTGGCAGTGGGCTACCAAAGGAGGAGGAGGAGGATAGTCAGGGCCAGAATATTCACACCCAGAACCAGCCTTTTCGGGATGCCTGATGACCAGGTGTATGGGAGGTACAGGTTTCCACCACACATTATACTGGACCTGGTGAGTGAGTGGGAGGATGACCTCACATCACCCACCCTGTGCTCCCAAGCACTCAGCCCCCTGGAGAAGGTCCTCAATGTACTGCACTTCTTAGCCACTGGATCATTTCAGCGGACAAGTGCCATAGTGGGTGGGGTGTCACAGGCCACCCAGTCACGCTGCCTACACCAGGTCTTGAACATCATCACTGCACGCCCATCAGTCCGCAGGCACATATACCTGCCCAGAACACCTGCAGAAAGGCATGCTGCCGCCCTGGATTTTTACGCTGTGGCACGATTCCCCAAAGTGCTAGGTGCCATCGACTGCACCCATGTGGCTCTACGTCCCCCCAGGGCATCTGAGCACATCTATAGGAACCGCAAGCACTGGCATTCCATCAACGTGCAGGTAGCATGTAATGCCAAGGGAATCATCACCTCAGTATATGCCAACTATCCCGGCTCCACCCACGACAGCTTCATTTACCGAATGTCCACCCTAAGCCGGGACCTAGAAGCTGGGCGGCATGGCGATACATGGCTGCTTGGTGAGTATGTATGCCACTGCACATGCATGCATGTTGGATACTGAGCAAGGTCACAACCCCACCAATGATACCAATCACCACCTCCACAGGGGACAGTGCCTACCCTCTCAGCCCCCACATGATGACGCCAATTCGGAACCCCACCACGCCACCCCAGGTAAGATATAACACAGCCCACATTACAACCAGGGGCATAGTGGAGCGCACATTCGGAGTGCTAAAGTCACGCTTTCGCTCCCTTGACCGTTCTGGCGGGCAGCTGTTATACGCTCCCCCAGTAGTGTGCAGGATCATAGTGGCAGCATGTGTCCTGCACAACGTTGCAACACGCCGGGGCCTGGCCATGGACATGGTGGTGGCCCCACATCCCCAACCACATGCACAGCCGCTGCGCATGGGAGGGGAAAGGGCACGGGGGGAGGCAGCCCGTACACAGCTAGTGGCTAATTACTTCACATAGAAATCACACCCCTGTGGAGTGCACACTGCCCTGGCACATTCCATCTGACAATCAATGATGACTCAACCTGACACTGATCCTGAATGTCTGGAGAATGAACCGGGAATACCATGTCAGCCTGAGATTGTTCACCTGGAAGTGTCACAATGTGTGCATCCCTACCCACACAGACACCACCAATGCAGTTTTGTGAAGTTACACATTGAAGCAGCTAAAATGAATACCCACTTGCAAAATGCAACAAGAGGACAGTGCCATGTCAGCCAACCCAACCCCAGCACCGCCACACGACACACCGTGCCATGTCATGCTAATTGCAGGTAAACAAAGTAATTAGAAACCTGCAACACCTGAAATGCTCACAGCAATGCCGGACCAACAACATACTTGAGCACGTACTACCATTAACATGACATCACAAATGTTACATATTAGTAGTCTCACCACCTGGAAATGCCTGCACTCCCACCACTACCAACTGTGCAGTGTTGTCGCCATGTAGAGTTGTAGGTGCACTGCTGCCAACATGGACCCCATCTCCAGACTAGAGGTCCTTGTGTGGACATGAGGAAGGGACCTGCAAATTGGGAGGTAGACACAGAAGAAGAGTTACACATCAATGCAACATGCAGTGTACAACACAACAGCAATATGCACTAGGAATGTATACACAGTATTGACTACAGACTGCCCACACAGCTCATGGGAGTCCAACGTCACTGTGTAATTCACTGTCACTTGGGCACACCCTTTGCAAGCCCATGGAAACGGGAAGCAGGAGGGGTGTGTGTGACTCAAACCCAAGCATCTGAACCAAATACATTACAAGCCTGCATGTGCCCAGCCACAATGCAGCGTATGCCCACAGGAACCACGGAAGCCAACAGATCGTCCCAAAAAAATTGGGAATAAAAGAAATCAAAATAAAAATAAGAAACAATCAAAAATGGCCATTGATGGGCCCGGGGGGGTTGGGGAGGCCACCCAGGAGGTCCGAGGACAGGATGCACACCAGAACCCACCTGCGTGGATCCTGGGAAGATAAAACACCTCCATGGGCTCATGGCCCACACGGCTACCCTATTGTGGGAGTATCACTGCTGTCGCTATTATCACCCTGTGCAGCTGCATCCGGAGGTGGTTGCACTATGGGAGGCAGCCCACGCAAGGCCCTAGTCTGCTCCTCCATGGCTGCAAGCATGCGGGTGTGGTAGGTCTGGTTCTGGAGGATGAGTGTGCGGAGGTCCCCATGCAACAACTCACGGGATGCCCGGACCTCCGCCCTCGTTGCCTGCATCTCAGCTGAGAGCGTACGGGTGAGACGCTCCAGCTGCTGTTCTGTCCTTTGGTGTGTTGAAGCCTCAAGCTCAACAAGAGTCGTCCTGAGGTGAAGGAGCTCCTGCCTCAGGGCTTCCCTGTGGCCCTGGGACTCAATGGAGATGGCCTCCTGCAGAGTCGCCAGTGCCGCCCGCCTGTCCCTGTTGGACCCCAACATGTCCTCCCTGTGTGACTGGCAGATGGAGTCGGTTGCCTGCTCTAGTCGCTCCATCAGCCTTTCTGGGGGGACAATGGAAGTGGCCACCCTATCCATGGCCTGAGCCATCATCTCGGATGATGCAGCCTGTTGGGTTGCCATACCGTAAATGGATTGCTCCCATGCGGTATTGCCGGGTGGCGTACGGCCACCACGTCGGCGGGCACCACACCTGTCTGGGGCAAGGCGAACTGCGCCTTGCTGTGCCGGCACTGCCTGAGGCTGCAGGACTGCATTCCCCCTCTGATCTGCTGGCCCAGGAACAGGATCAGATGTCGCGGAGTGTGACCCTGCATCCGTAACCACCGAAGGCGTAGCTGCCAACACTGACATCCCCATGGAGGGTTCTGACCCTGGTGCAGGTGGGTGAGACAGAACAGAATCCCTCCCTGGAACACTCACCTGCGACGGCACGTAGGTCTCATCCGAATCAACACCTGAGTACAGCTCGGGGGAGGTGCAGCCAGAGACACCCCTTGAGAGCACGACCTGCAGCACTTGTGGGTTCTCCCCCACCACCACACCACGTCCCTCACTGGTGGTTGGTCGGCCCTCGGACCCCTCCTGGGTCTGCACCATCTCCACAACCCCAGCAGTATCAGGTGCGTCTTCCCCTGCAAAGACATGAAAACAAAGAAATGGAAACAGGCATTAGCACCATGGCACACATTGAGGGCTGAGAAGCAAGAGAACCAGTACTTGATTGACACATGTCCCACATGACTAAAACCCTCCCATGCATGCACCCTCACTGCGTATGAAGTGCAGGCAAATGGCACACACTGATGACACCAAGATGGAAGATGAACACATTTTCTGCATGCTGCCTGGCAGTGGCATCACACATTGGCCTGTGATTGGCAGGTGAAACACACATGCCATCACACAGATGGCATGTACCATTGCTATTGAGTGAAGATGGAGAGGAGGGCAGCACCTATTCATTCAGTCCAGTTCCCGCATGTAATTGCTTTTCTAATTCTAACAGGTCAGATTTTTCACCTGGAGCTGCCAGTCTGAAATGGTCCAATTGCACAGGGACATGTGTGTACAAATGATATCCAGGTAACAAAGTCACTCCACTTTACCATACCCATGTCAGACATGTGACTAGTGGACAGCGACATGCCTAGTGAAAGTGGTGGAATGCAAACAAACTGACTGAATGAACAGTGAAAAAGAAGCAAATATGTTGTGGCAAGGTGACACTTCAAGGGCAACTGGCGTGCAGTTGGGCTAGATGTCTACTGTTGGCAGAAGGGATACTGCTATGGCCAAATGCAGCTGCGCAGGAAGGATTGCATGAAGCACATGGCTGACCCATACGACTCAGGCGCACACACTCTCACCTGGCACCCGAACAGAAGCCCTCACACACACACCATGCACATGGATGACACACACATGCATGTGCACTCACCAGACAATGCCTCGTAATCAGCCAGATCTCCCACGCCTTGGATCTGTTCCTCCGTGACGTAGGTCCCAGCGACTGACTCATGTGGAGTGAGTTCCATGTCTACTACTGGAGACCCACCTCCAGTCACTAGAGTTGCGGCATGACTTGAGGCCAGCTTACTCTTTGCCCTGCGCTTTAGGTCATTCCAGCGCTTATAGCAATCATTGGCTGTGCGCCTCACGATTCCAAGGGCACTTACGATGTCCGCAACGGTCTGCCAGTGTGCCTGGCGTTGTGCAGGTGTGGTCTTGGATCCTGCAACAATGACCATCTCGTTGTCATGTCCGGACACATACTCGACAAGTGCATTCAGTTCGTCATCCGTGAAGCTGGGCTTCCTGGACGGGCCGGACTGTGTAGCCGTGTCTGGGGCATCAGCCTGTGCCGGACGAGCACTCTTCCTCTTCCGCTTGGAAGGTGGTGGTGATCCTGAGTGTCCTGCGTCGCTCTGGACACTAGGGGCAGGAGCCCTGGTGGACTCTGTATCAGGAGTGTGGGATTGCACACTCAGCATGGGAGTTGGTGCAGGCATTGGCTCTAGTGTGATGGTGTCAGGGGGAATGTCAGCAGCATGGACTAGGACCGACACTGTCCTGGCTGGGTGTGTGAGGGCTGGGGTGGATGGAGCCGCAGCTGCCCCTGCAGCCTCTCCGCCCTGCCTCCTTGGTGCAGCAGATGACCTTGCTGCCCCAGATCCACGTGGCATGATGGCATCAACGTGCACCAGCGCACGTGTCGTAGCCCTGCTGACCTGGAAGTCAGCCATGGAGTCAGCCAGGTCTGGTGCCACAATGGGCTGGTCCAACAAGGGCTGAGCATGGATGGTGTCAGCCACATCAGCCTCAATGGGAGGGGGGGAGGGGGGGGATTATGGGTGCCCGTGACTGGTCCTCCACACATGGGGGGACAGGCTCACCCTGCAAGTTACGACCACGTCCCCTACCGGATCCACCACGGCCACCACTTGTGGCTCTTCCACCTTTGCCACCCTTACGGAATCCTCGCCTCCCAGCCATGGCACTGATGTTAATGTGCGTATGGGAGTGGATGTAGACTATTGTCCTGGGCAATTGGGGGTCAAAGGGGTTGGGTACCAGATGGTAATTGTACCCTAGTGCTCTAGCAAGGCTGAATGTAACCCCTGGGGAAAGATGACGGGTCACGCAACGCACAGGAGGCCCAAAAAAGGGAGATGACGTGCACGCAACCCCTCCTAGACCACGTGTGCAGAAAGAAAAACCTGCACTACGCTGTGGCACCCAGAAACACAAGAATGAACGTATGCGTGTCACACGCAGCCTAGAATGACCTCTGAAGGGGTAGGCTACACACGGGGCAAGCACAGATGTTAGATACGTGCGTGACTCACCGTCTGCCTGGTAAACGAGCGTGTAAAAGGAGCACGTTTGGTTGGCAACACCCCCGCCAAAAGAAGATTTGTACGCTGTCTGAGGAGACAGGACAACAGTAGAAGGGAACACTGTTTGAGGGAACAGGCCCAGGTAAACCAGTAAAAGAGAAAAAAGAGAAAAAGCTGTCAGAGGTAACAGGGAATACGAACTTGAAACGCCGTGAAGTAAATCGCGTGTGAAACGACAAGAAGTACAGAATTCACCCACTCGCTCTCCACGAAAAGCACGTACAAGGAAAACGTGTTCTATACGTACCTTTTATACAGGCCCACACGTCCAGCGTCACTTACGCGGCGTGTACGCGCTAGGGCCATTTCCACCTATTACATGCTTTGTCACTTCTGCGTGTAGGGCCATTTCCACCAATTACACGCTTTGTCACTTCTGCGTGTAGGGCCATTTCCACCAATCACACGCTTTGTCACTTCTGCGTGTAGGGCCATTTCCACCAATCACACGCTTTGTCACTTCTGCGTGTAGGGCCATTTCCACCAATCACACGCGATTACACTCTGACGTGCAGTCTTTCCACGTGTGCTCTGTCATCACGTGCTGTGTGGGAAACACCTGTGCGGGTCACGTCACAGACGCGCTTACGCGCTGAGGGCCTTTCCTCAGTTTTCACGCTGACGTGCAGGATTTTCACGTGCAAAATCACTCCGTACCAAGCTGGCCACGCGTACGCACACGGAATACCACGCTCCTGCCCGGAAGGCCGAACTACTGCCCCCCAGAGCCCGAGCACGCTCCCACCTGCTGCTGCCTGACTGCCTGCTGCCCCTGCACTGCTGGGGGGTGGGGGTGATAGGGGACATGAGTGGGGGCCTGGTGGGGGCTGCCCCTGGTGACTGGGGGGGTGGGGGTGATAGGGGACATGAGTGGGGGCCTGGTGGGGGCTGCCCCTGGTGACTGGGGGGGTGGGGGTGATAGGGGACATGAGTGGGGGCCTGGTGGGGGCTGTCCCTGGTGACTGGGGGGGTGGGGGTGATAGGGGACATGAGTGGGGGCCTGGTGGGGGCTGCCCCTGGTGACTGGGGGGGTGGGGGTGATAGGGGACATGAGTGGGGGCCTGGTGGGGGCTGCCCCTGCACTGCTGGGGGGTGGGGGTGGTGGGAGACATGGGTGGGGGCCTGGTGGAGGCTGCCCCTGCACTGCTGGGGGGTGGGGGTGGTGGGTGACATGGGTTGGGGCCTGCTGGCAGGTGCCCCACAGTGCTGGGGGGTGGGGGTGGTGGGAGACATGAGTCGGGCATGAGTGGGGGCCTGGTGGAGGCTGCCCCTGCACTGCTGGGGGTGGGGGTGGTGGGAGACATGAGTGGGGGCCTGGTGGAGGGTGCCCCTGGATGGTGGGGGGTGGGGGTGGTGGGTGACATGAGCAGGTGTGCAGGGTAGTCCCCTGTTTTGTGGGCTGCCTGCAGGGGCCGTGGAGGGTGTACAGGGAACACCTGTGAGGACCCACCCAGCCTAATCGCGTGTGTAACTTCCCACGCACCCCTGTAATACACGTACCAAGCCAAATCGCGTGTGAGAATTCCCGCGCATACCTGAAATACACGTACCCTGCTGAAGTCGCGTGTATAACTTCCCGCGCACCCCTGAAATGCATGCGCCCAGGCTATTCGCGTGTGGAACTTCCCGCGCACCCCTGAAATACACGCGCCCAGGCTATTCGCGAGTGGGACTTCCCGCGCACCCCTGAAATACACGTAGCACGCTGGGAGACATGAGTGGGGGCCTGGTGGAGGGTGCCCCTGGTGGCGGGGGGGGGGGGTGGGGGTGATAGGGGACATGAGTGTGGGCCTGGTGGAGGGTGCCCCTGGATGGTGGGGGGTGGGGGTGGTGGGTGACATGAGCAGGTGTGCAGGGTAGTCCCCTGTTTTGTGGGCTGCCTGCAGGGGCCGTGGAGGGTGTACAGGGAACACCTGTGAGGACCCACCCAGCCTAATCGCGTGTGTAACTTCCCACGCACCCCTGTAATACACGTACCAAGCCAAATCGCGTGTGAGAATTCCCGCGCATACCTGAAATACACGTACCCTGCTGAAGTCGCGTGTATAACTTCCCGCGCACCCCTGGAATACACGCGCCCCCAGGCTATTCGCGTGTGGAACTTCCCGCGCACCCCTGAAATACACGCGCCCAGGCTATTCGCGTGTGGAACTTCCGGTGCACCCCTGAAATACACACGCCCAGGCTATTCGCGAGTGGGACTTCCCGCGCACCCCTGAAATACACGTAGCACGCTGGGAGACATGAGTGGGGGCCTGGTGGAGGGTGCCCCTGGTGGCGGGGGGGGGGGGTGGGGGTGATAGGGGACATGAGTGTGGGCCTGGTGGAGGATGCCCCTGCACTGCTGGGGGGTGGGGGTGGTGGGTGACATGGGTTGGGGCCTGCTGGCAGGTGCCCCACAGTGCTGGGGGGTGGGGGTGGTGGGAGACATGAGTCGGGCATGAGTGGGGGCCTGGTGGAGGCTGCCCCTGCACTGCTGGGGGGTGGGGGTGGTAGGAGACATGGGTGGGGGCCTGGTGGTGGGTGCCCCTGGTGGCTGGGGGGTGGGGGTGCAGGGGGACATGAGCAGGTGTGCAGGGTAGTCCCCTGTTTTGTGGGCTGCCTGCAGGGGCCGTGGAGGGTGTACAGGGAACACCTGTGAGGACCCACCCAGCCTAATCGCGTGTGATAATTCCCACGCACCCCTGTAATACACGTACCCAGCAAAATGGCGTGTGATAATTCCCACGCACCCCTGTAATTCACGTACCCTGCCAAATCGCGTGTGATAATTCCCGCGTACCCCTGTATTACACGTGCCCTGGCTAATCGCATATAAGACTTCCCGCGTACCCCTGTAATACACGTTCCCTGGACAATCGCGTGTTGAACTTCCCGCGTACCCCTGTAATACACGTTCCCTGGACAATCGCGTGTTGAACTTCCCGCGCACCCCTGTAATACACGTTCCCTGGACACTCGCGTGTTGAACTTTCCGCGTACCCCTGTAATTCACGTTCCCTGGACTATCGCGTGTTGAACTTCCCGCGTACCCCTGTAATACACGTTCCCTGGACTATCGCGTGTTGAACTTCCCGCGCACCCCTGAAAAACACGTACCCTGGCACCCTGGCTAATCGCGTGTATAACTTCACGCGTACCCCTGATATGCACGTTACCCGCTTTGCGTTCCTTATTTGGCAGCCTGTAAACTGGTCCAGGGTTAGCGCAGCCCTTTGCGATGATTTAGCGATTTTGATGGCTTTTCCTTGCGCGAGGGCGTTCTTGGGGGCGTTACTGGCGCTGCTGCAGGGTCGCTGCGATACTCTGCGCCACGGCTGGTTTGGGAGCCTAAAATCCATGAATACGCTGTGCGCGGAAATCGGTTTTAGCGCACGTGCCTGGCGCAGACAATCGCACGCGGACACTCTGCGCCAGCCGCTTGCGACACTTTTCTGCGAAATTCTATGAATTACCCTGATGTTTCTTTATATTTCAACATTGTCTCTCCTTCTAGGTTCACGATATCCTTATTCATGGCGTTTTGTCTCTGTGTGTTATTTTTTGGTTCTGTACGTTAGTCCGGGCCCTCGTGACGTCACCATTCGTCTTCCATTAAGGCCTTTTGGATTTCTTCCGGGACAGTGTTTAGGCTATCTTCATTTCGTCTTATTTGCTGGTAGGGTTTTCTCAATGGATACCTTACTGTCCATGGTTTTCTGGGTATCGGTATTTCAACAGGTGTTGTTCTTCTGATAGGTACTGGGCAGAGCTCTACTGCGGCTCTCTGCTGGTTTATTTGCTCATCATACGTCACGTATTTTGGTATGAACGTTCCTGGTACTTTCAAAATGGGCGATGGGAGTGCAGGCCTTATTTGGGACCTCCTCTACAGATTTGTAGTTCGGAAATCTGGAGGGCGGAAGTTTGCAGTCTCCTGAGCTAAAGTGTGAGAGACACATGGATTCAATGCCAGCATACTACTTTCAAAAAGTGCTACGAATATATGACAAAACGTGGGCATGTTGCCTTTCAGACACTTTCCTCTAACGTGAACCAATTTTAGAGGCATGATACAGGTAGACTTGTATACAAAAAATCATCAAATGGATATTTCTGAGGCAGGTTCTATGTGAAGAAGTCAAAGGGAACATGATTGTTAAATATTGTAATGTGGGGAGACAGGGACCAAGTATGATGCCAAGATCACGTGATTTTGTTCTATTGGGTTTATGAAGTGTAAAAGAGGACGAGATATCCACCGATGGGCCATAGATCTGCGCTCACCCTCTAGTACTTTTAAGACAAGATAGCTGCACCACGTGAGGGATGGGGGTGCAGGATTCACTTACTCCAACATGACTCAATAATGAGGACTCAGTAATTTGGCAAAGGGAAGTCTGTTTAATGACAAGTACATCAAACAGGGAAGCAGTTGGGAATCAGCATCGTTGCGATCACCTGTCTCGCTCCAACTTCCTCGAACTTCCGTTGAACAGCAATTTTCATACACAAAACCTGTCATCATTGCCGTCTAATTCTAAAAAACCTGTCATGCAGTATAATTGGTTAGGAAAGTTAACTTAAATAAAGGTGTTATATCTGTATATGATAATGGAGCATGCAGATTGTATAACTCTTATCGGGTGGGCGTCTACACCCCTCCCTCTATATCACACGTGATAGACGTCACTACAAGTACGATGTCTCATTGGTTCTACGATATATAGGACCCTAGATAACTTGGTCCATTGTGATTGGGCAGGTTACACCTCTAGACATAAATTTCCACTTTTAATTAGCAGCATGCAGAATGGACACCCAGGTGCCTGGTGTCCCAAGTTTCACCCTGCCTCCCTTCCATAAATCAGTATCTTGGGGCTATGTGTCAATTAGTTGGCTGGGCATGGCCTTGAAACTGTAGCCTCTTATCTAGAGAAGTTATGGCACCCTTGGATCTGGGTGACATCAGACGTTGGTCATTCTTTGTGCCTCTCTTGGTCACATGTCTGTTCACCGTGAATCTGCTTCAGTTTCCAGCTTGTAGTGTATTTAATTCCGTTTTTGGCCTCGCCACCTGCATGGGCCTCCCTTATCTTGACCTTCACGGGGCAGGCTGATATGCTCTGAAGTTTTGATTCCTATTAGCTGACACTCTACTCCCTTTCTCTGGTTGACCTCGATTTCCCAGGCATGAGCTGCTCTTTGTTGAGTTTCGATTCCGCCCCTTCTCCTGGCTTTGGCTGGGATAGGAAACCAGGCCTGTTAGGCCTCTGGCCGCCAGGGCATACTTCTGCTTTTACAAAATGGAGTCGCACTTGTATAGTGTGCCTTATTGAGGTAGATATAGTTGGCGCTTGCCGCTCCATTCTTCTACTAAGCATTGCAAGCAGTATTGTTTTCTTAGCTTCTTGCGTTCCAAGCCTATTTACACACATTTAACTGGTTGATTACTTCCATCTTGTCCCAGAGCAACGTTTCCTCACGTTTTAACATCGTCTCTTTCCTGTGTCCATTACATCTATTTTCATAGCTACTCGCACTGGCATGCTATCTTCGATAGCTGCTTTCGTTCATTCGCGAGTCTGTCCAGGCCCTTGTGTCATTTCCACTGGCCTTCCATTACAGCTCTTTGGGTCTCTTCATGGACCGTCTGTAGGTACTCTTCATTTCGTCTCAGCGGCTGGTACGGCTTTCTGATAGGGTACTGTGCTGCCCAGGGCTGTCTGGTTATGGACGTAGTGGCATGGATCTTCTGATGTACACTGGGCAGAGTCCCAGTGCAGTTCTTTTTTGGTTCATCTGCTCCTAATACATCACATACCTTGGTGAGTCCGTTCCTGGTACTTCGAAATGAGGGGCAAGGGTGCAGGCCATGTCTGGGACCTCCTCTACACTCCCCCCTCTGGTCGGTTCATCGACCACTTCTGCGATCTCTTTTGCATTTATTACCTTTGATTCTTCGGTGTTATGTTCATCGTCTTCAGGGTTTGTACATCATGGTGTGAATGTGTGAGTCTTTGGAGTCCATATTTTTATCACCCCTTTCAAAATCCCTGCTGTTTTCACATGTTCGTCTTTGTTCCATGTCATTAGCTGACATTGTCCATTTGGACTGCAGTAGATCCATTTTCCTTCATACCTTCTTCGTTTCTTAGGATATGTGAACCTTGTTCCTTCTGGCGCAAATTTGCTGGCCTTCACAAAGTCTCTTATTTCTTCATCAGTCAGGTCTCTGGGGTTCCATCCTGGTTCGACCTCAACCATTATTTTCATCCCTATGGCTTTCTTCGCAGTTTTCTGGCACTGTGTAATGATTATCTTGATAATACAGAATCCTAGCAGTACCATTGCTAGTAGGGCTCCGAGAAACTTGAATATGTCTGCCATCCATTGTGGGACCCATGAGAACAGAGCTCCAAACCAGCTGTTATTGTCCACTTCATCACTTTCTTTGATCATCTGGTTTTTCAGGTTTGTCAACATACTTATGGCTTCTGTCAGGGTTCCATTTTCTTCATCATGCAATGGTATAAATTTGCAACATGATTCTCTGATTTTTGCACAAACACCTCCATCCATTGGTGTGATCATGTCTAGTACATATCTGTTCTGGAGGGTTGTCAATCGGATTGCTCTTAGTTCTTCTTTGATTGCGTTAAATCCCTTTATAGTAGAGTTGATGGTCTGCAATAACTCCCATCTGGTTATCTGCAACCATTTCGTATTTACACCAACGTGGACATGAGGCAGGAGTAGTGTTGTGAATACTGTTGAGGTGAGGCTAAACAGTCTGTGCTCGTATGGGATTGCATGGAATACTTCTTCTGATTTGGTAGAAAAGTAATTCTCTCTTTTCATCCTGGATACCAGTTCCGCAGATCTCCTTTTTCTTAGATGAGCATCTGCCCTCGGGAAACTGTCAATACTCAGGTCATTTTTTGGGATCACTAGTGCAGGAACGTGGACGTTCACTAGTGTGCATATGCCTCCCCAATTTTCCAGCAACCTTAGGTAAGCCTTGGATCCACATGCCCAGTAGTGGTCCATACTTACTGCGGTCCCTTGCGTCATTCCTGGGGCTTCAAAGATTCGTCCGCAGTTTAGATTCTCTCCCATCTTCCTTGTGCCATTGTTTCTGAAGCATAGTTTCGGGCTCTCCAGTGGCACTATCTGCAGGGGTCCCCCTCTATCTTCGACCCATGTTAGTAACTTTACTAGCTTTGGCCATAGGGGTTTGCACAGTTTTTGAGAGTTTTCTATTGCTTCTTTGCAGACTCCAAGGACCATCCAAGCTCGGCAGATCACTACTCCTTCTTCCCATCCATTTGGGGAAACCACTGTTCCCCAGATCTGCATTTGGCCTCTGTTCTTCCAGATTTGTGCAGTTTTTCCTTGAATTTTCAGTCTCGGGTTTGTTACCCATTGTGTTCCTGATCCTTTGATGTCAGGATTCTCATATCTGATCACGTGATTCCTGGTGTGCGCCCTGTTTCTTGTTTTAATGTCCTGGACGTAGCCATCTTCATCTGGGTAGTCCTTTTCAGTGGCCCATTTCAGTGAAGCGTCACTTCCCATAAATTGTCCTCTGGTGTTGCACATTGCTACGTGTGACATACAGTATGCTATGGGGACATCAATTTCTACAGCCACAAAGATCTTGGATTTTCCCATGCTGTATGATAGGAGCGCGCAGGCGAAGCATTCTCCTTCTGATTGCCTTCGTCCTACATCCTTCATGTGTTGATAACATATGTTGTTTCCGAGATGGGCTTTGCTGTCCAGGTAATCATTGAGTTCATTGTTGTCTTCATGTTGGTTTCTCTTGATCCTCAATGTCCTTTTGTAGATAGCTATAACCACATCTCTAAATGCATCTATATGACTCTTTCTTGCTGGAAGATTCTTGGGCATGCTTGTTAGCGGAGTGGGTTTCATTACCTGTATCGCTGTGGTAGGAGAAGGTTTTGCATTTCTTTTCCTTTCCTTTTGTAATCTTTCGTAGATGTTATCTAACCGCCGTTGGCTCACCAACTCCCCAATGCATGGCTGTGTCGTAGGTCTGGTGCCTGTTCCTTGCATCTGAGCTGGCGTGCTTACTGTTATAGTCTCTGTAGTTCTAGTTTTCAGTTCCTCGTGTAGTTTTCTTAGCTCTGACTATGAACGGGAACAGGTGCTCCATTAGCATTTTTGTTTTCTCTGTGAGTTCCTTTGTGACTACTTCTGTTCTTTTGAGGGATTTTGCTATGCCCTCTCCCTTTGGTTTCTCACCAACGTGGACATGAGGCAGGAGTAGTGTTGTGAATACTGTTGAGGTGAGGCTAAACAGTCTGTGCTCGTATGGGATTGCATGGAATACTTCTTCTGATTTGGTAGAAAAGTAATTCTCTCTTTTCATCCTGGATACCAGTTCCGCAGATCTCCTTTTTCTTAGATGAGCATCTGCCCTCGGGAAACTGTCAATACTCAGGTCATTTTTTGGGATCACTAGTGCAGGAACGTGGACGTTCACTAGTGTGCATATGCCTCCAGAATTTTCCAGCAACCTTATGTAAGCTTTGGATCCACATGCCCAGTAATGGTCCATACTTACTGCGGTCCCTTGCGTCATTCCTGGGGCTTCAAAGATTCGTCCGCAGTTTAGATTCTCTCCCATCTTCCTTGTGCCATTGTTTCTGAAGCATAGTTTCGGGCTCTCCAGTGGCACTATCTGCAGGGGTCCCCCTCTATCTTCGACCCATGTTAGTAACTTTACTAGCTTTGGCCATAGGGGTTTGCACAGTTTTTGAGAGTTTTCTATTGCTTCTTTGCAGACTCCAAGGACCATCCAAGCTCGGCAGATCACCACTCCTTCTTCCCATCCGTTTGGGGAAACCACTGTTCCCCAGATCTGCATTTGGCCTCTGTTCTTCCAGATTTGTGCAGTTTTTCCTTGAATTTTCAGTCTTGGGTTTGTTACTCATCGTGTTCCTGATCCTTTGATGTCAGGATTCTCATATCTGATCACGTGATTCCTGGTGTGCGCCCTGTTTCTTGTTTTAATGTCCTGGACGTAGCCATCTTCATCTGGGTAGTCCTTTTCAGTGGCCCATTTCAGTGAAGCGTCACTTCCCATAAATTGTCCTCTGGTGTTGCACATTGCTACGTGTGACATACAGTGTGCTATGGGGACATCAATTTCTACAGCCACAAAGATCTTGGATTTTCCCATGCTGTATGATAGGAGCGCGCAGGCGAAGCATTCTCCTTCTGATTGCCTTCGTCCTACATCCTTCATGTGTTGATACCATATGTTGTTTCCGAGATGGGCTTTGCTGTCCAGGTAATCATTGAGTTCATTGTTGTCTTCATGTTGGTTTCTCTTGATCCTCAATGTCCTTTTGTAGTTAGCTATAACCACATCTCTAAATGCGTCTATATGACTCTTTCTTGCTGGAGGATTCTTGGGCATGCTTGTTAGCGGAGTGGGTTTCATTACCTGTATCGCTGTGGTAGGAGAAGGTTTTGCATTTCTTTTCCTTTCCTTTTGTAATCTTTCGTAGATGTTATCTAACCGCCGTTGGCTCACCAACTCCCCAATGCATGGCTGTGTCGTAGGTCTGGTGCCTGTTCCTTGCATCTGAGCTGGCGTGCTTACTGTTATAGTCTCTGTAGTTCTAGTTTTCAGTTCCTCGTGTAGTTTCTTAGCTCTGACTATGAACGGGAACAGGTGCTCCATTAGCATTTTTGTTTTCTCTGTGAGTTCCTTTGTGACTACTTCTGTTCTTTTGAGGGATTTTGCTATGCCCTCTCCCTTTGGTTTCTCACTTGGCTCCTCTTGGTTACTTCCACTATTTTCTGGAGCTGTTCGTTCTGTAGGCAGTTTCCCTTTCTCTGTTGCCCTTGTTTGAGGCCCTGTTGCCATTGACACTTGCCCTTGTTTGTGTGTGTTCAGTGTGCGTGTGTGTGCAGTGGTCAGTGCTACATTTCATTCACTCCGTGCTGACCCTGTCTACAGCCTTTTTCTTCATTCATTACCTCAAGTGTGTATGAATCACTGCTAATTACATTTAGTTTTATCGCGTTTGTTTTACCATCAGCTTTTTTGGGGACTGGGATCACTATATAGGGTCTGGGTGCTTTCATAGGCCCCAGACGTTCGTTATCTGGTGGCTGCACTGAAATTGGGACGCTTCGTGCACCAATAAAGAAAGCAGTTCTGATAGTCAACGGCAGAAAGACAATGATAATTACTAAGCATATACACATGATAGACTTGTAGGATATCTGGCAGAATTTCCTCCCAGGGAAGCGGGTGCGCCCCTCTGCTGGTGGTAAAACTAAGTTACAGTTCTGGGCCCCCATTTCGAACAAGTCCACAGTCAGTTATTTATTCCTTCTCTTGCTCTGATCTCGTAGCTCAAGAGTTCATTAATACTTAAAGTGACGAGTGCTTTTCAAGTGTCCCCCTCTTGCGGGTGATGTCAGTAATCTCTGAGTATGCAGTACAGTTCCTTTTGCTAGACTATGGAAAAAAGGGTTAGGCTAGCATCAACAGGTGCATCACATTCATAATGCATATCTATAGTAGGTAAAGTCCCAGTGCACTCCTTGAACTTGCTTTGCTCCTGAGGACATGCTGGAACCTGTTCAATGCGAAGGAATGAAAAGACGGAACTGCCAAAAATCACCCAAAATAAAATGACATAAAAATAAAACAAAAATAAAAATAAAAGTGAACATGGAAAAAATAAGAATAAAAATAAGGAAAAATAGAGGAAAAAGTAAAAAGTAATAATAAAATGGTGAACTTTCTTGTTTCTGCTCTTCTCGATCTGTCCTTTGGCGAAAAACATGGCACTGTGTCTCTTTCTCTCGATCTGTCGCACGGTGGAAAATTGAAGAACTGTGTAGAGATAAGCACTGTCTCTCTGTTTCCTAGATCTGTCCCACGGTGGAAAGATAAGCACTGTCTCTCTGTATCTGTACTACAGCGTTAAATCTCACTGGAACCTCCTTAGGTATTCTCGCTGGAAGTTAGATAGCCTCACCCAGAGCATTATGCCATGGAGGAGTGTGCCCATGTGTGAGATGTTGGCTGGATCTCTAAGGAAGGTGATGACGTCAACATCTGCAGGCCTCCCCACCATTTCCGGATAGTCTGTGACTAGTCTAAGCAGGACGTTGTGCGCCAGCCGGGTGTCCTCGGGTGATAGGGACATTTGTCCTGTTTGGCTGGGTCCTGGTCATGAGCTTTCCTTTTGATTTGCACAGTCTCTGCACCTTCCTGTTGCGTGGCCTACCACGAGGTGCTTTAGTTTAGTCCACAGCTGGTTCAAATGAGCTAGGTTTCTTGGGTCTCTGATGAAAGTAGGTGTGTCAGTTGTTCTCCCGATGAGTCCTGGGCATTTATCGATTATTTGAAAGAACAAAGTGAATGTGAGTTCCTCAATGTCTACCGGCGGCGGAAGCATTTGTGTCCTCTTTGCTGTGCTCGGGTAGCTCGGCGAAGGCTTCCGTGATGACAGTCAGCAGTTGCAAGATTATTTTCTCGTTTGCAGGATCTTGAATAAAGACTGTCACACTGGTTTCTCTCCCTATGAGTGTCGGTTATGATATTACCCCCAGCTGGAAGTAGGTTAGCACATCCCACTTGAGGTCTCTGCTGATCTCTGAGATACCATAAATTCTGTAAAAAAAGTCTTGACACTGGTTGCTTTCAGGGCGCTGTGTTTAGCTCTCAAGAACTGTCCTTCTCCTTTTTTTTCAGTCTATCAGAGTCTTGATTCTTTATACTACTTGAGCGTGACGTTGTTTCAACAGTTCGATTTATCAGTGTTGTTGTGGCTTTGTGTATGTATTTCTCTTCTTTATCCTGCAACTGTGGTGCCCAGAGTGTCCGTATTATTGTTCTTGATCACCTTTCTCTGGTTTGGGGAAATGTTCTTATTCAAAAGTCACAAATTAAAACAGAGTTCTTTGTCATTGTGTTGCTGCTCATGCGTCCTTATTCCTCGCCATGGATCTTGTCTGCATGTGCTGAGGTTCTTCCCTCGTTGTCTGTGGCTTCTTTGTGGTTGGATGCAGCTGGAGGGCTCTCTCCTATATAAGGTTTAATGCCATTCAGGAAGAGCTGTGCCCTTCTGCCCTGGACTTTGACGGCTGAAGGAGTGCAGTCCTCTACGATGAAAGGGCCATTGAATCGTGGCTCCCACTTCTTCCTTGTAAAGTTCCTTATGAGAACAGCATCACCAGGGAAGACGGGTGGCGCACATAGACTTTGCGCGGAGTCTGTTTCAGCACTTCCTGTTGTTTGTGCTGCGCTGCACCCTTTTCTTTGTCGCTGCAGCTGGCCTGAAATGACAGAGACGCTGGATGTCATACAATTCAAGTAGTCCTGCATCTCTGTCCCCAAGACCTCTTTTGTTGGCTGGGCATCACATCTAGCTCTATCTCGGGGGGTAAGAGGGGTTCTCATCCTTCTGCCTCTGACTATCTCGTGCGGCGTGAGATGATGGTCGGAGCCTGGTTGGTTCCGAAGTGCATACAATGCCAGTGGTAGACAGTGCAGCCATCCCTTTTTTAATGTGAGCTTCAACTTGGCTATCCTCTCCTTTAATAGGCCCTTGAGCCGCTAACATATACCATTCCCCTCCGGATGATACGCTAACGAGAACTTATTCTTTATACCATGTAACAAGCTGATATGCTCAAAAACTGCATTGACAAAGTGAGCCCCGTTGTCTGATCTCATTACCTCGCTCACCCCCCATCTAGGGAACACTTCCTCACTAGAAATTTGGCAACACAGGTAGAGTCTGGGTGTGCAAAGGGACCTGCTTCTATCCATATAGAGAATGGACACACCACCACAATTAAATACCTGTACCTGTTGCACACTTGAATCATGTCGACGTAGTTGATATGCAAGTGCTGGAATGGCCCATTTGGCCGGGGGATAACTCCTCTTATTACTTTTAGTGTGTGCCCAGCGGTGAATTGCTGGCAGATTATGCAGTTCACCATACAGAACGCAACATTCTCTGTTAAATTCGGTGTAAACCAGTCTTCTGTGAGCGTTGCAGCGAGACTTTCTTTTGACATATGTATAGGGTAGTGTAATTGCTCCAATGCTACTTTCAGTAGGGTGACAATCATTACTGGTTTACCAGTGCTGTCTTGCCTCCACAACCCGTGAGAGGGGTTTAAGGAACACCCTTGACGCTTCCACACATTTTTCTCCTCCTGAGGTGCCTCCCCTTGGAGTTCCATTAGCTGAGTGTGTCCCATGTTGCTATAGGCCTCTGGTGTGGCTCGTGCTACCATCATACGCTCATGGGTACGTGCCACCTCCACGTCCATGATTGTTTCATCCTTGGATGCCATGCGCTTGGCTTCCGCGTCCTCTTCATGATTTCCACATGACACGAAATCTGTCCCTTTGGTGTGGGCGGCGCATTTCACGACTGCTATCCCCACTGGCAACTGTAGTGCTTTTATCAACCTGTCCATTAAGGCTGCCTGTTGCACTGGTGTGCCATCCGCTCGGAGGTAGCCCCTCCTTTTCCAGCGTGCTAAGCCTGCGTGCACGGTAGATGTCACATAGGCAGAGTCACTGTACATTGTTACTTCCTGGTCTGCATGATTCTCAATGGCGAGTATCAGCGCCAATAGTTCTGTAGCTTGCGCAGAATAGTGTGATGGTATTCGTGCACTGACGAGTACCTGGAACTCTACATTCGCTAGGTGTTTTATCACGGACACGCCTGTGTATCTTTGTCCATCTTCTTGGTCGATTCTAGATGAGCCGTCAATAAACGCAATCTCACCACCTGCCAGGGCATTTCCTTTTACCCTGGGGATTTCATCATAGAATTCCTCATAATTTGCGCAGTCATGTACGGGTTCTCCCTCTGTGACCGGCTCAGCTATGAACGTAGCTGGATTCACAGTTTTACATCGCACTATTTTGATCGATGGGTTAGAAATAATCACTTCATATGCGGATGCTCTATGAGAAGTCAGCGTGCCCTTTGGCTTCTCTAGTATGGCGAACGAGTGCTCGACATACAATGTCATGGAGCACCCCATCACAATGGATGATGCCTTTTCAATGGCGAACGCGGCAGCAGCTAGATTTTGTTTGCATGGGAAGTGGCCCTTCATGACCGGGTCCAGACTCCCGCTGTAATATGCTAAGGGCTTGTACCCAGTGAGGTTCGCTGCACGAGCACTGCCGTCATAAAATTACCATAGGTGTGTGAGAACAGGTAGAATTCCTCTGCATAATTAGGAATCTCGCGAACTGGGGCCTTACAAATCGCCCCCTTGAGTTCTGCAAACCCCTTTTCCATTGCCTCAGTCCATTTGATTTTTTCCCTTGTCGGCTGGGCCTTCTTTAGGTCCTGTAGCAAGGGCTTGGTATACGAGCTGTAGTCGAAGACCCATGCTCTGACATAATTGCACAGGCCTAAGAAGCTTTGCATTTGTTTTATCGTGAGTGGTTTAGCCGTGTTCATGATAGCTTCAGCCCTTTCTGGGGTTACCATTTTCCCTTCGTGTGAGATTAGCTGTCCTATGTACAGCACCTCTCGCTGACCGTATTGTAGCTTTTCCTTGTCAACTTTATATCCTTTCTCAGCCAGGATAGTCAGTAGCTGGACAGAGTCGCACCTGCATTGTTCCTCAGTGACACTGCAGATCAGAATGTCATCCACATACTGCAAAACAACACTCTCTACTGCAATATTACTTAGGTCCATCTGCAGGACTCTGTTGAACATGGATGGAGACTCACAGTACCCCTGTGACAGCCTCGTGCATTTCAGGCGCATTTGCCTGAAAGTAAATGACGTCAGGTCTTGTGAGTCACGGTGCAACGGGATTGAGAAAAATGCATTTTTCAAGTCAATCACTGTGAAATATTTGCCTCAGTGGGTATGTTGCATAAAATTGTGGATGGATTAGGGACTAGAGGGAACTCGGCTTCAATTATATTGTTTAATGCTCTTAAATCTTGGATTAAACACCAAGACCCTCACTTTGATTTCTTGACAGGGTAAATCACTGTATTGCAAGGTGATTCTGACGTCACAAGGATGCCCTGCTCCATCATGGCAGAAATTGTCTTTGTGATCCCTTCATCTGACTCTCTGGACATAGGATATTGTCATGCTCTTGGTAAAATTGCTCCTGGTTTCAGTTTAATTCTCATTTCACCTGCCCCCCTGAAGGAGGCCTACGTCATAGGACCCTGTATTCCATACCGCGACAGGCACTTGGGCCTTGTTGTCATCAAAGTATTCTGGACGTATCAACGCCAACATCATTCTCTGTGGCACCTCCCGTTTGATCATTTTGACCCAAAATATGAGACTCACTTCCACCTTTGTCGCTTCTAGGTCAGGGTGTTCTTCGAACAGATCGTCATCGGTGACGTCAGTCACTTGATACCCTTCTTCGATGGCGATAATCGCACACCATTGTCTGCCTTCGTCGTCATATCCTTCGACCAATACCACTTTCCCTCACACTGTGGCAGATTGTATCATTAAGGGAAATACTTGTCCATCTTCTTCATGCATAGGTATTCTTGGTCTGAATAGAAACTCATCAGGTGTCCTCATAGCTCTCTCTGCAAGGCCTGGCAATCCCGCCATGAGCACCCGCACACCATATGCAAAGACTTCCGGCTCTAATGGTGCTCTAATGGCATAGCTCTCAGGGCTATACGTCCTGAGTATGCTCTGATCATTTTGCACATGTTCGAATAATGCATTCCTGGAGTGGAGCACACTATACCATTCTTGGTAAATGAGATTGTCATATTCAACTTAGTCATTAAGTCCCGACCCAGGATATTTACTTGGGTCTGACGTGAATATAATAAGTGTACATTCATTTCGTGCTCTCCCACAGAGACTGGGAGCGTGTCTGTAAAGGGAACTCTACTGTGAGCTCCCGTGAAACTCTGAGTATCTATGGCCTCGATGGACAAGGAAAACTTTACTTCTCGTATGCACGAGCGTGTCGCACCTGTGTCAACTAAGAAGGAATATTCTTTACCCCCTATGACGACATTCACCCTAGGTTCCCTATTAGGGTCTGGTGTCACTGATAGGATAGAACACATCAGAGTCCCTCGTGAGCTGTCCTATTTCATATACAAGTTTGGCCCACTGTATACTTGCTGATTTCCCCCATTTCCAGGGTTGACTCCCCCTCCGGAGTTTGTGCCCTGCGACATTTGCGGTGGTGCCTGCTGGGATTGTCCTTGCGGTACGTTTCCCATGTGTGAGGGTAGAACCACTTGCTGCGCACCTGGCTGTGAGCCTGACACCTCCTGCTGCACTGTGTGATTTTGGGCACTGCCCTGTTGTGGGTCAGCAGGCTGATTCACCATGCCTTTTCCCATTCCTTGGTCGTTTTGCCACATGCCTTGCCTTCCACACATGCGCGCCACATGTCCTGTCATTCCACACAGCTAACACACTGGCGGCCATCTGTCCATCTGGCGTAGCTGGACTGCCCATCTGTATGTTCTGAAAGCCACCTTGGTTATTCTGAAAGCCTCCTTGGTTACCTCAAAACCCACCCCGATTACTCTGTCATCCTCTTCCTCCAAAACCCCTTCCCCTCGGGTAAAATCCCATGCTACCATGATTATTCAGCGATGGGTTAGTCGCTTGCTGTGCGTGCGGTTCAGCTTGGCTTGTCAGCATGGCTCCCTAGAGAGCATACTTTGAGAGTTTCTTTTGCACCAGTTTCACCTTCTCACCCTTACGAGTTACTTCCTTTTTCCGATTCTTTTCTTGCAACAATCTACAGTAATGTGCAATTGTCAAGTGTATTTCAGCCCATGGTTTAGCTTCTATTCCTACCAATTTCTTGAGCTGTTTTTGTACTGGCTCAGGCAACCCTTGGCATAATATATGGTAGAATACAGGGATAGATTTCGTCCAAGACTCATGCGTTTTGAGCACCCACGCGTTTTGAAAATTCTGGCTATAAATCAACGGATCCTCTGACTCTTTCATTTTATAGCCCCCATATCAGAAGTGTCTGGATATAGCGTTTGCAGCGCTTTCCACACTGCTGCTCTACAATTATTAAATGGCGCTCCGTCATGGGAGGTGTTAATTAGGGTTACCCTAGGGTAGCCTGCCCGTTTCCATACATCGTCTGCTCTTTCACCAAGTATGGCAATTAGGAGGCCCTTAATGTCCCCTATTGCTAAGGTGACACCCCCTGTCATTTTCTCCAACTCATGTATCAACTTCCCGGCTCCCGATGTCAGCATTGGAAGCTTATTTTTTAGGTTCTCTCGACCCATGTGTGACCATGGAATATATTGTGGTCTTGCTCCCCCCTTTTCTAGCAGCGAGAATTGGAATACGCAGTCTTCCTTTGCTTTCCCCATAGCTCTCCTGTCTACCGCTGGGGTGGCATTCCCGCCTTGCCTTCTCTCTGGCAATACCCTTAATCTATCTGCATAGGCAGGTGCTGATGCCCCCCTCTGACCGTGGGGTGTTCCTTCATGTCGGCCGGACTGCGCGGCAGACTTCGGTGTCCTACTTGCGGACTCACTAGCGTCTGACCATCGCATCCCTCAGTCCCCTGGAAGCCATTTTTCGCACCGTCTACCTTCCTCGTGTGCCTCATCCTCCGTTTCCCCACCGGAGTCAGATTCTGAATACTCCCAGTTTACACAACTCCTTGCATCTTCTTCGTCCTGCCCAATCTCCAGTCTGTCTATGGACAGTCCCCTGTTCCCACTACTTCGGGTGACATCTTCAGTGTCATATAGCTGAGTGCTCTCCAGGCGCTCACCTTCCCTTCCCCCATGGGATCTCTGTTCTAGCCCCATCTCATCGTATATCTTATCAATCGTTTCCCCGATGCTTCTGGTGTCGAAGTCATCCTCAATATTTGTCCGACTCGTACCTGGTACCTAGTCATGTTCAGGAAAGAATTCTTCTATTTCTTTCCATTCTACAACAGGATTGGGTTTTTTAACTTCCCGCTCCAAATATTCAAGATCTCGTGCCCTCTGTCTGCGCTTACATTCTGCTTCCTCATCTATTTCCTTGCGCTTCCTCGCTTCTTCTCTAGCCTTGTCTACTTCCCTCATCCTTTTGTTTCTACGTTCCTTAGCCCTTCTAATTTCCTCATCTTCTCTTCTCTTCTCTTCACTCTCCTCTCACGTACCCTTTTCTCTTCTTCCAACCTTTGCTTATTCTGTTTGTTTTGGTCGTAGGCTGCCTTCTGTTTGCGATCGAGCTGTTTCTCTTGCTCTTCATGATATAGTTGTTCTCGCTTCAGCCTATCCTTCCCTCTTGTCCTTTCATCCCTTATTTCCTTTTCCTTTTCTCTCTCTTTCCTTGGTGTCTCATCAGACCTCTATCTTGGCCTTCCATCATCACTTCCTTTCCCATCTAATTTCAGCAATATCTGCCCTCCCATCCATTCATCTTTTGCGAATGTTATCTCATCAGTTCTACCTTCATTTTCCTTTTGTTTCTTTCCCTCTCTCTCCTTAATGAGAGATGCACAGCTCTGTGCCTGATCCTTTCCTATGTCATTGCATCTCTCCTTGTCCCTCGGGACTGCAGAGGCAAGATTAATTTCCTGGTCCTTTTCTTTATTGTCGTTGCTACTATACATACGCGACTCATATGCGGGGTTGCTCGTGGCTGCCTTTAGTTCTCTTAGCGGGTAGAGCCCCTCTGTCTTACTTCCCTTGATGGCTGGCTCCGGCGGGGCCGGTGACACGTTAGGTGTCTCACCCCCCTCCGTGCATACGTTTAATATCCAATCTGCAGGAGGCTCTTCCTCCTTTGTCTGCTGAAACATCTTCCAAAGCTCTAGAACAGAAAGACGTTTCTCTAGCTTCTTGCCTGTATATGTGGTATGTAGATAAGTCGTCATGTGCTGTAAGATGGCTTTTGATAGGGACCCATTCTGTGGCCAGGGCATAAACATCTTGTGGGCGGTACCCTTAACCCATTCTCTGCTATACTTTTTTAATTTAGGTAGTTGCTTGCATAAATGCGCAAGTGGGGTGACCTCCTCCAATTTCAATTCCGTTGCCAACAATATTTATACAGTTTGTTATTCTTCTACTAGTATGAGCGAGCACCAGATACGCAAGCTCCAATCCAATCTTTTCCTGCCAAAATGTATACTATCAATTAACTCAAAACCATCAATTCATTGGCAATTCCCTCTTCTTCACAGAATTGCATAAAATCCAATTTCATCTCAAACAATCAACAATACAGTTCTCTTACATTCAACACACAACAGAACACATAGGACAGACACTTGACAGACTAGACGGACACCAGTTGGTCATACATATACCTGCCTTCTAATCAATACCCCGTCATGGAGTTTAAACGAACTCCTTCAATGCGTCTTTAAATGTCATCCTAGTCTAATTGTCCCTCATTATATGGTCTAAGAGTTCACGTTTATTCTGACTGCTGTATTAAAGCGCAGGAACAAGGCAAATCCTTACGTTTTTCTCTTGGGTGCCCCCCGGTATCCTTATGTTTTTCTCTCAGGTGCCCCCCCGGTAACCTTACGTTTTTCTCTCTGGTGCCCCCTCCGGTATCCTTACGTTTTTCTCTAAGGTGCCCCCCCCCAGTAACCTTACATTTTTCTCTCGGGTGCCCCCCCGGTATCCTTAAGTTTTTCTCTCGGGTGCCCCCCCCGGTATCCTTAAGTTTTTCTCTCGGGTGTCCCCCAGTATCCTTATGTTTTTCTCTCGGGTGCCCCCCCGGTAACCTTACGTTTTTCTCTCGGGTGCCCCCCCCCCCAGTAACCTTACGTTTTTCTCTCGGGTGCCCCCCTGGTAACCTTACATTTTTTTCTTATACTCGAGTCATTACCCCTTACATACAGTCTTCTCTACTTCTGACTATTCATTTTTCTCCGCCACCCTCCGTTACCTTTCCCTTGCTTGTTTTAATGTCTACAAGACATTTGCTGAAATAACGAGTTTGTTGCTTTACTCACCGATCGCATCTTTTTCCTCTGTGGAGCTTCGGGATCACCGCCCCTTCCTCTTCAGCCTCTTGCTGTCTTTTCGTCCGATTGGCTGCCCGTGAGAATGAGAAGGGTTATGCTTGGAAAGGCAGGTTCCTTCAGACCCACTGCAGATTTTTATGGTCTGACACTATCATTGTCCATGGGAAGCTTCTCAGCCTACTCAGTCGGAATGGCGAACGGACTCGTGATATTGCCGAAGGCCTAGAGTTACTTTGTGCCGTTGGTCTATAGGTGTCTTATAACTATATTAATCAATAATCCATAATCGATGGCCGAAACCATCCTACGCTACCAAGTGTAAAAGAGGACGAGATATCCACCGACGGGCCCATAGGTCAGTGCTCACCCTCTAGTACCTTTAAGACAAGATAGCTGCACCACGTGAGGGATGGGGGTGCAGGATTCAATTACTCCAACATGACTCAATAATGAGGACTCAGTAATTTGTCAAAGGGAATTCCGTTTAATGACAAGTACATCAAACAGGGAAGCAGTTGGGAATCAGCATCGTTGCGATCACCTGTCTCACTCCGACTTCCTCGAACTTCCGTTGAACAGCAATTTTTATACACAAAACTCATCATCATTGACGTCTAATTCTAAAAAACTTGTCATGCAATATAATTGGTTAGGAAAGGTAACTTAAATATAGGTGTTATATCTGTATATGATAATGGAGCATGCGGATTGGATAACTCTTATTGGGTGGGCGTCTACACCCCTCCCTCTACATCACACGTGATAGAAGTCACTACAAGTACGACATTTCATTGGTTCTACGATATATAGGACCCTAGATAACTTGGTCCATTGTGATTGGGCAGGTTACACCCCTAGACATAAATTTCCACTTTTAATTAGCAGCATGCAGAATGGACACCCAGGTGCCTCCCTTCCATCAATCAGTATCTTGGGGCTATGTGTCAATTAGTTGGCTGGGCATGGCCTCGAAACTGCAGCCTCTTATCTGGAGAAGTTATAGTACCCTTGGATCTGGGTGACATCAGACGTTGGTAATTCTTTGCGCCTGTCTTGGTCACATGTCTGTTCAACGTGAATCTGCTTCAGTTTCCATCTCTTAGTGTATTTAATTCTGTTTTCGGCCTCGCCACCGGCATGGGCCTACCTTATCTTGTCCTTCACGGGGCAGGCTGGTATGCTCTGAAGTTTCGATTCCTGTTAGCTGATGCTCTCCTCCCTTTCTCTGGTTGACCTCGATTTCCCAGGCATGAGCTGCTCTTTGTTGAGTTTCGATTCCGCTCCTTCTCCTGGCTTTGGCTGGGATATAAAACCAGGCCTTTTAGGCCTCTGGCCGCCTGGGCATACGTCTGCTTTTACAAAACGGAGTCGCACTTGTATAGTGTGCCTTATTGAGGTAGATATAGTTGGCGCTTGCCGCTCCATTCTTCTACTAAGCATTGCAAGCGGTATCGTTTTCTTAGCTTCTTGCGTTCCAAGCCTATTTACACACATTTAACTGGTTGATTACTTCCATCTTGTCCCAGAGCAACGTTTCCTCACGTTTTAACATCGTCTCTTTACTGTGTCCATTACATCTATTTTCATAGCTACTCGCACTGGCATGCTATCTTCGATAGCTGCTTTCGTTCATTCGCGAGTCTGTTCAGGCCCTTGTGTCATTTCCACTGGCCTTCCATTACAGCTCTTTGGGTCTCTTCATGGACCGTCTGTAGGTACTCTTCATTTCGTCTCAGCGGCTGGTACGGCTTTCTGATAGGGTACTGTGCTGCCCAGGGCTGTCTGGTTATGGACGTAGTGGCATGGATCTTCTGATGTACACTGGGAAGAGTCCCAGTGCAGTTCTTTTTTGGTTCATCTGCTCCTAATACATCACATACCTTGGTGAGTCCGTTCCTGGTACTTCGAAATGAGGGGCAAGGGTGCAGGCCATGTCTGGGACCTCCTCTACACTCCCCCCTCTGGTCGGTTCATCGACCACTTCTGCGATCTCTTTTGCATTTATTACCTTTGATTCTTCGGTGTTATGTTCATCGTCTTCAGGGTTTGTACATCATGGTGTGAATGTGTGAGTCTTTGGAGTCCATATTTTTATCACCCCTTTCAAACTCCCTGCTGTTTTCACGTGTTCGTCTTTGTTCCATGTCATTAGCTGACATTGTCCATTTGGACTGCAGTAGATCCATTTTCCTTCATACCTTCTTCGTTTCTTAGGATATGTGAACCTTGTTCCTTCTGGCGCAAATTTGCTGGCCTTCACAAAGTCTCTTATTTCTTCATCAGTCAGGTCTCTGGGGTTCCATCCTGGTTCGACCTCAACCATTATTTTCATCCCTATGGCTTTCTTCGCAGTTTTCTGGCACTGTGTAATGATTATCTTGATAATACAGAATCCTAGCAGTACCATTGCTAGTAGGGCTCCGAGAAACTTGAATATGTCTGCCATCCATTGTGGGACCCATGAGAACAGAGCTCCAAACCAGCTGTTATTGTCCACTTCATCACTTTCTTTGATCATCTGGTTTTTCAGGTTTGTCAACATACTTATGGCTTCTGTCAGGGTTCCATTTTCTTCATCATGCGATGGTATAAATTTGCAACATGATTCTCTGATTTTTGCACAAACACCTCCATCCATTGGTGTGATCATGTCTAGTACATATCTGTTCTGGAGGGTTGTCAATCGGATTGCTCTTAGTTCTTCTTTGATTGCGTTAAATCCCTTTATAGTAGAGTTGATGGTCTGCAATAACTCCCATCTGGTTATCTGCAACCATTTCGTATTTACACCAACGTGGACATGAGGCAGGAGTAGTGTTGTGAATACTGTTGAGGTGAGGCTAAACAGTCTGTGCTCGTATGGGATTGCATGGAATACTTCTTCTGATTTGGTAGAAAAGTAATTCTCTCTTTTCATCCTGGATACCAGTTCCGCAGATCTCCTTTTTCTTAGATGAGCATCTGCCCTCGGGAAACTGTCAATACTCAGGTCATTTTTCGGGATCACTAGTGCAGGAACGTGGACGTTCACTAGTGTGCATATGCCTCCCCAATTTTCCAGCAACCTTATGTAAGCTTTGGATCCACATGCCCAGTAATGGTCCATACTTACTGCGGTCCCTTGCGTCATTCCTGGGGCTTCAAAGATTCGTCCGCAGTTTAGATTCTCTCCCATCTTCCTTGTGCCATTGTTTCTGAAGCATAGTTTCGGGCTCTCCAGTGGCACTATCTGCAGGGGTCCCCCTCTATCTTCGACCCATGTTAGTAACTTTACTAGCTTTGGCCATAGGGGTTTGCACAGTTTTTGAGAGTTTTCTATTGCTTCTTTGCAGACTCCAAGGACCATCCAAGCTCGGCAGATCACTACTCCTTCTTCCCATCCATTTGGGGAAACCACTGTTCCCCAGATCTGCATTTGGCCTCTGTTCTTCCAGATTTGTGCAGTTTTTCCTTGAATTTTCAGTCTCGGGTTTGTTACCCATCGTGTTCCTGATCCTTTGATGTCAGGATTCTCATATCTGATCACGTGATTCCTGGTGTGCGCTCTGTTTCTTGTTTTAATGTCCTGGACGTAGCCATCTTCATCTGGGTAGTCCTTTTCAGTGGCCCATTTCAGTGAAGCGTCACTTCCCATAAATTGTCCTCTGGTGTTGCACATTGCTACGTGTGACATACAGTGTGCTATGGGGACATCAATTTCTACAGCCACAAAGATCTTGGATTTTCCCATGCTGTATGATAGGAGCGCGCAGGCGAAGCATTCTCCTTCTGATTGCCTTCGTCCTACATCCTTCATGTGTTGATACCATATGTTGTTTCCGAGATGGGCTTTGCTGTCCAGGTAATCATTGAGTTCATTGTTGTCTTCATGTTGGTTTCTCTTGATCCTCAATGTCCTTTTGTAGTTAGCTATAACCACATCTCTAAATGCGTCTATATGACTCTTTCTTGCTGGAGGATTCTTGGGCATGCTTGTTAGCGGAGTGGGTTTCATAACCTGTATCGCTGTGGTAGGAGAAGGTTTTGCATTTCTTTTCCTTTCCTTTTGTAATCTTTCGTAGATGTTATCTAACCGCCGTTGGCTCACCAACTCCCCAATGCATGGCTGTGTCGTAGGTCTGGTGCCTGTTCCTTGCACCTGAGCTGGCGTGCTTACTGTTATAGTCTCTGTAGTTCTAGTTTTCAGTTCCTCGTGTAGTTTCTTAGCTCTGACTATGAACGGGAACAGGTGCTCCATTAGCATTTTTGTTTTCTCTGTGAGTTCCTTTGTGACTACTTCTGTTCTTTTGAGGGATTTTGCTATGCCCTCTCCCTTTGGTTTCTCACTTGGCTCCTCTTGGTTACTTCCACTATTTTCTGGAGCTGTTCGTTCTGTAGGCAGTTTCCCTTTCTCTGTTGCCCTTGTTTGAGGCCCTGTTGCCATTGACACTTGCCCTTGTTTGTGTGTGTTCAGTGTGCGTGTGTGTGCAGTGGTCAGTGCTACATTTCATTCACTCCGTGCTGACCCTGTCTACAGCCTTTTTCTTCATTCATTACCTCAAGTGTGTATGAATCACTGCTAATTACATTTAGTTTTATCGCGTTTGTTTTACCATTAGCTTTTTTGGGGACTGGGATCACTATATAGGGTCTGGGTGCTTTCATAGGCCCCAGACGTTCGTTATCTGGTGGATGCACTGAAATTGGGACGCTTCGTGCACCAATAAAGAAAGCAGTTCTGATAGTCAACGGCAGAAAGACAATGATAATTACTAAGCATATACACATGATAGACTTGTAGGATATCTGGCAGAATTTCCTCCCAGGGAAGCGGGTGCGCCCCTCTGCTGGTGGTAAAACTAAGTTACAGTTCTGGGCCCCCATTTCGAACAAGTCCACAGTCAGTTATTTATTCCTTCTCTTGCTCTGATCTCGTAGCTCAAGAGTTCATTAATACTTAAAATGACGAGTGCTTTTCAAGTGTCCCCCTCTTGCGGGTGATGTCAGTAATCTCTGAGTATGCAGTACACTTCCTTTTGCTAGTCTATGGAAAAAAGGGTTAGGCTAACATCAACAGGTGCATCACATTCATAATGCATATCTATAGTAGGTAAAGTCCCAGTGCACTCCTTGAATTTGCTTTGCTCCTGAGGACATGCTGGAACCTGTTCAATGCGAAGGAATGAAAAGACGGAACTGCCAAAAATCACCCAAAATAAAATGACATAAAAATAAAACAAAAATAAAAATAAAAGTGAACATGGAAAAAATAAGAATAAAAATAAGGAAAAATAGAGGAAAAAGTAAAAAGTAATAATAAAATGGTGAACTTTCTTGTTTCTGCTCTTCTCGATCTGTCCTTCGGCGGAAAATATGGCACTGTGTCTCTTTCTCTCGATCTGTCGCACGGTGGAAAATTGAAGAACTGTGTAGAGATAAGCACTGTCTCTCTGTTTCCTCGATCTGTCCCACGGTGGAAAGATAAGCACTGTCTCTCTGTATCTGTACCACAGCGTTAAATCTCACTGGAACCTCCTTAGGTATTCTCGCTGGAAGTTAGATAGCCTCACCCAGAGCATTATGCCATGGAGGAGTGTGCCCATGTGTGAGATGTTGGCTGGATCTCTAAGGAAGGTGATGACGTCAACATCTGCAGGCCTCCCCACCATTTCCGGATAGTCTGTGACTAGTCTAAGCAGGACGTTGTGCGCCAGCCGGGTGTCCTCGGGTGATAGGGACATTTGTCCTGTTTGGCTGGGTCCTGGTCATGAGCTTTCCTTTTGATTTGCACAGTCTCTGCACCTTCCTGTTGCGTGGCCTACCACGAGGTGCTTTAGTTTAGTCCACAGCTGGTTCAAATGAGCTAGGTTTCTTGGGTCTCTGATAAAAGTACGTGTGTCAGTTGTTCTCCCGATGAGTCCTGGGCATTTATCGATTATTTGAAAGAACAATGTGAATGTGAGTTCCTCAATGTCTACTGGCGGCGGAAGCATTTGTGTCCTCTTCGCTGTGCTCGGGTAGCTCGGCGAAGGCTTCCGTGATGACAGTCAGCAGTTGCAAGATTATTTTCTCGTTTGCAGGATCTTGAATAAAGTCTGTCACACTGGTTTCTCTCCCTATGAGTGTCGGTTATGATATTACCCCCAGCTGGAAGTAGGTTAGCACATCCCACTTGAGGTCTCTGCTGATCTCTGAGATACCATAAATTCTGTAAACAAAGTCTTGACACTGGTTGCTTTCAGGACGCTGTGTTTAGCTCTCAAGAACTGTCCTTCTCCTTTTTTTTCAGTCTATCAGAGTCTTGATTCTTTATACTACTTGAGCGTGACGTTGTTTCAACAGTTCGATTTATCAGTGTTGTTGTGGCTTTGTGTATGTAGTTCTCTTCTTTATCCTGCAACTGTGGTGCCCAGAGTGTCCGTATTATTGTTCTTGATCACCTTTCTCTGGTTTGGGGAAATGTTCTTTATTCAAAAGTCACAAATTAAAACAGAGTTCTTTGTCATTGTGTTGCTGCTCATGCGTCCTTATTCCTCGCCATGGATCTTTTCTGCATGTGCTGAGGTTCTTCCCCATTGTCTGTGGCTTCTTTGTGGTTGGATGCAGCTGGAGGGCTCTCTGCTATATAAGGTTTAATGTCATTCAGGAAGAGCTGTGCCCTTCTGCCCTGGACTTTGACGGCTGAAGGAGTGCAGTCCTTTGAGAAAGGGCCATTGAATCGTGGCTCCCACTTCTTCCTTGTAAAGTTCCTTATGAGAACAGCATCACCAGAGAAGACGGGTGGCGCACTTAGACTTTGCGCGGAGTCTGTTTCAGCACTTCCTGTTGTTTGTGCTGCGCTGCACCCTTTTCTTTGTCGCTGCAGCTGGCCTGAAATGACAGAGACGCTGGATGTCATACAATTCAAGTAGTCCTGCATCTCTGTCCCCAAGACCTCTTTTGTTGGCTGGGCATCACATCTAGCTCTATCTCGGGGGGTAAGAGGGGTCCTCATCCTTCTGCCTCTGACTATCTCGTGCGGCGTGAGATGATGGTTGGAGCCTGGTTGGTTCCGAAGTGCATACAATGCCAGTGGTAGACAGTGCAGCCATCCCTTTTTTAATGTGAGCTTCAACTTGGCTATCCTCTCCTTTAACAGGCTCTTGAGCCGCTCACATATACCATTCCCCTCCGGATGATACGCTGACGAGAACTTATTCTTTATACCATGTAACAAGCTGATCTGCTCGAAAACTGCATTAACAAAGTGAGCCCCGTTGTCTGATCTCATTACCTCGCTCACCCCCCATCTAGGGAACACTTCCTCACTAGAAATTTGGCAACACAGGTAGAGTCTGGGTGTGCAAAGGGACCTGCTTCTATCCATATAGAGAATGGACACACCACCACAATTAAATACCTGTACCCGTTGCACACTTGAATCATGTCGACGTAGTTGATATGCAAGTGCTGGAATGGCCCATTTGGCCGGGGGATAACTCCTCTTATTACTTTTAGTGTGTGCCCAGCGGTGAATTGCTGGCAGATTATGCAGTTCACCATACAGAATGCAACATTCTCTGTTAAATTCGGTGTAAACCAGTCTTCTGTGAGCGTTGCAGCGAGACTTTCTTTTGACATATGTATAGGGTAGTGTAATTGCTCCAATGCTACTTTCAGTAGGGTGACAGGCATTACTGGTTTACCAGTGCTGTCTTGCCTCCACAACCCGTGAGAGGGGTTTAAGGAACACCCTTGACGCTTCCACACATGTTTCTCCTCCTGAGGTGCCTCCCCTTGGAGTTTCATTAGCTGAGTGTGTCCCATGTTGCTATAGGCCTCTGGTGTGGCTCGTGCTACCATCATACGCTCATGGGTACGTGCCACCTCCACGTCCATGATTGTTTCATCCTTGGATGCAATGCGCTTGGCTTCCGCGTCCTCTTCATGATTTCCACATGACACGAAATCTGTCCCTTTGGTGTGGGCGGCGCATTTCATGACTGCTATGCCCACTGGGAACTGTAGTGCTTTTATCAACCTGTCCAATAAGGCTGCCTGTTGCACTGGTGTGCCATCCGCTCGGAGGTAGCCCCTCCTTTTCCGGCGTGCTAAGCCTGTGTGCACGGTAGATGTCACATAGGCAGAGTCACTGTACATTGTTACTTCCTGGTCTGCATGATTCTCAATGGCGAGTATCAGCGCCAATAGTTCTGTAGCTTGCGCAGAATAGTGTGATGGTATTCGTGCACTGACGAGTACCTGGAATTCTACATTCGCTAGGTGTTTTATCACGGACACGCCTGTGTATCTTTGTCCATCTTCTTGGTCGATTCTAGATGAGCCGTCAATAAACGCAATCTCACCACCTGCCAGGGCATTTCCTTTTACCCTGGGGATTTCATCATAGAATTCCTCATAATTTGCGCAGTCATGTACGGGTTCTCCCTCTGTGACCGGCTCAGCTATGAACGTAGCTGGATTCACAGTTTTACATCGCACTATTTTGATCGATGGGTTAGAAATAATCACTTCATATGCGGATGCTCTATGAGGAGTCAGCGTGCCCTTTGGCTTCTCTAGTATGGCGAACGAGTGCTCGACATACAATGTCATGGAGCACCCCATCACAATGGATGATGCCTTTTCAATGGCGAACGCGGCAGCAGCTAGATTTTGTTTGCATGGGAAGTGGCCCTTCATGACCGGGTCCAGACTCCCGCTGTAATATGCTAGGGGCTTGTACCCAGTGAGGTTCGCTGCACGAGCACTGCCGTCATAAAATTACCATCGGTGTGTGAGAACAGGTAGAATTCCTCTGCATAATTAGGAATCTCGCGAACTGGGGCCTTACAAATCGCCCCCTTGAGTTCTGCAAACCCCTTTTCCATTGCCTCAGTCCATTCGATTTTTTCCCTTGTCGGCTGGGCCTTCTTTAGGTCCTGTAGCAAGGGCTTGGTATACGAGCTGTAGTCGAAGACCCATGCTCTGACATAATTGCACAGGCCTAAGAAGCTTTGCATTTGTTTTATCGTGAGCGGTTAAGCCGTGTTCATGATAGCTTCAGCCCTTTCTGGGGTTACCATTTTCCCTTCGTGTGAGATTAGCTGTCCTATGTACAGCACCTCTCGCTGACAGTATTGTAGCTTTTCCTTGTCAACTTTATATTCTTTCTCAGCCAGGATAGTCAGTAGCTGGACAGAGTCGCACCTGCATTGTTCCTCAGTGACACTGCAGATCAGAATGTCATCCACATACTGCAAAACAACACTCTCTACTGCAATATTACTTAGGTCCATCTGCAGGACTCTGTTGAACATGGATGGAGACTCACAGTACCCCTGTGACAGCCTCGTGCATTTCAGGCGCATTTGCCTGAAAGTAAATGACGTCAGGTCTTGTGAGTCACGGTGCAACGGGATTGAGAAAAATGCATTTTTCAAGTCAATCACTGTGAAATATTTTGCCTCAGTGGGTATGTTGCATAAAATTGTGGATGGATTAGGGACTAGAGGGAACTCGGCTTCAACTATACTGTTTAATGCTCTTAAATCTTGGATTAAACAACAAGACCCTCACTTTGATTTCTTGACAGGGTAAATCACTGTATTGCAAGGTGATTCTGACGTCACAAGGATGCCCTGCTCCATCATGGCAGAAATTGTCTTTGTGATCCCTTCATCTGACTCTCTGGACATAGGATATTGTCATGCTCTTGGTAAAATTGCTCCTGGTTTCAGTTTAATTCTCATTTCACCTGCCCCCCTGAAGGAGGCCTACGTCATAGGACCCTGTATTCCATACCGCGACAGGCACTTGGGCCTTGTCGTCATCAAAGTATTCTGGACGTATCAGCGCCAACATCATTCTCTGTGGCACCTCCCGTTTGATCATTTTGACCCAAAATATGAGACTCACTTCCACCCTTGTCGCTTCTAGGTCAGGGTGTTCTTCGAACAGATCGTCATCGGTGACGTCAGTCACTTGATACCCTTCTTCGATGGCGATAATCGCACACCATTGTCTGCCTTCGTCGTCATATCCTTCGACCAATACCACTTTCCCTCACACTGTGGCAGATTGTATCATTAAGGGAAATACTTGTCCATCTTCTTCATGCATAGGTATTCTTGGTCTGAATAGAAACTCATCAGGTGTCCTCATAGCTCTATCTGCAAGGCCTGGCAATCCCGCCATGAGCACCCGCACACCATATGCAAAGACTTCCGGCTCTAAGGGTGCTCTAATGGCATAGCTCTCATGGCTATACGTCCTGAGAATGCTCTGATCATTTCGCACACGTTCGAATAATGCATTCCTGGAGTGGAGCACACTATGCCATTCTCGGTAAACGAGATTGTCATATTCAACTTAGTCATTAAGTCCCGACCCAGGATATTTACTGGGGTCTGACGTGAATATAATAAGGGTAAATTCATTTCGTGCTCTCCCACAGAGACTGGGAGCGTGTCTGTAAAGGGAACTCTAATGTGAGCTCCCGTGAAACTCTGAGTGTCTATGGCCTCGACGGACAAGGAAAACTTTCCTTCTCGTATGCACGAGCGTGTCGCACATGTGTCAACTAAGAAGGAATATTCTTTACCCCCTATGACAACATTCACCCTAGGTTCCCTATTAGGGTCTGGTGTCACTGATAGGATAGAACACATCAGAGTCCCCCGTGAGCTGTCCTATTTCATATACAAGTTTGGTCCACTGTATACTTGCTGATTTCCCCCATTTCCAGGGTTGACTCCCCCTCCGGAGCTTGTGCCCTGCGACATTTGCGGTGGTGCCTGCTGGGATTGTCCTTGCGGTATGTTTCCCATGTGTGAGGGTTGAACCACTTGCTGCGCACCTGGCTGTGAGCCTGACACCTCCTGCTGCACTGTGTGATTTTGGGCACTGCCCTGTTGTGGGTCAGCAGGCTGATTCACCATGCCTTTTCCCATTCCTTGGTCGTTTTGCCACATGCTTTGCCTTCCACACATGTGCGCCACATGTCCTGTCATTCCACACAGCTAACACACTGGCGGCCATCTGTCCATCTGGCGTAGCTGGACTGCCCATCTGTACGTTCTGAAAGCCACCTTGGTTATTCTGAAAGCCTCCTTGGTTACCTCAAAACCCACCCCGATTACTCTGTCATCCTCTTCCTCCAAAACCCCTTCCCCTCGGGTAAAATCCCATGCTACCATGATTATTCAGCGATGGGTTAGTCGCTTGCTGTGCGCGCGGTTCAGCTTGGCTTGTCAGCATGGCTCCCTAGAGAGCATACTTTGAGAGTTTCTTTTGCACCAGTTTCGCCTTCTCACCCTTACGAGTTACTTCCTTTTTCCGATTCTTTTCTTGCAACAATCTACAGTAATGTGCAATTGTCAAGTGTATTTCAGCCCATGGTTTAGCTTCTCTTCCTACCAATTTCTTGAGCTGTTTTTGTACTGGCTCAGGCAACCCTTGGCATAATATATGGTAGAATACAGGGATAGATTTCGTCCAAGACTCATGCGTTTTGAGCACCCACGCGTCTTGAAAATTCTGGCTATAAATCAACGGAGCCTCTGACTCTTTCATTTTATAGCCCCCATATCAGAAGTGTCTGGATATAGCGTTTGCAGCGCTTTCCACACTGCTGCTCTACAATTATTAAATGGCGCTCCGTCATGGGAGGTGTTAATTAGGGTTACCCTAGGGTAGCCTGCCCGTTTCCATACATCGTCTGCTCTTTCACCAAGTATGGCAATTAGGAGGCCCTTAATGTCCCCTATTGCTAAGGTGACACCCCCTCTCATTTTCTCCAACTCATGTATCAACTTCCCGGCTCCCGATGTCAGCATTGGAAGCTTATTTTTTAGGTTCTCTCGACCCATGTGTGACCATGGAATATATTGTGGTCTTGCTCCCCCCTTTTCTAGCAGCGAGAATTGGAATACGCAGTCTTCCTTTGCTTTCCCCATAGCTCTCCTGTCTACCGCTGGGGTGGCATTCCCGCCTTGCCTTCTCTCTGGCAATACCCTTAATCTATCTGCATAGGCAGGTGCTGATGCCCCCCTCTGACCGTGGGGTGTTCCTTCATGTCGGCCGGACTGCGCGGCAGACTTCGGTGTCCTACTTGCGGACTCACTAGCGTCTGACCATTGTATCCCTCAGTCCCCTGGAAGCCATTTTTCGCACCGTCTACCTTCCTCGTGTGCCTCATCCTCCGTTTCCCCACCGGAGTCAGATTCTGAATACTCCCAGTTTACACAACTCCTTGCATCTTCTTCGTCCTGCCCAATCTCCAGTCTGTCTATGGACAGTCCCCTGTTCCCACTACTTCGGGTGACATCTTCAGTCTCATATAGCTGAGTGCTCTCCAGGCGCTCACCTTCCCTTCCCCCATGGGATATCTGTTCCAGCCCCATCTCATCGTATATCTTATCAATCGTTTCCCCGATGCTTCTGGTGTCGAAGTCATCCTCAATATTTGTCCGACTCGTACCTGGTACCTAGTCATGTTCAGGGAAGAATTCTTCTAATTCTTTCCATTCTACAAGAGGATTGGGTTTTTTAACTTCCCGCTCCAAATATTCAAGATCTCGTGCCCTCTGTCTGTGCTTACATTCTGCTTCCTCATCTATTTCCTTGCGCTTCCTCGCTTCTTCTCTAGCCTTGTCTACTTCCCTCATCCTTTTGTTTCTACGTTCCTTAGCCCTTCTAATTTCCTCATCTTCTCTTCTCTTCTCTTCACTCTCCTCTCACATACCCTTTTCTCTTCTTCCAACCTTTGCTTATTCTGTTTGTTTTGGTCGTAGGCTGCCTTCTGTTTGCGATCGAGCTGTTTCTCTTGCTCTTCATGATATAGTTGTTTTCGCTTCAGCCTATCCTTCCCTCTTGTCCTTTCATCCCTTATTTCCTTTTCCTTTTCTCTCTCTTTCCTTGGTGTCTCATCAGACCTCTATCTTGGCCTTCCATCATCACTTCCTTTCCCATCTAATTTCAGCAATATCTGCCCTCCCATCCATTCATCTTTTGCGAATGTTATCTCATCAGTTCTACCTTCATTTTCCTTTTGTTTCTTTCCCTCTCTCTCCTTAACGAGAGATGCACAGCTCTGTGCCTGATCCTTTCCTATGTCATTGCATCTCTCCTTGTCCCTCGGGACTGCAGAGGCAAGATTAATTTCCTGGTCCTTTTCTTTATTGTCGTTGCTACTATACATAGGCGACTCATATGCGGGGTTGCTCGTGGCTGCCTTTAGTTCTCTTAGCGGGGGTAGAGCCTCTCTATCTTACTTCCCTTGATGGCTGGCTCCGGCGGGGCCGGTGGCACGTAAGGTGTCTCACCCCCCTCCGTGCATACGTTTAATATCCAATCTGCAGGAGGCTCTTCCTCCTTTGTCTGCTCAAACATCTTCCAAAGCTCTAGAACAGCAAGACGTTTCTCTAGCTTCTTGCCTGTATATGTGGTATGTAGATAAGTCGTCATGTGCTGTAAGACGGCTTTTGAAAGGGACCCATTCTGTGGCCAGGGCATAAACATCTTGTGGGCGGTACCCTTAACCCATTCTGTGCTATACTTTTTTAATTTAGGTAGTTGCTTGCATAAATGCGCAAGTGGGGAGACCTCCTCCAATCTCAATTCCGTTGCCAACAATATTTATACAGTTTGTTATTCTTCTACTAGTATGAGCGAGCACCAGATATGCAAACTCCAATCCAATCTTTTCCTGCCAAAATGTATACTATCAATTAACTCAAAACCATCAATTCATTGGCAATTCCCTCTTCTTCACAGAATTGCATAAAATCCAATTTCATCTCAAACAATCAACAATACAGTTCTCTTACATTCAACACACAACAGAACACATAGGACAGACACTTGACAGACTAGACGGACACCAGTTGGTCATACATATAACTGCCTTCTAATCAATACCCCGTCATGGAGTTTAAACGAACTCCTTCAATGCGTCTTTAAATGTCATCGTAGTCTAATTGTCCCTCATTATATAGTCTAAGAGTTCACGTTTCTTTTGACTGCTGTATTAAAGCGCAGGAACAAGGCAAATCCTTACGTTTTTCTCTTGGGTGCCCCCCGGTATCCTTATGTTTTTGTCTCGGGTGCCCCCCCGGTAACCTTACATTTTTCTCTCTGGTGCCCCCCCGGTATCCTTATGTTTTTCTCTAAGGTGCCCCCCCGGTATCCTTACATTTTTCTCTGGGGTGCCCCCCCAGTAACCTTACATTTTTCTCTCGGGTGCCCCCCTTGTATCCTTACGTTTTTCTCTCGGGTGCCCCCCCCGGTATCCTTATGTTTTTCTCTCAGGTGTCCCCCGGTATCCTTATGTTTTTCTCTCGGGTGCCCCCCGGTAACCTTACGTTTTTCTCTCGGGTGCCCCCCCAGTAACCTTACATTTTTCTCTCGGGTGCCCCCCTGGTAACCTTACATTTTTTTCTTATACTCGAGTCATTACCCCTTACATACAGTCTTCTCTACTTCTGACTATTCATTTTTCTCCGCCACCCTCCGTTACCTTTCCCTTGCTTGTTCTAATGTCTACAAGACATTTGCTGAAGTAACGAGTTTGTTGCTTTACTCACCGATCGCATCTTTTTCCTCTGTGGAGCTTCGGGATCACCGCCCCTTCCTCTTCAGCCTCTTGCTGTCTTTTCGTCCGATTGGCTGCCCGTGGGAATGAGAAGGGTTATGCTTGGAAAGGCAGGTTCCTTCAGACCCACTGCAAATTTTTATGGTCTGACACTATCATTGTCCATGGGAAGCTTCTCAGCCTACTCAGTCGGAATAGCGAACGGACACGTGATATTGCCGAAGGCCTAGAGTTACTTTGTGCCGTTGGTCTATAGGTGTCTTATAACTATATTAATCAATAATCCATAATCGATGGCCGAAACCATCCTACGCTACCAAGTGTAAAAGAGGACGAGATATCCACCGACGGGCCCATAGTTCAGTGCTCACCCTCTAGTACCTTTAAAACAAGATAGCTGCACCACGTGAGGGATGGGGGTGCAGGATTCACTTACTCCAACACGACTCAATAATGAGGACTCAGTAATTTGTCAAAGGGAATTCCGTTTAATGACAAGTACATCAAACAGGGAAGCAGTTGAGAATCAGCATCGTTGCGATCACCTGTCTCACTCCGACTTCCTCGAACTTCCGTTGAACAGCAATTTTTATACACAAAACTCATCATCATTGACGTCTAATTCTAAAAAACTTGTCATGCAATATAATTGGTTAGGAAAGGTAACTTAAATATAGGTGTTATATCTGTATATGATAATGGAGCATGCGGATTGGATAACTCTTATTGGGTGGGCGTCTACACCCCTCCCTCTACATCACACGTGATAGAAGTCACTACAAGTACGACATTTCATTGGTTCTACGATATATAGGACCCTAGATAACTTGGTCCATTGTGATTGGGCAGGTTACACCCCTAGACATAAATTTCCACTTTTAATTAGCAGCATGCAGAATGGACACCCAGGTGCCTCCCTTCCATCAATCAGTATCTTGGGGCTATGTGTCAATTAGTTGGCTGGGCATGGCCTCGAAACTGTAGCCTCTTATCTGGAGAAGTTAAGGTACCCTTGGATCTGGGTGACATCAGACGTTGGTAATTCTTTGCGCCTGTCTTGGTCACATGTCTGTTCAACGTGAATCTGCTTCAGTTTCCATCTCTTAGTGTATTTAATTCTGTTTTCGGCCTCGCCACCGGCATGGGCCTACCTTATCTTGACCTTCACGGGGCAGGCTGGTATGCTCTGAAGTTTCGATTCCTGTTAGCTGATGCTCTCCTCCCTTTCTCTGGTTGACCTCGATTTCCCAGGCATGAGCTGCTCTTTTTTGAGTTTCGATTCCGCTCCTTCTCCTGGCTTTGGCTGGGATATAAAACCAGGCCTTTTAGGCCTCTGGCCGCCTGGGCATACGTCTGCTTTTACAAAATGGAGTCGCACTTGTATAGCGTGCCTTATTGAGGTAGATATAGTTGGCACTTGCTGCTCTATTCTTCTACTAAGCATTGCAAGCAGTATCGTTTTCTTAGCTTCTTGCGTTCCAAGCCTATTTACATGCGTTTAACTGGTTGATTACTTCCATCTTGTCTCATAGCAACGTTTCTTCACGTTTTAACATTGTCTCATTCCTGTGTCCATTACATCTATTTTCATAGCTACTGGCACTGGTGTGCTATCTTCGATAGCTGCTTTCTTTCATTCGCGAGTCTGTCCAGGCCCTTGTGTCATTTGCACTGGCCTTCCATTACAGTTCTTTGGCTCTCTTCATGGACCACCTGGAGGTACTCTTCATTTCATCTGGCTGTCTGGTTATGGGCGCTTCTACCGATATGGATCTTCTGATGTACACTGGGCAGAGTCCCAATGCAGTTCTTTTTTGGTTCATCTGTTCCTCATACGTCACATACCTTAGCAAGTCCGTTCCTGGTACCTCGAAATGAGGGGCAGGGGTGCAGGCCATGTCTGGGACCTCCTCTACAGAAGGATTATGTAACATATGAGTAGACTATGGATAACAGGGACATTTCTGTACACAATAAAATTTATAATAATATGAAAAGTCAAGATGGATTTCTCCAGGTAAGTGTCTCTCCTGCCAAGGTGATTTGCCAGGCCCTCTGTCTCTGGTGTCTCAGTTCAGCTGTTTGCCCTTCCTGAGAGATTGCATCAGTTCCCCCTCTTCTAGTGCTGTAGGTTCACAGGTTTCCTGAACCTTTTGCCTCCTCAGTTCTTGGAGTCCCATTTAGTCACCTCTCCCTTCTCCTGAATTACGGGGTCACGAACCTCCGAACCCTCTTTATGAGAAATTCTGGGTGTAGTTTTTCTGCGGTCCCGTACCCCCAGAGTAACCATTATCAATCTTGTGAGCCTGTGGGCCATGGCAGGGAGAGCTAGAGAGAGGTTCCTCTGAGGAGGGAAACTGGGCCCTAGGCTTCTTCCTCTTCTCCTATTTAAACTGACCATACTCTCCCTGACCCAGTGTCATTCCTCTTCTCACAGTTGGGACTAGCCTAGGGCTGACCTGGCCCAGCGTAACCTGCCTGACTGGCTTGCTGCTTTGCCTTGCTAATCCCTGATCTGTCACACCCTGTCCAACTCTCCAACCCTGCCCGATTCCTCTTTACTTCTTTATGCCATTCCATTCTCATGTTACAAGAGGTTTAATGTCACTCCCGCTCTTTATTGTTCTCCCCTCTACTTTGCCCGGGAAGTCTTTCGCCTCTTCCATGGCCTTCTGCACCCTATCCTGTTCTTATCTGTGTATGGCGGATAGCACAGGGGCAATGCGCTGGTCTTGGAAGCAAGACCACGTAGAGCAACAGCGGTTCAAATCCCAGATCTGTGCTTAGAAACCGAAATCCGGTACGGTATTAGGCGTTCTCTAAAATTATAATGAAATAAATAAATGATCTCAACCTTTGTTCATTCACTTCTTCTGTTACTCTCTTCCCCCTTTACCGCTGCTGGCTAACCTTTGGCTCCAGATCTTCCCACCAGCTTGGCTGCTGCAATCTCCCTCTATTCTCTCTCTGCTGATGTTACTGCCCTCTACATTTTAGGAAGTCTGATATTTAGGCTCCAGTCACCAGTTTTTGCCCATATCATGTGCCTGATCTGGAAAACATTAACTGGTGTACATTGGCTCGGGCATCGGTAGTGAGCTGTTTGTCCTACTTGCCCACTGGTACAAATTGGAACAGATTATGTTTTGAGAAGACAGGAGTCACCTTCTGAGGCACTCAGATGCCTCCTAGTTTCCCTGGAAAGGTCACTGGGGCCGTTTTGTGGATATTACAACATTTCGTTGGGATCGCTGCTGGGATCATGTTCCTGGGTCAGGGCTCCAGCAGGCCTTGTGGTCCTCCTCCAGGTATGATGACTCTTTTGGTGATGGTTATCTTCAGAGTGCAGGTCTAGGGAAGTACTTTTGAGCCCTTTCCAACCCAATGGCCGTTTATATGGCCTGCTTCAGTTTTGTCTTATGGAGCTGCCTTATCAGTCTTTGCAGCGAGGGCAACAGAGTCCACACACTTTTAAAGGAATAGTTCCACCTTGATTTCTTCTGCCGCATCCAACAAGGAATTTGATCTGGTTGGACATTTGCACAGGCGATTTATTAGTTTGCAAGTGGACATCTCAAATGTTGCCAGTGGTATTCAAAATTGCACACATGTTTTTCCAGAATTCCATCTCAGCTGGTGTCATAACTGGTCTCTGTGTCTGCATTAAGGACTTTGTATGCAGTTTGAAGTTCCCCAGTGAGAAGTGCGGCAGCATAATATGGCCACTTGGTTCGCTCCCACCGGGCAACCTCTACATTTCTTTCAAAACTTTGAAAAAATGCCCTACGATCCTAGCCCTCTATGTATTTCTGAAGGAGAGGGCCTAAACTCAAAAGTGCTTGGTCCGACATTTCCCAGGAATGCGAACTGCACTGTTACCAACTTGTCCAGTAGTCTGCCCAGAGTTAGGGTTCCCACCTCTGCCATTGTTCCTGTAGGTCCTGAAACAACTAATTTCATGCTTCGTGGTGATTAAATTGAAGCACGAACATTGTTATTTTAGTCAAGTTACCCATGTGTTTTAAAATATAGCTGTTTGGTGAAAGAGAACCTTCTGTCGAATAGGTTCCCTGTTTATTTTTGCCTGAAGTCCCTGTGCCAGCCAACAAATTGGTGGAGGATGTTGGCCATTGCCGAAAGGTTTGCGTAATTTGGGCTGTTTGGATGTGCTTCCTTCCCATGTGAAATCACAGGGAAAGGCAAACCGGGCAAATCGAATGTTTAGTTGTAGTGGGTACTGAACAACAGGAGTCTTCCTCCTTCTTGCCTGTGTCCTGGTATACAGAAACCCCCACTCCAAGTCATAGTCCTGGTCCTTAGGATCTCAGAGGTCATCTGAACCAACATCTGTCAGTAGGTTGAGTTTGGGTGATGGGAGATAATCAGTTATGTATGATACCTTTCTTGGATCTGGTAGGGAGGGTGGTAGGATACTGTCCAGACTGTTTGGATACCAATCTGAACTGCTTAGTGGGGAAGGACATTTCTTTTGGTTTTAAGTATGTGGGTGAGACCTACATGTCTAAAGGTGGTCTCTTGATTGGCGTCTTGGGTAAAATGGTCTAATCCCTTCTTGACCCTACTTATGACACCACCTGTCACACGGTTCAGCAGGGACCAAGAACGAAAAACAAGATGGCTGTCACCATAGTAAATAGAAAGGTGACCAAGTCCCTTTTCTATGCTCATGGCAGCCCGCCTCAGATGGGAAACAGCGGAAAATGCGTGGAGGTCTGCAGGTGAGTTGGAGGTGGGGGGTGTTGTAGGTGACTTGGGGGAGAGGGAAGGTTTGGGCCAGGGGACCTGGGGAGGAACTGGCAGGCCAGGCTGAAGTGCTGAAACAAATGGCAGCACTGCAGGAAGGGCATCGGGTGACTGGTAAAACACAGGCAGTACACTGGCAGTTCTTGCCTGCATTTCCATCCACCTGGTTGGCTGAGCGCCCTTCCCCGGACGTAAATACTATTTCTTCCTACCTTTGCATGTCTGCACCTGTGAGGCAAACTTGTGTTGGAACAGTAATTGGTTAAGCCTTTGAAGATCTGCTGCAGTTGTTTTGTTTTTAGGAGCAGGTACAAAACCTAAAACTTGCCTTTTGGCAATTTTGGATTTCAGATGTGTGTGTTCAACCCTCCCTGAACGTGTACTATACTGGTGGTGGAACTCTCAGCATGTATGCCACGGTTTGGGGAGATGTTGATTAAACTTATTTTCTCAGGTTCATTGTGCGTCGCTTATGAGTAGGGGGTGTTTCGCTGATGGTGGACTCTGTTGCTATTTAATTCAGGCATTGTAGCATCAATTATGTTGGGCTCCCCATGTTTCGAGAGTCGGAGGCTGAACCCTTGATATCCATAAGAGCCCAGGGTAAGATTGGCTTCTGTGGACCTTAAGAAGACAGCCCTCTCTATATGCAGGGCACACCAGCAATAGAAACTCTGTCCACTCTACTTTCATTAAACACGTGGTCTGCTTTTTTCTTAAAGGGAAATCCTATCATTATGGTAACTTTGGTTCTGGCTGATACGAGCTTCAGGCTCTCTTATTTGGTAATAGGACTTGCTTTCCTGACATGACAGATTTTTTTGAGAGGGTGTGTTCAGGTCATAGCTTTTAGGAACAGTCTGATGTGGGGTGGTACTCAGGGTGGAACTGGCCTTCAGGGAATTCTGGAGATTTCCCAGTGGGCCTCTGCATCAAGGCCTTCTTTCCTATTTTATTACCAAATGTTGCTATGGGAAAGGGGTAGACCTTGCTCAAATTTAATATGGGTCCACTTTGAAAATGATTTCCAGGGCCTCTTTTGGCTCCAAGTCCACCCCTAGTGGCAATATGACTGTCCTCTACCAAATGTTGTGTTCAAGGGCAAGGTACAACAAGAATACTGAAATAGGTGCACACCTAATGTGTTAGACTTTAGACGGTAATAAATGAAGTTCTCAATTAAGTTTTCAGGTGCGGGGGAGGAACTGAGATCCTGGCTCAAGACCTCCACACATAACAAAATAGAGAAAGAGAAGATTCAAGCTTTTGAACCCTCCCGTACCCTGCACACTATTATGTGTTGGCTAAACCAACTACTATAACATTAAGGTAATAATGTCCATGAATAAATAATGAAATTCAAACAAAACCAATTTTGTAAAAACACATAAGTGTATATATTTTGTTTTGGATTAGATTGTGCATTGGATACAAAGACAAAAATAATCACAATGTTGTTACAGGGAAAGAAAATAAATTGAGGAAATATTGCCAGTAGTCTGCTTTCAATTGGCGACGCGTTTCGAGGATGGACTCCTCTTCTTCTTAGGCCTAAACAGACTATAAACAAATATACATATTATCAAAAACAGAGTTTGACCAAAAGTATTATACAATGATTCCTAAAAGGTTGAAGAGTAATTCCTAAAAGATTGAAAAATATCTAAATAACAAAAAAGTAACTGTTTCTAAGGTTACAATCAACACAATGTTAATATATTCACATCCACATCGATTTGTGTTTCATAAAGTTTACAAGGACCAAAATGGTTCAAAAAGACCAGTCAAGTCAATAATTCCCAAATGAGCGCCCCTAGGGAGGAGCATGCCGCTTAAGTGGCGAGGGATCCAAAATGACTCCCCATCCGCCTTCCTCAATCTCCAGAGTGGAGAAAAATAGAAATAGTAAGTCGGAATCACCTGATGAAGTAGAATGTAGTGCGCACAATTTCTAATGCCCCAAAGAAAACAAGGGGTAGTGCATATCTTGAGTGCAGAAGGCTGCTTCAAAGAATGAATGATGGTGACCAATCGATCAGTATTTAATGGAGATAGCTCAATCTGGAAAGGAATATATGAAATAGATAGGACATTGGTATCAAGAATTGTGTAAAATGTAGTAAAACCTTAGCAAAACATGCCAATAAGTGTCAAAAGTTAGTTGACGTAATCGTGTATGAACAGATAACTAAATCATCCCAAACACAGGGGGAAGGGATCTCTAGGGAAGTACAAGGCAAGGTCTTTATAAAATGGATCTATCAACCAGATACTTATGACTTACGCTGTTCTCGTGTAGTATACGAGTTCAGTTAGATGAGGAGGTATTAAGTAGTCACCAATAGTTGTGGGCGATCGTCCGCGTGGTGCACAATGTGTCTAGAGCGAGATAATTCAGATAACCAGGATCTACAATAACATATAGTGGACAGAAATGTAGCTAAAGTATAGTCATAGATACGGAAAGATGAAAAGATGGTAGATAAAGAAAGATGATAAAGAAAAAATAAGCCGGAGGAGCTTGAGAAACCGCAGCGTTCTCAAACACAATAACGTTGTATTTATGTGTGCGGTAGCTTCAAAAGCTACCACAAACATAAATACAACGTTTTTAAAGCTGCGGTTTTATTTCTAAGTTTTCCGGGCTCTTACCGAGATGCAGCTGCAGCTTTTCTGTCTCTAGTCTCCGTTCTGCGTCCTCCGAGTCCCGGCACCAATGAAGGAAAAGCCACCCAGTGGTAGCTTTTAATTACTGCAGCTGGCTGCCTTTTCCTTCATTAGTGCCGCAAAAGCAAGCACAGCGGGCATCCATTTCACAAAATGGATGCCCCCATGTGCTTCCTTTTTAAAATTTTGAGCTTCATTTTCTCAAAATTGTACATATAGACTTTAAAAAAAAAAGTGCCAATCGATTTTTTTTATTATTGCCCATCTTTTTTTGCAATGAAAATGTTTGGGCAAACCATTCCTTTAACACTCGACGCAGCCTGAGCAAGCAACATGGAGACATAAAACGAATCAACACTACAAGCACAGAAAAATACAACTTACTACTTCTACTGCACAACAATGCTCCCTGTGAGGTGGAAACACAAGAAAATCCTCCCAACAATGACATACATACAAACGGTGCAGTAGAACTCCGACCCCACGCTTCAGGAAATCATGTCTGCCATTAATTTACCTCTCCTTCTCTGAGAGTATTTCTTTTCGCAAACTTTAAAATTAAACCTTTAATTCACTTACTGCTTCATCTGTTTACTTAAAACACTTTCAAACTAATGCTTTTACTTAAAGACCACAATTCCAAAACTGGTGTTGCTATAAGCACCATTTGTTAATAGCCTTATAGACCTTTGCAGGGGTTTATATCAATTGGGTAATGACCCTTCCCCAAACTATGACTCTTGGCATTATCCCAATAACAACCTCTGCCTCATACTAGGCTATTAACTGATTTATTTTGCTCATGGTGCTCTACACAGGCTCCAGGAAAACCTTAGTTGAGATCCGATGCACGAGTTAGCAACACCACATCATCAATTGAGAATTGTCACCCCACTTGGCTGCTTTTAAATAGATTGCAGGGTGGCAACATGGCACTCTATAGTAAAGCCAGATAAACATTGAAGAAATTGGAGTTTGAGCTGGAGAAACAAATATAAGAGAAATGGTTATCTGTAGACCTGACACAATGCAATATTTCTGTTTATTGGAGATATAATGCTCAAATGTAATTGTACAGTGACAGTGATAAGCTGTATACAGCATTTTCTCAAATGTGTGCCCTATGACCATGTGGCTCTTTGTCATGCAATTCATATGTTTTGTGACACCAACATCCTGTTGTATAGGGCACTGCAGGGAACTCTTATCAACACAGGATAATGTATGTGCCGCTGGTGACCAATAGAGTGGCAGAAACATCGAAATTAAGTTCCATCCATAAAGCCAACATTCTATTTAATTACATTTGGAAATAAAAGTACTTCTACATTTTTCAAAATGTTCAATCTTACTGGGAAGCTATTCCAAACCACAATATATTTTGTTTAATGTTGTGTGATTTTTTTACTGTTTTATTTTCCTGCTTGTCACCTTCCACTGGGTTGCATTACAGTACCTCCTGTGACAGAGGTCCTGTCACAAAGAATCAAGAGTAGTTATTGAAACAAAGTGGTCAGAATAGCTTTTAATCTGAAAGTTCGTCAGGCCTACTGGAGTCTTTGTGGGATTGGCCCTAGGTCTGGCCCTTTTCTCTCTCCTCTGTCCCGGACTAGATTTCCACCTCCCTAACCTAGACGTCCCTTATGGGGTGTTAGTAATACTAGGATCGGTAACCACTGTCTGTCTTTTCTTCTATCTTCACTTCAGGTGTTTTCCTTAAGTGGCCAGCTGTCTGGCTACCTAGGGATATTCAAAATCTCCCTTGCTTATTCCCACTTGGTATTCTCAGGGAGTAATGAGCGGTGCCTTCAATCCCCAGTGTCATGCTCACTCCGTACATACACTCTCATACCTGTCCCTGATCCCTTTTAAATCTGTCTCCTCCACCCTCCCTTACTGATCCACCTCCAACCTTAGATCTTATCTCCGTCCCGACTCCTTACTGTTCTTCTGATTCGAAGCTCTGTTTCACTCTATACCAATAGCTACTCCCACTCAATGTCACTCTCCCAGTCTCTTTCAATTGTTATTCCACCTCTGCTACTAACCCAACCCTTCTCTACCTTCCTCTCTCTAAACCGCCAGGAATATTGCACCCTGCTCACCCCCTCTTGCTAACCCCTGGTCAGACCCTCAGGGACACCCTGGGGTATGGTGCCCTGCACTCCCCTCTGCTACCGACTACCACTCTACTACTTAATTCCTTTACTTGCTACACCCCCTGCTTACTATCCTTACTCCCAACTGCTACCACCTCCGACACTACTACCATGCCCCTCCACTACTCCTACTCTTTAAACCTCATACTCTTCCTTCTCTCACGCAAACACTCCCCAGACCCCCTCCGTAACAATAGCCTCCACACTGCAATCGCTTTTGCCTCCTGGTCTCTCGGTCATCCCCCACTGCATCCTGTCCTCACCCAAATACCCACACCTACACACTAACACACACTGTCCAATCACTAACCTGGCTCCAGGGGGTGTGACAGGGGATGGTCATGGGAGGGCTTAAAAGGGCTGGTAAACCCTGCCCCTTCCAAAATGGCACCTGCTGCATTTCTCACATGGTGCCTATACTATCTGCCTGAGGCCACCTGTTTTCCTAAGGCTCACTGGAGGCTGTTTCCCCCTCTCAAAACACCACAGTGGTTTAGTGGGGCCCTGATTTATAGGGCCTTTCTACCTTAGAAAACATCCCTGATGGACTAGTGGGTTAATTTCCCTCTCCTCTCACGGCAACCAGTGTTGTCCCATTCGTCGCTCCCCCTGCTGCAGGTCTGCGTCCTTGGCTGACCAGTGTTGTGGTGTCCGTGTTACCCCTTGACAGGGATGCCTCCTCGATCTCCAACTTTGTAGAGCATGTCTCTCCTGGCTGCTGCTCTGCTTCGGCAACCTGTAGGCCGCTATGACCGCAGGTAAGGAGGGTTGGGGAGGGGTCCTGCCTGCCTGCACTCAGGCACTTGTATTGAGCTGGGGTGGGCTTTCCCTTCTCCCCCTTGACAGGGCCACATCGCTGGCCCTGGGACACTCCTGTGACCATTCACAGGATCTCATCACTTCGACCCAGGGGGAGCTTTTGCTCGTAAGGCTAATGAGCTGAGGCCGCTACTGTGATGAATCCTGCAGAGTCGTCACTGATCCCCAGCCTAAAATCTCCTCCCATGTGGCCAGGGGTAGGGAGCCGCTACTTGATCCTGACTCTGGGGGTGGCATTATGAGGGAGGATTGCATGAGAGGAGATGGCTGTCGGGGAGAAGTGGTGACTCCCTTGGGAGAGAAAGGTATTCTTCTTTTTATGAGGATGAAGATCCTATAATTCCCAAATACCTAATGGCATTCTGTCACTATGCAAGTACCTCCGAGGTTAAAACCCATTATATGAGAAACCACTTAAAGAGAATACGTTTTACACCTTATGAATCCATGAGTCACATGTGATGTCCCCTGATTATAATGATTCTGTCATGGGTAAATGTCCTGAACATAATATCACTGCACATCATATTCACATAACATCTTCTGTTTATGACAAACTTAAGTGCAACACACAATTGAAACAATATAGCCTCGGACTTCAATTCCCATAATACACATGGTACCCACCTTTCTCTTGCACTCTTTATCCTGCATTTCCCTTCCCACCCTAGCAATTAGCGCTGACCGGCACCCCCTACCACCTCTCCCTCACACTTACTGTTACTGCATTGAGACCATCCAAATGTCACGGGGCGTAGTAGTACCGTTTTTGTTATCTTTCTCCCTTGTTCCCCTCTCCATTTTTTGCCTTGTGACGCCTTGAAACACCATTTGTTGTATATGCGACTTACAAATATCCAATAAAATAAATTACATTAAATAAAGAGTCAATGTTGAACAGGAACAACCTTAAGTCAAAGGTACAGACTAGTTGTTCAAATCATTGTTATGCTGTGCAGGAGATTTAAAAATGGTACACCTTACTATGCACGGGAGTGTGACAGGAGAGAGGGAGGTGGTCAAACCCTGAAGGAAGAAGAAGGAGCAGAAAACCATGGAGGATGCAGAGTGGGAGACACGCTCCGAAGCAGAGTCACCAGAATGAGCCACGCTGTAGGAGGGAGATGCTCACACTGCCCTGCTTGGAGGCGTTGCATACCGGAGGGAGACTCCAGTGGAGGGCAGTGGCTGCAAGACCTGATGAGACGCGGTCTTGAGAAATAGCAGAGGTTCCATTGGCGTTGGCACGAGACACCAACGCCGGAACCACGAGAGGCTATGTGCAACTGGGGCAATCGGCCCAGTAACAGTGCTCCGCCACAGACACACGTTAACCCTGGGAGTCAACCAAAAAGAGTTGGGGGCCCCAGGACCTGTTGTAAAGCTGAAGGGCAATTGGGGAGGCAAATTGAACACAGATCAAGTACAACAGAAGGACAAAAAGGGTGAAATTCTGCTCACATGAGATGTCAGTTTGGGGAAACCTGAAACCTGAAGTACCATTAGCCAAGAGATTTTAAACAACAGCCAAAAGGGCAAAGAGGGTACAATTCCCCTCAGATGAGATGTCAATTTGGGGAAACATGGAACTCACATTGCCACAAACAAAGAAACAGGCAAACATTGTACAATCGTCCTTAGATGATAAATTGGTGTGAAGAAACCTGGAACAAACATTGCCACATACAGAGAAACATTAACAGTTGTGTAAATGTGAAGCCATTCCTGGCAGACGAGTATACCGGGAAAGGAACAAGTTGTAAGAAGTAGAAATCATTCCTGGCAGGTGAGTAAACCAGGAGAGGAACAGTTGTGTAAAAGACAATCCATTTCTGGCAGGCGAGTGAACCATGAAAGGAACAAGCTGTGTAAAGTACAGAGCATTCCTGCAAGGCGAGTAAACCGGGAAAGGAGCAGTTGCTTTAAAGGAGAAAAACGTTGTTGTAATAAAGAGTGTGGTGTGAAGAAAATATTTGCTTTATCATTTTGACAAACTATTGTACAACAAGCCAGACTTCCATTGCCATTCTGACAACAGTATTCCATGAGAAAGACTGTTGTTACATCCTTCGGAGTAATAATGGTTTCATCATAAAAGAGAGAAACAGTTGCTTTGGTTTTGAAAAAGTATTCTAGGGTAAGACTGATATTGCATCCTTCTGAGCACCCATTTTGATATCTTGGAAGGAATACTTTGTGAAAGAAACAGTTGCTTTGGTTTTGAACCAGTGTTGTATGGAAGAGACTTTTGTTTTGCCAATTTGCGAGACATGTCGGATGAAAGAGATAATTGACATTGAACTGAATAGAATATTGTGGGAACAGCTTTCAAAAGTTTTCCTGAATTGATCCAGGGAAAGGGAGTCCAACTGTGGGCACAAGTATTACTTTATTGGCATTATAATTTTGAACTGTTGCACATTCTTGTTGAGCTGGAAACAGATACATTTCCCTTGCACACATTGGCTATATATGTAAGTGTGAGGGTCAGACATATTTTAGTTTGCTTGGTAGGAACATTCTTGTTAGCATAGGGACAGATAGGTATTTATCCCAACTCCTTTTATTTTCAATCAACATGGCAAATGTTGAGAAAAGTACAACTTTGTGTCCATCTCTCATTTCGGACCCATCACACTACCCAATAGTTTCCTTAGGGGTGGTGGAAAGCAGGACCTCACAGGGAGAGACTCATGGGGATAAGGACTCCCGTTCCATGAAGGAACGCCATCGCCCCTTTTCCCTTAGGACCAAGTCCCTGTCAGAAATCCCTATTCTGTCTTTGATCAACAAATTAATATGGCCCAGATGAAGAAGAGTCAAAGAAACCTGCAGCGTAATAACAGGTTGCCTTACCATCTCAACAACAGTAAAGGAGGACTTTGACTTTGTGCTGAGGAGGATCCAGTCATAGGAAGTAAGGAGCGTCAGAGGACTGGGAAATAGAGCAGCCCGTGTGAAGCCAGCCCATCCTGGGAGGTTCGAACCTGGAAGTGCTGAGCTACAAGAACACTGATCCCCAGTGGCGGGGGACATCCAAGAACGATCGCCAGAGTACTACGGTGGAAGCAAAGCTTGTGACCAATTGAAGAGAGAGAAGGAAGCCAGTGGTGGAGTTACATCAGGGAGGAACTGTGTGTCCCAAGTCTCTGCGGAGCCGCAAAGATGAAGCTGGGAGAATACTAAAGGAAGTGCTGAAGCAACGCCAGTCCGCCCATTACCCCAGGAAGAACTGGCGACACAGTCCCAACATGCTACAGGTAACAGGAGCAGTGGGAGACTAGGTACGGGTTTGAGGCAGCTCAAGAGTCAGCAAAACCTCAGAAGTAATCTCCCTCCTCACAGTAGTGACACCCAGAGAAGCAAGAGTCAGGAAAGCCTCAGGAGTAATCTTCCTCATCACAGTAGTGATACTCTGGGAACCAAGAGTCAAGAAAGCCTTGTGAGTAATCTCCCTTGTCACAGTAGTGATACCTAGCGAACCAAGAGTCAAAACAACCTTGGGAGTAATCTTCCTCATCACAGTAGTGATACCCAGAGAACCCAGAGAACCAAGAGTCAAGAGAACTTCAGGGGTAATCTCCCTCATCACAGTAGTGATACCTAGATAACCAAGAGTCAGAAGAGCCCTCGGAGTGATCTCCCTCATCGCAACAGTGATACCCAGAGAACCAAGAGTCAATGGAACCTCCGGAGTAATCACCCTCATCACAGTAGTAATAACCAGAGAACCAAGAGTCAGGAAAGCCTTCAGAAGTAATCTTCCTCGTTACAGTAGTGATACGAAGAGTCAAGAGAACCTCGGGAGTAATCTCCCTCGTCCCAGTAGTGATATCCAGAGAACCAAGAGACAAGAGAGCATCTGGAGTGATCTCCCTCGTCAAAGTAGGGATATCCAAAGATCAAAGCTTCAAGAGGGCCTCGAGAGGAATCTCCCTCACCACAGTGGTAATCCAAGTAGGACTAAAGAGGATACTAGACAACAAGAGTTGTCTGTAGGTAATCTTCAGAATATCATAGGACAGAGAAGAACTATTGGAACTATTAATTAAGCTTTCAGTAGCCCTTGGGAAGAAGTGAAGAGACTTTTGAGGACTATTGCCAAAGGCTATCCTAAGAAGGAGCACCACATACCCCCCCACCCATTGTAATGGGAGAATGCCTGAATAGCAAACACTTTACTTGGTTTCCCAACAGTGGTACATGCAGAGTTCAGTGATACCTTCTTATCAGTTTAGTGCTATTTTTTCCCACTTTGGGTTGAAAAATGCTAAGTGCCCAATAGGTAATGTTGTGCATGCTGCCGAGTCATTGTGGCACATCACGTATTATCATTGCCTCTAACTAAACCTAAGAATATGTGTCATGTGTAGACCGGTGAATTGTTTCGTTTCTGTTTTTATAAGAACGCAGCAATGATACACCTTTCCAATGTGTATTTAAGGTCAGAAATAAAAGAGTTTCAAATCATGCATTTTATCAATGCCCCTTCACCACATATGCTTTCATATTATCCATGTTCCACAATAATCATGTGGCATCCTCTGGCCTGCAACATAGGACCAGAGGCAACACAAGCCTGCCTCTTTCATCTTCATTCTCCGATCCCCTGACATGGGTGATCAAAGGCAGGACCAGGGAAAACCACTGCACACAAAGAGAAGTATAAGCTTTGATTGCTGTGTTAATGTCCTGCTGCAGTTTGGCATTTATCATTCATGGTACGTTCAAACTGACTAGCTGAGCAGCAAAACTCATTCGCAAATAGGCAGCCAATGGGTGATTTTTTTTAGCTTCATTTAATTAAACATCAAAACATACCATATCTCTCATTTAATTAGGTCACTTTTGAGAACCCAACTACTGAGTAAGTACAGTTTCTGCTATTTACATTTGGGCATATAACATATTATACCAACCTTAACAGCCTCTCCTGGAAAGCAATCTGCTCTATGTACTCCTCTAACTATTAGCCTTGGCTTGGCACTTAAAACATGCAAGATACTCTAACTTGTTTGCCACCTATCAAATCTCTCAAAGCAAGGAAAACTGAAGTCATATATTCTCCTTGCAGTCTCCAAGACTTGGTACACATTTTTATTAATGGCAGGTATAAGGGATGACTCTTTTCATCTATGGTGCTTTGGCTACTTTTGTGTTTTATCAATGATGCATTTTCTGGGTGTTTCGTCTGGAGTACAGTACTGTTTTTAATGGAGGTGTTTCATGTGTCTGTTCTAGACATCATAATAACAAACCACAATGAGAGCAGGTGGTCAATGTCACTTACATTTCCAGTGTGACTTATCAACTGCTATATAATTGGTCTGTTGAACTAAACGGGCCCCTGGATTAAATGCGCTCTGACATACAATTCTGGGGACAAGAAGCAGGCTAATTTAGAAATCAATATGTTTTTAATTTATATTTGTTATAATTTTGCCCCTGTACAAAAATTCCATTTATTTCAAAACATTTCATAAGTAAATATAAGTTACACAGCAAATTATTGCAAGAACTATGCTTTCCCAAATAACACCAACAAGTGCTATAATCAGATAGCTTTTTCCATCTAAATATGGTGCTCGGGATGTTATTATGTGTGTATAATTTCAAAGTATGTGTGTACTGGGTTGCATCAGAAATGTGCAGGTTTGGATTATGGATGCAATTTTATTGATTCAGAACGCACTGAATTTTGGTTCACCCACCAGACCTGCGAGAATGGTTTTAAGATTGTATGAAACCGGTATATGTGCCCTTGCCTGTTCACCTCACAAACAGAGGTCAACATTGCCATTTAAAAAATTAGGGGTATATAGGATTCACATTATCATTGTCTATGGGGGTAGAAATGGCATAATTAAACTTCCTCTCAAATTCCAATGCTTATTTAATAGCTATGTCTTTCATAGAACACACATTATCAAGCAACTCTTCATTAGGCTATGATACAATGTCTTCATATCAAAGCCTAATATTAAGTATTTCTGTGAAAATATTTTGGGTATAATTTAATGAGATAATGATCTACAAACAATTGCACGCAGCCTGCACAAAGGTGCTATCTTTATCACTGCAGACACAGCTTTGAAATGTATTTTGGATTGTACTGAATTGAAATCTCACTTGATTTTAAATGCTTTGAGATTGCACTATTCCGTATTAAAAATCAATGTATTTAGTAGTACCCTTTCCAGACCCCCCCTCTTCTGGGACAGAGCTATAAAAACAATTTTAAATAGCATCTATCATTTCTATTGGGAAATGCTCATATTCACAATTATCCTTTCAGTTTTTGGAATCTGTATGGGCCTCTTCAGATCTTATTTCATGGAGTTATAACTGAACAGGTTCCCTTCTCTTCGGGTTCTCTTGTGCACAGGACTCATCTTCTTGGAACAGGAATCCCTCTTATGCAGCTCTGAAGATGGTATCACTGATTAATTCATCCATAATCAATATTTCTGTATGCGCCCCATTTATAGTCTAAATATTTCTCACCCATTGTCATTGATGATGCTGCACCTCTTAATTGTTCAAGTTCTTCCATTGACTGACTGGTGCAACAGTGAGACACTCCCAAAGAATACACACCCCAGTTTCCATTGGATATTCATATGTCTAGGTATGTGACAAGAAAATAAAGTGGGGGCTAATTTGCTCATAATACTTTTGACTGCAAAATTGTTTTTAATCCCTAACATCTATGAGCAACATGCCACCTCGATGAAACATGGACCTCTGTCTGGGATTCCCTGGCCCATACGCATGTCTATCAATGTGGCATTGATATGTATCATATTTATTTGTAAAGTTATAAGTATTAAGAATGTTCTCATTTATAAAATTTGTAGAAAATGTGAGTTCATATGGATTAAATGGAGGAGATTCTTACCAGAACAATGCACTGTTCAGCTTTTCTCTAAGCCATATAATTCCAAAATTACAGATAACATTTGTTTATGTATGTAAAAATGTAATTGCAAATAAAGAATTAATTTAAACTGTAAACAAGATCTTGTGCATCAGCACAACGAATTGTGATCATGTCTTAGTAATCATTTCAGATAATGATTGATTTGAGTCATTTATAACAAGTCTCTTTGTTCACTTGAATTTGGCCAAACCCTGTTTTTGACTTTATGGTGATGCATAGTTCAAATGCTACATGTGCAATACGATGTTTGATGCTCGGCTATAAAAAAAGAACAGGATTTTTACCAGAAATGCTAATCTCCACACACACTGCAAATCTCAGGTCTTTGGTATTTAAACATATGGTTCTTAAGAACTATCCTGAAAGAGTTCCCCTGGGTGGGGTCTAGTTTTCTCTGTTTTGAAGCTCTTGATGTCAGTACAATATGGGCGCTGAAATGAACACAAGGGTTATTCAAACCAATACAAATGAATGAATCACTGCTTTTCCAAATACTTATACTATAAGATAATAAGTCAAATCCACCATGTTTTCTAAACTTTGTACAGTAATTTGACATTGTTTGGGAAGCACAGTAAAATGTTACATTACAAAGACTTTGACTAACATGATGGTTCCTTTTGGATTCATTTTGTTTGTAAAGAAAGCAACCAACTACATGAGAGTGCCATTCAGATTACTTGACATTATCGTATGACATAACATTAGTCATTTTAAAACAAATGTTTTTGTAGCACTTGCTGTGCTCTTTTGCTGACTTAATCATACTTATGACCCCCATTGTGTCTTTTCGTGTTTCTGACATGCAAGAAATTAGCTTTCAGCTGGACGTGTGTTGATTTAAAGTTATTCAAAACTCAGTCCCTGGTTTCAGTTCACATTAGAGTTGCTGCTGGATGAGTGACATCCCATGTAATTTGTGTGATGCAGTCTTTCAATGGAGCAGGTAAGTACTGGTATTCCCAAAGTGCACTCTTGTCGTGGTACCTGGTGGGAAAGAGCATGTATATTTAATGGGAGGACAATAGGGCATTTTTCTAGTGCTGCTTTGTTTTAAATTGAGGCAGTCTCCATTTGTCTTTCATTCTCCCTACACTGAGCCATCTGCCTCCACTTGAAAGAAGCATTGCAGTTTTTCAGCATCCCTTTGCTTTAGGGAAACCGTGTTGGGTTGCATTTATCTTCACAGACTTCAGCTACAAATCACTACATTTACGTGTGTATTTCACCTCATAGTGAAATCTACCAGGTTGTTGTATTCGCCTGTTTTCTACGTCCCATCTGGAACGTCCACATTCCTGGCCTCCAGTGCACATATCATGAGGCTATGTTGGGTGATTTACGATACAGGCTGTCTGTGCACCACAGAACAGAATCAAAGGAGCAAATACTCAGTAAAGGGCTTGACTTTGAGACAGTGATTGTGTCTTTATGTTCAAGGCTTATTTTCGAGGCACACAAAAATATACTGAGCAGGTTTAGCAACACACATGAAGCATACACAGGCACTGTATGTCAGTCATTGAGCTGATCAGTGCAGCTGTGGGGAGTTGAGGAATGTGACTTGTCGGTGAACACAGAAAAACAGCTTGCTGATGCCCCTCACCTCTGCAATGCACTACCCATCCACATCAAAAACACCCCCACCATCCACTACTTCACCATCCACTGATTTCAATCTGCCCTAAAACTCTACTTCCTCAACCTGGAGTGAGTACCCTTAACTCCACTCAACCACCATAACTATCCTGTCCCCTGTCCCACACTGCACCCTAGTCCTTGTACATTTCTAGTCACAATGGATTATTGTCTATCAAGAGTGTTGTCCTGTCCCTGCATTAAGTATCTCATTTTCACAAGCACCACCTGGTAATTCAGCCAGTATCATTTCCTCTTTTGTAAGGAACGTTTTGAGTTTTGCCCCATTATCTATGGGCTTTTGTAGTGTTTTTGTTGAAAACCTGTGGTTTCCTTAAACAAATAAATACAAAATATTAAATCTAAGTGCATTGCTAGTGACACAACTACTAGGATCATCTGCCATCTCAAAACAACCTCACACACCATTTTCCACTAGTGTCAGTGTAAGGCTGGTCTAAACAAACGGTGAACTTTTGAAAATGCCAACAGTGGAGTCCATGTCAGAACCGTTTCTCCAGCCATCACCATAGGAAACCAGTGAAGAGGTTACACACCTCCTGGGCCTAATGTCTCTGATCAAGGAAAAGACTAGCAACCTCCTAGAGATCAAGTAACACAACTGTTTTATGGGCGGGGGAGGTCACTATGTACCTTAGCGAATGGCAGAACGTTGTTCAAATAGCCGAAATGTCTGCATGGTCCTTTCCATCATCACTTGCTGGTACTGGCCTCCCCCTTCCATCATTCAGCTGGGAAACCCAGAGCTGATGATTGAGATCTGGGCTTTTCTGAATTTGGATGTCATAAGAGATAACTCTCTACCCACCGGTGAGATGGGTTGAAGCTTTTCCTCCAACTTCCTTACAGAGGATAAAAAACAGAAGGGCAACACATTGTCCTTTGCAGGTTTAACTGATATATCCCACTAATGGTGAAAATACAGATGGTTGGCAAATTTCTTCAGACAAGTGATTCTGTCAGATAACTTTAGGATGCATATCTGAACATCTCTATTGAGGTCTCCACAGAGGCAGAAGGCAGAAATGGCTTATGGAAATTGAATTACAATGTGCTACGTAAGAACGCTTTGGATTTATGAGGTAGACCTATTTCACTAAAACAAGGAGATAATGAGGAAGGAAACTTGTACCCAACATGGTCTGCAAGTTTAAGCTCCTCCCCCTTGGAAACTCCAGTGGCAGTGATAATTGTGGTGGACCAACGTAACATGACACATTTTATGACGAATTCTGAATTTGGTCTGGGCAGGGTTTCTCTGTCGCTCTAGCTCCCCTGCAGTCCCTTCTCACTCTGTTCCTTGTTTTTTTGCCTCACCATTCCCCAGGGGTCTCTCTGGGGATGTTACGTTGAGTGTCTCAGCTCTGTTGGGCAGGAGAATGCCAGTCTATTCCATGCTTGATATCATCTCCATTCCCAGGTTTCTGGTATGGGCTTTCTTAGTGGCTCCCAGGTGTATGTAGGAGATTTAATCCCAAATAAAAAGACAAAAGTCATGGTCTGGCCAGAGAGAGTGCTGGCAGGCATCATGTGGTAGAGGGTGGTATCCAGCTGAAGCGTTTTCAGGGATTGCCCCCCCCCCCCACCAATCACTCACACTGCTCCTGGGACAGGCTTGGCTGTGTCTCACAACCTGATAGGCCCATGGATCCAGGTTGATATGGGGCCCTGTCCTCCCCTGAGTTAGTAATGGGCATGGGGCACTCTCCATGTGGTGACAAGGAAACTGAAACACGCTTGAACAACCACTCCCCAACAATCGTCATGAGAATAAAACAAAGGACGGTTAGAACTCTCCCTCACACCCTGATTACCTAATCACTCTGCCCTCTTCCCTCCTTTCCCTGAATACAGGAAGCCCGCAAACACTGCAGAACAAATGCCCATTATCACTTTCCCCACCTCACTTACTACAGTAGAGCTATCTCTGCATGCTTCAGCAACACTCTACGCGCTACCTTGCATAGATCCATCCTCTCCAAGATCAGCAGCTCTCCCGGTACATCAGCACTGGTAGCACTGGAGTGAGTCGAGCAGGTCACTTACACTTGGGTTCTCCACTTTGGGTACACAGATACCCCAAGTATCACCTTGAAACAAACAAGCAAACAGCAAGGTGGGACTTGCAGCCTGCGCCATCCACACCTCTGGAGTCACATCTCTACCTCTCCTTCTGGCACTAATATCCCTCACCCCTTCTTGTCCAGAATCATGGCCCAAGAGGATGCAGACATGTCTGAAGGTGCACTATATACAGAGCCGGCCCCCGAGGCATGGGCCTTCTGTGCGGTGGCACAGGGTCCTGCAGCAGAGGCATCTGACTCATGGAGTATGAGCAGAATGAATGCGCATCCTGATATCGCATTCATTAGCACCTTTCGGCAGGCTCTGGCCGTCAACAAAAGAGTGCAGTTTCACAGTTCAATGAATCACAGGCTCCGTGTTGTGAAATCTCCTGACGCAGCACAGGTCCCTGCTGTCACATCTCTGAGTGTATCAGAGCCCCCTGCTACTGCATCCCCCTCCATTCAGGAAGGAAGAATGCATGGGCAGGAACCCATATCCTGTGGTGCTCACACCCGGCCACCCTCCATTCATGCAGTTAAGCACCAACCATTAGCTCCTGCAATCACAGGCAGTGCATGGTCAACAATCAATTCAGAAGGTAGGCCCCACTGCAAATCCATATCATTGGCACTCCATTCACAGAAAAGTCACAATGCCCACCAAATGATGTCTGCATTCTGTGTAGGGCATTGCATGGCATTGTTTTAAATTAAGATATTTGAATTTTTACACCGTGTATGCATTTTGTGTCCCTTCCGATGACATCACTACATGTGAAAATTGGAGGGGGCACCACACTTTTCGCCCGGGGCCCCGCAAGTCCTAGGGCCAGCCATGACTATATGAGACCACTTTCCATTGCAGTCGATTTCCAAAAAGCAATACAGTGGGCGTGAAGCATTGATGGTTGCTAGGGGCACAGTCCTGCTTTCAAGGCACACTCTGCCCGGCAATTAAAGAGCAAGGCATCCAACTTCAACGCGCGGTGCATGCTGGGCTCGCCTAACTGCGCTGACGTACCGAGCGAGGGAAGGCGCATTGGCACACTGTGGGCCGATGTGGCCCTTCATTTTGTTTACTGTTCCTCCCATATGGATAACAGTAAAATGAAACAAGTCGCAGTTGGAGTCCTCATCATTTTGTAGCCTATTATATGAGTGCTGAAATTTTCCCGAAGGCCAGAAGATGACATCTTCCTGAGTGTAGCAACGTCCTGGTGCTGAGAAAACTCCTGGCGGGGATTCAAAGGGTAGATCCTCAAGTCACTGTCACTTTGGGAGTTGGTTGTCAACATCATGTGATGAGAGGGTACGGAGCACTTGTTTCTATTTATTTATTTATTTGCATATTTATGTTCTAAGAAATATACTTTTTGTTGTTGTTCAGAAGAAGTGGGAAGATCTGATAGAGAACAGTTTTCTCCAGCCTTCTTTAATAATTCAGGAATGCAGTTTGAGGAGATAAGTACATTCCTGTTCCTGTAAAGTCCTCTTTCTTGTGACTTCTCTATGGCACGGCGCTTATGCATGCAGCGCGGCCTCTCTCTGCCTCATTTTGCTTGTGGAACCATCACAGCAGGGTCCTGAAGTGCTCCAATTAAAATCTAGTTTCGTGTTTTTTTTTCGCCAAAAAGACGTTTTACTCAAGCATTAATTGTCCATCTAAAAGTAACTTCAGCAGTGTTGTGCGCTACTGGGTCAACAGGCTTTTTATGCTTAATTATCATTTTAGTGGTTAACGCAGTTAATGCCCTTGATTACTCTCTGTGTCTGGTGCATTGCCATGAATGCTTTAGGCTTTAATTGCAGCAAGATGGGTTTTAGGTGGAGAGCAAGGTGCTAAAATGCCTCTTCTGGGGCACAACCAGTGCTTATTTTAAATGCTCGCAGCATCAGGACGCCCTGAGATGGCTATTTTGAGGTCTTGGTAATTTGCTGAGTGTTGTCCCTGCAGGTCGTGGAAACTAAAGTGTTTTAATCAGTCATGAACTCGAATGCTCCTGAATCTTTTTGTTTGTTTTCCTCGTGTTCGACGTTTCTACTTTTTCATAAATGGGATCGCCCTTGAATCCCACTGTCACTTTTTAGGGATTCCTCTTGGGGTACGGGGTGCTGAGTGTAAATAGAGAAGTATTGATGTAGCACGTGGGCTGAGGGGGTTGGTGTCATTTTTGTTGGGATATACAATTTCCTAGTATGGGTCTGATTTGTTTTGGGGCCTTTCGAAGGCCTCAATCTGACTAGGACTTTGGAATGTGGACAGTGTGGGCCAACTCACTCACTATATTCGTTGAATCAGGTTTGCCCTCCCAACACCCCTGCTCAATTTACTCATCTTTATATATAAAGGTGAATGTATGCATGTGTGTATGTTTGTGTGTATGTTTGTCCGGCTATACAAATCCACACTGTTGAACCCACTTCTACCACATTTTGCATGGATTACTTTTTTGTCTGGGGCAAGATCGTAGTCTATGTTTGGATGCAAAAAACTATATGGAAAAGAAATTGGATGTGTGTCTGTAAGTTAGTCCTGCTATACAAATCCACACCGTTGAACCCACTGCTATCAACATTTGCATGGATTACTCATTTGTCTGGTGCAAGATTATAGTCTATGTTTGGATGCAAAAATTCACTCCATAGACACCCTCATTTCCTGATGCTCACTCCTATTCACTACAGTAGGTACTAGAAGGAGGCAGAATTTTGAAAAGTGTCTGAAGCAAAATGTTCGATGTGTTGGTTATTCCTTTAAAATGTATTACTACTGTATACAGCTCAAAAGGGTTTATTAAAGCATTTTTAAAGGGAATTAATATATGTATGTTATCACTCCACTCCAAATATGGGAAATGGCAAGGTTACAGTTTACTTAAGTTCATTCACTAGAAGAGAGAACAATCAATCATTATTGGACATTTCCTCAAATATGCTGAAGCCATGGAGTGACTGAAACATGCCGCACAAAAAACGAACATCACTTGGAAAAGCTCCATCTGATGCAAAGCGAAAATCAGTATCAAGAGCTTCTGAAACATAACAGCAAACGGCAGCATGACTTGCCGACCAGAGGACAAGAGCAACTTTCTCCTGGACAAATGAGATGCCAGAGCAAACTGAAGCAAGACTTGCTGACATGAGGACAAGATCAACATCCTCCAGGGCACGTGAGACACCAAAGCAAACTGAAGCAAGACTTGCCGACAAGAGGACAAGAGCAACAACCTCCAGGGCACATGAGACACCCACCAGAGCAAACTGAAGCAAGACTTGGCAACAAGAGGACAAGAGCAACAACCTCCAGGGCACACGAGACACCTCTTGATCAGGACATGGGCAACGCTGGGTACCCCATCTAGTTAAGAATAGATTTCAATTACTTTGTCTAGCGCTGACACCAATCAAAATACTTATTTCACATTACAATTGGAGATCTCTAAAGCCACCAAAGATCCCCAGTTGCAGGAGACCAAGCATATTATGATCATTTTACTTAGTATTTCAATTTTAATAATAAATCAAAGAGCACATATTCTTTGCCCTGTATTCCCCCTTTCAGTAACATAGATTTTCAATAGGGCACCCCCAAATGCTTTTAAATGCTATCTGAGATTTAATTTATTCTTGGGGCATTTGTTTTAATAATCTGGGGTTATGTTACTCACTTTTTGTTTGTTTTTCAAAGGTCAAGGTCAGAAATGGACACTGAATGGTCTCAGGGAGCGCTTTCTTTCAGTCTGTGCACCTGCTGCCAAGTTACCCTTGGGTAAGGACTCTGCATTCAGTCCAATGTGGGAAAAGGCCCCATCAAGATTGCATCACGTTGCAGCCCAACCTGCTACTTTCCTGTTGGACGACTACTATCTTCTTTCTATGTGTTTGAGCTAAAATACCCAGAAAGTGTCACCGATGATGGGCAGATGAGTACAGTTGGGTCCCGTTGGTCAGTGTATTTGATTGGTATATAAAATCCTTCAATCTGTAAGGGCTGCACCCTAGGATATGCCTGCAGCAGTTTCCCATATGTGTGATGTTCCCTTCAGAAGACAGGTGCCAGGAAAAGCACAATGATGCCCCTTTTGAGGCCCTTGCCCCTATTGCTCTTCCCCCAAGTTCAAATACATAGTCAATAACTGAGCATTTCATAATATTTTGTGCAAATTACATGTTTTGAGAAGGGTACAATAGTTAAACATCCACCCGCGTGGACTGAGGGCTGACCTCATCCATCCACCCTAGGTGAGTGATGGGAGCATGCCGAACATTTGCATTCACGTAAAGGTGGTTGAGAATCGTTTGCTTCCCAGCCCATCCCCCACTCCAGCACATACATTTCTGTCAAGCATAAAGAGACTTGCGTGCAGGAGATGAAAGAGCACAATGCACATGCATGATCTTCTGTGATCTAAGCCCTTTCTGTGCTCTAGGGTCTCAACATCATAGGGAAACTACAGAGCCAATTAGGTTTGGAGAGTAATCTACCGTAACAGGTTCTAGCTAGAGGCGTAGAGGAATGTGCTGGAAACTGAATACGCTCTATTTTCATGCAAAAATCCCACAATGAATTAGTTAATGGGAGCTGCACATTTAGAAGTAACAGAAAACTAGACTCATTTTTGTAATAGGCCATTGTGAGACTGAAATATGGCATGTTGTTTGTTGTTCTGCATTTGAAATTGATTTAACTTCACTTTATCATTCCCAATTCCCAATAGTTAAAACCACACAATCCACCGCTTTCACCAACTTAGCGGAGATTCTAGATGAGATGTTTATCGACTGGGGCATCCCCCACACAATAAAAACAGATAATGGACTCCCATTTAATGGATATGAGTTCCAGAGATTCTCAAGACACATACGCAATGGTGGAAGAAATATCTACACAACTAGACTTACGCTAGATGCAACACTTCTATCGAAGCACTTGGAATGACACCTGCAGAGCTTATGATAGAATACAGACCATGAACACGATTGTTCACAGTGTGGGCCAAAACTAATGAAAATGACAAAACCTGTGCAAGAGAAATGGAAAGTAAACAACGAGCAAAAGTATATACAGATGGCAAGAGGAGAGCAATTCCCAAAGAATTCACAATTGGAGATGAGTTCCTAGTAAAATAAAGGCAGCGACAGAAAACGGACACACGATGTGTAGCCACTGCATTCAAGGTGATCCATGCAAAAGGAACGATGATAACAGAACAAACAGATCGCGTCTTTCTTCAAACATCTGCAAAGACTGACAGAGGCTAATTGCGCATGGATTAAGGATCCTCGTCCCTTAGCCACTGCATCGATGCAATCCACTTAGATTGGAGCCACACAAGCAACACATTTTCCCTTTTAGGGGGATTAAGATGCTAAGCAAAGGACCAGGTCTCTAAGCTGAGGTCACATGACCATTTTACTTTCAGCCTGCTTACACTTCTTTTTCTGGTTGCCACTGACTTCAAGACAAGGGTTATGTTCAAGGAATTAGTCTTAATATGTTAAGCTGCAAGATATGTAGATCCCAGTAAAAAAACAGAATAACCACTTTGCATTCAACAAATAAAACCACGAGGTGTGCAAAACAACTTTGAATACGGAGGTTCCACAGTTCTCATGGACGTTCATCGCACATTCCCCAAGGCAGATAAGGGTAGCAGAGTGTCACATTTTCCTACCTTAACAACATTTACTTGTTCAGTTCAGATCAGATTTACTTAGATATGCCATCATCTTTAAGGTCACCCATTCATGAAAGTAGCAATGCATTCCTATGACAAAAATATGAAACTGCGTCACAAAAAAGGAATTGTTAAAAATCAACGTACAATTTAAAATCCAGTTGGTCAAGTTTAATACCTTTGAATTTTTTCCAGCAAGGTTTTTGAAACATGTTCACAACTTCACAACTGATGTTTTGCTACTCTCGAAGCTGAGTAGGCATGTTCTCCTCACCGATGCCCACTCGGAGCGCAGAAGAGCAGGGCTGCTGCCTTCTTGCCCTCGTCCTGAAACCCTGTGTATTGGTTTATATACATTTAAAGACGACTTTAACATGTGTTAATAAACATAGAACTTTATTTTGTCTCTTTGGTGGTGCAAGCACAACAAAAGATCCGCAACTAAAAATGAAGGACCATGATTCAAAACATATAAAGACTATGTTTCCACAGCTGCTTGTGCCAATTATTCAAAGAGCTGTATGCATGGGCAGTTTCTGGGCCGCCTTGCAATCTGCAGCCTGGAGACTTGCTTACATCAGATGCATTCAAGAGCGAACTCCTGGTGCTTGAACCGATGCGCGCTAGGACATGCCTGCAGCAGTTTGCCATATGCTGGGTCCGCCTGTCAGAAGCCGGCTGCCGGGGAAAGTGCAATGAAGGAAGGGCCTTCCCAGACCCATTCCTGCCTTGCCCTGCCCCAGGTTAAAATACTTGTGCAATTAATGAGCATTTTATAATTTGTTGTAGATTTCTATCTTTTGAACTGAGTGAAATAGTCACACATCAACCCACGTGGGTTGATAGCTGACCTCAGCCATCAACCCCAGGAGGGTGCTGGGACCCAAAGCATTTGTGAGTTTTGGGAGCACGTCCAACATTCACGTGTATGGAAAGGTGGTAGAGAATCCACTGCGCCCCCGAGCCCAACCCCATCCAGCAGAGTCCCTGTCAAGCGTTAGGGGACTTGCATGCAGGAGATGAAAGCACAATTGGAGGAGCATGTGTGATCTGCTGCGTGTCATAGGAAAACTAGATCCACCATTGCCTTGGGAGGGCCAGCTACCTTTACAGGTTCTAACAAGAGAGGGCATGATTCGGGAGTGGCAGGTTCTTTCCGAAGGTTGAGATTGTTTTTTCTTTTTATTAAGTCTTTGACATCCTTAGGAATGGGTTGGTTGCACTGGTTTGAGCAACACACAATAAAACGTATTTTAAAACATCACGTGAAAATACCTCCTGATGTGTTAAGCTGCTCGCCAGCAGGTGAGCGCTTATTATTCTCCTAGAATCACACAGAAGCATCTGATTGGATCGTAGAGATAATGATTTGCCACTGAACAGCACAGCAGTGGGACTTCTCAATCAGACCGTGTACACAGAATACTTTACCGCACTAGCTGTTTGTGGGGGAAATTTTGAGAAATTATAACCTTTTCAATGCTGCTTTGCTTTAGAGTGTTTAATGCACTTTTTAGATGCCTAGTATAGACACATGATTACCTTATTTGCAGTATGACCTGTGAGTCTGCATGCAGACATCTTTCCCCAGTGGGATGAATAGTCTCTGTGGCAGCAGGTGACCTTTTGGAATGTTGGGGGAGGGGAGTAATTGTCAGTGAAGAGTGAGCCTGACTCATTCTGGGGGGCAGTGTGAAGTGGCTCAGCTGTAATTTTTCAAGCAATGTGAAATGGCATGACACAGCTCTGGGAGTAATATGAAAAGTGTGATGAAATGACTAGTGTCACGCAGCAGTACAAGGATGAATAGTGGCTAAACCGTATACAAAGCAAAAGTGATCAGAATCATATAGATGAAACAGGCATATCAGAAGATGTATATCCTCCACCTTTTGTGGTAATGCGGGCCGAGGGCAGGGTGACCTTGCCAAGAGGGGATGAGGACCCCTCTCCGCTTGGTGTCGGAGGCCTACCAGGGCGGAAGCCAGAGCCAGTCCTACCACAGACGAGAGGGAGAAGGTGGCAGTTGGGAGGGCCCCAATCCCTGTCCCTTCTTATAGTGCCATAGTTTACTTGCATGCAGTACCACTCACAATCACCCAATGCTTTTCTTGCATGAGGCCAGTCTTATTCTAGTTTTGCAGAAAAACGAAATTTTCCAGTGTTTCCTGCGATAGAAATAAACATCGCCAGACAAACCAAAGTAAACACAAATGACCGGGATCCTATAAACCACAACTGGCAATGCAGGGTAGAGAGACTGCTCCACCACCTGATCAATAGCTACCCGCACCATGGTAAAGTGGAGCGACTGTGCAAACTTGCATCAGCGGAGAACGCTCGTTCCAGGGTGAGACCAGCGGAATGGCTCCTCAGTCAAACATGCCGACTGGCAATTAAGTTTAGTTCAAGGCCCCGCATGAACTAAACTTAATTGCCACAACTTACCACTGCAGGCTGCCCTGCAGACCCTGCACATATGAAAGGGCTGGAGCTTAGACACCCTTTTGTTTGTACTATGTGACAAGGTCACAGTGGAACTATCTAATCCAGTCCCCAGTCTGCCTGAGAGTTGGACTGACAGGAAAAAGCCTTAAACTATTTCACTATTCTCAAACCCTCTGAGAGAGCAACTGGTTAGATACTAGCAGGGCCCATCCCAAAGGGACAGGGTACTTAGGACTGCTTGTCCCAAGATACACTAGGTTTGGAGATCCAAATGCCGCAGCAGATTTGGGGGCGCTGTTCAGGGATTCTGGGAAAGATATGCTATGGGGAGACACTAGCACATCCACAGAAACCCCTTGGTCAACAGCTGTGGATCCTCAAAGGGAAAAAAACCTAACGTATTACAACCCCCTCCCAAGTCCCAGCTGACCCGTAATGAGGCCCATTGTGCCTTTTGGGCTGGGGGCTGAGAGGAGTTTTCTGAGGAAGCAGTGGAGCACTAGAGCAGGGGAGAACCTTGAGCCACAAAAACAAAAAGGTGCCTCATCCAGTGAGGGGGAAAGGACCCCTTTGAACCCCAGAAAAAAGGTGTTGTTCCTGTGGGGTGGAAAAGAGTCCCTTGGACCCTAAATGCAGGCTTTGCTCAAGTGAGGGGGAGAAGAGCCCCTGACCCCTAAAAGTGAGGTCTGCTCCAGTGGGAAGGAGATGTTCCCCCTGAAGCCCAGAAAAGAAACAGGAGATGACAATGGCACTTCCTTGAAATATGAGAGCGAGACTTTCATGGACAAAGATACACATGACTCTCCCTCATTGTTATCTTGGTCGGGGCAGCAGTCTCTGGTGTAAGGCCACAGATCTTTGCTCCAGAATTCAAGGCCAGTCTGTTAGTATGACCTCATTTTCTAAGGGGGTCAGTTCAAACGAACTGCTGGCCTGCTACACATCCGGGAGTTAATGGATGGTGAAACAAAGTCAGGGGGCTCAGATTGGCAATCCTTCCTGCTGAGTTGTAGCAGGAACTGAGTGTCATTTATGTATACGAGCCCAAATGAGCAGATGATGATGGCAGCCTGGGAGCGGTGGTACAGATAGAAGTGGAGTGTCTGGAGAGGGGAGTCTTGAGCGAGGCCGTGTGAGAGTAGGAGGCAAGGACTTTTGAGATTCGTCACATTTCACTGTTGACTGGTGAACTGCAAATACAGAACTGACCTTCGGCGAAGAGCTCCGTCAGCTACCATACTCAAAAGCGCAATGTGTGTCTCTTAATAGTGAAATAGGAACTTGTTTTGATGTCACACTTGCTATCTGTTTTTGCTGTTTCACAAAGCTGTAAATAAATAACTCTTAGCCACATTAATAGCACTGAAGGATAAGTCCCATTTTCAGCGTTGGAATTTGAGACTGCAGGTTTAAAACAGATTCCAGCAGTAAGTGCTTAAGTCATTGAGCTATCTTTGGTTTTGTCACCTGAAATCGGTTTTAACATAAGAGACACACATTAAAATTGTGAACATACCCACTCTTTGCCTTTTCGGATCGTCCTTGACAATAGATTTCGCTCATCAGGAGTATCTGGCGTGCCTCTTTTCTGTCCTGGTGTAAGTATACGCCCTCGCAACCGTAGGAGCTACTTAACGAGATGTTCTATTCGGCACTTGACAGCGGCTTTCGGTCACTGCTGATGGAGCTCGCAGCCCAGGTGCACTCGCTGAAAATGCTAATCAAGCAGTAAGTCCGCTTCATACTAGGACCCGTCCAGAAACGGCATTAGGCGCTGGAATGATGGCTTAACAGTCTGCTGAGGCCTCGACTAAGTGCTCTGGTCTGCACACACGCCTGGTCCTTGTGCATAAGTATGAGATGCAAAGTGCAGTTGCTTGAAGAAAGTGTCACGGAAGAAGGGACATATTGAGAAATTATTTGCTGCCACTAATAATTCAGATGAAAATATTGCTCTGGCTTGATGAGATGACCTCCATATACTTATATCATGGTTTCCCTGGAACGCCCCCCCCCCCCCTGGACGCCGAGGGAAAGAGCTTTCTAGCGGATCGATGCGCTTAAATCCAGCTGTCACGCTACACGTTTCTTCTCAAGCACGCAATTCAGACTTTTGTTCACGTCTTCCAGCAGAGGACACAACTCATCATTTTCAGGCCGAGGTTATTTTAAAGGCGACCACAGCACAAAGATATGCCAAATGAATTCCATTTAGGTCTGTGATGAGCAACGCATTTATAATTGGCAGCAGTGGTGCAACACCATTGGGCTAAACGGGCATCAGCACCCCTCTTTGCCCCCCCCACAATCACCCCCCTCCACCTAAAATGTTGGACCATGTTCATTCGACCTGGCTGACCTACAGAGCCGTGGCCAGGGACGTTATTTCACCAAAATGCCAGGGGTAGCGGACGTGAAATCACATGACCCTTGACCTCTAATGGCATCACAGGAAGTGATGTCATTTGACCCCACCCCAAAGTGACATCATGGGAAGAGATGGAAAAACGACCTTTCACCCCTTGACAAACCAGGAAGCGGCATCACATAGCATTGTTTCTAAGTACACTATGAAAAATATGGTTATGATATTACTGTAAATACATTTATACAAGAATGGGTCACCATATGTATTGTTAATATCAGTGTATATAGGCCCATATTACCAAATAACTGTGAATGCCAGCCGAAGTCCAAGGCCAAACGATAACAAATATACATACAATATTATCCAACCTGTGTTGGTACTCATTACCTTAGCAGGATGAAAGGCTGAGTTTACCTTCCCGGGAGTCTACCTGCAACCTGCAAATCACACACACATTGCAGCAGTGAGCATTCAACTCAATGAGCTATCTTACTGTCAAATAGGTATCAGAAAACCAGCCACTCCAGAAACAAAGAGCCACATGGTGCTGGCACAGCCCAGGAACCTCAATGTAATTTAAATAAAAAGTTTTTTTAAAAAAAAAAAATGTATGGGTAGCAAGGGTGGCCTCCGACCCCTAAATGACATCCCTGGCCATGGGCTGACAGAACAGGAAACTGATGTTAAACGGTTCCTGGGCTTCGCTGGTAACAGAGGCCCAGCAATTACTAAAGTAAAGCATTTTACTGTTAGAACCTGCATGCACATGTGTACATTTTTAGTGCCTCTACCAACATTTGAAGGGTTAGTCCCCCCACCACCTCCCCTAAAATGTATGTTTCGTCACCCCCCTGATTGGCATAGACTTCAGTGCTAGCAGCCTCATTGAACTCTGTGCACAACGTCCCTGTGATATAGTCCAGTCCTTACAGAATCTGGAAGCTTGGGGAGGCCCAGGACACTGGGACACTTTCCCCCACACTGCTGGGATGTCTGAAGGGGTATCTGCATGTGTGTAGTTCCTTTGTACCTGTGACCCCATGCCTGCACTAATTCCACATAACATCTGCGCAAGTGCAAACCATAGGCATTCGCACAGCAAAGATGTGACCTGCATGTCCCTCCTCCTGCCTCCCCTCTCTTCCATGCAAGCTGTTGGACGGCGTTTGGTCTTTGCCGTTGAAGGTTCAATGCCCTCGGGGTCTCTATGCATACCTGCACAGAGTGTTATCGTACATGCTACAAAGCGTGCAGGGGGCAAGTCCTAGAAGAGAATGTGGGGGGGGCGGGACTCATTAACATACCAATTGAATGTGCTGTCACCAGAAATTAGCATATCAAGGTGCCCTCTGAAAAAAGTGGGTGACTTCTGAAATAGGTTGGGGGACTGTGTCCACCGGCGTTTACCCTCGACTTCAGCCCTGTAATATCTGGTAGCGTTGACATCTCCTGCCGAAGCCATTTTGTCTAATAATGTCGCTGTTAAGTGGGAGGTTGGTGCGGTAAAGACCCTGCCCACATAGCCAGGCCAGGTAGCGTCTATGTCTATTCTGTGCTTATGTAAACATGTGAATAAAATGTGCTTTTATGCGGACAATTCACAAATGTATTCTTCCCCAACCAAATTGCATCTCTGCTGTCCAAAGGTAATCTCTGCCTCATTTCTCAATCCATCACAAGCGGAAATTCCTTTCTTCCCAGTTGCCTCTCCATTCCCAGTTCTCTCTCCTTCTATTTCACCCCGTCCCTTTCCTCCACCTTTATCTCTTCCCCTCTCAATGTTGGCGCCACTTTTGACTATTCTCTTTTTTCTGTATATATTTACAGTCTGGCTTACATCTGTCATTTTCAAGTCTTCGACATTCGTCTGATTTGCCCTCTTGTTACCTTTCAAGACCAGGCTCGGACTGGCCTACAGGGCAATACGGCTATGAAGGAAGTGCCAGGCCGGTTTTTTAGGGACATAATGGGACACTTTTCATTGCTAGAGTAGGCCAGTTTCATAAATTGCAATGCTAGTTTTAACCATTAAAGTAATCTGTAATGTTGTACACCTCTATAAAGTGCTCCATTATTTATATATCTGTATTGGTGTATACCTCTGTTAAGCGCTCCGTTATGTATCTGTATTGGTGTATACCTCTGTTAAGCGCTTCGTTATGTATCTATATTGGTGTATACCTCTGTTAAGCGCTCCGTTATGTATCTATATTGGTGTATACCTCAGTGAAGTGCTTTGTTGCTTCTCGAAGCTGGGTCCCCGCTCAATAAATACCTTAATAATAATAAGAAAAAGTAAATATCCCTCCAAATGCATTATCTGAACCTATTTTACCATAACCTGGGTATTTCTCAAATATGCTGTTCTCGAAAGTAACTCTTTGTGCAATGTGTGATTGGGAGGCACTTTTACCCATTGGTGCCTGGTTCGATTTTATGTCCCAGTCCGACCTTGTTAAGTCTCTCATCCCTTCTCTGGGGCTCAAGTCGAGGGTACACACGAGTGGACAGGGTCCACCCACTTTTTTCACAAGGTGGACTCAGTCCCCCCATGTAAAATGAGAAACATTGAATGTCCTCTTTGAATTCATGAATTAAAGCCTGCCTCAGGACAGGGGTGGACTGGGAACTAAAAGAGGCCCTGGAAATAATTACAGGGCACAAAAACAGGCCCTGGAAATAATGTTCAAAGTGGCCCGATATGACACATTTTCAGCAAGCTCAATGCTTTTCCTATGAGAAAAGTTGGAAATACCACACAAAAGCGGCCCAGAGTGCAGAGGCTCACTGGGAAATCTCCAGAGTACCGTATAGGCCAGTCCACCCCTGCTCACGGATCAAACCACAGTCGTCAGGGTTGCAGGCAGGACTGTCACCGAAGCACTATATAACCTGATGAAAAACTACAAACAACTAAAGGTGAAATGTCCCATTTCGGTACTGCAAGTTCCAGGGAAAGCATGTGTATGGTTCTTGAAGTTTAAAACATGCACACCTTTTAACGTTTTCAAAAAACACTATTAGAAGAACATTTCCTCTCTTGGTTTTGTATGGGTGTAGATTTTATGAAAGGCAAATTCCATTCGTCCTCTGCAATTTGGGTGGTTATGCAAAACCAATTTAATGAAATGTGCATATTTCACCTTGATATGCTAATTTCTGGTGATGTCACATCCCACTGCGTTTGTTGATGAGTCCCCATAATTCAATTTTTAGGACTTCACCTCTGCTCTTTCTCTTTGGTCTCCCTGCCCAGGCTCTTGCTCCTCTGCAGTCTCTTAACAGAGCTGTTGGCGTCGGCTTCAGTCACCTACACTTTCTCTTCTTTCCCTCCTCCTTCCTCGCTACATTGACTCGCCTCTCATCTTAAATTTTGTTTTGTTTGAGTGGTTTTCAGGTGTGTCCATGGCCACACTCTTTCTTAGCAGTGTTCTCTTCTCTCCCTATAACTCTGTGCACTCTCCTTGCTGTAGGTCCTTTCCTTATCCCACCGTCTCCCCCATCTGCAGCTTCTCCTCCCAAATATAACTGATTCTCCCGGGCACTTTGACTCAGCATCTGATTGAAATGCTTTTATTTGTACTGCTTTGGATTCTTTGTACAGCTCTTGCTAAAATCGCTCCATAAATAAAATCAAATTGAATTAAACGAAAGGGAATTAAGATATTCTTTGCTCGACCAACAAGGTCTTGCAGCTGCAAAAGTAACAAAGAAGGTCGCAGCATATAACAGATAGGCGTCCGTGCCCTGAATTCAGGGGTCGGACTGGGGCATAACATTGTCTCCGACACCAATAAAAAAGTGGACCACAGTTGCAAATGGCAATTCATTCCTTGTGTGACACTGTTTGAATAGTACCCAAGTGGGAGTTTTTTGATAAAATAATAATAATAATAATAATAATAATAATAATAATAATAATAATAATAATAAGTGATGCAAATTGTGGAATTTAAAGAATATTTATTCCGCAACAATGGTCAAAATTACTAACCACATAGTCAAGTAACGCATCAAACTGGCCCGCACTGGCAAACAAAATTTCACCCACTTTGACCCCAAAAACGGACCCACATTGGTATTTTGCGTTTTTGGTTCAGGCATTGCCATATTGCCCTTTAGGCCAGTCCAAGCCTGATTTCCGCATAGACTGTAAGAGGATTCAATTCAACACTACAGCTAAGTCAATGCCTAGTCTGGGATACTGAATGGAAACCCTTATTGATATATCTTTATGTCCAGTTCATGAGTTCTGGATGACTACCCCTATATAACACCCCTCTCTTAGAATCCCCCTGACTCCACTGAGCCAAGAAGTAGTTCTGTTTTGCAAGTTTAAAAGGTTTATTTGAGAATGTAAACAATATATATATATATCGCACTTTATAATAAATGAATATCTGATAGTACACTTAGACATATGATGTTGATCAACAATGGGTAATCTGGCACTAGCACACTTCTTTACAATCAATGAGGAGTTAGTATAGGATGGATAAAATAGCAAAAATACTTTTATGATTTCATGGGAAAAGCAATGAGGAATAAAATTCATTACAGAAATACTTGATATGATTTTAGCAAAAGATAAGATAATCACTTTTTCTCTGGCAATTCACCCCCCTCCCATATGCAATGTAAGAAATGGAAGGAGATGGAAAGAGGAGCACACAGTTCTCAGGAATGCAATCAAATACAATACGAAATTCAGTTCCCCCCCAGCAAGCTTAGAGGAAACAGGTAGGAGTTTGAAACACAGGCCCAAAATGCTTTTTAAATGTGATGGCAATGGATGGGAAAATGTGCCAATGATTTTAATTCCCTCTAGAGATTCAGGGTGAGTGGGAAATGCGTGTTGGTATTAGTTCAGGCTCACTTTAGCAATGCTCTATGAGTTGTTACCAAGTTGCAACGGATTTTAACAAAAGAAAGAATGGAGCTGCTATTTTGACCAGTGGAGAAATTGAGCCAAAATCGCAAATCGCGGTAAATTCGCGAGTGCGTGAATCGTGATTGCGGCAAAAGTATAAGGAGTAGCAAGTCGGTTCTAGGCTTGTTGGAAAGCTTAGATCCTAAGCTTTCAGAGGACAGTTAAATCAAACGGTTCCAGAGATACGGACGATTTAATAAAGGTAAATTTTCGGATTTAAAGTAAAACTCAAAATGACAGGTGACAGCTTGCAGCTGCAGAATTGACAGGTGACAGTTGTGCAGCTTTAAAAATGACAGATGACACGATTTCTAGGAGGCAGATCTACTTAGGTTAAAATAGTTTGGATTAGATTATTTTAACTAAGAGATTGGTTCTGCACAGTTCTGCTAGGTACTAACAATATAAATTTGAAATAGGCCTCGCCACGGATCTGGTCAGGTTTTGGACTGGACTCCGGTTCTGGTCTCGGCACTTCACAGTGATCTGGGTCAGCTCTCTGGTTCTGCTCACAGCGGTCTGGGTCACTCTGGATCTCTGGTCGGGTCTCTGGCAATTGTTCTTGGCAAAAGAATTCAAACAGCTCGCCCGGCTGTGGAATAGTTTGCAAATGATTTAAGGCTGCTGAGGCCTGCTGAGAAGAGTTCTCAGTTTGTGGGTTTAGGCCCTTGCTTTAAGTTCTGAAGTTAAGTTCTGGTCTTTGGAGATTGATGGATTTGAAGTCTGGATCTCTGGATGTGAAGTCATCGGTCAGCATGCTCCGCAGCAATGGAATTGAATGTCTCTACCTGTCCCAGCAGTCTCTTTTTATGTGTTTTGAAAATGGGTGTGTGTCTGGGCCTAGCTAAGCCTGCCCCTCTCTACTTGTCATTGGCCCAATTCTCCCCTCTCCCATGATTGGGGGAAGGAAATGGATTGTCATCATGATGAAGTCTGTTTATGGGTCAGAGGATCCTCCCCTGGTCAGTTTGCCCACAAATCTATATTTGATTCAAATACATCCTTCCCAGATATACAATTTGTTGAAATTACATGTGCACATTATATATTCCTTATGGTCCATGCTTGTCCGCCTTTGATCTTCCTGGGGGCTTGCATTAAAAAATGACAACATTTTGCGCTTTTTAACTGGTTTTGCAATATCGGACATTTACCCAAAATTACACACATGTGCGCAAGGAGTATGGACATTAATTGATGAAGTGTCAGATTTTTAACATGCAGACATTTGGAGTGAGACCCTATTTTCCACTAGCAACCCCCCAGAATACACCAGAGGGTCCTAACGCCTCTCAAAATGTTCACAGAAAAATCACAAAAATAATGATATTACTTATATAATTCTGACAAGTCCGCACTATGAGTTATCTATCTTTTTAAAATTATGCCCTGGTCAAAAAGGGGTGTGGCTTCCCACATCACAGGGTGGAATAACTGGTTTATCCACTTCCCCCAAGCTCAGCTGCTAGCAGAGGCACTGCCCCTCCCAGTTTCCCCTAAGAGGAAGCCACTTTACGACGCCCCCAATATAACATTTGCCTGAGTCAAGGGAGTTGCATTGTTCAGTTCCTTCCAGTTCCCAGGTTCTCCACCCCTAATCTAATCAGAGAGGTGACAACTCCTTTTGGCAAGGGGCAGCAGGATGCAGCTAGGCCTGGGAAGAGTGGCTGAACAGGTTTCTCCTGTCGGGGGTAGTTGTCAGGCAGAATCCAGTTTCACTAAGCCAGGTTTCAGCTAAATGTCACTTTTTGTTCCCAGTTTTCTACATTCAAATCAAACTGACAATTTGTACCTATACATTAAATAATTACTTCCTTCAAGTCATTTCAGAATATGGTTTTACATTCTTCCACCTCTTAGCAAGTCTTTCCTTGGTCTGGTTTTGTTTCATTTGTGCAGTTTTACACAAAAGTCTGGTGGTTTTAAAACGCCGGCTTTCTGATAGTGGTGAGTACTGGTAATGCAACCATTTTTGGGATTAAGAAAATGAATTCCCCACAGTTCTGAATTGCATTTTGGCAATCAGCATTGCCATTCCCAATGGTTTCAGGCTACTGTGTGTGTAGCCCAATGGTGGTTTTAGGCAGTGCCCTCCTGTGCTCACAACATAGGCAAAAATGGGTGGCAGCCTATTCTTCATGTTTTCCTTGTGCACTCTCTGGGGAGTTCTGGCCATCATGATGTTTTCCATGCCAGTACTGCACAGTTTTATGGTAGGGCTTGGATGCATGGGTAAAAACATCCCACAAGACTCCGGCACCTGAACCAGACCCTGTGCACAACAAACAACATCAACACAGGTTCTGAATCCACCCACAGCCACAAAACCGTAATCAGCAACTTTCACATTCCCACCACATCCACCAAAAAAGGCTTCATCTCATCATGTGACATGCACCCGCATTCTATATTACACTCCCACGGGGCCACAACCAGTCTAGCACCTACAAAGTCTGCTCCCTTAAATGACTTCCGTACTTCAAACTACATTCCATTGATGAAACTGAGGAGCCCGGGGAGCCTCTTGTCCGTGACTTGGAGGCTAAGCTAAGGAAATGGACTGCACTACCTATCTCCATTATGGCTAGAATTTCCTTTGTCAAGATGGTACTACTCCCTAAATGCCTTTGCATGTTTACTAACATTCCCACACAACTTAAAGCACAATTATTCGGTAAAATGAAGGCACTACCCACCGATCTCATATGGGGATGGAAAACACTTTGCATTTAGTGGGATACGTGGATCCTGCCATACCATCTGGATGGGTTAAATGTACCTGACTTTGACACTTATGAATTGGTTAGCATGTTCCACCACGCAGTCCATTGGTATCAGCCTCCCCTGTATCCCAGCGTGTAAAATTGGAAAAAATACTAGCACGACCAATAGCCCCTCTGTTAATCCCGTTGAGATTATTCAGTGGCTTACACTGAAACTGCAACACAATTTTGACTTGTCACCTCCCTATGCCCCAGCAATTTTTTTTGACAGTGTAGCGGGTATAACGTTTACTACGGAGAAAGGTGTAATGCGCAAGCTTCATAAAAAGGGGTTCACGAGGCTTGAAGACATGTTTGTGGGTGGGCAGTGTATACCCCATCGAATGTTTATGAACAGATATCTGCCCCCATGATATCTGCCCTACTGTGTAACTGGGATGAAGGTGAATTGAAAACAAGCTATCTGACTATACCTGAGGCGCCTACGAAAAGCCACTTTATACAATATATACCATCGGCTAAGTCTCCCTCAGCTGTGGTCTCCATACTGTACAGAATTGTTAGGTCTGATTCACCTAAGGGGGATGGAGCAGCAAGCAGGTGTGGACTGGACTTTTGGGAACTCTGGAGATTTCCCGGTAGGCCTCTGCACCCTGGGCCTCTTGTGTGGTATTTCCACATTTTCCCATAGGAAAAGGGTTGGGCTTTCTGAAAATGTGCCATATGGGGCCACTTTGAACTTTATTTCCAGGGCGTCTTTTGGCCCCCAGTCCACCCATTGCAGCAAGGAGGAGGTGGGTATGTTGCTGGGCACCACAATAAAGGATAAACAATGGGACAAAATATGCTGGCAAACAAGATACCTCTCACTTAACTATAAGTACACAGCGCGGCACTACATATTTCTACATCAAACGGAATATACACCTCTGAAGGTTAGGAAGTTTGATCCTACAGTGCCTGGTCCTTGTGCCAAATACAAACAGCTCGAAATGACTTCTGGCAAATGACCTGGGCATGACCTCACATAGCAGAGTTTTGACGAGAGACTATGGGCACGACTGCAGAGATTTCAGGACTGGAACTGATAGAAGAGCCCTTGATTTGCTTGCTTGGTCTTCAACCGCCAGCGCCTCAGAAATTTGGTAGGTTCATAGACCTGGCACTATTAACTACTCGAAAGTGTATCACATTAAAATGGATGCACAGACTGGCTCTGGCACATGGACAGTGGATTAATGAACTGGTTAAGGCTAACGAGTATAAAGAGGCCTACCGTGAACTAGCACACCCACCCGCCAGACCTAGATATGTGTGGGCTTGGTTGCGGCAATATTTGGCAGAAAAAGCAGCCAGAGAGTCTGGATCCTAGATACTGTAATTGTTGTTGATCCCCAGAATGGAGAAAAGTGGCAGAGTGCTGGGGTGGTCCTTACATCTATTGGGAATTTGGTACCCCTACTGATGTACTGAACTTTCGATTTTCTTTGCATTGCTTTCATTTGTTCTGGCTTTCCCAGGCTATGTTTGATACAAGCCCTGACAGATCGGAATGTGGCACATAAAAACTCTGATATGCGATGTATATGATTGTGAAGATAACATTGATTATAGAAAGTTAGAAAATAGCTAGAGTGAATTTTAGCAAACTGCTTGAGCAAGAGCTCTTCACCATCTTCTGCTTTCTTTTTATTCCTTGATTAATTTCTAATCAACATCTCTTTTCCATAGAATTGACCACCCATCTCTAAACTGCTTTCAAGTTGAAAGAGGTTAAACGCATAATCCAGTACATTCAGGGGCCGATTGTATATCACACTTATATGATCTGCAAACACTCACCAAAACAATGTTCTTCTCTATCATTATCAAGAAATATACTTACAAGTCAACAAACCTCATGATTGCTTCTTTAAACCCACTCACAACCTTTCTAATGTTTTCTTTTTCTGATTCCTCTCACTTCACCTTTGCATTTATTCTTCAGACTTACAGCAGTCATTGTGAATTCCTTTCCCTCCCTATGCCACTTTCCTTCCCCTGCCCCATGCAATAACAGGCTCCTGACATAAACTTACTTTTTAAATGTTTTTATTCATATTTGGTTAACAAGTAACCTTTAAAAATATATGCATAACATTTTTAAAATACAAGAAAATTACAAAATAAAGAGGTACAGATTAAGAAAAGGATTAAAACAAGAGCGTAAAAGATGCACAAAAATATAAAACTGAATCACTTATGTTGTTAGTTTCTGTGATTCTAAAACATTTTTTAAGAAATTAATCCCGCCAACCATCCAGTCATTGCAACCATGAGAGTTCATAATAAGGTGCTACACTCTTTCGGTAGAAACCTGGGCATAAAGTTGAAGAGGAAGATGCCCGAAATAGAATTTATGGCTCACATCCAAAGCCCTACAATCCAATGCACAAAGTTTCCACCTCATCAGACAGGGAACAAAATCGACACTGTTTTAGGGCTCTCAGAGTTTTATTCCTGGCACACATGATTTCGTCAGTCGAGATCAAATTTAGCCACAGCCTCATATCCCTTGATAGCCAAGATCTACCTGGAGGTTTACTCAAATCATCAGAACAGGATCCAACTGGTCTGACATCAATCAACAAATCAGCGTTTCGATAAGGTCCCATCATTTGTGTCTGCTTTTAAGTACAGTTGGTCTATACAGAACTGTGTCTTTCGAGAAGCCATAATTCTCACAGATTGAGTTACACTCAGTTTCCCAGGTATTTAAGGCGGTCCAAGATTTCTTATTAAGCAACTGCTTTAGAAGCCACCAAATAGAACCCTCCTTTGCACAGAGAATATTCCTCAATAGTAAGAGGTTCTTCCAATTCATGTCGAACTGTATGCAAGATAAGCCTAGCTCGTAGCGAATAACAGCTGCAGGAACTCCATTTGGTAGTTGCAGGACCTTCCTCCAAAACATCCCCTCCAGAGCAGTGCCGTCCATGAGTACTTATACCTGCCAGTTAGGTAGTAGGTTAAGACACATGCACATTTGCATTATCATGCAACACTCTCACACACACAGAAAAGTGAATTCATAGGGCAATTGTTTTTTAATAATGTTCAATTATATTTCTCAAAAAGAGTTCATTCACATGGCCCATCCAATGTGGCCGCTTTAAAAAATAAATCAGTATTTGACCTCTAATCTAATAACAATATAGAAACAAACTACACATATTGTAATGTGCATCAAGAAATAAATATAAGTGCTTGTGCTTAAAGTGCAGCAAAGTTATTACAAAATATACAGGAACAAAACTTACTAAACATAATATTGTGATCACTAGTCATAATAATCAGACTCTACAGAGTTATAAGCATCAAAGATCAGCTCTTAGAGGAAATTGCTCATGTTGCCAGAGCCATAATCTTTCCATATTTAGGATGAATGAACCATGGAGTTGCTAACTAGTCCACTCCCTGCCTGACACTGAATTAAAATGACCAGGGTCCAGGTCCTACTAATTGTATGCCTACGTCCCCATCCAATGCCTCTGCATACGTCCCCAATATGTATGCACTAAAAGTTAGGTTCCTAGCTCCTCTGTAAGTCGAGGAAGTTAGTGAATCTTTATCGGGACGTTTCAGCAGAATATATACTTTCCAGATCGTCTTCTTCGGGGCAGGACTCCATGGATAAACCCTGTAAACTAACATGCATGCTTTTAACCAATTTGGCGCATGTTACATGTATTGCGCAATTCATTTAACAGTGTGTGTGCTGCTAAAACTAGCCGAACTCCAACTGACCTTATCTAGTGCTCTGAATGCCAGCACCACTGTGGCCCTTGTTCTCAGTCAAAAGGCAAGCCGGTGGGGAAGTCCTCACAGAATATCTTAGTTCACATTGACCCTGAAACATACCAACATAAGGAGGTATGGATATAAGTAGAAGAATCCTAGTGTGGCCCAACATCTATGCAGATCCTGGCAGATGCCAACAAGATCTCGTGCCCCCCAACCTGGAGCAGAGGGGGTGTTTTACTGAACCCAAATGGAGGCAATATTTTGAGAGTAAATCCCTACTTGCAGATTTGGAAGCAATTTAATTGAAATAGTCTTGTTTCCATCTTTAACATGTTTCCCCTTTACTGTAAGGGATGAGAATTAATTTGAAATAATAAAATAAAACAGATACAAGGATTTGAGGGAATGTTTTGGCATATAGGAGGAATTAGGAAGAAGAAAGCACTTAGACTATAAGAACTGGAATCTCAAAATCGTGACCACTCTAAAGCGATTTTGATCACTCAGAAACCCTCTGGTTATCATGGAATACAGTAACTGGGTTTCAAATGCAATATACACAGGTTCTGTGGGTATACTGTGAAATCCAGGAAATATAAAATAAATAGCATTCTCAATGTGCATCTTTCAAACACAGAATGTGCACTTCCCACAACTATTGCTTAATCCTTTGTTACATATGCCATCATACCATTTGTAAATCATGTTTCCCAATAATGTATTTGTTATGCACTGCAATCCTATATTATCATATTAGCTTTATGCAAAGCACTCAATTGATGCTTATGCAAGTCCTCTTATGCAAAGCCCTATGGATCATATACTTGTTTCTGCCTGTAATCGTGTACCTCTGCGTCAGAAAAAAGCCTTAACAAAGACTTCTCATTAAATATCTGTATTGATTAAACTACCTAACACGTTCATTTATTATTCCAGAAAGGTCGGACATCCGCTTCTGCGTCTCAAACCTGTCTATTATGTCACAAAATATTTATAACTACTGTTCTAAAATCCATTAGTGGCTTATATTAGTCTTCCCTCTTGTTTATAGTTATTTATTCTGCAGAATTTACACGTATTCCCTGTCTCCTGCATGTTGTAGATTGACTCACAAAAATTGTCTGGATCTATTAATCTGAAACTGGGCTATCCGATTGAAAACAATCATACTTCTTCGTTTTATATTTAGTGCTACACAAGCCAATTCACGATATGCAGCTTCTTATAGAATGTTCTTTCTATTAGCATCATCCTCCACAGTAAAACATTTTTTTTATTACACCAGTATGTCTGCTGTTGTCTGCTGTCCGACAATAAACGACTCCACTGAAGATCACTAAGCGGTCATTGATACAGCTCTGAAAGAGCTGTAAGCAGTCGGCAGGCATCACAGAATATATACTTCAATCTGCAGCAATTCCCTCTACCCCAGCAACTTTCTAACTTCAAGTAATTGTTTACTGAACTAACAGAAGAAATACATTTTTGCCCCTGCAACATAACACCTAAAAGCACCAGTTACTCTTTACTGGGGACGAAAAGCTTGCCCAAGATCACTTTTGGATCAATTTAGTAAGTTTGTTGGTAGACATGTAATGGAAATATGAACTTCAAAGCAAATGACATTGTATCTCATTATGAGGATGAGTATAACTGGAAAAAAAGACTTACAGTATTGCCCACTGTTTCCCAAGCATTCTTATTATAAGTTTTAAAACCCATGAGGAGGTAATAGCTCTTGGCTTCAGCTGGAGGTATTACCTCTAGAATAGTGTCATTATTAGAGGTGACAATATTACCGCCTTTGGAAATACCTCGAATCCCCAACAAAGTTTAATGGTACTTGGCTGTGAAGAATAACTAATAATTCAGCCGGGCACTTACAAGGTAACATTGGTGGAAATGGTATTTCCATTTGGCGGTAGTCTAACCTTGAGTAATACTGCCAACTATTGAGCACTAAAGAGTAGAGGTAGATTGGACATAGTAATCCTGGTGCCATATAACAGACATATGAAAAGACAAGAAAAGCCATAGGGGCTGGGGCCAGAAGGAAATCAATTAACTAAGATATTCTTTAGGCAAACAGTGCTGCTCCTCCCCATGAAGAAGGTGAGGGCTTCATTTTAAAGATCTTGGTCTTTATTAATGGCCATTATTTAATGCCCAGTACCATCAAGTTTTTACAAATTATTCAATCATTTTGCAATTCCAATTTTGGAACATGACTTTGATCTTCAAAATGTGTCTTGATTTAATAATCAGTCAAGTGAACACACCATTTGCAAAGTGTACAGCATCTTTTGGGATGTTTTCAAGCTTTCAAAGCCGAAAGTGAAAAAAACCCAATAAATCTGGCTCGTCTTCCCAAAAATGTTCAAATAACACATGCTGATCAAATTTGAACACTACATTATGGGGAATATGAAAGTATGACAGGTACCACATCAAGTTATGGTGAACACATTGGAGGGTTACCAGTGAGATCAGTACATGATCGTGACCACATAGCGAAGCTTTTGTGGCTGGAGTCTCTAACAATTGAGATATCTACTCAAATATGATGGAAACAAAGAAACTCTTCCTGCAAGGCCCCTGTTCGTGGTGGAGAGCTGCAAATTCAGGGAAATGCTTTGTGTTTCATAAGCCATCCAATGACGGAAAATGAGACCTAAATAATTCACAAGGTGTGACATCATCACGTGAACGTATTGCATCTGTGAGGGAATCTGCATTGTGTGTGTGGTTAATCTTAGGAAGTCAAGCACAGGCTGTAAGCTTACTGGAATTAAGTGAAATAGAAACACAAGTGCCAGAAAGAAGGGGGAAGTATTCTGCATTGTAACTAAATGGAACTAGAAAAAGGCACTGGCTAATCATATTCAGAAAACCTGCAGTGAATCGCTGTCAATCCGTAAATGAAGAGGTTTAGTATAATGTGCGAAAGACGAAAAAAACCATTGAAAGAACTGAGACATAGGTAGGATGTCTAGGAGGATATAACAGTATATGACACATTGATAATGTTAATGTTAAAGGATATTTGTACCGCGCACTATCACCACCAGAGTGGTCCCCTGGCACTCTGGCGGCTCTGAAAAAGGGAGGGGCGGGGTGAGTTAGTGGGAATGAGCTGGAGAAGTGCAAGATAGCAGTGATGTGCTGTTGGCAGCCTCAGCCCGGTGGATCCGTTGGCTGGGCTTGGGGTGTTTTACGGTCAGTAGTCGTCATGTTCTGTTGTGCAAGTCTATGTGCAGTTTGTTTTGTTGTTGCAGTGTAGTGAAGTTTGTGCGGTTTGCTGCGTTTAGGCTTGTGGTTGTGTTTGGTTCGAGTTTGAGAGGTGCATGCAGAGGATTGAAGTTGTTAGTGGGTTGGTTATTGATTCATGATTGCACGCTAGGTCCAGGCTAGGCAGGAGAGTCATATCAGTCATTGATTTGCTTTTCCATCCAGATGTGGCACATGCTAGGCTAAAGCATTCCCTCTATGTGCGCACATGCTAGCATTCACAATTTCATCTAGAAGTGGTGCATGCTAGGCTAAAGAGGTCCCTCTATGTGTGCACATGCTAACATTTACAAATCTATCCAGATGCGACGCAGGCTGGGTTGAGGATTCCAACTAAGTGTAGCACATGCTAACACTCACAATTCCATGTAGATGTGGCGCATGTTAGGCTGAAGAATTCCCTCTATATGTGCACATGCTAACATTTACAAATCTATCCAAATGCGACGCATGATAGGTTGAGGATTCCAACTAAGTGTCGCACACGCTAACGTTCACAATTCCATCCAGATGCGGCGCATGCCAGGCCAAAGAATTCCCTCTATGTGTGCACATGCTAACATTTACAGATCTATCCAGATGTGATGCAGGCTAGGTTGAGGATGCCAACTAAGTGTGGCACATGCTAACACTCACAATTCCATGTAGATGTGGCGCAAGCTGGGCTAAAGAATTCCCTCTATATGTGCACATGCTAACATTTACAAATCTATCCAGATGCGACGCATGCTAGGTTGAGGATTCCAACTAAGTGTGACACACGCTAACGTTCACAATTCCATCCAGATGCGGCGCATGCCAGGCCAAAGAATTGCCCCTATGTGTGCACATGCTAACATTTACAAATCTATCCAGATGTGATGCAGGCTAGGTTGAGGATTCCAACTAAGTGTGAAACATGCTAACACTCACAATTCCATGTAGATGTGGCTCATGCTAGGCTGAAGAATTCCCTCTATATGTGCACATGCTAACATTTATAATTCTATCCAGATGTGATGCAGGCTAGGTTGAGGATTCCAGCTAACATTCACAATTCCATTTAGGTGTGGCGCATATTAGGCTAAAGAATTCCCTCTATGTGTGTACATGCCAACATTTACAATTCTATCTAGATGCGACTCAGGCCAAGTTGAGGACTCCAACTAAGTGAGGCACATGCCAACATTCACAATGATTGCACGCTAGGTCCAGGCTAGGCAGGAGAGTCATATCAGTCATTGATTTGCTTTTCCATCCAGATGTGGTACATGCTAGGCTAAAGCATTCCCTCTATGTGCGCACATGCTAGCATTCACAATTTCATCTAGAAGTGATGCATGCTAGGCTAAAGATTTCCCTCTATGTGTGCACATGCTAACATTTACAAATCTATCCAGATGCGACGCAGGCTGGGTTGAGGATTCCAACTAAGTGTGGCACATGCTAACACTCACAATTCCATGTAGATGTGGCACATGTTAGGCTGAAGAATTCCCTCTATATGTGCACGTGCTAACATTTACAAATCTATCCAGATGCGACGCATGATAGGTTGAGGATTCCAACTAAGTGTCGCACACGCTAACGTTCACAATTCCATCCAGATGCGGCGCATGCCAGGCCAAAGAATTCCCTCCATGTGTGCACATGCTAACATTTACAAATCTATCCAGATGTGATGCAGGCTAGGTTGAGGATGCCAACTAAGTGTGGCACATGCTAACATTCACAATTCCATGTAGATTTGGTGCATGCTAGGCTGAAGAATTCCCTCCATGTGTGCACATGCTAACATTTGAAAATCTATCCAGATGCGACGCAGGCTAGGTTGAGGATTACAACTAAGTGTAGCACATGCTAACATTCACAATTCCATGTAGATGTGGCGCATGCTAGGCTGAAGAATTCCCTGTATGTGTGCACACGCTAACATTTACAAATCTATCCAGATGGGATGCAGGTCTATCCAGATGCGATGCAGGCTAGGTTGGATTCCAACTAAGTGTGGCACATGCTATCGTTCACAATTCCATCTAGATGTGGCGCATGCTAACGATTATTATAGCTGTCTAATCTCTTTAGTGTGCATGTTGTAATTTTATGGCAGTCAACATTATGGAAATGTAAGGTAGAGTGGCAGGGGCTTTCTGGAGTAGAGTGATTGCTCTACCCCCCACCCATGCCACACTTACAGTTTTGTTGGTGTCTGTTGGCTTCCCTTGCTTCCCCTGGGGACACTTGCTGCCACTTCTTGGAGCCGTCTTTGTTGGAGCAGCTCTTTGGCGAAGGGGCTGCAACGGGCAGAGGGCTGCCCTGGGAGGAACCGTTAAGGCCAGGGAAGCTACCAATCACGGGTGGGGGGAGGACTGGGAGGCGGGATTTGGGACGGCAGAGACACAGGGGAGGGAGCCGGGCTGCAAGGCAGCACGCTGGGGCCGAGGGGCTACAGGGCGAAGGCCCAAGATTTCACTGGGGCCAGGGCCTCCAGGAGACTCACCTGCCCGCCGGGGGATGCCGGATGGTAAAGGCATGATCCACCGGTGCAGCGAGCAGTCCTTAGTGCCTGAGTGCACACAACCAATCACAGTTGGGGGAGGGCTGGGAGGTGGGATTTGGGACAGGAGACACACAGGGGAGGGAGCCGAGCTGCAAGGCAGCACGCAGGGGCCTGGGGGCTACAGGGTGAAGGCCCAAGATTTCACTGGGGCCAGGGGCCGTAGCACAGGCACAGAGGGGCACCCGGATGACAAAGGCAGGCCCCAGAGGGTCACCATGAGCAGCCTCACTCGCCTGGGGCTCAGGATGGCAAAGAGCACCCAGGTGGAGCTACGGTGTCTATACCGAGCAACATGGGTGTGAATCCACCAATCAGGTTCATGCGGCGGGCTGGGAGGCGGAGGGAGGGAGAGGGAAGTGGGGAGCCGGGGAAGCTACGCTAGGTAAGGCTGTAGCACAGGCACAGAGGGGCACCCAGATGACAAAGGCAGGACCCGGAGTGTCACCATGAGCAGCCTCACTCGCCTGGGGCTCAGGATGGCAAAGAGCACCCAGGTGGAGCTACGGTGTCTATACCGAGCAACATGGGTGTGAATCCACCAATCAGGTTCACGCAGTGGGCTGGGAGGTGGGAGGAGGGAGAGAGAAGGAAGTGGGGAGCCGGGGAAGCTACGCTAGGCAAGGCCATAGCACAGGCACAGAGGGGGACCCAGATGACAAAGGCAGGCCCCGGAGGGTCACAAGCAGCCTCACTCACCTGGGGCTCAGGATGGCAAAGATCACCCAGGTGGAACTATGGTGTCTACACCGAGCAACGTGGGTGTGAATCCACCAATCAGGTTCACAGGGAGGTCTGGGAAGCGGGAGCAGGGAGGGAGAGGGAAGTGGGGAACTGGGGATGCTACGCTAGGCAAGGCTGTAGCACAGGCGCAAAGGGTCACCCAGATGACAAAGGCAGGTGTAACACATTCATAAACCAGGAGCATCTTGAGTGCACATCACTTCTTTCATATCAGACACCACCAATATCTCACCAGGCCATGTCTCTACTACAAAACATCCATACACATCCATATAACATCCATCATATGCAACAGATTTCTCACCAGACAAATGGATTGTGTTTTCAGTGTTACTTGTCACGTTTAGTGAATTGGTGAGTTGCATCACCCATTAATGCCTAGAAAGAACACAACAAGGATATCAGTGCACTGAACATAATGAACATTAAGATCATATGTAAATACACTGACATTCGAATGGATCTTTGTTAAAAAAAAAACATTCAGATGACTTCCCTTCGTCCTCTTCCTCAGCACCAACATGTTTCAGTTCACTAGGTTTATTTGGGACCTTATTCTGGGGTTTCCTCACTTTGGACCTGCATGGTTAATGTCTTCATGAATTAATAATGATATAATGTATTCATTAATAGTACTCTTCTTTACTCCTAAATCGGGGGAGATCTTTGACTTGCCTTGTTTCAGATTGTGTCTACTAAACCTGTTGAAGTACTGGCATTTCTGCTGTGTAAATGGATCTCTCAATTCCCTACTGCCTCTTTCGGATTTCCCATCTTGCCAGGCTGTAGTGTCCCACATTTAACAATAGGTTTGTTTTAGAACATAATAAGGGCAGTTCTGTTATCAATGGGGCTGTTTATGTATCAGCTTGAAGAATGAACCAGTGATTTGTTTATGATTTTCCTAACATGTTCAATGGAACAGTAAAATCAAGAGGGAAATAAAGGGTTTAAAGGGTTTGGTACAAGTTCAACAGAATTAAAATAAAATACTGAAAAATAATCTGAATTGTATATATACATATATTACATTTTACATACTTGTCATGTTTGAAAATCGTTACAAATGAAATCTATAAACGATATACATTAAATGGTTCAAATCTGAGACGGGAAGAGCCTCTAACACTGTTTTGTCCCACATTCCTGACAATTCATAAATATATTAATAGTTGCTTATTTCTGTAAAATTTTTCTTTTTCTTTATTAAGCATGTCCAATTTTCTTTGGTCAGAATGTGGGATTTGTAAATGAGCCATGTATTATAGTTGTAGAGTATAATCAAAATCAAACAAATATTTTATGCATTTTAAGATAATTTACGCTACTGATTTCTTGAATTGTCCTAATCGGGAAAGTGCTGTATTATGGTATTACTGGGAGTTAATACAATTCAGGATAGAATGGAGTTTAAAATGGCCATGGACATGGCTGGTGTGGCATCTGGACCGTTTTACCTCAAGATAAATAATACCAGCTCTTTGAAGTGTGGTAAAGAAGTGGAACAGAGTTGCATGTGTTTGTACAATAAACATGTACATAATTGTAGGTGGTAGAGGTATTAGTCCAAACTTGACTACTGTAACGCACTGTACCAAGGCACTAACCAATGCAACCTCAAATAACTCCCGATCACTCAAAATAACGCCATTATAGCAGCCCTCAACATCCCTAGATCAGCACATATCTCGGAAATCAGGAAGAACCTTCACTGGCTCTCAGTAGCCCAAAGGATTTCACTAAAATCTCTTGGCCTGACTTATAAATGCATGAATAACCAGGCCCCTATCTACCTATCCTCGCGGTTCACTCAATATATCCCACCTCTGTCACTCAGGTAGGCCCATAGCCAGAGCCTTATGATCCCTAGACACAAGCTCCAAACAGCCGGAGGGGTCAGGTTCCCAGTCCTGGCAGCCAAACTCTGGAACACTGTGCCACTCCCTATTAGAAACCTATCATCTCTGAACCTATTCAAACACAAAGCTAAGCTCTGGTTAGCCACTTCTGATGACCAACGGTCATCCTGAAAACCTGATTATCTTGACTTTCATGTTTGCTTGACGAACTGGTATGCATTTTGCCTGTATCCTATGCTTTGTACCTATTGTCTTGTAAGCGATATTCAATCAACACTACAGCTAAGTCAATGCCTAGTCTGGGATGCTGAGGAAAACCCTTATTGATGTATTTTTATATCCAGTTCAGTACTCTGGATGACAACCCTTGTATAACACCCCCCTCTTAGAATCCCCCTGACCCCACTGAGCCAAGAAGTAGGTTTGTTTTGCAAATTAAAAGGTTTATTTGAAAATTTAAACAATATATATATATATATATATATATATATATATATATATCACACTTCTATAAATAAATTGATAATCGATATTACACTTCAGAATATGACCGTGATCAACAATGGATAATGTTACAGGGGTACACTGATTTGGTTACTTAGGAGTAGTGTAGAGGATGAGGTAGCTGAAAATGCTTGATGGTTTCAAGGAAATGCAAGGTGGAATAAAATGCAGTACAGAAATAACTTGTTATGATTTTAGCAAAAGGTAATATGATCACTTTTTCTTTTGCCAATTCACTCCCCCCCTATGCAATACAAGAAATGGAAGGAGAGCACACAGTCTTCAAGAATCCCACAAATCACACTTTATAATGCAATACACAGTTCCAGTTCCCCCAGCAAGCTTAGAGAAAACAGGGATGAGTTTTAAACACAGGCGAATTACTTTAATGTGGTTTGCAAGGAAGTGAAAAGGTGCTAAAATTGCTTTTAATTCCCTCTAGAGGTTCAGGGTAGGTGATGGCTACTTTATATTAGTTCAGGCTCACTTTAACAATACTCTATGAATGATTAGCAGATGGCAAATGAATTTTAGCAAAGAGAAGCAAAAAGCTTCTGATTTCTACCGATGAAGAAATCGGGCCAAATCGCAAATCGCGGTAAATTTCGCGAGTGCGTGTCTCGCGATTACGGGAAGGTATAGGGAGTAGGAAGTGGTTCTAGGTTCGTTGGAAAGCCTAGATTCTAAGCTTTCAAAGTTAAATTTCGTTCCTAGCCCAAACGGTTCCAGATATACGGACGATTTAATAAAGGTAGTTTTTCGGATTTAAAGTAAACTCAAAATGACAGGTTACAGCTTGCAGCTGCAGAATTGACAGGTGAAAGTTGTGCAGCTTTAAACATGACAGATGACGCAATTTCTAGGAGGCTGTGCTACTTAGGTTAAAATAGTTTGGATTAGATTATTTTAACTAAGAGATTGGTTCTGCACAGTTCTGCTAGGTACTCACAATATCAATTTGAAATGGGCCTCGTCACGGTCTGGTCAGGTTGGACGGGACTTCCGGCGGGTGGTTCTGAAGTCCCGGCTATCTGGGTCAGCTCTGCTCTCTGGGTCTGTCAAGCACCGGATCTGCTCACAACGGTCTGGTCTCGGTTTCCGGATACAGCACTGCTTTCTGAATACTGCTACAGGTTCTTGCAAAAATTCTTGGCAAAAATTCAAACAGCTCGCCCGGCTGTTGAATAGTTTGGTTGGTTTTGAGGCCTGCTGAAGAGGATTCAGCTGGTAGATTCAGGCCTCTCTGCTACAAATTATGGAGTTAATTTCTGCTACAGGTTCTGGAGATTGATGGATTTGAAGTCTGGATCTCTGGATGTAAAGTCGTCAGTCAGCATGCTCCGCAGCAAATGGAATTGAATGTCTCTACCTGTCCCAGCAGTCTCTTTTTATGTGTTTTGAAAATGGGTGTGTGCCTTGGCCTAGCTAAGCCTGCCCCTCTCTACATGTCATTGGCCCATTTCTCCCCTCTCCCATGATTGGGGCAAGGAAATGGATTGTCATCATGATGAGGTCTGTTTATGGGTCAGAGGATCCTCCCCTGGTCAATTTGCACACAAATCTATTTCTGACCCAAATACATATTTATCTATGTACCATTTTTCTAATATTATAGGTCCAGTTAACATATTTTCTGTAGCACCAGACCATCCGATCCCTGTCTTTGTACGATGTCGTGTCCACTGATGACAGAATTCTCCCCTTTTCATCCAGATAACGACCTCTAAACCTTTCCAGATTTTACACAAATGTGCACCAGGGATATGGGTTACAGATGATAAAGTGTCAGATTTTTAACATGCATACATTTGGAGTAGCAACCTTTTTTCCGCAACTATCCCCAGGAACATACCACAGGGTCCTAACCCCTCTTAAAATGTGCACCGAAAAATCACAAGAATAATGGTATTATTTATATAATTTTGACCAGTCCGCACTATGAGTTATCTATCTTTTTAAAATTATGCCCTGGTCAAAAAGGGGTGTGGCTTCCCACATCACAGGGTGGAATAACTGGTTTATCCACTTCCCCCAAGCTCAGCTGGCTGGCAGAGGCACTGCCCCTCCCAGTTTCCCCCAAGAGGAAGCCACTTTACGACGCCCCCAATATAACATTTGCCTGAGTCAAGGAAGTTGCATTGTTCTGTCCCTTCCAGTTCCCAGTTGCTCCACCCCTAATCTAATCGGAGAGGTGTCAACTCCTTTTGGTGGGGAAGCAGGATGCAGCTAGGCCTGGGAAGAGTGGCTGAGCAGGTTTCTCCTGTCGGGGGTAGTTGTCAGGCAGAATTCAGCTAAATGTCACTTTAGTTCCCAGTTTGAATCAAACTTACAATTTTTACATATACATTAAATAATTACTTCCTTCAAGTAATTTCAGAATATAGTTTTACATTGTATCCACCTCTTAGCAAGTCTTTCCTTGGCCTGGTTTTGTTTCATTTGTTCAGTTTTACACAAAAGTCTGGTGGTTTTAAAATGCCGGCTTTCTGATAGTGGTGAGTACCGGTATTGCAACCATTTTTGGGATTAAGAAAATGAATTCCCCACAGTTCTGAGTTGCTTTTTGGCAATCAGCATTGCCATTCCCAATGGTTTCAGGCTACTGTGTGTGTAGCCCAATGGTGGTTTTAGGCAGTGCCCTCCTGTGCTCACAACATAGGCAAAAATGGGTGGCAGCCTATTCTTCATGTTTTCCCTGTGCACTCTCTGGGGAGTTCTGGCCATCATGATGTTTTCCATGCCAGTACTGCACAGTTTTATGGTAGGGCTTGGATGCATGGGTAAAAACATCCCACAAGCCCCGCCCTCTTGCGATGGCCATTCTGTCCTTTCACTGATGGAACTCGCAAAATCTGGGATGTTCGCCTCCGCTTCTTCCAATTCCATAGATGGCACAGTTCAGCATCTTTTCCTCCCTCCAGTCGATCAATCAGTTCTCCTTGCTGGTCCTGATGGGAGGATTGGGCGGTACCCCGGGCCCCTCCGTCTCTGCTCCCGGTCCCCGGTCATCCTCCTTGGTCAGTCTCCATGGTTTCATCTCTCCTAGGATGATAAAGCAAAGCGGCAATACACATTCCTAGACATTTCTTCCCCACCATTGATATGGTGGGTGGCATATACATTTTATGGTCAAAACCTTTGCGTTCTTATTTTAACCAAAACAAGATACAATTATAAGACATTTTTTTTCCAAATCATAATATTTTAGAGACTATATGTGGGATATTTTAGGGTTGGAATTGAATTACCCTGGAGCGGTCCCCTCTGGTATTGCAGAGGACTCCTCCAGTTGTTGCAGAGTGTGTCTGGGATGGCAACACTTTAGCTGATTTATATGGACCCACTTGTCTTCCCCCTCTGCCAAACCGCCTTTGGGGATGCGGATCTTGTAGGCCAGAGGGGAGATTTTGTCTATAATTTCAAACGGTCCCTTCCATGTAGGCAAGAATTTTCGCTGTTTGGCCTGGTTCCTTTGGAAATTGTATAGATAGACCCGATCACCCACCTTATAATCCTTTCGGGTAGTTTTTAAATCATAGTGGGTCTTCATGCTCTCGGCTGATCTCTCTAGATTCTGCTGAGCATAGGCAAAAGCATGCTGAAGGTGTTTCCTTAAATTCTCCACATACTCATGAGTTGTGGAGGCATTTATCAACGTTTGCTCTTGGGTTCTGTAGAGCAAATGCTGGGGAAGCACCATCTTGCGTCCAGTCATCAACTCAAATGGGGACATTTTAGTTGCAGATGAAGGGGTAGATCTGATGGCCATTAGGACCAGAGGTAATCGGATATCCCAACTTGGCCCAGAATCTGCCACAAACTTTTTTAAGATGCCTACAATGGTTCGGTTATATCTCTCCACTGCTCCAGAAGAAGCTGGCCTGTAAGCAATGTGTAGCTTCCTTTTAACCCCCAGTATCTCCCACATCTTTGTCATTACTTCACTGGTGAAGTGGCTACCTCTGTCTGACTCAATCCTTTGAGGTAGACCAAAACGGGAAAAGATGTGGTTAATCATCAGGGCAGCTGCTGTTTCTGCCTTGCAATTTGGGGCTGGGAGACATTCCACCCACTTGGTAAGCAAGCATGTAACGGTCAACATGTACTTGTTTCCTCTAGACGAGCGAATTACAGGGCCTACAAAGTCGATTTGCAAATCTGACCATGGCAGTGTCATCCCCCTCTTTTGGAGAGGCGCACGGTGTGTGAGGGATGATGGCTGAAATTGTGCACACACAAGACACCCCTTCAAGTATTGGTCGAGGTCCTGCCCCATGTGTGGCCAGTATGCAACCTCTCTTAAGATTTCCAGTGTTGTGTGAAACCCCCTATGACCGGCGGTGGCCGCATCATGGGCGTGACTTAACATCAGTAGATGGTCATCCATTCGATGTGACCAGATCATCTATGTTTTGGATTAACTTCCTATGTTTCAGGGGTTTGTTATTAGCACATAACATGCCTGTGGTTTTCCAATTAACCAGGTGCTCCACGAACCCGTTCCGTACATAATCCGAATCTGTGATTATGACCAGTTTGTGGAGTTGATGTTGGACAGCAGTGAGGATGGCCTGTTGCACAGCCATCAATTCTGCCACCTGACTACTTTGGGGACCAATTTTGTATCCAGAGGAGGGTTCTGGAAACTCCTTCACCCATGCATTCCCTACGCCGGCCACCAGTTCTTTCTCCCCGTTGTTGTCAACATGGTAAGAGCATCCATCCACATAGACAGTGGGCATTCCCTCACACTTGTCTTCTTCAAAGACTTTGTGTGGGGAATTAAGGTATGCCTCCATGTTGTCCTTGATTTTTAGACTTTCGTCCTCGAGACAGTTTTCTCTGGCACAATCATGCAAGTCAGCCAGACCTTGCACGAGAGGACTCTTCTTGTTTTGGCCATATCTGACCTCTACAGGAAAGCCTTGCATTGACAGAATCCAGGAAGTAATTCGGGAATTACTCACATTTCCGGCCCGGATTCTGTCACTTTGGAGGTATTGCAGAGGCTGGTGTGGAGTCTCCACTATGATGTGTTCCCCCTGGATAAACGGGCGGTAATTCTTCAATGCCCACACCGTTGCCAGGAGTGCCTTCTCACAATAGTTGAATTTTTCCTCCACAGAGGACAAAGTTTTGCTCGCATAGGAGATTACTTTATTGACCTTGTCATGCTTTTGGTATAATACTGCCGTCAAGCATGTATTAGAGAACCCTGTCTCCAGGAAGAACTCCTTGTTTCTGACAGGGTAAGCTAGGCAAGGCGCTTGTGAGAGGCTTCTCTTGAGTTGTCTTACTGCCTCGGATTGTTCTGGACCCCATTCCCACTTGACCCTCCCCTTCAAGAGATGAATCAGGGGTCTAGTGATCTCTGCGTAGCCTTCAATGAACTTTCTGCTGTAATTAGTCAGTCCAAGGAGGCTCCTTAGTTCCCGCAGAGTTGTGGGATCCTTCAGTTTCTGGAGTGCTTCCACTTTCTTTTCCTGGGGACAGAGACCCTGAGGAGTAATCTCATGTCCTAAGAAATTAACACGGGTTCTACACCAATGTGCTTTCTGAAAGGAAAGTTTTGCTCCGGTGGCCCTCAACTGTGTCAGAACATAACGGATCTCTGCTATGTGTTCCTCCACAGATGAACTTTTGATGAGGACATCATCTACATAAGCCAGGTTACCCCTCGCACCCAGGTTGGGCATGGCCTTATGTAGGAAAATGTTGAATTCATTGCCGGAGTTGAGGTATCCGAAGGGAGTCCGGGTCCATGTGTACTGCTGACCCCCAAAGGTAAAAGCCAGTTTGTATTGGTCCTCCCTACTGACAGGCACGGTCCAGTATCCATTGGTCAGGTCTATTGCTGTGAATACCTGTGACCCCTGAATCTGGGCCAGCCCTTGGTCAATGTAGGGCAGAGGCCATCGGGAAGTATGGACCCATTTGTTGAGCTACCTAAGGTCAGCGCAGAGTCTCCACTGGCCGTTTGGCTTCAATATTCCCAGCACCGGATTATTGAACGTGCTGTGTACTGGACGGATTATTCCCCGGGACTCAAGGTTCTTAATTATTTCAGTAAGGGACTCCATGGATGCGAGAGGCAAACGATATTGCTTCACAAACACTGGAGTCATTCCAGGGTCCGTGGGAATTGTTGTTGTGTGGATGTCGGTGCGACCACAGTCATATGAGTCTACCGCAAAGAGATCTTGGAAATCCAAGAAAACTTGTTTCAACTTTTGCTTCTGTTCCAGAGTCACACAGGCATCAGCTAGGTTGACTCTCTCTTCCACCATCTGCCTGAAGCCTGGAAAGACTTCTGGTTTTGCTATCTCAGCGGCCTCCTCCAGCTGGGTGGAGAAGTCCTTGGTCAGAGTGCTGATTTGGACTGGGGGCTTCAGGTGGGAAAGGCAGCCCTCATGGACCTGGAAAATCACCTCATCCCTCCTGAAGTCACAAGTCACATCTTCCTTACCATAAGGGCAAGAAGTGTACACCAGGAAGTTCCCCCCATGCCGGGTGAAAATCCTGTCTGGTGTTGTATTGTCCTCACTGTCATTGTCAAAACAGTCCTTGGGGATCGGTCCTAACAGTTCATTTCCTAAATCAACCGCCATTCCAATAATGGTGCCTGCGGCTAGAGTAATACTCTTTAAGTCGCTGTTATCCACCTCTATTGGAATGGTGTCATGTTCTATGTTGATTAATGCTGTTGGGTTTACCCCCAACCCTTGCTGTTGGAGAGAAGCATTTAAATGAATATAAGCATCAGGGTTTTTCAATTTTTGTCCTCTTTTAACTTTCACTTCCAGGGAGAACTGTCGGGTCCTTTCTGGGATGGTGACTTCCTCTTTAATCTGAATTTCAACTGCATAAGGTAGCAATTGAGCTGACCTAAATGCTTTTTCTGAATCATCAAAGCCCATGGGATTATCCGCTAATCGGGACCAAGCTTTGAAGTTTATTAGGTCCAAACTAATGGCGAAGCGATTGAGAATGTCACTGCCTAAGTAAAAGGCGGCAGTGACGTCTCGCACGACCCAACAATTATGGACTATGCTCTTGTTGCCAATGGAGATTTTGAGCATACACCTGCTTGGCAGGAGATGTTTGGAATTAGGTGCTTCCAGGTCCATTTCCCATTTGTCTATCAGTTTGAATGTGGGAATGGCTGGATCTTTTGGGAGTTGGCGGAACATGGCTTCGCTGATCAAGCTCTTACCGTTGTTCACACACACTCGGGCGAGAACAGAGTCCTTCCCATCATTTAACTGAACAGGGATGAACAACTGCTCTCCAATTTGCTGAATATCAGCCAGGCTCTGAGCTGATTTCACCTCTTTCTGGACTATAGGAGTGGGAGTTTCTGATTGTGGATTGGTAAAGAATTTCAGAGTGTTTCCTTCCAGTGTGGAATACCACTTTAAACTGGAAGGAAGGTTGATTTGCAGAAATGGAGAGGACCCCCATCACCAGTCTGTTGTCCTACTGCTATTACTGTCACGTCTGGAATTTGGTTGTTCTGGAAGTGAAATTCTACTTGGTCCGATTTTTGTTCAACCATGTGGCAGGTGCCCATTAAACTAACATGGTGGACACTCTGTTTTAATTTTATTGGTCGGCTAGTCTGGGTCCAGAGGACCTTGTTTATGCAATCTATTAGGGGTGACAACCTTCTCAGGAGGTCATTCCCTAGTAAACAAGGGGTGCCATCTGGGGTCATTACTATGACCGGGTGTTTCACCTTGTGTCGCCCAATTTTGATGTCCAATTCTGCAGTCCCCTCAACGGGAATTTCCTTCAAAGTTCTGCAGTTGTCCAGGAAGAGAGGTGAGAGGAATTCGGTAATTCTCCCCCCTTCCTGCATTTAGTTCATCAAAGGCCCTTTTGGACAGAAGGACAGAAGGGCAGCTTGGGATCCAGTGTCCACCAGTGCCACAATTGTACCCTGCCCCTGTACTTGTACCGGGGCATAATAACTTCCCTCCTTCTCCTCAAGGGGGCACAGATAATGCACATTTTTGGACAACTGGTGGGCTAATTTTCTGGTTTTGGACATTGCTAGAGAAGAGATTTGGGCAGAATTCTGTGGAGAGCCTTGGGAATCTGAAAGAAAAGGTTGGCAATTGGAGATCAGAGCCATTGTGGGTTCCCCTGGTTCCGGTTCTGGGCCGCCCCCCCCTTTTTGGAGGCAGTCACCAGGATGGGTTTGAACCAGGGGATTTCGGTATTGTGGGTTCTGGGATGAGATGATGAGCGGCGGTAGCTCAGTCTCCATATCTCCCCAGTCTGGATTGGAATCCGTTGGGACCCATTTTTCTTTGGGAGGAGTTCCCCCATCTCTAAAGGAGAAGATCCTTTTCCCAGGATCCTCTGAGGATCCCTCTCCCTCAAATTGAAAGACCTGTACCTCCTCCACAAAGTGGGTCTGTTTGGGTCCTTTGTTTGTCTTACCCCCCTCTTATCCTTGAGAGGCAGGCTTTCAGGGGCAGGAGATTTTGTTTCCGGTTCCTGGTTTTCCAGGGGCTGTTTACAAGTTGGGAAGGAAGCTTCCTCCAAGGCTTTACACCCCCCTTCCCCTTGTGCCTCCTCCCTGGGAACCGGTGGGTTATCGGGGTGCTGCCCCCGTCATTGTTCTGGAGCACCAGGTCCAGAGTTTGGGGCATTCTGCGGTGGCATGCTCATCTGAGGGTTCTGTTGAGCCCTCAATATGTGACCCAGATCCCGTGCCATATTTTGGACCTGGCACTCAAGTTGTGAAACCCGCTCAGGCTGATACGGGGCTCTATTTTCTCCCCTGGGCTGATCCCGGGAAGGGTAGCTATCCCTTCTCTGGTAATACCCCGGATTGGGAAGATTTGGGTACCCCTCCACCCTTGGCCTCCCCTCTCCCGGATTAGGTTGTCTGGGCTCAGGGAATTGGGGAAAGAAGGATGGATTGTTTTGGGGTTGGAAATTGGGTGGGTACCCGGGAAAAAAGTTCTGCCCAGGATTTGGTGAATTTCTGTCCTCCTAGGAGGGAATTTCCCCCGGGTTAGGCGCTTGGCTGGATCCCCCCCTTGGGCTGGAGGAGTCCACACATAACCCAGGATGGGTCGGTTTCCCTTGTAGCGGGGACTTACATAGTCAGGGGAGCGGGGGACCCCATTTGTGGGACTACCTCCTCGACTTCCTGTCTGTGACTGGCCCGAGGGCCTTCTGGGCTGTAAATTATTTGGTGCAGGCATGTTTTTAGGCCCCCCATCTCCAAATCTAAAACGGGGGCAACCTTTACCTCTGCCACCTTGGCAGCAGCAGGGGTGCTGTTGGTTTTGGGGTTTTTCTGCGCATTATTTTTATTTTCGATGGGCTTCTGCACCTCATAGATCCGGGTAGCCTGTTCAATGACCCAGTCTAAAGATCTTTTCTCATGAAAATCTCTCACGAGCTGGGTCATTATGTATTTGGGTAAGGCATGGAAAAACGTATTGATAAATTCTCTGCTATCCGTGCGCACCCTTCTGGTGGTCTGCGCAAAAGCACGCTTTAATTCTTGCACAAACTCTTGTGGGGCCTGATCCTCCCCACATTGCAAATTGTAGGCTGCCTTGCGAGCCTCTTGAGGATTTCTGTAAACAGAAAAATGTTTCAAGATGGCCGCCTTATAGGTGGACCATCTTAAATGATTTTGGTCCTCCAGCCCCGCAAAGAAACTGGAGTATTCTGGGGAGAATGTCCATTTGATGTACTGGATGCAGCTACTGCTGTCCTTCAAATGGAAAGTCTCCATCATTTGCTCATAGAGCTCCAAGTGTTCCCAAATGGAATACTTGGCGTTCTTATGATAAGGCGTGATGACGCTCCTTATTGCCTTTATTTGTTTCAATGAGTCCTTAAGCAAGGCCCTTTTTGCCTTATTGGCCTTTTTGGTTCGGGTAACCGTGGTCCATTCATCCTCCGACTCAGAAGCGCTGCTCCCAGAGGTGCCCGTCTGATCTTCCAGGTTTTCCCGGATTCTCCGAGCCTGGGAATGGCTGGCAGAATGTGGGGACCTGGTCTCCTGTGTCCTGTGATGCTCAGAGGAGTCTTCAGATCCCTCCTTGCTACCAGGATTTGCTGGGTATCCCCCCCCACTGACCTAACTGGGCAGAGGTTTTCAGGATGCCCTTAGTGGGCCTACTCTCCTGGGGTTCCCCACTAAATTGCACTGTGCTTGGGTGCCCATACCCGGATGCCCGCCCCTCCATTCCTGGGTGGTACTGGCCTATGAGCCCCATACTTTTAGCTGGATAGTAATCTGCCATCCCTGTGACCCCGTGCTCATATGCACCAGGGAACATGGGGGTGGCAGAGTCCAGGGACTGGTAGAGGTGAAGGCCTCTGGCACTAGGGCTCCTGAGGTTATGCTCAGGAGTTTCTCTTTCCCAGCGAACCTCATCTCTATCCGCCCCTGTTCCCTGTTGCAATGCAAGAGCCTGCGCTTTCAGTTCCTCAGTTAAGGCCTTACTAGACTCTATCAGTCTCTCCTGCATCGCTACCTGTTGCTGGAGCCTATCATTGTGCTGACAGAGAGCCTCATTTTCTCTCTGTGCCTCCTGATTGGTCCTGGAGTGCTGGGCCGGTCTCTGCTGCAGGAGGGTTACCTCCTCAGTCCCGTCCCTACTGGCCTGCCCCTTTCTTGCCAGACCCTCCTCTACCCTCCTGGTGTGATCTAGCAAGCCCTGATGCTCTTCTTGGAGGTCACCCAGCACCTGGAGGGCCAAGTGATTTTCTTCAATTTTTCTTTTTAAATGGCAGACTTCCTGGCCTAAGGTATCCCTTTCCTGACCAAGAGCCTGCATTTGTGACGCCAGGTCGTCCCTCTCCCTTTGAAAGGCACCAGCTTTCTGGCATTCTTCATCAAACTCTGCCTGGGTATCCAGGTCTTTCAAAATCAATGTATTGCTTTCCTCTCTGTCTAGTTGGATTTGCAGGGTGGCTACCTGCTCTGTGCATGCCCTGTTGAAATTGATCTGTTGCTCCAGCTTTTTTTGGCTCTGCAGTAAGGAGTCCAAACTGTCTTGGTGCTCCTTCTGCAAAGCCAGAATTCTGGTATCCTGGTCTGTGTTTTCCTGTTGCAGTATATCCATGTCCTCTTTTATTTTAATGATATACTGCCTACTATCATTTTCTGATTCCTGGCTCCTCTGCAGCCTCTGCTCAGAAGAGACCAGGTCAGATGGGGCCTTTTCTAACGCCATCTGTTGCCTATTTGGCAGATCTTGGCCTTCAGCACATTTGTCCTGCATGGCTCCCATATATAGATACAAATATGCCGCTTTCCTGGCAATCTTATTGTGTTCATCTTTGGCCTTAGAAGCCATATATAATTCACTCAGGGCCACATGTAATGGACCCTGATCTCTGCATATATCTGACCCTGTTTCAGTGACCTGTTGCGCGATTGCCTGCAACCAGACCGTTTGGTCCCGATGGGTCCACTCACCTCTCACAAATAGCTTATGTAAGAAGTGCTCTCTGGCTATTTTTATATCTACCAATGTCGTCATTCTGGAATTTGAGTTCCTTCCTGACTTACAGAAGTTTGTATTTTATTTTGCAAAACAGACCGTTTCCTTAGAGTGTTCCTTTGAGGGATGCTTTCACAGTGTAAAACAGCGTGGTGATCTAACCGGATATGTGCATCTGATCAGTTGGCACACTGTATTAATCTGCACAAGTGGTAAATCTAGCCCAGAATATCCCGGCTCCGAACCCCCACTTTTGTAAGCGATATTCAATCAACACTACAGCTAAGTCAATGCCTAGTCTGGGATGCTGAGGAAAACCCTTATTGATGTATTTTTATATCCAGTTCAGTACTCTGGATGACAACCCTTGTATAACACCCCCTCTTAGAATCCCCCTGACCCCACTGAGCCAAGAAGTAGGTTTGTTTTGCAAATTAACAGGTTTATTTGAAAATTTAAACAATATATATATATATATCACACTTCTATAAATACATTGATAATGGATATTACACTTCAGAATATGACCGTGATCAACAATGGATAATGTTACAGGGGTACACTGATTTGGTTACTTAGGAGTAGTGTAGAGGATGAGGTAGCTGAAAATGCTTGATGGTTTCAAGGAAATGCAAGGTGGAATAAAATGCAGTACAGAAATAACTTGTTATGATTTTAGCAAAAGGTAATTTGATCACTTTTTCTTTTGCCAATTCACTCCCCCCCTATGCAATACAAGAAATGGAAGGAGAGCACACAGTCTTCAAGAATCCCACAAATCACACTTTATAATGCAATACACAATTCCAGTTCCCCCAGCAAGCTTAGAGAAAACAGGGATGAGTTTTAAACACAGGCAAATTACTTTAATGTGGTTTGCAAGGAAGTGAAAAGGTGCTAAAATTGCTTTTAATTCCCTCTAGAGGTTCAGGGTAGGTGATGGCTACTTTATATTAGTTCAGGCTCACTTTAACAATGCTCTACGAATGAGTAGCAGATGGCAAACGAATTTTAGCAAAGAGAAGCAAAAAGCTGCTGATTTCTACCGATGAAGAAATCGGGCCAAATCGCAAATCGCGGTAACTTTCGCGAGTGCGTGTCTCGCGATTACGGGAAAAGTATAGGGAGTAGGAAGTCGGTTCTAGGTTCGTTGGAAAGCCTAAATTTCGTTCCTAGCCCAAACGGTTCCAGAGATACGGACGATTTAATAAAGGTAGTTTTTCTGATTTAAAGTAAACTCAAAATGACAGGTGACAGCTTGCAGCTGCAGAATTGACAGGTGACAGTTGTGCAGCTTTAAACATGACAGATGACGCGATTTCTAGGAGTCTGTGCTACTTAGGTTAAAATAGTTTGGATTAGATTATTTTAACTAAGAGGTTGGTTCTGCACAGTTCTGCTAGGTACTCACAATATCAATTTGAAATGAGCCTCGTCACGGTCTGGTCAGGTTGGACGGGACTTCCGGCGGGTGGTTCTGAAGTCCCGGCTATCTGGGTCAGCTCTGCTCTCTGGGTCTGTCAAGCACCGGATCTGCTCACAACGGTCTGGTCTGTGGTTCTGTGCATTCTGGATACTGCTACAGGTTCTTGCAAAAATTCTTGGCAAAAATTCAAACAGCTCGCCCGGCTGTTGAATAGTTTGGTTGGTTTTGAGGCCTGCTGAAGAGGATTCAGCTGGTAGATTCAGGCCTCTCTGCTACACATTCTGGAGTTAATTTCTGCTACAGGTTCTGGAGATTGATGGATTTGAAGTCTGGATCTCTGGATGTGAAGTCGTCGGTCAGCATGCTCCACAGCAAATGGAATTGAATGTCTCTACCTGTCCCAGCAGTCTCTTTTTATGTGTTTTGAAAATGGGTATGTGCCTGGGCCTATCTAAGCCTGCCCCTCTCTACTTGTCATTGGCCCAATTCTCCCCTCTCCCATGATTGGGGGAAGGAAATGGATTGTCATCATGATGAGGTCTGTTTATGGGTCAGAGGATCCTCCCCTGGTCAATTTGCACACAAATCTATTTCTGACCCAAATACATATTTATCTATGTACCATTTTTCTAATATTATAGGTCCAGTTAACATATTTTCTGTAGCACCAAACCATCCGATCCCTGTCTTTGTACGATGTTGTGTCCACTGATGACAGAATTCTCCCCTTTTCATCCAGATAATGACCTCTAAACCTTTCCAGATTTTACACAAATGTGCACCAGGGATATGGGTTACAGATGATAAAGTGTCAGATTTTTAACATGCATACATTTGGAGTAGCAACCTTTTTTCCGCTACTATCCCCAGCAACATACCACAGGGTCCTAACCCCTCTTAAAATGTGCACCGAAAAATCACAAGAATAATGGTATTATTTATATAATTTTGACCAGTCCGCACTATGAGTTATCTATCTTTTTAAAATTATGCCCTGGTCAAAAAGGGGTGTGGCTTCCCACATCACAGGGTGGAATAACTGGTTTATCCACTTCCCCCAAGCTCAGCTGGCTGGCAGAGGCACTGCCCCTCCCAGTTTCCCCCAAGAGGAAGCCACTTTACGACGCCCCCAATATAACATTTGCCTGAGTCAAGGAAGTTGCATTGTTCTGTCCCTTCCAGTTCCCAGTTGCTCCACCCCTAATCTAATCAGAGAGGTGTCAACTCCTTTTGGTGGGGAAGCAGGATGCAGCTAGGCCTGGGAAGAGCGGCTGAGCAGGTTTCTCCTGTCGGGGGTAGTTGTCAGGCAGAATTCAGCTAAATGTCATTTTAGTTCCCAGTTTGAATCAAACTTACAATTTTTACATATACATTAAATAATTACTTCCTTCAAGTCATTTCAGTATATAGTTTTACATTGTATCCACCTCTTAGCAAGTCTTTCCTTGGCCTGGTTTTGTTTCATTTGTTCAGTTTTACACAAAAGTCTGGTGGTTTTAAAATGCCGGCTTTCTGATAGTGGTGAGTACCGGTATTGCAACCATTTTTTGGATTAAGAAAATGAATTCCCCACAGTTCTGAGTTGCTTTTTGGCAATCAGCATTGCCATTCCCAATGGTTTCAGGCTGCTGTGTGTGTAGCACAATAGTGGTTTTAGGCAGTGCCCTCCTGTGCTCACAACATAGGCAAAGATGGGTGGCAGCCTATTCTTCATGTTTTCCCTGTGCACTCTCTGGGGAGTTCTGGCCATCATGATGTTTTCCATGCCAGTACTGCACAGTTTTATGGTAGGGCTTGGATGCATGGGTAAAAACATCCCACAAGCCCCCCCTCTTGCGATGGCCATTCTGGGTTTTCACTGATGGAACTCGCAAGATCTGGGATGTTCGCCTCCTCTTCTTCCAATTCCATAGATGGCACAGTTCAGCATCTTTTCCTCCCTCCAGTCGATCAATCAGTTCTCCTTGCTGGTCCTGATGGGAGGATTGGGCGGTACCCCGGGCCCCTTGGGTCTCTGCTCCCGCTCTTCTGTAATGGCCCCCCCTCATGTAACCACTGTTTGAAGATATGCACCCGGTTGCCTCCGGGCCTGGTTCGCGCTATACAAATAAACAAAATACAAATACAAATTTGACAGAAAGGCTCAAGCTTAAATCTGATTGATGTTAATACAATTTGTGGACACAGAAAGGAACTGGGCTGTGGAAAAAGATTGTGTTACAAAGCTGAAAATCTACCAATATTAGTCTAGTTGAAGGATGCCTTCGGGTGGTCATCAAACTGGACTCCATATAGCTAGTGAGCAATTGGGCAGAGTGAGGAGTTAATGCTTTCATCCACATCTGGAAGCCATAGCTGGATTTAAACAGTTCACTTTCTTTTCTATCCTTTCTCTTCTATCTAACTAGCCAAATCATGCATTTGCTTTGATCCTTGTATTTTATGCTTTTGTTGGGTTTTTGATTGCAATGGGTTTAGCAGCATTGTTTAAAGGTTTGTTTATTTGTTTATTTATTTGTATAGCGCTCCAAACACGAAGGTATCTGGCCGCGTTAAAGGTTACTTATGGTTACATGTTATTCAGACATTTGTATACAGGTATGTAAAGAAGCAGTTACAGATCATACAATACATAGTAGGATTAGTGTTTGGTGAACAAATTGCTTTATCGCTGCTTTGGTATTTTACTGTCTGTACTTTGGCAATTAGAAAAAAAGAAAATGTTCAAACAAATCCACATATTTAAACCCATTGGGCAAATTCACAATGCTGTTTCCAAATGGAGGTGTGAGTTGCCCCTTGAAAAAGTCATACTTGCTCATGGACGTCACCCACAATTCAACACCTGTAGAACATGCAAATGTTGATATGTTCTGTTGTGAGTCACTCCAAACATTTATGGAGGGTAGATGCGTGACTTAGTAGTTAATCTCTGAAATTGAGCATTCCAAAATGTTCATCAGGGAGGGGTTTCAGGGAGGCAATGCAAATGTTGGTAAACACTAGCCAAATCTTAACTTGCATATGTTATACATAAACATGTGCACATGCATTCACCACTTTAACCTGCATGACTAATGTTAAGATGGATTTTCAAAATCAGCCCTGTGAATAGATTCTGAGAGGGCAACTTATTTTGATGAACATGGACTAACCTGATCGTCTAGCCAAACTCTATCTGGGTAGTGTGACTGAAGAGAAAGGCTTAGACTTAGGAGAGCATGAAAGGGTGAAGGATTCAGTTAAGCACACACAGATCACATAATATCAGTTAGGCAGAATGTATAAATAATCTGTTATTTATTTAGGACTTTGACAAACTCTCATCAGTGAACAACCACAGTTATGTAACACCCTAAAACATTCACTACTAATATATAGTCATTCACCTTGATGTGCTCCTCAAAGAGCACTAATGCTTCACTTTTAAAATAAGGTTAGAAATACTTTTCAGGATACTGAAAGTGTAGTAAAGCATTGCAATAAACAAACATAACCAGGTAAGTAATCAAACATCTGAGAACTAATAGGCTGAAAATAAAAGTGGTTAGCAAACACTATACAAAACGTTATAATGAAGGTACTATCCTTAAAAAGTCATTCTACAGCTAGAAGAGAAAGGAACTAGTGCACTTGGAGTCACACGTCCAAATAAAAGTCTGTTCAGCGTGCTAGGAGTCTCTTTGAGAAAGTTGAACAAATGTTGGTTTCAGCCAACAAGTCGATTACAAGTGTTCCAAAGAACAATACAAATAAGAGGAAAGTCTTTAACACGCCCTCTTCCAATCCAACCACCTCAGTGGACGCACAGGGGAATTTACCTGGCCAGAACACCACACCATTGTTCAAGGCTATGTAAGGGAGAGGTAGGGTGAGTACCGTAAGCCTATTTAATCCCATAGAGACAGCGGGGGCCAACACAGTTATATTTACTCACCTCCTGTACTCCGATTCACCCAGTGACCACTGTAGGAGTTCCTGAATGTGCTGGGTCTTCTGGATAGGTGTCTTGGTTTCGTTGAAGTAAGTCCAGGGGCCTCGGGTGCAGAGGTAATTTCAGGCATCAGGTTTGTGGGTCTGGCTAGATCGAGGATCCGGACTCTGATGGTTTGATTCTGGACAAAGGACACCCAGAGCACACAAACTACTGCACCACTACTCCAGTGATGACCCCCGAGAACTCCCAAAATGTGATGTAAACAGCAAAAAGCAATGATCGCTTGAAGAAAATGGTTGAAGGCGATCATCATGACAGAAACAAAGAAATTGTTCCTACATGGCCCCTCTTTGTTGTGGAGGGATGCAACTTCAGGGAAATGTTTTGTGTTTCATAAGCTGAGGATTTGCGGTGTCGCAAGACTAAACTCGGGATGGTGACTGTTGTAGTGAAGAAGCCCATGACGACATCTGGCAGGCCACAGGATGACTCCAGAACTCTTCCGAGTGCTTCCAGCAGCTGGATCTTTGGGCAATGGTTTGGACTTGTGGTGTTCCCACATGATACAAGCACCAATGAATGTCTTTGGGGCAGAGAGGCATGTCTTCACCAGGGACGTGAAGAGAGGGCTGTTGGCAATATTCCAACAACAAGTCTGGGTCTCAGCGAGCTGCTCTCCTTCATAAGGGCTTTGGCTCCAACAATGATCTAAAGAATGACTGCAGGTGCCTACTCTTATCCAGAATCTGGGCTGGAGTTGCCACCAGCCACCAATTGCAAGGATCTCCACCATTCAAACTTGGTAGATGCTGTCCAATCCTGGAAAGCTTCTGGCCACTGCATCTGCTCAGCAACAGAGACACTCTGGTATGAATGGGGACTGGGTCCAGACACTTAGCCCCCACATCCGACCACACACACATAGACTCCCACTTTGCAAGAGAAAGCTCAATTTCAGGGCCTGCAATGGAAGATCTGCTAGTGACAGACTGGCCGCAGAGACGTGCATAAACTGCCCCAGTAGCAGGATCATTGATTACATCTTACTGACTGGGACTTAACTCTTGGAAACTACGGAAGGCTTTCAGCATAATTGCTGAAGATAATAGTGATCATCATCCCCTCAGGCTTACACTGATAAACCCTGCCTATCCATACATCCTTAATAGTGGTTCCTTAAATGCAATACTGATTAGTTTGGTAGGTCATTCTAAGATAAATATAAAATGGGATAATGTGAATAAGGGCAACAAAACAGCTAATCATTATCAGACAATCTTATACCCACTGGAGAAAATGCTCTCCACTAATCATTGGTTACCCAGTATGATTCTCCAGGCATTCCATGATAAGGCCCTTAAGAGTACCCTGTATGTTAGTAAGCCAAACCATATAGTCGCTCGGAAAGCATTGGCAAAACCTCAATGATTCGATGACGACTGTAAAAAAAGCCAAACAAATGCTCTCGCATTACATTAAAAACCCTTCTCCTCAAGTACTTCCACAAGGAAGAACTATAAGGTGGTTGTAAGGGACAAGAAAATAAACAGGAATGGAGTGAATTGACAAGCGCAATACAAGATAGAGATATCACTCTATTTTGGAGACTGGTGTCCACCATCAGAACTGAAGAGCCCACGATCCAACACTGTACCATTCCTGAAAAAATCTGCTATGACCATTTTAGCTCCTTAAAATGCAAGACTAGGGGTTTCGGTTTAAACGCTTCCATTGCTCTCGATGAAATACTGTGGCGAATGCTATGAGAAAGATGAGCAAATCTAGGTATACCATCCGAGTTGCTGAAAGCAATTAAATCATTGTATTCACAGAACAAAGTCGTGGTTAGATGCTGCTTGGGAGGTGCCACAACAACAGCGTTACATTTATTTTTGGTGTGATTTGGTTTTTATTAAATTTAAAACTTTCACAAGACAGAAAAAACAAAACAAACACTATAAAAACAATGTTATCCTTAAAAGAAAAGATAAAATAATTTGCAGACAAAAGTATGATACAAAAAAAAAAGAGAAAGCATTTTCATTGTCATCATTGGACCATAGTTCCCGAAAGAACCCCAAAAGATTAAAAAATAAAAAACACAGGTAATTTCCTTCGCTCTCCCTGCGAGTTGTCAATCCTGTCCACTTGCAGATGAGTGCACATTTGTTTGTTGAGCAAATCATAAGCATTACCTGCTTGGGAGGTGCCACAACAACAGCATTAAATTGTTTTTTGGGTGTGATCTGGTCTTTATTAAATTTCAAACTTTCACAAGACAGAAAAAAAGAAACAAACACTATAAGAACAATGTTATCCTTAAAAGAAAAGATAAAATCATTTGCAGACAAAAGTATGATACAAAAAAATAAAAATAAAATAAAAAAGAGAAAGCATTTTCATTGTCATCATTGGACCATAGTTCGCGAAAGAACCCCAAAAGATTTAAAAAAAAACCACTGGTAATTTCCTTCGCTCTCCCTGCAAGTTGTCAATCCTGTCCAGTTGCAGATGAACGCACATTTGTTTGTTCAGCAAATCATAAGCATTACCGTGCTTCAGCCAGTATCCCAAAAATGTCCAAAAGTAATCCAAACAGTGCTATTACTGAAGAAACACTTCATCCCCACCTCAAGCGAGCCCAAAATAACTCATCCAATCCTTTAGATTCAGCCGGAGCGATTGGGTTAAAGTGTGCAATTCGAATATGTGTTACTTTCGTACAAATAAGGACCAGATATTTCAACGTTTTCAAGGTAGAAGGGCGTCCACATAACCTGCAATCTAAGTGTTGACTCCCCTCAGATTTCCGGGTGCCTATGCGTTCTAAAGTTGGCAACAGGTTTAAACGAAAACGGAAGTATAGACTGTGTACTTTGTTGCAGAGAAAAAGATGGATACATTTAGGAAGATCCTCTCTTCTCCTAGCAAACTTGACATATTCCTTGTATGAAGCGTAATGGTCTAAAAGGTATACTGTGTTACCAGTCAACTTTGAACTTTTTTCTTTGTTGGTACTAGCTGGTCTATGGGTCAGTTCCTCATCAGAGGGTTGGATATTGCCAAGTATCTTTATCATATTTGCGATGAAGACATACATTGGCCCTCATTACAACCCCAGCGCTAAACCATGGCGCTATTAGCACCATGGTTGGTGCCGGTGTTGTAACGAGTCCGCCATGGTGGAATGGGGAAATACCGCCCTATTCCAAGGTTGGCGGGGCGGTATTTCCCCATTTCACCATGGCCCTTCCCCATTCCCATTTTCGCCCCATAGGGCTCAATGGGACTGGGGAAGGCGCTAAGTACGGTACCGCAAATTGCGGTACCGTAATTAGCACCGAGGTCCCTTTGCGGCACCCTACTTTAACGGCTGTTAAAACCAGCCATTAAGGTCAGGTCCCGCAAAGGGACCTCGTAATCAGGCGTTAAGGGTTTACCAGCGCCGACACCTTTTACGGCACCGTGAAACCCCTTAACGCCAGGGTCGTAATGATCCCCATTGACTCCAAGGGCTGCGTTGGTACAATCTTACCCAAGTCTATATAAAGGGAATTGGTAGGTGGAGAGATTATCTTGCCATAGTTGGAAAGTTGTCTCCGCTGGACCCTGGCTTGTAATAAAATCAATCCCAACTCATGCCTAAGTATGGCGTTCAGGATTGATTTAGACAGGCCTAGGGTCTCTTTCCAGATACTCCCCGCAGCGTGTTCAGTTAGCTGCTCAAGTCCACTGTAGCATATCCAAGCCTTAAAGGATGTAAGGTCTTACTTTCTATCAGTAAAATTGAAGAAGTAGGAGAAGAGAGAATTTACAAAAATATGTATGAATTCTCTTGAGTTGACACATCAGAGGCTGGGACTTAGCTCTTTAAGTTGACTTCCATAGGGCTATAGAACCACTATTGGTGTTTGATGTAAAAATAACTACTTTTCATTTGTTACTGTTTACCAGGAGGTTATTGTCAGTTGTGTAGTTGAAAAACAGGTCTGCTTTCTCTGTAAACATATCAACTTATTATCAAAGAAAATAAGGTCATCAGCAAAAGCCAGCCAGTTCAACTTTAAATGGCCCAGCTTAACCGGAAAAGTCAATCCCTCTCTCCAAAGTTGATCAATGTCACTAATGTATGTGTTAAACTGGGCAGGGGCTAGTACACAGCCCTGTCTAATGCCCACAGAGGTTTGCGCTGGTCCTGTAAGCATATCCTCTTTAGTCAACCTGATTTTAATTGAGATGCGGTTATGCACAGCAGCCATTAATTGCACCAAATTCAAGGGCACTGACCATCCCAGCAGTTTATTTCAGAGAATTGTTCGATGCACTCGGTCAAAGGCAATGCTCATATCGATAGAGGCCATGTAGGAGGTACTCAGGGAACTCTTTCTAATCGCAAACTGGAGATGTGCCATTGTGGTTGCATTTAGAGCAGTGCCCATGCCTGATCTAAAACCCACCTGGACATTTTTGATGATACCCAGACGAACCAGCGCTTGATTAAAGTCCCTCAGTAAAAGGGAACCTACATTTTTGCTACTAGCATCCAGTAACGCAATGGCCATGTAATTAGCAAGGTCACTGACTGCAGCTTTTTTGTATAAGGGGATTATGGTAGATGCATGCCATGTTCTAATAATCATAATTATAATTGGTTATTGATGACGCGTTTAAGACCCAGAGGTTTCTAAGCGTGTACCCGGGGATTGAACCTGTTTTACTCAGCGTTGTCTTGTTTCCAAGGTGGGCTTGTTGCCCCTTACCTATCCTCCCAAGCTATCCTCCTGTTGCCGGAAAACAGTGGGTAGAAAAGATGAAATCAAAAAGTAGCATCAGAGGGCCAACCCAAATAGGCAGGTTGCTCTTGATTAGAACGGGCACCAGACCATCCGGTATTGGTGCTCTAGAAGCTTTTGACTCAGAAATAGCCCCTGTGCAGATTGTCCTCAGCTCATGGGCAACCTTCAAGTGCCATTAGTCCATTCTACTGTCCAGCAAAACTGCCCTATCTGGTGTAGCATATTTATCTGCGTAAAAAGTTGTCCAAACCTCCTCAGGAATGGAACATACGATAGTCAGTGTTATAGGACCCAATTGATTGTTGGTTACCACCCTAAATGTGGCTGTGTTGCTGTATTTCAGCTTCTCGTGAATATTCTGGTTGTCTTTGATATGCATTTTAATCTTTAGGGTTTTGATATAATTCTTGTAGCCCTGTAAGACTAATTTCTTTCTATGCACATATTCCGTAGGCAGAAATTGTTCATTCAATAAGGCTCTTACCTTTCTCCTCTTGATCTTCTTTGCCTCTGTAACCCTTATATCAGAGTGCAGAGGTTTCTTGAAACTCATGAGTTTTCCCTTGTTTCTGAATTCCTTTGAACATTTTAAGTTAAGAAGCCTGAGCATGTTTTTGGATTCCATTTAACAGTCAATTCACCCCTATCTGGGGAGACCATGGCCGATGTTGGGCAAAAGGTGTGCAGTTTTATGATCACATTTAGGTCCAGAATTAGAGGTAGATGGCCACTAAGCCCTAGGTATTCAAAGATCAAAGGGGAAAAAAGTGGAGCCAAAACTTGAGATACATAAATATGGTGGCTCCAAGTTGAGTTGGTACCCCTAGTCCATGTGTAGTTCCTGCCTTTGTTAGGATTGTCTACTGGTAGATAAATGCACAAACCCCAGCTTGACACAAAGCAATCCCACTGGAGTCCCCAAAGCAGAACTACCAGTATGAGAACCCAGTGGCCCTGCCAATTTATCATTAAGCCTAACGCCGTTAGCGCAACCTGCGTTGAAGTCACCCCCCATTATCATATTATTCGGGTGGCCTTGCTCTAGCCATTCGCTGATGGTGTGACCCAAAGCAGCTTGCAAGACAAAGCATGACACTTCGGAAGGGTTCTAATACAAATTCACAAGAAGCATTTTTGTCTCAAATGATTCAGTAAACAGGTTAACAGCCAAGAGGCCTTCTTGTGGAATTTCAATTTCCTGTGCATTTAACTTTCATATTTATATCGAAAGCAATCGCGAGACCCCCGAGGGCTGCCCCGTCAAACCCTGTTTTGCTGACTTTCAGAATGTTTGAAACCCTTCTAGGTCCATAGAGTGTGTTGCCATGGTCTCCTGAAGCATTATCACATGCTAATTGGTCAAGAAATTAGTAAGCTGTGATGCTTTGGCTAGGTTTGAAAACCCACCAGGGTGCCATGAAAGGATGGTGAGTTTCTGCTAGTTAAAGCTGCTTTGGGACTGATCGATAATTGGCGAACATCTTCAATGCAGCCTCTAAACATGACTATTCCTGGACCCGATTTGGGCTTTGAGCCAAAACAACATTGTTATTAAGATCTTTATGCTGTAGTGCCTCAGAACTTGGATCAATAAAGCCTGGGACTTCATTGGGTTGTTGTATTGAAGACACTGATAGGAAAGACTTCACTTATTCAGGGTTATTTTGTTGCTATACATCGAACGCTATGGTTCTTAGTGTAGCCTGTTCATCAGGGACCAAGCTTGGCTATTATGTTGGAGTAGAAATGACAAGCCTGACGCTCACTTTCCTGGTCAGCGAAGGCTATATAGTCAATATCCCCTGTATGTAAAGCCCATAGCGATGGTATTGCTTGAAACATTTCCAAGATTTTACTACTGTTCATTATTAGATCACCATTAATGTGAATGATGTTAACCCACCAAATACATTTAGCAACGTGGCTATTGTCGGCACCTGATTCAGAGCCGATTGTATTTGATTGTGTTGCAAAACCAGCTTGTATTTCCAGATGTTTTACACACCCTGTCACATTCAGATTTTGTGTAGCGCTTCGCGTCATAAACCCATGATCAACTGAAGCATCAGTGGTTGGATTTGAATCCTCTCTACTTTGGAGCGCAACATTATCAATTACTTGATTAAGTTGAATCACAGATGGGTCTGTTTGGTGTCTAAGAAAACTTGTAATTTATTGTTACTTTTTTTTGTTTGGTGCAGTGGTATTGTGAGTACCACTAGAATGGATAAGTCTACCGACAGTGAGGCAGTATGGCCCTGATTTTCCTGACTATTCAAGCAAATGATCTCTTCTTCAGTGGAATGAAATCTCAGAAATGTAAGCAATGACTTCCTTCTGTTCTTATTCTGTGTTGCCAAGTTCTTTGATTTTTTCTTTTGTTGTTGTTTTATCTTCCTTTTTCTATTAGTTTTCCTTGGAGGAGGACTGGCTGGACAGGGCAGCATAGACACGCTTTGATGTCTACGTTTCCCTTTGATCATCAAAGTCAAAAGTTACAGTCGGAGAATCAAATAACATTGGGAACACACATGACCCAAGATGACATTCGACAGGTGGCTATGAACTGTTTGTGTCTGAGTTCCCAGACAAAACCTGAGAGAGTATCCCTGCTTGCCATTGTTGGCAGATTGGCTTTTTCTAATTTGATTGAATTGGCGCAAGAACATTTTGCCTTCAATAGGCTTTGAATTTTGGAGTCAATCCCGCTGATCTTTAAGAATTATTTGACCGTTTTCCCTGATATTGTCTTGGAACGTTTCCATGATGTTATCTTGGACCGTTTCCTTGTTGTTGTCATAAAGCCTTAGTAAGGATTCCAGCACTAAATGTAGGGCCGAGATTGAGGTAGGTCCCAGCAAATCCAAGTTTGGCAGAATGTTTGACTAATGCCTTGTATGTATGTTTCTGGGCGTAAAGTAGTCGTTATGACTAAGTACTTTTGAGGTGGATTGCTTTCTAATTGGATCAGTTTCCCAACCTAACTGTTGGTCTTCATTGACCGGCAAGGGTTTAGAGCTGTTGAATAAGTCTGACGGCCCACTTTTTTTGTAAGGTCTCCCATTTCCATGCACAAGCGTAAAAAAGACTCATCCAAAACCATTGAGTTGTCCTGGTCTTTGTTTCTGGATTTGTAGCGGATCCAGTGCATTTTTCTAAAGTCACACTATGGTCTGCGTCCATTTACTGAATGGACCATTGCTGAAATAGTGATGCTTGCAATGTGCGATGTTTGCGCCTCCGAGTTACCAGCCTCTATTGATGACATAGTTGGGTTGAGTACTGTGTTATGTGAGGAATATGAGGGCATCCTCACTCCTTTTCCTAAAATTGCCTCCACCCAGCTGGCCAAGGAAAGGCTGAAGCTGCTGTATATCGACCCGAGGGTGGATTTACGAGGGAGGACTACCAGTGGGGAGGTGACGTGAAGAGAGGAGATGGGGTGCCTGAAGATAAGATGCAGTATTCCCCTTTTCCCCTCCATGATGTCCCTTCCATTCCACAAGCCACTATAGGCTATTGTAAGTCCCTTTGCTGTTTTCCCATTGACAACCACAGGCACAAACACCACTTTGGTACTGAAATGAAGAAGAGGGATACCGAACAACAAGATTATGATAATCAGCTAATGAGTGGAGATCGCCTACACCGGAGAAAGACTGGGCGGTATCAATATCCCTCTCAGGTGCAGACTGAGGAGAAGAGGAATGAGCAGAAGAAGCTAGAGAAGCAGTTTGAAGCAGGGCTGGAGAGGCAAGAGGGCGTTGGGACCACTGTGTGTCCTGAGAGGGTCTGTACCCCGTGTTGTCCCCTTGCAGAGCATGTGCAGTGGAAGGCCAAGTCGGTGAAAGCAGCAGAGTTGTCCCCATTGGCTGGATTGCTTCGGCAACGATCTGGAGCTGAGGCGGGTCAAATCATGCGTTGCGGAAGCGACGGAGACCTGAGAGATGTCAGGTGCCAGGTCGGTAGGAGCTGCACGTGTCGAGGTCCTACGCGGACTCCTAGCGGAACACAGAGAAACAACTTACCCTATGAGTTTGAGGCAAGCGAGTGACTCCTGGGCGGTCCGATGTAGTCTCCGTGTGCCGCGCAGATAATTTCATTCACGTGTGAGTGAACGAAGTGCAGACAAGTCATATGACTACTGAACTGTCGAAACCCAGTGCCAGTATTGCCAAGGGCCAAGAGAGGAGGAAAGAGAGTGCAAGCATTGCCAAGGGCCAAGCAAGATCAAGTGTTGCCTAGAGTCAAGAGACGACAAGCATTGCTAAGGGCCAAGGGAGAGCAAGTGTAACCAAGAGTCAAGAGATTGCAAGCATTACTAAGGGCCAAGCAAGAGCGAGCAAGTGTTGCCAAAAGTCAAAAGAGTGCAAGCTTTGCCAAGGGCCAAGAGAGAGCAAGTGTTGCCAAAAGTCAAGAGAGTGCAAGCTTTTCCAAGGACCAAGAGAGAGCAAGTGTTGCCAAGGGTCAAGCGAGTTCAAGCATTGCCAGGGGCCAAGAGAGAGCAAGTATTGCCAAGAGTCAAGAGAGTGCAAACATTGTCAAGGGCCTAGAGAGAGCAAGTGTTGCCAAGAGAGAAAAAGTATTGCCAAAAGCCAAGAGAGTACAAGAGCCAGAATAAACTGTCAATACTGTCAAAAGCCAGATAAAACTGAGGGCAATTAACCAAAGCAAGCATTGCCCAGACCAATAGAGAATTGGTAACCTGTCAGGGGAGTATACCAGGTTCCCACTGCAAAAGCAATCTTGTGATTTGCATACTGAAAGAACTCTGAAGCCTGGCAGAAGAGTACACCAAGTTGTCCTCTAGTCGAAATGAGGAAAGGTTTCATTGTGTTTGACATTTATGAACTCTTGCGAAACCTGGTAGGAGAATACACCAGTTTCCAAGGGAAGGAACCTGAACTTTTTGTGAACTTTGCCAGACTTGAGGGACTGGGACGCACCGCCTGCTTGTCAGTTGGAAGTGTTGTGAGAACTTTTGAGAACTGTGTTTTGGGGAAAGTGAAGAACATTTCATTTTGGACATAAGGGGCTGGGACACACCCGCTATTTGTCACTTTGAAGTACCTGAAAGCTTGGGGAAGGGACTCCTTTCTCAACCCACGAGCTATGATGAGACAGGAACATTTTTTGAACACGTATCATTTTGAGACTGAACCCTTACACATTTTGATCCAAGTAGTATGTGAGGGCAAGAATAGGGTTGGAAACAGACAGAACCTTTGATTTGGACTTACTGACATAGGCTGACCTTAGTTAGAGTTAGGTAGGGAAAATCCCACTTAGAATAGGGCAAGGTAAGCCTTTTCCCAATCCCATTTTCCTTTCAATAAACGTTTTTAGCCAAAACTATATCTCTTGTGTCTGTGTCTGCTTCATGATGTTAAATGTTAAATGTTAAATGTTAAAGGTATTTGTACCGCGCACCGTCACCAATGGAATTGGTCTCCAGGCGCTCTGGCGGATCTGCAAACGAGAAGGGGGGATGGGTTAGTAAAGTGAAGAAGTAGTAGGATAGTGAGAGGAGTAGTGTTCTGTTCGCAGCTTCAACTCGGTATACACCGTGTGCTGAGCTTTGGTGCGGGTATTGGATCGGTGTCAGTCCGGGTGTGCTGTTGCTTCGGTTTATGTGTTGTTGCAGTGTTGTGAAGTGCGTGCGGCTTGTGGTGCGAGAGATGGTTGTGTGAGTTTTTGAGTGAGATAAGTATGCAGAGTTTGAGGTTATATTGGTTAGTGGGTTACCTGACCTTTTGCATGCTAACATTCACAGTATTGTCTAAGTGCGGCCCTTGTTGGCCTTCACAATCCTATCTAGGTGCGGCGCAGGCCAATGTTCAGAGTTCTATCTAGGTGTGGGCATGCTAACATTCACAGCCTTATCTGGATGCGGTGCAGGCTGGTGTTCACCCTTCTGAGTGTGGAACATGCTAACATTCACGTTTCGTCTAGGCACGGGCATGCTATCCTTCAGTCAAAATCCTATCTAGATGTGACGCAGGCTAATGTTCGCAATTCTATCTAAGTGTGGGCATGCTAATATTCACAGTTCCATCAAGATGCAACGCAGGCTAATGTTCACAATTCTATCTAAGTATGGACATGCTAATATTCACAATTCCAGTTACAGATACATTTCCAGTTATTTGAGAGTCCCAGTAACCCCTTTTTCCAGCAACAATGGTGTTGTGATCATGCAGGAAAATTCGACATTGACTAGGCTGGTTTGCAAAAAGTAGTTATTTTTGATTGTTTGCTTAAATTAGGTTTGATTACACCTTCCCCACCTACAGGCTCTAATGGATGAATAGAAACATTTTCACTTAAAGTCATGTTCGCAGTGGAATCGATTGTAAAATCTAGGTCTGTAATCATTAGGGTCTTGCTGTGCAAAGACAATGCCATGGTATTTCAGTGGGCAAGTTAGTGGCGAGCCCAAGCGTTGTGCAGTTGCGATCTTTATTATGTTCTGCAACTGGAAGCCTGCTGGTAGACGCTTCTGAGCAGGCGGGGCAGCTGAAGAGAAAAACGCAGTACTCGTCATTGAATAACATGGCCCGTTAGCAATCGACTAGTTAGATTGATGAGGTTAGAATTATAAATGACTTTGTCAGTGTGAAGACCGTGCCCCTGCCACCACTGTTCTTTTTTTTTTTTTAATTATTTTTATTTAGTTTTTACAAACCTTTAAAAAACAGAAAGAAAAAGAAAACAGCATACAGAAGAAAAACAGTTTAGGAGTCCGCCACCTCTTTCCCAGTTCATCGTCTGGTTCACAGCCTTCGTCGTAAAAGTTCAGATAATAGTATAACTACAAGTTAGTCACAGGCTTAGCGTCTAAAGTCTCTTTTAAAATATGTAAGAAGGCGGTCAGTGCGCATAAGACCGATCTGTTGGAGCCATCAAACACCGCTCTCCACCAGTCCTCTTTAGCAAGGAACTGGAATTTGTTTGTGACTGGCCCAAAAATGGTGTTTCTTTGCTGCTCCAGTCGAGGACATGACATTGTCAAGTGTTTAAGGGTTTCATCTTTTGCACCACAAAGTCGACACGATAGGTCCGAATTGTCGGACTGGGACCAAAAGTTTACACGCTCCTTAGTAGGCAACGCATTAAGCCTAAACTGCATGTATAATGCTCTCGAGCGTTGGTCCGGGAAGCATGCTAGGTATTCCGGTAACTGGCCATAAGCTCTTGCTTCTCCAGGAGCGTCTCTCATCGTCCATGAATCAGATCTCAGTTTACATGTGTTAATCCAGTCGGTTCTACACATCTTCACTTTCGATGAATCTGGGTTTTCAATCAGAGTTTGCACTGAGATGTCATATGTGTCCAACACTTCTAGGCACAGCGCATTCCATTGGTACAAAATTGTCTGAGTCTTTTCCGTCTCTGGGTTGTGAAGTATTTCAATTTGCTGTGGTGGATTCATTTGCATTGTTTTCCTAAATAAACTTAGGAGGTTCCAAGCGGCTCTGGCTTGGATTGAGATGTATCCAAGTTCGTATCTTATGCAGGCCGTTGCAATTCCTCTAGGCAGGTGTAGAACTTTCGACCAAAAGATGTTTTCTAGCGAGTTCCATACATCGTACCCGCAGCCAAAAACATTTTCACCACCATATATCAAGGCTGATACCACTTTTTGCTCGAAGAAAATCACAGTCGGTTTTAGGGAGAATTTGCCAAATTTATTGTTAATCAATGACGCCTGACATGCCAGCTGTCGGCATTTGCTTTTTGTTAGCTCCACCCATGGTGCGTCATTTCTACTAGCACTAATTCTCAACCCTATATAAGTGGTATTCTTTACGATCCTGATCCGCTCTTTATCAAGGTGCCAATTGAAATTTTTCTTGTTTCCGCTGTTACCTGTTAGTTTTTCAAGTATTAGGATTTCACATTTCCCCTTGTTGATAATAAGGCCTTTCAGCGTTAGATATTTTTCCACAGCACAAAGTTTGCGTTGAAGGCCTATGGGTGTCAAATCCAAGAGGATAAGATCATCCACGTAAACAAGATAGTCAATGTGAGTGCCATGTATTTTAGGGGGAACGTATTCAACTCCTTAAAGATCTCTTTGATGTCAGATATAAACAAGTTGAAAATGCTGGCTGCTAGGGGGCACCCTTGTTTCACTCCCCTGAACGTATCAATTGGTGCTGATAAATTTCCCTTAAGATCTAATCTGACTCTGATTGAAGTATTTGTGTGTAATTCTCGAATGGCTGCCAATAAGCTAGGAGGACAGTTCCATGCACTCAGCTTTCTCCAAAGCAGATCTCTATTTATGCTGTCGAACGCTTGTGATAGGTCTATTACAGCTAAATAGAGCTTTGAGTTTGATCGATGCACTTCCATCATCAGAAGATTCAACAACAGGAGGTTGACACTACAGCCCAACCCTTTGACGAAGCCAGTTTGTCTTGGATCGACCCGGTTGCATTCAGTAAACCACTTCTGAAGTTGATGTTGCAACAGGGTGGCATACACTTTCCCTAACACGTCCAACAGTGCAAACAGGATTGTACAAAAGTCTGACCACTCTTCAGGATGGCGTCTAATGGAAAAATGTGTGAGACCGTCAGGGCCAGGTGCTCTAGAATCATGCACATTCTTAATAATTTGCAAGATATTTTCTTTATCAAATGCAATCTCCCAATGCGTTAGAAGTGGGGATTCCCATTCTTCAATTAGTGTATCTTTACGGAAGAGGTCAGAATAGAATGATATCCACTCCGCCTCTAGTACCCTGTTTGCCTGCAGAGCGTGTTGAGGCGCAAGATTGTTATTTAATAGTCTCCAGTAATCTGCTGAGTTGCGACTCGCCATTTTAGACATCATGAACTCAGCGTTATTTTGTAACATGATGGCTTTGTGCGACTTAAGCCAGTTCTTATAGGCTTGTTTAAGCTTTCTTCTTTTTTCGCACTTGTTTGAAGTAGAGATTTTTGGCACCTTTCTCAAAAGCTGTCGCAATGTTCTTTTCTGTTGGGAGATTTCTAAATCATATTTGTGTTTGGGTGTAAACTCAGCATGTCTTAAGTTAGTTTTCCTTTCGGCATATTGGGACAAGAGGTGATTATATTCCAAAGATTGGGAATTCAATTGAAATTTGTCTGAAATGAGAGTTACTTCCTTGTTATCAAGATTTAGATGAATTCTACCCCCTCCCGTTCTCACAACGTGGGCCCATCGCTCTTGTTTGTGATAAGTAGAGGAGTTGAATTTCAGGGTCACCATGTCGTAGTCACTATGAGTCATTTTCATGACTTCAAAAGTGTTTGATCTCATATGGATGTTTCCACCTACAAATATGTAGTCAAGAATTGAACTTTGGTCGCCTCTTCTACACGTCGGAGCAGCCGGAATGTCACCCGGTGTTTGGCCGTTTAGCATCGCTAGTCCCCGAAGTTCCATTTCTATACACCATTGGTTAGTCAAAAGTTCTTCTTGATTGGACAGTCTCTTTTTGCCGGGGATTAAGTTCAGGTGGGTGACACAGTCAATATTGAGATCACCGCAAATGATCAAGTCATTAGATTTGCCCGTTTCCATTAAGTCATCAATCACAGTTGTCACTTGGTCGATAAAGGATTTGGCGCCTTCAGCATAATGATTCCAATAGAGATTGATGATGTAGAGTTTCGGAACCTGCGTCTGTAGTGACTCAGTACAACTGATCGTCACCACCTGAATGAATGGAGAAAGGTTAGAACAATTTTCAATCCTAAGCCGGAATCTGTCTTTGCTGCCACCAAGAGCCCAGCCATAGGTCTCCCCTTGTTCTGTTTAATAGCTGGGTTGTGCGCTATTTCGAAACCTTCAAAAATTGGAGTCTCGTTTAGCCACGTTTCTTGCAAGCAAATGAGGTCCAGATCAACAGCCCAGCTAGTATTGAACAAATGCGTAAAGCCCCTAGTGTTCCAAGATCCCAAGGTGTAGTTTGGGCAGTGGTTTAGGGCCTGGCGTTACTTGGAATAATCAGTGTTCAGTGTACCAGCAACCCAAGACCAGTCGTTTTCATTAGCCGCCTGAGAAGCAAGTTCTTGTAAATTGTCTGCATTGTGGGTGGCGCTGTTCAATCCTTGGATAGTTATCCTTATGCAGTCATTCCTTGACATTTTAAGCAGATTCTCAGAGTCTGAAAGCGCAGTTTGTGAGGCAGTCACAGGGCGTGTCACCAGGGAAGTTCGATTAGCTGCAGACACATCCAACTGATGCGCTCTACTATTGAGTGTTCTACAAAAATCTTTGTCCATTTCTCTGGATGCAGGTCTCATTGGTGCTGTGGAGATGTCGAAGCCCAGTGACATTAACACAGGGCCTGCTTCTAGCAGTGCGTCCGCTATAGGTTTGGACTGCAGATGTAGTATTACCGCGTCGTTTTTAGATTCACTGTAAAATTCTACAATTTTCAGATCACCAGATTCAATAGCTCTGAGGCTCGGAACAAGATGACACAACTCCAATACGTTGTGGCGATTTAAGATTAAATCATCCAAGGACTCTATGCGTTCCAGAAGTATTTGGTGAGCCAATGGTGTATTCAGTATGTTACCTCGCTTCTTTGGGTCTTTTAGGGTTGGAGGAGTATTTTTAGAGCTATCTCTCCCAGTTCGTCTCAGTTCAGTTGTAGGAATGATGCTCGAATCTGGTTGTGTATCAAGTGTGCAAGCCTTTTTGTGGTCTTTTTGGTTGTAGGATGTATTGGACCATACTGACTCCGGCTTACAACAGCTGTTGAAAGTTGTTTGAGATTCAGTTGCTCTCAAATTACCATCCATTCTGTTGGTTTTTGCTACTATCTTACGACATTTTTCATCGAGTGTCATAAACATGGACTGCGGTGTTTTAATTTGCTGAATCACTTCACACCGTCTTACTTCTTTACTGTGCTGTGGGGGCAATGTTATGCCGTACGCCTTCGCTCTAGAGGGTAGAGCAGGCACAGGAGGAGCTTTGGCCTTTAATTGTGGTAGGGCAGACAGTTGTGGCATTCGGAAGCCATTCAACGTTCTGTCAACGTTGCCAATCGTTTGGTCATTGTTAGATGGGACGGCCACTTCTTTGATTTCCTTCTGTGCGTTAGCCTCTGATTGTGGTAGTGCAGGCAGTTGTGGCATTTGGGCGGCGGTCAACGCTCCGTCAGCGTTGCCAATCATTTGGTCGTTGTTAGATGTACTGGACACTTCTTTGATTCCCTCAGTCTGACACGGCTCCATCCCGTCATTGTCGTTGTAGGTTGACATGTTCATTAGCTCCTCAGAGATATTACAAGAATCATTTGTTGGCTCAACAACTTGGTCAGGTACAATTGCAGCTTCGTTAGTAGGGCCTTTGAGTACTCCCTGTGTTTCTTTCATGATTGTGCTGTTTACTGTGACGTTAACAGTTTTGATATTTCTTAAAAATTTCCGTGAGTCGTTTCCACGCTTTGTTTTCTGCAGGCGTTGATTTTTTGATTTTTTTGCACAAGTGTCTCTGGGGTTTTTTGAAGTACCAATGGTTTTAGTGGTGTTCTTAGAAGTTTTAAATATGTCAAAGAGATCGGGGGAATTGGCGTCGTCATCTTTGTTTGTCGATACAGAGTCCTTGCCAACCAGGGAAGGCTGAGGAAGCAGGTCAGAGGAGGATGCTGTTTGAGGGTCTAGGAGGGCCAAATTACTTGGAGATTGAGTCGCCAAAAGAATGTCGTGGAATACCGTGACTTTCGCCTTTTCTTTTTCAGGCAATGAGAGAGCTCCAGCCATCTTTAGAGCACTTACTTTGCCTTCAGGAATGGCAGGGGGAGGAAACTCGTGTGACGGGGTGACTCCCTTTAGAGTTGAAGCTGTTAGATCCGTTATGACCTCGTTCCCTCGAGTAGTATTTGAAGTTGGGCTCTCAAGTGTTAGGTCTGTTATGGGAAATAATTTAGTTACAGCTTCATTTGCCACGGGAAAAACAGTTGTAATGGAGGAAAGGCCTCTAAGTTTGAGAATAGGAGTCGCCTCAGTACATATGTTTTCCTCGACGTGTCTTTCACGCTTATTTTCCCATTCATAAAGTGTTTCAGCCTTTTGTTGGAATAAGTTCAGTGCTTGTTTCGCCACTTCGGCTAGAAGTTTCTTGTCCAAGTTTGCATTTTTAGCGATCTCCACTGATGATGCCATAGCCAGCTCAGTCTTTTTTTGCATTCGGACTAGAGAGTGTTTATGTGCATTGGTTGCGTTTTCGATGGTCAAAAGCTTAGTGTTCATCGTCGATACTAAAGTTACAAGTTCTTTTGGTTGCCAGTCAATTCGTCGAAAAAAATTGGTCGACCAGACAAATGGTCGAATCAAATTGGTCGAAAACCATTTCGTCGAAATTTTTTTTTTTCTATTTTAACCCTTTTTTTTTTTTTTTTGGGGGGGTCCCCCCCCAACCCCCTTTTTTTCTCTAAAAACCCATTTTTTAACAAAACGAAAACCCAAAAAATAAATATATAAATAAAAAATTTTTTTCGACGGAATGGTTTTCGACCAAATTGCGTCGACCAAATTGCAGTCGACCAGTTTTTTTTCGACGAGTTGACTGGACACCGTTCTTTTATGTTGTCGTTAAGATATTCATACATTTTGAGAAACGGAGCAGTTGTTAGAGTCATTGACGATATTATAATGGCTTGAAGGTCTCTCATTGGGAGATCTTGTTCCACGTTGGCAGCTTCATCCGCTTCCACTCGTGGACGACGCTTTCTGTGAAGTGGAAGACGTCTGATTTTTGGAACGGACGCTCCATTATAGAGGAGTCAGAGGATGATGAGTCAGATGAGGAGACAGCTTGCTCGTGATTAGCAGTTAGCCTTCCCTCTCCCAGAAGTTGCTCATTTAATGGAAGATTTTGCGAACTTTCAAATAGAACAGTACCCATTTTGGGTTTTTTCGTTTGTGAGCATTGCAGGTAGGGTGAAATGCTTGAGTCAGCTCTTCGTCTTTTAGATAGGTCGTTTGCATGAGGCGTCTGCAGTTCATTGTCTTTCACTAAAGCCGAACACTCTGCAGACTCCTGCTTAATTTAGGAAAAGGAGTGCATCAAGGATGCAAGCTGGCTCCGATTTTAATCAACTTATACATACATGGAGTAGTAGAGACCTTGCTAGCTATTGCCACTGATGCCCCGAAATTTTAGGCAGAGGCTTTTGCCCAAAACTCCTTTTTGCTGATGATGCGGCCTTGATTTTACAAACCCCTATTGGGTTGCAAAAACAGATCAATACCTTCGCAACATTTTGTGCAAAGGAGGGACTATTAGTAAACATATCCAAAACAACGACAATGGTTTAGAAGCCCAGTAGAAGGAAATATACCTGTGTACATTTGGTATTACATAATAGTATAACTGAAAAAGTTAGTACATTTGACTAATTGGAAATTATACTCTAGGAGACCTGTAGTTGGGAGCACAACTGCACAAATCTAATATTACTGTGGCCAGATACAGCACAGCTACAATTCGATTTATGAGAGACCACTGGAATGGGGCTGTGATACAAGCTATCACCAATTACAACCAATAGGCCAAACAAACAGCACTCTATGGAAAAGAGCAATGGGGATATAGGAAGGCAAATGCTCTGGAAGTTACAGAGAAATGTTTCTTAAAAAGCCTCTTAATTGTGGCAAGGAGCACCCCTACAATCCTCCTGCATGACGAAATGGGAATGAGGTACATTGGACAGGAGATTTCCCTAAAGCCTCTCCTATATGGGATCCGATTGTGGAGTACACCTGTGCTGATCCACTGTAGGGAGGCTTTGGAAGACGTCCTGAGCCAGAATGGCAGGAGATCCTTGTCTGGGTGTACCCACATTAATAGACTATTAAGAGAGATAGGCTGAGAGCCCTACTGAACTCACTCTGCCACCATTAATAGCACGACAAAGGCTAGTTTAATGGTAGAAATTCATAACCGCGTTATAGAGAAGAATATTGCGACCAGTCATTTCTCTCCTACCCTCGCCCTATATTGGGATTGCTAAATATTTATTGGATACAAACCATACCTGGATTACATTGAACCAAAAATGGCATGCACGCTAGTTTTCACATTTAGAAATAACATATTGCCGCTGGCTTCAAGCACAGACAAATGGGGATTGTCTCCACCTGATTTATGCCCTCACTGCCACAATACCAAAGAAACGGTGACTCACTTCTTGCTCCTGCGTCCAATGTATAATTCACTGCAAATTATTTACCTGAAACCCAGATTTATTTACCTAAATATACAAACTACCCCTGTAGCCATCAAAGCATTCAAAAACACAAGGTGGGAGGTGCCGGTCCATGGAACATGTACTTTTATTTTTCATGCATGGATTACCAACAAAAGGTTTCTTGAAAACAACATATAATGAACCAAGTAGCTCTCTAACAACCCTTAATGCGTATCATGGGCTTAGAAAACCTGTGTTGTCTAGGGCAAAGAGATGTACACCATAGATTGCTTTTTTAAAGCTTACCAATGCATCTACACTTTAAGGTACGACGTAGTATACAGTGCCTCAAAGTAAAACTAATGTTGTTTGATTCTTATGTATGGGCTTAATATCTTGCAATGAGTCAATAAGAAAATTACAAGCCTCTTGGGTATTGAGGCTTCACGCCATATGTATTTATAAAAGGGGAAGCATAAATAGGGAATACCGAGAATGTGTATGCTTGCTTCTCCAATGGAGTCTCTCAATGAGAACTGCAGCACAGGAAAGAATCTCATACAAAGTCACTGGTGAGGGGCTTGGCCTGGTGCCTGCTTCATTGTCCAATCAATGATACTTCTCTTTGTCTTCGGGTTGCAGGTTTGCTGGATTCCCAACCCCTTATTGGTTGAATACAATGCATAGGCCCTCTGTGGCCAGTATATGATGGGCTTGAAATAACTCTGAAGATCTCCTCAAGGATGTTGATGGAATGGTTGAAACGCTTCACACTCTCCAAGGGTCTCAGGGTCAGGTCTGTGGTGTTCCCCACCTGCTAGCCACATCCTTTGGGATCCTGGTAATCGGAAAAACCCCTTTCTCGTCACTCCTGTCATAGGCTATTTGACTCTCAGTGAGATTGCACCATGTTGCACCTCCTCCCGCAGGCTCTAAATTTTTCCCGGGACTGACCTGGTCCACCAGAACCATCCTAATCTCTTTCTCTCGAGTAGGGGTACTTGTTCTCCTACTGCCCCCTACTGCTACAGTATCTGTATCTCCTCCTCTACCTTTTATTCTCCTTCACCACAGATGGTAATGGCGTTATCCTCCTTTCGCATTCTTGTCTCCTTTGCATCTGGTGATCTCTCCCACATTGCAGTTGTGGAGTCAGTCAGGCCAGAAACTAATACAAATCAACTGTGACCCCAAACACTGTCCGTGTTAAGGCTCTAGCTGCTATTGGTGGGTTGAGGTTACTTCAAGAGGTTTTTGACTTTCCTCTCTCTTCAAACCATTGGATATTGTGTTGTGACAGGTTGTTCCATTGCTAATGAAGTCCAGACATTATAACGCAACATATGAATGATGTAAAATATGAATATCAATGTGTCCTTATGTCGTTTAGGTTAAGAACATGCAAACCTCCCACGTAGATGGTCTCTCAAGCAGTTGTACAGATCATGACTGAGTGGGGCCCATTACTACCAAGTAGATATTTGGTTCTTGTCCTGGAGTTTGCAAGACCCTGACCCTTAAAGTTGCTTGAATGGTCAAATGGGCTCTGTTCAGACAGAATCAAGTGAGAGTCATTCTTAAAAAGTGACATGTGAATTGGGTACTCAAAACCATGCTTCCTAAGATGGGACATTGACCACTGTTGTAAAGCAGATTGTAGCTAAATTGGTGAGAAGCTAGCACTGGTGACCAATCAGGTTGCCCTCTTTTTGTATAACCCATGCACGTTGGACTTTGTGCACTTTTAGCATTCTGAAAGTGGTGTTTCTTCCTGAGCAGAATGCAAAGAATACCTTTCCATAAATACTATGGAGGGTGCACTCTGCTTTACTCTGTGACTAACCTTCCTTGAAGCATGCAAGAAAGTTTAGAGGTCCTAAAAATAGGGGCAGATGTATATCCAATAGGTACGCCTGACCTGCTGTGGCTCCTGGAAACGAGACATGTGGCTCATAACTTGGAGCCTTTGCTTTCTAGAGCAGGAATACTGAAATATAAATGTTGTTGTCCCCAGCTCACTGCCAAGTAGTTACTGATTCCAAATTGCACACAAAGCAACTTCGTTTTCACCCCATAACAACTAACAATGATAACCTGCTCTCAAACCTTGACACTAACACTCCCTCTGTCCTCATTCTCCTTGACCTCACCTCTGCCTTTGACACAGTTAACCACAACATCCTGATCGCAGGTCTCTGTAACACCCTGGATACCACAGGTCAGGCTCTGGCGTGGTTAACCTACTTTCTCTCCGACCGCCCATCCCAGGTGGAACTCAGAGCCTTTCTCTCGACTATCGCTCTCTCAACCTGTGGCATTTCCCAGGGATCTAAACTATCCCCCTGGTTCTTCAACATCTATATGCTGCCTTGGAACGTATGATTGCCACTTTCACCTCTAACTTTCAGTGTTATGTGGATGACACGCAACTATCTTTCAGACTACCCTCAGCCGCCTCCTCCTCCTCGCTCATATCTGACTGTCCGCTATTCAGTCATGGTGTGCTGCAAACAACTTCACCCTCAATGCCAGTAAGACTGAGATTTTTCGCATTGGGGCCCCTGCTCCCTCTTTCCCACTTTCACTCTGGCCGGCCTCCCTTGGTCCTGCGCCTGCACCCACCTGCGAGGCTAAAAACCTTGGGGTCATCTTCGACTCCACTCTCTCCTTCTCCTCTCACATTTCGGACATCTCTAAAAAGTCTATCAGCTACACCTCCTCAGATGTACTCTACCTTTTCTCACTTTCCCCAGAGGCTCACTGTCTCCAGAGCCCTGGTTCTCTCTAGGCTGGACTATTGCAACAGTCTCTTCCTCAACCTCACTGCTTCTGCTCTGCGCCCTCTCCAACTCATCCAGAACAGAACTGCGAGACTTATCCTTGGCCTCAAGCCCTGGGACTGCATCTCTCTGGTGCTGAAATCCCTCCACTGGCTCCCAGTGGCTGCTAGAATCAAGTTCAAGACCCTCTGCATTGTCCACAAGGCTTTCTTGGGCCTGGGACCTATCTATCTGCAACGATGCCTACCTAAATACTGTCCCTCCCGAGCCCTGTGCTCATCTACCTCCAACCTTCTGCGAGTAAGCCGGTTCTCCAAGCAGAGATTTGGAGGGAGATCCTTATCCTCACCAGGCACCTCCCTCTGGAATAGCCTCCCTGCCACCCTCTGTCTTGAGCCTGATCTTCTTAAGTTCCGGAATCTCCTCAAGACCTTCCTCTTCTCTCTCCCTTTATCCTGATAACCTAGCTCTCTGCTCTTTCCCTCTCTCCCTCCTCTTCCTTAAAGTTTGCTGATTGGCCGACTTGTGTATCTCACAGTCTCACAGGTCGGAGGCACCCCCGCCAGTACTCTCTCGCACTGGCCTCAGGGATCTGCACACACCCACCCTCACTGCACTTGACAAATAACCCAAGAGAGTGGCTCTCTCTGCACTTACCACAGTGTCCACCGACTGGGTGCACTTGGACCTCCCCCTACCTGTGACCGTCTGTGCACTTGCACAATCCGAATGCACCATGCCTGAAGATTGTCTGCCTATTTCTCCCTTATCTTCACCCCTTGATTGCACTTAGTAAAACTGCAGAATCGTTGTCAGGTCTATTTGCTGTGTCTCAACTGTTGACTGTATCATATGCACTTACTCTGCCAGTGCAGACTATTATCGTCTCAGAATTTTAAGGGCTCTGAGCGACTGTTGTTTTTCCCCATGTTCCCACCGTCCTTGAGTGCTTTGAAACACTTGCCTTGTGTATAGGAGCTTCATAAATAAACATTACCATTACCATTACCATTACCAACTGACCTGCTGAAAATGGCTGAATTTAAGTGTTTAGATGAGACAACCCCTATTCTAAAATGTGAATAGATGTTATTGATTGTTCACTGTGTTATCCATGAAGCTCGATCCAATGTACTGACCACATACTGGCCAGTGTGTGTGACCAACACCCACTGAAAAGCTCTGAGCTCCATTAACTTGTTAAAGTAAATGATTGGCTTCAACTGCTCCATGATTCCTTGTGAGTAAATACTGACTACTCTGCAGGAGTAGAGGGATGAATAGTGGATAAACTGCATACACTACTACTAAGCCAGCAGTGACCCAATCCAAAAGGTGAAACAGCCCTCCCCCCCAAAAAATGTGTTACCTTTTTCAACTCTTTTTTGCAGCGCTGCCAAGGGCAGGCTATATCTTCAGTATGGGTGTGATCTGATAAAATTAGCAACTCAAACAGTGTTAATGTTATGGCTCCAAAACAAGATTCTATAAAAAATATACAGACTTAAATCAATCAATGAAATCAAACTAATTAAAACATTAGAACCCACCCTTGTAAAAGAAACACAGACAATGCATAACTTGATGTAAGATGACAATCTGCGCTGATGGGCATGGAGTGTGGTAAGGCATGAATTTTTGCAATAGTCAATGTTCAAGGATACTTTTTGTAGAATAAGGTAGCGAAGGGGGGATTAAAATTCACCATGGTCCCAAAAAGTGGACTGGGGTTACAGGGCCTCCTTACAGTACCTTAATTCTTGTCTTTGGTGCTTGACAGTGTCGAGCTGGGCTTCTGAACGCCCTGATCAAGCTGGCATAGAGATGTTCAGGTTGATGCGGTCCCACTGGAGAGTCAGCATCAAATCAGTTCAAAAGTGCAAGCTCCCGTTGGGTTGGCAGCGTTTGAGTTAATGCCGCCTTCCAATAGTTTGGGGCAGTGGTTCAGTCATTGCCAAGATGATGCCTCTGCTGGGTCGAGTAGGCATGTGAGATGAGGGAGTCGATGGCTTTCACTCGGGTTGATTGATGTGGTCCACAGCTATTGGTCGAGCTGGCGTCTGGATGGCTCGAAGTGCTTTTCAGTTTGGAAGAGCACTGGAAGCAGCACCACAGGTTTTGTAGCTGCTCAAAGTGCGTTCAGTGTGGTCAGTTCAACTCGAAGATGTCTTGAGGTGTCAAAACAGGATTCCAAGCGGCTTCGAGACTTCTGGGCTGCTTCAAGGCCCAATCTTTGGTCTCCAGGACAAGGTGAGTCCTTGTGCACTCCAGGAAGTCGGCTAGCACCTACAGGGGGTCCGTCACCTTTAGTGAAAAGGGCTCTGGTTCCAGTGCAGCTAAAAGAGAGGCCTTGGTTGACAACAGTTCACCCTCACTGTTCCCTGTGGATGGTATGGGGTCAGGGCTGGCTCCTGTCTTGGATGCCCTCTGTCTTCACCTCTCTGGCAGTGGACTTTGCAGTAGACTATGCCCAACAGTGGTCCAGTGAATCCTTCTTCTTATCTTGGGAGGCCAAAGATGGAGGGCTGCTCCTCCTTTATGAAGGTAAGATTTCAAAAGGCATTGGTCTAAGGCAAGTCTAGTCCAAAGCAAGTCTACTGTATGCGGACCACTGCTGGCTGTTGTAACAAGTGCCCTTTTCTTTTGGACACCATACACAGAGTGCCTTGTCCTGCAGGAAATCGGGGGAGGGGGAGCAGGAAGTGGTAAAGAGCCCTATCAGAAACCTAGATCGTGGAACCCCTCTCTCAGCTACCCTCTCTTGTCTGGCTTCTCTTCCCCTTCTGATGCTGCTGACTTCAAGGGGACTCCAGTTGCCAGCACCCTGATGTGTGTATGGCTTTGTTATGTCAGTGCTGCTTTTGAAGCACCAACTACCAGGAGATCTCCCCGTGAGGGTTTGTGTGCCCTGGGAGAAAAGTGTTACCCTTCCTGTAGAAGGATAAAAGCGGCAGCTTCCTGCCCATTGTCCCACATGGCAGCTGTCAGGCCAGATACTAATACAAATCAACTGTGAAACCTGCTTCCCAAAGAATGTCTTAAAGTAAGGCTCTTAGGCATTGCCTCCGCTGCTATTGCTGGGTTAAAGGTTACTTCAAGAGGGTTCTTCTCTGTTCAAACCGTTGAATAGTGTGCTGTGACAGGTTGTTCCATCGCTAATAAAGTCGTTAATAAAGTCCTGACATTTTAACGCAGCATAATATTGATGTAAAATATGCCTCGTTTCCTTTGTACAGGCTGCGGGAGATGCTGGTGGTGATGCTGATAATGGTCTAAAGCGGTCCAGGTGTACAGGAGTAGTTAGTTATGTTTATGTGAACAACAGATGTACACACCTTTGTGTCCGCATTAATGAAGGGGGGGTGTCAGACATTGATAATCAAAGATCCATGCCTTGAAGAAGAGCCTATTAATTCCTTCTTATTTACACCTGCTTGCAGCACACATGGTATGTGCACAGTTAGCACAAAGAGGCCCCATGTGGTAGTCTGGAAGAATCACAGGACACTGGTAAGGTTTAGTGAGGTGTTCATTACGACACCTGGGGTAAGTGAGTGACAGGGGTATTTAGTCCATACCAGGGAATGGGCCAGTCCTCACAGTTCTGTTCTCTTGCTAATGCAGTCACCTTCACTGCATGGCATCAGTCATAGGGTATTGATATCCCTTACCAGCTGGAGCTCCCAGGAGACTGTCCTCAGCCATGGAATTATGCTCTGCTGAAAGGGGCCTGCAGAAGACAGGCTGCAGGAGGGATGAGTCACTCAGCAGGAGGAGCGTCCAGGCTGTGAGCACTCTCATGCCTCTGCTTTTCGTTCTATGTGCTTCCCGCTTCAAGTCTTGCGAGATCTCTTTGCCGAGATCTCGCAAGGAGGAGTCCCCACACCCCATTAATCTACCTCTGCTTAAACTCGACAGCTATCTTCCTGTTCTACCAGGCCTTGGAGCATTTTTCGAGAATATGAGCTCTTTCGATGTGGTAACTCCCAGATTCCCGACCTGTTTGGCAGCTAATCAGAATGTATTCTCCCCAAATGGATACCACGGTATTCAAGTAGACATATACCGTACTCTTGTTTACTCCCTATTACTCTGCTTTTGCATGGAATCTTACAACAGATGTTCACATTGTCAGAAAACATGCATAGATTTCCCACAAAGTAATACTGTCCATTTGACTAAAGACAGATAACATCTTGCTGGAAATGTAAAAGTGCAAGGACGGCTAAAGGGAAGCTACCGCGGGTCGTGGGGGCTAGTGCTCAATACCAGCACTTTGCCAAGATCTGCCTCAGCAAGAACCCCATGCATCTGAATACAGCCAGCAGGCCACTCTTGCTCCTTTCTCTTTTTAACGGGACGATCCTTCTCGATATATCAATAAGAAAATCTAGTAAGGATGCATTTAATCTGACTGCTCAGTGAAATGTCATCAACATTCAGGAAACAGAGCACATGAAAAGGAGAAAATAATGCTGATTACCCACAGGGTAACCTGCGAAATCCAGGGCAGCAAAAGAGATGTCGCACTAGAAATACCGTGACAATAGAATACAAGGCTTACCTGACACTATTCACAACATTTAAGTTGTCTTAGACTGATTTAATGCTGCATTTGCGATGAGGGCCTCCGAATATGTCACATTGTTTGTCTGTGACTGTGTTCATTCAAGCCTAAATCAATGTGGTCCTATAGAAACATATGCATATACAGTTTGTATACATTTTGACATCTCTTGCATATTAGTAATGTGTGTTGTTGGGTTTTATCTGAAAGGACAATGTCAGGGAAGTCCTTTGGGGGTAGCCACGGGTCGCAACTGAGACCCCTGAGGTCTCCCTTGCTACTACACCTGTAGTCTCTCCTAAAGAAATTAAAAAAATTAAAAAATGTTTTGTTTCTTTTTATTTACATTGAAGCTCCGTGGCTGTGACCAGTGCCATGTGACCCTTTGTTTCTTCAGTGGCTGGCTGTCTTGTTCAGGCCTCTTATTAAAAAAACAGGAGGCTACACAAGGATAGCAGTGAGCAGTGACCCTAAATAAGAATGGAATTCTATACAATAATTGCGAAACTCTAGGTTTATTTCAGGCACACTTCAGGGGGTGACTGTTCTTAATCACCTCAAATCCACAATGCAGACAAATTCTTCAAAAAAGCATTTGGAGTAGAATAAGCATATATTGCGGACCATGTATTTTGCTTTTCGCAAGCTGCAATTATAGCCTGTTTTTTTCTGCCGTTGTATCTGTTACGATCATTCCATCTCGGTGTCCTTGGTCACTTGACAAAACCCCTGTGCCTAAAAGCTTGTGTACAGTGTAGAAATATTTGACCATAGAACATAACGTGGCCCTTGATTTCAATTGTGCCACAATTAATGATTTGATGTAATGTGTCTATCTTTCCTGGCTTGATTGATTGATTGATATTTTATTTCTATCGCGCTCGTACACAAGTGTTTCAGAGCGCGACAAGGCAAGGGAGGAGAACAGGGGAGAACAAAACAGCGATCTTACTAGGCCCAGTGACATTGAGAACGCGCAAGTGCATGGGAAAGGGGGGAGGGGAAAAGTGCATGGAAGGGGGGAGAGGTGGAAAGTGTGAAGCAGAGGAGAAACAGATAAATAATAAAGGCAACAAACAGTGGTTATGCAGCCAGCAATTTGCAAGTGCTAGGTTTAAGGCAGCAGACAGGGTAGGTCCGATAAGTGCAGGAAGAAAAAGGGGGGGCTGTATGGGCACAGATACAGACCCCAGTGCAAGGGGTGGCCCAGAGGCAGTGCGGGAGGGTGGCAGGATGAGCAGTTACCTGGGCCCAAAAGACAGAGGGTGGCCAGGTGCACGGTGCCAAGAGAGAACAGATCCGCAGGGGAGACGGGGAGCGAAGGCAGAAGGAAAGAGGAAGGTCTTGAGGTGCTACCAGAACCAGAGATGGTTCTCCTCAAGTTTTACAGTGGCAGGGAGGCTGTTCCAGAGGGAGGCCCCAGCCGAAGACAGAGATCTAGCCCCAGCTCGTTTTTTAGAAAAACGACTGACCCTGAGTGAGTTGGAGGTAGAGGAGCGAAGAGCTCAAGAGGGGAGGTATTTGCGGAGGGATAGCTGAAGGTATTTTGGACCCAGGCCCCAGAAAGCCTTGTGGACAATGCAGAGGGTTTTGAATTTAATCCTTGCATGCACTGGGATCCAGTGGAGAGATTTCAGAGCTGGAGAGATACGACCCCAGGGCTTGAGGCCAAGGACAAGTCTCACAGTCCTGTTCTGGATTAGTTGCAGAGGGTGGAGAGTAGAGGCAGGTAGATTTAGATAGAGGCTGTTCCAATAGTCCAAGCTATAAAGAACCAGATCTTGAGATACCATGAGCTTCTGGGGGAAGGAGAGGAAAGGCAGAGTACCTCTGAGGAGGTGCAGTCGGAAATTTGACTTTTTAGAGACCTCAGAGATGTGGGCGGAGAAGGAAAGTGTGGAGTCAAAGATGACCCCGAGGTTCTTAGCCTCACAGGTGGGGGTAGGAGGAGGGCCAAGGGAGGCCGGCCAGAGAGTGAGGGGAAAGGATGGTGAAGGTGTGCCGATGAGGAGGATCTCCGTCTTGCTGGCATTCAGACAAAGATCATTGGCGGCACACCATTCTTGAATGGCAGTTAGGCAATCAGAGATGAGAGAGGGAGAGGAGGTGGCAGAGGGCAGCCTGAAAATGAGTTGTGTCATCAGCGTAGCACTGGAAATTTGAGCAGAAAATGGCAATGCAGTGGCCGAGAGTTGCCAGGTATTGGTTGAAAAGCCAGGGTGAGAGGTTAGACCCCTGGGGAACACCACAGGTAGAGAGGAAGATAGATGAAAGGAAGGACCCAAGTTGGACCTGGGAGGGCCCATCTGAGAGGAAAGAGGTCATCCAGGCCAGAGCCTGATCAGTGATACCCAGGTTTTCACAGAGACGGTTGAGCAGGATGGTATGGTTGACCGTGGCGAAGGCAGAAGAGAGATCGAGGAGGATGAGGACAGAGGGAATGTTAGAGTCAAGGTTGGTGAGCAGATCTTCACGGATGTTTGGGAGAGCAGTTTCCGTGCTTCTGGCAGCTCTGAAGCCAGACTGGTGGTCATGGAGACAGCCAACAGAATTGGAATGAAGGTTAAGCTGAGAGATGGCCAACATTTCCAGGAGTTTGCCAAGAAAGGGAGTAATGGAAATTGGGCGATAGTTAGCTGGACAAGAAGGATCAGCTGTGGGTTAATGCTTGTTAAGGATGTTCGTTTGCATGTATGAGGTTAAGAAGTGCCCAGAGTACGGGATGCCGTGTGAGTGTGCTGCTTTCCCTGGGCTACTCTAAACTCTTTAGTAGACAGTCATGAACTCTCCCAATGGTATGTATTTTGCCAACCTCTGAAGCCTGTAAAGTAGATCCATGCAGGCTTGACATGTGGCCAACTTTGCACCAGACCTGCAGATGAAATGGCCTGCTGTTAAACCTCAGTTACCAGTTTATTGGTATCCACTACAGAGTGTAACTTGCTTTCTGACTTTGAGAACATTCAGACATGTAACTGCTCATTTTACTATATCCGGTAAGATAGCTATAGCTGGTAAGATAGCTCAATGGGTTGAGCGCTCGCTACTGCGGTGTGTGTTACCTGCAGCTTGCAGGTTTGAATCCCGGCAAGGCCCACTTAGCCTTTCATCCTTCTGAGGTTGATAAATGAGTACCAACACAGGTTGGGTGATCTTGAATGTATATGTGGTCTACATAAACTAAAGCGGTTAAGTGGAAGTGCTATACAATAACATATAATTATCATTTGGCCTTGGACGTCTGCTTGCATTCACAGTAACTTGCTAATATGGACCTATACACACTGATATTTATGTAACATATGGTTATCCATTCTTCTATGTGCTGTATATCACATTACAGTAATATCGTAACCATAGTGTACTTGGGAACAATGCTATGTGATGCCATTTCCTGTTTTGTCAAGGGGTGAAAGTTTGTGTTCTATAGCTACCCGTGATCCCTCTTCGGGGTGGGGTCAAATGACATAATTTCCTGTGATGTCATTGGAGGGCAAGGGTCGTGTGATGTTACTTCCGCTACCCCTGGTATTTTGGTGAAATGATGTCCCTGGACAATATTCATTGTCGAACATTTAAGAAACTGACTACCTTTGCTCATTGCAACATTATGGAAAAGGGGACACTGTGCATTATTGGACCGAGTCATTTCTGCCTCTGTGCTCAGGGACCTTAGAACAGAGAGGTTGCATCCTCGCCAATCAGGTTGCAAAGAATGCAGCAATAGGTGCCAACATATCTCTTTCTTTTCCAATGGCGTACATATTTACGGCTTTTTGCAAAGTGGGAGCCATTCTTGTTCGAACGCATAGTTCTAGGAGCGCCAACATCTTTCCCTAATTGAAACTAAGCACCGAGGCTGATGCCCTGATGCTAATATCTCTGTAAGGCACCATAGTAGTAGTGACATATACCTGCCGTTAAAGTTTTGGAAATCTTGTTAAAGGACTTGGCTTCACTCTGACATTGAACTTGACCTCGGAGACCTTGATGGCCACTTTAACGCAGTGAGCAGGCATACAAGGCAATGCTAGGGGTATTTGTATTGTGTGTTCCTGGGCATTGTGAAAACCGGCTACACCCATTGCACTGCATGACAGAAGCTATCTGGATTAGGCACTATATATTCTGCCAATGTGGATTAGTGAGTAATATGAGAACAGATATTTTGTATTATTAAACATGACAGCGTGTCAATGCGCATTACGCAAACTAATGAATACAAGTGATCATTAAAGAATGTGCCATCATAATGAAAAACAGTCAATGCTACCATGTGTCTATGTTGGTTAGTTATCAAATATGCATCCAATGTGTCAGTAAATCACTGCCTTGCAGACTGTCAAAATTACAGCCAGGTTAATGTTGATTTTTAGATTAGGTGTTGATTTAATTTTCTGAAACTCTGTGCTCAGGTTTCAGAATTTGGAGAAGCCCAGCACCCATGAAACTGTCAGGCCTTTCTTTGTGCGGCAGAAAATGCAATCCCTCATGACCCACGCCCACAGGGAAGGTCATCTGTGTGTAGTCTTGAAAATGTATGGTATTTGTATTTTAGCTCTAAATTCTATGATCTATGTGAACAGTTTCTCACATGGAAGAGATCATCACCCAAGGGCATCCACCTACTAAATATCTGCTGAACCCATATGCATGCATTAGTAATGGCCGAACCCCAAACCCTCACCCATAATGATAGGCTCACAAATTGTTTCAAGTGTTGGCAATAAAAAGGGCGTGGGATTTTATTGGACAGATATGGGTTATGACAATAACAATATCACATATCATGATGGTATCATACTTTTGGGCACCGGGTCCTGAGGTTACCCCCTCGGACCTGTGCCGCCTTCTTGTGTCCCACGACTTGTTGTGGGCACCGTGCAGTGGCTTGTACTTATTTTGTTCTTCTCCCCTTTTGTAGGGTGGGTGGGTTCTGTGGTAAAGAAGCAAGAAGATTTGGAAGATACTGAGTAAACAGTGAACCTCCTGTTTGCTTGGGTCCCCGTTCAGGGTCCACAAACAGATTGTGTTTACTCTGAGCATGCTGCTCTCATTTCTAGGACCCCGGGGAGGCCCTGGGTCTTTGTTGTGTATGTGATGGGGGCCGCTGTTGTCGCAGCCCCCGGCCGGATAGCCGACTGACCCCCTGGTGTGGACAGATCTTTGAACCTGGGCCCTGCCTGATGGTTGTTTCCTTGTGGCGCTTTAGCACCTTGCTGTTTGGAGGAAGGGTGCGATGACTGTTTGCACCTTACCCTTCCGTGGCTTTTGTGCTGCGGAGACTGCGTGTCTCCGTAGCTGGGGGGAAGGAGAGGAGCAGGCGCGGGGGTTTGGGGCTGCCCCTCTCCCAGCTGCCGATGGTAACAGCAGTTACCCTGCCTCGCTTGTGGGATGCCCATGCAGCATTTCCCATAACTGCTGAACCCATATGCATGCATTAGTAATGGCCGAACCCCAAACCCTCACCCATAACGATAGGCTCACAAATTGTTTCAAGTGTTGGCAATAAAAAGGCCGTAGGATTTTATTGTACAGATATGGGTTATGACAATAACAATATCACATATCATGATGGCATCATACTTTTGGGCACCGGGTCCTGAGGTTACCCCCTCGGACCCGTGCCGCCACACACGGGCAGGTACCCGGCTGACCGTGTTCCCCCAAGAGTATGCCCTAGAGACAGCCCCTGTGAGCAAGCGCTGTATTGATTTCCCGAAGGAAATGCTCCATGCCCTGGTTAGACAGATGGGTGCCGTCATGGAGAAAAAGGTCTGGGTTGCCTAGTGTAATGGCTGGGTGTTTTATGAAACCCAGTCCTCTTGTCATACAGAATCTCTCTATTGTCCTGTTCAGTTTTTTCTTTCTAGATATGTCTATAGATTTGTAGCAGTTGGCCCCTAGCCATATCTTTCTTGGTAAGATGGCTGAGAAGTATATTTCCACCCCCCTCCAGTTGTGTGAAATGCCTGCTAGGGAGGAGCAGATTTCTTCGCATAGGGTGCGTCTAGCTGTGTTAACTAGATTGTTGCCCCCTAGATGGATGATCAGGAATTCTGGGGGGTCTCCGTATGCCACCAGTTCTGCTAGTGTTTCGTGGACGTCAGCCCAGCGTAGGCCTCTGTATCCCCACCATGAAGTAATGGTGTTTCTGAACGGTGGCCCTTCTTTGGTCTCTTCAGCCCATCTGCCTGTCCTGAAAACGAAAGAGTGGCCAACTATCCATGCTGATCGTAGTGTGGTCCTCGATTCACCTGTTGTTTCTGTGGTGGTGGGAGGAGGGGAAAAGAAAGAACATTTTTGGGCGAAAGGCTATATCAATTTCCGTCTGATATATCTTTTATAACAGTCTGATTTCCATCCCCTTATGTTTTTTATTAGTTGCAGTGCTAAACCTCCTTGCCATGCTGCAATGGCGGCACCTATCCTGAAGGAGTGAGTGCCGAATTGTTTGGGATCCCACCCTGCTCTGCTGATTGCTTTTGTCAGCACTCCTTTAAATTGGTAGCGGCTTAGGGCCGACGTACCCTTGTGGATTAAAAAGCTCCCCCCTACTTTGGGTCGTTACGCGTAATAGAGGTTGGTGATACAAACTGGGCAGTTTGTTGCCTCGTCGATGCAACAAATATTGATGGTTCTTTTTGCACCCGTTTTTGCCTGTTGCATTTCTATGTTAACACTCTCTTGCCTCACCCTGATTTCCATGACACCCAGGCAGTTTGTGGCCTTGGTGCTGGAAGCGATGAGTTCTCCCACCCAGAAAGCCCCGAAGTAGGCTAGGAAAAAAGCTGTTTTAAATAACGTTATCTCGTATGGGTGCCAACATATGGCTTCCAGATGGCTTGCTATCTGCACCAGTTTGCTGAAATCAAGGGGTCGGCGGGTGTCCACTTGTGGACCCTCTATTCTGCCCCATCCCTTCATTGCGTAAGAGATTAGGGCGTTCTGGGTGGGGTCTGAATCGCCCCGAATTTTTGTAAAGTATGAAATTGCCACCAGGTGTCTTTTTGCCCAATCCCTTTTGAAACCTTTTTCCCGGGCCCATTTTAAAAATACTTCTATATCTTTAATCGTAATAAGTTCTACGTGGTTTACACCTGTGGCCTTAAATACTGTTTGCAAACACTTACTGTACTGTGTTGCAGTGGTGCTTGCCACCGCCCTCTCTGCCATCTCTGTTAGGAAGCCTGTGAGGTTGTTGGCACCCGTTGTTGATGTGCCTGATTCTTGTTGGGCATCCCGGCCTGGGCTCTCTGGCACAGGCGTTGATGCCATTGTGTTGTTGGCACCCGTTTTAGAGGTACCTGCTTTGTATTGGTCATCCTGGCCTGCACTCTCTGGTGCTGGCGTTGATGCCAATGTGTTGTTGGCACCCATTTTAGAGGTGCCTGGTTTTCGTTGGGCATCCCGGCCTGTTCTCTCTGGCGTTGGCGTTGATGCCGTTATTCTTGTATTCCCATTATTGTCCAGCATTCTGCTGGTATTGGCGTCATCTGTTCTTGGGCATGCGGCACTAGCTCTCAGAATCTTGTCCACTGGAAGCAAGATAAGGCATCAGCAATGTTATTATCTGCCCCTGAAATGTGCTTCGCTTTGAGTACAACGTTTGCTTGTAGTGTGACTGTTGTAATGGCTCGTAGTACTTTTAGTACTAGAGGGCATTTTGTAGACCTTCTGTTTATGGAGCCCACTACAGCCATGTTATCGCACCAGATCAAAAGTTCCGTATTCGCTAGTCGCCTGCCCCAGATGTGTAATGTTAGCCAGATGGGGAATATTTCTAGTAGGGTGATGTTTCTTGTCCACCCTGCTGTTTGCCATGAATTGGGCCAGTGTCCTGCCACCCATTCGGAGTCTAGTATGGCTCCAAACCCCTTGTTCCCAGCTGCGTCGGTGTATAGGACCCTGTTTGACCGGGTATTTAGAGGCGTTCGCCAACGTAAAACCTCGTTGAAATCTCTGAGGAATTTTCCCCATGTTTCCAGGTCTTGTTTCACCTCTCTGCCTAGCCGGATATGCAAGTGTGGTTTGGTGAGTGATTTGATTTTGAACTCCAGGCTTCTGGCAAATATCTTTCCTTGAGGTATTATTTTGGATGCGAAATTGAGGCTGCCTGCCAAGGATTGTATTTCCTTTACGGTCCCCTTTTCTCTCATTATCAGGTTTTGTATTTTTGCCAGGAGTTCTGATATTTTTGTTTTGGGGATTCTGCAGAGTCCCTTTGCTGAATCTATTTCGATGCCCAGAAAAATGATGTTTGTGTCTGGTTTGGTGTTTTTTTGCCTTCGATAGGGGAATTCCCCACTGTGCGGCCATGTGCTCGAGTTTTGCTGAAGCCCGGCCGCATTCCTCGGAGTTTGGTGGCCCTATGACCATGAAATCGTCTAGGTAGTGCACTATTTTTGTCCCTGGTCTCTGTTTTAGTAAAGCCCATTGAAAAAAGGAACTGAATTGTTCAAATAGTGCTCAGGATACTGCGCACCCCATGGGGGGGCATCTATCTATGTAGAATTTGTTGTTAAAGGTGAAACCTAACCACTGCTGTGACTCTGGATGGACTGGCAAGAGTCTGAAAGCAGATTCGATGTCCAGTTTGGCCATCAGCGCATTTCTGCCGCACTCTTGTATGAGCCTTACCTCCTCTTGAAAATGCGTGTAAGATAACGCGGATTCTGTGTGTGGGATGCCGTCATTTAAAGATTGGCCTTTAGGGTAGGAGAGGTAATGAATTAGTCTCATCTTTCCGGGTTCTTTGGCCTAGTGGAGATATTAAATAGTCTTTTAAAGGCATGAAATCCCAGGGACCTGCTACCCTTCCAAGTTGCAGTTCTTTCTTGATTTTGGATTCTACTATCTGGAGGTTGTCCCTGGCTGACTTTAGGTTCATCGGGATGTGATGTGACCCAGTGCCCTTAAATGGGATGAAAAACCCTTCGGTGAAACCTTGTGATATTATCCCGCTAGTTTCCTTGTCAGGGTAGCTGTTTAGGGCGTCCCTAAAATTGCCCGGTTTGATGGGCGTTAGTCCTGGTTCTAAAACTGGGATATCATTCTTTCTTGGCTAGTAGTCTGGTGCAGTTGCTTGCTGCATGGTCGCCGTTGCAGTTTGTGCAGGCGTGTTTGTACCAGCATTCTTTGCCCCATGTACACTGGTTTTCCCAAAATGTCTGCATGGGATATTGGATTTGACAGCCTGCTGTTTGTTCTGTCTGTGGGCATTATTTTTAGCCGCCCAAGGCTGGTTCCTCCGAAAAGGCTGCTCCCCTTTTTTGGTTTTATCATTGCCATGGGATTTGCTTACTTGGGAATTTTTGCAATTTTTGGAAGAAAACTGCATGGTATCTTCTTCCTGGGGAGGTTCAGCGTTGAGGGTATATAAATCGTTCTGAACCACATCCCACTCAATGGCCGGCCTTTCTGACATGCTCGTTCTAAATCTAATGTCGTATGCAAGCCATGTCTTCCCCCTCTGTGTTACTTTTACTTCCCTTATTTTATCAACGTATGCCCAGATCTTCCTGCCATCCAAAGGGAATTTTTCTTCGTATATTGTTGCTAAAATGACAAAAGCCTGTAACCAGTTGTCCCAGTTTTGTTCTACCTGGGCGTTTCTGGCAATAGCTTTTTCTTCTACTTTTTTGGGGTCTCTGAAAGCGTCTTTCCCTTTGCGCTAGGCTTCTATTAGGGAAAAGATTTCTATAAATTCTTTGGCCCATATGGCTTCTTTGATTGTGGTATCAATGTTCCATGCCAGACATCTTTTGTATCTATTTAATATCTCTGTTTGGAAGGATTTCATTTTCTGGTCTAATTGTGCATTCCAAATTGTTACAATGTCAGTTGTATTGCTGCCGGGTGTCCCTGTTGCGCCCGTGTTGTCTGTGCCTGGGGTTGTCCAAGCTTTTAGGGCACCTGCTAGATCAGTTGCTGGATTTGTGGAGGCTGTTGTATTTATAGCTGTAGGGGCTATTGGCAACTGCTGTGTTTGTTGTGGCGGGAATGCTATAGGTGGTGTTACGGGTGGGTTGGCAACCATTATTGAAGGTTCTATTGTGATGGTGGGGTTTGAGGCCCCAGGTTCCCTTGTGGGCGGTGTCTGCTTCCCCCTTATTTCTACCATCAGATGCTGTAATTCCGCTACATTCTCGCATAGTTCTGACAATTTTTGGTACCTTTTCTGGCGCCTTCGGATATTTTTCTCCTTTTTAATGGTGCCGAAACCTCCTCCTGGCTGGGGGGGCTGGTAATTCCTTCCCTGGGTAGGCTGTACATGTTTTCTCTAACCCATGCCCATCCGTAGTGCTCTGCCGCTTCAATGGCTGCTAGCAGTTGTGGAGATTCGGGCTTCTGCGCCGATGTTGGGGATGCCCGTGTTTTCCGTTTGGGCCCCATGTTTTTCTATGCCTGCTATAGGAAAAAGAAAAAAAAAGGGGGGTTTTATCAAGGAGTTAAACCGTTGTTATCGGCGAGTTCTTTGCACCTGTTCAATTTGTTGCCCGTGCTGGGTAACTGTTGACTGGTGCCTTCTTGCCTGGGTTCAGAAAATTGGGCAGCCCCCAGGTTTGATTTAACTTGGTTTCATTGTGAGGTCGCCCTGCAATATTACAGACATTATTTTAAATCTGCAGTCTTTGGACCTGCTGCGCTTGCAACTGTGTTCGCTTGCTCTTTGTGGTTGTAAAGCAAAGACGAGGTCCCAAGATGGATTGTGACTCTGCCCGAGTTAAAAACCGCCTTGTGTTATCTTGCCCCGTCTGCCTAATAACGCGGGGGTTCCGGTCCACTGTAAACAAAACTTCCGGACATAAATGTCTATTTATCCTCCCTCATAGCCCCAGTGCGGTGGCTCACCTTAAAAAGTGTTTAATCGTAAGCCTTCCGCGCCGTGCCTGTTCGTGTGCAGCTTCTCCCTCATTCGCACTGGTTTTGGGGATGATACCGCAGCACGCGTCTTTGTTTGTTTTGTTATGGACATGCTCGCTGCTTGCTTTTCGTTCTATGCCAAAAATGTTGAAGTTGACAGCGTCTGTGCTGGCCGTTCGGTTGTCGCTTCTTTCTTCATTAAAGCTGTATTGAAATGCTTTGAACAGTACAATGTTCGGGAAGGAAAAAGACGCTGCGATGTACAGCGAACTTCAAGAATTGCTAAAGAAGCAAGAAGATTTGGAAGACACTGAGTAAACAGTGAACCTCCTGTTTGCTTGGGTCCCCGTTCAGGTTCCACAAACAGATTGTGTTTACTCTGAGCATGCTGCTCTCATTTATAGGACCCAGGGAGGCACTGGGTCTTTGTTGTGTATGTGATGGGGGCCGCTGTTGTCGCAGCCCCCAGCCGGATAGCCGAATGTCTGACCCCCTGGTGGGGGCAGATCTTTGAACCTGGGTTCTGCCTGATGGTTGTTTCCTTGTGGGGCTTTAGCACCTTGCTGTTTGGAGGAAGGGTGCGATGACTGTTCGCACCTTACCCTTCCGTGGCTTTTGTGCTGCCGAGACTGCGTATCTCTGTAGCTGGGGGGAAGGAGAGGAACAGGCGCGAGGGGTTGGGGCTGCCCCTCTCCCAGCTGCCGATGGTAACAGCAGTTACCCTGCCTCGCTTGTGGGATGCCCTTGCAGCATTGCCCAGAAAATGGGTTTTCTAAGGAATCCAAGGTGGGCTCATTAATGTTAGTTCAGACAGGCGTCAGTAACCTCTAGTTCACATAGAACAGCTGGGGGTAGTATATAGGAAAACACTAGTGAGATAATCGTTGGTCTGAGTCTACATCACATTTTCAAGCAACTTTTTCGTTTGAGCTACATCATATTTCCTCTGATATAGTAGTTGCCTGCATGAGATGTATCATACTGTGGCCTTATTAGTAACTTCTGAATGAGTTTTCTAGATCAAACGAGTACACAATGGTAGAATGTGGAAGACAGTGGAAGACAACAAACATCACAATCTTAAGAGGTTGAAAATAACAATTGTATGTTTAACATCGAATACCACCATGGGACAGTCTCATGGGGGCTACTCATTTGTTGGTATCCCATATTGCATAATTAGTAGAAAAGCTCCTCATATATGCATTGTATATACATTTCTGTAGTATTTTCCAATCAGTTGCATCAAGGGAATCTCCTAACATAGTTGCGTTTCTCACAGCTTAACCACATTCATTACATTACCTGATGGTTTCTCTATCGTTTAACATCGCCTCCCGACCCCTACACCAGCATGCTCATTGCACTATCTTGAAGCATAAACAGGCATTCCCTTGGAAACAGAAAACACACCTAGACCGAACGAGCACTCACACATCGCGCCATGGTGCGTGGTTACCCCTAGCAACCCAGAACAAATACTCACAATCTGGCTACCATGTTAACACTCTTGCAACAAGGCAGCACGGACACGCCATAGTGATCCATAATCACTACTCGGATTCACCAGAAAACGTACAACCGGGAGTGCATGTTGTGCACCCCCGTTGAGATGCGAGCGATTCACATTATTCCTTTGTTGAGCTATAGCTTACATTTTACAGAAACCCCATAAGTGTACCATGCACGTTGGTGTGTTCCCTTGTTTCTTATAGACAGCGCTGTAACTTACCCATGAGGAGCGATTTTAAGATTTGTGTTAAGGTGTTTGCTGAGACAAATAGTCCTATTTACAGCTTATCTGGCACAGTAGAGAACATGGAGTAGTAATCCCCCCCCAGGACTGACACCTATCACGTACTTGTGGAAAGAGGAACTAAATGTCTATCACTTCTCATCCTCAGAACCTACCCGCCGCACTTAGCTAGCTTTGATGTTTTACACACTTCCTTGCTTTACACACGTACCATTACTTTGCAGGAACTTTTGGAGACACAGTCTCTAGGATCCACATCGATTTATGACTTTTACCCAGGCGCACAGACACCTGGGTAACCTCACTTTCCCAGATCATCAGGTACAGCAGTGTGCTCATGTTTCTATTTCTGACTAAACTATGTGTATGGAACAATTTTAATTTTAATTTTCTGGTAGTTCTAAAGATTTATTTCTAGAACATTTGTAAAATATTGTATATTTATAGAGCCCGCCCTGAGAAAGGACATTTTGTACGAAATGCATCGGCAAGGGCCTCTGCACGACAATAAATGGAAAATGAGAAATAAAAAAGAGAAAATCTTTCCACACAAAAACCTGGGATCATTGTATTAATTGTATTATGTTGATTGAGTGTTAAGTGTGTAGCTGTTATAAAATGCAGTCGTATCTACTTCACCCCTGGCAACCTCAGGTCTGTTGATTATCTCACCAGACATCTGCTTTGCTTTTGGTCAGTACTTATGGAGCCATTGGAACCAAAACTCTTAGCACAAAAGAGTACATCCTTCAAATAAAAATCAACAAAACAACCACAAAAACTACAAAATACTTGCCAGGCTGTAAGTAAACAACACCTCTACTACTATGAGCATGCTCTTCCCATTTTATTCTGCATGTATGGCCATCCTCCCATGCGTTACTGGGTTTCAAGGGCTTCGGAGGAAGAATCCTTTAGAAGGACAACAACTGACTGACCGCTCCCTGAATTCCCCAGAACATCCATATTTCAGAAATAAAGAACCCTCTAGCTAACCTCATATTCACATTATCTGCAACTTGGTGTCTGATTTCAACCTAAAACTATACAGCTCTTTTCCATAATTGCTTACGCTGGAGGACACAATGGAAATCTATGTGTGCCTAGCATAGTTTTATAATCATAATAATCTTGCGACTCCATGTGCCTTTTTTGTTTCTCTAAAGCTGTGATGAAGGTGTGTCTACTGCAATGCATAGCAACAGAATTGTACTCAACACGCTGCTATGTACTTTGACAATTGATAACTATACAGTGTGTTTTCATTTTAAGAGTTATTTATTCTTCAACTTACTCCTAAGAAAACAGTATATTTTAAGTCTTTATTTGTAGACAAGCCACTTTTAAAGCAGTAAATATATCACTAAGTCAAAACTCTGTGGCATTTTATAAATAAAACGTGAACCTGCTCAATCACAAACTTTGCCGGTAAATCAACACGTTCAATCACAGCCCGAGGCGTCATATAATGAACAACATGAACCTTATCCATCTCAGGTTTAGCTAACTGAAAACAGCCCTAAGGCATTGTATCGAAAAACATAGACCTAATCAGTCTCTGGCCTTGCCAACACGTGTTTCAACCAATAAAATCTTCCTCAAGGCTAATTAAGGCACATTTGATTACAGTTGGTATAATGTGTATAGATACATTTTCAGACATAATTATATTGCTAGATTATCCCATCTTTGCAATTAGTGGACTTAATTACATACATGTTTACTATGTACAAATAAGAGTGAGGTAATAAAGTTAATTGGAAGACAATAAATGTTTAACAAATGAAAACTAAAAGAAGAAGGAAAGAGGCGGGGTGGAAACAAGACATCATTAAATTAATCTTAATAACTTTGGAATCATTCTTCATTTGAGGTACATTCTGAAACAAGTATTCAACGGTCTTACCGAAAATGGTCTAGAATGATTGCATGTCCGGATTTTACATATGTAGAATTACATATACATATAAAATACATATGTTTTTCCAGTCCAATCCACATGCGGCACTTTACACTGAGCTTTTAGAAGATGGCTGGATCCCTTTCATACGCTAAACTGAAGTAGGTGAAGGGTTGTCTGATCAACACAGAGTCTGAAAAATGGAAGGCAAATTGCAGAATTCTGCAGTATAGAAATATGACTGAGAATCTGAGATGCATTTTAGCCTTGTAGCCCAATGGAAGGGTCAAAGCTGCGGAACGGTCCATCTCCCAAGTGATAATATCCCTTCCAGAGGAACATTATTGTTATGAAAACATTGTTTAAATAGTGAGGAACGTAAATACACAAAATGTGTTAGTACATTAAATGTATTTTTAAATTGTTGTGTTTAAAAAGCAAGGTTGCCTTTGTAAGGCAAGCATATTAATTGTACGTTTTGTTGGACTATTTCAACATTTACATGCATTGAGTATAATGGAAAAGTACACGTTTTTTTTGTATATACAAGCAAAGCATTTTTCCATGTTTTAGCTTTTTTGTGTTAAATTAGATTTTGCCTAGCACGTTGAAGGTGGAGTGAAATAAAGATCCTTCCAAAGTCTTCCCAGACATTTCGCTGGGAAATTGCTTTTCCTTGAATTCAGATAAATGCTTTCTGCTGTTTCATTTTCTGCTTCTGATGCTAGAATGATTGGAATGCAGTAATTGCTAGTAGTTATTCACTGCATTCTGTGGTGGATCAGAATAAGGACAAAGAGGCTGTGGAGACTTTTTAAGCACAAGATTTATTCTAAAGTAAAATAAGGCCTAACTCTCCCCATATCTTTGGGGTGCTCCCTACCTATTTTACTAACATGCGCGTTGGTCAGGATGAATGTCCAAAAACAAGTCCGTCCACTGTCCAAATCCAACCCATCTGACCCCATCACTAATGCAACTAACTGAGGCTTGGAGAATGTCTCCCTTCTCCTATTTTCTGTTTTTTGTCACTGTATTTTCATTCTTCTTTCATTCCACTCAATAGACCATATGCAAATAGTTCCTTGTTAACTTCTGGAATAAGTACTGTAATTCTTGTAGGGGATGATACTTTACTCTCCCCTTTTATGCCAAAAATCTTGCTTTTGTATAAGTTGTAAGTTACTTTTCTCTTTCTTGTCGGGTTCTAGCCTCTTTTCCCAGAGTGCTTGTCTTCCTGCTCTCCTGGGTGTTTGTTTGCCAAATGTCTTTATTATATTCTCTTTCTCATCTTCAGGACCTGGGCTGACTTTTCCCTTTTTCTAAGGTGACAACTTTTCGATTCTACCCATCTCCCAATTTGTGTATTTCATGTAGCTCTGTCTTTCACGAACCTGGTCCCATTCCTCGGCTTATTTCCAATACTTTTCTCAATTTCACTGGGATGAGTTTTATTCAAGTTATTTTAAGTCCCTCTTAACTGTCTGTTAATCCTGTTCCCTGTATTACCTTCTATTCCAAGGGGGTAATGTAATGCACCGGTAAGGTCTTGTACTCACATTCTGCTTCTTCTTGGCTCTGCAGCCAACTTTTCACACCATCTGTTTCACGCGTGTTTCGGTCTCGTCTTCAGAATCAAACTTGGGCTGTGTCTCAAGACGGGAGTTGTTTTCTCCTGTCAGTGTTATCAGCACTGTTCTGTGGGCAGACTGCCCACCTGCATTGTTGTGTGACCACGCCAGCACTGAGCTCTCTCTTAAATCATGTTGTGATTTCTTCTGTTCTGATATGCTGGTCTCTCAGCGTCTTTGGTTCCACGCCGAAGGTCGACTGGCTTATGTGGGCTCTGTGTTCTGTGAGAGATCCGCCTCCTTCCACTCTGCTATGCACTGGGGGCATCCCTTGGCTTTCTCTGCTTTCCAGCTTCTCTCTGCTTCTTGTCCCTCTCTCGCCATCTCTCTGGCCTGTCTCACCTTCCCCCTTCTTTCTTGTCATATCATCCCCTTTCAGCATCCTCGGCACAGTCCATTGGAGGGACTGATTTAAAGGGTTAGTCTTAGTTTTCTGTTGTGGATAGCATATGTGCATTTCATCTTTATGGAATTGATAGTCTTCTGCTATGTTAGACAAATCCGTATAGGCCATCAATTTGAGGGCAACAGAGAGTTCCTCACAGGTATGTGAGTTCTTGTCTACAAGGGGGTAGTGTCTCCTGTTGAAGTCCAACTTACTCAACGAGTAGGAAGGGTGTTGCAGCATAGGCTCACCTCCCTACCCTCCTGGGGAGGGGCTCCCTCTTGGAGAGAAGGGACACATTCCTTCAATTCTTCACAATTCCAAGAAGTCCACTTGTCTAAAAGGAGGTAATTGCTATCATGTTAAACCTGTCGAAAGTGTGGGAAACAGGGGTGTTGCTAGGTCTGCAAAAAAGCTGGGGCTATGCTAATGTTAGGACTGTCGGGACTCTGGGCTAGCTAGCCTTTTGGTTGTAGCCCTGAGCTTCTATCCGGGGCTACAACCGAAAATCCCGGGGCTATAGCCGCCTCATCCTCCCACCTCCCAAGCAAAGCCTCTGGTGGGAAAGTGCATGCATGGAGGCAATGCTCTGTTCTGACCAGATATGGCTATTTAGCAAGGCATTTTGAGAGTGTAATCTCGTTGGCGTTCCTTTATCCATCAACAATCATGCATCATGGAGAGATGCTTTTAAAGCAGTATTGAAAAACATGTTAACATTTTGGACATTATTCATTTCCCAGTTACAATAGTGTCAGGTTTTCCCTTCATCGCTGCAGCTGTCTGTAGCCTGAGCAGCATGTTCCATTCTTTGTCCACTTTCAGAAAGCCTGTGCATGATTCGGCTTTGCTTTCTCCCTATCCCATGCAACATTACAGGGGCAGGAGCAGATCCCACAGTGTTGTTCATGATCTGATTCGACTGTGTCATGGCAGTGTGTTTTGAAATTCTGAAAGCTTCACTGTGTAATGCACAGAATCCATATTCCGGACTATGAATCCCAAGACAGTATGCATTATGGCCATTTTGGATTGGGCAAACTAAGTGGAACATTGATGGCTATTGTTCTCCACAAGGAGTCTCCTGCTCCGGGTGGCATTCCCCTTCTGACCATTCTTCTTTTTCAGCATTACCATTGGTACATTTCATATTTCAATAATGTTCCCTTTTGCTCATGAACATTATTTGTCTCTTTTTTTCCTTGCCCCTTATTTTTGTGTTTTCTTTTTAGATCCCGCAGGGCATATGATCCAGTCACTCACATTCATCTCACCACTACCTTTTATTGTCCGCGGACGGTTTTCCACTTTGGATGATATGGTTTGAGATGTCGAATTCTGTCTTTGTGGGTGTGAGATCCGTTCATGACAAACATAACATGGGGAATTTCGTAATTTCTTTTAAATTCTGATGATGGCAAAGATCAATACCTTCTGGGGGATTAGGGTACATGGTAGCAAATACCGGGCTGTGAAACGTGTCTGGTCTGGTGACTGAACACATCTTATATTGATTAAAGGTCAGGGTCCATGTTGCAGTGCAGTAAACAGCTCCTGCATAAATGACTAAGCCAGAAACTGAAATGCCTCCTTGAGAAGTTGGAGCATTTTAGATGTAATTCCTCTACTCGGCGACTATTTCCTAAGGGTGGCCATACTCTTCCTGTAATCGGTGAGGAGATCATTTCTCTTTTCCTATTTTTGGTGACATCTGTAGAAAAGAACCTCGCCCTCCGGTATCCGCAACAATATCTGGAGAGGCCGACCCACTTAAAGCTGGGCAGCGAAGTGAGGTGACCTTTATAGAGACAGTGGAATTGTCAGACCCTGGCTTTTAATTGGCACCACACTCTACATGTGCTGGGCAGCAGATGTAGCCTCAGTTCTGTCTAATTGGTACGGCTGAATGGCTGTAAAGCAGACATTCTTCAAGGAAATATGTGAATCGCTGAAAAAGAGCAGTCATTTTCTCGTGAATCTCGGACTTCCACCGTATACCATTCTAGAGGCCCCATGACTTCATTGTTACATTACATTCTATCTATTGCAACAGTCCTTTCCAAGAATAAAGATGGTGTGTACATTCAAGTTTATTGATATTTTTACCCAATATCCTGACATCATGGTTTGTAAGTTCATGCATCTTTTAATAGCCTCTTTATTCATCCGCTATAGAAATGTCTGTAAACAGTACTCCGCCGGACATTTGAATTAAGGGCTGACATATGATGCACCCTTTGCCCCAAAATGAAACATGTTGTCTCGGCGAGTGACTGCTGGTCCACTTCTTTTTCTCATTACCAGTGGCCCTGCAAAGAAACGTAGGGCCCCTATCCACTCTCTTCATGATGTAGCATTAGATGGAAAATGCCCTGCCCACATGCAACGCTTTGTCCAAGCATAGTGCATGATGTATGAGGTCGAGCTGACAATTATCTATGCTACTATAGTGTTCATAGTGAACTATTGTGTTATTTTCCCTCTGAATAAGGATCAGTCATGAAAGCTTGTTTTAAATCCCACTACCACCAATCCCTTTTTGAATTGGCCTTCTTTATATTTTATCTTGTTGAGTTTAGCTACTTCTGTGTACTGTAGTTTTCTACTGGCAGAACTCATTCTGTTAACTGATGCCATCACCCTGCAACTCTGGTGACACAGTGTTTGTCGTGGAACTATTTTATTAGTGTAGAACTAGGGCATTTCTCTCAACTTTATAGCAGCTCTGTGGGGCAGAGGCAAATGGTGCACTTAGCCGCATGCAATTATCCTCTGCGTATGAGTAAAATAGTAATGTGTTCGTGTAGTAATGTACTGTTCATGTAATTGTGACGGGGTGTCCTGCCACAAATAACCCCACTGACTCTTTGGAAAAGTCCAAGGGTGTCTATTGAACTTATTTGTCAGATTGGCTGTTTTTCTCTTCTGGTTCTTCAGGGTCTAATGGGATAGGAATATTGGCGCTAGGGCTGGCCCTTTCCTCTCTCTACTTTCTACCTCCCAGCCCCAGACATTCCTATCGGGCTGTTAGTAAACTACTGATCTGTAACACCTATCTTTCTTTCTTCTTCTCTCCACTTTAGGTGTTCGCCCTAAGACAATGGCCACCTGACTCCCTAGGGAACTTCTAACTTTCCCTCTCCTGTCAGTGGTTAGAACTCAGGAAATCGGGAATGGTGCCTTCTTTTGCCCAGCGTCACCCTCTCGTACCTGAGCCTTGTGTATAGCGCTCTTGAACAGTTCTACTCCCACCATGTCCCTGCCCCTCCCATCTCTCACTCTGCCTTTCCACCTCCACCCTTCTATCTTACTTCCTTTCCCACTCATATTCTTACTTCCACTCCAACTTTCCCTCTGAATCTACTTCCCCACCTCTTGCTATCCCCCACATTATAAGTTCTGTCTCACTTAATGCCAATGGCCACTTCTACTCTCACACTCACTTTCACTCTTCCTGCTCTACTACTGTTCCTATTATGCTACTACCACTACCTCATATCTCATTCACTCGCTACTCCCACAGCCTACTTTACTTACTTCCAGTTACTACCACTACTATGACTTCAGTCCACCACTACTCCCATTCTATCTCTAATACACTCTTCCTCTCTCACACAAACACTCCACAGGCATCCTCCTTAACAATAGCCTCTGCACACCAGTCACGCTCGTCCTTCTCAGGTGTCTTCGACGTCCTCCTCTGCCACCGGTCCTCACCCAACTGCAGCCCACATCAAACAACTCCCAAGCTCCCTCTTATATATCCCTCCCCCTCACTGGATTGGCCACTTACCCTACCAATGGCTCACCTTGCTTTCAAGGGATGCAACAGGGGAGGGGTTGGGGGTTAAATAAGAGCCTTTAACCCTCTTGGTGAGCTGGCGCTTCTCCTTTGCTAGTCTGTGGTTTTTCTTGCGATGATGTTATGCAGGGTGACGCCAGCTCCTGACATGGTACCGTCCTGGCAGGTAAGGATATAATGGGAGGAGGAATGTCTACACATACTCTAGCACCCAGGGTTATTGGGGCTTGCCTCCCTCCCACCCTTGACAGGGCTGGATCAACGGCCCTGTCACATACCTCGACCCTTTCTCCAAAGTTGTCTTCTCATTCTCCAGACTCTCCCTGTGGGCTAACTATCTGAGGACAGAGTGGCAAAATATACATTGGCTTGTTTTATTCCTGCCCGATGTTCTACCATTAATGGAAAAGGCTGTAAGGCCCAGAACCATTCCAAAACACAGGAATTGGCGTCTTTATTGCGAGCCATCCACACAAGTGGAGCATGATCAGTCACCAATCGGAACTTGCTCCTGGTAAGATAATAGCTCAGACAATAAACAGCCCATTTTGTGGCTAATGCTTTTAATTCATCAACAGAATAGTTGATTTCTCTGGGTTGGTGCTTTCGACTTATGAAAATGGCTGGTTTTTCCTATTCTCCTTCTATCTGCGAAAACCGCAAGGTTCCTGTCTATCACCGCTACTCTTTAACATCTTCTCCAAACTTTTATGCAATATGCTTAAAACCATGGGAGTCTAGTTCACAAATTACACTGATGACACCCAATTGGTCTTTGAATTGACTCGATCATATGAAAGGAATGTGATGAGATTTAATGAGGTGTTTAATGCCATAAAAAAATGGATGGCCAATAACTCCCTTGCCCTTAATGAGGCAAAAACCGAACTGCTCATCCTTGGCACACCTCAGAAAGTAGGTAAGCTAAACCAACAATTTAAAATATTTAAGATTAATGACAGCTTCATTGAAGTATCTGAGCATGTCAAGACTTTGGGAATCTTCATGGATTCTCATCTCTCGTATAAAAGACATGTCTCTTATCTAAGATCCTCATGTGCATTATACACAAATCTCATCTGGCAAATACGTCCTTTCCTATCTGAGAAAAACGTAGCCCTGATTGCAGGAGCTATAATTAATTCCAAGTTGGATTACTGTAACAGCCTCCTAATGGGCATGTCTAAGGTAACATCACAAAACTACAGACCACACAAAAGGGCACAGTAAGGGTCGTATTTGGACTAAATAGACGGGAAAACATTTCTAAAACCAGAAGAAAACTTCACTGGCTCCCGGTACGACAGCGTATAAAATTCAAGTGCTCAGTTACGATCTATAAATGCCTGACGGGGTCTGCCCCTACCTATCTCTCTAAGAGACTAACCAAGGCATCAGTACGTAGAAGTCTTTGATCTAACAGCAAAAATATCCTATATCACCAACGGAAAATGTTGACCAAAATTGGCGGTACTAACTTTGTTCACTGGGCCCCCACGATTTGGAACCCTCTGCCCCCGGGATAAAAGAGAGTGTCTCCCTTACCATCTTTAAAAAACTACTCAAGACTCATCTTTTCGACAAAGAGTAAACCTAACCGCCTCTGGCCTTTTTACGGATGCTTGACTCTTTTTTTGTTCCATGTTGTCTGTCTTCGTGAGCGCCTTAAGGCCCATGGGCGATGGGGCGCTATACAAAAACAAAAATAGATAGATAGATAGATAACCTATCTCCACGTAAGGTACATGAAAGGTAGTAAAATCACGTGAATGTGCAAATAAATCATGGATATTCACCATGATGATGTCATTATGGTACATCATGCAACTCATCCGTAATTCTTTTATTTTTGAACTTTATTCATAATAGCTATCTCTCCAAGCAAGTATGAAAATGTTGTCAAGAGCTTCACAGCCCATCTGCTTGAAGTGCAGCTAATGTTTACATTTCATCATCGTTATGTAACCTCAGAGTTAATTCCCCATAGTGTTTTACAAAAACATAATCAAGACAATCACGTTGGCTGTTAAATAATTAACAGAATACAGGATTTACAGTGATATCAATTTCATGGTCCAAATCAAAACGCAAAACATTATTCTTCTCTATATTTCCAGAGCATTTTTGGACATTGACATTATGTTAGTTAAAAGGGAAATTTCAAATGCAACAGCAAGCATTAAACACAAGATTAAAGAATAAAAAGTAGAATACATGACTTTCAGTGGTGTGGATTTCCCAGTTCTAATCCGTTCCCAAACATTTACTCATCTTTACCTTTCCCCACCAATTATGGACATATTTATGATGTTTATTAGTAGAGAGATTCAGGGGCTGATTCATGGAATTATTTGTGCTGAAAAACGGTGATTTGTGCGCCATTCTGCCCGCAAATCCCCATTTGTTAAACAGGGGTTTGCGGGCAGAATGGCGCACAAATTCCCGTTTCTCTGCACAAATAATTCCATGAATCAGCCCCTTAATGTTTATGACTGCAGACTCACCACAAAGTAGTTGTAATTTGTGATAATCATTAAGACCTCTTGGAATCAGTGTATCTAAACAATCTATTCAAAATGCCTCGCATTGGGATAATAGTTTCTCATAATTCCCTCCTCTTGTTGATATTTGGACACTACTTCTAAAACACAATTTTGCATATGTGTGATATTATGGTTGTTCTCTACAAAATGTCTAGATAACAGTGAAATGCAGTTTTTCAATCTGATAGTTGAGCAGTGTTTGTTCCATCTTGTGACTTTACGTGTGGTTTTCCCTGCATTGAATTCCCCGCAAGGGCGTTCTATTGCATAAATTACTCCTTGCAAATAACAGGTGTCAAAGTGACATAGCATTATTGTTTTACCTTTTAATGGATGATGAATAAAAGGACATTTGGAGTTACAACTGCCACAGTTCCAATATGGGAAAGTACCTTTTGTAAGTGTCTATAATGTAGATTTGTGACTCCAAATTAGTTTGTTCCCGTGATCACCAGTTCTTGCTGAAGGTTATGACTTCTTCTAAATGAAAAGATAGGACCTTCAGGGAAAAAGTTTATTTAGTGATCTCTCTTGAGCAACCATTTGCCAATGCTTCTTAATAGTTTTTATGAAGACCTCTACTTTGTTCAGAAAATGTTGTGACATAAATCAAATCAGGAAATGTGTTTCTGATTGTAGATGTTAATAGAGTTTGTTTATCCTTCAATATAATTGTAGCTTTGGCTTGGTCAATGCAATGCACATGTTTTCATAGTCTTGATCTCTGAATTTATCTGACATAGGCCCTCATTACAAGGTTGGATGTCTGGAAACAACGTGCTGGTAAAACCGATTACCAGCACACATTCCGGACTGCCGCACTACGAGAGGGGAAGCTGGCAACAGTGTTGCCGGTAACAACATACCCTTTGTTACCATTGCCAGAGGCACAGGTCATGCAAACTGTGAGATCCCCCAGAACTAGGGCCAGAAACACCGGCACCATGGAAACAAGGTGGCATTACAACAGCAGACCTCCCAGAAACACTGCCACAAAAATGCCAGTGCCACCGTGGAAACAGTGCCACCGCGGAGCAGGCGGTTACCAGGCGCAGGTGTGCAGGAACAGGCCACAGGTTCACCCAATTGACCCAGCTGCACACAATGAGCACAGGGACTAGTGAAAAGGACCACACACACCTTCCAACACAACCATGCTGCCACTCGTAGCAGCAGTCATGGAGGTGCTGCATGCAGGAATGCAGCTCTATGAGCAGGAGGTGGAACAGTGGCAACAGGCTGAGAGGAGGAGGAGTAAGAGGCATAGGAGGAGGAGGATCCAGAGGAACAATGGGCAGCAAGTAGTGCCCCGGAGGCGTGCACTCATACCCCGCACAAGTGCCACACCCTGGTCCCTGACTGGCAGGAAGATCCACACACTCTACTGCCTGAACAGGGAGACCATCCTTGCAATAGTGGACCTCATCAGGGATGACAACCAGAGCGTAATTGGCATTTGGACTGCCATACCCTCTGCCCCTGTTGAAGGTGGTGTCTGTGCTGCATTTCCTTGCCACGGGCACATTTCAGCACACAGTCAGGGAGCTGCATGGCATCTCGCAGCCAAGATTTTCAAAAGTGCTTGTGTAGGTCTTCGGTGCCCCCCTGTGCCATGTGTCCCAGCATGTGTCCCAGCACATCTCCTTACTAAGGACACAGACCCAAGTGAATGCAACCAAGGTCCGGTTCCATGACAAATGTATTGGGTGCACTGGACTGCACAAACATTGAGCTAGTGGTCACCCATCTCACAGAGGAGGTGTATCGGAACAGGAAGCTGTACCACCTGTGATTCGGACATATGATATGATATGGCATTCATAACACGCCTGTACACAAGTGTTTCTGGGCGCGACAAGACAAGGAGGGGAAACATAAGGAGGACAAAACAATGATCTTAATAGGGCCTGTGTCATTCAGATTGTGCAAGTGTAGGGAAGTGGAAGGGGAGAAGTGCCTGGGGGCGGGGGGAGAAGTGCAGGTAACTCAAAAGGGCAGCCAGTGTGTGGCTCAGTGCAGGTAACTCAAAAAAGAGAAGCCAACCGGTGGCTCAAAAGTGCAGAGAGAAGGGACTTTAGGGTTGAACATACAGACCACAAGTGCTACGGGAGCCGAGAGTCAGTGCAAGGTGCAACTGGACATTCAGGAGCCTGGGCCCAAGTTCAGAGGGTAGTAAGGTGACCAGTGCGTGGAGCAGTCAGGACATCAGTAGGGGAGAGGAAGAGAGAAAGTGGAAGCAAAGAGGAAAGTCTTGAGTTGCTTTTGAACTGGATGTGTTTCTGCTCAGGTTTGAGTGAGGTAGGGAGGCTGTTCCAGAGGGAGGCCCCAGCTGAAAATAGAGATCTACCCTCAGCTCTCTGCTTGGAAAAGCAACTAACCCTCAGAGAGTTGGAGTTGGATGACCAGAGAGCTTGCCATGGGAGATGTTTAGGAAGAGAGAGTTGGAGGTAATGTGGTTCCAGGTCCCAGAAAGCATTGTGGATGTTGCACAGGGTCTTGAACTTAATCCTTGCCACCACTGGCAGCCAATGAACAGATTTCAGTGCTGGAGAGATCCGATGTCCCTGGGCTTGAGGCCAGGGACAAGTCTTGGAGTCCTGTTCTGGATAAGTTGTAGAGGTCGGAGAGTAGAGGCAGGAAGATTTAGAAAGAGGCTGTTACAGTAGTCCAGCCTAGAGAGGACCAGAGCTCTGGAGACAGTGAGCTTCTGGGGGAAAGTGAGGAAAGAAAGAATACCTCTGAGGAGGTACAGCTGATAGTTTGACTTCTCAGAGATGTCAGAGATTTGAGGAGAGAATGAGAGGGTGGAGTCGAAGATGACGCCAAGGTTCTTAACCTCATAAGTAGGGGCAGGAAGAGAGCTCAGAGTGGATGGCCAGAGAGAGAGGAAAGGAGGGAGCTGGTGTTCCGATGATTAGGATCTCAGTCTTACTGGCATTAAGGCAGAGATTATTGGTGGCACACCATTCCTGAATTGCGGTCAGACAATCTGGAATGAGAGAAGGAGAAGAGGCGGCTGAGGGTAGCCTGAATGAGATCTGGGTGTCATCTGCGTAACCCTGAAAGTTGGAGCAGAAGGAAGCAATGCAGTGGGCAAGAGGTGCCAGGTATTGGTTGGAAAGCCAGGAAAGAGCTTAGACCCCTGAGGGTACCACAAGTAGAGAGAGAGGTAGAGGGGGGGGAAACCCCAGTTGGACCTGAGAGGGTCGGTCAGTGAGAAAGGAGGTCAGTGAGGCTAGGGCCTGAACGGGTTATTACGGAGGCAATTGAATAGGATGGCATGGTTGACCATATCAAAGGCAGAAGAAAGATTGGGGAGAATGAGGACAGAAGAAAGGTTAGAATCAAGGATGGAGAGTTTGTCTTAATGGGTGTTCAGGAGAGCAGTTTCTGTGCTTCTGGCAGCTCTGAAGCCAGACTGGTGCTCATGGAGACAACAAACAGAGGCAGCTCTGAAGCCAGAATGGTGGTCATGGAGACAACCAACAGAGATCACACACTGCTGCTCACACATTCTGGGATCAACACATGACTCCATGATTCTGCATAATAGCACACTGCCTGGGTACATGGTATGTTACGGTGGACAGTGGACCTGGGTATTGGGTGAGTCAAAGTATCTACACACACAACATTGCATGTGCACAGGGCCATTGGGGGGGGGGTCCACTGTCACCAGTGCATGGCTCACAGGCACCATGCAAATGGAGGCACACAATCTGCATGCAAAAGTGGGGGCCCATGACTGGTATGTACCACATGAGTATACAGACTGACACACCAGCACATTTTGGGCACCGGTGGACAGGCACATGTAATGCACCACAGGTACCAGAATGCATCACTCCCATGTCACAAAGCACAGCATGTCCTCACTATGCCCCAGCCACCACCACCAACTCATCCCTGTGAGTGGGATCCTACACATGTCCAGACAAACACCTGTCACTGGGTGCAGCAAGGTGATTGATGGGCCGCAAGTCACAAACCCAGATACATGTGTCAGAACACCACATCGAAACATGCATGGACTGCCCAGTCACCACAATGACATGTCCCTCCCTTTCTCCCTTTCCATGCAGGTGATTCTGGCTACCCCTTACTCTCATTGTTGGTGACTCCTGTGAGACACCCACGGAGTCATCAAGAAACAGCGTAAAATCATGCATGCATAAGAACAAGGACCACAATTGACCAGACCGTTGGCCTGTTGAAAGCACAGTTTTGTTGCCTTCACTGCTCTGGTGGGGCACTGATGTTCAGGCCAGTGAAAGTTGGCAAGATAGTCCAGGCCTGTGTCATGCTGCACAATATGTGCATCAGGTGGACATGTACATTTCGCACATGGACATGCCTCCTGCGGACGATGAAGATGACAGCAAAGTTGATGCAGCTGCAGACATTGGATAACGCCACAACAGAGATAACCTGGATGGTTTTGCAAACCGCTAGGCCCTCATACAGAACTACATCTGAGCACGCAGCACCTGCACACGACCAATGGCACACACTGCATGTGAATCTGCGTACAAATAAAGCACTCTACTACACAAAATGAATGGCTGCACGTGAATTCATATGCAGAACCATGTGTAGTTGTGCATAAACACTCAACGAGACACTTGTTTCCACCACCCCCATTCCCCTACTGTCCTCACCCACTCTGCCCCCCACACTCCTCCCCCACTCTCCCCCCAACTCACCCCCAACTCACCCACCCCAACTCACCCTCCCGTATACACCATCCCAACAACACTTCCTTGTAAGTAACAGTGTCACTGTCTGTGCCTAGCTCACTTCTGTGGTTTCTTTGCACCTGACCTTCCCTTTTGTGGAGAGCCTGACAGGCACATGGACCGGCACCTCGGGCTGTTCTTTTGTGAGCTGGCAGGAGTGGAGAATGATGAGGGTGGGTCTGAACCTGCCATGTCCCTGCACTCCAGTGCCGCCTGCAGGGAAAGGCCGAGGGTCTCAGCCATTGCTCAGATGGCCATGTTCCCCTCTCTCACCCTATGTCCTAGCTGGACCATTTCACATGAAGACCGGCCCAGGGCACGGGCACAGAGCCAGCCGGTGGCCTGCACACTCTCTCGGATGAATCCTGTCTCCACCTGCATCAGCCTGACCTCCTCCAGGTGCTGGTGCACAAGTCCTGTCATCTGTTCACGCTGTTCCTCGATACGGTGTAGGGATGTCTCTGATGCTTGGGATGGGTGGTGGAAGTGGGCTGCGTATGCCACAGGGGCTGAATGAGGGGCGGTGGTAGGGGTGTGCTCCTATGTCCTCTCAGTCGTGTCCCCGGCTGTCTGCCCAGCATCATCGTCCGTGAATCCTGCCATGTACAGGGGTGCAGGTGGGGGGGAATGGGTATCCTGGTGGTGCTTCCGTAGGGGCAGTAGGAGCAGTGGCAGGGCTTGCAGTCTGAGCCTCTGTAGGGGCAGCATGAGTAGCTGCAGGGCCTGCAGGCTTAGTCTCTGTAGGGGCAGGTGGCAGACTCGCTGGGTCTGTGGCTTGCGTTGTCAGTGCTGTTGTTGGCTTTGCAGCGGTGTGGCATGGCATCACTCTCCTCTTCCGTGTGGCTGTCCGTGAGGCAGTTGGGTGGCCTGATCACTGTCAGAGGATGTGCCTGTGGGTGCAAGATGGCCATGCCGTTAGTCACCTCTGTGCCATCCCATGTCCTTGCTACATGCAGTTCAAACAGCATGTGACATGATGCATGTACATGGTGTCTACAGCTCATGCATTGAAGAATCATGTGGTGCATGTACACAAGTGTCATCAGTCACCACAGGCAAGATGGTGGTGGATATGGGAGGGCAAATCAGGAGATACGGGCGTACTGGGCCTTGTGTCATTGTTACAGTGCAAGTACAGGGCATAATATTGTGCATGGGAAGAAGGGATCAGGGTACTAGGATATGAGGGGGCATGATGTAGGGGGTGGTAGCCACAGGGGCAGGTGCAAAGGGTGAAAGGGTGGGAGTGCAGTACAGTGCGAAGGAAGGGCTGGCCCAGATTCGGGCGGGTACAGGGAAAGGTGGCCCTTGACAAGGGCCTTGAGGGATGCTGGGTGTGACTGGTCGTGGATGGGCTGGCAGCAGTGTGTCTCATGAGGCAACATGCCCCAGACAGACTTGTATATGGGTAAGGGGGTCTTTGTATTTTACCGTACAGCCAGAGGGAGCAAGTGTAGGGATGCCAGGGCTGGGGGTAGCCTGGGCCTAGGTTGATAGACGCTACATTATTCTGGATTTGTATGAGGGGTCAGAGGGCGGCAAGAGCTACAATGTATGAGGGCTGCAGCTGTTGTCATGCCCAGTGGGAACCAGTGCTCTGGAGATATTGGGCTCCTGTGGGTAGGTGAGGTAGGGGATGGTGCCTCTGAGATGCTGGTGCTGTGTGTCTGGCACTTGCCATGGGTTGTTTTGTGCGGATGCGAGGTGTGGGATGGGTCAAAGCCATCAATAGGGTCTGTGGGCTCTCAGGGGTGTGTGGTGAGGGCTCCAATGGAGGGTGGCCAGGGAGTGGTTGGGTGTCAGGGCACAGCCGTCAAGGTGAGGGGCTTCTCTGTCTTGCTGGTGTTGAGGCAGGGATCATCAACAGTCCACGTTGCATGATTGGCAGTCAGGCAATCATGTTTGGGAGGGGATGGAGAGCCAGACCAGGATGGGAGTCTGTAGGTGGGCATTGTGCCATCAGCATGACACTGGGAGTGGGGTACAATGGTGTTGATCAAGTGAGCCAGAGGTGCGAGGTAGGTGTTGTGAGGCCATGGGGTTTGAATGGTGCCCTGAGGGACGCTACAGGTGGGGCAGTGATGTGGACTGGTGGGGAGGGCACTGTCACTCTTGGGGGTGTTGGTCAGACAGGTAGCCAGTCAACCATGCCAGTGCCAGGTACATCAGGGTGCTTTGGATGCACCCATGTGTGTGTGTGTGTCACAGGGGCAGATTGATGGTGGTGCATGCATGCTGCCTTGGAGAGTGTGTCTTGTGTATGTGTTGATTTTCATGTCGTCAGTGTCTGCACATAACCTGTACTCATGTCGGCAGATTTGTGTGTATAGAACGGGGTAATGTTTGGGCACACTAGACCAACGGCTATGATAGATTGGCCACTGTATGGGTTGGATATGGTCTATTGTCATGCAGTTGGTGGAAATGTGTCTAAGTGTTGTGCAATACATTTGCATGCCTGCTGTCATTAATTGGGTGCTGCACATTATACTCACTGCCATCTGCTTGTGTCCTTGTGTCAGCCTCCCCCGCTCCAACTCCCTCAATGCCTTTGAGATGCAGCACAGGGCTGCATGTCTCCTTCAACTTGATTGAGGGACCCGTCCCGCCTCCAATTGTGGCAATCTTTTGGATTGAACGGGACGTGGCCCGCAGTTGACACCTTCTGTGCCACCTTCTCCCATATTGCACTCTTTCTCAGTTGGCTTGACCGCCTGTGGTCTGTTGAAAATAGCTCCCCAGCATTGGCCACAATTGTGTGAGTTAGCACAGGCAGTTCCTTCTCTGAGAAGAGTGGTTTTCTCTGGCGGACATCTGGGACATGTGACTTCGATGCTGCAGACATGATGCTGGTGTTACAGTGACCAGAAGGTAACAAGAAGTGGGTGATTTTATATGGAATGAGCTTTTCAAGATGGCCATCGCCGAGTTTCCAATTCCTGCAATGACATTGTTTCCAGTCACAGTGTTTACATTGCCAGTGTTTCCGTAGTATACGTGCTGGTACGGTGCCACCAGTAATTTCGGTGTAAAAGTGTATGCTGCCGGTGTTTCTGTCATGCCGGTGGCACTGTTTCTGGCATCCCAGAATGCTCGCTCCTGAGAAACACTGGCAGTATACCGGCAAACTTGTAATGAGGCCCATAATGTCTAATTGTTTGACTAGTACATCTTCTTCTGAAATAATAAATTCAACCTCAAAAAACGAACTATAGTGTCTGATGCATACCACAGTTGTTATGATTGTTATTATTATTAAGGTATTTATTGATGCAAACCTAGCTTTGGGAAGCAACGGAGCTCTATACAATCATAGAGGAGAACATGGTGATGGAAGCAAAGAAACAGGGAGCAAGGAGCTAACAATAGGGGAGGGGGAGTAGAATCAGTTGGTAGCAAGTGATCTACAAGCACCTAGGTGAGGAAAGAGTAGGGAGCAGATCACCCAGTCTCAGGTAAGGTGGGCAGTGGCGGGTGCGTGGGCCCAGGTTAGGAAGGAGCCATTCCATGATGAGGTGGTTCTTGGGCTATGTCCTGAACTCTAAAAGCGAAGGGACAAGCATGATGTTGATGGGGATGAGCTCCAGAGGCTTGGGGCATAGACAGAGAAAGTCTGTCTTCTGGTTCTTTCCTTTATTTTATTTTATTACATTTGTTACTCGCCCAGACCCTTGGATATCACGGCAAAGTTACAGACAGCTTGATATATGAATAAATTACAAAGCATCACATTGGCCAATGATAGTTGGAAAGACATATACATGAGCAGTACAGAGAGTATATATTCATGACATAAGCATATATGCAGGGAAAGCTATATTTACATCAGAATAAAATGGCTATGTTATTGCTCTTGATTAAATAGCCAAGTCTTCTTTAGTTTTTTTAGTCCAGTGAGGGTTGTCTCATTTTTGATGTGGAGTGGCAGAGCGTTCCAGTCTTTGGGGGCTAAATACTGAAAGCTAGCACCTCCTGCTCTGGTCTTTTTAATGTGGGGGATTGCGGGTAGTGAGAGATTATTAGATCTTAAGGTTCTGGTAATCACTTTTTTTGTTATTACGTGGTTTAGGTATATGGGTGCATTTTCATGTAGACATTTGAAAGTGGTCCACAGGGCTTTGAATAAGCCAATGGTGTTTTTTTCTAGTGTTAGATATGTGCTCATATTGCTCATATTTTCCTATTCACAGGGCTGCCTTGAGGGCTTTATTTTGTATTAATTGCAATTTATTAAGCTTAGTGGCTGTGGTGCCTAGAAATAGTATGTTGCAGTAGTCGAGTCTTGATAATATCAGAGCCCTGGCTAATGTGATGCAGTTGGCATGGATCAGGAATTGGCGGCTGAGTGATAGAAGCTTAGACGTATAGGACGTGGAAGAGAAGAGAGCACTGATGTGTTTGGTCAAGGATAGATTTGAATCTAAATACATACCTAGTGTTTTTACATGTTTGAGAACTGGGTTGATAGTTCTGTCTATATTGATGGTGGCATAGTCGGGCTGGAGGGCATTTATTTTGGCTTGTGAACCCACAATGAGGATCTCTGTCTTTTCGTCATTAAGACAGAGGCTATTTAAGGCCATCCAGTTTTGGATTATGGAGTACATTTTATTTATAGTGGAAGTGTCTTGTGTGTAGTTCCCTGTGAGTGTGATGTGGCTCTGGGTGGCATCTGCAAAATGTGTGTAGATGACACCCATATCATCCAGGGCTGAGAAGAGGAGCTTCGTGTAGATGTTGTAAAGGGTGGGGGATAGGCAGGATCCTTGTGGGACACCTATGGGGACTGGTATGGGGTCTGCAGCTTCTTTGCTTATGGGGACTCTGGAGGTTTGTTCAGCCAGGAATGATTTAATCCATGTAGTGGCATCCTTGGAAAAGTTAAAATCTTTAGCTAGGGTGGAGCAGAATGTGTTATGGTTGACAAGGTCGAACGCTGCAGATAGGTCTAGTAGAAGGAGGATACAGAGCTTTCCTGAATCTCTGATAGAATCCATTTGGATTTTGAGGTCCAGAAGGGCTGTTTCAGTACTATGGTTGGGGCGGAAGCCAGATTGTCTGGTGCCAAGGAGTTGGTTATGTTCCAAGTGTACTTGGACTTTGTTGTATGCTATTTTATCAAGGATTTTTATTAAGAATGGGACTGTTGTTATTGGTCTATAGTTTGTGGGCACAGTGGGGTCAAGATTAGGCTTTTTTAGTAGAGGGATAACCCAGGCTTCTTTGATGCTAGCTGGCACTATATTTTTGTCAAAGGAGGCATTTACACATTTTGTTATGATGGGTGTCAGTGCGTGGGCACAAGATTTTACTACTTTTGCAGGGACGGAGTCTTCCTTGCAATTGGATGCTTTGAGTTTGGAGATGGTGTTGAACACTAAATCTTGTGAAACAGGTCTGCGTTGGAAAGTAGGTTTGGTGTTACTGATATTGGTGGGAGGGTGGCCGTCAGTGGCATATTTATCTGCTAGGAGTTGTTTTTTGCTTTGGATTTTATTTTGAAGGAGGTTCATCTTTGTGGCAAGTGCGTCTTGGATCCTGGTACACCATTCTTTACTAGTATTGGTACAATTGGTGAGGGGTGTTGGATTTTCCAATTCTTTTAGTATTGTGAAGAGTTATTTGAAGTCGGATGCAGCATTATTGATCCAAGTGTTAAAGGCATTGGCTTTATGTGATGATGGCTTTTTTGTAAATTATATTAGCTTCCTGGAAGGCTGATTCATTTTCTGGTGAAGGAAGTTTTCTAAAAATATGTTCATGGGCCCGTTTGGTTCTCCTGATAGCGACTAATTCCTCATTGAACCAGAAGCATGAGCGTTTTTCTGAGCGCTTGGTTTTGGTAATGAGTGGGGCTACAACATTGATGGCTGATGTGAGTCAATTGTGATATGCGTCTGCTAGTGAGTTGGGGTTGTCGTCAGGAATGGAGAGTGTATGTGGTGCATTAAGAAGCAATGGTTCTAGTGATTCAGGAGTGTGTTTACGAAGGTTTCTGGTTTAATAGGAATTGGGAATCCCCTCCTTAGCAATGGGAGCAATGGAGTTAACGGTGAACATGATATTATAATGGTCTGACCAGTCTAAAGGTGAGATAGAGTCAATAGAGATGTCTGTGTTGGGCGAGAGAATCCAATCCAGGGTTCTTCCTTTGGAATGTGTGGGGGAGTTCACTAGCTGGCTGAAACTCATGTCCTTCATGGCGGAGTGCAGGGCTTCTGCTTTATGATCCTGACTATCATTAAATCCCAAATTCAAGTCTCCCAAAAGTATGCATTTGGCATTAGGTTTAATGATGGGTGCCGATAGTAGCGGGATGTCAACCTCTGTCTGATTATTGGAACTGGGGGCTCTGTAGATGACTACTACATTGATAGTTGTCTTTTCATCTATAGGAGGTTTGGCTAGTAGGGTTTTGTGTCCTTTTAGGCTTTTGGTTTGGTATGATTTTAGATTAAGTTTAGTTTTGCAATGATGGCTAATCCACCTCCATGCGAGTGGGTTCTGTCCATTCTAAAGATGGTATAGTCTGGGGGAATGGCAATGGTGAGGTGGGGGCCCGAGGCTTGGTGAAGCCATGATTCAGTAATATCTAGGATATCCAGTTTAGATTCTACGATAAGGTCATACATTTCAATAGCATGAGCTCCTAGAGAGCGAGCATTTATGAGGGAACATTTGAGTGTAGAGGGTGGTTTTGGGGTTTGGGTTTCTTCTGTTGTTGTGGTTACTTGTTTGCGCATGGTAGTTGTTGCAGAGTTGATTTTAGGTGTGGCAAAATGGCAGCTTGGCAGTGATTTGATATGGAGAGTAGTGGTTAGTGTATCAAGGGCTGTATGATACTTAGCATGGTGCTGAGTACGTATTCTTAGACATTGTCGTCTGTCATTCCCTGAGACAGGTAGGGATTGGAGTTCTGCTGAATTACTGTGCTTCTGTGTGTGTTTATTGTGCATGGTGGTAGAGGCATCAAGATAGGAAATTTGGGTGTTGGCCATCGGTTTGAGGATGGTGGCGTCATTTGTGATGGGTGGGAATGGTGATAGTGAGGGCAGAAAGGGTGTAGGGCATGGGATGGGATGGTGCCTTGGACAAGCTGGCTTAGAGAGCCCATTTTTGTGAATGCTGTAATGACTACCTAGGCAGGGATGTGGTTAGGTATAAGGTGGAATGGGAACATGACGATGGTCAACCAAACTAGCATGGTTGGGTGCAACTAGGTCCCTGTGTTGTTGAGGTTTAAGCAATACCAGAGGTATGAAAACTTAAGGAATTAATCGACTTGTAAGGAGTTATGATGGTTAGTCTATAAGCAATCAAACTAATACAAATCAAAGCACAACATCAGTTTCCCCACATTTGGCTAGTCCGCTCTACAGTACTCATTAATGATTCAGCATATATACAAACAAATTCTACCTAAATGCGCATATGAAGACACATTGTGCCAGAGAGAGAGAGAGACACATGGGATATATCAGTGCCGCTGTGCGAATCAGGGACACAGCGGCACTGTTGTTACATCTACATGCACAAGATATGAAATGAGTACGTGCTTACCAATTAAACCAGAAAGAATAATAGTGGGTAAGCAATTTCAATAGGATACGCGATTGACTGCAGGCCAGTTAATTGCATGCGTATTAACCATGTGATGTGTCTGTGTGTAGTATCCATCAGTTAGCAGGTAATAGTAGTGTATGGCTATCAGGTAGGATATGTAAACAGTAAGTCACGAGGCCTTGTCTATCCGTGGTTAATACGAATTTAAGCTAAGCAATCTCATCATATTGTGGCAATGGGAGATTAGTACAGTTATAGTAATGACAAGAGAACAGTAGAATGTGCAAGATATGGACTAGGTGAGTTACTGGCAAGAATTGTAACCATTAGAGAACAGCATCAGAACATTATGAATATGGAAGACTAGCAGTGGCTGTTCGGCAGGACGAGATGTTAGGCAATGGGCACAACGACAGATTTGTTAGGGTGGATGCCGGCGGTCTTATTACAGGAGCCATACATTACTCTCCATCAGTGGGTTCATGATGGGCTTAGAAAGTGGTGTGGGTTCAATTACAGGTTATAGTCAATAGTCAATGTTTATAGATAGGGCAGAGCTAGTTGTGCTCACGTCCCTTTCAATACGAAATAGTCTAAGATTGAAATATGCGCATCAACGCACATAATAGGCGCACAACAGGGCCTGTTCCCCCATGCCTTCTCCCCAGAGGGCCGGCTTCTGCTTCGCCGGCGGATGCTGGAAATTCAAATGGGAAGCATCTCCTAGCAACGACACAACGATTTCGTTGTGGCGGCCATTTTCTATACAGGCCGTCGGACGCGGATCTCAAAACAGCTGATCTTAGGCTTTTCCGAACGGATGGTGTTCGTAAGCAGCTGTTGCATGATTACTAGGTCTGATGCAATAGGGATTCTCATTCAGGTATCAGGGGCATAGAATTAGCTTCCTGAACCAGGGGAGTTCAAGTCTGCACATGTCCTTACCTCTGGTGGATCATAGACCTTTGGAGATGTTGAGTTTCTCTGTAAGATAGCTTAGCGAATTCAAGGGGACAACCTTGTAGATGATGGCAGTGCAGTTCGATGAGGGTCGGTGTGATGTGTTTTAATTTGCAGAGTCCTATGCTGCAGCATGCAGGACATGTCCCAGGGTTACCAAGGTAGTCGTCCTACGGCCTTCCAAAAGAGAATTGCCACTATGCAGGTGGGAAAGGACCAAGGCTTGGATTGCAGATCGGATGTCATTTCTCGGGATGAAGGGCTTGATTTTTTGCAGTAGAGAAAGTTGATACCAAGCCGTACTTGTCTTCCTTGCAATGTGCTGTTTTAAGGAAAGCTGTCTGTCAATGTCAGACCCAAGGGACTTGGCACAGGTAGCCAGTGGGGGTATGAATCCCTCGAGGTTAATAGCAGAGAGCCAAGTCTGGATCTCAGGGTGTTTAGGTCTGCACTGTCAACCTCCGATTCCCACGGTTCACCAATGGAGTGCCCTGTGGCTCATAATGTCATTATACCCTTGATGATAGGTATGTCTAAAGAAATGAAGACAGAAAACTATTTCTGATAAAGGACAAATCATTTCCATTGACTCACCCGAGCACCTATTTCAGGTTTTAGAGCTGGAAATAGACAAAGAGAGGGATTGTTTGCTCAAGAAATCTAACATGAGAATAATAACCATTTGAGGTGAAATGAGAGAGGCATCCTTTCTACAGAATATTAGTAGTGGTGGGCACAGCTGAGAAAGCTATGGTGCCTTGCCCCGATCTTTGTTTTTGAGATGAGGTGTCCCCTCCTTTTGTGGGCAAATGTCTTGTTTGGAAGGCAACCCCATTACTAACTTACGTAAAACAAAAGAGGTGATGGTTGGAAGGTTTGGGATTTAATCCTAACCTCTGGCATTGCTCTGGGCAACCCTCTAGACCATGGTTCTGCACCTGCCAAGCCATTACAAAAGGGGGAAGACCAAATGCTGAACTGCCTCTTTTGGGGTGGAACCAAGCCTGATTTGTATATGGTTGTTCTCCTTTTGTAATTGTAGAGGAGGAGTCAAATGCCTCTACCGGAAGTCCTGCCCCTATTTTGGAATTTGGAAATTGCAGCATGCATGACACCAATAATGGTACCTATCCCACGAAGAATTCTTGAAAATGGTATCCATTGAGAAAGCCCTACATGATGTACCCAAGGAGAAGTGTGAAGTGACAAAGGCAAGGGACTGGTGACATCACATGAAACAGAGGTGACGCACCAAGAAGAAATGCCAAGGAAGAGAGTATATAGACCTTGTAGAATCTGATGACGAAGTAAAGAATTGAGTAATAGAGATCCAAAAGCACAAAAGCCTCAGGAGTAATCTCTCTCGTCACAGTAGTGATATCCAGAGAATCAGGCATCAGGAGTACATCAGTAAGAATATCCCTCGTCATGGCGGTAATGTAGTTAAGTTTAAAGAGGACACTATACAACAAGAGCTGTCTGAATAATCTTCATAATGTCAGAGGACAAGGAAGAATTGCTGGAATTGTAAAGCAAGCTTTCAGAAGCCTTTGGGAACAAGTGAAGAGACTTTTGAGGACTATTGCCAAAGCATATCACAAGACAGCCCTCAAGGCTGTGCGAGGTGGGTCAGGAGAAGGGAGTCATTCTCCTGACCATACTCTCTTTGTTGAATCAGAAGCTGGCGCAAAAGATTATTGGAAAAACAATAGACTGAGCCAGTTTACCAGGTGAACTGAGTGATTCTCCTGGTTTTACTTTCATTTGGATGCTGAACTCTTTTGTAGATATGTGGTAGGGTTAGAGTAGGGCTTTGGACACCAGGCAAACCCTTTAAATTTAAACAAACATCCTGATGATGATCGCCTGAGTTGATATTTGTTTAGGTAGGGATAACCCGTTAGAAATAGGGAGAGGCAGGACCTTTTCTTTATCTTCACAAAAAAACGTTGAAACATGGCACACCTTTCTCCGACTCCTTAGTCCACCTCACCACGATGTGTATAAACAAGGGTTGGTTCCAACGCAACATGAGGTTGTTTTTAAAGACATTGGAAACACATAATTTTGCTGAGAGAGTGAGTAAACAGGAGGTGGACAGAAATTGAGACGTAGAGATAAGGATGGAAGTTGAAAAGCGAAAACCTAAGGCAGAGTGGGAGAGGAGCAGACATGCCAGGGAGAGGGCAGAGTTGGAGAGGGAAGAGTCCCAGGAGGAGGACACAGTGAAAGAAATCAGGGAGAGGACAGAGTTGGAGGAGGCAGCGATCCAGGAGGAGTGAGTAAAACAAGTGAGGGGGAGGTTGGAGCTGGAGGATGGAAATAATAATTAGGAGGAATGGAGCAGGGAAATAAGTTACGAGACAAAGAAAGGGGATAAGGCATAGGATACAGGAATGACACAGTTACTGAACTGGCAAATGCAGATTCTTGACTGCAACGTACTGGGGTTACTGGCACAGATTCTGGAGAAGCTAAAGTTAAGTACAGATCACCCTTGGCTTGGTGGTGGAATAAATATCATTGATTCTGACATCCACCCGGGACAGAGGAGGAGGAACTAAGCGTTCATCTGTCCATCGAGGTACAGAGCCCTGGAGAACCAGCTACTACCAACACCTGCATCCAGAGAGCTCTTTATATAAATGCAAATCTCAGAAAACGGTTGGTCATATAAAAATGTGGGAGTCAACAGCATAGGAAATGGGCCGGAACAAGACGGAGCGGTGCTCCAGCAAAGTTTGTGTCACCAGAGTGCTGCCAAAGCTGTGCTCTGCCCGAGGTCCGTAGCTAGCCTAGGAAACTGCCTTGGCTGTTCGCAACAGAGGCTCTCATGACGAACATGCTTTAGATGGCTCGGTAGGCACATGAAAAGGAATGCAGAAACAGCCTGGAGGAAGTCTCATGTCACGTTCAGAGGCTGTCCAAATTTGTATATTTGTATTGCAATTTTCAGATACATTTCTGTAAAGGTGAGTGTTGTGACTAATAAAAAACACAGAGCACAACTTCTATTACTCATTCAAAGGGTTACTTGCTGAATAATAAGCAAAGACCTATTCAAAATAAAAATGTGCTGTCTTTTGTTCTCAAAATGTTTTTTGCTTTTATGCAAATCGCCAGTCTTGTGTTCCATTCAAGAGATTAGGGGTTTTGTGATGTGCCTGGGCCACGCCCCTTGACCACGCCTCCTGGCCCCGCTGCCCCCTCCTCACAAAGAGGAGGACGTTCCCAGAGTATTTATATTCCATTTCTAGCACTAAGAAGTCACTAAGAGTCTAGACAAGAAAATGAATATATGTAGCTTTATTCACCACATATAAAAGAAGATGTTCTCTAAAGCTTCAGCAACTCAAAGAATATCAAACGCCTCCCCTGCTGGCTTATTAACTTGATCAAAAGGGCTCCTCTTCAAAATGTCATAAGAATGAATGTTGGTGTAACACCTTTTGCGCCAGAAGGGTACCATGTTTGTCTCTCCTGATGTTGTTGGGAGAATTCCCCCTCTAGGGCTTGAAGCTGTATCTCAGCCACGAGGTCTGATAGTAGCTGTTGCCTGATGTCAGTGGGCAGGGAATGCCACCGTGGCCTTCTGGGCTCAGTTTCCACATAGCTTCTTCTGAGGGTCTTATGAGCTCCATTCCTTGGGGCCTGATATCTGCTGCCTGCTCTGCTTCTGTGATTCTGACCCTTTTTGTCACCACACCATATGCGTATTACTCCTTTCACCATTTGTTCAGCCACTTCAGGTTGTGGCTTCACCTCTACACCCTGCCTTTGGCAATGTGTGCCCCCTCAAATCTTCTTCTTCTGGCTAGTTCTAACCTTATTAGTCTCCCCCTTCTCCTCCTGACCTCCAGCTGCCTCTGGATGATTCTTCCTGGACACCACCTGTTGTTACACTCCTTCCAACCCTCTCTATTCACATCCTGCTACCACCTGTTGGGTATTTCCTACTAACCCTTGATGTTCTCATCCTTTAAACCTCTGCTGTTCTCCTCCTTCCACTCCCAGCTGGATGCTTCTTTTCACCCGCCGCTGTTCTCCTCCTTTCAACATCTGCTGTGCATTCATCGCCACCTCCCCTTCTGTAATCCTTCCCTTCGTTCTCTATTCCTCTTCTCCTTCTCGTAGCTCTGTCTCCCAATGCCAGGGTGTTCCAAACTGTGTTCGTCATCTGTTCCAAACAGCTATATTGTCCTTCATGGCGGAGTGCAGGGCTTCTGCTTTATTATCCTGACTATCATTAAATCCCAAATTCAAGTCTCCCAAAAGTATGCTTTTTGCATTAGGTTTAATGATGGGTGCCAATAGTAGCGGGATGTCAACTTCTGTCTGATTATTGGAACTGGGGGCTCTGTAGATGACTACTACATTGATAGTTGTTTTTTCATCTATAGGAGGTTTGGCTAGTAGGATTTTGTGTCTTTTTAGGCTTTTGGTTTGGTATGATTTTAGATTAAGTTTAGTTTTGCAATGATGGCTAATCCACCTCCATGCGAGTGGGTTCTGTCCATTCTAAAGATGGTATAGTCTGGGGGAATGGCAATGGTGAGGTGGGGGCCTGAGGCTTGGTGAGGCCATGATTCAGTAATGACTAGGATATCCAGTTTAGATTCTACGATAAGGTCATATATTTCAATAGCATGAGCTCCTAGAGAGCGAGCATTTATGAGGGAACATTTGAGTGTAGAGGGTGGTTTTGGGGTTTGGGTTTCTTCTGTTGTTGTGGTTACTTGTTTGGGCGTGGTAGTTGTTGCAGAGTTGATTTTAGGTGTGGCAAAATGGCAGCTTGGCAGTGATTTGATATGGAGAATAATGGTTAGTGTATCAAGGGCTGTATGATACTTAGCATGGTGCTGAGTACGTATTCTTAGACATTTTCGTCTGTCATTCCCTGAGGCAGGTAGGGATTGGAGTTCTGCTGAATTACTGTGCTTCTGTGTGTGTTTATTGTGTATGGTGGTAGAGGCATCAAGATAGGAAATTTGGGTGTTGGCCATCGGTTTGAGGATGGTGGCGTCATTTGTGATAGGTGGGAATGGTGATAGTGAGGGCAGAAAGGGTGTAGGGCATGGGATGGGATGGTGCCTTGGACAAGCTGGCTTAGCGAGCCCATTTTTGTGAATGTTGTAATGACTACCTAGGCAGGGAGTGTGGTTAGGTATAAGGTGGAATGGGAACATGACGATGGTCAACCAAACTAGCATGGTTGGGTGCAACTAGGTCCCTGTGTAGTTGTGGTTTAAGCAATACCAGAGGTATGAAAACTTAAGGAATTAATCGACTTGTAAGGAGTTATGATGGTTAGTCTATAAGCAAGCAAACTAATACAAATCAAAGCACAACATCAGTTTCCCCACATTTGGCTAGTCCGCTCTACAGTACTCATTAATGATTCAGCATATATACAAACAAATTCTAACTAAATGCGCATATGAAGACACATTGTGCCAGAGAGAGACAGACACATGGGATATATCAGTGCCGCTGTGCGAGTCAGGGACACAGCGGCACTGTTGTTACATCTACGTGCACAAGATATGAAATGAGTACGTGCTTACCAATTAAACCAGAAAGAATAATAGTAGGTAAGCAATTTCAATAGGATACGCGATTGACTGCAGGCCAGTTAATTCATGCGTATTAACCATGTGATGTGTCTGTTTGTAGTATCCGTCAGTTAGCAGGTAATACTAGTGTATGGCTATCAGGTAGGATATGTAAACAGTAAGTCACGAGGCCTTGTCTATCCGTGGTTAATACGAATTTAAGCTACGCAATCTCATCTTATTGTGGCAATGGGAGATTAGTACAGTTATAGTAATGACAAGAGAACAGTAGAATGTGCAAGATGTGGACTAGGTGAGTTACTGGCAAGAATTGTAACCATTAGAGAACAGCATCAGAACATTATGAATATGGAAGACTAGCAGTGGCTGTTCGGCAGGACGAGATGTTAGGCAATGGGCACAACGACCGATTTGTTAGGGTGGACGCCGGCGGTCTTATTACAGGAGCTGTACATTACTCTCCATCAGTGGGGTCATGATGGGCTTAGAACGTGGTGTGGGTTCAATTACAGGTTATAGTCAATAGTCAATGTTTATAGATAGGGCAGAGCTAGTTGTGCTCACGTCCCTTTCAATACGAAATAGTCTGAGATTAAAATATGCGCATCAACGCACATAATAGGCGCACAACAGTGCCTGTTCCCCCATGCCTTCTCCCCAGAGGGCCGGCTTCTGCTTCGCCGGCGGATGCTGGAAATTCAAATGGAAGCATCTCCTAGCAACGGCACAACGCTTTCGTTGTGGTGGCCATTTTCTATACAGGCCGTCGGACGCGGATCTCAAAACAGCTGATCTTAGGCTTTTCCGACAGATGGTGTTCGTAAGCAGCTGTTGCATGTTTACTGGGTCTGATGCAATAGGAATTCTCATTCAGGTATCAGGGGCATAGAATTAGCTTCCTGAACCAGGGGAGTTCAAGTCTGCACATGTCCTTACCTCTGGTGGATCATAGACCTTTGGAGATGTTGAGTTTCTCTGTAAGCTAGCTTAGCGAATTCAAAGGGACAACCTTGTAGATGATGGCAGTGCAGTTCGATGAGGGTCGGTGTGATGTGTTTTAATTTGCAGAGTCCTATGCTACAGCATGCAGGACATGTCCCAGGGTTACCAGGGTAGTCGTCCTACAGCCTTCCAAAAGAGAATTGCCACTATGCAGGTGGGAAAGAACCAAGGCTTGGATTACAGATCGGATGTCATTTCTCGGGATGAAGGGCTTGATTTTTTGCAGTAGAGAAAGTTGATACCAAGCCGTACTTGTCTTCCTTGCTATGTGCTGTTTTAAGGAAAGCTGTCTGTCAATGTCAGACCCAAGGGACTTGGCGAAGGTAGCCAGTGGGGGTATGAATCCCTCGAGGTTAATAGCAGAGAGCCAAGTCTGGATCTCAGTGTGTTTAGGTCTGCACTGTCAACCTCCGATTCCCACGGTTCACCAATTGAGTGCCCTGTGGCTCATAATGTCATTATACCCTTGATGATAGGTATGTCTAAAGAAATGAAGACAGAAAACTATTTCTGATAAAGGGCAAATCATTTCCATTGACTTACCCGAGCACCTATTTCAGGTTTCAGAGCTGGAAATAGACAAAGAGAGGGATTGTTTGCTCAAGAAATCTAACATGAGAATAATAACCATTTTGAGGTGAAATGAGAGAGGCATCCTTTCTACAGAATATTAGTAGTGGTGGGCACAGCTGAGAAAGCTATGGTGCCTTGCCCCGATCTTTGTTTTTGAGATGAGGTGTCCCCTCCTTTTGTGGGCAAATGTCTTGTTTGGAGGGCACCCCCATTACTAGCTTACGTAAAACAAAAGAGGTGATGGTTGGAAGGTTTGGAATTTAATGCTAACCTCTGGCATTGCTCTGGGCAACCCTCTAGACCATGGTTCTGCACCTGTCAAGCCATTACAAAAGGGGGAAGACCAAATGCTGAACTGCCTCATTTGGGGTGGAACCAAGCCTGATTTGTATATGGTTGTTCTCCTTTTGTAATTGTAGAGGAGGAGCCAAATACCTCTACCGGGGGTCCTGCCCCTATTTTGAAATTTGGTAATTGCAGCATGCATTACACCAATATTGGTACCTATCCCACGAAGAATTCTTGAAAATGGTATCCATTGAGAAAGCCCTACATGATGTACCCAAGGAGAAGTGTGAAGTGACAAAGGCAAGGGACTGGTGACATCACATGAAACAGAGGTGACGCACCAAGAATAAATGCCAAGGAAGAGAGTATATAGACCTTGTAGAATCTGATGACGAAGTAAAGAATTGAGCAATAGAGATCCAAAAGCACCAAAGCCTCAGGAGTAATCTCTCTCATCACAGTAGTGATATCCAGAGAATCAGGCATCAGGAGTACATCAGTAAGAATATCCCTCATCATGGCGGTAATGTAGTTAAGTTTAAAGAGGACACTGTACAACAAGAGCTGTCTGAATAATCTTCATAATGTCAGAGGACAAGGAAGAATTGCTGGAATTGTAAAGCAAGCTTTCAGAAGCCCTTGGGAACAAGTGAAGAGACTTTTGAGGACTATTGCCAAAGCATATCACAAGACAGCCCTCAAGGCTGTGCGAGGTGGGTCAGGAGAAGGGAGTCATTCTCCTGACCATACTCTCTTTGTTGAATCAGAAGCTGGCGCAAAAGATTATTGGAAAAACAATAGACTGAGCCAGTTTACCAGGTGAACTGAGTGATTCTCCTGGTTTTACTTTCATTTGGATGCTGAACTCTTTTGTAGACATGTGGTAAGGTTAGAGTAGGGCTTTGGACACCAGGCAAACCCTTTTAATTTAAACAAACATCCTGATGATGATCGCCTGAGTTGATATTTGTTAAGGTAGGGATAACCCGTTAGAAGTAAGGAGAGGCAGGACCTTTTCTTTATCTTCACAAAAAAATGTTGAAACATGGCACACATTTCTCCGACTCCTTAGTCCACCTCACCACGATGTGTATAAAAAAGGGTTGGTTCCAACGCAACATGAGGTTGTTTTTAAAGACATTGGAAACACATAATTTTGCTGAGAGAGTGAGTAAACAGGAGGTGGACAGAAATTGAGACGTAGAGATAAGGATGGAAGTTGAAAAGCGAAAACCTAAGGCAGAGTGGGAGAGGAGCAGACATGCCAGGGAGAGGGCAGAGTTCGAGAGGGAAGAGTCCCAGGAGAAGGACACAGTGAAAGAAATCAGGGAGAGGACAGAGTTGGAGGAGGCAGCGATCCAGGAGGAGTGAGTAAAACAAGTGAGGGGGAGGTTGGAGCTGGAGGATGGAAAGAATAATTAGGAGGAATGGAGCAGGGAAATAAGTTACGAGACAAAGAAAGGGGATAAGGCATAGGATACAGGAATGACACAGTTACTGAACTGGCAAATGCAGATTCTTGACTGCAACGTACTGGGGTTACTGGCACAGATCCTGGAGAAGCTAAAGTTAAGTACAGATCACCCTTGGCTTGGTGGTGGAATAAATATCATTGATCCTGACATCCTGACATCCACCCGGGACAGAGGAGGAGGAACTAAGCGTTCATCTGTCCATTGAGGTACAGAGCCCTGGAGAACCAGCTACTACCAACACCTGCATCCAGAGAGCTCTTTATATAAATGCAAATCTCAGGAAACGATTGGTCATATAAAAATGTGGGAGTCAACAGCATAGGAAATGGGCCGGAACAAGACGGAGCGGTGCTCCAGCAAAGTTTGTGCCACCAGAGTGCTGCCGAAGCTGTGCTCTGCCCGAGGTCCGTAGCTAGCCTAGGAAACTGCCTTGGCTGTTCGCAATAGAAGCTCTCATGACGAACATGGTTTAGATGGCTCGGTAGGCACATGAGAAGGAATGCAGAAACAGCCTGGAGGAAGTCTCATGTCACGTTCAGAGGCTGTCCAAATTTGTATATTTATATGGCAATTTTCAGATACATTTCTGTAAAGGTGAGTGTTGTGACTAATAAAAAACACAGAGCACAACTTCTATTACTCATTCAAAGGGTTACTTGCTGAATAATAAGCAAAGACCTATTCAAAATAAAAATGTGCTGTCTTTTGTTCTCAAAATGTTTTTTGCTTTTATGCAAATCGCCAGTCTTGTGTTCCATTCAAGAGATTAGGGGTTTTGTGATGTGCCTGGGCCACGCCCCTTGACCACGCCTCCTGGCCCCGCTGCCCCCTCCTCACAAAGAGGAGGACGTTCCCAGAGTATTTATATTCCATTTCTAGCACTAAGAAGTCACTAAGAGTCTAGACAAGAAAATGAATATATGTAGCTTTATTCACCACATATAAAAGAAGATGTTCTCTAAAGCTTCAGCAACTCAAAGAATATCAAACGCCTCCCCTGCTGGCTTATTAACTTGATCAAAAGGGCTCCTCTTCAAAATGTCATAAGAATGAATGTTGGTGTAACACCTTTTGCGCCAGAAGGGTACCATGTTTGTCTCTCCTGATGTTGTTGGGAGAATTCCCCCTCTAGGGCTTGAAGCTGTATCTCAGCTGCGAGGTCTGATAGTAGCTGTTGCTTGATGTCAGTGGGCAGGGAATGCCACCGTGGCCTTCTGGGCTCAGTTTCCACATAGCTTCTTCTGAGGGTCTTATCAGCTCCATTCCTTGGGGCCTGATATCTGCTGCCTGCTCTGCTTCTGTGATTCTGACCCTTTTTGTCACCACACCATATGCGTATTACTCCTTTCACCATTTGTTCAGCCACTTCAGGTTGTGGCTTCACCTCTACACCCTGCCTTTGGCAATGTGTGCCCCCTCAAATCTTCTTCTTCTGGCTAGTTCTAACCTTATTAGTCTCCCCCTTCTCCTCCTGACCTCCAGCTGCCTCTGGATGATTCTTCCTGGACACCACCTGTTGTTACACTCCTTCCAATCCTCTCTATTCACATCCTGCTACCACCTGTTGGGTATTTCCTACTAACCCTTGATGTTCTCATCCTTTAAACCTCTGCTGTTCTCCTCCTTCCACTCCCAGCTGGATGCTTCTTTTCACCCACTGCTGTTCTCCTCCTTTCAACATCTGCTGTGCATTCATCGCCACCTCCCCTTCTGTAATCCCTCCCTTCATTCTCTATTCCTCTTCTCCTTCTCGTAGCTCTGTCTCCCAATGCCAGGGTGTTCCAAACTGTGTTCGTCATCTGTTCCAAACAGCTATATTGTCCCTTTACCTGGTCATACCTTCCCCCTCGTTTGGGATTGGTGTCACTGTTTCAAGGTGTGCCTTATTATTCACTTGGTTTTACCATTGCTCTGATTTAAGAAGCCATTGTGTTTCAGCTGTTATGCACGTTGGTGTTAATAAAATGCGCACAGACTGTCCAATGGCTTTAAAAAACACATCTTGGGGCGTACTAGCGCATCTCCCTGTGCATGTACCCGTGGAGGCTACTTCAGAAGTGTAGCCACATCTGATCTTCTCCAATGGATAAGCACTATGATATGATGATTCATTTATAACGTGCCTGTACACAAGTGTTTCTAGCAAAATAAAAGAGTTGATGGCTGGAAGGTTTAGAATAAATCTTGAAGGGATGTGACCTAGCAGTTTGGGCTGGACTGCCCCTTTTGGGGTGGGGCCATGCCTGATTTGCATATGGTCTTTCCCCTTCTGTAATGGCTTAGCAGGTGAAGAACAGTGGTCTGGAGGGTTGCCCCGAGCAATGCCAGTGGTTAAGATTCAGTCTAAACCTTCCAGCCATAACCCCTTTGTTTTTGCACAAGTGTTTCTAGACAAGATAAGGAAGATGAGACAAACGGAGTAAAAAACAGCAGGAGAGACACAATCCTTGGGCTTGAGGCCAAGGACAAGTCTTGCAGTCCTGTTCGGGTTTAGTTGCAGAGGGCGGAGAGTAGAGGCAGGTAGATTTAGAAAGAGGTTATTACAGTAGTCCAGCCTAGACAGAACCAGGGCTTTGGACACATTGGGCCTCATTACGAGTTTGGAGTTAACCATGTCGCTTTTAGCGGCATGGCTACCTCCAAGCTCAGGTCCGGCTCCCTGCAAAAGGGGACTTACCAGGCCATTCTGACCTTGGAGGGCCCAGTAATTCCTTTTCACGGGACCCGGACCCGGTCCATTAATGACGGGCCGTTGTTAGTATCCTGGTCTGCTAGCGGGTCCCGCTAAGGATGCCTGGTCTGACCAGATGTCCTCAGCGGGACCCGTTGCAGACCTGCACCTGTCCCTTACCGGCACCATTCATTCCTCAGCCACCTAACGTGCAATAAGGCCCATTGATCTTCTGGGGGAAAGTGAGAAAAGGAAGAATACCTCTGAGGAGGTGCAGCTGATAGTGGGACTTCTTAAAGAAGTCAGTGAGGAGAGATAGGAGTCGAAGATGACCCCAAGGTTTTTTGCCACGCAGTGAGAGGGCCCAAGGAGGGGGGCCAGAGTGAAAGGGGGAAAGCAGGAGCAGGAGTCCCAATGAGAAGGATCTCAGTCTTACTTTCATTAAGGCAGAGATCGTTAGAGGCACGCCGTTCCTTTCTGTTTGTAATGAGCGACTGACAATTTACTTTTTTTTCCTGCTGCAAAAGGTTTGATGTGCTCGAGTGGGTCCACTGTGTAAATGGGGTTTCTTTGTTCAGGGATGTTTCTGTATAGCGTCTTGCCCCTCATAGTGGGAAAGTCTTTCAGTTCTGTCATACCATTCTTTCTCTTAAAAGGTCAGGAGCAGTGAGTGACTGAATGCAAGTGACGGCCCGTGCCTGCCGGAGATGCCTAAGTGTTACTGACCAGGGTATCCTCCCCTTAACACCACCGGGACGATAACCCACTGGCCCAGAGGGGTGTCCGGACTCCTAAGTCAATCCTCTTCAAGTGATCAAAAGAACATCTATCATGATTTCATCTGGGTCAGTCTGTTTGACTGTGTGATGGAATTATACCTTTTAGCTCCATGTAAAAATTCCTTTCTTTGGATCAGCAGATCTGGTGTATTTGTAGTTATTTATCTATTTGTTCATTTATTCAGGTATTTCTACTCCTCACATCTCATCTCTCCCCTTTCTTCACTTCCCATGACAATACTTTTGACTTGTATGCAGTGCTTTCCGTGCCATCTAATAGCCAAAACTAAAAAGAAATCATGCAACCAAGACACATGCTTTTTTGATGTAGGTTATTAGGTTTTGGGGGAGTCTGCGTTCTTTAAGTTTGGTTCCATTCTGGTGCGTAAGAGGAGCATCATTATTGTGTAACTAATAACGAGGGGGCATTGCAGTACGGTTCCATAGATTACCATTTGAGGATATGGTATCGGCCGAGGGCTGTTTTCAATGCCGGTGGTGCATCAAGGATGGCGATCGTGGTGCCTCTTCTAGATTGATAATGGTAAGGAAGGTTTTGTTTGTCGATGTGATGCTTTAGTAAAATGTTTAGAGTTGTTTCTATCCTTCTGTTTATGGAAGGGAGTCTAGGTTTGCAGTATTGTCATGTCCAACTTGGATTTTTTTAAAGGTGAACTATGTGTTCTTTTAATCGCGCGTAGAAAGCAAAGCATGTGAGCAATGCAGCACAGCCTATTTAATGCATATGATTTAAAATGATATTTAGTATGAACAGGGCTGCATGGTTCTCACATTATAAATAGCAGCTGCTCACATATCCAAGAAAAGAGGGAGACACTGTGGAATACTTACCTGAATATTCTGTTGTTTTTCAAATGGGGTTGGAGGGTGTTAACATTTTTGATGGCCTAGCTTCAAGTAATTCTCTTTCAACTATTAAGTATTTCCCTAGTCCCTGTCTCCCTTCTCCTTCTCCAGTGACTCACTTCCAACCTCCTCCACACTTAATATTTCTAATCTCCCCTCTTCCTGATCCACTCTTCCCAGATACTTCCAACCTCCTTTGCTCCTTCTCCTCTCCCTTATAAGGCTCCAGCCCTTCTGCTCTTCCTCTCATCCTCGTTGCTCTCCTCCTCACCTTCCTCTACCACATCTTTGACACTCCAAATTGCTACCCCTTTCCCACACCAACTTCCTTGACTAACTACCACAGCCAGAGGAAGCCACTGGTACACTTTAGTCCCGCCTGGGTCACCTGAGATTCCTTTACCAGCTGAACTGCACTCAGCTGTCTCTCTCCTGGGGCTGGGTGTGCTTTCTGATTGGCTCTCAAACTTCAAATTCTGTGGCAGTCGGTGGAGCAACATAAGGGTGGGCCACCATATTGCTTGCTAAATGCGTGTTTGTATTGTGACAAGTCCACCCTGCAACTCCTGGTGGCAAGGCCATGGGCTGGTGCCTGCCCGCGTTTGCAGGCACCTAGTCTCTATGCTTGCCGGCATTCTTGGCAGCCGCCATCTGTCAATGTCTCATATCAATCCAATGTTGAATGGCACAAGTTCCATGGCTGAATTAGCCTGCACTTCCCACTTCCAATGTGGGTCCTGCTGCAATTAATTACATTAATTGCTTTTTTATAACACGCTCAATACGTTGCCCCTGAGCTATCCTCCTGTCCTGGCAATCACCTGCTGATTTGTCTCTAATGCTGAGTTGCGATTTGTCAACAAATCCCTGAGTAGAGCCCTTGATGGTGACCTGATTCCTGTGAGTTGCAGCAGCTGCTGATGACTGCAGTTATACAGGTAGATTTTTTCTGTGTTCACTGAGATACAAGGTCTGATTGTCCTGTTTATGGAGTTTGTGCACATTTTCAAAGTGCTTAAAAAATCTCAAGCATGATTTCTAGGCACATTCCATTCCCACCTGAGTTTCTGTTCATATTGACATTTATTTATCTCCTGGGAAAAATTCTTGTAAAGTGTCGCAGAAAAAAACAGACTACAACTGTAAATGTGTTTCTCAGGGTCATTTTCCTCAACACGCTATGCCATGTTCATTCTCATAGATGCTGAAGCATTGTTCGTGTTGACAATGTATCCGGTTTCCTGTGTACACTCTGTCCCTCTCTATTAAAAGGAGGGCGGCATGTATCTTGTAATCTGATTTAAAATGTATGTAGTAAAGTTTTACTACATGCAAATTACATAATTTTACAAGCGCTTAATTTCTACTTGGAGAAGTACAGGCATGTGCATACATAATGTATTCAGAGAACTGCATGATAATCCTATACCACTTGAATGTATTAGAATGATTGTTTATTTTCATATACATTTACTAATGTTTTGCTGAACTACCAGCAATGAGTATTGCCTGCCCGAATGCATTTGTGAGCTCATAAAGAAACATATTCTGTATGAGAACATTCTTTAAAATCAGTTTGGTCATTGAAAACGCTGCATAGTAGATTTTCGGACTGGGAGATGAAAGGACGCTTCCCGATGCTGCTCCTGTACACAGGCTTGCTGCCTGTGCAACCAACATTTAATTAGACCGTGATACCCCAGCTTTTTAAACGCCAACTTAGCTGTGAAGAGAACTGCTGAGAAAGACTGAGTGACTCCTATAACTCTTCCCCATTTGTAAGATCCTAGAACTTGTAACTTGTAATTAAAGCCTTTCACTCATAACATGGTATCCAGTCATCTGTACACCACTAGAGTTACCCTGACAGTGTAAAGTCGCCTATCTCGTTTAGTTTGTCTTGGAGAATGATTTTGCTTTAGGACTGCTGCCCAATCCCTGATATTCTTTTACCAAGAGAGGGCAATGCTCGTCTCTCGGGTGTACTGGTAAACGTAGTACCACTAGCTGTTGCTGGACTAATAGCTGTCAACTGAGATTTCGATCAAAACTCTCTCACATTAATGGAGTTGCACTGGCTGCCAGTACCAGTCCGCACCATATTCAGAACAGCCTGCATTATGTTTAAGATGGCGGCATACCAAGCACCACTTTACTTAGCCTTATCTTAACATCTCAATTCCGGAAGCTGCACCACTGAGAGACACCTGGTAAAGGAAAAACATAAATCCAGTCCTTCCCCTGCCTCGTGCCCCACTTTGGATCAGTATTCCACCTGCCCTGGCAAACTCTAGTGCACCTACAGTCCAGGAAAGAACCTAAGACCCTGCTGTTGAAACAATCCCTCGTCTAGGGCTTATAGCACGAGAACTCTTGTGCCTTTATTCTTTTCCTTGCCTTTTGGCCTGAGGACAAATTAACTGCACCTCTCCACCCTCTCAACAATGTGACGCTAGACTCCAACCACATTGCCCATGTGAGGGAATATTTATTTATTTTATTGCTTATATTGGAAACCTAGCTGGAGAGACCTGGAGAGCTTTCAATGGCAGAGAGCCAACATTGGGGTTGGCATTTTTTTTATATGGAGTAATGTTGGTGGAGGGAGGGCTAGGTTTTTATTTGTCGGGCCTTATACAGTTTTGTCTAGTTACAGCATTTTGCATCATCCACTGTACTGTGATCGAGGCCTTGAATGTCAGCACCAAGATGGCAGCGGGTGCAAGGTGGAGTGCCTTACTTTGTTTTTTGCTCACTTGCACATGCTTCATGACCACAGCATATGTAGAGATTTTAGATTTGATTTTTTTTTTTTTGCTGAGCTACCCTGCCCAAGGTTAGAGTCTCTTGACCCTAACCTGCATAATGTTTCACCTAAAAATGCCTAAATTGTGCTAAAAAAGCACCTAGAGCGCACTCAGTTTGCGGTTCCTCTGCCCAAGCCTGGCTGCTTCCTGCTTCCCTTTGAGCCTGCCTCCCCAGCCCTGATTGGTAGGAATATGGAGAAAAAAAACAGCAAACACAGGCCGTGATGAAGGCCTGCAGCAGGAAGATCTGCGCCATTTGCTGAGCCATCCAGCCCGAGGTAAGAGTCTCCTGACCCTCACCTGCATAATGTTTCACCCAAAAATGCCTAAATTGTGCTTAAAAGCACCTAGAGCCCACTCGGCGCACGGTTCCTCTGCCCATGCCCGCCCGCTTGCTGCTTCCCTTTGAGCCCGCCTCCCAGCCCTGATTGGTCGGAATATGAAGAAAAAAAACAGCAAACACAGGCCATAACGAAGGCCTGCAGCAGGAAGATCGGCGCCATTTGCTGAGCCATCCAGCCCGAGGTAAGAGTCTCCGGACGCTCACCTGCATAATGTTTCACCTACAAATTCCTAAATTGTGCTTAAAAGCAGCTAGATCTCACTCGGCATGCGGTTCCTCTGCCCATGCCCGCCCTCTTCCTGCTTCCCTTTGGACCCGCCTCCCAACCCTGATTGGTTGTAATATGAACACAATAAACAGCAAACACAGGCCGTAATGAAGGCCTGCAGCAGGAAGATCTGCGCCATTTGCTGAGCCACCCTGCCCAAGGTAAGAGTCTCATGACACTCACCTGCATAATGTTTCACCTAAAAATGCATAAATAGTGCTTAAAAACACCTAGAGCACACTCAGCGCGCGTTTCCTCTGCCCAAGCCTGGCTGCTTCCTGCTTCCCTTTGGGCCTGCCTCCCCAGCCCTGATTGGTCGGAATATGGAGAAAAAAAACAGCAAACACAGGCCGTGATGAAGGCCTGCAGCAGGAAGATCTGCACCATTTGCTGGGCCACCCTGCCTGAGGTAAGGGACTCCTGACCCTCACCTGCATAATGTTTCACCTAAAAATGCCTAAATAGTGCTTAAAAGCACCTAGAGCTCACTCGGCGCGCGGTTCCTTTGCCCATGCCCGCTGGCTTCCCGCCTCCCAGCCCTCATTGGTCGGAATATGAAGAAAAAAACAACCAACACAGCCCGTAACGAAGGCCTGCAGCAGGAAGATCTGCGCCATTTGCTGAGCCATCCAGCCCGAGGTAAGAGTCTCCTGACCCTCACCTGCATAATGTTTCACCTAAAAATGCCTAAATTGTGCTTAAAAGCACCTAGAGCCCACTCGGCGCACGGTTCCTCTGCCCATGCCCGCCCGCTTGCTGCTTCCCTTTGAGCCGCCTCCCAGCCGTGATTGGTCGAAATATGAAGAAAAAAAACAGCAAACACAGGCCATAACGAAGGCCTGCAGCAGGAAGATCTGCACCATTTGCAGAGGCACCCTGCCCGAGGTAAGAGTCTCCGGACGCTCACCTGCATAATGTTTCACCTACAAATTCCTAAATAGTGCTTAAAAACGCCTAGAGCACACTCAGCGCGCGTTTCCTCTGCCCAAGCCTGGCTGCTTCCTGCTTCCCTTTGAGCCTGCCTCCCCAGCCCTGATTGGTTGGAATATGGAGAAAAAAAACAGCAAACACAGGCCGTGATGAAGGCCTGCAGCAGGAAGATCTGCACCATTTGCTGGGCCACCCTGCCTGAGGTAAGAGACTCCTGACCCTCACCTGCATAATATTTCACCTAAAAATGCCTAAATAGTGCTTAAAAGCACCTAGAGCGCACTCAGCGCGTGGTTCCTCTGCCAATGCCCGCCCGCTTCCTGCTTCCCCTTGAGCCTGCCTCCCAGCCCTGATTGGTCGGAATATGAAAAAAAAAACAGCAAACACAGGCCGTAACGAAGGCCTGTAGCAGGAAGATCTGCGCCATTTGCGAGCCACCCTGCCCGAGGTAAGGGTCTACTGACTCTCAGGGCATAATGTTTCACCTAAAAATGCCTAAATTGTGCTTAAAAGCAACTACAGCGCACTCGGCGCGCGGTTCTTCTGCCCATGCCCGCCCACTTCCTGCTTCCCTTTGAGCCCACCTCCCAGCGCTGATTGGTCGGAATATGAAGAAAATAAACAGCAAGCACAGGCCGTAACGAAGGCCTGCAGCAGGAAGATCTGTGCCATTTGCTGAGCCACCATGCCCGAGGTAAATGACTCCTGACCCTCACCTGCATAATGATTCACCTAAAAATGCCTAAATAGTGCTTAAAAGCAGCTACAGCGCACTCGGCGCGTGGTTCTTCTACCCATGCCCGCCCGCTTCCTGCTTCCCTTTGAGCCCACCTCCCAGCCCTGATTGGTCGGAATATGAAGAAAAAAAACAGCAAACACAGGCCATAACGAAGGCCTGTAGCAGGAAGATATGCGCCATTTGCGAGCCACCCTGCCCGAGGTAAGAGTCTCCCGACCCTCACCTGCATAATGTTTCACCTAAAAATGCCTAAATAGTGCTTAAAAACACCTAGAGCACACTCAGCGCGTGTTTCCTCTGCCCATGTCTGGCCGCTTCCTGCTTCCCTTTGAGTCTGCCTCCCCAGCCCTGATTGGTCCGCCTCCCCCACATCAAGGACACTTCAGGGCAGCCCTCTGGCCGGCAGCCCCTGCGGCTAAGGTCCCCGAGGATATGGGCAGCTCCTACAGTGGCGGCTCCGAGGCGTGTCTGCAGGTGTCTGCAGGGGAAGGCAATGAAGTCAACAGACACCAACAAAAAACTGTAAGTGTGGCATGGGTGGGGTGTAGAGCAATCACTCTACTCCAGAAAGCCCCTGCCACTCGACCTTACTTTTCCATAACAACCACCAGCCTAACTTTACGCACAGCTGGACTGTAAATGTAGCATTGCACCTCACACCAACTTACTTATAAATGTTAAACTAGTGCCACACCTAGAGAGAACTGTGAAGATTTGCCTGCGTCACACCTAGGTAGATAGATAGATAGGATTGGGAATGTTAAAATGTGCCAACCTAGATGGACTTAGTTGGAATGTTTAACCTTAGCATGCACCACATCTAAATAGGATTGTGAGAGTTATCATGTGCCACACTTAGGTGGATTTAGATGGAATTCTTAACTTTAGCCTGCGTCACATCTAGATAGAGAAGTGAATGTTAGCATGTGCCACACTTAGATGTACTTAGATGGAATGCTTAACCTTAGCCTGCACCACATCTAGATAGGATTATGAGTATTAGCATGTGCCACACTTAGATGGATTTAGATGGAATGCTTAACCTTAGCCTGCGTCACACCTAGATAAGACAGTGAATGTTAGCATGTGCCAAACTTAGACGGAATTCTTAACTCTAGCTCGTGACACATCTAAATAGAAATGTGAATGTTAGCATGCACCAACTCAGATGGAATTCTTAACATTAGCCTGCATCACACCTAGATAGGATTGTGAGTTTTAGAATGTGCCACACTAGCCGTGAACATTAGCTGGCATCACATCTAGAAGGAATTATGAAGGTCAGCATGTGCCACACTCAGATGGAAGTGTGAATGTTAGCATGTACCGCACCTAGACATAATCATGAACATTAGCCGGCTCACATCTAGGATAGGTTTAAAAATGTCAGCATGTGCCACACTTAGATAGAATTGTGATTGTTAGCATATGCCCAATTAAGCAATCCACTAACAATTTCACCCCTCTGCATGTACCTCTCAAACTCTAACCAAACACAACCACAAGCCTATAACACAACAATCCGCACAAACTTCACTACACTGCAACAACAAAACAAACCACACATAGGGCCTCATTACGACCCAGGCGGTAAGTTACCGCCTGGGCCGTGACTTTACCACCATGGCGTAAACTACGTTTACGCCATGGTGGTTGGCGGACTTACCGCCCCATTCCGACCTTGGCGGGGCGGTAAGTCCCCAATCCCCATTTACCCTTCCCCATTCCCATTTTTGCCCCATAGGGCATAATGGGAGTGGGGAAGGCGTTAATTACGCCACCGTAAATTACGGTGGCGTAATTAACTCCATGGTCCCTTAGCGCCATGGATTTTAACACCCGCTAAAATCAGGTGTTAAAACCTCCATGGCGCTAGGGGAACTCGTAATTGGCGGTAAGGGGTCGGCGCAGCTAACGCTGGCGTTAACCCCTTACCGCCAGGGTCGTAATGAGGCTAGACTCGCACAACAGCACACGACAGATACCGACTGGAAAACACTGCAAGCCCAGCCAACGGAATTCCGGGTTGAGGCCGCCAACAGCAGATCACTGCTTTCTTGCACTTTTCCAGCTTGTTCCCAGTAACTCACCACCCCCTCCCTTTTTTCAGAGCATCAGGGGACCACTCCGGTGGTGATAGTGCACGGTACAAATATGCTTTAACATTAACATTAACACATGACTCCAAAAAGGTTGCTGGGAGCAAAGTTAAAATCTCACCTTTGATACCTTTACTTTTAATAGCCGAGAATTGCACATACCTCAATCAAAATACTTACAATTACTGTGTATTGTGTTTTTTTAAAGAAATTAGCTACATGGTTTTGTAGGTGAAATGATCTGTCTGCGTGTGCGAGCTTCAAAAGTCCATCCTACAATAAAATAAATCTTCTCCTCGGTTGGATCCTCTAGATGAGCAATGTTGATTTATTAATTAATTATTTTGTTTTTCCATCTGAAAATAGAAGCACTCCTAAGGAGAGGGGGGCAACTTTATTGCTATCATGTGATTTATTTAGGGCTACATATCCTTCAATGCAGAGCACCCGGGAAGTTGGGGTCCGCGTCTGTCCAACAGAACCGGCAGGGATATGATTGATTGAAAATATGTGCTATTGTAAAATAAATATATATTTTAAAAAAAGGTGGCAACTACGGGGGGAGGCGCAGTAAGGGAGAAACAGAGGTGACCGCATAATGGCTTTCAATTAAGCATGGGAACTCTGCTAAACCCACTCTGCCCCCTCTTCTCCTGCTCTTTGTTGTCTTGGTCTTCCTGCTGTAATGTCTGTCCTGCAGCTATTGTTTTCTGGATTTTTTTATTAACAATTTATGGAAAATGTACAAGAAAAGGACACAATCTTTGGAATGCAACGTTAGCTATGAAAGCTGAAGAAAAAGAAACAATAAATGGTACTCCCCTTGTTTCCCCCACCCTTGCACATACCCAGACCACTGAACAGACAAACACAATTAAACACCAAAACACCTACATATCAATCAACCTAGATCCAAATCTTAAAATCTGCCCAGGATCTCTAAAAAACCTGTTTTCCTTTTCTTTTTCAGTAGAACCCTCTCAACGAGGGACAAAACGTACATCTTCTGAAGCCAAGCCAACTTATCCGGATAGTTGGGGACCTCCAATGCAACAGAATCAGCTTCTTTGCGTGCTATTAATAATCACTGCAGTGCCTGGCTGATATAGAGTCATGGTTTACCTTCTGCAAAGCACCCGGTACTGCATTGACGTTTGGTGCCTTTTGGCCTCACACCTTTTCACACATCATTGTTTGCCTTCCTAGAATGCAACAGCCAACAGACCCTGGTTATTAAAGCACCAATCTGATAGCTGTGATTCATTCTTTAGGCATTGCAACTTTTAAGGACAAGAGACCCACGATCCGAGCGGGAAACCAGAAAACCTCCTCAAACATTGCAAGGCATGGTACTGTAGGGAGAGCGTCCATGCACATGTAGCCATGTCAGAGGAGAGATGATAGTGAGAGAGGTGGCTCGGGGTCACATGAGAAAGTGTCATGTCTATGTGCTGAATTGAATCTGTGTGTGGTTTTTGGAACAATGCAATAGTGTCCTCATCCTGCACCCTAGTGCATCCATCCTATGGCCCCTAAGCCGAAGACCTCTTAGCAGTGTTTGTGTTCCGGTGTTCAAGGCCAGGTGCAAATCTAAAAGAAATGCACATTACCATTACCGACAACTCTGCTTTACAATGATGTGCCAAGCCCATCACCTACATTCATCCTTCTACCTCGAAAAGAGCTGTCCCTGCTTTTTTCTCCTGGTCGGCGCTTGAGGAAGTATGCCAATTAGTTGGCATGATGTGGTCTTGTGAATAATGAAGGAGACCTAGCAGTAAGTGCTGGACTTCCCATTTTGCCGGTGGGACCAAGGCTGATTTGCACATAGTCTTTCCCCTTTTGTAATTTCACGTCTGGAAAAAAAACAATTGTCTGGAGGGTTGCCCGGAGCAATGTCAGAAGTTATGATTAATTCATAACCCTTCAGCCATCACCTTTCTATTTTGCACTTTGGCGGTGCAAGCAAATGCCTGCCCAGGAGCCTGCCTCCTTCTGATGAGTGACACTATTATTCTTGCACTGTGACCAGGCAGTGTGTATTGTGGACAGCAGTGTAATCTTTGATCCTTTTCCTATATGATGGTGCCATCCACTGGCTTATTGTACAATACGTCTTCCTTCCACACCACTTGCACCCCCACCTCCACTCCATCACTGAGATCATAGGCATGTTGTGCTGGCCCATTCCCCTTCTCCCTCTTAAGGGTTTCTTCCAGTGGCAATACCTTCTTTAAGATGATATCTAGCAGTGCTGAGCTTTTGGTGCCGAAGAAAAAAGAAATACAGCATGTTGATATGATGGGACCTCACAAATGGAAAGAGCACAACCCACATTACTGTGCCTCCAGGGAGAGAGACAGTAAAGAGACACACTGGCAGCACAGTAACTTTCTCTTTGCGGTGAAGAGGACTGTGTTCTGCTTCAGATGCACTGGGATTGTCCTAGCCTTTCAGAGCATGTTCTCCTTTTGAACTCTTCCTTTATCTGTATAAAATGAATGCCAAATAAAAAAGAGCAGCACCTGGAGAAAGGTGCTGCCTCAGTGGATTGAGTCGTTCCCAGCTATGGGTCTTACCCTCAGATCCTGCCAGGTCTAATGGAAGGACACATGTGTATTGTGGAGTATGTTTATCCACACCACTGCACCACACTACACCCCTTTGCCAATGGGGAAAGAAAACTGAAAAATTTGCATGGTGCATAAAACCACCAAAGGAGCTGCACACCCTGCCACACACACAGGAAAAGTTGGTGTAAAAACAGAAATCGCTGCTGTCATCTGTCACTGTCACTCGAAACAAGGCCACAGAAGGGCTAAAATCCGAAAATGCTATGAAATACAGTTTCCTAATCAATGGAAATCTTCAAAATGCTGTTTTGGTGCTTAATCCAGTCATTTTCCCCCAGTGAATTATTGAAAGGAGAGTGTGCTGAAATCATGGATTCTCCAGGCAGTCAGAGGAATCCAGGCCTCGGTGACAGACAGCTACATCAGAAAATTAGCTGTCAACCCTAGTTTAAAATGTATTTTCTTTGTCCTGAAAAATTGCAAAATCTTCTATTCCAAGCATCTTGGTGAAGGGCTAATTCTTTTAAAATGTTTAAATCCTTTATAAACTGTGCTTATATTTTATATGGGAAATGAAAAATACTTTAATGTCAAAGGGCCCAGTCTGGGACCAATCCACTATGTAATTCTGATCTGATAGCCTGGCCTGGGAAAACTGACATCTCTGCTTGACACTGCCTTGAGAACAGGAAGGCTAATGGCTGTTAATGGTTCCCCCATAATGAAAACAAAGAAAGCCTCAGACATTTGTCTCCTAGCTGACCCAAGGACAAAGGAAGGCTTGGACAGCCCTCCTCCTAAAGGAGGGGCCGGATGTGGAGGAGGTTTCTCAGTGAACTTCAAAGGACTGGCCATTTGCTCACTTGGAAGCAAGAAAATAAAAACCTGGACTGGATTTTGAATGGAAATTACTTGTTTTTGCTTCAGAACTTTATGACATTTAACATGACATCCAAAATAAGTAGACAAGTAAAAAATACAAACTTATAAATCTGAACTCATGCTAGACAGTTGAAGATGTGGTTGGAGTTCTTACTACACAAGGAACCAAAGACACACTAAAACACTGATTGTGGCTAAACTATTAATATTGCAAGCTTAAAATTGTTGGTACATGATCCCCTGATCAGCGCCCAGATATGATTAATCCAAGGTGTTATGGGTAAAATTGATAAAAATCCATGGAATGACCAATACAGCTCTACAAAGATGGGAAGTGAGTGTAAATGTAGATCATCGAGTATAAAGTATATGTGTACAATTTTATGAGGGTACATAATGGTAGAAATGTACATTTGTGTAAAAGTATGGTTTGGGTAAAAATCCAGGTGGGAGTTCCTAAACCCTGTCATAAAATGACAGCTCTATTTAGACTGCCAACCAGGACAAAACACACGCCAGCAGCCACTCACAGACATGGGGGTGTGTTTTGAATTCTGCCCACACCATAAACTGGGGGTTGGCATTTGTAATGTATAAAAATAGAAGCTTCACTACACAAAAGACACACTGCTTCCAGAACACACTGATTGCAGAACCCATCCAGATGTCTGCGCAGAACCTTATTACAGAACATTTCAACTTGTAGTTGACTCCAGAATTCTTTGAAAGATCCAGATTTCTTTGCAGAATCCATACTCTAGCATTGCAAAATTATTGCTAACCTGACCCAATTGCAAACATCCCAAACTTGAAGGGATGTAATTCTGATTCAGCTGGGCTTACTACCACTAAGGCGGGTCTGCTGAAAACTTGCATCCTGCTATCTACCTTGTCCAATAACCAGAAGAGACCCTTCCAAATCCAGGCTGAGGGGCAGTCCAGTTGACCAGAACCCCCTTGCTGACCCAATCCCGATAGAGGTGCCCTGCTGCCGCTAAACAGATCCAATTCATTGAGCAGAGCTGATGGTCCAATTTAATAACTTCTTCTGTAAGTATTAACAGGAAGAACAGTGACCTTTAGTATATCTGCATTGTATCATCCCTATCTCAACCCATCCCACCTTTAATTCAGAACTCTAGTATTGTTAGAATCCTTCTTGCGCTGATTCTCTCACCTGTATTCCAAAACCAAAACTCCCTAGTGATTTTGAATAACTAAAGTAAATCCCAGGAAGAAGTAGAGTATCCACAACAGGACGGGTTAAGCTGATCGCGTGACTGTAAAATCCATCTGTGGCATTCTATTTTCATAGTCATAATATTGTGTAATCAAACCCATCTGTCATTTTCAAAAGCGAATTTCTGTTTTCAGTTTCGCGCCTATTTTGCAAAAAACGCCTCTCACTAAAACCTCTATAACTCCCTCAGTTTTAAAGATAGAGACGAAATTTCAACTAAAAAGCGCATCGCGGAACAGGCCCCCTGCGAGCCATGCTTGAGGGGGCTGCTCAGTTCGACCACAAATCATGAGTCCCGCCACACTCTGGCCTGTCTACATTACCACGCTTGCACAATACGCATGAGCGTGCTGCTTCAAGGGTACACCGTACACTGTACTAGGGGCAGCATATATATATATTTGTGTGTGTAGCACAGTTCTGAGAAAAAAATTGCTAAAAAGACAGAGCATTTGCAATTCTTTTGTACGTAACACCAGTCCAAAAATCCAATACCTGCAAGTCACCAACAGTGCACAGGAACATTAATGATTTAATTAATTAAATGCGTTGCTATTAAAAATGCAATGCTACAATGAAAACATGTCCAACTGGCTGTACAATGTAGACCAGTCTGGGCACGTAATAACATATTACAGTAAAGCATGCCAGGCCACATTTAGACATACCTAGGCCGGTTGTACCAAAATGGCAGTTGAAGCAATAACATGTATCATGGTTATTTTATCACAGATGCCCAGAAAAATATACAATGCCACAGTAAGAAATGGTGACACTGGCAGCAACCAAATGCCACGCTAGCCAGGTAATTACACTTAGCAGAACTACATTATCAGAGATCGCCAGTTAAAGAACATCAAGCCAAACTAAGAAATTACTAGACTGGCTGCACCAAAATGCCTCTCTAGACACTAATACAACATATCATGCCTGCTTAGTCTAGAGATGGATTGCCATTACGATGTATCCCACAATCCCTGCCCCCCCACACATCCCCTCTACCTCCAACCCCCTGCTCCAACCCCCAAAATCAGCACATCCGCCCAGAATGACCTCCACTTCCCTCTTCCTTGTCCCATTGCTGACATATAAGGCACCTTCGATCTACGGTAAGTAGAAGGACGAAGAAGAGTGGGGCTAGAAGTAATGAAGATTACAGGTAACTAAGCCAGGCATTACCTCCATATCCCACTACCCCATCCCAGTACGTGTGTATGAGGCAGAGAGCCTCATACACAAGTACTGGCATGATGAAGAATGGGGAAACGAGTAATGAAGAGTACCAATAAGTAATCATGGCATTAAAAACAGTGGCACAACACCATTGATCTGACTGGGCTTCAGTCCTCTCCTTGACCCCCCTGAAATTTTGAGCTATGTTGACTCAACCTGGCTGACCTACAATGCCGTTGCCAGACAGAGCAGGACACAGATGTTAAACGGCACCTGTGTTTCGTCAGTAAGGCCCAGCAAATACTAACCTAAAGTATTTCACTGTTTGTTTTGAGGCAGTTGAAATTGTGATGTGGGTTTAGTACTTGCATGCCAGGGGAGTGACTGGACGGGTAGAGAGGGGACAGGAGACCACTCATTCTCACAGCAGTCCATAAGTGGATTCTTTCAGACTTAAAGGAGAGAGTTAACTGCTTGCAACATTGAAACTGCACTAGAATAGTCTCATAATAATGCATTAAGAAGTTAGATGCCCCCACACAAATATGTTTGCCCCTCCCCCACCACTCATGAAGTTAGCGCCTCTCCCAACATTTGAAGGGTTAGCGTCTCCTGAAATTTAGGTTTTGTTGAGCCCCTGAACACAGGCACACACACCATTCACATACATGCACACACACGCACACCCAGCCACTCATACATTTAAGTTTTTACCCTTTCACCATACAGGCACATCCAGGCAGCCACTCATACATTTAAGTGTGCACCCTTTCAGCATACAGGCACACACAGGCAGCCACCCATACATTTAAGTTCGCAACTTTTCACTATACACTCACGCACCCAGCCACCCATACATTTGAGTGTGCACACTTTCACCATACACTCACACAGGCATGCCGAGAGTGCATCATGCACACACTCATTAATGCACATTACATTATATACATACATATACACATACTTACACATGCACGCACACACACCTTTAATCTGTTGGTCCAGGGAACGAGACCTTCAGCTACCTGCAGTAGCCAGGAATGCTTGTTACCATCATCTGCAGAGGATCGGCAGGCCCCCGTGTCATGGGGTGGAGGGGAGACCCATTACTTCAAAAAGAAATTGTTTCTTTTTGAAGTCACCCTCACTTCATAAAGAAATGATTTCCGTTAAAGGACCAAATCGGAACAGAAATACTTTTCTTGTGAAGGCAGAGTGACTTCAAACGGAAACTAAGGGCCTCATTAGGAGTGTGGCGGTGTGGAAACAATGGTTCTGGTAAGCTTAATGGCACCATTGTTTCCGTACCGCCACACTCATAGTCTGCCTGCTGAGGTTGCTGCCCCTGACAGGTCTGACCCTGAAAGGCGCAGCAGCCCCAGTAGGCAGACTCATTACGGAAGCACCAGCACCGTTAGCGACAGTGCCGATGCTTGCGTGAACCCATGGGGACTAAAGTTTTCCAGCACCTAGCTTCCCGGTCCCCCGAGACTTGTAATGGCCCGGTAGCACCGGGAAGCTAGGTGTCAGAAATGGTGTTACGAGATCGGTGGCAACCCACCGGTCACACTGGCGGTTTACCGCCAACCTCATAGTGAGGCCCTTTTTCTTTTTGAAGTCATAGGGCTCCCCACCCTATACCTTGGAGGTCACTAGCCTTTAGGCTTCCACATCATGAGGTGGGGGAGCCCTCGTAGTTCATAAAGGAATAGAATCTTTTTTTGTCACTCTGCCTCCATAAAGATGATATTTCTGTAAAACAATTCTTTATGAAGGCAGAGTACTCCAAAAAGAAACGTTCTTTTTTTATGTTTTAAATAAAATTGTAAAAAAACATATTTTTTTAGTCTGAGGGGCCGCTCCCAGGACATGGACGGGGCTCCCCACCCTGCAGGGGTGTCGAGGTCCCAGTTACGCCAGTGGTTACAGGCTCGAGTGAAGTGAAGGCTTTAATGAAGCCCCAGTGCATTACCAGGCCTATGAAGGCCCCCACTTGTGTAAAATTGCTGCTAGTACCCGGCACGATGTACCGGGGTACTAATAGTTTGTAAGTTGTGAAACCACAACTTTAAAAACAAAAGAAGAAAAAAAAAGGTGGCCATCATGGATCGAGAGGAAGGAACTATATATAGTCCCTTGTCCCGTTCCATGGCTGCCTTGCTGAAGTGACGTCAGTGCGGCGCTGGGAACACTAGTGTTTCCAGCCCAGCCAACGGACAAGGAGAAAAACGGTAAGTGGGGAGGGGGCGGGGAGTGCTTTATTGGGTTGAAAAGGGGGTGGGAGTGGTGGATTGGACACAGGGGTGTGGGGAAGCAGGGCAGCCCACTTACTGGAAAGATGGCGGCCACCCGCTCTGAGCAGACTCAGAGCGGGGGCTTTACTGTGTGGTTAAGACCCGCTCCAAGCCTCCTCATTGGCTGGGAGGCTGCCCCCTCGGAGGGCATTAATGCTTAGTAATCATGTAAAAGCAGGTGAGGCTGGTGAAATGTCTATTCAGTTGAGGATGAGGCCCCATGCAGGCACCATTCCATCATTCCATCTTCTCATTGACAGGGCACTTCCAACGCTAGACTTGCAGTTATCAGATGGACCCCATTCCTTCCGGCTTTATTTTTCTGACGGCCGGGCTGGTGCACCCCCAGATCATTCCCCAGAAAACAAAACGGACAAGCCTTTAATCATGATTCCAGACACCACCTCTGATTAATGTTTCATCCACCTGATTCAGTTTTTTGTTGCTTAGCGCAAACCGCCACAAGTTGTGTTTAACATTTAATTTGCATAGGGTGCATTTTGCCACAGTGGTTTGGCCTGTGGCATTTCTGTTGGGTATTTGAAAGCAGTCCGTGTGTACGCATTCCTGATGGGGCATATACGCCATTTGGATCTATTGAGGGGATCCTAAAAATGCTAAATGCATGCAGGAGACCAGAACGAAAGCGCTTACATGCTGTTGGGTCCTTTTTCTACTTGAAAAAAAGAGTGCAAAACTGAAGTGTAAAGACAGGCAACATAGCCTTTACTCTTTACTTTTACTATCCGTTTTGTAAAAGATGTAAATGCTGCCTGAAAATAACGCTGTGCAGACAGCATTTACAATGCACCCCAATGAAATCTGCACGTTTTCAGCAGGTGCTAAATGCAGGAGGATTCCATAAGAATTAATTTGTTGTACACTTACCTGAAAATCTCATTCAGGCGAACAACAGAGAGGTTTTTCAAGCGGAGCACGAAGGCTGATTTGGGAACGGATGCCCTGTCCTGTCTACCACTCCACCTGCAAAGTATTTCTAAAATTACCCAGAATTATACAGTGAACTGGAAACTGCTTTACACCTTGGTTTTGCACCTTGACTTACTGCTCCGGGACACATAAAATGAGCCCCTGTGGTGATAGAAAAAGCACTCAACAACGTAGAGCCGAACTATCTAATGAGAAGACCTCCAGTGATATGGAATCTCAAGCTTCACTCATTGGATGCAATGTGTTCAGCAACTTGGTGGGACATTACCTGGCTTGCAGCAGCCAATTATTACATACATGACTGTAATGCTGAGAAAATGTGGTGGGCGCATGGTGTAACTATGCTTTTCTTGGTATGATTCTAGCTTCGAAATCCAGACTTTGGAGGAAGTGTGCAGTTATCACAGAGACAGGGATCTGCAACCTTTGGCTCTCCAGATATTTTAAACTACAACTCCCATCAGCCCTATCCAACACAGTCAACGGCAAGGGATCATGGGAGTCGTAGTCCAACATATCTGGAGAGCCAAATGTTGCAGACCCCTCGCCTAGAAACACAGAACAAGTGACATCATCATTGAAGATGAATCCATCGTGTGCCCATGCATGGCCCTCCCTGTCTTCCAGTCTCTGCGATGCCCACACACTTCCAGTTTAAAGGAAATTAAAGACATTGGAAACCATATGCTGCTCTGTGCAATTCCATCAATGTACTGTGCTGCCCCATGGTCAGAGGCGTTTCTAGAGGGGTGTGGGGGGAGGGGGGCTAAGAGGGCTATAGCCCCAGGTCTTTTGGTTGTAGCCCCGGATAGAATCTCAGGAGCTACAACCAAAAGGCTAGCTATCCCCCAGTCCCGACAGTTCCGGCATCAGCATAGCCCGGGTCTTTTCCAGACCTAGCAACACCCCTGCCCATTGTTAATACTAAACCCGGAAGGTAAATAAAGGGAAATTCTGATAAATTAGCTTTCTCGCAAAAAGTGCTTCCGACCAGGCCTCTGGAGGACTTTCAATAGTTCTATATTTCACTGTCATCTTGGTGAATGCCCCAGTGTTTTCATTAAAATAAAATCTTCCGGTATCAAGGGAGCAAAGTAACGCACTCGACGTCGGCCCGTGGTAAAACAGATTTATATTTGTGGAGGTTTACGAAACCTTCCAACGATTGGAGCTCATATAGAGGGCAGATGACATATTAACATGAAAGGACACGGATAAACGTGAGTGACTGCGTGAAGCGGCTTCATCCGTCTCGAATAATGTGTCACATTAAATGAGGCTATTATTTTACAGGACTCACAAAGTAGACACGCACAGTGCTGCAAAAGCTTGATATGCACGAAAACGCTATTCAGAGAAACTACTCTTTTGAAATACAATGCAACATATTGATTTTAGCATTAATGCATGTCCATGCTTATTTCTGACACTATCTTGAAAGTTAAAGAGGCTGGATGTGCACATTATACCCGTTCTGTGATTCAAGCACATTTCACACTCGCAGGTTCACACATTGCAATGTAGTGCTGTGATTAAGCGCATGCATCGCTGTGGCATGAGGCTCCATACAACTGAATCAGTTTCAGGGCAGCCCTCGCACACCCTGAAAGACCTCTGCAGAGGCTAAAGCGTAACCATTAGGCATGTCCTGCATCCTTGCAAACCTTGATCCCATCTGGTAACAATAGTAATGAGCCTTTCACAGGTACTGTTTTCTCACAGGCAAAAAACACCTGGGAATTAAGATTGGATTATTGATTGCAGGCTCAGAGGTAAAGGGTCAACGGGCAGTATTATGAAGTTGGCCACACGCTTTATTTAATTATTTATTGGCGTTCTGTAAGGCTGGAAGCGAAAAAGCAGCCTCTTCATAGCACCCCAAATGGAAAGAGGGAAAAGGGAGCTGGTAGGGGAAGGAACAAGTAGAGTCTGTGGAACAAGTAGAGTCTGGACCTTCAAAGCCGTGTGACAGTCAGGAACATTTTGCCACGGAAGGAGCAAGTGGGAAGTATTGTAAACCCAGCGAGCACATAATGCAACATGCAACATCATATGTAATACATATGAACAAGTGCAAGGGAGAGCAGTTGTGGCAAAATGAATACCTGCATGAGTACAAGGAGGAGTAGTGGTCAGGGACGTCATTTCACCAAAATGTCAGGGGTAGCGGAAGTGACATCACACGACCCTTGACCCCGATGACATCACAGGAAGTGATGTAATTTGACCCCACCCCAAAGTGATATCGCGTGAAGAGATGGAACACGACCTTTCATCCGTTGACAAAACAGGAAGTGGCATCACATAGCATTGTACACTATGAAAAATATGGTTACGATATCACTATAATGTGATGTACATTTCATACAAGAATGGATCGCCATAGGTATCGGTAAGATCAGTGTGTATAGACCCATATTAACAAATTACTGTGTATGCACGCAGACGTCCATGACCAAATGATAATGCTGTGTTCTTATATATAACTAACGCTTAAGCTCTTTATGTCGAAAAAATATACACCCAATATCACCCAACATGTGTTATTACTCATTTATCGACCTCAGAAGGATGAAAGGCTGAGTTGAGGTGTTTAAGAACAGACTAAATCAGTGACTCTCCCCCTGAAGTGTGCCTGAAATAAACCTTTAATGAGTCTAGCAATTATTGCATAGAATTCCAGAAAGGCACATTATTTTGAATTCCTATTTAGGGTCAGTGCTGAAAGTGTTAGACTTGAGCCACGTTTCTTCTTTTTTTAAGGGGCCTCAACAAGAAGGTCAGCCACCCCAGAAGTAAAGAGCCACATGGCGCTGGTCACAGCCCAGGAGCTTGCATTAAAAAAAATTAAAAGAAAAAGAAACTTTTTTTTTCTACTTTTTTTTAGAGGTCCCAAGGGAGTCCACAGAGGTCGCGAGGGGCACCTCAGAGGTCGCAGTTGCGACCTCTGGCGACCCCCAAATGACATCACTAGTAGTGGTGGCTAGACCGGCTACTCAGCCCTCACGCTACTACAAACCAGCAGTGATCCCAATCATCAAGGTAAACCCGACACCGTTAAGAAATATACCTCCTTAGCCTATTGTTATGTGGGCCTCTTAAGAGGAGTGTGCATGTGGTGACAGTAGCGACCCAAACAGCAATAGTACAGCAGTCCAAAACAACAGCATTAAGGTTCTATACAAATATATATTCTTTCATTAAACACAACAATGTGCAAATGACCATAAACACACCAGCAAAACCCACCCATTTTGAAATAATAGGAAAATACAGAGCCTAGAAATGAAATTGCTCTGGGTTATGTAGAAGAGAGTTAAAAGGCAACACATGGGTCTCTGGCTCAAGGAAGGTTTGAAGAAGCCGAAGACCGGAATCCAGCTGCTTTAGCGTCTCTGGTGCTGTCAGTCCCAATCCAGGGTCAGGGACAGGATAGGCCCTTTTTCTCTTCACTCCCATTCCGAAGAGGCTAGCTGGCATCTCCAGATGTGCTTCGCCTCCAGTAGGGAGCCTGTGTATTGGTGCAGCTGGCCCTGTGAACCGGTCTTGATCCAATAGCCGTTACCCCCAATGTTCTCTGGGGCTAGTTAGGGGCAGAGCTTGCCTCTGTCTTTGAACACCTGCCTTCACCATACAACTAGAGGCCTTTGAAAAGGACTGCTCTCCCAACAGGGTCCAAACAAATTCTGCTTGTCTTGAAGGTCCAAATGAAATCAAAGGAGTTGGAGACAACTTCCATATAAAGGTAGCAGGTCACTCAGGATTGGATAAAATCAATCCTGTTTTAAGGGGTCCAGTTCCCTTTAAGGTGTCAAGTAACTGTTGCCCTCTTGCATTATACCCAAAAATGCTTGGCTCTGCAGGAAGTCAAGCAGGCCGGAAGAAAAGAGAAACCCACATAAAACCAAGATGGAGAACTCCTGATCTGTCTGAATATTCTAACTCTGCCCTTTCACAAGCTTGCAACCTCAAAGGGCCTTTGGAATACAACACCTCAGTGTTAGTCTGGTCCTTTTGATATGGGTGTGCCTCTTTGAAGCATGATTCCCTGTAGCTCTTCTGCTGAGAGTTTCATGGGCTTAAGAGAGGTGTTACCCAACCTCCCAAAGGTTCAAAGAGAGACAGATTTCCTGCCTATTGTCCTGCTGGCTGCAGCAGAGGCAGACTGTCTGGTGGCAATTCCACATATGCTTTCCATTGTTGGTATGAGTTCACAGGAATGTGGCTTTTTTGTAAATGAAATAGCAGTCACCATACCAAAACCCAGGTGTGGCTTATTCTTAGAGATTACCCTGCCCGCAGATGGATAGGGACACAATTATCATGTTTTTGGATCAGAGGTGCAGTTTTAAATGCAACCTCTGTCTGCAGTGACATTGGTGTCACAGCAGCTGTCAAACAAGGCACCTGCACCCTTTGTGTCTGACATGTGCCAATGAAGAGCAGGAGCTTTCTTAAATGGATTAGCCACATCTTTTATTATTAATTAAAAATCCCAAAAGCCAAAGGTTCTAAACCGTTATCAAATGGCAGTCCTTTGCAGCAATAATCTGAAACCTGGTAATAAATTAAGGTTAGCACACCTTGTATGAAAATCAACGGATGCATAGTCCAACATACAGGGGCAGATTATTGGAGACTTCAGTCTTGGGACAAAAGCAGCTCAAGAGTCAAAACAGAATTTGAAAGGGAAAGTCTTTAGCTATTTCCTGAATAGAAGGTTATCCAGAGATCTCAGAGAGAGGCATGGAGCTTATTCCAAAGTGATGCTCACACAGTGCTTATTATACTGTACACAAGTTTCATTTTTCTAGAGAAGGTCAGAGATGGACAGAATAAGCTTGCAGACCTTAAAACCCTAGAGGGGGAGTGTTTCACTCATTAAAGAAGGAAGATTTATATATCCAGAATTATTCACATGGAATACTGTAGAATTCCAGGGTGGTTTTTCATCCTGAAAATCCATCAATTTTTATATCCAGCCCAGAGGTGGAGGCATAAATTGCAAAACGTTCCCAGAAATTGATAGACATATTTTTCCTATACTTGAAGAGAACCCTTCAAAACAGGGACACAAATGTTGTGATGGGGACAGTAGAAGGGCATGAGAAATTGGGCACACCTGATGGGAACAATGCCCACACTGTGATGCTAACCCCACAGGCAGTATATGGGAAACCCCGTGGCACCAATCGTCTATGTCATCTCCAGCTTGTTTACCAGGCCCACCCACCTGAACCCAGAGAAGTCCAGTGTGGGAAACAAATGCTTTAAAACCCAATAGCAGTGAGTTTGATTTGCAAGCCTAGACTCTGGGCTTAGGAGAGACCACTGTCATAGAGAGGCATACAAATACAAATTCTGCAAACAGGACCCTCGATATGATCGTGATGTCATCGTGTGTTCAACAGCTAGGAAGTCACGTGGCCAGATGAAGAGGTGCAGGAGAGCTCAGAGACAACAGACAAGCACGCAAGAGCAATGATGGAGTCCGATAGCTGCCAAGACAGGGCTGTCTGATTGAAATATGGTACATCAATGAATAATCAATATGGAATTTAGGGCACAAGTTAAGGTGGAGGGTCTAGTTACTGCAATCCAATCCAATGCTTGCATCACCAATAGCTCCAAGGTGACCCACCGAAACCCTTATGGTCTCAATTTCTGCAAAGGACTGGATAGAGGGAGTAGCTGGAGTTATAGAAAGGATGTGTCATCATGGAGGATGAGGAGAGAAGCAGAGACGTTCGGAGAGAAGAGGAGCAGATGGTAAGGGAGGAGGAGGAAAGGGTTACCCAAATAAAGTCTGAGAATTAGACATATCATCCAGTATTGACAAAGGAGGTCCCTGATGGTTCCAACACAAATCCTGGCTGGCAGGTAAGGCCAAACATGAGCAAGTGAAAAACAGAAAAATAACAAGCCAACCAATGGGTAGGGTACATTCCACAAGGCAACAGCTAAACAACCCTACTAGTGGAGAAGAAATAGATCAAATAGACTGTTTGATCAACAGTATATGAAAAGGTATATGAAAATGTGGAGGAGCTATACCCTGAATGGTGTTTAGGCTTGAATCAAACTTAGGTCTCAGATCACAGGGATGTGAACTTTCACTTTGAATCATAGGCCTTTCTTTTTTTTTTAAACACAATGTTTTGTGATGAATCTGGACAATTTATCCCTTCTCCCCAGAGGGGAGCCAGCTCCTTTGAGGTTTGGGAGGTGAGCTAGCTAAGCAAGACCTTTCTTAGGGGTCTGGGAAAGTGGGACTACCCCCTTGGTGATAAAGACTCCCATTCCAATAAGAAACTCCCAGTCCAAACCACCCCGTCTGCATACATGGATGCTGGGAATACTTTGACATCTACTGCAGTGACTATATTCAACCGCAATTCTTCTTTGTGTTTATTGGCTTGAGGTAATGCTGAAGGTCACTTGAATACCATAGTCAAAGAAGACTGACTCAGGTCTTGTTGTTACAATGACGTGTATAAAGAGGGAGCGGACTATGAATGGAGATGAGACTCCCACGCAGGGAGGAAAACAACTGCTACGCAGAGGAGGTCTGCTGTAGCAACAATGTCCTGGATCCAACAGTGGCATGAGTGGAGAGAGACCCGCTAGCTGGAGGCTGGGCGGTGGGTGCCGTGACCGAGCAAGAGGATCCCGTCAGGGAACGGGAGCCAACAGGAAGACAACCATCTTCTCTTTTGGCGTGACCACTGACGAACAGTGGTGGGCATGGGGACCAGCAACGGACACCGAGACCAGTCCGGATCCCTGAGGTACATCAGACAAGTGCCTGTTCCGCTGAAAGCAGTGTGATGGTGCAGATAAGACCAGGGATGCCTAAGACCACACAACCGCGAGTTCCCAAGTGACAGTGAATTTATAGAATAAGTAAATTAGAATAAAACTGCCATGTAGAATGTAACACAAGTAGGACAGGGTTAGTTAGCCACACTGTAGGGAGATAGTTGTTACATTATAGGGAGTTTTAGGTTGCTGAATACACAGAGAGGGAACGTAGTCAATGGCGGAATGCACAATTAGGTCGGGTACATATATAAGCAATATTATTGATGATAAGTGAAACACCATTTTCCCCCTTGCAAGGCTCCGCAGACTATACCTGAGGATTGTGAAAACTATAGAATTACACACTAAAGAACTTTGAGACTGTGAACAAGTCTACTGTATGTTGGGCAAGGCAGAAGCCCACATTGAGGCTGTTGTGCAAGCCTCCCCTTTTTCTTTAGTTAGGTGTTTTTACAAGTCATAGGGCCAGTTAGTGGTTAGTATTCGGACAGAATACGTTTACTTTAGACTTGATGTTCACCATTAGTTTTAGTTTTACCAGTTAGGGAGCTTCCCTCATCATGATAGGGCTAGTTAGGCATTTTCTTTCTAATTTAAATTAAACCTTTTGAACATGTCAGTAACTAGTCCAACTCCTTCTTCTGGTTCCCCACAGTTTATTTTGCTTTCTTCATTTTTGTTTTAGTTACTTTTTTCAGTGTTTGTGATTTGTGTGTATTGCACATCCTGGACATCTCATGACGCAGGTTGGTACAGAGTCTCAAACAGACTTGGGTTCCAATGTTGTTTACCTGCTTCTCAGCAACAGCACCTGATGTGAGTCCTATAAAGTTAGGCATTGGACTCTCTCATTATCGAGAAAGTAGGGAGCACATGTGGTAATGTTTCAGATCTATAACACTTTAGAAATCTTGAATTCTTTAGTCATTAATCCCAACAGCAATTATATTTTAAACTTAAGTTGTAAAAGAACTCTCCAAAGGTCACTGATCTGTGTATTGAGAACATGCCTTTCATTTCTCCCTGGATCCTCCTCAAAATTTGCTACGAAGGTGCAGTGCTCAAAATCAAGCATTTTGAAGCACACGCACTGTTGTGTGCAATTACCCCTCAAATCACTCAATACCCCATATTAAGTTGAAGTGATAAGCACCATGAGAAATGGAAGGGCTACTCTCACAAATACACTCATTTACTGCTGAAGACTGATCACAAGAGGTGATCAAAGCCAAACATGTTTTTGTAATAACGAGAACTTAAAAAGTAAACTTCTTTTTCCTAGTAGCAAATATTTCCATCCAGCCTGGAAGAAGACTGACTTGTTTTTTTAAAAAGACATTAACTGGAACATGAATTAGCTGCTCTCATTTCTGCATTGAAGACATAAAGAAAAGTGCTGCATTACGAATGCCCTGGTCAATCATAATTTGCTGAAAGCACAGAGGAATAATAGGCAATTCAGATTTATGAATTCCGATCAATATGTGTGAGTGAATAAAGCAGCCAAATGCAGCATTTGTCTTAGATTTAATTTAAGCTTTTGCATTCAAAACATATGAATCTGGTTGTTACGCTTGATTTATGTAAGAATAAAGTACAAAGAGACTGCCGCAAGGACAATCTACAATGTTAATTGAACTAATAACTCAGAGATCCCTCGGAATAATTCAACGCACAGCAACTGGTATTAGTGTTCTTTGATTTTAAATAGCCAGAATTTATTTGCTCTTTCCAACCCATTTTCTTTGTAAGTGCCCTTTCGAGCAAGTGCTTATATATATATATATATGTGCACAAGGTAGGTTAGTTTGAACTGTTCATGGTGTTGGATTGAGTTTGCTTCAGTTCGCCCTTTGTGGTGTGATGTTGTTGGCATACCTGTCGGGCCATTCAAATGTTGGTGCAACAGGGCATCATGGCTGTGGCTAGATTTTCCACCGACCGTGAACACTATTCTTGGTTAGTTGGTTTGGTGGGAAGGTGTCCATTTGGGAGAGTCTACAATCACATTTTAGCTCACCATGCCTTGCTAGCTGAGACCTATCTGTTTGTATATTGGTCTGTTTCTGCCCAGAAGGACAATCCAACATTGAAATGCAGGGCAATTCTCTGAAGGAGTGGTTCTTCCTTGATGGGCATCATCAGTAAGGTGCGATTATGGAGCGGTGCCTCTTTAGGGAGAAAGAAAAAGGGGCCAGATGTAGATTACCCTCACTAAATTAAGTTAAAACCCCAAATGTCCCTACACTCAGTAAAAGTGTGAGAGCTATCAATCTGATCCCACACACAAGAGAAGTACAGCCTCAAAATGGCAGGCAATTCTCCTCTGAGCAGGAGCATCACTAGCACTGGAGAATTACCCATTTGCATATCAGTCTTTGTCCCACCCACTTGGGCAGTCCAGCACCGAAATGCTCGGCAATTCTCCTCTAAACAAGAATACTGAATGCAACCCCAGACATGTGTTTTGACCTGGCTGGGACTCATCAGTGAGGTGAAGTTGTGCCTCTCTAAGCACAGTGAGCAAGGGGGCCACGTCTGGATAACCCTGGGTAATTTAGGGTGAACTCCCAAGTTCCTAAACATACAAAAAGAGGTCTGGGAGCCCGTCTACTGAGAACGAACATGATCAAATAACATGTTCTTTGTGAAGATGCCCACTCGGGGTGGTCTGCAGCAACCACACTTTAGCTCACTGTACCTTTCACAGAGGAGAAATATCGTTTTGCATATCAGTCTTTGTCCCACCCACTTGGGCAGTTCAGCACCGAAATGCTAGGCAATTCTCCTCTAAATAAGAATACCAAATGCAACCCCAGACATAGTTTTGGCCTGGTCGGGCCTCATCAGTGAGGTGAAGCTGTGCCTCTCTAAGCACAGTGAGCAAGGGTGTCCATGTCTGAATAACCCTGGGCAACTTAGGGTGAAGCCCCAAGTTCCTAAACATACAAAAATAGGTCTAGGAGCCCCTCGACTGAGAACAAACACGGCCAAATAACCTGTTCGGCCTAGTCGGGCCTCATCAGTGATGTTCAATTTTTTAACATTGCAGAAATAATGTTAGATATTATAACACATTTGAAACAAGTGGGTTCAGCGTGTTACAGTTCAGAGATATTGAGACTAAAGGTTTGCTTCTTTCACGTGCACATGTTTAAAATACTGAGTATGTGGTAGATGTGAATATCAAGAATAGCATGTCTTCACCAAAATGTAATCACTAAGGCTAACATAATAATATGAGGAGTCAGAAATGTGTTGCGGACAACTTGCTAAAGGTTTTCATAAAATGTTATTTTATTTTTATCTCTAAAGGGTTTAACAAATGTCTCACTATCCCTCCCCTGAAGAGGCTTTCCCTGCCTATCAAACTAAAGGAAACACTGTAACAAAAGAAATCTTTCCCTCACTCTTACATACATCGAACTCAAAAAGGGAATATATGGCAATTCAAACATAACAGAAATAGCAGTTATGTCCAACATAAACCTAATAACAGTTTATCCTTGTAAACTGGGTTAGTTCCCCTTCCCCAGAGTCAAAGCAGGATTTTCAATAGAACATTCAAAATAGAAAAGTTAATTTCTGAAACCAAGTCTTCTTGCTGCAAAAGACTTTCACTTGTACTTTGACCGACAGTTCAAATAAACTGCAAGACTTTATCTCTTCACTTGTAGCAAAGAGTTCAACACAAGTTCTTCTTTTTGGGAAACAAAACACTTCCACAATTCATTGTTATCAACAACACTGTTTTGTCAGGATGATTCCACAACAGTTCACATAATACTTTAGTGGTCTATCCACTTCATCTGCTTCAGAGCCTTTAATGAAAACATGGTACTTCAATTACTTCTTTCGGGTCCACTAACCGGCCAGGACCACCACCAATACGTCCCCGCCCTGGTATACTCGCCTGCCAGGACTAAGAGCTCCCAACACTACTACAAGTTCTTCTGTGGTAAAGTATACTTCAAACAGTTTAGTAAAGTCTTTCACCTTTAGCAACATTACAATCTACTACTTCTTCTGGGAAGATATGAACCACATTTGTGCTCTTTGTTCCACTTTTGTGATTACCACATGCAATGCAGGTTATGCTCCTCTCCTCCTGAATGCTTCCTATAGGGAGGGCTTCTATCATGCCACTCTTACATCAAACAAATGCTGATAATCGGTCTCTATCACACTGGCTCTTCTTTGGCTTAGACATGCTTGTTAAGGTCTTTTCCAACTATTGTTTCCTCTCACTCTGGAAATAGGGGTTATAGATAGCTTGCTTCAGAATTTCCCTCTCTTGGCCTTGGCAATGTTGGTTATTGTTAACTTTCTTTAGTATTGCCCTCTCAGGTTTTGACAATGATGGTTGTTGTTAACTTGCTTTAGTATTGCCCTCTCTTGACTTTGGCAATAATGTTGGCCTTTATAATAACAATTATAACCTTTCCTCTCTGGTCTGTTAACAAAGTGCTTATCATGCCGCTCAAATGTCTTAATATCAGTTTGGTATTCAAAACCATTATTAGCGGGTGATTACAGAGCATACCGGGATTACCCCACAGTGGTAAATTCACTGGATGCTGCAAACACTTCCGCTTGCTCTGCTGCAACAGTGTCTTCTGCTTCCTTTGCCGCCTCCTGCATGGCAAACTGCTTAGGTTTGCTACCCGTGGCCGACACCGTTCAGAAAAGAAGCGTTCGGTGCTCCTGAAGCCCTCCAGTGCTTGACTGCTACCGGAGCACAATTTACAATAAGGAGAGCCTCTATCTCCCAGGGAAACACTTTTCACAGCAATGCTTCCCACCGTGCAGCCTCTGCATACAAGGCCATCAAAGTTAGAGAACCTCTCGGGACCGACATCTGCTCTGAAGGGATCGTCAGCTGCAGCGTCTCTGTTTCCCTACTTCTTCTCCTGCCAATGCAATGTGGAGTCTCTGCAACCACTCCTCCTACTTCTAATGGCCTGAACCTGAGGGGTTCTTATATACTCCCCGCTCAGGTGTGGGTCACTAGAACAAATAGACTGCAGCCTAGTACCTCTGAATCCCTATTCCTTGTCCCAGTACTTTGTGCACTGTGGGACTTGACCGCAATGCTCAAATTACCTTTTTCCTTCACAGTTTCAACTCTACAGTAAGCCATGAAGATTGTAGGATCTCTAGGTAAGTTAGTGAAGGGGTTTTCCCAGTCCTTTTGACCTGATCCCTCCCCCCGCCCGAAGAACACTAAGCCCAGGTTCAGGATCAAGAAGCGTCTGCCTTTCCCTGGCCACCTGAGAAGGGAATCAGGCCAGGTTTTCTGGAGGAATGATCTCTGATTCATCACAATAAGAAAACAAACTGTGAACCAAACAAGTTGTTAACTAGATCTTCTAGACTAAGCACCAAGTGTAAACTGGAGCAGTATAATAAATTAGCACCCAGGGCAGGCACCGAAGCTGATAAACTAGCTCTGATGGTGGGCTGAATTCCACGATCCAAGCCCGGGTACTGAGCAAACTGGAAGCTGTCAGCACCCACCCCACAATATTTCCCCCTTACCTACGGTATCTGTCCCTTCACAGCCCCACACCATTTACCTTATTCCTTTGGTGGCACTTGCACCACCTCCCCCGCTTCTCGCGTTGCCATGGACATGGAAGAGGTGCTGCGTAGGCAGCGCTGCCTTCCATTTTCATGGTGATTTGTTTGAATGAATGGGACACCACGAGTGCAAGTCTCATTCATTCAAACAAATCAATTGCCGTCTGTACCCCGGATTAAAAATATGGGGTGCTAGTAGCAATAAAATCTGAGCGGGCAGTCTGTATCGGGTGGTAATGGCACCAAGCTATAGGCCTTGCTTTGCTTATGCCTATAACTTGGGCTCCAGGCCATTACCACTCGATCTGTATCGCCGGATCGAGTGTTATTGTAATAGTAATGTAGCCTGAGCTGGGCATGCATAAGGGCAATTGGTCTGCAGAGATCTGGGCAGATATGTTTCGCCTCCATATTGCCATTAAGTTTGATATAACATTTATAGCTTTTAAAAACGTGTGCCAATTAAGCAACCAGAGGTGTTCTTTTAGCTTTTGATACGATCCAGGAGTCAAATTGTCTAAGTATGCATAGTTTGCAAGCCATACACGAAGTAACAATCCAGCTGCGGCAAAGTGTATTTAGCCTTTTCAAGTGAGAGGGATCAGGTTGGATAAATGTCTACACCTGTTTTGAAATCAGAGAGAATTCATCGCGCATGTCCTTCACAACAACTTGCCCAGGCTGTTGAAGGGACTGGTTCTAGTCGGACAGCGTCAGAAATGACCGCAGAGCAAGATTCAGCAAAAGTTTGCAAAGCAAAAAGCGATCACGTGGCACCCGATTTCCTCTAAAGGGTCGGCTGCCTCCTAATGATGATTAGTTCTCATGATTAGCCACACGTCCAGAGAAAGTCTCCAACATTATCTAAAATGAAAAAAATGTACTTTGAAAAAATGTATTAAAGCATTGCTCTTTTAAAACATTTGCTTTATAAAGTTAATGGAGACTAGTTTATGGCTCTTAACATGGAAATCAGCCCTTCATTGGCATAGTGTGCGTGTGAAGGCAGTTAAGGGTGTAACTGGCAGTTTTTGCTCATGAATCTCATTGCACCAATAAATGAATAAGATGTGAAATTCTGTGTGAATTATTAGAATGTTACCCTGGACATGTGCAACTGAGGCTCCCACTTAATGGGAGGATCGTTTAGCTTCAATCATTGATATGCCCTAGAAAAATATTCATATCATTCTAATGACCCACATTCTCTGAGGCTGTTCATAGTTGCAGCCCCTGGCTTTGAGAAGCACTTGCTAAATCCTTTCAAACCTTTTGCACGTGTTGGATAGCCCTCGTCACCTTGAAGCAGTTCATTATCAAACCTTGTAAAAGAAATTGCCAATTGATACTAGTGAGCTGGCCATTTATAGACCTTTCTCGCACCTTCTCTCCCCAGTGAAACTACTGGATCAATATGGCATGGTGCAAATAAAAGAATTTGGTAACAGTACAATGTATATATTTTTTAATTAGCACCAAGGGGTGACGCAATGGTACCTCCCCAATTTGGGAGCTTGGAACATGGGATTTTTACCTCATGGTATTGCTTGACTGCTGAGTGCCTGATCGGCACTAGGAGGCCACAGTCTAGCCTCCCAGGGCAATGGCCTGTGCACGCCTGTCCCCCGCTCCCACACATGCACCAACCCATAACTTTCCTGCAGACTATGGCAATTTCCCTTCTCTTTGCATCCCTGGCATTCATTTTATTTTGTAGTTTTTTTGAAGTTGAGACACAGCAACTATGCCATTTCTCAAGTTAAAAAAACTGTTATTAGAACCCCAGAATTCAAATCTGGGTGCTAAGAGCTATAATACACCCCTCTTGGGGGAGTCGGTGGTTGGTGGTTGGTGGGGGGTGCATTACCATTCAGGTAATGACACTGGGGCCTGCATTATTATGGGTAATTCCCCCTACCTCAGGGCATATTGCTTAAGTAATGTGTGATTTATGCTTCCACCGCCATGCTAGCCCAAAGAATGAAACCCAGCAAGACCTAACTGTTAAAAGCGGAAAACCAGAGGGAGAGTTTTCAAGAGCAAGAAGCCGAACAAAGGAAAAGCAGCCGATGCAATGGAGGCTAGAGAAAAGGAAACACTGCAGGTCTTGGAAGCAAAGTAGACAGAAGAAGGAAAAACAAGAAAAAAATGGCAGTTGCTATAATTCCATGGTGGGTAAACAGCACCAACAATTGACATGCACAGTTCCTAGCAACATGAGGCAGAGGAGTTCCCAGGGTCAAGGGAGGATCAAATGCTAGGGCCTTGAAGAGCAGTCTCTAGCATGTTTCTAGCGGGGAGCAGGAACTCAAATTTGGAAAACACATGAACCAGAAAATCACTCTGAAACAGACTAGAATAAGGAGCATATTACTGGTTATGGCATGAACCAGCATCCCAACTTGGTGGAAAGCTGGGGCCCTGTTGTGGGCGCATGTCAGTCAGAGCTGTGACAGTTGCATGAAAGGGTTGTATAAAGGAGCAGTGAATTAGGCTGGCTCAGGATTCTCAAGTTAAGATCACTAGTTTGTAGCAGGAACACCTGTTTCCTGCCACCACAGCTCAGCCCAACCCTCTCCTGGGTTTGCACAGGCAAATAGCCAAGGCAGCTCTGGACAGCTATCTTGATGAACCTTGATGAACCTATCACTTGTGCATTCCTACAACATGCCCCAACTACCTGCACTCTACCTCTTCTACTGATTAATGCCCACCCTGCAGTTGTTCGCGCAACCTACATCGCAATGTCACTCATGTCCTACAATGATCTCATATTGATCTCAATTCTCTTTGGGGTGGGGTGGCAGTCATCCATAAGATCAACTGGCCTTGTGTTGTAATCCCAAAACCCAGAGCCAGCTCTTTCAAATACCTCTCATGCCAATTTCCGTAAGACACAACAATTCGGTCTGCTTCCACCTAATCTACATGCCACCTCAGGGGAGTGGTACTTCATAGATGACTCCTCCATCTTTCTCTCCTCTGTAAAAATGTTCACCATCTTTCTCAGAGATGTCACTGTCCCATACTTACAACCAGCAAAACACCTGCTTGTATAACTCCCCGCCCCAAATCATACTCTCTCCCACACTTACTAATGCCACTTATTCAACTTAATCTTTACCTCCTCCCCACTCATTTTCTGCATGGCCAAATCTCTCTTGACTGGACCCACCATGCCACAATCCTGCTACTCTTATCATGCAGATCATTGCCACAAAAAGGCCAGGCTAAATTCCCAGTGATTGCGTGCTTTGCACTAGATACCCAAGAGACAAACCTTGTGACATTCAAAGGGAATGGTGCAGCCCTTCTGGAATAATTCAACCATTCTGGGGTAATACATGCCCACATGCCCCTAAATCCTATCTGTGCCAAAGTGAAATCTCCAATTAACCCCTGATGAGATCGTGCTTCCGTCAAATCCCTGGACCCAATGCAGACGATTGTTCTCCCAGGCTAAGACCGCTTATTACACCTCCTTCATCAAGGCAGCCTTCAACATGAGCAAAGCCTTATTCAAAGTAGTCAAGCACTACACCAAGCCCACATCCTACCCTGAGGTGCTGGCCTCACAAGTAAAATGTGATGGAATCATTACCTTCTTCATCAACAAAATAAGAAATCTCTTCAAAGCCTCTGACACCTCCAAGTTTAGAAAAAGGTCTGCTTTCCATCTCCCTCCTGCACACTCCCCCTTTGGACCAACTTCACCCACCATCACCTCAAAGATCTCAAAGATACATTTGCTTCCTAAGAGCAGACAGAAATGTGAGGGAGGATCACTATCCCTAACCTAAAGAGGATTTCCCTACCTATTAAAAGAACAAAAGGAAAAACACTATAATAAAATAAATCTGTCCTTCACACTTATACATACACCAAACTCATAAAGGTAATCGAATGGCAATTGAAATGTAACAAAAATACAGTTTTATTCAACTTAAACCTAATAACTGTGTATCCTTCTATCCTGGTTTGCATCCCCTTCCCCAAATTCAAAGCAGGAATCTCAATCAAACATTCAAATAAGAACGTTCCTTTTTGTAACTAAGTTTTGATCATACAGTTTGTCTTTCTCCAAAGGTCTTTCATCTTGGACTTTTAACACAAGTTCAATCGGATGAAAAGCATTTATCTCTGCAAATATAAACAAAAGTTAATCACGGTTTCCTCTTCTTAAGAAAAGAAATATACTTCCACCATTCTTATGTATCTTTTCATTTTTTATCTTTTTTTATTTTATTGTTTGCTTGTTAGGCTCTTATATACAAAGAAAATACTGTTTCAAAATAATGTTTTCTCAGGATGATTCAACCACAATGAAAAGTTCAACATTTTTATGGTCTTGTGAATTTTATTCCTTCTTCACAACTTCCAACCACAATGCCATACTTCAATGATTTCTTCCTGGTCCACTAATCTGCCAGGACTACCACTACAAGGTTCCTATCCTGGTATACTCACCTGCCAGGAAAAACATCTGATAACACTACCACAAGCACTCTGTGGTAAGGTCTACTCAACATTCAAAGTCTTTGCATCAAAATTCCCTTCTTCTGAGAAAACATGAGAAACATTGGTGCTGTTAGTTTCACTGTTGTATTTGCCACAGATAATGCTGGTTATTTTTCTCTCCTCCACAATACTTTCTACCAGGAGAGCTTTTCTCCTGCCACTCTTGTTTTCCCACTTCTCATCAAAAAACAGCTGACAGTGATTCAGGATTACTCTGACCCCTTCTTGGCTTAGGCATCACTTGTTGATGTCTTGCCCAACTATTGCCTCTACTTTACTCTGGCAGTAATGGTTACAATTAGCTCACTTCATTATTGCCCTTTCTTGGCCTTGGCAATGGTGGTTGTGAGTTTGTTCCAATATTGCCCTCTCTTGGCTTTGGTAATGTGTGTTTCTATTTTGGTTCAATATTGATCTTTCTCTGCTTTTACAATATTTGCAGCTTGGTTCATAGTAATTGTAACCTTTCCTTTCTTGTTCTGGGCCAATTTTGTGATAACACAAATATGATTCTCTTTCATTAGTTTGGTATTCAAAATAAGGAAAAACAGCAATCGGTCAACTACAGAGCATTCTGGGATTACCTAGCAATGGAAAACTCACCGGATTCCTTATACGTGTCCCCTCGATCCGGTGTTGCATCCAACTCTGCTTCTTCTGCTTCTTTCTATATGACCGACAGCTTCAGTCATTTCCCCGCGGCTCGGGCTTGGAAAAGTAGTTTGTCTCGCTCCCAAAGTGCTGCAGTGCTCGTCTGACACCGTAGCAGGACGGACAATCAGGAGAGTCTCTCTCTCTCCACTGGGAAAGCCTTCAGAAACAGTGCTTCCCGCTGCACAAGCTCTGTATTCTCGATCTGCAAACACAAAGACGTTCTGAGGACCGGCACACACTTCAGATGCAGCAGCGGCTCCAGTGTCTTCGGGTTTTCCACTCCTGCTGCTGCAAATGCAGCCTACAAATTATTCTGCTTTCCAACTTCTTTTTTCTAATGGCCTGCACCTGAGGGGGCTTTATATATTCAAGGGTCCCACTCAGGTGTGGGTCGTTGGGAGCACTAGACTGTGCTTTGCAGTTTTGGACCTCTGAGACCCTCTTCCTTGCCCCAGTAACTAGGGCTTTGTGGGACTTGAAGTCCCTAATGTTCCGGTCTATTTTACAATTAAAAGCCTCAGTTTCTGCTTTATGCAATTTACTCTGCTTACTGAGCACCTCGTTGGGGAATGTTTTTAAAGGATGTAAAGTTTTATTCTTGTCTTCATTATCCAAACCTAAGTGTTAATTATAAGTATCCAACACTAAGGAGTTACCGCTGGAATTCCTATATATATTATTTCCATGTTGGTCATTAGGATTTCTATTACTGACAAGGTGGATAGTTTTGGGAAGAGATACTTTACTTTGACAGCAAGCCATTAAGTATTCTGGCAGCATAGAAAGTTCTGAAGGAGATACATTATGCGTCTCTCCCAGCATGACCCTCCTATTTCTTTGGGGCCCCTCTCCTCCTAGATGATCCTCCAGCTAATACCACCCATGGGGGTTAGGATCAGGTAGCGGCTGCCTTCCCCAGACCACCTGGGAGGAGACTTCAGCTAGGGTTTCTGTGAGGATACCACAGAATTCATCACATTCCCAAAACCATTGCTTACACTGATGATGTCATGCCAGTCTCCATTATTAAACAATTAATCGACCCATGGATCAATGCATTCCTCTGCATCGTTACCGCATCCCTTAATACATTTTCTTGCCCCGACTCACTCATGACAGGTCTCGTACGCCCCATTCAAAGAAGCCTACTCTGGACCTGTAGGACTTAGTTAAATACAACCCAATAGCAAGCCTTCTGTTCTTTTGGAAGATCATCTAAACATTGTTGTGACCCAGGTTTTATCTAAAACTGAAGAACTTGCCCTCTTCCATGACTACATGTCCGGCTACTACCCCAAGTGCAATATCGAGACTGCAATCATCCAAGTGTTGGATGCTGCCTCGCAATTCATCGACATTGATGACTTATGCCTCCTAGTCCTCGTCGACCTCTCTTCTGTATTCACCACCATAAACCATCAGACACTCACCTCCACTTCTCATGATGCTTCTCCAGTAGTATCCTGAAATGGTTTGTTTCCTAACTATCAGGTAGACACCAAGCTGTGCAGATAGTCTGCTCAGATCAGCACAACTCTCCCCAATCATCTATGACCTCTATATGGAACCACTCAGAATATTCCTAATAGACTACAAATATTCATTCATTAATACACCAATGATACCCAGATTTACCTCCCAGTCAAGGTCCCCTAGGGCATCAGCCACCTCCAGGAGTACCTGCATACCATATATTTAACCACACCAAGACTGAATTTGTCCTCATCCATCCCCCTGCCAAACAGCACATCCAACAGTGGTTTGACGATATGCAACTGAAAGGATTCACCCCGTAGCAGTCAGACTCAGCCAATCCATAGGCTTCATTGTTGATAGCCACTTCTTTGTCCAAAAGCACATGGGTAAGAAAAACAAACGGCCTGGCTACAGATCACCACACAAAAAAATAAAACCCTTCATCCCCCTGACAACTTCTGCATGATACTTCAGGCACTCGTGATCTCCCACATTGATGGGGGAAATGCCCTCCTTACTAGGCTCCCAGTATCTGGCCCTCCTCAAAGCTGTGCACCATTCCCCAGTCTGCCTCATTACAACTCCCTTATTACAGCCTCGATTCTTGCTTGCGATTCACTGACTCGCCCCACCATGATTCGATTTAAAACTGCTTGCATTATCTACACATCAGTCTTTAATGGAACACAAACTTACCTGGTGACTAACCTCCACACCTCTGGAGGCTCCCGTGGCCCCTTATAGCAAATCCATCAAAATATTGGAGTCAAAGATAGTCTGCAAAAAAGAGACTGCGCATAGTTCTTTTCCTGCCAATTCCTGACCCTCTGGAACCCGATCCTGCTATAGGCTCGGAACGTTGCCACCATCCTCCAGTTCCACAAAACACTAAACATGCAGCTCTTCTACCAAAAACATTTGCACAACTAAATCCGTATTTTTTCGCCCTTTCACTATGGAGATAATGGAACCTAAGACAATATCCCTAAAGCAAACTGATTCTGAAAAACTGTACTGCTTCTTTTATGACACATATTCGAATCGAAAAGGAAAACATACTGCTTAAATACAAAAGATAATTAGTGTGACATTCTGTAATGGTCTGTGTCTATCATGAAGACATATATACTGCCTCAATGTAATCCTAGAGGTACTAAAGGAACATGTTATGTTAAATAAAAATACATTTGTATCTACCATTTGCTTTGATCGGAAGATAGCACTGGGAGCATGAGAACTGTGTCTGTTGAAATAGGAACATGGTCACATCCAAATGTGTTGAGGCCCAAGCATTTGGAATGCATCAACCAGTTAAAGAACTCAGCTCAAGCCCTAGAACATTTATTTTGAAGCTCTGAGACATAATGAATAATCCCAGGAAATCCCCCTGTTGTCATATTTCAGATGTTATATACAGAGAACAAATACATTTGTGATTTCTTTATGTGGAATTTTGTTTAAAAAGAAATATGTGGATTGCTTTCTACGATGTACTTCTTTTAACAAAGGAGTACATCGTCTGCTCAGATCAGCACAACTCTCCCCAATCATCTATGACCTCTATATGGAACCACTCAGAATATTCCTAATAGACTACAAATAGCCATTCATTAATACACCAATGATACCCAGCTTTACCTCCCAGTCAAGGTCCCCTAGGGCATCAGCCACCTCCAGGAGTACCTGCATACCATATATTTAACCACACCAAGACTGAATTTGTCCTCATCCATCCCCCTGCCAAACAGCACATCCAACAGTGGTTTGACGATATGCAACTGAAAGGATTCACCCCGTAGCAGTCAGACTCAGCCAATCCATAGGCTTCATTGTTGATAGCCACTTCTCTGTCCAAAAGCACATGGGTAAGAAAAACAAACGGCCTGGCTACAGATCACCACACAAAAAAATAAAACCCTTCATCCCCCTGACAACTTCTGCATGATACTTCAGGCACTCGTGATCTCCCACATTGATGGGGGAAATGCCCTCCTTACTAGGCTCCCAGTATCTGGCCCTCCTCAAAGCTGTGCACCATTCCCCAGTCTGCCTCATTACAACTCCCTTATTACAGCTCTCGATTCTTGCTTGCGATTCACTGACTCGCCCCACCATGATTCGATTTAAAACTGCTTGCATTATCTACACATCAGTCTTTAATGGAACACAAACTTACCTGGTGACTAACCTCCACACCTCTGGAGGCTCCCGTGGCCCCTTATAGCAAATCCATCAAAATATTGGAGTCAAAGATAGTCTGCAAAAAAGAGACTGCGCATAGTTCTTTTCCTGCAAATTCCTGACCCTCTGGAACCCGATCCTGCTATAGGCTCGGAACGTTGCCACCATCCTCCAGTTCCACAAAACACTAAACATGCAGCTCTTCTACCAATAACATTTGCACAACTAAATCCGTATTTTTTCGTCCTTTCACTATGGACATAATGGAACCTAAGACAATATCCCTAAAGCAAACTAATTCTGAAAAACTGTACTGCTTCTTTTATGACACATATTCGAATCAAAAAGGAAAACATACTGCTTAAATACAAAAGATAATTAGTGTGACATTCTGTAATGGTCTGTGTCTATCATGAAGACATATATACTGCCTCAATGTAATCCTAGAGGTACTAAAGGAACATGTTATGTTAAATAAAAATACATTTGTATCTACCATTTGCTTTGATCGGAAGATAGCACTGGGAGCATGAGAACTGTGTCTGTTGAAATAGGAACATGGTCACATCCAAATGTGTTGAGGCCCAAGCATTTGGAATGCATCAACCAGTTAAAGAACTCAGCTCAAGCCCTAGAACATTTATTTTGAAGCTCTGAGACATAATGAATAATCCCAGGAAATCCCCCTGTTGTCATATTTCAGATGTTATATACAGAGAACAAATACATTTGTGATTTCTTTATGTGGAATTTTGTTTAAAAAGAAATATGTGGATTGCTTTCTACGATGTACTTCTTTTAACAAAGGTGAATTAATGTTAAAAGTACAATCTGAGCCATTAGTCAGTTTGAATAATCATGCATTCTGTTTAGCCTGAAATGGTTCTGAATATCTAAACTTGGATTCGGCTTGGAAGTGTTTTAACACCCTCACGAGCAATTCCCAAATATATATGTGTGTCATAAGACTCCAGATCAGAAGGTTTATTTTGCTCACAGTAAGAATAAACTGCCTGAGCTTGTTTAAACCAATTAGAAAGGCTATGATCACACATTGTTTTTCTAAAGTGAATCACATGTTTGCGCTTGTACCAATCACTATCAAGCAAAAGAGCTTGTTTGTAATGTAACACAGAGGACATTCTGAGGGGTCAGAAATGAAGGTTTTTCAAAAGATGCCATTTTATTAACTGAAAAGGTTGGGTATACGCTTCACTATCCCTATCCTGATGAGGATTTCCCTGTCTATCAAAATAAATTAAAGGAAACACTCTAACAAAAGGGTTCTGTCCCTCACACGTATGCAGATAACAAACTTAACAAGGCAACATTTGGAAGTTCCAAATAATAGTTATGTTCACAACCCGGTAACTGTTTCTCCTGGGAAACTGGGTGTTTTCCCCTTCCCCAGATTCAAGCAGGATCTTTTTCAGCAGTTCCAAAAGGATAGGGAAATCCTGTCTCACAACAAAGTTCCAATAATGTTCTTTTTGTTCCAACTTGAACTCCACCAACATTTCACAATGTTCAACACGTTTTTCCTCTTTTCACGTGTGATAAGGAGTTCAATAAATCTTCTTTGCATGATACAAGGATACTTCCGTAAGTTCATTAGGATCAATAAAAATGTCTTTGTCAGGATGTTTCTGCAATAGTTCACAAAATACAGTAGTGGTTCTGCCACTTATTCTTCAACACTTTGCACCACACCACAGTACTTCAATGACTTCTACCTGGTCCACTTACCTGCCAGATTTACTACTACAAAATTCTTTGCTCTAGTGTACTCTCCTGCCAGGACAAATGCAGCTACTAACTACTACATGCACTTCTGTGGTAGGGTTGCATCCAGCAATTTAGCAAAGTCTTTTGCTTCAAACATCATGTTTGACTACTCCTTTTGGGAAGACACAAAATGCATTGGTGCTGTTTATTACACACTTGTTTTGCCACAAACTAAGCAAGTTATGGTCCACTTCTCCTGAATATCTCCTGGCAGAAGGGCAACCTTCCTGCCACTTTTGTTTCCCCACTCCTGCATCAAACAACTGCTGACAATGGTATTAACTCACTGTTACACTTCTTTGGCTTTGGCAATGTGGGTTTACACCAGTTCCTTTTGTAGCCTCTTTTACAGACTGGCAATAATATTTACAAATACTAAGATTGCGCTCTCTTGGCTTTGGCAAAGCTGGTTCTGTTTAACTTGCCCTGATATTATTATCTTTTTGCTTGGGCAGTGCTTCTGTGTAATGGTTTCTTGTTATATTGCCCTTTCTTTTTGCTGTCAATTATTCTGACCCACATAAATACAATCACACCTTTCTGGTCTGCATGTCAAGTTCTAATTCTCCCACCTTCTCCTCTTTGAGTCAGCTTAATTTTCAAAAGGATTATTATTCTGCTTTACAACAGTTCGGTATTCTAAATAACATTTGTTTTGCCACTTCACTCTCTTTGTATTAGTTTGGTACTTAATGCACCCAGACCTGGCCAGTGGTCGATCACAGAGAACTCTGGTGTCACAATAAAGTAGTGAATTTACTGGGTCTGGCGTGCAGGTACTTTCGCTCTGCTGCCTCCAGGTCCTCTGCTTCTGCTGCTCTGCGCGGCCTGGAAAAATGTCTCTCTTATTTATCTGTGACCCGCGCCAGTCGGATAAGGAGCTCTCCCCGCCTAAGGAGCTCTCCCCGCTCCAAAGGCTCTCCGGTGCTCGCATGCCACCAGAGCCTGACTTACTAAGGGTGAAGATTCCAAACTTCACGCTACATGCCTTTGCAGCTACGGTCTCCAGTGGAAAAGCCATCCAACAAAATGCTTCATGCTGCAAAACATCTGCAATCAAGGTCTCAGAAAGTAGAGACCCTCTCAGGACCGGCAACCATTTGACACACAACAGTGGCCCCATGTCTCTGCTCCTCTCCAGCTTCTGCTCCCACTGCAACGTGGAGGTACCACGACTACTCCACCTCATGCTCTCCATGGCCTGCACATAAGGGGGCCTTTTATGCCTCCCAGTCTCCCTCAGGTGTGGGCCATTAATACTATTATGCTGCAACGTGCAGTCTCATGCCTCTACAGCCTTCTTCTTCATCCCAGTACTTTGGAAATTGTGTGACTTGAAGTCTCCAATGTTCAAGTCATCTTTCCTAATGGAAATATCATTAGCCCATTCATTTCTCTCATTAATTATATTCCCTAAAAGAGTATTATTAAGATTAAATGAAAAGTTTGGCATTGCAGGGGAATTAGGGTTTTCAGAAGTTAATATTTAAAGACTCTGTTAGGGTAATTTCTGGGGCCGGCAGAGCCGTGCCAAGGGTCCACAGACTCCCAGCTCACAGAGGGCCCTAACTCCCTCCCAGGTCCCAAGAAGCTGAGGTCCACACAAGGAGCAAGGGTTTGCTGTGGTTTATTTCACAAATGCACAGGGGTCAGATGCCAACAGAATCCGGGCACATCTCCTCGAGCTCTGGCTCGCAGGCCAGTTTTCATGACATGTGATCTCATATCCTGCGTCACTCATTGGCTCTGTCCCCACAAACCTAACACCACTCAGGATAGGCTACTGAGTGGTAGTTCCACTACAGGAACTTATAGAGAGATGCTGTTAGTGGTTGCGACTATGTCAGGTGGTGTACTTGGACCATCCCTAAAAATTGTTAGTCTAAGACTGTTACATTTTGTAAACCCTGTTATTGGTCGATAGCCCCCCACCATCTGCCCTTATTTATTTATTTATTTATTTATTTATTTATTTATTTGCATTTATAAAGCGCACAGAACTGCCCTGGGGCATCGTGGCGCTGTTACAGCAGACTTAGTCATGCCCTTAGACCTCAGTGTCCTGATTGGTCAGGTGGTGGGCCCTCAAGCCTGGGACAAACTCTGTTCCAAGCCCACAGGACACCTGTTCTCAGAACATGTCTACTATGTTTCAGCAATTTTCAACTATGCGTCTGCGTATTTCAATAGTGTGAGGACGGCTAATGCTATGAGAGCACTCCATTTCCATTACAAGGTATCGAAGTAACCATTATGTTACATGCTGCTGTCTGGCCATAAAACAGCCACTTGTTCCCAGTCTCTGAGCCTTGGCCAGTTGTCATCTTGGCTGAGTCACGTGGCTGGGGTCCACTCTTGCAAGCTCAATTACCTCAAATTAAGGTGCATTTGCAGGGACTATTCGTTGCTGCTGCTGATGTCACCTTGGCTCGGGATGCAGAATGCAGAGTTGGAACATGATGGCCTTGACACTCTGAGACTCTTGCCAGGGTTTGTTCTGTCAGTACAGCATCTTGCATCTGGAAATTCAGAGAGCCCATCGCGGCTGACTGCATCTTCTTGAGGCCTGCTCTGGCTCCCATTATGGAGTCGTCATAATGTCCATAGGTTAGCAGGTACTTTACAGTTGGCCAAGTTCCTTGGGTTATCCTGTCCTTCTGTAGGGTTAGTTGTGCCTAAGTATCTGCAAGTGTATACATGATTTCTTCTTGCTTCTTGCATTCCGCGGTGCTATAGCAAGCCTAATGACAAAACAATAAATGTGCTGCTAATGTATATGTATCACTGTCCTCTATCTCATTGAACTGTTTGCATTCTTCGTGTAGTTTGGTGGGTGCATGTCCGGTTGCATGGATTTGCACGTGTGCTTCTTGTCTAACGCTACTACGTCATCAGGATGGCAGTTGTTATTCGATGTCTAGTCAAGTCTGTCCATGCAGTTGTATCCAGCTCGATCCTGTGGTTCTTCATCCACTCTGGGCAGAGTTTGCAGTTTAACAGGAGCATGTGGTAGGCTAGTGGGGTAACCTTCGTGTAGATGTTCATAGCTGGGGCGATAGGGATTGGCATAAGTTTGTAGGATTGGCGGCCACAGTGTTGCTGGTTCTTTCTTTTTCTGGTTGGGGGTCCGTCCGGGATTGGGGGTATATTCGGATTTCTCCTCTTCTGTCCCCCCTCTGGTCGACTTGTGGACCACAGCATTGTGGTATCTTCTATATTCCATCAGCCGCCATACCTTAGTTATTCTGCCCAAGTGTCCATAATGGTTCACATGATCTTCAATTGACCAATACATATAAACACAGCCACCGCCAGGTTTGCAGTATACCCACTTACCGACATACTTTCTCAGGATGCAATGGTTTTCTACCTTCATAGTAGGAGGATGCAGGTCGGCTTCTGTTATCTGTTGCCTTAATCTTTCACGTTCTTTCATTACCTCATCTATGTGTTTGTCGTTGTCCATGGCAATTAATAACTTTCATTCCCACCGCTTCTTTAGTGGCCTGCTTGCATCTTGCTACACAGAACCTTACGGCGAAAAAAAAAGATGCAAGTCCCATAACTAGTCCTCCCGCTAACACCTTTAAGCCATCCGACAACCATGATAGCATCCAGGGCCAGATGTACGAGAACCAGCTTCTATCTTTTTTCACGCCCTTCAACTCTTCTTCCATCTTTGCGTGCATCCTCTCCAGCTGTGCTTCTGCCTCAGACAGAGTTCTGCTATCCTCATCTTTTGCAGGTGTGAACATACAGCAGGAACTTCCAATCATGGCACAAACTCCCCCTTCTATCACTGTGAGGAGGTCCAAAACGTACCTATTTTGTAGGGCCACCAACCTTATTGCCTGAAGCTCTACCTTTATTGCATTGAAGCCATTCACAGTCGAATTGATGGCCATCATCAGCTCCCAGCGGGTTATTTGCAGCCACTTTGCATTGGCATATGTCTGGAATCCGGGGTGTATAACTGCTGAGAAGAACATTGCAGTTCTGCTGAATAATCTGTGAGCTGGAGGTATTTCATCGAGCGCCACCTCAAACCGTCCCCACAAATAGTTGCCCCCTTTTTTGTTCTGAGTGTTCTATTTTTTGTTGTAGCATAATCTTTAGTGTCTGGCGTTGGTGCGAATGATCTTTTCTTCCTACTGCTTCCTTCATCCATTTTGGGGAAGCTGTTTATGTTTACATGCGTTTTAGGTACTACCTGCAAGGGTATGTTGACATGCGCCAGGGAACATACCCCACCCCAGTTCGGTGGGAGTTTCTCATATGCCTTAGAACCACAGGCCCACTAGTGGTCCATTAGTACTGCTGTTCCTGTCCCCATTTCCTTGTCCACCCATGTCAGCAGGCTCACACTCTTGGCACATTCCTTGAGGCACTTGTCGTTCTCTTCTTGGACCTTACTTACTGGTACCTTAGTTAAGGTCAATGCCTTTCTCCCTACTACTCCATCTTCCCATCCATCCTTTGTGTATACCTCCCCATACACCAGTAATTGCGGTTATTCCCAGCTGCATGGCTCTCTTCCTATCTCCTTTGCTCCCCATTTACATGGTAGATACTGTAATGTCAACTCCTTTGTTTCTCCCTTTTCTGTCCCATCGGTAATGTAATAAAGGGCTTCTGCCTGCTGCCAGCAAAGGTCCATCATCAGTAGGGAATTGTGTCTCTGGATTGCCAGCTTAGTGTTGCTGTCTTCCCTTGAATCTTCCCCACGTCTGGAACATTGCGAGGTATAAAAGTCACTGTTCAGTGGCTGCTGGTATTTCTGTTGCTACATAGGTCCTGGAGACACCCATGGCATATGGGATCAATGAGCATACATAGCAGCTCTCCCTTGTTGCATCTTTACCAATTTTGGACATGTGCTTGTACCACATGTTGTTGGCTATGTGCGCAGCGTCGGTGAGATATGTGTTAACTCCGCTTGTATCAGTACCCACATTACGTTTACCTCTTCTAACCTTGGCCGTAGTGGCATAAATTCCACCTGACACAGTAGCCCTCGCTGTTTGGGTTGGGGAAATGTTAGTAGTTGAAGCAGTGGAGGCATGCAAAGCAGCATAGATGTACAAGCAACCAGTCATAAAAATACCCACCCCCAATATTAGCCATACAAATTTTATAATAGTATTTATTAGCTGCGCCATTTTACCTGTTTCTTTATCAGTGTTGCAGCTGATGAGATGATAAAGTTTCCTGCCGGAAAATCATGATAAAAAGCGTTATTATGGTAGTACTTCTAAGTGTCTTAAGCTCCGCGAACTAGGCAATCGTTCAATGCCCATACAAACATTTCCTCCCATACAAACATTTCCTCCCATAATTTCCGAAATTGTCATTGTTTAAGAATTGGAAGGATAGGGTGAGGGTTGTATATGTTTTGTTCAAATATTCAAAGAATGCGTAATAGTAAATTCGGGGTGGCTGTGGTCTAGTGCGAGCACCCCTCTGTATCGTGTGGATATACTTGTGAGACAACGCTTCTGGGTAGTCAGTGGAGGGCAGCATCTAGTAACTTGCTACTTTTTAGTCTAACCACTTATGCATTAACAATTACAGTCGCAAAAACCTGCATGTGTGAGAGAAAAGAGAAAAAACATCGAAACAGTGTTAACACAGTTTATTCCTAATGAGATTGTGCGTGCCGTTTGGTCAATTCAATTTTAGCAGACAACATTTTCCACTGGATATTCTGCACATGATCATACAACATTTACATTTCTACATTGTAATCTTTTTGGCGCTACGGCAATGTTCGATTTGGTCAGCAAACTGTACCAAAACAGCAGTGGGGATATCAGCTACTTGTGAGCGTCTGATCATTGGATGGCCAGTATGTTCTGTGGGGTTGTGGTCTATATATTCATGAACATTTACATTATTTGCAATTGGGGTATCACCATTCTATGGGGTGTTATTTACTTCCAGGCCATTGGTGCTATTTACTTCTATGGGACGGTTTGGATCCAATGTGTTTCCCCTGTATATCTTTGCTTCTTGGGCATGCTACCAAACAGATCATCACTCTAGTCTTATCGCCCTGTCAGTCACTGCCTCTACAGTGTGGGGTCTATTGAATCGAAGTGCATTCCAGCGCCTGGTATGGTTCTTCAGGAGGATCTGAACCCCCTTTTTAATAAGCTGCTCCTTTTCTGAGTCTTGGGTGCTGTTGTCCTCTTGCGTGCTGTCCTCCACTTCCCCTTGTGTCAGTTGGATCTGTGGAGAGATAAAAGAGGCACTAGAAACAAGTGAATTCCCATAGTCATACATCTCTGTTCCAAACACTTCTGCAACCCCTTCGCAATCTCTAATAGCCCTAGTGGGTGGTGCATCACCACCTCGTGGGGTGTGAGGTGGTGGTCTGAGCTGGGTTTTGTTTTCCTTAATTCAAACAGGGCTAGGGGAAAGCAATGCAACTAATTCCTCTTGGTGCTCTGCTGAATTTTGGCTATGCTTTCTTTCAGTCAGACGTTGAGGCGTTCACATGCACCGTTAGCCTGTGGATGGTATGCACATGCAAATTTATGTTTGATCCTTAACAGGGCTGTTATATGGCGGAACAGTTGATTGGTGAAGTGAGGGCCATTGTCTGACTGTGGAACCCCACAAACCACCCATTTCAGAAATACCTCTCGGACCATGGGATTTGGCTGCCCTTGAGAAGGGACACACTACCACTAGCACATGCTGGTATCCTTGGCACACATTGATCATATCCACGTAATCGACTTGGAGGTGTAAAAATAGACCTTCAGGCCGGGGGATTACTCCTGTTATTACCCTCACGGTATGCCCTGCCGTGAATTGTTGACAGGTCAAGCAGTTACTTATGAAATCGGAAACCTGTGCATTTAAGTTGAGACAGAACCATGATTCCCTAATGCGTGCTGCAATGACCGGTTTCCCTGTGTGTGCGGGGTGGTGCAGTTGCGAGAGAGACGTGTTCAGTAGTGCACAGGGCATCACTACCGTGCGAGTGTTGTTTTGTTGCCATAATGCATCGGTAGGGGACATTGAACATCCTCTTTTTACCCAGAGTTCCTTTTCCTCCATGGATGCTGCTGCCTGTAACTCCATAATTTGTGTTTCAAGTAAGTGGTTGTACCCATCAGCAATCAACATCAACCTTACCCCTCCCCTCTCTCTCCTTTTCTCTGGGATGTCCCACATCTCCCCGAAATATGACAACTGCTTTGCATGGTAATCTGCTGCTTCATTTCCCTTTGATACTGGATCTTCTCCATTAGTGTGGGCCTGGCACTTAACAAGTGCCAATTCCACTGCATGTATGATCACCTCTATGAGTTCTACCAAGAGGAGGCCTTTCTGAACCCCCGTCTTACCCAATGTGCTAGCCCAGAGTGCATCTTTGAGGTGATGTATGCACTGTCGCAATAGGTGGTAACTCTTTTCCTTTCGCACTCTCTTAGTGCTAGTATGAGGGCCACTAGTTTTGCTGTCTATGCCGAATAGTGTGGGGGAGTCAGACACTTCTCTGTACCTCACTTGTCTTGGTCTGTGCAGGGTGCTCCATGTCCCAGTGAGCCGTTCCCAGTAAGCATGCACTTTCCCTGGTTAGTGCTGCTGTCACCCCTTCTCTCCTGCGCCCTGGGAGGTCCTGGAGCCTGCTTATATATGGTGTCTGCGCAGTCACCCCTTGGCTAATTCTTCCTTTATTGCATCTCTGACCCTTTTGAGTGCCTGCTCCTCCTCATCACTCTCGTTTCGCTCCCTGCTTATTTTCACCAACCTTACCTCCTTCAACTTCCCTTCTTCAACAGGATCTTTTTCGTCCAATACACCATATCCCTTTTCACATCCTCCTCTCTTTCCCTTTCCATCTCTTCTTCCGCCTTTCCCAACTCTGCTACCCTCCTTACTACCTCTGCATCTCTCTGCAGCCTCTTCTCATTCCTTCTCTAACACCGTTGATCGATCCTTCCTTACCTGTTCCTGTAATACCAATTCCTTAAGTGTTATCACCTTCTGATCCCTCATCTCTTCCTCCCGCTTCTGTTCCACATTTCCCCGCTGCTGCTCTGTACTTACCACGCGTGTCGCCTTTCCATTACATCCTCATCCCAGTTCTAGCTCCTCAATTGCCCTTGCGCACCTTCTGCCCCCCCTGTCGTAACAACTTGTAATTTTAACAGAACCAGTGCTGCCACCTATTCATCTGGCTCTATTCCTGTGAATTCAGTTTTTGCGTGCTGCACCCCTCCTCATTGCAACTCATACTGTCGGCCTCCTCCCCCTCCCATGCTGTGGGATGCCCAGGGCGTGTATCTTTGGAGCAAATAGGGGTGATTTGTACGTGGGATTTAAATATCCTTCTGCGGCTTTTAATTCTCATGGCTCCTTAACTTCCTCTAATTCTCATAAAGGGTATAAACCCTGCTCCTCCTCCTCTATGTCATCGGAGGCGACGCTGGGTGGTACTGGAGGTGGTGAGCACGAGTCCGCACCCTCCTCCTTCACCCCTGCAAGCTCATCATCCATGGCCTGTGCGCCTGGAACATACGCCATAAATTGTATATCTCCATGCAGTTAGCTAACTTCCTTCCCTTGTATGTTGTCTGTATGTGGGTCAGGAGTAACTGCAGCACATCTGGGGAAAAGCTGCAATTAGGCGGCCAATGTCTTAGTACCTTCCCTTCTGTACCTTTGTACCATTGGACACTATATTTTATAATCTTGTCCCTGTAGAGGGGCAAGGTAAGACACATGTGTTGAATGGGGGGTTTGTACTACCCCTGATCCACTATACAATTTTCCTATTGCCCTTCCACAGAACACAAGACCAATCGCAATTTACCTGACCTCAAATTGAGGGTTTCGACACTCCGCTGCTACTGCAAGGAGGAAGGAAGATATTGGTTATACAATACAGTGTTCACACACATATATTGTGTTTTCTTTTCTTCTTTACGAGCCTCCACAGCTATGTACCTTATGCGGCAAACCCTCGTACTGCTATTTATTTATTTATTTATTTATTTATTTCTTTATTTATGATTTATAAAGCGCAAACTATGGCCCAAAATCATCAAGGCTCTGGAAGGAAGCAGTTTAATAATACACAAGAAAACCCAAGCCTAGTGAATAGTACGGAAACCAAAAAAGATGGGGCTTTAGAAACTTCCTGAAGGGAAGATATGCCACCTGGGCTCTCAAGTGGAATGGCAAGGCATTCCATAAGGTGGGGGCCAATACCAAAAAGGATCGACCACCCAAACGCTGACAGTGGAATTTGGGAATTTTCAGTAGGAATTGAGTTTCTGACTGGAGATTTCTAGCGGGATCATACCTCACCAGTTTTTTTCCTCAGGTAATGAGGCCCCACATTGTGGAGAGCACGATGCACAATGCATAAGATCTTAAACTGAATTCTCACCCCCACCGGCAACCAGTGGAGCTGGAAAAGTAAAGCAGTGGCAGAAGCCAGCCGAGGAGCTTGCAGAGCAAGTTGGGCTGCCTCATTTTGCAGACTTGAAGTCTCTGGATCTGATCCGTTGGTTGCCCTAAGTAGATACCGTTAAAGTAATCTACAGATCACATTATTGTAGAAGTTACAAGCATTGTGCAATTTTCCAGAAGAAGCAAAGGAAGGATTTTTCGCAGGGCTTTCAGCTTTCCAAAACCCATCCAGAAATCTGGGCTTCACGCGACCCATCAGGTAGAATTTTCACGCCCAAGCTCTTAACAGAGGACAGGGTACTAGACAAGGGCTTAGGGATTCTGCCCAGTATTGTGCACTCCAGATATGATCGCTACCCTTAGGACCCACCACCAGCACCTCAGTCTTACTGCCATTTAGCTGGAGCCAGTTAGCTGCCATCCAGGAGCCCACTCTCTCCAGGCAATTGTGCAGCTGACTGGGACGCACGTTCACAGAAGAGTCCAGCCGAAATATCTGCTGGGTATCATCTGCGTATGAATAAAAGGACACACCACAGTCTGAAATAAGGTTGGCCAGCATACGTACATAAAGGTTAAATAAAAGAGGGGACAGGGACGATCCCTGTGGGACCCTACAAAGCAACTGAACAAGGGAAGAAAAACATCCCTGAAGGGAGACCATCTGAGAACGACTTTCGAGAAAGGACTTAAACCAAGCCAAGACAGATTCAGTAACACCCACCTGTTCCAGCCTACTTATCCGTATCTGATGGTCTACTGTCTCAAAGGCTGCGGAGAGATCAAGAGATCAAGGAGAACTCCAGTCTCTCCACGGTCCTGCATCAGCGCAAGATCATCAAGCAATGATATCATGACTGATTCCGTTCCCATTTTGGGGCGGATGCCTGACTGGAACGGGTGAAGGCAATCATTGGCTTCGCGATAACTCGAAATTTGAGGTGTAATCACTGCCTCCATCAGCTTCATGATGGCAGGAAGCAGGGCGATCGGCCTGTAATTGGCTGAGACTCGCAGATCCAAATTGGATTTCTTAAGCAGTGGTAAAACCACTGCACGCTTTAAAGCATCTGGAACAGAGCCTCTGGAAAAAGAGTGCTGTCTAGCAGTCATCAATAGGCTCAAAGCTGTCTGGGAGAATGTTTTAAGGATGCAAAGGGGTACTGCATCACAAGGTGAGGCCGATTTCAAACTAGCAAGCGCCTTCTGAATCGATGGTTCATCAATAGGGTCCAATTTAAAGATCCTAGCCCCATCCGGAGGGGCTGAGTTACTACTCGGACCATCAAGTCCCATAAGCCCTTCTAGTTGCCGAGCCTCAATGCCTATGCCAGAGCGGCCACAGCTTGACAGACCACTTCAATCATGCGCAGGCGCCGTCTGCACTCTGCCACTCGTTCACCTGCCTTACAGTCCAGTAAATGCCAACTAGCTAATCTTCCACCAGTTCACAACTAGGGTCCTATGCAATAGTCTATGGGTGATGTCACCAACTAATATTCATATGAGAAGGAGAGTTCTCGAACCTCAACAAGACAACAAGACAACCCCAGAATTCCCCCAGATCCCCACAGCTGTCTTCCCACTTCTACAGTAGCTGAGTATCAATTTTCAACTGTTTTATCTCTTGTGAATAAACTGCACCTGCTGTGTTGCCTAACGGATGATACATCTCACGTCAAGGAGACTTAACCAGCTAGACACCTTCCGTACCAGATAGCCTCAGCTAATCCCTACGGGAAAACCATCATCTATTTGCTGAACTAAAACGTTCAACTCATAGGAATCCACTACAACTAATTTTCATTCATGACCCAAGCGCGTTAAACAACTGACCCTATATAGTCACAGGAAACCGTTGCTACACAACCTGAATGGATGCATAACTCCATACACATTAACGCCTGGTTACACTACAGGTTCACATACTGTTCTTCCCTTACTACACAACCCTTCCCCCACCCACACAATTAGGTTGCTTGTTGCGTGGACCAGACTTACGTTGTTATATGCATGCCGGGGCGGCTCGGTCGCTGACTGAACTCCTTTGGCTAGCCTCGGCTCAAATGGACTGCTTGGACAACTCGCCAATCGCAGGTGGGATAATTTGAAGTCGGCTCCCAATGACCTGTTAAGGATTTTAATCAGGCAATACACCCTGGTCTCAGCCTAGTATGCAATGCACAAATGAAATACTTATTTATTGTGTCTATAGGTTCAATATTCTGAGTGATATACCACTCGTATCACACCCCTTCTCAAAATACCCCCAGGTCACAATGGACCAGGAATCAGGCTGGTTGGTAAAGGTAATATTTATGTATTTATTTAAAATTGAAATCAAACACAAGTTTAAATATATGGGCAGCAGTCACCAATGTGGTGACAAAACAATTCAGAAAGTAGGCAAGGCAGTTGAATTCACTTATAGCAATACAGAAGATAAAACACAGGGAAAAGAACAGTTTTGGCTTGTTTGTAAAAGATATTGTTTAAGTTAAGATTTCCCCCAGAACTTTCTCAACTCACAAAAAAGCAATTCTACACAGATGTAAGTAAGCAGCAGGCAATTAGGGATAAAGAACAGTGGATAGGGTTTCAATGCAATCTTCCCTCCCCAAACAAGAGAGATAAACGTCTTTGGAACTTTTACACTTTTAAAATGACAGTTGAAAAAGGCTGAGAAAGACAATGAAAAGTGTGCAAAAATCCTTAAATTGATATAAATTCCTATGGGAGCAACACTGAAAAGATCCTAACAAACATAAGCTACAATATGAGCAACAGTACACACTTTGAATAAGAATGGAAGCTTGGAAATACTTTGAATGGGAAAACACACGTGTAAAACTTTTACAAAATTGCGAATTCCCACCTAATTTTCACTATGCGATTTTTAATGAAAACGGCTCAAATATACTATTTCTGGATGCGGCTTTTGGTTGTGGATGTCGCTAAAGGTCTTAGGTTTAGGAAGGAGTTGAAATTAAGTCTCTAGCTATAAAAATGAGGAGAGAGGTGTTTTTGAAAATAAACACGCAAAAATGAAAACAGAAATCAGTTTTTACAATGACAATTATGCTCTAAACTAGGGTATTCAGGCTGGTTACCAGTTTGAAACACAGTAAACTCCAGAGTGGTCTGCGGAAACCAACACCAGCACCTCTGTGTCCGCCTTGGAGGACTCAGACGGATTACCCGTGGAATGATTTTGAGGGTTTGGGATTTCACAAGACAAAAGGATTTTAAATAAATTATCACTAGCACAAGGAATCAAAGCAAGGTTTCAAGACTGGCGGGACAAGATTAGAAGTTCTTAAGTTAAAGAGAGGATGGGTTATAGATTGGGATAGGTCAAGGCAAATATACTATGGGTTGCTATGATTCCTGTTGATACTTACAGTCCACTGTAAATTAAGATTGGACCGTCAGGTTCTGGTCATCACAGATCGGGTCTACAGGCAGCAGGGCACTTCTGGCAGAATTGGATCAGCTGGGCAGTTCTGGTCTATTGGACTGGCACCTCAGACTGGACTGGACTGGATTGGATTGGCCCTTCCGGTTGCTGGATACTGTAGATCAGTGGGATGGCAAGTTTCAGCAGGCAGGCATTAATGGTAGCAAGCCAGACTGGATCCAAATTATTTCCCTAAAGTTTTGGCATGGTTTCAGGATTTGAGCCTAGCTGAAAAGAGTTCATCAAATGCTGAGGCCTTGGCTTGGTCAAGATGAAGAATTCAGGAACAAGATGAAGAAGTCAGGAACAGAGTGTCACGCGGAATCAGGATGGAGTCAGGAATCAGTGTGTGTCTGTGTGTTGTGAGGTTCCCTTATTTATCCTACCAAGTGACATCACTCAGTTTATGGTAAGGGCAGACTTCGAACCCACACCCACAAGGCTATGAGTGGTCAAAGGCACAGTTCCTGCCTTGCTTTTTGCTGGTTGGATGATAGAAAGAGTTGTCGTATTTTATGATGTGACTTGGGAAACTCCCACAGTTATTTGCACCACAATTTAACTTTCCCAAAAATACACATTTATATACTTATGCCCTCTAATAAAATAGGACACATCAATTACATATTTTGTGGGTGACCTTTGCATCCAACTCCCATGTCGGTGGGACCTGGCTTTGTATTTCTGTGGAATTTTGTCAATTTTAATCATGAAGGTTTGGCCTAACAATTCCTAACTCGGTACATATATGTGTGAACCCCCCCCCAGAACATGAGTACATAATATTAGAGTTGCAGCATTAATGGTTTTTGCGCAATTAGTGTTTTTGCTTAACTTTTGTTTCTTATGCCGTATGAAATCCTACCAAGTTTTCAACTGGCTAGCACGAGTTCAAATTTATAGGTATATACTTTTCACTCATTTACTTATTCTTGCTGCCAAGTTAAATTTCATGAAGTTCTGTGGCAAAATAAGCAAATTAAATTCAAAATCCATGTCAGGTTTTTTTTTTCTTGCTTCCCAGGTGTAAGCAACTGGCCAGTCCTTTGAAGTTCAATGAGAAGGCTACTCCCAGAGAATGAAACATCCTGCCCCTCCCCTGTGGGGATGAGTGTTCAAGCCTGCCATTGTCTTTGCTTGAGCCACAGACAAAAGTCTGATGAGGTCCTTTGTTCTGAGTATGCAAAACCTCCCCACAGCAATTAAGCCTTCCTGCCAGCAGTGGAGTGTGGCTGAGGACTGTCAAGCAGAATTGTAATTAACTCCAAACTGGTTTACTTTAAGCTTTACCTACATTGTTCATTAAAACATATACGTTGAACACAGTTTATAGGGGATTTTGACATTAGCAATCCTTAATCATTCTGAAAGAATTCAACCTTCAAACCAAAACATGCTTTCAAAACAGGCGATTTTGCACTTCATTCCTGAAAAAGCACATTAAACTGAGTCATTTAAATCAGATTTTCCTCTGCAGCACATGCACAATTTATTCAGTATTAGGTCTTCCCTTTAGTGCTGAGATTGTTTGCAGTTTTTGTAGTACCCTTTAAATATCAGTGATTCAATTGAGGTAAATGGATCTAGCACCAAAACAGCACTTTTAAAGGTTGCAAAGCTAGCATTTTAAAAGCAGTTTCGGTTTTCAGCACACTTCTGCTGTTTTGCTCCATGTTGAATGTGACAGAACCCACTAGCATGCTCCTGGAGTGATAACTCTGACTGTGTGTGGCAGGGGTGCAGCATTTCCTTGGTTGTGACCCAAACACGGTTTTTCAGATTTTGGCACGCACAGGAGTCAGCACATCCATTTTGGGCTGTTTCTTTCACCCTTTGTAAAGTAATGCAGTGGGGCACATTGGAATGGGTCACAATCTTGTTGGGGCCTCCAACTTCTTAGGGTAATTTCTGGGGCTGGCAGAGCTGTGCCAAGGGTCCACACACTCCCAGCTCATGGAGGGCCCCAACTCCCTCCCAGGCCCCAAGAAGCTGAGGTCCACACAAGGAGCAAGGGTTTACTGTGGTTTATTTCACAAACGCACAGGGGTCAGATGCCAACAGAATCCGGGCACATCTCCTTGAGCTCTGGCTCACAGGCCAGTTTTCATGACATGTGACGTCACATCCGTCATCACTCATTGGCTCCCTCCCCACAAACCTAACAACACTCAGGATAGGCTACTAAGTGGTAGTTCCACTATAGGAACTTATAGAGAGATGCTGTTAGTGGTTGCGACTATGGGCCTCATCACGAGTTGGGCGGTAACCCCAGTGGTATTACCACTGGGGCTATTAGCCCTACCGCCAAACCCCCGGCGCTATTAGCGCCGGATCACGGGTTTGGCGGTACGGTTGGTTCCCATTCCCCAATGAGACCATTCGGGAATTACCCATTCCCCATTGGGCCCAATGGGGAATTTTTGCGCTATTACCGCCGCCGATATTAGCGCCAGCGGTAATATCGCCAAAAATTGGCAACATTGCGGTGGATTTGCCCCCATCTTAAAGCTGGGGGCAAATCCGCCAAGCCCATGATCTGGCAGACCCTTAAATGCAGCGTTAATAGCGCTACGCTGCATTTAAGGGTTACAGCCAGACTCGTGATGAGGCGATATGTCAGGTGGTGTACTTGGACCATCCCTAAAAATTGTTAGTCTAAGACTGTAACATTGGGTAAGCCCTGTGATTGGTCGATAGCCCCCCACCATCTGCCCTTAGACCTCAGTGTCCTGATTGGTCAGGCGGCGGGCCCCCAAGCCTGGGACAAACTCTGGTCCCAGCCTGCAGGACACCTGTTCTCAGTAGATGTCTACTATTTTTCAGCAATTTGCGACTCAGCCTTGGCCAGTTGTCAGCTTGGCTGAGTCACGTGGCTGGGGTGCACTCTTGTGAGCTCAATTACCTCGTATTAAGGTGCATTTGCAGGGAATATTTGTTGTAGCTGCCGGTGTCACCTTGACTCGGGATGCGGAATGTAGAATTGCAACATGATGGCCTTGACAGTCTGAGGCTCTTGCCAGGGTTTGTTCTGTCAGTACAGCACCTTGCGTCTGGAAATTCACTGAGTCCATCACGGCCTACTGCATCTTCTTGAGGCCTGCTCTGGCTCCCATTATGGAGTCATGATAATGTCCATAGGTTAGCAGGTAGTTTATGGTTGGCCAAGTCCCTTGGGTACTCCTGTCCTTCTGTAGGGTTAGTTGCATCTAAGCATCTGCAAGCATGTATATGAGTTCTTCTTGCTTCTTGAGTTCCGCGTTGCTATAGCAAGCCTAATGACAAAACAATAAACGTAGTGCTTTTTTGTGTAGTTTGGTGTGTGCGTTTTGGGTTGTCTGGATTTGCATGTGTGCTTCGTTCTAACGTGGCTACATCATCAGGGTGTCTCTAATGACTTGCAGCATGGCAGTTGTTATTCAATGTCTAGTCAAGTCTATCCATGCGGTTGTCTCCAGCTCGATCCTGTGGTTCTTCATCCACTCTGGGCATAGTTCAGGGTTTAACAGGAGCTGGTAGGCTACTGGGGTACCTTTCGTGGTAGACATTCATGGCTGGGGTGGAAGGGATCAGCATTTGTTCGTAGGATGGGTGGCCACGGTGTTGCTGGTGCTTCTTCCAGTTGGGGGTCCATCTGGGATTGGGGGTATATTCGGATTTCTCCTCTTCAACTCCCCTGGGGGTCATAGGAGCTTTCACGTCTATTGATGTCAGCGACTTTAAAAGGGGGTTCTTATTCCCAGTGCATAACTGGTTATTATTGTTTTTACCCACATTACAGTAGTTTGCCTTGGGAAATAAAAGCTCTCTCTGAAAGCAAGCTATTACATATTCCGTTATCCCTAATATTTCCTTAATTGAGGAAGACAAATACTGTGTCTCATCCAATGGAGTCCTCCTGTTTCCCTGGGGCCTGTGAGGTTCCAGCAATGTGAGGCAGACAACATTTTGATGATTGTTCAAAACATGCCATTTTATTAAAGTAAATATTATATCAAATGCCTCACTATCCCTACTCTGATGAGGATTTCCCTGCTTAACAAAAACTAGCGTAAAACACTCTAATAAAGGATGTCTGTCCCTCACACTAAATATCAAAATACAAAACAAAATATATGGCAATTCAATTAACATCAACAATGATAATCATATTGGTACCCTTTTAGTAACATGGGTAAACTCCCTTCCCCAGGATTCAATGTGTATTCAGATTTAATGTTCATCAAAAGAAATAAGGAAATCCACATAGCTAGCATAGATTCAATTAAGTTCTTTAAGTCTCAATGTTAAGGTAAAGGTTTGTTAACCAAAGTTCCAACAACAACAAAGGTTCTTCTTGGTGAAATAAAGACTTCCCACTTCCTCCGAATAGCATCAATGTTATTCCAAGCCACAGTGCTTTTCCTCCACCTCCAGTTATCCAAGAAGACTTGACACAGTTCAAAAGAAATACAACTTCTAAAAATATTAGTGAAACACTAGTCTTGGTTAACAATTATTATCTCTCTTCACAAGTTTAGGATTCACAATAAATATATTTGTCAGCATGACTTCACAGTACAGCTGCTTCTACTTCAACAACTTCACTTCTACTTGGGTTTACCATGAGGACATTCTCCGTCATCTCATAGCATTCCAACTAATTTGTGCTACTGAAGTCTTGCATCTACTGACAACCAGATATGCCACCACAACTTCAGTACTTTGTGTTTCAAGACAGGTTCTGACAAGATGCACTTTAAGGCACTGCAACACCTTCAAATAGGCAAGCCACTCTTCCTCTGAATATCTCTCTTCGAAAGGGGCAGTATCTTTGCCTCTGTTGTCTGCCTGTCACACCAGCAACCTAAGCTTGCCTTTATGACCCACTTCTCTCTTTCTCTTACAGTCTTTGGTAATATAGGTTATGGCAACTTCAACTAATCTATATAAGCAGGAAGGTTTACCTTCTCCAACTTTGCATTTACCTCTCTGCCAACTGTTAGCCAAATAATTACCCAGAAGCCTTGGTACCACTCTCTTGGCTTCAGGTAATGCTTGCACACTTGTATCTTAGGCACGGTTGAACTTCTATTGAGCTTAGAGTAATTGTTAGATTGTTTTCTGGCTTTGAGAAAAGCTTCTTTCAATCTCAATTGAATAATCTTGGCTTGGCTAATGTGTGTGTTCTCTCAAACTGCAGATACAATGTTTAAACACTCAACTTATTTTCTGAACAATGGTTCTTCGTGTGAATAAACCGGTAAAGTTCACTCTTCACTTGGAAAATGAAATTAGGCACATGCGACCAACTAGTCACATGCTTTACAAGGTTTAAATGTTCAACAATGGTTTTCTGAAACATTTGTTCTGCTTAATTCGTGACATGCAACCACTTCTTCATAAAGTTTAAGGTTTCAACAATGGCTTTCAGCAGCGTTTGCTTTCACACGAGTAAAAGACATATTTCTTATCATACCCGAATGGTACTTTCCATTGTCCTCTTTGTTAGGAACTCAGCGAACAACTTCAGCTCATGTCTGCTTCTACGCAAGTGAATGTAAAACTGGATACTGTTGCTGGCAATGTTTGAACAAGGAATCCGAATGTCAGGTTTGACTCACCAGCTTCTGTGATCCTCTGTCCACATATTGCACAACTTTTTGGCTTCTGGCTCACTTGGGACCCACTCCCTTCCTCGCTGAAGGTGTCTCCAGCCCAACCACTCAATTAAGAGCCCCTCTGGCTCCTGAGATCCACGGCCTTACAACAGCTCCTCACCTTGGTCTCCCAACACATTTCTTGCACAGCAACCACTGTAATCAGGCACACACGGGGTAAGGTAGCCTCCCTGCATGTCTTCCGCTGCGCATCCTCTGCACTTCAAGGTTCAGGGAAACAGGACCTCACAGAATAAGAAGGTAAAATCTCCTGCATTAATGTTCCGGTGTCCCTCTGGTTCTGCCACTTCTGCTTGGATTGCCAACACTGTGCCTGCTTCCTTTTGCCTCTGCTGCTACTGTATGCACTCCAGTCACAGTTCCAGCTCCTTCCAATTGCCTACACCTGATGCCTCCCAGGTTCCTTCATGTGTGGGCTGTTAGGCTTAATTACCTGACTACTACTACAGCAAAATTCTTCTGTCCTTTTCCCAGTATTTAATGGATTATGGGACTTGTAGTCCTCAGCAACAAAATTAGATTCTCTAACTTTTGCTGTTTGGCAAACAGCCATCAAAAGTATGGCATTACAAGGAAATGTAATCAAGGGGGATTGCCAGTATTCCTGTCCTGTTCCTCTCCAATGTGATTCTCCCACAGTAAACCACCCCCAGACTTGGGATCTGTCTGCCTTTCCCTGGTCGCATGAGAAGGGTCCCAAGCCAGGTTTCTGGAAGAATCACCACTGATTTGTCACTGGCCCTTCACCTCCCAAGTGATCCTCCCGGCTAATACCACCCCAAGAGTCAGGATCAGGAAGTGGCTGCCTTCCTCTGGCCACCTGGGAGAAGACTTTAGGTAGGCTCTTTGTGAAACTCTGCAGAAGTCATCACAACATCTTGTGTCCTGGTGCATTCATGTAAAAATGAGCAAAATGTTACATGTTTGCCAAGTAACCTAAAAGAGATAATACATACAAAATTGATATTTATATAGTGGAAAGTCATAGGAACTTGAAACCAATTTGATTTGTGGACAAAAATGTGTTCAACAGATATATAATGTGCATGGTTTACAATTATACAAATTATGAAAATTGTTTAAGAGTCCAAAGAGTCATATATGTTTTTCTGTGTGCAGGGCCATGTTATAGTCTAATTGTTTTTGTTTGTTATTAAATCATCACATTCATATCAATTGTTATGGGGAGAAAACCAAATTGCTATCTACATGACTAGGAGTGATCCTTTCCCACACCTTTAAGTCTTCACAAGTCTAGGACTGGATTGCCCCTTCCTCTTAGGCCACACAATTAGGAGAGTATCCTGTAGGAGGGTTTTTGATGAGAAGACTGCACATAGAGAGGATATTATTATTATTATTATTATTATTATTATTATTATTATTATTATTATTATTATTATTATTATTACCAAAGGAGATGGCTTGCTGGAGGAGTGATACAAAGTACTGGATTGGGCCTGCTGATAGGATAGTCCCTATTCTGAAGGAGATGAGCAGTCCCTATGGGAGCCAGTCCAGAACAGCTTCAAGACCTAGCTGACTGAGGAAATCTAAACTGAGAGGGTCCAGACGATTCACAAAGATAGAAAGCAACCTTTGAATGTATGCACTATGCCCCCAATGTAAATCCAGATAGCCTTTTAGTCCTGTGTATGGTAACTCCCCGAGGTGAGGGTGGTCTGGGAACAAAAAGGGGATGCTAATCTAGAAGGGACACTGGTGCAGTGTAAGATAAAAATATACTTTGTTTTTCCTTTGCAGTTAAGTGTAAATTGAGTTTTTCACTCATAAAACCAATTGCATTATCATATTGGAAATGCAACATAATATTTACAGCAGTTTTAAACTGAGTTTTGTTTTTGTAAAATGAAGCCCTTTTAAAATAGAATATGGGCATTTCTACCGGCACAGTCATTGATTAGGGCCATGATGCAGTCATGACGCTCCATCGCCTGACAGAATATTAATAATTGCTGCTGTTGGGAGACGTAGTACTGAAAAGGTTTGTGGACGAATGATAGCTTAAAGGGATAATTCTATTCACAGAAAATAGTGCAAACTGTGAATCCTATTTATCAGAGAACAGTAATAATAGCGCTATGTTGCACATTTAAGAAAGCAATTTTGCTAACTAGTACTGTATTGTTCGAATTGCACTTGTTCATTTTATAAGACAATGGTTAGAGGTGATGCAAAGCCCACGTGGGCAGGACTGATCTAAAATATGTGAGGCATAACAATTGAATATGAATCTCCACAATCTTAGATGGAGATTCATGCTGCAGCATTGTCAGATTCTGTTTCTGAGTAGATTGCACATTTGCACAATCTATTAGCACTGATTGAGTAATTATTTGTTCTATTTTCAGTGTTATATGCTGCTATAGATGGTGTAGTGATAGCATGCATTTGTAATATGTATTTCGCAAATATTTTTGTAGCACTGTACCACTTTATTTTGAATAGGTACTTTGCACATTAGGGTGTGATTTATGTAATGCGAGAGATTTAATAATGCTGTAATCATGTATTACAAGTTGTAAACTAAACCTGTTATTTTTCAACTAACATCAGTGCCGCTGCACAAATGTTAGTTTTGTAGCTTATAATTGTCATACACTCCGCAGCACGCAGGATGATACTGCAGTGATACATTTTGATAAAGTGGCCATTCGACCTGGCGAACAAGTTGAGTAGTACTATTAAGTACAATTGAGATCACTCATAAGGGAGACAAAAAATATACTATGTTGAAAAAAGTAGACAGAAATATTATAAAATGTCGTAAAAATTTCTATATAGATTATTATGGTTATACAGGTCCAAAATTGCCGTCATTATTTCTTCAATTAGGCCACGAGTCACGATAGTCATGACTTGTAATTAGACCGCCAGCTGAAAAAAGTAGAAATAGAAAGCGGTTCGCATTACACAAATTGATACACTTCACCTGATGAAGTCCCTTTATAGGAGTGCAACGCGTGGCGCACAGATGAGTTTGTTTGACTTTTTGGGAACTTTGTAAGGCCATGCTGGCTGTTATATTGACTATGAATTCTTTTTAACTTTAATAAAGATGATTGTACGTTAAAGTTGGATTGAGTGCTTTGATATTTTTAGTTTTGCCTTGTGAGCTGCTAGGATACTATGTGCAGAGTTAACAGGCATAACATCAGTTGGATGTATATATATATATATATATATATATTATATATATATATATATATATAAATATATATATCAATCAACGAGCGATAAACGTGTTATTAGAATGTCCAGTGTTATTTTGAGTTGAATATATATATATCACAGGTTATGGAAACAAGTGTTTCTGTGTAAAAGTAGTGAGTTTCAACAAGATTTGCAACTGCAGAGGTGAGTGGGGAGGGGGTGGGAGGGTACTGGAGAGTCAAACAGATTATGGGGAATTTATCCCGCCTCTCCTGTGTTACCTTCAACAGTGCATGTGTTGAATATCAGTGGGCTACGCCAAAATAACTTCCCACCAGCCTTGAAGTTCTCATTTCATTTGTGGTGGGGCTTTTGCAGTGTATTTAACGAGTTGTGCAGGGAGAAGGAACAAAGAAGATGAGAGACATGGATGGTGGTTACCAAGGATTTCTTTTTGTCCTAGAGTAATCCACACGTATTTGTGCAGCAATCACAAATTAGGGAGATGCGTTTTCTTGGCTTTCCTTCTGTCCCACTATTTTTGAGGATGCCTTTCCTCAGCTTGTGGTATTTTTCACACCAGGCCACTATATCGTGATACTGGGTTGGAGAAGCACCTAGAGGTGCTCGGGTATACCAACTAAACCAGAAAAGGAAGTTTATCAGGAAACGAGTGTCAGGATGGTGGAGTAACTGTCGGGGAAAAGGGTCCATGAACTAATGACCCTAAGGTCCAATGTCAAACCACTACTCTAATACACAGGATTGAGTCATTCAATTCACTCACATTATAACGGGGGTGTTCAGTGCCCCGTTACACGTCTTTCCTTGATCTGTTTGGTGGGTCCAACAAGCTACAATCTTCTTCATTGTCATCCTGTGATGCACTCCTACCAGAATAAGACTTGTAAATGTTCCCCTCTTACCCTAGGTTTGTGACAGGAGGTGACAAGGAGGAGGCATGGATGACCCTGGAGGCCAAGAACAACCACCCATTGTGCAATGATGTCACAGACGCGGTGTAGGAGTGGATCCTCTATGGGCCCCAGCCAATCCCTAGCCCTGTGTGCCATTTATCTTGTACCACCCCAAGACCCACTTGCATGGTAGATGACAGATTGTATACAGGTAGAGAAAAGAAAAATAGGTGACATGGTAGTGGGTGCACATCAGCCCACACATGAGTGGCTCGGAAATCTGCATGTTACTCTCATTACAGGCAGGGTGACAGTGGGGGGTGGCCAGTGAACTTCCATGACAGAAGGCACCAGATGACAATCCCACAGTAGGATAGGGGGGCTCATGGTCATTCATTTGAGGCAGGTTATCACATGGTTATGACAATGCAAGCTAGTGTCACTTGACAGTCAGACAGACATGCGTGAATTCCCGCCTGACCCCAAGAGGACTAATGGCCTTTACAACCCCTCAGTCTATGACACTGCAGTGTGGATCACAAATCAATCAAATAACATGGGGAGAGTGCAGATTTTCTGGTCCCCGCAAATCAAAATGCCCACTCTAACTTAGTGCACAGCTGTTGCCTGTCTTCTTACTATTAGCCCCTGTCCAAATTGATTTAAGTATAACAGAAGGGCAACTATAAGATTGTTCGAGAATCCATATTGAAGAATGTGGTGAGGAAGGCCTGTAAGGGAGAGTTCTGAGCTGAATGAAGGATAGAAACAGTGGTTGAAGGGTAAGAAAAGAAGTAGGGGAACTATCTGCCCTGCTGGCCTGCCCCCGCTACTCATAAACCCCACCACCATGCCCCCTCCCATGTGCAATCCAAACCCCCAAACAAACGTGTCTGCTGTTTAAAGGAACATTCAGTGCAGTGCACTGAGGTGCAGGTTTCAGCTTTCTTCCTACACTTTTAGTTTAAATCGAAATCATGCCGGAATGGTTTATTTTTTTAAAAATGTATAGGTAAGGTAAAACCTAATTAAAAAAGTAGAGGAGCACCACTCCCAACCGCTCCAGCTCACTTCAACCCCTGGATAGAAAGGAAAGAAATGGAGGAGAAAACAGTTAAGTGAAAGGGAGAAGAGGGCATGGCAAAACAGCCAAGGAGAGAAAAGGGTGTAAAGTACACATTTAAGGAGAGAGGATAGAGAATAGGTGTAGGTGAAACATCTAAGTTGAAAGGAAGCGGGGGAGGAGGAGAACAACACAAAGAGAAGAGAAGTAGAGAGGGTTGAAATGAGGCAACTAAGACAAGAGGAATGAGAACAAGAGGTTGGCAAAAACCTAGACAGTAAGAAGAAGGGGTGGCCAACTAAGAGCCTGTACAGGTAGAGAAAGGAGAAAAGGTGGAAAAGAACCATATGAAAATTGAGAAAAACAATGAAAAAGAGGGAGGAGAAGGAAAGGAACAAGCTTAGGTTCTAAGAGAGACAGAAAAGAGAAGATGAATAGAGAACTGATTGAATGAGGAGAAAACCAGACGTATGGGAGAAGTGGGGGCACGTTTCAGGGTATAAGGGAAAAGGAATAGAGTTGTTTAAGACCTGGGGCAGGGACTACTCATAAGCTGGTGTAGAGGTCCAGAGCAATAGCCAGCGCAAAACAGAAGAACATGAACTAGCAGATGCAATCCCTAGTCCAGTAAATTTCTGAGAGGGAGTAAATCCAAGACAACACAGTGGGGGAAAGGTTGGAGGTTCCATGGGGTCCACCTGTTGCTGCAGTGTCTGACACCTGACGATCATCTGATGCTCAAAGTTAGGTAGTGGTACCTGGTAGCAGTGTCAAAGATAACAACTATGAGTAACTGAAGATCCATGCACCAGCAAATACATACACATACAGAAGAAAGAATTGTGTGGGGCACTATACAATTTACACTTTCAGTGACCGTTGACAGGAAGGTGACTTTGAACTAAAGCAGAGAGGGAAGACTGAGAGCCATGTTTCGAAAAAAGGTTCTTTAAGGATATCTACCTAATTATTGTACAGTTTCTAACCCCGCCACAGTGTTTTAATCAACACTAAATCATTTCGAAACAAAAACCCAAATGTCAAAAATATTCCTCATTAGTTCAGAGCAATCTGTTGGCCCCTCAGCATTCACAGGTCTCTGTAACATTTTATCGTGGCAAGCCCTACAACTCATCCTCCCTTGCTCTAGGGGTATTGTGGGTATGGTCTTCCTCCTCTCTACCTGGGTATTTGTCAGACTGGATTAATTGCGGACCCAAGCCAGTAGCAACCCTCCGTAGACTAAGCACACTGCATGCTTTGATCGGTGTGACATTGTCCGCCACAAATAACCACTCCAAAGTCTTCAATGACTTTCCAAGGGTGTTTATTCAAATGATACAGATTTTTTTTCTCTTCCATTTCATGAGCACATTCCCAACCATATTTATTTTCACAATTTCATTTGCCATCTCGCTACTAAACACTGCAGGTAAAATGTCCACTTAAATCCCCTTAGATCATTTATTAAAGTGGATTTATGAGACCGAGGTTATTGACTATATACAAGCAGGGTTCCAATGTGGGGTATCTACCATTGACCACTGTTTTAGATTCTCACTGCTCACTAACAAATATGCAATACTGAGGAAGATGAAACTAGATGTGCTATTTGTGCATCTAAAGTGTGCATTTAATGATGTCCCCAGATCCAAATTATGGGAGAAATTAAGGTACGTAGGAGTCCCATTATCTTTGCTGAAAAATATAATTGCTCTGTACAGCGAAAGAAAAGCAAGTGTAAGATGGAGCTTGGCAGGCAATCTGACTCCCTATTTCCCAGTGTAGGAGGTGGTGAGACAGGGCTGTGTCCTGTCCCCCACCCTCTTTTATTTGTTTGTTAACCATTTTTAACAACATTGATAAGGTGGATACTGATGCTCCAACCTTGGAAAATGACAAAATGTGGTTACTTTTATTCGCTGATGGTGCAATTTTAATTTCCCAGACTCCTATGGGTCTGTGAAAGCAGTCTGTACTCTTCTATTAATATTGTGTTGAAAATGGCTTAGAAATTAACAAGAAAAAAAAGAAAGCCATGGCTTTCCTATACCCGAGAGTTAAGGGCTGTAAAATATCGATCCAAGGTGAGGACACTGTACTTTAACAGGTGACCATTGTGACGAATCTAAGGATATCATCCTTTCTTTTGAAGGAGGGGGACCACCTTGATGAAGCTAGGATGGGGCCTCCCTAGTACACAAGTCTCCGCCTCGAGGTGGTGTACCAAGGGAGTATCACATTGGGAGTGAGTCCCCCTCTACGATTAAGGACTATCATTACCAGAGAACGCGGTCTCATTCCGCTTTACAAATCTTCCTGATCCCGCCTTGGAAAGAGCTAATATATATATTGTTGCAAAATTAGCCAAACCTCTCTTTTCCATGTACAACCCATCTGAAAAATCCTCCTGCTCTGTCCCCAGAAGGAGCTAATATATATTGCTGCCAAGTTAGCCAACAGGCCTTTGCCATATTCAGCCCCTTTGGCAAATCCTGCGGCTCCCTTCTAAGATGGAGCTGATATATACTGTTGCCAAATCTGCCAAACCCCTTTACCATGTTTTTGCCAAGCTATTCATCCTAACTTGGATAGCAACATTGAAAAGTCAGATAATACCGAGTATTGCACATGTAGCTTGAAATCAGTCCTAAGTGAAAAAATCTTTTTATACACATATTTTCACTAAAAGATCGATTTAGAAAGACCGCTCCGTGACCACATAAACAATTCATTTTAATGGTCTCAAGAGAAAAAGACCTTTGCAATGCTGTTTTTACAATCAAAAGAAAATCGGGCATTGTAATTCAGTCTTTTTCTCTTGAGACCTTTAGAGGTCTTTTCACATAGAACCCTTGAAATCTGATACTGTGACAAATAAGATGCCTAACATATATTGCTGCCAACCAATTTTACATAACAGCAAAGAAAAACCAGTTGATACAAAGTATTGTGCATGTCACTTTAAGACTGGTACTGTGATGAAAAAGATGAGCAGGAGGAGAAGGATCACTTGCGAGGAATCGAGCGAGCGGTCTCGTTCCCAGAGGCCAGAGATTGGCTACATGAAATACATCAATCTGATGCGGGAGATGCATGGCAGTTCAAACTACAGCTAAGACGTGTAGGTGACACAGGCGCGCGAGAGCCATCCCCCGAAGAGGACAAGTGGGAGTCATAACTGGACGTGAGACGAAGCGCGGAAGAGACAGAGCAGGCAGCCAAAGGGAGGTCTCAGTCTGCAGGTATGCTGTAGACACCACTAGTGCAGAGATGCTACCTGAGCCTCCAGGAAGACCCCAGCTGCCCAGGAAACTGCTGGTACCACCAAGGAGAAGGCAGACAGGTACACAGGTTTCCCTGGAGCTGTCACAGGTTCGGGGAAGCAATGGGGTAAACTCAGGAAGTCAAGAATAAGAGGGTCTGGTACTCTACTCTTTGAAAGTCAGAGGGAGCCCTTTGAAAGTCAGAGGGAAACAATTGAGAAAACAAGAATAAGAGGATCTGGGACTCTACCCTTTGCAAGTCAGAGGGAGCCCTTTGAGAGTCAGAGGGAAACCGAGAAACCAAGAAGAAGAGGGTCTTGGACCCTATCCTTTGAAAGTCAGAGGGAAACAAACGAGAAACCAAGAATAGGAGGGTCTGGGACCATACCCTTTGAAAGTCAGCGGGAGACTAATGAGAAATCAAGCAGATACAGCATAACTATGCTAGTCTGGGACCCAGACCCAATAGTCAGAGAGTCTGGGACCCTAACCAAAGAGAGAGTCTGAGGCCCTGAGCTGCATCAGAGGCCGTTGTGTACTTGGCAGCGGAGTGAACCAATCAGAAACAACACAGCCATGCGAGTCTGGGACCCACTCCCAAAAACAAGAGGACCTGGGACCCTAACGAAAGAGATGGTTTGGTATCCTGAATTTGGCAGGAAAGTGAACCAAATGGATAGAACACCACTGTGTGAGTCTGAGACCCGCACTCACAAAAGAGACTAAGAATAAGATGGTCAAAACCATGTGGTAGATGAGAGGGCAGGGGCTTCTACACTTGGTAGCAGATGTGCCAAGCTAATAATACACAACTGTGATGCTAACAATCCCTCTTGAACTATATTGTGACGCAAGATAAGAGGAAGACTAGGGGAAAGGAGCACAAACCTAGCATTTTGGAACATTATTCTGCATCACTTTATACTACCACCGAAACTGTCAACTTTTCTGCTGTTTGAAAATACAGCTTTAAGAAGAAACCATGCTTGCACAGTTACCTTAGATTATTAGTCATAGGCACAGAAGTAGGTCTTGGTGACACAACAGTGACAGACCTTCTATTTTTGGACTTCCTGACAAAACCATTAGTTTCCTTAGCTTTAGGGATAGAGAGCCATTTTTCCAACATCATTATTATTATTAATAAAAGCCTTTATCCAAAAATATACAAACATTGTGTCAGAGCCTTACTTCTGCATCCTTACACCATGTAGGATTACTTTGGCGTGAGGCTCAAAAGCAAGTGTGGGTTGTCTGAAAAAAGTGCTAAAGCTGAACAAACCCTAGATAAAGTTAGTAAAGCTCTACTAGGTTATGCGAAAATTCATGGCAATGGGGCTATTAGGCCTTCCCTTGAGGCCTATAAACACAAGAACAAGGAAGCCACCATTTTTGGCTCAGAGATCTGGGAATATATAAAGATTGATAAATTACGCATAACTGAAAAACCTTCTTTAGAAAATAGTTGTATCTGCTGAAAGGAACGAACAATGTGCGCATTAAAATGGACATAAATTGCCATAGCATAAAGCACAAAATGGCTATTAGGCCAGTTTTGTACTGGCTGCAACTATACTCAGAACTAGCACTTGCCAAATTGAGAGAGGCCCTCGCTGATGTCCTCCTCTCTCAAGATGGCAGCAGCTCAGTTCAGCGGTGCCTATACATAATAATAATAAACATCAAATCAACTCTTTTTCTTTTATTGCACTGGTGATCTGTTGGAAGAACAGTACAGCCTTTGTTGTTCTTGTGTCGCAAATATCAGTACCTTACATCGATAGATGTGAAATCCATTCTTTTCAGACATGGTGTCCGAACCATCAATGAAGCTCTGTTATTATGCCAAACAACAACGCATGAAACAATTTTCCTTAATGTGGAACCACATATATACAGGGCATGGCTCTGCAGGTAAAGGTACATATGAATTAGCTTAGCCTGATTGCAAATACTAAATGCGATTATTATAATGGTTTATCTAATATGTTTATCTATTGCACTTTATTTTGTATGTGTTCATATTGAGCATAACAAATGATGTATACTCTACAACACGATTGTAGTATTTTAGGATAATATTTTTAACTTCCTATGGGATAATGTAAGGTGTGATTAATTTTTTTTCTGTATTTGTTGCATTTTATGATGTATGCCGAATAAATGAAATATGACAATTTGCCATTATTAGGCTTCAGCTCATAGTGATAAAATCACACCTTAATTGCACTGAAAACTAAAATAATTCAGTCTGTGCAGATAGTATGGACAGCCCAATTAAAAGTCAACTTAGTGACCAACCAACAAATCACAATGTTTCAAAGTGCATGAGTTCCTATACTCAATACTACATCCTAATTGACTTCAGAATTACCATACAAATAATAGTGGAAACAGCTTGCAAAAAGGGAAACATGTTAAAATAACCAGCAATCATAAGATTATAATCAAATCATTACTTTACAAACTAAACTAAAAGTTAATTGGGATTACAAATAATTTTCTCCATACAACAAATAATAAGAATACAGACTCACAGCTGTAGAAACAGTGGTCCTAGGACTACCTGCCTATCAATCCCACTTCCTCTCCATATCAATATAAGCATAACCTACTATCACAAAGGATCATAGAAAAGACTAAAAAGGGGTGGATGAAATAATGTGTACATTTACTTCTTCTGCAACTCCAAACGATCACCATCAGCTTAAATGAGCCATTATTTATCCAACACAAGCAAGACCAACCTGATATAAATTACAATGGGCCTCATTACGACCCAGGCGGTAAGTTACCGCCTGGGTCGTACCTTTACCACCATGGCGTAAACTATGTTTACGCCATGGTGGTTGGCGGACTTACCGCCCCATTCCGAGGTTGGCGGGGCGGTAAGTCCCCAATCCCCATTTACCCTTCCCCATTCCCATTTTTGCCCCATAGGGCATAATGGGAGTGGGGAAGGCGTTAATTACGCCACCGTAAATTACAGTGGCGTAATTAACAACAAGGTCCCTTAGCGCCATGGTTTTTAACACCTGCTAAAAGCAGGTGTTAAAACCTCCATGGCGCTAAGGGACCTCGGAATCAGGCGGTAATGGTCGGCGCTGTTTACGCCGCCGTAAAACCCTTACCGCATGGGTCGTAATGAGGCCCAATGACTCAAGGAATGAGACAAAGGCTTCTAGATCTTCATAGCCTAGGTCTTTTGCGGTATTTGTCTACTGCAAAGACCACTGTGTTGAGACAGAACAAACTGCACTCTGGTCAATTCATACCCCAAGGACCTCTAAACAGGGCAAAACCAGTGGTTCACAATAGCATACAGAGGAGTAATATTTGGGGCATGTCCTCTCAGAAAGACACAAAGAAAAGTCTTCACTACGTCCACCTGTTAATCAGTCCTAAATACAGCCAAAGGGAGACTGCCCTAGGCACAACCTGGCAAAGAACAACCTTACATGGAAGGGCTCACTTATGGAACTTTTGGGGTCATGCAGTTTAGTCTGTGATGTGTATCGGAGACATCAAAACATTATTCTCTGCACTAGCTTGCACGCTGGTGGCAAGACAGCAGTTGCCACCACGGCCTGGGCCAGACTACTCTGCCTTAAACCATTTGAAGTGAAATTGGGACAGCGTTGTTCGCTCCGAGCAGCAAGCTGCACTCCTGTTGGTTTCATTTATTATTATTGAACTGTCAGTTCAGTCTGGGGGAGGGGTTCATGGCAGCGAATATCAGGCCTGCAGCCACGTGGGTTAGATCTCTGGCTCCGAGGACTGAAGGAGCCTAGAGATGTGCACAAACAGCCCGGAACATCACAGCCACACAGCATGTGCAAGCAACAATGCACTGGTGCCACCCGCTCAGAAGGGAAAAGGAATCTACAGAACTTGGCAACCCCAAGCATTCCGACTAGGCTGCATCAACCGTCTCCTCCGATAGTCAGAGCAGCACAGTTCTTTTCTACAGGTTTAAGTGCTAGTAACTGCTGCAAGCTGGCCAGTGGCAAGAAGAGCTGTGCATTGCAATCATATAGCTACATATGGAGATCTTGCTTTGTGTTAAGAGCACGCATTGGAATAAAACGTATGTACCTTTTATTCCAGGCAAGTGCCTTCATCGAATTTAAGCATTTAGTCGCTTCTGGTTTTTGGTAAATCGTGGCTGTACTTGGACAAGTAGCATAGCATCACCGTTCACTGTGGCTTAATTTTGTGTGCAATGTTACTCAAAGTTCTAGAGAATGGTTCTTAATACGAATCCATTACATAAACATCACTCGGGAGCTCTCCATGCAGCCTGGAGTTGCACGCCCTCTGTCGCTGATTTAAGGTTGCCAGATCACCAAGTGACATTTGGAGATCCTGTTATGTATCAGAGCTTCAATTAGAATACAATCTGTGCACCTTTTATTGCAGGCACATTCAGCAAATAGAAGGTTTTTGTTACTTGCATTTCTTTGGAAGTGCAGTTTTGCATTGAAAAACATCTTAGCATCACAGTGGCTTAGTTTCACCTGCAGTGTTAAAGTTTATAAAGAGCGGGTAGTTCTTAAAATCAGACCCAATGAACATTTCAATGGGTGCACGCTCCGCAGCCTTAAGTTGCCTTTCCGTTGTCTCCAATGTAAGGATACCAGAGGATGGGCACTCTTTGTCTTGGCCTCATACTTGGTTCCCTTATTCTGATTGCCGGAGGACCAGGTCATCAGTTTGCAGCTGGTTCAGGGGCGCCGGTCACCTCCAGTCTGCAAATATATTCTGGATGCCCCGTGCCATGTATCAGATAGAACTAAGTACTTACCACAGCCCGTTTAATTTCAAAAGAAACATTCCTTCTCAAGTTGCAAAATCTATCGTTAGGAGCCACTGGATATTAGAAATTTCTTTTATCAGATGGTACACTTCTGGCAAGTGCCAACGTATATATCACAGCAGACTACTTACGGGAGCAACCATTTAGTTTCTGTGTGATCTGATTGATGGCAGTTTTAAGCTTGAATGTATGTATATCATACTGTGGGACAGATGGAGAGAGCCTACATAAATGCTTCTTGAAACTTCCAAGGGTGACAGTGAAACTCTGTGGGCAGAAAATCGAAAATGTTTCGTTTTCACCACTACCTTAATTATTGTCTTTCTATTGTGCCCAATTGTCCACCTCCCTTAACTCCCTTGCCAACTGATAACACATCCTTGTTATGTTTCCCTACACTGGGCATTAGGATGGTGCCATTCAGCACAAAGTTCACCCTCTTCCTGAAGGTTATCTAATGTCACCACTAGAAGAGGTGTTAGGGTAGCTGGCTTCATTTTACTCAGCCTGTCATCATTTGGTTTTAACCACAAACCTTTATACACTAGCAGTAACTGGGATATCATATGCCGATTTAGCACTCTCTTGACACTTTCTTCCTGTGTCTGTCAATATGTCTTACTCTGTCTCTGTGGCAGAGAGCAATGTTGTCAGGTATGTCTGTCAGCTGAGTCACACTGTGCTTCTCTTTGGATGTAGTGTGTTTCTTTCTTTTCGGTCAGTGTGCTCTGGCTCTGCCTCTATCTTTCTCTCTCTGTCAGCGTAGTCTGATACAAGCACGCTCCCTGTCAGCATGATCTAGCGTTGTCTCTCCCTCTCTCCCTCAATATCTGTCTCTCTCTCGCTATCCCTTTCCCTGTAGCCCTTCCTCGCCATCTGTGGCTCTGTGCGTGTGTGTGTCTCTCTCTCTCTCTTCCACTGTCTCCCCCCCTTACTAGCTCTCCCAGTGTTTGTGTGTATGTTGCTTTCCCCCTTTCACCCTCTATCTTTGCCGGTCTCCCTCTCACCCACTTTACGTCCCTTAATTAAACATTGCTTTGAGGTTCACCGAAGAAACCGATAATTGGTTTCAATCTGAGCACAACCCATTCCAAGAAAGTAGGACATATTGAGAGACAAAATGGTTAATATTCTTGGCAAAAGAAAGGAGGGAATTAATTTATTGTACTGACTTTGTAAACTGGTCCCCTTTCCCATTTTCCAATAATCATTTGTACTGATCATTTCCAGTATATATTATAGTCATAATAAGAATATTACACTTGTTTTACTGTGCAAAGCACATTATCGAAACCTACAATAACCATATCAATTATTTCACAATATACTACTTCAATATAGCCCTATGTGAAAGGGAAAAGCGACAAATAGCACTAATGAGTGTTCCTGGTGGCTTTGCATATAATCAAACTCCTTTTTGGGAACATAAGAATGACTACAGATATTTAGGTTTTGCAAAAATGTCTGTGACAAAAGGGTTGTATACTAAGTGCACACAGGGCTTGATGCTCATTTACATTTTCACAGCACAAACCCTAACATTAATGCGGATTGTCAAATGTTTCCTGTACCCAGGCTGGATTTCCGAAGAGGGGGGACTTGGTGGGGTAGTTGCCTGCACAGCCATCCCCAGATTATTATCGACATTCAGGATTACATTGAAACCGTCTTTTAATAGGTTCTGTAAATTAAATAAAACTAGAGTTGTGATGATGTTTTTGTTTTTATCTGTCAGAAGCACCTACATGTATTTTAAATGAAATTCCTAATTTTCACTCAAAGCATACATGTATTAAGAACCACCCCACGACCATCTTCCCAAATAGTGTGCCACTAATAATCGCAAATCTCTGAAACTTGTGAATGTGGCCCATTGTCTTAATTTGTGGGCCACTTTGTTTTGGCTGTCCGGATGTATTCCTTGTCCCAGTCCGACCCTGCTCAAAGGCTCTTTTAACCGGGAATTTGGTTTGTTCTCCATTTGCAGCATTGCAATATTATATCATGTAGATTGAGTTATTTGTCTGAGGTTCCACAGCTATGGATTTAAGAAGGAACCAGGGGCATTAAGAGCTTCACAGGTGTCTCTCTATATTTTATAAGAGAGACAGAGCTGATCTTGACACAATACTGCAGAGGCTTGATCATAGCTTCAAACCCAATTCCCCTTCCAGGAATTGGGTCAAATTTAGGAATCAAACACAACTTCTTGAAAAATGTGTCTTCTCCTAATAGCAGTAGAGAAACATCTCAACCTGTAAGGGTTATGCCGCTTTTCGTAATCCCGGGGCTCCACTGACAACTCGAACTAAGAGCTAAACCCAGACAATGGACCATCTTGACCTTCTGTATCTTTCCTTCTTGCAGAAGCAGACTGGACCTCAAGGATCTCTGAGCAGGGCAAGCCATGCACTTAGTTGTAGAAACATGAATACACCTATGAATTCAAATGATTCAGTGGCACTTGTTTTATCAGTATCGTAAATATGAGAGGATGACTATGCTGTGACAGTACTATAGCCAATGAGCTGTAGGTCTCTGCCAAGACCCTCGCCACACTAAGCTGCATATGCTGAGAGAGAAAATTAGTTAGCTTTCATTTTTAAAAGCAACTTTACAGGTTTCTCTGTTGGAAAAGCTACTGCTTGGTTTTCATTGGGTTTCTGTGAGACATTATTCTTCAGTGAAAAGGATATTTTGCCCTTTAACATGATCTATATTAAATATCTAGATACATATTGTGCAGCGAGCGATGGTTTATTACTTTGTAAAATTTTGAGAAACTAGTCTAGATTTGTGCTAGATAGCAAAAGGTCTGTGTTCTGCTGACAATACCTTCCTGCATTAAACAGTTACGAGTATAAGAACAAACCCAGGAGCCAACTGAAAAACCTGCAGGATATATTGCATTTGGTATTGTTTAAACTATCTTTCATGTGGAACCCAAACTTCCCAAATTAAGCCATAATTGTTGGTCTAATGTTGGTGATTTTCTTGCATTCATCCTTGTAAGAGTCATAGTTCTTTCTGTAACATAGAACATTGTCATGAAGTGTGCTCCTTTTGTATTGGGTGTGAAAGCAATCTTTTTTGACATATGTGGAATGCCAAATCTGTTTGCTTTTCGTGACCCCCATTTTGAGACCAGCAATATCTGGCTCAGTAAAACTGAAGCCAATACTGTATATTTTGTTTACGGTAAATCACGTCTATTTTTCTCATCTGTGTTAGACAACATGATCGGCATGATACAGACTAGCAGGCAGTAATGCTGACTAAATGGTGGTCTTCTAGAAACTAAATTAAATCCTCACACTGTACACTGAAGAAACTATACTGAGATAGTACAGAGACCCACTGTGATTACAATTGAGACATAAAGCAGATCTCAAAATCAGCAAAGTTTTGTTTGTCAAATTTCATTTTTTTAGTTTGAGCTTATTTAGTGGGTACTTTAACATCATCTACATGTGAGCTTAATTTCATGCTATCGATGTGTAGAAATGTGGTCTGAAATATAAGAATCCGAGATGAATCCTGAGTTTTGTTTGGCTGCACTGCCTTGTGCCCTGATTAGCTGACATTTTAGAGTCAAGTATCTTTTATTATTTGTATTGGCATAGATGCTTGAGGGGTCAGGCAGTGACCATGAACTCTGGCTGGGCCTGCCAGCAGATCTGGCACATGGAGAACTTAGCAAAACAATGTTCAACCATCTCCAACCATGACTGACAATTGTCAGTTCAGGGTCAACCATCCCAAACCATTCTCAATCAATGCAGGCCATGATGGAGCATCATCAGCCATGATCAACCTTCACCAGACCATGGTCAACTATTGACAGACGCGGCTCAACCATACCAGGCCATGGTCGACTATTTTCTATATTCTAGTTAGATAGCTCACTAGTAAAGTACCGATCTCCGAAAGTTTGAATCTCATGGCAGGACTGATTTAGCCTTTCATCCATCTGAAGCCCATGAATCGAGCATCACTAACATGAGATAACACCTATTATAAATACACTTAGAAATTAGAGGAATCTATCATGAAGCATTCTATAAATACATCATTGATTATTGTTCTTATATCTAGGCAATTTATGAACTCCAACAGACCATGGCAGACTATCGGCAGCTATTATCAACCATGGTCAATCATTGCCAGGCCATGGTAGACAATCACTAGGCCATGATCCTCGGTCAACAGATCAGTGTCAACAATCACCAGATTATGGTCACACGTTGTCGGCCACGATCGCCCATTGCCAATGATCATCACACAGGCGACCTCCACACTCTCTCCGCCTGGAACCTCTGAGGATGCCTGCAAAACCAAGATAGTTACCTTCAGCAAAGCCAAAACATTTGGCTTTGCCTACGTTTGTTGTATTTGTCAACAGTTTTAGCCTATCCTTGTGCCGTTATCTTCCAGCCGGAGTGTGGCATTCTCAGAAACATCATTAACTGTCAGGTCCACCACTGTCATAGCGTATTGAAAGGGAGAGGAGGCCGATGTGGTGTTAGTGAAGAATCAGGGGATTGCAGGGGCACAGGACTTTTAGGGACATGACAAAAGTGCACACGCTCACTGTCCTCTCTTCATTAACGGTCCTTGATTTTTGGAAGCCGGATCCTCCAGAGTCCATCCAGCGTGGCATTACCTGGATAGGCAAGACAGAGAGGGGATTTCTTTCAAGCTTTGACACGTGTAAACCTAGTTTTGGTACATGCTCATTAAGCATGTTGCAGCATAAGCATGTTTTTCTTTACCACCCCCTCAGGGAAGGTGGTGGATTCCATCCTGCGAGTGGTTTCACTGAAAGAACAAGCGTCCCACAGTTTGCAAGAGATTCATGTGCCCAATACGTTTGACTAGTTTACTTCGCTCCACAAATGTGGCCATCAACATTGGTTTCAATGGGCTCGTCCTAAAGGAGTATCAGATTTCACCCGAGTGGAGATTCAACCAGTCGGGAGGCATGGAAGGAGCGGCCAACCTTGCTTGGTGCATGCGTAAGAGATGGTGGCAGTAAGGCCCAAGCTCCGGACAGGCTACACTGACATAAATGCACAATGTATTCAAAAGGAAATCTCTTGGGGAGATCACGATCCCCTCACACCTCACAGAAGTGGTTCTGGCTCAGTCGCCGTGCTCATTCCTTGTGGTAAATGTAGAGGAAACAATGCACACCCTACTCCTTTAAACATTCACGCCACTGATGTGGGGTCACTTTGCCACAGAACAATGCAAGTGAAGTCAGACACACTGCCAGAATCAAACATGGTAGTTAACTAATTGAAATAAAAAAACGGGATGAGGTACAGAGGAGCATTAACTGCGTGAAAAAAGAAAGGTGCATTTGGAGTCAAGGGTAGAATGTTGCATTTTTACGAGCTGGTTTGAAAATGGTAAATTTAGCTCGGCCTGGCTACGAAAAACAGCCCTGCTAAAATGATTCCATTACTACCTCCACAGCGATTGTTGGCGGTCTCCGGATGCCGCCGTCCGTGATCCCCCCACCCCCTGTGACACAGAGACACGGAGACAGCGGTGTTGCAAGTGTGGGCTCCCCGGTGACTGTCTCGTCACGGGGAACGCCCCGTTTATTTAACTGCGCACGCGACGGAGTGAATGTCACCCTGTCGCGTGCGTGCCCTTAAAGGGCCAACGCCACACTCCTCCTTTTCCATAACAACAAATTGGAAACAGGAGGGACTAACTATCACACATTTATAAAGCACACAACTCTGTCAACTCCAAAAACCCCCATTTATTCACAGCCACCCTGGATCCCCCGCGGGTACCTGTCACGGCCTGACCATTACCCCCGGTCAGCCTCCCCAGCTTAGTCCGTCACATAGTCTGTGAGATGGGCAGGTTTCCCACGCCCCGTTCTCAGGGGGTACCTCCTGCCAACGTCCCTGGCCGGTGTCTCTTGACCTGGTCTGCCTCGAGCCGGAGAGTCCACGGCGGGGCTTTCACCCCCACCTTCATCCAAGGCACCCTCACCCTCTCGGTTGTCCGGGCTGTCCACTCTCGGGTCGCCGATCCTCCTGAAGAATGAAGCATTCCTGGTTACAGACGACGTCCCGTCAGAGGCTGTCACCATAGAGCCCTTGACCGCCACGACATCTAGAGGAGCGGGTTCATACGTGAGGGACAACTTTCCTTGTGGGTGGCGATTTCTCACCAAAACCTCATCTCCCGGCGCGATGTGCGGGGGTCTCAGGCCCCTCTGGATGTTTTCCATCTGCGTCCTGATTCGTCTGTCCTCTTCGACCTGTTCATTGTCAATGACGGCAGGGTCCCTGTCCCCCACCTCCGGTATGACGTCTCTCGGGCACCTCTGGAAGAGAGCCTCTGCCGGGGCCACCCCCGTTGAGGAGTGAGGTGTGGTCTGATAGCCCCGCAGGAAGAATGTACAGGGCCCTCTGCAAGCACTCGCCCTTTCCATGGGCGATCCTGAACACTTTGTTGAGGGTGCGCATCATGCGCTCCGCCTCCCCGTTGGCCCGGGGCCACAGTGGGGTTACCCGCCGGTGTTGAATGCCATACTCCCTCATGAGCTCGGCAAAACTCTCGCCTTGGAATGGTGCCCCGTTGTCGGAGCACAGCACAGAGGGCAGGCCATGGGTTGCGAAAATCTTCTCCAGCGCCACCACCACATTCTCAAATGCGACGGACTCTATGAACTCGACCTCCGGGTATCGAGACCACTCGTCCACCACAACTTGGAAGTTAGTGCCTCTCGACGTGGACCTGGAGTCTGCGTGCACCACTTCCCATGGCCTGGTCCCTCTGGGCATTGCTTCAATGGATGGTTCCCGCTGGGCCGGTGCCGCAGCCGGCACCATACGCACGATGCCACAAATGCTTCCACCTTCCGCTCGAGTTCCGGGAACCACACTTTCTGGCAGAGGCGAGCTTTGGTTTTGGGCGCCCCTTGATGACCCTGGTGCGCCAAGGTGATGACCTGTGCAATTTTGGCCTGGGGCACCACGATCCTCTCACCCCTCAGTAACAGCCCCGACTCTGAGAATGTCAGTTCTTCTCTCACTCTCCATAACTGCTCGAGGGCCACTTTGGCTTCACATGTCCTGCGTTCCACGGCCTCCAGTACCGTCTTCCAGGTACCCCTCTGCATGGCTTCCCTCAGGATGGCGAAACATTCGTCGCCTTTTGATGCAACCTCGAGCTCTTCCACCTTCATGGAGTTTGGGGTGGCCGTCTCCACAACCAGGCGGACATGTTCGTCGGCCTCTTCCGCTGATGCAGACTCCTGCGAGTCCCCTCTTGGGTGTCGAGAGAGGTAGTCTGCCGCGTTGTTAGCCCCTGGACGATAGGTCAACGACACTCCATACTCGAGCAGGGCGAGCATCCAGTGCTCTATTCTCACTGGTGGATGGGATGATGAGCCCGCCATGATCGGCAACAACGGCTTGTGGTCCGTGACCACAGTCACGGGCGCCCCAGAATGTAGAGGCGAAAGTGTCTGCAACCCCACAGCACCGCCAGGGCTTCCCTCTCAATCTGGGAGTACCTTTGCTCGGTGTCGGAGAGCGCCTTACTGGCGTATGCTATGGGGCGAATCTCCTGGTCATTCCCCACTTGTGTAAGTACTGCCCCCAGTCCATATGGCCTGGCGTCCACAACGATCTCTGTCTGCAGACTCGGATCGAAGAACGCCATGGTGTCGTCTGCCGCCAAGGCACCTCTGATGTCATCGAATGCTGCCTGCTCAAGGGGGCCCCACTGCCAGGTGGTGTCCTTCTTTGTGAGCGATCTCAACGGCTCTGAACGGGACGCCAGATTCCTGATGAAACGGCCACAGTAAGTAATCATCCCCAAGAAACTCCTCACCTCTGCAACATTCTCTGGCGGACGCGCCTCCTTTATGTCCCTCACTTTGCGGGGGTCCGGCGACACCCCATCCGCCTTGAACACGAACCCAAAGAATTCGATCGTTGTTTTCAGAAATTCACACTTGTCCTTGTGCAGGGTGAGTCCCAAGCGAGCGCAGGCGTTCAAAGGTCTTGGCCAGGCGTGCCAGATGCTCCGTCTCCAACCTGGCATACACCAAGATGTCATCGCTAATATTAAGGACTCCATCCAAATCCGCTAGTGCCCTTCTTATGATGTTTTGGAAGACCTCTGCCGCGGAAGATACCCCAAAACTCAACCTCTTGTATCGGTAAAGACCTCGATGAGTGGTAAAGGTTGTGATGTAGCGGGACTCGGGGTGCAGGACCACCTGATGATAGCCTGCTCTCAGGTCCAGTTTGAAAAAGAACCTCGCCCCTTGCAGTTCTGCTATGATGTCATCGATGGTAGGGGTCAAGTGTCGCTCCCTCTTTATGGCCTTATTGGGGAGTCGCATGTCCACACAGATCCTCACCGCATCCGGCTGTTTGGGCTTGCGCACAATGACAATGGGAGACACCCACGGGGTGGGGCCCTCAACCTTTTCAATAATGTCCAGCCCCACCAGATTGTCCAGTTCTCGATCCACCAGATCCCTGAGATGAAACGGAACTCGCCGGTGCTTCAGCGCCACTGGTTGGATTGACTCATCGATGTGGAGCCGGACCGGCTCACCCACCAACTGTCCGATGCCTTCAAACAGGGAGCTGTGTTTGGCCAGGAGTACCTGAATGTCGTCTAAGTACACTGAATATGCAAATGTGGCAATTCCCAGCGCCTCAGCCGCAGCACAGCAAAGCAAGGTGTTGTCGCTCACCGGGGTGACATAGAATCTGGCCCGGATGTGTGAGTCCCCATATTGAACATCAGACACGAATACGCCGTCCAGAGGGAGGGGCTGATCGCCGCCGAAGGCGAATATGCGTGCTCTCGGTGCGGTCAGCGTGGGCGGGGCCTGCATGGTATCATAGTGCTGTCTGGCCATCACATTCACGGACCCACCGGTGTCCACTAGCATTGGTACAGAGTCACCATTGACAAGCACGTTGCACCTGGGCTGTCTCTTGGAGCGGGATTTCAGCATGCTCACACTGGACACGAAGAAGACGTTTTCCTCGTCCTCTTCCTCCTTCTCCTCTTCCTGAGGCGCCCCATCGTCACCCTGGTCCACCTGAGCGACGTTGGATGTCCTTTGGTGTTGGAAGAAACCAGCTCGAACAGGCCCCCTAGGCACTATCTTGGGAGCTGCAGATCTGCACATCCTGGCGAAGTGGTCCGCGCCTCCGCACCTACCGCACTTAACCCCAGTCGCAGGGCATTCAGCTGGGTGCGGGAGATCGTACCCACACTTTGGGCACGAGGAAGTGGTCCCAAGCGGGCGCGGGCTCTGAGTGTTCATGGGGCGCCTCGCTCCACGGCCTCTTCCGACCGCGCAGACCTCCTCCACCTTGCCTGGGCGGGCACCAGCTTCCATTCTGGTCGCCCGCAATTCCGACACCTCGTGGCACCTTCCCAGTTCTAGGATGCGAGGAAGGGTGATGCCAGGCTCGCGCAATATCTGCCGCCTCAGTTTCCAGAGACACACCCCTGAGTGAGTTGGTTGCGAATCATGACTTCAGGGTCGTTCCACGCACATGGCGCGGCCAGTCTCCGCAGCCGCCCATAGAACACATCCAGAGTCTCGTCATCCTTCTGTCGAGCCGTTCCCATGAGAAAACGTTCATAATCTGCGTTGGCCATTGGCAGAAAATGATTATGGAGTGCATCCTTTGCCGCTGCAAACTACCCATCCGCCGGCTGCAGGGACAGAAATATCTCATGCACTACTGGGCCAGCAGAGTACAGGAGAGTGGCCAGCTTGCTGTCGTCGCTTGTCTCCATCGTGGCCCTGAAGTACATCTCAAGCCTATCCATCGACATCTTCCACCTCTGTCCCAGGCTTGATGGAGCACCCGAGGTATCAAACTCAGGCATTGGCTGTAGGGACCCAGGTGGTTTCAGCGGGGGAGCAGGCGGAGGCGCAGTAGCAGCAGCAGCAGCAGCTTGGCTCATGGTGGATAGCGCACAGGCACCCCAGAAGATATAATTGATGGGGCCGCAACTCACCACCAGCAGTCAGCCTCCAGAGATGGATTGAATTCTGCCTCTCACCAGGCGGACTCCTCGCAGATGTATCACTCAAGCCAGCAGGCAGACAATGAAGTGTCCAAAAATTGAGCAGGGGGGAAAGACCCCTAGTGCATTCAGCAGGCTTCCCATAGAGTCTCACCCATCTACTCGGTGAAAAACAGTGAAAATGTCAATGAATCATTCTGAAATTGACACGTGCTGTTTCCAGCAACTGTCCGCCGCTGAAATATCCAAAAATTATGTCCGGATGGCTCACCGACGCTTCGCTATGAAGCCGTGAGTCTCCGAGGCCTATTCATCAAGATAGCCGCCGGCCGCGTGTGTCGCTTCCTTCTCCGCGGTCAGAATTCGCTGGAGCGTTCACGTAGGATCATCTACGCTCCCAGTAAATGTCTCCGCCTGTTCCAGGAAGTGATCCCGGCACTCGTCGCCACTATTGGCGGTCTCCGGATGCCACCGTCCGTGAGCCCCCCACCCCCCGTGACACAGAGACACGGAGACACGGTGTTGCAAGTGTGGGCTCCCCGGTGACTGTCTCGTCACGGGGGACGCCCCGTTTATTTAACTGCGCACGCGATGGAGTGAACGTCACCCCGTCGCGTGCGTGCCCTTAAAGGGCCAACGCCACAACGATCCCCAAAAGTGTACTAATATTGAAAGAGCAAGAAATGTCAGGCCCTCTGCCAGTGAGGAAAGCACACATTGAACAGGCCTAGATCCCCTAGACGCACAGCGCAGCAGACAGCGTGTCACACACGCCTGGATGGATGGAGCTGACCTTTGTCTTAATTTACAGAATGATGCATGGCTCTGGGCGCCGGAGGGACGGCTCCACTGCTGTGCTTCTCAAGATGGCGCTTACAAACAAAAGCAAAGGCTAGGCTCGCAGGACTCCCTCTCACTGCAGAATAAACCATGTAGCCAAGGTTTTGCTGGGGGTGTATAACCAACCTTGGTTATGGCATCATACGACGGCCTGATACATTAGATGACGAGCGTCATCGCCATTGGCTCATGTCACATTGTTTCGGAACCGCTGGTGAAGCACGTGTGCGGGTCCGTAGAGTGGCAGAATGGGAAGCCTTTGACAAAGCAGTGTAAGACCTCCCCACTAGGTCGTGTGGCCTGGGGCGAGGGGGTAGTGGGGAGGGCAGGACATCATGGAGGGGAAGATTATAAGTGCCCTGTTAGCTGATGCACGCTGTACCGTGGTATTCGAACAGATCATGTAAGATGAATGGTGTAGTATCATACATTGTTTGTGATTAAGGTATGAATTATTGATCTATAGGTATGTTTGTACGTGTCTCCATTTTCTACTCATTACTAATTGAAATGCTGAATTGTAATGATAGAAAACTAATATAGCAAGTTTGTATAGAGCAATTACAGTAATGCATGATTAAAGGAGAAGCAAATACGCAGATTTACTCATCTTCAATATTTGGACCCATGGCCACAATTACATTTTATGGTCTCTTGTCTGGACAGAGCGTTTTTCTTTTGACTTGGGACTGAACAATGTTTTTTTTTTCTTTTCCTTAAATGGGTTGTGCAGTGGTCTCTTATTGTGCGTCCTATTATCCATGCAATGAGGTTTATAGGTCCTCCCCTCACCCCATTAACCTGTGACTGGGCCATCTGCTCCCCCTTATTTCTTGTAGATCCATTGATACCACATTGCCCTCCCTCCCCCACTATCACCCCTATTTTGAAGAAACCGTTTGGCTGATCCCCTTCTTACCTCTAACTTCCGTCCTATTTCTCTTCTTCCATTCCTCTCTAAGCTGTTAGAGTGCATTGCCTACTCCCAGCTCTCAACCTTCGTCACTAATCTCTCCCTGCTAACCTCCTCCCAATCTGGCTTCCGTCCTAAACACTCTCCTGAAACTGCTCTTACCTATATCCTTAACTCCCTTCTCTCTGCTCGACACTCTAAGCAATCCTCAGTCCTCATTCTTCTTGACCTCTGCTGCGTTCGACACTGTCGATCACCCCCTCGTTCTTAACACTCTCTCCTCCTTTGGATTCACAGGCCCCCGTCCTTAACTGGCTATCCTCTTACCTCTCCTCCCGCTCTGTCACTGTCTCCTGGGGTGGCCGGTCCTCTCCATCCCAACCTCTTGAATACGGCGTACCTCAGGGCTCTGTGCTTGGTCCTTTCCTTTTCTCACTCTATACCTCCCTCCTTGCCCCTCTTATCTCCTCTTTTGGCATTTCCCACCATTTCTATGACGACGACACTCAACTCTTCCTTTCTTTCTCTTCCTTCTCATCCGACCTCCACCTGAAACTCTCTTCCTGCCTCACTGCCATAAAAAACTGGATGTCTTCCCGCTTTCTCTCCCTCAACACTGACAAAACTGAAGTCGTCTTTTTCCCCTCGAACTCTCTTCTCCCTCCTTTCCCTCCCCCTTTCATTAATTTCCCTCCCACTAATCTCCCTATCTCTCTCCACGCCTGTAACTTAGGTGTCCACTTTGACTCCTCACCTCTCTTTCTCCCACCATATCTCTCTCACTTCTCGTGCCTGTGCTGCCACCTCAGTCACCTCACCTCAGCAAAATCTGCCCTTCTCTCACTTTTCATGCTGCTAAACTTCTTATCTCCTCCCTTATCTTCTCTTGCCTCTTCCTCTGCCCCTCCTTACTCTTTGGCCTACCTACTTCTCATCTTGATCCTCTCAAGCCCATCTATAACTCTGCTGTCCATACCCTCTGTCTCCTTACCTCCCGCAACTCTATCTCAGCTTCCCTCTCCTCCCTTGGATGGCTTCCATTTTACTCTCAACTTAAATTTCACTTCCTCTGCCTTGTCTTCAAATCTTTCCATGGACTCGCTCCCCCCTGCCTCTCCTCCCTCCTCCCTTTCTACACGCCCTCCCGCTCTCTTCGTTCAGTTGATCAGTTCCTTCTGACTGTTCCTCCATCCCCTTGTGCCCCCCCCCGTTTCCGCTCCTTCCAACTCCTAGCTCCCTTGCACTGGAACTCCCTACCTCTCTCAATTCGTTCTACTTCTACTTTCTCCTCATTTCACATCTCCCTTAAATATCTCCTTCTCCACCCTGCCTTGAAACACCCTCCCCTTCCTGCTCCCCCTCCTTTCTTTCTCCTTTCCCTTGATTCCCTCCTTCCACTCCCTACTACCCCTCTCTCACCCTCCCCCCTCTCCTCCTGTTCCCCCCTCCTCTACCCCATATTCCCACTACTTTCTCTCCCTATTCCCTCCAGTCTTATTGCTCTTCTTAATGGTTTGTTATTTGATTGATTCATATTGTAATCTGCTTCTACTGTTATATTGTTATGTCATGTTCTTTGTATCAAGTTGTTCAATTGTGCAGCGATTTGGCATAAAGCGCTATATAAATTAATAAATACAAATACAAAATACAAATACAAACCCGTGACTGGGCAATCTGCTGCACCTGACTGCTTGTAGATCCATTGCTGCCACATTGCCCCCCCCCCATTAACCTGTGACTGGGCAATCTGCTCCCCGTGATTGCTTGTAGATCCATTGCTGCCAAATTGCCCCCCCCCATTAACCTGTGACTGGGCAATCTGCTCCCCGTGATTGCTTGTAGATCCATTGCTGCCACATTGTCCCCCCCCCCCATTAACCTGTGACTGGGCAATCTGCTGCCCCTGACTGCTTGTAGATCCATTGCTGCCACATTGCCCTCCCCCCCATTAACCTGTGACTGGGCAATCTGCTGCCCCTGACTGCTTGTAGATCCATTGCTGCCACATTGCATCCCTCCGCTCCCTCCATTAACCTGTGACTGGGCAATCTGCTGCCCCTGACTGCTTGTAGATCCATTGCTGCCACATTGCCCCACCCCATTAACCTGTGACTGGGCAATCTGCTCCCCGTGATTGCTCGTAGATCCATTGCTGCCACATTGCCCCCCCCCATTAACCTGTGACTGGGCAATCTGCTCCCCGTGATTGCTTGTAGATCCATTGCTGCCACATTGCCCTCCCTCCTCTCCCACGTTTGCAGCTCCCTGTTCCTTTGTATCTCTGCTTCCCTCGCTGGGTACTTCTCCCTATGACTTTTAAAGCACTCCATTCCCTCTTGAAGCCCGGTCCATGCTCAATAAATACCCGAATAATAACAATAATTACATTTGCCCATGCATTCCAGTGCATAAACTGACTTCTCTGCCCACATACATCCTATACCATTTCAGAGAGAGGGAAGATCCAACTTTCCCAATCACTGGGGTAGTTACACAAGGTTGAGAATATCAGTTTGATTAATCCTTGTATGACTGTCAATCCCCCACTCTTACATCCCTATACATGCCACTGACCATGCTGACAAGTCCCTGTTCACAACCAAGCACATCCCTAAAAGGATGGTGGCTTGCAGCATATAGAGAAAGGATCTGAAGGTCATGCTCAAGAGGCTTTTTCCTAAGAAAGACTTTATTACAAAAATGGGAAAGCATAAGCAGTAAGAATGCGGAACATGCATTACCTTCATTAAAATAGTGGCAAAAAAACATTAGTTGCATCAGGGAAGAACGCTCAGCCAGTCAGGTGGCGAGATCACAAAGTGTACTGCTTGAGTTTCTCCATCCACCTGAGGCCCTTGCCCGAGTTCTGCCATCTTGACTGTGGGCAGGCAACATGGAACCTCACCTTGCTTTACTCTGGCCTACCTAGGCTTGGGCTGGCAGGCCGTTACCATCCCTGTACACCCCCCTGAGCAGGCGTGATTGCTATATTATAAAAACAAGCACATTTACTACCTATAAAAAGGTGAAGTCAATAAATGCTGGGAACACCAACATTAAGTTACACGCACTAAGTCCAAATGTAGTAAACAGTAAACTTTACAAAACTAGGGAAAAACAATGCTATTGTACAAACATTCAGTCCAAACAAAACAAAATATTTGTATTCACGCATCTTTATGTGTAATGTGTATATGTATGCCCTGTGTGTGTTCATGCTTGCAGGCCCTACCCATTTAAGGTGTGTGCTCATTGCATGCTGTCTATGCATATTGTGTACGCATGGATGGACTTTTTGTATGTATGTATGTACGTTCGTACATAAGTACGTCTGTGTGTACATATTGGAGGGATGCGTGGGTGGGCGTAAGTGTAGTTAGTGGGAAGTATGGTGTCTGTGTCTTTGCATACTGTCCATGCATATTGTATATTGTGGCCATGTGTGTTCTGTGCAGATAGCGGGTGCATCCAGGCATTCCATTCATGTTATTGGTGATTGTGTGGGTTTGCATGCACATGCTCAATCAGTAAACACACGTTTTCTATTTTTTTGGACCTAGAGTTCAGAGCCCTAAATTATACATATATTTTGGTGACTTTAAAAAAGAAACATGTCGAGTTTAGCTGAATCCATTCTCTGCATTTGAAGGTATGCACCAATTTTCGGAAATGGCTAGGTGTGTGTCAAAAATATTAAAATGTGCAGTTGCAATTGTGAGATAGGCGTCCCAAAGGGGTGTTTTTAATCTACGGTAAACCCAAAGCAAAATACTCTTATTTGTCAATGTTCCTTTATTCCTTGTTTTTGTCAAAGAAACTACCATGAAAAGTCAACTAATGTGTTATGAGAGTAAACTCTAATGTAAAGGCTGTTACATTTTCGGGGAAAAAAGTTTGTACAATTTATCCACAAATCGTAGCCCTTAACAGCGCAAATAATGAAAAGTAAAAATTAGCTAAATAGACGAGACAGTGTTTAATTATGAATTCAGTATTTTTGTAAAGTGCTGCATGCCATGGACAGTATTCTCTGCATACCTAGCCAGGATAGGATAGCAAGCAACTCATATTAGTATGAGTGGATCCAAGGATGAGGTGGGTCATCAAGTTCAGATTGAGGGGCCTTGCTTACACTCCCAAGGCCTGCACTCCAAACATTTTCCTAATTTATACAGCTCCTCCCACCTCACTAAAAGGACAAAATGCACTGTAAACCCACCACATTGAGGTCAATTCCATAAGAATTAGAAATAAGAACAGTTCTCTTTCATTTACCTTTTTGTTATAGTGTTTTCATAGATTTGCCCCAATATAGGTGACAATTAGTAGTTATTAGTTGAAAGACAAGCACCTTATCTCATTTGCATCACTCAGCTACAGTGTGCACTTGAGTTACTGTTTACTGCATAAACCTTTACAATTATTATATGTGGTGATGGGGCAAACACAATTAGCTGAACCTACAAGTGTTTGCAATTGGGTTAATTGTATTTCAGTGAATGATTTATTTTCAGAAGTTAGCATTTTTTTCACTCTAGCCCCAACAATAACCTGTGCCTGCTGACTCCATAGCATTCCAATTGTTTTTTGTTGATGTTGGTATTGGTATTGGTGCATTTTGGTGCCGCAGCCACCAAAATATCGCTAACATCATTGCTACAGAGAAGAGAGAGAGTAAAGGGGTGCTAGAAAGCTGACTTTGCGGTTGGTATGACAACATTTTGGCTACTTTCCTGGCCCTGTTGGGCTACTCGGAGTTTTCCCATTCTGGATATTGTAACCGCACAAGCAATTATGTTTTGGAGAGGTGCGGTACCCTGACAACATGCAGAGCTCTTCATAAGTCGATTTCTTGTGGCGAAATCTGCATGTTGTCATTGGTACGGCACTTCTCCAATCTCAATGTGATTTCTTATGAGGACATCTGTACGTTGTCAGTGGTAGCACACCTCTCCAATGAAATAGATTTTACAGATTTGTGCAGGTTGTAGTTCATTGGAGAGGTGCAGTAACACTGACAACATAGAGCTCAACTAACTAAAGGCTTCAACTATATACACAACCAACAGATGTCATTCCCCACTTGCGCTGTTGCTCCTTTCCCCTCCTTTTCCCCTTGCACTGATCCTCCTCCCCCTTGTGCTGTCCTTCCTCCCCCTGTTGCTGTCCCTCCTCCCCATTGCACTGTCCTGCCTCCATCCCTTGTGCTGTCCATCCCCCTTTCGCAGTCACTCCTCCCCTTGCGCGGTCACTCCTCCCTCTTGCACAGTCTCCCCCCCCTGCGCAGTCGCTCATTTCCATGGCTCGGTCACTCCTTCCCCCTGGCGCAGTCGCTCCTTCCCCCTCAGCGCTGTTGCTTCTTCCCCCAGTGCTGTTGCTCTTTCCCCCAGCACTATCTCTCCTCCCCTTGCGCTGTCCCTATTCCCTCTTTTGTGCTGCCCCTCCTCCCCTTGCACTGTCCCTTCTTCCCCCTTGCACTGTGCCTTCTTCCCCCTCTTGCGCTGTCACTTCATCCCCTCTTCCACTGTCCTTTCTTCTTCTTCGAGCCATTCCTTCCCTTCATGCTAAATGTTAAAAGCAATAAACAATTATGGCAAATACAATAAACAATTACAAACGCCAAAACTACTGGCTTTGCTAAAGCTTGTTTTGGAGAAGCGGCAGCAAGGCTATACACTTCTGAGCTGCAAAATCTGCAAACATGAAGAGGTCAAAGGAGTTCAAAGCTTCACTGGCAGGAGCTGACCTCAATAAAGCCATTGTATGGAGATGAAAGGCTCGCTTTACGTGTAAAAGCATCATCACTTTAGTAAGTGATCACCTTTTTGCTCAGCCTGACCTGCTTGCAGGCTTCCTAACACGTGTTCTGCCACAAGGAACTTTTTTTTTTGCAGGCCAAATCCACGAGTTGCAGGTCAGTTGACAGCTCTGCATTTGCCGTACATCCATGATTCTTTAAGTCACCTAGGAGAAACAGCAAATTAACATTACTCTTACGGTCTGCTATGACCAAGATTCCAAAATGATTAACAAAATCTGTCTTCACATTCAGGCTTGGATGGCTACCCATGGCTTTGCCTGAATGATGATAAGACCACGCTTCTCATAGGCTTGCAGTCCCACCTAAACAAGCTAGATACCCTCTACAAATCATTCAACATTGAGAGGACCATCATCAAAGTCTCAAGCAAGGTCAAAACTCTAGGCATATACCTGGATTCCACCCTCTCCCTCACTAAGCAAGCTAATGCAACCGCTTCAACTACTGCACACACAACTAAACTGATCAATGCCTGAAAACCATTTCTCTCCTCCAACAGTTGCATTATCCGAGCAGGAGCCCTGATCCTCTCCAAGCTAGATTATTGTAAACCTTATATCTAGGCCCCAACAAACTGAACCTGAACAAACTTCAAGTGCTCCAAAATAACGCACTTAGACCTGCCCTTAACATCCCTGGCACCACCCACGTCTCTAAAATTAAACGTGATATACAAAGGCTTCCAGTGCGAGACAGAATCTCACTTCGAACTCAAATAATCACCCACAAATGCCTTTCCAACACCGCTCCAAAATACCTGGTTGATATATTCTCCAGACACCAATCTACCAGACCCACTAGGTCTAACTACCTACATTGTCTCAACATTCCTAACTACAAATTACAAAAAGCGGGCAGTTCGAGGTTCCTGGTTCTAGCAGCCAAGCTCTGGAATTCCTTGCCTGTTGCACTTTGAGCAGAACCTTCCTTCTGGACTTTAGAAAAGAGCTTGGCTTTTCGCACAAGCCCTGTGATGAAACACCCCATTTTTTGTAACTCTCTTCCTTTGCTATATGTATCATATTATCTGTTTCATTTGTGCTATTTGTATCATATTTTCTACTTCATAACCTACATTGTATACGCTGCACTTGTCTAGCTTAATGACTTGATATTTAACACAAGTCTTCCGCTTTTTGTTTTCCTCTTGCAACCACTGCCTACTGATCAAGCATATGCGCCCAGATACCTCAGGGATAGGTGCACTCTATAAATAAATAAACAAACTAAACTAACAGGACTGGTCTAAGGTTTCTGGAGAAAGACTGGAGAAGAGATTTGTTGGTGCAAGTATTAAGATATTAGCATACAAGAGTGTTTACTGTATTGTAGCTTGTAACCAAAGACCCCTCTTAAGAGGTGGGTTGTCTGGTAATTTCATAGTTTAGATAGGCTTGACGCAGTCTCCGAGGGCATTCCAGCCCAAACTGCTAGGTCACATCCTTACTGTATCAGAACACAAGCATCCCCAACCATGTTTCAGCCTTGTTGGGCTTCATCAGTGAGGAGTAGCTTGGGTCTCTAGGCCCAGCAGGCATGGGACCCATGTCTGGGCATACCCGTCCCACTCAGTGTGACAAAGCAAAAACAAAGAGGTGATGGCTGGAAGATTTAGAATGGATCTTAACCTCTACCATTGCTCTGGGCAACCCTCCAGACCATCGTTCTTCACCTGCCACGCCATTGCAGAATGGGAAAGACCATATGCAAATCAGGCATATCCTTTCTGCACGAGGCCACAAGCATCCCCAAACATATTTTAGCCTTGTTGGGCCTCATCAGTGAGGAGTAGCTTGGGTCTCAGGCAGATCTGGATTGCATCTGCATGTAAAAGGAGGTTCATGTGATGTGCTTCTTGTGTGTGTGATAGTGAGATCATAAAGCTCTTGAACATGATCAGTGGGAGGTTTGATGAATGCACAAGTGAGAGGCTGGTGGATGAGAGTGGAGCTGCCATGGGTGCAATCTATCCTTTGTCTCGTATGCATACCTCTTGCCATTTACAAGGAGTATCCATGTGTGCAGTAGCACATTTTGGGTGTATCTATGCACAGACTGGAATACCATAACAAATAATCTTAGACCCAAATAACCAGACAGACTCAAAGAATATGGCAAAATGTTACTTTACTATCAATTCAGTAAAGTAGGGCAATCTCGTGAACAACCGTTCACAGTCCACACACAATGAAAATTTGGTTACACAAAGGCATTATACCTCAAAATGTGTCAGCTATGATGTCATCCTACGTGGCAAATAATAAAACCTATTGGGTTTGGGGATTGGTTAGGGGAACAGATCTACTTATAGAGTCTATAAATCCTAATCATTTCATTGGCTAATCCTTTTCTAGTATGCAAGCCCCGAACGTCCTTCTAACTATGTATAACACAGATTAATCTGGAGCTTAATGAATGGGTCTTGTTTTCAAGTTCACCTTTAATTTAGTGCTATTTAATTCACTTTAACCGGGTGTCATTACTCCTCTTGCCCTCTGGAAACTCAGTTGCTCTACCTCACATAAGCTTTCTACATCTTTGATTGTCCAATGATTGCCACTTGCAAATGTTTTCTTTTTTGCTTAACCTAAGAGAAATATGCCCTGCGTACGTTTCTTATCGTCGTTAACTCCCCTTGTACCGTTCAGTAGCTTTTCACTGTTGCATCCTTGATCTCTGGCCAGAAGATATTCTTTGTTCATGCATGAATTATTATTTCCAACCTATGTCAGCACTGCAGCTCTGGTCTCTCCCCCTCAAGCTCTTTGCTTACTATCATTGAGAGCCAGCGTCCATCTTTCCAACATGGCCACTTCACTCATGTTATGTTTTCTACTGCAGCAAGTTTCTACATGGCACATCTACCTTGCGGCTCTGCATATATACATTCACTACTCATCTGGTTACTTATGTTCTTTGTATATATGGTTTTTTCTTACTTGTATGTATGTTCACTCATATTTCTTCAGTTACATCTTCTTTCTTTAAATATGTTTTACATTGTTTCAATGCTTCGTTACATCCTCTCCTTATGACATCACTTTGAACCTGTCAGATCTTCTTTACAACTCCTTGATATTAAGTGCTGTCTGCAATTTTTCTGCTACCACCTCAGTACAAGGGTACATTCGATAAGGTTGTCTGAGCACATAACGTCTCTCATGCACTTGATGGGGTATTGGGATGATACATGGCGTCATACACAATGTCTCACTGTCATTCATCCAGTATGACGTAGGTGGGGTGGTAGAGCCTATCAGTGATGTACATGTTTACCCCTCTACATTCCCCTCTGGTTGAGTCCGCAACCACCTCAGTTTCCTCATTTTTTTTCTTCATTTATCTACCAAATGACTTTGTCGGGATCCATATCTTAGTCACCCCCGTCAGGTCACCTGCATTCTTGATGTGTTCATCCACACTTCAGGTCATATGGCAACACTCCCCAGTTGGTTGACAGAACACCCAACGCCCTAAATAGTTCTTATGATCCTTTGGGTAATAGAACTTCGTTCCTGGGGTGCTATAGGACTTTCTTTCATTTACTCATGAGTAGTGTTTTCATTAGTGTTTTCGGTCTGTGTGTGCTCATCAATTACATCATTCACATCAATCATTATCTTCATCCCAATTGCTTTCTTTTTGCTGTCTTCTTGCATTGTCCAATGGATATTCTTATAAGACAGAATCCCAGCAATACCAACACTAGTATTGCTCAAAGTAGTTTGAAGGCCTTTGCCAGCCAAGTTGGAACCCATAAAAACAGGGCCAAAAACCATTCTTCATCCCTTGTCTACTTCATCTACCACTTTCATATGCAGGGTCGACAGCATAGTTATTGCTTCGGTCAGGGTTCTATTTTCTCCATCATGAGCAGGTATAAATGTACAAGAAGAAGGCCCAATCCTGGCACACATGCCTCCTTCCATTGCTATAATTAAGTCCAGGACACATCTGTTCTGGAGAATTATGAGCCTGATTGCCCTCAGTTCTTCTTTGATCACAATAAACCCTTTGATTGTTGCATTGATCCTTTGTAGGAGCTCCTACCTAGTGATCTGTAATCACTTGGCATTTACTGCAGTCTGTATTCCTGGCATGAATATAGCTGTAAATATTACTACTGTTCTTCTGAACAGTTTATATTTATCTGAAATGTCATAATAGGCATCTATTGATTTTGTTGAGAAACAGGTCTCCCTCTTCCGTCGTGTGAGACTAAGCAATCTCTTCTTCCTCAGGTGTGCATCCATTTACGGGAAACCTTCAATATGGACATCACTTAGGGGAATCACCAATGAAGGAACATGTATGATCACCAACATGTTCCTTCCCAATTTTTAGGCAGCTGCATACAAGCCTTGGATCCAAAGGCCCAATAGCGATCCATTAGCACAGCAGTTCATCCATTCATTCCTGGTACTTCCAATGTGTGCCTGCATCCTTTATTTCCTCCAACTAGAACACTGCCTTTGTTCCTGAAGCAGGTTGTTGCATTCTTTATTGGTATTATGGACACTGGTCCTGCTTCATTTTTAACCCATATAGGTAATTTTGAATTAGCCCATGACTTTAAGCATCCATCGTTTACCATTTGCACTATTGGTACTGGTTCTTTCATCAGTAAATGTGCACTGAATGCTAACATTCATTCTTCCCATCCTGTGCTGGTACCCCCTCGTCCATATACCAATAGCTAAGGTCTCTACCAGCACCCTGGCTCTCCTGGTATCTCATATATATCGGCACATCCAATCTCTTCTGCTCTGCAACCCTAATTTTTTCTCCAGTCATGGATGAATATGTGAGCATTCTGCTCAAGCAACCTATGTCTTTTTCCATCTTCTGTGTTTTTATGTAAGAAACTTCGTATGGAAATTATTTCTTCGATTGCCATCGGAGGGTCACCCATTTTCTTTCAAATTGTTCTCTTGTTGTGCATGACTGAGGCCCTTCGCATCGTGTGTGGGTATTTATCTTGCAATTAATGTTCTGGCTGTGTTCATGGCATAAGGGATGAGAGAGTATATGTAGCAGCTTTCATCTTCTCCACCTCTCTCATGTGTTGATACCATATGTTATTTTTTAAATGAGCCGAATTGTCAAGATTTGAATTTATACCTTCATTGTCTTCCCCAGCATCCCTTTTAGATTGGCCAATTTGCTCAGAAATATCAGGAAAATATCACTCATGTCTTTCTCAGGGATAGAAAGAGCTCTCATATTCTCAGGGATCTCACTGAAATTATAAAACAATATCTTACAAAAAGTAAAGAGCAAAACAAAATGCAAATGACACATAAAAGCAAATGTAGTTGTAAGAAGTATTGCCATAGTCTTCAAATGCAGCATGATCTCTCTTGGAGTAGCTGGTCTTCTGGGGAATGTATGTTTTACATAATGGCAAGTTCCCATTTTTAATTTACTGAGTTCACCATTAATTATTTTTCAAATTTGCAATTTTGTTATAAAAAGAACTGAATAATGATAGGACTGTTTTTAGAATTTCCAAAACAGGCAACAATGTCCAAGCTCTATCGCAGTAGAACTGGATAGGTTTGTTTGTATGTAAGCAAAAACAGCATGCAAAAATGCATGCAATGTATCAGGCAACATAGAATGTGTTTGGCAATGTTTATGTCATGTTTTTCTATATTCAATTTCATTTTAATTCAAATGAGACAGTTTCTGGAACAGCTGCAAGTCTATTCATTCCTTTTATACTTATGAAATGTCAATTTTGTTCATCTATTTTTTAATGCATTCATTTTTTGCCCTTGCTGGAAGGGTCGGGGCCTCTCCTTTGTAGAACTTCATGTCATTCAGGTGAAGCCAGCCTCTTCGACCTTGGATTTTAACAGCAGCGGGGGTGACCACCTCAACTAAATATGGACCTTCAAACTGGGCTTGTTCCATGTGCTAACAAAGCTCTTCATGAGCACCTGGGCCCCTGGATACAGCATAGGCTGCTTAAAAGAGTCAATTAAATCAGTCGGTTGGTTATCTTCCACAATCGTCTTCGACTCTTCCCTCTGATTGTTGATCTGTTGAAAAATAAAAGAAACACTAGCGGCCATACTGGTTAAATATTCCTGCATCTCATCACCTAATGTTTTTGCTAAACTGTGGGCATTTGTTTTTACTCGAGTGGGAAGAGCAAGAGGCACTCTCATGCGGTGTCTAGTCATACATTTATGAAGACTTAGGTGGTGATCTGACTCAGGCTGAGTTTCTGTAGGGCAAATAAAGCAAGGGATAGGCAATGTAGCCATCCCTTCTTCAAGGACATTTAAATCTTAGCAATCCTTTCTTTTAGAAGCCAGATTAACCTCACAGACACCATTCACTTGTGGCTGATAGGCTGAGGAAAACATATGTTTTATTGCCAATAGAAGAACTATCTGCTCAAACACCTCATTCACAAAACATGGGCCATTTTAAGACTATAGAACTTCGCACACGCCCCATCTAGGAAACATCTCATGCACAAGGAACTAGCCAGTGCATGTGGCATCGGGGTGCGTGCATGGACCTGCCTCAATCCATCTGAAAAAGGGACATACTACCGCCAACATGTACCTATATCCATTGTATATTTATAGCATATCCACATAATCTATATGTAGATGCTGAAACTGACCATTGGACTTAGGGATTGCTGTTTGTAAGGTGTGCCCTGCTGTAAATTTCTGGCACCCAATGCAATTCACAATAAACTGTACCACATGTTTTAATACATTTGGTGTGAACCAGTCTTCTGCGATTGTTGCAGCAAGACTCTCTAAGATGGTGTGCGCCGGGTAGTGAAGCTGCTCCAGCACCACCTTCAATAATGCTAGAGACAGAAGAGGCTTTCCATTGCTGTCCTGTCTCCATAAAGCATCAGTGGGGGATAACGAACACCCCTGTCTTTTCCATAGATCCTGATCTTCCTGTGGGGCTTGACCTTGCAACTCAATTAACAAATACCATAGATAACATATTAAATCCTTCCTGCATTAACATGCATCGCTCTGATCCTTGTTTAACATCTTCTAATTAGAAATCAGAAATATTTTGAAAGGATGCAACTCCTTTTGCCTCCATATCTGGGGCTTTGTTTCCACAGGAAATAAGGTATGCCCCTTTAGTATGGGTGGTGCATTTCACCATGGCGATAGCCAATGGGAGCTTTAGTACTTTAATGAGCTTGCCCAATAGAGATGCATGTTGCACTGGAGTGCTGTCTGCGTGGAGGAAACCCCTCCTTTTCCAACATGACAACCCTGTATGTACGGTTGTCGTCACATAGGCAGAGTCAGAATACACTGTTACTTCCTCATCTTCAAATCTCGGAAGCGCCGTGATGAGCACCACTAATTCTGCAGCCTGCACTGAACAATCTGAGGGCAATCCCGCACTCTTCACTACTTTGAATTCACCATTCTTTTTAATTTCACTACTGCTGTCCCAATATTCTTTTCACCAGGCGTTTCGTCAATTTTTGAAGAAACGTCAATAAAGAAAACTCTCCCCCTCTGACAGCATTTTCTCTAACATGGGGAATATCATCATAAAACTCACTATACGTTGTGCAGTCATGTACAATGTCCTCCTTTACTACTGGTTCTGCTATAAATGTTGCTGAATTCACTATTCTGCATCTAACAATTTTGACTACTGGATTCAAAATAATCACTTTGTATCCAGACGCTCTTTGTGCAGTTAATATACTCTCTGATTTTTTCTGAAATGGCGAATAAGGAGTGTTCGACAAATAATGTTATTGAGCATCCCATTGTAATCCTGGTAGCTTTTTCAATTGCAAAATCAGCAGCTGCTAAAGCTTGCTTGCAAGGATAATGTCCATTCGTTATTGGGTCTGGAATCCAACTGTAATAAGCTACTGGTTTTGTCCATGTTCTAATGTTATGTTGTGTTATTTGAACTTCTAAAGCACGCGGTCACCAGTGGTATCTTGGCGCTGAGGAGGGGATGAGGATGACAGCCGACAAAGCCACATAGAATTAAAATAACAGGGTCTTCAAAGATTTTTTAAAGGCTAAATGATTGGATATAGCCTGATCGAAGGGGGAAGGTTATTCCACATTTGAGCTGCCGCAATTAAAAAGGCCCGGCCTCCAATGCGTTTGCGGTGGTAATAAGGGACTACCAGCAGCTCTGCTGTGGAGGAGTGCAGCATACGAGCAGGATGATAACGAACACATTTAGACTGAAGGTATTCTGCACCCAGTCCGTGGAGTGCTCGATGAACAAGGCACAATGACTTAAACTCAATTCTTCAACTGACCGGAAGCCAGTGCAAAGCGCGTAGCACCAGGGAAATATGAGCTCCATAGGGAAATCCAGTGGCAACACGAACAGGTACGGAAGCTGCTGGATTAAGCCCTTAGGCTGCACGAGATACAGCAAGTTACAGTAATCCAGACGGTTAAGAAGCATGGCTGCAATAACTGGAGGGTGAAGAGTAGCAGAAAAAAACAGTAGAACCTTTTTCAAAATCTTAAGATGGAAGTGGCCTGTCTTGCACAGAGCAGAGACCTGGTCGTGTATTAAAAGAGAAGCAGAGAGAATAACAACAAGATTCCTAAGCTTTGCCATGGGGACCGGCGAAGAGCCAAGAGAAGAGGACCAGAACGAGGACACCCAAAGTGAAGGATCAGGGGGGGGCACCAACCACCAACACCTCCGTCTTGTCCACATTTAGCTTCATGTGTGAGTACTGCTGTCATCTCTGCATTTGAATGCGAGAATAAGTAAAACTCCTCACTATAGTCTGGTATTCCGAACACTGGGGTTGTGCAAATCACCCTTTTTAATTCCAATCCTTCAGTCATGTTGTCTTCCCATACTATTTACTTTTGCCCATCTGTGCTTCGAGTCCTTTTAAGAGTTGTTGAATATATGTACTGTAGTCAAAAACCCAGATGCTGCAATAATTACATAGGCCAAGAAAGTGTTGCATTTCACCTACTGTCTCAGGTTGTGTAGTCTTCGTTGTTGCCTCTATTCTCTCGGGTGTCACTTTTCTCCCCTCTTCATAGACAAGCTGTTCTATATACGGAACTTCCACCTTACAGTTTTTCTTTGTCTACTTTATATCCTTTTTCTGCTAGTATTTTCATTAGTTGAACTGAGTCCTCCCTGCACCTTTCTTCTGTCTCACTGTACACCAAAATGTCATCCATGTATTGGATTATCGTACTCTTAAGTTGTACATTGCCCAAGTCCATCTGAAGGACTCTAAAGATTTATTAAAAATCAATGGGGAATCACCGTACCCCTTAGGCAGTCCTGTGTGTTTTAGTCACTGATTTCTAAATGAAAATGAAGTTACATCCTGTGAGTCTTCATGAAGGGGAATTGAAACCCATTTTTAAATCTATGACGGTAAACTATTTGGCTTTAGCTGGGATGTTACATAATATTATAACAGGGTTTGGGACAAAATGAAACTCTACATCAATAATATTGTTTAGGGACCAGAGAACCTGAATACATCTCCACAACCCCCCCAAGTTGATTTCTTCACTGGGTACACAGCTGTGTTACATCAGGACTCTGATGGCACTAATATTCCCTGCTTTATTAAAGTGGAAATGGCTCAAATTTGCCTTCATCTGCTTCTCTAGACATAGGATACTGTTTTGCACATGGCAGAATTGCTTCTGGTTTAAGCTTGATCTTCACTGCACCTGGTCCACTTAATAGGCCCACGCCATATGGACTATTTGTCCATAAGATGCTTGGCACCTTCTCTAAATCTTTTTGGAAAAATTACGGTTTCTTTTTTACCAAAGCCATTCTCTGTGTTATTTCTCTATTCTCAATCTTCATCCAATAAGTAAGACTTATGAAAAACACTAATTCATCATCTGAAGATGCATCTCTAACCAAGTCTTTGTCCATCAAACCTGTCAGTCTGTATAATTCCTTAAGGGCTATCACTGTTCTCCATATTCTTCCCTCATCATGTGTACCATGAACAACCACCCTCTCTCGATTTACTGCTGCTGCTTCCAGCTCTATGGGAATTACCTGTCCTTCCTCATCATCCATAGGTATTTCTGGTCTAAACAAAAATGCATCAGGTATTCTCAATATTTGTCCTGTCTGTCCAGGAAGTCATGTCAACAAAATATTGACTCCATACAAAAATATTTCTGATTCTTAAGGAACACCACGTAATGCTTTCTGGCCTGTGAAGGCTAATATAAATTCTCTCACATTCATCTAATGCATCCCTGGAGTCGAACCCACTATCCCTTGGTCAGTAAAGGATATCGTCATGTTACGTTTTGACATCAAGTCACATCCTAATATGTTGACTGGTGTCTGTTGAAAGTATAATAGTAGAATGGACACATTGTGTTTGCCTATAGAAAGTGGTGATTCATCAGTAAAAGGAAACAAACTTATAGAGAATCCCTGCGCATTCATGGTGATGCCATACATTGGGTATTTTCCCTCTAGAACACATGAACAAGTTGCTCCCATGTCCACGAGGAACGAAAATGTCTTGCCTCCTATCGTCACCCTAACCCTTAATTCCTCTTGTGGGTCTGTTGTCACAGATAGTACTCAACACATCAGGTCACTCTGTGGGCCTTCCTATTATGGATATAAATTCCTCCCTGTACCCATAAAAGGATTTCCTCCCACTACTGTCATACTCCCTATCCTGGGCGTGGAAGCCTGTGGGACTCCTGTATTTGCTTTCAAGTGTAGCACCATTGCTTGTTGCATGGTGTGTACTGTGATTGTTGTGTCTGCATGTGTGCTTGCAGTGGTTTCCCTTGTGGCGATTTCATTTGCTGTGGGACCTGTTGTGCTTGCTGTATTTTTGGTGCACTTATCTGATACTGTGTGTGGCCTTGGGCATAATATTCATGTGGTTCTGTATTGTACTGCCGAGAATAACCCATCACCCCCTCTTGGAGATTTACAGTTCTGTTCAATACCTCCTCCTCTACCTCTACATGTTTGGGCTATATGTCCTGTCCTCCCACAATTCCAACATTGCTGTGGCTGTCCCCCGTTAAATCCTCCTCCTCCTTGAGGGGCTTGAAATCCTCCTCGTCCTCTAGGTGTATTCCTTCTACCTCTTGGCCAAAAGTGTTACCTGGTCTGATCCATAGGGTGTGCTACATTGCTTTGCTTTAGTGACTGTGCTTCACCACTCTTCAGTACTGCTCCTTCTATAGAGAATTTTGACATTTTTTTCTGAACTAACTTCGCTTTCTCCTGCTTCATATTCTCAGCCTTCTCCTTATTTTTTCTCTTGTAATAGTCAACGATGATGTACAACTCAACTGTATTTTTAGCCATGGCTTCTCTTCTATCACTACCTGTTTCTTTATCTAGCCTTGCATTGGCTTGGGCAGTCCCTGACATAAAATATGATAAAATAATGCACTGTTGTATCCCACGGTTCCCTCATCTAGAGATGCCATTGCTCTTGAATCTCTTGAATAAAGGCAACAGGATATCTGTCCTCTCTCATTTTCCTAGTCATAATCAGACCCATGTCTGATGTGTTGGGATACTGTACTCTAAGCGCCCTCCACATAACTGTCCTGCAATTATTGAATGGTGCTCCATCATGTGTTATGTTCTGTGCAGTTACACTTGCATCTCTGCTCATCTCCAAATGTCATCAGCTCTCTTCCCTAGGATGGCTGCCAATAGGCCTTTTATGTCACCCACAGTTAACGTCATTCCCACTGTCATTCTCTCTAACTCATAATTCCATTTTCCTGCACCTGCAATCGAACCAGGTAATTTACATTTTAGATTTACCTTGTCAATTTGTGGCCACGGAATATGTAGTGGTCATCCTCCCCCTTTGTCTAATAATGCAAATTGTGTAAATCCTGGTCCAAAATCATATCCCCCTACACTTCGTGTCTTCCATGTCGGGCTAGTCTCGCCCATTAGTCTTCTTCCTGGTAGCAATCTTAGCCTGCTTACATAAGGTGGAGACAAATCCCCTGCACTGCGCAATCATGCTGGTTGTCGCACAGAATATGGTCTTGGTTCTGCCATTTTCTCTTTAGGGTCTTCTAAGTCTATTGAAAAACCACATGCCCCTTCTTTGTGCTTTCTCATTCTCCTCCCTTTCTTTGTCTGACATTATTATACCCCAAATGGTATGGCTATTATCCCCTTCCTCATTGTCAAAATCTAGTCCTTTTCCTTATGCATTCTACCTCATGCTCATCAGCCCATGTCTGTACTCTCGGTATTCCTTGCAGCTCCCTACAGGGTTGTTGTGATCCTCTCTTCTTCCCATTGCTCTTGTGCTTCGATGGGTACTATACTCCTGTTAACATTATGTTCTTTTTTCGGCATTTGTTTAGTCATTTATTTGGAAGGTGCCGAAAGCCTGTGGTTATCTCTTTATCCACTACTCTCTCCTTTCTTCTTCCCTTTTCCTCATCTCTCTATTTTTTCTTCCTCTCTCCTTCATTGCAACCTATGCACTTTCAATCATTGGGCTTCTATTTCTTCACATATCTTCTCTTCTATTCTCTCTTTCTCTGTTCTTTATATCTTCTCTGTTCCTCCTTTTGTTTCCTTTCCTTTCTCTTCTTTGTATGTCCTTTTTCATTCTTCTTCCTTATTTTCTCTTTCCTCTCTCTCTCTTTAACATCATCAATGCCTTTCAATCTAACTTCATTATTATCTGACCCCCGATCCACTCGTTTTGTGCTATTGTCATTCCACTTGCTTTGTCTATCTCTCTTTTTTGGCTTCTGGCTTCCTCTTCTACTTCTATCTGTTTGTCCTTTCTTTGATCACGCTCTTTATGTTCATCATGTCTGGACATATATGTACATTCCTTAGTCTTACTTTCTTCCATGCGGTCTTCGTTATTGTAAGCGGGAGGTGCGTATGTTGGATAAACATACATGGCCTTGCTTTCAATTCCTTTAGAGAGAATATATCCCATGTTTGTCTTCTATCGTTCTATCATTTTTAGGAGGAGAAAGAGAAGGTGAGGACGTTATGCCCTCTTCTTTATGCTGATTAAGCATCCACTCCTTGTCTGACAGATCTTCTCTCTCACTCTGGTATATCTGCCAAAGTTCTAAAATAGCTAATCTTTTCTGTAGCTTCTTCCCTGTGTATGCAGCATGCAAGTAATTGCTGCGGGTAAGGGGGGGCTGTTGAATGCTGCAGCTGCTTCCCTGGACGACTACTCCTACCTACGTCCTCCCAGCTGCATGTCATATTTAGTTTGAACCCCCAGCGGTGAAGCCTGTCTGTGGGTAAGGGCAACTGTTGAATGCCGCAGGCCAACTCCTTCCCTGGACTGCTCCTCCTACCTACATCCTCCCAGCTACATATCATACTTGGCGTGAATCCACAGTGGTGAAGCCCGGCTGTGGGTAAGGATTGAATGCCGCAGGCTGTTTGACGCAGCAGGCTCGCTCGGAAAACACCCCCCAGCCTTCATTGTGTGTTTCTGGCTAATGACGAACCTCAAGCAGTGAGAGGGCAGCGGCAAGTAGAACCTTGAACTGACTCTTACTAATTCACAAATCTGCAGTGAAATTGTCCTTTACATGGATACTGTGCTCTCAGTGATACTCGGCGGTCGCGTTATAATGAATTACTTTTATTAATCTTTCACCCATTTAAAGCACGGTGGACAGGTAGCAGAGTTCAGCGGTATAACTCCAAGGACGGGCTGGGTGTCTGTGACTCACTGATTTTAGGCAGACTAGTTACATTTGTTTACCCAAACTCTCTCACCAAATGTTTTTTACATGAATATGGGCAAAAGGAAATCAGATAGTTTAACCCTCCCGGGAGAGTCTAAAAACAAGGCCCTCAGGATGTTCAAAACGATTAAAATGAACAGCCTGATTTCGGAAGTAAAAGGCCTTCACTCTGATATTAATGGTCTAGCTTCTTCTACCTTAGTTCTGACAACCCCAATAACTTTCAAGGACAAGGTCCAATTGAATAAGGATCTCACTCCAGGTTTTACATCGAACTGCGCCTTTCAAGCAAGTGGGGCTGACTTAATAACCTTCTGTGGACCCGACATGCCCAAAACAACCAAAGTTCTGCAGCAAGTCCAAGTAATCGTATAAAGGATCTTAATGATGATCGTTTGGCTCTGTTTGAAATGTCCCACAAATCTGGGCAAGCTGGGGGGGACTATATCATTCCAGCAAACACCAGCGGTTCCACTTTAGGCCCCCATAGCAACAGTATACTAGAGACTCACAGGTTGGAGTGCTCACAAGGCTACCCCAGTTTTCACAGATTCATTTGCTTCTGGCGATTATGTTTGCTGGACATCAAATTCCAATCCCTGCTGTGAAGCCGATTATGAGTTTCTAGAGCTGGGTCAAGATGGGTCATCGCACAACATCAACCCCGATGCTTTTATTGACCTTTCCAACCATTTTGCCTGCATAACCGAAAGCCAAGATCCTGTTGAAAGGGGGGAGTGGATGGGGCCGCTTGGTGCCTCCACATGGGAAGTTGTTCACCATTCTCAGAAGAGGAAGGCTGGGGGAAAACCAGTGCAACTTACAAAAAGGGAGGGTCACCCTGCCACTCTGAGGGGAAGTCAACCACCAGGATGGGCAATCAGGCAAGCTTAAATAACTTTGATGGCCTAGACCCAGCAGTTCATATTTTTTATCATCCAAACTGGACAGCTTCTTGTTTGACTTTAAGGCCAGGATTGCTCAGAAAACCTGATCACTGGACAGGCGAGTTGGAATGGGTGCTTTGGGGACACAAAAAAAGAAGATGGACATGGCTATTCCCTTTCAGGTCCCACAGGAGGCTAAGAGGATCTCCGGGGTCCCTATTCCAGTGATGAGCTCAGCACACAAGCTCTGTCATACTCATGGGATTAGTTGTAAGGACTCTTCGAGAGTTACATATGGTGAGGGGGGAATCCCAAGACTTTTCCCAAAGCCTGTTCTTACCCACCATTGTCCTCAAATGTTTGTTACAAGCAAGGCCTAAGTTTTTCAACTACGCACTACCCCCGCTTTCGAGTCCAAATCTGTTTGCTCTGGGAGAGCAAGGAGGTATGCTACCCCCGGTGTGGTCCGGGGCCCTGTATGTAACAATCCCAATCTCTCTGTGGTAATGATGAATTTCCCCTGGTTACCGCAGGGTACACAGGAAGATATAAATTCTCTAAAGAACAAATGTATACATTGGATCCGCCATGTAAAGGGATGCCTGTCAGTTATAAGAGTTGACATAGTACATAGTGTGCAGGGTCGGTTACCCCTCTCTAATTATGAGTGTATCACTATTGAGTTTTTATCAAGTCCTCTAGCTCAAGGTCTGTTGAGTATAGACTACAGAGTGAATTGATATTTTTTTGAGACCCACCTCTTTTATTTGGAACTCTCCAACACCAGTGATACAGTGTCCAACCAATGCACAGCCTATCATGACTTCTGGCCCCAATGAAGGGAATTGTACTTCGGGTCAGTTTGTGGACCTTATAGATTTAGACAAAGCTAAATGACTGGAAAAGGGGTGCGATGCAAACCGCAATAGTTTCCCATGGTTTCAGTCTGCTTTGTTGAAATATTGCAGGGGTGGTGAGAATATGGTATGTCCCGGAGCGGTCTGCTTTTGTTTGAGGGTTCAAAGTCAATGCCCTACAGGAGACCTGGGCAATTTACCCAATAATGCTTCCAGGTTATCAGTGATTACAGATCCCCACTCTAAAGAAGCGTAGATCCAGCGATGGCCTCTTGATCTAGAGTGAGGTGTCACTGGGTTGCAAGGCAGAGGCTATTACAACACCCTCACCTGACCTGCAGATGTCTATTAAAACTAGTAGAGACAAATCATTCTGTTTATTTGACATCTATAACAGGCCACAGAGCCACCTTGGAGTGTTTCTACGACCTGGTGGCCACTACATCTGATCATCCTTTCATGCACACTTTTACTCTGGTGGTAGGGGATCTTAACCTACAGTTAGAAGCACTGAAAGCATTGGAGGGGCTGTGGGCTGACCAGGAAATGGCCTGGGACATTCCCACTTTGATTGCATCTCCCCCATATTGATCACATTGCCTAGCAGTTGAATCAGCATGAATTATGTACCATCTGAACTTGAGGGCATGTAACAGAAGATTGCCAATGACCAGCCAGCTAGACCGACCTTTAGAATGCATACCAGACAATTTTTAATTGATTACATCTTTGTCTCTGCAGCCAATTGGGAGATAATTAGTGAGTTCAGGATACTGGAGCAGTCCAAAAGTGACACCACCAATGCCCCTCCTGACACAGCAGATAGAGGTCACAGGACAGGCACCAAAGCAGTGAAGTGGGCTAATCTCATTGCTTGTGAAGCAAAACCACTCATCTATCTCTCAAATGTTGATAACTTAAGAACTATTTACAAACTGGATGCAGCAGACCTGTCAATTTTGGCCCAGTTTGAAAAACAGAAACTCAACATTCTTCTCCGTTACTGCCCCGGCTGGCAAAGTAAAGCAGAAAGTGCTGAGACATGATAGTTGGTATCATAAGGCTTGTGGAGCACCAGGAAAAAAAGAAAAATGTGCAGTCCTCCAACCGAGGGTTGACAGAGTTGAGCTATGTCAGTTGAGGGCCAATTACAAGAATGTGATTGCCAGCTAAAAGAAAGCTTATGTGGAGGAAATGTGGGATGTCCTTTGTAATGCCCTGCAATTCAGGGATACTGTACTATTCTGTAAAAAGGTAACTGACAGAGAACTGAAGGGTGAGTGTTCCCTGGGCTGTTGTATCAGTGGAGATGCTTTGAGGTCACATTTCTCGGAGCTCTCTCGTCACCTCTTTTCATCACCCCACCCTCAGGCAATAGAAAACATTTCAACCTCAGCAACAACAATAATTACAGAAAAAGAGGTAGCGGATGCTATTGTTTCTTTGAAAAATGGGAAGGTTGCAGGTCCTTTGGATTTATTCAAGAACATATTCAAGAACAGACGGCTCAGGGAAGCTGTTTGGAAAGATTATATTGAACTGCCTTCAAGCCTGGGTGGACAGCAATAACATCAGAAGCGACCTCCAGCCAGGTTTCAGGATGGGTAGAGGCATGGTGGATCAATGTTTTATTCTGTTCTTGATCATGTAAAATTACACTGTTATGGAAAATGAAGGTGCATGTTTTGTTTTTGGACCTAAAGACAACATTTGACTCAGTCTCCAGGGAAAAACTATGGCAGATTGCATTGGCACGTAAGGCCCCTGCGTATAAATAAATAACCAATTATTATTAATATTATTATCTGATTTCTATAATCTCCAAACTGTATTCCGATACGAAGGCATGTGCAAGGTATGGGCTTGGTGGGGAGCCAACTAGTACCTTTGATGTTACGCAGGGTGTTAGGCAGGGCTGTGTCCTGGCCCCACTTTTATTTAACATCTACATCCAGTAAATGATAGACGTCTTAGTTAGTGGGGGTCAGGATTGCACGAAAATGGCCTCAGCTAGATTTCCTACTCTATTTTATGCAGACAATGTGGTTCCTATCACTACCAAAGGCGATGCATGTCCAATCAAGCTGGTCAAAGAGTGTGCAGACACCCTTGCGCCTTTTCTCAAAACCTTCATCAATGCCTCCTTCAAATCCAACTCAGTCCTTGATAGTCTAAAAGAAGCTTGTGTCCGCCCACTTCTGAAAAAACCTTCGCTGGACCCTTAGATAGCCAATAACTACAGACCAATCACTATGGTCCCGTTCTTACTCAACATCCTGGACAAGGTTGCATATACCCAAATCCAGCAATTCCTAGAAGAAAACTGCATCCTAGGCAAAAGGCAGTACGGTTTCTGACCGGGCCATAGGACAGAGTCCGCCCTACTGGAGCTCAAAATACAACTTGGTGACATCATGGACAAAGGCAAACCAACACTTCTCCTTTTGTTAGACTTATTGGCTGCCTTTGATCGTGTCAATCCCGACATCCTCTGCGAACAACTTAAAAATCCTGCCCACTACTCGCCACAGCCTGGATGGAGTCATTCCTCAAGGGAAGACTTATGAGTGTCTTCTCTGACTCTGCGTGCACTGAACCCACCACCATTCACTGTGGAGTCCCCCCCCGGGCTCATGCACAGCACCTATACTGTATAACATCTTCACCCTCCCACTCTTCAACGACCTGCATCCTCGCGGCATAGCCTACACCAACTATGCCGACGATACGCAAGTTCTCCTCCCACTAACACGATCCTATGAACAAGACTCAGAAGCCTTAGCTAACATCTATGCAGCTATAGAGACATGGATGGCAGCTAACGGCTCATGTCTTAATGGAGACAAAACTGAGATCCTCCTGGTAGGCACCAAAAAGACCCTCAGCAAATTCTCCCCTCTATACGGCACCTTCAATATTGACAACACACCTATCGCAGTATCACCTTCAGTCAAAACGCTAGGAGTATTCCTCGAGTCCGCGTTATCCATGTCACGCCAGGCCAGTGCCATTGCCTCCCCGGCGGCACTCACCATCAAAATCATCAACGCTGTCAAACCATTCCTATCTACCAAGAACTGCCTTAACATTGCCAGGGCCACTACTGCAATGCCCTTTTCTTATGTACCTCTGCCAAAAACATTAAGCTACAAATCACACAGAACAATGCCCTCCGGGCAGCTCTGAGCATCTCAAAAAGGGAGTACATTTCTCAGGCCAGGAGGGAGGAACACTGGCTGCCGGTTAGAGAGCTCACCTTATTAAGAACCCTTGCAATCAGACACAAATGCCTCTCACATGATGCACCCCCGTACCTATCTGACAGGATCACCTCAGTCATCTCCTCCAGACCCAATAGGTCTCACCTCACTAACCAGATCTACGTGCCTTCTTTCAAATGAGCCAAAGCAGGGGGTGCGAGCTTCCACCACCTAGCACCGAAAAACTGGAACGCTCTGCCCTCAGCCCTCAGAAACAAAACTTCATACTCAGTATTCCGGAAAGCTTTGAAAACCAAACTCTTCATCTAGCCTGTCTATTGTACTGTCTCTGTAACATAACTAACATGCCACTGTTGTCTCTGCTTCTACCTGCCCCACTGTAACCACTATGTTTGACTTGCACTGTTTTTGTACCACCAATACTATGTAATGTGTTGTCTCAACTGCTCAACCAAGTAAGAATTCTGTAACAGCGCCACGATGCCCAAGGGCCATTGTGCGCTTTATAAATATAAATAAAAAATAAATAAATGGTCTGCAGAAATCCCTACCATTTCTTTGGGCACGTTCAAGGACCTACAATTGGAACTGAATACCAGTAAGACCAAATGGATGGTATTCAGACGCCAATCCACGAAATATGTGCCAATTAGAATAGATGTTGGGGGCGTTCAAATTGAACAGGTTGACTACCTAGGAGTGAGGTTCCATGAGTCCTCAGGATGGGTGGATGAGGTAGATAAGGCTGCTCTAACCTTAGAAAAGTACAGCGGAACCACCCTGTCCTTCTACAAGCGACATGGAAATGGTGCTATATCGCTGGCATTGAACTTATATAATAGGCACATTTTGCCTGCAGTGTTGTATGGTGCGGAGCTCTGGGGATAATCCAACATTGGGAAATTGGTCATATGTGAGAATATATTTCTGAAGAAATTGTTGTTAGTACCCTGGAGTTCCCCCAGAGCCTTGATTCACCACAGCCTTGGTATTTTCCCAGTTGATGCGGAATCCATGTGCAAGCCGGTTTTGTTTTGGGCGAGAATATGGACACAACCAGATTTGAGCCAGTGCAGGGATGCAATTTTACATCTTTCATCCCTGGACAGGGGTAGTCTAAAATGGCTGTCTTATGTTAAGAAAATGCTTTTTAAACTAAATGCATCCGAACTCTGGGCAGACCCACAGTCTATTTTAACAACGAGCCAAGGGTGGGGTTTAAAATATATTTAGATATAATTTTCCCTGTTATCGAAAAATCACATTTTAGGTTGGGCATTCTGACAGTGCAGCCTTTACATCCTCCTGGAAGGGAAATGACTTCGAGTTATGCCCATTGAGCGGCTCTGATAAAGACACCATATCCCATTTCTTGTTAATTTGCCCTTTGACTATTCGGCTGAGGCATTTGTATCTGAAGCCTACACTACAGGAGGCTGCCATCTGCACTTTAAAATCTGCTATGTACTTTTTGATGCAGCCTGCTAATCTAGCAGTAGATTTTGGTACGGTCCGAAACATCCACAAAGCCTGGCTACAGAGGAAAGGGGTATTGAAATAACTGTAGATAATCATGCTGTAACTGCTTTCAGCCAATGCATTGGAAGTTTCACAACTGTTGGGGCTATTGAGGTCGCTAAGTTGGTATTACTGTTTTATAACTTTTTTTTAAAATGTCAGATTTATTTTTTTAATCCTAAATGTACCTCTTGTTATGGTTGTTTTTATCTTTGTTATGTGACTATGCACAGGGCGCTATGAGGGAAAATGTATCCTGCACTATAAGCACACACCCTCAACCAGAGGTTCAAAACCTTTAACTCACAACAAAGAGGGCTTATAGGCATCGTTCTGTTTCAGGATAGGACAATCAACCCTCATGAACAAAAAAACATGCTCTTTACATGAGCATAACTGGTAGTCTTCTCAAAATTAAACTTGCCACCAGTGTGGTAATGGTCATAAAATATACATTTTATTAGTATAACTCGAAAAGAATTCAATCTAAAAAGTAACATATGTGCTAGTCCTGCAATCAACCAGGGTTTGTACAAACAACAGACAGTGCTAGTTAAAAAAAAGACAAAAAGGAGAGAATCAAGTGCTCTACTTAACACCAGGTAGTGCAGCCTAAATCTGCACAAATAGGCAATCAGAAAGCACAAATAACATCAATTGTTCTCAATCAACTCACTAATTATCATACTCTCAATCAAACCAATTCAAACACATTCAATCCATCCAACATGTTTCTTTCCTCACAAACGATATAAACATATAAAATCAGGGAAATTCATCAGGGAAGTCCCATCTGTTATTGGTCAAAGAACACAATACAAAAACACAATCAGTAATGTCTCAATTATGACATATAAGTTGTGGAACCAAAGAGGCAATGAGGACCAATTGGGGAGTCACATCTAGTATTCAGATGGCATTAGCATGCGAATTGCTGAGTTTGAAGAGGGCAGACGTGTCTCCTCCTGAAACAGAAAAAGGAAACATAGGTACAAGTAAACCTTATGTTCCTGGAGATTAATTATAATTCCCAATGGTTAATAATGGGAAACACAAGGTGTTGCAAATGCACCAAAATGAAAATCTGGGGAGTAAAGCAGAAACACAAGAAAGCAAAAATTGCAGTAGTCGACACACATATTACAGTTTGATCATCATGTTAAATGGGCAATGTCAAAGCTAACTGATGAGAGAGTCCTAAAAAAAGGAAACATTTCAAGACATGCAAGTTAACACTAATTGTAAACTAGATGGTCCCAAAGCTAAGTGGAAAGGGAAGCTCAACCCTAGTTGTTAAGGTAACCGTTAGCCGGGGGAGAGAGAGTTGGCAAAACAGGTGAAAAATGTCTCTCCAAATAATGGGGCCTAAATACTCCCGTTCGACTCAAGAGAAGCAACTCATTAAAAGGGCAAGTAAGGTTGTGAAGGCATGCTCACCCAAAGTCGGCAAAGTCCAAACTAACGGGGGACTGTTGAGAAAACAGCAGTGTCACAGCCTAGATAGCCTGTGTCTTGAAATTCGATGGGCGTGCTGTCATCTGCACACGGTAGTTGAGTCCTGTACTGTTCTCATCAAAGGCGAGGCCGCTGAGGAACATCGCGTAGCATAAGTGTTGTAGCAGTCTCAAGTGCACTTAAAGTTGTTGCGCCGGCAGTAAATGACCCAGGCCCCGGGCCGCATGAAATGCGGGACGATAGAGGGTGTGGGAGTTTAGGCGCGGGGTGGGGGAAAAAGGCGCGAAAGCGTAGGGAGGGGCGTCCGAACGGCGCCACAAGAAACAAAAGCCCAGGAAGGGCAGGAAACAGCACCTGGGAAGGTGCGAAATGTAACAGCAAGGGGTCAGGGGGGTAACCCGGCCGCCCCCAAGAAGGAACAAAAGGCCAGCGGGGTATAAGTAAGCCTGGAAAAGGAGAGGCGGCACAAACCAGGTAAGAGCTCACCTCTCTCGGGTAGGCTCTTAGTGCCTGGATAAGGGGAAGGAAAAACGTTTGCTCTTGCAGGCTCACGCATTTTTCTACTTCTCAGAATTCATCCTAAATGCAGTGGCTACGAGTCGCCCAACGGTGCCGGAGCAGGAGCGACCCAGAAGTACCAGCTGCGAACGAACAAAGGACTTTCGCCGTGGTCAAATGGGTAGCGTGGCTGACAGAATTCAGACGAGAAGGATGGCGGAAGGAAGAGCAAAAAGGGCCCAAGAATTCTCAGAATGGGCGAGAAACGCAGAGAAGGAATACAGGGCACAATGGGTGCTGGAGATAATGCAGAAAGAAGAAAGGGCGAAGACAACGTCACCTCTGCTGTTCATAGAGCCCAGCAGCAGCGAAGAAGAAGACGTGGTACCACAAGGACAGAAAAGGGGAAGAGCGGAGTCGAAGAGATCAGAGGAACAGACAGAGGCACCGACCAAGAAAAAGAAAAAAGATACAACGAAAGGTACTGTGAATAATAATGTGGGGAATAAAATCGTAAAAATGTAAAAAAATTGCGTCACGGTTTCGGGTAAGTCGCCCAGAACCAATGACAAGAAGAGCAGACGGGGAAAGGCATCCAGGGAGGAGCAGCAGGGGAGTTCCTCAACTGAAGCAAGCAGTGATGACGAAGAAAGAGATCATCTAAGGGCTTGGGTAAAATGGAGGGGAGTGGTGAGCAGGGAAAAACAGAGAGGGGCAGGGGCAGAACCCAGGGGAACCCCGGTCCCGGCACCACAAGGGGCACCAGTAGAACCCAGGGAAACCCCGGTCCCAGCACCACAAGGGGCACCAGTAGTCCCGGTGCTGCAATGGGCACCAATAATCCCGGCACCACAAGGTGCACAGGCAGGGCCAAACGTAGTGGCAGGGGACACACCACCGGGGGCAGCACCGACGGTGGCAGCGTCAGAAAATGGGGGGCCACTCATGACGAAATATGGCAGGCCAACCATGGGTAAAGATGCACAGGGCAGGTCAATGAAAGCGATGGCTTGGTACATAAATGACAAAGTAAAGGAAAAAATATGGAGGAAGGAATTGATCGATATCTTTACATTGTTAGATTGTCAAAAGAGGGGGATGAATGTGGCCCTAGGGGACATGAAGGAGGACGAGAAAAGTTTACTTAAAAAGGGGCCAGTAGTAAGGAATTTTGAAAACTGGATGTCGGCCTTCACCATAATGTCTACAATTATATTACAAAAATTCTCGGAAGACGGGGTAGCATTAATTGCGTATCAACAGAGGGTGCTGAAGGTACACGCAGCGTTTGGAGGTGACGCATGGCTGGAGTACGATCACGAGTTCAGAAAGGAGATTGACTGCTTTCCGTATATGGGTCGGGATCAAGAAAACTTTAATCTCTACATATTTAATGTGCTAAAGGAGAAATTGGATTCCAAGGAGTGGAGCACAGGGGGGCAGAAGGGAAGGCAGTATTGGCAGAAGGATTACAAAGCGGATTATAGATACAATAGCAGTAAGTACGAATCCAGCTATGACAGACAGAGAGACCAGAGTTTGCAGAGCAGAGATTATGGGTCACAGAGAGGGTGGCAGAGCAGCCTGCCCCCGACAACACAGGGGGGGGGGTGGCAGTGGGAGCACAGGGATAACGCGAGCAGAACCAGGACAATGTAGGATTTTTGAAAAGGGGATACCATGTAGCTGGGGATGGAAGTGCAAGTTCAGCCACAAGTGCGAGAGATGTAAGGGTGACCACAGCAGCTCCAAGTGCACAAGGGCCGCAGCTCCAAGTGGCAGAAGCGATGAGATGCGGAAATAAGAACTGGGGCGGGAAGGGGACCACACGGGGGAAAAAAATCGATAGATGGAAAGGTGACACCAGAAATACACAGACCAAGAAAAGGCCCAGAGCGATGCAACGGTATCATATTCAGACTTCGAGGAGGCAGTAGAACTGGTCAGGAAAGCGGGAAAAGGGGCATGGATGGCATTCCACCTGTTGCCAGTCAACAGCAACTCACGAAAATGGTTATGTAGGCATTGGGAGGGGGAATACTTCGTCGACAACTGCCTCCCGATGGGGTGTGCCATCTCAGGCGCATATTTTATCGTGGAAATAACAAGCGAGTGGGGTTTTCCTCTGGCGGAGGAGAAAACGATGGGCCCAACGCAGATTATCCAATTCCTAGAAGAGAAATTGACTCAAACAAAGGAACGTGTCGGATCCTGGTGACAAGATGATGGAGCTGCTAGCGACAGTGAGAGAATTGCAAGCGCTGGCAGGAAAGCGGAACGTCGCGGGAAGAGTCGTACCACACGGGAGGGTGTTCCAGAGAAGTATTGAGCTGAAAACGAGAGGTGCTACAAAGGGGGCACCACAGAGTCAGGTTAGGGGGAGGAATCAAGAAAGATCTGGAAGTGTGGGCAGAACTTCTGAAATACTTCAATGGGTCGGTGGAATGGACAAAAAACATAACGCGGCTGGAGCCCTTCCCGATATGGGCCGCGTTATGCGCATGGGGGTAGAGCTAGGGAACAGGGAGTTAGCAGTAGGGTCAGATAACATGGCGATTGTGCACGTGTTAAATAAGAGAAGTGCGTCATGCACAATAGTGTTGGAAGTAATGAGGGCAATCACGCTGGAAAGCATAAGAATGAATAGATGCATAAAGGCGAGGTATATCGCTGGGGAAGCAAATGTGGTGGCTGATGCAATCTCACGCTTTCAGTGGGAAAAATTCAGGGAGCTAAAACCGGGCACCGGCAAGGAAAGAACACCCATGCCGCGGAAGGCATGGGTCCCGTTGGAGGCACTAAAAAGGAAAGCATGGTTGGCCACAAGGTCGACTCAAAAGAAGTGGGAGAAGAACGGAGAAAAGAAAGGGTCATCAACAAGCTGACCAGGAACGCCCTAACGTACAAAACGGGTAAGCTGTACCAAGAGCATGTAAAAGATGGTTTGGTGGAAACAGGTGTAAAAGAGGTGGAAAAAATTGCAATTGGAAAAAAGGTGTGAATATCGCAAAGGGGCATTGGCCAAAAGGAAAAAAGAAAAGTGGTAAAAGAGGTGTTGCTGGAAACAGGCGTTAAGAGGTGGAAAAAATTGCAATTGAAAACAATGTGTGAATTTCTCAGAGGGGCATTTGCAAAATGGGAATAAAGAAAAGTGGTAAAAAGATGTGTTGTAAAAGAGGTGGAAAAATGTTTTAAATTCTTGAAGAGGAATTTTGCCAAAGGGAAAAAGAAAAGATGGGCGGCGGCGCACCACAAAAGTGTCAGGCATACGGAACCCAGCCGACAGCGCTAGAATAAAATATGCTATGAGAGATTGGGCTAAATTAGAGGGGAAGAAACAAGGTAACAGAAGGCGGGTGAGCTTTGGGAAGTTGAGAATTCTGTTAAAGTATTACGAGAGGCACGTAGCAGCACGGGCGAAGCCACGCGGTTCAGGGCAGCACCTTGCGCTGGCATATTACAGGGCTTTCAGGGTAGGGGATCCCGGGGCCAGTAATACGGTGGCAAGAGACTGCCTGGCAAGGAGGGATGTTAGTATGGGAGACAAGGGGAGGGCTATAATGCTAGAGAAAGCTAAAACAGACCAAACGGGGGAGAGCAACAGACCAGAATTGCAGGAGAGAGAACGACCACTGTCCCAGATGCATCACACAAGAATTCCTAGACTCCCGACCAGAGCTCGATAGGCAGCTATTAAGGCATAGGGACGGCAGCGATTACATCCTGATGAGGCCTCCCGGGGATGCACTGGGAGGACATTCACGACTGGCTGTCTCACCGGATAGTTTTCAGGGACCCCCCCCCCCCAAGTACCTGGTTATACACCTCGGAGGGAACGACCTGGCGAGCGCAAATAGGGGTAAATTACAGGGGAACATTTGCGAGCCGCTGCATAGCATAGCCAGCAGCTGGTGTAAAACTGAGATCTTTATGTCAGAAATAATACCAAGAAGGGTCCGGTATGGGGCACAGAAGAGGCACACAATTTAAATAGCCAGAAAGAAATTAAATAAATCAGTAGAAAAGTACTGCAGGAACACAGGTCTGCACTTCATAAGACATGGCTTACACCGGAGCATCCCGGACATGTTTCACCAGGACGGGGTACACCTATCAAGGGAAGGGATGGGTTTTTTTTCCAACAACATTTTTAGGGCACTCCAAGAACGAGGTTGTATGTGGGTGCTTTTGGGGGGACCTGAGTGGGCGTAAAGAACACCCGCTCAGGTGTGGCGGCATGTGCCCAGGAACGAAGGACCAGGGATAACAAGGACTCAGGAGGAGCCTTGGGCAGCTTCGGGACTGGACACAAGGTGCCCAAAAGCATATGGCAGTGTAATTATTTTGTTGTGTTGTATTTTCTGTAAGAAAATAAAATGCCTACGGCCTGCAACTTTTCCATACACATAAGTTGTCTGTGATTTATTGCTTAGGTAGGGATCTGGTAAGAGAAGCAAAGTGAACCCACACTACTCAGCCTATGACCCAGGCCCCGGGCCGCATGAAATGCGGGACGATAGAGGGTCTGGGAGTTTAGGCGTGGGGATGGGGCAAAACGGCGCAAAAGCGTAGGGAGGGGTGTCCGAATGGCGCCACAAGAAACAAAAGCCCAGGAAGGGCAGGAAACAGCACCTGGGAAGGTGCAAAATGTAACAGCAAGGGGTCAGGGGGGTAACCCGGCTGCCCCCAAGAAGGAACAAAAGGCCGGGGGGGTATAAGTAAACCTGGAAAAGGAGAGGCGGCACAAACCAGGTAAGAGCTCACCTCTCTTGGGTAGGCTCTTAGTGCCTGGATAAGGGGAAGGAAAATCGTTTGCCACCCAACCCACCCTACAATAATAACGGAAGAAGAAGGGTGCAGGCAGGAGCAGGTACGCTGAGTACTCTCTCGGTACACGGTCCAAGAAAGAAGGAGCAAGCGGAAGTAAGAACGCTGAATACTCTTTCGGTACACGGTCCAAGAAAAGAAGGAGCAGGCAGAAGAAGGAACGCAGAGTACTCTTTCGGTACACGGTCCAAGACAAGTCGTAGGCCGCATGTGCCCAGGAATGAAGGCTCAGGGATAACGAGGACTCAGGAGGAGCCTTTGGCAACTTCGGGACTGGACACAAGGTGCCCAAAAGAATATGGCAGTGTAATTATTTTGTTGTGTTGTATTTTCTGTAAGAAAATAAAATGCCTACGGCATACAACTTTTCCATACACATAAGTTTTCTGTGATTTATTGCTTAGGTAGAGATCTGGTAAGAGAAGCAAAGTGAACTCACACTACTCAGCCTATTAAAAAAGGCAGACACAGGAAAGAAAGGCAGAGTAAGTGCAGAGCACGCTTGAACACAATGAGCCGCATTTAGTGGAAAGAACGGTAATCAACTGACTGTAAAATCCGGAAGCACACTTAATGGACAGCCGTTGAGCATCTATCTCGTGGTCCGTAGGCGGGGCAAGATTAGTAGAGCCCACCGTGTAAAACATAAAAGCTCCTCTTAAGATTACTGGTGTTGTCTACAAAATAAACACATTGAGGAAGTGAGTGTGAAGACAGGCGTGCGCAGTCGATGGAAAAGTGGCAAAGCTACGCGTTAGCTGCTGCAGGGTATTCTGCTCTTACCGTTGTGTATATCGACTGCGGGAAGGAACCCGAAATGGCAGCTAGCCCTTCCCTGCATGAAGTGGTCCTCAAACGCTGTCGTCTCTACCTCCCAGAAATTGAAGGGCGGGGTTCAACATGCTGCTTAAGTACCTATGTGATTCCAGGTGTTAATAGGATCTACTGTTAACCCTTGCCGCTAAGGGGTGGGGTCAAACTGCGGTGTCAGCTGCACCAATGGTATGGAGAATCCAACTATTAGTCCAAAAGAAGTAACGCCATCTGTCAATATGCACGGCACAGCATCATAATTATTGCAGTTAACACTTGTGCACTCGAGAGGGCAAGTTGCCGAGTCTGGACGTGGGGCAGGAGAGGAAAGTGTAAAACCCCTGTCACACTGTTATGTACCTGAAGACATAATGTCGGATAAAGGAACTAGGACTGCAAGTATGTTGTCATGTGTCAAGAACTATGACTTACTCAGTCTCAAAGCTGCAGAGGGGAGGGCTAGCATAGACACTCGTAGAAACAGGCAGTCATAGCAAAGCAAATTCAAAATGGTGGACACTCGTCTTACACCTTTCCCTATTGGTGTAATGGGGTGCCTTGCTAATCAATGCCTCTCAGCTTAGAACGTTGTCTTTCCAAGAGACCATAAGCATTTAGACTAGTTTAAAATGTTATATTGACAATTTGCCATTGATTACTTTTGGAAATAAAGGTACGGAAGCTACAAAAACACCTCTGAAGTCAGAAAAGCACATATGACTTTTGAACCTGCCTTGTGCCACTGCACGGCTGATGCTGAAAGCACAAGAAGGCTGTCTCAGCAAGGCCACATGTGTTCACTATAATTTTGTCATGGATCATTTATGAAAGGTGGACCCGCTTAACAGACCTCCCTTTCAGAACACAGTGACCTGCATCATTTTATAGTAATACAACTGGCAATTCATCACAGGAGGCAAGGACAGGCAGAGGATCAGAGATGGTATTGACAAAAGTGAGAGAAGCTCCGATCGACCAGAGGTGAATAAGGAGAGAAAAGGAAAGGGAAACTGAGGAGGAGAGCTGCAGAGGTAGGTAGATGGTGATCAAGATGGGAAAAAGAGAGGAGAGCATAAGGACATGGAAGGTAGGGGAGATACACAAAAAAGATGGTGTTGAGAGAGATGAGGACAGACAAATAGAGCGGACACAGATGAGAGGGTCACACAATGGTCTCAGACTTTGCCAAGAAACCTGATGACGAGGTGGATAAGGTCAGGGACTTAGCCAGTACAAACACTGAGTGGCACAGCCAGTGGTGGCAAGCCACAGCCAGACCCTCACCATTGTTTGTTTGCAGCATGTTCTAGCTCATGCCATGCCTTCTATACTGGATGCTCTGCAATGGCTTTATCTTTTATTCAGAGACACCAATCCAAACTTGGGTAGCACCCAACAGCGCAGCCCTCCAGTGTCACACATCATCCCGAGCTGGAGTTCATAGACCTGGGCCCGACCACATGAAAACAACCCTCCATCATCCACTGCTCTGCCACCAGAGGCAGAGAACCAGTGGAAGGAGAGGGACACAGCAGTACAAATGCTCTGTGGCTGCTGGCGAAGCCACATCATCTGCCCGGCACTAGTGGCAAACACTCACAGCCACAGACAACACCCTGCACCACCAACTACTAAAACAAGATGCACAGACCCACACACACACACTGGACTTATCATAGGGGAGCTAATACCAAGGGATCCTAAGACAAACCTAGACCTTCATCTTTCTCGGCCGCCATCCCTTTTGCATGTTGGGCCCACATAGAGAAAGTGGGTGGGATTTAGCCCACTATTTGTAAACCTTGCTGATTGTAACATCTCCCTGGCGAAGAAGACAGAGCCAGATTGGAAAGGTACAGTGGACGAATCAGATGATAGGGGGGAGGGATAAAAGCCAACCCAGGAACCAGCAGGTGTGGATAGTTCAGGTGAGATTGAAGGAGGAGGAGGTGGTAGGCCAAGAGACCAGCATGGGAAAGGAAGGTTACCAGCATGGGAAAGGAAGGTTCAGCGGATTATGGAGGTGTTTTTGAACAAGGTGAGGTATTAAATGTGAGTGCAGGTGGTACTACAGTTTGAGTCTGCGTGATTGTGTGGCAAGTGTGGTTAGGACGCTTACTGTAGAAGTGATTGTGAAGTGGATGGTACTGAGTGAAAGGATGGTGTTGAAGGGATTTAGTGACAGTAGTATTGTTGAGGCGGGATCTGTAGTGTGGAGAAGGGAGGATTAACAACAAAGTGTGGGGGCAAGATCGGGAAAGTGTGGAAGAAATCAGAGGGAGAGTGAATAGGAGGGAGTAAATGCTGGAGGGGTAGAGTGGGAGTGTAGAGATGAAAACACAAGTGAGAGAAGAGAATGAATGTCTAAGGAAACAACAAGTCATACAGGGTGTCTGAAAAGCACAATTGCCCAACCCTTTAGAACACTAACAATTGGATAGATTTGGAGCAGTGAGGAAGTCCCTGAGAAAGTCTAGTCAGGCGACATTCAGGAATCCATCGTAATACAGGGCAGTTTTAGACAGCAGGTGTCTGTGTTCAGTAGCACTAACCAGGGGCTGTGGATTGTGGCAGGTCAGAAGGATGAGACAGACCAGGGTTCACCATGTTTCAAATGTGTTTATTAAAATTAAAGAGAAAAGGCCTAAGTTTCCCTAATCCAAGGGTAGCCCTTCCTAACGCATCTTAAACTAGGGTGCTCGTCGTCAGTGTACAAGTCTGCCCTCAGTCCCAAAACAGACCTATCCTAACACTAACCTACCACTAATTCAAAACAACTAAAGACCAGGAGAATGGCTCCCTTCTTCTGGGGTTGGAAAAGTTCCTTCCCATTAGACTTATTCTGCTTTAATATGGAATATTCAAGTAGCGTTCAGATATCTTTTTTACATGTTTGTTTACTTTTTATAAGACATTTCCACATCATGTTTGATAATCCTTTTAGATTTCTCAACGTTCGTTCTGCAGTGGTATTGACCCCTAACTTCTTGTGTCATGAGCCTCTCAGAGTAAAGTCTTCCTTGTTCCTTTGGTATTATACTATCATCAAGGTTATTGACCAGTAGATTTGCCTTTGTCTGGTTCATGTTGACATGTCTCTGTGTCTCGTTCTCTAGTAGTATGGGTCCATGCTCTAAGAGACTAAATCTTATGTTTCCTGGTTTCTCTATTTCTCCCGAGATCTGTGTAATGTACCCAGAATTTGGATTCACTCTTTTTATGCTCTTTGCTATTATGGGGACACCTATAAAGAGTTCCATAATTATGTTCACACTTCTTGGGTTTCTCAGCACTACTGGATGAGTATGAGGTGTCCTGTAGTTATTCTTATTCTTCTTATTCTCGCTGTTACTACTCGGACAGTATGAAGGGTTTGTAGTCATTCTCACTCTTCTTAAAGCCTTGCCATTTAGGGTATAGCTATCCCACTCCCTGGGTCTCCCACACTTCCTGTTGCTTCCTGGGTTTGGGTTGGCATCACCGGGTTGCCATATCTTCTCAATACTTTGTTTCTTTGGTGAAGGATGGATTCTGTGCTTTTCTCCGGTTTGCTCCACACTATGGCTCAGTGTACTTCTTGGATTGTGCTTCCTGCTTGGAGAAGGCTTTTATCCATTTCTCTCCTTCGTTCACTGTATGTCAGGCACACAGTGCTTCTCTCGTTTGTTTCTTCTGTCGGTACCACCAGGGACACCTCCACGCCAACAGCGTTAGTTCAGAGAGGCTTCTCCTCCCCCTGCAACCTTTGACTGTGTCCTCCAAGGAGCAAAACCCCCCTGGGATGCTTGTACATGGCAGAGCCTCTCGGTAGGCTCTCTGCCCTCAGGTGTTTCTCAGACACCCGCTCTTCTATTCTGCTTGACAGATGGGAGACCAGCCACTCTGTCTCTGCAAAACCCGTCCAAAACTCTAGGATCTCTCTCCATTTTAGCTTTGCTCCTCCCATCTTTATAAGACCACCTTGAGGCTTTCTCAAGCTCCAGCCATAGTCTTTTTTTTGTGTTTGGTACGGGCTCTCTTTCACTAAATTGGGCTTCCTCTTCGCAGTGTCAGGTCGTTGATCATTCTTTGATACTCTCCGGGGCTTACTCTTGTCAGTACCAAATGGACACTCCTCAGTATAGATACCACAATAATAGTTGCATAAAGATTTTGGTGAGGTAGATGTTTCCTTCTTTGTCCCTTGAGTGAGTTGCAAAGGAAGTTCTTTCTCGGAACAGGAGTTCCTATCCCCAAGAGGGGTGTCTCTGCCTGGGAGATCCTGCGTTCTGCCACATCTAATGGGAATATTGTGTAGCAAGCTCACCTCCCTAGTCTCACAAGAAGAGGCTCCCCTCTGGGGAGAAGTGACTGAATCTCCCAATTCGTCACAGGATGCTTGGTTTAGGGAGCAGAGTGATAACAAGTTGGAAGAGAGACAGGGGCATCCCCAGGGCCCTTTTTAATTTCAATAAACACTGTTGAAATGCCTCTGAGATTTGGTGCATTCTTTGAGCCATCTGTGAAAACTAGAATGCGGAGGCTGAATTACAGAGTTCATCAGCATCAAAAGAGTCTGGTACAGACCCCGTCAAGATGACCTAGGGAAGGAACTAGGGGTGGGGGCACCAGGTAATCTTTAAAATATTGGCAGATCAAGGGGTCATCCTGACAAGACCTGAAGGTTTACACAAAGACCAAAGACTTTGCCAATAAAGAGGTTCAGAACCCTATACATCCCAAAAAATCTGAGTGACAGTTTCCTGTCAAGAACGTTGGCTTGGTTTTGGAAAGAGGGAAGAACGAAAGACAATATTCCTAAGGAATAAGGAAGAGGCCATGGACACTAATGTTCCCCAACACTATTTTGAGAGAAAGATAAGCACTTTGTGGGATTTGTACTTAATTTAGAGTAGTTTGTTGATACCCATCATTTATTTTATTTATTTCTACCGCACTGGAGCCTGCATGCATCGGGGAGCAACATTTACACATGAGTGAATTTAGACACACGTATTACAGTACAACATTAAAGAGAGAGTTCTAGCAGAGTCTAGGGTTGGTTCTAGGATTTATCGAAATAGGTGAGTCTTGAGTTTTTTGTGAAAAATATTGTAGGCCGGCTCTAACCTAATTGATAAGGTAATCTTGTTCCATAGGACCGCCGCCCTGGTATGAAATGATTTGCCTAGTCCATTTGTTTTTCTGCATCTAATGATTGTAAGTTGACCCTGCACTACGGATCTGCGGGAATGACCTGGCACATAGGCAACCAGTTTAGACTTCAGATAATCTGGGGCTTTCCCGCGCACACACCTATGAGCTAAGGTCAGGGCTTTGAAGTTAATTCTGTCAATGATGGTGAGTCAGTGAAGATCTCGCCTGTCTTCACTGATGTGTTCGGTTTTCCTTTTTCCTTTGATAATTTTCACCGCTGTGTTATTGATTTTTTGGCATTTTGCAACATACCCTTTGTTTTCTCCTAATAATAGAGCATTGCCATAATCTAACCTGGACAAAGTGGTTGCTCTTGCGAGTATGGAGCAATTTCCCTCACTTAAGTAGGGATGAATTCTGTGTAAGAGTCTCAAGTAGAAGGAACAGTTCTTATTCAGTTGCATAACTTGAGCCTCTGTGCTCAGCGTTGCTTCCATATATATTCCCAAGGTTCTGACTTTCTGGACGACCTTTATTTGGGACTCGTTGATGGTAAAGGACTCATATCGATGGTTCAATTTGGCCTTGATTGTTCTGGTTCCAAAGATCATTAATTCTCTCTTCTTAGCATTGAGATATAACCAATAGTTGCTCATCCAAAACTCGATTGATTTATAGAGTTTTTGCATGTTAGCGCTTTCCTGGGGATAGTTGCCGCTTAGTTCGATGACCAACTGGGTATCATCGGCGCAATTGGTGAAAAATACACAGATTTTCTCCAGAATAATTCAAAGTAGCCTGATGTACAGGTCAAAAAGGAGCGGCGAAAAGCTGGCTCCTTGCGATACCCCACAGCTGATGTTTTCCTAGAAGGAGAAGCTGTGCCCCCAGTGAACCCTGCATTTCCTATCTGAAAGAAATTAGGATAGCCAGCTGATTGCCTCTTTGGAACAATTGGCAACCTTTTCTAATGCAAGTTTCAGTTGGTTATGATCGAGGAAGTCGAAAGCTGCACTCCGATCTAGTAGCACCAATAGTCTAGTTTTACTCTCTACTATGTTCAACATGTGGGATTGGAGATCGAGCATTGCCGTTCCGGTGCTGTGTGCAGCACAGAAACCCGACTGTTGGCTATGCAAGTTGTTATTTTCTTCAGCAAAGGCCTGTAGTTGTTCTGTGGCAATTTTATCAACTCCCTTGAGTATGAAATTGAAATTGGTGATGGGTCTCAGATTGGCTTAATGACTTTGATTAATCACTTTGATCTAATTCAGGTTTTTTAGCTAGATCTAATTCAGGTTTTTTAGCTAAGGGGGTAATGGTGACCTTTTGATGTCAGTCAGCACGTGGCCATCCCGAAAGGAAGCATTCACGATCTTGGTGAATAAGGGGGCGATGATATTTGCATTCTCCATGATCAGTTTTGGAATTATATTTTCAGCGCACGTGGTAGGTTTCATGGATTTTAAGGCTTTTAACATTTCTTCGGTCTTGAGTTCATGGAATTTGAAAGTTCCTTGCGGGAGTGTGGACTCAGCATCAATTGCTGACTCATCCTGACTGAGTGTGATTTCCTGCACCTCGCTTAGTACCGCCATGTACTAAGCGAGGCCGCCATGTACTCCATTACAGAAGAGTGATGTGTGTATTTGTTGTGTTCGAGGGGGGCGCTAAGTGATCTCTTTGAAGTTGTAGTGAACGTCACACATGGACAAGGAGCAGTGATGAAATTATTGAGGTGAGATTCTAGAAATGTTCACAAAATAGATTTCACTATTTTGGATATTTCTACACTGTATGATTACTCTGGAAATGTTGATAGGCTATTAGCTAGATTTCATGTCACCAATTCCTTTTTATTTTCAAATTGACAAAGAGCATTTAGAGATGGCTACATACAATTCACAAATGTTGCTCATGTGCATCTCTGGGATGTACAAGGAATATGTATATTTACTCCAGTGCTATGCTTTGCGAATCAGTCTTAAAACAACAGGTGCAAATATGAGTTGCCCATGGGCATAACCTAATTTGCTACACTGAAATTATTTGTACTAATTCCGCCAAACTGATTATCAGCTACCACCACTCATTTTGTTGTTAAATGTGCCATGTTACGAGTATCAGGGAGGCAGTGTTATTCCCAATATGGAGTTTGGAAGAATTATTGCCAGTGATAAAACCGCAGTGACAATTTCTTAATTTTCTGGAGGAAATCGCCCAGCCAACTGCAAGTTACCACCAAAGGTGGAATACAGTGGTGGTACGAGCAAAGTGGAAGTAAACCTGTTACTGCTTACTTGAAAAAATATGAACGCCTACATATAATTAGATTTCAAACTGATACTTTCTTATTATAAGCACCTCATTTATATCCTGCTAGACAAAACATCAACATGTAATCAGACTTGAAACTGACAATACCTCTTTTTCATGAGCTCCTGTAAACAATATCAGAGGTCTTGAATTTTTCATCCGTTGTTTACAGCATATTCTGGCTTGGACTAGATCAGCTAGGTACACATGTCTTCAAAACAACGTATGAAGTACAGCCTACTCAAACTTCCTGAAAATAGGGAGATTTGAATCTCTGGGGGGAAGTCTAAATGTTTGTGAGATGCCAAAACACTTAAAATTCGATGTTGAGCCAGGTTTAGTAGTAGGAATAGTAGTCATATTATTGTTACAATATTATATTATTTTTATGTTTGTGCGTATGTGCTAAATCCCGTGTTCAAATAGCACTAGTGACACAGGCCTCATTACGAGGGTTGCTGCCGTCCTCGTAACACTGAATCCGCTTCCTGCTATCCCGGTGCCACCAGAACATTACAAGTCCCGGTGGCCCGGGATATTAGGCGGGGGATTCGGGAATGGGGACTCTGAAGCACCAGCACCGTTAGTTACGGTGCCAGTGCTTCCATGACAACTGTCTACCGGGGCTGATGCGTCCGCCAGATAAGACCTGCCGGGCACATCTGCTCCGGCAGGCCGAGTTGTAGTCTGCCAGTCCACAAAGGGTGCTAGTACGTTGTTACTGGCACCCTTATTTCCAGACCGGCAGACTTGTAATGCGGTCCATAGTAGGTGCTGTGACCTAGACACATCGCTGTGAAGTCACGTGTTGTTGCTGAAGTGATCAAAGCACGTCTGTTACCAGGATGACTGTGATCACATGGAATGGGCTAATAAAGGGGGTGAGTGGCTTCCCACTCTCCAGTTACTTCCACCCTATCCGACCTACCCTATCCGACGCTGCGTGTCATTAGTGCGTATGTCAGAGAGTAAGGTCTGGCCTCCCCGGAGCCTAAAATAGTGAGCAGCCGATCATTAAACCATGCTACCTAACACATATTCTTATGTAGCACAATTCCCCATGTCCTAATTGTATAGCCCTCATATTGTTATGTTATGTTATGTTATTTTGCATTTACATACCGCCTTATGTACCATTGGTATGATCTCAAGGCGCTGGTAGGTTGAACGCCCTCGGGAACCGATGTTCAAGTCAGTAGAGAGAGAGACATAAGGTGCGTGTGAGCACCGGATATGTGTGCAGCAGGTGTGGCATCCGTGTGATAGCTGCTTCTTAGCGGTATGTGTGGTTGTTGGGAGAACAAGAGTATGTGTTCGTTCTGGCAGGTTCTTATCCAGACCGATTCTGGCTGTGTTAGGCCTGAGGAGAACGCCTAGGCCGGAGGGTGCGTAACCAGCTGTGTTTAGTTAGGATGGGCAGTATGAGGCAAGTGATGGTATGAGAACCGCTATACCGAATGGTGTCATAGTATCTCTGTGTTCTATTTGAGTGGTAGTGTAAAGAAGAGAGTAAGCGTGCAGATGTGATATGGTGTTTTAACCTCCGTTCTATGCACTCCAACCGTTCTATGCACTTCGATCGTTTTATGCAACTGAACTTGACCTGTTTTATGCAACGAAACTTGACCCGTTCCATACACCCTGTTTCACCTGTTCCATCCACATACATCATCTGTTCATCAACTAATGTCATCCGTTCATCCACCTACTTCATCCGTTCAGCCCATTTCACCCGTTCCACCCACTTCACCCGTTCCATCTACCTACTTCATCCGTTCTACCCATTTCACCCGTTTCGTCCCCACACTTCTTTCGTTTCATCCACTTCACCCGTTCCACCCACTCCACCCGTTCTACCCACACACTTCGTCCATTCCATCCACACACTTCGCCCACTCCATCCACTGACTTCACCTGTTCCATCCATCCTTTTCCCCGGATTAATCCACATATTTCACCCGTCCTTCCACATACTTCATCCGTTCCATCCATCCACTTCATCCGTTCCATCCACATACTTCACCCGTTCCATCAATCCTTTTCCCTGGGTTAATCCATATATTTCACCCGTCCTTCCACATCCTTCATCCGTTCCATCGACCCACTTCACCCGTTCCATCCACATACTTGACCCGTTCCATCCGCATACTTGACCCGCTCCATCCACATACTTGATCCGTTCCATTCACATGCTTGACCCGTTCCATCCATATACTTGACCCGTTCACTCCAGTTCATCCGTTCCACCCAGTTAATTCATTCCACCCAGTTCATCCGTTCCACTGTCATACTTCACCCGTTCCAACACCATACTTCGTCCGTTCCAACCACATACTTCATTTGATCCATCCACTTCACCCGTTCTATCCACATACTTCACCCGTTCCATTCAACATACGTCACCCATTCTGTCCACATACATCACCCGTTCCTTCCAGATACATCACAGGCATGCAATACACCTTCAAAGATTGGCCTGATTATGAATGTGTCAGTGCACTGAAAGTGGTACTTGTCATGTTAAAAAAGGCTGGACTAATAATGAGGGACTTTTTGGTTGACACCTTTTGTGGTATTACCTCGCGACCTATTATATATTTGGTACTTTGAGTTTTGGAGAGTATGGTTATAGGAGATGCATATTTAGTTCGATGGTCGCATCCATGTAAGCATCTATGGAGACAAAGAGACCCTCAACTCCGTTGTTCAAATTGGCACTGGTGGGGTGAGTTTACACTTATTGATGCGCCACAGGATTCTCATAAAAAAGAAAAAAGTCTTGAAGAAGTGTTTTAAATTCCTTTAATTGAAGATTTTTTGGGGTAGCCTTTAGTGGATGACACGTGTTTTGGCAAACATAACTTGCCTTTTTCAAATCCAGGCTAGGTATAGACATAACATAAACAAAAAGAAAAGTGAAAAAACATAGGACATGGTAAGTCACTCGCGAAAGATCTTACATTGATCATTTGTCATGTCGTCACTGGATTGATATAAGGTGATCTAAGTAATCATAATTGTGTGGGTATAGGTGGAGCCCAGTAATTAATTAGCCTGTGCTTGAATCAAGTTTAGATGGGGATGTAGAGGGATGGAGAAAGGTACCGGAGACATAGATTGTCAAAGCTTACAGATTTGAATCAGGTGGTCAAGATGTCACAGAGGAAGGATGATTAGACATATGTAGGTGGATAGGGGGTATAAGAACTATGGTAGTCGCTTCATAGCGTAGACTCTTACCCTTGCTCACTTATGTGAATTTAAGCATAATGCAGTTAGATGCCAAGTCATGGGCTCAATCCGACCTGTGTGGAACATAAAAGCAAACCCATGTGTTTCATTTGTTTACTTTAGAAAATTAGTACATGCACAATAGATGACCATTCACTGCTTTTAATTGAGGTTAGTTCTGTTTCCGTATAGTAGGTCGGTATTCACAGAGGCATACTGTTATATTCCCTCTACAACATAGGTTACTGGAAATTATTTCTCTTTACGTGTAAGTAAAGTGCGATTGCAACATCTAAAACTGATTTAGGATCGAGAATTCAGAAAATATATTTACACGCTCGCACCTTAAGCAGCACGTATAGTATGTCAGTATTCACAGAGGCATACTGTTAAATTCCTTCTAAAACATAGGTTACTGGAAATTATTTCTCTTTGCGTGTAAGTGAAACGCGATTGCAACATCTGAAACTGATTTAGGATTGAGAATTCAGAAAATATATTTACATGTGCGCACGTTGAGCAGCATGTGTACAAAGTGTGCTAGGATAAAAAAGTATACGCCCCCCGTGTCTAGGTGGGTGGGTTCATACAGCTTACCTCATGCGGATGTGTCCTCAGCGTGCTGAGTGGTCCGCGTTCACAATGCCGGCCGGTATAGATGAGTAAAGTTTAGACAGGTAAGTCCTTCCTTAGTGTCTAGTGCGGCGGCCATACTTTGGGAATCAAAAACGTACGGCTAATAGTCTTGACAGGAGAAATACCCAACTCTAAATGGGAACGTGAATTAATACAAGAATAAGAGGGGCCTGGTCCTTCGCCTGTAACAAATTTTATGTTTTTCCCATTGACGGATGATTTTAGAAGGGTGTAGCCTTCAAGGAGATTCTGCAAATATAGTTGGCACCTCCTGACAAATGTGTGCCCTAGCCTGGTGGCCTAGTGCAAGGTTGATAGATGGAAAGAGATGCAAAGCATTATGGTTGATGTAGTGTATACCTGTTATAGAGAGAATAGGAAAAGAAAAAAGAAGAGAAAAGGCAGAATTGTGGTATTATGCTTATCAAATACAATCTAAATAATTTGGAAATCATGATGCCAACCATTTGACCTTAATTAGAGGAGTAATCATTAGATCGGTGTGGGAATAGGAGTTGAAGTGAGGCATTCTGGTTGATGTAGTTTGGCCTATTTTAACCCATATATTTACAATTATTGTCCAGTTACATAGAGAGGAAAGACAAGTTTATGTTACATAGAAAATATCATGTGTGAAATACACAGAAGCATAATAGCAGTATGGACAATTGCATTAAAGGAAATGTGCCATTTTATTGTCAGAGTTGAATCCAAATTCTACAGTTCGATAGCGTCAAATTAGTCTGGCCTGAGATGTAGTTCGTGGTTGCCACCTCTTTTGTTCATCTGAATTATTTGTAGACCAATAAACTTAATGTCCTGTTTGTTGTCCATCTGATGAAAAGTTTGCTAGTGTTGTGACAGGGGCAAATTGCTATCTTGGCTACTCATTGGTGAAATATTTTCTCTTATGGGTGTTCTTAATTCGTGTATTGTACTTCCAATATAGATGAGTTGACAGATACATTGAATTGCATAGACCACATATTTGGAGCGGCAATTAATTTGTTGTTTAATTGTTGTTTTGGTCCCATTTTTGTGTGTGAATATGGTTGTTTCAGGTAATGCATGCTTACAGATAGTACAGAATCCACATTTTCTGAACCCAGTTTTTGTGTGTTGAAGCCAGTTCATTGTTATTCTCTCTTCATTATCCGGTAGTAACGACGGACTAACCGTCATTTTTAAAGTTTTGGCTCTTTTAAAGATCAAAGTTGGTTGGTCTCTGATATTTTTAGCAATGTGAGGGTCCAATTTCAGGAGATACCAGTTCTTTTTAAGTACTTTCCTTATCAGTTTTGTGTTTTCACAATAGGTGGTAATAAATTGGACAGAATCTTCCTGTTTTGTTTGTTTGACTTTAGGAGTCAATGTTGCTTGTCTGTTCATTTGCTTAGCTTTGGTTCTTGCTTTCTCAATTATATTTCTGGCCAGAAATCTATTAGATAGAAGTTCACACTCCGATTCGAAAGACAATGTGTCTGTGCAGTTCCTTTTTGCGTGAATAAATTCACCTTTGGGAATATTTTGAATGACCGGTTTATAGTGGCAACTGGTGGCAAAAAGGGTTGAGTTTACTTCAGTTTGTTTTCTGTAGGTTTTGGTTACTAGTTTGTCCCCTGAGGTGGAAATCGTATGGTCCAAAAAGTTTATTTCTGAGTCACTAGAGGTTCCAGAGAATTGCAGTCCGTAGGTGTTGTTATTGACTTGATTAAAAAAAAGTCAAGGTCATATTTAGTTCCATTCCAAATGAGTAGTACCTCATTTATGTAACGAGTCCATTTTACTACTTGAATCTTGAAAGTTGTTAGTGGGTAGATAAACAAATCTTCAAACATTCCCATTACAAGATTGGCAAGAGCTGGTGCAAATTTAACGCCCATTGCGACGCCACATGTTTGTTTGAAAAAATTGTTATCAAAGATGATGATGTTATTTTCCAACGTAGTCATCAGCATTTCCTTTAACATATAAACATAACTGAAATGTGACGCAGATTCATCTTTGAAGATGTAACCCATTGTTTGTAATGCTAGATTGTGTCCTATTGATGTATATAGGGCCTTTACGTCCCAAGTTGCCAGTAAGCAATTGTCATGCCACTGTATTTCTTCCAGTATTTTAATGGTTGATATTGTGTCCTTTAGATATGCTTTCACTTGACAGACGTTAAGTATGTTGTCGATATACTCAGCAATTGGTCGTGTGGCCCATCCGATGCCGCTTACAATTGGCCTGCCCTCAGGAATTGTTAAGAAAGGCTTGTGTACCTTGGGAAGAAAATAGATAGTCGGTATGGTAGGTTTGGGTATAAATAAGTGAAGTCTTTCATCATCGGTGATTAGACCTTGTCGATGCCACCCGTCTATTGGATTATTTAGTTCTTGCGTGATTCTTGCTGTAGGGTTACATGTGAGTTTCTCATAGCAGTTGGGGGTCTCAAGCTGGTTATTGCCCATTTGGAAATAATCAGAACGGTTCATTATAATGATGTCTCCCCCCACTTGTCTGCTTCTTTAATAACAAGCTCTTTGTTGGTCTGTAGGTTGTGTAGTGCAATTCTTTCCTGGTTTGTTAAATTGTTGGTACATTTTCTCATTTTTTGATGATCAGATTGTTTAAATGATTTGTACAGATCTTGAGTTACTGCTTTATAAAAAGCGTCAATCATATTATCCGGTGCCAATTGAGGTAGAAATTTTGATTTCGGTTTGAGTTCTTTAGAAGTTAGTGCTGCTGAATGGATCCGTAATTCATGCATTGTTTCATGTATTGGGTAATCAGCCGATTCCCCAATTGATCTCAAGAGGTGGATGTTACCCAATTCCTCGATTGTTATATCACTGATGTCTGATATTTGAGTTGGAGTTTTACGTTTTTCTACTTGGGTGGCAAAAACATTTTTTAACTTGTGTTTTTGGATAAATTTGAATAGATCGATATGCAAATTGAATGGTTCATAAAAGGCGGTTGGGCGAAAGACAAAACTCTGTTTAAGAGACTAATTTCATCTGTGGTAAAATTGTAGTCTGATAAATTCATAACCAGATTATCTATTTCGATTTGTTGGCTGCCTCTCTTACTGCAGCCCTTGTTAGACATCGATATGCATCTAGATTGTCTGGATTGTCTGAGTCCTCCAGTTCCTCTTCACCCTCTTTTCCGACAGAGAGTTGTGATGTGTCTGGTGCTTTCGTCACTTGAAAACCGCCTTGTTTCAAGGGTGTGTTCCTGTTTCCTTTTTTATAGCGTCTGGTTTGAGTTCTTTAGAAGTTAGTGCTGCTGAATGGATCCGTAATTCATGCATTGTTTCATGTATTGGGTAATCAGCCGATTCCCCAATTGATCTCAAGAGGTGGATGTTACCCAATTCCTCGATTGTTATATCACTGATGTCTGATATTTGAGTTGGAGTTTTACGTTTTTCTACTTGGGTGGCAAAAACATTTTTTAACTTGTGTTTTTGGATAAATTTGAATAGATCGATATGCAAATTGAATGGTTCATAAAAGGCGGTTGGGCGAAAGACAAAACTCTGTTTAAGAGACTAATTTCATCTGTGGTAAAATTGTAGTCTGATAAATTCATAACCAGATTATCTATTTCGATTTGTTGGCTGCCTCTCTTACTGCAGCCCTTGTTAGACATCGATATGCATCTAGATTGTCTGGATTGTCTGAGTCCTCCAGTTCCTCTTCACCCTCTTTTCCGACAGGGAGTTGTGATGTGTCTGGTGCTTTCGTCACTTGAAAACCGCCTTGTTTCAAGGGTGTGTTCCTGTTTCCTTTTTTATAGCGTCTGATTTGGTTAAAAAATCTGTGACCTGTTTTCTTGATATTTTCTTGTGTAGTTTCTGTATTGACCTCAGGTTCGTCTTCAGATTCAGAGCTTGCTGAGGATGTATTGGGAGTTGTCTCTCTGGATACTAGTTTGGTAAATGTATTATATTTTTTCTGAAAAGTGTATACTCTGTCTTCATTATAGTCACAGTCCCTGTAGAATATTCTCAGTTTTCTTAGTTTAATATCATCCTGATATTCTTTTAGGATTTCATACATTTTTAGGAAATATTTCTCCTTGGTGACTTCAAGGGCCTTTGCCTCCTTGATTTCTTTTTTGAAAAGTTCAATTTGTTCTATGGTTTTTTGTGTTCCCTTTCAGCGTGTTCTATAAGCATTTGTAACATTTGTTTAGAGCAATTATTCAGGTTGCTTTCCCAATTGTCTGCTAGGTCCTTGTCTTCATCCTTATTGAAATCTGGAAATTTAGATTAATTGCGTGAATGACACTTTTAGCTGTGGTTGGATTCATGCAATGGTGAGTTTTAGTTTCTCTAAACTTCGTATGTACATCATAGCGATGAAAAAGCATCATAGACACTATTCATATTGGCCGTCCTCCCCAAAAACAAAGAGCAGTGCAATTCTGGTGCTTTTTGTCCCAGATGTATGCTAATGAACAGGCGGTGAACATATAAACAGCCCAATATTTGACAACCTGAATAACCCCAAACTCTTCATAGTCCCCTGACGTGTTACTCTCAAGACCTCACTACAAGCGTTGTGCTACTATGCCCATCATGGAACGGCTGAGGCACTACAACTACCAGGAGGACGTTTTTTCCTACTGCGTGCACTAACTTGGGGCCACCAGCTCAAGTTATAAGTAGGTACAGTGAGAGGCAGCCACAAAGTTATGATATGTTTTGCATTTGTGTCTCTGTTCTCCCCACTGCACAATCTCAAAGCAAGCTCTGGCGAACCCAATAGTTTTGGCTTCCCACATTTAGAGGGTACGAATTCTTTGTCCTGTGGGTGCATCATAAAAAAATACTCTATGTTTGCAAAGGCAGACCTGTTGGCTGTGCTTGTTAAAATGGTTGCTATGATGAGTTCAGACCATTGTAAAGGTTACTACAGACGTCTCCCAATTCATCATGGCCGCACTCTTTAAACATATGAGCAGTGATAGCCATAGACAATAGTAATAATGATCACAGCAAAAATACCAAACCCAATTTAATGCAGCACAAAATCACAGAAGTGTAAAACACATAAATGTAGCAAGCAGCACGAAAATAAAAAAAGCTTTTAAAAGCAACAGTCAACAATTCTTTCCTAGTTACACTCCCTTCTACAAAATGTCTGCAAATATTATAGAGTTTTCATTGTGCATCATGGAGCAGCTAATTGAAACCAGGCACTCTGTAATATGCAACTTTAGGAGGTCTGGAAGAGAGCTGAAGCTGATCACACAGAGGTATTATTTCCCACAGGGCTGTTCATTGCATCTCAAGAACAACATTGTCTTCTTAAATCTGTGCTCTCTTAAGCAATAAATCCAGATGGGTGGGGACTTTACCGGGCCAGGTAATGCCTGTATAGACTGGAGGGGGGGTATCTGCACTCCAGCTCGCTATATGGCAACGTCGAAGCAGAGAGTAACCCAGCCAAGATGGTTCTCTATTCGGTAGCTGTGGTCAAGCAATCAAGGCTTAAGCTCTCAGGCGGTGATGCAGGCTGGTTCTTAAGTACATTGCTGTCCCCAAGCACCCACAAAGAAATGTCCACACACTATGTCAGTGGAAACACAGTCTTTATATAAATGAGGTTCACGTTATGTACACAATCACAATAACACACTTTGTGCTCAGCCAATTCTAGAATGGTACATATATACAGTTTCTATGTGATACCAGAATTACTCTTTGATTCCATTAAAATGCATCAACTGTACTCAGTTCAAATGTCATACAAATCATTTAATAAGGTGAACCAACAATAGACACAGGAGGAAAGCAGGTTGGCTAAAACAATAGGCAGAATACTGGCCCCTACCCAAGACACAGCTCTGTGTGAGCATCCCCCCACTTGGGCAACCTGTAAATAAAGATATAATACAAGCTGAGTCCATATATTGCTCATATGAGTCTTATTTCCCCCTAGAAAGGTTCTACCACCCTAATGTACCTGGAATAGCAGAGTTCGACGTCGGGTCTTCAATGGATCCTTCTTGAGCGGCTCCCTTTAAGGCAGGAGCCACGGATCGTCGGGATCCCACGAGGAAATGGTCAACAAAGGCATTGAGGCAGCAGCTTCAGTCCTGGCAGTGCTCATTGACGATCGGTCGTAGACATCTTGCGAAGATGAGGCGTGCAGTGCACCTCGATGACAATAGTTAATTGCTGCCAAGAGTCTATGAAGAACTTTGGCCCAGCAAGGGCATTGAGTCATCATAATCTCTGCAGTCTTCAGGTGGCGTGGCAGGAAATCCACCGGAGGATTCTCCTTGGTGCGTCAACGCCCTTGACTTTCTCTGGTGTGACAAAGCGGTCATCAGTGATGAGCGAGGGAGTCCTTTGTTCTAAGTGTTCTTAGGCAAAGGAGCACTGCGGCTCTAGGTCGACAGTGATGGACTTCAATGTCCGGGTGCTTCACTTTGTGATTCCACGAAGGTCCCCTTCTCCGGTTGGCAGCCTTTTCAGGACTGAGTTCCAGGGCGCTTTGGAAAAGGTTAGCTGGTGCACGATGGTCTTCTAGCCAGATCCTCTAGTTCCTTGAAGGCACAGCAGCTTTCAGATTGACAAAGGACAGCAGCAGCAATTCTTCTTCTTCTAGTGGGGTTCAAGTATCAACTTCAGCTTCTGAATGATTTCCATCAGTGAGAGGTCCCCAGATATACTGTTTGGTCTCTCATTCAATCTGCTGGGGCACACTCAGGCAACCAATCATCCAGAAAGGAATTCATGCAGGCAGGCAGCCAATCAGACTCACAGTGCATTCCAGCCATTCTCCTCCCTCCAGACACTGACAACAAGGAAGGTGTATTGGGACAAGCACTCTGCCATTCAGCACTCCACACTGCATTCATCCCAGTTTCAGGCAGGGCGGTCACACTCTTGCTGTTACGTACCAGAAACCAGACACCCATAACAAGAAGTTCATATTGGTCACACACTTCATTCACTCAGGTCCCATCCCAAGGGCGTTCCTACAACATACAGTCAATGGGAAGGCTCCAGCAAGTCTGGCCTGGATTTCCCCACAATACCATATATGTAACTTCCACCCAACAGCCAGTCAGGGGGAAGGGACAGAGTCAGGGCTTCCCGGGACTTCAGGAAAACAAGGTAACAGGCAATAGAAAGCAAGAGGCCACTGGGGCCATCTTGTCTCCTATCAGGAATCAACTGATTCCAATGGCAGGGCCTGGGTATGCCAAAATGGAGGATACCTACCTGTAAAATTCAGCATGGAGCTGCCACCAGCCCATACGGTGCTCTGTGGGCAACACACAGGTGCCCAAAAACATGCACTAGGGGGACAGGGTTGTGCCCCGCCCCATGGGTGCCAGAAGGGTATCCCAAGGGTCTGTACACCAAACCAAAAGGAGGAAGGCTACATGTAGTCCCCTCGTCCTTCCCATGGGGGCCATTGCCATGACCGAGATGCGCTGGGAACATTCAGTATTCCCTGCACCAGTGAGGGACAAGGTAGCACAAGATAAGAAAGGTAGGTGTGGGTGAGGGATATGGAAATTGTGGTGGGATGTGGGGGACGGGGTTAAGGGTATACGTGGGGGCACACTTACCTTAATCCTGGTATTGAAGATGGCGGCCTCCCGCTTCCGAGGAGGCTCAGAGCAGTTAAGACCTTGTCCTGAGCCTCCTGATTGGCTGGTAGGCTACCACACCCCTTTACGCCCCACCTGGTTCCAATGTATTATATAAACTAATCAGGTGATAATATAATAACTTGGAAACTTTGAATACTCAGCACATTACTGCACAGGCAAGCATTATCTCAGACAATTTCAAATTAAATTGTTTTGTATACAGCATGAATGTAATCAAGCAGAGATGTTCTTTTTACTCATCAACCTCATTATAGATACTTTGGACCTGCCCACTGCTATTTTGCACGGTATTATCACTGAGGTAAAATTTGGTTAGTACAAAACTGCATTGAAAGAAAACAGAGATTCACAAGGGGAATTTTTACACCATATTTTGCAAACTTACACATGCACTAGTGCAAAGTTTAATTGGGCCACCCGCTACCACTTTCCCACTCTCACTCTGGCCGATCTCCTTTGGTCCTGCACCCCAACCACCGGTGAGGCAAAGGAATCTAGTGGTCATCTTGGACTCTACTCTCTCCTTCTCCTCTCACATGTCGGACATGTCCAACAAATCTCACAAACAGCTGCACCTCCTCAGAGGTATTCTACCTTTTCCCACCTTCCCCCAGAGTCTCACTGTCTCCAGAGCTCTGGTCCTCTCCAGACTGGACTACTGCAACAGTTTCTTTCTCAATCTTATTACCTCTTCTCTCCGACCTCTTCAATTTATCCAGAACAGAACTGCAAGACTAATCCTTGGCCTCAATCCCAGGGACTGCATCTCTTCGACGCTGAAATCACTACACCGGCTCCTGTGGCTGCAAGGATCAAATTCAAATCCCTCTGCACAGTCCACAAGGCTTTCTGGGGCTGGAGCCCCTAATATCTACAACGCTCTCTTCCCAAATACTCTCCTTCAAGAGCCCTCCGCTCGGCGTCCTCCAACTCTCTGCGGGTAGGCTGTTTTTTCAAACAGAGATTTGGGGATAGATCCTTATCCTCTGCAGGCTCCTCCCTCTGAAACAGCCTCCCTACCTCTCTCCGTCTTGAACCGGACCTCCTGTAAACTCTTCAAGGCCTTCCTTTTCTCTCTCCCTCTTCCCTGCTAACCTCCTCTCTCCTAGCTCCTTTCCCTCTTTCTTTCCCTTCCCCAAACTGCTCAGCTTGCTGATTGGTCGCCTGGTGCACCTCCAGAGACCTACAGTTCCCAGGCTCCACTGCCAGACCTGCACTGGCATCCGGGCTCCTGCACTTTGCTTGCCACTACTGCATTATGCTCCATGAGATCGCAAACACTCTGCACTTAAACCTGGTCCCTGCTGGACTGGGCATACTTGTCCCTCTCCCCCTCCCTCACACTTCTTGTCTCTGTGCACTTGCACAACCTTGAATGACTAGGCTTAGCAAGTCTGTCTGTTCGGTCCTCCCTCTGTTTCCCTCCCTATCCAGACCTAGTACTTTAGTTTGTTGTACTGTACGTTCCTCTCCCCCCTGCTCACCACACTCTTTGTCACACATTTACACTAGCCTGCGTTCCATCTAGATAGAATTATGATTGTTAGCATGTGCCACACTTAAATGAATCTATGAATGTTACCAAGCGCCCCACTTTGATGGAATCGTGATCACTGGCCTGCCTCACATCTAAATGGGATGTTGAAGATTGGCAGGTGCCACACTCGGGTGGAATAGTGAATGATAGCAAGCATCACACCTAGAGATAATTGCAAGGACAGCAATACCAATGAACCAATGCACTAACAATTCTACCCCTCTGCATACACCTCTCAAACTCTAACCAAACACAACCACAAGCCTACACCACAACAATCCGCCCAAACCTCACTACACTGCAACAACAAAACAAACCACACATAGACTCGCACAACAGCACACAACGACTACTGCCCGTAAAACACTGCAAGCCCAGCCAAAGGACCCACCGGGCTGAGGCTGCCAACAGCACATCACTGCTCTCTTGCACTTTTCCAACTTATTCCCACTAACTCACCCCCCTTTCCCCTTTTTTTTCAGAGCCGCCGGAGCGCCACGGGACCACTCCGGTGGTGATAGTGCGCGGTACAAATATCCTGTCGGGGGGAAATTCTGCCGGGGTCGGCCGGGCCGCCCGCGGACCTCCGGGCAGGGAGGCCCCAACTCCTCCCGTGTATATCTCGGATCGAGACAGAGTATGAGGCACACACAAGGAGCAAGGCAACTTCTGCTGTTTATTATGCAAACGGCAGGGATGGGTCAAGGAGCGCACGCGTTCGCCCTGACACACACACAATCGTGGGGCTCGCAGGCCCTTTTTACTGTAATATGACGCGCTACTTGCGTCACTTCAAAAAGTTAACAAAAACCTACCGCCACTCATAATTGGTTGCTAGAGTGGTAGGGTTAGTATAGTACACATATAGAGAATGATATTAGTGGTCAAGGTGTAGTCAGGTGGTATATCTGGGTTGTCCCTTCAATTAGATACATAAGAATTGTTACATGAAGACCCCTGAGGATTGGCTAATGTTAATGACGTGTGAGATAAGAGCCCCATGTTCTGATTGGTGCATCCGTGAGCTCCCCAGCCTGGGACCACCGTTGTTCCCAGCTCTCGGTGTACCCGTGTTTGCAACAATGTTTCAATATGGGTACATGCAGACAATGTGAGGATTTATTTATAGGTGGGAGCTGACCGTTCCCACTGTAGCAGGTGTCCATGGAGCCTTTCAAGTGTCCCGGCCTGTGTCTCGTAGTGCGGGACCCAGACGCCCTGTCTCTCCTGGGTTTTGGCATCTCGTCAGGTTCGGCTTGGTCACGTGAGGCGGGACCGTGTTTGAGGCAGAATTCTGCACAATTAATATTGTTTTTCCACTGTGTGTCTGGTTTAATTTGTAGATATGATTCTAACGTTGGTACGCGGAGTGCAAGGTTGCAACATCGTGCCTTTGATGATTTGTTCTTGGATGTGGGTTTGCAACATTGCGACCTTGGCTGGGTGCTCCACCAGGCTCATTCTGCAGGATCAGCAACCTGACTTTTGCTTTGTTAATGTCCACGGAACTCTTGCTTGAGGCCTACTTGGGCCTGGTGCATAAGTGATCCATTTCGTGCATGGGTGCTTTAGATTATAGTGGCATATATTTCCATGACCAATATCGTGTTTCCATTATACCTCTCACGGTGGTAACGGGTTTCAAGGGAAGCATGAGCAAGCGTTTATAGATGAGTTCATGATGCGTCTTGCGTTTCTGTACTCTGAAAGCCTATGTAAAAATAATAAAGATGCACGTCCGTGAATATGCCTGTCGCCTACGTCAGAGCACTGAGTATATTCTTCGTGTAGATTGGTGTGGGAATGTTAAGTGTGTATATTTATACAGATGTGCTTCCCGTTGTCTAGGTCGTCATGGCATCTCTAACGACGTGTGGTTTTTAGTCTAGCTGATCCGAGCCGCAGGTGTCGGCACGGTCAGTGCGGGCTGCTGGGCAGGCAGGTGGACACATCCGTATGTTCCTGTACCATGGTACCTGGTCGTCTGGTAACTGGACGAACTCTTCTCGCGGCGGGTGTCTGGGCCGTGACCCTCTAGGCCAAGCTCGAGAGGTGAAGGACGGGAGCCTGGTCTTCCATTCTCCCACTTCAGTCCCCCCTCTGGTCGACTTGTCGACCACAAACATATCCTTCTCGTTATCTCCTCTTACCCTCCATATCTTAGTTATCCCGCCGAGATGTCCATAATGGTTTACATGATCTTCAAATGACCAATACATGTATTCACATGTCCCTCCAGGAGTACAGTATACCCATCTTCCTATGTAGCTCCGGGGGTTCCTTGGGTTTTCGATCTTCACTGATGGTGGGTCTAGATGATTGGTGATAATTTGGGTACGCAACTTCTCCCTTTCTTGTATAATAACACCTGTATGCTGGCCGTCATCTGCTGGCATTAAGGGGTGCATTCCCACCATTTCCAGCAACTCGTCAGTCGTGCGTGCCTTCCGGGCCTTCCAAAACCTAATTATTATCAGGGCAGCTCCAGCCAAAATAGCACATCCTACTATTATTTTCAGTCCATCTGACAGCCAAGATGGCATCCATGACCATAATAGTGAAAACCAGCTCTTATCCTTGTTCACACCGTTACTTTCGTCCATCATTTTGGAGTGCATCTGGGCCAATTGTGAAACTGCTTCTGTCAGCGTACCATTGTCAGCATCGTTGGCAGGTATGAACGTACAGCAAGATTGTCCTATCTTTGCACAAACTCCTCCTTCCATTGCTGTGAGGAGGTCCAATACATATCTGTTCTGGAGTGCAACCATCCTTACAGCTCGCAGCTCCTCTTTAATTGCGTTGAACCCATTTACTGTTGAATTGATGGTCATCATTAGTTCCCACCTTGTTATTTGGAGCCATTTTGCGTTTGCGTATGCCTGCAGTCCCGGATGTATTATTGAGGAGAAGAACATTGCTGCTCTGCTGAATAGTCTATGTTCTGGCGGTATTGATGTTAGTTCCGTTTCCGATCTTCCCCACAGGTAATTTCCTGTCAATGGCTCTCCTTGTCTTTTTCTCCTGTTTAGTACAGTATCATTGCTGTTGGTCCTGTTTCCTTGCTCCTTCTGGAGTGGTGCAGATCTCTTTCTTCTCTTATCCCCTTCATCCATTTTAGGAAATTTCGCCACATCGACATGCTTCTTAGGTACCACTAGTGATGGCACATTGACGTGTACCATTGTGCACACACCATTCCACAGGGGAGGCAATGTATGATATGCCTTTTCCCCACAGGCCCAATAATGGTCCATTATTACTGCTGTTCCCGCTCCCCCCTCAGGTAACTCCATCACGTTTGCACAATTGGTGTTATATCCTACGTCCACCTCTCCTTTATGCTGATAGCATACTTTGGGCGCAGTCAATGGTAGTATAGTTATCGGGTCTTCATCTTCTTCTACCCATGTGAGCATTGGTACATACTTGATCCACGTCGTCCAACATCGATGATTGTGTGTCTCGATAGTTGAGATAGTTTCTTTTGTTACCATGTTGCTGCCAATCACTCCTATCTCCCAGCTGTTGCCCAGGAACACCTTTCCTGTTATCGTCAGTAGCGGCCTTTCCCAGCATCCTTGTTTACCCGGAACTTCAGTGGCGTACCAATCACATGGTAGGTACTGCAGTGTTACCTTCTTTGTTTCTCCTTTTGCAGGGCCACTTGTTATGTACCTGAATGCTTCAGCATGTAAACTGGTCTTGTGATAACTTAGATAGGTCTTGAGGAAGTTGTTTTCATATGGGTATGAGTCTCGTGTTTTCCATGTCATGTGCACTACTGTTCCTTGAAATCTTCCTTTTGTTTGGAACAGGGCCAAATATATTACGCACTGTGCTGTTTTTTCATCTATTTCTGTGGCAACAAATGTTCGTGAAGCGCTCATGGCGTATGGTATTAATGAGCAAACGTAACAGCTATCCTCAGTTGTCTGTTTACCAATGCGGGTCATGTGTTGGTACCATATGTTGTTTGTGACGTGTGCTGAGTCTTGTACATAATTATCAATACCTTTATTGTCTGAGTATGTGCTGCGTTTAACTCTATTTTGCTTTGGTGCAAAATTACTATTACCACCTGACGTATCACCTGTTGCAGCAGGGGACGGGGGTATATTAAGTTTGGGTGCAGCAATAAAATCAATATCATAGCTGTACTGCCAGACAGAAGCAGCCAAGAACCCGGTGATCATAAAAATCCCTATTATTTTTATTACATATGCTAATTTCACCGTCATTTTGCTCTTACCTTGCTGCGGTCCTGGCAGCTTATTCTTGCGACGTTACAGTTGCCCGCCTGAAAATTCTCAAAAGTGCTGGTTATTAGATGTTAGTTTTGTTACTTTTAAGCTCTCCCTATCAAGTAGTCATTCAGTGCCCAGGCGAAGAGCTGCTCCCACGCTACTCTAAGTGATGGGTCTCTTATCACTGGCAAGTATGGGCGGAGGTGGGGCATGTGATATTCTATGGCCAGGAGGAAGGCTGTGTAGTATACACGTACCCTTCTCCTTTTTAAGTATGTTGGCCTCTTTATTTCGTATACAAATTGGTGTGACAATTCTTCTGGGTAGTTATCGTCTGGCAGCACCATTTACACCTGCACACTGAATTTGTTAATTAGTTTTCTTAACAATACAATATTACGCAGTTCCTGTATGTGCGAGAGAAAAAAGAGAACATTCACGTGTTTACATGTGTATTAGTGCAATCATGTCCTTCAGTTTTAGTTACAACTGTACTTAGCAGTCTATGGGGGGGGGTTTGTGCTCAAATGGCGGAAGTATTTTTACTCTTTGAGCGAGTGATCATGGGGTGGGCAGTATGGGGATCACTCCCTTCTTCGTCAGTTATTGTCTCCGAGGGAACAATTTGGTGGTTGTCTGTGGTTGAACTTTCTTCCGCTGTAGGGGATGTGGTTGCTGTTCTTCCAATTGCTCTGTCGTTGGCGCTGGGGCGGGTCTGCAGTTTGTAGATCTTTACGTCATGTAGGTGATTCCAAGCACGCTTATCCTTTAGTTTTACTGCTCTTGTTGATACGTCCTCTACCAGATGGGGGCCAGTGAACCTCTTCTCATGCCACCTTCTATTGAAATTGCGAAGTAGTACGTGGTCACCTTTGGCAAGTTTGCAGGAGTTCTCCTTTCCCAATTCCGTACTTTCGTCTTTTTCTTGATTGCTGGTGGACCCGCCCCGTATGCGCTCGAGCTGTTGAGACACAAACACGACACTAGTAATCAAAGAAGACACATATTGATACATTTCATCACCTAACACATTCGCTGAACTTTCGTGGTCGGTGAATGCCCTTGACGTTGGTGTTAGGGGAAGGCGCATTTGGCGTCCAGTAACCACTTCGTGTGGGGTGAGGTGGTGATCGGACCCTGGCCTGTTTCTAAGTTCAAACAATGCTAACGGGAGGCAATACAACCAACTTTTCTTTGTTGTTTGTTGTATTTTAGCAATTGCCTCCTTCAATAAGCCATTTAGGCGTTCACATACACCATTAGCCTGTGGGTGGTATGCACATGCAAATTTGTGTTTAATGTTCAGCAGGGATGTGATATGCTGGAACATTTCGTTTGCGAAATGGGGCCCATTGTCTGATCTTAACACCTCGCACACTCCCCATCTGGGGAAGACCTCCCTTACTATGAATTTAGCTGCTCTAAACGCATCAGGGTGTGAACAGGGCCCTGCTTCAATCCACCTAGAAAATGGGCATACTACTACAATCATATACCTATTGCCTTGACAGATGTTGATCATATCAACATAGTCAATGTGAAGGTGCCGAAAAGGCCCTTCTGGCCGGGGTATTGTACCTCTTATCACTTTTAAAGTATGGCCGGCCGTAAACTGTTGACATGTGAGGCAATTGCTGATAAAATTTGACACATGAGAGGTTAACTCGGGACAAAACCAATCTTCTCTAATTCGTGCTGCAATTATTTCCTTGCCTGTATGGGCAGGGTGATGTAATTGGCTCAGGGCGGTATTTAACAGTGCCAACGGTATTACAACTTTCCCAGTGCCACCTTGGCGCCATAGTGCGTCAGTTGGTGACATTGTGCATCCTCTTTTCACCCATACTTCTTTTTCGGCCATTGGTGCAGCCGCTTGTAGCTCCATAATCTGTGTGGCTGGGAGATGGGTGTACCCTTCTCTTATTAACATCTCCCTCGCTATTCCCCTCCCTCTCCCTCTCTGTGAGTCGGTGGGGTTCCATATCTCACCAAAATATGCAGCATATTTCGCATGTGCGTCTGCTGCAGCATTTCCTTTTGATACATAGTCTTCTCCATTGGTGTGTGCGGTGCATTTTACTAGGGCTAGTTCTTGGGGATCGTTTATTACTTCAATTAGTTCAGCCAACAAGAGGGCATGTTGTACTGGAGTGCCATCAGCTCTCCTAAACCCTCTTCTTCTCCATTTTGATAGCCCTGAGTGGACAGTGGATGTAACATATGCACTGTCGGAATATATGGTTATTCTTTTATTAAAACTTTCCTTTAATGCCAATATGAGTGCAACGAGTTCCGCCGCTTGAGCAGAGTAATGCTGTGGTAATTGTACACACTTCATAGCCACACACACCTGCGCCTCCATCATTTTTACTACAGCTGCCCCAGTCCTTCTAATCCCATCTCCTTGATCAATAGTTGATGACCCATCAATAAACAAAAGCTCACCTCCCTCTAGTGCGTTTTCTTCAACTTTCCTAGTACATGAGTATAGTTCAGTTACTTGGGTGCAGTCGTGGGCGTAATCTCCTTCTTCAATTACTTCTGCTAGGAACCTTGCAGGGTTAACCGTGCTACATCTAACAATTGCTAGTTCAGCTTTGGACAAAATAATCTCATAACCTGATGCCCTCTGTGTTGTTAGTGTGGACTTAGGTTTATTCAATATCGCAAATAGTGCATGTTCCACAAATAGTGTAGTTGGACACCCCATAGTTATTGCTGATGCTTTTTCTACTGCAAAAGCAGCTGCAGCGAGACCTTGTTCACAAGAGAATTGGCCTAACATTATAGGGTCTAAGTGACCGCTGTAAAATGCTACTGGTTTATAGCCCATGCTAGTTTTTTGGGCCAATACTGCTTTCATCACTGCTGAGTCGCAATGTGAGAAAATAAAGAAGCGCCGCTCATAGTCTGGGGATGCCAGTACTGGAGCAGTTGATATTGCGTCTTTTAATTCGTCAAATGCCTCCCTCATTTCCATAGTCCATCCCAACTTTTTCTCCCCTTTATTTGCTTCCTTCAAACCCTCAAGCAGGGGTCCTATGTATGAGCTGTAATCAAATACCCATGCTCTACAGTAGTTGCACAGCCCCAAAAATTGCTGTAGTTCTCTCACAGTCTGTGGCACGGGAGTGCTTGAGATGGCCTGTGCTCTTTGTGGTGCAATCCTTCTTCCATGTTGAGATATCAGTTGGCCAATGTAAAGTACCTGTTCCTGACAGTATTGTATCTTTTCCATGTCTACCTTATACCCCTTCTCAGCCAATATTGTCAACATTTTTAAGGAGTCCTGTCTACATTTGCTTTCGTTTGTACTACAAATTATTATGTCATCCACATACTGTAACACTGTGCTTTCCACCTCAACGTTACCCAAATCCATCTGTATTACTCTATTGAAAATTGAGGGTGATTCACAATACCCCTGTGGTAATCTGGTATGTTTCCACTTTGTATTTCGGTAAGTAAAGCTTGTCAAATCTTGTGAGTCTGGGTGTAATGGTATTGAGAAAAAAGCATTTTTAAGGTCAATCACTGTAAAACGCGATGCTTCTGCCGGAATGCCACACAATATTGTGGCCGGGTTTGCTGTTACTGGATACTCTGCTTCTACTATGTTGTTCAAGGGTCTGAGGTCCTGTATGAAGCGCCAAGACCCCCCTTTAGCCTTGCGCACCGGGTACACAGCTGTGTTACATGGTGATTCTGAGGGGACCAATATGCCATTGTTTATAAGGGCCGTTATGGTTTCATATATGCCCTCATCTGCCTCTTTTGACAATGGGTACTGTTTCACTCTTGGTAATATTGCACCCTTTTTCAACTTTATCCTTACACCCCCTATGCTTTTTATGCATCCTACGTCATAAGGGCTAATAGTCCATAATGATTTGGGAACCTTTGACATATCCTCCTTAAAAAATGGGACTGGGGTGCCTGCGGGTGCCTCAAGTGCCATTGCAATTTTCTGTGCTACTTGTTTGTGAGCCACTCTTAGCCATATTTCTACGCTCATCATGAACACCATTTCATTTTCTTCCTTTTCTTCTGAGAACAGCTCTTCGTCTGACACCTGGGTCAGCCTACACCCTTCTGCTAGTGCTATCACCGCCCTCCAAGCTCTCCCTTCGTTATCTTGGGCGTGCACAGCAACATAATCAGCTGTTGCAATAATGCTCTCAATGTCCACTGCAAACACCTTCCCTTCTAATTCATTACCTGGTGTTTCTGGTCGGAATAGATAGGCTGCTGGTCTCCTCCATATTTTCCCTTCTATCCCTGGCATCCATGCAAATGCCATGTCAGTGCCATATTGAAATATCTCGCCATCTACTGGCTCCGCCCTAATCGCTGTCTGTCCACAGTATGCTTGCAAAATCTGTCGTGCTGCGAGCATGTTAATCCCTGGAGTAGAGCAAATTATGCCATCCTCTGTAAACGAGATGGTCATGTTCAACCTGTTCATTATGTCCCTCCCCAGTATATTTACTGGCGAGGCACTATAATACAAAAGTGGAACCGACAGATCATAATCTCCAATAGATAACGGAACGTTATCAGTAAATGGAACCAACCCTTTAGCCCCAGAAAATCCTTGGGTGTTCATGGCTTCGCCTGACATCTTAAATTTACCTTCCCTTATGCAAGACCGGGTCGCCCCGGTGTCAACAAGGAATGATAATTTTTTGTCACCTATCGTTACCTCTATGCGTGGCTCCTCCGCACTATTAGGTGTTACTGACAGGATGGGACACACCAAGGCCGTCTGTGGGCTGTCCTATTGGGGGTACAATGATTGGCCATTCCCTGTGTAAGGGTTGTGTCCCAACACCGTCACCCCACCCAATTGTGTTCGTTCATTTTGTGGTGGTGGTTGTATTAACGCTACTTGTTGTTGTGGCGGTGAATAGGTTTGTTGCTGTTGTGGTTGTTGTGGTTGGCCACTCCCTTGTTGTGACATCTGCTGCTGTTGTATGCCCTGCTGTTCGTGTGATGCCCTAGGTTGTGCTTGCTCATTCCATGCTGGTGTTCCTGGCCTGACCCTACATGTACGTGACATGTGTCCTAATATTCCGCAGCTCCAACACACGGGTGGTTCCCTGTTTTGCCATGGGAAGCTCCCTGCGTTGTCTTGGTATACGGGTTGCCCTGTGGAGTAGTTATTCCTGAGTCCCCCAGCCTGTTGTTGGGTATTATACCCATATCCTCTCCCTCTCATAAACCCTCCTCTCCCTCTGTTATAACTATAATACCCAGTTCCTTGCATTGGGTACCCTCCTCCCATGCTCGGTGTGTGTAATTGCAGAGGCGGCACTTGCTGTATTACACCTTGTGGGGGCGCTATTTGAGCTGGATCTTGTGCAGCCACTACTTGCGTTGGGCTTTGGGTCATTGGTGTGGGTGTAGTTATTAGTGCCCCTTCCATTGTGTATTTAGTAAGTTTTTTCTGTACTAATTTGGCCTCTTCTGTTTTCCTGTCCTCCTCCTTTTGTTTCATCTTTCCTTGCCATGTCCTGCAGTGATGTACTATAGTCAGTTGTATTTCTGGCCATGGTTTTGCTTCCATTCCTACTACTTTCTTTAGCTGTTTCTGAACTCCTTCTGGGAGCCCCTGTACTAGTATATGATAAAATATGGCTGGTGTCTTGTCCCATTGTTCTCTAGTCTCCATGCGCCACTTCTCTTGAATGTCCTGGATATAATCAACAGGATCCTCATTTTCACCCATCTTACGGGAAGTAATGGCTCCTATGTCTGAGGTGTCTGGGTACTGCACTCTCAGTGCCTGCCACAGCGCATGTCTGCAGTTTGCAAATGGTGCCCCATCATGCGATGTGTTTGTTATTGTTACCCCATGGAATCCCGCTCTTTTCCAAATGTCATCCGCTCTATCCCCTAATATTGATATTAACAGGCCCTTCACATCTCCTACTGCTAGTTTCTGTCCTGCGGTGTGTTTTTCCATTTCATATATCCACTTACCCGCACCTCCACTTAGTGAGGGGAGCCTACATTTTATATTTTCCTTATCCGTATGTTTCCAAGGTACATATTGTGGTCTAACCCCTCCTCTCTCCAGCAGTGGCATTAAATTCTGTCTTGTGTCACCCTTTACGCTCCATGATATTGAGTCTTCACACTCCTCCTCTTCCCCCATTTCTTTTACTGCTTCAAATTCTTCCTTACTACCTCTGCCCCTACCTCCCTCTTCTTCCTTTCCCCTTCTTTCATCACTTCCTGTGTTCAATAAGGGTATGTTTATTTGTCTGTCTTGCCTGCGACTAGGGAGGTCCCTAAGCCGACATGCATACGGTGTAAGTTCGTTCATGAAGGGCGCGAGCTTTATTCTGTGCAGAGAGCGTGCGGTGGTTGAACACGTAGGTAGTGACGTGGGAGGGCGGCGTGATGGAGATGTTGGTGGCGTGGTTTCATTGGTTTGTGTTTCCTCTATTCTTTTCGTTTCCTCCTTACTTCTCTCCAGCTCCTCCCCTCTTCTACTTATCCAGGGCGAATCTATGTTTGTTCTAGTGAGGTACAGTTTATCTAAGCTTTCCCTTTCACTCCTTCTTCCATCCTTCTCCACTCCTTCTTCCTCCTCACTGCAAAAATCATTTATAAATTCCACCCCCCACTCTGCCTTTTTTCCTTTTATTGTTACTGTTTTTAAATCTATTAGGTCTCTTTCTCCCCTTTCGTTTTTACCAACTGTCCCCCCTAGTGCTGATGTCGTTGCTACCTCCCTACTTTTATATACATCTCCCCATCTTTCACTCTCTTTACCCCTCCCTTCTCTTCCTTCTTCACTTCTTTCCTCCATTTCCCTACTATTTTCCTCTCTTTTCCTTTTTAATTCCTCCATTACTTCGTTGCTCATCTGTTCCAATATCCTTTCATCCTCCCTCTTTCTTTCCCATTTCACCCTTTCTCTTTCTACTATACTCTCTATTACCTTCCCCTCTTCATATTTTTTAGCTGTCTCAGATATTATCCTCCTCCTCCATATTTCCATTTCTTTTTCCTTTTCTTCTTCTTCCTTCTTCTTCTCTCTCAGCACTACTCTTGATACCCTATCTGCTGCTGCTTTTACCCTTTCAGCTTCTCTCTTTTGTTCCTCGCTTCGTTCCCTTAATCTTTCCAATTCGTCCTTACCTTCTTTCCTTTTCCTCACTCTCTCTCTTTCCTCCCTCTCAAGTTGTTTGATCAGTTCATTCTGCTCTTCCCTTAGTTTTGCTAATCTTTCCTCCAAAATCTCTTCCTTCTGCCGTAGTAGCTCCTCTCCCCTCATTTCACTCTCTCTTTCACTATCCTCGTTTGTTCTCCTTACCGCCTCCCTTTCTTCTCCAGTTAGTGAGCCTCGTAATTTCAACAATATCTGTGCAGCTACCCACTCATCCTCTCCTATCTCTTCAGTCTGCTCTTCTCTAATCCTCCCTTCCCCCATTGGTATCTTCCCATGAGCTACATATGGTGGAGGGCTGTATGCCGGGTTTGAGTATCCTTCAGCCGCCCTTAACCGTCCTTCTATTTCTCCTAATTCTCTTAAAGGGTACAACCCTCCTCCCTCTGTTTTCACTCCCGGTGTTATGGGTATCTCATTGCTCGGTTCCTTTTTTATGTCGTCTAATTTATCAATCTTTTCTCCTCCCCGTCTTTCGTTCCCCGTATTCTTTGTGCTTTCGCACTCCTTTTCCCCACCCGTTCCTTCTTTCTTAATCTCCTTTTCTTCCGGTGTTTCCCCCATAGTGAACATTCCATTTGGTCCTGGTCGAGACCCCTGGAACATCCTCCATAAGTTAAACACCTCCACGTGGTTTGCCAACTTCTTCCCCTTGTATGTATTGTGCAGATGGTTCAGTAGTGAGTGTTGGGCATATGGATCGAAACTACCATTAGGCGGCCATGGTGTTAACATTTTGTTGTCTGTCCCCTGGGTCCACTCTATGCTGTACTTAATTAACTTCTCCCTGTGTGGTGGCAGTGTGGTGCATATGTGCTGTAGTGGGGTAGTGAGGGTGTTCCCCCACCCTCCCGACCCTCTCCCCGATAACCCTCTCCCGGATGACATGGTTGTACTCCCCTTGTTACCCTTCCCCTTACTACCAATTTACAATATACAACCTTGTATTGCTTACCTCGCCCCGCAAGTGTGGGGACTTACGACAATCCTTTGACAATTATGCAATAGCAATAAATGTGATGTTATATTATATTCCTTCCCCTACGGCCCCCTGCGGCCGAAGCGCACGCAGCCCCCTGCGGCTGCGTACCCCTTACGACGATCTTATACAGTTGTCCTGTTTCTCCGTTCTCCTCCCCCTTTTACACTTGCCGTGGCCGGCGTTCTCCGTGCACAGCCACGCCCCTTTCCCCTTCTTCTTCCGATCCACTGGTTTATAGTTTATCTCCGTATCAGTTCCTTTATCATACTTCTCCTCCCCACCACTCTCGAACCCAAGGTTCCTGGTGCTCACGATATCCTATTAAATCCCTACTGGTGACGTCACCGATTTCTTCGAGCTACTGGTATATTCGTGTTATGTTCTTTAAGTTCAAAATACACTTGTAATCTACCCCGCTAACCCTACAGCTGTCTTCCTGTCTCTCCTGGAACAAGGTAATCTCATCAATACTATAACCGGACTGCGCACGCTGCGTCGCCTCGCGTGTGATACGCCCCTCAACAGGAGGGCTTAACCAGCCAATTATCTTCCGTTTTGGGCAACTACGTAACTAGCCACCGGCCACAGGGAAACGTCATCTACCTATCGAGTTTCTTGCTCGAACAATAGGGAACCTCATCTACTCATTCAATAATAAATATCAAATCGTAGGAAACCACACACCCATCCTCACACGTAGTCGCGATTTAGGCCAATCAGTGTCTTACGAGCTGCTGCACGTGATGTTTTCGTGCCCCTCCCCCCTCTTTCGCGTAACGTTAGCCGCCTGCTTTCGCACTCGTTCCGCTACCATTCATTCCATTAGTAACACTCAACTAAACCCTCGCCACTTTACAATTCCTCCCTCCTCCCTTATTTACTTCCTCCCCCTCCCTCACAATTTCGCATTGCTTGTTGTGCGTGTCATGCTCACCAAGTTCTCTCGATGCAGGGCCGCTCGACTGCGTGCACCCCTCCAAGCGGCTCGCCACCTCCCCTCGTCTGGACCACGTCTGGACACTCGCCGACCGCGGGCGGGATACTTCTCAACCGGCTCCCGAGGGCCAATATCCGGATTGCGCTGTCCGGTCCTCTCGCAGCTCCGCGATGGTCCTGTAGTCCTCAGAAGGGGGCAACGGCAGAGGGGGCCGCGCCGCCGGGCCTCCTCGCAACGGGAGTGCCTGGAAAAATTAAAAATAAAAGTCGATCTTAAACAGATCTCAGCAGTGCCTCCAACTTGTCGGGGGGAAATTCTGCCGGGGTCGGCCGGGCCGCCCGCGGACCTCCGGGCAGGGAGGCCCCAACTCCTCCCGTGTATATCTCGGATCGAGACAGAGTATGAGGCACACACAAGGAGCAAGGCAACTTCTGCTGTTTATTATGCAAACGGCAGGGATGGGTCAAGGAGCGCACGCGTTCGCCCTGACACACACACAATCGTGGGGCTCGCAGGCCCTTTTTACTGTAATATGACGCGCTACTTGCGTCACTTCAAAAAGTTAACAAAAACCTACCGCCACTCATAATTGGTTGCTAGAGTGGTAGGGTTAGTATAGTACACATATAGAGAATGATATTAGTGGTCAAGGTGTAGTCAGGTGGTATATCTGGGTTGTCCCTTCAATTAGATACATAAGAATTGTTACATGAAGACCCCTGAGGATTGGCTAATGTTAATGACGTGTGAGATAAGAGCCCCATGTTCTGATTGGTGCATCCGTGAGCTCCCCAGCCTGGGACCACCGTTGTTCCCAGCTCTCGGTGTACCCGTGTTTGCAACAATGTTTCAATATGGGTACATGCAGACAATGTGAGGATTTATTTATAGGTGGGAGCTGACCGTTCCCACTGTAGCAGGTGTCCATGGAGCCTTTCAAGTGTCCCGGCCTGTGTCTCGTAGTGCGGGACCCAGACGCCCTGTCTCTCCTGGGTTTTGGCATCTCGTCAGGTTCGGCTTGGTCACGTGAGGCGGGACCGTGTTTGAGGCAGAATTCTGCACAATTAATATTGTTTTTCCACTGTGTGTCTGGTTTAATTTGTAGATATGATTCTAACGTTGGTACGCGGAGTGCAAGGTTGCAACATCGTGCCTTTGATGATTTGTTCTTGGATGTGGGTTTGCAACATTGCGACCTTGGCTGGGTGCTCCACCAGGCTCATTCTGCAGGATCAGCAACCTGACTTTTGCTTTGTTAATGTCCACGGAACTCTTGCTTGAGGCCTACTTGGGCCTGGTGCATAAGTGATCCATTTCGTGCATGGGTGCTTTAGATTATAGTGGCATATATTTCCATGACCAATATCGTGTTTCCATTATACCTCTCACGGTGGTAACGGGTTTCAAGGGAAGCATGAGCAAGCGTTTATAGATGAGTTCATGATGCGTCTTGCGTTTCTGTACTCTGAAAGCCTATGTAAAAATAATAAAGATGCACGTCCGTGAATATGCCTGTCGCCTACGTCAGAGCACTGAGTATATTCTTCGTGTAGATTGGTGTGGGAATGTTAAGTGTGTATATTTATACAGATGTGCTTCCCGTTGTCTAGGTCGTCATGGCATCTCTAACGACGTGTGGTTTTTAGTCTAGCTGATCCGAGCCGCAGGTGTCGGCACGGTCAGTGCGGGCTGCTGGGCAGGCAGGTGGACACATCCGTATGTTCCTGTACCATGGTACCTGGTCGTCTGGTAACTGGACGAACTCTTCTCGCGGCGGGTGTCTGGGCCGTGACCCTCTAGGCCAAGCTCGAGAGGTGAAGGACGGGAGCCTGGTCTTCCATTCTCCCACTTCAATCCTTTAACATTAACATTAACATATGTCTCTGGCCTAGAATGCTAGTTATTGCTGTTTGTTCATTCGGAATCTTCAAGGCCTAAGAATGAAGACTGCAATCCTTGTTCCCTTCCTGTCTTGAAGCGCTTTGAAGCACTTCACTTGTGTATAAGCGCTTTACAAATGAACAATTACAATTCTAATTAATGACGACGGCACTAGAATTTTTGAAAGCAGAAAGATGAAAAGCATTTTTTAAATGTTTCTTTTGTGTATGTTCTTTTTTGTAACCTTTGCTTCCTTAGACGGCAATGTCGTCCACATTGCTGGTTGCTTTTGCTGAAATTGTTCAAACTCTCATTCATTAATAGTCAACCTGTGTCCTATTTTCAGCAAAATTGTGTGTTTGAACTTTCTGTACCTGATCAGATCGAATCTCTGAAAATTCACATGTACTTTATCACAGTGTCTAAAATGAAACGATTCCTGAATGGCCAGATTGTGTTTTCTATGTGTACAGAAGCAGAGCTATTATGATTTTCATCGCTAAACCGCTGACCTTCATAAGTCTCTACTCACGGTTTCATTTCTACCAAAAGAAATACATTGTCCTTTCAATTTACAGTTGCAATGTCAAGGGCAGTTAAACAGCTTCTTCGCAGAGCCAGACATCTGAACATTTACATTTGGTTCGCACTGCACCCAGTCACCCAGAGACAGCAGCCTTTGGGATAAAAATCACTTTCATTTTTGTGATGGTTATTAACCAGAACAAACATATTCACTATCGCCTTACTAATCTGCATCTTTCAAATAACAAATTAAGTTGCTTTTGTATGGAACCAGTTTGTGGCCTAATTCCCCACAAAATAAACGTGTCAATGTGTGTTTATTAAGGAACTTAAAAATATTTCTTGCACCATGCTCTTTCATTAGATGGCAGAACTTAAATTGCACCGCATGAAAATAGTTTCCTGCATCAATATGTTAATGGTATCCCAACATACGGTGACAAATCTATGGTATTCGTCCCTTAACCCGAGGGGGAGCCACCCCCTTTGAGGCTAGAGAGGTGAGCCCCGCTCAGCAAAGACCCTCCACATGGGTCTGGGCAAGTGTTAACTCACAGGACTGCCTGTCATACCCAGTCCCTTGTTTTCCTTCCAATTGGCTTCAGGTAATGCTGAACAGAACACGACACCTGAAGAGACACAAAACGCCCCTTTGAAGGTAAGCCAGTATGTAAAAGGAACAAACAGATCATGTAAAGGAGAAGAGAGCTGTATGCAGGGAAAGCCCTCTGACATAGGTATGTCTTCAAGGGGCTGAGCAGTGTGGAACGGTGGAGCCTCTAGCAGCCCACAAGAGTTTGAACGCCAGATGAAAACGCTTGAGGCTCGGCGTAGTGTACAATGGGGAAGCCGCTGTAAGGACAGAGTCCCGGAAACCATCCTGTTTGGTGGCGTGGCCGCAAGAAAACTGGGTTGGACCTGGGGCCCGATCAACAATGCCGAAACCATAAGTATGGCGGAGGGAATGAAACCTCCCACCAGCAGACATATGCCAACTGCACAGGAATAATAAGATACAGAGAGACACTGTTCAATAGAGGCGAGAAAGCAGAGAGAGAGAACCAACAAAGCAGGCACATCCTGACGCCAACCCTGTGAATCCACCCGCATTGAGAGAAGGTACCGGGGTGGATCAGGAAAGGGGAGTCAACAGGGACTATGTGAACTGTGTGAGAGAAACTGCAATATTGATTTTGGGACACTGAGAAAGCATGAACATGTATATGGGGAGACACCAAGAGGGGTCTGATATGATATAAGTAACTGATAACGCGCCTGTACACAAGTGTTTCTAGGCGCGACAAGATAAGGGAGGGAACAGAGAGAGGACAAGACAATTGTACTAGGCCTTGTGTCATTCAGATTGTGCAAGTGTGAAAACGAGAAGTGCAAGGGGAAAGGGAAGGGGGATGTGCAAGGGAGAGGGGAGGGGAAACAGGGCAGCAATGCTCTGAGTAAGTGCAGCCAGGTCAGCATGGCTATGGGTAGTGCAAGTAGACAAGGGATTGTAGGGGTACAGATACAGCCCCTAAGTGTGTGATAGGCTCTGAGGCAGTGCAAGGATGACAAGAAAGAGCCTGGTACCCAGTCAGACTCTGAGGGTAGCCAAGCAACCAGTTACTACAGCAGACAGGTAGGCCAGGTAGGTTAGCAGAGGAGGGAGAGAGAGAAAGCAGAAGAGGAAAGTTTTGAGCTGCTTCCGGAAACTTCAGGTAGTCCGGCTCAGGTTTGAGCGGGGCAGGAAGGCCATTCCAGAGAGCGGCACCTACAGCGGAGAGAGATCTACCCCCACTCGCTGCCTGGAGAAGAGTCTGACCCATAGAGAGTTGGAGGTAGCTGAGCGAAGGGCTCGAGAAGGAAGGTATTTTGGAAGAGCGGATTGGATGTAGTGCGGGTCCTGGCCCCAGAAAGCCTTGTGGACAATGCAAAGGGTCTTGAACTTGATCCTTGCAGCCGCTGGGAGCCAGTGGAGAGATTTCAGGGCTGGAGAGATACAGTTCCTGGGCTTGAGGTCAAAGATAAGTCTTGCTGTCTTGTTCTGCTTTAGTTGCAGAGGGCGGAGAGTAGAGGAAGGCAGAGTCTCGGGATGATAGTTCAGGGGCAACGTGCTAGCCCTGGAAGAAATACGACACAGAGCAACACAGGTTCGAACACCGGGCCCACGCGTAGAAATCTCTGGGTATTAAGTGCGTTATAAATAACCTATCACATCATATCATTGGGAAAGAGGCTATTGCAGTAGTCCAGCCTAAGGAGAAGCAGGGCTCTGTAGATAGTGAGCTTCTGGGGGAAAGTGAGAAAGGGAAGAGTCCCTTGGAGCAGGTGCAGCTGGTAGTGGAACTTCTTGGTGACGTCCGAGATGTGAGGAGAGAAAGAGAGAGTGGAGTCGAAGATGACACCAAGGTTTTTTGCCTCACAGCAAGTTGAACGAATAGGGCCCAAGTACAGCGTTTAGAGTGAGAGAAGAAAAGCAGGAGCAGGGGTCCCAACGAGATGGATCTCCATCGTAATGGCATTAAGGCAGAGATTGTTGGAGGCACACCAATCCTGAATTGCGGATAGACAGTCAGGAATGAGCGAGATAGGAGAGGAGGCTGAGGGGCGCCTGAAGGAAAGCTGAGTGTCATCCACATAACACTGAAAGTTAGAGGAGAAGGTAGAGATATGGTGGGGCAAAGAGGGCAAGTAGAGGTTGAAAAAACAGGGTGAGATGTTAGAGCCCTCAATATTGTCAAATATTATCATTAACTAGCACCGGCTTTCCTTTGCAAGAGACTTTGAGAAACTCTTTGAATTAAGCCTGAGCAATAGCTGCAGGAATCTTATAAATACAAATGGGAAACCGGTGGAGAGACCCCAGGGGTCATTGTATCAAATCATTGAAAAGGGTATAGAATTCCTCAGCAAAGACAGAGTAATATATAAAGAATCTGAAGGATTCAAATTGAAAGGAAGACGATTAAAAGATCACTGCTGAAAGGAATAGATAGAAGGAGGATGTTGACAGGTCTCACCAAGCCCTGGAGACCAAAGCTCTAACGGCCTCATCACGAGTTGGCCGGTAGCCCGGGCGCTATTAGGATTTGCCGCGGATTTGCCCCCAGCTGAGAGCTGGCGGGAAATCCGCCAAAGCCATGATCTGGCAGACCCTTAAATGCAGCGGTAATAGCGCTACCGCCGCATTTAAGGGTTACCGCCGGACTCGTGATGAGGCCCTAAATCTGTAACATGAGCTACAGAAGCTCATAAGATAAAATAAGAAAACCCGGATAAATATCCTATACTGAGTTTTTCCCATTTATTGGAGCTAACAGAACTTTATATGATTGGAAAACCCTGAGACAAAGCCCAAGAAATACAGCTAAAGTGAAGGTGCCTGAATTTGTAGATTCTGGCAGTGTTTATTTTATTAGTTCTAGTGTTAGGGCCAGGTGAGAGTAGGTTTTTGGACAGAGGACATTTTCTTTTGGATTTTTTATGATGGACGAGCACGCTTAGTTTGTTAGGTAGGGAAAACCCCCGTAGCAATAGGGCGAGTTAGGCATTTTTCTTATTATTAGAATAAAAACCTTGAAAATGTCCACCATGTATCTGACTCCTTTCTCTGGTCCACCACAATACCTAATCGTCTTTTTGGTGGAAGCTGCACCACTATCAATTTGTCCTTGAAGTATCCTCTGCATATTTACAGTTTCTGCTAAAAAAATCTGTGCTTTTGCTATGCTCTTGTAGTATTTACCCTTTAAAACGTTATTGAAGGTGCCCCTGCTAGCTTTGGGCTGCACCATCCCTACTTGAATGCTATCAGTCTCTATGATTTCTTTCAGATTCCCGTCTTTCCTTTTAGACTCAAATGTCCATATATCTTTAAAAATCTGATCAATAACTGTAAATAGGCAGTAACGCACGGTAGAAAGGAAACATATAGATGCTTGCTACAGAGGAATATATAGCTTGGCAAGGATGGCCATGATAGGAAAATGGACGCTGGCTCATGCCAAATTCAGCTAAACTACCTCAGAGACAGACCAAGGCTGCAGAATCAGGTGAGGCCGGAAAGCTCTGTGTGCAGAACAACAGTAAGGCTATGCTGGCCTAAGACCAAGGATGCTATTTTAAGGAATAATTGCCAGGTACTAGGGGAGTTAACCAGGATAAGTTAAAAATGAAGGACACATTCCTCTTAGATTAAAGAAGACGAAAGCATCTACAACGGCCAAAGTATTGGACAACTAAAAGTGTATGAACTCTATGCAAGGTAGAGTGAGCAAGTCTCTAGAGGCCAAGATGAGCAACAGCACCCTGCATAATTGAACCAAATAACAGTAAATAAGAGGCTGAAATAGACAAATTTGTGGTCTCTTCACATGCGACTCAGAAGTCGAAGACAAGGCGTATTCATTAGAGCGTTAGATTAAGATAGTGATGTACTCACACTCCCTTGAATGGTCCAGAACAGTAAATAGGCTACGAGGTCAACTACAGATGGAAGTCTTTGGCTTATGGCCAACCGATGAGAGATGATAAACTAATTGGGAAAACGGAGAGTAGGCTGACGGGATCCAAACACCTAGGTTTTGTTTCATGTACATGCTGCTAAAGAGCTGAAAGTCTAAGGTTGAGAGAGCATGCCAACCAATCAGTGGATTTAAGTGGCAACCTAACATACAATGTTGTATAGAGCAATTCACTGCCATTTTGTCTGCCATAATCAGTACTTTACGTATTTAGAGGTAGTTCAAGGCGTGCCCTACAGATAAGGGGCAGTCAATGAGGTATTAACCCATATGTATTCTATACGCAGATATGTTCCCTTAAACCAATCCCTTCCCTCAATAGGTTTTATAATTTGCCACTTAGAATGACATCATAAATGATGCATTTTGGGGTATAAGACTTCTGTGTAATCAGGGTTGTATGTGAGTGTGCATGAATCAGACTGATGCCTGTCAGTTCTCCCTGCTTTATTAAATGAGAATAAAGTAGTACTTTGCCATATTCCTTGAGTCTGCCTGATTATTTGGTCTGAGATCATTATTTGTAATCATTATTTGTAATTCCATCCAGCACATAAGACGCTTCAAGGTGCTAGAGCACAGATTGCTTTGTACTACTGTACTCTGATAGCCTACTGTTCCATAGTTCAGCCCACGGAAAAGGTAATCCAGGGTCATAAAGTCCACACAATTTAACTGGGTGGCTTTAGCACTTCCTGAGCACAACACACAACCAAGCATGACATTTTATTGGCAGACTATGGATCTTTGATGCTGCCTCAGATATTTTTCATAATTCCAAATATACTCAGAATATGCCTTCTTTCAAATATCCAGGCTGATGACCCAGTTTAATGGACCCACATGCGCTCAAGCTGTCACACACATTCCTTTCCCTTGCTACAGCACAACCTCCTATTGGATGTTGCTCTTGCACCCGCTTCCCCTTCCTCTTACCTTATGCCAACTTCTTTCCCTCCACAGACTAAGGACTAGACACTACAGGCGGGGGCACAATACAGACTTCGAGACAAGTGAGATGGGGATTTGGTGCAGTATAAAAGCAGATTGAGATAACATAACAAAACAATGTTTCTCCTCTGGTTGCTCTCTCTGTATTATATCATAGAAACCTGTTTGTATCATATTTAAAACCTTTTTTTCAGACACCCAATGCTAAATGATTGCTATTATTTGATTCCCATTTTTAACCTATTAAAAGGTTGGATCCTATTTTGATTTTTCCTGAGTTAAAAAAATGCAAACACCCAACTAGTGACCTTGGCAAGCGACTCTGTTCTTTCTTCCTTTGTGGCATATGTTTAGGACAGGTCCAAGTACTGACCATGTTATGCTCTGATGTTCACTCAAGATGAAGTCATTATAACTAACCTCAGCAATAAATCAGCTGACCACCGATGCCTAGGGAAGTTCTCAGAAGGTGATTTCACAGCTTGCTCCAGCAGGAAATATTTCTCCCAAGTTTGCGGGTCACAATGAAGAATTGCCAGAAGTGGAACATGTAATTCCACCTGCCAAGAAGTCTTTTGTAAAACTTCATCTACTAGGGTTAATTTTGTTTTATAATTTGCTGTTTAAATACTTCTGGCTTGATCAGCAAAGTTATTTTGCTGCATTTTAGACTGTAAAGATTAATTTTATCGGTCAATTAACCAAGATTATTGCAAGCATGAATTATATTGGGAATGTTGAATGTTAAATAGAGAGCTACATACTCATACAAGAACCCAAATTAGGCATTAATTAAATGGACCCATCACATCCTGAGCATGTAGCCATGGGATCCTAATATCCAATATGCTTAATAATTGCTCTATCATAAAAAGGGCTGAAAATTGAGCCTCCTTTTTTGTTTGAACTACAACACTGTGGTCATATCTCCATGGTAGCCATAGGCTCGATGGGTTAAATATGGCAAACTGAATGAAGTTTCCATCCCTCTGCATCATTCAGCAGCCCTTTACTGCACGAGCCCCATTGCTCGTGCTGAGGAACTTAATCCACCTGCTCACAACCCATGCTTTCGTTCCATGCTTAGTTTGACCGTGTCGCATTTAAAAAATTGAAGATCTGAAGTATTCACCAGTTTAGTCAATTCAGGCCAGCTCTGCAAAGTTTGTTACAATTCATTTAAGTGTTGAAATTAGCCATGCTGGTAAAACCAGTAAAATCTAGTGTTTTGCACAGTAACTTAAATTATCACTATATGGCTATTTGCTTTTAAGAGATTCATTTTAGCATGTGGGAACTATTGGTTAGAATTATGCTCATTGCCTTATGGATGCCCCATTTGTGGAATTAAGTATAATAAGAAAGTAGACGAATTCGAAAAATGGTCTAGTGCAGGTGTCTTTAGGTCTGTCCTCTAGAGCCAAATCCACTTTCCAGATTTCATGATACCCACACAGGATGCAAGTGAATATAGTAAAACTATGTGGTTTGCTGTTTTCCTCTTCCTAACAAACATATTTGTCTCGGTGGTTGGGTGTTTACTTCCACCGAACATCACTTGTGCCTGCCTCTCCGTGGCCTGGTGTGCTCCACCGTTATATAACATTTGACCCTTAGTGGTTTGATGCTCTCCCCTACCTAAACATCACGTGTCTCTAAATGGTTTGGTGTTCCCCACTGCCTAAAAATAATGTGCATCTCTGAAGTTTGCTGTTTATTTCCCCAATGCCGGATTATCCATTAGGCCAAGTAGGCACCGACCTACGGGCCCAACTCTTTTTATGGGCCCTGTGAAAACGGATCAAAATAAAGCGGTGCAGAAAATGAAGGAGAGAATTTGCTTCCCTGATATTTCGACTGGCTAGTGGCCTCCACAGGCACTGTATTCCCCCACCTTGAAATGGTGTGTGTGGGTGTGTGTTTGGGTGTGTCAATGGTTCTTCTCTCCTATACTACGCTAGAAACATAAGGGTTATATGTGATGTATTTGCTGGAAAAAACATTGAGGGCGACTCGATATTTTGTTAAAGACACTAAACACATTCCCCAACATATTCTAGGACTGGTGCAATTCTATACACAAACTCCAGTCCTAGAATATTTGGGGAAAGTGTGCGATAGGACCTTTAACAAAAAAAAAAAGAGTCACCCCCCTAAATTACGCCATGGTAAATAACTTTCGTTCTCTGACTAGCTTGGGTTCTAGCCTATCACTCATGCATCTCCAAGACTCTTAAACAACCGGATATTTTTTGACTCTCAAAAAAATCCTTAAACCGTTTTACGATGTTGATCTCGTCATAGTTCAAGAGATTTAACCTTTGCACAAACTGTTTCACCCATCATTAGCATCAACGTGTACGATGCGTTTCCATTTCCTTCGCCACAGAATAATAATGTGTCAATGTGCTTGATTTGGTTTCTCCTCTTCTGCAGCCAAACAAATCAGTGTGTACTTACCCTAAGCAATTGCATATCAATGTGTGAGATTTGGCATTCTTCTCTTCTGCTCCTGGATGCCCAAGAAATCAACGTGATTTGGCTTCTTCTTTGCACAAACAGCAACCACACGTCAACCTGTGGGATGATTTAGGGACCGATTCGTGTAATACTTTGCATGGTAAATCTGGAATTTGCGGTCTGCTTAGTGCGCAAAACCCCTGTTTGTCGATTCAGGGTGTCGACTTTGTGGGGAAAAACGGTACACTGCGGGGCCTACGCGCAGGTCCCACTCGTCCCTGCATGCATTCGTGCATAATGCACGAGACTCCATGCAGAGGGTGGGTTGGGCCTAGGCAGAGCTCAAAGTAGGGGGCGGAATATGCAGAATGAGGAAGAACAAGGCATATTGTGGGCATGTCGTGGGCATTCCGGCCACAACTTGCGCATAGGGTTACTTTACGGGAAGAATTCCATAATACGCAGAGTGTGCAGAAAATCTTATGTGCGCAGGGACACGCAAAGTCATTTTGGGCACAGGGACTTTGCGTAATCAATGCACATTTTTCCATGAATCAGGTCATTAGTATTTGCAACTTTTCTGTGCCAAAAAATCACAGGTCAATTTGTGTGATTTGTTTTCTTCTCTACCAGGGACGTCATTTGGGGGTTGCCAAGGTTCACAACTGCAAGTCCTGAGGTCTCCTTTGCTACCTCTTTGGTCTCCCATGCTATCCCTAAACATTTATTTTTTTAAATGCTTCTTTTTTTTTCTTCTTTTTTTAAATGGAAGCTCCTAGGCTGTGTGTGGCTCTTTGTTTCTGGAGTGTCTGGTTTCTTGTTCAGGCCTCTTAAAAAAACAAGGGGTTCCACAAGTGTAACACTTTGAGCAGTGACTGTAAATAAGAACGAATAGGAATAACAAATAGTCTTTCTGGAATTCTATATAATAATTGCTAGACTCATTAAAGGTTTACTTTAGGCACACTTCAGGGGGCGAGTCACTGATTTAGGACCTCATTAAGACCTCGGCGTTAGCCATGCCGCTATTGGCGGCATGGCTGCCGCCGAAATCGCGTCCGGGTCCGGGTTCCCAGAATGCGGAATTACCGCATTCCGAGTTTGGAGGGCCCGGTAATTCCTCCCTCCAGGGACCCGGGCCTGGACCTTCCCCATTCCCATTTCAGCCCTCATAGGGCTGAATGGGAATGGGAGAGGGAGCAAACAACGGGCCGATTATGAGTGGCCCGTTGTTTGCTCCCTCTTCCCCTAACGAGACCCGGTAAGGACGCCTGGTTTTACCAGCCGTCCTTACCGGGTCCCACGATGGGACCTCGTAATGTGGCGGAATGGGTTTAACGGGTCTGTCTCCTTTTGCGGAGCCCGTTAACCCGTTCCGCCAGGGTCGTAATGAGGCCTTTAGTCTGATTTGGTCTGTTCTTAAACACCTCAAATTCAAAATGCAGACAAAAACTATATATATTGTGCTTTCCGCAAGTTGCAGTTAGAGAATTTTTTTTCTGCCTTTGTTTCTGTTACGATCATCTCAAGACAGTCCATCTCGGTGTCCTCGTCTCTTGATAAACTCCTTGTGCCTAACAGTTTATGTATAGTGTAAGAATGTTTGACCATAGCACATCAAGTGGCCCTTCATTTAATTGTGCCACAATAAATGCTTTGTTGTAATGTGTCTATCTTTCCTTTATCCCTGGCATGCTGTTCAGGATGTTTGTTTGCATGTATGGGGTAACGAGTGCCCAGAGCACTGGATGCCGTGTGAGTGTGCTGCTTTTCCTGCGCTACTCTAAATTCTTTAATTCACAGTTATGAACCCTCCAAATGGCATGTATTTTGCCAACTGCTGAAGCCTGACAAGTAAATCCACGTAGGCCTGACATGTAGCCAACTTTGCACGAGTCCTGCAGATGAACTGGCCTGCTGTTAATTCTCAGTTACCAGTTTATTGGTATCCACTACAGAGTGTAATTTGCTTTCTGACTTTGAGAACAATCAGACATGTAATTTTATATTTTACTATAGCCGGCCAGATAGCTCAGTGGTTTTAGAGCTCGCTGCTGTGGTGTGTGTGATCTGCAGGTTGTAGGTTCGAAATCTGGTGAGGCCAACTCAGCCTTTAACCCTCCTTAGGTTGATAAATGAATACCAACTCAAGTTGGGTGCTATTGTATGCATATTTGCTCTATATAAACTAAAGGCTTAAGCCTCAGTGCTATAAAATAACACATCATTATCATTTGGCCTTGGACATCTGCTTACATTCACAGTAAGTTGGTAACATGGGCCTATACACACTGATACTAAAGATACATACAGTTATTCATTCGTGTATGAAATGTATATCACATTACAGTGATATCATAACTGTATTTATCGTAGTGTACTTAGGAACCATGCTATGTGATGGCACTTCCTGTTTAGTTAAGTGGTCAAAGGTTGTGTTCCATCACCACCTGTGATGTCACTTCAGGGTGGGGTCAAATGACATCACTTGGTGTGTGTCATCAGAGGTCAAGGGTCATGTGATGTCACTTCCGCTACCCCTGGCAATTTGGTGTTCACTGCTGCAGAAAAAGAAATGAAACAAGCAAACATCAAACACTGTGATTTCTCATTTCCTGTGCCCCATATAAATCACATGCCAACAGGTCTTTTTCTCAATGTGTGTGTGCCCAAAACGCATGTGCCAAAGTGTGTGTGCTTATGTGCCCCCTCTGTAATTGTGTCCCCTCCTGAAAAAACTTGTGCCAAAATGCGAACCTTATTCCCTACTTTGAGCACTATAGTAATTCGTATTCTGCTCTAATCTAGTTTTAATCCTACTCTATCCCTATTGCATAGCTCTCAACCATTTGTGTTGCAAAGGTGGGTGAAATCACCCGATTTTGTTTTTGGCGGGTGAGACGGCCATTGGAATGAATGGGCGTCCAGGAGGCTTGGCGGGTGAGTCAGTCCGTTACAAGCTGGGTGAGACCCGCCAAAAGCGTGTGAGTTGCGAGCTATGTACTATTGAATACAACCCCTGATACAATGTGACTTATGCTACATTAACACAGTCTGCTCCCACAGCCAAACACCTGCTACAGAGAAACTGCAGTTGGAGGCCTCTGTTTTAGGTGAGGTTGAGCCCACTTGAACCTTATTTACTTGAACTGCGAAAGAGGTTTCAGGATTTAAACTGGTCGAACTCGTCAACATTCGGGGATACCAGGTTTGCTCAAACTAGCTCTCCCATGCTTACCGTAGACATACACAAGATTTCTTATAACATCTACCTTGCTGTCATGTTATGGTTTTCTTGCGTGACCTTAATTTCTTTATGTCTCAAAGCAATAGGTGAGTATCTATGTACAGCAGCACAATCAGCTTTTCGAGGATCAAGCGAGTCATGGCCTGCTTGCCTCACGACGGAAGCACAGCATCAGCAGGCTCTGTGCACTGCTGCCTAATAGCGCGGTACTATTTATAACTCTGTTTACATGAATGTGCGCAGATTTTTGTTCCTCGAAGTTCGTGATGACACTGATTGCTCGTCAGCGGTACCAAGCTTGACGCGTGGTACCTGAGAAGCACAGACAAAAGGGATAGGTTCTTCAGCAACGACACTAATTCCCATATCTCCAGTCCCACACTAGCTATAAAGGTTCAAATGATGCAGAAGATTAACAACAATTGATTCACACCAGAAATGCCAGTTTGTAGCAAAATCACAGAGCACATGTTTTTCATGGAGATTTCTCAACTAGCAGTGTACAGAGAAAGGAAGTGTATCCAAATGGAGCGTTTTTCATGCAATATATATCCACACAAAGCCATGCAATAACAAGAGAGAACATGCGACATGTAAATCAGAGGGAAACATCTCTTGCTGTAAAATTCAAACGTTTGTTGTACTTGTGGTGGCACGTGTCCGGAGCAGTCGACGGATCACCAATGCTGCGGGCACGCAGCACAGGAACGGCAGGGGACACCCTGCAAGGTCTGGAACACCGGACAGTTTTCCCACAGCTAGGTGCACCCAGAATCTGGCAGCCTAGGCACTGGGGGCACCCAGGCCAGGCTGCAGAGGTAGGCCGTGATTAAGAACATTAACAGACGCCGACTGTTGCAATGTAAACCCCTGGGAGCATGGTAGCTCCCAGGATGTTGTCATGGGTCACGTGGCAGTAGCCACGTGACCAACATAATAAAAGGAACGGCCGCTTCCGGCTCATCAGTCCGACCACTGGAGGCCCCAGTGTGTTCTTTGTCCTGCACCATAGCGGTGCCACACTGTCTGGGCTGGGCCCAAGGACGGGCCAAGCTGGAGGACGGTGCCCCTGCTGGGCAACGCCGTCCGGACGGTGCCGCTGCCGGGCAACGCCTTCCCTTTGGGTCCCCCTAACCCAGTGAGGTGGGTTGGGGAGGCGACAAGAGCCGGGGCCGCGGTGAACCGGGTGCCCCCGGCCACGTGGGGAGCTCCGGTGATCCATAACCTGCAGGATGACCCTGGTGGATTGTCTGCTGCATGAACGCAGCGCAAAGGTCGAAGTTGGGTGATGCCGACATCAGTTGTGTCACTGGGAGTGGGCCACGACAGCCACCAAACCCCTGACCCACCAGTTTCTGAGAAGTTAACCTCCCTTTGTTCTTATGAATCTTTGCCCTACCTCATTTCATTTTATTCCATTCATTTTAGGAAGGACTAATACACTAAAGAATTACCGCAAAGACAAGCCATTGACAGGGAACAACAAACCGATTCACTCAGACACATTGGAAGGTGACCAACATGAGAAGTATTTCTAGATCACACACACGTAAGACAGGCTTATTAGACTTCACAAGCAAGCAGAAATACTAAAAGGAACCTGTTTTTGAGGGGGTTTTAAAGCCACGCTAATGGAAAAAATTGAACATGTCTCATAGGGCACAGAAGGACCAACTAGGCGAAATAGGAGTTGCTGTACAAAAGGCAACACTGTTTTTGCTTTTTATTTGCTTTTGGTGTTCAACAAAAAGGAAAGGTAACAGCTAAACCCACTGTCAGTGTTTTTTATAATGCTAAGGTTAAATAGGATAGATGCGAATGGGGACCTAATAACCATACAGAGTAATGCATTAGCAAGAAAAATCACTAACACTCTTCTAAAATACACTTTGTGGGCCTGCTTTGTACACTCCTTTTTCTACAGCCTAACAAACCACACAAAGAGAAATTGACCTGAACCTTTTATGGGGATCCAACACCTTCCAGAGCATGCTGATTCTTGGTGGACTAATAAAGTGGACCCTGAGTTGTGTGAAACCTTTTGAAGAGACTGAAGCAAGTATGAGTCGTAAAGGTAAAGTCTTGGGGAAGGAAGCCCTGAGACTTGAGAAAACGCATGCATTGTCTTGAGAACGAAGCTTCAAGCTCTTTTGTTTTTGAAACTGTGTTGCTTGGAACTTGAGGAAGGGAACCCAAGGATTGTTTAGAACTGTATTGCCTTATACATAAGAGAGGTAATCTTGAGACTTTCTCTGGAACTTTCTTCCACTTGGTGAAGGGGAGCTGAAAGAGAGCTGGGAGCTGAAAGAATCTCAGAACTTTGAGTTGAACATTATACACAATACAGCGCTGGAGCAATTCTGCAGTCTTGCTTTCATTTCCATTAGGCAAGTGTCATGATGCCTACCTCCAAGGAGCCAGGTCCGACCCAGCGACCCCAGAGGCAGGCATCATTTCCCCCAGGGGAGTGCCAGCGGGCCCAAGCTGGGGCCCTTTGGACGCAGTCCTGGCGCCTTAGGCGTCAGGCTCATGTTGGACCTCTGTCCTGGCACCTTAGGCGCCAGGCTCATAAAGCTAGACATGTGTGCAAGTGTTTTCATGTGCACTTACTTGATGCAGACCATGCTGCCACATCCAGGCCCTCTTGAGGCCTGAATGGAACTACTTTACCTGTGGGACTACTTTCCACCCTGGTGTGGTCGAGGAAGGTTACATACCTGATTGGAGGAAGGATACACACTTGGGACTTCTTCCAAAGCTATTTAAACCACACCCGATCAGCAACTCACGCTTCGCGTTGTTCTGCTCCTCGCAGCTGGACGCTCACCGTGTCAGCTCCTGCTTCTGGACTTCAGCCACGCCTGTCAGCATCCTGGGTCACCTGCAAAGGGAGACAAGAGACCTTACCAGCTAAATCTGCACCACAGAGACATCACCGACGATCCTGAAAGGGAAGACATTATTTTTAAAAGCATTTCGTTACGATCGCTGCAGCGCTGCATTTCACTCGCCTTTCCTGGGTTCCTCCATCTTCAGCAGCGATCATCCGGATACACAGCCACTTCCCAGAGCCTAGAGAAAAAGACAAGAATAAGAGGTGAGAGAAGGAAGGGAATAAGACTTACCTCATTTCATTTCGGGTCTTGCCGCTTCCAGGCATTTTCCGGACCCCGGCCCCTATGGGGAAAAAAGACAAAGACATTGAATGAGCGTATGCAAAGTCAGTTCCCGAGCGCTCATCCAGAACTAACCTGCCATTTACTGGAACTGGAACTGCACGTTTCACTTCGGGTTGGTGCCATATCTCCGGCATTCCGAACCCCGGCCCCTAAGGGGAAAAAAGACATAAACATTAGCGCTTGCTGCAAAAAGACAATGAACATTATTATTAAGCTTGGACTTTTGAACTTGCAACAAAACTTTTACAGAGCTTTACCTGAATAGTCAAGCTTACCTGAACTCCCATCAATCCTCAATCCAGTGAAGTAACTGGGTTTCAACGCGCCCCTGCATCAGAAGCAGGATGGAGAGCTCATCCTTCCTGACCCTAAGGTGAGACTTCACGGGGAATCGTGGCAGGGTATCGTGGAGGGTTGGAAGAGAGTGGGAGGCTTGATCATAACTCAGTCAGTAGGTAATACTCCCTTTTCACGCACAGGGGAATATTCCTGCGAGCCGGAGAAGGCAGAGTAGAGGGCCCTTCCTGTCCATCTTCAGAGTCCTGCGCTTCACCATTGAAGAAGCATCAGCACTCAAAGCCAGACCTGCGCCTCCGTGGGAATCAGGTGAGCGTTACAGAACGCGAAGCCTACCCACAATTTCCCACCCGGGCGCTATGGAGACTTCTGAGACTGACCAGCTGGCCCAGCTTTTGGGGGAATTACGGGCAGAGGTGCACTCAGCCCGCCAGGAGACTAACGCTCTCAAAAGAGAACTGATCTTATCCAAGGAAAGAACAGATGACCTAGCCAAAAGGTTATTACAGGCCCAGGCAGGGCACACTCCTTTACCTAATTCCGGAGACATTTCCACATCAATGGGTTTGAGTAACCCGGTACAAATTAATCTACCTGGACACATGCCTTTGGCCCCGCCTGAACGTTTTGCGGGGGATCCCAAGAAATATGCCGTCTTTATGAACCAATGTCGTTTACACTTTCTATGCAGACCCGGAGCCTTCCCTAACGACCAGACCAAGGTAGCCTTTATACTATCTTACCTCAGTGGCAGTGCTGCCGATTGGTCTATTCCATTGGTAAATCAGGATGATCCCATTCTCCAGAATGTTCAGGGCTTCCAGGCCAGCATGGAAAGATTGTTCGCTCGACACTCTCAAGGACAGGCCCTTGATAACAAACTGCTATCTTTACGACAAGGTAATCAGGATCTTCTGTCCTACATAGCCACCTTTAACAGACTGGTTGTGGAAACTGGATGGCCGGAAAGCAAAAGGATCACATTGTTTCATCGAGGCCTGCGCGGAGAGCTTAAAGATGTTCTAACTCAGATAGTAAACCCACCCCAGGTCTGCGCAGACTACATTGACTTGGTGGTTCAACTTGATCACAGACTTCAAAATAGAAAAGCAGATCGGTCCAAGTATGAAAACCGAGCACCGATCAAAACCCACGCTAACTCCAAGAGTATCGACGTATCTGAACCTATGCAAATCGGTGGTGTTAAAGGACCATTAACGCAGAAAGAACGAGAGAGAAGGCGGCAAATGCATCTTTGTCTTTATTGCGGGACTTCCGGTCACTTTCTTCGAAATTGTCCAGTTAAACCACTTAAGAAGGTGGTTGGAGCTACTGATAACAAATTAGTGACACCTGATTCGGGAAACGACCTAGCCCGGCAAGCGTAGGGGTCCGCTTGCCGAGCTTGAAAACTAACTCTTTGACCTCGCATTTTATCATGCCAATGGTGCTCGTGGACCCAAAACAGCCTCAGCAGTTGCATGCTATAAAAGCATACATCGACAGTGGAGTTATTGGAAATTACATAGGCGGTGAATTGGCTTCCAGGATTAAGCTTCCTCTCCGCCCGAAAGTAACCCAAGATGTCATTACTACAGTAGATGGAACCGAAATAGCCTTAGGGCCTGTAACGCATTCCACTGTTGAAGTGACACTGGTGGGTCAGGATGGACATCGGGAAGCAATCGTGTTTGATGTTATCAAGGCCCCACAATTTCAAGTAATTCTTGGAATTCCTTGGTTAGAAACACATAATCCCAGAATTGACTGGCGAGCAAAGAAGATAAGTTTTCCTGATTGTGAACGAACTTGTTATCCAAGAAATCCAGCTATGGGTCTAGCCTCAGCAACTTCCACCCCTGTACAGCTACCGTCAGAATACCAAGAATTCCAAGACGTTTTTCAGAAAGAACAGGCTAACACGTTACCTCCCCATCGGTCTTATGATTGCCAAATCGATCTAGTACCCAATGCTCAACTACCTTGTAGTAGGATTTATGCTCTTACGGAACCTGAGAACCTGCATTTGCGTCAGTATTTAGATCAGTACCTAGCCAATGGTTTTATTCGCCCGTCCAAGTCTCCTGTCTCTTCAGCTCTGTTCTTCGTGCCGAAAAAAGAAGGCGACCTTAGAACGTGTATTGACTATCGCGCCCTAAATCAAATAACGATTAAGAATCGTTATCCTCTGCCCTTGATCCCTGAGCTTATCGACCAGGTGAAAGACGCTTGTGTGTACACCAAGTTAGATCTCCGAGGAGCTTATCACCTGGTGCGCATAAAAGAAGGCGACGAATGGAAGACTGCATTCCGCACCAAGTTTGGGCTCTTCGAATATCAGGTGATGCCCTTCGGTTTGTGCAATGCACCTGCCGCCTTTCAGTACTTTATGAATGATGTTCTTCGGGAACTTATCGATGTCTGTGTCATTGTTTACATTGACGACATCTTGGTGTACTCTTCTTCAGAATCTGATCACAGAAAACATGTTAGGGCAGTTCTTGAGAAACTGCGCCAGCACAGATTATTTGCAAAACTCGAAAAATGCGTTTTTCATACCACAGAAGTTGAGTTTCTCGTATTCATCCTGACACCTCAAGGAGTCCGAATGGACTCGCGAAAGGTGGACGCCATCCTCAAATGGCCATCTCCAAGCTCTGTGAAGGGAGTTCAGAGCATGCTCGGCTTTGCCAATTTCTATCGAAGATTCATCCCGGAATTTTCCCGAACAGTCCAACCCATCACCGCTCTCCTAAAGAAAAACAAACACTTGGAATGGACTCTTGAGGCCGAACAAGCCTTCCAGGACCTGAAAACCAAATTCACCTCTGCACCTGTATTGAAGCACCCGCACCCAGATCTCCCGTACATAGTGGAAACCGATGCATCCAGTTCGGCCATGGGAGCTGTCCTGTCGCAAAGAGACCCAAAAACTAACCAACTACACCCAGTGGCCTTTTGGTCCAGAAAATGTTCTCCTCCTGAAATCAACTACGCAATTACTGATAAAGAGTTACTGGCCATCAAATCTGCTTTCAAGGCTTGGCGTCACTACCTTCTCGGGGCAAGACACACCATCACCGTAATTACGGACCACAGAAACTTACAGTATTTAAAAACGGCCAAAGCTCAATCTTCACGACAACTCCGATGGGCTCTATTCTTTGCGGAATTTGATTTTGTAATTACCTATCGCCCTGGCTGCAAGAATGGAAAAGCGGACGCCTTATCCCGGATTGGCATGGAAGAACCTAATTCGAGCTTAGAACCTGTGCCCATCATACCTGAGCAAAGAATCTTAGGCTTGACTTCATTGCAAACTATTGAGGATATCCAAACGCAAGTAAAACAACTTCTTGACTCTTCAACCTTACTGGAATGGAGTCAAAAGGGTCCTCATTACACCGTTAAGGATGACTTACCCTACTTCCAGGAGCGGTTGTTTCTGCCAAGTAAAGAATTGCAAGAACTTGTTATTGCCCATCATCATGAATCTTTAATGGAAGGACACCCTGGTATCGCTAAAACAGGAAAAAATCAAACGCCACTTCTGGTGGCCTTCTTGGAGAAAAGACATAAAGTCTTTTGTACTGTCTTGTGGAATTTGCGCCCAAAACAAGGCTCAAAAGAAAAGGCCAGCCAGCCTACTTCAGCCCTTGGATATTCCACCGGCGCCATGGCACACCCTGTCAATGGACTTTATAACAGACCTGCCTCCTTGTGCTGGTTACAACACAATCCTTGTAATTATGGACCTATTCTCCAAAATGGCCCACTTTATCCCTTTAAAGGGTTTGCCTTCAGCGTCCACCTTGGCCAAGGAATTCCTGGAGAATATAGTTCGCATACATGGTTTCCCTTCCATATTAGTCTCGGATCGTGGAAGTCAATTTATCTCACATTTTTGGAAGAAGTGTTGCCAACTAGCACAAATAGATGTGCGGTTATCCACCAGCCACCACCCCCAGAACGACGAACAAACCGAGAGAACCAATCAGACTCTCGAGCAATATCTTCGGTGCATGTTACACCAATCCGAGTTAAATTGGAAAGACATCCTTTGGATCGCAGAATATGCATACAACAATTCAGTGCATTCTGGAACCGGACAAACCGCCTTTTATACTTTGTATGGTCACCATCCTCGGACCTCTGACCTAGATCCACCTCTGACCCTGGAAATGCCCGCAGTAAATCATCTGCATTCCACAATAACCCGAGCCTTCAAAGAAGCTGCAACTCATTTACAGCAAGCCAAGAAAAAGTATAAAGAAAACGCTGATTTGCACCGAAGTAGAACTCCTCCTTACCAAGTAGGAGACCAGGTATGGCTAGCAACAAAACATTTACCCCTCAAGGGCCCGCGAACCTTCAATCCCAGATTCATAGGACCTTATCCCATCAAAGTTATAATCAACCCAGTGGCCTTTAAACTGGATCTACCGTCCAACATGCGTATTCATCCAGTTTTTCATGCATCACTTTTGAAGCCAGTACAACCAGGAACCCGATTGTCCAAGCCTCCAGATCCAGTTCAAATTGAAGGGGAATTAGAATTCGAAGTTAAAGACATTTTAGACTCCAAGGTGGTAAAGTCAAAACTCTTCTCTCTTGTTGACTGTAAGGGATATGGACCTCAAGAGAGATCGTGGGAGCCTAGTAACCATGTCCACGCACCTCGATTAGTACAAAGGTTTCACTGGAGATTTCCGAACAAGCCCAAACCCCCGGAGGGAAGAACCTTGGGAGGGGCCTTGAGGGGGGGTACTGTCATGATGCCTACCTCCAAGGAGCCAGGTCCGACCCAGCGACCCCAGAGGCAGGCATCATTTCCCCCAGGGGAGTGCCAGCGGGCCCAAGCTGGGGCCCTTTGGACGCAGTCCTGGCACCTTAGGCGCCAGGCTCATGTTGGACCTCTGTCCTGGCGCCTTAGGCGCCAGGCTCATAAAGCTAGACATGTGTGCAAGTGTTTTCATGTGCACTTACCTGATGCAGACCATGCTGCCACATCCAGGCCCTCTTGAGGCCTGAATGGAACTACTTTACCTGTGGGACTACTTTCCACCCTGGTGTGGTCGGGGAAGGATACATACCTGATCGGAGGAAGGGTACACACTTGGGACTTCTTCCGAATCTATTTAAACCACACCCGATCAGCAACTCACGCTTCGCGTTGTTCTGCTCCTTGCAGCTGGACGCTCACCGTGTCAGCTCCTGCTTCTGGACTTCAGCCACGCCTGTCAGCATCCTGGGTCACCTGCAAAGGGAGACAAGAGATCTTACCAGCTAAATCTGCACCACAGAGACATCACCGACGATCCTGAAAGGGAAGACATTATTTTTAAAAGCATTTCGTTACGATCGCTGCAGCGCTGCATTTCACTCGCCTTTCCTGGGTTCCTCCATCTTCAGCAGCGATCATCCGGATACACAGCCACTTCCCAGAGCCTAGAGAAAAAGACAAGAATAAGAGGTGAGAGAAGGAAGGGAATAAGACTTACCTCATTTCATTTCGGGTCTTGCCGCTTCCAGGCATTTTCCGGACCCCGGCCCCTATGGGGAAAAAAGACAAAGACATTGAATGAGCGTATGCAAAGTCAGTTCCCGAGCGCTCATCCAGAACTAACCTGCCATTTACTGGAACTGGAACTGCACGTTTCACTTCGGGTCGGTGCCATATCTCCGGCATTCCGAACTCCGGCCCCTAAGGGGAAAAAAGACATAAACATTAGCGCTTGCTGCAAAAAGACAATGAACATCATTATTAAGCTTGGACTTTTGAACTTGCAACAGAACTTTTACAGAGCTTTACCTGAATAGTCACGCTTACCTGAACTCCCATCAATCCTCAATCCAGTGAAGTAACTGGGTTTCAACGCGCCCCTGCATCAGAAGCAGGATGGAGAGCTCATCCTTCCTGACCCTAAGGTGAGACTTCACGGGGAATCGTGGCAGGGTATCGTGGAGGGTTGGAAGAGAGTGGGAGGCTTGATCATAACTCAGTCAGTAGGTAATACTCCCTTTTCACGCACAGGGGAAATTTCCTGCGAGCCGGAGAAGGCAGAGTAGAGGGCCTTTCCTGTCCATCTTCAGAGTCCTGCGCTTCACCATTGAAGAAGCATCAGCACTCGAAGCCAGACCTGCGCCTCTGTGGGAATCAGGTGAGTGTTACAGCAAGGTGGAACAGAATCTACAAACTCCTAGTACCAGCGGGGAGTGTGCGTGGTGTGCGAGCTGTGTGTTTTGGGACAGTGGTGGCAGCAGACTCGGTGCGCAAGCAGTGTGTTTGGTGTTTTTGGCAGAACCAACTGGAGTCCGGAACTAGACTGAGCGAAGTACTGTGATTCGCCTTCCTCTTGGAATATGTAAGTCGAACTGATGAAGGGGTGAGCTACACAATCATTTGATTTCATGTCAAGTATATAGTCCCTCAGAAGTCTCCAAAAATATTCTGATGCCACTATTGCAGAAAAAAATGTTTGAGATGGCAAGGAATCTTCCGTTGCCCATCCCTCCCTCAAATAGCCTAGGGACCCCGGATGTAATGAATCAGAAGGAAAGGACTGTGACTGTCGAGTCAAATATCCCACTTCATAGTGCTGAGTCCAACAGGGGAACCCACAAGCTAAACAAGGAGGTTCTCAACTCATTGGAATTAACAGAGAAATTGTTAATTGTTAAATGTCATTGATGGACATAGTAGCATTGAATCATCTATTAATGTGCCCAATACTTCGATTCTGTACTCCCCCATCTATTCTGAACAGGATGAAAATGACTATGTCACCAAAACTACAGAGACTTCGTATGTACCTACTCCTCAGCATAAAACACTAGATAGTCCAGACATTTATTGGACTAATCATACAGAGGAACCAGTTCTGGACGGTAAAAAGGCATCGTATGCCTTAAATTACGTTCATTTATCATTTGTCACTTTGTATGAAAGCATACAAAATAACTACAAATACATACAATTGCCTTGAACGCAACTGAAAAAAGACTGGCTACAGTCACAAAAAAGGCTGACTTGAAGGCACACTTTATGCCCAAAGTCCTTTCCCAAAAGAACGGGTTGTCCAATTTATCTCAGGCCATAAACATGTTACAGAATTCCGAGGTATCCTTGCGAGAAGAACCAGATATGTCTGTCCATGTTATCCATGTGCTGAGAGTGGAGAATGAAGGTTCACCTGTTTCAGGTCCCTTGGTTGACCTTAGCAATTCGGTGATGACGCTCCATAAGAAAGCCTGATGTAAGCAAAATAGTATTGAGGCTCAGATGGGAAAAAATAACTGTCCTATGCCAAATAACAACAAAAAGTCTTCCAGGAAATTTCTTCAGAACCTATCTATAAAAGATGCCTTTGCTAAGGCAAAATCTAGCCAGCAAAAGCCTGCTTTGGCGAGTGAAAAGCTTGTTCCACAATTATTACTGACAGTTTCTCAGAAGTGGAAGACTCAATAGAAAATGACTGGCCAGAGTGATGTTACAGCAGTGGTAAAAAGAGTATAGGCTATGAGTGAGGGGCAAACTCCAATCCAACTTTTTTCTTCTTCAGACTTAGACAGAGTGACAATAGCTGTGTCAGTTCAAACTGACACCGTCGATCTGGATAAACACAGCCTATCAAACAAGACATTTATGGGGACCCAGTACTCTCTCAATTGTTACTCATCAAAACTATAAGGGGCGCCTACTACTTTATCCCAGGAGATGACTCTGAGTAATACTACAGTAGTGGAACAAAGATCTAATTTGATGATAATTGGGAAAATCCCCAACCAATCCTCTTCTTTAAGAGTCCTGGACAAAGGGGTAACCCCCGTGTCAGTTCAAAACAACACCATTGATTTGGTTAACTATGTCCCATTAGATAATATGTTTATGGGTTTCCATCAAGTCTAAGAGAGCTGTATTTCAAGGTCAATAGGAATGCAAAGTAACCTGGCTTCCATGGCTATATTAGTCAATGTTGTTCATTACGATCTGAGGAACCTTCTGTTAGGAACCAGGTCCTGGCTATCCCACAAAGGGCCAATAGGTCAACCGTTATACAACAACAAACGGAAGATCTGTGGCCTTGATTGGCTGTGGAATATAACCTTGGCCGGAGAGCTACAGACTGGGCTCTTCCAATGGGTTTTCTTCAATACTCTCAATCTCGCTGTTACCCAAATGCTCTACTCCCAAATGGTACCCACAAGGCCCTGGAGACAACGCAACCAAAATTAGGACAGCACTGGGTTCCTTGTGCCATTTTAATCAACACCACCATCTGCTCCAGCGGTGTAGCTCTAAGCGCTGGGTTAACTTGATCTCTACCACGAGCACATGCACCACTGCCCTCCTTATTTGCGGGCCACTCTGAGATATATCCCCCCTCCAAACTGGTCACAAAATTGACAGTCAGAGTTACCTTACCCTGCCTTCACGGCAGGGTAGGACCCACTGCCTATGAGCCGGTATAAGAAGGAACCTCGACAATGGCTCTGCCTGACACAATATGTCAAGAGCACCAATCGTTGCGCGGGCCACGCCACCCACCCACCCTCACTCGATTGAGTGCTGGTGCATATACATATTCATTCACTCCTACCTTTTCCTCTGTATTACATACCAGCTTTCCAAGTAATGCACATCCCTTGTGGACGCAGCCCGCACAAGCCGCTGCACCGACACATGGGGATGAGCCATCTCTTATCCCCTCCCAGCCGTGAGCTACCATTTCTCCAGCTCTCGCAGCCAAGCTCGGCCACGCCCCCATTCCCCAGGACCCACATCACGGGTCACCTAGCAACCATACCACGCTCCCGCCAAAGCATGACTTGGCACAGTGCACATTATTCTGACAGGTTTAGGTGACTCCGCGGGCTTGGCGACACCATCCAATGGGTGCCCAGTATTAATCTGGGCCTCGCCCCGAACTGTGCTCGGATACTCGAGACGGCGGCTGTTTCCCACAGACAGTCGCCTACCGGCACCCGTACACAGTGAGCAGAGCGCTTCTCCGGGCGCAAACAGTCGTGCAGTACAGGTTAGCTTTTATCCTCCCTTCGGCAGGGTCTGCCTTCTTTGAACCATGCATTCTTCACTAATGCAATCTCCCTTGTTTCCCCCCTCCCCTCTCCCCTTTCTCCCTCGCCCCCTTTCCCCCTCTTCTAACCCCAAACCCCCCTATCCCGACTCTCTTTTCCCTCGTCTCGTACGGCTCTTGTGATGACCAGGATTTATTCCCGCACACGGCCATGTCCGGGTTGTTGCCGTCCACAGATACCGCCTAAGAAATGCTCTGATGACAGAAACCCCACGGCTGGGGACAGTTTCTGTGTACCTATCTAACGTTTCCGGACATCCTCGGGACGCCATCCAAATTTGTCCAGCTACTCAGCTGAATTCACAATAGGCTACCTAAAAACGCAGGTAAGAACCGCACACGCACACCACGGGCACCACCCTCCCTTTCCACGCCCCTTGGACTCCCCTGTATTCAATCTCATGTACCCTGACATTATTATCTACCTTATGTCTTGCCAGCTCACGCACTTAGCCGTCTACCCACGTGCCTAGTGGAACCCACGGCCAGTGCCTTTGCCGAGTATCCTCCCCCTACCACCTCTACCTACAGAGAGGGGGCAGGTCACTCGAGGCTACTTAATCTCATTCAACCACGGACACCTCATCCCGTGGCTACTAAGGTACAGAGACTGCACTTCATGCAGTCAAACCCTCCCTTCACACCCACAATGACAACATGGTGAAACGGCAACTGGGGAGACGCGGTATGTTGAGCACCCGAAAATGGGACTATTTGGATAGAACAAGTGCACTCCTGCTCTATCCCTTTCACTGTTGACTAGGCAGCCACAGTAGAAAGCCCTGCACAACTAATACTCTGAATAAGTAATTCTAGTGGAGATCTCTTTCCTCTCGTCTTGTTTTATCTCATCAATAATTTCACAACCCTGACCTACGTCTTGGACACCAACACAAGTGGCAATTATTGCCCTCTGCATTTTGTTTTAACAACATTTCTTTCTTTACAAGATTTTTTCTTTCTTTCTGTTTTGCAGAATTTGACCATCACTGCCCTGATGAAGGCGGAATAGTTTATTTTTCTTTACTTTCCTTTTTTCGTCAGTAACCGCCGAAACACAAGAACTGTGAGGAGTGTGTAGGTGCCACTCCATTCACCCACACATTGACACTTTCTTAGAACTGGGATCCCTCACTGCATTAACGCAAGTACTGTGAGGGGTGTGTAGGTGCCACCCCATTCACCCACACATTGACACTTTCTCAGAACTGGGATCCCCCACTGCGTTGGCAAACGTTTACCTTGGAAAACGACGATACACCCAAGAAAAAATATCAGGAATTTTTGATTGCCTTCTCTTTTTCAGACCTTCAATTGGGAACAACAATGAGTTACTTCCCAACCATAGCAGCATAAATCATGTTGATCCCATTGATTTGTCCTTAATTTTGTGTTAGGACAGGCAGGCACATTTCTGCCCCAACTTCGCTGCTACTGTCAACTGTATGTTTCTTTTTCTTTACTTCTGCCTATCATTCATCCCTCTTATCTGCATGTTCTTCTCTTTTATCTGACACCACCACTTGGACTCAAACCTACATCTCTTGTGACTATAGAACAGGAATGTATAAGGTGTGTGTTATAGTTATTTTTTATTTCTCTCTTATGTTTCCAATGATTACAACATAACAGTTTGTGTTTTTTTATTATCACATTTCATGTTTTGATTTATAACACAGACATTGGTTGTAATCTTTACATGTCTGGGGTGATAACCACCAGACAAACAGTCATTTTCACAATCCGCTTGTGCAACCAAATACAGAACTGTTTTACTTCAATTGAGACCTCTGTTTGCTGTTTGTTCTTTCATTACATTTGTCTAATCTTGGTGTCCCACCTGTTCTGTCAAGTGGATTAGATATGATATACATCGTGGCATTCATTGCAACAATATTGGGTTGACAAGGGGAGGTTAGCGAATAATACTAACCCCCTTCCGCTCTAAAAACCCACGGCACATCAACACCCTCTATCCTATGATTTATAACCAAAATTAGGAACAACAACATGTACACAATGTGATTTGATTATCCTGGCTACCAGGCAATGCAACACGGCTTAAAAAGAGGACGCTTTTTTGAGCTGCGAGGAAAAGGCCAGGTATCTAAGTACCTCCAAGACTGTAGCATCTCAACATCACTCTGACGAAGCTCGGTCTTCACAGATTAAGGATAACCGAACAGTCTTGGGGGTGCTTTGTAGTCTCAACCAGCTGATGTTCATCTAAATATGCCAGACTATCATCATGCAAAGGCAGCATATGTGAATGTTAATCAGTGCACCTATGGGGCTGCAAATTTATTGTATTCTAAATGTGTGTGCCTAAACCGCTAACTCAGGTGGGTAACAAACCTGAAGTTAGGCAAGTCCCTAGATGATTTAGTATCTTAATGGGTGCACGTGGTAGTGTCAAGTCCGGGGGGGTGGCAGGATACCATCAATGGGCTATTTCATTTGGTGGATCCAGTGGCAAAAATGGAAGACAATAGGAAAGTGAATCCCCAATGAAACTGCAAAATTGAACTGGAATGTATATTTAAAGATGAACCTCATTCACTATTAAATAGATCGGCCATTGTGATGGTATTCTCGAATAGATCGGCCATTCTGACGGTATTCTCGGAAATTCCAAATCTCTTTGGCCTAAGTACAAGGGATATAGAATGTGCGGAGTGTTGTCATCCGCTTCGCACGAATATCCTGACCATTCACGCCTCGTCTAACTTGGTGGTAGAGGCTATGCTTGAGAAATAGCCCAATTTAGAAAATTGGATTTTCAAATAAGGGAATTAAGTTTCCCGGAAAGGGGGAGATACTGTATTTCATAATCAGCTGTTCAAGTGCAATGATTTAGTTGTCGCTCTCGAAAATAGAGGGGGAATCCAAAGACGAGTGAATTTTACTGAGAGTGACATGAATAGGGAAGGTGATAAAATAGATTGGTCTTGGATCTCTAGAGCCATTACCACTGACAGGAATGAGGAAACAAGAAATTCTCCTCTACAGTGGTAAAATCCACCATCAGTCTATCTTCATGGAATTCTATGGGCCATAGTATGCTTTTTGGAAATGTTGAGTTAATATCTATTCTGAGAAACCATTATATTGTGTGCCTCCAGGAGCATTGGCTCATTAAGCCTCCGAGTGTTGAAGGTTATTGTTCATTTTTTCAAACAGCAACAAAGGCCATGGGTGGGGGGGCATATTACTTTACGGACAATGGGCCATGGTATGACTGATGCGAAACAAGTGGCTTCAACAGTTGCACTATTAATAGAATTTTGAGGTGAGTGACCCATGGGAAATGACATGGATATTATTGATATTATTGATTAATATCTATTGCCAATCAAATGCTAGGCCCCTTGATACATTCTTGGCTAAGTTAAGACATCTCTAATTGGAGAGCCTGAAGGACTTTGGGAACTGTAATTATTCTTGCTGATCTGAATTGTTCTTGCAGCTCCATTGTAGATGATAATGAACTTTTGGAGACTCTTGATCACTCCATGAAGCAGCTAGGCAGTTGAAACAAATGCTCTATATTTAATGGGTCAATTAATCAGTGTTTTTTCCAACTTTAGTGCCTCTTTGTCATTTCCCCTCTACCTGTTGAAATCTCCCAGATGTAGTGTCGCTGTATCGAGACCCTTGCAGCTATTTAGTAGTTGAGTAATCTTGTCATTGAAGTCTGGCATCAAGGTTGGGGTCTATAGATCACCATATTGCTGATACAACTGTTTTTTGTTGGAGTATGTTTTAGGTGCATGATTTCGCATCCCTGACAGTGAATTTGGGATGGGAATACATGGATGTCATCACGTGCTATTATTGCTACCCCTCCTCCTTGTCTCTTTCCTCTATTTTTACATTCTATTGTGTATGCTTCTGGTACTGCCTTTTCGATCGAAGGTCCACTTAATTCTTGCAGCCATGTTTCTGTTAGACAAAGGATGTCTAAACTGTCTTCCAAAATAAACCGTGTATACTTTGGGCATGGCTATTCATGTACTTGTGTTTAATAAGGCAATCTTTTTCTCTTTTTCGATGTTTCCCTCTCTGCTCTTGTGCAAGATGGTGGGGCATTTCTTGGCTCCTGGATGTTGTTAGGTTGCTCATTCATACTTTGTTTGGTCATTCCTTGCAATGAGGGTTGCGTGCCTTTATTGCTCAGTTTCTCATGTCCCTCAGCCCTATCGGTGACTGTTACGGGTTCCGCCTGATCTGCCGCCAGTATCAATGCATTGGCTCTGTTGCCAATTATTGCTAACGTGCCCCTGCAATTCTGTTCTGTCTGCATGTGTTGTTGTGGTTAGTCAACATAAGACGTTTTACAATTTATAACAAAGCAAATGACCTTCATTCGTGTCAAAAAGTAAAATATACGTTTTGTTTTTTTACACCATAATAATTAATTTCATTTTGGCTAAAAACCTTAAAACTTTGAAAGATAGAAAGGTTTCCCTCCCTGCCGATAGTCTATTCCAAAACTCCTCAGGATATAGCCATTCAACATTATGTACAAAACAAGAAAACTGCTCAAACCGCTTCTGCCTTGTGGCCGAACTTGACATTAGTAAATGTTTCACATTTTGTGTCTAGCTCGAGTTACAGAGATCCATCAGGGTTACTTTATTCCTAATTCTCTGTAGTTCTCGAGTGTTAGATAAATTCAAACGAAACCTCAGGAAATCTGCCCTCCACTTGGGGTTTGGAAATCTCCCGAGATAAGGTAGCACAAAACCTTGGGGTTTATCGTTAAAGGGAAGTTATTAAAACATGTCATCTCAGTAAATGTGGCCTTCGTTAAACTCCAATCATTCTTCATGATATCTTTTTTACCCTCAGCGGGTGATCAAGCAACACTTTTTCTGTCTGATGGGACATCAATAACAAAACCCTTACATCCTGTTTGAACCCCAAGAGAAAGTAATTGATGCCTTTTTCCAACAAATAACCTATAGTCACATACAGAGAGTGATTCTGGGGGCTTATGATAGATCTGTACGACATAACCCTGTTCCACTCAATATAGGACTGTAGTGATTGTAATCCCAGTTCAAATCATAGCCTGGCTATGAGTAATGAACTGGGCAATTAAAGTACCTTTTTCCAGACTAGACCTTTGCTTCATACCCAATTGACCTTGGGAGCCATTTTATAGATTTCCATTCAACACATTAATACCGGAATCACTTTACCCTTATAAAATGTAATCAGAGGTAAGAACGTGAATCTACAGTAAATGTATAGTTTTTTTTTTTCATCTGGCAAATCAATTGACTCAGTTTTTTCTCAAGATCTGCCTCAAGGGAGGCCAGAGAATGGCTAGATCGAATCAAGAATCCCAGGTACTTAATTTCTTTCACGAGGGAGAGACTCCGGGTACCCAGTTTCCATTTGAAACTTACAATCTTTTTTTTAATTGGGTGATTACAAGGCATAACAAACGTCTTAAAGGGATTAATAATGAGATCATTTAGTGATGCATATTTTTTGAATGCTGTGATCAGGTGCTGGAGGCCCACCAGTGTGTGGTCCAGTGAGACCACATCATCTGCGTGTGCCATTCCATTAATTCTGAGGGTGCCTATCAGGTGTGCCGCTAAGGAGTGTGGAAACAACCTACTCCAGAGGTCAGTCAGGAAGAGATTAAAGAGGCAGGGCACTACCATGCAGCACTGCCTTGAGCTCTTCTCAGTCAGTATAGGTGTGGACAGATGGCCTTGTGAATCTAATCTCAATTGTATGGCTAAATACCTATGTAGGTGGATTCGAATCGCAAGAAGACCTTCAGGGATACCCCACTCCTTTAGTTTACAGCAAAGCTTGCTTCAATTTATTGTATCAACGGTCCTTGATAAGGCTATCCACTATCCATAAATTGGGAGGTTGTTGTGCCGTTTTGTATTTAAGATGTTTAGCATGAAACCATTGAGAGTGGTGGAAAGTCCCTTCAGAAAGTCTGTTTGGAATTTGGAGAAGATATTTGTCTGGTGTACCCAAGCTTCCAATTGCTTCAGGATGAGTCTTGAGAAGATTTTACTCTCGATATCCATCAAGGCGATTGGGTGGTAATTTGAAGGATCTGCCCGATCGCCTCTCTTATAAATGGGAATCACGATGTCTTTGCTGGACACTTCCTCATTTTTATGATGTTATTAAAAAGATTAAACAGGATGGCGGGTCATGACCCTACGGAAGAACGCAACATTTTGTTAGTAAGACCATTGGGGCCTGCCACCCTTGTTCTGTATGAGGCCATCAATCCCCTCAAAGGGGATATCCCACTTGATGTCTGATCCCAATTCGCAGATCAATCGAATCTTCTCCTCAAAGTCCCTGAGAGATACTCTCTCCACACTGATTCAGTAATGATATTTGATTGAATTGCCACTAGGTCCATGCACTGAGGGTTGATAATACCCTAGAAGGTTGAAGAGTTGCCTTCTATTACTGCTTTCAGCATAGTCAGCCCGTCCAGGCGACTTCTCCCAATTTATTTAATCCGAGACCAATTTCTATATTTATTGCAGAGCACTTTATTCCTCTGGAGGAATGCCTCTACTTGTAGGCCTTCCATGTGTCTCTACTAAGGGCTTGCTTCCTATTCAAAGTCTCCCTATCAAAACTATGCTCATGAATCTTGTGCGCAGACAATGGTGTGGCCCCGGCATATCCAAATCCCATAGAAGGTCGATGAAAGTCATAGGATTGTATAGCTTGCTTGTGGCTTGAGGGCTGGCATCCTCTAGCAAGTCCTCTAGTTTACGGTTCAGATCCCCACTCTGCGTTTCAACCTAACCAATCGATTCCCTTCCGGGTTTACTGATAGCATCGCAATATAGGTCATTTTGTGGTGCCCTGAGGTGCCTGACAGGAATGTTGCCGACACAGGTATATGGTCACTAGTACCAATATCCTCAGCCCTCAACTCAACACAGTTCTCCAAAAGAGCTATACAGTGGACTAAGTAATCAATGGTGGAGGACGATGACCCATTTCTCTGAGTTCTCGCTGGGGGAATACCCCCTGCAACATTGTAATTGGCAATTTTTAAATTGCAATCTTTGAAGAAGTTGCCCCATCTTCCACCATTAGCGCATGATCTTAAGTTATACATACTTTTGTGAGTTAAGGTCGCCAGTCACCAGTACACTGTCATCAGGAAAACGGATTGTTACCGTAGTCAGCATATTTGCCAAATCCTCCAAGAAGATCATTATTTTATTCTGTACAGTTGGGGTTTGAGGTTATGATATGATATTTTCTTTGTATCGCGCTCATACACAGGTGTTTCACAGGTTGAATTTCTGATTGTTGGGATTCTGTAAAATTAATCTGTGGTATAGTTTCTTCAATTAAACTATGTACTATAAGAAAATAAGACATTATTATTTCAATGAGCTCTCCATAAATTACACTATTTGTTTATATTAAAAGATGTATGGTTTACCATTAGAGATTTTATCTTCACTCATTTCTTGTTTGAGAAAATGTTCATCTATCTACGAAGTGTGTTTGCCATTTCTGTCAAAATAAAAATGGTGATATTTGTTTGTGAACAATGTTTACATAATGAATGGTAGTAATATCTTTGGTTAAGTTGCTCTTATAGAAAGAGTACTTTTTGGCAGCTTGTAACTTTGGCATCGTTTGACGAATGGTCACCAAAGTTTGCAGAGAGGTGCATGCTGATGCTGATTGGATGTTTGAAAATATGCAGTGAGTCATAATTTTAGAATGGTCACCATATTGGATGGGCGGATCATGGCCTTTGTCCACAGACATTGCGGTGAGGAAAAGAAGTCTCGAAAATATATTTGGTGTTATTTTATGTCCGGGAAGGGCCTGGAAAGGGTGGGGGAGTTGAAAAAAGTTGATATAGATCTCTTTTTATAGTTCAGAAAAAGCTGTGCAGGTGCTGCCGTGTTTGCCGTTAATTAATTTGTCGGCAGACGCTCTGGTATTGGGGGGAGTCTGGGTGAGTCTTGTTATTTGAAGGTCTATTGTACATACTTGTTATATGGCTTAATTATATTGTGGTGGTTGGGGCCACTGGCTACATACAGGATAGTAATATGTGAATAGTTGTTATAGGTACTATAGGGGGAGTATAGCGTATTTCTAATATGGTCAAATGATATAATTGAAGTGTATATGGTATTTATGATAGTAGGACAATTGGGGATAGTGCTCCTTTGAGTCTCCTCTGCCTTGGGCACGGTCAACCATTCTATCCACATTAAACGGTTACATGATACCTTTGGCACTAACTGCCCTTTCCAGCTGCAACTGGGCTGTTTCTACTCCACCACCTCACTCTCTATCTGCAGCGTATCCCAGGGTTCTATCCTATTGTTGTGGCTCTTCAATATCTATCTCTTCCCTCTGGCTCACCTGATCTACTTCTTCTCTTCTCTTCTCATTTCCAATTTTATGTTGATGAAACACAGCTTTCCTTGAAACTTCCCTCTACTAATTTCCTCTCTCTGTTTTTATCCCTGATTGTCTGACCACCATCCAGGCGTTGTGTGCTGCTAACAATCTCTGTCTCAATGCCAGTAAGACGGAGATCCTTCTTTTTGAGACACCTGTGTCCTGTTTTCCTCCTACTCTCTGGCCACCCTCTTTGGACTCACTACTCACACCATCCTAGAGGCCAGAAACCTTGGTGTCATCTGTGAGTACTCTCTCTCCTTTACACCTTACATTTTGAAGCTTGTAAAGAAGGCTCATTTTATCGCTGCTGCCCTTAAATGTGTACATTGGCTCCTGGTGGCTGCACAGACGAAAATTAAGATCCTCTGTATCATCCACAAGGCTTTCTGGGGCTTTGTTTCCCTAAATAGTCCTCTGCTAGAACCTTTCACTCCTCTAACTCCAATTATCTGCTTGTGAAGCTCTTTTCGAAACAGAGTGGGAGGCATGCCTTTCTCTTCGGCCAGTGCCTCTCTTTAGAAAAGCGTTCTTGCTCCTCTTAGACTTGAGCTGGACTTCCTTAAGTCCCGGAATCTTCTAAAACCTCTGCTTTTCTCTCCCTGTTTCCCTGAATGCTTTTCCTGCTAACTCACACCATTGCCACTGAGACTGGTGGCCTGGTCCCTTATAAACCTCCCTATAGGCCCTATATCTAGTCGACACCAGTACACCCTCTCCCCCCTTCAGCACTGCCCTTGCGTGTATACTGCCTGGTGGCTGTGTACTCCACCCATGGGACTCCTCTGCCGCAGCATTTAGCCAGTGGCCTCCCACCTTGGCATCCCTTGGTATTTTCCTTCTGCGCTCCTATCAGCACTTGGCCATCCCTACTCCCCCTTCCATTCATGCACTTCTCTTACTGCACAATGCATATGTGTATTTATAGCAGCAGCATTAAAGGGAAATCCAGATGCATTAGATCTCTAGAACATTGCTAAGTGCCAGTGGGTATGTGGACGTTTAGTATGTTGATAGGGTTATATTTAGAGTGTTTGGAAGTGATTGGTGGATAGATGTGTGACTGTTTGATAGCAGGCAATGAGGGAGTGTTACAAACATAACAGTAAAAAGGGTAGAAGAGCTGTGCTTTGCAATGGTGTGCACGTGCAATCCAAGTCTTTTAATGATGCATGGCCGGGAGAGGGGACTGCGAAGACCATGGATAGAATGTCCATGGATTATGGTCTTTATTGTATGCTAGAGAAAAGTATTTGGGATAGAAAATTGTTACCGTATTTTTTCCTTTTTCTCTAGCATACAATTGTCCAATATTTCCATTTAGCATAGTACAAATTGCTAATGTAAATGTTGAATAATCTTATTGAGTCTAACTACTTTACAGAAAAATGTAAAGTAGATGGAGTGTATAAGATTATTTTTTTAGTTCTGTTTTTTAACTGTGAAAGGTGGTTCATAAAGGAAGCTTTTTAATTTGTTTTTGAATCTGTATTTTCTTTTTTTTTTGCAGGAAATTCCAGGACGTAAGGTGGGGGAGGGAAATGGGGGAAGGGGCACCGACCACAGATATGGAGGGGCAGGTGGACAGGGGAAGATGGGCATTCATTACATCTAAGGTGTTTCTCATGCCCCTTGATTTCAGCCTTGAAAGCACTTCAAAACTGCTCCCCCTTGCAGAGTGGTGTGTTGCAATATATACAGAGTACTGTTGTGCTGTACAGATATGGATCAGCTGCTTCTTTTATGGCTAGCAAGGTATCTGGTGGGGTCTGGCTGCCCCAGAGTAGCTTGTGTGATGGCAGTAGCAGTTGAGGAGGATGAGGTTGAGGAAGACAGCCTACTACTTTCTGAGAAAGAAACATCCATTCTCAGAGTACCTGAGTGGTGTGAGCGAGTGTGGTGGCACATGGAGGTGGTGCCAAAAGAATACTGCCTGTGTTGTCCGATACTGAGTATGATCTCACACTTAATGCATTCAACATGAGTGGCCCAAACCTTTGGTACCCCTTATACAGTCGTAAAGACCTGCCATACTCATGATTCTCTCTGGGTGCTGGAGTTGGGCATTTGCTCTATCTCATCTTCCTGGTCCTCTTGATCCTCCTCTACATCATTGAACCTTTTCCCTTGTCCAGACCCTTCAGCTGGTGGTGGTGGTGTTGGTGGTGGTGGCTCTTGGGGAGGAGGGATGGCCATGGCTGATTCCATTGTTGAAGTTAAATAGCAGTTGTGCCAATACTCTTCCAATCAGGTGCTTTCTCCTGGATTGTAGATGGAAAAAGAGTAAGAATGGGTCTAGGAGATGTGGAAATGTAAACCTTTTGGCTGAAATTTCCTAGATTGGCAGAAAATGCAGTTTTGAAATGTTCGTGAAGTCCGGACCCATTCGCGAAGCACAGACCAATTCGCGAACACATCACACCATGCGAATGTGTAGGGACACATTGCACTGTTCAGGGTGTCCGCAGTGACATCAGATGTTCACAAGCGTCGGCAAACAAAAACGTTATAAAAAATTGTAGAAAGTTGATAGATGTGTTTAGAATGTTACTAGGAGGTAGGGAAAGGCACAGTTGTTCCTTGAAACTTTATAGATTGACTGTAAATAATGATATATTGGAGATGAGTATGATAGTAGGAACTTGTAGCAAATTAAGGGGGATCTGGTAAAAACCTGTGAAATTCAGTGAAATAATGTTGTTAAAGGGATGTTATGGTTACAAGTAAAACCAAAGAAAACCCAGAAATCCGTTAGCTATGATAAACTAAGCATAACTCGCACCACCACGTGCACTGCTCAGACTAACACCCAGGACATCAAAGATTACATCACTGTGAATAACCACCGGGAAGGAATTCCCCAGGTGTGGGCCTTTGGCTGACCACAGATATTCTGTCAGCTCTCTTTTTAAAATTAGGTTGGACAAATATTGGGAAATGCTGGTTATGACATGTGGCAGTTCAGATGGCAAACCCAGGCAATACTAAGGGTTACTCTCCAGTCTCATTGAGACTTTTCTCACTCTTCATAGGACTAGTAAGCTGTATAGCAGGCTTGTCAATATAAGGCTTTGGGGGGGTGGTGGATAGGGGCACTCTCATCAAGACACCCAATATGTCTTTATATTTGGCCTAAGCACATTAGAACAACCATTGCATTTAGGTTTCGTGATGGCCGAATATATGCTTGCTTAGAAATCTAGGGTTTACCTGGCATTTGTATATCTTACAACTGTGCTTCATGCAGTCAACTGGTAACCCTCTAGGAAGTTGCCCTCCATTGAGATTAAAATGCAGGAGGGAGAGGTTGAAGAGCCGGCACCTGTACTAACCCTTTTTATCTTACACAGAGTAGTGCGGCATGATGGAGCCCTAATCACATGCACCCCAAGATCCCTCCAATGGCTTATTCCTGTATATATTAACCATGCAGAATCTTTGGACATGCTAGTAAATTACCAAAAGTCAGTAGTGTTGGTTAGCAGCTCACACATGAGTAAACCTTTCCCAGTCTTCTCTATTGATGTATAGTTGTAGTATTAATGCGTTACATCATTTAATGTCCCCCGGCATTATCAAATACTTGATTTGTACATTGGAAAAAAACGTTTTTTACAGAACATAATTGGATGTAAGAGGGGGCTCAGAGTGACATGAAGCAATCCAGATGGAAATGTGTTGTGGCATTAGTTGTTCATTGGGCAGATTGAGTGCCTCAGTGAAATGTAAAACGCAAAGGTACATGGCATGCCAGAATGCTCAGGGCAATGGGTGACATAGGACAATTACAGATTTATACTAATTGACCTTTTCACAATTGATCACTGGAGAATTGACCTTCTGCACAATTGATTGTGAAGTGAAGGTCAATTAGGACATGTATGTGGGGGGAAACCCTACCCAATCCCATTACATTATTTATTACCCCAAACCCACCCCACACATATGTACACAAAGTAAAATAAAGGTAAAGGTCAATTGTGCAGAAGGTCAACTAGAACCACTATTATTAGGTCAATTAGGACAAAGGGTCAATTGTAAAATGTCAATTTGGGTAATACCACAATTACAGGGGCATTTAGCTATTGCATAGTTTTGACCTGTGGCTATGATGGTGGCGTGGGCCAACAAAGGATACAATTGGACATTGCAGGTAATTAAGCTATGTTATGTTGATTTATATTGCACACAGTTGCCATTTGCATGGTCCCCAGGTGCTCAAGTGTCTCTTTAAGAAACGTGGGTAGGGTTTGGTAGTGAGGGGGAGAGGGATAGGATGGCTAGAATTTCTGCTCACCTGTTCATGCGTTCAGAACCTGGAGGAACTGGCGTCTGTGCAAGTGAGCTTTCTGGGTGTGCTTTGTTATGTTTACTGGGCTTGTGTCCGTAAGGGTGGCGTCCAATGTCTGAGTTGTTTGTTGTTTGCATGTATTGGGTTTGTAGTGTGATTAGAGAGGGGGATGCAGTTTGCAAGTTTTTCGGTGGGTTGTTTTACTAGCCCTCTGTAGTACGTGAGAGATGTGAGGGTGTGAAGAAGAGAAGGGGGTGGTTTCAGGTGATCTCAGGGTGTTGAGTAGTGTGAGACAGGCATGGTATCGAGAGAGACACATACTCAAAAGTAGCAGTTTGAAAACCTTCATTATCAGACTTTGTGTGGTTGGTGTAATGCCTACCTGACCCTAACTCTAAGAGGATTGTTCCCTCAACTGATGCTTCTAAGGGCCGTCGAAGTCCGTAAGTCCAAAACCAAAGTTTTTCTGTATCCAAATCTATGCTTGCCCTCACTCTTAAATCAAATTTGATAGGGATATTCTTGAAGGAAAAATGGTGATTCAAAAGGAAATGTAAACCACAGCTGGGTACAGTCTTAACCATTGGTGCAGTTCTGCCAGTTCAAAGTAGTTCAATTCAAAAGTGTTGTCCTTGGAACCTTCCATGTAGGGCTCTTGCAGCAGGTCAATAGAGTTCACAATGTCTTTGGGTCTCTTGGCGGTCCCTTCCCAGTGCTTTGAACTTTCCAGTTCCAAACACCAAAAAACGATTTCCGGTTAGGCTTCTCAGGGTTGCCTTCCCCAAGTCAAAGCCTCTTTTCACAAAGTTCAAAAATCTCTTTAGTGGGCCTTTCAGGGTTCCCTTCACCAAGCCTAGGCCCCACTTTATGCAGTTCAACAAACAAACTAATAATTCCCTTTGTCAAGTCTTTCATGGGGTAGTATCAGAGACTTTCGAAAATGCTAGGTTCTTTGCTGGTTCCAGGCACTACCACTCTGACCTCCAACCCCTCTCCTTATTCTCTGGCACCTCTTCTTCTTCTGTCCCTCTTCCACTCTGTCCTTTTCCTCTTTACTGTGCTACCTGCATACCTTCCTTTTCTATCTTGCACACTTTCACCTTCTTTCCACCTTTTTGTGCCTCTTACACACTTCTCCTTACTTTTTTGCACACTTCTATATCGTCTTTCTCCTTTTTAAACTGCCATCTTGGAACTGATATTTCCTCATGTGCTTTTCCTAGCTCAGAGTGTGTTTTTGTGCTCTGCCTTTTATCCGTGTGGGGAAGTGTGATGGAAGTCAGGTGTGTGTATTGATCAGTAATTGCCTGATCTTCCCTGACCTTTGTGTTGGAACATGTCAAGTACACGGCTCTAGTGTTATTCCGTTGTCCCTCACGGTGAACTGTCCATGAGAAAGTGTTTGTGTCGGGAAAGGGGCAGAGGTGTTGAATTGCTAGGTATCCTACCTGGTATGTTGAGGAAAAGGTGTTACAAGGAAGGGGATACAGCATCTCACCATCCAGTGCCCCACCTCTACTCCCAGAAGACCCCTTATCCAGGTGATCCTCCCGCACTGGTCCACCCCCATGAACTGGATCCAATACCGATGGCCGTGCCCTGGCCTCCTGGTTACAGATCCCCTGGGACTAGCGGGTGAGACACCTTCAGGTGTCTCACAGCTGAGAGTGGGAATACCGCATAAAAACTGAGGGAAAGTGGGTTGGTGGGCAATTAGGAAGTGCTGATACCATGTCTCGCCCTTGGGTATTCTCCTCCCAATCCCCCTGCGACACTCCCCTCAGGTGATCCTCCCTTGCTTGTCCACCCCCAGGGTCACGATACAAAAGCAATGGCCCTTCCATGACCGCTTGACTGGAAGATCCGGAGGAGTGGGTGGGAGAATGCCATCAGGTTTCTCAAAGTAGTTTTAGTGTCAGTTCTTCATTCTGTGTTGTCCCATGCCTGCTTTGGTCATCATGGTGTATGGTTTGCAGAATGGTGCATCTAAGCTAAATCTAAGCAAATAAATCAATACAATTCTAGCAGCAGGTGCCAAATTCAAAAGCAGTAGGTGCCAAATCAGTACAGTTCTATTGTGGCTGAATTAAAAAGGAGTGGATACAAAATCAGTATGGTTCTAATCTGGGTAAATTCAAAAGCAGCGTTAGCTAAAACAGTATATAATTCTAGTGTGGCTACATTCAAAAGTAGTTTTAACTAAATCAGTACAGTTCTAATGTGGCTAAATTAAAATGCGGCAGGGTGCGGTTGAATTCAAAGCAGTAGACACTAAATCAGTGCAGTTCGAGAGTGGCTAAATTGAAAAGCAGCGGGTTACAATTCTAATGTGGCTAAATTTAAAAGTAGTTTTAACTAAATAAGTACAGTTCTACTGTGGCTAAATTCAAAAGTAACGTTAACTATTAACTAACTCCGTACAGTTCTAGTGTGGGTAAATTCAAAAGCAGTGGTTTGCAATTCTAGTGCGACTGAATTAAAAAGTAGCGTTAACTAACAGTATAATTCAAAAGAAGCACTAACTAAATAAGTACAGTTCTAGTGTGGTGGGAAAGGGGGTTGGATCTAATTAATTAAATTAAGAGCAACTGGGTTGGGATTAAATCATTCAAATTAAGGGCACAGGGTGGGTTTAATTACATTAAGGGCAGAGGGGTTATGATTAAATAATCAAAATAAAGGGCAAGGAGTTGGGATACATTTATTAAAATTAAGGGCAGGGGGTTGGTGTAAAATTAACTTTAAAAGGAAGGTACTTTTGGCAGAGGTGCAGGCCTGAAATTCTGCTCCTACCTGTTGTTTGGGGTGCTAGGGTCCAGTTGGCAAGGTTGCAGGAAGCAAAAGAAAATCGGGCAATGTGAATACAATGGGTTCAATTCAGGAGACAGCAGTTGTGGGATAAGGCAGTTGACAGAGCAGTAAAAGTGATGTACTCAAGGGTCCCTTGATCACACTATAAAAACAAATACTCAAAAAAGGAGCACACACTGGGCAAGAAGCAATGCTGTGTTTTAGAGCTGGGCAAGCACAAATCAAACAGAAAAGTTAACATTCGTGTTATACCGTAAAACACAATGATCGGAACTCGATGAAACACTTGCAGTTTGGTATGTTCACATTTACGATGTTTCCCAGAAATGTCATTGGCTAGTGCATGTCATAAACTTAGTGCTAAACATATGTTAGTGAAATGTGATTGGAGCAAACAGTTTCAACAATATCCCAACACATGACCTCCCTATGTGGCGCCACATCGATGCTCAGCCCACCCTGGATTAGCAGTTAGTAAAATACCATTTGTACTGAACGCTGGACCATTTATACACTGACATTGGTCAAGACCATTTAGAATGGGACAGAAGACACCCTGCTTCTGGTGGGAAAGAAGACATTCACATGCCACTTGCTAGATGATGACCTTCGCAAACACTGTGGTGGATACTCTCAAGGCTGGCCACCTCCCCAGAGCACAGTGACTTACCATCTGATTGGATTATGCTGGAACGCCACTTTGTCAAGTGTCCCTTTCCCACAGCCACCTGCCTATGGGCATGGGTGGCAATGTGACTGGTACACTGGCTCAGATCCATTTCCCTTCCACCCTGTGTGACTGTTGGATTGGCTGGCCACCCTGTAATTACATCACCCAGTGTTGCTCTCGCTGCTTTGACTTGTCTTTGACGAGCAGCTTATGCTACGTCTCCCTCCTCCCTGACACCTGGAGTGCTGTTCATGTGTTTCAGATCGGGTTTTCCTGGGTTGGGCCTGCAATCAGGGTTTCCCTTACCAAATTTGTTTACCAAAAGATATTGTTTTCTCCCAATCTTGTGCTATGCATATACATAATCCCTGGGCTGACTATACGTGATGCATCTCTAATCTTACCTTTCCCAGTGAGGTTTTAATTTGCAGGGTGACTGTGACTTTGTGTACCCCTGATATACCCCCCTATCCTCCTTCTTTTCTCTGGAAGGTGGTAGGTGCGTCCCCCTATCTGGCGCTGAATTAGCACCTTTAGTACATTGCACTTTCGATCAATCTTTCGATTGACATTTCTTTACCTTTCATTTCTTCACCTTTTGCTTGTGCAAATACACCCATGTGACCTTGCTTATGTCCCCTTCTTCTTTATACCCTTCTAGGTATTTTACAAAAACTAGTTTTTCTGTCCCATCAGGTGAGCATTCGCTCCACAAAGCTTCGTAGTATTCTAAGTCCTGCAGGGTGCTGTAAATATTATTTCCACATCATCCTCACACTCATTTACACTGAAGGTTCCTCATCTAGTAGTGCATCAAGCTCAATTCATTCATTAACATTTTATAGTGCCTTTTACGCTGGTGGGAGTTGCACCAGCCGATGATCCACCGGCCGATGCAGATGGCGACAAGCAAAGAGACAGTAATCTTGAACATTGCTACCAGCCAATCTGGGACCCAAGTGAATAATGCATCCAACCAAGAGCTGAAACATCTTGTGATTCTTGTCTCATCTTCTTGTGAATTGTTCTAATTGCTTTGACAGCTCCTGTAAGTGTTCCATTAGCCGCATCATTGGCGGGTATTGCAGTGCAGCTTGTGCTGCCAATTTTGTGGCACACGCCACCTTCCATTGCAGTCATGAGGTCTAAGATATAGCAGTTCTGGAGAGCCATCAAACGCAATGTCCAGAGTTCTTATCGTACCACATTCAGTCCTTTTTTGGCTGCATTAGCCAACTGAAGCAGCTCATAATGCATAATTTAGAGTTAACTGCTGTTTGAACTCCAGGAAGCAGGAGAGAGGTGAAGAACACGGATACTTGTTGAGCAGTCTTAGATTGGGCGGAATGTCCTCCAAGATTTGAGTGGATTCTGCTGATAGATAATTACTCAACCTCTTCATCCTAGTTATCTTTGGTTGGCCTCCTTGTGTCTCTGCTGGTCCCTTCTGTTTCCGTGTTGATAGTTTGTTAAATGGCCTCAAATCTGCACGAGGCACAACCAAGGCAGGGCTGTGAAGGGTCACCAGTGCATGCACACCTTTCCAGTCTGGTGGTAGCTGGCGTAAGCTTATTCCACACACCCACCACAGGTCCATCACTGCGGCTGTCCCTTTCTGCAATGATGTGATACTCATCCTCTTGGAGCAGTGTTCATCACCAGCACCAATGTCCCATTTGCTCTGAAACACAAAGAATACTGTGTAAGCGGCTTGTGCAAACTGAGTGATGGTTTTCATCTATCCAGGTTAAAGCATATATACTATTATTGCATATCTTCCTACACCCTGTATCTATTTACTTCACCACATTTTGTTCGAACACCACCAGCCCTTCTGCACGGCACTGTACTATCCCTCTTTCCCATTTGCCATTGTACAGCACGAACCATGGATTTGCATCAAGGGCCCGGTGTGGCACCATGGCACATCGTATGCAGTGCAATTCTTACAGAATATATTTGTATGTGTCGTGAGCACTTGCTTTCCTTTCTGTGCCCCCTCAGTTTTATACTCCAGTATCATGTGCTTGGGTTTTTCTCCCCGGGAGGTGCTTTCCAGCTTTATATAGTTATCTTCATACACCTCCTCCCCCTCATCTATCCATTTTACTTCTACTGTGTGCCCCTGAAACATAACCCTTGTTTTGCACAGGGACATATGCATCATACATCCTCCTTCCTCTACTGTCACTTCTTGTGGCAAGTATTGTTTTGGTGTTCCTGCAAAGTGTGGGATGTGTGAGCACACATAGTCCATGCTATTGGTGCTCCTTTGCCCCACCTTCTCCACCTCTCTGTACCAGACTTTTTCAGTTGCCAAGTCTCCTCCCTCCTCAACAGCATTGTAAAGCATTGTCATATTCTGTAATATTCAATATACTTCACCTAGTGTGTGTCTCCACTCCACCATCAGCAGGTGAACTTGTATTGTGCCTATGTATTAGGAACCAGAAAAGGAAAGTAAGAGAGAAAAAAGAAACACATAGCAATCCAATCCCTATTATCTTTACATCTTTTTTGTTCTACCTCCACTCCCCCTAGCGTGTTCCTGCCCCTCTTCTCTTTCAATTGTGGCCCTTTTGTAAAGCCTTGCTGCAGTACATAACGTTAACTTAAGTTCAGGAATACTCTCCATCAGGTTTTCTCTTTCCAATGGTTTCTCTGCGAACGTCTCAAAGGTGAATCCACGCGCATCGTTCTTTAATCTTCACCGCTGTGGCGGTTGAGAAGACAACTTGAAAGGGGGGCCCCTTCCACCTTTTTTTTACTGTATTGTGGATCAGATTTCGATCACCAGGATAGAGGGGCTGTGCTTATGGAAAGTCCTCCCCTTGATGGGTATATGTGCTCTCTTCAACGCTGATCACTGATTTATTGGTCGCTGAACCTGGCAGGAATTGTATCAAGGATTTCTGAGCTATGGTTAACATCCAAAATTGAGCATGAAGGAGTGACATGCACATATCTCCCCCTACCCATTACAATTTTGTGCAGAGTCAAGTGATGATCCGCACCGGGTGAGTTTCGAATCACAAAAAGGGCAAGAGGGCAGCAAGAAGGAAGTTTGGGCACATAGTAATTGCTAGCTTGGCCAAGCGCTATTTTAGTAAGTCATTGAGCCTTTCGGCCATTCCCGTTTGCTTGCGGCCAATACACTGTGTAAAGTTTGTGCTTTATCCCTAAGAGACGTGTAATCTCCTTGAAAAGGTCATTGACGAAGTGTTGACCATTGTCCGACCTTATCTCCTCACACACCCCCATTCTCGAAGCACTCTGTTCACTAAAAACGTTGCTGCACTTCTCACCTCAAGCCAACGTGAGACTGGACAAACTACAACTAGGTACCTATATAAGGCACATCTTTCTTGCATGCCAATATAGTTCATATGCAAGCGTCAGAAGGGCCCTTCAGGCCGAGGTATTGTTCCTTTCAGTGTCTTCAAAGTATGACCAAACAAAAGTTGCTGGCAAATCATGTAGTTTCCCATAAACTCAGTCACTCTGTCATGCACATTTGGCACGTACCACCCTTCATCCAGCTCTGCTGCTATATTTTCCTTTGACGTGTGAGTGGGAAAGTGCAGCTGTTCAAGTGCTACACTTAATAGCTTTTTGGGCATCACAGGCTTGCCTGTGCTATTTTGTAGCCAAATGAGGCCAGTGGGTAAAAGTGAGCCCCACCTGCTTATCCATAGGTCTTTTTCTTCTTTTGGTACCTCTCCTTGTAATTCTACTATTTGGACTATGGGGATGGTGTTGTAACTCTCCTCTCTTTCTTCCTCCCCACCCACCTTCCTCTCTGCTGCCATGAGTGGTACTCTTTCCTCTTCCTCTGGTTACCTTTTGATACTTCCTTCAGGTATGCTGCTTCTTTTGCCGCTCTGTGAGACATTTCATTCCCCGCTGATGTTCTGTCTTGTTTAGCTGTGTGGGCGACGCATTTTATTATTACCACTTCTACTGGTAAATGTAGGGCCTCAATCAATTGCCTGAGCAGTTCTGCATGTTGTACGGGGGACCCATCATTTCTTCTGAACACTATCCTTTCCCATCGTGCCAATCCTGACTGTATCAATGATGTGAGATAGGCAGAGACAGAAAATATGTTAGCTGCGTGTCCTTTCATCATGTTTAGTGCTCTTATCATTTCCACTAGCTCTGATGCCTGTGTTGAATAGTGTGAGGGTAGTCACTGCTGGGATGCTATTACATACTTCCCATTTATGTAGAACACCACTGCCGCACCAGCATGTCTCCTTCCCATCTCAGGGTCGATACTCAATGACCCATCAATAAAGACCATGTCAGCCCCTGCTATTTCTTCTTCTTTTACCTGTATGTTCCCTTCCATCCTCTCCATGTGTGCTGCACAATCATGTATGTAGTCCCTTTCCTGTACAGGTTCTCCTAGGTAGGTAGCTGGGTTGACCACTCAGCACCTTACCACCTCTATGGTTGGGTGTGTCAGTATCACCTCGTACCCTAATGCTCTTTGTGCTTTCAATGTGCTTTTTGATTTCTCAAGGTTGTCAAATAGTGAGTGCTCCACATACAATACTACAAGGCACCCCATGGTGATAGTCACTGCCTTTTGTATTGCAAATGATGCAACTGCAAGCGCTTGTTTGCCAGGGTAGTGCCCCTGCATCACTGGGTCAAGAATTCCACTCTAATAAGCCAGTGGCTGGTGCCCCGTGGCGTCTTCTGCGCGAGGACAGTTGTCATCACTGAGCCATCTGAGTGTGAGAACAGGTAGAACTTTTCTCTGTAGTTTGGGGTAGCCAGCTCAGGTGCATGGGCCAGTGCATCTTGTAGTTCTGTGAAACTCTGCTTCATTTCAGATGTCCACTTTAGTTCCCTCTTCTCCTTTTGTGCTTCTTTACGGCCCTGCAATAGTGGTTTGGTAAATGTAGAGTAATCGAACATCCATTCCCTGCAGCAATTTCATAGTCCCAGAAACGTCTGCATTTCTTTCACTGTATGTGGACGGGTTGTTGAGTGAATGGTCTGTACCCTCTCTGGTGTTATACTGTGCCTATCTATTCATATTATTTGACCCAGGTATACAATCTCTTCCTGGCAATAATGCAATTTTACTTTTCCACCTTGTATCCTTTTTCTGCTAGTAGTGTCAAAATGTGTACTGAATCTGCCCTACACTCTTCTTCTGTCTCACTGCATATCAACGAATCATCGAAATACTGATTCACTGTGCTTGGTGTTTGTACATTGCATAGGTTCATCTGTATTACCCTGTTGAAAATGCTTGGTGACTCGCAGTAGCCTTGGGGCAAACGGGTGTGTTCGAATCTGGTTCCATGATATGTGACCATGGTCAGGTGTGTTGAGTCTGGGTGCAGGGTATGGAAAAGAAGGCATTTTTCAGGTCAATTACTGTGAAGTACTTTGCCTTCTTTGGAATATTGGAGAATATTATGGCAGAGTTTAGCACTACAGGAAATTCTGCTTCAACCACATCATTCAGTGTGCACAAATCCTGGATAAAACACCATGATCCACCTTTGGATTTCTTTATCAGTAATAACCACCTTTGGCCTTTAGTGCCTTGCCTTGAGTGCCCTGATGCCTGTAGGCTCTGGCGCTATTTAAGTATATAAATATAAATAAATACTGCCATGTTGCCTGGTGACGTAGATGTTTGATAATGCCCTACTGCCATAATGCGTTTAAAGTGTAGCATATCCCTTTATCTGCTTCTCTGGACAACGGATATTGCCTCCACTCAAACATCATCCTTTCCCTTTTCAACCACAATCTTTCCATCCTCAACAGCTGTCTCCTGCACCTCAACCACTGCCTTCCGCTCATCACATTACATTTCGTCCTCCTTCCCTTCTCCTCCCAAGGCTCCCGATCTACCTTAATCTCTAACAGAGAGGTTTTGGAGTCATCCAGCTCCTCAACTTCTCCCCTGCCACTCCCTCCAAATAAAAGGGCATGTTGCCTTAGTTCTCAATGTGCAAAACACAAATGTGCCCAAGGTGTCAGTGAATATGCAAACACCAAAACAATAGACAAAGAAAAGAGGTTTACACAAGATTCACATGTTGGGAAAAGGTGTCAAAAAAACACAAACAAGTTGACGGAGCACATCACTGGAAGACTTTTCGGGTTCACTCACAAAGGTTTCTCTGTAAACACTGGAAAGGAAAAGGTGTTGGCAAACCTTTTTGTTCTTTTAAATTTCTTAGGTGGCACAATTGGAGCGGAAAGAAAGTAGAAGAGGAACTTTTTTATTTTTTTAATTTTTAAACAAAGGAAACAAGAGCAAAAGGGGTCTTTAGAGGGTGCCTAGAAGAACTTACACAGACAAAGGGGGGGTAAAACAAGGACCAAGACACACAGAAAATACCACAAACATTTAGAAGACCCCTCCAAACTTCCTCCAAAACACTGCAAAGCACAATTAAGGTCTCTAAAACAATCCAAATCTACCAAGATCTGAGCCACACCTTTCCACTCCAAACACCACAGACAACGAAAATCCATAAAGGAAGCAGGAAGCACGCTCAGACGTTTAGTGGTCATCAAATACATTGAAGAATGGGTCAGGGCCTCCGGTTGGCAAGTCAAACTAACCTCTCAATTCTAAGGACTTTCATTTGCACAGTGGGCTTTGATCCCCACTGTGAGAAGTTACAGCTGGGTTTGATCTTTGACAAATGCCACGAGAATTCTGTGGAGCTGGTCACTTCTGCCCAGAAACGCTCCACTGTCCTGGTGGGCACATTTTGGGAAATTAGGGCAACTCTACGGAAGGCCCCAGCTACTTTTCCCTTTTGAACTAAGTGAATGCTTAAAGGAGTGGCCTTATGTAGCATGCATACATACATGCATATATTAATATGACTCAAAAGGAGTGACAAATACATTATTGGTGTCAAACCATAGCACACTATGACTCACTATGAAGGGGTTTGATTTGTTTTAATCAGTTTATATCTAATTCACTAGATGGAGATTGTGGGATTGCCTTTATTAAATGCAGCAAGCATTCTCTTATAGGCATCGCAATGATCCCCAAACTTATTCTGTGCTATAAGTGATCTCAAGTGTGTGTTATCCGTGCAGTATTGCTTCACGTCACAAATTCTTCATTCTGATGTCCATAAAAACAGATAGGGCCTCATTACGAGGTGGGCGGGATGGGATTAACGGCGCCAGTAATGGTGCCAGCGCTGTTAATCCCATTCCGCCCTATTACGAGGGTCCCACAAGGGGACCTGGGAGCTAACAACGGGCCCGTTATTAAAGGACCCGTTGTTAGCTCCCTACCCATTTACATTGAGCCCTATGGGGGCTCGAATGGGAATGGGGAAGGACCGGGTCCGGGTTCCCTGAAGGAGGAAATACCGGGCCCTCCAAAGTCAGAATGGCCCGGTATTTCCCCATTCAGGGAACCCGGACACGATTTTAGAGGCAGCCATGCCCTTGTTAAGGACATGGCTGCCTCCAAAGTCGTAATAAGGTCCATAGAGTTTCAATACAAAGGGGCATGCTGTCAAACTGCCTGTTGACCCTCTTATACCCTGCATCATCCCTGACTGCCTATCTGCCATCCAGTCCTTTTGCACCTCCAACGATCTCTGCCTCAACACCTGTAAAATTGAGATCCTTCCCATCGGGAAACCTGCTCCATCCTTCGTCCCTTCACTCTTGCCTTCCTTATTGGGCTCTCCCCTGCTCCTCCTTCCGAAGCCAGTAATCTTGGAGTCATCTTCGACTCCTCGCTCTCCTTCCTCCCTCCTACTCAGGACATTGCAGAATATGACAGCAAGACTTATCCTTGGCCTTCAGCCTAGGGACCGCATCTCTCTTGCCCTAAAAAGTCTTCACTGGCTCCCGGTTGCTGCACGGATTAAAATGAAATGCCTCTGCATCATCCACAAGGCTGTCTGGGCCCGGGGACCTCACTATCTTCAATGTTATCTTACTAAATACTCTCCTTCTAGACCACTATGTTCCCCTCGCATCAACTCTCTGTGTGTAAAGCGTTTCGCTAAACAAAGGGTAGGTGGTTGATCTCTTTCCTCAGCCGGCTCCCTCCTATGGAACAGCCTCCCCCTCCCTCTGCACCTTCAGCAGGAATTTGTTGAATTCCGGAAGCTGCTCAACACTTTCCTCTTTACCTCATCTTTCCCGTCTTGCCTCCTCTGCTAATCCCACCGTTGCTGTGAGTGGTATCTGGGGCCCTTATGCATCCTTGGGGCCCCTGACCTCCCAAACCCAATCGGCCAGCTCCTGTCTACCCTCAGCACTTTCCTTGGCATACCCTGTACCCTGGAGGTTCTTACACCTAACATGGCTTCTGGTTGTGTAGCCCTCAACATTCATGCACGTCATTTGTGGCTCACGCATGAGCTAGGACTCCCCAGCACCTACCTCCTCTGCCCTCTTTCTTGCGGCACTTACACGTTCTGAATACACACAAGGCATAGTAGGTTTTTTTTTTCCCTTCACTGCTATAAATATTATGTTTGTAATGTGTTTCACTCCCTTGTTCCCTCCCTCGCACTGTGGGCACTTTGAAACAGTATTTTACTTGTTGTATAAGCGCCTAACAACCAAATAATAAATAAATAAAATCAATAATCAATGGCCTGGCCTGGCATTAGCATATTGAATTTAGCTAGGCTCCCCCATACCTGATCACATTTTCCAAACAACAGGGATAGGAGACTGGCAATCACTTTGTCTTCAGTCTCATAATTCTTCTATCTTCACAATGAAAGTCAATGTTTCATGTTATATGTATATCTTGCAGTATATGTGTATATTTACAGGCCGATTCATCGAATTAATGTGTGCCGAAAATCTCTGCGCAAGCGTGCGAAAGCGTGCGAATCGCAGCACAAGTGCGAAAATCGCAGTGCAAGCGTGCGAAAGCCACGCACATTGATTCATGGAAGTCCGTGTGCGTGTAAATTCTGGGATGTGCGCTAAAATCCTGCATGGCGCACGTGGGCGCACACGTCATCAAACGGCGTGCGCTATGCGCACAGCGAAAGCGCACATAGCGGGGCGCACACAACAAAAGTAGGCGGAACACGGGGCATAACACACGGAATGGGGAACAACGCGTGAAAATGTGGGCGTTATGGGGGAAGTACAGGAGGCAAATGCGCGGAACGCCCACACGCGTGCCTACATCATGTATTCATGGAATCGAACAGGCCAAACGCGTGCGGCAAAAAAGAGGCGCTAATCTGGAAACACGTACGTCAGCAGGAAGCAGGCATACGCGGACCCGCGCAGCATAAAAGTGCGCGCAAACAATAAACAAGCTCAGACGCTACGATGAATATACCGTTCCTCGCAGCAGTGGTCGTGGGACACTGCAGGAGGAGGAGGATAGTCAGGGCCAGAATTTTTACACCCAGGACCAGCCTTTTTGGGATGCCTGATGACCAGGTGTATGGGAGGTACAGGTTTCCACCTCACAAAATACTCGACCTGGTGAGTGAGTGGGAGGATGACCTCACATCACCCACCCTGTGCTCCCAAGCACTGAGCCCCTTGGAAAAGGTGCTCAATGTACTGCAGTTCTTGGCCCCTGGTTCATTTCAGCGGACAAGTTCCATAGTGGGGGGGTGTCACAGGCCACGCAGTCACGCTGCCTACACCAGGTGTTGGCCATCATGACTGCACACCCATCAGTCCACAGGCACATATACCTGCCCAGAACACCTGCAGAAAGGCAGGCTGCCGTCCAGGATTTTTACGGGGTGGCACACTTCCCCAAAGTGCTAGGTGCCATTGATTGCACCCATGTGGCTCTACGTCCTCCCAGGGCAACTGAGCACATCTATAAAAACTGCAAGCACTGGCATTCCATCAACGTGCATGTAGTATGTGATGCCAAGGGAATCATCACCTCAGTATATGCCAACTATCCAGAGTCCATGCATGACAGTTTCATTTTCAGAATGTCAACCCTAAACCGGGACCTAGAAGCTGGGATGCATGGCGATACATGGCTGCTTAGTGAGTATAAATGCCTCTGCACATGCATGCATGTCATATACTGAGTAATGTCACAACCCCACTAATGATACCCATCATCACCTCCCCAGGGGACAGTGCCTACCCTCGGAGCACCCACATGATGACGCCAATTCGGAACCCCACCACACCACCCGAGGTAAGATACAACACAGCCCATATTGCTACCCGGGGCATAGTGGAGCGCACATTCGGAGTGCTCAAGTCACGCTTTCACTCCCTTGACCGCTCTGGTGGGCAGCTGCTATACGCACCCCCAGTAGTGTGCAGGATCATAGTGGTAGCATGTGTCCTGCACAACGTTGCAACTCGCCGGGGCCCGCCTGTGTACATGGTGGTGCCCCCACATCCCCAACCACATGCACGGCCACTGCGCATGGGAGGGGAAAGGGCACGTGGTGAGGCAGCCCGTATGCAGCTGGTGGCTAATTACTTCACCTAAAATCACACCCCTGTGGAGTGCACACAGCCCTGGCACATACCAGCTGACAATCAATGATGATGACATAAGGGACAGTCAACTGTCACAACCATACCAGTCTGAGATTGGTCACCTGGAAATGTTACATTGTGTGCATCCCTACGTACCGAAAGACAACCAATGCTGTGTCACAAAAAGACACACATTTATGCTGCATGAATGACTACCCCCTTGCAAAATAGAAGATGAAAACAGCACCATGTCACCCAGCCCCTCCCCATCTCCTCTACCCAACACACCATGGCATGTCATGCAATATGAAAGCAAACAAAGGAATGCACAACACATGACACAAGTGTCACAAAGTGCACTGTCCCAAATGGAAACAGGCCACAGACAATATGCTCCCAGTAATAAATAACAAACAGTACACATAACCAAATACTTACCGGCAACACAATACAGCAACACAGGATGAAACATTGCCAAAATATGACAGTACCAAATCAAAGTACTGCAAGTTTTACAACCTGAATAAGCCAGCACATCCACCCCTTCCAACTGTAGAGTGTTGACGTCAGGCAAATGTGTCAGTGTGCTGCATACAACATGAACTGCATCCGCAAAGGAGACGGCCCTGTGAAGACATGAAGAAGGTACCTGTGAATAAGGAGGAAGACATGAATGGACAAGTACATATCAATACACCATGCAGTGTTCAATACAACAACAATCCCCACTAGGGATGTACGCACAGTTTTGACTACAGACTGCCCAAACAGCTCATGGGAGCCCAATGTCACTGTGTAAGTCACTGTCACTTGGTCACACCCTTTGCAAGCCCATGGAAAGCGAAGCAGTAGGGGTGTGCGTGTCAGGAACCCAAGCATCTAACCCAAAGACAGGACAAGCCTGCATGTGCCCACCTGGAATACACAGTGGATGCCCACGGGAGCCACACAAGGCAACACACTGTAAAAAAATAAAAATAAAAAAAAATGAAAAAATAAAAAATGGCCATGTGGGGGAAAGGGGGAGGGGGAGGCCACCCAGGAGGTTCGAGGACAGGGTGCACACCAACACCCACCTGCGTGGATGTTGCGGAAAAAAGAATTCCTCCATGGGCTCATGGCCGGCACGGCTACGCTATTGTGGGAGGACTGCTGCTGTCGCTCTCTTCACCCTGTGTTTATGCATCAGAAGGTGGTGGTGCTATGGGAGGCAGCCCACGTAAAGCACTGGTATGGTCCTCCATGGCAGCAAGCATGCAGGTGTTGAAGGTCTGATTCTGGAGGATGATAGTGCGGAGATCCCATGCAGCACCTCACGGGTTGCCTGCATTTCTGCATGCATGGCCTCGCGTGATGCCCGGATCTCCTCCCGAGTTGCCTGCAGCTCAGCTGAGAGTGAACGTGTGAGCTGCTCCAACTGCTGTTCTGACCTTAAATTTCGGGAAGCCTCAAATTCACTTAGAGTCTGCCTGAGGAACAGGAGTTCTAACCTCAGGGCTTCCCTGTGGCCCTGTGACTCTGCAGAAATGGCTTCCCACAGAGTCTCCAGTGCCGCCCGTCGGTCGCTGTTGGATGCCAACATGTCTTCCCGGTGTGATTGGCAAATGGAGTCTGTTGCCTGCTGTTGTTGCTCCATCTGCCTTTGAGGGGGGAGAATGGAAGTGGCCACCCTCTCCATTGCCTGAGCCATCATTTCAACGGATGCTTCCTGTTGTGTTGCTATACCGTACATGGAGTTTTCCCATACAGTATTACCTGGTGGCATACGGCCACCGCGTCGGCGGGCACCACACCTGTTTGGGGCAAGGCAATCTGCACCTTGCTGTGCCGGCACTGCCTGAGGCTGCAGGACTGCATTCTCCCTCTGATCTGCTGGCCCAGGAACAGGATCAGATGTTGTGGAGTGTGACCCTGCATCCGTAACCACCAAAGGCGGACTAACCAACACTGACATCCCCATAGAGGGTTCTACCCCTGGTGCAGGTGTGTTGGACAGAACAGAATCCCTGCCAGAAACACTCACCTGCGACAACACATAAGTCTCATCATCTGATTCAGCACCTGAATCATAGAGGTCTGGGGAGGTGCAACCAGAGACACCCCTGGACAGTATGGTCTGCAATAAGATTGGGTTTTCACCCACCACCACACCACGTCCTCCACTGGTGCCTGGTCGTGCCTGAGATTCCTCATGCGTCTGCACCATTTCCTCAGCCTCAACAGCATCAAGTGCGTCATCGCCTGCAAAAACATGAAAGACAAGAAATGGAAACAGGCATGAGTACCATAGCACACACATAGGCCTGACAAGCCAGAGTTCCAGTACGTGAATTACACATGTCCCACATGACAATAACCCTGGCATGCATGCACTGTCAATGAGTTGGAAGGGGACACCAAGATGGAAAAGCAACACCTTTGCTGCATGCTGGGTAGCGCTGGCATCACACATTAGCCTGTAAGTGGCATGTCCAATACACATACATGACACATGCCAGCACACAGATGGCATGTAGCCTAGCCATGGTACATTTGACAAGTACAGCCATATGTCAGTGAATGAGTACTGTCACCCATCCATGTGAGATGGACATGATTAGATGAAAAATGCTCAATAGTGTGACAAAATACGCATGTGCCACACACTGCAATACATCCAGTGTACAATAATACAGTGATCGCAGGCAGATCTACACTTCAATGTTGGTCACGTCAACATGACAGGAAACAACTATCATGTTCCACATTCAAACAGGCCCCAAAAATTAATGTGAGCAACCCAATACTCAATCGGCCTGAATGGTCTAATCATTCACATAACAAGGTAACAAATGTGGGCCAATGTGGGGTGTAATCAATGACAGAAGCATGTCACATATGTGGCATTAGGGCTGAAAAATGCATTGCAAAAATGGGAGAATTGAAACAATCAGCCTGAATGAACACTGAAAAATTCAGAACAATGTTGTTGCAAGATGACAGTTCAAGGGCAACTGTAATGTGGCCCTAATTGGCTACTGTGGGCAGAAGGGATACTGTCATACCCAAATCCAAGGCCGGTGAATGTTTTGGAGGAAGCACATGGGTGACCCATACCACTCAGGAGTACACACCCTCACCTGGCACTCAATCAGAACCCGTCACCCAAACGACATACACATGGATAACACACACATGCATGGGCACTCACCGGACAATGCGTCGTAATCTGGTAGGTCTCCCACGCCTTGGATCTGTTCCTCTGTGACGAAGATTCCAGCAACAGACTCATGTTCAGTGAGTTGGTTGTCCTCTGGTGGAGACCCACCAGCAGTCATCAGAGTAGAGGCATGATTTGAGGCCAGCTTTTTCTTTGCTCTGCGTTTCAGGTCATTCCACCGCTTGTAGCAATCATCAGCTGTGCGCCTACAAATCCAAGGGCACTAATGTGGTCCGCGATGGTCTGGCAGCGTGCCCTACGTTGACCAGGTGTGGTCTTGCATCCTGCAGTCACCACCATTTCACGGCTATGTGCTGACACATAGGCCATAAGTGCATCAAGTCGGCGTCATTAAAGCTAGGCTTCCTTGACATGCCGGAGTGTGTAGCCGTGTCTGGGGTCTCAGCCTGTAGTGCCAGAGCACCCTTCTTCTTCTTTTTCAAAGGTGGTGTGGATCCTGAGCGGCTTACGCTGCTCTGGTCAGTAGGGGCAGAAGCGCAGGTGGACTGGGTACTAGAAGTGTGCGAATGCACAATGACCATATGTCTTGGTGCAGGCATTGGCTGCAGGGTGATGTTGGCAGGGCCAATGTCGGTTTGATGGACCTGGACCGACACTGTCCCAGCTGGGAGACTCAGAGCTGGGGTGGATAGAGCTGCAGCTGCCCGTTCATCCTCCCCACCCTGCCTACTTGGGGCAGCAGATGACATTGCTGCCCCAGATCCACATGGCCTGGTGACAGCAACTTGCACCGCCACACGTGGCTTAGACTTGCTGACCTGGAAGTCAGCCTGGGAGTCATCCTGTGCCGGTTCAGGTGCCAAAATGGGCCGGTCCAACAAGGGCTGAGCTGGGATGGAGTCAGCTACGTTTCCCACAACCATGGGGGAGGGGCATGGATGTCCCTGATTGGTCCTACACACGAGGGTCTAGGGGCACACTGCAAATCCTGGCCACGTCCCCTACCGCACCCACCACACCCACCTTTTGGAGGTCGTCCACCTTTGACTCCCTTACTGCTCGGTCGCCTCCCAACCATGGCACTGAGGTTGTTGTGTGTATGGGAGTTGCAGTAAACAATTGTCCTGGACAATTGGGGTGAAAGGGGTAGGGTACTAGATGGAATTCGTACCCTAGTGCTCTAGCAAGGCTGTATGTGACCCCTGGGGGAAGATGACAGGTGACACAATGCACAGGCACCCCAAAAACAAAAGCACACGTGCACGCAACCCCTGGTAGACCACGTGCGTGGAAAAATAAACCCGCACTACGCTGTGGCACCCAGAAGCACAAAAATAAGCGTACGCGTGTTACACGCAGTCTACAATGAACTCTGAAGGGGTACACGACACACGGGGGCAACCACAGTTGGAAAATATGTGCATGACTCACCGTCTGCCTTGAAAAAGAATGTGAAAAAGACACGCGTGTGCACGTAGGCAACACCCCCGCCAAAAGAAGAAAAGAATGCAGTCTGAGGAAACAGGGAGTACGAACTGGAAACGTTGTGAAGTAATCGCGTGTGAACCAACAAGAAGTACAAGATACACCCGCTCGCTCTCCAGAAAAAGCACGCCCAAGGAAATTGCGTGATACTCGTACTTTTTAAGCCAGCCCACATGTGAAACGTCACTTACGCGCATACGCGCTAAGGCCCTTTCCTCCAACAGCACGCTGAGGTGCAATTTTTTCACGTGCCAAATCACTCCATATCAAGCTGGCCACGCGAATACACACAGAAGAACACGCTCCTGCCCAAAAGGCCATTTTCCTGCCCCTTAGAGCCCCGAGCATGCTCCCACCTGCGATCTGCTGCTGCCTGACTGCCTGCTGCCCACGTGCCCTGCTATTTTCTGCCTGCACGTCAGCCAGGGGTGCAGTTGCTGTGACCACCCCTGCTGGAACTGAAGACTCCCGACTGGATTACAATTGCTTCACAGCCCAGCCCCAGGACCCAGTTGCCCACCCACACCTTCCCCCGGGGCTTTCCATGTCGGCCACAACACCATCTGACACCACTGGCAACCCCCAGCCAGAGAGGCAGAGGGCCACCAGCTTCAGTGCCAGGGAAGTTGGTGTCCTGGTGGAGCAAGTCCTGGGGCAGTATGATGCCCTCTTTGGAAGTTTGCGCACCGACAATGAAGGACTGACCAGGATCTGGATGGACATTGTGACTGCCATCAACGAGGAGGGGGTGGCAGTCCGCAACATCAAACATGTCTGGAAGCGCTGGGAGGACTTCAGGTCCAGGACCCTCGACAACACCCAGCGCCTCTTGAAGGCAGCGGATGCCAAAGGGCGCTGGGGCCACCTGTCGGACCACCAAATGAGGGTCCTGGAATGCACACACCCAGCGCTCCACGTCCAGGTCCTTGAGAGGCAGACCCGTCTGGAGTCGAGGGGTAAGTGTACATGCATACTGTGCGTGTTGTGGTGTGCCAGTAGTGTGCAGGTTGCACATGTGTTTTTGTAGGGCCATGTATGGATGTGTATGTACAGGGGCGTGAGGCTGACACATGTGAGTCCTCTCATGTGTGAGACACATGGATGGTGTATGTGTTGGTAAGCATACAGGCCAAATGCAGGTGTTGGAGCACACATGTTTGAATTACTGTGTATGTACGTTGGCATGGTTGTGGTGTCACACATGGATGGTGGTTCCAGCTGCATGTATCTGCACTGTGTACATGTGCATGTGTGTGTATTTGACAAGTTTGCAACTGTGATGCAACATGGATGCATGTGACACTGACATGTAGAAGGCTGAATGGCAGATGTGAAATGGATGGCGATCTCATCACTGCGACAGTTGGTGGAGATGTACACATGCATGTAAGTGTGGTGGCCTGTGTGCATGTGTTGTGTACTCCCTGTTTCATGTGTCATCAGGCTCACCTTCGGCTGCTCGTGCTGTTGTTTGTGTATGGATGGTGCTGCCTGGTGCAATAATGCTGTTGAATTGCTCATGTGTGTGAGCTGAAATGACATGTGTGTTGGGGAGTGTGATGCCATGTCTGAAGTTTTACACTGACACTCATGTACAACTGTCATGTGTGTATCAGTCCATTGTCCAGTGCCCTAATGCCTGTGTTCTATCTCTCCCTGTCTGCAGCGTCAACTGATGAAGAGGGCGGAGCGTGTTCTGTGGAGCAAAGCGGCAGGGATCGCACCACCAGCCGGAGACGCAAGGCCCGGCTCTCCTCCCAGGTTGCCATCTTGTCGGGGAGTGAGGAGTCTGGTGCCGCATCCCAGGCCGCAGCTGCCGAGGGTAGGTCCAAGAGGCGGAGGTTGGAGATGGACTCCTCGGCAGCAGAAGGGGCAGCTGAGACCCCACAGGGTCCGACGGAGGAAGATGGCACAGAGTCATCCAGGTTGGTGGGGGGTTTGGTGGAGGAGGAGGCCGTGGAATGGACACGCACAGGGTCTGGATGTGGGGATTCCACTGGTGCTAGTGGTGCAGTGCAGGGGCAGGGACAGGAGGCAGCACAGGCCACCGCGGAGGTGCCTGTGTGTAATTATGTCCCCAATCCTGTGACTGCATCATCCCGCACCAGCAGGGATGCCTACGTCCAGACCCGTTTTCAGGGAGGGGATCTGCTTACAACAGCTGACCTTCCTCTCCCTGCGGACGTGGCTATCCGGGACCGGGTTGAGCCTGTCCTGAGTGGGATGGCGTTGCGTCAACGGGGCATGCGAGGTGACCTGCAGTGTTTTCGTGAAGACACTGCACGTCATCTCGAATGCCTCATTGACCGCGTTGACCTACTGGGACTGGTCACCAGGGCTGGATTCCTCCGTTTGCTGGACCTTGTTCCGACCCCGTCCTCACCTGAACACCCTACGCGCCAGTCGTCCTCCATGCCATCTTCCCACCCATGTATCACCTGGGTACCCTGTGGAGCTGCTTCTGACCCAGCGGCCAGGCTGGTGGGGGACACATTCCTGCCACAGTCAGGAGTCAGACATCCAGCAGGGGTGGCCACCACGACAACTGCACCCCAGCCAGAGGAGGACATGCAGGCAGAAAGAGCAGGGGCACAGGCACAGGCACAGCAGCAGCAGCAACAAGGTGGGAGCCGTGATTGATGGCTCGGGGCCATCGACATTGGAGGGGCAGGCATCGGCCAGAGGGCAGGATGACCCAGGATTACAAGTGTCTTCCGTGTGGCAGCGGTTGGGCCACGCCATAGATGTGGAGCGGCGGCGGGTGGAAGAGGCACGGCTCACAATGGTCAGGGCAGAGAACTCCATGCGGAGGGCACTGAGGCGGGCCGAGTGCCTCGTGGCAATTCGCAGGGAGTTGGAGGTCAACATGTCATCGTCCCTGCGAACCCTCAGGGCCATGGAAGAGGACCCCCTCCAGGACATCGAGCAGGAGTTCGATGATGCCCTGGCCCGGGAAATCGGGAAGTGAGCCGTTGGACTAGCCCACCGCCATTGTATATAGTTTGGAGTTTTAGGGTTCCTTTATCTTTTTCATTCATTTGGGGCGCTTGGACTATGCCCCGCCTTTTTGTATATAGTTCTTTATTAGGTAGTTTTTTGGCTAGGTTTAATTTCATTCGTTGGGCTCATGGACCCTGGATTACTTCTTTGTACATAGTTGAACAGTGGATTTATCTATTATTATTTTTCTCACCATGGCTCAATGGATTTTACTGTTTCAGTTTCCTTTGGATTTGATTTCTTGGCCGGATACTTTGGACACATTTTCATTTCGATTGATTTGGATTCAGACTTCATGATTTTCATGTTTGTGTTTTGGACATGCTGCATTTCATCTTTTTTTGATACATATTTTTCATGTTTTCATTGGATTTCCTTATTTTTCTGTACAATACATTTTGTTTTATTACTTTGATGTGTGGTATTCTCTCATTGGTTTCATGCATGTCACGGTGTAGGTTTTCACAATCACCAGCACCCATTGTGGGTTTGTGACAGACATGTGTTGATGTACATTCTTGCCATTTGGATTGTATCATGTAATGGGCATTTCAATGTGGGGTGGATGGGATACTTGGTTGGGTCTTTGCACAGGGGTGGCGTGAGGTGGGATTTGGGAGGCCATGAGGCACATGATTGTGAATCAGGATGACAGGTTGGGGGGACATGAGTCCGGGCCTGAGCCTCACTGCTGGGTGGGTGGGGGTCCTGGGGGACATGCGTCGAGGCCTGCTGGCAGGTGCCCATCACTGCTGGGTGGGTGGGGTCCTGGGGGACATGAGTCGGGCCTGCTGGCAGGTGCCCATCACTGCTGAGTGGGTGGGGGTGCTGGGGTACATGAGTCGGGGCCTGCTGGCAGGTGCCCGTCAATGCTGGGTGGGTGGGGGTCCTGGGGGACATGAGTCGGGCCTGCTGGCAGGTGCCGTCACTGCTGGGTGGGTGGGGGTCCTGGGGGACATGAGTCGGGCCTGCTGGCAGGTGCCCATCACTGCTGGGTGGGTGGGGGTCCTGGGGGACATGAGTCGGGGCCTGATGGCAGGTGCCCGTCAATGCTGGGTGGGTGGGGGTCCTGGGGGACATGAGTTGGGCCTGCTGGCAGGTGCCCGTCACTGCTGGGTGGGTGGGGGTCCTAGGGGACATGAGTCGGGGCCTGCTGGCAGGTGCCCATCACTGGTGGGTGGGGGTGCTGGGGGACATGAGTCGGGCCTGCTGGCGGGTACCCATCACTGCTGGGTTGGTGGGGGAGCTGGGGGACATGATTTGGGGCCTGCTGGCAGGTGCCCGTCAGTGCTGGGTGGGTGGGGGTCCTGGGAGACATGAGTCGGGGCCTGCTGGCAGGTGCCCGTCAATGCTGGGTGGGTGGAGGTCCTGGGGGACATGAGTCGGGCCTGCTGGCAGGTTCCCGTCACTGCTGGGTGGGTGGGGGTGCTGGTGGACATGAGTCGGGGCCTGCTGGCAGGTGCCCATCAATGCTGGGTGGGTGGAGGTCCTGGGGGACATGAGTCGGGCCTGCTGGCAGGTGTCCGTCACTGCTGGGTGGGTGGGGGTCCTGGGGGACATGAGTCGGGGCCTGCTGGCAAGTGCCCGTCAATGCTGGGTGGGTGGGGGTCCTGGGGGACATGAGTTGGGCCTGCTGGCAGGTGCCCGTCACTGCTGGGTGTGTGGGGGTCCTGGGGGACATGAGTTGGTGATCACTAATGCAAGGTGACATGTGGGCTGGCTGGGGGGCCTGCCCATGGTGGATGGGCTGCGTGTGGAACATGACCAGGGGTGCAGGGTAGTCGTCTGTGGTGTGGGCTGCCTGCAGGGGCCATGGAGGGTGTAGAGGGCACACCTGGGAGGACCCACACTGCCAATTCACATGTGGGACTCCCCGCGCACCCCACTGGATACACGTACCCTGCTCTGACAGCAAAATTGCGTGTGAAATTCCCCCGAACCTCAGTAATACACGTACCCTGCTCGCACAGGGCCAATTCCGTATGAAACTCCCCACGAACCCCAGTGATACACGTACCCTGCTCGCACAGGGCCAATCGCGTGTTAAACTCCCCGCCAACCCCAGTAATACACGTACCCAGCTCACACAGGCCCAATCGCGTGTGAAACTCCCCGTGAACCCCAGTGATGCACGTACCCCGCACGCACAGGCCCAATCGCGTGTGAAATTCCCCGTGAACCCCAGTAATACACGTACCCCGCTCGCACAGGGCCAATCGCGTGTGAAACTCCCCACAAACCCCAGTGATACACATACCCCGCTCGCACAGGGCCAATCGCATGTGAAACTCCCCGCGAACCCCAGTGATACACGTACCCCGCTCGCACAGGCCCAATCGTGTGTGAAACTCCCCGTGAACCCCAGTAATACACGTACCCCGCTCACACAGGGCCAATTGCGTGTGAAACTCCCCGCGAACCCTAGTGATACACGTACCCTGCTCGCACAGGCCCAATCGCATGTGAAACTCCCCGCGAACCCCAGTGATACACGTACCCTGCTCGCACAGGCCCAATCGCGTGTGAAACTCCCTGCGAACCCCAGTAATATACGTACCCTGCTTGTACAGGGCCAATCGCATGTGAAACTCCTCGCGCAGGAGTGTACATGTATTTGGAGGGGTGCACGGGGAGTTTTACAGGCGTTTTCGTGGTTGGGGGGCTGTATGCTGGTCCACTGGCATGTGCGACATGTACATGATTTGTGCGCTGTGCATGGCGCACGGGGAGGGGTTGACGGCGTAACTGGCGCTGCTGCAGGGTCGCTGCACCACTCTGCGCCACGGCTGGTAATGAATGTTGAAATCCATGAATACGCTGTGAACGGAAATGGATTTTGGCGCACGCGGCTGGCGCAGACTGTCGCACGCGCACATTGTGCGCCAGCCGCGTGCACCACTTGTACGCTGAATTCTATGAATTACCCCCTTAATTTATGTGTGTAAATATATTTAACACAAAGGAGTCTGAAAATACCCATCTACTGTTTCTGTAAGGTTGGCATGATTCTGTTCTAGGCACAAAGATTCTTTAGTTTTCAAGATGAGTTGCTGTCAGAAAGGTTCTATTTTGAGATGCTTACAGACCTGTATTCATACTGTTTTTTAAAAATTTCTATGGATTAATGTAGCCTTTGTACTATGGTCCCCCTTGCTAGTGGCATGATAGGAGTCCAGGTAGTGAGCCAGGTCTGCATTAGGTGGCATTAAAATGTAATGGGATGTTTCATAGCACGGCACACTGTCATCAAAATCTAAGGTGCCAATGGCTCGTAATTACAGTCCATTGACAACTGTTTTTATGGCCACAATATTGCACTTCATGTCTAACGACCAAACGCTCAAACCTCTTGAATTTATCTCTTCTCTTTCTCTCTTGTTCTTTGGCAGTATAGTTTGAGGTAATGCACTTTGTGGTGATGGAGTTTTCAATGTTAATCAGCTCATCAATGAATCAGTACACACCGTGCAGTTGCTATATTTTCCTGAGATGGACAGATTCTATTGTCACTAGTCGTACGTGCATTTGCTAGGTGTCTTTCCTCACAATAGTCGAATTCACAAGTGTGCCCAGGGACGTAATTTCACCAAAATGCCAGGGGTAGGGGAAGTGACATCACTCGACCCTCGACCTCTGATGACATCACAGGAAGTGATTTCATTTGACCCCATCACGGGAAGCGATGGAACACGTCCTTTCACCTCTTGACAAAACAGGAAGTGGCATCATATAGCTTTGGTTCTAAGTAAACTACGAAAAATATGGCTACGATACCACTGTAAAGTATGGATCACCATATGTATCTTAATATCCGCGCTTATAGGCCTATTTACCAAAATGCAAGTAAACGTCCAAGGCCAAACGATAATGATGTGTTATCATATACCACTTACGCTTAAGCGCTTCATATAAAAGAAATATACATACAATATCACCCAACTTGTGTTGGTACTTCTTTATCAACCTCAGCAGGATGAAAGGCTGAGTTAACCTTGCCAGGAGCTGAACCTGCAACCTACAGATCATATGCACATTGCAGCAGCGAGCGCTCAACCCACTGAGCCATCTTGACAGCTATAGCTATCAGAAAACCAGCCACAAAGAGCCACATGCTGCTGGCCCAAAGAGCCACATGCTACTGACCACAGCCCAGGAGCCTCAATTAAAAAAACAAACTAAATAAAATTGTTTTTTTTTTAGGGGTAACAAGGGAGACCACCGGGGTAGCAAGGGATACCTCAGGGGTCGTATTTGCAACCCATGGCAACCCCTAAATGACATCCCTGAGTGGGCACATTGTGAGGGGTAGCAAAGTTCATTAGCCCTTCAGTATGTAGTTTTTATATGACTCACAAAAATAACCCCAATAACGAGGCTCCCGAATAAACGTAGATATAAATGATGATGGATCCAGAACAAAACAGCGAGACTCATCATGAACTGCAAAGCAGGGTATCACACTGACACTTCTATTCATGCATTGGCTCCCTGGGCCTGACAGAGCTTGCATTGACAGGAAAATCTTCTGCCTCATTCATAGAGCTTACTGGAAAAAATAGGTCAGCTCTATCTCAAGGATACAAGAAAAGCTGGCAAGCTCTAGCGTGAATGTTGTGGCGTGACTAGAGTGAGGTGAATTCCTCCATTGCTTGAACCTCTGGGCTCTTCATCACATCACCCCATTTTGTTGAAGATGGTGGATGTCTAATTCAGCTCCACATCTCTGATGGTATGCCTTAACCCTCCACATCACCTGTGGCACATCACCTGTGACAAAAAGAGATCATTGTAGACCTTCCTCGTTCTGCTGCAACACCTTCCACAAACCTTATAGATGTGGCATGCACGAGAAACCCTTGGCAACAATAGAGAGCCACAGCAGGGCACCCTAATTGGTGAAGTGGGTTTCTGAAGTCAGGGGTAACACCACCTCAATAGAAGCATGTTGGGTAGCTTCAAGTTGAAAGTTGCCCCAATGCAGGCTGCTGCTCAAAGGTAGCCATCTTGAGGACCGTGGTACAGCACGCATGTCAAATCATCTTTGTGCTGCTTCATTAGATCTAATGAAAATACCTCTACTCCCCACAGCCCACCCACTCCCAACCGGACAAGGTATACCATACACGGAGGTCTGGTCAACAACCTTAAGTCCTCTTTATCTGGGGTTTTAGTACCTTTTTCAAATGGTACATACATCACTGTGAATTCTACTCCATTGGCTGTTTGCCACACCCCCTGCTATGCCATATTCTTTCTCGTTAGTCATCCTTTCCCCAACATGGGGCATTCTCTCTTTACAGGGCCCCCCATATTGGTGCTGTTCTTTTCCTTAGAAGGGGATCTCAGTAGATTAAGAGCGTGTGCTCTACTATATGCGTGGATACATAGCTACCTGTGTTCTCACACCCATGGTTGTCAATTAACTAATTCCGTGTATGTTTAAATGAAAATAGTATGGCACATGATGAAAAAACATCGTTTTACTGGCTTACGATATCATGGGATACCAGTAGGTTAAGGGAGGTTGGCAGAAGCTGGGCTGCCTGCTTTTTCCATAAATATCATAAGTACACTCTGTGTATATAACATAACGCAAAGAGTTTCTTGGCATTGAAAAGGTGCACAGCATCATCTCAGAACTGTGTGCTGGTTTACATGAGCTTGGTAAACAGGTGCATTTTAAGCAACCTTTTGCTTCTTAAAAACTCACATCCTGGCCTCAAGTGCATTCCATAGTCTTGGGGGCAGTATGGGAAAAGCTCTTCCTCTGCAGCGCTCTTTTCTGAATCCAGTTGTGCACAGCATATTATGAAGGTCGAGTTGAGTTCCTTCTTCCTGTAAGGAGCTCAGGGCAGAGGCCCTGCAAGGGCTGATGTACCATGAACTCATTTCTCCATCTGCTGCCACTCCAGGAGAGATGCTGACTCAGCACTACAGGGGAAGCAGCACACAAGAAGTCAAAGGCAATTACAAGTGTGCTGGTCCGGTAAAAATGCTGATAATTTGGGCGCCAGCATTTTTGCCAGACCAACACACTTCAAGTTTGCCGGTGGGGGCTATGGATCTCCCGGCAGGCCTCATCTGCCGTGAGCTCAGGTCCCTACCGACAAACAAATGTCTGACTCCCCATCACCATTAATAACAGTGCCAGTAATTCAGTAAATCCCATCCAATGGAGTCATGGGAATGGGAATTTACCGTCACTCCACCGCCGCCAGTAATATCCCAGTAATACCGGGATATCGGGTGGTGGAGACTGTAAGGCAGGGTTGCCGGTATCCCACCAGAATTACCGACGGGATACCGGCAACCCTGCAAGGACTCCTAAAGTCTGCACTGTGTGGAAACAATGTAGTGGGTGTTTAGGTAGACCCAGGTACACCGTGCTTCCATAATCTAGATGCGATAGCACCAATGCTTTTGTGGCCTGGACTTTGTGTCGGAAGCCAGGGAAATATTATGTTAATGCCCTAAGGGGGTAGAAGGCCTTTTTGTATGGTGGCCGAGATCTGAGGAGTGAGGACACCAGGATTCCTATCCGCCGTCATAAGTGAGCATACAGCTGTTTGTGCATCCTCTGAGTTATGGACAGCATGCATTGTGTCAAGCTTTGAATTGGAAATTCACAGTCATGCTTTAGCTCAAATAACGCGAGGCTCTCATTGGTGTAATTTTATACCAAGATGCCAGCCAGTTTTACCAGTTAAATCAGAAGCGGATACTAGGAGTTGACTTTCATCCATTACAAGTCTGGATCACTTACCCCAATGTTGACTAGCCAGGTGAAAAGAGAGAGGTACACTGAACTGAATGATTCTGATAGGGCCTACGGTATCAGTATGCTGGTGCTGTTCCTGTTGGCATTCAATTTAGGTCCACCTTGGGATGTCATCACTACTCACTATGCTCCTCTCTGGGGCATAAACCTACCAGAGCGTATCTAATAGTGTCTGAGGTTTTAAGTGTTGCTGAAGCTGTTCTAAAAGTCTTGCCATATATAAGAGGTTAACCTTTACATTGCAAATGTCCATTTTGAAGGCTACCACATACAGTCTACATGACATTTTTTCCAAACATAAACAAAGGCCATCACACTAGCAATCAAACCTTAACTCATACTGCAGCACTGCTTCACAATACTCACCTATGGAATTGATCTCAGCTATCTGATATTTGAGGCAAATGCTGCTGTGAAGTGTTGGTTTTTTGGTGTAGGTTACGTTGCATCTAACCATAAGTAGTGATTTTGAGTTTTTTGGGGTGGTTTCCATCGTAGCCATAACATCCCTTCAACTAATGTTAAACTGAAGTTAAGTTCAAAGGTTTTTTTGACAGAAGGCTAAACATAACTTATGTAACGATGTTCACTACAGCATCAGCACCATTTTAAAAGTGGGGAGGAATCCTATGTTGAAGAGGTAAAGACCTCGCCCCATTCCTTCCAGCCATATGAAAACTCTGCTGTCACCACCAACAAGAAGCTTCCGGCAGGCTTCAGGAAGAGGAATAATTGCACATGGGCACAGAAGTAGCTCCTCCCCCATAGACAGTTTCTGTCCTTAAGGTGACTATCTCGGCCACCATCAGACCATTGAAGCATATTGGAGAGCAGGTGGTGCAAAGGACACACGAGATGGTTTAATTTTTTTGTTTTAAGAGGGGTGCCCTATGGGGATTATTTTTTGAACTGATATGATGTAGCAGTACGAAAAATGGGCACACCTTACATCTATTTTGCAGGGTGACTATTGCGGCCCTATACTGAAGGGGACACCTATGAACTATTGGATTTGCAAACTTTATTTAACTAATAACATTTAACTTGTTTAACACATCAACATGAAAAAAATAAACTGGAAATGTGGTGCACATCCGTCAGACGGTTCAATTGCACAGATTTTAGGCAGGCGCACAGCATTAACAAATGCACACATTTTCACTAAACGTCTTTGGGTAATGGTAGAAAGTGTGAGAATACATTCCTTGTTAGGAAAACAGTGAATGTTCCACAATCGGATGCGCTGCCAGCTCACAATCAGTCCATCTACAAAGTATATTTTGATTGAAACGTGGATAGATTTTGCCGTTTTTAATTATATTCATAGTCCATGATCAAACACCAGATTTGTATGCCCAGATGACAGAGTCGTATGCCAACAATTGTTTCGACCTCCACAGGTCTTTTTCAAGGCAAAACTCTGCTCCGCAAAAATAATGTCCAACATTTCAGTACACATGTGTGTCACCGAATAGCAACAGGGTCAGACAATACAGGAAAAACATCAAACCATACAGTAAAATATACATTACCAAGTCATGATGTCATAAAGGTTAACACAGCAACATGTCATCAATAGCACATAGAAATAAATAAAAGTAAGAATGGGAACTTCAAACTGGAAAATACAATGGTAGATCATCTGATGTACTATCAAAGTGCCATCTAAATGTTGCATTTGCATTGCCATAGCTCATGCAGTGAATTCATGCGTGCCACCGCCTGGAGCCCAGTGTCACCAGCTAAAGCACCTCTTCACCGTACCCGTAGAGCCAGATGTGTATATATATGGCCAGCTAAAGGTGTGTTGAATACAGTCATCTCGAGACCACTGTGCAAATAAAGATTCCATATCCACAATAATAATGCTATGCCACCAAGTATCAATTCAGCAATTACCCGATGAAAAGTCTTACTGATGAATATCCACTTATAATTGTGCGCAAAGATGTCATTTAAATAGAGTCGGTGTCCTATATTTGAGAGGAAAAACCTAGTCAATGCATATGATAGGTTAATTTGAAACATTGTCTCAAAACTCTTGGTGGAGTAGAATCCCAATAGTGAGACCACAAGTGTTACCTGCACTGTTGAATCATTAGAACAATCCTGGTGCATTTGTCATTCTGTGATGCAGCCTGCCTTGAATGGCATTACCTAATAAGGAGAACCGTACATATTTGTGTGAAGCGGAATACAAATGCCCATGAATCGGCATATGTCCCAAAGAATACACGACTGGACTTACATGATGAAACTGTCGTCTGCACCCGTCCGTCTCATAGTAGGTTCAAACGCGGTCGCGCCCGCGTTCCGTATTCAAGGAAACAACGAGAAAAAAGAAGAAAAGCACATTGTAATTGCGTGACACATGGTCACTTGACCCATGTCAGTCATGTGACAATTCAAAGTTGTAAATAGGACCACGTAAGAAATAAATGTACACTGTCGAGCGATTTACGTGTAGCAGAAAGCACACGTTCATTATTACAATAAATAAAGTCACTCGCATCCCTAGTCTCATGCTTCAAATAAAAGCACATTAGAATCGCGTGACACATGGTCACGTGACGCATGTAGGTCGAGTGACAGTTCAACATTGTAAATAGGAACACGTACAAAATAAATTTACAATGCCGAGCTATTTACGTGTAGCAGAAAGCATACGTTCGATATTACGATAAATAAAGTCACTCGCATCCCCAGTCTCACGCCTCATTGTCCAGAAGGGCAACAAAGCGTGAGACTACATGGATAGTAGTGCTTAATTCTTGCCTGCGAAATAATCAACATAAATAGTAGTACTTATTTTTTGCCCTAGCTTCTGTGATAATTCTGGTGCTTGGATTTTAGTAAAGATCCCACTGCCACTATTGAGAATTCAAATGGGCAAGTGATATAGCCAGTACATCGGATTGTCAATACAGTTCCATATTGGAGAAACTATGTACATTGACCGATTAGTGCCACATATGCAGAAAGTATGCATGAGAACAACGACAAAAGAAGAAGTTTTTGTGTTTTAATACTAATATATTTGGCTCACGGATGCAGCGCCGGCGCCTCGCGGACCCCTAGGCTCCGGCAGTGACACACTTAGTTAAAAGTACATTAGGTTGAGGATCACACATTCACCTACCCATCTACAAGAATACATGTAATTCAGTGTCACTGTTGAGTCCTAAGGTGGTACATCGTAACCTACATATAGTACGAGCTTCTAAATGCCGCAGTAATGCAAGACGGTCCCCACCTCTAGGGTGGGTTCTCGCTTGCTTTAGACCAATGAATCTGATGTCACTAACATTATCCTTTTGGTGATGTTCTTGCCAATGCATTGAAAGTGGTAATTTTGAGTCAAATTTTGTTAAGCTGGCAAAATGTTCTCTGATGCGTACTGGCTATATCACTTGCCCATTTGAATTCTCAATAGTGGCAGTGGGATCTTTACGAAAATCCAAGCACCAGAATTATCACGGAAGCTAGGGCAAAAAATAAGAACTACTATTTATGTTGATTATTTCGCAGGCAAGAATTAAGCACTACTATCCATGTAGTCTCACGCTTCGTTGCCCTTCTGGACAATGAGGCGTGAGACTGGGGATGCGAGTGACTTTATTTTTTGTAATAACGAACGTGTGCTTTCTGCTACACGTAAATCGCTCAGCAGTGTACATTTATTTCTTACGTGGTCCTATTTACAACTTTGAACTGTCACGTGACCGACATGGGAAACCTGACCATGTGTCAGACAATTCCAAGGTGCTTTTCTTCTTTTTTCCCATTGTTTCCTTGAATACGGAACGCGGGCGCGACCGCGTTTGAACCTACTATGAGACAGACAGGTGTGGACGACCGTTTAATCATGTAGTCCAGTCGTGTATTCTTTGGGACATATGCGGATTCATGGGCATTTGTATTCCGCTTCACACAAATATGTACGGTTCTCCTTATTAGGTAATGCCATTCAAGGCAAGCTGCATCACAGAATGACAAATGCACCAGGATTGTTCCAATGATTCAACAGTGCAGGTAACACTTGTGGTCTCACTATTGGGATTCTACTCCACCAAGAGTTTTGAGACAATGTTTCAAATTAACCTATCATATGCATTGACTAGGTTTTTCCTTTCAAATATAGGACACCGACTATTTAAATGACATCTTTGCGCACAATTATAAATGGATATTCATCAGCAAGACTTTTCATCGGGTAATTGCTGAATTGATACTTGGTGGCATAGCATGATTATTGTGGATATGGAATCTTTATTTGCACAGTGGTCTCGAGATGACTGTATTCAACACACCTTTAGTTGGCCATATATATACACATCTGGCTCTACGGGTATGGTGAAGTGGTGCTTTAGCTGGTGACACTGGGCTCCAGGCGGTGGCACGCATTAATTCACTGCATGAGCTATGGCAATGCAAATGCAACATTTAGATGACACTTTGATAGTACATCAGATGATCTACCATTGTATTTTCCAGTTTGAAGTTCCCATTCTTACTTTTATTTATTTCTATGTGCTATTGATGACATGTTGCTGTGTTAACCTTTATGACATCATGACTTGGTAATGTATATTTTACTGTATGGTTTGATGTTTTTCCTGTATTGTCTGACCCTGTTGCTATTCGGTGACACACATGTGTACTGAAATGTTGGACATTATTTTTGCGGAGCAGAGTTTTGCCTTGAAAAAGACCTGTGGAGGTCGAAACAATTGTTGGCATACGACTCTGTCATCTGGGCATACAAATCTGGTGTTTGATCATGGACTATGAATATAATTAAAAACGGCAAAATCTATCCACGTTTCAATCAAAATATACTTTGTAGATGGACTGATTATGAGGATGTTTAATGCTATAGGTGCATAACGTATGTGAGCTGGCAGCGCATCCGATTGTGGAACATTCACTGTTTTCCTTGTATTGTTAAGTGGGTTAGAGGTGCCTATTTGTTCACCCCGGATGCTGCAGCTAGTTCTGTTTGTTTGAGGAAGGATCTTGTTTAAATACACAAGATTAAGCGCTTCCAAATACCTGGCACACCTCGGTTATACTGTTCTTGTTTTCCTGTTTTATGCCAGGCAGGGCATTGCTGAGCAAGGTATACATTTTAGCTTTGTGAGTACTTTAACATGGCTGAATACATAGTAAATCGAGAAAGGGATAGGGTAGCATTGTTCTCCCCCAAAGGCACCCCAGGGAATGCTTTTGCTGGCAGTAGTTCACAACCAGAGACCTTAGCTAATAAATCCGTTAAACTCGAGAGATTGGCTAAGCACGAAACAAACAAGTATTGGAAAAAAGTTTCATTAGCTAATTATTTAGAGCACAATATGATACCCAGGGGACTGAGAATACTTATATTCCCTGACTTTACCAATGATGCTGATCAGGACCTTGCCCAGGAATGGGAAGAGAATCTTACAATAAATTCTGAGAAAATGCTGAAACTATTGATAACACATGCAGAACGGGAACATGAAAGAGTGTCCACTCAAATTGAGAATCTACATAAAGAAATAGCAGCGATGGATAATCCAACAGCAGTTAAAGAAAAGAATTATAATACCATGCATACCATTTTGAAAGAATACCAGGACGAGATTAAAATTCGCAAAATTTTGAAAATTCTTTAGGGACGAGAGAGATTATAATAATGATCGGGTGTACACGTTTCAAGCCAAGTATGATAAAGATAACATCGGCCCACTGGTTAAAACACCTACTGGGAATCCAGTTTCCTCTGAGGAAGAAGTCTAGAATAGAACTAAGGGGGCAGAGGGAGAGAATCTTACCCCTTCCTTAACTCATCGTAGAAGGGGATTTATGGCAGAAATCAAAAGGCACGGGAAAGGAAACGTTTCCAATTATAATGCTGCTACCAACAAACACGTTAGATTTGCCGTCCCTTTAGGACGAGCTACTGCAACACCCACCACATCATCCGAGGAAGAAGAGGAAGAGGATCTAGGGCCAGATACAGGGCACAACGCAAACAGATGCCACACAAGGGCCAGTCTCAAGAATTTGCAAGCCAAATCGATTCTGAAAACCTAGTGCACAATTTATCTTCTAAAGTCCTCACCCCGGCAGAACTGTCAGTTTTGAATAAAGGTTTGTCATTTGCACCAAGTCGCCAGCCTGATCTCATTGATTTTCAAATAGATTTGTTCAAGTTCATACGGAAGTTGAAGCTTAAAAAATTCTTTCATACACAGGTACAGCAATATAAACCTAAGAGCTCCCCCAGTCCTCCCAGTCAGTTCACGTTATCAGACATAGAAGATACTACACAACTTCTGTCTCTGTCTGAGGCTTCTGATTATCAGGAAGGTCAATTACAACAAGAATTGGGTATCCATCAATTGAATCTAAAACTGACGGAACATAAGAAGGCATCTAAATTTGTACCGGCATCTCATAATGAGAGTGTAATTGATACATTCCATCAGGCAGTTACGCATGATCTATACCATCTCATTGATCACCCCAAGAGAACTTTGCAACGTTATAATAATCTTTCAAATGTGGAACAGCAAGCTTTAAATAAATTGATGCAGGATTCCAGCATAGTCATTACGGAAGCCGACAAAGGCAGTAATATAGTCATACTAAAAAGAGATGATTATATTAAGATGGCAAATGATCACTTAGCCACCCCAGGGTGCTATCAACTACTGCCTGGGAATCCTACTTTGCAAACAGTTTCAAATTTATCAAACCTGATTCAAAACTGGCACTCATGTGGCCTAATCACCGATAATGAAAAACAATACTTACTCTGCACGGCTCCAGCTATGCCGACTATGTATTTTTTACCTAAGATTCACAAATAATTTGTAGAACTACCACAAGTTAGACCGATCCTGAGCAGTTTGGGATGGGCCACAGAAGGTCTTTCACAATATATTGATACCGCCATAAAAGGTTTGGTTCCCACATTGCCTGCCTATTTACGAGATACTACGCATACCTTACAGATCTTATCCTCCATAAAATGGTGTGGATGTTACATGCTAGCAACCTATGATGTCAAATCACTGTATACCGCCATTCAACACAAGTTAGCACTGGACACCATTGATTTCTCCTTTAGGAATCATTATGCAGACCACATATCCATGATTAAGGATTTTCTGGCTTTCACGCTACAACACAACCAGTTCCTATTTGACGGACAGTATTATGTGCAAACCAGAGGTGTGGCCTTGGGGGCTAAATATGCCCCCCATTAGCAAACCTTTTCACAGGGAATTTCGAACATCATTACATGTACAATTCACACCAATTTCATGATCACATCGTAATATGGAAGAGATATATTTACAATGTTTTACTCATCTGGAAAGGCTCTATAGACACGTTTCATGAATTCACAAAATATCTGAATAACAATAACTTTGGCATTGAATTTGTGGGGCATGCGAGTACCAACAGAATAGAATTTTTGGACCTCGCTATTAGTATTTCAAATTGTCAGATACACACACAAACATTCAGAAACCTACTGCTGTGAACTCAATTCTACATGCCACAAGTTGTCACAAAAGATCAGTTACAGAAAATATTCCATTTGGAGAATTTTATCGGGCCCGCCGTAACTGCAGTGATATGTCAGACTTTACTGATGAAGTGGGACGGATTCATGGAAGGTTAAAAAAAAGAGGTTACTCGAACTGCAGCATTCAAAATGGCATTAAACGAGCTAGTAATATATCACGAGAGGATATGCTGTCTGAACATGAGAGGAAAAAACCCACTGGTTTTTCAGATGTGCGCATCATTACAAAGTATGTGCAAAATTCAGATATGTTATATAGACTGCTAGCTAAGCATTGGCATTTACTTCAACTTGATTCTGATATATTGCCATACATAGCGGACAAACCCAGGTTCATTCTTACGCGCAATCGCACGCTTAAGGGTCATTTGTGCCCCTCCTTCTTAGCTTCCCAAACTAATATTGCAAACTCCATATCATGGTTACCTTCTAAGCCAAATGGTTTCTTCAAATGTGGTACATGTAATTTTTGCAAGTTTGTTATTCAATCGACACCTTTTCTTGCCATAATGGTTTATCAATTCAAATACGTGATTTTATGAACTGTAAGACAAAATTTGTAGTGTATGCGATTTTTTGTATTTGTGGTAAAGTGTATGTTGGTTCTACCTTAAGGGAATTGCAAATATGCATCAGAGAACATTTTGCCAGTTTAGCAAAATTTGACTCAAAATTACCACTTTCAATGCATTGGCAAGAACATCACCAAATGGATAATGTTAGTGACATCAGATTCATTGGTCTAATGCAAGCGAGAACCCACCCTAGAGGTGGGGACCGTCTTGTATTACTGCGGCAATTAGAAGCTCGTACTATATGTAGGTTACGATGTACCACCTTAGGACTCAACAGTGATACGGAATTACATGTATTCTTGTAGATGGGTAGGTGAATGTGTGATCCTCAACCTAATGTACTTTTATCTATGTGTGTCACTGCTGGAGCCTAGGGGACCAGCGAGGCGCCAGCGCTGTATCCGTGAGCCAAATATATTAGTATTAACACACAAAAAAATCTTCTTTTGTCATTGTTCTCATGCATACTTTCTGCATATGTGGCACTAATCGGTCAATGTACATAGTTACTCCAATATGGAACTGTATTGACAATCCAATGTACTGGCTATATCACTTGCCCATTTGAATTCGCAATAGTGGCAGTGGGATCTTTACCAAAATCCAAGCACCAGAATTATCACGGAAGCTAGGGCAAAAAATAAGAACTACTATTTATGTTGATTATTTCGCAGGCAAGAATTAAGCACTACTATCCATGTAGTCTCACGCTTCGTTGCCCTTCTGGACAATGAGGCGTGTGACTGGGGATGCGAGGGACTTTATTTATTGTAATATCGAACGTATGCTTTCTGCTACACGTAAATCGCTCGACATTGTACATTTATTTTGTACGTGGTCCTATTTACAATTTTGAACTGTCATGTGACAGACATGGGTCACGTGACCATGGGTCACGCAATTCTAAGGTGTTTTTATTTGAAGCATGAGACTAGGGATGCGAGTGACTTTATTGTAATAACGAACGTCTGCTTTCTGCTACACGTAAATCACTTGGCAGTGTACATTTATTTTTTACGTGGTCCTATTTACAACTTTGAACTGTCACATGACCGAGATGGGTCACGTGACCATGTGTCACGCAATTCCAAGGTGCTTTTCTTCTTTTTTCCCGTTGTTTCCTTGAATACGGAACGCGGGCGCGTCTGCATTTGCACCTACTATGAGACGGACGGGTGCGGACGACAGTTTAATCATGTAAGTCCAGTCGTGTATTCTTTGGGACATATGCGGATTCATGGGCATTTGTATTCCGCTTCACACAAATATTTACGGTTCTCCTTATTAGGTAATGCCATTCAAGGCAGGCTGCATCACAGAATGACAAATGCACCAGGATTGTTCTAATGATTCAACAATGCAGGTAACACTTGTGGTCTCACTATTGGGATTCTACTCCACCAAGAGTTTTAAGACAATGTTTCAAATTGACCTATCATATGCATTGACTAGGTTTTTCCTTTCAAATATAGGACACCGACTCTATTTAAATGACATCTTTGCGCACAATTATAAGTGGATATTCATCAGTAAGACTTTTAATCGGGTAATTGCTGAATTGATACTTGGTGGCATAGCATGATTATTGTGGATATGGAATCTTTATTTGCACAGTGGTCTCGAGATGACTGAATTCAACACACCTTTAGTTGGCCATATATATATATATACATACACATCTGGCTCTACGGGTACGGTGAAGAGGCTCTTTAGCTGGTGACACTGGGCTCCAGGCGGTGGCACGCATGAATTCACTGCATGAGCTATGGCAATGCAAATGCAACATTTAGATGACACTTTGATAGTACATCAGATGATCTACCATTGTATATTCCAGTTTGAAGTTTCCCATTCTTACTTTTATTTATTTCTATGTGCTGTTGATGATATGTTGCTGTGTTAACCTTTATGATATCATGACCTGGTAATGTATATTTTACTGTATGGTTTGATGTTTTTCCTGTATTGTCTGACCCTGTTGCTATTCGGTGACACACATGTGTACTGAAATGTTGGACATTACTTTTGCGAAGCAGAGTTTTGCCTTGAAAAAGACCTGTGGAGGTCGAAACACATGTTGGCATACGACTCTGCCATCTGGGCATACAAATCTGGTGTTTGATCATGGACTATGAATATAATTAAAAACGGCAAAATCTATCCATGTTTCAATCAAAATATACTTTGTAGATGGACTGATTATGAGGATGTCTAATGCTATAGATGCATAACGTATGTGAGCTGGCAGCGCATCCGAATGTGGACCATTCACTGTTTTCCTTGTATTGTTAAGTGGGTTAGAGGTGCCTATTTGTTCCCCCCGGATGCTGCAGCTAGTTCTGTTTGTTTGAGGAAGGATCTTGTTTAAATAAACAAGCTTAAGCGCTTCCAAATACCTGGCACACCTCGGTTATACTGTTTCTTACATTCCTTGTTAGTTTGGTGGTAAACTGTCTGGTATTTGTATTTTCTCCACCTCTGCCATAGCGCATTGATTGTTGCTGAGGGACAAGTATTTGCAGAAGCAGATCAGCCGCCATGTAAAAATACAATCCAGGAATCTTGTTTTTTTACGTAAAAAAGTAGGGGACAGCGGGCGGGTCTTGAACAACTCAACATGTATCTTTAATGTTTCGTTCAGTAGTCTACTGGTGTAGCTGTGAAGCACATGTCTCATTGAATGTCTTCAGCTCTTTCCCATCAAAATCCTACAGGTCTTTTAGTTTTCATATAAATTTGTAAACAGTTCGATGGACTTGTTAAACTGCCAAGGAGATTGTTAAGCTTCCCTTTGAAGTTCTCTGAAGTTAATGTATTTACCAATCGGATCTAGAGTGCACCATTGGCCAAATATGGGGCTCCTCGTAGTGGAACATCTATAGTGCACCGTTACCCAAATATGGGGTTCCTTGTAGTGGAACACCTATAGTGCACCGTTACCCAAATATGGTGCCCCTCGCAGTGGAACACAAACTTCCATTGCACTACCACTGTTTGTTGCCTTTATTACTTATTTATTTATTATTATTTATCTATGTATCCTCTGCTTCGCACTTTCCACTTCTCCCCCCTTGCATGCACTTTTCCCCTCCCCCTCCCATGCTCTTGTGCGTTCTCAATGTCACTGGTCCTAGTAAGATCGCTCTTTTGTTCTCCCCTGTTCCCCTCCCTTGCCTTGTCGCGCTCTGAAACACTTGTGTAGAAGCGCGATAGAAATAAAATATCAATATCAATGTACATTCCATATTACTGTGATGGCTGCTCCAGGTTGTCATGGGACTCCAGGCCCCAGACTAGTCTTGTTCCTGCATCGCCACTACTAATTCCAGGCCATCATTTAGCCTACCACTGCAACTCCTCTCCTTGTGCAGGTCCCCCACTTCCCCTTTTTACCTGCATCTCACCTCCTCATCTGAGTCCCTCACTATGCTCCATCCTGCAACTCTCCTCCTCATCCTCCATGTCCATCGCCCCCATAACCCAGCAACTCCCCTCCTCTTGCGAGGATTGCACTACCCTTACCCCGGTAACTCACCTTCTTATCCCATTCCCTCACTAACCTTGCCTCTGCAACTCCCCTCCCCATCGCACCCCATAATTACATTGACCCCAGCATCGTCCTGCTCATCACAGTCCTCACTACCCTTATCCTGCCATTCCCCCTCTTCATCACAGTCCCTCACTGCCCTCACAGAAGCAGCTCCCCTCCTCGTCCCTCACTACTCTGAGCAGGGCTTCACTCTTCCTAATTACAGTCCCCACTGTCATTACGACCGTGAGCACCCCGGCGCTTCCCTGATGTGGCTTCTGGAACTCGCAAACAAAATGTCCACTGCGTTTGGCTATTTCATTTAAGAGTTATGTTTTATTCCACACAGCAACACCACCCAGGGAGGCCAACGAGGAGGAGAATATATATGCTAAATTGATTAATAATTGCATTGTACAAATTGACAAGCGAAGTAACAGAACAGTGCCATTTTGTGGCCCAAAATGGGATGGATGCTTGGGCAGCACATGAAAATCCATGTGCAAGACCTGGGGCCTTGTTCATATTGAAGAAAGAACAAACTGAAAAAGCAGTTTGGCGGATCCCTATTTGAACCACTACACTCTGGAGCAGCATTCATTATGGCATTTCTCAAAGCAGCTGAAAGAATCCACAATGTTTGATAGTGTATGTTGATTCCAGAAGAAGCCTGGAAAGCTGAATGCTTCAAAGAAGAAACACTCAGATAGCTCGCCCCATTCCTAAGTAGCTAAGAAATAGGTGATTGAAATTGTGTGGATAGTTGGACAGACAGTACCTGATAGATGTTTTCTAATCGCTGTTATAACCGTGAAAAGTGACGTGGCTCTCCCCTATACTACAATTTATGTGCCACATAAGTTGGTTTGGCTCGGAAATCTCATGATGGGCCCCAAAAATGGCTAAGATGGTGACCCCGCTGCGGACAGGGCACTCAGTGCGACACTCCCACTCATCACGGGAGCACCACGGCCTACACTTCTCCCCTCTCCGTCCGGGCTGCACCTGACAGACGTGGCATGAGCACAGTGAATCCTGCGCTCCTTACTTCAAGTTGGATGCATGTCAGCCAACAGCGAAACTCCATCTTCGCCGGGCTTCAGCTAGCAGACACGGTCGGGTCTTGGTCGACCCCCACTCCAAACCGCAAATCAATTTCTTTTGTGGGCCACACCCAGCAGTTGTGGTCCAGTGCAGTTTAACAAGCCAATCCCTCCCTCCTCAATCAGCACGTTTGTACATGCTCAGAGGAGAACCAACCAGTTCCCAAGCGTGCCACCTTTTTTTAAAATCCCCTCCACCCCCTCAAACACGGGCCATAATAGCTCCATGTACCTGCCCTCGGGTCGTACTGGGAGTCATGGGCCTGTACACCTTGTTAAACGACCTCTGCACTTGGGCCTTGAACACGGTCTTCAGGACCCAGAACTCCCGGTACAGACCTCGGGCAGGGTCTATGAAGCTTAATTATGCAGGGCTTTTTAGAGCCCTTGTTATTTGAATCCAAAAATAAAGGTTTGGATCGAAAAAGCAGGAGACGGATTGCATTCTACTGCATTGATATTATAATACACCTCTGTCAAAAGCAACATTATACCAGGAGGATAACCCTGGGGCAATCCGCTTGCATTGGGAAAAAAGTGATGCGGTGCAAGTACTATAATGCAGGCTTTAAAATTATTTTGAAGGATTTGAAAATAAGTGGCTTTGTGCTCAAGAGAAGCCATCATTGAAGCGGCCATGAAAAATGCAACTTGGGTGTGAATGATAGTGTTCATGAAGAAATGCTGGGACTCGCTCTCTCCTGCGCCTTGACTCCTTGTCGTTGTTAAGTCTAATTGAATTAAAATGTCTACCACCCTTAAAGCTTAAACAGGGATGCTCTGTACTTTTTATATCTTCATGACATTATGGAAACTGCCTACTCAGGTAAATCTGAAAGAGTTGCTTATTCAACAGCAGGCTGATGAGCACAATACATTATATTGCAAGACAAGAGTATATGTGCTAGTGACGATGTATTCCAGAAAAAGAAAAATCTTACAATTATTAAGGTAGTTTCTGTTTAGTATAAAAAGGGTAGAGTGAGCACGAAATGAATGAAGAATGTGTGCACATTTGTCCAATAATTCAAATACAATTCTAACAGCTAGACTTGAAACAACATCTAATAGCGGCATAAACATTCACAATGTTATAAGCCATACTGAGTACATACAAACACAATAAAAATATATATACCAACAAGACAAAATTAAAAACTATACACGTATGAATCGTGGTTTCCAAATGTATATGATTGACGATCGAGATGCAAAAATGGGGAAATTAAGTCCCTAGCTACAGTGCTCAGATTTCTTAACATCAATTGATTTGACTTCTGGACAACTGAGGGTTCAGCTGACTTAGATCACTGAGCAATAGGGTCAAGCCTTCTGCAAGATCCGTCATGTTAACCATAACCATGTCTTAGAAGGAAGGTTCTCTATAGAAAATTACAGAATTAAACAATAGATGTGTACATCAGCCCAAAATGTGGCATGAAGCAAATGAATCACAAAAAACAAGTAGCACAGTAAGATTGTATGGCCTACCTCAGATACGGAGGGAGGTGCTATTCTTATAGTCCTACGTAGTGGGGCGGGAAGCAGCGTAAGTCGCACAACTGGTCGGAGAACGTCAAGTTGGCCCATTCCAATCCTATGCTAAAAAGAGATGCATGCAACGCATTTCTGAGGTTTAAAAACATGTCAGCCAAAAAAGTCAATGCAGTTCCAATGGTTAAGTCCAAAAGGACTCCACGGGAATGGGGACCATGGAAGCATCAGCATCGTTAATAATGGTGCCAGTGCTTCCGTGAAAGTCTGCTGGCGAGTGCCGTGCCGCCCGCCAGGGTCAGACCTGGGGGGCGGAATGGCACCCGCCACCAGATTCGTAGTTTGCCGGTCCAGAAACAACAGTGGCTGTAAGCTTACCGGCAACGTTGTTTCTGGACCGGCAAACTTGTAATGGGGGCCGATGACTTCCATCCTGGCCAATCCCTGTTTTTAATTTTAAAAAATCCTGCCCAGACCAGTGGTAAAAGGATGTTAAAAGTAAAATATTTCTTAACCTAATGGAATGCTGTTAAGTTTGTTAGTAGCCCAAAACCTTAACATTTTCATCTACAGATTACGTGGTATCCAGTAATTAAACCTAATTAAAAATATAGAATGAATTTATAACGAATGAAAAACAATGAAAAAAGACAGAATAAAAAAAAGATATATGTGGGGGTGGGGTACAGGGATTAAATCTGTTGGGGTGGGGATTGGGGTGGTGTTTAAAACATGGAGAATCAGCGCACCCGGGGGTAACCCCCTCCCCAAAAAAAATGTTTTTATTTTGTTTTGGGTTTTTTAAAAATGTCATTCTCTATTATTTGGTTTGTTAACATCGCATAGATCCATTTACGTGGAAGCCGGCTGCCATATTATTGGTTGAGCGGGGGTACTGCATGTGGGAAGACACACTGGCATCACATGCCCAGTACATGTCGTGTTCCAATGTACTGTCCCGGTGAACAATACTCACCATGTTGGGAAGGGTGAAACAAACATAAGGCTTAAAGATCTTTAGTAATATACCCTGTGAAAATGATTGTTGTGTTATGTGGATCAACACTGGTCCGCATGAAACCAACAATAAGGAATAATAGTATGCACTTGTGTACGAGCATGATACAAATAAAATATCAATATCAATATCAATATGCGTGAAGTCTAATCATAGCCTGGGAACATAAGCGAATGATATCGAATGTATCACATTTTCAAGCTGCGTGTGTTAATGGACTGTATGGTCAATGAAGGTGTAAGGAAGACATGGTATCAACAGACAGGCACAAGTGACCACAGTTCAAGGGTGTTTATTTAACTTCAACAAAGGTGTGATAAACGCCTATCTAATTCTAAATCTACAGATGGGAGCAAGCTACAACCATCAAATAATCATAATGTAGTCCCAGTGGAGGCTCATCAAAATAAATGGGCCTATACTGAAACACCTTTTGCCAATCCTTACTGCTAAATACAAATAGTGTGGGATAGTGTTCATGAAAAAGAAAGAAGTGTTCACAAAATGATATGTCAGGAGGCAGTTGGCCTCCTTTTCCAACATTTTCAGCACGGTACACGGCGGTCCACTTGAGCAAAGTACAAACTCTGGCTTCTTCGGTGCGAGGATTCAGTTCCCTTACCAGCATCAGGGCCTACTGTGCCCAAGTCTCTTTACTAATCAAAGTCTCTTGATTCAGCGGGCCAATGTATCAAAGCAAAACACAAAGTTCCTTTCCTCTTATAAGTATTCAATTGCGGTGATTCACTTTGGATCCCCCTCAGCTGGGCTTAGATCCCTTTTTTATCATGATTGTTACTGTGGATCCCCTCTTCCGGGCTCATATACCTCTTTTTACAATGTTCAAATAATATTCTTTCTCGGGTGACTCATGGTTCACCCCAAATCCCTCTCAGCCGGGATCAGATTGTCTCTTTTTACACAATTAGTCTCCCTCAGCCGGGCTGGGACCAATTTCAGTTTGCATTAAACTATCGAAGACTTTCAATTGTGCACAGGGTTTTGCTTGACCCATTGCAAGACCACTTCAATCTCAAAATTCCCTTTTCCCAGTTGCCAACCAGTAGGATACCTAGGAGAGATCTTTGAATGAGCACCCACGTGGCGCCAGACCACTCTGTCTACGGTATCTTTCTTGGCCTCCAAAGTTCAGTCACTCCTCTGGTTTTTAATTATATTTGTGTCACTCTTCACTTATGTTTCACACACTGTTCTGTTTAGATTTATTCATACGAAGTTGCTGCTTGCAACGTTGGTTTTAACACAGGCTGGTATCAGTCTCCCTGACTCACCGGCTGTTCTTTCTTTACTGGCGCTGCTTTTTTGTAGGAGTTAAGGACAGTACCACAGTGGCAAACGCTCCTCTCCACCTTGGTTATTGACGTGGGGAAGCCTCTGGTACCTCCAACACACAATGAAGGTTTCTTCAGCTTCAGTCCCAGGTCTTAGGCTTCTTATTTTCCTAGGTTCACAAAAGTTACAGTCTGAAAAGTTCAAGGGCACTTCCCTCCTTGCAACCCTTTCTGATCTCACCGTCTTTCTTCTCGTATTAAACTGCCATCTTGGAACTACTGCTTCCTCGTAGTCTTTGCCTTGCTTAGAGTGTGCTTTCGTGCTCCGCCGTTTATTCATGTGGGGACGTGTGATGGAAGTTGGGTGTGTGTAATGATCAGTAATTGCCTGACCTTGCCTGAACAGTGTATTGGGACATGTCAGGTATACAGCTATGGTGTTAGTCCGTTTTCGCTCATGGTGGGCTGTCCGTGAGAAAGTGTTTGTATCAGGAAAGGGAGTCGGGGGATTGAGCTCCTCAGTATCCTACATGGTTGAATGGGGAAAAGGTGTTACAGGGAAGGGGATATCATTTCTCACCATCTGGTGTCTCACTCCCACTCCCACTCCCCAAAGACCCATCATCCATGTGATCCTCCTGCACTGGTCCACCCCCCGGAATTGGATCCAAAAGCGATAACCATGTCCTGGCCACCTAGATGACAGATCCCCGGGGACTAGCGGGTGAGACACCTTCAGGTTTCTCACACAGGGTATCTGGTGTAGGCACTCAACTTATGGATGGGGGAGCATTAAGATGATGCTTAACCATGTCTAGTAGGGGATCAACCCTGTCTAGTAGGGGATGTGTCAGTCTTTGTCTAGTTAAACCTTTGGGCCTTTCAACCATCTTGTTCCACCCTAAATTTTGATCCAACATTTCTACACGTCTAATGGCTGAATAATCCCTATTGTTCAAATGAACAATGTCATTTGTTGTCTATTTTAGCCCTTGATCCTTACGATGCTTATCTAGAAAATGTTTGACAAATGGCTTGTAAATTAATGTTCTGAGTTCTGGACCAGTGTCTGTCACCAGACATGTTCTCATGCAAATCTAGTTGCGATCACAGGGACACATGAGGCAGTATATTGTATCTTTACTCTGACAGTTGTGTGTTTTCTGTGTTCCCAGCAAAACTCGCCATCTATGAATGTCATGCACTTGGCTGTCAGAATACAGGATGAACAGTGCCCACAGGGATAATGTCTGAGTATTGTTGTAAATTAAGGCATGACATAATCGTAGACGGTATATATCAGACCACTTGTGTAGCATCTACAACAATATTCCAGAGGTGTGTGTTGTGCTTGAGAGCAAATGTTTTGGAATGTTTACCTTAACTGTATGGTTTGATACTGATGTTACCAAATCACTTCTTGATTATGGACATGTGTGAGGAAAAGGTGATAACAGAAGCCAATGTGTCTTTGGTGGATTTAGATGTTTTCAGAGTAAATAAAGTGCCTCTATCTGTATGCCAGGCTTGCTTAAACTTTTGACCAGGCACCTTGGCTATGCTCTGTCCACCAGTTTATTGATAAGGGCAATAATGTGTAATGTATATCCCGATTTTAGAGGTTTAGTTGTGTGTACGTATGAAGAATTGTAGAAAAGACTGCGATTCCCTGCGATTTTGTGTGACAGCTTGAATGATGCAGTAGGGTGTTATGGTCCATGCTCTGTTCGGAGTGGTATGTGACATTCCTTCATGATCTTGGATCCGAAGGTCAAGGATTGCTATCTATTCAGATTTACTGTACCAGGTGAATTCCAAGATGTATTTTTAGGAGTTCAGCCATGCATTGAACTTCTCCAGAGTTACTTTTGATCGACTCCAGAAAATTAGAATGTCATTGATATCCCGATGGGATGTTCTTAATAAATAAATTCATCTTTAAAACCCATAAAAACAAGGCGCAAAAGATATGGGCCCACCGCTGATAATCTGATTTCCAAAAATAAATAATCTTTATAGGTGAAAACATTTTTGCAAAGTGCGATTTTATTTTTAGGAGTCTGGTGATAACATAGTCGGCGTGATATGTGTATTACGTGCCATATGGCTACAGATTCAATTGCTTTGTTTTGAGGGATATTGGTGTAGAGAGACATGAAGTCAAAGGTCATCAGACAGGGTGGCGGGATCAACATGTTTTATTTTGATCATATTGATGGCATCTCTGCAGTACTTCAACTAAGTAGGAACATCCCTGTTCAATGGTTGGTGAAATATTTGTCCACGGTTTCTGGCATGAACCACATAGAGTTACTGTGGATCTGCTTGTGGGATCTGAAGGATCTTTCAAGGTGTTTGGAACCATGTAGATGGAGGGACTTCTAGTGTTTGTAGGGTTAAGATGGTCAGTTTCCTGCTTTCTAATTATACCCGACTCAAGTTCTTTCAACATAATCGATCAGATTTCATCTATTAAATTGGGGCCTGGATTGTAGTTTAGCTAGGATCAGAATTATTTAGTTGGGCCATTACTGTCTGGCTGAAATCAATGGTCTTGAATAGGACAATCACATCACCATTGTTGTCGGCTTTAATTATGATGTCGGGGTTGTTTTGTAAGAACGTTAGAGCTTTTCTTTTATTCTGTGTTCAATTATTTCAGAGCATACCAATGATTTTGAAAAATCTAGAAGATGTCATCAGTAACTAGTTTCTCATAGGGGAGAAGCTCAGGTGGAATACATTCTAAAAAGCGGGTCTCAATGCTTTAAAAGAACATGTTTTGGAACCCACAACATTTTAAAGCAAAGGGTCATTGCCCCTTGTATTTGCGGTTGCTCACCATTTGCACATTTCCTCAAAAAGAACTTGAACCTATTTTCAGACCATTGATTTAGCCAACTGATGCTTCACACACATGCCCACCTCCTGAGTCGCTCATCATATCAAGACATCTGGAGCACATTTTCCACTTGTGCTGCAAAGCAAACCACCAAGACATCTGCTTAATATAGTTGAGCCTGCGTAGTTGAATATTGTGGCAAACTTGTGTACTCAATGCCATTTCCTAGGCATTTACAGGCAACTCTCTGGCTGGCCTCCCTTGGCCCTCACCCTACCCCCACCTGTGAGGCCAAGAACCTTGGGGTAATCTATGACTCCACGCTTTCCTTCTCTGCCCACATCTCTGCAGTCTCAGAAAAATCAAACTTCCTACTGCACCTCCTCAGAGGTACTCTGCCTTTCCTCTCCTTCCCTCAGAAGCTCACTGTCTCTCGAGCCATGGTTCTCTTAAGGTTGGACTATTGCAACAACCTCTTTGTAAATCTACCTGCTTCTATTCTCTGCCCTTTGCAACTTATCCAGAACAGGACTTTGAGATTTGTCCTTGGCCTCAATCCCTGGGATCGTATCTCTCCAGCCATGAAATCTCTTCACTGGCTCCCAGTGGATGCAAAATTAAATTCAAAACCCTTTGCAATGTCCACAAAGCTTTCTGGGGCCTGGGTGCAAAATATCTTCAGCCGTCCCTCCGTAAATACCTTCACTTGCAAGCCCTTCACTCCTCCACCTCTAACTCCCTCAGGGTGAGTCATTTTTCTAAGACACTAGCTGGGGATAGGTCTCTATCTTCGGCAGGGGCCTCCTACTGGAACAGCCTCCCTGCCACTCTGAAACTTGAGAACCAATCTCCGGTTCCAGAAGCACCCCCAGACCTTCCTCTTTGCTTATGCCTTCTCTCTTCCTCTCCCCTGTTGCTCTTTTCTGCCTCTGCATCATGCACCTGGTCTCCCTCTGTTTTAAGGGCCAAGGTTCCTGCTCACCCTGCCACCCACCCGCACTGCCTCCGGGCAATACCTTGCGCTGGGGTCTGTATCTGTAACCCTACAGCACCCCCTTCTCTTTCTGCACTTATTCAGACACACCCTGTCTGTTGCCTTATTCCTAGCACTTGCCACTTGCTGGCTGCACTATCACTGTTTGTTGCTTTTTGTTATTTATGTATTTATTCATGTTTTATTTTACTTATTCTTAGGTTTGCTTCAGCACTTTCCACCTCTCCCTCCTCCCTGCACTTACTCCTCTCCCTTTCCCATGTACTTGCGCATTCTCAATGTCACTGGACCTAGTAAGAATTTTGTTTTTGTTCTTCTTTGTTTCCCTCCCTTGCTTCGTTGCGCTCTGAAACACTTGTGTGCGGGTGCAATACAAATAAAATATCAATATCAATATCAATACTGTGTTGGTACTGGAAGTCCAGTGCCTAGCTCTGGGAACTTCTAGTAGGTTGGCCAAGGGGGTGGGTACCTTCCTGAGCAAGTGCATGATGGTCATGTTTGTTAGGGGATTTTCACTGTAGACAAACAGACCACATGCCCCCTCAATTAATCATCTAACCACTTTAGAAAATGTACTAGTAAACCAACATGAAAATCCCAGGTACCTCTATGGGCCTTTAGCAATTCAGGGTTAATTTCAGAATTGTAAGACAGGACGGGTCTCCCTGACCCAAGTGTGCACCCTGCAAGGGGTTAGTGGACCAAACAGCTATCCAGTTCAATTTTCTTTCATGCTCAACCCCGAGCTGCAGAGCAAAGCCGTTGAACAAGACATACTCTCCCATTTGGCTCAGGTCATAGGCTACGCTCAAGAACAGCAGGAGAATGGAGGCAATACCAATTACATGTATGCAACCAGCTCACTAACCAGAGCCACAGGCAGGCCAACAATGCTTGCAATAGCCCTACTGCATGTCTCGAGGGGTTCTCATATTCACCTTTGCAGAAAGCCTTCCCTCACACTAAAACTATAAAACTTAGCCAGACCACAGGTAGATAAGTTAATCCTGGTGCCAGTCCAGATCAAATTTGAAATTCAAGATGGCGGACCAGGTTGCCAAAACCTTAGTCCAACCCAACATTTTACCATCATATTAAGTGTGGAAAATTAGCTATATCCAATGCCCATGCATGCTTTACTAATCTCCTTACAAAGGTGCAGTCCCTTATAGGAGACCTGGATCCAGGATGAGGGGCCACAAGTCGTCAAAAATACCACTGGATCATACCAACACTGTGGGAGTTTGAAGAAACAGCTTTTGGCAGGTGGTTTAAGCATGGTGGGGGTTGTTAAAGGAAATGGTTGGAGGAGGTAGGAGACTAGAAGGGAACAAGGAAGTTGGTGGAGAAAAGAAGAAGGTAAATGAGGTTGGTGGAGAACAGCAGAAGGAGAAGGTGGGGAAGATCAGAAGAAGGATGAACGACAACAGGATGTTGGTGGAACACAGTAAAGGAGGAGGCAAAGAAGAGCAGAATGAGTAGAATGGTGTAGGACCACAGAAGGTTGGTGAGCAACCTGAGGAGGTAGGAGAGAACAGCAGGAAGAGGTTAGCGAGGAACAACATGAGAGTGTGGTGACAGGTAGTGGTGCACCAAGAACATCTAGGACAGAGAGAGTGGAGACAGGCATAGCAGGTCAGCCTAGGAAGGGATGAGAGGGCACAGTTGGCCCAGGGAGAGGGGTAGGGGCAGGATCTTGTTCTAAAGGGGCTAGGTCCACAGCAGGAGGTGGTATGAGATAGTGACTTAGTGGCAAGGAGGTTCTGGACCATATCCAGACTAGAGAGGGATTGCGACAGAGAAAGGCTTGGGGGTTGGGAGGCTCTCCTACCCCAATGATTTCCTCTGCACCTGGGGTACCAAAATCCAGGTGTTATGAACTCAGTCTGAAGGTGAAATTCCAACTCCCCAGACAGAAGTTCTTCAGAGGGAGATGAACAGGGAAGCAGGACTCAACCCAGCAAAGTACTCAATAGAGGGTGCCACAAAGGCACTTGGGACCAGCGTGATGTGGATCCCTGAAAGATTGGTTAGATAAAGTATTGGATTGACTCCTTCATTTGTGGATAAGGATGTAGGAAACCTCAATGCTTGTAGATATGGAGCTGTTCAAGAGATGCAGAGACTTTAGTGGTCTCCGTGTTAAATGGGACAAATCTGAGATTATGCCATTGAAGGCAGTGCAGAAGCCATACTCGACAACTGCCCCATTACAATAGTCAGGGATTCAATTGAATACCTGGGAATTTGAATTAGCGTGGAAGAAACAACCTTTCTCTGGAATAATCTGGACCCGGTGGTCAAAACGCTGCAGGGCGACACCGGACAATCAGCGACCCTCCCAATATCTATGCTGGGTAGAGCTAATCTATTTAAAATGATGTAATTGACAAGGTTCCTATATGTCCTCCACAAGTCTACAGTAAGCATCACTCAGAAGATGTTCTGTAATATGGAAAGCATACAAAAAGGAGATAATATGGGGTAAGACCACATTGAGGATAGCATTTAAAACACTGACAAGGTCTGTCTGGGAAAAAGTGTTTGTAATCCCTGACATTCAGAAATATTACAGGTCTTCTCATCATCGCGAATGAGTGGGGTTTTGGTGACCAGGGTCGGGTGCATATTAGGCTAGAACGGGAAGGAAATCGGAGCTCATCCCCCCTTCAAGTGATATATGGGCAGCCACATTAATACAAACTACCCCAAACAGGAGTACTCACACTCGAAGCACAGAGGCAAGTACTCAGGGCAATAGTTTACGAGGGTAACGTGACGCTGGAAGCACCACTGCGGGGAAACGTAGACCTACTGGAAGTAAACAAATGGGGCCTCGGTATAAGACGGTATAGACAAGGGATCAGGAAATCCAGTACGTCACAGCCAAAATCAATTGTCCTCATTCCAACAACTAGAGGAAACCTACGACATAGCAGACAGAGACTGATATACTTATTTGCAATTGCAACATGCCAAGATTCAAGACAATAGAGATAGCTGGCACATCCCGGAGCACTCCCCTATAGAAGCTAATCTCTTGGAAGGGGATTTTACGGGGAGAGCAATCACTCTGCTATACCAGGTAATAACTTCACCTCAAAACTCCTGCCCAAACTAAAAGGATAATGGGAGGGGAACCTAGTGACACTGGAAGAGAAAGATTCTACAGAGGCTCTAGGTTCACCTAGGGAAGCGAGTATAACTTGCAGATGGCACCTCATCCAATATCAAATACTGCATCGAGTATATTATACCGGAGATGGGCTACATCATATGGGGAGAGCAACTGATCCATTTTGTTTGAGGTGCATAATAGAAACTGGCAGTTTCATACATACGATTTGGGAATGTTCTGCTGTTCTATCTTTTTTGGAGATCAATTAGGGACACAGTGTCCAGGATCATTGGGTCCCCTGTACCAGACTTTCACAAATTAGGACTCCTGCACATTTGGGATGACACAGATTTCAACTCTAAGGAGAATAGCTTCATCAAGATGGCTCTGATGGTAGGCAAAAGGGACCTGGCAGCCAGCTGGGGCAGTCCAACAGCACTAAGTATACACAGATTGCGAGCAAGGATGGATCAATGTTGTGAATTGCAACGGAGAGAATATAGAGATAGGGGTTGCCCCCAGAAACATGACAAAATCTGGAGGCGATGGATGGAGATGGTATGAACTATGCTATAGTGGGTCTCTTGAACGGGACTACAGCCTTTCAATGCTGGGGCATAGTGTATGGAGCACAAGGGTATGGGATGGGAGGGGGTGCCATGGGCTAAGAACTGGGGATCAGTGATGTGGGATTTGAATTGTATCATACTGAATGGTGGATTACTTCTTTGGTTTGTTCACTGTATTACACTGATAAAACTAATAAAAGTGTTCTATAAGAAACTAACTCAATGCCTGAGACTCTGTGAGTTCACATTCTTTTCTTGGTACTTTGGTTGAACTCCTTAATAAAATCTGGTATACAGTATCATCTTGTGAACAACCTCTTTGTGCATATCTGATTCACCTACCAGACAGTACGCTGACTACCTGTCCTTTATTTGTATTTATGTAAGAACATGTTGAACAGAAATAACTTGCAAAGCAGGCAATAACAGAGAACAGGGGCAATCCTTAGATAAACTGACTTTACATAAGAGCATTGTTGCACTGAATGACATATGTTGGGCAGTGACGTTGTACAAATTGCAACATAAACCCAGGACAGAAGGGCATTTTGACATTGAGAGCCTGAGGCCAGTATTTATATATTCACAGAAAATTACATAGAGTGTTCAGTGGGCAGAATGCAGTAGAGGTGGGTTGGGCAGTTAGTTGGGATAGGTAGTTGGAGGGGTTTGCAGTGCTCCTTATATTTCTAAAATGTGGACTTTGAGCCTTGTTTTGAAGAGTTCCACTGAAGAGTTTACTTGGTTGGCCATGGGACAGATATTTCCAGTGGAGTTGGGCAACCAGAGAAAATGAGCTAAAGTGGAAGAGGCACAGGTTAGGTGTGGGATTGATGGGTTTTAAAGAGTCGAGGAGTGGAGAATTCAAAGGAAGAGTATGGTGAGCTGAATAAAGTGTGGTAGTGGAGGCAAGACCATGAATTGATTTATAAATTAATTTCAGGAATTTAAAGAGCAAGGGATTTTGCTTGGGTAGCCATCCTGCCTGGTGATGGTAGATAGAAGTAGGGGATGAAGAGGGTGTGTGTTGCAAAGTTCGGGACTTTGTTGAATGGAGGAAAAGAGTAGAGGGGTGGACTAAGAAGTAGGCGCGCACATGAGTCGAAATTGCTGAGAAGAGATAAAGGTTTTAGTTGATTTATGTGTCGGATTTGGGCTGATTTTGCCAATGTTTAGGCGGTTGAGTGGCAGTGACGGTGATGAACTGGTTGACTTTCATTTTGCTGTCAAAGTGAACTCCAAGGTTGCCAGCCATTTGCGAGGAGGCCAGGGGGAAAGAGACGGGTCAGTGGAGAGTAGACTTGGCATTGGAGGCAGGGAGAAAGATGAATTCCATCTTTGAAGTGTTAACATAAGGCAGAGTATTGCCATCCTGTTTTGCGAATGACAGACCGTTTACCGTTGGTTATGTGCTCAGAGATTACAAGAGTGAAGGAAGGTAACGAAAAGAATGCCTGAGTATTGTCAGCTGTGACAGCCCAGAAGGTCAGTCCACCTGGAGGACGAACTTGGAAACATAGGGCCTCATTACACGTTAGGCGGAGGACCAAGGTGCTATTAGCACCTTGGTCCATGCCGGTAAAATACCGGCACCGCCTTGGAGGAAAGGGGAATTACCGCCCTATTCCAAGGTTGGTGGGGCGGTAATTCCCCCTTCCCCCATTGCCCGTCCCCATTCCCATTTTTGCCCCATAGTGCTCTATGGTAATGGGGAAGGCGCTAATTACGGTGCCGCAAATTGCGGTACCGTAATTAGCACCCTGGTCCCTTTGCGGGTTGATTTTTAATGCCTGCTAAATAGCAGGCGTTAAAGTGCCAACCCGCAAAGGGACCTCGTGGTAAGGCGGTAAGGGTTTACTGGTACCGGTGCCCTTACCGGTACCGGTAAACCCTTACCGCCGTCTGTGTAATGAGGCCCATAGTCTGATTGTAGCGTGTCACCATTCCAGATTATCAGTAAACCTGCCCTCAAAAACAGGGTGGTGCTTAAAAAGGTTTTTATGTGTTTCCATATCTGTAACTCAGCCCCTGGGGAATGCAAGGTATCAATTGACCTGGGGAACCAGGTGTGAGCCAGCCCAATGGGAGGAGGATAAAAGGGAATGCAGGGAACAGGGCATTGTGAGCTGTACGGGTAAGGACAAGAGCGGGGGAGGCAGAACAAGAGCAGCAAAACATTGAGAATGATTACAGAGAGCCTCTGTAGGTGAGATATTGGCTGCTGAAAGAAAATCATACTTGGAAGTGAGAGTGCATGCATGATAAGTAATGTGAGTGAGTGAGAATATTGGAAGGAGAGTGAAGTTGAGAGTAGTGGAAGGGGAAGGTAGTAGAGAGCAGTGGGATGTGAGTCTACTAGAGAATAGAGGGAGGCGAGTGTAGTAGAGAGTAGTGGGAGGAGAGTTTAATAGAGAGCAGAAGTGGAGAGTGGTTGCGTGGAGACTAATTGAGAGCTGAAAGAGGGGAGAGTAGGGTTAGATGGAAGAACAATGGAGCAACAGAGAGAGGGAGAGAAAGAGGAGAATGGGAGGAGAAGGGCGGAAATAGTTGTAGGAATGGAAGGAAGGAAGAAACATCAGAATGAGGAGATCAAGAGTGTGAAAGGTAAAAACTGAGTGAGATCTGGGTAACAAGTTGGCAACACTTCTTAAAACTTTTATTCTTGGGGGATTCCAGGTTAGGATCCACCTAAAAGGTCCTGGAGGGAGTAAGAGAAATACAGTTGTTGACATTAGGCCCTATTGCCAGGTAGCCAGATCTTAGATATTAGGGGTTACCAATCTCAAATGACCGGTGTCTCAGGTGACACAATAATCATTCCAAGTCACAGGTATGGTTCAAGGGTTTTAAATGATCTGTTTGTGAGATCTAGGACCACCCCTCTCTGTCTCGTCTTGTTATGACTCTCCTCTCTAACCCAGGAGTCCATAACCCCCTGTTAGTGCTATCAAACATGGGCACCTACTGGCTAAAATCTGGTAGGGTTATAGTAGAGGTTCAGATCTACATTCTGGATATCAACACTCCCTCAGTGACTTCCTAACAGCCACTACTCTATCCAGTTCTTAGGGATCTAATGGGAATTGGAGTGGTGCCTTACAAATACCCTGATTGATTCACGCTTCGACTAACACACTCAACAATGCCTCTCCTTTTACTAATCTTTCCTTTTGACCACCCCACCCCTCTTCTCCCACTAACTCTTCTGTCTCTTTGATGCTGTCACTCCTCCTAGGTCTTGCCTCCAATCTTTGATGTTAGTCCTCTTTCCACTGCTATAACTACTACTACTTCTCTCCTTTTCTGCCTTGTTCCCTCTACTGCTCCTCCCGCTGAACTGCTGCTCCTCCCTCCAAACCATGACTCCCCTCCAAACCACTACTTCTCCCTCCAACCCACTACTCCTCCCTTCAAGCCACTAAACTGCCCTCCAAACCACTACTCCTCCCTCTACTATTCAAACACCCTCCTTTCACTCAGTAACATTTGCTTCACAATTGCTTTTACACTACGTTGTTTACCCACTCACCACACAAACATGCACACTCAGACTGCAGAACCACTTTCGCTACTTAGCCAATATCACACCTGCTTCACAAATGGCCCTCATACTCTGTCATGCCTTTCTTCTTCCTGCTGGTCTCTTAGTCGCTCTCCACCTTCATCCCTCAACTCACCTGAATAACACATACTGCCGTTTCCTGTCCCGAGCTTATATTCCCTTTTCTCTCACAGATTTGGGTAGCTTTTATTTGCCATCTTGTCCTAAATTTCCTCCCAACCCCCGGGGAGGCGTTTGTATGTGTGTGTCAAGAAAAGTCATAAGGACGGGGCTAAGCTCCTCCCATTTTCTCTGTACGAGCTTGCTGCATACTAAAGATTGTGTCCCTGGAAGGCCAATGTTTGTTTGTTTTCTGAGGACTCATTCCATTAGGGGACAGCATATTATTCTCGCCTTTATGTCTCTGGTGTTCTAGGGGACCTTTGAGATGTTGCGTAAGCTCCTCTGTATGTTTGGGAGTGCTGAAGTGAGAGAATATGGACACAGCTTGTCCTTCCTGTTGCGACTTCTGGATGCACGTCGGCAGCTCTGTAGTCTCTTTCTCTCTCCTGGGCAGTGTTCTCACGCGATGCGGCTGAATACAATTCCACGTGATGGTTTTTCTGCTCTCTTCACATGGCGTACGTCCTGAAGGTCTTTATCCCCTGGTTGCACAGATGTGACATTTCTCAATGAGATAAGAGAAGACTGGCAAGCAACTTGCAGGGGCATGGCATGAGATCGGTGGTCTGCATGCGAACATTTCAGCACAAGGGGGGGCAGGAATTGGGGCCCTCTCTCATGCCACCATCTACCATGGGAGGTAAGACTGACTCTGGATTTCCCCCTGGAAGGTCTCCCACCAATGGCTGAATCCCTTGCTGGTACTTGTCATTGCATTGTTTGTTCCCATTTTGTCAGGCAAAGTGGATCCTGTTCTGTCAAGCATTAATTAGCTTGTGCAAATTAGGACGGGGTTATACTTGTTGTGTGTGGAATTGTGTTGCTTTAGAGCACATTCTTTGTTCTGTGATTGTTGGGGATTTCCCCCTGGAAGGTCTCCCACCAATGGTTTAGTCCCTTGCTTGCATTTGCCATTGCATTGCTTGTTCACATGTCAGGCAAAGGGGATCCTGTTCTGGCAAGTATTCATTAGCTTCTGCAAATTAGGAAGGGGTTGTGCTTATTATGTGTGGATTGTGTTGCTTTACAGTGCATTCTTTGTTCTGTGATAGTTTCTTGTGTGTGTGTTTGCGCGTGTGTGTGTGTTTGCCTGTGTGTGTCGATACAGCAAAGTCAAATCCATTTTGTTTTTTCTCTGCACCTTCAGAACTTGTTTAAGTGGTATAAACCTAATTTAATTTGTCCATCCATACTTAATCGACATGTTTATAAGTATGGATATGTTTTGGGCCCTTTAAAAATGAATATCTGAGGTTTGATGCTATGAGCAACATTGTGCCATGCACTACTTCAGCCTAGGGCCAAAGCGTGGCAAATAATCTTGAGAAATGAAACAGGCAATTTTGAGTAATCCTGGTCTAAATAGTAGGCTTTGTGGCTCTTATGGAACGTCCCTGGCAAAGAAACAGCTTTGTGGCCATCTTTTTTAACATAAAGACTTTGATAAATCTTCGCCACGCAGTGGTACGAGTGTTCAGATTTGTCTAGATAAGTAAACTACACATTTGTCTAGATAAGTAAACTACCAAATGTGGGTAACTTTTATGAACAGGGATGAATAAAAGGAAACTATTTTGGCATTTTCGGATTTAAAATAATTCAATTATTTCATGAGTTGGCCGGTATCCCAACTGTAATACTGTCCGACTGTAATAGCTTTAGCATCCACCAGTCTGGCAGTATTACCTCCGGATCACGGGTTGGGTTTTAACGGTAAATCTCCATTCCCCATTGGGTCCATTGGATCCTATGGGCATATTCTTCGCTAATACTATGTAAAATAGCCCATGATAGGGCCAGCCCTTAAATGCAGCGGTAATACTGTTACCACCGCATTTAAGGGCTACATCCCAACTCGTGAAGAGGCCCAATATAACTAAGTTGCGACCACTATATTGTTACAAAGTCCTCTTAACAAATCGCAATCCATAAATCTGGGAACCACGAGTACTTGGACCACATGGGATGTGACAACACAGATTCTGTTTCTTACTGGCACAGGAGCCTGCGGTGGCTGGATTCCTACCCCATTTCAGCTCGAGTGTTGCAGTCTGAGACGCATTTCATTCCTTGCAGTAGCATCATCAAACATTATAAGAAATAAAAACGCGTAAGGACTGCTTTTATAGTGGTAACATGCTGGCCATTTGTGAGCACATTGGTGTGGTCAGGCGTGGACTGGTAACCAAAAGAGAGCCTGTTTTCTTCTCCTCCTAGTGGCCCCATATTACATTGTGCAAATGAAAATAACACCTTAATTCTGCACGCTGCATACTGCAATAAAACACATTGGGCCTCATCATGATGTTGGAGTTAGCCATGGTGCTCTTAGCACCATGGCTACCCCCTCACCGCATTCCGGGTCTGGTTTCTCGGAATAGGGACTTACCGGCTCCTTCCATCCTTGGAGGACCCGGTAAGTCACCATTCTGAGAACCATTCCCCATCCATAGGGCTCAATGGGAATGGGGATGGAGCTAATAACAGGCCCACTAATAGCGGGCCTGTTATTAGCTCCCTGGTCCCTTGGCGGCTCCAGCTAAGGGACCTCGTAATGCGTTTCCGTTATCCCCTTACCACCGACCTCGTAATGAGGCCCATTCTGAGTTCTGGGAAATGTCCCGACTTCCCTGTAGGGGTAGTCCACCACAGGGGGTGGTCAGCAGTCAATTTGCACCTATGACACCACTCCAGAGAACCATAATAAGTGACATACAATACCTAAAAACAATAACAGTAATAAACTAATAGTCCCCTTGGTCTTATTAGAGCCTCATTTGAATTGTATCTGATTACATCTCTCTAAGTGACATGAAAAGTAAATGTTTGCATATTGTTGTATTTATACTTAGACTATACCTGTTGTGTACATGTTTTGTAAATCACCAAGTTAAGACAGGTGAGCCATTATAAATCATTAATGTCTCCAATTGTGATCAGTGAACAGCGTCTCCCTGTTGAAGATGTTGGTCTTTGGGAATGTGGACTAATGATAACAGCGCTGAAATACGATGTTCTAGAGCTGGCTCATAAAGGCCCTGTTGAGGCATGGAGTGACAGGTACCCGCGGCAGCGGGTTTGTGATGTAGTTGCCATGCTAGGGGTCCCAAAATATCAGAAGGGTTCATTGTTGCCCCCATGTTTGAATATATTTCACTCATCGTCAGTATCGGTGTCAGTGATGCCTGAGAAATGATATGACTGCATGTGGATATTGTAGTAACCCTGATCTATATATAATATGTAAATATATATTTCCCCTGTCCATGATTAACCACTGGAGCAACAAAAACATCAGGAGTCTGGGCTAATGTGTCAATGTTTTAACCTTATGAAAGTTACTCTTTATTGCGAAACCAGCATGGCCCAACTACCTGATTGCACCTACTGCACTGTGAGATGGATGACTGGCTCATTTTGGGATGTAAAGATGTATAACAAAGAAGGCACAGATTTCATATATATATATTGTCTCGGGAGGATGGCTCAGGGGCAACGTGCTCGCCTTGAAAGAAGGACGATACAGAGCAACAGAGGATCGATGCCCGGACAGCGCTTAGAAACCTCTGGGAAGCATGTTATAAATATCATATCATATATAAACATGTCATAGCCATAGCCATTTTGCAAATCAACGATTTGGGGTGTAATACAGTCAGAGTGAGGTATTTATGAATGCCCCATTGTGAATATGTTGGGCCAGCTCAGTAAGTTCAGGGCTAAATCGAACCATCTGCCATTGGGGGTTCGAGATCTCACAACATTACAAACTTTCCCAAACTTTGATGTTGAAAAGTTTGAGCTTCACCCAGGGGAAACATGTGTGAGCCTTGCGAGGGAGGGCAGGCTGCTACTATCCCCGACATGGCCCTAGAGAATGCTCCACTGACCTGCTGGGGCGTGGCAGGGCCATTAGAGGCAATGAAACAAGCTGCATTTGTTTTCTATTTCCAGAACGCACGCAGTGAAATAGAGGGACGGTTTAAAGAGTTCTTGGGTGCTATGAGTGGATAATTATAATTGTTCTTTTATAACGTGCTTACTACCAGTGAGTGGTTTCTAAGTGCAGGATCGGGATTCGAACCTGTGTTTCGCGCTCCATTGTCTTGCTTCCTGTTATTCATCAGATCTGGCCTGCGGGAGGTTCATGTGCCGAGTGCAATGTAGCAAGGAGATCACGTAGAGTCACTGAAACTGTCCTGTACATACATCAGGTCAGCGCCTGTATTAGACAAATCTTGCACCATCTCAGGGCAACTGTTGCAGCAGTGCAAAACAAATGCCTTTGAATAAAAAATGTTTGCACTGGCAAACCTTTCAGCACTGAAATAAGGCACTAAGTAGCAAACATGTTCGGTTATACGGGCCCTGGCCTTGGCCAAGAACACAGTTTTTGTGAGATATTAGAATTTGTATACCCACAAAAAGTCCCCTTTTAACTTGAATGTTGTATGTAGATTTGAATACTTTATAAACATGGAGTTAAGAAATCCAAACCAGTGATTTCAATCAGATTATATTATGTGAGCTCTTCCCATTGTTTCACAATATGCCTTGCTTGTAGCGACAGTGGCCCCGCTACTTTATAGTGGCGTTAAATTTGAACCGCATGGATAATGCTCCCATCTGTTTTAATGTTACATATCTCCGTGCATGTACCACAGTAATTGGAAGGGATATCGAGTAAATTTGATCTGTCTAGCTTTGACTTATGCTGTCCTTATCTTGGCCTTCATGTCATTTAGGAAAAATTGATATTGATCCTGGACTGTGCCACTACACTGTGCTTCCATCTCTCCTGCCCGCTCCTGGAATATAAATCGATTCCACGCCGCTGCTTTGGATGCTGGTCAGATATGGCGGTGTCATTTATATATTGTAAATCCAATGATAGCTGATCAAATCAGTGCCCCTACTGTTACCAACCTGACATGATTGAACTGTCAATAAAAAAAAGATTTCAGTGTAAGGGAAGGAGATCTGACAGTGTAATTGATAACCCATCCAACCACCCCTGCATTGCATGTCAAACTGATTGAAGAGGACACGAAGCCTCTGTGTGTCTGCTCAGCTTCCTTAAGAAAACACACATATTATTTTGGCTGAGGCTCTTTCCAGCAGTAGGGAAATGTAGAGCATGTGCTCTCTTATTCCGCCATCTGTTCCCCTTTGATTTTTCCTACCATTTGTCATTTTAAATGTGTATATTAGCCATAGTCTTAGCCAGGACTGTATGTAGATGAAACCTAACAGTATAGCTAGAGATACAACACAATGATCATGGTTCTGAACAGCGGAATAAAAAAGGTAAGCAGATATTGATCTCAGAAATGCTATTCACTTGCTTACCAACACACAGATGACAGACAGAACCTAGAAGGATGCCAAGACCATGCCGCTCATGCACAGGTTGATAAGTCAGTATGAACAATGGGTTAACAAACAAGTAAAGGTAGTAAGTATAGCACAACAGTCAGGATGGTCCTTTGCATCTGAATGCGTCTCCTAGCAAATGATGGTGTTTGGTATTTAAAGTCTCTGTCCTTAAAACTCTTGGGGGTGGGGGGGGTTGCGCTACCTCCCTCTGCTCTGGTGTTGCGGGTCACAGGGTTCACAAAGCCCACTTCTTAGGTTGGTACTATATGCAGGCTTTCCGGGGTGCCATACCCTTAGACCTACAGTGGGTCCCAAGTTTCTGAGTGACTGTGTCATTAGTTAGTAGTAGCTAGCAAGGAGAGCCACCTTCCAATCTGTTTCTAATCTTGCCTCCTCCCTCCATTATGTACTTGTTATTAGCATCTTCCACTTTACTCCAGATCTTACCGCCTCCTGCCTTTCCACCACTTCCTCCTGCTCTTCTCTGCTGCCACCTCTCCAGTATTCTTTGCTCCTGTAGTCCATTCCCCATCCTTCTCCTCCTTCTAGCCTGCAGTCCTCACCAAACCTAACTCCCATGCTCATGCAAGCCACACACCTAGTCTAGGGTTGCCGATCTTATATAGGACACTCGCTCTTCCCTCTGGGTGAGAACTGCAGGATTTGTGGGTGTGACCCATAATAGTTGAGTGTATCGGAGTATGAGTGGGTCCCAGAGGTCTAAGGATCCGAGTGAGACTGAGAGTCCCAGTCTAATTATTCTTTGATCCCAGTGGGCATTTTGGAATCCATACACATGCCTGTGGAACTAAGGGGGTTTTGCAGTGTCATCAACAAGTATGTAATTTGGCTCTGGATATATAAGAAGAGTTGGGGTTGGGATTAGGGCTGTTTCAGTGTAACATGTACAGGTGTAACATGCGTAGGCTCACAGGGTTTGTATGAACTTCTGCGGAAGTGGAAAGGCATGGATGGGCATGGATAGGCATGCTAATATCATGCTTCGCACAAGAGGTGGGCGTGTGGCTTCTTGAGCTAGGGAGAGTGTTTTCCAGGAAATCCTGATGAGCTCAAAAAGAGTTGCCTAGGTTTCTGGTTTCAAGCAGGAGCCTAGTATTATCTGTACTAGGTTGGGGAGGGGATATGGTAGGCCCAAATGTGCTGCGCTTTTCGTGTTTTTTTTTCCGTAGAAGAGGCCTGGTATTAGTTGGCCTATGATGGGGAGAGGTTCTGATTTCAGTGCTATGACAGATCCCTACCAAGTCAGTTAGATCTTGCAAATGGTGTACATGGAGTAGTAAGAGAAACTTGAGGTAGCAGCAGACATTTTCCTGTCATGATTTAGTATGATGACTTCAGCATGTGGCCTTTCATTAAGAATCAGGGAGATACGGATGATCAGAGACCACTATCCACTTTGTGAAGTGCTACCTGGAGGAGATATAAAGGGCATTTTGCAGAGACCTTTCTTTTGTCCCATGTCATAATGTCTCCTAGTTTCCGGGGATGCTGCTGCTCTGCCTATACAGCATAGCCAGGAGGTGAGATGAGCGTGTCTCATAGTTTGTAACACTGCATCGAGCCATGATGTGACAGCCCAAGGCATACCAACCTGGCAAACTTTAGAAATAGACGGGTACCTAGTCTGGAGGTTAGCTATAGAGCTTCAAGGGATCTTATTAGAGAGAAAGGGGCATTTCAGTAAGACAGGCATACAGATTAACAAATGTGCTTGCTGTCTAGAATGCAGCTCCTCTGCTCCACTCAGTCACCAACAGGGGCAGGGTGGGTCTTCCTTACATAAATCTAAAACATTGTACACTCATGTTCAATTGCCAATCTTACAGAAAATCAGTTCCAAGTTTTCTTTTTATTTGTATTTTTTGAATGTTTTAAGGACTTTTCTCCAAAATGGTGAACAATTTTGTGAAACAGTACAATAGTAATTGAGACAATGGCCCTCATTATGAGGTTGCCAGTTCTGCCGCCCGATATCCTGGTAATACTGGGATTTTAGGGGCAGCGGTGAAACAGTAAGTTCCCATACTCTGCGGGAATGGGAACAGTGAAGCACCAGCACCGTTATTAACGGTGACAGTGCTTCAGTGATTTATCTGCCGGTAGGGGCTTCAATTACCAGCAGATCAGGCCTGCCGGTAATTCACTGCCCCTACCGGCAGACTCACAGTATGCTGGTCCAGAAAGGGTGCCGATAACTGTTGTTACCGGCACTTTTTTTCCAGATCGGCACGCTTGTAATGAGGAGGGGACATGGCATTGAAATGAAAGGGGCCCTGCCAAATGAGTGGGACAAAATGGTATGCCACAAATGTTGGGGGGGGGGCACCCTTGCACCGGCCCCTTAAATTACACCCATGAGAAAATGAGAGGATGATGACCCACTTAGTTATAAGAGAGGTCGTAGAGAAGGTGAGCTTTGACATAAGATTGGAAAATGTGTAAGGAGTAGCATATAGGGAAATGGAGAGAGTTGCAGTGCTTGAAGTCAAGTAGAGTAAAAGGACAGAAGTGGGAGGAAGCATAAGGAGGTTTAGGGACAGAAAGAAAGAGCTGGTTCTGGAAACACAAAGAGCACAAGGGAGTTAAGGGACATTAAAGAGGAGAGATAGAGAGTAGCGAGAATATAGATGCATTTGTAAACAACTGAGAAAAAGTGAATGGCAACATGGCAATCAAAGGGAAGAAGAGCTATTGATAGCAGAGAGAGTGTAATGGAAAAATGGGTAGAAAGAGAAAAGAGAAAACTGAGATGAGTTGTAGACAGAGCACAGGGAGCAAGATAGCAAGCAGGAATTCCAAAGAGAAGGACAGAGAAGTAGTCAATGGGAGATAAAATAAGAGGGGCGATGAGAAGCTTTTGTGACATGAAAAAAAAGATAAGGATGAGCGCAACAGATGTTGTATGAAAAATAAAGCGACAGGAGCAGGCAGTATTTGAAATATGGTAGAGAGAAAGCAAGAGATGGGTCAAAGGTAATTCCTAAATTGAGGGCAGAAAATTGAAAGGGAAAGGAAGAAAAGGGGAGGAGGAGGGATGGGTGGTGGTATCGTGGTTGCAGGAAAAAATAGGATCTTGCATTCTGAGGGATTGAGGTGGAGGAAATGGTAGACATCCAGAGATGTTTAGCAGAAAGACAGTCTAAAACACTAGAATGAAGTGTGTCAGGAAAAGAGAAGATTTGTGTGTCGTCAGTGTAGAAGTTATAGGACATAAGAGGATATAATAGTCGAGAGGTTGGATACTATCGAGGGAAAAGTGGAGAGGGCCAAGTATAGACCCTTGAGGAACACCATAAAGAAGTGGACAGGAAAGAGAAGTATTTCCTAACGAAGTAACAGAGTAGGAGCAGTTAGATAGACAGGAATGAAGACATTTAACGACAGAGCCGGAGAAACTAAAGGAGATGAGAGAGGAAAGCAGGACATAGTGATCCACAGTGTCAAAGGCAGTCGAAAGGTCAAGGAGAATAAGAACAGAAGAGAGTTTATAATGAAGAGTAGAGAGAACAGTATCAGACACTTGAAGACCAGTGGTCTCGGTAGCGTGGGAGGAATGGAAGCCGGACTGAAGGAGTGGAAAAAGGGAGTGGTGATTAAGATAGGATGAGACTTGGAAATACACAGCTCACTCAAGGAGCTTACAGAGAAATGGAAGAAGAGGCATAGGGCAGAAATTGGCAGGAAGAGAGGGGTCAAGAGAGGGATTTTTCAGAATAAGCACAATTGTATTGTTTTAGAAGGAAAAAGAAAAACAGGAGTTGCAAATATATGTGTTAATGAGACAAGTAAGACAAGAGATGAGATAAGGGTACATTCGAAGGCTGAGGGAAGATGGAAGTGGTTCCATGGGTGAAGCATTTGGATGGGCTTGAGTAAGGAGGGAAGTAGTATAGAGGTCAGAGAGGAGGTGGAAGGAAGAGAGAGAGAGTGCAGGGGGAGCAGAAAGGGGCGAGGAGAAAAGGTAGTAGATGGGAATGCGGAATGAAGGGAAACAACTTTGGAAGTGAAGCAGTACAGAAAATCAGAGGAAGAGAGGGGAGATGAGTCCAGGGTATGGCGGAGCAAATATTTTGAAGTTGTTTGGAAAGGCCACAGCATGGTTGAATAGAGAAAGAGTAAGCTTGCAAAATACCGTTTTTTTTACAGAGAGCAAAGATTGATCATAAGTAGTGTGCAAGGAGGCTGAGACAGTGAGATCAGAGAGAGATTGAGGATTCTTCCATCGGCGTTCCGCTTTGCGAAGATTATAGTGGAGATCAATGAGAGCAGGGGGGAACCAGGGTGGAAGGGGTTTGTGTGATGGGGTAAATGGACAAGAGGGGTAGACGGAGTCAAGGGTAGAAAGGATAGAATTGTGAAGAGAAGTTGCAGTGTCATCTGGGGAAATAGGTGAAGGAGGAAATCGAGGGAAAAGAAGAATGGAGGGAGGAAAGAAAAGAGAGGGGGTCACATGAACCAAGATTGCAATGATATAAAGTGGCAGGAGGAGTGGAAGAGTGGGACGGGAGAAAAGGAGAAAGAGAGAGGAGGAAATGGTATGAACGAGTAGAAAGGATGAACAGTGATGGTAGTAGAAGGGAGTGAGGAGAAGATGAGAACCAAATAGGAGCCCAACAGATGAGAGGTAGGAGAAATGTTTAGGTTTAGGTGATAGAATTGAATGAGAGATAGAAGAGGGGTTGAGGGAAAGTAGTGAGAAGAGGAAATTTAAAGTCACTTAGAAGAAAAGAAAATATGAAGAGTATGGGAGAAGGAATGAGAGAAGGGAATCAACATTGTCAAAGAAGTTGGAGGTAGAACCAGAGGGTCTGTAAATTATGAGAAATGCCACAGGAAAACGTTTGGAGAAGGAAGAGAGATTATTTTCAAAGGAGAGTAGAAGAGGGCGGTCCGGATTTGGAGAAGCAGGAATCCAGGAAGAGTGATAAAGTATCCCTACACCATTGCTGCACCCATAGGTGTGAGAGGAATTAGTAGTATATGTGTAGAAAGAGGTGGGAATGGTAGTGTTGTGAGGTGCAGTGAATTTTAAATTAAGACGAAATAAGAGATCAAGGATAGAATGAGATATGTTGTAAACAAATTGAGCTTTTGAAGACCATGATTAATGGAAGGAGAGGAGTCAGAAGAAATGTGTGTGTAACAGTGATTAGAGGTGTTATGGGAGCAGTTTGGAACAGGGGAGGAAGAGTCGGCGTGAAAGTCTAGTTCAAATAGAAGAATTCATAGTGACTACGGAGAGAACAAAAAGGAGAGAAGAGAAAAGGAGATGGCAAATAAGTGGGGCACATGATCAGGCATGAAAAGGGGCAACCATAGAGAGATAATGCCCTTAGAAGGTCGTCCTTTGAATGGGGCGGCCAAGGCGAGGATGCCTACTCCCGGTGAAAAAGTAGGTTCTGTGATGGGCATTTGACCATGGCGCAGTGCGATTCAGTGACAGCTCTGGTGGGAGAGAAGTGGAGGTCCCAGCAGCAGGAGCCGCAATGGAGCTGGGGGCCTTGGGCAGCTGTCCTCACCCTGACTGACAGAGCATCAGGAGGGTCCATGGGCTTCAGCCCAGATGATGGTATTGCAGACACATGATCCCTTACGTGACCATGGTGCAGTGTGCTCCGTTGATGACTGTGATGGGAGGAAGCAGGGGAGGTCTTGGCGGCAAGAGCTGCAATGGAGCAGGGGGGCCTCTGGTGGTTGTCCTCACCCCTCACTGACAGGGCACCAGGAGAGTCCACATGCTTCTTCCCAGATGATGGTAGCGAGGTCACGTGATCGCTCATGTGAATGCGGCACAGTGTGCTCTGGTGAAGGATCTGGTGGGAGGGAGCAGGGGAGGACCTGTTGGCAGGGGCTGCGATGGAGCTGTGGGGCCTCGGGTGGCTGTCTTCATCCCCTGACTGAAAGGCAACTATGAAAGTCCACTGGCTTCTGCCTGGATGATGATAGTGCGATTATGTGATGATTCTCAGACCACAGTGTCCTCCGGTGACAGCTCTGGTGGGATGGAGCAGGAGATGTCTCAGCAGCAGGAGCCACGATGGAACCTCAGCAGCTGCCTTCACCCCTGACTGATGGGGCACCACATGTTGATTGCAAGTCCTCCACTCCCTCTTAGTCACCAACTGGAGAGAAACATACACACTGCAGAAGTAATCCATAGCCCGCCCATATGCACCAGCGAGATCCAGGCTTCAGCTCCTAAACCATGTTCTGGTACCATCACTTCCACTTGACTTCTATATGGCACTGCTACCTTTTCAGTTTTCGCACAACACTGCATAGATCCAAAAATGATATCCTCTGCTGAGCCCTTAATGGGTTTGCGGGGTGACTCAAGGGGCCATGCCCCGCCACCCATTACATGATGTGAAGCTCAGAAACCCCTAATCTGCCCCCACAGCACTGGACACATGTACAGGGTATTCACCACTTTCAATCCATAATCACTGCTGGGCTTTTAAGGAAACCATTAGAAGATTGACTGCCATGGCCTGAGTCCATGGAAATAAAATACTGTTAATGGAGAGTGGGAGTTTCTTTTCCTTAGTGTACATTTTTACTGCAGATGCAACAGCCTGCGGGAGAGACACAGACACGTTCCCATCCTGCTGACTCTCATTCATGAACATGTAAGTGCTCCCATGCGCATGCCAATGTCTTGGTATGCTTAGTAATGTGAAAAGAGAGGGAATCATTAAGTGCAACTGCTTCTCTTCTAAATCACTCTAAACTAACCAATCCCAAACACTCACTAAATAGCAAACACAGGTTCAACTTGTAAGAAGTAGCTCAGCCCATGGGGAGGGAACAAAGCCCTATTAAAGCTCAGGGGGAATAGGTGAGGATAGTTTTGGTGTTTGAAAAAGTGGAACAGTGGAGAGGAGTAGTTGTAAGTACAGACAGTGATGGGGGTGGAGAAGGAGTTGAAGGAGAAGGAGGAGGTTGTGATGCATAAGGAGTTGAAGGTTCAGCAGGAGGTGGAACATTTCTTGAAGGTGAAGGGGGTGTGATGAAGCCATAGAAAGTACAGGAAGAGATGGGAGAGCAGGAAGAGGAGGGGGTAAACATCAAGGAGGAAGGAGAACGTGTGAGAGGTTGGACGAGAACAAATGGAAAGAGAGAGAGGGAGAGCAAGTTAAACTATGTAAGGCTAGGTGGGAGAAGAACTGGCAAGGAATAAAGGTCAATAGAGGAGGTGGGAAGGAGAAGCACATAAGATGGGAGGAGGGTGGGAGGTACCTTGGAGTTGCATGGACAGTGATAGCCAGAAAGGAAAACACAATCTGAATTCCAAGATTACAACAAATATAGCTCTACCCTTTGATCCCTTGCCAAATCCTTATTAGGCATAATCAGACCATTCAGACAGATAACCTATCCACACAAGTAACTCACAATGAGGTGATGAGGGGGAAGAACTTCCTCTCTGAATGGGCTGACCTTACCTCCTCCCTCTTGACCTCTACTTCCAAACTCCTCCTCTTAAGTGACTTTAACATCCACCTTGACTCTCCTGAATCAGACACTTCACAGTGACTCTGCGACTCCCTCCCCTCACTATTCTCCCTTCTGGCCTGACCCACTCTGCTGGACACACACTGCATACCTTCATCTCTCCATCGCTAACACCTTTGACACCCTTTTCCCTGTAATGAGGATCAACCTGAAGCCTGCCTTCAAATGCAATGGCTGGTATGACTCCTCTCTAGTTTCTTTGAAACGTAAGTGCAGAGTTGCGGAATGAAAGTGGCAGACCTCAGGTTCATCCTTTGACAACTGGCCTGTCTCCTGCTCCAAGGCAATATCGTTTTTCTATCCGCTCCAAGAATAGGGACAACATCCAAGCCTGCATCTCTGGATCCACTAACAACATGGCTGAACTTTTCAAAATCTGAAAGGAACTCGCCAATCCAACTGTAGTGTTCGCCTCTCTCCTTCCTTCCCAGGCTCTCTTCACTGCTTTGGCCTACCATTTCACTTATAAATCTCAGGACATCCTGTCCTCACTCTCCACCAAGTTCATCCCCACTCCTGTTCCTGCCCCCCTGCCCCCCTTAGCTCCTATCCTTCATCACCCCACACTCTCCTCCTGACTGCCCATTGCACCTGATGAGGTCTTTAAATGTGTCTGCTCTATGAAGGTCTCATCCAAACAGGTACTCCCCTGCTCTTCTAGATCCATTAAGGACAACATCTTCTCTCTAGTCCTGGCTCTTGCCAATGTCTGTAACCACTCCTTCACCACTGGTTCTTTCCCTCTATCCCTCAAGCACTCCCTTGTTCACCCTCTCCTAAAAAAAGCCGTCTGCTGACCCATCCTGTCTGGCTAACTATTTCCACCACCCCCTTCTTTGGTAATCTCTTGGAGAAGTTGGTCCTCCCTCAATTAATCCTTCATACTATACTTGTTGGTTGCCTCCATGACCATCAATCTGGATTCCAGGCATACAGAGGCACATAAACTGCTCTCCTGAACACCCGTGAAGATCTGCTCACAAATATTGACTCTAACTCTCCTGCTGTTCTCATCCTTCTCGATTCTATCAAAGTGGCTCGTCAATATCTATCTCGCCCCTCTTGCTCACCTGATCTCCTCCTTCTCTCCTCATTTCCAGTTTGTTTTATGTTGATGACACACAGCTTTCCTTCAAACTTCCCTCTACTACCTCCTCTTCCTCTTCTCTCATCCCTGATTGTCTGACCGCCATCCAGGCATGATGTGCGGCCAATGATCTCTGCCTTAATCCCAGTAAGCCATAGATCCTTCTCATTGGAACATCTGTGCCATGTTTCCCTCCTACCCTCTGTCTGCTCTCAAGGGGCCCTCTACCCTCACCATCCTGTGATGCCAAAAACCTTGAGGTCATCTTCAACTCCTCTCTCTCCTTCACCCCTCACATCTTGGACCTTGCCAAGAAGGCCCACTTCCAGCTCTACCTCCTTGGAGGCATTCTCCCTTTCCTCACCTTTCCCCAGAAGCTCAATGACTCCAGAGCTCAGTCCTCTCTAGGCTGGACTACTGCAACAGGCTTTTCCTCAATCTCGCTCTTTCCTCCATACGCCCCCTTCAGATAATCCAGAATTGGGCTGCAAGATTTATCCTTGGCCTCAAGCCCAGGGACCGTATCTCTCTAGCCCTAATATCTCTCTTCTGGCTCCTGGTGGCTGCGGGGATCAAATTCAAGACCCTTTGCATCATCCATAAGGCCTTCTGATGCCTGGGACCACACTATATCCAACTTTCTCTCCCTAAATACCTCCTTGCCAGAGCCCTCTACTCTTCTAATTCCAACTCTCTTCTTGTCAAACTCTTCTTCAAGCTGAGAGTTGGGGGCAGGTCTCTCTCTTCGGCTGGTGCATCTCTTTGGAACAGTCTCCCTGCTGCTCTCAGACTTGAGCCGGACCTCCTTAAGTTCCGGAAACCTCTCAAAACTCTGCTTTTCTCTATTTCCTTCCCTCTTTCCCTCCCCTGCTAATCACCCCACTGCCGCTGAGACTGGCGGCCTGTTCCTTCATGAATCTCACAGGTTGCCAGGCCCTCTACACGGTCATTACCAGCGTCCTCCCCACTCCAGCACTGCCCTTGCGGCCCCCCTGCCTGGTGGCTGTGCATGATTCCCCCACCTTAGCACTTAGCCAGTGGCCTCCTCCCTGGCAACCCTTTCCACGCCCCTCCCGGGCTTCCACTAGCACTTGCCCTACTGTATCCCCCACACTCCCTCTCTTCCCTATCTCCTGCACTTCTCTTTACTGCACTTGCACATCAGAATGTTGCATGGCCTAGTAGGACCACCATTGTATATTTACTGTTCCCATTGTTAGTTACTCCCTTGTTCCCTCTGCCCTTGACTTGTGGTGCCCGGAAACACCATTGGTTGTATAGGCGCCTAACAAATACGCAACAAATAAAAATCTCAATGTCTCCAGAGCTCTGGTCCTCTCTAGGCTGGACTACTGCAACAGCCGTTTCGTCAATCTCCCCTTTCCTCCCTATGCCCCCTTCAACTAATCCAGAATATGGCTGCAAGACTTACCATTGGCCTCAAGTCCAGGGACCATATGTCTCCAGCCCAATCAGTATCCCCTATTCAAACAAAAAAAGAAATAAAATATGAGAAAAGAGGGAGGAAATCAAGCCCCTGGTCAGTGAGAATAAAAGGGGCTGATAAAACACAGCTGAGAGGATCCTCAGAGATACAAACGGCCTGTCCTGCCTCCCTTGTACCAAGGAGAAAACCTTGAAAGCAGCATTCCCAGGAAGTTTGCAGGCTGGTTGAACCCTGACACAATCTGGAAGAGATCACTGTAAACCAGATGAAAACCTACTCAAAAGAAGGACTGCTGGATACAGCAGCTGTTTAGGAGGTGGTCTTCTTGACCTTGCAGGTACTGAAGGGCCACGAATCTCGTCCCTCACTAGCAACCACCAGGTGAGGGACTTACCCATGACAGGGAGGGCATTCAAATTTTGTCTGCCCAACAAGGAAATAGATGAGGGTGGGGGGATACCTATCTCCATTAATTGAAGAAATGGCCTTATGAAAAGGCACTGAGAATCCTGATGCAAAGGTCTTGTGGAAGACCTGACAAGAAGCCTGAAAAGATGGCCTGGAGAGAGGGCCCACTGAAACCTCGCAAAGGTTTGGCAGAAGACCTCTAAAATGGACATGATCATGAAATCTCACACCATTTACTGTGACACCTAAAAGCTGTGTCTAGTGAGAAGCCCAACAGAAACTGCAAGCCAAAGGTCTAGGAGTGCATTGAAGTCACTTACTTAGAGAGTCTTTTAGCAAATTATTTTGCTTTCTTGATGCTCATTGCACAAAATTGGTAAAGTTTCATATGACGGCTCTGAATACATTGGAGCTAGAGAGCAGAACAGGTCCACTGGTCCACTGGATCTACTGTGGCTGCCAAGTGTACATCAGTGGAGTCCAAATCCTATTGGGATTGCATGAATTCTTGAAAGCAGTCTGTCTCAGGTGTTGTTCAGATAGGTCCTTTCCCTCAAAGAAACTGAAGACTCCCTTAGATGCTTGTTCTGATGTGAAGATGTCAGCTTTGGAGTTTATATTGCTAGGGTTGCTTTCACAGACTGTGTCAGTATCTGTTCCATTACCATTTAAAGTTTGGTGGGATCCCGCAATGGATCTTGTTGTCTGTAAAAGACAATTTTCCATCACTTTGGGAATCTACCTGAAATTGTGGAGTATGAAGTCCTGCTGTCTGGATGGGTGGTCAAAGATGTGCAAGTAGAAGAATCGCACAATTCAGAGAACTCTATGAGCAGCCGATTTCCTGTAGTTTCAACGTTTGAGGTCTGATAACAGACGAGGAAATACACACCAAAAACCAATCAAAACCCCTTACACAAACCCATAGTGGACCTAACCAAGGCACATACCAACCCCTAAATGGAGCTATGAAAGAAGGGGAATGAGAGAGGAAGAAACAGAAGAAGCTTGAAAAGAAGCTTGTAAGGAAGTGGCTTTGGCACCAAACTGACCCTGTAAACTGGGATCCCACTTCCTGAAAAGAGGCAGTCGACGCATACGCCAGTCTTCAGTAGTTACTCAGAAGAATGCTCTAACCCAGAAGACCAACCCACAGGAGGGCATGCAGCTGGGAGAAAGGCAGACCTAACAAATGCCCCCCTCAGCTAAGCAGAGGATGGCCTGTAGGTGGAGAAATCCATGGCAGGAAGGCATGATATGATATGATATGATTGTTTATTTATATAGCGCCTATAAACAATGTGTTTCAAAGCGCTTCAAGCCAAGGTAGGGAACAAGGGAAAATACAATGACATTCATACAGGCCATGAACAGTAAGGATGTGAAATTAGCTATAGTACTCAGCCTGACGACATTTCAGATAGTGCAAAAGCTAAGACATAGAAAAGGAAGGGAGGGGGAGAGTGGGAAGGAAATGCAAACAGACAAGCGACTACCGTACTAGGCCTGATAATATTTCTGGTAGAGCCGGAGAAAATAAAAGGTGAGGGAGAGGGGTGCAGAAAGGGAGGGGAGGAACAAAGCAAGTGACTATCGTAGTAAGCCTGATGACATTTCAGATAGTGCTGGGGGGGACAATTAAGGGGAGGGGGGAATAGACAGACAAGGTTGATATCATACTCGTTCCATGGACAATTCTGATATTGTCCCTGGTGACATAATATCTTCTGCCTGAAAAGGTCACTGAATGAAGGCCGAGAAATACTAATTAAAAGTGAGTGCTAGTGAAACCATCCAGAGAATGCTGGTGAAACCCAAGATCTGGGAGAGACCTTAAGTGAATGTCGATTAGGTCTTTGAAGAGTCCTAGACTGAATGGTGAGAAATCCAATTCCACAAGCAACGTTGTAAGACACCAAGTGCAAACCAGAGGCTGACGTGCAGCCCGAGGAATGAAACCCGAGTACCCTGACACCTGGAAGAGGTCTTGAGAGGCACATTGAAAGCAGGAAGCCCGAAGAGGGTTACACACTGTGATGAAACCCTGCAAGAGCCTTACCAGAAAACAGTTATTTGCTTTACTTTGCTCGAATGGGATTGGACATTTGAGATTTGGATTTGTAAATTCATCATCTTTTGGCCAAACCCTGAAGCAATAGTGTTTTAAGCTTAGGGGAGCCACGAGGCTCAAAAACCCATTAAGACTAGGGGTTGGGACTCACTGTTGGTCACATCTTTTGGATATTGTGTTGTAGAATAGGGCGCTACAGAGGGGTAAAGAACTCTTAAGAATAAGTTAAGAACTTTATGAGCTGTACTCTGATCCTTGAAAGTGTTGGCTATTGGAAGAAAGCCCCTCTTTACCTTGATTCATCGCTGACACCTTTTCCATTAGCCAGTTTCCTAGATCCTATGGGCATTTGTTCCAACCCCCACCCTCAGCAAATAGTTGAAAAAAAGCTGTTGAACCACACTTGCTTGTTTCACATGTGCCATTGCTTTACCTTGTCATAGCTGCTTTTTTCATTTTTCACCCTTTTTACAGTACCTTTACATTCTGTGTTTTGGTGACTGTTTTGATGGACTTGTTTAATCTTCAGCAGAGGTCTTAATACTGCCTCTGTTCACAACTTGCACCTTTTGACATGTGACACAGTGGCTGGCAGATCTTAACTGCTGGGCAGATGTCATTTCTAGCAGTAGCATGTTTCTTAGAAAGTCTGTTTGAATAGAGAAGAAAAAGGCAGTAGTGTTTGTGTCCCAGTACTGACCTATGCACACCTTACACAGACTACCACGTTATTGGATTGCCCATGGCTTGATTATAACGTTAAGCAGGGCAGTGTATGCATTTTGCTGTTTGTACTATTTGCAGGTCAAATGATTTTGTGATTTTACATTAGCTGCACACCACCTAACTTATTGCACAAGTCTGCATATTGTATTGATCTTGTTCTGTAACAAAACATTTTTTTAAACAAGGCCAGTTGCACAAAGGCATTGGCGGAGCCGGGGTTCGATATCCAGCAGTCATGAAGACTCTTCATTCGAGCACCATATATAGTATCAGATTATAAATTAAACGCTGTTCCAGTGAAGTCTGCAGAACCACACATCAGCATGTACTCTGCAATGGCAACACCTGGTGCATGGGCAGCGCGGTTTGAGTCTACTTGCACAGCGTGGAGAGGCGTAGTTACTTTATCTTTAGGCATATTGGAGATGGGAATAAACACAAAATCAAGCAACGGTCACTCAGCGAGGCAATGGGTCAAACATCAGGTAAAAGAGTTCATTCGATAGAATTTACTCTAGACCTGTGTAAAAGTCTGAATCTGAGACCAATGGAGTCTTTTTGTTTTTGTTCACGCCTGTTTGATGGTTAGTAGAAGCTCACTGAGTTCAGCGGTGTGTGCTGCAGTGCCCCACACTATTTTGTTTGGGTGTCTTGACGCACAAATACATTGTTATTCACAAAATAGCCTTTGCTGAAGCACGCACGGCAGATTATTTGGAGCATGGATCAATCGCTGCTTCCACGGACTGGTCTGTGCTCAAAATGTGGAGAAAAAAAAAACATTCATAATCTAATGGCTGGTAACACATTATCGCTTCAGCTTTTGTTGTCTGCTCTATAATTGGAACGCACACCTGGGGCAGACTGTGTAGCATCTCACGCAATCCAGCGGGTGTGCAGGGTTTTGACACTAGTAGCACTGCCAGTCATGGTAGCATCCGATTCTACCAAAGGCGTATAGTTTATGTGTATCATTGTATTGGCTGCTAATGTGCTCTCCTTTCTCCCTTTAATCTGTACATTCGTCAATATCTTCTCTTCTGGTGGGAATCTTTGATCAGGAATCAAGATGTTTGATCGCTGTAATCTTCCACAACGTGTTTACTGTGAAGGGAGGCTTGGATTGTGTGGTCTGTTCCCCCCACTTCCTGTCAGGGAAGGTCCCACTGCCTCTCCCTGATCTCCCAAGAGGGTGCACCCCTTTATATGGCACGGTCTCTTTGTGGCTTTTGCACTGATACATTTCTATCACTGCCTCATTACGCGGTAGGTGGTAAGGGATTACCATCACCGGTGCCGGTAATCCCTTACCACCCTATTCCGAGGTCCCTTAGCGGGCCCCTTCCTCAACGCCTGGTTTTACCAGGTGTTATGGATTTGACCTGTTAAGGGACTTCAGAGCTAATAACGGTACCGCAAATTGCAGTACTGTTATTAGCTCCATCCCCATTCCCATTGAGCCCTATGGGAACTCGAATGGGAATGGGGAATGGTTCCCGGAATGGGGATTTACTGGGTCCTCCAAGGTTGGAATGACCCGGTAAATCCCTATTTCGGACCCCGGAATGCGGTAAGGGGGTAGCCATGGTGCTAATAGCACCATGGCTACCTCCTACCGCGCAATGAGGCCCTATATCTCCAAACTGCTATCTGTTGTCATGCTCAGTGAGTGGGGCTAGTCTCCTCTTTACATTTAGCCTGTGGAGCTCTCCATTCGGTTAAGGTCATTTGATAACTTCCACCATGTGGAAGTTGTTTCCTGCAGTAGCAAAGCCAATGTGCATGGTTTTTGCTGCATCTCCCACACTCATTGCATCTCCCAGGATTGACGATAAAGCAGTTATTAAGACTGCACCAATCAGTTGTAAATACAGCCAAATATATACTAATAGCCGAGTATTGTTTCATACCTGGCCACACAAAAGTTACACACTGGATGCATTACCAACACCTAAGCCTTTTGATTGAGGTGGGGGGGGGTGAATTTTGGATAGGCAGCTTCTAACTGTCCCAATTCGTCCAACTACTATATGGATATGGGCATCATTTATGGTGGGGCAATTGCCTAACAATGTTTTGAGTGTTCAGAACTGCAGTCCTTCATCTCTGGTTGTACTTCAGGTGGAGGGGATGATGCCATGCCTTACTGTGCTGCTAACTGAAGAGAAAGATGGCAAATATGATCAAAGTGTCAGTAACTCATAGTCCTCCTGTTTGTAAGGCCCATTCCGAGTTCAATGGACTCTAGACATTGGTAATAGTTTCCTGCTGCCAATGAACTATGCATAGCCCGTGTGAGTGGGTAAATAACATGGTTTCTGCTGTAAGGCCAGTTCCAGGAATTCATATGGCTGGTACCTGATAATATTATGGTCTTGCGGTGCATTACACATTGGAATGCACATTATTTTTTCTCGTAGTTGTCTGATGTCGACTGCACCATTGGTGCCAGGGGGGGTGGCTCTACCCAGATTCCTGCAACCACAGATTGGCTACTAACCTGCTGAGCACTGGAATTGGGATATCTGTATAATATTTAGCCATTCTTTCAGTACCCGGATAATCTTTTATTTGTTTCTGTGTTTGCTTAACAATAACACATCTGTCCTTTTGTTAGTGCTGGGGTTGGGAGATTAAAATTAGTTACGTTAAAAACAAAAGATTTTAACAGTTAAAAAGTCACACCTGGGGTGGCCGTAGATGCAGAGAACTTCCTACATCCCAGACTCAGAGCACCCCTTCTCCAAAGCGTTTCTCTCTTGCTTACAGTGTCACACTATTTGCAATTTTTATTTTCATTCCCTTTTATTTTTAGGCCATTGTGGATACAAGTGAATTTTTCACCACTAACCATAAAACAACTAATTAAATAATACCTGAAATGATTATCTATGCTTTAGAAAAAGATGGACTACACAAAATTCCCCAACACTTTTCAATATGTTACTAAGCACTCAGAGGGTTCAGCTTTGCATGCATGATATTATTGCAATTGTTGAAATAAAACGTCCAAATGAAACACATTTTAAGTTATACGTGAAACAATTATATTACTGAATATGTTTTCTAAAATAAAGCAGGTTTTCTCAAGTTTTACATCAGGTTCATTAAGCTGTGTTCCTTTCAATCAGGTGTTACCAATATACTACGATACTGAAAAGAGTTCTCGTTATCCGATGGCTTTTGCTCACTTTCCTGTTAATTGGTGTCTTTTTCTGGCTGCATATGTAGAAAGCACTAATGTGGAACTCCTGACCTGTCATGGTCAAGTTATGAAATGCAACCATAAACAGGGAACCTGTTCAACACAGAGGTTAACAACTCTGTCCCGAAAGGCATGTATTGCAGCACACAAGGGTGACACAAGGATACAAACATGTGTTTCGATTTGATTCAATCTCGAAAGACTATCTAAACACCACAGTTGCTCCAGGAAGAACTAAACTCTCCCTGGGAACCAAAATGACTGTAGGGAGTGGTGTTGCGCTGCCTGTCTAACAGGGATGGAGGAAGACAACTATATCCATCAAACTCAGAAATAAATCAAAAAAGCATTATGAGTGTATGGTCAACAATGAAGTCTTGCTCCATTCATCCACTGTTCCCGTCTACTACAACGCATGAGCAGCAAGCAAAATAACATGACCCATTTACGGAGCCATCAGACAGGTTGGGAGATGATGTTGGACCTACTGCAGAATAGTCTGGAGTTTCTACACAACATATTCTATTGCCGAGTTCCATTACCCAGGTCGTGGTCTGCTGGGAGAAACTGGTCGGATATCAGGGCATCCTTCTTCAGAGCATCCTATATACTAGAGAATGTGAGTGATAGCAGGGAAATATTAGTAGCAACTTTGTTTGACAAACCTTTTGAATAACAGAAGAGGTGGTCTTGCCATTCCGACCCCTTTGGGTTGCCCAGGACTGTTCAAAGTCCCTAATAAAACCTTTATGAACCGACTCCATGAGCTGTGTTTTCTGCCGAATCCACGTGGCCTCATGATACTCCTCCTTGGGCACAATTACAAAGAGGACCTTAAGAATCAGCCACTGTAGGAACCACTTAAGGTGAGAGTCTGCAACCTGTGCCTCTCCAGCTGCTTTGAACTGCAACTCCCATGTCCCCACATCATTAACTGTTGACTAAGGTCGATGATAGATTTACTCCAAAACATCTGGAAAGCCAAAAGTTGCAAACCCCTTAGGGAATTAGGTAAAATACCTATTTGGGGAGAGTGGAATAACCAATCACAGACACATATTCAGGATCAAAGGGGGAAGTAATCACCCTACCAAAGGGCTTAAGGCTGGGCATGTAGTGTCACAGGGTGGTATTTCATTGTGAAGGCAGAGCGAGAAAGGAAGGAGCTAGGGGGAGAACTAGAGTCTCAGAGACCAGCCGAAGAGAATTCTTCAGAGAATAATCAAAGAGCCTGCTAGAGTATATAACCCAGACACTTTTTTTATTTTGCATTTTTAAAGCGCTCACACAGCCCGCGGGCATCGAGGCGCTGTTACAGGAATAGTTTTTTTTTGTTGCATAATTGTTTTTTTTTTTTAAATCTTAGTTGCGTATTTATAACACGCTTAAATACCCAGAGGTTTTTAAGCGCAGACCTGTGTTGCTTCGTGTCATCTTGCTTCCAAGGCGAGCACGTTGCTGCTGAGGTATCCTCCTGGGACAAGTAGAGGGAGAGAGAGGTAAAGGAGCCTGGTGCAGTGTTAGAGGATAAAAAGCCTACTAGAGTTTGTATCTCAGACACCTGCAGAGACTAGACCTAGAGTGGGAGAGAAGACCAAGAAACTGTTGGGGGTTTATCTTACACACCATCAGAATGCAGATGCAGAGGGAGAGGGAATGCCAAGAACCTGCTAAATGCAATATCTCAGAGACTCGCAGAGACCAGTGCACCAAGAACAGATGTTTCACATAACCATGAAAGCACACAAACCTCGGGATCAGATGGGGAAAAAAAGTAGGAAACTGGTCTTAAAGGTGTTCTGCTTTAATAGATGGGAAAACATCCATCCCTCAATCCTCTGAAGGCAGTGCTCAGTGGGTAGACATCTCTGCCAGAATACACCTGCATGAACAGCTATCCCACCGACAAGCAATGTGCTGTATCTGGGTGCCGTGGAACAACAACTAACAAGAGATGCATGGCAGATAGGACTGGAAAATCATTGAGGTAAGGGGGACCCCTTTAAATGAAAAGTAGAAAAACAACTGTGAAAAAACAGCCAAACAGGGTCACAGCTTCTGCCTCTGGTCTGGTCTTACGTCCTACTCTGTGCACTCTGCAGCTTTCCACTTCTCTCCTGCTCCCGTTCGTCACCTGCAGGTGATGTCTCTGTTTAAATGTCCCACTCAGCTGACTTTGATTTTGATAACTAGACTTCACGTTGTACTTGGTGTCACATTTTCTCCACATTAATTCCTTGCTCCTCTTCTTAGTCTCAGATGATTTCAAATTACATTTTTTAGCAGTTTTGTTTAAACAACAATCAACATTGGATGTTAAATGTGTGTTAAAGATATGCCTATATGAAGAATGAACAGAGTTTTATTTGAAATGTTTGACAAAAGTAGGTTTATGATCTTTATAATAAAATGGTTCTGAATAATGACAAAATGCCATCATAAAATCAGTAATCAAGGGATTTTACTTTGCAAGAAAGGGAAGAAAACCCCTTTTCTCCTGTTGGAGTCACCCCTCCCCCTTGACAGCCATCTCCTCGCATGTGATCCATCCTCAGAATATCATCCCCAGAGCAAGGATCAGGTAGCAACTGCCTTCCCCTGGACGCAAAGGAGGAGGCTTTAGGCTGGGTTTTAGTGATGACGCTGCAAGGATTCATCATATTGTGCACCTACCAAACGGCATGGTCTATTTTAGAACGTTTGGTTACCCATGTCTGTGTTCTATCATTTGGAGAAATTCAAAACCTACTGCATTTCGACACAGTGTGATGCTAATGATATGTGGATAATTTGGCCCCACTCACTTCCAACATACATGTCTACATAGAAAACAACTAGTTCAGATGAGCACAGACACGGTTTGCTCTGAAAGGACTGTACTGATGAAATTCGTGAAGCGTTTGCACATTCTGTCAAGCAATTTATTTCATGTAAACAAGTTGTTGACTAAGGCAATTTCTCCAATGTATTCTTTTGCTTTGTGATTGTTTACATGGCTGCATTGTTTGGCACTCCATTAGCTAATGCCCAATTTCAAATATGCAGTGAATTCTTGTGCTATAAATTCACCACGGGTGATCTCATTTCTAAATCCACATGGCATGCAGTATTATAATGAAGTGTGCCAACTTGTAAACGATTGTAAATATCTACAAATTGCCGGTAGGCAGAATTTTCCAAGTGTCAAACACCATAAATTGCAAAAGTGGAGAAAACTGAAATATGACAGTGAATATGGGAAAGCAGCCCATTTTAATCTGTTACTTCACCACACTCGCAGACAATTCCGCTGAATATATTGAGGTCACATAATTCATGATTCCCTTTTTTTGTACAATAAAAAAGGAGCAGAGGTGAATTCTAACATGAACACACCCAACAGTGCCCATGCATCTGCAGAGACGCACCAATATGGCCAGCAATTAAAACATCAAAATATTAAAAGCATACATGCCTACTTCCAAGACTGAACCCACTCTTGTTAACGAGTCATGCCAATGTACACATTTATTTATTTGTCTTTCCATGTACAGAAAGCAGTAATGCTCTCCATAGAGCTTTAAACTGGACTGGCATGGAAAGCCCAGCTGGTATATACATTAATTACTCTAATGATATGGAATATATCTTCCCTAAAAAGAATCTCTAATTAATCATGTGTTCCCAAAGTAATACAAATCAAAATCTGAAGTGATTTCAAGGTTATCCATACAGCATACATGTTTGTGAAATTGCTTGATTTCAGCACCTAAGCCTGGCTTATACCTAGCACTCACTTTGCATTACAACCTATTGCCTGAAAACCAAGCTAGTGGTCCTGAACCAAGTGGGAGATAAAGGCATTTAAGCACTGTTAGTGCCCGCCCCTAAGAGCTGCAAATCTGTCAGAACCAGGCTGAGGGGTGGGTGTCATGTTTTGATCCCCATTTTCACCTTCTTGCATCAGATGCTTTGCTTTTAGTGGCAAAAGGAGACATTGAGGGTCAACATGGAAAACATGGGCTGCACAGGGGCAAGTGCCTGCCAAAATGAGACAGCAACACCAAGGTTTTGTGGAAAACCATTAGACAGGCAATATAGCCAAAAGAATATGACATTAGACGAGACAGGCAATATAGCCAAAAGAATATAAAATTAGAGTAGACAGGCAATATAGCCAAAAGAATATGACGTTAGACGAGACAGGCAATATAGCCAAAAGCATATAAAATTAGACTAGGCAGGCAATATAGCCAAAAGAATATAACATTAGAGTAAACAGGGAATATAGACAATCTTTCAATGAAGGAAATTAAAATCTGTACCCACTTAATATGTGGCAGGAGTACGCCCCCATGGGAGCGATGCCAGGAGGCCACAAAACCTAGACCTACACTGATAATCCTCTAATTCTGCTCCTCTGTCATCCGTTGCCCCTACCGGACCAGAGCCATCTGATGAGCTCTAGTTTGACCACTTCACTAGCTGGTGTCCATCAAAAACAGTCTTCTCAAATGGCCTCCAGTGCTGGTGGGCAGAAAATATATTTTCTGTGGATTGTGTCCTTCGACTGACCTTTCGGTGTTGAGGACCGATGGCAGGGCAGTGGCAGAAGGGTGGCCGCTTTATGCCACCTATTCCCACCGGGGTTCTGCCACCACCCTCAACCCAAAGCCTGCCAAACCTTTCTGCATCTCCATGAACTATCCCCTCCCACCCCGCCTCGCAGCACCACCTACGTCCAGGAGGCCTGCATCACCTGCCAGAAGGTGGTCGGGGCAGGGTGCCCAGGGAGGGGAGGGAGAGCTGGACCTCCCCATCTCTTCCTGTAGCCCAGCCTCTCTTTCCCAAGCTGGCCATCCCAGTCATATACCGGGGCTTGCTGCTGTGAGCTGCGGACGGCCAGAGCTCACCAAGCAGAGGCACCAAAATATTTTGCGAATAACATTAGGCTGCATTTAATCTCACCAAATGCAACAAAAATAGAAAATTAGATTAGAACAGGCAACATATACAATCCTTCATTGAAGTAAATGCAAATCTGTACCCACTTAATGAATGTCAGGAGTACAGTACCACACCCGTGCCACACCGTTGGGAGCGATAATAGGAGGCTGCGAACTCTGAAACTGCACCAATGGGCCCTTCATCCTGCTCCGTCAGACCCTGTGGGCCTTAATGGCTAGGAGCCCTCTGGTGAGGGCCGTTCAACTGCTTCATCGGCTGAACCCAGACATCAGGGACACCCCTATGTGCAAACATCTGTCCCAAACATTGCCCTCCCAACTTCCACAGGAATCTGGACCTATCGTTATGGGGCAACAGCCATATCCATATCAAATCGACCAAAAACAGCACATCCTGCAAGAGGAGTCTGTTCCTTGCTCAAATAAGTGCACACAATCAGTGTGCAACATGTCCGTCCCCCTTAACAGGCAGTGTGGGCCACCACCCTTAAGTGCCCATGGCTGAATGTCAGCCTGGCTAGTTCATTGTTCAGTTTATGGGCCGAAATGGTCAGTGGGTTAGCACACATCTGTTTAACCCATACCATCCTCATTATGATCTGAGATTGTGCGACGACTGCTCCAGACAAAACTTGGTGACCCATGAGAATACAATACCAGTTCCTCTCCAAGTTCCTTCCATTCAAATGACGTCAAGTAGTTGCCTCCAATATGAAGGATCACCAGGTCTGGCCAATGCAAATGACACTTGTACCTTACCTTGATCATCAAAACCCTCAGCTGATAAACCCCAGTGCCACCTATCCAATGCAAAACACAGCCACGTCCTTCCTGAAGCAGACATTCCCAAAGCCTTGTTTCAGAACCTGTCAGAAGGCCCTCTTGTAAAATAAATGAATGACCCAAGATCCAATATACTCGATGCACCGGTGTGTTCTGTGCGAGCGAGAAGGACAACATTGTCACCAAACTATTCCATACTTGCATGACCCATCCCCAACCAACATCCCTTGCACCCCTGGGGCACACGCCTTCCACCTACATGGGGCCCATCTGTCATATTTATCTTAATCCAGCAAATGAATCTGCATGAGGCACCAGAAAGCTTCAGACTTTGATGTCCCTAGCTTCCTTATCTGGCCATCCCCAAACCTAACCCAGCCACCGTCAGGCTGCACTAATCTTGAATTAATAGGAACAGAAGCCTGCACCATTCAATCCTGTCTCAGACAACACAAACTGAAACATTCTCTTGAACTGGACTTGAGACAAACTAGATCTGTCTTTGTGTACCCACAGGATGGCCCATTAACTCCCCTCCTTACTGCTAAGTACTCCTTCATGGCCCATACCTCTAGGTCCTGAGCTAACCCAAGCGGAATTCTAGGCCCATTTCTGGCCTGATCTGTCTTCTATTTTCCCACCTACATGTGCACCACTGTACCCCCAATGATTTCAACCTCGTCCCCTGAGATCCCACCCACTAAATAATTTGCATTGACCGGAACCAATTTGCATATGTAGCAGGCGATGTAAAATGCATTGACAAAAAAAGCCCTAAAAAGCTGAAATTTAGTGTCCCAATGATTTTTGCAAAACACTTCCTGTGGATTGAGTCCTTTGATAGTGCTCCCTTTGGAGGTGAAGGCTGGCGGTGGGCAGCGGTCAAAGGAAGGCGATGATTTCTCCTGTAACTACAGCCATTTTTGTCCACTGGTTCTGACTGCAATGCTACTGCCATCCCCACCCCGAAGCCTGCCAAACTATCTACCATCCCCTGGCCCCAAATCCCCCACCTCATCCCTAGCCACCATCCACATCTAGGTGACGTGGGGGTAGGGTACCAGGGGAAGGCAAGGAGAAGTGGACCACCCCCTCCCACTCCCACTCTTCCTGCCTGCTGGCCTGATATTGCTCCTCCAAGCTGTCCACCCTGTCAAGGCACCAGGGCCTGCTGCCAAAAGATGCAAATAATTCAGTTTTGTTAACACTGCACAAGTGGCTGTTCTGGAACTGGAAAGAAGTCTAATGTCATTAACCTAAAAATGAAAAAAGTACAGGTAAGAAGCTGCACAAAGACATGTGGGAGAAGGGAGTGGAATGAGCAAGAGTTACAGAGAAGATATTATGTGGGCCAAAATGGGACTCAGGGCCATTGATAGTGGAGTGAAACATGGGTAATCAGTAAGGAGGAAGAGGTGAGAGATATACCCAAGCAGGAGCCAAGGAGAACTGCAGAGGGACCTAAGCCAATGCTGGCTAAGTCTCAAATTGAAGGAACATCGGCATTAGCCAACTGCCAGCAGTTACCGGAACCTGATTGGTGGAGACTCAACCAACATTTGGATCCTTGTGTTAAAGTGTTAATGAATATTATTTCCTCTCAAACATGAAGCACTGTGCTCTCAGAGTGCATGTCCTCTCAACACAGAGGGGGGTATGCAGATCTTCTCAAGTACAGTACACTTGATGTGCTCTCCTTTCCTCTACAGATGGAGATTGTTTTAATCTTGTATTTTTATAGAAAATTGCTCAGACCTCAATTATGTATTTGCAGTTTGACTAATATTAGTTTGTCTATATTCAGTATTTCATATTGGCCAAAAATATAAGCAGTGAAATGGCACATTGAGTGGAGCACACAAATGGTATATAACGAAGACGATTCTTTGACTTGTGGATGTAATGGCAGGACACAGCTTTATTTATTGTTTATGAGGATTAGAACTATTTTTGCAATTGTTAAGGGTTTACCCTAGAGTGGAAGTATTCCTGCAGTTTTGGAGGCCTCACCACGGAGCCAAAGTACTCTTGCAATATTTAAGGATTCACCAGTGTGGGCGAGTTCAACAACACATTTTAAGGTTTCGTCACAGAGTGGAACTGTTCTTGCAATGTTTAAGACTTCAACAGAAGGCAAGACTACTCAGGCAATTCTTAGGGGTTCAACAAAATGTGGAATCAGAACCGCAATCTTTGAGGCTTTGAAGATTTTAAAGGTTTACCAGAAGGTGCAATTCTCTTGGAATGTCTTTTTTGTTTGATCATTTTTATTAGAATAATAACAGCATAAATTAACAGCAGACATAACATCTGACTGATAATGACCAATCCTTAAGTAGGTAGTTGAACTATGAATAAAAAGAGTTCATGAGAAAAACCAGAAATAATGGACTAAAATCTGCTATATAAGAACAAGAGAGTTTACAAAAACCTAACTAGGGGGAGACATAAACAAGGGAGACAAACAAGAGAACGATGGGGTAGAGGGGGGGAAGTATAGAAATCAGAGTACTTTAAGTCTATAATATCACGACAACAGATATGAGTTGGATGATATGAGGATTGTACATAAATAAATTCATGAGCCATGTGTAGAAGCATTGAAACTATTTAGATATTGAATGTAAAATGACCATTTAGCATTGTACTGGGGAATAGAATCTTGCACTTTAGTCATGCAATGTTCCATTCTCTGTATGTGACAAAATATTATTCCACCAACCTCTACAACTTAGGGAATGAGATTTCTTCCAATTCGTAGTTATACGTTTTAAAGCAATAATTATAAATAGATTGTAAAGTTTACCCTTTGAAGTTTGTATGTCATAACAATTAATAGCAAGGTTCCCTAAAACATTATTCACAAAGGAAAGTGGAACATCAATCTTGAAAATTAGTTTAAGATATTTACAGACATCCTGCCAAAAAGAAAAGACAAAAGGACAATTAAAAAACATATGTTGATACGGGGCTGGAGCATAACCACAGGTCCAACAATTGTCACTGAGACCATTCTTAGATTTGGAGAGTTTAACAGGAGTAATAAAAGCTCTATGAATGAAAAAGAGAAAATGTTTAATATTAGCAGAAGCTGAGATGTTTTTGACTTTGGAGAAGATTAAGGACCATGTGTGTTTATCTTAGGCTAGACCAAAGTCCCTTTCCCATACCCCAAAAACAGACTGTGCTACATAATTGGTGTTAAGTGCTGAATAAATGTTAGAAGCCCTTAGATTGAGTGATGGGGTTAGTTGCAGCATTCTAAGGGCGTCCGGTGAGAGAATGTTATTTGAAAAATGATGAAGAGTGTCAAGACAAGCATTGACCAACTTGTTGTAAAAGTAAAAATCAGTGTTAGGGATAGAAAATAAGTGTTGCAGTCACTGAAAGGGTAAAATAATGGGGCCATTGATAATTTGTTGAATAAATCTAATACAATTTTTAAGCCAAGATTTACGATTTAAAGTTCTATTATTGATGACAATGTTTTTGTTATGTCAAATCAAGAAGAGATAAGTCTTTATTTGGTGCTTTATTATGCGGAAAAGGAAATGCCTTTAGAGCAGCAGTAGTGGATTTAATAGGATCAGATACAGCCAAAGAGAAATAGTTGAACCTATAGATAAGATCTGCTGGATCATAAGGATAAACCATATTTTCCTCCAATCTGGACCAAGACAGGGTATCTACCCTGAGGGAAGAGTTAAACCAATATTGGGATTGTTTCACAAGGAAGGCCGAGTGATAAGGTTTGTAATCTGGGAACTTTACTCCCCCCTTATCATTAGAGGCTTTTATTTGGCTATTGCAATCCTTTTACATTTGCTGGGGGGTCCATAAGAAATCAAGTAATACAGAATAGATACGTTTAAAAAAAGAAAGGGGGAGAGAACCGGAAGAAGTTGAAGATAATATAGGATAATAGGAGAGAGCATCATTTTTATTGTGTCAAGCCTACCCCACCAAGATAGGTAGAGGGGGGACCATTTTGACGTAAGATCTTTAAGTTTGTTAAGTAATATTTGCATAGTAAGTTTAATAGTGTCATGTATCGTGGGAGCAAAATGTATACCTAAATATTTAATAGAGTTCTTGCACCATTTTAAACCAAAAGAATCTAGCTCATGTTTAATACAATATGAGTTAAGGGGAATAATTTCCTATTTTTCTTTGTTGGGTTTATATCCAAAAACAAGGCTTAATTGATGAAGTATATTGAGCAGATGGGAAAGGAGGTGTTCGGGATTTTTGACAAAAATAAGATCATCATCAGCATAAGCAGCAATTTAACAATATGTAGAACCTCTTGCTATTTCGGTAAATCTTTATTAGATCTGATGAGCACCAGCAAGGGTTCCAACGCGAGAATATACAGGATTGGAGAAAGGGGGCAACCTTGCCGTGTTCCTCTGAGTAGAGCTAAGAAGGAGGAGGATTGGCCAATCATACAGATAGATGATTTGGGACAAGAACAGGCAATTTAACTAAGGAAATACATTTTTCACCACAACCATGTCAGTGGAGAGATTGCAACATGAAGTCCCAACTGACACGTGCACTTTTGTGCATCAAGAGCAATAGCTGCATACCCCTGTCTGTCCTTTTTGTCTTTAGAGACAATATGAATAACGTCTAAAAAAAAAAGTCTAGCATTACAGGAAATATTACGACCTTTAACATATCCTACTTGATCCGATTTGATCATAGCGGGCAGGGAGGATTCTATTTTATTGGCAGAAAATTTAGCGAAAATTTTGCATTCTACGTTGATGAGGGATATAGGACGATAATTGCTAGGGCATGAGGGACCTTTATCTGATTTAGTGAATAATATAAGCAAAGCTACAGAGAAAGAACCAGAGGATGATTTGTGTGCGCCAAAGTAAGAGAATAAGGACATAAGCTTAGGAGCAAGAGGATTAGCAAGAGAGTTGAAAAATTCAGCATAGAAGCCATCTGGACCAGGGGCTTTATTTCTACCCAAACCTTTTATAGCTTGCTTAATGTCAGAGAGTGTAATATCTTTATCTAAATGGGAGAGATCAATCTGAGGATAAGATGATCTATTAATTTTATAGAGGAAAGATTGGATATTTTCGGTGGAAATTGGGAAATCAGGAGTAAATAGATGTCCATTAAATTCTTTAAAGCAGTTCAGAATATCCTTGGGATGATTATGTACATTGCCGGAGGAATCTTTTATGTGAGAGACATATAACCTTTCTTTCCTAGTTTTCAGGTATGAGGCAAGCGATTTCCCTGCCTTATTTAAGTATGGTGCCTGCTGCTAAATCAGTTAGTAACCTATTTATCTGGCAGCAAAGTGACATCACAGGATGTAAATTGGGGGTGTTTGGGTTTTGATAATATTTGCGCACTAAAGGTGTAATTTGAGAGTAGAGTTCTTCAAGATGTTTTTTATGTATCTATTTTTCCCTACCCAAATATGCCATAATATGACACCTCAACGCAGCTTTGCATGCATCCCAATTATTTACCACATTAGTGTCTTCATCACTATTATATTCATAGTATTGTTGTAAGAATGATTGGACTGAGGAAATTAACTGTTTATCCTGTAACATGTAATCATTAAGATTCGACCGTGGGGATGGCCTACTGATATCATCAAACACAAATGATGTACTAACTGGGGCATATCAGATATAAGAATATTTTAAATGGTAGAATCAACAATAGTGCCTGTAAGAGTTTTAGATGTAAAAATATAATCAAGGTGGGATAATGTATTGTGAGGAAGTGAATGAAAAGTAAAATCGAGTTGTGAGGGATGTGAGAGTCTCCATGAGTCAATTAAGCCTGATTCAGAAATACAACCCAGAAAAGATTTGTGAGATTTAGACGTTTTAAATATGCAACTGGATTTCCTTTCTAAAAATGGGTCCATGACCTGATTTACATCAACACACATAATTAAATTAGCAAAATTGTTTGTGAGAATCTTTTTGATGGATGACCAAAACTTCGGGTCTGGTTGAGTAGGTCCATATACGTTCAAAATAGCGATTTGTACAGAGTTGACCATGAGCTTGACCTATACCTAGCGACCTTCAGTATCCACATCTTTATCTAAAATTTTAAAGGACATTTTCTTGCTAAGCAAAATAGCAACACCATTCTTCTTGGCAGCAGCAGGGCTTGCAATAACCTCCTTAGCCCATAAAGATTTAATTTTCATAGCTTCTATAGAGGATAGATGCGTTTCTTGCAGGCATACTACTGAGGGTTTGAACTTATTTTACACCTCTTGATGGGGGTTATTGCATCCCTTGATGTTCCAAGTAACACATTTAAATATCATTTGAACAAATAATTATCATATAGGAGGCATTTCATGAAACCAATTCTTTACATCAAGGCAATAGACATAATTAGATTACCAATTCCTAAGGGAGAGACACAGAAGGGAAACACAAAAGGAATTAGGGAAAGGGAATCAAGGCCTGACATTATGTGATCCAAACTGAGGCGAGCAGACAGGAAAATTCTTATGGATCAAAAACATTATGAACCTCAGCATGGTATCAGGTAATATTATCCCACCAAAGATATCGCTGTATATATGGTCATTGAGAACGGCCATAGGTGATATATTTAGTGGGGATAATATTAGGGTTTTTTGGGAGCGGGGGTTGCAGGGGTGTCCCCCGCTTTTTTTAAAATAATAGGGGGGTTGTGGGGTGTCCCCCGCAGGTTCCATGCCTTAATGTCACCGCAGAAATATGGCGATATTTTTGTATGGTGATATTTTTGCGGCGATATTAAGACATGGAAACATCAGCATTGCGTCACAGACTTAATCGGCCCGGGAACTGGAGAAAAAAGGAAGAAAAGTGTAGCAGGAGCTGGCGGCGTCTACCGGACTGTCTTAAAAAAAAAAAAGAGACAGCATGTGGCGAAAGAGGGGCACTACATCAGCATCCGCCTCACTCATGTTAACAAGATATATTTATTAACGGCATTCAATGAGGAACAGTATCGAGACAAAGCCTGGATAAGTATAAATGAAAGAGAGAAAAATTAATGATCCAGCAGAGGTTGAAGGGATCTCTGGAGAGGACGTGTGCATTCTTTCAGTCTTGATGGTGCGTATGAAAACTCTCAAGTCAGCAGGATCGTCAAACATGGCCGAGCGACCATTGTGTTTGACCTTAAATGAGCATGGGTGATATAAACCATACCGGATGTTAAGTTGCTTCAGAGCAGGATGAAAGGATAAGAATTCCTTACTACTTAGAGCAGTTGTTTTGGCTACATCCTGAGAAATGAATAGTTTGCTTCCGTGCCAGAATAGATCTTTTTTTTCCTTGACAACTGACAAAATACGTTGTAGTTGTGTGAATTCAAGTAGGTAAAAGATAAGTGTTCGAAGAGGGGGATGAGAGGATCCTGAGGCATTGCGTTGACCCACACAATGAGCTCTCTGTATATTGAATGAAGTATCTTAAGGTAAGTGCAGAATGGCAGGTATTAGCTTTTGTAGAAAAGAAATTGGATCTGATCCTTCACATCCTTCCGGCGAGCCAGATATGCAAAGGTAATTGCTTCTACTCCTGTTTTCTAAGTCCTCGTTGTGCTTTTGGAGGTCTTTAACAGATTTTTCCAACATAGCCACCTTGGGGAATATGTCTTCTACAATCCCTACTCGTCTCTCCACCTCTTACACTCATTTTTCAAAGCCTTTCCATTGGTCGTCTAACTGTTGTAATTTTTGATTTGTGGTCTCAATGAAGGGCCACAAGGCTCTGATTTCTGATAAGATTAGGATCAGATGTTTTAAGCGGTGGTGGCGAATGACTCTTGGGCCTTTTCAGATTCGTGGAAGGAGGCATGGGATCCTTTGTGGCAGGTGTGGTTTTTTGGTTGATTTTGTTTGAAGCCATTTAGCCAATATATTAATGCAATTATGTTAGCTATGAAGGCAAAAGATCCAAGAGTTGCAGCAGGTAGATTTAGTTAAAGCAGAGAACAGACAGTAATCAGTGAAGACTCTGAAGATCCTATTAAAGATGGCAGTGCTAAAGATGTTTAGAGTTGAAGCAACACACCTTTAATTGCATCTATTGATTTGTATCCTTAAGCATAGTACTCCTTACTGTGAAAGATGAACAATGCCAACTATGTGATCAAGTAGCTGATAATCCAAAACGAAGACCACTGCAGTATCTGACCAAGAGAAGTAGAGATCTGTGCTGAGGTAGAGTTAGGTGAGATAGCTTTCATTAATTTAGCTGAACCAGGAGGAAAGGGACAGCACTTGTGACTTTAATAATAAACTTGCTTACTGAAGAAAGTCAAATTACTGGGTCCAATTGTGGTGAAATAGGCAGAAATATGATAACAAAAATGTGCAAAACTGCTACAGAAGGTGGTAATAGCGGGGGCTAAGAACATTTCCTTATATCCCTCCTTCGTATCTTTTAAATGTAAAGTATGAATATCTGCACAGCGTTTCTTTTTTTCCTAAAGTTCGCCATCATAAGCAATGTGGGGAATAAAGTAGCTTGGCCGTGTATGTGAAATAATATATTAAAGTTTACTATTCACTGCAACCGTGTGTAGGCGGTGGCGCTGTTGAGAGAGGAGCCACGCGTAGGCCACAACCTGTGCGTCACGGCAGGAAGGAACGCCGTAGATTACCTCATGCAAGGCGCACACGCCGAGAGCCAGCAGGCGTTCATACAGCATCGTACCTCGCCACGGACGTGCAGAACGAGGAATAAAGTCGAATCCTCAAAGCCGACAGCGGAGGTCAATGCGGAGCTCCAGATAATGAAGGTAGTGAAGAAAATGCATAAATAAGTGTAGATAATGCCTTAATTGACAATGAGGGAGACAGAGCTAATGAGTCAGGTGGCCATCTTCCTTGGCACCAGACCACACCCCCTCAAACCTCTCATGCAATTTCATAGGCTCTGCCACAGAGCAAAACTACTACAGGGATTTCTGAGCTGTTGTCACAGAGTAGAAATACTTCTGCCATGATAGATTCTCTATCCAACACGACTGTGCCACTTCCTTAACTTGCAACTTCACTGCAATCCCCGCCCATTTTAAGGGTTCGCCTTCATAGGATAAACACTCATCCATGACTAATATTTTCTTTCCCTCTTGGCTAAATGCTCACAAGAGGAAAGGATGTTGCTTGAGCATGTGCCACTCCACTGCATGCTTTATTGATATGTATCCCAACTCCCCTCAACTGATTGGCACAAGTCATAAAAACATTTAGGGCCTTCATGCTGCTTTAACTGGTACTTCCAAACCTTCCCATATCTAGGGACATGGTGTTGGGCCTGTAGCATAGGGCTGCCGAGGCCTTATGCCATCTCTAGCACTGTCCATAGTAGCAATCACAGGGTTGGGGCTCAGCATGGTTCTGCATCACAGGGTGTGCTACCATATGCCTTGTCAGCATCACCAGAGGGTGCTGCGTTCGCTGGGTCAGTGGTTGGATCCATGCTGCTGAGTTACACATGTAGATTCTAAGTTCCATTGTGCCACAGGTTTTCACCAGGAATTTTGGCTAATTAGCCAACCAAGTGATGGTGATTGACACTGGAAATCCGGTCTTACAGTGGACAACCAACAAAATGCAGTCTTGACTATGTATGGGCTAGTGTGTGGTAATGCTAGTCTTTCTAGAAGAAGTCATCAGAAGTCTTGAGGGAGGTGTAGAGATATTGGCCTCATTACCAGTTGGGTGGCATTCCGCTGGTAAATCCACTTGAATTCTGCCCAACAAAATTACAGTTACTGCTACTTGCTCTGGCAGATTTACCACTGGATTCCAAGTGGTGGTGGCTGGTGGTGGGAGTGTTAATCCCCATTCATTTGCAGTCCATAGAACTCCACGGGTCATTTTGGCAGAATTACTGCAGCAGTAATTTGACTGATTTTGCTCATTTGTTGGCAGAGAGATGGACTATTTACCTCCAGCATGATGCAGAAGGTAAATCACCCACACCAGGGCCAAACTCGTAATATGGCGGAGCAGGACAAGTGGTGGGAATTCTGTTACTACCACTTATTTTGAGCACCGTCATACTCGTAATGAGCCCCAATATCTCTCAGTGCGACATAGCTGATCTCATGTACCCTACTGATACAGTCCCACCCCACAATTATGAGCAGTAAACAGGTAGTTGTACAAAAACTCGAATTTATTTAAAGAAATTAAAGTAAAATCCAAACAAAGGTGGTGTCCAGCTTTATGCCTGGGAAGTCACCACAATGTTACTGAATCAAAGACAGCTTACGAACAAAACAAAATTGCCATGCCAGCTTAAATCTCATTATTGTGAATACACACATACACTGTCTCTCCTTCTATGATTTTTCTTATCTACTTCAATGTTAATATTTCCGCTTATCAGCTAGTGTGTTCACATGTATGTATACTGCTTTTTTATCAACCATTGCACAATTCTTCAAGCACTTGTTTTTCTTCAGCATCCAAACAAGTATAAGCTATGTGCAGATGAATTAAATGTCGTCAAGACCAAATTGGATCTGGCTCCTACAGGTTTGGATTAGGGAAATAAGACTCTCATGCAGTGCGCACAACCTTGGTTTATCCTGTCAGGACAAATACCGCTTTGTGGTCATTATGGCACTAATGGAAGAGGAATCCTCTGTGCGGCCTCTTAGCACCTTCAAGATGGTGTTTGGTATTCTCTGTGCTTTCGAACAGCACAGTGCACTCTAGTGGTTTCCAAGATGGTGCTCACAGATACTGCAGTGAAGGGACAGAACAGCATCAACCGTTCTTGGCGCTATTCAGAACTCACTTAAATTGTGATATATCCACCCAATGTTAAAGACTGTTTTCTGATTTGAGTGAATAGATGCAGGTGGCCCAATCATTTCACTTCACACATGGGTCCACCTATGTCATGAATAGATAATTGTGAACCATGCAGAAAATACACCAAGGCAGTGAAAGTAGGGGAGCTCAGAATAAATCCCTAAACTCTCTTCCTATCTACACCGAGGTGTGATAGGAATCTGGAGTGCAGGGGAGATTCCGGCAGGCAGTCCTGCTAGGATGGAAGAGCTGCTGCAAAGAGAGGGGAGAGAAAGACAAGGATTCCAAATTGGCAAAGGTCTTGTCAGTTCCCAGTTTTAATCCATCAAAGATTTAGAGTACCTGATGCAGATAGTCAGTCTGCTGTACTGGGGAGACTACACAACCTTGTTAACCACAGTGTTGTGGCTAGCTTCTTTCAATGAGTAGTTGGAAGGGCAGGGACAGAAAACGGGTGCCCTCACCACTAATGGCTTTCTTAGGGAGAGTTGTGAGCTGGGGATACAGTGGCATAGAGAAGCACTGTGGTAGAAGCAAATGAACAAGCACTAATTATCTAGAAATATCCGGGGGCCTGGATCAAGGCGTCTCTGCAGTCAAACGATGCAGAGCTCTAGATGGAAACACGAGTCGCTGTTTGGGGCATTGCAACTCTTGTGGTCGTGATAATCACCTACTGTGTCCAGGGATCGGAGCAGTTCCTTTGCAGGGTCTGGGGGGAAGACAGCAAAGGTCCTCCGGGATGACATGCATAGGATTGCTTGATTGAAAGATGTATGCGCAACACAGCACAGGCTTCAAATAAGAAAAGTAAAGTTCTGGTTTCATCACCATCGCGCTTGATCCAGTAAGGCTGCCAGAGCCTTCCTGGCAACAGATACAGGGCTGGGGCTTTCTGCGTAGTGACAGGAGTGATAATCCTGACAACCTGTGTGCTTCAGAATAAGGGGTGGCATGAATTTTACCTTTACACTATTTTCAATGAATAGAAATAAGTCCTCTAAGCGACATCTCTCCCACACACCTTTTATGATTAAGTCTCCCACCAGTGACAAATTATAAATAATATTCTGTCAGGTGGTGGAGCTTCATGACTGCGCCATGGCCCGAATTAACAACTATGCCAGTAGGACACATTGATATCGATTTTAATTTGGTTTTATTCTACAGAAACAAACTGCATTTAAGTTACACAAAATGCAGTTCGTTTTAAACTGTGCCTCTCAATACAAACATTCATTGGGCTTTATGGAAATTAAATCCCAGTTATCACTTAACTACAGTGGAAAACCACAAAACATTTGATCTTATACTGTGCTTGTGTCTTTCTAAAGCTAGCATCTCCTTTGTTACTCCCTGGCCACCTTTACTCGCCAGAGTTACCCTGGAAATAATATAAGGAGATTTGGAGTTATATAGGACTGAGTACTTTAAAATGTTGCTCTCTATTTTTGAGAATCAGTCGGGAGCCTTTCAGTTTGAATTTCCTCAATCTGCAAGCTCCCTTAAGCTGCTTTAGCCAGGCTCCAATGTGGATTGCTCATCTCCTCCAGAATGGGGTTCATGTTTCAACAGCTTCTATGGAAATCCAGCCATTGTGTTGGAGTCTGTTCTCCCCACATCCATCTTCTTCCAGTAATATCAAGAATCAAGATGACAATGTCCCTTTTAGTCTGTGTGCAATGTAATCTATAATCAAACTCTTCCCTTAATAATGTGACAAGGTGGTGGGTGCCACTCACTCCAGGTCTTGTGACAAAAAAATGTGTGAGGGAATGTTACCTCTCACATGTGGATAGGCATTTTGTTTTTTAATATACCTTTTGATGTGAATGTGTTAATTCAATAAAACAAAAGACTGTTAGATTATGTGTGTTGCCCTCCACAGACTGACATTTTACACAAGTCTGTGGAATACATATTTTGGGATCGTATATTTCTTAATTTTTCAAACTTTCTATAATTGTAAATCAAGCACATTTTATGTTGACTGAAAGATATATTTTGTTTACGTATCAAACAAAAATGGTTTTGCGTCCCTAACGTTTTCTACCATGTTATATATGTTTAAATAATTGTATAGGCTGATCATTTGACAAAATATTATTTATTTTCTCCTCTTTAAGTTAAATGTATCTTAAGAAAACACTGTTTTTGGCCGATAGAGGTCCACAGTATTAAATTACAAACAATCTCTTTCCCAGAGATGGCCTTAAAATATTACAGTGTTGCTAGTAAGTTTTACATGTTTTATTAAGGATCCCAGAAGATAGTTTAAGGGTTATTGATATTGATATTGATATTTTATTACTATCGCGCTCGTACAGAGTGTTTCAGAGCGCAACAAGGTAAGGGAGGGGAACAGGGGAGATCAAAACAGCGATCTTACTAGGCCCAGTGATTTTGAGAACGAGCAAGTGCATGGGAGAAGGTGAGGGGAAAGTGCATGGAAGGGGGAGAAGTGGAAAGTGCGAAGCAGAGGAGAAAAACAGATAAATAACAATAAATAAATAATAAAGGCAACAAACAGTGGTAGTGCAGCCAGCAATTTGCAAGTGATAGGTTTAAGGCAGCAAATAGGGTAGGTCTGATAAGTGCAGGAAGAAAAGAGGGGGCTGTATGGGTACAGATACAAAACCCCAGTGCAAGGGGTGGCCCGGAGGCACTGGGAGCCAATGGAGAGATTTCAGGGCTGGAGAGATACGATCCCAGGGCTTGAGGCCAAGGACAAGTCTCGCAATATTCATCATTCAGTGGGTAGATGATTCACATGAAAAGACAGACAGGTTGTTCAAACTTCCTGCACTTGTACAGCTCTCATCTCTATCTCTCTCACTCTACTTCTACTGTCTTTACTACTGTTGTCACTCTTCTACTACTTGCTTTCGACTACTATTCTCTCTGTCCACTACTACACTCTCTCTCTACTGTCACAGTCTCTATGTACTAATACAATCTCTCTTTACTACTGCCTTCACAACTACTGCTCTCACAACCTCTACTCTCACTACTAATCTTTGCCTCCATCCTTTGATATCACTACCCTGTCTTTCCTACTACTACCACTTTCTTGCCACTGCTACTGTTCTTCTCACTACTGCTACCACTGCTCTTCTCTTGTCCACAAACTCAGGGATATTATGCCCTGCTCACCCCTTCACTACACTCACTCTGACAACCTCTCCTACCCCCACCTCTATACCCCTCTCCTAACACTCACGCCCTCTCACACTACTATCACACACACCTACCTCCCACACTATCTCTATTTCTCTCTCACACCTTCAATACATCCCCTACCCCTCAATGCTTACCCTGCAGTACACTGGACTATGCACCACTGATACCGGTCTCTCTCAAGTACCTCATCTTGTTTAAGCTCTGTCGTTACCACTCCGAAGCTCATCGTGGTATCATGGTTTCCTACCAACTCCACATGTGACCAAACCCTGGCTGTTTGTGTTAAAGTGAAGGGCTGGTGGTTCTATGTCTTCATCACCCCTCATTGGACGCAGTTCTCACCTGACCTCCTGCACCAATCAGGGCTTATCTTTCCCCAAGGACGCACAGCTGAGATGTGTTAAAAACCATTCAAATACCCTCCCCAGCACAGTTTAGCAAACAGTAAAAGGTTTTGCTGTTGTGCTGTGAGCTGAAAATTCCTTTTTCTGTGCTGCTCGTGAGTTTTCAGCTCCTCTGGGGTCCAGAGTATGGTTGGAGTATGTTGTCAGTTCACAGTCCGCAGGAATCACTGCATTTCAGCACTCCATGTTGTTGGCTTCCGGTCTGGGTATTCCTGACTGCTCACAAGGGGATTCTGAGAGTTGTGGTTCTGAAATGCGAAAAGGAGAACCATGGCCAGAAACTGTTTGGGGAGGCATTGAGATACAAAGAGTGATATCAGGGTTGACATTATCAGCACATGGGGGTGGGAGGCTTTCGGGTACTAGCTCCCCCCTCCCAAATGCAGGCTAGTAACTCTGCTGTCTTCCAACATGCTATATTAGTGAAAAGACATGCTCATGTGGATAATAAATCTAACATCGCATAATCCTCAAGGCTGTCTAATGCCGAATTTTAAAATAATGCTCAAGATATTACGATTCGGAGACTCATAACCATAAGTAGCTTTGTCTGTACTCCTAGCCAGCTAAATTAAATAGATTTTATGTTTTGCAACTGCTACATATAATCCCTCAGTTAATGGTAATCCGCACAAGAGGATATTGATATTGTGGATATATTAGAAGGGACAGATGTAAGCTCTTCTATGTTTTATTTTCCTCCGAGACAGTGACATCTTTGGTAATGGCTCACACTGATGCTCTTCCAACTTGGCTATTGGTATGAGGTTTACATGGAGACTGATGAATATTGGGCAGACATGCAAAACGTGAGACAGAATGGCATTATGAACACAGGGGTTTCAAACAATACAAACTTGTCTATTAAAATCTACAATAAGGGTCACACAGGCGTTCATATTCTGCCTCCTATTGCTAAGAACATTGTGGAACACTTGGAAAGGCACCGTGGGATTTGTTACCAACAGGCCTTCCCACCAAAGCCATTCTAAGTTGTAACACAAATGATGGTTATGGCATAAATGCGTTCTCCTGAATATCAGAGGCCATTCTGACTATACAAATTCAGGGGGTCTGCTAAAATATGCTGATCTGTTCGATATCATTGCCTTAAAAGAAACATGGGGCCTCATTATAAGTGCTCCGGTCCGGAATTAACGCTGCCGGTATAACCATACCGGCACCGTTTCCGCATCTGCCCAATCATGACCCGCAGCCCCGGAAATAACACTTCCCCCAACCGCCACCGCAGAGTTAAGGGTCCCGTAAAGTCCACCTGCACGGAAACCCCCCCGTTACCGGCAATACGAAACACTGTGAGCATCACAACTAGCGCGGACACCGAAACATCACGGTGGCCAACGCGAACATGACGTTAAACAGTGCCTGCTGAACTGAATCAGGGCACAGGTGCACCAAATCAGCCCAGCTGGACCCAGCAGCACAATGGGAGCCTACAAAAGGACCACACCCAGCCCAACACAACACAAAACCATGCAGGCAGCAGCTCTAGTTGCACTTGGACTGGGCCTACTCAACCAACAGGCAGCACTGCACATGATGGCAGTAATGGTGCAGAGGAGGAGGCGGAGGAGGCGCAGGCGCCAACCAGCCAACCCTGCACCTATGGCAGACCCCATTGTCCAGCCGGCACAACCCTGCAGGCAGCCTGCAATACCACGCATCAGGGCCTCACCCTGGAACCTTACCCCAGGACAGTTCCACACACTATACCGGCTGGACCGTCCAACAATCCTGTACATCACTGCCATGATTGAGGACAACATGAGCAGCCACATAGACACCCCCACCGCCACCCCCCCCTCCTGAAGGTTGTGTCTGTGCTGCATTTTCTTTGCACTGGCACCTATCAACACACGGTCGGTGAGCTGCACGGCATATCACAACCCTGTTTTTCTAAAATCCTGGTACAGGTACTGGATGCCCTGTTGCGCCATGTTTCGGAAGACATAGCCCTACCCCGTACCCTCCCCAAGGTCATTGCCACCAAGTTGGCCTTCCATGCCATAGCAGGCATGCCAAATTGCATAGGTGCAGTTGACTGCACCCACATTGAGCCGACAGTACCACGTGCAATTGAGATGGTGTTCCGCAATAGGAACAGTATCACTCGTTGAATGTACAGATGGTATGTGATGCCACGCTACTGATAAGACACTGCTCTGCACGTTTCCCAGGCTCAACCCATGACTCAATGGTACTGCGGAATTCCATGTTGCCACCGTACATGGAACGCTATGCTGGACAAAACACATGGCTATTAGGTGAGTACAGCTGACAATGCTCCGACCCTGTTGAAGTGGTGTGTGTGTCTCCAGGCCAATGAGCAATGTGAGTGTGCCGCTGTGACCGCACATGCATCACCCCCCCTGCCATCAACCAAATAGACAGCGGATCCCAAACATCACAAAGGAAGACATGACAGGTCAACACAGTGTGCCCGTACACACCCTGCCACATGACACACACAGCCGATACTGTCACTGTCCCATACGCCTTGTGCCACTGCAAACACCCACCCACAAATGGAACACTGCCCTCCCAATGCACATGATGCCTGTAAATGAGACGTCCTGCATTAACTACTTCATTACAGTGGAGTGACTCTGCCATGTGTGCACATCACTGCACTATGCCATACTCACAATCAAATGTCACCCGCAGGGCAGAGTACACATGCACGTAAATGTGTAGGTCAATATCCATTAGGCTACATCCACTGTGATGGCCGATAAACATTTCCAACCACTGCATGGCACACATGCATGAATGAACAATGATACAAAATAGCACAGCATCAGATTAAGACATGATACAACAAACACTGACATGTCCCCCCATCTACATCCCATGTAGGTGATGCTGGATATGCACTCACGCCATGGATGATGACACCTGTACGGAGACCAAGGAACAGGCATGAAGAGGCGTACAATAGGGCACATGTCCGCACACGTGGAATGATTGAGAGGACATTCGGACTGCTGAAGGCCCGGTTCCGCTGTTTGAGCAGATCTGGCGGATCACTGCTGTACAGCCCAGTGAAGACGGGTAAAATCACGCTTGTATGTGCCATGATGGACAATCTCTGCCTGCGCAGGAACATCCCAATACCCCCAGACGCAGATGAAGAAGATGGGGATGGAGATGGGGATGGGGATGGAGATGGAGATGGGAATGGGATGGCACCACCTCCCCCTGGGGGTCCACTTGATGGCCAAAGAGCACAGGATGAACTGATTCACATTTACTTTTGAGACACAGCACATTCACAGCAATGCATGGACATGGTGATGACAATAAATGATTTGTTGTACTGCAAATGAAATGATAGCTGTCCACACATGTATGTTTTGATTTCAAATGATGATATATTGATGAATTAACAACAGGGAAGGAGGTGCAATGGTTAGGGAAGCTGTACACCCGTGCCCACCCACCACCCAAACGTACCCACCCCCACCCAGGCCCCAATGTTCAAACACCCAAAACAACCTCCCCCACCACCCAAACGTACCCACCCCCACCCAGGCCCCAATGTTCACACACCCAAAACCACCTCCGCCACCACCCAAACGTACCCACCCCTCACACCCTTCAAACCACGTGTGTCCTGCAGTGCCCCACACACATGCCATCACTTCCGTGTGCGCTTCTGTGCCTGTGCATCCTTGCCCGAGAGCCCCGTTAGCCAACTCGAGCGCCTCCTTGGACTGGCAGTAGTGGAGCTGGATGGGGTGGTGGTATTGGATGGCACAGAATCAGGTATAGATGGCATACGTGCAATATTTGCCTGTTGCCCAATCAACACGGACTCTATGAGCCTGGAGGTGTTGTCATTACCCTCCCGCACATGGCGTGCCAGGGTGACAATAGTGCTGGCAAAGCATCCAATGGACCTTGATAGGCGACGCACTGACGTGCTGCAGCACTCCCTCTGCAGCCTAGATTCCTCGAGCTGCCTCTCCACCAGCTGGGTGAGGGTAGCCTGCTGCTCCTCCATCCGCTGCATGCGGGAATTAAGCTCTGCAATAGATAGGGTGGGTGACCTCATGGGACTTCAGAGTGATGTGGGACTAAACTCCAGCTGATGGAAGGATCCCAGGTCATCAAATGTGGGCATCTCCCCCTGTGGCCCAGTATCAGAGTGCTCTGCCGGGGCACTGTTGTCACTACAGGCCGCCTCCTCTGCAGTGCAGCTGCCTTCTGTGTTCGTTTGGGTGGGCACGATGGGTTCCTGTGGCACCTGTGTTAACTCAGGCAGCGTGGAGACGCTGGGGATGTTGGTGGTGGTGGCCGGCACATTTGTTGCAGTTGGAACTGGGGGCAGAGATGCCGAACTGCTGGCAGCATCCTCTTGTGCAGGGGTGGTGGCTTGGACACGTGCCGGTGCAGATTGCCTGGCCTGTTGTGCAGTATCACTGTCACTTGACATGGCTGTGGGGACACAGAGGACATGCAATTAGTGTTGTGGTGGTGGCTGATGGGTGCATCACATGCATCAGACAGGTTGATCATTCAATAGTGTTAGTTACATGCATCTGATTGTTGGGGGTATGCATTGTTGTGATATTGGTTGCCATACGGATCATGATGGGTCCTTTGGCCCAGTCATGCACTGCTGGGGGGGGGGTGTTAATGGGTCCTTTGGCCCAGTCATGCACTGCTTGCGGGGGGGGGGGGGTTGTTAATGGGTCCTTTGGCCCAGTCATGCACTGCGGGGGGGGGTTGTTAATGGGTCCTTTGGCCCAGTCATGCACTGCTGGGGGGCGGTTGTTAATGGGTCCTTTGGCCCAGTCATGCATTGCTTGGGGGGGGTTGTTAATGGGTCCTTTGGCCCAGTCATGCACTGCTTGGGGGGGGGTTGTTAATGGGTCCTTTGTCCCAGTCATGTACTGCTTGGGGGGGGGTTGTTAATGGGTCCTTTGGCCCAGTCATGCACTGCTGGGGGGGGGTTGTTAATGGGTCCTTTGGCCCAGTCATGCCATCAACATATTCTCATGTGGCATTCATGTTTCACCACTTACCAGCATCTGCAGGTGGGCTCACTCCTGCCTCAGCCTCCCCGATCACATGGATGCCCTCAAGGTGGAGGACACTGCTGCAACGCTCCTCCCATGCTTGCAGCCTCAGTGGGGAAGGGGGTCCTCCATCTGTACCACTGCTGCGTTGGCGGTGTGTGGAGATCAGGTTCCGAACCCTCAGCCTGAGATCGTCCCACCGCTTGTGGCAGTCCTTAACGCTCCTCACAGTCATGCCCACAGCAGTGCACTTGCGTGCTGCTTCCGCCCACATTTCCTTCCTCCGCTGCTGTGTGGCACACCGTTGATCAACACTGAACAGCATCTCTGCGTGCTCCACTATATGCTCCACCAGAATAGTTAGCTCCGCCTCACTAAAGCGCTGTTTGCGCTGCCTCTGAGCTGGAGTCCTGGCAGACATGTTGGTGGTCCCTTTTGCCTTCTCACAGTGTGGATTCTGCTTGTGATGACTCTGGATGGCAATGGATTGTGCTTCATATGATGGCCGCCTCTCTGTTTCCTGTTTTGGCGATCATGGTATTTCTGGTTCCGTGTCCGTGGCGACGGAGGCGGACACGGTTTTTTGCACTACTTGTGGCAGCGCTATGTCCATTTCCGTGGCTTTTTCCGTGATGGCGGTAACAACGTTTCCGCATCCGTGTGGTGCGCGCGACCAACAGCACGTAATCGTACGGTCTTTCCGCAACCTTGCGGACACGGAAACTTTGGTACCGCCGTCACGGAATCACCGCGGTCCAAACCTGACAGGTTGTAATGAGGCCCATGGTGTTTGGATATATTTACATTGGTTGTGTATAATTCAATACAGAAGGTAGCCTGTACATGAGCGATGGAAAGACTTTAGGGGGGTGGGGGACTTAGCACCAGTGTTAGGCACTCCTACACTATCAGAGAAATTACTACAATCAACTGCATTGGGAAGGTGTTGACAGGTTTAATCACAGGTCATATGATGACTGGAAATCAAATTCAAATTTTGATAATCGATATAAATGACCCACCTTGACTAGGATGTACTATGGCAAACCAAAAGTGGTTGAAGAACTCACTCAGTTGAGGGGTGATTGATTCGTGGGGTTTACTGTCATGACGATAGTGGGTGATTTTAACGCTAAAATCCCAACCTCAATTGCTTGTTGTGATACTGACATGATAGGCACTTTATGGCAGATCCCTCCACCAGTCTTAAAACAAAAGGATAAGGGCAGGTTTTGGTATATGACTCTAGTGCCCTAGGTTTGCGTGTGTTAAATAGCTGTATCAAAAAGGATAATGCATGTAATTAAATGAGGGTCACTAATACATCTGCATCAACAATTGATTATATATTTCTTTGTGGCTCTGATGTTAAACACGCTCACAAAATGTGTGCAGTGGTTAGGGAAAAAAGCGAACACTTCCCTATTATAATCACATGGGCTAGTGATTATAAGCCTGAATCGATATCTGAAGGGAATGACATGGTGGAGATCCATCCCCTGCAAATTCATTAAGATGGACCATGCATAACATAGAAAGAATTAACAGCAAGCATCATGCGATGGGTCGTATGTTAGTCTCCATGATGGTTACAAAACCTAGACCTATATGAGAGGATATAATGTCTTTGTAGACATTTTAACCAAAGCTTGTGGTCGGTCCCAGGAGTACCACACATGACTGTCCCCCTAAATTTAAAAGGATGTATAGGCTTGAATTTGATATTGACATCTTAAAGCCTAAATGATTATTGCATAAAGACCTATGATATATTACAGATGTAGATATCCTAATGATAATCTAATAACAGCATGCCAGTCAAGGAATGGCTAAAATTACATAAAGGAATACGAATTGGACAGAAATCTTTGGCATTACTAAGGATAACAATTCATATTTACTCTGGAAAAGAGTATATGGCAGGAGTAAAGACTCTATTAATTGCTCAGGCCTCACTGATTCCCTGGATGTTAAGTCTACCACTGTTCTTACTACTAATATGACGGCTAAATGGCTTTACCCAGATAGTGTTGAGGAGCTAATAACAATATTAAAAAATCTACAAACAAAACCTACGCACCCTGGCCCAGACAGCCTCTGTAATGAGCTGCTTAAAAGGGGTTGCATGGTTTGGGGCTGCACATTACACCAGTTCTTTACCTCTATAAGTCAGACAGATGATATCCCCAATAGCTGGAGACAAAGTATCATTGTACCAATCACTAATGTACAGAGATTATTTCTCGGAGACTGTACCATTTATTAGCATTGCTTTATTACAGGAAAAACAGGCAGTATCCTATTCTTAGCCCACAGACACAACTAACATGCTCCTCCCCAACTCTGTGCCCCTTATACACCTCAAGATGCTTGACCACATATCTTTGAAGTGTCCTATTTAGGCTTTTATGTACGTCCCTTCCGCCTCCCACATACAATAACGTGCATTGTATTGCTACACTAGTCCATCTTTTATTTCAATTATTCTGACACATCACCTGGCAAATGACTTCCAGGGCATGGTAATGCATTCTGTTGACATCCGGTCGCATCCGGTCTCATCCTCTTCAGGCGAGGGTGTAGGTCCTCCACCCCCTTGCGAAGTTACAGTTTCCTATGTGTGGCTCAGTGTCTATGCTGGCTGAAACCGGTTTATCCCAAAATGGGGGGCTGGTGTCCTTCACCTAACCCCTGTGGCCTGCTGAAAAGTCCAAGCTCAGCATATTCCCAGGGAAAAAGTAAATTTGAAGCATTGCCACATGCCAGTAGTCCATGGAGAAACCCTAGCAATGTCTGCTATGATTTAAAGGGAAAAAAGTATAAACGCAAGGGAAAATGATATATGGGTGTGGCGAGGGCATCAGAAGGGGGAAAAAAGACGTCCATATTTGAAAATAAACTCACAAACACTCCTCGTACCTTCACCCCCTCCTCACCTCAAGAAATCTCACATCAGTTACATCTCTCTACTTCTCTATAGTTTCTAAACTTGTGGTCCTGGTCCATGTGTTCACAGACCGCGATTTGCACTTCTTGCACATCTAACCTAGCACTGAACTTAAAACTCAAAATTGTCACCATATGGCATTTTCTTACAGAAGGTCTGTGCTTTTTCTTCTCAAAGGGCCACCAACTTTCAGTCTTTATTTCTACCTATGTATTTCACTAAGCGTGCCCTTTATCAACACTTGTTTTCCTTTGAGTAATGACTCCAACTGATGCTGCAATACATGTGCTCCCCTGTGCACAGACAAAAGGGCAAAGGAAGATAACATGTGTGGGGGTTGCAGCAAGTGGAGCTGTCGTATGGGGCGCTATGTTGATAATCACAGATGCATTTCTATTACATCTGATCTAGCAGGAGACAATGCCTACTGTGCTGAACCAGAAGAAGGACTCGGACTACGTTGGGTCATCGTTAAGAGATGTATTCAAAATAAAAGCAAAATCGCCTAACTAGCCCTATCATTATGAGGTAAGTTGTCAAAACCAAAACTAAGGGTGCATGTCCAGTCCAAAGAAAACAAGTTTTCAGTCTGAATCCTAATCACTAGCTGGTCTGACCACTTTAGAAAAACACATAACAAAAGGGGAAAAGGGGAGGCTTGTACAATAGCCTTGGTGTGGGCTGCAGCCTAGCCCAACTTGGAGTAGACTTGCTCACCGCTGCAAAGCTCCTTTAATAAATGGTATAGTTTCCACAATCTTCAGACAGAGCCTCTTTGTAGAAATTTGAACTATCCTCTGTACGAGTTTCACTCTCTTTTAAAGACAATGGTTGCTTCTCATCCTTTTCTCAGGTTCTATTTCAAATATCCAAATCCCTTCAGGATTACTTTACAAGACACTTCTGTCTCCCACCTTCTTCACACTGAGACTTCCCCACAGCCCAGTGAAACTTTGGTAGGTGTCTTTGGTTCACAATCACAATACTTGACTTAGTGATTCTGTTTGCTCAGTTATTTTGCAGATTACTTTAGCCTCATACACTTGGCCAGCCTTGTTGCAAAGCATCCACTTTTCACCTTCATCTCTGTAGGACATATATCTGTCCATCTTTAATAGCCTGGCTGGCTATTCCAGTCGTGGCGTACAATGTTGGTATTCTTTCACTCGGTCTAGTGGGCCCTGTGTGCCTATTAACTTCTCATACTTTCTCATGTGTTTGGAGGCTGTTCCAGCCATGACATGCAACATTTGTTCCTTTCTCAGCCTGTTTTCCCTGGGTTGGGGCTCTGTTCTGCTCCTGCAGGCTTCTGTAGGGGTGTCGACTTCGGCGCACAAGACAGCAAGAGTTTGTAACACTCACCTATGTCCTTTCTTTGGAAGCGTTTGCTTCTCTCCGAGTTATCGTCTCTTTGGCAAACACACTTGCCTCGTGGAGCTCTGGGATCCGGGATCCGCTCTCCTTTCTGATCTCGGAGTCAGCTGTCAGGCGTCCAGCCCACTACTGATTGCCAGTGGTCGCACCACCATGGAAGATCTTTCTCTTCCCGCCTTTGCTTCTGCCCAGACCAGAGTTGCTTGCTTGGTCAGGTTGCCTACATTGCAGCCTATCAGGTGTCACTGCTTGCATGCCACCGCTGGTTCGGCAGCTCAGCGTCGCTCTGCTCCTCCAGGATGGCATCTGCACAGAGGCTTGCCTCTGATCATCAAAGTCTTGCCTCCTTCCGTAGGAGTTACCCATGCTGCTCTTATGTACGTCATTACAACAAACAAGATTGATTCCATCTTCTTTGATCATGGCCTTCAGGTGTGGTTGACCATCACCTGAAGCCAATAGCATAAAATAAGGATCTTTGCTGTTTCAAGATATTAAAGAAGATGCCATAGTCTTTTCCATCCCCCTTTCTGCAGAAAGGGTTGTTTGGACCAGGAGCTCCTTCATGGAAGGGGAGTCCTTGTCCCTAAGAGGGGATTCATTCCCATTGAGGTCCCACTTTCCCAGACCCCTAGGGGAGGGTCTTTCCCTAGCCTCAAAGGGGGTGGCTCCCCTCTGGGGAATAGAGATGAATTGGCCAAATTCATCACATCCCATTAACGAAGAGGCTCCATCCTTGAATAGGAACTTGGAAATAACTTAGAAAGTCTGCATTGCCTTGTTCTTTCCCCTTTCAATGCTCTACAGAGAAACAAGATGTGATCTAAAAACCACCTCATGACTCAAACCTTTTCTCAGGCCCATGAAGGTTAGGGTAGAGTGGTCAGTCACGAGCCAGAACCTCCTTCCTTTGTGATAATAATGTATGTTTAGGATGGGCCACTTGATGGCTAGGGCTTCAAATTCCACCGTGGTATTTGACTGTTCTCTGCACCTGTGGTGTTTGTATTGCTTTGATCTTTTTGTCTGTGGTTTAATCAGCCAATTTTCCACAAGAAACCCAGTATTTTACAGCCGACTGGGCTAGGTGACATTTTCTTTTGGTTGGCTCTTAAACGTCTTCTACCGAGGGCTCTTGTGATCACATAAAGATGGTGCATGTGTACAGACCAGGTCTTACTATGTATAATGATGTCATATAAATTGGCTCTAGAGAAGCTAGAATATAGTCTGAAAATTCTGTCCATTAATCGCTGGAATTTGGCAGGAGCACTGTATAACCCAAAAGGCAGTACTTTAAACTGAAAGAGTCCTAGTGGGCGCAGGGGAAAATGTGTTTTTTTCTCTGTCAGTGGGGTTTAGTGGTCCTTGCCCATAACCTTTAGTTAGGTGAAAAGTGGATATGTATTTGGACAATCCAAACTTTTCAATGAGCCCGTCATTTCTGGGCTCAGGGTAATTATCAAAAGTGGAAATGGAATTACATTTTCTAAGATCTATGGAAAAATTCAAGGATTTATTTAGTTTGGCTACTAACGCAATGGGGAATAACCATGGACTCTCTGAGGGCTAACTTATATTGTCCTTGAGCATCTCATGGTGTTCAGTCTCCATAATTTTCCTCCTTGACTCTGGGATCCAGTAAGCTTTTAGATTCACTGTTTGCCCAGCTGGGATGCAGATATAGTGGAAAAGATTCTCCACTCTACCTCGCTGCTCAGAAAAGACCTCTGGAAATTAGTCTCAAAGGTCTTCTTGTTGGGAGAGTGGTAGATGGTGAGGGATTAACTGTTGGTCGAGGTGTGGGTCTGTAAGGAGGGTGTCCATTGGGTTTATGTAATAGATTATGATAGATCTGGCTTTTTTGTCATCTTTCTGGTTGGGCCACTACATCGTTGAATGGACCTTTTTTTGAGAACTTTATAGGGACTGTACCACTTGATATCATCTTATTCTCTGAGGTGGGATGGATAACTAGGACAGATTCCTCAATGGAAAAAGACCTGGCTACCACTTGGCTAATATGCAGGGATTTTTAATGTTGTTGTGCTATACCCAGGTGATGTTTGACAATTTCCCTCATAGCAGCCATATGTGATTTTAACTTCTGGGCTGTCTTGGAAATGGGTAATATGACTTTTTCTCTCTCCTCCTGGTTCTTTTTCAACATATTAGTATGTCTTGTGGTTCTCAACCATATAGTAACTAAAAGGGTGAACACCCTAGAGAAGCTTGAGGAGGTTTGCTAACTGCAAAGAGAGCCCACAAAATCATAGATGACCAATTCCTCCCATTAGCCTCCACAAACATGTTTCTAATAGGCCAATGATGTCCATTGATTTTCTGTAAAAGGTGTCCAAGGTTGGTGAGTAAATGGCCAACCAATAAAATGCCCTCTTGCCACACAGCCTATAACGAACAGGGCCAGCAAATCAAGTGTAGTTGTAATGATGTAATAAAAGTAGTATCTATAATGGGCTGGACTCAGGAGAACCATAAGATATGTTTAAGCCAATGAAGGAACTAACACCTATATACTGTATATGTAGCTTGGGATACTAACCAATCCAAAATACTCATAGGTTTTGTAATCGATATTGTGACTGCTGCTGGAAGAAGCTTCGTTTTGCTTCCTAAAACGTTCTACTGTCTGCACAGCATTGCGAGCTATACATAGCTCTTGCTGGAGAAATTTGCATTCTTTGCCGCTTTCTGGAGGAGGCGGAGCCAGCCCGCAGCACGTGACGGATCACGTGACTTCACAGGACCATTTCAGGAGCCGTGAGTTACCCTCGCGGCGATAAGCCCGGCAGCGAAAAGGGCGCTGCATTTCTGTTAGGCTGTTGGGCGGTTGAAGGGTGAATGGGCAAAGATAAAACCATCACGCTTCTCTGCTTCGGTCGGTAGTGCAAGAGTGTGGTGAGTACCTAGTTGTCCGTGCTTTACATCGCATAGAAGCCACTTGTGGCTATTATATCTGTTCCTAATTGCTTGTGCATTGTAAAAATGAAACGAGGCTTCAACTCTTTAAAAACAGGAATGCCTCCTGCTACTGCTGCTCTCTTTACGAATAGCATTCATGCCGTGCCAAACGTGGCTGCGGAAACTCTGAGCAAAACGAGATTGAGTTCAACTCCTCGTGTGAGGACTCAAAAAGCGATGTCCAAAAGTAAAGCTGTGTTATCCGATGGGATGGACATTCGATCTTTTTGTTCTAAATCCACTTATGAGATTCCCTGTGATTCTAATAACAGGGATAACAATTTGAAAGCAAACGACTGTCTGGTTGAATTTATTGCAGCTATAAAAAAGGACTCTCCACATGGACAACAAAATAAGAATAGTGTAATGGAGGATGTTTTGACGGGAGATGTTGCAAAAGCTGTCTCTTCAACTGAACCTATAGTAAAGTTTGCCAAAGAAAATGTCTCGCTTACAGATAGCATTTTGCTTAATAACGTACTGACTGGTGCCAGTGTGCCGTGTGATAAGATAGCTTATAGTCCTGTTATATCTATAAGTGATGCATCAAACTTTAAGACATTTATTTCGGATGAGGGCGAGGTGCCAGTAATTGATCTTGACATAAATGCCTCTGGTTTACTAAATCACACTCTACCTGAAAATCTTTCCAAATCCCCCATCTTGTTTACGAACATCAGTGTGTCAAATTCTGTAGCGAATCTATCCTTTTTAGCTCCAACTCCACGGAAAGTACCCTCACACAATATGCCAGAGTTTGGATGGCCAGAATCACAGAGTGTAAAAATAGGATTTGCGCTTACCTCTTTGAATACGGCTATTATAGCGTTAGCAAAGCTGTTTGAAGTTTTAGTCACAAAAGCCGATGCACACTCAGATCAACTAAATCAGCTATTAGCTGAACAACTTGTACATTCTAACAAATTGACTGGTTTAGAGCATGCGGACTCCATCTCTAAAAAAAAGAAGTCTGTAATGTCTCAAACCTCGGCTCAAGTGTCATGTAACTTTCAACAAACATATCAACCCATACCAAGCTTTCCAGCACCTATAGTTGACCCTTCTATTCCCATAATCCAAACTTTAGCTAAACAGCAAAAAAAAACACCATACCCATTGTTTGATGTCAACACAAGTTTAGCTGATCAAGTGAAAACAGGGCTGAATAAAGCTGTTTCTCAACCAAAAAAGACAAAAAACATCAAATCTGTGACTAAATGTGCTTCACAAATTAAATCTTTTGTGAAGAACCTGTCTATACCAGCTGCAACCACTTTGGCTGCCGCTAAAGTAATATCAAAGAAATATGCTCTTCAGGCACAGTCAAAGAAAGTGAGATCAAATCCAGTGGTAGTTCCCCCAGTTGTAGACCATAGTCCCCTAAATGAGCTGATACGTGTGGCTACTGACGTGTCTAAAAATAACTCCAAAAATCGGACACCCAGTGACTTTACTCTTACACCTGCTACTTTGTCAGGAACGGGGGTCAGGGATGTACGGCTTAAAGAATTAAGGCAAGCAATCGATGACTATATGGTAGCCAAACCTGCTCTTAAAAGTCTAACTTTCGCACCTTGTGAAACGGCTCTTGTTCATAAACCTGTTACGACGTTGATACAATCACCTCAAACAGCAAGTTCACAAGCTCCTATTAAAGTGAGCACACTACAAGCTGTGTCTCAGGCATCAGCCGTTAACGCACAAAACACCCCGGTACCTGAGCCCTTGTCTGCTAGTGACATCGAAAGGTTGATTCAGTCTTCGTTAATTAAATTCCTTGAGACTCCTCCCACGACCCAAGATAAAGTCTGTCCACCAGTCCAACCAATTTTGAACCCGCAGCCTCAGGTTGATACCTCAAAACGTGCGCGCATCTGTGCAAAGCGGCCAGCGATCCATGCTTTAACACTTAGTTGTTTGCCTGTACCTGTCAAGCAATATAACTTGAATCGTGCATCGGTGCTAGCTATATTTAGTGAGATTCCTGAGCTCGATGATATTGGGACGGTTGACATCGAGCTCGTTGAATTTGTTAACAACTCTAATTGGACTGCGTCAACTCTCTGGATTAATTCAAGGATTGTAGTAAATACACTCTGGTCTGTCAAATCACAATTGTTGGATCTGGGTTTCTCTCTTCAACTTAAATCTGATTTATTAGACTCTTCTGTACATCTACAACAATTGGCTAACTTAAAACAAACACCAAACAAAAATCAAGCGCTGTCTCATCCTGCATGCACTTGTGAGTTCAAAATCAATCAACGTTAGCATACTGAAATTACAGAATCTTGTCTGTCATTTGTAAGCTGGAATTCGAGAGGGAATAGACATCTGCTAAATAATGGGAGTGTACAGCTATCAGAGCACGACGTAATCATGATACAAGAGTCATGGTTTACTAGTGTTCCCACATGGAACAATTATGATGTCACTATGATACCAGCTGAGAAGGGTCTTTGGGGACGTCCTACTTCTGGTTTATTGACAGGGGTGAAACAGACCGCGGGTCTGAAAATTGAACCTTGGTTTTCTCCAAACGCTTTCCTACAGATGACAAAGATCGGTGGCAAGGGCTTTGTGGGTGCCGCTATCAATGTATACTGGAACCCGTCGCGCATTTCTGATGAGTGTTTCTTGGATTCTGTGGTTAAGGCTATCGATATTGTGATGCTCGAGGGCTTGTCTCATTTTATTATTCTTGCTGGTGATTTAAATCTGCATTGCCTAGGCCCTTCAGGTAAATTGGAAAAAAATCGCTTGAGTAAGTGGTCAATTTTAGTCAAATCTCGAAATTTGTTCATGTTAAATGGTGCCTTCCCGCAAGACATGCCACCAAGATCTACTTGGCATCGTGCTAACAGTGAGGGCATCATTGACTTTATGTATGTTAATGCACAGATGTTTAATAAGGTAACAGCATTCAAAATAATTGATTCAGACATGAGCGACCATAATATGCTATGTATGCTTCTGTCTGTAAATGTTAGCATTAACCAACTAAAACCTTTCTTTCTTATGGGCTCGCATACCGTAAATCCGGCTAGAAATAGATTAATATGGACCGAGTCTTCGTTGGGAGCCTTTAGGACACATTACTATGCTCAACTTAATGATGAAGCATCCCAAAACTCTCTGCCAGTTACACCATATTATGACCTAATGCAGATTTTCCAACCGGGGTCCATCAAACAGAAAGTGAAACAAACCCCCCATCTGCACATATTTGATCACCAAATTAGACTTGAGAAAGCTAGGGTACGTTCTGAGAGGAGAGTAGCCCTTAAGCTCACCTTGCATATGCGACAAACTGTTCTGTCCCGCATCAAAACTAAATATAGAAATTGGGCAAGAGGAAGGAGGGCAAAGCTTTACCAAACTGATGGAATTAGCATATTAAAAACCTTGGCTTCAAAGAATACTGCTCAGTCATGGAACATCATAAATCAAGTGACTGCAGGGCATCAGGTGGCGGTTCAGTCAAATGATGTGTCTGAAGCAAGGTGGATACAGCACTATGCAAAACTATTTGCTGAACCTCCGGTGCACTCCTCTAAAATCTCATTTGATACTCTCCCTCCTTTCTATATACATTTTGACAGAGAAGACATCATGTATTTTATCAAGCGAGCCAACAATTCCAGAGCCCCAGGCCCGGATGGCTTATCCAATGCTCACCTTAAACGGTTTCCGGACATCTGGGCGGATATCCTTTGTCTCGTATTTGATCATGTCAATACCTCACAGAGAATTCCCCTGTCGTGGAAGCAATCTATTGTTGTCCCGATTTATAAGAAAGGTGAACGGGCCAACCCAACAAGTTACAGACCGATCTCTCTTTTGGATGTCCCGGGTAAGATCTTTTCTCAGCTGATTTTGCGCGAGCTGAAAAACTGGACAAAAAAATGCCTTAAGAGAGATCCTTTCCAATCAGGTTTTGTAAGCGGACTTGGCACACTTCCTAACATGATCACATTAAACATGTTGAAGTCGAAATATGCACTCAGGAAGCAACCTTTATATTTTGCGTTCATTGATTTTCGCTCAGCTTTTGATTCCATTAACAGAAACTTATTATTTTATAAGTTAAAAGTTTTTGGTTGCCCTTCTTCTCTCTTGTCAATTATCATTCAACTACACACGGACACGTCCATGCGTGTTAGGCTCTCTTTTGAAGGTCTTCTATCCTCTTCCTTTTCAACGTTTCTGGGACTCAAACAGGGGTGCAGTTTAGCATCGATATTATTCAATCTGTTCATATTGGATATGGGGAGTTATTTCGTGCATACTTTATCGGATGCTCCTGAACTTGGTGGTCAGCGCATACCATGGTTGCTTTATGCGGATGACCTTGTTTTAATATCGCAAACTCCTAGAGGTCTCCAGAACTTGCTGTCTGCATTGTCTAACTATTCTAAGGAGAACCAACTTCTAATCAACTTGGAAAAATCTCAGATTCTAGTCTGTAAGTCAAGAGGGAAAGCTAAGAGCTTAAACATAGTGTGGTATTTACAACAACAACCAATAGAAATTGTGTCAGAATACAAATATCTGGGTCTATACATGCAAAATACCATCATCGATAATAGACACTTGACTGTGTTACAGTCAAAACTGTCAATGCTGCTGTCACAGGCGAAAATACTCGTTTATAAGTACGGGAAATTTACACTGAGGCATTTGTTTATGTATTATGAGCAAAAAGTCATCCCCATCTTGTTATATGGTGTAGAATCCAAGCTGTATTCTAATGACCAAGCTTGGGATAAACTTGAGGCCACATTTTGGAGAAAGGTTTTAAATTTGCCAAACTGCCTACCTTTGCCTATGCTGCGTTTTGAACTAGGGCTCAATTCATTATCTAGCAGGGTCAAATGGAGACTGTGTTCTTTCTTTCGGAAATGCATTCTTGGTGGTGGTGAGAACAATATAATGAGTACGATTGCTGGCTACTTGACCTCCTCCGGTTTGGCCTTTCCTAGTCAATGGCGTGGCTTTGTATTAAATGCTATGTCTGAAGCTGATATATCATTACAGCTGCTGATGGAGAACCCAATTCGTGCTAAAACAAAATATTATCAATGGGAGTGGATTCAGAACTACGAACGCTGCAGACAATACAAAGATTTTAATTCTAAAATCTTTGGTATTAAATGCTTGGGTCAAGCGCCAAGTTATCTACTAAAATGTCCCTCTGCGAAAATTCGGTCCAAGTTCTTGCGTTTGAGAATGAACTTGTGGCCTACGAGAGAAGTGTTGGTGAGACGGAAGACTATTCCTCCTGAATTAAACTTTTGTCGGTTTTGTAATCATCACAGTGTCAAAGAGACTTTACAACACGTGATAGTTGCATGCCACGCTTTGGAAGACATACGGGCAAAACACTTTACGAATCTGTTAAATGTGCACATGCAACGGGACGATTTGGAGATATGGAATGCTCTAATCAACAGTACCAGATTTTCGGTTATAAAGGCACTGGTGCACTTTCTAGAACATATATTACCTTGTGAACTTATTCTATGAACAGTCATACTAATAATTGGTTGAATGCACATGAGTTGATGTGGTTTTCTATCTTTTGAGATTGTTTTTAATAGGGTAACTTGTGCTGAAGTAATTGTATCATTCTGCAAACTGTGGTATTTGTTGTTGTTCAGCTTTCTTTTACTATATGTCCTTAAGTGTATGCTAACCATGTATTGGGATCTTTTTATGGAATTATCATGTAATTTTGAAAAGTTGATTCTATTCAGCTATAACAAAATAAAAAAAAATAAAAATATATTGTACTAGGACATCATTTATGATGTGTTTTTGATTTAAAAACCACTCACACTCATTGTAATTACTGAGAGCTGTTTGTAAGCTACCCAGGTTCAGATTCTGTTTTGGAATAAAGCTGGAGTTTCTGTGCATTTTGAGTGCTTCATTATTGTGCATTATTTGTTTATGGTATTGCCTATTTGGGCCCTCCTGTACACTTGGTAGCAGAGGATGGTTCCCTATGAGTTTTGTAGACTGTCGAGGCTTCCTCGCTGCATTGCCCTTGGACGGAGAGGTTGGCCAGAGGAGAGCGGAATAACACGCACCTGAGAAGAGATGTTGCCAGGAACCCCCATTGATGCAAAGACCTGCCTCGTCTTGCCAGGGTGGAGCAGGCAGATAGAGGAGTCTCAATGCCAAAGACCCTAGGGGTATCCTTCGATGTGAGTATAAACTCTGCATAGCAAAACAGGGAGTTTTGGGTTTTTGTGTATTATTGATTTTTGAGATATTTTGAGATATTGAGAGATTGCAAGCTTCTGATGAGGGTCAGGAAAGTCCACGTGGTAAGCCTCTTTTATGGGCAGAGATATAAAAGAGAAGGATCCCCTGCATATAATGGGAAGGCAGCTGTATTTTTGTTTTGTGTTAAGGATTGTTGCCGCCATTTTATTGTGTTGTAGAGGTGTTTTGTAAGTAGAAGGGTGAATTTGTGTTGTTAATAAGGGAAAGATTTTTAGGGTGGGAGCAGCATTTTTGTGGTGTTGCTCCGGAGATAGATTTTGTGGCATGCGGGACGTGTGGTTTGAAGAAAGGAGCGAGCTGGTTAATATTGGGGAGGAGTGTTAAAAGAGAGAAAGGGTGAGCAGTATTTATCTACTATTGGTAAGTTGAGTTTTTATATTGTTATAATGTTGGACACACCCATTGTTCATTTGTGTAAGTCACTTCCCAGATATAAAAACAAGATACTCAAATACCACATTCAGTGGGTTAAAGATACAGCTGGCTAGATGTTTAGGCCTAGGCCTCAAGATGGTACTCATTCAAAGAGATGCTGCAACACATGTGCACATATTTACATGCCACACATTAGGGAAAACAATTACGGAACAGATACTCCAATTAGGGAAAATGTTTGAGGAAGAGGTAGAGGAACCAAGCATGAAAGAATGGATGCTCAACCAGCATGAAGAAGGGCGAAGGCTGCCACGGGTACACCAGCTCCTCCTCCTCCCCTGACCAGTGTTCTGCCCCCACTTTACAGGGACAATATCCATGAAAAGCTGCTGCAGGGTATAACAACCCCAAATATTTGCCCTCAGCTTATAATGATGACAACATGAGATGGAAAAAGGTGAACAAAGAGCATTACCATTATAGGTAGAATATGGCATGCACTGTAGTTTGCAAAAGACAATAACACAAGCAGAGGAAGCAGGTCAAAGATTGAGGGGCATCCAGGCAGAAAAGGATGGAACAACAACTGTGTCGATACATGGATAGGAGGACAAATAATACTCAAACTTGATGGAAAAGGCATAGACGATTCTAAAGAAAAGGAGTTACAAGAAGGAACCAGACAGGCGATAGAAAAAGAGAAGAAGAAAGAGAAAGAAAAAGTGAAGAGAGAAAAAGAAAGGAAACAAGAAGAGGGGAGAGAGAGGGAACAATGTCAAAAGGAAGTCAATGACTGTTAGGGAGAATTCTCATAAATGGTTGATTTCCCTTACCTAAAGAGCCCCCCCAGCAGCTTTGCTGGATTTCCAGGATTTATTTTTTTCACCTGGTAAGAGTGTGTGCCTTTTTCCCACTCTTACATGTGTTTTGGTATGTGTATTTCTACTTTCTGCGTGATCTTGGGCATGGGAGCCTCACCTACTCCATGTGCACCAATTTTTGTGTGTGTTACACAGCACCTCAAGTCGAGTGACACAGGGTTGTGTTTGAGACTTCCCACTGACTCAATTATTCTGGGGCTGACTACTGTCCCCCAGAAACAGGTAAAGTTGCCATTAACTTTATATAGTCACTTTAAACCACAGACCCAGTACACTTCATCTTACATGGAGTACTGGAACGGGTAAACTCTTACCCCTTTTTGTCTGTGCCTCTTGGAGCCTTGTTTCACTCCCTTAACATTAAGACTTGGCTGGTAGCAGTGGTATCTACCCTAACTTTTCTACCGCGCTTCTCTTACAAAATGCGGTAATGTTTTAGGCTACTATATTTGCCTCGAACATAAAACCCGCTTGACCATATATGTTTTATTTTGGCTCTGGCTGGGTTTAGTCACCATTTCTTTTTGTTAAAGTCTTTCTCGTGTTTTTCTCTGTGTGCCAAACTGGGGATGACTCCTATGTTTGCTGTCTTTTCGCGGGCTTCTGCACAGAAGCCCTCCTTAAGGCGCCTGATAGTCTGTGTAGGCAGGGTGTGAGGGAGGGATCTTCAGACCCCTGCCATGGGTTCCCTTGGTAACCCAAGTCGCACTCTTGTCTGATTGGCTAAGGGTACTGGCCTTGCCAGGCCAGCCACACTGCTGTGTAATTGACAGCCAGGCTGTATGAATGGGGGAAAACTGCATAAAAAGCAGGTCTCTGTGACTGGAAGAGCAGAGTCGCCACTGGAACAAAAGAAACAATGAGGAACTGGAAGAAGTGCACCCCTGAAACGACTGAACCGCCCGGTGAAGCCCTGCTGCAGGTCCGAATCTCTAAATCCGACGGTAGAGAAGATCCTCCAGGAAACTTTTTCCCTTGAGCTGGTGGGACCAACCAGTTCGCCCAAACTACAAGCCAGGACCCCTCCTCTGATCAAATTCGCTGTACAGAGCTACAGTGGGCTGGAGAGCCAGGAAGGTCGGACCCTGCTTGGGTTTTAAGGAGCAAACCTTTTACTCGTTGTTTGGCGCTGCTGCTGGTTTCAGTGCAGGTCCCTCCAGTCTTCCTACTTCTGCTCAGTCCGACAGTCACTTCAGGAACTGTCAGCCTGCAGGAACTACCAGGAACGTCTGCCTCAGCTACAGCCCCCTCTCCGTTTTAAGGTACTGTGCAAATCCAGTTGTGCGTGTCGCTCAGCCGCGGTGAAAGTGTTTGAAATCTTTCTCCTATCCGAGGGCTTGTCCTTCTCTTCGAACTATCTTTTCTACCAACCAACCTCGGACGGAATCTTTGCCACAAACTTTACCGCGAACTACCCTGAACTGTGTGATCTTGAGCAAAAGACTTTTGACCTACTGACTTTGGCCCTAAGCCTTTTCTAGCTACTCTCCTCACTGTAGCTTCTCTTGTTCAACTGCTCAGAATACGTACCTGTTGGTTTTGCCTATTTTCTAATAACTTTGGCTTTCCCTCCCTTTTAAATTGCTGGAGTGGCATTTTCCTCCCACTTCATTTTGTGAGCTTAACTTGTCTGGAATTTAAGGGAAGTGGTGTGGTGTATTTATGATTGGGATGTTTGACTTGCTTAGAATAGTGAAATGTTATAGAACTGTTGAGTAAATAAATATATATTCTTTTACTTAGAAACCTTGAGTTACTGTTTGCCTGAATCATAGTAATTGCTGTCCTTTGTGTAACTATTTATACTACTCACTTACTCTTGAGAGAAGTCTGGCTGCTCTGCTACTGTTACCACTATAACTGTGTAGTACAGGCTTGTACCAAAGGTGAAATTGTACTGTCACTTGTAGTCTTAATTGTGTGTAGTGTTCCCAAAGGGTACTGCACATAATTCTGCCTAACACTGGTGTACAGCGGTGAGGATAAAAGTATAGTAATTATCCTTAGAGTGCTGCTATTACCTTGGATCAACTAGCCACAAGGCTAACATCACGAACAAGCAACAATAATCATGTCTGATATGGAAAGCCATAGTCAGGAGACCCTCCTGAGTACACTGCTGATTATTTAAGAACCATGTGTAAAAAAAGGAAACTCTCTGCCAAGGCAAAACGATTGAATTAGTTGAAACGTTGTTAAAGAGTCAAAGTCTAGGGAGTGGGTCTGAAATACCTGGCTCTCTAGCAAATGTGGATAGTATTGAGGATGAAACTATGTCTATTAATGATGAGTTGGAAGGGGAAGATGTGTCTATTAATGTAGGCCTCTCTGGCCCCTTGCCTGCTCAGCAACCTCAACCCTTATCCACTGGGACCCCCACAGGTCCTACACTCAGTCGTGAATTCATTGCTCTAGAGAAAATGAGGCTTGAACAGGAATTCAAACGTTTAAATGCTCAAACTGAACAGAAACACCAAGAACTTAAGCTCAGAGAAATGGAGTTGAATCATGAACTTGAAATGAAAAGATTGTCTCTTGAAAATGCTTCTCTCCCAGAGTCTTCTAGGTCTTCCAGTCCTAAGAGACCCTGTATGCCTAAAGAAATTGTGGGTATGTATGAGGTTAAGCTTGACATTTTAGATTGGTTGGCAATGGTTGAATATAACCATGATATTCAAGGTCTCACAGGGAATCAATTGCTTCCCTGGATCTTCTCTAGGCTACCCACTGTTGCATCTAATGTTGTGATGGAGTTGGGGGAGGTGGATAGGATGGATTATGAGTGTCTGAAGCTAGCTGTAATTGCGAGATTCGGGAAGACCCCTTCCCAGTACCTTAAGAGGTTTAGGACCCTCACAAGGTATGATAATACCTTTTCGGCTACCTGGGTATGTGAATGTTTGAAAGACTTAGATGGTTGGATTAAGGATTACAGAGTAACCACTTATGAAGGAATGAGAAATATTGTTATGTTTGAGTCTATTTTTGATGTCTGCTCTCCTGAGCTCAGACAACACTTGGCTGATTCTAAGGAGATAGATCCAAAGAGGCTAGCTAAGGCTGCTGACTTGTGGGTTGCCAACAGGGCTACTCACAAGGATTCTGGGGCTACTCAGTAAAAGGATGAGGAGAAACAACCAAAGAAATACAACAAAGAGAATTCTAATACCTCCTATCCAAAAGAGGGCCACAAACAGCAACATAAGGGTAAACCACAAGGGAAACCAAATCAGGCTAGTGCACCATCCAGACCCAAACCAGATGTAGGTCTGAACAAACCCCCATTCATCAAAACATTTGGGAAATGTTATGTTTGTGGGTCAACTGACCATGTGAAAGGGGATCCCAGATATAAGGGTAAACCTTCAGGGGTCCACACTGTCTCCTTAGCCTCTCCCCAGAGGAAGAAGTACCTTTGACAAGTGGAAACTTTCACCTACTGGCTGATGAACCCATGAGAGTCTCAGCCAGTGTTTCTTTAGTGTCCCTGGGCTTGTGGGAACAACAGAATTTAGATATCTATAATTCCATCCCAGATAATACTAAAGAGTATTATAAAGATAGTGTTCTTGTGAATGGCCAGGAAACCCCTGCCATCAGAGACAATCGAGCCAGCATAACTGTGGTGGATGAATCATTTTTCAAGGTGGAGGATGTTGATAAGGCACCCAAATGCCTCACCAAGTTAGTGGAGACCCTGTGCAAATGCTTCCCCAGTTACCAGCTCTCATCCCGTGTAATTATATGACTGTCAAGATACCTGTTAGTGTGCAGAGTGAAGTGCTTGGGAGAGTCCTGTTGGGTAATGACCTTAAAGCTCATGGAGTTGTGTCAATCACCCCCAGGCCTCCCAGTAAAAGGAAACAGGAGCTCACAAGGTCTGCAAGGGAGAGAACCTTGAGAGGCTCGCCAGAGGAGATGATGGAAGAAAATATCACTCCCACTTCACAGGAGTTGCTCACTGCCATTTCTAGAAAAACAGAGGCAAAGGGGAGACCCAAGACTGCCAGGAAAAGGTCAGACAGCACACCTGTGCTACCAACAAGGACATCACCAAGATTGTGCAAAGTCACTCCTGTGATTACTCCACCTGCTGAGGCAGAGTGTGAGGTGCAATCTTGTGTGGTTGAACCAGCATCTGAAGAATCAGATCTGGAGGAAGACACTGTTTTAGTTGGAGATCTTGACCCTGTTGAACATCCTGAGCTGCAGTCTTTACTGGCAGAAGGGTGACCCAACAGGGCAGACTTTAGCAAAGGACAGAGAGAGTGTCCCACTCTTGAAAGTCTTCGACAACAAGCTGCTAACCAACTTGATGGGCAAGTAGTTGGAAAGCACAGGTTAAGCTGGGAAGATGGCCGCTTCTACAGTGAACCAACTGAGTCTACCCCTGGGTACTGTAAAATAATTTTAGTGCCCCTTGCTAACAGACTCCAGTTCCTACAGGTAGCCGACAAGATACCTTTGGCTGGTCACTTGAGTTTCAAGAAGACCAAGGAAAGGCTCTCTCTCTACTTCTACTGGCCTAAGATGGGTTCAGAAGTGGACAAATTCTGTAGGATCTGTCACACTTGCCAAACCTCTGGCATGAGTGGAGCCAAGAATGTGGCACCCCTGGTGCCTCTCCCAGTGGTGGGAGTTCCTTTTGAGAGGGTGGGCATTGACATTGTCGGTCCCCTTGACCCTCCCACTTCTTCAGGGAACAGTTTTATCCTGGTTGTAGTAGACCATGCTACAAGATACCCAAAAGCCATTTCTATGGGAACTGTTACGGCTCAGGCTGTGGCTAAAGCTCTATTTGGTATTGTTACCAGAGTAGGGTTTCCTAAGGAAGTGATATCCGACAGGGGATCCAATGTTATGTCCCACTACATGCAAGCCATGTGGAAAAACTGTGGTGTCACTTACAAGTTCTCTACAGCCTACCATCCACAGACACATGGACTGGTATAGAGGTGTAATTGTACTATGAAGAGCATGATAGGTGCTTTATAGGAACCCCTTAAGAAAAAAATCAGACCTTCTACTGCCATGCCTTCTCTTTGCATATAGAGAAGTCCCTCAGGAGGGAGTTGGTTACAGTCCCTTTGGGCTTCTCTATGGCCATCCAGTCAGAGGCCCATTGGCCATGATCAAGGAGGGGTCGGAGAGTGCTCCTTCCCCCAAGCCAGTCAGAGTGACTGACTATGTGATAGGTCTCCGGAGGAGTATGTCACGCATGATGGCAGAAGCAAGTGATAACATAAAAGCAGGTCAGGCTCTGGTCAAACATTGGCCAACAAGGCAGAGGGCTTTGCAGGACAAGTGGATGGGACCCTTCAAGGCTGTGGGCAAACTTGGAGAGGTGAACTATCTGGTGGACTTAGGCAGACCTAAGGAGGCTCCCAGAGTCTTTCACACCAACCGTTTAAAGGTTTATGTCTCGAGACCAGAAGTAGGAGCTTTGCTTCTAGCTTCAGCTCAAGAGGAAGAGGAGAGTGAACCTCTACCTGACCTCCTCAGAGGCCAACCTTTACATGAACAGATAGAAGGAGTTAATCTCTCTCCTCAGCTGACTTCTGAACAATAAGAAGAGTGCAAAGTTCTGTTGACCAGTGTGCCTCCCTGTTTTCACTATCACCAGGCTTGACCCCTTCGGGCCAGCATGATATTCTCACTGGTGAATGTTTACCTGTCCAAAGCAGGGGTTACAGAATGTCAGAACATGTTAGATCCCACTTCAAAGGAGAGGTCAACAAGATTATTGATCTAGGGGTTATAGAGCCCTCTACAAGCCCATGGTCTAGTCCAGTTGTTCTAGTACCAAAGGCAGGATCCAAGGAGTTGAGATTCTGTGTGGATTATAGATCTCTAAATGCAGTCACTAAGACTGATGCCGATCCTTTGCCATGGACAGATGAGCTGGTGGATTGACTTGGTTCAGCCAAGTACCTCAGTACATTTGACCTAACCTCAGGCTATTGGCAAATAGCACTGACAGACCATGCCAAAGAGAAAACTGCATTTTCTACCCCAGAAGGCCTCTACCAGTTTAAGGTAATGCCTTTTGGACTAAAGAATGCACCTGCTACATTTCAAAGGATGGTTAATCAAGTTCTGAATGGGAAGGAGGACTTCTGCATGGCATACTTGGATGACATTGCAGTGTTCAGCCCTACATGGAAAGAACATATTGATCACCTTGGATATGTTTTGCAGGCTCTTGAGCAGGCCCATCTGACCATAAAAGCAAGCAAATGTCAAATTGGTCACAGTAAAGTGGTCTACCTTGGTCATGAGGTAGGAGGAGGTGAGATAAGGCTATTGCCCAGCAAAGTACAAGCTGTGCAAAACTGGGCCACCCCTACTACTCAAACCCAAGTCAGAGCTTTCCCAGGTCTCACTGGGTACTACAGGAATTTCATAGAGAACTATGGGACCATATACATCCCCCTTGAATGTGATCTCGTCTCCAAAATTCCCTAAAAAGGTTAGATGGAATGAGGAGTGGATTCAAGCTTTTGAAAGCCTGAAGAAAGCCCTTTGTCAAGCTCCAGCCATAAAAGCTCCTGACTATCACCAACCCTTCATTGTGCAGACAGATGCCTCCAATATAGGTATAGGTGCAGTCCTTAGTCAACTGGATGAGAAAGGTAGGGAGCACCCCATTTGCTTCATCAGTAGGAAACTGGAGGAACCTGAAACAAGGTGGGCAACCGTAAAGCGTGAATGCTTTGCCATTGTGGGGAGTCTGAAGAAGTTAAGACCATACTTGTATGGATCTACTTTTGTGATTCAAACTGACCACCAACCCTTGAGATGGTTAATGCAAATAAAAGGGGAAAACCCAAAACTGCTAAAATTGTCAACCTGCCTGCAAGGGTTTGATTTTACCATTGAGCACAGAGCAGGATGTCACCACCAAATTGCTGATGGTCTCTCTAGGATGTTTATAACCGAGTAGAGCTAGAGATTCATCCAGGAGTAGATTAAATCCTCCTGTCCCTTAGTCTGGGGGTGGGGAGGGCGAGTGTTAGGGAGAATTCTCATAAATGGTTGATTTCCCTTACCTAAAGAGTCCCCCAGCAGCTTTGCTGGATTTCCAGGATTTCTTTTTTTCACCTGGTAAGAGTGTGAGCCTTTTTTCCCACTCTTACATGTCTTTTTCTATGTGTATTTATACTTTCTGTGTGATCTTGGGCACTGGAGCCTCACCTAGTCCATGTGCACCACTTTTTGTGTGTGGTACACAGCACCTTCGGTGCAGTGACACAGGGTTGTCTTTGAGACTTCCCACTGACTCAATTTTTCTGGGGCTGACTACTGTCCCCCAGAAACAGGTAAAGTTGCCATTAACTTTATATAGTCACTTTAAACCACAGACCGAGTACACCCCATCTTACATGGAGTACTGGAAAGGGTTAACTCTTACCCCTTTTTGTCTGTGCCTCTTGGAGCCTTGTTTCGCTCCCTTAAAATTAAGACTTGGCTGGTGGCAGTGGTATCTACCCTAACTTTTCTACCGCGCTTATCTTATATAACTTGGTAATGTTTTAGGCTATATTAGCCTCGAACAATTAACCTGCTTGACCATATATGTTTTATTTTGGCTCCGGCTGGGTTTAGTCACAATTTCTTTTTGTTAAAGTCTTTCTCGTGTTTTTCTCTGCGCGCCAAACCGGGGATGACTCCTTTGTTTGCTGTCTTTTCGCGGGCTTCTGCACAGAAGCCCTCCTTAAGGCGCCTGATAGTCTAGGCAGGCAGGATGTGAGGGAGGGATCTTCGGACCCCTGCCATGGGTTCCCTTGGTAACCCAAGTCGCACTCTTCTCTGATTGGCTAAGGGGACTGGGCTTGCCAGGCCAGCCACCCTGCTATGTGATTGACAGCCAGGCTGTACGAATGGGGGAAAACTGCATTAAAAGCAGGTCTCTGGAACTGGAAGAGCAGAGTCGCCACTGGAAAGAAAGAACCAACGAGGAACTGGAAGAAGAGGACCCTTGAAACGACTGGAACGTCTGGTGAAACCCTGCTGCAGGTCCGAATCTCTAAATCCGACGACAGAGAAGATCCTCCAGGAAACTTCTTCCCTTGAGCTGGTGGGACCAACCAGTTCACTCAAACTGCAAGCCAGGACCCCTCCTCTGGTCAAATTTGCTGTACAGATCTACAGTGGGCCGGTTAACCAGGAAGGTCGGACCCTGCTTGGGTTTTAAGGAGCGCACCTTTTATTTGTTGTTTGGCGCTGCTGCTGGTTTCTTCCCTGGGTAGTGCAGGACCCTCCAGTCTTCCTGCTTCTGATCAGTCCGACAGTCGCTTCAGGAACTGTCAGCCTGCAGGAACTACCAGGAACGTCTGCCTCAGCTACAGCCCCCACTCCGTTTTAAAGTACTGTACAAATCCGGTTGTGCGTTTTGCTCAGCCGCGGTGAAAGTGTTTGAAATCTTTCTCCAATCCGAGGGTTTGTCCTTCTCTTCTCTTTGAACTATCTCTTCTACCAACCAACCTCGTCCGGAATCTGTGCCATGAACTTTACCGCAAACTACACTGAACTATGTGATCTTGAGCAAAAGACTTTTGACCTATTGACTTTGGCCCCAAGCCTTTTCTAGCTGATCTCCTCACCGTAGCTTCTCTTGTGCAACTGCTCAGAATACTTACCTGTTGGTTTTGCCTATTTTCTAATAACTTTGTCTTTCCATCTCTTTTAAATTTATTAAGTGCAATTTTGCTCCCACTTTATTTTTTGAGCTTAACTTGTCTGGAATTTAAGGGAAGTGGTGTAATGTATTTATGATTGGGATTTTTGACTTGCTTAGAATAGGGAAATGCTATACAACTGTTGAGTAAATAAATATATATTCTTTTACTTAGAAACCTTGAGTCAATGTTTGCCTGAATCATAGTAATTGCTGTCCTTTGTTTAGCTATTTGTACTGCTCACTTACTCTTGAGATAAGTCTGCCTGCTCTGCTAATACTACCACTATAACTGTGTAGTACAGGCTTGTACCAAAGGTGAAATTGTACTGTCACTTGTAGTCTTAATTGTGTGTAGTGTTCTCAAAGGGTACTGCATATTATTCTGCCTAACAATGACATCATTATTTCTAGGGCCAGAGCCAGCCCACATGCGGGTTCTACTTATCTCTGCCTTACTTCCGATTCCATCAATATCCTCATGAGCTGATTAGTATTTGCCCGGGAGGGATTATAACATTTGATGCCCCTCTGCAACTCTTCCACAAAGCGCTGAAGCTCCTCTCTAATATTTTGGAATCCCTTCAGCAGGTTTGACTAATAACTTGGCGTTCATAGCACATATACAGTGATGAGGTGTGGCTGTTGCTGCCCTTCCTCATCATTACCTGCTGGCACTTGCCTAAGAGGGACTTGGAGTACTTGATGGCCTCGCTCATATACCGTTCCTCCCATCGTCATCGACTGAGTATAAGAGGGAGGCACATTGATCAAAATATGCCCTACTGAATCTCCCTGTTCTCTCAGACCAGGGTGTCCAGGCACAGATGGTTCCAATAGCTGAGGTGCTTCCAATTGCGCACCTTCCAGTGCCTGAGGTCCCTGTTGGGGCTGTTTCTGTCCTGCTCTCACTGCCGCTCTCATGCTAGTAAAGAATTCAACAATATCCTCAGCCGATTTGCTGTCCTTTTCTTGGGCACAAGTGCATACTTTTATCTGTCACCTCTCTCGATCTCAAGTATATCATTTGCCCTTGCAATCATTAACTCCCCTTAACCCTCTAACCTTACAATCATGTTGTCATGCTCTTGCCTCCTCCAACCATGTCACAAACATGCCCCACTGCTTTCGGGTTACCCTTCCTTTTTGTTCTATCAATACTCATCTAGGAGCTCCCACATCATCTAAATGTTAAGTCCCTTCAATAGGAACCTACTTATTCTGTTGTGTCAAGTAAAGGCAAAAATCCCAAAATTCACAAGTAGCGCTATTAAAATGGGCAAGCAAGTAATGGGTGGTTGACACCTTTGAGGAATCCCCCGCCTGATTGGGTTTTTCTTTGCCCATCTCTTTCCCTACCTGGTATCCTCTCCCAGTTTCCAACTGTCCCGTAACACAGATGTCCTTATACCATTCATTATTTAACTCCACTACTTTGCAGTCCTGAGAAGGAAGGGGACTGATAACCAGAGACACTGCAGAGTGGGTCTGACTGGGATATGAGGCACTCAACCTACAGACATTCATCTATCCCTATTTAGTTGGGCTTCATATTCCCAATGTCCCCTTTTTATTGTTCCCTTTTCTAACAGAGCAACACAAATATAGATCGAACTGAGATGTTTCCTACGGATACCTTCTCTTTCCAGGGCCTGAATGCATTTGGTCAAATATCTAACATATATCACAACAAGCCTAACTCATTCATTAATCCCAGTATTTTCCCAAACCTATTTCAGGACAGAAGTAAGAAACAACTTCTAAAATCACTGCAATAAAACAGGCAAACAAAATGACTAGTAAAATGTACCCAAACCAGAACCGCCATCCCACTTTGGCCTAAACACTAAAGAAGTCCCCCCTTTGCTTGTCCATCACCATATTCTTCCCTTTGCAGCCCATCATGCATTTTCACCGGTTTGGTATCCTCCGTGTGATAGCCCTAGCTGGAGTTTCTAACAAGGACACCAGACATTATTCTGAGTGAACGCTATGGGTCTTCAGAAAGTGGTAGCCCAACGTCTGATTCTGTACCGCGATGAGCAACAGATCTGAACCATGGTACCATCTATTAATGTAATGGAAACTCAGCCAGATTTGTTCTCAGAGAGTGAACAGGCTAAGGTTTATTAGCTTTGCGTTCTTTCAAGAAAAATGATCAGAATCCCCTCCTAACCCCTGTGACGAATCGAGGGATTCGGCCACTTCTCCCCAGGGCTGAGCCTTACCTTGTGAGGTTTGGGTGGTGAGCCTGCTATGCAATACCCTCCTTAGTGGCAGAGGCAATCGAGCCCTCACCAGGAGAGATCCCCCCCCCATGGGATAAGGACTCCTGCTCCAATGAGGAACTCCATTCTCAACCCACTCAGAAACTCCATAATAACAATGTCAATCCTGTTGGGAGAAAACCGGAGGAATCCATGTTTATTTGTATTGTGATACTTTGACTAAAGACCAGTACCTGCCTGGTACTGAGATGAAAAAACCCCACAGAGCTATAATGAATACAACTGAAACAGAAGAAGAAGGACTACAGTGCTTCACTGGGAATGTCACAGAGCAACATCATAAACATGGGAGGAGAGAGAGAATGTCAGTGAGAGACCTGAGAGTTTCAAACCAGCTGGGTCAGAGAATCTGGAAACACAGAAAGAACGCAGCTGTCCATGCCAGTGAGCGGCAGGGTTGAGTTGCAATGCTGGAAGGACAGACTAACAAGAGTGTGCCAACTAGGTAGTCCCAGAAGGGATGTTCGATGAAGGTTGGAAGAGGGAAACCATAATGCTGAAGTGCGTGAACTGCACTGCTTACCAGACCGACTCGTGAGTGTCTGTCAACATGAGAGAAGACCCAAGAGGGAACCATGAGAAGGAATGGGTAGCCAAAAAGAGGAGAGAGAGGAAACCTCTTTTAGCCCCAATACCACAGTGGAAGGAAGGCATCAGAGAGAAGAAAGGAAGTGAACGCCAGAGCCGTCCGGCCAAGACATGGAGAACTGCAAAAGGAGAACACCGACCCAGTGATGCAGCCCTATTACACACAAGGTGAAGGGGAGTGTGGGAGATCGGGGAGCAAGGTGCCAGTAATGATTGGCATAATAGTGTGGGATGCATCACCCACTCATCCAAGCCCTGCAACATCACTGTGCCTTGCTGGCAGCAGAAACATCATAATGGCCACTGGAAAGCATGCTGCTCGCTAGAAATCACCATAAATTGCGCAGTGAAAACCTGAAAAATAGGCCACCATCTACTTTTGCCTATGTCAGTGAGCACAGGAGATCACTGCCAAAAACCACCATTGGGCTACCCACAAAGTAGCCTGAAACCACTTGGAAATAGAAATGCTGATTGAAAAAGAAACACAGAGCTGTTTGAAAATCCGTTTTATTGATTGTCAAAAATTGCTAAAATCATGGCTCACAAATCACCTAAATGATCCAATCTCTTTGTTGGGTGTTCCACATCATTTACTGCAAGAATGCACATCAATATAATGTCATAAATGTCATAAATGATCCAATCTCTTTGTTGGGTGTTCCACATCATTTACTGCAAGAATGCACATCAATATAATGTCATAAATGTCATAAATGATCCAATCTCTTTGTTGGGTGTTCCACATCATTTACTGCAAGAATGCACATCAATATAATGTCATAAATGTAATAAATGATCCAATCTCTTTGTTGGGTGTTCCACATCATTTACTGCAAGAATGCACATCAATATAATGTCATAAATGTCATAAATGATCCAATCTCTTTGTTGGGTATTCCACATCATTTACTGCAAGAATGCACATCAATATAATGTCAGCAAGAATCATATGTTCTCAGAACAAAATCCTATTTAAAGATACTTGATGGAAAGACAGCTGTCAAAATGGGTGTAGTACCGTTACTCGCCTCTGTCAGGTGCTGGCGATTTATAATTCTGACAGGAGAACTGGTGTTTCAGAAGTTAAATATGCCAAAGAAGAGAATTCCATCAAAATGCCATATAAGAGTGCCACACAGTGATTTCATGTTGAAAAAGACTTGATTTAAAGATATGTTGCTTATTTTAAGTTTATAAATGTATTTATTTTACAAGGAACTATGTTACAATTGATCAGAAATTAACCTGATGCAGTTAAAACTCCAAAAGGCTGGCTTCCCCTGAGAACCCTTCACACCTTGTCATTCCCACCAGATGGAGGATGTACCATTGGCATGCTAATCAAGAGGGGAGGAGATTTTCACTGCAGCCTGGAGAAAGGAACAATAGATGCCTTGGACTAAATAGTGAATGCTAATTTGGGTGTAACTGGCAACAACTGCTGGCAAGGAAACAAGACATGTGACCCTCTGAGTCAGCCAGCTCTGGGGGCGGACCAGACTGAGATGTGGATTTAACATTGGAATAAATGTATGTTTTATAAAAATGCTTATAACAAAGTGTACTGAACTGACAAAAATGTGAAACTTTGAGATTGTGAAAATGAAAAATTCACTCACAGTTCAAGACTAAGCTGGACTCCATGCGATGTTGTGCGACCAAACCCCGGAATTCATTCATATTGTAGATACTGTGTTTATGCTAGAAACATTAAAACTTACAGTAATATGCTCAGAGAGGATATGCATGTATCAAATTTGGTGCAGAAGGAATATTGAGAAACCCTCCAAAAGCGCAAAAATGTTGTCATTTCTGAACGCAAGGTCGTAGAAACATGGGATTTGAACAGAAATATACCTTAATCAATCTGTCATGTAATTATGTATTCTCAACAACTTGTGTATCTGGGAAATATGTGTTTTGGGAAAAATAGATTTTCTATGTAAAAGCAAAAGGGAGGGATTTCTTTTGGACCATAAACACAGCATCACTCTGACTCATTCTGACACGCTGATCCTTTCTCCAATCAGGGGATAGGTAATCCTCTAACCTATCAGATCCTTAGAGGGTTGGGCATTGTAGAATCAGCCTCACCACCCACTTTGGAAATACATAAATAGGGACTGTGAGGACAGATAGGACACACTCTTTTCCACTACTCAACTGATTTCTTGGCGCTGCACCCTGCAGAAAAATTCCAGACTCTAGACAGAGATCCAGACAACTCCAGAACCAAACTCTAGAACCAAACTCTAGAACCCTGAAGCAGAGGCCTAATCCAAAAACTGAACTCTTTGCAGCAATCCTCAGAATCTTTTGCAACCTGATTCTAACCCCTAAACTTCCAAGGGGGCATCTCAAAATCGAACAGCCTGGCTGAGCTGTTTTGCTGTTCTGGCCAAGAACCCTGTGCTAGAACCCAGATCCAGAAAGCAGATCTGTATCCAGAACCCATCAGATCCAGTCCAAGAGGCCATCCAGACCGCAGTGCAGTGCTGAGAGCAGAACCCAGAGTGCCTGAGACCTGTCCGGTGGCGAGTGAAGCCAAACCCTTGACCAGATCTTTGACGAGGCCCACTCCATTCTAAAGCCTAGGAGTGAGTATTTAGTCTAGAACTGTCCATAGTCATCTCTTAGTTTAAAGTAATACTATTCCAATCATTTCCACTTATCCAGAACTGCATTATAGAATCCTGTGTCCATCCTGAATTCTTCTCATTATATTGTTTGTGATAATTGTAGCAATAATCATCTTCGCGCTGATATTTTCTGAAGAGGGACAAGTGTTTTGATGGACAGAGATCAGAGCGGAGGCGCCCTGTTCTGGTGTCTGCCCATTGAGTGTCTTGCTTCTTCATAGCTCCTTAGTATAAGTTCATATTGATTCCGACTCTTTAAAGCGCGATCTGTCATTTTTTAAATCTTGACTTTATTTCTGACAAATCTACCTTCACAAAAACCTCTAACTTTTGAACCGCACGTCCTACAACCGAAATTTAAAGCTAATGTCCTAAGCTTTCCAATGAACCTAAAACAATATTCCAATTCATTATAGTTTTTCCATAATCGCGTTCCACGCACGCGGTAAAGTTGCCGCAAATAGCAATTTAGCTCCATTTCACCACTTGTCAAGATAGCTGTTTCTTGTTTTCAACTGATGAAATTCGTTTTCGATCTGATAATCATTCATGAATCATTGATAGTGTGACCTGAACCAATTCAAAGTAACTCTCACTAGTGCTGAATCTCCTTTAGTGAATTAAAATCATTTTAGCATAGTTTCCCATTCATTGCTATCCCATTCAAAAGTATTTTTGCCTGTTTTAAAATCATACCTGTTTTCTCTAAGCTTGCTTGGGAACTGGGATTGAACTGCATTTCCATCTCTTCATATTGCATAGAGGGGGAGTGAGTAGTCACAGGGGAAAAAGTGATCATATTGTCTTTTAATTGAAACCATATCAAGTTTATTTCTGTGTTGCATTTTCCCATCATTCATTTCCTTGAATCATATAAAGTATTTTCTGCTACCTTATCCTTTCTATTCCTACTCCAAACTGATTAAAGAGGGTCTTGATATTGTAATATTACCCATGGCTGCTCACTGTACATATTCATAAGTGTGCTATTCAGATATTATTTTATTCATAAAAGTGTGATAGATATTTTGTTCAATTCTTCAAATAAACCTTTTAATTTGCAAAACAAACCACCTTCTTGGCTCAGTGAGGTCGGGGAGATCCAAAGAGAGGGGCGTTATATAAGGGTTCATCATCCAGATTTAAAGAACTTTGACATAAAAATATATCAATAAGGACTTACATTGGGCATCCCAGACTAGGCATTGACTTAGTTGGAGTGCTGGATTGAAGTCTCTTACAGATTGGGGGCTCGGTACCCTGGACTTCTGGATTAGATCTGCCACTTGTGCAGCTTAATACAGTGTGCTAACTGACAGGATACATGAATCCTGTTGGGCTACCACGCTGTATTACGCTGTAAAAGCACCCCTCAAAAGGAAACAGTCTGTTTTGCAAAATAAAATAAATAACTTCTGTAAGTCAGGAAGGAAATCAATTTCCAGAATGGCGACATTGGTAAACATCAAGATGCTAGAGAACACCTTTTGCATAAGCTATTTGTGAGAGGTGAGTGGTCTGAGCAGGACCAGAAAGTGTGGTTGCAGGCGATCACACAACAGATCACTGCAACTGGGTTAGATATCTGGAGAGATCAGGGTCCCTTATTTGTGGCTGTGAGTGAACAATATATGGCCCCTAAGGCCAAGGATTAGGACAACAAGATTGCCAGGGTAGCGGCATATTTATATTTATCAATGGGAGCCATACAGGACAAATGTGCTGAAGGCCAACATCTGGCAAGTAGGCAAATGATGGCATTAGAGAAGGCCCAATCTGATCTGGACTCTTCTGAACACAGGCTGCAGAGGAGCCAGGAGTCTGAAAACAAAAGTAGGAAGTATCAAATTAAAATAAAAGAGGACATGGGTATCCTGCAACAGGAAAAGGCAGACCAGGATACCAGAATTGTAGCCTTGCAGAAGGAGTATCAAGATGGTTTGGACTCCCTACTGCAGAGCCAGAAAAAGCTGGAGCAACAACTGGATTTCAATAGGGCATGCGCAGAGCAGGTAGTCACCCTGCAAAGCCACCTGAATAGAGAGAAGGCAGAGTGCAACACATTATTTCTGAAAGACCTGGACACCCAGGCAGAATTTGAGGAAGAGCTCCAGAAAGCTGGTGCCCTTCAAAGACAGAGGGACGACCTGGCGGCGCAGAGGCAGGCTCTTGCTCAGGAAAGGGATACCTTAGGCCAGGAAGTCTGTCACTTGAAAGGGAAGCTGGAAGAAAATCACCTGGCCCTCCAGGGACTGGGTGACCTCCAAACAGAGCATCAAAACTTGTTAGAACACACCAGGAGGGTGGAAGATGCTCTGGCAAGAAAGGAACAGGCCAGTAGGGACGGGACTCAGGAGGTAACCCTCCTGCAGCAAAGACTGGCCCCCTACTCCAGGACCAACCAGGAAGCACAGAGGGAAAATTAGGCTCTCTGTCAGCACAATGATAGGCTCCAGCGACAGGTAGCTATGCAAGAGAGACTGATAGAATCTAGTAAGGCCTTGATTGAGGAACAGAAAGCTCAGGCTCTTGCATGGCAACAGGGAGCAGAGGCTGATAGAGATGAGGTTCGCTGGGAAAGGGAAACACCTGAGCATAACCTCAGGAGCCCTAGTACCAGAGGCCTCCATCTCTCCCAGTCCCTGGACTCTGCCACCCCCATGTACCCTGGCACACATGAGCCCAGGGCCATGGGGATGGCAGATTACTATCCAGTCAGAAGTATGGGGCTCATAGGCCAGTACCTCCCACGAATGGATGGGCGGGCATCCAGGTATGGGCACCCAAGTACAGTGCAATTTAGTGGGGAACCCCAGGAGAGTAGGCCCACTAAGGGCATCCTGAAAACCTCTGCCCAGTTAGGTCAGTGAGGGGGGTACCCATCAAATCCTGGCAGCAAGGAGGAATCTGAAGACTCCTCTGAATGTCCCAGGACACAAGAGACTAGGTGCACACATTCTGCCAGCCATTCCCAGGCTCGCAGAATCCGGGAAAACCTGGAATATCAGACGGGCACCTCTGGGAGCAGTGCTTCTGAGTCAGAGGATGAATGGACCAGGGTTACTCGAACCAAGAAGGCCAATAAGGCAAAAAAGGGCCTTGCTTAAGGACCCCTTAAAACAGATTAAGGCAATAAGTAGTGTCATCATGCCTTATCACAAAAACGCCAAGTATTCTGTGTGGGAATGCTTAGAGCTCTTTGAGCAAATGATGGATACTTTCCATTTGAAAGACAGCAGTAAATGCATTCAGTACGTCAAATGGACATTCTCCCCAGAATACTCCAGTTTCTTTGCGGGGCTGGAGGACCAAAATCTTTCGAGATGGTCCACATATAGGGAGGCCATCGTAAAGCACTTTTCTGTTCATAGAAATCAATAAGAGGCTCGCAAGGCAGCCTACAATCTACAATGTGGGGAGGATCAGGCCCCACAAGAATTTATGCAGGAGTTGAAGCGTGGCTTTGTGCAGACTACCAAAAGGGTGCGCACGGACAGTAAAGAATTTGTTAATATGTTTTTCCATGCGCTGCCGAAATACATCATGACCCAGCTAGTGAGAAATTTTCATGAGAAAAGGTCACTAGACTGGGTCATTGAACTGGCCACCCAAATCTATGAGGTGCAGAAGCCCATAGAAAATAAAAATAATGCTCAGAAAAGCCCCAAACCGACCAGCACCCCTGCCGCTGCTAAGGTGGCAGAGGTAAAGGTTGCCCCCATTTTAGATTTGGAGATGGGGGGCCTAAAAACCTGCCTGCACAGAATAATTCTAAGCCCGGAAGGCCCTCGGGCCAGTCACAGACAGGGAGTCAAGGAGGTAGTCCCACAAATGGGGTCCCTCACTCCCCTGACTATGTAAGTCCCCGCTACAAGGGAAACTGACCCATCCTGGGTTATGTGTGGACTCCTCCAGCCCAAGGGGGGGATCCAAGCAAGCAGCTAACCCAGGGAATTTCCCTCCTAACTTCCCCCAGGAGGGCAGAAATTCACCAAATCCTGGGCAGAACTTTTTCCCTAAGTATCCACAAAATGTCCAACCCCAAAATCATCCATCCTTCTTTCCCCACTTCCCTGAGCCCAGACAACCTAATCCAGGAGAGGGGAGGCCAAGGGCGGAAGAGTACCCAAATCTTCCCAACTCGGGGTCCTACCAGAGAAGGGATAGCTACCCTTCCCGGGATCAGCCCAGGGGAGAAAACAGAACCCCGTATCAGCCTGAGCGGGTTTCACAGCTTAAGCACCAGGTCCAAAAAATGGCACATAATCTGAGTCGCATGCTGAGGGCTCAGCAGAACCCTCAGATAAGCATGCCGGCACAGAATGCCCCAAACTCTGGACCTGGTGCTCCAGAACAATGACGGGGGCAGCACCCCGATAACTCACCGGTTCCCAGGGAGGAGGCACAAGGGGAAGGGGGGTGTAAAGCCTTGGAGGAAGCTTCCATCCCCATATGTAAACAGCCCCTGGAAACCCAGGAACCGAAAACAAAATCTCCTGCCCCTGAAAGCCTGCCACCCAAGGAGCAGAGGGGGGGTAGGAGAAACAAAGGATCCAAACAGACCCATTTTATGGAGGAGGTACAGATCTTCCAATTTGAAGGAGAGGGATCCTCCGAGGATCCTGGTAAAATGATCTTCTCCTTCAGAGATGGGGGAACTCCTCCCAAAGAAAAATGGGTCCCAAGGGATTCAATTCCAGACTGAGTAGATGTAGGGACTGAGCTAGTGCCGCCCACCATCCGAAGCCAGAACCAACAACATAAAATTCCCTGGTTCAAACCCATCCTGGTGACTGCCTCCAAAAAGGGGGGTGGGGCGGCCCAGAACCGGAACCAGGGAAACTCAAAACTTCTCCTATCTCTAGTTGCCAACTTTTTCTTTCAGATTCCCAAGACTCACTACAGAATTCTGCCCAAATCTCTTATCTCTCCATGTCCATATTAATCAGCTGAAGTGTTGCCATCCTAGGCACACTCTGCAGCAACTGGAGGAGTCTTCTGGAACCCCAGAGGGGGCCACTCCAGATCCATAAAATATCAACCCTAAAATATTCCACATATAGTCTATAAAATACAATAATAAAAATGTCTCCTGATTTATAAAATGTATATGTCCGCCCCACTACATTAATAGTGGTGGGGAAATGTCTACAAATATGTTTTTGCTTTGTCATCCTAGGAGAGAGAAAGAGAGAGAGAGATAAACCATGGAGACTGACCAAGGAGGACGACCCAGGGACCGGGAGCAAAGAACCGAGGGGCCCGGGGTATCGCTCAATACTCCCATCAGGACTGGCGAGGAGAACCGATCAATCTACCCCTGATGGAGGAAAAGACGATGAACTTTGCCATTGGTGGAATCCGGAGAGATGAGGCTTACATCCCAGTCTTGCGAAGTTCCATTGATGGAGGTTCAACGGCCATCGCAAGAGCGGGACTTGTCGGATGTATCAACCCCCTCATCCAAGCCCTGCAACATCACTGTGCCTTGCTGGCAGCAGAAACATCATAATGGCCACTGGAAAGCATGCTGCTTGCTAGAAATCACCAGAAATTGCGTAGTGAAAACCTGAAAAATAGGCCACCATCTACTTTTGCTTATCTTAGTGAGCACAGGAGATCACTGCCAAAAACCACCATTGGGCTACCCACAAAATAGCCTGAAACTACTTGGAAATAGCAATGCTGACGGAAAAAGAAACACATAGCTGTTTGAAAATCCATTTTCTTGAATGTCAAAAATTGCTAAAATCATGGCTCACAAATCACCTAAAATATCCAACCTCTTTGTAGGGTGTTCCACATCATTTACTGCAAGAATGCACACCAATATAATGTCAGCAAGAATCATATGTTCTCAGAACAAAATCCTATTTAAAGATACTTGATGGAAAGACAGCTGTCAAAATGGGTGTAGTACCGTTACTCGTCTCTGTCAGGTGCTGGCGATTTATAATTCTGACAGGAGAGCTGGTGTTTCAGAAGTTAAATATGCCAAAGAAGAGAATTCTATCAAAATGGCATATAAAAGTTCCACACAGTGATTTCATGTTGAAAAAGACTTGATTTAAAGATATGTTGCTAATAAGTTTATAAATGTTATTTTTTTCACAAGGAACTATGTTACAATTGATCAGAAAGTAACCTGATGGAGTTAAAACTCCAAAAGGCTGGCCTCCCCTGAGAACCCTTCACACCTTGTCATTCCCACCAGAAAGAGGATGTCGCATTGGCATGCTAATCAAGAGGGGAGGAGGTTTTCTCTGCAGCCCAGAGAAAGGAACAATAGATGCCTTGGACTGAATAGTGAATGCTAATTTGGGTGTAACTGGCAACAACTGCTGGCAAGGAAACAAGACATGTGACCCTCCGAGTCAGCCAGCTCTGGGGGCGGACCAGACTGAGATGTGGATTTAACGTTGGAATAAATGTATGTTTTATAAAAATACTTATAACAAAGTGTACTGAACTGACAAAAATGTGAAACTTTGAGATTGTGAAAATGAAAAATTCACTCACAGTTCAAGACTAAGCTGGACTCTGTGCTATGTTCTGCAACCAAACCCCAGAATTTATTCATATTGTAGACACTGTGTTCATGCTAGAAACATAAAAACTTACAGTAAGATGCTCAGAGAGGATATGCATGCATGTATCAAATTTGGTGCAGAAGGAATGTTGAGAAACCCTCCAAAAGCGCAGAAATGTTGTCATTTCTGAACCCAAGCTCATAGAAACATGGGATTTGAACAGAAATACACCATAAGCAATCTGTCATGTAATTATGTATTCTCAACAACCTGTGTATCTGGGAAATATGTTTTTTGGGAAAAATAGATTTTCTATGTAAAAGCAAAAGGGGGGATTTCTTTTGGACCATAAACACAGCATCACTCTGACTCATTCTGACACACTGATCCTTTCTCCAATCAGGGGATAGGAAATCCTCTAACCTATCAGATCCTTAGAGGGTTGGGCATTGTAGAATCAGCCTCACCACCCACTTTGGAAATACATAAATAGGGACTGTGAGGACAGATAGGACACACTCTTTTCCACTACTCAACTGATTTCTTGGTGCAGCACCCTGCAGAAAAACTCCAGACACCAGACATAGATCCAGACAACTCCAGAACCAAACTGTAGAACCAAACTCTAGAACCCTGAAGCAGAGACCTAACCCAAAAACTGAACTCTTTGCAGCAGGCCTCAGAATCTTTTGCAACCTGATTCTAACCCCTAAACTTCCAAGGGGCATCTCAAAATCCAACAGCCTGGCTGAGCTGTTTTGCTGTTCTAGCCAAGAACCCTGTGCTAGAACCCAGATCCAGAAAGCGGAGCTGTATCCAGAACCCATCAGATCCAGTCCAAGAAGCCATCCAGACCGCAGTGCAGTGCTGAGAGCAGAACCCAGAGTGCCTGAGACCTGTCTAGAGGCGAGTGAAGCTAAACCCTTGACCAGATCTTTGACGAGGCCCTCTCCATTCTAAAGCCTAGGAGTGAGTATTTAGTCCTGAACTGTCCATAGTCATCTCTTAGTTTAAAGTAATACTATTCCAACCATTTCCACTTATCCAGAACTGCATTATAGAATCCTGTGTCCATCCTGAATTCTTCTCATTATATTATTTGTGATAATTGTAGCAATAAACATCTTTGCGCTGATATTTTCTGGCGAGGGACAGTGTTTTGATGGACAGAGATCAGAGCGCCGGCGCCCTGTTCTGGTGTCTGCCCGTTGAGTGTCTTGCTTCTTCATAGCTCCTTAGTATAAGAACATATTGATTCCGACTCTTTAAAGCACGATCTGTCATTTTTGAAATCTTGACCCTATTTCTGACAAATCTACCTTCACAAAAAAACCTCTGTAACTTTTGAACTGCACGTCCTAGAACCGAAATTTAATTGTCATTTTGAAGCTAAGCTTTCCAACAAACCTACAACGATATTCCAATTCATTATAGTTTTTCTGTAATGGCGTTTCACGCACGCTGAAAAGTTGCAGCGAATTGCAATTTAGCTCCATTTCACCACTTGTCAAAATAGCTGTTTCTTGTTTTCAACTGATGAAATTCGTTTTCAATCTGATAATCATTCATGAATCATTGATAGTGTGACCTGAACCAATTCAAAGTAACTCTCACTAGTGCTGAATCTCCTTTAGTGAATTAAAATCATTTTAGCATATTTTCCCATTGATTGCTATCCCATTCAAAAGTATTTTTGCCTGTTTTAAAATCATACCTGTTGAACTGCATTATTGATAATATTCCTAAAACCTGTGTGCCCTCATTTCCATCTCTTCATTTTGCTAAGGGGGGGGAGTGAGTAGTCACAGGGGTAAAAGTGATCATATTTTCTTTTGATTGAAACCATATCAAGTTTATTTCTATGTTGCATTTTCCCATCATTGCATTTCCTTGAATCATATAAAGTATTCTCTGCTACCTTATCCTTTCTATTCCTACTCCTAACTGATTAACTAGGGTGTTGATATTGTAATATTACCCGTTGCTGCTCACTGTACATATTCATTAGTGTGCTATTCAGATATTATTTTATTTATAAAAGTGTGATATATATATATTGTTCAATTCTTCAAATAAACCTTTTAATTTGCAAAACAAACCTACTTCTTGGCTCAGTGAGGTTGGGGAGATCCAAAGAGAGGGGCGTTATATAAGGGTTCATCATCCAGATTTAAATAACTTTGACATAAAAATATATCAATAAGGACTTCCATTGGGCATCCCAGATTAGGCATTCACTTAGTTGGAGTGCTGGATTGAAGTCACTTACAATTGCATGCAGTACACTCAGAGAAACGAATATAACAATTGCAGAAATAATCTTAGTCCCTGCAGGGGAAGTGAATATAATGAATGGCAGAAATATAACTCTTTAACCAAGGAGAACGAAGATAACGATTCACCTAACCCTTATACTCATCCCTGTACTTGTCCCAGAGAATCATTAATGTAGACATCATAATCGTCCCAGTGCAGAGATCAGTAATCAAAAGAAGCATTATTGTGAACATTATAATCATCCCAGTGAGAGTATCAGTAAGCAAGAGAATAATTACTGTGGGCATCTTACTCGTCCGAGTGAAAGAAGCAGTGAAAGAAGCAGTGATCAAGGGAATCATCACTGCAGACCTTCTATTTGTCCCAATGAAAGGACCGGTGATCAAGATAATGATTACTACAAACATCATACTTGTCCCAGTGAGGGAACTACTAAGCAAGAGAGTGAGAATTGCCAGTGTATGCATCACATTCATCCCCATGAGAAGACTGACATCTAAGAGAGTGAGAAAACCAATAGACAAGGAAGTGAGAACCAATACTGGATTTACCATTGTTACCCTAATGAGAAAGTGAGTGACCAAGATAGTGAGAGTCAACCAAAGGAAGAGTGACTTTTTACTATATCCAAGGAAGTCCAAGAGAGTCCAAGGCAAACAAGAGGAACTTTGATCAAATGGATCTTTGAACATCAGGGGAAGGGGGAGCTAGAAGTTTGGGAAAGTCTCCTTCGGGAAATGAGTGAGCTTGTGCCAAGAGCTATCTGAAGATTCTATACTAAAAGGAACTGATCTGAGAAAGCCGCTCCAGGAGAAAGACCTTCTCGTGGATGTCAGTTAATTTGTCAATTACAAGGCTGGGAACTCCTGCCCAGGAGAAGGGAACCATTCTCCTGGTCTTTTGTTGTTTTGCCTTAGTGGTATGGTCATCAGTTTAGTATTGGTCCGCAGACAGACTTTACTTTTGGACTTCACAGATTGATGATGGGCACCTTAGTTTTGTTAGTCAAGGAAACCCACAGAATAGAGAAAGAGTGGCCTTTTCTTATCATTCTAAATAAAAGCATCTGAAAATGACAACTACTAGTCTGTGTCCTTCTTCTGACCCGACACACCATGCAGAACCACTTAGGCCCCCCAACTTGCCTCTCCTTGTGCCCCTGAAGACACTTTACCCCATATCTACATAATGTCCTATGTAGGCCTTCTGATAGGTTCCTCCCACCTCCCACCAACAATAGGGTGCATTGTATTGCTGCAATAGTGTGTCTTCTCTTTCTGTTATTGCAACACATCACATGGCAAATTAATTCCCGGGCATGATGACACCTTTTGGTGACATCTGGTCCCATTCTCCTCAGGCAAGGGGCGTCGGTCCTCCACTCTCTTACCATGATCCAAACCCCTACGTGGGGCCCATTGTCTATGCTGGCTGAAATTGTTTGCAGTTACACAATCTACAAACGAGCTGATTGAGTTAACCCTACCTGTTACTGGATTCTGGCTATGCTAGATGCTCCTGCAAAGGGTGCCCTGTGCATACTTCTGAGCGAAATAAGTTACTGGATGGCTAACAATGACATATTGCTTGTCAATCCAACACGCTTTAGAAAGGGCTCTTCCACATTAACCAATATACTGAAACCTGTTACTGTTGTTGAAAAAAGCAAGAAATGCCTATGATAGCCCAGTGTATGGGGTATTCCTTGACTTAAGTGCCATATTTGACACGGTTGACCACTTTTTATTGTGGTCTAAACCGCATTTATGGGGTATTCCAGATTTACTCCTCAAGACGTTTATTGTATTAGATGAAAATACTACTGTGGTGGTGCAATTAAATAGGAATGGATTATTGAATGAAGAGATAACCACACACAAAGGACTACAACAAGGATGTGTACTTGTCAAAAACTATTTAACTTTTACTTAGCCGATATGTCATCTGCCCTGGAGACTGGCTCTCTCTGTCTATTCACTGAAAATAGGTTCATATAAGGTCCAGTGACCCAGGTACGCAGGTTTACAGAAGCAACAGTATGCCTCAATACACTCTTTGGCTATTCGTATAAGGAAGACCAAAGTAAGGATCTTTAATGAATCTTGCACAACTAGGAAATATGGCTGGACCAGAAAGAGGTCACAAACTATACATATCTTGGAGTAATTATTGACCATAAGCTGCTGTGCAAAGCCCATCTGGACTCAGTAAGACGCCCAATCGAACACAATCTGGTTGCATTTAAATCATGTAGCACAAAACCATTGTGGGTATACCCTACAACCATTAGTTGATTTTTATAAACTTAAATTGGTCTTGATAATGCTGTATTGCTCTGAAATCTGGGACCCACTACAGACTAAAAACTCAGGTGTCATGCATTTGTATTACAGTGTTTTTTTGCATGTGCTCAAAGTTTTTAACCATTTTTATTTTTCAATAGAGGCATAATCAATTCCAACATATAATCGTTATTCGTTGTCGTGTAAGTTGCCTCCGTTTTTTAAACTATATTTTATTATTCCACCACCCTCCCCACTGCCCTTTTTAAAAATTTTAAAACAATTTTATTTTCTTGCAGAGGTAAGGACATGTTACTTTCAACAATGTACAGGAATATAACTTTTGCAAATATGAGTCCGTGTCATAACTTTGTTGTCTGCTGCTATACAACAGAAATTTCCCAGTTTTATCGATTCCTTCTTAAGTTTCTACCTCACGCATGTGCTCCAAGTTTACCTGTAGAATATATCTAGTGTGAGTTTGGTCTGACATCTATAGGGCATTAGTTCATAAAGAGGCAACTTTTGAGGACAAAATATACACAGCAAATGCATATACACTTTTGAAGCAGGTACACGTGGCTTGCTGTGAGCTGTACATGGGGCAGAGGAAAACTAAGGCCGATTCATGGAATAATTAGCGCGGCGCAAGTGGGCAAAAACGTGCGAATCGCAGTGGAATAGCGAAAATCGCAGTGCAATTGCGAAAATCGCACGAAAAGCAGCGCACGTCGATTCATGGAAGGCCGTGCGCGAGAAAACCAGCGGATGTGCGATAAAAAAGTGCGCGGTGCACGTTGGCGCACAGGCCATCTAACAGCGTGCGCCAGGTCACAGCGAAAATCGCACAGGCCACAGCGAAATTCGCACATAGCGCGGCGCACGCAACAAAAGTAGGCGGAACACGGGCGTAACACTCGGAATGGGGAACAACTTGCCAAAACGTGGGCGTCACGGGGGAAGTACAGGGCACAAGTGCGCGGAACGCCCACACGCTCACCTACAACACGTATTCATGGAATAGAATAGGGCAAAAAAGCGCACGCTCAAACCAGCGCACAGGCACAAACACGACCGCCACAAGAAAGCAGGCGGTAGCGTCTCTGCGGCTGTAAGAAATGTGCGCCAAAAGGTGCGCCAACAAATAGCACCTATATACTGCCATGATGAATGTCCCATACTGTGGCCCTCCAGGAAAAATGACGTGCAAAGGGGTACCCACAAACACGGACACCCGCTGACAAAAAATACGTGTGCGTGTATACCGGGGTGCGCGGGAAGTTCCACACGCGAATAGCCTGGGCGCGTGTATTTCAGGGGTGCGCGGGAGGTTCCACACGCGAATAGCCTGGGCGCGTGTATTTCAGGGGTGCGCGGGAAGTTCCACACGCGAATAGCCTGGGCGCGTGTATTTCAGGGGTGCGCTGGAAGTTCCACACGCGAATAGCCTGGGGGCGCGTGTATTTCAGGGGTGCGCGGGGAGTTCCACACACGAATAGCCTGGGTGCGTGTATTTCAGGGGTGCGCGGGAAGTTCCACACGCGAATAGCCTGGGCGCGTGTATTTCAGGGGTGCGCGGGAAGTTCCACACGCGAATAGCCTGGGCGCGTGTATTTCAGGGGTGCGCGGGAAGTTCCACATGTGATTTGACAGTGTGGGTCCTCCCAGGTGTACCCTGTACACCCTCCACGGCCCCTGCAGGCAGCCCACACCACAGGGGACTACCCTGCATCCCTGGTCATGTCCCGCAGGCAGCCCACCCAACATGGGCATGCGCCCCAGCAAAGGCACATGTCTCCTTGAACTAATGAACACCAACTCATGTCCCCTTACACCCCCACCCCCCAGCACTGTGGGGCACCTGCCAGCAGGCCCCCACCCATGTCCAACTCATGTCTCCCACCACCCCCACACCCCAGCCACCAGGGGCACCCTCCACCAGGCCCCCACTCATGTCTCCCACCACCCCCACACCCCAGCAGTGCAGGGTCACCCTCCACCAGGCCCCCACTCATGTCTCCCACCACCCCCACACCCCAGCAGTGCAGGGTCACCCTCCACCAGGCCCCCACTCATGTCTCCCACCACCCCCACACCCCAGCAGTGCAGGGGCACCGTCCACCAGGCCCCCACTCATGTCTCCCACCACCCCAAAACCCCAGCAGTTCAGGGTCACCCTCCACCAGGCCCCCACTCATGTCTCCCACCACCCCCACACCCCAGCAGTGCAGGGGCAGCCTCCACCAGGCCCCCACTCATGTCACCCACCACCCCCACCCCCCAGCCACCAGGGGCACCCTCCACCAGGCCCCCACTCATGTCTCCCACCACCCCCACACCCCAGCAGTGCAGGGGCACCGTCCACCAGGCCCCCACTCATGTCTCCCACCACCCCCACACCCCAGCAGTGCAGGGTCACCCTCCACCAGGCCCCCACTCATGTCTCCCACCACCCCCACACCCCAGCAGTGCAGGGTCACCCTCCACCAGGCCCCCACTCATGTCTCCCACCACCCCCACACCCCAGCAGTGCAGGGGCAGCCTCCACCAGGCCCCCACTCATGTCACCCACCACCCCCACCCCCCAGCCACCAGGGGCACCCTCCACCAGGCCCCCACTCATGTCTCCCACCACCCCCACACCCCAGCAGTGCAGGGTCACCCTCCACCAGGCCCCCACTCATGTCTCCCACCACCCCCACACCCCAGCAGTGCAGGGGCACCGTCCACCAGGCCCCCACTCATGTCTCCCACCACCCCCAAACCCCAGCAGTGCAGGGTCACCCTCCACCAGGCCCCCACTCATGTCTCCCACCACCCCCACACCCCAGCAGTGCAGGGGCAGCCTCCACCAGGCCCCCACTCATGTCACCCACCACCCCCACCCCCCTGCCACCATGGGCAGCCCCCACCAGGCCCCCACTCATGTCTCCCACCACCCCCACACCCCAGCAGTGCAGGGGCACTGTCCACCAGGCCCCCACTCATGTCTCCCACCACCCCCAAACCCCAGCAGTGCAGGGTCACCCTCCACCAGGCCCCCACTCATGTCTCCCACCACCCCCACACCCCAGCAGTGCAGGGTCACCCTCCACCAGGCCCCCACTCATGTCTCCCACCACCCCCACACCCCAGCAGTGCAGGGTCACCCTCCACCAGGCCCCCACTCATGTCTCCCACCACCCCCACACCCCAGCAGTGCAGGGGCAGCCTCCACCAGGCCCCCACTCATGTCACCCACCACCCCCACCCCCCAGCCACCAGGGGCACCCTCCACCAGGCCCCCACTCATGTCTCCCACCACCCCCACACCCCAGCAGTGCAGGGGCACCGTCCACCAGGCCCCCACTCATGTCTCCCACCACCCCCACCCCCCTGCCACCATGGGCAGCCCCCACCAGGCCCACACTCATGTCTCCCACCACCCCCACCCCCCTGCCACCATGGGCAGCCCCCACCAGGCCCCCACTCATGTCTCCCACCACCCCCACACCCCAGCAGTGCAGGGGCACCCTCCACCAGGCCCCCACCCATGTCCCCCTGCCCCCAGGTCCTGACGATACACAATCATGGCAGTAATGGGCAGCATACCCAGCACAAACACCCAGGCAAGGATTGCATCCACCCACATAGTGAATGCAATTACATGACACAACCCCAATGGCAAGTATGTAAATGAACACATGTCCGTCACACACACATACACAATGGCTGCAAGTGAATGTCAAAACCCATATCATGACATGTATGAAACCAAAGACAAAATAAGACAAGTGGAAGTAAAAAAAAAAAATGTATTAAAGATTAAAAATAAGTAAACAAATCAAACATACAACTATGTGGATAATAAAATAAATGGTCCATGTTGGAGAACAAAAGTAAAAATCAAAAAAGGGAAAAGGAATACAAAAACAAATGTTGACCAAAGCAATATCAAGTAGAAGCAAATGAATGAAAAACCATTTCCACATGGTGAACACAATAATGAAAAAAAGAAAATCTTCCTTCAAAAAACAAACTAAATACAGGAATGTACCAGGGTCCATGAGCCCAACACCATAAAGGAAACCTACTACTACCTAATGAAAAAAATATATACAAAAAAGTGGCCATTGTCCGAGCGGTCCAAAATAATAAAAACAAATAAAGGAAACCTAACACTAACTAACTATATAACTATATACAAAGGCAGCGGGCAAGTCCTGCGGCTCACTTGTTGATGTTGCTGGCCAGGGCATCATCGAACTCCATGTCGATGTCCTGGAGGCGGGACTCTGTCCTGGCCCCGAGGTCTCGCAGGGATAACCCCATGTTCAGCTCAAACTCCCTGCGAGCTTCCTCGAGGCACTCAGCCCGCCTCAACGCCCGACGCATGGAGAACTCCGCCCTGACCATGGCGAGCCGCTCCTCTTCCGCCCGCTGCCGCTCCACACCTATCCGCTGGACCAACTGCTCCCACACGGAAGACACCACCATCCCAGGGTTGGCCTGCCCTCCGGCCGATGCCTGCCCCTCTGATCTTGATGGCCCCGAGCCATGATGCCTCCCACGTCGAGCCCGCTGCTGCCTCCGACGCCACTGCCTCTGCCAGCACGACGGCATCCAGGCTGATGGAAACCACCGACGCCGTCGTGCACGTGCCCTGCCTGATGATGCTGTCACATCTTCCATCTGCTGGGGTCCAGTTGCTGTGTTGTCCACCCCTGCTGGACCTCCGACTCCCAACTGTGGCAGGGATGGGATCCCCACCGAGCTGGCTGCATTGGTCGGGGCAGGTCCACAGGGGGCCCTGGTGGCATCTGGGCTGGAAGACGGCAAGGAGAACGACTGGTGGATAGCCTGCACAGAGGAGGAGAGGGCCGCCACATTGGCCAACACATGCAGGAAACCCCCGAACATGGCCGATCCCAATTGGGCCACGTCGGCACGGTGCACTTCGTGATGACGTGCATGCTCCTCCCGGGAAGCACGCACGGCATCACGAATCACAGCCGTGCGCATCGCGACCCCAATCAGGACCTTCTCCGCACGGCCAGGGGTTCCCACGTCCGCAGGTGGAGGGGAGCCAGGTGACATGGACATCCCCTCTACCTGCGGACAGGCCTGGTACGGGGCATCCCTGCTGGTGCATGGTGGTGCACTCACAGGGTCAGGGACAGCGACATGCACAGGCCCCTCCACGGTGACCTGTGCTGCCTCCTGCCCCTGGCCCTGGACTGCACCACTTGCACCAGCAGGGATGCCCCCACCAAGCCCCATGTGTGCCCCAGTGGCGGCCTCCTCCTCCTCTGTGCAAACCACCAACCTGGATGGCTCCTCACCGTCTCCCACCGTAGCAGGCCCCTGTGGGGGCTCACCCACCCCTTCCGCTGCAGCCGTGGGGGCATCCCCGCCGCCTTGCTCCACAGCGCCGTCTCCGCCCTCTTCTTCACTAGCCGCTGCGTAGAGGGAGACAAAGAACACAAGCATCAGGGCACTGTACAATGTTCCCCTAGACAGGAAGCAATAGCAGATGAGCACCACTGTCAAAGTACACTTCCATCATGTCCCTCCACAACACATGGGTCAGTCCAGGCAAAACACACACAGTAACAGGCATGGTGCATGCCATGGACATTTCCATGCATGTCCAATGGACTCTTGAAACATTCAATGATATGTAACTCACATGCATCATGGCTCATGCCTATCACATGCACACACTTCACCTCAGTCACATCCATCTGGCCCCAAACACACCAAACACAGCGGATACAAGGGTAATTTGGCTGCTTCACTGAATCTGTGCATTGTCACACACGTGTCATGCATCCATGGCATGCACAAGTCACAGACACGCAGGTCAGGCACACAGACATGGCTACCATATATGTACCTGGCATCAGCACCCATCCCTCACCCCCACCCATGTCCAGGTACAGAGACTGGCATGCTCTCATGTTCAAAATCTGCATAGGGCTCCCCATGCGGCATTTTAACACATGCAACAACCATGTGGATCACACATCACTGGTCGCACATGCATTACCATGATGTCCCTGCACACATACATGCATACATGGCCTATGGCACACATACAGGCAAGTATCATAGAACCAGCACACCGCAACATGCCCTGTCTCACACAGTAATGCTTGGACACTTACCGCTCAACTCCAGACGGGCCTCCCTCTCAAGGATCTGGGCGTGGAGCGCTGGGCGTACGCGTTCCAGGACCCTCATCTGGATGGAACTCATGCGGCCCCGGCCCCCCTCCACGAGGCGCCGGGCCTTCACAAGGGTCCTGGACCTCAAGTCCTCCCAGCGCTTCTTGATCTTCAGGACGTCGCGGGTTGCCACCCGCTCCGCGTTGATGGCAACCACACAGTCGGCCCAGATCCTCTGCCGTCCTTCCTTGCTGGCGCGGGACGATCCAAAGAGGGCATCATACTGCCCCAGGACATGCTCCACCAGGACACCAACTTCGGTGACAGTGAAGCTGGTGCCCCTCTGCCCCTCTGGCCTGGGGTTGCCACTGGTGCCAGATGTGGAAGTGCCCGACATGGCAACCCCAGAGGCAGGTGTGGGTGGGCAACTGGGTCCTGGGGCTGGGCTGTGGAGCGATGTAATCCCAGTCGGGAGTCTTCAGTTCCAGCAGGGGTGGACACAGCAACTGGACCCCTGCAGATGGCTGATGTGCAGGCACCAAATGGCAGGGCACGGTGGCGGCAGGCAGGCAGCAGCAGATGGCACGTGGGAGGCTGCTCGGGGCACTGGGGGGCAGTAACTCGGCCTTCTGGGCAGGAGCGTGGTCTTCCGTGTGTTTTCGCGTGGCCAGCTTGATACGGAGTGATTTGGCACGTGAAAATCCTGCATGTCAGCGTGAAATCCGAGGAAAGGCCCTTAGCGCGTAAGCGCGTCAGCACGCATACGCAATTCTATTGGACCAGAGTCCCTCAGCGCGTAAGCGCGTCTGTGACGTGACCCGCACGGGTGTTCCCCACTCAGCACGTGATGACGGGGCACACGTGGAAATACTGCACGTCAGAGTGTCATCGCGTGTAATTGGACAAAAGTGCGCGTACACGCGATTGGCCTATGTACGTGTATTTAATGGGTGCGCGGGCACTTACACACGCAAGTACGTCAGCGAACCTGTATCCCGTGGTGCGTGTGAATTTCCACACGCTATTGGACTGGGAACTGGATTCCAGGGGTGCGCGGGTCACACGCTGTATCCCGTGGTGCGTGTGAATTTCCACACGCTATCGGACTGGGAACTGGATTCCAGGGGTGCGCGGGTCACACGCTGTATCCCGTGGTGCGTGTGAATTTCCACACGCTATTGGACTGGGAACTGGATTCCAGGGGTGCGCGGGTCACACGCTCGCCTAGAACACGCGCAAAGCATAAATTTGCGGACTTTAACAATAACAAGCTCAGACGGCAGGATGAACATACCGTTCCTAGCAGCAGTGGCAGTGGGCTACCAAAGGAGGAGGAGGAGGATAGTCAGGGCCAGAATATTCACACCCAGAACCAGCCTTTTCGGGATGCCTGATGACCAGGTGTATGGGAGGTACAGGTTTCCACCACACATTATACTGGACCTGGTGAGTGAGTGGGAGGATGACCTCACATCACCCACCCTGTGCTCCCAAGCACTCAGCCCCCTGGAGAAGGTCCTCAATGTACTGCAATTCTTAGCCACTGGATCATTTCAGCGGACAAGTGCCATAGTGGGTGGGGTGTCACAGGCCACCCAGTCACGCTGCCTACACCAGGTCTTGAACATCATCACTGCACGCCCATCAGTCCGCAGGCACATATATCTGCCCAGAACACCTGCAGAAAGGCATGCTGCCGCCCTGGATTTTTACGCTGTGGCACGATTCCCCAAAGTGCTAGGTGCCATCGACTGCACCCATGTGGCTCTACGTCCCCCCAGGGCATCTGAGCACATCTATAGGAACCGCAAGCACTGGCATTCCATCAACGTGCAGGTAGCATGTAATGCCAAGGGAATCATCACCTCAGTATATGCCAACTATCCCGGCTCCACCCACGACAGCTTCATTTACCGAATGTCCACCCTAAGCCAGGACCTAGAAGCTGGGCGGCATGGCGATACATGGCTGCTTGGTGAGCATGTATGCCACTGCACATGCATGCATGTTGGATACTGAGCAAGGTCACAACCCCACCAATGATACCAATCACCACCTCCACAGGGGACAGTGCCTACCCTCTCAGCCCACACATGATGACGCCAATTCGGAACCCCACCACGCCACCCCAGGTAAGATATAACACAGCCCACATTACAACCAGGGGCATAGTGGAGCGCACATTCGGAGTGCTAAAGTCACGCTTTCGCTCCCTTGACCGTTCTGGCGGGCAGCTGTTATACGCTCCCCCAGTAGTGTGCAGGATCATAGTGGCAGCATGTGTCCTGCACAACGTTGCAACACGCCGGGGCCTGGCCGTGGACATGGTGGTGGCCCCACATCCCCAACCACATGCACAGCCGCTGCGCATGGGAGGGGAAAGGGCACGGGGGGAGGCAGCCCGTACACAGCTACTGGCTAATTACTTCACATAGAAATCACACCCCTGTGGAGTGCACACTGCCCTGGCACATTCCATCTGACAATCAATGATGACTCAACCTGACACTGATCCTGAATGTCTGGAGAATGAACCGGGAATACCATGTCAGCCTGAGATTGTTCACCTGGAAGTGTCACAATGTGTGCATCCCTAGCCACACAGACACCACCAATGCAGTTTTGTGAAGTTACACATTGAAGCAGCTAAAATGAATACCCACTTGCAAAATGCAACAAGAGGACAGTGCCATGTCAGCCAACCCAACCCCAGCACCGCCACACGACACACCGTGCCATGTCATGCTAATTGCAGGTAAACAAAGTAATCCCCACAACATGACATCAGTCTCACTATGTACAGTGTCCCTATTAGAAACCTGCAACACCTGAAATGCTCACAGCAATGCCGGACCAACAACATACTTGAGCACGTACTACCATTAACATGACATCACAAATGTTACATATTAGTAGTCTCACCACCTGGAAATGCCTGCACTCCCACCACTACCAACTGTGCAGTGTTGTCGCCATGTAGAGTTGTAGGTGCACTGCTGCCAACATGGACCCCATCTCCAGACTAGAGGTCCTTGTGTGGACATGAGGAAGGGACCTGCAAATTGGGAGGTAGACACAGAAGAAGAGTTACACATCAATGCAACATGCAGTGTACAACACAACAGCAATATGCACTAGGAATGTATACACAGTATTGACTACAGACTGCCCACACAGCTCATGGGAGTCCAACGTCACTGTGTAATTCACTGTCACTTGGGCACACCCTTTGCAAGCCCATGGAAACGGGAAGCAGGAGGGGTGTGTGTGACTCAAACCCAAGCATCTGAACCAAATACATTACAAGCCTGCATGTGCCCAGCCACAATGCAGCGTATGCCCACAGGAACCACGGAAGCCAACAGATAGTCCCAAAAAAATTGGGAATAAAAGAAATCAAAATAAAAATAAAAATAAGAAATAATCAAAAATGGCCATTGATGGGCCCGGGGGGGTTGGGGAGGCCACCCAGGAGGTCCGAGGACATGATGCACACCAGAACCCACCTGCGTGGATCCTGGGAAGATAAAACACCTCCATGGGCTCATGGCCCACACGGCTACCCTATTGTGGGAGTATCACTGCTGTCGCTATTATCACCCTGTGCAGCTGCATCCGGAGGTGGTTGCACTATGGGAGGCAGCCCACGCAAGGCCCTAGTCTGCTCCTCCATGGCTGCAAGCATGCGGGTGTGGTAGGTCTGGTTCTGGAGGATGAGTGTGCGGAGGTCCCCATGCAACAACTCACGGGATGCCCGGACCTCCGCCCTCGTTGCCTGCATCTCAGCTGAGAGCGTACGGGTGAGACGCTCCAGCTGCTGTTCTGTCCTTTGGTGTGTTGAAGCCTCAAGCTCAACAAGAGTCGTCCTGAGGTGAAGGAGCTCCTGCCTCAGGGCTTCCCTGTGGCCCTGGGACTCAATGGAGATGGCCTCCTGCAGAGTCGCCAGTGCCGCCCGCCTGTCCCTGTTGGACCCCAACATGTCCTCCCTGTGTGACTGGCAGATGGAGTCGGTTGCCTGCTCTAGTCGCTCCATCAGCCTTTCTGGGGGGACAATGGAAGTGGCCACCCTATCCATGGCCTGAGCCATCATCTCGGATGATGCAGCCTGTTGGGTTGCCATACCGTAAATGGATTGCTCCCATGCGGTATTGCCGGGTGGCGTACGGCCACCACGTCGGCGGGCACACCTGTCTGGGGCAAGGCGAACTGCGCCTTGCTGTGCCGGCACTGCCTGAGGCTGCAGGACTGCATTCCCCCTCTGATCTGCTGGCCCAGGAACAGGATCAGATGTCGCGGAGTGTGACCCTGCATCCGTAACCACCGAAGGCGTAGCTGCCAACACTGACATCCCCATGGAGGGTTCTGACCCTGGTGCAGGTGGGTGAGACAGAACAGAATCCCTCCCTGGAACACTCACCTGCGACGGCACGTAGGTCTCATCCGAATCAACACCTGAGTACAGCTCGGGGGAGGTGCAGCCAGAGACACCCCTTGAGAGCACGACCTGCAGCACTTGTGGGTTCTCCCCCACCACCACACCACGTCCCTCACTGGTGGTTGGTCGGCCCTCGGACCCCTCCTGGGTCAGCACCATCTCCACAACCCCAGCAGTATCAGGTGCGTCTTCCCCTGCAAAGACATGAAAACAAAGAAATGGAAACAGGCATTAGCACCATGGCACACAATGAGGGCTGAGAAGCAAGAGAACCAGTACTTGATTGACACATGTCCCACATGACTAAAACCCTCCCATGCATGCACCCTCACTGCGTATGAAGTGCAGGCAAATGGCACACACTGCTGACACCAAGATGGAAGATGAACACATTTTCTGCATGCTGCCTGGCAGTGGCATCACACATTGGCCTGTGATTGGCAGGTGAAACACACATGCCATCACACAGATGGCATGTACCATTGCTATTGAGTGAAGATGGAGAGGAGGGCAGCACCTATTCATTCAGTCCAGTTCCCGCATGTAATTGCTTTTCTAATTCTAACAGGTCAGATTTTTCACCTGGAGCTGCCAGTCTGAAATGGTCCAATTGCACAGGGACATGTGTGTACAAATGATATCCAGGTAACAAAGTCACTCCACTTTACCATACCCATGTCAGACATGTGACTAGTGGACAGCGACATGCCTAGTGAAAGTGGTGGAATGCAAACAAACTGACTGACTGAACAGTGAAAAATAAGCAAATATGTTGTGGCAAGGTGACACTTCAAGGGCAACTGGCGTGCAGTTGGGCTAGATGTCTACTGTTGGCAGAAGGGATACTGCTATGGCCAAATGCAGCTGCGCAGGGAGTATTGCATGAAGCACATGGCTGACCCATACGACTCAGGCGCACACACTCTCACCTGGCACACAAACAGAAGCCCTCACACACACACCATGCACATGTATGACACACACATGCATGTGCACTCACCGGACAATGCCTCGTAATCAGCCAGATCTCCCACGCCTTGGATCTGTTCTTCCGTGACGTAGGTCCCAGCGACTGACTCATGTGGAGTGAGTTCCATGTCTACTACTGGAGACCCACCTCCAGTCACTAGAGTTGCGGCATGACTTGAGGCCAGCTTACTCTTTGCCCTGCGCTTTAGGTCATTCCAGCGCTTATAGCAATCATTGGCTGTGCGCCTCACGATTCCAAGGGCACGTACGATGTCCGCAGCGGTCTGCCAGTGTGCCTGGCGTTGTGCAGGTGTGGTCTTGGATCCTGCAACAATGACCATCTCGTTGTCATGTCCGGACACATACTCGACAAGTGCATTCAGTTCGTCATCCGTGAAGCTGGGCTTCCTGGACGGGCCGGACTGTGTAGCCGTGTCTGGGGCATCAGCCTGTGCCGGACGAGCACTCTTCCTCTTCCGCTTGGAAGGTGGTGGTGATCCTGAGTGTCCTGCGCCGCTCTGGACACTAGGGGCAGGAGCCCTGGTGGACTCTGTATCAGGAGTGTGGGATTGCACACTCAGCATGGGAGTTGGTGCAGGCATTGGCTCTAGTGTGATGGTGTCAGGGGGAATGTCAGCAGCATGGACTAGGACCGACACTGTCCTGGCTGGGTGTGTGAGGGCTGGGGTGGATGGAGCCGCAGCTGCCCCTGCAGCCTCTCCGCCCTGCCTCCTTGGTGCAGCAGATGACCTTGCTGCCCCAGATCCACGTGGCATGATGGCATCAACGTGCACCAGCGCACGTGTCGTAGCCCTGCTGACCTGGAAGTCAGCCATGGAGTCAGCCAGGTCTGGTGCCACAATGAGCTGGTCCAACAAGGGCTGAGCATGGATGGTGTCAGCCACATCAGCCTCAATGGGAGGGGGGGAGGGGGGGGATTATGGGTGCCCGTGACTGGTCCTCCACACATGGGGGGACAGGCTCACCCTGCAAGTTACGACCACGTCCCCTACCGGATCCACCACGGCCACCACTTGTGGCTCTTCCACCTTTGCCACCCTTACGGAATCCTCGCCTCCCAGCCATGGCACTGATGTTAATGTGCGTATGGGAGTGGATGTAGACTATTGTCCTGGGCAATTGGGGGTCAAAGGGGTTGGGTACCAGATGGTAATTGTACCCTAGTGCTCTAGCAAGGCTGAATGTAACCCCTGGGGAAAGATGACGGGTCACGCAACGCACAGGAGGCCCAAAAAAGGGAGATGACGTGCACGCAACCCCTCCTAGACCACGTGTGCAAAAAGAAAAACCTGCACTACGCTGTGGCACCCAGAAACACAAGAATGAACGTATGCGTGTCACACGCAGCCTAGAATGACCTCTGAAGGGGTAGGCTACACACGGGGCAAGCACAGATGTTAGATACGTGCGTGACTCACCGTCTGCCTGGTAAACGAGCGTGTAAAAGGAGCACGTTTGGTTGGCAACACCCCCGCCAAAAGAAGATTTGTACGCTGTCTGAGGAGACAGGACAACAGTAGAAGGGAACACTGTTTGAGGGAACAGGCCCAGGTAAACCAGTAAAAGCGAAAGAAGAGAAAAAGCTGTCAGAGGTAACAGGGAATACGAACTTGAAACGCCGTGAAGTAAATCGCGTGTGAAACGACAAGAAGTACAGAATTCACCCACTCGGTCTCCACGAAAAGCACGTACAAGGAAGTGGTGTTCTACGCGTACCTTTTATACAGGCCCACACGTCCAGCGTCACTTACGCGGCGTGTACGCGCTAAGGCCATTTCCACCAATTACACGCTTTGTCACTTCTGCGTGTAGGGCCATTTCCACCAATCACACGCGATGAGACTCTGACGTGCATTCTTTCCACGTGTGCTCTGTCATCACGTGCTGTGTGGGAAACACCCGTGCGGGTCACGTCACAGACGCGCTTACGCGCTGAGGGCCTTTGGTCCATTAGAATCGCGTATGCGTGCTGACGCGCTTACGCGCTAAGGGCCTTTCCTCGATTTTCACGCTGACGTGCAGGATTTTCACGTGCCAAATCACTCCGTACCAAGCTGGCCACGCGTAAGCACACGGAAGACCACGCTCCTGCCCAGAAGGCCGAACTACTGCCCCCCAGAGCCCCGAGCACGCTCCCACCTACCATCTGCTGCTGCCTGACTGCCTGCTGCCCACGTGCACTGCCATTTGCTGCCTGCACATCAGCCAGGGGTGCTGTTGCTGTGACCACCCCTGCTGGAACCGAAGACTCCCGACTGGAATTCCATCGCTCCACAGCCCAGCCCCAGGACCCAGTTGCCCACCCACTCCTGCCTCTGGGGTTGTCATGTCGGGGCAAACACCATCTGTGACCACTGACAACCCCCGGCCAGAGAGGCAGAGGGGCACCAGCTTCAGTGCCACCGAAGTTGGTGTCCTGGTGGAGCAAGTCCTGGGGCAGTATGATGCCCTCTTCGGAAGTTCCCGCGCCGACAAGGAAGGACGGACTCGGATCTGGACTGACATCGTGACTGCCATCAACGCGGAGGGGGTGGCAGTCCGGGACTTACAACATGTCAGGAAGCGCTGGGAGGACTTCAGGTCCAGGACCCTGAACAAGGCCCGGCGCCTCTTGAAGGCAGCGGATGCCAAGGGGCGCCGGGGCCACTTGTCGGAAGAACAGATGGGGGTCCTGGAACGCATATCCCCAGCGCTCCACGTCCAGGTCCTGGAGAAGCAGACCCGTCTGGAGTCGAGCGGTGAGTGTACATGCATCCTGATTGTGTGCAGTGCGTGTGGTGATTATTCGGTATTGTGCAGGTTGCACATCTGTTTGTATGGGGTCGAGTATGGGTGGGGGTGTACATGGCCATGGGGCTGACACATGCGAGGGCTGTAATGTGTGAGACATGGATGGTGCTTGTGTGTGTAGGCTTGCATGGCAAATGCAGTTGTGCGTGCACACATGTTTGTATGTATGTGTATGTAAGTAGACATGTCCGTGATGTCACGCATGTATGTTGTTTTGGGCTGCATGTATGAGCACTGTGTACATGTGCATGTGTGTGTATTTGACAAGGGTGCAACAGTGATGCAACATGGATGCATGTGACTGCGGTATGTGTAAGCCTGATTGGCAGATGTGACATGGATGCCCGTCTGAACAGTGCGACACTTGGCAGAGGTGTACACATGCATGCAAGTGTGGTGGTGTGTGTACATGTGTGGTGCACTTCCTGTGTTGCATGTGATGTCTGGGTCACCTTTGGCTGCTCATGCTGTTGTATGTGTATGGATGGTGGTGGCAGTTGCGATATGGCTGTGGTATGGCTCATGTGTGCGAGTTGCAATGACATGTGTGTTGGGGATTGTGATGACATGTCTGAGGTTTGCCAATGCCACTCATGTGCAACTGTCATGTGTGTATGTGTCCATTGTACAGTGCCCTGATGCCTGTGTTTTGTTTCTCCCTGTCTGCAGCGTCAACTGATGAAGAGGGCGGAGAAGGTGCTGTGGAGCACAGCGGCGGGGATCCGACCGCCAGCCGGAGACGCAAGGCCCGGCTCCCCTCCCGTGTTGTCATCTCGTCGGGGAGTGAGGAGTCCGGTGCCGCGTCCCAGGCCGCAGCTGCCGGGGGGAGGTCCAAGAGGCGGAGGTTGGAGTTGGACTCCTCGGCAGCAGAAGGGGCAGCTGGGACCCCACAGGGCCCAACAGGGGAAGATGGCACGGAGTCATCCAGGTTGGTGGGGGGTCTGGTGGAGGAGGAGGCCATGCAAGCACCAGAGACGGGGTCTGGAGGTGGGGATCCCACTGGTGCTAGTGGTGCAGTCCAGGACCAGGGACAGGAGGCAGCACAGGCCGCCGCGGAGGTGCCTGTGTGCAATCCTGTCCCCGATCCTGTCCCTGCATCATCTTGCACCAGCAGGGATGCCTACGTCCAGACCCGTTTCCAGGCAGGGGATGAGCTGACGTCAACTGGCCTTCTTCTGCCTGCGGACGTGGCTATCCAGGTCCGGGTTGAGCCTGTCCTGGCTGGTGTGGCGTTGCGTCAACGGGCCATGCGAGGTGACCTGCAGTCTTTTCATGGAGAGACTGCACGTCATCTCGAATGGCTTGTTGACCACGTCAGCCTGCTGGGACAGGTCACCCAGACCGGATTCCTCCGTCTGATGGGGCTTGTTCCGACCCCCTCCTCAACTGGACCCCCTACGCGCCAGTCGTCCTCTGTGCCATCTTCCCACCCATCAGTCACCTGGGTGCCCTGTGGAGCTGCCTCTGACAGTGCGGCCAGGCTGGTGGAGGAGGCATCCCTGCCACAGTCGGGAGTCGGACGTCCAGCAGGGGTGGCCACATCAACAACTGCACCCCAGCCGGCGGAGGATGTGCAGGCAGCAGGAGGCAGTGCACGGGCAGAGGCAGAGCAGCAGCAGCAACATGGTGGGAGCCATGAAGGCTCGGGGCCTTCGACATCGGAGGGGCAGGCATCGGCCGGAGGGCAGGAGGACCCAGGACAGAGAGTGTCTTCCGTGTGGCAGCGGTTGGGCCACGCCATAGGTGCGGAGCGGCGGCGGGCGGAAGAGGCGCGGCTCACAATGGTCAGGGCGGAGAACTCCATGCGGAGGGCCCTGAGGCGGGCCGAGTGCCTCGAGGCAATCCGCAGGGGGTTGGAGGAGGACACGGCGTCGTCCCTGCGGACCCTCGGGGCCATGGAACTGGACCGCCTCCGGGACATCGAACAGGAGTTCGATGATGCCCTGGCCCGGAACACCACAGAGTGAGCCGCTGGACTTGCCCGCTGCCTTTGTATATAGTTCTTTAGTTTTAGGTTTCCTTTGTTTTTTCTTATGATTTGGAGTCGACGGACACTGCTCCACTTTTTGTATATAGTTGATATTTAGGTAGGTTTTTTTAGGAGGTTTCCTTAGTTCAGTTGTGATGATGGACCCTTGTTATTTTTGTACATAGTTCTTTGTTGCATGGAGAGTTTTTACATTTCACTTTGGACAAAATTTTATGGATTTGATTTTCTACTTTTGTGTTTTTATGCGGACATGCAGCTTATTTTTTCACATTTACATTGTAGTTATTTTTCTTTCTTTACCATTCGTATTTTTGTCCAATACATTTTTTTCCATTGTTCACTGTGTGGTTTCATCTCATTGGTTTCATGCATGTCATGTTGTGTGTTTTCCCATTCAATTGGAAAATATGTGTGTGACGGACATGGGTTCATTTGCTTCATGAACATTGGGGGTGTAACATGTGTTTTCATTTCCATGTGGGTGAATGGGTTACTTGGTAGGGCTTTTTGGCTGTGGAGGCTGACCATTATGCACATGATTGGGGATTGTGAGGACCTGGTGGGGGCTGCACATGGTGGCAGGGGGGTGGGGGTGGTGGGAGACATGAGTGGGGGCCTGGTGGGGGCTGCCCATGGTGGCAGGGGGGTGGGGGTGGTGGGAGACATGAGTGGGGGCCTGGTGGAGGGTGACCCTGCACTGCTGGGGGGTGGGGGTGCAGGGGGACATGAGTGGGGGCCTGGTGGAGGGTGACCCTGCACTGCTGGGGGGTGGGGGTGCAGGGGGACATGAGTGGGGGCCTGGTGGAGGTTGACCCTGCACTGCTGGGGGGTGGGGGTGGTGGGAGACATGAGTGGGGGCCTGGTGGAGGGTGACCCTGCACTGCTGGGGGGTGGGGGTTCAGGGGGACATGAGTGGGGGCCTGGTGGTGGTTGACCCTGCACTGCTGGGGGGTGGGGGTGGTGGGAGACATGAGTGGGGGCCTGGTGGGGGCTGCCCATGGTGGCAGGGGGGTGGGGGTGGTGGGAGACATGAGTGGGGGCCTGGTGGAGGGTGACCCTGCACTGCTGGGGGGTGGGGGTCCAGGGGGACATGAGTGGGGGCCTGGTGGAGGGTGACCCTGCACTGCTGGGGGGTGGGGGTGCAGGGGGACATGAGTGGGGGCCTGGTGGAGGTTGACCCTGCACTGCTGGGGGGTGGGGGTGGTGGGAGACATGAGTGGGGGCCTGGTGGAGGGTGACCCTGCACTGCTGGGGGGTGGGGGTGCAGGGGGACATGAGTGGGGGCCTGGTGGTGGTTGACCCTGCACTGCAAGGGGGTGGGGGTGGTGGGAGACATGAGTGGGGGCCTGGTGGGGGCTGCCCATGGTGGCAGGGGGGTGGGGGTGGTGGGAGACATGAGTGGGGGCCTGGTGGAGGGTGCCCCTGCACTGCTGGGGGGTGGGGGTGGTGGGAGACATGAGTGGGGGCCTGGTGGAGGGTGACCCTGCACTGCTGGGGGGTGGGGGTGGTGGGAGACATGAGTGGGGGCCTGGTGGAGGGTGACCCTGCACTGCTGGGGGGTGGGGGTGGTGGGAGACATGAGTGGGGGCCTGGTGGGGGCTGCCCATGGTGGCAGGGGGGTGGGGGTGGTGGGAGACATGAGTGGGTGCCTGGTGGAGGGTGCCCCTGCACTGCTGGGGGGTGGGGGTGGTGGGAGACATGAGTGGGGGCCTGGTGGAGGTTGACCCTGCACTGCTGGGGGGTGGGGGTGGTGGGAGACATGAGTGGGGGCCTGGTGGAGGGTGACCCTGCACTGCTGGGGGGTGGGGGTGGTGGGAGACATGAGTGGGGGCCTGGTGGAGGGTGACCCTGCACTGCTGGGGGCTGGGGGTGCAGGGGGACATGAGCAGGTGTGCAGGGTAGTCCCCTGTTTTGTGGGCTGCCTGCTGGGGCCGTGGAGGGTGTACAGGGAACACCTGTGAGGACCCACCCAGCCTAATTGCGTGTGATAATTCCCGCACAACCCTGTAATACACGTACCTGGCCAAATCGCATGTGAGAATTCCCGCGCACCCCTGTAATACACGTACACAGCCGAATCGCGTGTAGAACTTCCCGTGTACCCCTGTAATACACGTACCCAGCCAAATCGCGTGTGATAATTCCCACGTACCCCTGTAATACACGTACCCTGGCCAATCGCGTGTAGAACTTCCCACGCACCCCTGTAATACACGTACCAAGCCAAATCGCGTCTGATCATTACCACGCACCCCTGTAATACACGTACCAAGCCAAATCGCGTGTGATCATTCCCGCGCACCCCTGTAATACACGTACCCAGCCGATTCGCGTGTAGAACTTCCCGTGTACCCCTGTAATACACGTACCCAGCCAAATCGCGTGTGATAATTCCCACGTACCCCTGTAATACACGTACCCTGGCCAATCGCGTGAAGAACTTCCCACGCACCCCTGTAATACACGTACCAAGCCAAATCGCGTCTGATCATTACCACGCACCCCTGTAATACACGTACCAGGCCAAATCGCGTGTGATCATTCCCGCGCACCCCTGTAATACACGTACCCAGCCGATTCGCGTGTAGAACTTCCCGTGTACCCCTGTAATACACGTACCCAGCCAAATCGCGTGTGATAATTCCCACGTACCCCTGTAATACACGTACCCTGGCTAATCGCGTGTATAACTTCACGCGTACCCCTGTATTACACGTGCCCTGGCTAATCGCATGTAAGACTTCCCGCGTACCCCTGTAATACACGTTCCCTGGACAATCGCTTGTTGAACTTACCGCGTACCCCTGTAATACACGTTCCCTGGACAATCGCGTGTTGAACTTCCCGCGTACCCCTGTAATACACGTTCCCTGGACTATCGCGTGTTGAACTTCCCGCGCACCCCTGAAATACACGTACCCTGGCAGCCTGGCTAATCGCGTGTATAACTTCACGCGTACCCCTGATATGCATGTTACCCGCTTTGCGTTCCTTGTTTGGCAGCCCTGTAAACTGGTCCAGGGTTAGCGCAGCCCTTTGCGATGATTTAGCGATTTTGATGGCTTTTCCTTGCGCGAGGGCGTTCTTGGGGGCGTTACTGGCGCTGCTGCAGGGTCGCTGCGATACTCTGCGCCACGGCTGGTTTGGGAGCCTAAAATCCATGAATACGCTGTGCGCGGAAATCGGTTTTAGCGCACGTGCCTGGCGCAGACAATCGCACGCGGACACTCTGCGCCAGCCGCTTGCGACACTTTTCTGCGAAATTCTATGAATTACCCTGTAAATGTGGTAATGTATGCAGTGATGCCAGATATAGGTCCAACTGCTTCAATATGGACAGAAAACGTAAAGCTCAAATCAAAGGATCAATTGCACTGATATCGTTTGAACAGAACAACGTTGACTTAGCCTGAAAAACCTTTTCTGGTGAATATATCATTTGTATGACATACCTTGGCAAATCCCCACGTACGTTTTTGAATATCCAAATAAAAAAAACAGGTGGGACTATTTAAGATTTCAGTTTAACGCATTGCCGACATTAGATGTAAAAGGCGCCTGGTGTAATGGCAAGCAGGTGCAGTCGGCACTGTTCAGATGGGACCATTGAAAACATGACATTTACAGAACTATATTCTGCAGAAATCAATGGGCTAAGAAGGAAATATGTTAGTGAATATCATACGCCGCTGATCAATGATGAAGTGAAAAGAAAAATCTGGCGTAGGATAATGACTGGGTCGGGCTGCATTTTAATGCATTGCTCTACTCACCTCGGGTACGAGATTAATATACTGCTGGCGTGTCTATAATGGTTAATAGAATTATTTTATTATTTATTAACGGGCTGGATTTAATATGTATGCTATGTAGAGAACTGATTAGGGCCATCAATGTATATATTGATATGATTAGGACTAACATGTATTATACACATTGCATGTTTAGAATGATGTGGGTGCATAACTATTACATTGTATGAACTGTATAAAAAGCTATGCAATGCATAACTATTGTATACTAAACAAAAACAAAAAAATAAAGGAGTGCAGAGTTTACATGGCCAATGGCAGGCATTATGGATTGGACAATCATTCGTATGTAGTACAACCACAGAGTTAGTCACAATACTAAGAACAACAGAATGTAACGCAGCACTGAAGTGGAAAACATCAATGTACGGAGCAGTATGGAAACAAAAGAAAAACCTTAAAAGCCTCAGGTAGGTACTCGTTTACACAAGACATTGCACACTCTCAACCGCCTTCCTGTGTGTTTCTTTGCCATTGATAAAAAACGTGTCATGTTAAGGGTGCACGTTTTTCAGAAACCAATGACATGTTCGCAGCTTCCCGAGGGTAGTAGCAAACGTATCGCCCCACTATTTATACATTGACTAATGAGCCAGGAATAGTGCAACTCACGATTTAAGGCGCTGCAAGGACGCGGTTATAAAAAAACAACACACAGAAAAGGGGTGCCTATATCGATTCCTGACTATAAGATTATCATCAAGAGAAGATGCCACAAATTCCAGGCACATGGAGGTACAAAACAGGGATAGCATCACTGAAATGGCAAATGGTCATTACTGGATGGACTCTAAACAGTCATTTACACTGCTCCTAAAATTCCCAGCTTCTCAATCACCCAATACAAATGACCATCATTATCACCGAAGAGGTATTGAGGATAAGCATTTGCTAAAATGTGCGACTTATATCCAAATATTCTTGTGTAATTCTCAAACATATATGTGAAAGATTACAGATGCCGTGGTTGATATTGATATGGGAGATGTATGTTCATTGAATGCATAAAGAGTATAAATATTTGTAGCACATGATATGGCGGTGGTTGCCTTCTTAGAAACAATAATGTCCATGGGCTAGATGTGACCTCCTATATACCACCATCTATGAGACAAACATACATTCTAAATAATATGGCCCATAGCTCTATTAATAACTAATTACGTTCATAAATTGATGAGTTCATGATTTGTCAGGATGTGACAATAACATGGATTTTTAGAAAATATTTATCAACTTTATTCACCTTTTTGCTTGTTCACAACTTTTACAGAGAGCTCCTTTGCTTTTTTGATGTAATACTAAATAGTAATGACAATACCTGTAGCGCCAGGTATGTTTTTATAAGCTCTCCAAGTGTAATACCTTACCTCTGGCCTTTACACACCATCCACCAATACTAACGGAAGGTCTCGTCTTTTAAGAATTCCTAAATATAAAGTGAATCACCGCAGAGAACTCTCAAATGCTCCTTGATAAACCTATAATACAGGACAATGCAGGAAGTTTCAAGTGCAAACTGTGCCATTCCCCACCTTCTAGGAACATTCTTAGCACTTCTATCAACTTTCTACAACTTTTTACACCTTTTTTTGTTCGCTGGCATCTGCAAATGGCTGACGTCACCGCAGATTTTCCAGACATTGTCACATGATGATGCATTCGCGAACGGGTCCGTGTTTTGCAGACATTTTGGAACTGCATTTTCAGCCGATCTAGGAAGTTTGAAGCTGAAAGTTTACCCTTGCACAGCTCCTAGACCCATTCTTACTCATTTTACATCTGCAGTCCAGGAGAGAGCATCTGCTTGGAAGAGTATTAGCACACCTGCTATTTAACCTCAAAAATGGCATCAGCCATGGCTATCCCTCCTCCCCTGGAGCCATCACCACCAAAAACACCACCACCACCAGATGGAGGGCCTGGAAAAGGGAAACGGTGCAATGATGCAGAGGAGGATCAAGAGGACCAGGAAGATGAGATATAGGAAATGCCTACCTCCAGCACCTAGAGAGAGACCGTGCAAGGGGTACCAAAGGCTCAGACTACCCATGTTTAATGCATTGAGCATGGAATCATACTCAATCACTGACAACACAGGCAGTATTTGGTCCCACATCCATGCGCCACTAGACCCGCTCATACCACCCAGATGCTCTGAGAAAGGCTGTTCCTTTCTCAGAAAGTAGTAGGCTGTCTTCCTCTTCCTCATCTTCCTCAAGTGCTACTGCCTGCCCAGGCTGCTCCTGTGGGGCAGAAGATCCAACTAGCTACCTTGCAAGCCATAAAAGAGGCTGTTAGATCCATACCCTTCCAAGACAACAGTACTTTGTATATACTGCAACATACCACTCTGCGGGGGGGAGCAGTTTCAAAGGGCTTTTAAGGCTGTGATCATAGAGTATGAGAAACACTGCCCTCTACCTTATATTTAAAGCACGCCCAATATCTTCCCCTGTCCACCTGCCCCTCTGTATCTGTGGATGGTGCCCCTTCCCTCATTTCACACCCCCACCTTACTTCCTGGCCTCTCCTGCAAAAAAAGGTTAAAAAAAAGACAATAAAATACAAAATAAAAAAAACTCCAAAATAAGGCTCCTTTTGAAGCCACCTTTCAAAGTTAAAAAATAGAACTAAAAAAATGTATCTTATAGATTCCACCTGCTTTACATTTTTCAATAAATTAGCTAGACTCAATAAGATTCTCCAACATATCCATTAGCATTTTCTAATATGCTAATAGAAGTAATGTATAATTGTATACTAAAGAAAAAGAAAAAAGGACAGAAACAATTTTCTGTTACAAATACTTTTTTCTAGCATACAATAAATACCATAATCCATGGAAATTCGTGACTATCCATGGTCTCCGCAGTCCCCTTTCCAGGCCCGACATCATTAAAAGTCCCGGATGGCACATGCACACCATTGCACAGGACAGCCCTTCTACCCTTTTTACTCTATATGTAACCCTATCAACATATTAAACTTCCACACACCAACTACCACTTAACAATGTTCTATGGTATCTGCATTTTCCTTACTTATAAAAAAAATAAATTTTACACAGTGCTGCTATAAATGCACATATACATTGTGCAGTGAGAGAAGTGGATGAATGAAGGCGGAGTCAGTATGGGCAAGTGGTGATGGGAGCCCGGGAGGGAAGTGCCAAAGGATGCCAAGGTGTGAGGCCACTGGTTATGTGCTGGGGCAGAGGAGTACCAAGGGTGGGGTGCACAGCCGCCAGGCAGATGGCCCGCAAGGGCAGTGCTGAAGGGGGTACTGGAGTCGCCTAGGTAGAGGGCGTGAAACCTGTGAGGTTCATGAGGGACCAGGCCATCAGTCTCAGTGGGAGTGGTATGAGTTAGCAGGTAAGGGACAGCGGGAAAGAGGAAGAGAAAAGCAGAGTTTTGAGAAATTTTCAGAATTTAAGAAAGTCCGGCTGAGGGTATGATTTCTATTTTTTGGTGGTCAATCTCTACACTTTGGTGGGGGTTGTTTCTAATGGTGGGGGACTGTTTGTTGTTGGTTTTTTTTTTTTTTTTCTTGTTGTCTTGTCTATTTGGTTGTGTGTCATAAATCTTTTATAAAATTGATTTCGATATTTTATGGATGTTGGGATTGTTCATATTGTTATATGATGCATTGGTTGATTCATCTGTTCTTAAAAGTTTTTCAATTTGAACACAATGCTGTGTAACTGAGACTGTTCATTTTGATGTTTGGGGTTCAAAATATTAAATAAAGTGATAAAAAAAAAGAAAGTCCGGCTCAAATATGGGAGGAGCAGAGAGGCTGTTTCAAAGAGAGGAACCAGCTGAAGAGAGAGACCTGCCTCCCGCTCTCTGTTTGGAGAAGCCTTTGACAAGCAGAAAATTGGAGTTAGAGGAGCAGAGGGCTCTAGCAGGGTAATATTTATAGAATGAAAGTTGGAGATAGCGTGGTCCCAGGCCCCCAGAAAGCCCTGGGTCTTCAATTTCACCCATGCAGCCACCAGGAGCCAGTATAGAGATTTTCGAGGTCCAGAGATGTGATCCCTAGGCTTGAGGCCAAGGATAAGTCTTGCAGCCCTATTCTGGATTGGCTGAAGGGGCGTAGGGAACCAAGGGGGAGGTTAAGGAAGACACTGTTGCAGTATTCCATTCTAGACAGGACTAGGGTCCTACAGATGTTGAGCTTCTGGGGAAAGGTGAGGAAAGGTAGAATGCTTTAAGGAGGTGAAGCTGGAAGTGGGCCTTCTTGACAAGGTCCAGAAAGTAAGGAGTGAAGGAGAGAGAGGAGCCAAACATGAGCCCAGGGTATTTGGCCTCATAGGATGGTGAGGGTAGAGACCCAAGGAGGGTTGCCAGATGGTAGGAGGGAAACAGGGTACAGCTGTCCTAATAAGAAGGATCTCCATCTTACTGGCATTGAGAAAGAGATTGTTAGCTGTACACAATGAAAAAGAGGGAGGAGAAAGTAGTGCAGGGAAGGAGGATATCAGATGAGCTAGAGGGACGAGATAGATATTGAAGAGCCACGGCAATAGGATAGAACCCTGGGCGACGCTGCAGGTAGAAAGTGAGGTGGTGGAAGAGAAATGGCCCAGTTGTAGCTGGAAGGGCAGTTAGTGAGGAAACAGGTCAGCCAGTCGAGTCCTCGGTCTGTGATGCTGAAGGTGTCAAGTAGCCGTTTAATGAGGATAGAATGGGTGACCTTGTCAAAGGCGGAGGATAGATCAAGGAGCACTATCCTCAATTGTACTATGATCACAAATGATATGATATGATATGATCGTTTATTTATATAGCGCCTATACACAACGTGTTTCAAAGCGCTTCAAGTCAAGGAAGGGAACAAGGGAAAATACAACAACATTCTTACAGGCCATGAACAGTAAGGATGTGTAATTAACTATCGTACTCAGCCTGAAGAGAGTTTCAGATAGTGCAAGTGATAAGACAAAGATAAGGAAGGGAGGGGGAGAGTGGGAAGGAAATGGAAACAGACAGGCGACTACCGTACTAGGCCTGATGACATTTCTGGTAGAGCCAGAGGAAAACAAAAGGTGAGGGAGAGAGGTGCAGAAAGGGAGGGGAGGAACAAAACAAGTGACTATCGTACTAGGCCTGACAGCGTTTCAGATAGTGCTGGAGGGAGGGGGGGGGCAACAGTAAGGGGATAGGGGAGCGACAGACGAGGTTGCTATCATAGTAGGTCCAGGGACAATTCTGATAGAGTAAGTGCATAGAAGAAAGTAAGGGGAGGAGGGGAGGAGATGGGAAAAGGGAGAGGGTAGGGGAGGAGAGAACAGAGAGTAAGCAGTCAAAAAGAGTGGAGAAGCAAGAGAGGAAAACGAATACAATTGCAGAAGTTAGTAGTAACACATAATGTTGCAAGCCAGGATACAAGATGAAGATGGAACAGCATGATTCAGGGCCACCATGAGTACAAGATGCAAAGGAAGTCCAGCATGAGAGTTCAGAAAGGGTGACACACCGTTAATCAATGAAGTCCATTAAAGTAAAATCCAGCATTGGCCACAAGATGGTGATGGTGAAACCAGAATGTATCAGGACAGACTCCACAAGGGAACAACATGGGGGGACCAGAGAGGGTGGGGATGGCCTGTTGGGGTAGAGGGTGTAAACACATGTTGGTGCATGCTTACCTGCTGTCTTAGCAGGGGGTCGGACCGTGGATCCTCCTGGTCCGAACAGATCCAAACAGCAATAGCCCTTTTCTTTGACTGCCCTTCACTTTGGATGCCCGGGCGAGAAACGCCCTTCATCTAGGAGTTAAGAGCAGGAAGAAAGAGGCAAGGCTAAGAAGGTGGGTGGGGCTTAGGCCAGGTGACCTACATCCACTTACAGCTGCTCCCCAGCTGCAAAGGAAAAGAGGCTGGAGGGCTCCTTAAGTAGGGGAAAGAGCGGCAAGCAGGAAGGCACCAGGTGGGCGGGGCTTGCTAAGTGGTGAAAAAGAGCGGCAAGCAGGAAGGCACCAGGTGGGCGGGGCTTGCTAAGTGGTGAAAAGGAGTGGCAAGCAGGAAGGCACCAGGTGGGCAGGGCTTGCTAAGTGGTGAAAAGGAGTGGCAACCAGGAAAGCACCAGGTGGACGGGGCTTAGGCAGGTGACCTAGATCCACTCACACCTGCTCTCCAGCTGCAAAGGAAAAGAGGCTGGAGTGCTCCTTAAGTAGGGAAAAGAGCGGCAAGCAGGAAGGCACCAGGTGGGTGGGGCTTGCAAAGTGTTGAAATACCATATACACTTCAATTATGTCATTCAACCATATTCCAAATACGGTACACTCCCCCTATAGCACCTATATTAACTATACACATATTAATATATTGTATGTGGCCAGTGGCCAGATTCTTGCCCCCAAGAATCTGGCCACTGGCCACAACCACCACAATAGAATGAAACCATATAACAAGTAGGTACAATGCACCTGCAAATAACAACACTCACCCTGAACCTCCCCACTCCCAATGAAGTCTGTGGACAGTAAAAATGGCCACGGACACCGTCTACCTCCACTGATTTTTTCACCTATAAAAACAGCTCCCTGTCAATTTTGTTCCATCCTTTCCAGACCCTCTTCCGGCCACATAATACCCCAAATGCAATTTCCAGACTTTGTTCTCACTGCGCTGTCCACGGCGAAGTCCGCATATCCAATAAAAAATCTGATGCCCCTCACATTTCTGAACATTCAATCAGCGTACGTTTTTGGTGTCCGCGGACATTGAATAGCCTCTTGATTGGTCCAGAGGTGTCCGCGGACTCCAAATCAGGAAATTAGTCCACCCACCAGACACAGATATCACTAATTTTTGTGCACCTACTTTTTGGCAATTTTTTCAGAAACTGCTAGACAGATTTACACCAAATTTACAAATTTAAGCTTTCGACACCAAGCATCCACTCCTGCCGCAAGTCTGGTGAAAATCCGGCCAGCGGTTTGGGCTGAAGGCGCAAACACATTTCTTTTTCCATTGTGCCTATTGTCAAGAAATCAGGATTTCGTAGGGGTGCATCCAGTCATCAGACCACTAACCTTACGCTGCATACTGCATCCATTACCCCATCTCGTTGCTCTTTCTCTCATGTCAGGAGACGGAATCCTCCACATGCCACATTGCGCAAACGCGCCAAGTTCCCCTCGCGTGTTGTTTCATTCCGCAGGCATTGGGGGTTGCCATGGTGAAGATGGGTTCCTTTCTCGCATTCGTCACGTGTCCTTGCACGTTGAACGACACTTCTGCCAATCATGTGGGGTGAATTCAGGTACTTTACCCCTCCCAGTCGGAGCTCAGTGCTTCTGAACTTCGTTTCTTAGCCTTACATGTTTTGACTCCTGTGCCTTATTGTGACCAGGTACGCCTTGACTTCGGATTGTGTTCTAGACTTGTTCTTGTCCGATTCCTGTTACTCTTTGGCTACCGACCTGCGGAACGTCTCTAACTTGCTTGCTTGCTCCATTTGTCTGCGTTTATGCCAGCTCCCGCTACTGAATCACGGACCGTCCTTGACCTGCCTTGGTGCTCCATTGTTCTTTGTGCTGTCTACTTCCATATTCCAACCTATGGACCATGCCTGATTTGTTTATTAGTTCCTTCTGGCCAACACTCTACACACCTCCTGAAACTTGTCCATTGTCCAAGTGTTTTCTATGCCAAGGATCAACTACCAGCTGTGGTCGGAGCTGTGCTCGGACCAGAGACTGCCTTTGAGCACCTAAGTGTCCGTGTGCCGGCGGGGTTAGTTGGATTCATTTGGACTCTCCTGGATTGTCGATAGGCGTCCTCGTGCCAGCGGGGTTATGTGGAATTGGGAATACTGTCCCTGAACAAAAGGAACGTTTCTTGCATCCTTTCATTCATTATAAGACTCTGAATTGGTAAGACCATTTCACCTTTTTTGAATTGTGCTTTCAACTTTTTGATTATCATTCTCGTGGATTACTAGAATACATAATAAGATATTGTTCTCCCTATTCTAGGTTATTCTTTATCTTGATCCACAAATGGAATCTTTGGGTATCAGAATTATTTGTCAAACCAAGAAGGTAGCATTCACAGTCTGCTGTCTTAAATTGTTATTGATTGTTATCTTTATGGTTCTGATCGTGTGTTTCTTTTTGCAGCCAGCTGAATCCTGTGGCTTCCACCCATCTTTTCGTTAATGGATTTCTCAGGCAGTCCTTTTGTACTCCTGAGAGATACATTGACCGAAAGAACTCGTCAACTACATGACATGTTCAAGATCGGAAGCAGATCACCCATTTATAAGTACAGGTGATCCCTAACACCTATGAGGATTTCAAACATCATTTTGGGCACCTCATATAACTTTGCCCCCCCTAGACTAAATCACACCAAACGTCACAAAATCATTCCGAGGGGGCCATATACTTGTTTTACAAAGTTTGGCAAAGATTCGTCCAGGGCGGGCAGTTATAAACCACCCAAAAAGTATTATTTCTATGAGTTAAGCAACTTAACCATAACTACATGGCCACTACTGCAGACAGTATAATATATAATTTTTTCTTTTTTTTTTTTTTTTTGTATTTAATCAAAATTAGATTTTTACAAATGTGGAAGAAGAGGAACTTTCTTTCTTTGTCATCAACTGAAGAAAAATAGTCTACCATCTCCTATGTAAGAAGAATGTTCAGCAAACAACAACGTCATGTTGGTCGAAGGTTTCGAGTTCAAAGTTTTGCCGGATGTTTTCCAAGGCAATGTCTATTAGCATGGACGCCGCTATTAGCCAGCTTGTTTTAGCACCCGTGATCAAACGGTTCCACCATACATTGTAATCGATGACATAGGAAGATGATTTGACTATGTGGCCAAGGAAGGCTTCTCTTTCGTGATTAATCGAAGGGCATGCCATCAGAAGATGTTTAATAGTTTCTATTGTTTTTGGGTCTTTACAAAGTCTGCAGGACTTTCCTTAGATGCGGTCCGAATTGCCAGAACTTCTTGTGTCGGGAGAACATTTACGCGAGCTTTAAGAAGGGTTCTCATAAGACTTTTGTTCGGATATTTCAGACAATAGTCCATAAGCTGCTTTAGTTTGTTGCAAATTGGTGGCAGATGGAATAATAGCTTATTAGCGATTGCGCTGTCATTTGTTCTTATCCGATCCAACCATTCCATTTTAGATTTTATTCGCATGGGATTCCGAATTAGTTCCTCTTCTGAGCAGGCTATTTCTTGTAGCATAAGTTTTTGTTTCTCTGCCCAGTTGGTTAGGACTTTGTTGGTTCCCTTCGATATTTCTTCAGAAATCATTTTATAAATTTCCAGGCTATCTTGATCCCGCAATTTTCTGTAGAGCTGAATCGTGCTCTGTGCAACAACCGCCTCCAAGGAGAGCAGCCCGAGTTCTCGCCTTATCGGCGCCACTGCTGTCGATTTGGGCAGTCCTAAAGTTGTTCTCCAAATGAAACCTTCTAACTTCGCCCAGAGGGTCGTTGGAATGGAAAGATTAGCGTCCATGCCGTATGTCAAGGCTGGCACTATTTTGGACCTGTAGAATTGAATTGCAGGGAGAAGACTGAATTTACCATACTTTCTATCTACTGCGCGTAGTTGTGCTGTTAAGTTTTTGGTTTTAGACCACAAAATTTTTTGCATGCTGAGAGATTTTTTTGAACTGTCAATGGTTATTCCCAGGTATTTAAAAGAGGATACTGTTTCAATTTGTGATTGATTCAGAAACCACTTCGACGGATCCTTTTTCTTGCGACCTCGCTTTTCAAGGGTCAGAATTTTCGTTTTAGAGTTATTTATTACCAAGTTGTTTTCTTCCATGTATTTTTGCAGGTTGTCCAGTTGGCGTTGGAGACCCACCTGCGTCTGGTCTAGAATAATGAGGTCGTCTGCGTAGAAAAGTCTCGCAACCATAGTCGTTCCTATTTTTGGCGGAAACAATCTAATAGATTCTTGTGAGTTTTGAAAATCTCCAAGGAAAGAGATAAAAAGGGCTGGGGCCAGAGGGCAGCCTTGTTTGACTCCTCGATTTGAATTTATAGGCTTGGAGAGAAGACCACTGTTGTTTAACCTGATCGATATTTGGGTGTCCGTATGCAAAGCCATGATAGGATCGAGGATCTGGCTAGGGCAATTCCACTTGTTCAGTTTGAGCCACAATTTGTCTCTGTCTACTCTGTCAAACGCTTGAGACAGATCGACAAAGGCGAGGTAGATTTTCGGTGAACCAAGCAGAACTTTTTCTTTTAAGATGTTAAGAATCATTAGATTGGCTGCAGTGCTGGCGTTTTTTTGGAAGCCGGTTTGAGGTGGATCCATAGCTGGCGATGTTATTGTCCAGTTCCGAAAGTGTTTCAACAGAGAAGTGGCAAAGACTTTTCCAATAACATCCAATAAAGCGATTGGGTGGTAATTGGATGGATCTTCCCTTTTTAAATATCGGTACGATGATTGCTCGCGTCCAGGAGCTTGGAATTATCCTTTGTTCCATACACTGATTGAAAATCAGGCTCAGGGCTGAAGACCATTCTTCTGGATGTTGCTTCAAGTCGGTATTTGCCAGCCCATCCGGTCCCGGTGCACGTGAGGGTTTCAGTTTCACGATAATTTCCTTGATATCGTCAATATCGGATAAATCCACCCAGTTGGCTTTGACTTTAAGTGGTGGGTGTACCCTCTCAGTATCAGAAGGAGGGTGATCAAATAGTTTGTGGAAATGGTTAAACCAACTCTCTTCCGACACAGCATTTATCATTGAAGAATTCGAGTTAGATTTCGTATCGTTAATCAATTTCCAGAATTCCCTCGTTTTTTTGTTGGCCATGGTTGTAATCATGCTTTCCGCATCCGCTTGATAGAGTGACGCTCTGTTACTTCTAAGCCACTGTTTATACGATCTGAGCTCCAATCGGTAAGCTTCCCATATGTTAGAAGAGTTCATCATAGATGCTTCTTTTTTTAGTTTGCTTAAATGGCGCCGTCTGAGCACTAGAGCCCGATTATAAATATGAGTAGAGTTCTCTGGTCGATGGGTCCCTCCTTTCTGAGTTTTTTTGTATTGCAGAAGTAAAGGGATGTAGCTGCTCTTGGATGTTTCTTCTTTGGCTTTGGTATCCCTAGTGAGCGTGACATAATCTTTAGTCAAACATTTAACATCGTTTGCAGTCATGCGCAAAAGAGAAAGCTGGGTATTTGGCTCAACCTTTGAGTAGTAAAATTGTTGGTCACATCTCTTCGTTCTGCATGTGAGATGTAGCAGGTTGTGGTCACTTCTTTCCGTTCTGGTTACTTCAAAGGAAACAATGGACGAATAGATATTTTCTGCAACAAAAATATAATCCAAGGTTGCTGAAGATTGCTCCCGCTCCCATGTAGGAATAGTGGGATGGTTCCACGAGTTCACCACATTGCGCAAGTTTTTGGAGATCATTAGCTCGAGCCACCTTGTGCCTCTTTCTGATGGAGGCGTTAAGTCAGTTGTTTTTAGACAATTACAATTCAAATCGCCACAGATGAGAATATTCGAGGTTTTATATTCAATCATAATTTCATCGATGGTCCTTGTGGCTTCATCACAGAATTTAGCGGTGGACATTCTTTGAGGGTTCCAGTATGTGTTGATAATTGCCCAGATCTCGGAGTCATTTTCGTAGGTTATTCTTACAAGCACTCCCAAGAAGGCATAGGTAGCAACGACTGTCTTAAATAGTTGGAGGTTGGCCCCAGACCGGATGGCGGTCAAGAGGCCGGAGGACGGTCTACCGAAAGGCCCTTGTAGCGCTGGCGAGATCGCGATAGTGTAGCCATCAAGTGCCGGTTTATTCAAAAGCCACGTTTCTTGTAGGCAAATAATGTCATGGATTCCCAAGTTGTAACTGCCAATTTTAGTAAGGTGCGTATGACCTCTCGTATTCCATGATGCTATAGATATTATAGCATTTGTTTGGACTTGATGTATAAGTTCGGGGCGCCGAAGAAAAGCGGAGGCTCCCCTTGTTTGCTGCTATTTCTTTTGTCCCGGAGTAAAAACATTACGAAGCCAGGACCACGTGTCCTTAGTCGATGTGCCATGTCGATGTGGAACGGACTGGGCTGCATCTTGTTTGGGTCGTGGAGTATGTCTTGGAGAAGGACGTCGTTGGTTTCGGTAGCGCGCTGTGTCCGTTGGCGATGTTGATCTTCTGTAATCTTTCCAGTTTTTTGCGTCCTTTCTGTCCATATATAATTCTTTGTTTTAGAGCATGGCATATTTAAGGTTAAGACGATGTCTCTATGGCATTTAAGAAATTTACTTTTCTTAATAACTTCCGAATGCTTGCATGAAAAAAACCAGAGAATATTTCTGAGTAATATTTCAAGGCCTGTGCAAACAAAATTTCAGAATGTTTACTTTGATTGTGTTTTGAACAGATATTAACATGTGGTTTTCCAATAGGAAAAACATGTTTTCTCCCCAAATATCTCACAATCGGCCATTCAATTGTCCCACTTGATTTAATCTGGAATTGGTGCACTGAAAAATAATTGGGAATATCGATTTAGCCAATTTTTAGATATTAACATTGGAACTTTATCGATATATCAAGAATGCGCAGATTGAATGTACATATTTTGTACGAATTGTGCACAGAGCGTATGGGTTTTACGGTACTTACATTAAACAATTAACAGTTCATACATTCCACAATTAACATCGCCAAAAACTTGCATCAAAGGCAAGTCTCCATAAATAATGAAGTCCCAAAGTCTTGCAAATGAAAAGTAAAGACAAAAGTATGAATAGGTATTGTCCAGTCAGAATTATGGTGATGAATGAGTCCCAAATAGTCCACGATTGGGGCCAATTGGTGCTCTAATGGCACAGTCATCACAGCTTGTATCACATTGGCGAGCAGCTGCTCACCTTCTGATGCTACCACACACAGCTGCTCCCCACAGTGTCAACCTATTTGGGTTGCCGTTTGCAACTCCCACAGCTATTTGGGGGTGATGGATACACTGACTAAGGCAGACATGTGGTGTAAAAATACTAATCAACTTAACCAAATAACATAGCATACTAGTTATATCTTGAAATGAAGGACATTTGTACGTTCCTCTTCAAGCACATCATCATCATCCACATTTTGTACTGAGTCTAAAGAAGTAAAGTGGAACATGCTGTCCATCTATAAACAGAAAATAGAGCAAACATGTTTTCTTCTTAATGTAAATTGCTGGGCAAATGCAGACACAATCATTCCTAAATCATCTTGTATAGGTTGGCACTCAGCACAGTCATTACTCCTCTGCAGTGGTCTCACACTGGGTTGTGTTCCTTGGTTGATGCTGTTAGCTGGTAACTGTCCCGTTGTCTTCACATTTTGGGGTCCACTCAGGCTCATTAATGGCACTGGTGACTGTGCTAAACCGATTGCAGTAAGTTGCAATTGTGTGTGTTTAAAATTATTGGGCCTTGTTACGAGTTTGAAGGTAGCTTTTTAGCGGCATGGCTACCCCTAAACTGGGTACCGGGTCTGGGTTCCGCAAAAGGGGACTTACCGGGCCATTCCGACCTTGGAGGGCCCCGTAATTCCCTTTCGCGGGACCCGGACTCAGTACATCCCCATTCCCATTTCAGCCCCCACACGGCTCAATGGGAATGGGGAGGCCCGTTGTTAGCATCCTGGTCTGCTAGGGGGTCCACTAAGGACCAGATGTCCTTAGCGGCACCCGCCAGCAGACCTTGTAATGAGGCGGTAGAGTGATAATAGTGCCGGCAGCACTACCGGCGCCGTTATAACTCTACCACACATGAGGCCCATTGAGTTGACGACGTGGTACGTGCCTGCCTATCAGTGCACATCTAGCTGACTGCATACCAGAAGAGAAAGGGGCAGTGCACAGCTTTACATGGCCAGATTGCATATGTGCCTGCTGCAGATGCACAACAGAGCCAGAGTGTGCGCGCTCTGTGCCAGCCCTACCACTGACACTTGCACCCGCCTGCTGAACTAGTTCATTGCCTTCAGTACCGTGGCTGTCTGGCTGCTGCCTGGCTGCTGCCTGCACTACATGCTGTAGCCGCCCACCCTGCTGTGACTGTGCTGCTGCTTATTACAGTAGCGGAGTGGCAGCAATGTCCTGTACGGTCACTGGAACAGCATGCTGCCATGGCCAACACGAGTGCCCAGCATTGTTTTATTCCAACTGCTTGTTATTCATGAAAATGGATAACTAGTGCTGCCATGCTACCACTGCCAGTGTGGACCATCAGGTTCATGAACACCAGTGAGCCGGCGGCCCTTGATGCATACACACGTGGCTCATGCACAGAGTTACAGTTAAAAGGACAAAGTTTGCAAAACACCAAATCATAACCAAACTAAGTCTGAGACAAGGGGCCTCATTACGACCTCGGCGGTAAGTGAATAACGATGCCGGTAAAGGATTACCGGCATCGCTTACTGCTCCGGCCGATTAGGACACAATAACCCGCTATTAGCGGCACCGTAATTAACAGTGCCGTTAATAGCACCAGGAGCGCGGGCACGCGTCTATCCATGCCGCCAATACCGGCATGGTGCAAACAGGGGAACATCACAAGTCAGGCGGACATGCAAATAACCCCCTACTGAAGCCCGAAAAGTACCTTACTGGCATACAGCTAATTCCGACATCGCGGACCACCTGTAAATGGCCATGTGCAGTGTTCCCAACTGCCACAGGTGCACACAATCAGCACAGGTGGAGGCAATACAGACTGGGCCGGCACAAAAGGAGCACACCCAACCCCTTCCCACACCCAGTCACATTCCACAATGATTCCAATACTAGTAGCAATGCTGGGGCTGGAGGACATGATTGCAGTGGAACTGCTGCAACAACAACAACAACAACTGGCAGCACAGAGGAGACGCAGGAGGAGAAGGAGGGCGAGGTAGGGCCAGCATGCCCCACCAGTGCAGCCAGTGGCACCATGCAGGCAGCCCCCAATCCCTCGCATCAGAGCCAGTCCATTCAACCTAAGCCCTGAGCAGATCCACACCCTGTACCGTCTGGACCGGGACACCATCACCACCATTGTGGATATGATACATGACGACATTGTCAGCCTGATTGAATCACGTACCGCCATCCCACCCCTACTGAAGGTAGTGCCTGTGCTCCACTTCCTGGCCACAGGCACCTACCAGCACACAGTGGGGCACATGCATGGCATATCACAACCATTATTCTCACGTACGCTGAACCAAGTGCTGAAGCACGACCACATTTCCTTACCACGGTCTGCCCAGGAGATCTCAAACACCAAAGTTGGTTTCCATTCACTGGCCGGCATCCCTGGTTGCATTGGCGCCATCGACTGCACCCATGTGGAATTGGTGGTCCCACATGCCATGGAGGTAGCATACCAAAACCGTAAGCTATACCACTCAATCAACGTGCAAATGGTATGTGACTCAAACAAGATCATCACACATTGCTTTGCCCGATACCCCGGATCAACCCATGATTCAATGGTCCTGCGGAACTCCACGATACCACGTTACATGGAGCGACATGCAGGGCAGAGATCCTGGCTTCTCGGTGAGTCGCATGTTAGGCCCATGGAAATGTGATGTGGGTAGGTGATTGGAGTAGAGATGCATACTTCACCTGGCTGAGATGGGGGGGATGCATACTGGCTGAGATGGGGGGAGATGCATACTTCACCTGGCTGAGATGGGGGGGGGGGAGATGCATACTTCACCTGGCTGAGATGGGGGGGAGATGCATACTTCACTTGGCTGAGATGGGGGGAGAGATGCATACTTCACCTGGCTGAGATGGGGGAGAGGGGAGATGCATACTTCACCTGGCTGAGATGGGGGGGAGAGATGCATACTTCACCTGGCTGAGATGGGGGGGGGAGATGCATACTTCACCTGGCTGCGAGTGCCTGCGAGAATGGACCATGCTCATACCCCAAAGCAGCCCAGACTGGACCTGACACCTGACCACATAATGCAAGATGAAAGGTGCCCTAACATGTAAATGATGCAGTGTGACAACCATTCCATAGCCATCTATATGTGCACTGTACCTAATCAGACCGTATCCCCCTCAACACAATGCAGCTACAAGCAATTACTATCGCCAATACACAGCACCAAATACCATCAACTGAAGGGACAGTTCCCCATTACTGCGTACAAAGGAGTCACATGGGGGCCAAATACATTAATACACCACTACACTGACACAGAGGTCCAACAAAAGTGCATTTCAACATTTGTTGTGCATAGTGACATCATCATGAGGCTGACATCAACGGTGCCAGGATGAAAGCATACAAATTACTGGACATCAGCCAGATCTTGGAAACAACCGGCGTGGACTAACAAAGTGCATGAGCACTCACAAGGAACTGGACCCCCCCTCCGCCCACTAGTCGATGGCACGCACACCAGTCCATAAGAGGAATACACACATAGCAGTCACATCATGTGTCTCCATTCATGCATGGGAATGTGGTTGCAATTAGGAAATCAATGCATGCTATGGTGTCATTGATCGAGGTCCCATATGATGTGATGACTTTCACATATACATTGTTGCCCACATGCAGGTGATGCAGGCTATCCCTTGAAGAAGTGGCTCCTTACCCCAGGCCGGAACCCACAGAACAGGTACGAGGAGGACTACAATCGTGCACATACACGTACCCGTGTGGTGATTGAGCAGACATTTGGCCTCTTGAAGGCACGGTTTCGCTGCCTTAGCAGGCCTGGTGGGGCACTCCTGTACCGCCATGAGAAGGTGGCCAAGATCGTCATGGCATGTGTCATGCTACACAATATGTGCATCAGACGGAATGTGCCCCTGCCCCCTGACGCTGAACTGCAACCACCTGACGATGAGTTACCAAAATGTGTATTAAAGAATCATAACAAAGTGAACAAGCCCTCCACCCCACACACCCTCTCCCCCCTCAACTCCCACACTCACACCCTCTCCCCCCTGCCCCCTCAACTCCCCCACACACACCCTCTCCCCCTCCCCCCTCAACTCCCACACACACATCCTCTCCCCCCTAAACTCCCTCACACACACCCTCTCCCCCTCCTCCCTCAACTCCCACACACACACCCTCTCCCCCCTGCCCCCTCAACTCCCCCACACACCCTCTCCCACCTCCCCTCTCAACTCCCCCACACACCCTTTCCCCCCTCCCCCTCAACTCCCCCACACACACCCTCTCCCCTCCCCCCTCCCCCCTCAACTCCCACACACACACCCTCTACCCCCTCCCCCCTCAACTCCCCCACACACACCCTCTCCCCCTCCTCCCTCAACTCCCACACACACACCCTCTCCCCCCTCCCCCCTCAACTCCCCCACACACCCTCTCCCACCTCCCCCTCAACTCCCCCACACACCCTCTACACCCTCCCCCCTCAACTCCCTCAAACAACCTCTCCCCGCTCCCCCCTTGACTTCCCCACACATGGTATGAAGTAGCGTGCACCATTAGTCCACATGGCACCAGTATGCATGGCTGTGCCTGCTGCCCTCCCCCTCTTCAAGCACCAGTTGCCCCCCTGTCCGATCTGCGCAGGTTCCTGCCAGACCTATGCACAGGGCTGGTCCTAGTAGAGCTGGCATTAGATGATGGTCCAGATTATCCTGGCAACTGTGGTGGATGCATGTCCCGCATTGCTGCCACCATTTCCGAGAGGACATGCCGTACTGCCAATTCGGCGCATATGACGGTGCATATGTCCTTTGAGGTGGACTCGATGGCTATTTTTAGGGATGCAGCTGAATCCCTAATGTCATCCCTTGCACGGGTACATTCGGTTATATGCTGCGTCAACAGCCCTGTGAGTTCCTCCTGGCACCTCTGTATAGCCCTGATCCCCTCTTGGTTGATTGTCACTGGGGTGGAAGTGTGAGGCGTTTCCACCATGCTTTGGTCATCAGGCACAGTTGGCGTGGGGCTGAAACTTGCCGGCCATGAATCTCCAAGTGACAGCCCGTGCATGCTGCCGTCCAGCACGCTGCATGGGGATAGTTGTGGTGAGTGCAAGGGGCTGTGGCGGGTATTGCGCCATGCAGCTGTACGTCTGCCTCGTCATCCGATATGGCTGCTGTGGCAGCTGTCTCACCGACTGTGCTGCTGGCAGCCGATGGTGTGCCCTCTGCCAATGCTTCCTGGGTCATGGTGGCTGGTGTGGGTGTTGTTGTGGGGGCTGTGGTGCACATTGGTGCTGTGGCCTCTGTGGTTTTCTTGGCCTTCCGCGGTGGTGCAGGTTGGCCTCTGCCCCTTGAGGTTGAGGGGCGGTGTTCTCCCTCCTCAGCCCGGGCCTTCTTCTGTGGTGTGGCATCTTTCTCCCTGATGTCCTCATCACCGCTGTCAGAATGTGTGCCTGTGGGGGACCAATGGAGGGAGAGGGTTAGTGATGGGTCTACGGGCATCGGGCATGCATTGGGGTGGCTGCATTGATATGGAATGGTAGATGATTAACATTGGGGGAGTGACATACGGGTTGCTTCACTCTTGGGAGGCTGATGCATGGAGGCGTATGGGTAGCAACACATATGGGGTGCATTATGCATGTGGACAAGGTGATGCTCTGCACTGCCTGTAGGCAGTCTTGTACTTATGTGTCTGGTGGACCCTGCTCTACATCATTGCACTGTCAGTTCAGGTGGACATCATCGTGGTGGTATTAGCAGTTTCATTTGAGACACCTACCTGCATGGGCTGATGACGGGGCTCCTCGCTCCATGTCCCCGACTCCCTCTATTGCCTCGCTGCCTATGGTGGTGGCGCATATCTCCTCCCATGGTTGCAGTTTGATGGGGGAATCCGCATGTCCGCCTGTCGCCATCCCCAGGTTGCGGTTGGCGGAGAGTATGCTCCTCATGCGTAGACGCAGGTCATCCCAGCGTTTAAGGCATTGTTTGGGTGTGCGGGCGACCTCTGTCCAAATCTGCTTTTTGCACTGCAGTGTTGGATGGGACATGTTGTTTGAGAACACCACATCTGGATGTTCCTGCAGTGTCTCCACTAGCATGGTGAGCTCCACTCTGGAGAAGCGCTCCTTGCGCAGGCGATCTCCCGTTTTTTTCACTGCTTTTGGCATAGTAAAATGCAACAGGTTGTGGTGGAGGTGTGTTGGAGTTCTGGGGGTCAGATGGCTCCTGGTTGTGGTGGATGGCAATGGATTGTGTTTTTAAAGATGGCCGCCGTGTTCTTTCCCGTTCCTGTGCAATGACGCTACTTCCGTTTCCGCGTATTTACGGTCACCAGTAATAGCAGTTACCGCTATTAGAGGTGACCGCTATTAGTGGTGATGGCTTGGATGCCGGAGGAGCTATTTCCACTACAGACGGTGCCATAAAGGGGGATTTTTCGGCCTTTTACGGCATGGCGGTGGGATCATTACCGGCATGGCGCAAAGCTTGTGCCCACAAACTCGTAATGGACTGCTTTTAGCGGTCTCTTGCCAGCACGGACAGGGTACTTGTGCCATGCCAGTAATGACCGGTACTTACCGCCCGGGTCGTGATGAGGCCCAATAGGTTGGAGGTAACCATGGCGCTGTTAGCGCCATGGCTGCCTCCAAAACCTCACCGACTCCGCCCTGGTGAATGGAGCTATTACCGCCCCATTCCAAGGTTGGTGGGGGCGGTAATTCCCCATTCACCAGGGCCCTTCACCGTTCCCATTGAGCACCCAGAGGGCTCAATGGGAATGGGGAAGGCGCTAATAATGGTACCGCAAATTGCAGTACTGTTATTAGCTCTAAGGTCCCTTTGCGGCTCCTGCCCTTAACGCCTGGTAAAACCAGGCGTTAAGGGAGGACCCGCAAAGGGAACTCGTAGTAGGGTGGTAAGGGACTACCGGTACCGGTGCCCTTACCGGTACCGGTGATCCCTGACCGCCTGGGTCATAATGAGGCCCAATACGTGCTGGTGCTATGAAATAAGCGCTAGGACTGAGTCCCCCCCCACCCAAATTAAACAATGCCAACCCGTGAAGCAACAGAGCTCCAAAAGGGTGACAGAGCAAGAGGGCATAATACAATGGATACAATGTGGGGACATCACATGATCGCAGGAGCAAGTTCTCGCGAGATCTCGCGAGACGGGATCTCGTGAGCCCACGCTCCGCGGGAAAACGTTCCCACTTCAGAGTTGGCGCTCGGGGAGCGGAAGCGGTCACAGAGGAGCGCTGCTCCTGATTACAGGAGAAGAAGCCGTGAGCCACAGAACTCACACCACAGCTTCTAGGGCGTAACACCACAGCCACAGGAGGCTTCATGGGGGCCCTAGAAGTTTACAGCGTGCCACCGGTGAGCACAACCTTTCCACAGTGAATCAACTGGGAAAGCACAGGACTTGATCGCAATGAACTGTAAGTAAGCGCCCAGCGCCACCAGGCCACCTTAGAGCCTTTCTCCCTGTTGTCAGTCAATAAAGACTGTTAGAAACCCTACAGCGTCCTGTCATCTATTTAGGCCACAACATAACTGGCGACGAGGATACCAGAAGTCCCACGGACCCACCATGCAAGGCGCCACACCACCCCCTGCGTTTCTCCCCTTGCCAGGGACACCGGCAATTCCTTGGATGCAATGGGAACCCCTTTTCTCCACCTACTCGGAAGCAGTGGGCGGCACGCGATATGCCCCCATCAGGAAGAGGGCGATGCGGTTAAATGCATTAGGGGTTGAAGGTCAGCGCATCTTTGCCGGCCTTAAAGAAATACCTGCGGCCGACATTGACGTCGAAGACGACGATGTTTACAAAGAAGCGACTCGTCGCATCATGAAGAGATTCACCAATACGGAGAACATTGTACTGCACAGGCTGAGATTCTACACTCGCAAACAGGAAGGGAGCGAACCCGTGGATGACTACATCACCAGGATGAGGGAACTCGCTTCTCTTTGCGCCTTTGGAGAAAATGCAGAACAGGTTATCTGCGACATGCTCGTTGTCCACACCAACTCTAGGAAAGTACAGGACAAACTCATCCAAGAAAAGGAGGTCACCCTCGATAAAGCCATCCAGATTGCCAGGGCGGAGGAAGAAACCTCCAGCAGACGCAAGGAGACGGGAAGTCACCTACCTGTGCCCGGAATGGCGGCGCTACAATGGAGAGGTCGCAGAGACAAGCATTCCCGCGACGGCCCCAAAGACAAAAGTCCCAGGAAAAAGGAGGCACCGAAATGTTACAGATGCGCCAGCTCCAAGCACATGGCGAACGACCGCGACTGCCCCGCCAGGAATAAGGAGTGCTCCAAGTGCGGACGCATTGGCCACGTGGCTCTGGCATGCATGTGGCGGGAGAAAACTGTTTTCCGTGTTGACGGTGACTGCACCTCAACTGATGATGATGAACTACAGGACAGACCCATGGTTGTCATGGTCAATGCCCCCCATGCCAGAAGAGAAAAGCCCCACTGCACCATTAAAGTGGACGGAATGGAAACGCGCGTCATGGCTGATTCGGGATCCGACCTCACCATTCTGCCCATCAACACGTACAAGGAGATGATGGGACAAGAAAAAGTGGAGATTAGATCAACCAGGCAAAAACCGACCGTGTTTGGAGGGGCAACGGTCGACCTTTTGGGCTACATCAAAGCCGGATCGATTTTAAAGGGAGGTCTACCACCACCAAAGTGTATTTTTCACCCAAAGGTCCAGCCGTGCTGGGGTGGGATGACCAACACAAACTCAGCATGAAACTAGATCCCAGCACTCCGGAACAGGTGCTCATGATCTCATCAGGAGCAGCGCAAAACTACAAGGAGATCTTTCCAAACCTGTTTTCCGAGAAACCGGGAAAAGTGAAAAACTTTGTCCACAAGATTCGGCTGAAACCCAACGCCACCCCGGTCAAGCACAAAGTAAGGGCAGTACCTGCCACCGCAAGACCAGCTTTGGGCGCCCACCTGCGGAAGATGGTCGAAGAAGGAACCATTGAAACCGTGGAATCCTCAGAGTGGCTGAGTCCAGTAGTATTAGTAAATAAAAAGTCCAGCAACGACCTCAGGATCTGCATCGACCTGAGAAGCCTGAACTTAGAGGTGATCATGGATAGCTTCCCACTCCCCAGCATCAATGAGATTGTCCTCATGATGAAGGAGGCGGCCATTTTCTCGAAGCTGGACATGCGTGATGCCTATCACCAGATTCCTCTACACAAGTCCTCCCGCCCCCTGACGGCGTTCATCACTCCTTTTGGCACCTTCCAATACACCCGCATGCCTTTCGGGTTATCGTCCGCAGCATCCGCATTCCAGAGGATGATGAACTCCCTGCTTAAAGGACTCACCAATGTCTCATTCTTCCAAGATGACATCCTGGTGTACGCCAAAGACAACGAGACCCATGACAAGGCACTCAAGTCAGTCCTGAGCAGACTTCAGGAGGAAGGCATTCACCTACGCCATGAAAAGTGTGTCTTCGGGGTGAACAAGGTAGAATATCTTGGGTACTGCATCTTGTGTGATGGGGTAAGCCCCAAGAAGAACCTCATGGAGGCCATTACAGAAGCACCGGCGCCGATGTCCAAAGAGGAACTACGCTCATTCTTGGGCCTAGCCGAGTACTATGCCAAATTCGTCCCCAGGTTCTCTGAGACCACGTCTCCCATGAGGGAGCTCCTGAAGAAGGGGGCAGCTTACTCTTGGGGTCCAGAACAGGATGAGGCTTTCGGCGAAATCAAGAAAAGGATTCTACACGCGCCGTGTCTTAAACCATACAACCCTGAATGGGACACCTTCGTCACCACTGACGCCAGCGCATACGGCCTGGGGGCCATCTTGACCCAGAAGAAGGGCGACACTGAGAACATTGTGGCGTTTGCATCCAAGGCATTATCCTCATCCGAGAAGAATTACTCTACGGTAGAGAAAGAGATGTTGGCATGCACCTGGGCCGTCGACTATTTCAGATCATACGTATGGGGGACAAGATTCAAGTTGATCACCGATCACAAACCCCTAATTCACATGTTCAGCCCGGGCGACACCAAGACGGCCACCCCCAGACTGGCCAGGATCGCCGCAAAGCTCCAAGAGTTTACCTATGAGATACAACACATTGCGGGCTGGAAAAATGCACAAGCGGACTGCATGTCCAGGCTCCTGAACCAAAGCGCCCCGGCACCACATTCCTGGAAGACGAATGTGTCGTTGCTTCCATCGGCGACTTGAGGAACGTCGAGTACATGGAAATGAGCGAGCGCCACTGGCAGGAAGAGTTCGAGCAGGACTACGCCCTAAGGCACGTAAGCACCTGGGTTCGAAATGGATGGCCCAACGAGAGAGCGATCCCCGAAGGCCTTCGTCCCTACTGGAAGGTGAACGAGGAAATCACCGCCATGAACGGTCTCATTCTCAGAGGTGATCAAATCAACCCACCCAGCGGAATCCGCAAAGTCATACTGTGCAGAGCACACTCGGGCCATTTAGGGTGCAACATGACCAGATGAAGGATACGCGACGCATACTGGTGGCCAGGCATGGACCAGGACGTACGGCAGATGGTCGATAGGTGCCATGAATGCTCAAACAGTGACAAGCGCCTAGCCGTGAGGCAAGCCCCCATGCTGCCCACCGATGTCCCCAAAGGGGTGTGGCGAAAACTGGGTCTGGATTTCATAGGGCCGCTGGACAACATGCCCCCAGAGCACAGGTACGGGATAGTCATGGTCGACTATTTTTCCAAATGGGTGGAAGCTTTCACCTCAGACATCACCACAGGAACAGTCATTGAAACACTCACCGCCATATTCCAGCGGGAGGGCCTGCCCGAAGAACTCGTCACGGACAACGGAGTCCAGCTAGTCTCCAGAGAAATGGAAAAATTTCTCAAGCTCAACAACATTCAACAGCGGAAAGCAAGTCTATACCACCCACAGGCAAATGGCCTAGTCGAGCGGGCAAACCGCTTCATCAAGGGGGCGCTACAACTGGCTCACGCCTCGGGCCTAGACCCATACAAGACAGCCAAAGAAGCCGTAGCGGCCCACCGTCTCACCCCCAACGCCGTCACAGGTGTTTCACCTTTCCATCTGCTGAGGGGGAGAAGGGCAGCATCCTCACTGGTACCACCATGGCTCCAGCAAGTGAGGGCCGACGAAGACGTTGACATGGATGACATAACGTGCCGCATGCAGCGCAACAAAGAAGCAATGAAAGCACAGGGGGATTTGCGCCGAGCCGCTCGACACACACAAGTCAACAAAGGGGATCTGGTGAAGATACGACTTCCCCACAAGGACACCTCCACTGGTTCCAGATACAGCAGTCCCATAGAAGTCATGGAGAGAGGGACAAACCACATCTGCACCAGCGATGGCAGGAGATGGAATCTAGAAAGGGTAGCCATGTACCGCAGGAAAGAAGACACTGTACACTCACAAGGAGACACTGGAGGAGATCAAGTTTGCCAAGAGTCATACGAGAACCATCACCTCCCAAGTAGAGATACCATAGAGCCGCACAATCACAACGACTTTGCAAGCCCCATCCCCCCAACAACACCCAGGGAATCACAGCAAAGAGCTGGACAAAGAGAACCTGAATCACCAGCACCTTCCCAAAGACACTTCATCGATCCCGCTCCATACCCCGATCCTGGCAGGCCCCAGAGAGAGAGAAGGAAACCCAGGAAACATGCGGACTTCATCATGGAGTGACCACCCATCCTTTTTCCCAGCAAAGGATGTGTGTGGGGACATCACATGATCGCGGGAGCGTGTTCTCGTGAGATCTCGCGAGACGGGATCTCGCGAGCCCACGCTCCACGGGAAAATGTTCCCGCTTCAGAGTTGGCGCTCGGCCAGCTGAAGCGGTCACAGAGGAGCGCTGCTCCTGATTACAGGAGAAGAAGCAGTGAGCCACAGAACTCACACCACAGCTACTCACACCACAGCTTCTAGGGCGTAACACCACAGCCACAGGAGGCTTCATGGGGGCCCTAGAAGTTTACAGCGTGCCACCGGTGAGCACAACCTTTCCACAGTGAATCAACTGGGAAAGCACAGGACTTGATCGCAATGAACTGTAAGTAAGCGCCCAGCGCCACCAGGCCACCTTAGAGCCTTTCTCCCTGTTGTCAGTCAATAAAGACTGTTAGAAACCCTACAGCGTCCTGTCATCTATTTAGGCCACAACATACAGTTAGAAGGATAGGCGTTTAGCGTATATTTGGAAGGACCTGGTGAGAGGGGATTACTGGACTGCATGCCATGTTGATCCCACTTTAAGCACGAGGCATATTTATAAATAATTATGAAATACAAATTTAAAGGGAGCAATGAAGACATTACATAGCGACCCAAAGCCAGCCGACGCACCCAAAATAGATGCATGAGGTGACACTGTACCGCGCACAGTTTATACGCCTGTGGGTAATCGTATTGGTTGTTTATATAGCGTCTGCACACAGGCACGTGTTTCAAAGCGCTTAAGGAGGGTGGGAACAAGGGGAAAAAACAACAGTCGCTCAGAGCCCTTGAAAATTCAAAACTAGCATGATCACAACTAAATAGCTGACGTTACGTACACGTTTTGGATACGCCTAACCAAGGCTCTGACACGGAAGCCTTCATATTCCATTCAGTTTCTCCTCAGGTCACGCTGCCCATGTCTGGTTATTGGATTTCTGTTTCATGGTGTTAATATTTTATATGCGAAGCTGAGACATGGGAGGGGTATTGCGCAATACTGATTGTCATGCCATTAAGCCTGGTGAGCTATGATAGGTTTCATGTGTCCTGGCCCTCATCCTGCAGACAGTGACTCACACACGCTCGGATTAGGTTACGGGTCTGGATGTATTTCGACCACAAGAATCAATAGCATATCTATGCCGAGCTCATATGCCCAGTGACGCAATTCAAAAATCCATCCAGGAACATTCCCGTTCCCCTCTCCAGATTGAGTGTTATGTCCACTCTCGTTAGGAGAGCGTGGCTGGAATATCTGAATAGCAGAGCGGTAATTTCTGGCAACGTGTGATCTGTACAGTCCATTCACATGTGCATTGGTACAGTACATGCTTGCTGTGCAGTGAGCACATGAAAGCAATGTCCATGCGTGAGGGGCGTCAGGGCTTTTGGATGTTTCTGCGCATGTGCGAAAGCAGGGTAGTCATTCTGAGGTAGCAGTGACAGTGTGCTAAGTAGACCCAGTGCGACTGATTGGGGTGACCCACAGGTTGACCCCCAATGCATGGGAAGATGGAAATTCAGGGTGAGCCAAAAGAACGCGCAGGCATCGGCCTCTAACCACCGACTAGCACAGTACAGTGCTCACCAGTGAGGTGGTCTCATGGGAGACTGGAGCACCTGCGCGTTGCCGTGTGAGGCCTTACACTGTAATTTCATTGAGTGGTAGGTAGGATGTATACTTTTGTTACATGGCACTGAGACTTCTTATTGCGCAATTTCTCGTTTCTTCGATTGAAATATCAACCGACACAATAGACCGGCAAATGGAAGGGGCAAGCATGGCCCCACCCCTCACAAATGATAGTGCATCCGAGCTCCTAAATTTCTTGGCAAGCAGGACATCATTCTCTTTTTCTTGCTTCTCTGAGGACATAAAGATAAGTGATTTCCTTTCTCACACTATTGTTCATCAGATTTTTTCAGTGATTCAACATGTGGCTGCTTTGCCTGTCACGATTCTCTGTGACATTGTTCGGTTTGCTATTCTGGGGGAAATTGCTGCAAAGGGCCGCGAGGTCCCTGAATGGCTCTTCTCACGGCTGCAGTTCTGCTTGCAGTGCATTGCTTGGGTAGCCGGTCTCTGAATGCCATCTCCACAGCGCGAGGCGAGCACATGCACACCTGGGTGCTGCTCTGCTTGCCATGCGTTTGCGCAACTGCTAATACTTTTCCTTTCTCGCCAATGCCAATATTTGTATTTAATTGGTGCGGATCGTTTGATCGGACGCTGATTTGGGACTCATTTTCTCCCTCAGGTTTATTCTTTCTCAGGGTCTTACGCCACTTTTTTGATGCAAACTCCCCATTGCCTCTGTGTTCCGTACACCTTTAGCCAGAGAGACACCCGAGCAGGTTCCTCTGAGCAGAGTCATTCTTGAATATGAACACAGACATATGGCAATTTCTTGTAAGGCTGAGTGAACAAGTTTGGGGATTCTACGAACCATCTACATTGTGGGTGGTTGGGCATCCCTTAAACCTTTTGGAACTTTCTGAAGATTCATCCATAAAAGTTTGAGGTCATCCAGTGGTACACAGCAAGGGCCCTGCATGGCAGAGGAGGCTCCTGTCAACCCTGCAACCCCATACCCCCACTGGTATCTGGCCGGCCTCAAGAAGGCATTGTGGTATGCTAGAAACTTTGCTAGCTGGAAATAGAAAACAAGTTTAACCTAAGTTTGGAGTACTGGGTGGAATGCTTTGGGGAGCAGTGGGAGAATAGGGCTGCTTTACAGGAGTCCAGGAGGGCAGGTTCACACTCCCAAAACTGGCCCATCTACATTCATAGGTCATCAAAATGTGTTCTAAATGACCCGTGAAAATCTGCAAGCCACTTTGGGGAAGTTCGCCCAACTTTTATTTCTTGGATAACTCATAGCTAATACAGTGGGAAACGCAGTTGCTGTCTCGTGTTGGGGCTGTCCAGAGAAATTGGTAAGTCAGTTGCTGAAGTGTTTTCTGAGAATGTCCCTCAGTTTTCCCTATTCAGGATGTTAGTAAGAGGCGCTCAGGAAATGCTGTTGGCAATGAGGGTTGTTAATCCTTGTGAAAAGGACTAGAAAGTGGAAGCACTTTGATTATACTAATAAGGATGGTTATTGCAGATTTTCCTATCCACTATTTTTTAAAATTACAAATTATATAGTTTACAATTACACTTTTCATTTTATTCTTTATTATATGTCCAGTAAATAGTATTGTTTTAATATAGGTTTTTTTTTCTCAGCAGAACCGCATTTTTCATGATCTTGTTCCAAAATTGGATGATGGTAAATATCAGATTCTTGTCATGACCTAACAAGATCTGTGCCCATCTTGTTTCTGCGTCTGTCTGTATCTCAGAAATTTAAAAATATTCTCTACAGAGAGCTCTTTCTGTCTGCAGGTCAGGGCATTCCATGATGATATGATGGATTGTTTCAATGCATTCCATATTCTGACAAAAATCTGCAGTGTTGCTTTGAGATCGGTAGTTTATTTTTATTTTGGCTAGCCTCTGTCTATCTGTGTCCTATCCACTATAGACTACACCTATGCAAGGCAATGACAGGGTCAAGCTGTTATTGGTAGTTGACTTTTGCAAAGCTGTTAGAAGTTTGGACAGTGACAATGACAGAAATTGCTAAAGAAGGCACAGAGATGCCCAGCTCTAGGCTCGTCAGGTTAGGGTATCTGTTCTGGGGGTCTGCCTCTTTGGAACATTATCTAGTGAATCAGATTTTTTCTCTTTTGATGATAGATTTCAATTGGCCGAGTATTAGCGTCCCTTGGACGACATTTTACTAGGTCCAGTGAGGAAATGGGACAATGTGGCTAGATAATTGTTCTGAATTGAGGGGAATGGCCACCTTTGCCACATGCCAGTTTTGCCACCTGCCAGTTTTTATCCACAGTCACATCGCCACATAAAGATATTTCTATCCCAACTATATTGAAGCGAAATTCCCAGACATAGACTTTCTCTAGAAGTTAGACATAAAAACATTGGGTTATCTTTTCAAAGAGTGGTAAAGACCATAGGAAATGTCTAAATGGAGCATGTTTTTCTTTCCAGGATGGATTCCTTAAAACTGTGACACCATTGGTAAATGTCCTAGTTGGACTCACAAAGGCTGACCTCTGGTTGGGCCGGTGGATTCGGAGCTAATTACAGATGTGGCTCTGCAATCATTGTTTTGTTGGGGATTCCACCACACACATTTGTCGTGAACATTCCATGAATGATTAGTGCAATGCTAATGGGGCTATCAGTGGTTTGTCTGGAACCTGGAGAGTTTTTTTCAGAGACCAAATTGACAAAGAAATGTGTAGATATTGTGATGAATCGTTAGGTGTCACCACTTCTCCCCAGGGGGGACTCCCTTCCCAAGAGGCTAGGGAGGTGAGGCCACTACCCAATAGCCCCCCTCGGGTGGTATAATGCAGGAGGACCTCATGGGGAGGAATTCCCCTCCTGAGGACCAGGACGACCACCTAGGGTACAGGCCCTATAGTCACGACCCCAGTGTCCAATCACATACTCACCACACTGGTCACACCACACCTCATATTGAGCATAAAACTGACTGTATGCTATAGTAATACCTCCAGTATAGATCCTTTTGCAAGTACTGGGAAGAAAAAGATAATAAATAACATGTAGAATAAAAGTTTCTCAAGTACTGACACAAGGAGGATGCACAGAGGCATGATGTTGGATCAGTTGATCTGGGAACAGCCTTCTAGCCTTCCATAAGGGAATGGACATTGGCAGAGTTTAAAAACAGAGGAGGGACTTGTTGTCGAGCCAGCCCCAGAGCAGCAGCACAAAAGGATGCTGTCAGGTGCTGGAGCAAAGAAGAAGCAAAGGCCGGACAACAGAAACCACTGGCAGGAAGAAGAAGGTGGCTCTCCAGGACCTGATATCAGTCGTTCCTACAAACCTGAGGTGAGGCAGTGGTACGACCTACAAGGGGAGGTGGACCGCATGTATGGTTCCCGAATCGTACTGATACTGCAAGGAACCAAACCAGAACCCAGCAGACGACTGCAGAGAGCGCACCAACGGCCGACTCCAGCCCCAGGAAGAGCCACCACTGTATGCAGGAGTCCCAGAAGGTAATGGGAGCTAAGAGTGGGCTGTTAGGGACAAGGGGAGTCAAGGAGGATCACCAAAGCACACTGTGAGGGTCGCAAGGACTCGAGAGGGGCAAAGGAGGGTCTGAGACCCGGAAAGACTTTCTAAGAACTTTGAGCACAGGCCCGTAGACGGGCAAAGGAGGGTCTGGGACCACATCAGAACTGCAGAGTACATCTGAGGTGGACCACCTCTGCACAGTGAAAACATTATAAAGCATATAATGGTCTGGGACCCTGTGAAGTTCAGTGAGGCAAACTTAAGAGGAAACCTTCCACCTCATCTCAGTGGGGAGACCACTGACCACCAGAGAACAGTATGGGATCCCAAAGAAAGCCAACAGGGCAACCAACGAACTCCTCCTTGTCTCAGTGGGAAGACTACTAACCACCAGAGAAGGGTCTGGCATCCTAAAGAATAGCCAGGGGAAAGGAGTAATTCCCCCTGGTCTTGTATTGAATTGCATACATGAACACCAGGGAAGGGAGCTATTCCCTGTGGTCCTATTGGAAACTACAAAAGTGCAACCCAGGAGAAGGGAGTTATTCTCCAGGACATTTGATAACACAACAGGTGAAATCCATGAGCCAGGGGAAGAGAATAATTCCCCCGACTTTGTGTTGAATTGTCTGAAGTAACACCAGGGGAAGGGAGTCATTCCCCCTGGTTCTATTGGAGACTACCAAAGTGCACCCCAGGAGAAGGGAGTCATTCGCCTGGGTACTGGATAATAAAATTGGGTAAAACCTGTAAGCCAGGCGAAGGGAGTCATACTCCCCTAGTATTTTGTATTGAGAAAGAACATCTGTTGGACACTGTTGAAGAACCAAGAGAAGGGAACCATTCTCCTGAAAGAATATCTGTTTGTTAGTTTAATCTTTAGTTATAGTGTGAGGGTTAGAAAGGGGTTTGGCACAGGACAGTGGAACTTTGATTTGACAGATACTCTGACAGTTCCTTTAGTTTTATTTTGAGGCAGGGAATCCCCTCTTTTGAATAGGTACAGTAAGGGTTTCTACCTAAGAAATGACTCTATAATCAAACCCATGTCACCCTTGTGTCAGTCGCCTCCTTGTAGACCCTTACAATATATGGATACCTTTACTTCCCTGGACCAGACCCAAAAAGGTTTGAGGAAAACATTTTCCCCTACTGTTTCTCCCGAGACTTGCTGAAGTTGGAGCCATTCAGCCAGCTGCGCTTTCTGCCTTTTTAGGCCTTTTGGCACTGGCAGATCCAGAGAGGCTTTTCACACTCTTCTCAATTCCTGCCCCATATTCTTTTCACAGCAGGGCCAGTCATTTTGAACAGCCAGCTATGTTATGTTAATAGTTTATTATACTGAGCCATTCAACCATAGTAGTTCAACAGTGCTGTGGCTTGTCAAGAAAGAGGTCTAATGTGTCTCACCAGGGATATCCATACCTTAGTATTTAAAGGAATGAAAAAGGTCATCGGAGGAGAGGAAGGATCAAGTAGCATAGAGTTAGACAAACATGAAAGAAGTGTATAGGTATCAGAGTCAATGGAAGGTAGGGATGGAGACTTTGCATGTCGTTAGAATTAGTAATGAGCTATCAGAGCATATCTCTGGTCAGGAAAGGGGTGAATACATAATGCACCTATGAATGAGTGCTTCCCTGATAAGGAGTTTCTAATAGTTCAAAGCAGTACTGGGATTCATCGGCAATTGGTTGCATGGTGGGCTTGAGTCTTGATCCAGCATACCATTAAATCATGGATGCTTGTTTTTCTCTTAAGTATTACCGTACCCTGTCACTCATCTAGAAAGAAAAATATGGGATTAGCCAAGCCAGCTGTTAAATGTTAAGGAGCCCAAGGGGCTGTGTGCTCGGTGAATGTGGTGGGCAAAAAGGGGAAGAGGAACAGAGTATAGTGACCTCCCCCCAGAGTGCCATACCAGTATGACTCCATCCTTAAACTTAAACCATGTCTCATTGAACTGTGTGATTTGGCCCATGCAAACATGTGACACTCATTGTGATTTGGACCTTTGGTTGACATTTTTTAACCTCCTCATGTCATTCAAACACCACTTGTGTGATTTACATCTGCCCCTGACATATGAGGGAAAAATGATTTGTGGTTTTGGACTTTATATTAACAAACTTAGGGTCATTGAGTTTTAGGTGGACAGGGTAATGTCCTAATTTATCAGTGGTTTAGCACAAAAAGTCAAAACACATCTGTGTATAATTTCTCTATAGCACAGGAGTTTTCACAGTCTCATAGTGGCTTTTGGAGGACTAGGTTGCCAGAAAAGACAGCAGGATAGAGGGGTTTTCTTGCTAAAACTGCCTAATCGGTAACTAGTACTAGATTGCGCTGATGTGCCGCTTATCTGATCGGGACAGTATAAGAAAATAAACAGAGCTTTTAATCACCCTTTGTCCAGTACTTTTTTCAATACTTTTTTCAAAAAATGGTCAAAGGTCTAGGTGAATATTGCAACCTTGTCCGTCCTAAGCCACAACCTTACATGTATATTAATATATGAAGAAAAAAGTTAAAAAAGCAACACCAATGGCATGTTACTAGCAGTCTATTAGGGGCACATAGTAATTTAATAGCCTGTAGACTGTCTGAGTTACCCTAGGGTTACTTGGGTTAAAAGAAAGAAAAGAAAACCCAATAGAGAATAGTGTGCCTTAGAAATGACAACACCTATTGGGAGAAAAAAGAAGAAGACAGAAAACAACTCTTCACTCTCTGTTCTTTGGTACTCTTTCTTGACAGGGAGTGTGGAGAGTAAAAGGTTGCTCAAAAAGTAGGTAGGCAGGCAACCACCGTTGCGACAATAAGGAGGCCAAAGCCTGCCTACCTACTTTTTGATCCTCCCAAATGACATTAAAGGACTGATTCCATTTTTAGGCATTTTCGCAGCAATTAGAATGAGAAATAATTTCGGTTTATGCTATGTTTTTATGTAATTTCCAGGTGGTTTTTAAGAGCTAAAGTGCAATTTCCTAGGACTTTGGGGACTGAAATGGCCAGTTAAGACTAGTGTCTGGCTGTTCAGAACATGTGACAATTATGGAATTTGATGGAAAGATGGAAAATGAAATTATGAACAAGTTTGATCATTTGCAGAGTTGTAACTGTTACACATCTTATGAAAATACCAAACATGTGGTAAAGGGCCATGCAACCTTGTACAGAGTTGCCGATAGTCTTACCTAATTCCCTATGACCCACTAAAAACGCATATCTAGTTCATATGTCAGGGGCTAGTAGAATTATGAAGTTCTGGGACATAACTGTTTTTTGTCAAAAAGTGGCCAAGAGAACAAAGAAGGGTAATAATGCAAACAGACAGATTGTGCTCTTTTCCCTTGAACCAATCATGCCAGGGGGCGGAGAGAGGAATGGTAACCTGTCTTATCCGAGCAGTAGGGGTAATTATAGAGTACTCCCCCTAGATTGTAAAGTGAGTGATATCATTTGGGCTATATAAGGGGGAATGTACTAAGTCAGAGGACACACAAAATCCGTGGAGACAGGGGAGGGAGGATGGAGAGAAGGCGGTTGAACCCAAACCAAGGCAGAGTGCAGTGACCAGACCCCTTGCCTAGCTGTCCAGAGTGTCCTGAGGTCCAGCTGGCTTTCCAGAATCCCAAACCAATGCTTACTTTGTAATTAGCAAATACCACAGTCCTAAATTGTATGAGCCCCTCCTTTTTGTAGCATTGCACCCATTGAACATCCAATTGAAACCCTCATTGAACACCCCTATTGAAAACCCTATTGAAAACCCAATTGAAACCCCCACATTTCTAGTGTAATTCAGTCACCTTCCCATAGAAGAAACTGTGTTTAGCCTGTGTATGTTCGCATATTCCCTTTGGTAAACCTCTCCGTGTCTGTGTAAATCCTTAGCATATTTTTAAGTAAATCAATTAATTCCCCCATTGAAATTCACAGTACATGTTGGTTGAAATTCGAAAATTAAGCACCTAGTCCCCGGTGTCTTTCTTTATAATAATTATAGTCATTAAAGTGTTGCCTCAAAAGAATTAGTCTCCTTGTAACTGAAAACCGAGTTTGTCAGTGTATTGTGTGCATTACTCTTTGCATTTGTCCTAGTAAAAACCCAAACTGTAGTCCAATTGAGAGCAATCCCTATCTGTTATATGTCTCGGTCCTTGTCAGTGAAAACCGATTTTCCTATTCTGAGCCAAACCCCATCCTTGCGCTGCTTGTCATTGTAAATCCTGTGTAAAACGAATTTCCATTTGCCATTGGATCTTTCCTTTTTCATTTGCTTTCTTCCAAAACTGATTTTCCTACTTTATTTCTATTGTTGACCTGGTGTGCTGAATAGTAGTCTCTAAGCTTCCCTATCTCCTCAAGTGTAAGCAACACGAATTCCCTTTCCTTCTGTACCCTAGCAGCGGGAGTAATAATCAAAATCCACTTCTGCCGTTTTGCTCCAAAATACGGGTTTTCACTTTCTTTGCTGGCCTCCCATATTGGGGTGGTGGGCTTTACTCCAAATCTGATTTTCTTTCTTTATCTCTACTCCTTGCCACTGCTTTCCATTCAAAGGAATAAAGTTAGCTAATGTTTGGGGGTGAGTGTTGCAGGGGGGGAGTGATAAACTGCTGGTGTTATCTCTTTATACAATGGTGCTTTTTCTGTGTTGTTATTAAAGATTGTGGGCATTGTAACAGAATATCTTAACCTCTTTGTTTTGTAGAGATTAGTGTATTTGTGTTACCACCACATTGGTGGCTGTAAAATTGTTTGATTTTCCTTTTTCATTAAATAATACATTAATAAGTATCTTATTTACACACACCGGCCTGACTCCTGGTCCATTGTGACACAGGGTGTTTGTGGAGGTTGGGTGGGAGATAGGTTGGAGGCCTATTCAAACAGAAAATAACCTGTGGTTTATTAAAAATAAAAAGCAATTTTTATTGTACGCCACATTCATTGTCAGGGAAGGAGTCTATGGATGGAGTGTGCCATGTAATAAAATCATGACAACAATCACTAGGGTCATTTGGTTTTGCTAAGTTCACCTATCTTTTATTTGGCATTTCTTCTGCACATTTGTAATATACAATAACCCTTTCTCAGTTTGTGGGTATCATACATTCAAGGGGTGATTGTTGATTTGTCTGCATGGTATTTTGATGCTAGCTTAGGCCCCGTTCCAACTTTAAATGGCAATTTACCTTGTTCAGGGCCCCCAGTTTGATCTGAATTGGGAAAAATCAAACCTAATTTCTTTCAAATTACTGCAGTTCTTGGGCTTTGTAACCAATTTCCAAGGCTAATCGTCTTCTCTTAGTGCCCAAGAGTCATGGATCAGTCACAAATCTAAGCAAGTTCTATCTTACACAATATCTCTTGCATGCTGTAGTTTTCATACCACAATATTAACAAACTGAATTTTCATGTAAATATTGCTAGCAACACAATTTGGTCATATTAACAGATTTGACATTGGAAACATAAATGAGTTATAGGGATAACAGTGTAAAGTGTTGGGGGGAGACAGAAGTGGAAATAAAAGGGGCAGGGGGAGGTGAGGAAGATGATCATAATTCCTATCTGCCTTAAAGTAAATGAAGGTTGGCATAATGATGGTCAGGCCTCTACATACATCCCATATCTTTGTGCAAACTAGACAGTATTGTTATTCTTATGTCCTCTTATCTTCAGGTAATCTTTCCAGCCCCCATTATTACAGACTCTTTCATAGATTGAAGTTCAGAGATCTGCTGCAGGGCTTGTGTAATGCAGATTTAGTCTATCTTTCTATGGAGGCAAAGGAAGTCCATCATTGGATGTAGGGGGAAAGCATGATGCCAGTTATCTAGGAACGGGTGCCACATGTGGAATGGTCTTGCCTGGTGCATGATAATATGGGACCATATTGACACCCTCACTCCAGCCTTGACCACTTTCTGTAATCACTCTTTTGCTGCTGGAACTTTCCCCTCTCCCCTTAAGCACTTCCTTGTGCACCCCCTCCTCAAGAAGCCATTTGCCGATCCTACCTGCCCAGCAAACTATCGCCCCAATCTCCAGCACCCCTTTCCTGGGCAAACTCTTGAAAAGCTGGCCATCGCCCAGCTTACTCTCCACACTGAATGTGTAGGTTGTCTCCATGACTATCAGTCTGCCTTCAGAACTGCCAGAGGCACGGAAACTGCTCTCCTGAACACCCGTGAAGATTCGCTCTCTAACCTTGAATCCAGCATTCCTTCTGTCCTCATCCTCCTTGATCTTTCGTCTGCTTTCGACAAGGTCAACCACGCCATCCTGATCAATCAACTCTGTGAGAACTTGGGCATCACGGAACAGGCCCCGGGGTGGCTGACCTACTGCCTCTTAGATCACCCCTCCCAGGTTCAACTTGGTCCCTTTCTCTCCGCCACCTCTCCCTCTCTACTTGTAGCATTCCCCAGTGCTCTATCCTCGCATCCTGGTTTTTCAACCTCTACTTGGCCCCTTTGGCCCACCTGATCTCTACCTTCTCCTCTATCATTCAGTCTTATGCGGATGACACTCGGTTTTTCTTCATGCTCCCCTCAGCCCCCTCTCCCGCTCATTCCTGACTGTCTATCCGTGAGTCAGGATCGGTGCACCTCCAGTGATCTCTGCCTTAATGCCAGTAAGAGAGATGCTTCTCATTGGGACCCCTGCCCCTACTATCACTCTCTCACTCTGGCCGCCTGCCTTTGGCCATTTACCTTTGCCTTCCTGTGAGGCAAAAAATCTTGGTGTCATCTTCGACTCCACTCTCTCTTTCTCTCCTCACATCACGGACGTCGCCAAGAAGTCCCACTACCAACTGCACCTACTCAAAGGGACTCTTACCTTTCTCACTTCCCCCAGAAGCTAACCGTCTCCAGAGCCCTGGTTCTCTCTAGGCTGGACTACTGCAACCGCCTCTTCCTTAATCTGCCTTCCTCTACTCTCCGGCCTCTGCAACTAATCCAGAAAAGGACTGCAAGACTTATCCTTGGCCTCAACCCCAGGGATCGTACCTCTCCAGCTCTGAAATCTCACCACTGGCTCCCGGTGGCTGCAAGGATCAAGTTCAAGACCCTGTGCATTGTCCACAAGGCTTTCTGGGGCTGGGGCCCACACTGCATCCAACACTCTCTTCTAAAATACCTTCCTTCTCGAGCCCTTTGCTCAGCTACCTCAAACTCTCTAAGAGTTAGACACTTCTCCAGGCAGAGAGTGGGGGGTAGAGTTCTCTCCTCTGCAGGTGCCTCCCTCTGGAATGGCCTCCATGCCCATCTCAAACTTGAGACGGACCACCTGAACTTCCGGAAGCAGCTCAAAACGTTCCTCTTTTCCTCTGTTTTCTCTCTCTCCCTCCCCTGGTGACCTAGCTGACCTACCTCTCTGCTGTACCGTGTGGTTGCTTGGCTACCCTCAGAGTCTCACTGGGTACCAGGCTCTTTCTTGATCAGTCACCCTTGCACTGCCTCCTGGCCTACCATGTACTTAGGGGCTGTAACTGTAACCCTACCATCCCTTGTTCTCCTTGCACTACCCAGAACCGCGCTGCCCTGGCTGCACTTACTCAGAGCATTGCTGCCCTGTTTTCCCCTCCCCTCTCCTTTGCACTTCTCCCCCTCCCTTTCCCCATGCACTTCTCGTTCTCGCACTTGCACAATCTGAATGGCACAAGCCCTAGAAAGATTGTTTGTCTTGTTCTCCCTCTGTCTTCCCCCGCCTAGAAACACTTGTGTACAAGCGTATTATAAGTGACTTATCATATCATATCATATCATATCATATATCATATCATAACCTCAGTGGAATCTGCAGTGCACATGCATTATTTAGATATGTTTGAAGGCTTATTTTCATTGGACACTGTCCAGTGGATAGGTTTTCATTAGTTGAATCCTTTGCATTGTCACCTGTTTTGGAATGCTGTCTCCAGGTATATTGGAAATAAATGATAAATGTGGTCCTTTATTCATGTGAGGATTGGTCATGCAATTTAGATTAGTTACTTTAATCCTTTTTGGCTTAATTGGTGATGATAGTATTTTTGGTCTCCTTTAGATGTTTTTCTGATGACAGAGCGCTCATATTAACCATATTTTCTTTCCTTGTGTGGCTTTTTCTTTTCACGGCTGAAAACTGTTTTTTGGATCAATAAATATCCAATGTTCACTGATTATGTTATGTTAGGTTATTTTATTTGTATAGCGCCAAAGCCCTAGGGCGTTCAGGCGCTGAAACAGGGAGAGCGAAATTAGATGGGATAAGCATCCAAAGTCTCAAAGTGTTTACATGAACAGTCTGGTTTTTAAAAATGTCCTAAAAACCAGGTGGTTTTCCTCCTTTCGGAGTGCTTCTGGCAGCTCGTCCCAGGCCTGTGCTGCCAGGACAGGAAAAGAGTGGCCACTACCCTGGGCTCTTTTTACACGGTCCACTCATAGGAGGCAGGCTTTAGCAGATCGAAGATCCCTAGTTGGGTAGTGGATAGTTAGCCTTTCCTTCAGGTACAGTGGAGCAGTTCCAAAAATACATTTATGACCTAGTCTCAGCAACTTAACCAGAATCCTGGCTGATAATGGTAACCAATGCAGCTCCTTCCGTGCTGTGGATGTTGGCTCATATCGTGCCATTTGGTGGGCGATGAATACAGCAGTGTTTTGGACTTTCTGTAATTTTTGGATGTCATCTTTACTGGCACCGCCCAATAGGGAATTACAGTAGTCCAGTCAGTGGAGTATGACAGCCCTGGCTAACTTAGCCTGATTGTCTTTCGAGATCATGGGGGTGACCAGTCTTATGACTCTTAGATGCTAATTTGTTTTTTTTACAATAGCATCCACATGGGCACCTGAATTCAGGTTGCCCTCCATGTAAGTGCCGAGGGTCTTCACTTTGGTGGCCACTGGTATCCGGCTGCCCTCAATCAAGAAGCTGGCAAACGCCTGATCAAGACTTTCCCTGGCTTGTTTAGACCCGTAAATCATTAACTCAGTCTTTGCGGCGTTCAAACATAGCCAGTTAGCAGACATACCCTGTTTTACTAATCCGATTAGTATCGTTTAACTTCTCCTAGTCCTCTGCATAATTCCCACTGATCTCCATGGACATCTGAAAATCATCTGCATAGTTAGTAAAAAAGAATCCTAGTTTTTCTAACTCCACACACAAAGGTTGAATATATATATATATATATATCAAAGAGTAGTGGGGACAGGCATGCCCCTTGGGGGACTCCACAAACAGTCATTTCTGCCTCGGACAAGGTATCTCCATAGTGAACCCTAGATCCAGGGCCCCCCAAGAAAGATTTCATCCCTCTAACCGCCTCCCCTGAGAGGCCCCGGTAGTAGCCAGTCTCTCCAATAGGATCTTGTGGTCTAGTAGATCGAAGGCTGCCTATAGATCGAGTAAAACCAGCAGCCCCAATCTACTTCTTTCCCACATTGTCAGCATCTGTGTCTGCAAATCGATTAAGGCACTTTCTGTGCCGTGAAAGCATTGGAAACGCGACTGCTTTTTGTGCAGAATAGCTGCAGCTTCCATGTGTGATTGGAGCTGTATGGTCACCACCTTATCAACCAATTTTAGAAAAAACTGCTTATTGGTAATAGGTCGTAAATTGGTTGCATCACTGGGGTCTGAGTCTGCTTTGTTCAGGAGAGGGGTCACTGCCACATCTTTAATCGACTGCGGAATAGTGCATAGTTTAAATGAAGCATTGACAAATCTGCACAGATAGGGGGCAAAAATGTCATGGTGTTCCAGGATTATCTTATCTTAGATGGAAAAAGGTCCCCAGGACAACTTGTGGGTTGCATGACTTTGAAGGTGTTTTTAATTTCTATGGTGGATAGCGTGGAGAAACTAAAACCAATTGGTGGTGTCCCCTGGTTTGGTCCCCAAGATCAGATGGCAGGCTATCAACCTCCTTACCTAAACACCCGTTAACAGGATTGACCTTTGCTGTAGTCGGTTTCTGAACATCCAACTCTTCCCTGATCTTATTTTGGGTGCGCAGGAATTTGTCAGAGAAGGCCCGTTGGACTCTTTCACAGTCGCCCTTTGTTGGATTTATGGTCTGATTGAGAAGTTTGGGTTTTTCCCATGATGTGAAAAGTTTTAAGAGTTCCTTGGTTTGATTCCCTGTTCTGTTTATCTGATCATTATAGTGGCTGCATTTGGTTTCGATAGTCTTTGTATTCTCTCTCTTTGTGTTTCCATGTTGCCTTATGTATTGCGTTTTTATCTTTGAGCCAGGCATGCTCAGCATGCCTCTTACTGGCTTTTAACTGAGCCAGTTCTGGGGAGAACCATTTTTGATGGTTTGGTGCATCTCTGGTACTTCTTGATTTCATGGGTTCAAGTCTGTCTAGCAGTATTGTCATGTCTCTGTTACAGCTTTCAATAAGAGTGTCTTGGTGATCAGAGTCATTTGATTTAGTCATCAAGGCATCCATGCAGTCTGATAGATCAGCGGCTGTAATGGCCCAGTAGTTCCTACTGAGAACCTTGTGAGATGGTTCATGTTGTTGTCTAAGCGGAGAGGGGAGTTGTTTCTGGCATGATATGGAGGAGTGGTCAGACCATACACAAGGTGTGGTTGTAACCCCAGTCAGTGAGATATTAGCACTGGCCACCCAGTCAAGGGTATTCCCTTTTTATGTGGGTAGGATCAGAACTGTGAATGACAATGTTGTCATTTTTAAGGAATTTCTCTAGTTCCATAGCTTTTTTTATCTTTGGGATGCCCCTTCCAAAGATTTAGATCTTCCAGTAGAATTACGTCGGAGTTCATTTTTTGCATAGGGGTTAGACATTAATAAGGTCTTTGTTGAAATTGGCGGATTCTCCTGGTGGCCAATAGAGCACTATAAAGTTGATGCTGAAGTTATGGTTTGGGATAACCTTAGTGCGCAGCATGTCACATCCTTCACATTCTACTTTGATCTTGTACATCCCAAGCTTCTTTTTGCATATGATGACAACTCCACCGCCCAGGCCTTCATCACGATGTTTCCCAAAAAAGACATTCCCCGGGCGGGGGCACTTGTTCTATGATCAGACCATGCGCGTCCAATAGCCATGTCCCAGTGACGCACATAATGTCCACGCCTCGCTCCAAGATCAAGTTGTGTACATCCACGATATGTTTTACAAGCAACCTAGTGTTCAGAAGGGCTAAATTAAACTGTGCGACTGAGAGCAACGCAGTAAAAGATTTGGTCGCTTGTGCATCACTCTGTTTCGTAATGGTGGTATTTTTATGGGAGTCACTCAAGTTCATTTGAGGGTGAGCAAGGGGGCGAAGTAGACTAGCGATTAGTTGCTCATGTTCCATATAAGTGGTGTGCTGTGAGTTGCTGGATGTCGTTTTGTCCGTTTTAGACCCTTCCTCATCTGAGGGCGATACCCCTATCATCTGTATGGGCTGGGCTCCCTCCTCGCGGATCTTGGTAGTGACCTCGAGGTGAGGGACGGCCCTGTCATCAAGATTGAGATTTATGGGAAGACCAGACCTGGCCACGGCCTCTATTTGTATACTGGGGATGCTCATAGCCTGCAGTCTGGGAAGTGTAGTTCTGGGCTACCTAAGTACACGAGTCATGGCTGCGTTAAAACCCGAAAGCAGAATGCAGTCCCAGATTATGTACTGCACGTTGTCTCCAGCAGTATTAATCAAGCACCAGGAACTTGAGGCTGTCTTATTCTCCATTTTTTATTTCTGTAAGGTGCCCCTTTCATAATGGGCTGTCCCTTGTTTTGGCAAGATAGTTTCACTGGGTTATGACCCAGGCTGGATTGGATGTTTCTATGTTTGCGGCTCATCGCTCGAGGGCACAATGACCTCCCAAGCCTTTTTGGAGGAGGTTTATTTTGAAGATTTCCTTAGGCCTATTGACTGACCTAGTGATTCAATTGTTCATCAATCTGATTGTAAACCTATTGTGCATGCTTCAGCAGCAGTTCTTGCCCAGGTTTGAACATACATACTAGGAACCCACTCTATCATGCCATAGAATGTTGATTATTCCAAGTAACAGAAAGTCATGATTTTATTAAGGACATAGAAGTCAGTATTGTCCCACCTCTTGTGTTAGAATGGCCTACCCACATCTGCTGTTTTAGGTTCTTTTTCAGCCTCAGGATGTTTTAATAGGCTGACCTTTTCTCTGAGAGGTTTACCTGGGGAATGCTAAAGTGCCTTTATCTAAATCTTTGGGTCATGTCAGTCAGTGTGTTTACATTGCAGAAAGGAGGGGAGGGACTACTACTGTCAGTATGCATATACCTCCTTAATGTCGCATGGCATTTATCACTTTACGCCAAGGGAAAAGCAAACTAACATATTATTACGTGGCTTGACTGACCTACATCAGTAGTGTCAGTCTGCATTTACTTAATGAGGGGTGACATGTTTTACTTGGCATCAAGTGTAAAGCAGATATACGTGTTAGTAATGGCTACCTATGGTTTCAGTGTGCATTTACTTTCTAACTGTGGCATGGCATTTGATAATGTTTACTTCACTTCAAGGGTAAAGCAAAAATGATGAGATGAGTGTTATTACATGGCTACACTGTCTTACATCAGTGGTTGCAATCTAGTCGTTTATTGTTTGTGTGCCATGGTATTCTGGTACTTTGCATCAAGGGTAAAAGCATAAAATAAGTGTGATTACTTAGTACACTGGCCTATCTTGGTATAGCCAGACTGATATACTTTATTTCTGTGGCATGGCATTTTTTACTGCCTAGGAGTTCTTATATGATAATACTGCCGTATATTGGTGCAGCATGCATGTACATGTTTCGGCACAGCCAGAATGAAAAGGTTTTATGTACTGGCTTATGTTGTGGGCAAAGGCATAATACAAAGGCGTTAGGAAATGGTCCTGTGTAGTGTTGGTAACTTGCATCTATTGGGGTTTTTCATGTACTACCATACAAAATTGATTACAAGCTATGTGGCTTTTTACCCAATTTTTCAAAAAAAGTGCTGTAAAATGTACCATTTTCACCTATTATTTAAAAAATGTCCTACAGGAGAACCGACGCGTATACCTCTTGTTTGGTTCATGCTCCCGCTCAACACGTTCAGTCACTCCTGCATATTATTCTCATACATTTAAACCTCTCCACTTCAAAAATTCACCAGCGGCCCCTGCTTTTGGTTCTTTTGTGAAGCCTTCTTTACCATTGTCACTTAATCAAGCTGAGATATAATAGCTGACTAAGGGTATGTGTATTGTTTCTGGGTGTTCTTGTGATGCTAAGAAGTACTGTGCATGGCGGATAGTATGTGTAATGATCTAGGTCCTTGGAGAGATCTCTTCAACAGTTTTCAGTTCACTGTGTGAATTTTTGCATCAGAAATGCAACGCTACATGCGTCATATACCGTTTCACTGACTCAAAAATTCTCAACAAAATCTACCTCACCATCCAGGCCTGGATGGCACAAAACGAGTTATGTCTCAATGATGAGAAAACGGAATTACTCATCATTGGGAGCAAAACCAAACTTAATAACCTACCACTGTGTTATAAATCCTTCAATATTTCTGGCAACACCATCAACGTTACCAAGGAGATAAAAACATTAGGCGTGTACATTGACTCAACGCTTACTTTAACAAGACAAGTCAATTCCATTGTCTCGTCTGCAATGTACACGTCCAAATTAATTAGAGCTAGCAGACCCTTCCTCTCATCGGACAATTGCATTACATTGGCTAGAGCACTGATCCTCTCTCGGATTGATTACTGCAATTCCCTTTTTGCAGGATCCAGTGCTAGAAACATCAGTAAACTCGAAGTGGTGCAAAACAATGCAATTAGAGCAGCCCTTGATATACCCAAGCATGAACACATTTCAGCAACCAGACGCCACATTCACTGGCTCCCAGTACATGACAGTCCTATCACTTATGCACAAATGCCTTTCAAACAATGCCCCAGCATACCTTAGCAATCAAATTGCAAAAACACAATCTAACAGACCAATCCGGGCCTCCCACACCAGCCCAATCTCGACACCCAGATTTAGGAGGCAGAATGCTGGAGGCTCCAGCTTTCCAGTGATTGCTGCCAAATTATGGAACACACTACCTTTAACTCTGAGGACTGACACATCCTTCTGCTTACACCTCTCAAACTCTAAACAAAACACAACCATAGCAACAGCACATGACAAATACCGACCGAACAATCACACCTACGCTCAGCGAGCGGTGTAAACCGAACTGAAGCTTCCAACAGCACATCATACCTCTCTTGTGCTTTTTCCCGCTCAGTCCTACTAACCAACCCTACCATCTTCATTTTAAGATCTGCCAGATCACCAGGGTACCCCTCAGCTGGTGATAGTGCACAGTATAAATATCCTTTAACATAACATAACAACCAGAGGAGGAAAACAATCACCCCATTGCATAGTATTGCCATTTGAAAAGGGCCTCTTGCTAGCTCCTTGAAAATCAAGTTGGAGGCCCATGGATATGAAAACATAGAATACCATACACATTTTAATGGCTGACAAATACAGTGTTAAATATTGGCAGTGCCCTGAAAGCCGGGGAGAACATTTGGCGCGATGTGAGGCAGAAGGCAGGAGAAGCACACAAGGCTGCTGTGTGCCGAAAAAAAAATAAAGTGGCCTTGATGTAGGGGCTCCGGCTGGGGTAGGACAAGAGAACAAAATGTGGGTAATGTGAGAAACCAAAGAGCGTCTGGCTTGCTAGTCCCCAGGAATCTCTCTCTTAGGTGGCCAGGGCACAGCCATCACCTTTGGATCCAGATCCTGGGGCTGGACCAGTGCGGGAGGATCACCTGGGTGAGGGATATTTAGCGAGTGGGGGTGAGACAACCGATGGTTGTTAAGACGGATTTCTGAACTCTGTCCTGGTGGCGCAGAAGTTCAGAAGGCCAACCTAATTACTTGGAACAGGGTAACCTCTGGACGAGCCAGACCAATCAAGGTAGCGATCGCGGCGGTCAAGACTAGGTCTCAAGAGGGGTGAGGGTGACTGAAAGCCCGCAATGAGCACACAAAGCAAGATCACTTACAAACTATTCCAAACAGTTGTTATATTAAAAATATATACACATTTATTTCAAGGCCTTTAAAACAATGACCGTAGCGAGAAAATCACAATATAACGATAGTAAACCAACACATACCATATCAACACAATATATATACAAATACGACAGTCTCAAGCGTTAGATGCACGAAATGGGAAGTCCACCTAAAAGGGAAGGAAGACAGGCAGTGTGAAATATTGCTTAGACCCAGTTCACCTTCAGAGGCACCTAACTAGATGGAAGTCTGAGCCCTGCGAAGAGTGGAGCCTTGTGCTCAAAAGTACCTGCACGCGCTGGTGCCAACGGGCAAAAGGAGAAGCTCTTCGAGGGAAATCAGGCAGTTCAGTTTAGAGCACAAAGGAAGAACAAGTTCCGCGACTCAAGCGCAGCCTCCACAGTGGGCAGAAGCAGAGCGCGAGTACGAAAAAGGGTGTTGTTTGACACAGCGGGGAAAAGCAATGGGCTCCTGTAGGAGGGCGACCAGATCCTAGCTATGCTACTCACCGGTCCCCGATGCAAGCAGACCCAGGCTTCTCCGCGTCCGTTTCAGTAGCTGGCAGGTTCAGAAGAGCAGGGAACGCCTCGTCGTCGTGTTGAGTAAAAAGACGTCCCAATCGAAGAAACCCAAATTACCTACAATTACGAAATCTTTCCTAACAATGGTGAGGCATGGTACCCCCCTTTTCCATGCCCATTCCCCTTCCTATTTTATAGGATTCTCTGACATTCCAACTCCCCCCTCCCCTTTCTACACAAACACTCGGCTGAGGAAGAGGAGGACTGAGAGTAAAGAGGCTAACCCTTACATATCCCATTGGACATGTTATGTTAATAAGGTCAGGCAAAGTCAGGCACTTGTCCTTAATCACATACATCTGATACCCATTTACTCACCCCACACAGATAAAAGGCAGAACATGCAGACACTCTGAGCAAGGTGGAACACGAGAAGGATCAAATGTTCTGGGCCAAGGCAAACCCATTGGAGCAGGATGACCGATCAGGGGAGCAAAGTGAGGGACAAGGAAACCCTGAAATCCCTGCAGGAGGTTGTTGCCTCCGGGAAACTGTAAGAGATGCGCAGAGAAAGCCAAAACCCAGACAAGAAGAAGCCTGCATTGTGTTTCAAGGATGACAGCGACCCCCCGGGTGAACGGCAGAGTTGGGGAGGCGAGGCCCAGCCTGTGGTATTAACCGTGACTCGTGAATCAAAGTTGCAGAGAACAGAAAAGAATGCACACAACCAGTTAGTTAGCGAAAGACATGAAAGGCCGGTTTGTGTCAAGGAAAGATTGAAGCCACAACAGTGTATCTCACAATTGAAGGTTGAACGCGTGCTGATGAGACGCGAAAAGAAAGCAAACTTGTAGTGAACTTTAAAGTCTGCGGTAACTGTGAAGCCAGTGATACAGAGTAGCAGAGAGGTCTGGCGAAAGGAAACATCCCACTTGAAAGGCTCTGTGAAATGATTGATTTTTGTTATGAAACAACAAAGTGAATGAACTTTGAAATACGCGATAGTCAAGATTAACCCTGACGAAAGGGGAAGTTAAAAGGTGATTGCTTTAAGAAAGAGACTTCTTTTAACTTTTCTGATTGTGTTGTGGAACTACCCAGACCAAGAGACAGTGGGGCAGATATCATAAGTAAGAGCTGAAGTGAAAGTTGAAGTAGTCCTGCAGAGGTCTGTCAAAAAGCCTCACACATTTGAAAGTCTTCGACATCAGTGAAAGTCCGAGCCCGACTGATGGAGACCTAGAACATGAAATTAATTAGGGGAAGGGAACCCCCTAATGAATGTGAATAAAGCTTGCAGAAGGGAATCCCTGTAAGTGCTGTGATTGTGAGGTCTGAGCCTGGCTTAGGGAGATCTACTTTAAATCAAGTACTTTTCTTGAGAGGTCCGAGCCCGACTGAGGGAGACCTATGTGAATTTCATTGAACTGTGAAAGAGATTTTGGGTGACTTTAACGTGGAAGGCCAAGCAGGCATCGACCCATGTTTTGAACTGCCTTTTGTTTTGATAACTTGAGCCTGAGTGTGTCATCCTGTCTACAGGGGTCACCTTACTCTGTGCTGTCCAATGTGGGGACTCTGCCATCTTGATCCTTTATGTTATAACACTGACTTTCCTTTTTATACACATTCCCATTTACACACTTTTTGTATAAGAGATAGGGCAGGCATTAGGGTTTTTAGTATAGGCAATTTTGATTTGGCATAGACTGGCTAGGACTGTGTTTTCTTTATTACTTGATGGTAGAGACTACTTCCATCGTAGCTATAGAGCAAAGTAGGAATTTTCGTTGTGCGGGACTGAGGTCAATTACTCGGTAATGCATGTATGCGTTCACAAGCCGACAGAGCATTCTACCTCAGTGGCCGCACACGCTACCTGGTGTGGATTGGTGAACTTGTGTGCCATAGACACAGGTAAACATTAAGAACATGGCAATGGGAAGGCAATGTGTGAGACCCTGATTTCCACAGACAAAAAGTGAGCGCACCGTCACTTCAAATATCATTTTAGTTGACTGAGCTTCGGGAGTATGGAGATAGAGTGAAGCAGAAAACACAAAATGATGTTACCTTTAACATTTCCAAATGTAGAAACATTGCTAGAAAGGTCCTATTCCCACGGGTGTTAGGGATTTTTTTTTGTATATTTGACTCAGCGTTCCCATATTAGTTTGGCCTTAATACGCTTGACTCGCTTTTTGAATGTGAATAATTCACTGATCAAACTTTTCACCCCATGGAACCCCGCTACTTCCCTGGGCACACAATAAGAAGAACACATCCTCGTCCTCATCTTCTTTCCAGGTGGGGTCTCCTCCTTCTGGTGACACCAGCTGAGCCACAGATGGCCGGGGCAGTCTCCTTCCCACTGCTTGTTCAGTGACCTCCCTTGTGGTGGTTGCCGATGTGACTGGTCCGGCCGGTAATGGGGCTAGACAGACTCTTGCAAAAAGGTCCTCTCTCCCACACCTCCCACATGTGTGTCCTTTGGCCGGACATTCATGTGCATGAGGCAGGCCCCAGCCACACTGTGGGCATAGCCCTGTGCATCCGACGTCGGGTTCTTACCGCAACCACACTCCTTTCTTGAAAGGCTTGCGTCCCTGCCATTTTCCAACAGTACACACCTCCTCCAGCTTCACCAGCTGCATGGTACCCTGCAGCTTCAACTGTTGCCTGGATACGTTGCTGGTGGACGCTCGTACCTCTGCCAACTCTTGGGACTGGCCAAACTCCAGGATCCTGTCTAAGTTTGTACCAGGCTCTCTGAGGACCTGCTTTCTTAATTTGACCGAGCTGCCAGCATAGATGATTTGTTGCCTAATCTCGTCATCCTCACATTTGCCCAACGCACAGGATGATGCAATGTGCCACAGCCTGCCGTGAAATGCATCCGGGTGTTCTCCTTCCTCCTGCCTTGCATATCTCATCATGAACCACTCATAGTCACAGTAATTATCATGGGCATGAAATACTCATTCAGCACTTCAGCGGCGGCGGCTTACAATAAATCCCTGGGACGTAGTGTTTTGAACAGCTTCTGAAATGCAGGACCCGCCAAATATACCAAGGTCGTCTGTTTTGCCCGCTCATTGATTTCAGTAACCTCGAAGTAGAGTTTGAGATTTTCTACCCATGCAATCCATCAAGGCCCCAGGCTGGTAGGTGCTCCCACAATGTCAACGCCACCCAACGGCACCAGCTGTCCCTGCTCCTGGTGCACCCATCCACCCCCCCTGGGAGCTATCTCCATCATCTCCCGTGGCACAATATGCCTGAGGCTAGTGTGAACTGTGCTCTTGCTGGTGAAGAACGTGCAGTATTTCTGCATGCGTGTTGGCACAAAGGCGCCCAAGCGCTCACGAGGAGCCACATCCCTCTTATGCCCTTGCCACCATATGCGACTGAGGAGCGTAGGTCTCCTACCGTCCAACAGGTGCAAACACACTATGTGCTCCCGCTCCAGGTTGGTCCCTTGGGCTTAATCACAGGTGCTCTGAACCCCAAATAGTCTTGAGGACAATTGTTCACTATATGTATTCACACTGCCCCCAGCAAAGAGCAAACACCATTCCTATCCCCCATTCACTATCTTGATCATGGAGCACAAATATCACAAGCAATAATACCTCATGTGGATATTAATCCTGTATGTTCACTCAGCCACAGTGCACCAGTTTCTTCAGTCCTCTCTGTGAAAACACATCCTAACTGCGGAGCGTGACAAAGTGGGGGACAAGTACTTTTATTCGTGTGTTTCCTCGATCCTGTCCTACAGCACAGAAGTGGGCAAGGAGTCCAACGAGACTCTCCTCTCACACTTTTTAGATTTATTTCCAAACTCCGTTCTGGAGCACACTTGTTCCCCCATTTGCAGCGCGCCATCACAGCAGAGTGCAGGCCTGCAATGCTACTGGCACATAGACACGTGCGCGGACCGGCACATGATCCCCACACTGCCATTAGGCTGTCACAGTTAACAAGGACCACTCCACCGCTGCAGCCCGGGAGCACCTGGGGCTCAGCATCACTGCAGGGGGCCAAAAACAAATGCAGAAGGCCATGCTGCTTTCCCTCTTCATGTCTGTTCAAGTAAGATCTGTGCCATACGCAGCGCCACAACCACGGAGCCGATCCTAGACACTGCTCGCATCCAGGGAACAATCAGGGCGTTGGGCCGATGAGGGCACTGCATGCCGAGACAAAATACAATTCCTTTCCAAACTTTGATCATAGAGCTGATGAGCACTCAACGCTCTGCAGCCCAGGTCCACTCACCTTTGTCGCAAATGTGGTGGCTGGCTCGGTGGCAGGCACACAGTTGCAAGGGTCACCCAGCAAAGCCGCTGATTCTGTGGTCACACAGCCACACAGGTGGTGGCCATCCTGCAGGGATCGAGTCGACTCGGGCCAAGGTCTTAGTGGGGCTCACGCAACTACAGTCCCTGGCTCTGTGGGCACACAGTCCAGGGCAAGCATATAGTCGGTGATCACACGGCAGGCCTTCCACAATGACACAGACTGACACAGCTTGCCACTCATGGAGTCTGCTCCTGCAGTGTCCCTTTTATTAACAAGCCATCATGATGAAGTCATGACACATATTTAAAGCAGTGATACATAAACTTAAGAGGGCAACACCACACCAGAAATGCATTTCACTGAAAGGCAGAAACCTCTAGAGGCTAGTTTCGCTGATGATTACACGCCACTTAGCTATCCTTCCCAGAGGTGTCTGCTCTGGAAACAGCCTGCTTCCTTACAGTAAGCGATAGATCCTTGTCATTAGGATGTGGCTAAATGCACGTTATCACTTTGACCTTGGGTTTCTTAATAGAGAGTCACAGAGAAGACCTTTTTTGTCAAATTATGCAAAGATTAAATTACCACATCACCCAAAGCTCACCTCAGTCATTTGGCCATCCCTCATTTCCCAAGTTCGAATCTCATTTGGCTGATTAATTGGCCAAATGTACCAACTATTGTTACAGCGCTTAGAAAGGGGGGAAACTAGCATAAAATGATTGATGAATATTAGTTTATTATTATTACTTTTGTGACCCTCTATGCCTTTTACTGTCCACCCCGCAAGTCGGAATGAATAGTCAGACTACTTATTACGGCAAAGCGGGGGGGGGGACCCGGGAACGGGTAAGAGAACCATGGCAAGTATCAGTTAATCAGAATCAATTAGGCCTAATGTCTGAAGCACTCATCCCTATACTTGAAGCTCTAGTGTCTGACCCCGGGGGACTTTCGCCAAACATTTTTGGGGATTAAGTCACCAATGTGCAATTACCACTTTTGACAAAAAGTCTTGCTCCTCCAGGGGGAGATATAGCCTATACCAACGTGGGTGTTTTGGCCAGTAATGTTGCTCTAAGAAAACCAATGTATTGGCAATTCTGAAATCAAAGGTACAAAGGGATAGTCAAGCAGTAAGGGACATAAGAAATTAATACAAGGCACTTTTGATAGATAAGAAAGCTACATTAGAAAAAAGAAATGGGATGAGCTCAATTTAGTGACTGAAAAAAAAAAAGACACAAGAAATTTCTGAAAGATAGTTTCCACCAAGACTGTTGAGCCCTCCCTGTCTATTGAACCATCGATTGCAGAAAACGAATGGCATTTCCACTATAGTAGACGTTACCAAGCTCCCGTAGCCAAATCGCCGAAAGGAGAAGAACACTCTGTGTTGGAGTGTATCCGGACCGATTATGTGTTGGACATATCCCCCAAGAAGGTGGAAGAGGCAATTTTGACACAGAAAATAAATAAAGCCATTGGCTCAGATTTAATACTGGCAGATCTTTTTCTCTCAGATCTAAGAGTGTGCGGGCCTATTCTTTGCAGAATATTTGCTAGTATAACAAACAGCCAAATGTTAACTCAAACGTGAAGAGGAGCAATACCAGTCACAATAAATTAAAAAGGGGACCAAAGTGACCCACAGAATTATGGGCCCATCTCTTTAATTGATTCCACCTCTATGATCTATGTGAAAATACCATTAAAGATACTGGAGGAGTGGATGAGCCACAAATCTGTTTGAGGTGATACCCATGTCACACTCTCTTGCTGCTCTCTGAGCACTTGAGGCCAGAGTTAGTACTGAAAGGTACAGGTGCATCTAGCCCTGTTGATTTGCAACGAGCCACCCAGTGGATAAATAATATACAATTGGCCTCATTACGACTTTGCCGGTATCCTGGCGGTAATTCTGCCAGAATATCGGCAAATGGTAATCCTATAAATGGCACTCAGTCCGGCAGAATCACCGCCAGTTTATGTGTGCCGGTAATAGTGGTAAATCCCCAGTCTAATAGGACTCCATGGGAGATTTGCCGGTATCACAGACACTGGTAATACTGGCTATGTTTTGCCTGTAGGGTGGCAGAATTACCCCCTGCTTTTAGCTGGAGGTAATTCCTCAACCCTGGCACAAACTTGTACTTTGCTGATGCGGAAACGTGCCACTATATGGTAATACCGACACATTAATTCTGCAACATCAAAGTTAATGCTGTGAATGATATGATATTGAAGATATAACGAAGCCAAAATAATGTTGATGTTATGTGTGCATGATGTGGGCCATTCGCATGATGCGAGGAACCTGAGGGTCTCACTCTTGGATACTGACCCTGGGGTGAACGGAGGATAGCACAGGGGCAACGCGCTGGTCTTGAAAGCAAGACCATGCAGAGCAACAGAGGTTTTAATCCCTGGTCCATGCTTAGAAACCAAACTCGGGTAATAAAAAAACAATTATATAAAAATAAAAATAAATGTGTGATTTTATTTTATTTTATTTTTATTTTTTACATTTATATAGTGCACAGACAGCCCAGGGGCATTGTGGCGCTGTTACTTGCAACAGGCTTAGTTACATTATGCGTAAGTTACAACATTGGAGCGCAGAGATGTAATACATGTTATGCATAAAATGTACATAGTTCAAATATCCATATATGGGATGGACGTCATCACAGGGGTGAGGTGATCAGGCGAATAAGGTTGTTTTCATGGTTTTGCGGAAGGCGGTGAGTGACGGGTCAGCTCGCAGGGCAGTGGGGAGGGCATTCCAGCGCAGGGCAGCTAGGTAGGGGAAGCTGGCACCACCTGCTCTTGCTCTTTTTACCATGGGTACGGTGAGTAGGTTGGCATAGGGGATCCTAGTAGGTTTTGAGGACACGGCAGGGTGGATCCTTTGCGATAGGTATGCTGGTGCAGCGAGGTAAATACATTTGTGGGTGAGGGTCAGGGCTTTGAAGATGATCCTCTCTTTTATGGGGAGCCAGTGGGAGGCTCTTCTGGCAGTAGAGATGTGCTCTCTTTTGGAAATGCTTTATGCTGCGCGTAAGGTGTTGTTTTGAATGCAGATGGAGAGCAGAATCCTCGGCCAAATATAGTAGGTCTCTTCCCATCCTATTTATCTAGAATACAGAAGTATATCTCTAAGCTGTCAAAAAGCAAACGTTATGAATGCTTTGCTTTCTAAAGCACCCGTGCGTCCGCTTCCCGGCGCTGTTTCACGATTTCTCCTACATGGAGTTCATTCCCCTCGAGGCGTCTCCAGCTGAACAGGGCCACCTCCCCTTCCTCCTTAATGCCATTTGCGAGGGAGGAACACCTGGGTGGATGAGACGTGGGTAGTGGGGAAGAGACCTTGGTTGAAACATGGTATCCCCCATTTCCCTTTCATAATGAGTCCTCTGTCCCGCAAACATTTATAGGCTATTGTCAGTCCTTTCCCTGTACTTCCCTTAAAACATTCTCCAAGAAACACCAGTCCGGTACTGGGAATATGTTAGAGACCATATGGAGAAAAACATCCTCACTTTATTAAAACACACATACAGACATCATTTGTTTACTGGGACGAGGAAGAGGCCAGCAAGAGTAGTGCATGACTCCAGTTTCAACTTTGAGCGGTCTAGTTCTTTTGGACCTATCATGGTCGTGGGAACTTTAAAAGCAGTAAGCACTGGGGAAATGGACTCAGCTGTGGAAGCAGGGCTATGGACTTCTGGGCGAAAGCAGACATCTCCGGGAAAAGCGGCATGGCAGGCAAGGTGCTCAAGACCCTTTGGAAAATGAAGAGTGGAAACAGCGGGAAGCGAATCTGAAGGACGCTGGAGGCTGGTGGTCGACCGCGAGAGGGAGACCGCGTGACTAAGTGAAGCGGTCGTGTGAATCACGGGCTGCAGGTGAAGCATCGCTGTATGAGCAAAGCCACAGAGAGCTGATGGAAGATTAAGTGAGCCACCGCACGATAAAGAGAGAACTCATGGAGGCAGAACACCTCGCAGGGAAACCATAAGCTCCAACCTGTGAGTGTACCAAGCAGGCAGAACTCCGGGATGGCAGGCGAACATGCAAAGCGAGCAATGAACACTGATTTGAACGGAAGCAAGCATTTCTGTGAATACCGATTTGAGTGAAATCAAGTTTTAGCACTTCTGAATACCGATTAGAGTGAAAGTAAGTTTGAGCACTTTGAATACCGACTGGGGTGAAAGAAAGTTTTTGAAACTTCCTGATACAAGGAACTGTATTATATGAGAAAACAAGAATTGGCAAAGGCCAAGAGAATTTAAGAAACTGTAGGAAATTAATATTTTGAGAAAACGAGCATTGGCAAGAGCCAGGAGAATATAATAAAGTGAAACAAGTGCATTGTGGCAATGTAAAGAGGGTGTGATATATGCGAATGAATCAAGCACCACTGTCAAGCTGAAGCAGTGGCCACCTGTTCATGGAAACACATCATTTAAGGTGTATCGGTTTCGTGACCTGTAATGGGTGGACCGTGTGGTCTGACAATTGAGCCTAGACCGAGTGCACCCCTATATGGAAAAACACTAAAAGCACTCACAAAGAAGCTTGTGTTTAAATTACAAAAAACCTTATATGATTTGAAGTCGAGAAACTGAATTACATATGTGAATTGATGAAAGGTAACAATATCATAAGCGCTGGGAAGTGTCGCAAGGAATTGTGTTCAATTGGAAAAGCGTAAAGATCTGAACTCTTGGGGAAGGGAACCCCTGTGCCTTGTGAACTATCTTGAGTTTGGTGAAGGGAAAGCTGCTTACAAGAAAGGGGCTGGAAGAAGCTCTGAAGTTTAATTTGAACACTACTCATTTTGATTCTGACATCGCTCCACATTGTATATAGTTAGAAGTGAGGGCAAGTGTAGGTTTTGAACACAGACAGACATTTGCTTTGGACTTCCTGACACAGGCTATCCTTAGTTTCCTTTAGGTAGTGAAATCACACCTTAGTATAGGGCAAGTGAGGCCTAATTCCATCTTGTATTTTTAGTTAATAAAGGTTTGTGGACCCAACCTTGATGTGTTGTCTGTGTCTGCTTCGTGAGGCCTTCACAATGATTATTAAGATTATATGTACAAACTGGTACTGTATACAGTAATGCAGATCCATTATTCCGAAATAACTAATGCAATTATTGTAAATTATTTTTTGAAACTGTATTGCTATCACTGAAGTGTAGGAGGCAGTGGCTCAGCTTTTCAGCTTAAAATAAAGCAACACAGCATGCCTATCAGTGTAGTACATTTTGTAGAGTCTGGGCTTATGTCTGCACACAGTTTATGGATAGTTGATAATTAACGACTTTTACTCCTACAGGTGCAACTTGGTAATAGAGAAGGGGTCTGGCAATGCTTTCTGTAAAACTCTATGTGAAGATGCATTTTACACGTGCAAAGCCGAAATTCGCTGGCCCCATTACAGACAATGCAACTTCTACACAGAGTGCACCTTTTGTAGTATGTATATTTTGCACCTTGACTTCTGGTAAGATTTTTGAGGGTGTGAGGAGTCTCAAAGTGGGGGAAGGTGTGGCGACCAACTGCAACCACACAGAAACATACTAGAGGACACACACAGATGATGGGTTAGTGGTTTTGCTACATACCCATAAACTGTACGTGCACTACCATTGCCTGCCCTTTGGGGGGGGGGGCTGATGGCACAGTTCAGTCAGTGGCTGAAGGAAGGGGGCACCCCTTAAAATGGTATGGTGGGATTTTTCTGTAGCACCATGATTCAGCATTGGAACAGACTGTCAGTATGTTAAGGAGTGGCAGACAAAGCACAGTACTGACCAGTGACCCTTGAGGATCCTGTCACCCTCTCTGGCACCACTCAGCCAGGTCCTCCTCCTATATGACTCTTATTATAAATATTGGCAGCGGGATGTTCTTCACCACGTGCTGTTCTTTTGAGGATAGCCCTCAGCTTACTTTATTGTGACCATGTGACATCTTCTTTCAGTAACAATGACCAGTGATGAGGGGACTGCAAGAATGTTGAGGTGGCATAATAAGATCACTTTCATGATGCCTGAAATCTCCAGAGCAACAGTAGATAAGGCCAGCATTAGATTGTAAGTCTCATTAGATCTCAGGAGGTGTTGCCACAGGTCCCTTTGCCAATCAGAGGGAACAGATCACAGGCTTTGCCTCATGGTGTTGGCCCCACATCTGAGCCCTGCAATTTGGGTAATACCTGCAAACACAGCCTCCATCTGTCTCTGCGTCTCTCTGTCTCCTCTATATGCCTCCTGAGTTTGTTCCCATATTCCCAGTACCGGACTGGTGTTTCTTGGAGAATGTTTTAAGGCATCTCCACTCATCCCTTTCTTTTGCCCAGCGCGCATCCTCATGACACTACTCCACCACATCGGGAGCTAGACACTCTGTCCCCTACCCTCAACCCCCAGACACTGCACACTCTGCCCCTCAGAGCACACCTCAGCAAATCAGCTCTTCTGTTCGACCACCTTGATTTGATTTGATTTGATTTAGTATTTAATTAGGGCATGTTCACCTAGAGTCACCTTGGTGCTATAAAACCTGCAAAGCAAGACCATCAGCTGACCTCAACTAAACAAGGATGGTCTTTACAGCTCGACGAAAACATAGATCATTCTCCATAACCCACAGCCCACAAGACAGCGAGTTCCAGAGCTTGGCGGCCGCTCAAAGAAAGTGTGGCCACCAACATGGGAGAGCTGGATCTTACGAACCGAGCTAACTGTTCTATCCTGGGATCAAAGTACACGGCTGGGGACATGCAGATGCAATTTATATTGAAGATACCCGGTCCTCAGTCCATAGTACACCCTGTGTACTAAGCATAGGGATTTAAACTGCACTTGTTTCTCAATGGGGAGCCAGTGGAGCTGTCGAAGAACAGGAGAAATGTGAGAAGAAATCAGGACCTGAGACACCACTCACGCTGCAGAATTTTTGAGTATCTGAAGCTGTCGTAGGAGATAAAGTGGCTGAGCTAGGTAGAGTGAGTTGCAGTAATCTGCTCCACGCAGAACGAGTAAGGTGACCACAAGATCATGGAGGTGAGAAGGGATGAAAGGAAGCACTTTACATAGAATTTTTTATTTAAAGAGCCGGCCTGCAAAACAGCTGCCACCTGTGCATCCAGGGAGAGTGAAGCACATGGTTTAACACCAAGGAGCCTCACTAATAGAACAGGAGGAGGATGAGAGCCAAGAGATATGGACCACAAGTACAGAAAGAAGCAGCATAAGGGGGACCCGCCACCAAGACCTCCGTCTTGTCTTTATTCAGCCTAAGCCAATTATCACTCATTCACCCTCCGACTGCCTCCAGGCACCCCCGCAGCTGAGATGTAGCCTCCTGATGGTGAAGATCAATACGAACAATAATCTGCATATCATCAGAATACGAGTAGCACCAGAGGCCATGGGTATGGAGGAGCTTGACCAGTGGCTGAATATACACGTTTAGCAGTCTGGGGGACAAGGTGTAGCCCCACAGGAAAGATAAAGAGGGGCAGAGCGAAGGAGGAAAGAGAGAGAGAGATTGCCCCCAGTAGGAAAGGACTCCAACCAGGGCAACACCTGGCCAGACACCCCTGCCTCCATCACTTTAGCAAGCAGGATGGAGTGGTCGACAGTGTTGCATGCAGCCGACAGATCTAAAAGTATCAGTGCACCCACCCTACCCTGATAGGCGAGCCCGGTAAGATCATCTACCACGGAGAGTACAACCCTCTCCGTGCCCTGGGCAGGATGAGAGCCTGACTGGAAAGGATAAAAAAAACAGATCGCTCAAGAAAGGAGCTAGGCAAAGGTGAAATGAGTGACTCAAGCAGTTTCATAAAAAAGGGAAGCAGAGAAGTAGGCCGAAAGTTCGAAAGAACGGAAGGGTCCAGTGAAGTTTTTGTTAAGAAGAGGGAACACCAGGGTGTGCTTTAGGTGAGCAGGAATATTTCCAGAACTGTAATAGTAGTAACCGCCTGCACAACCCATAATGCAGTCTGGAGAATAATGTTCTTCATAATTATCAGAGGTACGGGATCAAGCGGGGAGGAAGAATTCATCTTTAAAGTATCTCCCACTATCTCATCAGGACCAAAGATGGGAAAAGCCGACCACGACTGCATAGGTCCATTAGACAAAGTAGGAAGAGGCTACTCACTGATCTTAGATCAGACAAGACAATTCTGCCTCTAATATCAACAATCTTCTGAAAGAAGAACTGGGCCAAAGAGTCACATAATAGCTGCGAGGGAATAACCCCAGACTGGACATTATGGGGTGATGAAAGTATGCGAACCAAGCTAAAATGTTCCTATAGCTGATTAACTGCCATTTGAATCTTGGAGGTGTAGAAACAACATTCAGCCTCCCGGATGGCTTTATGGTAACAGGTAGATTTTTAGCGTAGTGACTGTCAACTTCACAGTATAGCCTCCATTTTCGCCCAGCCTGCCTACATTTGAGCGGGTGAGGCCTCAGCTCACCAGTAAACCACGACTCAGAAGGGGCCGGATGAAGAGTGGAGAGCTTAAGGGGAGCCAGATTATCAGCTAGAGCCGTAAACTTATGTGTGATTAGTGAAGAATCTACAAATTGGGCGATCATACACCCATTCTCCATTTGAGCAATGATAGTGGGGTCTGGAACAGGGGCCCTCCGACGTTTTAGGGTCTTAACACAAGGAGTGAAGCTGCATTGCATTTTAGGATTAATATGGAAGGGCACAATAAAGTGATCAGATCAGTCGACTTGAAAAACGGGTAGGACTGAAACAAGAGCACTAGGTGAAAAGATAAGGTCTAACGTGGTACCATGCTGGGGGGTGGGCAGATCCACCAACTGAAAAAGACCGAAATCAAGCATGGCAGCAGAAAACCGTGTTGTCATACGGGTAACAATATCATTCATTTTCAAATTGAAATCACCTAATATAAAACCATTGGAGTAAAGAAGTTGTAATTCTGGTACTGTTTCAATAAACACATCACAAAAAGTGGCATCATATAGCCAATTAAAACATGACAATTATCAATGGATGAAATAGGCAAACGGACCCGACAGACTTCCATCCGGATTGTATGGGTCAGGGGGATGAGTTTGGCCTTAATATAAGATTGGTAACTTAACGCCACGCCCTCTCCAAGATGAACCGAATCAAGGTCTCAGCATAGTATATTATATTCAGCAGGAAGTGCTTCTGCAATAAGAATTCAAACAATAATGGAGATGTGATAACCCCTTTTGTCATAGGCATAAAACCGTAAGGGACAATGTTGTCTAAAGGAGCCACATTTACCAAATCAGGGCGGAGATATCAGCTGATGAGAAGGTGGTCCAGCAAGCCGTAGCCCGCCCGAGACACCGACGAGCACATATGGGCTTTGTACAACGAAAAGTTCCCATCTATATTTCCTGGTAGGCATCTACTTCTGTATTTTATTTTAGCTGGATAAACACTTGTGCCATTTCTCAACTTAAAAAAAGAAGGCTATTGGCATCCAGGAAAACATTCTGGGGTGCTACGCTAATAATAGCTGTTAGCCCCTTGAAATCAGTCTCTGCCCCGTACAAATGCCACCAGAAATGCCATCACCCAGTGTTTAAAGCACTGACTTTGCTAGGGCCTGCAACTTGGTAATTTGGGCAATTACTCCTCTGCAATGCTTATTGCCTAAGTAAGCAGATATCTCGGCTGTACAGGGACGGGGCTGTGAGGCTGCCTCACAAGGAAAAGAACAACAGCAATTACTACAATCTGGTATCAGATCATCTGCAATTAAAATGATGTCCTGAGAAAAGGAGAAACGTAGCCAAGGTCTCCCGCAAGGCATTTAGCTCGTAATAAGAAACAGTCAATCAAAATGGAAAGATTTGGTGAGGCCACCAGTCTGTTACTGTACGTTGTGTTTGCTCAGCAAATGAGCTGTCGGGAAAATAAAAGGAGGGAATAAGCGTATTGAGTTCAATAAACAGGGAGCACGATATGCTGCGGTTCATTGGCAGCAACAAATGAAGAGTGGTAGTCATTCAGGCTGCTACTTGACTGGCTTCTGGAGTGTCTCATTAAAACTAAATAAAATGAAGCAGACACTTAAGTGTCTCATTAATGTTTACAAGACTTCTGCATATGTGTAGTAGGTGAGATTTTGTTCTCTTTCTTACATGCTCAACATACCTTTCTCAGCAGCTTTATTTTCTTAAGCTTTTTAAATGGTCCCTCGGTTTCATTTTCAATGGAAATGTTCTTTTCAGATTGAAAGATAATGTACTTCCTTTCCTGTGCATCATCACACCATGTCCCGTATTTCCTGCTGCGCTGGATAGCGCGCGTTGCTCAATATCCAGCTTATTGTTTTATTAAAGATTTACAGAGAGATCTAGCGAACCAACCATTGATTCTATTCAAGAGGAAAGGTAAAGTGCAATTAAACACTCATTAAACTTCATCAATTATGCACAAATCTGCCATTCTTGTAATATGGATCATCCATTAGGTTTATACCATGTGGAATGTAATGTTCATATTCTAAACGCAAAGTGGATCAAAGACTATTCTAAAAAACATTTCTGATAACGGAATCCAAGATGCAAAGACAACTTTATTTGATTGATTAATCTATGTAAGAATATTTTTTATCAAATAGAGAAATATTTTTTTTACAAGTGTAGCAAATAAAAAAATCAAAAACCTCTCCGTTTCAGATGGTACGGTTACAACACTTTCTGTCACACCATTGCTCCTTATTTTGGATGACAGCTACCATTTTTCCCACTGAAGCCAGTCTTTTTAACTGGTAAGGAACAAGCAGCCACAGTTTCTAGGTAACATGTTCAAATTTGGTTTAGAACAATTTTACCTTACCCCAAAAGTTCGACTCCCAAAAGTTCGACCCCTAATTTCCCACATATATATATATGTGGGGGGGGTAAAGAATATAAAAAATGTATAGGGGTATGGTGGGGGGGGTTTGTGGGGTATCCCCCCACAAATATATTTGCGGGAAATAAAAAAAGTCATACTTTTGGAAAGTAGAAACTTTAGATTCGGTAAAAATTACTTAGATTCTCAAATTTAGGGCAATTATGTAAAACAAGTTCCCAAACGTCCACTCCATCTGTATTCCTCGAGCATGAGCAGCATTTATCACATACTTTATTTTACACTATTCTCCCCTGCTTGCGATTCAGAGTTAATTTAATAAATATGAAATAAAATAGAAAAACCTTTGAAATTATGTTAAGGTGTAAACCCTCACTTTGTACCACTATAAATTCCACCATGAAACTCAAAGTATAAACGCTCACTCACTCCATACCACTACAAATCCAACCTTTCGACTCAGTTGAACTATGTAATTGATGTAACCTGCCTAATATATGAAGTGAGGGTTAAGGTTGTATTTGTAGTGGTAAGGGGGGGAGGGTTTATATTTCGAGTTTCATGGTTGAATTTGGAGTGGTATAGTGTGAGTGTTTGTACATTAACATTGTTGTTTCGGTTGTTTGTAGACTACATTTTGTTAGCATAAACATAAGTATTTTTTTAAAAAGATTTTTTTTCTGTTATTTCAGTAATAATTTTGTGGCCAGTATGGCATAAAGTGTATGAGTGCAAGGTGTATGTGTGTGGAATGTGCGCATTAGCATATGAGTGTACAATGCCTGAGCGTAGGCCGTATATGTATGTTGTATGTATTTATCACACATGGGTGTGTACCATATGAGTGTTTGGTGTATAAGTGTATGACTGTATGGCATATCGTTTATGGCATACCTGTCTATGGTGTAGGAGCATTCAGCTAGTATGTGAGCACTGTGCTTATGAGTGTCTGGAGTATGGTGCATGCATTTAAGCCTTATAAGTATGTGTTGTGTGAGTGTATGTTATTGATGTATAGTGTTTCTTAGTGTAAGGCAAATTAGTATATGACAAGGGTTTGTGTCTAAGAGTGTGTGGCATATGATTGTCTGGCGTCTGAGTGTATGTCATATTAGTTTACGGCATATAACAGATGTATGATGTATGCCATATGAGTTTATGGCATATGAGTGCTGTATGAGTGTTAGATATGTGTGCATGCCACATATGATTGTATAGAGTTTTGAGTGTTGTGTGTATGGTGCATGGTCATTCAGTGTATTTTGTGTGAGTGTATGTTGTATGAGTGTGGGGCATAAGAGTGTGTGGCATTAGATTGTCTGTCCTAATAGTGTCTGTGGTGGGAGCAGGTGGTACATAAGAGGGTGTGGTATCAGAGGATGCAGAATAAGAGTGTGTGGCATAACCAAATGTGCCAAAAGAGAATGTGGTGTAAGAGTGTGTGCTGTAGAAGTGTGTGCTGTAAGGATACATGGTGTGAAGGTGTGGGGCATAAGAGTGTGTGGTGTAAGAGGGTGTGGCATAAGAGAACGTGGCATATATTTGTCTGGTGTAAGTGAGCTTGGTGTAAAAGTGTTTGCTGTAATGGCACCTGGGTTAAGAATTTGTCATGTAAGAGGATGTGGCATAATTGTGTGTTGCATAAAAATGTGTTGCATAAGAGCGCATGACTTAAGAGTGTGTGGCATACAAGTGTGGGGCATAAGAGCATGTGGCATAGGAATGTGTGGAATAATACTGTGTGGTGTGACAGTGTGGCAAAAGTGTCTGTCGTAAGAGTGTGGGGTCTACAAGTGCGTGATAAAAGAGCTAATGACATTAGTGCATGGCATCCATGGGTGTGCTTTAAGAGCATGCGGCGTAAGAGCATCATGTGGCATAAGGGTATGTGATGCAAGTGTGTGTGGTGTGAGGCATGTGAGTGTTTGGTATGTCAATGTTTGGGATTTACGTTTTTCCAAATCCACGCCTCGATGCACAGACCCATGTCAGGTTTTCAGGATACCCCTCATTAATATTAATGAGTTACATTTACATACAATGATTCTAAATGTATGCACATTCTTCTTCATGAACATTAAAGAGGGATATCCTGAAAACCCGTCAGGATCCCAGCCCCCGGGGCCCACCATTGGACAACCCCGGCCTATAAGAAGCCTTTGAGTGTTTGGTGTAAAGTCATATGAAATGCACATGACCTATGCACCTCCTACACATATAAAAACTCACATTAAAGTGAGGTTTCACTTTAATTCAGATTTTTATACATTTAGGAAGCATATACGAGTTATACATTTCATATATGTACACAATTTACATTATCTACAAGTCAGTGCTTATTTTGATTCGTTTTTATACATATGATAGAGTACATATATGAAATTCTACACGAAAATGCCCAGTTCATCTAGAAGATATGCATTGATTATGCGCATGTGATACATATAGTAGTGTGCATATACGAAAGGTACATCTCCGACACGTACAGAAGGTGAACATTCATTCTGTGCATGTCTTATATGCCTACTATGCATTCGAAAACTTGCATTAAATTTATGTCTGACCTTGATATTCGTATATGACTCAAATAGAAATTGTATTTTACAGACCCTGCGGTGTCGGCCATGTAGTTATGGGTAAGTTGCTCAACTCACAGGAAGAACACTTTTTGGATGGCTTATAACTGCACCCCCCTCCGCCCACCTGCCCTGGCCAAATCCTCACAATCCTCACAAAACCATGTGGCCCTGTCAGCTTGCTTCTGCAATGTTTGGTGAAGTTTCCTGCAGGGGGAAGTTGTATAGGGGACCCACATTTTTGTTTCTTCCCATAAATGCAATGGAAAATAAATTTGCCTCACTCCTAGAGCCCAAACCATTGGGTGGATTATCACCAGATTTGCGGCAGGAGTGGCGGCTTGGTCCCGAAAGCGTGCTTTTGTGAATTTGGTGTAAATCCATCCAGTAGTATTCGGTCCGTGGATGGGCCTTCGATTGGTCCAGAGGGCAGCGTGATGTCTGTGGACATCGGACGCGCCCGCTGATTGAATGGTGAAAAGCATGAGGTGCGTCTGATTTTTGGAAATGCCTGCCATGTTGGATTCACGAACAGCCGCGATTGTCCACAAACACAGCAGTGAAAACATATTAAAAAACACAACATTGCATTTGTCAAACTAATGAAACAATCTCTGGGGGAGGTGAGTGGTGATGAGGATGGGATGGCATATGGCATTAAAAAAACACAAAAAATTGTGTTTTTTCAACTCCGACGTCCATGAACAGTCCCGATGTCTGGGGCTGCCCTGTGATGTTCGTGATGCCTATTTCTGCATTGCAGGGTTGGGAAAAGTAGTTTTTGGATGGCTAATAACTTTGGAGCCACTCAATGAAACTGCATGCAATCTTGGAATTTAATTCTAGACTCTAATTGGTTCTGCAAAGTCTGGTGCTGTTTTGCCAAGGTGGAACAAAATTAAACAGGGGGTCCCAAAATACTTTAAAAGCTTATGAATGTGGTGCCATTTGACCAATCTGCCCAATATTTTGCAAGAAGATTTTAGACTTACATATGAATGTGTTTGCAAAATCTGGTGGGATTGTGTCAAGAGGTGGCAAAATTAGAGGGAGGTCTCAACATTTTTCATTTTTAGATGGGATATAACTTTGTTGCCATTTGATGAATGTGGACAAATGTTTTCAGAAAGATTACATACCCAACCTTAAATGTTTGTTCAAAGTCTGAATGGATTTTGTCAAGTGGGGTCTAAGTTATATGACTGTTTTTATGTATGTACATTTGGACACTTTTCAATCAATAAATCAGGGGCAGATTTGCAGCAAACCTGTGCAAGGAGCATTGGCAAGGAACTGAAAGCATGGTTTTGCAAATGTGTCCGTGTTTTATTTTGTGAAAAGTGTCATACTGTAGTTACAAAAAATTGTGATATACCTTTGGTGAATGAGGTATAGCCTGAGGCCATGGGCAGTGTCCATATTTTTTTTAAATATTTTTTTTTATTGAATATAGCTGAAGAATCAACTTTTTCAATATAAATCAATACATTATTTCATAGAGTATAAAAATGTACATTTGTTAAACAATATATAAAATACACGATCAAAATAAAGAATAAAGTGAATGAAATAAACAGATATTAAAGATACATTAAAAATAAATGTACATATGTTAAACATTGCATAAGGTATATAGTCAGATAAAACAAAAACAAAGAAGAATGATTAAGTAACATACAAAGGAGAATTAAACCACTTTCAAATACCAAAATGGAACAGAAAAATGAAAACGATTCATATATATAACCTAAATGAAAACAAAATATCTAGCAGACAATAGGATAACTCTTGTGAGTCAAAACACTTCTAATAAAATGAGATCATACATTACTCCATCACATTTCTTGTTAACCTAACCCTTTTGCTAAGACACACCGTTCTCCAAGTCTAAAGCAGAAATGAAATTGAATGTTGCTATTCGAATACTTATGGTATTCGTTACAAGATTATTGACCATCGACTTTCTGGATGTATTGCGCCGAGATATGTCATATGTTTCCAAAAATATTTGTTTCTCAACTCATTTATTTATTTATTTATTTATTTATTTATTTATTTATTACATTTATATAGCGCGCAGACAGCCCAGGGGCATTGTGGCACTGTTACTTGTAAAGAAAACTTAGTTACAATGGGTACAGGTTGTGCCTTGGGTTACAGTGAGGCAGTTACCTGTGATCAGATATAGGTGGTGTCATATCACGTAATGCATCATACATGACATTCATGAGGGCTAGGCCATATGTTTGTTAGATGAACAGGGTCGTTTTCAAGGCTTTCCGAAAGGCGGTCAGTGAGGGTTCAGAGCGCAGGGAGCTAGGGAGGGTGTTCCAGTGTACGGCAGCGAGGTACGGGAAGCTGGAGCCCCCTGCTTTGGCTCTTTTTACCCTGGGTACTGAGAGCATGCTGGCATAGGGTGACCTAGTGGGTCTTGCGGAGGAGACCGGGTGGATCCTCTGGGAAAGGTACATTGGGGCGGCAAGATGGACACATTTGTGGGTGATGCTTAGCGCTTTGAATAAAATCCTTTCCTTTATGGGGAGCCAGTGGGATGCTTTTCTGGCAGCAGTGATGTGCTCTCTCTTGGCAATGCCTTGTGCAGCACGCAGGACACTGTTCTGTATTACTTGGAGCTTCTCGAGTTTTTGTTGGAAGTCCCTAGGAAGAGAATATTGCAGTAATCAAGCCGCGAGCCAGTTATGGCCCTGGCTATGTTAGTGCATGTTTCTTTTGACAGATAAGGTCTGATTGCTTTAAGGAGTTTTGCATGGTAAGCAGCAGAGGAGGCAATGGCGTTTACTTGTCTGGTCATGGATAGGTTGGAGTCTAAGTAGACGCCTAGTGTTTTTACTGTGTCTAGTACTGGGATGCTGATTGAGTCAATAGTGAAGTGACTAAACTGTGCGTCACGTTTCTTGATGGTGTCAGGGGGGCCTACGAGTAGGAGCTCAGTTTTGTCGGAGTTAAGGCAGAGGCCGTTGATAGCTATCCACATTTGGATTGTGTTGTAAATGTTGTTGAGGGTAGCAGAGTCCGTGTCATAGTCGCCTGTCAGAGTGAGAAGGATCTGTGTATCGTCGGCGTAGTTGGTGTAAGAGATGCCCATGGCGTCAAGGATGAGGAAGAGGGGGCGGGTGAAGATGTTATAGAGGGTGGGGGAGAGGCAGGAGCCTTGGGGCACCCCACATAGCATGATGGAGGGTGATGCCGTGGCTAGGTCAGAGAAGACCTGCATGGTCCTGCCTTGGAGGAAGGAGGTGATCCATGTGGTGGTTTCTTGAGAGAAGTTGGCTGTGGAGGAGAGGTGGTGGCAGAGGATGTCGTAGTCTACAAGATCAAAGGCTGCCGACAGATCCAGGAGAAGAAGCAGGACAGGTTTGCCTTGGTCCCTTGCGTCGTCCGTTTGGTTTTTGAGGTAGAGTAGGGCAGTCTCTGTCCCGTGCCTGGGGCGAAAGCCGGATTGTCTCAGTCCAAGGAGGTTCTGTTCTTCAAGGAAGTGCTGGACCTGCAGGTAAGCTGCTTTGTCTAGAATCTTGAGGAGGAAAGGGACAGTGGTGATGGGGCGGTAGTTATTAGGGGAGGTGGGGTCAAGTGTGGGTTTCTTTATGAGGGGTCGGACCCATGCTTCCTTGAGGCATGCAGGGACTCTCCCTGTGGTGAAGGAGGCGTTGACGAAGGCTGTTAGGAAAGGCGCCAGGGTGTCTGCGCAGTCTTTGATGATGGAGGCAGGACAGGGGTCGCCTTTGCAATTGGAGGGTTTTATGTTTTTCATGATGGTGATCATGTCTTTTTCTTGGATGGTTTTAAACGAGAAGGTGGGTGGGGCCTCTGTGGGTGAGGGGGGCGGTGGTGGCGGGGAGGGTGTAATGTGGGTGGAAAGTGTTAGTTTGGTGTTCACGATTTTGGCTTGGAGGGAGCTGATCTTATTGCGCATGGCTGTTTGGATGTTGTCACACCATTCTTTATCCTTGGTGAAGTTTTGGGGGGTGGGTGTGGGGGTCTCAAGTTCCCTGAATATGGCGAACATTTCCTTGGTGTTCGATTTGGCCTCCGTGATTCTATCTTCAAAAGATTTAGCTTTGGCTTTAATGATGGCTTTCTTGTAATTATTTGCAAGGGATTTGAAGTTGAGTTTGTCTTTATCATCCCGGGATGTTTGTCAAAGAGCTAATGCTGCTCGTTTGTCGATGCGTAGTTTTAGAAGGTCTTGGGTGAACCACGCATTAGCGTGTCTAGTGGGTTTGGTTTTGCGAGGTTTAAGTGGGACGATGGTATTGATTGCTGCCGTGATGGCAGTATCGTAGTCTTTGGCCAGGGTTTCTGGGTCGTTGGAAAATGGGGCTCTGAAGGCAGGTCCCTGTAAGAAGGGAAAGAGTCTTTCTTTGGTCAGTTGACGGGCCTCCAGTGGTCAGGCGATCTTGTCTCGTGATGGCATAGCCAGGTGGGAGAGCGAGGGATAGGGCGGGGCCTGAGGCTTCGTGTAGCCAAGTTTCGGTGACCATTAGAAGATCTAAATCTGGGGTGGTAATGAGGTCGTGGATGTCTAGAGCGTGCGCATTGATGGATCGGGCGTTGATGAGGGCACATTTGAGGTGCGGTTCAGGGGTGACATTGATGGTTGAGGGTGGCACATCCGAACCAGTGGGGTGCGCATTTTCTGGGGTCATAGACACAGTTAAAGTGGCATTTGCATCATTAGGTAGCATGGCAGTGGTAGAAGAATTGCAGATTGCGGTAATTACATTCAGACCAGTGGGGGGATATTTTCTGGGGTCATAGACACAGATAAAGTGGCATTTGCATCATTAGGTAGCATGGCAGTGGTAGAAGAATTGCAGATTGCGGTAATTACATTCAAACCAGTGGGGGGCTTATTTTCTGGGGTCACAGACACAGATAAAGTGGCATTTGCATCATTGGGTAGCATGGCAGTGGTAGAAGAATTGCAGGTTGTAGTGATTACATTCAATCGTGTGAGTGACACGTTATCGTGAGTCTTAGACATTGTATCCAATGCAAATGGGTCAAGGCGATGCTTAATTAGTGGGCTTGGTTTCGCTGTGTGGCTAAGTCTACGGGAATTATGCAGAACTGAGGAAGGAGCCTTTAGGTTAGTGTCAGATTTCATGGTTCTTGACTGTAGGCGTGTATTGCGTGCACTTGTGGGGATGGGTAGAGCGAGCATTACGCTCGGGAGAGTATGTGTGCGTAAACGCTGTTGCCTTTTTGCAAGTGAATTGAGTAGTTCAGGAGTGCGGGACTCCTTACCTTGTGATTCCTGCAGGATTCCACGGCGAACGGCAGACTGCGAGCAGCGAAGAGCTGCTAAGAGGAGCGCTGGCCTTTTTCTGCGGCCTTCTTCTCCCAGCTTTGCCTCACGGCACCCTCTACCTCCATTTAAGGCAGGAGGGGAGGGGCAGGCAAGTCAGGGGAACAAATCAGCATCCGGGCCTGCGGCAGTGACTTTCGCGGGCTGCAGGGACGCTCCTGGAGTCAGGTGGATGGCGGCGACCATCTTAGGAGCTGCGTGGCTCGCGGCAGGCAGATGGTGAACAGCTGATCCAAAAGAAAGGAGATCAACTGTTCTGCCCTCCGCTCTCAGATGCGCTCGCAGCGGAGCTGCTAAGAGGAGCGCTGGCCTTTTTCTGCGGCCTTCTTCTCCAGGCTTCACCTCACGGCACCCTCTACCTCCGTTTAAGGCAGGAGGGGGGGGCAGGCAAGTCGGGGGAACAAATCAGCATCCGGGCCTGCGGCGGTGACTTTCGCGGGCTGCAGGGACGCTCCTGGAGTCAGGTGGATGGCGGCGGCCATCTTAGGAGCCGCGTGGCTCTTTAAACCTGGACATTCTGTTATGATATGTTCTAATGTTTCTTTAGCTTCACGTACTCCACAGAATCTACACACATTCTCTTTCGGGTTCAATAACTTTCTTCTAGTGAGAATATCACGTGTTTGAACTAAGTTAATTCGTAGGCGCATGATGGTTGTTCTTAATTGAGGACTACGTGCTTTATTTAGATATGGTGGAAGCACATTGAATTTTTTGTGCTCAAAAATCAAAGCTTGGAAATCTTTATACCCAAGACACTCCCTTTTCGTCTCAATCCAATCAAACCTGAATAGTTTGATTTTTGCTCGGTCAGGATTGACAAGCAGAGTGTCTAAACTAATGTATGCTCTGGCCAAGATTCTATAGACGTATGCCACCCACTTTTTAACAAAGGCATGTTCTGATGATAAAATGTAGGCTGAGAGCGTAGCTAATACATTATCAGATCTGACATAAGTCAGGCACTTACGAAATAAGGCGCACAACCTCCAGTGATATACTGCACACAAAGACGTCAAACCCAACTCAACCACGGTCCGGGTACACACTGGGGCAGATGTAGAACGCCCCTCCAAAATTTAGCCTCTAATTTATTTAGGACAGAAAGTTCTACTATAGTTATTGTTTCCAAACCATATAATATGGTTGGCAAAACTTTTTGTCGCCAGTAAATGACGGCGGGTCTGATGGTGAATTTCCCAAATGTACTCAGTATAATTTTGGTTTGTGAAATTGCAGTCATGATTTTGTGTTCTAACGTCCTTGGATGTGATCTCAATGAAGGATTACCATCAAAAGGAATGCCCTGGTAGATATATGTGGGTACCACTTCCACGGACTTTCCATTAATTTTCCATTCAAATACAGAACTTCGAGAGGGCCTGGGTGCGTAGATAACAATTTGGGTCTTATTTAGGTTAATTATCAATTCATTTTCATCCAAATATGAACTCAATGCTGATAATAATTTTTGTAGGCCTATTGGGGATTTTGAGACCAGAACCAAGTCGTCAGCATACCATAGTGCTTTTATCTTTGCGCCATTGATTTTGGGTGCGTCCGCCTCAACCAAACCAAAAGCAAGTAGTACATCATGGATAAAAAAGTTGAAGAGGGCCGAAGCAAGGATACATCCCTGCTTCAACCCCCTAAAAGTTGCAATGGTCGACGACAAAAGACCCAATAACGAGAGGCAAATGTTTATGGAAGTGGTCGAGTGAAAAGCGTGTATAATGTCACACAGGGTCTCCGGACACTTGGCTGATTTTAGTTTTTCCATGAGTTTTATTCGTGAGACCGAGTCAAAGGCTGAGTGGAGGTCGACAAAACCAAAATACATTGGTTGCTTTGTAGCTTGGGCCTGGCTTTTTAACGCATTGAGAATCATCAAATTCACTGTCGTTCCCAAGCCCGCCACAAAGCCCGTTTGGCACGGATCTCGTTGATTACACTCTTGTGTCCATGATGTAAAATCTCTCAGAACCAAACGTGCAAATAACTTTCCTGGAGCGTCAAGCAAGGCTATTGGCCGATACCTTGCCGGAGCCGCCCTGTCTCCTTTTTTAAAAATTGGAACTATAAGGGAAGACGTCCAGGACGTTGGTATGGTTTTTGATGAAATGATTTGCTTAAAGACATTGGCCCTCATTACGACCCTTGCGGAAATTGACTGACCGGACCGCAACAGCGTAAATAGCGTTTCCGCCATTGCACGAAGGAGCAAAGTGCGGCCAATCACGACCCATCGGGCACGAGCATTACGCCATGGCGGAATCCGAAAGGCTGCGATGGCGGAAATGACCCCAAAACGGCCCTTACCGCCGCCGTACGCTGCACCAGGTGCAATACCGCCACCCATCTTAGCGGTCACCGTAATGAGCGGTCACCGTAACGAGCGTGCACCGCAAATTACGGCCACCGTAAATATACGGAAACGGAAGTAAAAGCATGTGGCCGGAACGGGAAACAGCACGCCGCACAACTATAAAATCCGAATCCCAACACAACCATAAAAAATCCGACCCTGACACACATCCCAACCCGTTAGCAACCCCAGTTAAAAAAATAAATATGGGAAAGGTAGCCAAGAAAGCGTGTGACCGCAAGCGGCAGGTACACTTCTCCCGAGAGGAACTGACCGTGCTCACCGAGACCCTACAGGAAAATTCCGCCGTCGTCTTCTCCAGTCAAATGACCAGGACGGCCCTTGCCAACAAGAAGGCCATATGGGTCCTGGTGGCACAGCGCGTAAGTGCGGTGGGGACAACACCCCGCACGCCACAGCAATGTCGCAAGCGGTGGGACGACCTGCGGATCCGCGTACGCAGCATACTTTCTGCGAACAGGAACATCGCCACAGCTACCGGGGGGGGTTCAGAGTCGCCCATCAAGTTGACCCCCTGGGAGGAAATCTGCGCCTCCACCATAGGAATGGAGAGCATAGAGGGAGTCGGAGGGATGGAGAAAGGAGTCCCGACATCCGGAGAATCAGGTAGGTTGGCCAAGAGAAACAATGCGAAATCCACAAACCACGAACATGTGCAGTACCATGTGACCCCATAGTGCAATACATACTTAGCCCTGACAGCGCCCTCTAAAAGTCAGAATGAACAAACAAATCAATCAAGAAGCCATAAACAACCCCTACATGTGCAGCATGCACCCCCTAACTGCAGGCAGCCAAATGAATGCATCCTCAATCCACACGAAAATGAGACCACCTCCAAGGCCCAGTCCCAAATCAGCCTCATGTACCACCCCAATGCATTTGATACGTTGCCATTCCGAATCCGACAGACCCATAACTAACGCTCGCCCCTCTTTACTCCACCACAGGGTCCGATACCAACGACGAGCTGCAGGACACCCCTACCAGCACGCCTGCAAAGAGGGCCAGGACCAACGTCCCAAGAGCCTCCACCTCAGGTGCAAGGATCAAGACACGGCAGCAGCAGGAATCAAGTGGCAGCACACTGGAGGGGACTGCAACAGGCACCCCAGCAGCCAGCAAGTCCACAACCCCAGCACCACAGGTCCCCCCAAAGAACGTATCTGATGGCACCGCCTCTGGTGGTAGCAGCACCATAGGTGACACAGCTGTCATGCCAGCATGCTCCGACACGGAAAACAGTGCTGGCGACGTAGGTACCATCCATGACCTTTCCCAATCCCCCTGCATGTCCCATCCCCTACACCATGACGAAACCACGCAGGGGCACCCTGAAGACGACGACTGGCCAACCCCCACAAGTCCTGTGCCAAGGCAACATGTGTTGAGCAGCCCCCCTGTCACACCACCGCAAATGTCCATGGCCCAGCAGAGGCAACAGTCCCTCGACCTGCTGATCGAGCAACAGCAGGAAGCGTCCACGCTACTCAAGGACCATGCAAATGAATGCGGGGGTTCCAGGGCAGCCATGGAAACATCCACCGAGACACTCAGGGCACAAATAGAGAAAAGTAGTGAGAGCCTCAGGGGAGAAATGGAGAGAAGCACCGAGAGCCTGAGAGCACAAATGGAGAAAAGCACCGAGAGCCTGAGGGGGGAACTGCATGCGACGTCCAAAGACGTCTGTGCTGAACTTGCTGCTGTGCGCCGTGTGCTCTCGGAGCTCTCACAAACCCTCAGAGACATGCATGGACGCGAGCAGGCAGAGACCTCATCCGTGGCAAGTTCCGTCCAGGGCAGCCCCCAACGCAGATCTGGCAGGAACCTGCGCTCCACGGGCAGGGGTGCCCCTGATACCCGTAGAGGGGGCTTGCAATAGCGTCTACCCACGGACAGCATGCATATTTGGACACTGGTGTTGGGGGGGGAGGTAGTAGGGTGGAGGGGGTGTGTTGGGCTTCACTGGGTGGCGGGTCCATAGGGTGTATAAATCAAATCACATTAACAATACAGCACCTCATTATCATCCAATGACATGTGTGGACATTGATATTTGCGTACGAGGCCTTCATAGGCGTACAGTCCACAATGTGCCTGTACTACACACACACAGTGCCACAGGTCCCCTTTCCGTGTAATAGGCACCATGCGTGGTTGCTAGAAGCATGCATCTATGATGCTCTGTCGGATTGCACGTGCATCCTGTGCCTCATGGACTCCTTGAGGTGCCTCCACATCCCCACCCTCATCATCATCATCATCTTCAGGTGCATGCAGTACAGCGTCAGGGGGCATGGGCACATTCCTACGTATGCACATGTTGTGCAGCATGACACATGCCATGACCATCTTAGAAACCTTCTCATGGCTGTATATGAGTGCCCCGCCAGACCTGCTGAGGCTGCGGAAACGAGCCTTCAGTAGGCCGAATGCCTGTTCAATGACCACACGGGTACGTGAGTGGGCATGGTTGTAGTCCTCCTCATGCTCGTTCTGTGGGTTCCGGATTGGTGTAAGGAGCCATCTCTTCAGTGGATACCCGGCATCACCTGTATGAGACGAATAAAGGGTGTCAGTGGAATGATAGTGCTAAGTAGCCCCCCCCCCCCCTGCAAGGTCATTGACGCATCAAATGGGCCACGATGTCATGCATGAAATGAGACTCACCGAGTAGCCAGGATCTGTGCCCTGCGTGTCGCTCCATGTAGCGTGGTATTCTTGTGTTCCTCAGGACCATAGAATCATGGGTAGATCCTGGAAACCTGGCACAACAATGCGTAAATATCTTGTTGGAGTCACACACCATTTGCACATTGATTGAATGAAATTGTTTCCGGTTGCGGTACTGGACCTCCATGGCATGTGGGACAACCAATTCAACATGGGTGCAGTCGATGGCACCAATGCAACCCGGGATGCCGCCAAGTGCATGGAATCCCACTTTAGCGTTGGTAATCTCCTGGTACGTGCGTGGTAGTGTGATGTGGTCGTCGGCGTGCTTCAGGAGGGCATCGTGCACTTGGAAGAGTGTCCGTGAGAACAGTGGCTGTGAAATGCCATGCAACTGTCCCACTGTGTGCTGGTAGGTGCCTGTGGCCAGGAAGTGGAGTGCAGACACCACCTTCAGTAGGGGTGGGATGGCGGTTGGGCTATCTATCATGCTCACGAGGTCAGCATGTGTCATGTCCACAATGGCGATTATGGTGTCCCGGTCCAAATGGTAGAGGGTGTGGATCTGCTCAGCAGTGAGGTTGAACGGATCGGCTCGGAGGCGTGGGATTGCGGGCCGCCTGTGTGGTGGTGGTGGCAGTGCTTGTGGGCCTTGCTGACCCTGCCTTGCCCTCCTCCTCCTCCTCCTCCTCCGTCTCCCCTGTGCGCCCGGTTGTTGTACCTGTTGTTGTTCGTCGTCTTCTTGTAGTTGTAGCACTTGCAGTGCTATCTGGTACCCCAGGCCCAACATCGCTAGTCCTGCCGGTAGCATTTTGGAGTGGGAGTGGTTGTGGGAGGGGTTTGGGTCTGCAATATATGTGCTGTCGGCCTGTATGGCCTCCACCTGTGCTGATTGAATGAATCTGTGGCAGATGCAATCCCTTCTGGTCGAGCACGGCCCGCACGTAAGGCTGCATTTGGCCGCATGGCATCTTGGGATTGGAATCATGTATCAAATCCCGATGGCAGTTTGATGTACTTTGACTGATTTTCATGCTATGCTCCCATTGTTACACATGCTATGATTGCAGCCGCTTACATACCTGTGAAGAGTCAGTGGTATGTAGGGCTCGATCGATGGCCGACCCTCATGCAGCACAGTAACGTACTTCACCGACGGGCGTGGCGTCCCATTTGTGATTGCAGCCAGTTAGCATCATGACACACAGCCGCACTACATTGATGTAATTGTGAATGCAAGCGTTCACAGAAGCCTTTTCGACGTAATGTTGCAAGTGAGGAATTCGAAGGCCAGCATTTTTGGTTTTGAAGTAGCGGCGAGGATACGCCCACAGGTCTGGCTGGAAATGTAACGTTCTATTGTAGAATGTCCTTGGGACATGGCCCATAACGAGCAGGCAATGAATGATATGAATTGATTGGGATGCGCAATAGCGTAGTGGACGATGAGGCAGGACGTTCCCAAATCCATCTTGCTTCACAACACTACAGATCCGGCCAGGGGCACAGTGGTTTTTGCGGACTGCATTACGCACAGACGCGATGGAAGTTTCACATATTATGTGAGTGAATATTCATGCGTTTTCATTGCGGGATGAGGGAATGATGTGTGGATGCATGGACTGATGAATCCGTTTAGGGTCTGCCATGTACATGGGTTTCTTGGTTCACTCCCCTTCCCCTGCGTTATGTGATGCAAGGCTGCCATAGTGGGACATACGTCTCTCTGCCCTTGTCGGATCCTCCCTGTCTCGACGCGCCTTCATACACTTGTGTCTAGGCACGTTACTAATCCCATGTCATGGGTTCTATCTTGACGGACGCATGCACAGTAACCGACGTTGCCAATGGTGTATTTAGCTCGATTGGTTTCGTTGTGATTCGATACTGGATTAGGGGTGTGTATATTCCTTTGGAGTGGGCTAGCATGCATATGGGTGTGGATTTGGTGTGTTGAATGAAGATTGTAATGCATCATGAGTCCCGTAATGCAATCGGTTGATTTGTGTTTCTTTTGGGTGACAGGTATCTCCTGCCCTATTGCAGATGCCATCTCTACGCCACTCCTCCAGATGGTTTTTACTCTCGACTCCTGCAGCTTCGGGTGAATCAGTGGAGCACCATTTCGATCATATGGGACGATCGCCAATGGGCCACATGCCCTTACGCTGTACTGGTGGCTAGGTGCAACATTTCGGCCTTTCAGCTCGACTAGTGCCTGCCTCATGGGACGGACCTGCGGTTCTTGCCGCTTCCATGTTGCCTTTTGGAACGTTGATGTAAGCCCTGTGTGCCATGATGGTACAGGGCGTCACACAAGTGGAAGCCGGTCAATTATTGCAGATGCAGCCCTCGGTGATGATGGTTGTTTTGGTGGGATTTTGCAAATTGATGTGGGGCCTTTGTCATTTGGATGTGCATTTAAATTGTATTCCGATATTTGTCGTGTTGCGTTGTTCTTTGCAGGTGATGTGGCGATTTTCGCTTTGTGGCGGTATGTATTGCGTGATGATCTGCATTGTGTTCCGCCTTCTGAGTTGAGTTGTGTGGTACAGTACTGGCCGCGTTTGCCTACGTAGCACAGTATGGTCACGGATAGAGGCTGCCATTGTGTCTGTTTACATGATGTGCTGTTCAGGGGCGGGGGATTGGCTTTTGGCCGACTGGTGCCTGTCAGCCAGGTCGATTGGTGGAATGATGGGTTGTTCAGAATGTGGCTGGTCACAGGTGACTGTGTTTGCGTGCGTTTGTTGGAGGGGGACTGGGGTCATGTCCATTGGAATAGCTTCTGTATTGATGCCATCTGTGCCCTGCAGCTCCCATCGGCCCCTCTTGGGATGGGCCTGGCTGCTCAGTCACTCTGCCGACTTGTGTGGTACATGCTTCTGCTGATGGTTGGTTTGTTTACTGGCATGAGTACAGGGCTGGTGCAATCCCCCTCAGGATGCTGTTGTGGATGTTGCCTTGCGCTGGTGGCAAGCGATGGGGGACTACTGTTGTTTTGTGTCATGTGTTCTTGATTTTCATTTTGATGTGTTGTACCTTCACATGCCTGTGCTGCGTCAGTACGGCTATGGTGACATGCCGTACATGGATGCCCACTCACGGGGCGCTTTGAGCCCCTGCATGCTTTTCTACGTTGGCATGCATGGGTGAATAGTGGATTTCACTGGTTGCATAGTGTGAGTACATTGCGCCTGCCAGGAGTTGTGCAATGAGGCCAGGGAGTGGAGTACAGGCACTCAGTGGGCCATTTACGGTTGGTTCGCGTTGCCGTATTTCTCGCCATGGCGGAATGGTACTTTACGACGTACTTGATGGCGTTCAGTACATGTCCGCTAGGGTCAGAATTCGCGTACCGTTGCGCCATGGCGGTGATTCCGGTTTTGCAAGGCGCGCGTGCGCGTACTTGGTGCAGTTAGCGTTGCCGTTCACTGCGGTGTCGCTAATGGCATCGTACTTTACGGTGACGGGTCATGATCGCAACGAGCGGTGTTCGATGGCGGTATTGCATTTCCGCCATCATTTTTCCATTTCCGCAAGGGTCGTAATGAGGCCCATTGTTCAAAATGTTGGCCCATCTGGTTGGATTTTGTTTAAACATATGATTGCTCAAACCGTCAGGGCCTCTAGCTCGTGAGGACGATGATTTTTTTATGAGAACTTCCAATATGTCTGATGAGCATTCTAAATTCCAGTGCGCTATGGTTGATTTATCATAAGTGTAATTTGCATATTTTGCATCTGCATATAGATGTGAATAATGCGCTAACCATTGCGCTTCTGTAACACCACATAGTTGGAGGCTGGGTTGGGATGAGCTGGACACATTAGTAAGTAAAGACAATATTTGGGCCGAGTTGTTATTATTGGCAGAGCACAGAAAAGCTTCACTATCACGCTGATAGAGTGTTGCCTTTCTTGCTCTTAACCAATTTCTATATTGACATTTAAGTTTTTTACAGGTTACCTCTCTTTCATTAATCAGCAACTTACGTGCATCTCTTAATGCTTTCCTATATGATCTTTTCGCTAATTGGATAGTTTGATCACTTTGATGCTTATGGTTTGGGAAAAATGGCTGTTTCCCCACATACTGAACCCCAAACATTGGTAATATATCTACATAAAAGTCTTGGTTCGGATTTGACTTATATGTTACAACTGTTAGGGCATCAAGGGACGCATTAGACCATCTATAGCGAGTACGTTTGAGTGGCATGTGTAATTTTCACCAGTTGCATAAAGTTATTAGGAGAGTGCCACTTACTAATGGAAAACCCTCTACTCATCTTAACTGCTACCAGCAAACCAGAGGTCGGTCTGTCCCTTGTTGCCAACAAAGCAGGAATCAATAGGACATCATGGTCATCCCACAGGAGGGGCTTTACAAGCACGTCTCCTGGAGGGCCACAATGTCATATTCGTTAATATCCTTAGCAGCGGGCCATTGAAGATGAGAATGCCCTCTAGTATTCCAACAGGCTAGTGAATAAATTCTTTTAGTGCAATCTTTTAGTGGTTATGCTTGTGTTGATTTGGAACTTTTCTGGGTTACACCGAGACTGGGACCACAGTAGGCGCAAGTACATACTGAAGGACTTTGATCATGTGCCTTATGTGTCTCGGATTGTTCACCATTTTGAGCATTAGCTATAAGGCGTTCTGGGTCCTGGGAAATCAAAAACCCCATTTTAAAAAGTTCAATTTTTTCTTTCCATATGGAGTTGACTACTAACCCTGATCTAATCCACAAACAAACTATGGCTAAGTTGTTATCGCACACAAATTCCACTGGGTTGATATCACTCGACGTAATGTCATGCAAATTATTCACATCACCAAAAATATTCAGGATACTTGTTCTACTTAGATCATATTTTTTATAAGGACCATCTCTACATTTCAGAATGAGGGAATGGCAATTGGCAAAAGTATTTTTAGATGTTTGGTTGCTTTTACGCTGGGATTCCTTCCTGCCAGTCAATAGTGGGGGAAAATTACCACCTTTTGTCACGGCGGAGGTACTCGGTTCTTTCCACTGACTATGAGCCTCCACAGGAGATTTGCAAGTGACTTCCAAATTGTGACAGAGAATTGCGTGAGGATTTCACATTGATCAATTCGATTCCAGAGGCCAGAGAGGGACAAGGTAGAGTCGCAAGGGTCGCTCGTTCTTTTAGATATGCATCAACGGCAGCCTTAATGGTAGCCATTTGCTCTTGCGTCTTTAGTTCCTCAATTCTAACATTAGAGTCAGGGAGCTTTGGTTTTGGACAAGACTGTCTACCTTCATTTACATGTACGACTGGTACTACAACCACCGGCACTTGCGGAGGGACCACAGGAGTAGATGCATTAATTAAGTCAATGATTTCCAACAATGGAGGGTAGTCCGATGTATTACAAGTTGGATTATTGATAACGCTCACCATTTGTTGATCTGCAGGCACTGTAGAATTAGTATGAGGAGTTACTGCAGACCCAAAAATGGGGGCTCGCACAGGAAGGGCAGGCACCATAGGGAGAACTGTGCGAGGTGAGGTCACTTGTGACAGTCCGGCCACACGCATTTGTTTCTTTGCGACTGTTCTTACTTTGGGGGCATTAGTTTTTGTGCTCATGGTAATCGAAATATTTTGTTGCGTTTTTTTTTTTGGATGCGTCTTTTTTGGGCTTCTGTCAAGACTAATCCATGAAGTATTCGGATTTACAGTATTTGCTCCCAACAACGTGTCTGGGCAAATAATGTTAGAGAAAGTGGGTAAGACTGACTCTATACATCCCTCTGCCCTGGCACGTTTGGGATGGCTTGGGTTATGGACAGATTCACCCGTAGAGGCTGAGGTTTCCACCGATTTCACCAATTCATTCGCTGTAGATTGTTTGGTTATCCAATCCACAATTTGTTGAATTTTTTCTGCTTGATTTGAGATTTTTGTATCTAACGATTCAAACAAATTGAATAAACTAGCTACAGTTGTGTTCACTGCGGCTAAGGTAATCTCAATCAAGGCAAGGTTTTCTAACGGGTTAGCCGAGGTGTTAGTAGGTAGACAGCGCTGTGGGGTGGGTAAAAAAAAGGAATCATGAATAGAATGAATAGTCGATCCCATCTGATTTTGTCTAGATTGTTCACCTGTGAAGTCCCCCTGCGATAGGTTTAGATTTCTCTCACTCGCATGAATATATATATTTGAGATATCCGATATGTCCGAATCGGCCATAGAGATCTCATCCACTGTTGGTAAATGCTTTGCAATTGGTGGTTGTACAGGAGCAGAAATGTGAGAGAGATCTACATGTGCATTAGCTAAGATGGTTAAATCAGACACCGGAGGTATGCTTGGGACATCAATAGGATTTGCTGGTAAACTCGGAGCATTTGCTGGTACAGAAGGAGTGCTTGGGGCATTGATAGAGTTTACTAGTAAGCTAATGATCATTCTTTGAGGTACCAAGTCAAGAGACCCCATCACCAAGGTTGAGTCATCCAACATGCATTCCTTGCGCTTTACACAAAAAGTGCGAATGTCTAGATTGGGGAGTTCTCAAAATTGGAGTGAGGATAATTGATTTTTTAGAAACACGTGATGGTTTTTTTGATTTAGACATTATTGTTGGGGTGTTGCAGACTACGCCAATATGGTCCGGCATGTTTGTTCTGAGCGTGTATGGGCGAGGAAACATACAGCACAGTCACACGATGCAGCTATGTCAAAAAAAAAAAAGGAAACAATTCAAAGTATTTCCCACACAGATATGTCCGATCTGTGTTTTACAATAAAATGGAGTCAATAGAGCACGATTCCGGATCTTGCACTACTCTCTAAGATGTAAACGTCCTTCCGATGCAGTCACTCGGCTCTCTAAAGGGCCCCAGTCTTTCAATAGGAATCTTGTCAGGGCTTCAAACAAGCATGCAATCAACGTGATTAACAGAGGCGTTCTTGGTGAAGAAACATATGCGGGCGCTCCTCGCAAAGCCAGTTAATAACAGACCCACGAAGGATAAAAGTGTGCAGGATCAAAGGGTGTGTCCCCACAGTCTCCCGCTGTACAGTAAATATTAACCCCTCGTGTAGCAGAAATGCCAGGTCAAAGTTTAGAGCAGGAACAGAGCAGTTCCAAATTACTCACTTTTGTGATAAAAAAGTGGATGGTATGAAGCACAACGGCAAACCTCAGCTGACTCAGCGCACGAAGAACACCGGAGAGCACACTTTTCCTCACACTTGTCGCTCCGCTTTCGCCAGTACTGGACTTTTTAAAGCAGCACTGACTTGTGGGTAATCTCCTTAAAGGTGCAGTTGTCAAAACAGTTCCAACCAGCAGCAGGTACAATTCTTCACCGGAGAGCACACTTTTCCTCACACTTATCCTTGGCCAAAGACCATGACCCGGACAATCTGGCTACTGGCCATGACCATGAGGGACAAGCAATGGGGTAAAAGTGTGCATGGCCACCGGGACCCGGCTATGTTGTAAAGTTTTTTGAAATTGGAATAGGTTTGAATGGGAAAAGAATTCTGCTTGTGGGTACAGGTTGAAGTGCTGGATGGGATTGCAGAAAATATGCACCAGGAGGGCCAGCAAGAACTTCAAAGCATGGTTTTGCAAACATGTCCTGTGTTTTATTTTTTGGAAAGTGTGAAAATGTAAGTACACAACACAGTGATATAACATTGGTGTCTGGGCAATGGGCCTGGCCATCAGCAAGGAGAAATGTGTACCGTAATTTGCCTATTGAGGCATGCAGCATGGCCGAAGCAGTAGGTTTGAATGGGAAAACGTATTCTGCTTGCGGTTACAGCCTTAAGTGGTAGACTAGATAACAACAAACATGTGCAACGAGCATTAGCAAGGACCTGAAAGCATGTTTTTGGAAATATATCTTGTGTTTTATTTTTCCAAACTGTAACAATGTAAGTAGAAAAGCTAGTGATATACATTTGGTGTCCGCGTAGTGGGCCTGGCCCTCCCAAACGCAAATGTGTAGTCTGATTTGCTTATTAGGGAATGTGGCATGGCCGAAGCCCATGTCCCATGGATTTGGAGACTGGCCATGGCTACAAGCCATGAGCACTGGCCATTGGTTACAATCAGGGTATAGTGGACACTGAGCTAGTATGCAGGTAGGTTCAGTGAATGATAGGGGTGGTTTGGTTGGGCCAGGGTTGTGGTTGTGCCTTATGCCATAGGCAATTGAACGATGATTTGCATCCCCAGCATGCACTGCTGATAACGACAGACATAAGTATGTGTTGCAAAAAATATGTTTCTTAAAGGAGGTTTATAGTTCTTTCATATATACAAAAAGAGGAATTATTAATAACTTAAATACAGTGATGTAACACCATGAAATATTTTCACTTATAAAAACCTTTTTAATTGACAGAAAAAAAATTCTTAAAGAGATGTTATGGTTAGGATGCATCCCACCCTTGGGACTACTTTGCTCCAGAAGTTAGTTTGAGAAGCCAGAAGTTATCTCACCCACTAATCCCGGGGATCTGTCATCCAGGTGGCCAGGACACGGCCATCGCTTTTGGATCCAGTTCCTGGGGACCAGTGTGGGATGATCACCTGGGTGAGGGGTCTTTGAGGAGTGATAGTGGCACACTGGATGGTGAGACACGGTATCCCCTTCCCTGTAACACCTTTACCTCATCCTACCAGGTAGGTTATTTTGGAACTCTACACCCCTTTACAACACAAACACCTTCTCATGGACAGCCCGCTATGAGAGAAAACAGACTAACACCCAAGCAGTATACCTGACGTGTCCCAATACAATGGTCAGGCTAGGTCAGGCAATTACTGGCCATCACACAAACCTGACTTCCATTAGGTTTCCCCACACGGATAAAAGGCAGAGCATGAAAGCACACTCTGAGCGAGGCAAAGGAAGGAATTTCCCTTGACCTTTTCGACAAGGAACCATTATTTTCCAGAAACCTCGATAATAGTAAGCATAAGACCAGGAAACCAGGCTGAACAATCCTGCATTGTGTGTTGGAGATACCGGGGGCCCTCCAGCATCAATAATCAAGGCGGAGAGAAGCACCAACCACTGTGGTACCGTCCTTGGCTCCAAGAACTAAAAGCAGCGTTATTGAAATCAACACAGCCGGTGAGTTGGGGAGACTGATAAAAGACCGGTCTGTGTTGAAGCCAAGGCTGCAAGCAGCAACATTGTATGGTGAGTGCTGGAATAACCATTGTTAAAACACATGTGATAAGAGACGCAAGTAAAGTTGAACTGCTGATTAGTGATTGAACTTTAAAAGCAAGATACCATACCTTTGACAGAATGGTCCGGCATCGCGTGGGTGCTCAATCGAAAGTCTCAGTAAGGTATCCAGCTGAGAAGTGGCAAAAGCGAAAGTGAGAAAAAGGTTATATCAAGAAGAGAATGAATAATTGTGAATCAAAGTGGTCCTGCGACGCGTCTAGCAAAATCCTGCGCACAATCAAAAGTCTTCGATTTTGATGAAGTAGAGAAAGTTTGGAAAAGTAGATGAATTTGGTCTGATCCCGGCAGACTTAGACCAATTGAAGGTGTTGTGTTAAAGTGGGTCTGAGACTCGCAAAGGGGGATCTGGAGTGAACAGTAAATCACCTGAGAAGTTGTATATGTGAAATCCTAAGAAGAAAGGAACTTTAATGTTTGATGTGTTGCATCAGGCCCTCTGAAACAAGACACTGTTATTGGCAAAGAGACTTTGGCACAGTAGGCCCTGATGTTGAGGTTATGAACTGCCTCCTCGTGCTAGAGAAGCCAGAGCGTGTGCTAAGCTTGCGTGTGCCACCTTGTCCCATGCTGAAAACGTGGGGAAGGGGAGCCAACAGCTTAAATATCCTGACATCATTTCTTGAACACTTTTCTTTTGCATAACATTGTTTAGCACACTATTTGTATTTAGAAGTAAGGATTGGCAATAGGTTTATTAATATAGGCCCTTTTATTTTGACAGACTCGACTAGGACTGTGTTATTCTTATTTGATGGCCATAGCTTGCTCTCCATCTTTAGATTTAGGATTAGATAGGCATTTTTCAAACCCAATTGAAGTTTAATAAACACCCTTGAACTGTGATCATTTGCGTCTGTTTTACTGTTTGATACCATGCCTTCCTTGCATGTGGTGTCAGAAGTGGGATGTGACTCAATTGAGTTGAATTGGCGAACCCTTAAATTCCAGACGCTTACTCATAGCGCCTCAGATCCCTCTATCGCCACAAAAGAATCCATAGGCTTTGATATCTGTAGCAGCAGAGAAGCTACAATCCCTCCAGGGAAAAGAGGAATGATTCCCACAGACTTAGTCCTAATACCCCCTCCTGTGTGTTATATACGATTGGCTCCAAAATCTGTCCCGGCCTGGAAGTTTGGTCTGGATGTCCTAGCGGGCATCATAGATCCCGACTTCCGGGGAGACATAAAGGGTCTCCTACAGAACCATGCCGAAACTCTATTTGAAGTACATTGTGGGGACACAATTGTATAGGGAATTCTTGAAAGGGCTCTATTTCCCCGCTGATGAACCACCTACCGCTGAGGCGAAGAGGGAAGAAGAACCTACTATCCTTCCCGATCTAGCCTTCGCCCAGTGAAGTGATCCAGCACTCACAGAGGCTTTCTTGCAGGTGATTCCTGAAGGGAAGGATTAGAGAAGGGAAGTACATTTTTCATCCTAAGGCAAGGATTACTTTATAGAAAGGAAACCTCCAGAGAAGGTCTAAGTAAAACTCAGTAATCCCAAAAACCCATCGGAAGATCGTGCTAGACATTGCACATTCTCATTTGACAGGGGAACACTTAAGACAATCTAAGACCAAGGTGCACATCAGTGGGAGGTTTTACTGGCCAGGTATCCTTGCTGATATAAAGAACTTTATTCAAACATGTTAAATATGTCAGAAAACCAGTACACATATTCCCTTGCCTGCCCCTCTGAACTCTTTACCAATGATAGAAGTCCCTTTCTCCCGAATTGGGATGGATATCATTGGAAACCTCTAGACTGGGTAACCAATATGTCCTCATACTCATTGATTACGCTACCCGATACCCAGAGGCATTCCCCATGTGGAACAACAGAACCTAACAAATTTTAAAACATCTGTTGTCATATTTTTCCAGGGTTGGTTTGCCCAAGAAAATTCTAATGGATTAGGGATCCAATTTCATGAGCAAACACATGGGTGAAGTCAAGGAATTGCTCCATATTTCCACCTTACGAACCTCAGTTTACTGCCCCAAAATGGACAGATTGGTAGAAAGATTTAACAGAGCACTTAAGATGAGCCTAAGAAAGTTGGTAGACAAGGACGGGAAATACTGTGATCACATGATTCCCTCAACCCATTTTGCAGTAAGAAAGACTCCTCAGGTGTCCACTGGATTATCTCCTTATAGACTACTTTATGGTAGAGAACCAAGAGATGTCCTTGACATGCTCCGGGAGACCTGGTAAGAAAGAGAAGAGGCACCTATTCCCCTCTCACAAACAGCTACCCGATTTCGAGAGCATATGATACTTTTTTTAAATCTAGTCAATTCTCTCATGGAAAAAGCCCAAGCACAACAAAAGTCCACTCACGACAAGAAGTTGAACTTAAGATCTCTTTCAATAGGACAAAAGGTATTAGTCCTCTTACCTACCTCTGAAAATAAACCTGTCTCAATGTGGCATGGGCCATATGAAGTATGAGAGAAAACAAGGACCTGTACCTAGAAAATAGCCCAATCTGACAGGAAACAAAAGACCCATCTCTACCACGTAAATCTCTTAAAAGAGTCATCAGAAAAACCTTTTGCACCCACTGCCTTGATAATGTCTTGTTTGGTACCGGAGGAAATAGATAATTTTGAATTAATTCCCCAAGAGCTATCTAGTCACAACATTCCTGATGTATTCTGCGACAAACCGGGGAGAGTTCAGGGTACTTATCATTATATCAGAACTCCAAAGGGAAAAGTGGTCCATTTGAAATCATATAGACTCTCAGAAGTCTGTAGAGAGATAGTGGTTGAGGAAGTGAACCAAAATACTAAGGGCAAATATTATCAAACCCTCTTCAAGCCCAGGTCCCAAGTGCAGTTCCCAACTGTTTGCGAAGTACGGACCTGTTTATGGAGTGCGGAAGCGTTCGTGAACATGTCATCATGTGACGTCAGACGTTGGCGAATGCTGATGAATACAAAAATAGTGGGAACATTTGCAAAAAATATATAGAAGTGTTAAAAATGATGCTAGACGGTGGGGAATGGCAGAGTTTTAAGGTGGAACTTTGTACAATGGACACAAATGTTGCTATATTGGGGTAAGTATGATATTAGTAAGTTGTAGGAAAATAGCATACACTGGTAAAAACCCAGGAAATGTACTGAAAAAACTTTGTTAAAGGGACGTTATGGTTACGTTGCACTAGTAAAAGCCTATGAAATTCACTGAAAAATCTTTGTTAAAGGGACTTTATCTTTAAGTTGCACTAATAAAAACCTATGGAATTCAGTGAAAAAAACTTTGTTAAAGGGACGTTATGGTTAAAAGTAAAACCGAAAACCCCCAAAAATTCTTCAGTCATGTTAAGGTATGCAACCCTAACTCGCGCCACCACCGTGCACTGTTAAGACTAACACTGAGGACATGAAAGATGACCTCACAAATAGTAACATCAAAGGGTGGATGCAAGGTTTAGACGTAATGAGAGACATCAGAGGGACAGAAGAGGAAGATAAAGGAGGAGCCAATGAGAGTCACAAGGAGGAGAGCAGTGAGAGGAGAACCTCAAGTAGTGAAAGGCAGAGGAATGACTTGGTTTAGTATGAAGCAGACTGAGTCGGACAGATTGTCTGGAAGGCACAATCCAATATGCCTTTAGTTGACTGATCTTTGGATGGTGTAGGGACAGCATACAAAGTCCCTGACGGGACTACATAGAGAAGGCATCTTGCCTTTCTTCACTGTCTGCATAAGAAAGAACCTATACAGTAGGGGGTCAGTAATAATAAAAATAATAATAATATTCATAATCATAATAATAGGAACATAAAGTAGGGACCTTATCTACTAACCTGGAATTAAGGATGCCTGAGTTAAGACAGAGGTGCTTTTCTAAATGAGAGAGAGAGAACGATGGCTATAGGGCCCATTGAGATCTTAATAAAAAACATCTGTGAGACTTAAGCATTTCTTGAGCCTTCTGTGACATTGGCCAAAATGTCTAAATGATCTTGCTCCCTCATACTGTCAAACAAAATCTGCAGGTATTTATCCCACGTCGGCTGCACTCAGGGGACACATTGTTGTTAGTTGTTCCACCTACTGCTTGTGTTTTTAGGGGTGACCGAAGATTAGGAGTGCACGGTCCCAAATTGTGGAACAGGCTGCCAGTGGAAATCCAGGCTCTGAAAACCCTTTAGCTTTTTCGTGAAGCTTTAAAAACCCACTTGTTCAAGTGACTGACAGGTGGTTATACTATCTCAACTCGGCCTCCGGACTGCATCTGCCATTGCTGAGTTTGCTCTCCTTGGTTGCTTTTGTTGACATATTGTTACCCATCCGCGTGCTAAGTACGATTTATTTCGTCCATAACTCGGTATAAATAAATCAAAATAAAATAAAATCAAATGCATCACGCCTCTACTCTTCTAATCTCGCTGTAACGTACATCTCTCATATGGTTATTTTTGCACATTGTGTATCCATCAGAGTGGTTTTGTAATCTATAACGATCCAAGTAATAACCCGTTTTTTTTTTACTGACTAGACTAATGGTGTATTTAGTGGAGACCTTTAACACTTGTGGTTGCAGTTAGGGTAGGGTTTCACCCAAGAGGATAGTGTCTTTGAAGGGGGCATGTCATACCAATGATATAATATGATAGTGTATTTATATAGTGGCTATACACAATGTGTTCCAAAGCGCTTCAAGACAAGGGAGGGAACATGGGAAAATACAATGACATTCTTATAGGCCAATGGCCTAATAAAGTATGACCATGATATGACAAGTATTGGCTGACCTAGATTCCTATTTCTATCTATCAAATACAAAACAAATGTTAAATAATAAATGACAGTCACCCAGAGTATCTATTCGTTTTTTGAGAGTGGAGAAAAGTATGGCTCCATAGAAGGTTTCCTGAATTTAACGCATTGTTATCTTTAAATATGAAATAAGGACTAAACACAAAATAAAAATTAAAAAGGTTTCTTGCCGTGCTGTGCCCTTTGAAGTCTCTTCCTGAGGGATCCGAGGGGCCTTCCTGCCCACCCCTCGCAGTTCACTATAGCACAAATTATTGCCCCATCCAATTACTAATGTAGTCTTTGCATTTTCTGGTCAATCTCTGGACTTATAATGTTCCTTTTCTGCCTTGTTCCTTCCTTGTTCCAGCATATTTACCTTGTCAAAATTCGCTTTGCAAGCCCACATGAACGTGGATTAATTTAGAAACCCGGGATGACATTCACATTAGTTAGTTTGATGTGCTTCTATTGACCATCAGGATCTGACAGTGGCTGACTTTAGAGCTTTTAACCCCTTAGGGAATTCTTGAATTTGACAAATGTCATTATCTTAAGTTACTATGAATGCCTTAAATGACTTTAGTACTTTATCAAGTGAGCACCTCTGGCATATTTATTTGGCACTTGGATTACACAACTGTGTAATTTATAGACTTTATCGTGACCATGTGAGTTTTCGCCTAGACGATTGTGTACTTCATAGACGTTATCATCTTGCTATCTTTTTAGTGCCCCTTGTTAAATAAGCTGTAAAAATCATCTGGTTGTAGTAACAATATAAGTAATCAATGTATTTGTGTGAGAGGCTTTAAAAAACAAAAAAATCAACTGCTACTCCTCATTATTAATTATAGAAATTATGGACTTAGCTCCCTACTAGTGAACACTTACATCCTTACTACAGACACAGGATTCCAGCAGTTTATTAACACGATTCCCTAAAGAGATGCCAAATGAGTATTGCCAATCAAAATAGAAAATATTGTCCTTAGAAAGAAAATTGAGCAATAGGGTTTTCAAAATATATATTTTTTCTTTTAGAATAAATCATAATTCTAAAGTCTGAGAGACTGTACCAATTGGCTCTATATAAAAGCGAGATTAGTGTTATAGTGGATTTGGATTGTGATCATTTCAAACAATACCTATCATATACGCATTTAATCAATTCCTATCTATAATCATTGTAGGAAAAGAAATCAGAACTTCCCCTCAACAAGGGTATATTTATTCAAAGCATTCGGGCAAGGATAACTCCCCGAATGAGTCTTTGTTGGTTATCAAGTTTTCTTTGTTGTAAATGATCCAATTTAAACAGACCTGTAATGGTTTTCATATAAATTGTATACATTATTTTCAATTTATTGTGAACGATCATGAAATGCATAATTTAAAAAAGATGAAGATTCCCTTATGTCAGGATGAGAATGCATTGCTTTATTGTATAATAACTTTGGGATTGGAGAAGTCATATAATATTTAATGAAAATATATGATCAATTTAAATTAATTGTGAGATAATTTGAACATAATTTATATTTCTAAGCCGAACTGATGTAACGATAAAGACAGTTAATTAAATTGTTTAGAAGAGATTTCTCGACTTACGTGCAAGGAATTTTCCATGAGCCAAATTGTCTTTGATGATATATTGTTTGAGGTCCCACATCCAAGGAGACCTGGCTCTGTAACCTCTAAAAGGACAGAATTGTATGCATTTCCTTAAAAATTATTTTGAACAGTTCTTTAAAATAGATATTGAAATATTACAGTGCACTGTGCTCCATTTTAGTTTCACTTTAATAAATTCCTCATTTGTGTACCTGATTAGCAATGCCACGAACGACCTGGTTGTTCAATTGCACTACAGTTCAGTGAAATATCAAGGTTATATTATGAAAACGTATTACAGTTTGTTTGTAGGGTTTCTGTATTGTTATGTCAAGGGTCGATTACATGGGCGCCTTGCCTTATTGCTCTGAGGATTGTCTTTTTATTTTTCTAAATGCCTGATATGTTATCTACCTGTGTAGAGGATAGTGTATTCAACCATACAGTCGAGTTGTGCAGGCTTTACCTGTGTACACAAACGTGTATGAAGCCAAGCATGCAATGCTCACATCCTTTACCTGTGTTCAGAATAATGTAATCATACATGCACTGCAATATTTACTTGTGTAAAGTGTAGTGTGTGCAGTCATACATGCAATGTTTGTGAGCTTTATGTAGTAGTACAGACTTGTGATTCCAGGCAGGTGGAAGGATTAGTGTATGCAACCATGCATGCAATGTTCATAAGTTTCACTTTGCGTATAAAATAAAGTATGCAACCGTTTATGCAATGTTAACATGCTTTACCTATGTGCAGAATAATGTGTGTAGCCATACCTGCAATGTCCACAATCAAGGAAGGTTATTGACACAAAGTTGTCATGATTTTGGTTATAGACTTTTATTTTAGAAAATGCAAAAGATGTCCTTGCTATCCCTAACTTCTAAAAGGAGTTTCTCTGCCTCAAAACTATTACTAAAAGGGTCTGCCAGGATATCCATCAAAGAATAAACCTCCAACCTGTGTCATAACCTATCCGTCACAATATAAAATTAAAGAGTACATGAACAAAATGTTCCTTCTTTAAGGAGAGTTGTTCATCTCTTCTATTTCTGGATGGTTGCTTAGCTACAATGTTCCTTCAAACATAAACACCAGGGGGAATAACTACCTTCCCCCGATTTACAGGTTTCAGAACAGTCTTTACACAATGTTTTCTCAAGGAGAATGGCTCCATTCTCCTGGTGTGATTCTGTACCAGTTCCAATAGAACCAGGGAGAATGACTGCCTTCCCCTGGTATGTCTTTTGATGCAACGCACAACAAGGCGAGTGGGAATGACTCCCTTCCCATGGCATCTCCAACTTTACTTCTATTTCAGAGCAAAAAGAATGCCTCCCTTCCCTTGGTCTGCTCTTGACACATAAAGCCTGGGGGAATGACTCCCATCCCCTGGCGTCTCTCTACTTCTGCTTTGTTGCCAGGAGAATGACTCCCTTCTCCTGATATCACTTGATATTCGGGGCTTTCAGAATCATACACACTTTGCCTTTGTAACTTGCTTTTAAGAATGTCCCAAATCTTCTTAGGATCCCAGATCATTTCTTGTGACTAGTGGACTTATCTCCATCACTATGCTGAGGAATATTGCCTCTCTGCTTTCATGTCTTTTTGTTGGGGTCCCAGGCCCTTCTTATATCACCAGTGGTTTCCTCTTCCCCACTGTTTGCAATGGACAGGGTCCCAGATCCTTCCCTGGTGGCAAGTGGGCTCTTCTTCACCACTGCGATTGTGGACAGGGTCCCAGACCCTTACCCGGTGGACAGTGGACATACCTCTGCCACTGTCTTGAGGGCAACTCCCTCTGATACTTGTTTGGTTTTGCATCAGGTCCCAAACCCTTATATTGCTTGGGTTCCAAACTCTTCCTTTCCTCCCCCTTTCGATAAGCCCACTTGGTTCACTCACCTGCCAAGTACTGGTACAAGGAATATTACTGATATAATCAAGTTAAATTAACTTGCACTCAGTATTAACAATCAACTTGTATTTATTCTCAAGCCCTATGCCCCTACTGGTTACTGTGTTACAACTGTTACCTTTGCTAGATCCGGGTCGCACTCATGTTTTTTCCTGGAGCCTTGGTTTGTTCTGGAGCTTTGCATGGGCCTTCCTTGTCTCGGTAGCTCCTGTTCCAGGTTCTTCATTCCTGCTCATCGGGCCGGTAGTGTAGGCGCTGTTACAGGAAAGCACAGTCCACCGTCTCAAGGTCGCGACACCGCTTCTGAGCCTCCAGCCATTTGCCCGGCCAGCTCCACACAACAGGCAAAGAATTCTCGCTGCCTGCTTCTGTCTCCAGTCGATGACTGCTTTTGGCTTTCCCCGGAGCGTTCACCGCCCGGCGTTTGATTCTCCTGGGCTAGCGTGTCTCACATGCTGCTATCTATTTCAGCTGGTCCGCATCTAAGACGTTCTCTCCATCACTGAATCCTTCATCTATTTTTACATTGTTTTGGTGACAACTCTCGTGCAGAGCACTAAAATGATTTCTCTCGTTCCACAAGCCACATTTCATAGCTTCTTGGGGCCACCTCTTTTCAGTACTTGCATTGGGGTTGACCTTTGCTTTTCAGACAATCTTCTTCATCTAGTTGATGAAACTGACATGATGTTTCATTTTACATCTTGGATAATCTTCTTCATCTCAACTGGTGAAACTGACCTGATATTACAATAGCACATGGTGGTGTCAGTCGGGAGGTGTGTGCTAGAGATTTTGGGAAGGTTTGGGTTTGGGTGTCCGGTCTATCACCAAGGTGGTCATCCTTATCCCCAATAGGGGAGTCCCTCCCCATGCGGTCATGCTGCATTAAACTACCCATAGAGGGATTATTGGGTGGTGGCATCACCTCCCTAGCCTCGTAAGAAGGGGCTCTCCCGGGGGAGAAGTGACGACACCTATTGAATCATCACAATAGCCATACATGTAATCTTCACAAGCTTTGCCTGTGTACAGAAAAGGGTAAGTAACCATAAATGTAATGTTCACATGCTTTACATGTGTACAGAATAATTTATGCAGCCATACATGTAATTTTCATAAGCTTAACATGTATACAGAATGTATGCAGCCATGCATGTAATATTCACAAGCTTTACCTATATAAAGTATAGTGAGTTCAGCCAAAAATTCAATGTTAGCAAGCTTTACATTTGTACAGAATAGTGAATGCAGCCATAAATGCAATGTTTGAAAGCTTTACTTAGGAGTCCAGACTTAGGAGTTCAGGCAGGTGGAAAGGGTAGTGTATTTAAACATACATGCAATGTTCGCAAGCCTTACCTGTGTATATATTAAGTATGCAACCATGTGTGCAATGTAAACAAGCTATACCTGTGTGAAGAATAGTGTATAAAGCCATACATGTATTGTTCAAAAGCTTTATCTGTGTACAGAATAGGGTATGCAACCATACATGTAATGTTCACAAGCTTTCCTGTATATGGAATAATGTATGCAGGCATATATGCAATGTTGGCAAGTTCCACCCAACTTGCACGGGCACAGTTGTCGATGTTTGCATTTGTGGACTGTGATAACAAACAGGTTAATAAGTGGAATTACTATTAATCCGAGATCACTGAAGTTGAAAAATGTTGTGTAAAAGGGACACATATGCAAGATCTCACGGAATAAATATCTTTACGGCTAATAATAGTGTACGGCTCATCCTTTCTCATTTGAAAAGTAATATCATGTATTGTTGACATTTGTTCTTTGGCTTGGTACACTTCTCTTTAGTGAGAAACCATGATTCTACATTTGTTGCTTAGATGATACACTCCATCTGTAATTTCCTTCCTCTTCAACAAGAACGTCTTCATCATTTTCCTCTTTAACAACTTGAGGGTGCTCATGGATTCTTTCGTCTAACAGCTAGGTTGTGAAGCATGCAACCAGCAACTCTGATGTTGTACACTTTGTGTGGGGCATACATCAAACTTCCCCAGAGACATGAGGACAGCTAAATCAGGTTTTTAACAGACGAAATGAGCATTTTATCGTGTTCCATATCTTGATATGTTATGCGTTGCATTCATTCATTGATTGGGGGGGCTGTATAGGTGTCAGCAGATATGACATAGGTGGGTATTGTGATGAATCCTGTGGAGTCATTGCCAAACTCCAGCCCAAAGTCTCCTCCCATGTGGCCTGGGGAAGGCAGTCGCTACCTGATCCTAACCCTAGGGCTGGTATCAGGGGGAATGATCACATGGGAAGAGATGGATATTAACAGGAAGTAGTGACTCCACTAGAGGAGGCACTTTATTAATCTTTTTCAGAAGGGAGGAGGAGGCGGAGGAGGAAGTCATTCCCAGATACGTAATGGCATAGTATGGGAAGGCATCATGAAGTAGACACAGACAAATGAAATAAAGTTTGGGCTGTAAACTTTTATTAAATCCAATGAACTGTTGTAAAAGGCCTACCCTGCCCTGTGCTAAGGTGGGATTTCCCTACCTAAAGGAAAGTCTGTGTCCGGATGTCCATAGCAAATGTCTGTCTGTGTCCAAAACCTATACTTGCCCTCTCACCTAATTGTATTAGAAGTGTTCAAATAAAAGTTCAGAGCGTCTTCCAGCTCTTGGTTTGTTAAGGGCTTTCCTTCCCCAAGTTCGAAATAGTTCACAATGCCATGGGATACCCTTCCACAAGCTTTCAGGTCTTTCAAATTTCCAAAACAACACAATTCCTTGGGACACTTCCAAGCTCTTCTGATTTGGTTACTTTTCACCATTGTCATAAAGTTCAGTGCCTTGATTTCAGATTTAAAACAGAAACTTCTTTGTGGGTGCTTTCAGTGGCTTTTCCATAGAGGGGTCCACTCGATCTAGGTGCAGTTGTCGGACCATACGGTCCATCCATCACAGCTCATGCAGCCAACACGCCTTACTTGATTCTTCTTCATATTCACGTTGCCACTGTTTCAACTATACAATGGTGCTTGGTTCATTCTCATCTCACAACCTCACACAGCAAAACACTTGTAAGAGTGGGAAAAAAGCTCACACTCTTACCAGGGGAAAAAAATAAATCCTAGAAATCCAGCAAAGCTGCTGCGGGACTCAGTAGGTAAGGGAAATTAGCCATTCTGGAGAATTCTCCCGAACAGGAACTTTTGTTACCAGTACTGCCACAGCCAAAAGGCCGTCAACAGACTTTGGGTGAACTACCAGTGCGGAAAGCCTCTAACAAACATTACCTACAACCAAGAGGCTACAGGCAGACCATATCCAGACAACCCATGGTAAAAGCTCATAACCAGCATTACCATTAGCCAAGGAGTTGTGAGAAACCCTTAATAAAGCAACCAAAGCATAAGTCCCCTTTTAAGAGATATATTTTGGGTAAAGCCTATATCTCACATTGCCAAAAGTCAATAAATTGTGAAACCAAGATGAAAGACTAGTGTGGAGAATAATGAAATTGAGCCATCAAGTTTGAAGTTAGTGGTAGGGGTTTTCTTCCTGGCAGGCAAGTATACCAGGAAAGGGCTTATAGTGGTTAGTCCTGGCAAGCGAGTGGGCCAGGAAAGTAGATGTGGTTTCATATCTTTTAGGCAGGAAAGATTTATGGAAAGAACCTTTGTTGAACTAAAAGAATGTATGTGCTTTATCATTTGTTGACAAGCAGTGGCATCAGTGAAGCAAGTTGTTGTTTGCTATCCCGACAAGAGTTCTGTTCCAAAAAGAAGTATTGAGAGAGAGTGATGTGCTATTTTGACAAGAAGATGTTTCTTTTGAAGAGAGTGTTATTTGATAACAGAACAATTGAATTTAGGTTTGAAACCTGTGTTATGGGAGAAAGTCAATTATCCTTACAAGAGGGATATTGTGGAAGACATTGAGTCGTTTGAACTGTTCACCAGCTGTGGTGAAAAGGAGATTTGTTGTTTCTCAGGAAGTACTCTGTGGTTGAAAAAGATTGTTTGATTTCTTTGAACGGAACTTTGTTGAAACAGAACTATAATCTGAGTATTCCTGAATTGATCCAGGGGAAGAAATACAACCCTGGTGCAAGGTGTGTTTCCAAGGACATTTGAGTTTGAGTTACAAGACTGTTTGGCTGAACTAAACTTTATCCATATTTTCCTTGTATGAGTTTATTTTATGAATTAGTTTGAGGGCCAGAAATAATTTGGACATTAGGTCAATTTCCTTTAGTCTTAGTTTGCTAGGTAGGGATCTCTCTATTAGGTCAGGGAAAGCTAGGCATTCATCAAACCCCCTTTTTTACTTTGAATACATGGCAAACCTTTAGAAAATGTTCCCTTTGTGTCCTTCTCATATTTCTGATGTCTCACAGTATGAGTTGTCACCTTCGGGTGAACTGGGTCACATACTAGTGTCCTAGTACAAGCTTTTAAAAAAGACATGCAACTATTTGGCAAACTTTACCGCTTCAATTACAACATATCATCGGACAATGTCACACAGAATATTGACTGATTATGACTCACCAGGTCCACTTTAAGGCTCTTGAAAATGAAAGGATATTACCGTGGTATTACAGCATCAAACGAGGGTCCCAGCAGGCAGAAGGAGTCCATGGCTAGAATGACAATATGTACTCTACTGTTACCTTTATCAACCTGCATTGTGAATGACATGACTGGCGGCACACATATGCCACTAGTGCATGATTGCAAGTACATGTCACACAGATTTCATTGCATGCATTTCATATACTTTATATAGACATTACACACTGTGTAACTCAAGGCATCCCAAATATTTGTTGGGAATTTAATGGAAGTGTGTGATCAAGCACGTTTAGAGTACATAACCAAAAACAACTCTGCTTATGAGGCAGGAAGTTCATGATCATTGCTTTGTTGTATGAAAGCATTGTCAAAATATCAAAATATTTTTTATTCGGCACAGCCATAAAATATTACAAACAACAACAAGCACAGCTGGTAACATTCCAGCCATGGATTCCTCTTATAAAACATTTTCTATTTAGGCAACAGTAAAATACATATAGGAACCTATATATAAAATATAATATTTTCTATTAAAAATTCAAGTAATAGAACAAGCTTCATACAATCGAGTTAAAAATGCAATACCTATCGTCCAGGCAGCCCCTAAGTATTTCATGATTGGAATTAGGCTCTTTTCATCTGTGCTTCTTTAATAGTCCTTACTTTGTTATGGATAGCAGCAATCTTAAGTAAAACCTTTTTCGGTTGTTATATAAAGGTCAAGTGCATAAAAACTGATGAGCATCCTCCTCCCAAATGTCCTACATTCCAGCGAGAAATACATCTCTGCACAAGTAATATTCGCAATCTAAGTTTAACCATCAGGGTCTTCACAGTTTTCTGAAGAAGATCTCCAAATATTTTTCCAGGGTAGAATTACATGTACTATTGTGCAACTAATTTCTTATCAGCACATTGTTTACATATTTCTCTAAAGTGCTGCTGTTCGTAGGCATTTCTCACCATAGTTTTATAATCAACACCCACTTTATCAGGGTTACTCCACATAAGCAGTAAATTCAGTTTTTCTGACAAATCTTTGACAAAAGAGAACCAGGGGAGTCTAGTAAGCCCTTACTGGTTAATAGATCACACAGACCCTCGAAGTAAACCAAAATATCATGAGTATTCCATAATTCTAACCAGTATATCAGGGGTTTCCTTTTTATTAGATCAATCAACACCATTCCAGCCCAAATCTATTCTAATGGGAACATTTGGGGCACTATTTGGAAGATTCGAGAGTCGCTAAAGAATCCTATTGTCCTCAATGACCACATTTCTACAATCTGTATTTCCCCCAGAGATATCAGCTGGGATGGACTGCATTCTGTAAACCTCTATGGTGTGGGCGATGCACCGCCCTCCATAATGATTGACGAAATTCATTGAAGCCATGCCCCTCCTAGCTAACATGGTCACACCTTTCACTATATGATTACTCTATGTGGTCGAGTTCTGTTCTTGTAGGCCTAGATAATCATAACCCAACACCTGTTGTAGTTTGGTATGTTGTATATAATAAAAGTGTGAGAACGACCTTTAAGGAATTTATTAGGGGGAAAAAAAATCTTTGTTTTAGATTTAGATATAGTACGTTTTAGCTCTATTTCATTACATCTCGCTAGGAATGGACCTAGGTGATTTTGGAGGCCGACCGGTGTCTTTGAGACCATTACAGCGTCATCAGCGAATAGAAGAATGCCCACTTAATGACGATGCATCTGTTTCCATATTATTATTGCAGACTGTGATATCATTTATATCGTTTATAAATAATGAGAATAACAGGCATCCCTGTATGACCCCTTTTGTGATTTTTAATGGACTGGTACAGGAACCAGCAGGGCCCCAACGAACTACACCAAAGTTGCACGGATACAATTGGGGCCTTTCTTGAATCAGTGGAATTGGGACACAGAAAGTTTCTAATATTGGCCATAATTGATGCCGAGGTGCTGAGCTACCGAGTCAAAAGCTGTCTGGAGGTCAATAAAGGGGTTTCTCCAGAGAGTAACATATTTGTCTAAAAGCAAGACAGTTTTAAAGACTAGTTAAAGGTTCATATTGACTTTCTAAACCTAGCTTGTGTGGATGCAAGGATACAATTATCCTCACACCATTGTTCTAACCTTGAAGTTAATAGTCTCGCATATAATTGGGAGTGCAATAGGGATATGGATATGTAGTTGGCAGTGTCATTACAATTCCCTTTTTTATATATGGGAATGATGATTGAACTCTGCCAATGTCTGGGTAACTTGTTTGTTGTGCTTAGATCAATTAAAAACCTTGTCAGAAAGGGAGCCGAGATCTCTGGCTCCTTCATAAATAAATCAATTGACAGATCCTCTGGGCCAGGGGCTTTGCAAGGTTTTCGTTGTTTTAGGGCAAGCTCTTTCAAGGCAAATAGTATGGTATTTACTGAATTTTGTTATCCTGCACTAAACGGTTGGGGTTACTGCATCTTAGTATTGGTCTCACTTCAGTTATGATCATCCTCATTCTGATCAACAGAATGCAGAGTGCTAAAATGTGTAAATCATTCAGTACCTCCTATAGAAGCAGCCTCTATCTTTGATGACATCCCTTGTGAACTTATCCTGCAGAAATCCATCTGGGTATGGGTTTTTGCTGCTGTTTTTAGAGCTTCCCGTTGTCTCTCAATCAGAATGTCTTCTTTTACTAGTTAATAGTAAAAAAACCAAGGGGCCATCTTCGACCCCACTCTCTATTTCTCGTCTCACATCACGGACATCTTTAAAAAGTGCCTCTACCAACTGCATCTTCTTAGAGGAATTCTACCTTTTCTCACCTTCCCCCAGAGGCTCACCGTCTCCAGAGCCCTGGTCCTCTCTCTACCCTCCCTCCTCTTCAACTCATCCAGAACAGAACCACAACACTTATCCTTGGCCTCAAGCCCAGGGACTGCATCTCTCTGGCACTGAAATCCCTTCACTGGCTCCCCTTAGCTGCAAGTATTAAGTTGAAGACCCTTTGCATTATCCTCAAGGCTTTCTGGAGCCTGGGCCCAATCCATCCGCAACACTCTCTTCCTAAATACTTGCCTTCACGAGCCCTCTGCTTTTCTTCCTCCAACTGTCTGCAAGTGAGCCACTTCTCCAAGCAGAGACTTGGGGGGAGAGATTTATCCTCTGCAGCTGTCTCCCTCTGAAACAGTCTGCCTGCCTTTCTCTGTCTTGAGCCGGATCTCCGTAAATTCCAGCAACACCTCAAGACTTTCCTCTTCGCCTCTTCCTTCTCTCCCCCCCCAACCACCTCTTTCTACTCGCCTACTCTCTCTCTTCTACTTCTGCTCAGTTTTGCTGACTGGCTGCCTGGTGTGCCTTCAGAGCCTCACAGGTCCCAGGCTTTCCTCAACAGTCTCCTGCACTGACTCCCAGGCCGTGCACTTGCTGCAGTACTACTGTACTTCGGTTATGACCCATGAGAGTGGTATCTCTCTGCACTTAACCTATGTTCTGACGGGACTGGGCGCACTTGTCCCTATTGACCCCCCCCACTCACTTCCTTTTGTGTTCACCTGCATAATCTGAAAGTATCTACAATGCCTAGTAAATTTGTTTGTCCTGTCTTCCCTATGTCTACCCCTCCCATGCGTGGTTGCGCTTTGGAACACTTGTGTATAAGCACGTAATAAATAAACAATCAACCAATCTATCAATACTAATTAAATGTATCCGCATTTCTTATGCGGGAATTTGTTTCACATGCAGCACACCTCTTGACGCTATCGACCAACTTTTTATTAAAATTCAAATGTGTACTTAAGGGTCTTGCATTAGCATATCCATTTAAGATCGGCAATAGATTGACATATAAAACTAGTAAGATAGAATCCTTATGAAACCTATGCCATTTTAAAGATTTCAAGAAATCTAGAGGCGAGGCTTCTGGCCATTCAATACAGTCGGAATCAAATTAGTTACATTTAATTGTTTAATAAGAGCATAAGTAAGCACCAGGGAATCATGGTCACTCTCTAATCTCTCAATAAATTCCAATTTAATTGCTCTATGCTGGGTTGGCAGACCACCCGGAATATAATCAATGTGGGTTTATGATATGTTAGACCTGAAGGTGTGCTTGGCCAGAATATAGCCCCCCTAAACTGCCAGTACAAGCCCCGAGACCTTGTGAATTGATAATATTAGCTAACGTGTTACCAAAAGAATACTGACAATGTCGTGCCAGGACAGTTAACTAAGGAATATCTCAAAATTCATCTTCAGAAGTCTGTTGTATGGTAAGTGGAGGGTCATATTGACAATTAGAATCCCCTATCACTGTTACCAGATCATAGTTGGAACAATTCCTGGACTCAATTATAGATGCATCTCCACCCCCCGAACACCCAGGTAAACTTGAGAAGTTGGTCCTCCCCCAACTGATCCCTCAAACTGAACTTGTTGGTTGCCTCCATGACCATCAATCTGGATTCCGGGCATCCAGAGGCATGGAAACGTCTATGCTGAACACTCGTGAAGACATGCTTGCAAACCTTGACTATGACTCTGTGGCTGTCCTCACCCTCCTCAATCTCTCCTTTACCTTTGACATGGTCAACTTTTCTATCCTCATAAAATGGCTCCATGATACCCTCAGCATCACGGACTGGGCACTGGATTGACTGGCCTCCTTCCTAACTCACTGCCACTCCCAGTTGCAGCTGGGTCCTTTCTCCTCAACCACCTCACTCTCCACCTTTGCGCCCCCCAAGGCTCTATCCTTTCGCCATGGCTCTTCAACATCTATCTTGTCCCTCTTGCTTACCTTATCTCCTACTTTTCTCCTCATTCCCAGTGCTATGCTGATGACACACAGCTCTCCTTCAAACTTCCCTCTACTACTTCCTCCTCCTCTCGCATCCCCAATTGTCTGACCTCCATCCAGGCATGGTGTGCGGCCAACACCCTCTGTCTTAATGCCAGCAAGACAAAGATCCTTCTTATTGAGACACCTGCGCCCTGTTTCCCTCCTACCCTCTGCATGCCCTCCTTGGGCCTTCTAACCTCACCATCCTGTGAGGCCAAAAACCTTGGGGTAATCTTTTAGTCCTCTCTCTCCTTTACCCCTCACATCTTGGACATTGCCAAGAAGGCCTACTTCCAGCTTCACCTCATCAGAGGCATTCTCCCATTCCTCAAATACCCTGAGAAGATCAATGTTTCTCTCTAGGCTGGACTATTGCAACAGCCTCTTCCTCAATCTCCCCCTTTCCTCCCTTTGCCCCTTCAGCTAATACAGAATAGGGCTGCAAGACTTATTCTTGGCCTCAAGCCCAGGGACCATATCTCTCTAGCCCTAAAATCTCTCCAATGGTGCCGGGTAGCCGTGGGGATCAGACCCTCTGCATCAACCACAAGGCTTTGTGAGACCTGGGACCACGCTATCTCCAACTTTCTCTCCCTAAACACCTCCCTGCCAGATCCCTCCTCTCCTCTTACTCCAACTCCCTGCTTGTCAAATGCTGCTCCAAGCAGAGAGTGGGGGCAGGTCTCTCGCTTCAGCTGGTGTCTCTCTTTGAAGCAGCCTGCCTGGCCCTCTTAGAGTCGAGCCGGACCTCCTTAAGTTCTGAAAACTACTCAAAACTCTGCTCTTCTCTTCCTCTTCCCTCCCTTGCTAATCGCCCCTCTGCCACTGAGACTGCCGGCCTCGTCTTTCATGTATCCCACAGGTTACCGGGCCCCCATCCAGTTGACACTAGCATCCCCCAACCCAGCACTGCCCTGTGGGCCCATTACAAGCGGCTGAGCACCCCAACACCAGCGTCCTCCCCCCCGGCACCCTCTCGGCATTTACCTCCCAGGCTCTCATTAGCACTTCTACTTACCTCACCCACCCTCTCCCTCTCCTATCCCCAGCTTTTCCTTTTACTGCACTTGCACGATCACAATTGTATGTTTACTGTCCCTTGTTCCCTCCCCATTTGTCTTGTGGCACCTGCCTGAAAACACTTTTTTGTTGTATAGGTGCCTAACACATGCTCAATAAATACATAAATAAATACTGCTATCTCAATGGCTTCCTGTGTTTGCCCAATATAGACATTCAACAAATACAATACCTTTTTTTCCTTTTGACTAAAAAGCAATCCCTAATGTATCCTGTCAGGATGGAGTCCTCATCAATTTACTGTTAGCGTCAAGGCTTGAATGACCCGATATAATCTACCCCCCTTTGGGAAATCACCTTGGTGGAGGAACTTTGGAGAGTGAGAATAGGACGTTCTTGGGTGAGACATGGTTTTCTCCATTCTCTTTTCACAATCAACCCTCTGTCCCAACAGCTTTTGTAGGTTACAGTCAACCTCATCCCTTTTCCGCCTTTCAAAGTGACACTCAGAGATGCTGTGGTTATACTGGAACAAGGAAGAGATCAACTAAGAGAACGCATTCTCATTTGGCTGAGACATTGTATCCCTCGTTCCCTGGTCAAAGTGAATCAAGTATTCCCCCTGCCTTTGTAGGCTACTGTCAGTCATTGCCTCTTTATTCTGACCAAAATGTCCCAGGCTACTGTTAGTCATTGCCTCTTTATTCCGACCAAAATGTTCAACAATCCTTCCCCTTAAGACTGTGACGAGGAGGAAACAATTAGGAGTTATGTACACTTCCCTACATTCACACCACTTTGGTACTGAGACGAGGAAGAGGGATTTTAAGGAGTTTAATTACAATGGCCAGGAAAATCCTGCTAATAGGCTTTACCATGGTTGGGCAATTAAGGTGGAGGACTTGCACCTGTAGCCTTTTAACATACCCCAGGTGTATAAGAAGGAGACAGTGGGGGCGTATCAGGGTGGAGAAGGCTGGAGAGGAACTAGCTGGAGGAAATCCGGGATAAGCAGGAGTGTGAGGAAGACACCAGGGCCAAGGCTGGCCATAAGAGGATCGAGATTCCTGAAGTCCTTCTTCCCCAGTGCCCACAGCAGGAGCTCTGGGCCACCGAAGCTTCCCGGCTGCTGCCGGCGGCTGAGAGTGCAGGAGGGGCTCTCAATAGCTCCTGCTGTGGAAGAGCAGGGCTGCGAGCTGCCGAGGATGACGAGCGCTGCTCGCTGGGGATCCTGCTGGAAGGCGGAGCAAAGATGAGTGAACCGAGAAGCAACCGCATACCTTTGAGTGCAGAGAAGGGAACACCTGTACCATGATGCTTCGGGGACTGGAAACCAGCACATCTGAATGCAGAATTAACTGAATTGTATTGCACATGCTACAGAAGGTGAAATGAGATGACTTTGAATGACGATCAAGTTACCAAGTATAGGTACTTTTGAAAGGTACAACCAGCCCTATTGAATATCAAACTAACTTAAAGATATGATGAGCATGTTTACAAAGCAAGTGAGTACTTTTGAAAGGTGCAAAGAACATATTGTGAATCCCAAACTAACTAAAGGATATGATGAGTATGTTTTTGAACATCACGACAAACCAAAGCAAGTGATGAACCATAATGAGAATTTAGTGAAGTTAAAGCAAGTGGGTGAGAAAGAGTAAATATCACAGTGCTAACTGTATGAGATACAAGTTGTGGCAAATCCCCAAAAGACTGCCAAGAAGAATGTGAAATAAGTATTGGTCCGAGATACAAAAGTCCCAGGACTACAGGTACAGAGATTAATACCTGTGTTGCCAGAATCTGACGAATACAGAAGTTGAGCAAGGTGTACAGGGTTATCGGTTGTGTGACCTGTGAATGGTGGACCGCGTGATGCAACAACTGCGCCTGGAAGGAATGAACCCCTACTTGAAAAGAGCTAAAGAAAGCTGGCTTATCGGTTGCATGACCTGTAATGAGTGGACCGTGCAGTCCGACAACTGCGCCTAGACCGAGTGACCCCACAAAGAAAAAAGCCAAGGAAAGCAATTGCAAAGAAGTGTATATGTTATAACAGTTGCTGAGGTAAACGGTGGATGCAGAAACAGAGCAATTTACATTAACTATTGGAAAGCCTGAATGAACAAGGAATTGAACTGGTGCTATTTTGAAAGCCAGAGGATTTGAACTGACTTTTAGGTTTTTGTAAGCTGAAAGAGCTGACGTCTCGTAGAAGGGAACCCTGAGACTTTATGAACTGTGTTGAGCCCTTGGAAAAGGGAAACACCAAGGGCTGTGTGGAACTATTGAACTTTGTTGAGCACTTGGGGAAGGGAGACTCTGAGGCCTTTGTGGAACTGTTGAACTGTGTTGAACTCTTGCGAAGGGAACCCCAAGATCTTTGTGGATCTGTTTTGAACTTGGGGAAGGGGTAGCTGAGAGAAAGCCAAAGAGCTGGAAGAAGCTTGGAACTTTACTTTGGAACACTATTTATTTTGCTGTTGACATCCCTACACATTGTATAGATTCAATTGTAAGGAAACGTTTATGTCTTGGACACAGACAGACTTTTCATTTGAACTTACTGACACATACTGCCCTTATTTGTCTTTAGGTAGGAAAATACCACCTTAGCATTAGGGCAGGTTAGGCCTTACTCCATCCTGCCATTTTAAGTAAACAAAGAACTTTCTAAGAAACGTGAATCTGTTGTCAGTGTCTTACTTCATGATGCCTCACTTGACATCCTTGCTGGTACAACTTGCATTACGTGCCCTGTTGGCAACAACGGTGGTCACTTCCTCTCCTTTATTTATGCATCGGAAATTACAAGGAAGTGCTCCCGCCTCCACCGGATCTTCATTTGTTGCTGCCTCAGGTGTTTTTAGGGCCACCGTCATGCCTGTAGCTGCTTGTTCTGCTGGTAACTCTATCCATGCCCGCACTGAGGTTTGACAGGCTTTATCCACCATTCTACTTTCCCTCCTATAGCTGTTGTAACAACTCCACTGCATCTCATTCGAGCATTTTAATAGTAATTCAGTAATTTCTACACATTTATCCGGGTGAGCTAGATCTTTATTCCTTCACTCATTTTGCGTCCTTATGGCGCTTTCCAAGTTCCTTAAGGATTGATCTGTTTTTACTGAATGGTGGGGAGATATCTGCTTCTACTCACTGTTGAGCAAGGCTACTGTCTCTTAGTCAATATCATGGGTGGGGGCAGTGAAATGTTACTTGACTTTTGTTGTAGTCTTTCCTTTTGATTACTTAGGATAAGTGGCAGATTATGCAAAGGGCTTATTAACATGCTTCCTTTCACTTTGATATTAAGCCCAGTAATCACCTCTATATCAGGTGCCTCTGTGATATTTGCATTGAAAGTGTTTATTTCTGCAAGTTCCTCATAGTTTAGGCCACCAGAGGGGTATGAATATTTGCAGCACTACTGTAAATTTCAGACTCTCCTGCATGTAAGTCACCCACTGCTGAAGGCTCAGGAACCAGGGGGTCTTAACATGCAATCAATTGACTGTTCCAGTTTCTCAAAGATAGATCTGTCTGATGGAATGATAGTTGCACAGTCAACCATACTCATGGGTGTCTCTTCTTCTGGCTGAGGATCAGGCTGAAATCTCTTGACTGTAACTCCCCTACCCAATGGAGACTTTACTCAGGTTTGGGGTTTCTTCTGTAAAGGGGGAGATGAATGTGCAAGTAACACCTACTGCCCCTACTCTGGTGAGTATGCAAGTGCCCCATCCTATCCCTACTCCTCGCCAGTACCATTCAGGTGAGAAATAATTCCAGCTGAGACAGCCCTACAGCCCCAAGAGCCTAGGGACAAAAGACAAGACAAACTAAGATAGACTGCAAGAAACAATGCTTTAGACAATCAATGTATTTTCTTGTGCCATAAAGAACTAATTTAGGTTGTGTGACACTAAGTAGGGATCATAGTTAAACAGCAGAAAGTACAAGTAGAATGATGTATATAACACAGGAGGGAGGAGGTTTCCTGAATACTGAGATAGGGACTCACTACATCGATAGGGCAGGTGAAAGTATAGGCGGGCTAGATGCTGAATATACAGGCAGGGAACCAAATGTATGGCAGACATACAAGACGAATGTAACATGAACATATGCAAATATTGGTCGCCAACATGGAGGCGACAGAAGCGCAAGAGTACAGCCATTTTCCCAGCTCATATGCCACAGTAGTCTTAGAAACTAGCAAGCCCTTAGATGAGATGCTGAATTTACAAAAAACACATTTATGTTAGGAGCTGTGAAGCTGCCCCAGACAATGGTTGTAGCACGTGCCAAGGTCAAGCACAGAAGGGAGTAGTGAGCGTGCAGAACGCAGCAACAAGTTAAGTTTCCAGGAAATGATGCAGTAGCCTTCCAAGTTAATTGAATTAATAGGAAAACAGACAGCCATTGATGTTCAGGTGCACGAGAATACCATGCCAAAAAATGTCATAGAGAATAGGCAAAGTGTGACAAGAAATATAACATGCACATTCGAATTAGCGAAAACCTAAAAAAATAAGAAGAAAATCATTTTCCAACACGGTCCCCTAACACGTGAGCAAGACATGAAGAGCACTAGCTATTCATTACGAGATTAGATAAGACACCTGCCGAACTCCCTGGATTGCAAGAAGGCCAGGCGCTAGTGAACACCACGTCCACTGCGCTCCCGACCCACAAAGCCTCATCATTCCAAGAACTTGGTAAATAAGCCCCCCTCAGGAAATTACTGAGAGAGCGCACCATCTCAGCGGCATACATCGCCCCGGTGGGCGACCCTGAGGGTTGGCTCCCTTACCCAACTGTATGCCGCACCGCCATCTGAACAGAACCTGGCCTCGGCTCTATCAATGGAGGTGAGTCAAAAGGAGCCGGCGGAGAGCACCCCACGAGATGGACTTCCTTCCTCCTGGCAGCAGGGGACCTGCTACACAGAAGACCCAGATGACAAGGCTCTCTGCACCAACTGACAAGGCTGCCTGCACAACAGACGAGGCCAGCGGTTGGACAGGTACGGAGGGACGCTGCCCGCTGTACTGGGGGGATACTTAGTTTACACAAATACACCTAGTAGTGGCTTCCTCATCTCCCGACCCTGCTGGAGTGGAGAGCCCCCCCTTGCGCACCGAAGCATGGACACCATAAGGTGCGGGGAGCACCCAATGCACTCCGCTCCCCCCTGAGCCTGACAGGGAATACCTGTACCTCCCGATCTCCTAGCCTCCACCATAGTAGGCCCCCGGGATCAGTACCACAACCCAAACGGGACACGTAGCCACGAGTCAGGTATCATGCAGGGCACCCCCCACCAATGCAGCTGGACAGCTACCCAGGCCCCCGCAGAGGGGAAGGACACTATCTGTAGGCCGGGTCCATTACTGGCCCTCTGGTCTCATCACCACACCTCTTGCAACTGGCCTGACCAGAAGCGCTTCGGGCAACCCGGGCCGGATCGTGCCTCAAGGCTGTGGGGATCGGGAGTCCTGCAGTGCCGGAATCCGAAGGAGCTACCAGAGCACCATTATGACCCTAAGATCATCACAAGAGCCTCCTCACTCCAGAGAGGACACAGCAGCCACATAGGTGTGGAGCACCCCCCTCCTCCGACCCTGATCCTCTCCCCAGGCTCCCCTAATAAACCAGGCACACTATAAACCAGGGGCAGTATGCAAGAGGGGACCTCCCGATACCAGAGAGTAGGACCACCGACAAACGCAGTGCGGGAACAGGCCCAGAGAGCTCTATGCAAATGCTCACAAGCGGCGAGGGAGGGGAGGTGTGGGTCCACAATGACTCTAGCTGACTCCCGAAGAGCAGAAAATCCTTCCAGGAATAGGGAGGAAACCATCGACCGAGTTCCAAACCGATTCATGGAGGACGCACATTGGAGGCAGCCCTCACATCGACTGGAGTCTACACCTCCTAACCTTATCTCAGAGGACAGAGTGCATTGAAGATAGCAGGGCACCCAAGTCGCCCAACCACACCTGGGCCAGCACTTAGGCCCAAGAAAAGGGAGATGTAAACCCCAAGGGAATGTGCAGGACTGGCCACCCTGGGGACCAGCTCAGCAACCTACCTCCAGTAACCCTCCGCGCCGAACACGGGGTGCCTCCTATTCCAGCCCCGGGAACCAATCAACACTGGACTCTGGGCCTGGGTAAAGAACCATGGCCAAACAAGGGCATCCGTGGCATCTGAGGTGACCACAAGGACATCGACAATTACCAGACCATCCCATCATCAAAAAGAATTGAGGACTTGGAGAACAGGTCTAGTAGATGGAACATCCGAGTCAAATGCCTACCAGAGACGACACAGGACTAGGATCTACCACAACGTTTTAAGTCCATTTTTGGAGACTTCCTAGCCCCGGACATAGCTCCGGAGATACAATTCCACCGAGTCCACAGGGTGGGGCTGCCACTACAGGACCCAGGAGCGAGACCAAGGGGTGTACTGGCAGCTTTCCACAACTACACCCTCAAAGAACGAGTCATGGCCAAGACCAGAAAAGCAGACCAGATCACCTTTAACAGGGCAGAAATATTCCTCTACCAAGACCTAGCCCAGGCTACACTAATAAAAAGGAGGAAGGTGGCTCCTGTCTTGACATTCCTAAGATCTACAGACGTTTGCTACAGGTGGGCCCACCCTTTCGGCCTGGCATTCGAGTGGCAAGGGGAGCAACAAAAAATTACGACCTGTGAGCAAGGTCTCTCTCTGCTGGGCATCGACGAAGACTCCCAACATCAACCTTTTCCCTCCACCAATACACACAACATCCATTGGCCATGGGAGTGGTCCACGGTTAAAACTCAAAGATCCAAGAAGGGGGAAGCCCAACCAAACCGAAGTTCCCCCCTGCCGGGAATCACTACCGGGATTTGATGGAAACCACCTCCGACGCCCCAAACTGAAAACCCACTGGCAAGACCACTACCAGCACAGAATATCCTTTTCTTGTATAGTTATTACAAACAGTAAACAGCCTAACTCCTTGCAATGCCTTTCCCATGGCCCAGCTTATTGAATTACAAACACAAACTCCTTAGCAAGAAAAAGAGCTATGGACAAATGAGGGTGTTCAGTGTTCCCCAAAGATCTATGGAGACAAAATATGTCAGGGAAAACAGTTATGCCCCAAGCATTACTTATGGTTGCCCTCTAGCAGTTGCACTACCCTGCACACACAACAAAACAGTACATTGCAGTGGACTGACAGGAAGAATGGTTCCTTTCAAACCTCATAGAACACATTGAGTATTTCATATCTAATTGATTGTATGCCATGCAAAATGTACACCACAGGTCTCACTCTGAAAGCCAAATTGCCCCACCCCTCGAGGTTTTTTTGACATTTGCACATTGATTACGTGGACATGGTTAAAAGGTTTGTTATTTAATTATTATTGTGTGTCCATTCTTCCAATGGCTTGAAACAGGTCACTGTGTTCACCCCGATGCCAAGTCGGCAGCCAAAAGTGTACTACCTGAAGTGTTCCCCTGATGGGGAATATGTGATTTCCTGAGATCAATCAATGGGGCTCACTTTTTCAATGAGATGTTCAAAGAAATCTCCTCTTTATTGGGTATAAAGCAAAGACTGTACTCAGTTTAAGACCTCCAAGCTAAAGGGATAGTGGAGCGCTTATGTATTCATTTATTTATTGTGCTAGTACATATCTTTGTAGCAAAGCAATACAGTAGAGTCATGACATGGTAGGAAGGCCAAGTCTTCTACATATTAGTTGAAAAGTACAGTTTTCAGTGTTTTTCTAAAAACTAGGTAAAATGGCTTTTCTTGGATGCAGGGAGTAAGGGCATTCTAGAGTGTGGGAGCTATGACAGTGAAGCTAGCTCCGCCTGCTCTTTTTCTGGTGTATCTAGGCGTGGCTAAGGCCACAATTGTGGAGGACCGCAAGGAGCGCGGTTTGGCACTTTTAGAGATGTGTTGGTTGAGGAAGGAAGGTGCAGTGCTGTGTATGCACCGGTGAGTAATTTATAGAATTTTAAACTGGATGCAGGTTTTGATGGGCAGCCAGTGAGCCTCACGTATTGCTTGCGAAATGTGGTCTGTCCGCTTCATACCCCAGGCAGCCCGAAAGGCGTTATTTTGGATCAGTTGATGTTTTGTTTCGTTTTTAGCGGAGGTGCCAGAAAGAATGGCGTTCCAATAATCCAAATTGCTTCCAATGATGGCTCTGGCTAGTGTGAGGCAGTTGTCCGAATACAGAAACTTTCTGCTGAGGTTAATAAGCTTGGTGGTGTATGCTGCTGATGAGACAAGGGCCTAGACATTTGTTTGCATGGATCATTCTGAATCTAGGTACACATGCATTGTTTTCACATGGCTAGAGACAACGGTAATGTTACCATTAGATGTTTGAGCCGATGCAAGGAAACTACAATGAGGAGCTTTGTTTTAACATCATTCAAGCAGAGATGGTGGTCTGCCATTCAGGCTTGAATGATGCTTTAGATCAGATTAATATTGTCGTAGTCTATGGTGTGGTTTCCAGTGAGTTTCAGTAGGACTTGGGTGTCATTAGCGATGTTAGTTTAGGGAATTTCAAGGTTATCAAGGTGGTCAAAATGGGGCTTAGTGTACATGTTGGAGAGTTTAGGTGACAGACACGAGCCTTGCGGGACCCCATAAGAGACGGGGATAGGGTCAGCTGCTTCAGAGCCAGCAAAACTCCTGGAGGAACACTCGCTAAGAGGAGTTGACCCAGCTGGCAGCTTCTCTGGAAAAGTTGAATTTAGAAATAAGGTGCTGACAGAGGATGTAGTGGTCAACAAGATCAAAGGCCGCAGAGAGGTCAAGTAGGAGGAGGATGGTGAGTTCTCCAGCAAAGTGTATACTGTCAAGCTGGATCCTGAGGTGAAGGAGGGCAGCATTGGTGCTGTGCCTGGGTCTCAAGACAGATTGGCACAAACCAAGATGATTGTGAGTCTCCAAATGGGTTTTGAGTTGGGTGTAGGCAGTAGGATTGAAAATTTTAAGAAGGAGTGGTACAGTAGTGATAGGTAAGTAGTTGGTGGGATGGGTAGGGTTAAGGGAGAGTTTTTTGAGAAAGGGTGTGACGCAGGGTTTTTTGATAGCTTTAAGGACCAATCATGAGGCAAAGGAGGCATTGATGAATTTTGCTGTAATGGGTTCAACCGGGTCAGCGCACATCTTGATAAGGCAGGAGGGGCAGATGTCTCGTTTACAGTTTGCGGGTTTGAGGTGTTGGATGATGGTTTGGGCATCCGTAGGTTAGATGTGGGAGAAGTGGAAGAGGGCTGAGGTGGTCATGGAGGGGATCGACTTGGTGAGGAGGAGGGACAACTTTTGCTGAGAGTAGGGCTTTTGTTTGTGAAGGCTGATTGGATGAGTGAGCACCAGGCTTTGTCTTTAGACAAGCTGTCGATGGGAGGTGCTGGGGATTCAAGTTCCTTAAAGATTTTGAAGAGTTCCCCAGCATTGGAGCTGGCTTCACTAATTTAGTGTCATAGATGATGGAGTTAGTAGTGATGACAGCTGCTTTATAGGTCTTAGCCGTGGAGAGACAGGCCTCTTTGTGTGTTGTGGAGGGGTTCTTCCTCCATAGGTGTTCATGTGCTCATTTATGTCCACAGAGGGTAAGTAGTTCCACTATGAACCACTTATTTCTGATAGTTATTGTTCTGTAGCATCGGTTTTAGAGTTTAGAGGGGCATGGTAGTTAAGTGTGTGTAGGAGCGTGGTGTTGCAAGAGGTGAGGATGGTTTCGGGGTCTGTCAATGAAGAGAGAGAGGCACACATGGTAGGTTCAAGCATCTCCTTAATGAGTTTGAGGGTGTGCCTCGCCGGGATGGAGAAGCTGTTAGTGGCTTTGTGAGCAGTCATAGATTTCAGTGTAAGGTAGAAGAAAATCAGGGAGTGATCTGTTCATGGTAGGGGGTCAATGGTGGTGACCATGAAGGGTGTGTTAAGGTTCAGGATCCAATCGAGAGTTCAGACTTTGGTGTGGGTGGGGGTTTTGATGACTTGTCTGAGTTCATCTCTTGTAGCATGGCACTAAGGGCAGTGTCCTTAGAGTCAGTAGTGTCATTAAAGCCAAGATTGAAGTCGCTGAGTAGTATAAGTGTTCGGTTTAATTAGTGGAGTGAGAAGAGGGATGTCAGTGTCTGGGAAGTTGAGTTTGTTGGGTTGGTGGTAGAGCAGTAGGACGCTGATAGTGGTCTGGGGGCATCGCTCAATTTTGGTGACCAGGAGTTCGTAAAATAGCAGAGTGGGTAGGGGAGAGGTTCTGCTAGGCAGAGCAGATTTGGAGATAATTACCACTCCTCCGCCTGGTTTGGTGACCCTGTCTGACCTGAGAATGGAGTATCCAGCGTGGATGGCGCGATATAGAGCTGGGCCAGCTGCATCGTACAGCCAGGTTTCAGTGATGGCCAGTAAGTTGAGATAGTTTTCCAATATTTGTTCACCAATGTCCATGACATAGGTGCATATGGAGCATGCATTAATGAGGCCACAAGCAAGGTGGTTAGGTTGTTGTGTCGCTGGGTGCACCTGACTAGGTGATGGAATACTTAAGTGGCAGTGTGTAAGTGGTGTAGCAGTGATGCTGTAGTGGTGATGGCTGTGCAGGTGTATAGTCGTTTATTTCTCTTGGTGCCAGTGCATGGTCGGTAGTCCTGGGCAGAGGTGTGGCTTCAAAAACGCAGTAGTCTGATTGTGCCAGTGCAGGCTGTGGAGGTGAAGGCAGTGTGAGAGTGTTAGGTCTTTTAGGTAGTAGAGTGCTCATTGCTGTTGAGTGGTGGTTTAGGAGAGGCATCTACTGGATGTGGGAAGGGTCTTGGCCTGGCTGATGGTAAGCGCCTCGGTACCTGCAGCCAAGGGGGTGTGGGTTTGGGCACCTGGGCCATACCAGGTTTAGTATTGCAAATGTACCAGTGAATATTAATGTCTCTATGACTAGAACTAGGAGGCATATGTTTAACCCAAGTGTCGTTTTTAGGTATATCTAAGGATGTACAGACGGCATGTGTTACTGCCACACGAGGACAGTGGGAAAAGAAAAATCGAGTGGACCGTATTTTGTTTGTCCATTGAGACCCCATGCAACAGCCACACAGAGATTGTTTATACCACAAGAACTACCACCAGAGGTGGTACAGTGTTTAGTGCACCTGGCTTTATGTAGGGTGCGAGGGTTGTTTCACGGACTCAACGTTCAAGTATAGTGGGTAGAGTTACACAACAGTATATGAAGATAACTACATAAAATTGGAAAGGGTGACAGAGAGATAGTTTGAAGAGTGTTATACTTAGGTTTCGAACAAATGGCGAGGGGAAGAATGTAGTTGTTTTTTTATGGTACCAACACAGTTCAGGTATTCTGATGAAGTGAAACAGGGTCAGCTACACTGCACAAAAAGACCTTGATTACAGATAAAAGGTGCACTTTTTTACAAAAATGAATGGGTCGAAGGGCTGATGCAGGCAGGATGTTTGTGTTACAAAAGAGTGCAGTACTACAAATAAATGTAACCTGCTTTGATGTCTGGGAAAAATATGTCAGACGTTGGACGTGGATAGATCAATATGAACCCCCAACAAAGATCACCTAACCAGCTACTCAATGTACAGTCACCCTTTGTGTCCGTTCCCACCCTGCTGAAGTGTTTCACATGTGTCTGGTTGAAAACCTGGCTTCTTGCCTAACTGGTCTCCTCCTATCCAATTGCTCAATATATATTCACCCTCTGTGTCTGTTCCCACTTTGCTTATGCGCTCAAATGTAACAGGTCGGTAACAGAACCCTGATGCCTGAGGGTTTAGGACGGTGCTTTATAAAAGTAAAAAAAAAAAAGAAAATTATACTTACACAATTTTCCTTGTGTTTCAGAGGCAACAGCACTGTGTGTGTGGGCATTAACAAGCAGTCTGATAGGACGATTGCTCTCCCAGACTACCAAGGGAGTACAGTGGGTCTCGAGGAAATTGTTTTGATCAATGGAGGGATGGCGTATATACAGCTACCGCCCTCTGGGAAAGGAACATGTTCCGTGACCAGTCTGCAAGCCTCCATTGTAATCCTGGGCATTAATATCACAGCAATCATAAACACCCAATGACCAAGCTTGTACACTTAATGCATCTACCGGTCCAGTGCTCTTTAGGCCTGCAACGTCACTGCCGTAGCAACCCCCTTGTCCCAGAATTCCAGTGATAAACTCAACAACATACCCGAAGAATACTGATTATTTAGCAAAACATGTTTTTCAATACTTTTTACTCCTGGGGTACAAACAGTGGCAAATACCAAATGGCTTCAGATTGCACAATGGGAATTGGCTTATGAAACCAAACATGGCTGAATGCCATAAGGGAAGAACTGAGAGCAATTGGGCTGACCACTCTTCAAAACCACTACGTTTTGGACTTACTAAGAGCAATGGAAGGTGGCACTTGTGCAAAACTGGGTAATTCTTGCCGTACTTACACACTTTTCAATGACACAGACAATGGAACTCTTACCTAGGCAATATATGCAATACACAATTTGCGCACAACAATGAAGAAAGAGGGTGGGATGAAGGGAAATAATTGGTCCACATAATTGTTTTCATGGGTGCCCACATGCATGAGTAATATTTTCAAAATGCTGATTCCTGTTCTTGTTTTGATGCTTTTTCTTTTCTGCACCTGTCAACTGATTGTGGGATGATCTAAAATGATAATGTCTAAAACAATGCCAATGATGTGACTCGCACTGAAACCTGCCGATGACACTCCCCTTTTGAAAAATGTTCACACCTAAACAGGACAATGAACTGGCGAGCACCCTCCTGGCATGGTTAGAATAGAACAACCAATTGGTCCACCATGAACATGCTTCGAGTGCCTGAGTGAACCTGAAAACTATATTGAAACCTTTTTTGATTGCACAGGGGATGGAGATTATTTTTTACTGTGCAGCCCAGAAGAATACTGCAGAGATTTGCGTAATATCTGTAAAGTACAGGTACCAAAAAATCCTTTTGACAAGATGAAAGAGAGCAGGGGTGTAGTTAATTAATTAATTAAAGGGGAATGCTAATATGCAAGTGTAATGTCCTAAACAAAAAGGAAAGTACAGACTGTGAGAATACTTAAAATGTGAGGTTTCCATGTTGTATTAGTGTTTCTACCATTTTTATAATTAGGCCTTGATTCTGCTGCATCCTAAGAAAACATGTAAAGTTGCCAAGTATGTGTCTGGATTGCCAGGCAGAGCAAACATTAATCATATTAGTTATTGTCCAAAAGATGAAGATCCTGTTATCCTGTCTCATGAAGGTTTTCTCAGGGAACTCGAGCATACAGAATAATAATGATTTATGTTTTTAGAATTAGCCAAACGGAAATACAAAACTTGCAAAAGACTTGTCCTGGTGTGAATTAGGTCTCGGGTCAAGGCGCTGCCAAAATACTGAATCAGGCTTTGGATCTGCTGCCCTCTAGTGCTAGGACTATTAAGTTAATCGCGGAGTGGCTTGGTTGTACAAATAATACAAGAAGATACTTCTCAAAAGGGTGACCTATGATACATGTTTTTTATTTGAGCAGCTCTCTTTCCCAAGCAAGATGAACCTCCTGCAAACTAACAGTTCCTATCCTTGACCTAGCTGATTAATGGGGACAGCCATGATATCATTGTTGCAGTTGCAAAGATATGTTTCACAGTGAGGAAGCTGCAAGGTCTAGGAACAAGCTAGGGTGTCAAGATGTCTGGTGTCATGGGAAAGGATGTTAGTGTATCTACTATATGTTGTCACAAGGTTCTGATTTCACTTTTTGCTAATCGCCCTATTAGGTCATTTCCAGGGTGATGGATTTGGAATGTCACATGTAACGCAGTAACCGATAGAGTAGGGTAATGTATGTCGCTCTTTAGGTTTGTAAATGGCAAGAGCCAATAGGAGAATAGGGATTTTCATTCACTTAATGTCTGAAATATTATTGTAATTTTATGATTTCTGTCTATAAAAACTGTGGCTCGATGTGACTGGCTTGAGAGTTATCAGCCTTGTGGTCACTTGAGACAGATTGATCTGCCAAATGATAATTGCACGCATTAAATAACTGTTTCTGCAATTTGTGCACCTCGTTATTGTTTCCTGGATTTATTTGGTGTCAAGTGTGCAAATACTGTAAGGCATGCAGAGCTTGCATAGCACCTTTTTCCTTTTCCTGTAAGCTACATCAGAGGGCTGCCACCCCCATTTCCATAATCAACATTGATATCATTACCCACTTAATCATGCAGCTATTGCTTTAACCTCGGTTTTTGAGCTAGCCCAACATTATGATTGAATTGAGAATCCTGTGATTGATATGTGGGAGGCCCTTGCCATTTCATATAGTCCCAAATGACTTCCAGTGAGCCCCTGATGTGCTGTTTCCCCCCATTGACCGTAACAATAACTGTTAATGACTCTTGAATGAATGGATATAAACATGTTGTGTTTTCTCCACTGGACTCCACCATTATTTATTTTGATATAATGTTATTTGTCATTTTTATAAAGGTGCGGACCAGGCACAAGTCCATCAGAGTAATGAACAAATACATAACAAATTCATTTACAGAGAATGTTTAAAAACATATGAAAATATGTGTGCTATATATTTGAAAAAGAGCAATTGAAAAATCGAACTACAATCCATGCCCAGGATAAGTTGGACCAAAAACTGGCTTTGACAACCAAGCCCTGAGCTTTATTTCCTAAACAGTAGGTACTTGGAAAGGGTTCTTAGCGAGGGAGGCAGAGTGTCCCATATCTTTACAGAGCAGAAGAAAAAAGCTTGATTTTTTTGTTGGGGGTTTATTACACATAGGCACCTACAAAAGTAGCACCTTCCATCTGTGAAGCCCATGACCCCTCCAGAATTCGAGAGTTTCCCAGGATGGTAGGCTTACTATCCCGATGCAGTGCCTTACAGGTAAAGCATGCATGTTTACAATGGACATCCTGGTGGATGGTTAGCCAGTAAGTGTTATTGCTTCTGCTGAGGTGATATATGCTCCCATTTCCTCACACCAGTCACCAGCCAGGACCAGATTTGAAGCAGGCAACTCAAGCAGCACAGTATTCCCTGAATCCACCTGGGAGATACCTGAAACAGCATACGAAAGGGCTGAGCCACAAGATAGGGTTTAATAGCCTTTATTGAATAAAGTTGGTGATCTGCTGGACAACAGAAGAATACGACAAAGATGAGCACATCTGAACCCAAGGAACTTGGTAGACGAGGCGGGAGATGGAACCACCCCTCTCTGACAGTTCTTGCATCCACATCTGGATAGGCATCTGGCACCAGAGATGAATAGGTATTTGAACATGATTTCATTGAGTTTAGAGGTAGTCTGTCTTGATGTCATTGAGTTTATATGTATTCGGTCTTGATATCATTAAGTTTTAAAAAGTGCTCTGCCAGACACTCCTTTAATAGCCCCCAGACAGTTCCTCAATATTATGTCTTGGATGGACGACTCCCTCAGCTAGATCTTGATATAACTAACTTACCTGTGCAGGGCTATGCCCCAAACAAATGGTAACCTCCTTGTGGCTCAATGCATCAATTTAATAGTATGGGAGACCGGTTCAGTCCCTGGGTACACCAAAGGGAATAGGAACGGTTTGTCGGGAAGGACAACCAGCCCAATAGCCTGCAGCTGAAGCTTATCCATTCAGACATTTACTTCTATATACCCAATGTAGGTTTATTTGACATGTTCCTGTATCAACGCTCCCTTTTACTCAACATGATAATGTTAGCCTGTATTTTGAACCACCTCATTTCACTCAAGGGACATAGGGTTGATAGATCGACCACCTCTTCCAATACATGGGTAATGACAGCTGAAGGAAACCTGCTGGCCTGTCAGTCACAGCCTGTTAAAAAGTCCTAACAAATAGTCCCACAATATTTGGTTTTCAAAATAAATGAATGATCATACATGGGCTCAGCTCAAAGGCAAGTGAAGGAATCCTTTTCAAGTTGGTGAACGGTGGATGACTACAAACTGTGCTCTAGGGATCAAACCCAAATCGTGGGATCCTCATGGCTGTGGGAACATTTTGAAGTTATTCCATTTGTTTCAATTATCCGCTTGTACCACTGAAATAAACTTGAAAAACAGAACCTTTTTCTTAAGTTTCCCTATGAAAGAAAAATATCAATAGCTCTACCTGTGATGAATACTTGAATGTAATGGATATTTATGGATAAAGGATTTTGGCACAGTAAGGATTATTCAAAAAGTTGTTTATAATTAAATATTGTACTTTACAGCTAATCTATACTTTTTTATTTGTACTGTTTTTCAGAAATCTTTGAAATGGTAATACGGCAAGCAAGGAACTATACCAATACAATGTTCAAGAGCCACTACAAGGCTACAGCTCCAAGGATATCCAAGTACGTAAGCGAGTTTTTTGCAGATGTGTCTCTGTATATACAGGGATCTGACATAAATGTGAACAATATGGTAAATGAATTCTTTGACAGCATGTTCCCTGTAATCTATACTCATTTGATTAACCCCCGATTTGGAGAACTCTCAGTGGAATCCATTGAATGCCTTCGCGCAACAAGGCGGGACATGAATGTGTTTGGAAACTTTCCCAAAATTATCATGACACAAGTATCAAAATCGCTGAAGGCAACCCGAGTCTTCCTGCAGGCACTTAATCTTGGAATAGAAGTCATAAATACCACAAATCACCTAAAATTTAGCAAGGACTGCGGACGGGCGCTTTTGAAAATGTGGTATTGCTCGCATTGCCAAGGTCTACTGCTGGCCAAGCCCTGTGCAGGGTATTGTAGCAGCGTGGTACAAGGGTGCCTGGCTAGTGCCGTGGATATCGACCAGTACTGGCGGGAGTATATTCGATCTGTGGAAGGGCTGACCAAAGGCATGTATGGAATCTACGACATGGAACATGTCCTACTCAATCTCTTTTCTCTCATCCATGACTCTGTGATGTATGTTCAGAAGAATGGAGTAAAGCTATCAGGAACTGTGAGTTATTTTACATATATTTCTATATGCAAATGTTATTATCATGTTTGTCCAGTTTTAAAATTCTCTTTTATTTGTCAAAGTGAAACTAATGCACTTTGATGGTACAATGCATGAGATTTCAAATTCCCGTCCACCTCCTCGAATGATAGCAATAGAAGAACCTGAAGAAAAAGTAAACTTTAAGTAGTCCAATGAAAGGTGTCAAAGATTGAGCACACTGGAACCGGGGTTTATGCTAAAAACAAAGCAATAGTAAGATGGAGTCTTGCTGGTGACTCTACAACCTCCTTTTGCATTAAAAAATGTTGTGTCAAGTATGCTTGATTGCACAACTCTATTTCTTTTGCTCATGATTCACTTGATAGATTGCATTCCTGAATCTCTGAGCAATGCACCCACCCTTGGTAAAACACATTTTTTTAAAACATGAATACTTTGTGCATATGATGCAGTTTGTTTTGGTGTCAAAATAAATAACTGTCTATTGTTCGTACTTTTTCAGAAAGATAAGGGACTAGAAATTAATCAAATATACGATCTTCTCAGCATTTAATAAAAGAAAACATTGAGGTTAGCTATCTATGATGTTGTTATTGAATACATTAGTGCAAATGATTACTGTGATATTAGATTTATGAATCATTGTAAATGGGATAACCAAAGAGACAAATCTAATATTACTTTGGCACGTTATGTTCATGCTTTTACGATATTCTCGAGAAGGCGTGAGACTGGAGCAATCACCTAATCTTTAAACTTTTATAACATTCAGGCAAGACAAGCAGGTCTGCAGGGATCTGAGATTTCTGGGTACAGACCAGATTTGAAGCTAAAACGCAATCAGAATATGTTTAAGAATAAATAAATAAGATATTCTATGTGATATTTCTGCATTTTGAAGGCTGGACACCAAAAAGATGATTTATTTTGGCTGATTTGGTGTGGCCTTCAAAAGCAGAAATGTGACACTTTTAGGGGGAGTTTTACCCGCTGCCCCAAACCCGCAGAAGCCGTTGCCCTGCCTGCCACCACCCCACCAACATTCCCCCCTCACTCTCCCACACGGGCAGATTTCTTTTTAGAAATGTGTGTATTTCACCGCCCAAGTCCCACTTACCTTCGCCACCTCCTCATTTCCACGCCCATTAATTCCACCTCAACCACAGACACACAGATTCAGACACACAAACACGCAAACACACTCATATTTACCTGCTACCCAGTCCCTCCCTTCCCGTCACAACCATTCACACTCCTCCCCAGAGAGACAAACAGACCGATACATACACACTCATACCCTCTCTCACACTCACATGCACACACACACATACACACATAGAGCCAAAACACATAAATGGGTCCCCTTCAACTTCCCTCTTCCGGCTCCGCCATGCCTGTCAGCACCTGCACGCTCTCGTGTTCGTCCAGAGGCAAGGCAAACAATTTCAGAAGATGGCGTCAAGACCACCCCAAACTCTCTTTCGAAATGGTTTAACAAAAAATTATTTTGTCTTTCTTAAAAACTCTTTTTCAATCCGGTCCAAGGGAGCACAAACTATACAAAAACATTTGGACAACAATCTTAGTATTGAATAAAAAGGTAAAATATTGCCCTCTTATACCATACACAAATCTGGGGTTGTGCATCATTGTTGAAGTATAGAGAGGTATTAATTCATATTTAAAAAATGTTAATGAGCTCCTTGGAGTTTGTAGATATTTGGGAAAATCCCATTCCTATAAATGAAAAAAATAAGTAATTGGTGAGAAAGACTTACTTTGCTAAAGAACAGGAACATACTATTGACGTCTGTCAGTGTAGTACCATAACACCAATATACTGCGAGCACAAGGCAGAGCTCGGACACATGGAGTATCTTAACTTCATTCAACCATCATATGTGTGCTGCTTTTATATTACATTCAGATTGGGTATCGTTCCTTCGGGTTACTAGACGAGCTCCTGAAATATGCCACTAAGAGATGTATGCCCTTCTATTTGTATTTTATTTATTTATAAAGTGCACCTGACCCAAGGGCATCTGGGCGCATTTCTTGAGGTTACAGAGACATGGTATGCAGGCAAAAAATACATTTCCATAATACAGGTTACATATTGGGTACAAGTACAGTGATTTACAATAGAATTTACATGATGAGTTACCGAATACAGACACGTGGGCCAACATCAGGTTAAATGACCAAGAGCATTAAGGATAGTTACAATCATTGAGGCAAGAGGAGATTTTGTGAATCTTGTCCTTGGAGCCACAGTTTGACTTTACCCTTGAACGAGTGGAAAGAAGGTTTGGATCGGAGTGGGTTGGGCAGTGAGTTCCACAATTTGGTGGCAACTAACAGGAATTTGGACCCATCGACTTTCCTGAGCTTGAACCTAGGCAAAGAGAGGCAGTGGGCCTGTGCTGATCACTGTGCTCGGGTGGAGGTGTGGGGAGAAAATCGAATCGCCAGATATTCTGGGGTCTGGTTGGCTAGGCATTTATGCATGAGTGCAAGAGTTTTGAGGGAGATTCTTTGTGAGGCCGAGAGCCAGTGGAGGCTCCGTCTGGTGTCAGAGATATGCTGGTTCTTTGGAATGTTTAGGGCTGGCTGCCCTGATGACATTGTTCTGGGTTACCTGTAGCTTGCTAAGGTTCCTTTGACTGGTCCCTAGCTAGGTAAAGGGCATTACAGTAGTCCAGTTTAGATATAATCGGGGTTCTAGCAAGGATGGTGCAGTTGGAGGTGGTAAGGAACGGTCGACATGCTGTGATGAGTTTACATGTGTAGGCTGAAATTACGGCATTCGTTTGTCGGGTAAGAGACAAGGTCGAGTCAAGATAAATCCCTAAGGGTTTAGTGTCGTTAGATACCTTGATGGTATTGCCATCAATGATGAAGGATTTGAATGCAGGATCTAATCTATTGAGTCTGAAATGGGAGCCGAGGATGAGAAGCTCAGTTTTCTCATCGTTCAGAAAAAGCCCATGTTGTGCCATCCAAGCCTGAATGACCTGATAGACATCATTAGTAAAGGAATATAAAAGAATGTCTTCAGCATTCCATGCTATTAGGCCCACTAGGACACATGTAGGCATATGTACTTGAAGACAGTAAGTACCAAGAAATGAAGGGTGGGTTTGAACTTGTGTAAAGCAAATGAACATAGAGCAATTTTTGCTATGGGTAAATATATACACCGTAGGAAGAGTATTATGAGTATAAGTGCATGAATATAGTATCAAATACATTCATATTAGGTGAAGAGCTAATATATTTGATGCTGTTATTGGTGATTTATATCCTAATTGCAAGATCACAGATTGTGACCCTGAATTTATGGTAAATTGGCTTTCCAGTAGGAAGAGCAGTTTTTGGGCAGCGTATAACTGTGATGCAGTTTGTCGAAGCTACAGGAAAGTTTGCCAAAAAGAAAATATAGGCCCAACTCTGAATTCCTTTACAAAGTTTGGTGCTTTTTCATTAAGGATGGGCAAAGTTGTAGGGGTGTGCAAAGTTGTAGGGATTGTGCCAGAATTTTCAAAATCCAGATAGACTTGAATGGAAAAATGTTTTCATCACGGCCAAAGCCTGAACCGCGGGACGGATTTGCATCAAAGTTGTGTGAGGAGATTTGGTCAAATACCAAAAGTGTGCTTTTGCAAATTTTGGGTTAATCCGTTGCGTGTTTTATTTTTTTGAAGTTGCCAAAATGTAGGGACACAAAAATAGAGATATAACTTTGGTGCCTGATGCATGGCCTCTGACCATTGCCATTGGGCAGATTGTCCAGCCATGTCCTTGACAATTTGGCCACTGACCATGGCCACCAGGGGACCGGCTATGGGGCTAAAGCAGGCACTGGCCTCCGGCAATGACCAATGTCGGCACTGAGATAGCTAGCAGGGCCTGAAACATGGTTTTAGCTCATCCCAAAGCCATGAACAGTGGCCCATGGTCCCATTATTAATGAATGGTGGCCACTGGGCCATGCTACATGGAATGGCCAATGTTTACTGTGGGTTAATTCATGAGGCAGGCAACATGGCTGAATCTCATGGCCCATGGAGTGTGGACAGTGGCCATGACTGCAAGCCATGGACAGAGGTCAGGGTCCCACAATTCGGCTGTAGTGGCCACTGTAGCCAGGCCTGCATCGTGGTCCAGTCACTATTTTGTTTTTTTCACAGGGCTGGCAACATCTCTGAAGCCCATGCACCATGGTCTGTGACCAATGGCCATGGCTACAAGCTGTGGAGAGTGGCCAAGTGTACCATTATGGTATAGTAGACCTGCATCAGGCTGTGGGATAGGTCCAGTGGCTATATTGGGTGGCTTGGTGGGACCTGGGTATGGCTGAAGCTCATGCCCCAGGCACTTCAGCTATACCTTGAGTCCCCAGCAAGTGTCGCTCATAGTGACACACATCAATGTGCACTGCAAATTAGATGTTAACAGAACTTTATCGTAGTATCATATATTTAAAAGAGGATTTTATTTTAATTTACATACAATGCTGGGACAAACGGATAGATCTACAGTTAAAAAAGCATAAAAAATGTTTTAAAGGTGCGTTATGGTTTAGTTGCCCCATTTCCACTATAGATTGGCTGGCAGGGCTTGCGATATGGCTGAAGCCTGTGCCCACAAACAATTAACAGTGGCCCGATGCCATTATGTGGATATAGTGTACACTGACTGCAGGCTACGTCCAGTGGATTTTGAGGGTGGTTTGGTGGGGAGGGGTTTATATTTGCGTAGTTTACCATAACTGCCACATTTCTTTGGTTTTCCGATTTTGCGCTGCATCCATAACGTCTCTTTAACAAAGGTTTATCCCTGAAGTTCAAAGGGTTTTATTAGAATAACTTAACCATAACATTCCTTTAAGAGCGTTTCTTCATGGTATTATAATATATGATTCTATCCTAGTATAATATATGTTGATTAATGTCGGTTACCTGTACTGTATACTAATCTCCGGTAGGGAAACACTCACACAAAGCTTTGCATTGTATGCTGAGCTTCTGAGTGAAAACGCATGTTAACAGTTGAAGAATTGGTGATACAATATTGTTTTTCTTGTATATGTTGACTTGATGTATTATCTATAAGTTATTCTTGCTTGTAAAATAGAGTCGAATACATCTCAATAAATCAATCAAAAGCGTGACAGAGGAAAAACATCTTAGTATCTTCTCTGTGTGGCAACCTCCATAATGAGCTCAGAAAATAAGAGTGTCGCATGAAATTCTGGAGACTGCTCCAAACCTTGCCCGCAAAGAAAGACGGACACTTGATTTTGTATGTGTGACACTTCATACCATGTGCCTCCCTAATATGGCTGAACGCTGTTGTTTGCTACATTAGGGGGGGCCTGACTTCCTGCTACGTCGTTGGTTATTGCTGCTCTGATGAAGTCCCTGGGGTTTATGAATTGCTTTCCTTTGCACTTAACTCGTTAACTCTGCTGACACTTCCAGGTCAACCTGCAATTTTACCTGCTGCCATTAAACCTAATCTATTTACTTGCACTTTTCTGCATTTCTGCCAGGACATTCAACCATTGTTTTCTTTCCTTAGCATTGCTAGCCCCTTTCCCCTTAACACTTCTGATCCGAATGTTCCAAGGCTGTGAATGATCTGCTCCTCCCTGCCTACCGTTGTGTTCCACCTCACACTTGGCATGCCTCAAAGCATTGCAGCATGAGCATTCCATGCAAGTGGTAGGTACAGTTGGTTGTGATGCTATGATGTTTGATTTTAACAAATGGTTTGGCAGTGGCTATTGACCATTTTCTTTCAAAATCCCCAAAAAAACTGCGATAACCTGAACACCATCGGTCCAATAAACAAGCAATCATGTCTGCTTTTGTTGATAACGTTATTTGTTTATTGATAGACTTGTTAAAGCCACCATATATCATTTGAAAGCCATTTCAGAGTATAAATGGCTGAAGCTTGTTACGCCGCTTGACATTGAATGCTGGAAGGCCTAAACTAATGTTGGGATGGTAATAGCAAAGAGCTTGAGTAAACCAAACACGTTTAGCAATACCTCTTCACTGTAGAGTACAACCCTGATTCAACTCTTCGAGAGACAATCTACATACATGAATTAATCCAACTGACTAGACTATGCAGATCATACGTAACAAGCCAACCAAGTGCTTGCAACCTCACAGGGCCATTTAGTGCCAGGCAGTTTGTTAATGCCATGTATCTAGAAAGTTCCCAGATGTTCTGTGAATTTCACTTGTCAGGTTTTCAATATTTCATAACTGCTAAATTCTGGAGCCTTACAGGCCCTTTTTTGTGGCTTCCGGTTTACCCAATGTCAAGGCAAAATACAGCAACCACCATCCACCCGTGATATTAATCAACCTCTCATTTGGGATATTCACCTCCCTTTTCTCATCTCATTAGCCTTCTCAGTAACATAAATAGCAAGCTATTTATTAAGCCTGACGAATGCATTCCGGTGAATTTAGAATACCTCAATTTCAACCAATTCGGCCATTTGGGCAATTTAGTCCTGGCAAGTTTGGTCTTTTTGGATTATATAAGGAAATTAGTTGGAGTCTATGATCAGTCTTCTACCTTAGGCAGGCGGTTGCTAGATGATTGGGGGAAGGTAGAATATTGAATGTGTTTCTTTTGAAAGAGAAATTAGTTCAAAGATAGGAAGAAAATGAAAATAGTATAGTGTGTGTGATAATTTCACCTACTAACATAAACAGTGGACTGGAGTTGTATGCAAACATTTAAACGCATATTTTAACAAAGGGATGATTCTTTATTCTGGAATTCAGAAATGCCTTTGAATGAGATCCAAGAGAATGGAATTGGTGTCCTTCTCCTGCAATGTTTGCACCAACCTGCTACACCTCTCCATGCACACTCTCTGTGTTTCTCAGTCAGTCTGGGTCTTCTTGGCTTTCATAAGGTCTTTGCCTTCTTAGTAACTGTCAGTCTTTGCATGGATTTCTCAGACTTAGTCAATGGCATTCTTTACAAACATAATTCATAAAATGTTTCTTCCTCTAAAACCTATCACTCTCTAGCCTTTCAGTGAACAGTAAGACTAGAATGAATCCGTGCCCTCCAGCATGCAATGCATCTTACTGCTTCAGTAACTGTATACTTAAAATAGACCTACCTTCCCAAAATGCAAGCTTTGTATTCCTTCAAAGAATAGTAGACTTAGGGTAGACTCTGTTTGCAACATAATATGGCTTTCCTGGCCGCTGTGGAGAACGAACATGGCCTTTAATGGCCCACCAGCCGGTGCCATCGGCTTGAGCTGTGGACCGTTAAAGGTCATGGCCCTCCCCCACAGCAGGCACGAAAGCCATTTTTATTTTGCTTGGGAGATTCTCAGGAAAAAGAAAAAAAAATGGCTGCCGCCATAGGAAAAAGGGGCTATGTGCCTTTTCCAGTTCCATGCAGTCAGACAGGAGGAGCGCTGGGACCGAAGTGCAAAACTCCAGTCCAGCAAGTAAGTGGGGAGAGAGGGAGGGGTGGGGAAGGGGTTGGGATTGTATTGAGGTCATGGGGGTTGGCAGGTGTAAGGAATGCATGCTATCATGTAGTAGACACAGACACAATGGATTTGAAAACCTTTATTTGATATTCGGGTTGGTCAAATTCCAAACTCACCCTAACCCTAAAATGGGAGTAGTCTCGACCATAAAACAAATAACAAAACTAGTCTGAGTCAGTCTAGTTCAAGTAAAATGCCTATACTAAAAAAAACTAACCTTGCCCTCCTCAAAATGACAAATGTGTTAAGGGAATACAAAAGGAAAATAGTGTCTCAAAAGAAATGTCAGATTGACTTATGTAACAACTCCCTTCCCCACGTCCAGCACCACAGGGTCTTGAGAGTTTCTTAAAAAGAATAGGTGGGTGGCACAGTTCTATCAATCTCGCGCACACTTATGCTTACTGGTACAATTCAACAGATCAGGTTTGGGCTTCAAGCTTCTGATAGTTCACGCACTTCCTTAGGCTTCCTCCACCTTGCCAAAAATACACAGTTCTATTTGTGACCTTTACTTTCCCATAATTCAACACAGGGTTCCTGCCGCCGGGCTGGGCTCGAGCCTGACTATTCACCTTTTCACTTTATCACACAGATCTGCACCGGCTTCCTCTGCCGGGCTCGAGCCTGTCTTTCTCTTCGTCAGGGTTCCCTTCCCAACGTTTTGTCTTAGGTGTCTTTTTTGTTAAATGTCAAAGACTTTTGAAACTGCAAGGATCATATGTAGACCTCTGCATGAACACGTCGACCTCTCTTTACACAATTCTACAATCCACAATCTTCCTCATCTTGCAACACCAGTGCTTCTTGGTACTTGTAGCTTCTCATTCTCTTTAGTTTGCCCTCTTAACCTCTTTCAAAGTTCATATATGTTGCCCTGTTGGCATATTCAGAGTTCAACTTGAGTCAATTTGGTTTCCTTCAAGGAACTGTAGACTTAGAATACACTTCATTTCCAAACTTAATTCATTTTGCATTCCATCAAATAGAATAGGTTTTGTTTTCCAAGTATGCATCTGTTTTCTCATCTTAATGTTTATCAGACGTGGCCTGGACCTTTATTCTCAACCGTTTAAATATTAAAGTCTCCTTACTTGAGGGCCCACGACTGCGTGACCCAACATGCATCAGTTCTCTTGCACTTATAATTTGTAAATAGGCCTGGGTTGTGATTCCCAGCAATCAGTATTCAAGTCCCTTTGTTATAGTACACCAAAGTGACCCAACCTGCATTTGTCCTCTCGTAGGTTTTGTCAGATTTGATTTGCACTTTATTTCTCAGCCTTTCAATTGTTCAACACTCTTCATCATGCCATTCCACTATGTGTCCCTTGATGCATCTGGTCATTCTCAGCATTTGGCAGAATTTGCATTGATTTTGTTTCCCAGAATTTCAGCTGTTCGTGTCACTTTACTTCATACTATATGATGAAGTGTCCTAACATGCATTTCTTCTCTCACTCTGAGCAATTGCCAGACTTGGCTTGGACTTTAGTCTCCCGCATTTTCAAGAATTCAAGTCGCTTTACCTCAGCCAATAGGACTATCTATCCTAACATGCATTCGTTTCTCACTCATAGATTGTTCTACTCATGTCTGGGACCAGCGTACTGTATCTCGTTCCCCATATCTTCATATTATACCTTTTCGATGCAGGGATTTGTTGTACAGTGACTATAGTGTATGTTTTTGCCCCTCATGTTACTTCAGTGTCCATCTCACTTGAGTGTGGTTTGTTCTTTGCACTTGGTTCGGTGGCGACTTCATAGATGGCAAATGAAGCTTGGTTTCAGTGTGTCTAGGCACTGTGAAATTTTACTGGACACCCATACGAATTCTTATAATGGTCACCTCCTGTCTTTTAATCCATTCCCAGTGCAGAATCGCTATCTCTCAGTTCTTGGGTGATTATTTCAGTGATAGGCCCTTCATCTGTCCCAATTTGGTGGACATGGACTGTGGTAAACTAGAAGATAAACTCGGATACAATGTGACATGTTTAAATGTGATTTATTTAAACTAAAAGAAAAATACCTATCTGAACCTATCGCTATGAAGGACGTTCCCTACCTTTTAACAAAAACTAAGGGTGCTCCTCAAAGTCCAAAAAGAAAGACTCTTGAGTCAAAATCCTAATTAACTAACTGGCCCTACCACTTTAAAAAAATGAACTAAAAGGAAAAAAGGAGGCTTACCTAACAGCTTCGGGAGGGCTTCTGCTTGGCCCAACTCAGACATGACTTGTTTTTGATCTTAAAATTCATTTGGAATATATTGGCACAGTTCACAGTCGTCTTTTAAAGTTTGGTGGTCAAAATAATGAACATATTCTGTGGTGCTTCCTGTTCTTCCTTTGGAAAACAAGAGTACTTCTTGAACACTTAGGCCCTCATTACGACCCTGGCGGAAAGGGGTTTACGCCGGCGTAACCCATGGCGTACCTTTCCGCCCGACTACGAGTTCCCGTAGCGCCATGGGGATTTTTACGCCTGCTTTTTGCAGGCGGAAAAATCCATGGCGCTACGGGACTTGTCGTTAATTACGCCACCGTAATTTACGGTGGCGTAATTAACGCCTTCCCCACTCCCATTATACCCTATGGGGCAAAAATGGGAATGGGGAAGGGTAAATGGGGATTGGGGACTTACCGCCCCGCCAAGGTCGGAATGGGGCGGTAAGTCCGCCAACCCCCATGGCGGAGTTGGCAGCTCTGCGCCATGGACCATGGTGCAAATTGCACCATGGTTCTCCGCCAGGGTCGTAATGAGGCCCTTAGTCTATTCCCAACTCTCAGTTTTCATATCCAATCTCTCTCTTCTTCCTCCTTCTCAATCTGGATTCCGCCCTAAACACTCAACTGAAACTGCTCTCACATATGTTCTCAATTCCCTTCTCACTGTTCGCTAATCTAAACAATCCTCTGTCCTCGTCCTCCTTGACCTCTCTGTGGCCTTCGATACCGTTGATCACACCTTGCTCCTCAACACTCCTTTGGTTTCAAAGGCCCTGTTCACAATAGGCTTTCTTCTTATCTCTTCGATCGTTCTTTCGCTGTTTCTTGTGGCTGTCACACCTCTACTACTCTTCCCTTGGACTACAGTGTTCCCCAAGGTTCTGTCCTCTGCCCTTTCCTATTCTCACTTTGCACCTCCCTTCTTGCCCCCATCATCTCTTCCTTTGGTATTTCTCACCATTTCTACGCTGATGACAACCAGCTTTTCCTCTCCTTCTCTTCCTTCACTCCTGACCCCCACCTTAATCTCTCCTCTTGTCTTACTGCTATTAAAAACTATATGTCATCCCACTTTCTCTCCCTCAACTCTGATAAGACTGAAGTCCTATTCTTTCCCTCTAACACTCTTCCCCTTCTCCCTCCCCCTCCTTCCATTCACTTCTCCCCTTCTAATCTTCCCATTTCTGCCCACGCTCGCAATCTAGGCCTCCACCTCGACTCCTCTCTCTCCTTTTCCCACATATTTCTCTTACTTCTCGCGCCTGTCGCTGCCACCTCTTCAACATTCGTAAAATCCCTTCTTCCCTCACCGTCCATGCAACTAAACTCTTAATTTCCCCCCTTATCTTCTCTCGACTTTTCCATTGCTCTTCCCTTCTCTTTGGACTCCTCGCCTCTCATCTCACTCCCCTTAAATCCGTCTTTCACTCCTCCATCCATACTTTCTGTCTTCTTGCCCCTCATGACTCAATTTCCTCTTCGCTCTCTTACCTTGGCTGGCTTCCTTTTCACTCCCAACTTAAATTTCACTTCCTCTGTCTCGTCTTTAAATCTCTTCATGATCTCGCTCCCCCTAACTTTCCTCTCTCCTCTCTTTCTACACTCCACCCCACTCCCTCCGTTCAGTTGATCTCTTCTTGCTTACTGTTCCTTCCTCCCCTTGTGCATCTTCTCGTTTCCGCTCCTTTCAACTCCTTGCCCCCCTGCACTGGAACTCTCTACCCCTCTCTATCCGCTCCATTACCTCCTACTCCTCCTTCCTTGCCTCCTTAAAATCTCTTCTCCTTTCCTCAACCTGATTTTCTTCTTCACTCCCCTTTCACTTCTCCCTCACCCCCTCTCACACTTCCCTTGCTCATTTGAAATTCCATCTTATTCCATCTCCTCCCTCATCTCCCCCTCTCTCCTCCACCCTCCCTCATCGTTCTTTATCCTAGGAAAATTGTTCTACTTACTGTTTTTTAAAGGCTTGTCTCATGTTTGCAAATATGCTTCTGGTTTATATATGCTATGTATTCTTGTTGTTATATTGTAAAGCGCTTTGGTGTAAAGCGCTATATAAACTTAATAAATACAAATACAAATACTTCCAATATTACTTTCCTCAGATTTTTATCAGTGGTCAAATCCATCCAGGATCAGTTTAAACTCACTTCTCTGCATCCCACCGTCGTGGCACAAGGACTCCCCAAAGTCCTGTGGCTCTTTGGCCAGGTTATTGGTTCTCAGTACAATCAATAAACCCGGGGCTGCTTGTTTGGGTATTACCAGTTCCTGTTATCTACTTGACGTGGCTAGCCTTGTCACAGAGTGTTCCTACTACTTTCAGTTCCCCATGGCACGTATGTCTGTCCGATTTGATCAATTTCCTCATATGGGAAATGTATCCCTTTTGCTCCTTCTTACATAGGGCGTGTGCCCATTCGGTTCTCTTCTGGTCTCGTATTGTTGGCGGCTTCTCCAGCCTTGATATTCACTGTTCGTATCTCTTTCACTCTCTTTTACCTGGGCCGTGTGCCTGTTCCATTTTCTTAGACTCTTGTATCTTTGTCAGTTTTGCAACTCGTAGAAGCTGAAGTTCATAGCCCTCACTGGCATCCTTGCTTTGGCAGCGTTCGCTTCACCGTCGGTACTCGTCTCCTCGGCAGAGGCACTTGCCACATAGAGCTTGGGGACCTGGCTCCTTTCCGTCCTCTGGTCTCAGCATTGGTTGCTGGGCGCCAGGACCCACCACTGTTCTCCATTGGTCGTGCCATCAGGGAAGATGGTTTTCTTTCTGTCTCCGTACCTCTCCTGACTGTAGTCACTTGCTCTATCAGAGAGCTCTCAGCCTGCAGCTGAAGGGTCTTGCTTCTCTCACGCCACCGCAGCTCTGCCCCTCCAGGACATCATCTCAGAGGCTCGCCCCTATGTACCGATGACTCTCCTCCTCTGTAGGAGTCGCTCCCCATTTGCAGTCTGCGCTCCTCATATGCAAGTCATCAACACAAAAATAATGATGTCCGTCTTCTTTGATAATGACCTTCAGATGATATTTGGCATTAAGCACACAAAGAATTATGTCTGTCTTCTTTGATAATGGCATTCAGATGATGTTCCGACTGAAGCCAATGAAGTGTAGGTAGGGTCTTTGTTCATTATTGTTGTAACGGGAGATAGCAAAGTATTTCTCACACCCATATAGGCAGAAAGCATGTTTTGGACGGGGAGTTCTTTATTGGAATGGGAGTCCTTGTCCTCAAGAGGGTAGTCACTCCCAGTGTGGTCCCACTTGCCCAGAACCCTAGGGAGGATCTTGCGTAGTGGGCTCACTGTTATGTTAATCAGGCCCCTCAAATGAGAGCACAGCCCTCTATCTGCTATTTGCCAATGAAGAGGTGACATAGAGGATGTGGTATGCAAAACAAGCACTAAAACTACTTCTGCAGTGGGTTAAAGGTACATGTTTATCGGTTGGCATGTGGTCAGGATATCCTTGATCTGCTGGGGTATGAAGAAATATGGATGCCGATGGGGGAGAGGAACAGGTGTATCGCTCTTTACTCTTAATTAAATAAGATAGCCCATTTTATCACAGCCATGACGCCTTCCAAGTTCTAGGACTTTGTCATTGCGAGCCTGCCAGGTTCCGGCCCTCCCTGTCTTGCAGCAGTAAACGTGCCATCTTGCCTTGTCACAGTGTGAATAACTATTGTTATGAGTCATTTTTTTTACCATGTTTAAGATTTCCCGCTCTGCATGTATTTCGGTTTTAGCCGCATCTGTGCTGGTGCGCCACACCTAGCCCATCGGCTGGGACACAAATCTGTCAGCTGCTATGATATTTCCTGGGCAGCTCATTCTGTCCCATGGACTTCAAACACTGCGTGCATGTTATTGTAACTAACTATTTCAAATGGTTGAACGCTCGCCACCGTAGACAATGGTATCTTGTGCACCGTGTTCCTTCATTCAAAACTCCACTTTTAGCCTTGATATTCTTTTGAGGCAGCTAATGTTCAGCCACTGCAGATTTTTCTCAATTAACTGTATTTGTTTGAATAGCGTTCTTTGCTGCGAGGCCTTCTTAAAGCTACAGAACTTTATTCTCAGCTGTGCTTATGCAGCTTAAAATGGCAACTGCTTGTTTTATTCTCTGCAGGACACATTTACTTTTCTACCTACCGAGTCCTGGTGCATGCCTGTCATATACCATCCTCCCTATTCGTGCGCAACATCCTTTGTCTACCTGCAATCTTCTGCCCATCTTGTGTAATGAGTCCCTCAACTGTATACACTCTTTCCTGTCACCTAATCTATTCTATTTAAAAGCACACTATTTGTGCATATGAAGCCTTCATCCTAGGCTCTATCTGTTTCCTACTTGTGTAGCACAACTAGCTATTCTTTATGGCAACTGCATTTCCAGGAGAGTTGAAAGTGCAATTTCAAATATGTCCTTCCTCACCTTATATTTTTGTTTCTTCTGAGGCAGGTAGGGGGGTGGAGCTTGAACATGCTCTCTAGTAAATAATTGCCTCTCTACAGTTACAGGATTGTCCTGCTCCCCATGAAACCGGTGCACCACACCTCAGGCACTCGGACACAAATAATACACATGAGATCAGAAGTAGAGAGAAATGGGTTGTAATTCCAAACATACCAGTGCATGGGAGGACTGCTTACTGCTCTAACCCCCCCACTGACTATACAGAGTGGCTAAATCCATTATCCACCCATAAAAGAGCACATATAAAGCATGTATAAAAACTAACAGGTCACTTTTGGATAAAAAGGGGGAAGGAGTATAGCCTGCAGTTACAAAATGCACTGTTATATCTGTAAGGCAGCCTCTGGCTTTGGGGATTTGATCCAGCAGTGTCGTCATCTGTGTACTTCTCAGGAGGGGATCAAGGACTGGTCCCGGGCAGCCTGAAGCATTATACATTTCACAGCTCAGCTCAGCACTATGATCCCGCTAGGCACGGGTGTTCAGCTGTAGGACAGTCTCATCGCAGATACGCCTTGAAGAAACCAAAAGAAAAAGCAGTATCAGAGTTGGTAACATGCCCAATTGTATTCAACTCTTTTCATTTTATCTATGAACCACTATAATCGCTGTCCAAAGCCTCAAACTACTTCTACATAAAGCACACTGTAATACAACTATTATGTTATATACATACTCAATAAGGAAGCAACATTGTCAAAACAGGACAACTAATTTATGCCCTTAACTCATTTAAAGCCATTAATACCTGCACTGCATAAACATCCCCCCCACTATCATCATCAGCCATTATCTAAGATGCATCAAAAAACAACAAAAACAGTAATTGCTACATGTTCCTCCATTTCTAGCTCTGAGCATCCCTGTCACTCTAAAATCCAGCACTGCCTCCTTCATGTGTCTATCATGTTCGTGTGCACTTTCCAAGTCCATTTTTCTCTTACCTTCCATCATATAGTCAGCCTCTAGTACCTCTCAGTCCCTAGGTGCACCCGCAGTCAGTGTCAGCAACAACTTGTCAGTGTTTGGCTTATTTCTCCCAAATAGCATCTTGCATGGTGAATACCTGGTCGCTGACCGCTCTCTCACTCACAGGCCATGGTATACAAACATCCATCATTTGAACAGCTCATTCTTTGGCTCCTCTTTCTGTTTTTTCTTCCAAGGAGTCACACAAATGTCCACATGTTCCTCCCAGTTCTCGTTGGCCGTGGGGACCAGGCCATCTCTGTCAGGCACCAATACCCATTGATATTTCTTTGCTTGTGGCAATGCTTGTTTGAATTTTCCCCACATTGACATTTCAGTTAAGGAGACTTGTACAAATGTTGACATTCAACTTTACTTGGTCCGTATTCAAAAGAATTATTCAATTGTTTGTATGTCTACCAGCATTTCCTGGGATCCCCAACTCCTATGGGCCAACTCACTGGTGTTTGATGGCATTTCCAGATTGTGGCATGCAGCTGCAGTGATGTTCTATCTCTGGGAAGGTTTCCCCTGCTTTTCACGCCATCTTTCGATTCCTGTGTCGGCTTTGTATTCACTTGTTGATGGAACCAATGCAGCACCACAGGGCCACATGTCCAACAGACTTGCGATTGCTCTCTGCCTTCCATCGTTCCCTCTGAGGTATCCGCTGCACCATAACTGGTTTCTTGTCTCTCGAGTAAAGTGAACTCCCAGCAGGTTGCCTGTGAGCATCTGGCTCTCCCAACACGGCTCGTCTCCATGAGTCTGCTTCTGCTGTTTGTTCTGCTTCTGGATTCGCCCGCTATGCAGATCTCTTCTCTTCTCCTGAATTGAAAGTGTTAATTAGGTTTAAATGTCGTTGGCAGCTGATTGTTACCATGACAACTAGTCTGCACGTTTAACTTGATGTTTTCTTCATTCCATATTGACTCCTTCCTCCTCTTCCTTGTCTCAGAACTTGAGGCTTTATGCGAGTTGGAGTCCATGGGAGCTTTAAACATGTTAAAGCTATATTGCTGTAAATTTTTGCTTAAATCAAAAACATCAGAGACAGAAGGTGTCATGTGGGTTTTTTGTACGGATGAAGCGCGAATGGCATTCTGCCTAGGATGTCTACCAAGAAGGGGTTTTAGGGTTCCACGACTGGAGGGCTTTGTATAATGACAACATGCCATCAGGAATTTAGGAATGGTAGGTCTTCTTCACATGGAAGCAAGGAATACTGCATCTCTCCTGATGGGGTCACCACATCTCCCGACAACCATCTCCTGCCATGTGATCCTCGCTCATAATACCACCTCCAGGGTCAGGATCAGGGAGCGGCTGCCTTCCCCTGACCACATGGGAGGAGATCTCAGACTGGGCATCAGTGGTGACTCCACAGGATTCATCACAAGACTCCTTTCCCATCACAGTGAGGAGGAAGAAATACATTGACACACAAAGGAACAGTAAGATCAGCACTGCGACGAGGAGGAAGTGCAGGGACATGAAGATCCCATTGAGCAGTTTAGTGGTTACTTACTTCCTAATGATCCAACCTTCGTTGAAATAGAAGGGAGAATCGAGGAAGTGTTGTCGAGCACTCCCTGGAGGAACTAGGAATCCAGTGAACAAAGCAGTGTAGAGAAGGTAGATCAGGATGCAAGGAAGGGAGCATGCCACCACAGGAAGGGTCTGGTGTGGAAGGACCGCTCCACGAAGGAGGAAGAAGCAGCTCCTGGTGCCTGTTGCAACGGCGAACGTGCAGAGAAGCACAATCTGCAACGTGCAGAGAAGCACAATCTGCAAAAGGAGATTTCCCTTGCTGAGCCGCTGCGAGCAACAGGGAAACATTGACCGGCAAGGAGGTCCTGAGGCGGGCCTGAAGCATCACGGATGCCCCAATATCTCTGTGGACCAATGACCATAGAGACAGGTATGCGAGTGTGAGGGGAGGTGAAAGGGGCTCAAGGCTGGGAACCTGGAGAGAAACAAGAGTCATGAGTCTGGGAGACCAACCCGAGAATAGAAGAAGTTGTGAAAGCATCCAAGTTAATTATAATAGTCTCAGTACCTGGCAGGCTAGTAAACCAGGTGGACTGAGCATGGAAAGAACAAAGTGTGAGTCTGGGACCCACACCCATAACAGCAATCAAAGCCTCCAAGTTAATCATCATATTCTCAGTACCTGGCAGGCCAGTGGACCTGGTGGACTGAACGTGGAAAGAAGAAAGTGTGAGTCTGGGACCCACACCCATAAAGGCGATTGGGTCTTCCAGAATAATCATCATAGTCACAGTACCTGGCAGGGGAGTATAATAGGTGGACTGTATCTGCGAGTCTGGGACCTGCACCCATAAAGCATCTTTTTGATCCTCAAAATAATAGTACCCGTAATAGTAACCGGCAGGAGGATATACCAGGTGGATTGTGCACACGCATCTGGGACCCGCACCTATTGAAGTCTCCTCATGAATCTTAATATTTACAGTGCCTGACTGCGAAGGGAGTCAGGTTGACTGTGACTCCAAGAGAAAAACAAGGCAAATGCGGCATTGCCCTTTTGTGGGAGCATTGCAATAGTAATACCTGGCCAAGTGAAAAACCATGTTGGTGGTGAAACAAATCCTGAGAGAAGGGTTAGGGAGTCATACTCCCTAGTGTGTTGCGAACACTCTGCAAACAGCCAAGTGAAGGGAGTCAATCTCTTGTCTCTATAAGAAGTCTGAGATCAGGGGAATGGAGTCTTACGCCCTGGTATTTTTTGTGAACATTCTGTGATGGCCAAGAGAAGGAAGTCATTCTCTTCGCATCGTAAGAAATCTGAAAAAGACCTTGGGAAGGAAAACATTCCCCCAGGAGTTGTGAACATTGTGAAGATAAGAGACTTTATTTTTTTGTGCCTTGGTGGAGAGTCAGTCCAAGGAGCCTTTTGAGACTTTGTTTTGATGCTCTCCCCTTGAAGAAGAACATTTCATTTGCCCTATATCTGAAGGTGGTGGAATCGTCCACGGAGAGACACATTCTTCTGAACCAAGAAGATCATCCTTTTTCTTTAGTTGATTTAGAATGTAAGGAAAGGAAATAGGTTTCTGACACGACGGTGGACCATTTACTTTTGACAAAAACATCCTGGCAGAATCTTTAGTTTATTTCAGGCAGGGAAACCCCTCTTAGAAATAGGGATAGTTAGGGTTTTCCTTATCTTTGGGGTTTTAATAAAAGTCTCTAAACAAAAACATAACACCTGTCTGTCAGTCTCTTGCCTCTGCACCCTTACAATACACACTGACACGGAAGCACACACATACCCAACACACCCACACACACTGACACACATACTCACCCACACACTGTAATCTTGCAAAATCCCTCACTTACCTCTGTGATAAAGTAAAATTATTATTTTGGAATGTACCTTGGAAAACCATAGGTACCAAACTGCACTCAGAGCTCAACCAGCTGACACTGTCAAAGCAAAAAATGCATATTGTAAAAGGTAACAAAGGTAACAAAAGGTAACAGAGTAGTTATGTTTTCATTGCAATGCAAGGTATCCCCAACAGACAAAGTGAAGCCCAAGCGAATAAAGTAGAAACTTTGAATAGATTTTTTCATTATACTAACAAACAAAGAGTAGTCCATTGCTGAAACAAGTAAGTGTTATCATGGCATGTTCATGTAACATTTTATCAATGGAATACAGTCTCTGTTTTGTACATCTCTGCTTTATTTGGTCATGTGCATTATCTCCCACTAACATATCCTCCCTTCATCTGGTCACATGCTATGAGTCCCTCTAAACCTCCCACTCTGCGGTGCTTTATGCACCCTGCTGCTTTCTAATTGCCTTGTGGTCCCTCCAGCTTCCTTGTGCCAACACAACTGGCTACCTTTCTAATAATGTTATTACTTGGCAATTCTCATGTATATTCTGCTACCACAACACTAAAAATAGGCTCAAACTTAACTTGCCCTAAGTTCTTCACCTAGACTTAAACTTGATCTCTGAACAGCGTAGGTCTCAGTTGTGTTGCAGTACTGTGTTAAACAGTCCTTCTTACTCGCTAAGCGTCTCCCAATCACCATCTCAACATGTGCCTGAAAGCCAATGTTGGTGATCGACCAGTGATAGCCTACAAGATCATCTCCTTGAAGGTGACTAGGTGAATGGGAGGGGTGCCTAGTCATAATACTATAGGTTGCATTGACATATGGAGATTTATACCAAGAACCACAAAGCAGTGTTTTCGCACTCTTTAAACAACAGTGTGATCGAGTCTGGATAACACATGCATGGCCACGGACCAATCCCCTTGCCACTTTGGAATGTCTGCCCCAGGTAGTAAAGAGAACAAAGTGCTACTGCCAGATTATGTGGCGCCCAATCAAATCCACATGATATTCCTGTTGCCAAATTTGTGGAAGGCAAAATGCTGTAAATCAATTTGAGGGTGAATGGTTCACCAATGTAATGTGGTGGACATACTTACAATATACTTACAATGGATGGGAGTATAGCTCTGTGGCAATGCCCATATCTTGGAAGCAAGACCACGCTGAGCAAACACAGGGTTCGAATCCCAGACCCACGTTTGAAAGAAGAAAAAATGAGTGATTTATATATTAAACTAGCACCTAGATACCTACGGTGTGCGCTGTAAAAAATGCAAATAAAAAATAACAAAAAATGACGATTGAGTGGGGCAAGCAGAGCAAGTATTAGGATCTTGTGCACAAAGAACACAACTAAGAAGAAACAACTGCAAAGTGATGTCTTAATGGCATCATAGAGGAAGGTGTGATTGAAAAGTAAAGATCATTTTTAAGAGGGAGGACGTGGCTAAGGATTGAGTTTAAAGGTCTACATCTGTAAGAAATACTATCTCATAATGATAGATTTTTAGTACTGGTTGACAGAATTTCAAACACTTCTTAAATATAAAGGTGTTGCTACAGCACAATTCAAAGTGAAAGACTTACTTGATCTTCATTAGGGTATCCCAAGGTTTTACCGACAACAAACACTTCAAATTCATTTACTTTGATGCTATTACCTCGAAATACTTCGAAATTATATATGAACCTTTGGGGAAAGGAGTAAAAGGGGGTGGGGAGGTGTTTGGTGAGGGGGTGGGAGTGGAGGAGAAGAGTGTATCAGAGGTACCATCGTAGGAAATTATTTCAAAGTGTTTTCACTTGGTGAAATGACATGGAGCCCTTCGAAGGAGCTCAGATGGCCCTTATGAGATTCAAACATCTGACCTGAAGGTTGTGCTCTTATTTCTGTTAGCAAGGTATTAGCTTAGGGAGATTTCTTACCAGATGACACTTCAACAAAGATTACATTTTAAAAGATGCCAAGAAGGTTACTTGCAGTGGCATTTCAATGTACGGTCAGAGGTATTTTCTTTCTTAAAATACATGATCACACCATCATTTCCTTTATAATTCATCTCGGGCTCGCTCTAATCCAAGCAATATTCCAGCCGTTGTTATTTGGATAAATGTAAAATCTGTGGTGTTGAAAACAATAACATTTGTACTGCTTTTCACACAAATATTTTAAGCAGGTTAATAAATGTGCATACATAAGCTGGCTTTGTGGTTTATAATTAGTGGTAATATGCAGATAGGTATCTGCTTTGGTGTACCAAACCCTAACAGTGCACTAAATAAAAATCCATTATACATGGCTCTGCCTTTGTCAAATAATGACTGTGAATTGACAAAGAAACCTTGTTCAAAATAAAGGAACATGAAAAGCTTATCACAGTTTTAATTAAGTACTTTAGTGCTAGCTGAAATACTCTGATGAGAGCTGCCTTCACACTGAGTTCTGGCGTTGGGAGCAGGCACTGTGAGATGTTGGAGGTATTTAAGCAGTATTTTTGGTTGGTTGTATTCTTAGTTGGTGGTATTCTTGGTTGGTGGTATTTTTGTTATTTCGTGGTATAGCGGTGAGGCTAACTTAAGACTACTGCCTGATCATTATTGTTCTTATACTGGGATTACTAATGGTAAGTAAATACTGGATTTAGTACACTCTAAACAATGAACTTATCCCCTTGTTCTATTTTATTTACAATACCACAATATACCCTTTTGGCTTGCAGCTCAGAATGCATTTACCATGTAAATGAAATATGAACATTCACACACACACATAGCCCTTCTGAAACATAGTGTACAATAACCAATCTTGTTGTTGTCTCATCACACGTGGCAAAGTGAAATTACCACAGGCATAATACAAACTCACTATTGGTTATCCCCAATGTTACCACCACAGATCAAACACATAATAAATATTCTGAGATGATTCAACTTTTGAATTTTTATTCTTCACCAGATGTAAAAAAAATATGCAAACTACAGAATGACATGTGTCCAATACGATCCTTTCAAACTGACACAACTCATTTGCAGATATTTTCCCCGCGATGAATGATATGCTTCAAAAATGCCCTGCTACATAAAACTAAGCTTTTCCTGCAAAACATTTGTTTCAAAACTTTCTATTTGCAACAATGCCCAACGTTCTGCCAACCATAGCCTTCTTTAACTGCACAACAAAAACGTCGCAGAGTATGACCTTCTGTCACATCTGAAGTTTATCACATGAATAGGAAGAAAAACATATATAAACACAGTTATGCACGTTTAATACTTCACTGTACAGTGCAACACCTAAAAAAATGATTTTCCCACTCTACCCTATCGGGTCACAAATCATTCACACATTAGCCCGCTCCTCACATTAACTGAACTGCAATCTTTAATTGTATGTGTGTCCCAAATTGCCAGTGCCCCTGTCCAGCTGTCGGATACTCCCTTCTTAGCTTGGAAAAAACACACAGGAACCTCTGCATGTCTTTCTGCACACTTCTCCCAGGATCTGCAAAACTCTTCTGGGATGGCTGCCAGCCAGGAACCCGAAGCCAGACAGAGGCCCTCATTACAACACTGCCTGTAACCCATGGCGCTATTACCACCATAGTTGCTGCCGGTATTGGAACGAGTCCGCCAATGTTCTATGGGGAATCACCACCCCATTCCAAGGTTGGCGGGGCGGTAATTCCCCATTGAACATTGGCCCTTCCCCATTCCCATTTTGCCCCATAGGGCTCAATGGGACTGGGGAAGGCGGTAATTACGGTACTGCAAATTGCGGTACTGTAATTACCTCGAAGGTACCTTTGCGGGTCCCTACTTTAACGGCTGGTCCAGACCAGCCGTTCAGGTCGGGTCCCGCAAAGGGACCTCGTAATTAGGCGCTAAGGGGTTACCGGCGCCACAGCCTTTTACACCGCCGTTAACCCCTTAGCACCAGGGTCGTAATGACCCCCAGATTCTGCAAGTCCAGCAGCTCGAGATAGTGAGTGTTACCATTCCCGCATTTACAAGACAATTTACAGTAGCATTAAAATACAGGAATATCCCTGAAAGCTATGTGACTGTGCAGGGTGAATTACTGGAATCACTGGATTCCAAGCCAAAGGGAATCTTTAAAGTTCAGTATGTGTACCCTTATGAGCCAAGTGAAAGGTATGCTGTTGTTAGGATGATTGTTTACTATTTGAATTAAGTGAATCTAAAAGAGAAAAGCAGAATATTGAAGTAGAGGTCGATATTTCAAAATATTTTAGGGTGGCGGCACTCCAAAGAGACACTGCCACACGATTAGAGGAAAGTACAGAGGTTCCCCCTCGGGAGGACTTTCCCGGGTTTTCAAAAATGGTAGAGGAACAAATTCAAGCTGCAGATGCTTGCACAAATGAAGAAGAAAAAGACCAATTGAGGAAAATATTTATGGAGTTCAAACAGGTTTTTGACAAAGATGGCTTTGACTGTGGGCTGACCGATTTGCATCTCGCTACCCTACCAGAAGGACATGGTAGATAGCTGGTATTTATGCAGCAATATAGGTTGCCCCTGGCATGTCTGGAGTCACTGGCTGAAATAATTAAACATTTTTAATCTAGAGGCATCATTAGGCCTATTCATAGTACATCAAATACTCCCATATACAGTGTGGTAAAACCCAATGGCCATTGGCACTTGTGTACATACCTACGAGAATGAAACAAAAAGGTACCTGTTTCAAGATGGCCCCTTCTAATTATTGATCAGGGCCTTGCACAGGTTCACGGGTCAAAGGTATTTACCACCTTGGATCTTACAGCTGGATGCTGGTGTGTTTCACTGCCCAAAGACATTCAAAATGTATTTGCATTTTCATTTGACAAATGACATTATGCATGGTCCTGGTATGTCAATAGTGTGAGTGAGTTTGGGATATTCCTGAGCAACGCACTCCCGGATTCAGCTGAAAGAGGCACAATAGTTGATGTGGATGATGTGCTAATCAAAAATCAATATTTGTAAAACCTTTTCAATGAAATTAGACATGTACTCAGGCAGCTACAGAAGGGTGGGGCAAAAGTGTATTTATAGAAACCACAATGGTGCAGAAAAAGAGTATACTTCCTAGACCATGAAGTGACAGAGCATGGATTACACCCACAAAAGAAAAAGGCGGAAGCGATTCAGAAACTAAGAGATCCCATTAACTTGAAAAGTTTAAAAAGCTTGTTAGGAATGACAAGTTACAACAGGAAGTTTATCGAAAATTATGCAGAGATTACCCAACCTTTGACTAGATAAATGAGGCAGGGTGTACCCTGGAAATAGGAAAAGGAGCAAAGTGAGGCAGTGGCCATGTTAAAAGGCTGTCTAATGATAGCACCATGTTTGGCATATCCAATAAAAAAACAGGATTTCTTTGTAGAAATAGGATTCACAGATCAATGTATTTCAGCAGTGTTGTATCAAAAACACGATGCAAAAAACAAAACCATTGCATATGCTAGCAAGGCATTGTCACAGGTAGAGACCACATTTAGTGAATGTGAAAAAGCACTTCTGACCACTGTCTGGGCATTACAACATTTCCGTCCCATAATTCAAGGGGAGAGCAGGCCTTGAAACAAATCACCAGCCTTTACAATTTTAGCAAAGTAAGAGGATCAGATCAAGGAATCTGGCCCAGGCAAGCATCACTTCATGGATATTAGCACTTCAGGGATTTCCAATAAAAGTGAAATATGGACATAATAAAAAAAGCCCAGTTTTTCAAGGGCTGGCAGAATTACATGATTGTGCAAAAGGCTTTCAATGAAGAAACATGTAAGGATTTACCAACTGTGTATGTAGATGGGTGGGCATACCATGTAGAAAATGATGTTGAAAAAGAACTTGTGGCAGGAATAGGAAATATGTGGTTTATATATGATGGCATCCCAAGAGTAAGCATGAGGATAGGCCCTAAAGCAGTAACATTGCAGAATTGGCCACCATATATAAGGCAATATCTCAGAATATGTATATTAGCCTAAGTCATGATTTGGTGATGGAAAGATTTCTTAATGGACCCAAAATAAAATCAGAGCAAGTGGAGGAATGGGTGCGGTCCCGTAAAGAGGAAGCTCAGTGGGAAACAAAGGAAATAATGTTGCAGTTATAAAATAATTTTATGGTTTTATCTAGCATCAAGAAAAGGACAGGAAAAATGGTGGCTGGCCTTATGGTGGCGACTATAGTGATGACTATAATTGAAGCTGTGGTGGCACGATGATATCTACAGCCAATGCTGTATCTTAATTGAGTTATGATTTGAAAGAATTGCAACAAGCTTTAGATGGACTGTTAGGGTTGCTAGTAATCTGACTGCATGTATGCAGAGTGCCTGAGGTATGATGTCACTAAGGGAATGTTTAGGTATGATAGTGGAATGCTGTGTGGTGTGTGTTCCACCCAATGCAGTTGACAAGATGTAGCCTGGGTGGTGGGAGCCAGTGGGCTCTGCTCTGATCCATTAACTGAATCTCCTGATGTACCATCTGATTAAAGTAACACGAAGATTTCCTGGCGTCCAGAGTATCCTTTATACCTGAAGACCCCACTCAGGGTCACAACATAATTGGCAACAATTTGGTCTTGAAAAACCCTGGAAAGGACTTACTGGACAGGTACCTGTGTGATTGGGGCCAGAGAGAGAAAGGAGAAAGGAGACTGCTGTGGGCGGTGCAGCACAGGATTAAGAGAGACTAAAGAATTGGGGAGGGAGCCCACTGCCTCCCATGATGAGTCCCACCACCCAGGGGCGATGAGGGTGCCTGAAAATGGTTTCCACAGAGAGGCATACAGTAGCAGAGAGAGGCACCTGGGAATCTCGACTGGGGTCTTTGCTTGGCACCTTGGACATACAAAGGAACTGTTCCTGTCAGACATTAGAGGGACGTGTGTGCCAGAAGCTGTTGCAGTGGGACCAGAGGGAGGTGCCATAGAATTTGATACCATGGCTGGAGTAGAGCTAAGGAGAGGCAGGAACTGCTAGCCTCCTTAGGAGTGGAATGAGTGTCTTCCCAGGAAAGGTGTCAAGTTTATTGCCGACTGCTGTGACTGATTGATAACCCCTGTGCCAAAAATGCAGGTGACCTAGCACACCACAACGTTATGTGGGTGATGAGCCAGGCTGCTGGGCATACTGTAAAGCTTGTTGTCTGTTGGGGATAACACGCGCTTGTGTCAACAGCTGTCCCGTAGTGGTGTTTGCTGAAAGTTGGAGAGGGCTCGTGTGGCTTCTAGTCCCTTCCCACACTGATGACGTCACTGACCCGGCAGAGGGACTCAGCGATGGTGTGGAATGCCTCGGCATGAAGCTTCTGTGCTTTTCGGAGAATGCCTGGAGCGCAAACCCTTGTTACTTTCCAGTGAGTTTCGAGAGGATTAGAGTATAGAACGCGGCAACGTGTGTCATCGTCTCCAGGAAATGGGTCTGTTTTCTGTCCACTGGGTTTCAACATCAAGGTTTTCTGTCACTATAGCAGCATTGTAGTGGAGACTGACGTTTTATCAAGCTATGTTTGCCTTTCGTGTGAAAGGAAGAGGAATTGTTTTTTCTCTTCTGCGGCTATGGAGCAGCGTGGCATACTAATTTTGCAAAAGTTTGAGAGTGTCAAAAAGTTTTGTGTTTTGTTTACCTTTTCCACAGAATTTGTAATGCAAAGCAGTGCATGAACATCCAGTACAATATTAAAAACGGGGAGATGTTTGTTTAAATGGTATGCAAATCTTGGCATGGGTTTCTCAGAGAGTACGTTATGGCGTGGGATGTTATTGGTTATTAGGTGGTGGTTTAAAAAACAGAATTAGGTTTAACCTATTGAGGATCTGCAGGTGTCAGGTGACGTGGACTTTTCTGTGAACCAACGTTTTTCAATGCACTGCTTATAGATGATATGGTTGAAGCATGTAGTATGTTACGTTGTGACCACATGGGGATAATGACTGTCGGCATGATTGGTTTGCTATGATGTTACATGTTAAATTAACTCTTTGAGGATTTTCAGATTGTTCAGTTTGCAGCCACATGGCTCATGGACTCTAAGGGGGTAAAGAAAAAAAATGACGTGAACTAGAGTTACATTCTTGGGAAATGTGATATATGTACACATGTGCTGAAAAAACATTAGTGGGAAGTTTCATGACATCCTGTTGTGGGTGAATGAGGTAACCATTCTTGTGAAGTGTGTTTGCCGTGCTAGCATGATGTGACGTGCATGAGTTGCTTTGTTAGATACTATGGGTGCATGGGCAAGGGTGACCCATCGAGGGAGTATGTGGACAAGTGTCTGATGGTGTAGTATGCAGTGCGCTGCATGAATGCTAGTGTTAGATACTATTGTTGCATGGGTTGTGGGTAACCCATTAATGGTGTGGAGGCATGAGTGTGCAGTGAGCTGCATGTTTAGCTGTGTTTTAGCATGGATTGAAGCTAATCTATTGATGTGTAGAGGCATGTGGGTCAACGTCTAGGAGTCTTAGCAGAGGTTGGTGGTAACCCATTTATGTGGTAGAGGCGTGATATGTTCTTGCCTTATACTTTGGAGCAGTGGTTAAGGTGTGGCTGAATTTTTAGGAATGGGTGTGGAGCAGGATGCTGCCTACATGCTGTTTGCGGCACGAGAGTGGTGGGGACGCCCTAATTTCTTGTGTCTGATGGGTATGTATTATGAGGTGCTGTTGACCCCAGGGCTACTAACTGGTGTATGATGTATCCAAGTGGTGGCATGACTTGGATAGGGTTTCAGTAGTTTTATTTATGTAAATCGCAGGTTTAGGGTCACACTCTGTGGTACTTACCTGTGATTTTAGGGCAGTTCAATTTTATTTTCCACCTGGTTGCCAGAGGATTTCATCGTTGTAGTTGTTGTGTTGGGTTGACGCCTGACTGCTGTTGGCCCGGTTTGGAAAGGCCGCCAAACTGGGATCAGTGTTTGGGTTTATTTGGGATTGTTTTTTCTCTGTGCGTAGTTGCCGTTTTAAGAGTGTGGTGTGGATGGGTTTCGGGTGGGTTGGTCAGCATGTGTGATACAGTTGTCCTGTTGTTCAGTTCACATCTTCCTGGGTTATTGTTTAGTATGTTAGTTAGTTTTCTCGCTTTGTTGCAGTAGGACCTGTGGCAATCCCGATTTGGGGAGTTAGTGCTTGGGAGTGGCAGTCCCAAGATCCACCGGTGGCGGGGGTGGATAGAAGGAGCAAAGAATTGGTTGAGGGTTTTTGGTTGTGTTTGTGTGGTTGCCCAAGACGGGGCTGGTGGTGCTTGAAGGTGGCAGTTTCGAGGTTCCCTGGTTGCAGTGGGGCATGGAAGGAGGTCTGTGATTTATTTTTGTTGGTTGTGGAGTGTAGTTGAGGAGGCCGGGTTCCTTCTGCTGAGATGTTAGGTACGCCTGGTTGTTCAATTTTTCTGGGTGTGTCGAACTGGGCAGTGTGTGAGTGTGTATGATTTGTGGTGTGGTTGTTGTATTTGCAGGGAGAGATGTGTTAGGGTTGTTAGTGGTGTCTGAGTGTGACTGAAGGAAGGGAGGTGTTAGGGTTGCCAGTAATCTGCCTGCATGTATGCTGAGGGCCTGAGGTATGATGTCACTAAGGGAATGTTTGGGTATGATAGTGGAATGCTGTGTTGTGAGTGTTCCACCCAAGGCAGTTGACAAGATGTAGCCTGGGTGGTGGGGGCCAGTGGGCTCTGCTCTGATCCTATAACTGAATCTCCTGATGTACCATCTGATTAAAGTAACATGATTTCCTGGCGTCCAGAGTATCCTTTATACCTGAAGACCCCACTTAGGGTCACAACATGGACTCAGGGGTGGACAGAGGGAAGTGATCAGATATGTGAACAAACAATACTGGCTCTTTATGAGCAAGCCATAATCTTAGGGCATAGTACCAATATCATTGTTAAACATGATAAATTGCTGCATGCCATTTTAAATGTTGTAACTCCATTAGAAAGCATTATGACAAAGTATTTACGAGAAATTGAAAATGTGGTGTCTCAATTGATTCAAGGCCCTATACCTCTGTATTTTGTGTTATCTGACATCATTCGTCAAATGATGGCATGGAATACACAAAGAGAGGTGGAAATAATCCAAGAAAATATTACATTTGAGATGGGAAGTGCAATACCATTATATATTAATATGGAAATAATGTAAATTGATTTTCTACTGTACATTCCATTTGTCACGCCAGAATTGATTTATCAAACTAAGCTGGTACAAAATGTAGGCTTTTGGCAAGATGACAAATATGTCAAGATTGTGACTCCAGAGATGGTAGCATTTCATGCATGGGAACCTGAGTTGTATCTGATCACAAAATTAGATACCTGTCTAAATTTCAAGGAGCAGAATTATATATGTTGAGGCAAGCCATGTATACCCGGGTGCTATTTGCGGGGTGAGGGCAGACCATGGGGTCTGTGAAGGATGTGAGGTAGCTATAAGTAATACAAACAATGAGGAGTTGGCCCATGCTAGATTGATTAAGTCCAAGGTGGTTAATGATTACTTCGGTGACAAATTACACAATTACTCACCTTAATCACGATTCTTTTATTGTCAAGCAATTGCAGCATAGCATGGTTTACATATCTGTCCCTAAACATACAGTGGTGTCTGTGAGTGGATTGACCCTTTTTCATGCGGATGGCACTTTGTGGGGAGGGAAAGTGGAGAATATTGATTTATTTCAGAAAAATATGTTTCCCATTGATCCAGATATTCAATTCTTACTAAAACATAAAAGCGTACACACGATTAGAATGAATCTGAACAAAGATAACATTACTGTGAGTAGCTTAGGCCTGACAGAGACCGAAAGGTTCACTTGCGGGATCGAAAGAGGTTTAGTGATGATTTTGGCGATCCAAGTGGTGATATTTTTGACATGGTTGATTGTACTTACAATTAAGATGAAAATGATGATGTTTGCTTTAGTGGCAATAGGAAAAGAGAAGATCCAATTGGGAGAAGCACATGTATTTTAGAACATATATTTTTTCCTGCAGTGATTTTGGTGATGTCCCAGTAGAAAAAAAGGAGGGTGTGTAGGGAAATGTATTCTGGATTTCAACAAGGATAGCTACACATTTCAACATACACATTTTAGTAAAGGTCTGAATTTCAACTAGGGCCAAGAGTGTGAGACTCATGTGTATGACTCATGCGTGAGACTCAGGCTGAATCTAATAGATGTCGATATTGGGAATACACAGAACACATGCTAGAAAAATAAAGGTTTTGAATTGGGCATTGCATAACAGGGTCATGGATCAGGCAGTGAGCAGGTAATCAGGAGGCATGTAGACACTTGTAAGTAGAAATATGCAAGTTGCTTTAATGTTTTCAGGGTACAAGTAAGAAACTGAGGTAGGAAGCTATATGAAACGCATCCTTTACAGTTGATCTCCCATCCTGTAATCCCCAACTGACACTCGTGGAACCTTGAGCACACATGAAGGTTCCAGCTGGGTAAACATTCTGTAGCTTGCAATGATGTACTACAGCAAGCTCTATACTACACATACCCCTTCGTTACATAATAAGCACACTTCATCCAAAACACACATCACACTCAACAAACGCACTTGCCATCAGCTATACTACACACCAACCACCAAAACACAAATACCTACATAACGCTCATGCTGTAACAACATTCACGTATCTAACTTTCATACACCAACACAACACTGCCAAACAACCACATACCCGGGACTGGCACTCCCAGGTCAAACAGCTGCCACCTGCGAGCACAAACCACACCAAAACCACTTTCATTCACCAATTAATCGTACACACCTTCCACCCCACCTGCCACGCAGGGACTCGTCCTGCCACACCCGCAGTACAAACACAGCCATCCAGGAAACACAAACTAAAAATCTATAACCGTACCAATAAAACACAATCTGCATACTCATTCATCAAACACAATCTGCAAACTCACTCACCATCCACCACCAATACACCACAAAGAAACTTGCCATCCAATTAATGAAATACCATCACAGCTATACCCGACACAACCACTCAGCACACACTACCTCCAAGAAACATATAAAAGTGAGAAAGGGAAAGAAAAGCTGCAAACGGATCTCCATAAACAAGTGGAAGCTGGCTTTCGGAAGAAGGTCCGAGGAAAAAGGCCCTGTTCCACCCTGTGAGCCTCATTCATCTGCTCTCCAAGAAGAGTGAGAGGGCTGGAGCCCTTCCCTGCCATTCATGAACACGTCTGACCCAAAGCGCTCTGTTCCAGCATTCTGCCTGTGATGCCTGACCATCACACAAGCACCATCCAGTGAAGCAATACATATGGTGAGGCCGATTCAGGGCTATCTAGCCCATTTGATGCAATTTGAACCTGCTTTCTAAGCCCTGGTGCCTACCTATAGCTCCGCCAGTGCATTTGCACACTTCTGCCTTGTCGATCCACCATTTTGTCTCCATATGCAGCCTGACCCCAAAATGGCGGTTGCAACGTGGCATGAAAACGAGGCTGCCTTGGCTTGCTAAGCAACCAACTTCGTTGTTCAGCCATTCCCCTACACCGGAAGTCGGCTTTTGGAAGAATGCCCGAGGAAAAAGGCCATGTTCCACCCTGTGAGCCTCATTCATCTGCTCTCCCAGAAGGGTGAGAGGGCTGGAGCCCTTCCCTGCCCCTAATGAACGTGTCTGACCCGAAGTGCTCCGTTCCAGCATTCTGCCCGTGATGCCTGACCATCACACAAGCACCATCCAGTGAAGTAATACATATGGTGAGGCCAATTCATGGCTATCTAGCCCATTTGATGCAATTTGAACCTGCTTTCTGAGCCCTGCTGCCTACCTAGGGCTCTGCCTGTGCATTTTCACACTTCTGCCTCGACGATGCCTCGACGATTCACCATTTGTCTCCATATGCGGCCTGACCCCAAAATGGAGGTTGCAACGCAGCATGAAAACGAGGTTGCCTTGGGTTGCTAAGCAACCAGCTTCGTTGATCAGCCAATCCCCTACACCGTTAGGCGGAAGCCGGTTTTCGGACGAAGGCCAGAGGAAAAAGGCCCTGTTCCACCCCTGTTCGCCCCGGGACGCTGTGGCAAGGCAGCCCTACTACTCCAGCCTAAGACTACCCATGTGTCTTGCTCTAACTATTTCCCATTATCACCCGGCCCCCCATTGACTGCTGCTACCTGTCTCAATCGTGCGCCCGACCGACTTGTGCACATCCCTGGACAACGATGCTCAATGCCGGTAAGCTGCCTACCCATTGCCACACTGCCTAAAGGTCTAGCTCCGGCACACGTACCTGTCTAATTGACCATCGCTCTGAGCGCAAGACACACTCTCTGCCATGTTATGTGCATGCCCGCTATAAGATCATTCTCGCGCATACACGCTTGAACAAACATTGCCAAATGTTATTATGTTATTAGGTATATACTGCAAGCTAACATTGCCTGACTAGATACTCAGTGGCCTCCACTGCTAATAGAGAAATATACTGTATTACTGTATCTCTACCAAATGACTAAGATCCCTGGTATGGGTGACCTAACAACATTTATGTGATGACTATGCGAACATTGTGCTGACTGTCCCACATGATGCCCATTTGCTAAACTAGAAAATCGTATTCACATGTTATAGTAGTGTTTATGCACACAATTGCAAATAATGTACTTATTTATATCTGTCTACTAGCCTATACTTTACCAAATTGCATAGGAAATGCAGATGCCTACACTACTTGGACTAGCCAGCAGCGTTGTATAGCCTACTAGCTCCTAGACATGCTATCCTTAGCAAAACGTCATAGCCACTTGATGTTCATGATAATGTTTGACAATCCACATTAACCACCGACTAAATCCTACATCTACTACTACGGGACTAGTCCACTAGCGAATCCCTCTGGTTACCTTATAGTAACCAGCCATACTCTATGGGAAGGTAACACCTTTATTGTCAAGTTACCGCCCTCTCATATTGTACCTTATACTAATACATTATGTACCCACTGCCTAACTTAGTCTACCTGGGTGCCATACTCATGCCAATGGTACTCTACATAATGTCGACACCGACTAGCATTGCAGATATATTGGACAACCATACCTTGTCTCCAAAACTAACCATGTACAAGTCCAACGTACCTCTCCTAACGACCCCTTGCAACACTGTGCTTAGAAACACCAGACTCCGAGCACGGTTACCTAGAATATTTGACCCTCTTATCAGACATGAGGCTATCTCTAACCTTCAGAGTAAAGTACCCTACAAATACTCATTAAAGCTCAGTCACACCACTAATAGTAGCAATAACAAGCACCACACACAAAGAACTAGGACTCACATCCATTCAGCTGCTCCAGACAGCACTACACCACCGCCCCCATATAAATCCACCCCTAACCTCAAAAGAGCACAATAAATGCAAGATCGTTAGTCGCTCATGCCACAGAAACAGCCAAAGTCATTGTAACAGAAGACTACGATTTTATCGCTGTCACAGAATCCTGGCTTCACGAGGCAGCAGGCCCTGTACTATCCCTAGCCATACCAAATAACTATACCATCCTCAGAGTTGATAGAGGAGAAGCTTGAGGCGGAGGGCTAGCTATCATTGCCAAAGCCAATCTCTCTATGAGAATATCACCTTTGCCTAATATCAACTCTTGTGAAGTTATGTCAATCAAAATACCCACAGCCAACTCTCAAACGCTGAACATCCACCTTTTAAGCAGACCCCTGGCCCTGTTAACACTTTCATTGAAGACCTTTCCACGATTTTATTGGAAAACCTAAAGGGTACCTCCCAAACATTACTGTTAGGAGACCTTAATATAGGCTTTAATGACGCCAATGACCAACATGCCACTGCAGCGGCCAACATCCTGTCAGAACTCGGCTTCACCCAGAGAGGGAATGAACAAACTTATAATAAAGGGAGAAGTCTGGATTGGGTTGCAGATCATAATTGTAATGTCTCCATTACCTCCATCTCACCCCAAATTTGGACAGACCATTACCTTATATCTTTTACACTAGCAAACAAAAGACCCACCCTAAAGGCACCTATTGCCCTTCCCACACTTATGAGAAACAAGAAAAATATTACAGCAGACAAATTACTCCATTGTATCCTGCCCACCCTTAACTCACTACCTGACAACATGGATCCTAGCCTTCTAGTTGAAGAATATAACAAAGCTATGAACACAACTCTTGACAATATCGCCCCGCTAAAACTCAGAAATAGTAAGCCCAAAAGCCACCTCAACAATTGGTTTACTCCCCATCTAAAAAAATCTAAGATTAGACAAAAGAAAATGCAAAACTGCCTGGAAACTTCATCCCACTGTAGAAAACAAACTAAAGGTAACTAAAATTTCATCCCAATACAAGAAGGATATACTCTTGGCCAAACAAGAAACTTACATTACGAGAATCACGCAAGCAAATTCTAGTATGAAGGAACTCTTCACGATTCTAAAAGAATTAGAAAATCTTATCATATCCCAAGACAACTGTGTCAAAGATAAAACATGTGCTCCGATATCCAGCATGCGATAGCCAACAAAGTGGCTAACCTTCAAAACAAGATGGCACTAAAGAAAGCCTTACTAACTGCTACCACACCACCACCCAACAAAACATTTCCACCTAAAATTAAACATGTCACCCAATTTCACTTCTCCAAAGTCTCCATTATAGAGGTTGAAAAAGTTATATTTGGTCTCAAACCATTTAACTGTAAAGATGACCAATGCCCAGCAAAACTTATCCAGGATGCTGCTAGGGATCTAGCACCTTTCATTACCAAACTTATCAATGCTTTCTTTACATCCGGCATGATACCTAGCAATCTTAAGGAATCTTGGGTACTCCAATTTATTAAAAAACAAACGCTAGACCCCTCCATACCGACTAACTACAGGCCCATTACCACAGTGCCATTCCCATTGAAAATCTTAGACAAGGTAGCATATATCCAAATCCAGAACTTCCTAGAACTCAACCAACTCTTAGGCTCTCGTCAATCTGGTTTCTAGCCACTACACAGCACAGAAACTGCTCTCATTGATCTTAAAGCACAAATTGACAAATTAAGAGACAATGGAAAACTTGCATTACTCCTCCTCCTGGACCTGTTGGCTGCTTTCGACTTGGTGGATCACAATGTTTTATGTAGCCACCTGGATTCAGCTGCCCACTTCTCCAGAGAGGCCATAGCTTGGATACAATCCTTCCTCAGTGACCGAGCCATGAGGGTCTTCTCGCCTTCTGCAGCCGCTGACCCTATCTCCATCACTTGCGGGGTGCCCCAGGGTTCATGTGTTTCTCCAACCCTGTATAATATATTCACCAAGCCCCTGTTTGATGAGTTGGACTGTCTGGGTATCACCTACACTAATTGTGCAGATGATACCCAGATCCTCCTACCAAGCCGGTCAGATAGCACAGCGAGTAGAGCGCCCGCTTTTACATCCGTGCAGAGCCTGCTGACGCAGGTTCGAATCCCGGCAGGGCCAAACTCAGCCTTTCATCCTTCCGAGGTCGATAAATGAGCACCACACACTGTGGGAAATAAGCAGCGCTCAGATACCTGAGGGTTCGTAGCGCTATACAAATGCACAAACAAACAAACAAACAAACTTACCGGGGACTACAGCAAGGATTTAGCATTGGTGAATAGCATTTACAGCATCGTTCAGACATGGATGGCCACTCACGGCCTCTGTCTGAACGATGAAAAAACAGAGCTTCTCATCCTAGGATCTAGTGCATCTTTTCCCACTAGACTTGGCACAAACTACTCATCATTCATCATTGATGGGAACCTTATCAAGGTTGCCAGCGAAGTAAAAACATTAGGTCTTTACTTAGACTCCACCTTAACATCCACTAAACAGGTAAACTCCCTAGCTTCCTCGACAGCATACACATGCAAACTAATTAGAGCTGGCAAACACGTCCTCTCATCCAACAGCTGTATGACCTTAGCTAGAGCTCTCATTATATCTAAACTAGATTACTGTAATGCCCTATACATTGGAGCTAATAAATATATTGCTAACAAAATACAGATACTCCAAAACAATGCCCTTAGAGCTGCACTCAGTATCTCTAGGAAAGGACATATTTCTGAAACAAGAAGGAAATACAAGTGGCTATGCACGCTTGAGAAAATCAAACTAAAAACAGCTTCCCTCATCCATAAAAGCCTAAACAACAAAGCACCAAAATATCTAATAGAAGGATTTTCTAGAAAAATATCTACTAGACCTACGAGACTAGTTAACTCCAACTGCCTTCAGGTGCCTCGCTATAAACTATCCACTATTGGGGGCACCAGTTTCCCAGTCAAAGCAGCTCAACTGTGGAACTCACTACCTACCACACTCAGAATGGACCAAACCTTCACCAAATGTAGACCAAACATGATTATATGGCTCCTAGAGAATGCTGATAAATGAACTTGTAGAATGGTGATAAATGAACTTGTAGAACTTGACCACACGTGTAAATAACTGTACATTCCTTCTGTATATTGACTATCTATATTTTTCCTACCACTGCCTACTGTATGCACCCATATACTAATAACTGCTAGATTAGATGTTTTGCCATTACTTTGTAACCAATGTAACATGTGTACTAAGCTGTATGACTTCTTACTGCCTGCGCCCTGATAACCTCAGGTCTGGCGCGCATACTAAATATTAAACAAACTAACAAACAAACAAACAAGAGTACTATATCTGTACTACACAGTACCTCAAAGTTCCGTCATTGCCGCTCTTAAACGTGATCTTCATGTTATTCATGCTCTGTAACAATTACAAATACACTTTACTGAATGCCGCGAGCATGGCTGTGTCAAAACATACTGCATTTTATTCGTAAGGTGGAGAAAGTCATGCCGTGTGCGTCACCACAGCACTTCACGCCGTGAGGTGCTTTCCTCTTCGTTCATATAGCAACATCCGGATCGATAAATTAAAGTACAGTAGTCCCCCCCTCTCTCAGGAAGGTATACAGAGCGCAACTCAAACAGTTTGGAGCGGAACACCACCGCATTCGGAACTTCACCATACTACCTTACAATCCAACTACGCCATCATTCGGATCAATGCTACGGTGCCGTTGAGATCATAAATGTAGTGTCAATTGCGCATTATGACCACCACTCCCTGCAGCCGCAAATATCACTAGCCATTGACAGTGCAGTGCTCTCACTGCGCAGCCTTAAAATATCAATGTGTCTACAGAATTGCACCTTCAATCGGCATCTTTAAACTTCAATTTGCTGCATTGCGCATATACCATTTTTACAGTATCTCAAAGCGAACATTTCCTCCCAGGATAAGCAGTTCTCCTGACAGCTGCCGCAACATGTGCACCATCTGTGTGCACAATCTTCTGGCTGCCTGCATGGGGATCTCTGTGCCACTCCCCTACAGGATTTATACTGCCCATGGGCTACTTCTGAACATTATGCAGACCTGGAAACTACACCATGGCACTGCTCACACATTTTGGCTGGGACGCTTCATTCTGGCACCGCTTTCTTCATTCTGGTGGCCTCTACACTGCACCTGACGGTGTCCAACTCCTTCCTTCATGGTTCATACAGAAATCCTCGTCGCCACTTGTAGTGTCATGGATCAAGCGGTGAGCAGGTAAGCAGGAGGCATGTAGACACTTGTAACTAGAAATATGCAAGTTGCGTTATTGTTTCAGGGTACAAGTAAGAAAGGGAGGTAGGAAGCTATATGAAACACATCCTTTCCAGTTGATCTCCCATCCTGTAATCCCCAACTGACACTCCTGGAACCTTGAGCACACATGAAGGTTCCAGCTGGGTAAACATTCTATTGCTTGCAATGATGTACTACAGCAAGCTCTATACTGCATCACTTTGCACCATGACACCACGGTTGTGGGCTGAGCTGCACTGAAATAAAAACATGACACTAACATGTACTAATTCACCTTATCCATACAACATATCCCCATACCAACAATCAGTGCAAATCAGTTCATGCCGGTAATATAATCTTGGTGTAGATTAATGTGCAAGGTTAGTTTGGAAATGCAATAAATTAAACGTGCAGAATCAAGGTTGCGCTGTGTTTGAATGTAGATGTGACAAATCGAAAATGAGGAATGTTAGATCCATTATGCTAAAGTCATTGGGCCTCATTACGAGGAAGGCGGTAGAGGGTTAACAGCGCCAGTAGTGCTGCCGGCGCCGTTAACCCTCTACCGCTTCATTACGAGGTCTGCTCGCAGGTCCCGCTAAGGATGTCTGGCAAAACCAAGCTTCCTTAGCGGGACCCGCTAGCAGACCAGGATGCTAACCACTGGCCCGTCATTAATGGGCCCGTTATTAGCATCCTCCCCATTCCCATTCGAGCCCTATGGGGGCTCAAATGGGAACAGGGATGTACCAGGTCCGGGTCTCAGGAAATGGAATTACCGAGCCCTCCAAGGTCGGAATGGCCCGGCAATTCCTCATTCCTGGAACCCGGACCCGGTACCCGGTACCCGGTATGGCGATAGCCATGCCGCTAACAGCGGCATGGCTACCTCCATACTCCTAATGAGGCCCATTGTATTGTTTAAAAATCTTTCAGAGGAGGAAAACAGCACAGAGATTTAGCTATTGCTTCTGTTGCTACCATTCTAGGCGATCGGGATGAACACGATCAGAACACATTGGGCTGGCTGAATTTCAAGGGTGGTGGTTTTGAATGAATTACATTTTGCAACACAGAAAAGGCTGGCACTTTTTACATTTCATGTAGGTGCAATATATGTACTGGGCAGGGTTAGTCCGAAGGGTTTAAAAAGGCTTGCAGAAGGGAGGGCTCTCCCTCACTATCTCCGGCTATTGGACTTACAGACTCTCTCTGGCTTCGGGTTCCTGGCTGGCAGCCGTCTCAGAAGAGTTTTGCTGATCCTGGTAGAAGTGTGCAGAAAGGCAGGCCGAGGATCCTGTGTTCTTTTTCCACTTATTAACTTCCATCTGCCTTAGCCCCTACAGTTGTAAAGATACCTCTCCTGTAAGCCATTAAGTGGAAGGCTAAGAGAATGAACTCAAACCCCATTTTGAGATGGCGCACTGTCCCATTTACCTCATTTGCACCACTGCGATGTTTCTAATACTCCCCACTAGAAAGAGATAAAAGACGTTATCTTTTTACTCAAGTGTGAACATCCTTCCGATCATCTGACGATCAATCTTTTCCATTTCTGACCATCAAAGAAACCCCTAGCTGGCAGGCTACCGTCCTTAACTTGCCTACAAAAGATAAACAGGAGCACTCTGCCAGGGTTCGGAGGTTACATAATAAAATGTATCATTATAATCTGAAAATGGCACATTCAAATCCAAATGTGTACATTGAAATAATGTCCAAGATGAATCCCTTTCAATTCATAATGTTCATAAATGTAGAAAACTGCATTTGTTTGTACCTTCCTTATCTCCCTTATCATATCCTAGTTCCTCTTTTCCCTCTAGCCTAACTAAACCACCCTCTGGCCTTAGTCCCTCCACGGGGGACCTTGCTCATATCAACTATATGTATTGAAATTGGGGAACAATTCCATCAATATTGGTTCCACCTTATTAGTAAACCCTAAAAATTATTTCAATACATTTGGATTCCCATTACAAAACAAGGATTCTCAAATGTTCTCATCTGTGTAGATCATCTGTTATTGAGCAAGCTCCTACATCAGAGACTGATTGAGTAGCAGAAACCCAATCTGTGGCCAATGCATTAGGGACCCTTGTCCTTCATCAGGGTGATCTCTATAACTAACATAAAATACATAGAATGCCTTTTTAAAGGCATGGTATGGTAAAAAAATGTATTTAAAAAATAGATAGGCAACATAAAAAGAAAATACTAGCATTCTCTTTTTTAAAACTTCCTATGTAAAATTTTGAGCTATTCAAGCTCAAAATTCGCAAAAGCAAGCACATGGGCGCATCCATTTTGTGAAATGGATGTCCTCCTGTGCTGGCTTTTGCTTTTGCAGCACTAATGAAGGAAAAGCCAGCCAGCTGTAGTAAACAAAAGCTACCGCTGGGTGGCTTTCCCTTCATTAGTGCTGTACGCGGAGGACGGGCACCGGAGACCAGAGCAGGAAAGCTGCAGCTGAATCTCAGTAAGTGCTATTTATTTAATTTAGAAAATAAGCACTAGCTGCAGTTTTTTTTCTAAGTTTTCCAGGCTGGAGGAGCCCGGAAAACTTAGAAATAAAACCGCAGCTTTAAAAATGTTGTATTTATGTTTGTGGTCGCTTTTGAAGTGACCGCAAACATAAATACAACATTATTGTGTTGGAAAACGCTGCGGTTTTTCTTTCCAAGTTTCTCAGGCTCCTCCGGCTCGGAGGAGCCTGAGAAACTCAGAAAGAAAAACCTCCGCGTTTTCCAACACAACCGCGTTGTGTTTCTGCCTGAATCTGCTTTCCCATTTGGGGCTCTTGGGCTGGAGCCCGAGAGCCCCAAATGGGAAAGCAGATTCAGGCAGAAACAACGCAGCATTGCGGAAAACAACCGCGTTGTTTCTGTCTGAATCTGCTTTCCCATTTGGGGCTCTCGGGCTCCCCATGGGGAGCCCGAGAGCCCCAAATGGGAAAGCAGATTTAGGCAGAAACAATGCAGCATTTAGCATTTCCCATTTGGGGCTCTCCGAGAGCCCCAAATGGGAAATCAGCTGTAGGCAGAAACACTACGCGGCATGTAAACACAACTGCGTTGGGAGCACCGGAGACCCAAAGTGATAGCGACAGCAGGCAGAAACACAACGCGGTTGTGTTGGAAAACGCTGCGGTTTTTCTTTCCGAGTTTCTCAGGCTCCTCCGAGTCGGAGGAGCCTGAGAAACTTGGAAAGAAAAACCGCAGCGTTTTCCAACACAATAACGTTGTATTTATGTTTGCGGTCGCTTCAAAAGCGACCGCAAACATAAATACAACGTTTTTAAAGCTGCTGTTTTATTTCTACGTTTTCCGGGCTCCTCCAGCCCGGAAAACTTAGAAAAAAACCGCAGCTAGTGCTTATTTTTAAAAAAAAATAAATAGAATTTACCGAGATTCAGCTGCAGCTTTCCTGCTCTGGTCTCCGGTCCCCGTCCTCCGCGTACAGCACTAATGAAGGGAAAGCCACCCAGAGGTAGCTTTTGTTTACTACAGCTGGCTGGCTTTTCCTACATTAGTGCCGCAAAAGCAAAAGCCAGCACAGGAGGGCATCCATTTCACAAAATGGATGCGCCCATGTGCTTGCTTTTGCGAATTTTGAGCTTGAATAGCTCAAAATTTTACATAGGAAGTTTTAAAAAAGTGAATGCTAGTATTTATTTGTTATGTTGCCTATCTATTTTTTAAATAAAATGTTTTACTAGACCATGCCTTTAATGGGATCTATTTTATACCTTAGAGATACACCTATAGTAAGTAATAAGCAATTGTGGACCTAATTTTTCAGTAACTATGCCTGACACCAAGCAGAGCTAGGAGCGGTGTAACTTTGTAATAAGACAACATATCATGATGTATTTAGTGACCCAACAGATTGTGTGCACAACTATTGATTACACAGAGTAACAATGGCTTTAAAAAAAATATGTTATTGATATAGCTGTCATAAATCAACTTTACAATATATTAACTTAAAAGTAAAACATAAGAATAAAAATAAAATACAATAAACAAATACAACATTAAATTACATTCCTACGTTAAATTCATACATTCTGGGAACCAATTTTAGAGCAAACGTATATAAGCAAGAAGGAAACAAAAGACGTAAGTTATTAAACACTTTGTACAGCACAACATTTACGAGAGCGATCTTGTTCGTATATACACTGACTCTCTTTCAGCATAAAGAGTTGTGCTTGAACATATGGAAATAGCTATTGATGGTCCTTAATCATGCTTGCATTGCTCTCTTTGAGTTTTAAATCGTAAAGAAAGGCAAGTTCTCTTATTCTTGCTAATGTAGAGAAACCAGAATGGATTATCTTTCATAAAATTTCAGAAGTTAATTTGCTGTAAGACCCCATAACAAACTTGAAGTGCGTGGAACGTTGATCGGCCAATGCAACACAATCTGTCAAAAGATGCCTTAATGTTTTTTCCTGATCTTCTCTGTGACAGAAACGGCAAAAATTATCTGAGTTCCTTATTATTTTATGTCGGGTCAACACCTGTCTAGTGGGCCACAAGTTCAATCTCAGACGAATGAAGTCGTTTCTGTGTTCTTTTGATGGTGCTTTCATCAAATACAGCTCTGGCCTAATGTGTTTTTTAATCGCAAATAGTTCAACATCAAAGTCACAATAGTTGTTACATTTTTCCCTGTTGTTAATTGAATCTCTTAAAAAGAGTTTGGTTTTTACCTGCACCAGATTTTGAAAAAGAACTAACAAGGTGACATCTGCAAATGCAAGAGCATGGATTACCAACTTGCGCCATTTTGTGATACATTTGTCTGTAGATGAGAGGACATAGTTTGATAGTATACCCAACACTGTGCAAGTGTTAATAGCTAATAAACACTTTCTGAAAAGGGCCATCAGTTGCCACATTTAGCGAGTGTGCAGAGAGATCAAGCCTATTTCATTGTGTATTAGCACTACTGGAGTAGAGGGAGGTAACTGTAATATGCCATGCCAATATTTCCCCTCAAGGTTAGACCAAAACGTCTCTGGCAGAATGGGTTTAGTTTCCGACACGTAAAGGAGAATCGGAGTAACCTTATGACAGTAGTATGTTATTGCCGGAGCAATGGTAAATTTGCCATATTTGGCTTATATCATTTCGGCTTGATGAATAGAGGTTGTTACTTTGTCTTGTAACATTTGTCTGTATAATTGTCGTCCTCCCTGGCTAGCTATGATGGTGCCCAAATAAGTGTAGTATTGCACAATTTGGAGTCTAATGCCTCTGAGAGTCCAAGAGAAGGGTTTCCTGCTGCGTTTCTTTGTTGAATTGCAGACCATCATTTTTAGTTTTCTCCAAATTTATCATCAGATGATTCTCCTCTGTATATGTTGCCATAGCATCTAAAGGTCTGCAAAGACCCTTGTTTTTTTTTTCTCGAAATGATGATTAGATCATCTGCATAGATCAAAAATGGCACAGGCTTATTGGTCAGTTTGGGGGATCAGTAAGGATGTTCAAGAAAGCTGTGCCCACATCTGAGATGAAAAAATTAAAGAGGGCCGTGGCAAGGGTACAACCTTGCCTCAGCCCTCTAAACATCATTATTGGCACAGACAATCTCCCATCAGCTGTTAATCTTACTTGTATGATGTTGTTAGTGTGAAGATCTTTTATGAGAGACGCGATGTAAGAGGGACATTCTTGTTGAGTCAATTTCTGGAATAATAGTTCCCTAGAAATCGAGTTGAATGCAGCTCGCAGATCGATGAAAGTTATATATAGGGGTTGCTTTATTGAATGATGATGCTCAATAATTGAAGTCAGGGTAAATAAGTTCACACTGGTACCCCTGCTTGTAATAATCCAGTTTGGGAGGGGTCTCTCTTACAGAAAACCAATGTCCACTTATTAAAATCCCTCAAAATAAACCTGGAGAAGAGTTTGCCTTGCGCGTCCAAGAGCGCAATCGGTCTGTAATTACTTGGAACCGAACAATCGCCTTTCTTGAAGATTGGCACAATCACTGATGAACGCCATGATGGAGGGATTACATTGGTTGTTATGATTTGGTTAAAGACGTTACACAAAATTTTTGACCAGAGGATGGAGTTCTGCGTAAACATAAGGTTGCATAATCCATCAGGGCCAGGAGCCAGAGAATTGTTACGTTTATTTATGTATAATAGGATGTCTTCCTCTAGAATAAGTAATCTCTCATAGTTAGAGGACTCAAAGATAGTATCATAGTTGCGACACACTGGTCGCATGTACATGGTGGTAAAGTGTGACACCCAGTAATTTTCATTGATGCCATTCAACTGCACCGGCTTTTGGGCTGCATTGTTTGCAATGTTGATCAAGGACCAGATTTGGGCGTATCTTTCTGAAGAATACTACACAACATGGCCTCCCCGTCTGATTGTAGCAGGTGCATTTGATGCGAGTGGAGGCAGTTTTTTTATTGACAATTGAGTGATCTTATCACTCTATGCTTGTCCAGGCCGTCTGACGTAGCGACAAGCTTCTTCTTTTACGCAACAAAGATTTTTTTTCCTGAACCATAGCATCGAATTCATGTCTAGGTTTATAATGATTGGAAGTTTGTTTGCAGTTGCATCTGATATATGAAGGAAAGATGCATAGTTCTTATTAGCCGCTATGCCATCTAGGTAACAGTTCTCCACGTTATTATGGAATGATGTCAAAGCATGAAAATTCCACGTAAAACGTGTCCGAGCATTGTTATCTATCATAGGTTGTTGAATATTTTCGCAAACAACATCTAGTGACACATGGTTTACATTCCAAATTAAATTCAGCATTTCATGGTCACTATAAGTTTGGGGCAGCACTTTGAAGCTTGTCGGTGCGTCAAAAGTGCCTAGATCGACAAAAGCATAGTCAATTGTTGGTACCCTGTGACCCATTGAACATTAGAAAGCCTCTTTCTTTCATCAGCAAACTCCACCTCATACAAGACATATTGTATTTTGGATTATGTGGTGGCAATAGCTGCAAATTTAAATCACCAGTCAAAATAGTACTAGTTATTTCAGGTGTTTCTATGATGATATTCGTTAGGTTTTCTAGATCGAAAAAGAAGTAATCGTCCGTTATCTCCTTTATCGCCTTCGGGTTACGGTACATGTTAACTATAGCAATCACACCACCGGGATAGATTATCTTTGCCATGAGTAAGTAGGAATTGTGTGCAACCCAGAATGATAAGCGCCAGTTCTTATGATTTTTAATGGCAATTACCAAGACTGAAGATGGTCGACCACGAGCTGAGGACTGCATGTAAAATAATAGTGTGGTCTTCCCATGTTGGTGTTTCAACTAACCAAGTCTCTTGTAATACTATTATGATGTCATGGGCTGCTAGAAAGTCGGCACTGGCACCCAACAAATGGGAGAGCCCACACGTGTTCCAACTTATCAAAGATATGGCATGTGTGTTGTTCTCAAATGTAAATTATGAATTGTGATTGTGAGTTCTCTCATGCATGTCATGATTGTTATCAGTTGATTTTACCTGGATTTGACTTAACACAAAGTCCAACTTACTTCCTAATCTTTGTTCACCATTGGTGTCCACGGTGATAGGGTCACATGCCAAAACAAACCCAAGGTCAAAGATTTCCATGCGGGCCTGCCAAAAGGTGTTTCTGACTAGATTAGATTGAAGCCATATCCTCACAATTAAGGAGTCGTTTTCGTTAACGAATTCAACTTGTTCTATATCTGCTGTTATGATGTCTTGTAGACTGCTCACCTCTTCGCATATGTCCAGAATGCTTGTCCTGTTCATTACATAGGGTGTGAAGGGTACCGTGCGGCATTTAAGAATAAGCCGATGAAACTTGTCCCAGTTCTTTTTTTTACTACTGGGTTCGATGGTTCACACTGCCCCGCCCACTAGAGTTTTGGGGACCATCATTATTGACGACACGCCATTTCTTAGTGGATAAGGCTTCTGGTACGTGTGACAGATTTTGAACATGATTACAAACATCAGAGTTGGTAGCTTCAATCGGAGATTGCTTGATGGCAATGTTGTGTCTTAGATAATTCTCAACTGCCTTGGCAGTTTGCTCTTCCATTGGTTCACTAGTTGCTTGTTGCACTCTATTACTCAAAGAATGTGTAGTGACTTGATCAGGTTTGAATTAATTTGTCTTCCCAACCATATTTTCATGCTCAGGTATTCGATAGTCAGTTAGGATGATGGTAGTAAGTTGACCCCCTCGTGCCACCAAAGAATCCCTGATGGTTTGTCGCAGATGCCCAACCGGACTTGTTGAAGATATGCCACTGGATGATGTAATCTTTCCCACTTCTTGATTATATGACACCAGTTGTGACACCATTTTGTCGTGCCCGTCTGATTTCTGATTTACCACCCAACTGTGAGGGAGATCTCCTAGGTGGTGACTCAGAGGGTTCAAACAGTTATTAGCACTTTCTTTCTGGGCTCGTTGCTTGGCCATTACAGGATGGGCAGTAGTTTGGTGCATTGAGACGTATTGTTTAATTGATCTCTTAATTTGTGCTTGAAAATCAGCCAAAACTGAATGTTGATCTTCATCTTGTGCGTCCGTAATGAGCTTTACATGTTTGGCTGTTGTAGTGGGCAAATGGGGTTTGCCTAATCTTATATGGGGAGTGTCTGAGACCTTCTTGGTCTCGTTTGATAGCGGGATGGAAGCTGTTAGGTCATTTAGGGTTGGATAATCCTCAACCTCACTGGCCTGGGAGACTCCATCATTGTTTACTTATTTTGTAGGTGTTTGCATTTTAAGTTTTGTCAGTCGTGCTTTGGGGTCAGATTTATTTTGAGGAGCCAATCGCTTAATCAACTGTTTAATGTGGCTCAAACTCTTAATGGCAACACTTTTAGATTTTTTGATTAGGCCAGAAGACACTGCACTTTTCCCTTCGCCACTTTGGGATTAAAAAGGTTATACGAGATCTTCGGTTCCATATTCTCATTACTCCACATGGGGGTGTGATTGTAGTACTGGGAATGTTGGACAAATCGTCTCCTGAAGTCGCTATCTGTTTTAAGCTACTAGATGGTGTTAAAACAGGAGAAATGTGGATTCTGTTTTGATGCTCATTCATACAATTAGATTTGACCGGTTGAAGCAACTCACTCTCTGTGATATGGACCGCATGCACTCCAATTATAAACCCGATTCCAGGCACCGCAGTTTTACTAAATTCTGGGAGCCTCGAGCCATTGGTTTGATTGTTACAGTATACTGAAAGAGCAGGATCGAATTAATTTTTTTGTGCACTCAATGTGTCTCCACCTAAGGAGAGGCGTGTCTTTTGGCTCATCATGTCATGCATCCACACCACAAGTTGATCAATTTGCTTAGCTTGCTCGGTTAATTTAAAATCTAACGTTTCAAACGGTTTGGTTAAAGTAACTATTGTCATGTTCATAGCGTTGAGTGTCATTTCAAGCAAAACATTTTGCGGTTGTGCAGGTGGAGATGTATTTGGTTAACAAGCATCACTATATCTCCGTGAAGCAGATCTATTAGCAATTGGACTAGGAGAAAGCATATGAACAGAGTGAACAGAGTTGTCAAACAAACTCAGTGACTGATACAAACTATTGACTTCAGAGGTTAATATAGAGGATGAGGCAATTAAAGAGATATTTTAACAGTATTACTGCTAGCGGCAATTTGGTGCACAGAATGTACAGATGCCATATTAGATATTGAGCCATGTACTTCTTTCAATGACAAGTTCAATGAAGTAGCATATGAGAGCAGGAGAAACATTATGTGTGCAGCTAAACTGCAACTGAAGAATCCTGTGAATAAACCATACAACTTGATCTCTTCTGCAACTGTCCACAGCCTGGCCTCTACAGCATGCAGCATTATCCTCCAATGCTACATTCTGGTGATTACATGTTAAAAACTCTGCTGTGGAGGCAACAGAACATCTTCAAGCACTCACTGCCCCAAACATAAGGGGAAAGAAGGTATATCTTCACCTGCAGCCCAGCTGCCACGCTTCTACATTGGCCTGTGTATGTAGCAGAATCTTGTAAGGTAGAACCATTCAGTAGTGGTGTTGATCCCCACACAGTTCAAGAGAATCTAAAGAGAGGTTTGCCCTGCTGCACCACAGGACTACTAACATGATGGACAGTGGGGAAGAGGAGGAAGGGGGAGCATATGTTATGCTCTCAATTCATGAGCCATGCTTAGGTCCAATTTACAAGTCATGCTTAAGCCCAATCTATTTGCCTTGCCTAGCACTCCACATTATGCGTGGGAAATGCAGTAGTCATTTGATCTTCTTGGACCACCCCTTTATCAATGAGGGCAGTGCCATTCTGCATAAATTTGCTTGCCCGCTTTTGACATAGTTTAAATCCACTCAATATTCGCTACACATGCTTGTGTGTCTTCAGATCCGTAGGACTGAGTGCACGCCCAGGCATCTTTCAACGCTGAATGCTCTCAGGAACATGTCTTTTTCTTCTGGGTTTCACATGTCAGTCCCATTTGCTGCTTGGATTTAATGCCTTTTGTTTTACAGACCACCTTCCCATTCAAGGAAAGTTCCCTGATGCATGTCTTATGGCTAGCCACTGTGAGGCCTGATGGACCTGGACACCTTTTGTCACGCTTCTTGGCATTAATAAAGACACAGCGTGCACTAGTGGTTTGATGTGTAAAGAATTGCATTCACTCAGTGGTAGCCTACCCCTCAATGAATAGTCATAGGCTGGTTGTATGATGGAATGCTACTTTATTGATTCTCATAAAGTAATCCCCATCGAATGTTACTTTATTGATTTTCATAAAGTAATCCCCATCGAATGTTACTTTATTGATTTTCATAAAGTAATCCCCATCGCAGACCCCCGGCTGGTGTGCATAGCACATGACTTGCTCAGAGAATGACGCGTGAGCAGCGTGGCTCCACGCGCGCTCCATTCTGCTCCTCGCTCTCTCCTCGCTCCATGTCTTCCCATCCTCCAATCTGCTCCACGAGCAGCGTGCATCGTGATGTGGAATGGAGCACGCAAATAGGCTGGAGCGCGCCACAACACACTGCCTTGTGAATCCTTACTGTCAGTTGCCTTCTGTCATCGCTGCTTCATGTTTTTTACTCTGGCCTGATCTAACTAATACCCCTGACTGCTCTTTAATGCATTTCCTTCATTGTTCCCAATATGTCGTGCTACATTGATATTTATCTTTCTCTTTTTATGCCTCTTTCACACAAACATACCAGGTGACCCATGCCCGTGATTCAGACCTCTCTGCTAATGACTTGCCTAGTGTTGTTGCATGAGTATAAAGACCAGTAGGGCTCATGTGTCTTCCAAATGCATGCAATTAATTCCATTGGCAACTTCCCGGGCAATCGATGTTACATTGTGTCCCGTTTCATCTGTGCACATCCTGCCTATTTCACAGCACTAGTTAAATGTAAGCCGCGAGCACTAAATTGTTGTTACTCTCAGCCCTTGACTGCATTCTTGTGTGCCCACACTGCCAAAACAGCCTAGTCTAACGTATGCCTTGCTTATTTAGCTATTGATACTCTTGCCTATGACTGTATGTGCCCACACTGCCAATTCAGCCTAGTCAAACATATGCTCTGATAGTTGCTGCTGCCTTAGGTCCCCTCACTTCACGTCTATGTACCCACCTGATCATGCCTGCCGCTCAGTACATATTTAATTAAATGCACGCTAGTACACCTTCAGACGTGACTATAGTCGAGCCTCACCCCTGATTCTCACTACAAGCTACCAGCTTGTTGGGACCCACTGCCTTTATAATTATCGTTTCAGCTAAACTGCCTCACAGTGATATTGCACTTCAACTCGGCAACAGTACCCAAGCCTTGGTGAGACTTGCTATTATGCCCCGGCCTCTACTAATGAATCCTTCCTACAGACCGCTCCGCCCCAAGCTACCTGCACTAGCTTTTATCACCACACTCTACCTTACACTCCACATAGCCTCCTGGCACAACTCTTGTATCGCACCAGTATCACCTAACTGTTGCTATCACAATACCACAACCATGGCTAGCACCCCCCAATACCAATCCATATCTGAATAACCCTGCCTCATGGCTCCAACACTTTGCCTCCAAACCCAATGCCAACCAACCTTGCCCACTTTCCTAAGAAACACTAGGCTGGGTTCCAGACTCCAACCATGCCTCTCGCCACCACACGAAACTCCGTCAGAACAAACACCCTCAGTCAGCCACTAGGTCTGCCTCCCCGCCTCTCATTCCAACTCCTACCCCCCAAGCCGTCTCTGCTGCTACCAATACTATTAAAGGCGCACTAATCAATGCCAGATCCATTACAGCCCACGCACTAGACGTAGCCGATATTATCCTTGCCCGCAACCTTGACTTCCTGGCTGTCACTGAATCCTCGATCCATGCGGCCTCAGGGCCTTTACTCTCACTTGTCATCCCCACTGATTATAACATCATCAGACATGACCGTAATATCAATCAGTCCAATGGTGGTGGCATTGCCATTATCCACAAAAACTCCCTAAACTTCCACCTCTCCGCAGTGCACCACTTCTCCTCGATGGAAGTGCTAACCGCCAAACTTGCCCTCACCCCTAACCGTTCGATCACACTACACTTACTATACAGGCCTCCAGGACCTTTATCTACCTTCTCTGAAGACCTATCCAACATTCTGCTAGACAACACCAAAAATGGCTCCCACATTATCGTATTAGGTGACTTTAACTTGGGGTTTGCTGACCCTAGTGACTCTGCTTCCTTGTCAATTGACAATCTGCTCACAAACACTGGCTTTACTCAACATATTAACAAACCTACCCACCTTAAGGGGAGAACCCTTGACTGGATAGCCGACCTCAACTGCGAAATTAACATTGAATCCAACCAACCTTGTGTGTGGACTGACCACCACTTAATCACCTTTAACTTTCTCGCTAAAATAATCAGTCCCACTCCTGATGTTGCACCTGCAATTCTCACCAGAAATAAGCGTGACATAGCCTGCGCCAAACTCCTCCCGCTCATTCTTCCAGCCAGGGCCGGTCTTACACCAGATTGCACCCCAGGTGGGAAGCATTATTGGCGCCCCCCCAAAATGACAACATAAAATTGTATATATGATAGGTTATTTATAGCGCGCTTAATACCCAGAGGTTTCTAAGTGCGGACCCGGGGATCAAACCTGTGTCACTCTGTGTCACCTTGGCAAGGCAAGCACATTGACCCTGAGCCATCCTCCCGAGACAAGGGTGTTTGTATGTTACAAATGTTGCAAATAGGACACTCGATAAAGAACTAGCTCTATATAAAAAGAATATCATTACTGCTTTAGTGACACTTCCCCACTGAACACCCTGCTCTCGTACAAGGCTGTGTCACCCCACTATAGAATAGAGGCACCCACACCATAGATTGGTGGAGATCACTCTACTCAAGCAGACCAGGCTGAAGATGTGCAGGGGCCCATTTTAACATGATGGTTAGGGGCTTCTTCATTAGAGAGAAAACAGTCTGAAGCACCCATGGGGTGCTTTATGCATACATTACAATGGCGACAAAGATACATTAAATAGCTGCCGATTATCACGAAACGGCCAGGCGCCAGGGAGCTTAAACACAAAATGCCCACTGAAGAGCTCTAAAGTATTCTTTGTCAGCAAATGGCTGACGTGGAGTTGCCTGTGTTAGAAAGTAATGATGGAAGAGTGTTGAAGGATGGGTCCTTATTGTACTAAAGGGAGGCTGATGTGCATAGTGTGAACTGGTTATACTGTCCGGGGTGGGGGGGCACCCCAAATCCAGAGGAAAGCCATTTCGGAAAATAATTGCTGCAAGTGTTTATCACAGCTTTCGGGCGTTGCGGAGGACAAGAAGAAGTGAGGTAATGGGGAACCCATTTAGAGGTGTGGTAATTAGAAACTTAATTTGACACCCACCTATTGGAGGCAGTAAAAGTTGCATGAATTCTGCATGGAAGAGCGATGGGGGCCAACCAGTGACACTGAGCCTCATTACAACCTGTCAGGTTTGGACCGCGGTGATTCCGTGACGGCGGTAACAAAGTTTCCGTGTCCGCAAGGTTGCGGAAAGACCGTCCGATTACGTGCTGTCCGTCGCGCGCACCACACGGATGCGGAAACGTTGTTACCGCCATCACGGAAAAAGCCACGGAAATGGACATAGCGCTGCCACAAGTAGCGCAAAAACCGTGTCCGCCTCCGTCACCATGGACATGGAACTGGAAATACCATGATCGCCAAAACAGGAAACAGAGAGGCGGCCATCATATAAAGCACAATCCATTGCCATCCAGAGTCAGCATAAGCAGAATCCAGACTGTGAGAAGGCAAAAGGGGCCACCAGCATGTCTACCAGGATTCCAGCTCAGAGGCAGCGCAAACAGCGCTTTAGTGAGGCGGAGGTAACTGTTCTGGTGGAGCATATAGTGGAGCATGCAGAGATGCTGTTCAGTGCCGATCAACGGCATGCCACATAGCAGCGGAGGAAGAAAGTGTGGGCGGAAGCAGCACGCAAGTGCACTGCTGTCGGCGTGACTGTGAGGAGCGTCAAGGACTGCCACAAGCGGTGTGACGACCTCAGGCTGAGGGTTCGGAACCTGATATCCACACACCGGCAACGCAGCAGTGGGACAGGTGGAGGACCCCCTTCCCCACTGAGGCTGCAAGCATGGGAAGAGCATTGCAGCAGTGTCCTCCACCTTGAGGGCATCCATGGGATCGGGGAGGCTGAGGCAGGAGTGAGCCCACCTGCAGATGCTGGTAAGTGGTGAAACATGAATACCACATGAGAATATGTTGATGGCATGACTGGGCTAACAACCCCGCCCCCGCAAGGAGTGCATGACTGGCCCAAAGGACCAATTAACAGCCCCCCCCCTAAGCAGTGCATGACTGGGCCAAAGGACCCATCATGATCTGTATGGCAACCAATATCACAACAATGCATACACCCATCAATCAGATGCATGTAACTAACACTATTGAATGATCAACCTGTCTGATGCATGTGATGCACCCATCAGCCACCACCACAACACTAATTGCATGTCCTCTGTGTCCCCACAGCCGCGTCAAGTGACAGTGATACTGCACAACAGGCCAGGCAATCTGCACCGGCACGTGTCCAAGTCACCGCCCCTGCAGAAGAGGATGCTGCCAGCAGTTCGCCATCTCTGCCCCCAGTACCAGCTGCAACAAATGTGCTGCCCACCACCAGCAACATCCCCAGCGTCTCCACGCTGCCTGAGTTAACACAGGTGCCACGGGAACCCATCGTGCCCACCCAAAACAACACAGAAGGCAGCTGCACTGCAGAGGAGGCGGCCTGTAGTGACAACAGTGCCCCCGGCAGAGCACTCCGATACTGGGCCACAGGGGGAGATGCCCAAATTTGATGACCTGGGATCCTTCCATCAGCTGGAGTTTAGTCCCACATCACTCCGAAGTCCCATGAGGTCACCCACCCCATCTATGGAGAGCTTAATTCCCGCATGCAGCGGATGGAGGAGCAGCAGGCTACCCTCACCCAGCTGGTGGAGAGGCAGCTCGAGGAATCTAGGCTGCAGAGGGAGTGCTACAGCATGTCAGTGCGTCGCCTATCAAGGTCCATTGGACGCTTTGCCAGCACTATTATCACCCTGGCACGCCATGTGCGGAGGGTAATGACAACATCTCCAGGCTCATAGAGTCCATGTTGATTGGGCAACAGGCAAATATTGCACGTATGCCATCTATACGTGATTCTGTGCCATCCAATCCCACCACCCCATCCAGCTCCACTACCGCCAGTCTAAGGAGGCGCTCCAGTCGACTAACGGGGCTCTCGGGCAAGGATGCACAGGCACAGAAGCGCACACGGAAGTGATGGCATGTGTGTGGGGCACTGCAGGACACACGTGGACTTGAAGTGTGTGAGGGGTGGGTACGTTTGTGTGGTGGGGGAGGTTGTTTTGGGTGTTTGAACGTTGGGGCCTGGGTGGGGGTGGGTACGTTTGGGTGGTGGTGGAGGTTGTTTTGGGTGTTTGAACATTAGGGCCTGGGTGGGGGTGGGTACGTTTGGGTGGTGGGTGGGCACGGGTGTACAGCTTCCCTAACCATTGCACCTCCTTCCCTGTTGTTAATTCATCAATATATCATCATTTGAAATCAAAACATACATGTGTGGACATCTATCATTTCATTTGCAGTACAACAAATCAAATCTTTTATTGTCATCACCATGTCATGCATTGCTGTGAATGTGCTGTGTCTCAAAAGTAAATGCGAATCAGTTCATCCTGTGCTCTTTGGCCATCAAGTGGACCCCCAGGGGGAGTTGGTGCCATCCCATCCCCATCCCCATCTCCATCTCCATCCCCATCCCCATCCCCATCTCCATCTCCATCCCCATCTTCTTCATCTGCGCCTGGGGGCATTGGGATGTTCCTGCGCAGGCAGAGATTGTGCATCATGGCACATACAAGCGTGATTTTACCCGTCTTCACTGGGCTGTACAGCAGTGATCCGCCAGATCTGCTCAAACAGCGGAACCGGGCCTTCAGAAATCCGAATGTCCTCTCAATCATTCCACGTGTGCAGACATGTGCCCTATTGTACGCCTCTTCATGCCTGTTCCTTGGTCTCCGTACAGGTGTCATCATCCATGGCGTGAGTGCATATCCAGCATGGTTTATAGTCATAATGTCGAAAAAAAAATGTCGACAAACAAAAATGTCGAAAAATAAATGTAGAAAACAATAATGTCGACATCCTATACATATAATGTAAAAAGTCATTTTTTAGAAAAAAAAATGTCGACAAAAAAATGTCAACACTATCAACACCTCACCCAACACCCCCCTGCCACTCCCCCACACACCCCCCACCACCCTCTCACCCCTAGTACTCAACACATTCTAATTATATATTTATTTATTTATTTTTTCAATAAATAAATAAACAAAAAGAGTATCATTTACTATGGGGGTGTCCCCCCCACCACCCCACACCCCCCACCACCCTCTCACCCCTCATTCTCAACACATAGTAATTATATATTTATTTATTTATTCAATAATTAAATAAATAAAAAGAGCATCATTTACTATGGGGGTGTCCCCCCAACCCCCCTCACCCAACACCCCCTGCCACCCCCCCCACACCCTCCCACCACCCTCTCACCCCTAGTACTCAACACATTCTAATTATATATTTATTTATTTATTTATTTTTTCAATAAATAAATAAACAAAAAGAGTATCATTTATTATGGGGGTGTCCCCCCACCCCCCCACACCCCCCACCACCCTCTCACCCCTCATTCTCAACACATAGTAATTATATATTTATTTATTTATTTATTTATTTATTTGTTCATTCAATAATTAAATAAATAAAAAGAGTATCATTTACTATGGGGGTGTCCCCCCCACCCCCCCACACCCCCCACCACCCTCTCACCCCTCATACTCAACACATTTTAGTTATATATATATATTTATTTATTTTTTAATACAATAAATAGAAAATTTCGAAAAAATATTGAAAAAATGTCGACATTTTTGTTTGTCGACATTATTTTTTTCGACATTTATTTTTCGAAATTTTGACTGTCGACATTTTTACTGTCGAAATTATGACTGACCACCATCCAGCATCACCTACATGGGATGTAGATGGGGGGACATGTCAGTGTTTGTTGTATCATGTCTTAATCTGATGCTGTGCTATTTTGTATCATTGTTCATTCATGCGTGTGTGCCATGCAGTGGTTGGAATTGTTTATCGGCCATCACAGTGGATGTAGCCAAATGGGTATTGACCTCCACATTTACGTGCATGTGTACTCTGCCCTGCGGGTGACATTTGATTGTGAGTATGGCATAGTGCAGTGATGTGCACACATGGCAGAGTCATTCCACTGTAATGAAGTAGTTAATGCAGGACGTCTCATTTACAGCATCATGTGCATTGGGAGGGCAGTGTTCCATTTGTGGGTGGGTGGGTGTTTGCAGTGGCACAAGGCGTATGGGACAGTGACAGTATCGGCTGTGTGTGTCATGTGGCAGGGTGTGTACAGGGCACAGTCATTCCGAGGTTGGAGGTAAGGGATTACCGGCGCCTGTAAGGGCACCGATGGCGGTAATCCCTTACCTCCGTATTCCGAGTTCCCTTTGCGGGTCCCTCTTTACCTCCTGCTTTTAGCAGGAGTAAATTACGGGACCCGCAAAGTGACCTTGGAGTAAATTACGGCACCGTAATTTACGGTGCCGTAATTACCTCCTTCCCCATTCCCATTGAGCCCTATGGGGGCAGAAATGGGGATGGGGCAGGGCTATGGTGAATGGGGAATTACCGGTCCATCCAACCTTGGAATGGACCAGTAATTACTCCATTCACCATGCCGGTATTTCATGGAGTAAATAGCTCCATGGTTGCCAACCATGGAGCTATTTACTCCATGGTGTAGTCCTAACTCGGAATGAGGGCCATTGTGTTTACCTGTCATGTCTTCCTTTGTGATGTTTGGGATCCGCTGTCTATTTGGTTGATGGCAGGGGGGGTGATGCATGTGCGGTCACAGAGGCACACTCACATTGCTCATTGGCCTGGAGACACACACACCACTTCAACAGGGTCGGAGCATTGTCAGCTGTACTCACCTAATAGCCATGTGTTTTGTCCAGCATAGCGTTCCATGTACCGTGGCAACGTGGAATTCCGCAGTACCATTGAGTCATGGGTTGAGCCTGGGAAATGGGCGCATCAGTGTGTTATCAGTAGCGTGGCATCACATACCATCTGTACATTCAAGGAGTGATACTGTTTCCTATTGCGGAACACCATCTCAATTGCACGTGGTACTGTCAGCTCAATGTGGGTGCAGTCAACAGCACCTATGTAATTTGGCACGCCTGCTATGGCATGGAAGGCCAACTTGGTGGCAATGACCTCAGGGAGGGTACGGTGTAGGGCTATGTGTTCCGACACATGGCGCAACAGGGCATCCAGTACCTGTACCAGGATTTTTGAAAAACAGGCTTGTGATATGCCGTGAAGCTCACCGACCGTGTGTTGATAGGTGCCAGTGCCAAGGAAATGCAGCACAGACACAACCTTCAGGAGGGGGGATGGTGGTGGGGGTGTCTATGTGGCTGCTGATGTTGTCCTCAATCATGGCAGTGATGTACAGGATTGTTGGACGGTCCAGCTGGTATAGTGTGTGGATCTGTCCTGGGGTAAGGTTCCAGGCATGAGGCCCTGATGCGTTGTATTTCAGGCTGCCTGCGGGGTTGTGCTGGCTGGACAATGGGGTTTGCCATAGGTGCAGGGTTGGCTGGTTGGTGCCTGCGCCTCCTCCGCCTCCTCCTCTGCAGCATTACTGCCATCATGTGCAGTGCTGCCTGTTGGTTGAGTAGGCCCAGTCCAAGTGCAACTAGAGCTGCTGCCTGCATGGTTTTGTGTTGTGTTGGGCTGGGTGTGGCCCTCATGTAGGCTCCCAGTGTGCTGCTGGGTCCAGCTGGGCTGATTTGGTGCACCTGTGCCCTGATTCAGTTCAGCAGGCACTGTTTAACGTCATGTTCGCATTGGCGGCGGTACCGCCACCGTGATCACGGTTTTAACGCCATTTTTCTGGCGGTGTTTCCGTGTCCGCGCTAGTTGTGATGCTCGCGGTGTTTCGTATTGCCGGTAACGGAGGGGTTTCCGTGCAGGTGGACTTTACGGGACCCTTAACTCCGCGGTGGCAGTTGGGGGAGGTTCTATTTCCGGGGCCGTGGGTCATGATTGGGGGGACGCGGAAACGGTGCCAGTATGGTTATACCGGCAGCGTTAATTCCGGACCGGAGCACTTGTATTGAGGCCAACTGTCTTTTTCTGGTGTCATGTTAAACAACACCAAGGAATACCATCATTCAGATGCACCTCCCGGGGTAAAGAGGGGCAACGATAATCCAAGCAAGGCAATTGCAGTAATGATGTGTTGTACTAGTACACCCAAAACTTATAGTGCAAATGTTTATTGTGTGATGACATTTCATGCAGAGCAAACTATGATCATAAAGCATCTCTTTACCGAAAGGGCCCGGGAATCAGAATGAAATGTTTTGGTTGCACCATTGCTTTTTCCTTTTTAAGAGCTGTGTGTGATGCTAATGCTTCGTTCGTTCTACTTCACATTAAACCTAGGCGCCGCCAAAGACTTTCCAAGGAAGCCTTAGCCAAGCCCCTACTTGGAGGGGGCTGATCGAACCCCATGCCAAAACCAAAGCCTCATCCACAGCTGCCTCAGTGCCGTGCTGCAAAGTCAGACAGCCGCCACCACAGGTACACGACTACAGACTCCGAGCGGGCGCCCAACAAACCTCAGAGAGGCAGAAGCAGCCACGTGTCTTGGAATACCCAAGGCGGGATAAGTGGGTGGCTGTGAGGGCGTTCTCAAGTGAGATTCCAACTGAGTGCTGTGCCCTGTGCCTGCTCGCTCAGCAACCCTCCCGTCCTACTGAAGGACATCAACCCAGTGACTTCCCTTTCTGCAGTGGCGTGCTAGTCTTGAAGGGGAGCTCATTGCAGCATCGCCACTGGACGCTGCCCCCACTGTGAGGACATCACACTGGTTGTTGCCACCACTGTGGTGCAATTGCATGGAGCACTGCCCTGGGTGAAATAAGCCAGAATCTTCCCTTATATTGATGAATATCTTATATGAAGAAATGCACTTACATTGCTGGCACCATGCAAGTACCTGCCCTTTGTGACATTATTACACTGGCAACAACAGAATGTAGGCTACCTGTGAATAATCTAAGGAAACACAACGCATAGCAAATCATGTATGAATAAACACCCAGAGACCCACTGGGAAAGAAAACTGCAGAGAGGGTTGAGGGCCACACAGAAAAGAGATGAAGTTATAAAAGGGGCATTTTTGATTTTATTACAGCTCAACTAAAGATAAAAATGCAGGCAGCTTTTCCTCCACTCGCCTCTGAAACTATCCTTTTAATACTATGAATCAGTGGCTGATAGTTCCCCCACACAAACTTGCTTAAGAAAACCTAAAAAACGTGCTGGAAAGTATCACGTTTGATAATGTAAGAGGCAGGGGCACACTTCACTTGACACCAGACCAGAGGATGCAGAGGTTATTAATTAAAGTAGCTGCACAATGCCAGGCTCTGCATTACAGGGTTTGGGGAGCAACAATTGGCGACAGGGCTAGTGTGCTCACTCAGTGGCAGGCTCTGCATGCAAAAGGCCAAGGGAATGATTGCGGGCGGGCCTGTGCCATATTACAATACGAAAGCCAGCAGGGGTTGTTCCAGCCAGATAATCGTGGTCAAATGTAACCGTAAATCTTACTTACCAATAATATTGGTTAACACTGTAGTGTCAAATGTCAATCTTTGCAGCATGGCAGGCGGCTTCTCCCTGCTTGGCCTCCTCTTGAGTTCTGGCCTCGGAGCCTGCTGGCTGTCTGGCCTGCCTCCTGTAGCTCCTGCCTGGGAGGCTGGGCCTTGATGATCCTCCGAGCCCGATCAGCAATGATGATGGGCAATTAAAAGACTGTCCGACTTTGCAAAGTTAACATATTACACACAGCAGGTCACAGAGTGACAGCCCAGGCCAGGGCAGGCAGTCACTGCTAGCCCAATCAGTCAATCCCCCTGTCAAAGCTGAGGGAGGGCATGTGCGGTCAGGCCTGTGCGCCCGGGGAAGCGAAAGCAACAAATGTTGCTTTTGCATCATAAAATCAATGTGTGCCTGCCGTTGCTGGCCTGGACAGCAGCAGGAGCACCGTGAGCGCTGCACGCATGCAGACTGTTCAGTTAGACTGAGTCCGATGAGGTGCTGTTAATGAAATGAAACGTACACACTACAGTGACTACACTTATACAGTTTTAATTTAACTAATTTTGTTTTTTAAATAACTTAATTTATAAATGAGATTAAATGATGCAGTAGCATTCTGAACTCTCGGCCCCATAAAGGCTGGAACGCCAGGCAGCCGCCTGTACTGCCTGATACAAAGACCGGCCCTGCTTCCAGCCCTTAATGAACAGGCTCGATCTTGTACCGATCCCACTGTCATGGTTGACACCTTCAACCACACTATGTTAAAAGCTCTTGACCTTATCGCTCCATCTAAACTGAGAAAACCTAAACCTCGTGCTCAGTTGAACTCCTGGTTTACACCACAGCTCAGAATCCTACGAAAAAAATAAACGTACCGCCGAATCACATTGGAAAAACAACCCCACTGAAGCCAATAAAACTAGTGTTATTCTAGCTACACTTAATTACAAGGAAGCCATACTCCAGGCAAAAAAGATACGTACAATAAACAAATTGAACAAGCCAAATCTAACTCAAAAGAACTGTTTAAAATACTGAAAGAATTGGAAACCCCTGACTCTGCACCGGACACTTGTACCAAAGATAGCACTTGGTGCACCAACATTCAAAACGCACTCCTTGGCAAAATCGACTCCCTCCAAGCGAATATCAACGGTAAACATACTAGTCTTCAATTTAACCCACAACCTAACATACAACCTAAAATCAACCCCCCCCCCCTAAATCACTAACACCCTTCAGTTTCTCTTCCCTCACCATCGCTGAAGTGGAAAAGATCATCATCAGCCTCAAACCTTCCAATTGCCAGGGCGACCTGTGCCCTGCATCCATCATCAAGGAGGCAGGCCACGAGCTAGCCCCCTTCATTACCTCATTCATTAACTCATCCTTTAGCACAGGGTCGTAACAGGCAATCTGAAGGATGCCTGGGTTATCCCGCTGTTAAAAAAACCCTCATTGGACCCCAATATTCCTACCAACTACAGGCCCATCACAACGGTGCCATTTTTACTAAAAATCCCCGACCGAGCCGCCTACTTACAGATCCAAGAATTCCTTGAATCTAACAAACTTCTGGGACTAAGGCAATCAGGGTTCTGACCACATCACAGCATGGAAATGGATCTCATTGACCTCAAGAGCCAGATGGAAGACCTTAGAGACAAGGGTAAACTTGCCCTATTACTCCTCCTTGATCTATCTGCGGCATTCAATCTCGTCAATCACAAAATATTGTGTCGACACCTTAAACAAGTGGCACACTTCTCAGATAAAGCCACAGCTTGGATCAGTTCTTTCCTGGACAATAGATCAATAGGGGTCTTCTCCCCTTCTGCGGCAGCCTCTCCCTCACCGGTCACTTGCGGGGTACCACAAGGTTCTTGTGTGTCCCCTACCCTATACACGTTTTTACAAAACCTTTATTCGATATCTTGGATTATCTGGGTGTCACCTACAGCAATTACGCCGATGACACACATATACTCATCCCCATCTCAGGAGACCACGCTTCCGACTCCCTCTCTGTAAATGCCATATGCTTAGTCATCCAAGCCTGGGTGGCGCAGCACAGACTCTGTCTTAATGACGAAAAGACAGAGCTCCTCATCATTGGCTCCCCCCAAAAACTAACCAAACTTGACCCTGCTTTTAAATCTTTCACGATTGATGGTAATACTATCAAAGTCTCTAAAGACACAAAACTCTAGGGATTTACATCGATTCCACCTTATCCTTGGTCAGACAAACCAACGCTGTTGCATCTGCAGCCGCTTACACGTGTAAGCTCATCACAGCCAGCCGCCCTTTCCTATCACCCGCTAACTGTATCACATTTGCCAGGACACTTGGGCTTTCCAAAATTGATTACTGCAATGCACTCTACTTGGGCACCAACATGGGTAACCTAAGTAAGCTACAAATTATCCAAAATAATGGGATCAGAGCAGCTTTCAACATCCCTAGGAACCAACACATCTCAGATACCAGACGTAACCTACGCTGGCTCTCAGTCCCACAACGAATCTCCCTGAAAACTCTCACGCTGACCCATAAATGCCTCGCCAACCAAACACCCTGCTACCTAGCTAACAGATTCACCCCCACATAACCCCAACAGGCCCCTCAGATCCGCCCAGACCAACTCACTCTCCATACCTCGTTTCAACCTTCAGAGATCAGGTGGCATCAGTTTCCCAGTACTGGCTGCTAAACTCTGGAACGAACTCCCCAACCTGCTAAGAGCGGAACCTTCCTTCCATAGATCTTGGGCAGATAACCAGAGCCTGGCTATTTGCCCAAGATTCACCCCATACACTGACCAAGCTCCCCCCCTGCAATAACCGCTAGCCTCTCCACTGATTTAGCTGCTCGCGCTCTGTTGCTTAGTCCACAATGTGCCTTACGGATACAAATATAAACTGTACTGTATTGTACTATGCCTTCATATCTGTATCATATGTATATAATTGTAATTTACCGTCTCGTACATTTCTTGTAACATGACTACTATGTTGTATTAAGTTATGCGCCTGGTTGCCCCTGGGCCTGGTGCGCTTTACAAATAAACAAAATACAAATACAAATCGTCATCAGCACTCCATAGTGTTGCTTTACCCAAATGCTACAACAATTGTTTGCTGGAACACAATTATTTTATACTTTTAATTATGCCTCCTTACTTAGCCATCTAGGCACCTTACAACGTGTCCACATACGTGTTGCCTCCTCAGTTTGGTCAACAAGGCATAAACACACCCTAGCACCATTGTTAATTACAATAATGCATAGGATGTATGCATTGTTTTACAGACACTCTCCTCTAAGCCAGTACATTGCGGGATCCATCAGGGATATTAAAAAGTGTGCAGACCTTTTTTTTATTCACCCTTCTTCAGACCATTACCTGGCAGGACCTTTCCAGGATATTACAGAGTGGTCAACACATTTATTTTAGATGCCCTCCATCAGGCCATTGCCTGGCAGGACCCTACATGGATAGTGCAAAGTGGTGCACACATTTCATTTTAGACACTATCTTTCAGACCATTACCTCGAGGGACCATTCAGGGATAGTACAAACTGGTATACACATTTATTTTAGATATTTAATATCATCCTTCTCTACCCTCTCCATAGAGAATCAAATTGCATTAGGTTAGGGCATGGGCTATGCCTTGTCTAGCGGGCACACCTTTGTTTAGATCTAATAGTTCCCTTCATGCCCCTTTCCCACTTTGGCCCTTCCCCATTTGCAGGGCCATAGAGTGTTTACTTGCTACATTTAATGTATGTTATGCCTTTATAGTTTCTCCCAGTTAACATGGGTGAAGTCCCTTGTTCACGCCACCACTCTTGGTAGGATTCCCAATGACTTCTGGAATCCCCATGTGCATGTTGAGCATTTGCTCCAAACACACAGGAAGTCTCAATGTGTCATCTCCAATTATGAATGGGATGGTGTCTTCCTTTACCCGGCGTATGTCTTGTGCAATGAATTGTGTCCTGAATGAGAGCATGCTTAAATGACATAGAGTGAGGGATGTCACAAATGAGATGATTTATGGAATCCAGGACATGTTAGATGTATTTGTGTTCCATGAGTGTCAGTTGATCCTAAGAAGTTAGTGTTGGGTGTCTGTTGGGTGCTAATGAAACTATAATCTTAAACATATGATGAAACCTGATTGTTATGTGGAACTGAAAAATCCTCAGAATAAACTACACAACCTGATCTCTACTGCAAATGTCTACTGCAATCTCTCTACAGCATCCTGCATTATCCCAAATACCACAAAGAGTTGGAGAGAGAGTAATAGTGAAGCAGCAGGAGGAGGAGGAGGGAGAGAAAATAGGGACAGAAGGGACCGAGGAATGTGGAAGAGAAGTAACATCTGGAGAAGAGGAGGTTGGAAGATAAGTATGGAGGCGGAATGAAGAAAGAAAGAAGATAAGAATGAAGGAGTGGAGTACAGCAAGCAAGGAGAGGAAGATGAGAAATAGGAAGAGGGAAGGAAACGGCAACAAAGACATTGGTGAGGAAACATCAGAGGGTACAAGATGGTAAGTGGAGGAAGGAGAAAGAGAGGTCTGGAATCTAAATAGCAAGGTTTTGAGGGCCTGATTGCTTTGACGCAGCAAGGAGGTGGAGGGACAAAGATCATCTACTTTGGAGACAGGGTGGGTGGCACAGGAGATGCAGAAGGAGTCCATGGCAAGAAGATTTGCCTGGAAGAACACCAAATAGCCAGGACTGTGGTAGAGTCCGCCAGTAGAACTTTGATGCCTGTGACCATCCCATTTCATGGGTTAAGGTGGTCTAGGACAATCTTATCCATGCTTAGCGGCCAGACCAATGAGTCTGGAGCCCCTCGAGCAGTGACAATCGCAACAGAGAAATAACCCAGCCAAGATGTGGAACAAATATAGGGGAATCTTGAAACACCACATACAATGTGCTGAGAAGAAGGTATAGCCCATGGGAATAGATGGACAAACTGGTGGATCGCAGTCCTTTTGCAAGCTGGGATTGCTCTCTTTACATTTCTTTGAACATCCCTCCTTCTCAATTTCAGTCCACCTTAACCCCTTGCCATCATTGTGTTGTAAAAGTAATTATTTTGAACTTCCATTTCTGAGTCTTGTATTGTCTGTTGACCACCGCTCATTACAGGCCCTGAATAGGAGTCAGCCGCTGCATGCAAATTGTGTAATGCCCTGTTACATTTTTGGGAGACTAATATTAAAGTTGAACCCACTGAGGATGTTTCAGAACACTCAGATTGGCGTACTTTCTTCAAATTGTGGCTGAAGAAAATGCAAGACATAGGCAGGAGGTGGAGGAGCTCGCCCAGTGTTGCTGCCAAGAAGAGGACATTGGAAAACAAATTTATGATAGAGTACTTTCAGGTTCAGAATAACAAATTGGAATTATTTGGCTCCTGTGGGTATTTCGACCGGTGGCAGAACATACGACAAAGCTTCATTGCACAAGCCAATTATGATTCACAATATAAGGTCCTAGGTTGGAGGAATTACTTTTGGTGTCGGCAAAATATCAAAAACAACATAAAGATTAAAAAAATTAGTGTCAATTTTGAGCATCCTGTAGATACCCCGTACACCTCAGGGTGATCAGGTTGTTTAACATAAACAGTATTAGATCTAAGTCCCTCTGCCTCAAGGAAAACCCTATACTAACAACCAAAGTTCAAAGGTGGTGTCCAACAGAATGTTCAGATGGATTCTTTGTGAGTCCTTCAGTCTCTAGGTTAACTCTAAACTACATCAAAATGTTTCTCCAAATTTCGCCAACAAAGTCCATCCCTATTCTAGAAAACAAACATAGAACATACTGTATCTTAGGCAATACCCTATTCTCTCTGGTCTCACCATAATTCTCTCACATTTTCCCCAGTTCTCTTCATGACCTAGAATTTACAACGGCTTTTCTCAGTAATGAATAGTTCTCCTCATTATTCAGGATGCTTTCCAGGCAGACCATGTTCTCACTTTCCTGCCTGGTGTTCCTCTTCTCATTATTCCTCAGGGAAGCATCCCGCCTTCACGTCTCTCCTCTGGCGCCGAGTTTTTTTTATTTATATTTTGTACTTTATTGATATTTAGCTGACTTGCAGCTTTTAACAAAGATAAAAATACTTTCAGGGAAATAAAACCATACCAAACAAAATCTAACAAATACATATACAATAAAATGTATCATAGTTAATAACATTTTCAAATCTAAAAAAGAGCATACAATTTTCGTAAAAATAAACTTTGATTTAAAACAACTAACGTTCCAAACTTAACTTAAGTTAATAGCAAGATTAAACCCATCACTGCTATTATATAAGAAGTTACATGCCCACTCAAGTATCTGTTCCACAACTCGGTTTCACCCGAAATAGCATCGTTAGCACATAATCTGTTAAAATACTTAAATTTGGACAGCATTCAGAGAGGGGCATTCCATTAATAAATGTCTTGATGTTTCTATGAAAACGCCTTCGCAAAACCAGCATTTGGCATCTGCTATTGTAATATTTGTGGATCTCAACAGAATCTCCCTGGTATGCAAGAGATTCCACTGAAATCTGCAAAACTAATTCCTTGAGAACCTTGCATGATAAACTACCAAAAATTGTGCCACAACACCTGGTTTTCTTATATTCTGCACTCAAATATGCAAGGGATGGCAAAGTCTAGTAGTCTAGTAGGTCGATCATTTGAGCCCAATCCCAAAGTTTCAACTGATGTTTGATGTTTTGGGATCTGGTTTTCAATTCTTCTCGCAAAGAATCTTTCGACAGAAGAAAATCCTCACATTCTTTCTGCAACTTAAACTGTCAAGTTATGGATTGACAAGACAGTGATGCACTAACATCTTCATAAAGTGTGGAAACATCTGCAGTGAGGATCTTTTGATACAGAATGAGGAAACTCCATATTCCCATCAATCTAAGTGACTGGAATCCTAAATTATGTCTTAATAAGACCCCTGGAAGAGAATTGGGGTATGAAACAGTTTCCTCCAAAGGGAGGCCTCCTGTTTATTAACAACATCCAGCATTGCTATGTCCTGTATTTCAATTCCATACAGAATTTTTGGCACTATTTTTCCAAATCAGAAATTGAGTGATGGGAGCACAGAAAACCTTCTGTGCATCCCATCGATTTTTTTCAATTTAGAGCCGAGGGTCAAGGTCTTATTTACAAGATTTTCCACAAGCAGTTGCTTTGAGGTTATCGAATCAAATCATAACCACAAATAAATGAAGGAATCCACTGCTTCCAGTTTATGCCCTTCCACCCACCTTTGATGGACACATAGTATCCTTTTTTTGGAAAATATCAACACCATGGTTGACACTTAACCCCTGATGAAGGAGGAGAGGGGAATCAAGAGTGTTATTAGACCCACGTTTGTGTTGATAATAGGAGATCCAGTGCTGTTTGCCAATGTGGTTTAACTGCAAATCAAACTGGGTACAACCCACGTGACTTATTAGCCACCAAAACGAAGCAGAAGATGTTTGCCACAAAGCATCCATCATGCATTCGGGATCATTCTGGTAGAGGATACATTTGTGTTGTCTACACAAATGGCGAAAGAGTTGTCTTTCCCTTTTAATTGCCCATAGCTGGTGATGTACATCAGCGAGATGATTACTCTTAAGTTCCCTTATTTTTTTCCTCATCTCTTTCTTACACGTGGACAGGCCCTGGTCGAAGAGATGGAGATGTTTACTAAAGGGAACCTTACTTCTCTCTGGTACGTTCCCCAAAAGGTTGGACAGAAACGAATCAAAGTGGTTTATATTAAAGATAAGTATTTTTCAGTTCAATGTACTGGTCACCAGATGCTTCTCAGTTCTTCTATTAACCATTGAGGCCTTGTGAATTCCAAGTAATTCCACTAGACCTTTCATTAACAGATCACTGAGCTCTGTGTCTTTGACGTTAAAAGTACAACACTTATGAAACAAATGCTCATCAACATATATGTAGTCGAGGATTGCCTGTTTCGACACCTTCAACCAAGTGCTCTGGCATTGTAAGTCTCCCTGGACTGAACCATTTAAGTGAAAACGGCCCAACGCTTTCAGGGAGTCAAGCTATTGTGCTCCATGCTTGATATTTTGGGAGTCGGGATGTCGTGCTGGACCGGGGCAAGGGTTTGACTCAGAGAAACAAAAGTAATTTAAATCGCCCCCAAGATGATACCACCCTCCCCAGAACCATACATCCAACCTGAGATGAGGTCAACAACCTCCTCCAAAATAGCTTGAACAGTAGTCACTTTATGATGCCAATAAATGTTCAACAGTAACACTTTATAATTTCTTCCGTCCAACAACATGGTAGTTTGTACTCCTAGTAGACATTTGTTTGCAATAACCATGTTATCAAAAATCAACCGTGCAGTTTTTTTTATAAGAGTGACTAAACCATACAAAGGCCTTCCCTGCGACCTTAAATGGCTGAGGAAGTAAAAGAAACATAACCATCCACTACAGGTGTTTCAGTTAACCAAGTTTTCCGAATAAAGATGATTGTGTGTTCCTGCAGGAATTGTCCTGAATTAATGTTTGTAAATAAATGTGCATGCCCACAGCTATCCAGGAAAGGACTGTAAATGTTTCAATATTTGTAACTGTGCCCTCAGTAGTTGGAGTCAAAGTTTGCTTTTGAGTGCAAATTACGATGGCTGCTATATAGCTCAATCAATGTCTGGATGATGCTAGGCAGTTTGCTCTGTTTAATTGTGGGGGTCCTGAGGATAGGAAAATTTGGAGCCAGGAGGTGCAATAGGGCTCTCTACTATTTGGGTATGGGGCAAGTTATCCAGTTGTGTATACTCATGCGAGTATCCAAGTTCATCACTAGTTTCATTCCTACTGCCTTTTTGGAAGTCTTTTTGCATTGGCTTATTGCTATTCTCAAGACACAGAAATCTAGTAGTACTAGTATCAGCATGGCCACCAGTATTTTGAACCTGTTAGGCAATCAGGTGGGTGTCCATGAGAACAGGTAGGTAAACCAGTCATCATCTACAATGACATCCACCTCTGCCCCCATTTTTGTGTGTAATTCTTTAAAGGTGGTTATCACCTCTGTGAGGGTCCCATTTTCCTCATCATGGGCAGGTTTCTATGTGTAGCAAGACAGTCTATTTTTTGCATACACGCCACCTTCCATGGCCATACCTGTTTTGGAGAGTCATAAGCCTGACTGCTCTCAGCTCTTCCCTTACGGCATTTAAGCCTTTCACAGTGGTATTTATTGTCTGCATCAGTTACCACCATGTTATTTGCAACCACTTGGCATTGGCATGTGCTTGCAGCCAGCGGTAAACAAAGATGTAAAGAACATTTCTGTTCTACTGAACAATGTATGTTCATCTGTTATGGCGTCATACGCATTGGCTGCTTTTACTGAGGACTAGTTATCCCTCCCTGTGCGTTTAAGGGTGAGGGGCCTCTTATTTCTTAGGTGTGCGTTCATCAGGGGAAAATTTCCAATCTGCACCTCACTCTGGGGCACCACCAGGGACGGTGCACTTATTACCACTAGGGAGAAAAGGCCTCCCCAATTCGGAGAGAGCTGCATGTAAGCTCTAGAACCATAGGCCCAATAGTGGTACATTAATATCACCACGCCTACCTTAATTCCAGGCAAATTGAAAATGCGTTTGGACCCTTCATTTCTCCCCATTTTTACTGTGCCATATTTCATTTTCAAAGAGGTTCATTTATCAGGGGGACTATGTGTTGGGGGCCTTCTTCATCCTCTTCCCACATTAGCATTGTTTTGTATTAAGTCCATTCTTTGAGCTCCTCCTTATTTACTTTTGCACAACCACTCACGGTTGCTCTCCAAGCACTTCTGTTTTACAGCCAATCAGTCCTTCGACCGAGCCATCTGTGGTAAATGCATCTCCTTCTATTTGTAACTAGCATCTTTCCCAATATCCAGGAATTTCTCTTCCCCCATTTGAAATTGGTGGTCTTCTATTTTTATTTCCCCTCTTCTCAGGCATGATAATATATAACATATTACCTCATGTTTTCTTTCGACATCACTCATCACTGACATTTCTTTCATGAAATTATTCTCACTTCTTCTGTTACCCTGCTCATGCAGGCACTTCTGCCCTGAAATTGCACTCTGGCCATACATGCTGCAAGATGTGTAGACTGTGTGCAACGTGTGTGGGTACTTCGGTGGGGATGAATTTTCTGGAGGCACTCGTGGCTTAGGGTATGAGGAAACACACAAAACAGCTCTCATTAGACGTCTCTTTCCCCACTCAGCTCATGTGCAGATGCCACAAATTATTCGAGACTTGAGCAATATTATCAAAGTGTTGATTATCAATTTCACTTCTTTTTGCCCTTCTTCCTGGAGTGCTATGTTTGGAATATGTCCTTGGGGTTGTTTCATTTGGCATTACTATACATATTGTACTGGTGTTAACTTCATGGATAACAAGAAAGGCTGGTCCTGCCTGGCTGTACATGCTATTGTGTTGTACTGCCAACCAGTAAATAAAGCACAGATACAAAAAGGAGACAAATGTTTTTCCTATCATGATTGCTGAGGTATCTACCTTTTGCAGATACCTATGTGTATACAATCTTCTAGGCGCTAAAAGAAAAGGCCTCATCTCGTTCAATGGACGCATCTTTCTGTCAGTGGAAATGTTTCTTTTGTTTCCTAAAGAGAGCAAGTGTTTACAGGAAGAACCTGGTTAAAGACAATACTGTCCTGCAGATGTTCAAGGATCCTAGAAAGGGATGTGTGTTCACAAAAAATGACAGGGCCAGGAAAAATTGGATGGCGATGGTGGACATTTGTTATTTCTCTATTTTGCTTTGGACGGGCCACGCTATATTTTTAAATGAGCCCCTTTAAAGGATGTTGGAACAGTTATTATTGTATATAAGAAAAAACCCTGCATCTTTATATTTCTTGTTGCTTATTGGCTCTCGTCATCAATATTGTCTTAGGTCTTTGTGTACCTTCTTCACCTTCGGGCTCATTATTGGCAGACGGGAGGTGGGGAAACTCACCTCTATATAGTTTCACATCGCTGAGGTGGATCCATGCAAGTCTGCCTTCCACCTTAAATGGAGATGGAGAGGCAGCTTCTACAGCAAAAGGGCCCTTAAAATGGGGCTTGTGCACTGCCTGATGTTGTTATGGCACAGCACCCTATCACCGGGATATAGTAAGAGGGCCTTTAACAAATTGTCTTGGTCAGGTGGTTTACATTCTTCTCCTATTGTCTTCGAGCCCCCCTGCCACTTCTGCAACTGTTGAGACATATATTTAAGAGATTCCGTCATAGCTGTCAAATAATCATGCATTTCCTTCCCCGATACAGTTGCAGCATTCTGAACGTCAGTATGAGCCAGTCTGGGAGGAGCGATTGGAGTAGGCATCTGGTGACCCATTACCGGGTCATGTGGAGTCAGGTGATTGTCAGAGCCTGGCTGGTTACATAAGACAAATATTGCAAAAGGAAGGCAAAGTAGCCAACTCATTTTAAGAGAGTCCCTTATTTTGGCAATCTGTTCTTTTTTAAGAGGACTCTTAGGCACTCACAAATGGCACTTGTGGATGATAGGAGGATGAGAATGTATGCTTTATTCCCAAAAGGTTAGTGATGTGCTCAAACACTTCATTTACAAGTGCAGTCCATTGTCTGAGGAATTTCACAGCTGACGTGGCACCGGGGTGGGTGCATGGACAAGTTTCAATCTAGTGGGAACATTGACATACCACCACTATCATATACTTGTAGCCATTGCAAACTTGGAACATATCAACATAGTTGAAATGCAAATGTTGAAATGGTCCTGTAGGGCAAGGTATTGCTCCTCTCACCGTTCTCAATGTCTGGCCAGCAGTGAACTTTTGACATACAAGACAATTTATAATGAAATGTGTGATGTGCTCATTTAAGTTAGGGAAAAAACAATCCTCCAAAATCAGCACTGCAAGACATTCCCTTCTTATATGTGCTGGGTAATTCAACTGTTCTAGTGCTACTGTAAGCAGCCCTAAGAGGAGGTTTCCTGGCCCTGTCCTGCAACCACATTTCCTCTCTGGGGACAATGAGCACCCCTGCTTTTTCCATAATTCCTGTTCTTCTGGTGGTGCCCTTTCCTGCAACTCAATACTTTCCTATGTGTAGTGTATTAAAAACCACCTTCACCACCATGTTGCATGTATGTGTGTATTTGTTTGGGGCAGTTGCAATGTCAGATACTTCTGGGAAATATGCTTCTAAATCAGTGGCATCATTGCCACGAGAAATCAGATCTGCACCTCTAGTGGGTGGTGCGGACTTCACCACAGCGATAGCCAGTGGAAGTTCAAGTGTGTCTATGAGTCTTTCTAACAATGGTGCATACTGTACTGGTGTGTCATCTGCGTGTAGGAAGCCCCTCCTTTTCCAACATGACAGTCTTGCATGTACTGTAATTTTCATTTAAACGGAGTCAGAGTACACCTTACTGCGTCATCCTTATGCGCTTCAAGTGCCACAATCAAAGATACCCACTCTGCTGCTTGTGCTGACAAATGGCTGGCAGTCTTGCACCTGTTACTATCTCAAATCTGTCATTTTCTCCTACTTTCATCACTGCTGTTCCACTGTGCCTTTCACCAGAGCTCTGATCTATCGTTGATGACCCATCAACAAAGAGAATTATTCCCCCTCCTAGGGCATGTTCTTTAACATGAGGTACATCATCATATTAATCTGTGTGGGTAGTACATGTCTGTACATAATCTCCCTCATTTGCTTTTTCTGCTATGAATCTAGCTGGGTTCCCTACTCAAAAACTAACAATTGTAATCAATGGATTTGATAAAATATCTTCATAGCCGGAGGCTCTCTGTCTCGTCAATGTACTTTTGGGCTTTTCAAGGACGGCGAAAAGATCATGTTCAACATGTAATGTGACTGAAAAGCCCATAGTTATGCTGGCTGATTTCTCAATTTTAAAGGCTGCTTGCCCACCTGGGATCTAAGATCCCACTGTAGAATGCCAATGGTATGTATCCCACAAATCAGTTCAGTGCAAGAACAGCTGTCATCACTACTCCATTTGAATGGGAAAATAGAGAAATGTTTTTTTTTTGTATTCAGGAATCTCTAACACTGGAACTGTGCTAATTGCTAGCTTAAACTCGTCTAAGGCATATATCATCTCACCTGACTATGTCACCATTGTCCTTTTGTGCTTCTTTTAGTCCTTTTAAGAGTGGTCTGACATATGTGCTGTAGTCAGCAACCCATGCCCTACAATAATTGCAAATCCCCGGAAATTGCTGTAATTATTTCCCGGTCTCTGACCTGCATGTTTTCATAATTGTTTTTACTCTTTCCGGTCTCACTTTCCCCCCTTCATTTGATATTTGTTGGCGTATTTATTGGACCTCTTCCTGACAATATTTTAGTTTCTCTTTGTCCACTTTGTACCCCTTTTCTGCCATTATTGTCAACAATTTCACTGAGTCTTTCCTGCACTGCTCATCCGTTGTGCTGCACACTAAGACATCATCCACATATTGGATGACCGCACTGTCAAGTTGGACATTTCTTAGATCCATCTGAAGCACTCTGTTGAACACTGAGGGCGATTCAAACTACCCCTGTGGTAAACTCAATGTTGCAATTGGATTCTGCTGTAAGTGAATGCAGTCAAATATTGTGACTCTTCATGCAAGGGAATTGAAAAGAAAGTGTTCTTTACATCAATCACTGTAAAATATTTAGCTTAAGACAGAATGTTGCATACTATTGTGGCAGGAATCTGCACTAATGGAAATTCTGCCTATACATTATTATTTAGGGGGGTAGGTCCTGTATAAATATCCATGGCCCTCTTGTCTCCTTCTTAATTGGTACACTGCTGTGTTGCATGATGATTCTGAAAACACAAATATCCCCTGTTGCATTTGGGTAGCAATGGTTTCATAGATACCCTATCAGCTTCTTTTGAAATGGGATACTGTTTTAATCATGGTAAAATGTCTCCCTTCTTCAGTTTAATTCTGGCTGCTCCCACCTACTCATTTTAATAGACCAACATCATATGGACTGCTAGTCCATAATGAGCTATGTACGTGTGCCAAATATTCTTGAAGAAAGGATGGTACTTTCCTCACTAATGACATTCTCTGGGGAATCTCTCTGTCCTCAATTTGCAACTGGTATGTGAGACTGATGCTGAACTTCATCTCATCATCTGAGTCCTCATCTGTAAACAATTCTTTTGTTTACCGAATCCAGAGCTGTTATTGTGCGTCAATTCATCACCTCGTCATTTACTCCATGTATAATCACTCTATCCCTTCTTACCATTGCTGCTTCTAGCTCAATTGTAATTATCTGCTCTTCTGCCATGTCCATGGGTACTTAGGGTCTGAATAAAAACTCTGCTGATAACCTCAATACTCTGGCATTCATGGAAGCCATACCAAAGAACATGTACTCCATAAAGGAATACTTGCAGGTTTAGTGGTACCCCTCTCAGTGTTTTGTGAATGTTAAATTCTGTTAAGAATTCTTGTGAATTTGCATAATGGATCCCTGGGGTAGAACATATCCCCTTTCCAGTAAATGAGATAGGCATATTTAGTTTACTCATCAAGTCTCTCCCCAATATGTTAACTGGTGTCTTGCAAGAATACAACAATGGTATAGACATGTCGTGTTCTCCTATAGTGATAGGTAGTTTGTCTGTAAAAGGAACCTTTATCTGTAAAAGGAACCATAGTCATCACTCCAGAAATCCCTTGCACACCCATGGAAATGCCTGACAATGGGAATTATCCCTTTCTAACAAAAGAGTGAGTCACCCCCGTATCGAATAGGAAGGAAAATGTACCCCTGACCATCAGTTCCTCTTGTGGGTCTTGTGTAATCGATAGGATGGAAATTATTCTGTCCACTGTCCTGTTGTAGATATATATTTCGTCTTGTATCAGTGAAAGGATTCCCTCTCACTACTGTCACATTCCCTATTGTAGGTATATATGTCCGTGGTAAATTGTTGCCTTCCACAGTGCCACTGTTGTGTTGTGCTGGTACCTGTGCCAGCATTGGTGCTTGCTCTGTATGAGGTTTTATTGCCCGTTAAGTATGATGTATTTGTGGGGCTGGTACCTGATATTGTGTGTGATCCCGGGCATAATATTCTGGTGGTTCTGCATTTCTTTAGTTATTTAGTTAATTATTCATATACAGGAGGAGCAATGCTCTTTTGATCACAAAAGAACATACAATAGATAAGAAACCAGATTTGATGGGAAGCAGTGAGCTTCTGACAGTGGGGTGAGTTATAGGGACATTTTGACAAGGTTGGGCACGGGGTAAATGGAACAGTCACCAGCGACAATACATAAGTGGCCATACATAGATTAAGGACAACCAACATTGGAAATTTTTAAGTAGAGGTAGACGGTACCCCATCTGTGCTTGGGACATGACAACGATGGGTGGAATGCTAGAATGGAGACATGGGAAGTGAGAGACAGAGGCAGGTGGGAGATGAGGGAAAAATGTTAGCAAGCAGGTAGATGAGAGGTACGTTAAGGGGTTAACATAGAGGCGAGGAGGTAGGCTTTTAGTTTGTCTTTTAACAAATCCTTGTGCACTGTTTCTCGGATGTCCAGAGGAAGAGAAAACCATACAAGTGGAGCAAGAAGAAAGAAAGAGCGGAAGCAAGAGGACAAACAGGGACATCAAGGAGCCACAATGGTAGTCAAGGAGGCGGTTACATTTGTGAACCAGGAGAAGAAATTTAAATCTGGCCCTGCTTTGCATCATTAGCCATCCAGCCTGGTGACAGTAAGAGAAAGTAGGTATGAAGTGAGGGAGTTCAAAGAGAGTCCTGGTAGCTAAGTTAATGATCTTGTCGAGAAGACAGAAAGTACAGTTGGGGAGACCAAAGAGGATACTGGCACAGTAGTCCACTTCAGAAAAGACAAGAGCGGTTAAGAGATACTTGGCGGTTTTGAAACCAAGGAGGTGTATGAGTTTCCCGCTAATTAGGAGGTTGAGGCGAGCTGCTGTTCCAGTTTTGACGATAAAAGTAATGAAGCTGTGAGAAGGGTCATAGATGATGCTGAGATTTCTAGCTGAATAAGAGTAGGGGAGAGTGTCAGGGGAGAACTGGATATGCAGTGCAAGAGATGAGAGAGAACTTTTTGGCAGGGAAGAAGATTAGCTCTGTTTTGGTAGAGTTTAACATCAGAGAATGCAAAGCCATCCAATATTTAATGGCAGAGAGACAGTTGGATATTTTAATAGAGAGATCAGAGGAGAGTTCAGGAAAAGAGAAGAAGATTTGGGTGTTGTCTGCAAAGAGTTGGTACAAGATCCCAAAGGAGGAGATTAGTGCCCCAAGAGCAGAAGTGTAGAGTGTAAAGCAGAGCGGACCCAAGACAGAGCCTTGTGGAACACCAACAGTTAGAGAAGTGAATTGGGAGGTGTTGTTGCTCCAGGAGACAGAGAATTGGCGAGGTACAAGGTAGGATTCAATCCAGGCAAGGGCTTGATCGTAAATGCCAAGAAGAAAGAGTATTAAGGAGATCAGAGTGATCAACAGTGTCAAAGGCGGCAGACAGGTGAAAGAGATATAGGATAGAGGATAGGTTTGAGCGCTTAGCAGAGGTGATGAAGTTGGACACATTCATGTAGGCAGTTTCTGTGGTGTCTGCAAAAGCAACAGTGGACCAGTGATGACACCTTATATACAGTTTATCTTTTCATATATATCAATAAACCAATTATAATAATACAAAATCAGTTTTAATATTTATTCATCTCATTAAAAAATTGATCAATGGACAATTCAGGATATTAAACGCTACACGTACCCCCATCTGCCTCAGTGCAGATGGGGGTACGGGTAGCATGTAATATCCTGAATAGGAGGAGGCTGTAAGATTACACCAAGAGAAATGCATAATATTTACATGGGGTCTGGCGCTCTACATGTAATGATTCAGCAAACTAAACCTGACACGCTGATAATATACAAAGGGCGGTATGTGTCCTGAATGAAATAGGCTGCATGATTAATATGCGGCAACGGTTTGGAAGAGATAAACAAAACGTAATGATGCTCTCTTGGGAAACGAGTGTGCATTTGTTCAAGAAGTATTATGCGGCAACGGTTCGGAAGAGATAAACAAAACATTAATGATGTTCTCTTGGGAAGAAGCTACATGAAAAATGCCCAATAGCGATGTGGGCTGGTGCTTCACAAGCATGGCCCCAGTGAACTGAATTGGGCATTATGATACTATACAGATGTTGTCATGTGTATTAGCGCTGATTTCTATAGAGAAGTGAGGCGGACTAAAGGAGTGGGAAGTCCGTAGTGAGAGGCATATATCATATATGGTGACGTTGAGCTTTCACCACTAAAATATGGAACCTGGCAACAGGATATACATAGATTCATTAGGAGACTAGGAGTACATTGTACATTAGATGGTCTAAAACTTATGGAGCACTAAAATTAGAGTTTTATGAGAACTTGAGTTTAACTAATGACACCCGTGTAGAAGTTTGAAAGCATTACCAACAAGAGTGGTCTTATTTTCCTACAGGATGTATTGTATAACTAGTCCTGGCATTCGACCATACAAGATGAACAGACTGTCTGTTCAAAAAGAAGGAAAGGCATTAACAATATAACCCCAAGAAACGAGAAAGACGGCATCAGTGAGGATACTCTGATTAAATAAATAAGGATATGGGTAAGAACTAATAACAACATAAAAGGAGGAATAGCAATCTAAATGGATGCTATTTTCCCACAGGGAAGAGTGAAACTTTCTATGAAACTGGGAGACCGTGGGTTGCACGGACAAACCCGCTGAAAATGCCCATCATTTGGGTAAGTACGAAGACATAGACAAAAGGTATCCTACATAGGATTTTGCGATTGAGTTTGGGAAGCGCATTTACTAGAGCTGTCAATATTTCATTTCTGTAGGGGAGATCTGATTGGCCGGATTCTAACCTGCAAATGAAAATTGGATTTATTTACAAACTTCTGGATCACCCTCGCAGATTGAAAGGTGGAGGTGAGACAGAGTATATGACCATTAAGAAGTCCTTTTTCCTGAGCCATTCAGAGGACTATATGAAACAAGAGCGATGATACAATAGAGAGATGACTATGGTTTTATTTATGTTTTAGGTGGTGTGGCTCACCCTACCATGTGATACAGGATATAGCGAGAACCCAATTTTCTGTCCTGAAGAAGGTTGCATGACTATGGGACTTTAATTGAGAAGTCCGACGACAAATGAAGCACGTGTAGACACAGAACCTGTAGGAACAAGGACATACAGAGTTGGTTCACCTAATGAATAGCCAAAGGCAACCAGAGAACATGGAACATTGTTGATTACAGTGACCTATATGAATGGCCACTTGTTGTATGAGAGTACAGTAAAGTGTGAGGAAGAAAGGAAAGTGAATGAATGGTGGAACTTTGCTGTGAGTGAGCCCAATATATTGTTTTTCATGGAATTGTACTGATGAAAATGTATGAGTTATTGTATAGCCGAAGGACCAGGTTGGAACTGGGAATTCCCCTTTTTTTTGTTTGAGTTTCTGTGGAGTGACAGGAGCCAAAACCTGCTTGTAGAGTGTCTTGACGGTTGTAGATCTACGAAATTAGTAAGACAGTTGAATACAACCCTTTCAAGCACTTTAGAGTAGTGCAGAAGGAGAAACACAGGGTGAAAGTTAGCCAATAGCTTTGGGTCAACCCCTTGCTTTTTTAAGAGAGGAATGACTGTGGCTGTTTTGAAAAGAGAGGGAAAGCAAACAGAGGCAAAGGACATATTGAAGAGTTCAGCAAGGTGAGAGGCCCCTATAGGGGCAATAGGCTTGACCAGATCAGGAGCAAGATGGTCTGATGGGCACAAGAGGGTTGTAACGCTCACCTGATTCCCACGGAGGCGCTGGTCTTGGCAGGAAGGTGTCTGTGACCCAAAAAGTGATGTGCAGGACTCGATTTGCTTCTGGGGCCGAACCTCTTCGCACTGTGTGTCGAACTCGAAGAGTGAGATTTCTACAGGTGAAAGAATATGTGGGTTAATGATCTGGGTTGTTGAATGTCCCTCTCTCTCTCTCTCTTCCTAGCTTCTCCGTAGAGCCCCCAGGTCAACGTGCTCACCTTAGATAAGTGAATGCTGGACTCTCCATCTGCGTCTGGTGCAGGGTGCCGTTGCCAGTTCCTTCACTGGTGAAACATAGGCCTCTTGACATTAGAGGATCGCTACCGTCGTTAACTGCACGAGCGGTGAGTTTCCGGACACTTTTTTAGTCCTTATAGTCTTTAGGTGCGTGGGCACGTTAATATAGAACAGGACTCTGTATAATGCTTTTTCCTATTTGTCTTGCAGGGCTCTTGAGATAGGAGATGGTGTTGGAGCCAGAGCCTTGGAATGAAGCGCTTGGAAATGCGTAAGTAAATGCAAGCGCTCTAACTGTCTCTTTTCCCTTGCAGCTGTGAGTTCGTGCTGAAGAAATGCTGGAAAACGCCGGAGTATTTGCAGGCGTTCTATTGTGGCGAGCGCGATGGACGTGAGTAAATACCTGTGAAATGTCTCTTCGTTTGTCTTTCACATGCTGGGTTGCAGCGTTGAAGAAATCCGGAATTTCGCGGAGTGCCGGTAAGTAATAACAATGCTTTTGTCTTCACAGGCGGAGGTGCAGCGTGAAGAAATGTTCGCTGCCGATGGATCAGGTGAGGAAAGCGCTGCGTGTAAAGGTTGCCGTGCTAACCTGTTGTTTTCTTGTCTTTGCAGGTGCTGCTGAATACTGGATACAGGAGTGGTAAGTATTGTTCTTGCAGGTTCAGGATCGGAAGGAAGAAAGGCTGGAACAGACTCGGTGAGCGTTCTGCTGCAGATGCAGAATAACGCGAAGCACGTTTGTTCAATCGGGTGTGGTTTAAATAGCCTTGGAGTGATGAGGCATCTTCCTCCACAGCTCCGCCTAGGTAAGAAAAGAGTTCCAGTTCCCGTGTTGTATCCAGGGAGTGGAGCTTGCCCCACCCAGGTAAGAAAGTAGTTCCTGTTCACAGAGGATTCCTATGTGGCTGGTAAGTAAGCAGCATGGTCTGCTGCAGGTAAGTCCGCCCAAGCATCTTCATACATATTATGAGCCCGGCACTTCCAGTGCCGGGACCGATGGCTTTGATGAGCCTGGTGCCACCGGCGCCAGGACAAGGTCCAAAAGGTCCCAGTGGGGACCGGCTGGTGCCTAAGATGATGGTTAGGGGCCTGCTTCCAAGGACGTTGGGCTGTTCCTGACTCCTTGGAAGCAGTGATCATGACAGCACCCCCCCTCAAGGCCCCTCCCAAGCGTGTCTTCTCCGGGGGTTTTGGCTTGTCGGGGTGATTCAAATGGAATTTCTTGACCAGACGAGGTGCGTGGACATGCTCTGAGGGTTCCCAAGACCTTTCCTGGGGGCCGTATCCTTTCCAATCAACCAGGTAATATAATTTAGATTTGGAGATTTTGGAGTTTAGGATGTTCTTTACTTCGAACTCAAGTTCTCCATCTACTAAAACAGGTTCCGGGAGTTCGGTCAATCGGGTTCCTGGTTGCACTGGTTTTAGTAAGGAGACATGGAATACTGGATGTATTTTCATATGCGAAGGCAATTCCAATTTAACAGCCACCGGATTAATTATGGCAGAGATAAGATAGGGTCCAAGGTATCTCGGGATGAAAGTGCGGGGTCCTTTGAGAGGTAGGTGCTTAGTGGATAACCAGACCTGATCTCCCACTGCGTAGTGAGGGGCCTCTTTACGGTGCTGATCTGCTCCTTTCTTAAATTGAGCTTTAGCTCTTTGCAGATGGGCAGTGGCTTCCTTAAAAGCACGAGTGATCTCCGAGTGCAAGTGATCCACAGCAGGTGTTTCGAATTCTTGGGGAGGATCCAGGTTAGAGGTTCTAGGATAGTGTCCGTATAATAGGAAGAAGGGAGTCTTCCCGGTTCCAGAATGAGTCGAATTGTTATAGGCGTATTCAGCGATCCAAAGAATGTCCTTCCAAGGGTTTTCAGTTTGTTGTAGCATGCAACGTAGATATTGCTCTAGAGTTTGATTTGTCCTCTCGGTTTGTCCGTCAGTTTGGGGATGGTGACTGGTAGAAAGTCTCACATCAATTTGGGCTAAACGATAGCAACTTCGCCAAAAGTGGGAGATGAATTGACTTCCCCTAACAGAGACCAAAACCGAGGGGAAACCGTGTAACCGAACGATGTTTTCTAAGAATTCTCGGGCCAATACTGAAGCTGAAGGTAGGCCCTTCAGGGGAATGATGTGAGCCATCTTGGAGAATAGATCCACGACTACTAAAATGGTATTATACCCTGAGAATGGAGGTAAGTCCGTGATGAAATCCATGGACAGGGTATGTCATGGACAGGGAGGGATGTCTAGTGGGTGTAAGAGCCCGGCTGGTTTCTCCTTCTGACTCTTATTCTGGGCACACACACCGCAGGAGATTACAAAATCTCTAATGTCTTTCTTCCATGATGGCCACCAGAAATGTCTTTTGACCTTTTCCATGGTTTTGGTTATGCCAGGGTGACCCTCCATTAGTGAATCGTGATAACAGGAGATTACCTGTTTTTGTATTTTCTCACTGGGCAAGTACAATCGTCCTCGGAAATATGGTAGGTCTCGATCCACTGAGAATTCTTTTCCCTTTAATTGCCAGTCCTGTAAGTCGGCCGGAGTTAAAAGTGATTTGACTGTAGTCTTAATGTCTTCAAAGGATTGAGCGCTGACCAAGCCCAAAATCCTTTGTTCTGGGATTATGGGTATTGGTTCTGGATTGGTCAAATGTTCATCTATTCCCATCCGGGAGAGGGCATCTGCTTTTCCATTTTTACTGCCTGGTCCATAAGTAATTATAAAGTCAAACTCAGCCAAAAACAGAGCCCAGCGAAGCTGCCTGGAAGACTGAGCTTTGGCTGTCTTCAGATACTGTAAGTTGCGGTGATCAGTCATTAAGGTGACTGTGTGTCTGGCTCCCAAAAGATAATGCCGCCAGGCTTTAAAGGCCGATCTGATAGCTAAAAGTTCCTTGTCTGTAATTGAATAGTTGATCTCGGGAGCCGAGAATTTGCGGGACCAAAAGGCTACACGATGTAATTGGTGTGTGACCGGATCCCTTTGTGATAAAACTGCCCCCATAGCAAGACTAGAAGCATCTGTTTCTACGATGTAGGGGAGTTCTGGGAGAGGATGTTTTAGAACAGGTGCAGAAATGAATTTAGTCTTTAAGTCCTGAAAAGCTTGTTCTGCCTCGGTAGACCACTCAAAACGTTTGTTTTTCTTTAGCAGAGCGGTGATGGGCTGGACTATTCGAGAGAATTCAGGGATGAATCTGCAGTAAAAGTTAGCGAAGCCTAACATGCTTTGGACTCCTTTTACAGAGGTTGGTGAAGGCCACTTGATGATTGCATCGACTTTCTTTGAATCCATATGGACTCCGTTAGGTGACAATATGAATCCCAGGAACTCAACTTCAGTTACGTTGAAAACGCATTTTTCGAGCTTAGCAAAAAGGTTATGTTGACGTAATCTCTCGAGGACCTCTCTAACGTGTTTCCGATGTTCTTCTTCAGATGATGAATAGACGAGGATGTCATCAATGTAGACAACAACACACACATCAATGAGTTCTCTAAGGACATCATTCATAAAATACTGGAAGGCGGCAGGAGCGTTGCAAAGTCCAAAGGGCATAACTTGATATTCAAACAGCCCATACTTGGTGCGGAAGGCCGTCTTCCATTCATCGCCCTCTTTTATTCGTACCAAATGGTAGACTCCTCTGAGATCCAACTTTGTATGTATACATGCGTCTTTGACTTGGTCCAGGAGTTCAGGGATCAAAGGTAACGGGTATCTGTTTTTAACGGTGATTTGATTCAGGGCGCGGTAATCTATACAAGTCCTAAGGTCTCCTTCCTTTTTCGGAACGAAGAACAAAGCCGAGGAAGCTGGAGATTTTGAAGGACGGATAAACCCGTTAGCTAGGTATTGGTCCAGATATTGTCTGAGGTGAAGATTCTCTGGTTCGGTGAGGGCATAAATCCTACTGCAAGGAGGAGTTGTTCCGGGTATCAGATCTATTTGACAGTCGTAAGACCTATGAGGAGGCAGGGTGTTAGCTTGGTCCTTCCGAAAGATGTCTTGGAATTCCTGGTATTCGGGAGGTAATTTGGGAACCTCAGAAGAGATTGCCGCCAGTGAAACATCAGGCCGAGGATAACAAGTGGTAAAACATTCTGGAAACTGAACCGTCTTTGCTCGCCAATCGATCTGAGGATTGTGCTTCTCTAACCAAGGGATTCCCAGAATGATCTGGAACTGAGGGGCCTTGATCACATCGAACACTATTTTCTCCCGGTGTCCATCTTGGCTCACTAACGTCACTTCTTGGGTGGCATGCGTTACTGGTCCGGAGGCTATCTCCGTGCCATCCACTGTAGTAATGACGTCTTTTACTGCCTTAGGGACAAGAGGTAGATTCATCCTTGATACCATTTCATGGTCCACATAATTACCGATTGCTCCGCTGTCGATGTAAGCTTCAATTGCATGCAAACGATCCGGACGTTCAGGACTAATGAGGACCATAGGCACCACGAAATGCGAGGTCACGGGACAGATTTTAACGCTCGGCAAGAGGACCGCTACACTTGTCGAGCTAGGTCGTTTCCCTGCTCAGAATTTGTGGTACAGCTATCTGCGGCTCCTACAGCCTTCTTAGCTGGTTTCACTGGACAGTCTCGAAGAAAGTGCCCCGAGTTTCCGCAATAGAGGCATAATTGCAGCTGTCTTCTTCTTTCCCGCTCCTCTTGGGTTAAAGGTCCTTTCATGCCCCCTATTTGCATGGGTTCCACAGTGTCAGCTCCCCTAGTGGAGGTCTGTGGTTTAGAAAACATTCGGGTATCAAATTTGGAACGATCAGCCTTCCTGTTCTGTAATCTGTGGTCCAATTGGACAACTAAGTCAATATAGTCTGAGCATTCTTGTGGCAGATTCACGACTTGAGCTAACACATCCTTGAGCTCTCCACGCAGGCCTCTGTAGAAGAGCGTTATTCTCTTATCCTCAGGCCATTGAGTTTCCACTATAAGTCTGTTGAATGAGGCTATATAAGTCAAGAGGTCTTGATTACCCTGTCGTAACAAAAGAAGTTCATTGTCCAAGGCCTGCCCTTGTGCATGTCTTGCGAACAGTTTCTCCATGCTGGACTGGAAGGCCTGGAAATCATGCAGAACCGGATCATCCTGAGTGACTAAAGGGATCGACCAATCTGCGGCGCAGCCACTGAGATAAGAAAGCACGAAAGCCACCTTGGTCTGATCTGTTGGGAAGGCAGCTGGTCGACATAAGAAGTGTCGGCGGCACTGGTTAATGAACACTGCAAATTTCTTTGGGTCACCAGAAAAGCGTTCGGGCGGAGCCAAGGGCACATTGCCTGGTAGATTGATTTGCACTGGATTTAAGGATAATGCAGAAGGATAATTTCCTCCTGGAGCGGGCAAAGGTGTCTGTCCTGCCTGCGTTTGTAGCAATTGCCTAGCGAGGTCCTCTGTTCGCTCCTTGGAAATTATCAACTCTCTTCTTAGAGAGTTTGTTTCCTGACAAGCTGCATGTACTTCTGCTCTTAGTTCCCCAAGCAACTGGGCTAATTGATCAGTGTCTGAGGTTTCCATTGCGCCTGGGTAGGTGTTTTGCGGTGGGCTTCGCGTTCTGTAACGCTCACCTGATTCCCACGGAGGCGCTGGTCTTGGCAGGAAGGTGTCTGTGACCCGAAAAGTGATGTGCAGGACTCGATTTGCTTCTGGGGCTGAACCTCTTTGCACTGTGTGTCGAACTCGAAGAGTGAGATTTCTGCAGGTGAAAGAATATGGGGGTTAATGATCTGGGTTGTTGAATGTCCCTCTCTCTCTCTCTCTTCCTAGCTTCTCCGTAGAGCCCCCAGGTCAACGTGCTCACCTTAGATAGGTGAATGCTGGACTCTCCATCTGCGTCTGGTGCAGGGTGCCGTTGCCAGTTCCTTCACTGGTGAAACATAGGCCTCTTGACATTAGAGGATCGCTACCGTCGTTAACTGCACGAGCGGTGAGTTTCCGGACACTTTTTTAGTCCTTATAGTCTTTAGGTGCGTGGGCACGTTAATATAGAACAGGACTCTGTATAATGCTTTTTCCTATTTGTCTTGCAGGGCTCTTGAGATAGGAGATGGTGTGAAGAGAGCCGAAGTTGGAGTCAGAGCCTTGGAATGAAGCGCTTGGAAATGCGTAAGTAAATGTAAGCGCTCTAACTGTCTCTTTTCCCTTGCAGCTGTGAGTTTGTGCTGAAGAGATGCTGGAAAACGCCGGAGTATTTGCAGGCGTTCTATTGTGGCGAGCGCGATGGACGTGAGTAAATACCTGTCTAATGTCTCTTCGTTTGTCTTTCAGATGCTGGGTTGCAGCGTTGAAGAAATCCGGAATTTCGCGGAGTGCCAGTGAGTAATAACAATGCTTTTGTCTTCACAGGCGGAGGTGCAGTGTGAAGAAATGTTCGCTGCCGATGGATCAGGTGAGGAAAGCGCTGCGTGTAAAGGTTGCCATGCTAACCTGTTGTTTCTTGTCTTTGCAGGTGCTGCTGAATACTGGATACAGGAGTGGTAAGTATTGTTCTTGCAGGTTCAGGATCGGAAGAAAGAAAGGCTGGAACAGACTCAGTGAGCGTTCTGCTGCAGATGCAGAATAACGCGAAGCACGTTTGTTCAATCGGGTGTGGTTTAAATAGTCTTGGAGTGATGAGGCGTCTTCCTCCACGGCCCCGCCTAGGTAAGAAGAGAGTTCCAGTTCCAGAAGAGTTCCCGTGTTGTATCCAGGGAGTGGAGCTTGCACCACCCAGGTAAGAAAGTAGTTCCTGTTCACAGAGGATTCCTATGTGGCTGGTAAGTAAGCAGCATGGTCTGCTGCAGGTAAATCCACCCAAGCATCTTCATACATATTATGAGCCCGGCGCTTCCAGTTCCGGGCCCGATGGCTTTGATGAGCCTGGTGCCACCGGCGCCAGGACAAGGTCCAAAAGGTCCCAGTGGGGACCGGCTGGTGCCTAAGATGACGGTTAGGGGCCTGCTTCGAAGGACGTTGGGCTGTTCCTGACTCCTTGGAAGCAGTGATCATGACAAGGGTTTAGCCTTCATCAATAGATATAACACTTTGTCAGTATTAGTGTGAATAACGTGGGAGTTGGAAGCAGATGATGATGGTAGAGTAGGCTGAGTGTAAAATGTAGGAGGAGGGAGTATGAGGGAGGTCAGGAGAGAGTCTCTAATTTTGGCAATTTGTGCAATGTAGTATTCAGCTAGGTCATTAGCTGTGAGGGTGAAGTTGATAGTCATAGATTTAGGAGGTGTGAGGAGTGAGTTTAGGGTGCCCTGTAGCCGACGAGGATGGTTGGAGTGAAAGCCATGCTGATCCCCTCTTGGACCTACTGGTTGCTAATTCTGTTGCATTCCTCCCCTACTTCTGCATACACTTGAACTGTGCCCCATTTCCCCACATGTCCAACACTGTTGTGGGGGTCCTCCAAATAGTGGTTGCCCTCCATTAAACCCTCCTCCTTGCGGTGCTTGGAATCCAAACCCTCTGCCTCTGGGTGCAAACCCTCACCCAGAGTGTAAAAGTATGCTCTGCTCTTGCAGCAAAATTGCCATATATTCCTGGCTGTGCTTGTTGCGCTCCTTGTGCATTTGAACTATCTCCTCCACTTGTCAATATTGCTCCTTCCACTGTCAAGTTTGACAGTTTTCTCTGAACCAACTTTGCTTCCTCAATTTTTCTGTCTTCAACTTTCTTTCTGCCCTTCTCTTGTTTGAGCCAACAATGGTGAACAATAATGAATTGTATTTCTGCCCATGGTTTTGCTTCAATACCCACAATTTTCCTCAGCTATCGTTGACTTCTTCAGGAAGTCCCTGACATTGTTACGCTCACCAGGTCTCTGCGGAGGCGTTGGGGCATGGTTGCAGCCCTCCCAGGGGTGAGGTCGCTTGGGTTTGACTTCGCCCTCTGCGCTTATGTGGTGATTGGTGTTAATAGGTGATGCTGCTCGATACTGCTCCTGTTGATTAGTTTGGCAAGCACTCTGTCCTGCTGCTACTGGCAGGGACGCTTGTATGATCTGGACCAAGTGCCTTCACTGGTCCCTTGCATATGATAGTCCAGAGTCCCGCTGCGACTAAGCCACTATACTTCAGGTAAGTGTTCCTGTTTGGCTTTGTCTTTCCTCGCCTGTTTTTGTTGTATTGTAAAGTTTGTTGGCTTGTATTGCTGTCCGTTCCACTTTTGATGTTTTCTCTCTTGCTTTCTTCCCTGGCAGGTGATGTTGCCGGCCCGGCAGAAGCTGCAGAGATCGAGGCGGCAGCCGGAGGGAATGAGGAATGAAGCTGCAGTGGTACAGTAGCTGGTAAATTGTTAATTAGGGGGCATGCAGGGTTCAAATGCGGCGCGGCCCTAGGACGGATGTTCTAACCTTGTCTTTCTTCTTCTTCACAGGGTCCGAGTTCGTGGATGCGGATTGCAGTGCTGCAGCATCAGGATCAAGATCACTGGATGTCAGGAGATGAGCCTGCAGATGAAGCGATGAAGCACCCGTTTCCTGGAGGTGAGTATGCAGGAGAACACCTGGTTTCAAAGGTAAGTAAACTGGTCCAAGCGGCGGTGAGCGTCACGTTGCACGCGAGTGCACATGAATGCGAAGCACTGGCCTTAAGAATGGAGCAGCTTATATAGGTGAGCTTCTGAAGCCATGCCCACCAGGTTCAGCCTGCCTGCCACACCCTGCCACACCCGATGAGTCAGCACATGAGGATGTTCTCTGGAAAAAAGGCTTTCAGCTCATGGAAAGTTCTTGTGAAATAAAAGCACTCCTGCACTCAAATAAAGTAAAAGCACTCCTGCACTGAAATAAAGTGTTCCTGCTCACATCTCTATATGAGCCTGGCACTAAAGGCACCAGGACTGAGTCCAGCCAGGGCCCCTGTGTTTATGGGTCCCAAAGGGACATAAGTGAGTCTAGTGACACATTGCCCCCATCACTCGATGGTGTGGTTTTTGTGTTCTGGGGCCTGTGGCCATGACAGCACTCCCCCTCAAGTCCCCTCTCATAGGTGGTTTCCCCCGGCCCTGGTTTAATGGGGTTATTGCGGTGGAACTGCCTGATTAATTGTGGAGCATGGACATGCTCACTGGGTTACCAGGTCCGATCTTGGGGTCTATAACCTTTCCAGTCTATAAGGTAGCATAACTTGCAACGAACCATCTTAGAGTCTATGATCCTTTTAACTTTGTATTCTGGTTCTCCTTCAACTATTTTGGATCCGGTGGAGTATCGATCCACGTACCTGGTCTCAAAGGTTTTAGGAGGGAGACCTGAAACACCTGGTGAATCCGCTTGTGGGCCGGTAATTCTAATTTCATGGCCGCAGGTTTGATCACATCCTGGATAGTGTAGGGTCCCAGATATCTGGGACGGAACGCCGTGGTCCTTTAAGGGGGATGTTTTTGGATGCTAACCAAACCTTGTCTCCGACTTGGTAGTTGGGAGCTTCCCTTCGGTGTCGATCCGCAAACTGCTTCTGTTTCTCTTTGGCTCTTGCAAGATGCTCTGCTGCTTCCTTAAAAACGTGGGTGATGGTTTTGTGTAAAGTTGTTACAGGGGGCATTTCTAATGATTCGAGTGGGTCGAAAACTGATATCCGTGGATGTCGATCATAGACTATGTAGAATCGGCCTTGTCCCGTACTGGTGTGAATTGAGTTGTTATATGCGTATTCTGCTAACCAAAGTATGTCCTTCCAGGTATCCTCGGTTTGTTGCAGCATACACCTTATGTATTGCTCGAGGGTCTGGTTAGTCTGTTCGGTCTGGCCGTCGGTTTGGGGGTGATGGCTTGTAGATAACCAGAGGTCGATTTTGACAATTTTACAACACCTTTTCCAGAATGCAGAGACAAACTGAGTTCCTCGGTCTGATATCAATATTGATGGGAACCCGTGTAGCCAGACGATCTGTTCCAAAAATACGGTAGCCAGAGTAGAAGCAATTGGGAGACCTTTCAGGGGAATAAAGTGGGCCATTATGGAAAACAGATCTACGACGACTAAGATGGTTTATGTTTATGTGGAAGGTCTGTAATAAAATCCATTGATACCGTATGCCAAGGTGCTGGGGGTACTTCTAAAGGATATAGCAGACTTTTGGGACTTTGTTTTTGGGACTTGTTTTGTGCACAGGTGCCACATGTTGCGATGAACTGGACAATGTCCTTTCACCAAGTTGGCTACCAGTAATTTTTCTTTATTTTAGCTTGGGTTTTGGCTATTCCCAGATGCCCCTTCTACTAATGAATCGTGATAGTTTGCGATGATTTGATTCTTATCCGGGATGTACAATAGTCCTTGGTAGTATGGTAGGTTGTCCACGATCGTATACCGGTCTCCCTTCCTTAGCCATTCCTGTTGCGCTGGTGGACTCATCAAGTGTTGCAGGTCAGATTTTAAGTTGTCTAGAGTGGTGGTTGTGGCAATCATGCCTTGGATTCATCCTTCAGGGATGATGGCCACGGGGTCTGGTGTAGTGAATGCTTCTTCTCCCTCACTCATTCGACACAGGGCGTCTGATTTTCCATTGCATGCTCCCAGTCTATAGGTGATGACAAAGTCGTATTCCACAAAGAAGAGAGCCCAGCGGAGTTGGCGTGATGATTGTGCTTTAGCGGTCTTCAGATATTGTAGATTGCGATGATCCGTGACGATGGTGACTCTATGTCTAACTCCAAGAAGATAATGTCTCCAGGCTTTGAATGCTGCCTTAATTGCTAGCAGCTCTTTAACAGTGATTGCATAATTCAATTCAGGGGCTGAAAACCTGCGAGACCAGAATGCCACGGGATGCAACTGACCTGTTTCGGGGTCTCGTTGTGACAGTACTTCTCCCATTGCTATTTTGGAAGCATCAGTTTCAACCACATACGGTAGTTCTTGTCGACGATGCCGTAGAATTGGTGCTGTGGTAAATGCTTGTTTTAGCTCCTGGAAGGCTTTCTCTGCCTCTGCAGACCAATTAAATTGTTTATTTTTCCCTAGTAAAGAGGTGATTGGGTGGACGATTTGGGAGAACCTGGGAATGAACCGGCGATAAAAGTTGGCGAACCCGAGTACACTCTGTACTCCCTTTATGGATGCCAGTGAGGGCGAGTTAAGGTTAGAGTCTACCTTGCGCGTGTCCATGCGTACGCCCTGTGGTGTGAGAATAAAGCAGAGGAATTCTACCTCTATCACATGAAAGAAGCATTTCTCCAATTTGGCATATAGCCGGTGTTGCCGCAGTTTCTCCAAAACTGCCCAGACATGGTTGACGTGGTCCTCCTTGGTGGTCGAATAGATAAGAATAACACGGCCAGGGCATTATATAGTCTAAAGGGCATAACCTGATATTCATGAAGGCCATATTTCATGTGAAAGGCCGTCTTCCACTTGTCTCCTTTTTTGACTCTTACTAGTTGGTAGGCCCCTCGTAAGTCTAGTTTTATATATATATGAGCGTTTATGACTTGATCCAAGAGCTCAGGGATAAGCGGTAACGGGTACCGTTTTTTTTAATGTGATCTGGTTAAGTGCTCTGTAGTCAATACAAGTTTTCAGGCCTCCCTCCTTTTTATGCTCAAAAAAGAGGGGCGAGGATGCAGGGGACTTGGACGGACGAATGAAGCCATTTGCCAGATACTGATCGAGGTAGGTTTTTAGATGCTGGTTTTCCTGTTCTGTTAGGGCATAAATCCAGCTGCAGGGAACTTGATCTCTAGGTACCAGATCATTTCGGCAGTCATATGATCTGTGCGGAGTTAGGGTGTTTGCTTGCTCTTTTTGAAAGACATCTTGGCAATCCAGGTATTCAGGTGGTAGCGAACTGGTGAGGCCCAGTATGGTTTCTTTCTTCGACAAACCTGGATTGGTAAGACCTTTTATTGAGAATCCCTTGCTATTACAGGTGTCGGCACAGTCTTGGGGAAAGGTCCAAACTCGTTTATGCCAGTCAATCCTGTGATTGTGGGTCTGCAGCCAGGGCATTCCCAATATCATCTGGAACTGAGGAGCGCTGATGAGATTGAAGGTGATGTCCTCTTGGTGACCATCCTGACACAGAAGCGTGACCTTCTAAGTGTAATGTGTCACTGGGCCAGATGATAGCTGAGATCCATCAACTGCTGTGACGTTTTCCAAAACCTGCTTCTGTCAGAGAGGAAGGCTTATCCGGGTAGCCAGACCTTGGTTCATGTAATTTGCCACAGCCCCACTGTCAATGTATGCCTCCAAGGCATGTATTTTCGACAATTGCTTGTGGTTTACCATGAGCACAGGGATGCCTAGATATGAGGTCTGTATAGGTTCCTTTTCACTGCTCAACAAGTGGACCCCTACGCTTGCCGGGCGTTGGAGTTTCCCGAGTCCTGTTCTTCTTCTTCACTGTTGTCAGTTACTCCAACTGCTTTCCTGGGTGGTTTCACCGGGCATTCTCAGAGATAGTGACCTGCCTAACCACAGTACAAACAAAGCTGCTGCTGTCTCCTTTTCTCCCTTTCTAACTTGGTGAGTGGGCTCTACAAGCCTCCGATTTGCATTGGCTCGGACTTATAGTGTGATTTGGTTTGATTCTCACAGGGTCGCACGTAGACCGACCGCCCCTCGGCCTTGGCCTGATCCATCTTACGATCCTGCAATCTGTGATCGAGCTGCACTATCAGGTCGATGTATTCAGTACATCTTTCTGGCACATTTACTACTTGGGCTAATACGTCCTTAAGTTCCTCTCACAAGCCTCGGTAAAAGAACATTTTTCTTTTCTCCTCTGGCCAGTTATTTTGTGCTATCAGACGATTGAAGGAAGTGATATTTGTTAGTAAGTCTTGATTACCCTGCCGTAGTGATACCAGTTCATTGTCTCGAACCCGCCCTTGAGTATGCTGTGCAAATAGTTTCTTCATTTCACGCTGGAAACCTCCGAAGTCTCAAAACAAAGGATCATCCTGGTTTACCAAGGGAATTGACCAATCCGCTGCCCTACCTCCAAAATATGAGAGTACAAATGCCACTCTTGCTTGATCATTGGGGAATGCCCCAGGTCTGCACAAGAAATGTAGGTGACATTGATTCATAAAGATGGTGTACATATTCAGATTGCCTATGAAGCTTTCGGGTGGGGCCAGGGGAACCCCTCCAGAAGTACCACCTGTACTGGCATGTGCAGTGGAGGCGTGGCAGGAGGGGCATACCCCGGAAGTGGGACCTGGCCTGCCTGTGCCTGGAGCATTTGCCTTGCAAGTTCATCTGTCTGCTCCCAGTTCACAATTAGATCCCTCCTTAGGGCATTGGTTTCCTGTCTTGAGGCATGAACTTCAGCCCGTAACTCTCCCAGTAATCCAGCCAACTGGTCCGTTTCAGAAGTTTCCATAATGCACAGGCAGAGATTTGAAGAGGCTTTGCATTCTGTTATGCTCACCAGGTCTCTGCAGAGGCGTTGGGGCACGGTTGCAGCCCTCCCGGGGGTGAGGTCACTTGGGTCCGACTTTGCCCTCTGCGCTTATGTGGTGACTGGTGGTAATAGGTGATGCTGCTCGGGACAGCTCCTGTTGATTAGTTTTGGTGAGCACTCTGTCCTGCTACTTCTGGCAGGGGTGCTTGTATGATCTGGACCGAGTTCCTTCACTGGTCCCTTGCACGTGGTAGTCCAGTCCCGCTGCGACTAAGCCACTATACTTCAGGTAAGTGTTCCTGTTTGCCTTTGTCTTTCCTCACCTGTTTCTGTTGTATTGTAAAGTTTGGTGTCGTGTATTGCTGTCGGTTCCACTTTCGATGTTTGCTCTTTTGTTTTCTTCCCTTGCAGGTGATGTTGCCGGCCCGGCAGAATCTGCGGAGCTCGAGGCAGCAGCCGGAGGGAATGAGGAACGAAGCTGCAGCGGTACAGTAGCTGGTAAATTGTTAACTAGGGGGAGCGGGGGGTTCAAATGTGGCACGGCCCTAGGACGGATGTTCTAACCTTGTCTTTCCTCTTCTTCACAGGGTCTGAGTTCGTGGATGCGGAGTGTGGTGCTGCAGCATCGGGATCAAGACCACTGGATGTCAGGAGATATGTCTACAGATGAAGGGATGAAGCACCAGTTTCCTGGAGGTGAGTGCGTAGGAGAATGCCTGGTTTTAAAGGTAAGTAAACTGGTCCAAGTGGCGGTGAGCGTCACGTTGCATGCAAGTGCACAGTAACGCGAAGCACCGGCCTTAAGATTCGAGCAGCTTATATAGCTGAACTTCTGAAGCCATGCCCACCAGGTTCAGCCTGCCTGCCACACCCTGCCACACCTGATGAGTCAGCACATGAAGACCAGGCCTAGGGTGCCACACCCGATGAGTCAGCACATGAGCATGTTCTCTGGAATAAAGGCTTTTAGCTCCTGGAAAGTTCTTGTAAAATAAAACCACTCCTGCACTGAAATAAAGTAAAAGCACTCCTGCACTGAACTAAAGTGTTCCTGATCACATCTCTATATGAGCCTGGCGAGAAAGGCATCAGGACTGAGTCCAGCCAGGGCCCCTGTGTTTATGGGTCCCAAAGGGACATAAGTGAGTCAAGTGACCCATTGCCCCCATCACTAGATGGTGTGTTTTTTGAGTTCTGGGGCCTGTGGCATGACAGACATAAAATGTGATAAAAAATGGTTATTCTTTTGTCCCATGGTTTCCAAGCCTCTAGTCTCCATTTCTCTTGACTGCCCTGTATATATGCAGCTGCATCTTCATCTGCTTGGTTCGTAATTATGGGTACTGTACCCTAAGCGCTATCCAGATGTCACCTCAACAATTATTAAAAGGCACTCCTTAGTGGTTGGTATTTTGTGTAGTCACTCCAGGATACCCTGCTCACCTACAAATGTCATCTGATTGCTCTCCCAATAATACAGCAAACAGGCTTTTCATGTTGCCTACAGCTAATGTAATTTCAGCCATCATCCTTTCAAACTCATAAATCCATTTTCCTGCTTAACAGACACATTAAATCCAAGATGGCCACAGGAAGTGATGTCACCAATCGAAGATGGCCAATGGAATTGATGTAACCAATCCAAGATGGCGGCTGGCAGTGAGATTCCAGATAGAAAGTGAAGCAGAAAACCAGAAGGGATAACACATGCTCTTGGAAATGCCAATGAACTGCACTGAGAGTGAGAAATCAAAATGTGGAGATGACAGAAGGCACCAAATCCTACCCCTGCTGCAAGAATAAAAAAACACCATCATGGTGTGCAATAGTGAATGTATAACCAATACAAGTATATATATATATTCAAAGGATGACAAACCCCAAGACATTCCTGTAGGAATAGATCATAATGATTCTAAAGGAAGGGGGTAACAATGAACCTAATCTGCCTGGTAATACGTGGACCAGCAAGCAAGAACGCCATCAGCAAATGACAGAACCGTAACTGTCCCCACATCCTAGAGTCCTAGTAAACCAATATAGTTCACATCCGAAAGTCTCAGGCAGACAGCCCACTATCAAGTTCCAAGAGGAAACGTCCAGAATGTGAGGTGTAGAGAGCACAGTACTGCACAGAGTGCTATAGTTAAGCTAACTTGAAGAATTGTAAACCCAAACCGAAATATCAGAACAGAATTGCAGAAAATAAAGCCTACATGAGAGTAATAACAACTGAAGTGGATCACAAGAGTCCCATTAATCTGTTTGAGATCAAGCCAAGCAATCAGATCAAAAATGGAGTAGACCGAGACAGGTGGCAAAGAGATGCCCAGGGCTGTTAATGAGAGGTCAGCCCACTGGGGAGAAGGATGAGTGGAAGAACAGGAAGTTAGGGGTGCAGGATCCAACAGCATAGCACAAACATCTGGATAGAGTTAAAACATAATATCAAGACCTCCAAATGCCACAAGAGCTATATTAAGGATGGTGACTCATCAGTCATCTGGAAGAAAAAAGCTGGGGCTAAGTGAGTAGAGAATTAGGCATTTTGGGGTGGGTGGAACTGTATCAATAGTTAGTGTGGAATAGATGTTCAGGCGATTAGTCCTTGGTATGGAGAAGGTGAGGAGTGTTCCTCAAGGAAGACAAGATGAAGTTTCAGTGCTGATTTGAATGCATGACTACTGATAGTGTTGCCGAAAGAAAGACACATGGATGGAAATCAGAGGCTGCACAGGGGCTGAGAAATGGATAGATTAAGTAGAGCACTACAGAAAAGAGTGCAAGTAGAGGTGCAGCAGGTAATTCAGTTTGCAAGTTCCAGGGGGAAATGCTGTGGATAGCTTTGCAGAGAAACAGTAGGATATGTGCAGGATAGAAAGCCATCCACATGGAGTAGGTTAGAAGAGGTGGGATGAAAAGGGTGCAGATGCAAGTTTATGAACTTGGTTGAGAGAGGAGAAGGAATGGAAAGGGGGCCTAGAAGGCAACTGAGTGCTGAGATATGGGTGTTCAAGTTTTGGTATAGTGACATTTTAGAAGGTGGAAGCTCTTTTTGATATCCATGAGGTTCAGGAGAGCCATTTGGTGGAGGTAGTGATGAGTTGATGGAGTTAAGAGAACCACAGTGTTTGGAGCATCGCGTGAGTGAGAAGGTTAGGGGGAAAAGATTTGGGAGAGGAGAGGCAGAGGCGGAGCGGGGATATAGATGACTTCCGCTTTTCAGATGTTAAAGCATACGGTATAGAGTCCATCCAGGTGCTGATGGCACAGAGTCTGTTCGAGATAGAAAGGGAGAAATCAGCACTAGGTGTGGGAAAGGAGTTGAAGATCAGGGCATCTGGATATCTGGGGTTCGGGTCCTGCATAACATCTTCTGAAGCAACCCAGACTTTTCTGGGGATGCTAATGACTTTTTGTGGCCAAGAAAAACAGGGATGTGTATGAATGCCTATAACAATTACTGTTCCTCCTTAATTACGCTTTCTGTCCTTGTGAGACAAAGAAAACGGACGCTTCGTGATGTGCTTTTCTAATGCAATGCACCTAAACATGTTGATGCTTGAAAGGTATAGACATGTATGTAATGAAATCAAGCGACTATTTAAAAAGAAAATATGAAACTTGGTCAGTGAGAAAGAGTCCTTTGGTAAAGTTTAAAAAAAAAAAAAGAAATTCTGGTTCCATTTCTATAATTGTTTGACTAAGTTATAACCTTTCAAAACACATTCAGTAGTTGAAGGCATTCGAGCATCAGCATTTCAAAGCATCGCAGTTTTAGCACCTTTCCAGTAAAAACACATAAAGTGTCGAAATAAATGTCATGGTGATGTTATGTCCAAAACAATATTCTTTAAAGGATATGCCGCACTTTATCAGTAGATTGCCTTCAAACAGTACATTAGCCCCTAATATTTTTTCTGCGATGAGACAGGTGATAAAAAAATATATTGTGGCTACATTACTGCACATTCAGTACGTGAGAGTCATGTTAAATTTTGCAGGGAATCTATTTCAAGGATAATATGGTGCCCACCAACCTTCTCAAGTGATTGATTTAATATAGAAGCTCCTTCTTTGCATCCCCCAACAGATTAAAACTACTCCTGCTGGAAAAAGTAGAGTAGCAGAGTATTTAGCAGTATGTCAATAAGTTAGATGTCTCTCTATATATAATGTCATCAAAAATTCTGTATGTCCTCCCAGTGATCGAGAGTCAGATCCACATATTATGAGAGGCCATCTGGCAGAAGACTAGCATAAGAATGCATTGGTTGCAAAACAGTACTCGTGCTCCGCTTCTTAGAGACTCTCTCAAAGTTTGGGGACGTTTAGCTGCAAGCTTAACAACGCAACCCTCTTATTGAGAAGTGTGCTGAGGGAGCAACATGATAATGATATTATGAGGCAATGTGCCATGGGCGACACTTACTGAGTAGCAGTGATCAGACTGGTGCCTCCAAGAGCATATGGATTGCATTGGGCAACGGGAGCATGCCCGTTAAGGTCGCACCACTCACAAGTACCGTGTGTGCAGCACAGAATTAACTCATAACCACTGCATGCAAAGTAGCTCCTCAGGTATAGGATATCTGTCTACTCAAGACTTTTGGAAAAGTCATTTAGAGGCAAGGGGGTATTATTGTGTGCAATTGGATGCGGATGGAAGAGATTAGTAAGGCCTCCTGCAATGTGTAGCAGAGGGAGTGATGTGGTTGTGCCTAGATCATGCAAGAAATGCAGATGTGGAAGTGAGAGAAGGTGCCTGATGTTGGTGTATTTAGCTGTGGAGCAAGCTATGAAGGGGTGCTCTGCTCGGTCACATGGATAGGACCTTGACCCTTAACATAGAGTCAGATGCAAAGGCTTTTCGACTGATAAATAAAGCTTAGTTATTCTGTTGGCTTTTCTTTATGACACCACAAACGTCATGAGGACCACAGCCTGTACTCACCATCTCGCTTGGACGGGGACAGATGAGAATCAAGCCAATTAGGGTAAGTAGTCCTCCCCATCTTGCTAAGCGAGATGCTACTGGAGGAGTTGGAGGTACGGATATGCCTGGAACAGAGCCAAAACGGTGTCGCTCAACACACTTGGGGTGGGAGGTCTGTATATATGTGCTGAACGGGAAAAAATACCCCCACAAAATTAAGAAGATGATGCCAATATCTGAAGAAGCCAAAAGATGGAAGGGTGGGCAAGTTCTTTGTGGACAAGTCAACATCAAATTGCATAAAACACAATTCTAATCCAGGACAAAATGTGCATGGGTTGGTGGGCGGTGGGTCACCATGAACTAGATGTTGCTTCTTGCAATTTTGAAACAGACTGATGTAATAATTAGAGACATGCTAGTTGCCCACACAAAAAGGGCTAAAATACAAGATAAGTGCATACCTGCAAAGATGTATCCTTCGAAGACACACACACTACTGTCAATGCCGTTGATAAGACACCCAAGAATGAAGTGGCTACTGCACTGCAAGATGACAAGATCATTGCAAAGTTTTGAAAAATGAATGCCACCTTCGAGACAAGAAGTGAACAAGTTGTTTAGCTGCACTTGTGTTTGTCCTCTTGAGCCACACACATTTAGCCAATGAATTCAAAGGTTGAACAGCATCAGGGAAAGTCTACTTTCAAAGTACAGCCTAGCCGTGCAAAGATGGCACGAAGAAACACATCTCAAGATAAAATAGGACCCTGCAGGGGGGAACAGGTAATGGGCATTGACATGCAAACCTAAGACGGCAAGTTTGAAAAGTGTGACCTCAAGGGAAAGAATCAAACAAAAGGTCAGACCTCCACTCAACCTGGCCAGTGTGAAGGCATCATGATGCAAGACACAGACAAGAGATTCAAAGTTCAAACAAAATATCTTTATTAGCTCAAATGTCAGGATGGTGTAAAGCCTAACTTGCCCTATGCTAAGGTAGGATTTCCCTACCCAATTAAACGAAGGATAGTCTGAGTCAGTGAGTTCAACTTAAAAGTCTGTCTTTGTCCAAAATCTTTACTTGCCCTCACAACTAAAGCTTAACAATGTGTAGGGATGTCAGCAATCAAAGAAAAAGTGTTCAAACTAAAGTTCGTAGCTCCTTTCAGCTCCTTATTTGCTCTTTGCAGCCACACGCGCACCCCGGAAGTGCCTGCAAGTGCTGTTTGCTGGACTTACTCGCTGCCTGAGGATCCAGCTTTCTTTTTGAGACCTTTGCTGGGCGAACTCCAACACCTACGTTGAGTCGGCAAGTGGAAGGACTGTGCCTGGAATTGTGCCGCAACTTGCAGGGACTCGCTACCAGCCTTGTAGGTTGATTTTATATGCAGCAACCTTCTAACTGAGGTCTTACATCTATTGTGGGACTTGGATTTGAACTTGTGATTTGTGTGCTGTTGGCCTTGTGAGTGTTTCCAGTGCGGCAGTGCTTTTTGTTTTCTCTGCATCTAACAGAAACCCTTTTCTTTCTGCAGTGACGCTACACGTCTAACTCCGCCCTTGCCCCGCCCCCTGACCCAGACGACACAGCATTTAACAGCATGGATACGCGCACCCACGCACGCACGCACCCCGGAAGTGCCTGCAAGTGCTGTTTGCTGTTCGCTGGCAAGAGCAAGGGTAATAGTAATCCTATTTTCTTTTTTTGACTCTGCCCTTTTTCTATTTGCTTCAATTAGAGGGCTATTACTTCTGGATTCCCCAGAAGATCATATCCCGCTCCTTAGATAATTTTTCAATGATACTTTATCTCTGTTTTTTTTCCCTTGGGGGTTTTTGTAGTTCTGGTGAATGATGGCGGTTCCCCTGAGGAGTGGCAAAATGAGGCCCTCCATCCTGACCAAAAAAGATTTGAAAAGAAATGATGAAAGGAGAGAGCACGCTATAGAGAGCTATTTAGATAATTATGGAGACAACCCCATGGATCTTGAGGATAGGGAACAGGTTTTGGACCCGATTGTGCCTCATAAGGTTGTGGAAATATTGAATTTAGACCATAACACCCTGGAGGGAGGGAGGGTTGAAAACCCTAGGCTTAGGGCAAATGGTCACCTCTTGCCGCTATCGATGGGTTGGCCAGTCCGGTACTAATTGGGACCTTTAATATTTTCCCATTGGATACAGTTCTGGAACCAGACCTCTCGGTTCAACGCAGTTTCCTTAGTGTCTGGGATCATCCGGACAGTCAGTTGCCTCTTAAAGGTATTCTTACTACTAATCCTTCTATAGATACCTCAATGATGGCCCCAGTCGTAACGGCAGAACTTGATAAACGGGTTTGCCTTTCTGTGGGGCCTTCCACTCCAATTCAGCCACGGGGAGGAGGGATTGACAGAGTACATTTTCACAAAATGGATTATGATAGATCTCAGATCCCAAGATTAGACACTCCTTTCCCAGGTCTCTCTGCCCCTCCTTTAGAGACCTCTATGGGCTGGCCTGAGGAATAAAAAGGGAAAAATAAGGATATAAATAAAATAAAAAATAACAATCCTCCTTTCCTCTTCGACTCTGAGGTCCCTGAATATAGGGATAAACTGCAATCTTGCTTGAGTCCGAGAACAAATCCCCCCCCCCTTTTCCATCTTCACTTCCCAGGGTGGTCAATAACGTTGATGCCTCACTTCTTAAAGATCAGCAAGAAGCCAAAAGTACATTCCTGGTACTGACTAGGATCTTGAATCTTTTAGATAAAGGCCATGAGTGTACCCACTTTGAAATCAGGGATCTGAATTTCAAACTAGCTGAAATCTTGGGTATATTAAATAAATTAGAGGGTCTCAATTTCACCCAGGAAATTATGAAGAAGCTGAAGGAAATTCCCTCCTCCTTCGCTCCTTCATTAAATTGCTCGAAAGCCATGCAGCTAAAGGAGTTGTGTATAAAAGAGTACTCATCACAGACAGACTTTCTATTTGACCCAAAGGAGCAAAATCTGTCAGACGCTGGTCAGCTTTCTGTGTTGAATCTATCTTCTGGTAAATTGGCGGAAATAGACCTTATGACACAATTTATTGCACATAATTCTGACCAGGCCCTCATACTGACTTTAATTCAGAAACAGTTGGAGGACATAAAGGAACATAGCCAAACTTGTGATCCCCTTTATCGGTAGAACAGATGGGTAGGGAAAAATTGGATAGTCCATCGATGCTTGCTGATATTCTTGAGGAGGAAGCAAGAGACTCTCTGGTAGTGACACAAGCACCAATGGATTGCCAAGGACCAACAGACGAAAGCAATTTCAGATTTTTTATCTCTCGTGAAGAAAAAAAAACAAGATATGAAGGCCCTAAAGCGCTCTGCTCTGAAAGACCCAGTGGCAGAGAAATATGAATCTAATCCTGCAAAAGGCAAAAAAAAATGGGGAAAGCAAAGGCGTCACCGATAAGTAGTCCACAGCCTATGATATCTCGGCAGGAAGGTACTCTGAACTTGAGTCAACTAAATGAGGCTAGTAAAAAAGCACTATAGTTGAATGATAATCTGCCTATCATGGGCTCTTTGTTAAGTAGGGATTCGATAAAACTAAAGGGAAAGGATAATCCCCTTTGTAAAAAGGGAGGTGGGGCGTTGGCGAAAGACACTTTATCCTCAGCTCTGAAGGTGAAGTCCTACTATAAGAACTTTAAGGGGAAACAAAAGATCCTTGGGGGGGAACAGATCTTAGCTTCTCCTCAAAATAATGTCCTTAATTTTTTCCTTAATCTTTTTCTAAAAAAAAGAAAAGTTCTCCGTGGAGTGAAGACACAGCGCCCAGACTTTGTGCCATTAACAAATGAGACACACCTCATTAGAGAAGGGGAATCCACCACTAGGGCGGGTTCAGCATCCTTTCTTCTACCAGCGAAGAGTTCTTCTCTCTCTTATTCTGGCCAGATGACAGATCCAATTATATCTAAAATCGAAACTGTGATCACGGAGAAGGTACCTACAAAGATTGTTGGCAAGCCTTCCCTTCAGTTAGAGGAGCATCCTGTGGTAGGCTCTGATCCAGATCCCTAGGAGAGGGAAAGGTTGGTCCGTAACTTGAAGGAAGAAACTAGGACATCCAAGACCATGTCCCCCTCAAGTGAAATGGCTGGAATAGCTGCCATAGCGGAGGTGGCTAAGGAGTCCTTTTCTTTGCCGAGGATGGGAGTGCACCCAGATTCATCAGTGCGGTCACTAAAAATAAAAAGTAATGAGGATGACTTCCACAAAGTGAATGATCTAATACAGGGTCTATTGAATCAGGTAAGACAGAATGACTTACTTCCTCCTCTAAAAAGTTCTCCTCAAAAGTGTGGAGGAAATGAGCTTGAAACAAATAAATTGTGTCTGGTTGGAAGAGGCGACTTGGGTGTGAATGGAATTGGAATGTCTAAGGTTTTGCCAGACTCAGTGGGCCCTGGAAAAGAAGGTGCACTGAGATTGTTAGTAAAAAAAACTGTTACAAGACCATGTGACTGCAGAGAAAATTAAGGTACACTCTCCCCAAGAGGCAGTTGAGAAAACTCAGGGTCTTCCTGGCCCGGAGACTGAGAATGAATGTTTCTCCAGGCTAAATCTCCTGCTTCCTCCTCTAGGGGTAAACTGGGGCAAGTCAAAGGATGGGAGAGACCCTATATATATTAAAAGACCGAAGGAAAATCAGTATGCCAAGTATGAGAATAAACCCCCTCTTAGCAATTACCTTAACTCTCTGTCTACGTCTAATCTGGAGAAGACACGCTGGAGAAGGGCTACCTTCCCAGATTATCTGAGTGTAATTTTGTGTTATTTATTTGATCAGGACTCTGATGCTTCTTTAACTAGGGGTAGAATCATAGCAATGTGTAATTTAATCGAAGCACTTAGGACAGTGTCCTCAGCAGATGTCAAACTGGTAGATTTCATTCATCCAGATCGCTATGATTGTATCCGTTTGGTGTTTTACACAAGGGCATTGTCTGAGGTGTTTCTGGATGCTACAGAGGAATTCAATAGAATGGGATATGATATCCTTCCCCCTCCCAAGTATTGTAGACCCTTGAGTGGGACGAAACCAGATAAAAAAAAAAGACTAGCGGCATTGGCCCAAATGTTGAACAAGCCAAGTTGGGAGATTTGCTAGACAAGGATTCTAGTTGGAGATGGCTAGCCCTCCCGTTGAGAGATTACATAGCACAACTAAAGGATATGAAGGCCTCCCTTTAATGTGAATGACCTTTCAGTGCTGTCATGGAACACTAGGGGCTATTCTCATCTTTTGAATTATACAGAAGTATGTGGAAAATTAACCCAATATTCGGTTGTGTGTTTGCAGGAAACTTGCATAACAGGGATGGTTGTGATGGATGGATATTTAGGTATGCTTTCAGGAACTCGCTACCCAGGGTATCAAGGGTCGTCCCTCGGGCGACCTCTTAACGGCTGTGGACACTAAGGGTTACTTAAAGGTCTGTAATTATAAAAGGATTGCAACAGGATTTCTGTCTGTCCTCCTTGAGATGACAGAGCAGACAGGGAAAACTTTAATATTTATTGTTAATATCTACTGGTCTGTAAAAGGCAACTTGGAAGAAGCCCCTGTAACATTGAACAACTATGTGTCTACAGAAATGCTGATTTATCCGGGTCTCCAAATTATGATCATGGGAGATCTAAATGCAGAAATGTCTTCATATCCATATCCTGGGTGTGAATTTGAATCCTTCAAACGTATCGAGACGAATATCCTAGGCAATACTAGCCGAAAACTTAAGCTTGGGATACTGTGGTATACATTCTTTTTGGACTGGGGACTGTCTTCGGCATGTGCCAATCGAGTGAAGGAAACTTTGATCCCTACCTGGTCGAATGGTGCTTATTCATCAACCATTGATTAAATATATGTTTCTCAATATCTATTAAAGTTGGTGACAAATTTGAGATTAGTAAGTCCCCTAATAGTGATCATAGTATTCTTACGGTCTCTTTCTCCCCGGAGGGGTTTACTGCCCAGGGGCAATCTATCCAATTAATGTACATTTAAATCCCTCTAAAAATAGACTGAGATGGCGTGAGGTTAATCTTAAGAGGTTGAATAGGCTCTTTCTTAAAATTGTTAAGGAATCAAATATAGAAGAAAAGACAGTTCTGTTTTCCCATAACAACTTTACCATACTAGTAAGATCCACATTTGATTCTCTCTTGATGAAGAATCAGGCCTGTTGCTGTAGGGCTAAACATCCCCACATTTGTGATGGGCGAAGATTCTTTATTTTCTGTTTAAAGATGTCATCACAACCAAAATTATACCAACTTCTTGGCATCTTTCATATATTGTCCCAATCTTTAAAAAAGGGGATAGGAATTCCCCTAAGAGTTATCACCTGATTGCGATTCTTGATGCGGACTTGAAGATTTTTGTGGGAATGATATTGAAGGAACTTAGTCAATGGATGAAGGAAAAATCCTTCCTTTCACCCTTGCAATATGGGTTTAGAATGGGCATTGGGACAGAAGTGGGAGGCCTTCTCTTGACCACTCTTCAAGCTAGGGCCTGCAAAAGGGATGCTGGTCCTATATTACCTGGCTGCCATTGATCTTAGCATGGGATTTTGACAGCGTGGATAGAGATACTCTTTGGGGTAAACTGAAAATGTTGGGGATGCACAAAAACCTGCTTTCCATTCTTATTCACCTTCATCTGCACTCTCGAGTGCAGATTAGGTTGAATATGGACGGCCTTCTTTCGGATGTCTTTTTGCCCCGACACTTTTTAATTTATATGTTTCTGTAGTAGGTATCTGTCTGAAGAAAAGTTCTTTGATTCCTCCAAAAATTGGTGTGACCCCTATTCCCTGGGTAGCGTATGCTGACGATTTCCTTCCCATTGATCAGTCACCTAAAACTTGCAACATATGATTACGGCCTTTTATGAATATACAGTTGTAAACAACCTTAAAATAAATCCAAGGTACCCTTTCTAATAAGAACTTAAAGAAAAGTGGGAAGGTCTATCCTTGGTGCCTGGATAATGAAAAACTGCAGGTTCAGTCGGCAATGATATATCTTGGCTTCCCAATCTTGAACAAAAATAATTAAGGGTACTATCGAGACTATCTTCGAACTAAAGGTACCCCTTTGATAGCACAACAATAAGAAAATAGATGCTAAATTTGGTAAATTTTCTATCTTTCCACTACTTCGCTATTTTAGGCTAAAGGTTACTCCAAAAATGGTCTATGCCGTAGACATTTTTCCAGAAATTATGATGATAGAAATTGCAAACATTGAATCAAAAGTATTAAAGGGTTGTATGTACTGGCCCCGAAATCTATCCCTGTTGAAGTATTACATTATGAACTGGGACTTTTAACCTGAACCTTCTGGATTAGGTGGCGTAGCCTCTCCCTTTATAGAAGATTATTGTATGACTTGGGAGACAACCTTTCCAGAATTCTGGGACAAGGTCTTAAAGCTGGCATGTCCGGTCTTGACCAATTGGTAAAATTAAAAACTTCAAGTAGGGAAACCCTCTCTAAGTTGGGAGTGGATACTGATACTTTTATTAAAAATCCAGTCTATGTAAAAAAAACGACTCCCATGTTTAGACTGGTCAAATACTATTACCAAGGTGGCTAATTCTAAACTATATTCCCACCTAATTACCCACCAGAAGGCTGTGGGGGCTGCGGAACGATATCTCCAAAAATACCCTAGTTGTGTTCTCTGAGATTATGCGTTTCCGCTTCAATGTTTGTAACACAAGCAAAATCATGGAGATTCAGACTAGAAGCAATCACAGAGAAACATGTAATATAGAGTTCCTCTGCAGATTTTGTCATGAGCCGGAAGTAAAAGAAACTCTATATCATTTCCTGCTAGAATGTAAGCCACTAATGACAGCACGAATCAAATACTTTGCTACATTTGTAAACTATGTAGAGTGTGTGTTATCGGAAATGTTATGGTGGGAAATGATGCATGGCTCTGGTATACCTTTGAAGATCGCACTTGTTCGTTTTTTGAAAGATGTTTGCAATATTATTTGAACACTACTTGGGCATGTAGAAATTGTGGTGATTTTATCAATTTTAATTGAGGACTGTTGTATTGTTGCATAATGTATTATTTATGTTGTTTCTATTTTCTATATATTTTATTTGACTATTTTACAGTTCTAAATTTTGTAAAGGTTTACTTAAACCATATACAAATAAAAAAATAAAAATAAAACATATACCATGCCCTTGGAGCACCCCAGTCTGAGTGAGGCATCCATTTCACTCACCAGTGTGTGGCCGCTCCTCCGGGTGCTCTGGTCTCAGTCTCTAGTTCATGCTAGCTCCACTCTCTCTACCGTGGAGCTCCGGCGAGCAACGTTTGCCTTCCCAAGCGTTCAGCGGCTTCTCTGTGTTCCCTACTCCCAATAGGGAACAAACAGCAATGGGCTCAGCTCCAGGCCCTCTCGTGGCCTGCTCCGACCTCAGCATCTTTCTGGCTCCTATGCGGTCGACACCCATTTCACCGGCCCATGCTCAGCCTGCCCCAACTTGGCTTGGCACACTCTCCTGCCCACCTGGTTCACTGCTCTGCTGCTTTCTCTCTCTTTTATACACCTGCAACCTTTTAACAGGTTGCATCCTTAATTCTCATTGCCTGACCATAGTTAGTTTGACATTCCTGACCCTCATAACAGTCCTCAGGCTTCCTCCTCATCTCAGTTCCAGAGTGGTAAACTAACATGTTAATGTGCACTGCACCTAGTTGCCTCTTCCTCGTCCCAGTACTATGATGGTCTGAATCGGGAAACATGATGGGAGATGATTTACAACAGCCCATAAAGTCAGGGGGAGGGTGAACCTGATTCTCATCAGAAAAGGGGGGATACCATGTCTCGCCTGCTGATATCCTCTCCCCAATCCTCAAGGACCCTCTGCCCAGGTGATCCTCCGTCACATCTACACCCTCAGGCTCAGGATTTAATAATGATGGCCTTTCCCTAAACACCTGACAAGAGGATACAAGGGGAGTTGGTGTGAGGATACCCTCAGGTTTCTCACACCAGTTAAGCATTCAAGTACCCTTTGCATTATCCGAAAACAGATGTGACTATTAAAGAACCTGTGAAAGCTACAGAATGGTTAAACCCAGTGTTTCCAATATATAAAGAAATCGATTTCTGGTAAACCTTCAAGGTATGGAGCTGTAGCTCACCAGTCTCAACAAGGAAATCATTACTGAAGTGCGCTCTCTGCCTAGCATCTCAGAACTTGAACCAATGCTGAACAATGTTGTCAATTGCACCAAACTCAGTAACATCATCTATTAATCAATTCAGGTTACATGAAGGGTCTGAGGCACTTAATGCCAACATTACACCATTAGGAGTGTATAGATACACATGTGTGCTCTTTGCCCTTGCCTTGGCTGATTCTGTGTCCCAGGGGAAGATGATCAATTGCTACATGTTGTTGAAATGTGCAGGGAAGTGAATGACTCCATGGACTAGACAGGAGATATCAGGCACGCTGTAGCTGCTTCTTTATTAAGTAGTTACAGGAGGTAGGAGAGTAGTCACCAACAGATACGTATTAAGACAGAGCGACCTACTGGCACATAATTCACCTGCTGCTGATCTCTGTCACTCCTGGAACTCTTGCACAGACACGTGCACATCTTCCACTCAGTCCACCAGGCATACATGACATCACCACCCTGTCACACTGACACTCACACATGGGAGGTGGACTTCCACATTTCTCCCCTTGTAAGACATACAACACACAGCTTTGCACACAACTTCAAGTGGGCACAAGCACTCCCAGATCCACACACACACAATCAAGCGCTGAACCAGATAAGCACAGACTCAGATTCCCACTACACACCACTTAACACACAACTTCCACACTTCTTCCTACAATTGGAACAGGAGGAAACATGGTCTGTAGAACTTAGGCTACCAACAGTGACACACGCGAACACCAATGGTGGAAGGGTAAATAAATGGGTGAAACTATTGCTGCCGTGACCATGATACCTGAAGATGGCCAGACATATATGCAACATCATTAGCCATGGTACACAACCTGACACCCGCAAATGCCAGTACTTAAAACAATAACTACTGCATAATGAACCCAGACATTCTGCTACTGCCTCAATACGTAAACAAACACAAGTGCAGCAGGCTCCCGCTTTACACAATATTTCGGTACCTGTGGAGAAAATGCAGGTCACAAAAATCACTGCAAGCTGTCTTCACCAACTGTTCATAGTTAAAACCACATTTTATCTGGCTGGGATACAGCTCTGAATGTGAGGAATGCAGTCTACACGCTTGGTAGCTAGCATTGAAGAGATGCCTTGAAGACCAGAACTTCTGTAAGGATGCTAGATGGATTCTGAAAGTATAGAATCAAATGAAATAGTGGCTGCAGTTAAATCAGAGTGAAATTAATTTTGTTTCCCCTGCTCGCGACTTTATTTGAGAATTGAAGTGATATTCTAGGGGCAAAAAAAAGGGGGTCCTGGGAGTCCCTCTGCCAGACATTTGTCCTGGTTACGAGAGACTTACCCAGAGTCTTTAGCTCACTATCTTTCACAAAGTTGAAATATCTAAAACAAATCAGTCTTTGTCCTGCCCTAGGGCAGTCCAGCACCAAAATGCTAAGCAATTCTCCTCTGACCAAGAGTACCAACAGCAATCCCAGACATGTGTTCCGTTCCGGTTGGACCTCATCAGTGAGGTGGAGCTGTGTTTTAAGAATAGTGAGCAAGGGGTCCACGTCTGGATCCCCCTAGTAACTAAGGGTGCGACCCAAAGTTACTCAAATATGCAAAAAACAAGGGGGGTCCTGGGCGTCCCTCTGCCGGACATTGGTCCCGGTTTTGAGAGACTTACCCAGAGTCTTTAGCTCACTATCTTTCACAGAGGAGATATCTATTTGTTAAAGTAAGATTCCTGTCCTGAGGAAAGACTTGATATATAACTGAAGAGAATGCTAAGGGGTGGGCATATCTTGCCAAATAGGCTGAAACATATAGGATCGATAAGCTTTTAAGAAAAACATCGTATGAAGGTGGGATCATTTTGGAAAATCATTCGTGAGGAGAACTTGTTTGCAGCATTCCAGTTTAATGTGTTGATGTGCTACAGGTTCTTTGAAGAAGTATCAAATTATTCGTGATGGTTTAATGCCTTGTGTAATGCATTTGGGTTTTAACAACTGTGGAGTGTTGTAATGTTGCCTCAAGTTGAAATAGAAAATAAGCAGTGTTATATTTTGAGTGTACTGTATCGCACAATTGGCACCTTTATAATAAAGCCAACACATTTTTTTCTCATTCTTAGCACATGCTGGGAATCTTTTGCACATTGTTATGTCTATTCTATGTATGTTTAAAATGTTGACAATAATTTTTTTGTGACCACAGAAGTGATGGGTAGAAGGTTTTGAATGAATCTGAACCACTGGCATTGCTCTGGGCAACCTTCCACACCACCGTTTTTTAGTCTGTCTGCGCCATTGCAAAAGGGGTCCAGCCATATGCAAATCAGTCAGCTGCCGCCGCCAATGGTAGCAGCCCAGCCCGAACTGCTAGGCCAGGTCCCCTCTGCACAGAAACACAAGCAACCGCAGACATGTTTCAGCCTTTTGGACCTGTTCCTGATGGACCTCCTCATTGAGGTGCAGCTTGGTTCCCTATGGCGCAGCGAGCAAGGGACCCACGTCTGGGCACACCCTCTCTCACATGGTGAGACAAACTGTGACCACAAAAGTGATGGGCGGAAGGTTTCAAATGAATCTGAACGACAATTTTTTTTAAACATTTTTGTGTAAAAATAATAAAAATGTGTTCTTAACTATGAACAGTTGTTGAAGACATTTTTGCGAACTGTATTTTCTCTTCAGGTATCGGAATATTGTATAAAGAGGGAAGGGTTCCCTGCTGCCCTTGTGTGTTACCATATTGATGAGAACTACCTGCATAGGGGTAGCACCCCATAATAAAAAAAGACGGGGGGGGGGCCTAAGGAATACTGGTCAATACGTACTCAAAAACGACAGCAAGATTCAGTGACAAGACCAAAGCTAATTTGACGTGCATGCATCATACCGACATTCTATGCATGCTGGAACATTGATTAATGAACTGTACAATAACGCAAATTGATACAAACAATTTAGGGTGGCTAACACCAATATGGCAGACCCTTTGAACCCATAAACCTAAAGGGAAATAGTTATTCTACTAAAACACTACTTAAGAGAGCATCGATCTAGCAAAAAATACTGTATTAACAAGCAATTCAACAAGTACATGTAAGGTTATCATGTCCAATGTGCTCCAAATATCCTTATTAAGGCCTCATAGCTATTACGACCCTCAACCCACAGGTGGTACCAACCCACATCAAGAACTAGGTACAGTATATTGTCTTCTCAGCCTACCCTGTAGTTCTACATCCCCGAACTATGAACACATCTGTAGCAATGAGAGACAAGATTAGCCCCTCTGTGCCCGAACAAGTGTATTTCCAGCATTAAAGTCAGAAGACCTGGGTTAAATTATGGACGGGCAGCCCTCAAGGTTCCTAAATCCCTAATTTGGAGATTACAACACGCAAGTGACACCGCAGAAGAAAACAAACAACATCAAACCGCAGCACAATGTAAGTCTGCATGATGAAATGTAAAACGGTGCTTAGTCGCCGCAAAATGAGACATATGTGAACGCATTGATCTTGCCTGCAACCAGAAGCAATAGTGTAACAGTATACACCTCTCCTTATGTCTTTCTCTGGGCAGCCTTAACAAAGAAACCCGTGGGATCACAAAACAAGTACTAGGCATATAGCTTCTCAAGATAACCTGAGATACAGCGTGAAAAGCTCCCGAATCACTCAGGTCAGTGCATAAAAAGAAAAAAAATGCCTATACAAAAAGAAATAAATCAAGCATAGATACGTGATATCAATATCCATATGTTTTTTTCCAGATCAACATCTGGCGCCAAAAGGATATAGACCAAAAAACATTAAGAGGAACATGTTTCCCATCTGCAATCAATCCAACTCAATTGAAGTGGAAAGCAACAACTACATAAGAAGGCATTTTTTCCATTTTAGGCAAAATAAAGACTCCAGTCCAATCTCTAGACAACGACAAGGTTAGTGGGATGCACAAAGAGAAATAGAAACCTTGCAATATATGAGACATACCACCATGTTTTTAAACCTTTTAGTAACACACACTTTTTGCACTTTTTAATTTTTTCACAGTGTTCTGAAATTCTGTTCCAGTGGGGATTAAGTGAACATTGTATCCCCTCAAAAAGAAATCCTTTGTCCTGAAGAGGGCTGAATTTGGAAGAGCAAAACACCAGGGATGGTGTCTATGTAACATCTTAGCCGAAACATATGTAGACATCCTTAAAACACAACTGTTTTGTGTTACTCTGAAAAAAAGGACTACCAATAATGTTCCTTGTATGACTCCCCTTATGAAATGTCAGATTGATAAATAAATGAATATCAGTTTTTGAACCAACCTATGTCACATGCTAACCATAGTCATTGACTCTGTTGTTTTTGAGAAAGTGTAACTTTTCATTTTCTCTTTACTTGATTGATTTTGGTGTACATTGTGCCTTGCGGAAAGCACACAGGACCAACATCTTGGTTTTATGAAATAGTTTTTTGTGAATACATTCTTGTTTTTACTATGTGTAACGATGTGGCAGTTTTCTCATTTAAGAGTGTATTAAGTTTTATAGACACCGTTACATCCTCCTGCCATCATATCCTGTACAGCATATCTAGGCCTTATCTCCCTAAAACAAAAAATTGGGACATACCCATTATATATCCTTAGTTGTGGAGGGCAAAGAGTTGAGGCAGGTAGATTTAGAAATAGGCTGTTGCAGTAGTCCAGCCTAGAGAGAATCAGCGCTCTGGAGACAGTGAGCCTCTGGGGAAAGTGAGAAAAGTATTAATACCTCTAAGGAGGTGCAGCTGTTAGTGAGACTTTTTAGAGATGTCAGTGATGTGAGGAGAGAAGGAGAGAGTGGAGTCGAAGATGACCCTTAGGTTTTTTGCCCAGCAGGAAGGCCCATGGAGAGGGCACACGGAGGGTGGCCAGATTGATAGAGTGAAAGCGGGAGCAGGGGTTCCAATGAGAAGCATCTCAGTCTTACTGGCATTATGCCAGAGATCGGTGGAGGCACATCATTCCTGAATCACGGATAGACAGAAAGGAATGAGCGAGAGAGGGAAGGAGTCTGAGGGAAGCCTGAAGGAGAGCTGAGTGTCATCCGCATAACACTTAAAGTAAGAAGAGAAGGTAGAGATGAGGTTGGCCGGAGGTGCCAAGTAAACACTGAAAATCGAGGGTGAGAGGTTGGAACCCTGGGAAACACCACAGGTGTAGAGAGAGGTGGTGGAGAGAAAGGACCCCAGTGGGACCTTGGAGGGTCAGTCCAGGAGGAAGGAGGTCAACCAGTCTAGGGCCTCCGAGATGCCCAGGTTGTCACAGCGACGATTGATCATGATTGCGTGGTTAACCATATTGAAAGCAGAGAGAAGATCAAGGAGGATGGTGAAAGAAGGAAAGCTGTAATCAAGGTTAGAGAGCAGGTCCTTATAGGTGTTCAGGAGAGCAATTTCTATGCTTCTAGCTGCTCTGAATCCAGACTGATGGTCATGGAGACAACCAACAGATTCAGTATGGCGATTAAGCTGGGAGATGGCCAGCTTTTCCAGGAGTTTGCCCAGGAAAGGAGTGATAGAGATCAGGCGGTAGCTTGCCAGAAAGGAAGGATCGGCAGAAGACTTTTTAAGGAGAGGGTGCACAAGGGAGTGCTTTAGGGGGATGGGAAAGTTTCAGTGGCAAAAGAGTGGTTCCAAAAATCAGCCAAGGGTGGAGCAAGGTAGTGTCGAGGTGGTCCTTGATGGTTCTGGAGGAGCAGGGGATCACCTGCTCGGACGACACTTTCATAGATCGGACTTGTCTAGAAACATTGTCAGGAGTGAACACAGGGAAAGAGGAGGAAGAAGAGGGAGAGGTGGCTGGGAAGGGGCCGAGAAAGGTAGAGGGAGAGGAAGAGGAGAGAGTACAGCTTATCCTGAGTTTTAGTGGTGAAGTGAAAAGCCATTGCCGTGCAGAGGTGGAGACTGCAGCAGGATTTGCCATCTCCTTGCACATTTTGAAGAGTTTGGTTGTTTTGTTAGAGGCCACACAGACGCAGGCTTGGTTGTAGGCTCTCTTGACATCATACGTCTCTAAACAGAGTTTAATGATGGACCTAGCCATACTTGAAGTACAAATGGCAATGGACGTTGAGTTATCAAGGAGAAAATATTTTAAAAAAATAGGTGTCAGAACATCAAGGTGACAAATGCCTATTCTACTCTATCTAATGATATACAACTATGTGGATAAGATACAGCATGTTCTCACACAGTATTGTTAAACATGTCACAGAGAGGAGCTATTTTGCAATAAATACGCAGTGGGCAAGGACTGAGATGGACTTGCATGAGGCAGGTGTAGACGGACTGGCCTAAGAGATGGCTTTGGTGAGCTAATTGCACAGAGTGGGCCATCAGCTGTTTTTTTTTCAAGTTCTGGGTGATCTTGTGACACCGTCACATCAGTTGCTAGCTCAGACAACAAAGCAATAAATGACATAGCAAGGAAAGGTTTGTACTTTTTGTGCTGACGTTGCAAGATGGTTGCCTAACGATTTAGACTAGTGTTGGCCGGACCTAGCATGATCTAGACATTTTGTTGTACCTGTAGGAAAAGAGCAGATGTAATAGGCTTATATATTTAACAGAACAGATAGACTTTGTGTCTTACTGTCTTATTGTCTTACTGAATTACACACAAAATCATCATACAAACAAGTGTGCTTGAAATAATTGACTTGACCATTAACTATCCTTTGGTAAATTGAGGAACTCACTGGCCAGGTAGGAGTGGAAAATTGTTTATTGGTCAAAAAGGAATTAAGAATTGTTACCTTTGATAAATGTTTATTTCCGATGGACTGATAAAGTCTAAGGAAATAGACAGATCCTCAAGAAAGACTTAAGGGTCTTTATGTGTCTTTTTAGTAGGCCTAGTCAAATGCTGGTCATCATGTATGGAGGTGAGGCTGAAACAGTTCTCTTGACCCTTAAAGCTCTTCTGGAGATTTATAAACTCAAATGGAAGGGGCTTGCAAGCAGATTAAACAATGTTCAAAATCAGGGGTCTGCAATCTTTGGCTCTCCAGGTGTTTTGGATAGGACTCCCTCCCATTATCCCACACCATTTACTATGCTGGATAGGACTGATGGGAGTTATAGTCCAAGACATTTGGAGTACCAGAAGGTTGCAGCACCGTGCTATAGGTGCAGTTCTTGGGCATTACCAACAAAAGACAGCCCTGAAATGTACTAACCCTAGTAACAAAGATGGTGCCAAATTATTGCACCCTGATAAATAACGCATGGCTTCATACAGCTGTACTGCAGGTTTTCCTTGGAGACCTCTAAAAATGTATCAGCAAATGTTCTCTTTTCTCGACGACTAGGGTCTGTGGCACTACAGGTACCAAGCTTCATGACTCAGGCAATCTATGCCATTGACTTCAAGCTAAACATGGCAGAACAACAGCTGGTTAATGAAGTAGATAGGGTTTTCTGTTCCTGCTGAACAGTCACAGAGCAGGCACACTCATCCTGGAAGCTCTTCATCTACATTGTCGACCGAGTGTAGTACACCAAGTCTTTTACCCCAACAACTTCCACTAGTCTTGCGACCTGTGAAAAAGTGTGACTGCCAAGAAAGTCTCACCCAAATGAAAAAAAAACAAACTCTGTGAAGACTGCCAGTCACACAGTACCTCAGTGGGACCCACCAGCAAACTCCTACACACATCATGAAGGGTCGCAGTTGGGAACTTTGTGATAGCTGAGGATTCTCTCCTCATTTCACCTGGAGTTGCTGCAAAGTCACATTCAAAACATATGGCTGAATTGGAGGGCACCACGCTACCCAAGAGCTCTCCCCTACTCATGGTACATGTGTCAAAGACCAATGAATAGTAACCACACCTAGTTGCATGTGGTGCATGACTAATACCATAAAAAGGGAGCTACCCTAAAGTATATCAGCTTTACAGCTGCTCTTATCTTGCTTTTTGCGCTCGCTGTGCATTTGTCCCAGCCCCCGCTCTGCTGACCCTCTGTGCTTGTTCTGTATCTTGTATTTTTTTAGATTTTTAATTCATGGAAAGCCATTTTAGTGAGATTAAATACGTGATTATTTATGATGGAATATGCAATGTAAAAATTGATCTGGATAATGTATTTTAAATTTTGTTAATTTATATAATGTGTTAAAAGGTTTAACGTAAACTTGTTAACAGTAATACAATTTAAAAAAGGGTTTCTTCCATTTTTTTTCTCACAGCTTTGCTGATAGACTGGGGATTTGTGATTACACTGGCTTCTTTTGAGCCTGTTAAGATTATATTATTTTGAAGTCTCTTAGAAAGATAAAATCTTCCTCACCAGTAGACTCGATTCCCCTCTGGTTCATACAGTCCTGCCTGTAATTCCACTCCTTTCAGCTGCAGGTCATGCGTCTTTTACGATGGGCTCTACTCCTGCTACCCTTAAGCATGCTCTTGTTTCTCCTTTATTAAAGAAACCACAGCTCGATGCTGCCCTGTATCATGAAGCTCATGGGCGCCGTTGTCACCCCTCAATTGTCCTGCTTCCTTGAATCCCAGGCTCTTCTTCATTCATTTCAATCTGGCTTCCATCCTGCTAGGGGTACTGAGGCAGTGTTGATCTCGGTTCTGGATGACATTGCTATTCTCCAGGACCGCAGAGAGGTCAGAGTCTTAATTCTCCTTGACCTCTCTGCAGCGTTTGCGACAATCGACGATAACATCCTGCTTCAGCGCCTGGAACAGGCAAGAATCTCTGACCTCACTCTGGCCTGGTTCACTTCTTTTTTATCAGAATGCACACAAACTATTTCTCTGTCGCCATTCCAATCCCTTCTGTTTGCTCTCACTTGTGTCTTCGTAGTGTCTTCGCAGTGCCCCTTCCATTTTAATCTTTACCTGCGCCCACTTGCAGATCCTATTCAGGAACACAGGATTCGGTTTTACACATATGCTGACGATACGCAGCTGCTTTTTCTTCTGGACTCCCCAGTACCCGATTCCCCTCGCAAACTTTGTATGCGCCTGGAGGCAGTATGGAGTAGATGGCCTGAGCTTGATGGATTGATCATGTTATACTCCATAAAAACACAACCCCCAGTATGAGTTTGGTGAATCTTTCAGTGAATAAACTGCATAAAGAAAGTACTATCTTCAGTGTAGCTGGGGAAAATCGAAGCATCTCTGACAAATTCTAAGAAATATGCTTCCCCTGCAGTAACAGTAAATAGGACATGCTAAAAAGGAGATCATTCTGCATGTGGAAATGTGGTGCCATATGCGTGCAAACATTCACATATATACAATTTATCAAGAACAAATGTACGTGGGGCAGAATGTTGCACGGTGGACAACCTATTCAGAATGCAGAACACTTAAGAGGCATCTACCAAAAATGACAGAGGAAAGTTTTGGAGCACGGCACTGCCAACAATGCAAAATCCTATTCATAGACAAGGGGCTCCAGATACTGGCCAAGGAAGGGATGATGGAAGCACCAATGTTGTTTGGCAACGTAATGAGCAAAAGAAGGTCCAACAAGCAGAGAGCACTATAAGGAAAGATACAAGACCATGAGTGCAGCCTTAGGTGCTGAATATGATGGATCCACATAGATCATTGCCGCCAAACCACTACATCTTGAGCGGCTATACCATCCTTTTGGTGTGTCCAGGGGAGCAAACGACAGCCTGAAAAAGTATTCCAGTGAGGCTGAGGGCCCTGGGAGCCAAGACGAAGCAACTGGACATATCACAACTGGGTGGGAGGGAGTACATTTGCAATAATGCATTACAATTCTGACCACCCCAACATTGGCATACTTAAACCCATAATATCCACTGAATGACAATGTCCTGGAGATTCCAATGAACACACCTCAAGTCACTATTCTCACTTAACTCATATACATGGTATGTTGACTGCACACCTTCGTGTTATGACTCAAAGCAATGGGGCACTGATAGCTCATAAGTAAGCAATCTGTCCTACACATCCGAGAACAGCTACTCACTGCACATTCCATCCTCCACAGGTGCTGCAACATCTGCTGGAGGCAATGTGGGGGATGCAGGCGGAGAGAGAGGAAGCCAAGCACAATGTAGCTGCTGACACCAGTGCCACCACTTTGGTCCCCACCACAACCTCTGCCACCACCATTGCCCACACTCCAGTAACCTTCTTCACACTATCACTTGCAACTTCCAATACAACCACGCACATCTATGTCAAGAAGATTATGTGATGAATCTTGCAGAGTTCTCACACAGACCCTACCTAATGTCTCCTCCCAGGTTGCCAGGGGAAGTCAGCCACTACCTGATCCAGGCCCTGGGGGTGGTATTAGCCGGGAAGATTTTATTTTTATTGAGCATTTGTTAGGCGCCTATACAACAGAATTGTTTTTCAGAGCACCCACAAGGTTAAATGGGAAGGCAAAAGGGAAAGAAAAACAATGGCAAGAACAGAAAATAAACAGTCGTGGTCCTACTGGGCCTTGTGGCATTCGGACGTGCAAGTACAGTGAGGAGAATTAGAGGAGGTAGGGATGGAAGGAGGGGTGAGCAAAGGAGTGGACAAGTGCTGGTGGAGGGCCGGGGAGGGAAATGCTAAGGGGAGCCAGGAGGAGAACCACAGGCTAGTGCTAGTGCAGACGACTCCCAGGGTGGGATGCAGAGTCACCAAGCAGGGGCCCACAATGGCAGTGAAGTGGGGGGGAGGGTGATGTTATCGACTGGGAAGAAGGGCCTGGAATCTCGTGATATTCATGACTATCAGGCCAATGGTCACAGCGGCAATGGGGGGATTAGCAGGGAAGGGAAAGTGGGAACGAGGTAGAGAAAAGCAGAGTTTTGAGCAGTTCCTGGAACTTAAGGAGGTCTGGCTTAAGTCTGAGAGGGCAGGGAGGCTGTTCTAAATGGAGGCTCCAGCTGAGGAGAGAGACCTACCCCCCACTATCTGCTTGAGGAAGCAAGAGAGGATCACCTGGGAGGAGAAGGGCCCCAGGGAAACAGGTTGACGCAGTTGAGAGAGACACAGTATTTGTCTTCCTCAGAGGAAGAAATATCAGTGATGCCAGAATATTTAATGGCTTGTTGTCGGAAGGGAGGATTTATTTACCAAAGCTAAATGTTTTGATGGTAGGAAAATGATCATTATCAATCATTTATTTGGGAGTAAGACCTCCCGCCTCATAAAGTCACATCCCTTAAGGTGGTTAAAGTTCCTGTGATCAACAGGGGAATGTTAAATGTGAATCTCAAAACATTATCATCTTAGATTCTGAAAATTCTAATTCCCCCGTAAATCAGAAGCACTCATTAGTCCTTATAAAACTCCTTTAGAAGATGTAATTAGGAATAGAAGTGAAGTTGGTATATTTAGAAATACCGTTTGGAGTAGAAGGCCCACATTGCCCAAAGTACAGGGACGAAGAAGAGGGATGGAGAGGCACTGGACTGCATGTTGTGGTCTAATATTGCTAATGACCCACACCTGAAGGAGCCTGAGAAGTCTAACAGACCCCCTCAAGTGCAGGCCAGGAGAAGCAGTAGTGGGAGGAAGGAGGTGGAGTGGTTGCAGTAACTCCACATTGCAGATGAAGCAGAAGTTGAAGGAACGCAGGGATGCCGTAACTATCATGATTTTCAGACCATGCAGAGGTTTCATGCATGATTTTCAGACCTATGCAGAGGTTTCACAGCGGGAAGCTTTACCCCTGAGGGCCATAAATGCAGAGGTCACACAGCAGGAAGCATTAAGTTGAAAGGCTTTCCCCCTTTTGAAGTGGGCTCCGGTGGCAGACAGAAGACCCGGTGGCAGCAGAGCGAGCGTACACGTATGCAGTACCTGTTGAGTTCACCAGCATTGTGTGACCCAGAACGTTCCATGGTCGCCCGCTGGCCAAATCTAATACTTTTGAATACCGAACTAATGTAAAGAACTTGAAGTGGCAGGATAATAAGGGTTTTGAATACCAAACTTATGTAAAGAACTTGAAGTGGCAGAATAATAATGCTTTTGACTACTGAATGGATACAAAGAAGCTAAAGGGGCAGAATGGGAACTTTCAGAACAGACAAAGAAGGTATTTGTATTTATAAAGGTCAGAGTCTTTGCCTAAGTAAAAAGAGGGCAATATCAAAACAAGTTTAAAGGAACCAATATTGCCTAAGCCAAGAGAGAGCAATTAAGAAACAAGTTGATGATTGTAAACCTTATTACCAGAGTGAGAAAGAAGCACTATTTTGAAATGACCTAAACAAGCATTGCCTATGCCAAAGAAGAGCAAGTGTGATAAAGAGCCATTATCAGCCCTTGGTTAAAATAAGAGTGGGAAAACAAGAGTGGCAGGAAAACATCCTTCCTGATAGAAAGGATTCGGGAAGAGAGGAGCATATCCTGCATTGCATGTGGCAATCACACATGTGGAACAGACAGCCACAATGTGTTTCCTGTCTTTTCAGAAGAAGTAGTCAAAACTGATGTTGTGGAAAGTCAAAAAAGTTTTGCTAAATTGTTCGAAGTAAACCTTACCACAGAAGTACTTGTAGTAGTGTTGGCAGTTGTTCATTGGTCCTGGCAGGCGAGTATACCAGTGCAGGGAATTTGCAGTAGTAGACCTGGCAGGTGAGTGGACCAGGTAGAAGTCATTGAAGTACTGTGTTCTGGTTAAAGACTGCAAAGAAGCAGAAAGACCACTAAGGTATATGGTGAACTGTTGTGCAAGTATGCTGACAAATCATTATTGCTGATGCAAGTATTTTGTGAATTGTTGTGGAATCATCATGACAAACGCATTTCTGTTAATACAGACAAACAGTGGAAGCATTATTATTTTTAAAGAAGAAGGTGTGTTGGGCTATCTGCTTCAAGTAGGGAGATAAATACTTGTTGAATATGTTGGTCAAAGTCGGAAGGATAGACTGGAGAAAGACTAACTTTATCATTAGAAATGTGTTATAAAATGGAACTTTCCTATTTTTAACTGTTGATTGAAAGGTACAGTGAGCAAAAAGCAATGGCTGCAAACTCTCATCTCAAAGTGGAAAAAAAAACACAGAACAGGTTATCATGCCATGTTCTTTCTGGAGAGGAGCGCCTGCTACCTTTTCTGAAATGATTGAAAAGCCTGTTTGAATCTGGGACAGGGTATCTCACCCAGATTACAAGAAGAAACAGTTATCAGGTTTACATGGAACATAACTGTTATTTCTGGTATATTTTAATTGCCTTGCATTACCTTGTTAAGTCTGTTGTATGTATACCTGTGAGGGTCAGATTACTTTTGTTAGAGTGTTTCCTTTAGTTTATTTTGAAAGGCAGGGGAATCCTCACCAAGGTAGGGATAGTGAGGTGTTTGTCAAAACTCTTCTTGAGTTAATAAAATGGCATTTTATGAAAAACCTCTATCAAGGACTCCTCACAATTAGGACACTAATGATGATGTTAACGCTGTTGCAGACAACATGCAGCACCTCTCATATGGTACAGGCATTGAATGCAACACATAAGCATATCCCAGTAAGGATGCCCTTTCCGCTGATACACCATCACTGCTTTTTGGGCCTAACAGCCCTCATTACAACCCTGGTGTTAAGGGGTTAACGGCGCCGCAAAAGGTGGCGGCGCCGTTAACCCCTCAATGCCTGATTACGAGGTCCCTTTGTGGGTTGGCGATTTTAACACCTGCTTTTTGCAGGCGTTACAATCCAACCCGCAAAGGGACCTTGGTGCTAAGTACGGTGCCGCAATTTGCGGCACCGTACTTAGCGCCTTCCCCATTTCCATTGAGCCCTATGGGGCAAAAATGGGAATGGGGAAGGGCAATGGCAGCATGGGGAATTACCGCCCCACCAACCTCGGAATGTGGTGGTAATTCCCCATTCCGCCATGGCGGAGACGGTAAATTACCGGCATGGAACATGGTGCTATTAGCACCATGGTCCAACGCCAGGGTTGTAATGAGGGCCATTTGTCTGCCCTCTGCAGCACATTGAGCCATATTAGTGTCCAGTATGAACTTGTAGGGCAGCAGGTTTTTGTAATTGTCATGGTTAGCTTCACAAACTCCCAAGGGTTCAAGGATGGTTCATGTTTTTTACTGAACAGATCATAACATAATCTAATCTGCATTGGATTGATTTAGATTCGGTCACACTAGTGGCCATCCCTCTCTCATCTCCCATGTGCTCCCACCACCCCAATCCAGGTGTCCCTAGCCCACGGTTGGATAGCTATCGATCAGTAACCTCTTCTATCTAAAAGCTAGCTATGGTGCGTGCCTAAAGGCCACAATCTTATCTATCCCTCTCCCCCAGGGTCTTGCTGAGGGGGCCCTAACTCTAAAAGGTATTTCTCAAAGCTTCCCAATAGGAATATCAATGTTCTGATTTGTGGTGCTAACAGAATCCTGCTCCTTACACTCTTTCTCCCACTTACTCTAATTCTCTCACTACTTCCCCCTTCCTCTCCTTCTGACCTTTGTCTCTATCTCCGTTCCCTTAAACATTATGCACGCTGACTATCATCCATCCTTGCTCCTTTTTTCTAACCCCTCCTCATTCCTCTACTATCACCCCTCCTCACTTTCCTACTCACACCCCTCCTCACATCGCTACTCACACCCCTCCTCACTTCACTCCACCATCAGTCCTCTGCCTGGTTTCTTGGTCCACCTCCGCACCTCTTGACATTGCTCTTGCCAACCACACTCTGCCCTCCATTGACTGCTCTTTGATAGTGCACTTTTTATGTTCTGACTCCACCCCCTCACATGTATTCCAGTGCTCACCTGACTGCAGGCCATACTGTGCATGTCCTTTCACCAGGGGATGAGTTGCACAGGTGCAAGGCTTTAAGACACCATCCAGCCCCTCCCCCTTTTCAGTCTCTGTTTTCAGGGTAGCATCCAGGAGCTCAGACTGTTCGTTTTCCATGTGGCTTTCCTCAGGTGGGTTTTATTACCAGGTCGATTTGGGCAGGGGTTCTGTGTCTATCCTGTTCCCTTGCAGTCTCCCTCAACTGCCCCTCCCTGCCATTGGGACAGGATTGGCTCTGATCTGAACCAATATATACCCTCTGTCCCAGGTAGGGAGGAGTCCCAGGTTCCCAATGACCGGGTCAGAACTGGCATACACTTGTATTGAGGGATATGTCATCAGCTTTCAGCAACCAAGAGCCTCTGAAAGGCACTGACCTGAATGACAGTAAACAGGGCACCAAATAATACGATGATGAGGGAGGCTATGGATGAGACGAGTTGTGGAATTGACATTATGTCCCGGACCCTACATTGCTAGGGCAATACCGCCTTCCAGATGATGCTAGGTTTGACTAAAAGACTAGCAGGTCCTGCACCATATCTGCCTTTGACACCTTTGTGGGCAGCTTCTCTATGAGGCTTTTTGCCAGGGGAGTTGGCTTCCCCACTCGCACTTGTCATGCCCAACAGCCAAAGCAGAAAGGATCTTGGAGCTTCTTTTTATTTCGGGTGGCCATGTAGGGATGTGTGTGTGTGTGTGTGTTGTGAGGCCTCATTGTGATAGGGCTGAAGGGAGTAGTGTGCTTGTGGGTCCTACTGCTGTTAGATTGTCAGGTGTTTCCTCAGGGATCTTATTGTCCTAGGGTGGGGGTTCCAAGGATTAGATTTGTGTCATGCAAATACATTATTTTGTACTAGACTAACACTATTGTTCATTGTTTTCATATCAGCAGAAAAATGAATTCTTGTTGTTTGTAATATATCGCTGAATTCTTCTTCCCTTTCAATTTTAAGGTGATTGCCTGTATTCGTGCCTGTATTTACCTCCACCTGCTTGCGGTAGCGACATTTTGGAGGTATCCTCAGGAATTTTCAGGTGGTGTTCCAACACCCAGGTTAAATACCGTGGGCAGTATTTCGAGCTTGTGGAGATATCAAATACTGCATGTGGATGTTGTGGGTCTGCATATGAAGTATTTGTCGCCTGCGATATCTTCCCCATAGTCAGGCAGTCGGTGAAAACGGGAGTGGTTGAAGTACCGTCTGATTGTATTGTTAACACCACTGTGAATTCAGAGATGTATTCTGATTGCAACCCATGCACATGTGTTCTGTTATGAGATGACATGCCACAACTATGCTTTTCAGAAAAATAACTGAATCAGTAGCTCTTAACCAAGCACACTTTCTCTGCCTTTAATTGTAAACATATGGATGCTGACTATATCCTGTTACAAAGGATAATATGTAATATGTCCTGGTGCAAATATTACACACAGGACCATATAACAAAAACTTTGCATTGATACACGTGCAATTGGCACTTCTGTCAAAACTGGTCAAGGACAAACATTATATTCCTACAAAGCATATTTGCTACTTGGCAAATGATTAGGGCAAATATTGTCCTGGTACATAAATTGATTGCAAGAAGTTGGTATTTGCACTAGTGACATGCTTGCCCCAGTGTCAACTGCACTTGCACCAGTGCAATGTTTCTCCAATGCTGCAAATAATGCAAATAGGATTGTGCATGTCTTTGCACAGATACCACTTTTTTTTGATGAGGTAAAAAAAGCAACCTAGTTCTGGGGGTTCCACAGATGGATCGCTTAAGACGTTTATTTCCGAATGTTTTCATGAGGAATTGATGGAGGCAAATGTGATGTGACCTGGCTGTTTAAAATACACATAATTGCCGTCGGAGGGCGCAAACAGAATTAGAATATAAACGTTCAGCCATCTTGTAATGTAAAACCTGAAATCCTGTCTGATTTTAATAAGAGCAATTTTCCCCTCAGCTTTCAGTGGTAGAACACATAATTATTCCACAGTGGGAACATGTAGACACACTCATAGGTATGCCAGCAAAGAACCTTGCTCACTCTGCCTTATTTCACTTATGCTCGTGTTGAAGCTTCATTTGAAAGGAGATAGTAGTTATCGGGAGGGGGCCCTGACGAGCCGCCCCCTTTGTTAAGCAGTGGAATGTGCTCTGCTGATGTCAGGTAGAGGATAGGGGCCGGTGTTCTTACTGAATGCCTTGCATGGATAATCATGACCTCCGCTGATATGCACTGAGAAAGGCTCGCTCTCCAGACTGCCATATACAGTTTACTTACATCTGGAACGGTCTAAGGGATTAGAAGAGCAATACCACTAGACAAATAGAGGAGATGCGCAATCAGTGTTCTGTGATTTCAGGGTCTTTTCAGAGCCGCTTCTGCAAGGGGATCACGAATAGGAGCTGTTTACACTTGATTTGGCATTTCCTTCTGATGAAGATGAGTTCTTAGACTCTAACAAATCTCTAAATAATTAAATGGAATAGCCTTGCAGCGAATGACACTATAAAGTGTAGGGTGGCCTCAGATTTTAAGTGGAAAATACATATATTTTCCTATCTGCTGGTAGGACAACATTGAAAAGATAGATTTAAATATCCATAATTCGGAATCTGGCGCTCCTTGTGTTATTTTCAAATGTTGCTTAAAGGCAATTGGTCATTTGTGTTATCTCTATTAATAATTATTTAATTATTTGCATTACATGCTGCATATGGCTCAAGTACACTTTTCTGAAGGGTTCGAAATTAGCCTCCAAACCAATAAATGCATTGCTCGCTTGGCATTAATCTAGTAAAATGGAAACAAGCATTTGCAAGGCCAACAGTGTGGCCTTTATTCAGCATATGTGCCCCCCACTCACATATGTTTATCATCTCTGGGTGCATACGTTATGCATTTCGAAAAATAATCCTAGTCAACTAATTGACATGTTACTCTGGGCCCTAACCACGCCCTAATCATGCTAATGGTCATGGTTCTGGCATGTATGTATCATATTTATCATTCCGCAAATAAGTGGCAAGTCCACATATTCTTATTTATAGTAGCAGCTTGCTATCATACTGGTAGACATTACCGTCCGCATGAGAAAAACTTGAAAAGTAGTAATATAATGTAACACAAATATTGTTTTGTTTGTGTATTTCAAGAAGTACAGTTTGATGTTGTCTGCCTATTTTGAGTAACATTTTGTTCTGTGTCTGTGTTTTGGAATTGTACGCAAATTACACATATTTCCTGTGGCATATTAGCGATGCAGATTGACACATTGTCTAGCACTTAAATAAGAACACCTCTCTTATAGACGCTGCTTCTTTACAGCATTTCTGTATTATTTAAAATATGGTTTCTATGACCGGAATATGTTGGGTGGCAACGCCCCAGGCCCATTGTCCAATGAAGACTCTGCAGTTCAGGTTAACCAAATGAAAGGGAATTAAAGGAAACAAAATTCAAGATGCACTTCCACCCTGCAAGAAGAAGACACAGAGCCCATCTTAGAATGGGAAGCTTGACACATTCCTCATGAAGACAGTGAGAAGCTTTAAAACAGACTCCAAAGCAAATTGTTATAATGCCCAGGTACCCTGAAAGAATGGCCATTTACATAATAAAAGTAACAGAGGACCAAAACACACTTGCCATTAAAATAGAATATTCCTGGGGGACCAGAAGAAGTCTTGTAACATTGCTGTAATGGCTTGATCGATGGTCTGGAGGGATGCCCAGAGCAATGCCAGAGGTTAGGATTAATTCCAAACCTTCCAGCCATCACCTCTTTTGTTTTGCTTAAGTTACCCGAAGGGGGACGAGTATGCCCAGACTTGGGTCCTGTGCCTGCTGGGCCTAGAGACCAAAGCTACTCCTCACTGATGATGCTCAACAAGGCTGAAACATGTCTGGGGATGCTTGTGCTGAAAGGATGTGACCTAGCAGTTCAGGCTGGACTGTCCTGTTCGGACTAAGTCTGATTTGCATATTGGCTTTCACCTTCTGTAATGGCTTGTCAGGCCGAATAACGATGATCTGGAAGGTTGTCTAAAGCAATGACATATTTTAGGATTAATTCCAATGCTTCCCGCCATCACCTCTTTTATTTTACATGGCTAATCTGGACAGATCACGTTGTCAGTCTGAAATAACAAAACCCCTAACCGTTGTGTTGCCCCCTTTTTGGGTAAGCACGCTCTCCGGTCTTCAGACAATCTTTGACAATCTCCTAGGGGGTTATGGATCACCATACCCCCCCTTGACTGCATTCGTGTCAGGCCCTATGTGCACTGTGATACTTACACAAATAACAAATAACATTAAGACACAAAGAAAACACAAAGAATCGATTCCATGTATAACAATGGGATACATTTATTTATACACACACAGCTAAGCATAATGCATGACAAAGCAGGCAGTTCTAATGCTATGTCTAATTTGCACCTTTTATACTTCTGGTGCAAAGCTACTATGCAATAACTATACAAGCCTGTGCTGCAAGTGTGTGGTTCTAATGCAATTTGTGTGTGTGTGTGTCTGTCTGTTCCATCAGTTTAGCCAAGGCCAAAACCATACTTCCCATTCTGCATGTGCCAGGTCAGTCAGTGTCTGCCTCTCAAGATATGGTCACTCGAACTCCCAAGCTCTCGATCTCATCAGAGCCTCATCACCATCTCCAGCCAACAGCCAGCAACCTCAGCAACCCCTCTGTGGCTCTCTCCAACTCTCTGACAACTCTCCTTCAGCAATCAACAACTGGAACTCCCCACAACTCTCTGGCTCTCCTGAACTCCCTCAAACTAGCTCCAGAAAACAACGTCCGATCTCCTCAGCTCCTTCCCAACAACTCTCTCTCGTGCAGACTCACAACTCTTCAGTCTTCCTCTGCAGCCCTCCTGGTTATAGTCTCCAATGACGCACAGAATGTCTAAGTATGTCTCTCCCTCAGCGTTTAGCAAAATGCCTGCCTGTCTCCTTGCATGCTACTTGCCTCGGCATGTCCTGTTACTGCGTGTCAAAGTGACATTGGACCATCATATCTTTCTTTCATGGCCATTCTGTGTGCGAAACACCATCTATTCACTGTTCATACCCATTCTCTCCACTGTAGGCACTCTCTGCATTACAAAATGCTCTTTTAGGCCCCGTCCCTCTCATACAAAAGGCACCTCTCCATCTCTCCATCATCACTCCCTTGGCGCAGCCCACGCCCTTGGGTTGTCTCTGCGAAGCACACCAGCCAAGCTGATAAGCTTCCTAGGCCGTCTCTACTAGGACAAGGGTCCATGTTATCTGTACTCTCTGCCAATGTTTACAAAATAATTCTCCGCAATGAGCCCAGTGTCTTTCTCCATCAGCAAATGGATTCAAATGCCAGCCTAATGCTTTCTAGCGTTTACGATTTCTCTCACAATACAAGCACTACATAATGTAGACTCATTCTAAGTGACTCAACATACATACATACATACATACATGACAGTCTCTAAATGTGTCTCTTCAAAGCATAACAATGTGTGAATGGCTTTTCATGCATTTCAAAATATGACAGTGTGTGTGTGGTGCAAGCAATGCATTTTCTCTCTCAGCCTAAGTGCTATTTCAAATGCAAACATAGATGAACAGCAAATCATGGTGAGTATATGTTGTGTCTCTAAAACACTACCATGGCACTTCAAATATGTGCAAGTGTCATTCTATTTCAAATGGCAAAGTGGCAGCATGTTTCTCTCCTAATGGCAAGCAAACTATGCAACCATATCAATCTATAAGCAAATCTGCAAATGCATACAAAGGTGACAGTCTAATATGTGGACAGTGTCTACTTCAGCAATGTACTATGAATAGCTAAACAGAATGCAATAATGGAATGGCAATAATGGAATGATTCCATAGCAAAGTAATGGATGATTCTAATGATTCTCTAACAGTGAGTCTAATAATGGGTAATGGTTCTTCTACAGATATTACCTATTCTTCTAATGGGTGTTATGATTTCTAATAATGATAACAATTCCAGGCTTCTCATTTTACCCAATTCCACAACGTGGACAGCAAAGGGGACTGAAACATAAAACACCAAATATTTGGAGGAATAGAACATGTGAGAATCGGTGGTGATGAAATAAGAGATGCATAGTAAAAAGGAATGTAAAGAACAGGAAAAAGGAATTCAAATAGTACAAATTCACATTTCAAGTATAGAAATAATATATACTTGACTTGACTGACAGAGTAGTGTAGGGAAAAGATAAATATAGAGGAGGTGTGTACTCGCATGATACAATAAAAACCACAGTATGTGGTATTGCAACAAGGTTGCAAGAAAAGGGAAAACAGAGAAGGAGAAAGAGAAAAGATGCAAACGAGAGAAAAGTGAAAGAGAAATGGTATGTTATGGTGGCCTACTGGTGGGGATAAGAGTAAGAGTGCAAGTCGCTGAGATAATAGCAATGGACAAGAACAAATGGTAGTGGTGGAGGTATACAATAAAACAATAATTACATTGAAGCAGAGGTACACACACCCCAGCGAAGGCTAGGGCTGACAATACAATGGGCTTCATTATAAGTTTGCTGGTCCAGAAAAACAGTGCTAGTAAATACATTTACCAGCACTTTTCTGGGCCGGCAAACTACAAGATTGCCGGTGGTGGTTACATGACTTTTAAATGGGCCACTGATTTCAGGGAATCAATGCACTTAGTTGCATGCTCGTTTCCCCCTTTTATTTTTCTGATATCACAACGTTTTTTTCTCTGCAAGTGATTGCCATCGGAGGTGGGGGCTGTAGGGAATCTCAATTTCTCTCAATATTTCTTTTTATAAAGGGTTTATTGAGTTTTTACACTAATTCAAACAAAAAGGGTTTACAAAACATTTTTCTTTAAGGTGAATCCAGATGGTATCACATGATGATTTTTTATATTTCCCCCTTTGTATAATAGCTACTGTGTGTTATGCAATATGTCCACTTTAATGAGTGTATGCTCCATGTTTGATATTCATATTGTTGATATGAGCACCTTAATAACTAACTAAAAGGTTATTAGTTCTTCAAGAATGTAAAACCACCTCTAGGCTTGCGAGAACCCTGCATTGTTCAGGGGTAGAAGGATGGTCCACCATTGATGTTCTACTGCTGGTGCTATTCTGGGTTTGGCTTTGTGTTTCTTAACCCGTATTCTTCTGCCCTTATTACAGCTCATTGGGGGTCATTGCAAGTTTGGTGGTATCTTGCTGGTAATTCCAGATGGATACCACCAAATGGTATTATTGTTTCCGCCACCTGATGTCCCTGTATTACAGAGATATTAAAAGCAGTGGAAATACCAGTAATTACCTGTTCCATGGAGTCCCATAGGACAAGGTTGCTTGTGATCAATTTATACTGGAACTCTGTGAGGGCAACTTTGGACTCAGTCCATATTGCTATTTCCCTATTGCTGGATGATTGGTTAGAACATAACTCATCTCATGCTATCTTTATAGGAAGGGATTTTAACTCATATTGTATCACTGGTGCTGCGATTAATGATTCTAAGATGGGTATCCTTACAAACACATTACCATATGATTTAAGAGAGGTAGCTTGGGGTGCTTTTTTGAGAGGATGGGACCTGACACATGCGACAAGAAAGGCAGATTTTGATCCTGCAACCTGCTATACTTGGCATTGGGGGTTGGCTAAATCATGGATTGATAATTTCTATGTTTCCAACACCATTAAGAACTTGTGTACTGCACTTTCCTCCCATTTCCCTTTAGTCGGAGATCACATCATTTTAACACTCTCGATAGGGTGGGAATGTAATTGCACAATAGTAATATGTCTACTGCTCTAGTGGATGTTGCTCGTAAGGGTTTGACTGGCAAATGGTATGACTGAAATTGTTCTAAGTTTACAACCCTTTTCAATAAGGAAGTTAATCACTTTTGATATTGATATTTTATTTCTATCGCTCTCATACACAAGTGTTTCAGAGCATGACAAGGCAAGGGAAGGGGAACAGGGGAGAACAAAAACAACAATCTTACTAGGCCAGTGACCTTAAGAATGCGCACTTGCATGGGAGAGGGGGGAGGAGAGAAGTGCATGGAAGGGGGATCTAAAGGAGAGTGCGGAGCAAGGAGAAAGAAAAACATAAATAAATAATAATTAAATAAATAAATAAAAGGGCAACAAACAATGGTAGTGCAGCCAGCAAGTGACAAGTGCTGGGTTTAAGGCAGCAGTCTGGGTAGGTCTCATAAGTGCAGGAAGAAAAAAGAGGGGGACTTTATGGGTACAGATACAGTCCCCAGTGCAAGGGGTAGTCCGGAGGTAGTGCGTGCGGATGGCAGGATGAGCAGGTACCTGGGCCCGGAGAACAGAGGGTGGCCAGGTCCATGGTGTTGAGGGAGAGCAGAATCAGCAGGGGAGAGGGGGGCAAAGGCAGAAGCAAAGAGGAAGGTCTTGTGGTGCTTCCGGAACCGGAGATGGTTCTCCTCAAGTTTTAGAATGGCAGAGAGGCTGTTCCAGAGGGAGGCTCCAGCAAAAGACAGATCTAGCCCCAGCTCATTCTTTTCATGTACTTGTTGCATGGAGGGGAAGGGTTCCCTCTGCTTACTATGGATAGTTTCAAAAACATTATTTCCTCATGTCTCAAATAAATGACTCGCAAGGGTAACATTTTGAGGGATAAGTCTTTTGCCCATGCATTTGATGTTAGAATAGCGGAGTCGAAAAAAGAAGTGAGATTTAAACTTAGGGCATTGCTTCCCCTCCATTTAGACGGGGAAATATAAGTTAAAGCTAAGAAAATAAGTAATCAGGCTCATAGGAACTATGTAAAATTTCTCATTCTCTATTCAAGACAATCGAGGTATTTTAAAACAGCTTTTGAGACATGACACAGCTTCCTTTTGGTCCACCATTAACAATAGGCAGGGACCTAGTAGGATCAGACAGCCCAATTTTGGAGCAAGTTTGGGTGGAATACTACCAACATACATTTCCTTCCCCGGAGGGTTGACTGATGGACTGGAGACGATGGGAGCTGAGTAATTGGGTTCCTGCCTGTGGACCATAGATGACATCCAAGGGGCCATTTCCAAAATGAAACCTTCTAGGGCCCCGGGTCCAGATGGTCTAGCCCCATAAGTCATCAAAACGGACCCAGTTGTCTGTTCCTTTATCTTGAAAACACTTTTTGATTCTATCTTTAAAACTTACGTTATTCCATCTTCATGGAGAGAGTCCATCGTGATACCTATCTACAAAAAGGACGACTCATCGAATCCTGAAAACTATAGGCCTATTGCGTTGTTGGATGAGTCTACCAAGATCTTTGCCACATTATTGCTGAGAAACCTGAATAGCCCTCTCTCAAACCTGGATATTCTCACCAAATTCCAGGTTGGCTTTAGACCCCAAATGGGAACCTCTTTGAATGCCCTGATCATGGCACATTTACAAACTTCCACCAATAAAAGTTTTGACTAGGACCATATATGTGGCCTCAGTTGATATGGCCACTACTTTTGACAGGGATACCATCTCAACTGGTGCAACTGATGGCCTTGCTGCATAACAATTTGTCAGTGAAAGTGAGACTTACGAGAGAGGGATTTCTGTCTAGATCCATAGAAACTACCGTAAGACTCAAGCAAGGATGTTTATTGGCCCCAGTTCTTATTAATCTATGACATCAATAAACTGTGGGCTGATAGTAACACGTATCCGGTTAGCTTGGGTCACTTCAAGCTAGATTGGATCGCTTTCAATGACAATATTATCTTCTTTGACAAAACAGCACTGGGCCTCCAAAGAAAACTAGATTTGTTTTCAAAATATGCAGTGAACAACAATCTTGTCATCAGTGGGTCTAAAGCAAAGATAATTTTATTTACAGCTAAGAATAAACCAAAAACTATGTATTGGTCTACGGGTATGAATAGATTGGACAGTGGGCTTTCCTTCTGATACGTTGGCTACAACTTGTCAAATTCAAACTCACTTGAAAGCTGGAAGGTTTATTTGAAAGCCAAGTTGCATTTAACTTCTCAACAAAAAAGCATCTACCAACCATTGTGCAAAGTCACCATCAGACCTATGTTGAGATTTTATCAAGCAAAGATCAAGCCTGTATTACTATATGGGCTTGACATAGCCATTGTTAACTTACGGGGTCATTTGAATATTCTACAGGGTCAACTATGGAAGGAAACTCTGAACATTTCTATGTTTCTACCCAATGCAGTCATGAGACATGAGTTTGGTCTAATTTCCCTTAGAACAAATCATCAGCGGAGGCAATTGTCAGCTTTTGCTAAAATGATGTCACCTTGGCCCAACTCATTGTACAAAGACATTAATGTTATGATGGATAAGTGATGTGTGTGGTCTCAATTACTGCATCTAAGAAAAAGATGACTGACATTATAAGTCTCATTTGTTCTTCAGAAGAAGAACTCGCCACCCGTCCTGATTCTACAAAAAACAAGTTATACAGACTTGATTGGGCAACACTTGTGACCAAATTGCATCTTACAAAGGTTTAGAGAATATGCGAACTTTGTCTGGAAAATAGGGGATTTATTGAAATATCTTAAAATATTTCCATACAACAAGGTCTGTGACTTGCATATGAGATTTTAACTCAATCAACTACCGACTTGGAAGTGTACCAGTTGTTGGGAAACTGCCAGGTTGGTGTCTACAAATTGTCCTATGTGCAAGGCATCAGATACAATGGAAACCTTAAGAAATCTGGTTACTAGGTGTGAAGGCCCTAGGGAACATAGAAATCGCCATTTTACAACTGAGATTACGTTGGGTGTGGATGTGGAGGGTGATTTCTTTTGGGCTAGACTTATGTGGGGGCAGAGTGTTGCTTTATTTATTGCATTACATCACTTTTTACTTGAGATACTAACACTGATGAAAGAAACTAGATGTATTCTTTCTGATTAAGTTTCAGTATTTCTTTTGTTTTTGCTATACTTATAGATTGATTCATTTTATGAATGTATTCTTTAATTTTTTATATTTTGTATTCAAATGTTTTGTAAAGGTTTTTATACACCAATACAAATACAAAATAAAATACAAAAATGCTGGCCTGTAACGTGGTTGTGGTATCTACAAAGAGATATTCCTTGATGATTGTGGCATATATTGTTGGTGCAGCTTCATGACAGTGATTTACAGTGCAGTTCTGGTATATATTGGGGTGCAGGTTCGTGAAAGTAATTTACAGAGGTAAAGCTGGCAGATATTAGCACAGCTTCATGAAAGTGATTTACAGTGGAACTGCTTGTATTATATTTTGGGTGCAGCTTCAAGAGAATGATTTAGAAAGCTAATGCTGGCATATATTGCCACAATTACATGAAAGTGATTTACAATGGCAAAGTTAGCATACATTGTGGGCACAGTTTGAAATAAATTTACAGAGACAATGCTGGCATATTTTGGCACATTTTCATGAGTGATTTACGGTGGCACTGCTGGTGTCTGTTGTGGTCACAGTTTCATAAGTCATTTACAAATTCAATGCTGGCAACTGTTGGCACAACTTCATGAAAGTGATTTACAATGGCAATGCTGGCTTTTATTGCATTTGGAGCATTGTAAACGTGATTTTTATTGGCAATATTGCCATACAGAGATTTACAGTGGGAATTGTGCCATAAATCATGAACGTGATATACAGATATGATGCTGGAATAGATTGTGGTTGCAGCTTCATGAACGTGGTATATAGTATCAATGCTGGAATGTATAGTAGACACAGGCATCATGAACACGTTTTAAAATGCTCCTGTGAACTGTTGGTGACCTGCCATTTACTGAATTAGTTGCTAAAGAACACATTGTAAATTGTATGTCGTTTCACCTCATGGTTCTCAGAAAGGGTGCTGTATAATAAAATGCACCATTCCAGTCCATTATTTTTCTGGACTGTCTCAGAGCAGAACCTCCCAACAACCGGCTATTACTTAAGGCTCCACTGATATGCTCAGTCACTCATGCAAATTAGGGGTATATGTTGATGCAGCTTCACAAAAAATATTGACCGGGAACTACATATCTTGAATCTTTTACAATATCATTGACCCTTGGGAGCCTCTCTGCTCAGTCAATCATTAATGGAGGATCAGCAGCTGAGATGTCTAAAGATGTCCTGGCTATAGGACACAGGGAGGGCCTCTGAAATAGCTCTTCTGAAGACAGAACTTCTTGAGGGTTGTGTCTGCTTATGGATGGTCTCACCGTCCCTGTCACTGCTTTGTTTTGAAGTCAGTGGGTCCGTTTAGCATGGAATTCTGCCTTTTCGCAAAGTACTGGGACATACAACATATTACTGCTGCCTTGCACTGCAGCACCTTAGTGTGTTTGATCGCTGCAATTTCACCTCACCTGAAATACGCCAGTACAGACTCCTTGGATCCTTATGATTTGGGCAGATTTTGTTTACAAGAATACTGTCAGAGGTAAATACCACCTCCACTGTTGGTATGCCTGAACATTTGCACATTTCAGACTTAGCATCAGGTCCAGTGCTAATGCAATAGTATTCCTGGAATACTGCAGGCACTATACCGGAAATAATACATGCTTCATTTCATTATTTTGAAAAGATTGATCATGGATAATGTACAGAGGAGGATTATACCACTTGTGATGGGTCAAAAGAAGGACACAGACTCTTTAAGGACATTTGGTCAACAAGGTTTATTAAACAATATGGTGTGAGCCTAACTATTCCTATGGCTATGGGGTACTCCCTAACTAATGGATTAACTAAGGTGCTCATCAGTTTTTTTTACGAAATGCCCAAAATTAATCTGTGTACCATCCAAAAACGAACACTATGTGACCCTATCACTATTACAAATAATATAAAAGGCAGGAGAATGACTCCCTTCTCCTGCTCGGTGCTTCCAGCACGTCTTCTCAGTTTCTGCTTTTTCAATAGTTCTTGGTAACACTTTTTATCAGTTCATTCAATTCTCTCCTCACGTTACTATATGTTTTCTTCACTTTAGATGTGGTTTTACTTGCTTCAGATTGATTTATTATTAAGACCTCTTTGGTCTTCTGCTCTCCATACTCTTCCTTTTTTAGGTCCCGCTCTTCTGCTTGGGAGACATGTTCTATCTATCTTTCTTTGTTGGACAAATAGTTATTCACTTTATTATTTCCTCCTTTCTCTGTGTCTTTCTGTCTTTTATTCAAAACACATACGTTTATTAATGTTAATGTTAAGCTTTTGTCATTCTCCTTCACCTCCCATTTTGGGATCATTATTATTCCTTTTCTTGTATTTGCACAGTTTGGTTTTAACAAGGGTATCACATTTCAATTCTCCTCCCTTTCAGGGATCAATATTGTTCTATTTCGCAGATAGTCACATTTCAGATTCAATAGATTTATCTCCAGGCTCCTTTCTATAGTACTGACACAAGTTATTTGTGCTGTATAATACTCATCTGTGATCTTTCTGTGTCTCCCCTGTCCCCCTTTACCTTCTGTCTCACCAGGAAATGTCTTTGGGGATCTTACGAGTCCGTCAATGGTTTTGTTTCTCCACTGAATCTTTGAACTGACTTCTTCAGCATCTCACGCATAGGCTCGTCCCTCCTCTTCTTGGTTATTCAGAGTCTGAACAGGGAGCCGCTCCATTTGTTGCAGTTTCCCTGTGGCAGCATTGGCGTAGTTGTGTGAGCTGGCTGCCCATCACGTTTCTCTCACAGTCACGCCACCACCAGTTATCGAGTCCCATTTGACTCGTCCCTTCTCAGGCTCTTGGTTGTACTTGCTTCTCAGCATTCTCTCTGCTGCTTCTCAGCAGATTTTGATTTTGCGAGCTTCACGGCCTCATGTGGCTCCACCTCTTTCCAGATTCACGCTACCAAGGGACGACTCCTGCTTGTTGACGTCTTCTTCTCTCACTTCTCATCTCCCTTTCAGCTTCCTTCTTGATGAGTGTTACTCGTTGAATCCACTTGTCTCATTGGATTGGTAATTTTTTCTGAAAGAGGCAGTTTGTCTTTCTTCGGAATAATAGCATCAGTTATCTCCTTCGTCAGCACAGTCCTGCTAGATGAAAGGGTATGACAGATCCATATATGCCATCATGTTTACTGGTGAAGGGATTTCCTCAAAGGAATGGGAGTGCTTGTCCCCTAAGAGAGAGCCTCTCCCTGTGAGGCCCCACCTGACTCTACCCTTATGGAGGGTGTTGGAGAGCGGGCTCCCCTCCCCAGCCTCACAGGGGTGCCTCCCCTTGGGGCGAAAAGAGACAAATTCCCTCGATTCATTACACACTATTATTCGTTCTTTTTAAATTCACAAATATTGCATCTTTATGCTTTACCTGGATAAGGTGTTGAGGGGGCATCAGAGGAGCTTTACCAGTGCGTTATAACCCCCTATATATGTCCTTTTCACCCCCTTACAATGACCCAATCTGAAACTTACTTTCAGAGTATTAAAGGGAAGAGACTATTCCTCCCTTTTTAAGTATGAATGAAGGTAAATATTATTTTGGGGCAAGGTTCTATTTGTATTTATTGGCTTAGTTCTACGGCCATAGCAGGTGGCATCCACCATTGTGGCTTGTACTGCTGTTTGTGAGAATTGTAGTTTGCCTTAACACAGTGCCATTGGTGGGCACCGGACATCCTCATTGACAAAGAGAGCCTCTGATGTCCAGAACAGAGAATCCAAGAGCCAACCCACAATGTGGAGCCTAGCAAGTCTTTGGTGGTCTCAGACTACTCCATTGAGTGCCCATCTTGAAGATGAACATTTATAAGAAAAGTGTTACATGCACCTTTAATTTGGGAACCCCCCTTAGCTGCTTGCTTGTTTAGTATCCCTGTGCCCTCTTTTCGCAGTAAGCAATGTATGGTGTATTGTGCCTTATGCTATGCTGAATTGCATCTTGGCCACAGATTGTGATCATTGTAATAAGAAAAACATTTATGCCCTCTCTGCTTTAAATTCTCATAGAAGTCTGATGGCAAATCTTGGTCCTAAGCCATTTCATCTCCTCATCTACCACTTTCTTACATTCGCTTTGGGTCATGTGTCAATGTGACAAAATGAGTTCTGCCCTGCAGTAGTGAATGGGTGAGTAGTGGCTAAAGTCCCTACGCACCTCTCAAACTGGTACACAACAAGAGTGACCATAGTCATAAAATAACGTTAAGAGATATACCTCCTTTGCAATTTGTGATAAAGTGGGTCGAGAGAAGGCTATACTCTCAAGAGGGGTGTGAATGTGATCCAGAAGCATCCCAGATAGCAAAGGTGAACAGTCCAAAATAAAGGGAAAGTCGAATTAAGGGTCCATAACAAATATATACACTTTAATTAAACACATCTGCAAAAATAACTAAATACAAAGAAACACAGCACAAAGATACACCTGAGGAAAGAAAACAGAATATGCAAAGCAAGAAGCAGCCCTCTGGGTAATGGATCCGTGGTGAATAGCAATAGTAAGCACAATGTTTGAAAAAAAGGATATGCTCTGGTGCAAAAAAGGACCAATGGGGCAGTTATTAGTCCATAATATCTTTGTGCAGTGATTGGCAGTTTATCAGCGTCGGTTCATCAGCGTCGGCCCAGCCTTCTTCATGATGCATGAGCTGATCAAAACAAGTTTGGATGCAGCAGATCGTCTAGCCCCAAGCGGGGAGCGGGTGTTGCGCTGGTTTGAAACTGTAGCTCAGATCACTTCAAGTGTGGTGTTCAGGTGATGAAGCTCAGATGGCTCACCGGGGTTGGTTAGAAGATTGTGTCTGGTTTGAATTGTGGTAACTGCTGGTTGGGTTGGTGCCTGACACTCCAGCAGTTTGAGACAAGGCCCAGTGATGGTTCGAAGTTGTGATCTTGGTGATTTCAGGTGTGGTTCAATGAGGCGGCTAATTGATGCCACGCTGGTTCTAGTCTTTGAGAACCACTGGGTCAGGCGATGCCTGATGCAATGCTTCCCACAATTTGAGATGAGGTCCGGCTAATGAGCAGTTGGTTCCAGCTGAACAGATGATGGGCTCTCTGTGGGAATGCAACCGCATCAAACTAAATCCTGCTCCGATTCAAAGAGATGTGCAGTTCAAGTAGGATGGTTCAATGCAGCGTTTGAAAGCCACAGTTTGTTTGGTCCCCCAAGGTCTGGCCAGCTGTCGATGAAGATCGGCAACAAAGATGCTGGTGGTTAGACAAGCGGTTAGAATGGTTCAGGTGCAGTGATAGCATCTTGTTCGAGATGAGCAACCATGCACTCAGCCAGCACAGTATGGTGGTGAACTGGTTCAAAAGATGAAACACAGCAGTTTGTAGATCAGGCGAGTGCCAAAGGCAGCACCAGAGGGTCCTGTTAGTCAAACTGGGTTGAACAAGCTGAAATCATGGTACAAAGCAGTCTGAATGGAAAGGCACAAGAATCCTGGTTGTTTTGGCTCTTAGGCACTGTGAGTCCCACTACAGGGTTACAGGGGCAAGAGTAGTCCTTGTTCTTGGGCTCCCAACACTGGGGAGGCTAACACACACCTTCAGGGGTTCTTCCACATGGTGAGGATCTGGGTACCAGTGTTGCTGGCACAGAGGCAGGTCTTGGACCACCAGCAGGTCACCCCCAATGTGCCCTGGGAATGGTTAGTATGCAGAACTTGCCTCTGCCTTGGATGTTCAGTCTTCACCTCCAGAGGAGGGCTTTGGAAAGTGACGTCTCTCAACAGAGGTCCAGTGAATTTTTCATTGGGTGTTTGTTCCAAAGTGAGTCTAAGACGGAGTGGGAGCCCCCTTCTTTTAAAGGCAAATGTACACAGGTAATTGGATAAAAACAAGCCTTAATTAAGGGGTCAAGTCTGTGTCCTTGAGATAAGTAGTCTTTGCCTTCTGACATCACATCCAAAGTGTTTTGTGTTAAAGAAAGTGGAGGGAACAGGAAGGAAGAGAGATTAGGAGAGAAAACAAAATGGTGGAATCTTCCTCCAGCTGTTGAGAGATCACTCTGCCTACACCAACCCTGCCCCTTCCCTTGGCCATAGTATCAAATGCCCTTTTGGTATGCAGAACCCTGGTTTAAGGCCAGCCCTTTTGTGAAGGGTGTACATATTGATCTGCAGAGGGTTCCCACACAACAGATTAAAGAGGGGAATCCCCAGGACTACAGTCTTCCTGGCAGCAGCAGAGATAGCCTGGGTAGAGGCAATACACATAACACTTCAACAACTGAGCTGGCCTCACAGGACTGACACATGTGTGATATCAAAATGTTGTGGCTTGGATAATTATGAGAGATGATAGCCACCACACCTCAAACCAGGTGTGTCTTATTTTTAAAGGCTAGCAACTCTCAGAGGTATGTAGGTTCTGGAACAGATGTATATGACTTAATTACAGCCCCTGCACTGCAGAGACTTGGCTGTCACTGTAGCTGTCAAATGGGCACCTGTGTCCCCTGAACCTGCTCTGTGCCACTGGAGAGCAGGTGCTGCAGAACAGGGTAGGGCGTACACTATGCTTTTGGCATGGAGTACATGAGAGGGAGATCTGATTGGCAGATTTCCCTTCCTGGGATGGAATTACCCATTTCATTGAATTAGTTTAATTTAAAAAAAGCCAGTGTTTTTATTTATTTATTTATTTTTTATTTGAAAATTGTTTTAGTTGAATCTCAATCATCAATAGATATTAAGGTGATTAAAAACATACACATAATAGAATCTCAATCATCAATAAATATTAATAAAATCTGTTTAAAGAGTGATTAGTACAATATAAAAGAGATTTTTCATATAAAATGGTGTCGCAGTAATAGCAGTTGCTCTGGTACATTCAGTACGATACAAGGTATGCTCAAGATGTATTGCGACAAATAATCTTCTGATATGTTTAGAGCAAGAAGAAAGGTTACCGTTGCTATATTCATTGACACTGTAGGCATGTTAAATATGTGTGTCCACATCTGGGGCCTTGTCAGTAACCTGAATTCACTAAGATGTTTGAAGTAAGATTCTTTCCTAGGCTCTGCGAGTGAAGAGCACTCAATTAAGAAGTGCTGGAGTGTTTCATGGTGCTTGGAGAGCTTACAAAATCGGCAAGTAGGGTTTATAGTCAATGTTTTTTTCGTATAGATCGCTATTCTAGTCTTAATCGGCTATAGGTTTAAGCGCAGCCGTGGAATTGCACTGGCAAACTTTTGATCGGGAAATCTGGTTAGGTAAGCTGGGATCTGGTGAAGGGGTTTTGGAAGAGAAGCTCCTGATTGAAATGCGGCATACGTGTCATAAGCTTCCCATGTTGTTCGCCAATCCCCCAACCAGAGTTTTCTCTTTGCTTTGTCTGGGAATTCTTGTAGAAGGTTCAGGGTTATATCAGCTTCCTTAAGGATTGTGGTGCAACGCAATTTCCATGACTGGAGAGGACCATTGATGCCATTTATAGGGATGATTTTAAGGTAGGAAGAAGTGTATTGCTCGAAAGTGAAATGGTAAGGCATTTTCTGTATGAGGCTAGAGGATGCCATTCCGCAATTGCTGATAGTTATTAATCCTACCTCAAACCTGATAATAGCAATTGGTGTACTTATGGCTAGGGCTAGAATTATTTTCCAATATACACCCTCAAGTACGTCCCATTTGGGGGTGCTTGACAGGAGTTTTGTTTGGACACCATATATAATGACTGGTATAACTTCATATTTGTAGAATAGGAGCGCTGCACTATACGAAAATGTGCCATATTTAATTTGCATGGCTTTGCCCTGCATGGCAAGAAGTTCCATTTTAGACTTCAATTCTACTTTACACGGGAGATTAGATACGTGGGAGTTAAGACTCATGCCAAGATATATATATTGAGTAAGTTGTGGCAGAGAGGCTTTGCCAAGTGTGCAGTTACATTTAAATCCAGTCTTACTGAGGTTATGGTGGAGGATTAGAGTATTGGACCTTTTAGTATTAATGACCAGATGATTTTCTTGGGCATATTTGGAAAGTGCCGCCAGTTTTCTTTGCAGCTCAATCTGAGTTCTATCTAAAATCATGAGATCATCTGCGTATAAAAGCCATGGAATATCAGTTGTGCCAAGTTTCGGCGGGAATGATCGGACTGATTCAAAGGCCTTGCTTATGTCGTTAATATAAAAATTAAATTAAATCGAGGACAGGATGCATCCTTGTTCCAGCCCTACGTTAGTTGGTATTGGTTTGGATAGTAGTCCATCCTTTGTAAGCTTGATTTTTATCGTGGTGCCAGAATAAAATTGTCGAATTAGATAAACAATATGTGAGGGGCAGTTAGCATTAAAAAGTTTCTCCCATAAAACCTCACGCGAAATTGCATCAAAAGCTTGTTTAGAATCAATTAGGGCAATAAAAACTGGCTGCCTGGAGATGATGGCTTGCTTTTTAATTGCAGCGAGTATAGTTGGATTTAATGCAGTGCCTACTCCATTAATAAACCCTGATTGGTGCTTGTCTAAAAGGTTGTTAGAGTTAAGCCATTTGGTGAGATCACGTAGTTTAAGACTGGCAAAGATCTTACCTGGTACATAGAGAAGGGCTTTTGACCTATAATTCATGTGGTTATTTCTTGCTTCTTTTTCAAAAATAGGTATTACAAAGGATTCACGCCAAGATTGGGGAATTTGGCCCATTCGGATGAGGCTGCTGAATATGATCTCTAAGATCGAGGTCCACTCTGTTGGATGGGCCTTAAGGGTGGTGCTGGTCAAGTTGTCAGGCCCTGGGGCTCTTGAAGAACTCAATTCTTTAACATTTTTATTATGAGAATGATGTCTAGTGTGTCAAATGACAGTTTTGACAGATCAGGTTTGGGGTAGGTGAAATGAATGTTTTTAAGATGGGCTTATTGAGCAGGGCATTAAAGTGATTAACCCACATCTGTTCATCTATTACATTTGTTGTAAGTGACATCAGGGCAAGTCCATTTGAGTCATTTAGTAAGTTCCATATCTGCATGGCTGTAAAGACCGGTAGGGGGGTCTGTACTTCTGCTCTCTATATGGTAGAGGAGAGGCACAGAAGACCCCAGCCAAGATTCTCTATACACAGTCTCTATATAATTAATATTCAAAGGTATGTACACGATCACAATAACGCACTTTGTACTTGGAAGTCAATAATGATAAATATATACACGTCTAGAGTGGTACCACTAATGTTATCAAATCTCATTAAAGTGCATCAACTGTACGGTTAAAATGTCACACAGATCAATAACAAGTAAACCAGCAATAGAGATAGGAAGGAACGCAAGATGGTTGAAACAGTAGGCAGAATGCTGGCCCCGTTACCTAGGCACAGTTCTGTGTGGAGATCCCCCCACCTGGGCAACCTGTAAATAAAGATATATAGCACAAGCCCAGTCCAAATGTTCAATAGTCTTACTTCTTCCTATTACGGTTTTACCCCCCCAATGTACCTGGTGGAGTAGAGTTCTCTGACGATGCATCGACCGATCCTTCTTGAGTGCCTTCCTTTCAGGTGGGAGCCACGGATCGTCGAGAGGTGTCGGGGAACTTTGCGTTCGGTGTCGGGGAATCGACGGCCCTTCTTGAGTGCCCTCCCTTTAAGGCAGGAGTCACGGGTCATCGAACGTCCGACGGTGAACAGGGTGAACTATGGCACGGAAGTGGCCGCTTCATTCCTAGCGGTGCTCGTCGACAACAGAGCGTTGGCGTCCTGCAAGGAAGAGGCATGCGGGGCACCTCGATGACAATAGTTCTGGACCGCAAAGAGATGATGAAGAACTGTGGCCCAGCAAGGGCATCGAGTCGTCGGCGTCTCTGCGGTCTGTAGGTGGCGGGAAACCCACCGGTGGATACTCCTCGGTGCATCGACGGTCATGCCTTCTCCAGCGGGAGACCAGCGGATGACGATGCAGACGAGAGCGTCCGATGATCAATGGAAGTTCTTAGGCAAACGGGAGCACGGCAGCTCCAGTTGGCGACGGCAGTCGTCAACAGTGGCGGACAACAGTCCAAGTGCTTCTCCTTGGAGTTCTGCAGCAGTCCCCGTATCGGGTCGGCAGCCTGTCGTAGGTCTGTCTACCAGGGAGCGTTGGCAAAGATCAGCTGTGCACGATGGTCCCTCGTAGCTCGGGAAGAGGGCGCCTTACCAGGTCCTCCCTGGGTCAGTCCTTGGAGGCACAACAGCTTTCAGATTGTGAAGGAGAGCAACAGCAATTCTTCTCGTCCAGCAGGGCTTTAAGGTCAAGCGTCAGTTAATCCAGTTACTCGTCGTAGTGGACTTCAGCTTCTGAACACGATTCCTAGCAGTGAGAGGTCCCCAGATATACTGTTGATCTCCCATTCATTCGGCTGGGTCACACTCAAGCATCCAATCACGGCTATGGGCATTCATGCAGGCAGGTAGTCAATCAGGCACACGAGGTATTCAGGACATTCACTTCTCTCCATACACTCACAAGTTATGTGTATTGGGACATGTACCGAGCCATTCAACACTCAAGCTGCATTCATACCGGTTTCGGGCAGGGTTGTCTCGGTCATTGTGTCAACCACCAGATACTAGACACCCACAACCCAGAATGCATATTCGTCACACACTCTATTCACCCAGGTCCCACCCACAGGAGGTACCCACAACATACATCACTGGGAAGGCTCCAGATAGTCTGACTGGGCCTTCACAACAACACCATATATGGCACTTCCATCCAACAGCCAGTCAGGGGGAAGGGACAGAGTCAGGGCTTACCAGGACTTTGGGAAAGCAAGGTAATGGGTAATAGAAAGCAAGAGGCCACCGGGGCCATCTTGTTTTCCCTCGGGAATCAACTGATCCCAATGGCAGGGCCGGGATATCCCAAAATGGAGGATACTCCGCGCACCAGACAAATTCAGCATGGAGCTGCCACCTGCCCATACCCTGCTCTGTGGGCCACCCACAGGTGCCCAAAAACATACACTAGGGGCAACGTGTTGTACCCCCCACCCATGGATGCCATAAGGGCATCCCACGGGTCCGTTTACCAAACCAAAAGAAAGAGAGCTGCACCGCCAGGAGTCCCACATGAACTCCTGCGCGGAAAACACGACAGAACACATGATAAAAAGCAGTAAAGGACAAGGATACAGAGGCCCTGTCCCTCCGATGCATTTCCAGCATTACAGTCGCCCCACCCAGACTGAGGTGGAGGGTGCCTAATCTCCCACGGGATAGACACCCTCATCCAGACGGTCAACATACCTTCTAGAAAGGACATCTGCATTATCATGACTCTTCCCTGGTCTGTGCTCTATGGTGAAGTCTAGCCCTTGCAGGATAATGGACCACCTGAGCAGTTTCCGGTTCTCACCCTTCATCTGCATAAGCCACTTTAGGGGCTTATGATCCGTTTGGACCTTGAAGGTAGACCCCGTAAGGTAGGGCCTTTAACGCCTAAGGCTCCAAACTATACTAAAACACTCCTTTTCAACAGTAGCCCACCTAAGTTCTCTACCCTTGAGTTGTCTACTGATGAATATGATAGGATGTTCTCTCCCTTTGTCATCTAACTGGGACAAGACAGCTCCAAGTCCGGTGTCGCAGGCATCTGTCTGGACGATAAAGGGTTGGCTGTAGTCAGGCGCACACAACACGGGTGCACGACACAGACTTTCTTTCAAGCCTTTAAAGGCCCTCTGACAGTCTTCAGTCAAATTGACCTTCCTAGGCAGCTTGGGTGAAGTCAGAGCTGTCAGAGGTGCAGCTATGGTTCCATAGTCCGCCATGAAATTGCGATAGTACCCAGTGAGACCCAAAAAGGCTCTCACCTGGGTTTGAGTAGTGGGAGTCTCCCAGTCCTGTACATCCTGTACCTTACTGGGGAGAGGTTGGATTTGACCCCCTCCTACCTCATGACCAAGATACGTGACTTTCCCCTGAGCTATCTGGCACTTGGTGGCCTTGATAGTGAGGTTAGCCCTCTTTAAGGCCTGCAACATTCTACCCAGATGTGTCAAGTGCTCTTCCCAAGTGGAACTGTAGACGGCAATGTCGTCTAAAAAAGCCACACAAAAGGCTTCCAGCCCACTGAGAGCATGATTGACCAATCTCTGGAAGGTCGCAGGGGCATTCTTCAACCCAAAAGGCATGACCCTAAACTGGTAGAGTCCCTCTGGTGTTGAGAACGCCGTCTTTTCCTTGGCATGGTCCGTCAGAGCTATTTGCCAATAGCCTGAGGTGAGGTCAAAGGTGCTCACAAATTTGGCAGCACCTATGGTGTCCACAAGCTCATCAGCCCGCGGCAGTGGGTGCGCATCAGTTTTGGTGACGGCATTGACTCCTTGGTAGTCCACACAGAACCTCCAATCCTTGGTACCGGCCTGGGAACTTGCCTTGGGGACAAGAACCACTGGACTGGACCAGGGACTGGTTGAGGGTTCAATAACACCCAGATCCAACATCTTGGCGACCTCAGCCTGGATGTGGTTCTTAACCGTATCTGACATTCGGTAGCTCCTGCTCTTGACAGGCACGCTGTCACCAGGGTCAATCTCGTGCTTACACCACGGTGTAAGGCCTGGCGTTAGCGAAAACAGAGAGGCATACTGCTGGAGCAAAGTCCTGCAGGCCCTCTGCTGCTCGGTTGTCAAATCTGGAGAGAGCTGTACTCCCTCCACTGAGCCATCCGGAGGGTTGCTATGCAGCAAATCAGGAAGGGGCTCACTCTCATCCTCTTCTTGCTCTGAAGCCAGCAAGAGACATGAGACTTCTGCTCGCCTGTGGAATGGCTTTAGCCTATTAACATGGAATACCTGAGGGGCTACCCCTGGGATTCCCATGTCAACCAGATAATTGACCTTGCCCATCTTGGAGACTATCCGGAAGGGTCCAGTCCATTTATCTGCCAATGCCTGAGGCTTGGTAGGCTCCATCACGAGGACCTCCTGTCCCGGAGTCCACTCCACTTGCGATGCTTTAAGGTCATGCCAGTATTTGTTCAATTCCTGGCTGGCCTTGAGATTCGCCATTGCTTGTCCCATCATCTGTATCATCCTCCGTCTGAGGCCTAACACATAGTCCCCCACTTGCTTGGCGGGACCGGGAGGGGCGGCTTCCAAGCCTTCTCTGATCATGGCGAGGGGCCCCCTCATGGGATGTCCAAAGAGCAACTCAAAGGGGCTGAAACAAACACCCTCTTGAGGTACCTCCCCGTAAGCAAACAGCAGGCATGGCAGGAGGAGATCCCATTTCCTCCTTAGGGGCTCTTCCAAAGCACCTAGCATGCCCTTGAGAGTTTTATTAAACCTCTCAACCAGACCATTGGTCTGGGGGTGGTAAGAAGTGGAGAACTTGTAGGTTACCCCGCACTCTTTCCACATGGTTTTAATGTAACTAGACATGAAGTTGGATCCTCGGTCAGAGACAACCTCCTTGGGGAATCCAACTCGGGTGAAAATGCCCAGGAGGGCCCGGGCAACCACCTTGGCAGTAACAGTCCAAAGGGGTGTAGCCTCAGGGTACCTGGTAGCATGATCTACCAAAACCAGAATGAACCAATGTCCACCTGACGTGGGAGGATCAAGGGGACCCACGATGTCGATGCCCACCCTCTCAAACGGTGTGCCAACCACTGGCAATGGCTGCAGTGGGGCAATGACACTGCCTCCAGTCTTGCCAGACAACTGACAAGTTGGGCAGGTCCTGCAGTGGGATTCCACTTCTACTCCCATCCGAGGCCAGTAGAAATGGGCAGAGAGCCTCTGCTTAGTCTTCTTGGTACCAAGATAACCAGCCAAGGGCACCTCATGCGCCAACTGCAGTAGGAAGGGCCTGTAAACCTGGGGTACCACCAACCTCTTGAGGGCACCAGGTTCCGGCTTAGTGGGCTCACTAACAAGGAGCTCACCCTCCCAATAAATCCGGAAAGTCCTAGGCACTTCGCCTTGTGCCTGGGACAGGGCCTGTTTCCTCAGACCCTCGAGAGAGGGACACTCTCTCTGTCCTTTACAGAAGTCTGCCCGAGAGGGTCCCCCTTCAGCTAACAAGCATTGAAGATCAGGATGATCCTCCGGGTTGAGAACCTCTCCCACAGGAGAGTCTTCTGGCTCTTCTCCCACAGGAATTGAGACGGGGTTTACCACTGGACCCAGCCCTTCCAGAGCATGGATCCCAATGGGTGCTGTAGGAACAGCAGGAAGAGAAGGAGCTTCCTCCACAGAGGTGGCCTTCTTGCTCTTCCTGCATCGTGCCTTAGGCCGCGCCTTTGGCTTGGGTAACTGACTCACAGCCAGACCCGGTGTCACCTGTGACCGAGTGACCACAGCAGCAGTCATGAGAAGACCATCCGCGATCAATCCCAACTCGACTAGATCTTTACCTAACAGAATGTTAGCAGGGACGTTGTCCTGAACCAGGACAGAAAGCTTTGCTGTCTTGTCTCCAATTACGAGTGTGACTCGGCCTACAGGCAATAATTTGGGAGGCCCACCAGCTAACCTGGTGGTTCTCAGAGGAGCATCGACATAGTCCTCTGGCTTGAGCAGGGTCCTGTCCACCACTGTCATGCTTGCCCCAGTGTCTCTCAAACCAGTAGAAGGCTGGCCATTCAGGAGGACACTTCTCAAAAATCTATGGGTGTTCTGTGGGATAGTTGCCAGTACTTCTGCGTACTGGTCCCAGGCCCAAAGGGACACTAAGGAAATCTCTACGGGAGCACCAAAAGTGATCCCGGTAGAGGAGGGGAGGACAGTGGCCTCCACCTCAGACATGGGGTAAGGGTAGATCAGGCTGACAGTAACTTACCTTTACACTTGGAGTCACCCCTTTTGTGATCCAGAGCCCCACAGTCCCAACAAGTGCCGGGAGTGCGGGGTACGGTACTGGAACCACCGGGAGCCTGCTTTGCAGCAGGTGGACCACTACTCTTATTCCCACCCACAGATGACTTATCCCCACTAGATTTTTGGGTCTTAGGTGAGGAGGGTTTAGGTTTATTCGACTGTGACTGCTTTTGGGACTCCTCAGCTTTCTGAGAGGCCCCCTTTTCTTTGTCCTTGTCCTTCCCACTGGAGTCCTTAGGGGACACCCGGTGGGAGACCCACTTGTCAGCCAACCTAGCCAGCTTAAAGGGATCCAAAATGTTCTGGTCAGCAACATAATGACGCAGCTCTGGTGAACAGGCTTCAGAAAAATGCTCAAAAAACAATAGGTGGGACAATTCAACAAAAGTTTTCACCTTGTAACCATCAATCCACCCCATCATATTCATGTGCGCAGCGCTCACCCAGTCGACCCAAGACACATTCTCTCTTTTCTTAAAATCCCTGAGCCTTTTAAGGTATTGGGTAGGTGTCTTGCCATACTTGGCAATCAAAGCAGATTTCATACACTCATACTGACCCCGTTCTTCCACACTCAGCTTCAGAATACAGTCATATCCAGTTTGAGGCACTCTGCTTAGCAAACACTTAGCCCAATCTCTTTTATCAACATCATGAATTGCACAAGCCATTTCAAATGCTTCAATCCATTGGCGGATATCAGAACCCTCCGAAAACACACCAACCAAATCCTTCATAAATTTAGTGGCTGGGGACCTGACACTCTCACTGGGTTTCACTGAAGTCTCCACTCGAGCTTTCTCTAGCTGGATTCTCTGACATTCAGTGTCCTTGTCTTTGAGTTCAAGATCCCTATTTTTGAGTTCAACCTGTTGAGCCAGCTCCTCTTTCTTAAGTTCAGCATCTATTTCCAACTTGCGATATTCAAAGGCCAATTTCATCCTTAATAACTCAAGTTCCAAGGAATTGCTGAGGTTCGGAACAGAGGCAGCAGGAATGGCGGCATTCCCAGAAACAGATTCAGTAGAAACCCCAAGGGCAGAGTCCTCATTGGTTGCATTCCCCCCCTCATCAAGAGTTTCACCTTCGGTCTGGTAGTCCACCAGGGCAGCTCAGGCTTATCCACAAAGTCTAATTCCCTGGCTTCACAAGCACTCTGGAGAGCCTCTAAGCTCATCCGAGTCAATTTACCATTCGCAATAGACTCCATTGCTTGTAATGCAGTTATTTTGTACACACCCAAACCTCAATCGAATAAAGTGCGGATATTTTGTAAGTGGCACGGTTATACACTGAGTCTTAAAACCATAAGCATCCCACCGCTGCCACCAGTGTAAAGACCGGTAGGGGGTGTCTGTACTTCTGCTCTCTATATGGTAGAGGAGAGGCACAGAAGACCCCAGCCAAGATTCTCTATAAGGTAGCAATGGACGAGCAATCAAGGCCTAGCTTCTCAGGAGGTGATGCGGGCTGGTTCTTAAGTACAGTGTAGTTCCCGAAACCCCACAAAGGAATGTCCACACACTGTATTACTGAAAACACAGTCTTTATATAATTAATATTCAAAGGTATGTACACGATCACAATAACGCACTTTGTACTTGGAAGTCAATAATGATAAATATATACACGTTTAGAGTGGTACCACTAATGTTATCAAATCTCATTAAAGTGTATCAACTGTACGGTTAAAATGTCACACAGATCAATAACGAGTAAACCAGCAGTAGAGATAGGAAGGAACGCAAGATGGTTGAAACAGTAGGCAGAATGCTGGCCCTGTTACCTAGGCACAGTTCTGTGTGGAGATCCCCCCACCTGGGCAACCTGTAAATAAAGATATATAGCACAAGCCCAGTCCAAATGTTCAATAGTCTTACTTCTTCCTATTAAGGTTTTACCCCCCCAATGTACCTGGTGGAGTAGAGCTCTCCGACGATGCACCGACCGATCCTTCTTTAGTACCTCCCTTTCAGGTGGGAGCCACGGATCGTTGAGAGGTGTCGGGGAACTTGGCGTTCGGTGTCGGGGAATCGACGGCCCTTCTTGAGTGCCCCCCCTTTAAGGCAGAAGTCACGGGTCCTCGAACGTCCGACAGTGAACAGGGTGAACTATGGCAGGGAAGTGGCCGCTTCGTTCCTAGCGGTGCTCGTCGACGACAGAGCGTTGGCGTCCTGCAAGGAAGAGGCGTGCGGGGCACCTCGATGACAATAGTTCTGGACCGCAAAGAGATGATGAAGAACTGTGGCCCAGCAAAGGCGTCGAGTCGTCGGCGTCTCTGCGGTCTGTAGGTGGCGGGAAACCCACCGGTGGATACTCCTCGGCGCGTCGACGGTCGGGCCTTCTCCAGCGGGAGACAAGCGGATGACAATGCAGACGAGAGCGTCCGATGATCAATGGAAGTTCTTAGGCAAACGGGAGCAAGGCGGCTCCTGTCGGCGACGGCGGTCGTCGACAGTGGCGGACAACAGTCCGAGTGCTTCTCCTTGGAGTTCTGCAGCAGTCCCCGTATCGGGTCGGCAGCCTGTCGTAGGTCTGTCTACCAGGGAGCGTTGGCAAAGATCAGCTGTGCATGATGGTCCCTCGTAGCTCGGGAAGAGGGCGCCTTACCAGGTCCTCTCTGGGTCAGTCCTTGGAGGAACAAAAGCTTTCAGATTGTGAAGGAGAGCAACAGCAATTCTTCTCGTCCAGCAGGGCTTCAAGGTCAAGCGTCAGTTAATCCAGTTACTCGTCGTAGTGGACTTCAGCTTCTGAACACGATTCCTAGCAGTGAGAGGTCCCCAGATATACTGTTGATCTCCCATTCATTCCGCTGGGTCACACTCAAGCATCCAATCATGACTACGGGCATTCATGCAGGCAGGCAGCCAATCAGGCACACGAGGTATTCAGGCCATTCACTTCTCTCCATACACTCACAACAAGTTATGTGTATTGGGACAAGTACCGAGCCATTCAACACTCCAAGCTGCATTCATACCGGTTTCAGGCAGGGTTGTCTCGGTCATTGTGTCAACCACCAGATACTAGACACCCACAACCCAGAATGCATATTCGTCACACACTCTATTCACCCAGGTCCCACCCACAGGAGGTACCCACAACATACATCACCGGGAAGGCTCCAGCTAGTCTGACTGGGCCTTCACAACAACACCATATATGGCACTTCCATCCAACAGCCAGTCAGGGGGAAGGGACAGAGCCAGGGCTTCCCAGGACTTTGGGAAAACAAGGTAATGGGTAATAGAAAGCAAGAGGCCACCGGGGCCATCTTGTTTTCCCTCGGGAATCAACTGATCCCAATGGCAGGGCCGGGGTATCCCAAAATGGAGGATACTCCGCACACCTGACAGATTCAGCATGGAGCTGCCACCAGCCCATACCCTGCTCTGTGGGCCACCCACAGGTGCCCAAAAACATACACTAGGGGCACAGGGTTGTACCCCCCACCCATGGGTGCCATAAGGGTATCCCACGGGTCCGTTCACCAAACCAAAAGAAAGAGAGCTGCACCGCCAGGAGTCCCACATGAACTCCTGCGCGGAAAACACGACAGAACACACAATAAAAAGCAGTAAAGGACAAGGATACGGAGGCCCTGTCCCTCCGATGCATTTCCAGCATCACAATGGCCAACTTCATTACTAATGCCTTTAGCATGTGTTCCCCACTTTCTTGATTTCTTTTCTATGATTTGCCTTGTAGTGTTCTTATAGGTGGTTTTTAACTTGATTCTTTGTTGCAAGTGAGTAAGGGGGAGAGAGTGATCCCATTGCCTGGCGTCGATTTTTTTTAAGATTGAGTATCACTGTATCGTAACTGTGTTTGTGTTTGAAAGCTGGGTGAGTCGCAGGAGATTCAGTGATTATTTACAAGCAGTCAATATAATTACCCTCATCTGGGAGATGGGACTTTAGATGGTTCCTTAATAATAATAACTTGTGCGGTTGACAAATGAGGCAATTTCTCCCATGATTGAGGGATAGCGACTGGGAGTTAAACTATACGAAAGAGACGATGTGGGATGCCATTATGCTTCTAGAGTATTATGATCACTTGAAAGATTAAGAATTACTTTCAATTCTGAAATGTGTGTAAAACCATTGGAAGAGATGAAGACATAGTTGAGATTGGATGAAAAAACTCCTTTCGACCAGGTCAGTGCTGGTGGATTATCAGAGTCAGATGTGCCATTAAGCATGGTGAAATGTCTGTTTTGAATTAGTGTTATCCACTTAGCTGCTTGGGTACAATATGGTTTGGTATTGGTTGGTAAGCAGTTGGGGTTAAAATCACCCGCTATGATGAGTGTGTGTATTTGAGGATCTAATAAGGTAAGTTGAAGCACGGATTCTATGTGTTGTAGGAATAGATTTAGATTGGTTGCTATGGGATTCCAATATATAATGGCTGTATGTGGATACAGAGGGTGATTTGAATTTGATGGAAATATTTTTACTAGCTGGATGCCTAGATGAGGGGAGGCCCATTCTTGAAGATGGATTTCAGAATGTAGATTTACTACTATTAGCAAGCCTGCAGCAGGACGGCCTCTGGGCGGTTTAGAAGCCAAAAACCAGGCAATCTGGTGGTTCGGCCATATAAGTTGTGAAGTCATCCAGGTTTCCTGGAGGAAAACTAAATCATAGGAAATAAGAATGTTGACTTTTGAGGTTAGGAGATGGGGAAAACTTCTAGTGTTCCAGGAGGCTAGGGTGCATGAGTGTAGGTGTTGTTTAATGGTGCGCTAGTGATTGCCATTTTGGTTGATGGATTGTTAGATGGCCTTCGATATCCATGTTCACCTGGACTGTGGTTGCGAAACCGACAATTGCTTTGATTGGTGCCAGTGGTTCTACAACCTCGCTCGATGGTAATTCATCACAGTTATATTGAGACGTCAAGTGCAGCAGTAACATAATTCCCTGATCAAAGCATCACAGATCACATGCTGCCAACCTAGGTATGAGGCCTCCTTTTCTGTGGTGCTGCAACAGTTTTCAGATTGTGGGTGCTGGCCAGTGGCATGCCCTTATTAAAAATAAATAGGCAGTGAAAAATCAGACTTCAGAAACTCACAAAACTACTCAGGAAATGCAACAGCTGAATCCAACGGCAGTCATTGTGGATCTCTTTCCAAGATGGTTCGGACAATTTCAGTTTCCAGGGTACAATATTGTTCAACCTCGAGGGATCATCATTTAATTGAATCCCAGGGTGGCGTGTCCAGAGAAACAAGACCTAGTGAGGACCTAGAGTTCTACAGTTGGAAGAAGGAGGCAATTGTGAGGGATTTCATAGATGTCAACAGTTATGGATGGAAATGAAAATGGCTAGAACCAGGTGAAGTTCTATTACTGCATAATTGCATATCTGAACATCCTTAGGACAGCAAAGAGAACAAAAAACATTAATTGGATCCTGGCACACATGCACCCTTAAGAGCTCAAACCCCTTTGCCAGTACTAAAAGTTTTAGACAGAAAGAGGAAATGTGGGTGGCAAAGATGGTCTATGGACTACCCTTACTAGAATTGCTGCAGCCCCTGAAATGTCATTCCAAATGCCAAGATGTAGGGGAGACAGTGCAGGCTTAACACGTGATCGAGTCGAGCCAAATACAAGTCTCGGTTTACCAGATTGCCCTACTGTATTACAGTCAAAGACTAAATTAAATCAAAACTGTCACATAACGACAGTTAAAAGAACCACATACAATCTTCGACTTGCACAGAGTACTTACTAGCTTATCTCTTGGCGGGAATTGTATGTTGGTGCAAAGGTAAAGATGCAAGAGGAGCATGTATAGTCTGAAACCGACCACAATTGCAAATTGTGCAACCGGAAAACGTGGCCTCACAGACAGGCTTTCTCACTAGACCAACTTATGCAATCTAAGACAAATCACTCAACTTCAATAGGTCTGATTTCCTTCGGCTGAAGCAATTAAAATCACGTAGAAGGTATTCTGCTAAGTGTGCACTAAAAAAAAAGGCTCATTAGCAAATGATTTATTAGATGACAGTTTTTGCTCTAGAGGTAAGAAACATCTTGATAATTTATATAGTGAACAACGCAGGTTGAAGTGTCCTTTAACCTGCTCATTGCGCAGTCACTTGTGAGACATAGGGCCTCATTACGACCCAGGCGGTAAGTTACCGCCTGGGTCGTACCTTTACCACCATGGCGTAAACTACGTTTACGCCATGGTGGTTGGCGGACTTACCGCCCCATTCGGACCTTGGCGGGGCGGTAAGTCCCCAATCCCCATTTACCCTTCCCCATTCCCATTTTTGCCCCATAGGGCATAATGGGAGTGGGGAAGGCGTTAATTACGCCACCGTAAATTACGGTGGCGTAATTAACAACAAGGTCCCTTAGCGCCATGGATTTTAACACCTGCTAAAAGCAGGTGTTAAATCCTCCATGGCGCTAAGGGACCTCGGAATCAGGCGGTAAGGGTCGGCGCTGTTTACGCTGCCGTAAACCCCTTACCGCCTGGGTCGTAATGAGGCCCATAGTCCTTTCCTAATAGAAAAGTTGATAATATAATTCCACTTTTTAGGGCAAACAGGAGGCTTGCCTGTGGCATTGTCATTGACAGTGCAAGGAGTCCACCACACACTTTCTCTTAACCTCCAAGTGCCTACAGGTGGTGCTTATAGAGTGTCCATTTACTAACCAGTTTGTAAATGGAGCAGCTAGGTGATATGTAGCTTGATAGCTGCCCCACACCACTTTAGTGTTTTCTTCTTTACTCTCCCACCATCCAGGTCATGTGGGTGCTACTAGTGCTCCCACTTATGTCTGCTGGAGGAACGCTCCACTAGGGTTTAAAGTAACACACTAGCAGCTCTGCACAATAGCGTGCTCCAAGCTGTCCTCAGACAATGGGCCTGATTCTGAGTTGGGCGGTAAGGGTTAACGGTCACCGGTAAGGAACCCGGTGCCGGTAAACCCTTACTGCCCAATTTGGAGTTCCCTTAGCGGGAACTGCAAAGGACGTGTGGTCTGACCACACGTCCATTGCGGGTCCCGCTAAGGGACCAGGGCGCTAATAACGGGCCTGTAATTTAATGTACAATCTATGTACAATCCAAACCCCCAAACAAACACACCTGCTGTTTAAGGGAATGTTCAATGCAGTGCACTGAAGTGCAAGTTTCAAATTCTTCCTACAATTTTATTTTAAGACTAAACCATTCTGGAACAGATTATTTTTAAAATATGAGAATAGGAACAGTCAAACTTATTTTTTTAAAGTAGAGGAGCACTGCTCTCAATTTCTCCCGCCCACTTCGACCGCTAATTAAATCACTTTGGATTCCGGTTCTTGTGCTGTTCAATTCAGGATGATGACACTGAAGATAAACGAATACTCTTTAGCTTAACATACGATTTTACATATTGATCACTTTGGTTTATAATATGTTTTTAACGTCTATTAAGCAGAATATTTAAGCCCCTTTAAACAATACATTAATCTACTTGTTTTATCACCTATAGGTGAGACGATAAGTAGTCAAGTTTCTAAAGCGCAGACTGTACACGAATTTCATCTTCAGCTCTTAAAGAAAGTGTGTGATACTCGAACATAATTTTATTTTACTGTGACATACCTTACAAAATATGGATTCAAGGTACGCCTTTTCTGTTATGGAGGCAAGACACCAGGTATAGGTTTGTATTGCAGGGGATATGCAGGCAGGATGCCAAGTAATGGTTTTGTGTCCTGAGAGGTTGGTAGGAAGGATGGCAGGTATTCCAAGGTGTGGAGAGATGTATTAATCTTTTGCAGGCTCGGCTAGTGGTTGACACTTAGGGCCAAGCCAGGTCTCCTGGCTGGGCGCTGTCGTGTGCTAATCATGACCTATCTGGCTCCCCCATCTCTAAAATTCCATGAATTACAAACTGCAAAAAACAGCACACAAAACACAATGCGCCTCATCACGAGTTGGGCGGTAATGCCGGCGCTATTACCCCCGGATCACGGGTTTGGCGGAACGGTTAGTGCCCATTCCCCATTGGGCCCATTCGGGAATTCCTCATTCCCCACAGGGCCCAATGATGAAAATTTGCGCTATTACTGCCAGCGGATTTCCCGCCGGTGGTAATAGTGCTGAAAATCAGCAAATTTGGCCATGATCTGGCAGACCCTTAAATGCGGCGGTAATAGCGCTACCGACACATTTAAGGGTTACCGCCAGACTGGTGATGAGGCCCAATATGACTAACAACACAACTTACACCCACTTGCCAATGCAGTCTTTGCGCATTGGATAAACATGATATTGCCCACATAATTTACTGAAATACATTTGCGCTGTTATTTTACCCTTTTTCAGATTATTAACTCCACCACAGTAGTGCTCATATTCTAAGTTTTTGTAAGTTGCGGGTAGGATGCTGTCTATGTTTGCATTTATGTGAAAATATTTCCCCTCAATGCACTTTTCATCATTTACCGTACAAACCGCAAAATAGAGTTGTAAACTACAGGTCAAATCACACTTTTGCAATTCACAGTGAAAATTGCGTAAATGCTGTCGGCCATGTTTGCATGGCAGACAGCAGCTGCAATGGATTCCTGTGGAATCCACCTGCTTTTTGCTAGTGTATAAAGATAGGAATCCACAATGTTTACGCCAACATGAAATGTTAAGATATTTGTATGGCGTAGAGGATGGGGAGGCTGAATCTTAAATTGCGGACCATGCCTCTCTCTCCCATCCAAATCAATGAAGATGTAGCGTTGCATACAGTAGTGTACAGAAAAAAGTGGTGGAACTGTGGTCTCGGCAGGGAAGAGGATAGGCGGAAGCATAGTGCAACATGTGACAAGGTGTTGCATCCAGGGCAATGCAATGGTCTATGTGACTAGTAACTAAGGCTTTTATTACAACTGTATACTTGCACAGGGACATGATGGGACAAATCCTCTATACAGAATGGTGAGAATGGTCGTAAAAAGTAGTGGAAGAGTAAACATAAACAAATAAAAGTAGTGGCACACCGCTCCCGCCTGTTCCTGCGCACTTCGGTCACTGGTTGCATGAAATGTACGCATTAAATATTTACGCATGCATTTTACACTCTGCCACAAAGAGCATGAGCCCCAGTGGTTTGTGTGGTTGGAAACCTATGACTTTTCCCAAAAATTGCTGCCAATGGCCAAGAGCATTTCAGTATTGCAATGTTTGGCGCTTCCCTTCATCACCTCCACTAAGTGTACTGTGTTCCGATGTAACAGTGGATTGCGTTACCGGGTTTTGCCCCAGTCACCTTCGCTTAACACGTGCGCCGATGATCCAGTAGTCACAGCATCCACTGGGCTTGATTGCATTCATTTAAAATTCACTTGCTTTAATTCTCAAGCTGGGAAGCCTTTATATTAAACAAATCTTACATCAGGAAAGATGAGCCATGCGATGTGAGGACAGTCCTTAGAGAAAACTTTACACAACAAATTATATTTAGCACATGATCTCGATTGGTTTCCTGTACTTCAGGACGCCTTTTCCAGAGTAAAACGGTCTCCCTTGTAGGCTGAGTTAAGACATGAATGACGTGCATGAATATTTATGAATATTTAGAATGCACTAAAACCTTTTCCCATTTTTACCTTCTTACGTATCTTTAGCATTGCTGCAGAAAAACTCAATTTGAGGTCATCTGCAGTTCACACTTCATGTCAGTTGCTTTGACTACACATGACGATAACCCCCTGGAGTACATCTAGTTCCAAATATAACTAACTGCTATTTACATCCTAAAGTCTTTTTAAACAATCTGCATGCACAAGAGGGTACAGTGCTCGTTATTCAGAAAGACAGCCAGTATTTGCAAAACTTGAATGTACATAATAACTGTGTATTTTGTAGACTGGCTCTTAAATGACTTTGATCTGAATTCTGTAGGACATTCTGGCATACTGGTGGGGAATAGAGACTGGTCATGCTTACTGCTCCTACGCCTTAGATATGTGGAGTAAGGCGCATGACATATGCATGACCAGGGTATGCCTGGAATAGTGGCCCACAGAAGGGGATCAACTCTATGCAAATGAGCCCACCCATGACACACAACACGCAGTCTACACAGAACTGTTGGGCCACTCATCTTTTGCAAGAGGGTGAGACCCAGTACTTTGGTGCCAGAATGTGCCTTTGGGGCCGAGTTGGACTGATTTGCATAAGGTTAGTTCTCTTCTGTTCTCTTCAGGAACGAACACAAAAAAGCGTGAAATACCCTAAGTGGTTAAGTATTTTTAGCTCAAGCTTTTCCATTACAATGTATGTGCTCTGTTGAATCTCTTTAAATATAGAGCTTTTATCCAAATGTGGGCCTCTTGCTTTCTGTTTCTCCGCCTAGCAACGTAAGCTAAGCCTAGTCGATGATGCCCAATAAGAGTCATCCGGTTTGTTTGTTTCTATTATGGTGCATGGGTGGACCTGGTGTATCACGTTAATGCTAGACTACGTCTTTAGGGGTGGTGCTGGTTTGAACATCCACCGCAGAAAGTTAATTAGGCCGCGGAACAGCATCACAAAACTCTCAAAAGTGTAGGATAAAAGACCACAGCATGTTCATGCCACGCTTAGTAGGGGTGAATGCAGCAGGATGAACAATGACCATAACTCCCAAGTGCAATCTGAACTGAATTGAACTTTTTCACATAATATTATGCTGAAGATTTTGAACCATAAGCAGATGTATCCATGATAATGTTATGTTTTGGGGGAGAAGAGTGAGGGAACTTGATGTGTACACAAACTATGGTGATAATATCAATGCAACATTCAATTCACCACAGAATTACACCTAGATAAAATGTTTTATCCACTTTTGTAATTTATATCAAGGCAGGGTTTACACAGGTGAAGATTTATAGAAATAAAACTGACAGCTATGTTGTTATGTTCTGTTATATGGCATTTGTTTGTACCTAATGCCATTGATATGGCCTTAAAGCACTGTAGGTGAACACCCTCGGAGGACCAAAGTACGAGGTGTGAGAATTGAGGGGAGAATTTTAGAATGTGCGTGTACATTTTAGCCAATACAATTACTAAGTCCCTGTTAGCGACCCATGGAGATCTGGCTAGTGGAGGTGTGCTCTGATAGGCTGTCAGGTGAGTATGCAATTCAACGAGACATATATGCCCGGATGGACTGAATTCTTTTCATGGGACTCAGCTGCATTCTAGTGGCAGAGGTGATGTGTGTAATGAGTTTGAGTAGTGAATTATTGCATATGTATACGGGTAGGTGGCCGTGTCCCTGGAAGGATGCAGCTATGTTCTATTGAGATGGAGTTCCATACATACCAGAGAGTCATGGCTATTGTCTATTTGTGATGAGGGTATGCAGAAAGTAGTATATGGATCGACTGGAATCCTTTCAGTGTGTGCTAGGCGCTGTTGTGTTGTTTCCTCAAGTGACTCATCAGTGCCCCCACCTGCCTGTCTGGGGGTGGTAGTTCACCCAGCTGGTGGACTAGGTCAAGAAGCAAAAGGGAAGAGCCAGGTCTTGAGTGCATTCCAGAAGGCGAGGTGATTCTCTATGCAATGGATACTAAATGGGATTGAGTTCCAGATGATGGGGACTTGGACAGAAAGCGAATCCCCCTATTCTGATCAATTTAGCGACTTTGATAACAAGGAGAAGAGTTGTGCCTGAGCTCAGATTTCTGGTGGGTCCGTAGGGTGTGAGCTTGTATTGTAGATATTCTGGGCCTTTGTTGTGCAGAACATGGTGGTGATGCACATTGTCTTGAAGGTGGACTGTCGCCCGATCGTCAGCCAGTGAAGGAAGCAGAGGGCGGTGTGATGTGTTCTCTGGCGCTTATGGCAAAAGGAACCTTGTTGCAGTGCTTTCCACCCATCGGAGTTTTCTAAGTCGTGATGCAGGGGCACTCGGTATAGGATGTTGGCATAATGTAGATGAGAGAGGAGGATGCAAGTGATTGTGGCAAATCTGTGTGTGAAGGTTAGGTAGGGGAAGATGCATCGGACAATGCATAGGTGTAGATAGCAGGATTTTAACACTGAGTTGATGTGCTGCAATAGTATCAGATCTGATTCCAAGGTGCATCAATGGTTCTTTACTGTGTTGGAGGTAGCGGGTGGTGAGCCTAGTGAGGGTGGCAAGGAGGTGGGTTGGGTGACAAGGGTATTTTTTTCTGGGGTTCAGAGGGAGGTGATTGGCAGTTATCCAGTGGTCAATTTCTGTGAGGCATGACCCGATGTCAGGCCAGTGTTAGAAGGCTGTTTTGGGATCTTGAAGATGATTTGAGTGTCATCTGCATAGTCATAAAGGCAATCAGTTGATAGACACCCGGAGAACATTTGTCAACATGGAGCATCTGTAGCAGAGAGCATGAATTTTTACAAGAGGTTACCCATAGTTTATCAAGATTCTATAAAAATGCTAGTGCTGAGAAAGGACTCGCACCAATTCAGAATGGACCTTGTCAGAAGGAAACATACAAATTCAAGGTACTGCATCGGATGTGATAAGATGTATTGAACCATACGTTGGAAGGAGGGATGCACATAAAATCTTGAGAAAACCACTTACACATATTAAACATTGATAAAAAAAATGCGTGAAATGTATAGAGCAGAATCCATCAATGATGGTAGAAAAGCGCCAAATTTATATTGCAAACTGCATCGCACATGCATGGAAGTAGATTTATCTAAAGCCAACACTTTGCTAGCAACATACCAAAAAGGTTTTTGTGTGCGGTGAATGCAATAAATGTGGATATAAAACAAATATTTCACCAACTTTCAATGTGGAGAAGCTAAAACACGTTCAATCAACAGCTTTATCAACTGTAAGACCCCATTTTCGGTTTACATTATTTACTTTACATGTCAAATATGTTGTGTTGGCGTCACCATAACAGCTGAAACCTAGGATTCAAAAACATATTATATAAAAACAAAATCTGGATGCACTTTAGCCTTTGGTCACACATTGGCAGCAGGATCATTATGGAAAAGAGCCAGAGAAAATTTATTTCTTTGGCATCAAACTCATCATTACTCCCTGGAGCAGGCAATCGGACGCCCCTTCTGCTGCAGAGATGAGCAAGGAAAACACAACATTTTAAAGCCAACGAACTAGGATTGATCATTTTATGTTTTACAGTTTGATTTGTGTGGACCTTTTCACTATACGATTGCTGGTGTTTGCTAAACATGCCCCAATGCTCCAAGCAAAAGGCTGCCAGACTGTACTGCACTGGTGATAGCTTATAAGGATGAAACCAGGAATGTAGTTGTCTCAAGCCTTGAGCAAGGTCATTCTTCAGTTGATTAAGCTATGTATAAAATAGCACTGACCTGTAAAACAATTTTCTAGCGCAGAAGGCTTGCATGTGGGCTCATTTGCATACCCACAATGCCTTGCTCATGTGACTCTGATCCAGAGTTGAACTTCAAATCATGGCTACTGGGTGGTGACATGTGTGACTTGGCTCAAATGGATTAGTCTACTTCCATCCTCCCATATACATAATATCACCCTGTAATATGAATCAATGTTGAATCGATACATAGAGCACATTAAACCTATACACTTCGGCACACATATGTCCATTTATTTCAGTTTTCTAAAAGAAAGTTGTACAATTATGAATCCATCTATTTGCATTACAAACAGGCCCCCCAGTTTTCCGTGTTTACTGATTTTTGTACATAAATACAGATGAATGTTTCTGGATAATCTATTCAGAGCGTCAATTATGCTATGCAGACCAATGGCTGGGCAAAGTCATACAATGAAGAGGCTACAAGTGATTTATATCTCTTTGAAGTTGTTGAAAGGACTACATTAATGTTTAACAATTCAGCAGAGGAACACCTGTTTTCATGGAGAAAATGGATCTTGACTTGAAGTGCAAGAATCCAGCTCTCTGAGATTCCCATTACAGGCATCAAAGTGCAACATTTTTTACTTGAACACATGCGGAAAAGTATTAGCTGCACTTTAATTTTTTACATAGCAAATATAAATGTGAATAAATGCAGACAAAAATAAATATGGATCAATACAGACGGAAAACTTGAAAAAATAAATACCAATCAAAACAGGAGCCTTAATTGTAAATTGAAATATATTGCACATGTATAAAAGGAATTAGCAGCCACCAAGATGTTAAAACAATAACAAGAAATTATCTGACAATTATGCCACGGCAGTTGAAGTGGTTTATATATGGTCTCCTCGTTACATAGGTATGTTCTTGAGAAAAAGAAATTCAAACAATTTCTTTTTTAACATAGCTATTGGGTAAGCATATGTAGGAAATATAACTTAAATTGTAAAGTGAACTGGCATAGCAGTTAGTGATATAAAATTCTGTCGTACATAATGCACATAGGTATATTAATATCTGAGCTACTAACAAGGTGACTTATCATGCACACAAGCCATCTGCCATTTGTGTCTCTTACACTCATACACTGTCTAGTATTTTACACCACACTAAGATGTTTAACAACTTCTACATTTATTAACATACCAGCTACGATAAACACAACCAAATGCAAAGGTAGAGACAAACCCAGCATTGAAAGCTTCAACATGTGATCAACATAGGATCATAGGTAACCAAAAAAAAGAAAATGTGTTTGAGAAACAAATATAGAAATATCTATAAATGTTCCTATAATAATTGTAAAAGTCAAAACTCTGGTTACTAGAATGAAAAAGTATTCAATCTACAAAGACTCTGTTGAGTTGTGATTTTGTTTCATGAATCTATAATTGCTGCACATAATGCCCCCGGGAAGGAAGGTAATTAAGCTCTTCCAAAATATCATGGCATATTAATTTGATGATAAGCACATGGCAAACTATATAATTGTTTATACATCATTTTTCGACACAACACATCGACTTTATTTCTTACAGTTGTCTGTTTTTAATAGATTCAAATATGTACACAAAGTGCCCTGACGATTGATTTTAAGAGTGTAAGACATGTTGACTTGAAATAACATACATTTTATTAATTAATGGTTTGCTGAATACAGTACAGTGAACGTTAAAGCATGCACTATTTGAATTGCAACTAAATAAATTACCATTTGGAAATTATCTAAATATGGTGAATGTTATAATGGAGGAATGATAAATAGGCTCTCACATTGCTAACCTGAAAAGTTAACTTGATTTTATACATATTTGTTATAGTGTTGCTTGCTGGATCGAATGTAATGATGTAGCACGGGGAGTATGATGAGCAATGGGTTCTGAGAATGTTATCTTGTTTACTTTGCTTGGGGTTCTATGGTGCAGCAGTTGGTGAGCAGCAGTCTGACTTGTGGCTGTGCTGCTTAGCTGTGCTGGGGGTCCTTCATGTATCAAGCATGTTAATAAAGCTTCTTTGAAGTTACAGAGTGTCTTACCCTTATTCAAGTAAAAAACTTTAGTTGCAGGGACGTTAAGGTGAGAATGTAATGCAAAAAAACCCTGAAATTCAGCTAGAGCCACCTTAACTTGACACCCCCTGTTGCGCAGACAATGATAGTATCACAGATGACATCACTGATGACCTCACTAATTATATTACAGGAGTAACCGCCATGGTCAGTGTGCATGGCCAAATATATTTAACACATTAATTGTCACTAAACATGGCCTTCAGTCATGGCCATAGCCTTCAACATGTGCACTATATATTTTAAAACACTAACAGTCCACCAACCATAGACTTTGGCCTTCACCAGTGGCTGCAGCCAGCAGCCGTGTTTGCTGTATATTATATACACTAACCAGTCATTAGCCATGAACTTAAGTACAATAGTGGCCACTGGCCACATCCTTTGGCCATGTCCACTATATATTCTAACATATAAATGGCCCACTATATACGGCTTTTGACCATAAGCAGTTTGTGCATCTTTCGACCATGCCCACTGTGGATTTTAAAATACTTACATGCCATAAATGATGGCCTTCAGACGTGCCCATTGTATATTATACAACACTTACCAGCCATTAGCCAGGGCCTATTGTCTTCGGCCCTGCTCACTGTATATTTTAAAATGCTAATGGGCCACGTGCATGGCTTTCAGAGTTGGCCAATGGGCATCTATTTTGACTGTGGACACTGTATATTTTACAACACTAACCAATCATTGGCCATGGCCTTTGGCATTGCCGACTGTATATTATAACATACTAATGTGCACTAGCCATGGCATTTAGCCATGGCCAGTGGCTACAGCTTTTGACCTTGCTGAGTCTATAGCCTAAATTGATATTAAGATAATTAAAGTTGTTATGAGCTAACTTTTAAATGATGTTATGTCTAATACCATTATTGAAGTAATCTGTTATATACAATGTAATTAGTGTTGTCACCAGTGTTCACATACAACATGTAATGAATGTGATGCCAGCTGAATTTCAAGGGGGTTGTTGCGATACGTTCTCACCTTAACGTCCCTTCAACTAATGTTTTTTCCTTGAATATTTTTCTTTACAATGTTTTGCTCACCTTAAAGTCCCTGCAAATAAAGATTTTTCCTTGAATTTCAAAGATTCTTGCCGCAAACTAGCCATGGCGTTCAACCATGGCCAGTAGCCACAGCCTTCAGCCAATCCACCATATTTTTTAGAACACTACCACTACACTAGTACAGTACCAGTCAATCTAATATGGAAAGAAAGATAGTGTATGCACAATGCCTTACCTAACTTCTTTCATGGATGTCTCATCTTCTCTTTTCAGTTACTACAACATTTCTGAAACAGAATTAAACTGATTTAATAATAGTAATATAAAGAAGAGTGCTGAAGGTTTATTTTCATCATAATAATACTGTGTGAATACTGAATGTATTCATAGTACTCAACCAATTAAGGTTGTTCCCTTTAATCATTATGTAGAGGAAAACAATTCTTATTGGAGAGAAAATAAACTACTCACTTATCTAAAATATCTAAAAATAACTATCTACACACAAATTACATTCTATCTCACTTCCTGGAAGCATCTCTATATGACAGATTTACTGAGGATGTTATCATTACAATAAATGCACATTATATTAAAAGAGGTTAAAAGAAAAGGAAGGAGTGTGTAGAGGCTGCTTTAGGTACAAGAATCACTGCATGGGTACAACAGCTACATTAAGCACTAAGGTAACTACAAACCTGATTTTGCATACGCAAATTCTAAATAAAATTGCATGCAGCATCAATAGTTGGTGCACCTCCAAAGGTAGCTCAATTTAATAAGTGCAATAATCTATATATTGTGAAGGTAACATGAAGCAAGAGACAGACAACAGATTTATCGTTAAAAAAAAATACTTTTATTAACTTAAATGTCAGGATGGTGTAAGGCCTAACTTACCCCATGCTAATGTGGGCATTCCCTACCTAAAGAAACTAAGGATAGTCTGATTCAGGAAGCTCAACTTTAAAAGTCTGTCTATGTCCAAAACCTATACTTGTCCTCACAACCAAAGCTAAAAAGGTGTAGGGATGTCCACAACAAACTTAGTAGTGTTCCAAAATAAAGTTCTGAGCTTATTCCAGCATCTGGTTTATTTTTCAGTTCCCCTTCCCCATGTTCAAAACAGTTCCACATGGTCTTGTGGTTCCATTCCCTGAGAAAACAACACAGTTCGAACAGGATCACAGGGGTTTCTTTCCCAAAGCAGATAACACAGTATCAACAGGGTCTTGGGGTTCCTTACCCCAAGGCGATAAAACAGTTCCAAAAAGGTTCTCGGGGTTCCTTACCCCAAGAAGATAAGAGAGTTCAGAAATGGTCTCAGAGTTCCCTTCCCCAAGCGAACAAGACAAATCTTTAAGTCTCAAGGTTTTCTTCCCCATGTTCAAAGCAATCTCTAAAATTGTCTTATTGTTGTCGTCCCCAAAAGGACAGTGGGGTTCCCTTCCCAAGGCAACAAAAAAAGTTCACAGGGTCATAGGTCTCCCTTTCCCAAGTCAACAGCTTGTCCTGCTTGCCAGCTCACACTTCGATTTAGTCTTTTAATACTCAAAACCAGTTCCAGGTCAACCTCATATTTCTGATTCTTTGAAAATGTACACAATTGCTCTCTCCTGCTTTCACTTCAGCAATATCTTTCATACATATCTGTATGTTTCCTTGGATTTCACACACAGGGTATCCTCGGTCTAGGCACTTTTGTCAGACCACACGGTCCACCCATCACACGTCACGCAACCGATAACCCTAGGCTTTCTTGCCCACACTGGTTTCCCTGTCACTACCCCTTTGTTTTGGTTCAACTTTACTTTGGTATCACGTTGGCATTCTCCTGGCTTTGCCACAATGTGTTTTTCTCCTTGCCAGTCTCTTGTCTTTGCCACAATGTATTTTCTCCACACAGTTCACTCCATGTCGCTTACTTTCTTTCACCACAATACTTTAACACTCTTCAGTAATGTTCATCATTTGCTTTTCACCTTATTTCATAGGATTCGTTCATTGCTTTTCAGTATTCATTACGTGTGTTTCGCACATGTTTACTTTCCATTCACTTTGGGTTCACTTTTGCTCATATATAGATCTTCACTCACCTGGCAATTACATTTGCCCTCCAGTAGCCTGAGGAACGCCTGGTATGAGTGTTCCCTTTGGTTCACCCAGCGGTCCCTGGCAGCTCCCCCGGGCATCTCCTTTCCTTGCTCTCTGCTCCGCATCCATATCTCTGTAGCGTTGCGAACCATGCTCGCACCTTGGTAACTTCTCTGTGGGTTGCCGGCAGCTTGGCTCACCACTCGCAGACACTCCCAGTGGCACCCGCCCAAGAAGGCACTAACAGCTGTAACACTCCCACGGCCCGCCCAGGCCTCAGCGTCATAGTATCTCGTGATATTTGCTGGCGTCCTGGCAGCCTCCTTCTAGGCAGAACTTCTTTCTTCACAGGCCTGGCACACCCAGCCCAGATTCTCTCCTGCTGGTCTTCCCTCTCTGATGGTTGGCTCCACCTTTTTTGTACCTGCAACCACTTATCAGGTTGCAGGTGTGAGTCCTTAAGCCTATTTGCCTGACCATAGTTACTGGTGTTCACTGGACATGTGCGATCCTCACAACAGCCTTCAGGCCTCTTCCTCATCTCAGTATCACAGTGGTGAAATGACATGTTAGTGTGTACCACTCCTAGTTGCTTCTTCCTTGTCCCAGTACTATAGTGGTTTGACTGAGAGGGAATTATAGAATGGGATTGGCAACATCCTATGAAGGCAGGGGGAGGGTAAGGTGTGTCATTACAAGGAGGTCACAGGAGACTTGGGAATGAAAGGGGAGGAGGATAAATAGGAGATACCATTCCTCACTCCCAGACATTCTCCTATTTATCCTCCTCCTAGTATCACTATATTGATGACATTTTTTAGGGTCATCCTTGAAAGAAGAAAAGGGTAAAGGTTAACAATAAAGGCTGTTGGGACTGAGGGTTCATCATGGAATGGAAGTGGGGAATACCGCGTCTCACCCAAGGACATCCCCCTTTCATTCCCAAGTCTCCTCTACTCAGGTGATCCTCCCAAGTTCAGGATCCAAAAGTGATGGTCCTTCCCTGACCACCTGAGCAGAGGATATTAGGGAAAAGGAAGTGAGGACGTCCTCAGGTTCCTCACAATATATTAAAGTCAAAATATGTCTTTCCACACTGTTTCACCAACCTGCACCAACTGTGAATAAATACCTGTGTAGAAGAGGTACAAAGTGCCTCTTCCGGAAGTCCAATTCTCATTTTCCCTATATGTTGGCAACCGGAAATTGTGAAATGCATTAAACCAATAATGCTACCTATACCGCGAAAAGTCCTTGAAACGAGTTATCCTTTGAGAAAACCTTATATGATGTATCCACAAAGAAATTACAGTCTCCTGAAGGAAATTATGGTAGAAGTGTGAAGATGAGTGAAAGAGAAGACTGGTGACGTCACATGAAGCAAAAATAATGCACCCAGAACAGATGCCAATGGAGAAGGTGAATAGACCTTATAGAATCTGATGGTGAAGTAAAGAATTGAGTAACATTTCACAAGCAAAATGAAGATGCACGTGCAGAGAAGCACTGAAGAAAATGCAATGCCGTTTTATAATTGTACAGATGCAGTAACGCAAGTATAACTAAGTAATCATTAGGCTGGCTATACACAGTGAATAGACTGCAGGTGGTGCTGCCAATATATATATCTAAGTGTGTATAGAATCTGGATGTTCCACAACACATTTTAGCATGTTTGGACCCAGTGAATAGAAGGGCTGAAAGCATGGCACAGTAGAATAAAACAGCTGATGGCGAAGGAAGATTTGAGAAGGCTTCCTGGCCCTGTGTCATAAGTTGGGGCCGCCAAGAACCTGGTTATCTACTTGAGAAGATACAGTGAATATGAGAAGCGAGCTGAGCTTCTGTTTGAGGTGTAATGGAAAAACACTGGAAGTGCCAGGTTTTACTCATTTAACAGAATTAAATACAACAAAGGATCTCAAAAAGTGGTCTCCTGTCACATGGTCAGATCAGATGAAAATAGACTCTCATTCCATTTTATTCTCAGGCACAGTGATCCTTTGCATGGCCGATTTCAAAGCTCTAATTGCATGGCAGACCGCAGGAGTGATGATGGATGTTGGGCTAATTGGGTGGGGAGGCATGACCATGCCCACCCTCCATCACCTGGAGTACCAGCTTGCATGCTGCTAGCAAGTGTAATATTCCAGAAGGGTACAAGCATGCCAACCAATTATAGAGAGCCACGTACCAAAGAGTCCCATAGTTTGAGAAGCCAATAGAACGTTGTGTATTAGTATGACACTGAAGATAACTTGCACTAGGGATGGGCTTAGTTGTCCACCTGACCTTAGAGACCTCATCACAGTGAAGTCCCCCATAGAAAGTATACATATATGTTCCGCCTAAGCCTATCACATCCCCTAGGTGGTTTTCTTATTTTGCCATGTAGTATGACGTCACTCATGATGAATTATTTGTATAAAAGCTGTGTTTTTTATGCAATGCTTTGAGAACTCTTGAGAGAGACTGTGTGTCATCTGTTGATGCCTGTTGGACTCCCTGTTTTCGACAATTGCAAATAAAACAGATACGTTTTTGCCAACTTCCTGAGTCGATCTGATTATTGATGTATGAGTATGAGTATTCCCATCCATCTCAAATACTGTTACCTCAGCTTCAAGGGCGTACGGGTTCACCTGTTAGGACCCTACAGACATTACTGGCTACATGTGAATCAATAAGTGTAAATACGCAGTAACGCAAGGTAGATGAGACATATAGAAGCTTGCTATAGAGGAATATATAACATGGCTAGGATAGCCATGATTGGAAAATGGACGCCGGCTCATGCGAAGATCCATTCTAACTACCTCAGAAACAGATCAGGGCTGAAAAGTCAGGAGATGCTGGAAAATAGCTTTGTGCGCAAATACGAGGATCCTATCTTGGCCTGGAATCAAGGATGCTATTTCAAGAAATAACTGCAAAGCACAAAGGGAGGCAGACGGATAAAGCCATGAGCGTAAGACACATTTCTATTAGATTAACAAAGAGGAAAACATATGCAAGAGCCGAGTATTGTACAATTAACAGTGAATAAGGCTCATACAAGATGGAGTAAGCAAGTCTCTAGAGGCCAATAGAGCAATAACACCCAGCCAAATTGAATCAAATAGTAGAAAATATGAGGTCAAAAATGGACACATTTGCAGTATCCTCACACGTGATCCAGAAGACGAAAACAGGGCTATTCATTATGCTGTGGTTGAAGATATGATATGATGTGATATGACACTTATAACGCACCTGTACACAAGTGTTTCTAGGCGCGACAAAACAAGGCGGGGAAACAAAGGGAGGACAAACACAACAATCTTGCTAGGCCTTGTTTTCCACAGATAGCACAAGTGCATAAAAAAAGAGGGAGGGGTTAAGTGTCTGGTTAGGGAAGGGGAGAAATGCAGGTAACTCAATAAGTGCAGCCAGCAGGTAGCTCATAGGTGCAGTGATAACGGACTGTATGGTTTCAAGTACAGACTGTTAGGTGCAGGGGGACCCTGGAGGCAGTGCAAGAGCAATGGGACATGCAGGAGCCTTAGCCCGAGTTGAGAGCCTGGGTCTTCTCAAGTTTGAGAGAGGCAGAGAGGCTGTTCCAGAGGGAGGCCCCAGCCGAGGAGAGAGATCTGCCCCCCACTGTCTGCTTGGAGAAGCGTCTGACCCTCAGAGAGTTGGAAGTGGATGAGCAGAGGGCTCAAGAAGGAAGATGTTTAGGAAGAGAACTTTGGAGGTAGTGCAGTCACAGGCTCCAGAAAGCTTTTTGGATGATGCAAAGGGTCTTGAACTTCATCCTTGTAGCCAGTGGAGAGATTTCAGAGCTGGAGAGATACGATCCCTGGGCTTGAGGCCAAGGAATAGTCCCACAGTCCTGTTCCGGATAAGTTGTAAAAGTCAACAAGTAGAGGCAGGCATATTTAGAAAGGGGCTGTTGCAGTACTCCAGCATATAAAGGACCAGAGCCTTGGAGACAGTTAGCTTCTGGGGGAAAGTTGAGAAAAGAAGAATACCTTTGATGAGGAGCAGCTGGTAGTTTCACTTCTTTAGACATCAGAGATGTGAGGAGAGAAGGAGAGGGTGGAGTCGAAGATGACACCAAGGTTCTTAGCCTCACAGGTGGGAGCAGGAGGAAGAGGGTCCAGAATGGGAGGCCAGAGAGAGAGAGAGAGAGAGAGAGAGAGAGAGAGGAAAGGATGGAGCAGGCATACCGATGAGGAGGATCTAAGTCTTACTTGGTTTAAGGCAGAAATTACTGGTGGCACACCTTTCCTGAATTGTGGCCAGACTGTCTGGTATGAGAGAAGGAGCTGAGAGAGGTGGCTGAGGGGAGCCTGAAAGAGAGCTGGGTGTCATCCGCATAACACTGAAAATTCGAGCAGAAAGTAACGATGCGGTGGGCAAGAGGTGCCAAGTAGTGGTTGAAAAGACAGGGAGAAAGGCTAGACCCCTGGGGAACACTACAAGTAGAGAGAGAGAAATATAAGCGAGGAAAGACCCCAGTTGGACCTAAGAGGGGCAGTCAGTGAGAAAGGAGATCAACCAAGCGAGAGCCTGATCAGTGATACCCAGGTTATCACGGAGGCGATTGAGCAGGATGGAGAGAAACGCCTCCAGATAAATAATGTGCTCATACTGCCTCGAATGTCCTAGAACAGAAAGCAATGGCAAGGTCAGCTACCGACGGGAAACTTTGGCTTCTGGTCAAACTGACGAGAGATGATGGACTAATTGGGAAAGCGGGGAGTAATCTGACGTGAGTCACACAACTGGGTTTCGATTTCCTTATAAGCTGCTAGCAAGCCGAATGTCCAGGGTTGGGTGGGATGCCAACCAATCAGTGGGCCTATGGGACAACATGCTATACAATGTTTCATAGACCAATCCACTGCCATTTTGTCCTCTATAATCAGTATTATACGTATCTAGAAGTAGCTTGAGGTGTGTCTTACAGATAAGAGACAGCCAATGAAGCACTAACCCGTACACTTTGTATAAGTAAACATGTTCCCTTAATCAATCCCTCCCGCCAGTGGGTTTAACAGTTTGCCACGTAGGATGACATCATAAATGACACATATTGGGGCATAAAACCTCTGTGTAATCAATTTTGTGTGTGTGTGTAAACACCAGTCCTATGTTTATCAGGGAATCGTCCAAAAAGGCCTAAAATAAAAGACTAAATGGGTGATGTGGCCGAATTGCGGGCATTTGAAAATACGTGTGACCAAATCCCCCACTCGGTGGCAAGGGCTGCGGGGATGTCCCCCGCACCCTTTTTCATTATACAGTGAATGGGGTTTGCAGGGGTGTCCCCACAGCCGACCCCGTATAAAGTTTTTAATAAAAAAGGAAAGGACCCTGCAGCGCCAGTTCCCGATCACAGCAGTGAAAGGGAACGGGCGTCGCAGGGAAACAGCGAGTCAGCAGCACACAGAGAAGTGTGCCACCGCAAGGTAAGTAGGGGTGTGGGTGCGGTTGGAAGCCCGTGGCTGTAGTGTTCAGGGGAGAAAAGACTGACAGTTTTCATAAAAAGAACATTCAGTCTTTTCTCCCTCAAACATTTCAGCCACAGGCTTCTAACCCCAATCCGTTTATCAGTGTACCCTGCTTTATTAAATAATTGAGAATAAAGTAGTACTTTGTCATATTCTTTGATTCTGTCTGGTTATTTGATCTGAGATCTTTATTGGTAATTACATCTAGTGCAAGAGACACTTCAAGATGCTAGACCACAATTTGTTAGCAGAGGATAGTTCATGATCTAATAGACCTAGGCCCAGGCTCTCGAACAATTGTTTGCTCCCGCCACTAGTCAGAAGACCGCAGAATTTCCTGTGGAGATCACGCACAAAAATCACATGAAAAATGATACGGTTTACAGGTCCCCCTTTGACGAAATTCCTGTCCGGTCTCCGCAGGTGCCTCGTGGACAGAAGGCGAACTGGTCAGTTGAGGGAGAATCGAGGCCAAGAGACTCAAGTTGAGACATGGATGTGAGTAGAACATCGAAGGTGGCAAACATAGGGGGGGGGGTCTGTGTTGTAAATATATATATATGAGTTGGTTCCTGGCTACTTGAATTGACTACAGCAACCAGAATCCCCTGAGGCGATAATTGGTACTAACCATTAACACCTTAACAGACTGCCTCCCTGAAGATTGCAAGAGGCATGAAAGCGCTTGGAGGAGAAGATCTACTGGACTGTGGAAGGTACACCAAGCTGGGAACCAGAATGCGCCCATCACCCCCTTTCTTTCAAAAAATGTTTTTGGGAGTCCCGGTCTCCAGCGGTGGCGGCACCGGGGTGACACATACCCCTACTCAGGAGAGCCACACTGCTGGTTTTCTCCCCTCCCCCAAATGGGGATTTACACTCTGTAATTGGAGGGTGAGCTTGTTCCTGGCTACTTGAATTGACTGCAGCAACCTGAATTCCCTGAGGCGATAATTGGTACTAACCATTAACACCTGAACAGACTGCCTCCCTGAAGATTGCAAAAGGCATGAAAGTGCTTGGAGGAGAAGATCTACTGGACTGTGGAAGGTACACCAAGCTGGGAACCAGAGTGCGCCCATCACCCCCATTTTTTCCCCAAACATTTTTGGGAGTCCCGGGCTCCAGAGGTGATGGCATCGGGGTGACACATGCCCTTACTCAGGAGAGCCACACTGCTGGTTTTCTCCCCTCCCCCCAATTGGGGATATACACTGTGTAACTGGAGGGTGTGTTGGTTCCTGGCTACTTGAATTGACTACAGCAACAAGAATTCCCTGAGGCGATACTTGGTACTAACCATTAACACCTGAACAGACTGCCTCCCTGAAGATTTCAAGAGACATGAAAGCGCTTGGAGGAGAAGATCTACTGGACTGTGGAAGGTACACCAAGCTGGGAACCAGAGTGCGCCCATCACCACCTTTCTTTAAGAAAAAAAAAATATATATATAAGTAACAGGATTTTGGGGATTATAAAGAAGAGAAGTAGATGTCTCGATTCCCAGTTCCGGGGGGACGGAAAGGTGTGCACTAAAAAGACTCCATATAGGGGTCTTAAGGATACTTGAGACAAAGCAAACAAGAAAAGTGCACATGAAACATCAAGATGGAGTAAAAGTGAGAAGAGATACATTTGCTAAAGATAGATACATTTACTAAAGATAGTAAAGGAAGGCGTACGCAGGGGAAATTATTGAAGTGCACATTTGTGGGGTTATACATATGTCAGTGTGAAGCTTTTATTGTGTTTTAAACTAATAGATTTAAATTGAAAAAAATGAAGGTGATTTTTAGATTTTTTGATCAAGTGATTGATGTCAATCAGAAGGATTCAAATTAATGCAAACTAATAAATAAGTGGTTCTTAAAATATCAATGATAGAACAGTGATATCCTAAAAACTGATAGAAAGTGTAAACGAAGGAACAAAATGAACATTGTTCAACAGAAATTTATAAGCAGATAAAATATTTTGTTTTTTGTATAATTAAGCTGCATTTGATGGTGCATGCCCAAATTGATCAGTATGGTATATTTGACAAAATAAAGAAACAAATAAAAGGTCCAGTAAGTATAGACAGTCGAAATCGACTTGTCGCCATGGGATTCACTCCAATTCTACATCTATGCAGGACATTGACCAGATATACAGCGAAGATAAGGAAGTATCATTCTGAATGGGTGAGAGGCATGACTAATAAAATGCTTATGACGTGGCCTCAGGAGGGTCTGTTGTCAAAAGCAGTATTGCAACATATGACGACATGTTTGCATGCCACATATAATGAAAATAAGGTGCAAAAAAGGATGGTTATTTGAGGATTATGCTAAATGTTTCAGAGCGAGAAAGAAGATCCAGCAGAGAAGGAGTGTATATTATTTAATCAACATAAAGGAGAGGATAAAACCCCTTTGGCTCCCCTTTAACCTCCTAAAGACAAAAGCCCAGAGACCGAGGAGAAGAGATTCCTTAAAGGAACTGAGAGCAGCGGTGAGGTACGTTAATCCGACATATGAGCCCCCCACATATAGCAGTGAGGACAATGTGGAAGAGAGCAAAAGCAGAGAATGCTAATATATATTGACACGCGATGTAAGTAAACAGCATGAGGAACGGAAGGACAGACAATATAGACAAATAGAGATAGCGGGAGAAGCAAGGAAACAGAAGGAAATAAAGGTCAAAGCTAAGGGAATAGCGATAGCACATAATGAGTGACTAGGAGAACAAATATTACTCAAGCTTGACGATAAGGGCATTGATGGGGTTCGAGAAGGAGAAAAGAGAGAACAGTGGGAAAAGAAAGAAAAGCAGGAAGAGAGTATATAAAGAAGAGAATGAAAGAGAACGCAAGTGAAAGGAAGAACAAAGAAAATCTGAGGCAAAGAAGGAAAAAGGCTAGAACGAGATAGGAGCGCAAAGAATGCAAGAACGAAGGTTGCAAAGAAGGCGAGAGGAAGATGAATTAAGGCACATGAGCAAAAGGGACAAAGAAATTAACAGAAGTAGTGGACTAAAAGACAATGGCCCTCATTACGACCCTGGCGGAAAGCGACTGACCGGAGCGCCACAGCGTAAATAGCGTTTCCGCCATTGCACGAAGGAGCAAAGTGCGGCCCATTCCGACCCATCGGGCACGAGCACCACGGCATGGCGGAAGTGCAAAGTCCGCGATGGCGGAAATGACCCCAAAACGGCCCACACCGCCGCCGTACGGCGCCCTAGGTGCAATACCGCCACCCCTCTTACCGGTCACCGCAGTGTGCGCCTACCGGAAAGTACGGTGGCCGGAAATATACGGAAACGGAAGTTAAAACATGGGCCCGGAACGGGAAACATCCCGGCGTACACCTATAAATACACTAAAACCACACAACCACTAAAATCACTACCCTGAAACACACCCCAACCCGTCAACCACCCTAGCGAAACCAAGAAAAATGGGAAAAGTAGCGAAGAAAGCGTGCGACCGCAAGCGGCAGGTCCACTTCTCCCGTGAGGAACTCACCGTGCTAACAGAGACCCTCCAGGAGAATGCTGCCGTCGTCTTCTGCACGCAAATGACCAGGACGGCACTTGCAAACAAGAAGGCCATATGGGCTCGGGTGGCACAGCGGGTAAGTGCGGTGGGGACCGCACCCCGCACCCCACAGCAATGCCGCAAGCGATGGGACGACCTGCGGATACGCGTCCGCAGCATACTCTCTGCCAACCGCAACATTGCCACAGCCACCGGGGGAGGTCCTGAATCACCCATCAAGTTGACCCCCTGGGAAGAAATCTGTGCCTCCACCATCGGAATGGAGAGCATAGAGGGAGTCGGAGGGATGGAGAAAGGAGTGCAGACATCCGAAGATTCAGGTAGGTGGGCCAGATAAAACAATGCCAAATCCACACAGTCCATCCATGTGAAGTACCATGCGTCCACATAGTGCAACAGAAACACATGTCCAGGAGAACGTCCACACACATCGGCCTGATAGCGCACGTTAAAACCCACAATAAATACATAAATAATTAAAAACCCCTAATACACGCACTACACGTGCAGCAGGCACACCCTAACTGCAGGCTGCCAAACAACTGCACCCTCACTCCACACACAAATCAAAGCACCTCCAAGGCCCCGACCCAAATCACCCTCAGGTACCACCCCAATGCATGTGATACAATGCCATTCCAATTCCCACAGACCCATCAATAACCCTCGCCCTCCTTTACTCCACCACAGGGTCCGATCCAAACGACGAGCTACAGGACACCCCTACCAGCACACCTGCAAAGAGGGCCAAGACCAACGGCCAGAGACCCTCCACCTCAGCTGCACGCATCAAGACACGGCAGCAGCACAAATCAGGTGGCAGCACAGAGGAGGGAACATCAACAGGCACCCCAGCAGCCAGCATGCCCACAACACCACCACCACAGGTCTCCCCAATGGATGCCACAGAAGGCACTGCCTCTGGTGGCAGCAGCACCATAGGTGACACCCCATTGATGGCAGCATGCTCGGACACAGAAAACGGGGATGCCGAAGTCAGATCCATCCATGACCTGTCCCAATCCCCCTGTCTGTCCCATCCCGTACAACATGAGGATACCACGCAGGGGCACCCACAAGACGACGACTGGCCATCCCCCACAAGCCCTGTGGCAAGGCAACATGAGGACAACAGCCCCTCTGTGACACCCCCGCAAATGGCCATGGCCCAGCAGAGGCAACAGTCCCTCGACCAGTTGATCGAACAACAGCAGCAACTGGCCACGCTCCTCAAGGACCATGCTGATGAATGTGGGGGCACTAAGGCAGACATAGAAACATCAACTGAGACACTTAGGGCACAAATCGAGGGTAGCACCGAGAGCCTGAGAGTCCAAATGGAGAGTAGCACCGAGAGCCTGAGAGTCCAAATGGAGAGAAGCACCGAGAGCCTCAGGGGGGAACTGCATGCGACGGCCAAGGACGTATGTGCCGAACTTGCCGCCGTGTGCTCACTGAGCTCTCGCAAACCCTTAGGGACATGCATGGACGTGAGCAGGCAGACACATCATCCGTTGCAAGTTCCGTCCAGGGCAGCCCCCAACGTAGATCTGGAAGGAACCTGCGCTCCACAGGCAGGGGTGCCCCTGATACCCGCAGAGGGGGCATGCAATAGCGACAGCCCACTGACAATGAGCATCTTTGGACACTGGTGTTCGGGGGGGAGGTAGGAGGGTGGAGGGGGTGTGTTGGGCTCACTTGGGTGGCGGGTCGATAGGGTGTTCAACATGACATCACATATGCCATAAAAAGTGCACGATCAACCAATGAGATGTGTGGACATTGATCTTTGTGTACTAGGCCATCATAGGCGTACAGTCCATATTGTGCATGTCCCAGACACACGCAGTGCCACGAGTCCCGTGTCCATGTATCAGCCACCAGGCGTGAGTGCTAGAAGCATACATCAATGAGATGCTGACGAATGTCACGGGCCTCCGGTGCCTCGCAGACTCCATGAGGTGCTGCCACATCCCCACCCTCATCATGACCATCTTCAGGTGCTTGCAGTTCTGCGTCAGGGGGCATGGGCACATTTCTACGTACGCACATGTTGTGGAGCATGACACATGCCATCACCATCTTTGCAACCTTCTCATGGCGGTACAGGAGTGCCCCGCCAGACCTGCTGAGGCAGCGGAAACGGCCCTTCAGTAGGCCGAATGCCTGTTCTATGACTACACGGGTACGTGAGTGGGCATGGTTGTAGTCCTCCTCATGCTGGTCCCGTGGGTTCCGGACTGGTGTGAGGAGCCATCTCTTCAGTGGATATCCAGCATCACCTGTATGTGGACGAGAAACGTATGATGTGGAATGCCATTGATACGTACGCACACCCCCCCCCCTTCCTGCCAGGTCATTGCCAATTCACATACCCCACATCATCATGCATGTAATGAGACTCACCGAGTAGCCAGGATCTGTTCCCTGCGTGTCGCTCCATGTAGCGTGGTATTGTAGAGTTCCTCAAGACCATAGAATCATGGGTTGATCCAGGGAATCGGGCACAACAATGTGTAATGATCCTGTTGGAGTCACACACCATTTGTACATTCAGGGAATGAAATTGTTTTCGGTTGCGGTACTGGGCCTCCATGGCATGTGGGACGACCAATTCAACATGGGTGCAGTCGATGGCACCAATGCAACCCGGTATGCCGGCAAGTGCATGGAATCCCACTTTCGTGTTTGTGATTTCCTGCTCCGAGCGTGGTAGGGAGATGTAGTCGTCTGCGTGCTGCAGGAGGGCATCGAGCACTTGCAATAGTGTCCGTGAGAACAGTGGCTGAGAAATGCCATGCAACTGTCCGACTGTGTGCTGGTAGGTGCCTGTGGCCAGGAAGTGGAGTACAGACACCACCTTCAGTAGGGGTGGGATGGCGGTTGGGCTATCTATCATGCTGACAAGGTCAGCCTGTGTCATGTCCACAATGGCGGCTATGGTGTCCCGGTCCAGACGGTAGAGGGTGTGGATCTGCTCATCAGTGAGGTTGAACGGATGTGCTCGGAGGCGTGGTATTGCGGGCTGCCTGCGTGGTGGTAGTGGCTGTGCTGGTGGGCCTTGCTGGCCCTGCCTTGGCCTCCTCCTCCTCCTGCGTCTCCTCCGTGCGGCTGGTTGTAGTTGGTGTTCGTCTTCTTCTTGGAGTTGGAGCACTTGCAGTGCTATCAGGTCCCCCAGGGCCAACATCGCGAGTCCTGCCGGTAGCATTTCGGTGTGGTTGTGTGAGGAGACTGGCTGTGCAATTTATGTGTTTTCAGGCTGTATGGCCTCCACCTGTGGTGATTCATTCCACCTGTGCAAACTGCTCTCCCCTTTGGCCGAGCACGTCACGCGCACAACGCTGCAATTCGGGGAATGGTATCTTGCTATTGCTATCATGTATTTGTACCCGATGGCCGTGTAAGATTGGTTGATATGTTCATTCTGCTGTGGTCCCATTGTTTCCCATACTATCTGTGCAGTCGCGAACAGACTTGTGAAGGGTCAGTGGAACGTAGTACTCGAGTAACGGTGGGCCCTCATGCATCACTGTACCGAGTTGCAACGACGGGCGGGGCGTCCCATTCGTGGGTGAAGGCAGTTGCCATTTTCACACACAGCCGCACTCGATGGAATAATTAGTGATTTCAAACGGCCACAGATGCCTTTTCGACGTGATGTTGCAAATGTGGAATTCGAAGGGCGGCGCTTTCGGTTTCCAGCTAGCGGCGAGGAGATGCCCACAGGTCTGACTGCAAATATAACGTTCTATTGTTCAATGTCCTTGAGACAGGGCCCATGGCGAGGGAGCAATGATTGATATGAATAGTTTGGGATGCGCAATAGCTACGTGGGCGATGAGGCCGGCCGTTCCCAAATACATGTTACTTCACAACACTGGAATTACGGGCTGGGGCACTGTGGATTTTGCAGGCTGCATAACGCACAGACTCAATGGATGTTTCTAATGTTATGTGAGTAATTATTCAGGCGTTTTGATCCCGGGATGAGGGAATGATGAATGGATGCATGGGCAGGTGATTTGATACAGAGTTTGCCATGTACAGGGCTTCTTGGGATCTATCCGACTCCCCTACGCTATGTGATGCAGGGCTGCCATAGTGGGACCATCGTCTATCTGGCCTTGTTGAGCCCTCCCTGTCTCGAGGCGCCCTCAGACACTTGTGTCCATGCACGTTAACATTCCCATCTGATGGATTCTGTTTTGACAGACGCATGCACAGGTACACTCGTTTGTGATGGTGTTTGCACCTCGATATAGATGGTTATGAGTCGCAAGTGGTTTTGGGGTGGTGATGATCCTTTTGAGTGGGCTAGCATGCATATGGCTGTGGATTTCGTGTGATCATTGGAGTGAGTTGTTGGAATGTAGTTCTGATGGCCATTCTGTTCTTTTTCTTTTCTTTTGGTTGACAGGTATCTCCTCCCCTTTTGCCACTGCCATCTGTATGCCACTCCTGCAGATGGATTTTACTCCCAACACCTGCTGCTTCGTGTTAATCAGTGGAGCAGCATTACGATCTTATGGGACGATCGCCAATGGCCCACATGCCCTTACGCAGTACTGGTGGCTCGGAGCAACATTTCGGCCTTTCAGCTGGACTAGTGCCTCCCCATTGGGACGGCCCTGCGGTTCTGTGCGCTTCCATGTTGCCTTTTCGTACGTGAATGTGGCTCTGTGTACCATGGGGGAACAGGGCGACACACAAGTAGTGGCTGGTCATTTCTTGCGGATGCAGCCCACAATGGTGATTAGTGTTTTGGAGTTCATGGCCTGATGGCTGTATGGGCTTGGTGACTTTGATGTGCATAAATTTCTATTCTGATTTGGCCCGTGTAGCGTTTTTCTTTGCAAGTGATGTGGCATATGCCTATTTGGGGGGCGATGTATTGTGAGGAGATCTGCATTGGGTTCCAGCTTCGGGGTTTAGTTGCGTGGTACTGTACTGGGCGCGTTTGCCTACTAAGCCCGTGAGGTCAGGGATGGGGGCTGCCTATATGACAGTTTGAATGTTGTCATGCTCAGGGGCGGGGGATTGGGTTTTGTGTAACAGATGCCGGTCAGCCAGGTGGACTGGTGGAATGATGTGATTTTCGGAATATTGCTGGTCACAGGTGCCTGTGTTTGCGTGCGTTTCTTGGTGGGGGACTGTGGTCATGTCCATTGGGATGGCTTCTGTATTCGTGCCATCTGTGCCCTGCAGCTCCCATTGGCCCCTCTTGTGTTTCTTTTGTTCGTTGGCATGCATGGGTGACTTGTACATTTCAATGGTTGCATTGTGACTTCATTGCACCTACGGGGAGTTGTACTTTGTGGGCAGGGAGCGGTGTACAGGCACTCAGTGGGGCCGTTTACGGTTGATTCGCGATGCCGTACTTCTCGCCATGGCGGAATGGTACATTACGCCATGCCTGATGGCGTTAGGTACATGTCCGCTAGGGTCGGAATTGGCGTACCCTTGCGCCATGGTGGTGTTTGCGGTTTGGCATGGCGCGCGCGCGCGTGCTTGGTGCAGTTAGCGTTGGCGTTCACTACGGTGTCGCTAATGGCTTCGTACTTTGCGGTGACGGGTCATAGTCGCACCGAGCGCTATTCGATGGCGGTATTGCATTTCCGCCATCGTTTTTCGATTTCCGCCAGGGTCGTAATGAGGGCCAATGAGATAAAATATCCATGTCATAAATAGAGGAGAGAGGGTCACAAGAGCCCCACAGGGAGATGCAAGGGGTACCAAGTATATCAACAAGGGCCGATGAACGGGAAACAGAAGGTATAGAGAAAAGACTTGGGTATTTATATAGATAAATGAGGGATAAAAAAGGGTGTAAAACCCAAGAGAATGTAGAAGGCTTTTTTTCCGAGGAAAACGGGAGAAAGATTAGATGACACCATAACAGATGAGCACAAAACTCTGTCTTTAAGTAGACTAGATCTTGATGATGTGGAAAAAGGATATTAGTCATACAAGCTGGGGCATAATGAAGTTAGACGAAGAAGGGAAGAAAACAAGAGAGCGCAAAGGGAGAGAGCATGCAGATCTTAAAATGAATGAAGGATAGAGAAGGGGGTAAAATGGTCAGATTTACAGGACCCGAAAGAGAGAACAACAGTATCAACACCATATACTGAGTGACTGTTAAGATGGATTTCTGAACTCTGACCTGGAGGGGCAGAGGTTCAGAAGGCCAACCTAGTTTCTTGGAACAGGGAAACCTCTGGACAAGCCAGACCAATCAGGGTAGCTATGGCAGGCGGTCAAGACTAAGTCTCAAGAGGGGTAAGGGTGACTGAAGACCTCAATGTGCACACAAAGCAAGGACACTTACAAATTACTCCAGACCGGTGTTATATTAAAAATATAGACACATTTATTACAAGGCCTTTGTAATATAGACCATAGCAAAGAATCACAATAATACTGAAGTAAACCAACACATCACAATCAACACGATATATATACAAGACCAGAGGGGTCTAACAGATTAAGAAGCATGACATATGTAGACCACCTAGATGGGGAGGAAAACAGGCAGTGCAAGTAATCTTTAGACCCAGTTCCACATCAAGAATACACCTAACTAAGAGGTAGTTCAAGCCCTATGAAGAGAGGAGCCGTATGCTCAATAGTACAGGCACTCGCTTGTGCCAAGGGGGGTCTCTTCAAGGGTCACTAGCAGCTCAGGAAGGTGGATAAGGCCGATGAAGAACAAGTCCCCACTATTCAAGCAGGACCTCCACTTGCGGGCAGAGGCAGGTTGAGAGTGCGGGGTAGAGTCCCTATTTTGCAATAGCGATGGAAAGGAAAGGGGCCCTCGGGGCCACTTTGTGCATAGAAATGGGCTCCTGTGCTAGGGGCCACTGGTTGGAGTATGAACTACTCACCGGTCCCCGACGCAGGCAGACCCAGACTTCGCCAGTTCAGTCCACTTCGCTGGCAGGTTCGAATGCGACAGGATGTCTCGACACAGTGTAGTTTCCGCGGTAGCAGGCTTCAGGGTCAAGGGGTCACAAGTGCAGCGAACTTGCACCGGTCGTTGCCACAGCAGGGCAACACAGTAATCGCATTTACTCCGGTCTGGGCGCACTCGTCTTACTTCAGACCTGGGAATGCCAAGTGTACAAAATTCGGTGTGAGGGTGCCGTGGAAACAGAGCAAGCAGCATACCAAGTTTCGAGGGCTTCCTCGAAACCGCGGCGGTGACAGAGCAAACCTCCTGAGTAAGCTGGTCAGCCCACTGGTTGGCCCAGGGACGCTTCCAAAGAGGCTTACTTGCAGAGTTTGATGAAGGTGCAGAGAATAGTTGGTCCCACTATTCCAAAGGGTCAAAGCGCCTTCGCAGACCTTCTAGGCTGATCAGATGCAGAGGGGTCTTGCAGGACAACAGCGGGCTCAGGGTGCCAAACCTTCCAGCGGGTCACAAGCGGTTCCTCAACTCGGCTTTTTGTTGCAGGATACTTGGCTCCTTATCCTTTGTTCGTGTGAACTCAGGAGATCGACATGGTAGTGGCATTTTCGGCCTCCTCTTATCCAAAGTTCCCTTCACGCCAAAACGGAGAGGACCCAATGGGAGATCTGCTCACAAACACTCTCTCCATACATGGACCAATCCCTGACCATGGTGGTCCCAGGGATTCAGGACACTCCAGACTCTCTGGCACCCAGGTTGTGGATTGGGAACAGACATCCCAGCCCACATCCTGGAGGCACACACACAAGGCATGCAGAAGCCCGCGAAAGCTTTGGGTTTCGTGGGAAAGTGCATGACCAAATAAGGACTGACCTGGGTCAGCTCGACCTGGGGAAGGTGAAGGGGCAAGATGGCCAAGGGACAGGACAAAGAACCTCGTGGCATGGCCATTTTGGAGCCAGGCCACCTATTTGTGCCAAACGTGGTAAGCGCAGATAATAGGGCAAGAAAGGGTTCAAACCATAAGAAAAACGATAGCTGCAACCAGTCCTGTCTGTGACACATCTGCACAGATCATAAAAAGTCCAGCGAGAGTTTCTAGGGCCTTAGAAATGACTAGAGACCCAACGGTGCGGTAAAGTAAGTTACATTGCACTCTTGTTAAATGTTGCACAAAAGCTGCAACATGAGGAAAGGACTAAGGGAAACAAAGTCTCCCAGTACTGACTGTCTTAAGGGCATATCAGTTTCCCCATAAGAAGTGAACGAAAGCCCAGAGGAGTGAGGCTGTGGGCTGTACTTCTCTGGCAAAGGTTAGATCAGGGTGTAAAACAGCAGCAAAAAGTTTGGGGATTGACACATGGAGGGAAAATTACATTCTAATATGAAATCTTTCCTAACAGTGACCACAAGAATGATCGTGCAGTACAGGGGATGTAACCCCGCCTCACATAAGCATGGTAAAGGGCACTACCAGGACGAAGACCAACAGGCGAGACTAGCCCCGCCTGGAAAATAAGGAGTGTAGGCAGGTATGATTATGGACCAGGATTCTCACAATTCCCATTATTAGAGAAAGGGGTTTGGGGGGCACACTGGGGCGAGAACATGGATTTATGAGTTAGAGAGAATGACATCAGGAATGACGTTAGCCATAGGGGATATAAAAGGCCTACTGGCAGCCATCATAGGGTAGAGAACTGATGACATTTGGATGCAAATATGATACACAGGTGTGACTGCACAAAACACAACATAAAATGGAGCGCCATTAAATAATTGCTGAGCAGATGTTTTGCGTGCGCTGAGAGTGCAATATCCTGATGCAGCAGATATGGGTGCGACTATGACTAGGAAGATGGGGAGGATGAGGTCCCTGTTGCTTATATTTTAGATGTGCAAGAGAAATGGTGCCTTGAGACGCATGAACAGTGAGATTAAATAGTGGCATTATTTTATCACATTTTTTGTCAGCGACTGCCCGACCAGTGCAACGGCAGCTCAAAAAACAGGCGTAATAGAAGTGAAACCATGGCCTGAAATACAATTGACGATTGTGCATCGCTGCCGATTACTGCAGGAGAAAAACAAGAAGAAAGCTGAGAGTAGAAAGTGGAAGGAGGCAAAGTTAGTTGAGAAGAAATTGTCAAAATTAGTCATAGAGGGAGCGGTATCACCCAGATCCGAATGGGTATAATTATTGGTCAAGAGGAATAGGAAATGGTCTAGAGGAGGAGGAAAAGGTGGATTTCAAAACCGTCAGGGAAGGGGAGGATTTAATAGTGGACAGCCACAACAATGCTGGAATTGCAGGAGAATAGGACACATATAATATAATAAGTCATGTATAAAGCACCTGTACACATGTGTTTCTAGGCACGATAAGACAAGGGTAGGGAAGGAGGACATGACAAACGATCTTACTCGGCCTTGTGTCATTCCGATTGTCCAAATGCTGTAACACAAAGGTCAGGGGAAGGGGACAGGGATGCAAGGTGTCTGAGGGGGGAAAGGAAGACTGCAGTCAGTGCAGCAATGGTCTGATTAAGTGCAGCCAGGACAGCGCGGCTCTGGGTAGTGCAAGGAGGTCGGGACTGTTGAGGTTAAAGTTACAGCCCCGAGTGCCAACAGGCTCAGAGGCAGTGTGGGGGAAACTGGTCAAGAGAAGCCAGGAACCAAGTGAAACTCTGAGGGGAACCTAGCAACCAGTCACATAGCAGACAGTGTAGGTCAGAAGGCGAGAGAGGGAGAGATAGCAGAGGAGAAGATGAAGGTTTTTAGCTGCATCCAAAACTTCAGGTGGTCCGGCTCAAGTTTGAGAGGGGGACATAGCTATAACATGTAGAAGCAGAGGTGACATGCAGCAAAACTGGCAAGTTTCATGAAGGGGAATGGGTTCTGTTCTGCAATATAATACAGAAGCACAGGAGTATTATGCTCAAGATCACACACAGTCTCAGGCATGTGTGCCGCAACCACAGCAAATGCAGCAAGTGCCATTACAAATGCAACTGCCACAAGGGCAGTTACAGCAAGTGCCTATGCAAACACAACAGATGCAACCTCAGCAAGTGCAGACACAACAGGCTGTGATACCACAATAGAATATGAACACAGCAGTTCAGCTAGCACTGGCACCAACATTGGGGAGTGTGACTGTGGTAGGAGGACAACCTTTTACAGGTACAGGGATGCATGCATACCCACAATAGGAAAGCCCACAGAGCAACCTGATGTGTTCAATACTATATGTGACCTGTAACCTGCTATGCAATGTTGCATGGACCAATCTATTGCAATTTTGTCCGCTATAATCAGTATTTTACGTATTTAGAGTTAGTTTTAGGTCTGTTTTACAGATGAGAGATCATCAACGAAGTACTAACCCGTATACTTTCTATAAGTAGACATGTTCCATTAACCAATCCCTTCTGCCAGTAGGTTTTATAGTTTTCCACATAGGATGACATCATAAATGACACATATTGAGGTATAAGACCTCTGTGTAATCATGTGTGTGTGTGTGTGTGTGTGTGAAGGATTTAAAAAGAAACCAGCTTGTGAAACTGTTGCTCAATTTCTACCTGTGCCGATTTCCAGCTGTGGATACTTCTATGTTAGACACTGTGTTGCCTAACCAGTTGTTGGAAATTTCTTATGCCCAGAAGAAAGTATACACAGTGGCCCTCATTACGAGCATGGCGGTCTGGGAAGTACGGTACCGGTAAGCATGCCGGTACCATACTTCCTGGACCGCCATACTACGGGCTCTGCTCGCGGGAACCATTTCACCCACCAGGTTTTTCCTGGCCGGTGTAATGGTACCCGCGAGCAGAGCACGTCAGATGCAACGGCACAACTATGAATGTGCCGGTGCATCCGACGTCCCCATGCCCATTCAGCCCGATGGGGCAGAATGGTGATGGGGGGGGCGTTGATTCCGGCACCCAAAAATGGGCAATTACTGGGTCCACCTATCTCGGCATGACCCGGTTCTTGCCCATTCATGGGTGCTGGAAAAAATGCAACTCCGGCACGGCTACCGCCAGAGTTGTAATGAGGGCCAGTGTCTTATCTATGAATGTTGGAAATTTCAGTTATGCTCCAAATGACTGGAAGGCCCATCTGGCTGCAAACCCCCCAACACCAGGTTTTACAACACAGTGTGCTGTCTGCAAGTGAGAGTATTTAGCAGATCTGACTTTTTAGTACAGTTCCTAACATTTTGAAAATCTGGTTGATTCCCCCCAGCAGATGGAATCCATCACATATCACAGAGAACTGTATTAGGAGAAATATTATCACTGAGGAGGGAAATCCTCTCTTGAGTTACACACAAAACACATGCAGGCTGTCCCCACAATGCCCCTGTTGCGAGGGTCTCTCCCTAGGAGCTCGGTGGTGTGCCGCCTATCTAAAAGGGATAGCGAGGAGACTCTCCCTAACCAACAAATATACACATATACCTAAAACGCTATATGTGATAAAAAATCTGCTACAAGTCTAAAGCTGTTACATCAAGACACTATACATTAGATTAGGTCTCTTCCGTGTGTGACTGGGTACTGCTACTAGGAATTTCTGTCTATGTTTTAATCACCAAATAGTGCAAATTATCCTGTCATATCGGAACTTGTTCTGATCATAGTAAAACAATAAACCTTCTAACGAGGGAAAACAAAGGACCCAGAGGCAACAAGCCGGTCTAGTCATAGGAGTAATTTTTAACGTGTACTGGTGCTTGGTTTAGACATCGTTATGCACATGAGAAGGCTCATGCGCTGGTGGGTCGATCGGTTTCAATTACCATATTGATTTGGGTCATCTTCTTCGGGACCAGATATTCTGAACGTAGGAGTTACTCCTTCTGTGGACCATCAACTGGGATCCAAATGGCACCTCTGTTCTCCAAGAAACAAGCCTCTGTGATAAAAGCTTGTCTGGGAATCTGCATTTTCTCAGGGACTGAATGGAGAGATTTAAATTTTTCTGGCAATTCATATACATGGGAGTGAAGGGATAAAATCATTCCTAGGCACCCCACCCTGGGACTTACCGTATCCAGCTCTGAAGTCTCCCTCTGGGACTGGACTACTGGATCACTGACCTGCCTCTATTCTGAAAGGGCAAGATATTAGAACTCATTACAAGTCCGGCAGCAGCCGTGCCGGTGAAACCGGCATGCAGCCGCCGGACCCGCAGTGATATACCAGTGCTAGACTTGCTGGATTTACCGGGGCATTACAGCCCTGGTGATCCAGTAAATCGAGCACCGGCAATTCTATTAATACTCATTCCTAAGGACTCCCATAGGACTCCATGGGAATGGGGACCACGGAAGCACTGGCACCATTTGCAACAGTGCCGGTGCTTCTGTGAAACTCTGCGGGTGGGTGCCGTCCCGCCTGCCAGGTCAGACTGCCGGGCCAGGCAGAACCTGCCCACAGAACTCGTGCAGACAAGCTTACCAGCACCATTATTTCCGGACCGTCAAACTTGTAATGAATGTCATTTTGTTCCCATCCAGATTTGTGGCTACCCCTTTGGATTCACAACCAGTAGGCCTTGGGTGGGCAATCTTGTGCACCCCGATTCATAGAGTTCACTTTTGTTCCGAGGGTCACAACCTCAGGGACAGACATGAGAGTCGCACCCTCTGTGTTGCTAGAGAGGTCATGGGACAGCTTCTCCATCCAGGGGCAGAGTGGCCCAACTAGATTAACCACGTGTCTCCCTGGGATGTAGTAGGCATCGCCTGACCCTTCATAATCAGAGAGTCATTGAGTGCCTCTAGGGTGGTGAACATAGGAATGGGCTGAGTCAACAGGCACCAGATGTTCTATGGAAAATCGTGCCTAGCCAGTAGGCATAGATGTCCTTCTTACTTGACCACCTCCTGCAGTTTAGAGGTTTCCCTGTATGTATGGATACTGTAAGGAGTCAGAAGCAGGACACAGGCACAGTGGTGGCATTTTAATGGCCAATAGCCTTTTTATTCTACAGAAAATGAAAATCCTATATTTCCCTAAATCTAAGAGAGGTTTCCCTACCTCAAACAAAACTAAGGAAACTATCAGAACCTCCATCAAAACAATAGTCCACTGTCCTGTGTCCAAAACGCCTATTTCCAACGCTTACACTTAAACTAATATTCACAGGGGAAACTGGGGCTCCTAACTGCAGATGAATGACTCTCTTCCTCTGAGTAATGCCCAGTGTTCGTTCCACTGCTCCAGATGCAGCAAAAGAAAAACCGGAAAAGTAAAGTTCACAGTTTCAAAATAAAAAGCTTCTTCAACAAGTAGCAGAAGAAAGGGCTTTGTTCCCTTTTGTCACAATGTTCACAAAAAAAGGTAATTCTCCTTCTCTTGCTTTTTACAACTCCCAGTTAACACCAAGGTACTGCCTCCCTTCCCCTGATTACCATAGGCACAAATGTTCACAATTCAAAGAGGTTGTTTTGTCGCTCTTGATGTTTCAGAACTCACAGTCAGTACCAGGGTACTGCCTCTCTTCCCTGGATGTCAGGTGTACACATATTCATAAGGCCAAGTGCAACAAAACAAAGTTTTAATATCTAAAACAAAAGACAAACATCTTCAAGAGGGAATTACTCCCTCCCCTGGTTCCAGGATTCATAAGATTCAAGAGGATACATCTCCTCTCTTGGCTGTTCAACAGTTTCAGAAATACCAGGGGGAATGACTCGAACAACGAAGTCATTGGCCCTGCAAAACTGGTTTTAATGCATGCTCTCAAAACAATACAAAATGTGCTAAGTCTTCTTTGGCTGTAGCACAAAATACACATGATTGATCCTCTTTCCCCCTTGACCAGGCTGCCACCACTGCTCTCAAATGGAGACAATTAAAATGTGCCCTTGTAGTAAGTATATGTTGTGAGGGATTCTGGGCACCGCACAAATACTTCTGGAAACCTGGGAATATAATAATCATGTGTCACCTATTAGCCAGTCTCATAATCTCCAATGACTCTCTTCTCTCTAAAAGACTGACGTACACTGGCTTTCACAGTTTTTACAACATTAGATCTACTGTGTAAAAACATTGAATTGCATGCTTTGCCACCAGTAATGCTTTACCATACCTGAGCCAGGGGGTCTTCAAATGTGAGTTGTTAGGAACCAGATATTTAATTAGCTTGTGAGTCAATATGGCTTTACTATTCCCCCAGATTCTCAGCCAATGACTTACAGGCTGGGATGCGATAAGATCACTAAGAAACCCGCACCCCAGTTCCTGGTACACCGCACAATTAGGGGCTGACCTAGGAAGTGACAAAATTCTCTTTAAAAGGGTATCTCCACCACATCAATACACTCAATTTTGCCATAACCCCATAACTCCATACTGTACCTAGCAACAAAGGAGGCTTTGCCATTATAAACTTTGAGCACAAGCTCAATCAGCTTTGTTTTGAACGTGCTCAAAGCTCTAGCAAACCCACCAATTGCCTGTTTGAATCTCATGGTCTGCTTGTCAACATGAGCTACAGCCCTAAAATTTGATGTGAATCTAACCCCCAGATAACCAAAATTGTCCACTCTAGGGATGAGCTCACCCTTGCTAAAAATTGGTGAACATTTCAGAGGACCCCTCCCACTAAAGCAGACCATAACAGACGATTTCTGGGCATTTATTTTCAGGTCCAATGAATCCATAAATCGAGAGTAATCATCAATTAGGCACTGTATGGCTCTAGGCGTATAGGAGAACAAGACTGTGTTGTCTGCATAGGCCAATAATGGCAGAAGTCTATTACCCATCCTTCGTGTATCTGGCGCAGATGTCAATAAATAGTCAAATTGGCCATTTATATATAGACAGAAGAGCAGAGGGGCCAATGCCCAACCCTGCCTCACCCAACGCTCCACCAGGAAAAATGTGGCGCAATGTCCATGTACCCCATTCCTCACACACACCACCATTGAGAGATGTAACCCCTTCAGCATGTCCATCAGGGCACAAGGCCAATTCATGGATCTGAGCACACTTCACAGCTTGGGCTCCTCCTTGATATATGAAGAGTGGGCCACCACCAAATAGAGATTTGAGGCCCACTCTGTGGTTACAAGACTCTCTCTAAAACCCATCTTAATAGGGGAGAGGATGTTACTACTCTCCGCCCAAGACTCCAACCTCCCCAGGAGTACCCTTCCCAGGATCTTAAACACTGAACCCAGAAGAGAAACTGGTCTATATGCGGCTGGGAGCGCCCTTGGTCCCTTTTTATAAATTGGATGGATCACTGCACGGGACCAAGAGACAGGGTAAGAACCTCCCACAGAAATAGCATTGAACCACAAGGTCAAACTAAGGGCCCAAAGGTCCGGTTCTGCCATAAACCGGTCGTCTGGAACATTATCCAGGCCAGGAGCCTTATTTCTAGCCTGACATTTAGAAGCTATAAGAATTTCCCCAATTGTGAGGCCAATTTTGTCTTTCTTAGAAAATAATAGCTGTTGCACATCCAGAGCTTGTGGCCATTTGGTAGCCACAACCACAGTACCACTGCTATATAAGGAGGAATAATGGAAACCCAAGCCTGGTCACAAACATGCCAATTACATATATATATATATATATATATATATATATATATATATATATATATATATATATATATATATATATATATATATATATATATATATATTGGCCCATTATTTACAACGTCCCAAAAAAGTTTCATGTCATTAGTTACCAAAGAGTTGACCCACTTCTCCCAAGACTCTGCTTCAATTTCACACTTTCTAGAAGCAATGGTTTTCTTGTAAATGGCCCGAGCCATGACTATATCATGACTCGTTGCCAGGGGATTCTTCAAAATTTCAGGCAGTGAGGACTTAGATTTTGTGGAGTGTGCATTAAACCACCAAGGGTGCCGCCTTCCCTTCCTATTGCCAGCCTTCTTAGTAAATGAGGCTGTGAAGTTGGTCAGAAGAAGTAAAAACTCAGACCAAATAATGCTCTGATCTGGACTATCAGAAAAAAAATGTTTTGAACACCCACCAATTATTTGTTAATACGTCCTTCTACAAACTCGCTTGGTCCGCTGACTGACATTTTAACCAGCTCTTTTTGCCATCAAGGGAGACCTCTGGTTAATAGGACAGACCCGCAGGGATATACTTGCATATAGCCTGACCTCAAGCTGAATGGGGAAACGGTCGCTGCATATGTCAGCCAACACCCTAAACCCAGTAACACAGTCCCAGGAATTTACTGGGACACAAAAAATAGTCAATTGTGAAGTGACCCACTGCAGAGGAAAAGTTAAGATTCCCTGGAATATCGTCAGGGAAACAGGCATTGGCCTACCACAGCCCCTAGTCAAAGAGAAGCTTCTACAGCCTGTGCCCCTCTGTACAGGATCTATCATCCCTCATGATGGATGGCAAAATTCCCATCCGATCGTCTTCATAGGGATCAAATAAAATAAAACCTGGACCGCCACCCAACTTAGCTTTAAACCCCCCGCCACACCCCAATATAAGAAATAGGGCATTCGCGACAGCCCACGCTACCAAGCCCTCCATCACGGAAGCCAATACTGAAAGGCAATTCTTAGCATGCTGAGCATGAGGACTATTATAAACGTTTACCACCAAAACATCACAGCTGCCCACCCTGTGAATTGTCATCTCCTGTAGAATAGGGCAGGAGAACTCCCGCTGAAAGGATTCACTCACAAGTTGTGTTTTGGCCCGGATACACAAACCTCTGTAGCAGCGTCCCTGAGGATTTTTTTCTGTGCCGGGATGCAATAGGTCATAAACCCATCAATAAGTACATCATCCATTGCCCATGTCTCCTGTATTGAGACAATATCATCCCCAAAAGCCTCTGGACTGTCTAATCTGGATTTTATGTCAGCCACTTTCCATGAGACAAACGCCAACAATTCTACTGACTGTGTAGCTGGAGATTGAGTGGACGTTGCGTTTGGTGGACCTCCATGCTCCTGGCCCGGGATGGGGCCATACTGAACCTCCCTCTCAGCTATCACCCCATAATCCCTGAAGCTATTTCATCGGTGAGACCTGGATGACCGAGGCATACACCTTCTCCCAGGCCTCCTTGGAAAACCTGAAAGGTCACTGGGGAGCTCTGCCTCAGCCTCTGCTCCAATTCAGGTCTTGTCAAATCAATAATAGGGCGATTAGGATTAATAAAATCCTCAATATTTCTACCTAGCCCCGAACTCTGAGAGAAAACAATGGGTTGCTTAAAAGGGGACATACCCCCCCAACCCCATGCTCCTGCTGGTGATACCAAGAATCATGGATATGACATGGACCAGCTACTTCATATCTTCAAATACCTCAAGCCCCCTCATTACCAGAGCCTCTCGACAGTTTAGAATTGTAAAGTATTCCAATCGGGCATCACACACCTGGCCAGGACTCTTGGCCTTAGCCTAGGATATAGCGCTCAATTAGAATACCTTTTCTTTATTTTCTATGAATTCGGATTGAGCTGGATGCAACCCGTCTCACAGCCCCTTTTACAAATACCCTGGGTCACAATGGACCATGAATCAGGCCAGTAGGTGGGAATACAATATTTATTTATTTTAAAATCCAAATGAGATCACACAATTTTAATATTGGGCAGAAATCACCAATGGGGTGATAATTACAGAATAAATGATGAAATACACTTAGTTTGACCTTCTGTTATAACATATCCAAAGCACAGATGAATAGGAGACATTTTACTGTTCAGGTAGATAGCACCCGAGTTAAGACCTCCCCTTGGAGTTTAAACCCTTTGCAATTGCATAAAATGACATTCGGAATTGGTAAGTAATTAATTTAAACATGCAGTTAAATAAATGAGGTAAATATGATTTTATCACAGTATCAGGGATATAATATCACTAGCAACTACAAGGCAAGGTATCAAAAAAGGGCATACAGTTCAGAAAGCAACTTGAAAGTAAGAACACAGTGCGGCAAAAATCACACATTGAAAAGTTGCACTTTCCACTTTTTGCAGTTTTAAATGTCAAAACGTTTTTGAAAAATACGGTGAAATAGACAAAATCGGAATGTGGTTTTTAGGCTGGGTGATAGATGCACATCTCAGGGATAATATAGAAGTGAAAGAGTGGCTCTAGCTGAATACCTGGATGAGATTTTCAATGTGGAAGGAGTTAACAGAGAAAGTCGGTTTGGAAAGAAAGGACATGTTTTACTTAAAGTAGATTATCAAGACTGGATTGTTAAAGAAAGGCACGGTATGCTCCAAGCTTAATTTGCAATGTTAACCTTTTCACCCCACGTTCAGCTCTATGTGGGAATTACTTAAATTATTCCAAATATGACTAAGGATCTATGCAAGACAGAAATGAGTACAAGAATGGTGTTCACAGTTACAGATCAAGGACAGGATGCACAGAGAATTCAGACAGTTTTAAACAAGTTACCTCGGTATGGATAGGATTACTTAGAGAGTGGAACAAAGACAAAGTAAAAAGATGGGGCAGGCTATGTGTGTCTATGGGATGGGGAAATACTCACAATCCGCACTAAAGTTTGGGATTTGGAGCAGCCAACCAGGTTTATTGACTCAAAGGCTCTGGTCACAGTATGGTGGGCTCTCCTAACAGCAGAAAGCTGGGCCTGTCTGGTCACTGGATAGGAAGGGTACATATGGCATGCAGGTAGTGGGGCAAAAAGCCGGTCTGGTCACAGGATACTCCCAAAAGGGTACAACAGCTTTTCCCCCTAGTTATTGGGATTATTAGTGGGGTTTCTGGATCAATGGTCCTGCCTGGATAGGGTCAGCTTTGCTCTGGCCTGGCAGTAGAATCTTGCAGAGTGAATGTGGAATATCTGGATATGCAGGCGCTGTAAAATTCAGAAGAGAGTTCTATCCCTGTGAGCTTCCCCCATTTATATAAGGTGGGTGACCTTACAGGATTTATTGTTTGGCAGAACTAAGCTAGGCCTACACCTAAGATCCTGAGAGATCAGCCTATGTTGGTCGCCTCCTCCAGGAGGGGACTCAGTTTATGGGGTGTGTTTATGAGATACAATTTTTGCACAAACTCAATTATGACATAAATCGCTCCTTTTTACAATTGTGGCGCTTTTGCAAATTACATAGTCAGATGACATATTTCATACAGAGCATGGTATTCCAACTCCCAGGTCTGTATGACATTGTTTCGCCCTTCTAATAATCTTTTGTGATTTTTAGTGGGAACCGCTTCACCTAAATTTCCACGATTTAAGATATATGTACGTATTATCATAGAGCATATTTTCATTAATTTTTAACGTTCCACCATATGTACTCTTCCCATGATTCATATTTTCCTGACGTTTCCATCCCATACAACTATGGACAGCCACGATATCTTGTTTTAAAGCCATAAAAATCACACTAACACTGTAAAACCTTTACATTACTGTGTTGTATGGTTGCAGAAATAACAGTTTGAAAATGCATTCATTAAAATAGTCTTTTGAGCCAAATAGGCTGGCCTTTGTCACCAAATGTCAGTTTAGCCCAGGGTTTCCCAGGGAGTTTAGTTTGTCTTTGGAGCTTCTTAGTTTGAGTGTTTGGGAGGTGTCACTTCCAAAAGTAACACATAGGTGTCCCAGAATCTTTTGTGTCAAGCTAGAGCCCAGCCACAAAGTCTGATGGGCGTGGTATATTCTTCCTCTTGGTCATTCAAGGTTTCCAGGGGCAAAAAGTAACACGCAGGTGTCCCAGAAATCCATTGTGGCTCCTTTTGGGGGAAGTCCACTCCTGTTACCAGCACACAAACATCTTTTGAAGCCAAGCAAGAAACCTGTTTGGCTGGTTCCACTGTACAGCCAATGCATTTATTTATTTATTTTATTTTATTTTGTTCTGAATCAGAAGCAAGTCTGTTAAAATAAAAAATTATATCATATTTTACCCAAACCCCCCTTACATTTCTAGCCAAGGACAGGCCCTCATTCAACATTACCCTTTAAAACATATTTTTCTTGCTTTCAAAAGCACATTTGACACGTGGTGAATTCTGCTGGGATGTCCCTTTCAAATTCGGTTTTCTCTCCCATCTGGATTCCAAACATTGTTTGCAGCCCTAGTCAGTTTCTCTTTACATGTCAATCTGTCCAAGGCACTGGTCCACTGAAATTGACATATGCACATAGAGTTAGGGTTTCTTTTGAAGAGTTTATTTTGACATTTTGTAGCATAAAAGTCAAAGTTTTTACATACAGCAGCGAGTAAAGTTTATGGTGATTCGCCAGATCTTGCCTGACACAGCCTGTCATTTAGTGAGAAATGCTTTCTTTTGCTAAAGCACAACTTGAATATGGGTGAGCATAGTTGGGTGTTACTGGATCAGAACTGTATATTGTTGAACAGATGAAAAGAGCATCAGGGCGCCATCATTTTAAATGCCAAATATTTCCCTTTTCAATGGGAAACTTTGAGCGAGCAGCAATTCTGTTCTTTGGTGCACATAAGAAAACACACTGGCAGCCTTTGTCAGTGTGCTCCCTGTTCCATCTTGCCCTATAGGTGCTTGGCAAGACAGTGCAGCCATCATTTTGTAGCTGCAAAATGCAGTTTTTAAGGTAAGGCGATAGTGCTCAACAGTGCCAGCGCAGCCATTCTGCTGGTAACTGCTGAAGTGCAGCTTGGTGATGGAGGGGAATTCTGCTGAGTGGGTAAATGTACCCCACAAATCCTCCCCTGACTTCCCTGAGACTTCTTGTTGAGGGAGAGTAGGGCAAAGTGGGGTTCCTCAGGTGGAGTCCCTCTTCGATCAGGGAGAGTTATGCCACAATCCTCCCGTTGTCTCTCGTTGGATTGTAGAGCGACATCCACAGCTTTTCCTTCACTCTTTCCTTGTGGTGTGGAGCGACACCTCCAGATTTTCCTTCGGTCTTTCCTTTCCAGGTCCCCGGGAAGTCCTCCTTGGTCTATGAAGTGGAGGAACTAGTACGAATCTAGTGAATAAATCAGAACCGGTAACAACTTTTTCCCACTGACTGCCTTCCCGGAAGGATGACAGCAGTGGGACACACATGCATTACGATCATTACAGTACTCAGACAATAACAACGAATAATCCCTAACAAGACACAGATAACTATTGATTTTACTAGAATTTTTGGTAATCCCTTTTGCACTGAGAATAAAGAAAAATACTCCCTGTTATATAGATATACCTATTAACGTACCTGTTCCCTTCTGGTTCTTCTTTTTTTTTCTCATTCTCCTGATGTATCCTCTATTTGACTTTCTCTTGGCTCCTCAATCAGCCACAAAGTGTGTCTGGGGTGACAACTCTTTAACTGATTAATATGGACCCATTTCTCTTCTGCCAACTCTCCTTTGGGGATGTGGTTTCTGTAGGTGACAGGTGAAATGAAATTGTATCTACAATTTCAAAAGGACCGCGCCAGCTGTGGAGAAATGTCTGCTCCTTGGTCTGGTTCCTTTGGAAATTGTACAAGTAGACCCGGTCTCCTACTTGGTATTCCTTTTTGGTTGTTTTTAAGTCATATTGAGTCTTCATTCCCTCTGCAGATGATTCCAGATTCCGCTGAGCATTCGCAAAAACATGTTGAAAGTGTTTTCTTAGATTCTCAACATACTCATGTGTTGTGTAGGCGTTTATCAGAGTCTGCGCTTGTGTTCTGTAGAGCAGATGCTGAGGTAGCACCAATCTTCCTACAGTCATTAGCTCAAATGGAGACATCTTGGTTGCAGAAGATGTGGTAGATCTGATGGCCATCAGGACCTGCGGTAATCAGATGTCCCAACTTGGCCCAGAATCTGGCACTCATTTTTTTAGAATGCTCACAATTGTTTTATTTTCCCTCTCAACTCCCCCACTAGAGTACTGGCGGTATGCGATGTGAAGGTTCCTTTTTACCCCAACTATTTCCCACATCTTTGTCATCACTTTGCTGGTGAAGTAACTTCCTCGGTCTGACTCAATCCTTTGGGTAGGCCAAAATGTGAGAAGATGTAGTTGATCATCAGGGCAGCTGCTGTTTCTGCCTTGCAATTTGGGGCCTTGAGACATTCCACCCATTTGGTAAACAAGCAGCATGTTATGGTTAACATGTACTTGTTCCCCCTAGAGAAGCGAATCATGGGCCCAATGAAATCTACTTGTAAATCTGACCAAGGCAGTGTCATCCCCCTCTCCTGGAGCGGAGCTCGTTGTGTGAGTGAAGTTGCTGAAATTGTGTACACACAAGACACCCCTTCAAATATTGGTCAAGGTCCTGCCCCATGTGTGGTCAGTATGCAACCTCCCACAAGATATCTAGAGTAGTGTGAAACCCCCGATGACTGACTGTGGCCACGTCATGGGCATGACTAAGCATCATGCTGCGGAATGAGGTAGGTACCACCCACTGGTCACAACCAGAGATGGATCTCCTTACCAACAAACCGTCTTTTATTCGGAACATTTTGGGACACTTCATCAACACCCTGAGGTCCTCTTTCCCAATGTAATTGGTATCTGTTGAAGGAAAGGTCTCAGGGTCCTCAATGTGTTGATAAGATTTCCCAATATTCAGATCTCCTTTTTGTGCTGTGATTAAATCAGCATCTGGGGTCTCCTTTCTCCACTTGGCAGTTGAGAGTTCATTGTGAGCATTTGTCTGGGACCTAGTGACAGTAGTTACCTGGATTTCCCCAAATCGGGGCTCGATCTCAAGCAGATTCCCCTGGATGGCTCTGGTTTTGGCCAGCTGATTAGCTAGGTCATTTCCAGTTTTGTCTGGCCCCTGTATTCTGGAATAACCCTTGATCTTCCTCCAATAGATGGTCATCCCATTAGAGGTGACCATATCGTCAATATTTTCTATTAGCTTGCCATGTTTGAGGTTTGTTATTAGCACACAGCGTGCCTCTGGTTTTCCAATTAACCAGGTGCTCCACAAACCCATTTTGGACATAATCTGAATCAGTGATTATGGCCAGTTTGTGGAGTTGGTGGTGGACGGCAGTGAGGATGGCCTGCTGAACTGCCATCAACTCTGCCACCCGACTACTGCGGGGACCGATTTTGTACCCAACGTAGTATTCCGGGGCATCATTCACCCAGGCATTCCCAACACCAGCCACCAATTGCTTTTCCCTGTTGTCAACATGGTAGGAGCACCCGTCCACATAAACTGTGGGCATTCCATGGCACTAGTCTTTTTCATAGACTACGTGCAGGGAATTTAGGTATGCCTCCATGTTGTCCTGGGTTTTAAGACTTTCATCCTCGAGACAGTTTTCTCTGGCACAATCATGCAAGTCAGCCCGACCTTGCTTGAGGGGACTCTTCTTGTGTTGGCCATATCTGACTTCCACAGGAAAGCCTTGCATTGACAGAATCCAGGAAGTAATTCTGGAATTACTCACCTTTCCAGCCCAGATTCTATCACTTTGGAGATATTGCAAAGGCTGGTGTGAAGTCTCCACTATGATGTGTTCTCCCTGGATGAACGGGTGGTAATTTTTCAGTGCCCACACCGTTGCCAGGAGTGTCTTCTCACAATCGTTGAATCCACAGAGGATAAAGTCTTGCTTGCTTAGGAGATAACTTTATTGACCTTGTTATTCTTTTGATATAATACTGCTGTCAAGCATGTATTCGAGAACCCTGTCTCCAAGAAGTACTCCTTGTTTTTGACAGGGTAAGCTAAACAAGGCACTTGTGAGAGACTTCTTTTGAGTTGTTTTACTGCCTCGGCTTGTTCTGGACCCCACTCCCACTTGACCCCCCCTTCAACAGATGGATCAGTGGTCTTGTGACCTCTGTGTAATCCTCAATTAACTTCCTACTGTAATTAGTCAGCCCAAGGAGGCTTTTTAGTTCACGCAGATTTGTGGAGTCTTTCAGTTTTAATGGTGCTTCCACTTTCTTCTCCTGGGGACAGAGACCCTCAGGGGTTATTTCATGTCCCAAGAAGTTGACACGGGTCCTGCAGCACTGCGCCTTTTGGAAGGACAATTTTGCTCCAGCAACCTTCAACTGGGTCAGAACATAACGTATTTCCACTATGTGTTCCTCCACAGTTGAGCTTTTTATCAAGACATCATCCACATAGGCCAGGTTACACCTTTCACCCAAGTCGGGCATGGCCTTGTGTAGGAACATGGTGAATTTGTTGCCAGAGTTTATATATCCATAGGGAGTCCAGATCCACGTGTACTGCTGCCCCCAAAGGTAAAGGCCAGTTTGTATTGGTCTTCCCTACTGACAGTCACGGTCCAGTACCCATTGTTCAGATCAATGGCAGTGTATACCTTTGACCCCTGGATCTGAGCCAGCCCTTGGTCAATGTAAGGGAGAGGCCATCAGGACATGTGACCCGTTTATTTAGCTCCCTAAGGTCTGCGCAGAATCTCCATTGGCCATTTGGTTTTAAAATCCACAGCACCGGATTATTAAAGGTGCTGTGGACTGGACAAATTATCCCATGGGACTCAAGGTTTTTGATTATTTCCATCAGGGACTCAATAGATGCGAGAGGCAAGCGATATTGCTTCTTAAATACTGGAGTAATTCCAGGGTCTGTGGGAATTGTTGTAGTAGGGATCTCGGTGCGACCAAAGTTGTACGTGTCCACAGCAAAGATATCTTGGAAATCTAAGAAAACCTGCATCAACTTTTGCTTTTGCTCTGGAGTCTCACAGGCATCAGCTAAGTTAACCCACTCTTCAACTATTTGCCTGAAGCCTGGAAAGACTTTGGGTTTTGCTATCTCAGCGGGCTCCTCCAATTGGGAGGAAAGGTCTCTGGTTAGAGTATTGACCTGGACAGAGGGTTTGAAGTAGAAGAGTGTTCTGACTTGAGTGTCGTGTAGACCGATGAGACCTCCGTCCCCAAGTGACGCACAGGGGAACGAAATAGAAACCCGCTGTGCGACCCTTGAGGCCACAGGTGAGAGATGTCTTCCCAGTTCCACGGAGCCTCTGGAACACCGATGCTGCTGTCAAGAAGGAAGGAGGTTAAGCACCAGGCAATCACAATACAGGCAGGTAAACAAAAGAATCTAAAGTGTCTTACCTATCTGGTGTAAGGGAGACCCAGGTAACCTAGTAGGGAGGTTCGAGGCTCATGAGATGCGGCGGTCCCCGGAATAGGTAGAACCGCAGGTTAGCGTGGATGAAGGGTAGCCACCTGTGGGAGTCAGGGCTTGACTTGAATCCCCAGTAGGGAAAAGGCGTAGAAGATCAGCAAGGTACCAAGGGATGATCCAAAGACAAGTCGAGGTGCAGTCCAAATATCCGGCAACAGGTAAACAGTTCCAAGCAAAAGTACCAAGGGGTGTTCCAAGGGAGTCCGAGATAGAGTTCCGTGATCAAGGTAACAAGGAGCAAGTTGTAACGCCAAACAGTGTCCGAAGCCAGCTGAGAAGCAATGAGCGTTCTGTCTCTCAGAACTTTATACTGATCGCCCCTGGGTCACGTGACTTCTCTGGATCATGTGACGTCCACCAAGATCACATGGGGAACGCCGTAGTGTATCACGTGACTGGCGTGAGGACGTGAGGCCGCCCTTTCTGCTATACGTTCTCCAAGGTAGTTGCCAATGCAGAAAGGGTTGCAATCGAGCCCGTACAAGGGTACGGAGCTTTCGGTTCTGTGGCTTCACCGAATCACTTGAGCCTCGAAGCTTGGGAGGAGATGTTGGGGGAATGTGAGCAGTGTTCTGATGTGTCGTGGCCTGGTGTGCAGAGGATCGCCTAACATAGCCCCCCCCCAACGGCCCACGACCCCGTGGGCAGGACGGATGATCCCTATGGAAGCGGGCTACCAACCGCGGGGCGTTCACATCAGATGCGGAAACCCACGAACGCTCCTCCGGGCCGTAACCCGTCCAATCCACCAGATACTGGAGCCTACCCCTAAACCATCTAGAACCCAAAATGGCCGATACCTCAAAAACATCAGGAGAGGTCAAGGACACCGGCGCAACAGGGGTACGAAGACGGACTGAGTCAGGACAGGGTTTGAGGAGGGAGACATGAAATACAGGATGGATACGCCAAGAGCTGGGGAGGACTAGACGGAAAGCCACCGGATTAACAACCTGTGAGATCACATACGGCCCGACAAAGCGAGGCAGCAATTTCCGGCAACCCACTAGGCGAAGATGTCGGGAAGATAACCAGACCCTAGAACCCACCACCAGAGGGGGAGCAGCACGACGTTTGCCATCCACACGGGCCTTCATAGAGGCCTTTGCTTCAGTGAGATGAACCACTGTGCTCGCATGAATAGCAGAAAGATCCCTAAGACATGTCGTGGCCGCAGGATTCGAAGAACCAGAGGCATCAGGGACCGGCAAAACCTTGGGATGTTGACCATAGAGGGCGTAAAAAGGAGAATAACCAGTAGCTGAATGAGCCGCATTGTTATACGCGAACTCCGCAAGCCGCAAAACGGCCAACCAAGAGGACTGATGTTGCAATATGAGGCAACGAAGGTACTGTTCCATCGATTGATTCGTCCTTTCGGTCTGACCATCGGTCTCCGGATGATAGGCCGAAGAATACCTCGTATCAATGCCCAATAGTTTCGTCAAGGATCTCCAAAACCGAGAGGTGAACTGTGAACCTCGATCGGAAACAATGACCGAAGGGAGGCCGAATAGCATAAACACATGTTCAAAAAACAAGTCCGCCAAGACAGGGGCCGAAGGGATGCCTTTGCAAGGAACAAAACGGGCCATTTTTGTGAACGTGTCCACCACTACCCAGATGGTATCGAAGCCTTTCGACTTGGGGAGATCGGTAACGAAATCCATTGTCAATGTATGCCAGGGCCTGGGAGGTACCGGAAGCGGAAGCAACAACCCAATCGGTCGACCCCTTTGATGTTTAGCCTGAGCACATACCGCACAAGATCTGACATAACACTCCACATCGCGCTTCATAGAAGGCCACCAACACCAACGCTTGAGAAGGTCTAAAGTGCGCTCTTGTCCGGGATGGGCATTAAAGGGGGCGTCATGAGACCACTCAAGGGCAAGATTACGTGTATCAGGTGTAGGAAGGAACAGGCGTTCATGTACGAAAGGTAAACCATCAGAATATACCGGATCCCATTCTCGTAACTGGTCAGAATGATCGCTAGTCCAGGATCGAACCGAGTCTATCAGTGACAATGAGGGAGTACAGAGACAGATCACATGACTCTTTTCGAGAACAGTGTCGGGGAATGTAGGCAATTGGACCCCCCCCGGGGAACGTGACAAGGCATCCGCCTTCCCATGCGCCGTTCCAGGACGGTGCATAATACGGAAGTCAAAGGAGGAAAAGAAAAGATGCCATCGGACCTGTCTGCTATTAATGCATTTCAGGGAGGCCAAATCCTGTAGGTTCCGATGATCGGAGTATACTGTGACAGGATACTTAGCCCCCAGAAGATGATGACGCCAAACACGGAACGCGTCCATGACCGCCAAGAGTTCTTTTTCCGTATCGGTATAATGAGACTCAGTGCTGGAAAACTTACGGGAGTGGAATGCCACTGGATGTAATTTGCCGGTATTAGGACAAGTTTGTGACAGCACAGCCCCGAGGGCAAAGGAAGAGGCATCTGCCTCGACTATGAACGGAAGATCCGGATTGGGGTGTTGGAGTACCGGTGCGGTAGTAAAGGCGGTTTTCAGAGTCTCAAAAGCCTCCTGCTGTTCTCTCTGCCACTGATATGGTACCCGAGGACTAGTCAGGGCCGTGAGTGGGGCTACAATCGTGGAAAAGGAAGAGATGAAACGCCTATAGAAGTTGGCGAATCCTAAAAAGGCCTGCAAGGACTTGAGTGTTTGAGGTACTGGCCAATCTAAGACTGCTTTGACCTTAGACTCGTTCATGGATAACGCCCCAGGGGTGATGTGGAAACCCAAAAACTCAACAGAGGTCTTATGGAACTGACATTTCTCGGGTTTGGCAAATAAGGAATGTTTGCTTAAACGGGTTAATACTTCTCGGACGTGTTTTACATGGTCATCCAGATCACGAGAGAAGATCAGGATGTCGTCCAAATACACAACCATGTACACATCCAGAATATCCCTGAAAATGTCGTTCATGAATCGTTGGAACGTGGCCGGGGCGTTACATAAGCCAAAGGGCATGACAAGATATTCGTACAATCCGTAACGAGTACAGAAAGCAGTTTTCCACTCGTCTCCCTCGCGAACGCGTACCAAATTGTATGCGCCGCGTAGATCGAGTTTGGTAAAAATGGAAGCATGTGTCAAATGATCTAAGAGTGGAGTGATTAACGGGATGGGATATCTATCCTTCTTGGTGATCGCGTTAAGACGCCGATAATCCACACAAGGACGTAAATCCCCCTCCTTCTTGGGTACAAAGAAGATAGGACTTGCCGCTGGTGAAGTGGAGGGGCGGATGTGTCCTAAACGCAGGGCGTTCTGTACATATTCTTTTAACACCAGTTCCTCCGAAGGAGACAGAGAGTAGATCCTGCCCGAAGGAACGGTGGAATCAGGAAGCAATTCGATTGGGCAGTCATAAGGTCTATGTGGAGGAAGTACCTCAGACGAGCCTCGATCGAAAACAGATTCGAAAGCCAGATATTCTGGCGGGATCCCAGACACCAACCCCCCAACAGTATGGGACTGTATGACTTCTGGATCGTCAACCGTCAGTGTGAGTTGTGCTAGGGCTCCCAAGACCCGAGAGGGTGTGTCAGGGGCTTGATGGATCGGGAGACAATAATTCTGACAAATATCGGACTCAAAGAGTACAGTGCCTGCTTGCCAATTGATCAATGGATTATGTTCACGTAACCAGGGAATCCCTAGTATGATACCGAATTGAGGTGCGGTGATCAAATCAAAACTTAAGGTTTCGGTGTGTATGTCCTGTATGTTCAACAAGAGGGGTGCAGTTTGATGTCTAACAGGACCAGAAATCAATGCAGAGCCATCTACGGCTTGGACAGGTTCCGGTCGTGTTTTTACCACTAAAGGTAGATTGAGGGAATGGGCCAAATCAATATCCATGTAATTCCCAGTGGCACCAGAATCAATAATGATATTGACTGCATGTAGAAGGCCAGTAGAGGGACATAGAGTAGCCTTTACGGAGATAGGTTGAACACGAGCAAAGGTAAGAGGGGTTCCCGGAGAAGATGATGGAACACTCGACCTGGTCTCCGGTTCTAAGGTCGAGCCATCCGAAAAACCTGACTCTTCTTGGGACGTCGAGGACACTCTTTCACGAAATGTCCAGTGGTGCCACAGTAAAAGCACGCATTATCAACCCTTCTTCGTTCCCTCTCAGATGTTGTAATAGGACTGCGTACCCCTCCCACTTGCATAGGTTCTACAGTAACAGAAACGGGAGTATTAACAAGAGGAGGAGAGGAGGAGGCCCCCGATTCAGCTCTACGCTCCGCTCGGCGTGCATCTACCTGCAGGACGAGATCAACCAATTCCTGGTACTGAGTAGGCATAGAAGGGATTACTGCTAAAGCGTCTTTCGTGGTGTTACTCAACCCCCTGTAAAAGACCACCGCCCGCTTATTTTCTGGCCATGATGTTTCCGCAACTAGCTGATTAAACCTGGTGATGTAATCTATCAGCGTTCTTTTGCCCTGAGTCAATTCCAACAACTCCAAATCCCTAGACTGTGCCTTGTGCCGAGTATCGAATACTCGGGACATTTCTAGGACCAACAAATCAAAGTCATAAAGAACCGGGCTATTGTTTTCTAACAGGGGATTAGCCCAAGCGGCAGCTGTTCCAGCTAAATGGGAAAGGGCGAAGGCGGCCTTAGCAGTGGACGTGGGAAAAGCCAAAGGCCTGCATAAGAAATGTAACTTGCACTGGTTAACAAAGGTTCTGAATGTCTTGGGATCACCCTGGTAACGTTCAGGAGCAGCCAGGGGGGAAGGAGTTGGGAGGACTATTGGAGTCGGTACTGGCGGTGTAGGGGAGGAGCTGCCCTCTCCAAACTCCGGGTCTGCAGGAAGGGGATGCTGAACGCTCTGTATGGTATCCAGGCTTTGGTGGATCACTGTGTTCGCGGCGGCCATATCTGCCCTTAGTATTGTAATTGCCTGAACTAAAGCAGTTATGGGTTCGTCCGTGGATCCCTGCATCGTCTAACACGACTATAAGGCTTCTCAGTCTGTTCTGACTTGAGTGTCGTGTAGACCGATGAGACCTCCGTCCCCAAGTGACGCACAGGGGAACGAAATAGAAACCCGCTGTGCGACCCTTGAGGCCACAGGTGAGAGATGTCTTCCCAGATCCACGGAGCCTCTGGAACACCGATGCTGCTGTCAAGAAGGAAGGAGGTTAAGCACCAGGCAATCACAATACAGGCAGGTAAACAAAAGAATCTAAAGTGTCTTACCTATCTGGTGTAAGGGAGACCCAGGTAACCTAGTAGGGAGGTTCGAGGCTCATGAGATGCGGCGGTCCCCGGAATAGGTAGAACCGCAGGTTAGCGTGGATGAAGGGTAGCCACCTGTGGGAGTCAGGGCTTGACTTGAATCCCCAGTAGGGAAAAGGCGTAGAAGATCAGCAAGGTACCAAGGGATGATCCAAAGACAAGTCGAGGTGCAGTCCAAATATCCGGCAACAGGTAAACAGTTCCAAGCAAAAGTACCAAGGGGTGTTCCAAGGGAGTCCGAGATAGAGTTCCGTGATCAAGGTAACAAGGAGCAAGTTGTAACGCCAAACAGTGTCCGAAGCCAGCTGAGAAGCAATGAGCGTTCTGTCTCTCAGAACTTTATACTGATCGCCCCTGGGTCACGTGACTTCTCTGGATCATGTGACGTCCACCAAGATCACATGGGGAACGCCGTAGTGTATCACGTGACTGGCGTGAGGACGTGAGGCCGCCCTTTCTGCTATACGTTCTCCAAGGTAGTTGCCAATGCAGAAAGGGTTGCAATCGAGCCCGTACAAGGGTACGGAGCTTTCGGTTCTGTGGCTTCACCGAATCACTTGAGCCTCGAAGCTTGGGAGGAGATGTTGGGGGAATGTGAGCAGTGTTCTGATGTGTCGTGGCCTGGTGTGCAGAGGATCGCCTAACAAAGAGGCAGTCATTGTTGACCTGAAATATCGCCTCATCCTGCCTGATGTCACAAGTCACCTCTTCCTCCCTGTAAGGGCAGGAAGAGTACACCAGGAAATTCCCCCCATCCCGGGTGAAGATCCTGTCTGGTGGTATGTCATTGTCATTGTCAAAGCAGTCATTAGGGATTGGTCCTATCAGTTTTTTTCCTAGATCCATGGAAAAATGTTGGTCATCAACCGCCATTCCAATAATGGTGCCTGCGCCCAGAGTGATACTCGTGAGGTTGCTGTTATCCACCACTATTGGAATGGTGTTGCTTTCTGCATTGACTAATGGTGTTGGATTTAACCCCAACCCCTGCTGCTGGAGATGGCCATTGATATGTACATAGGCGTCCGGATTTAGCAGTTTCTGTCCTCTTTTAAGTTTTAATTCTAGTGGGAATTGTAAGGTCCGTCCTGGGATGGTGACCTCCACTCCAATTTGAACTTCAACTGCATACGGCACAAATTGAGTTGACCAAAATGCTTTCTCAGAATCATCAAACCCCATGGGATTGCCCCCTAGTCAGGACCAGGCCTTGTAATTTATCAGGTCCACATTAATTGCAAACCAATTGAGAATGTCACTGCCTAAATAGAATGCAGCAGGGACATCTCGCACAACCCAACAATTATGTTCTATGCTTTTGTCACCTATAGAAATTTTGAGAATACACATGTTAGGCAGGAGATGTTTGGAATTGGGAATTTCCAGGTCCATTTCCCACTTATCGATCACTTTAAATGTGGGAATGGCTGCATCTTTTGGGAGCTTTCTGAACATGGCTTCGCTGATGAAGCTATTTCCGTTGTTCACGCACACTCTGGCGAGAACAGACTCCTTCCCCTCATTTAACTGAATAGGGAGGAACAACCGTTCTCTCATTTTCTGAATGTCAGCTAAACTTTGAGCTGGTTTCTCATCACTTTTGACTATAGAATTGGGATTTTCAGATTGTGCATTAGTATAAAATTTCAAGTTATTTCCTTCCAGTGTGGAAAGCCACTTAAAACTGGAAGGAAGGTTGATTTTCATGAATGGAGAGGAGTTCCCATCACCAGTTTGTTGTCCTACAGCAATTACTGTAATGTCAGGTATTTGATTATTCTGGAAATTAAACTCAGTATGATCCGATTTTTGTTCAACCATGTGGTATGTGCCATTTAAACTAACAGGGTTGACATTGGCCTGTTAGTCTGAGTCCAGAGTATCTTGTTCACACAGCCTATTAGGGGAGACAACCTGCAAAGGATGTAATTGCCTAGTAGACAAGGTGTTCCCTCATGTCGCCCAATTTTATTTCCAAATCTGCAGACCCCTCGACAGGAATTTCATTCTCGTCAAAGTTTTGGAGTTGTCCAGGAAGTGGGGTGAGGGGTATCTGGTGTCTCTCCCTCTTCCTGAATTTAGCTGCTCAAGGGCCCTTTTGGAGAGAAGAGAGGCTTGGGATCCAGTATCCACCAGTGCAGAAAATGCACAGTGCCCTTGCACTCGCACTGGGGCATAAAATCTCCCCTCCTTTTCCTCAATTGGACAAAGGTAATGGGCATTTTGGGCAAACTGGGTGGTTAATTTCTTTATTTTGGACTCCGACACAGTGGAGTTTTGGACAATTTTCTGTGCTGGAGTCTGGGAATCTGTAATAAAAATTTGGCATTCTGAAATAGATGGGATTTCAGAATCCCTGTTTTCCCCTAGCTCTGTGCTGCCCCCTTTTACCTGGAGGCAGTAACTAGGACCAGTTTGTGTGGAGGATCCCTCCTTTACTATTTTTTTCTCAGAATGGCAATTCTGGGGTCCAGAGATGGGTGCCGCTTTATAAGTCCCCACACCAACCCAGTCTTCTTTTACATCTCTTGGGACCCATTTTACTTTGGGAGGAATTCCCCCTTCCCTGAAGTAGAATATTTTTTCCCAGATTCCTCTAAGGATTCTTCCACTTCAAACTGGAGGACACTAATTTCCTCCACAAAATGGGCCTTCTTGATGTCTTTATTTCTCCTGCCCACCCTCTGTTCCCTGAGTTGCAGATTTACGGGAGCAAGAGATCTTAGTTCCAGTTCTGGGGTTTCCAGGGGCTTTTCACAGGTGAGGAAGGAAGCTTCCTCTAGGGCTTCACACAACCCTTTCCCCCTGTGCTTCCTCCTCGGGAACCAGTGAATTATCGGGGTTCTCTCCACGCCATTGTTCTGGGGTGCCAGACCCTTGGTTTGAGGGGTTCTGAGCTGCCATTTTCATCTGAGGGTCCTGCTGAGCCCTCAACATGCAACCCAGATCCTGTGTGAGGTTCTAGACCTGGTGCTCCAGTTGGGACACCTGTTACGGCTGGTACGGGGGTCTTTGTTCATACCTAGGGGATTCACACGAAGGGTAACTATCCCTTCTCCTGGAGTACCCTGGGTATTGGGGATTTTGGAACCCTCCACCCTTGGCCTCCCCTCTCCTGGATTGGGTAGTCTGGGCTACAGAAAGTGGGGAAAGAAAGGAGGGTTGTCCTTCAGGTTGGGGTTTTGTGGATACTAGAGAAAGAAACTTAACCCAGGATTAGGGTGATTACTGCCCTCCTGAGGGAAGTTAGGAGGGAAGTTTCCTTGGGCAGTACTTACCTGGTTAGACCCCCCCCTTGGGCTGGGGGAGTCCATACATACCCCAAGATAGGCCGGTTGCCCTTGTATCTGGGACTTATATAATCAGGAGCGTTACGGGTCCCATTTGTGGTATTACCTCCCTGACTGCCACCTGTTGCTGATTGGTTAGAAGGTCTTCTTTGCCTCTTATTTTGCTGGTTTTAGGTAGGTGCACTTTTAGGCCCCCCCATTTCTAGGTCCAAAATGGGGGCAACCTTCACCTCTGCCACTTTATCAGCAGCAGGGGTGTTGGTTGGTTTGGGTTTTTTTACCTGATTTTTATTTTCTGCAGGTTTTTGGACCTCATATATCCAGGTAGCCTGCTCTATTACCCAATCCAGGGATCTTTTATCATGTAAATCCCTCACCAGCTGGGTCATGATGTATTTAGGGAGTGCATGAAAGTAGGTAGCTATAAACCCTTTGGAATCCGTGCGCACCATCCTGGTGGTTTGTGCAAAGGCGCGTTTTAGCTCCTGTACAAACTCTCGTGGGGCCTGATCTTCTCCACATTGTAAATTGTAGGCCGTACTCCGGAGAGAACGTCCATTTAGCATACTCTGTGCATTTCTGGCTATATTTTATGTTTATGCACGCATGGGTTTGCTTTCCGTGTAGGCTCCGCGCAAGGGTCCTGAAAAGTGGATTGAGCCCCCACCACAAGACCCCCCCAGCCAAAATAATCACAGAATCGGGCGTCGGAGGTGTCCGTGACGCACTGGGAGAAAATGTGGCTTCAAACGGAGCTGCCTACACGGAGATGCTTCCCTCGGCATATTCCGGCGCATGAAGTCAAAGAGGGCCTGCGAGCTCCCGCCAAACTCCTGAGCGACTACGCAGCTGTGAAACGCACAGGGCCACGGCGTGCCCGGCGATGTGTGCCGCTTCCAGGGCCCCTTGAAGGTACTGTGTAAAGACGCGCTTAGCCCTATAAAGCCCACTTGAAGCATCCATGACCCCGGGAAGTTGTGCACACTCCCACTGCCAGAATCGAAGGCCGTGGAAGAAGGCCGCCCGCCTTTGGGTGCTCCCAGCACCATCCCCACATGACTGTGAGGTGATTGCTGAAGGTGCTGCACTGCAGGTGGCCTCTGCTGATGCTTACACTGCAGGTGCGCACTCCGGTCACGGTGGACGGAGACGCCCGCATTGGGACTATTGAGACTACGGGCTCCCGCGTAGTATGGAATCGCTCTTCCTCGCAATACCACAGTGCAGACGCCCCTCAGCACACTTGATTGAGTTGTCCGAGCTGCCCGCCTCACGTAGAACCTCAGGACCTCGGCACGCCCGGACGGCACCGCTGGAAGCACGCATGTTGTTCAGCGCAGAGCCTCTCATGCCCACTCTCCCTCTTGGCATCTTGTTCCTGATCCTCAACGCGTAAGGGATGTAACCACTTGCTGGGCCTGACATCACGGTATTGGAACCCCGAAGAGATGGGAGAAGCTATAATCCCACAGACACTATGCATTAAGGGGCACGAGTAGATCCCTCTTCGGCAAAAAAGGACTGAGGGCTGGGCCCCTGTTGGACAGGGCGTGTGCCCTCCTCTGATCCCACACATACCTCCAAGCTCACCAGATCTAAAAACAGGACCCCAGCTTTCCGTCTGCAGTGCTCTTTGTGCATGTGGAATACCCAGGGTGGTCGTACCCTGTCTGCGAACTGCTGTCCCTCTCCCTGGGGAACTTCTCTCAGAGCCTTCTGTTGTGCTACGTTGCAGGCAAGTCCCCACTAAAATAGGGCTAAACAAGTAACCAAAAAGAACCAAGTGGTGCTTGATTACACGTGAGAAGCTGCTTGTCAAGGGAACTTTCCAAAGCACCTCACTCGAAGCCACGTCTGGCCACTGTAGGACAAAAGCGCGCATGCACAAGCGCAGCATCCTCGAATGACCATTCCGACGTTATATCCCTCCTACGTGCATTTGAGATCTATCACCCATGGACACTAAGGGCAAACTGGCGAGATACAAGTTCGCACCAACCATTGAACCTCCGAAGTCTTTCACAGAGTCCAGGATGTCGACGGTAGGGTCTGATGCAGCTGCGACCAAGGCGGACGTCGCTGACCTACTTACCGAGATGAGGGGCATGAGAGCGGACATTGGCAGCAAAATAGATCAAATTAAACAAAGGATGGACAAAATGGATGACAGGCTGGAACAGGTCGAACATAATCAAACCTCCCTGAACACACTGGAGGCACAAATGGACCACCGCATTGCAGAGATAGAACATAGAGAAGAGGAAATACACCTCAAGGTTGATGATCTTAAAAACAGGGAGCGTCGTAACAACATACAGGTTTTTGGCTTCCCCAGAGAGAGGGCGAAACCAAATTTGATCTAAAGCAAACCCTGCACACTATTCTGAAGCTCCTCTTCAAGGACGAATCGGTGGATGAACCCAAAATTAACCGTATTCATAGAGCTGGAGGCAGACCAGGAGGCCCGAGATTGGTGCTAGCTTGTTTTCACAATTATGCTGACAGAGCACGAATCCTAGAGAAGGCCAGAAACATCCCACAACTTTCATTGGATGACTCCAATATTTCGCTCTACCAAGACTTATCATCACTCACGTTGGCAATGAGGAAGAAGTGTTCCCCAATCACGAAGATGCAAAAGGACAAAGGCATTACATACCGATGGGGCTACCCGTTCTCCCTCACCTTTGAGTGGGAGGGCTCGTCAATGTGACTTGTCTCGGAAAGACATTGCCGACTCTAAGGTCAGAATATTTGTCTAATTGCTTTACTCCAGTCGTACAAGTGGCAAATTTGGACCTGAATGCTTGGATTGCCTGATAGACCTATGCGGTAAAACAAACACTGGATAGATGCCTAAAATGGGGGTCGGGATTCATATTTACAAGCTGGTTTTGAGTTATGAGTACATGGTTGGGGGCTCATTGTTAAACTTGTTAATATTAGGATAGGACCGCTTGTTTCGCGGTTTCCATTGGTGGTCTGAGGCCGACTGGGTGATGTTAACCTGGGCAGACCAGACGCCGAATGTATGGGGGGAGGGCAGGGATGGGTGGGTGGTATGCGAGAACGACACATAGTACACCAGAAGGCAGATCTGGGGGGCGGAAGAACACAAAACGGGACTATGAAGGGAGAGGAAGCAAACTGGGCTGGTCAATCCTTGACCTCTTCAGGACTTATTGAGTCCCAACTCCGTGCTATCAAACATGGCAAGGTCTATGAAGCAGACGATTTGGTCGTTCATATACTCACACAAAGCTCGAGATGTCTCCTACATTCTCTAACAACACACTACGCATATGCACACTTAATGTAAAGGGTTTGAATTCCCCCACAAAACGCTCCATGGTGGCCAGGGAAATCAGGCGGTCCAACATAGACATTCTATTTCTCCAAGAAACATGATATCGAAGAGGGGAGGAGAAACCTATTCCATCTCATGAGGTGGGCCTTTCCTTCTGGAGCTTTAATATCACAAGAAAGGGGGGAGTGGGGATTCTAATTCGCATTACTGAGAAGGTTTTTAACATGGCACAGGGACACATAGCTCTTGGTGGAGATTTTAACACATGGATGGATAGTTCAGTGGACAGACAAACCAGGGCAGAGGCACATAACCCACCCATCTCTCGTGATGAAGCTGAAATCAAACTAACCCTTGACCTATATGGTCTCACTCACAGCTGACGCCACCTACACCCAACGGACAGAGGCTTCACTTTCCACTCCCTCCCCCATGACATGCTTACACGTATTGATTATATTTTCCTTTCCGATGGCCTTCTCCGGGTACTTCGTGCGGCAAATATATATCCTCCCGCATGGTCAGATCATGACATGGCTGTGGTTGATGTGTGCTGGAACGACTTGGCCCCTCGGAACTCTAAATGGAGATGCAATGACTCCCTATGGGCTGACTCGGTTTTCAAGGAAACCCTTGAAAATGAGATTGAGCAATTTTTTCTTACCAATGATACAGGAGAGGTCAGGAAGGCATCCGTATGGGAAGCAGCTAAGGCCTCTTGGATGGGGGTGCTCATTAAAGAAGGGACTGTAACGCTCACCTGATTCCCACGCAGGCGCCGATCTGTTCTGGACTGCTATTACCTCTTCTAAGGTGATGCGCAGGATTCGGAAGACGGACTGGACCGGACCCCCAAACCTCGCCTGTCTGGCCCGTAGAAGAATCCTTCTGTAGATGGAAAAGGGGATTAACTGTCTGCTGGATAATGTGTCGGATTCCCCCCCTTCTCCCTCTCACCCTCCTTGAACCCCCTCCGCGATTCCCCGTAGAGTCTCACCTTAGAGTCTGAAAGGACGAGCTCTCCATCCTGCTTCCGATACAGGGGCGCGTTGATTTCCAGTTACTTCACTGGATCTCGGGTTTGGTGAGTATTCAACTCCGCTTGACTTTTCCGATATGAGGCCGTAAGTATTCAGTTGCAAAAGTTCAAGCCTTAATTGTCCGTTGTCCTTTTCTCTATTTCAGATGTAAGATGAAGAATCCGCGTAGAGGAATGGATTCGCCGAAGGTAACTCTGGTGAGCCTTTTTGATGGATGGTTCCCTTAGTGATCTTGCTTTCACCCACTAATGCATGTGTGTTTTTCCCCTTAGGGGCCAGGGTACGGAAGTGCCAAAGAAGCGGTGCCGACCCGAGGTGAGGAAAGATTGTCCCAACAAAAATCAGGTAAGTCTTAAGGTGGAAGAATCAGGCCTTCCTCGATCTGTTCCTTCGCTCACCTTTGTTTTGTCTCTTTTTCCCCTCAGGGGCCGGGGTACAGCAGTGCCAAAGAAGCGACGCCGACCCGAGGTGTGGAAAGATTGTCCCAACAAAAATCAGGTAAGTCTTAAGGTGGAAGAATCAGGCCTTCCTCAATCTGTTCCTTCGCTCACCTTTGTTTTGTCTCTTTTTCTCCTTAGGCGCTGAAAGGCGACGGATTGTGCCAATGGTCGCTGAAAAGCCCGAGGGAGCCTCGTGAAGGTGAGTGGAACGCGGCGCTGCAGCGAGCGATGCGATACGCTTCTAAAAATAATGTCTTTTCTCAGGATCGTCGGAGTGATGGTTCCGGACTCCGGATGGCGGTAGGTAAAGTTCAATTATTCACCTTTCTCTCCTTTCCTTCCTTTTCAGGTGTCCCAGGTTGCAGGCAGGTGTGGCTGGAGCCAGGATGCAGGAGCAGACACGGTGAGCGTCCAGCTGCTAGATGCAGAACAACGCGAAGCGTGAGCTGCTGTCTGGGCGTGGTTTAAATAGCCCCCAAAGTAGTTCCAGGTAAGTATTCTTCCTCAGCCATGCCCGAGTGGTAAAATAGTCCCATAGGTAAAATATTCCCTTTCAGACCTCAAGGAGGTCTGGATCTGGCAGCATGGTCTGCATCAGGTAAGTCCATCCAAGCACTCCCATAATGAGCCTGGCGCCTATGGTGCCAGGACTGATGCCTTCTATGAGCCTGGCGCCAAAGGCGCCAGGACAATGTCCAAAGAGCCCCTATAAGGGGTTGCTGGGTCCCTCCCTGGGGACATGATGTCTGCTTTCGGGGACGCTGGCCCTGAACTGGCTTCCCGGGAGTAGGCATCATGACAGGGGCCCAAAAAAAAAGAGAATGTGCTCTGATAGAAACGAACATTAGGGAAAAGCTCCACACAGCCCAGAAACTAGCGCAGTCTTTCCCATGTGACAGACCCAAGCACATGGCCGAAGCCAAACGGCTCAGAGAAGAGCTCAAATGACTTATCATGGGTAAGACAGTCTGAACCTTACAATATTTAAAACAAAATATTATGAAAAGGGCGTTAAGCAGATGCCCTCCTGGCAGCTCGTCTTAGGGCACAGAAAGCAGAGAGATGGGTCGATCTTATCAAAAGGACCGATGGCACCCTCACAGATACGATAGTAACATCTCCGGAAGGGATATAGGAAGCATTCGCCGATTTTTATGAGGATTTATATATGTGCGACCCCCCTCTCCCCTAGGTAGCATTGACACATATCTTAAAGAGGTCCGGATCCCCACACTCACATCCATAGAGGCCGAATCCTTAGACACACCAGTCACAGAAGAAGAGGTCACGGAAGCCATAAAGCCAGGCGCCCCCGTCCTTCTCCCAGGCCCTTCTCGCTGTCATTCCAAAGGAAGGGAGGGACCCCCCACACTGTAGTTCCTATCGCCCCATCTCTCTTCTTAACATCGATGCTAAAATGTATGCCAGAGTCATTGCAGCCCGAATCGAAACATACCTACCACGACTAATACATTCTGATCAGGTTGGCTTTGCCATTGGGAGACAGGGTGCAGACACCATGAGAAAAACACTACACTTAATTCACGAGGCACAAGGGAAAGGAGGGGACCCGTCCTTTCTGTCACTAGATGCTGAGAAGGCCTTCGACAGGGTGGCATGGGACTTCCTAGAAAGGGTACTAGTTTGGAACGGGTTGGGGCCGAAGCTACGCCATGCCATTACATCCCTGTACACATCTAACTGATCCCCTAAACTCTGTTCCGGGGGCGATCAGCATAATGGAAGAATATGGAGAACTGGCCGGCCTCAAAATCAATACCAGAAAGGTGATCCTCCTTCCGATTGACAAAAGTAGAGATGCTGAGGTGGACCGCTTTGATCCCCAGGAGTAAAGGTCAGCATCACCACGCTTCGATACCTGGGCATTAATGTAACCCGAGACCTTGACTCTCTTTACGAGGCTAATTTTCCCCCACTATCGTTCACCCTTCAAAAGGACATCCAAAGGTGGTCCAGACTCACCATCTCCTGGCTGGGCCGTTTAAATGCAATATAAATGGTGATTCCCCCTAAAATACTCTATCTGTTCCAAATGATCCCCATTAAAATTCCCCAGGAATACTTTACGAGGTTCTTTTAGCCTTCCTGTGGCAAAGCCAAAAGCCGAGAGTCCCCAGATCCTTGCTCCAGCTCCGAAAGTACAACGCGGAGGTAGGCCTCCCGGACATAGAAACATACTACAAGGCAGCCCAACTACGTGCCCTTGTCCTGCACGTCAGGCAGAAGTCAGAACCACAGTGGATAGCCCTAGACAATTATCATCTCTGACCATTCATCCTTGGAGAATGGCTATGGGTTCCGGGGCCCCAATTGCGAAACAGTGTTAAAAATCACCCCATTATTGGAACGATATGGGCAATATGGACACCAGGCAAGAAAATGGCGGGAGTCACGACCTGGCCCTCTCCCCTTGGACATCTTTGGTCACCGGAGATCCGAGATGCAATCCTGGATCCAGGGAGCTTCGAGACATGGTACGATGCGGGATTAGAAAGGGCTGGTCAACTCTGGAGAGACTGCGCCTTTATCACCATTCAGGACGTGCAAGAGGCACTTGGCATTGGTCCACTCTCGATCTTCCAATATCTGAGACTCAAGGGGGTGATAACTAGGGCAATATGGAAGGACACGTTACAAAGGGATCTCACCCCGTTTGAAAGCATTCTCAACACATGAACGAGTTCTAGGGGCTTAATAAGTGCAATGTACTCGGCGCTGATTGAGGTTGATATTACGCCATCCCATGCATTGAGGAGTAGGTGGGAATCAGAAATGAGCAGGCAGATCTCACCAAAATTATGGCTCCAAATATGTAGAAGAACGGCGAAATCCTCCATCTCTTGCCAATACAAATTACATGCCGTCAAGCTGTTGTACAGGTGGCAATATGACCTGCTCCGACTTGCCAAAATGTACCAAGGGGTAAACCCATACTGCTGGAGGGGCTGTGAGAAGCGGTCTGATTATTGGCATATGTGGTGGGGATGTGAGGTGGTCCAAGCTTACTGGACACAAGTTCTCAGCTGGATCAAGGAGTTGGATGATGACGACAGAGAGAAACATCCACTTTTGATCTTGTTTGGCTTGGTTGAAACGGACGATATGATCATGAAAGTGCCCAAAATGATACAAGGTCTACTGTTGGCCATTAGAGCTTGTCTCACCATGGTATGGAAGAGAGCCAGGCTCCCTAATAAAACTGAATGGCTGGGTGTTGCCCTGAATATATATAGAATGGACAACCTCACTGCAGTCCTCCATAGGGATCGCACCTCAGTTGAGAATTCATGGTCGGAATTTCGAACTAAATATGTGACATAAAAAGAATGTGTGCAAAGCGTTTTTACATTTCAGAGACAATCTAAGTAGTGGTTGACAATGTCTGCTATATCAAACCCGCAGGATCTAATGTGCACATGTGATCGACGTCATAGAGTCAAAATTGGTTTGGATGTATATATTGGTCTCTTCCAGCCCTTTAGATGGTATTATGTGGAAAGTGGGGGGGGGGGTACTTTGGTCTGATGACACTATTGAAAAGTTAAGTGACGTGCAATAGATGCTATGCGTTTTATATACTGTTTTTCCTTATGTGATATTTCTCATATTTGACCGGTTGGTCGCAAATGCCTATATATGATTGTCAAACTTTTGCCTTGGAAACCAATAAAATTCAAATTTAAAAATAACAAAAAAGTGTCCATCATTTGTTCATAGAGTTCCAAATGCTCCCAGACAGAATATTTTGCGTTTTTATGGTACAGTGTTAGGAAATTCCTAATAGCCTTGATCTGCCTAATGGGGTCTTTCACCAGAACTCTCTTTAGTTTATTTGCCTTCTTTTGCTGCGTCACCTGGGTCCACTAGCCCTCAGACTCAGAGGCGCTACTGTTTGAGGTCCCCTCATGATCTTCTAGGCGCTCCCTGATTCTGTGAGCTTGAGAGGGTCTCGCAGAATGGTGGGGCCTAGTTTTTTCACCCCTGTGGCGCACAGGATAGTAGTCTTCTTCCAGGGTTGGGGGAGGACCCCCCCTACTGCCCTGATTGGTTGGAGATCTTCAGAGTGCTCTTTTGGGGCCACATGTCATGCTGTTTTTCTGCAAATCAAACCAACTGGTCCTTTTGGAGGTAGTATTTCTGCATATATAATTCCCTGACTTTCTCCTCATAGGACGCTTCCTTGTCAGAGACATCAGCCATAATATTTTGGTATCTATACAGGGACGCCCGTCCATCAATTTCTGGGGGGCGCTGACCTGAAAGCTACATTATGCTAGGCCTATTCAATTCTGATGTCCTTATTGTTTCTGGTTCATGTGAACCAGTAGACATGAAGTCTGCAGTGTACAAAGTATTATATGGGTTTGAGTCCCTTAGTACAGAGGTCATCATACTATGATCAGGGGTTGCCCTGTCCCTCTCTACTTGTTCGGGGCCCCTCCAGTTTGGATTAAATGCAGCATACTCTTTCTCCAACCTCGCTAGTTTCTCCTTCTCAGCCCTACCTCTTGATAATAGGAAAAGGTCTGAGCCTTTTGCTTGGCTATCAGGGTTTTACTGGCCTCTATGACCCGCTCTTGAGCTGCCACCTGCTAGTAGAGCCCATCTTTCTCCTCAGAGAGGGCCTTATTGTCTCTTTGTGCTGCCTGTATAATTTGGGAATACTGAGACAATTGTTTTTGCAGGAGATTCACCTCTTGAGTTTGCACATTTTTATTTTGGGTGTTCTCTTCCAGAGCACCTTCTATCCATCTGGTGTGCTCCAATAACTTTCCGTATTCTATTTTGAGTTCATTTAGTTTCTGAAGTCCCAACTCTCTTTCCTGTAAATCTGTTTTTCGGTTGCTTTCTTCCTGACAAAGGGCATCTTTCTCCTGATTTAGGGTGCCCCTCTGTTCAGCCAGGTCATCCCTTTGTTGCTTGATAGCATTTAATTTCTAGCGTTCTTGATCAAATTTTGCTTGCAACTGGAGTTCCTTAATAATGAATTTGCTATTCTCCTCTTCCAACTTTTTGACCTGATCTTGCAGCATGGTTGCTTGTCTTGAGCAGACCCTGTTATAGGTTAATTGTTGATTCAGCTTCTAGTCAACCTTTTCCTGACACTCAACTTTTAATGCATCTAATTGGGCCTCTTGGTCAGATTTAGTCTCTTCTTGTATAGCTAAGTCCTCTTTTAGCTGTGTAATGTAATTTCCAGATTCTACCTCAGAATCTTGGTATTTTTAAATTTTTGTTCCACTAATTTTAGCTCAGTCTGAATTTGAGTTAAGAGTTCAGATTGATTTTGAGCAAGAGTTCTATTTTCTTCATGCTTTGCCCGCATTACTCCCATATGCTGATACATGTAGGCCATGTTCTGACAATTTTAATCTGCTTCTCTTTAATTTTCAAAGTCATGTACAACTCGCTCAAAGCTTGATGTAATAGGCCAGGTACTTAGGGTCTGTGTTTGGGAGGCGCTTTCTACAGCATAACACAGTGTTCAAACTGCACAAAGTATCACTACCTTGATGGTTAGCCTGCTTTGTTAAGCTGTCATGGGTGAATACACAATCCCAATTCCCGGCACGAGCCCCCAAGCTGTAAAGGATTCCAGTCGGGCATCACACAACGGACCAGGACTCTTGCCCTTAGCCTAGGATGCAGCGTTCAATTAGAATATCTTTTTTTTATTTTCTACGAATTCGGATTGAGCTGGCACGCAACCTGTCTCACACCCTCCTTTTACAAATACCCCGGGTCACACTGGACCATGAACCAGACCGGTAGGTGGGAATACAATATTTATTTATTTTAAAATCCAAATGAGATCACACAATTTTAATATTGGGCAGCAATCACCAACAGGGTGATAATTACAGATCAAATGATGAAATACACTTAGTTTGACCTTCTGTTATAACATATGCAAAGCACAGATGAATAAGAGCAATTTTACTGTTCGGGTAAATACACCCGAGTTAAGATCTCCCCTTGCAATCCTCCCTCAAACCCATATTAATCGAATTTTGGATAGAAAGGAGCAGCAAGGAGTCAGGGATAATAGGCAGCAAATAAAAATTCGACCTTCACTCACAAAATAAGAGGCAAACATTTTTGAAAACCCTTTGCAATTGCATAAAATGACACTGATGAGGTAAATGAGGTCAATATGATTAATATCATTATCAGGGATGTAAAATCACTAGCATGTAATATCACTAGCAACTACAAGGCAAGGTATCAACAAAGGGCATACAGTTCAGAAAGCAACTTGAAAGTAAGAACACAGTGCAGCCAAAATCACATGTTGAAAAGTAGCATTTTCCACTTTTTGCAGTTTTAAATGTCAAAATATGTGAAATAGACAGAATCGGAATGCGTTTTTTAGGCTGGGTGATAGATGCACATCTCAGGGATAATATAGAAGTGAAAGAGTGGCTCTAGCTGAATACCTGGATGAGATTTTCAATGTGGAAGGAGATTCGGTTTTGGGAAAATAACAAAGTTAACAGAGAAAGTCGGTTTGGAAAGAAAGGACACGTTTTACTTAAACTAGATTATCAAGACTAGATTGTTAAAGAAAGACACGGTACGCTCCAAGGTTAATATGCAAAGTTAACCTTTTCACCCTGCGTTCAGCTCTATGTGGGAATTACTTAAATGATTCCAAATATGACAGAGATGAGTAGAAGAATGGCGCTAACACTTAGAGATCAAGGACAGGATGCATAGAGAATTCAGACAGTTTTAAACAAGTTACCAGGGTATGGATAGAGAGTGAAACAAAGACAAAGTAACAAGATGGGGTAGGTGTGCAGTCAAAAAGTCGAAACAATAAAGTTCAATGTCAAAAATGTCGAGAAAGAAAATGTCGGAGAAAAAAAAGTTGAATGTTTTATTTTTTTATTTATATGTATTTTTTGGGTTTAGTAAGTAAAAAAAAGGGGTAAAATAAAAAATAAAAAGGGGGCTTGGGGGAACCGCCCCATTTCGAAAAAAAAACGTAATAAAAAAGAAATTTGACTTTTCTTTTTTCGACATTTTTTCTAAATTTTGACTTTCAACATTATTGCTTTCGATTTAATGACTATAAACCGATGGGGTAGGCTATGTGTGGCTTTGGGATGGGGAAATACTCACAATCTGCACAATCTGCATTTGAGTTTGGGATTTGGGGCAGCCTACCGGGTTTCTGGGCTCAAAGGCTCTGGTCACAGCACAGACGGCTCTCCTAACAGCAAACATCTGGGCCTGTCTGGTCACTGGATAGCAAGGGTGCAGCTGGCAGGCAGGTAGTGGGGCAAATAGCCGGTGTGGTCAAAGGATACTCCCAAAACAGTACCACAGCTTTTGCCTCTAGTTATTGGGATTTTTAGTGGGGTTTTTGGATCAATGGTCCTGTCTGGATAGGGTCAGCTATGCTCTGGCCTGTCAGTAGAATCTGGATTCTTGCAGAGTGAAGGTGGAAAATCTGGATATGCAGGTGCTGGAAAATACAGAAGAGAGTTCTATCCCTGTGAGCTTCCCCCATTTATATAAGGCTGGTGACTTCTCAGGATTTATTGCTATTTATTGTTGGGCAGAACTAAGCTAGACCTACCTCTAAGAACCAGATAGGTCAGCCTATGTTGGTCGCCTCCTCCAGGATGGGACTCAGTTTATGGGGTTGTGTTTTATGAGGTACAAAGCCATCCCACAGTCCATTTTTGCACATACTTAATAATGACATAAATCGTTCCTTTTTACAATTGTGGTGCTTTTGCAAATTACATAGGCAGATGACATATTTCATACAGAGAATGGTATTCCAACTCCCAGGTCTGTACGACATTGTTTCGCCCGTCTAATAATTTTTCGCAATTATTATAGGGAACTGCTTCACCCAAAATTCCACAATTTTAGATATATGTACATATTATCATAGAAAATATTTCCATACATTTTTAATGTCCCACCATGTGTACTTTTCCCATGATTCATATTTTCCTGGCATTTCTGTCCCATACATGCTATGGACAGCCACGATATTTTGTTTTAAAGCCACAAAAATCACACTTAAACTGTAAAACTTTAACATTACTATGTTGTCCGGTTGTAGAAATAACAGTCTGAAAATGTGTTCATTAAAATAGTCTTTTGAGCCAAATATTCTGGCCTTTGTCACCAAATGTCAGTTTAGGCCAGGGTTTCCTAGGGAGTTTGTCTTTGGAGCTCCTTAGTTTGAGTGTATGGGGGGTGTCACTTCCAAAGGTTACACGTAGGTGTCCCAGAATCTATTGTGTCAAGCTGGAGCCCAGCCACAAAGTCTGATGGGCGTGATATATTCTTCCACTTGGTCATTCAAGTTTTCCAGGGGCAAAAAGTAACACGTAGGTGTCCCAGAAATCCATTGTGGCTCCTTTTGGGGGAAGGCCACTCCTGTTGCCAGCACACAAATATCCTTTGAAGCCAAGCAGGAAACCTGTTTGGCTGGTTTTCTGTACGGCTGAGAGTAAAGTTTCTGGTGATTTCCCAGATCTTGCCTGTCATTCAGTGAGAAATACTTTCTTTTGCAAAAGCACAACTTGAATATGGCTGTACAAAGTTGGGTCTTACTGGATCAAAACTGTATATTGTTGAACAGGTTTTTTTCAGTGGGAAACTGGCAGCCTTTCTCGGTGTGCTCCTTGTTCCATCTTGCCTAATAGGTTCTTGGCAAGACAGTGCAGCCATCATTTTGTAGCTGCAAAACACAGTTTTTAAGGCAAGGCGATAGTGCTCAACAGTGCCAGCTCAGCCATTCTGCTGGTAACTGCAGAAGTGCGTCTTGTTGATGGAGGGGAATTTTGCTGTGTCGGTAAACATACCCCACGGAATACACATAGGAAAATGTGCATTGACGAAGGAAAACCAAACATTGCACCCCTTACAGAACATACAATCTGATAAGATACGAACAGTTGGAAACAATTAAAAAGAAATATTGCTTAACCCTAGCACTTCCGAGAGGCCACACGCTAACGCTCTTTTATAGGCATTTCTATTGCCATGCGTTAGACTCTTAAAACAACATATTAGATTTAGGTCTCGCCAGCCACTCAGAGGATTGTCTTTGACAACTCGTCGCCCCACATCATTGCAAGGAGCCCCCAGGGAGGCCTCAGTACTCCACATGTCGTCTTGGCAAACACCTTGCTCAGATCTGTTTGGGCAGCCCGACCTTCCACAACCAGCTTTAGCAGCAACAGTTTGGCTCGGTTGGAGGGCACACCGGATCATCCCCAGTGGCTTTCACCACCACCTTGCAGACATTGCAGGCAAAAGCATGACCATATCAAGAATGTGTTGCTTTGATGATGTCATCATCTCTTACATCTCTTGCCACAAGGGAAGTTAGGGATTTCGCCAGCGACAACAAAATAATCACCCCCATACAAGAATCCACTTTTCCTGCATCTTTGTCACACCTGTCCATCAAGATCTTGAACGCATCCCTTAGTTCCATGAACGCTGTAGCAAGCCTATTAATATATTGAGCAATGTATGAGACTTGTTCTCAACTTGGGCTCACAAAAGATTCAGCGGCTGACTCAGTGGCTGGCTCAGCGGCTGGCTCATTGACCGATACCCCATTCAACAAAAAACTCAAACCCACAAGATTCTGAAGAACGGGAAACGAGTTCCAAGAGCCAGCCGGTGAGCATTCTGACGATAGCCACACTGTTTCTTAATAATGGATGAAATACAGGGGAGTTCTGAAGTAACTACTCCCTTGGTTGCCAACAAAACCTGCCGGACAACCCTGGGCATTTGACAAGTTATGCACTTACGGGGAATTACCTGCCAAAAGATCCCTGGGCTCTTCCAAATCAGGGGAATTGGCATCATCCAGGATTCTCCAACCCCCTTCCCCCTGAGATCCCCCTTGAATCAAAGGGAGCCAGGAAGAAAATTTGCTGCATAGTAGTGGTCAATTAAACGCCTCCAGGATTGGTCTTGGTGAAGGTTCAGCTGCAACACAAGGGTCTTGGCCAGCATGAAAAGTAGCAATAGAAACTGAATTAATTGGGGCCCTCATCGCAGACAGCTCCAAGTGTCCCTTACCCACAATTCCAAGACCAGGGGAGGCACTCGAATAGCTGAGTCAGGAGCAAGGACTTCCTGACAATAAATACCTGCATGTATCCACCCTGTATCCTAGACTAATGTTCCACTGGGTGTTCAGCCATATCTTCAAAGCAGCTTCGAAGCCACTCAACTCACTTGCATTTACGCTAACATGTTTGCTGACATTTGGGCCTGCTGCAACGCCCACATATGAATTAGTATTGGATGCCATCACTACCACAGTCTCCCTGCTTTCATCTTCACTTGTCCCTCCAACTGTTTGGGCCCCCATGACCCTCTGACTTCGAGTCACCCAATCAATGGTAGGCTGCCTTGACGGCTTACAGGGCCCCACAGCCTTTATACCCATGTGGCTAGCTGTGGCGCCTCCTTTTTTACCGCCTTTCGTATACAAAGTTTTGCCACCATGGCCGGCTAAGCCAGTCAAGCCACTCCGCTATACTTTTCCTACTGCACACTACACAGAAATTGTGCAGAGACTGCAGATGATAACGCAGCCTCCTGAGAAATACATATTTTTTTTAAACTTTATTTTCTGTCCTTTCCTTTCTTCCTTTGGCAGTGAGGGCATTAAATGTGGGTCAGAGATCTCAAAGTGTTCTCAATTACGGACCTACATGCTTCGGGTAAGTATGTCACTTCTGCCCGTTACTTGCTTAAAGACCCTCTGGCCTCCCAGTGCACCACTGAAATGCACACTGAAAAGCACACTCAAAATGCTGCTATTTTGATGAGACCGCAGCTTGCTACTGGTAAACACTGTCCCAAACACTGTCATGCATTGTCCCCAGCAATGTATGATCTTACCCCCAGGAGCCACTCACCAGGAAGCACGGCCCACCAGGGACCTAAGGCACTCTCCCACCTTCTCTCACAACCACCCAGGTAGGTCTGATTCTAGTACACCGGCTCTGTAGCATGTAATGCAAAAGCAGAGAGGTGTCTCCCAACAGGTGCTGTGCATTCACTGGCACTGCAGACTGGCAAGCACAGTGTTTTTGCATTGGGGTGCAGTCTGCACTCACCGCCTGCAAAACAAGCTCAGCACGCCTGCCTACCTGCCTCAAACCGCATCGGGCCGCTATGTCGGGCATTTTCAACTGCTTTCAACTGCTTCACCACTCAGGCATCCAGTCAAGGCGCTATTTTGCACCTCAGCACCACACTGACCCAGCTCTGGGTCGTTGTTTCGTTGTTGCCGAGCCACTTCTCCTCCAGCTTTCCTTCACTATGGCTCCTATCTCAGGCTTACAATAGAGAGGACGTAATACCCTGGAGGAGTGCTGGAGGAGTCAACCCGCACTGCACTGCACCACAAGATTCACTAGCAGCCGCTTCCGACGCCCATCATATCCCATATTCATACAGATTTGACTTTCCAGTCTGTCAAGTACCGGGACTATGAAGATTATGAAGAATGCAGTATTTAAAACAATAATTGTTACTCTCGACTCCTCGTTACTTTTAAGGAGTATGCCTGGTTCACTAACCTGACATCTCTGTGCTCTTTCTTCTTGCGACCCAGACCATTATCTCACACTGGATCTTCTCTCTTTCTCTGTTTGGCACAACCGGCATTGACCAGGGTCGGACTGGGACAAGAAATAGGCCCGGACACCAAAATAAAAGTGGCCGACCCCTCGTCTCAAGAAAGTGGCCCACCTCTCGCCTCTGAAAAGTGGCCCACCTCGCACCTCATAAAAGTGGCCCTCAAACCATCATCCATGAATTGTGTCAATTCACAACTTAACAGAAAATGCTACTTATGGAGGGTTCATGTGTCTGTTACATTACAACACAACTCATAAAATAACATAACTTTGCATAGTTTTGTGACGGGGTCCACAGCTACAAGGCGCAGGAGTGACATGAACCTACCACCCCCACTGCGGTTTTGAGACCTGCTGCAAGTCGATGCTTATATAGGGTTCCGAACCCCAGCATGAAAGGAGGGTTAGGGTGACGATGGTTGGATAGGAAGTGGGGGAAGTAGGAAAACCAGAATGAGGTTTAGGGAGATGTTGTATAGCATTGTTCCTAAGTACACTACGAAAAATATGGTTATGATTTCACTAATGTGATATACATTTCAAACAAAAATGAACCACCATATATATCATTAAAATCTCTATTCATATTGTTATTTTAGTCTTACTCACGGTTCCCTCATGGGCTGTGGCCAGGTCAGAAAACGTCCATGGCCGGAGTGCTGATCTTTGAAAGATGCTGTCTGCTCTTAGTCGCTTTGAAGATAGCTGCGGTATACTCCTTTCTCCCTTTTGTAAGGGTTGGGGCAAAAAAGGGGGGCCTCCAGATTTCTGCCACAAAATTTATGCCGTGCCTGGTCCTGTAGCAGGGGAAGAATTCCGCCTGCTTGCCCTTCTGTAGCACCATTGTTTAAACTGGTGTTCATTCGCTGATCCTTGCTCTGTTCCGTCATGCTATAGGCTGGTGAGCAGAGCACCCCGCTGTCGGAAGGGCTGGGGAAGTGTCGGTGCTCCGGCTGTCTTGATCCTCACGGATGCTTAACAGAAAAACTGTTGCCTCACCTCTCTCCGTGTGTGAAAGCAGTCCTTTGGTGCCTGCAAAATGCGGCTTTCAGGTGTTGCAGGCCAGCAATTTAAACAATTACTTTTTCCATGTATTGGAGTGTTCGTCCCAGGGGGCCGCGGGAATCTGCTTACATACATTTTGACAAGTGCTATTTCAAAAGCCGCTTGTCAGTCAGCTAATTTCATTTCTTGTAGCCGCCTGCCTTTGCCTTCCCAAGCACACAGTTGATCCCTTGTCACGCTGACCCAGCTTAATTTGTTCTGGGAAGCTGCGGATGTGCTGGAAGGGCTGGGGCACTGACGGTCGCCCACCCAGTGGCACTCGCTGTGTTTTGTTACACACGGGCACGGACCATTCTTCCGATTCCCCCAGGGCCGCCTTGTGTGAGGCCCTGGCCACTGCTGACACTGCATCATTTCTGCTGTATTGGATGGGCTGGGGAAGTGTCAGTCTGTCAATGCCGCTCCTAAAGCTCGGTTCCTCACGAGAGCAGTATGTTCTTAGTTCTTTCTTTTTCTTCCCATGGGCCGCCTGTACCTGAATGAGCTGGAAGGTGAGCGCAGGCTTGCCCAGGCTGCTGCCTCCTACAATCACTAGCCGGTACATTGCCTACACTGAGCAGTCATTCCAGCCCGCATGGGGGTGAAGGGTTGGGGGACCAGAGGCAGGCCTGGTTTTTCCGCAGGGGCAAATGAAGAGGTCCCAGGGCCACGGCAGGCCCGGGGCTGCGTCTGCCTGCTCCTCCTGGTGCTGGCTCTCCGGTTTTTGGCATCCGAGGCTTGGACTGGTCCACTTCCGTGCACCTTCAGTTCTGCTTATAGGCAGCACTGGCTCTTCCTTTCCTTAGCGCATTGTGCTGCCGCCGTCTTTGGCTTTTGCCTGCTGTGCTGATGTCATCCGGGTTGGGACAAAGTCACTGCCTTCCCAGCGCGGCATCCAATGTTTAGCTTCCAGTGGGCCAAGGAACGCGCCTGGCTCTCCATTTCCTTCCTGCAGGGCCGCTTTTAGTTTCCGTATCGGAGGCTGCCGTGCTGAGTCTGAGTCAGGTAAGTATGGGGGTATCACGCCTGCGGCCCCTCTGGGGCTTCGTTGACACCCTCGTGTGCCGGGGGTTAAATGTTTCATTGCTGCTGCCGCCTGCAGTCATTGTTTGCTCCCTCTCGTTGTTGGTCCATGTCGTCCTGCTTTTTGCATTCTGCTGAGGTGTCGGAGGGGTTGGACAGAGTCACTCCTCTGCTGCACGGCATCGGTTTGCTATCCTGCTTCGTGCGAGCGGGAACAGCCCTGGATGTTTCCGGATCTTTCCAGCAATACCACTTTTCTAGTAACATAAATCACTGCCTCTCCTGCCGCCCCCCCCATTGTTGTCACTCTCTCTCCATGTTTTCATTGCTCTTTCAACCTCTGCAGCCCCATTTTTATTGGGCCAGCGCTGGCGGTCCCCAGGCACAACAAGTTGCTTTGAACTTTGCAAAGAAGTGCAACAAATTTGCTGCTTCCTGCAAAGTTGAAAGCAACATAATGTGTGCGCTGGCGCCGCCACTGTGCTGTGGTCCCAGCCAGGCCCAGCCCAGCCCTGCATGCAGCCTCCTGGCTCCTGCTGCTGTCGTTACTCTGCTGTGGGTGCTTTTTGGCTTCTTTTTTTTTCTTCCTCACACTGGCCTAGCATGGGCAGAAACCGGCCCCCAGGCAGGGACTGACCCATATCGTATCGGCCACGGGCCGATTGGCCGAGGGGCCAATCCACCCCTGGCATTGACTCACAGCAGGGTTTGCCAGTCCATATCTTAAATGGGGCCCACACTCTTCTTTCACTGTGCAGGGCATTTTGTGTTTGGCCTAACAGTGCTTCGGCGTCTCAAACTCTTCCCGAGGGCTTGCTGGTTAGGTGTGTTGACTTCTCGCTGCTACGCTCTTGTTCAGGTTTTTCTCCAGCTCTTGTGGCTCCAAGCCGGCTGCGCAGACCTTGCCTGCAGCTGCATGGTATTCCTCCCGTGTTCCAGCTCCCTGGAGTGTCAGAAAGCCTATCCTGCTGCTTTCCGTTGTTGCCCCGTCTCACCAGAGCTTTCCTGGACATGCTCCTTTTCAGGGACCCGTCTTGTCTCTTCCTGCTTCTTTTCGGTTCAGCTACATGCCGACTGCTGCACTCCGAGACCCTACTGAGAGAAAGTCTCTCTCTTGGTTCTCCAGTGTTGGTTTTAAATGGAGCTTGACCAATTGCATGAGAGAAACAACTAGGCCAAGCACTTTGGATTTCTCTGGTGCGCTTTATGACTCAGGCCTATTCTTCGTTGCAGTATTACCATCCGTCCAGAATGCAATAGAGTTCTTCTTCGTCATGATAATTGGAATAAGGTCTTAAACTCTCTGTATGACAACAACACATAGAGTACTGGGGAACAGTGTCAAGGGGGTCAGGGTCTGGTGGGTATGGGGAATACCATGTTCTCTGCTGGTAGTCATCCTTAATCCCATAGGGGGAATCCCTCCGCATGTGATCCTCCCCCATTTCACCACCCTCGGGGGGCTTTTGGACTGCGGCCACACCACCCTGGCCACATGAGAAAGGGATCTCCCTAAGGGAATAGGGACGACATCGGCAGATTCATCGCAATAGTTATCTTTATGCAAAGCCCTGCCAGGACAGTATGCTCTCACAATGCCTGGCATGAATCATTCTGATCCAGGATTCTTGGTGCCTGCAATTAAGTCAGCAAGCACAGGATCCTCAGAGGTTCCTCCTAGGTCACTCCAAACTCTCACTGAGCAGAGAGGCCAAGAAACAGTTGCTATGTCCAGGGTCTGGGTAGCCCAAATAGACCCAGAAGGATTCAAGCATCGCATGTCCTGGCTCACTCAGATGATTCTCTGTTTCCTCTACGTTGAAAACCTTACATACCAATTTGTGAGTAACACTCTTTGGGTCAGTGCTCTCTCTCTCTCTCCTCAGAAATGTCATGGGAAATTCCCCAATCCAGAGGCAATATAGCGCAACTGGGTGGAGCACAGAATTGTCACTACATGGCTGTCCCTAGGTCAGTGACCATAGGAACCCTTTGAGGCCGAGGTCTCAAGGTGCTCTAAGGGCAGGGACCCCTTGCCAACAGGCATAGACTTCTCCTCCCCTTTCACCTCATCAATTGCTTGGGTGCCTCCCTGTCACTGGACACCCTGTGTGTACAGATCTGTCAGGGCAGGCTGCTCCCTCAGTACCTAGCGAAGGTCAGTCTGATCTGGCTCTACAGGCAAAGCCACAGGGGTGATGTTTCAGGGGCTAGGGCCAGATCAGTTTTCTCTACTGTAAGTGTAAGAAGTTCTGAAAGGGCTGGTTCTAATTCCTCAGGCCTCTGTGTCTTGTGACCCAAATGCAGGGTCGCCCTGCCTTTCAATATTCCCAACCTGTAGGCATGTGAAATCAAGGGCCACATATTTCAGGTGTGCTTTCAGGTGCTAGAGCCAGACCAGTTTTCTCTACTCTAGGTGTAAGATGTTCTGAAAGCACTAGTTCCAATTCCTCAGGAGTATGAATCCCAGGGGCCTCTGTGCATTGTGCATTGTGATCCAAATGCAGGGTCTCCCTGCCTTTCAATATTCCCAACCTGTAGGCATGTGAAATCAAGGGCCACATATTTCAGGTGTGCTTTCAGGTGCTAGAGCCAGACCAGTTTTCTCTACTCTAGGTGTAAGATGTTCTGAAAGCACTAGTTCCAATTCCTCAGGAGTAGGAATCTCAGGGGCCTCTGTGCATTGTGCATTGTGATCCAAATGCAGGGTCTCCCTGCCTTTCAATATTCCCAACCTGTAGGCATGTGAAATCAAGGGCCACATATTTCAGGTGTGCTTTCAGGTGTTAGAGCCAGACCAGTTTTCTCTACTCTAGTTGTAAGATGTTCTGAAAGCACTAGTTCAAATTCCTCAGGAGTAGGAATCTCAGGGGCCACTGTGCATTGTGCATTGTGATCCAAATGCAGGGTCTCCCTGCCTTTCAATATTCCCAACCTGTAGGCATGTGAAATCAAGGGCCACATATTTGAGGTGTGCATACAAAAGAATGTTTGGTCTGGGCCTCTTTTGTCCTGGAGAACAGAAAATTCATAGGTGCCCTTCTTCAAAGAAAGTATGCACATCTGGTCCTGCTCTGTGTTCCCTCTCTAGGGAGTAGGCAACACAGAGGTTGCTGTCCCTTCTCCCTCCGGAAAGGAAGATACAGTGGACCGTGTGCCAGCCCATATTGCTGCAGGGTCTCCCTGCCTCTTAACCTTCTTGGTTTGGTGGAGGACACAGCTCCCAGACTTAGGGCCTAACCCCTCAGACCTACCATGAGGTTTGCAAACCACTGCCTAGGCCTCAGGATCAGCAGCATGTTGCCCAGAATGCAAATTACCAATGGACGAGAAACATACCGCATGCTAACTCTCTTGTGGCAATTACCCGTCGCTCTCCTGGAATATCCTCTGGGTGTGTCACTGGCCCATCCCATGGAAAAAGGCAAGGACTAACCCTTCCTGCCCCTGAGACTCCTCTAAAGTGGTTCCTGAACATTCCACTGTCACGCCTCTCCCTTGCGTCCACTACCCTCCTGCCCCCACCTACACACAGCAATTCCCCCCACCACCACCCACACGGCCATCAGCACCTATGCAGAGAAGATGTGGGTGCTTCAGTCTTGTTAAGATGTACCAAAAAAAGGAATGATTCTTAGTTACCCACATAGCCACTCCTGTCAGTGGAAGCCGCTTTTCAGCGTTGCTTATGTAATGTAACCAGTGCTCAAAGAGGATATGTGCTACTAGGGGCAGCTTCACAGATAACTAAGATTAGTTTCCTTTTTTGCTAATTAAAAAAAAACCTGCAGCATGTTGTCATTGGGTGTGCTAAAGGTCATATAAGAAATATGGTGTGCCAACCGTGAGCACTGCCAACTGCATTAATGAACCCTTGCTGTGCTCAGGCCCTTAATTTGTGCACCGTGCCATGTCTGGCAAGGATCCGCCTGCCGCTGCTTGTTACATCGCTTTATTACATCAGGCCAAGATGGGTTGGAATGCCTCATTTTTCATACCTGTAAGTTGAGTCTACTTGTACTATGTTTTCTGTCTTTATTGAAGGGGCCACATAATGGAGTAAATAATTTGGTCCCACACATCATTAACATTCACTCCCTATTACACTAATTAGTATCTTCAAGAAAGACTTGGATGGAAAAAGAATTACCTGATTTTGCAATTGTTCAGACCTATGGCAAATGCATCAAGTAAACACTGAATCCAATGCTGATATCAAATGGATTGAATAATGAAGCCCAAAATATAACACCTTGGAGAGCATGTGTTATAGTTACAACACCATGGAGTCTAGTAAGACTATGTGAACATCCTACTTCATTAGTTCTGCACATTTGCAATCGTGTCATTGATGCGGCTGATGGTGTGTTTTCTGAATCAACTGTTCAGATGTTTTCAATTCTGGATGTGTACAGGAGAGCAGTTAATGCCAGAGAAAGTAAAAATACACCACACCAAATGATTGCTGCTGGAACGTGCTGGAATAAAAAAAATAGAAACTGTCTCGCGCTCTGAAACACCTGTGTACGACCACGATACAAATACAATATCAATTCAATTAGCTGGGAATATATCTCTGAGTCGTGTTGTGTAAGAACACGCTTGGCAGACACGTCACCTAAAAATCACATATGCTTCAGGGTTTGGCAAACTTTGGTGGGCAATTACACTTGCACCAGGGACTGGAGTGCTCCAACAGTTCTCATGTTTGCAGCTCCCATTTAAAAGATAAACGCGAATAAATGCAAGGGTTATAGTCTGCCCTGTTTGAAAGTGGCGTTCTATGAATGACTGGGGTTGTAAAACCGCATGAGTAGGACTCAAGCTAAGAACAGTACAAGCACAAATGCTAATAGCGTCTCATACTATTTCAGTCAGTTACCAGCTGGCAGACAGTAGGGCTATGGCCCAACAGCAAAGGTTTTTCGTGGGGCAGTATGGGCCCAGGGTAGTATGTGATTGGCAACTGATGTGAGGACTGTCGAAGAGGTTGTGTGGATTCATGCCATTCTCCTGCATGATGTTGGATGATATGGTACTGTAAAGATGTGGTGCCCAACTTGGAGGCAGCCCTTCCTTGACACACATTTTTCTTGCACAGAGTTCATGTAGTGAGATGCTGTTGCTCCTTGCCCTGTATAGAGAAATTCCACACTCACGATTTTCATGGAATGTGAAGACATGTCCTACGTAGGTGGCCATGAAGGTGTTGGTGCTGTTGCAACTCGTTGACATTTTGCCCTTTCATATCTGCCAGGTTGTGTTTGAAAGAACCTTTCAAAAGAGGAAGAGTGGACCAGTCTTCCACTCCTGTTTCTGTAACTGTGGAATGTGTTGTTTTCACTTGTTTCCTGAATCAGGTGTTGCAGGCTAGACTTGTATATAAACCTCTACTTTGCTCATCATCTTCATTATTCACAGACTCCTCAATGTTGGTGATGGATGCCAGAAACATCATATAGTCGAATCCTCTACACCGTGGGCCCGATTAATGGAATATGCTGCAGGGAGAAAAATGAGACTTGCGAACGAAATTGTGCGCTAATCCCTGTCAGTGGATTCATGGAAAGCAATGTGCGGGGCTTACCCAGGACTTGCGAAGTATCTGCGCCGTTCCACGATGCCACTGCAACTCAACAAATGCCTTGCGTGAGACTCCAAGAGGAGGGTGGGCTGGGCCTGCGCAGCCACCTAAAAAGGGGGAGGAACATGCAGAATGAGGAAGAACAATCGAAAATGTGGGCATTACGAGGGATGTTCCACTGTCAAACAATTGCACCGCCCATACATGCGCAAAACAAATGTATTCATGGAATTGTACAGAGAACGCGAGTCGCAAAATAGCATGCGCAAATCCCGAAAAACCTACGCCACGTGATAGCAGGTGTAAATGTCAATGCGCACACTAAGAAATGCATAAAAAGCATGCACCCACAACAAACGTATGGATACATCCACGACAATACCATTTGTTGCAGCAATCATCCAGGGACACCGCAGGAGGAGGGCCTGATGACCAGGTCTATGGCAGGTATTGGTTACCCCATACCATCCTAGACCTGGTCAGGGAGTGGGAAGATGACCTCACATCACCCACCATGTGCTCCCAAGCCACTTGGGCAGGACAAAGACTGATATGTAGTGGACATTTCTCTTCTGTGAAAGGATGGTGACCTAAAGACTCTGGTTGAGACTCTAACCCGGGATATAGGCCAGTAGTAGAGAAACTCCAAGAACCCTCCTTGTTTTAGCATATTAAGTAGCTTTGGGTTTTCACCCTAAATTACGAGGGTAATCCAGACGTGAACCCTTGCTCACTGTTCTTAGAAAGGCACAGCTCCACCTCACTGACGAGGCCCAACCAGGCTGAAACACATGTCTGGGGTTGCTGTTGGTACTCTTGTTCAGAAGAGAATTGCCAGGCATTTCGGTTCTGGACTGCTCTTGGGCAGGACAAACACTGATATGTAGTGTACATTTCTCTTCTGTGAAAGGATGGTGAGCTAAAGACTCTGGTTGAGACTATAACCTTATATATAGGGTGGTAGTAGAGAAACTCCCAGAACCCCCCTTGTTTTTGCTCTCAAGCACTGAGCCCCTTGCAAAAGGGGCTCACTGCTCTGCATTTTTTGGCCACTGGGTCATTCCAGCGGGCCACCGCCATAGTAGGTGGCATCTCCCAGGCCGCACAGTCTCGCTGCTTACACCAGGTGTTGGCAAACATACCTGAATGTCCTTCTGTACACCAGCATATCTATATGCCCAGAACACTGGAAGAAAGGCAAACAGTGGTCCAGCATTTTTATGGGGTGGTGCACTTTCCAGTTGCACCCATGTTGCTCTACGTCAACCTAGAGCAACAGAGCACATCTACTGCAACCGGAAACATTGGCACTACATCAATGTTCAGGTTGTGTGTGATGCCAAGGGCATAATTACTGAAGTGTATGCCAACGTTCCTGGCAGCACATTTGATAGTTACATCTTCAGGATATCCCCACTACACTGGGTCCTGGAAACTGGGAAGCATGGCTACACATGACTCATTGGTAAGTATGAATTGCCGCGCACCTGCATGCATGTTGCTCACAGACCAATAGACACTTCCAACAAATACAATGACAACCATTCTCACATCTACAGGGCAGAGTGCCTACCCTCTGAGCACATACATGATGATACCCATACGCAACCACAACACACCTGCCGATGTAAAGTACAACACTGCCCATATTGCGACTCGGGGCATAGTGGAATGCACATTGGGTGTGCTCAATTCACGTTTCTGCTCCCTTGACCACTCTGGTGGTGTGTTGCTGTATACACCACCAGTAGTGTGCAGGATCATTGTGGCAGCATATGACCGGCACACTGTTGCAACATGGCGTGGTGTCCCGGTGGACATGGTGGTGGCACACCATCCACACCCACTGCACACCGCTTGCGTATGGCTGGGCAAAGGGCACGTGGAGAGGCTGCACATACCCATTTTGTGCAATCTTTTTTTTCACCTAAAATCCTTCCCCTGTGGAGTGCACACGATCCTGCAAAATTCCAGGTGGCCAATCCACTGTTCCCAAAAAAACACCCTGAGAAAGTACCCTTGGAAGTGCAAATGTGTGTGCATCCCTTAGAACTGAAAAGATACTGCGCATGCGCGAGCCGCGCATGAAGAACTAATCGCGTCGGCTCCCGGTGGCCGCGATAAAATATCCTGCATTTACTCCGCTCTGGGAATTCGCCCGACCTCCCGAAGCAGCACAGCAGTGGCGGACCCATCCAGGCACTGCCTGCTACAGCCTCGAACATAATCGGACCGGGGAGCGCGACAGACGTCCCTGTGTCCGCCAGTGTGAGACTCGCCGCCATTGCTGGGCGGTTGACGGCGGCTTCTTCGCCCCTCCCCCCATGGGCTGCGGCGGCCACTGAGGCCCTCGGGGAACGAGCGAGCCGAAGGCGCCTGCTCGCGGCATCGCTCCAGCTCCTCCTGACTGCCGCCCGAGGCCCCTCCACCCTGCTGAGTTCCCTGCTTGAGGCGGCTGTCGAGTGCCCGAACCGCGGACACGGCCGCTGCCGACACTCGGCGTTGAAGCTGCGGCGACCCTGGACACCGGCACTGCACGGGGCACCTGGACATTGACAGCGGGGGATATCTACGCTGTGCTACCTGACCCGGCGGCGCAAACGGAGGCGAGCAGCGCGCCGGGGGCTCGGGGCCTTTCCGCCCCTCCTCCCCCTCTCCCCCCATCTGCGGGACTGTGACGCCTGGGGTTGAGCCGCAACAAGAAAACTGGCAACGCGGTGTTGCGCTCCCCCATCATCATCAACGAGGTAAGGGCAAACCCCCCCTTCCCTCCCCCAGCCGGCGGACAACGGGATACTGACCCGCATTAAGGAGACGCCTCACCCCGCCTAAAAGTGAACTCAGAGGTCCACCTGTGGGGGGCACAGAGCTGAGGGGACTAGGGACGCTCTCCTCCCCCATCACCACTTGGACCCAGACAACACCTGCAGCACCCTCCACAAACGATCTGGGGCCCAGAGAACAGGCAACAAGTTGGCAACTGTGGGCAGTGACCCTGGGAGGGACGGAGACCCCCGATGTAATGACCACAACTTCACAAGCATAAGGAGCTGGGCGGATACTCCACTGGGGGGAGACTGCCCTGTGTGAGACCACGCATTGGGGCAAACCCCAAAATTCACCGGACCAACCCTGACCAGGGACCCTTGGAACCGCCAACGACAAGGGAACTACCCCACAATTAACACAATTAACAGCCTCCAGGGGCAGCACAAGGTGGCGCGCACAGCGGAGAGCCGCGGCTACCGCCTTCCACACGCCACTCATGAAAAGAACATAATACGGACCCTGGGTGGGCGTATATGCGGATGCCATCTCTGTGGGCCCACGACCCTCCAATAGACACAACGGGCCAACCATAGCAGGGGTCTGCTCCCAGCGGCCAAGCAATCCCGCCGGCACTCCTGAATAGGGACACAATAGTGAAAGACCGTCGCCCGACTAACCCACCCCAATTCAGACTTCACAACAACCCCCTGGGGGGCACCAATACGACCCATCCGGACTTGCCGCCTCACACAAATACCCGACTCCGCCATGGGCAAAGATAAGGCTAAGAGGCAAACCCTACAAAGCAAAATGGACCTCTATACCGTGGAAGCCCCCCCCCGCCTGGAAATGCAAACCCCAGCGGAAGCGGATAGCGGGGAAGCAGCTCAGGACCCCCAACTCTCCCTGAGGGTCTTAATGAAGGCAACTGGGGACTCGAGAACATCGCTGGAACTCAAAATTGGGGGAGTCTGCACGGAAGTATCTCTCCTACGTCAGGATCTCCGCAATCTATCGTCCAGGGTAGGAGAAGCGGAGCAAAGAGTTTCGGACACAGAAGATAACGTCCGCCAGTTGGAACAACAACTCGCCATAATTGCCCAGAAGGTTAACCAACTAGAATACCGAGCTGAAGACAGTGAGGGCAGGGCACGACGCAATAACCTCAGGATTCTTGGGATCCCAGAGAAAGAGGAGGGCCCCAGTGTCAAACTCTTCCTAGAAGACTGGCTGACCCACATCTTTGCCCCCAAGAAACTGTCGAAATTCTTCTCTATCGAAAGAGCACATAGGGTACCCACTGGGCGACCTACCCCAGGAGCCCCGCCCAGAACTATAATTGCACGCCTCCTGAACTACCGAGACCGAGATGCCATCCTCCAGATGGCACGGGCCTCCGGCCCAATCACATACAACGGCTATAAAGTAGGGCTCTATCCGGACTACACTAAAGAGGTCCAGCGGGCCCGCCAGTCGTTTGACTCAGTTAAGAAAAAGCTTCACTCTCTATCAATTAAGTTCACCCTCTTCTTCCCGGCGTTGCTCAAGGTCCACCACGAGGGAACGACGCACCTATTCCACAACCCCAAAGAAGCATGGGACTGGCTCGAAACACAGATCCTTAATGGGCCGGCGGCCCGACGCTCGCCCTCTGGGCCGCCCGCTCACAAACCCGGGCCCGGGCAGGACTCGCCGTCTCTACTCCGATTGGCCCCGAAACAGAAGCACCAAGGCGCCCCTCCAGGAATACCACTGAGAACGGATGAGGCCTGGGCATCACAGTACTGAGGTCACCAAGAGACACCATGGAAACTACACCACGCGGCCACCACCACCTTGACACCGCAGTTTCAAGCACAGTCAGGGCGACTCCACTGGAGCTACCACCCTAGGTCGGGTCATTCCGACGAAGTTTAAGTTCACCAAGTTATATGTTCGATGTTTGGGCGACAGGTGCTCCCAGTTGGAAGGGAAGTGCAGGGTGGGGGGAGTTTTGGGGATTTGAAGAAGCAAAATCACGAGAAAAGAAAGCTGGAAACCGACGAAAGCAGGCAGGTCAGACAAACACTACTTTGGGCCAGGATCAGGGACGCAGGTATCTGCCAGTCTTCAGGCACTCCGGTGCGAGGCGGCCGCTGGGGGTCCCCCCCACCCCGAGAAGAAAACGACGTACGCCCCCGGGGGAAAAATGCAACGGCCACTAATCCTCTCAGATACCCCAACAAATAGACTCACCCTGACAGGATGAACTCCAACAAAGTGACGATACTGTCCTGGAACGTCAATGGCCTTGGCTCCAGCATAAAGCGAAGACTGGTGCTCCAGTACCTAAACCGACACTCGCCAGACATTGCCCTCTTAAATGAAACGCATCTGACAGGCACAAACACCATCCTTTTCAAAAGATCCAATACTCGAAGGTCTACCATGCCGGATTCACGAAAGGGGCTAGGGGCACAATGATACTCGTCCACAAGAGAGTTCCTCTCCAGGTTAGGAAGATCAGGACGGACCCCCGGGGCCGCTATGTGCTGATGCTGGCGGACATCTGGGGTGAGAGATGGGGCCTGGCAGCGCTCTATGCCCCCCCCACGCTGACGAAGGAACTGCTCGCCGAATTACAGAACTTACTTCTGGAGGAGGAGGCGGATGTGTGGGTGCTCGGAGGGGACTTTAACGAAGTAATGGACATCACAATCGACAGAACCTATAGGAGAGCTGGAACACGTCCCACCTTTACGCCGCTCACCACGTTCGCGGAAACCTCAGGAATGGTGGACACCTGGCGCACACTCCATGGCGACGAGGCAGGGTTCTCCTTCTATTCAGGGGTCCACAAATCATTCTCCAGGATCGACTACGCCTTCATCCCCAGCAACATAACCCACAGGCTCCTCGATGCTGTATTCCTCGCAAGAGGGATTTCGGACCACTCCCCGCTTCTTTTAACCCTCAAGAACTCTTCCTGCCGCCCGGACCGTAATTGGCACCTAAATACATACCATCTCCGTCTTCCCGAAATTGCAGAAGAGCTAGAGAAGACGACAGCGGAATATTTCAAACTCAATGAGGGCTCGGTGGACTGCCCGATTTCGATCTGGGAGGCATACAAAACAGTCCTACGAGGGGAGGTTATTTCCACGGTCTCCGCCTACCAACAACGCCAAGTCCAGAAGGTCAGGGATGCAGAAACACGCGTCCTGGAGTGTGAGCGACAAACCCTTATACAGAACACCCAAGAAGCAAAGGAGGCAATGCTCACGGCGCAAGACGCCCTCAGTAACCTGTCCCTAGACAATGCACGAACTGCTCACCAGTTAGTCCGAAGCCAAATATATGAAAGGGGCGACAAAGCGAACAAGACACTGGCCTGGTTGGAGAGACGCGTGCAGAGCAGGGGACACGTTAGGGCAATCAGATCCCCGGGTGGGACATTATTGACGGAAGATTTAGATATCGTTGAGGCATTCGCCACCTATTACAAAAATCTTTACACCCCACCCACGGGGAACCCATCAGTTGAACCCTCCCGATACCTCGACCACATCGAGATCCCGACACTCCCGCAGCACCAATCAGACCTCCTGAATGCTGACATTACTGACACCGAGGTGCAAGATGCACTGGCACAACTCCAGCCCGGGAAAACTCCGGGCCCTAATGGATTCCCAACAGAAACGTGGAAGTGCCTTGGTAGCATGCTACCCACCCACATGCACTGCATGTTTCTACGCAGCAGGGAACTAGGAGCACTTCCCCCAGACCTCAGGAAGGCATGCATAGTGGTCATACATAAGCCTGGGAAACCCCCGGAGGAATGCGCCTCCTATCGCCCGATATCCTTGATTAATGGCGAAGCGAAGGTCCTCGCCAAAACACTCGCCAACAGACTACTGCAAGTGATTGAGACCCTAATCCACCCGGACCAATGTGGTTTTATGCCCAATAAGTCAACCCGGATGAACTTGCGCAGGGTCCAATTGGCGCTATCCAGGGCAAAGGAGATACCGGCCCCACTCGCCCTCCTGGCGGTGGACTTCGAAAAGGCGTTTGACTCTGTGGGGTGGGATGCCTTGTGGGAGATCATGGCCAGGATGAACTTGGGGCAGACATTTATATCCTGGGTAAAACTGTTATATGCATCCCCGGAGGCCACAGTGAGGGTGAACGGCAGGTCCTCCAAACCATTCCCCCTGGGTCGGGGCACGAGACAGGGGTGCCCGCTGTCTCCACTCCTCTTCCTCCTGGCCATCGAGCCACTAGCGATTGAGCTTAGAGCTAACACCAATTGGAACGGTTTCGTCTGGCCGGGAGGGGGGGAAGACCGCCTTTCGCTCTATGCGGACGACCTGCTCATATACCTTAGTAACCCAAGTATCTCGTGCCCGGTGGTCTCCCGCATACTCAGGGAATATCATTCCTTTGCAGGCCTAAAGGTTAATGAGGCCAAAACCATTTTCTTCCCGATTCAGGGTGGCGAGCCTGCGATCCCGGTGACCTGCCCATATCACGCCTCTATCAGGGAATTCAAATACCTGGGTATACGGCTCGACCCGACGCTCGATGGGTTCCCCCGACTTAATATACAACCAGTAATAGAGCGGTTCATTAGAGACATCCCCCACTGGCAATCTCTCCCCCTGCCGCTAATGGGCCGGGCCGCACTATTCAAAATGATGACCCTTCCCAGACTGTTGTATGTCCTCCAGAACGCCCCATTCCCCATCCCCCGAGAAACCTTCGCACTCATCGACAAGAATCTGCGCACACTGCTATGGGGAGGGAAACAATCCAGGATTGCCCTTGACACGCTCCAGAGATCGGTGTGCGAGGGAGGCATCGGGTTACCTTGTATACGCACCTATTACTTGGCCACACAGATAGGAGTAGTGAATGACTGGATGCACGCAGACCCCACACAGCCACACAACCGTATAGAGCTGGAGACCATGTCCCCACTAACACTGCTCCAAGTCCTCTACGCCACCCGCGACCAACTCCCGGTGCTGCCCAAAATGTCCCACCACATCCGGCGAGCCTGGCGGGCCGCACACAAGCTAATCGGCTGGGAAGGCCAGCCAACACTGTCGCAACCCATATGGCACAATGCGCTCCTCCCGGAACTGGTAAAAATGGGCTCCTTCGGTCACTGGCTGACCAAAGGAATACACACATTAGCACAAGTAAAACAGGAGGGCCGCCTCTTGAGCTTTGAGTCCACGCGCGAACAATTCGACCTGGCACCCATGGACCGGTTTCGGCATGCGCAACTGTCCCACGCAATCCGCGCCCAATTCCCCGACACGACGGTCCTACCCCCTTGCTCTCCCATCGAGACCAATATTCTCCCGCAGTACATCTCTTCTAGGGTCACTTCCACTCTCTATCAGGCCCTTAGCTCATTCGGGGCTCCACAACTCGACAGACTAAAGGCAAAGTGGGAAAGGGACCTGGGCCCCCTGGAACCTGAAGATTGGGTAGAAGCGTTAATGTCCCCCAGAGAAATTGGGATAGAATCCAAGCTTAGACTAATACAGTTGAGGATCCTACATCGTTCATATCACTCACTCACTGCAATGGCCAGATGGGGTGGAATAGAAGACGAGACATGTGTCCGATGCAAAACTGAACCCGCCACCTTCTACCATATGATATGGGACTGTCAGGTGATACAGGCCTTCTGGGTGGAATGTGTTAACACAATCTCAGCCGCTCTGGGGACACCAATTCCCAGGGACCCCAAGATGGTACTATTGGGCATTGGGGGGGAAGTAGACCTGTCCAAATATGAGAAAATGTTCTTGGCAACTGCGTTGGGGGCGGGCAAAAGACTTATAGCGGCCAATTGGGGATCGAACGAACCATTGAGCCTGAATCGATGGAGTAATGAGCTGGACAGATGCGCAACCTTAGAGCGCCGAATCTATAATGCAAGGGGCTGCCCCCGCAAATTCGGAAAAATATTGGGTAAATGGCTAGATGCTCAATAAGCTCTGTGGGTGGGGGTGCACCGGTAGTGATGCTTGCCTTGCTTGCCTGCCTGGTCCTATTGTTGTCTTTTGGTCCTCGGCCCCACGGGCCCTGTTGATATGGACGATTGCCTTCAACATGTATACTGCTGATTCATGTCTTATTCTTATACGTCTCTTATGTTCTGTTGTTTAAATTCAATAAACAGAGTTATTAAAATAAATTTTTTAAAAAAAGAACTAAAAAGACATTCCATTTTGTGTTTCCAAAAGAAACACATTGAAGAGGGAGGATACCACTACCACCATGCCTATTATTGAATTAAATCACCCGTTTGGCACCAAAAACATCCCATATGACTAACTTACATACCTGTCAAATGTGTAAGAAGGGATACTTCCTGAAACTCATCAAACATTTGTGAGCTGCAAGCCATAAATGGCCTACAAAAGTAATATGTCCACAAAATACAAGAAGCACAATGGTATATTGCTGCACACATGTCCCAGAGTGTGCATGTTTCAAACAACATGTCCCTATTGTGTGGTGTTGAAAAGCAGTGCAGTAATTATCCACATGTGACAGACTCTGGCAACATCAACACAATAAACCCCATCCCAAAAAAACAAATTACAAAAAGGTAATTGACAATTGTGACAAAGAGGGCGACACACCAGAATGGCCACATCCAGACATTCAGCAACTAATGTAGCCATTCCATAAGGATCAAGATAAATACGCATCTTACTTGTGCCCTGGTCATGCAGTCGACAGTCAAAATTCATCCCAAGAAATAGACATCATTCCCTGACGGACGAATCTGCAGACAATGAAAAAAATGAAACAGAGTGCAGCCAACACATCCGTGCACCCACAATGTCAAGACCCACGTGCCCCCCTCAATGGCATACAACACATGCAAACAACAACTCACAAGACAACTATCAACATGTGTACTAGGACACATGCAGCAACACCTGCACACTGCATGCAATTCAAACACACAAAACACACACACACACTGACAAACAACAACAACCACCACACTGCCTGACCCCCTGAATGACATGCAGCAAATGTGCATGTCACATATCCCCATTCCCAAGCTGATGGCACATATACAACACACGCATCAGTCAACATGCTGCATGAAAATGAAAAGACATCAGATATGCAGATAATTGAGCCCCCACTCCTGGAAGACAAGCAATGACATGACAAGGCATGCCACCACTAGCGTAGTAGTGGGAAAGTGCAGTGAACACAGTCATGGAAACCCATGATGCAAAGCACAAGAAGGCCAGTACACAAATACTCACCTCCTGCACTGCAGGCAGGACCATGCTTGAGGCAGCATTTCACTGAGGCCTATGTCAGACTGGAAGGCTGGCCACAGAGGCAACTGCCACGGAAGACATAAGCAGACATGACAAAGCAATGTGATACTGCAACTAAGGATAAATGCATGCAAAAGGTAGGATGTAATGGAAAAGTGCAAGATCAATGCAGACTTGATTGTGACAGCATACAATTGTTCCAATTGTGCATTCAATTGAATGCATCTGTACCATGCACCCAGCTGTGGTGCTCTTGAAGCTGCAAACACCATGGTGCAGCATGCATGGGACATGTATGTGAAATCACCAACACCGCCCAATGTAGTGTGCCGCTTCATAACAGCATCCAAAGAATTTGCATCAATGGTTCCATGGTTGGGGATCGTAACTGGGACTGCACACTATAATTGGGGAACCCTGAGCAAGAGAGGCCAAATGTGCTGTCGAACCATTACTCCACAAACATTGAAAGGGATGTGAAGTGTCATTCGGTACACATGTGCAAAGTGAAATGAGACACACACCAGCACAACCATCAACACCCGTTACAGGCCACAAACTGCTGGCTCTGCCACCCACTCCCAACCACCCGAGAAAGGCCCACACAGTTGGAACTTCCACAATTTGGAATCTAAAACCTGTGGCCCCACCAATCCATAGAAACAACACCATGCCCAGGCCTATGACCGGAACCATGTTCCCATGAAATAGTACCAGTGCCCCGCAAGACAAGTCAATCCCTAGTGGTCACACACAGTGCAAGACTCCCAGCCAAACACCACACAAGTGTCTGCAAATGCCCTTCACTTACCTGCATAGGGAACTCACCTGCTTTGCATACGATGCAACCCACCGGGAGACACATCCCCTAAATGCAATGACATGCATACTAACAACAGAAAGAAGCTGCACATACATGACAACACATGAATAGAGCATGAAAATATAATGAGACCACCCACTGCAGAAGGACCACAGGGTGCAAAAGGCTGACAGGACATAGACTGTGATCTGCCAATGAGTGCAGAGTAGCACAACAGAGAGAGTGACAGTGAGAAGGAAGGCCAAGTTAAAAACACATCAAGGAGTACACAGCCTGGATTGGAGATGGCCAATGACATGCAGTACACCACAGTAGGCGTGAGCATAGCTGAGTTCATCGAGGGAGGAAGACAGGGACATGAGTACCACTTAAAAAAACATCCTGGCATGGCAGCATGCAAAGCACATATATAGAAAACTTCCACATGCAGCAAACACAGGGAAAAATGATGCATGCTGAACATGCAAGACGGTGCTCATGCTTACCTGCTCACTGAGCCGGCATGATGTGAATCCTGCATCACCTTCACCGGGAACTGTGCCTCTGAATGATGACAGGAGGGCCAGTGAGTGGCAGAGGACATGGGGAGAATGGATGTCAAAGGGTGCAGGGTGTCTCCCACAGGCCAGCAGTCACTGCCACATTAGGGATAAATGAAACAACACGGGACAAGACATTACAACATGTATAGTTAGGTACCATTCACACAACACACATGTGTGATGATATACTGAACCCATAGTTACCTACACATGCCATCCTGAGCACCACCATGCAAGCATGCAAGTTGACCTCACTCTGAATGCTGCATGTCCACTGCTGCAAACGTCATGGCCTTGAGAGGGCAACTGCACAACTCAAGTAAAAAAACACAAGAAAATAAAAATAAACCTGGAAAGGGCAACTCAAAAATAAGCCTGTGGTCTACAAAAGAGGCATAAATAAAAAATAAATAAATAAATGTCCATCATGGATGGGGGGTACACCCAGGAGGGGGGAGGGGCAGGTTGCATGTCAACCTCCACATGGGTGGGTGTCCCAAAAGAAATCCCCTCCATTGGCCCACTGACCGCATGGCTGCAGTGGACCGGGAGGCAGAAGTGCTGGCACCCCCATCCTGCGTTGAATCTGCAGGCGAAAGTGGTGCTGGAGGCTGACCAGGCAGTTCCCTGGCCTGGTCCCTAGTGACAGTCACCTTGCGTGACACTGATAAATGCACCAGCAGACTGATGGCTGTGAGGTCACTATGCACAACCTCAAGGGTTGCGAAGAGTTCCTCCGAGATTGTCTGCCTCACTGCTAACACCTCCTTGTGAAACAATCTTCTGGTGGCTACATGTTCCTCACGGAATGAATTACTGTGGGCCAACATCTCACGCATCAAGGGATCCCTGTGTGCCCGACCCTCTACAAGCAGGGATGCCTACAGACACTGCAGATCTGCCCAAAAGCCCCTGATGTTGGCCTTCATGCACAGTCTGTGGGAGCGGCCTGTGGACCGCATGACCTGCAGCTGTTGGTCCACTTGTGTTGCTGAGGGGATCATGGAAGTGGCCATCCTATCCATGCTCTCAGACAAACTCTTAAAGGCAGCACTCTGTCGCTGTGCGGAACGCAACATCTGCTGCTCCCACTCTGTCTGCCCAGCCTGCACTTGTTCCCCACATGTGCGGGGCCTACGCCTGCGAGATGCAAGAGAGCATGGCCCTTGCTGTGATGCCCCTGTCCTTGGTTGCATGTCTGCAACACTCCCTTGGACATCTGTCCCAGGACCAGAAACCAATACATGGGAGGGTGGCCTTGCAGCTGGAACCACCACAGAAGGGCGTGCCACCACTGACTGGCCTTGTGAAGGCACCTGACCCCCTACACACTCACGGGCCCCAACCGCTCCACCCATTGGTGGACTCACCTCCGCCAGCATTGAGGACTGCACATCTGGTTCAGCATCAGAACCAAAGGAGCAGTAGAGTCTTCAGCATGGCTCAGGATGGACTGTAGGACCAGTGTGTTCTCACGGCCTGCGGCGCCACGTCTTCCACTGATGGTCTGAAGCACCACAAACTCTTCTTCATCCTCCTCCTCTTTCTCTGCATCTGGTGCATCCTCACTTGCACCTGGACAGAAAAATACATATGGAGTCATGTGCAACGTGTCTACAATAAACATGTGTATCATATTGCTGTCATGCAACAAAATGCAGGGCATGTCGCCATAAGAAATACAGCATAGACACATTATGGACAACAAGCTATCTGAGCATGGCATATGCAGACTGGCAACAAAATTCCTTGCTCAGAGCCATGCTGCCAGTGGACACATTCCCAACCAACAGGGTCATTAAGAAGCACATTATGGGCCATGGTACCGCAAACTGTTGACTAATACAGTCAAATGGGCATGGACATGTGCCTCTGTGACGTGCAATTACATCACATGGCAACAGGCAAACACACATATCCACATACAAGTCTGCATCCATCACATGCCAAACCAGTGTTCTCTTGGTACAGGGACTGAACAAAATGGGAACATGCCGTAAGTCTGGGAAAAATGAAATAGTCCCAGGTGATGTATGGCTGTAAGAGTACCACTAGGCAAGGTCTGTTAAGTGGAAAGAGTAAGTCAATGGAGTTGCATATAGGAACCAGGCACAGTGACCCACAAGAGGGAGAGGGGCATGGACCCATGGAGTGTGGGCTGAGTGTGGGAGGATAACAGGGAGCAGGCCTCATGATGATTAGCCTCAGGAGGCATTGCCATTGGGGCAGCAGGGATGTGCACAGTCTGGACATATGCACACTCACTCAGGGCACGCCATAAGGCAAGTTGGGTGTCAGCCTGGATGTTCTAAGTGGCATGGCAGCACATTAGTACATGTGTGAAAAAAGATTCAATACCCTGCACGGCATGAAGTGTAACTAGGATTTCGGACACATTCACATGTCTAGCAGAGCAGAGTAACTCACATCAAGGATGCAGCAAACAACTGTGCACGTTGTGGTGTCATGTTGCAGATGTTGGAGGGCTGTGCTTGTGGGGGATGAGTATTGTCACACTGACATGTTCAACTGAACTGATGTACAACACATGATGTATATCCACTCTTGTGTACACTGTACAGGAGTCACTCCACCACATGACATGGTTCACCCAGGGCAGTCATTCCATTGCAGCCAGATGTGCACCACAATTATACATCTCGCTGATGCATTTCTTCACATACTCAGGATGCACAATGTTAGTCACTCACCGGACGTGTCCTCATAATTTTCCAGGACTCCCACGCCTTGCACCTGCTCCAATAGTATGAACTGGCTCAAAGCCTCTTCATGCTGAGTCAGCTCCTCCTCCTCTGGTGATTCCCCTCCAGTTGTCAGAGCAAAGGCCCAGTTGGCACCCAGCTTGGACAGCTTGGGGCTGGGACAGCTGCTTCCGCAGCACTCACTTGACCCGACCCCATCTTCCTCCTCCTCAATCACCGCCTCCATCTCCCTGGATGACTCCAGAAAGCCTTCCTCCCTGGATGGCCCCCCTGTCCCTACCCCTTGGACCACAAAAAGGTTAAAATGATTACCATTAGCAAATTAATTGCAAAAAAAATAAAATAAATGAAATTAAAAGAAATGAAAATAAAACAACGTGACTCACCATCGAGTTTCCGACAGTGATTGTAATCCGTGATAGGGAGGTTACTGCCGGCATGGGAGGCCAAAGTGCACGAAGGTAGGACCCACGGGGCGGGGGTGCAGAACTTGGTTTGGAGATCGAGCCAGAGGCCAGGGCTGAGTCCAGTGTACACTGCGGTAGACTCCAGAGAAGCTGCCGGCATGAGCAGACACAGGTGAGAAAAAGAATCCATTAGCGTAAATTATGCTGACAGAGAGATATCTCGCATGACCGCATTCATGCACTGGAATGACAATTCAAAACACTTACTGGGCATTACAGGTGGGTGTACTGACCGCATGAGTAGAGAAGCGGGTAGTGCTGTCTACTATTGAAATCCTCAGCATCCTCCCTCTGCCCCCTTGAGAATTAAGTGAAATTAAGTGGAATCAACCAACGCTGATGATGTTCTGATCCCGCCTAGGAGCTTAGACAAGACGGTGCTCATAAGGGAACCCATTCGCAAAATCCTCCCGTGCCAGGTGGCGTCATGAGTGATGTCACGCTGAAGAATAGCTTGATCCTATCACAAAGGGGATGGCAGAAGGTGCCTCTAAAGCAGGAGCATGCCTTATACACGCTATTAAGGCCCTCTCTGGCCCCATTGTTTACAATGTAACAGCCAGAGTTGCAATGTTATGAATCTTCCAGTTAAAAGCATTTTTGGTGTTCAGGTAAGTATCATGCATACCAGAATAAAAAGCATCCATGGGCTCTAGTCCTCAACAGCTCTGGGCTAACTGACACACTGGCTTTGAACCCTCAGAGCATTCCATAATCCATCATACTACCGTGGCATGCATTAACACCCATCCTTTCTCATATGGCTTGAACATTAGGCACATTATCACAGGGGTCACACCATACAAGAGAAGGGCAGTGAATATAAGTGTACAGGCAAGGAAAACACAGATGAACAGTGGGTAGGAGGTGAAATGGGATCACCACAGAGAATGACACACAATCCATAAGACAAAGTATGATAGTCTAACTTGCCACCTGCGCCACTACCCTACAAATCTCTTAACCGTAATGATCACACAGAAAATACTTCTCTTTCTACAATTTGTTTTCTTTTTTGTGGACACATATTACAACCAGCCGACATGTGTTTCGACCTTTCAAGAAGGTCTTGCTCAGGGCTGTAATATACGAACGAACACACAAAAACAGTTCCCATAAAATCAGCATCAGTTTGATTGAGAAAGAAAATTACACCATTGTACAGTAATCTGAAAATGACACGTTTTCATCATCAATTTAACAATCGAAAAAATAGGAATTTTTTGAAACAACTGAAAGAAAAAAGGAAAAAGAAGAAGAGGGGTAGGGGAACAGAAAATAAACACAGTCAATATATACGTTATATGCACATTTTTTGTTCCTTGTTCATTCGCGTATTACTAATAATTGCAGCCTAATGACCAAACAGAAAAGTGCTTAACACTGTTCACTCTGCGTGATCACCACCAAAGTTTCCAAGCTCCATTTGTACCATTCTCTTGCTCTCAGCTACTTTATGCTCTTACAACTGTTAATTATTATAGTCAACGTCATTCAATAATCTGTGTCTCCAACACTTCTTTCATTTGTTTCAACCTTAGCAATTCACCTATGTATTCCAAATCACCCACAGTGCAGTTTGCATCGTCTCGAACTATGAAAGACTAATTGTTAAACCTTAAATCGGTTACTCTAATGGTTAATATTAACTTAAAGCACAGTCTTATTTCTCGAATTTCTTGTATGCGCTTAAGGCTTAACTCAATTGTCCATACAGCCCTGGGTTGTTCTAATTTATTCGAAACAAATCTCTATATCTGAAAATGTTCAATATTTCACAAGTAAATCGAATCACACAGTCTCTTCAACTTCATTCCAGTGAGTTCCTTTAACAGGTTTATTTTAAAGTGCCCAATTGGCTTAAAATGTTTATTATGTTTATGTTTATTGAATTTATATAGCGCTTTAAGCCAAAGCGCTTATCTATCCTCTCAGGAAAATACTGTCCTGATAAGCCTGTTGTTACTTAATATCATTTTCTTGTGCAAAGGTTCTTTTCGACCATCTCATTTATTGGAGTCTAATCAGAACTAATCTTTATATCTGAAAATAATGGAACGTTTCTTATTAACTCAAGAATACACTCCCTCTTGGTTTTAAAGAACACTAATGTCTATCAAGTGTATTAATCACTGTTTTCCTAATACATATTCACAATTGGAGGATTGTTTTAAAACATCCATTTCAAATTTGTTTTGACCTTTGTTTTCATGCTTGTTACAGGGATAGAGACATCCCAGATCTCCATAGCAGCCAAGTGACAGGTATTTTCTGTGACTTTCCACTGCCACGATATTTTAGACTCTCACATTGGTGATGGGAACATTTTTTATAATTATGAATAAATGTTCTAAATGTAAGTGCATGCACATCCAAGCTTTCACTTCAAAATTCCTTTTCAGTTTTAAAACAGCAATCCTCTCCTTTTAACTGCACGTTCAAACGTGGTTTTAAATATTTTTTTTCAGCTGCCCATTTCCCTCCTGTTTGTGAATAGGCGAAGAATTAAAAGGTATATGACAATATCAATTCTTTCAACCTAGCTGGGCCTATAGAGCGCAGTCTACATAATCCATGAGGTTCTCTCTTAAATATTCCACCATAGTGAGTCAGAAATCTTTATTTTTCACATTATTTCCTTTATATCCAGACAAAGGCAGATTGAGAAGGCAAACATAAGCACTACCTGACAGATTAAGTAACATTAGTCTAAGTTATAACGCATATTCAAAACGTATTTCTTTCAAATTTTGCTGGTATTGTTTACGGACAGGATCTACCATTGATGCCTCAATTATGACGAAGGTAATTTGATTGATCCCCCTTGCCGAAGCATCCACATTCTCACCTTAATACAGCTACCATAGCCATTCAATCTTAAGGCGGACGTCGGGCCTCCAACATTCTCTCTTCTATTTCGTTCAACAGGGACATGTGATGTTTAAAAATCATTGGATTTCTTCACACTAAGAAGTGTAAATATGCTTTGTTTAATATATATGTGTCCTTTCTTTGTTTTTTGTAGACATGTTCATAACGATGTGCTATTAGATGCTTTGTTCTACCGCAGGACATTTCTGTAAATTAGTAATGCTTTAATTTCTGTCTAATTTGATTTAAGTCTTTAAACTATTTGATAACAGTAACACAGCAGGTATGTGCTAACTCACGGCTCTGATTTCTGTCCATTTTGTTTCCTTCTCTAAAATTCATTGATAATTAAAATATCCGGAAAATTACCGCCCGATAGCCTTGATAGATGTGGCAGGCAAGGTTTTCGCCTCAATAATTCTGAAAGCACTAACTGGAGCATTAAAACCAGCCATAGAGACATGTGGCAGGCAGGATTTGTTAAGGGGATTGGGACCTCCCTCAACATTTTTATGATCAACATCCTAAAGGCAAGGACAGAGAGGAACAGAGAGCAGAAGATGTTCATGGCGTTTATAGACTTGGCCCAAGCCTTTGATACTATAAGACAACCAAAATTGTGGGGAAAGTTGTTGAACTGGAAATGTCCAAATATAATTGTGGAAAACATTAAAGATCTGTACTCAGAAACATCTATAAGGATAAGGCTAGACAAATCAGTCCTATTAACCAGTAACATACCAACCAACACAGGCTTGAAGCAAGGCTGTCCATTGGCCCCTGAGCTCTTCAATCTCTTTGATTCGGATGTTGAAAATGCCTTCCTTCAGACTGGATGCCTTCCACCAAAAATCGCAGGAGTATCAATCGGCCGTTTATTGTATGCCGATGACATTGTGCTGGTGAATCAAACCCCAATAGGTTTGCAAAGACAACTGGACGCACGCCAGTCTTACTTGGATGCGAAATGACTTGAAAATAATTCCAACAAAATCACGGATTATGATATTTGGAGCACCTCAGGGAAACTGTATGGAGAAGGAATACACTTGGCAACTAAACAGTGAAAACATCTTGGAGGTCCGCTCGTTTACCTATTTGGGAGTTTGTGTAAACACCAGTAAATGCGATGCACCAAGAGTAGAAATAATGAGGAAAAAGGCAAAAAATGTGTGGCCCAAGGAGGCTTATTGCTGAAGAGATATTGTGGCTTTTCATTAGTTCTAGTTCTTACGTTCTACGGGATGAAGGTGGTGCCTATTTAACCTATGGTGCTGAGACATCCTTTTCATTCCTGGAGGAAATCTGGTCTATTTTGGAAGGCATCTTTTTGAAGACAGTGCTTCGACTGCCAAAGAGCCTGCCAATACAGGTAATCAGAACGGAATTGGCATTAACATCTCAAAAAGCTATAGAAACTTGGAAATATCTGTCACTATACCGCAAATGCATTGAAAATAATCCAAGGGGAGGCTTTTCGGTCTTGAATAAGGCATTGGGGAAGAAAGGTGAAAGAATCTTAACTGAATGGAGTGAGAGCTGCCAGGCAATTGTTAATAACTTGGGCAAATCTCATGCTTCGTTGGTTAGAGATTCAAGCAGAATTAAGAGAAAGTTATATATAAGAGACTGGATCAAGACTCAGGATGAAAGATCGGGGTACAAGCAATGCCCTCCTAGGTTAGTTCTGTATTGGTAGCAACAGTTGCCATAAGGCTAGCATCATCAAAAGTGGTAGCGACAACACTGAATTTTCCAAAGAATGTGTCACTTTGAGAACAAGATTCCTGCAGAGAGGATATAAAGAAAAAAGTGTGTTACAAGTAAAAAAGGGGGGTGGAAACTCCTAGGAGTGAATTGTTAAAACCTAAATCTAAGGATAAAAATAAAAACAAGAATGTGGTAAGGATGATAAAAAGTTATTCGAGAAACAGTCATAATGTTTTTTTTAAATGTTAAGAAACATTGGCATTTATTAAGGTTGGACGAAGATTTATGTGAATATATTGGGAAAGGTTCCAACTTTGTTTATACACGAGCACCCAGAATCACAACCTCTGTTGGTCCATCCTTCTATCACCCAATTAGAACACAGAAAACTTGGTTGAACAAACATTTGTCAGGCTTTTTTCAATTGTAGCATGTGCAGTATGTGCCAATATGGAATCAAAATAAAGAACAGTTGTATCAATATCAAATTTACAGTATATGGCATTATTTGTGTTTGTTGGCTGATATACATCAGCAGTATCATCTGGGAGTTACGCAAAATAATCAGGGAACATCTGTGTGCAATAAAAAATGATGATCCAAAACTGCCTTTTTGATACATTGGCAAGAGAAACAGCAGTTGGATGACAAAGCTGGAATAATGTTTGCTGGACTAAATTTGACCCATCCTAACCTTCGAGGAGGTGACAGAGAGACAACCATAAGGCAGATTGAAGCAAGGATGATCTGCAAATTCCAGACAATTGAAAAGGGATTGAATTCAGACCATAACATGGGTGTATTTCTATGAAGACTTGGTCTACCAATAGACTTTGGTGTGATATTGAATGTGTTGAAGGAAAAGAGGTTTATAGTATGGAACAATGCAGGTGGGACAAGAAGATCTGATGGATGTGATATCGCAGAACCCCAACATATGATTGGTGAATGCTACAAGACAATGAGAATTTAAGTGGGATTATTGGTTAAGCCGATTTATCAACAAATACAACGGTTTATACGTATGCAAACAATCTGAATATAAAGAAATTATCATCCACTAGGAGACAGATGTACCCGAATTAGACACAGGTGTGTATGTATGTGCCTGCTTCTTCTCCCCACCTAAAACTGCTGCTCCTTCTTCCTTGCCAATTCTCTACCTTCCTGTCTTCAGATACTTTACGTTTCTTTCCTTCACCAACCCCTGTTTTCTCCTCCTTAATCTCCAACTTGTCCAAACTCTCCATTCACCTCTATTCTTTACTTCTTCAACTCCGCAGCCTCTTCTGATCCCCCTCTCCTCTGTGATGTTCATCTCTTCCTTCCCTTCTGTTCTCCTGCCCCTTCCTGCTCTTTCACTTTCACCTCCTTCTGCACCTTTAACTCCTCCTGTAACCCCAACTCCTTCTACACCTCCGTCTCCTCCTGCACATTCAGCTGCTCCTGCACCATCATCTCCCTCCGACCGCTGCCTTGTCACCACTTGCTGCTCTGCTACTCCAACAAGGTAAACCCATATTTTCTCTCACCTGGTTTATTATACATGCCTGTCCCATTTTTTTGGTCTTACCCTAAATCGTGATGTGCATGCACATCAGGAATCAGCAGAGGTCCACTCTGCTCTGTTCCAATTCCTGGAATATATGTGGTGAGCAGCTTTGAGGCCATTATTTATCAATTGTGATGTCCTAAATCTGCAGGATAACAATAACACTGGTGGTCTGGATGAAAAGGGCCTGTGGGATTAGTGAGCACATTACTAAAGGTGCCACCGAGAGGTTCCATGGGGGCTAATGTAATGAACAGCTGCTGGCCAATCGATGCTGTGGAGTCGATATGGGGATCCTCTCCATAGCAACCGCTGGCCCCACTTCACATGAAGGGTGGTGGGGCAAGGCTCCCTAAGTAACACCCCACTCACATACACTCCAGTGGTCATGCAGGGAACTCTATAGGCGACAAACATACCCCTACCATGTAAATTGCCATGGTGCCTAAATAGTTCACATTTAGAGCAAACTTCATACCCGCTCTCCTGGCTGGAAATACTTAGGGATCAATAAAAATAAGATTCCCAAGAGGAAAAGTATGAAGGAGCTGGAGTTGCCACAGCAAGAAGATTTGCACACGATCTCCAGAATGCAGACAAAATGCATGGACTGGCAGATAGAACAGAGTTCAGTCAGTAAATCATCATCTCTCTCTCTCCCCCCCCCACCCCTTCCTGCCTCCTGTGTGTCTCTTTCTCTCACTCTGTCTCTTTCTTGGTGCATCTCTGTCTCTCCCTCTTTGATCCCTCAAGCCCCTTCTCACCTCTTCTCACTCCCTTTTTCACTTCTCTTTGCCTCTCTTTCTCTAACCATCTTTCTCCTTCTCTGCTCTTCCTCCCGCTTTCTCCGCCTCTCTTATTCTCGCTCTACCTCTCTCTTCCCCACATCCCTCTACATCTGTCCGTCTCCTCTTTTCTCTATGTCTCCCATCTCTCTCTCTCCTATCACGCTGCACCTCTCTCTCTCACTCTTTCTCTCTCATTTTCTCTCGCTCCCTCATACCTCTCTCTCCCTTACTCTCTCAGCTCCAATCACAAGCAGTCCTCACCACTTTTGACTGCAGCTCGTCCTCCACTGTGCACCTGGAATAATAGTTGCAAGTCGCTTAACCGGAAACCAAGTAGAGCAAGTCACTTGAACACACTTGCTCTAGTTCTCGAGTTCCGCTTGTTACGTCTGGCATGCGTTTGTCGGGTCCTGCTTCAAGATATGGTAGGTGGCAAGAGATGAAAAGGTTTCAGCGTGGCTGAGCGCTTGCGGTCGATGATGTCAATTATGTTTAAATGATGCTCCCAGGAGTTAATTAACGTGTCAATGCTCTCATAATTTTGAAAACTACCTGTATCCATTTTTTCGGACACCTTTTGCTCAATGTTTTATGGCATAATTAAAGAATTATAAATGTTATTGAACTGACAGCGATAATGAAATAATCTTGGATATGCATGCCACGCGCTAATGTATTGTTAGGGTCATTAAGTGCGGAGCCTTAATAGAGCCGTTAAAGGGAAGTCCACAGTCGAGCAGCTCCATTATTGCTCAGGAGCGCCTCTTTTTAAGTGTGTTCTTGAGGAGACATTGAACTGCCCCTGAGGTCAGCTGCAATACGGTCTGTAATGAAGCATTCATGCAGAGACTAATGTCCAATGCGAGCTGCTTCTTTAATAAGTCGATAGCGGCTGCACCTTGACCAGACTTGACAGTATGCAAGCACATCAGCTCCAGAGAGGCTGAGTAGCCAAACTACTGCAGAGGGATTTCAGAAGGTTTTCTTTTCCCCTCGATTCCTTCCAAGGTCATCGGATCAGTTTCTTGAACCCAAATATGACATTCATTTTTGCAAAGTGCTGACAACCTTCCGCAGCTCCTGATAATAAAATAAAAAAGTGCTGTGTGTTCATAGTGGAGAATGCTAATTCTGTCCGGTCCAGTGTCTCCTGCGGAAATCCGTGCACTAGGCTTGCAAATTCAGTAATTGGATGGACCTCTGAAATGAAATGCTCAGTTAGTGCACTTTATCAGCCACACTTGAACTACTTTATGTAAGTATTTACATTTTCTATTACAATTCTAATGGATAAAGAGAGCACGAGCTAATTAAGGAAACTGTGCATCATATGTATTTTCCTACAGTTTTATCAGCAGTGATTCTTCAATGGCCCTAATAAAGTCATTGGTGGGAACAAACCCTTTTGTGAAAGCGCCGGGGATAATTGCTTGCACTCTCATGAAAGGACACTCGCATGTCCTCTAAAATAGGACTCGATCACGCAGTCATACTAGGTGTGATTGTTTGCGCCTTAATTTAAATATCAGGTTTGAATATTTGCTTATCCTCAGATATTGATTTAAATGCATAGCTGCTAATTGGAACCATGGGCCTCATTCCAAGATTGGTGGTAGTCATGGTGCTATTTGCACCATGACTGCCACCAATAACTGGTCCGAGTCCGGCATTGTTCAATGGAGACTTATCGGTGTAGTCCGACCCTGACGGGACCGGTAATTCCCCATTGAACTTACCATTGCCATTCCCATTTGAGCCCCCATAGGGCTCAATGGGAATGGGGAGGGCACTAATAACGGGTTTGCGACCTGCAAGCCCGTTATTAGCGCCCTGGTCCCTTAGCGGGACCCGTAAGGGACGTGTGGTCAGAACACACGTTTCTTACGGTCCCCACCAAGGGACCTTGTAATAGGACGGTAAGGGATTACTGGCACCGGTCTCCTTACCGGTGCCCGGTATCCCTTACTGCCCACCTTGTAATGACCCCCCATGTTACAAGAGTCAACTTCAGATAATCCTGTTTTTGTTTTTTCAAGCTATGTCTGTTGGGAAGCAGATGAATACATCATCTATAGCTTCTGCCCCTTCCCCAGCCCAATACTGCATAGGTGAGAAACGTTACTCACTGAGGCAAATGTACCTGCCTTATCCGAGGCAGTTCCAGCAAGACATTATTGGGCCTCATTACACGGTAGGCGGAGAACCATGGCGCTATTAGCGCCATGGTTCATGCCGGTAAAATACCGGCACCGCCTTGGTGGAAAGGGGAATTACCGCCCCATTCCAAGGTTGGCGGGGCGGTAATTCCCCCTTCCACCATTGCCCTTCCCCATTCCCATTTTTGCCCCATAGGGCTCTATGGGAATGGGGAAGGCGCTAATTACGGTACCGAAAATTGCGGTACCGTAACTAGCTCCACTGGTCCCTTTGCGGGTTGGTTTTTAACGCCTGCAAAAAGCAGGCTTTAAATTCCCCAACCCGCAAAGGGACCTCGTAGTAAGGCGGTAAGGATTTACCGGTACCGGTAAACCCTTACCACCTACCGTGTAATGAGGCCCATAGAGACGATTTAAGCTGAGATGGCAAAAGCAGAAATTACGGTGTAAAAGTAACAAGCTCATGCAGTAGACACAAAGCACACATGTACTCCACATGAAGAAACACAGACACTGGGTAAAATATGCATTTATACATGAAGAATATTAACATAGCATCAGCAAGACATGAGGAATACTTACATGCCTAATGTACAAGGGGGTTGCAACATAAACGACATACGAATCTAGAAACAAGAGGGTAATGGTGCAGCCATCTTCTTGAAAATGGAAGCTGCAGCATAATTGTAATTAAACAAGAGAGAACTCAAACCACTGAATCCACAAGTACACATATTTGTGAAGTGCTAGGGCAGGAGTTGGCAACTAGTGCCAAGGTTATGAGAAAATATGGGAGGGTCAGAGTAGAAGAATGAAGGCACAAAATAGCAATTCCCAGGACGTCAGCAGGATACTCCAAGATTAATTAGCATTTTATAAGAGCACACCCAGCTTTTGTAAGCCAGATGCAGTAACACGGCAAGCCAAAAGACAACCATGAAGAATAACTTGAGAGTGTCCCCTGTGTCAAAAGAAAACACAGCACACACATTAGTAGTAGCTGAAATCCCAATAAATAGGAGGTCATTCCATGGCATACACTGTCCCATGACGCGTGACCCATAATTGAAGAACACTGCCTATTCATTATAATGAAATACAGATAGGACACCTGCTGTACTCCCTACACATACACACAGACACAAGGTGCCATACTAGGTCAAATACAAAGAGATTACCTGGTCTCATGGCCTAGGAATGAGGGATAGTAACTTCTTTAGTGAACACTGAACGGTCCATGGGCCTCTCTCCAACTACCCCTTGCCTGGCTGATGTCTTGATGGCCTGTCAAGTATCCAAGGTTGGTTAACAAGAAGCCAGCCAATTAGAAACCCCAATGTTATGCCGCACATGAAGTGAGGTGCCAACCAATTACCTGTTGTAGAGATTACATAGTTTGACCTTTATCAATATAGCAGTGGTCTCAGGAGGAGCCATCAGACAAGTGTAACCCAATTAGATGTTTGAACCCTATATAGTGTATATGTAGCTCCACCACTAACCAATCCCCATTCCCCATAGGTTTTTGTAAACTGAGGTGATGATGTCATTTATGATGGAGTTGTACAACTTAAATCGTTGTTTGTAATGGACACGCAGAGAGAAAAAAGATTTTAGTTCTTGTATGCTGTCCCTGCTTTATTCAGGATAATAATAAAACTGGATTTTGTCTTGCACTTTGTCTACTTCTTCTTTGAATCTGGTTTGGATTGACGCAAAGTCCTCTGGGTAATTTGGGACTTTCCTGGGCCATCTTAACATCACCACTCCACATGCTGGGATTTGCAAGATCATATTCACAGTGGGGAAAGGTAATACAAATTCCCCAAATCCAAAATGTGGTTGGATAAACCTCCAGGAATGGCTTATGGTGCCCCTCATGACCTGGGCCAGTTGGCAGCTAGGTAAAATATGTGATTAAATATTATTTTGCTTTTCATCTTCCAAGCTCTGCAGATTATTAGCATGGCCATAGTAGCCACAAATGACTGATCCATGGCCTTGAATACGGAACGCATCAGGAACTTTTAGGTCGCCCTTCAGTTTGGGTAGAGTATGGAGGGGCATCTTACTCTACTTATTGACAGGGACAGAGCTACCTTATGTTGAACGTTTCTGCAGTCTTGCTGAGGCGTATATTGAATCTCTTATGTCCCTGTCATAGGGGGTCATTACAACCCAGGCGCTAATTGCGCCAACTTTACCACCATGGTGTAAACTATGTTTACACCATGGTGGATGGCGGATTTACCGCCCCATTCCAAGGTGAGTGGGGCGGTAAATCCCCATTTCCCATTTTCCCTTCCCCATTCCCATTTTTGCCCCATAGGGCATAATGGGAGTGGGGAATGCGCTAATTACGCCACCGTAAATTACGGTGGTGTAATTAGCATCATGGCAGGTTAGCGCCATGGATTTTAACGGCTGCTAAAAGCAGCCGTTAAAATCAGAATAGGCGTTAAGGGTTAACGACAGCGTTAACCCTTAACGCCTGGGTCGTAATGAGGCCGATAGTGTCTATTGTACTCTCAGAGGTATAGGTACTATTGCACAAACAGATCAAATCTTGTCGTGGCCCTGTCCAGATCTTTGCTCATATATTTTTTTCTTATATCCTTCAGTGCCTGAACATTTGAACCGCTCAACTCTGGAAGGGAATATATACTGCTCACTGACTTCATCCGCACTGTTGAAATGATTTTGTAAATAATGAAGCATATTATAATTATTATCATCAATATCATTATCAACCATAAATAGCACAAATAACTTAGCAGCTGCAATGTAATGCAGTTCCAACTTTTATCACGGTTTGCCAATTAGCATCGTACCTCCACAGGTGCAAAAACATATTAATAGGACATTTTCTGGCTCAAAAATACTACGTGGAGAGGTTTGCAATCCATGTGAAAATACTATTAACCAAAGCTCATATAAACCTCACTAGAATAATAGTTTTCTTAGTGTTAATAACATAGTTGTTGAATAGTACTCATTTTATTGACTGACTTACTGACCTTGTCTTTCTCCTCTTAAGACCCCTCCCACTCATAACAAATCTTGTACTTTAGACTAAATTATTACCTGGAAAATTGCTCCAACTTTTGAACATGTGCTGCCAGTTAATTGGTCTGACATGTATCAATTCTACTAAATCTTTCCTGCTTATGGCCAATGGCACATCATCATTTGATATATGTTAATATATTGTTCCGTTACAAACAGAAACCTAAGACCAAAAGGGGGTAATTCATAGATATGAATTGTGCCAGACGCATGTGCCAAAACCCATTTCAGCGCACAACGTATTCATGGATTTCAACATCCATAAGCAGCCTTGGCGCAGAGTGGCGCAGCGACCCTGCAGCAGCGCCAGTTACGCCCCCAACCCCGCCCCGTGCGCAATGACCAGCGCACAAATCCAGTAAATGGCGCAAAGGCCAGTGGACCAGCATACATCCCCCCAACCACGAAAAAATGTGTAAAACTTCCCGCACACGCCACAGAATACACATACCCCTCCTGCGGAAGCAAAAACGCGTGTAAAACTACCCGCACACACCTCAGAATACACATACCCGTCCTGCGGCAGTGAAAATGCATGTAAAACTCCCGTGCACCCCTCTGAATACACATACCCCGCTCGCGCCAGGTAAATACCATAGAAAAAGCACCCCCCCTGTGGCATGGGCTTCCTGTGGGATATGCCCAGGGTGGATGCGGTGCCTGCGTGTATTTGGGGGGTGCGTGTGAAGTATCACACACGATAGGCCTTGTGCGAGTGGGGTACGTGTATTCTGGGGGTGCACGGGACGTTTTACATGCGGTAGGCCTTGGCCGAGCGGTGTACATGTATTCTGGGGGTGCGCGGGACGTTTTACATGCGATAGGCCTTGTGCGAGCGGGGTACGTATTCTGGAGTGTGCGGGATGTTTTACACACAATAGGCCTTGTGCGAGTGGGGTACGTGTATTCAGAGGGGTGCATGTGACATTTTATATGCGAAAGGCCTTGTGCGACCGGGGTACGTGCATTCTGGGGGTGCGCGGGAGGTTTTACACGCGATACGCCTTAGCTGAGCAGGGTATGTGTATCCAGAGGGGTGCGCGGGGAGTCTTACACGTGATAGGCCTTGTGCGAGCAGGGTACGTGTATTCTGGTGGTGCGCGGGACGTTTTACATGTGATAGGCCTTGTGCTAGTGGGGTACGTGTATTCAGAGGGGTGCGTGTGACGTTTTACACGCGATAGGCCTTGTGCGAGCGGGGTACACGTATTCTGGGGGTGATCGTGGGATGTTTTACATGCGATAGGCCTTGGCCGAGTGGGGTACGTGTATTCAGAGGGGTGCGCCAGGAGTCTTACATGCGATAGGCCTTGTGTGAGTGGGGTACGTGTATTCTGGGGGAGCGCGGGACGTATTACATGCGATAGGCCTTGTGCGAGCGGGGTACGTGTATTCTGAGGGGTGCGCGGGGAGTTTTACACACGTTTTCGCTGCTGCGGGAGGGGTACGTGTATTCCTGGGGTGCCCCAATGCGAATTGGCAGTGTGTGTCCTCCTAGGTGTGCCCTCTCCCCCCTGCCCAGGCCATGCAGGCAGCCCACAACACAGGGGACTACCCTGCACCCCTGGCCATGCCCTGCAGGCAGCCTATCCACCCTGGCCATGCCCCCAGCCAGCCCACATGTCACCATGCAAAAGTGAGCACCTACACATGTCCCCCTGCACCCCACCCACCCAGCAATGACAGGCACCTGCCAGCACCCCGACTTATGACCCCCACCCACTCACCCACCCAGCAGTGACAGGCACCTGCCAGCAGGCCCGACTCATGTCCCCCCACCCACTCACCCACCCAGCAGTGACAGGCACCTGCCAGCAGGCCCCGATGCATGTCCCTGCACTCCACCCACCCAGCAGTAACAGGCACCTGCCAGCAGGCCCCGCTCATGTCCCCCTACCCACTCACCCAACCAGCAGTGACAGGCACCTGCCAGCAGGCCCAACTCATGTCCCTGCACCCCCACCCACCCAGCAGTGACAGGCACCTGCCAGCAGGCCCCACTCATGTCCCCTCACTCACTCACCCACCCAGCAGTGACAGGCACCTGCCAGCAGGCCCCGACTCATGTCCCCCCAACCACTCACCCACCCAGCAGTGACAGTCACCTGCCAGCAGGCCCCGACTCATGTCCCTGCACCCCCACCCACCCAGCAGTGACAGGCACCTGCCAGCAGTCCCTGCTCATGTCCCCCCACCCACCCAGCAGTGACAGGCACCTGCCAGCAGGCCCTGACTCATGTCCCCCCACACACTCACCCACCCAGCTGTGACAAGCACCTGCCAGCAGGCCCCGATCATGTCCCCCTACCCACTCACCCACCCAGCAGTGACATGCACCTGCCAGCAGGCCCCGACTCATGTCCCCCCACTCACTCACCCACCCAGCAGTGACAGGCACCTGAAAGCAGGCCCTGACTCATGTCCCTGCACCCCCACCCACCCAGCAGTGACAGGTACCTGCCAGCAGGCCCCGATTCATGTCCCTGCACCCCCACCCACCCAGCAGTGACAGGTACCTGCCAGCAGGCCCCAACTCATGTCCCCCCACCCACCCACCTACCCACCCAGCAGTGACAGGCACCTGCTAGCAGGCCTCGACTCATGTCCCCCCACCCACTCACCCACCCAGCAGTGACAGGCACCTGCCAGCAGGCCCCGCTCATGTCCCCCCACCCACTCACCCACCCAGCATTGACAGGCACCTGCTAGCAGGCCCCGACTCATGTAACTGCACCCCCGCCCACCCAGCAGTGACACGCACCTGCCAGCAGGCCCCGCTCATGTCCCCCCACCCACTCACCCACTCAGCAGTGACAGGCACCTGCCAGCAGGCCCCGACTCATGTCCCCCCACCCACTCACCCACCCAGCATTGACAGGCACCTGCCAGCAGGCCCCGACTCATGTCCCTGCACCCCCACCCACCCAGCAGTGACAGGCAGCTGCCAGCAGGCCCTGACTCATGCCCCCCCACCCACTCACCCACCCAGCAGTGACAGGCACCTGCCAGCAGGCCCCGCTCATGTCCCCCACCCACTCCCACCCAGCAGTGACAGGCACCTGCCAGCAGGCCCAGACTCATGTCCCCCTACCCACTCATCCACCCAGCAGTGACAGGCACCTGCCAGCAGGCCCAGACTCGTGTGCTCCCACCCACTCACCCACCCAGCAGTGACAGGCACCTGCCAGCAGGCCCTGACTCATGTCCCCCCACCCACTCACCCACCCAGCAGTGACAGGCACCTGCCAGCAGGCCCCACTCATGTCCCCCCACCCACTCCCACCCAGCAGTGACAGGCACCTGCCAGCAGGCCCAGACTCATGTCCCCCTACCCACTCACCCACCCAGCAGTGACAGGCACCTGCCAGCAGGCCCCGACTCGTGTCCCCCCACCCACTCACCCACCCAGCATTGACAGGCACCTGCCAGCAGGCCCCGACTCATGTCCCTGCACCCCCACCCACCCACCCAGCAGTGACAGGCACCTGCCAGCAGGCCCCGCTCATGTCCCCCACCCACTCACCAACCCAGCAGTGACAGGCAGCTGCCAGCAGGCCCTGACTCATGTCCCCCACCCACTCATCCACCCAGCAGTGACAGCCACCTGCCAGCAGGCCCCGCTCATGTCCCCCCACCCACTCCCACCCAGCAGTGACAGGCACCTGCCAGCAGGCCCAGAATCATGTCCCCCTACCCACTCACCCACCCAGCAGTGACAGGCACCTTCCAGCAGGCCCTGACTCATGTCCCCCCACCCACTCACCCACCCAGCAGTGACAGGCACCTGCCAGCAGGCCCGACTCATGTCCCCCCACCCACTCACCCACCCAGCAGTGACAGGCACCTGCCAGCAGGCCCCGATGCATGTCCCTGCACTCCACCCACCCAGCAGTAACAGGCACCTGCCAGCAGGCCCCGCTCATGTCCCCCTACCCACTCACCCAACCAGCAGTGACAGGCACCTGCCAGCAGGCCCAACTCATGTCCCTGCACCCCCACCCACCCAGCAGTGACAGGCACCTGCCAGCAGGCCCCACTCATGTCCCCTCACTCACTCACCCACCCAGCAGTGACAGGCATCTGCCAGCAGGCCCCGACTCATGTCCCCCCAACCACTCACCCACCCAGCAGTGACAGTCACCTGCCAGCAGGCCCCGACTCATGTCCCTGCACCCCCACCCACCCAGCAGTGACAGGCACCTGCCAGCAGTCCCTGCTCATGTCCCCCCACCCACCCAGCAGTGACAGGCACCTGCCAGCAGGCCCTGACTCATGTCCCCCCACACACTCACCCACCCAGCTGTGACAAGCACCTGCCAGCAGGCCCCGATCATGTCCCCCTACCCACTCACCCACCCAGCAGTGACATGCACCTGCCAGCAGGCCCCGACTCATGTCCCCCCACTCACTCACCCACCCAGCAGTGACAGGCACCTGAAAGCAGGCCCTGACTCATGTCCCTGCACCCCCACCCACCCAGCAGTGACAGGTACCTGCCAGCAGGCCCCGATTCATGTTCCTGCACCCCCACCCACCCAGCAGTGACAGGTACCTGCCAGCAGGCCCCAACTCATGTCCCCCCACCCACCCACCTACCCACCCAGCAGTGACAGGCACCTGCTAGCAGGCCTCGACTCATGTCCCCCCACCCACTCACCCACCCAGCAGTGACAGGCACCTGCCAGCAGGCCCCGCTCATGTCCCCCCACCCACTCACCCACCCAGCATTGACAGGCACCTGCTAGCAGGCCCCGACTCATGTCCCCCCACCCACCCAGCAGTGACAGGCACCTGCCAGCAGGCCCTGACTCATGTCCCCCCACACACTCACCCACCCAGCTGTGACAAGCACCTGCCAGCAGGCCCCGATCATGTCCCCCTACCCACTCACCCACCCAGCAGTGACATGCACCTACCAGCAGGCCCCGACTCATGTCCCCCCACTCACTCACCCACCCAGCAGTGACAGGCACCTGAAAGCAGGCCCTGACTCATGTCCCTGCACCTCCACCCACCCAGCAGTGACAGGTACCTGCCAGCAGGCCCCGATTCATGTCCCTGCACCCCCACCCACCCAGCAGTGACAGGTACCTGCCAGCAGGCCCCAACTCATGTCCCCCCACCCACCCACCTACCCACCCAGCAGTGACAGGCACCTGCTAGCAGGCCTCGACTCATGTCCCCCCACCCACTCACCCACCCAGCAGTGACAGGCACCTGCCAGCAGGCCCCGCTCATGTCCCCCCACCCACTCACCCACCCAGCATTGACAGGCACCTGCTAGCAGGCCCCGACTCATGTAACTGCACCCCCGCCCACCCAGCAGTGACACGCACCTGCCAGCAGGCCCCGCTCATGTCCCCCCACCCACTCACCCACTCAGCAGTGACAGGCACCTGCCAGCAGGCCCCGACTCATGTCCCCCCACCCACTCACCCACCCAGCATTGACAGGCACCTGCCAGCAGGCCCCGACTCATGTCCCTGCACCCCCACCCACCCAGCAGTGACAGGCAGCTGCCAGCAGGCCCTGACTCATGCCCCCCCACCCACTCACCCACCCAGCAGTGACAGGCACCTGCCAGCAGGCCCCGCTCATGTCCCCCACCCACTCCCACCCAGCAGTGACAGGCACCTGCCAGCAGGCCCAGACTCATGTCCCCCTACCCACTCATCCACCCAGCAGTGACAGGCACCTGCCAGCAGGCCCAGACTCGTGTGCTCCCACCAACTCACCCACCCAGCAGTGACAGGCACCTGCCAGCAGGCCCTGACTCATGTCCCCCCACCCACTCACCCACCCAGCAGTGACAGGCACCTGCCAGCAGGCCCCACTCATGTCCCCCCACCCACTCCCACCCAGCAGTGACAGGCACCTGCCAGCAGGCCCAGACTCATGTCCCCCTACCCACTCACCCACCCAGCAGTGACAGGCACCTGCCAGCAGGCCCCGACTCGTGTCCCCCCTCCCACTCACCCACCCAGCATTGACAGGCACCTGCCAGCAGGCCCCGACTCATGTCCCTGCACCCCCACCCACCCACCCAGCAGTGACAGGCACCTGCCAGCAGGCCCCGCTCATGTCCCCCACCCACTCACCAACCCAGCAGTGACAGGTTGGTGCCAGCAGGCCCTGACTCATGTCCCCCCACCCACTCATCCACCCAGCAGTGACAGCCACCTGCCAGCAGGCCCCGCTCATGTCCCCCCACCCACTCCCACCCAGCAGTGACAGGCACCTGCCAGCAGGCCCAGACTCATGTCCCCCTACCCACTCACCCACCCAGCAGTGACAGGCACCTTCCAGCAGGCCCTGACTCATGTCCCCCCACCCACTCACCCACCCAGCAGTGACAGGCACCTGCCAGCAGGCCCCACTCATGTCCCCTCACTCACTCACCCACCCGGCAGTGACAGGCACCTGCCAGCAGGCCCCGACTCATGTCCCCCCAACCACTCACCCACCCAGCAGTGACAGTCACCTGCCAGCAGGCCCCGACTCATGTCCCTGCACCCCCACCCACCCAGCAGTGACAGGCACCTGCCAGCAGTCCCTGCTCATGTCCCCCCACCCACCCAGCAGTGACAGGCACCTGCCAGCAGGCCCTGACTCATGTCCCCCCACACACTCACCCACCCAGCTGTGACAAGCACCTGCCAGCAGGGCCCGATCATGTCCCCCTACCCACTCACCCACCCAGCAGTGACATGCACCTGCCAGCAGGCCCCGACTCATGTCCCCCCACTCACTCACCCACCCAGCAGTGACAGGCACCTGAAAGCAGGCCCTGACTCATGTCCCTGCACCCCCACCCACCCAGCAGTGACAGGTACCTGCCAGCAGGCCCCGATTCATGTCCCTGCACCCCCACCCACCCAGCAGTGACAGGTACCTGCCAGCAGGCCCCAACTCATGTCCCCCCACCCACCCACCTACCCACCCAGCAGTGACAGGCACCTGCTAGCAGGCCGCGACTCATGTCCCCCCACCCACTCACCCACCCAGCAGTGACAGGCACCTGCCAGCAGGCCCCGCTCATGTCCCCCCACCCACTCACCCACCCAGCATTGACAGGCACCTGCTAGCAGGCCCCGACTCATGTAACTGCACCCCCGCCCACCCAGCAGTGACACGCACCTGCCAGCAGGCCCCGCTCATGTCCCCCCACCCACTCACCCACTCAGCAGTGACAGGCACCTGCCAGCAGGCCCCGACTCATGTCCCCCCACCCACTCACCCACCCAGCATTGACAGGCACCTGCCAGCAGGCCCCGACTCATGTCCCTGCACCCCCACCCAGCCAGCAGTGACAGGCAGCTGCCAGCAGGCCCTGACTCATGCCCCCCCACCCACTCACCCACCCAGCAGTGACAGGCATCTGCCAGCAGGCCCCGCTCATGTCCCCCACCCACTCCCACCCAGCAGTGACAGGCACCTGCCAGCAGGCCCAGACTCATGTCCCCCTACCCACTCATCCACCCAGCAGTGACAGGCACCTGCCAGCAGGCCCAGACTCGTGTGCTCCCACCCACTCACCCACCCAGCAGTGACAGGCACCTGCCAGCAGGCCCTGACTCATGTCCCCCCACCCACTCACCCACCCAGCAGTGACAGGCACCTGCCAGCAGGCCCCACTCATGTCCCCCACCCACTCCCACCCAGCAGTGACAGGCACCTGCCAGCAGGCCCAGACTCATGTCCCCCCACCCACTCACCCACCCACCCAGCAGTGACATGCACCTGCCAGCAGGCCCCAACTCATGTCCCCCCCAACACGTCATGACGATCCACAATCATGGGCCTTATGGCCACCCAAATCACACCCCACGCCACCCCAGTCCAAACACACAACCAGGTATTACATCCACTGCACATTAAAATCCCCATCACATGATACATCCCAAATGGCAAGTATGAACATCAACACATTTCGGTCACACACACACAATGGGTGCATGCGATAGAGAAAACACACATCGTGACATGCATGATACCAAAGAGAGAATACCACACATTGAAGTATGAAATAAAAATGTATTAAACACAAAAGCAAGGGAATGAAATGAACCACACAATAATGGAAATGATGAAGAAAAAGCTGCATGTCCAAAATATAAAATATAAATGTGTGAAAGCAGAATCCAAATCAATCCAAAAGCACATGGGTCCAAAGTGTCTGTCTGTCAAAACAAATCCAAAGTGAAAAAACAAGACAAAACTATTGATCCATGGAACAAAAAAAAAGAAGTGAAATCCAGTGTTGAACTATATACAAACTACAAATCCAGGGTCCATGATCCCAACCATTGAAAGGAAACCTACAAAAAACCCTACCTAATGAACAACTATATACAAAAAGGTGGGGCATTGTCCAAGCACCCCAAAATAAATAAAAACAGAAAGAAAACCAAACACTAACTAACTATATACAATGGCGGCGGGCAAGTCCTACGGCTCATTCTGTGATGTCCCGGGCCAGGGCATCATCGAACTCCATGTCGATGTCCCGGAGTCGGGCCTCTCCCCTGGCCCTGAGGTCTCACAGGGATGCAGTCATGGCCTGTTCCAACTCCCTGCGAGTTGCCTCGAGGCACTCAGCCTGCCTCAACACCCTGTGCATGGAGAACTCCGCCTTGACCATTGTTAGCCATGCCTCATGTGCCCGCCGCTGCTCCGCATCTATCCGCTGGCCCAACCGCTGCCACAGGGAAGATACTACCATTCCAGGGTCCTCCTGCCCTCCGGCCGATGCCTGCCCCACTGATGTTGATGGCCCGAGCCATCATCGCTCCCACCTTGAGCCTGCTGATGCTGTCCATGTGCCCTGCCCGATGATGCCGGCACATCCTCCATCTGCTGGTCTCCAGTTGGTGGGGTATCCACCTCTGCTGGACCTCCGACTCCCGATTGTGGCAGGGATGTGATCTCCACCAAGCTGGCTGCGTTGGTCGGGCCAGGTCCACAGGGGGCCCTGGTGGAATCTGGGCCAGAAGACGGCAGGGAGAACGACTGGCGCATAGTCTCCACAGAGGAGGAGAGGGCCGCCAGAGTGCTCGACACATGTAAGAACCCTCTAACCAGGGCCCCGCCCAACTGTGCCACGTTGCCACGCAGATCTACATGATGGCGTGCGTGGTCCCCCCAGGAAGCACGAACGTCATCACAAATGACACACGTGTGCAACGCGACACCAATCAGTATGGACCCCATACGGTCATGGGTCTCCTCGTCCGCAGGTAGTGGAGTGCCAGATGACGTGGAGCTTCCTGCGGACGGGCCTGGGCCGGGGCATCCCTGCTGGTGCATGGTGGTGCAGTCACAGGGTCAGGGACAATGGCATGCACAAGCCCCTCCACTGCGACCTGTGCTGCCTCCTGCCCCTGCCCTTGGACTGCACCACTTGCACCAGTGGTACCACCCCCACCAGGCCCCATGTGCGACTAAGTAGCGGCCTCCTCCTCCTCTGCGTAGACCACCAACCTGGATGGCTCTGCACCGTCTTCCGCCATCGCAAGCCCTTGTGGGGGCTCACTCGGCCCTTCCGCTGCAGCCGTAGTGGCAGACGCGGCACCAGTCCCCTCGCTCCCGGATGATGGTAATTCCTAGGAGGGTGGCTGGACCTTGCGTCGCCGGCCGGTGGAGGCATCCCCGCCACTTTGCTCCACAGCGCCGTCTCCACCCTCTTCTTCACTCGACGCTGTGTAGAGGGAGACATAGTACACAAGCATCAGGGTACTGTACAATAGTCCCCTAGACAGGAAGCAATAGCACATGAGTAGCACTGTCAAACATCACTTCCATCCTGTCCCTCCACAACACATGGGTCAATGCAGGCAACACACATGCAGAAACAGGCACGGTGCATGCAATCAACATTAGCACCCATGTACACGGGCCTCTATTGACATAAATGTTGTCTTCAAACTCACATGCATCATGGGTCATGCTGATCCCATGCACACACATCACCGGAGGGGCATGCATCTGGCCTCGTACACCACAGACACAGTGGATACAAGGATGACAGACTGCATCAGTGAGTCAACACATCGTCACGGACATGTGTCATGCATCCATGGCATTTAAGTCACACATACGCTACTCAGACACACAGACATGTACACCATACATGTCCATGACAGCAGCACCCATCTCTCACACCCCATCCTTGTCCAAGAACAGAGACAGGCATGCATTCATGTGTGCATTCTGCATGCTGCTCCCCATGTTGCATTGGAACACATGCACCATCCATGTGGTTCACGCATGACTGGTCTCACATGCAATACCATGATGTCACTGCACACACACATCCATACATGGCATATGTCACATATACAGGCAAGTAGCTGACTACCAGCACACTGCAACATGCCCTGTTTCACACAGCAATGCATGGCCACTTACCACTCGATTCCAGACGGGGCTGCCTCTGAAGGATCTGGACGTGGAGCGCTGGGCTAATTTATTCCAGGACCCTCATATGGATGTTGGTCAGGCTGACCCAGCACCCCTTTGCATCCTCTGCCTTCAAAAGGCACCGGGCCTTGCTGAGGATCCTGGACCTGAAGTCCTCCCAGCACTTCCGGATGTGTTTGATGTCGCGGGTTGCCACCCCCTCCGCGTTGATGGCAACCACTACGTCCTCCCAGATCCTCTCCCGTCCTTCCTTGTTGGCACGCGATGGTGTGAAGAGGGCATCATAATGCCCCAGAACTTGTTCCACCAGGATACCAACTTCCTTATCGCTGAAGCTGGTAGCCCTCTCCCTCTCTGGCTGGGGGACACCAGTGGTCTCGGATGGTGTTTGAAGCGACATGGCAACCCCCGAGGCAGGTGTGGGTTGGCAACTGGGTCCTGGGGCTGGGCTGTGGACGGATGGTATACCAGTCGGGAGTCTTCTGTTCAAGCAGGGGTGGACACATCAACTGGACCCCTGCAGAGGGCTGACGTGCAGGCACCAAATAGCAGGGCACGTGGGCGTTAGGCAGGCAGGCAGCAGCAGATGGCAGATGGGAGCATGCTCGGGGCTCTGGGGGGCAGGAAAATGGCCTTCTGGGCAGGAGCGTGGTCTTCCGTGTGTTGTCACGTGGCCAGCTTGATACGGAGTGATTTAGCATGTGAAAAAACTGCACATCAGCGTGTAATTCGAGGAAAGGCCCTTAGCACGTAAGCGCATCTGTGATGTTACGCGCACGTGCATTTCCCTCGTGACGGGTGTGTAGTGATTCAGCACGTGAAATACCAGCACGTCCGTGTGTTAAGGTGTGTAATCCAAGGAATTGGCTAAGCGTGTAAGTGACGTGGCGCGCGCAGGCGTTTCCCTGAGCACGGGTTAAAGGTGAGCTGGCCAGCAGTTCACTGTACGTGCCTTTCGTGGAGACCGACGTGTGTGTTGCTACTTCATGTTGTTTCCCGTGCCATCACAACTTCACAGCGGATCAAGGACGTATCTCTTCTTTTGGCGGGGGTATTGGCTACGCGTGTTTTTCATTATCACGATAGTCTGACGGTGAGTCGCGCATCCTATTTTTCCCACTGCGGGTGCCCCTGTGTATCGCCTACCCGTTTTTGAGGTCATAGTAGCCTGCGTGTCCCACGCATACATGTTTTTTGTGTCCCTGGGTGCCACCGTGTACTGCGGGAGGTTAATTCCACACACGTGGTCTACCAGGGGTTGGAGCCACGGTTTTACTGCTGTTTTGGGGCACCTGAGTGTTGCATGACCCGTCACTTCATCACCAGGGTCACATACAGCCTTGCAGGTGCAGGGGTGCTGTTAACATCTTGTATCCCACCCCCTTTACCCCAGTTGCCCTGGACAATTGTCGTGTACACCTCCCATTGGCACTACTCCATCTGTGCCGGCACTACTCCATCTGTGCCATGGCTGGGAGGCCATGAAAGGTGAGGGGCACCTCAGCTGGGCGTACTCCACATGGGAGCCGTGGTCAGGGACGTGGCCGGGGTGACCAGGAAGTAGCGGGACTCCAGCGTGTCCAGGGTGGCTGCAGAGGGGGAAGAGGCAGGGGTGCAGCAGCTCGGCACGATATTGTGCCACGTGTTGGTGCAGTCATGCCACCACCCACTGCAACTCCAGGAGATGCCGTTCATGCATCTGACACTGGCACCCATGTGACCCGGCAGTTTGTTTCATCGACTGCCACAGGCCCAAGGGTAGTGGTAGCTGCAGGTGCAGCTGTGGACACCACCACCCAGGCTCAAGGTCTGCCAGCACAGGCTGCGTTGGCACTTGAAGAGTCCATGGCAGAATCCCAGGTGGTCAGGAGGCACACCGTAGGTGCACGCAGGGCTGCCTGACCGAGGAACGTGTCCCTGGGGCAGCAATGTCATCTGCTGCCCCAACCAGCCGGGTGTTGGCAAGTGCAGGGGCAGATGCAGCTGACAACACCCCGGTTGTGAGTCTACCAACCAGGACAGTCTCGGTCAATTACCCTGGCACAGTGGATGTTGCTGCGCAGGGTCCATTCCAGGGCACCCAGCAGCCACTGACACAAGTCAGGGCCTCACTCCATGTTCCACCTGCCACTCCCTCGGCTCATTCCACCAGTGCCACTGCCCATACTGATCAGGGCGGCATTTGCCAACCAGGGTCCGGACCAGCATCCAAGAAGAGGAAGGTTGCACCTGCAGTACAGGCTGGGACCCCAGACACAGCTACGGCCTCCGGCACGTTGAGGAAGAAGCCTTTCTGCAAGCAGGAACTGGACTTCCTCGTGAGCTACATGCGGGACCACAACCGTGACATGCTAGTGGGGCAAAATTGTCAAACTATGGCTGCCCATCGTGATACCCACTGGAACCAAGTTGCGGAACATGTGAGTGCATTCGGCCATGAGGTGCGCACGGCGCAAGAGTGCAAAAAGCGTTGGAATGACCTCAAATGCAGCGCTAAGGCGAAGTATGCCTCAAATTACAACATGACTCTGGTGACTGGCGGTGGGCCAGCACCTGAGGAGGAAGACCTCACTCTGCACGAGTCACTCGTTGCGGAGTTCATACCACCAGAATTGGTCGAAGGAGTGGGAGAGATGCAGGACTTTGATGCCCAGTCCAGAGAGTGTTGTAGCATGTTTGTCGAGGCCATGTGTGTTTTACTTGTGTGATGTGTTGTGCATGACTGGCACTACATGTCATGTGTACATGGTACTCATGTGCAAGTCATGCAATGCTTCACTGATGCATGCCTGCTGTGCAGGATGGTGGACATGTAGAGCAGACGGGGACTGTCCTCATGACCACACTTGCACCCTACTCACATGCTAGTCACCCGAATGCCCCTCCGGTCCATGTTCCAGCTCACTGACCCTTCTGCATGTAGCCTGGGGTGTCCTTCCTCTCAGCACTGGGACTATGTCATTGCATGACTGACGTGCATGTGTCCTCTGCCTGCATGCAGGTTCTCCACGTAGGCATGCTCCCTTGCCCCTCCACCCCCCCAGCACCCCAATTTCACCATTGCACTGGTGTGCATCATTTTGCTGTGATGCAATGCCCTGTTCAAGCCTCCTGTGTATATGCAAACTTCCACCAGCCAACCGGCCAGACAGATGCAGTGGGGTACATCCTCTGTCCTTCATGCAGGCTGTCTCACTTGGACTGTGCAGATGGCAGATGCTCCGCAGGGACATGGGTGCCCATTCATGCTCCATGTGCATTCCATGCATGCCCCTATGTGTCCTTGACTGGATGATCATTGTAGTACGTGTCCAGGGTGACCTACATTTCATGGCATTTCACCAGCCTTCCCATGCCCACTCTGGCTCAGTCCTGCGTCCCACACATGTTTAGGGTGTGACAGTCTGTGTGGGGCACAGGCCTCACCCTGTTTCAGGCCCACTGACTCTGTCCAACTGGTGTAGTGTCTTCTGCACACATGTGTGTACTACTGATGGTTCATCATGTGTCCTGCTCATTGTCCCAACATCATCTGCTGTGTTGTCAGTTGATCAGATGCTGCAATTGATGCTAGTCAACACTGTCTGCCAATACACAGGTCTCTGGTCATCCTTTTGATACCATGCAAGCCATCCCTTCATTTCCACTTAGGGGGAGGGGTGGTTTGCTTTTAGCCATGCAACCCATTGCATGCACATTGCACATGATGCATGAACTTGCCCTTGCACTGCCTTCACATATATTGATGCACATCATGATGCACTTGTTCATGTAGATAGTGGGTGACGTACACATGTACTGCACTGCATCAACCCACTTCTGAGCTATGTTACACCGTTCTACATGCCTACTCACTGATGCCATGTCAATGTGACCTTGCATGCATGGCAGGTTCTCAGTTGTGTATGACATGCCTGCTTGATGTGTTGGCTGTCTGTGTGATGTCTATGTGTGTGTGTGTGTGTGTGTGTGTGTTATGTGCTTCTGACATGTGTGTGTACTGATGTTATTTTTCTCTACTTTTCAGATGATGACGCAATGGAGCCAGAGGATGGTGTTGTCATGCCAGGCACAGGGTTGTTATCACAACAGCAACCCGGCACAAGTGGGGGTCATGGCGTGGTAGACCACGAGAACCCACATGTGTTACATACCATCTTGTCTATGGCTGGCAATGAGTCCAGCCCAGATGACCACTCTGACGTCCATGTCGAGTTGGATGTGCATCAGGTCCATTTGTCCGAGGTGAGTGATACTGATGTGGACGCTCCTCTGTCCGCGAGACCTGCACTGAGGGGCCAGACGGGGGTGGGACCTCCGCCTGTGGTGGATCGGGACACAGGGTCACCCTCCACACCAGTCACTGATGTGCCTGGGACATCACGTCGATGGGGGAATGTAGTCCTGCAGCCGCAGGCGGTGCCGACCCGACAAGTAAGGCCGGTCCTTGGGACCCGCAGGTGTTAAGCCCAGCAACGCGGTGGCCGCTCGTCACCGAGGTACACTGAGTGGGAGCAAGACATGACTGCCAATTCAGAACGGCAAAGGGCAGCAATGGAAAACATCGCTGTGAGCATAGAGCGAGTGGCCCAATCCGTGCTCCCGACTGCTAGGCAGGTGCTTCTCCAGCAGCAGGCGGCACAGTCCATGGCCCGCTCGCTCAGGCTGGGCATGGTGGCCTCAGACAGGGCACGCCAGGCTGAAATGTTGTCTTTGCGTCAAGCAATTGCTGCTCATGCAGAGGCACACATGGAGGCCCTGAGGGCTGAGTGTGAGTCCCTCAGATCCACTCTGGGTGTCCTCTTGATGTCCCAGAGGGTGCGGTCCGAGGAGAGGTTTGAGCAGCTTGAGTGTACCATCTCGGCTGAGCTACGTGCTTGCCTGGAGGTTCATCAGTTGTCCACCCAGGCCACGCAGGAAGAACTCTGTGTTACACGTGTTACCTTGCAAGAGGAAGAACATGTATCACGGGAGGTTCTGCATGCTGACCTACGTGTAATCGCCCCACAGAACCAGGCTCACCCATCCGGCAGACTTGCTGCCGACGAGGGGCAAGCTGCACCTAGGCGTGGCTGGGCTCCTGTGCCACGTCAACCTTTTGAGGAAGAGGCCGACTCAGACGACTAGATATCTCCCACACAGGTCAGGCTATGCAGGCGTTGAGCCCATGGAGGTTTTTTTTGTCTCAACATCATTGCATGTGGGTGTTGAGGTGCACCCTGTACCTCCCCCTCATTGGTGCCTCCCCCCCGGGTCGTATGTGGCCATTTTTGATTTTTGATTTTAGTTTAGTTAGTTAATATTGACTATTTGATAGTTATTTTAATTAGGTTATGTAGGTTGTTCATTGTTAGTTTAATTAGTTAATATAGTTTAATATATTTTGTCTATTGTGCATTCATGTGACGGTGTGGTGCTTTGTGGCTTTTGAAAGCATCCACTGTCTGTTCAAGCTGGGCCCTTCAAGCTTGTCTCATGTATGTGTTTGCAGCTTGGGGTCCTGACTCACATAGGCCACTCCTGCTTCCCTTATCCATGGGCTTGCTAGGATGGTTCGGTGTAACAAAAATGTTCACAAGGGCTTTGGACTTTCGTCATAACTGTGGCCTGTCTGCTGCTGTACTACTTGTGTTAATACCCCTAGTGGGGATTTGTAGCGTTTTATCCACCCCATGTCTGTAATCAATTTGGGTGAGTATGTGATTGATGTCTCCATTAATTGATGTGGATTGTGATGTATGTTATTTTCTTGCCTGTATATGTGCTTGATGCCCTTCATGCTGTAGAGAGTAGCCTGCACCCTTGGCCTGTCAAAGTCACACTGATGGTGGGAGGAGTTTGGATGTAGGTCTGTAACCTGGCCCAGTGACAACCAGCATGAATACACACACACAGGGAACTTTCGAGCCTTATTAATATCTTTTATGCCCTTTCTGCAGGAAAATGAGCCTCCACACTACCTTTTCCAGAAGACACAAGGACGAGTAATCCTGATGACTGGCCACGTTCGGTGGTGCAGACGTGTACATGTGTGCGCAAGCAGAAGCACAGGGTTTGTGCTCAGACGTCCGACAGAAGCAGACGTGTTTCCAGGAGCTCCAGGCAAGGTGAGCAGCACAAGGGCCCACACCACAGCCAACCTTCCACCAGGCCACTTGCAGATGCATGCTAAGTAGCACCAGTGCTGGGGAGCTTTGCCAGGCATTGTTGGAGAAGCGCACAGTACAGCTGACAGGCGTTGAGGGCCAAATGCAAAGTACTGAAGTTGCACCTCGCTATACGCATGTAGCAGCTCACCCAGGGACCATTGTATCATGTGTGATTCTTGACACATTGGTCTTCCCTTTCTTGCGCGCCCACATGCGGCGGCCTTACTGCATTGACAGTGTATGAACCATGAGGGGGCCAAGCTAACGTATGGGTACACAGCAGCAGACAGGAGTGTTTGTTTGTGGAGAAGTCACTTACTTTGGGGCATGGATGGTGTTGTGTGTGTGTGTTGTTAACACACATTCAGATTAGTAACTCACGCTCTCTTTGCAGCATTGAACTGCTCCTGTCACCAGACCTGAGAGTGCGCAGGTAGGAGGCCAGCACTCATCCCAGAGATAAGTCTCTCTTTGGCTTGCTTTTGACTCATTTGGTACAATGTGCATGATGAACATGTTTTCTCAGATTGAGTATGTGTTATTGTGAATATTTTTTTTGTTATTTTGACTTTTTTCCCTTGTCAAACCGACTCCCCTCTCCTGCCCCGCTTTCCTGTTATCCTGCATACCAATGCCTGTCCAAACAACATATCCTTGACCCTCCTTCCACGCCAGGGTCTCAGAGGCCTGTGTAAGTTTGACCTTGCAGGCGCACAGACCACAGAGGGGGTGGTTGGTTCTTGCCACTCCTGCGCCTGGACACCAGAGCTGTGACACTACCCTCAGTTGTTGCATCCTCATTGTATGTTATGTACTGTAAATGGTACCCATCCTGTAGGACCATTGTTAAACTGTGCTACCTTGGTTGTTCTATCATTGTGCTTGTACATGTGCTTTGACATTTCCTGCTACTTCAAGTCATCTACTCTTCCTAGGATTTTGGGTTCCTACAGGATTTTTCCCTGGTTTGTGGGTTTGGCTCCTTGGAGTTCTCTGCGATTTGGTATTTTTACGGGTCAAGATGGCCTCTGAGGGGGCTGGACCCTATTTACACGCAAGCTGGAACATGGAGACCAAGGGGTATTGTGATCCTATAACCAGGTAGACTTGAAGGAAGAAGGCTACATACCCCAGACACAGTTGTTCAAAAGGTCACGGTGATGTGTAAATGAGGGAGGGCCTTTTGTGGTTGGACAGTTGGCTTGGGCTACAGTGTTTTGGGCACTCTGACATTGTAATTGTGGGGTACTATGTACATGATGTGTTGTGCTGGTCAATGCCTGTTCCTGTGTTGTCTTTACTTTTCAGGTGTCAATGGATTGGTGTGGTTTGACATGCTGGGGTGTTCACATGGGCAATGTTCACATGTGATGTGTACAGGACACTGAGGGTCACTTTATTTCACATGCATATATTGATTGCATGTCCCTAATGACACACACAGTTGCACAATGATCCACCACACGTACAAGCACCCTTCCATGGCCACAGGTGCACACAGATTGCATTCTCGGTCCCGCTGTGTCCCTGCAGCACATGATCTATTACCATTTGGGTATCCTGTACATGCGTCATTTGGTTATTAATTTGATTTGTCATTTTCGTGTGATGCTCAAGTTGTATCTGCAACACAATGGCTGCTCAATGTGCTGTGTGCTGAGCAGTGTGTTGCAGAAGACACACGCAGCACACGGGTTCGGGAGTAGGGATTTTGCCATGCCCAATGTGCATGTGAACAGGCATTCAGTGTTTTGTTCATGCTACGACTGGTGGAAAGCATTTGTGTCTGACTTTGTATGTGTGGGAGGTTGTTGGTTAGTCATTTCATCTGATTCCATGTCAGGCATCATTGTCTCGTGCCAGTTTTCATTTATGACATGTCACTTCGTATCTTATTGGTCATGTGTTGGCCCTTTGCTATTACATGCCATGTCATGGTGTGGCAGACAAGGGTGATGTGGGTTGGGAGGGTTTGGGTGACATACCAGGGATTGTGATGGCCTGTTTTGCGGTGGGGGAGTAATACACACCTTGCATGTGTTCCTTTTGGTCACACAGGATTGGTTATGTTTAAGTAGCTAGGGATGCACACAATGTAGCACTTCCGTGGCAACATTCTCAGGGTGGTAAGGTTGTGACAGTTGACTGTCTCTTTGTCATCATCGATTGTCACCTGGTATGTGCCAGGCCTGTGTGCACTCCGCAGGGGTGGGTGTTTAGGTGAAAAATGTGGCCACAAGCTGGGTCCGGGCTGCCTCGCCACGTGCCCTTTCCCCTCCCATGGGCAGTGCCTTTGCCTGTGGTTGGGATTGTGGGGGCACCACCAAGTCCACCGGTACGTCCCACCGTGTTGCAACATTGTGCGGGACACATGCTGCCACAATGATCCTGCACACTACTGGGGGTGCATATAGTAGCTGACCGCCAGAGCGGTCAAGGAAGTGGAAGCGTGACTTGAGCACTCCGAATGTGCGCTCCAATATGCCCCTGTTTTCAATATGGACAGCGTTGTATCTTATCTGGGGTGGTGTGGTGGGATTCCGGATTGGCGTCCTCATGTGGTGGCTCGGAGGGTAGGCACTGTCCCCTGGGGAGGTGATAATGGTTGTGATTATTGGGGTTTGTGTATTTGGCTACGTGTTACATGCATGCATGTGCACAGGCATTTGTACTCAACTAGGAGCCATGTGTCGCCATGCAACCCAGCTTCCAGGGCCCGGCTCAGGGTGGACATTTTGTATATGAAGCTGTCATGTGTAGAGCCAGGGTAGTTTGCATAGACAGAGGTGATGATTCCCTTTGCATCGCATACGACCTGCATGTTGATGGAATGCCAGTGCTTGCGGTTTCGATAGATGTGCTCAGTGGCCCTAGGTGGACGTAGGGCCACATGGGTGCAATCTATGGCACCAAGCTCTTTGGGGAAGTGTGCCACCCTGTAAAAGTCCTGGTCCACAGCCTGCCTTTCTGCGGGTGTTCTCGGCATGTATATGTGCCTGTGGACTGAGGGGCGCGCAGTGATGATTGCCAACACCTGGTGTAGGCAGCGTGACTGCATGGCCTGTGAGACCCCCCACTATGGCAGTTGTCCGCTGAAATGACCCAGTGGCCAAAAAATGCATGACATTGAGCACCTTCTCCAAGGGCTCAATGCTTGGGAGCACAGGGTAGGTGTTTTAAGGTAATCTTCCCACTCCCTGACCAGGTCTAGGATGATACGGGGTGGAAACCTATACCTGCCATAGACCTGGTCGTCAGGCATCCCAAAAAGGCTAGTCCGGGGAAAAAAAATGCGGGCCCTGGCTATTCTCCTCCTCCTGCGGTGTCCTACGATCAGTGCTGCGACAAATGGGGCATTCATTGTAGCTGGATATACGCGCTTGTTGTTTGCACGCAATTTTGTACTGTGCGCGGGGATGCTTCCGCCTGCCTTTGTTTGGCGGACCTGTTGATGCCTATGCGCGTCTTTTGGCGTCCGCGGGTTTCCCGTATTCGATTCCATGAATACGTGTTGTTCGCGCGTGTGTGTGCATTCCATGTATTTCCCTGCAGTACTTCCCCAGTTACGCCTTCTTTTTCACGTGTTGTTCCCCATTCCGCGTGTTATGCCCTGTGTCCCGCCCCCTTTTTGGTGTGTGCGCCGACGTTGTGCGCTTTCCCTGTGTGCGTCGCGCACAGCGGTCGGGATGTTGCAATAACGTATGCGCCTGTGTGTGCCACGCACGGATTTGGCGCACATCCTGGGGGAAACACGCACAGGTCCTTCCTTGAATCGCATGAGTGCGCGTGCGCTTGCTTTTTCATGCTTGTGCCAGCTTGCGCCTGCTTGCACTGCGATTTTCGGCGCACATTTGTTCCATGAATCGGCCCCGTAATCCCTTAGTTAAGAATATGAAGACAAGTGTCCCTGGTGACTTCAATGTCAACAACCTGATCTCTTTTCAAACTCTAATTTTACAAAAATGTTAGATATTGTTGCTCCCAATCAATTAAAGTTAATTAAGGCTAAATATGTTTGGGAATAAGTGGTTCAACCCAGACCATGAGATATTGAAGAAATCAGTGAGGTATGGCAAACGGAAATGTAGAAGGAATTCTACTCCATATCTTACCAATGGGCTTAAATTGCCTAGGCCTCATTATAAAAATGTCATTTTGGCTGATTAAAAAGAGGTACTGTGCCTCCAGACTAGAAGTAGTGCTGTACTCTGGCAAGGAGGTTTTTAAAATTCTGAATAGTCGGAGAACCTATCCACCTCTGTGTTTTAATATACCCTCTTCTGCACATTGTTGTGTGGGGTGGGCCCCTTAATCATCCCAACCCAAGCGGGCATACCACTTGAAGAATTAGTGCACGCTTTGTACATAAAGCAAGTTTATTGTAAAACTACCCGGGGAGCAGTTAGATGGTGTTGCAGGACCAAACTAACCAAAGTCTCAACAAACCACATCAGTTGACCTCTTTTATATATTTTTGCATCAGGTAAAACAATCCCAGATTCGTTGTTGCAATCCATTCCAAATATGATTGTACAAAAACATCTTCAAAGAAATCCCATCTTTTCCCATTTTCATTGGCCAGTTGTATCTTAATAGTCATCTTCAGATCAAGTTTATAACACACCTCTTCTTAGGATTCGTTCAGTTTGGGTCATGACATGACATGACATCTGCACATGGTTAAACATTGGCCTAAGCCATTTAAACCCTAACTCTTGATTAGCACATGGTTCACATGAATATTCCCAGCGATATTAGGAAGGATGGGTAAATGATTTCTCTTTCAATTGGTGATCCTATCTCTTTCCCCAGGTCATTAGTCTCAGTGGAAAAGTCTAATCTAAACACCCTGATGCTTTATTGCACATAGCACATCTGACAATACAATTGCAACTCCTGGTTTCATATTAGTTAGGCTTTGGGCATTGGCTCACCCTGTGTTTGACTGCTAGCTACAACACATAATGAAAACCCCTTCTGTCATGCTCCCATTTATCAGCAGATTACCTTCTGCCACCTGTGATATTGATCAAACCATAAATCTCATGGGCAGTTCCTGCAGCTCAGCTGATCGCAAAGGTTGTGGAGATACTTTTTAACCCCTCCCTTGGCTTCTAAAACCGCACAGAATCAGTTACTTAACAGTCAAAGTTCACTTTGTAAACAATCCTGACTACCGTGGGTTTGATTCATTTGTAAAAGCCCACTATTTTATATTTCTATGAGTTTAACATGTTATCTTTCATCGCACATGCATGCTAATATGTATCAATTCTAGCCAACAGTAACAGTAAAGTAACATAGCCCATCCATACCTAACTACACTTTGATATGTATGAAAATTGCAACATCGCGCCCAGGTTGCTGCCGCCGCCAGTTATCCATACGGCATGCACAACATGAACCCTTCATAATCATGGGGACCTTTCCTGACTACCCCATCTACCCCCTTTAGTTAGTATAGTTAGTACTTTAACTAATAAATCCTAATTATCTTCTTGGGGAACAACCCCACAACCATCTCTCACACAGGTCTCAATATGGGCATACTCCTCCGCCGAACAAATCCAACTTGCCCCCCCCACCACTCCCTCAATCTACCCGCTGCTCCATGCAAGCATGCCTATTTGGTGGAGGACACAAGACTACTTCATTCTAAGTACCCATATGGGATGCAGTGGTGCTGACCTTAGCCTTGGACAGGGTTACGGTCATCATGGCAGCAACTGTTGGTACCTTGGCAGAACAACATTGTAAGAGCATTTGACAAGAATGAAAAAGAATGAGAAAAAAGAAAAAATAGGTATGATATGATATGATAGGTTATTTATAATGCACTCAATACCCAGAATAAATCTAAGCATGGACCCAGGGATCGAACCTGTGGTGCTCCGTGTCGTCTTGCCCCCAAGGCAAGCACATTGCCCTGAGCTATTCTCCCGAGACTAACAGAATCTTTGCAGCAAGACTCAATATGAACAGGGACTCAATCCATGAATCGTTGATGATCTCAGCCTCAGTTTCCATGATTACGTTCAGTTTATGCAAGGCAGCAATAGTTCTGATGAGCGTATAATTTTGGTTATCATTGGGTGGCACAAACATGCAACAGGTGCTCCCGAGTTTGCGGCATTGCTGTTAGGAAGTCGAGTATAGACCGGTTTTGCAGAGACATAAACCTGAGTGCTCTCAATTCTTCCCTTCTAACACTGAACGCTGACTCGAAAGTGTTCAGGAAGAGTAGAAGTTTGTACCTGGTCACCTAGAGCCATTTGGCATTGGCTGCTGCTTGGAAGCCAGGTGCCAGGAGTGATGCAAAGGAAGTCTCAGTGTGGATAACAGCCAATATCAATCAGGAATGTCTGCTAAAGCCTGTGATGATACTGCTGAATGGTAGTTCGATCTTCTCCTGCATTGCAACAGTTCATGATTTTTCGCCATCAAGCATTGTCTTTGATTTGTCCATATAAGGTGGCGAAAGAGACAGAAAGGGTAGGGGGGACAAAGGGGCACAGATGTAACTTTGGGCATTGAATGGGCCACAATCAGGTGTTCTTCAGGGATCAAGAGGATGTGCACATGAAGAGTAGAGTGACAGCACACACATCGCCAGGCTGGAGGCAACTGCTTATATACATACGATCCACAGGTCCAAGAATTATCAAGAAGAGCAGCCGTACCTCCAGTTAGATCTGTGATGCGAAGCATGTGGCTGCAGTGCACATTTGTACCAATGTCCTTAAAACATACAGAAAATGGGTGTCTGTATCTTAAAAGGTTTTTCTGGCTCTTTGAGCCATGTCAGATTTTGAAAATGATTTCTCCATACTGTCCTACACTCTTTATGTATTTGTGCCACCCCTTCTTCTGAGAAACCCCTCATTCCTCCAGCTCTTCATCCCTTGCTCCCATTGATTTTTAGAAAAAATAGCTTCTTCCAAAGTCAATTTGGCTCTTTGAACACACATAATATGTTTGTGCTCAGTATGCTCTGCAATTGAACAATCATTGTCACTTGGTATGATTGATGCTGTCATTGACTGCCCTTTAAACTGCCCTCAAACCCTGCATAGTGCTAGGTGCACTAGGCATAGCACATCTGCTACCTCTACCTCACTTGGGAGGAAATACCCTTGGAATGGCAGAAGCATGGGGGATGAGAGAGCAGATGTAGCAATATCCTAGGTATTTCTCTATTCTCACCTTCCTCATATGGCTATATCATACGCTGTTCGCTGTGAAACCATGTGCATTCATTGTGTGATCTAATTAATCATTGTCATTATCAAAAAGATAATTGTCAACATTTCTTTTTTCGCTTAACATTTTCTCCTCGGACATCATACAATTCGACACTTTTGTATATAAACAATGATTGTCATCCTTAAACATGATGACACAAGGACCAAAATACCCATAAAAACATCAATTTTCACACAAATTACAAGTTTAGAAATGTATTTTATTAAACCAAATTATTTAAATTCTAGATGTCTATCCGCACCCCCTTTTGCACAGAAACAAACAGTAAATCCTTAGGTGGTACTTCACTTCTATGCCTGCCCCTGTGCCAGTGGAGGGCTGTGGTATCCCTTTGAGTATAACTTGGGTGGATCCAATTCTTCTTGGCCTCTTCTTTCACAGCAGTCGGAATAGCATAGATTACTCTATGAGGCCCATGGAAACGCTGCTCATTCCAATGATGCACAAAGGTCTGAATGTAGATGTGGCCCGTGGGGAGAAGCTGTGTCTTGTGCTGATCATTGGTAGTCTTTCCATTTTCTCCTCTTGTCTGTTGGTGAGAAGACACAACCTGTGAACATATCATCTTAACACTTTTTGTTAATGCCCTAAGGTACTCCCTAAACTCCTCTCCTAAAACCGCTGTGGTCTTGTGTGTGTCTGATGTCATACATGTAGGTGAGAGAGGTGTATGTAGCCTACACCCAGTTATGATTTTGTGAGGGCTCAAGTGGTAGTGTATAAGAGGTACTGGAGCCCTCCCCGCCTTCAAACTGTACTCAGATAACATGATAGGGTGATCAATGGTTCCAGTATTGCAACAATCAAAATTATAGCGCTTTTTGAAGATAAAGAGTGCTTGTGAGGCGACACATATATTGCTGGAGTTAGAATGGCTCAGGAAGAGAAGGGTGCCTCAGGTATAACACACACATCGTGAATATGTAAACATATTATGTGAAAACTGGATAGAAAATGCTCAAATGTAAATAACGATTCACTGTTTGGTAGCAAGGCTGAACAGGCTGAGATAGATTCTAAAATGGATTCCAAATACAAAATGGTGTCTTGGGAGCAGTTGTCAGGCCTGAATCATGCTGATGATGAATATTCTTTGGCAGCAGTTCACTGTGCTTATTTTCTAGTTTGGAGAACCAATTAGAACTGTATCCCGAATTTGCATGAAAGTGTTCATTGGAAAAAGCCTACCAAAGCAAACTAATTACAGTGTGCCTTCCAGTATGTCTTTTTAAAATTGTATTAAAGATGGCTGTGAATTTGTACCCGGGCATCTGTTCATCCTTTGTCCAGTCTCATGTGCCAGAGTCTGCAGATGCCAAAGCTGATGAAGTGCAGATGGTCCACCTTTAGAGTAGTTCCTCCCTGGCTGATTGTGTAAAAAAAATAGTGCTTGTGGGAAGCACACATACCGCAATGTATTTAACTCTGCAGGTATTTTAGCTAAACGTGCCTTAAGGACCCCATTGAGCCTCTCCAGAATCTCATTGGCCTATGTGTGGTACTCTGAGCACAACCTATGGTTTATTCCTAGCAGCAAAGTGATTTATGCAAACAATGCATAAAAGTGGGTTCTGTTATCACATGTTAGGACCTTGTAAATTCCCCATCTTGGAAATACCTCTCTCACCAGAAATCTTGCTGCTGATTTAGCATCAGGATGTATGCAAGGACCAACCTCAAGCCGCCGGGAAAATGGACAAGCCACAGCAATTAGATGTCTGAAGTTACTGCATCTTGTGATCATGCCCCTAAAATCGATGTGGAGCTATTTGAATGGACTAGAGGGCCTGGGCAAGTCCCCCCTCACCGACCTCATTGAATTTCTGCGATTGAACTTCTTGCACACTGCACAATTCCCTACAAAACTATTTACCTGTTCTTGTAGGTTAGGGATAAACCAGTCCTCCTGGAGCTCTGCTGCGATTTGCCATTGAGAAGTATGAGATGGGTAATGTAGTTGCACTAGAGCCAAAAGAAGCAGCTCTAAAGGCATTACTACCTTCCCCATCACCTCCCGTCTCCAAAGCAAATCTGTGGGTGAGAGAACACATCTGCTCTTTTTCTAGAGCTCCCGTTCTTCTCTAGGGGCTTTCCCTTCCTTTTCTATTATCTGGAGCACCGGGACTGCAGTGCACAGGGCTGGTAATTGTACCTGTTGGGACACAGTTTCCATTTTCTGGGAATCGGCAGCCTTGTCTGCAGCATCATTTCTGAGAGCTATTGAAGTAGTGCAGTTAGTATGAGCAGCGCACCTTCGTAGACCTATCTCTTTTGGCAAGGTTAACACTTCTATTAGCTGGGATAGCAGCACAGCATGATGGACAGGGGACCCATCAGTCCTCCTAAACCCTCTTCTCTACCATCTTGTTAACCCAGAATGGACAGTGGGGGTGACATGTTGCGAATCACAATAAACAGTGACTGTATTCCCGTTACTCATTTCTAGTTCCTCTATAAGTGCCACCAGTTCTGACGCTTGTGCAGAGTAATGAAAAGACAACTGTCTCTTCAGTCTGACCCGGTACTCCCCATCCACAAGACCCATAACAGCTGCACCTGTAAGCCTCTCACCCATCTCCTGGTTGATGGTTGAAGAAAAGAAATCAGCTCACTCTCCTCGAGGGCATCCTCTTTCACATTCACCCTCTCTTCCTCTTCTCCTTCATATGCGGCCCAATCATGAACAATATCCTCAGGCTGAACTGGCTATGCTACAGATGTCACAGGATTTACTAGGTGACGTTGTACTGGAAGAATTGATGCATTTGACAAAATGACCTCATACCCGGTAACTCTCTGAGTTGTTAACAATGACTTAGACTTTTCCAGAATCGTGAAGACCATATGCTCCACGTACGTCACCACGCAACCCATAGTAATGGTTGAAGACTGTTGAATAGCAAAAGCCACTGCCGCTAGAGCTTGCTCACAAGGCAAGTGTCTTTACATCACTTTGTCTAGGAGTCTGCTGTAATACGCTAAAGGTTTGTGGAAGACTGGTCCCCGTCATGAGGTGCTGCAGCTGAGAGGTGCGGACAAAAGACCCCCAACATGTCAGAAACCTGGGCTCCTGACTTGGCTCACCACATTTGTGGGGTATCCCCCTTAATCACCTCAACCCAACCCAAGCGGGCCCAACACTTGAAGAATGAGTGCACACTTTGTATGTAAAGCAAGTTTATTGTACAATTATCCGGGGAGCCGTTGGATGGTGTTGCAGGACCAATCTAACAAAAGTCTCAACAAACCACATCAGTTGACATCTTTCATACTTTTCTCAATAGTTAAATACTCCCAGATACTTTATTGCAATCCACCCCAACATTTTTTCCCCAAAACCCTCATCTTCTCCCAATTCCTATGTTTTCATTGGCCAGTGTTATCTTAATAGTCATCTTCAAATCATATTCATAACACACCTCTTCTTAGGATTCATTTGTGGTGGGTCATGACATCAGCACATGGTTAAACATTGGTATTGATTGATTGAATGATTGATTGATTGATTGGGTATTTATAATGCTCCTATACACAAGTGTTTCGAGGCACAACAAAACAAGGGAGGGGGAAAGGGTGGACAAAACAAAAATGATCCTACTAGGTCTTTTAACATTCGGAACGTGCAAGTGCAGTAAGAGAAGTGCAGGGGAGAAGAGGGTAGTGGGAGTTCCGGTCAGTGCAGAGGGGCCAGAGAGAGAAAAAAACAAGTGCAAGGGGAGGCCAGGTGGACAGAGCCAGGGGACAGAAGAGAGTTCAGGGGACGGACGGTCCACAAGCGAGTGCAAGGTAAGGGGCTGGAAGTGTGGCAAGGGTGCAGGCCCAGCCACGCAATTGTGGGCGTAGGGGCTCAGAAGGGCAACTGCAGGTTGAGGGGGTGTCCGGGGAGACCAAGTGCAAGGGTAGGCTGGAATAGGGGGGGGGGCTGTTTCCCTGAAGACTCTGAGGAACCAGGAAGCCAGTCAATAAGCAGACAGGGACATTAGAAGGGGAGAGGGAGAGGGAAGCAAGAAGAGAAAGGCATGTCTTGAGAAGCTTCTGGAACTTAAGGCGATCTGTCTCAAGTTTGAGAGGGCCAGGGAGGCCATTCCAGAGAGAGGTACCTGCGCAGAGAGATCTACCCCCCACTCTGTGCTTGTAAAAGTGATCTGCAGAGAGTTAGAGCTAGATGACCGAAGGGCTCTAGAAGGGAGGTATTTAGGGACAGTGAGTTGGATGTAGAGTGGTCACAGGACCCAGAATGCCTTGTGGATGGTGCAGAAGGCTCTTCAACTTGATCCTCGCAACAACCGGGAGCCAGTGGAGAGATTTTAAGGCTGAAGAGATGTAGTCCCTGGGCTTGAGACAAAGGATATGTCTCGCAGTCCTATTCTGGATTAGTTGAAGGGGACAAAAAGAGTAGTTAAGCAGATTAAGGAAGAGGCTGTTGCAGTAGTCCAGCCTGGAGGGTACCAGAGCTCTGGAGAAATTGAGTTTCTGGGAGAAGGTGAGGAGAGAGAGAATGCCTCTGAGGAGGTGAAGCTGAAAGTGGACCTTCTTGCCAAGGACTGTGATGTGAGGACAGAAGGAGGCAGATGAGTCAAAGATGACACCAGGGCTTTTGGCCTCACAGGAGGGTGAGGGGAGAGGGCCCATGGAGGGCATCCGGAGTGTGGCAGGGAAAGAGGGACAGAAGACCCAATGAGAAGGATTTCTGTCTTACTGGCATTGAGGCAGATATTGTTAGCAGAGCACCATGGCTGAATAGTAGGAATGAGAGAGTAAGAGGAGGAGGAGGTTAGCTTGAAGGAGAGCTGCTTGTCATGTGCATAACACTGGAAGTTAGGAGAGAAGGTGGAGATCAAGTGGGCTAGAGGAGCCAGGTAGAGGCAGAACAGCCAAGGTGAGAGGATCGAGCCCCGAGGGACTCTGCAGGTGGAGAGTGAGATGGTAGGAAGAAGAGGGCCCAGTTGAACCTGAGAGGGCCTGTCCAAGCGGAAGGAGGTCAACTAGTCCAGAGCCAGGTCTGTTATGCCAAGGGTACATAATTAAACATAATGAATTACCAGCAATAACTGTCCTAACCTTTTTAAACCCTAACTCTTGATTTGCACATGGTAAGCATGAATATTCCTAGATATATGAGGAAGGCTGGGTAAATGACTTCTCTTTGAGTTAGTGATGCAATCCATTCCCTAGGTCATTAGTCTTAGTGGAAAATTCTAATCTAAATACCCTGCCGCTTTATCGCACATAGCACATCTGACAATACAATTGCAACTCCTGGTTTCTTATTAGTTAGCCTTCGGCATTGGCTCACCCCGTGTTAGACTTCTAGCTAAAACACATTAATGAAAACCCCTTCTGTCACTCTCCCATTCATCAGGAGGTTACCTTCTGCCGTCTGTGCCATTGATCAAACCATAGAACTCATGGCCAGTTCATGCAGTTACACTGACTGGAAAGGTTGTGGAGTTACTTATTAACCCCTCCCCTGGCTTCTAAAACCTCACAGAATCACTTACTTAACAGCCAAAGTTCACCTTGCAAACAATCCTGACTACCATGGGTTTGATTCATTTGTAAAAGCCCACTATATTGAGATTCATGTGTTCCCCATGTATTTGTATTAATGTGCATGTATGTTTTAAAATTTTGGTGGGTTTAACATTTACTTTCTACATGCGTGCACGCTAATATATATCAATTCTAGACAACAGTAACAGTAAAGTAACGTATCCCATCCCATAAATAACGACACTTTGGTATATACGAAAATTGCAACATCGCGCCCAGTTTGCAGCCACCTCCAGCTATCAATGCAACCTGTACAACATGATCCCCCCATAATCATGGGGACCTTTCCTGACCACCCCAACAGTTACAATATGATAGAGGTTTTTTTTCAGAAAACAATCTTAACAATAACAGCCCATGTAAGTGCCTCGCATGGCATCTCAGTGTCAGGGGTGACTTTTATCGAGCACGGGTGAAGATATCAGGGCATTGTTTAACTTTTGCTCTCTATTTATAGAAGAGACTAGATCCTTCTTAATGTTGATCAGGGCTACTAATTGTCCTCCTGATCAATGTCTTTCTTTTATACTAAAAGAGTGTGCAGAGTCGCTAAGTTCTTTTATGTCTGAATTTATTAATTGTTCTATTAAAGATTGTCCTGTACCAGAGGCCTAGAAAAAAAAGTGGGTAACTCTGCTATCGCCCCATTACCAATATCTTTTTCCTACTAGAAATCCTGGATCAAGTAGCGTCCTCTCGGCTCCAGTCTCATCTTGAGAATGCAGCTCTTTTAGGCGATTGCCAAACCAGTTTTCGACTAGCAAGAGAAGTAAAGTTGGCATTTGTAGATGTGGAAGATGCCCTCCTCCAGATATAAGACCAGGCTCAAATTGGATTGGCAATGCTCTTGGATATATCAGCAGTGTTTCATATTATAAACCATGATATACTGTTACACCAATTGTTGCCTATGCATCATATAAGTCTGGAATGGATGTGTTCCTTGTTATGCATGTATTAAGGGAAAGCTAACAATCATGTTTCTCAAGCAGAAACTGTGGAACATGGTATTCCTCAGGGGACCTGCATTGTCCCTATGTTCTTTAAGATCTATTTGAAAACTCTTCAAAATGTGTAAGCTACACACAATGTAATCTGTTAAGAAAGATATGTAGAGTACACCCAAATTAGGTTCTGATTAGATCAGGACACAGATGCTAATAGAACTTATTTTCAACACATCGTTGGGTTTATTAGAAAATTGATGAGTGAGAACTGGTTGGGATTTAACCAGGAATACACTAAAAGTATGCATGTAGCCTATTCCCTTGATCTTTCTAAAGCCTTGGATTTATGTTCACACGTTCTGGTGGCCATTTCATAGAAGCACAAACTTCTTTAAAATCTTTAGAGTACTTTAGAGTACTTTTAGACTCTTCTCTTTCACTGAAGTGAACAAAGTGTTCAGTACTTCTATTATCAGATGATGATTCAAAGACAGATGAAACCTCTTTTTTTCTGGGGAGCACTGTGCCACTGTAGATCATGCTATTGTGTGGTCACGTGTGGATTATTGCAAGGCTTTGTATGCTGGTATTGCTAAATATGCACTGCACCATCTTCAGGTCATACAAAATTCTGCTGCACACATTATTTGTTCACATGCCTGTTCTTTCTCCCCCAAAGAAAAGCCTTTAATTCTATTTTATTTTAAATGTTTTTTTATAACGCACCTAATACCGTACCTTTGTACGGTTTCTAAGCACGGATACGTGATTCAAACCTCGGTTGTTCTGATTGTTCCTGCTTCCAAGACCATGGTGTTGCCCCTTTGCTATCCTCCATTCACAAATTGTATATTAATAATAGCATCTATATGCTTTACTACAAATAGTATTTCTTTCCATGTCTCCCTCCAGTGTCACTCATTATTTTAAGCAACACTCTGCTCCCTCAGTTGTCATTTTTCTCTCAGGGGGGTTTTCTGATGAATCAGTAATGATTCCTCCAAGAAATCTGGGCTGGGACCCTTCTCATGTGGCTAGGGGAAGGCAGACACTTCCTGATCCCGACCCTGGGGGTGGTGTACTGCAGGAGGATCACAATCGGGGGGACAGGCCGGGAAGACTGGGAAACAACCCCTGTTTAACTTTCACCATAATCCCACACTTTTAATGGCTGTTTGCCAAACAGCAGAAATCAGAAAGTCCAACTTTGTTGCTGAGGACTACAAGTCCCATAATCCCACAAATACAGGGACGAGGAAGAGGGTTGAAGAGTCATATTGTAGTAGTAGTCAGGCATTTAAGCCTAATATCCCACACCTGAGGGAAGTCAAGAGGTTTAAAAGGCCCTCTCAGGTGCAAGCAGTAGGGATGAGTTGGAACTGTGGCTGGAGTGCGTGCAGTAGTAGCAGAAGTAGAAAGAAGAAGACACGTTTTGGCAATCCAACAAGAAGTGGGAAAACCAAAGGGATTCCTGGATTCTCATGCAGCAGATTTCACCTGCGAGGGTCCTGTTCCCGCAAACTCTGTTGTGCAGAGGCTGCGCAGCTGAAGGCGTGCAGGAAGGGTGCCTTTCCCCACGTAAGCCTAATTGCCAAGATTATGCAACAGGAAGTGTGTCGGAGACCGTAGGGAGCAGCTGTTGTGAAGCAGTGGGTCTCAGGAGTGAGATGAGATGTGCTCCTTAATTGAGTGGCCGGACCGAAGACTCCTTCAGCAAGGAAGGGTATGGGTCCCAAATGAAGCCAGAAGTCGTAGAAAGTGTGCAACATGTGGAGAAATGAATACAGAAGCCGTTGAGTTAAACCTGCCGTTCTGATTGCTAGTGCAAACACCTCCGGCAACAGTATCCAGCCTAATAATCACTTGCGTAAGAGTAGAAGTTGTTTATTGAGTTTTTAACAATGGGACACTTGAAATGTAGCACTTTTGTTTGAATGGGTATTCTCTCTTTAACTCGCATGAAGAGCAAATGCTTTGTAAAACATATGAAGAAGTGGTCGAGTGTTCCTAATTACGATTCTCAGAGTAAGAGTGGCTTCTGACTCTCTATTAACGCAGAAGCATTCTCATGAAGAGAAGTCAAGTGTTGAAACCTTGTTATTTGAAGTTGGAGAGAGCAAACATTGCCGAAGACAAGAGTGAACCAGATATTCCCCAATTGAGACTGAAGCCAGCCTTTCCTAAAGCCAGAGAACAGTTTAAACAATACTGTGAGCCAAATAGAACTTCAGCATTGCCTAAGATACAAATGTGCAAGCATTACCTGAAGCCAGCAAATTGACACCAAAGCTTCTGGGTAATTATTCTGGCTAACAATAGGTAGAGGGATAAAGGCAAGGTGAGCAAAGGGAAACTTGCTACTTATAAATATTATTTGAAGTTGATACAACCTGCATTTCCAAAGACTGTAGAAGGAAGAGAGAAGGGTGTCCTAAAGGCAATTCTAGGTTGTTGTTGGTTGTAGACAAACCGGAAAAGCAAGGAGGCTGCACCTTTGTGCAAATGAAGCATACCTTGTCTACTTTAAGGTGTTGAAGTAGCGGAAAGTTAATCTTACCATAACAAAAACCATTTTGATGTTACAAAGTACTGAAGCTGTGGTGGTGTATTTGGAACTTCAGTAGCACAAATGCAGTGGATGAAGTGGAACAATATGAGGCAAAGGCGTAGACCCTCCTGGTAAACTCTTATTGAAGTTGAAGTGCTGAAGTGGAAGTAGAAGTGCTGTGAAGTCAACCTGACCAAGATACCTACTGTTAGTCCTAATCATGTAAAGAGAGACATAACAACTGTTAACCAAGAACTGTGTTTCTCTAACATTTACAGATGTTTTATTTCCTTTGAATTGTGATTCTTCTTCTTGGACAACTGAAAGTTGTGGCAAAGCATTGTGGCTGGGAATGACATTGATGCTATTTTGTTGAAGTGCAAATTCTTTTCACGAAGAGGAGAAGCTTTTCTGTGATTGGAACTTTGGTTAACTAAACCTTACTTTGACATTGAAGACATCAATAACTGAATTGAGACTGTATGACATACATGGAATCCTTGTTTCATTTTTTTGAACATTGGAACTGAGTTGACCTTGAATCCTTGGGAAGGGGGGGGGTTCACCCAGGTTACTAAGAGGTTATCAAAAGAGACTGTGGATATCATTGTTGAACATTGTTGATATTATTTGAATTGCCATATATTTTCTTGGTGTATTTTATGTTTAAGTGTCAGGGCCCGACATCTTGTGTTAGAGTGTTTCCCTTTAGATTTGATAGGCATGGAAACCCTCATCAGAGTAGGGATAGTGGGGCATTTGAACAATCATCCAAAAGTTGTCCACCTTGTGTTGCTGACCCCTCACAGTTTTCCATGAAGGTCTGAGGTAGGATAGCACCCCTCAAGTGTTATAAGCACTTGTTGTGAAGTGTTACAAATGTTGTACCAGGCTCTGCAGCATCCCCCAGACGTGATGTGGGCAAGGAGGGTCTCTAAGTGACTGGTCAAGTTCTTATTCACTTGCCTGTCTCAGAAGCCTGAACCTGTTACCCAAGTCTGTCACACTTCTGTCCTGGCTGAACCAATGCTCATTAATTGCTGACTGATTGTTCCCAAAGATAATGCCAGACCCTTGAGCTAGCTGCCAGCTGACCTATTTGTATATCCACCAGAAGCTTGTTCCTGCTCGCACTTATCCCAGACATTGGGTATAGTATTGTTGTCCTACTGGCTGACTCTCAATGTTTGTGCACCTCCAGGGAATTTCCCAATGCACTTCTGTCTTATATCCCCTCTTTCACAACTGTTCCAATTACCGTCCTTTCAAACCTGTCTTTTCTCACCATTCCATCCTCCTGATTTTTTTGTTTCCCTTTCTCTCACTGTCTGATTTTGACTCCTCACAATCCGTTTCTCTCTCTCCTCCTTCCTGATATTCACTTCTCCCAACCTCAGCTGTTCACTGCCCATGTCTTTGATGTTCTCCTTCAACCTCCTCTTCCACTTTGATCTTCACATCCTCTGACCTCTTCCCAGTGTTGGTATTTATTACCTTTACCCTCTGTCCTCTCCCCTCATCCTTAACAATGTTTACCTCCTTCAATCTTTCTTCTCTCCACCTCCTCTTCCACTCCCAGCTCTCTACCAACACTCCTTCTTACCCCCTGCTCTCCACACTTCCCCCTCCTCCTGCACTTTCAACTCGCTCTGCATCTCCACTTCCCCTTGCACCTTCAGCCGTCTCTGGCCCTCCTTCTTCACCTTCAGCTCTCCCTGCACCTATGCACCACTATCTGCCCCAACTCTCCAACTCCCCACATTTCTTCCCTCTTCATGTGAGTTTTTATATTTCCCTGTACAAACCCCCACCCAACCCCGGGCAGAGGCATCCCCAAGGATCTGCAGCAGAGATTATTAATTGTTGCAGCTCAGGTATTGGCAAGTGGCTAATGGATCTTTATCTGCAGATATCTTTATGAATCATGCATGTCTTACTTAATCATGAACCAAGACTTTAAAAGGCTAGTTCGCCACCTTTGTTTTATTCAAGCTGCTCATTCACAGTTACCCGTAATGTGAGAAACCTGAGGGTATTCACCCAAGTAGACCCCAGAGTCCTTTATTCAGGTGGCCAGGGAAGGGCTGGAGCTCTCAAATCCCAACCCTGGGGGTGGACGAGCGAGGGATGATCACCTGGGTTGTGCAACCCAGGGTTGTGCTTGGGGAAATAACCAAGGGGAGATGCTGTATTTTACCATGCGAGAAGGTGAGGAGGGTGAAGTACAGGAAGCTTGTGTACGCTGCTCCAGATCTACCCCCGTTCCTCTCAATGAATCTCCCTTAGTCAAAGCCAACAAAGCATCTGTCTATAGTAAACTCTTTAAGAACTCAAGCTCCAGTATCATGAGAAACTACACCTCCCAGAAATCCTGTCTTTTTGTTACATACCCGAATACTCCCGGTTATTCTCTTTCCCGTCCCTCTGATTATCATGTCCTGCATTCCCAACCTGCTCAGAGAAACTGTTACCGTTCCCACAAACCCTGTTGTTTATTTCATGATAATAATTCCGATCATTCCCGTTTGCTTTACAAACCCCACCTATGTCACCCTTCTGAATTTACCAACCCCGCTTTTGAGACTAACCCTAGAGCTGTTTACCTGACATGTCCTGACAAAAGGGTCAGGTAAAGTCAGGCAATTGACCAGAATTACACAAGCCTGACGGCCCTTTCCCTTCCTCACAGAGATAAAAGATGTAGCACAAGAGCACGGAACGATCAAGGCAGACCGCACAACGTGAGAGCTAACTCAGCATGGCAGTTCAAGAGGAGGTAAAAACAGAGAATACTGAGAGGGTGACAAGGAGAGAAGTGACCTTGCCCTTTCTGATCCAGGTCCGTGAAACCTCTGCAAATGGAAACATAAGACTGCAAAGAAAGGCCAATGTGTGTTACAGCAGATGTCAATGGTACACAAGACCCTCCTGTCCTGATTACCAAGCTGGGGAGAGACGCTTGTCTTGATGGTACCAACCTTGACTCGGAGAAGAAAGACAAGCGGTTCATAACAGCCGGTGAGTCGAGGTAAGAGTTGATAAGAAACCAAACTGTGTTGAACGAAAAGTAGCAAGCGGCTATTTTGAACTTTGAAAGGCATAAAGCAAATCTTAATGATAAAGCGGAAAAAACAGCGACAGAGGTGACCGGAACCACGTGGGTGCTCACGCAGGAAACTCTGGGTGATTATCCGATGATAAGAGACTACCGTAACCAGAAGGCCTGGGGAAGAGGCGAAGAGAGGTTAAAGTGGTCATATGTTTGGTAAAAGTTGGCAAGAGTGAACCCGAAGGAGGGATGCTAACGAGATGTGGTGAGGTCTAAAAGTCCCATAATGAACTGTCGGTAAAAGTTGGCGAGAATGAACCCGGCAGAGGGAAGCCGACAACCAGAATAGTATGTGGATAGAAGTAAACCCGACCAAGGGGTGTCCACAGTTAATTTTTGGTACAAGTTGGAATAGAGTGAACTTGTGCTCAAATACCTGAGGGTTCATAGCGCTATATAAATGCTAAATAATAATAATTATTATTATTATTATTATTATTATTGTCATTATCCAACACTCATTCTGTAATTAGTTGTATGGAATTGGCAATAGGTTTTTCTTTAGTATAGGCCCTTTTATGTTGACAAGACACCACAAGGATTGCATTAGTTTTCATTTGATGGTCGAAGCTCGTTCCCATATTAGATTTAGGTTTAGATTAGGCATTTTTCCACCCTGCATTTACAGTTTAATAAACACCCTTGAACTGTGATCACTTGTGTCTGTCTTTACTGTTGCCACCATGAGTTCCTTACAGTAAGCACTGGGCCCTGCAAACAAAGCCATGAACCGGGGTATGGAGATTTGTTCCAACCTGGCCCACTCACAAAGGAACTTTTCCCTAATGTCAGCGATCAATGGAAGACCCAACTTTGGAGAACGTCTATATCAGCAAATGGAGTGCTCCGCCACCTGGTCCACAACAGCAAGCTACTGAAACCCCATAGACATGTAAATAAGGGCCATCACCAGCTGGACCTTATCCCGGTCCAAGTACTTGCCAGCAGCATTCTCATCATCCGAAGAAAGGGAGTACCCCGCAGTGTCCTATGAAGAGGAAGAAGAACTAGCAGAGGTGGGACCAGTGGAAGTCACAGAAACGCCAGGAGCAGCAAGGGAAGCCAGGAAATTCAATAAACAGTGCCTTAAAGTCATTCACAGAAAACCCAGGAGTAGGGGCAGGCACCCTCTGTCTTTTAGAAACCAGCGAGGAAGAAGAAGAGGCAGGACGGGCATGATTCCTTTTTTCAGCGTGTATCCCCATAGGTGTAAACACCCAGAACACTGATGCACACTCCTGTCACCAGTGCCGGAAAAAGCAGCAGCAAAAAGCCTGGGAAAGCACAGGCGCGGCCCAGTTGCTGCAGCAACAGAGGCAAAGGAGAAGTACCCACAATCCCTGTTGCCCGAGGGGAGGAGCCACCCAAAGCTCTAAGGCCCAAACCGTGGAATCAAGAGCACGATGCGGGAGAGGGGGGATCCTGCAGCCCCATCACAACAGAGGGCCACGGCAACCAATAAATCCATTTTCTTTTTTCTTTTTCAACCCACGAAGAAGAGGGAGGCCTGCAGGCCACCCGCCAGCCCGTACCGGAGGGCAGGGCGGGAGCCTGCAATCCCTGACACAAAAGTCAGTGGGTCGTCGGCCACAACACGGAGGCCGTTGGCAGTCAACAAACTGGAAGGAGGGATTGAGGCCCTGCAACGAGTCCCCCCCACCCACAGCACTCACCGTAGATGCTGGGTGGGACAGGGGAAGCCCCAGTCTGGCCAAGCTGACAGGATACCAGCAGGAACAATGATGGCCAACATGAAAGTGGGGGAGAGGCAGGAACACCTGGCCCCCACACAACAGAGGCCTGTGGCAACAACACCCCACACACAGAAAAGAGGGAGCCCGAGGACCACCTCTGCAGGCCAGCAGGCTCCTCACCAGGGAAATAGAAGGTACGGGGCCAGCATACATTGGGCTGCAACACCAAGCGTGCCTCTAAGTAAGGAAACTGGAAGGGGGGACAGAGGCCCCCAAATGCCCTCCCAGATAGCACTCACTGCGAATACCGGATTGGGGCACAGGGCCCCCTCGGCCCAGCACATACGAAACAGCCATCACTAGGAAACCAGCGGGCACACTCCATTTGCCCAAGGATACTGGCACATCGCCGACAGGACCGCAGCACCACAGTAGGCAAATCTAGAACACCAGCACCCTGCAGCCACCAAGCACTGCATTGGAGCCATCATGTGTGGGACACCAGTCTCGAGAACTCTTCACCGAGAGGATCCGGCAGTTCCGGCAGGAACAGAAGAACTGCCTTGGATTGGGTAAGTGGGAGGTTATACCTCCTGGGGTGAGAGGGGCCAGAAGAATCCAGCTTGTAAAAAAGAGTACCTGTAAATGTACTCACAACACTTTTTTCTTCTATACTTGCCTGCATGCCTGATGTAACGCCCCCCACAATATGAGATTAGGCTTTGCCAGTCTGTGTAAACACATCTATTTTGTCTCTCATACTTTCCTGCATGCCTGATGTAGCCCCACGCCACATGAGATGAGGCTTTGCCAGTCTGTGTACTCACACCTATTTTGTGTCTTGTACTTGTCTGCATAGCTGGTGTAACCCACGCAACATGAGGTGAGGCTTTGCCAGTATGTATACACACACACCAATTATGTCTGTAACCCATATGCATATTCTTGCACTTCACCAATGTACTATGCACTTTCTGTAACTAGCACTTAGATTCCTCAGGGCTTTGTGTATTGAAATAAATGTAAAAATAAATAAATAAATGATTCATGTAGTGACATCACTTCACCCAAGGAGGGAGACATTCTCTTTAAGGCGAAGGTGGTCTGACAACAAACAAATGCTCCCCCTTATTCGGATGGAAGACTGTATGAAGACCTTCCAGGTAAAGACTATTTGTTTGGGGATATAGAGCCCCCCACCCATATTGGAACTCCCTAGCCCTCTGGTTTATAACTGTATAGAATCTGGGACTTGGGATGTTCAAGCTACCACCAATTATAGGGGTACTGGGACATCTCACTGTCTTATTCTGAAAAAATTGATTAATAAAGGGAAAGATCTGTAACCCAAACAGCACTTGTTCTTTAGTCACTGTGACGAAGAAGAAATTCTGTGGAGAGACGCAGAGTTCCTCCCTGCCGACTAAGGAAACTACTGGTACAAGGTGGCCCGAGCAGGCCTAAAGATCAAACCACCAACAAAAACAAAGGACATTAGCAATGCAACCTGAAGGGAATGGCCATAGTACTCATACAACAGTCAAGCGCAGCCTTGAGAGGAAGCAGATTTAGTAGATCTTCAAAGCAGGATATTCAAATCCTGCTGGTGGACCAGCGGGAGGGAGATGCGGAGAATGCCAGTTAGCCATTGGGTCTGCCGGTGCACACTCGAGCACACGACCAAGAGAGGGAAGTAAGCTGAGCTGTGTGAGGAGACACTGTGCTGCAGAACCTGACAAGGAGAGAAGCCTGGAGAGCTGACGGAGCCTACCACGGCCCAGAAAGCCTTGATGACATACCGAAGCCCCCAAGAAAGTAAGGGGAGGTACGGGAGAACCAGAGGGAACGTGTAAGCAGCTTTCCCTCATCCAAGTTGGAGTAGACCAACTATTGGGCCCAGCCAGTGTCAGTCATGCCTCCATCATCATCTTCATCATGTCAGTGTCAGCGACCCTACCAGGAATACGAGCAGGGTGGGGGCCCTAATCAGAGCCCAAAAAACATCATTGTTACAGATAAGACCAGTGACCACTAGTGAAGGGAAGGTCCAGGGACACCACCACTACCATGAGAAGGGTCAAAGACCCTAACAAGAGTACCAGAAGGGTCAGGGGCAAGAGCCAGAGAAGGGTCTGGGACGTGAAAGCAGATGTCAAGAGCATACAAGGAAATTGTCCTCGTCACAGTGGGAAAGAGAAAACCACTGACCACCAGAGAAGGGTCTGGGACCCCAATAAGATTTCAAACTTTGTTAACAACAAGCCAGAGTGGAAAAGGGTACTGCAAGCTGAAAGCAGTAAGAATTAACTGTGCCAAGCAATACCAGGAGAAGGTAGTCATTCCCTTGGTACCAAACTAGGAGTTGTGTTAAAGGCACCAGGGGAAGGGAATCATTCCACTTAGGTTTATTGTGAACTGTGACAAGTGATACCAGGAGAAGGGAGGCATTCTCTTTCTCCTGGGCTGAGAGTTGTGCTGGAGACACCAGGGTAAGATAGTCATTCTGCCTGGTTTTATTGGAAATTAGGTCTGAAGCCTAGGGACTGTGCCTCTCCAGTCTTAAAATCTCATCACTGGCTCCCAGTGACTGCAATGATCAAATTAAAAACCCTCTGCATCATCCACAAGGATGTCTGATGCTTGGGACCTCTCTTCCATCGCTAAATACCTCCCAGCCATAACCCTTTTGTCCTCTGGCTCCAACTCTTTTCAGGTCAAATGTTTCTCCAAGCAGGGAGTTAGAGATAAATCCCTCTCCTCAGCCTTTATTCCAGAAAACATCCTCATGTTCTGACCCATCAGGTGTGGCTCCATAGGCCTAGTCTTCATGTGCTGACTCATCGGGTGTGGCAGGGTGTGGCTGGCAGGCTGAACCTGGTGGGCGTGGCTTCAGAAGCTCAGCTATATAAGCTGCTCCATCCTTAAGGCCGGTGCTTCGCGTTACTGTGCTCTTGAGTGCAATGTGACGCTCACCGCCGCTTGGACAAGTTTACTTACCTTTGAAACCAGGCGTTCTCCTGCATACTCACCTCCAGGAAACTGGTGCTTCATTGCTTCATCTGCAGACTCATCTCCTGACATCTAGCGATCTTGATCCCAACTCCGCAGCACCACACTCCGCATCCACAAACTCAGACCATGTGAAGAAGAAGAAAGAAAAGGTTAGAACATCCGTCCTAGGGCCGCGCCGCATTTGAACCCTGCGCCCCCTAGTTAACAATTTATCAGCTACTGTATTGCTGCAGCTTCTTTCCTCATTCCCTCCGGCTGCTGCCTCGAGCTCCGCAGCTTCTGCCAGGCTGGCAATATCACCTGCAAGGGAAGAAATCAAAAGAGCAAACATCAAAAGTGGAACGGACAGCAATACAAGACAACAAACTTTACAATACAACAAAAACAGTAGCGGAAAGACAAAGGCAAACAGGAACACTTACCTGAAGTATAGTGTCTTAGCTGCAGCAGGACTGGACTACCACGTGCAAGGGACCAGTGAAGGAACTCAGTCCAGATCATAAAAGTGCCCCTGCCAGAAGCAGCAGGATGGAGTGCTCGCCAAAACTAATCAACAGGGGAGCTTTCCAGGGACAGCACATCCCACGGGTACCACGGTTTGGGAGAAGGGATCTGGAAGGGGATCAGGCGCACAAGCTGGCATACTCATGCCCCCTATTCTCCATGTAGGAGCAGTCCCGAGCAGTATCACCTATTACCACCAGTCACCACATAAGCGCAGAGGGCGAAGTCGGACCCAAGCGACCTCACCCCCGCGAGGGCTGCAACTGTGCCCCAATGCCTCGGCAGAGACCAGTTGAGTGTAACCTTATGTAGCAGTGATGAAGTGCAAAGGGATAACATCCAAAACCCCCAAAAAAGGTAGGTGTTACTACAGAAAGGGTTTGGTAGAGCACAATATGTCCCTTTGCCACATATGGAGCAGAATAATCTCATGAAGTTACTACCCTCGCTCACTGCATGGGCAGGAAAGCGAATTTATGCATTGGAAAAGCAGACAGAAGGTGTTATGTGGACCATGGGAGAAATTAAAAATGTGCTCGCAAGCAGACGGAATTTGGAGGCAAGCAGGATGCTTTACCTTTGAATAATTGCTGGGCAAATGTTTGGGTAGGTTTAAGAGCTATGTATCCTGATTCACTGGACATTAAATCAATCATGGCAAATACCATGAAGACAGATGATGATCCCGCTGCATATATACAGCAGATCCAAGACATTCAGCGGGCTGAGACAGAGGAGGCATGGGAGATGCTTGCTTCCTGCCTGCCTGTCACATTCAAGCACAAAACTTCCAGGGGCAGCCACCTCCTTACCCTGCAGCCTTCACCTGTCTGGTGCAGCCCTGATAGAGACAGAATTCATATTTAGAGGAAGGAGCCAGCGAGGATGGTTTAAGGGCCATGTAAAGCAATGCAGATCGCTCAATCGACCTGTCTGTCCTTTGGTTTTGATGGCCAGTGTGTTGAGAGACCACTGTGGTGGCTCTTCAGTGCTGCCAGCTTGCTGATGTTCAGCACTTTATTAAAAGTCAGCCATTGTATGTGTGTGTTTCCGCGGTTTCCACAGGCTGTATCTTTATTAAATGCACATAATTAGTGTTGGTGTGCTGCTTTCCCTGCGATGGGAGGTTGGTGTGATTGTTTACAAGCGAGATCTCCCTCCCTGATGTTATGGGTGCTCTTGTAAGATATCCTTATATGTGGTATAGCTGTGCATTGCAGTGTATGTCTGCATGCAGTGGTGATACACATTGTTGACTTCACGTGTACACTCTCCATTAATAAACTAATGTCCAAATCACACAAAACACCATTGTACATATCTGGCAACACCCAAACACAGGAGTGCACAGCTGCCTTTGCCCTGTAGTCTATTCAATGCCCTTACCTGGCTACATGCAGACTGTGCATGCATCACACTTTCAGCCAGGGAGATGTATACCATACAGTAAACCATGGTTTTAGCCATGCAATGCAGACAAATCTTTTTTGTCAGAAAATGGAAAGATCAGACATTACATGGACCTTAATCGAACTAATTAAACTTCTAAACTATGTGATTTCTTCAGAAGACGGCACTGGTTGATGAAACTACTGCACCCAACACCTGCAAACACAGTAGACATGAATGTAAATGATCAAGAAACTGGCCCCCTCACCAAGTATCTTAGAGACATCACCCAGCTCTTGCAGTTACAGACACCCAATATGAAAAAAGAGAGTAAGAAAACACTACTATTTGGAGACACTTGAGGTATCCTGTCAAATGATTCAGGTATCCCAAATGATGCAAGCACACCACTCAGAACCATATTATTGTTGAAACATGCTGCATGCCACTAATCTCTGGACATGTAAACATTACCCAAAAAATGCCAATATTCTGACATTGAAGTAGCACACCCGACACTCCCCATCGGTTCTTCCTCCAGCCCCCCACCGCCAACCCACAAGCACAAAGACCTATAACAGCAACACAAGCAACCAAGGCCCTCCTATTAAATGTATATCAACTTTGTCACACGGTACACAGGGATATAGACAGAAAGAACAACTTTCTTTCCACACAAGAACAATAATGCCTGAATATTTGCAACCTTTCAATCTCACAATTATATACTCTAACAAGTACACACAGCATGCATGCCATGATTACCGTCTCCACCATGCATCCTTACACACGCACACATATGCGCACACACACACACATGCACCCATCAAGTACAGAGGCACGTGCTTTTAGCACCTAATCATAGAGATACACCTGGAAACAAAAACAGTACATCATTCCCAAACGCAAAACCCATGGGCCACTACCAGCGCCTGAACATGGACCTCGGCTCAAACATAAATACAGATGCCCCCACAGCAACACCTGGCAACATAGGCAGGACTGCAAGACCGCTATCAATGGTAAATGCTGATACACAAACTAGAACACATAAAGAGTGCAACCTATCACATGCAGAGAAAGAGTGTCCAATATTAGACATGTACACGCACAGTAGCATGGACAGGGATGAAAAGTTAAGCATCCAAGTACAGTAGAGCACTAGAAGTGCCCTTGACATGCACAACCATCACAATCTACATAGAGATACTCTCTCTACAATCAGAAATGGCCACAAATCAACTAGTAAATCCCCAACCAGCATAACTTAAATGGAAACACACACACCAAAAACATGTTAATTATAACCGCTAAACACAAGCATGCCTACTTCTCCATGCTGCTCTTCAGCCTCAGTGTTTTAAAGCATACAGTGCTATACAAGCAACCAACATAATATAATGGCTGTTTCACTCTCCTCCACTTTCTTCTCTTCATCCTTTGCGCTTTGTCCTGGTCTGACATCATACATCGCTATACATGCAGCCAACATAAGAATTATGTTGACACCTTCCTTCTGTTTTTTCCTTTCTACTTTTCTACTCCCATTCTTTTTTATTTTGTTATGAGCCCCCCATTTCCTGCCCATGGGCATGCTAATCCCTATCTCCATTCCCACCCAAATCTCCACCTCATGGGAACTCTTAGAGCTAGCTTTAATCAAGCTTTACCATCAAACTCTGCACTCAAAGTGCCTTTGGAGTTGTAAACATGCTCTCTTACCAGGCCTGCCTTCAGCCACTCAGTGTATAAGCACTCTGTGTGCCCTGTGTGTTAAAAACAAACAAGCATTGGGAAAGCCACTGAAGTCCTGTTTAAAACAAGCATTGCCAAAGCCAAAAGGTTTGGTTGTGCATAAGTTTTAACCTTTTTCCAGGCACTCCTATTGGATGCCTAGGTACTCACCATTTTGCACCTGCTACAAACAATGGCTAGGAAATACCACTACAGCTGTGCCTGACAAGTGCCTTTCCCATGCATACACAAAAGCCCAAACTGTTGGTCATGCCAATGCTTGTTCTCCTATGTTAAAGTGAGGACTCCCCAAGGAGTTACAGCAAGATGTAGATAAAGTTGTATGCATAGAAGCAAAGGGTTGGCCAGAAATTCAAGCACGTATCATACACTATTGTAAAAGGAGCAGGAGAAAGAAAAGGAAATAGCGGAGCAGGCACAGAAAGCCAAAGCTAAGCTAATTCAAAGAAGTTGGCTAAAATAAGCCTAGAAGGAGCAAAGATCACAAGCTCTACAAAAGAACAACAGGGAGAGCAGGGGTAATTTGAATCAAATATAGCAGAAGGATGGATGGATGGATGGATATGCTCCCGATCGCAGTGACATGGGAGGTTTTTCAAGGGGCATAGGAAGTTTCCTTAAGGGTTTAGGGGGTGAATTTGGAGGAATTAGGCCTAGGTTCAATGGAATGATCAGAGGCCAGTTAGGAGGACCATATGGAGTCCAGTGTTGGACCTGCGACATTTTTGTCACTGGATTGTAGAAATAGGGCATCATATTTATATGACTCAAGTACCAATCCCAATGGACCAGCAGGTAAGGTTGCAGGTTATCCTTCACCACAAATGCAAAACCCGACCATGTCTTATGCCCCAGGTTCTGTACAGCCGCAGCAAGCATGAGTAGACCTACGTGTCCCAGTCAGCCATGCCAGCCCAGTCACTGGTACAGAGAGAAATCCTTTGCCTCACAAAGCAGTGACACATAATACTGGAGAGTGTTTTTTGAGAGGGAGCCCTTTTCCACTCCTAGGCACGAGTACATACCTGAACTAAGACAGCCCACAGAATGCTCTGGCGTGTCCAGTCCCACCTGTTACCGCTGATCCAGAAGAGGGACAGGTGTAATGATAGGTGATTTAACTTTTTCATGCATGGTCGATAGAGGGACAAATGAATCTTGCATCAAGGAAAGTAACTTTCCCCTTTCAGGAAAAATCCTGGACACTCAGGGATTCTCTGTGACTATGCTGTCGGTTCCTATTAAGGTAGATACTAAGAATTTAACAGCTCCTTTGTTGTATTGTACGTATATCCCAGTGAATCCCTTGCACAGGGACCTTATGAGCAAACTGAATATGGCGATCTCATTCACAGAACAAGGCATAGTATGCTTAACTCTAGGTTTGTGTCCTGGGAGAACTATGGCACTTTTGCAAGCATGTTATAGTGACAGCGTGATAAGGGGGATGCCTGTAGATTCAGATTTGTTTTGCTACGGAGTAATGCTTGAGTTAGGATAGGTCCTTGGGACTCGAGATATCAGAATTTTAGTTTCGTCCCGCTGTTACACCAGAGAAAGCACCAGGCACTTTGTTCAAAATACTTTCAGAAGCAGTAGTGGTCAAAAGGGACAAGCTGGTTCTCTCAGGCACTGATGAGGAAGGAGAGGAGTAGCAGTTTTGTGCATCGTTCTGACACTATCGCTCAGGGAGGTATCTGGCTAACATCTGTTTACCGAGGACACAGCAGAAAGGTTTTCTGAGCTTGGTATACCTTGCCAGATAACAATAGAGCATATGGAGTTAACGCAGACTATGGGCCTCATTATGAATGTACCGGTCCGGTAACTACAGTGCTGGCAAGCCTACCACCACTGTTGTTACAGGAACAACACACTCTGAGTCTGCGGGCGGGACGGCATCCACTTGCAGTCCTTCACGGAAGCACCGGCACTGTTATAAATGGTGCCGGTGCTTTCGTCATCCCCATTCGCATTGAGTCCTATGGGACTCAAATGGGAATGGGGATTAATGATTTTCCGGTGCCTGACTTCCAGTAACACCAGGGTCGTAATCCCTCTGTGTTTCTGTGAAGCCAGGCGCTGGAAAAATTCACATGTTCGGCAGACTTGTAATGAGGCTTTATATTGTCTATTCTCATAACTACATCGCCATATTTGAAGGACGATTTGGAGAAGGTACCTAGTCACTTGTATTTGTTTGTTTGTTTGTTTATTATTTGTAATGCTCGTCATACCCAGGGGTAACAGTGCGCAGCAGATACAGGAATATACGAGACTTAGTTACACACAGGATTATAGAATGGAATACAGCAAGATTATACATACAGTAATACAGGATTTATATGCACATCAATATACATAATGCAAGCAAGGGGGGGTTAATTACAAGGAGGCAAGTTTACAGCATAATATACAGTGGGCCAAAGCGAGAGATATAGAGAGAAGGCTAGTGGCAGGCTAGAGTGGTCATATGGGTAGGTCTCATTGCTAGGTTAGGAAAGTTGGATGTCGGTTTTTAGCCATATAATAGTGTTAGCTCTGAATTTGTGGTAAGTTTGGTTCATTCTTAAGCTAGGGGGCAGGTTATTCCAAAGTTTAGACGCTTTCACCGGGAAGCTGTTTCTTCTGATTGTGGCCTGTTTGAAGTTGGGTACGACAAGATGGTCTTTGTTAGCAGATCTAGTAGGTCTGGAGGATGTGTACTTGTGGAATCTCTCTGCTAGATAAATGGGAGCTGCATTGTTGAGGGATTTATAAGTCAGAGATAGAGTTTTTAGGAGCAATTTCTCGTGAGTTGAAAGCCAGTTGTGTTGTCGACTGATCTGGGAGATGTGATCTTTTTTGGGACATTCCTAGGGCCGCTCTCAGGGCATTGTTTTGAAGGATTTGGATACGTTTGATAATGGCTTTAGGTGATCCTAGGTAGAGTGCATTGCAGTAGTCCAGGCGTGAGAGGATGAGAGCTCTGGCCAAAGTAATACAGCTGTGATCTGAGAGGAATGGTTTGTCTGTGCGTATCAATTTGCATGTGTCGGCTGTAGACGATGCAAGGGAGTTAACCTGTTTTGTGAATGATAATTGAGAGTCAAGGTAGAAGCCGAGTGTTTTAACCTCATGCTCTACTTTTATGATGTTGCCATCAATTATGAAAGATGAGTAATTAGGTCCTAGTTTTTTGAGGTTGGATTGGGTGCCAAGCATGATGAGTTCAGTTTTATCATCATTCAGGCATAGGCCATGAGTGGCCATCCATGCCTGGATGATGATATACACTCTATTCACCAAGGCCAAATCCTTTTGATAATCCCCTTAACTTGTAGAATAGTGATTCTCATGATATGGGGTTGTTGAAGAGCAAAGGAGAGTGCGGATAGCATTGAAATCTGGTGGGATATTGCCACTTGTGAGAGAGTACCCCATGTCTAGAGAGGTGGATTGAGGGATTTACAAAATCATAAAGGCATTGTGGAAGCAAGGCATCATCCAGCCTTCCTTGTCCCCATGCAACATGGCTATTTATCCTGTGAAAAAGGCAAAAGGGTCCAGTTGGAGAATGGTACACTTTAAATTATATTGTTGAAGCTGAATTACCAGTGGTTCCAAATCCTGCTACCATTCTCTGTAACGTCCCCACTTAAGCCACTCACTTTACTGTAATTGATCTGAAGAATGCATTTCCTCAGTTCTCTTGCACTCTGACTCTTACATCATTTACATATCATGGCCAGAGGTTTCAGCAGACAAGGTTGCCACAGGGTTATGGTGAATCCCTGAGTATATTTAATCAGGTGGTTCAGATGGATTCGTGGAACTTGCACATGCCTAGTACGGTAATTCAGTATGTGGATGATTTGCTTGTATGTAGTACTTCAGAGTAGAAGTGTAGAGAAGATTCAATCATGCTTCCCACCATGCTTGCTGCAAAGTGTTATAAGATGAACAAGGAGAAATTACAGTATTGTCAGACAGAAGTAGTGTACCTGAGGCAAGCAATATCACTTGCAGGAAGGAAAGTGAGGCCTGAGAGAGCCATAGCAGTACAAAATTCACCACAACCAGTTATGGTCAAACGGATGCTGCAGATTTTGGAATTTTGTAACTATTGTAGGTCCTGGAAGTGCAAAAAGTAACATTTCCGATTGAGTGGTTGGAAGAAATAATAACTTCTTTCCAGTAACTGAAGACAGCGATCAGCAATGCTCCAGTCTTGGTGACACCGGATTAAATTAAGCCATTCTATTTTTGCCTTCTAATGGGCAGGTAATGACGACGGTTCTCATTGTGAGGTGTCAAAAATGAGAGGCATACACAAAGAGGTATCATTCTCAAAATGTGCCATTTTATTAATAAAAAGGGGCTTGGATAAAGGCCTAACATTCCTATCCTAACAAGATTGTCCCTTCCTGTGAAACTAAAACTAAAGCAGGATGACGATGTGTCCAAACTCAATCTGACTCTCACACTAATACATGCAAAATAAATGTGCAAAGGATTCTTTCAAAGTTCAACTTAACAGAAAAGTGCAATAACTCAAACATGTAACTTCAACAAAACACTACTTTTATCGAAGGATTGTCTCCCTTCTGGATTATTTCAAGCAAACTATTTACAATATTCCGTGTCAGGAACAGTCTCTTAAAGGCATTACAAATTTCTCTTTCTCCCGATACTCTCGTCAAGGTGACAAAACAAATGTTATTTCCATGAGACTGATATGAAAAAGAGGACGGCTCTCCTGATCTTTCAGAATGGCAAAATAAAGTATATTTTCCCCATTGCTGATTTGAAAAAGGTAAATGAAAGTCCTTACTATTTTTGCAGGTTGACAAAACAAATGTCTTTTTCAGAATAGAGGTTCAAATATGGCGAAAGAAACATCTTTTAAAAGTTTCGCTTTGACAAAATGTTCAAAGGAAACAAGAACTTAAGATGAATACATCTTTTTTCAACGTAGCAATTCAAAGTGTGTTTCCCAGTGCACTCTCCTGCCAGGAAACTCATCAACTGTAAAGTCTTGATATCCATTTACTCTGCTGCCAGGAATAGCCCCCTTTTGGCCCACTGAGATCCCCTCATGTACTCTTCTGCGAGGTATACTTGTCCAAAAAGGTTTCACTACCTGATATCCTTATCAGGCTTCCCTGCATATTTTAATTTCCTGTTAACAATCTCTCTTGACTATTGCCAATGCTTGTTCCAATTGTCTCCCAACTGACATCTCATGTCAGGGAAATTGTACCACATTCACCTTTTCCATTTAGTTCTTTTAGGTCGTTACTCAAACGTACTTTTTTGTATGCTTATCAGCATATCTGCACATCCCTGGATCCCCTTCACTATGAGGCTTACTCATCGAATTCAGTGGCAAAGTCCCACTGGGTCTCTGCATTGGCTCTTTCAGCCTTCGCTGGCAAGAGCACCGCTGCTTTTCAGGACTTCATCTCCACACAAGGCTCTGCTGCGCACTGTCTGCTTCCTCTTTACCGGAGCTCCTCTCTGAATGTACTGAATGCCGCCAGCTAACTTTCGGCATGCTTCTAGCCCCACAGTCCATCATGGGATTTCTTCTGCCACAAGCCACTCTTGCCGCTCTGTGCACTCTGCAGAATGTCTTCTCTCTCTCAATCCAAGTTCATGTTTCTCTTTGTGTCCTCAGCTGCAGATGATTTGAACTAGATTGAATATTGTCCTCAAGGTCACATTTCCTCCACATGAAATCCTTGCTCCTCTTCCTCATCACAGTACTTGAGGATTTCTGGGACATTGAGTACAAGAAGGTTTTAATAGATTTTGCATTACATGAGTGAACACTAAACATCAGATGTTTCACATGTTTTACTTTAACCATATTTGCATGAATACTGAATGGGTTTTTGTTTTGACAGAGTATTTTTCAGGGCTTTAGAATGAGTTGTTTTGAATAATGGCAACAAGCCATTAAAAACCTTGGAATTATTGGATCTTCTGCAGAATAAAGAGAAGTATATTGCTTCTTTCCTTGTGGAGTCGCCACTCTCCCTTTACAGCGGTCTCCTCCCATGTGATCGAGCCTCATAATACCAACCCCAGGGTCAGGATCAGGTAGCGGATGCCTTCCGCTGGCCACAAGGGAGGAGACTTAAGGCTGGGGATCAGTAATGACTCTGCAGGATTCATCACATCACCCAGAAGACATTTTTGGGACATATGCTTTAGGCTTATTATAGTGGACCCGTAGATCCAATCATGCAAGGTCATTTCCTTTGTCAATAACCTCTGGTGGCAGCGGCTTTTGCCATTGAAATGTCTTCGACCATTACTATGGGCTGTTCGGTGACACTGTATGTAGAACCTGCAGTTTTTGCTATTTGGAAAAATCTAAATTGACCCTCACCACTCAGAGAGCTTTGGGATATGAGGTCATTTTGTCAATGACTCCATACATCCAGTAAGGTGCCACATAGTCAATCCTGCAACATTCTTAGCCAAACCAGTGAAACCTGATGAGGCGGTATCTGGGTGTGCATCTTAAGAGGGAGAAGGAGATGGACGGTTCATCAACAATTGATCACAACACTGGTGAAAGGCATACAGGAACGACAGGGTTGGATTGGCCCCTCTGCCTTTTGGCCCATGGCCGGGCCGAAATTGTACTTGGGAAGTGGGGGCCGGTTGCTGGCCATGACTGGGCCGATGTGGACAAACACCAAAAAAATTTGGACCAAACATTTCTTTTGAAAAAATATATATATTTTTTTGAAGAAAGAAAATTCCTGCAACGGCATAATTCATCAAAGCAAGCTAACACATGTTACCTTGCTTTGATGATTTATTTGCATGCATGATGTGTGCATCATAAATTATGATGCATGCATCATTCACATGCTGCTGCAGCATGCAAAGTTGACAGGCTGGGGCTGCTGCCGGGCCGGCGGCTGTCACTGTGCCCCCTGGCACCCTGGAGTTGCTGTGCTGTTGTATTAGTGATAAATATGCATTAGTGATATTAGTGATAAACAACCAATTTTAGAGTAGAATAAGCATCCATTTCGGACTATGTATTTTGCCTTTCACAAGTTGCAGTAATATCATGTTTCTTTCTGATGTTGTCTCTGTTACGATCATCACAAGACATTCCATCTCGGGGGCCTCAGTCCCTTGACAAAATCCTTGTGCCTAAAAGCTTCTGTACAGTGTACAAATATTTGACCATAGCACATCAAGTGGTCATTGACTGCATTGTGCCACAATGAATGCTTTGTTGTAATGTGTCTATCATTCCCATCTCACTAGCATGCTGTTCAGGATGTTTGTTTGCATGTATGAGGCAACGAGTGCTCAGAGTATGGGATGTCTTGTGAGTGCACTGATTTCCCTATTTTGCCAACCTTTTAAGCCTTAAAGTAGATGCATGCAGGCTTGACATGCTGCCAACTTTGCACCAGACCTGCAGATGAACTTAACTGGTCTGCTGTTAAATCTCAGTTACCTGTTTAATGGTATCCACTACAGAATAATTGCTCATTTTACTATAGCCGATCTGATAGGTCAGTGGGTTGAGCGCTCGCTGCTATGATGTGTGTGTGATCTGCCAGTCCAAATCCCAGCAAAACCATCTCAGCCTTTCATCCCTCTTAGGTCGATAAATGAGTACCAACACAGGTTGCATGATATTGTATGCATATTTGTTTCATTAAAAACATTTTAAAAAAAATCCTAAGCTTAAGTGCTATACAATAACATATTATCATTTGGCCTTGGACGTCTGCTTGCATTCAGAGTAATTTGACAATATGGATCTATACACACAGATATTAATGATACATATGGGGATCCATTCTTGTATGAAATGTATCACACATTAGTGAAATTATAACCATATTTTTCGCAGTGTACTTAGGAACAATGCTATTTGATGTCACTTCCTGTTTTGTCAAATGGCGAAAGGTCATGTTTCATCGCTTCCTGGGATGTCACTTTGGGGTGTGGTCAAATGACATCACTCCCAGTGATGTCATCAGAGGTCAAGAGTCGTAAGGCAAGGGGTGGGCCACTTTTCTGAGGCGAGGGGTGGGCCACTTTTTTTGGGTACCTGGGCCAATTTCTTGTCCCAGTCTGACCCTGAGGAGCGACAGTTGTGGGCCTTGTGGGTGGTGAGTACCAAGTCAGAGTGAAAAAGAGATTGCTTTCGCGTTATTCTGTGCAAATGGTGGAATTGGTAGCATTCATAGAGGCACTATAGATGAGTAAGGGAAGGCAGTCACTTCGCAAGACCATTCCTCGAATGGGGAGAGTCATTAAAAAATACTACGTTTGGTATTCCCAAGGAAGATGTGGTTCATTCCAGCTAGGGCATTTACATGGATATACAGATATTAGCTTTCTGTAGATATTGAAGAAAGGGGTTAAATAAAAGTGTGAATGTTAGGATGTATATTTGTTTGTTGTCTTTTTCTCTTTTCTTCCTGTTTAGGTGCAATGATGGAAGAACATATAAATGTACATAATATGTTTTCAAGTGTCATAGAGTTGTATGAAATGTTAATTCCCTGACCAAAAAGGAGATCTTGAGCAAGCAATTATCATCTAAAATAAAGGGGTGGGCTTCGATAGTACTGTGAATGTGAATGGCTTTGCCTCAAATAACATATGGCATGAGCATATGAAAAGGGGGGTGGGGAGAAAGGGCCTCATATTCTTGTTACGTCTGCTCTCTTATCCCCCACACTTGTGTCGTTCTCAGAGTATGTATTCCTAGTAAGTCATCACAACTAATACACAGGACCTCATTACGAGTTTTGCGTAATGGGTTAACGGGTTCCGCTAAAGGAGGTGGACCTGTTAATCCCATTACGCAAAATGACAAGGTCCCCTCGCAGGACCCGGTAAGGACGCCTGGTAAAACCAGGCGTCCTTACCTGGTCTCGCGAGGGGAAGAGGGAGCAAACAAAGGGCTGCTCGTAATCGGCCCGTTGTTTGCTCCCTCTCCCATTCCCATTGAGCCCTATGGGGGCTCAGATGGGAATGGGGAAGGTCCGGCCCTGGTTCCCAGAGGGAGGAATTACCAGGCCCTCCGTACTCGGAATGGCCCCGTAATTCCCCATTCTGGGAACCCGGTAAAGGAGACCAGTTTGGCGGCAGCCATGGAGCTAATCGATCCATGGCTGCCGCCAAACTCGTAATGAGGCCCACAGTGTTTAGTGCTCCTATCCCTTTGTAGATTATGAGGCTTATTTCAGGGTCAAGCAGTCCAGGCTGTAGTCATTCTGATCAACAAGCAATAATGTATGAATAATAAAAAGGAACACGAGAATGTACAATTTAGGCTGAGACCATAGTTGATAGTAGAAGGTTCTGCTTATATGCACAACAAATGGGAACAGGGGGTGATGAGCTGGAAAGCGAGAGGAATCAGAGGGTTCACTGAAAAGGAAGTAGCAAAAACTAATGAGAAATGTTCAGAGATTTGGAATGTCTATATGAAAAAGTTGACATGGCTGAAGCCACAAGAGAAGCCTGTTAGGAACCAGTTACTTACACCTTATGTTTTACCTTATGTTTTTGGAGTGTTGGCACTATACCAGTTGGAGCAAACGTAAATTGTACCAAGACTTTGCGTCTTGCTGATTTTGCCAGTGGAGCATCTGCTATTCATCATTTCATCATTTGCATAGTGCCTTTAACCATGGGTATGGTCCCAACACTCTGTAGGTTGGAGGCCCTCGGATGGACTGAAGTATGGGAAAGTTAGGTGGTGCTAGTATGCCTGTGTGCATTATGGCCATTAAAAGTTTAAGGCTTTGCTTAGTAACTGCTATCCGCCCATGTCTACTTGGCATGTGTATGGGTGGAAAGAGGTACACTAGGGGAATAAGCTGGAGGGGTGTGTGTGAGAGGAAAGTGTGATGTATCGTGAGTAAGACTCGGACACAGAGGCATTGTGTTGATTGCTATAAATGTTTATTTAAAAGAAATGGGTTGGAGAAAAGCCTGTCTTTCCTTAACTCTAGGCAGCATTTCCCTGCCTCAACAAAACTAACTATGGTCTCTGTCAAGATGTTCAAAGTAAAAACCCTTTCGTCCTATGTCCAAAACCCTACACTGACTGATATGCTAAACCTATTATAAAGTGCAAAAGAGCTTGATGTTCTCTAACTGCCACTTGCAGCTGTAGTTCACAACCAAAGGTTCCAGTACAATTGGAAGGGGTTTTCCTTATCCTAAGTCACTTAGTTCTTTCACAGTTCACAGTCCCATAAGCGCCAAGAGGGTGGTGGTCTCCTCTCAGCCTTTCCTCCATTTTCAAATATATGGTAAGGATTTTGTATCAAGAGATTGTCCTTTCTTCTGCTTACAATTTCTTCCTTCCAAGGGACTTGTTCCACTTCCCCAAGGTTTTACACATACACAGCGTTTCTTTACTTTCTCCTCTTTGGCTTGCTTTCTACACAGTTCAGGTTTGAGAGGCCTGGTATACTCTCCTGCCAGGACTTGGTTAAACCTTGAATATTTGTATCCTGGGTGTGTGTCCCGGACTCACAGTTGAATTGCCTGGTATATTCTCCTGCCAGGACTTTATTAGACTTCTTTACTTTCTTTATTTGTGCGTGGGTCCCGGATTCCTCTCCTGCCAGGACTTTGCCAGTGTTGTAACACTCTCATATGTTCATTTGAGTATTGGGCCTTTGCCACCTTTCATTCACAATGGCATGTGCTTGCCAGGTTCCCTCATCTCCCCTTCTCCCCGGCGCAATTCAACATCCTTGGGCTTCAGCAGTTCTCCCAGGTTTTCTAATTGCTTTCAAATGGCATGGAGTGTATGCCTTGAAGCACCCCAGTGCCCCAATCTCCCTGTGTGGGCTCACTGGTCTCTCCTGGCTTTTTCGGCATTCTCTACATTCTGCGTGTTGCCCACCGGTAAGCTTTGTCTTGTGGCCAACGTCGCGTAGGCTCCCCGGTCCTCGCACTGCAGCAGCTCTCCCAGTAGAGAATCATTTACTTCTTACTTCTGCGCAGCAGATCTCTGGTCTCAGAGCATCATCTTCCAACACTGCCACAATCTCGCCTGCTCGCGAGCTGCTCTGCGTGCCTCCAGTTCCCAACCAGCCTTGGATGTGGTGTGTCTTCATCTTCACAGTTTTTGGGGGTTTTAAAGTTCCCGCCATTGGTCAGCTGTTGGACAGGCGTGATCTTCATTATTGAGGCCCTCTTCCTCATCCCAGTAGGCCCATAGGACTAAGTATGTGGTTGTCTATGGTTTTTAACAGGAGTGCCAGATTACAATATGCCATACATAGCTGGGAAGGCAATGACTGTTGACTTTTACCCCTCACAAGTAGCAGAGGAGGTATGACAGATCTTCTATTAAACCACCTTCACCCCACCGAGGTTGGTCTCTCCCCATGTGGTAATCCTGCAGATAGCCACCCCCAGGGTTAGAGTAAGGTAGTTTCTGCCCTTCCCTTGCCACATGGGGGAAGACTTTCCCTGGGAAGTTAGTGAGGACTTCACTAGATTCATCACTATATTCAATTATGTGTGTAGCTACAGTTCGAATTGGTTCTTCAAAGATAGCTCCATTCTATGGCAGCAGTGTTGTGCAAAGTGTCATTCAAGTAGTATGTGAAAGCAGATACGTGCGGGAGGGTGGCTGCGCATTGTGCTGGATCCAAAGGTGCAGAGTGCGAGAGGAAAAAATATATTGGTTATGTAAGGAACCAGGAATGAGATGCGGACACAGAGACATTTGGTATTGGTCAAAAACCTTTATTAAACAAATAAGGGGTTGGAAAATGTCCCACTGTCCCTACTCTAAGAGGTATTTTGCTACCTCAACCAAAAGAAAGAGTCGGTTCTGTCTCAAGATGTCCATAGACAAATATCCTGTGTCCAAAATCTTTTCCTAGCCATCACACTCTATAGGTAACTCTAAGGTGCTAAGGGGAATGTCTTTGGCCTTGTAAGTGCACAAATGTTCAAGTTCATAAGAAAGGTGTAACTCCAACACAAAAGTTCCCAATGGGTAGTCTTGGCAGTTGCAGGGAGTGGCTCCCTTCCCCAGTTTTCTCTTCACCAATATAACAGATCAACAAGTCAATAAAAGTGTTTTATAGTCCAACAGGATAACTCCCTATCCTTGCTTTGTACGTCACTCCTAAGGAAATGTCTCCCTTCCCCGGGTATGTTCAGACAATTCAAAATCCTAAGGACATGAGTGTCATGATGCCTACCCCCGGGCATCAGGACCAAGCCCATCAGCTCCGGGAGCAGGCATCCAGATACTTATTAAAACCCCAACAGCCCCAGCTGGGGGCTGTCTGGGTTCAGTCCTGGTGCCTTAGGCACCAGGCTCATCATAGAAATCAGTGCTGGCGCCATAGGCGCCAGGCTCATAGACTTTACTTACCTGATGCAGACCATGCTGCTAGTGAGTCCAAGCCAACGTGAGGCCTGGATGGGACTATTTTATTTCAGGGACTATTTTTTACTCGGGCGTGGTTCTAGGGAACTTCTTTCCTGGAATTACTTTGGAAGCTATTTAAACCACGCCCAAACAACAGCACACGCTTTGCGTTATTCTGCATCCAGCAGCGTAACGCTCACCGTGCCTGCAGTCTGCATCCAGTCTTCTGCCACGCCCGCCTCGAATCTGGAGCTCCTAAAACAAAGAGGAAAGAAAAGGACAAGGTTAGAAAACTAAATATTTTCGAATTCCTCACCTGATTCATCCATCTCGCCTCCGGACCTGGAAAGAACATCATTTCTGTACGCGTCGCATCTCCAGCTGCAGCGCCGTGCCATACTCACCAGTCCTTGCAGCATCTTTCGATTTGGCGCTGTCTCCATCATTTCTTCGCCGAACTCCGGTACCTGGGGGGGCAAAAGAAAACAACAAGGTGAGCCGAGAAAACCAACAAATATAACTCTTATCACCATAGACTTACCTGATTTATCACCGGAGGCATTATTCTATAACTCTCCACATCTTCATGTGCCGCACCGGCAAAGAGAGAGGAAACAACACGTTAAACACGTGCAACATTTACCGGACAGCGTCGGGTAATACAGACTCTTAACTGAGCACCACCAGCTGCCACGAGAGCATCTTCTCACGATCTCAGCTGCAAGACAAGGAAGGAAGGGGGGACAAGAGTGAAACATCGGACATATTGAACTCTTTGAACTTGATACTTACCGGACCTTGCCAGGAACCTCAGAGTCAATACTCTCCGAACTCTCCCACGCCTTCAAACCAGTGAAGTAAATGGCATCAACGCGCCCCTGCAATCCAAGCAGGATGGAGAGCTCATCTTTCAAGAATATAAGGTGAGATTGCTGAGAGGGCACTTCGGAGGTGATTAGTTGGGAGGACTGTGGGGGGTGCCATCACTTGAATCCATGGGAGGCTAAATCCATCCCTCCACTTGCAGGAGAATACTTCTACGGTTCAAGCAGACAAGATTAGGAGGGCCAGTCCAGTCAGTCATCTCTGCACTACGCATCATGTTGGTGGAGACCGCAGCCGTCCGGATCCGACCGACGCCCCTGTGGGAGCCAGGTGAGCATAACAGAACGTGAAGCCTCTCTATAAATCCCCACCCGGGCGTTATGGAAACCTCAGAAACCGACCAACTGGCCCAATTATTGGGGGAACTAAGGGCGGAAGTGTACTCCGCTCGCCAAGAGACTAATGCCCTCAGGAGAGAACTGATTGTCTCGAAGGAGCGCACTAACGATCTGGCTAGGCAACTGCTGCAAAACCAAGCAGGGCAAACACCTTTACCAGGACTCGGGGGGAATCCAACTCCTGTTTCATCGAGCAGTCCGGTGCAAGTGGTTTTACCAGGGGCTATTCCTTTAGCTCCACCTGAACGCTTTGCTGGGGGCCCAAAAAGGTTTGCTGTGTTTATGAACCAATGTCGCTTGCACTTTTTATGCAGACCTGGAGCTTTTCCAAATGACCAACCCAAAGTAGCTTTTGTATTATCATATTTGAGAGGCAGTGCAGCTGACTGGTCGATTCCACTAGTCAATCAGGATGACCCTCTTCTTCGGGACTTTCAGGGTTTTCAAATGAGCATGGAAAGACTATTCCCAGGGACAGGCCCTGGAAAACGAACTTTTATCCCTACGACAAGGTAACCAGGATCTGTTAACCTATATCGCAACCTTTAATAGGTTGGTGATGGAAACCGGATGGCCTGAGGTAAAACGAATTACACTATTTCATTGTGGACTTCGGGGAGAACTTAAAGATGTTTTGGCCCAAGTTGTGAACCCACCCCAGGATTGCACAGAATATATAGACTTAGTGGTCCAGTTAGACCACCGACTTCAGAATAGAAAGGCTGACCGAGAAAAATTCGAGAATCGGGTATTGGTTAAACCCAACGTCACCCCCAAAGGAACAGATGCAGCAGAACCTATGCAGATCGGGGGGTTAAGGGACCCTTAACTCAAAAGGAAAGAGAAAGGAGACGGCAGATGCAATTGTGTCTATATTGTGGGGCCTCAGGACATTTTCTACGGGATTGCCCTATAAAACCATCCAAGAAAGTAGTCGGAGTTGCTGATAGAAATCAAACAGAACCTGATTCGGGAAACGACCACGCCCGACAAGCGTAGAGGTCCGCTTGCCAAGCTTGAAGAAGGACAGTCAGACCTCGCACCTAATCATACCAATGGTCCTTATTGATCCAAGGCAGCTATCACGTATGCACCCAGTAATGGCATACATTGATAGCGGGGCCGTAGGAAACTATATGGACCACAAATTGGCTTCTAGGATGAATCTACCTTTCTCCAAAAAAACCTCTTTGGATATCATCACCACAGTTGATGGAACTGAAATTGCCTCTGAGCCTATAACTCATTCCACCACAGAGATGACACTGTTGGGTCAAGATGGGCATCGAGAGACTATTGTGTTTGATTTAATCAAAGCCCCGCAGTTCCAAATAATACTGGGATACCTTGGTTGGAAACACTTAATCCTAGTATTGATTGGCGAGAGAAGAGAATAACCTTCCCGGATTGTGCACACACCTGTTACCCAGAAAAAAACCTTGAACAAAGGCCTGGCCACAGTCGCTAATCCAGTCGTGCAGTTACCTCAGGAATATCAAGAATTCCAGGATGTTTTTCAAAAAGAACAGGCAAACACCTTACCACCTCACAGATCATACGATTGTCAAATCGACCTCATACCCAGTGCATAACCTCCATGCAGTACGATCTACACCCTTACGGAACCCGAAAACCTTCACCTACGACAATACTTGGACCAATACCTTGCTAATGGCTTCATTCGTCCATCCAAATCCCCTGCATCCTCAGCTTTATTCTTCGTGCCTAAAAAGGAAGGTGACCTCAGAACGTGCATAGACTACCGTGCATTAAATCAGATTACGGTGAAGAACCGATACCCATTGCCTGTGATCCCCGAATTACTAGACCAAGTAAAGGATGCTTGCATCTACACCAAATTAGATCTCCGAGGGGCATATCATCTGGTATGTGTAAAGAAATGCGACGAATGGAAGACTGCCTTTCGCACCAAGTACGGATTATTCGAATATCAGGTGATGCCCTTCGGGTTGTGCAATGCACCAGCAGCCTTCCAGTATTTTATGAACGATGTCCTTCGTGAACTCATTGACATCTGTATTGTCGTATACATAGATGATATTTTAGTGTACTCCTCCTCAGAATCAGAGCATGTTAAGCACGTGCGTATAGTCCTTGAGAAACTACGCCAGCACAAGTTATATGCAAAATTGGAAAAATGCATTTTGTATGCTGCGGAAGTTAAATTCCTTGGATTTATCCTGACTCCAAAAGGAGTCCTAATGGACTCTCGAAAGGTGGACGCAATTCTTCAGTGGCTATCACCCAGTTCAGTTAAAGGGGTACAAAGCAAGCTCGGATTTGTTAATTTCTACCGCAGATTGATTCCAGATTTCTCACATGTTGTACACCCTATCACAGCACTTTTGCGAAAAAACAAATGCTTCTTGTGGACCGAAGAGGCTGAAAAGGCCTTCCAAGAGCTGAAAGCGAAATTCACCTCTGCACCTGTCTTAAAGCATCCACGCCCTGAACTTCCATACATAGTTGAAACTGATGCATCCAGTTTAGCCATGGGAGCTGTCCTGTCCCAGAAGGATCCTGAAACCGGTCAACTTCACCCAGTAGCATTTTGGTCCAGAAAGTTCTCGGCACCCGAGTTAAACTATGCGGTTACAGATAAAGAGTTAATAACCATCAAATCCGCCTTCAAGGCTTGGCGGCATTATCTTCTCGGTGCCAGGCATACCATTACTGTAATCACCGATCACCAGAACTTGCAGTATTTAAAAACAGCCAAAGCCAATCGTCGCGCCAACTTCGATGGGCATTGTTCTTTGCCGAGTTCGATTTCGTGATCACTTATCGACCAGGCTGTAAAAATGGCAAGGCAGACGCCTTATCCCGAATAGGGATGGGAGAAGCATATGCGAACCCGGAACTGGTGCCTATAATTTTAGAACAAAGAATTCTAGGTATAACTACTCTACAGACAATAGAGGATATTCATGTAAAAATCCAACAACTCTTCGATCCAACAGACCTGCAGGACTGGGTAAAGAAAGGCCCGGACTACTCAGACATCAATGACCTACCTTATTATCAAGGGCGACTATTTTTACCACACAAGGAACTACAAGAACTAGTCATCTACAATTATCATGACACCCTGATGGAAGGGCACCCAGGAATCGCAAGAACTGAAGCTAAAATTAAGAGACAATTCTGGTGGCCCACCTGGCGAAAAGACGTAAAGTCATTTGTGATGTCTTGTGGCATTTGCGCCCAAAACAAAAGTCAGAAGAAAAAACCAGCTGGCCTTTTACAACCTTTGGATATTCCACCTAACCATGGCCCCTCTTATCTTTAGACTTTATTACAGATCTACCTCCATGTAATGGATTTAACACCATTCTAGTTATTGTGGATCTTTTTTCCAAGATGGCCCACTTTATTCCTTTAAAGGGATTACCTTCTGCTTCAATTCTGGCCAAGGAGTTCCTCGAGAACATTGTTCGAATACACGGATTTCCTTCCGTATTGGTCTCTGACCGAGGTAGTCAATTCATTTCACATTTTTGGAAGAAATGTTGTCAATTGGCGCAAATCGACGTGAGGTTATCAACCAGTCACCATCCCCAGACTGATGGTCAGACGGAGAGGACCAACCAGACCCTTGAACAGTACTTATGTTGCATGCTACACTAGACCGAAAGTAATTGGAAAGATATTTTATGGATTTCCGAGTATGCATACAATAACTCTGTACATTCAGGAACCGGACAAAGCCCCGTTAATACCATACATGGACATCAACCTCGAACCTCAGAACTAGATTCGCCTCAGCACTTAAAAATGCCTGCAGTTAGTCATTTGCACTCTACTATTACACAAGCCTTTAAGGAGGCAACCGAACATTTGAAACAAGCAAAAGAGAAATATAAGAAAAATGCTGATCAACATAGAAGTGAAACTCCATAATACCAGATTGGGATCAAGTTTGGCTGGCTACAAAACACATACCTTTGAAGGGAACTCAGACATTTAACCCTAGATATTTAGGACCTTACACCATTAAGGCCATTATCAACCCGGTGGCCGTCAAATTGGAATTACCCTCTAATATGCAAATTCATCCTGTCTTTCATGTTTCACTTTTAAAACCAGTTCAACCAGGAACAAGATTAACCAAACCACCCGACCCCATCTTGATAGATGGAGAACCTGAATTCGAGGTAAAAAATATCCTGGACTCCAAGATGGTTAAATCAAAACTTTTTTATTTAATCGATTGGAAGGGCTACGGACCACAAGAAAGTTCATGGAAACCTAGTGACCACGTTCATGCACCTCGGTTGGTGAAGAGATTCCATCGGGACTTCCAAGACAAACCAGGGTCAAGGGGAAGAACAACTTTAGGAGGGGCTTTGGGGGGGAGTGCTGTCATAATGCCCACCCCCGGGCATCAGGACCAAGCCCATCAGCTCCGGGAGCAGCCATCCAGATACTTATTAAAACCCCAACAGCTCCGGCTGGGGGCTGTCAGTGTTCAGTCCCGGCGCCTTAGGCGCCAGGCTCATCATAGATATCAGTCCTGGCACCATAGGCGCCAGGCTCATAGACTTTACTTACCTGATGCAGACCATGCTGCTAGTGAGTCCAAGCCAACGTGAGGCCTGGATGGGACTATTTTATTACAGGGACTATTTTTTACTCGGGTGTGGTTCTAGGGAATTTCTTACCTGGAACTACTTTGGAGGCTATTTAAACCACGCCCGAACAACAGCACACGCTTCGCGTTATTCTGCATCCAGCAGCGTAACGATCACAGTGCCTGCAGTCTGCATCCAGTCTTCTGCCACGCCCGCCTCAAATCTGGAGCTCCTAAAACAAAGAGGAAAGAAAAGGACAAGGTTAGAAAACTAACTATTTTCGAATTCCTCACCTGATTCCGGATCCATCTCGCCTCCGGACCTGGAAAAAACATCATTTCTGTACGCGTCGCATCTCCAGCTGCAGCGCCGCGCCATACTCACCAGTCCTTGCAGCATCTTTCGATTCGGTGCTGCCTCCATCATTTCTTCGCCGAACTCCGGCACCTGGGGGACAAAAGAAAACAACAAGGTGAGCCGAGAAAACCAACAAATATAACTCTTATCACCATAGACTTACCTGATTTACCACCGGAGGCATTATTCTATAACTCTCCACATCTTCATGTGCCGCACCTGCAAAGAGAGAGAAAACAACACGTTAAACACGTGCAACATTTACCGGACTGCGTCGGGTAATACAGACTCTTACCTGAGCACCACCAGCTGCCACGAGAGCATCTTCTCACGATCTCAGTTGCAAGACAAGGAAGGAAGGGGGGACAAGAGTGAAACATCGGACATATTGAACTCTATGAACTTGATACTTACCGGACCTTGCCAGGAACCTCAGAGTCAATACTCTCCGGAACTCTCCCACGCCTTCAAACCAGTGAAGTAACTGGCATCAACGCGCTCCTGCAATCCATGCAGGATGGAGAGCTCATCTTTCAAGAATATAAGGTGAGATTGCTGAGAGGGCGCTTCGGAGGGGATTAGTTTGGAGGACTGTGGGGGGGTGCCATCACTTGAATCCACGTGAGGCTAAATCCATCTCTCCACTTGCAGGAGAATAATTCTACGGGTCAAGCAGACAAGATTAGGAGGGCCAGTCCAGTCAGTCATCTCTGCACTACACATTACGTTGGTGGAGACCGCAGCCGTCCGGATCCGACCGACGCCCCTGTGGGAGCCAGGTGAGCGTAACAATGAGTCTTCCTTGGGATTCTTTGTTCAACAAAAACAATTTGGATGAAAAACAACTTGGGTGCGAGTCTCAGCCCTGCAGAACACCTGGTATACTCCCCAGCTAGGTTCATCTCTGCATTCATGCACTTTGACTCACAAGCTTGCCTTTTCATTGTGTACTTTCCTTCCCAGACCTTCTTGTGCAGTTCACTTTATACACTTGCAAACTTGACTTTGCCTGGTATACTCCCCTGCCAGGGCTTTCTCATGTGGTTCACTTTACACACTTTCCAACTTGACCTTGCCTGGTATACTCTCCTCGCCAGGAATTTCTCATACAGTTCTTATTTCTTGTATTCACTTCTGGTTTTCCTTTTGAAATATTGGCTCTTAAAATCCCCTTCATTTATTTCGCTGGATCTTATTTGTCCTTGATAGTGTTGCCGAAGTGCCCCGTGTCCCAACTTCCCATCTCAGGACTCACCTGCTTTTTGTGGCGTTCTCCAGTTCTCTCGCAGTTAATGTAAAGCAGTGCTCTGACAACCAGTCTCCACTTCACTGGCTCACCAGTTTCGCCTAGCAGCATCCATGTCCTTGGCGGCTCCCGCTCTGCTGCTGTGCCCTTCTCCGTGTTCAGGCAGCATTGATACTGCTTCTCGGTTCCTGTGGCTATAAGAAGACTTCTCTTCTCTTCCTGCTATGGTCCCAGAACAATGAACCCACTTCTGCAGTACTTCTTCCGTCATCACCTGAGCCTCCAGGCTCAACGGTCTTCTTTGCGGCTTGACAGTCCATCAGTGAGCAGAGAAGAAGTCTCCAGACAGCAGCTCTCTCCTCCATGCTGGTCGGGTTTTTAAATATCCCTGCGCCCATCATATGTTCGCAAACACTAGAGTGCGTCCTGGGCTTTTCAGCTTCACTGATTGTGAGAGAAGGGCCTCAACGACCGGTGGGGGGTGTCTGTACTTCCGCTCCCTATATGGTGGAGGAGAGGCACAGGAGACCCCAGCCAAGATTCTCTATTACGGTAGCAATGGTCGAGCAATCAAGGCCTAGCTTCTCAGGAGGTGATGCAGGCTGGTTCCTAAGTACAGTGTAGTCCCCAAGCCCCCACAAAGGAATATCCACACTCTGTATTGGTTAGAACACAGTCTTTATATAATCAATATTCAAGGTTATGTACATTCATCATAATAGCTCACTTTGTACTCCGGGAAAATCAACAATGGTAAATATATACAATTCTAAAGTGGTACCACCCTTTGTATTAGATCTTATTAAAGTGCATGAACAATACTGTACAATGTCACACAGACCAATAGAGTGAAACCAACAATAGAGAGAGGAGAGAAAGTAAGATGATTGAGCAATAGGCAGAATGCTGGCCCCTACCACTAGGCACAGTTCTGTGTGGAGGTCCCCCCACCTGGGCAACCTGTAAAACAAAGATGTAGCGCACGCCCAGTCCATATACTGCTCGGCAAGTCTTATTCTCTCCTATAATGTTTTTACCCCCCCAATGTACCTGGTGGAGTCGAGCTCCTTGAAGAGGCGTCGACAAACGTAGAGGAACTCGCTGTTCGGCGACGGGGAATCGACGGCCCTTCTTGAATGCCTTCCCTTTCAAGCGGGAGGCACGGGGCGTCGAACGTCCGTCGACAAACGAGGTAGAACGATGTCGATGAGGTGGCAGCTTCGTCCGAGCGGTGCTCGTCGGCGTCGGAGCGTCGGCGTCCTGCAAGGCAGAGGCGTGCGGGGCACCTCGGTGACAATAGTTCTGGACCGCAAAGATTGTAGAGACGGAGGCCCAGCAAGGGCGTCGAGTCGTTCGAGTCTTTGGGGTCTTCGGGTGGCGGGACACCCACCGGCAGGTTTCTCCTCAGCGCGTTGGTCGTCCTCGACTTTCTCCGGCAGGATAAGCGGTCGACGATGCGGTCGAGAGAGTCCTTCGATTGAATGTTCTTAGGCAAAGGAGCGGACGGCTCCGGTCGTCGGCGGCACAGCGTCAAGTGGTTCCCACGGCTGGGCAACACAACTTCGACGGGCCTCCAGCGGTTACACAAACCTGCGAACCTTGGTCGACGGCAATGGACTTCGACGGCGTCGATGTCCGGGTGCTTCACTTCGATCTCCTCGGCGGTCCCGTCTCGGGTCGACAGCCTTTCGAGGGTCTGTCTTCCAGGGCGCTTCGGCGAAGATGGAGCGGTGCTCGATGGTCCCTCGGAGCACGGGAAGAGGGCGCCTTACCAGGTCCTCTCTCGGGTCAGCCCTCGACGATCTCGTCAGCCTTCAGATCGGTCGAAGCAAATGCCACAGCAAGTCTTCTTCTTCCAGCGGGACGTCGAGGATCAGCAGTTCCAGTTACTCTTAGAGTGGAGACTGAGCTCCAGAACGCTGCTGAACACAATGGTCGCTTCTCAACCAATGGTTCCTTCTGAACACTTTTCCAGTGGTGAGAGGTCCCCAGATATACTATCCTGTCTCTCATCCACACTGCTGGCACACACTCAGCAGCCAATCACACAGCAGGGCATTCATGCAGTCAGTCAGCCAATCAGGCACACAGTGCATTCAGGCCACACTCCTCCCTTCCAGACACTCACAACAGGGAATGTGTATTGGGACAAGTACCCGGCCATTCAACACTACACACTGCATTCAGGCCAGTTTCGGGCAGGGCTGTCTCAGTCTTTGTCTCTCATGCCAGAAACCAGACAACCACAACAAGAAGTGTATATTGGTCACACACTCCATTCACCCAGGTCCCACCCACAGGAGGTACCCACAACATACAGACACTGGGAAGGCTCCAGTCAGTCTAGCTGGGCCCTCACAACAATACCATATATGGAACTTCCACCCAACAGCCAGTCAGGGGGAAGGGACAGAGACAGGGCTTCCCAGGACTTTGGGAAAACAAGTTAACAGGTAATAGAAAGCAAGAGGCCACAGGGGCCATCTTGTTTCCTATCAGGAATCAACAGATCCCAATGGCAGGGCCTGGGTATCCCAAAATGGAGGACACCCGGAGCACCTGTCAATTTCACCACGGAGCTGCCACCAGCCCATACCCTGCTCTGGGGCCACCCACAGGTGCCCAAAAACATACACTAGGGGCACAGGGTTGTACCCCTACCCATGGGTGCCATAAGGGTATCCCATGGGTCTGTTCACCAAACCAAAAGAGAGAGCTGCACTGCCAGGAGTCCCACATGGACTCCGGGGCAGAAAACATAACAGAACACACGGTAAAAACAGTAAAAGGACAAGGATTCAGAGGCCCTGTCCCTCAGATGCATTTCCAGCATCACAGTCGCCCCCCCCAGACTGAGGTGGAGGGTGTCTAATCTCCCACGGGATAGACACCCTCATCCAGACGGTCGACATACCTTCTGGAAAGGCCATCTGCATTATCGTGACTCTTCCCTGGTCTGTGCTCTATGGTGAAGTCTAGCCCTTGCAGGCTAATGGACCACCTGAGCAATTTCGGATTCTCACCCTTCATCTGCATAAGCCACTTCAGGGGCTTATGATCTGTTTGGACCTTGAAGGTAGACCCCGTAAGGTAGGGCCTAAAATGCCTAAGGCTCCAAACTAGGCTAAAACACTCCTTTTCAACAGTAGCCCACCTAAGTTCTCTACCCTTCAGTTGTCTACTGATGAATATGATAGGGTATTCTCTCCCTTTGTCATCTAACTGGGACAAGACAGCTCCAATTCCGGTGTCGCAGGCATCCGTCTGGACGATAAAGGGTCGGCTGTAGTCAGGCGCACACAACACAGGTGCCCTGCACAGACTTTCTTTCAAGCCATCAAAGGCCCTCTGACAGTCTTCGGTCCAATTAACCTTCCTAGGCTACTTGGGTGACGTTAGAGCTGTCAGAGGTGCAGCTATGGTCCCATAGTCTGCCATGAAATTGCGATAGTACCCAGTTAGGCCCAAAAAGGCCCTCACCTGGGTTTGAGTAGTGGGAGTCTCCCAGTTCTGTACATCCTGTACTTTACTGGAGAGAGGTTGGATTTGACCCCCTCCTACCTCATGACCAAGATAGGTAACTTTCCCCTGAGCTATCTGGCACTTGGTGGCCTTGATAGTGAGGTTAGCCCTTTTCAAGGCCTGCAACACCTTATCCAGATGTGTCAAATGCTCTTCCCAGGTGGAACTGTAGACGGCAATGTCGTCTAAGTAAGCCACACAAAAGGCTTCCAGCCCACTGAGCGCATGGTTGACCAATCTCTGGAAGGTGGCAGGGGCATTCTTCAACCCAAAAGGCATGACCCTAAACTGGTAGAGTCCCTCAGGTGTTGAGAAGGCCGTCTTTTCCTTGGCATGGTCCGTCAGAGCTATTTGCCAATAGCCTGAGGTAAGGTCAAAGGTGCTCACAAACTTGGCAGCACCTATGGTGTCCACGAGCTCATCAGCCCTGGGCAATGGGTGCGCGTCAGTTTTGGTGACGGCATTGACTCCTCGGTAGTCCACACAGAACCTCCAATCCTTGGTACCCGCCTGGGAACTTGCCTTGGGGACAAGGACCACTGGACTGGACCAGGGACTGGTTGAGGGTTCAATAACACCCAGATCCAACATCTTGGCGACCTCAGCCTGGATGTGGTTCTTGACGGTATCTGACATACGGTAGCACCTGCTTTTGACAGGCACAATGTCACCAGTGTCAATTTCATGTTTACACCACGGTGTAAGGCCTGGCTTCAGTGAAAACAGAGAGGCATACTGTTGGAGCAAAGCCCTACAGGCCCTCTGTTGCTCTGTTGTCAAATCTGGAGAGAGATGTACTCCCTCCACTGAACCATCCTGAGGGTTGCTATGCAGCAAATCAGGAAGGGGCTCACTCTCATCCTCTTCTTGCCCGGAAGCTAGCAAGAGACATGTGGGAGGGTCAAGGGGACCGACGATGTCGATGCCCACCCTCTCAGATGGTGTGCCTACCACTGGCAATGGCGGCAGTGGGGCAATAACACTGCCTCCAGTCTTGCCAGACAACTGACAAGTTGGGCAGGTCCTGCAGTGGGACTCCACCTCTACTCCCATCCGTGGCCAGTAGAAATGGGCAGAGAGCCTCTGCTTAGTCTTCTTGGTCCCAAGATGACCAGCCAAGGGCACCTCATGCGCCAACTGCAGGAGGAAGGGCCTATAAACCTGGGGTACCACCAACCTCTTGCGGGCACCAGGTTCAGGCTTAGTGGGCTCACTAACAAGAAGCTCACCCTCCCAATAAATCCGGAATGTCCTAGGCACTTCTCCTTGTGCCTGGGCCAGGGCCTGTTTCCTCAGTCCCTCGAGAGAGTGGCACTCTCTCTGTCCCTTACAGAAGTCCGCCCGGGAGGGTCCCCCTTCAGCTAACAAGCATTGAAGGTCAGGATGATCCTCCGGGTTGAGAACCTCTCCCACAGGAGAGTCTTCTGTCTCTTCTCCCACAGGAGTTGAGTTTGGGTTTCCCACTGGACCCAGCCCGTCCGGAGCATGGATCCCAATGGGTGCTGTCGGAACAGCAGGAAGAGAAGATGCTCCCTCCACAGAGGTGGCCTTCTTGGTCTTCCTTCTTCTTGCCTTAGGCCTCGCCTTCGGCTCGGGTACCTGACCCACAGCCAGACCCGGTGTCACCTGTGACCTAGTGACTGCAGCAGCAGTCATGGGAAGACCATCCGAGATCAACCCCAACTCTACTAGATCGTTGCCTAACAAAATGTTAGCAGGGACATTGTCCTGAACCAGGACAGGAAGCTTTGCTGTCTTGTCTCCAATCACGAGTGTGACTAAGGCTACAGGTGATAATTTGGGAGGCCCACCAGCTAACCTGGTGGTTTGCAGAGGAGCACCTTCATAGTCCTCTGGCTTGAGCAGGGTCCTGTCCACCACTGTCATGCTTGCCCCAGTGTCTCTCAAACCAGTAGAAGGCTGGCCATTCAAGAGGACACTTCTCAAAAACCTACGGGTGTTCTGTGGGATAGTCGCCAGTACTTCTGCATACTGGTCCCAGGCCCCAAGGGACACTAAGGAAATCTCCACCGGAGCACCAAATGTGATCCCGGCAGAGGAGGGGAGGACAGTGGCCTCCACCTCAGACACGGGGTAAGGGTAGGTCAGGCTGACAGCCTGTACTCCAAGTGCCTTACCTTTACACTTGGGGTCACCCCTTTTGTGATCCAGAGCCCCACAGTCCCAACAAGCGCCAGGAGTGCGGGGTACGGTACTGGAACCACTGGGAGCCTGCTTTGCAGCAGGTGGACCACTACTCTTATTCCCACCCCCAGATGACTTATCCCCACTAGATTTTTGGGTTTTAGGAGAGGAAGGTTTTGGTTTACCCGACTGTGACTGCTTGGGGGACTCCTCAGCTTTCTGAGAGGCCCCCTTCTCTTTGTCCTTGTCCTTCCCACTGGAGTCCTTAGGGGACACCCGGTGGGAGACCCACTTGTCAGCCAACCTAGCCAGCTTAAAGGGGTCCAAAATGTTCTGGTCAGCCACATACTGACGCAGCTCCGGTGAACAGGCTTCAGAGAAATGCTCAAAAAACAAGAGGTGGGACAATTCAACAAAAGTCTTAACCTTGTATCCATCGATCCACCCCATCATGTTCATGTGCGCAGCACTCACCCAGTCAACCCAAGACATATTCTCCTTTTTCTTAAAATCCCTGAACCTTCTAAGGTATTGGGTAGGTGTCTTGCCGAACTTGGCAATCAAAGCAGACTTCATACACTCGTACTGACCCCTTTCTTCCACACTCAGCTTCAGAATACAGTCATACTCGGTTTGAGGCACTCTGCTTAACAAACACTTCGCCCAATCTCTTTTATCCACATCATGAATCGCACAAGCCATTTCAAACGCTTCAATCTATTGGAGGATATCCGAACCCTCCACAAATACACCAACCAAATCTTTCATAAACTTGGTGGCTGGGGACCTGACACTCTCACTGGTTTTAGCTGAAGTCTCCACTCTAGCTTTCTCTAGCTGGATTCTCTGACATTCAGTGTCCTGGCTCTTGAGTTAAAGGTCCTTATTTTTGAGTTCAAGATCCCTATTCTTGAGCTCCACTTGTTGAGCCAACTCCTCTTTCTTAAGCTCAGCATCTATTTCCAACTTGCGGTATTCAAAGGCCAATTTCATCCTTAATAACTCAAGCTCCAAGGAATTGCTGGAGTTTGGAACAGAGGCAGCAGGAATGGCGGCATTCCCAGAAACAGATTCAGCAGAAACCCCAGGGGCAGAGTCCTCATTGGTTGCATTCCCCCCCTCATCAAGAGTTTCACTATCAGTCTGGTAGTCCACCAGGGCAGCTATAAGCTCAGCCCTAGACTTATCCACAAAGTCTAACTCCCTGGCTTCACAAGCACTCTGGAGAGCCTCCAAGCTCATCCGAGTTAATTTGCCATTTGCAATAGACTCCATTGTTTGTAATGCAGTTATCTTGTACACAACTAAACCTTAATTCAATAAAGGGCAAATATCCTTTGTAAGTGGCACGGTTATACACTGATTCTTAAAACCATAAGCATCCCACCGCTTGCCACCAGTGTGAGAGAAGGGCCTCAACGACCGGTGGGGGGTGTCTGTACTTCCGCTCCCTATATGGTGGAGGAGAGGCACAGGAGACCCCAGCCAAGATTCTCTATTACGGTAGCAATGGTCGAACAATCAAGGCCTAGCTTCTCAGGAGGTGATGCAGGCTGGTTCTTAAGTACAGTGTAGTCCCCAAGCCTCCACAAAGGAATATCCACACTCTGTATTGGTTAGAACACAGTCTTTATATAATCAATATTCAAGGTTATGTACATTCATCATAATAACTCACTTTGTACTCCGGGAAAATCAACAATGGCAAATATATAAAATTCTAAAGTGGTACCACCCTTTGTATTAGATCTTATTAAAGTGCATGAACAATACTGTACAATGTCACACAGACCAATAGAGTGAAACCAACAATAGAGAGAGGAGAGAAAGTAAGATGATTGAGCAATAGGCAGAATGCTGGCCCCTACCACTAGGCACAGTTCTGTGTGGAGGTCCCCCCACCCGGGCAACCTGTAAAACAAAGATGTAGCGCACGCCCAGTCCATATACTGCTCGGCAAGTCTTATTCTCTCCTATAATGTTTTTACCCCCCCAATGTACCTGGTGGAGTCGAGCTCCTTGAAGAGGCGTCGACAAACGTCGAGGAACTCGCTGTTCGGCGACGGGGAATCGACGGCCCTTCTTGAATGCCTTCCCTTTCAAGCGGGAGGCACGGGGCGTCGAACGTCCGTCGACAAACGAGGTAGAACGATGTCAATGAGGCGGCAGCTTCGTCCGAGCGGTGCTCGTCGGCGTCGGAGCATCGGCGTCCTGCAAGGCAGAGGCGTGCGGGGCACCTCGGTGACAATAGTTCTGGACCGCAAAGATTGTAGAGACGGAGGCCCAGCAAGGGCGTCAAGTCGTTCGAGTCTTTGGGGTCTTCGGGTGGCGGGACACCCACCGGCAGGTTTCTCCTCGGCGCGTTGGTCATCCTCGACTTTCTCCGGCAGGATAAGCGGTCGACGGTGCGGTCGAGAGAGTCCTTCGATTGAATGTTCTTAGGCAAAGGAGTGGACGGCTCCGGTCGTCGGCGGCACAGCGTCAAGTGGTTCCCACGGCTGGGCAACAGAACTTCGACGGGCCTCCAGCGGTTACACAAACCTGCGAACCCTGGTCGACGGCAATGGACTTCGACGGCGTCGATGTCCGGGTGCTTCACTTCGATCTCCTCGGCGGTCCCGTCTCGGGTCGACAGCCTTTCGAGGGTCTGTCTTCCAGGGCGCTTCGGCGAAGATGGAGCGGTGCTCGATGGTCCCTCGGAGCACAGGAAGAGGGCGCCTTACCAGGTCCTCTCTCGGGTCAGCCCTCGACGATCTCGTCAGCCTTCAGATCGGTCGAAGCAAATGCCACAGCAAGTCTTCTTCTTCCAGCGGGACGTCGAGGATCAGCAGTTCCAGTTACTCTTAGAGTGGAGACTCGGCTCCAGAACGCTGCTGAACACAATGGTCGCTTCTTAACCAATGGTTCCTTCTGAACACTTTTCCAGTGGTGAGAGGGCCCCAGATATACTATCCTGTCTCTCATCCACACTGCTGGCACACACTCAGCAGCCAATCACACAGCAGGGCATTCATGCAGTCAGTCAGCCAATCAGGCACACAGTGCATTCAGGCCACACTCCTCCCTTCCAGACACTCACAACAGGGAATGTGGATTGGGACAAGTACCCAGCCATTCAACACTACACACTGCATTCAGGCCAGTTTCGGGCAGGGCTGTCTCAGTCTTTGTCTCTCATGCCAGAAACCAGACAACCACAACAAGAAGTGTATATTGGTCACACACTCCATTCACCCAGGTCCCACCCACAGGAGGTACCCACAACATACAGACACTGGGAAGGCTCCAGTCAGTCTAGCTGGGCCTTCACAACAATACCATATATGGAACTTCCACCCAACAGCCAGTCAGGGGGAAGGGACAGAGACAGGGCTTCCCAGGACTTTGGGAAAACAAGTTAACAGGTAATAGAAAGCAAGAGGCCACAGGGGCCATCTTGTTTCCTATCAGGAATCAACAGATCCCAATGGCAGGGCCTGGGTATCCCAAAATGGAGGACACCCGGAGCACCTGTCAATTTCAGCACAGAGCTGCCACCAGCCCATACCCTGCTCTGGGGCCACCCACAGGTGCCCAAAAACATACACTAGGGGCACAGGGTTGTACCCCTACCCATGGGTGCCATAAGGGTATCCCATGGGTCTGTTCACCAAACCAAAAGAGAGAGCTGCACTGCCAGGAGTCCCACATGGACTCCGGGGCAGAAAACATAACAGAACACACAGTAAAAACAGTAAAAGGACAAGGATTCAGAGGCCCTGTCCCTCAGATGCATTTCCAGAATCACACTGATCCTCATTGCTCCATTCAACCTCTTCATCCCAGTGTTTCTATATACATGGGAATTATAGGCAGTCCTTGACATTCTATTCACAGAATATTAAAAGATGTTATCAGTAGTTTTTATAGGTGATTGACGGGGACTGTCACAGTGTGCCATAAAGCCATGAGAAATGGAGGGGACATGCCTAAAAAGGGAAGGGGGATATGTGTTTAATTCCGACGATGCTAGATAATCCCCAGAGGGTCACCTCCCCCCATGCGGTCCTCCCTCATATAGCTGCCCCCAAGGTCAGGATCAGGTAGTGGCTGCCGTCCCCTTGTCACATGGGAGGAGGTTACCCCCGGGAAAGGACTGATGACATCATCAGATTCATCAGAGTTATTATCAATGTACCTAGAATTGGTAGATTCAGCAACATTTGAAAACGTGTGGGTTGATAAATTATGGGGGGTGCATTCTGCGTGCATCCAGCTATAATGAAGTGACTACATTCAGGGCCCCTCTTAACGATAATTCCAGCATTCTGCCAACACCTGCATTTGATGTAGTGGAACACATTCTACAATCTCCTAGAAACCATAACTTGGGTGCAGCACCCTGGTAAACTTCACAGTCCTTCCAAGCGCTATGCAAGGCTATCACCAGAAACTCCATCTAAGTGGAAAACACGGCCCACTCTCAGTATCAAACTAAGGGCAAAATATTGCCCACCATCAGTGTCCATCCAGGTGAAACACATTTCCGCACATAAGAGTCAATCTGAGTGCAAGATAATGACCACCCTCAGTGTTCATCTAAGAGATACACTGCACACCCACCAGTCCGTCCAACTGCAATACATTACCCCATCAAACAATTAAACTGCAGAGGCAATGCCCACTCTTAAAAATGCATTAAAGAGTAATACATTGCCCACCCCTACACCATCCACATGTGACACAAAGTCCAACCCCAAATCCATCCAGGTACAACACATTTCCTGCCCTCAGGAATCGTCCAAGTGCAACACATTGCCCACCCTCAAATCCAAGATGGTGCAACACCTAGCCCCCTTTCAGAGTTCTTCCAAGTGAGGGATACTGGACACCTCCAAGACTCCTCCAGGTGCCATGCTCTGGATTTTCCAATGGAGGGGGGAGCAGTGGCATAGGGGAGAGATTTGAGTCAAAGGGCGAGAGCTGTTGGGTCTGTGGGATCCTGGCCTGTTTTCAGCTCCCATTGGCCTGGAAGGGTGTATGCAGCCTTGCTACTTTGCACTCCCCTGATATGATTGTCCCCGAAGCCCACCTGGTTGTTTCTAATGTACCACCCAAGCCACTTCTGTGCCCCCTGTGTCCCCTCCTTTGTTGAGTGCATACAATTTTGAGACTGTTAAAGGACATCAAATGGTTGAATTTCTGAGAAGATATACCCAGAGTAACTACCTTTCATTGGCTTCTCCAAATGCATTAAAGAAGATTCTTGATCATTTTCGACTGTTTAGTTGGACTGAGATGTGTTTCGCCTCTCAGCTGGACCCGGGTGTCCAAGCCATAACAAACGCTAAATGGCTCCAGGTCACAAGATATGAATTAATTCAGCTTGTCAATCACTCAGAATCTACTTTTAATACCATACATGAGGAGACGAGGGCCCTGTGCCTCACAACACTTCATAATCGGTAAACCCTAGACTTTCTGACTGTAATGGAAGGTGGGTTATGCAAAAATATAGGGGTTTCATGCTGCAAAGTTGTGCCACCAATGATTTGGACAATGGGAATCTATGCCATATGATCAAAGCTTTGCGTAATCTTCGTGAGGCCATGGAGCGAGAGGTTTGTTTGTTTGTTTATTATTTATAATGCGCCGAAAAGCCCAAGGGTAACAAGGCGCAGCAGATACAAGAATTTGCAAGACTTAGTTACAGACAGTAAAATATATACAAGTATGAACACAGTAATAATATCAATAAGCGGTAAATATATACAATTAACAGTTGTGTATCCAGAGTGACCAAGTGAAGGTGGGAGACAAGAGGTCCTAGATGATAGCTGTCTTCAGCCAAGACATCAGCTTTGAGCGGAGGTTTTGGTAGGGTAGATCCATTCTAAGAGTGGGTGGTAGGGAGTTCCATAGCTTGGCCGCTTTCACTGGGAAGCTATTGCCACCTATAGTTGATCGTTTGTAAGAAGGGACGGAGAGGCAGTCTCTGTATGCTATCCTAGTCGGTCTCATGGATGTTAGTCTATGAAATCTGTTGATCAGATAGGTAGGGGCCGCATTGTTAAGGGACTTATGGGTTAGTGAGGCAGTTTTTAAGGAAATTTTGTCTATGATGGGAATCCAATTTTGTTGCTTGCTATGTATTGTAATGTGGTCTCTTCTTGAGATGCCCAAGGCCGCTCTGAGTGCGTTGTTCTGGAGAGTTTGTAGCTTGCCAGTGACGGCCTTGGAGGACCCAAGATAGAGGGCGTTACAGTAGTCCAAACGGGAGAGTATAAGGGCTCTGGCCAGGGTCAGACAGCTAGCCTCGGACAGAAAAGGTTTGGCTGTCCGGATCAATTTACAAGTATAGGACGTGGAGGAGGCTAGTGAGTTCACTTGTCTGCTAAAATTGAAATTAGAGTCCAAGTAAAAGCCCAGTGTTTTGACTTCGTGTCCAACCCTGATGGTATTACCATCAATTATAAATGATGAGTATTCCGGGCTCAGTTTCTTTAGGCTAGCTTTGGTGCCCAGTGTGATGAGTTCCGTTTTATCATCATTTAGGCATAGACCGTGAGTGGCCATCCATGCCTGGATGATGATGTAAACCCTATTCACCAAGGCCAAATCCTTTGCATAATCTCCAGAAAGCGTAAGGAGGATCTGGGTATCATCTGCATAATTAGTGTAGGTGATACCGAGATGATCCAGATCGTCGAAAAGGGGCTTGGTAAATATGTTGTACAGTGTAGGGGAGACACAGGAACCCTGAGGCACACCGCAGGTGATGGGTATGGGGTCTGCCGCGTCTGTCGGCGAAAAGACCCTCATGGTTCTGCCATCAAGGAAGGATCTGATCCATGTAATGGCCTCGGGGGAGAAGTGGGCAGCCGTGTGGAGGTGGGTGCAGAGGACCGAGTGATCGACCAAGTCGAATGCTGCGGATAGGTCAAGGAGGAGGAGTAAAGCTGCTTGACCATTGTCTTTGAGCAGATCAATCTGTGTTTTAAGGTCGATGAGAGCTGACTCGGTCCCATGTTGGGATCGGAAGCCTGATTGTCTGGCTCCTAGCAAGTGGTGATCCTCCAGGTGCTTCTGTATTTGTACATAGGCGACCTTGTCCAGAATTTTCAGAAGGAATGGTACCGTTGTTACAGGCCTATAGTTAGAAGGAATTGCAGGGTCAAGAGTGTTTTTTTTAGTAGGGTTAGTACCCAGGATTGTTTTAAATTAGTTGGGATGGAACCGGTGGAGAAGGAAGCGTTGATTAGCTTAGTGATAAATGGGGAAAGGTCACAGGCAGCATCTTTTATGAGCTGTGCTGGGCATAAGTCTCCCTGGCAGTTAGAAGGCTTTAATGACAGGCTGATTTTTTCCACTTCAAGTATGGTCACTTTGGTAAAGTTAAATCGTGAATATTCACTTGTGGTCCGCTTCTCAGGTGGCTTAGACAGGGCAGGATTGTTCAAGGGGTCTTTTTTACAGGATATTTTATTTTGTAGTGTGGCGATTTTGTTGGCTAGGGCATATTGGATGTCGGTACACCAGTTCTTGTCTTTTATGCAGGTGTCTATAGGTGCTATGGGGGTTTCTACTTCTTTTAGAATCGAGAATAGTTCCTTTGTGTTTGAACTGGCTTGGGAGATGCGAGAGTCAAAGGAGGTACGTTTTGCAAGGAAGATTTCTTTTTTGTACAGGGTCGCTAGTTTGGTGAATTTAATTTTGTTGGCTACTGATGGGTCTTTTTTCCAGATAGATTCACAGTGTCTTTTTTGTTGTCTTAAGTTTTTAAGGAAAGGTGTGTACCAGTTGTTAAGGTGGGTTTTGGACTTGCTTGGCCTGAGTTTGAGAGGGGCAATTGAGTCCAGGGAGGTAGACATGATTTTATTATATTCCTCAACCAGGGTTTCAGGGTCCAAGTTGTCAGGGAGTGAGTTAAGTGTGGGGAGTAGGTTGGGGATAAGTCTCTCCACGGTGATACTCTTTTTGTTTCTCGTAAGAGTAGGTGGTGCCCTGCACGGTAATATGGGTGGAGGTCTAGTAGTGGACAGCACAAACGATACCAGGTGGTGGTCAGTCCAGGCTAGGGGTGAGATGTCAGTGACGTTGGCTAGGCAATTGTAGTCGGCTACCCAGTCTAGTATTCTGCCCTTGTCATGGGTAGGTTTTAGGCTTCTTTGAGTAAATCCTAATTCGGTGAGGGTGTTCAACGTGGTGATGGCGGCTTGGTCTTCAGGGTCATTAAAGCCCATATTGAAGTCTCCGTTGGTGAGCATCTGTGTGGCGTTTTTTAAGTTAGTGGATAGGATAGTGTTAAGATCCTCATCGAAGGTGCCTAAAGGACCTGGGGGGCGATAGATCAAATGGACGTTAAGGGTTTGAGTATTTGTGATGGGGATTTTAGCTGAGAGTAGTTCGCAGGATGGGGCATTGGTGGGGGTAGCTAATCTTATTGGAAGACTACATTTGTGAATGATGGCAACACCGCCTCCTCTGGAATTGGGTCGGTCTTGTCTCAGGATGGTGTAGTTCTCTGGGATTGCTAGCATCAGCATAGGTCCTGCTGCCGGGTGGAGCCAGGTCTCTGTGATGGCAAGGAGGTCCATGTCTTCATTGATAAGTAGGTCTGCGATTTCAGTTGCGTGAGCTACTAGTGATCTGGCGTTAATTAAAGCTCCCTTGATTTGGGGGCTCACTAGAGGTGCAGTAGGGGCCGACAGTTTCTGAGGGGCTTTAGTGTTTTTCTGGATGGTGGGAGTAGTAGGGTCTTTAGTGGGATAGCTCAGAGATATTTTGGGTCTGTAGTTGTCAAGGCTAGTGAGAGTGGATTTGGATCTTTTATTAGTAGGCATGGAGCGGGCGAGTGGCTCGTAAATTTTGGCTAGTCTAGCTCTGAGTTTTGTGTTCCTGACTACAGTGGGGCACGGGAGGCTGATCATAATTGCTAGAGGAGCCTCAGTTGTTGTTGGCGGTAAATTGATTGAAGAATTGCAATTAGGTGAGGTCGTGTACATGGTAGTAGGGAGTTGAGGAGGCATGTTGGATAGTATAATGGTAATTAAGAAGAATAGGGGGCTGGCAAGGTAGTTACTAAGCAGGGGAGGCATGCTAGTTAGTGGCAGGAGTGCGTGAAAGCGACCTTAAGGCACAGCACAATTTTAGATGGTCTGAAAGCGACCTTAAGGCACAACACAATTTTAAATGTCTGACAGCGATCTTAAGGCACAACACAATTTTAAATGGTCTGAAAGCGACCTTAAGGCACAGCACAATTTTAGAATGGTCTGAAAGCGACCTTAAAGGCACCACACAGTTTTAAATGTCTGACAGTGACATTAAGGCACAACACAATTTTAAATGTCTGACAGCGATCTTAAGGCACAACACAATTTTAGAGTGGTCTGAAAGTGACCTTAAAGGCACCACACAATTTTAAATGGTCTGAGAGCGACCTTAAAGGCACCATACAATTGTAAATGGTCTGAGAGCAACCTTAAGGCACAACACAATTTTAGATGGTCTGAAAGCGACCTTAAGGTTGGAATTAAAGACGATGCTTGGCTAGATCCCCTTTTTGCCTGGGTTCCATCATGACTCATTTTGACTGTGAAGATGCTGATGACCATTTTTGTTTTTTTGGGTTGTCCTCTTTTGTTCCTGCAAGGTAATTGTGAGATGTTGTTCTGCCAAGCTACCATGAACAGCTGCCATGATGTCAGCTACTCTTTCTACAGGTGTGGCCACTCCCATCTCAAACCAGGTATGAATCCAGGGTTTATTTGGCCCCCAGATACTGTTCTGTGTCCTACACTTGTTTTAGATAATTATGTGGAGCATTGGGTAGATTGTGGGAGAAATGGGGAATGGTTGTTTTTGCCTTCCACGCTGGAGGAACATGCTCGAAATTAAATAAAAGTGGGATGGAAAAAGTCTCTCTAGCCCTGCTCTAAAGAGGAACTTCCCTACTTAGAAAATAAAACTAAGGATCTGTCTATGTCAGGATTTCAGGAACTGAAAAACCATCCTTGTGTCCAAATCAACCTTTCCTGACCCTCACACTTATAAACAAAGAACAAAATGTGCAGGGAAATGTCTTTCACTTGATGTTAAGAAAAGTGTTCAAAATCAAAAGTGTACGAATAACTCCAACAAAAACTCTCTCCAAAGTAAAGACCCGTGGATCCAGAAGGTGGTCCCCTTCCTCTGAATTCTCAAACAGGATGGCAAAATGTCACTGACAGTTCCTTGGTGTCTTCAAAGGACTCACAACGTTCTTGTTCAACTAAAACGTTCTGTTCAAGCACAAAATTCAGTAACAGTCCTTTTGTTAAAGTTCTCGCAGATTACCTGGTACAGTGTACTTGTGGGGATTCGACCATGGTTTGAATTGTAGACACAGTTTAGGACATTGGGGAACATGGGGTGCATTGCGGGTACATGGAGACATCACAGAGTGCATTTACTGCTTATTTGTGGTTTGCATGGGGCACAGAGTCTTTGGGTTTGCGGGAATGGTTTTCGCCAGGCTTGGCGAGCTGGATGACCGAGGTCATGGAAGGAGGTAGGTAGCAAACTGCATTTGGGAAGCTGATGATAGCATCACAAAGGGCTGAAGGCGAGAACAGAATGAAAGGCCAGCTGGTTGGGTTTTATGGCCGGAATGGATTGGTGGATACAAGCAGCAATCTTCCTTAGAGCACCCAGGCTTGATGGTACATGGTGGGTTGAATTGGGGATTAGTAAATAAAACACATGCAGGGGATGCGTTAAGGGCAGAGCTTGTCCAGTGTTTTATGGGCTCTCAAGGAAGATAAGTAGGATGTGTGCTGCAGGCTATATGATCTGAGACGGTAGTTGCAATAAGGTGATGTCAAGCAATGTAGAAAGAAATAGGAGGCGCTGGCGCATTTGGGGCGATAAGTATTTTACTGCGGTTAAAGGGAATGATTATCGTTTCTCTCCCTCCTCTTGTTTTTGAAGTATTTGTGAAAATCCTTGCACATCACATGCTGGATTACAGTTTCTCTGACAAATGGGGCAAGTTAACTGTTGAATTGTTTTGAGATATATTTTAGGATGTCATGACTGATTACATTGAGACCGCATGTAAAAGGAATTGTGTTTAAAAAATGTTTCCAATGGGGTTAGAAAATGTCGAGGTATTAGATGTCTTTTTATTGAGGTTAGCCAATGGGATTTTTTGGTGATGTTTTTTAACAGAATATTTGTATTTATGTAAATTGTTTCATTGTGTATAAAAGGTGAACTTTTTTGAGCATTGGAAGAAACCGTTCGTTTTCAGCTTCACAAGGCTGAATAACCCTTTACGGCTGCTTACATGTAATTAAACTTGCTTTTCTTTCAAAGTACATTCACTCTCCACTGGAGCCGTTTTTTCACATTGGATTTTATAGTCACACCCGCAGTCACTATCCTTTCACTTTCCCAGCCACATTCTAATGTTATCCTTACTCTCTATGTATTAACTCCACTCAAACATCTTGCACGCACACTCAAACCCAAGTACCACTGTCTCCCACCAATCAATACCACATCTTGTACACTCCTTGAAAAATCCTCTTCCTCTCTCCCCTTCACTGTCTTTCCTCCGCTTGATACACCTTCTCCTCACTTGACCTCACTCGCCCAATACACGCCCTCATGTTTCCTGTAACCTTTTATCCCCCCTCTCCATTGGCTCTATCTATTACCTGGCTCACCTGACCAACCACTGGCTTTCCTTTACCCCTGAAGAGAACCTACTGGACAGGAAAGTGACTGGATTGCATTGTGCAGAAAGGAATGTGTTAAGTAAAGGTGGTACTGATTTCATGCAAGCAGGCACAGGTAGACAGTACAGGAATTAGGGTCTTACCAGCTTCGACACCCCACATCTGGGGAGGATTTGCTCTTGTGAAAACCCTGGTAGGCCTCCCACATCAGGTTGGGAGGTGGACAGTGTTAGATATCTGGCCCTTTCACAATTGGCATGGTGTGAAATGTCACTAACATGCTAAGAACAGACAACTCACGGTTAGGTTATCTGAGAAAGGGGTGCACAGTGAGATAGACATTTGGAATGTTTTACTCATGTTTAAAAATGTGCCTTGGATAACTGCTATTTTCTAAATGACGTAAACCAAATTTAATGTGTTCCCCACAGACTGAACTGAATTGAATTCAGTCACTTCGCTGCAGAACCCCTATTTCTCTTCTGGACCTCCAAATCTAGAGAGTTTCTAAGGTGAATACTTTGGGCATTGTCTTATTCCAGCTGCAACGAATCTGAGGATATTGTCACTTTTTCCCTAGGGGGGAGACCTTTCCCACGGGGCAGGGCAGTGTGTCCACAGTACAATAATCCCCCCTAGGGGCGGTGCTCAGGGGGATGATCACCTGGGAAGGGAAACCCCTTAATTTGACTTTGACTTATCGCATCTGAAACCATGTATCGAGACAAAGAAGTTGACTGCAAAGATGGAGGTCACTCTGATTTGTTCAAGACAACTACTTTTCCCAGCATAGGAGTATAAATGTAATATATCTGAAAGCCAGAAGAGAGTCCATCTGGGCAGACATTGCTGGGATAGCAAAGCTGCCAGCTGTGAAGCAGAGGACAGAAATGCGAGACCGACACAGAAACGAGATGCCATTTCCGAGGAAGGAACTAGAGCAAGCAAAGCATGGGAGCCAGCTATTCTGAAGCTCACGTATCGAATATACACAGGCGTGTTTTACCACATCCACACCAACCCCGAGGCGAAAGCAGACTGCAAGAAGGACGTGCAACACTGTGGAACAACAACCGAACCGAGAGCAACTCCAAAAGCTACTGGAGCCTCGAGATAAAATTCCACCGCCCAGATGATGTGAACCAAACACGAAGGTACACGGGCTGGTGGGAATTGACAGAAGGTCTGCGGAAGCCGGATAAAGCACAGAAATGACCAAATAAGGGACAGAGAATATTTTGGACTATACACTAAGAGAAATACAAAGAATCAGCAGGGTAGATACCCCAGTCATTAATAAATACATAACAAATGAATGCTTGGCAGGAGGGTGAACCAGACTATTGCAGACAACAATTGCGAGTATGGAACGTGCACCCCAATGAAGTAGAAAGAATAAGGGAGTCTGAGACTCTACGTAAAAGCAAGATTGGAAGCAAGGAACAGTACATTTGGCAGGAGATAAAACCAAACAAACCCACGGTTGCATTGCGAGTCTCGGATCCAAACCCAAAAGAGAGACCAAGGATAAAAGGGTCTGGACCCTAAAGATAACCAGAAATAACAGGGGTTGGGGACCTATGCAAGAAAAGAAAGACAATATATGAGATAATTGGGTCTTGGCAGGATAGTACACAAACACCGTTCAGGTATTGGGAGTCTGGGATTGCACCCAAATAGAAGGCTGGAAACAAAGGCATTTAAAACCCTGGGACTGAGAATGTGTTGTACTTTTTGGAAAACCCTTTGTGTTTTGTAAGAAAAGAAACTAGAAAGACATTTATCCTTTTCAATTCTAGGGGAAAGGAGCAAAACCCTAGTATTGGAACATTATTTTCTTGAATCCGTTGGAAGCCCACCTGGCTGAACGTGTTGTACTTTTTGGAGAATCTTTTTTGGGTGTTTTGCCTGAGAAGAGACTGGAGAGACATTTGTCCTTTGGAAGTCCTGGGTAATGGAGCAACACCCTAGTATTGGAACATTATGTTCTTGAAACTTATGGAAGCCCACCTGGCTGAGAACATTTATGTTGCTTTCATGAACACTATTTTCTTTAGAGTGAGATCGCCCTTGCACAATTTTGTTAGTTAATAGTCTTATGGACAGAGCTAGGTTTTGGGGACGTGACTGGGACAGACTTTATAATTTTGGACATCGTGACCATTTTCACTAGTTCTTTTGAGGCAGCGAAACCGCTCTTAGATTTAGGGACAGAGAGGCCTTTTTCCACAACTTTCTTGATCAATAAAAGTCTATACCCCAAAATATGCCACCCTTGTGTCCGGGCCTTACTACTGGTACCTCATACAGCAATGTAATGAAACCAAGGGTCAATAATATCATGTAGACATTCTTCTTTTTCCAAAGAATGAAGACTGATTAGCCCTTTCCTGTCTAAGGTTCATGTTGCAGCTTCTGCTAGTACCGTAACTGACCCTAAACTGTACTATGTAAATGTTCTGCTGGCTAGTACTTCCAAATAGTCACTTCACAGATTACAACTATTCGAAATTCCAGAGCCCGATTATTCACTTAAACCCCATGGACAGCAAATCATCAACCAGTTTTACAATACATTCATTGGCTGCCAGGGAAACTCCGAATTTTTAAATTGTATTTATTATTATTAAAGTGTGTTGATGGCCCTAGGGAGTTCAGATTTAGATTTGTATTTACACTTTCAGCTATGAGCCTTTTGTGACAGCATATTAAAATACAAGCGGTACACACGCTTAGTTTAATCAACTTCATGTTTTATTTATTTATTTATTTATTTATTTATTTATTTATGTGCATGTAATGTAGCCTATTAGGCTTTTTATACATTCCAATTCATATACAAACGTACACAACATCTAGGGTTTCTTGGGTTACTATTTACAATATATACTAAAAACATCCTACAGAGAAGAAAAAGAAAATAAAACTCCATCATTGTTCATTCAATCATTGTACCATCAATACAATATCAGCCACACAATTCCAGAACTTGGTCATGTCATAGATGAGGCAGAAATCGTGTCCATCATAGTAAGACTGCCACACAGTTTCGGAATCCACCACCAAAGGATTATATCTACCTTCCAGAAATGCATTATCGCGAATAGTTTTCAGGCTTCACACTCCAGTAATAAATGCCTTAGACTTTCAACAATGGTGTCGACAAACAAGCGACAACGGGGCTGACTTGCAAATCACCTTTTTTCAAAATACTGCATATTTCAAATTGAACTTAATTCATAAATAAGTACCTATTATTTGATTACATGGATAAGCCTCCAAATAATTGACTTTGCCAGTATTAAGCAGTCGATATCTAACATATTCGACTGAGATGACAAGTTCAGTAAGCAGTTGGTCAGTGTCAATGGCTTGCATTTCTTTTTTACTTAGTCTTCCACAAGTTAATCCTCAGCCCATTAGTTAGACAATATTGGGCTAGACAGTCGTAGGTACTCTAAAGGACCGACCTAGAAAAGTCCAGCAAAATCAAGTCGCGGCGTAGCTCAGCCAGGGTATTTTATTCATCCCAAGTCTGGGCGGTGCGGCTGACCTACTCTCCAAAGCCCCAGAAAGGTCACTCAGGTATAGATTAAATAAACGGGGTGCTTAATTCCAAAATGTGTGTCAACAAGCTCACTGCTGTTACCACATATATCCAGTCTCACTTTATCAACCAACATCCTTGATAAACCCTGCAGGATTCCGCAGGCTACTCATTTATTCCAGAGCCTTTCTCTTGGTACTGTATTGAACGCGACGGTAAAATCTACATAAACCACATGGACCTGACCATTCTGTAATGCATATTGCACTGCCTTGGTTAGGGTCATCAGCCCTCATTACGACCCAGGCGTTGGACCATGGTGCTAATAGCAGCATGGTCCATGCCCGTAACTTACCGACTCCGCCATGGCGGAATGGGGAATTACCGCCCCATTCCGAGGTTGGCGGGGCGGTAATTCCCCATGCCACCATGGCCCTTCCCCATTCCCATTTTTGCCCCATAGGGCTCAATGGGAATGGGGAAGGCGCTAAGTACGGTGCCGCAAATTGCGGCACCGTACTTAGCACCAAGGTCCCTTTGCGGGTTGGTTTTTTAACGCCTGCTAAAAGCAGGCGTTAAAGTGCCACCCTCAAAGGGACCTCGTAATCAGGCGTTAAGGGTTTAACGCCGCTGCCACCTTTTACGGCGCCGTTAACCCCTTAACGCCTGGGTTGTAATGAGGGCCATCATGTTTGTGAGTGTACCGGCTCCGCGTGTAAACCGTGAGTTTGAATTTTAGGGACAATGTTGTTTTTTCCAAAGCCAAAGTTGCAAGTTCTGGGAGCAAGATGCGCGCAACTACCTTAGATGTAACATCCAACATGGCTAATAGACGATAGCCTGTGAGGTCAGATCTACCGCCCTTCTTGTGAATCAGAACTATCGTACCTTCCAGCGAGGTACTAGGGAGAATATTCGTGGCAGAAATGTGTAAGAGAAATTGTCATGATGCCCGCTCCCGGGGAGCCGGTTCAAGCCCTGCGTCCCCGAAAGCAGACATCCAGTCCCCATGGAAGGACCCAGCAACCCCATATAGGGGCCCTTTGGACAGTGTCCTGGCGCCTATGGCGCCAGGCTCATAAAAGACATCAGTCCTGGCGCCATAGGCGACAGGCTCATTATGGGAGTGCTTGGGTGCACTTACCTGATGCAGACCATGCTGCAGGATCCCGGCCTCCTTGAGGCCTGAAAGGAACTACTTTACCTGTGGGACTAATTTACCATCCGGGCCTGGTTGGGGAAGGATACATACCTGATTGGAGGAAGGATACATACCTGGAACTTCTTCCAAGGCTATTTAAACCCCACCCGAACAGCCACACGTGCTTCGCGTTGTTCTGCATCTAGCAGCTGGACGCTCACCGTGTCTGCTCCTGCAGCCTGACTTCTGCCACGCATGCCAGCATCCTGAATCACCTGCAAAGGAAGAGAAGAAGAGAACAGAAGAAGGAAAAGTCCTTACCTGCTAAAACCGCATCCCGGAGACATCTCGCCGACAATCCTGAAAAGGAAGACTTTTATTTAAAAGCTCATCGCGTCGATCGCTGCAGCGCCGCATTCCAATCACCTTTACAGGGCGCCTCCATGTTCAGCAGCGATCATCCGGATTCGCAGTCACACCCCAGCGCCTAGGGAGAAAAAGACCAGAACAACAGGTGAGAGAGAAGGGAATAAGGAAAGCTAAATCTCCATGATAAGACTTACCTGCTGATTCATACCCTCTCCATTTGGGTCCGCGCTGCATCCTGGCATTTCCGGACCGCGGCCCCTAAGGGGAAAAAGAGAAATCAGCGTTAATGAGCGAATGAAAAGACATTACCAAAAAACGCTCATTAAAGACTTACCTGATTTCTACAAGGATTTCACCTCTCATCTTGGGTCGGTGCCTGTTCCCCGGCATTCCGTACCCCGGCTCCTATGGGGAAAAAGACACTAGCATTAGTACATTAATGCATGGACACAAGGGGAACCTCTTATCAAAAACTTACCTGGAAGCCAAGCAAGTTTGGTTCTCACCAATCCGAAAATCCAGTGAAGTAACTGGATACCAACGCGCCCCTGCATCAGAAGCAGGATGGAGAGCTCGTCCTTCCAGACCCTAAGGTGAGACGCTACGAGGAATCACAGAAGGGTTTTGAGGAGGGTGAGAGGGGAAAGTGGGAGGCCGATTGAATTACCCCGCAGACAGTTAATCCCCTATTTTCGCCTACAGAAGGATACTTCTGCGAGCCAGACAAGCCAGATTTGGGGGGCCCGGTCCAGTCCGTCTTCCGAACCCTGCGCATCACCTTAGAAGAGGTCACAGCAGCGCAAACCAGGCCAGCGCCTCCGTGGGAGTCAGGTGAGCGTTACAGAACGCGAAGCCTTCCTACAAATTCCCACCCAGGCGCTATGGAAAGTTCTGAGACTGATCAGTTGGCCCAATTACTGGGGGAATTACGGGCCGAAGTACATGCCGCTCGTCAAGAGACTAATGCCCTCAGGAGGGAATTAATAATATCAAAGGAAAGAACTGATGACCTGGCCAGACAGCTTTTGCAAGGTCAAGCTGGGCAAACTCCTTTACCCGGTTCCGGAGGGAACCCCGCTCCTGTGGTTTCCAGTAACCCTGTGCAGATTAATCTACCTGGAAACATGCCGCTGGCCCACCCGAACGCTTTGCTGGGGACCCCAAACGATTCACCGTATTCATGAATCAGTGACGTTTGCACTTCCTATGCAGACCTGGGGCCTTCCCTAATGATCAGACCAAGGTAGCCTTTGTATTGTCATATCTCAGCGGCTGCGCTGCCGATTGGTCAGTTCCACTGGTTACTCAAGATGACCCGATTCTCCGTGATTTTCAAAGGTTTCAAGCAAGCATGGAAAGGTTATTTGCTCGACACTCTCAGGGGCAGGCTCTGGATGACGAACTTCTATCCCTGTGACAGGGCAATCAGGACCTCCTATCCTATATTGCAACCTTTAATAGACTAATTGTGGAAACGGGATGGCCAGAGGATAAAAGAGTCACGTTGTTTTATTGAGGCCTACGCGGAGAACTTAAAGATGTCTTGGCCCAAGTTGTAAATCCGCCCCAAGAATGCACAGAGTATATAGACTTAGTGGTCCAATTGGATCACAGACTTCAAAACAGAAAAGCAGATCGGTCCAGGTTTGAGACCCGGGTGTTGGTCAAGACCCATGCTAATCCCAAGGGAGTTGATGTCTCTGAGCCTATGCAAATTGGAGGGGTTAAAGGACCCTTAACTCAAAAGGAACGTGAAAGGAGGCGGCAGTTAAAATTATGTCTTTATTGTGGGAATTCTGGACACTTTCTACGAGATTGCCCGGCAAAACCGCCCCGAAAGGCGGTAGGAGCCGCTGATAAAAACCATGAAGACTCTGTTTCGGGAAACGACTCCGCCCGACAAGTGTAGGGGTCCGCTTGCCGAGCTTGAAAACTAACTCTCAGACCTCGCATTTCATTGTGCCAATGGTTCTCGTAGATCCAGAACAGCCTAAGCGGTTGCATGCAATAAAGGCATACATCGATAGTGGGGCTATTGGAAACTATGTGGATCGTGAATTGGTCTCTAGGATTAACCTCCCTCTCCGTCCTAAAACCAGCAAAGATGTCATCACCACAGTCGATGGAACTGAAATTGCCTCTGGACCGGTAACACACTCCACTACTGAGGTGACTCTTATTGGTCCCGACGGCCATCGGGAGAGTGTTGTGTTTGATGTAATCAAGGCTCCACAGTTTCAGGTTATTCTTGGAATCCCTTGGTTAGAGACACATAATCCTCGAATTGATTGGCGAGCTAAGAGAATAACCTTCCCGGATTGTACACAAACCTGCTACCCAGAAAACCTGAAGATTAATCTAGCATATGTAACCTCAGCCTCCATGCAACTACCTCTGGAATACCAAGGCTTTCAGGACGTCTTCCAAAAGGAACAGGCCAACACGTTACCTCCTCACAGATCGTACGATTGCCAAATCGATCTGGTGCCCGGTGCACAACCCCCTTGTAGCAGGATTTATGCCCTTACCGAAACTGAGAATCTGCATTTGAGACAATATTTGGATCAATACCTAGCTAATGGTTTTATTCGCCCGTCAAAGTCCCCGGCATCCTCGGCTTTGTTCTTCATGCCCAAAAAAGAAGGCGACCTTAGAACTTGTATCGATTACCGCGCATTGAACCAGATAACGGTTAAAAACCGTTATCCTCTGCCTCTGATCCCTGAACTCCTTGACCAGGTGAAGGACGCTTGCATATACACCAAGTTAGATCTCCGGGGGGCTTATCATCTGGTACGAGTAAAAGAAGGCGACGAATGGAAAACTGCCTTCTGTACTAAATACGGATTATTCGAGTACCAGGTGATGCCTTTCGGATTGTGTAACGCGCCGGCTGCCTTCCAATACTTCATGAATGATGTCCTTCGGGAACTCATCGATGTTTGTGTTGTCGTATATATCGATGACATTCTGGTGTACTCCTCTTCGGAATCTGATCACAGAAAACACGTCAGGGCAGTACTTGAAAAACTGCGCCAACACAAACTATTTGCTAAATTGGAGAAATGTGTTTTCCATACCACAGAAGTCGAGTTTCTAGGTTTCATCCTGACACCCAAAGGAGTCCGAATGGACTCAAGAAAAGTGGATGCCATCCTCAAATGGCCATCACCTAGCTCTGTAAAAGGGGTTCAAAGCATGCTCGGCTTTGCCAATTTCTATCGCAGGTTTATCCCAGAATTTTCACGCGTGGTACAACCCATTACTGCACTCTTGGGGAAAAATAAACGTTTTGAATGGTCTGAAGAAGCCGAGCAGGCCTTTCAGGATTTAAAAGCTAAGTTTACCTCCGCACCTATATTGAAACACCCACGTCCAGATCTCCCTTATGTCGTTGAGACTGACGCATCCAGCCTAGCCATGGGAGCTGTCCTGTCCCAAAGAGATCTCGAAACCAACCAACTGCATCCCGTAGCATTTTGGTCCAGAAAATTCTCGGCACCCGAGGTTAATTATGCAATCACGGACAAAGAACTGTTAGCCATTAAGTCTGCTTTTAAAGCCTGGCGGCATTATCTGCTTGGCGCTCGACATAACATCACAGTGATCACTGATCACCGGAATTTACAGTATTTGAAATCCGCCAAGGCTCAGTCATCACGGCAGCTCCGATGGGCTTTGTTTTTCGCTGAATTTGATTTTGTGATTACCTATCGACCTGGCTACAAGAATGGCAAAGCAGACGCCTTATCCCGAATTGGAATGGGAGAATCTTTTACAAACTCAGAACCAGTACCAATAATTCCCGAACAGAGGATTCTAGGCATGACTTCGTTACAGATGCTTGAAGACATTCAAGCCAGAGTGAAACAACTCCTGGATCCTACAACCTTACAGGATTGGATACAAAAGGGATCAGACTTTACCATAGATAATGGTTTACCTTATTTCCAAGGACGCTTATTCCTGCCACATAAGGAATTACACGAACTAGTTATTTCCGGTTATCATGATACATTAATAGAGGGACACCCCGGTATTGCCAAGACAGAGGAAAAGGTAAAACGACAATTTTGGTGGTGCTCTTGGCGAAAAGATGTTAAATCTTTTGTGATGTCCTGTGGTGTTTGCGCCCAAAATAAAAGTCAAAAGAAAAGACCAGCCGGTCTCCTTCAACCTCTAGACATACCGCCAGCACCCTGGCACACCCTATCAATGGATTTTATTACGGATCTGCCTCCTTGTTCGGGGTACAATACTATTCTGGTAATTGTGGATTTGTTTTCCAAAATGGCCCACTTTATTCCTTTGAAAGGTTTACCTTCAGCTTCTGTCCTAGCCAAAGAATTCCTCGAAAATATTGTTCGGCTACACGGATTCCCATCTATACTAATCTCTGACCGGGGAAGCCAATTCATTTCCCACTTCTGGTGCAAATGTTGTCAAATGGCGCAGATCGACGTAAGATTATCGACCAGTCACCACCCTCAGACCAATGGTCAGACCGAGAGGACAAATCAGACCCTTGAGCAGTACTTACGGTGTATGTTACAGCAATCTGAAAGCAACTGGAAAGACATTCTTTGGATAGCCGAATACGCATATAATAATTCGGTACGCTCTGGAACTGGCCACAGTCCTTTTTATACTTTGTTTGGGCATCACCCTCGAACCTCAAACCTTGACTCACCTCAGAACCTCGCAATGCCTGCAGTAGAACATCTGCATTCTACAATTACCCAAGCCTTTAAAGAGGCAACTACACATTTACAACAAGCCAAGAGAAAATACAAGGAGAATGCTGATTTACATCGGAGTGAAGCACCTCCGTATCAGATTGGGGATCAAGTGTGGTTAGCTACCAGACATTTACCACTCAAAGGGCCACGAACTTTTAACCCAAAATATCTGGGACCTTATTCTATTACGGCAATAATTAACCCAGTGGCTGTTAAACTTGATTTACCAGCTAATATGCGAATTCACCCTGTTTTTCATGTGTCACTTCTGAAACCAGTGGTACCCGGAACCCGACTACTCAAACCTCCAGAACCTATTCTAATAGATGCGGAGCCCGAATTCGAAGTGAAGAACATTTTAGACTCAAAAATGTTTAGGTCAAAACTGTTCTACCTAATTGATTGGAAGGGGTACGGACCTCAGGAGAGGTCGTGGGAACCCAGCGACCATGTGCATGCACCTCGATTAGTCAGGAAATTCCACCGACTCTTCCCAGACAAACCAAAACCCCCGGAGGGAACAACCTTGGGAGGGGCCTTGGGGGGGAGTGCTGTCATGATGCCCGCTCCCGGGGAGCCGGTTCAAACCCTGCGTCCCCAAAAGCGGACATCCAGTCCCCAAGGAAGGACCCAGCAACCCCATATAGGGGCCCTTTGGACAGTGTCCTGGCGCCTATGGCGCCAGGCTCATAAAAGACATCAGTCCTGGCGCCATAGGTTCATTATGGGAGTGCTTGGGTGTACTTACCTGATGCAGACCATGCTGCAGGAACCCGGCCTCCTTGAGGCCTGAAAGGAACTACTTTACCTGTGGGACTAATTTACCATCCGGGCGTGGTCGGGGAAGGAGACATACCTGATTGGAGGAAGGATACATACCTGGAACTTCTTCCAAAGCTATTTAAACCCCACCCAAACAGCCACACGTGCTTTGCGTTGTTCTGCATCTAGCAGCTGGACGCTCACCGTGTCTGCTCCTGCATCCTGACTTCTGCCACACCTCCCAGCATCCTGAATCACCTGCAAAGGAAGAGAAGAAGAGAACAGAAGAAGGAAAAGTCCTTACCTGCTAAAACCGCATCCCGGAGACATCTCGCCGACAATCCTGAAAAGGAAGACTTTTTTTTAAAAGCTCATCGCGTCGATCGCTGCAGCGCCGCATTCCACTCACCTTTACAGGGCGCCTCCATGTTCAGCAGCGATCATCCGGATTCGCCGTCACGCCCCAGCGCCTAGGGAGAAAAAGACCAGAACAAAAGGTGAGAGAGAGAAGGGAATAAGGAAAGCTAAATCTCCATGTTAAGACTTACCTGCTGATTCATTCCCTCTCCATTTCGGGTCCGCGCCGCATCCTGGCATTTCCGGACCCCGGCCCCTAAGGGGAAAAAGAGACATCAGCGTTAATGAGCGAATGAAAAGACATTACCAAAAAACACTCATTAAAGACTTAGCTGATTTCTACAAGGATTTCACCTCTCATCTCGGGTCGGTGCCTGTTCCCCGGCATTCCGTACCCCGGCCCCTATGGGGAAAAAGACACTAGCATTAGTACATTAATGCATGGACACAAGGGGAACCTCTTATCAAAAACTTACCTGGAAGCCAAGCAAGTTTGGTTCTCACCAATCCGAAAATCCAGTGAAGTAACTGGATACCAACGCGCCCCTGCATCAGAAGCAGGATGGAGAGCTCGTCCTTCCAGACCCTAAGGGGAGACGCTACGAGGAATCACAGAAGGGTTTCGAGGAGGGTGAGAGGGGAAAGTGGGAGGCCGATTGCATTACCCCGCAGACAGTTAATCCCCTATTTTCGCCTACAGAAGGATACTTCTGCGAGCCAGACAAGCCAGATTTGGGGGGCCCGGTCCAGTCCGTCTTCCGAACCCTGCGCATCACCTTAGAAGAGGTCACAGCAGCGCGAACCAGGCCAGCGCCTCCGTGGGAGTCAGGTGAGCGTTACAGAAATGTATTGAGGAGAGCACCCCACCAGTTCCGATTTAGCCTCAGCAAAGTTTTATTTAGGCCATCCGGTCAGGGGGCTCTGGAGGTTTTAAGAGAAGGAATAACTTTACTAATATCATATCGTAACAGATTGAACCCTCAAGTAGCTGAATCCAAATTAACCAACTAATTCGGACATTTACATATATTAGTACGCAGATAATCCTACCAGCATTCCTTGCTAACATCTGAAATATCTGACCTAGCTTAATATTGATCACACGCTATATCCCAAAACAATTTATTGTTATTAGTTAATATGGCAGTAGTAAGGTCGCCCCACTTGTTATGGTTCATCTGTAACTGGTAAGTCTTCAGACAAAAACAGTAAGCACGTTTGCGAGAATGCAACCTTTCTGCCAAGCCTTCTGAGGCGCTAACTTTATTAATAATTCCTCTTATGTCTTTTAGCAATATTCGTTTGACATCTCTGATATTAATCCCAACCCGTTTGGTTGAAGGGCCAACCTCAAGCCGATAAGGGCTAAAAGGGGTGACTAGTTTGATAGTGGGGTATCTTATCGTGATGAACTTGGGGGCAATATTAGAACTTGTAGCACACTGTAGCTCACAGTCAATGCTCATAATTCCATTGATAGAATAGAATAAAGTAAAGCTATTAGCTTTGGTCAATCTCTTGTCATTCCAGACAAACCGATTATTTGAGTGGCTTAACTGCAACCCCGGAGCGTGTTCAGTGGGAGATGGTGAGCAAGGAGATTGACATCTAACAGGACCAACAACGGGAAGTGGTCACTCCCTTCTCGCGGAATGACCCAAAGATCGACCTCCTCCATTAGTAGCATCAGATTCACAAAAATATAATCTATTGTACTCGCAACATTAGATTTAACCCGTGTATAGGTACCTAGGCAATCAGACATTTAACATTTAACATCTAATGGCTAGGTCGAGTTAAACACTGTGACCAATCCAATATTTGGTTTGCTTCAATTCAACCAGCAGCAGGGCATCAGGGTCATATTCATTGGGTGGAGACCTGTAATTAAAGTCCCCAACAAGAATAATTGGGCTACAGCCATCAAGGTTTGATATAATGTTTGCCACCTTATCTCGAATAATCCATGTTTACTGTGAACCATCTCACACTTTTCATTTCCAAAGTGTTTCACGCTAGTATTACCGCCAAAATAAATTCAGAGTCCACCTTCAATTTAGTCAGGGTACAAGCCGAGGTAAAACTAATCAGTAATCCCCCCTTTGGGCGTCCAATCGGTTCATTAGTGGCCCGAATTTGAATGGTAACCTACCCTCTAAAACAAACTCGTCAGTGCGACAAGTCTCCTGCAATGCTATTATAATGAGGGGCCTATGATTGGTAAACAAACCATCCTCCATAAAAAAGGTTAGAATGGGATCTGGTGTTCCACGAAAGGATCTTACAGGGGTAGTTAGGGTTGCCTATTGGTGTTGCAGTGGAGAAAAGAAGATAGCCAGGCTCAACAGTCTGCCTTGACTTAGTATTATTACATGAGGTGACTGCCCTATAGCCCCTACTGTTACTAACCTCCTTAATAGGTTGGGAACGTATTATGTTTATATTAGTAGCAGCTCCATTCTCGCCAGGCCGGCGAAAGTTAGCGGTTTCTAAACAAAGAGACTCACCAACCCTTCTAGTTGGGCAAATTCCCTGACTGACCCACGGTTTAATAGAAAGAGGGATTTCTGACTCAATCTGCCATTTTCTGGGAGATGATGTAATATAGCAGGAATGACCAAAACTAAAGAAATCTTCTGCTGCAGCAACATAATCAACCAGAGAGTCCCTAAAGTGTACATAGATAGTAGCTGCACCTGAACAGTCCAGAATCACAACCAAGTTCATGACAGAAGAACAAATAACCCTTAGTTGGGGCACATAATTACAAAGGTCCAGAAATGCAGAGCGATTCAAGGTAAAAACATCAAATTGGTGAAAAAACTTTGAGTCTTAACTGTATGAATAGATATACTACCCTCGTTCTCAGCAGATAAAGTTATCATGCCATACAGTATAGGGGAATCAATACTTGATAGGTTACTTTGCTCAACATCATGAGAACCAGCCTTGTTAAAGATGTTTGTTACAGAGACCAATCCAACATGAGGCGTAGTAATTGTAGACTTGTGACAGCAGCATTTACAGCTTCGGTTCCAGGGGTGCAAAACCAGAGGATTTGATGGCATGACCTCCGTGGCCATTTCAATATCACCCGAAAACAGGGTGCTTCCATCTTCCATAATGAGTTATCAATGGACACTTTAAGAGTCTTTCTTTTTGTTTACAGGATTGAAGTATAGTCTTGGGGTCATTAGAGATAGTTACAATAACATTTGTTTCTTTATATGGCTTTTTGACCGGGGCTCCCCGCTTTCTAGTTTTTGTTTTGCACTGACTGTTGCAGAGTTAGCCTCAACCACAGAGGTCTTGCCACTTTTTTCCTACCGGTGCATCAGGCCGTCCTCAATTAAATATCCCTTATATTCAGATCTGGGCTTAGTTTTATTTGCGTTGCCCTTACCCAGCTTCTTTCCACTGGTCATTGGCCCACAGCGAGTGGTGCTCATTAGGACTAACATCAACCACCACAATAGACTCAATGTCAGAATCAAGTAAAACTGCAAGTCCACTGATCAATGGTTGCCCTCCCTTGTCCCCGAACACATTTACCATGGCCCACTTTTTAACAACCATATTTTCAGGGGAGGACTCTGCATAACTATGGGGCAAGTAGCATTCAAAATAGGTCTTCTAGCAAATGTCAAGTCAGGTAACTTAGAGAACGCAAAGTGTGTGTATTCACAATGACAGTAATATTAGTGCATTTGTCAAATATTTCACTAATCACAAATTCAAAGGACTGAATAAGCTCACATTTTCAAGCAACAAATGGCTGCAAGAAGATGAGGAGGAAATGGAAACGTTTTCAACCAGGGGTGTTTCAGGTAATGACATGGTCCCTGACATATTCATCAAGTGCAGCCACATTATGGCTAAGCATTACCGGGGCCGAGTCAGCCAGTGTAGGTGATGTATGGGTGATGGAATGGTCAGTTCCGTAGCGGAATCAATACTAGTTAGAGCACTTGAATGAATGGTTAAATCCAAACCACACAAAGTTCTCTTTTGATTCCACTATTAAGCATTCTGGTATTATCTCATTAAGGGTAAATCAAATCTGCCACCATGTTGATCTCGTTAGGGCCCAAATTAGATTGAAATATGGCAATAAGAGTGTCATCAGAACAGCCCAGCGCCGATGTTTGGTCAAAATCCACCAGGTGAATGATAGAATCCACCATCTTGCTGCCCAAACAACTGAGCGAAGGGGAAATAAAGCATTGCATGGTGGTATCGGGAGGCTCTGATTCACTCACAGAGTATGCCACGAAATATTTAGTATTTTTTTAACAATCATCTGCCAAAGGAACCCTCATAGTATTAGGCAGGCAACCCCTGTGTTGCTATAAAGTATACGGACAGGTATTATCCTCAATGTTAGGTCCAAACCTGCAATGTCATTACTTGCTGAGACATGCACCGCTTGGAGAGATCGAGGAGAGGCCTCATGTCCAGGGCCATATTAGTGAAAGCAGCCACCAGCGCTCGATTCAAATAAGTCCTCTACTCTGCCGGGCCGCTGGAATACTGCGTGAGGTGACGCACTTTGTGCGCGCAGCATGCATTGCAGTCGCATAGCTGGCACAATGCTTCACCGTTCTGGCCGGCCACTTTGCACAACTCAAAGATCTTCACTTGGCCCAACAGGCACTGTATATGCGCTGGTAGATGTAGTTCTCCAGCAACAGGCACAGGCAATTCCAGCCAGCAGTCAGTTCCAAACAACTCAATACACTAAAAACACCACGACAAAAAAACAGAGTAAATACACCAATACAATTAAATAAGAGCATTTTAGCAACCCTACATTTAAAAATCCTATGTAAATTATAAAATTGAATCAAAAAAAGCTGGGCACTCTTAGAGCTAAAATGTCCTAAGGTCTCTGTTCACCACTGGGAAGAGTGAGGGTGGACCAGCGTAAGATATAGATTAACATTCTCACTCGCAACCCCAAAATCCCTATATCTCTGAGGCTCTGAACTCAAGGGCTACTAGACTTCTTTTCCCTATGACACCAAGCTCCATAAATATAACTTGCAGTTGATTTGGCAATGTTTATATCAAAGTCACCCCAAAAGGTGACATGGTAGCGTTAGGGTTATCCAGGAGTCCTTCGCTTCTTAAGAAGGGGAGGATGCATTGCGCCCTGAAGAGAGCATGAGCAGGGTATACAAGAAGAAAAGGAGGCAGGCCTTCCCTCTCTGCCATACGCATGTTGCAATTTGGATTTGACTGACCCTTCCATTTATTAGTAAAAGAGGTTACAAGGTAGAATCTCAGCTCGAGCGAGAGCAAACAGGCGTCTAATCTGCGGGTTGGAAAGCGTCGACAGATATGGTTGAAGGCCTCCCCCTGCCACAAATATGTCTGCCCAACTTATGTGGGCCAAGCTTGCCAACTCCTCATCCATCTCTGTCCTTAATCGTACCCCTTGAGCTTCCCTGAATTTTAGCAATAGGGGGTCTAAAGTGGTCTGTCAGATGATGGACAGGATGCAAAATAAGTCTAAAACCCAATTCGGTGAGGTGCAATTGTTTCCTACATGGGGAAATGGAGAATTGAGAAAAGTGCCCATATTGCCAAGTCTACTAGCTCTCTTGAATTATAGAATGCCCTCTTAGCAGCATACCTAGCTAGAATGCCCTTCTCTCCTGTTTCTTAAAACCAACATCTGTATACAGAACAGCCAATGGAAAGCTTTTAGGCAAATATAAGAGTTTCTTCCAGAAATGCTGTTTACAGACACCTACTTCACTGACAAACCCCTCAAGACCCAATAGCTCAGCACCGTACGCAACAGTGCCTCCAAACCTTATATAGTAGACAGTCTCGATTTCTGCAGCAAAATTATCCCTATGCTTAAGCACCAGGTCTATGTTAGCTCTGCCTGCGATAGATGCTTTTCTAGAAACGTACTCAATTTGGGATTTCCAGAAGAAATTAGGAGTAAATAATACACCCAAATATGAGAAACTGTCACTTTGGTCAGGATTAGATGGTTAAAGGAACAATAAAATTAAACAGCATGTCATTGGTCTCTGGGGGCGTTAGGTGTCCTAGCAGGAAGAACCGAGTCGTTTTTGTATGAAAACATAGGCACAAGCCTCCCTTCGATGATAAGGATGTCTCTTGCAGCTTCTTTGACACATTTGGGCACATCATTTATATACAGACTCAGCCCTGTTTGATACCTCTCACAGTTTGGATTTTCTGTAAATTAACCCTGGAAGCCAAACAATATCTCTACTTAGGTACTGTTCTATAGGGCCCTGATAATGTAAAGCAGTTTATTAGTCTATTACTATGGTTTCCCACTCCACCCACAGCCTCTCTCTGACCACCAGGTTGAAAGCTGAAAAGAAATCCAAGAAGGCTGCATAGAGAGACATCTTCTTAACTATGGCATATGTAAGGGTGCAGAAGTAAGGTTTGAACATAAAGGTGACACAGTTTTGGGATATTAACTTTTATTAACCTGTAAAAGGGTCGGAAAAACAACCTCTGTCCCGAAAGCTAAGAGGGGTTTCCCTGCCTCAAGAAAATGTCAGGATGTCAAATAAATAGTCAGTCACTGTTGTGTCCAAAACCCCTACTTCTGACCCAAACACTGGTAACTTAAATCTAATGTGCAAGGATGCTATATTCAGAGCTAAAGTGATGATGACAGTTCTTGCCAAAAGAAAGTTCCCAACATCTGGGGTTGTCAAAAAAGCAAATATAAATGTTCCTTTTCCACAGTGATATATTCCAGCGATCAGGGAAAAGCTCCTTTCCCCTGAATACCTTGTTCTACTTGAAAAGTTAGGCGTTCGTCTTCTACTTATGTGGTTTCCTTTATTTTGCAGAAATAACAAAAAAAAGAAAGTGCAATATTAACTCAACCAGGGAACTTGATTCCATTTTCCTGGACTTTCCAAGCTTTCCAAAGATGCACAACAAATATTTTCAGCTTTCCTCTGAACGCCTCTTCTTTGTTCACGGAGGGTTTATGTCTGGCTCACTCTCCTACTAAACATACCTCAGGAAATTCTTACGGACAGTCTCTGTTAATCTCTTCCTTCAATCTCCTTGAGTTCCAGACCCTATACTTTCTTGAATGAGCTTTGCCTTATTCTTAGACCTTCATATGGGTGCAAGTCCCAGACTCGCTATGATGTGTTAGGCTCCACTAGCGTTCAGTGCTCTCTCAGATCAGCTGTAAGTGATTTCAATCCGGCACTTCGCCTAAATCAATGCCCAGCATGGGATGCACAACTGAAACCCTTAATTATTTATTTGTTTCTATAAGTTGTTTTATTCTGAACGATGTACCACTTATATCATGCCCCTCTCTTTGAATCCCCCCCCCCACCACCCCAGGTCACACTGAACCAGGAAGCAGGCTGGTTTGCAAAGTTAAAATATTTATTTATAAATATCCACAATATATATCACACTATTTTTAATGGGTATACAATGATCACCAATGGGGTGAGGTCACACTAAACAATCTCTTTAATCACAAGGAGCAACGATGGGAAAAATAATGCAGCACAGAAATAATACTTTTGTGTGTGTTCAATCAAATGGCAATGTGATTACTATTTCCCCCTGCACACTCCTCAATCCCCCCAATATGCACTATAAAGAAACAGAAGGAGAGAGTACAGGTTTCAGGAAAGCAGAATTCAAGCAAATATATCAATCCCAATTTCCTCCCCGCAAACAACAGAAAAAAAAACAGAATTGCTCGGCAAACTTGTCAAAAATGGTTTTAAAGTTGGCTTTGAATGAGATGGGGAAAACAATGGAAATTTTTTTCATTCACTGAAATTGTTGAAATACTAATGGGAGCCACTTTGTATGGTTTCAGACACACACTAGCAATGATTTGAGAGTAATCAGCAAATTGAAAACTTAATTTTGAGGTCGGGTGCAATGAAAAGCTATTTTACACGTTATGGAGGTCGTTTTTTTCAGATAGAGGCAAAATGTAAAACAAGGATGCGCTTTTAAAATACAGACAAGGTTTCTTACACTAGGGATGGACTATGAAGGTACAAACTACATGACAGCACAGCCACCAGACCAGGACGTCTCTGAATGGTTTTTGCCTGCCGAGACACTTGCCTTCTTCAGAAAATATATATCAGTGCAAAGATGATTTTAACACTATTATTACAGAAGGACTATAGGATATGAGAGAGAGTTCATGCAAGACAAAAAGGATTTTTAGCAATACAGTTGTGGATATAGTTAGATTTGATCTGGATAGGGATGACTATGGACAGTAAATAGGCTAGTGACAATCCTATACTATGGATACTCACTACCAAGGTTTTGAATGGAACCGTCAGGAATTCTGGTTCTGGTCAGGGATTTCTGGGACAGTCTGCTGGGCACACCGGACTGGTCTGGTTCAGCGATCAGCAAGGTGCTCTGAACACCGCACGGCAGGACTGGACAGCAAGGCGCTCTGGTCTACACTGCACAGCATGACTGGACTGGATCTGCAATGGCTCTCTGGTCTGCACAGCACAGCACGGCACCATATTGGGATTTAATCTGCCCTTCTGGTTATGAAGATAATTCTTTGGCAGGCAAGCAGTTACAGCACAGCCTGGCTGCTCTTTGGTTTCCCCTTTAAGTTGAGGGATGGGTTCTGGAAGTTACGCCCAGCTGAAAGTGGTTCAGCTATGCTTTAAGACTTTCTGCTTGTAAAGTTTCAGGAGTCTGGAACAAGGAGTATGGATCGATCTCCTTCAAAGTGCTTCGCCAAATTCGGGATGATGGTTGGATCAGTGTGTTTTTATAGGTCCTCAGTTGTCTCTATTTATGTATTTCATAAAGGGGTGGGTATGCTGAATCATCCTAGGCGCACCCCATAGGTAGTCTATTGGCTAAAGTCTGCTCTCTCCCTTGATTGGAGGAGAAAACAGTGTGTTACCATGATGATGTAGTTAATGAGGCAAAACATCCTCCCCTTTGCCTTTTGCACATAAAATCTATTTTTGATATAATTCATCTTTACATGTGTACAATCTTTATACCAATAATATACATAGATCACGTATTTTGTGGGACAAACCGTCTTCCAATCCTTAGTGCAGTGGGATCTTGGGTCTGGATTTGGCAAATGTTTGCACTTTTTGTTCGGGACACAACATCTGATTTGTCCAGAATTGTGTACATATGTGCGCATGATATCTGGGCATAATCGTATGAAGTTTCATGCTTCTGACATAAATACCATTGCTACAAAACCAGACTTTTCACTGTGCCTTCCCTGATCATCGCACAGATTTCTGGCACCTCTTAAAATGTGCACAAAAAAATCACATTAACACTGATACTAATTCTACAATTTTTACAAATTTGCACAGTCCTTTATCAGTCTTTTTAGAAATATGCTTACTGTGCATTGTGAATCAACAAAAATGTCTGTCTCCGCCTCCATCTTTTAGCGTAAGAAAAATCCATGCCTTCTTCCTCTGGCAGAGGCCACTGTTGACACTTTACAATCTGCATATCCTTTCAGCCAAGGAAGCTCCATTGTCTCTCCCAGGAGCATCCCTAGTGCCCCTGCCCTCTTAATCAACACCTGAATGTGAGTTCCAGGTCCAGAGAGCAGAAGGGAGATGTGTTGCCCAGTGGGGGAAGTTGCTTTGTAGTTTTGCTTGAATCAGGCTTACTTTAAAAGTCACTTTGTTAAGTTTTTCTTTGTTGAAAATAAACTTGCAATTTTAAAACAGGCAACCAGAACTCTAATTCCAGTCTCTAAACCATGGAGATTAAATAGTTGCAACCTATATTACTTTTGATAACAGGTCACTTAATTTATAGACATTTGATTTCAATTGCACAGGTTTAAGCTTCTGATGCAACTAATGACAGTTGTCATACAGGTGGCCGCTGGTACTGCACCCATATTTTGACAGATTTTCATAGGCAAGCACACTTTTTACTGTGGATATTTTGATGGTAGATTCTGCTTTTCCTGACATTGTGTTTTCATAATGATTCCTTTAATGAAGTGGCGGGTAACACCCACCAAAGATATTGGATGTTTTGTCGTGTTTTGGTCCGGTATTTTGTATTTTCAGCAACCAAGAAAAAGGGATTTAAGAACAATTTCTGGGTTTCCTTCAATAAAGCACTGCCTTTCCTGCGGTGTTCATTTTTACTTGGTGGGCAGCCCAGTAACATGTTTCAGCAGTGAGGTCTCCATTTCACCACTGACAACAGGCAAAGTAGATCTGGCAGCCATCTTTTTGTGCTCGGTGGAGCACAATTTCCTTAGGTTTTGGCGCGCATTGGGGTTTTCGCGGCCATTTTGCTGATTCTGGTGCCACCAGCACACAGTGATGCCGCAGGGCAGAGCCTAGTGGGTTAAATTATCCCACACAGCGATGGGTCCAACAGTCACTCCTTCTTTCTTGGTCTGTGTGCCACGCATCCAACTTCCAGGTCCAGGAGTGGCACGAACCAGCCATCCCCCCTACGGTCTGGGCGCCTGCAAGCGTAAGCCCACACAGGCCTCCGAGACCCCAGTGGGGAAAGAGGGTTAGGGAGTCGTTGGTTGGATGGGTTCAGCTTACGAGGGCAACCGGAATGAGGGTTAGGAGAGGGGAAGTGGGTAGGGCAAGGGAACACAGGAAAACACAATGAAATGCAATTACATTACATTCACTAACACAAATGCACTCAACACCATGGAAGATTAGAAAGGCACTTAGCTCTGGGGGTGAGTGCTGGCCTCCTGCCTGCGCACTCTCAGGTCCGGTTATGGAGCAGTATCAGTGCTGCAAAGAGAGCAGGAATTACTATGCATGTTTCTTCACACACACACTCATATGCAACACATAATGCATGTGCCGGATTAGTGCCCCTTTCCGAGTTTGCCTCCGGCCTCCGTATTAGTTGCATGCAACGATTGTTTTACTTTAACAGTGCGGTTCTAGCTGCACGTTGCTCCGCACAGCACCTATGCCTCGGGATGTTGGGTTTAGTCTAATTTGCCTCCTTGGTCAAGCGTTCGTGCAATCAGTCGCACGTGACGGGTCGTGACTTGCTGAGTCGCACAAATCAGGGCGAATACGGTATGCGCCACGTGGCTACTTCAGTATTCTAATGTATGCAGAGTATATGCACTGCTCTGGTTGTGGCTCTGTAGTAATACGCGCAATCGGGATATCTGCGCTATGTCTATAGCTCCGAAGGAGGTTTAGACAGAGACTTAGCTTTGGAAAAGCAGGGAGATCTAGGATGCCAGGCTGAACCCTCTGCGCGTGCCCCTCTGCTGTTTACAATGGTTCTCTGTCGCCCGCTCCGTAACGTGGCTATGGGAGGCAATTCCCCAGCGTTGTGGACCTCCCCCTGCCTGGCGCGACTTATCTTGTGGAGGCGAGGGGCCTGTGGAGAAGGTTGGTGGGGCGTGGCCCCTCATGCTGATCCCCGTAGCTGGAGCTCCGGTGAACACGTCCTCCCAGGTCGCATGTTCGAGCACAAGCCCCATGCTTTGGCTTTGATGTGCACGCGCTCGCGTGCCTCGCCCAATGTGGGCCTGGTCAAGTAGTTCCTGAACAAAAATAACGACCAATGGGATGAACTAGCACAGCTCAGAAAACGTTTCATTCGTACTGAACTGCATGGGGTGATTATGTTACAATATTTAAAAAATCAGGCACTCCACCAGGGGTTGATTGTTAGGAATGAACCCAGGCTATTTTTGGATAACCCAGATTTTAAAATCAAATGGAGTTACATATCAAACAAGTGTGGTCGAGACTGGCTAGTGCTCATCATCGATACAGCGACAGAGGTGTCCAAACAGATAGAAATAGACATCTTAAAACTACAGGATGAACTAAAGAAAGACTTGGATCTTGAGGCTTTCAAGAATAAATTAGATCAACATCTTAAAGAACTATTACAATTTAAAAATGACACAAATTTGGAGCGTGTCAAGAGAATGAGAAAAGACCTTTTTAATTTTTCTCATGAAAACATTTTCCCCTATATTGTTGAAGGCTACAAATTTGGGGGTTTCTATCACGGCACAAATAGTCAGTCCTCCTCTAAAAAGAGGGTTCACTTCCGCAACACCTCTTATAGTTCAAGTGATGATGGAAGCACAGGCTCTACGGACCCTGGTAACCAACAGGGGACTGGCAGAGGTCGAGCACAACGATACCAGAACAAACAAAGACAAGGCCGTCCTTTTTTAGGACAGGGACCCAACCGAGGAGATTGGGGGAATCAGATACAAACTCGCAGCAGGGCGAGGAATCAGTGGTAATCAATTTATCTAATTACACCTTGAATAGTGATGAAGAACAAGTACTAAACAAAGGCCTTAATTTTGTGACCACGAAATTCTATGATCCTTTCGAGTTGAGATCTGAATTCCATAGCTTTATGCGCAAAGTTCATCTAAATGAATATTTTCAGAACGACAATACCTACGAAAATCTTAATCACACGGGCTTAAGAAATAAATCAACTTTCTGTGCCCCATCTCACAGTCATACGTCTGAATCCCAGGTTTTTGAGAAACAGGTTCTTAAGGAAGTCCTCAAACTGGAACAATGTGGTATACCCAATCATTCTAACTTTGGTAATATCCAAAGGGCACTGATTCTCAAATTGGCTAGAACAGATGATGTCATTGTGAGACAAGCCGACAAAGGAGGAGCCATTGTCCTCCTTAATCGCACAGATTATGTTGGGGAATGTTTACAGTTACTCAATGATGTCAGAAGCTATCGCCCCATCCCTAATGACCCATCCATCACCCTGACGGCCATGATTGAAACTAAGGTATTTAGTGCTTATGAGGCTAAGATGATCAGTAAGCAGGAATATGAATACCTCACGAGAAAGCAAGGACGTGTGCCTGTGTTTTACATCCTTCCCAAAGTACACAAAAGTCTAATTAACACTCCAGGTAGACCTATTGTATCAGGGGTAAATTCCATACTAGATCCTCTGTCGAAATTTGTGGATTTTTACTTGAGGCCTTTTGTATTGAAAATGAGTAGTTACCTGAGGGATACCTCGGATGCCATCAATAAAATTGAGAATCTGCCCTACAATTGTAACAATTTTCTATTGATTAGCCTCGATATGCAATCTTTGTACACGGTTATTCCACAAAGAGCTACTCTTGAAGTAGTCGAAGAAATTCTGAGAGACAGAGAAGATGGTCATCCAGTCATTAGTGCTTTTATAATGTGGTGTGCTGAAGTGGCACTGACTAGAAACTTCTTTCAATTTCAAGGAAGCTTCTACGAACAAATAGAGGGCACTGCTATGGATGCAGCCATGGCTCCAAATTTGGCCAACCTCTATGTAGAATACTTTGAAAAATTGGCCATCTACCCCGACACTAATCCTTTCAAAAAACATCTAGTCAAATGGCTAAGATACTGTCATGCCGCGGCGGGGATGGCGGAAGTGGAACCGCTGGTGGTTCTGTCCGCCGTAGCATTCCCCTCCTCGTCTTCTGCTTACCGCTCTAGTCATTGTACGCGTTCGTGACCCGGAAGTATAAATCACTTCACTTCCGGGTCGCATACGCGTTGCAACGTTTCCGGATTCCCTCCTGAGTTGCTGCCGCTCCCGTACCTGGTGATATTCCTGCCTTTCTGCCTTTCATTTTCGCTGTTTCCACACAGCTGTGTTCCACCCTTGTTCTCAGCCTTGTGCATTGCCTCGTCCTTGCCTAGCCATCTCCTCTCCTTAGTTCCTTTTCTTATTGCTTCAGCTTACCCCTGCCTCATCCCTTCCCTGTTTCCCTTCTTCCTTCTTTTTCTTCCTTTTTTCTCTCAATTGGATCTACCTCCTGCCAGACCTGTGCCTGTCTATCGGACTGCCTGTGTATTATCCCTTGTGCCTATTTTGGATCTACCTCCTGCCAGACCTGTGCCTGTTTACCGGACTGCCTTTGATTCAATCCTTGGTTCCATTATTGGTATCTCTGCTTACCAGATTCTGTGCCTGCTTTTCGGATTGCTCTCCCATCCGCGAACTCACCTCCTGTGATCATCCACCTGAAATGCTACATCTAGGGGTTTTTTGTGCCTTCTGGCTTTTTTCCCCCTGTGAGGCGTTCTCGGTAGGATAACCCCCGTTGCCCCTATTTAGTGGCACGGTGGCATCCTATCGAGGGCGTCCTTATCTTCACAAGAAAAAAGAGAAGCCTCCACGACATAAGGACGGAAAGATCAAGCAGAAAGAGGAAGGTGAGGAGTTGGGGGAAGGGGGAGAACTCGACTTTTCATCAGAAGAAGAAAACATAACAGACATTAGTGACAGTTTGCAACGCCCACAAGAAACTGAGATGGCAACCCCCCAGCAAGTTCAGGAACTTATAGCCGCCGTCCAAAACCTTAATTTGGAGGTTCAGAACCTTAAGGCAACCAACGCAGCATTGCAATTAAGAATGAACGAACGGGAGCGACCCTCTGCAGACCTACCTTCATTCCCTTTGGTCTCCGGCAAATTTGATGGATCGCCGAAACGAGTCAAGGAGTTCTTAGATGCTTGTAATCTCCACTTTTCCTTCCGTCCGCAGACCTTCACATCGGATCATGCCAAAGTAGGATTCATGATTACCCATATGACGGGTAATGCCCTGGCGTGGGCCACCCCTTTGGTTAACCAACCAGATCCTGTGCTGCAGAACTATAATGATTTCAAGACCCTGCTGCAGCAAACATTTTTACGCACAGAAAGTACTTTTTTGGCCTCTGAGGACCTCTTAGACATCTGCCAGGGAAATACAGATCTTCTCTCCTATATCACTAAGTTCAAACAGATAGCCGCCGAAGCTGGCTGGCAGGAACAGGCCCAATATACCATCTTCCGTCGAGGGTTGAGAGAGGATCTCAAGGACGAACTTGCACGTATCGACCGTCCGTCCTCCTTTTCGGATCTCATCACGGCCGCTCTTCGGATTGATTTCCGGCTCTCGGAACGACGGTCAGAAAGAAAGAAGAACAAACTCTACAGTCTCTCTCCATTAGAAGCCCAGTTGCCTTCTTCTCTACCACCTTCACGTCAAAGCAAAGAGGAACCGATGCAGATCGGTACTGCTCGTGCACCACTCACCCCGGAAGAACGGAAGAGACGAAGGAATGGCAACCTGTGTATGTATTGTGGAGCCTCTAACCATTTGTTACGGAACTGTCCTGACGTCCCTCCGAGGCGTTCGGGAAACGAGCGCCCTCGGTGAGCATTGGGACGCACTCCCGAGGGGCCATTTCTAGTCCTTACGCAACTTTGTCGGTAGCATCTTCTGGTATACTAGAGGATTCAGGGTTGATGGTGCTATCTGTCACTCTTACTGTGGGTAGGACCGTGGTCCCAACTCAGGCTTTACTCGACTGTGGTGCAGCTGGCAACTTCATAGATACCTTGTGGGCTAAACAAAAAGGAATAACACGCCTGGCCAAACCGGAGGATCAGAAAGTCAAAGGAGTGGATGGTGAACCTTTGATTTCCGGCATGATTACACACACCACAGAAGAACTACACCTACGTATCCAGCAACATACCGAAAAGATCTCGTTTGACATCATCCGAGCAGCCCATTTCCCTATCATACTAGGGATAAACTGGCTACGAAAGCACAACCCTCACATCGACTGGGCAAAAAACGTACTCAGTTTTCGGTCCACCTTTTGTAGATCCGAATGTCTGCCTGAACCAAAATATGAGACAGTATTAACTACCAGTGTTTACGACTCCAGACTCATACATTGCCTTCCACATCATCTGCAAGAATACGCAGAGGTAGTGACAGAAAAGAAGCCTAGCGATCTTCCTCCCCACCGACCAGAAGACTGCTGTCTGGATCTTGTTCCTGGTGCACTGGTTCCGTTCGGTAGGATGTTCCCTTTATCCCTCAGAGAAAGACACTTCCTCCGGGAATATCTGGATAACAATCTGGCCAACGGGCTTATAAGACCTTCAAAGTCACCGGCTGGAGCTTCCCTGTTTTTCATCCCTAAAAAGGACACACAAGAACTGAGACCCTGTATCGACTACAGGGGTTTAAACAAGGTGACCATAAAGGACAGGTATCCCATGCCTCTTATCACCGAGATCATTCAAGCTGTTCATGGCGCCACTATTTTCACAAAATTGGATCTCCGGAATGCCTACCATCTCCTCCGGATCCACCAAGGGGATGAATGGAAGACAGCTTTTAGGACCCCCTATGGGTTGTACGAATATCAAGTGATGCCCTTTGGGCTCGTCAATGCCCCATCAGTGTTCCAGCGTTTTATGGACCGGCTTTTTTCAGACCTGCTGTGTCAGACCACGATTGTCTATCTCGATGACATACTGGTGTATTCAAAAACTCCGGAGGAACATGTAGTCCATGTTAAAGAGGTCTTCCAGAGGCTAAGAGAAAATCACCTCTCAGTCAAATTAGACAAGTGTGTCTTTTCTGCAACCTCCATCCCATATTTGGGTTTCATATTATCCAGTCAGGGTGTCGCCATGGATCCCCGCAAAGTATCTGCCATATTGGATTGGCCTTCACCTAAATCCATCAAGGAGGTACAACGATTCTTAGGTCTGGCAAACTTTTACCGGAAATTTATATCCAACTTTTCCCACTGGATTGGACCTATTACCACTCTACTTAAGAAAAGCTCCAAACCATTTTTCTGGTCCAGAGAAGCTGAGGATAGTTTCCACAATCTCAAGGAAGCCTTCTGTATCGCCCCCATCCTTCAGCAGCCAGATCAAGACCGGCCTTTCATTGTCGAGACAGATGCTTCTTCATCAGCTATGGGGGCAGTTCTTTTGCAGGAACATCAAGGAGTGGAACATCCAGTCTCCTATTTCTCCAAGACACTCAACGACAGCCAAAGGAACTACTCAGTTATAGAGCGTGAATTATTGGCCATGAAGTCAGCCTGTTTGGAGTGGCGTCACCTCCTGCAAGGAGGTAAACACCCCTTCTCCATCAGAACCGATCACAGAAATCTACAAGTCCTGCGACAGTACGAGTGCTACAACACACGACAAGCCCGCTGGGCTCACTTCTTTGCCCAGTTCGATTTCGACATTACCTACATCCCAGGGCAACAGAATTTAGTCGCGGACGGTCTGTCTCGCAGAGGAGACTATGTGACCGAATCCGACAGGACACGGATCTTATGTTCCCCTTGACAAAGCGAATAGGAGTTCTGTCCACTTTCTTGAGACAAGTGAAAGAAGCTTCAAAAGGGGGTTTTGAATCTGAGAGACACCCACAAAACCTCGTCTACGACTTCAAGGAAGGACTCTACTTTGTGGAAGGCAAATTATATCTACCTACTCCAGAATTTCGGAGATTGGCGTTAAAGTGGTGTCACAACTCCAAGTTGGCAGGTCATCGAGGTATCAAGGGCACGTTGGATTATCTACAGAGGCACTTTTATTGGCCGGAGATGTGACAAGATGTGGCCAGTTACGTACAATCCTGCGTGACCTGTCTTCGCAGCAAGAGTTCTCGTCTTAGACCTTTGGGACTTTTGAAACCTAATCCTGTTCCCGACGGTCCTTGGGAAGTAATTTCAACCGATTTCATCGTGGACTTGCCTCCTTCTGAAGGGTGCACATGCATCATGGTGGTGATTGATTTCTTCACTAAAATGGCTCACTTTTCCCCATTAACAAGGGTACCGACTGCTGTAGCCATGGCTGAAACATTCATCAAGGATGTCTTTCGTCTCCACGGGATACCAAAGAAGATCATCTCAGATCGAGGTAGCCAATACACCTCTCGTTTCTGGAAAATTCTCTGCAGCCGTTTGGGTATAGAAAGAGCTCTAACGTCCGGTTTCCACCCTCAGTCCAAGGAACAGACGGAACGTCTAAATGCCACTTTAGAACAGTACCTACGGTGTTATGTGAACCTTCAACAGGACAACTGGGTTACTCTACTACCCCTGGCAGAGTTCTCCTACAGTAACTCTTTTCAGACTACTCTTGGTTTCACCCCTTTTTTCTGCAGCTATGGCTACCATCCCCGGTCTATACTACCGGTCTCTAATATCTCCACCTCTTTACCCACAGTTGATTCCACTCTCGCCTTGCTGAAAGACGTTCACCTGCAGGCTAAACACAACCTTAGCAAGGCTCAAATGAGATATAAGGACCAGGCCGACAAACTTCGGAAAACTGTACCTGATTGGGGGGTAGGATCTCAGGTCATGTTGTCCACCAGGTACCTACCGAGATGGGCACACCCTTCCAAACTCTCCCCTAAATTTCTGGGTCCATACGAAGTCACCCAAGTCATAAACCCGGTGGCCTTTCGTCTAAAACTACCCAAAAGCCTTCAGAGGGTCCACCCGGTGTTTCATGCCTCACAACTTAAACCATTTCATGCAGATACCTGGTCCCGTAAAGAGAAGAAGACTCCCTTGCCTGCTACTTCGACCCAGGAAGAATTTGAAGTAGCCCAGATCTGTGACTCCCGGTACCGCCGGGGAAGGCTGGAATTCCTAATACGGTGGAAGGGGTATCACTGGTCGGAAAACTCTTGGGAACCAGCCTCTCATGTGCATGCCCCACTCTTGGTCCGAAGGTTTTTTCACTCTCATCCGGGTAAACCGGGTGGAGGCCTCCCTAGGAGGGGGCATACTGTCATGCCGCGGCGGGGATGGCCGAAGTGGAACCGCTGGCGGTTCTGTCCGCCGTAGCATTCCCCTCCTCGTCTTCTGCTTACCGCTCTAGTCATTGTACGCGTTCGTGACCCGGAAGTATAAATCACTTCACTTCCGGGTCGCATACGCGTTGCAACGTTTCCGGATTCCCTCCTGAGTTGCTGCCGCTCCCGTACCTGGTGATATTCCTGCCTTTCTGCCTTTCATTTTCGCTGTTTCCACACAGCTGTGTTCCACCATTGTTCTCAGCCTTGTGCATTGCCTCGTCCTTGCCTAGCCATCTCCTCTCCTTAGTTCCTTTTCTTATTGCTTCAGCTTACCCCTGCCTCATCCCTTCCCTGTTTCCCTTCTTCCTTCTTTTTCTTCCTTTTTTCTCTCAATTGGATCTACCTCCTGCCAGACCTGTGCCTGCCTATCGGACTGCCTGTGTATTATCCCTTGTGCCTATTTTGGATCTACCTCCTGCCAGACCTGTGCCTGTCTATCGGACTGCCTGTGTATTAACCCTTGTGCCTATTTTGGATCTACCTCCTGCCAGACCTGTGCCTGTTTACCGGACTGCCTTTGATTCAATCCTTGGTTCCATTATTGGTATCTCTGCTTACCAGATTCTGTGCCTGCTTTTCGGATTGCTCTCCCATCCGCGAACTCACCTCCTGTGATCATCCACCTGAAATACTACATCTAGGGGTTTTTTGTGCCTTCTGGCTTTTTTCCCCCTGTGCGGCGTTCTCGGTAGGATAACCCCCGTTGCCCCTATTTTGTGGCACGGTGGCATCCTATCGAGGGCGTCCTTATCTTCACAAGAAAAAAGAGAAGCCTCCACGACATAAGGACGGAAAGATCAAGCAGAAAGAGGAAGGTGAGGAGTTGGGGGAAGGGGGAGAACTCGACTTTTCATCAGAAGAAGAAAACATAACAGACATTAGTGACAGATACATAGATGATATTTTCATAGTATGGGAAGGCTCAGAAGTTGAGGCTCAGTTGTTTGTGGAATGGCTAAATTTGCAAAATCCTTTTTTAAATTTTACCAAGGAAATAAATACTCAGGAAATTAATTTCCTAGACAATACTATTTTTCACCATGAAGGGAAATTAAAAGTGAAACCATATAACAAAAAGACGGACAAAAATGCTTTGTTACATTTCTCAAGTCACCATGCAAACCACATCAAAACAAACTTACCTTTCGGACAATTTTTAAGACTAAAAAGGAATAGCAGCTTACAACAGGACTACTGTAGAATTGCGGCCGTATTGTCCAAAAAATTATGCAGCAAAGGTTATCCGGCCAAATTGGTGAAAACATCATCCAAAAGAGCATTTAATAATAATTGTGAAGCTCTACTAGAGAAAAGGGAGAAAAGGAAAATAAAGAGAACCGCATTGTGTTTGTAAATACCTTCTCTAATCTATCTTATAAAATCAAAGGTATCATTAACAGAACCTGGAGAAAGGTTTATAATGACAAGTCTACACATCCTCCTTTAATAGCGTTAAAAAAAGTCAAAACATCAGAAACATGTTGATTAGGAACAATATATCGGTGAAACAGATGACAGCACCTAGACAAACTACACTGTGGGGTCTCCCACCAGTTAAAGGACATTTCCCATGTGGACAATGCATTATGTGTGATAATACAAAAGAAACCAAACAGGTCTTACTGAATCCGACTATGATGTGGTCTCTTGATGACATGACGAATTGCAACACGGAAAATGTAATTTATCTAATCACATGCCCATGTAAATTGCAATATATTGGGAAAACGAATAGAAAGTGTCGGACACGGATGGTGGAACATCGTAGCTGTATAAAGAATCAGATTCTTACAGCCCCCATGGTCAAACATTTTACGCAAATGAAGCATACACATGAGGATTTGAGATGGGTAATTTTGAAGAAAGTGGTAGGTAAGAACAAGTGTGAAACAGATAGGAAATTGTTATTGTTTGAACAGAAAATTATATTTAAATGTCAAAGCCACATTGTCGGTCTAAATGAAGAAATTGAGTGACAACATACACACGAGTAACACCTTCTATGAGACAATCATTATGGTCATATATTTGATGTAATGTGTAGTGCCATGGTTGAACTTATGTGCAGGATAAATGTCTGGGTGTTGTCTGCAGTCCCACATGCAATCCAGCGTCATCGTGGTTGCCATTCTTTGAATGTCCTGACTTACTTGGTAAAAGAGGTAGTGTGATTCTGGTAGATACTCTGTAATCTGGCCTCTTTATAATTATTTAATTTTCTTATATGTGTTTTTCACCTATATTTAATTGTTGGATTTGGCGTGAGGATGGTACTCGTTTGAGGTGATAGGTTATTTTAATTTAGATTTGGGCATATTGGGCCCGTTATGCTGGCCTGTGCGGTGGCCCACCATCACTTGTACGGCATTCCAGCCCATCTTTCATTTGTATAGCACTCCCAGCGTTGTTTCTTAGGTACCTTGTGTTAATTGCAATAGCTGTAGGTCCCGAGCACACAAGTCCTTTCTTTGTGTTCCTTTCCTATGGCACTGCCTCCGTAGTCCTCTTTCTATGTCGCGCTACACACTTCCGGGTTGAACGCGAGATCAGATAATCCTAGCACAACGTGTTGTACATTGGCATGGCAGACACGGCTGCTCCAAAACTTTTTTCGCTACGCGTGTCACAGGTATGTCTCTAGGGGTATTGAGTCCTATGTGGTAAAATTTGATGAGCGGTCTGTACCGGGGCCGTTTGATACTTTTATAAATAACTGAGTACAGCGACACAGAGATGTTTATTTTTACAGAGGCTATCCTGCTTCGTTCTCCATACTGGTCTTTATCCTTGGATATCTTAATACAGCGATTTTTGATCCATTTCTAAGAGGAACAGGATAGATATTGACACTGCACATATTGGAAAAGGAGGTATGATGTATTGTTTTTACCACTGTGGGTGTACCGCACTGTACACTAGAGATTATGGTGTCTTAAATTCAACAGTTTATGGCGGTGTCATACCTAGGCGAAACCAGTGGGATTGTTGGGCATATGTCGGCCATGGAATATTATCACGGTGTGGTGGTGGTACACTTTGGTGAAGCAAAAAGGGCTGTTTGGTGACATATTGGTGTTTTCCTGGTAAAGGGAGAAACGTTTTTGTGGTCTGATTGTGATGAATTATATGTGTTGACTGGTTTGCAGCTTTGAAGTTTGCCCTCAGCTACTAGGGAGCTATCAAATATTCAAGACTCGACTTGTTGGAGTCAACGGCCAAATTGTGGTGTAGTTACACCGGCGCTACTGGTACCAATTGAAGAGGTATGTAGCTTGTTATTGGGGACAGGTTGAGGGCAATCTTGTCCTAATTTTATCAGTGCTTTGTGATTTATTAAACAAACTGCACTGATGCATGGAATTTGTTTCTGAGCTTATCTGACTGATGTATATGGGTGGTGACTGCCCCCTTTGTTTGTTTCCTGGTTTAGGAAATGTGTGAGAACCCATAATTGTGACCTCGGATTGCATGGTGGAAACTTTGAAATTGAAATATTCCCCTGAAGAAAGTTCATGCATCTGAGCAACCAAGAACTGAAACATGTCGGGAGTTGTTTGTACCTGAGTCATTACACTCAGGTTTTGGAAAATTGTTAAATCCATTTATTGTCTGTTTTTGTAATTCTTTTTATCGTTTTATGTGGATATATGGATGTGTAATTTGTAATTTGTATTGTTTTTATAACCATGCTGTGTGAGGTTGGGTTTGACTCATACCAAACACTTTTATAAGTGTTGGTATGCTTGTGAATTAATGATTAAAAAATGATCAAAAACTAAAAAACTTTTTTACAACAGAAACAACAAGTACTGGGTCTATTTTTTCAGGACTGAAGGTACCAGTATTGTGGGGTACACACCAACACATATGCACAAGATCAGAAAAATGTTATATGGTGTAATGATCTCCTTTTCATATTAATATATTTGGGTCATCCCCTGACCGTGTGAGAACGTTTGAAGAGGGGCTTGTTGTGCCGTATATGAAGTGGGGGGGTCAAGTAGTTCCTGGCCCAGGGGTGCTTGGGTAGGGTAGTTCTAGAGGTCTATTTCCTGCAATGAGGGCACAGAGAACCTTCTATAAGGCTGTAGTTTTTTACCCCTTGCTGGCATCTTTATGTTACAAGCATTTACATGAGTACAAGCAGCCTCAACTAGGTTCTGCCCACAGAATCCGGAGATTCGCTCCCTGACACTGTGATTTCTGTCTCCAGCCACGTTTGGGCATCTCCTCTCTTTTGCAGTTGCTCCACCAGTCACTGCTCCCTTCTCAGTCTGCGGTTTTAGCCTATAGCAGCTCCCCAGACTTTGGTCGGCATAGCTCTTTCGTCCTAAACTACCTTTGTGCTCCCATTAGCCTCTGTGCATGACATCTAGTATTGCACTTCCCTGTGCATCGGGTCGCCGTCTACTGGGTTTCCTCGGAGGAGGTTGGCTCTCCCATGTTGGTTTCCCTCTGCTATTTTGTATTGCCTTGACCAATCAAATGCAGTGATAGACTAGACCATTCACTGTGGTTCTCTAGAGTGATCTTCATACTCCTGGTCATCTTCTTCACAGTACTTGCATTGGAACTATATGGAAAGAAAATGGTGTTCTCTGGTGCCTTAGTCAAGTCTAATATACTAGGGTGGCTGACTTTACAATAAAAGATATTGGCACTTGTTGAAAAGAGGGAAGGTGAGTTTGGCTTTGGGAAAGAGGGAGGGTGTAACAAACCAGAGGTAAACCGCATTCTCAAGGGATGGTCATTTCTAATCCCGTAAGGGGCTTCCTCTCCCATGTGATCTTACTTCTGTGCACTTCTGTGCACCAGCCCCAAGCGGAAGATTGTACTGTGGACGCACCAAACTAGGGGAGAAGGGACGACCTCCACAGATTTGTCACACATATTTGCGTGACAAGTGCCATTGAACAAAGATCCACGGTTGAGAGACCTAATCTAAAACCACCTTGGATTGGTCCAGGATTCCGTTGTCGCCAATCCACCTGTTCAATTCTTGGAGAATCATATAAGAAAAGATTTTGCAGTCTTTAGCAAGCAGATTAATTGAACGATACGACTTGACATAATTTGTGGGACCCTTCTTACACAGTGGGATGATGGTTGAGTTAGGCCATGATGATCGATATAGCCCACTGCTAACAAAAAGGGGAAGGACAACACTAACCTGAATTGTGTAAGTGGTAGTATATGGCAAAGCAGGCATCAGCACACATGAGGTTTTAGTCGGGAGAGTATGCCAAAGCTGTCTTAGGCACACATGCATTTTATAGGTGGAGTATGTTGTAGTTTTCCAGTGCAAGCACTGTGCCCAGTAAGCATAATTCAACCACTCTGTGTGGGCTATTATACAGTACTTTTCAAAAACAACCTGAAAAACAAATGCTAGAGGTAGTTTTGTTTAGTTTATGTATTTATAGAGCGCACCTAATCCTCGGGTATCTGGGCGCTTATACTTGAGCAAAGTTACAAAGAAAGAGCAAGTAGTAGTTCACTTGTGTTACATATCAAGTCTGCAACTCAAATAGAAGGCACATATGCAATGTGAATCAAAACAGATAGTGGCCACCTATGCAAGGTTACATAACAAGCAATGATACATAGGTTCAGGTGTGCCAAAAAGTAGGACATTTTAAGATTTTGTTTTACTGGGTGAGAAGCCAATCTTTTACCCTGTTTCTGAAGGACCAAAAGGATGGTTCTGCTCTAAGTGCTGTGGGCAAGGAGTTCCAAAGTCTGACTGCTAGCACTGGAAAGCTAGACCCACCAGCTTTTTGTAGTTTGTGTTTATGAATGTTGAGGCAATGTGAATAGTTTGATCTGATAGGTCTGGTAGATTGGTTCCTGATGAATTTGTTGACCAGGTATTTTGGAGCCGTGTTAGACAGGCATTTGTGAGTGATTACTATCAGTCAGTCAGTGACAACAGCAGCACCAGCACCTCAGTCAGCAGCACCTATTCAGCATCCAATGCAAATTTCACTGAGTAGACCCCAAGAAGGAGCAGAGGTTAGGGTTTATATCAACCATCAAAAGAAAACAAAATATGTGTGGAACATTTCACAGCAGAGAAACATCAAGCACATCTTGCCAGCTGCCATGTATGCAAACAAATGTCTTGAGTGGGACACTACTAAGTAATTAGGGCACTCGTCCTCATGGGCCAACATAAGATGGTATCATCCCCGTCCTTATGAAAAGGAAAAGGAAACCAGTCAGCCTCAGACAATGGGTACATTTTCACCACAATGTTGCACCATTACACTAGAGTGAGACAATGGCCCTCATTACAACTCAGGTGTTAACGCCTGATTACAAGTGTCCCTTTGCGGGTTGGTGTTTAACCGTAATTTACGGTGCGTAATTAGCGCCTTCCCCATTCCCATTATGCCCTATGGGGGCAAAAATGGGAATGGGGAAGGGCAAATGGTGAATGGGGAATTACCGCCCCACTCACCTTGGAATGAGGCGGTAATTCCGCCATCCACCATGGCGGAATCGTAACCTTAGCGGCATGGACCATGGTGCTAATAGCACCATGGTCCTCCGCCAAGGTTGTAATGAGGGCCAATGTATTTCCCCATCAAGATGCCTGCCAAACCATTGCTGTGGCTTTTGAGCTTGTTAAAATAATATCACAAAAGACACGAAAAGCTCAATCTACTCAAAGACAACCTTGTGTAATGTCAGCAATAGATGTATCGCCCTAACCCGATGTCAAAAGCCTTGACATCAGATGGCTCCTTAGCCTTGTTGATCCTTCTTGAAAATTCCAATTTGGCCCTTCTTCATGCAAACTTACCATAGTACCACACATCTACCACCATGTTAGGGAGGCAGTAAAAATGGCATTGGAACACTGAGAGTAAGAATCTCCACCGGAGAGTGGAAGAGTGGATCAGAGCTCAATGCATGGATTTCATGGCCACCTGCAAACACTAGGTAATCTTTCCTTCACCTCACATCAACAAAACTCAAAACAGCAACCGCAGAATGCCATTTCCCAGCAGGCCACCTTGTGTATAGGGGGTTGACAGCAAGTCCCACAGGGGTATTGATTTGTTAGAGAAAGTAAAACAGGCTGTGACACATAAGCACTATTCCCATAACTTAAATTTGAACTTTGTGGAAGCTGACAGTGGGTCTAATGGTAGGCAAAACCACACACATGCCGTGCTTTGTGCATCTCCTCCATCTTGTTGTGACTGAATTCATAAGCCAATAACCATGACTAGTGAAGATTGTACGTGTGACTCAGAAGATCTGTGTCTACTTCAACCATGAGTACAGTGCCCAAAATATATGAGGAAATCTAGTCTCCCGACCAATTCCATTACAAGAAAAGCTGCTGTCCGCCGACCAATTACAGCCTATGAGAACAATGCTGCACAGTAATCGACAACGGCAATAGCTAGAGTCGGCAAATGGGCTGTGCCTACCTAGTACCTACACAGTTTGAAATATCGGACAATGTTGTTTACCGCTGCCTTTTAAAGAGACCACCGAGTAGGTTAGCCTATACTCTCTGTCACACAGTGAGGTGCTGCCACTGTTGTATCTGATGGAATTCATAATATGCAACAGAATACATCAACATAAAAGGTATGGAGATTAATTTGAGGGGAAACTGTTCATACAACTGCTCTATGCCTTCTGACAGGATGCACACATTGTTTTGATGAAGGAGAATATGTAGTACCTTCTTAACACATGGTTTAAAGTCAAGATAGCAACATTTAAACGGCATGTGCATGAGGGGGTGAGGAAAACACAAAGGTTTGTCATTTGCACGAGGATAGGCTATCCATGTGTAAGGATGAACCAAAGTGGTGTTTAAAAGCCCAGATGGCACAAGAAGAGAGAGGGCCAGAGATTATCAACCCAGTGTAGGACTCCACCAATGCAAACAAGGCTATTGGACTATACACACCTATTTTCCTCAATTGTTGTGATGGTAGTTCAGGGGACACGATAACAGACTTTTGTAGAGTGGAAAAATGTAAGAGAGTGAAGAAGAGAATTCTACGCCTTTCTGTCTTGCTACGTGCACTGAGGGCCCGAGAGAATGCAATGGTCCTCTGCAGACCAGGTGATTGGTGTCTATGCTCCTGAAAAATGCAAACGGGGTAGTGATGATGATCCACTTTGATTTTGGTTAGGCATGTAGTCAGTATGTCCATCAGTATGTTTTCAATTAGCTATGGAACGCCTAAACTGCCCCTGGGTAGTATGCAGTGTGAATGTGCATTTAGCACTGCCCTGACTGTGGTCTCAGACATCAGGTGATGCCTCAGCCTCAAGAGACCTTACTTTCATAAACATGAACACACATCATGTCTCTGAAGACTATGGTGGTGGGAAAACGTGGCCCGTCCCTTGGAAAACCACACAACTGATTCTTCAGATGATAAAGGTAGTGGCTAATATACAACCTTTCTTAATCATGCAACACTCATTCTTGTCTACTATTCTATGGCACTTGAGTGCATTGCACCAGTAAAAGTGCAGGTTTACGTTCATTGTCATTCTACTTCGCTCTACCAAACTCCAGGCAATGGATGCACTACCTAAATCCTAGTAGCACACTCTGAAACTGGCTCTGCCAAAAGATTGAACAATTGCATCCAAAGAATTGATATACAGGATGACACGACTTTAGCGAGTAGGATGGAATCTTTTCTCATTTTAGTAAAAAAGTGTTATGAGATATGAGGACAATGTATTTGTTTCTATTAACCAGTGGAGCTGTGCTCACAAAGTAAAGGTGCTGCCTCAAATTATTTGGCTCTACCAACCAGTAAGGTCACACATCATCCTCTACATAGTGTTACATGTTTATTGACTTTAGTTCAGTTATCACCACCATTGGATTCAGTGGTTATTCCCCTAAATCCATTTGGCTCTATCAACCAGCCGGGCCATTGTCTCGGTCCAAGTACTGCACTCATAAACCAGCAGAGCCTCTATTCAGATCCTATTACCACTGTCACAAACTAGAGGTTCTATTTATTTGGCTCTACCTAACTGTGGCACCAATACTGCATATTTAATGGACTCTGCCAATTTTCCACATCTGCCTTTTTACTACCCAGTTGCCCAGTAATTTACAAGAGGGCAGGGTGGTATTTCAGCATGTGCTTTCCATGCAGCCACCCCTGCCCTGGCATCCAACTCCGCCAACTGATAGAAGACACGCAACGTAGGCTATGTGCCTGCATTATTTGTCACTCTGTCCTCTCCTGTCCAAAAGGTGCACACCCTGAGCTCTACCACCACACCCAGGATGCTGTGCTACTAATGTTAGTAAAGCAGACCTGCCAGTTGGTGGTGCCAGTGGTGTAGATTTTGCTGGAACAGGCACAGGATATCAGGAAGACAATTTGGCTGGCCTAGTGTGAGGGCCAGTCGGGTTGCATGCTAGAGCGTGACCGGCGATGGACTGGAGTTTTATCTGAGACTCCCTTGTGAACGCTGTCAACCTTGGAGGAAGGTACTGCAGTAGCATGGCCCGTGGCATGTGTTATGCACACCCTGAACACATCTGTGTGCCTTGGGTCACAGTACTTCATCATTGAATAGGTCCTGATTGGATTACTCCTTTGCACTGTCGTCTTGCATCTGTTGCATATTACACTGCCCATGTCTGGTAACCTGTCATATCATCTCTTTTTTCCCACTATTCAGCACTTTCCCCAAATATGTTGTGGTTTGTATTTGGTTTATACAATCATACCAATCCTAGAACTTGCTGAGATTGATTTTTACTTGGAGAAATAAAATATTGTTTGTCCCCAAAGTATTTTTCAAATGATAAAAAGGCATTAAACCCCCATATCCTTTCTGAATGTCATACCTTATGGAAAGCTCAAGTAGTTCAGCAACCATTATTCTACGTCCATGATCCTACGTGCTATCATATAATGGGTGTGGATGACTCCTGAAGGTGACCGACTAATACACACGTCACAACGTTCCTGGGTTTCCACAAAGGTGATTCACTGAAGAGGAAAGGTGTTAGGATATATAATATTTTAATTTCTCAGGTGACACAAAGTGAAAAAAGGAGCTACGTAAAAGAGGAACATTAAGAAAACAATTAATTATAGAGTAAACGTGAAAAGGTTAGATTGCAGGGGAGACTAAAAACATACACCAAAATAGACAAACTGTGTGAAACAGGGAATACAAAAAACAAAACGGCAAACTGCCAAAAGGAGTTCAGTCAGCTATATACAAACTAACAAACTCTTCCAAAATGCTCAAAAACTCAACAAAAGCATGCCAAATCTCCACCAAAACCGCCAATTTGTGACCATCTCCTGTACATTCATCTCTACACAGCTAAACATAGCCGACAAAAGCAGCAGGAAGCATACTGTGACTTATAACGGCCCTCACCACTGTTGTTTGGAATTCCCCAAGACCTGGATTGGTTGGTTCAACTCCCCTCTCAAGTCTAGAGCCTCTCATTTGGATGGCAGGACTTGTTTGAGCTCTGCTTGAGACCATGCGTTAGATTCAGTCTTTGGTATAACTTGCAGGAATGCCACCAGGTGGGTAAACCCACCCAGAAATGTATTTATTTCATTTATAAAGAGCACAAACAACCATGGCATTGAGGTGCTGTGTCTGGTACAAGTCAGGAAGCATACTAAGTCATACAGATAGCAGCTTACAACCTTAGTAAGACAACAAAACAAGGACAAACAAATAAGCAAAGAAGCAGGAAGCAAAAGAAGTAGCAAACATGTTGTTGGGAGGAATGCTGAATATATTTACAGTACTAAAGGGTGTGTGGTATGTTAAGAGAAAAGCTGGGTTTTGAGAGCACCGCAAAATGTCCAATAAGATTTCTGGGCCCTTAGGGTGGGGGGAGGTCATTCCACAGTTTTGCAGCAAGGTAGAGGAAGCCTGAACCTCCTGCTGAGCTTCTTTTGAATTTTGCATGACTAGGTGGTTGGGGTATGGGGACCTGGTGGGTCTCGAAGAGCTCGCCTTCGTAATTTCAGAGTAGACTGCTGAGGAAGCAGTGGCGCTTACTTTCCTGTACATGGTAAGTGAAGCGTCCAAGTAAACTCCTAAGGTTTTCACGTTTGAAGAGACAGGAATAGTGCAATTGTTGAGGTTAAATGACAAGTACTGGTTGTCTAGTGATTTCAGGGCATTTGGAAAGCTGACAATTAAGATTTCGGTCTTATCGCTGTTAAGGCAGAGGTGGTTGGCTGCCTTCCAAGCCTGTATGGTTAAGTAGATGTTGTTGAATGTGGTAGAGTCAGTTAGGTAGTTGCTGGAGAGTGGGATGAGGATTTGTGTGCCATCAACATAATTGGTGTAGGCTATGCCAAGTGAGTCAAGGATGTTGAAGAGAGGCCTAGTGAATATATTGTAGAGGTTTGGGGCTATGAAGGACCCCTCTGGTACTCCGCAGGTAATGGGAGAGGGCGAAGTGTTTGCAGTGTTTGAGAAGACACCCATGACCCTACCTTCCAGAAAAGAGGCAATCCAGGCCGTGGCAGGTGGGGAGAAGTTAGCGTGTGTGGTGAGGTGGTGGCAAAGGATTTGGTGGTTAACCAAGTGAAATGCCGCAGATAGGTCTAAGAGGAGGAGCAGGGCAGACTTTCCTGTGTCTTTGATCTTGTCAAGTTGAATCTTTAGGTCGAGCAGGGCAGATCAGTCCCGTGACCAGGGTGGAAGCCAGATTGATGCATTCCTAAAATGTGGTTGTCTTCCAAGTAGCACTGAACCTGCTGGTAAACTGCATGGTCAAGGATTTTAAAAGGAAAGGGTCTTTGGTGATAGGCCAATAATTAGAGGGAATTGCAGGGTCAAGGGTGTTTTTTTTTAAAAAGGAGGTTCCATGTTTCTTTGAGGGTAACTGGGACGGTGCTCATAGCGAAGGATGCATTTAAAAAGGCAGTGATGATTGGGGCTAGGGTGTCAGTGCAATCTTTGATGAGAGTTGCTGGGCAAATGTCACCTTTACATTTGGAGGGTTGAAGACTATTAATCAATTTAAGGACCTCGCTTTCAGAGAGATCTCTGAAGCCAAACTGTGTAGAAGAAGCTGTGAGGGGTGAGGGGAGTGCAGCTGATATTAGTGGTTATGGGTGGGTGCTGAAAAGGGTTTGTTCAGCGATCATTTTTGAGTTAAGGGTGTTGATTTTACCTAGTAATGCTGCCTGTATATCTGTTCACCATGATGTATCTTTGATGAGTGAAGTGGGCGGTGGGGCCGGAACTTTGAGTTCTCAGTAGATGTTAAACATTTCTTTTGTGTCAGATTTTGTGTGGCTGATTCTTGAGTTGGAAGAATTAGATTTGGCTGCGATAATGGCAGTTTTATAGCAATTGGCTATTAAGCTGAACTCATTTTTAAGAGTTGGTCGGGTCCTTAACCCATGCTAGCTGGGCGTGTTGTTTCTGGGAGCGCAGTTCTAGTAACTTGGGGGTGAACCAAGAGTTTTGGGATTTATGAAACGCTAAAGGGGCTATGGTGTTCACTGCATTAGAGAGGGTAGAGGTGTAGGTGTACAGTATTGCATTGGGGTGGTATGTGAAAGGGGTGTAAGGGCTGGGATGTTTAGTAGGGGCAGTAGGTTTTCTCTGGTGAGTTTCCGAGAGCTTTTCGTCATGGCTGGTGGTAGTGGGTTTGGTGTGATTTTAGGTTGGGTGGGTTGTGGGATGGCAAAATGGATGATGAAGTGTTCTGACCAGGGGCATGGGGTTGTGATGCTGGAGGCGACCTGGCAGTTTTGATCAGCGATACAATCTAATGTATGTCCTTTGCAGTGGGTGGTCGTGGTGCTATGCTGACAGAAGCCTAGGATGTCTAGGGCGTCAGAAAGCGATGAGGCTAGTGTGACGCTTGGGTTGAGCTTGCCTAAGAGCATGATTTTGGAAGAGTCTTTTAGATTATCTTGGAGAGTGTGAAGGAGGCCAGCCTGGAAATTAAGAGTGGGTCCAGGTGGTTGGTACATGAGGTAGGTAGTGATGGTGCAGGTGGGTGATGGAGTGAGTTTGAGTGTTAAGATGTCAGAATTGCCTTTGATGGATGTGTTTCATCGTTTTAAGGGAAGTGAGTCTCTGGCCATCATGGTGGCGCCACCTACTCATGAAGGGGGTCTGTCGTTCCGGAAGATGGTATAGCCTGGGGGCATGGCCAGGGAAAGTGCTGGGCCTGATGCTTTGTGAAGCCAGGTCTCGGTGATGGCTAGGATGTTAAAGTCATGTAAAGAGATGAGGTCATGGATGTCTAGAGAATGGGCTGGCTGTGAGCGTGAATTAATGAGGGCGCATGACAGGGGGGTGTGGCTATGCTGGGGGCGGGGGAGCTGAGGCTCAGGTTTAGTGGGGGAGTGGCTGTGCATGGAACTGGGATAGGTGACAAAGGTCTGGGTAGAGGGTTATTATACAGGCTAGTATCTGGTGAAGCTGTAACCTTAGTTATGTTAGTAGGTGTATTGCATTTGCTGTGTGTGGTAATGAGCTGGGATGGAGGAGTTGGGAGTGGGAGTGAGGTGGTTAAGGGTGTTTTAAGAGCATCTGTTGTGGAGCTGTTAGAGGGGTGATGGGGGAGTTCAGTAGGCTTGGAATGTTAATAGGGAGTTCTTTTAGGTGAATGGAGAGTTGCACCTTGACCGGTATGGGTCATAATTCAGTTTGAGAGGGTGCAGAGAGGATGGTAGTATGCTGTTGTGTATTACTGGGGACGGGGGGGGGGGCTCTTCGATGGTGGAGATGGATTGTGGGAAGTGTGTTGTGGTGCGGGTGCGAAGAGAGGAGTTCCTTGTGTGCAGCTTAGGGGCTGCAGAAGGGTAAGGAATGCTATAGAAGCGTGAACGGAGCAGTTTGCGCAGCGGACACAGGAACTGTCCGGAAGGTCTGTCTCTGGGGCATGCTCGTGGCTGAGAGAGAATCATGTGCCTGTGAGCCAAGAGTTCCACAGTGTTCATGGCAAGCATATGATTGAGTTAAAGTCTGATATAACAGGGTCTGTGTAGCCTTTTGTTTTTGGCAGCATTTAACATAAGATGTGGAGGGGGAAACATCCGTTGGTGGACACTGAGGGAGGTGAAGGGGTAGGGCATTGGTTTCATGAGTCGTGCCATTAGTAAAGCGCTCCTGTGCCTGCGGAGAGCATTGTGGGGAGTGTAGTCCCTGAGTAAGGAAACAAGGGCAGGCATAGGGGGCGGATTTACGAGTGCCTCTATGGGGAGAAGGTTGTGTTGGCGTGTGTCAGTATTGGGCTGGCGAGTTAAGGAGACTGCCCTTAACAAATGGGAGATTTGCATGAGCTGCGGGCCTCTGAGTCTCAGTGAGATGGGGTTTTGCAATGAGACTGCTTTCTGGTGAGGGGTGCGCCTGTAACGGGGGCGTGGTAGTCCAAACAGCATTGCATACCCAAGGTGAGAGAAAGGTGCTGGGGGGAGGCTGCGGGAGCAAGGGGTGGCCGAAAATCTGCACACGCCGTAGCGAGTTAGATAAACTCAATGTGGGAGTCGAATGAGGGATAGTGTTAATGTTGAATGGGAGGCTTTCTCTCGTTCCTATGGCAACTTTGGAGATGCTTGCCCGCGCCATGAATCTGGAGTCATGAAGAGGAGCACGCGGGGCCGTGGGGGCGAATTTGCTGTGCAGGTAAGTGAATCCTTATGGTTAGAGGGAGCATTGCAAAGGGCGGGGCTGGCGGTGTTTTGACCTATCTGCACGCGTGCGTTGGCAGAAGGCGATAGTATGAAGGATTTGCATGGATGTCACATGGGCTCTAAAGTGAAATTGTGGGGCTCGATGGTGAATAATAACTAAGCGTATCTTGAAGCTGTTTGCAGAGTGGCGACACGTTTACCAATGGAATTTTCACGTTTAACGTCAGCCATACGTTTACCTTGATACTGTCCATCTGCAGGCTTTATTAAGCATGAACGTACGATATTACAGAGGCTAGATGAACGGCATGAAGGTTGAGGTGGGCAGTAGTTAATAGAAATAGCATTGTGCACATTCGGTGATTGATAATCTGAGGGGTCATAGTACTAGTAGCATTGGGTATACTGAAATCACATAGGACATACATCATACAAGTGTAAAAGTCAATATCTGGTTGGTATATTGAGTCAATTGCCGGGGTGAACAGTACCTTTTGTGCAGCCTTACAGTCGAAGCAGCAGAGACTGATGCAGAAAGATGCCTTCAGTGGGGGCCGGCTTCACCTGCAGGCGCAGGGGGTTGGCTCCATCAAATTCGTATGTAGCCCAGTCCGGCTGCTGGAGGCCCAAGGCAGGCTGGGAGCCAGGGGTGCACTCAGGCATGGCGGCGGCCATCTTGGAAGTCGTTTGCAAAGTGATTATTCCTTTGTTTCTGAGGCTGCAGGGCTGCTGGGGTCTCCCTGTTGGGGAAGGGGACCTGTCCCGCCAAGAGACCAGCAGAGACTGATGCAGAAAGAGGCCATGAGTGCAGTCCTTCAGTGGGGGCGGCTTCACCTGCCGGCGCAGAGGGTTGGCTCCATCAAATTCTGATGTAGCCCAATCAGGCTGCTGTATGTCGGCGGACATCTTGAAAGTTGTTTGCAATGTGGATTCCTTTGTTTCTGAGGCTGCAGGCTGCTGGGGTCTCCCTGTTGGGGAAGAGGACCTGTCCCACCAAGAGACCGGCAGAGACTGATGCAGAAAGAGGCTTTGAGTGCAGGCCTTCAGTGGGGGCCGGCTTCACCTGCCAGCGCAGAGGGTTGGCTCCATCAAATTCTCTGTGCACCTACAAGGTTGCCCGGCCCTCACCAAATGTTTCTGTGAAGGGTCATCGGCAGGTATGGTCACTCCAGCTCACATAGATTTCCGTGCTAGACTTAGGATTCTGTACAAAAACGATAGCACTGACAGCAGCATAGGTCTGCACGTGCTACCCTTCACAGACGACTCTGTGCTCTTTATGGGTCATTTGAAATGCATATGTGCATGGTAACTCTTTTATAGCCTAAACCCATTCAATGTAGGGTCATATAACTTCAGTTGTCGACAACAGAGGATGGTGCATATTGGAGATGTCCACACAAAAGGATAAACACGGTTACACATGTGATGGGATGTTCGTAGCCTTTGCTTGTGTTGATGCAGAGGACCAAGATTCACAGTTTAATGGCATAGGCTAGAAAATGCACCAACAATAAAACATATATGCCACTATTGAACATATATGTCTAAAAGCTGTGCATGTGGGTGCCATGATCTTTGAAATAGTGAAGACATTCTCATTACAGCAAATCAACAACAACAACAAAACATTTTGTATGATAGGAATTCTGTTAAATAAAAGAAAAAAACAGTAAGAGAAATGCAATGCATATGCTAACCTACATCTACCTTGGCCACTCGTACAGAATGGCCCAGGTAGAATAGACAGTGCTGTAACTTAAATGTCTAAGAAGTTGTTTAGAAATCACGGACATCACTTTACTCATTTTCTCTTTCTATGCAAATGTTGGGGTAGATGCACTGGAGACATGTCATTAAACTAATTACTTCTACATGAATAATCTAATTAGTGCATTGAGTACCAAATTAATTTCCCTTTATTTTATGCCTAGAGACAATCCAAATGATTAATGAAGGAGAACTTCACATGCTGACAAGTGGTACACGGCGAAATGTGAGCTGACTGAGTTATGCAGCATGGATGCCATCAGAGGCTCATGAAAAGCAGGTGCTCTCTAATGCTTTCGGAGGTTTCGCAGGGGATCGCACTCAGGGTTCCCTTTTAAGAGTATCTGGGGACCTGTTTTAGATGTTAAACATAGTAAAATTGAAAAAACAGATTCAGTTTTGCAAAAAGAAAAAGGAAAAACACATGATCAACCCCATGTGCTCGTTTTTATTGAAGAGGTCTATTTTAAATTAATAAATTATCCAGTGTTGGAGGATAAGGGGATATTTAGGGCCTTATCAATCCCTTTCACTGCCACAAAAACCGAAGTTGGTCTAAAGAGCTTATCCCAGATTTCCCCGCCAGTATGTCTTTTCAAAATGTTTCAAGGGGGTTTCTGATTGGAATGTCCAAATGCTACTTGGTTATACTGTATCAGAACTGAGCACATTGTACCATGGATACCAAGCGAAACATTTTAAATTGATGCATATGCATGGATGCATACATTCCATGTTACATTAAGTACCAATAGTAAAGCACAACCTTTGCCATTTGCATGGCCAGTTGCTGCGGATACCTCTCTGAGGGGGTGCGATAAGGATATGGCCAAAGAGGTTTGTACTTGAAGACCATTAAGCTGGGCAGGGGATCAAGCTATGCAGCCTTCCCCCCACCCTACAGTGGTTGTGATTGTGCTTTGTACTCTGAGTAATCAGGCTCTGCGACCTTCCAGGGAGAGCGAGTGTTATTGTTTTTGGTTAATATGAGTTGGCTTCTAGAGTGGATGGTGAGTGTATTTGGCTTGTTTCTTGCTTCTTTCACATAATCTGTTATATTTGGTCACCCCTCTCCACTGTGCCATTAGCCCTTTCTCCATATCATGCAGATCTTCTAATTTGTGTGGCAGTATTTCCCATCAACACCATTGTTTCCCCTCAATGTACATATAACCCAACAGCCTGCTATTACTACTTCAAAAACAGCAAATCACTTCAACAACTTGTTCATGAAACATATATGTAGTAATTGAAAGTTTGTGACTCATGTAGGTAGAAGGGTATAACCCAATGTGATCGAATATTATTGATCGAATGGTACATCTGACCGAATTTGGCCAGTACCATTAGATTGAGTTGATTCGATCAAATTGGGTAAAAAATACTGAACATGGGGAGTGGGTGTTGCAGGGGTGTCCCCTGCTCCCCATGTTCGGTATTTTTGGCCTTGGGGAGTTGTAGGGGTGTCACCCGCTTCCGGAAGATTGGAGGGGGGACGGAAAAAAAAGGATTGAAAAGGGGATCCTGCGGCATTGGATCTGACCCGTGTTAGAGGGATGTAACTGACGCTGCAGAGTCAGGAGAGTCAGCAGACAGAGAAAAGGTAAGTGGGGGGTGGTGGGATTTATTTGGTAGGTGGGGGGACATAGATTTGGTGAGTTAGGCTGCAGTAAAATTGTATTTGTGGTGAAAATGACCCAGATTCGGTAGAAGCAGGTTCCTTTATTCCGGTCTTTGTCTCATAGGTTACAGGTAAAGGGGTAAGGAGAAGACCCACTGGTCCCCACCACCCTGTTACCTCTTCCAGCTGTAGCTCCTGGAACCTCTTGGAAGGAACCTTCCATAATATGCAAACATTCCATCACTCACTCATGACATTACATCAACAGAGCTAACAAACCCCCTAGGAAGAGAAGGGATCCAATACACTACAGGATACCTTTCCCTGATGTCACTGCTTGCATAAGCTCTGCATCAAATCATTTATCACTGGGAACATTTCAAATACCCTGTCATCTGATAGTCCAACTCTTCTTTCTTAAGCACAGAAGGGTTGGCCTGTCAGATGACAGGGTATTTGAAATGTTGTGAGAAATTGTGATGGGATTTTGTACAATTCCATATGATGGTTACTCTCTGGTTGAATTGTATGCCGAGGTTCTTGACTAATTGCTGAACAATACAATCTACATATAACCACATCCAAGGTGTTGAGTTTTTCGTAGGGCTTAGGGTAAGGCTCTAGATAACTATTAGTGCAGCTTTCCACATTCTATAACAAGATAGCACTAAACATTGTCCAAGCACACTAGAGACTCATCTACCCTAATCTTCTTCATGGTTCTTGTTACTCACAAGCAGACCCCATTTGTACTCGGCTAATTCCTCTCTGACCCTAACAAAACCTCTTTTTAAAACACCTAATTACCAAATAAATATCCACCTCTAACATCCCAACAAGGTTTCCTCCATAGACAGACTCCACACTCCTGAGCTTTGTAGCTATCAGGGTCACTACCTTTTTCAGTGCATTCTTTTACGCTACTCTCTCCCTCATCTGGTAAACATGATACACATGTTCCTGTGTATTATTTACCATCCCTAAAATAAATGCAACTTTAAAAGTATAAGCTTGTAACTCTTCCTCTTCAATTCTGTGTGTGGTCAAACCAGAACATCTTGTTATGAACAATTACATAAAAGGTTTATGATGCAAACTTAACACATAGGTTGTGACTATAAATATGTGTAGAAATACTGTGTCCCCAGTTGTATCGCTAAATAATTCTGTCCCAATGTTTCAAAACTCATGATGCAAGCACAAGATGAGCTTCATGGCACCCTCATGTCTGGTCACCTCTTAACACCGAAGCTTCATCTAAGGAATTTCCTACAAACATTGCTTATAAGCACCCGGAAGCATGAAGACACTTAAGTGAATTCTTGTGTTTGGAATATTAGCTTTTGGCATAGGATCCAGCAGTTCCACTTAAGTTATGATCCCTTCCATGGATAGATTTTGCCCTAAATTTGGCAATTTAACCAGACAATCTTATTGCACACTACTATACTCCGTTTCTAAAGTTTGGTGAATGCCTCATGCAAAATCATATGACACTTCTCTTCCTCCAGAAAGGCACAAAAATGTCATCCGGGAAGCATTTATCCCCAAAGGTTCCTTCAGATTTTCCCTCACTTCCTGGCACAAGAGTCTTTTGCAACTTCCATTGCACTTGGACATTCATGCAATGGGAGATGCAAAAAGGATCTCTTTTCACTTCGCTCCTCTCCACCCCAAGTGATCCCCCTTCCTCCCAACCGACATGACAGGATTGCAGCCCACCTATGTCCATACACAGAACCTTTTCTGATATGTACCTTGTCCCATATGTTTATCTCTTGAATTAAATGTTATCCTTGACATACTGGACCCCAGAATGGAAAGTGCCAGTTCACCATAAGCACTGGGCAAAATGTCAGCCAACATCATTTCCATGCGCTTTCTTCCTATTGCTCATTTAAACCTCTCCAGCAGACTGTTTGTAAAAGGTCCACCCAAAACGTATCATATACGATGTCAATTCCTACTTTTATAAATGGTGGTTCATAACTTTAGTCACAGTTCTGGAAAACCACTTGTCCACATTCTCATGTCTTCAAAGCACAACGTATTCTATTCTCACTGGATGTTCACGACATCCCGGACACCATTGTGTAGTGTACTTAGCACAATGCCTTTGCCACTGAATAATTCTCTCCACACACAATTTCCTGAAACATTAGATTAATAGCAAACAATCCTGCTGAGCTCAAATTCCCCTATGATAGTATCATATGTTTCCCCTTGCGTCTTCTGGATCCTGTTAACAGCATCTATGGTCCCATCGCCATCCTCGTGTTTTTTTACGTTTACGATTATTGTCATGTTGCTGTCAACGCCTAGCGACCTTGCAATTGCTAAAGTCTCCTTCTACAAATGGCTCTTCACCTGCCACAGTCCCTCTTGAATGTTTGGATTGCGTGTTCATGTGTCTATCAATGATCATAATTCAGCAAAAGTATAGTGCATGGTCCCATTCTGTTTCTGCTCCCAGGAAAAACAATCTCTTTTCAACACAATGTTACATTTCTGTCCATGATGCTTTTCCAAAGTGGATACAGTTTTTTATTTACAAAGTAACCTCTCTTCTACCTGTACCACTGTTTTGCAAACCGCCATCAGGCACTGTCGCCGTTGAGGTGCTGAGGAAATGCAACAATGCACCATATCTTTCTTCTAGGAAGTGCTCCCCCACACGCTCTGATACATTACAAACACTTTTCCTCTCTTCCCATGGTATTACTGGTGCATGCCCTCCTCCCAATCCTCCACTACCCGAGTGTGGACAATAAAACAGAACATTCTAAAATTCTTTATGATTAATAATTTGATGTTCTTAAAAACAGGCAACTCATCCTTTCACATCGTGAATTGCCTGCTTTCCTCAGATGCACCTATTATAAAAAACGTAAATGTCTGTGTAATTTGGTTAGTGTGGCTTGTTCTCTCAAGGTGGTCTAGCTTTGCAACTTTCTGTGATGCCTGAATGTGAATGCTGATGCCTGCTTGTTTTCTAGGTTGGTTGGTGAGAGTGCCTGGTTCTCTCAAGATGGTCAAGCGTTGCAACTTTCTGTGATGCCTGAATGGGAATGCTGATGCCTGCTTGTTTTCTAGGTTGGTTGGTGAGAGTGCCTGGTTCTCTCAAGATGGTCAAGCTTTGCAACTTTCTGTGATGCCTGAATGGGAATGCTGATGCCTGCTTGTTTTCTAGGCTGGTTGGTGAGAATGCCTGCTTCTCTCAAGATGGTCAAGCTTAACAAACTTCTGTCATGCCAGAATGTGAATGCTGGTCCCTGCTTGTTTTCTAGGTTGGTTGGTGAGAGTATCTGGTTCTCTCAAGATGGTCAAGCTTTGCAACTTTCTGTGATGCCTGAATGGGAATGCTGATGCCTGCTTGTTTTCTAGGTTGGTTGGTGAGAATGCCTGCTTCTCTCAAGATGGTCAAGCTTAACAAACTTCTGTCATGCCAGAATGTGAATGCTGATGCCTGCTTGTTTTCTAGGTTGGTTGGTGAGAGTGCCTGGTTCTCTCAAGATGGTCAAGCTTTGCAAACGTCTGTCATGCCAGAATGTGAATGATGGTGCCTGCTTGTTTTCTAGGTTGGTTGGTGAGAGTGCCTGGTTCTCTCAAGATGGTCAAGCTTTGCAAACGTCTGTCATGCCAGAATGTGAATGATGGTGCCTGCTTGTTTTCTAGGTTGGTTGGTGCAAGTGCATTGTTACTGCAAGGTGCTCAAGCTTTGCAACTTTCTGTGATGCCAGAATGTGAATGCTGATGCCTGCTTGATTTCTTGGTTGGATGGTGAGAGTGCCTTTTTCTCTCAAGGTGAGCAAGCTTTGTAACCTTCTGTGATGCCTGAATGTGAATGCTGATGCCTGCTTATTTTTTGGTTGGTTTGTGTTCTCTCAGGGTGGACAGCCCTTTCAGTTTGCAGACCCATGCTAGTCCCTATCACTGTAGATAAGCACCTACGTAGCTTGCCAACAGCAACATACATGTCACACCGATATTTGTAACAACGAGAGTGCAGCGCCACTCTAGACAGACATAAGTGTTATACATTAGTCCTGCACTAAGTGTAGAACTGTCACCAGACAAAGCTGCGTGGAGCTCAGAACACAATGTGCATTGTTCTGGAAACCCCCAGGCTATGACCTTGCTGAGGGGTTAGAGCAGTAGGCATACTTCCCTGGGCTCGATGAAATAAGCTGAAACCACATCCCACAACATATTGCGGCATTCCCATCCATGCATTCTGCGGAATGGCTTTGGGGGAAAATACCACAAACGCTATAAATAGCTCATGTGGAAAGCCAGCAGGTGTAGACGAGAGGCACACAAGGATTGCACATAATTCAACTAATTTTGAAGATTTTTCCTCTGTTAGCTAAATCCACAGAATACCTCGGGCAAAGGTTACTGCAGGTTCTTCTTTGAGGTGTAAAAGCATCTGACCGGGAATTGAACGTCAAAATTGCTCTGAAAAACTACAAGGTTGCCATTTTTAAAGCTAAATCTGAGTTTTTGCACAAAAAGATTGAAGCAGTACAATCGGCCAACTTTCTCAGTCACCGCCAATTTTTGCCACCCAAATATCATTTCAGCTTCCATTGAAGCTTCTTCAAATCAAGCTAAAGCACTGAACTTGTTCTTTGGGAACAAAATGAAAACAATTCAAGAGAAGATTTTACACAACAATCGGCTTCAAATTCAGATAACATCACATCCTTACAAACGCCCCTAATTGAACTTGATAATCACCAGTGCGTCAAGTTCCTGTTCGATTTTAAAGTAGTGTCAGAGGATACTATTTTGAATTTGATGTTGACACTTCCTTAAACCTACTAACGACTTGCTTTTCGAGCTCCCAGCATGCACAGCACAATGCCTTGCAGCTGAGATGACTCCTTTTATTACGTTATTTGTGAACGCATACAATTAAAAAAAAAGGCTTTGTTCCATCTAAACTCAAAAACTCAATTATAACACTGCTCTTGAAAAAACCCAATCTGGATCCATACAAATTACAACATTATTGTTGTATATAGGTTATGTATATATATGTTTATATGTTGCATGCTGATGCAGCATTGACACTGTGTTGTTCCATAATAGATTCCTTTGTATGTCATAGCTGTTAGAATGTTATTGCCTGACACTGTTGTTGCTTAACATATTTCAGTTGGGACCTGGATGCTGTCCGTGTTGGGGGTCTCATTGTATGCTACTTGGCTGAAGACAAATAAATCCATTTTGTACTTACTTGGTCGCATCATCTTTTCACACAATTATCATCCCGTGGCAGGTCTCCGGTGGCTATGAAAAATGTGTTACGGCCCAGCTCCAGGACCATGTAGAGAAGGTGTCTTATTGGATTCTTTTCAATCCAGGTTTCTGCCTCGATTTGACACGGGAAAAGCACTGGTAGTGGTCTGGGATGATCTCAGGATTTCAGATTAGGGTGAATTATCACTGCTAGTGATGCTGGACCTATCAGTGGCATTTGACACCTTAGACCACTGCATTTTATTAAAGCGTCTAAGGGAGGATGAGAAGGTTTCGGACCAGGCTATTAAATGGTTTGACCCTTTCCTTTCGAGTCACCAGCAACAATTGAAGCTGGGAGGTTATCTGTCGGACCCTCTCTCGCAAGGCTACGGCGTACCCCAGAGGTCATCATTGTCCCCCGTTATTTAATTTGTATATGCAGCCATTAATGAATATTTGGAGGAGACACATGGTAGTCTTTCAATTGCATGCTGGCGACACCCAGATTTTCATTATGGTGGTTAATTTTGAGAATTCTTGTCACAGACTTGGATAATGTTTGGAAGACGTCAGTAACTGGATGTCTTTGAACTGGCTTCAACTGAACAAAAGCAAAACCGAAGTGGCCTTGTTTGGGACAAAACACCTCCTTTCTGATGATAAGTGCACACCTCCCCCAAGTCTTCCAGGTTCTAGTCTTAATTTTGCCACTTAAATAAAAAAACATGGTTATATTTGGCAAGATAATTTAGGTTGTGAAAACAAGGTAGGAGCAAAAATCCAGTTTTCTGGTCTCTGTGTCTACTGTGGCTGGCTCCCCCATATGTACCATCCGAAGATCATGCCTCTGTGGCGGGGGTTGTGGTCAGTTCCCAGCCACACTATGGAAGCTGTACCGGCTTCAGAAGGCACAAAATGCTGCAGTTATATTGATCTTTAAATTTGCCAAACCCTCTGCAATCTCAGCACTGCGCCGCTCCCTGCATTGTCTGGCGGTGGACGACAGAATTGACTTTAAGATTTGCCTGATTTATGAATGCCTGAATAACCTGACTCTGCCCCATCTGGTTGACAAACTCATGCAATACCAACCTTCTCAGGCACTGTGATCTGCGACAATCTTTTGTCAGCAGTCCCGCCTTCTCACTGTGTTTCCAGAGGAATAGAACGTTTGCAGTATATGGCCCCAGATTGTGGGGCAGTCCTCTTGGGGAGCTCAGAAAAAAGATCCGTAAATCCCTTAAAACGTATCTTTTTAAATAATTATTGTCAGATCAGTGGTGGCTGTTCGATATGTTCATGTCTGAAGATTAGTGGAGTCTTTTCCTTTTATGTTGAACCATCGGCAGCCAAAGGCGGCTACATTTGCTCAGTCAGCACATTACAAATATTGCATCCAATCCAAAAAACAAGTGACATTTTTAACAAACATTGTTACATTTAAAAAATAAACTTTTCATAGCAAGAAGGCTGCCAATGATTTCGGGGTCGTAGCCCCCGTCCTAAAAAGGATGTTGTGTGCTGCCTGAATGAGTTGCAGCATGTCCCGTTGCCACAGGCAAAGGCTCAGAGAGTAAATACAATAGTATTTATTGCCTGTATTTGTTGCACTGTTTAGTGTTCTATAAATTGCCTTCACTGTTTATGCGTCTTTTTTTACTAAACTGACATCTCCTAATGTTTGATTTATACAATTAATACCTGTTCCTTATTTATTCAACAGCATTGCTTTGCCCTTTAACAAGTGCAGTGACAACCAAATAACTCGCAAGTTAAGCTGTGTCTTCGAAGGTACCATTACACAGGCCACGCCAAACCTTCCCTTTCAATGCTATTGTGTTTGAATAATGGCACCTATTTCATAAGATGCAGAGAGTTCAAAATGCATACAAAAGCCTCAAGGGTCCTTGGATCCTCTTTGGCAGGGCGAGAGCAAAATTGCACTTTGTCACCAGCGAGGAGCTTCTCAGGCCAATGGTAATCCATATGTGACAGGTGCGCTATAGGGAATGCCGCAGAATCCATGTAGACCTTGTGCGCTGAACCTCACTTGCAACAGTTAGATTTATCTAACTTCCAGGAAGTAAAGTTACCTCATTTAAGGGCGGCACGGGGGCAAGTATTACATATACACCGTTCCTCCAATTGAACAGCAGAAAAACAATACCGTAAGGAAATTAAATTGTCTGTGAGTCATTAGGAAAAGGTTTAGAAGCGCCTGATGATCTAGAAATGAAACATCAGCCGAGTTCATAGCGACTGTGCTTCACACACAGAAAATCCTGTTTTCTGTGTGATGCAGGCGGCGAAGATTGAATGAGTAGGGAAACATAACCCAAGACCGCATCTGACCCTTTTCATCCCCAATATTTATTTTCATTCTCGAGGGATATTTGCAATGGATCAATGGTCACTGAAGATATATTCTCTAGGTTGGTAATGTTATAGGAATGCTCTCTCAGTTCCTGCTTGCAGCATCATTTAATCCCACACATGCAAACGTGCTCTCTCAGTTCCTGCTTGGCGTATTATTTCCGGTCAAGTGGCACAGCGAGTAGAGCGCTCGCTTTGACACCCGTGCAGAGCCTGTTAACGCAGGTTCGAATCCCGGCGGGGCCAAACTCAGCCTTTCATCCTTCCGAGGTCGATAAATGAGCACCACACACCGTGGGTAATAATAAGCAGCGCTCGGATACCTGAGGGTTTGTAGCGCTATATAAAAGCCTAATTATTATTATTATTATTTATTATTTATTTCAATCCTCACACTCAAACATACTCTCTCAGTTCCTGCTTGCAGTATCGTTTCAATCCTCACACACTAACGTTTTATGTTTATGTTTATTGAGTTTATATAGCGATTTACGCCAAAGTGCTTTACAGAATAACAACAGGTACAGTAGTGGATGAAGCATAATTTACAAACATGAAACAAACCAATGATACAGTATTTAGAACAATTTACACAGAGGAGGGAGGGGAAGGAGACAGAGGAAGGGGGGGCCTGGGTGACCTCCAACACACGAAGGTGGTTACAGTATCAAAATTGGGGTCATCGGAGGGAGGGACAAGGGCGTGGGGAAGGGCAGGGGGGCAGGTGTGTATCGGGGGAGAGAGGTAGGGAAGGAGAGTCAGGGGGGGAGTGGAGAAGAAGGGCTTTGAGGGAGGAGCGGAAAGACGGGTAGGTAGGGGTGGAGAGGATCGAGAGAGGTAGGGAGTTCCAGTGGTGGGGGGCCAGGAGTTGGAAGGAGTGGAATCGCGAGGAGGCACAAGGGGCTGGGGGTACAGCGAGAAGATGGAGATCAGCTGAGCGGAGAGAGCAGGAGGGAGAGTAAAATGAGAGGAGGGAGGCAAGATAGGGGGGACAAGGTCATGGAGAGATTTGTAGACAAGGCAGAGGAATTTCAATTGTGAGAGGAAGGGGAGCCAGCCAAATTGAGAGAGTGAGGTAGAGATAGAGTCTCGAGGGCCCGAGAAGACATAGAGTGCGGATAGCGGAGTGGTAGATGGATTTTAGGGGAGTCAGGTGAGAGACAGGGAGTCCAAAGAAAAGAGAGGAGCAGTAGAAGAGACGGGAGAAAATAAGGGAGGAGATTAGGAGTTTAGAAGCGTGAAAGGTGAGGGAGGAGCGGATCTTACGGATGTTGCAGAGGTGGTGCTGACATGCACGAGAGGTTAGGGAGATGTGATTAGAGAAAGAGAGAGAGGAGTCAATGTGGAGGCCAAGGTTGTGGGCGTGGGTTGAGATGGGGAGATTGGAAGGGGGAAAGTGGATGAAGGGGGGAGGGGAAGGTGAGAGTGTATTGGGAGGGAAGAAAAGCACTTCAGTCTTATCAGTGTTGAGGGAAAGAAAATGGGATGACATCCAATTTTTTTATGGCCGTAAGGCAGGAAGAGAGAGTGTGGTGGTCGGAGGTGAAGGAAGAGAAGGAGAGAAAGAGTTGGGTATCGTCCGCATAGACGTGGTGGGAGATGCCGAAAGAAGAGATGATGGGGGCGAGAAGGGAGGTATAGAGAATAAAAAGGAAAGGTCCAAGAACGGAGCCTTGGGGAACGCCATAGTTCAGGGGGAAGTTGGAGGAGGTGCGGCCGCCCCAGGAGACAGTAAAGGATCGGATGGAGAGGTAAGAGGAGAGCCAGGAGAGGACAGAGCCTTTGAAGTCAAAGGAGGACAGAGCACTAAGAAGAAAGGGGTGATCTACGGTGTCAAAGGGTGCAGGAGGTCAAGGAGGATGAGAATTGAGGATTGCTTAGCGTAGTGAGCGGTGAGGAGAGAATTAAGTACATAGGTGAGAGCAGTCTCAGTGGAGTGTTTAGGGCAGAAACCAGATTGAGTGGTGGGGAGGAGGGAGTGAGAGGAGACAAAAGCTGAGAGTTGGGAGTAGGATAGGCCCTCAAGGAGGGAGCTTTGAGATAAAGAGGAGAAGGGAGATTGGTCTGAAGTTGGAGGCGAGAAGAGGGCTAGCAGAAGGTTTCTTCAGAATAGGGATGATAGCAGCGTGTTTGAAGGCAGATGGGAAGGTAGCAGAGGAGAGACAGATGTTAAAGAAGGTGGTTAGGTAGGGGATGAGGAGAGGGTAGACTTTGGGGATGAGAGGTGGGGATAAGATCAGAGGGGGAAGCGGTAGGGTGAGTTTTGGACAGGAGACGGGAGACACAGTCAGGGGTAACAGGAGAGAAGGGGGACATGTTAGCAGGGGTCGAAGAGGAGGATGGGGAAGGAGGGAGGAAGGACGGAGAGGAGAGGATGTTTTGGCAGAGAGAGAATTTTGGAGGAGAAGAAGTTGGCAAAGTCAGAGGGAGAGAGGGGAGAGTTCATGGAAGGGTCAGGTGTAGGAGGAGAAAGAGGGTCTGGAAGATACGGCGGGGTTGAGAAGCTTGTAAGTGGAGGAGGTTAGAGAAGTAGGAGCACTTGGCAGATGTGAGGCAAGAGTCATAGAGGGAGTGATAAGAGAAGTAAGAGGATTGGTTGGTCGAGGAAGGGGTTTTGAGCCAGCGCCGTTCGAGGCGATGGAGGAAGCGACGCATGGATAGGAGGTGAGAGGAGAGCCAGGGCTGGGAGGGTTTGTGAGATGGTGAGAAGGAAGTAAGAGGGTAGAGTTGGTCAAGACAGGAGGATAAAGAGGAGGACAGTGAGGAGGGGGTGTCATCAGCCGAGAGGGATGAGAAGTCAGGGGGAGGGGGAAGGTAGGAGGAACAGGAGTCAAGGAAGAGAGAAGGGTTGAAGTCGAGGAGATCCTGACGAGAGAAGGAGGGGGAGGAAGGAGAGGGTGAGGACAATGAGGAGGGGGGAAGAGTAAGGGAGAAGGAAAGTAAAGCGTGGTCGGAGAGATAGTTGGGAAGAGACAATACGGGGGAGGAAGAGTGAGATGAGAGGAAGATGAGATCCAGAGTGGAGCCAGAGGAGTGGGTGGGTGGGGTTGGTAGGGGAGAGAAGAGGTAGGAGTCAAGTAAGGAGAGAAGAGGGGAAGACTGAGATGAGGTTGAGAGGGGTAGGTTAAAATCGCTGAGGACAGAGAGAGGAGTAGGGGAGGGAAAAATGAGAGAGAGAAGATTGTCCAGGTGTTCGTAGGAGGAAGAGAGGGGCTGGGAGGTCTGTAGATGATTAAGAAGGATATTGCGTGAGGGAAGGTGAAGGATTTGAAGAGAAATTCAAAGGAGGAGAAGGTAGGGAGAGAAAAGGATGGGGATGAGGAAAGACAGTTAGGGTGAAAAATGAGTCCGATGATGCCTCCGCGACCTGAGGGGCCTGGGACATGAAAGAAGGAGGAAGAGGGGGTGGAGAGAGATGCAGGAACAGAGGAATTGAAAGGGGGGATCCAAGTCTCGGTGATGCAGAGGAAGTGAAGGTTGAGTCAGAGGAACAGGTCAAGGGCCGCAGTGGCTTTGTTGCAGATGGATCGGGCGTTCCAGAGGGCGATGTTGATGAGACTGGAGGGATTGGCAGTGGGGAGGTGGATAAGATTGGAGCGAGAAGGGATGGTGCGAGGGGGAAGGGAAGGGCAAGGGGGGAAGTGAGTGAGTGGGGATGGCATGAGGATGAGCGGGAGGTGAAGGACGAGAAGGAGGGAGAGGGAGAGGGGGAGGGAGATGGAGGGAGGCCGACGGAGGAAAAGGCAGGTAGAGTGCATGACAGGAAGGGGATGAGAGTAGGTCCTGGTGGTCGCACAGTAGAGTGCCTACTATTGGAGTAGGTGTCAGGAGGCTTTACATGTTCAGTGGAGGGGAGAGGTAGGGTGAGGGGGCTTGGGGAGAGAGGTTTTAGGGAAGAAAAAGAGTGGGGAGACACAGCAGTAGAGTGGGGGTCTAGGCAGCGGAGTGAAGGATGGAGCAGCAGAGTATCCGAGGGCAAGATGGTGAGGGAGGAGGGATCCTTTGGAGATCAGTTGCAAGCAGAGAGCCAGACAGGGTGACAGTCACAGGTGGTCGGTAGCAGGGAGGGCAAATGAGGCGACCGCAGTGCGGCTACAGTCCGTTGCAGCAGGGCGCAGGCAGGCTGGGTCACTCGGTGGACATCGACAGTGCTGGGTTCAGTGGGGGGCAGGGGTAGCAGGTGGAAGAGGGAGGCCAGTTCTAGGAGGACGTGGTCGTGGGTCACACGGTTGACTCTGTTTTAGGGCTGCAGGCCGGGGCAGCAGGATGTAGGAGGGAGATGCAGCTCCTGGAGAAGGTTAGGAGGTGATGGCAGGCGCTGGAGGCGCAATGGTAGGCGCAGCCGCGGCAGAGGGGCTCGCAGAGGTCGCCGTTATCAGGGCAGACCTGAACAGAGCAGAAAGTCCAGAGCAGAGAGGAGGGGCAGTTAACAGGGCAGTCCTGAGCAGAGAGTTGCCACGGCGGAGTGGGCTCTGGGAGGCAGGGTCAGTGAGGAGTCGGTCGCCGGAGTGAAGTTTGGTCCGGTGCTGTCCAGGAGAAAGTTGGTACTGTGCAGTCCAGGAGTGGTGATGGGTCCGGAGATGGTCTGGAGACGGGCCCCCTGTAGATGTGGAGAACTCACTGTAATGCAGGCACGGGAAGGGCCTGTCACTGCAGTACAGGTGAACTCACTGCTGAGTAGGTACAAGGATGCGGGTGCCAGTAGGGGAACGAACACTTTGTTACTTCACCTGAGGATGGTGAGCTTCTGGAGATGTGAGTATGCACAGCAGTGCAGGCACAAGAAGGCGGGTGCCTGCGAGGGGCCGGTCGTCACAGCACGGGTGATTTTGTGGCAGAGACACTCAAGATGTGGAACGTGGGTGCGCAGGCTCTGGGAGGTAAGGCCAATCGTCGCAGTATTGTTTGGATCGGTGCTGCCCTGGAGGATGTTTGGTCCAGTGCAATCCTGGGGAGAGGTTTGGTCCGGTGCAGCCCTAGAGAGGGGCCCCCTTGAGATATGGAGTGGGCACTGAAATGCGGGTGCAAGAAGGGGGGTGCTTGCAAGAGCTGCAGTACGGGTGCAGGTACAGGGAGGCAGGAGCCTGAGAGGGGCAGGTTGCTTCAGCACACAGCGAGCGGTGCGTTGTGTCCCGTGTAGTCCTGGAAAAGCTCTTGGAGATGACGAGCGCGGAAGCTCTTACAGGAATGACAGATGACAGGAGTAGGGGACCAGTGGGCCAAGACATTGCAATGCAGGAGATCTGTAGTAGCAGTAGGTCTAAAGCTGGCTTGGTGAGCAGCCTTGTTTTTCAATGCTTGCATACTAAGTGCAGTGCAAGCCGGTGCCACGGGTGAATGATATTGATTTCACCTTTGAAGAGGGTGCAGGTTGCAGGTTCTCAGTGCCCATGAATGTACTCACTGCAGTGAGATAATCGGCCTGCTATTCAGGTAATCTGCCTAATCAGAGTTCTCCTTTGAATAGGGTGCAGGTTACGGGTTCTCAGTGCCCACAGATGTGCTCACTGCTGTGAGCTAATCGGTCTGGGAAAGCTCTCCCTCTCCCCAAGTGCTGTGCGCCGTTTTCCCAGAGCAGAAGGCCTCAAATGTGGCCGTGAGTGCTCGTTACGAGCCGCTCTCACTTGCACGGTGGATGGCAGCTCGTCGGGGTGCAATGTGGGAGCAGGGTACATCCGCGCGAGTAACTATGGTAGACAACAGGCCGGTGCCTAAGATCCCCACGGCGCCTCTGCTTATGTGACTGGTTCCCATTGTCTCGCGCTGCGGGCACTGCGCCAGCAAGCGAGGTACTGTGAAGGCAGAGGGGTTTGATGTACAGCAGGGAGCTGTTCTGCTAGGGAAGTCCGCCTTGCATACCAGTCTCTGCTTGTGTGACGGGTTCCCCTTGTCTCGCGTTTTGGGCGCTGTTCCAGCAAGCGAGGTGTTGTGAAGGCAAAGAGGTATGATGTACAGCCGGGAGCTGTGCTGCTAAGTGTGGCGCTGACCCGTGACGGGACGCGCACACGGCGGCGTGACGTTGCACGCCGCCGCGTGCTGTATAAATAAATGGGGCGTTCCCGGCCACGATAGAGCGACCGGGAAGCCCGAACTGTAAGGATGTGTGTCGAGTGTGGTCCTTACAGGGTGGGGGCTTACGGGACCGCATGGGGGCCAGGACACACCCCCAACAGTGGCGACGGGTGGATGCGGATGCCCGGGCCCGGCGGTGAAGGAATTCTGTAATTTTTCTTCCCTGGAACGGAACGAACGGACATTTCGTTTCATGCCGTGGCTGCGGATCGCACACGCGGCTGGCGCACATTTTGTCAGCAAGGCAGTGGAACTTCACCAAGCTCCGGTTTGGATGGTGAAGGTGATCCAGGTCTAATTTCTGGACATACTGATTGCAGACAGTCAAACCTGCACGCCCACGCCTGATTTTTGGATTTTCCTCCAGATTTGGGCCTCCTACGTCGAGTGAAAGCAAGGAGAAGGGCTAAAATGGCTGGGCCTGCTTAGCCCAGTTCTTTTCTTCGCTTAATTTTTGGAACTCTTACACCCCTGGGTGTTTGCTGCAGTGAGGGGGCACAGTGCTTCTTCATCCCATTCATCATCAGGCTGCTGTGGCCTCTTCTTCGCCCTCTTCATCATCAGGGTGGATTACTGCAGTGGTGGATCCTCAAGTTGGCGGGTTTTCTTCTGCTTCTTCAGTTCTGGTGGCAGTCTTTGGAGTGCTGAGGACAAGATTACACCATCCCCTCCTCAGGTTCGACTGTTACTTTGCCTGAGTGGGGTGTCCAGACTGTGAGGTGGTGGTGGGTGATTGAATTGCGGCCCCCAGATTCCAAAGTGGGGGTGCCTGTGCGCTCAAGCCCATGAGTGACTCCGACGATCAAGGCAGTGGGATCCCTGCAGCCGCACAGCTTCCCCAGGACGGTGGTCAGGCGGCAGCTCAACAGCAGGTCTTTCAGGCTCCGGTGCTTCCAGTGCAACACCCAGTAGCGGCTCCACAGCTACCCCCTCAAGTCCAAGTAGGTGGTCAAGCTCCTGTGCCTCAGGGGCCACCGGTGGTACAGCCAGTTGCTCAGCAAGGACTTCCTATCATGGCCCAAGCACGTGCCCATGCAGCCCTGCAGCCCATCCCCGAATTTGACGCATCGGGCCCACCATCCAGCATGGGGCCCAGGTGGAGGAGGTGGGTTGGGCGCCTCGATATGTACTTCAGGGCCGCCCAGGTGAAGGATGACAGCAGGGTGGCAACCATGCTGTACTCCGCGGGGCCTTCGGTCCAGGAGATTTTTGAGTCGCTTCCTGCACGGGATGGCTCTTATGACGCAGCCAAGGCGGCACTCCTGGCCCATTTTCTACCCCTTGCCAACGTGGACTATGAAAGATTTGTCATGCTATCGGCCAAGCAAAAGGAGGATGAAACACTGGACACCTTCTATGGTCGCCTACGTCGCCTTTCTCTGGGCTGTGCGTGAGAAGACGCAGAGGACATGATGCACACAATGCTAATTCAGGCGTGCTCCTCAGGCAAACTCAGGAGGCAGGTCCTGAGAAAGCCGGGTATCACTCTACCCCGCATCCTGGAACTAGGCCAGTGCCATGAGGTGGCGAAGGCTCGGGCAACCAAGATGGAGGCGGGGTCCCGCTCAATAAAGTCGGAGGAGGTGTGTGCCATGTGGCGTGGTGGCAGAGGAGTGAGAAGGCCTGGTGTGGGACCCCGTGACAGAGCAGGGAGAGCGGGGGAATCGTGCCAGAAGTGCGGGTACAACCTCCCCCACCCGACGGAGTGTCTGGCGACTGGAAGGACATGTGGTAGGTGCGGCCTGCCTGACCATTTTTCGAGGGTGTGTAAGGCAGCCCTGCCCGTGATGGTGCCGAGAGGCCCGGCTCGGACATGGGTCCCGCGCCAAAACTGCCCACCAAATGTGGCTCAGGTGGACCAGGGCGTGGAGGATGCCCAGGTGGACGAGGCCGAGGCGGAAGAGGAAGAGAACATTTTCTTTGTTTCCAGTGTGGAGATCCTGAGGGGGAAGAACAGGAGGCAACCGAGGTGTGTGGTGGAGGTCAATCACTCGCCGGTCCCGGTGGTGGTGGACACGGGAGCCTCAGTCAATGTGATGGCCCGAGGGCACTATGAGGCCCTTGACTCGCCCCCAAAGCTATTCACGCTGAGAGCCCGCATATTTGCATTTGGAGGATTGGAACCAATACCGCTGGACGGTGCCTTCGTGGCGAAGGTGGAGCATGAGGGCTCGCAGATCAAAGCCCGGTTCTATGTGACGCCCGTAAGCAACAACACTCTGCTGAGCTGTGCCGCCGCCGAGGCTCTTGGAATTGTCAGTTTTGCATACTCAGTATACCTCGAGGACATCAATGATCTGCTCGACAAGTATGCCGCCCTCTTCAATGGCATTGGAAGGATGACCGGTGACCCGGTAAGGTTGCACATCGATGACTCTGTGCAGCCCATCGCCCTGAAAAACCGCAGGGTACCGTTTCATCTGAGGGAGCAGGTTGATAAGGAGCTGGACAACCTGGTGAATCTCGACATCATCGAAAAGGTGGAGGGCCCGACCCCCTGGGTGTCCCCGATTGTTGTGGATAGGAAGCCCAAACAACCTGACTCTGTCCGGATCTGTGTAGATATGAGACTGCCCAACAAGGCCATTAAGAGGGAGCGGCATCTCACCCCCACTATCAATGACATTATTGTGGAAGTACAAGGGGCTCGGTTCTTTTCCAAACTAGACCTCCGAGCGGGCTATCATCAGGTAATCCTCCATCCTGAGTCGAGGTATATCACCACATTCACCACTCACCGAGGACTATACTGGTATAAGAGACTGAGCTTTGGGGTGTCATCGGCTGCAGAGGTCTTTCAGAATATTATTCGGGGTGCCCTCGCAGATCTGGAGGGTGTCCTAAACATCAGCGATGACATTCTGGTGTTCGCAAAGACTGAGTTGGACCATCTGAGAAAGCTGGGGAAGACCTTTGAGAGACTGCAATCGCTAGGCCTCACCCTTCACAGGGACAAATGCGAGTTCCTGCGCCCTTCCATCGAATTCTTCGGTTTTGTCTTCAAGGAGGGGGGGTGTCGCCGGACCCGAGGAAAGTCCAAGATATTAAGAAGGCACAGCCCCCCGAGTCGGTGGCTGATGTGAGGAGCTTCCTCGGCATGGTAACCTACTGTGGGCATTTCATCCAAAATCTTGCCTCTAGGTCTGAACCACTCGGGGCTCTGACGAAGAAGGAGTCAGCCTGGCACTGGGGCCCGCTCAAGCAAGCAGCCTTTGAGGACATCAAGAGTGCCCTGACAGCTGAGGAAGCCATGGCGTTCTTCGACCCGGCTCTGACGTCCGAGATCATTGTGGACGCCAGTCCATTTGGCCTGGGTGCCGTGCTGACCCAGGTGGACCGGGACGGGAGTATCCGGCCAGTGGCCTACGCCAGCAAAGCGCTCTCTGAAACTGAACAAAGATACTCACAGATCGAGCGTGAGGCGCTGGCGGTCCTCTGGGGCTGCAGACAATTTCGGCTCTATGTCTTGGGGCGTCCAGTGACAGTGGTGACAGACCACAAGCCCCTGCTTCCCATTCTGGCAGGGTCATCCTCAAAACCACTGGCCAGAATCGAGAGGTGGATGCTTGCTCTTCTCGAGTATGGGGCCACCCTGGTGTATCGGCTGGGAGCCAATAATGTGGCGGACTATCTCTCCAGACATCCGGGAGTGCGTGGGGGAGATGAGTATGACACCTGTGCGGAGGAGGCCGATGATCACGTCCGAATGGTGGTGGAGGCGGCCACGCCAAACGCAATGCCCCTGTCAGAACTGGAGGCAGCAGCTGCCGAGGACGAGTGCTTCCGGATCCTAAAGCACTCCATGCAGCAGGGCTCCTGGAAGTCTGTCCTGGAAGCTTTGGCGGGGCGGACCCAGGAGGCCAAGACAGGACTTGATCAACTATGGAAGGTCAAGGAGGAATTGTCCTTCTCAGCTTTGGTGCCTGCTGCTCCGAGGAGACTGTATAGTGGTCCCCCAGTCCAAAGTAAAGGATGCGATCACCTTGGCCCACCATGGACACCAGGGCGCCGCAAAGACCAAGGCCAGGCTGCGGCTGAAGGTCTGGTTCCCCGAGCTTGAGCGGAGAGTCGATGACTTCATGGCGGCCTGTGTATGGTGCCAGGCGGCGTCTCCTCTGCAGCGAGAGCCGGCCATCGAAGCAATGCCCCGAGGCTCACGAACCTGGGAGGTTGTCCATGCAGACTTCGGGTCAACGTCCATAGGAACCCATTTCCTTGTAATCGTCGATGAATATTCACGGTATCCAGAGGTGGAGTTTGTCGAGTCGGTGGCCTTCGAGCTCGTGGTCATGGCCGTGGAGAAAGTGTTCGCGGCCCATGGGTTCCCCCACATCTTGTGCTCAGACAACAGGTCGCCGTTCCAGAGTGAGCGGTTCTCTGAACTCATGGAGAGCTGCGGGGTCCAGCATAGGAAGGTGTCCCCGTTGTGGCCTAGGGCAAATGAAAATGCTGAGAGACTGATGCAGACGCTCAATAAGACCTTCAGGATCGCCCAGGGACAAGGAAAGCCACTCCAACGAGCCCTATACCAGTTCCTGTGGGTGTACCGCACCGCCCCACATGCATCCACGGGGGTGGCTCCGGCTGAGGCCCTGTTCAAGCGCTGCCCCAGGGGCCTACTACCCGAAGTCGGGGAGAAGGAGCCCGGGGTGATTGACAATCAACGGGTCGAGGTAGACCGGCGGGTGAGGATTGAACAGGAGAACCTGCGAAGGGGTCTCCAACCCCAGCGGCTCGAGCCGGGGGACGAAGTCCTCATCCGTAATCGACACCACCATGGAAAGCTCTCGCTCCCCTATGAGCTGGAGCCATTGGACGTTGTGGCTGTAAAGGGGTCCATGGTGACGGCCTCTGACGGAAGATCTGCCGTCACCTGGAATGTCAGCTTCTTTAAGAAACTGGGTGATCCAAGAACTGAACCGCCGCAGGAGCCGGACTTAATGGAGGTACCGGAAGACGGAGGAGTTTCCTCCAGCACACCTGGGTCCTCTGTCCGGGGGACGTCGGCAGAAGGACTTCCCGTGCCGGAGGTAAGCGGGAGGTACCCCCAGAGGGCTGGGCGAGGGAAACCCGCTTACCTCAGTGAATACGTGCTGGGACAGTTCGTTGGTCAACCTGAGTGAGGGGATCCGGGTGGCTGACATTAAAGGGGTGTTGGGCAAGTGTGGCGTGAAATGTAACAGTTAATTGTTTTAGTGGTTTGCAGTGTATATTAAAAGCATTTGTATGTCCTCCCGAAAAAGGAGGAGTGTGGCGCTGCCCCGTGACGGGACGCGCACGCGGCGGCGTGCGTTGCACGCCGCCGGGTGCTGTATAAATAAACGGGGCATTCCCAGCCGCGATAGAGCGACCGGGAAGCCTGAACTGTAAGGACGTGTGTCGAGTGTGGTCCTTACTGGGTGGGGGCTTACGGGACCGCATGGGGGCCAGGACACACCCCCAACACTAGGGAAGTCCGCCTTGCATACCGGTGGTGCTTCACTCTCTGCACGTCTCTCTGCTCCTATGCTGGTTCGGAGAACAATCACAGGCGCAGTAAAATGCAGATGAGCTCAACGCATTAGAGAAGGTGTAGGCAGGAAGCGCGAGCACGGCGGAGACCAGCAGGGTGCGTTCAGATGGAACCAGTTTGCGGTTCCTGATGTAACTTGGACTGGAGGTGCCTGGGATGCTTATGAGCAGGATCGTGTAGTGAGGGCTCAGGAAATTGTGATAAAGACTGATCACAATTGGTTTGAGACAGCCTGAATGGAGGAGCCGCTGGATCAGGCTTCGTGCTTCAGTGCCCCCTGATGTTTTCTCTCAGTTCCTACTTGCAGTATCGTTTCAACACTCGCACACAAACATTCTCTCTCAGTTCCTGCTTGCTGTATCATTTCAACCCTCGCACACAAATGTTCTCTCAATTCCTACTTGCAGTATTGTTTCAACCCTTGCACGCAAACGTTTTCTCTCAGTTCCTGTTTCCTGTATCATTTCAACCCTCATATGCAAACGTTCTCTCTCAGTTCCTGATTTCTGTATCGTTTCAACCCTCACACAAATGTTCTCTCTCAGTTCCTGCTGCCTATATCATTTCAGCCCTCCCACGCAAACGTTCTCTCTCAGTTCCTGATTTCTGTATCGTTTCAACCCTCACACAATAAGGTTTTCTCTTAGTTCCTACTTGCAGTGTCATTTCAACCCTCACACGCAAACGTTCTCTCTCAGTTCCTGCTTGCCGTATCTTTCAACCCTCACACTCAAAGGTGCTCTCTCAGTTCCTGCTTGCAGTACCGTTTAAACCCTCATACGCTAAAGTTCTCTCTCACTTCCTAATTTCAATATCGTTTCAACCTTTGCACGCAACCATTCTCTCTCAGTTCCTGCTTACCGTATCGTTTCAACCTTCACATGCAAACGTTCTCTCTCAGTTCCTGCTTGCTGTAGCATTTCAACCGTAGCATGCAAATGTTCTATCTCAGTTCTGGCGTAACGTATCATTTCAACCTTCACACACAAACATTCTCTCTCAGTTCCTGCTTGCCGTATCATTTCAATATTCACAAGCAAACATTCTCTATCAGTTCTTGCTTGCAGTATTGTTTGAACCCTTGCACGCAAAGATTCTCTCTCACTTCCTGCATGCTTTAGCATTTCAACCTTCACACGCAAATGTTCTCTCTCAGTTCCTGCATAATGTATCATTTCAGCCTTCACACACAATCATTCTCTCTCAGTTCCTGCTTGCCATATTGTTTCAACCTTCACATGCAAACATTCTCTTTCATTTCCTGCTTGCAGCATTGTTTCAACCTTCACATCCAAACGTGCTCTATCAGTTCCTGCTTGATGTATTGTTTCAACCCTCTCACACAAATGTTCTCTCTCAATTCCTACTTGCAGTATTGTTTCAACCCTTGCACGCAAACGTTTTCTCTCAGTTCATGTTTCCTGTATCGTTTCAACCCTCATACTCAAACGTTCTCTCTCAGTTCCTACTTCCTGGGTCATTTCAACCCTTGCACACAAATGTTCTCTCTCAGTTCCTGTTTCCTGTTTCCTGTTTCCTGTATCATTTCAGCCCTCCCACACAAACATTCTCTCTCAGTTCCTGCTTGCAGTATCATTTCAATATTCACATGCAAACATTCTCTATCATTTCTTGCTTGCAGTATTGTTTGAACCCTTGCATGCGAAGGTTCTCTCTCTCTTCCTGCATAATGTATAATTTCAACCTTCACACACAAACATTCTCTCTCAGTTCCTGCTTGCAGCATTGTTTCAACCTTCACATCCAAACGTTCTCTATCAGTTCCTGCTTGCCTTATCGTTTGAAACCTCACACACAAACGTTCTTTCTCAGTTCTTACTTCCAGTATCATTTCAGTCCTCACATGCAAACATTCTCTCTCTGTTCCTGCTTCCTGTATCATTTCAACCCCTGCACGCAAACGTTCTCTCTCAGTTCCTGTTTGCTGTAGCATTTCAACCCTAGCATACAAACGTTCTCTATGAGTTCCTGATTGTCGTATCATTTCAACCTTCACATGCAAGCATTCTCTTTCAGTTCCTGCTTGCAGTATCGTTTGAACCTTCACAGGCAAATGTTCTTTCTCTGTTCCTGCTTGCCGTATCGTTTGAACCTTCACACTAAAACGTGCTCGCTCAGTTCCTGCTTGCAGTATCGTTTCAACCCTCACACATAAGCGTTCTCTGTCAGTTCCTGCTTGCTGTATTATTTCAACCATTGCATACAAACGTTCTCTTTCAGTGTCTGCTTACTGTATCGTTTCAACCTTCACACGCAAACGTGCTCTCTCAGTTCCTGCTTGCCTTATCATTTCAACATTCACATGAAAACCATCTCTCTCAGCTCCTGCTTGCAGTATCGTTTCAACCTTCACACACACTTCAGGAATTATTTAGAAAGCGTCTCTTGGTTTCAGATTATAGCACTTCTCCACCTTACAATTTACACATACTGGTCTGTGAAAACAAGCCTTACATCAGTCTTCTTCATGCAATATGTTATGTTATGTTAATAAGCTTTTATACTGCACACCTCACCACCTTAGTGGTCAGAGAGAACCAAATTCTTGTCCGTTTGGTTGATCTGTGACACCACCCAAGTGGGATGCAGAGTCGACCAAAGTCTGTGGGGTTAGAAGGAAATGAGGGTAAAGGTGAGTGGGAATTGGGAACAGCGGGAAAAGTTGGAGAGAGCACAGAAGACTAAGATGACAAGGAGAGGGGGAAGATAACATGAGGAATAGGTGGTTGGATTGGCTGTGACCCATGTGTCGTAGTATATGTGTAGAACTAAGATGGTCATGAAAAGAATCAGGAGCTGTTCATAATGGGAAAATCAATTATCTCATCAGTTAGGAGTGTAGGAGTCTGATGGGTTGTGGGCTTACTTATAAGTAAGGTTATGATTGTGTGATGACCTTGAGATGTGCTCAAGAGTTCCTGGATGTTGTGGAGGCTTAGAGACCAGATATTTGTATTGTGTATGAGGATGCCTTGAGAGACCCAGTGCTACTGAGCCAGCTGACAGAGGTGTCACAAAAGGGCAAAATGACAAACGAAATCTCCCCCACCTGGAGCCATACTCTGACTGCATCCCATCATCGCAGGGAGAGAATGAGAGTGCAGCATTAAATAACAAAAAGTCCTGACCTTATCCTATGCTATGTGGTACCAAAGGGAAATATAATGAAATGATTATATAGGCTGCATCGAGGAGAGTGCGCGTTTGTACCATTGAAATTCCTTCTATAAACTCAATGTTAACCATAAATAAGGTGATTTACAAATGTGGCAGAAATGGTGAAACACTACAGAACCTAGTTTATGCATGTGATAAACTTGTGAAAAAACACCTACACAGACTAATTATATGCACTGCTCAGATAAGAAAGTGAAATGCACCTGAACAGTAGTGATTCCAGGAGATAGCAGTTTAGCCATGGGAAATCCTACCAATGTGCAGCAAGGTTTGGGTGCCATGTGATAGATACGGAAACAATAGGAGGCCAACTTAGAAATGGCTGTGGGGTCAAACCCTAAGGTTAACATAATAAAAAGCAAAACCTACCACTTGCAAGCTTAACGCTAGGGGATAGACTCCTCCAGACAATGATCGAGAATAGAGGATAAGCCAAAAAAAAGCCAGAGAAAAGGAAAGGGGCACAGCCCTTCCCCCCATCATCCGAGTATCAGCGAGACGCCATGTTAAAGCATGCAAAGAAATGTGAGCTGGTAGCCCTGTCCAGGCCCAGAGGCCTGAAAGTGCTGGGCTGTAAAATAATATTCATACCAAATAAATGCACACAGATGTCCCCTCGTAGTGAAGGTGGTATAATTCAGACCATTACTTAGGATTTTATATGCCAGAATGTGCAGATCTCATGTAAAATGCATTAATGTATTAACAAAGTAGGCCTTATTCTAAGCTCTATTATGGTGCGAAGGAAGAGCACCCACCCCTCCCCAACCTCCCACTTGTCCCTAAGTGAAGAGAGGATGAACCTGCTTCATCCTCTCTTTAGCCTGGAATGGCAAACCCCTGGACCCTGAGCAGCTGAATAGGACAGCTGGCTACTTCTCTATGTTACTGGGTGTTATAATGTGCCCCAGGCTCTGGCTCCTCCAATACCAGCCGTCGACTGGCCTCCCTGCAGAGGATCTGCAATGTGCTGCCTCTTAAAATTAAAGTGCTCAGCACTAGAAAGACAACAGAAAGGATCTGACTCCCTCGGATTAACACTGGCAAGTACCACTGACCGCAGGCCCTCTCTCCCTCTTGGCTAGATATTACATGGTATTTATAACGCGCCTATACACAAGTGTTTCAAGGCACAAAAGAGACATGCCGCTCCCAGCCAGCATGAACGAGAATGAGACTACATGGTAGCTATTTGGGTAGAAAGACATTTCAAAAGTCATGCAACCCATTTTGTTCTGTTTCTTTTCTTTGTTTCCCTGGGACATGAGGAATAGCTAAAATGACCCTTCTACCTATGTATACTCTTTTAGAGACCAAAATGGCCTCTGTTTTTTTGCCATTGCTGTTTAAACTGCTTTTGGATCTACCAGACTCACCAATCCACATATCACTTGTTTCATACTGCATAAGCAGGATCAAGGCCTTACATATACAGTGAAAACGAGGATGACAACAAACAGGTTTCGGGAAAGAAGTGCAATGGTGTAGGAAATGCTTATTGAATCAAACATGGGGTGCTTACCATTTTGTTTCTATCATAAAAGTGAAAAGCTGCCAAACTTACAGGGGAGCCAGCTGTTAAGAGGACATCTTTAACAGCACAGCCCTGTTGCACCAAAAGAGTCTAAACATGATGTATTAATATGTATCCGTTATTAATACATTTACATGATTTAATGTCATTGGTGATGCTTCTGAAGCGTGTATTGTCTTTACAGATGCAGATTTGTAGTGTTATACCGAAAATGCCCACCTTAATAATGGGATCGGTTCAGGACCCACATTATGGGAAGAAATGGGTTTGGGTCCAAATCTGATCAGAACATTCCCTTGTCATATGGCTAAATATTTTGGACCTATCCAAATAGAGGGGTGTTTTTTACTGGGAGTTTCAGTGTCCGAAGGGAACCAATGAAAAAACATAACCATTGAAAAATTGATATTTCAAATAACACTGAATGGGAACATTTAGCGCTATAGGAAGTAGGGAGAGCTGTGGAATTCTGACAAGTCTGCAGATGGGGCAATTCTGTTCGACAGGAGATGTGCTTAAATGGGTAAATATATTGGAAATAATTGATGGAACCCCTGAAAAGGCATTGCCCGTTGGAAACCTGATGCAGGACCAGATTCCCTGAGAAGGATGACAGCTAGGAGATATTGCTTACTGGATGATGCTGCCTGGAATTGTGAGATACCATACAGATCATGTGCTTTAAAAGACCAACCTAGAAGTGAGTATAACATCCCATGACAGCAATTGAAAATCCATTGGGAGAATCCTTACCAGCCATGCCTCTGAGTGGGGTGGGCTTTAAGGCAGAACATTCAAGAGGTGATGTAAATCAGAATTCCATAGCATTTTTGGCACTCAATTTACAGTGTTTCCTTACAGTATTCAGGTAAACCAAATGCCTGTATTTTCATAGGTGTATTTTAAAACTCAAACTGTGCACTGGTGTACAACAAATCACAGTTTACAGAGGATTATTACACTTTTGACTTGTGAAAGCCATAGGTAGTGTGGTGGATCAGAGACAAGACTCATACACATGGACATTTTGGGTGAAACAATTTGGAGTTTATTACACAGAAGAAAATCCTTCACCTAGCCCTGGAACTATGGCAGAAGTGCCCTGTTTATCAACTTAAACCAAGAAGGTGCTCATCAGCACATCCTATTCAACTGAAGTCTGTGCTCTGTCCAAATCTAATCTAGTTAACAGATCCTACCACTACAACAGAAAACATGCTGGGAAGGGAAGAAAGAAGCCCTGAATCCACACAGAGGAAAGGTGGTGGCATGCAAGCAAGCGTGCAGAACCACGAATAGTGGCTGTACCACATCAGCAGAGGTGTTGCAGAGTGAAGCGATCAGAAAAGGAACAGAGAAACACTCTGCTACACTCCTGAAGAGCAGAGAAGCCATTCTGACACAGGAAGAAGAAGGCTGCAATCTCTTAAGAACCATGTTGACATTGTACCTACCTCTTTGGGAGAAGTGATTTGTCACTGTAGGTACAGCCATACCATTTTAGTGGGAAGAGAGTGAGTTTCATTTGTCAATTTCCATTCCATGTTTGTTGACATCTTTCTATAACATTTCTCTGAAAAGAAATGACCCTTTATTAAAAAAGATTATAAATGTAAAGTGGGATTGCAAAATTAGTTTCTATTCTTTCAGGGAATTGTAGTGTCATGTTGGTGTGTTTTAAATTGAACCAATATTTTGTGCTTTCCAAGAATTGAAGCATAGCTCCCTAATCCCAACCTTATAGATTCCTTGTGCAACTCACTAGTTTATGTTTTACATACAAACCTACATTAGAAACTAATAGCACAATAGATATTTAAGAGAATGACACACAATTGAAAGTAATTGAATGTGCTGTATATGATCTAGATTTTCTCTGGCGCCAATACTTGACAATGGCTTAAAAGATACTCCAGCTAAATGTCTATTTGACATTTTTTTCTGATGCCATCACTTGTCACTGATGTTATACAAAATAAAGTGTATTAAATTGCCAGTTGTTGGTGGAGGTTTTTTTGAAGACATGGAAACTGACAAACGATGATAGTCTCCTTGTTTATTATCTAGAATAAGCTACTAGATTTGATTTATAAGAATGAATGTGTGTGTGCATTGACAGCTAGCAAGTTAAAGTAAGCATGGTATAATTTATTGAAGCCAAGTTAGACTGTACCAGTTTGTCAAGAGTATCGTGGGTGACTTCCCCAGCAAAACATTAGGAGACCACCTTTGGTTTTCAGTTACTATTTTAGCAATGTGAATATTAAAATCAAATACAAACCTTTTCTTGTCCCAGGGGTTTGGGTTAGGATTATTCGAAAGGGGGTGTTAGATCAGTGGTGGTGGCTCTGTGACATAAATTATAAGGCAAAGACAGTGCTTGTGAAACCTATTCAACCACTAGCGAAGTTGCACACTTTTTAGGTGAGTCGAGTACCCTGTGGTCCAGTGACCCATATAACATGTATGTATGAACTTATTGTACTGTCTACAGTTGCCCTCTATATGGATGCAGTGCACCAGGTTAATTCCAATTACTTTCAAGTTTCTTTATGACAGTCTGCCTATTGAAGCCTGGGGGAGAAGGCAGTCTGTGGGTAGTGGGCTTTGGAGCAGTTCTTAGGTAGATATGAACGGAGAACCAATGGGTCTCCCTGCCTAGAGATTGGCCTGCTTCTTCTTTCTATAAAAATAGATCACAGAGGATCAGTCACTGAGACCTGTAAGTAGGTATCACAAGAAAGTATCCATGTGCCCTAGAACTGGTGTGGTACAAGACAAATCTTAGATTACACTAGTCAATATGTCAACATAGCCCACATCAAACCCCACAATGGCCATACTGCAACTGGAGGGTTGACGTTGTTGCTACCTGATCCAGTCATGCAAGGGATTAATTAGATGTTGTAAATATGTCTTGTTATAACATTGATTGTTAATCAGAAAATGATTTCTCTGTGATTCTATGTATATTTGGAGATTATAAGCTTGAAATCAAGAGTATGGCATTGTGAAGCGTTTTAAAAAGACCATATTATTTACAATAGTTTGTGGAATGGCATTATGATGGTGGGGCATGTATTTGGGTATGGCCAAAGCTCAGAATTAGGCCTTGGCATTGACGCTGGGAATAACAATCTCAGCTCCATAAGCTTCACGTTTAATGACAGAGGAATTAACCAATGTTAAGCTTCACAATACACACGTAAATTGTGGTTCTTCAAGTATAGTTAGCTTGGAAAGAGTCGACTCCCCGGTTCATTTATATTCATGAATGGCCCTGCTCTTCCATTTTCATAATTTTAAGCTAACAGTACACAGCAACCTGTATCCCCTTCTGAGTGCTTCTGCCACTACTGTTGCACAATAAAACACAGATTATTGGTGAGCAGTTGCATTGTGTGGTATAAAGGATTGACTGCTTAGATAAAACCAAGCATGGGTAGTCATATTAAAATAATTCTGCATCAATTAGCAGCCAACCTTATTCTTTTTGGTAACAACACTATTTAGTGCATGTTTTATTTAAGAAGTACAAACACTAATTCACACTCTAACTATATCATGGGCCTAGCTGATGATTCATTGCCTGTGTGATCATTTATCCTAACCCTAAATCAAACTCTAACCTTTAGACATATTCTAACTCTAGCCCGAACCGACATATTATTGCATATCTAAGCCTGTTACCCAAATGTATTTCAATACAAAAATATGATGCCATCTAGTTCATTTCTCTTAGGCCGAGTAGATAAAATAAGTTACCTAACCTTTATGTCTAGCAGGATTTTAAATATTTGTTGATGCCTGGCTAACATAAATCTTGAAAATCAATTAAAGCACCTTACAGTGTGCACTGTGAGAAACCTGAGGGCGCCCTCCCATCTATTCCCCTTTGGTCTTCCTCTCAGGTGGCCAGGAAAGGGCCATCACTTTTGGTTCCCAACCCTTTGGGTGGAAATGCGAGGGAGGCTCACCTGGGTGGAGGGTCCTGGGGGAGTGGAATGAGAATGCCATCAGGTGAGACATGGTACTCCCCGTTTCCATTCCATAACGACCCATCCATCCCTGAAGCCTTTATAGGATACTGTAAAAACCCCTCCAGTTCTTTTTTTCAAATCAAACCCCAGATAGAATGCCAGTATCAAGGAACTAAGACGAAAACCCCAACAAGAAGCCCTCATTACAGAATTTTACCACATTCAAACCCCCTGGTAAAATCGAGAGATCATCAGAATACCCTCCTCTCTAAATCTATTTCTATAGGGTATTATCAATCTTCTCCATTTCCACACACTTAGCTGGCCCATATGTATATCTCCCTTTACCAATTGAGAACCAATGTCACCTTCCCCCTGCCTTTAGAGGCTATTGTAAACCCACTCCCCTCAATTCTTCACATTCACTTCATTATAGTACTGGGATGAAGACGGGGCGACTAGTTGTAAAGCACACTAATATGTCCTTTCACTATTCTAGTACTAACAAGAGGGAGTGGCCTATAGACTGGTGTAGGGGTCAGGCATGTACAGAATGCTGCACTAATCTTTGTCTGGCAATTGAGTCTAAAGACTCACACCTGTAACCAGTTAAACAGTTACAGGTGTATAAAAGGTGGCATCAGAGAGAACACATGGAGACCAGCAGGGTGGCCTGCACACGGAGATATCCTGTCGAGTACGAGGCAGCTAAGGGTGGTCCTGTTGGGAAAACAGGATGCGGCAAGAACCAAAAGAAATTGTGGTGCCGGGTCCAGGAGGGGCAGTGCAAAGGCCACAATATTGTGAGCCTCACTGGTTATGCATTCATCTGGAGCTGCGGGCCGGAGAAGAGATTCAGTCTTTGTAAGTCACCAGCAGCATCCATGGGACGTGAGCAGAGCTGCTGGTGAACCATAGAGAAAGAGGGAGAAAGGTGAACTGCAAGCAGGGCTTGCCACACACCAAATAAGTTTACACAGAGCCGAGCAGAAGGCGACAGCCACCCAGAGGAGACCACAGAGACTTGTTAGTGAAGAAATGAGATCACTCAAACCAGGGCGCTACTGGGGCTGTTACGTGGCAAAAAGGGAATGCCGAATGACCAAGAATTAAAGAGCAAGACACAGTGAACCAAAGTATATGGTTAAAGTTGAATACTACACAGCGTGAATGAACAAGTACTGGAAACTATGGAATATGCAACTGAATAAATCTTTTGGTGAGGATATGAACGTTTTGAAAAGAAAACCAATGTGCAAATGACAAGTTGGTGTGAAAAACGAATATTATATTTTGCAAGTTAAGAGAGAATGGAACATTGCAAAGGCGTGTGAAAGCAATGTGGTGAAGTGAAAAGAACACCACAAAGTGAACTGCATAGTTGAACTTATGGTGGCAAAGTACAGGGATTGCCAAAGAGTGAAACACGTTGTGGCAAAGCCAAAGCGCGGACCAAGGGAGGGCCAAGTGAGTATGAATCAGAACACAGGTGCAGCTACAGAAGAACCTCTGAGGGCAAGCAAGCCCAGGGTGACCGGTTGTGTGACTAGTGATAGGTGGACTTTGTCGTCCGACAACTGCATTTAGACTGAGTGTACCCTATCCGTGAAAGAAAAAAAAATATACAGAAAAGTAATTGCAAGTGCCTGAAAGAGATTGCTAAAGTGAGGCAGAAGAAAGTAATCTGCATGAAGTGTCAAGATGTATAAAGTTGCCCTGGAACTGGTTTTGCATATTGAGTGACTGATTTTAAGTGCAAGTTGACAAGCTGAGCAAGCTGAGAGGAGGATCCTGAGACTCATTTTGGGAACTGTGTTGTTTTCTTGGGAAAAGTCGTCCTGAGATCTCGTTTTGGAACTGTGTTGTCTTCTTGGGGAAGGTAACCCCGAGATTCCTTTTTGAGACTTTTGTGGAACTGTTGTGAACTTGGGGAAGGGCAGCTGGAAAGTACGCACGGAGCTGGAAGAAGCTCTGAACTTTATTTGGAACACTATTTCTTTTGTTGCTGACATGCCTACACATTGTTTAGCTTTAGTTGTGATGTCAAGTATAGGTTTTGGACACAGACAGACTTTTAAGTTGATCTTCCTGACTCAGAATATAGGTTGGGAAATTCCACCTTAGCATTGGGCAAGTTAGGCCTTTAACCATCCTGACATTTTATTTGAACTTTGAATCTGTTGTCTGTGTCTTGCTTCATGATACCTTCGCAGCACATAAAACACCTTAGACTGTGGGCCTCATTACGACCCTGGTGGTACGGAGTGAACAGCGCCGTAAAAGGTGCCGGCGCTGTTCACTTCGTACCGCCGCATTACGAGTTCCCCCTGCGGGACACGGTAAGCACGCCTGGGAAAAACAGGGAAAACCAGGCATGCTTACCGGGTCCCGCGAGGGGAAGAGGGAGCAAACAACAGGCCATCTCGGAATGGCCGTTGTTTGCTCCCTCTCCCATTCCCATTCAGCCCTATGGGGGCTGAAATGGGAATGGGGAAGGACCATGTCCGGGTCCTTGGAGGGAGGAATTACCGGGCCTTCCGAACTCAGAATGGCCCGGTAAGTCCTCATTCCGAGGATCCGGACCCCGACGTGATTTCGGCGGCAGCCATGCCGCCAATAGCGGCATGGTTACCGCCGAACTAGTCATGAGGGCCACAGAGTGACTAACATCCTCTGTGTATTGTCAGGGATGCGGGACCCAGACTATAAGACTGTAAATTCCAGAAACTATCTTTTTGTTTACTAGTTTCAACCCAAAGTCATTATTTTTCTATGACTACTAATTTCAACCATCGGAGGAGCCATCCTGTTATTTCTTTCATTTTAACATATTTACATTTGTTATTTTTCCAAAATGTTTCCTTTAAACTGTCACATTAACATATGTGTCTAACTGATCCGTACTCGGCTTTGTGACGGCTTTCACACCCTTTACCCAAGGCCTCTTGTTTAAATCTCCACAAATTACAATTCCGTCTCAGGCGCTCAGAAAATCTAGAAGGGAAGGTCAACAGTGATCATAATAACACCCCAATGGACCAGAATGACTTGGTTCCCCTGCTAACATCATTGAATTGAGAACCATCATGAAATCTACTAACAAGCCCTCAGCTTCTGCAGGCTCTGCAGCTGATACAGTGCATGCTGACTGGTTTATAATTGTTGGCATGGAGGGTGAAATATACCTGCTATAAAAGAAGGGCATCTCACCTGATATTACTAAACAGTTTAATCTATCATGCCAATCTTCCACCTTGTGATCATAAAACCTTTGGGTAAAGGGTGTGAAAGCCGTCACAAGGCCGAGTACGGATCCGTTAGACACTAAAGATTTCAGACATGTCACCTACAATTGGAAGTTAGGAGTATCTTCCACATGAGCTGACTGTGTTATCATGAAGCTGTTAACACCTTCAGCTCATGGTGGAAGATACTCCTATCTTCCAATTGTAGGTGACATGTCGGATATATTTAGTTTCTTAAACTATGGCCTTGGCATGTCCAATCAATAGCTACAAAATGGATTGCCATAGAATGGACCAGAATTGATGCAAATAGAACCCTTTATTATGTGGCTGAAACAGGGCTTTCTGATCCAGCACCACTATGAAGCTCATTGTTCCACCCTGGACCCTGACCTTGGTTCTGTGAACATTACAGTCCTCTTCCTTGTAAGCCCTAGAGAAGGTGGAGGCTCGATTTATGACTTGAAAAGTCATTTTATTAGTGACAATCACTTCGACAAGAGGTGTTGGCAAAATTGAAGCCCTTTGGAATGTGGCCAAAATATAGGCTTCCTTCCAGATATGGTAATTCTACGAGTTCATCCAGATTTCCTCTCAAAGGTAATTTCATTCTAACCAGGAGGTTGTTCTCTGGACGTTCTACCCAAATCCCTCATCGGAAGAGGAATACAGCCTTGACACACTCGCATGGCCTGGGTTTTGCGCATTTAGAAAGACTGCTCAGCCTCTTTCCACAAAACAGTTACCTTGTTTGTGACTTTTGGATGCAGAGTCCAGGGTAATACACCATTCACTACCACCTTGAGGTCCTAGATTCTTGGTGTAATCACCATTTCATATGAACAATCTAGGGGCCCTCTGTTGATAGTGGCTGAATCCCATTCAAAAAGGGATATGGAAGCTTCCTGGGCTCTGGCCCATGGAGTTTCTATCAGCGACAGCTGCACCATGGGAAACCCCATATATAGTCAGCTAACATTGTAGCTCCTCAGCTGTATTTTGATCTAATATCCTGCATTTGTTTACCTAATAAAGTACTATAGAAGTGCCCTGTTGTCTGTATATTTATTAGTAAAGACTGTGATGAGACTAGGATGTTTGGAAGATAATGGCAGATTGTGTATGGTCATCATCATTGCTCCTAGTCCGACAGTCCTAACATACCTCCTTCATCTGTCTCCTGGGCTCATCTGCCTCCCTGTCATAGGGTAAAAAGAGAAACACACGCAGAAGACATGGGGGCAGGGAACTGTGGGCCCCACAACCTCTATATGGACGAGGTTAAACTTACTGGAATTTTAAGCAACATGTTGATTTCGGTCTGGAAAGCAGAATCCTTTATTAGTAAGGCCTGTGAAAAGATGAATGGACTAGGAGTAGAGATTATCATACATAATGTGACATTCTGAGTAATTAGAGTGCAACACAGCCCAAAGAATCCCTGGATTCCAAGCGCTGTCATAATCCTCACCATCATGGATCCAAACAGACACTGTATGCTGGTGCTTCCCCCAGGTAGTGTTGTTAAAAGACACTGTGGCCAAATTAAAGCAATTTTCATATACATTATTTTTTGTATGATATAATTAGGAATGCTTTCTCATCATTTGCATATCTGTTTTTCCACCAGTGTAATATTGAGTTTATTTTAAATAGTGAGATGAGGTCACACCGGTGAGCCTTCTATTTGATGGCCATCTATCTTTTCCTCTTGATTGATTAGTCTTTTTGGAGCGCTAATACCACTTTTGAGCAGATGCACAGGATCTCTGGCTGAGCATCAGAGCTGAAATCTCCTAGGCGATATGGGTTCAGTGCCCAATTGTCACTTAGGAGCTATAAAGCATGTATGTGCATACTTGTACTTTAAGCTGGAATCACATTTCCAAAAGGTCAATGTCATGTTTGAGCTACTATGCATCTGTGCAGTCTCAGTCACAGATCTCTAATAAATTATGCAATTACGTGCTGCCTTTCAAATACTTGCTAACTAAAACACTCATTCATAGAGACAGCCGCATAGGTCACTTGAAATTAAGAAGGATGCAAAGACCATAGTGTTTGTTTACTATTTATATTTAGCCGCTATATACAAGTAGGGACCAAGTGAAATGCACACTGTGATCTTCCTAAAAGAAATAACAACAATAATCATGGTGGTCTTCTCCAAAGAAATGTCCCTCCTGTTGCAGTGGTTAGTTAGGCCTTCAAGCCCCTTGAGCCATTGTATGAATGTATATAGTCCGTAGGCGACTGCTTCACCTCCCCCTCTTGATTAATCCACACTAGTAGTGGGCTTTACTTGGTGCCATATCCCATGACTAACTCTGGCACCAAGACCTAAACTTAGATGTGACATGGTTGTTGTTGGGAGGGAATAACTGGACATGGGTCCCTCGGCTTGTCTGCATACCCTAGACTTCATCCCGTTTACTCCATGAACTGACTGTAATATCCTTCTCACAGCCTGGTCTGCTGGGACCTTCCTATTCTTTCTGAGTCCTGGCCTTTCTGACTATCATCTTTCCTCTTTGCTCTTGTTCACCTTCCTCCTAAAACTTACATAAACCTCTCATCACTTGATGTAACTGTCCTGTGTCACTTACAGGCCCCGATGTCTGCATCTCCTCCTGGCCCTTGTTTTCCATCACCTCCTCTCACTCTCTGTCTTCCACCATAGGCACTCTACTTCAGAATCAAGATGTGGTTCCAGCCTACACCTCCAGGATTTGTTCTGCATTTGCTCTCACCACCTACACTTGTCTCATCTCTGTTACCTTTCCCCTTCAGCCATTTCCTTCTCGTCACCTTCTTCTCCAGCGTCTCACCTTACCATCTTCCTTGTCGTCTTTCTGTCCACCGTCGCCTCCAGTTCTTAATACCCTCTCCTTGGTCTCTTATACCACCCCAGCTTCCTTTTGTTTGCTCTTCCGTGCTAATGTTACCAATTACTCTTTGATCTCATCAACTACCGCCACCTCCTTCTATCCACACTCCATTCCTGACATTACAACCTCTTCCTGTATTCCACTGCCACCACCTCTCCGACCTCTTCCATCTCCCAGTACTCCTGGTATAGCTACTCGAGAAGGAGCTCCAGTTTGCTTCTGACGCCACTTGCAATATTCTGTGGGCCTTCATCTTAGAGGAAATGGTTGTAGTGGGAGGCAGGATACACTACTGTCTTTGGGGTTGGAAGGCAGAGGCATCCTAAATAGCCATCCTTCTTCATTTGCATATCTTAGGGCAGAAATTAATTGCTCAGCCAGAATATAGAGAGCAGGTCAAGCAGGCTAGTGGGTAGTTGGGTCTTGTTCTTCCCATCAAACCCAAGACTTGCACACCAGGTTGAGGCCCCTACTGCTACTAGCCATCCTCCCCAGCCTTGATTTTGCAGTAAAGGGGTTTTCTTAAGGGCATAGGCATTGTAAAGGGGGCTCCACTAACCCAAATCCTCACCAGCCTCCCTCCTCTCAAGCATGACTATTCTGAGATACCGAACATGGCCTACCTCCATCTGGACCTCCTGGTGGATGGAAAACTCTCCAATTCTCCCCATATCCAGAATCAGGAGGTTTCAGACAAGTGGTCACAAACGGTGTTCCGAGATAGGCAGTCATTCATTTTCAACTCCTTTTCCATGACCTCTGGTATAAGGATCAACACCTTGCCCAGGAACTCAGTAAGATGGCATGATCTCCAGCAAGTAATCCTCTATCACCTTAAGAAAAGATCCATAAAAGAGGTCATCATGCTGAGCGAGGAAAGAGTGTGTACTCCATCCTATTCTTGGTGCCCAAGATCTTGCAACAGTTTCACGCCATTTTAGGTACCAAGGGGGTCAAGCACTATATATGCTCAGCTACATTCAAGATGAAGACCATCCAAGCCATCATTCTTATGATATCCCTGGGGGACTTGCTGTCCTCTCTGGATTTACAGAATGCCTACCCTACATTCCGATGAGTGAGACTGACCAGAGGTTTCTGATATTTGCCAACACGAAGAAGTTTCCAATTCAGTATTCTCCCATTTGGGCTCTCCTATGCGCCTCTGTTCCTCACCAAAACCCTAATCCCACTTGTAGGCATTCCCCACCGCCATGACATCCTGGTCTACCCATACTTTTATGACTGGCTTATTAAAATGGGAGGCTCTCCGGCAAGGAATTCTCTATCACCTCAAGATTACAGCGATAAAAGAGGTCCATCATGCTGAGCGATGTAAGAGTGTGTACTCCATCCTATTCCTGATGCCAAAGATCTGGTGACAGCTTTTCTCCATTATTTATCTCAAGGGGGTTAAGTGCTATCTGTGCTCAGCTACATTCAAGATGGAGATCAGCCATTGTAACATGCTCATGCTATCTCTGGGGGACTTGCTGTCCTCTCTGAATTTAGAGAATGCCTACCCCACATTCCACTGAGTCAAACGGAGTAGACGTTTCTGAAGGTTGCCAACAGGGAAACAATTCTAATTCAGGATTCTCCCGTTTGGAATCTCTTAGTCTCCTCTATTCTTCAACAAAACACTTTTCATGTAGGCATTCTTCACCGCCATGAAATCCTGGTCTATCCATACTTTAATGACTTGCTCATTCACACTTTCCAGAAGGCACAGGGGAGCTTTACTATTGTTTGCCAGATCCTGATTCAGTTTCAATGGATCTTAAACCTGAGAGTCACAATTTTCCCTTCCTAAGAACTCACATTCACACACAACAGGGTTATGTTTTACAGTCTCTAGGAAGAGAAGCCAAACTCTGATCCAGGATGGCTTCGCATTTTATGTTTGTTTGCACCAGATTGGCTTTGGCATTGGAATCAAGGGTTCATGGCTTTATGATGCACATGCACTAGGGCCCACTATGGCCCACAAAGAGCTTCTTTTTAAAAATCTTTTGGACCACTGGGATTCATCCACACAAATCTATTTCTCCTTGAACCCTCTGTGTCCCAATATTGTAACAGATCTCCAGTGGTTGCTAGATTCTGCCAATCTCCTGAGCGCCTTCCAACTGGAGTTGACATATCCATTGATTCTTTCAACACTGCAATGCAGGGGGGCACACCTGGACAAAGAGACAGTCCAGGAGCTCTGGTAATCATGGAAAGCAGTGGCCTCTGGATGAAGCTCTCACTGATGCACACATCTCTTCTCCATTTCACCACCCTCATTACTGGACAAGCCATTCTAGTGACGATGGACAAAAAAGTGTTATGATATGATATGGCATTCATAACGCGCCTATACACAAGTGTTTCAAGGTGCGACGAGGCAAGGGGGGAAGAGAAGGAAGACAACGATCCTACTAGGCCAGGTGTCATTCAGATCGCGCAAGGGACAGGGGAAGGGTGAGTGTGCAAGGGGAAATGGGAGGGGACAGTGCAGTACATTGGATAAATAACAATAGGTAAATGTACGGCCAATAGGTGGCAAGTGCAAGGGTAAGTGCTGACAAACAGGTGTCAAGTGCTGGAAGTGGGATTGTAGGGAGACAGAAAAAAAAACAGCCCCCAATGCAGGGGGTTGCCAGGAAGGCAGTGCAGGTGTGCGACTGGCGGGGGAGGGACCTGGGCCCGAGATCAGAGGGTGGTCAGGTAACCAGTGCAGATTTGGTTTCAGCCAGGAAGTCAGCAGGGGAGAGTAGGTGAAAAGGCAGAGGCAAAGTGAAAGGTTTTGAGGTGCTTACGGAATGGTAGATGATTCTCCTCAAGTTTCAGCTAGGCAGGGAGGCTATTGCAGAGGGAGGCCCCAGCCAAAGAAAGAGACCTACCGCCAACTCGTTGCTTCGAGAAGCGACTGACCCTGAGGGAGTTGCAGGCGGATGAGCAAAGAGCTCGAGAAGGAATATATTTAGAAAGAGAGAGTTGAAGGCTGAGGTGCAGCTAGTAGTGTGCCTTCTTAGAGACGTCAGAGATGTGAGGAGAGAAGGAGAGTGTGGAGTCGAAGATGACCTCGAGGGTTTTAGCCTCACAGGTGGGAGCAGTAAGAGGGCCAAAAGAGGCTGGCCAGAGAGTGGCAGGAAAGGAGGGAGCAGGTGTGCCGATGAGGAGAATCTCGGTCTTACTGGCATTAAGGCAGAGATCATTGGCGGCACACCACTCCTGGATGGTGGAAAGACAGTCAGAGATGAGGGAGGGAGAAGAGGTGGCTGAGGGTAGCCTGAAAATGAGCTGGGTGTCATCCGCATAGCACTGGAAGTTGGGGCAGAGCGTGGCAATGCAGTGGGCAAGAAGTGCCAGGTATTGGGTGACCAGCCAGAGAGAGAGGTTAGACACCTGGGAAACACCACAGATGGAGATAGAGATAGAGGAGAGGAAGGACCCAACTTGAACCTGGGAGGGTCGATTAGAGAGGAAATAAGTCAGCTAAGCCAGAGCCTGACCAGTGATCCCCAGGTTATCACAGAGACGGTTGAGCAGGATGGCATGGTTGACCGTGTCAAAGGCAGAGGAGAGATCAAGTAAGATGAGGACACATGGGGGTGTTGGAATCTAGGTTAGAGAGCAGGTCTTCACAGATGTTCGGGAGAGCAGTTTCTGTGCTTCTGGCAGCTCTGAAGCCAGACTGATGATCATGGAAACAGCCAACAGATTCTGTGTGGAGATTGAGCTGGGAGATGTCCAGCTTTTCCAAGAGTTTGGCCAGGAAAGAAGTGATGGAGATTGGGTGATAGTTAGCCGGGTAGGATGGGTCGGCAGAGGGTTTCTTAAGGAGAGGGTGCACAAGGGAGTGCTTCAAGGGGGAAGGGAAGACTCCAGTAGTGAAGGAGTGGTTGCAGAAGTCGGCCAGGCAGTCAATGTGGTCCTTGATGGTTTTGGAGGAACAGGGATGAACCTGTTTTGACTAGACTTTCATGTACTGGATTTGTCTAGAAACCTCATCTGGGGACAACAGGAGAAGACTGAGAAGGAGAGAGGCGAGGTGGCCTGAAGAAGGGCCAGAGGAAGAGGAGGGAGTGAGGAAGGAAGGAGAGAGAGGACAGGATGTCCTGTGTTTTAGAGAAGAAATGAGAAGCCAGTGCCAAGCAGAGGGCCTGGTAAGGGACTGGAGAGGTAGAGACTTCAGCAGGATTGGCCAGTTTCTTTGATTTTTAAGAGTTTGGCCGAGTTGTTAAATGCCACGGAGACTCTTCTTGGTGTGGACAGAGAGTCGGTATTGCCTTTGGAGCAGGCGGCAGGCCAGTTTGTCAGAGGGTATACATGAAGCACACCATTTCCTCTGGGCCACCCTGCACTTGCGTTCCAGGATGACGAGGTCTGAGTCGTACCAGGAGTTGCTCTTGGCTTTGGGCTTCAGGCGGATGCTCATGACAGGGGCAAGAGCATCGAGAGTATCGGATATAGCGGAGTGGAGCATGGAAACGGCTGTGTCAGGGTGTGAGTCAGCCAAAGGGGGAAATGGGGTGGGAAAGTGGTGGCGAAGGACTCAACTGACACGTGCTTCATGGGCCGGATGACCGAGAAAGTGGGTGGCAATGATGGAGTTGGCTTGGCCTGAGGAGTAGAGAGGGTGAGGTAGGAGGAAATGAGAAAGTGATCACTCTTGGAGAGTGGAGTGGTTAGAGGGATAAAAAGGGGAAGTTTTGAGGAGATCAGAATGTCCAGAGTGTGCCCTGCAGAGTGAGTTGGGCCAGATGGGAGAATAGAGAGTCAGAGATAGTCGCAAATGTTGCAGAAGAGTCCAGAGGAAGGACAGGAAGCCCTTCCCATCTAGGAACGGGTTCTGAGCCCTGGCCTCGGTGACGGTGGCAATCAGGATCTGAGGGGATCATCACCTGTTTTTCCCCAGAGGATTCTTACCTATAAGCAACAGAGAATGTCAGGTCAGATACGTTCAGCACTATGTTCCCCCTCCACCACAGAGCTACCGCTGACTTGAGACATGTTCAGAGCCATCTGGAAGAGATGTGGATCACTCATCTTGTTCCTCTTTGTCTTTGGGGAGTACAACCTAGCTCTGTTGCTACTGATCTATGGGGCAGTATTCCTAATATTGATGTCAGGATGTCTTCTCTGTATCCTTGCCTCTGGGGCTCCTCAATGCCTTTGCTTCTCTTCTACTCTTGTACAGATGTATCCACTGATTATGTATGTCATCAGATTTGCTCTGGCCTGACAGAGAAGGGACTGCTTTTCTTCCATTCAGGGGATGTCTTCCCATAATGATTGAACTCTTTCTCGCTCTCTCGCTCTCTCTCTCTCGCTCTCGCTCTCTCTCTCTCTCTCTCTCTCTCTCTCTCTCTCTCTACGTCCCTTCATGAATCTTCGTCCTTCATGAATCTTCTTCCTTCTATATCTCTGAGGAGCATGGCAACTGAAGAAGAGAGTTTCATTCTCAGGTAATACACCCAAGCTAACGGCTGCCATTCAGGATCCAGGAAGCCGTCAACCCTTAAGTCTTATGCAGTATACTGGTGGTCCTTCGCCTCGTGGTGTACATCCCAGTGTCTCCTTCATCTTCTTTTCCTATCCTCACCTCCTAATTTATGAATGAATGATTTCAACCTGAGCTTAATACCCTAATTTCTCCATGGACTATTATTGGCAGTCATCTGAGCCTTTCAGTAACCATGAGGGAAATTGGGGAAGCAGACGGTTGTGCATCCTGCCTTCTCAGTTGTTTTATGATGTCTCTGCGTTTCACCAGGTATCTATGTCCACCTTGAGGTCTCCCTCTTGCGTTTGCATGCCTTAGCATATCAGAGATTGCTCTCAAGCTCTTCATTTCAAGGTGGTCTTTCTCCTGGCCATGACTTCTGCTGGGAGACTCAAGGAGTTGGGGGTCTCTCCTCTGTTCTGCCTCCTATCTTGCTTCTGTCCCAGGGTTATCTCCTGCTTCCATCTTAATGAGAATGTGGTTTTTCCCACCATGCTAGAGGATAGAGACAGGTCCAGAGCGTTCTGTTCGTCCCCCAGACGTCTGCGGAATGGTGATTCTTGAGAGAAAGGCAGCCATCACATCTTCAAACTCGCTTCTGGTAACTTTTGGCTGAGGACATGCATGGACGAAATACTTAATTTCTATCATCGCCCCTTGGCTCACACTATCAGCATGGCCTCTGATTATAAGGCTCTTGAGTTCCTGAGGACATAGAGTTGAGATCCAACAGAGGGATTGCCTTCTCCTGGGCCTCTTTCCATGACGTCTAATGGAAGAACACTTGCAGCGCTGCCACTTGGGCTAAGCCGGTTGCATCTATCAAACACTACTGATTTTGTCTCCCCAGAGGCCTTTTAGCCTTTGGTTCTGCCATCTTGTGAGTACATCACTAAGGATTACCTTTGGCCCCCAATGAATAAATTCACCAGTGCATCCGTGGATTAGGTATTTTTCGTTCTTTCCTACTGTGCTCAGCCTAGTTTGGCGTATTTATTGCATAAAGAATCAGATTTTGAATAGAAGCCTCCACAAGGAAAGTTGAATAGCATTTAATCCTGACAACTTTGTTGCCTCTCTGGGAGGTGGCACCACCTCATTGCATAAGGACTGGGATGAGCGAAGCATAGGACCCGGTGTAAATTAAGATCACCACAAAATGATCTGGGCACATGCAAGTAAGGCCCTTGAGAGACTAATCGGAATGACCGCTGAAACAGCAAGTGCTACCTTGCCAGCGCCCGAATATTTTTCTGGAACTGTGCACTCGCACTCTACAAGTTCCCTATGTCAATCGAGAAAGATTAACAAACTAGCTTGCTGCACGCTTCCCTTTTGTTCTTGAGAGGTTATAGAGCAAACAAATAGGAAAGCAAATGTTCTAATTGTGTGCAATGTAACGTGCTGATTGATTAAATAATCTTCTGCATGCCTGCTGCTCAGTTTCTGCATAAAATGAACTTAAAACAGAAAGCAAAGAGCAGCTGATATCTGTGTCTGGGTTTATGGGGCAGGAGTTATGATTGCTTTTGTACATTAGCCTTGCATTATTAAAGCTAAATGTATTATTTAGCGCACCCTTGGGCACTGGCAGTAGGTTATTTCCCGTGGCAGGCTCCAGAAACTGCAAAGGCATCTATAAAATACAATGCATTGCTTCAGTTCTGGCCGCTCATTGGTATTCTCAGAGTCAGGATTCGCCAATCAAACGTATTTCAACCAAATGCAACTTTTGCTTTATACCGGGGGCAGTTTCTAGACAAAACGTACGTCCCAACTCACCCTCTGTTACCCCCGGACTCAGTTCACCTTCAGGAAAAGCCCCATGCCCTCCATACACATCAGTAGACTTACACCCCAAAACAAACCAAAATGTCTGCTTTCCGCCCCCATAACCCTTACCAATGTCGAACACGATATTTTGCATGTAACTTGTCTTTTTATAGTATTCGAAGGCTATAGTTAGCCTTCTTTAGTCTTCCATAGTATTCTTTTTAATCAGACTTCTAGATGAAGACTATTCAGCATGCTGAAAACTGTCCATTACTAACAGAATACTAAATAAATATGTGTTTCTAGCCTTTTAGTCTTCATTTAGTATTGAATACTACATTACTACTATTGACCTCTGCTGAGAAGATATGACATGATAGGTTTTTTATAACGCGATTAATACCCAGAGGATTCTAAGCACTGACCCAGGATCGAACCTCGAACACGTCGCCCCTGAGCTACCCTCCCGAGACAAAAACAAAAGATTGAAAGAAGATCTTCCAATTTGATGAATGAAATGATTCACGGCAGAGTTTTATTTTGCCGCAATCCCATAGGAAAACGCTCTGAAGGGTATGCCACTAAACATGCAAAACATTAGACGGCCCTCATCCCCCCAATATCTTGCTTCCATACCACAGTGTACTACAATCCCTCACTAACATCAACATATCATGCAATTTAAATGTAAGTGTATTGACTTTTAGTTAAACATATTCTACAATATAACAAACAGGCACCTTCATTGCCTCATGTTTATGTTAATTGTCTCATGATATTATAGGTTTCTAAGCGCGGACCTGGGGATCGAACCTGTGTTGCTCTTGCTTCCAAGGCGAGCACGTTGCCTCTGAGCTATCCTCCCGAGACGCGCAGGCACTGCTCCTCATGCACACTGCACTAGAGCTGTGTGCTGCAAAAGCATCTATTGCAGCTGTGCAAACAACCATTGTGCTCAATTGGAAGTGTATCAGAAGCTAAGAATCTTCAGCCTTTGAAGAAGACAGCGTTGTTTGTTTATCAGTTTTAATTAATGGAAACTCTGCCCGCAATCAGCTGCAGAAATCGGAAATGCAACCACGCTGACACAAAGGTCTTTCAAGGATGCAGGTATGCTAGGTTGGCTATACAGTGACTACAACAAACACACCGAAAGCCTTTCCAAATGCTCCAGGGTAAGGGTGGAAGAAAGGATGTCACTTTGTAGGAGATGCGAATGAGGTAGTTCCAAACCGTACGCTTGGGTTACATATTTGGTGCCAAAGAGCACCTTGAAGATACTTCAAAGCTCTATAGGGGAAGTAAAAAGAAGTATATAGATTATGGGTGTGACCGTCCAGTTGCCAAATGAAGTGAGTACGTCCTCACAATATAACCTTGTGCGCAAAATAGTGTACACTGGCATTTAATGACAACACCTGCCTTATGGTGATAATACCTGAGCATATGATGCCAGTACCTGAAAGCTAGGCATATGATGGCAATAGTGCCTAGCACATTGTTTGAGTTCCTACCATCTGATGGCAGAAGCTGGCAATTTGTGTGAATAGCTGGAAATGATAATAACCTGTGCATGTGATCGCAATACCAGGGAATTCGTGAGGGTACCTGGGGTTGTAATGTCAAAACCTAGCAACAAGTAAACAATGTTTACTAGACACAATGCAACACAGTTGTCTTTGTTAATGCTTGTTTTTACCGATGCACGTACAGGTTGTTCACATTAAGTAGCAGCCACACCGGAAATGTCACTTTCAGACCCTTAAACACAACCCTTGCCGACATCTATCCTTCATATATACTAATCCATTTCCATGCCATTTTAAGTTTTAGCTGTTAGGCGGTGCTTACGCACCGTCTAAGGCAAAAACTATTGATTTGGAGAGAGAACATATAGAAAGGGAAGGAATGTGAAGAGGGGCACACAGTGTGGCCGGTTGTTTAGTAAATGACCCGCCCATATACTGCCCATAAACATGCGGATCTTTATGGCTATTGCTACCCGCAGCCTGTCCCTTCCCACCAGACGTATCTTTGAGCCAGCCCAATCGAACCATAAGATTACATGCCGTGCTATACGGGGCATGCCAATGTTATTTCTAAACAGTCTTCTGAGAGTCAATGGTTTAATTGCTCATGTAAATGCATTACTGGTTGAATAAAAATGCCTTTACCATGTACACCTTTATAAGCAGTATGTGTGTATTTGCATATATACCTTGCAATGATTTTCTGTTAAAAACCAGCATTGGCAAAACCAGCAACCCATCCTGGGTATGGGCATGTGTCAGGCACTGCCATCGCCCAAGTACTCGCACCATTTTCCAGGTGTTGCTATTTTGTACGGTCAAGTAGAACCATCGTGTCAGCACCCAGTGCCTTGCAAATGCCCTTCCCACGCCAATACAAAAGCCATACCATAAGGAGCAAATATTGCTTTTCCCCCTACTTGCGGAAATATTTGTTTTTCTAGCTCCCACTGAATTGCATAGGGTGGAAGGTGTCCCCATGCCAATAGACATCCGTTTTCCAATCCTCTGCCATTACTTAATACACCAATGTATTGTGGGTGTCGTTGTTGGTTTTAATTGAATTACTGTACAAGGAAACAATGGTTTTGGAAATAAACTCCAGATTTGGAAAAGCACTGTCTCCATGTCTGTCCTGAGTCACTCATCTGAGGATCCTAAAACAACAAACATTAAGAAAATGTGCATAGTCACCTGCTACAAGATGATACAATAATACTAATATGATCCCAGGCCTTCGTTTGGCGCATTACTTCCAACGTTTACCCTGTCCCACAGTGCAATTGACTCCCATGTAGTGTCAGGCCCCTTTGTTTAAGGCAGAAACAGAAACAAAAGACCAATCTTTTCATTGTCCTTAACTTTCTCCTGCTTTCTTACAACTCTTCCTACCTCCAGGTCCCTTCTTACTCTGACTCGGCCCATCTCTTATTCGGTATTGGTGGCATTCATTTCCTTTCTCAGCTCAAAGTCCTCCATTCTGGCAGGCCAGTGCATCTATGACGTCATTGTCACACTTTGACCAAGATGGCTGAACAATGGTGTGGATGTTTCTAAGTTTTGGGAGGTTTGCACCATCTAAAAATGCTGCGCATGCCTATTTTAAGACTTTGCCTCTGAGAAGGAGTTGGGGGGTAGATATATATAGGCAGGGTGGGCTTTTGCCTTCTGCCTTCCCCTTCTGTTGCTGCTCCCTGTTTATGGTTGCAAAAACAGAAAACATGATCTGCGCAGGTGCCAAATTCAGCTGGCTGTTGCTGCAGCACCCCTCATTCACCTACACCAGGGATCTTCACCCATGGTCATTATAAACGTCACCGACTCTGGGCCTGTTCATACTAAAAACCCTGGGGGACTTTTTTACAATTAATCATAAACTGCAAAAAAACAGACCTCAACAGGGACGGGTGTTTTAGCTGCGTTGCATTCTGGAACTTGTAGGTCTATACCTGTAAAGGAAACGTGAAGAGAAAAAAATAAAGCCCAAAATGCGAAGTTCTCTCTGACGAAAGCCACCCTCGTGGCATGGGACAAGTTAGCAACCATGTGCACATCACTGAAATTAATGTTTATTCTGTGACCACGTATATGATAATATATGTAAATGCAATTGTGAATTAGTGAAACTTGACACTTGTTACACTTTTTTATTCGCAGTCAGAAAACATACTGTATCCTGTAACTGCAGCTGGGCAATCAATGGGAATGCTGCAGTTCCGCGTTTATTGGCGTATCTTAATCAGTATTCTTTTGAGTGCCCGCGCCACGCGCACTGTGCAATGTAATCAGCTGAGGACTGTGGCAGATTTAAATCTGTAATAAAAGCCTTCGGGAAATTAACAAGACAAAGCATTAACCACAGACTAAACATTAACATTTATTTGCATTTTTATTATACCTATTGAAATGTTGAGAGCCCATGGATTCTGCTATTAAAAAGTTTATGTTCTGTAGTGCCTAATTCCAGTGTATATTTTAGTTTTGCCTGTTTTTTTCTTTTGCTTAATTAAACCAAACCTTGCAACAACACATAAAACAGACAGAGGATGACTGTGACGACTTCTGCGCCATTTCTGCTTACAAAGAACGAGGTGATGCCGTGTCCAATGGCCAGATTCGAGCGTGCCAATTCATTTTCAATGCTGAGGTTTATTTTGAGGAAATGCTTGTTTTCATGCCCTTTCCCGAACTCCATGACAGGTCGACCCTCCGCTGGATACACGTGACGTGGGCCTTGCACAAGGTCCCATAAAATAAGACAGATACCTTTATTCAGGGCCGGCCTTAGAGCAGGGTCAACCTGGCGATGGTCCAGGGCGCCATTTGCTCCTGCCAGGCCAGGTTGGGGTCTTTCTTGGGCTTCTCCGAGCTGGCATGGTGAGAGAAGGTAAAAATGAACTCTAAGGCCGGCCCTGGCTTTATTTTTCAGAGTATTTTCTTTTTTTTATGATGTTCATGTGGAGCAGCGTTTGTAAGATATTGAAAACTTAAATCAGCACCCGGCGGCATTGCTAGCAGAAGAATGGTATACTTCTCAAACTATCTATCTTGAGGACAACAGTGCTAAAACAGCCCTGCATACATTTATTTGTCTTTGTTTTTAGAGGTCAAAGGTCAGAGTGAGATTCTTTGTATCCTTTCTGTCTTGGAAGTGTGAGGAATCTGGTATTGAAACCTAATAAACAGCTACAACCTTTTAAAAAACGATTATGCTGTATGTCCTGAGTGTGTCCTGTGGACTGGGGGGGGGGGCGTTACGAGGGGGGAACGACGGAAAGAAAAGCTCCAGTATAAGGCTGCATGCACATGTGCAGTGTGTTTACGCCTGGTGGCATACAGAGAGCCGGAGTGGCAGTACAGGCAGGGGAAAGGTAAGTAACTGGAGATGGGGAACGGAAAGGGGGAGGGGGTAGCACAGAGGAAAGGTGAAGTGTGGGTGGACCCTGTAATACGGAGAAGGGCCTGTTTTTCACTAAAGGTGTTAATTTCGTCTGTAAAATTTTAGTGTGTTAAGTAAAACAGACCTACCCCATCAAGGGGGACAGGAGGGGGATGGGGGACTTCGGGGGAGGATTAAAGAAGAGTTAATACACGTACGCTGGCGCCATGTATTCTTCTCTTCACTTTGTGTTTCCTCACTTGAGGGAAACATTATAACTGGCGACGACAATGGGATTGCAGCACGTCTTCTTAAAAAAAAAAAAGTATACCCTGATTAAACAATCATAATCATCCAACCGGATCCCAGAGATGTGATTCTGTGCCTCCAGTTCCAGATGCTGATGAAGCAGGAAGTGTATGCTGGGCTCTGCACTCTGCATGCTGATGAGGCGCTAGCGTGTCTGCCCTGTAAATAAAGACACCACGTGACTAGAACAAGGCGTTCTTCGGCGCACAGACTTCCCGAGCAGAATCGCTGGAAGCCGCCTCTCTACACGGAAGGCCTGACTGAGCGGCGAGCGTCGTGTAACTACGCACTTCACTGGCACTGGACAACAATACACATGTACCACGTGCAATCACTTCCTAAAACAGAAACTCGTTCATAAAAGATAAAATAACGGTCAATCAGGGGTGAAACCCGACTCACTCAACTACCTCTAAATGAATAACAAGTCTACCTCATCATCACAGACAGTGTTGTACATGTCTGATGAGGAACAGCCTGGAACCGAACAGCCTAGTTCAGCTGCATTTTGACACCCATTAACATTCGCTATGTCTAACCACCAAGCACTAGGTCCCATGTGCTAAAGGATAAGGAGTTTGAAAATTACTTGGATGCTCCAATGAAAACTCCTTAGACAAATTTGCTAGACGTCTTTTATTCAACCCCATAGGTGATGAAGTGGATGCGGGGAAGAGGGAAGGAGAAGAGTGCCAGGGCGGAGCGGAAGGGTGAAGTGCAGTTAACTCACAAGTGCCGGCAGCGGGTGGCTCATAAAGTGCAGAAAGAAGGGACTGTAGGGTTGCAGATACAGACCATTAAGTGCTGGGGACAGGGGCGTTGATGGGGGGGGGGCTAAGGGGGCTATAGCCCCTGATCTTTTGGTTGTAGCCCGGATAGAATCTCAGGAGCTACAGCCAAAAGACTAGCTAGCCCCTAGTCCCAACAGTTCCGACATCAGCGTAGCCCCGGGTCTTTTCCAGACCTAGCAACTCCCCTGGCCGGGGAGCTGGGAGGCAGTGCAAGGTCAACTGGAAATGCAGGAGCCTGGGCCCGAGTGCAGAGGGTGACCAGGTGACCAGTGCGCGGAACAGTCAAGTTCATCAGCAAGGGAGAGGAAGGGAGAAAGCGGAAGCGAAAAGGAAGGTCTTCAGTTGCTTCCAAAACCGGAGGTGGTTCTGCTCAAGTTTGAGTGAGGCAGGGAAGCTGTTCCAGAGGGAGGCCCCAGCTGAGGAGATAGATCAGGCCCCAACTCTCTGCTTGGAGAAGCGTCTGACCCTCAGAGAGTTGGAGGTGAATGAGCAGAGAGTTCGAGAAGGAAGATGTTTTGGATGAGCATGTTGGAGGTAGAATGGTCCCAGGCCCCAGACAGCCTTGTGGACGATGCAGAGGGTTTTGAACTTTATCCTTGCATCCACGTGGAGCCAGTGAAGACATTTCAGAGCTGGAGAGATACGATCCCTGGCTTGATGCCAAGGACAAGTCTTGCAGTCCTGTTCTGGATAAGTTGTAAAGGTCGAGGAGTAGAGGCAGGAAGATTTAGAAAGAGGCTGTTGCAATAGTGCAGCCTAGAGAGGACCAGAGCTCTGGAGAGAGTGAGTTCTGGGGGAAAGTGAGAAAAGGAAGAATACCTCTGAGGAGGTGCAGCTGAAAGTTTGACTTCTTAGAGACATCAGAGATGTGAGGAGAGAAGGAGAGGGTGGAGTCGAAGATGACACCAAGGTTCTTATCCTCACAGGTAGGAGCGGGAAGGGGACACAGAGTGGGCAGCCAGAGAGAGAGAGGAAAGGAGGGAGCGGGTGTCCCAATGAGGAGAATCTCAGTCTTACTGGCATTAATGCAGAAATCATTGGTGGCACACCATTCCTGAATTGCAGCCAAGTAGTCTGGTGTGAGAGAAGAAGCAGAGGTGGCTAAGGAGATCCTGAAATAGAGCTGAGTGTCATCCATTTAACATTGAACACTGGAGCAGAAAATAGCGATCCAGTGGGCAAGAGGTGCCAGGTAGTGGTTGAAGAGTCAGGGAGAGAGGTTAGACCCCTGGGGAACACCACAAGTAGAGAGAGATAGAAGAGAGGAAAGACTCCAGTTGGAACTGAGAGAGTCAGTCAGTGAGAAAGGAGATCAACCAGGCCAGGGCCTGATCAGTAATACCAAGGTTGTCACTGAGGTGATTGAGCAGAATGGCATGGTTGACTGTGTCAAAAGCAGAGGATAGATCGCAGGGAATGTGGACAGAAGGGAGATAAGAGTCAATATTGGAGAGCAAATCTTCATGGGTGTTCAGGAGAGCAGTTTCCATGCTTCTGGCAGGTCTGAAGCCAGACTGGTGGTCATGGAGGCATCCAACAGATTCAGTATGCAGATTAAGCTGGGAAATGGCCAGCTTATCCAAGAGTTTGCCCAGGGAAGGAGTGATAGAGATCAGGCGATAGTTAGCCAGAGAGGAAGGATTAATCAGGGCTTCTTTAGAAGGGGGTGCACAAGCGAGTGATTAAGGTGGCAGGGGAAAGTTCCAGTGGCAAAGAAGTGATTGCAGAATTCAATATGCTGGCTAAGGCCAGTGGACATTTCAATTGAAAAGATCGGGAGATTCAAATTTTGCAGAACTCTTCTGTATTCCATCTGAAATTATACATTTCTATGAACATACACTAATTTCTGAAGTTATTATACCATTATTTATAGTGCTTGTAAATTGTATAGTAAATTCAAAAAAGGTGAGGTAAAGTACATCTGAAGAAGAATGAGTTGTAGGTTTCGAAAATGCAGTAAAAAGTGTTTCACCATCACTGGATGTTATCAATAGACATATTGAGGCGCTTGTAACTGTTGTTTTGAGAGATTTCATATCTGATGTTATCACTGAGGTCATAAGCAATGTCATAACTGCATTCTAGTAATCAGTAGTACATTGTTAACCTTACGCCCACCCTACTCTCTAAAATGAATGGTCACACTCTACTCTACATGAGTGTTTCTCAATTGTAAAATAGTCAAATGTCATATTCACTAGGGTAAACTCTTGTTTTGATTTTTCACATTGTGGCCATTGTACTGACCTCTCTACTTAGATGGGTGGTCAAAAACTCAGCCACCCTGGGGGCTCTTCTTGACACCTCTTTAGTTTCTTCAGAGGTTACTAGTTTTGTATACCCTGTGGAAGGTGCAGGGAATGATTCATTAATGTCAGGCTTCATCCCTTTCCTGTGTCACGCTCACCTGATTCCCACGGAGGCGCAGGTCTGGCTTCGAGTGCTGATGCTTTTTCTATGGTGAAGCGCAGGACTCTGAAGATGGACAGGAAGGGGCCCCTCTACTCTGGCTTCTCTGGCTCGCAGGAATATTCCCCTGTGCGTGAAAAGGGAGTATTACCTACTGACGGAATAATGCTAAAGCCTCCCACTCCCTTCCAACCCTCCACGATACCCTTCCACGATTCCCCGTGAAGTCTCACCTTAGGGTCTGGAAGGATGAGTTCTCCATCCTGCTTCTGATGCAGGGGCGCGTTGAAACCCAGTTACTTCACTGGATTGAGGTTTGATGGGAGTTCAAAATAAGCTTGACTATTCAGGTAAGGCGCTGTAAGAGTTCTGTTGCAAGTCCAAAAGTTCAAGCTTAATAATAATGTTCATTGTCTTATTGCAGTAAGCGCTAATGCTTATGTCTTTTTCCCCTTAGGGGCCGGGGTTCGGAATGCCGGAAATATGGCTCCGACCCGAAGTGAAACGTGCAGTTCCAGTAAATGACAGGTAAGTTCTGGATGAGCGTTCAGGTAATGTCTTTGCATTCGCTCATTCAATGTCTTTGTCTTTTTTCCCCATAGGGGCCGGGGTCCGGAATGCCGGAAATATGGCACCGACCCGAAGTGAAACGTGCAGTTCCAGTAAATGACAGGTAAGTTCTGGATGAGCGTTCAGGTAATGTCTTTGCATTCGCTCATTCAATGTCTTTGTCTTTTTTCCCCATAGGGGCCGGGGTCCGGAATGCCCAGAAGCGGCAGGACCCGAAATGAAATGGGAATGACCCAACAGGTAAGTTGTAGAAGGAAACTGAGCTTTCCTATTCCCTTCCTTCTCTCACCTTGTTTTCTTGTCTTTTTCTCTCTAGGCTCTGGGAAGTGGGTGCGGATCCGGAGGATCGCTGCTGAAGATGGAAGCGCCCAGGAAAGGTGAGTGAAATGCAGCGCTGCAGCGATCAAAGCGAAATGCTTTTAAAATGATGTCTTCCCTTTCAGGATCGCCGGTGTGATGTCTCCGTGATGCAGCTTTAGCAGGTAAGATCTTCTTTCTCTCCAATGCTCTCTTATCTCCCTTTGCAGGTGACCCAGGATGCTGACAGGCGTGGCTGAAGTCCAGATGAAGGAGCTGACACGGTGAGCGTCCAGCTGCAAGGAGCAGAACAACGCGAAGCGTGAGTTGCTGATCAGGCGTGGTTTAAATAGCTTTGGAAGAAGTTCCAGGTATGTATCCTTCCACCGATCAGGTATGTATCCTTCCCCAACCACACCCAGGCGGAAAGTAGTCCCACAGGTAAAGTAGTTCCATTCAGGCCTCAAGAGGGCCTGGATGTAGCAGCATGGTCTGCCTCAGGTAAGTGCACATTAAAACACTTGAACACATGTCTTGCTTTATGAGCCTGGCGCCTGAGGCGCCAGGACAGGGGTCCAACATGAGCCTGGCGCCTAAGGCGCCAGGACTGTGTCCAAAGGTCCCCAGCTTGGGCCCGCTGGCACTTCCCTGGGGGGAATGATGCCTGCCTCTGGGGTTGCTGGGTCGGACCTGGCTCCTTGGAGATAGGCATCATGACAGTACCCCCCTCAAGGCCCCTCCCAAGGTTGTTCCCTCCGGGAGTTTTGGCTTGTTCGGAAATCTCCAGTGGAACCTTTGTATTAATCGAGGTGCGTGAACATGGTTACTAGGCTCCCACGATCTCTCCTGAGTTCCATATCCCTTCCAGTCAACAAGATAGAAGAGTTTCGACCTTAACACCTTGGAGTCTAAAATGTCTTTAACTTCGAATTCCAATTCCCCTTCAATTTGAACTGGGTCTGGAGGCTTGGACAGTCGGGTCCCTGGTTGTACTGGCTTCAAAAGTGATGCATGAAAAACTGGATGAATACGCATGTTGGACGGTAAATCCAGTTTAAAGGCCACGGGATTGATTATAGCCTTGATGGGATAAGGTCCTATGAATCTGGGATTGAAGGTTCGCGGGCCCTTGAGGGGTAAATGTTTTGTTGCTAGCCATACCTGGTCTCCTACTTGGTAAGGAGGAGTTTTACTTCGGTGCAAATCAGCGTTTTCTTTATACTTTTTCTTGGCTTGCTGTAAATGAGTTGCAGCTTCTTTGAAGGCTCGGGTTATTGTGGAATGCAAATGATTAACTGCGGGCATTTCCAGGGTCAGAGGTGGATCTAGGTCAGAGGTCCGAGGATGGTGACCATACAAAGTATAAAAAGGAGTTTGTCCGGTTCCAGAATGCACTGAATTGTTGTATGCATATTCTGCGATCCAAAGGATGTCTTTCCAATTTAACTCGGATTGGTGTAACATGCACCGAAGATATTGCTCGAGAGTCTGATTGGTTCTCTCAGTTTGTCCGTCGGTCTGGGGGTGGTGGCTGGTGGATAACCGCACATCTATTTGTGCTAGTTGGCAACACTTCTTCCAAAAATGGGAGATAAATTGACTTCCACGATCCGAGACTAATATGGAAGGGAAACCATGCATGCGAACTATATTCTCCAGAAATTCCTTGGCCAAGGTGGAAGCTGAAGGCAAACCTTTTAAAGGGATAAAGTGGGCCATTTTGGAGAATAGATCCACAATTACAAGGATAGTGTTGTAACCAGCAAAAGGAGGCAGGTCAGTTATAAAGTCCATTGACAAGGTGTGCCATGGTGCCGGTGGAATATCCAAGGGTTGAAGTAGGCCGGCTGGCCTTTTCTTTTGACCCTTGTTTTGGGCGCAAATTCCGCAAGACAAAACAAAAGACTTTATGTCTTTTCTCCAAGAAGGCCACCAGAAGTGGCGTTTGATTTGTTCCTCCGTTTTAGCGATACCAGGGTGTCCTTCCATTAATGATTCATGATGATGGGCAATAACCAGTTCTTGCAATTCTTTACTTGGCAGAAACAACCACTCCTGGAAGTAGGGTAAATCATCCTTAACGGTGTAATGAGGACCCTTTTGACTCCATTCCAGTAAGGTTGAAGAGTCTAGAAGCTGTTTTACTTGCGTTTGGATGTCCTCAATAGTTTGCAATGAAGTTAAGCCTAAGATTCTTAGCTCAGGTATGATTGGCACAGGTTCTAAACTCGAATTAGGTTCTTCCATGCCAATCCGGGATAAGGCGTCCGCTTTACCATTCTTGCAGCCAGGGCGATAGGTAATTACAAAATCAAATTCCGCAAAGAATAGAGCCCATCGGAGTTGTCGTGAAGATTGAGCTTTGGCCATCTTTAAATACTGTAAATTTCTGTGGTCCGTAATTACGGTGATGGTGTGTCTTGCCCCGAGAAGGTAGTGACGCCAAGCCTTGAAAGCAGATTTAATAGCCAGTAACTCTTTGTCGGTAATTGCGTAGTTGATTTCAGGAGGAGAAAATTTCCTGGACCAAAAGGCCACAGGGTGTAGTTGGTTAGTTTCTGGGTCTCTTTGCGACAGGACAGCTCCCATGGCCGAACTGGATGCGTCAGTTTCCACAATGTAAGGGAGATCTGGGTGTGGGTGCTTCAATACAGGTGCAGAGGTGAATTTGGTGTTCAGGTCCTGAAAGGCTTGTTCGGCCTCAAGAGTCCATTCAAAGCGTTTGTTTTTCTTTAGGAGAGCTGTGATGGGTTGGACTGTTCGGGAAAATTCCGGGATGAATCTTCGATAGAAATTGGCGAAGCCGAGCATGCTCTGAACTCCCTTCACCGAGCTAGGAGATGGCCATTTGAGGATGGCGTCCACCTTTCGCGAGTCCATTCGGACTCCTTGAGGTGTTAAGATGAATCTGAGAAACTCAACTTCTGTGGTATGAGAAACGCATTTTTCGAGCTTTGCAAATAGTCTGTGCTGGCGCAATTTCTCAAGAACTGCCCTAACATGTTTTCTGTGATCGGATTCTGAAGAAGAGTACACCAGGATGTCATCAATATAAACAATGACACAGACATCGATAAGTTCCCGAAGAACATCATTCATAAAGTACTGAAAGGCGGCAGGTGCATTGCACAACCCGAAGGGCATCACCTGATATTCGAAGAGCCCAAATTTGGTGCGGAATGCAGTCTTCCATTCGTCGCCTTCTTTTATACGCACGTGGTGATAAGCTCCTCAGAGATCTAACTTGGTGTACACACAAGCGTCTTTCACCTGGTCGATAAGCTCAGGGATCAGGGGCAGAGGATAACGATTCTTAATCGTTATTTGATTTAGGGCGCGATAGTCTATACATGTTCTAAGGTCGCCCTCTTTTTTCGGCATGAAGAACAGAGCTGAGGAGACAGGAGACTTGGACGGGCGAATAAAACCATTGGCTAGGTACTGATCTAAATACTGACGCAAATGCAGGTTCCCAGGTTCCGTAAGAGCATAAATCCTACTACAAGGTAGTTGAGCATTGGGTACCAGATCGATTTGGCAATCATAAGACCGGTGGGGAGGTAACGTGTTAGCCTGTTCCTTCTGAAAAACGTCTTGGAATTCTTGGTATTCTGACGGTAGCTGTACAGGGGTGGAAGTTGCTGAGGCTAGACCCATAGCTGGATTTCTTGGATAACAAGTTGGTTCACAATCAGGAAAACTTATCTTCTTTGCTCGCCAGTCAATTCTGGGATTATGTGTTTCTAACCAAGGAATTCCAAGAATTACTTGAAATTGTGGGGCCTTGATCACATCAAACACGATTGCTTCCCGATGTCCATCCTGACCCACCAGTGTCACTTCAACAGTGGAATGCGTTACAGGCCCTGAGGCTATTTCGGTTCCATCTACTGTAGTAATGACATCTTGGGTTACTTTCGGGCAGAGAGGGAGCTTAATCCTGGAAGCCAATTCACTGTCTATGTTATTTCCAATAGCTCCACTGTCGATGTATGCTTTTATAGCATGCAACTGCTGAGGCTGTTTTGGGTCCACGAGCACCATTGGCATGACAAAATGCGAGGTCAAAGAGTTTGTTTTCAAGCTCGGCAAGCGGACCCCTACGCTTGTCGGGCTAGGTCGTTTCCCGAATCAGGTGTCAATAAATCGTTATCAGTGGCTCCAATCACCTTCTTAGGTGGTTTAAGTGGACAATTTCGAAGAAAGTGACCGGAAGTCCCGCAATAGAGACAAAGTTGCATTTGCCGCCTTCTCTCTCGTTCCTTCTGCGTTAATGGTCCTTTAACACTGCCGATTTGCATAGGTTCGGATACGTCGCTTCTCTTGGAGTTAGCGTGGGTTTTGATCGGTACTCGGGTTTCGTACTTGAACCGATCTGCTTTTCTATTTTGAAGTCTGTGATCAAGTTGAACCACCAAGTCTATGTAGTCTGCGCAGACCTGGGGTAGATTTACTATCTGAGCTGGAACATCCTTAAGCTCTCCGCGCAGGCCTCGATGAAACAATGTGATCCTTTTGTTTTCTGGCCATCCAGTTTCCACAACCAGTCTATTAAAGGTGGCAACGTAGGACAGGAGATCCTGATTACCTTGTCGTAAGGATAGCAGTTCGTTGTCAAGGGCCTGTCCTTGAGAGTGTCGAGCAAACAATCTTTCCATGCTGGCCTGGAAGCCCTGAAAATCCTGGAGAATGGGATCATCCTGATTTACCAATGGAATAGACCAATCGGCAGCACTGCCACTGAGGTAAGATAGTATAAAGGCTACCTTGGTCTGGTCGTTAGGGAAGGCCCCGGGTCTGCATAGAAAGTGTAAACGACATTGGTTCATAAAGACGGCATTTTCTTGGGATCCCCCACAAAACGTTCAGGCGGGGCCAAAGGCATGTGTCCAGGTAGACTGATTTGTACCGGGTTATTCAAACCCATTGATGTGGAAGCACCTCCGGCATTAGGCAAAGGAGTGTGCCCTGCCTGGGCCTGCAATAACCTTTTGGCCAGGTAATCTGTTCTTTCCTTGGATAGGATCAATTCTCTTTTGAGAGCGTTAGTCTCCTGGCGGGCTGAGTGCACTTCTGCCCGTAATTCCCCCAAAAGCTCAGCCAGCTGGTCAGTCTCGGAAGTCTCCATAGCGCCCGGGTGGGAAATTGTGGGTAGGCTTCGCGTTCTGTCACGCTCACCTGATTCCCACGGAGGCGCAGGTCTGGCTTCGAGTGCTGATGCTTCTTCTATGGTGAAGCGCAGGACTCTGAAGATGGACAGGAAGGGGCCCATCTTCTCTGGCTCGCGGGAATATTCCCCTGTGCGTGAAAAGGGAGTATTACCTACTGACGGAATAATGCTCAAGCCTCCCACTCCCTTCCAACCCTCCACGATACCCTTCCACGATTCCCTGTGAAGTCTCACCTTAGGGTCTGGAAGGATGAGTTCTCCATCCTGCTTCTGATGCAGGGGCGCGTTGAAACCCAGTTACTTCACTGGATTGAGGTTTGATGGGAGTTCAAAATAAGCTTGACTATTCAGGTAAGGCGCTGTAAGAGTTCTGTTGCAAGTCCAAAAGTTCAAGCTTAATAATAATGTTCATTGTCTTATTGCAGCAAGCGCTAATGCTTATGTCTTTTTCCCCTTAGGGGCCGGGGTTCGGAATGCCGGAAATATGGCGCCGACCCGAAGTGAAACGTGCAGTTCCAGTAAATGACAGGTAAGTTCTGGATGAGCGTTCAGGTAATGTCTTTGCATTCGCTCATTCAATGTCTTTGTCTTTTTTCCCCATAGGGGCCGGGGTCCGGAATGCCCAGAAGTGGCAGGACCCGAAATGAAATGGGAATGACCCAACAGGTAAGTTGTAGAAGGAAACTGAGCTTTCCTATTCCCTTCCTTCTCTCACCTTGTTTTCTTGTCTTTTTCTCTCTAGGCTCTGGGAAGTGGGTGCGGATCCGAATGATCGCTGCTGAAGATGGAGGCGCCCAGGAAAGGTGAGTGAAATGCAGCGCTGCAGCGATCGAAGCGAAATGCTTTTAAAATGATGTCTTCCCTTTCAGGATCGCCGGTGTGATGTCTCCGTGATGCAGCTTTAGCAGGTAAGATCTTCTTTCTCTCCAATGCTCTCTTATCTCCCTTTGCAGGTGACCCAGGATGCTGACAGGCGTGGCTGAAGTCCAGATGCAGGAGCTGACACGGTGAGCGTCCAGCTGCAAGGAGCAGAACAACGCGAAGCGTGAGTTGCTGATCGGGCATGGTTTAAATAGCTTTAAAAGAAGTTCCAGGTATGTATCCTTCCACCGAGCAGGTATGTATCCTTCCCCGACCACACCCAGGCGGAAAGTAGTCCCACAGGTAAAGTAGTTCCATTCAGGCCTCAAGAGGGCCTGGATGTAGCAGCATGGTCTGCCTCAGGTAAGTGCACATTAAAACACTTGAACACATGTCTTGCTTTATGAGCCTGGCGCCTAAGGCGCCAGGACAGGGGTCCAACATGAGCCTGGCGCCTAAGGCGCCAGGACTGTGTCCAAAGGGCCCCAGCTTGGGCCCGCTGGCACTTCCCTGGGGGGAATGATGCCTGCCTCTGGGGTTGCTGGGTCGGACCTGGCTCCTTGGAGGTAGGCATCATGACATCCTGTCCCTATGTTGTATGTGCATTTTATTGTATTTATATAGCGCTTTACACTACAACGTTTAACAATCAAAACCGGTGATACAAAAATTAGTAAATAAATAAATAACAATCACGTGTAGAGGACATGGCCCTTGAGATGGGAGCTGGAGAGAGGGAGACAAGACACGGAGCAAATAAGGAGAGAAAGGGCATTCCAGTGCTTTGGTGATGAGACATAGGTCGGGTCCGGCAAAGGATTGGGGGAATTCAGACTCCCATTAGACAGGGTGTGGGGAATAGAATGAGATGAGTGACAAAAGGTACAATGGAGCCTTATAGACGACAATAAAAGGCTAGCTAGAGCAGAGAGAGCAAAGCAGGAGAAATAGACTCACATGGAAATAAGCGAAAAAGGAGACAAGAGTTATAGATTGAGCAGAGAGGAGCTAATTGATATACTGGATGACAGAGAAGGAGACTAAAGCAGTAGAACAGTTGTGAATAAAACAAAGTAAGAGACAAGTGTCTTTGTGGCATGAAATGTGACAAACTAAAAAGCCTTTGGTATATTAAAACATTGAAAGCAACAAGAAACTGCAAGAGTAGAAATGTGACAGGAAAAGGGAAGGGAAAAGCCAAAGATTATGCCCAGGTTATGAGTGAATGAGGATATCGTAACAGCAGATGTGAGAAAGGAATCAGAGGAGGTGGTAGGGGAGGGGGAATGGTTGAGGCAGGAAAGAAGAGAACATCAGTTTTATAGGGATTAAGATGCAGATAGTGACCAAACATCAATGATTGGATTGCAAGCAGACATGCCAAGATGGTAGATTGAAAAGAGTCAGAAAAACAAGTGAATGAGAGAAAGATCTGATAGACATACGAGTATAGGTTTTGCGAAAGCCCAAAGGAAGAGATAATAGATGTTAGAGGAATTTTGTAAAGGGAAAAAAGCAAAGGGTCCAGTAATAACCCTTGAGGCACACCATAGGAGAGACGGTAGACAGAAGAAGAATGGGGCATCCAAGATACATAGAAGGTGTGACTAGAATGATACGAACGAAACCAATCCAAAGCAGATCCCCAAAAAACAGTATGATAAAGAGAAGACAGCAAGATAGAGTGGTTGACTGTATTGAATGCATCTGACAAGTTCAAAAGAACAAAGAGAGAGGATAGTTTTGATTAGCGGCAGGTAGGAGTGAGTTCAATACTGCAAGAAATGTTGTTTCAGTGGAGTTACAGGGATGAGGGGGTTTCATGTTTCCACCAAATCAGTTTGAGTGCCTCTATCCGTACCCTGTGCATCAGCCCTGTGACTGACAGAGCCAGATGAACTTTCTTAAAATCCCGATTACAAGAGATTTCCAAAATGTCTGGAATGTTTTTGCCTATGAGACAGGAGAGAAACTTGAGGGTATTCTCACTCATAGTTAACCTGGGATCCTCTTCTCATGTGGCCAGGGAAAGGCCATTGCTCTTGTATCCCGACCCTGGGGATGGAGAAGCGAGGGAGGATCACCTGGGTGAGGGTCCTTGGGACATGGGAGTGGGGTACCCTTAGGAGAGACATGGTATCTCCCTTATCTTGCTGGGAATCAACCAGACCCTTCCCTGATGTTTATGGGGTACTGTAAAGTTGTTCCCCTCATTTCCCCACACATTACACTTGACAGTACTCAGACAAGGAAGTGGCAACTAATAGGAATGAACACTACACCATTTCATCACTTTAGTACTGGGACGAAGAAGAGGTGACTAAGAGTAATAAACACTACACCCTTTTACCACTTAAGTACTGGGACAAGGAAGATCCCTACAAGGAGTTATGAGGGTCAGTCATGTCCCTCTAATTATGGTCAGGGAAGCCTCATTAGAGATCCACACCTGCAGCCTGTCAAGGGGCTGCCTGTCTATAAAAGATACCAGTGGAGCTGAACAATGAGCAACAGGGAGGCCTGCATGGGAGAGACCAGCAGGGATCTGGCTACTGAGGAGGCAGCCGTGGTGGGACGGGATGAGGAGCCAGGATCCCAACAAACTTTCCAGAAGACTTGCAAAGCCTGTGGCCAGTGGACTCTGTATGTTTTACCAGTCTGGGAGTCTCTGTCACAGAGGAGTTGCAGCAGGAGCTGCGAGAGAGCACCAAGAAGAAAGGATGCCATCAGCATCCAGATAGAAACATTCGGCTAGCTGGCGTGCAGGGAGAGACAGCAGAGGGTGAAGGAGAAGCCAAGGGAACTGCCAGATGGAGACACCACAAGCTGGTGAGTGTCGGGGAGAACGCTTGCACACCGGGGTGCTACTGCGAATATAAATGAAATACCAAAGTGAATGGAACTTTAAAAGTAAGCAAAACTAATGCTTATTGAATGCTGAATTGAATGGAACTTTAAAATCAAACAAAAGATATACTTATTGAATATTAAACCCAATGACACGTTGAAATACCAAACTGAACGGAACTTTACAAATAAGCGTTATGAATGCCTATCGAATAATGAATTGAATGAAACCTAAAATTAAGCATCCAAAGGGTTAAATGGAATAAAAACCTTTATGGGCCAAGAAAATAAAGTGAACAACCCAAATGCCCAGCTTAAAAGAAATTACAGAAAAGGGCACAAGTTTGACAGAGAGCCATAAGAAGATGGGTGTTAGCAAAACACCCTTAAACTGAACTTTTATGAATGAATGCAGTGTGACAAGTAATGGCAGCGCTAAGGGGCTGGTAAGAATAAACCAGAAGATTGTGAATACACACATCACAGCAAAGATGCTGAGAGTTGGGGATCCTGGTTGCGTGACCTGTAATTGGTGAACCGTTTGGTCTAACAACTGCACCTAGAGCAGTGAGCCCTAAATGTTGAAAACCCAAAGACATTGTGATGATAAAGTTATGTCTTGGGGAAGGGAACGCTGAGACTTGAGGAGCTACATCTGTGTTCTTCAGAATGAAGCATTAAGACCTTTTGCTTTCTTTGAACTGTGGTACTTGGAACTTAGGGAAGGAACCCCCGGGATTGGTTTTGAACGGAATCATTTTGAACTCGAGAAAGGTAATCTTGAGACCTTAATGTGGAACTTTTTTATATTTGGGGAAGGAGAGCTGGGAGAAATCTGTGAGCTTGAAGAAGCTCAGAACTTTAAATTGAACAATATTTCTTTTAATTTTGACATGCCTACACATTGGTTAGCTTTAATTGTGAGGGCAGGTATAGGTTTTGGACAGAGACAGAGTTTTAAGTTGAACTCTTTGACTGAGACTTTCCTTAGTTTCATTCAGGTAGGGAAATCACACCTTAGCATAGGGCACGTTAGGCCGTCTACCATCCTGACATTTGATTTAATAAAGTATTTTACTTTGAACTTTAAGTCTGTTGTCTGTGTCTTACTTCATGATGCCTTCACAGTAACCCACGTGAGGTTGGTCCATTGTTGTGGTGCTATGAGCTAACAGATTATTCATATTTATTTACATTTGTGCTGCTGCCACCACCTGTGTTGCCGATTTATCCTCCTTTTTGAGAAACTTTCTGAAGTTGCCAGCAGATAGATCTGTTGGTGAAGTGCAAACATTATGTGCCATTATCAACAAAACCAATGGAGTAGCGGGTTTACCAACTTCAAGTGATCCAAAAAAGGATCAGACATGTGGCCTTGTTTTTTACCTTTAAAATCAAGGCAGAGGATGCAAAGTCAATCAACACTTCAAATAGTTTGCATGTCATTTAAAGAAAGGCTCAGAGCTTTTGCTTTAAAGATGTTTTTATATCTAATTTAATTAATGCAAGACTTTTTTTAATTTAGAAGTTATTACTGTTCCTTGGTGAGTGCAGCTTGGTTTTTGGTCTTAAATTGCTTTATTGTTTTAATCAGTTCACTTCAAAGTACTGGTAATTCCAGCGGGATACCGGCAAACTGACCTATGTTTTCCAACACCTGGTATCCTGGGTGGGGAGTACAGCAATCACTGTACTCCAAAAAGCCTTGCCACTCTTCCTACCTACATAACATAACACAATTTGCCATCTAGTAAATACTATTCCTATCACTGCTTTGTACCAACCTTTAGGTGGTTTCATCTTACTGGGGCCAGATTACAGAAACTCTGCACCGGTGTAAGTGCAAAGTATGCACGGTATTAGCACAAGCGAAAAGTTTGCCCTATTTCTAAAATTTCTAAAGTGATAAAAAAATACATTTCTAATGCATTTTTGCATCAGGGCACAGTTTGCAAACTTTGCCATGGTGCAAACATGTAGTGAAAATGCATCTTTTTTGCTCTATGACAATTTTTGACATGGTGCTTTTAATATGCCAAAGTGCACTTCTCGGGGTGAAATGGTTTTTTTAATGTGTCCCAGTGTTTTTAAAAATAGGGAAAACTTTGCCCCAGTGCTAATACCATGCAAAATGTGCACTTGCACCAGTGCAAAACGTTCTGTAATCTGGCCCCTGGTTTGTCCCATACTTGGGCGTTCTCCCTGTTTCCAGGTATCACAAATCTAGGTATTTTGCATTTACTGCTGTACCTCCAATTTAGAAATTCACCCTCTGTCCAGGTGACGTTTAGCCAAGTATCACAGTGAGGTAGAATTGTAGAATTGAAAAGATTAACCATGCAGCACACCTAGATATATTTTTGAAGTCTAACCATGTGTCACTTTTAGATAGAACTGTGAAGATTAACAATGCAGCACACTTAGATAGAATTGTGATATTTAGCCATGCATCAGACTTAGCTAGAATTGTGAAGATTAACCATGTGTCTCACTTAGACACTTAGCGTGAATTGTGAAGATTATGTATGCATCAAACTTAGATAGAATTGTGAAATTTAGCCATGCATCACACTTAGAGAGAATTATGAAGTTTAGCCATGCATCACACCTAGAGTAATATGTGAAGATTAACCATGGATCACACCTAGATAGAATTGAGAAGATTAACCATGCATATCACTAGACAGAATTGTGGAGAATTGTCATGTATCACAACAGATGGACTGTGTAGATTAGCCACATAGAAGAACTTAGTGATTAGCCAAAGCACTAACCACCTGCTTCTACTTCCCAAAACACACCACCCAAACACTATAAACGCCCACTGGGCTAGCCAACCTATACTTTAACACACACTCAACACAAGTAACACACACTTGCAACAAGCAAACCTGGACACTGGACCTTACCCGTACGGACACAACAAGGCAGTGTGCACAACCTTAAACACCTGCCAATCACATAAAACACAAAGACATGCCACAACATAACAGTCACATAGAAACATCCCTGGCATTGGACGTTACCCGTACGGATACAACTAGCCAGTGCGCACAACTGAATATACCAGTATTCTACACATAAAATCCACAGACACATCCCAACACAACTGTCACACAGAAAACATCCCAGACATTGGACCTTACCCGTACAGATACAACAAGCCAGTGCATGCAGCCTACCATCGGCAAGCCAACACACAGAGACACCAGTTTCTCCTTGTTCTTGACCTATCCTATCGTTCTTCCCTCACTAACTAACCCCATCCTCTTTCTTCCAGAGCGACATGAGTGCCTTGAGACTGCCCTTGGTTGGTATTGGTGTGTGGTATAAATAAACATAACATAGCATAACAAAACATATTACAGGTGACGGAAAAGGTGGTCAATCCCCATTCCATGGAGTCCCATAGGACTTTATGGAGGAGATTGCTGGTATTTCCAGCACTGTCAATACCGGTGCCAGAAATACCGGCTGTCTTTTGCTGGTGGGGGCCTGATTTACCGCAAGCTCTTGGCTGGAGGTAAATCAGTAAACCCCTACTGGGAAACATATAGTTTGCGAGTCCAGGAAAATTGCTGATCACATTTACTGGAGATTTTCCTAGACCGGCAAACTTATAATGATCCCTTTTATTTGTTGACAACAGCCATGGCTTCCTGGATTATTGAAATTGTAACAAAAGTCAAATGGTGATTAAAAATGCTTTATTCACCTGCTTATCTCTTCGACTATTGCCTATTAGCCTTTATGCAGACTGGATTTGTTGTGATAGGCTGGAATCAGAGAAGAGGTGAAAGCAATTGTTGTAACGTTTGTGCCTGCTTGATTTCAAAGACTGTAGATGAGCATGTATGCCACAGCTTGCATGCTAAACCAGAAAATAACTAATCTATGATCTTTTTTTGTATCATGGTATTCCACTGTTCATGTTCTGCATTTAGATTGCTTTACTAAATGTGGACCCTTTTGATAATAAAGTAATACAGATGTTTGGAGAGGTGGACTTAAGTCGCAAGAAAGCTGCCTGGCTGGTCATCTTAAATTTGAAGACCACATAGAATGATCACCAGGTTGAATTTACTGCACTAAAAGCTCCCCATTACCTATGAATCTGTTAGGGAAACATTGTCTTGTGTGTCCTCATGTTTATTGCCCTCAGTTCTGCTTTATATTGTATTCACAATTAAGTAACAGTCTGTTCACTTTTAATTACAATTTTAATATTGTAGGACTATGTCATGGAGAAAGAGCCTCACCAGTTTGGCCTACATTATGCTTCCTTTAGAAATGTCTGGGTTCTTTCAGTGTGGTATGCTTACTTCACTGTAAGGTTCTTTTTACGTTAACATTCTGTGGAAATTATGACCCAAGGAAGCAACTGCTTCAATTTAAAATTCTGAAATACTGAGAACATTTCATTTTGGGAAATTATATTCTATTTCACCTAGTGTCGAAATGCCCAAATAACAAATGTGCCTCATTGATATAGTCACATTTGCAGTGGAGGAATATCCAACTCACTGGAGATTAACAAACCCTCACACAGAAATATTGAATGGTTAATGGTTATTGTAACTGTATAGTGTATATCAACTTTCAAAACAGCATATAACTTAACACAATAAAATATATTGAGTGCACTTCTGTGTGCACTTTAGGACACACTTTTAAATTTCAAGAACATCAAAAAACAATCTTGCTCTCACTTTGTTGTTTTTTTAGTGGTTTTAGTATTATTTGCATTATTAATTCAATGTTTCTATTGGGATTATTGTTACTGTTACTATTTTTGTCAATATTAATATGCATTTTTAATTACTATTCTCATCACCATAATAGGCATGATGAGTGAACATACAGTGATCAACTTGACATTTTTAGTAGTAGTTAACACACATTTCCTGAACATGTTTTAGACTGTTCGATCATTATCTAACTATTTGAAAGTAAACTTCAATACCTAAATTACACTGTGCCATAGGTTTTATGGAATACTAGATAGATACCAGAAGATGATACACGTATTTATTTATGGCACTATTTCTTCCTTGCTATTACATACTATGTTAAAAAACAGTTAAACAACAAAAAGTATTTGTAATAGTAATAGTACTACTTCTAAAGCATATACATTTTAGAGTTTTCTATACTAAGTAGAACTATCTGCCTGGGCGAAAAAGGTTCACCCCATTATATTTAAAAAGAAATACTGATAAGAAATTCAACTTTAAGAACCAATAGCGTTTTTATACAGAAGTGTAAGGAAAAATAGTTTAACAATCACTGATTTAAAAAAGTGTACATCCACAACTGGTACACATTGACACATTACACCTAATCTCTCCCGTTGTAATTGTTATGTTGGTGATATGTGCCTTAACATGAACATTTTGCCAAATAGTTGAAATCTTATTCAGGCTTAATCTTAAAAACCTGCACCTCATGTCTGTCCTTAGTAAGTCTGCACAGTATTTGTCTACCAATAAATGCAGAATTCTAAGACAGCTACCTATCACCAGGGACTTTTGTACAATAAGGTCGACTGGGCCGTTACCCAGGGTGGCACATTACAAACGGGGATGTCACATTTTTATTTGTAGTCAGTGTTTCAATCTTGAGGCAGCATATATTTATGTGAATTCAGTTTTTTTTTTCTTTTATAGACTTATTTCTCTGACTCAGGCTGTAGAAAAGGGCTTGCACAAGTACATGCGCCAGTGTACATTTTTCTTCCTCCTTACAGCCTTTGCTCATTTGCTCTGCTGACAGTCAAAGGTTATGTGCTGGCCACCAACATTATGCATGCCTAACCATCACTAGTTGAAATCCTAGCATGGCCTTCTCAGCCCTTCATCATTCTTGTGTCTATAAATGTGGAAGTACCATTAAGATAGTTAAAGATAACAGGTATTGTTTCAGTGCTAAGAAGCGAGAGGAATCTGACACAAAACACAATACCATGACCTAGCCAGTATGAGAGCAACAATGGCCCTCAGGCGAGTCATTCATTCTCTGGCCATTGTAGTTTAGAAGAGGCTGTTCTATACCTTTACAGTCGCAAAGTCTCTTGGCAATACATTCACATAACTATTTTTGGAGGCAATGTATAGGGGGGTGGTGGACTCATACAATATTACAAACTCAAAAGGAGGTCTGAAAGGGGTAGGGTATGGTGAATGGGTGGTATGTAGGGAAGGGAGCTCAGTAAGAGGTGGGCATACACTTCATAGAGGCTAGGGTATCAGGAAGTCTAAATACACCACTGCTTATCACTAAAAATAATGTAGCAGAGACATAAAAATACAACCTCAATATCAGCTGGACAAATTACTACAACTATTTATATGTAGACCGTGTTTTATCTGAAAATAGAGAAACACAGGTTTGCCAAAAATTATGACTAACCACTAATTATGTTTATATTTCTAGTTAGTATATATGTACAATTCGGCCACATTCACATAAGCAAACCCATATTTGCATTAGCAAGACACCAGTAAAGTGAAAAGTACTCAAACTCTTTTTTTGAACAATTTAATATTAATGGCAATTTCTTAAGGAGGTTGTATTTCAAATCAAAACTACATTTCAAATATTGTTTTCAGAAAAATAAAATAAGCATTCTTAACATGTCTAAGCAACCTAGGCTTGAATGAAACCAAAAGATTGTTACATACAAACCAGTTTTTTTCTTGTTGCATCCAACGTGTATAATGGCCACCGCAAATGCCTACACTTTTGTGGAATATGATTCCAACAGTTTGAAAAGCTTCTGGTGATCCAGAGACCTGTGAACTATGTGATCTATGCAAAAAGTTCAAACCTTCGTTATTGATCCTTAAACATCATTTTGGTATTGTTACAACATGAGGCTCAATGCTTTTGACACTACAAATGTCTTACTGTAGAATGGAAGTAAGTACCACAATGTCCAGACAGCATATCCTGGTAAGCATTGGTAACCAGGCCAAAAAAGTGCATACTACCTTTATGAAGTACCGAAAGATACACAATCCATTAATCAAGTTCTCGGGCTGGAGTTTGATGATGAAAACCTGAGCAAACATATAAAGACTCTTAAGACATTCCAAAATCTGTAGGAATGTGTTCATTTTCTAACACCTTAACAATTGACATTAGAAGGTCACGTGCATTTTGTTGAAAGGTTTAAAAAAATAAGCACATCCAGATGCAGCAGCAGTCAGCTGATGAAGTGATGATGCACAATGAACTTCATCTGGAGCTACCTTAACCAGTCCTTGGAGAGTGGTATGTCCTCCATGGAGAGTATTCTCTGCAACAGTGCTTATGGTTTCCATTAAGGCTGTGATCTGAAACTGCAAAGTCAGTGTTGAATTGCAATGGGCATTCAACACCTGTTTTGTTGCTAAAAGCCAATTAGGTTGATTTATGAACAGAGAGGTTAACATTTTATTTTTTGCTAATGCTTGATTTTCGGCATGGATAACTTCCTCCTTCCTCTTACAGTAACAGTACTTGTCCTTTGTCTTACATGGACGGGTAATACACCTAAGTGAGAAGAATATTGTGAACATATATGGTTATATTCTATAACACATTCTATATTGGCAGCAAGTTGAGACTCTGCAAATACTACTAAATGTAATCCTAACAAACTTCTTGCATGGGACAATGCCACATAAGAACTTCCTTTCTCAAAGTCAGAGGTCCAAAGTCCACCAGTACAATGTCTAGACTCAGGCCTTAAGATTTGGGCACTGTAATGACATAGGCAGCACACATGTAAAACAGATGTCTTTGGAAATACATGTCTTTAAAAAGCTGAAGGCGTGCAGAAGTACTCCATACCAACTGTGGGTAATTAATATGGTCAACATTCACGAGAATAAACTCAAATAAAGTACTGTGGCAGTAAGTCACAAAAGCAGCTACTCTTTCCATTGCCACGTTGACAAGTACAATAGCTAAATTCAAGATACATCTCAACAAAACTTTGCATTTGACACAATTTTAAATATATATTATTTTTCAACATCGTCTTTATTGAACGTTTTGTAACAGTTAGCAACATGACTTTATGAGGCATAGATTGAAACGGCTTTACATGCCACAATGATAACCCTTGCCCTCTGCCTCATTCTCCTAAAGTTCAACAAATAACTGCCTCCCAACCCAATCACCCCCACAACACCACCCATCCTGGTACCCTTGACCTCTATCAAACCCCCTTATTCGAACCGTTATTCCCTCAAACCTAAATTAAGCCATTAAGCATAAGTGCTCACTCTCCACTCTGGGACTCTTTATTCCCCTGTTTCCTTAGTGTTGCCGGCCCCTTTGGCTGGTTCTTGGTGCGTACCGATCTGTGCCTCTACTTTCATTCTCTCTCATCCCGCTCACCCCGCCCCTCCTCCGACCTCATGTATTTCTCGACAAACTCTCCCCACTCCATCTCCTTTGGGTCCGCCTTGCGGTGCAATCCAGTTGTTATCCGTTCCATCACACAGAGGTTCTTCGCAACATTTAGATGTGAGGGTATTTCCATTTTATGGCGAGACATGCTCTAGCTGCTAGTAGTAGGCCCAAAGCTATCCCTACAATTCTTCAGTATTCCCCTTCCCGCTCCTCCACTCCAAACAAGACTAACAGGGGAGACATGGCTCGGTTGATCTTCTCCACCTCTTTAATCCATACCGAGACTTCCTCTGAGTAAAACTGCACCCTCGGGCATCGCCACTACAAATGCCAATGGTCGGCCTTTGTTACACAATCCCGCCAACAAAGTGGGCTGGCGTCTTGGTACATTTTAGCAAGTCTAACTGGGTTCGAGTTGCCACCTATGTAGAAGCTTGATGCTGTGCTGTTTATATGGGCTTGATATCGAGGTCTGGTAAGCATTCCTACAGAGACGCTCCCATAGTGCCGTGTCTATAACCCACTCCAGGTCCCTTTCCCACCTTTCCCTCAGTTTCTCTGTTGACGCCCACCCCCGGCATCTATGAGGGCCTCATGTGTAGCTGAGATCAGTCCCTTCACCCCTGTCCTAGTGTTCAGAAGTCTTTCGAAGGGGGTCAGGTGCCCGTGTATTTGTTTGCTCCATGCCCTGTTGGTAAAGGCCCCTTCAGTTGTAGAAACAGGAAGACAGATAATTTCACTATACCCAGTGCCTCCTCCAACTCCTGTATCTCTATGAATTTGTCTCCTTTCGATAACTGGCCTACCCTCTCTAAGCCAGCCTCAAACAATGTCTGGAATCTTTCCGGGTTAGGATTTGCATCTCTGACTCCCGGGACACATAGTGTCCCAGCGGGGAAGGCCATGTTGTGACCCCCTCAATTAAACCCCTTTCCTCCAAATGTTCCAAGTGGTCCCCAGTATGGGATGTTCGCAAATCCTACGGGGGATTCTGTCTCTTGGTACCATAACCATTCTCCCACTGTGGCTGGCCGCAGGTGAAGGTTGTCCAGTGCAATCCATTGGAGGTCCCTCTAGGCCCTGAGACGTGCTATAAGAACCTTGAGTTAGGCTGCCTTGTAGTACCTTTTCACATCTGGCAGACCCACCCCACCTTTGCCCTTTGGGAGCACAAGTACCTTCCATGCTATCTTGCCCTTCTTCCCCTGCCATGACAATCTCGATAGGGAATGCTGCATCTCCCAGAATAATGAATCAGGGATGCCGATAAGGAGCATCTGAAATAGATACAAAGCCTCTGGAAGACAGCCATTTATATTGTGTTAAGGTGCTCCAACCATGATACTGTAAGCATACTCCATTTTGCCAGGTCCTGTTCAATCGTGGACTTCAGTGGAGTGAAACTGTAGTCAAAGAGCTCCCCCAGGTCTTCGGTAAGATTAATTCCCAGGTATCTTAACTTCCTGCCACTAACTTGCATTCCCAGGGGCTCAAATCTTTCCATGTCGCCCTCTCTGTCCCCGTCCAGAGGAAAGATAATAGATTTGGATTTATTTATCTTCAGTCCTCAAGCGCGCCATAGGATTCTATTTGGTAGACTGCCGCCGGTATGGAAATTAGAGGATTCATTATATGCAGCAACATGTCGTATGAGTATAGGGCGATTTTGTATCCTTCCCCACCAACACGTATTCCCTCCACTCTGTTGTCCTCCCTAATCCTCTGGGTGAGGGGCTCCAGGGAGAGCATGTACAAAGAAGGGGAGAGAGGACAGCCCTACTTGGTCCCCCTTCCCAGGTCGAACCATCGGGAGTATCCCCCATTTACCGCTTAACAGGCCCTTGGGGTGTACAGTGCCATTATACCCCAGAGGAAGCCACTCCCTACACTGTATTTGACAAGGACTGCTTCCAGAAATCCCCATTCTACCCGATCAAATGCTTTTTTGGCATCAACAGAGAGAAGGGCCAGATCACCCCACCATGGGCTTCATGCATAAGGTGGAAGGTCTTCATCAATGTATCCACACCCTGTCTGTCCTTAATATTCATATGGATCCAACTGTAACGCTCACCTGATTCTCGCAGAGGCGCCGGTCTTGACTGGGCGACTACCGTATCTTCAAAGGTGATGTGTAGCACCCGGTTGGCTCTTTGGGCTGGACCTCTGTGCACTGTATGCCTGACGTGTAGAGTAAGATGTCTGCAGATAGAAAATATGGGGTTAATGAACTGGGGTTATTGGGGTGTCCCTATCTCTTTCCTCTTCTCCTCTCCTGTAGACCCCCAAAGGTTAACGCTCTCACCTTAGGTAAGTGAATGCCGAGCTCTCCATCTGCCTCGGGGCAGGGTGCTGTAACCAGTTTCTTCACTGGATCGGTAGCGCAGGCCTCTTGACTTCAGAGGACTGCTGTCCGTCGTTTACTGCACGAACGGTAAGTTTCGAGTCATTCAAATGTCTTTAAAGTCTTTAGTAATGATGTCTCTTGTTTTGCAGGGTTCCGGCGATGGCGGATGACGGGCTGAAGTGAGTTGAAGATGGAGCCCGTGTGATGAATAGAAGCGCCTGGAAGCACGTAAGTAAGCGCTTGTTGCCTGCTTCACTATGCGCTCTAACTGTCTTTTTATTTTGCAGGTACGAGTTCGGAGCGGCTGCAGGGTGCCGGAATACCCACTTGATTAGATGTGGAAAGGAGTAATGGCACGTGAGTATTAAAGTTCCCCAATGTCTTTAAACGCACCTTGTTTTGTTTTTCAGATGCGGGATGCAGCGCCGAAGGCCTCCGGAGCGTGCGAAGAGTTGGTAAACTTTTGTCTTTCAGATGCCGGAATGCAGTGTGAAGACCTCCGGAGCGCACGAAGAGTAGGTAAGCCTTTGCCTTTCAGATGCCGGAATGCTAACCTGTTCTTTCTTGTCTTTATAGGTGTTGCTGAAGACTGGATTCAGGATGGTAAGCCTTTGCCTTTCAGATGCCGGAATGCTAACCTGTTCTTTCTTGTCTTTATAGGTGTTGCTGAAGACTGGATTCAGGATGGTAAGCCTTTTTCCTTAGGCCCAGGACCGGATGCAGAAGACACGATGAGCGTTCTGCTGCAGAGGTTGCAGAATAACGCAAAGCAAGATTCATCCACCGGGTGTGGTTTAAATAGCCTCCTGTAGTGCTTAGGTGTCTCCTTCCACAGCCACGCCTAAGTAAGAAAAGAGTTCCTGGTAAGAAAAGAGTTCCTGCCTTCCAGAAGAGTTCCAGTGTTCTGAATCTAGGGAGTGGCTCCAGCCCCACCCAACAGGAAAAGTAGTTCCAAACAGAAGAGGATCAGAGGCTCAACTGGCAGGCAAGTAAGCAGCATGGTCTGCTGAAGGTAAGTCCACCCAAGCATTATGAGCCCGGCGCTTCCAGCGCTGGGACTGGGCATATTTATGAGCCTGGTGCCACTGGCGCCAGGACTGGGTCCAAAAGGTCCCAATTGGGACTGGTTGGCACTCGGAACCTGGGTTATGGATCTGCTTCCAAGGGAGTTGGGAAAACCCTGACCTTTTGGAAGCAGAGATCATGACAGTACCCCCCCTCAAGGCCCCTCCCAAACCGGGCTTCTCCGGGGGTTTTGGCTTGTCAGGAAATGTTCGGTGAAATCTTTTGATTAGGCGAGGAGCGTGGACATATTCAGCAGGTTCCCAGGATCTCTCTTGGGGGCCGTAGCCTTTCCAGTCAATTAGGTAGAATAGTTTAGATTTGGAGATCTTGGAGTCCAGAATGCTTTTGACTTCAAACTCGAGTTCTCCATCAACTAGGATAGGTTTTGGAGATTTAGTTAGTCGGGTTTGAGGTTGCACGGGTTTTAATAGAGAGACGTGGAAGACCGGATGTATCTTCATGTGCGGGGGCAAGTCCAACTTGACAGCTACTGGGTTTACTATGGTAGTGATGGAATAGGGACCAAGGTATCTTGGGTTGAATGTGCGTGGCCCTTTTAGAGATAGATATTTGGTGGATAACCAGACTTGATCCCCTACTTGATAGTGAGGGGCTTCCTTCCGATGTTGATCTGCTCCTTTCTTGTATTGTTCTTTAGCCCTTTGAAGGTGAGAAACAGCTTCCTTAAAGGCTTGGGTGATTGTAGAATGCAGGTAGTCTACTGCTGGTGTTTCAAGATCTTGGAGGGGATCCAACTCCGAGGTTCGAGGGTGACTGCCGTACAAAAGAAAAAACGGGGTTTTCCCAGTTCCCGAATGGACAGAGTTATTGTAGGCATACTCGGCTATCCAAAGGATATCTTTCCAAGTTTTTTCAGTTTGTTGCAGCATGCAGCGTAAATACTGTTCCAGAGTTTGATTGGTCCTCTCGGTTTGTCCGTCGGTCTGAGGGTGGTGACTGGTCGATAGTCTCACATCAATTTGAGCCGACCGACAGCAACTTCGCCAAAAATGAGAAATAAATTGACTACCTCGATCCGAAATTAGAACCGAAGGAAAACCGTGCAGTCGGACGATGTTTTCGAGAAATTCTCGGGCCAGAGTTTCTGCTGTTGGCAAGCCTTTGAGCGGAATGAAATGCGCCATCTTGGAGAATAAGTCCACGATTACTAGAATCGTATTGTATCCGGAGCATGGAGGTAGATCGGTGATGAAGTCCATAGAAAGCGTATGCCAAGGGCGAGGTGGGATGTCAATAGGGCGTAAGAGGCCTGCTGGTCTTTCCTTTTGACTCTTGTTTTGGGCGCATACTCCACAGGACATTATAAAGTCTCTGATATCTTTTTTCCAAGACGGCCACCACAAGTAGCGCTTGATCTTTTCTGAGGTCTTGGCTATACCGGGATGACCTTCCATTAAAGAGTCGTGATAACAAGAGATTACTTTTTTCTGTAAATCTGTGCTGGGTAGGTATAATCGTTCTTGGAAATACAATAAGTTGTCCTTTACTGCAAAGTCCTTTCCCTGCAGATGCCAATTCTGTATGTCTGCTGGAGTTACAAGTTGCCTGGCTTTATCCTTAACTTCCTCTATGGATTCTGTGGCGATTACACCCAGAATTCTTTGTTCGGGAATGATTGGTACAGGTTTAGGGTTGACCAAGTGTTCTTCCACTCCCATCCGAGAAAGGGCATCGGCTTTACCGTTCTTTGTACCAGGTCGATAGGTAATTATGAAGTCAAACTCGGCAAAGAATAATGCCCAACGGAGTTGTCTAGAGGATTGGGCTTTTGCGGTCTTCAAATATTGCAGGTTTCGGTGATCCGTAATCACAGTAACGGTGTGTCGGGCCCCCAGCAGATAATGCCGCCAAGCCTTAAAGGCAGACTTGATAGCCAGAAGTTCCTTGTCAGTAATCGTGTAATTGATTTCAGGAGGCGAGAATTTGCGGGACCAAAATGCCACGGGATGCAACTGATTGGTTACCGGGTCCTTTTGTGATAGAACTGCCCCCATGGCAAGGCTTGAAGCATCAGTTTCCACGATGTAGGGGAGTTCGGGGCGAGGGTGTTTTAAGATTGGTGCAGAGATAAATTTAGTCTTCAAATCCTGGAAAGCTTGTTCCGCCTCGGTAGACCATTCAAAACGTTTGTTTTTCTTTAACAAGGCAGTGATGGGCTGGACTATTCGAGAGAATTCGGGGATAAACCTGCGGTAAAAGTTAGCGAAGCCTAACATGCTTTGCACACCCTTTACGGAGGATGGTGATGGCCATTTGAGAACTGCATCGACCTTCTTTGAATCCATACGCACTCCGCCAGGTGATAATATGAATCCCAAGAATTCAACTTCAGTCACGTTGAAAACACATTTTTCCAACTTAGCGAAAAGTTTGTGTTGACGCAATCTTTCGAGGACCATTTTTACGTGTTCCCGATGTTCAGATTCCGATGAAGAATAAACGAGGATGTCGTCAATGTAAACAACAACACATACATCTATGAACTCTCTGAGGACATCGTTCATAAAATATTGAAAGGCGGCCGGGGCATTGCAAAGTCCGAAGGGCATGACCTGATATTCAAATAGCCCATACTTGGTGCGGAAGGCCGTCTTCCATTCATCGCCCTCTTTTACTCGTACCAAGTGGTAAGCTCCTCTAAGATCCAGCTTTGTATATATGCATGCTTTTCTGACTTGGTCCAGGAGTTCAGGGATCAAAGGTAACGGATATCTATTCTTAACGGTGATCTGGTTCAGGGAGCGATAATCGATACAAGTTCTAAGGTCTCCTTCCTTTTTTGGAACGAAGAACAAAGCTGATGAAGCAGGGGACTTGGAAGGACGAATAAACCCATTTTCCAGGTATTGATCCAGGTATTGTCGAAGGTGAAGGTTCTCAGGCTCGGTGAGGGCATAAATTCTACTACAAGGAGGAGTAGATCCAGGTATCAGGTCTATCTGGCAGTCATAAGACCTATGAGGAGGTAGAGAGTTAGCCTGATCCTTCCGGAAAACATCTTGGTATTCTAGGTATTCGGGAGGTAACTGGGGAGTCTCTGAAGTAATTGCGGCCAGTGCAACACCAGGTGGAGGGTGACAAGTAGAGACACATTCTGGAAACTGGACCTTTCTTGCTCGCCAATCGATCAGAGGATTGTGTTTCTCTAACCAAGGTATTCCTAGAATAATCTGAAACTGAGGGGCCTTGATCACATCGAACACGATCTTCTCATGGTGTCCATCTTGACTTACTAGCGTCACCTCTTGAGTGGTATGCGTTACTGGCCCGGAGGCTATCTCCGTACCATCCACCGTAGTAATGACGTCCTTTACAGCCTTGGGACAAAGAGTTAGATTCATCCTCAAAACCATTTCATGATCCACATAATTGCCGATGGCACCGCTGTCGACGTAAGCTTCAATTGCATGTAATCGATCCGGATTATCAGGGCTAATGAGGACCATAGGTATCACGAAATGCGAGGTCACGGAACTGGTTTTCACGCTCGGCAAGAGGACCTCTATTCTTGTCGGGCGAGGTCGTTTCCCTGCTCAGAGTTTGTAACTTTGGTAACTGCAGCTCCTACTGCCTTCTTGGCAGGTTTCACCGGACAGTCTCGAAGAAAGTGCCCTGAGTTTCCGCAATATAGGCATAATTGCAACTGTTTCCTCCTTTCCCGCTCCCTTTGTGTTAGAGGACCTTTCAGACCCCCTATTTGCATGGGTTCCCCGGAGTCTACTCCTTTGGAAGGAGTTGGCGGTTTGGAAAATACTCGAGCATCAAACTTGGAACGATCGGCCTTCCTGTTCTGCAGCCTGTGATCTATTTGAACGACCAAGTCTATATAATCCGAACAGTCTTGTGGGGGATTCACTACTTGGGCTAAAACGTCTTTGAGCTCTCCACGTAGACCTCTATAAAACAGCGTAATCCTTTTGTCCTCAGGCCATTGAGTTTCCACTATTAGTCTATTGAAAGATGCAATATAAGCCAAAAGGTCTTGATTACCCTGTCGCAACGAAAGAAGCTCATTGTCCAAGGCCTGCCCCTGTGAATGTCTTGCGAACAGTTTTTCCATACTAAGCTGAAAGGCTTGAAAATCATGGAGAACCGGATCATCTTGATTAACTAGAGGGATCGACCAGTCTGCCGCATTGCCACTAAGGTACGAAAGTACAAAAGCTACTTTTGCTTGATCAGTTGGAAAGGCTGCTGGCCGGCATAAGAAGTGCAACCGGCACTGATTGATAAATACTGCAAACCTCTTTGGGTCACCAGAAAATCGTTCGGGCGGAGCCAGAGGTACATTCCCAGGTAGGTTGATCTGCACTGGATTCATAGAGGATGTTGAAGGAAGATTTGCCCCTGATGCGGGTAACGGGGTCTGTCCGGCTTGTGACTGTAGCACTTGTCTAGCAAGATTGTCTGTTCTCTCCTTGGAAATAATTAGTTCCCTTCTTAGAGCATTCGTTTCCTGACGAGCTGCATGCACTTCTGCCCTTAGTTCCCCAAGTAACCGGGCTAGGGGGTCAGTATCCGAGGTTTCCATAGCGCCTGGGCGAGAGTTTTGCGGTAGGCTTTGCGTTCTGTAACGCTCACCTGATTCTCGCAGAGGCGCCGGTCTTGACTGGGCGACTACCGTATCTTCAAAGGTGATGTGTAGCACCCGGTTGGCTCTTTGGGCTGGACCTCTGTGCACTGTATGCCTGACGTGTAGAGTAAGATGTCTGCAGATAGAAAATATGGGGTTAATGAACTGGGGTTATTGGGGTGTCCCTATCTCTTTCCTCTTCTCCTCTCCTGTAGACCCCCAAAGGTTAACGCTCTCACCTTAGGTAAGTGAATGCCGAGCTCTCCATCTGCCTCGGGGCAGGGTGCTGTAACCAGTTTCTTCACTGGATAGGTAGCGCAGGCCTCTTGACTTCAGAGGACTGCTGTCTGTCGTTTACTGCACGAACGGTAAGTTTCGAGTCATTCAAATGTCTTTAAAGTCTTTAGTAATGATGTCTCTTGTTTTGCAGGGTTCCGGCGATGGCGGATGACGGGCTGAAGTGAGTTGAAGATGGAGCCCGTGTGATGAATAGAAGCGCCTGGAAGCACGTAAGTAAGCGCTTGTTGCCTGCTTCACTATGCGCTCTAACTGTCTTTTTATTTTGCAGGTACGAGTTCGGAGCGGCTGCAGGGTGCCGGAATACCCACTTGATTAGATGTGGAAAGGAGTAATGGCACGTGAGTATTAAAGTTCCCCAATGTCTTTAAACGCACCTTGTTTTGTCTTTCAGATGCGGGATGCAGCGCCGAAGGCCTCCGGAGCGTGCGAAGAGTTGGTAAACTTTTGTCTTTCAGATGCCGGAATGCAGTGTGAAGACCTCCGGAGCGCACGAAGAGTAGGTAAGCCTTTGCCTTTCAGATGCCGGAATGCTAACCTGTTCTTTCTTGTCTTTATAGGTGTTGCTGAAGACTGGATTCAGGATGGTAAGCCTTTGCCTTTCAGATGCCGGAATGCTAACCTGTTCTTTCTTGTCTTTATAGGTGTTGCTGAAGACTGGATTCAGGATGGTAAGCCTTTTTCCTTAGGCCCAGGACCGGATGCAGAAGACACGATGAGCGTTCTGCTGCAGAGGTTGCAGAATAACGCAAAGCAAGATTCATCCACCGGGTGTGGTTTAAATAGCCTCCTGTAGTGCTTAGGTGTCTCCTTCCACAGCCACGCCTAAGTAAGAAAAGAGTTCCTGGTAAGAAAAGAGTTCCTGCCTTCCAGAAGAGTTCCAGTGTTCTGAATCTAGGGAGTGGCTCCAGCCCCACCCAACAGGAAAAGTAGTTCCAAACAGAAGAGGATCAGAGGCTCAACTGGCAGGCAAGTAAGCAGCATGGTCTGCTGAAGGTAAGTCCACCCAAGCATTATGAGCCCGGCGCTTCCAGCGCTGGGACTGGGCATATTTATGAGCCTGGTGCCACTGGCGCCAGGACTGGGTCCAAAAGGTCCCAATTGGGACTGGTTGGCACTCGGAACCTGGGTTATGGATCTGCTTCCAAGGGAGTTGGGAAAACCCTGACCTTTTGGAAGCAGAGATCATGACACCAACATGGCATGTAGTACTCGAGTCTTGCCGGTAGTACCTGGGTGTACATTTTAGCATCTAAGTTTAAGAGGGAGATAGGGGGATATGTGCCACATTTCTTAGGGTCCCTCCCCTCCTTTGGTATCACTGAAATTAAAGAGCGAGAGACTCCGGGGCTTTACCCGTCTTCATCACATCTGTAAAGAGTTCAGCCATAAATGGTAGAAAGACATTGAGATGAGCCTTGTAAAGTCCTGTGCTTTCCCCACCGTCAGTCTCCCCACCTCTTCTGTTGTTATGGTAGCTTCCAGTATGGCAGCTTCCTTGTCCTTCAATCTGAGAAGGTGAGTGTTCACCAAGTACCCTGCAATTGTTTCGGTCCCAGGAGTAAGCTCGAATGTATATAAGGTCTCGTAGAAGGAGGCAAAAGCCTCCTGGATCCCCTCAGTGGACATATCTGTTGCCTCCCCCCCCTGTATTTTAGCTAGCCATCTGCCTGCCCTCTGCCCTCTTAATCTGGCCACCAGGAGTGCTTCTGCTTTGTCACCGTTTTTGTAAAGTTTCTGTTCAAGCAATTGCAGGTTACATATTATCTTCCCCTCCTCAAGGAGCTGCAGTTCCTCCCGTTTCCCCCTAGTTCCTTAATAACCTCTTTCTCCCCTCCCCCTGCGCTCGCTTATCCAGGTTGTGTATTTCTTCGCATAGTCTATTCTCAATCAAGCCTGTTCCCTTTTCTTCCATGCTCCTTCCCTAGTCAGTGCCCCCCTCCAGGTTGCTTTCCCCGCCTCCCACACCATCTTTATGTCCATCTCCCCAGTGTGATTAGTAGTGAAGAATTCCTTGATTTCCCTAGCCATCTCCTGCAGGAACATTGGGTCCTTCCATAGGGACTCATTGCATCTCTGTTGGTCCCCCCCCAGGTTCATGCCCGCACAGCAGAAGTCCAATGTCACCATATCATGATCCGACCAAGAGGTCAGGTGAATTTCTTCATTCAGTGCCTCCTCCCAATGGCCCCTTGAAACGTACACATAATCTATTCTAGTAAATGTTCCATGGGATGGTGACTAAAAGGTATAACCCCTCTCTTGTGGGTGAAAGTAGCACCACATGTCCCGCTGACCATATAGTTCCAGAGTCTCATGGATCTCTCCATGGCTTGACCTTCCCACTTCCTGGGCTGTGTCCTGGATCCCCTGCCTGTCCAAGTTCAGTCTGACCATATATTGAAATTACATATATTGTGGCAAATGTAAAACACATCTTTTTAATGGTACCTGACACCAAAAAGGCCCTCCCTTCCACATCTGACCACACCTTGCACACCTCCATCTTAAGGTCTCTGTTAAGTAAGATAACTACCCCCAACCTCCTTACAGGGCCCAAGCCCCAGTATACCTGGCCCATCAATCCATCAGGAATTCTTCTTTCCTCCCTCTTACAATATTTGGTCACCTGAAGAGACATGACATCCAGCTCCACTCTGCTGAAATTCCCTTGCCACCAGTGACTTTTTAGTAGGGGATTTCAGGCCCTTGACATTAAGTGTCCCAATCCTCAGCCGGCTCCCTCAAGCACAATTGCTTGTGGTCACCATTATGTTACCCTACTACCGATCTCTTGGCCTTGCCCTCTGATTATAACTGTGCAATCACGCAAAACAAAACAAGGTCTCGAGTACCAGTCTTCCCCTACAACCCCCAAACACCCCCCACCACCCTTCTCCCGTCCCCCCTCCTGGAACGGCGCCCAGGTTCGCCCCAGTTATCATCACTAGGGTGTGACCGGACCACTACTTGGACCCCTCAACATGTGTCCCTGCCCTTCAAACTCCTTCATATCAGAGCACCTATTCATCCCCCGTCTCCTTCGTTAAACTACCATTAACCTCCTCCCATCAGCCTTCCTGGGCACAATGGCCACCCGGCACCAGATGAATAGCTTCATGAACTTTCACACCAGTCAAATCCCCCTCCGCCCATCCCCCCCAGCAGCCCGCCCCCTCGCCTCAAAGTCATGCTTAATGATAAAAGATACATCTTCTTTCATCATTCTCTGACCGCTGCTGGGGACGTATTCAACGTCCTACATTTCCAAGATCCTAGCATTCTTTGTCTCTTAGGTCCCTCAATGCTCCATCTGTTCACCCCGGCCTCCTGCTCCTTAGCCCCCTCCGGGCCTGCAGTGTCCCCTTATAGCTCCCTTGTGGTCCGCCGTATCTCCTCCTCATTGGACAGTTCATATTTAGTTCCATTGACTTCGAAGGACATGGAGAACGGGAAGCCCCATCTGTATCGGATTCCCTTTTCGTTCATCCACTATGTTATAGGTGAGTACAGGCGTATCCTTGCGAGTGTTAGCGAGGACAGGTCTTCAAAGATAGTAACACTGGAATTACCATACATCACCAGGCCCTTCGTTTTCGCCTTCTCCAGAATCTTCTGCTTGTCTGGGTAGTTATGAAAATGGGCCAAAACCGATCTGGGCCCCCTGCCGGACCTCACGCCCTGTGGATCCTTTCAATTTTGGCCTCATCGATGATATCATCCTTGAAAATGACTTTGGTAACTTCGTGGAGGGTTCTCCTTAAATTCATCTTCGTCTCCCCCTTCTTGACAGGGCTCCCGAAGAGCTGCAGGTTGTTCCGCCTCTCCCTGTTTTCAATGTCACCCATTTTCAGCATGATCTCCCCCTCTCTCTTTTCCATTTCCGATATTCCTACACCCATTTGCATCTCCATGGCGCCTCGAGATGATTGGTTATGCTCCACTTCTTCAAGTCTGTCTTCCATCTTGTCGATCCTCTTGATTATCCTATCTACCCTTCCACCAATGTCAGCCCGCATGCTCCTGATCTCCTCCATCAGTGCCGCAACATCTTTCTTTGTAGCTCTAGATTCCTCCCCTCTGGTTGCCATGGCGGTGGGGCATACTGTTTCTCTCTGGTTCTTCCTTCAAGTGTAGCCAAAGCCGGCTAGTTTAGATCTTGCGTCCATGTGATTTTCCTCTCCGCCGAGCATGTTGTCCCTTCTGTGTAGGGGCCCCACTGCACTGGGTCAATCCACTACCAAGTGAACTAAACGGGAGGCCTCTTGTGTCCTATGGGTTGGCTGGCCAGCGAGTGTGTCTCTTTCGGGTAATTCAATGTGAGTTCAATGCTCACAAGCAGTCGACGCCTCCTGCCCTCACTCCTCCCCCCACTCACCTCACCCTGGTTGCTCTATGTCAATCCCCATCAATGGGGTGGGAGGGCGGGCCCCACTCTCCGGCACTTCGTCCTCTATCCTCCTTTTGCCACCAGGGTATTAGCCCCTTCGTGTGGTCCAGATATGAATGAGCATGGCCTATGTGGTGGGCGGTCTAGAAGGCGGGCACACACCTCTAGGTAGGGGGCCCTCACCTCACTGTGCCCAGGCCCCCCATGAACCATCTCCTTCACCCTCCACCGTCCACAGTACCCTCTTACGGCTGCTTCCTGTGTGGTGGGACTAGGCCGATTCAGTGACAGACCCTAGAAGAGCTCCTGGGCCCCTCCTGGGGGGCTCTCATGGTGCAGATACCTATGGGCTGGGTGTATTTAGTGTGGCGTCTAGGAGGCGGGTACACGCCCCTGGGTAGGGGGTCCTCACCTTCAGACAGCTTCTTCTGGCATCACCCCTTGACCCCCATGTCCCCTGGGGACTCTTCCTTTACAACTCCACGGTGCCCATGTTCCTTCCCCACCGCTTCCTGAGAGAGGGTGGACCCAAGGGCGCCACAAGATTCACCCCGTCTCCAAGTTTCCCAGGGGGTCTTGCGCCCCTCTGACCTTCCAGCTGTGGTGGGGGGTGAGTTTTCGGGGTGGCAGGCACACGCCACAAAGCTGGGGGCCCACAACCCCCTGATGCTCCTCGGTGACTCCGCATGATCCCCCTCCTTCAGAGGCCTCCTGTATCATTATTTTTATTCACTGCACCCCCCCACCCTCACTTTTCAAGATGGGTTGGGCTGTCCCTGGTGGTGGACCAGTCGAGGCTCTCTGGTGCCCCAGCTATCAGGAGCCATCCATTCATTCCACGTGGGGGGGAACCAGGCACCCACCTCTGTACATACATCCACTGGCTGTGGTTCTCCACTGGCTAGGTGTCCCTCAACCCAGCCCAGCACATCGGGCCACATTTTCCCAGTTCGCCGGTGCCCCCTCCCTCATTTTCAGTGTAGGGAAGCTCCGCTAGGGGGGGCGTTGGGGTGTTCCTCCTTAGTTCGCAAGCCCAGCAGCCCCGAGTTCGAGTGGCGTCGCGGCCCGGCGTTCCCTCTGCACTGCTGTTGGCCCACCACGTTGAGGCCAGGGCCGCCTCCTCACTTCTTCGGTTCCAGCCTATGTGACGTATCTTGGCTCCCTATTTCTTCCCTGGTTTCTCTGGCTTCCTCATCGTGGGGGGGTCTTTAAGCAGGGGCTCTGACCCCTTTTAGTCCCGCCTTGTGAGGAGCGAAGTACTCAGGCTGCTGTCATCAGCGCACCCCCTGGTGTCCTCCTTAAATATACTTTTAACCATGATGTTCGCATAATTGACCTTTCCAAGTCAACCAGGCCTATAGTTACCAATCAATACCGTTAAAATTAGACTTTATTAGTCTTTGTATAATGTCTTCTTTCTAAACTGCCATCATTGCAAAATTAAATCACTTATGTTCTGCAAGAGTAGACAATAAACAAACATATTGTACATTCTTTTGTTGTAAATACAACATAACCTCAGAAGCTGCACATCTTTTGTGATATATGTTGGTATATGTTGGAAATCAGTCTATTCTGAAAAGTTGAATCGTTCAATGCTCCCACACAAAATGTTTTTTGAATTTCTGCACACTCCAGCTCTCATGCTGATGGTAGGTTTGTGATAATCAAACATATACCAATATATATCTCCTAAGACTTGACTTCACTGTAATCGTATGCGATGACCATGCAAGCTCTCTGCCACCCGACCATCCATGCCCCATACTCTAAGACCAGGAGATGTCTGTCTGCATATATCAGCTTGGAAATTAGAGCTCAACAGCACCCAGAACTCAGCTTAACCATTATCTTCCCACAAGGATGAACAGCTCTATCACTCCAGGAGATACCAACCACTGTCATGCAAACATATCCATAGAACCCTGCGCACCACCACATTCCCAGAGCATTATAGCTTGTGCGACAGCTAAATGTGTCTGGACCCGCTCCTGTCAAACCTTAACCATCTGGGAATTAACATACAAAGCCAAAATCGCAGGCCCCCCTATCAGCCAACTATGTTTGGCCCTATTTCCTGTTAACTCTGTGTCAAGCTCTACCTATCTGGGAATCAACACACATAGACACTACTGCAGAGCTTCATAGCACTTATGTTCCTAACATTACGGTTGGGTCATATCATGTCTCCATTAGGGTACACAAGGCAGTATATGCTTAGTCAGGCAATCATGGCCTACCTAGGAACAAGGCCAAGAGCTCCCACACCCGAGGCGCTATAGCATCTATACTTGGTTGGAATCTCCTGAGAAGCATGCAGTAACCACAAACGTGTTGGGAATTACGCAGCCACCCGCCATAAAATTTGACATAGGACCCAGAAAATGGGCCCTCTGACACCTACAACAGAGCATCTGAGAAAAAAAAAATGACTGTCCAACCAGACAAATACAACATACTCTTCAGCAGCCAAAGAATCTCTCTCTGAGATCCACTACTGCAAACCAGCAGGACAGACACTGCCAACTCATTGGGTTCCGGAAAGTAACCAGGAACCGGGACCTCCTACCAGTAAGCACAGACACTCACTCCTACCAATATACTCAACTCCTTGTCCACTCCCATTAGAAAGGAGCCTTCTTTTCTAACCTTTAAGAACAAACCCAAATCCTGGCTGTTCTTGCAAAATGTATGAAACACTTATCCAAGATATGGCTCTGTCTTGTAATATACTGTAACTGTGTATATATCCTCTGTATTGTGTTGTAAATAATTTCTACATTGTATGTATGGTAACTGCTCTCAAGAAGATGCGCCCGGTTGCCCGAGGGCCTGGTTGCGCTTTACAAATAAATAAATTACAAATTCTCCACTTTACATCAACAAAAAATAGAACGCAGCTATACCCCTCGATCAATTTCGGCATAGCTGCACACATACCACACTACTCCTTGAACACCTCAACAGTCTGCTAGAATCAGTTATACCCCATGAGAAAATCAGCCTAGCTGCACACATAATCTCTTACACAGGCCCCATGGCAGCCAGAATGCAGACCTGGCGGCCAACTAGCTTGCTGCACACATTCCACTGATCTCTTTCAACAACTGCACCGCACATAGCATCAGATGTCGGCCCCCTCTGCGCAAACCACACTAGCTGCACAGATACTGAGTGCACCCAAGCACTATCTGCCACCCTACTCTCTCCACTGACTTGGACTACGGTCCCCACGGGCGTTCAACCCACAGTGCTTTGAGATCATACCAATTGTATATAAGGCGCTACACAAATGTACAATAACAATAACAATAGTGGAAATAGCTCCAGATATTCCTATCTTAACTATGAAGGGTTTTGAAGAAAGGCTGATTTTGATTTGACAAGGGTTAACTGTAGGAGATACCCAAAAACAATCACCTTAAAACATTTCCTTGTAGTGTGTCTTGAGCACCTCCTGCATTCTCAAATGTAGAAAAGCAAGCATGATATTGGATCCCACGCTAACTTCATCTACAATGAAAACTTTGATTTTCTGTAGAATTCTTCCAACTTCATGAACAGATTCTCCAGAGTGTTTCCTGAATTCCATCTTTTTGCCATGTGCAACAGCTAATGTCAACAAGCAGTGTAGTTTAACACCCCTCATGTTAAATGCTGCTAAAGCTGTGGGGGCAGTCACTACACAAGATAGAGAACAGCTTTTTTTCTGCTGGAAAAAAGATGCCTGGGTTTGAATTAAAACAACTCTTCCCCACTTTGGCTTGTCTAAAAATGTGCAATAACAATGGATGACATTCTCGGCATGAGCAGACTTTTCTCATTGTCAAGACCATGAGAAATGGATTCAGTTACTTCTTTGAAAATTGTTTGCTGCTTATCATTTAGTGTTGAAGCTCAGAATCCTTCACATGTGGCGTTACACGTTTGAATATATATATATTCAGTGAACAAACTTCTGAATATATATATTACATGGCCACAGTAGTGACCATGTAGTTATGGTTAAGTTGCTGTTCCCATAGGAAGAGCACTTTTTGGCCCGCTTATAACTTTTCTCCCCCTGGACGAATCCTCACCAAACTTTGCAAAATAAAAGTATATGGGCCACTCTGAATTTTTTCGTAAAGTTTGGAGATGTTTGGGCCAGGGGGGCAAAGTTATAGGGGAGGCACCCAAAACTTCTTTTTTTCCTATAGACTGAAAGGGGGAAAAAATTTGTGCACGGCTACAGGTGAAACCGGTGGACGGATTTTGATGAAATCTTCGGCAGGTACAGGGGCTTGGTCCAGAAAGCGCGCTTTTGTAAATTTGCTCACCATCCGTGCAGTATGTTTCTTTATAATTATCAAAAAGTAGGTCTGAAATAATTAGTTATATCCATGTTCGCTCCGCGGTCACACTTCCCTGTTCAGTCGACGAACAAGATACCGATTGGCTAAGGGGCTGGCGTCATGACCGCGAACACGCAACATCTCTGCCCATTGGCTACTGCGAGACGTGTTCTGCGTCAGATGCTTTGGATGTGCCTGACATCTTGGATCCGCAGAAAGCAGAGCAACAACCAGCGTACACATGCGTTTTTGATGAAACTATTTTGCTGTGTCACAGAGCAATGGGAAAGGTTCAGACAGTAAGACATGGGTGATCAATGCATTTGTTCTTCGGTCGTCATGATGTAATTTCTATGGACACCTTGTTCGCACAGTAAATGTGGGGTGTAATAAAGATAGCACTTCAGTCTGTTCGTCTAGAAAAATGGATACCTCTCATGATTGACGGCAAACGTATTTTGGTGGCCGTGGGCCAACCGTCTCATGCACGATATGATAGAAGTACAGGTTTCCGAGTTTACCAATGAACGGCCATTTTGATGTAACAAGGATCGCATTTTGTGTTCTAACAATTGCTCATTGCTTTCTGTTCTTATTGCTTCGCAGCACATTTTCTGCTTACACTGCTCGACTGTTAATATTGTTGTCTGAATGTGAAAGGACAAGGCCGCAGGGCTGCGAGGCTAATAAGAGTTCATTGAAACACAACGTAGGCAGTGCCGGGAAGGAATGCCTTGCTCCCTCCCGAATGTAGCCTTGAAGGAGAGCCGCAGGGCATTTAATTGATTCACAGCTGCCAGCCAGTCTCGTTATATGGTAGAATATGTTAGAATAAAGCAGCTAAAGGCTTGAATTATGCTCTTCTTACGGCCCCCCTTTACCGAGCCCTGTAGAGCGTATCGGTTCCCAGGACATGAATAGCACCTCATAGATAGCAAGGTCTGGAATGTGACTCTTCCCCCGTATGTAGATCGCTTCCAAGAACAGAAGCACTGTGTTCTGTTCAACAACTAAAAGATGCCTCCGCACTTGCAAAATTGCATATTGTTATTAGAATAGATATTTGAAGGTGTCATAAGTGTCATAATTCTCGAAAGTGTCCATCATCACACCAAGTTCAAAGAAACCCAATAAAGGGGGGTGTTAAACATGTCATAGCTGATTGTATGATATGCATTTTGTATATATGTAACTGATGTACGTAATTCACTCTCTTGCGTCCCTTGAGGTCTAGAGAAACACGTCGCGGGGCGTGAGACCAAGTTGGCCAACTGGGACTATTTGCTTTGCAATAAACCCTAGCTTTGGGAATACAACCTCGTGTCTGGCGTATCTCTCGTGTATAGTGACTTGCCTTGTTTCCATAGACGTGAGGGATCCCTAAGGGCCCCTTTCAAGACGGCGCCCGAATAGGGACCCTCCCCCACTTGTTCCATCGTATATGTTGTAATTGAGTTAAGGCAGACAACGGCGAGGACGGGACGATTGAGCGGGGATCAAGAGGTGTTTGGGGCGCCCTGTAGAAGAGATGAGAGATTCCTTTGCAGATCTGCACACATCTGATCCCTGATCGGCGTACCTGGCTAGAGAACAAGGAGGCGAGGGTCCCGAAACGAGGCAGAAGCCAAGAAACGCACACACAACGTCATTGGTTGCGTCAGTATACAGACAGGTGAGTCATTGCCCGATTCAAAGTAATCCTGATATTGTTTGAGAGTTGACTTTGCAAAATCAAACACCTTAGGTAAGGTTGATTAACCAGGGGGAAGGTTGAAACATGCCTGGGGTATTGTCCACCCTAGCAGGGTTTTTCCGCTGTGGTAGACAATTTTTGGAAGATGGCCAAATTGCACCACCTGGGGGAACGCCGGCATATGAGATGTATGTGAAGTATGGAGTGGGTGCAATAATATTCTGTGAGACTTGGCACAGGCAAACCAGAAAGCAACAAGACCATCAGTGGCCGATTAATGCTAGTTTTGAGATAGCGAGAATAGATAACCTGGAAAGGGTGTTGATAAGAAAGAAAGCGCGTCCTGCAGCATTTGATATTGTTAAGGACTGGAGAAGGGAAGCAATGCTCCGACTTAGAAGTAGAGCGAAGCATGCGCGCAGGCATAAATCGAAAGGTGAAGTAGCAGATGAAAAAGAGGAGGAGGAGTGGACTGAGAGTCTAAGGAGGTCAGGTAGACGTGACCAGTTGAATATAGGAAAAATATACCCACAACGAGAATTGCACATAGCAGATGAATTGATAGAAAACATATTGATCAATACAAAACAAGGTCCAAGATCAGAAGCGAGGCCAAACACGTCAGTAACTATTGCCCAAACCCCACCCGGAGCTCAAACTCTCCCTCCTGTAGCTCAAGCCCTCCCACACCCACAGACCGCGCTCATAAAACTTCCTATTGGCCAACCAGGCCCACAGCAGACACTCCCCGCTTCTGTTGTCCCATCCGCACCTCCCGCCTTAGATACAGACTCGGTACCGTCCGTCCTTCCCGGGGGTGAAATAGAAACGACGCGGCCGAGAGGCGGGACAGAACAAAGTAGATGCACAAGGGTAACTCACAGTGCGATCAGCAAAGAAAGGAATGTGGAATTACAGCAACAGGCAGAAATGTACATAGACGGGAATGATGGGACGACAACATTGGCTTCGATATATGACTTCTGAAGAAGCAACGAAAGACAGGTAGTGTTGGAGAGATGGAAACAGTTAATTCGGAAATTACCACAGCAGCGATTGTTAGATTTGAATGCATTAGCACGCTGTAGAGAGAGGGATGAAGAAGTGAGAGAAAATGTATATGGACTTTTTGAACTTAAAAATGAATTAGATAATGATTATGCTGAAATGTTTACTGCACCTGGGTACAGAGGTAAGGATATCGGGAGACATAGGAAGGAAGCTGTAGAGCCGTATATACAACGACGACATTCAGGGGCCGATTCATGGAACAAACGTGTGCTGCAAATCCCAGCGCAAGCAGGCGCAAGGTGGCGCAAAGGAAGGTGCTGTGCTTGTTTCCCACTGGTTGTGTGCCAAATCGGTGCATGTCGCACGCGGGCACACACGTCATCAAACGGCGTGCGCTACGCACACAGCAAAAGTGCACATAGCGCAGCGCACACAACAAAAGTAGGCGGAACAGTGGGCGTAACACGCAGAATGGGGAATAACGCGTGAAAAAGAAGGCGTAACTGGGGAAGAACTGCAGGGAACTACACGGAACGCCCACACGCACGTGAACAACCCGTATTCATGGATACGAATACGGGAAACCCGCGCACGGCAAAAGACGCACACAGGCATGAATGCGTCTGCCACACGAAGGCAGGCGGAAGCGTCACCGCGCACAGTATAAAAGTGCGCGCAAACAACAAACACGTATATACAGCTACGATGAATGCCCCATTTGTCGCAGCACTGATCGTGGGACACCGCAGGAGGAGGAGAATAGCCAGGGCACGCATTTCTTCACCACGGACAAGCCTTTTTGGGATGCCTGACGACCAGGTCTACGGCAGGTATAGGTTTCCACCCCGTATCATCCTAGACCTGGTCAGGGAGTGGGAAGATGACATTACATCCCCCACCCTTTGCTCCCAAGCATTGAGCCCCTTGGAGAAGGTGCTCAATGTCCTGCATTTTTTGGCCACTGGGTCATTTCAGCGGACTACTGCCATAGTGGGGGGGGGGTCTCAAAGGCCACGCAGTCCCGCTGCCTACACCAGGTCTTGGCAATCATGACAGCGTGCCCCTCAGTCCGCAGGCACATGTACATGCCCAGAACACCTGCAGAAAGACAGGCCGTTGTCCTGGACTTTTACAGGGTGGCACACTTCCCCAAAGTGCTCGGTGCCAGAGATTGCACCCATGTGGCCCTACGTCCACCTAGGGCCACTGAGCACATCTACCGAAACCGCAAGCACTGGCATTCCATCAATGTACAGGTGATATGCGATGCAAAGGGAATCATCACCTCTGTCTATGCAAATGACCCTGGCTCCACCCATGACAGTTTCATATACAGAATGTCTGCCCTGAGCCGGGCCCTGGAAGCTGGGCAGCATGGCGACACAGGTGAGTACAAATGCCCTTACACATGCATGCATGTCACACACACACACACAAATATACAAACCCCAATAATCACAACCATTATCACCTCTCCAGGGGACAGTGCCTACCCTCTGAGCAACCACATGATGACGCCAATCCGGAACCCCACCACACCACCCCAGGTAAGATACAACGCGGCCCATATTGCAACCAGGGCCATAGTGCAGCGCACATTCGGAGTGCTCAAGTCACGCTTCCGCTCCCTTGACCGCTCGGGTGGGCAGCTACTCTATGCACCCCCAGTAGTGTGCAGGATCATTGTGGCAGAATGTGTCCTGCACAATGTTGCAACACGGCAGGGTGTACCGGTGGACATGGTGGTGCCCCCACATCCTCAACCACAGGCACAGGCTCTGCCCATAGGTGGGGATAGGGCACATGGCGAGGATGCCCGGACCCAGCTTGTGGACACATTTTTCACCTAAACTCCCACCCCTGCGGAGTGCACACAGGCCTGGCACATGCCAGGTGACAATCGATGATGACAAAGAGACAGTCAACTGTCACAACCTTACCACCCTGAGATTGTTGCCATGGAAGCACCACATTGTGTGCATCCCTAGCTACTTAAACACAAGCAATCCTGTGTGACCAAAAGGCACACATGCAAGGTGTGAATCACACACGCCTGCAAAACAGGCCATGACTATCACTGGTATTTCACTCAAACCCTCCCAAAGCACAACATGACATGGCAAGCAATAGCCATACACCAACACAGTACCAATAAGGTACACATTGCCATGTGAAAAATGTAAATTGGCATCAGACAATGATGCCTGACATGGAATCAGATTAAATGACTGACCAACAACCTCCCACCCAAAAGAAGTCATACCCAAATGCATTCCAAAAGTCGAAGTTGTAACATAACAATGAATGCCTGTCTACATGCACATTGTGCATTGAAAAATCAACACTGCAGCTTCTGTGTGCCGTGTCCACCTCCTGCAACACACTGCTCAGTGCACAGCACAGTTAACAGCCATTGCGTGTGATGCACACCCTGAGCATCACATCTAAGCGACAAACCACATCAAAAAGCAAATTAGGCATGTACAGGATCCACAATTGGTCATAGGACATGTGCTGCAGGGACACAGTGGACACCAGAAGGAAAAGAGAGTGTACACGTGGACATGGAAGGGTGGTTGTACATGTAGTGTATTATAGTGCAAGTGTGTGGGTCAGTAGGGACATGCACTCAACATATGCATGTGCAATCAAGTAACCATCAGTGTCCTGTACACATCACATGTGAACATTCACCATGTGTACACCCCAGCATGTCAAACCAAAACTATGCCCTCACACCTGAAAGGTAAACACAACACATGAACAGGCATTGATCCGCAGAACACATCATGTGCATAGGATACCACAATTACAATGTCAGGTTGCCCATCACACTGCAGGGCAAGCCAACTATCACCAACCAAGCACCACCTCTCCCTCACAAATCACCATGACCCACTGAACAGCTGCACCGGGGTTATGGAGCCTACATCCTTGAATTTCACCTGGCCACAGGATCACCCTACCCCTTTGTCACCATCTCCCACCTTGTGTGTAAAAAGTTGCCTGCACCCTCAGAGTCCACCTTGATTTGCAAAAACACTACATCCAAGAGAACTCAAAGCAGGCATACACAGAAGCCAAGCAAAAAGCCTGCAGGCAGAAAAATTAACCAGAACAGCCTCCAGTAGATGACTTGAAGTAGCAGTACCTCACGAAGGCCAAGTACTACCACAATGACGTAACAACCAAGGTAGCACAGTAAAACAATGTCACAACAGGATGTGTACCATGTGTGGTACATAACATAGAATGAAGCACCATGAACGGATGTGTACTGTCACTGCTCGCGTGTACAGGTGCAGGATTGGCATGAACCAACCACCCCCACCGTGGTCTGGGTGGCTGCAAGGTCAAACTCACACAGGCCTCTGAGAACCTGGTGGGGAAGGAGGGTCAGGTATATGGAGTCGGGACAGGCGTTGGCATACTGGATAACCGGAATGAGGGGCAGGAGAGGGGAGTAGGATTGACACGGGAAAGTAGGGAATGGCCAAGAATGTAGTACTCACATTAACACATACACAATCATACCAAACTTGTTCATCATAAACATAGCAGCAATTCACTGAAATGGAAGTCAAAGAGAAACTTATCTTTGGGGTGAGTGCTGGCCTCCTGCCTGCGCACTCTCAGGTCCGGTAACAGGAGCACTTCAATGCTGCAAAGAGAGCCACAGTTAAAAATCTGTGCGTGCCCATAACACACAAACACACCACCAAATATGCCCCAAAGTAACAAACTACTCTACAAACAGACAATCTGGTGTAGATGCTTCATACCCATACGTAACATTACCCCTGTGATGGTTCATACACAGTCAATGCAGTAAGTCAGGCGCCGGTGGGTGCGTGGCAAATGGAACACCAATGTGTCACGAATCACACAACATGCAATGTTCCCTGGGTAAGCAGACAGACGCATATAGCAAGATATGACTTCCAAACAAGTCGTGTTCCACCATGACCCAAATAAAGTAGGCAGTGCATGTTTCAAATTCTACATGGAAATGAAATGCACTGCACCCGAGTCTGTCCCTTGCCGTCTGTCCCTGTCAGCTGCTTCTTTCCATGTCTCGGAACGCTACTTGGGTGATACAAGTGCCTCAATGGACCATGGTGGACCGAAGGGAATGTGCCACTGCCCCTGCAGGTGCCCCAGACAACCTTACAATCAACTAGCCATGAGTCCACCAGCACATCTGAGCTGTATTATGCTTTTCAACACCAATATTCGTCCAAGCTCACCCTCAGTGCTGCTACTAAGCATGCATGTGCAACTGGCCTGGTGGAAGGTTTGCTGTGTTGTGGCCCCCCTGTGCTGCTCACCTTGCCTGGAGTCCCTTGAAAGACTTCAGCAGTTTTCGGATGTCTGATTGCAATCCCTGTGCCTCTGCTTGCGCACACATGTGCATGTGGGCACACCAAACGTGTCCAGATTCCAGACGTCCAATGGCCCATGTCTGCTGGCAAAGGTGGTCTGGAAGCTCATCCCCCTGCAGAAAGGGCATGAAACACATGATTAATGCATTAGATTCATCTGTGTGTGTCTCTTCAGGCATCACATCACTGGACCATGTCAGAGACGTACATCAGAAATCACACCACAGTCCGTCTTTCACAGCCAAAGTGGGAACACACTATCTACGGCATGAATTGCAACAAGCACATGTACAGTAAAGATAAGAAACATACTACACAATGCATAGCAATGAATGTACACATGAATCATGAAACACCCCATCTAGCAAAAGCAGAACAGTGGTCAATAACACCCCAGTCATCCCCACTAGGGGCGTTAACACAAGTTCCACAGCAGCAGCCATGCCACAGATTTGACAGTCCAAAGCCCTTGTGTAATAGGCTGTTACACCGAACCATCCTTGCAAGCCCATGGATAAGGGAAGCAGGAGTGGCATATGTGAGTCAAGGACCCCAAGCAGCAAACACATACACAAGACAAGCCTGAAGGGCCCAGCAGGAACAGACAGTGGATGCTTTCAAAAGCCACAAAGCATCACACTGTCACATGAAAGCACAATAGACAAGCAATTTTAAACTATATTAACTAATTACACTAACTACGAAAAACCTACTTTACCTAATTAAACTAACTATCAAACAGAAACTTAACTAACTAAACTAAAAGAAAAATCAAAAATGGCCACATACGACCCAGGGGGGGGGCCAGGAGAGGGGAGGTACAGGGTGCTGCTCAACACCCACATGCGATGATGCTGAGCCAAAAAAAAAACCTCCATGGGCTCAACGCCTGCACAGCACGACCTATCTCCCGACCATCTGGGAGATAGATGGTCGTCCGAGTCTGGCTCATCCTGGAAAGGAGGACGTGGCACAGTAGCCTGGCCACGCCTAGCTGCAGCTTGCCCCTCGTTGGCAGTAAGTCTGCCGGACGGGTGAGCCTGGTTCTGTGTGGCGATGACACGTAGGTCTGCATGCAGAACCTCCCGTAATACACGTGCTTCCTCTTGCAAGGTAGCACGTGTAACACGGAGTTCCTCCTGCAAGGCCTGGCTGGACAACCGCTGCACCTCCCGGCAAGCCTGTAGCTCAGCCGAGATGGTACGCTCAAGCTGTGCAAACCTCTCCTCTGACCACTCCCTCTGGGACATCAGAAGGACACCCAGAGTGGATTTGAGGGAAGCATACTCCTCCCTCAGGGCCTCCATGTGTGCCTCTGCGTGAGCAGCAATTGCTTGACGCAGAGATGACATTTCGGCCTGGCGTGCCATGTCTGAGGCTGCCATGCCCAGCCTGAGCGAGCGGGCCGTGGACTGTGCCGCCTGCTGCTGGAGAAGCACCTGCCTAGCAGGGGGGAGCACGGACCGGGCCACACGCTCCATGCTCTCAGCGATGTTCTCCATTGCTGCCCCCTGCCCTTCTGAATTGGCAGTCATGTCTTGCTCCCACTCAGTATACAGCGGTTGCGCGCAGTGACCGCGTTGCTGGGCTTGACCCCTGCGGGACCCAAGGACCGGTTGTCCTCGTCGTGTTGGCATCGCCTGCGGCTGCACGACTACATGCCCCCGTCAACGTGATGTCCCAGGCACATCAGTGACTGGTGTGGAGGGTGACCCTGCATCCCGATCCACCACGGGCGGAGGTTCCAAGACTGTCTGACCCCTCAGTGCAGGTATTGCGGACAGAGGAGTGCCCACATCAGAATCAATCACCCCTGACACATGGACCTGATGCTCATCCAACTCGACATGGACGTCAGAGTCGTCATCAGGGCTGGACTCATTGGCAGCCAGAGACAAGATGGCCTGTAGCACTTGGGTGTTTTCATGGCCTGCCACCCCACGACCCCCACTTGTGCCGGGTTGATGTAGTGATACCAACCCTGTGCCTGGCATGACAACACCATCCTCCCGCTCCATTGCGTCATCATCTGAAAAATAGAGAGAAAAAAGGTCACTACACATGTCAGAAGCACACAACACACACACACACACACACACCGACAACATCAGGTAGACATGTGACACACAAAATAGAACCTGGCATGCATGCTGGGTCAACTTGGAATTGCTTCTGTGATCAGACCTGTTGAAAGGTGGCAGTTTGCATTGAAGTGGGTCTATGCAGTGCAGCCAATGTGTATGTTACTCACTACCTACATGTACAAGTACTTAATGGTGTGTGTCAGAAAATGTGAAGGCAGTTCAAGGTCAACTTCAGGCATCACGTGCAATGTGCATTCAATGGGTAGCATATCTACAAGCAAAGCACCCCTCCACCCAAATGCAAAAGCATGGATGCCTAGCATGTTATCAAAAGGCTGACCATAGACCTGTGCATTGACAGGCAGTGTTGACTAGCATCAACAGCTTCATGTGAGTCAAGTGACAATACTGCAAATGATGATGGGACAGTAAGCAGGACACATGATGAAAAGTCTGGAGGCCACCCACGTGTGAAGAGGACACTACACCAGTTGGACAGAGTCATTGGCCATTAAACAGGCTGAGGCCTGTGACCCACCCAGATTGTCAGACCCTAAACCTGTGTGCAACGCAGTACTGAGCCACAGTAGACATGGGAAGGCTGATGAAATGCCATGCAATGTATGTCACCCAGGACTTGTATTACAGTGATCATCCAGTCAAGGACACATAGGGGCATGAGTGCAATGCATATGGAGCATGAATGGGCACTCATGTCCCTGCGGGGCATCTGACCTCTGCACAGTACAAGTGAGATACCCTGCATCAAGAACTAAGGCTGTACCACACAGCATATGTCTGGCAGATTGGTTGCGGGAAGTTAGCATGTACACAGGACGCATTAACAGGGAAGTACCCAACGGCAATATTGAAGCAGACCAGTGCAAAGGTGGAATTGGGGTGCAGAGCGGGGGGTGGAGGGGCAAGGGAGCATGCCTACATGGAGTACCCGCATGCAGGCAGAGGACACATGCACGTCAGTCATGCTATGACATCGTGCCTGGGCTGAGAGGAAGGTCACCCCACGCTACATGCAGAAGGGCCAGTGAGCTGGGACATGGACCGGAGGGGCATATTGGTAACCAGCATGTGAGTAGAGTGCAAAAGTGTTGATGCCGACAGTCCCCGTCTGCTCCACATGTCCACCATCCAGCAGAGCATACATGCATCACGGAAGCATTGCATTACTTGCACATCCAAACCATGTACACGTCACATGTAGTGGCAATCATGCACAACACATCCCACAAGTAAAACACACACGTCCTCAACAAACACGCATCAACACTCACTGGACTGGGCATCAAAGTCCGGCATCTCTCCCACTCCTTCGACCGATTCAGATGGTATGAACTCCGCAACGAGTGACTCATGCGGAGTGAGGACTTCCTCCTCTGGTGCAGGCCCACCGCCAGTCACCAGAGTCAAGTTGTAATTTGAGGCGCGCTTAGCCTTAGCGCTGCGTTTGATGTTATTCCAACGCTTTTTGCACTCTTGCACCGTGCGCACCTCATGGCCGAATGCACTGACATTTTCCGCAACATGCTTCCAGTGGGTATCACGTTGGGCAGCCGTAGTCTGACTATTATCACCCACTAGCATGTCACAGCTGTGGCCCCGCACGTAGCCCACGAGGAAGTCCAGTTCCTGGTTTCAGAAAGACTTCTTCCTGGACGTGCAGGAGGTCGTGGCTGTGTGTGAGGTCCCAGCCTGTGCTGCAGGTGCAACCTTCCTCCTCTTGGATTGTGGCTCAGACCCTGGCTGGCTAATGCCGCCCTGACCAGTATGGCCAGTGGGTTCGGTGGATTGAGCCAAGGGAGTGGCAGGTGGAGGGACGACCAAAGGCCTGACTTCTGTCAGTGGCAGCTGGGTGCCCTCTAATGGACCCTGCGCAGCAACATCTGCTGTGGCAGGGTCATTGACCACAACTGTCCTGGTTGGCAGACTCACAACCGGGGTGTTGCTGGGTGCATCTGCCCCTGCACTTGCCAACACCCGGCTGTTTGGGGCAGCAGATGACATAACTGCCCTAGGGACACGTGTCTTGGTCAGGGCAGCCCTGTGTGCCCCTACGGTTTCCCTCCTGGCCTGTTGGAAATCTTCCAAGGGCTCCTCAAGTGCCAACGCAGGCTGTGCTGGCAGACCCTGAGCCTGGGTGGCAGTGTCCACAGCTGCACCTGCAGCTACCACTACCCTTGGGCCCGTGGCAGTTGATGGAACGGACTGCCGGGTCACACGGGCGCCAGTGCCAGATGCAGAAGCTGCATCTCCCGGAACCACAGGGGGTGGTGGCATGACTGCACCGACACATGGCATGACATCGTGCTCAAGTGGCGCACCCCTGCCTCTTCCCCCTCTGTGGCTGCCCCGGACACCCTGGAGTCCCCCTACTCCCTGGTCACCCTGGCCACGTCCCTGACCACGCCCGCCATGAGGAGTACGCCCAGCTGAGACGCCCCTCACCTTTGGTGTCCTCCCAACCATGGCACAGATGTAGTAGTGCCGGCACAGATGGAGTACTGCCAATGGGAGGTGTACACCACAATTGACCTGGACAATTGGGGTGAAGGGGGTGGGAAGCAAGATGTTAACAGCCCCCCTGCACCTGCAAGGCTGTATGTGACCCCGGTGATGTAGTGACGGGTCACACAACGCTCAGGCACCCCAAAACTGCTGGAAAACCGTGCACGCAACCCTACAGCCTACGTGCGTGGAATGAACCTCCCGCAGGACGCGGTGGCACCCAGTAACACAAAAAATGCATACGAGTGGGACACGCAGGCTACTATGACATCAAAAACGGTGCGATACACAGGGGCACCCGCAGTGGGAAAAATAGCGTGCGCGACTCACCATCTGACTAGCGCGATGCAGAAAAACACGCGTAGCCAATACCCCCGTCAAAAGAAGAGATACGTCCTTGATAGCTGTGAAGTTGTGATGGCGCGCGAAACAGCACGAAGCAGCAACACACGTCAGTCTCCATGAAAGGCACGTACAGCGAACTGCTGGCACCGCTCACCTTTAACCCATGCTGAGGGAAACGCCCTTGCGTGTCATGTCACTTACGGGCGTAGGCCCTTTCCTCGGATTACACGCATTCACACGGGGACGTGCATTTTTTTCGCGCGCGCCCTAATCCACTATGCCCACATCACGGGGGAAACGCCCGCGCACACCCCCGCGCGTCACGTCACAGAAGCGCTAACACGCGAAGGGCCTTTGGTCCAATGAAATCGCTGACGCGCTCCCGCGCTAAGGGCTTTTCCTCAAATTACACGCTGACGTGCAATTTTTTTACGTGCCAAATCACTCCGTATCAAGCTGGCCACGCGAAAACACACGGAAGTCCACACTCCTGCCCTGAAGGCCATTTTCCTGCCCCCCAGATCCCCGAGCACGCTCCCACCTGCCATCTGCTGCTGCCTGCCTGCCTGCTGCCCACGTGCCCTGCTATTTGCTGCCTGCACCTCAGCCAGGGGAGCAGTTGCTGTGACCACCCCTGCTGGAACTGAAACTCCCGACTGGGATACCATCGCTCCACATCCCAGCCCCAGGACCCAGTTGCCCACCCACACCTGCCTCTGGGGTTGCCATGTCGGGCACACCACCATCTGAGACCACTGGCAACCCCCAGCCAGAGAGGCAGAAGGCCACCAGCTTCACTGCCACCGAAGTTGGTGTCCTGGTGGAGCAAGTCCTGGGGCAGTATGATGCCCTCTTCGGAAGTTTGCGCGCTGACAAGGAAGGACAGACCAGGATCTGGACGGCCATTGTGACTGCCATCAACGCGGAGGGGGTGGCAGTCCGCAAATTCCAACATGTCAAGAAGCGCTGGGAGGACTTCAGGTCCAGGACGCTCAACAAGGCCCGGCGCCTCTTGAAGGCAGCGGGTGCTAAGGGGCGCCGGGGCCACCTGTCGGAACACCAGATGAGGGTCCTGGAATGCATATGCCAAGCACGCCACGTCCTTGAGAGGCAGACCCGTCTGGAGTCGAGCGGTAAGTGTACATGCATACTGATTGGAAGCTGTGCGTGTGGTGGTGTGCCAGTAGTGTGCAGGTTGCACATGTGGCTTTGTAGGGCCATGTATGGATGTGTATGTATAGGGCCGTGAGGCTAACACATGTGAGTCCTCTCATGTGTGAGACACATGGATGGTGTATGTGTGGGTAAGCATTCAGGCCAAATGCATATGTGTGAGCACACATGTTTGAATGACTGTGTATGTAAGTTGGCATGGTAGTGGTGTCACACATGGATGTTGGTTCCAGCTGCATGTATGTGCACCGTGAACATGTGCATGTGTGTATTAGACAAGGGTGCAACAGTGATGCAACATGGATGCATGTGACACTGATATGTAGAAGGCTGATTGCCAGATGTGACATGGATGCCGATCTCATCACTGTGACAGTTGGTGGAGGTGTACACATGTTTGTTTGTTTGTTTGTTTATTTATTGTGCGCACCGGACCCTGGGGTAGCAGGGCGCAAAAGAACAAGGAAATTTACAGCTTAGTTACAGACGTTACAAGTTACAGGTTCCACGGCAGGCATGGTAGACATTTCTTACATTTACAAGGTAGGACAAGTGCAAGTGCAGCTAGAGCGCACAATCAGCAGCTAAACAGTCAAATCTGTAGTGTCAGACAGTATAGCAAGTCAAAGCGGGCAATATGGCATGTCATTACTTATCAAGTGAGGTGCAATTGGACAAGCGAGGGGTGGAGAGACATTTATGTCGCATTTTCAGTGAGCCATTTTATAGTGTTCTTTCTGAAATTGCTGAAAGTTTGGTCAGATCTAAGTGCATGAGGTAGGGCGTTCCATAATTGCGCTGCCTTGACTGGGAAGCTGGTACCTCCAATAGTGACTAATTTAAATCTAGGCACTTGGAGGCAGTTAGGGCTGACTGTCCTTGTGAGTCTGGTGGGATATTTCCTGTTGAGGCGTTCTGACGGGTATCGGGGGGCTTTATTATTTAGGCATTTATGGATAAGGGAAGCAGCTTTGAGGTTGATTTTTTCATGGGTGGAGAGCCATTTGTGATTACGTCTTATTTCTGAAATGTGTGCACTTCTGGGGATACTTAGGGCCGCTCTGAGTGCGTTGTTTTGGAGCACTTGGATTCTATTGATGATTTGTTTGGTAGTCCCTATGTAAAGGGCGTTACAATAAATCTAATTTTGATAAAATGAGGGCTCTAGCTAGGATAAGACAACTGTCATCTGAAAGGAATTGTTTCCCAGCTCGTAGTAGCTTGCATGTATAGGCTGTGGATGAGGCCAGTGAGTTCACCTGTTTGGTGAACGATAGTGTCGCATCAAGGTAAAAACCTAAGGTTTTTACTTCTCTGGCAACCTTGATCATGTTGCCATCAATGACAAAGGCTGCGTATTTTTGGTTAAGTTGGGAGATGCGGGCTGCCGTGCCCAGGATGATGAGCTCTGTTTTGTCATCGTTCAGGCATAGACCGTGGTTGGCCATCCATGCCTGAACGATGCTGTAGACTCTGTTCACCAAAGTCAGATCCTCAGCGTAATCCCTGGTAAGTGGTAAGAGAATCTGGGTATCATCTGCATAGTTGGTATAGGTGATACCCAGATTATCAAGATCGTCGAAGAGTGGCTTTGTGAAGATGTTATAGAGTGTCGGCGAGACACAGGATCCCTGGGGCACTCCACAAGTGATTGGAATAGGGTCTGCTGCTGCTGCGGGGGAGAACACCCTCATGGTCCTCTCACTGAGAAATGACTGGATCCAGGCTATAGCCTCCCCTGAGAAGTGGGCCGCCGAGTCCAAGTGATTACATAAGACTCTGTGGTCCACCAAATCAAAGGCGGCTGAGAGGTCCAGAAGGAGAGCTAATTTGCCCTCGTCTCTGAGTGAGTCTATTTGGGCCTTTAGGTCAATAAGGGCAGTCTCTGTGCCGTGATGCGGCCGGAAACCGGATTGGCGGGTGCCAAGGAGATGGTTCATCTCAAGGAAGTTCTGGATTTGAGTGTACGCTACCTTATCTAATATTTTTAGTAAGAAGGGAACTGTGGTGATGGGTCTGTAGTTTGTGGGAATATTGGGATCTAATGTTTGTTTTTTTAGAAGGGGGAGAACCCAAGATTCCTTTAGATTGCGAGGGATGGTGCCCGTAGTGAAGGAGGCATTAATAAGTTTTGTGATGAAGGGGGCTAGATCCCTAGCCGCGTCCTTGATCAGTTGTGCGGGGCATTGGTCACCTTTGCAGTTGGAAGGTTTAAGAGTCAGAATGGTCTTCTCTATCTGAATTACTGAAACCTTGGAGAAGCGGAATTGGGAAGATTCTGTGGGTTTAGGGGTGGAGGTTGCATTTAGCGGGGGTTGGGTAGGTAATGAGGCTTTCTTTAAGGCAATTTTGGTTTAGAGATTGGCCACTTTGTTGGTTAGTGCCAGTTGTATGTCTGTACACCAAGTTTTGTCTTTAATGGAATCATCTTGTACTGCAATGGGATTTTCCAATTCTTTTAGGATGGAGAATAGCTCCTTCATACTAGAGTTAGCTTGGGTGATCCTATTATTATAGGTTTCTTATTTGGCCAGGATAATGTCTTTTTTGTATTGCGAAGAGATGTTTATTAGGTTAGTTTTGTTTTCAGCGGTAGGATGCCGGTTCCAAGCTGTTTCGCATTTTCTCTTCTGTAGTCTTAAGTTTTTTAGGTGGGGTGTAAACCAGGAGTTCAGATGCTTTTTTGGTTTGCTGCTCCTGAGTTTAAGCGGAGCAATTCTGTCAAGAGCAAGGGACATGGCCTTATTATATTCGTCCACTAGGGTGTCTGGGTCAGTGTGGTCCAGAAGGGAATTAAGTTTAGGTAGGATGTGGGGCAGAATATTATCTGCTGTAATATTTTTCTTGTTTCTGGTGAGGGTGGGTGTGGCTAGCGTAGGTGTTGAGACTATAGGTCTTTTAGTGTTAAGGGTAAAGGAGATAAGGTGATGGTCTGACCATATTTGGGGGGTAATGGCTGTTATAACAGGGATACAGTTGTGACTGGCAATCCAGTCGATAATTCTTCCCTTAGAGTGTGTAGGAGTATTCACGATTTGCGTGAAGCCTAGTACTGACAGAGTATTGGCTACAGTAGTAGCATGGTGGTCGTTGATATCGTTGAAGCCTAAATTGAAGTCTCCCAGCACTAGTGTTTGGGAGGAATGTTTTTAGCTTCTCAGAGATAACAGTGGTGATATCTTCAGTGAAGGTGCTGATGGGGCCAGGTGGTCTATAAAGGAGGTAGATATTTAAGGTTTGAGAGTTAGCTGTAGGTAGTTTGATAGCGAGAATCTCACAGGATTTAGGGAAGGGTGTGGAAATGATTCTCATGGAGAGATCAGATTTGGCGATGATCGCTATTCCTCCACCACGCGCGTCTGGTCTGTCGGCTCTGAGAATGGTAAAGTTTTCTGGGACTGCCAGAGTGAGAGCCGGACCTGCTGCCTTGTGGAGCCAAGATTCTGTAATGGCAATGAAGTAAAGGTCATTATCTCGTATGACATCTGCTATGTCAGTAGCATGGGCGACTAATGCTCTGGCATTGATTAAAGCAGCTTTTAATTCAGGTTCTGGCTGCACTGTGAAGGGGAGGTTGGCCATAGGTGTATTGATTTTATAGACAGTTTGGTGTTTTAGAGGTGCGGTGGCTACTAAGGGTTGGAGAGGTTTGGGTCGAAGGTGTTCCAGGTTGATGTTATATTTGGTAATGGGTTCGAATATTTTGGGTAATCTCGCCCGGAGTCTAAGGTTCCTCTGTGCTAGGAAGCAGGGTTTGGAAGTAGGTTGTATGTGGGCTCCTGAACCCTCAGTGGGCAGAGCTGTAGGCATGGTCATGTAGATAATGATAAGTGTAGCTGTCAGGTTGATGAGCGGTGCTAGGTGAGCTAGGTTAGGCGGGAAGGAGTACATACTGTTACTAGTGGTTGAGCTAGGGAGATACGATAGTCTCTACACGACCGTAAGACGCAACACAATAGTACAAAGGTCTCTAGGGGCCATAAGGCACAACGCAATAAAGCAGTGGTCTCTGGGCGACCATAAGGCACAACGCAAATAATGCAGTGGTGACCATAAGGCGCAATATGATAGTACAGTGGTCTCTAGGCGACAATAAGGCACAATATGATAGTACAGTAGTCTCTAGGTGACCATAAGGCACAATATGATAGTACAGTGGTCACTGGGTGACCATAAGGTACAATGCAGTGGCACGATGGTACAAAGTATGCGGATTCAGTGTTGTCAGGGGATGGCTAGAGCACCGTATGTAGATGTATGGGCACTCTGGCATAGTACCTAGAGGGCAGATTAGGCTATAGTAGAACGTCCAAGTGAGCAAATGGCCTGAAATATATGTAAAGCACATGTAGATAGAGCGGCATTTCCATATACTCTTGTTATTAGTCTTATGCAGGGCTATAGTGTGCAAGCACTGTGGAATTGTCCGATGATTGAGCGTAGCTGTCTGTGAGATGCACAATGCATAAGAGGGTAAAAGAACAAGTACCTCTAATGGCGGTCTAGGCGGCCACCAGCGAACAACGGCAAACAAGGCCTTTTTCCCTGGCCTTTTCCGAATGGCCGGCTTCCTTCCGCCTGCCGGCGGAAGCGCGTCGAAGATGTGGTGAAAGGTTGCTCAGCAACCAATGCGAGCCTCGGTTTGAGGCCGCGATGCGCCCGCCATATTGGAACCAGGCGCGGCGATCAGGCACGATTCACAGCTGATCGTGTGGATGCAGCAGCATCAGCTGTAGCCGGGAATGCGGGGCGGAACAAAAGCTGCTCCAGGGCTAAGTAAGTGTGGTGGCGTGTGTGCATGTCTAGTGCACTCCCTGTGTTTCATGTGATGTCTGGCTCATCTTTGGCTGCTCATGCTGTTGAATGTGTATGGATGGTGCTGGCCGTTGGGATATGGCTGTGGAATAGCTCATGTGTGTGATTTCAAATGACATGTGTGTTGGGGATTGTGATGCCATGTCTGAAGTTTGACACTGCCACTCATGTGGAACTGTCATGTGTGTATCAGTCCATTGTACAGTGCCCTGATGCCTGTCTCCTATCTCTCCCTGTCTGCAGCATCAACTGATGAAGAGGGTGGAGAGGGTGCTGTGGAGCCCAGAGGCAGGGATCGCACCACCAGCCGGAGACGCAAAGCCCGGCTCCCCTCCCAGGTTGTGATCTCGTCGGGGAGTGAGGAGTCCGGTGCCGCGTCCCAGGCCGCAGCTGCCGAGATTAGGTCCAAGAGGCGGAGGTCGGAGTTGGACTCCTCGGCAGCAGAAGGGGCAGCTGAGACCCCACAGGGTCCGACGGAGGAAGATGGCATGGAGTCATCCAGGTTGGTGGAGGGTTTGGTGGAGGAGGAGGCCATGCAAGGGACAGAGACGGGGTCTGGAGGTGGGGATTACACTGGTGCTAGTGGTGCAGTGCAGGGGCAGGGACAGGAGGCAGCACAGGCCACTGCGGGGGTGCCTGTGTGTAATCCTGTCCCCGATCCTGTCACTGCATCATCCCGCACCAGCAGGGATGCCTACGTCCAGACCCGTTCTCAGGGAGGGGATAGGCTTACACCAACTGGCCTTCCTCTCCCTGCGGATGTGGCTATCGGGCACCGGGTTGAGCCTGTCCTGGGTGGGGTGGCATTGCGTCAACGTGCCATGCGAGCTGACCTGCAGTCTTGTCATGAGGAGACTGCACGTCTTCTGGCATGGCTCGTTGACCGCGTTGACCCACTGGGACAGCTCACCAGGGCCGGATTCCTCTGTTTTCAGGACCTTGTTCCGACCCCCTCCTCAACTGAACCCCCTATGCGCCAGTCGTCCTCCATGCCATCTTCCCACCCATGTGTCACCTGGGTGCCCTGTGGAGCTGACCCTGCCGCCAGGCTGGTGGTGGACACATCCCTGCCACAGTCGGGAGTCGGACGTCCAGCAGGGGTGGCCACATCAACAACTGCACCCCAGCCGGAGGAGGATGTGCAGGCAGCAGGAGCCAGGGCACAGGCAGAGGCACAGCAGCAGCAGCAACAAGGTGGGAGCCATGATGGCTTGGGGCCTTCAACATCGGAGGGGCAGGCATCGGCCAGAGGGCAGGAGGATCCAGGACGGGAAGTGTCTTCCGTGAGGCAGCGGTTGGGCCATGCTATAGATGCGGAGCGGCAGCGGGCGGAAGAGGCACGGCTCACGATGGTCAGGGCGGAGAACTCCATTCATAGGGCCATGAGGCGGGCCGAGTGCCTCGAGGCCATTCGCAGGGACCTGGAGGTGCAGATGTCATCGTCCCTGCGAACCCTCGGGCCATGGAAGAGGACCGCGTGCGGGACATCGAGCAGGGGTTTGATGATGTCCTGGCCCGGGAAATCAGAAAGTGAGACGTTGGACTAGCCCGCTGCCATTGTAAATAGTTATATAGTGTTAGGTTTCCTTTTGTTTTTCTTCTCATTTGGGGCGCTTGGACAATGCCCCACCTTTTTGTATATAGTTGTTCATTATGTAGGGTTTTTGTAGGTTTCCTTTCAATGGTTGGGCTCATGGACCCTGGATTTGTACTTTGTATATAGTTCCACAATGGATTTCACTTCATTTGCCTTTTTTTTTAACCATGGATCAATGGATTTTTCTTTTTTTTCACTTTGGATTTGATTTGACGGACAGACTCTTTGGACCCATTTGCTTTTGGATTGATTTTTATTCTGGTTTTACACATCTTCTTTTTCATATTTTGGACATGCAAGCTATTTACATTATTGTGTGATTTCATTTCATTCCCTTGCTTTTGTGTCTAATACATTTTTATTTGATACTTCATTGTGTGGTATGCTTTCCTTGGTTTCCTGCCTGTCACGATGCATGTTTTCTCATTCACTTGCACCCATTGTGTGTGTGTGATGGACATGTATTGATGTGCATACTTGCCATTTGGGATGTTTCATGTGATGGGGATTTCAATGTGGGGTGTATGTAATACTTGGTTGTGTGTTTCGACTGGGGTGGCGTGGGGTGGGATTTGGGTGGCCATTAGGCCCATGATTGTGGATCGTGATGACATGTTGTGGGGGACATGAGTGGGGGCCTGCTGGCAGGTGCCCCACACTGCTGGGGAGTGGGACTGCAGGGGGACATGAGTGGGACATGAGTGGGGGCCTGCTGGCAGGTGCCCCTGACTGCTGGGGGGTGGGGGTGCAGGGGGACATGAGTGGGACATGAGTGGGGGCCTGCTGGCAGGTGCCCCTGACTGCTGGGGGGTGGGGGTGCAGGGGGACATGAGTGGGACATGAGTGGGGGCCTGCTGGCAGGTGCCCCGCACTACTGGGGGGTGGGGGTGCAGGGGGACATGAGTGGGACATGAGTGGGGGCCTGCTGGTAGGTGCCCCGCACTGCTGGGGGGTGGGGGTGCAGGGGGACATGAGTGGGACATGAGTGGGGGCCTGCTGGCAGGTGCCCTGCACTGCTGGGGGTGGGGGTGCAAGGGGACATGAGTTGGTGATCAGTGGTGCAAGCGGACAGGTGGCTTGGCTGGGGAGCATGCCCATGGTGGATGGGCTGCCTGCCATGGTGGATGGGCTGCCTGCGGTAGATGACCAGAGGTGCGGGGTAGTCCCCTGTGGTGTGGTCTGCCTGCAGGGGCCGTGGAGGGTGTAGAGGGAACACCTGGGAGGACCCACACTGCCAATTCACGTGTAGGACTCCCCGCGCACCCCCGAAATTCACGTACCCCGCTCTGACAGCAAAATCGCGTGTGAAACTTCACGCGAACCCCAGTAATACACGTACCCCACTCGCACAGGCCCTATCGCGTGTGAAACTCCACGCGAACCTCAGTAATACACGTACCCCACTCGCACAGGGCATATCGCGTGTGAAACTTCATGCAAACCCCAGTAATACACGTACCCCACTCGCACAGGGCCTATCGCGTGTGAAACTTCACGCAAACCCCAGGAATATTGGCCCTGTGCGAGCGAGCAGGGTATGTGTAGTTCTGGGGTACAGCGTGAAGATTTACACGCGAAAGGGCCCTCTTGAGTGGAGTACGTGTATTCCTGGGGTTCGCAGGAAGTTTCACCCGCGATTTCAGCAGGGTACGTGTATTACGGGGTTCGCGTGAAGTTTCACCCGCGATTTCAGCAGAGTACGTGTACTCCTGGGGTTCACGTAAGTTTTACCCGCGATTTCAGCAGGGTACGTGTATTACGGGGTTCGCGTGAAGTTTCACCCGCGATTTCAGCAGGGTACGTGTATTCCTGGGGTTCGCGTGAAGTTTCACCCGCGATTTCAGCAGGGTACGTGTATTACGGGGTTCGCGTGAAGTTTCACCCGCGATTTCAGCAGGGTACGTTTATTCCTGGGGTTCGCGTGAAGTTTCACCCGCGATTTCAGCAGGGTACGTGTATTACGGGGTTCGCATGAAGTTTCACCCGCGAAAGGGCCCTGTGTGAGCGGAGTACGTGTATTTCAGGGGTGCGCAGCAAGTTTTACACGCGAAAGGGCTACGCCCATGCACAATACGTCACAGACGCGCTTACATGCTAAGGGCCTTTGGTCCAATGATATTGCGTACGTGTGCTGACGCGCTTACGTGCTAAGGGCCTTTCCTCAAATTACACGCTGACATGAAAGATTTTCACGTGCCAAATCACACCGTATCAAGCTGGCCACGCGTACACACACGCAAGACCACGCTCTTGCCCTGAAGGCCAATTTCCTGCCCCAAAGAGCCCCGAGCACGCTCCCACCAGCCATCTGCTGCTGCCTGCCTGCCTGCTGCCCACGTGCCCTGCTATTTGGTGCCTGCACGTCAGCCATCTGCAGGGGTCCAGTTGCTGTGTCCACCCCTGCTGGAACAGAAGACTCTCGACTGGGATTCTATCGCTCCACAGCCCAGCCCCAGGACCCAGTTGCCCACCCACTCCTGCCTCTGGGGTTGCCATGTCGGGCACATCTCCATCTGGCACTACTGGCAACCCCCAGCCAGAGAGGCAGAGGGCCACCAGCTTCACTGCCACCGAAGTTGGTGTCCTGGTGGAGCATGTCCTGGGCCATTATGATGCCCTCTTCGGAACAATACACGCCAACATGGGAGGACGGAAGAGGATCTGGGATGACGCAGTGGTTGCCATCAACGTGGAGGGGGTGGCAACCCGCAACTACCAACATGTCAAGAAGCCCTAGGAGGACTTCAGGTCCAGGACCCTCATAATAGCCCGGCGCCTCGCGGAGGGGGACCGGGTCAGCCTGAGCAACATCCAGATGAGGGTCCTGGAACACGTAAGCCCAGCGCTCCACGCCCAGATCCTTCGGAGACAGACCCGTCTGGAGTTGAGCAGTAAGTGGCCAAGCATTGCTGCGTGAGACAGGGCATGTTGCAGTGTGCTGGTAGTCTGATACTTGCCTGTATGTGAGACATAGGCCATGTATGGATGTGTGTGTGCAGGGACATAATGCTCATGCATGTGAGACCATTTATGTGTGAAACACATGGTAGGTGCATGTGTTTTAATGCAACATGGGGATCTCTATGCAGAATGCACACCTGAAAGCATGGCAGTCTCTGTTCCTGGACATGGAGGGGGGGTGAGGAATGGGTGCTGATGTCATGTACATGTATGGTGCACGTGTGTGTGTGTGCACCAGAGAAGTGTGTGTTTGACTTTGAAATGTCATGGAAGCATGTGATTTTGAAGGCAACATCTTGGTTTACAGGGGCCCTTGTACATGGGTGTTGATGTTCATTGCAGGCGCCGGGAGTGTTTCTGCATGTGTGTTGCATGCATTGACCCATGTGTTGTGGAAGGACAGGATGGAAGTGACATTTGACAGTGCCACTCATGTGGTATTGCTTCCTATCTAGGGTATTTTGTGCTGTACCCTGATGCTTGTGTTCTATGTCTCCTTCTACACAGCGTCAAGTGAAGAAGAAGGTGGAGACGGCGCTGTGGAGCCAAGCGGCGGGGATGCCTCCACCGGGCAGCGATGCAAGGCCCAGCCACCCACCCAGGAATTACGTGACATTCGTGATGACGTGCGTTGTTCCTGGGCGGAGAACGCACGCCATCACGAAGAGCAGCGTCGTGACGTGGCACTGCTGGGAGGGGCCCTGGTCGGTGGGTTCCTACATGTGACGTGCACTCTGGCAGACCTCTCCTCCTCTGTGGAGGCTATGCACCAGTCGTTCTCCACATCGTCTTCCGGCCCAGATTCCACCAGGACCCCCTGTGGACCTGGCCTGACAAACATAGCCAGCTTGGTGGAGATCCCATCCCTGCCACAGTCGGGAGTTGGAGGTCCAGCAGGGGTGGACACCACAACTGGAGACCAGCAGATGGAGGATGTGCAGGCACCATCGGACAGGGCACATGGAAAGCAGCAGCAGCAGCAGGAGCAGGCTGTAGGTGGGAGCAATGATGGCTCGGGGCCATCAACATCGGAGGGGCAGGCATCGGCCATAGGGCAGGAGGACCCAGGAATGGGAGTGTCTTTCGTGTGGCTGCGGTTGGGCCAGCAGATTGTTGCAGAGCGGTGGCGGGCGGAAGAGGCGCGGCTCACGATCGTCAGGGCGGAGAACTCCATGCGTCGGGCATTGAGGCGGGCAGAGTGCCTCGAGGCAACTCGCAGGGAGTTGTAACAGGCCATGAGTTCCTCCATGCGAGACCTCAGGGGCAGGGCAGAGGCCCGCCTCCGGGACATCGACATGGAGTTCGATGATGTCCTGGCCTGGGACACCACATAGTGAGCCGCTGGACTTGCCCACCGCCATTGTATATAGTTAGATGGTATTAGGTTTCCTTTTGTTTTTTCTTTATTTTGGTTGGGCTTGGACAATGCACCACGTTTCTGTATATAGTTTTTTATTAGGTAGTATTTTTGATAGGTTTCATTTCTTCAGTTGGGCTCATGGACCCTGGATTGTTCATCTGTATATAGTTCACCATTGGATTCTTTTCTTTTTTTTTATTTCACCATGGAGCAATGGTTTTCACTTTTCTTTTTTCCCTTGAATTTGCTTTGTTGGACTGTGACTTTGGACACCATTTCCTTTGGATTTCTTTGGATTATGATTTCTTGTTTTTCAGTTTTTAAGGGACATGCAGCTTTTCTTTTTTATTACCATTGTTGTTTGTTTGATTTTCATTACATTCATGTTGTGTTAAATACATTTTTTTCTTCATACTTCGATGTGTGGTATTATCTCATTGGTTTCATGCATGTCATGATATGGGTTTTCACATTCACTTGCAACCATTGTGTGTGTGTGACGGACATGTGTTCATTTACATACTTGCCATTGGGGTTGTATCATGTAATGGCCTTTTCTTTGTGGGTGGATGCAATACTTGGTTGGGTCTTTGGGCTGGGGAGGCTGGCCATAAGGGCCATGATTGAGGATCGTCATTACCTGGGGGCAGGGGGACATGAGTGGGACATGAGTGGGGGCCTGCTGGCAGGTGCCACGCACTGCTGGGGGGTGGGGGTGCAAGGGGACATGAGTGGGGGCCTGTTGGCAGGTGCCCCACACTGCTGGGGTGTGGGGGTGCAAGGGGACATGAGTGGGACATGAGTGGGGGCCTGCTGGCAGGTGCCCCACACTGCTGGGGGGTGGGGGTGCAGGGGGACATGAGTGGGACATGAGTGGGGGCCTGCTGGCAGGTGCCCCTGACTGCTGGGGGGTGGGGGTACAGGGGGACATGAGTGGGACATGAGTGGGGTCCTGCTGGCAGGTGCCCTGCACTGCTGGGGGGTGCAAGGGGACATGAGTTGGTGATCAGTAGTGCAAGGAAACATGTGGCTTTGCTGGGGGGCATGCCCGTGTTGGGTGGGCTGCCTGCGGGACATGACCAGGGGTGCAGGGTAGTCCCCTGTGGTGTGGGCTGCCTGCAGGGGCCGTGGAGGGTCTACAGGGAACACCTGGGAAGACCCACACTGCCAAATCACGTGTAGGACTCCCCGGCACCCCCGAAATTCACGTACCCTGCTGAAAAATGCGTGTGAAACTTCCCGCGAACACCGTAATACACGTACCCTGCTCCAATTGCATGTGAAACTTCACGCAAACCCCAGTTATTCACGTACCCTGCTGAGATTGCGGGTGAAACTTCCCGTGAATGCCAGTTATACACGTACCCCACTCGCACAGGCCCTTTCGCGTGTGAAACTTCCCGCGCACCTCTGAAATACACGTACCCGCATCCAATCGCATGTGAGACTTACACGCGCACCCCTGAAATACCCGTACCCTGCTGAAATCGCGTGTGAAACTTCCCGCGCACCCCTGTAATACATGTACCCTGCTGAAATCGCGTGTGAAACTTCCCGCGCACCCCTGTAATACACGTACCCTGCTGAAATCACGTGTGAAACTTCCCGCGCACCCCTGAAATACACGTACCCCGCTCGCACAGGGCCAATCGCGTGTGAATCTTCCCGCGAACCCCAGTAATACACGTACCCCGCTTGCCGTGCTGGTACAGGGTTAGCGCAGCCCTTTGCGCAGGATTGGGGATTTTGATGGCTTTTCCCTGCGCGAGGGGCGTTCTTGGGGGCATAACTGGCGCTGCTGCAGGGTCGCTGCGCCACTGTGCACCACGGCTGGTTTTGGTAGCTAAAATCCATGAATACGCTGTGCGCGGAAATGGATTTTAGCGCCCGCGGCTGGCGCAGAGATTCGCAAGCGCTCACTGTGCGCCAGCCGCGTGCGCCACTTGTGCGCTAAATTCTATGAATGACCCCCTCAATGTCGTCAGTACAGAGGGGCGACAAGTTGAAAGTATGTATACGAGAAGCGTTTAGATGGATGTCGGGTCCCAGTATCCCCACAATGGAGATACATGAGATATTTGATGAATATTCCATGCTCATGAAAAGAAAAGCACTGCAGTCGATGGCTGAACATTTACTAGACAAAGATATAAAAAACGACCAGCCCACCCGAAATAATGGTAGTATATAAGAGAGCACTAGAGTGAGGGACAGGAGAAACAGCCCTATCGCTTGATCTGGGAATATTGTTGCACATGAGAGAAGGGGGAGGGACAGTGAGTGCGGCATTTCCTATGAGAGAGGTCCCACCTACCTTTGTGCCCAAAGTAAAGATTCCCGCAGTGGGCACCGTAGCGGCGCAGATAACACCAGCCCATTATACCGCCCAATATGTGCATGTCCCCTTTTCCAGACAGGAGGTGAACAACATAAAACAGACGATTCCCGATATAAGAAAGAATCCTGCAGGGTTTTACAAGGAAGTAGAGCCCTGCCTGCAATCATCCGTGCTTACCATGGGTGACATAGACCTGATATTCCCAGTGGTCCTGCCAACAGACATATGGAAGCAAATAAGAAAGGTGGATGAAGTAACGACCTTTGGCGCCACATGGGCGGATTTGGTAATAGAAGACAGGAATAAAGCGGTTGGAGGAACACCGGGAGCGAACCTGGTAGCATTACCAGCACGCATAGTACAGAAATTAAAAGAAATTGTCCCAGAGAAAAGAATTCAATGGGACAAATTGACGGCATGTGGACAAGGCAAAGATGAGTTAGCTACAGATTATTTTAATAGGTTTGAAGAAGTATTTACAGACTTCAGTGGGCAGGATGTGAGCTCGGAAGTGGGAAAGAGGTTATTTGTTGACAAATATGTGAGGGGGTTAAAACTTCCAATCCAGAACCTAATAATGACATCAGAGAGTGCATGACAAGCAAAAACGCTGGGCGAAGTATTACACATGGCCCAATATTATGAGAACAGAGTGACAGCGGAGAAAGAAAAAGAGGAGAAGGATAGGGTAAATCTGAAAACCCGGGTGCTACTACAGCAAGTAGCAGGACATAATGGAGGGAGAGGGAATGCACAAGGAAGGAGTAATTCGAATATGCATGGAGGGCCATTGGGACCAAATCAGTGTGCGTACTGTAAGGAGGAAGGACACTGGCGAGCGCAATGTCCACATCTGCAGAATAGAAATGGGTCTGGTCAGAGAAGACAGCACAGAGGGCACCAAGGAGCGAATGGATCAAATAGGAATAGTATGCAACAGCACCAAAATAATGGAGGTAATCAAAACCAAGCCCAAAACCAAAGTGCTCCTAACCAGAGTCAGGGTCAGCAAAACCAACAGTATGGAAACCAGAGTGGGGGAAATAGAGGGAAGAGTGGGAACGTTTTCGATACACAGCCAAATACGTATTACAGTAATAGTAATGATTACACATCGGACAATGGGCCTCATTACACGGATGGCGGTAAGGATTTACCGGTACCGGTAAAATACCGGTACCGGTAAATCCTTACCGCCTTACTACGAGGTCCTTTTGCGGGTTGGGGGATTTAACACCTGCTTTTTGCAGGCGTTAAAAACCAACCCGCAAAGGGACCCAGGGAGCTAATTACGGTACCGCAATTTGCGGTACCGTAATTAGCGCCTTCCCCATTCCCATTGAGCCATATGGGGCAAAAATGGGAATGGGGAAGGGCAATGGTGGAAGGGGGAATTACCGCCCCGCCAACCTTGGAATGGGGTGGTAATTCCTCTTTCCGCCAAGGCTGTGCCGGTATTTTACCGGCATGAACCATGGCGCTAATAGCGCCATGGTTCTCCGCCATCCGTGTAATGAGGCCCAATGTGTTATTTCCCCAATAGGACAGCCCAGGACAGGGGTTGGAACCAGTGTCTATTCCCGTGAATCAGAGAGGAACCTACGTAGAAATGAGAGTCGGGAATGAGGAGCACCGCTTCCTTGTAGATACAGGAGCGCAAAAGTGTTCAATAGACCATCACTTGGTTCCGGATATACCACTGTCAGGGCAAAAGAATGTTTCCGTAGGGTTCGCAGGTACACCAGTCATAAACCCAGTGTCCCAACCAGTCCGAGTTACTATAGGACCATTCACTGAACATTGTCCTTTCCTTTTAACAGAAAATTGTGGTGAGAACCTGTTGGGATTAAATTTGTTGAAAAAGTTAGGTTCCCGTTCCGTTATACATTGCACGGCAGACGGGGTGTCCCTGACGATTTGGCCACAGGATGCCCCTGTGTCAGAATTCATGTCTGAAACTTTACCAGGAGAACTAAGTAAAGTGCCAACCTGTATATGGGCAATGCATGACAACGATGTAGGATGCTTGAAAATAGAGCCAATAAAGATCCTTTTGGAAGAGGGTGTTACACTACCGCGAATTCCCCAATACAGAATTTCAGCTGAAGGTGAGAAAGGATTGAAGAGTATTGTTACAGATTTGGTGAAATTAGGGGTGATTGAAGAAATTGCAGGCAGTACATGCAACAGCCCAATTCTTCCAGTTTATAAAAAAGGAGGCAATGAAGTACCATATCATTTCATAATTGATTTGCGCGCGCTAAACAAAGTAGTAGATCCACAATTTCCTTTAGTGCCAGATGTCACTACAATATTGACAATGATACCTGTCTGAGCAGAATACTTTAGTGTAGTTGATCTAAAAAATGCGTTCTTTAGCATTCCGGTGGACAAGGACAGCAGATATTTGTTCGCGTTCACATTAGGAGGACGATCATTTACATTTACGCGGATTCCGCAAGGATACACGGAAAGTCCGAGTATTTACAGTAGAGCGTTAAAAGAGCAGCTAGACATGCTAGAATTACCAGTGGGTTGCGTACTCTTGCAATACATAGATGATCTGTTGTTAGCTGCTGACACAGAAGAGATTTGTAAAGAAAGCACTCTATTTCTACTGTCACACCTAGCGGCACATGGCCATAAAGCTAGTTTGAAGAAGTTTCAATATAATCGAAAGGAGGTAGCTTATTTGGGCTACCTACATTCGAAAGAGGGGAGAAGGCTAACGCCAGAACGTATAGAAAGTATTTCTTGTATGCCTATTCCAAAGACACAGAAAGGAGTCAGAGCCATAATAGGCATGGCTTCGTATTGCCGACAATGGATCAGTAATTTTGCGTTAATTGTGAAACTGATCGTGAATATGACTAGAAAGGATGCAGGTATGCCTTTACAGTGGGATGAGGAATGTCAGAGAGCGTTTGATCAATTGAAAACTGCATTATGTTCTGCTCCAGTTTTGGGCACACCAAATTATGAAAAGGTTTTTAGACTGTTTGTGTGTGAAAGTGAAGGATGTGCATTGGCGGTTTTGACACAGGAACAAGGTGGAAGAAATAGGCCGTGCAGCTATTTCTCTTCCGCGCTGGACCCTGTAGCGTGCGCACTACCATGATGTTTGCGATCTGTCGCGGCGGCTGCTGCGTCGGTGAAACAAACGGAAGGAATGGTATTGGGGCATACTTTAATTCTAATGGTGCCACATGCCATAGACGTGCTATTAAATAGGACACAAACGCAACACCTCACCTCTGCTAGATTGACAAGATATGAGATTATCTTGTTCGCGCCCCATATCCAAATTACGAGGTGTAACGCTTTAAATCCTGCAGAATTAATGCCACTACCCATAAAAGAAATTGGTGACAACGAATCACCCCCCCCCATGATTGCTTAATGGTCACTGAGGAAGAAACGAAGGGGAGAGTTGATTTAAGTGACACCCCACAGAAAGAGCCAGATGGAGAGTTATTTTGTGACGGCTCTTGTTTTAAATTACCTGATGGCACGACAACTGCCGCCTACGCTATCACTATCCTAGAGAGCGTTGTAGAAAGCAAAAGAATCCCCTACAACTCAGCACAAGCCTGAGAGATAATAGCATTGACCAGAGCCTGCGAGATTTCTGAAAATTTGAATGTGAATATATATACTGATAGTCAGTATGCTTTTGGGGTGGTTCATAACTTTGGTCGACTCTGGGCTGAGAGAGGTTTCTTGACATCACATGGTGCCAGAATTCAACATGGCCCTTTGATTGTACGATTACTATCTGCACTCACATTTCCAAAGCACCTAGCAATAGTGAAATGCGAGGCACATAAAAAGGTAACATGCAAAGTAGGAGAGGGAACGCGTTTGCAGACAGAATTGCGAAACATACTGCCACTGATTTAAATACTAAGATGATGACAGTCCAGACCGAGGAAGTACCCTGTATGATAGAAGATGGAATTGCCACTGTCAAAGAAATGCAGGCCAAAGCCACGGCCGATGAAATACAAGGGTGGGAAAAGGGCTCTGCTGAGTTAGATCTGGAGGGTTGTTGGGTGGACAAGGGAACTAGAAACTGGATGTTGCCAAATTCTTATGTGACTGCAATGGTCACAATGGCCCACAGCCCTACTCATATCTGTGTGAAAAAGATAATACAGCACCTATCTACAGTATGGCAGAATGTAAACATAAAGAAGAATGCAGAGAGGTTGGTGCGGAACTGTGTCACGTGTTTAAAACAAAATGTAGGTAAGGGAACAGTGACTCCAATAGGCAGTTTTGGCCCGCCCTCTATGCCTTTTGAGGTAATCCATTTTGATTTCATAGAGAGGGAGAGATGCCAAAACTTGAAATATGTCTTAGTGGTGAACTGTGCATTCAGCAAGTGGGTGGAGGCATATCCCTTAAAAGATTGCACAGCAATAAGCACGGCAAAAGTAATGCTTAAAGAATATTTTTCCCGTTTTGGCTTGCCCCGTGTCCTATGGTCAGATAATGGTCCACATTTTGTGGGCGCAGTGATGTTACAGATATGTGCGGGTCGTCAGATTGATAAGAGATTTCATAGTTCAAGGCATCTGAGTTCGGCCGGTCTTGTGGAGAGGCACAACGGGATCCTCAAGTCAAAAATAAGCAAGATATGTGCAGGAAGCAAGTTGAGTTGGGTGGATGCATTACCAATAGCACTATTATGCATGCGGACATCTGTACAGGCTACAACTGGGCTCTCCCCATACGAAATCGTAATGGGGAGGCCGGCAAATGTTTGGTGCGCACCTCAGCCAAAACGACTTAGTGAGGTAGAACATCCTGTGCTTAGTACTTATTGTGGCCTTTTAATGCAGAAATCGTGTTTGATTCATCAGCAGGTGCAGGAGGCTCTACCAGTGAGATACACCGGTCCGGGGCACGTGCTGGAGCCAGGCGACTGGGTGCTGCTACAAAATTTTGAAAGAAAATCATCGTTAGCACCCAGGTGGCGCGGCCCCTATCAAGTACTCTTGGTAACACAGACAGCGATACGGATGGATGGACGGAAGTCGTGGATCCATGCCACCCACGCCAAAAAGATTCCAACTTCGCTGAAAGACTTGCCTGACCCAGACAACCGGAAAGAGATAGCGGTCCCAGGAACGAAAGAAACTGTTGCCAGTAAGCTGCCACCAAATCTGCCCGAGCGAGAAGTGAAACTCAAAACAAAGCCTGAAACGATTGCCAAGAAGGGGGAAGGGCAAAGGGTGCCCCAACGTTGCCCAACAGAATATAAATCACTGTTGGCTGATACAAAATCTGCATTCCAAATACCGACCGACACTAAACGTGTACCCCTTTGGCGCCCACCAGCACTTGCCAGCACGCCAAAGACCGAATCTGCATCATTGGCACGACGCACACCAGCACCTACAGTAGCGCCACAGGCTGACTTTGAGCCTGGATCTGGAAGTGCACCGGCACTTTTCACGGATCACACAATACCAGGAGTGAGGCGATATGATTTACGGCCTTGAAAGACAAAGTGATCCACAGTTCTTTGGTGCTTATGTTAACCTCTGGTTCCGCTCATGGACGGAGAAGGAACTATAGGTGTAGAGGAGAGAAGCGTGAGAATTGTGCAAGTCGAACAATTCAAGACTCGCGGCTCCTCGGTGCGATCAGAAAAAGTACATGTGTCTGAAACCAGAGCGGACAAGCTGGGCGCACATGGTACCAAGGCAATAGATAACTGATCAAAAATCCTCTGAGCAGTATGAGAAAGGACAAGTGATCTTGCCGAAAAACAAATAAGTAAATTCAGGCTATAAAGGACTGACAATTCCGTTGAACTTATTGACATCAGAGCAAGTGCAACGAAGAGAGATATCCGCGAGGAACTCTAATAAGGAAGAAGAAGGACGATGAGAAACATGTCGGGACCGGTTTCATCCTCCTCCTGCACCACTGCTGAGAAAAAGTTGATTGTAAAAACTGTAAACTTAAGGAAAACACATGGTAAAAAGAATTGTATGCTGCACTGACAATAATCATGTGCTTCATGAGTGTGGTAGCACCAATAATGACAGCCTTAGTATTATGGTATGTGGAATCAATACACCCATTGGGAATGTTTTTACCAATAGTTAATATATCCACTACTGAAAGCCCGGTTCAAGTGATTACTTATACCTTGTCCCCAATGGCACAGGGAAGGGTATGGGAACAATACGCTGTTATTGATTATGAATATGACACATGCAATTCTAAAGAAAACAAATTGCTGGGTATGTGCCCATTTACCGCAGCATGCTGGGAAAGGAATAGGTTGGTATGTACAGCCATTACCATTAAGTTCTGCATGTAGTGCATCTTTGAGTGCAATGTTCTATGGAAAATGGAATAAGAGTGGTACAGGTCAATTAGACAGAACAAACATGAATGAGTTTGAGGAAATAATTATGAGGCCTGTGGGTTGTTCCATATTCCATAAAGCACAAGTGATGACCCCAGAACCTACGAGGAAAAGTATGCAAAAAATAACATGACAAAATAGACAAGATAGATTGTCCCCACCAGTTAAAACATCTGTGATGACGTTTCGTGTAAGAACAGATGGGAACAAAGATGCTGTTCCCCCTTCTTACACAGTGAATTATAACCCGAGAACTGTCCCTTTTTGTCTAAAAATGAAAGGCTCCTATTCAGTCGGAACGTTTACTGGATGCATGAATACAGTGCTATTAAAATGGGAAATAGAACCAGTATATGTGGGAGATCCAGTTTATTTTATATGTGGAGAGAAGGCATATCCTTGGTTGCCCAGAAACTGGGGAGGTACATGTTACCTAGGTCTACTGTTCCCAGGAGTGTTCCTCTTAGAAACAGCAGACATGGCCAGACTATCCAGATCTAGAACCAAAAGGAGTAGCAAAGATGTTTTGATAGCGACTGACGTAGCAAAATCATTTATTCCATTCTTGTCCCAGATAGTGAACTCCTATAACATAAGGCAGCTGTCCAGAATACTAAAAGATACCATAAACACAACGACAGATATACTATTTAACATGACGCTGGAAGAAAAAGGAATTAGGTTAATGACACTGCAAAATAGAATGGCTCTCGATGTGATCCTGGTTGATCGTGGGGGAATTTGCAAGATTGTGGGATCAGCTTGCTGTGTATTTGTAGAGGACTATTCCCCTACGATTTTTGAAGCAATAAAGAAAATGCATGTCCTAAGCTCCGAACTCCCTACTGGTGAAGGGGGCTGGGGAATAGAGTCCTGGTTTTGGGGAATACTGCATTCTTGGGGATGGAAGTTGATCTCGATATTAGTAGTGTTGTTTGGAATATTCATAACGTGCTGTTGTTGCATACACTGCCTACCGTTAGTTTGCACTGAGGTAACTGAGGGATGTACGAAGGGATGTATGCATATGATAACAAGAAGAAAACAAACTTATGGCCGGGATGACAGAGAAACAAATGAAATGAAAACAGTGAAAGAATTAATGGCTATAGATATTAATGAAGATGATGATGCTTATAGTAGCATGCAAAACTCAGACATAAGTGCTTTAGACTTGTCGTCATCAGAGGAGGATACAATAAATGAATGAGACGTTTGACATACGGCCAAAGGAGGGTTTGTCAGTCTAGAAAAATGGATACCTCTAATGATTGATGTCAAACGTATTTTGGTGGCCGTGGGCCAACCGTCTCATGCACCGTACGATAGAAGTACAGGTTTCCGAGTTTACCAATGAACGGCCATTTTGATGTAACAAGGATCGCCATTTTGTGTTCTAACAATTGCTCATTGCTTTCTGTTATTATTGCTTCGCAGCACATTTTCTGCTTACACTGCTCGACTGTTAATATTGTTGTCTGAATGTGAAAGTACAAGGCCGCAGGGCCGCAAGGCTAATAAGAGTTTGTTGAAACACAACGTAGGCAGCGCCGGGAAGGAATGCCCGGCTTCCTCCCGAATGTAGCCTTGAAGCGGAGCCGCAGGGCATTTAATCATTTCACAGCTGCCAGCCAGTCTCGTTATATGGTAGAATATGTTAGAATAAAGCAGCTAAAGGCTTGAATTATGCTCTTCTTACGGCCCCCCTTTACTGAGCCCTGTAGAGCGTATCGGCTCCCAGGACACGAATAGCACCTCATAGATAGCAAGGTCTGGAATGTGACTCTTCCCCCGTATGTAGCTCGCTTCCAAGAACAGAAGCACTGTGTTCTGTTCAACAACTAAAAGATGCCTCCGCACTTGCAAAATTGCATATTGTTATTAGAATAGATATTTGAAGGTGTCATAAGTGTCATAATTGTCGAAAGTGTCCATCATCACACCAAGTTCAAAGAAACCCAATAAAGGGGGGGTGTTAAACATGTCATAGCTGATTGTATGATATGCATTTTTTTATATATGTAACTGATGTACGTAATTCACTCTCTTGCGTCCCTCGAGGTCTAGAGATACACATTGCGGGGCGTGAGACCGAGTTGGGCAACTGAGACTATTTGCTTTGCAATAAACCATAGCTTTGGGAATACAACCTTGTGTCTGGCGTATCTTTCGTGTGTGGTGACTTGCCTTGTTTCCATAGACGTGAGGGACCCCTAGGGGCCACTTTCAAGTCCATGTAGTGGGCAGGAAATTTGTAACTGTTGAAAGCACACGCGCATTGGTAGGCAACATTGAAATTGACAAAATGCTGTGAATGCATTATTTTTTGCAATGGCTATTATTGTATTCATTAGTACGCCGCCATGGGTGGCACATGCTACGGTGGTTGTGGCCAGGAGCTAGAGTCTTAAGATATGGGTGGTCAATGCATTTGTTCTGGGGGTCGGTCGTCATGATGTAATTTGTATGGACATCTTGTACGCACAGTACACTTATACCTACTTAATGAAGTATGTTCTATGGCCTCCTTGTATGCACAGAAAATGAGGATTCCATTAAGGGCAGTATTTCAGCCCGTGCAGTGCACGGAGGAGTTGTTACATTTGTAAGGACAAGTGTTGTGTTAGGGAACATTGGAACTGACAACATGCCGTGAATGCATTATTTTTTCGAATGGCTATTATTATATTCATTAGTACGCCGCCATGGGTGGCACATGCTACGGTGGTTGTGGCCAGGGCCTAGAGTCTTGGATGCATGGCCATCGGCTGAAGGCCGAAGGCCTTACTTCCAAGACTGTAGACCCTGGCCACAACCACCGCCACATGTGCCACCCATGCATACACCCGTATTGTTGCATTCTGATTGGCAAGTTGTGGGGAGCGCGTGCAGTGTTGGGTGCATTGCCGGAGGCCATGCTCCCAAGAACAAAATGGTAAGTATTAGACGTGGAAGAGACTGCCACCCATCCCATGTAAGATCCACAGACATACAGCTAGGAGTGAAGTCTCTGGGCAGATGCACTGAAGGATAACACACCTACAGAATAACTCCCACTACCACACATCACTGAGGTGGTTGTTAGGAGACCCTGCACTCTTGGGTGCAGGGCCAAAGGCCATGTACCCAATAATACTCTTATACCTACTTAATGACGTATGTCCTATGGCCTCCTTGTACGCACATAAAATGAGGGATCCAATAAGGCCAGTATTTCACTGCACGGGGGAGTTGTTACATTTGTAAGGACACGTGTCATGTTAGAGAACATTGCAATTGACAACATGCCGTGAATGCATAATTTTTTCGAATGGCTATTATTGTATTCATTAGAATGCCGCCATGGGTGGCACATGCTACGGTGGTTGTGGCCAGGGCCAGTCCATGCAACCAAGAACAAAGTGATAAGTACTAGACTTGGAAGACACTGCACACCCATCCCATGTAAGATCTACAGACATACAGCTAGGAGGGAAGCCTCTGGGCAGAGGTGCTGAAGGATAATACACCTATAGAATAACCCCCACTACCACACATCACAGAGGCGGTTGTGGGGACACCCTGCAGACTTGGGTGCATGGCTAAAGCCCATGCGCGCAAGAATGAAGTCATAAACAGTGGAGTTACAAGTCAATATGGGTGTAGTGAATGTGCTAGTTGTGTTGCTGCCCTAATGTCTTAACTTCATGGCTGTAGACAATGGTCCGAAAAGTAAATGTATAAGCAGCTAATTTACAAGGACCATGGTTTCCATATGCAGCGATGGTTGTGGATAGGAACTATACTCCTTGTTACTTGGTTTTAAGGCGTAGGTGGTAGGTTACTCACCAAAGATGGAAGGGCAGCCTACAGGCACTGCAGCATATTAGTACCATAGATTAGACGTGTAGATTCCCATGTGTAAAAAATGCCTGCCAATATACTTACTCCTTACTTTGTTCAGATTCCACATACTTTTTTTTTAATTGCCAATCGTACTTGACGGAAGTATCACTTTTTCCATTTCTGTGATGAAAGAAAAAGGTGTGTTAGTGTCTGCATTTTTTAAAATTTACTACATTGCATAATAGACAGTTCACTTTTTTTTTACCCTCATATTTAGTTTACAAACCAGTGTACTGTGCATTGCGCTCAGTTTCTGTGTTTGCTTTTCCAATCCTTGGGTCTGGGGAAAAAAATCCTTGTTGCATAAAAAAAAACCTTCATTTCATATAGTACTAACTACTTCATTTTTTGCTTTCAGTGTTTTCTTCATCTTTCTGATCAATGTTATGTTTGTTGCCTCCCTGCCCCTTTTTAACAACAGTTAGATACCAGTAGGTGTATTCTAACTGTGCATTTGTTCCTACAGATTTGTGATACCCATTCATTTGTGTCATTGCCATATCTGTTTCCTTTATCTTTCCCATTAATGTTTTCTTTGTTGCCTTCCTGCTGATTTTTAACAACAGTTAGATACCTATAGGCGTATTCTACCTGTGCATTTGTTTCCCACGATCTGTGATAATCATTTATTTGTGTCATTCTTCCATTTTGTTGGGTAGTTAGATACCTGTGGGCGTATTCTAACTGTTTGTAGTCTTTCACATACTTTGTTGCCAATTTTGAAGTACACATTATTTCGTAAATTTTGGCTTCAAGAACATTAAATACGCATTTGTTAGGTTAGCTGGCAACCTCTGCTTTAGAGTAATGGTGTTACCATTACATTCAAACCACCCAGAATTCTTTTTAATGTATGCAGTGTAGTGACCTGCATTGGTTGTAGCTCCTGCATGGTAGATTATTCCTACTGTTGTAAAGGTTTTCTTTCCAAGTGACACTTGACCGTGTGTGAATCCATTCAGTTTGCAGATGTTTTTGGTGCCATCTGCATTATAACGTAGAAGCATAAGTATTATGTAGGCACTATGTGATTGTATCAGTAAAGTAGAGCGATTGTCTGAATTGCAAATACTACATAATCTGCCATGGTTTGCATTTTGTACAAGTTGCTGAAATTGAATGCTCTCACGATTTGGTATGGTAACATACACAAATCGCTCATTTGGGATTTCTTCCTGTATCACTTTGTTACAGAGAGTGCATGTATGTTTCCGCATGTATGAAATTTGGAAGATTTCATTTACGGGTATGCTTTTGTTTTCCAATACTAATAGTATGTACATTAGAAATTCTTGTGGATCTTCTTGTGAGTTCATAGTGAATCTCACCATTCCAGCACAGTCGTCCAATTGTTGCCTTACTCCATGAACACTGTATGTGTTGTCAGGATTGCTTGTTGCATTTCTATGCAGCACTAACATTTGCAAACACAATTGGTCTGTGCTGTGCAGGTAAATATTGTTAACAATTGGTGGCAATTGAAATAGAATATTCATTGCTACATTTGCATAGCAACTTACCCCACTTTCATTTGTAAATTTGAATGGGCCAGCAAGTTCTGTATCTGAGTGCATTTTTCGGTTTTTCTGTTGCTTCTTTGCCAACGTGCCTGGTTTACATTCCCTAATAGGTTCTTCTATGTTTGCGGCAATTGATGAAACTTTAGCTTCTTTTCTTTTCTTTGCGGAATTTGCTGTTGCATTCTGTTGCATTTCTGTTTCATTTACTTTTGTTTTACCACGTTTCACTTTATCTGGAACAGGGTATTGTTTTAGATGAGGGGTGTACAGTGAACGCAATCTTTTGTATTCTAGAATGCAAGGAATATCAGATTTGACTTTACCTGAATCAAAGTTTATTAGCAATAGACCGTCAAGTGTACGTAAGCGTGATAATGCTACGTAGCTCATGCCTTCCTTAAACACTGACTTCCCTATATCTATCAATGCTTTCTCTAGGGTACGACCTTGGGATTTATGAATGGTAACTGCATATGCAAGAGTTAGAGAAAATTGCTCTCTACGTACATACGTCTTTCAAGAGAAGGAATTGAGCAATTGAGCGCCCTATCCTTTTCACTTCTGAAACTTTATCAAAGCGAATATTTACAAGCTGAATGTTGCTATCACGTGGGTATGATTGAAAGCCAACAACTGTGCCCAGTGCTCCATTAACTAGCCCTTGCTCTATGTCAAGGTTACGTTTAAGGATTACTCTACAAATTAATGATAATTTCAATATTTTTTCCAACCCAGCTGTGTTGGAGATTGAATTTTTTAAACTACTTAGTCTTGTTGTGGCTTGCTCACACATGGGTACTGTCATACAATGTGCGTCTAGTTTGTCCGTGGCACTAATTTCTATTATTGCTTGCATTTCTTTCTTTAACATTGTTTCAATGAATTTGAAACAGCTTGCAAGAGTTGGCATTAAGGCTATACAATTGACATTTTTGTGCGCTATTTGTTCCATAACATCAGTTGCACATGCATTATCGCCATAAAGTGCATGTGTATGCCAGTTTTTCAATACAGCTTTTGCTTCTTGCGATAATACACCAACTCTAATACTTTTTAAGATGTTGGCATAAGTGAGATCTGCAGATTGCTGCATGTTCTCAGTTAATTCTCTGTATTGGAAATGTTGCCAAAGGTTAAAATTACCTATGCTACCAACAGTTTTCCGGCAGAGTTTGTGGCCTAAGGTTTTAAAAATAGGTTCACCTTTCACTGGTGTCAATTGTAGAAGATCTCCGAAAATGTTAATGTGTTTCCGTGCAAAGAGTTCTTCATTAATACTTTTAAGTACTTCTTGCAATCTGAGATGAATCAAAGCCAACATTAGGTTGGAGACCATGCTCACTTCATCTATTAGTAGAATTTTCATTTGTTTCAATACTCTACGTAATTCCATGGCAGCTTCTGCAGAAAGTTTGTAGAAGTCTAATTTATTTTGATGCTCTACTGGAAGCAGTAGTAATAGGTGTAAAGTCACACCGCCTATGTTGTAGGCAGCTAAACCTGTGGGGGCTGTTACAACAGCTGACAGTTTGTTATTTGTCAATTGTTGAAGGAACTTGCTGATCATTTTGATTAAGAAGTTTTCCCTGATCCAGCTTCACCACTGACGTACAGCAGTATAGGTTTGTAATTTTGGCAGGTACATTCTTTATTTTCGTGTTGTACTCCATGTACAATTTGTTTTGTTACGTCTTCAAAAATGGGACGCTGATCGTTGTTAAGTTTTGCTTGTTGTACAGTTAAGTCTCCTGTATCTTCTTGATACTGATACATGGTGTTTTCTACTTCTGCCATAGCAACTTCAGCCTAATTTTCTATTAGTGGTTCACCTAATGGTTCTTACTGTCGGAAGTGTCTTTATCTAGATGGGCCTGAATTTCTTCTTCCTGGTGCTGCTCATTGTGTAACATGGTTTTGTACTGTGTAAAGCTTCCATCGGTGATAGTGCTTTCATTTGCTTTGAAAGCATCTTCATAGCACTCATAAGTATTTAGTATGTCTTCACTTTTCTCCATGGTTTGAAAAGTTGTAACAGAGACAAGAAATATAGTTCTTTCTGTTGAGGATTTTTTAATGACAATTTCACATGATTAATTAACCTTTGTTTGTTAAGTTTCACTAAGCTCCCTTCACAATCGGTCACTGTATATCTACGTTTGCTTTCATCGGGTTTTACATAATTTTTGTATGCAAAGTTTTGAGCTATGTGTTATAGACACATGCTTTCCAGAGTAGCACTCCTGTTCGGATAGTATGTGTCCAGTAAATTGTTTTTTAGAATGTCTTGGTTGTTGGGATCATTTCTGGCAATTGTTTCTATGTCCTCATATGATTTTAGCACTCTTTTTCTAGATTTTGCAGGAGCAAGACTGAGCCATACTATGTTGTCTGATTTTCCATACAAAGCAGTGCCGGTTAAACAATCTGCTGCTTCATAGGCCCCACATTCTCTATGAGAGAGCATTTTTATGCCTAGGCTGTACAATTTCTGTGATAATGTTTTGTCTGATGCTAGGTCATCCCAGAGGTCTTGAAGCTCTGTTTTTTCTGCTTTTGTTAAGTAGGCTATAACATATTGTGCAAGATTTTTGTATAAATTTTGCAGTCCTTTGCGGCTTTGATTTCCTGTAATTGGCGATTTCTTACTGTGCAGTAGTTAATGATTTCTTTGTTACCTGGATGCTGCACCTGTTGGAGTGTATATTGCGGCTGCTGCAATATTAAACAAACAATTCTTTTTAACTGTACACTTCCTTGGAGTGCGCTTCCGGTATTCCTTTTCTGAACTTTTAAATCATACAAAGATACATCTTTGATTGATTATGCACATCTTTGTTTTTTATTTCCTTTCAAACATAAACTTTCTTCTTCAAATAACCATATCCCTTTTGTCTCTCAACACGTGTTTCTCCACGTTTAACGCACGTGTTTCATCAGGAGAGTTTTCTAATATAAAACAAGAAAAACATTTTTTTGCCTAGCTATATCAACCCAAATACATTGTTTATGTACAACAATTTAGGTGGTAGAGGCACTTTGTTATTAGAAAACTCTCCTGATGAACCACGTGCGTTAAACGTGGAGAAACACGTGTTGAGAGACAAAAGGGATATGGTTATTTGAAGAAGAAAGTTTATGTTTGAAAGGAAATAAAAAACAAAGATGTGCATAACCAATCAAAGATGTATCTTTGTATGATTTAAAATTTCAGAAAAGGAATACCGGAAGCGCACTCCAAGGAAGTGTACAGTTAAAAAGAAATATAACATATTGTGCAACAGCAGTTGAATTGTCTGCAATGTACTGCACATCTATGTTTGCATTCCATAATAGGGCAAGGATTGCTTTGTAGTCATTGATATATTTTGATTCATCCCCTCTTTTTATGTAATACGTGTTTTTAGGTGATTTACCTTTAACACTATGTCGAACTGAAGACATGATGTTGTTTACTTCACCTGTTTCTGTAACTGGTCTAGGGAAACGAAAGCGGCATTTGGTGTAGTATTTATCTTTGTCTTTGTATTTATGGTCACAATATTTGCCACATTTGTGTCTTTGAAATTGTAAAATCTGCCCATGCAGCTCACTATGTGTCTGTTGTGAGGTATTTCACATGTTACATATTTTTGGATAAACTGCAAAACAGTGCTATCACTGTCGTGCCCAAATTTCGGTGCACCTTTGATCCATAACAGCATGTGAATGTGTGGTGCTCCTCTTGCTTGATATTCTTTTCTCCAAAATAAGTGTTGCACTTCTCCAAGGGTAGGAACAGTTTTATTGCAAATAAAGTGTAGCATTGCAATGAAACAATGATGGAAATATCTTGAGACATTAACTGGATCTAGAGAGCAAAGTTCTCCAGGTGTTAATATATCTATGTTGTTTTTGTTGCTGTTTGCTATGCGTAGGAACTCATGTAAATCGTCCCATGCATATTCTGCACAACTTAGCGTAACAAACCAAGTTGGTGGTCCAAGGTTTCTGATCATGCAACGCACGTCTCAGTGCCGTCTGAACCAGTATTCCTTTGTACCACGCATGTTTGCAAACAAATTTGTTATACTTGATTGTAAAACCTCATCTTTTTCTTGTACTTTTTGTATTAACTGCCTAGCTTACATATTTTGAAAGTGCGTTCCAGATTTAAGAATGTGTGCAACTCCATAACATAGTGCTGCTAATTCACTTTCATAGAGTAGGTGGAATATGTATTCCACATTTTGTCTAAATCTGGGATCTTGTGAATACATTCGTAATGAGCGGTATTCTGATGCCCCAATGTGAGTGGGTCTATCATCGTATCTCCCACCTTTGCCAGTAGGAAATAGCAGTGGAAAAGCATGTGCTTCTATACTTTTTTCCCAAATTCTCATTGGTGACCCTTTGGTTTGTCGCATTTGGTAAGTTTTTAGTGCATCATCTATGCTTTCATTGGAATGCAATTGATGAATTGCGTAATGGTCCAAAAGAGTGCATACTGTAGCTGGATCCAGAAGTTCAATTCTGCCTGTTATTCTTTGTTCAATAAATGGATATTTGTAGGTAGAATGGTTTACAAATCAATGCTTGCTTTGGTTCCCAAAATAAACAAATAACCCACGCAGCCTCTCTAACGAGTAGTTACACTATAAAGGTTGTACTGTACTTACTTTTTTGTGGAAGATGACGAGGTTTCTTCGGATATGTCATCTGCAGTGTAGATGCTGTTGATTCTCAGGAGAGTAGTCTTCACTGCGAATTAAAAAAACAAAATCAATTACTTTGTGTGTTTGCAGCAGTGATGACACTGCAGACATTACTTGTGCTTCTTTCGTCAGAGCATTGAACTTTCATATTTCAACCCAGTGCACGTGCACATTTAACTTCACTCTCTGAAGTCTTGGCATAGTACTTGCAATATGGTACTTGTAAGTCCTTCAAAATAACTAAATCTTTTAAGGGTATGGAAATGTCTTGTTCTTTACAAAGCGTACTCTATGCATAGGAGAGTGGTTTGTAAGCGATAGGGCAAAGTACTAGATGGGGAAAAATGTTCTACTTGTTAATGAAAAGCACGATGTCGAAAAATTGGGAGACCCTCAGAAGGAAATGTCAGCACTACAATCGGGAGTGATTACTATTCTCATACGATCACATTGCAAGTAGCATTACTGTAGGCCGTACAGAGTACAGAACTCCAACATTTTCACATACAAAATTGAGGTCTTCCCTAAATTATGCTTCTCAACTCACACGCTTTTGTTGGGTGTCACCCGCCTTGTAAAGGGCAGACTCATCCGCCAAGCCTCCTGCACGGCCATTCATTCCAATGGGCGTCTCACCCGCCAAAAACAAAATCGGCTGATTTCACCCGCCTTTAAGACAAAAATGGTTGAGAGCTATGCCTAAATAGGCATGCTTGCAATGTATGTACAGGTTATGCAGAAGATAGTAAACAGTTGTGCGATTTGTGCATGACAAATAGGCAATCTTGCACTTTAAAGGGGGAGCGTTGTTATGTGTTCCCTATGGACATTTAGCGGCATTATTTTGTCTAATTTAAATCATAAGGCTTCCACATGTTCTCTGATTAAAATATACATACCTGTACTCTATACAGATGCATGTGGACATGTATGGAGCTGTACGTAGAAGTTCGCAATCCTTGCCCAGTAGCTTATGAAGTTGGTGCTTTGCAATGGTATGCGACTTGTATTGAGAATCATCGACAGTAATTTTGAAGTGCGCAATGTTGATAACGGAGTTAAAATTAGCGATGTTCTATGTGATTGTTGGATGATTGTGCGACCGCTTAGTGTGTCCAATGAGGGACTCGCTTTGGTACCACTTTAGAAAGGGTGGAAGGACTGGGTAAGAGTTACGTGCCACACGAAGGCAACGCTTGTCCGCTGGTAGGGCGTGTCACATACGGGTTTCTACAGCAAATCCTGCATGGAAAGGTGACTGTAGGCATCAGCCAATCAGATGTTCACATTACTCTTTTGTGTGGAGAGACGGTGCGCACACTGAAGATGTCGGAGGTGGAGAGGGTCAGGGTTTTGATGCTTGGAGACATTTTTGTGCAAGGCTTACAACACTATGCCGAGAGTAGGCATGTGGCACACCATTTCGATGTGCGAGGAGTGGAGGTGGTGTGGAGCGCTGACACTGATGCCAATGCTGTGGCAATTCTGCAAGTTTGCAGAGACATGCATAGAATGACCACTTTTCATGTGGTAATTTTGCACTACAGCACTTGCCATTTGGGATATCTGACTTCACGTACTTTGTTGGCAGATTTGGCACAGTTGGTTGAAGCACTCATAATCATCTTCACAACAATGAAAGTAATTTTTTCTGCTTTACTTCCGAGAGTACAATGGAACAACACTTCTGTTTTCTGTCCAGATCTGTAACGCTCACCTGGTTCCCCCGGAGGCGCAGGTCTTGATCTGGCGAGGATACTGTCTTCAGTGTTAGGCGCAGGGTTCGTTTTGCTCCCGGACTGGGCCCCCTTCCCACCGACAGTTTAAGCTGAAGAGTGAGATGTCTGCAAGGGTAAACCAAGGTATTAGTGTTTGGAAGGTTCGGAAAGTTCCTAGCCCCTCTCGCCCTTTCTTTCCCCGTGGAACTGGGTTGATATTGCGCTTACCTTATATAGGTAAATGCCGGGCTCTCCATCCTGCGTCTTGTGCAGGGGCGCTGGATCCAGTTGCTTCACTGGATGCGAGCTCTGCCTCTTGATAGCAGAGGATTTGCTGAGAGCGAAGACGCCGTTAATGCACGAGCGTGCCTTGTAAGTATTAAAGTTCCTTTTGCATTGTTCTCTTCTCTTTCAAAAGTCTTAAGTCTGTAAAGTCTATGTCTTTCCCTTTTCAGATGCTGTGACGATGAAGATTATCCTTCTAATGGCACGTAAGTAGAAAGACTGCACTAGCGCTGGAGAATGCTCCGTAATGTGTCTTTTGTCTTTGCAGGTGCTGAGGTGCAGCGCGAACAGATTGAAAGCGAACATAACACAGGTAAGCAGTCTTGTAACTAAGCGTTACTAACCGATGTATCTTGCCTTGCAGGTGCCGGAATGCAGCGCGAGCTGAGTTGGAACGGGCGTAACACAGGTAAGCAGAACTTGTAGTTGAATATTACTGACCGATGTTCTCTCTCTTTGCAGATGTCGGATGCCGGAAGAGAAAGGCAGAGAAAGGCGCCTTGGATGCTGCCGTTGGATTAGGTAAGTAGATTCACTGCCTTTACTTTAGCCTAACCTGTGCCTTTGTTTTGCAGGAGCTGCAGAAGACTGAAGAAGACTGAAGATTGGATTCCAGCAGGTTATTTCGTGTTCACAGGATCTGGAGCTGGAGGTTTCCTGGAGCTGACACGGTGAGCGTCCTGCTGCAGATGCAGAATAACGCGAAGCACGTGAAACCAATCGGGTGTGGTTTAAATAGCCTTCTGTAGTGCTTAGGCGTCTCCTTCCACAGCCCCACCCAGGTAAGAAAAGAGTTCCAGATTTCTAGAAGAGTTCCTGTGTTCTGCTTCCAGGGCGTGGCTCCTGCTCCACCCAGACAGAAAAAGTAGTTCCAGGCAGAGAAGGATCAGGAGACCAGTTAGCTGGTAAGTAAGCAGCATGGTCTGCTACAGGTAGGTCCACCAAGCACTCTTATCTAATATGAGCCCGGCGCTTCCTGTGCCGGGACCAGTCACCATCATGAGCCTGGCGCCACTGGCGCCAGGACAAGGTCCAGAGGGTCCCTATAGGGACTGGCTGGTTCCTGGGATCAGAGTCATGGGCCTGCTTCCAAGGTCGTGGGGCAAGTCCTGACCCCTTGGAAGCAGGGATCATGACAGCACCCCCCCTCAAGGCCCCTCCCAAGGTTGACTTCTCCGGAGGTCTTGGTTTGTTAGGAAATGTCCGATGAAATTTCTTGATTAGTCGGGGTGCGTGTACATGTTCTGCAGGTTCCCAAGATCTTTCTTGGGGGCCGTAGCCTTTCCAGTCAATCAGGTAGTGTAGTTTTGATTTGGAGATCTTGGAATCCAGGATATTTTTGATTTCAAACTCAAGTTCTCCGTCAACTAGGATAGGTTCAGGAGATTTAGTCAATCGGGTTTCTGGTTGAACAGGTTTTAGTAGTGAAACATGGAAGACTGGGTGCATTTTCATGCGATGGGGTAAATCCAACTTGACCGCTACTGGATTTATTATGGCAGTAATAGAGTAGGGTCCCAGGTATCTTGGGTTAAAGGTGCGTGGTCCCTTTAGAGGTAAATATTTGGTGGATAACCAGACTTGATCTCCTATTTGGTATTGAGGGGCTTCCTTTCGATGTTGATCTGCTCCTTTCTTGTATTGTTCCTTGGCCCTTTGAAGGTGGGTAGTAGCTTCCTTGAAGGCTTGGGTGATAGTTGAATGTAGGTGGTCAACTGCTGGTGTTCCAAGATCCTGAGGTGGATCCAGGTTAGAGGTTCGAGGATGATTACCATACAAAAGAAAAAACGGGGTCTTTCCGGTTCCAGAGTGGACTGAGTTATTGTAAGCGTACTCGGCTATCCAAAGGATGTCCTTCCAAGTTCCTCCTGTCTGTTGCAGCATGCAGCGTAGGTACTGTTCCAAAGTCTGATTGGTCCTTTTGGTCTGACCATCGGTTTGTGGGTGGTGACTGGTGGAAAGCCTCACATCAGTTTGAGCTAACCGACAGCAACTCCGCCAGAAGTGGGAGATGAATTGACTTCCTCTGTCTGAGATTAAAACTGAAGGAAAGCCGTGTAACCGGACAATGTTTTCAAGAAATTCTCGAGCCAGGATTGCTGCTGACGGTAACCCCTTTAGTGGGATGAAATGTGCCATTTTTGAAAATAAGTCTACGATTACCAGGATTGTATTGTATCCGGAACAGGGAGGTAAGTCGGTGATAAAGTCCATGGAAAGGGTATGCCAGGGATGAGGTGGGATTTCAAGTGGTTGTAAGAGGCCTGCTGGTTTTTCCTTAGGACTCTTGTTCTGGGCGCACACTCCACAGGACATGACAAAGTTTCTGATGTCTTTTCTCCAAGATGGCCACCAAAAGTGACGCTTGACCTTTTCCGAGGTCTTGGCCATACCCGGGTGTCCTTCCATTAAGGAGTCGTGATAACAAGAGATGACTTGATTTTGTAAGCTGGTACAAGGTAGATAAAGTCGTTCCTTGAAGTATAATAAGTCGTTCTTTATTGTGAAGTCTTCCCCCTGAAGCTGCCATTTTTGTATGTCCGTTGGAGTTACAAGTTGTTTAACCTGGGTTTCAATTTCTTCAATGGATTGCATGCTGATCAAACCCAGGATTCTTTGTTCAGGAATAATAGGTACGAGCTCAGGGTTAACCATGTGTTCCTCTACTCCGATTCGAGAGAGGGCATCCGCTTTACCATTCTTATTGCCTGGTCGGTAGGTGATTATAAAATCAAATTCGGCAAAAAATAATGCCCAGCGAAGTTGTCTGGAGGATTGAGCTTTGGCTGATTTAAGATACTGTAGATTACAATGGTCAGTAATGACAGTGACTGTGTGTCGGGCTCCTAAGAGATAATGCCGCCAGGCCTTAAAGGCGGACTTAATAGCCAACAGTTCCTTATCGGTAATGGTGTAATTGATTTCTGGGGCTGATAATTTGCGAGACCAAAACGCCACGGGGTGCAACTGGTTGGTTTCTGGATCTCTTTGTGAAAGCACTGCTCCCATAGCAAGGCTGGAGGCATCGGTCTCGACGATGTAAGGTAGTTCCGGGCGGGGATGTTTTAAAATCGGGGCGGAGGTAAATTTAGTCTTTAGCTCCTGAAAGGCTTGTTCTGCCTCGGTAGACCATTCAAAACGTTTGTTTTTTCTGAGGAGAGCTGTAATGGGTTGGACTACCCGAGAAAAGTCTGGAATAAACCTGCGATAGAAGTTGGCGAAGCCCAACATACTTTGAACCCCTTTTACAGATGATGGTGAGGGCCACTTGATTATTGCATCTACTTTCCTCGAGTCCATGTGAACTCCGTTAGGTGACAAAATAAATCCCAGAAATTCGACCTCAGTAACATGAAAGACGCACTTCTTTAATTTTGCAAAAAGTTTGTGTTTGCAGAGCCTCTCCAGTACTGCGGTTACATGTTTTCAGTGTTCTGCCTCAGTGACGAATAAACCAGAATGTCGTCAATGTATACAACTACACACACATCAATGAGTTCACGGAGCACGTCATTCATAAAGAACTGGAATGCGGCCGGTGCGTTACACAACCCGAAGGGCATCACTTGATACTCGAACAGTCCATACTTGGTACGAAAGGCCGTCTTCCATTCATCGCCTTCCTTTATTCGCACCAAATGGTAGGCTCCTCTGAGGTCTAACTTAGTATATATGCAGGCGTTTTTGACTTGGTCAAGTAGTTCTGGGATCAATGGCAATGGATACCTGTTCTTAATTGTAATCTGGTTCAGGGCACGGTAGTCTATACACGTTCTTAAGTCTCCCTCCTTCTTTGGCACGAAGAACAGAGCTGAGGAGGCCGGGGACTTCGAAGGACGGATGAATCCGTTAGCCAGGTACTGGTCCAAATATTGCCTTAGGTGGAGATTTTCAGGTTCAGTAAGGGCATAAATCCGACTGCACGGAGGAGTGGATCCGGGAATCAGGTCTATCTGACAGTCGTATGATCTGTGGGGAGGCAAAGAATTAGCTTGGTCTTTCCGAAAGACATCTTGGAATTCCTGGTATTCAGGAGGCAGTTGCGGACTCTCAGAAACAGTTGCAGCTAGTTTGGTGGAGAGCTGAGGGTAGCAGGTAGAAGCGCATTCTGGAAACTGGATTGTCTTTGCTCGCCAATCAATTTGAGGATTGTGTTTCTCCAACCAAGGAACTCCCAAGATGACTTGAAACTGAGGGGCCTTGATCACATCAAACACGATCTTCTCTTGATGCCCATCTTGGCTTACTAACGTTACTTCCATGGTGGTGTGAGTTACGGGTCCGGAAGCTATTTCCGTCCCATTCACGGTGGTAATGACGTCTTTCACCGTCTTTGGACAAAGAGATAGATTCATCCTGGCGGCCAGCTCACAGTCCAAGTAATTCCCGATTGCGCCACTATCAATGTATGCTTTAATGGCATGCATACGATTAGGTTGTTTAGGACTCACGAGGACCATGGGCATGATGAAATGCGAGGTCAAAGAACTGGTTTTAACGCTCGGCAAGCGGACCTCTACACTTGCCGGGCGAGGTCGTTTCCCGGCTCAGAATTCTCGGTACCTTTATCAGACGCCCCTACTATCTTCTTCTTGGGCTTCACTGGACAATCTCGAAGAAAGTGCCCTGAGTTTCCGCAATAGAGGCATAATTGCAGTTGTCTCCTCCTTTCCCTCTCCTTTTGGGTTAAAGGTCCTTTTACACCCCCTATTTGCATGGGTTCCACAGAATCAGTTCCTTTCGTAGAACTTTGTGGCCTTGAAAAAGGTCGGGTTTCAATTCTGGATCGATCGGCTTTCCGATTCTGTAGTCGATGATCCAATTGCACTACCAGATCGATATATTCGGAACCGTCTTGTGGAGGATTTACCACTTGAGCCAGAACGTCTTTTAATTCCCCACGCAGACCTCTGTAAAACAGTGTGATCCTCTTATCCTCCGGCCATCCGGTTTCCACCACTAGTCTGTTAAATGATGCAATATAAGTCAGAAGATCTTGATTGCCCTGTCGTAGTGAAAGAAGTTCATTGTCCAAGGCCTGTCCCTGATAGTGCCTTGCGAACAGTTTCTCCATACTGGCTTGAAAGTCCTGGAAGTTATGGAGAATGGGGTCATCTTGAGACACTAAAGGAACAGACCAATCTGCGGCACTGCCACTGAGATAAGAGAGCACGAAGGCCACTTTAGCCTGGTCCGTTGGAAAAGCGGCGGGTCTGCACAAAAAGTGCAAGCGACATTGATTGAAGAACACAGCAAACCTTTTTGAATCACCTGAAAAGCGTTCGGGCAGAGCCAAATGTATATTTCCTGGTAGATTGATTTGTATCGGATTCGAGGAAGCTGGAGGAGCGTGGCCCCCACTTGGGGTTGGTAGAGGAGTTTGTCCAGCTTGGGCTTGCAGCAATTGTCTAGCCAAATCGTCTGTTCGCTCTTTGGAGACCACTAACTCCCTCCTTAGGGCATTTGTTTCCTGACGTGCAGCGTGTACTTCCGCCCTCAACTCCACGAGTAATTGGGCCAACTGGTCTGTGTCTGAGGTTTCCATTGCGCCTGGGCGGGAATTTTGTGGTAAGGCTTCGCGTTCTGTAACGCTCACCTGGTTCCCCCGGAGGCGCAGGTCTTGATCTGGCGAGGATACTGTCTTCAGTGTTAGGCGCAGGGTTCGTTTTGCTCCCGGACTGGGCCCCCTTCCCACCGACAGTTTAAGCTGAAGAGTGAGATGTCTGCAAGGGTAAACCAAGGTATTAGTGTTTGGAAGGTTCGGAAAGTTCCTAGCCCCTCTCGCCCTTTCTTTCCCCGTGGAACTGGGTTGATATTGCGCTTACCTTATATAGGTAAATGCCGGGCTCTCCATCCTGCGTCTTGTGCAGGGGCGCTGGATCCAGTTGCTTCACTGGATGCAAGCTCTGCCTCTTGATAGCAGAGGATTTGCTGAGAGCGAAGACGCCGTTAATGCACGAGCGTGCCTTGTAAGTATTAAAGTTCCTTTTGCATTGTTCTCTTCTCTTTCAAAAGTCTTAAGTCTGTAAAGTCTATGTCTTTCCCTTTTCAGATGCTGTGACGATGAAGATTATCCTTCTAATGGCACGTAAGTAGAAAGACTGCACTAGCGCTGGAGAATGCTCCGTAATGTCTCTTTTGTCTTTGCAGGTGCTGAGGTGCAGCGCGAACAGATTGAAAGCGAACATAACACAGGTAAGCAGTCTTGTAACTAAGCGTTACTAACCGATGTATCTTGCCTTGCATGTGCCGGAATGCAGCGCGAGCTGAGTTGGAACGGGCGTAACACAGGTAAGCAGAACTTGTAGTTGAATATTACTGACCGATGTTCTCTCTCTTTGCAGATGTCGGATGCCGGAAGAGAAAGGCAGAGAAAGGCGCCTTGGATGCTGCCGTTGGATTAGGTAAGTAGATTCACTGCCTTTACTTTATCCTAACCTGTGCCTTTGTTTTGCAGGAGCTGCAGAAGACTGAAGAAGACTGAAGATTGGATTCCAGCAGGTTATTTCGTGTTCACAGGATCTGGAGCTGGAGGTTTCCTGGAGCTGACACGGTGAGCGTCCTGCTGCAGATGCAGAATAACGCGAAGCACGTGAAACCAATCGGGTGTGGTTTAAATAGCCTTCTGTAGTGCTTAGGCGTCTCCTTCCACGGCCCCACCCAGGTAAGAAAAGAGTTCCAGATTTCTAGAAGAGTTCCTGTGTTCTGCTTCCAGGGCGTGGCTCCTGCTCCACCCAGACAGAAAAAGTAGTTCCAGGCAGAGAAGGATCAGGAGACCAGTTAGCTGGTAAGTAAGCAGCATGGTCTGCTACAGGTAGGTCCACCAAGCACTCTTATCTAATATGAGCCCGGCGCTTCCTGTCCTGGGACCAGTCACCATCATGAGCCTGGCGCCAATGGCGCCAGGACAAGGTCCAGAGGGTCCCTATAGGGACTGGCTGGTTCCTGGGATCAGAGTCATGGGCCTGCTTCCAAGGTCGTGGGGCAAGTCCTGACCCCTTGGAAGCAGGGATCATGACAAGATCAAAGCATCGGGAGGTGTATCATCAATCGCGGCATGCATGCATTCATGCTACGAGTTGGTATGTTTTTTTGCAGCCATGAAAACATTGCTCCAAGCAATGCGCATTACTTTGAAGGAGATGGTGTTGCACTATCTTCTTTGGGAAATGCGATGTTCTTTTGGAACGTAAGGCTTGCTTTAGAGAAGGTTCTGTAATGTTTACAAGAGTAAAGGAAGGACAGAAAATGCAAAAAAATACATAAAATACCAGATGTCTGTATGGTATCTGGCCAAAAATAAAAAATAAACACCTCTTTTCAGAGCCTACCTTAAAGGGGAAAAAGGGGAATAGTACTTAAATGTACCGTTGTCACGCTCTGATCCTGTACATGTCCGCGAACATGGCGGTAGTTAGCAGCCAACACATATCACCACTGGGGATTCAAGGGTGGAGCCGCATGTAAATGAGAATGAGCGGCGCTAGGGATTGGTCCATAAAGTTCAGTAGGTGTGTTCTGACTGACGGACTTTAATAAGACCGTCTTCTACCTCACAGGAGACCACACAGCCATGGCTTTCCATGCTCAAAAATAGATTATATGGATTTTGGGAGACTCGTGGATACATTGGTTGAAGGTGCATGCAGAAAGCTGCAGTTTATCTACAAATCATGGATTTCCACATGTGGAAGTGCACTGGCATGGTGTGCATGGCATGAGATGGCTGGACTTTGTACCTCTTTGTGTTACTTTACTGACAGAGCGTCCTCCAGATATAATGATAATTCATTGTGGAGGAAACAGTTTAGGCCATGTATCTGGAATTTCTTTGCAATTTGCAATGAAGGAAGGACTCGCGAAGCTCATGGACATGTTTCCAAATTGTCAAATACTTTTTTCCCGTATTGCCCAAAGACAAATATGGCTGCGTTCTTCTGCGTTTTGTCCACAAATGGAGAAAGCGAGACGCAATGTGAATAAGGCTGTGTGTCCATTTTTAAGAGATGTTGGCATGTCTTCTTTCAACAATGAAAACATTTTGTAGTGCAGCACTTTCATTTTCCGCACAGATGGTGTCCACCTCACATATGCTGGCAATCAGGTTTTTCCTCACAATGTACAAAATGCATTGCAGCCTCTTTTGCAATCACACTAACCTATCTGACAATCTGTTTTCCCCAATCCACTATTTTTGACCCACACAACACCACCGAAATGCTCTTTTCAGAGCCGCCACTTACTCTAAACGTACACTTTATTGCGTTTGCTCTGCATGCACCCTCCCTTTTTCCTCTACGACTGTCCGCAAACTTTTTCAGAACTCTGCAGGGGTCTACGGCCGTCACTTCATAGTTCTATTGTTATACTGAGAAAGGCAGCTCTGAAAAGAGCCTTTTCTGTAATTTTTGTTGTTTTTATGTTCATTGCTTAACAGTACACGACACACTAGGAGAAGAGGCGAAAGGAGGGTAAGGAAGGGATACCAGCCACGGGGATAAAAAGGGGCAACTGAACAGAGAAAGATTTAGGGTGAGCTTTATTTAGGTAAGGAGCAGATCTTCTGGTGCTCGGTGACTGCAGCCTCAAAAGCACTTCGAAAAATCTCCCCCCTGCAGAGTACTGCATCACAATACATGCAAACTACTGGCACCTTTGAAAGGTAAGGGTCAACAGCATTGCAAATGGCTTGTGAGGCAGCTGGAGGAAGGCGCTCCCCCACAGGAGTGTCTCTTGTGGTGGGAGGATTGGAAACCAAGGATGCTGTGGAGAAACTCAAACAACTATGCTCTTCACATGGCACTACCTTGCGAATGTCCACAGTGTGGAACGAAGTGAGGTGTCGCTTCATGGTTGTCGTACCAAAACTGTACGCTCCAAATCTCCCTCGACTCAACACCACCTTGCACTTGTTACACTTCACCAGGTTCGCACGTGCTTTTGGTACATTCCCATAAACGGAAAACAACCGCCACACCCACGACTCCCGCCGAGTGCTCCTAGTGCGGCGTTCTTCCACCTCATTCTCTTCCTCCTCTTCTTCCTCGATCTCTAAATCCTCACCCATATATTTCTCTGCAGGCCCTTGGTGAGGTGGTGGTGGTGGCGGGTTTTGGGGTGGTGCAGAGCCTAAAGACCCAACAACAGCCATGGAAGCCATACCGATTACTGTCCTTTTGTTCACTACAGCAGTAAAGGCAACACACCTCAATCTGCTACAGCTAGAAGGACAATGAAGATGCGCTCGTGGGTGTGGCCATTTGTAGGGGTGCAGGGGTGTGCCTCGTGACCGTCTTCATCCCTTCAAAGTGGGACACACATTTTACACAGCAACTCCTGAGGTGGCCTATTGTTTGGTATGTGTGAAATTACATTTTTACACTCCACAATACTTTGCCTTGTGTCTACAAGTTCAATTTTATTGTTGTGGAAGCACACAAACCGCAGAAACTAGTCCCCACGCTCAGCGTAGTTGTGGTCACAAGATGACGTCCTCAACACATCCGCCCCCATAATGAAAGTCCCCTGGACAGCAAATGCAAAGAATTAAACATGCGCATGCGCACAAGTGTCCTACGGACAGTGTTTGGGTTCTCAAACTATTTCAAAGTGCGACACAAGTGAGACGGACAGTTAGGAACTGGCGCAATGTTCGCAATACTTACATTTGTACTGCGCATGTGCACACATGCTATGTTCACTGTACGGACAGTTCCAGTGGCCTTAGGACAACGCCATTTTGTTTGCCTACGAACTTGCCGGCCACCATGCCTGTTCTACGGATGGCACCATTTTGACTGCGCCCAATACGGACCGCTATACTGTCCTTCACACACTCCCTTTTTACTCATTTACACCCATTCCGGACACCTTGTGTGTGCTTCAACCATGTATTATCTTGTTTCCAAGCCTTACGCCAAGGCAGTATATCCTTTGGACACCCCTTTCTGTTTATGTACGCACATTTTCAAAAGATGGTGCAGTCACACATCACATCCGTCTTACTTCACATTAGACAGCACCCACATTCCATTGCTTGCGGATAGGTCGAACAGGCTCACTGTTCGTGAACATTTTGCGTCTTTTTAAAAAAGAAATCTACACACACACACTCTTTCTCTACAACTTCTGCACAAACACATTTCAAACACACACATCAATCTAAAGAAATAGTGGGGGAAGCAGACACAGAAACAAATATGGGGGAATTAGGATTCAACACGGGCTGGTTATTAGAAGATTTGTGAGGGGAAGAAGGGATGGATATTTCGTCAAAACGTCTATTTTCCTGTTCAAGGTTTGGGGAGGGTTCACTAGGGAATGGAGAAGCAGGGCAGGTGCAGGTGGGGCAATGATAACTAACTTTTCCTCTCGCACAGTCCTCCACAAACTCCCATAAACTTTGAAAATTGTCGTTCAATGTGTCCATTTTCTGCTCTATCCTTTTTATCCTGTCTTCTTCTGTCTCGTTTGTTGCCCTTTCTTCTTTTCTTTCCTGGTCTGTTAAAAAAAAAAAAAATACATAGGTTGAATGCCTCTAAAATACTTGTCACTATTTTGCATATGCAGAGCACTCTGTACCATTATTGTCGCTGTCTTCAGACATTTCCTCATGTGGGAAATGCTCATCCAGCCACTCCAAAGTACTAGCCATTTCTGAGTCAAACCAACAGAAAGAAATGACTATTTCTGCACTACATACCACAAAAAAAAATCACCCATATAAAAACATGACCTGTACTCACTCTTTTGCTGTAATGTCCCGTCGTCCTACTGCGTCCGTCCACTGTCGTTCCAGGCTGCTGAGTTTCTGTGAAGTAATTATGCTGGAGGCATCCTTTCTTTTTTATGGTACCATCCACTTTATTCTACATGGTTATTAAATGTGTGGTTTTCTTTTCCTAACTTCAGGTTTCCATATTTACTTATTACTACTTATAAAACCTTGATGTCCTTCTTCTACGTTGCACATTTCTTCTGTAAAACAATAGTAAATTTTCAGCTATCCCCCGCCTCTTTGGATAATGTTGATGCTGTCCAACCCCGTCCGCAAACAGGCGCTCAGTCCGTCCTTTTCCAATATCATTAAGGAGGGGGTTCTGTATGTTCTATGTTAAATGTATGTCAACTACGTACATTATTCTACATATCTTTCGAAATCATATGATTACAGTGTATATTCTGCTGAACGACTTCATTGCCACAATTTCATGCTTAAGTTCCACCTTCCAAAAGCCTATGCAATTCCCTACAAAAAAAAACGTTGTTACGGGGGCGTTATGGTTAAGTTGCCCTCCCAAAAACCAGTTAAATTCACTACAAGAAAAACTTTGTTTAGGGGACGTTGTGGTTAAGTTGCCCTCCCAAAAACCAGTGAAATACACTAAAAAAAACTTTGTTGAGGGGACGTTATGGTTAAGTTGCCCTAACAAAAACCTGTACACTTCACTAAAAAAAAACTTTCCACCTCCCCTTTATGCTTCAAATTAAAACCGAAAAACCCCTGAAATTCGACAGTTATTGTAAACTAAGCCCCCAACCCTGCCACCACCCCTGTGCACTGCTAACACTAACACCCAGACCATGGAAAATGTCATCTCAAATGTCAATGATGACATCAATGACAAAATCACTTGTTTAGCCCCTTTCTTTTCCTTCCATGCCATACATATATAAGTACATTCAGTAATAAAATGTCACTAAAGGAGTTTTATACTTCACAGTGCAACGAAACACCACTGCACATTCCTCCGTTATAGTAATCTAAGCAACCATAACTCGCACCATCTACGTGCATTGCTAACACTAACACCCAGGACATCAAAGATGACATCACAAATATCATTGATGACATCACTCATGACATCCACCTTATTAAAGGCAACAAATACCCCTTATCGAATGCTTGCTCTCTCACATGGTCAGGGGGTGACCACAAATATATATATATAAAGGAGACAGATTTGCAGCCTGATTCATGGAATTATTTGCGTGAAAAATGCAGATTTGCGCGCCTTTCTCCCCGAAAATCCCTGTTTGAAGTATGGGGATTTTCAGGCAGAAAGGCACGCAAATCTGCATTTTTCACTCAAATAATTCCATGAATCAGGCAGTTAATATTTTCAAAGATGGCTGATCTATACAAATTGTATGATGTAACAAACCCTCCCTGTACAGCTAGTCTTGAAAAAATAGACCCAGTACGTAATGTTTTACCGTGATACATTAGCTAACCGTGACTGTCATGATTGGTTTGTTTCTCCTATTTAAAAGGGATCTTACTTTGAAGGCTTTTGGGTGAAAAATCGGGTGTGGCGGTGAAAAGGACCGTGGCGGAAACATTGTGGTTAGCTAATGTATCACGGTATAGGAGGTACTATGACAACATTAACGTTTTTGAGGTGATGGGCTCAGCAAGCACTGCAGCATGCTTTGAAATGCGAGACATCTTCTGGCACACATAGTGTGGTGCTGTGAGGTGTCAGGTGGTCAGTGATTTTTTATTTATAAAATGAAGGACACACTTTAATGGTGAAAAGAATGGTGTTAGTTGTGTGGTGATGGGATTAGGTGGTTGGATGTAATCCCTTGTTTTTAAAACTATGGGGTGTTTTTTTGCAGCACGTTTGAGGACCCTGGGCTACTCATAAGCCATTAAGAAAATCATAAAGACTTGATAAATTGGAGTCAACAGCTACTTAAGTGTGTATTGTTACATCCTAATAGGAGGTAGGTAGTTGTTACAGAGAGTATGAGGCAGGGTTGACAGCAACTTATGGACCTCACTCAGCACTTTGCAATTAATTGGCATATTTACTGGGTTGTTGAGCTATGCTTTTTGAGCTTATACTGACTTGCTAATATGGATGATGGTGACATACAGTGATGGCCCTCCTCTTCTTTCATTTTCTGACTTGAGGAGAATTATTGAAATCTCCATGCGTGGCCCTGGATTACATGGTGGAAACTGAGAAAATCGATCTTTTCCCCTGAAGAAAGTTTGCGCAAATAGTGCAATTAAGAACTGAAACATGTCGGGATCATTGTTATGCCTGAGTTAATAGCGCTCAGGTCTTGAAAGAAGTGTTAAAGTCATTAGTGTGGTGTTGTACTATGTTGTATTTATTGTATGTGTTTATATGTGTGCAAAATTAGTGATTTGTATTGTTTTTTATTCACCATGTTGTGTATTGTTGGGTCATACTCATGCAGAACATTTTTATGAGTTTTTTTTAATATCTTTATTAAAATAATAATGTTGTGATACTGTGGATAAACATTACGTACTGGGCCTATTTTTTCAAGACTAGCTGTACAGTGAGGGTTTATTATATCATACCATTTGTATAGATCAGCCATCTTTGAAAACATTAAATCTGTCTCCTTTATATATATATATATCACTCATGACATCACATGTGAAAATAATATTCCTAAAAAATCCCTACCTACAAGGGGTTCTATCTATTATGTTGGTAACAAGATGTCAGGGGTGATTGTGTAATGTTACACATGTAATAAGTAGCTCACAAATCTACACTTAATACACACTTGTGCTACAACAAACAATACATATGACGACCCAATGCATATAACTGAGCGGCACATACAGGGAAACTGAAGTAGGGTAGAAAGAACTAGCAGCATCCCACAGTTTATCTTCCTGTACACAAATTAATTGTGTGTTTGAGGACTGCTATTGCCCCATGCATGTGCATCATGAGCTGCCACCGGACCCTAAGGAAAGTACTTTAAGAAAACACGACAAGGGTAACGTTTAGCTACACTGCACCTTTTCAATTTTCATATTGTGCTGGTCAGTTAATAAAACCACCCAGCCTACAGTTTTCAATGCACCAAAATAGTTGAGGCACACATGTGATGTCATGAGTGATTTCATCAATGATATTTGTGATGTCATCGTTGAGGTCATGGGTGTTAGTGGTAGCAATGCACGTAGATGGTGCGAGTTATGGTTGCTTAGCTTACTATAATGGGGGAATGTGCAGTGGTGTTTCATTGCACTGTGAAGTATAACATTCCTTTAGTGACATTTATTTTACTGCATGTACATATATATGTATGCCAGGGAAGGAAAAGAAAGGGGCTAAACAAGTGATGTCGTCATTGATGTCATCATTGACATTTGAGATGACATTTTTCATGGTCTGAGTGTTAGTGTTAGCAGTGCACAGGGGTGGTGACAGGGTTGGGGGCTTAGTTTACCATAACTGTCGAATTTCAGGGGCTTTTCGGTTTTAATTTGAAGCATAAAGGGGAGGTGGAAGGTTTTTTTTTTTAGTGAAGTGTACAGGTTTTTGTTAGGGCAACTTTACCATAACGTCCCCTCAACAAAGTTTTTTTTTGTAGTGTATAGATATATTCAGTGAACAAACTTTGTTAAATGGACATTATGGTTGCAAGTAAACCCAACCCCCCCCCAGAAATTCACTAGTTATGATAAGCTAAGAAACCATAACTCGCGCTACCACTGTGCACGGCAGACTAACACCCAGGACATCAGAAATGACATCACAAATGTCATTGATGGCATCACATATCTAAGCCACTTTATTTTGCTCACTGACAGACCTAGGCCAGGTGTTTTTGTTCACTGACAGTCAGAATGTGAAAATTCAAAAGGTGCTATATATCTATACATTAACCTTGTTGTATGTTCTTAAAGTACTTTCCTTAGGGTTTGGTCGCAGCACATGATGCACATAAATGGAGCAATAAGCAGGCCTCAAACACACAATACATTTGTATACATGAAGATGAACTTTAATGTTATTGAGATTTTCTGGTGATGTTGTTTCTTTCTTCCTTACTTTAATTTCCCTTTAAGTGCCTCTGATTTGTATGTATTGTGGGTCTTCATATGTATTGTTTGTACTAACAAAAGTGAGGAGTAAGTCTTGAATTGTAAGCTATTTATTCCATGTGTCACATTACTAAAAACTCTGATACAGTAGTATTCATTATTTTACCATCCAAAATGACCAGATTAAAAATACTGTACTTCTATGGTGCATGCTGCAGCCATTGCCTATGTGTATATATGATTAGGTTCCTGTATTATAAACAACACTCCAATATAATGTTTTGTTTGGATGTTTACATTCTTTAATACATTAAGTAGTTAATGATAGGTCTCCTGATCACCCCTGACATCTTCTTACCAATATTATAAACACAATGCCTTGTAGGGACTTTTCAACAAAATAAATTTCATATGTGATGTTATCAGTGATGTAATCAATAACATTTGGCGTGTCATCTATGATGTCCTGGGTGTTAGTCTTTGCAGTGCACAGTGGTGGCGCGAGTTATGGTTGCTTAACTAACCATAACTGATGAATTTCTGGGGGGTTTTCGGTTTTACTTGTAACCATAATATCCATTTAACAAAATGTTTTCAATGAATTTCATAGGTTTTTATTAGTGCAACTTAACCAAACGTCTCTTTAACAATGTTTTTTCAGTGAATTTCATCGGTTTTTATCAGTGCAACTTAACCATAACGTCTCTTTAACAACGTTTTTTCTGTGGGTTTCATAGGTTTTTATGAGTGAAAATGTTTCATGATGTTACATCACTGTATATATGTTATTAATAATTCCTCTTTTAACATATATGAAAGAAGAACTGTAAACCTCTGTTAAGAAACATATTTTTTGTAACGCATATTGATGTTTGTCATTATCAGCAGCGCAGGATGAGGATGCAAGTCATGGTTGAATTGCCTAGGGCATGAGGCTCGACCATGAACCCAGACCCACCAAACCACTCCTGTTATCCACTGCACCTACCCTGTATCCTAGTTCATTTTCCACCTTACTCTTATAATGTGACCAATGGTCAGTGCTTAAGGCTTGCAGCCATGACCAGTCTCCACAATCCATGTGGCATGTGCTTTGGCCATGCCACATTCCCTACTAGGGAAATCAGAGTAGACATTTGTCCTTGCTGAGGGCCAGGCCCACTGCCCAGGCAGCAAAGTTATACAACTTTTTTTTAAACTTAATTTTTGACACTTTCAAAAAAGTTAAACAGAGGACATATTTGCAAAAGCATGCTTTCAGGTCCTTGCTGATTCTCCTTGCGTATGTATGCAGCAATCCTGTCCAGCACTTTGGGCTGCAGCTGCAAGCAGAATATTTTTCCCCATTTAAACCTAGGTTTTTGGCCATTCCTGCATGCCCCAATAATTAAATCAGAGTAGACATTTGTCCTTGCCGAGGGCAATGTCCACTGTCGATGAACCAAAGTTATAGCACTATTTTTTGTATTTACATTTTGACACTTTGGAAAAATAAAACACAAGACAGATTTGCAAAAGCATGCTTTCAGTTCCCTGCTGATGCTCCTCGCGTATGTATGCAGCAATCCTGTCCAGCACTTTGGCTGCAGCCGCAAGCAGAATATTTTTTCCCATTCAAACCTAGGGCTACGGCCATGCTGCACGCCCCAGTAAGCAAATCAGAGTATACATTTGTCCATGCTCAGGGCCAGGCCCATTGCACATGCACCAAAGTTATATCACAATTGTTTGTACTTACATTTTGACACTTCAGAAAGCCCAAAACACAGGACAGATTTGCAAAACCATGCTTTGAGGTCCTTGCTGATGCTCCTCGCAAATGTTTGCAGCAGTCCTGTCCAGCACTTCGGGCTGTAGCCACGAGCAGAATTTCTTTTCCCATTTACCACCGATGCTCTCTTCTGACCAGTTTCTGTGATCATCATGTCATCATGGAGGCAGTCTCAAATAGCCAGTGAAGTGTAATCAATCAATGTTGATTCTGCTGCAAGGACTAATGGTAGCTGTAGTCATCAGTATAGCAGGGAACCCACTCACACAAACACCCACAGTGAGGGAGTGGGGAGTAGCCCACAGTGTGGCACTCCAAAGCAAGGCATATATATATATATAACCCTGATGCAGCACTCTGTAGGATCCTGGAGCTTTCACCCTGCAGAGTACCTTAAACATAAAGAGCACTGGATAGAAGGGGCACATTCTGGTTCCTTGCACAATTCACGACCACTGCTACCGATGTTCTCCTCTGATCAGTTTCTGTGCTCATCACATCATCAGGGAGGCAGTCTCACTTGCAGCAAAAAGGCAGTGCAGGTGTAATCAATCGATGTTGATTTATGTATCTTATGTATTGGACATTTTTATGGCACCTTTAAAAACATGTTTCCAGGTGCCACAAGACAAAGGGGGGCAGGGATCAGAGGAAAAATAATAACAGTAAGGAACAGTTCTACTAGGCCTTGTGACATTCGGATCGTGCAAGTTCAGTGACAATATGTGCAGTTGGGAGAGGGCAGGTCAGGAAGGAAGGGCTGAGAGCAGGGATGGTGGAGGGAGAAGTGCAGGAAGGCAGGGGACTAAGGGCTGGGCAAGTGCTGAAGGGTGGACCACGAGGGCAATTGCCATGGGGAGTTAGGGAACAGAGTAGATAGTGCGGGGTGGGGTGAATCAGAGTCAAGCCGGTCACGGGACGGTGCCCATGTACAAGTGCTGGAAGGGGTACTGGTGTGACTGGATGAGGAGGGCCTGGCCCCAGTAAGGTACATGAGGGTCAAGGGACCAGTCAAAGCGGCAGAGGGACAGTTTAGCAAGAGAGGGGGAGAGGTAAGAAGGAGGTGAAAAGGAAAGTCTTGAGAAGTTTCCGCAATTTAAGAAGATCCGGCTCAAGTCTGAGAGGGGGAGGAAGGCCATTTCAGGGGGAGGCTCCTGCCGAAGAAAGAGATCTACCTCCCCACTCCCTGCTTGAAAAAGCGACTGATCTGCAGAGAGTTGGAGCTAGAGGGCCAACAGACTCTAGCAGGGAGGTATTTAGGGCGAGTCAATTGAATGTAGCGCATTCCCAGGCCCCAGAAAGCCTTGTGTATGTGTACTCCGGAGACCCCTGGCTGGCCCATAGAGCATAGGTTTGCTCCTAAGTACTTTAAGACGAGATAGCTGCACCTTTGAGATGAATGGGGGTGCAGATGTATTACTCCAACACCAATCAATAAGGACAACTGAATGGGTTGGCAAAGGGAGTCAGTTTAATGACAAGTACAAAAACGGGGAGTCATGGAAATCAGCAGTGATGCGATAGTCTGTCTCGCTTCAACTCCAACGAACTTCATACAAGCAGTGACATTTATACTCAAAACTCGACATAATTGACATGTAACACTCAAAAGTTAACATGCAATTCTATTGGTTAGAAAAAGGTAACTTTAATATAGGTATTGTATCTGTATATGGTAACGGAGTGAGGGAATTGGGTAAACACTGTCAGGTGGGCATCTAAGCCCTTCCTTCAAAAATGACTACTGTAGATGTCACTAAAAGTATGACGTCCCATTGGTTCTACTAACTATAGGACCCTAGATTATTTGGTCCATTGTGATTGGGTTGGCACCAACCCCATGCATAAATTTCCACTTTGCTTAGCAGCACGCAGAATGGTCAGCCAGGTGCAGGGTGCCCCTCAGCTACACAGCCTTTCTCCAATTAAGGTTACAATCAATCAACGCTTCAGCAACGATGTGTCAATTATTTTACTGTGGTTGGCCTCAAAACTGCATCTTCTGTCTGGAAAAGTTCTGATATCTCTGCCTGGGCGGATGCCAAGCGTAGGTGTGAACCCGTGCCCCTTCTCGCTCGACTGGTTACGTGCTACCCACACCGTGAATTTGTCTAGTTTTTCTCAATTTGTGCATTTAATTCTTATTCAGCTTGCCACCTGCCTAGGCCTCCTTATCTCGACCTTTCAAAGACAGGATATTATGTTCTTAAGTTTCAATTATATGTAGCTACTGGTCGTTCCTTTTATTGGTACGACCTTAGCTCTCCTGGCACGAGTTGCATCTGCCGAGTTTCGATTCAGCCGTCTCTTCTCATTTCACTAGAACATGAATCTCTGATCATTCGGCCTTTAGTAACCTTGGTTGATTCTGCTTCGTTTTGAGGTAGATTATGTATAATGGGACTTGCCATGCTATTCTTCTACTTAGCAAAGCAAGCCGTACTGTTTTCTTAGCTTTCTTGCGGTTCCAAGCATATGTACAGGTGTTAGCTGGTTGAATATCTTCATCCTGCTTACAGCTTAAGCTTCTTTGTATTTCAACATCGTTCTCTTCTTCTAGGTTCACGATATCCTTATTCATGGCGTTTCGTCTCTTTGTGTCATCCTTGGGTCATCATATCTTCTATCTGTGAGTCCGTCTGAGTCCTCGTGACATCATCATTCGTCTTCCATTAAGACCTTTTTGGTTTCTAACGGGACGGTACTTAGGCAATCTTCATTTCATCTCATTTGCTGGTAGGGTTTTCTCAATGGATACCTTACTGTCCATGGTTTTCTGGGTATTGGTACTTCAATAGGTGTTGCTCTTCTGATAGGTACTGGGCAGAGCCCTACTGCGGCTCTCTGCTGGTTTATTTGCTCATCATACATCACATATTTTGGTGTGAACGTTCCTGGTACTTCAAAATGGGTGATTGGAGTGCAGGCTTTATTCGGGAATTCCTCTACAGATGATGCAGAGGGTCTTGATTTTGATCTCTGCAGCCACTGGGAGCCAGTGGAGAGATTTTAGGGCTGGTTAAATGGGGTCTCTTGGCTTGAGGCCAAAGATAAATCTTGCACCCCTATTCTGGATTAGTTGCAGAGGGCGAAGAGATTCTGCTGCAAGGACACTTGTGTATGAGCGTGATACAAATAAAGTATCATATTATGTTTGCAGGGGAACTACTCACACCCAAACACCCACAGTGGGGGAGGGATGGATAAGCTCACAGTGTGGCTTTCCAAAGCAAGGCATATATTGCCCTGGTGCAGCGCCCTGTAAGACCCTGAAGCATCCAGAATACCTTAAACATGAACATCAATGGATAGAAGAGGTGCACTTCGGTTCCTTGCACAATTCACCTCCACTGCTACTGATGTTTATTTATTTATGTATTGTTCACTTGTTAGGTGCTTATACAGTAAGTAAATTCTGTTTCAAAGCACCCACAGTGCAATATGGAGGGAACATGGTATTGAAATACATTAAAATACACAATGTTAATACAGTGAAGGAAAGGATGGACCTACCATGCCTTGTGAGTATTCAGGACATGCAAGTGCAGCAAGGAAGAGGGCAGTGGTGGTAGGTGATAGGGGTCCGAGCTTGTGGGTGAGCCACAGATGTAGTGCAGGGTATGGTAAGTGCTACACAGCCTGGAGCCGCATTGGGTTGAAAAGTGCAAGCCTCCAGGCGGAGGGTGTGCCGAGGCATGTGCTGAGGTAGACAGAAGGTGGGGGCGATTGGGTGTCGAAGGTCAAGGGCCCAGAGGATGCATAAGGGCCCAGGACACCAATCACAGCAACTGTGAGATTAGCAGAGGATGGAAGAAGGGAAGGGGGAGGAAAAGAGGAACGTTTTGAGGCGCTTTCGGAATTTGAGAAACTCCTGCTCAAGATGCAGAGGGGGGGGCTATTCCATAGGAGGGAGCCAGCTGAGGAAAGTGATCAGCCTCCTGTCCTCTGTTTAGTGAAGCGCTTTACACACAAGGGGTTGGTGCCAGAAGAACATAGAGGTCTAGAAGGAGAGTATTTAGTAAGAGAGAGTTGCAGATAGTGCGGTCCACTGCCCAGACAGCCTTGTGGATGATGCAGAGGGATTTGAATTTAATCCATGCAGCAGCCGAGAGCCAGTGAAGACTTTTTAGGGCAGGAGAGATGTCGTCCCTGGGCTTAAGGCCAAGGATAAGTTTTGCTGCCCTATTCCCGATTAGCTGTAGAGGTCGAGCTTCTGGGAGAATTTCTTAGACTTCTTGGGGAGAGAGGAGTCGGAGATGACTCCAAGGGTTCTGGCTTCATGAGAAGGGCGAGAGCCCATGGAGGAAGGCCAGAGAGAAGGAAAGAAGGGGGAAGTAGGGGTCCCAATGGGAAGGACCTCAGTTTTGTTGGCATTGAAGCAGAGATTGTTAAAGGTGCAACAGGCCTGGATGGCAGATAGGCAGTCAGGGATGAAGGAAGGTGTAAGAGGGTGAGCAGGAAGTTTGAAAAAGAGTTGAGTGGCATCTGCATAACACTGGAAGTTGGGGGAGAAGGAGGAGATGAGGAGTGCCAGCCAAGCAGAGTAGATGGTAAAGAGTCAAGGGGAGAGGATAGAACCCTTGGAACAGATGGAGAAGGAAGTAGGAGAGGAGAAGGCACCTGAATGTTCACTGACCGGTTTCTGTGCTCATCACGTCATCAGTGAGGAAAACCTGCTTGCAGTAAAAAGCACCTGGCCTGCTTAATATCTGAAAGAGGAGTCAATAGTAACTCCAGCACAAAAATGGGGTGCAGTGCTTGCATCTGTACTTTTTTTGGGGGAGCCTGCTGCTCCACTCATTCCATCTCCTCCTGCTCCTCCGATGTTCCAGGCACAGTTACAACTTGCACCTCCTCATCACTATATGACACCTCGGGCTCATCCCACTCCATCCCACTCCATCTCCAAAAAATATGGATATGTAAAGGTGCTCACAAGACGTATGAAGTTGTGAAACGAAACACTCTGCCAACTCCACACTGTATTAAAAGCAATAACTTGTAAGAATTGAGATCGGCAATCCCTTTATTCGACACGATCTCGATTTCTACAAATGCACGTGCACAAGAACCAATCCCTTTCTGGTAACCCTGCACTGAAAATCAAGATCTCTGAATAGTTGTTTTATTTTCATTACATTTTCAGTCTTCACACACTAAAACATCATTATGTGTCATTCATCCTTAACAATTTCCTTTCTGTTTAAAAAGCTTTATATCTATTTGTTTACTTCATGGGGGATATATGAACAATGAGATCTTCAGCGGGACATACAACTACAATCGAGAACTTTTGATGAATGTTTCTCCCTTCTCACAGAATCCTTTTCCAAAGTGACTCAACCCTTATCTCTCCTTCATGCACCTTACATCGTGCTTTCTTCCACCAAATGTCAAATAGCTGTTTTATTTCTGTTTTTAATTTCATGGGACTGTTGTGAGCATTGAGATCTTCAGCGTGCATATACCGCTGGAATCGGGATTCAGTCACCTGTGAGAAACCGGAGCTCTGAAAATGATTGCAAATGTTTCTCCCTGCTCACTGTATCATTTTCACAGGTACCTCGACCCCTCTCTCACTGGCATGCCCCTTGCACCGTACCCAGGGGTGGACTGGCCTATAGGGAACTCTGGAGATTTACCGGTGGGCCTCGGCACCCTGGGCCTCTTTTGTGAGGTATTTCCAAATCTTCTCATAGGAAAAACATTGGGCTTGCTGAAAATGTGTCATATGGGGCCCATTTGAACTTTACTTCCAGGGCCTCTTTTGGTCCCCAATAATTATTTCCAGGGCCTCTTTTAGTTTCCAGTCCACCCCTGATCGTACCTTGATCCAGTAAATGGCAATTAGCTGTGTTATGCAGGCTTTATTTTCATGGGACATACACGAACATCAAGCTCCTTGTGTGGAGAAGTCCTGAGATGGAAGATGCTCATTTTTAGAGCATGTTACATCCCTGCTTTTTGAATTCTAAAAAATCAAGGATTGCTTTCTAAGTTAACTTAAAATGCTTCAGTTCCTCCAGCTAGGAAAACTGTGCTGGCTGCAACTTCATATGTTCTACTTGTGAAGAATGCACTGTTATATCTTCCCTTGATCCGCTAAATGTTAATTACCGTATGGCGATAAACCCTAGTTAGGCGCAAGACAGTTTTAGATGAATAGCCTGTGAGTAAGCCTGCCCACCTGGCATGTTGCAGGGTAGTGAGTGGTCTGGCCCTTTAAAACACATCTTCCCATGAACCCCATTTTTTAATTCGAAATAAGATTCGCTTCTTTCTGTTTACATGTTTCCTTTTTTATTCGGACGTAATTCTAACAATAAGCCTAGACTCCAATCCCCTCAAAATGAGTTCCCGATTGCCCTCACATGGATTAATGGAGACTTTTCTTAAACATACCTAGTTGTGTGGGCTAGTGTGCTGATGAAAGTATGCAAAATGCATGGCTGCACGGTAGATGCGGAATACTTTTTTGATAGCTCTAAAGCGTCATAGCACATGCATCTTAATCTTTCATGCTGTGCTTCCTATGTAAAGCTTAACAACACAAGTGGACACTTGTGCTTTTTCACAAAACCAACTTAATGAATATTTATTTTAATTACAATTAGAGCACTGCAATATTTTCGGGGAATATGAATGTATTCAAAGTTTTTTAAGTTCAAAACAGAATCTAAAGAAATTCCGCAAATCACAAGACAACTAGACATTTGTGATTAGGGTTCTTTTAAATGCATAAGATTGACTGGAAGCGATTGCAGTGACGTAGGCGTTTACATCACTCACTCGCCACGTGGTACAGAGAAATGGCGCAGAGAGTCTATTACTGGCAGCGCTGGCTGGAACAGTGTACCAGATAAGGGTGCTGGTCGGATTGTTCAGCTCCCAATTGATATTTTGTTTTATATTTGTTGTCTTAATGTATGCATGTGGGTCTGTGTTTGACACATCTGTTTTTAGTGTGAGTGTGGATGTGTGAATGGTGGTTGGTTGCATTACCTCTTGCAAGATAAATTGTACTTCATGTGGGGGACAGGGGCACTTTTTATTGTTTTGGCCGTTTGATGAATTTGTGTGTACCCCAGTTGTGTGGAATTACTTTAGGTTGTGTTTTTTTTTTTAACAACTTCAAATAAATTCATATTTCCCAGAAATAGTGCAGTGTTCTAATTGTCATTAACATAAATATTCATTACGTTGGTTTTGTGAAAAAGCACAGAGCCCCGCTTTTCTTGTTTTGTTTATTGTGCCCAGGTTGGGCCCCTGTATAAATAACAGCAGGTTGGCTTCCAATGTGTATGGCGCACGTAAAGTCTAAGATGGGGAAATAGGAGACCGTAAACTGCATGGTCAGATTGCAGTAAATCCTGTATCTGACATAGTGTTTCCACTTAACTCCCAGTAATTCAAAACAAGAGGTCGTCAACACTAATTTATAAATGCTCAATGAACTGTGGGCAAAGTGCCCTGTGATTTTGTTGAACCAATTGTGTGTATTGGCTGTTGAGACTTTTAGCTACAAAATCTCCACTGTTTAACCCCGCTTATAACATATTTGGGGGTCTATGTTTAAGCATTGGTTTTAGGGTGATATCCTTTTGTAATATATGGTAATGCTTGTTAAGTATGCCTCTGATCTTGGCTGATTGCTGTCCATATTTAGTCATAAATGTTATAGTCACCTTCTCTGATTGTTAAATCTTAGATTTTAATAAACTCTCCCTGGTAATGTTGGAGGCTTTCTGCAATTCTGAATTTATAACTGTGAGTGGGTAGCCTATCTGTTTAGAAACAAATGTCCATATAATTGCAGGTAGTAGTGAAGTCACTGTCTAATGAACAATTTCTCCTCGCCTTAGGAAACTCTGCATATGGAATATTGGGAATGTTAATTGGTGGATGGGCAGGTGAGGCGTGCAGAATGCAATTACCCGCAGTTACTTTATGGTACATCTTGATATGAATGTACATGTCATTGACTATAATTAGGAAGTCCACAAACTCTATGAATCAATACAATGAAAACATCACTGCCACTTCCTTTAAAGCTATTCAGGAGATCTACAAGGCAAACACGTCAGCAGTTGGATCCCACGGAAACCATTTGGGAATGATTTCTCCATAATCCAGCAGCCGACACATGGGCTTTTGCTTCATAAGCAGGACATCTAAACAAATGTCAGAATTTAAATAGGTTCCCTTTCTATGCACAGATCATCAATGCATTTTGTGCAATATGCAACTTTCACGTTTCTAACTAAACAGAAAATACATACCGGGAGGCCATGTTTATATCCTTAAATGCTACGAAACATAACAAAACCTTTCTAAGCATCAATCTATGTTTCCAAAGCATGCTACACATATGTCTTCTATCCAGGCAGCCTCAAACTGCCAAGTTACTTTATGTGGGATTTCTCTAGGCACGTCTGCCTTCTGCATAACCTTCTATAAAAGGCATTTTGTGAAAGAAATAACATTTAATCTACCTGTATCTGCTTTTATTAATCACACACAACGAAATGTTAAGATATTTCATGAAAAAAGCCTCAAATGACAAGCCAGGCCACATATCACTCCACGTAAGCTTGGCTAATAAACACAACTCAAACATTGTAATCTGTTAAAGTGCATATTCCAAGCTGCATCACGAATAAAAACGGCCATGAAATTGGTAAACACATGCTGTCATTTGCTAAACAGAAAATATATGCACCAGAAGTAATGATTTTCTCTTTAGATTAAGAAAAAGGAAGGACATGAAGCTACGATCTACACATAATAAAACACCTCTGCTGGCAGGCAACCCAGCTCAGCAATACACTTTCAAACAATGACAAAGAAAGAAAGAAAGAAAGCTTGAAGAAATAAAATGTCCTCTTCACCCAAAAATACAATCAACACAAATAAGTGTCATTAGATAAGGCATTGGCATAACAGAGCCTGTTTGTTAGTGCCAAATTGCAACACATCAATATAATGGATTGATACACAACTCTTCTTCAAAATTCCCTCTCATCCTCTCCTTACTGCCTCCAACATTCACGACTGACTGTCTGCCATCCAGTCCTGGTGCACCTCCAACGATCTCTACCTCAATGCCAGTAAGACTGAGATCCTTCCCATTGGGACTCCTGCTCTGTCTTTCTTCCCCTCACTCTGGCCACCCTTTGTGGGTTCTCCCCCTTCTCCGTCATCTGCAGCCTAAAACCTCACAGTCATCTTCAACTCCTCTCTTTCCTTCCTCCCTCCCTCACATCCAGGACCAGGCCAAAAAGGCCCACTTTCAACTCCACCTCCTCAAAGGAATCCTTCCTTTATTCACTTTCCCCCAGAATCTCACTGTCTCTCGAGCTCTGGTACTTTCCAGGCTAGACTACTGTAGTAGCCTCTTCCTTGATCTACCCTTTTCCTCTCTACGCCCCCTCCAGCTAATCCAGAGTAGGGCTGCAAGACTTATCCTTGGCCTCAAGCCCAGGGGCCGCAACTCTCCAGCCCTAAAATCTCTCCACTGGCTCCCGGTTCCTGCAAGGATCAAATTCAAATCCCTCTGCATCATCCATAAGGCTGGCTGGGGCCAGGGACCACGCTATTTATAACTGGCTCTCTCTAAATACTCTCCCTCCAGATCTATATGTTCCTCTGGCACCAACTCTCTGCATGTTAAGTGCTTCACTAAACAGCGAGCTGGTGGCTGATCTCTTTCCTTGGCTGGCTCCCTCCTATGGAACAGCCTCCCGCTTCCTCTTTATCTTGAGCCGGATCGCTTCAAATTTCGTAAGCTCCTCAAGACTCTCCTTTTATCATCCTTCTTCCCCCTCTCCCTCCTATGCTAAACCCCACAGTCGGTGAGATTGGTGACCAGGGCCCTTATGTATCCACCCAGGTCCTGGCCTCTCACCCCCAATCGCCTTCAGCCTCCGCCCACTTCCAGCACTTGCCTTGGTGCACACTGACCTGTGCTATCACAGGGCTACACTTATTTATTTTCAGCTGACCACTCTCACCAAGTGATCTCTGCCAGTCACTTAACAGCTACCTGGCAACTTACACTCTAGCACTTCCCTCTGTGTACTTCCAGCACTTAGCCTCCTTAAACCCTATCCTTGCTCTCTCTCTGCACTTACACGTTCAGAATGCTCACAAGGCCCAGTAGGACCTCCTCCTTCTTTCATTGTTATATTTGCCTTTCATTCCCTTGTTCCCTCCCCATTGCCCTGTGGGGGCTTTGAAACACAATATACTTGATGTATAAGCGCCTTACAAATGCACAAAAAATAAAATTAAATAAATAAATCAATAAATAAATAAATAAATAAATAAATAAATAAATAAATAAATAAATAATGGCGTGAGTGCTGAAAAACAGAGGATGGGTTCAAAACAAAGCTCAAAGCACTGTATCCCTGATCTAAACGACATCAAGAAGTGGCACCCTACTTTACAGTATTCTATACCATTATTTGTCTTCTCATAGAGGCGTTTGCAATGTGATACCAATGAGCCAAAACTAAAAACGACGTGTATCAATGTGATTTGAACACTGCACAACATTATTTTTTGATTTGATACCATATTATTTTTTAACTAAATAAATGTTTAAAGAAAATCCAGCATATGATATTAGCAATTGTGCATGATAACTCAGCCGCATAACTTTAATTCTCATTTGTAGATTTTCTGTGGCGCATGTGTCCAGCAGTACAATGAAACTTTCATTTGATCTGTGATGCACACGTACAGTTCCAGGACTTCCCTTGCCCTTCTCGGATGTAATCAGCATAGATCTTAGCTTCAATTCCTGGGAGCATTTAATGAGTGAGGCTATGATAATTAATTCTCAAAGGGGTGATGACCAATTATCTTATCTGCCTTCTTTAACATCTTAAAGTACCGATTTTGCCCTGTTTCATATTCAAATGAGAAATATGCCATCACATTTTTTTACATGAGCTGAAATCCGCTGCTCCATATGCTCCCTTATTTAAGGAAAGAACATTGATGATCAATTAGCTTAACAGTTGTAATGTGAATGAGCTTGATATAAGATGCTTAAAGTACACCCTGGTTTGAAGATGGCAGCCAAGAGGATTAGAAGCTACTTACCAAGTGTTGGCAAAAGCGGACGCTGATCTTAGTTTGATTTGTACATTTATTGAATACAGTCAGATATGGGCCAGAAATTAATTGAACACAAAATATTTGAAAAAGTCCCATCAAAGAGGGTTTGTCCTTTCTCAGCAGAAAGAATATCTGCCTGTACCCTGGGAGAGCTCCTTCCAGGCAGACGTGCTTCTCAGTATAGCAGAATGGAGGCATGGGTTTCGAGGAGCTTGAATGGCAGGAACCAGAGGAACTCAGATAGCAATAGGAACAAGCCCCTACAAGGGGCCACGCCTATGAGTTCAGTGCTATCTCTCCTTTCATGCCCGCTGAGCCAGGTAGTGTCTTAATTATCATGGTGCACCTTTATGTGAGGTTGGGGCAAAACCTGCCCTGTGATACCAATGTGTTTAGCCGCTTCTCAGATATTAGCTCCAACCTAGCATATTCCTCAGGAAGCTATGGCTAGAGCAGGTAACAGACTATGCCTCCGTTGTGCAGCATTTGCGCCAGCATGAAAATGCATGCCAGCTCAAATGCTAGATTATTTCTATGGGAGAGAGGAAGGGGGGCTAGAATCAAAGGTAACGGCCAGAATCACCTCTGTGCCATACAAATGAATGAAAAGAGGGCGCTATGTTACACCTTTCATTTACATTATGCCCCAGAGCAGAATGAGCTCCAATTGTATTCCATTTTCACCATTACAATACAAATAAAATGCAAGACACCATTAAATGTCATCATAACATAAAACAAATGAGTCAATTTGTAGGCACTTAAAACCTCCAGATACCAATAATTCAAAAGTCCTAAAATATATATTATATTATATATATATATATATATATATATATATATATATATATATATATATATATATATACATATATCAATATATTACATGGACGCAGTAGCGTCCATGTAGTTATGGTTAAGTTGGTGTTTCCATAGGAAGAGCATTTTTTGGGTGGCTTATAACTTCGCTCCCTCTGGACGAATCTTCACCAAGCCTTGCAAAAATAGTATATGGCCCACTCTGAATTTTATTGCAAAGTTTGGAGAAGTTTGGTCCAGGGGGGGCAAAGTTATAGGGGGGGTCCCAAAACTTTTGTTTTTTCCCATAGACATAATGGGAAAAAACTTTGCGCACGCCTACAGCCCAAACCGCTGGACAGATTTACACCAAATTTCCGGCAGGGGCTTGGTCCCGAAAGCGTGTTTTTGCAAATTTGGTGTAAATCCGTCCAGTAGTTTTTTTTAAAATGACCAAAATGTAAGGCAAAAAAAGGAGTGATATCTCTGTTCGTTCTGCGGACAGACTTCCCGGTTCGCTCCGCGGACATTGCCCTGATTGGCCGAGCGGCTTGCGTGATGTCCGCGGGCATGCAACGTGTTCGCTGATTGGACGCCGTGGTGCGTGAAGCGCATCAGATTTTCTGTGGCGCCCGCCATCTTGCATTCGCAGACGACCGCGGACAGCGCGGTGAAACTTGGATTAAAAATTGTATTTAGTGGAGTGTGTTGGTGTGTAAGAGTGTTTGGGGAGGGTGGGGGAGTATGGGATAGGTTCAATGTTCTGTTTTTATATGTGCTAGACACTTTTGTTGTGTTTCATTTTTCTGCAGACAACACGGCTGTTCTGAAATGTTCGTAAATAAACAGAATGTATTTGGTATCAAGTTGAAAGTGTTCTAAGAAGACTTGTGGGGTCCTGGAATGTTCGCAGGGGGTGTCCTGAAGACGTTGTCTGTATTGTTCGTTGTCAAGCTGAAAGTGTTCTAAGAACACTCGCGGTGTCCTGAAATGTTCATACGTAAAGAAAATGGGAGTGTTCTGAGGACGTTGTCCGTATTGTTCGCTGGCAAGTTGAATGTGTTCTAAGAACACTCGCGGTGTCCTGTAACCTTCGAAAATAAACAAAATGGGGGTGTTCTGAGTACGTTCTCCGTATTTTGTGCCTGCTTAGCTGTATCCAATGAGGGAATGGCACAGAGAATGAAGTGGAAATGGTAGAAGGGCTGTCTAAGAGTTATGCGGTCCGTGGACAGGGCGTGCTACATCCGGGTTTTTCCAGCAAATCCGGCATGGAAAGAAGACTGTAGGGATCAGCCAATCAGATGTTGAGGTTGTGGATTTGTGTTCAAAGAGACTGATAGGGTAATTCATAGAATTTCGCAGAAAAGTGTCGCAAGCGGCTGGCGCAGAGTGTCCGCGTGCGATTGTCTGCGCCAGGCACGTGCGCTAAAACCGATTTCAGCGCACAGCGTATTCATGGATTTTAGGCTCCCAAACCAGCCGTGGCGCAGAGTATCGCAGCGACCCTGCAGCAGCGCCAGTAACGCCCCCAAGAACGCCCTCGCGCAAGGAAAAGCCATCAAAATCACAAAATCATCGCAAAGGGCTGCGCTAACCCTGGACCAGTCTACAGGGCTGCCAAACAAGGAACGCAAAGCGGGTAACGTGCATATCAGGGGTACGCGTGAAGTTTTACACGCGATTAGCCAGGGCACGTGTATCACAGGGGTACGCCGGAATTATCACACACGATTTGGCTGGGTACGTGTATTACAGGGGTACACGGGAAGTTCTACATGCGATTCGGCTGGGTACGTGTATTACAGGGGTGCGCGGGAATTCTCATATGCGATTTGGCCAGGTACGTGTATTACAGGGGTGCGCAGGAATTATCACACGCGATTTGGCTTGGTACGTGTATTACAGGGGTGTGTGGGAAGTTCTACACGCGATTGGCCAGGGTACGTGTATTACAGGGGTACGTGGGAATTATCACACGCGATTTGGCTGGGTACGTGTATTACAGGGGTACACGGGAAGTTCTACACGCGATTCGGCTGGGTACGTGTATTACAGGGGTGCGCGGGAATTCTCACATGCGATTTGGCCAGGTACGTGTATTACAGGGGTGTGCGGGAATTATCACACGCAATTAGGCTGGGTGGGTCCTCACAGGTGTTCCCTGTACACCCTCCACGGCCCCTGCAGGCAGCCCACAAAACAGGGGACTACCCTGCACACCTGCTCATGTCCCCCTGCACCCCCACCCCCCAGCAGTGCAGGGGCAGCCGCCACCAGGCCCCCACTCATGTCTCCCACCACCCCCACCCCCCTGCCACCAGGGGCACCCTTCACAAGGCCCCCATCCATGTCTCCCACCACCCCCACCCCCCAGCCACCAGGGGCACCCTTCACCAGGCCCCCACTCATGTCTCCCACCACCCCCACCCCTCAGCAGTGCAGGGGCACCCTCCACCAGGCCCCCACTCATGTCTCCCACCACCACCACCCCCCAGCATCCAGGGGCACCCTCCACCAGGCCCCCACCCATGTCTCCCACCACCCCCACCCCCCAGCCACCAGGGGCACCCTCCACCAGGCCCCCACCCATGTCTCCCACCACCCCCACCCCCCAGCAGTGCAGGGGCACCCTCCACCAGGCCCCCACTCATGTCTCCCACCACCCCCACCCCCCAGCAGTGCAGGGGCAGCCTCCACCAGGCCCCCACTCATGTCTCCCACCACCACCACCCCCCAGCCACCAGGGGCACCCTCCACCAGGCCCCCACCCATGTCTCCCACCACCCCCACCCCCCAGCCACCAGGGGCACCCTCCACCAGGCCCCCACTCATGTCTCCCACCACCCCCACCCCCCAGCAGTGCAGGGGCAGCCTCCACCAGGACCCCACTCATGTCCCCTATCACCCCCACCCCCCCGCCACCAGGGGCACCCTCCACCAGGCCCCCATCCATGTCTCCCACCACCCCCACCCCCCAGCAGTGCAGGGGCACCCTCCACCAGGCCCCCACTCATGGCCCCTATCACCCCCACCCCCCAGCCACCAGGGGCACCCTCCACCAGGCCCCCACCCATGTCTCCCACCACCCCCAACCCCCAGCCACCAGGGGCACCCTCCACCAGGCCCCCACTCATGTCTCCCACCACCCCCACCCCCCAGCAGTGCAGGGGCAGCCTCCACCAGGCCCCCACTCATGTCTCCCACCACCACCACCCCCCAGCATCCAGGGGCACCCTCCACCAGGCCCCCACCCATGTCTCCCATCACCCCCACCCCCCAGCCACCAGGGGCACCCTCCACCAGGCCCCCACCCATGTCTCCCACCACCCCCACCCCCCAGCCACCAGGGGCACCCGTCACCAGGCCCCCACTCATGTCTCCCACCACCCCCACCCCCCAGCAGTGCAGGGGCAGCCTCCACCAGTCCCCCACTCATGTCTCCCACCACCACCACCCCCCAGCCACCAGGGGCACCCTCCACCAGGCCCCCACCCATGTCTCCCACCACCCCCACCCCCCAGCCACCAGGGGCACCCTCCACCAGGCCCCCACTCATGTCTCCCACCACCCCCACCCCCCAGCAGTGCAGGGGCAGCCTCCACCAGGACCCCACTCATGTCCCCTATCACCCCCACCCCCCCGCCACCAGGGGCACCCTCCACCAGGCCCCCATCCATGTTTCCCACCACCCCCACCCCCCAGCAGTGCAGGGGCACCCTCCACCAGGCCCCCACTCATGTCCCCTATCACCCCCACCCCCAGCCACCAGGGGCACCCTCCACCAGGCCCCCACCCATGTCTCCCACCACCCCCAACCCCCAGCCACCAGGGGCACCCTCCACCAGGCCCCCACTCATGTCTCCCACCACCCCCACCCCCCAGCAGTGCAGGAGCAGCCTCCACCAGGCCCCCACTCATGTCTCCCACCACCCCCACCCCCCAGAATCCAGGGGCACCCTCCACCAGGCCCCCACCCATGTCTCCCACCACCCCACCTCCCAGCCACCAGGGGCACCCTCCACCAGGCCCCCACCCATGTCTCCCACCACCCCCGCCCCCCAGCCACCAGGGGCACCCTCCACCAGGCCCCCACTCATGTCTCCCACCACCCCCACCCCCCAGCAGTGCAGGGGCAGCCTCCACCAGGCCCCCACTCATGTCTCCCACCACCACCACCCCCCAGCCACCAGGGGCACCCTCCACCAGGCCCCCACCCATGTCAGCCACCACCCCCACCCCCCAGCCACCAGGGGCACCCTCCACCAGGCCCCCACTCATGTCTCCCACCACCCCCACCCCCCAGCAGTGCAGGGGCAGCCTCCACCAGGACCCCACTCATGTCCCCTATCACCCCCACCCCCCCGCCACCAGGGGCACCCTCCACCAGGCCCCCATCCATGTCTCCCACCACCCCCACCCCCCAGCAGTGCAGGGGCACCCTCCACCAGGCCCCCACTCATGTCCCCTATCACCCCCACCCCCCAGCCACCAGGGGCACCCTCCACCAGGCCCCCACCCATGTCTCCCACCACCCCCAACCCCCAGCCACCAGGGGCAACCTCCACCAGGCCCCCACTCATGTCTCCCACCACCCCCACCCCCCAGCAGTGCAGGGGCAGCCTCCACCAGGCCCCCACTCATGTCTCCCACCACCCCCACCCCCCAGTATCCAGGGGCACCCTCCACCAGGCCCCCACCCATGTCTCCCACCACCCCACCCCCCAGCCACCAGGGGCACCCTCCACCAGGCCCCGACCCATGTCTCCCACCACCCCCACCCCCCAGCCACCAGGGGCACCCTCCACCAGGCCCCCACTCATGTCTCCCACCACCCCCACCCCCCAGCAGTGCAGGGGCAGCCTCCACCAGGCCCCCACTCATGTCTCCCACCACCACCACCCCCCAGCTACCAGGGGCACCCTCCACCAGGCCCCCACCCATGTCTCCCACCACCCCCACCCCCCAGCCACCAGGGGAACCCTCCACCAGGCCCCCACTCATGTCTCCCACCACCCCCACCCCCCAGCAGTGCAGGGGCAGCCTCCACCAGGACCCCACTCATGTCCCCTATCACCCCCACCCCCCCCGCCACCAGGGGCACCCTCCACCAGGCCCCCATCCATGTCTCCCACCACCCCCACCCCCCAGCAGTGCAGGGGCACCCTCCACCAGGCCCCCACTCATGGCCCCTATCACCCCCACCCCCCAGCCACCAGGGGCACCCTCCACCAGGCCCCCACCCATGTCTCCCACCACCCCCAACCCCCAGCCACCAGGGGCACCCTTCACCAGGCCCCCACTCATGTCTCCCACCACCCCCACCCCCCAGCAGTGCAGGGGCAGCCTCCACCAGGCCCCCACTCATGTCTCCCACCACCACCACCCCCCAGCATCCAGGGGCACCCTCCACCAGGCCCACACCCATGTCTCCCATCACCCCCACCCCCCAGCCACCAGGGGCACCCTCCACCAGGCCCCCACCCATGTCTCCCACCACCCCCACCCCCCAGCCACCAGGGGCACCCTTCACCAGGCCCCCACTCATGTCTCCCACCACCCCCACCCCCCAGCAGTGCAGTGGCAGCCTCCACCAGTCCCCCACTCATGTCTCCCACCACCACCACCCCCCAGCCACCAGAGGCACCCTCCACCAGGCCCCCACCCATGTCTCCCACCACCCCCACCCCCCAGCCACCAGGGGCACCCTCCACCAGGCCCCCACTCATGTCTCCCACAACCCCCACCCCCCAGCAGTGCAGGGGCAGCCTCCACCAAGACCCCACTCATGTCCCCTATCACCCCCACCCCCCCGCCACCAGGGGCACCCTCCACCAGGCCCCATCCATGTCTCCCACCACTCCCACCCCCCAGCAGTGCAGGGGCACCCTCCACCAGGCCCCCACTCATGTCCCCTATCACCCCCACCCCCCAGCCACCAGGGGCACCCTCCACCAGGCCCCCACCCATGTCTCCCACCACCCCCAACCCCCAGCCACCAGGGGCACCCTCCACCAGGCCCCCACTCATGTCTCCCACCACCCCCACCCCCCAGCAGTGCAGGGGCAGCCTCCACCAGGCCCCCACTCATGTCTCCCACCACCCCCACCCCCCAGAATCCAGGGGCACCCTCCACCAGGCCCCCACCCATGTCTCCCACCACCCCCACCCCCCAGCCACCAGGGGCACCCTCCACCAGGCCCCCACCCATGTCTCCCACCACCCCCAACCCCCAGCCATCAGGGGCACCCTTCACCAGGCCCCCACTCATGTCTCCCACCACCCCCACCCCCAGCAGTGCAGGGGCAGCCTCCACCAGGCCCCCACTCATGTCTCCCACCACCACCACCCCCCAGCATCCAGGGGCACCCTCCACCAGGCCCCCACCCATGTCTCCCATCACCCCCACCCCCCAGCCACCAGGGGCACCCTCCACCAGGCCCCCACCCATGTCTCCCACCACCCCCACCCCCCAGCCACCAGGGGCACCCTTCACCAGGCCCCCACTCATGTCTCCCACCACCCCCACCCCCCAGCAGTGCAGTGGCAGCCTCCACCAGTCCCCAACTCATGTCTCCCACCACCCCCCAGCCACCAGGGGCACCCTCCACCAGGCCCCCACCCATGTCTCCCACCACCCCCACCCCCCAGCCACCAGGGGCACCCTCCACCAGGCCCCCACTCATGTCTCCCACAACCCCCACCCCCCAGCAGTGCAGGGGCAGCCTCCACCAGGCCCCCACTCATGTCCCCTATCACCCCCACCCCCCAGCCACCAGGGGTACCCTCCACCAGGCCCCCACCCATGTCTCCCACCACCCCCAACCCCCAGCCACCAGGGGCACCCTCCACCAGGCCCCCACTCATGTCTCCCACCACCCCCACCCCCCAGCAGTGCAGGGGCAGCCTCCACCAGGCCCCCACTCATGTCTCCCACCACCCCCACCCCCCAGAATCCAGGGGCACCCTCCACCAGGCCCCCACCCATGTCTCCCACCACACCCACCCCCCAGCCACCAGGGGCACCCTCCACCAGGCCCCCACCCATGTCTCCCACCACCCCCACCCCCCAGCCACCAGGGGCACCCTCCACCAGGCCCCCACTCATGTCTCCCACCACCCCCACCCCCCAGCAGTGCAGGGGCAGCCTCCACCAGGCCCCCACTCATGTCTCCCACCACCACCACCCCCCAGCCACCAGGGGCACCCTCCACCAGGCCCCCACCCATGTCTCCCACCACCCCCACCCCCCAGCCACCAGGGGCACCCTCCACCAGGCCCCCACTCATGTCTCCCACCACCCCCACCCCCCAGCAGTGCAGGGGCAGCCTCCACCAGGACCCCACTCATGTCCCCTATCACCCCCAACCCCCCCGCCACCAGGGGCACCCTCCACCAGGCCCCCATCCATGTCTCCCACCACCCCCACCCACCAGCAGTGCAGGGGCACCCTCCACCAGGCCCCCACTCATGTCCCCTATCACCCCCACCCCCCAGCCACCAGGGGCACCCTCCACCAGGCCCCCACCCATGTCTCCCACCACCCCCAACCCCCAGCCACCAGGGGCACCCTCCACCAGGCCCCCACTCATGTCAACCACCACCCCCACCCCCCAGCAGTGCAGGGGCAGCCTCCACCAGGCCCCCACTCATGTCTCCCACCACCCCCACCCCCCAGCATCCAGGGGCACCCTCCACCAGGCCCCCACCCATGTCTCCCACCGCCCCCATCCCCCAGCCACCAGGGGCACCCTCCACCAGGCCCCCACTCATGTCTCCCACCACCCCCACCCCCCAGCAGTGCAGGGGCAGCCTCCACCAGGACCCCACTCATGTCCCCTATCACCCCCACCCCCCCGCCACCAGGGGCACCCTCCACCAGGCCCCCATCCATGTCTCCCACCACCCCCACCCCCCAGCAGTGCAGGGGCACCCTCCACCAGGCCCCCACTCATGTCCCCTATCACCCCCACCCCCCAGCCACCAGGGGCACCCTCCACCAGGCCCCCACCCATGTCTCCCACCACCCCCAACCCCCAGCCACCAGGGGCACCCTCCACCAGGCCCCCACTCATGTCTCCCACCACCCCCACCCCCCAGCAGTGCAGGGGCACCCTCCACCAGGCCCCCACTCATGTCTCCCACCACCACCACCACCTAGCATCCAGGGGCACCCTCCACCAGGCCCCCATCCATGTCTCCCACCACCCCCACCCCCCAGCAGTGCAGGGGCACCCTCCACCAGGCCCCCACCCATGTCTCCCACCACCCCCACCCCCCAGCCACCAGGGGCACCCTCCACCAGGCCCCCACTCATGTCTCCCACCACCCCCACCCCCCAGCCACCAGGGGCACCCTCCACCAGGCCCCCATCCATGTCTCCCACCACCCCCACCCCCCAGCAGTGCAGGGGCACCCTCCACCAGGCCCCCACCCATGTCCCCTATCACCCCCACCCCCCAGCATCCAGGGGCACCCTCCACCAGGCCCCCACCCATGTCTCCCACCACCCCCAACCCCCAGCCACCAGGGGCACCCTCCACCAGGCCCCCATCCATGTTTCCCACCACCCCCACCCCCCAGCAGTGCAGGGGCACCCTCCACCAGGCCCCCATCCATGTCTCCCACCACCCCCACCCCCCAGCAGTGCAGGGGCACCCTCCACCAGGACACCAACTTCCCTGGCACTGAAGCTGGTGCACCTCTGCCTCCTTGGCCGGGGGTTGCCACTGGTGGCAGATGTTGTAGTGCCCGACATGGCAACCCCAGAGGCAGGAGTTTGTGGGCAACTGGGTCCTGGGGCTGGGCTGTGGGGCGACGGAAAAGCAGTCGGGAGCCTTTGGTTCCAGCAGGGGTGGTCACAGCAACAGCACCCCTGGCTGATGTGCAGGCAGCAAATGGCAGGGCACGTGGGCAGCAGGCAGTCAGGTAGCCGCAGATGGCAGGTGGGAGCGTGCTCAGGGCTCTGGGGGGCAGTAATTTGGCCTCCTGGGCAGGAGCGTGGTCTTTCGTGTGTGAACGCGTGGACAGCTTGATACGTAGTGAGTGATTTTGCACGTGAAAATCCCACACGTCTGCGTGTAAATCGATGAAAGGCCCTTAGCGCGTAAACGCGTATGCGCGTCTATGAAGTCACGTGCACGCGTAGGAAAAAGTTGCGTGACACGTCCGAGTGTCAAAGCGTGTTATTGGTGGAAATAGCCATACACGCAGAAGTGTCAAAGCGTGTAATTGGTGCAAATAGACCTACACGCAGAAGTGTCAAAGCGTGTAATTGGTGCAAATGGACATACACGCAGAAGTGACAAAGCGTGTAATTGGTGCAAATGGACCTACACGCAGAAGTGACAAAGCGTGTAATTGGTGGGAATGGCCCTAGCACGTACACGCCGCGTAAGTGACGCTGTACGTGTGGGCCTGCATATAAGGTACGTGTAGAACACCAATTCCTTGTACTGCTTTTCGTGGAGAGCGAGTAGGTGAATTCTGTACTTCTTGTCGTTTCACACGCGATTTACTTCACGGCGTTTCAAGTTCGTACTCCCTGTTACCTCTGACAGCTTTTTCTATTTTTTCTCTTGTACTGGTTTACCTGGGCCTGTTCCCTCAAACAGTGTTCCCTTCTACTGTTGTCCTGTCTCCTCAGACAGCGTACATATCTTCTTTTGGCGGGGGTGTTGCCAACCAAACGCGCTCATTTTTCACGCTCTTTTACCTGGCAGACGGTGAGTCACGCACGTATCTAACATCTGTGCTTGCCCCGTGTGTAGCCTACCCCTTCAGAGGTCATTCTAGGCTGCGTGTGACACGCATACGTTCATTCTTGTGTTACTGGGTGCCACAGCGTAGTGCAGGTTTTTCTTTCTGCACACGTGGTCTAGGAGGGGTTGCGTGCACGTCATCTCCCTTTTTTGGGCCTCCTGTGCGTTGCGTGACCCGTCATCTTTCCCCAGGGGTTACATTCAGCCATGCTAGAGCACTAGGGTACAATTACCATCTGGTACCCAACCCCTTTGACCCCCAATTGCCCAGGACAATAGTCTACATCCACTCCCATACGCACATTAACATCAGTGCCATGGCTGGGAGGCGAGGATTCCGTAAGGGTGGCAAAGGTGGAAGAGCCACAAGTGGTGGCCGTGGTGGATCCGGTAGGGGACGTGGTCGTAACTTGCAGGGTGAGCTTGTCCCCCCATGTGTGGAGGACCAGTCACGGGCACGCATAATCCCCCCCCCTCCCTCCCTCCCGTTGAGGCTGATGTGGCTGACACCATCCATGCTCAGCCCTTGTTGGACCAGCCCATTGTGGCACCAGACCTGGCTGACTCCATGGCTGACTTCCAGGTCAGCAGGGCTACGACACGTGCGCTGGTGCACGTTGATGCCATCATGCCACGTGGATCTGGGGCAGCAAGGTCATCTGCTGCACCAAGGAGGCAGGGCGGAGAGGCTGCAGGGGCAGCTGCGGCTCCATCCACCCCAGCCCTCACACACCCAGCCAGGACAGTGTTGGTCCTAGTCCATGCTGCTGACATTCCCCCTGACACCATCACACTAGAGCCAATGCCTGCACCAACTCCCATGCTGAGTGTGCAATCCCACACTCCTGATACAGAGTCCACCAGGGCTCCTGCCCCTAGTGTCCAGAGCGGCGCAGGACACTCAGGATCACCACCACCTTCCAAGCGGAAGAGGAAGAGTGCTCGTCCGGCACAGGCTGATGCCCCAGACACGGCTACACAGTCCGGCCCGTCCAGGAAGCCCAGCTTCACGGATGACGAACTGAATGCACTTGTCGAGTATGTGTCCGGACATGACAACGAGATGGTCATTGTTGCAGGATCCAAGACCACACCTGCACAACGCCAGGCACACTGGCAGACCGTTGCGGACATCGTAAGTGCCCTTGGAATCGTGAGGCGCACAGCCAATGTTTGCTATAGGCGCTGGAATGACCTAAAGCGCAGGGCAAAGAGTAAGATGGCCTCAAGTCATGCCGCAACTCTAGTGACTGGAGGTGGGTCTCCAGTAGTAGACATGGAACTCACTCCACATAAGTCAGTCGCTGGGACCTACGTCACGGAGGAACAGATCCAAGGCGTGGGAGATCTGGCTGATTACGAGGCATTGTCCGGTGAGTGCACATGCATGTGTGTGTCATCCATGTGCATGGTGTGTGTGTGAGGGCTTCTGTTTGTGTGCCAGGTGAGAGTGTGTGCACCTGAGTCGTATGGGTCAGCCATGTGCTTCATGCAATACTTCCTGCGCAGCTGCATTTGGCCATAGCAGTATCCCTTCTGCCAACAGTAGACATCTAGCCCAACTGCACGCCAGTTGCCCTTGAAGTGTCACCTTGCCACAACATAGTAGCTTATTTTTCACTGTTCATTCAGTCAGATTGTTTGCATTCCCCCACTTTTACTAGCCATGTCGCTGTCCACTAGTCACATGTCTGACATGGCTATGGTAAAGTGGAGTGACTTTGTTACCTGGATATCATTTGTGCACACATGTCCCTGTGCAATTGGACCATTTCAGACTGGCAGCTCCAGGTGAAAAATCTGACCTGTTAGAATTAGAAAAGCAATTACATGCGGGAACTGGACTGAATGAATAGGTGCTGCCCTTCTCTCCATCTTCACTCAATAGCAATGGTACATGCCATCTGTGTGATGGCATGTGTGTTTCACCTGGCAATCACAGGCCAATGTGTGATGCCACTGCCAGGCAGCATGCAGAAAATGTGTTCATCTTCCATCTTGGTGTCATCAGTGTGTGCCATTTGCCTGCACTTCATACGCAGTGAGGGTGCATGCATGGGAGGGTTTTAGTCATGTGGGACATGTGTCAATCAAGTACTGGTTCTCTTGCTTCTCAGCCCTCATTGTGTGCCATGGTGCTAATGCCTGTTTCCATTTCTTTGTTTTCATGTCTTTGCAGGGGAAGACGCACCTGATACTGCTGGGGTTGTGGAGATGGTGCAGACCCAGGAGGGGTCCGAGGGCTGACCAACCACCAGTGAGGGACGCGGTGTGGTGGTGGGGGAGAACCCACAAGTGCTGCAGGTCGTGCTCTCAAGGGGTGTCTCTGGCTGCACCTCCCCCGAGCTGTACTCAGGTGTTGATTCGGATGAGACCTACGTGCCGTCGCAGGTGAGTGTTCCAGGGAGGGATTCTGTTCTGTCTCACCCACCTGCACCAGGGTCAGAACCCTCCATGGGGATGTCAGTGTTGGCAGCTACGGCTTTGGTGGTTACGGATGCAGGGTCACACTCCGCGACATCTGATCCTGTTCCTGGGCCAGCAGATCAGAGGGGGAATGCAGTCCTGCAGCCTCAGGCAGTGCCGGCACAGCAAGGCGCAGTTCGCCTTGCCCCAGACAGGTGTGGTGCCCGCCGACGTGGTGGCCGTACGCCACCTGGCAATACCGCATGGGAGCAATCCATTTACGGTATGGCAACCCAACAGGCTGCATCATCCGAGATGATGGCTCAGGCCATGGATAGGGTGGCCACTTCCATTGTCCCCCCAGAAAGGCTGATGGAGCGACTAGAGCAGGCAACCGACTCCATCTGCCAGTCACACAGGGAGGACATGTTGGGGTCCAACAGGGACAGGCGGGCGGCACTGGCGACTCTGCAGGAGGCCATCTCCATTGAGTCCCAGGGCCACAGGGAAGCCCTGAGGCAGGAGCTCCTTCACCTCAGGACGACTCTTGTTGAGCTTGAGGCTTCAACACACCAAAGGACAGAACAGCAGCTGGAGCGTCTCACCCGTACGCTCTCAGCTGAGATGCAGGCAACGAGGGCGGAGGTCCGGGCATCCCGTGAGTTGTTGCATGGGGACCTCCGCACACTCATCCTCCAGAACGAGACCTACCACACCCGCATGCTTGCAGCCATGGAGGAGCAGACTAGGGCCTTGCGTGGGCTGCCTCCCATAGTGCAACCACCTCCGGATGCAGCTGCACAGGGTGATAATAGCGACAGCAGTGATACTCCCACAATAGGGTAGCCGTGTGGGCCATGAGCCCATGGAGGTGTTTTATTTTCCCAGGATCCACGCAGGTGGGTTCTGGTGTGCATCCTGTCCTCGGACCTCCTGGGTGGCCTCCCCAACCCCCCCGGTCCCATCAATGGCCATTTTTGATTGTTTCTTATTTTTATTTTTATTTTTATTTATTTTATTCCCTATTTTTTGGGACCATTTGTTGGTTTCCGTGGTTCCTGTGGGCATACGCTGCATTGTGGCTGGGCACATGCAGGCTTGTAATGTATTTGGTTCAGATGCTTGGGTTTGAGTCACACACACCCCTCCTGCTTCCCGTTTCCATGGGCTTGCAAAGGGTGTGCCCAAGTGACAGTGAATTACACAGTGACGTTGGACTCCCATGAGCTGTGTGGGCAGTCTGTAGTCAATACTGTGTATACATTCCTAGTGCATATTGCTGTTGTGTTGTACACTGCATGTTGCATTGATGTGTAACTCATCTTCTGTGTCTACCTCCCAATTTGCAGGTCCCTTCCTCATGTCTACACAAGGACCTCTAGTCTGGAGATGGGGTCCATGTTGGCAGCAGTGCACCTACAACTCTACATGGCGCCAACACTGCACAGTTGGTAGTGGTGGGAGTGCAGGCATTTCCAGGTGGTGAGACTACTAATATGTAACATTTGTGATGTCATGTTAATGGTAGTACGTGCTCAAGTATGTTGTTGGTCCGGCATTGCTGTGAGCATTTCAGGTGTTGCAGGTTTCTAATAGGGACACTGTCCATAGTGACACTAGTGTCATGTTGTGGGGATTACTTTGTTTACCTGCAAATAGCATGACATGGCACGGTGTGTCGTGTGGCGGTGCTGGGGTTGGGTTGGCTGACATGGCACAGTCCTCTTGTTGCATTTTGCAAGTGGGTATTCTTTTTAGCTGCTTGAATGTGTAACTCCACAAAACTGCATTGGTGGTGTCTGTGTGGGTAGGGATGCACACATTGTGACACTTCCAGGTGAACAATCTCAGGCTGATATGGTATTCACGGTTCATTCTCCAGACATTCAGGATCAGTGTCAGGTTGAGTCATCATTGATTGTCAGATGGAATGTGCCAGGGCAGTGTGCACTCCACAGGGGTGTGATTTCTATGTGAAGTAATTAGCCACTAGCTGTGTACGGGCTGCCTCCCCCGTGCCCTTTCCCCTCCCATGCGCAGCGGCTGTGCATGTGGTTGGGGATGTGGGGCCACCACCATGTCCACGGCCAGGCCCCGGCGTGTTGCAACGTTGTGCAGGACACATGCTGCCACTATGATCCTGCACACTACTGGGGGAGCGTATAACAGCTGGCCGCCAGAACGGTCAAGGGAGCGAAAGCGTGACTTTAGCACTCCGAATGTGCGCTCCACTATGCCCCGGGTCGTAATGTGGGCTGTGTTATATCTTACCTCGGGTGGCGTGGTGGGGTTCCGAATTGGCGTCATCATGTGGGGGCTGAGAGGATAGGCACTGTCCCCTGTGGAGGTGGTGATTGGTATCATTGGTGGGGTTGTGACCTTGCTCAGTATCCAACATGCATGCATGTGCAGTGGCATACATACTCACCAAGCAGCCATGTATCGCCATGCCGCCCAGCTTCTAGGTCCCGGCTTAGGGTGGACATTCGGTAAATGAAGCTGTCGTGGGTGGACCCGGGATAGTTGGCATATACTGAGGTGATGATTCCCTTGGCATTACATGCTACCTGCACGTTGATGGAATGCCAGTGCTTGCGGTTCCTATAGATGTGCTCAGATGCCCTGGGGGGACGTAGAGCCACATGGGTGCAGTCGATGGCACCTAGCACTTTGGGGAATCGTGCCACACCGTAAAAATCCAGGGCGGCAGCATGCCTTTCTGCAGGTGTTCTGGGCAGGTATATGTGCCTGCGGACTGATGGGCGTGCAGTGATGATGTTCAAGACCTGGTGTAGGCAGCGTGACTGGGTGGCCTGTGACACCCCACCCACTATGGCACTTGTCCGCTGAAATGATCCAGTGGCTAAGAAGTGCAGTACATTGAGGACCTTCTCCAGGGGGCTGAGTGCTTGGGAGCACAGGGTGGGTGATGTGAGGTCATCCTCCCACTCACTCACCAGGTCCAGTATTATGTGTGGTGGAAACCTGTACCTCCCATACACCTGGTCATCAGGCATCCCGAAAAGGCTGGTTCTGGGTGTGAATATTCTGGCCCTGACTATCCTTCTCCTCCTCCTTTGGTAGCCCACTGCCACTGCTGCTAGGAACGGTATGTTCATCCTGGCGTCTGAGCTTGTTATTGTTAAAGTGCGCAAATTTATGCTTTGCGCGTGTTCTAGGCGAGCGTGTGACCCGCGCACCCCTGGAATCCAGTTCCCAATCCAATAGCGTGTGGAAATTCCCATGCACCACGGGATACAGGTGCGCTGACGTACTTGCGTGTGTAAGTGCCCGTGCACCCATGAAATACACGTACATAGGCCAATCGCGTGTACGCGCACTTTTGTCCAATTACACGCTGACGTGCAGTATTTCCACGTGTGCTCCGTCATCACGTGCTGAGTGGGGAACACCCGTGCGGGTCACGTCACAGACGCGCTTACGCGCTGAGGGACTCTGGTCCAATAGAATCGCGTATGCGTGCTGACGCGCTTACGCGCTAAGGGCCTTTCCTCGGATTTCTCCTGCCCAGAAGGCCGAGTTACTGCCCCCCAGTGCCCCGAGCAGCCTCCCACGTGCCATCTGCTGCTGCCTGCCTGCCTGCCTGCTGCCACCGTGCCCTGCCATTTGGTGCCTGCACATCAGCCATCTGCAGGGGTCCAGTTGCTGTGTCCACCCCTGCTGGAACTGAAGACTCCCGACTGGGATTACATCGCTCCACAGCCCAGCCCCAGGACCCAGTTGCCCACCCACACCTGCCTCTGGGGTTGCCATGTCGGGCACTTCCACATCTGGCACCAGTGGCAACCCCAGGCCAGAGGGGCAGAGGGGCACCAGCTTCACTGCCACCGAAGTTGGTGTCCTGGTGGAGCATGTCCTGGGGCAGTATGATGCCCTCTTTGGATTGTCCCGCGCCAGCAAGGAAGGACGGGAGAGGATCTGGGCCGACTGTGTGGTTGCCATCAACGCGGAGGGGGTGGCAACCCGCAACGTCCTGAAGATCAAGAAGCGCTGGGAGGACTTGAGGTCCAGGACCCTTGTGAAGGCCCGGCGCCTCGTGGAGGGGGGCCGGGGCCGCATGAGTTCCATCCAGATGAGGGTCCTGGAACGTGTACGCCCAGCGCTCCACGCCCAGATCCTTGAGAGGGAGGCCCGTCTGGAGTTGAGCGGTAAGTGTCCAAGCATTACTGTGTGAGACAGGGCATGTTGCGGTGTGCTGGTTCTATGATACTTGCCTGTATGTGTGCCATAGGCCATGTATGCATGTATGTGTGCAGGGACATCATAGTAATGCATGTGCGACCAGTGATGTGTGACCCACATGGTTGTTGCATGTGTTCAAATGCTGCATGGGGAGCCCTATGCAGATTTTGAACATGAGAGCATGCCAGTCTCTGTACCTGGACATGGGTGGGGGTGAGGGATGGGTGCTGATGCCAGGTACATATATGGTAGCCATGTCTGTGTGCCTGACCTGCGTGTCTGTGACTTGTGCATGCCATGGATGCATGACACATGTGTGTGACAATGCACAGATTCAGTGAAGCAGCCAAATTACCCTTGTATCCGCTGTGTTTGGTGTGTTTGGGGCCAGATGGATGTGACTGAGGTGAAGTGTGTGCATGTGATAGGCATGAGCCATGATGCATGTGAGTTACATATCATTGAATGTTTCAAGAGTCCATTGGACATGCATGGAAATGTCCATGGCATGCACCATGCCTGTTACTGTGTGTGTTTTGCCTGGACTGACCCATGTGTTGTGGAGGGACATGATGGAAGTGTACTTTGACAGTGGTGCTCATCTGCTATTGCTTCCTGTCTAGGGGACCATTGTACAGTACCCTGATGCTTGTGTTCTTTGTCTCCCTCTACGCAGCGGCTAGTGAAGAAGAGGGCGGAGACGGCGCTGTGGAGCAAGGCGGCGGGGATGCCCCCACGGCTGCAGCGGAAGGGGTGGGTGAGCCCCACAGGGGCCTGCTACGGTGGGAGACGGTGAGGAGCCATCCAGGTTGGTGGTTTGCACAGAGGAGGAGGAGGCCGCCACTGGGGCACACATGGGGCCTGGTGGGGGCATCCCTGCTGGTGCAAGTGGTGCAGTCCAGGGCCAGGGGCAGGAGGCAGCACAGGTCAGCGTGGAGGGGCCTGTGCATGTCGCTGTCCCTGACCCTGTGAGTGCACCACCATGCACCAGCAGGGATGCCCCGTCCCAGGCCCGTCCGCAGGTAGAGGGGATGTCCATGTCACCTGACTCCCCTCCACCTGCGGACGTGGGAACCCCTGGCCGTGTGGAGAAGGTCCTGATTGGGGTCGCGATGCGCACGGCTGTGATTCGTGATGCCGTGCATGCTTCCCGGGAGGAGCACGCACGTCATCACGAAGTGCACCGTGCCGACGTGGCCCAATTGGGATCGGCCATGTTCGGGGGTTTGCTGCATGTGTTGGCCAATCTGGCGGCCCTCTCCTCCTCTGTGTAGGCTATACACCAGTCGTTCTCCTTGCCGTCTTCCGGCCCAGATGCCACCAGGGCCCCCTGTGAACCTGCCCCGACCAATGCAACCAGCTCGGTGGGGATCCCATCCCTGCCACAGTTGGGAGTCGGAGGTCCAGCAGGGGTGGACAACACAGCAACTGGACCCCAGCAGATGGAAGATGTGACAGCATCATCGGGCAGGGCACGTGCACAACGGCGTCGGTGGTTTCCATCAGCCTGGATGCCGTCGTGCTGGCAGAGGCAGTGGCGTCGGAGGCAGCAGCAGGCTCGACGTGGGAGGCATCATGGCTCGGGGCCATCAAGATCAGAGGGGCAGGCATCGGCCGGAGGGCAGGGCAACCCTGGGATGGTGGTGTCTTCCGTGTGGGAGCAGTTGGTCCAGCGGATAGGTGCGGAGCGGCAGCGGGCGGAAGAGGAGCGGCTCACCATGGTCAGGGCGGAGTTCTCCATGCGTCGGGCGGGCTGAGTGCCTCGAGGAAGCTCGCAGGGAGTTTGAGCTGAACATGGGGTTATCCCTGCGAGACCTCGGGGCCAGGACAGAGTCCCGCCTCCAGGACATCGACATGGAGTTCGATGATGCCCTGGCCAGCAACATCACCGAGTGAGCCGCAGGACTTGCCCGCTGCCTTTGTATATAGTTATTTAGTTAGTTAGTGTTATGTTTCCTTTATTCATTTTTATTTTTTTTGACCGCTCGGACAATGGCCACTTTTTTGTATATATTTTTTTCATTAGGTAGTAGTAGGTTTCATTTATGGTGTTGGGCTCATGGACCCTGGAATATTCGTGTATATAGTTTGCTTTTTGAAGAAACATTTTTTTTATTGATTATTGTGTTCACCATGAGGAAATGGTTTTTCATTATTTTCCTTCCACATGACATTGCTTTGGACAACATTTGTTTTTGGATTACTTTGTTTTTTTTTATTTTTACATTTGTTCTCGGACATGGACCATTTATTTTGTTATCCCCATTGTTGTATGTTTGATTTGTTTACTTATTTTTCATCTTTAATACATGTTTTTTTAACTTTCACTTGTGGTATTTTCTCATTGGTTTCATACATGTCATGATATGGGTTTTGACATTCACTTGCACCCGTTGTGTATGTGTGTGTGACGGACATGTGTTCATTTACATACTTGCCATTGGGGTTGTATCATGTAATTGCATTCACTATGTGGGTGGATGCAATCTTTGCCTGGGTGTTTGTGCTGGGTATGCTGCCCATTACTGCCATGATTGAGTATCGTCAGGACCTGGGGGCAGGGGGACATGTGTGGGTGCCTGGTGGAGGATGCCCCTGCACTGCTGGGGGGTGGGGTGGTGGGAGACATGAGTGGGGGCCTGGTGGAGGCTGCCCCTGCACTGCTGGGGGGTGGGGGTGGTGGGAGACATGGGTGGGGGCCTGGTGGAGGGTGCCCCTGGTGACTGGGGGGGTGGGGGTGGTGGGAGACATGAGTGGGGGCCTGGTGGAGGGTGCCCCTGGATGGTGGGGGGTGGGGGTGGTGGGAGACATGAGTGGGGGCCTGGTGGAGGGTGCCCCTGGTGACTGGGGGGGGTGGGGGTGGTGGGAGACATGAGTGGGGGCCTGGTGGAGGGTGCCCCTGGTGACTGGGGGGGTGGGGGTGGTGGGAGACATGAGTGGGGGCCTGGTGGAGGGTGCCCCTGGATGGTGGGGGGTGGGGGTGGTGGGAGACATGAGTGGGGGCCTGGTGGAGGGTGCCCCTGGTGGCGGGGGGGTGGGGGTGATAGGGGACATGAGTGGGGGCCTGTGGAGGCTGACCCTGCACTGCTGGGGGGTGGGGGTGGTGGGAGACATGAGTGGGGGCCTGGTGGAGGGTGCCCATGGTGGCAGGGGGGTGGGGGTGGTGGGAGACATGAGTGGGGGCCTGGTGGAGGCTGCCCCTGGATGGTGGGGGGTGGGGTGGTGGGAGACATGAGTGGGGGGCTGGTGGAGGGTGCCCCTGGTGGCGGGGGGGTGGGGGTGATAGGGGACATGAGTGGGGGCCTGGTGGAGGATGCCCCTGCACTGCTGGGGGGTGGGGGTGGTGGGAGACATGAGTGGGGGCCTGGTGGAGGGTGCCCCTGGATGGTGGGGGGTGGGGGTGGTGGGAGACATGAGTGGGGGCCTGGTGGAGGGTGCCCCTGGATGGTGGGGGGTGGGGGTGGTGGGAGACATGAGTGGGGGCCTGGTGGAGGGTGCCCCTGGTGACTGGGGGGGTGGGGGTGGTGGGAGACATGAGTGGGGGCCTGGTGGAGGGTGCCCCTGGTGGCGGGGGGGTGGGGGTGATAGGGGACATGAGTGGGTGCCTGGTGGAGGCTGCCCCTGCACTGCTGGGGGGTGGGGGTGGTGGGAGACATGGGTGGGGGCCTGGTGGAGGGTGCCCATGGTGGCAGGGGGGTGGGGGTGGTGGGAGACATGAGTGGGGGCCCGGTGGAGGCTGCCCCTGGTGACTGGGGGGGTGGGGGTGGTGGGAGACATGAGTGGGGGCCTGGTGGAGGGTGCCCCTGGTGACTGGGGGGGTGGGGTGGTGGGAGACATGAGTGGGGGCCTGGTGGAGGGTGCCCCTGGTGACTGCGGGGGTGGGGGTGGTGGGAGACATGAGTGGGGGCCTGGTGGAGGGTGCCCCTGGTGGCAGGGGGGTGGGGGTGATAGGGGACATGAGTGGGGGCCTGGTGGAGCCTGCCCCTGCACTGCTGGGGGTGGGGGTGGTGGGAGACATGAGTGGGGCCTGGTGGAGGGTGCCCCTGGATGGTGGGGGGTGGGGGTGGTGGGAGACATGAGTGGGGGCCTGGTGGAGGGTGCCCCTGGTGGCGGGGGGGTGGGGGTGATAGGGGACATGAGTGGGGGCCTGGTGGAGCCTGCCCCTGCACTGCTGGGGGGTGGGGGTGGTGGGAGACATGAGTGGGGGCCTGGTGGAGGATGCCCCTGGATGGTGGGGGGTGGGGGTGGTGGGAGACATGAGCAGGTGTGCCCGGTAGTCCCCTGTTTTGTGGGCTGCCTGCAGGGGCCGTCGAGGGTGTACAGGGAAAACCTGTGAGGACCCACCCAGCCTAATCGCGTGTGTAACTTCCCACGCACCCCTGTAATACACGTATCAAGCCAAATCGCGTGTGATAATTCCCGCGCACCCCTGAAATACACGCGCCCAGGCTATTCGCGTGTGGAAATTCCCGCGCACCCCTGAAATACACGTACCCTGCTGTAATCGCATGTGGGACTTCCCGCGCACCCCTGAAATACACGCGCCCAGGCTATTCTCGTGTGGAACTTCCCGCGCACCCCTGAAATACACCTACCCTGCTGTAATCGCGTGTGGGACTTCCCGCGCACCCCTGAAATACACGCGCCCAGGCTATTCGCGCGTGGAACTTCCCGCGCACCCCTGAAATACACGCGCCCAGGCTATTCGCGTGTGGAACTTCCCGCGCACCCCTGAAATACACGCGCCCAGGCTATTCGCGTGTGGAACTTCCCGCGCACCCCTGTAATACACGCGCCCAGGCTATTCGCGTGTGGAACTTCCCGCGCACCCCTGAAATACACGCGCCCAGGCTATTCGCGTGTGGAACTTCCCGCGCACCCCTGAAATACACGCGCCCAGGCTATTCGCGTGTGGAACTTCCCACGCACCCCTGAAATACACGCGCCCAGGCTATTCGCTTGTGGAACTTCCCGCGCACCCCTGAAATACACATACCCTGCTGTAATCGCGTGTGGGACTTCCCGCGCACCCCTGAAATACACGCGTCCAGGCTATTCGCGTGTGGAACTTCCCGCGCACCCCTGAAATACAAGCGCCCAGGCTATTCGCGTGTGGGACTTCCCGCGCACCCCTGAAATACACGCGCCCAGGCTATTCGCGTGTGGAACTTCCCGCGCACCCCTGAAATACACGTACCCTGCTGTAATCGCATGTGGGACTTCCCGCGCACCCCTGAAATCCACGTACCCGGCCAAATCGCGTGTGAGACTTCCCGCGCACCCCGGTATACACGCACACGTATTTTTTGTCAGCGTGTCCGTGTTTGTGGGTACCCCTTTGCACGTCATTTGTCCTGGAGGGCCACAGTATAGGACATTCATCATGGCAGTATATGGGTGCTATTTGTTGGCACACCTTTTGGCGCACATTTCTTACAGCCGCAGAGACGCTACCGCCTGCTTTCTTGTGGCGGTCGTGTTTGTGCCTGTGCGCTGGTTTGAGCGTGCGCTTTTTTGCCCTATTCTATTCCATGAATACGTGTTGTAGGCGAGCGTGTGGGCGTTCCGCGCACTTGTGCCCTGTACTTCCCCGTGACGCCCACGTTTTTGCAAGTTGTTCCCCATTCCGAGTGTTACGCCCGTGTTACGCCTACTTTTGTTGCGTGCGCCGCGCTATGTGCGAATTTCGCTGTGGCCTGTGCGATTTTCGCTGTGACCTGGCGCACGCTGTTAGATGGCATGTGCGCCAACGTGCGCGGCGCACTTTTTATCGCACATCCGCTGGTTTTCTCGCGCACGGACTTCCATGAATCGACGTGCGCTGCTTTTCGTGCGATTTTCGCACTTGCACTACGATTTTCGCTATTCCACTGCGATTCGCACGTTTTTGCCCACTTGCGCCGCGCTAATTATTCCATGAATCGGCCTGTGAGTGTAGTGAAGATGGCAGAAGTGGAGAAAGTCAGGGTGTTGGTGCTTGGAGATGTGTTTGTGCATGGTTTACAACATTATGCTCAATGCAGGCATGTTGCAAAGAATTTTGATGTTAAAGGAGTGGAGGTGGTGTGGAGCACTGTGCCTGATTGCAATGTACAGGGAATTGTACAAGTTTGTGAAGATTTGGGCAGGATCAACAGTCCCCATGTGGTAGTTTTGCACTATGGTGCTTTCCATTTGGGCTATGTCAGTGCCCCTACTTTGTTGGCAGATTTGGAACACTTGGTTCAAGCAGTAATGAACATCCTTCCAAATGCCAAAGTAATTTTTTCTGGATTAGTACCTAGGGCAATATGGGACAATAGTTCAGTTTTTTTTCCTTAGCAAAACAATGCTAGGTGTGTAATCAACCAAGGCATGTGTGCCTTCATGCTTACAGCTGGTATGTTCTTCTGTAATAATGAGAATATTGATTCCAGTAATGCTGTTTATTTTAAAGAAGATGGTATTTCCTTATCTTTCATGGGAAATGCCATTCTGTTTTGGAATGTAAGGGTTGCTTTGGAGAAGGTTATGTGAAGATTTTAGGAGTAAAGTAAGAAAAATAAAAAAATAAAAATGCAAAATAACTGGTGTCTGTCAAGCATCTACAAAAAAACCAAAAAAACGTCTCTTTTCAGAGCCAACCTCAAAGGTGAAATGGGGCACACTATTTAAATTTACATTCACCCCGCTCAGATTTTCGATATGTCTGCGGACATGGCGGTAGTCCGCGGACATCGAAATCACTAGCTAGGGCTTCAGTATGTTCTATGTTACATGTATATAAAGTCAGGGATATTATGGTTAAGTTGTGCTACTAAAAACATATGAAATTCAGTAAACAAACTTTGTTAAAGGGACGTTATGGTTAAGTTGCGCTACTAAAAACCTATGAAATTCAGTGAAAAAACTTTGTTAAAAGGGACGTTATGGTTAAGTTGCTCTACTAAAAACCTATCAAATTCAGTAAAAAGACTTTGTTAAACGGACGTTATGGTTCAAAGTAAAACCGAAAACCCCCTGAATTTCGGCAGTTATGGTAAGATAAGCAACCATAACTCACGCCACCGTGCACTGCTAACACTAACACCCAGGACATCAAAGATGACATCACAAATTTCATTGATAACATCACTGATGACATCACATGTGCATTTACTTTTCATGAAACTCTGTAGGAGGGATTCTTATAATGTTGACCAAAAGAGTGTCAAGGATTATTTGAATAAATATCATGAGCTAATTAGTGCATTAAGCAATGCATTGATATATATATATAGCATTCTATTATAAAGTTCTATCCAGTATACTAAGCAAATCATGCAGAAACTTAGGCAGTGTGTGCAGTATACATGATGAAGGTGCAATATTAATAATCTTGCCATGTAGAATAATGAAATGATAACTGCTTTCTTATTAGAGTTTTGCGTACTGTGAAACATGTAATAAGTAGTTAATAAAACCCACTTAGTACATAATTACACTTAATACAGACAAAACACAAAGAGACAACAACACATACAAATATGAGTACATAAAGGGACAGAGAAGTAAGCAAAAAAGCAGTTCATAACCTAACTGATTGTCTTTATGCAGAGAAATGATTGCTCTGTTTCAAAGCTGCTACTTACTGTATGTATGTGTATCAAATGATGTCAGTGAACCGTAAGGAAAGGAGTGTGAGTACAATGTATATAAATATGAGCATATACAGGGAAGGTATAGTAATAAAAATAAAACTATGAGAAAATGCTGATAACTCTAATGATTATCTTCATGCACAGAAAGGATTGCTCTCTTTCAAGCCTGTGTCTTCCGCTATATATATATATATGTTTCATATGATATGACTTGAGCCTAAGTCTACAAATATAGTACCTTTTCAATTTTTACTTCCTGACTGTTACTGAAGAAAACTATGTGGCTTAGATATGTCAGTAAAGGAAAAAAGTGAGAGCCAGCCATGTGATGTCATCAGTGATGTCATCAATGACATTTGTGATGTCATCTTTGATGTCCTGGGTGTTAGTGTTAGCAGTGCACGGTGGCGCGAGTTATGGTTGCTTATCTTACCATAACTGCCGAATTTCAGGGTTTTTTCAGTTTTACTTTGAACCATAACGTCCCTTTAACAAAGTTTTTTTACTGAATATATATATATACATCAGTATTCTTTCCAGGGCAATGATATCTAACTTACTACCTGTACTCATATAGAGGGTTTTGAGGACATACACAGCCATATTAGAATTGAGCTCATTATCCTGAGCCTTTGGAATTAAGCACATTGCTTTATGTAGCTTGTGGTCATATCTACTGAGGGTTGGTTTGATATCCTCCTTTCGATTGGTTTGCTTTGTGCGGGATAACCGGAAATGGGTCAGGTATTTAAAAGTTCATTCTGAACAATCACATTTCCTTCCCCCAAACCCCCAGAAATAGCACCATGCTCTATACCTTATCTTTAAAACAGTAATGTACATACCTGTAATTAACATCCTGAAATGAGGAGATTTCCTCTTGGACAAATAAGGCTCTTTTTCAACTGGGTCTTATACCTGCGCCCATAGAGCTTCCCATCGATGTTGATATACTTGTTAAATTCCACTGCTTGGCCAGTGTATGTAAAGCCAATCATATTTATTGCCTGCACTGATCATTTCCCCCTTTGCAATCACACTGCACAAATGTGGGTTCTTTTCACCAGTCCATATCCTTTTATATAACACCTCAGGGGAGATATTCCGACAATCCATGTTATCAATGAATTACCCACTTCCACTCCCGTACTTGTGCTATCTGAATGACGCAAGGCCTAGTAAGATCGCTGTTTTTTCCTCCCTCTGTTTCCCCCTCCGTGTCTTGTTACGCCTAGAAACACCTGTGCACAGGCGCATTATAAATGCCATATCATATCATATCATATCTCCTTGCACAAATCAATGTACACTTTAGGGTTCCTAATACTGTCCTTAAAAGCTTGTTTTGTGATGTTTTCAAACAACCTGCCCTGAAAAATCCCCACATTTTGATGCCATACAAAATCCTCAATACATTTTAAGGACATGTTCCTCGTCCACCCTGTGCCCAATCTCGTTTTCGCTCTTTTGTACTTCTTGCTCCTCTCCATTGGAACCTTCTTCCGCTATCTCTTTATTCTATCACTGTTCATTCTTCTTTCTGTGTCTCTTTGAAAAATCCCCTACTTCACTGTTCATGATTGTTTGCTTTCTGACTTGATATTTGCATTATCTTATTTCAATAATTTTGTACTGTTGTTTTTATACTATGTACAGCGCTTTGGATAAAAGCGCTTTATAACAATTAATAAAATACAAAATACAAAGAGCACTGGAGCGTCAATTCTAAAATATTATCTGATCAAACCACAGGTCCTTTGCTATATCGTCTCTTAATTCTTGCCTTTTGGTCTGCCCAATGCCCATTCTTCAATAAAGTAACACCCAAATGATCATAGAGATTAACTCATTCCACTTTCCATTTCAGCAAACACCACTTGCTTGCAGATTGTCCCTTAACAAAGTTGACCACCTTTTTTTTCTCAGGGTTCAGCTCTTGGTTGAGCACTTAAAATAATTCCCTAGCCACTCTCGGACTTTGCTGGAAGCCCTTTCCGATTAAAACTAGGAAAGCCATGCCATCCATACTTAAAAGAGCTTGATATTTAGGATAATTCAACAATGGTGGGTCAGCTTTGACTTTATCTAGCACAATATCAATATAAACAGAAACAAAACAAAAGCAAGAGCTAAAGGGCATCCCCGCCTAACTCATTTTTTAATTGGAAATGTATGTGACACTTTCCCACCATACTGAATTGCTGCATAATTGATGCTAATGTAAGGAATCCACTGTGATCCTGATTAATTCTTCTCATAATATGATGTGATTGACAGAGTCAAAAGCCTGATCCAAAGCTAAAAAATCCACATATAGGTTCATGCCGCAGATTGTGTATTTTTTCTTACTATAGAAGCCAGACAGTGGTCAATTGTCAAAAACTTCTGCGAAAGCCATTCTGTTACTTAGAACTTCGTTAATCTCCTCCACCCACTCCTCCAAAATTACTGCCAGCCAACTTGAAAAAACCTTACCCAATATATCCAGAAGTGTGATGGACCCGTAACAACAGGGATCTGTTGAATCTCCCTTCTATACACTCCTCCAGTTAAACCATGAGTCCAGGTACCCAAACTTCAGGAGCATAGACGGGTATCCTGCCCCCAGAATTGCTCTGGGTATGCACAGAAAGTATTCCTCTGGATCACCACTAACATGCCCGCTGAGTCTGCCCATTGTACAGATGCACACCAGCTGTGTTCCTGCAATGTGCAGCTAAGCACTGTAAACTGGAAGCACTGTCTAGGCAAGTTATCACTGGTTGAGTTATGTGAAATGATGAAGTTCAAGGAATAAAAAGGTGAGCTCAGTGCAGACATTTGTTTTTCTTAATTAGAAACCATATTGCTCTCAAATTAAGGAGCAATTTTCATGTGTAAAGGGGAATAAGTTAGATTTGGCTAGTGGGGGCCAGAAGTAAATGAAGAAATTGGGGGGTTGGTTAAAGGATTCCCTGTGTGTCGAGATAGAGATAACACCCTAAAGGTATGCACAAATGCCTAGCACACTATAGAAATTGCCATTGAAGTATGTATCCTCGGGAGGAAGGACAACTCAGTGACAATGCTTGTCTTGGAAGCAAGACAACGTAGCGCAACACAGGTTTGAATACCGATCCCGTGCTTAGAAACTACACGCTGCTCTTAAGCTAGTTATAAAAGGACAGTTATAATTATCTGCAGATGTGTTGGGTTCCATTTCAGTTAGAAGCAAATATATCATCATATTTCTTTTTTTGATGTATTTTTATTGGCATTTTGGATAGGAAGCAAACAATAACAAGTCCCCTTCACCCACAGTGACAGCAGCCCCATCCTCACAGCCCCCCCTTTCCCAGTTGCATTCTTCCTCGCCCAGTCACATAATTTCCAATATACGGAGGTTGTGTGGGCACCATTGTTTCTTGTAATCCCCCTGAAAGTATGTTCAGACCCACCCTGTGTATTCTGTCGGTCCCCATAGCGTCAGAAGAGTTTCCAACAAGAGATCCCCAAAACACTGCTGAATCATACCTCGCAGAACTGCATCCTGGATCGTCTCAGTTAGTCCTTTTATACAAATATTAGAGTGTGTTGATCGATTCTCTAGATCCTCTACCTGAAGTTTCAGGTTCGGGGTCACCCTTGCCACATGTTCCAGTAGATCACTATTCTGCTTAACCTCCTCTGATTTTTCCATTATGGCCTGCTCGGTGGAGTCAACCATGTCTCAGAGACTCCTCATGTCATCTCTAACCTCCTTTAGGGAGTTCCTTATGTCCTCCTTCAGCAATTTAAATTGGTCTTGAAATGTGGTCATGATTCTTCCATCAAGATCTTTGAGGGATTCCTTCAGGTCTTCTTTGCTATACACCATCCTTCCCTCCTCAGGCTTCATGGAGTTGTCTTGCTGCCCGCATACTTTGTGGGGGGCCACTGGGTTAGCCGCCTGCTGCTTTCAATAGTGCTCTATTTTCCCTTCCTGATGTGGGGGGTGCATCTTCTGGTGAACCTTTGGCTTGGGCACCTGGGTATTGCACACAGTTCCCCTCTCCCCCTAGTGCACGAGTGGGCCTGCATGTGCCACAGCCCATCCACTTCTGTGTCTTTCCACCCTGTTCTTTATCGCTCCCCAGGGCTCTCAGCACCTGTCCTTTATTTAGGGACACTTGGATCCGGGATGTCCCGTCCTGGGGCTGCCTTGCTTGAGTCCACTTTCGCTCTCCACCTACTCATCAAGAGCTGGGCTGAGTCTTTATGGCTGCTTTCTTTACTGGAGGCCTCTGCTTCTGTAGCTCCTCACTGCATAGCGTCTCCTACCATTGGGGGCTTCAGTGCCCGACTTCCATGCTCACATTCCCAGCGCATGTTGCCTGTGCTCTCGGCCCGCCCCTATGGTGCCCCTGCCCTCATAGCGCTGCTCTCCCTGTGGCTGCTAAAATGCTTGGGGGGGGGAGCAGTTAATAGACACCACCAGTCCTCACCCGACGCTGGTGACTCGTACTTTGGAAAGCATGCCCCCGCTCCGGCCCAGCCCAGCAGGGCTGGACTGCACCCAGGGTCTCGCCACCTTCAATGAGCCACGGGTCTGTGCCTGCACCGCTGTGCACTGCTGCTGCATCCGGCTCTCTATTTCCTCCACGCCGTGCTTAGTGGGTAGCCAGGTTGCTGGTCCTCACTCTACAGGTCAGTCCGCTGGCTGCTGGCTTGTCTGATGTCTCCGATCCCCTGCCATGCTGCTCTCCTTACTGCTGTTTAGGGGCCTGGGCAGAAGATGCACCCCGATCGTGTGGCTATTGCCCACACCCGCTGGGGCCTCAAAAGACAAACAAACCACCTCAATTCTTCTATCCCCGCTACACGGGACACAGGCACTCACCACTCACTCAATGCCCAGGGGCCACGCCAGCGCTGCGCCACTGCCGTCCACTGTGCCATTACTTCTTCCCTTCGTCACACACCGGGGGGATGGTGCTGAGGACCTCCCATTGTGACTCTGCCCAGCTGTGGCTATCTACACTGGGGCTGTTAACACTCTTTCACAGCGGCACTCTAAACCCACTCGCCACTGACGATGTGGAGATTCTGTTCTGAGGGGGGGGGCCTCTGCCACTGCTTCTCACCCGTCGTTAGTGACATTGCGGGTTGCTGATTTCTTTGATGCAGGCAAACTGTAGATACTGTGCCTAGGACATAGCACAGCTCCACACGTCCACCCTATTCTCAGAAACCCCATCATATGTCGTTTCTAAGTGGACTGAGACCGAGGTGCTGGCCGATGTAGTGACTGAGAGACTGATTATCTTCTTATATCAAGAGTGCATGCTTGAAGGGTACCATCTACAATTGTTCTTGACTTTCCTGTCCCAAACAAGCAGTTACATGTATGAAATGGGCAATCAGAACCGATGATATTCGGTGTGGGATGAAAAGAGAGTTGCATTCATGAAATCTGGTGTGGAAATATTTGGATGGTTTTGTAGTAAGTTTGGAATGTTTTCAGGAGGAGGGCATGTTATATGTGGTTGGTGGCAGCGCAGCACAAGAGTGATGTCTTTATTGTCCCTTCTATTTGGGTGCTGCTAGGCTCACTTCATAGTCCTCGGAATGGTGAATGGAATGGATCTGGAAAAATAATGGGTGTAATGTCGAGGAATGTCAGGATGTCAGTTGGTGGATCAGCTGGGGAAAAAGCTGCCATTGTACTGCACGCCTCTAATGTTCTTGTCTTTGTAATAAACATGCTGTGAGAATTCTCTCTGTGTCAAGCTTTATCTGACAAGAACACATCTTCTAAGAACAATGTTCAGATTGGCCAGCATTTCTTCATCCTGAAGACGCATTACAATGTTCAGAAGCTGAATAATGGGAAGATTGAAGGACAGCATTTGGTAGAGCTCTTACTTTTACTCGGCTCTCTTGGTCGACGGTTGTCTGTTTACTCAAGAACTTTACAGCCTTTGTATTCACATGAATACCCCAAAATGCTGTGGAGACAGGAAGGATAGGATACGCGGCAATGAAAGTAGTCCACCGCTCAAACACCTCCGAGAGACTCAAAGGCTCCCAGTATGACCAATACAAATTCAGCCTTTATCAAAGTGAAGGGCTAGCAGATGGTGCTTGCACAGAAGCAAATACCCTTGATTCTCCAATCGCATATTAAGGGCAGAGTGTGTCTCCACCCATGCAGAGCATTCATGGCCACAGTGAAATGAAGATACAAACAATTACAGATATGCTAGATTGTTATGGATTGTAGCGTATATAAGGTATGCTTCACTGAATGGCTGGTCATTGTTAATTGTCTGCTCTGGTGCCGATTACTTAAGCAATATGCCCCGAGCGGCGGGGGCATTACCGACTCAGGTAATGCCCCGGGGCCCATAGTTATAGGCCCCAAGCGAAGCCTTGGTCCCCACCGGGGACCAAGGCATAGAAGGTAAGTGGGGTGGGGAGGGTAGGGAGGTGGGAGGAGGGAGGGAAGGAAAAAAAAAGCCTTACCTCTGTCCCCGGCGGGGGGCAAAGGTAGCCTCTCAGCCTTGGGGAGACTCGGAGCGGGGATGGCCCTGCTTCGAGCCTCCTCATTGGTTGAGGGGCTGCCACGCCCCCCACCGGGGAAAAAGGCTGTGGAATCCCGACAGAGGGATTCCCGGCCTGGTAACGACTCGGCAAGGGCCAATCAGAATGGCTCTTTCATTCTGATTGCGCCCTCGCCGGGTACTAATAAACAACATGCGTCGACCTCAGTGTGCTCTGTGCCTGAAAACCAAGGGAGAAGGCTGGCTGTTCCATGAGAGCTGAACCAAGCATATTGTGAAGGGTAAATAGGAGAGGTGTACTAAAATAATCATGCTTTTATAGATCTTTTTCTTTTTGGTATTTTTGGGATTGTCAGTGCACTGAATATAATGAAGCAACAGATTACTGAAAACCTATAAAATGTCTGCACCACCAATTAGTGCATGTGCGGTGCCCACAATAAATATCTGCACTGTAACTTCCTCGAATAAAGTCTGCTTTATTTGCTCTGCCATTGAAAAATGTTGCACGTGTCACACCCTGCACAATACAGGTGGTTCAAACAGTACATCTGCAACAGAGAGGTAGACTGTGGGTCCACAGACACTGATAGGCTGGCCATATCACAGTGTGCCAGCACAGACTAAAATTGTAGCCAGGCAAGACCTGCATTAAGTGTAGGTGACAAAGGAACTATTTGTGTGGGCATTAATAGCTGTGTGTTCACATTAGAAGAATGATGGTAGAGTTATTTAAATGTACTTTGAGCTATATGGACAGCCTGGTCTTCGAATGGACAGCAACATGTTTCAATGGAGAATGATTCAGCAAAGCTGGCACCTACCACTGCTCAGACATCTGAAACCCCAGAGTCCCCAAGTCTCCTCTGCCCCAACATTTGCCCTTCGTTTGGTTATTTGTCAGCTGTGATGAACCGCTTGCGTTCCACACTATTCTTCCTGCCACGTGTTGTCCACCTTTACATTCAGTTGTTTTCTCTGGTACCACAAGAAGGAGAAGGATGCCACTTCCTCTGATCCGATACTGCCGGGAGGCGCATCTGGCATGTCGGATGTTTTAATTAATGATTTAACTTGACTTTATCATACAACATTGTGCAATTATTTTAGACAGGTTTGCATAATGTTATTTCCATTCTCAATGCTTTATCACTAACTTTCTTGTCATTTATCTTTATATACTTTGCGTCGAAATTGTATGGTTACTGCACCCTCACCCCAGGTTTGGTACTTGCTACATCCTTCTGAGCCCCCTCGCATCTGATCTTGGTATGTTCCCAAACTCTTAATAAGCAGTGCTTGGCCCTAGTTTGGCAACCCTATATTTCCCGTTCCATAGGAGCTTGTTGCTGCATTCCCCCATGCTTTTCAGACCCTTTTCAAGGGACCCTTTTCCTACATCCAATCGTGCTCTGAGTTCTGCTTTGCCCTGAAGCCTTGTTGCTGGGTGTTTCGCCCTGTGTCCTGTCCCCTCCTGCACCCTGAAATGATTGTTGTGGGGATTCTGCTGAGATGGCTGGGTCCCTGCTGAACCGCAGCCTGTAAGATAGCAGCCCCAGCTCCAAAGCCCAACAACCACAGAGGTGTGAGGGAGAAGATCTCCAACACTGCTGCAGCTGCTGCCTGATCCTCTAGCCCTGGTAAATGTAAGAATAATAGAAAGCGTTACAGTGCACTCAATCAATTGCTATTAAATGTGATAATTTTAATAACACTTGGGTGCAGAGGAGGAACAACCGACTTGACACAAATCAGTAGACAAATGAGCAAAAAGTAAACAGCCCAATCTATTAGCCCTATCCCCTGCAGACTTTGGTGCCAAATACTTGCAGAAAAACCTATAGAAAAGAACACACGAGTCACTTTCAAAAAGGTTTTGTACATGTATTGCAAATATATCAAGTATCATATGTCATACTATCGTTGCAATTAGTATTAGATACTGGAGTTCAGTTTATGCTTAACGCGTTTCGGATATTAAATCCCTTTGTTCAGGAGCTTAATCTGTAGAAAATAGAACAATAATTTCTACAATGTAGTGTTGTGTACAGTTGTTTTAATCTTCACCACCAGATCTGTCATAGAAAATCAAACCAACATGTCGAGGGTTTACAGACTAATGTGCCACCACCAGGGTCCTTCATTGGTTCAAAATAAGTTGTTTTCCATATATACCAAAATACTATTTAGAATGAGAATTAAAAATGTTCGAATCCATTTAACACCGTGGCACAAACCAAGTGCAATCTGTTTATACTAGTGCCTACTAATGATGCATAGTGTGCATGGAGACACCCTGATGTTCAACTTCTATCTGTGCACCAAGGGCTGCCAACTGAGTTCCTGATAGTTTACCCCAAAGGTTTGAAAATCACTTACCTATTGCCTATGCCTTGACAATGTGACCACAAACGTAATGGGTGGAAGGTTTCGAATGAATCTAAACCACTGGCAATTGCTCTGGGCCAACCTTCCACACCACCGTTTTTTAGCCCGTCTGCGCCATTGCAAAAGGGGACCAGCCATGTGCAAATCAGTCAGCAGCTGCCGCCACCGAAGGTAGCAGCCCAGCCCGAACTGCTAGGCCAGGTCCCCTCTGCACAGAAAACCAAGCAACCCCAGACATGTTTCGGCCTTGTTGGACCTCCTCAGTGAGGTGCAGCCTGGTTCCCTGTGGCGCCGCGAGCAAGGGACCCACGTCTGGGCATACCCTCTCTCACAAGGAGAAACAAACTGACCACAAAAGTGATGGGTGGAAGGTTTCGAATGAATCTAAACCACTGGCAATTGCTCTGGGCCAACCTTCCACACCACCGTTTTTTAGCCCGTCTGCGCCATTGCAAAAGGGGACCAGCCATGTGCAAATCAGTCAGCAGCTGCCGCCACCGAAGGTAGCAGCCCAGCCCGAACTGCTAGGCCAGGTCCCCTCTGCACAGAAAACCAAGCAACCCCAGACATGTTTCAGCCTTGTTGGACCTCCTCAGTGAGGTGCAGCCTGGTTCCCTGTGGCGCAGCGAGTAAGGGACCCATGCCTTGACAATGGACATCAATAAAGCAACTACTACCATTACTTAGAGGTCACAAACATGACATCATTCATCCATTCTCCTGGGTCGCTGAACTATAGTGGTAAGTGTGAGCTAGCCTAAATTCGTAATCATTGAGTGGCAAGGTGTGTGATCAGTTAAAATATCATAGCCTACCTTGTATGTGTCTTCTCACATATGATAGCAAAATACAGGAGTGAATGATTGTCCCTTCTTCATAGATTCCCAATATGTATCGGAAATCCAGATTCTGGGCAATGTTGCATGGGCATCCCACAAGCGAGTCAGGGTAACTGCTGTTACCATCGGCAGCTGGGAGAGGGGCAGCCCCAACCCCCCCATGCCTGCTCCTCTCCTCTCCCCCCAGCCACGGAGACACGCAGTCTCGGCAGCACAAAAGCCATGGAAGGGTAAGGTGCGAACAGTCATCGCACCCTTCCTCCAAACAGTAGGTGCTAAAGCGCCACAAGGAAACAACCATCAGGCAGGGCCCAGGTTCAAAGATCTGCCCCCACCAGGGGGTCAGACAGTCGGCTATCCGGCCGGGGGCTGCGACAACAGCGGTCCCCACCACATACACAACAAAGACCAAGGGCCTCCCTGGGTCCTATAAATGAGAGCAGCATGCTCAGAGTAAACACAATGTGTTTGTGGACCCTGAACGGGGACCTAAACAAACAGGAGGTTCACTGTTTACTCAGTGTCTTCCAAATCTTCTTGCTTCTTTAGCAATTCTTGAAGTTCACTGTACATCGCAGTGTCTTTTTCCTTCCTGAACATTGTACTGTTCAAAGCATTTGCAATACAGCTTTAACGAAGGAAGAAGCGGCAACCGAGCGGCCAGCGCGGAAGTGGTCAACTTCAACATTTTCGGCATAGAACGAAAAGCGAGCGGCGAGCATGTCCAAAACAAAACAAACAAAGACGCGTGCCGCGGAATCATCCCCAAAACTAGTGCGAATGAGGGAGAAACTGCACACGAACAAGCATGGCACGGACGGCTTCCGATTCAACACTTTTAAGTTGAGCCACCGCGTTGGGGCTACGAGGGAGGATAAATAGACATTTATGTCCGGAAGTTTTTGATTACAGTGGACCAGAACCCCCGCGTTTATAAGGCAGACGGGGCAAGAAAACACTATGCAGTTTTAAACTCGGGCAGAGTCACAAGCCAGCTTGGGAGCTCGTCTTTGCTTTACAACCACGCAGAGCTAGCGAACACAGTTCCAAGCGCGGCGGGCCCAAAGACTGCAGATTTAAAATAATTTCTGTAATATTGCAGGGCGGCCTCACAGCGAAACCAATGTAAATCCAGTAAACCAAACCTGGGGGCTGCCCAATTTTCTGAACCTGGGCAAGAAGGCACCAGTCAACAGTTACCCAGCACGGGCAACAAATAGAACAGGTGCAAAGAACTTGCCGATAACAACGGTTTAACTCCTTGATAAAACCCCTTTTTCTTTTTCCTATAGCAGGCATAGAAAAGCATGGGGCCCAAACGAAAAACACGGGCATCCCCAACACCGGCACAGAAGCCCAAATCACCACAATTGCTAGCAGCCATTGAAGCGGCAGAGCACAAGGATGGGCATGGGTTAGAGAAAACATGTACGGCCTACCCAGGGAAGGAATTACCAGCCCACCCAGCCAGGAGGAGGTTTCTGCACTGTTAAAAAGGAGAAAAATATCCAAAGGCGCCAGAAAAGGTACCAAACAATTGTCAGAACTATGCGAGAATGTAGCAGAATTACAGCATCTAATGGTAGAAATAACGGGGAAACAGACACCGCCTACAAGGGAACCTGGGGCCTCAAACCCCACCATTGCAATAGAACCTACAATAATGGTTGTCAACCCACCTATAGCAATCCAACCACAACAAGCACAGCAGTTGCCAATAGCCCCCACAGTTATAAATACAACAGCCTCCACAACTCCAGCAACTGATCCAACAGGTGCCCTAAGAGCATGGACAACCCCAGGCACAGACAACACGGGCGCGACAGGGACACCCGGCAGCAATACAACTGACATTGTAACAATCGGTAACGCACAATTAGACCAGAAAATGAAATCCTTCCAAACAGAGATATTAAATAGATACAAAAGATGCCTGGCATGGAACATTGATACCACAATCAAAGAAGCCATATGGGCAAAATAATTTATAGAAATCTTTTCCCTAATAGAAGCCCAGCGCAAAGGTGAAAGACGCTTTCAGAGACCCCAAAAAAATAGAAGAAAAAGCTATTGACAGAAACGCCCAGGTCGAACAAAGCTGGGACAACTGGTTACAGGCCTTTGCCATTTTAGCAATAATATATGAAGAAAAATTCCCATTGGATGGCAGGAAGATCTGGGCATACGTTGATAAAATAAGGGAAGTAAAAGTAACACAGAGGGGGAAGACATGGCTTGCATACAACATTAGATTTAGGAGGAGCATGTCAGAAAGGCCGGCCATTGAGTGGGATGAAGTCCAGAACGATTTATACACCCTCAACGCCGAACCTCTCCAGGAAGAAGATACCACGCAGTCTTCTTCCAAAAATAGCAAAAATTCCCAAGTAAGCAAATCCCATGACAATGATAAATCCAAAAAAGGGGAGCAGCCCTTTCGAAGGAACCAGCCTTTGGTGGCTAAGAATAATGCCCACAGACAGAACAAACAGCAGGCTGTCAAATCCAACATCCCATGCAGAAATTTTGGAAAAACCAGTGTACATTGGGCAAAGAATGCTGGTACAAACACGCCTGCACAAACTGCAACGGTGACCATGCAGCAAGCAAATGCACCAGACTACCAGTCAAGAAAGAATTATATCCCAGTTTTAAAACCAGGACTAACCCCCATCAACCCGGGCAATTTTAGGGACGCCCTAAACAGCTACCCTGACAAGGAAACCAGCAGGATAATGTTCCAAGGTTTCACCAAAGGGTTTTTCATCCCATTTAAGGGCACCGGGTCACAACACATCCTGATGAACCTAAAGTCAGCCAGGGACAACCCCCAGATAGTAGAAACCAAAATCAAGAAAGAACTGCAACTGGGAAGGGTAGCAGGTCCCTGGGACTTCATGCCTTTAAAAGACTATTTAATATCTCCACTAGGCCTGGTCCCCAAAAAAGAACCTGGAAAAATGAGACTAATTCATCACCTCTTCTACCCTAAAGGCCAGTCTTTAAACGACGGCATCCCACACACAGAATCCGCGGTATCTTACACTCATTTTCAAGTGGCGGTAAGGCTCATACAACAGTGCGGCAGAAATGCTTTGATGGCCAAACTGGACATCGAATCTGCTTTCACACTCTTGCCAGTCCACCCAGAGCCACAGCAGTAGCTAGGTTTCACTTTTAACAACAAATTCTACGTAGATAGATGCCTCCCCATGGGGTGTGCAGTATCCTGTGCACTATTTGAACAAATCAGTTCCTTTTTCCAATGGGCTTTCCTAAAACAGAGACCAGGGACAAAAATAGTGCACTACCTAGACGATTTCATGGTCATAGGGCCACCAAACTCCAGGGAATGCGGCCGGGCTTTAGCAAATCTCGAGCACATGGCAGCACAGTGGGGAGTTCCCCTAGCGAAGGGAAAAACCACCAAACCAGACACAAACATAATTTTTCTGGGCATCGAAATAGACTCAGCAAAGGGACTCTGCAGAATCCCCAAATGAAAATATCAGAACTCCTGGCAAAAATACAAAACCTGATAATGAGAGAAAAGGGGACCGTAAAGGAAATACAATCCTTGGCAGGCAGCCTCAATTTCGCATCCAGAATAATACCTCAAGGAAGGATATTTGCCAGAAGCCTGGAGTTCAAAATCAAATCACTCACCAAACTACACTTGCATATCCGGCTAGGCAGAGAGGTGAAACAAGACCTGGAAACATGGGAAAAATTTCTCAGAGATTTCAACAGGGTTTTACTTTGGCGAACGCCTTTAAATACCCAGTCAAACAGGGTCCTATACACCGATGCAGCTGAGAACAAGGGGTTTGGAGCCATACTAGACTCTGAATGGGTGGCAGGACACTGGCCCAATTCATGGGAAACAGCAGGGTGGACAAGAAACATCACCCTACTAGAAATATTCCCCATCTGGCTAACATTACACATCTGTGGCAGGCGACTAGCGAATCCAGAACTTTTGATCTGGTGTGATAACATGGCTGTAGTGGGCTCATAAACAGAAGGTCTACGAAATGCCCTCTAGTACTAAAAGTATTACGAGCCATTACAACAGTCACACTACAAGTAAACGTTGTACTCAAAGCAAAGCACATTTCAGGGGCAGACAATAAAATTGCTGATGCCTTATCTCGTTTCCAGTGGGCAAGATTCCGAGAGCTAGCGCTGCACGCCCAAGAACAGATGATGCCAATACCAGCAGAATGCTGGACAATAATGGGAAGACAAGAATAACGGCATCAACGCCACCGCCAGAGAGCACAGGCTGGGATGCCCAACGAAAACCAGGCACCGCTAAAACGGGTGCCAACAACACATTGGCATCTACGCCAGCACCAGAGAGTGCAGGCCGGGATGACCAATAGAAAGCAGGCACCTCTAAAAGGGGTTCCAGCAACACATTGGCATCAAGGCCAGCGCCAGAGAGCTCAGGCCGGGATGCCCAACGAGAATCAGGCACATCAACAACGGGTGCCAACAACCTCACAGGCTTCCTAACAGAGATTGCAGAGAGGGTGGTGACAAGCACCACTGCAACGCAGTAGAGTAAGTGTTTGCAAACAGTATTTAAGACCACAGGTGTAAACCACATAGAACTTATAACGATTAAAGATGTAGAGGTATTTTTAAAATGGGCACGGGAACAAGGTTTCAAAAGGGATTGGGCAAAAAGACACCTGGTGGCAATTTCATACTTTACAAAAACTTCGGGGCGATTCAGACCCCACCCAGAACGCCCTCATCTCGTACGCAATGAAGGGATGGGGCAGAATAGAGGGTCCACAAGTGGACACGCACCGACCCCTTGATTTCAGCAAACTGGTGCAGATAGCAAGCCATTTGGAAGCCATATGATGGCACCCATACGAGATAACGTTATTTAAAACAGCTTTTTTCCTAGCCTACTTTGGGGCTTTCCGGGTGGGAGAACTCATCGCTTCCAGCACCAAGGCCACAAACGGCCTGAACGTCATGGAAATCAGGGTGAGGCAAGAGAGTGTTAACATAGAAATGCAACAGTCGAAAATGGGTGCAAAAAGAACCATCAATATTTGTTGCATCGATGAGGCAACAAACTGCCCAGTTTGCATTCACCAACCTCTATTACGCGCAACAACCCAAAGTAGGGAGGAGTTTTTTAATACACAAGGATACATCTGCCCTAAGCCGCTACCAATTTAAAGGAGTGCTGATAAAAGCAATCAGCAGAGCAGGGTGGGATCCCAAACAATTCGGCACTTGTTCCTTCAGGATAGGTGCCGCCACCGCAGCATGGCAAGGAGGTTTAGCACCGCAACTACTAAAAAACATAGGGGGATGGAAGTCAGACTGTTATAAAAGATATATCAGACCAAAATTGATATATCCTCCGCCCTAAAATTTTCTTTCTTTTCCCCACCTCCCACCACCACAGAAACAACAGATGAATCGAGGACCACACTACGATCAGCATGGATAGTTGGCCACTCATTCATTTTCAGGACAGGTAGATGGGCTGAAGAGACCAAAGAAGGGCCACCGTTCACAAACAGCATTAGTTCATGGTGGGGATACAGAGGCCTACGCTGGGCTGACGTCCACGAAACACTAGCAGAACTGGTGGCATACAGGGACCCCCCAGAATTCCTGATCATCCATCTAGGGGGCAACGATCTAGTTAACACAGCTAGACGAATCCTATGCGAAGAAATCTGCTCCTCCCTAGCAGGCATTTCACACAATTGGAGGGGGACAGAAATATACTTCTCAGCCATCCTACCAAGAAAGAAATGGCTCGGGGCCAACTGCTACAAATCTGTAGACATATCTAGAAGAAAACTGACCAGGACGATAGAGAGATTCTGTATGACAAGAGGACTGGGTTTCATAAAACACCCAGCCATTACACTAGGCAACCCAGACCTTTTCCTCCATGACGGCACCCATCTGTCTAGCAGGGCATGGAGCATTTCTTTCGGGAAATCAATACAACTTTTGCTCACAGGGGCTGTCTCTAGGGCATACCTTTGGGGGATCACGGTCAGCCGGGAACCTGCCCGTGTGTGGCGGCACAGGTCCGAGGGGGTAACCTCAGGACCTGGTGCCAAAAAGTATGATGCCATCATGATATGTGATATTGTTATTGTCATAACCCATATCTGTACAATAAAATCCTACGGCCTTTTTATTGCCAACACTTGAAACAAGTTGTGAGCCTATCATTATGGGTGAGAGTTCGGGGTTCGGCCATTACTAATGCATGCATATGGGTTCAGCAGTTATGGGAAATGCTGCAAGGGCATCCCACAAGCGAGGCAGGGTAACTGCTGTTACCATTGGCAGCTGGGAGAGGGGCAGCCCCAAACCCCCGTGCCTGCTCCTCTCCTCTCCCCCTAGCTACGGAGACACGCAGTCTCGGCAGCACAAAAGCCACGGAAGGGTAAGGTGCGACCAGTCATTGCATCCTTCCTCCAAACAGCAAGGTGCTAAAGCGCCACAAGGAAACAACCATCAGGCAGGGCCCAGGTTCAAAGATCTGCCCCCACCAGGGGGTCAGACAGTCGGTTATCCGGCTGGGGGCTGCGACAACAGCGTCCCCCACCACATACACAACAAAGACCCAGGGCCTCCCTGGGTCCTATAAATGAGAGAAGCATGCTCAGAGTAAACACAATCTGTTTGTGGACCCTGAACGGGAACCCAAGCAAACAGGAGGTTCACTGTTTACTCAGTGTCTTCCAAATCTTCTTGCTTCTTTACCACAGAACCCACCCACCCTACAAAAGGGGAGAAGAACAAAAAGAAGTACAAGGCACTGTACGGTGCCCACAACAAGTCGTGGGACACAAGAAGGCGGCACGGGTCAGAGGGGGTAACCTCAGGACCTGGTGCCCAAAAGTATGATACCATCATGATATGTGATATTGTTATTGTCATAACCCATATCTGTACAATAAAATCCTACGGCCTTTTTATTGCCAACACTTGAAACAAGTTGTGAGCCTATCATTATGGGTGAGGGTTCGGGGTTCGGCCATTACTAATGCATGCATATGGGTTCAGCAGTTATACAATGAAATGGGGAAAACAGGGCTTGTAAGGCTCATATGCTGTTGCTCTAGGGCTTCACGCCGGTACTCTTATCTAATTACAGACTGGACAAAGGGTCTCTCTCTTACTGGAAATTCAGTGTTGCCCATTGTATTTATGGTTGTGTGCCAAGGTCTCCAGCTCACTTCGTCCCATCCTTCAAGCTGCTCCACTGATGAGGATCATACAGTAGCTATCACATGTGCGTTGTTGATTCGAACTCAGGTTACTCCTTTTTCACTCCGTGTAAATTTCATGTAGGCACTCGCTAGTAAAAACCCTGCTGGTCCACGCACTCCTCCCAGTGAAGGCCCTTGGAATAACCCAAAGTCTACCTACATACGCTACTGTTATCCATGCACTGCACCAGCAAAAAAACAAAGACATGCAATGTACACTCTCTTAGAAATAAAGTGCATAGTCTACTCCCCAGCCACAACGTAATGCACCCCCTGTGGGGATGATTGCTGATGACTTGTGACAGGATGGTGACCATTGACTGTCCTTGGTTTGACAGTGCTTCCATTGAAATGAAAGTGGACTTATCTTGTGCAGTTTGAGTTTAGCCTACATTTTGGCATGGGTATGCCTGGCAATAGAAATAGTATCTGTAACATGTTTAGTATGGGGCTAGTCCACGCCAGACATACTAATTTCAATTTGCTGCATGAGTGGCACTAACACTTGAATGTTTTCACTATTTGTAGGGCAATAACTATGCACACTAGAAATACCTTTCTGTTTCCATCGTTAGAAACTGAGAAAGTACTATAAGCCCGATTGACAAAAGTATTTTTAATTGGAAAATCCCATGGAAAAACGCTTTGTCAATTAGGCCGTATGACTTGCCAGACCAACACTCACCAAATATACAGACAATAATCACTTCCTTGCGTAGCTGGGCAGCGGCTCAAGAGATTATTTTTATATTTCTGTTGCGATTAAATGTGTGTTCCCTATTGGCAATGCAGCTGAGATGGCAATCAGCACCATTTAAAGACCCGCAAACATGTACATGTGGTCTTGTGTTTACGACAGAGATGGCTTGCAAATGCCCATCTGACACTTTTTGAAGAGTTCGAGCAGTATTAATGAACGTGAAAAGTAGAATGTGTTGTCGTGGAGCAAAACTTTGTGCTTAACCAGTTTAATCATCTCTGGGGCTATTTGGCTACGTTTAGCACAAAAGGCAAGACTTAGTTTATGAAAAGTGATGTTGCTCTTCCCCCCATTTTTCCACAGAGAAAAAAGCAAGAACCTAGACTAACTATACGTTGTTACCGCAGAATAAATGCCAGTGGTCCAAGTGTACAAAAAGAAGTAGTGGAACTATGTTCACTGCTGGCCTGCCTCTGCTCCACACAAACCTCATCACCATGCCCCCTCCTGCGTACAATGCAAAGCCCCAACACATGCACCTGCTGTTTAAGGGAACATTCAGTGCAGCGCACTGAAGTGCAAGTTTCAACTTCTTCCTACACTATTATTGGAAAACAAAACCATTCCAGAACACTTTATTTTTAAAATAAAAGTATAGGAACAGTAAAACGTAATAAAAAAAAGTAGAGGAGCACCGCTCCCAACCGCCTCCACCCACTTCGACCACTGATAAAAGTTTGCATTCACTTTGCCCTAGTCTCAAAATATCACACAAGCGATAAAAGAGAGGAGGATGCTCTGTTTTTACTTAGGTGACTTTATGAAATGCACAAGTCAACTTAGCCAGAGTGGTACCGGACGTACTTATAGATACTCAGCTGCATGACGTGTGCATCTGGCCGGCAGGTGCTTCCATGTCAGTGAATAGCATGGAAGATCACTTTGGTGCTTGTTTTTAACAAGCACTGATGGTGTTGGGGAAAAAAGGAAGTTGAAGCAGAAGAGGGGATTGAGATGCAAATCTAGGTGATACTGGGCGGAATAGGATGTGAGGGAGTCAGCAGGGTAAGGTTGGCAGGAAGGTGGTGTGTGTCTGGGACAGTCTTTTCATGGGGGAACCCCTCAAAGCAATGTACATTTTTCAAACCATGTCTATTGCAGTGGCGACCAGTAAGTATATTCACGTAGATTGGTTCCATGTTGAGCACTTTCAAATGGGAATCAGTCAGTGTCAATCACTTGATGTGTCAACCTCTAGTTTGGGGATCAGCGAACATACAGCCGTTCCATTCAGAATAGGGTGCAACTGACGGCTCACATCCCATCACCTGTTTCAAAATTATTTTGTGAATCAGAGTCATGGTGGTTGATGATGAATGCAATATCGTTGTTGGAGGATTTGTCATCTGGCAAGGGTGTAAAGCTGATCAGATTCACCCTTCATAAGTACTGTGCCGAAAAAGCAAGGGTGTCTGTGCCCTTCTGCAGTAGTATCCTGAGTTGTAGTGCCTGCTCCACTATTGGCACAGAGCAGGTTCAGACGTCACAGATTCCCTTTTGACAGCTGCAGCAACACCCAAGTCTCGGCAGCACACAGGCAACATTTCAGATATGCCCCCCTGTACCCAAACTACAATGACTCTACCTAGCAAGCTCTGGAATGGTGACCTCACCGACCTACACACTGGCTACCCAACATAACCATTTCGACAACAATCACTTGCTGACTCAAACTGCTGGAGCATCACGCATCTTTGACCCCTCCCAGCAGCTAAAACCTGACTCTGCCTGGCCCAACTGCGAAGAAATCTTGTCACCACCCCAGCCTGCATCACTGAGAGCCCTTCTTCGACTGCACAGAGCAACCACATTTGTCCCTGCTCAACGACCCGCTTGCCACTCGGGCCAACACAATCCAAAATGCCCAAACCATGCTTTATCCACATGCAGCAACATTCAACACTGGGCTTGACATAGTCACCCCACCAAAGAACCGAAACCAGGTACTGTTGCCCATGAACTGCCTCCTCGGTCCAGACTGGAACCTACAGACTGGTTACGTCACCTCGTCACCTTACTTCACCAAAGACATATAGTTTGCGTGGTTGGTATTTGCCTATCAGCCCTGTACTTACGCTCAAAAGGATACGTTCTTCGGACTGTTGCTTCCACTTTTTCCTTCCAAATGGGTGGATTGTTGTATAGTGTTTTCTATTTCATTTCTTTGGCAGATGGTGTGTCTAATGACAGTATATGATTGGACATTCCCTTTATTTTGGACTCTGTTACTGTGTTGTTTGGGTCACCACTGGATCACATTCACACCCCTCTTAAGGACATTGCCATCCCTCATCCCACGTTGCCACAAAAGGTGAAGGAGGTATATCTCAACTGTCTCTGTTTTACCTTTATAATTGCATTGGGTTTTGGTTTGTAGAAGCGTGAGGGCTGAGTGGTCCATTTTACCCCACTCATCCTTGTATTCCTGTAGAGAAGAATCCAACTCGTCACAGTTGTGTAGCAAATTCTAACTCCCACTGTAAGAGTTGTCAGGAGCGCGGACGCTCTTGAGCATCTGAAAGAAGACACGAATAGCAGGATTGGACTGGTTCAGACTGCTCAGAGCCTCTGCCTTTGTACATGAATGGCCTCCCATATGTAAAGTATTACATTGCTGAGACTGGGCTTGAAAATCCTTTCAGCATGACAGCCTTGACCAAAGGAGATACCTTTTGTGATGGAATCACATTTTTGTTCCTAATTAAATGCCTGAAATCTGCATGTTTCTGAATACTCTGTATGAACACCAATTCATTTGGGTGAATAATGTCTGCAAAGCAAGATGACATAACAGGGTTTTTTGTGCCTTCTCCTAGCAACGTTCGTTTTGGTATTTCTCTATCCAGAAGTGCATTTAGCCAGTGAAGAATGGGAACATGGTACAGGTCCATCTATCTCGTTTATACGTATTGTGGTTCTTTCTAAATAGTTTTTCATTTTGCCTGTCTTTCTTTATAGATTCACAAGTTGTGTAGCATCCCAAAACAGAGGCATTCTAGAGCAGCACAACTTCCCGAAGACCTGTATGCTGAAAAGAAAGAAACCAGGGTTGCCGACATCGAAAATGAAGATACCTTGACCAGTAGAAGAAGGTACAAAGATATTATTATTCTATCCAGAATTCATCGGCATTTCGTCATGTGATCTATTAGCTAGTGAAACACGACAAAATGAACATGCATTAATATGTGAGTTCCTGGGCACATAAAACATTTTAAGTCATGCCTTATTTAACTGTTGGGACTTCTGAGGCAAAATCCGAGTTCTGATATAAGGTTTTATTGCCATGTATTCAGGTCATGTTGCATGACCTGAATTTACTAGGCCAAGTGAGTTCTGTCTTGTCCCCCCTTTGTCTCCCCTCCCTTATCTGGTTCGCCTGATACGCTTCAGGTACTTGCACTAGGAGAAAAGCTGTCAGGCCTAGTATGCTAGTTACTTTTTTGTTAGATCATTCGGAAACTTAAAGGCCTATGAATGGCCCTTGTTCATATACAATTACAATGTATTTAGAAAGAAGAGAACTGTGAAAAAAAGAGAGTATAACAATATCATGAAATTTTTCATCATCTACTCATAAGTAACTAAAGCCTAGCGAGACATGGTATTTGCCACAGCAGTGTATACTAAAATGGAGTTAAGTGACAAAGGAAATGTGCCTTTGGAAGGATTCCATTTCAGTTGAGTTAAGAGCGTGTGATAATCAGGTTGGAGCCTCTTGGGTGCAGGTAATAGATGCAGACGTGCAGCACAATTCACTAAAGTTGATTCTTGGTTGATATGATATGATATTTTATTTATATCACGCTCATACACAGGTGTTTCAGAGCGCGACCTGGCAAAGGGAGGGGGAACAGAGGAGAAAACAAAAACAAACGATCTTACTAGGCCCAGTGACATTGAGAACGCGCAAGTGCATGGGGAAGGGAAAAAAGGGATAGTGCATGGGAGGGGGAGGAATTGGAAAGTGCAGAGCATAGGAGAGAAACAAGATAAATAATAAGTTAATGAATAAATAAATAAAGGTGATTAAGGACAGTGGTAGTGCAGCCAGTGAGTGGAAAAGTGCAAGGTAAGTCAGATAGGGTATATCTGATAAGTGCAGAAGAAGAATGGGGGGGAGCTCTATGGGTACAGATACAGGCCCCAGTGCATGGCATGGCCAGGAGGCAGTGCGAGAGGGTGGCAGGGTGAGCAGGTCACTGGTTGCTTTATTATTGTTCCCAATGCTTGCTATTATTGACATGAAGCTTTCCCATGCACGTCTAATATTTCTGCAATCCTGTCGCAAAAAGGTGCTTTTCATCACTCTGGTCTGCTCTGTTGCCACTGGAGGGGACGGTGCCACCCTTAAAGGTGTCCAGCAGGAAACTGCCCACGTGAATGAGGAATCCACACTGACCACAGAGGCAGTAAATGGGAGATCCCGGGGGCCTTCTCCCCTCCCCACTCTCGAACTCTCCCTTCTAAAGCTTTCAGGCAGGCCTCAATCCACTCACCACATAGTAGGATTAGCCATGGAAACCCCATGCCACTGTGAGCAGTCCAAGAGTGTGGATCACACATATACACAGACAAGGGGTATGCAGTCTTTATAACGAACATGTTATAAGAATGAACATATATCGAATCATTTATAATGAAACATTTTATGAAGAATGCACTTAAGGGTGGGGTAAAGGTTTAAATCTTGTGGGGAAATGGTTGGGGTGGATTTTTGGGGTGGTAAATGAGGGTTGGGGGCTCACAAAAAAGAAAAGAATAATGTTAGATGTTTCGTTATAAAAGTTTCGTTATAAGTACATTCTTCATAAAATGTTTCATTATAAAGACATGTAACCCAGACAAGGCTGAGATTGCCATTGCAATCTTACTGGATGCTTCCAAGCCTGGGAATCAGAGAGAAAGTCACTCATGAGTTTGGAGTCCTGCAGAGTAGACATTGGAGAGTGCAGATGCAGGCAGGCAAGCCTGGGAAGCTGTGAAGGAGTCTACCCGTTGCTATGATGTGGGCACCTGCTTCTAAGAGGGCTGCTCCCCTTTTTTCATCTTGGCACGCAGAGCCACAGGACTGCAACAAGCACGCAATTCCAAAAGCAGCACACAAGTTCAGGAGATGGGAATCAATCTCTGCCTCACTTCCTTCGCTGATGGGGGCCAGCTGTCTTCAATACACTGGCCCTCATTACATCACTGGCGGTAACCAATGGCGCTATTAGCACCATGGTTGCTGCCAGTATTGTAACGAGTCCTCCAATGGTAAATGGGGAAATACCGCCCCATTCCAAGGTTGGAGGGGCGGTAATTCCCCATTTACCATTGGCCCTTCCCCATTCCCATTTTTGCCCCATAGGGATCAATGGGACTGGGGAAGGCAGTAATTATGGTACCGCAAATTGCGGTACCGTAATTACCTCGGAAGTCCCTTTGCGGGTCCCTACTTTAACGGCTGGTCCAGACCAGTCGTTAAGGTCGGGAGCCGCAAAGGGACCTGGTAATCAGGCGTTAAGGGTTTAACGGCGCCGACAACTTTTACGGCGCTGTTAAACCCTTAATGCCAGGGTCGTAATGACCCCCATTCTCTCCCAGGGCTTGGTAGAAGGAAAGGTGGAGTAAGTGCAGGCAGAGGAGTTTGGAGAAAGATTGAAAATGTGGAGGGGGTGAGGAGGTTATTGAAAAGGCCAGAGTCGGAGGAGGGAGTGAACATCAAGGAAGAAGAGGAAACGCTGATAGACGAGGGTGAGATAGCATTTGGGAGACAATATCAAGGATGAGGTGAAGGGTACGACATCCTTTCATTGTGGGATGTTTTTTTGCGGGGTAGTTTACTGCAAATTTTTGCCGAAAAAACGAATCAAATTTTTTTGAGGGGGTTAAAAAAATATTGGGTGTGGGTGTTTGCGAATAGATAAAAAAAATTAAAGGGGATGAGGGCTTGGGGGGGGAATCACCCAAAAATAAAAAATTAAAAATGCGATGGGTTTTTTTGAACAAGAAATCTGCGGTAAAAAACCCTGTGAAAAAACATACCGCAATGAAATGACATAGAACCGAGGTAAAGATTGTGCAGATAAATAATGCTGAGGTTGTAGTTGGAGGAGACCGAGAACATCAAGGAGGAGTAAAAGGAAAAATGGAACAGAAAAGTTTGGAATATGACAGAGTTGGAGGAGAGAACAACAGAGAACGAGGAGGAAGAACAGATGAGCAGCAGAGAGAAATCGGGAAGTATCAGGCAAGAGAGTGACAGGAAGTGAGAGAGCAAGAAAAACAGATAGAGTGCAAGACACAGAAGTGGAGAAAAAGTCTTTATCTGTTTCATCTTGGGCTCAACAGAGAAGGACATTGGTTGTGACCTGCTGAAGATATGAACCCAGCTTTGGGCATCAAATAGCCACTAAGTCAGAGTCTGTGTTGGGCTCCTGCAGGCCATGAGCCAGCCGTGTGCTTTTAAGACATCCGTGTGTATTACAGGATCCTGTGAAACATGAGGCAGTGACTAGTTGAGATCTTGCGAGCACCCTTGTCTGGGCAGCTGAGAAACGAATGACTGAAGCCTGAAACCCCATGCAGGACAGAGAAGAAATCAATTGTTATCCGAACATGGGGCATGGGACAATGCCCAGGAAGGCCAGTGTGTGCCACCTACCACTTAACCATAGACATTGGAGCTTTCAAAGAACTATACTTTGCTTAAACTACTCAGGGCAGGAGCACCCTGTTAACAAACCGTTGTAGATATTGTACAGATGTTTTGTTATCATCCACTTGGTTATTCATGTGAACTTACTTCCACCTGTGTCTGTTGACCTTAATACACAGTCTCTTTTGGAAACTCATTTGGTCGCAAGTGATCGAGGGGTTAGGGCTGTGTGGAAATAGATGTGACATGCGTTCTACCTCAAGTAGAACTACATTATAAATGGCGATGTACGTGTGTACAAAGATAACTTCAATTCACTGCAATCAAATCCTCAGTGCATGATGACATAAAGCAATCTGCATGCATAGCTATTAATTTTGACTTATGGGCAATATCTAAATATTGCACTGTTTACCATTTATGATCATTACAACAATGTTTACAAATACATTATTACACATTAGTACCCGGCACCACGGCTGAACATGAATACTGTGTGGTGATTGGCTCATTTGCGAGCCATACCACACGGTATTCCCATCCATGCCGTGCGTGCCGGCTACTCTGTTCCCAGCGAGCGGCGTGGTATCCCCTCAGCCAATGAGGAGGCTCGAAACGGGGCAATCCCCGCTCTGAGCCTCCCCATGGCTGGAGGCTTCCTCCGTCCCCCGCCGGGGAAACAGGTAAGATTTTTTTTCCCCCAAGACTTTCCTCCCTCCTCCTTCCCCACCCCACTTACCTTCTATTCCACGGTCTCCGGCGGGGGACGATGGAAACCTCCAGCCGTGTGGAGACTCGGACCGGGGCCATCCCTGCTCCAAGCCTCCACACTGCTGGAGTCTTCCATCATCCCCCGCCGGAGACCGAGGTACGTTTATTTTTATTTTTTTCTTCCTCCCCATCCCCTCCCTTCCGCCCTCCTGACCCCACTTACCTTCTTTTTCTTTCTGGTATTGGAAGCGAACGCGCTGGGAACACTTCTATTCCCAGCGCGTCCGCTCCTGATGGCCGCCATGGAAAGGGAAAACAGACTACGTTTTCCCTTTCCATGGCGGTGGCCATTTTTTTTTTTTCCTGTTCCCAAACGTGTTTCAGAAAAAAATGCCATTAATGGGCCGGGGTACTAATGGCAATAAGACCCTCGGCGGTGGGCCAATACCGCCGCAGGTAATGCCCGGGGGCTTCGTTAAGGCCCTCGCTACGCTCAGGCCTATAACTACGGCCCCGGGCATTACCTGGGGCAGTATTGGCCCGCCGCCTCTGGTCTTATTGCCACAGTAACACTGTAACCAAAAGCTGACATGAAGTTATTTTTACTAAAGTGGGACAAAATCAAAACCAGGACTTGATGTGTGTGTAAATAAATCATAAATCCTATCTCAACACCTTACTTGCACACCCTACATCTACAAAAAACCGACACGTGTTTCAACCTGCAGGAGGTGAAAACAATCCTGGCCACTGCAACAATGTATGCCTGTTTGTGTTCAAATGACATCTCAATTCAGTATGCATCACATCCCTCCATTGCCTTTGTAAGTCTTCCAGATCAAATCAATGATTCAACTTCTGTCACGAGCTTGCCAAAAGTTCAAATATAGTGTCCACCCTCAATGGAACAGACATGATCATCTAACGAACTAGACATGAAAGTAAATCCATGCTACACTCTTATTATGGCTCTCAACAAATCAATTCTTTGACGAAACAACCTTTAGTGCACAGCTGTAGAACTCTCATTTCAAACAATACAAAAATAAAGGGAGATTTTTGACAGAAGTGCAGTTATTTAACGCTCCTCTAGTTCAAATGGAAAATTGGCAAACACTATTCAAACCGACCAGAATAAAGTGTAATTTAAAATTCATGAACAATTATAGATCATTGGCCTAATTCACAGAAGCGTTTTATAATGGCAAAACCCCATTGGAAAATGCTCTGTGAATCAGGCCTTTTATTGGAAAACAAGATTTATAACCCACCCTTATTTTTGTTTCAACGTTTATCAAATGCTCCATTTTCGAAGCACAACTCTTTAAAGAGGGACGTCAATCAACTGTAACCTACCTGTGAAGAGTGTAAACAAACATTGATTTGTGAAAAAAAATATCTGGAATGATTCCCTTTGTAAATTAAATCTGTTCATTAATGTACTTAATATGACTCTTCTCTACTGAGTTTCTTTTACTGCCATACATATTTGTGTGACCAGACTCATGTTGTGTTAACTATAATGACGCATGAATAATGAAACCATGTGTTATAGATGGAGATAAACACGTGTTCATCTAGATAAACTCACTCGTATATCTGAAAAGCTGATAAATACTCAAGGGTCACTGAAATCACTTTTGTTTATCTCAGTGTTTCATATTTGATCTGTGCTGTATTAGTACTTCCAAACACCCCGTACTCGTGGCACGCTTGTTTTCAGCATAAAAATATACCACCGTGTCATGGCTCGAATGTCATGACGTCTGGAAACTTGAAGGCCACCATGATTTTTTTTCAAATCTGGTTGGGTGCAACGAATACAAACCCACACTTACTACACAGAAAAGTATTTGAATAATAACAAATAACAATTAATTAAAAAAAGGTAATTGATTTAGGATTAAAGCCTGAAAAAGTCTCAATATTATCTGTACTTCAAGTACCTATTATTCAAATGCCTAGAAATGTTGGTGTTCATGTCTGTTGTACAATTAAGGAAGAAATCCTTCAGCAAATCTTGCGCCTTAAAGCATCAATAAATTCATCCCTCGTATTTAGTCCTATATGGAGTTGGTAACATCCATACAATATCTCTCTCTACTTCTCAATGTGTGTACTATGTCACCCTTCATACATGACTGTACCAACTTCTGAATGTTTGTCCATCTAATATGGACAATCATTTTCCTCCACGCTCCAAAAACTACCGCCTGAAAAAATTATATATGCATACGTTTCTAAATCCACTTACACAAGAAAGGCCCGAAACACCATCAATACCTATTGGTAAACTTCAGGTCAGAAGCATAAATAGATTCTTAATAAAAACGTAAATATAGAATTAAGGAAGGACCTGCTTTTCTGATAGAAACATGGATTCCATATGATGATAATCCTATGAGCTTTTCAGACCGTACACTAGTAATTACAATTATATCTCAAATTCACACCCGGGGACCAGCCATTGACATCTCAGGTGGCTGGAACTGTGGGGGAGACGATACATGCACTACCTGCTGTTCCAGCATCCGAGGCCCATCCCCGGATGGCGGCATATTTTTTCTAATGTGGTGAGTAAGAGAATCCTGCGGAATCCTGACAAAAATCCCTGCCTAAAGTCTGCTCCCAGGTGGCCAGAGAAAGGCAGCCGCTACCTGATCCTAACCCTGGGGGTAATGTTAGCTGGGTGGATCACCTGCAAGGAGAAGGCCCCCAAGGAAACAAGAGGATTCTGTTAGGAGAGACGCAGTATTTGTCTTCATCAGAGAGGAAGATTTATATGGTGGCAGAATATTTGACGGCTTGTTGGCAGAGTCAAACTTCCTTTCACAAAGATAGCCCCATTGAGGGTAAAAAAGACTCTTATTAATACCAGAGCAATTATATAGTTGGCAAGCAAAACATTAATACCTTGAATTCTGACAGATATAACTATCCCTTAAATCTGAAACAAACATCTAAACCACTTAAGCCTCTCCCGAACAGTTCATTTAATAAACACAATAAATCCAATAATATTAAAGTGCTTTCTTTGGAAGAGAGAAACAAAGCGCACGGCGTCACCATTCCTCGTTTCAATCAACAGCACGCAGGCGGTGTTAGTTTCCCAGTCCTCGCTGCTAAGAAATGGAATGCCCTCCTAACCCCAATAAGAGAGGAACCATCCTTCTCCCGCTTCTGTATGAAGTTAAAAGATTAGGACCTCAACCTATTCGTCATATAAACTGAATAAGAACTCACAGACGACTCTGACCCCTCAAGGTCATAATATCTGCTGTAAATACTTTATTCCACTTTTGTCATTGCAACCATTTACTTCCTGTGTATATGCCCCTCACTTGTAATAATTATCCTTATATGATGTACCTTCCTCCCCTTGGATATGCCTATTTCTGTGTATTCCATGTACTTGTAATTTTCTCACCTGTGATTTGCCTGTAATGCCATGTCTGTTGTCACCTGTAAGACTAACACCCAGTTGCCTAAGGGCTTGGCTGCACTCTACACATAAATAAAATACAAATATACAAATACAAAGATCACAATGGGTACTTCAAGTCCCGCAATGCCCTAAGTACTGGGATGGGGAAGAGGAAGTCAGAGGCACTAAACTGCAAGATGCAGTCTAGTGGTTCTAATGACCCACACCTGAGTGGGACCTTTGGATAAATAAGGCCGTCAGGTGCAGGCCATTAGAACAAGAGGGTGGGGTTGCAGAGACCACCCATTGCAGTGGCAGGAGAAGCACAAGTGGAAGAGTAGAGGAGACACCAGAGCTGCCACTATTGGTAAAGCGGGTGACGGTCCTGAGCGGGTCTCCCAGGTTTATGACCTAAATTGCAGAGATTGCACAGCAGGAAGCAGCATTGCGGACAGCTTTCCTTTGAGTGGGAAAGGCTCTCCTGTTGGTGTGCAGTGTCCGGGTGGCTGGCAAGCACCTGCAGACCCAAGGAGTGAGGGAAGCTCCTTTCCTGTTTGGCGCAGGCCACAAAAGTCTGGAAGCAGCCTGCTGAGCAGATGGAGGCAAAGGAAGAAGCAGAGTTAGCGGTGGCAGCGGTTCGCATGGATGCGTGTAGCAGAGCTGGTGAGTTTACCAGTGAAGGGTTACCCTGGTATGCTCTGCATGCGACCGCTGACCTCTGATCATTGTTTTGAATACCAAACTGATATAAAGAAAGTATGTTGGTGAAATACGAAGCAGAGAAAAAAAAAGCTATTGTTATTAGGGGTGGACCGAAAAGTAGATGTAAGTATTCGGATGAATACCGAATAGTTTGACAAGTTTTCGGCTGGGCCGAAATACAGAGCCAGATGGTTGCATTTTTAATAAATAAAGTTAAACGGCCAAGAAGATAACTTTGTAAATTAAAAATACACTTTTAAACATGTATATCCATTCTTTATTGTATTTCTTTTCTTTGTTGTCTACAGAACATGTTTGTAGCTCTTTGCTCCTCTACCTCTAACTCCCTCCGGGTCAATCGTTTTTCAAAGAAACGAGCTGGGGGTAGATCTCTATCTTCGGCCGGGGCCTCCCTCTGGAACAACCTTCCTGCCACTCTAAAACTTGAGGAGAACCATCTCCGGTTCCGGAAGCACCTCAAGACCTTCCTCTTTGCTTCTGCCTTTGCTCCCCTCTCCCCTGCTGATCTGCTCTCTCTTGGCACTGTGCACCTGGCCACCCTCTGTGTCCTGGGCTCAGGTACCTGCTCACCCTGCCACCCTCCTGTACTGCCTCCTGGCCACCCCTTGCACTGGGGTGGCCAGGAGGCAGTACCCATCTGAACCCATCTGTATCTGTACCCATGCAGCCCCCACCCCCATTTTCTCCTTTTTCTGCACTTATCAGACTTGCTCTGTCCGATGCCTTAAACACAGCATTTGCCACTTGCTTGGCTGCACTAGCACTGTTTATTGCCTCCATTTTCTTTTTATTTTGTATTTATTATTATTTATCTGCTCTCCTCTGCTCTGCACTTTCCACTCTCCTCCTTCCATGCACTTTTCTCCCTGTTCCCTTTCCCATGCACTTGCGGGTTCTCAATGTCACTGGGCCTAGTAAGATCGTTTTTTGTGTTTTGTTGTTCTCCCATGTTCCCCTCCCTTGCCTAGTCGCGCTCTGAAACACCTGTGTACGAGCGCGATACAAATAAAATATCATATATCATAAACCCCTAAAGGAAAACATTATCACAAAAGAAACTGTTCAATAACAGCACAGTTTGTATTTTTGTGCATTAATAGGTATTGCTTGTTCAGCAGGGCCCAAGTAACTAAGATTAGCCCAAAAGTATAGTATGCCGTCACTGTGAGGGGAGACTGGGATGTGTGTACTTGTACTTTCAAATTGTCCTTTTGGGCCTGCCCATCTTTAGCCTTCTGGCTTTAGCAAGGCACTGAAGCAAGGCACTGAAACACAAAAGGAGTCATCACAGCACCGCTCCAATGACTTAAACATTTACATATTGGAATCTGCTGCGCGAATAACAAAAAAACTACTTAAAAAAGTAATTCCCCAGCCTTTCCAAATCAATCGAAGTGCCAAGTAAAAGGTGAAGCCCACTTAGCGAACAGCTGCATGTTTGACTCTCCTTTTATTCTGCAGGGTTTGGCCCTGCAGGAGACATTATGGGTGGTATTCAGAGTTCTCAATCAAATGGAGGCTGCAAATATGCATTCAGAAAAACAGTGAGAATAATATGTATTCATCAGACTGTTTTGAGCCATAGTCATGAGCCTTGGTAGCTCCTCTGTGCTCCTGGCAGCCAGTTCATCATCAGTGGGATAATGGGATTGCTCCCAGAAGTGACCCTGACTGCAACAAAGACTGCAAGTATATTTGCTCTTCACTAAAAACGTAGGTTCTCATTTCAGCAACCAATAAATATAAAAATGCAAGTTTGTAATACAATTAAAAAAGCTTGAAAGGGACGTGAGCCCAGTTTATTTCACCTCCGCATGCCGAGAGGCAGTACCTGAGCTTTCCCCATTTCTTACACTGATTTTGATCCAGGCCCAGAGTGCTTTGGGAGTGGGGCAGGCTGATATAGGTCAGGCCACTGCGTGCTGCTGAGGGATGATAATTGAGTGTTGCGGTCTGGCTGTGTTGTCCCAGTGGCGCCAGCAGTCTTTTACTTGTTAATTTCACCCAGTGTCTGCCTGCAACTCCTTCTGGCTTTATGCAGCGGCACAGCTCCCCTGGCTCACCCTGATCACCAGCCTGATTGGGGAGGTGACTGCACCCAGCACGTAACACTAAAGCGCTTAAAGTCAGGAGGAACTGGCATGTCGCGCTATAGGATTATTGACATTCCCTCACTTGGCTTTCCCAATCAGCACACTTCATTCCATTATATGTTGTGCCTCGCCTGAAAGTCCGGCAGGGAGGAGGCACAGTCAGTCACATCCCACATGTCAATGTTGGATGGTCTCTTTCCCAATCCCGGGATGATGCCATGCCAGAATGTTGGGGAGGTTTACATTGAAACCCTGCTGCAGTCTACTGAGCCAGTTGTCAGTGGTGGCATTTCAGAGTATATTTGAACAGGCGCAGGTCTTATCTGCTTAAGGGAGGGACCACCCCTCTGTTTTAACAGCTCCTTCCCCATGTGCACATTCTATAGACCAAGGGCTGTACATCTATAAATATTAGTGAACCATTAGCAATCTGATTAACAACACAATGCCATCTTGTGCAATGGCACAAACCACAGCATCCCAGCCAACTTCACTTGAAGATGCAGCCGCAACGAGAGTGTGAACACATACCACCCAGCAACAGTACTGCCACTGTTATAGAGCGGATAAAAATGAAACATACATGCACAGCCCAGCTCGGAAAACAAATAGCCAAAAACAAAAAGGGAGAACTAGAAATTCGGGGTAAGTCAGGCCCTTTCCTTCTCTGTGCATCCAAGAGGGAAGGTTGTGAAAAACATACCATCCAGCAACAGCACTGCCACTGTTTCAGAGCTAGAAACAAACATTAAACACATATGTACAGCACAGTTTGGAAAACAAATAGCCAAAAACAAAAAGGGAGAACTGGAACTTCATTCTCGGTGCATCCAAGAGGGAAGCAAACCAGGTTTTAAAATGCACTGCTCACCCCTCCTGTGCTTACAAATTGCGACTTAAAATGTTTTTTTTGCCCATCTCTTGCAACTCGTCTAAATGGTCCTGGACGAAGGCCTGCTTATTCAGGGAAGTGCTTTGTAACAGGAGCCTGACCTGTGAATTTGCATGCACTGAATAGGTCCCCCCTCCTACCCGACCCACTCCCACCCATCCTCCACTTTTCTTTTGGCATGAAGCACATGTCTGCGAGAAAGGTTGCAATGGGTCACAGCACGGCAAAAGAAATCCCCTCAAACAAAAAAAGAAAGATTTTGTGGGTAGAGCTCACACACTACATGTAAACGCAGTAGGGGTGCAACTTCAGCTTCTAGTAACTAAGTATTCGACCAAAACCGAATAGATGGTTTTCAGCCAGAATTTGGCCAGATACTTACTCAAAGTCGAATTTTGGTACCCCCCTAATTGTTATAAAAGTCAGCACCTTTACCAAAGCAAAGAGGGGGCAAAACAAAAGCAAGCTAATTATAACCAGTGTTGCCAAAAGCCAGTTATTTACAAACATCTTTAAGAAAGCAAAGAAGGGGCAATACAGAAACAAGATAATCAGAATTCGCATTGCCAAAGTAAAGAGGTGGCAACTATTTACACAGCTTATAATTCATGTTGGCTGAATAACATGAGAACATTGTTGCAGGAGGATTGTAACTGTTTTAGCCAGAATAAGGATGAGGCGATAGTGAAGCAGAATAACAACAAACATTGCCTAAGCCAAACAGAAGCAGGTGTGAGAAAGAAACATTGTCAACCGTTTACTAATGTGCAAATTGGAAAACAGAAGTGGCAAGAGAGGGGCCCTCCTGATATAACATATTCAGGGGGAGTGAAGCATAACCTGCATTGCCAGTTGCAAAATCAAGAGTGGAATGAACATCATCAATGTGCACCATGTTTTCCTGAAAGAAGTTGTGAATGTTGAAATTGTTGAAAGTTAAAAACTTTTATAACTATTTGAAGTAGACCTCACCACAAAGTACTTGTCATAGTGATTGGAACTTTTTGTCCTGTCAGACGAGTATACCAGAATAGGGACCTTTTTTAGTGGTTGTCCTGGCAGGTTAGTGGACCAGGCAGAAATCATTGGAGTACTGAATTGTGGTAGAAGGTATTGTGAAGAAGAAGTGGCTAAGTCACTAAAGTATTTCATGAGTTGTTGTGGGATTAACCTGACAAACTTTATTGTTGATACAGAGAAATTGTACAAATATTTAGTTTCTCAAGAAAACAAAGACTTTATTTTGAACTTTTGTTATAAGTGGAAAGACAAAGACTTGTCATCAAATTGAACCAATGGGTAAATGTTTAAGTGGAAAACTTTTGGATCCTGAAGAACTTTATGATCCAAACTGGGTTACATAAAGGAACTTGTTAATTTGAACTTTGAAGTGAAAATCCTGCTCTGAATCTAAGGAAGGGGAAACAACCCAGGTTACAAGGATATACAGCTATTGGGTCTAAGTTGAACCTGAGTTTTATTTCTGTTACATTTGAATTGCCATGTATTTCTTTTATGAGTTGTGATGTATGTATAAGTGTGAGGGACATATTGCTTTTGTAAGAGTGTTTCCTTCAGTTTATTTTGATAGGCAGGGGGATTGCCGTTAGGTTAGGGATAGTGCAGCAGTTATCAAACCCTTTTGAGTTAATTAAATGGTATCTTGTGAAAACTCTGTACAAAGTTGTCCGCTTCAGATTTCTGACCCCTCACAGGAGACAACAGGGAGCCTCTCGCTGTTGCCCCCATCCTCATACTCCCCAACCAAACAAAACCTCTCCCCCTCCTTCCTCCCTCCCCACTTACCTCCGCGACTAGAGCTTTGAGCTCCACTCCGCCGCACCTCTCACTCCGGCCACCACCATAGAAATGGAAAAGGGACTAGGGGAAATGGTCTGCGGTCATCTTTGTTTCTTTTTTTTCCTTCAGAGATTGGCGATGCTTGTGGCATCTCTGGGTGTAAAAAAAAGAAAGCCGTAATTCTCCATCAATAACCAGGGGAATGGATTTGCCAATATTTTAAAATGTGAGCTAAACATTTCAACTTTAGTATGCCCAACAAATTCAGATGCAGAATCATTGGCCACACAACTCCAGCTTGGTCAATCCAAGTCTATTATTGATCTAAAGACCCCCTGGACTTAAAAGGAATTGTATTAATATATTATCAGACATTCTAGCTGAATGATTTCTTTAAAATACCAGACTAATAGTGCTAAATGGGTTCAATTTCTGAACTAAATCTAATACAGATAAAACGATCTTACATGTGCATTTGCATGACTTTCTACAAGTTTATCAGCTCTATTTAAATATCCTACTCATCAAGCTGGTCATATATCAATGTTTTGTCTGGACATCTGTAATCTTGGTTAACATACCAATGCCCCTCTCTTGGACTGACCATCTTGGTATCCTATTTTCAGTTCCTGCCAACAAAAAACATCACCACCTTATCCTACATTTCTGTCTCATTACGGGAATAGAATCTCTTAAGAATCTGTATCCAATCTACTCACCAAACTACCAGTATCTCACAATTCAACTGAGCATAATGTTCCATATAATCTGTTTAGAAACCTAGACAATCTCACCATAGAAATGACTGATCAAATCATGCCATTCTCTATGACTAGAGTCCATTTCCTACAGACACAAAACAAAAGATGGTTTACTTCAGATCTTAATAGTTTATGACGCAAAGTGAGGAAAATAGAGAGGAAGTGGCGCTTTCCCGCAATAGAGAGGATTATAGAATACTTAAATTACACCAATCCTCCTACAAAAAAAGGCATAGTAAAAGCGCACAAAAAACATTTTATGGCCATACGTTTGCTCTGGTGGTCACTCTGCAATGGGATTCCAGAATCAAAGTTTTTATGAGAATGCTCAACATAACATAGAGAATGCACAATACAACACATCTCCTTTCCTCAACTATGTACAATTAATTTGACATGTGTATGGTTTGTTTTGTTTCTTGCACTTGCGTTTGATCAGCACCATATTCTAAACCGGTCCTCCATGCACTCTCAGCGCACCTCTCCACACTTCCACCACTTGCCGAGGATCAGAATACAACCCCCCCTTCTTCCTCACCACCCCTTTCTTAATCCGCACCCAATCACCCACACTCACTTCAAGTCTCTTCCGACCACACTTCTCATTCTCCTTCCTTACCCATCATCTTTCTTTCTCTCCAGAGTCCTTCTATCCTCCTCCATGACACAATCTGTCTCCTCCCCCCTCCCGAGCCAGGGAGGCAATACATTGGTATTGGCTTTCCTCCCCCTCCCCACATTAACTCAAATGGGCTCATCCCTGTGGCAGCATGGTGAGCCATGCGCAACACATGCAGCCTCTCCGTCATGGCATCCTTTTTATCTTTTCCACAAAGTTTTGTCACCCTCACTGCCTCCATCACACACCTGTTTGCTCTCTCCGTGGCACGTTCCCTTCAGGATGATAGGCCGCCTTCCTCGAATGCTTCACACCACAGTGCATCAAATACGGTTCAAAACACCCTTCTACAAATTGTCTGCTTTTATCAGTCAACACGGAATTGGGTAAACCCTCTCTCTCGATTAGACACTGTAGAAATGCAACCACAGCGCTCCCTGTAGTCTCATGAGCAATCTTAAACTCTGTCCACCATGGCAACATATCCACTAGGATCAAAACGAACTTCCCATGGCCACCACCAAGCTTGACCAGGCCTAGAATATCCAACGCCACACCACACTTTCTCTGGGATGTCCACCTTCACCATTGGTTGCAAATGGGCCACCACACCCTTACCCAGCTTCTCAAGCAAAACACATTTCCCCAGAACTCTTTCTTTATCTTGATCAAATCCAGGCCACCAGAACTCACTCCTCAGCATAGCTTTGTTTTTGGTAATTCCTATGTGACCTTCATGGGCGTTCTTCACCATCCTTCTCCGTAGGCTCTTTGGAACAACGGCACGGTCCCACCGATATGAAACACAGTCTTTGCAACTTAACTCTGAATGCACTTCCCAATAAATCCTCTCTTCATCATTCAAAAAATCTCTTTTCTGGCCAACCATGGCCCACAAATCCAATTACTCCTCCCAGAACACTCTCCTCTCTCACAGCCCTACATCATTCTTCCCGAGACACTACTGCATCATGTGTCACAAACACGGTATCCGTCACTTCCGAAACCTCATCTTCAGCTATACCACCCAACCTCGACAAATGATCTGCTAAAACTTTCTCCTTCCCTGAGGTCACCACTATGACAAATTTCTGTCCCTGAATTCTGACCACCCATCCAGCAACACTCCTCGACACCTTGGCCAAACCTTTTCTTCACTAATCACCTTTAGTGGCTTATGATCAGTCTTTATGGTAAACTCTGCCCAAGACAGTACGGGTGAAGGCAACAACACAGGGAGAAGACGACGTACCCCTGAGTTCAACACAGGGAGAAGGGCTCTTAGGACAGGAGGCAGCATAAGAAGAGACAGCTATCGAGGAAACCCAAACGGGCACCATTTTTTAGGGCGGGACCAACAAGAATGGGACCCAGACCAACGAGTAATGACCCGCAGCATGAAAGCATTGTGGTAAATCTTTCTGACTACGTACTAAACCCGGATGAGACCCAGGCCCTTGAAAAAGGGCTAGGGTTTGCAACCACCAACATGCATAATCGTTTCAAATTCCAAGAGGAATTCTCAGAATTTATGAGAAAAATCCACCGTAAACAATATTTCGAAGATAAAATGGAAAATATTGAACCACACAGTGGTTTACGCAGAAGATCAGACTTTTGCCCCCCAGTCCAAACACAAACGGCGGAAGCCCGAGTATTTGAAAATAGGGTGTTACAAGAGATCGCTGGTTTGGAAGAGAACACAGAAAAAGAAAAAACATTTATAAAATCTTTCGGAAGTGACGGATACCGTGTTTATGACACATGATGCAGTAGTGTCTCGGGAAGAATGATGTAGGGCTGTGAGAGAGGAGAGTGTTCTGGGAGGAGTAATCGGATTTGTGGGCCATGGTTGGCCAGAAAAGAGATTTTTTGAATGATGAAGAGAGGATTTATTGGGAAGTGCATTCAGAGTTAAGTTTCAAAGACTGTGTTTCATATCGGTGGGACCGTGCCGTTGTTCCAAAGAGCCTACGGAGAAGGATGGTGAAGACCGCCCATGAAGGTCACATAGGAATTACCAAAAACAAAGCTATGTGGGTGCACTTTGATTGTGACCTCATCCTTACTGTAATTCTCTGTGAATTTTAGATGTTGGTTTTGTTTATTAATCTACTCGAAAAAAAAAGAATTGCAATGCTTTCTTCACCTTTCCAAACGATAAGAATGTCATCTATGTACCTTTTCCACAGTAGTGTATTCTTTTTGTATGGATTGGTATCATTGTAGATGCTGTTCTTCTCAAAGGCCTCCATGTAAAGATTTGCGATACTTGGTGCCAAAGTGGCCCTCATTGCTGTGCCCTGTATTTGTTTGTAGAAGGCACCATTGAAATGAAAATAGCTTTCCATCAGTGCCATTCAGGCAGACCACATGATAAAAGATGTGAGGGTGTTAGTGTTAGCATTTTCTGTAAGTAGCCTTTCTTCTAATGCCTTGAGTGAGGCCCTCTGTGGCCCTCTGTGGTATATTTGTATAGCGAGCTATACATCAAGACCGTTCAAAATCTCTTTGGTCTTATCAAAAGGTCTACTCTCCACTTCTTTAATTATCTGGGTGGTGTCCTTCACGAATGAGGCCATCTCCCTGTCCATCGGTTGCATAAAATGGTCAGCAAATTTTGACAGAGGCTCCAAAATCGAGTCACACCCCGATACTATTGATCTCCCTGGTGGCCTAATGAGCGACTTATGTATTTTTGGGAGTATATAAAATTGTGGAATCCTGGGTTTGTCTACAATCAGAAAATCCACCTCTTTTTTCGTAATCCATCCCCTTTTTTCAGCTTTTGTCACTTTTAGATGGATCAATCTTTCCAGTTTTTGTGTTGGATTACTTACCACTTGTTGATAGTTGTTGGTATCTCCTAATTGGTTCAAACACTCTCTTACATAGTCTTTCCTGTTAAGGACCGCAGTGGCACCACCCTTATCTGCTTTTCGAATTATTATCGAATCATTGAAAAGCAGTTTCTTAAGTGTACCTTAAGAAACTGCTTTTCAATGATTCGATAATAATTCGAAAAGCAGATAGGCTACACTTAAGAAACTGCTTTTCAATGATTCGATAATAATTCGAAAAGCAGATAAGGGTGGTGCCACTGAGGTCCTAAACATCTTTTATCATGTGGTGTGCCTGAATGGCACTGATGGAAAGCTATTTTCATTTCAATGGTGCCTTCTACAAACAAATACAGGGCACGGCAATGGGGGCCACTTTGGCACCAAGTATCGCAAATCTTTACATGGAGGCCTTTGAGAAGAACAGCATCTACAATGATACCAATCCATACAAAAAGAATACACTACTGTGAAAAAGGTACATAGATGACATTCTTATCGTTTGGAAAGGTGAAGAAAGCATTGCAATTCTTTTTTTTCGAGTAGATTAATAAACAAAATCAACATCTAAAATTCACAGAGAATTACAGTAAGGATGAGGTCACAATCAAAGTGGACCCAGAGAAGGGAGAATTATTTGTAAAACCGTACAAGAAACCTACTGATCGAAATGCCCTGTTGCATTACACCAGCTTCCACCCGACCCATACACGCGATAACTTACCCTTTGGGCAGTTTCTATGGTTGAAAAAGAACAGTACCAATAGAGCAGATTATAAAGAAGGAGCCCAGAAACTGAGAACCAACCTACAAAGAAGGGGATATCCGGCTAATCAGACAAGAAAGGCCATGAAAAGAGCCGATAATAATAACCGAGAAGCAATTCTTGAACAAACCCCTAGAGAGAAGAATAAAGACAATCTTGTGTTTGTCAACACATACAGTAAACTCTCAAATCGGATTCGAAAAATTGTCCATCACAATTGGGGCATAAGAAGAGACCTCTGATCGCATTTCGAAGAAGCAGGTCTGTTAATTATCAGATCATGCGAAATGACATTACCAAAAAGATCCAGGCACAACCAACTCTAACAGAAACATGGGGTATGCGGGCACCAGAGGGCCATTACCCATGTGGATCCTGTGTCTGTTGCCAACAAACAAAAAAGTCGACTGAGATAGACCTAGGTCTGAACAGCCCATGGAAACAAAAAGCGCTTACGAATTGCAACTCCTGCTTTGTGGCATACGTTATATGGTGCAGCTGTAAGAATATTTATATATGGAAAATGGAAAAATTAAGATCCGTATTACAGAAAATAAAAGTTGCATAAAGAACAGAGTGCATTCTACCCCTTTAGTGGGAAATTTCATAGAAATGTTACACAAAGCTGAATACCTGAGGTGGTCGATCATTAATTTGGTGAGGCCCACTAATGACACCAACCTTGATAGAAGAAAGCTATCACTGAAAGAAAAGGAACTAATATTCCTAACTAAAAGTACAGAACGGGGTCTGAATGAAAAAACAGAATGATGGTACTTACTTGATTCATCTGGTCCCTTGACACTAAAATGGGGTGGCTACCATTGGCAAACATGTCTTCACATGGCAAGTGCAAGATTTGTGAATTAAATCATCTTGCCCAGTGCAATCTAATCTCCCATAAAAATACGAGACTAGCTAATGAGACCATCAGGTGCATTGCAACCTAGTCCCCCGAAGATGCAAACAGTGAAATATAGGGTTAAGGCTCTGTAGATACTAAGACAACTTGCAGCCCTTGAAGTATAGTAATAACTGAAAATGTGCAATTAAATGCGGTTGGGAGATTACGTTGGACTATCCGGACCCTTGGTTCAAAGCACAGACTTAGGCCATGGAATCCTGGAGTAGGACCCAATAGCTTGTCACACATCTTAATATGTGGAGGAACCAAGGCCACTCACTCGTCTTGAGAAGTGGGGTGCGCGAAAGAACACATGCGCAGTAGAAGACACGGTTACGCCATGTGCGGTCAGCATTGTGGCTGAACCCTGCCACGCTGAACCACAGACATTACCCGTTTGAATGCGTCAAATTCCATAAATATAAAAATACGGCACTGACAATACCACTTGCGTGTCGGAAAAGCAGGGCGCGCAAGAGAAACAGTCATGTCTAACGAGGCTGGCGAGTGCGCAAGCCTTGGGATAAAGGGGGAGCTGAAGGCAGGAAACGGCAATCTGGGTACAAATAAGATAGAAAAAAGCACCCAGACATGCATGCGATCATGTGACAAGGTGCGCATGTGATGTTGAGAATGAATAAAAAGCCAAGCTAAACATAAAAAAAACAGGCCAACGTCGAGTCTAGAAGCGGACACGGCGGAGGAGGCACACAATCCAGACAGGAGCTGGGCTAGGAGTAACCCGAACCCCATGAAGGGTGAAACCTCCACGGAGATTCCAGGTAAGACTTGAGAGGTTGAGAGCTGGAGTAGGTGGTTTGCGAGGCATGGTAGAACAATAGACTGGGCTTGACAAAAGAATGGGGAATGATCAAGTTTTTGTTTTCCCGGTTACTTCCCTTTTCTCGTAGATACAACATGGGATTATGCCCTCTAGTGCATCCATTGAGGACTAGATACGGTCAGCCAAAGATACTCTGCGAGTGCCGCTGAGAGATGCAAATTAAGCCATCAGGTATTAAGACACCCGGGACAACAAAAAAGCGAACCACAATCCGGATGAGGGGGTAAGAACCAAAGGTGCAAATGCACACTCCTTCTGATTAAAAACGCTTAGCCAATAAGATGCTAGGTAAAAGACAGAATAATAGGCCGATGTTAGGCTCATGGTGTGTTATGTCATCCGCAGTCAGATACATTGAAACCCAAGAGAACCGACCAGTCGTGAAGTAGGCGATCCTGACTACAACAGAAGGACCCAGTAGTACAACTGATACGACATCCTGATAGCTTTGGAAAAAGTACCAGATAGGTTAGTACGTTAGAGTTAGGCGTATCTAGTTAACATTACATATTTGTCTAAAAAATAGTTGGGCAACAAAGGGCCTACGACTCATACTTTGTTTCCATACAGGCGTGGCTCCCATTGATTACCCAGATGTTGGCAAGGAGACACTGCCCATCATATGCTTCTGGAGGTGTGGTCTCAATAAAAACAGGCCAAAGACTAAGCAAAAAAATGGGGCGATCATCTTAAAGGTAAAGAGAAAGGGTGGTGCCCATAGATTTTTCCCTGCATGACTAAACCACAACGTTCCCTATAATATCATGGAAAAAATAATGCACCTAGAATTGGCTAGTCCACAAATCAACAATGAATGACCGGTCCATGTAAATCTTGTACCAATTCCCAAGTAAAATGGTTTCTAAACAGATGACAAGAAGGAGCTAATTAAGTGAATGATTCCCTTCTGCTGTAACATTAAGTACAGCTGGTTGTATGTAATAATAATTAAAATGGGATGTTTTCGAACACTAATATTCGAATATCCTACACCCCCTTCCCACAGATAACCATTCGGAGATTGGACCCGAAGAAAGGATGAAAGGGAGGCCATTTGAAATTAAGCCCCTAACGAATCCGATAGAAGACAAACACAATAAGTATGTTTCTAAATGAATGTGGTACATAAACCCTGAAGAAGTTCCTAACTACAAGTGTGACAGTGTGAAGGAATGAAACATGTCGGGTATGGTATGAATGTAGTATGAGAGAAGGAATGAGTGATATGAGCACAGATAGTTACAAACTGTATGGACTGAGGTGTGCTTCTCTAATGAGACGAGGTAGCAAACAACAGATCTTAATTGAAAAATTATATTTGTGAAATGTTAAATAATATTGAGTACTACAGATCATTGAAGATGTACAGTAGAATTGAGTACTATTGTGAGATCTCTGTTTTTTAGAATTGTATAAAAAGAGTCTATACTATTGTAAATGAAATACATTTTAATGAAATACTTTATATAAAAAATAAAAATATAAATAACTATTTTTTATACTAATTTGTAGCATATATGATAATTTAATGAGTGTCAGTCACATCCAACAAAAGGGAAAACCCAAATGGTCTTGGGGAAGCAAGTGACCCTGTGAACACATTTTATTGTAAACTCTGCCCCCACCACACAAAGTTACAACATTTCTTTGCTTTCCAGTGACACGCAAAAGTTTCCTTTTCAAGAGCAGAATAGTTTCTTTCCGCTCCTCTCAACATCCTTGAGGCATGAGTGATTACATGCTCCAAACCATCCTCACCAACTTGTGCCAAAATGGCACCAATGCTGCTATCACTGGCATCTACTGTGATGATACACCTTTTTTTGGTTCTGAATTGTGCAAGTGTCCTCACCAAATCAATTCTGCTTTTAATTTGGACAAACTCCTTCTCACACTCCTCATCCCACACAAACATTGCTCCTTTTTTAATAGGCTTCTCATCTTAACCACCTTATGGGCAAAGTTTTGAACACATTTCTGATCAAATTTGATAATTCCTAAAAATGACCTCAGTTCACCCGTGTCCTATGGAGAAGGCACCTTCTTTATTGCATCAATCATGTCACTTATGGGCCTCAAACCTTCAGCAGAGATTTTGTGCACCAAATACTCCACAACATCCTTCCTAAAGACAGAACTTCTCCACTCTTAGGGTAATACCTTGTTTTTTCAAAATGTCTAGCACGTTCTTCAGGGTTTCTTCATGCTCCTCTAGAGTCTCTCTACACACCAAGATATCATCTTGTAAACAATGTACTCTCCGCAGACCCTTCAATAGTATATCCATCATTTTTTGAAACACAGATGAAGCTTAAACCAGCCAAAACTTCATCCGGTGGAACCAAAATACACCTTCATGAGTAATGAAGGCAGTTAACTTCTTTGACTGTTTATCTAACTGTATTTGGTGACAGGCCGATGCCATGACTAGCTTTGAGAAATATTTTGCCATCCCCACCATTGTCAGCATCTCTGTCATATTAGGCAATGTATGTCCCTCCACACTCTCGTAAATCTACGCAGAGCATCATCTCACCATTTTACTTCTTTACCACCCCCAAGGGAGACACCCATTCTACATTTCCTGCTTTCTCTATCACACCAGATACCCTTTGTTTTTCAAGTTCTGTTCCCACTCCTTCTCTCATTACCAAAGGTGCTGAGTGCAACTTTGCTGCAATTGGGATACCTCCCTCCTTAAGCACTATTGTGTGCCACATACATCTCACGCGTCCAATATTTTTCAAGAATACACTGGTATATAATTCAGCTAGACTCGCACTCTCTCCTACATGTAACACTTTTTCAACCTTATTTGGATCAAGTCTTATGCCTAATCCTTTCTGCTCCCTCCACCCCAGTAGTGCCTCACCACTTTTGTGATATAAATCTTGCCACATGCTTCTCTCCCCTTAAAATTCAATCTTGCGCCAAAGTATCCATTGACATTGATCTTTGCCAAATTATATCTACCAAGCTAGATATCGGGAGACACCCACCTCCCACCTCCCTCATGAACACTTACCGTGACATCAACAAAACCTTTGCTCCATAATCTGCCATCATTCCCACACACATTCCAACTTCTACAAGCAAACTCTGACATTCCTCATCACCAGCACACTTCACCATTGACCGAAATCACTTCTATTTGATCCACCTCTTCATCCCCTGAGGATTGCTGACCCTCCTCTGTCACAAACAATACTCTCCGCCCTTCCCAAGTGCAAAGTTCTTGCAGCAATTTGCATGATGTCCCCATCTTTTACATTTAGAACAAGTAACCATCCTTCCTGGACACGCTGGGGAAGTAGCACAAATATTTACACTGGCACATCTAAAACACAAATGTTTCCCTGTTTTCTGCTGCTTAAAGTTATCACCTTTGGAGTCAGGAGCGTCTTGGACACACTGAGCACTTACCTTCTCCTACTTCTTCCCTTTTCCTGCTTAACCACCCTCAGAACTTCAGTGGTGACACTTTACTCTCTTTCTGTGCCAATTTAGCCACACACTAATGCTCATCCCTTTTTCGATACTCTCATCCAAACATGGCTCGTTTTTGAGCCATGATTCCTTTCTTATTTTGTCATTACTACAGTGGATCATAAATTGATCCCTTATACATTTGTTTAATTTGTCACCAAATTTGCAGGACAGGACAGGGATAAATGGTGAAGAGCAGTCAGATACTCTTCTACTGATTCCCAAACTTCCTACACTCTAACTCCAAAATTGTATCCCTCCAGAATTGTGCTGGTCGTGGGATTAAAATGTATATCCAGCTTTTGCCAAGCAGCATCAAATTCATTTGAAACAGGTGCCTCATCTGACTGATCCAATTCCGGCAATGTTTCATATATGCTCTGTCTCTCATATCCTTGGAAATGCATTAAAAGGAAAACCTTGTGGGCTGTTGAAATAGTGTTGCCACAAGCAGCCCTCACATAGTGGAGGAACCCCTTTTTCCATTGGGCCCACTTTATTTACAGGTCCTAGACTAGGCATAAATGCAGGCGGGCTAGGTACACCTGGCATGGCCATTATGTGCTATGCTTCCAGGCAGAAGGCACAAATGTTTTATCTCTGGAAGGCTGGTCACCACTCTTCCTCTAAGTTGACCTCCTTACCCAGTTAGACAGGGAAATTCCGTTAGTACTGCTCGTACAGTCCCCTTTTTATCCTATCTTTCTTCTTTTATGGAGAAATATTCTGTAATTGTGTTTCTAACACACTCTCTGCAGCACATCCACTCTACACAACTGCGGGGCCGTAGCGATGTGACGGTTGCCCCGGCGACCAATGTAAACAAAGATTAGCGACGCTTGTTGTACATGCCGTTAGGTCCTCTTTTCCTCCTTGAGGGTTAAGTGCTGCATGGTTGCTTGGCAACACAGATGCAGGTAGACGGGGCTACTGCTCGCTTGTGATGGTGCTTGAGCGGCCTCATAGCAACGCAGAGCAGCGTGCATGGCAAGCACCCAAAACAGTGCCACCTCCTTCTGTTGGAAATGATTCTGTCCTCCATATAGCACAGTCGGCCTCTTCACTACCACGCTATCGCTGATTATCCATTGCTGACCTCATCACCTTGACGGCATTGATCGGTGCAGTATGATGTCCGGTGCACTTTCTCCATCAGCACACTCCCCTACTGGCATATAATACGAAGCTACAGAGCAAATTAGGGTGCAAATCTCTCATGCTCCAATGCACATGTCGTAGCAACTTGGCAAACAGGCCAGGTGAGCCAGAGGCTTCAGAGGAGGCAGTGTCTGGTGGGGGTCACTGGCACAGGGGTCCAGACGCTTGTCACCAGTGAAATGATGCGCATCCACACATTGGTAAGAGATTTGCTTGCATATTTATTGGTGAAAACATTTCTCTCAGCAACCCCCAGCTCTGGACAGCTTTGATCCAACTCCCAACTGAACTAGATGCCTGAAAAAACACTCCACCATGGGATTCCAGAGCCGAAGGTTCCATGGCCTGAGAATGCTCAACATAACATAGTGAATGCACCATACAACAGTACTGCCCTTAAATGGGTTCAATCTTTTTTTGGAGAAAACACTCAACAAGTACATTTAGGGGTGGGGAAATGGCTCTCTGTCGCTGCTCTAAGAGGTGTTTGCCTACCTAAAACCAAAACTAAGGGTTTGTCAATGGCAGAATGTGCAAAGCAAAATTGTCCCCCATCCAAAGTACTATTCCGGCCCTCACATTCTAACAAAATTAACTATAAGTTTAAAAGGGTAATGTCTTTAGCCTTGAGTGGTTTATACATGTTTAAAAAGGAGAAATGCACAACCCCGGCACAAAGGTTCCTGAAGGATAGAGTTCCTGTTCCAGAGGGTGGTTCCCTTCTCCTGTATTTCTCTTACTCTGTTGTATATTATAAGATATCAGTTCCTTGAGTGTCTCCATATCAACAACACAACTGGTACACAAAACAACTTAAATCCTTGTCTTTATCTTGTTAGGATCCCTGGTGTACTCTCCTGCCAGGTTGTCATTCCTCTTCTCTTGACCAGCATAGCCTTTTGCTAGTCCTGATATATCTTTCTCAGGACCTCTTTAGGTGATGTGTTTCTTATGCACTATTAAGCTTGTCCTTGCCTGGTGTGCTTCCTAACCAGGGGTTTCTTATATGAACACCCTTGCAGCTACCTGGTATACTCTCCTGCCAGGACGTTCCTATATGCACACACTTGCAACTTCCTGGTATATTCTCCTGCCAGGGCTTCCTTAAATGAACACACTTGCACCTGCTTGGTATACTCTCCTGTCACATCTTTCTTATATACAAACATTTCCAACTACCTTGTATGCTCTCCTGCCAGGACTTTCTTATATGCACACACTTGCAACTGCCTGGTATGCTCTCCTGCCAGGACTTTCTTATATGTGTATTTTGCAGCTTTAATTTGCCTGGTGTACTCTCCTGCCGTGGCTTTTCTCGTGTGGGCTCTGCACACACTTCTAACATTGATAGTCTTGTATGTTTGCTTATATATGTATTTTCCTTATAGCTTTAATTTGTCTGCTATACTATCGTGCCAGGGCTTTTCCCATGTGAGCTCTGCACACACTTACAAACTTGACATTATCTTGTGTTTGCTTTATCTGATGTTGTATTTGCCTGCTATACTATCTTGCCAGGGCTTTTCTTATATGTGTATTGCATACACTCACGAAATTGAAAGTCTCTTACTTTTCTTCCATTTTCCCTTTATAAGAAATGCTCACTTGTTATTTCTCCTTCATATACTTAATTTGCTTCACTAACAGTTATTCGGGTTTGTCATGGCTGCCAATACGCCCGGGTTTCCCTGTTTCCTTTGGGTGGACCCACCGGCTCTTGGTGGCCTACTCTGTTTCTCCCGTGGCAAGCCAGTGGTGGTCGCTCAGTGTTTCCTTCCATCTTGCCACCTCTGTTCCTCAGCTTCTCTGCCTCTCATGTTTCCCATTGGCCTCTTCTGCTTCATTTTGTGCTTACGTAAGGCAAACATTACCTCTTAACTCTTGCAAATACCCATGGGCCCTGCATCGGCTTCTTGCGTTCCCACGGTGTGTTCTCTCTCGTGGTTAGCTGTGCTTTTCCTGATCCTCGAGATGCTTGGCTCGATGGAACTCTCCGCAGCTCCACTGTCTCTCGGTACGTACTGAGAGAAGCAGCTTTTTGTCGCCAGTGGCACACCTCCGTCAGCTGCTTCTGCTGTTTGCATTTCCAGGCCACAGGTATGCGCTCTAAACAACTAGAGTGCAGCTGTGCTCTTGGCCTTCTTTGCTCTGCATTACCCAGCTCATCTCCCTCATCCCAGTCTTCTTGTAGTTATGGGAATGGAAGTCTATTCCTGATGATTTGCATGTAAAGTCTGGGCAAGGGTTCTTAGTGATCTTTAAGGGCAAGTCGGTTCTGGGTGACTTGTAGGTAGAGTCTGAGAAGGTGTTTTCATGCGTCTTAAAAGGCAAGTCAGATTTTGACGGCTTGCATACAGTTCTTGTTAGAAGGCCTTCAGTACCCTTCCTAGGTGGTTGACGAGTAGTTTAACAATATGGCCCTCATTACGACCCTGGCGGAGTGGGTTTACGCCAGCGGTATTCGCGGCGGACCCTTCCGCCCTACTACGAGTTCCCGTAGCGCCATGGAGCCGTTTTCCGCCTGGTTTTTCCGGGCGGAGAAATCCATGGCGCTACGGGACCTTGTTGTTAATTACGCCACCGTATTTTACGGTGGCGTAATTAACGCCTTCCCCACTCCCATTATACCCTATGGGGCAAAAATGGGAATGGGGAAGGGTAAAATGGGGATTGGGGATTTACCGCCCCGCCAAGGTCGGAATGGGGTGGTAAATCCGCCAACCCCCATGGCGGTATTGGCAGCTTTCCGCCGTGCTCCATCGTGCATATTGCACCACGATCTCCGCCAGGGTCGTAATGAGGGCCTATGTCATTAAGCCATTGGGCATGGATGGGGTATCCTCAAAACAAGAAGGGGAATACCATGGGTTGTCCAGTGGTGCCCTGATACTCTCCTGGAGGCTGTCTCCCCCATTAAATCCTCCCTCAAATAGCCACCCTCAGGGTCAGGATCAGGTAGCGGCTGACACATGGAGAGAGGTCACTGCCCAGAAAGAAGTGATGACACTGTTGGATTCATCACATCACATACGCCCATTGATGGATATTTTATATCTATCAGGAGATTTCAAACTATGCTTATGACATGCAGCTCTTAGTGGACCTCAAAGAAGGAGATTATAATGTATCATGGCAAGATTAGAGACTGCTTTCACTCAGTCAAGGGTTGGATGTACTAAAACCATCTAAAAATAAATCCAGATAAAACTGAAATCCTTATAGTAAATGAAAAACCTACCACCGGGACAACATCGTGGTGGGCAAGTATTTTCGGACAATGCCCAAACCCAAAATCAGAGGTCAAGAACATAGGTATCATTTTGGATAATAATTTAACCCTTAACAATGAAGCGGCTATTTTTACAAAAACCTGCTTTTTTATGATTGTTATGCCTTTCCAAAAAGTGCATGAACATTATCTTTCTCCCCAGCACAATAAGTGAAAAAACATTGTTCACTTGAAAGACAATGATTCACACACACACCCTCAGCTAGAATATAAAATGGTTCTTTACGGCCATTTATTACATTAATGAATACAACAAAATACATACATAAAAAGGTTAACAATACATCACTGTTAAAGCGCCAGCCATGAGACTTCTCCTCATCTCTGCCAAAAATGGAACTGGGAAACTCCAAACCAGGCGAAACAGAGAGATTTGTGCTTAACGGGCAATAGAAAGCAAAACGTCTATCCTTTCCATGAAGCTTCTTCTGAATCTCCTAATCTGTTGCTCTCCAATTTAAACCTCCCAGATCTTCAGGATAGTAATTTTCCAGAATGTTCACCTGTTGCAAGCCTCCACAGGCATTCGGCCGCAATGTCACAAGGAAAACTTCAAGGGGTATACACTTCTCTTTCTCATGGAGCGTGAAAGACAACTTTTGGCTCCTGCAACATTATCAGGCAAAACAGTCCTTGAAACACTGCAGATTAACAGAGGCGAAAAAACACATGTTTTTTTTTTCCAACATTATTTTTATTGTTTTAAACATAACAAGTCATGCAGAAGCTGTGATTATTACATGTATTACCAACTTGTTAGAACATTTAATGGAAGGAACAGCTCTTTGCGTAATTAAGTCTTAGCCAGTCCTGCGTTCTCTTCAATAACAAAAATTTTAACTACAACAGAAAGGGGGGGGGACAAGGGACAAGGAGCTGTGTGCACATTAGGAACAGATGACTGTCTGTTTCGACAAGGAGACAATTTCAAGAAGGGTTCGAGGTGACGCTTCGCTGGATTTCGGCAGGGTGCTTTAGCGCAGGACCTTCCGGGTCAGGGTAAATAGACTGATGGTTAGTGACAGTTCAGAGGCGTGGAGGAGCTCAGTTGCATATCCGGCTTGGGTCTGTACGTTCTTTTCAGTCTTGGGTTCCCATCCAGCGTAAGTTAGGTGGTTGCCTCGCCACCCCGGGGAATTGCTGCACATAGTCCAGAAAGGGCGCCCATATGCGTTCGAATTTGGGTTTATTGCCTGATCTGATGGCTGTGACTTTCTCAGCTGTGACAATTTCCCAGCATTTGGACCACCACATCTGTGTAGACGGGCCCTCTGGGTTTTTCCAGAGTCTGGCAATGGTAATTTTGGCCGCCATCAGGAGATGGGAGCATAGGTTCACCAGGCTGCCGGTTAGGGGGAGTTGGCCTTCTCCTGTCCCCCTCAGTAGCACGATCCCTGGGTCCCAGGGGATGTTGAGTCCGGTGATTGTTTTAATTTGTTCCAGGATGTTTTTCCAAAATAGGGTGGCTTTAGGGCATGACCAGAAGAGGTGGAATAGAGTTCTGCGGTCCGGGCACCCCCTCCAGCACTGCGCAGGGATAGCCGGGTTACACTTGTTAAGGATTGCCGGAGTTCTTTACCATCTGTAGCAGACTTTAAACACACTTTCTTTGTTCGTCACACATTTTGAGCTTTTCAGTGCACGGGACCAGATGTGGTGCCATTCCTCTGGTTCAATTGGTCTCCCGATGTCCTCTTCCCATTTCACCATGCACGGTTCTTTTTTTGTGGGGTCTGTTCTATCTAGTATTTTGTACAATGCGGAAATTTTCCCTTTTGGGGATTTGTTGAGAGGGTGAGTTCCAATGGTGTTAGCTCTCTGCTGCCTTGTTTCCTGACCTGGGGATTCGATAGCCAGTGCCTCAGCTGGGTATAGCGGAACCTTTCTGTTTCCTGGATCTTGAACTTTGATTTAGTGGCTCAAATAATGCAAACAGTATTCAGAGCTCAAATTAAAATGCATCCTTCACTGCGTCTTGAGGAAAATGCACCCAGCATGCTTTTCAGAGAGACTCCATGTTTTAGTTAAAGATATTACATTTCTAAAAGCATTACATTCCACCCTTGGACATTTGACTCCCATAACTCAGTGGCACTAAAGTTTACTTCTAAAACCGACTAAGCATTATAACGAAACTAGAAATGCATTGAAAACAAGAACAAGAAAGAATCAAAATCATACAAATTATAAAAATGCAAGCAAAAGCATAACAACAGGTTTCTCCAATATTTGGAATCCAGAAAAACAACCAATCCCACCAATTCCCAGTATGGAAAGATGTTACTTGCTTTGCCAAATACTACAGACTGTGAATGGTCACTCTAATTAAAACAACACATTCCTTCAAATGCGTTACACCCTAAATTATGTTTCATTAACAAATAATCAATAGCAGCTCTATTCTGCAAACCTGCTTTTCTCATAGCTTTGCTATCTAGAAGCATTTCTTCTAAGGCTTGATAGATATTGTGTAACCCCTTCACTACTAAACATGCCAACTTAATCAAAGATCGATAGCCCCCAACAGCTAATCCCCAAACTCCCACCAGTGAATGTGCAAGAGCTAGGACTTCAGATTCTGACAACAGTTTCAGATTTGATTCACAGTCTGGGGTTAGCCCTATAGGTTCGCAAACTGATCTTTTAACTCTAGGTATTGCTGGTTGCAAAGGAAATAACGTATGAGCAAGTTTTGATACTGCACATGGTCCTCCAGCGATGCTAGTTGGAATGTAGGTGAAAGTTTTATTTCCGCATGACAATTCAATCCTACTGGAAGTTGTACGTGGTTCAAATAACTATCAGCTACAACTGTATGATTACACATCATGGTATTATCAACGTTGGTGCATGTGCTTGGAACACTTGAACACTATTGCTCTTCAAACACAGTCTGGTTCATTTCTTTGGTCATATCAATTTGTTGACATTTGCCAACCTCTTCTGGCTGACAAGTTATGGCAAAGCAAACATCACCTTGAGTAATATTGTACTTAAATACTTTAGTTAAAATCTTCAATTTTTGGTGAAAAATGTAAAGTACTCATAAACAGAAAATGATTGTCGTACATCGTTGTTCGCCACTAACGAGTCGTTATGAATGTTTCCAAAAATGTGTCTCAAAGTTGAAGCAGGTGTTGGCACCGCTACGAGACATGCTGTCAGTAGGTCCATAGCATTATGCACATCAGTTAAACAAAATTAAGTGATATTTAGAACTTCCTGTGCAACGTAAATCCATAGGTTTTCCGTTTGGGCAGTTTGTGCTTGGTTTATCCTCAGTGCTTTGTAAATGTGTTTCTTCGTGCCTGCTGGGGCATGTATGTCAATGTCGGCATCAAGCGACCTACGAACATCATTCTCAAACCTCGTCAGATTCAGATTGGTTGTCTGTGCACATATGACATTTTGATTCTGCAGTGTGTCGTTTGACTATTCCAAATGGAGTCCATTTAAACTTACAAGTACACCAGCCAGGCACATGCTCTGTAAAGAAAACCTAGAAAAAACATATCAGTGTTGATAATCATTCTCTTAAATAACATTTGTCATCAGGTACATAGTCCCATTTCTCCCTGCCAGGTTTCATGACTGGTTTACCCTGTTTGCACGCTTTTCCTGACTGCATGGTGAGTGATGTCATGAATGGAATGTTCTGTGTGTGACTTGAATGCTTGGGTTTCAGTGAATGTTCCACGCAGGCAGTTGGTAGCCATGTAGCCTGGGTGGTGGGAGCCAGTGAGCTCCCCTCTGATACTTCCTACCTCCCTCATGTACCTTAAGTCATCTGATGAGCTATGTATCCTGAATATAGTATCCTGTTTAATCTACCTGCGGCCTGAGCATCTTTCTTAAGATGTAATCTTAACACCAGGCTCCATCACTAGAACAACTTGGACTCTGCCTGACGCTATGACATCTGTAGGTAAAGGTGGGCCACTTAGTTTTTCTACGCACACCTTTGCACCCGGTACCATGCAGTCTGATGAACCAAAATCACGGTCGCCACGAGTAATTAACACTGTAGGGTGCTCTCCATTTCTGATCATGGACACTTTTACTGGTGTGACAATCAATTGAGATATTCTATCTCCTACATGGATAGGCATAATCTGATCTCCACTGTTCATTAAAATGACTTTGATTTCTCCTTGATAGTCAACATCTATCACTCCTCCCAGTACTTGGATGCCCTTCAATGCTAATCCAGATCTAGGGACAATCAATCTGATGTGTTCTGAAGGAAGTTGTACTCCAATCCCAATCTCAATGACTATTATACCTCTGGGTTCTAATCTGATTTCTTTATAAACATGCAAGTCTACTCCTGCAGATTCTGGAGTTGTGTGGTATGGGGCTAAGAAACCTTGTGTGATTTCCCAATAAACTAGAGTTTCTGTAGATGAATTAGGTTGCATCTGCACAGTTGGTGTGAACAGGTGCGTCAAAGGTGTTTCATTTTCTGCCACTGGTTGATTGTTTAGAACTTTCACGGCATCAGACACACGATCATGCCAGCCTACCAAACTGCCATTACCTGTTTTGCGCAATTGTTCTTTCAACAAACCATTCATCCTCTCATTCAAAGCCACCCCTTGTGGATGATACGGTACATGGTAAAGCCACTCTATATTATTCTCTTCATAGTAATGCTGTATCAACTTGCCTTTGAAATGTGTGCCATTGTCACTCCGAACTTGCAAGGGCACACCATAATGCAATATGATTTGATCTAACAGCTTAATGGTGTTCATTTGTGTGTCCCTCTTGTATGGCAACGCCATCAAATATCCTGAAAGGGTATCCACAATGGTACATGCATATTGGCAGCTTTTACTGATTGGCATAGGACTGATATAATGGATCTGCCAGAGTTGACCCGTTGACGTCCCTCTCCGTTCTATTTATCTCTATTCTACTTTCTGGATCTCCTTGAGATCTTATCTTCTTTCTTCTGGTTAACAAAGCTACTGTAAATACAGATTTCCTCTGTGTTTTCTATTTTATCTGCTTGTTATTGTACCGTCCTGTTCTCATGTACATCATTTTGGTGTAAAGCGCTATATAAAATTTAAATAAATACAAATACAATTGATTTTGCACACTGCGCTCATCTTTGCCCTGAACTAGAATATCCTCAATGTTATATGAGATTTGTATGTCAGGCTTACATGGTATCTTGTCTAAATGTTCTGCTACCAGCAGGTACAGAAAGTTGGACTATGCAAGTACCCCATAGGCATTGTGAAGGTTTACTGACGACCACCACAAGACAATGATAACTGTTCCTGGCACTCTTCAGCAATTGGTACAAAGAAAAAGGCATTTGCCAAATCTAGTACAGCGTACCAGGTTCCCTCAAACTTGTGTATGTTCTCAATCAAGGTAACAGTATCTGGCACTGCTGGAACTAAAGGGGGAGCGTATTTGTTTTAACTTTCTGTAGTCCACAGTCATCCTCCAGCTTCCACCCACGCTTTTCACAGGCCAGGTGGGATTGTTCCAAGCAGTAGAGACTGACCTTAATACTCCTGCCTCTGCATATTCTTTAATAATATCTGAAATGTCCTTATGTTGCCCGGGAATGCGGTATTGCTTCATTGATAAACGCTTTGTGGCCAATGGCACATGCACCAGCAGGATCTTCAATTTGCCTACAATAACTGGTGTACAAGTAAATGCATTCACTCTAAACTGATAATTTTTACCTCCAAGTCCTAAAGACAGCCCTTCCAAAATGTCAAATCGAATGATGTATTCAGGTATCTATGCAATCAATACTTGATATTTCTGCTTTGCCAAATTGCCTATCTTCTTTTCCACTCCTGTCTGTACTGTAGGTATCTCTTTTCCACAAAGCCCAGCAATGATAAAGTGGCAACCTTTAAATCTTGAAGGATTTCCTTGAATCAATGCGGCCTCTGCACCAGTATCTATCAAATCTCGGACCTCTTGGGTGTTCCCTGACTTCCAAAATATCTTAAGATTAACATGAGGTCATCTGTCAACTTGTATGCGAGCTGACACAGCAAGCGGACACTACCAAGACTTGGCCATAATCCTATTCAAATTTAGAATGAGTGTGCCCAGACTTGGCCTCCAACATTGCACTCACTTAACTCAGGATATGTTGGCTGAAACTGGGACGGCACTGAAGGTGAAGGGTCCCTTTTCTGCTTGGACACCAACTGTCTATTGACTTGTTTATAGCGCTCTTTATGATATGATATGATATGATATGATATGGTATTTGTAACGCGCCTATACACAAGTGTTTCAAGGCGCGACGAGGCAGGGAGGGAGGGAAACAAGGGGAAGACAGACAAACGATCCTACTAGGCCAGGTGTCATTCAGATCGTGCAAGTGCAGAGGTAAGGGGAAAAGGAGAAAGTGCAGGGGGAGGAGGTGGGGGGGGAAAGTGCAGTACAAGGTAAGTAGCGTAATAAAATAATAAATAATAAATAATAAATAAAAGGGCCAGCTGGTGGCAAGTGCGAGGTAAGTGCAGAGCAAGTGCTGGGAAGGGGGCTGTAGGGATGCAGTGACAGTCCCACAGTGCAGGAGGAGCCAGGGAGGCAGTGCAAGTGGAGAGTGGCTGGGCCCTGGACCAAGGTCACAGAGTGGCCCAGATGCAGGTTTAGTGCAGACTTCAGTGGGGAGTTTAGCAGGTTTAGCAAGGGAGAGGGAGAGAGAAGGCAGAAGCGAAGAGGAAGGTTTTGAGGTGCTTCCGGAACCGGAGATGGTTCTCCTCAAGTTTCAGGGAGGCAGGAAGGCTGTTCCAGAGGGAGGCCCCTGCTGCGGAGAGAGATCTACCCCCAGCTCGTTGCTTCGAGAAGCGGCTGACCATGAGGGAGTTGGAGACGGATGAGCGAAGGGCTCGTGAAGGCAGATATTTAGGAAGAGAGAGTTGAAGGTATTTAGGCCCCAGGCCCCAGAAGGCCTTGTGGACAATGCAGAGGGTTTTGAACTTAATCCTCGCAGCCACTGGGAGCCAGTGAAGAGATTTCAGTCCTGGAGAGATACGGTCCCTGGGCTTGAGGCCAAGGACAAGTCTCGCAGTTCTGTTCTGGATAAGTTGCAGAGGGCGGAGAGTGGAGGCAGGCAGATTAAGATAGAGGCTGTTACAGTAGTCCAGCCTTGAGAGGACCAGGGCTCTGGAGACAGTGAGCTTCTGGGGGAAGGAGAGGAAGGGAAGAATACCTCTGAGGAGGTGCAGCTGGTAGTGTGACTTCTTAGAGACGTCAGATATATGAGGAGAGAAGGAGAGTGTGGAGTCGAAGATGACCCCGAGGTTTTTAGCTTTGCAGGTAGGGGCAGGAAGGGGGCCAAGGGAGGCCGGCCAGAGAGCTGCAGGAAAGGAGGGAGTGGGTGTGCCGATGAGTAGAATCTCAGTCTTACTGGCGTTAAGGCAGAGGTCATTGGCGGCACACCATTCCTGGATAGCAGACAGACAGTCGGAGATGAGGGAAGGAGAGGAGGAGGCCGAGGGTAGCCTGAAAATGAGCTGGGTATCGTCCGCATAGCACTGAAAGTGGGGGCAGAGAGCGGCGATGCGGTGGGCAAGGAGTGCCAGATACTGGTTGAAAAGCCAGGGAGAGAGGTTGGATCCCTGGGGGACACCACAGGTGGAGTAAAAGATGTCAGAGAGGAAGGAGCCCATTTGGACCTGGGAGGGTCGACCGGAAAGGAAAGAGGTCAGCCATGCCAGAGCCTGACCAGTGATACCCAGGTTATCACGGAGACGGTTGAGCAGGATGGCATGGTTGACAGTGTCAAAGGCAGAGGAGAGATCGAGCAGAATGAGAACACAGGGAGTGTTGGAATCGAGGTTCAGGAGCAGGTCCTCACGGATGTTCAGGAGAGCAGTTTCCGTGCTTCTGGCCGCTCTGAAGCCGGATTGATGGTCATGAAGATTACCAACATATTCAGCATGGAGGTTAAGCTGGGAGATGGCCAGTTTCTCCAGGAGCTTGCCCAGGAAGGGAGTAATGGAGATTGGGCGATAGTTGGCCGGGCAGGAGGGGTCGGAAGAGGGTTTCTTGAGGAGGGGGTGCACAAGGGAGTGCTTGAGGGGGGATGGGAAGACTCCAGAGGCGAAAGAGTGGTTGCAAAAGTCAGCTAGGGCAGGAGCCAGGGAGTCGATGTGGTCCTTGATGGTTTTGGAGGAACAGGGGTGAACCTGTTTAGACGAGGCTTTCATAGATCGGACTTGTCTGGAAACCTCATCAGCAGAAAAAGGTGGAAAAGCAGAGAAGGAGGGTTGAGGGGTGGCTGCAAGAGAGCAAGAGGAAGAGCCGGGAAGAGAGGGAGGGAGGAGAGAGGAGGAGAGCGAGGACAGGATGTCCTGAGTTTTTGAGATGAAGTGCGAGGCCAGTGCGGTGCAGAGGGCCTGGGAGGGGACAGGAGAGGTAGAGACTGCAGCAGGGTTGGCCAGCTCCTTGCAGATTTCCCAACAAGCCCTCTCTTTTTGTATAACTCATACATCTCCCTGGTTTCAATGCATCAATTTCTTCCTGCGCCACAGCATCTTTCAACAATACCAAAAACATGTCCTTTTTTGGCACCCGGGAATCTCTTTTATCTTGTCTCCAGCCTTCTGTTCTCCTCTCACAGCAACTTCTCTCTCTCTCTCTCTCTCGCTCTCTCTCTCTCTCGCTTTCTCTCTTTCTCAAGGTCTGTCCTAACCTTTGTCTCATTCACTCAGATCGACAATTGCTGTATAGCATCCACTACTTCATCACTTGGCTTACCAGTCATGCCCAACAGCAAAGACATAGTGACAATCTTATATGTGGGTGGGGCCGTTCGGATAACCATATTTCTAGTTGACACTGACACCACACCAATATGTACCAGTTCATCTACATGAACTGCGTCCTTCATAGCACGTTCTCTGATTTTTTTAACTGCCCCCTTTTAAGTATACCAAATTTTCTCTGCATTGGGCCAATCTGTGGTAATAGTATATTTGCAGTTACACCTGTAAGGAAGGCATGGTAACAATAGTAAGGTAGACACAAGTGACCACAGTTCAAGGGTGTTTATTGAACTTTCACAAAGGTGTGATAAACGCCTATCTAAACCTGAATCTACAGATGGGAGCAAGCTACGACCATCAAATAATTATAACGCAGTACTAGTGGAGTCAAATAAAAGGGCATATACTAAAAACACCTATTGCCAATCCTTACCACTAATTTACAAATAATGTGGATAATGTTCATGAAAAATAAAGAAGTGTTCACAAAATGATATGTCAGGATGCTTGGGCTGTTGAACTCCCTTCCCCACGTTTTCAGCAGGGGCAATACGGGTCACCCGAGCAAAGCACACACTGTGGCTTCTGCGGCACGAGAATAAAGTTTCAGTTTTACAGTTCAGGACCTTCTGTGTCGAAGCCTTGTTACTTCCTGCAAGTCTCTTGACTCAGAGGGCCTGGTATACAAACAACAACTCACAAATGTTCTTTTCCTCTTACAAATATTCAATTTGGGTGTTCACCCTGCCCTTCCCCTCAGCCGGGCTTAGATCCCTTTCAAAACAATGTTCAGAGAATTTGTACTCTGGTTACTCGCGGTTTACCCCGGATCCCCCTCAGCTGGGCTCACATCCCCTTTCTTTCAATCAATTAGTCTCTCTCAGCCGGGCTCGGACATAATGTGATGTACATTAAACTATCGAAGACTTTTAAATGTGCGCAGGATTTAGCTTGACCCGTTGCATGACCAATTCGATCTCAATATTTCTTTTTCTCACACTCAGCATCAGTTGGATACCTAACAGAGACTTTCGAATGACCACCCATGTGGCTCCGGGCCACTCTGTCTGCGGTATCTTTTCTTGGCCTCCCAAAGTTCAAATATAAAGTTCAACTACTCCTTTGGTTTCCAAATATATTCGTGTCGCTCATCACAAATGCCTCATACACTGTTCTCTTTATACAATTTTGCTGTTTGCAAGCTTGGTTCAAAACACAAGCTGGTTTGGTATCAGTCTTCCCGACTCACCGTTTGTGCCGTCTTTACTGATGCTGCCTTGTTGTAGTAGCCAAGGACAGTATCACAGCGGCAATATTGACGCGGGAGAGCCCCGGGTACCTCCGACACACTGTGCAGGTTTGCTCAGCCTTAGTTCTTTTTCTTCCATTTCTTACTTTCCAAGGCTCACAAAAGTAACAGCCTTTAAAGGTCAAGGGCGCTTCCCTCCTTGCAACCCTCTCTGGTCTCACCAGTGTTCTCCTTGTATTAAACTGCCATCCTGAAACTGCTGTTTCCTCATGTGCTTTGCCTCGCTCAGAGTATGCTTTCGTGCTCCGCCTCTCATCCATGTGGGGAAGTGTGAAGGAAGGCAGGGGGTGTAGTAATCTGTAACTGCCTGACCTTGCCTGACCATTGCGTTGGGACATGTCAGGTATACAGCTCTGTTGTTAGTCCATTGTCGCTCACAGTGAACTCTCTGTGAGAAAGTGTTCATGTTGGGAAAGGGGTAGGGTTGAGTTCCTAGGTATTCTACCTGGTAGGATGTGGAAAAGGTGTTACAGGGAAGGGAATACTGCATCTCACCCTCAGGTGTCTCACTTCCCTCCCGGAAGACCCCTCATCCAGGTGATCCTCCCGCACTGGTACAACCCCAGAAACTGGATCCAAAAGTGATGGCCGTGTCCTGGCTACCTGGATGACAGATCCTGGGAACTAGCGGGTGGGACACCTTCCAATTTCTCACACTCCCCTGAGCTGCTGGGTGCAAAAAGACACCTGCAAATCCTGCCCATTTGAATCGGGTGGGGGCCCAGATCGCAATACCTCCTGTATATTGGTGTCAGTGGACAGAGGCAGAAAGTGTGGGGAGTCAATAGAATCTACTAACAAACCACCAGCAGCACCATCATACATGCACACCATCCAGGTGAGTAAACGTCCCCTGACTTCTGCCTCAGTCGAGTAATAATCATACCCACTTCTTGCTGTGTGTGATCTTCCAGTGTGGTCAATCCACAGCACCCACCCCCTGGATTGCGTGGGTGTGGACCAGCTCTACATTTTGTCACTGGGTTAGCAGTCACAGACTTTCCATCCTGTTTCAGTGTAGATTCTGTCTTCGCTTCAGGGCCTGAATCTGAATCACTGGAACACCATACGTCACCATCCCATACACTTGGATTCCAATCTGCGCCAGCAGTGACCATCACAGCTGACACTTTATGTTTGTCAACACGGCCCATACTCTTCCTATGCTTATATTTGGCAACCATGAGAGCAGCCCTCTAAACCACTTCTTGATTCCTAGAGGCCTTGTCATGCCAGAGTTTTAACTGCAATTGCTGCATCAAAGAAATGTGTTTCTCTGCTGCTAACTCTTTCTCCAAACGTAAAACATCTGCTTCTAATTCTACATTCCTCTGATGCAGTCTCCTGTAAGCATGCATGAGGACCCACCCCTGCCTCCTCAGGGCTGTAAATTCATTCCCCTTTTGCACTGAAACCTGATGTAAACAAGAAACAATGTCAGAGGGCTCTGCGCTGTTTAAAGATTCATCCCACGGCTCATTTAAACCAGAAGCACAAGCCCATTCCTTAGCCAATAAATCATATGGAACCTTAGTCCAACCAGGAATACAAATATCACAAGAATTCCCGCTAGCGGAAGAACCCTTATGTTGCTTCTTAAACAAGGAATGCATAATTATAGCAATTTAAAACGATCTATGTACAATGAACAATGCAACACAGTCCACATGAAGTCACAGTTTGTGACTCCAAATGTTTTGCTTTTCCATGACTTGTCAGCCAGAAGAGGTTGGCAAATTTCAACAATTGGACATGAATAAAGAAACGAACCGGACTGTGTTTGAAGAGCAATTGTGTTCGCGTACTCCAAGCACATGCACCAACGTTGATAATAGCATGATTTGTAATCATACAGTTGTAGCTGCTAGTCATTTGAACCACATACAATTTCCAATAGGATGGCTTTTTTTGTGTGGAAATACAACTTTCACTTACATTCCAGCTAACATCGCTGAAGGACCATGTGCAGTATCACAACTTGCCCTTATGTTATTTCCTTCTAGCCAGCACTACCTTGAGTTAAATGATCAGTTTTTGAACCTATAGGGCTAACCCCATACTGTGATTCAAATGTGTATTTGTTTTCTGAATCTTAAGTCCTTGCTCTTGTATATTCATTGGTGGGAGTTTTGGGATTAGCTTCTGGAGGCTAAAAAGCTTTGATTAAATTAGCATGTTTAGTAGTGAAATACTAAATTTCGATAGGTAGATAGGTAGATTAAATCATACCTCTCAAGCCTTAGAAGAATTGCTTCTAGATAACAAAGCTATGAGAAAAGCAGTTGTGCAGAATAGAGATGCTATTGATTATTTGTTATTGAAACATAATTTAGGGTGCAATGCATTGGAAAGAATCTGTGTTTTAATTTGAGGGACCATTCCCAGTCTGTGCAAAACCACATTCAAAATTTGAAGGATTTCACAAAGCAAGTAACATCTTTCCATACTGGGAATTGGTGGCACTGGTTGTTTTCCCGGATTCCAAATATTGGAGAAATCTTGCTTTATGCTGTTTCTTGCATTTTTATAATTTTTATGATTTTGATTCTTTCTTGTTTTTTTCAATGCATTTCTAGTTTAGCTATAATGCTACATCGGGTTTAGAAGCCGACTCAAGTGCTAATGAATTATGGAAGCCAAATGTCCACGGGTGGAATCCAATGCTTTTAAAAATGTAATATCATTGACTAAAAGATGGAGTCTGTTTGAAATGCATTCTGGGTGCAGCAATGGAACTTTTCCTCAAGCCTCAGTGCTGCTGCATTTTAATGTGCGCTCTGAATACTGTTTTGCATTCTTTGAATAACTAGAAAAACATGTTTTTCTTTTCACCTATGTTAGTCCGTAATGTTTCAAGGACTGTTTTGCCAGATAATGTTGCAGAAGCTGAAAGAGAAAGAGAAGTGTTTTTTTATTCCTTAGAGTTTTCCATGTCACATTTCCGCCATATTCCTGTGGAGGCTTGCAATAGGTGAACCTTCTGGAAAATGAGTATCCTGCATTTGTGGGAGCTTTAAATTGGAGAGCACCAGATTAGGAGATTCAGAAGAAACTTTGGGGAAAGAGGTATCGCTTCATATTACCCATTAAGCACAAATCTCTCTGTTTCTCCTGGTTTGGAGTTTCCCAGTGAAGATTTTGGCAGAGATGAGGAGAAGTCTCATGGCTGGCTTTTTAACGGTGATGTATAGTTCACCTTTTTATGTAGTATTTTGTTGTATTCATTAATGTAATAAATGGCCATAAAGAGCCATTTTATAATCTAGCTGAGTGTGTGTGTAAATCATTGCCTTTCAAGTGTACAATGTTTTTTCACTTACTGTGTTGAGGAGAAAGATAATGTTTTTGCACTTTTTAGAAAGGCAAAAAAATGATCACGAAAAGGATAGCACCTCTCTCTTTCTTATCATTCCCACATCAGGTCTCAGTAATGAACTGTCTGGTCTCCTCCTGTCTGGATTTTAACAAATACATTTACTTAGGTCTCACAAAAGATATAACCTCAAGACACAGAAAATGCAAAACACTGCAGCGAGTTTCCCACTGAAATATAGGAAACATGATCATATTACTCATGCTCTCCGTTCACTACACTGGCACCATGTGAGAAACCGGATGATATTTAAAAGTAAGTGTCTGGTTTTTAAATGTTTTCTAATCCCCTTTTCACCAAATTGAGTTTACAAATATCATCACAATCCCTAAAATGGAATCTGGACAGAAAGTTAGTTATTCCTAGATACAGTCAAGAAAGACAGGGAGGCCATGCTTTCCTGGTTCAGGCGATGAGAATTTGGAATACTCTGCCTCCTTCTCACCATAGATAGTCCAATTTACTGTCCTTTAGGAAACAACTTAAAACCTTTCTTTTCAATCAGACTTAAGCTCATTATGCTATTAGTCCACTTGATCTTCTCCCCTATGGCACCAAGATTGTTGTGCTTTTCAAAACTCCATATAACATTACATAACATAAGATAATCAATCGTATCTGATCACTGCCCAAGATTAACAATTGTATTCAATGCTGTACCGATTTTAAAATGGGATGGATGCTCATTTTTGCATGTGTTGGCAGTATTGGTTGACAGATTGATATTCCGACTGCTTATTTGGCTTTCCTGTCCCTGGGAATGGGTTTCGTACTACTACAAGATTGTCATGATGTTGATACATATGTCAATAGAATCATTGAGTACTGCAAAATCCTCCCAGGCCGGCTAACACGTGTGTCTTTGAAGCAAGACAACACAGAGCAAAACAGGTTCAAATCCTGAAACGCACTTAGAGGTTGGTCTCCGGTATTCATTGCGTTTTAAAAGATGAATTCATTTAGCAGGATGCCCCTAAGTCTTAAATGTTTTAAACACCAATGTATTGATGCACATGTTGTCAGTAACTATATACATCATTCTGTATCCCCCATACCCCACCCTGCATCCACCACAACAAGCCCCTCCACTGCCACCCCCTTAAGCTAAAAAATCAAACTCAACATTACATCCTCATAAGATTGTTTTTGAGTGGTCATTGTCAGCTTGCCCTTTTCATTACACCAGGTGGGCCGGGGTTTGGATGAGAGTTGTGATGACTGCTGTGGAGGGCTTCTGAACATAGATACCTTTGTAGTCATGGCTGATGTTCATGGGGTTGGTTTGTGGGCAACTGTTAACTGCAGGTAGACAAGACACAGCTCCATTAAGTCCAATAATAAAGACAACAGTCTGGAACCCATGAAATGTTGATTCAAGGGCATCCTTCATTATTTGGCTTCAAAAAGTAATAGCCTTGGACAGAGAGTAATTTGTTTGCCGGCCTTCTACCCTGGGTTTAAGGTCCTCTAGGACTTTCAAGCGCCTTATAACAAGTTCCTCTTTGTAGTCCTGCCGGTCCTCCATTATCCACAGGCACATGACGATTGCCACAAATAGATCCTCCAGGCCTTGATATGGACCCTCTCAGTGGACTGTGGTCTGGCAATGCATCTGACCCCTGCCCCAATATACCTACCCAGTCTTTCTTGGTATCTGTGCCATGAGGATGGTGATGATCCTTATCCTCTGAGAATGCTGAAGTGTCATCTTGAATGGCAGCATTTTCACACACCAACTAGGTGCCTGTGTTATCAACATTGTTTCCTTCGCAATGTCATGTGGCAGCATTTTCACAGATGGAACGTGACTCAGTACTTCCTCAGACACTTGCAGTGGTGCCTGGCAGGTGTTAAAGGATTCCTTGTCCGGAAGGGGCCTCCTTTCCCAAAACTGTGCACAGCTGGTAGTAGACTCATTTTTGTATCGGACTCACTCATGGAAGGCAAAGTTGTGGTGGTGGTGTTGGTAGGGGCACTGCTGCTTGGTGTCACCCTGGTTGTGATGGTATTGGCACTACTGCCCCATGACGGCCCAGTGATTTCTCATTTTTGGCTGTTAGTTAAACCTGATGACTGTAGGTCTCCTCTGTTGGGAAAAGAAGTGGCATGTGGTCAGTCACAGCACACCAAATGCAGGACAGAGGTGCGTAGAGATCAATTTATGTCTGTTCAAGGTTGTTTGGTGGACATGGCGCCATCCCATCCTCTGCATATGCTGTCATGACATACAACACATCCTCATGAAAGTGCTTGGCAGTACTTGCTGCAATAAATGATTTGCCCATGAGTTTCATTGTGTAAATACTTTAGTACTTCAGACGAATTGGGCACTGGCAGGGTTGTTAATCTTTTCAGCAATGTTGTGTTGCTTGGCAAAGTTGGTATGTTGTGTTGTTACAGTGGCCTTTGGCTTTGGTATTGTGGGACATGCAGTGGTCCATACATTGGTATTGGTCTGTCATACATGCGATGGATTAATGTTTGTATGAGTGTGCACCAGACTCCTACCCAGGCTGTATCTTTCATCATTGTCTTGGTGTGACAACACTATTGTGCTTACCAAGGGCTTGTGGTTTTCTTTCCTTCTGAAGCATGATTGTGTCATGCAATTGGGTATGCATGTAGTTTTCCTGTTAGCTCTGTTTAATGATCATGCATGGCAATATTTGCATTGGTTTTGATGTGTGCTAGTGTCAATTTCAGGGCTGGTATGTATGGGTTATGCGACAGGGTGACAGTCCACAAATAACTACGCTGACGCTCCAATAACTTTCCAATGGTGTTAATTAAAATTCCTACACCAGATTGGCTGTGGGTCTTGTAAGGGTGTCGAAGAAGGATGATGACACAAGGTTGGCATGTTTGTGGTTACATACTTTTATTGAATGTAAAAGAATCCTCCCTATCCCTACCCCTAAGTGGGTGTTTTTCTGTCTCAAACTAATACAAGAGGATCTGTCAGAATGTCCGTCCAAATGAACAGACCACTGTCATGTGTCACAACCTGCTTCTATCCCTTACACTGTAACTAAAGACTAAGATAATCCAACAGAAAGTTCCTTCTCCAGGAGAATGACTCTGTTCTACAGGTATACAGATTGCAATTCCAAAATGTTCTCTTGTAAAAAGGTACCAAGGGGAATTACTCCCTTCCCCCTGGCTGGCAGTTCCAGCACTTTGCACGGTCAACTTTTTGGACCAGCAGAATGACTACTTTCTCCTGGTACTGGTCTGTACTTTCCAATACAGTTCACAACAAGGCCAAGGGGAATGACTCCCTTCCCCTGGCGTCTCTTCAGTGTACTTGAAAGGATTCCTTTTTCTTACCAGAGATTGACTGCCTTCTCCCGATGTTTGCAAGTTCTTTCTCAACTTGAGTTTTATTTGGACAATTTTCCACTACATCAACAAAATTCCAAATCCCGCTTATACCAGTGTCCTAGACCCTTCTCTGATGTTCTGTGGACTTATCTCTACCACTGGTACGAGGAAGATTTCCTTGGACGCTTGGTTATCTTCTCTTGTGGTCCCAGTACCTTCTCTGGTGGTCAGTGATTTTTTTTGTGCTACTGGTACGGGAAGGATTTCATCAGAAGCATAGTTCTCTTCACGTAGGGTCCCAGACCCTTCTCTAGTGGTCAGTGGACTTATCCCCGCCACTGGTACGAGGAAGATTTCCTTGGATGCACTTGTCACCCCGCTGTGGGTCCCCGACCCTTAATGGACCTCTAATAGACCTTATGCTTGCCACCACCATGAAGCAGCGACCTCTCAGCTTCCCCGCATGTCCATACTAGTCCCCCCATGCCTTCTGTTACCTTCTGGCACTTGCTTGCACAGTGCTGGTCTCTTTGGGGACTGGGATTGGTCTCCTTCCAGCTTTCTGCCACCGTATGCCTCGTTACTGCTTCTGCGGTGGCTCTGCGTGTTGTGACTTCTTTCAGTCTCAGCACCGTTCTGGGACAGCATTGTCCACCTCCTACTGGAGGTCATGCCACTGCCTCACCTCCTTCCCACTGGGCTCGGTCCTGCTGATGCAGCACCTGTCACAGAACTCCTCAGCCAATCGCCAGTGTCCTCTGCAGAGCCCTCTCTTTTGGTCAAATGTGGAATTCAAAACACCCGGGTTCTCTGACGAGGGTGGAATATGAAGGCACCAAGTATGCCTTCTCTTTCTTTTATACAGGTCTTACTCTACTCCAGTTTAACGTCAACATCTGTTGTCAATGATTCCTTGGTATTCCTAATGCCACCTGTGAGCCACCTCTTCTCAGTACTAGCACAGTCAGTATTCCTCATGTTTTCTGTGCTCTTCTTTGTCCTAGTATTTTGTGTCTTGGCTGTACCCCAAGCATTACAGAAATACATAGGTTTACTTTCAATATAGTGAAATACAGGGGGGCATTAAGGCAGGTGGGGGTGTGATGTTATACAATGGGTTGTACCCAAGGTGATCGTCCTTATCCCTATGTGATCCACCCGCATTCAAGCATCACTAGTGGGAAAATTGGGTAGCTGCCACACCTCCCTAGCTTCAAGAGAAACGGCTCCTCCTTGGGAAGAAGTGACGATACCTGCCAAATCGTCTCAGTCTGATGGGAGATTTTTCGGTGCCTACCAGTTCTTTATGGAAAGTGCGCTAGGGTGCCCCTCGCTCTCTACTCCCACCGGTTTACCCCCCTCCCTAGTCCAGGGGTCTCTAATAGGGATGTTAGTATCAAGCCAACAGGGACACCTATATGTCTGATGTTTCTGACTATGGCTGATGGCGTTTACCCTAACACGTTGGCTAACTACCTCCCTAGGGACTTTCAAATCTTTCACTGACCTAGAGCCTTCTTTTGCCCTGTGTCACTCCTCCGTCTCTCAGACCCAATCTCTCCTGACCCTTCTCTACTCTGGGTCCAATGATTTTCTCCAGCCCCAAAGTAAAATTCCCTCTGATCTCTCACTCTGATTTTCTACCTATACCCTTTGATCTTACTTTTCTTACTTCCTCCTACTCTCCCTCCTCACCTCTCTCTATTCTCCCGTTGTAATCTCTGTCTCACTCAACAGTGATAGCCACTCCTTTTCTCCCACTCACTGTCTTTCCTACTATTTCTATTCCATACTTAACCCTTGTATCACCCTCTACTACCTGCTACTACTATCTAATGCCTTTACTGCTCTCTCTCTACTCCAACTACCACTCCCTAAGAATGACTACAATCCACTACTACCACCTCCTGCTCCCACCACCACTTTATTACTCCCACACCTACTACCACATCTGCCACCCTCAACATCCTTCTACTCCTGCTCTTCCTCTACTACTCACAATCTCCACTCACTCACAAATACTTCACAGACCCCCTCTCTCCAATAGCTTCTGCTGTCCAGTTGCTCTCACTTTCTCTGGTTTCTTGGATGTCCTCCACCAACTCCTATCCTCACCCAACTAACCTACACTCAAAATGTCTCACACACCTCTTTAAATACACCACTGTCTCCCAGGATTGGACACTTACATTACCCAATCAATAATCTGTCTCGACGGAGGGTGTCATGGTCAGTGCTTTGGAGGCTTCAAAAGCGCTTGAAAGCCCTGCCACCCTTCTCCATGCAGTGTAACTGCATTTCTAGCTGTAGCGTGATGAGACTCCCATGGAACAATGTCTCATCAAGGCCTCCCTTGTGGTCTTTTCCCTTTAAATGTTTTCATTGTGGGATAGTGGGCTTGTGTTGCAGAAGATTTCTCTGGTTTGCTAATGGGCACTGCCAGCTGTATCTGCATGGCCTTCTCATTGTGGCACCAGTGTTGTGCACTCCTAGGAAGGAAGTCATCACTGGACAATGGCCGTCCTGATGCTGGCCCTGTCTCTCCCTGCATGGCTCCAGCAGACTCTACTGGAGCCACAAGGCTTTGGGTATTGGCACTTGGATGGTTGGGCCAGCGTTGTGCTATCACGTGGCATCCTATGGGTCTTCTTGCCAGGGAACAGCCCAGCCCCTTTTTGTCATCATTGCTCCCTGCCACCGTTCCAGGTACTGAGACAGAGGGAGGGGGCCTTCTAACACCCAGGTACTTTGAAAGGGTGTTGGGAGTTAGGCTCCCTCCCCCTTTGACTGGGCGACCATGCTGCTCCGTCACAGTTACCCCAAAGACATTACCTCAACAGACTCATACCATGTAACAATTGCTTCAGAGTTAGGGATAATTGATGCATTTTGTTAATCGCCACCATCAATATATAACCTTGCTTAGACCTCATCATCAACAGGATCCATCACGCCTGTGATGTCTGACACACTTATGGTCTTCTCCTCCCATGAATGCATGAAAGGATCAGGTATTTTGCTATCTATTGTGGCCATGTATTTCTGTCTATGCTCTCATGATGGTGCAGACCAAGTGCATGAGATCACTGCATATCTTTTGAAGTCCTTTTTGGAGTCCTTTATGGTTCTGGGTTTAATGAACCCTGCTATCACCTGGGCCAACACCCTATTGCACCTAGTTGGGGGTTGAATTGACCATCAGGTGGCCCACCAACCTATGTTCCTCCTGGTAACCTCCATTGCCAGCAAAGGGAGTTGTTTCTAATTGAATACTAGTTTTCAGTGGTTTCTGTTGCCACCTTTAGTACCTGCTATGTGCTCCGAATAAATCCTGTTCTGCACTCACCATCGTTGGATGGTGCCCTGTTGCTATGAGTCAAATTGGATTCATTACATTTGCACTGTGTGGTGTACCTCAGAAGATGCAATCTATTTCAGTATAAAGTAAAGTATGGGGGTAAAGGCGAAATGATGTCGTTTGCCTCAAGATTTCTGCATACAATAACAGTAACTAATGCATATGAGGATTCAGGATGTTTCAGCAGTAAACTAGTAATGTGGCCATTAGGTTAAAAACGAGAGAGGTTGGGGTTTTTAAACATAAACATACCTTACACATAAACATAAAGGCCCACAGGACTGGAACTCAAAGATGCATGTAATTATAAAGTTGGTGTAAATGGTGGGAAGTTTGTATTTACTAGCTAGGATATCTGTGAGGAATTGCTATCTTGGAAGGGTGCAAAGCCCTGGCTTTTTTTATTGCATAATAAAATGATGTGGGTAGTTCCATCTCTGAGAAAGTAATCTACTGATTCGATTCCCCTTTCAAAGCTCCATGCCAAAAGCATAGTATGTATCTGTGTCCTGCTGCATCCTGATCTGCAGCACCTACTCTACCTGTGGCACAGAGCAGGGTCAGAGGTTGCAGATACCCAACTGATAGCAGCAGCAACAGAAAAGTCTCCACTCCTCAGAGGCTGCACTTAAGACATACACCCCTGTACCAAAACCACGATGGTCATAAGTAGCCCATGATAGTGGCAGGATATTCTCTAAAATAAAGTTATGCCTGAGTTTAGGCATTGTGCACGGCACTACTTTTGAACACGGCTGCCACATTCCAATTGATATGGCACATGTGTCAGCTCCTGTGAGTCAGCTCTGCTGTGGAAGGTGATGTGTACTCTGGCCAGCTGGGTGTAGCCTGCCAAATGCAGGACAGGAACCTGGAGGGCAGGGCCTTCTCTTTGATTGCTTTGTAAGGGTAGGTAACACCATCTGCTCATGAAAGTCCTGGGCCACCCTATCAGAGGAGCACACCCATTCAAAAGGAGTGGCCTCACACCAGGGTGCTGCACCTCTAAAACCATTTGTTCTCAATGGGAAGGGAAGGGGGTGGGACTATGATAGGCAGGAGGGCTCTGGCCAATGGAAGATGGCTTACACAATATTGATTCTCACTGTCCCTCTCTCTATTTCCTGTCCCCTCCTCTGGAGAAAAGCACTTTAGGTGTGACATCAGATGGGCACAGTGCATTCCATTCAAGAGCAGGGATTGGACCACTAGCAGGCTAGCTGCAGTCCAGTCACCTGAGTTTGTTGGCCTTTAAAAGAAAGGGTTTCCTACCACTTCAGCAGATTCTTTCAGATCCTCTTAGATTCTTTAAGGCCCCAGATTCACTCTGAAGAACTCTTTGGACTTCCTTAGGGAAAGTTGTATTTTCCAAAGTCCTCATCCTGAGGTGAAGAAGATGTGAGGAGTCAGGAATGAAACTTGGACACAAGTGAGTCATGGTTTTGGTCAAAGACTTTTATTAAAATAAAAAGTGGTGGGGAAATGCCTCCCTGTCCCTGCTCTAGAGGTGTTTCCCTGCCTAAAAACCAAAACTAAAGGTCTGTTGATAATATGTCCAAAGCAAAACTGTCCCATGTCCAAAATTCTATTCGGATCCTCACCTTCTAATACATTAACTCTAAGGTGAAAAGGGGTAATGTCTTTGGTCTTGAGTTGTATATAAGTGTTCAAAATAAAATACGTAACTTCAAAACAAAAGTTCCACAAAGTTAGAGTTCTTTGTTCCAGAGAGTGGCTTCCACCCCTGGATTTCTCTACACTCTGCTTTAAGTTCAAGGATATCTGTTGCTTAGTTTTCTCTTGCCCAACAACACAACTGTCATGCCTGCTGATCGCGTATCCGTTGGTGTATTCCATGGTGCGTGGCATCAGCCCAGCTCCTGTAATGATCTTGCAGTATAGGCTTTTAGAACAGCTGCCAGGCCGTTCTTCACCTAATTGAGAGCGTCGGCACGGTTGCCTTGGCAACGCCATGTAGTCATGTGGCACCGATTGGACAATACTATGTCCTTCCCTTCTCGGAGCCACGTGACAGCTGACGGCCCATCACACGCTGATGCTGCTTCCAGATTCTGCTTTCTATTTAATCAACACAGCGGAACTACCAGGTGCTTCTGATTGTTTTTCCATTCATCGTGAAGCTCTGTTCACGCTCCTACTTCTACAAACTGTGGACGATTACCTTCTTCCCAAAACTTTTGAAATCCATCCTGGGCTGCGCCCTCGGTTCCTGGACTTCTTTGTAAGCTCCTCTCCGCTTACATGGAATTCCGAGGACAGCGTTCTCCAACATCGCTTTCTAACGGGATCTCTCCGGAACACCGCCATTACCAGTAAGTGTGCTCTCAGACCGTTACTTCTGATCATTGTCTCGTTATCCATATATACCGAGGCAGCTACTTACATTTTAGCAACAGAGGCCTGTTCTTGTATACGCATGTTAGTCTCAGTTTCGCTAGAGGTTAACTTTCCACATTGCTGCTACCACCTACACCAGACTGTATAATAACTCCTCCTCCTTTTTGTCCACAAGGATCCATTACATTAACCAGGGCTCTTATCTTGGAACTAAGTGCACCAAACTATGGATGCTGTGCTGAGCTTTTCATCCGGTGCACCAACCCCTCCCTTGTGCCGTACGGGTTATTTCCTTTGCTAACATTTCTTCCCTAATAGTTGTGTTTTCAATCATCTTCTGCTCCCTGGACAAACATACTGGGTGGACTACTGTCTCTTTTCAGTAAGAAGAACACTTGGGGGAATACACAGTCTAATAGGGGAATGGGTAGATGATATTCTGAATTACTTTTCACTAGCATTCCCAGGAAAATTAAGGAAGGGTTCCTCTAACTGTACAGCAAAGTCTCGGCTCTTCATATCTCCAGGTTAGTCTTGTGGCCTTTTTTCGTTGGTATAATTCATCCCTGAAGTCTGTGTACTGAATACCCTTCTCTAGTTTCATCCTGGTGTTTTTTCCTGCTTTGTGATATCTGTCCCTTTCAAGTGATTGGTCACTCTAGCCTGCAATTGCAACGGCTGGAGAGGTACATCACTAGGAAGGTCTCTTCAGCGATTAGAAAAGGTGGGGTTCTGGGGCAGCTACTGACTTATATCAATGCTACTGTACCTCTGCAATACTGCAGGCCCATTCCGTGTCTCTGGTGAGTCCCTCCTGGTTTGGTTGGTTTACTATTCTGTAAGGGTTGTAGTTGAATCTTAACAACAACTGGCACAAATAACGCTTTGTCTGCTGGTCTTTGTCTGGTGTACTCTCCTTCCAGGTTTTCTCTCTTTCTTGACTCATGACTTGCCTTCTTTGCACACTTCTACTGATGAGAAAGTAGCGATTTGTAAGGATTCCTCGTGTAAGGGAACCTGGTGGTTGCTAGCCTTGGCCCAATGCTGGAAAATACACTTGAACCTTGAAGGTCAGACAGCATGTTGAAAACCAGGGGTGTAGGGTGCCACTGATGCTTGATAGCTTGATTGGGTCACTTGTTGTTGACAAATAATGCAAACTTCATTTGGTTGCTTGGTTTTCGGTGAAACCACAATCGGAGACACCCATGGAGTCGGGCCATTTGCTCTTTCCATGATATCAGTCTCTTCCAGTTCTTGGGTTCAATTTCCAACTGTGGTTTCAGGTGGATTACTACCCAGCGAGGGGGTTGTGGCAGCCTCCCAGCCGATGGGGAGGCTCAAAATGCAAGTGTTACCAGACGGTAATCCGGCCGCCTTGAGCCTCCTCAGTTGTGGCTGCTGCCATCTCCCCTCGCCAGGGAATGAGGTGAGTGCTTCCAACCCCCATCCCCCACATTTCCTTCCTTCCTTCCCTCCCCGCCACACTTAGCTGTTTTTTGGGAGCTGACGCGCTGTAAACACTTCTGTCTCCAGCGTGTCCGCTCCCGATCTGTGACAGGCTGCCATGAAAAGCAAGAAGGGACTACACGTAGTCCCTTGCCTTCTTTCGATTTTGGTCAATTTTTTTGTTTCCTTTTTTCCTATTTTTTGAATGGCCGCCATGGAAAGAGAGAAGGGATAACGTGTAGTCCCTTCTCCCTTTACATGGTGGCCATTTTGTTAGTTAACTTTTTTGGCCATTTTGTTTGTTTACTTTTTTTATTGCTTTCAATGACCGCCATGGAAAGGGAAAACATACCTCCTTTTTTACTTTCCCCCTGGTCATTGAGTAACTTTTTTTTCCTGTTGCGAAACGCCAGCGCTTTTCGCAACAAAAAAAAAAGTTTTTTGTACCCCGGGCTTATGGGCCAGCGTATTAATAGCAATAAGCCCCAAGCAGGGGGGGCATTACCACAATGGGCTCCCAGGGTATTACCTGAAGTGGTAATGCCCCCCTGCTCTGGGCTTATTGCTTAAATAGTATCCTGCGGTGATGCAATAGGATGGGCTTCTCCGTGGTGTCAATATGCAGATGAACTGCCTGTCCATTCCAGCATTCAATTCCTTCAAACATATTGCCAAGAACACAAAGAAGGGCTCAATGTCTTCTTGATAGGCATTCAGGAAAAATTGACTAGTTCTAATTCATCCGCTGTTTTACAGTTGAGCAGAGTTTCCTATGCTTCAGGTATAACATAGAACGTCGCTGTCACAGACAAATGCTTTTGCGTGACTGTGGTGTGGAATGCCCCATCTAGAGGGAGTGGAGAAGTGAACATTTGGATATTCAGAAAAACCAGTTCTGGCATTGGGTTGAGTCATTTGCATTCGGCTTTCGGCATCACTTTAATTGAGGACCCTGTTTCTATGAGCCCTGGCACTAGTGCAGATAGTACCTTAATGGCAGCGAGTGGTTGTCAGCATTTGTCAGTTGAGCTTCGGCATACCGCTGATAAAAAGAAGGCATCTTCTATATTACCTTCTGTGTTGGTTCTGGCCAGTGATGTTTGCTCTTCTTTGGTGACTGTCGCCAGCCAGACTCTTTTGAGGTTTGCAAGGTTGGGCATGATCTGGCCACATCCCTCTTCACGCCTTTGCAAAGTGATTAGCTTTACCACATTACTTACAAAATCGACCTGCAGCTGAGCAATTTTGGGTGTGAAGCAACGCTCTGCCCCAGGAGTCACACCTGTTGCTAGTTCAGTCATTGGACTGTGATGGTTGTGTATTTTGTTACTTACCTCTTCTGCCTGGTTGTCGGCATGCTGGGCGAACCTGACCGAATGTGCCTCACCCATCTGTATTGCCTTTTATTGCTTTTTGCATGTGAGTGGCTCCCTCAGTGGCTATTTCAGGGGCTCAACCTATTCGTAGAATCTAGATTTTCCTTTGCAGTGATATATGCAGGTTCTTGCAGAATCTGTCATCACAAATGATTGGAGAAACAGTTATGTATAATCTGCACCCAAATGTCATCTTGTTCATCAATCAGGGTGCACGACATAGCCATGTGCCGTAATCGGGCAATAAACTCTCTGGCTCGCATGCTATAGGCAGAATCTCTCATAATCTTTGATACCAGAGGGCTAAGTATGCAGTGAGAGCATCTTTGGCGGCCGTGCATGATCCAACTCCGCCCTGGAGTCTTAAATGTTCTATGAACCTCTGCACCAGCATAGAATAGTATAACAGAATGTTTAGCTGCATCATCATTGTCCCTCAAGGCCACAAAAAACATTTCTAATCGTTCCACCCACATGCATCATCTTGTCCCAGTGCCACTGGAGCTATTGAAACCTCAAATTCAGGTATAGGGTTACCAGGAGAAAGTTGGTGCAGCCTTATATCAGTGGTAGGAGGCAGTTGTCCGACCGAAGTAATACATCTCCATGTAGTTGTGGATGCTGGTTATGATGAAATCTCCTCCCCTTGATCGTCACTATCCATTTTAGTGAGGTGGTGTTTAGGGAGTTGCAGTAATGTCAATCATTTGTCAAGCGTGTACTTGCCTCGAAAAACAGGACGTGCAGGTGGAGGATCACACCATGTAGTGGCCAACCATGAAGGACCATCATTGCATCATGCCATGTGCCAGATAAATCCTTCTTTTACGTTTATTGTTCTTTTTTTGGATGAGGCGGGCATGATGAGTGCCGTGTAAGTCCTGGAGGAAGCCGGATAGGGCTGCATGAGCACCCAATTAGGACTGCTGGACCCTAGACCATATCCGTGTGTACCAGTACCACGTGTAGGGCTGCCTGACACACTTGTGCTCTGGCAGCAAAGTGATCCTCTACCCTTTCCGGCTCCAGAGAACGCTGGTGCAACTATTACCTGTGGGGAGAGCGCAGAGGAGTGAGTGCGTAATACAGCATCACTTCCCACCATCCCCTGTCTCAAGTTGTATGCTCCAGCGTGGCAGGGCCTCTTCAGTAAATGTATAGACAGTGGGGACAAGCACAACTCTCACACTGGCTGGAGCATAACTGGTGGCCGCTGGAAGGGGTGAGCACCTTTTAATGGTTTGGTGATGAGGGATGTTTTAATGGTTTGGTGACGGGAGACGCCCCGTGACACGGGGAGTCCACGCAATATCACTGAGGAGGATCTTCTGGTCACCTTGATGACCACTGAAACAGTCACAGCATTGCAATAAGGTTATTTGCGAGAATTGCCCACTGCTCATCCCCTCGGTTTTTGAAAACTTTAGCCTTTATTGTGATTATTTTTCATAATAAATCGTGTTGCATTACAAAATCTTTCTTCAATACAACACCATGAATTGATTCCATCAATCGAACGGCTTAATTCCCCATGTTTCTCCTGACAAACTTTGTAACCCACATTATTTCTACACACTACATGCTTCAAGTCATCATGCGACTCTTTTTCATGTGCACTGTAATTACATGTTTAAATCTCATGTCTGTACTTATCCATCTTATGTCGTGTAGCATTTCGAAAAAAACATAAAATGAGAAAAATAAGAAATTCGTTTCTGTTGTATTTATTTTTATTTTTCTAAATGGTAAAATTAAAAGGCAAGAAATGCAATAGTATTCTTCCGTGTTTTTGTTTTTCTCATGCTGGTCATTTTATGAGGTCACCCTAAGGAATAGTTAATTTAAGAAGCTTATTTTCATATAACTTGACGTTGCAGCCCTCTTGAGAACAATGAAACTATTCCCTGGAAACCGAGGATATTTCCCTTCATGCGATGGGCCATCAGTTTGATATTTTGCAATGTTAGCTTTTCTTTAGCTTTGTTGGCTCTAATAGCGGTGGCATATCCCTTGTCCGGATTTGTTATGTTCCTTGCTTCCTTTCCTAAGATGAATCTCCTCTGTTGAAAGATTGTGCATTTCTGATTTAGATCTAGGAAACGCTTCTTCGATTCACTTTTGCTAAACACAAATGCATCTATATTTTTATGTATCTGTAGATTGCAGCAAATCAAATACAAAAACTAACCAGCAAAAGGAACCAGTGACCCGGTACAAACTAAAACATCCCTGGGGTCACATATAAATATTAAAGAAATAACTCAGTACTGCATTACAAATGAGATATAAGTCTTTGGGCCTCATTACAAGTGTGTTGGTGTGGTAATAACGTGCCGTTATTACCGCATACCAGCACGTTACCACACTGGCATACTCCAAGTGTGCCGGTAGAGTGGTGGATTTACCTCCAGCACTGAGCTGGAGGTATATCCGCCACCCTACTGGCAAATAAATGCTGGTATTACCTGCCCGTTAATAGCGGTGCTGGTAATACCGGCAAATGCCTCCAAGCAGTCCTATGGGACTCCATGGAATAGGGATTTGCTGGCGTTTCCGTCACTTGGAATCTACCGGTAATTCTGGCAGACCAAGTGGCGAAATTGGTATTACAGTTTGTCGGTATCCCAGCGGGAATACCAGTGGGATACCAGCAAACCTGCAATGAGGCCCTTTGACTCTTAGAGCCACAAAAACGGTATCCCAGAGTATATACCCCCACAGTGCATGTACATAAAAATTGGATGTGCATTTTCAAGAATCAGTGTACTCCGCACAAAAAGATTTTGATACACTTAAAATGAGGGCATGTGCGAGGGCATAAGTAAACAATGATGACATATTTGTAGTAATAAGGCTTTTTAGCATATTATTTAAAATAAACATTATATACATTGAAAAGTATTACATTGTTGGTGCAAAATTGAACATCTAAGAAGACATCATATAAAACAATCATAAAGTTGCCACAATGGATCAGTATGCACTTGCTTTAACAACTAAATACATCTTTCAGTTTTCTTTAAAATTTCTTCTTCAAAGACTACTTTTATCATTGATGCTTTACTTTAGTTTCCGCCTATATCTTTGCTTCATGTTCTCGATCTTCAATGTACGTCTTGTGATTTCCGTTCTACCTCTTCACCCCCTTCCGGGTTGTCTGACAATGATTTTTAATATCTTTTGGTCCTCTTGCATACAGTGTTGCTTGGAGGATTCCCCAGAACCCCATCTTCATGATCATTCTCAAGAATAGCCGTGCTATCTCTCAGAGTTAAACCATTTGGAAATATCTCTTGATACAAGTATTTTCTTGAAAATATCCCCAATCTCTTTTCAGATGTTAATGTTGTTGTTGGATGTGCTTCGATTATTGTTTTTGAATTTCCTTTGAAATGCTAACTTTCCAAATGCCAATTTTTAAAAAATATTAATTCAGAGATTAGACCTGAGCCCTTCCCTTTTAATCAGATCTTCTCAAAGGCACTCTCGTCATGGAAGCTGTAGTCAAAGAAATGTCCAGCATACATTTCAATGCCCTCTTGTATTTCTTGGTTTCCTTGTTTCTCCATCTCTCTGCTTTTTCCTCTAACCCTAAAATTACATCTGCCATTGTTGTCCCTGATCTATGTTCTCACCATGGTTTTATGTCTTCCTTTTAAAACAATCTGATCTTCTGTCCATTAGGACTCTCGTATTCTTGAATGCCCACATTGCTCTGCGTGATATTATAGCTGGCTTCACATTATTTTATTATGCTTTATTTATTGTTGAGGCATATGGTCCCTACAGTGAAAAAGAGCTGATTAAAAGTACTGGAGTGGATCAGAGGGAGAACAGGGAAGAGAAGAGAGTTGAATGAGATTGGAACAACAGAAAGAGGAGGTATTTCAATAACTAGTCACATTGCCAAAATATGATTTATCCCAGGTTACCCAAGTGCAAATAGACAAAAAGGGGTAATAATACCCCATTACAACAAAGTCAATGGATACGCAGCATATTAGACTAAGGAAATGAGCGCTGAGTTTATCCACATGTTTCAGAGACCAAGAACATGTAGAGCAATGTATTAGGTATTAAAAGCTCATTTGAGTAGGCTAGTTTTCACAAGAAATAATGCAAACAGTAATCTTCACCTGTCTCGGGAGGACGGCTCAGGGGCAACGTGCTTGCCTTAGATGCAAGACAATGTGGCGCATTCCCAGTTCGATCACTGGGTCCGCGCTTAGAAACCTCCAGGTATGAAGCGCATTATAAATAACCAATTACTATTACAATTCTAAGGTAGGTGGCAATGCTGTTTGAAAATGTCACACCTTGGACATCAACACCAAATATAGTGTAAATAGTCCAGAGATAGTTCGGTCTCTGGCTATTAGGCCACGGTTACCCTTAGAGCTCAGCATTGCATGAGCTGGAGTGGGTATATCTATTTCTTCTGTAGTACCAGGTTGAGACTACGGCAACAATGAATGATCTCACTGGGTTGTCTAGCATTGGCAAAATGAATCTGGGCATAAGAAGTTGGAAGCAGGAAGGGGTGATCTTCTTGAACAGACGGATGAAGGCAAAGTCAGTGTGAAAGACCAACACCACCTCTACATCACTCAGAATTAGTGGGACCCAACGTGTGGGCAGCAATGTAAATGGGAAGACTTTGGGTTCTGTGATGAATCCAATTCAGCCATCACAGATTCCCTGGTGGTGACCTACTCCCATGTAGCTAGGGGACGGCAGCCACTAAATGTTCCTGGCCCTGGGGGCGGCTACTGGGGAGATATCATGGCTTCATTGGTTGAGGTGCAGTAGTCCAATTATTCCCTTGAGGAAGACCCCCTTATGCCCAATACACTGATGGCCTATGTCCATGCATATGTTCCCCCCATTGGGAAAATAAAGAAACCTTTTCCCAACACCATTTAGGCCAAATTCCCATCCATAACCTGAAGAGTAAAAGCTCCAAGAAAACCCTTTTCAGTTCCAGTTTTCCTTCATGTAGAACTGATCTTCCATATGGAATCACTGAGAAAGACTCTCCAAGAGATATGGATTAAAAATCATCAATGGACTTCAATACCCACAACCATCCAAGTCATCAATCAATATCAGTGGAATTCAATTTCTACAACCACCTTAGTACTCAGACCTGGAGGATGAAAGCATTGATACAGAGCAACAGGAGCATCCAGTTTAATGAGCATGCTAGTTGTTGGGTAAAAAACACCTGTGTGCAGGACCTTTAAAAATTGTAACCGAACTTTGAGAGGAAGCTTGGGAGAAGATATGGCATCTCCATTGCAGGCAGACAGAATCTGGAGCTGGTGTGCAGAAGCTGGAGTTGTGAGCCACTGTGCAGAAGCTGGAGAAACGAGCCTGTGAGCAGAAGCTGGAAGCACTAGCCAGTGTGCAGAAGCTTGAGTTGCGATCCGGTGTGGCGGAGCAAGGGAGCTAACCAGCAGAAAGCAATGTGGTGCGAGCAAAGCATGCCATGGAGACGCCAGCAACCCGAGAGGGTTCCCGGGCCTGCGGCAGCCAGAAGAAGCAGCGTTGTTCTTACCGGGAGCAGAAGAGAAGCTAACGTATAGGAGTGGAGCTACAAATAAAGCTGGAGAGACATCAGAGCTACACAGAGTGATCTGTTACGCTCACCTGGCTCCCACAGGGGCATCGGTCAGACCCGGACAGCTGCGGTCTCCACCCACGTGATGCGTAGTGCAGCGATGACTGACTGGATCTGCCCTCCTAATCTTGTCTGCTTAACCCGTAGAAATATTCTCCTGCATGTGGAGAGATGGATTTAGCCACTTGTGGATTCAAGTGATGGCACCCCCACAGTCCCCCCCAACTAATCACCTCTGAAATGCCCTCACAGCAATCTCACCTTATATTCTTGAAAGATGAGCTCTCCATCAAGCGTAGATTTGCAGGGGCGCGTCGATTCCAGTTGCTTCACTGGTTTGAAGGCTCGGGAGAGTTCCGGAGAGTATTGACTCTGAGGTTCCTGGTGAGGACCAGTAAGTATTAAGTTCATAGAGTTCAAAATGTCAGATGTTCACGCTTGTTCCCCCCTTCCTTTCTTGTCTTGCAGCTGGCTCGTGAAAAGATGCTCTTGTGGCAGCTGGTGGCGCTCAGGTAAGAGTCTGTATTACCCGACGCTGTCCGGTAAATGTTGCACGTGGAAAACATGTTGTTTTGTCTCTGTTTACAGATGCGGCACGTGAAAATATAGAGAGTGACAAAAAGGATGCCTCCTGCGGTAAATCAGGTAAGTCTATGGTGGTAAGAATTATATTTGTTGGTTCGCTCGGCTCACCTTGTGGTTTTCTTTTGTCTCCTAGGTGCCGAAGTTCAGCGAAGAAATGATGGAGGCAGCGCCGACCCGAAGGATGCTGTGAAGACTGGTGAGTATGGCGCGGCGCTGCAGCTGGAGGTGCGGCGTGTGCAGAAATGATGTTCTTTACAGGTCCGGAGACAAGATGGATCCAGAAACAGGTGTGGAATAGAAGTAGTTTTGTTTTCTAACCTTGTCTCTTTCTTTCCTCTTTGTTTTAGGAGCTCCGGATTCGAGGCGGGCGTGGCAGAAGACTGGATGCAGGCTGCAGGCTGCAGGCACGGTGAGTGTTACGCTGCTGGATGCAGAATAACGCGAAGCGTGTGTTGCTGGTCGGGCGTGGTTTAAATAGCCTCAAAAGTAGTCCCAGGTAAGAAGTCCCTAGAACCACACCCAGGTAAAAAATAGTCCCTGTAGAAAAATAGTCCCTTTCAGGCTTCATGTTGGATTGGAGTCATTTGCAGCATGGTCTGCCTGAGGTAAGTAATGACTATGAGCCTGGCGCCCTAGGCGCCAGGACTGATTTCTACTATGAGCCTGGCGCCTAAGGCGCCAGGACTGAACCCAGATAGCCCCTAGCTGGGGCTGCTGAGGTTTTACTAAATGTCTAGATGCCTGCTCCCGGGGCTGATGGCTTGGTCCGGATGCCTGGGGGTAGGCATCATGACAGCACTCCCCCCCAAGGCCCCTCCTAAAGTTGTTCTTCCCCTGGGCCCTGGTTTGTCTGGGAAGTTCCGATGGAATCTTTTCACCAACCGAGGTGCATGGACGTGGTCACTAGGTTCCCATGACCTTTCTTGTGGTCCGTAGCCCTTCCAATCGATTAAATAAAAAAGTTTTGATTTAACCATCTTGGAGTCCAGGATATTTTTTACCTCGAATTCAGGTTCTCCATCTATCAAGATGGGGTCGGGTGGTTTGGTTATTCTTGTCCCTGGTTGAACTGGTTTTAAAAGTGAAACATGAAAGACAGGATGAATGCGCATATTAGAGGGTAATTCCAATTTGACGGCTACCGGGTTGATAATGGCCGTAATAGTGTAAGGTCCCAAATATCTAGGGTTAAAAGTTTGAGTTCCCTTCAGAGGTATGTGTTTTGTAGCCAGCCAAACTTGATCCCCAATCTGGTATTGTGGAGTTTCACTTATATGTTGATCAGCATTTTTCTTATATTTCTCTTTTGCTTGTTTCAAATGTTCTGTTGAGTCTTTAAAGGCTTGTGTAATAGTAGAATGCAAAGGATTAACTGCAGGCATTTCTAAATGCTGAGGCGAATCTAGTTCTGCGTTTCGAGGGTGATGTCCATATATGGTATAAAAGGGGCTTTGTCCGGTTCCTGAATGTACAGAGTTATTGTATGCATACTCGGAAATCCATAAAATATCTTTCCAATTACTTTCGGTCTGGTGTAGCATGCAACGTAGGTACTGTTCAAGGGTCTGGTTGGTCCTCTCCGTCTGACCATTGGTCTGGGGATGGTGACTGGTTGATAACCTCACATCGATTTGCGCCAGTTGACAACATTTCTTCCAAAAATGTGAAATGAATTAACTACCTTGGTCAGAGACCAATACGGAAGGAAATCTGTGTATTCGAACAATGTTTTCGAGGAACTCCTTGGCCAGAATTGAAGCAGAAGGTAATCCCCTTAGAGGAATAAAGTGGGCCATCTTGGAGAAAAGATCCACAATAACTAGAATGGTGTTAAATCCATTACATGGAGGTAGATCTGTAATAAAGTCTAACGATAAGGTGCGCCATGGTGTAGGTGGAATATCCAAAGGTTGTAAGAGGCCAGCTGGTTTTTCCTTCTGACTTTTGTTTTGGGCGCAAATGCCACAAGACATTACAAATTACTTTACGTCTTTACGCCAGGTGGGCCACCAGAATTGTCTCTTAATTTTAGCTTCAGTTTTTGCGATACCTGGCTGTCCTTCCATCAGTGTGTCATGATCATTGGAGATGACTAGTTCTTGTAGTTCCTTGTGTGGTAGAAATAGTCACCCTTGATAATAAGGTAGGTCATTGATGACTGAGTAGTCCAAGCTTTTCTTCACCCAGTCCTGCAGGGCTGTTGGATCGAAGAGTTGTTGGATCTTTACTTGAATATCCTCTAGTGTCTGTAGAGTGGTTATGCCAAGAATTCTTTGTTCTGAAATTATAGGCACCGGTTCCAGGTTCGCATATGCTTCTCCCATCCCTATTCGGGATAAGGCATCTGCCTTGCCATTTTTACAACCTGGTCGATAAGTGATCACGAAATCGAACTCGGCAAAGAACAATGCCCATCGAAGTTGACGCGACGATTGGGCCTTGGCTGTTTTTAAATACTGCAAGTTCTGTGATCGGTGATTACTGTAATAGTATGCCTGGCACTGAGAAGAAAATGCCGCCAAGCCTTGAAGACGGATTTGATGGCTAATAATTCTTTATCGGTAACCGCATAGTTTAACTCGGGTGCCGAGAACTTTCTGGACCAAAATGCTACTGGGTAAAGTTGACGGTTTCAGGATCCTTCTGGGACAGGACAGCTCCCATGGCTAAACTGGATGCATCAGTTTCAACTATGTATGGAAGTTCGGGGCGTGGATGCTTTAAGACAGGTCAGACGTGAATTTTGCTTTCAGCTCTTGGAAGGCCTTTTCAGCTTCTTCGGTCCACAAGAAGCGTTTGTTTTTTCGCAAAAGTGCTGTGATAGGGTGTACAACATGTGGGAAATCCGGAATGAATCTGCGGTAGAAATTAGCAAATCCGAGCATGCATTGTACCCCTTTAACTGAACTGGGTGATGGCCACTTGAGGATTGCATCCACCTTTCGAGAGTCCATTCGGACTCCTTTTGGAGTCAGGATAAATCCAAGGAATTCAACTTCCGTAGCATGAAAAACACATTATTCCAATTTTGCATATAACTTGTGCTGGCGTAGTTTCTCAAGGACTGCACGAACGTGCTTCACATGGTCTGATTCTGAAGAGGAGTACACTAGAATATCATCTATGTATACAACAACACAGACGTCAATGAGTTCACGAAGGACATTGTTCATAAAATACTGGAAGGCTGCACAACCCGAAGGCCATCACCTGGTATTCGAATAACCCATACTTAGTGCGAAAAGCAGTCTTCCAGTCGTCACCTTTCTTTACACGTACCAGATGATATGCCCCTCGGAGATCTAATTTAGTGTAGATGCAAGCGTCCTTTACTTGGTCTAGTAATTCGGGGATCAGAGGCAATGGATATCGGTTCTTAACCGTGATCTGATTTAATGCGCAGTAGTCTATGCACGTTCTGAGGTCACATTCCTTTTTAGGCACGAAGAACAAAGCTGAAGATGCAGGGGACTTGGATGGACGAATGAAGCCATTAGCAAGGTATTGGTCCAAGTATTGTCGTAGGTGAAGGTTTTCGGGTTCCGTAAGGGTGTAGATCCTACTACATGGAGGTTGTGCACCGGGTATGAGATCGATTTGACAATCGTATGATCTGTGAGGTGGTAGGGTGTTTGCCTGTTCCTTTTGGAAAACATCCTGGAATTCTTGATATTCCTGAGGTAACTGCACGACTGGAGTAGTGACTGTGGCCAGGCCTTGGTTCAAGGGTTTTTTCGGGTAACAAGTATGTGCACAATCCGGGAAGGTTATTCTCTTCTCTCGCCAATCAATACAAGGATTATGTGTTTCCAACCAAGGTATCCCCAGTATTATTTGGAACTGCGGGGCTTTGATTAAATCAAACACAATAGTCTCTCGATGCCCATCCTGACCCAATAGTGTCATCTCTGCGGTGGAATGAGTTACAGGCCCAGAGGCAATTTCAGTTCCATCGACTGTGGTGATGACATCCGAAGTGGTCTTTTTGCAGAGAGATAGATTCATCCTAGAAGCCAACTCGTGGTCCACATAGTTTCCTATGGCCCCACTATCAATTTATGCCCTCACTGCGTGCATAGGTGATGTCTGCCTTGGATCTGTAATAACCATTGGTATGATGAAGTGCGAGGTCTGAGTATCCTTCTTCAAGCTCGGCAAGCGGACCTCTACGCTTGTCAGGCGTGGTTATTTCCCAAATCAGGCTCTGTTTGATTTTGATCAGCAACTCCGACTACTCTTTTAGATGTTTTTATAGGGCAATCCCGTAGAAAATGTCCTGAGGCCCCAAAGTACAGACACAATTGCATCTGCCATCTTCTTTCTCTTTCCTTTTGAGTTAAGGGTCCCTTGACCCCCCCGATCTGCATCAGTTCTGATACATCTGTTCCTTTGAGGGTAACATTGGGTTTAACCAATACCCGATTCTCGAACTTAGCTCGATCAGCCTTTCTATTCTGAAGTCGGTGGTCTAACTGGATCACTAAGTCTATATATTCTGCACAATCCTGAGGTGGGTTCACAACTTGGGCCAAAATGTCTTTGAGTTCACCCCGAAGTCCACGATGAAATAATGTAATGCGTTTTACCTCTGGCCATCCAGTTTCCACCACTAACCTATTGAAAGTGGCGATATAGGTTAGTAGATCCTGGTTACCTTGTCGTAATGATAAAAGTTTGTTGTCCAGGGCCTGTCCTTGTGAATGTCTGGCAAATAGTCTTTCCATGCTCAATTTAAAACCTTGAAAATCCCCGAAGAAGAGGGTCTTCCTGGTTAACTAATGGAATTGACCAATCCGCTGTGCTGCCACTAAGATATGATAGTACAAAGGCTACTTTGGTTTGGTCGTTCCGAAAAGCTCCAGGTCTGCATAAAAAGTGCAAGCGGCATTGGTTCATAAACACGGCAAACTTTTTTGGCTCCCCAGCAAAACGTTTGGGTGGAGCTAAAGGAATGCTCTCTGGTAGAACCACTTGCACAGGATTGCTCAATGAAACAGGAGTTGGATTCCCCCCGAATCCAGGTAATGGTGTTTGCCCAGCTTGGATTTGCAGTAATTGTCTAGCAAGATCATCAGTGCGCTCCTTTGGCACAATCAGTTCTCTCCTGAGGGCATTAGTCTCTTGGCGCGCGGAGTGCACTTCTGCTCTAAATTCCTCTAACAATAGGGCTAGTTGGTCGGTTTCTGAGGTTTCCATAACGCCCAGGTGGGGATTTGTAGATAGGCTTTGCGTTCTGTTACGCTCACCGGGCTCCCACAGGGGCATTGGTCGGACCCGTACAGCTGCGGTCTCCACCCACGTGTTGCGTAGTGCAGCGATGACTGACTGGATCTGCCCTCCTAATCTTGTCTGCTTAACCCGTAGAAATATTCTCCTGCAAGTGGACAGATGGATTTAGCCACTTGTGGATTCAAGTGATGGCACCTCCACAGTCCTCCCCAACTAATCACCTCCGAAATGCCCTCACAGCAATCTCACCTTATATTCTTGAAAGATGAGCTCTCCATCCTGTGTGGATTTGCAGGAGCGAGTCGATTCCAGTTACTTCACTGGTTTGAAGGCTCGGGAGAGTTCCGGAGAGTATTGACTCTGAGGTTCCTGGTGAGGACCAGTAAGTATTAAGTTCATAGAGTTCAATATGTCCGATGTTCACTCTTGTTCCCCCCTTCCTTTCTTGTCTTGCAGCTGGCTCATGAAAAGATGCTCTTGTGGCAGCTGGTGGCGCTCAGGTAAGAGTCTGTATTACCCGGCGCTGTCGGGTAAATGTTGCACGTGGAAAACAGGTTGTTTTGTCTCTCTTTACAGATGCGGCACGTGAAAATATGGAGAGTGACAAAAGGATGCCTCCGGTGGTAAATCAGGTAAGTCTATGGTGGTAAGAATTATATTTGTTGGTTCCCTCGGCTCACCTTGTGGTTTTCTTTTGTCTTCTAGGTGCCGAAGTTCAGCGAAGAAATGATGGAGGCAGCGCCGACCCGAAGGATGCTGTGAAGACTGGTGAGTATGGCGCGGCGCTGCAGCTGGAGGTGCGGCGCGTGCAGAAATGATGTTCTTTACAGGTCCGGAGACAAGATGGATCCAGAAACAGGTGTGGAATAGAAGTAGTTTTGTTTTCTAACCTTGTCTCTTTCTTTCCTCTTTGTTTTAGGAGCTCCGGATTCGAGGCGGGCGTGGCAGAAGACTGGATGCAGGCTGCAGGCTGCAGGCACGGTGAGTGTTACGCTGCTGGATGCAGAATAACGCGAAGCGTGTGTTGCTGGTCGGGCGTGGTTTAAATAGCCTCAAAAGTAGTCCCAGGTAAGAAGTCCCTAGAACCACACCCAGGTAAAAAATAGTCCCTGTAGAAAAATAGTCCCTTTCAGGCTTCATGTTGGATTGGAGTCATTTGCAGCATGGTCTGCCTGAGGTAAGTAATGACTATGAGCCTGGCGCCCTAGGCGCCAGGACTGATTTCTACTATGAGCCTGGCGCCTAAGGCGCCAGGACTGAACCCAGATAGCCCCTAGCTGGGGCTGCTGAGGTTTTACTAAATGTCTAGATGCCTGCTCCCGGGGCTGATGGCTTGGTCCGGATGCCTGGGGGTAGGCATCATGACAGCACTCCCCCCCAAGGCCCCTCCTAAAGTTGTTCTTCCCCTGGGCCCTGGTTTGTCTGGGAAGTTCCGATGGAATCTTTTCACCAACCGAGGTGCATGGACGTGGTCACTAGGTTCCCATGACCTTTCTTGTGGTCCGTAGCCCTTCCAATCGATTAAATAAAAAAGTTTTGATTTAACCATCTTGGAGTCCAGGATATTTTTTACCTCGAATTCAGGTTCTCCATCTATCAAGATGGGGTCGGGTGGTTTGGTTAATCTTGTCCCTGGTTGAACTGGTTTTAAAAGTGAAACATGAAAGACAGGATGAATGCGCATATTAGAGGGTAATTCCAATTTGACGGCTACCGGGTTGATAATGGCCGTAATAGTGTAAGGTCCCAAATATCTAGGGTTAAAAGTTTGAGTTCCCTTCAGAGGTATGTGTTTTGTAGCCAGCCAAACTTGATCCCCAATCTGGTATTGTGGAGTTTCACTTATATGTTGATCAGCATTTTTCTTATATTTCTCTTTTGCTTGTTTCAAATGTTCTGTTGAGTCTTTAAAGGCTTGTGTAATAGTAGAATGCAAAGGATTAACTGCAGGCATTTCTAAATGCTGAGGCGAATCTAGTTCTGCGTTTCGAGGGTGATGTCCATATATGGTATAAAAGGGGCTTTGTCCGGTTCCTGAATGTACAGAGTTATTGTATGCATACTCGGAAATCCATAAAATATCTTTCCAATTACTTTCGGTCTGGTGTAGCATGCAACGTAGGTACTGTTCAAGGGTCTGGTTGGTCCTCTCCGTCTGACCATTGGTCTGGGGATGGTGACTGGTTGATAACCTCACATCGATTTGCGCCAGTTGACAACATTTCTTCCAAAAATGTGAAATGAATTAACTACCTCGGTCAGAGACCAATACGGAAGGAAATCTGTGTATTCGAACAATGTTTTCGAGGAACTCCTTGGCCAGAATTGAAGCAGAAGGTAATCCCCTTAGAGGAATAAAGTGGGCCATCTTGGAGAAAAGATCCACAATAACTAGAATGGTGTTAAATCCATTACATGGAGGTAGATCTGTAATAAAGTCTAACGATAAGGTGCGCCATGGTGTAGGTGGAATATCCAAAGGTTGTAAGAGGCCAGCTGGTTTTTCCTTCTGACTTTTGTTTTGGGCGCAAATGCCACAAGACATTACAAATTACTTTTCGTCTTTACGCCAGGTGGGCCACCAGAATTGTCTCTTAATTTTAGCTTCAGTTTTTGCGATACCTGGCTGTCCTTCCATCAGGGTCTCATGATCATTGGAGATGACTAGTTCTTGTAGTTCCTTGTGTGGTAGAAATAGTCGCCCTTGATAATAAGGTAGGTCATTGATGACTGAGTAGTCCAAGCTTTTCTTCACCCAGTCCTGCAGGGCTGTTGGATCGAAGAGTTGTTGGATCTTTACTTGAATATCCTCTAGTGTCTGTAGAGTGGTTATGCCAAGAATTCTTTGTTCTGAAATTATAGGCACCGGTTCCAGGTTCGCATATGCTTCTCCCATCCCTATTCGGGATAAGGCATCTGCCTTGCCATTTTTACAACCTGGTCGATAAGTGATCACGAAATCGAACTCGGCAAAGAACAATGCCCATCGAAGTTGACGCGACGATTGGGCCTTGGCTGTTTTTAACTACTGCAAGTTCTGTGATCGGTGATTACTGTAATAGTATGCCTGGCACTGAGAAGAAAATGCCGCCAAGCCTTGAAGACGGATTTGATGGCTAATAATTCTTTATCGGTAACCGCATAGTTTAACTCGGGTGCCGAGAACTTTCTGGACCAAAATGCTACTGGGTAAAGTTGACCGGTTTCAGGATCCTTCTGGGACAGGACAGCTCCCATGGCTAAACTGGATGCATCAGTTTCAACTATGTATGGAAGTTCGGGGCGTGGATGCTTTAAGACAGGTCAGACGTGAATTTTGCTTTCAGCTCTTGGAAGGCCTTTTCAGCTTCTTCGGTCCACAAGAAGCGTTTGTTTTTTCGCAAAAGTGCTGTGATAGGGTGTACAACATGTGGGAAATCCGGAATGAATCTGCGGTAGAAATTAGCAAATCCGAGCATGCATTGTACCCCTTTAATTGAACTGGGTGATGGCCACTTGAGGATTGCATCCACCTTTCGAGAGTCCATTCGGACTCCTTTTGGAGTCAGGATAAATCCAAGGAATTCAACTTCCGTAGCATGAAAAACACATTTTTCCAATTTTGCATATAACTTGTGCTGGCGTAGTTTCTCAAGGACTGCACGAACGTGCTTCACATGGTCTGATTCTGAAGAGGAGTACACTAGAATATCGTCTATGTATACAACAACACAGACGTCAATGAGTTCACAAAGGACATTGTTCATAAAATACTGGAAGGCTGCTGGTGTATTGCACAACCCGAAGGCCATCACCTGGTATTCGAATAACCCATACTTAGTGCGAAAAGCAGTCTTCCAGTCGTCACCTTTCTTTACACGTACCAGATGATATGCCCCTCGGAGATCTAATTTAGTGTAGATGCAAGCGTCCTTTACTTGGTCTAGTAATTCGGGGATCAGAGGCAATGGATATCGGTTCTTAACCGTGATCTGATTTAATGTGCAGTAGTCTATGCACGTTCTGAGGTCACCTTCCTTTTTAGGCACGAAGAACAAAGCTGAAGATGCAGGGGACTTGGATGGACGAATGAAGCCATTAGCAAGGTATTGGTCCAAGTATTGTCGTAGGTGAAGGTTTTCGGGTTCCGTAAGGGTGTAGATCCTACTACATGGAGGTTGTGCACCGGGTATGAGATCGATTTGACAATCGTATGATCTGTGAGGTGGTAGGGTGTTTGCCTGTTCCTTTTGGAAAACATCCTGGAATTCTTGATATTCCTGAGGTAACTGCACGACTGGAGTAGCGACTGTGGCCAGGCCTTGGTTCAAGGGTTTTTTCGGGTAACAAGTATGTGCACAATCCGGGAAGGTTATTCTCTTCTCTCGCCAATCAATACAAGGATTATGTGTTTCCAACCAAGGTATCCCCAGTATTATTTGGAACTGCGGGGCTTTGATTAAATCAAACACAATAGTCTCTCGATGCCCATCCTGACCCAATAGTGTCATCTCTGCGGTGGAATGAGTTACAGGCCCAGAGGCAATTTCAGTTCCATCGACTGTGGTGATGACATCCGAAGTGGTCTTTTTGCAGAGAGATAGATTCATCCTAGAAGCCAACTCGTGGTCCACATAGTTTCCTATGGCCCCGCTATCAATTTATGCCCTCACTGCGTGCATACGTGATGTCTGCCTTGGATCTGTAAGAACCATTGGTATGATGAAGTGCGAGGTCTGAGTATCCTTCTTCAAGCTCGGCAAGCGGACCTCTACGCTTGTCAGGCGTGGTTATTTCCCAAATCAGGCTCTGTTTGATTTTGATCAGCAACTCCGACTACTCTTTTAGATGTTTTTATAGGGCAATCCCGTAGAAAATGTCCTGAGGCCCCAAAGTACAGACACAATTGCATCTGCCATCTTCTTTCTCTTTCCTTTTGAGTTAAGGGTCCCTTGACCCCCCCGATCTGCATCAGTTCTGATACATCTGTTCCTTTGAGGGTAACATTGGGTTTAACCAATACCCGATTCTTGAACTTAGCTCGATCAGCCTTTCTATTCTGAGGTCGGTGGTCTAACTGGATCACTAAGTCTATATATTCTGCACAATCCTGAGGTGGGTTCACAACTTGGGCCAAAATGTCTTTGAGTTCACCCCGAAGTCCACGATGAAATAATGTAATGCGTTTTACCTCTGGCCATCCAGTTTCCACCACTAACCTATTGAAAGTGGCGATATAGGTTAGTAGATCCTGGTTACCTTGTCGTAATGATAAAAGTTTGTTGTCCAGGGCCTGTCCTTGTGAATGTCTGGCAAATAGTCTTTCCATGCTCAATTTAAAACCTTGAAAATCCCCGAAGAAGAGGGTCTTCCTGGTTAACTAATGGAATTGACCAATCCGCTGTGCTGCCACTAAGATATGATAGTACAAAGGCTACTTTGGTTTGGTCGTTCCGAAAAGCTCCAGGTCTGCATAAAAAGTGCAAGCGGCATTGGTTCATAAACACAGCAAACTTTTTTGGCTCCCCAGCAAAACGTTTGGGTGGAGCTAAAGGAATGCTCTCTGGTAGAACCACTTGCACAGGATTGCTCAATGAAACAGGAGTTGGATTCCCCCCGAATCCAGGTAATGGTGTTTGCCCAGCTTGGATTTGCAGTAATTGTCTAGCAAGATCATCAGTGCGCTCCTTTGGCACAATAAGTTCTCTCCTGAGGGCATTAGTCTCTTGGCGCGCGGAGTGCACTTCTGCTCTAAATTCCTCTAACAATAGGGCTAGTTGGTCGGTTTCTGAGGTTTCCATAACGCCCAGGTGGGGATTTGTAGATAGGCTTTGCGTTCTGTTACGCTCACCGGGCTCCCACAGGGGCATTGGTCGGACCCGTACAGCTGCGGTCTCCACCCACGTGTTGCGTAGTGCAGCGATGACTGACTGGATCTGCCCTCCTAATCTTGTCTGCTTAACCCGTAGAAATATTCTCCTGCAAGTGGACAGATGGATTTAGCCACTTGTGGATTCAAGTGATGGCACCTCCACAGTCCTCCCCAACTAATCACCTCCGAAATGCCCTCACAGCAATCTCACCTTATATTCTTGAAAGATGAGCTCTCCATCCTGTGTGGATTTGCAGGAGCGAGTCGATTCCAATTACTTCACTGGTTTGAAGGCTCGGGAGAGTTCCGGAGAGTATTGACTCTGAGGTTCCTGGTGAGGACCAGTAAGTATTAAGTTCATAGAGTTCAATATGTCCGATGTTCACTCTTGTTCCCCCCTTCCTTTCTTGTCTTGCAGCTGGCTCATGAAAAGATGCTCTTGTGGCAGCTGGTGGCGCTCAGGTAAGAGTCTGTATTACCCGGCGCTGTCGGGTAAATGTTGCACGTGGAAAACAGGTTGTTTTGTCTCTCTTTACAGATGCGGCACGTGAAAATATGGAGAGTGACAAAAGGATGCCTCCGGTGGTAAATCAGGTAAGTCTATGGTGGTAAGAATTATATTTGTTGGTTCCCTCGGCTCACCTTGTGGTTTTCTTTTGTCTTCTAGGTGCCGAAGTTCAGCGAAGAAATGATGGAGGCAGCGCCGACCCGAAGGATGCTGTGAAGACTGGTGAGTATGGCGCGGCGCTGCAGCTGGAGGTGCGGCGCGTGCAGAAATGATGTTCTTTACAGGTCCGGAGACAAGATGGATCCAGAATCAGGTGTGGAATAGAAGTAGTTTTGTTTTCTAACCTTGTCTCTTTCTTTCCTCTTTGTTTTAGGAGCTCCGGATTCGAGGCGGGCGTGGCAGAAGACTGGATGCAGGCTGCAGGCTGCAGGCACGGTGAGTGTTATGCTGCTGGATGCAGAATAACGCGAAGCGTGTGTTGCTGGTCGGGCGTGGTTTAAATAGCCTCAAAAGTAGTCCCAGGTAAGAAGTCCCTAGAACCACACCCAGGTAAAAAATAGTCCCTGTAGAAAAATAGTCCCTTTCAGGCTTCATGTTGGATTGGAGTCATTTGCAGCATGGTCTGCCTGAGGTAAGTAATGACTATGAGCCTGGCGCCCTAGGCGCCAGGACTGATTTCTACTATGAGCCTGGCGCCTAAGGCGCCAGGACTGAACCCAGATAGCCCCTAGCTGGGGCTGCTGAGGTTTTACTAAATGTCTAGATGCCTGCTCCCAGGGCTGATGGCTTGGTCCGGATGCCTGGGGGTAGGCATCATGACAGCACTCCCCCCCAAGGCCCCTCCTAAAGTTGTTCTTCCCCTGGGCCCTGGTTTGTCTGGGAAGTTCCGATGGAATCTTTTCACCAACCGAGGTGCATGGACGTGGTCACTAGGTTCCCATGACCTTTCTTGTGGTCCGTAGCCCTTCCAATCGATTAAATAAAAAAGTTTTGATTTAACCATCTTGTAGTCCAGGATATTTTTTACCTCGAATTCAGGTTCTCCATCTATCAAGATGGGGTCGGGTGGTTTGGTTAATCTTGTCCCTGGTTGAACTGGTTTTAAAAGTGAAACATGAAAGACAGGATGAATGCGCATATTAGAGGGTAATTCCAATTTGACGGCTACCGGGTTGATAATGGCCGTAATAGTGTAAGGTCCCAAATATCTAGGGTTAAAAGTCTGAGTTCCCTTCAGAGGTATGTGTTTTGTAGCCAGCCAAACTTGATCCCCAATCTGGTATTGTGGAGTTTCACTTCTATGTTGATCAGCATTTTTCTTATATTTCTCTTTTGCTTGTTTCAAATGTTCTGTTGAGTCTTTAAAGGCTTGTGTAATAGTAGAATGCAAAGGATTAACTGCAGGCATTTCTAAATGCTGAGGCGAATCTAGTTCTGCGTTTCGAGGGTGATGTCCATATATGGTATAAAAGGGGCTTTGTCCGGTTCCTGAATGTACAGAGTTATTGTATGCATACTCGGAAATCCATAAAATATCTTTCCAATTACTTTCGGTCTGGTGTAGCATGCAACGTAGGTACTGTTCAAGGGTCTGGTTGGTCCTCTCTGTCTGACCATTGGTCTGGGGATGGTGACTGGTTGATAACCTCACATCGATTTGCGCCAGTTGACAACATTTCTTCCAAAAATGTGAAATGAATTAACTACCTCGGTCAGAGACCAATACGGAAGGAAATCTGTGTATTCGAACAATGTTTTCGAGGAACTCCTTGGCCAGAATTGAAGCAGAAGGTAATCCCCTTAGAGGAATAAAGTGGGCCATCTTGGAGAAAAGATCCACAATAACTAGAATGGTGTTAAATCCATTACATGGAGGTAGATCTGTAATAAAGTCTAACGATAAGGTTCGCCATGGTGTAGGTGGAATATCCAAAGGTTGTAAGAGGCCAGCTGGTTTTTCCTTCTGACTTTTGTTTTGGGCGCAAATGCCACAAGACATTACAAATTACTTTACGTCTTTACGCCAGGTGGGCCACCAGAATTGTCTCTTAATTTTAGCTTCAGTTTTTGCGATACCTGGCTGTCCTTCCATCAGGGTGTCATGATCATTGGAGATGACTAGTTCTTGTAGTTCCTTGTGTGGTAGAAATAGTCGCCCTTGATAATAAGGTAGGTCATTGATGACTGAGTAGTCCAAGCTTTTCTTCACCCAGTCCTGCAGGGCTGTTGGATCGAAGAGTTGTTGGATCTTTACTTGAATATCCTCTAGTGTCTGTAGAGTGGTTATGCCAAGAATTCTTTGTTCTGAAATTATAGGCACCGGTTCCAGGTTCGCATATGCTTCTCCCATCCCTATTCGGGATAAGGCATCTGCCTTGCCATTTTTACAACCTGGTCGATAAGTGATCACGAAATCGAACTCGGCAAAGAACAATGCCCATCGAAGTTGACGCAACGATTGGGCCTTGGCTGTTTTTAAATACTGCAAGTTCTGTGATCGGTGATTACTGTAATAGTATGCCTGGCACTGAGAAGAAAATGCCGCCAAGCCTTGAAGACGGATTTGATGGCTAATAATTCTTTATCGGTAACCGCATAGTTTAACTCGGGTGCCGAGAACTTTCTGGACCAAAATGCTACTTGGTAAAGTTGACCGGTTTCAGGATCCTTCTGGGACAGGACAGCTCCCATGGCTAAACTGGATGCATCAGTTTCAACTATGTATGGAAGTTCGGGGCGTGGATGCTTTAAGACAGGTCAGACGTGAATTTTGCTTTCAGCTCTTGGAAGGCCTTTTCAGCTTCTTCGGTCCACAAGAAGCGTTTGTTTTTTCGCAAAAGTGCTGTGATAGGGTGTACAACATGTGGGAAATCCGGAATGAATCTGCGGTAGAAATTAGCAAATCCGAGCATGCATTGTACCCCTTTAACTGAACTGGGTGATGGCCACTTGAGGATTGCATCCACCTTTCGAGAGTCCATTCGGACTCCTTTTGGAGTCAGGATAAATCCAAGGAATTCAACTTCCGTAGCATGAAAAAGACATTTTTCCAATTTTGCATATACCTTGTAACTTGTGCTGGCGTAGTTTCTCAAGGACTGCACGAACGTGCTTCACATGGTCTGATTCTGAAGAGGAGTACACTAGAATATCGTCTATGTATACAACAACACAGACGTCAATGAGTTCACGAAGGACATTGTTCATAAAATACTGGAAGGCTGCTGGTGTATTGCACAACCCGAAGGCCATCACCTGGTATTCGAATAACACATACTTAGTGCGAAAAGCAGTCTTCCAGTCGTCACCTTTCTTTACACGTACCAGATGATATGCCCCTCGGAGATCTAATTTAGTGTAGATGCAAGCGTCCTTTACTTGGTCTAGTAATTCGTGGATCAGAGGCAATGGATATCGGTTCTTAACCGTGATCTGATTTAATGCGCAGTAGTCTATGCACGTTCTGAGGTCACCTTCCTTTTTAGGCACGAAGAACAAAGCTGAAGATGCAGGGGACTTGGATGGACGAATGAAGCCATTAGCAAGGTATTGGTCCAAGTATTGTCGTAGGTGAAGGTTTTTGGGTTCCGTAAGGGTGTAGATCCTACTACATGGAGGTTGTGCACCGGGTATGAGATCGATTTGACAATCGTATGATCTGTGAGGTGGTAGGGTGTTTGCCTGTTCCTTTTGGAAAACATCCTGGAATTCTTGATATTCCTGAGGTAACTGCACGACTGGAGTAGCGACTGTGGCCAGGCCTTGGTTCAAGGGTTTTTTCGGGTAACAAGTATGTGCACAATCCGGGAAGGTTATTCTCTTCTCTCGCCAATCAATACAAGGATTATGTGTTTCCAACCAAGGTATCCCTAGTATTATTTGGAACTGCGGGGCTTTGATTAAATCAAACACAATAGTCTCTCGATGCCCATCCTGACCCAGTAGTGTCATCTCTGCGGTGGAATGAGTTACAGGCCCAGAGGCAATTTCAGTTCCATCGACTGTGGTGATGACATCCGAAGTGGTCTTTTTGCAGAGAGATAGATTCATCCTAGAAGCCAACTCGTGGTCCACATAGTTTCCTATGGCCCCGCTATCAATTTATGCCCTCACTGCGTGCATACGTGATGGCTGCCTTGGATCTGTAAGAACCATTGGTATGATGAAGTGCGAGGTCTGAGTATCCTTCTTCAAGCTCGGCAAGCGGACCTCTACGCTTGTCAGGCGTGGTTATTTCCCAAATCAGGCTCTGTTTGATTTTGATCAGCAACTCCGACTACTCTTTTAGATGTTTTTATAGGGCAATCCCGTAGAAAATGTCCTGAGGCCCCAAAGTACAGACACAATTGCATCTGCCATCTTCTTTCTCTTTCCTTTTGAGTTAAGGGTCCCTTGACCCCCCCCGATCTGCATCAGTTCTGATACATCTGTTCCTTTGAGGGTAACATTGGGTTTAACCAATACCCGATTCTCGAACTTAGCTCGATCAGCCTTTCTATTCTGAAGTCGGTGGTCTAACTGGATCACTAAGTCTATATATTCTGCACAATCCTGAGGTGGGTTCACAACTTGGGCCAAAATGTCTTTGAGTTCACCCCGAAGTCCACGATGAAATAATGTAGTTCGTTTTACCTCTGGCCATCCAGTTTCCACCACTAACCTATTGAAAGTGGCGATATAGGTTAGTAGATCCTGGTTACCTTGTCGTAATGATAAAAGTTTGTTGTCCAGGGCCTGTCCTTGTGAATGTCTGGCAAATAGTCTTTCCATGCTCAATTTAAAACCTTGAAAATCCCCAAAGAAGAGGGTCTTCCTGGTTAACTAATGGAATTGACCAATCCGCTGTGCTGCCACTAAGATATGATAGTACAAAGGCTACTTTGGTTTGGTCGTTCTGAAAAGCTCCAGGTCTGCATAAAAAGTGCAAGCGGCATTGGTTCATAAACACGGCAAACTTTTTTGGCTCCCCAGCAAAACGTTTGGGTGGAGCTAAAGGAATGCTCTCTGGTAGAACCACTTGCACAGGATTGCTCAATGAAACAGGAGTTGGATTCCCCCCGAATCCAGGTAATGGTGTTTGCCCAGCTTGGATTTGCAGTAATTGTCTAGCAAGATCATCAGTGCGCTCCTTTGGCACAATCAGTTCTCTCCTGAGGGCATTAGTCTCTTGGCGCGCGGAGTGCACTTCTGCTCTAAATTCCTCTAACAATAGGGCTAGTTGGTCGGTTTCTGAGGTTTCCATAACGCCCAGGTGGGGATTTGTAGATAGGCTTTGCATTCTGTTATGCTCACCTGGCTCCCACAGGGGCGTTGGTCGGACCCGTACAGCTGCTTTCTCCACCCACGTGTTGCGTAGTGCAGCGATGACTGACTGGATCTGCCCTCCTAATCTTGTCTGCTTAACCCGTAGAAATATTCTCCTGCAAGTGGACAGATGGATTTAGCCACTTGTGGATTCAAGTGATGGCACCTCCACAGTCCTCCCCAACTAATCACCTCCGAAATGCCCTCACAGCAATCTCACCTTATATTCTTGAAAGATGAGCTCTCCATCCTGTGTGGATTTGCAGGAGCGAGTCGATTCCAGTTACTTCACTGGTTTGAAGGCTCGGGAGAGTTCCGGAGAGTATTGACTCTGAGGTTCCTGGTGAGGACCAGTAAGTATTAAGTTCATAGAGTTCAATATGTCCGATGTTCACTCTTGTTCCCCCCTTCCTTTCTTGTCTTGCAGCTGGCTCATGAAAAGATGCTCTTGTGGCAGCTGGTGGCGCTCAGGTAAGAGTCTGTATTACCTGGCGCTGTCGGGTAAATGTTGCACGTGGAAAACGGGTTGTTTGTCTCTCTTTACAGATGCGGCACGTGAAAATATGGAGAGTGACAAAAGGATGCCTCCGGTGGTAAATCAGGTAAGTCTATGGTGGTAAGAATTATATTTGTTGGTTCCCTCGGCTCACCTTGTGGTTTTCTTTTGTCTCCTAGGTGCCGAAGTTCAGCGAAGAAATGATGGAGGCAGCGCCGACCCGAAGGATGCTGTGAAGACTGGTGAGTATGGCGCGGCGCTGCAGCTGGAGGTGCGGCGCGTGCAGAAATGATGTTCTTTACAGGTCCGGAGACAAGATGGATCCAGAATCAGGTGTGGAATAGAAATAGTTTTGTTTTCTAACCTTGTCTCTTTCTTTCCTCTTTGTTTTAGGAGCTCCGGATTCGAGGCGGGCGTGGCAGAAGACTGGATGCAGGCTGCAGGCTGCAGGCACGGTGAGTGTTACGCTGCTGGATGCAGAATAACGCGAAGCGTGTGTTGCTGGTCGGGCGTGGTTTAAATAGCCTCAAAAGTAGTCCCAGGTAAGAAGTCCCTAGAACCACACCCGGGTAAAAAATAGTCCCTGTAGAAAAATAGTCCCTTTCAGGCTTCATGTTGGATTCGAGTCATTTGCAGCATGGTCTGCCTGAGGTAAGTAATGACTATGAGCCTGGCACCTTAGGCGCCAGGACTGATTTCTACTATGAGCCTGGCGCCTAAGGCGCCAGGACTGAACCCAGATAGCCCCTAGCCCGGGCTGCTGAGGTTTTACTAAATGTCTAGATGCCTGCTCCCAGGGCTGATGGGCTTGGTCCGGATGCCTGGGGGTAGGCATCATGACAGTGGAAAGCAAGCAGCAAAGATACGCTGTGTAGGCAATGTTGGGAATGCATGTTCAGACCACCGCCCCTCCTAGACGAAAATAAATTAAAATAATGGAAATGAGCATGGGACGGTGTAGTGAGGTGGCGATAATTGGCAGGAGTGCGAAATCGCATAGGGAGAAGTTATTATGTAGAATATAGGATACACATATACACGACAGTCATAACCTGAACTAACTCCGCGTTTACTAGTAGGCCTGAATCCTCGCAGGCTGTGTTTTCACCAAAACACAGAACAATGATGCTTTGTCCCTCGCACCACCATTGCATCTCAATTCCAAGGTGCGGCAGAGGAGCACACGTATGCCTCCACACCAGTTAGGCGTTTGAACTAACTAGGTAGGAACGTATGCAGCTGGAAAAGGGAAGGGTTGCAGCCTAGTACCAAGGTCGAACTCCTGGGAGCGAAGGCAGAGGTTTTAGGAGGCCAAAACATGAACCAAGATGTAGGGCACTAGTGCCCCCCAAAACAATGGTCTCTCTATTTTAACTACCAGATGTGCAGGGAAATGGGTTTTAAATCCTTCATGAACTGAATTGATTAGTGTGACAGTAGGTTCATTTCTGACGAGGGGAACTGATAAGGAGAAGTGGGGAATGACATGATCGATGTTTTGTGCCAAGGAGAGCTAAGAATGATGCCCATATGGTGGGGAGGGCATGATGGGGGTGCCAACGTGTCTGGGTTGATAAAAGAGCTGCTTTATTCCTAAAGACCCGACTGATCTCGAATTTGCCCACTGAGTTCACATTGATAACTATGCGCATGTCATGTGACTAGGATCAAAGGTAGGGTGGTGCAAGCTGATATTAACCAATTGCTTTTAAGTATTCTGGATGACAAAGGTGTTACCCACGTGTGGTGAAGAGGAGTGAGAAGACAGTGGAACCAATTGGAGGATGGGTTATATGTAATCATTAGCATGTATATAGGTGGCAGCCAATGAGGGTGGGGAATTAACATTGGATATTCTGTGTGTCATAAGTGACGATTTGTGTGTTTATAATCTTAAGTTTATACGAAAGATGTCAGAGAGCTCTTTGGCAGTGCACTTGTGATATCTTGTTGTTTTTTCCTTTTGTATACAAAATAAAAGCTCTTGTCTTTCTCCAAAAAGTGTGCACGTAGCCTTTTTTGCCTAGTGGGTTGTATTTTCTCAGTCTGATGACTGAGAGTTGCCCTACAGTGCGAGCTAGACCGAAGATGCTACACAACGCCGGTGAGTCAGGCTGAGCAGAGTGGGGACTGTGGGCCGTTTCGACAACCACGTCAACGAGAATTTGAACATGCTGCAGTTACAGAAAGTGAAATAAGAAGAAGCTTATTTTTTTAACCGGAAGGTAGAGTGCCAACTCAAACCCCGATACAAAATGAATGCAAATGTGTGACAAGCCTAAAAGAATAGTGAAACAAGTAGATGTACCAATGTAAGAAACGTATATGCTACTTGGATGTAAAGAGGAACGATGATATACATGACGAGTCCTGGCAAGCATACACCAGGCAGTTGAAAGTTCAGGAAGAGATGTCCTGGCAGGGGTGTATACCAGGCAACTTTCCAATCTGCAAGGAGCATCAAGCACAGCAGTGTTTGTGTGTTAAAGAAGGAACGTACATGGCTGAACAGTTTTTGTCTAACAGAATTGCTGTCGGCCATTTTCCCAACCCATTTAAGTTGAATACAGGTCTTTAACCAAAAATGTGACCTATTTGTGCCCGGCTTTCATTTCTGAGCCCTCACAGTTCATTCTATTCTGAAAAAAAATCTTTTTTTACTTGAAAGCATTTAGCCAAAGTTTATTATCCTTCATCCTGTCTGGTATCGTTTTAAGACTCTTAGCTATTTTTTGCTCAAGACCATGTGGGTGTCACATGCGCAAAAGGAGGTGGCTTCTTGTTCATTGTTAGTAGCGCAACCATTATTGTAGGCACTGAGTGGCCAAACCATGAGGATCACTCCCTAAAACAACAGCAGGTTACTATATGGGTATGTGGGCAGAAGTTGCCCTCCTTAACCTGAGATATTTTATCCTTCAAGGATAAGTCAGGCCAAGACAGTGTTAGGCCATGTACGGCCTAAGAAATGTGAATAGTGATGGAGAGCGATGGTATAGCTCACCCTGTCAAAAGCAGTTGATAGGTCTAAAAAATAATTCTACTGGTTTGCTTTTATCTAAGTATTTCACTGTTTCTGCCCTGATGGATACAAGTCAGATTCTGCTCCTCTAGCCAGTATGAAGCCAGACTGTTAGAAGTGGGAGACTGGATTTCTTTAGCTGTATTGTTTGGTAGCATGTTTCTCTATTAGTTTTACCAAAATTAAACATTATCTGTAGGTCACTATATAGAGGGGGTTGGAAGGGTTGGCATTTAGTTTCTTGAGAAGGGGGTTATGTTTGATGTTTTAAAGGGATCTGGGACTTGCCCTGTGGCTCGTGAAGCATTGGGTAGACACTCAATAACTGCACCCTATGTAATGTACAATGATGCAGTGATAAACACTTTCTTGGAGTGAAAGGGCAAGATCAAATAAAAGGTGCGTAAAATAGTTCCATGTGGGGCATCATTTTATAAGCATAAGTGAAGTTCTCTTCCCACAAACCTTGTTGACTTAAATCTTCCTTCGCTACAGAGACTGTTACGCAGGTATGTGTCACATCAGCAACACGGGATTCTTCAGATGTTTGTGGAAAGTGGAACGGTGCATATTATGAAGATCCAGTGACATGGGAGACTTCTGGGGTATTTCAATGGCATTATCTCTGTTTAAGTCCCACTGAACACATCTGAGTGACGGGCTTGAGTGTGGTGCACAAAAGTGACTTTTTCCTCACGGGACAGAAAGTCGTGGCAACTGTCTTAAAATAATGTTGTACAAAACATTCACTGAATAGAGCTTCATTTGAAACACTGATTGTATTTTTCGGAGGGAGCCAAACATTTCAGTGATTGACTTCACTCTGATACACACATGAATGTTCTCCTGAATGAGCGCCCCATTTCAGTAACTTTAACTGTTTGTCATAGAAAGCCTCAAGAACACACCAACTTGCAAAGACAATTCAAGGGTTTTTACTGTTCAGAAGAAGGGCCGTCTCATGTGGCACCCTAACCCAGGTGTCCCTCAATGCCAGGCTTGTCACTAGAGATTGTTAATCCGTAATATCTAAAATGCTGACTATCTAATGCTTATTGCCTAATGACCAATGCCTTTTCTCTCTAAACTCCCTCTGGGAAGAGTCTAGCTGGTCCCTAGTCTAGGTTCCCCAATATGATGTAGAGTCAGGATTGGCACCTTAAGACACTCAGACCCCACTTGACGTTTTCTGACTACACTCTCGTTCCTCTCCCTTTATCTCTCTGCTGCTCTCCCTTGTCTCCTCCTACTCCCCTCACATTCCCTTGCACTTCCTCCTCTGTTCCTCCAAAGTTCCTCTCTCTACTATGTTCCTCCACCCTTTGACTTTATCCTCTGCTACTCTCTTCTCTCTCTCTCTCCTCTCCACTCTACTTCTACTCTCCCACCTCCACACTAATACTCTCACTACACCCACAACTTCTCCCACAGTCACTCTCCTTTCAACTCCTCAGTCACCTTTCCATTCACTCTCTACACTGCTCTCTCTCACTGGGCAAGACTTGAGGGACATTTATAAATAAGGTGTTGTTCAAAGTTGGTCCAAGCATGAAAACACAGCACATTTCATATAATGATATCAACATGAAATGTAAGGAGGAATTCAATAAACTCACTATGCCTTTTAATCAAAGTGATACTTTTTAAATCATTTTGTGAGACACCAGTACCAGTGGATAGTCTTTGCATACTTCGCATATCCCAAGCGGTGTCAGTTGAATCCTAATGTACAGTAGCAAGTAATACCTTCGAGTATTACACTGCCACTGGTTACAGAATGATTAGGTGACAGGTCAGGTTGTTCTGGACAGTTTTCTGGTGCAGGAGGGCAAAGACGTAGATCACATCAAGTATGGCTGGAACACAAATTGTGTGGAAGTGCAGGGCATCACACGTACAATGCCTCTTCCCACTTCCACCTGAGGTCAGACATGTAAGACCAAATAATAAGCATCTCCCAGCAAAAAGGAAAAGGATGCCTTAGAGCCACAGAGAGAGAGTAGTGATAGATGGAAAAAAGAATGGAAGAGACAGATGAAAGCACAGTGTCCATGAAACAACTGACAGATATGTGTTTACCTGTGTACATTATTCTTGGCAGTTGAGAGGCACCCAATTCTTGCTCCCTCTTGTGCCAGCTTATACTTGCGCAGTACTGCTCTATCTCACCGAATGCCTCAGACACAAAATGGCCACTAGACTTTGTCTTTTCTAGAGTCAGTGTGCAGGAGACAAGATGATCAGCTAAAAGAGAAGAACAACCCTCTTGCACCTCATGCTATAGAAGAACCATCGAGGAAGGTCTGGACCCGACCCGCAGAGAACAGCCCTCCAGAATTCTTCACTGTCCGGGCAGCTCACCCGCAGCCAGCAGCAGAGTCCCTAGACAACCAGGGAAGGACACAGGGGAATCATAGGGAGTCAGTACCGAGGCCCTTGCACTGGGATATTAAGCTTCTTGGTCCACCATTGCAACTCCACACGGAGAAAGTGGGTGGGGTTTAACCTATTATGGGACAGATTTGCCAGGGCCAATGATCAAATGGGAAGAGGAGGAGGTGCATACAAATGACAGAAGGAAACAGGAAATTATGGGCTAGCTGGATGGGGTCAGAGGAGGTGGAGGTAGTAGACCAAGAGGCAAGCAGTAGGAAGGAAGGAGCAGAGTGTGCAGGCGATTTCTGGATAACTTTATTGATTAGTGAGTGAAAGTTGTACTGCTTTGTGAGTGTGTGTGAAAGAGTGATGGGTGTGGCGAGTTGAGATAGTGTAAGGAGTGAATGCAAAGTGTTTGGGACTGAGTGAAAAGAGGGTGTCTGAGCAGGAAGTGGATATCTATGTCAAAAGAATCACAGGACAGATGATAGTGTTCACCTGGTCAATAACAACCCCATAGTGATGGTGCTTAGGAACCTTCTTCTGTTCTCTTTTATTGAAAAATATGGGTTTCTGTGGATGTTGAGCTAAGAGAACACTTGGAAATTCACAGTTGTGATTAATGTTTGTGTAAGCTGCACCAGATGTGTGCAACAATATTTTTCTTGCAGCAGACCAGTTCCAAGCCATAAAAGTCAACTTTACCATGGACATATAGACAGGTAAACAGATCATCAACTTCACTGCTCACAGGATGACATTTGACTCTCTTAGTGTAATCAATGAGTGCCATGGGGACAGGATGTTTCCCAATTGGCTACATTGCAAATTCCAGGTGTCCTCTCCAGTTTTATCCGGGCTTTGTGGCTTCTGACAATCACTTCATTGTCCTTTCTGTTATGCTATTGATTGGTCAGCCCCTGCATATCTCTTGCATCGCCCATTTCCTCCATCTTGTGGATACACGTTGCATCAGTCATTTCCAGCCTGTCATTAAAATTATTCTCATGGACAAGGAGAATTTCTTGATTTCAGTCATTCATACAGTACGGGAAATGTGCTTTAGTATTTCCATGTATGCTACAAATTGCCACTTCACCAGCTGAAGAGAGTGGTGATGACTTGTAGGAATTCAGCATTGTGGACCACCAGCTGCAGCACCTGAATTAGCAATGGATAGTGCTACATGACTAGTCCAACAGTCACAGTAGAGCACGGAAAGGGACATTCTTCATGTTAATTCAGTGGCAGCTGATGCCTAATAGTTGTTCTCTGTGATGATTATTTGAGGATACCACCGAACATGTCATCCTGAACACACTTTAATTGATGTGGTGCCCCTGTGTTACTAGCCGGACCTGGACCTGTCTAATACAGTGAGCAAACACGACTTTGCTGGTAAAACAGTCATATTAAAGCTATGACTGTACATTTCTTTAAAATGTGCCTGTGGATGCATCTACAGAAAAGGAACATTGAATACCTATTAGTATGATTTCTTGACACTTGCTTCCAGATGAAAGTATATGTTTTTCAGCAGCATGTGTGGTGAGTTCTGAGAATCCAAGCTCAGAAAAGATCCTGCTCCTAATGTGCAAGAATTAACTTTGCTGCACACTCCACAGCTCTCCAAAGGACATTGTCATCTGGCAGTAGTTGCTTTTTCTCAGATATAGCCAAGGTGGTTTCAGTGAAAAACACCCGCTGCATGGACAAGCTTGCCTCAGTCATGATTCCTCAGTCTGTCTAATTCAGCAATTCTTTGCTGTGCTTAGGCTGTATGAGTCGTAGATGCATATCTGCTTGATACTTGCCATATGGGAATGAATGTTAATCCTATACCGTGTTCACTAAGCAGCCCATGCGCCCAGCAGAAATTGTTGGAGTGCCATAAATTGCTCCCTTCTACTGTGCAATCTGTTGGAGCTATGGGCCTCATTACGAGTTTGGAGGTGGCCACCCCCAAACTCGGGTCCGGGTCCCACAAAAGGGGACTTACCGGGCCATTCTGACCTTGGAGGGCCCAATAATTCCCTTTCGTGGGACCCGGACTCGGTACGTCCCCATTCGCATTTGAGCCCCGATAGGGCTCAAATGGAATGGGGAGGATGCTAACAACGGGCCCGTTAATGACGGGCCCGTTGTTAGCATCCTGGTCCTGCTCTGCACCTCTGGTCTGGCCAGGCGTCCAGTGCGGGACCCGCTGCAGAACTCATAATGTGGCAGCCCGGAATGAACAGTGCCAGTCCCTTATCGGCAACGTTAATTCCGCGTCCGCCAGCCTCGCAATGAGGCCCATTTTGTTTGAATGCAGGAGAAGACACATGTGCTGCTCATTTTGTCAAAATGAAATTCATAACAATGAAAGACCACTAGATTGTGGTAGACTACAGTAAGAAACATGTGGAGCAACCACAGCATCGTGGAAGGAGACATAATGTCAGCATGGAGGAAGATGACTTGTTGTCAGGCACCAGGCGGATGCAGAGAAGCGCAAATGAAGTGTTTGGTGGCGAGAGCAGCACTGATTGCTCTACCTGCGGTGGTGGGTAATCACTGGTGATAAAGCATGAGAGCTGAACAAAGCTCATGATTCTAAGAATTACTATGGCTTATTTTGACCATTAGAGAGCATATATAAGGGAGCTTTGCCTGAAAAGTAGTAATGATGTTCTTACATAGAGTTGATTCGATCTCACAATTTTTTCAGCTTCTTTACCGATTCTCTGTTTCTCCAAGACAGGAAAATCTGTCCCTCAAAAAGTATATATTTTTTAACTCAAACACAGAAGTCAGTTGCTCATCCTCATGGCCTTTTCCACCCTTCCCAGAACAACGTCATGGTGGGTGTGTATGTGGCTCTAGCGGTCTTGGCTGCCAGAACAGGAAATTGAACCTGTTTCTCAAAGGAAGGAACAGGGCTGTCACACTCTTTCTAAGTAAAGGTGACCTTGGTGTAGTAACTAGTTTGCTTGGGAGGGCTGCGATTAAGTGCTCCGCCTTGCTCTAAGGGTTGGGAATGGGGTGACCCAAGAGGCAGCATTCCATCGCCAGCACAGCGAGGGCCAACATTGAGTGGATACCCTGGGCAATAGCCCCCATCTGTGAGATCGACAGGGACTTATCATAAGGGCAGCCCAAAAGCAAGGCCCCTTCAAAGAGGTTGGAGAAACCACTTTATACAAACCACAGACTCTCATAGGCATGACGGCCCAGTGGCGACTTGGGAACTTTGCATCCAAGTCAACTTGTTCACATACAGGGACATCCACACGTTGAACAGCTTTTTTTGCCAGTGCAAGGTGCGTTTATCAAATATGGAATGCTCCATACTGCTGTACGCACACAGGTTCTAGCAATCCAAGATGCCAGACATCTGAGAAAAAGCATTGTTCTGCGGAACCGGAAAGGGTGATACCAGAATGGCACAGCAGCATGCAAACGCACCCAAGAAGGAATACGAACCAATTCCCCCTCAATGCGTGTGTCACATGCTGCGTGGGAAATGTAGTTCAAATTCATAAGAACTACTCAGGATTTGTTGTAGGCGAGGACAGCTAACCTTTGAGTATTCTCAAGGCTGAGACCTTTGAGTATTCTCAGCAGCTCCTCCTTCTGCTTGGTGGTCGCACGGAGCTATGCACACATAGTTACGTGCGCGATCAAGTAATATCACGTGAAACATCACGTGATGTATTTCGCGGGCCTCTTTCGGTTGCCGTCTCACTGCGGTTCACTCTTCGGCGCCGCAACCAGATAGCAAACGACTTCCTCAAACGTTGGAGGCACATCGCACTTGAGCAGCTCAAAATACCCAGTTAAAATCCACAATTTAATTTCAAGCAGCTCACCCAGGAGGCTCGTTTTTGCTTAAATATGGCTAAAATAGCCTGTTTAACCAAAACGCAATGTTAACCTGCCTACATTCATTGTACTTCTCTCTCTTAAATTCCATTTAGTGTGGTGTTTCTGGTTGCATTTCTCCACCTGAACCAGTCATGAATTTTCCGAATTACCTGTTAGCACAATCAAGGGGCCAACAGGTTAGTCCAGCTCAGCCTTACTTCCCAAATAAATGTCGAGCTGTCACTGTTATTAACAGTTCCCTCATAGGGCTGTAGGGTATGGGTGATTTCTGTATATATACACTTGCATTAGGGTACAGTACCCCTGTGTCTGTTATTCACCGGGTTTGGCACATTTGTACCTTATAAACACACACAACCAGAGATGTGTTGGTACTTTCTGTTCCCTGTGAACATTGCCCAAAGCAATTGAAGTGGCCGTTAAAGTCATGTCATAAAAATGGATACCTTGATTTCCAATAATGACCTAAATCATACTTTGGTCCATATCCAAGTACCCTGTGCAGAGGTCTGAACCCCAGCGGCATCTGCAGTAGGACTGAAGCCTACATCCATACATCTAGGACCCTCCCAAGAAGAGAAGACACCCAAAAGTGGGGGGTAAGATATTAACTACACCAGGTGAAATCCAGACAAATTGTGTAGCCACAACACCACTCACCATCGTATGTTCTCTCTCTTTCCCTTCCACCTCCATCCCTTCTGTCCCCTCACCATTCTGTATCCATACAGACTGGTCCTCCTGCATGCAGGGAAGCTAAATCGAGCCTTTAAAAACACCAACAGCAACATACATGGTTAGCTGTTCCAGCTCTGATGAAAGTGGTCTTTTACCACTGAAACAGGTCGGCTCATCATAATACTGTACCTGCATGACTGAACGCAACATGTCAGAATACAGTGTGATCAACCTTAATGAAGATAAGGACTGATCAAGGATCACCACTGTGTATTCAACACAGTTTCAGGAAACAGATTCCTGAAACACCCATTTTGTAGTCCACCACCTATTGCCAACTATCTCTGATTGCCAAAATTACAAAATCAACAATGTAATCAAGATCATTAAGGGAGAACATTAGGAAAGGAAAGCTCAAGACTTTCAGGGAACCTAAGGTGTAAACTATGCATAAGGGAAAGATAGGGACGAAATAGAAAATAAATGCACAAACATTACAATAGCACAAAAGACAAATAACATTGCTATCCCTCTAGCACTCCCCTTTGCTGTTTCTAGCTGCAGATTATCTTGGCCATCCCTCCAACAGCCTTGCAAAAGAAAGGAACATTAATCACACATGGCCTTTGATGGGGTCTTGACCCCCTTTCAGAGGTCAGCCATATGGCCTGATTGGATGCCTGAAACCTTCAGATTGACCTGCTTAAAACTCTTGCTGGTATCAGACTGAATTCAGACCATATCAGAGGTTTCAGGGCCAAACTATCTGTGAGTCACTGTTAGCCTCCATGTGGAGGTTCAAGGGGGCCTGAGCCCTGTTTTAAAGTGAATCATCCAGCACTTAACGATATCATATTCCTGGTTTGCAATGGAGCGCAACATGTTTTTAGATGTCCAATAGAACAATGTGTTTTTTTTACAGTATGATACATCTTCAAATACATTATGAGAAAAGGATACTTCCACGCCCAGTGCAAGGGACACCTTTGTGATTTTCCTTCATGTGTGCCTTTCTGAAATGTACAGAGTTCCCATGGATGCCTCAGAGCAGGAGTTACAGAGGTCGCACAATATGAACAAATAACATATGGGACTGCAATTTTGTTGCAGGGAATTGACAAAAATACACTAAATGGCCCGTTACATTGTTCTAGAGGTGGGCAATGCCAAGCTACTACTTTTTGGGCTTCGATTTGCATGCGATTCCAGAACTATGCATGGGAAAATAAATGCAAAGCCCTGCTTTTAGCACCAAATATTTGCTATACAATCATTTGCAAAATACACATCCACACCTCTGCCCGATTCTCACAACGTATCCATTTTTCATCTCGGAATTGTGCTCTTTTACACTAGACTCTTGTCCCTATTCCAAATGAAAAGGAATCAGACAAATACATTAGGTCTATGGTCCAGTCGAATTTGTTTGGGAATATGCAGGAAAAAAACTTCAGCAGTGTGGGCGAAGGCTAGAGACCCTCAAGGAAAGAGTAAGAATTAACCAGAGGCGGCCACATTGCATCCGAAGGAAACATTGTTTTGGGCCTTGAATAGAATACAGTGGTACATGCTGAGTGCAAGTGTTAATGTCACCAGTATGGAGTTTGGGGTCGATGGCTGGGTTATCATTCATGGCATTGTCCAGGTAGAAATATCAGATAATATTGAATTCCTAAACTCTGGCAACACACATGTTAGTCTTAGAATGTCCTGTAAACCACGGGTCTGCAGCCTGCGCTCTCTATATATTTTGGACTGTGCCTCTCATAATCCTTCACCATGGACTATCCTGGTTAGGGCTGACTGGAGTTGCAGTCCAAAACATCTGGAAAGTCAGAGGTTTCACACAGCTGGTGTAAGGGAACTGCCACCTGCACGATGACAGCCATGTCGTGGCAAATCATTTTTTTTTAAATGAACTTTTAGAAACCTATAAACTTCAGGCGAATCTGAAATATCTTCTTTTAACAATTGTAGAGGTTGTACATATCTGTACATAAATGTGTGCCATTTTTACTCCTAGAGAATTTATTCTGAAGCTGAAATCCCACATCAACTTTTACGGCAGCCTGCCATCGAACATCTGCAAGCACACCTCTATAGTTTGGAATGATACACTTTGTTGGAATGGTCAAGAAATGGTTGACAGGTAAGCTTTTTAACATTGCGATTTCTCACATTGTGCATGTAACTGCATGACCTGGACAGCTTACAGTTATACGCCCTGTATGTTTCATTGAGTTCGAGTACCTATGAGTTGGGTAACATTAAACCTATGTTACCTACCTGCAGCACCAAGATGCCTTTGTGGGGTGAATGTGTGCTGTACAAATACACTATATGTTATAACAAGCTTACATTTCTAAGCACTATTTTACCCCATGGCTGTTAAAATACTTAACTTCACAATCTGTAATTAAAAAACCTGAGGCCCTTCCAATACAGTAGTGCTTTTGGATTTGGTGCATTATGGTGGGAGAGCATCCCAAATATCACCAACACCGTTGCTACAGAGAAGAGAGAGAGCAAAGGGGTTCCAGAAAGATGACTTTGTGGCTAACATGACAACTGGAAATGCTATGGCATAATCTCTTGTTCCATTAAGCCAATGCAATCCAATAGGGGCTTGTTTCAATCGTTTCTCCCAATCAGGAGTTATGTACCATGTCATGTGACTGTGTTACTTTCAAAGCTGGGATGACATAGTGATCTTTCTTTTCACAGCCATAGGGGGTTGGGCTGTAATTGGGCTACTTTCCTGGCCCCGTTGTGCTACATGCAGAGTTCCCTGTCTGGATATTGTTACCATACAACCAATCATTTTTTTTTTGGAGTGATGCACTGACAACAAGCAGATGTCTTCATAAGAAATCTAAATGTGATTTTGTATAAGGATATCTGTATGTTGTCAGTGGTACTGCACCTCTCCAATCTCAGTGTGATTTCTAATGAGGACATCTGTATTTTGTCAGTGGGACTACACCTCTCTAAAAAACTAAGTTGTGACGAAATCTGCAAGTTTTTGCTCATTGGATAGGTGTGGTACCATTGATCACCTACAAGTGTCCTTGTAACATTAAAATAACAATATATGACAACTATGACCAAAGGCTTGTACATACAACCAACAGATATCCCTCCTCTTGCACTTTCTCCCTTGTGCTGTCCCTCCTCCCCAACCCTCACATTGTTGCTCCTTCCACTTTGTGCTGTCCTTCCTCCCCCTTGCACTGTCCCTCCTTCTCCCCCTGAGGGGGCCCTGCTCCCCCTTGCATGATCCCAACTTCCCCTGTGTGTTGCCGCTTCTCCACCTGGCACTGGCACTCCTCCTTTACACTGTCTCGTCTCCCCACTTGTGTCATCCCTCCCATCCCCTTGCACTGTCCCTCCTCCGCCTTGTGCTGTCCCTCCTTCTGCCTTGTGCTGTCCACCCTCCCCCTTGCTCTGTCCCCTCCTTGCTCGGTCCTGCCTTCCCACTTGCTTTGTCCCTCCTCCCCTTTGCGCTGTGCCTCCTCCCCGCTTACACTGTCCCGCCTTCCTCTTCCCACCTTTGTGCTGTCGATGAGCACCCCTTGAGATGTTGCTCCACCCCCCCTTTACCCTCTCACTCCTTCCTCCTATTTGTGCTGTCACTCCTTCCATCAAATGTTGTGCAATGTTCCTGTGTACTGTTGCAGGAGGGCAGCTCTTCTGCCACTCTTACATCATCTAAATGCTGATAATGGCTTTTTATCACACTTGCTCCTTTTTGACTTTGACCATGCTTGTTTGGGTCTTTGTCAACTATTGCCTCTCCCTTTCTGTGACAATAGGGGTTATAATGGGTCTGCTTCTTAATTGCCAACTTTTGGTTTTGACAATATTGGTTGTTGTTAATGTCTTTTAATATTGCCCTCTGTTGGCTTTGACAATAGTGTTTGATGTTACCTTTGTAATTACAATTATGATCTTCTTGTTTGGACCCAAGCTTCTTATTCTGCCACTTTAGATATTTTGCATATGATTGGTATTCAAAGCTATTCTTAGCATGGCACTTTAACTTCTGTACATTAGTTCGGTATTCAATGTTGTTTAACAAAGGCTAGCAGGCGATCATGGAGCGTTCCGGCGTCACATAAGATTAGTGAACTCACCGAGTGCCACATAGGTGTTTGCTCGCTCCGCTGCCAATGTGTCCTCTGTTCCTCTGCTTCCCAATGCAAGGTAAGATACTTCTTTCTGGTTCCCGTGGCCCACTCTGATTGGGAGAGGAACATTGCTCGCTCCATGGGCACTCCACTGTACGCCTGCCACTGGAGCACACGTTACATGAGGGAAAGCTTTTAAAATGAATGCTTCCCGCTGTGCAACCTCTGCATACAAGGTCCTCGGGGGAAGATTTCCGGAACAACACTTCCCGTCATGCAACCTCTGCATTCACGGTCATAAAGGGTAGCGACCTTTAGAAAGCCAGCATCCACTTCACCCACTGTGGTCTCACGGGCGTCTCTGCTACCCTCCAACTTCTACTGCCACTGCAATGTGCAGTTCCGACCATTACTCCAGCTTCTGCTTCTCCTTATGGCCTGCACGTGAGGGGGCACTTTATCCTCACCACTTCCTCTCAGGTTTGGGTCATTAGAATCACTGGAAAGCACCTGGGGGGATCATCTCTGATTCATCACAGTCCTCGCTGATGTCCGACAGACACACCATTGGTCCGACACAGTGTGAATGTCCCGCCCCTTGCCATTTCAAGCCATTTTGAATATATGGACATTGTCAACCAATGACAAACAAGTGTTATTGACTGATTAATGTAATGGTGGGCAAAAGGTGTATTGTCCAATTAGGGTCACTTAACATTAATTTGTATATAGGGGACTGATGCAGTCCCACCAGTTAGCTCCTCTGACCTGCCTTAAAAATTTTACTAAAATGGTGTATGTTAATTTGGCAAATTATGTATAAAATGTTCAGACGCAGTGGGCGGCGCTGACAGCTTACTTCATTTGGTTCAGTTCCACAGGGCTGTCTGGACCATGCTTGCAACTTTTTGGGTCCAAACTATTTGTGTTACTTCTTGCTTGGTGTATGCTCTGTTTTTGGATTAAGTTCATTCCCTGGAACTACTTTTGGAGGAGATCCCATGGTACAGGGCTTTCCATGTTAATTATCACTTTCACTTTGTGTAGTCACTGTTTGACTAAAGATGTCAAAAGGTGTCTCAAATAGTGGTAAGCAACTTGTTCTTGAGTGGTTTCAAATATAATAAAGGATTCAGGTGCAAAATTCAGATTCAATTATTACAATGTTTGGGCCCATAGAGCATTTGGGTTTGTAAGAATGACTGCAGGTCTTATATCTCATAAGTATGTCTATGATAAAAGGTTTGCATGCTTGAATCACTAAGTACAATGTCAACACTGTACTGGGTGTCTATTTCATTTTTAGTGTGTGCAACACAGTGATCGAAGTGGGCAGGAGCAGTTGGGAGCGGAGCGCCTCTACTTATTTTCATTAAGTTTTATAGTTCCAATACTTTTATTTGAAAAAGAAACTGTTTCAAAATGGTTTCTTGGTCGGTTTCTTTGTCAGATAAAAGTGTAGGAAGAACTTGAAGTGCACTGCATGGGGGTCACACTGACAGAGCTACGACATTCACTTAAATAGCACTGGCATTTGTTTTTTGCTTTCACCTTACTGGGGGTTCAAAGCTGGGACCTGCTCGATCAGCCCCAATGTCACATCACGGCGCGCTATCGTAGAGCTGCTGGGTTGCTATTATGTTTTCAGTGGCCTGTTTGAGACAAAGCCCATTCCCAAGCTCCATCATAGCCCTTCTGCTGCAGTAATCAGAATGCTTATTGTGCATTTAAGCAACTTAACATTCAAATACTGCAGGCACAGCTGCACGTGCAGTTAATGGGTAGGTGGGAGAGGTAGCTTTAATCTTTAGCATACCCCTCAAGAGTTGCGAATGGTGGGTGATTAGAAATGGGAGGGTGTGTTAAGCTGCATGCTGTAGAGGACAATGAATAAAGGTAATGGGGGATTGGTTAAAATGCATTTCCTTTCACGTGTTTCAGACTTTACACAGTGGTGGGGGTGGAATGAAGGAAAGGCTGAACCCAGGTATGGGGATTGACCTGCGCTTGGAAGGGGCATGTTAATGGGGTTTGTGGAGTGCGGGGGTGGTCCAGCAGGGAACATAGTTCCACTTCTTTGTACACTTTGACCAATGATGCATCAATAAAGCATTTATGCTGATCCTGACTTTTTGAGGGCTTCGATGGAAAGGCAAAATGGTTGCAATATTCTAACTCCTTGGGTTCCAGCACTGTAGTGTTTCTCGTTCCCAGCTGTAATGTTTGCTTTCCCTAAATTGCTGGTTTTTAAATCCTCAAGGAAAGGGATCAGTGGTGTTGCATACTCAAGTCCAGTACCCAATTCATTTCTTACGAGAATTATCTATATATATAGTGGATGATACACACATATTATCTTTCAAAACCTCTTACTGACGGATGATTAAATCAGGCAAAGAGAAATGTTGACATGCACTTACTATATTTCTCCCTCCTTAAACCCATGTCGCCTATTCTCGACTTTGAATAAACTCCCTGCTTTCTTCTTCTCCCAACCCGTCTGCTCCTGACTGTATATCTTACTGTAAGTCAAACATGTAACCCATTGGCCTACTTTCTTTAAGGAAGCAATTTGATCCCAAAGGCTTCTGACTCCTGATGAGCAGACACCTCCCCCTTTACTCCTGTAGCTGACCTGGAAATTGCTCACTTTATTATTTTCTCTCTTTTTTGTTTTCTCACTTGCTCTCATCATCAATCTGTAGCTAACCTTGCAAATCCTGCTACTCCACCCTCTAATGCTATGTCTTCTTTTTTTTATTATGTCTTTTTTTTATTAAGTCTACTTACTCACTACTTTTACCATTTTTTTGCAATACATGTTTAATTTGTGACTGTTTTCTTGTAGCTTTTAAAACAGCCATGGACATTCCTCTGATAAAATGGGAACTCTTGATGCATCTCAACCATACAAATATCATCCAGTTTCTATTTAATCTTCTCTCTTTGAACGTCTTGAGAGACCGGTGTAATCCTACATTTATGGTTGTCACAAATTGTTAAAATGTGTTATCATATTCTCAAGCTGGGTTTCAGCCTTCCCATTCTATAGAGACCCCTTATTTGGCAGTCTCTGACTTTATATTTCATTCACATCACCAAAACGCTCTTCTACCTTGGTACTTTTGGGTCTTTCTGCTGAATTTCCTATTGTTAAACACACCACTATTTTACTTTCTCTGACTTCCTCTGGTATTTCCAGGACTGTATGGGCTTAGTGGTCTTTGTGCATTAAGGATTGCTTTATTCTGTTCACCAGCTTCCTATTCTTTGTCTTACGGTGTTCCTCGAGGTTCATTGCTTGACCCCTCTCACCTTGTACACTATTGTTTTAGCTTAGTTAATTTCCTCTTCTGGGTTTCATGAACATTTCTATGCTGGTGGTATATAGATAATTTTCTCTCTTTCTATGGCTCTTGTCAATGTCTATCAAATATGCAACTGTTTTACCCCTGTTGAATAAATCCTCTGCTGCCCCAAAGTCCCAGCAAAACTAGCACCCATCTTCTCTCCTTCCCCATTATTCAAAAGTCCTTGAGTAGGTGGTCTTCAACCATACCTCTAAGTACCTTGAGGATAACTGCCTTGGAGATCTACTTGAATCTACCAACTGAAGTAAACACTCTACCGAGAATGCCCTCATGCTGGTCTAAAGCTTTCTCTATAATGTTCAATGTCACCATTTCAAACTCTCTTCTATACTCTTACATGTAGACGCTTCTGCCACTTTAAACACTGTTGACCACTCCCCCCTCCTCCTCACTCTGCAGGACCTTGAGTTTCACAAATCTGATCTTGCCTGGACCGCCTCCTACCTGGAAGATTGATCCTTTGAAATTTCTTGGAACTCACAAACCTCTGACTCCAGCCCTCTCCCTGGAAGTGACTTATTTCATCCTTTTGGCTTCACAGCCACCTTTTTGCTCATGATGCTCAAACCTTTTTCTTCTTCACCCAATCCATCTCAGGGTGGATTCCAAACTGTCTTATTGCTATTCATCAATGAATGGCTATCTTCTGCTGTATGCTGAACTCATCAGAAACAGAAGTCCTCTTTTCCTGGCTTCCAATACCATCCTTCCCTTCTCCTATCCCTCCCTCCTGACTTCCTTGCTCCCTAAACCAAGGATAGCAATTTGGAGATCTTCTTTGATATTGACCTACGACTGCAACAATTCATCACTGCCACTGCTGCTCAGAGCACCCTCCAAAACATTCAGCCAAGGTGTCCTTTCTGTTACTAACCACTCTACAGAAAGCTCTAATCTCCACTCATGCACAGAAACCTTGAGGACTGCTCAAGCCAACTCCTTGGCCTTCCTCTCTACTTCTTCCTCCCTCTAGTCAAAGTCCTCAACTTTGCTAAACACACACTCTATAAACTACCCGGATTCTCCCCCACTTCTACCCACCGACAACATGCTGGTTGTCTCTCCTTGCATTGGAGACTCTCCTAGTCTACAAAGTTATCAATGGTCTTTCTCCTCAGAACCTGTATGATTGTTTCTCAGTTTATTCACAATGTCGTTCCCTCCACTCCTTTTCTGTACTCAACCCACTGTCCGATGCCATCTATGTGCCTCCTAGTGCTTCTGCTCTCACTCCCTACTCACCCTGCTCCACTGGACCCTACTGCACATAACAATCAAAGACAGCACAACTATGGATCTCCTCAAAGCTTGGGTTAAAATTCACTTACTTGCTAAGGATGGAGCTCCTCCTCCCCTCTCCTGCATCCTCCCTACCTCACCCCACCACTACCCCCAGTGACGCGTAATAATGTAATTTCTTATATTTAAATAGTGCTTCTCTCTAGTCTGTAGCACTTGGCCCCTTAGGTTCATGTTACCTTTGGAAGTCACCTCTTTTCTTACATGCATATATTCTCTTCTCTGTTTTGTTTTGTCCCGGTATATGTCCCACTTTTTTATACACTCATAAACTGGCTCTCCTTTTCTTCTCATCTTTGTACCATTGTACAGGCACCCTTTGTGAGAATGCCTCCGCCATCTGTAAATGTGTTATTGCAAGTTCTTCCTAATTGAAATTGACATCCCGTTGTTCTGATAAATACAAAGAAATACAAAACCTATTTGTATGTCATTCAGTGATTCAGGGGTTGGCTGCACACTTTACTTATTTAAGTCTTGCTATTTTCTCTTGGTATAGCTCCTATATCTATTTCTCTTCTTGCTCTTCCAACAGACTGAAATGTAATCTTTGTTTTTGCATCTTCCATTTCTTTTCAAGATCAAACCTTACTTTTGAATCACACCAGACATTATCAGCCGCAAAGCATTACGAAAATTCGACCCCTACATACATTTGCTTCCACTAAATTGTTAACACAGAGGTTAGTTCTATCTGATCTAGATTATTGCATTTTGTTTCTGTTGTTTTTGGGGATATACATTATTTTAACTGTACCATTCATTTTTTGCTCTTCTGCAGTCCACTTTGGACAAAAGTGCTCTAACAATACACATCCAGGAATTACAGTTTGCATAGACACTCAAGCACACATTGCGTTGTTTGCACCTTGCTACATGAAAGTTGATGTTTGTGAGTCAGACTAAAGTAGATACATTAAGACAGGGCACGGGTCCATAGTGAACCTAGTTTGTGTCCTCACCATGCGTTCCTTGCACCATGTTTACAGGTAATTTGAGAATAACAATGAAGCAGTTAGTGCGTTTTTCTTTTCTTTTTTTAAAAAAAAACGCACACCTAGCTGTAGAGCGACAGCGCACAGTACTTAAAATGAGGAGGGTAGGCATTGATTTGAGATTGTGTGTGTAAGTGAGGAGACAAGCAAGGGAAGCTTTATGTTGTGGGGCACTCAGAAGGAGGTTCCTCATTGAGGCAGACAAGGTGCCCCTTGGGGAAATGGTAGTGATATTTGGCTTAATGGGCAGCATTTGCCTTTCTGAATCCCGGCAAGGTCCACTCAGCCTTTCATCTTTCTGAGGTCGACCAATGAGTACCTTCTTCGGTTGGGTGACATTGGGCCTCATTACGAGGTTGGAGGTAGCCATGGAGCTATTAGCTCCATGGCTGCCTCCAAAAACCTTCCGACTTCGCCCTAGTGAATGGAGCAATTACCGGTCTATTCCGAGGTCGGAGGGACTGGTAATTCCCCATTCACCAGGGCCATTCCCCATTCCCATTTCAGCCCCAATAGGGCTCAATTGGAATGGGGAAGCTGCTAATATTAGCTTTAGAATCCCTTTGCGGGTCCCGTCCTTAACGCCTGCAAAAACCAAGCTTTAAGGAAGGACCCGCAAAGGGAACTCGTAGTAGGGAGGTAAGGGATTGCCGGCACCGGTGCCCTTACCGGTGCCGGTAATCCCTTACCTCACACCTCGTAATGAGGCCCATTGTATATAAATATGTTCTTTGTAAAACACTTTGGCGAAAGCGCTATACAAGAACACATCATCATTAATGATTTTAATATCAATTGGAACAATTCTGACGATTGTTTTACTGCAAAGGTGGAAGAAATGCCTATTTATTTAGATCTGATGCAGGCTGGACATGTGCAAGCACTTCTTGGTGAGTCAAGATCAGCTTTATTTCTGTGAACATGCCCCTTAAAAGCACACACATACAGTGAACAAAGCATTACAAATCAAACAGGAGAAGCATTTAAGACCACAACCATTGGGGCTCCACTTTTAAAATCAGTATGTTTCCAATCATTTATAGGAAAGGGCACTTATATTAAAATGTATCAAAGATATTCAAATAGTTTAACAATACTATAATGAAGTCAGCCACATATAATTACTCACCATGCAATAGTAGTACAAAGACGTGTGCAGATATGGACACTATCCAAACGGATTGTTTGGGTCATTATACGTATACCACATTAACTGCCATTTCAGTGAAATAAATGTTGTCACTTCTCCGTAGGTAAAATTGTATTCAGTGATTTCTACATTATCAGATGATAAATACTTCCTTTGTGTGCGCCATAGTTCAAGAAGGTAGTTTGAAATTGCATATACAACTGATTGACTTGATGTTGATTTACAAACTGGTAATGTCTCATTCAGTAACCCCCGTCTGACTGAGGGACTTATTAATAGGCACCAGCCACTTGTTTCTCATGGTCGTCAAGAGGGGGCAATGGTTTAGGACAGCCTGCCAGACCTCCAGCGATCCAAGCACCTCTAAAGTTGCAAAGGAAACAACAGTCATTTCAAATGTAATGCAAACAACACATATCTATGGGTGGTCAATAAAATTCAGATCCCAATCTGGTTAGGGTGATTCCTTGTGAAAAAAGTAACCAATAAATATAGATGACTTACACTTCGAGGAAATCACATTTCTTGAGCACCAGGTCTCCTAAGCTTTGACGGCAAGATAATCGCAGTCCTTCTTAATTACATTTCAAACACTTCCACTTTATATAATCTTAAATCTTAATTTTCATAAAGCCTATACCAAAATAACATTGGCTTCAAATTGGCCTCAAAAGAAATTGAACTGGGTACTGTTTCAAGAAAAAGGAACACAGATAGTGTACTCGTGGGAAGTCCAAATATTATTTTCTAAAGAACAAACTTTCAACCGCTGGCCATTTTTTAAGCTGGACCTTAGAGACACCAATGACCAATACAGCAGTCCCCTCCCCAACCATCTGTTCAAAGACTGGATGGAACCGGATTGTTGCTTTAAAATAAGTACGCTTTGCAATCGAGGGGGAGGTGGAGGGAAGGAGCCCGAACTAAAACATCTACTGCCAAATAATTAAATTGGCCAATCTGCTTAAGTGGTGTCTTCCTGTAAGTACATTTTTCTTTTAATCACCTAGAATGGTGGCAGAACATAGCAATAGTTTTAGGCAAATGTAATCCTAGATTTCATTTTGCACAAAAATTTGCCACAATGTCAAATTATTTTGTATACTCTATTGACTTTTTGGAACAAGGGCAGCGTAATCTGTGAATAGAGGAATGCCTGCCTTCCTACCATTAGTTTTAGGAGCATCGGTTTCCAAACAAAGTATTTTGAGAGCCGGGTCATTAATTTACATAAGAAATAGCAGTAGGGCTAATATGCAACCTGACATACTCCTACATTAATAAGAAATGATTCACTAGTGTGGCCTCCTGCCCCCATTTTTCCAATGCTGAATGATCACTGCGCCATCTTTTAACATCTTCATCGCTTGGTATTCTTAAAGGATAGTTCCTGGACTTTTTTTTATTGTCCCTACGGTTCGGCCATGTGTTTTTAAGCATAAATCGGTAGATCGTAGAATACTTTCCTATGGACCTTACCCGACTTTTCGTCCATTAACGCACTCGAAATCAGCCGCCATTTTCTGATAATCCTATCATTTCCCCCCATCGACCTGGCTCACCTGCTTTTGTGGCACTAAATCAAATCCCCCGCCCCTGAAACAGACTTTATCAAAACATTCATATTCCCCGCCTCTATCCGTGACGTGACTGTGCTGCGTAGGCAAACGCGCCCAGGCGTCTTCTACGCGACTACACACAGAACCCGGAAACCAACACAGATTAGCTCACAACACAGCGCGCCACAATTCGGAATATGAAACTGTACTTTTAAATCAAACCGCAAGATTGTAAATTTGGTAAAGTACATTTATTTGACATCAAATGTTTAGAGAATATTCAGCGATTTTCATTTTTATTTGCTCACGTTCCAAAAAGTTCGTTTTGAGGCACGCGATGTTCCTTTGCTGTATACAGGGTCTTAGATCATCTCACAATACAGCGCCACAATTCGGAATATGAAACTGTGGTTTAAAAGCAAACGGCAAGATTGTACATTTGGCAAAGTACATTTATTGGACATCAAATGTTTAGAGAATATTCAGCGATTTGCATTTTTCTTTGCTCTCGATCCAAAATAGTTCGTCTTGAGGCAAGCGATATTCGTGTGCAGTACACAGGGTGTTGGTTTACGATAAAATAAGCTCTTCGGTCGCACTGATAATCGCATGGCTGTTCCAACAACGAGGCACTAGGCCACCACAACGGTCTGTATGTTGCATCTAGCCGTTAGTACCGCGTAAGGGCATACTTGTACTTGGCGATCGTCCCATAAAATGGTCAGGGTGGTAACGTTGTTCACGCGGAGAAGCAACTGGCGGTTGAAAAAGCCATCCGCCGGTGTCTGGTACTCGTGACACATACAATAATGAAGGATGTACCTGTTTTAAAAACATAAAAAATGAAATTAGTCTCACCATCAGATCTTTATTAAAATTATTCATTTTATATATTAGGTCGGGAAATTATTTCATAGCTAGGACAGTGCAACTGGGTATTATATGTCAAGGGGGGGCTGTAGGATACTGAGACAGTCCCCCAGTGCAGGGGTTGACAGGGAGGCAGTGCAGGTGGAGAGTGGAAGGGCCCAGGACCGAGGTCGCAGACAGTGGACCAGTTGTAGCAGGGGAGAGGGAGAGAGAAAGCAGAAGCAAAGAGGAAGGTTTTGAGGTGCTTCCGTAAAAGGAGATGGTTCTCCTCAAGATAGTGCGCGGTACAAAACAATATGCCACATAGAACGAACAAGTACAACTTAACCTGTCTTTAAAGCTACTGTATAGTAATTAAATTGCGGTATAAACTCATCTAAAGAGTTACTTACATTATATTTGCATTTTCCATTGTGTCTGTGCGTAGGGCAGCCCCGAAATACCACTCCTTCTATGCCAACGTTATTTCTTCTAATGAACGAACATTAAATGGCTTTCGTTTCTGAAATTATATTCATTATCGTTTCTTACGTTATTGCCCCACACCCCCAAAAAGAAGTCTTTCGGGGTGGTCCCGGCCTGTCAAGGTCAAATAACAATAGAACCTTATACTGAGTCGTGGGCCATTCCGGCACCCGAGAAAAAATCAAAGCAGCTGACCTTCACTTTGAACGAGCACACATTCCTAGTTAGCTACATTCAGTGTAAGGCCATCTCACAGGACTCACAGAGCAATCACTTTTATTTACACAATACATAGCTACACATATTCAATGGGCCTGCGACATGAGGAGACTCGAGAGAACAGACAATCAAATTACAATCATTTAAACCGTGATGTGTATTTCTCAATGAGCTCTTCTTTAGGTGGACATGGAACAGAGGCAATGTTGGGTGGCAATGCAGTTGTCCCCTGCGCAGGTTCGTTCACAACTCCATGTATGTGCCTATCTAGGACATCAACAATAAGTCTCTCAATAAAGTCATATTGCATATCCTCAAACACTGGTTTTATAACCCATTGTTTACTTCTTTTAGTGAAGGCCTTATTGTAGCGAAGCGTCCCCAAAGTTCCGGTCGTCCTACTTTGTTGACGGCCAACATTATGGTTATGTGCCAAGACCGCTAGAAGAGTCCGATTTATCATGCCCTCCATGCCAAAATGCAATCGTTTTGGCCTGTACTTTAGGCACATATTGTGGAACACCTCCAAATCTCCTGCGTGGCAGAATTCCGTGAGTCCCCTCAAATCTCTTGTTATAGTTTTATCAAATACAATCTTTTCAATGGCTTTGTGAGTGGGTGATGAAGGAATCAACCACTTCTTCTTCCATGCCTCCTCTGTGGACAAATGGCCATGTTCACAATTGTGGAAATGTTGGTTTGTGGTCCAGCGATGAACGTTGCTACAGTGTAGCATTACTGACCGCCATTTTTCCAGTAGAATTTCCAACGACCCTCCACATGTTTTTGAGCTCCACCAAAGATGGTTGCTGATTGACTTGGACCACTGTGAAATACCTTGCATATCTTTTTTTTTACCTGCAGCCGACATTTTTTTATTGATTGTTTTTGCAAGATGCCAAACGTCAAATTGGTGATTTATATTTTTGTACTCTTCTCTCATTGTCTTGGCAATTGAAACGTGTCTGTCCGTGGCTATCAGGTCGATCACCATTCCCCGCGATTGTAGTTCTTGCAATGATGCTACAAAGCCAACTTTCTCCATGGCCACTGAGGATGTACTTTGTGACACCTGCACGACCACCGAACTCACAATTTTCTTACTTTCCATGTCCTGAAAGTGGTAGGTGCAGTACTTGGCTGAAAATCCTGGGCTGTCGCACTGTCCATCACCGGCTAGCCTGAACCGTTTGCCCGCGAATGAACTATCAATAGACATTTTTTCCATTCTCCAAGCTTCGCTAATGGCTGGAAATAGATAATCGGTTTGGTATTTGTAGAACTGAGTTTTCGCAATGAAATGGATTCCCACAAACTGAAAGAAAGACTCTAACTTTTTAAAACTTGAACCACTAAAAAGTGCAGCCGCTGCACAAAGTAGATTGCCTGCTGGCAGTTGCCCCAGCATGGGTTGTGCAGACCATGAGAAAGGATGATATTTTGTACAGGTGGCATGTATTTTAAGGTTAGTGCCTCGAATTGCACGAGTCACATTAATCAATGGCTCCCCACATACTTCGCCACCAACCGAATGCCCACATTTCATCCGAATAATAATATCAATCAAACAACTATCGAATACAATGAATTTGGCCTCTTTCCTTATACTGTCACTCTGCATCCCAGCTGGTTCGGCCTGTAACGTTGAGGACATGTCACTCACATGAAAGGTAGAATCTCTGATATCGTCTTCCGCTATGTTCAGTGATATTGATGGTGTTTCATTGTCGTCCACTTCATTCTCTTCCATTGCAACATCTGTTCCTTCTCCGGCGATGGGTGAATAAAACAATTTCTTCAGCTTTCTCGCGGTCTTAGTTTTTGCGGGTGTGGATTCTGTAAATTGATCTCCGACTGCATCCGAACTACCAGGAGGACATTCACTATCAATGGCTGGTGGTGGTATAGCTCCGTTGTCAATCACTTCATATTCTTCCCATTGGCACGATGCATCTCCAGTCTCAAGTCCCTGCCAAAAGGTTTGACAAGCAACATCTCTCGTTCGCTTCACTGTCTGTGTAGATCTAGTTCGTACACCCACTCGCAACTAGAGGACAGATTGGAAAAGGGATGTTCAGTTTAAACACAACTTACAGTATTGAACTATTAACAGTGAAAAACAACATAATATAGTGACCAGGACACTAACCTTCTTTTGCTTTCTTTTCTTTGAAACTTTCTTGCCTAGAACTTCAACATCAGGACGCTGTTGCTCCGACTCGTGTGTGCATGTCTCCACTTCCTCTTGCGCTGCAACGACTATATTTTCATGATAAGCACATCCATCACGCACTGACGCTCCATCGACTCCCTGAAACATAGAACTTTCATTAGTATGCATAATAATATTGAAAACACAAAATGTACTTGGGGACCAATACCCACGTACATCTCAATAGCAAAACACGAATGAACGCTTTGTGTAGAACATTCAAACAACAATAATTCACGCATTGTTGATCTAGTTAGATGGAACTGTCAAGATCCATACCTCGGGCTCCTCATAGACTTCCATTGATGATATTATTAAAGATGATGCTTCAGTAACTCCCTGAAACACAGTAATTGCATTAGTATGGTTTTCTATTTTGTTAAAAAGAACATAAACTTTGTGCAGGCGTCAACGGCTCATCTAAATAGACCTGGACAAATGATCAGTTGTCTAAAATAAATAATGGATATGTAAATATGATTCGATTTGCTCGATCGTTGGAAGTGTCACCACCCAGAGATCTGCATCAACTACTAGGGGTGATGTTCTTGTAGAAGAAGCTCCGTCATCTCCCTGAAACATAGTACTTGCGTTAATAAAGAAGGAAGTATAGCGGATGTAATCACGTCATATGATTTCGCTTGATCGAACTGTCAGTATCCATACCTTGAAATGCATAAGAACATCAAGGGACGATGTAACTGCGGTGCACACTTCTGCAAGCTGTTGCGCCGACGCGTAACTGCATGCTCCCCCTTCTTCTTGGACTAATGCTCCATCGACTCCCTGAAACATAGGACTTTCATTAGTAATGAACACAATATTGAAAAAAGAAGACACATAGGAGGGCGACGACAGAAGGACATATCAATGGCTAAAAACGAAAGAAACATTGTGTGTAACAATCACGCTACAAGAATGCAAGATCTGATGATCTCCATCGATGGAACTGTCCGGAAACGTACCTCGAGCATCTGAGTGACATCAACGGTTGTCGTCAATACGTTGGACTCCTCAGCATCTCCCTGAAAGACAGTACTTGCATTATTTTGGATAACAATAATTATAACTGAAAACAAAGACTAGAGGACGAGTACAAGGGTGTACCATTAGGTAAAATAATCACACGATAAATTAAAACTATTGATTTACATGCCCAAAACAAGTCAGTGGCAGAATAGCTAAGTAAGATTACCCGATAGGCGCTTGAAGTGGTTGATGACTGCAATAACGACACGGATGGAGAATCTTCCGCCTTCATATTGAGTGGATACATAAATGGGGAAATTATTGTTAGCTAATGCTACACACTACCGCAAGGCTGAGAGATAAATACGTAAACTTGACTCACCAGTGGAGGGATGTGGACGAATAGAGTGGGAATAGTGGTTGAGAGCAATTTTCGCCTCGCTCGCGGTGTGTTTTTCTTTATTAGCAATGATGTGGAGTACATGTCTGAGCTAAAGTGCCTGCTGCAGATGCGGTATCGATCACCCCTCTTGTCCCCAAAGACTTCTAGGACTCTACTTTCAAGCTCAGACGGTGGATATCCGCAATATCGGACCCATTCTCTTATCTGATCTATTGTCTTAGGGAAAACATGCATTATAGTACCTTCAGATTTATTATGGGTCTTCGAAGGGCAACCGCCAATGGAACAGGCAGGCATTGTGGAAAGTTCTGAAAAGTAAAGATCAACAATTCTCTATGAATACCAATGTGTTAAAAAATTAAATGACACATAAAAGGTTCAATGCAAGGTTTGTTTTGGTTCTTGGAACTATACACGTTATTCACATGCGGATAAGTATTTGAATAACTTTAAAAAAATAGAAAGATAATTTGACTAAACTCAGAACATGTGACTAGTTCCTTGCATGTACTGTCTTGAACGAAAAGAAATTGGACGCAAAATGATTATGGTACATGGCCTTACCTTGACGAACAAACAGTTAGATGCAGGGATCAGAGTAGTTTCTTGTCATAGAACAGGGAGCAGTTCACAGGTTGCAAACTGACGAGTTTCCTCGAAGTGGTCACGGAAGTTCACAGAGACGAAGAGCAGATAACCAGCACCTTCACGGGTTGACTAGCAAAGCGCAAAGAAGTTCTCATTAGAAATATGAAGTGGGTTATAAAGAATTCGAAACAGGGGTGAGTTTGTGAATGAATGACGTGTATATGTCGTGGCATTATGCGGTTTGCAGGGGGCCGTCCAGCGTGAGGGGGGATGCTTGGCAGGAGACACGGGGTCTGGAGGTAGACATGGGAACAACAACCCATGCTCTATAGACCACTTTGAAGTGTACATGGTCTTTGGCACCTCTTGGCCTTTATCGCTCCCTGACAGCTCCACTTGCCAGCACAAGTACCCCGGTGCGAACTGCCTTTGATAGGGCGGGGGGGGGGTGGATTGGGGCGGTGGTCGTGCAGACAAGACACAGGAAGATTCGTGAATGGAGACACACTTATGTGGATTGCAGGGGGCCGTCCAGCGTGAGGGGGGATGCTTGGCAGGAGACACGGGGTCTGGAGGCAGACATGGGAACAACAACCCATGCTCTATAGACCACTTTGAAGTGTACATGGTCTTTGGCACCTCTTGGCCTTTATCGCTCCCTGACAGCTCCACTTGCCAGCACAAGTACCCCGGTGCGAACTGCCTTTGATAGGGCGGGGGGGGGTGGATTGGGGTGGTGGTCGTGCAAACAAGACTCGTTTGCCGCAGGGCCTCACCAAGGAGAGGCCATCTAACTGCATGTAAGAGGCAGGCTGCAGGATCTAGTACATGGAAGGCAGGGGGGTGAGTTTATAAATACCTCACCCTCCCAGGAGAATATATGGGTGCAGTTCACCCTGGAGACCCTGGATGCCTAGGCAGTTAGTCAGCAGCAGGCTGGCCTGTGGTGGCAAGGCGGCACGGGCCAGAGGGGGTCATCTCTGTACCCGGTGCCCAAAAGGATGATTTATTATGATCAACCATATGGATTATTTACCTATAACCATGTTTTGTATCAATAAAATCCAACGGCCTTCCTTTTATTGCCAACGCTTGAACAAAGTGGTGTGGTAAGTATTTTTGGGGGAGGAGGCAAGGCCGGGAGACTTGATGCCAACCCGCAAAATAACATATGTATGTCTGCTGCATATGGGTTCAACGGTTATGTGGATTGAAGGTGGGCGGCCAGCGTGAGGGAGGATGCTGGCCGGAGACATGTGGTGTGACAAGACAAGGCACAGGAAGACTATTCAATGGAGACACACTAGATTCATTTAAAAAATCAAAACAACCATTGTTAAAATATATGTTGGGTTTTATTTTAGATCTTAATTTCAATTGAACATAAATAATAAACATTACACATTGTAAAGTTCCGGTTGCAGCACATCCAGGGAAAATCCGCGGTATTGTCCACTGTCGCTGGGGAAATGTTGTCTAATGGCAAGTACCGCACAGGCAGGTATTACTCTCCGAACGCGGTGTCCGAGCCTCCCGTGAAGCCACCAAGTGAAGCAACGATAGGCCACCAGCCTGTACCACCTGTGAAAATGAAAGATGCAAACTGTATTAAAATGACAAAACTTTCTTATCACTGTCGATTCAGGTAAAAAATGTCATTCTGCTTTGAAAAAAATTCTATCTAGAAAATGCACAATATGGAACCAATTTACATGCATTCGAATGATATGTAGATGTAATTTTATATGTGGGAGACGACCATGACAAAGTAGTGGCATCACTGACATCACAACCAGAGTATACTTACTCGTTACTCGGATTACGCGGACGAACAGTGCCGCGAAGTTCGTGCATAAGCACCATCATCATCCTCAACACGGTCCGTGAGAGGCAGGCTTCCCTGAACTCTGGCAGCTCGGTGATGCATTGCGGACTTGGCTCGCCTTTCCGAAATGTAGGCCAAGCACCCGGAATTTTCACGGCAGCAGCAGTTCTCCTCCTCAGTTGGCATTAGCTCGCACCGATTGCACGTGCACCAGGTGGAGACGCCGTCCATGCGACATGGTCCAGGCTCTTCATCCGTTGACTGGTCCTCCCAACTGCCGTCCGAATCCCCATCGTTTTCGCGTGCTTGCCTTTCCAGTAGTTCCTCCTCGGTGTACTCGGTCTCGTACATATACGGCATTATTGTAGCCATTGTGTGGTAAAGAAAGTAAAATAATTTACAGAGATGGTACAGGTGTTCACAAGGCCTAGAAGCGGCGAAGGTAGCTGACCAGAGCACAGAAACGAGTCACAGAATACTCAAAGTAACACAGGGAGAGTAATGGAATCGAAAATCTGCTGCTGCGTGTTGTGAAACGGTGTGTTTATACTTATTGAGGAAAGAGGCGTCCTGCCATTTCCATGGCGACACTTCATTAGCTGAGGCGCAGCGATTGTTGACACGAAACGTGCTTTGGCGTTGGGAAATGGGCGGTACGCGTCTGCTGATTTCAGGCTCAGGGGCGGGGGATTTGATTTAGTGCCGCAAAAGCAGGTGAGCCAGGTCGATGGGGGGAAATGATAGGATTATCAGAAAATGGCAGCTTATTTCGAGTGCGTTAATGGACGAAAAGTCGGGTAAGGTCCATAGGAAAGTTTTCTACGATCTACCGATTTATGCTTAAAAACACATGGCCGAACCGTAGGGACAATAAAAAAAAAGTCCCGGAACTATCCTTTAAGCATAAAAGCACATCCCACAGCATACTTCTGCTAACACAATCAAAAACAGTTTTAAAATCAATAAATACAATCTAAATAGTCAGGTTTATTAAATCAACACTTAAAAATGATTGTAAGTTTAGGTAAAATGCCTGCTCAACTCTCCCTCTCCCCCTTTTAAGACCTGCCTATTCGCTCATAATAATTTTGTTCTAAGTGAGCCAATCTAGTTAATAAAATGTTGCCGTAAGTTTTCACAATGGCGACTTTCTGTGAAACAGGTCTGCAGTTGTCTAGGAGTAACGTATCACCCTTTTTATATATGAGTAATTTTTCAGTCTGTCTCCAAGAATGTACATGGCCCCCTCGATATGAACCTGTGAAGTTCGGTGCTGTTTCGTCCATGGTCGGCAAAGTTACAGGAGGGGTCCCAAAATGTGTGGAAATCCTCATAGACGCAATGGAAAATATTTTTTGCTCGTGCCTAAAGCCCAAACCGCTGGATGCATTTTCACCAAATGTGTGCCAGGAGTGGCGGCTTGGTCCCAAAAGCAGGCTTCTGTAAACTTGGTGTAAATCCATCCAGTTGTTTTTTTTTTGTTAAACGGCCATATAGTAGGTTAAAAAAGTTTGCTATTTCTGTTCGGTCTGAGGACGCCGCCCTGGACCAATCAGGGTCTGGCGTGATGTCCGCAGACACCGGGCGCACCCACTGGAGAGTGAAAAGCATGAGGTGTGTTAAATATTTTTATATGGTCGCCATATTGGATCCACGGACAGCAGCTGTTGTCTCCAGAAATCATTGTAAAAGCATATTAAAAAATAAAACTGTTCAGCAAATATTTCTTTTATCATAATATGATAGGAATATTCATGTTTCATTTTTTGTAATGATATATAGAGATACCATACTTAACATGGAGAGTTCCTTCCACCCAATCAAGAGGGCACACAGCACACCGATTATTTTGGTTCAGATAGCCCTGTCTATGACTCATATAGAGCCACGTAGATCCCTCCCCCTTTGCCAACAATGAGCCAAGAACCAGGCCAGGGTATAGAGAGAATATACATTTACATTTTTGTAATAAACAGGCAAAGATTACTTGATAAAGTTTAAAACAAAGGTACCGTTTTTTTCAATGAAAGTTCACATGCAGTCCTTTGTACGTGTCAATTCCCTGCAAGAAAATGCTAGAAAATGCTAGCAGTTTTGAAATCACACAGACTGTTAAGCATTCTTTTGATTTACAGAACACTTGTCCCTTCTTCACCCCAAAGCCATACACAATCTTCCTTCTATCAGGGTTATTTTGTCACTCTCAGGAAAGTGTGTGTCTTTTTCAATGGAGAATTATACTTGGTTTAACTTTGAAGAGCACTTTGCTTCCCAGCACCACAATCCAGTCATTAGTTATATGCAGCACCCCTCTGTTTAAAGGCCAGGTCTAGGGAGTGGGGACATCAGGAATTTAGTTTTGGGACAAAAGCACCCACTGGTTTAAAGGCAAGATACAAAGAGTAGGAACATTTAGGAATTTCTTTTGCTTTGGGCCCAGGGCACGCCTTTGTTTAACGGCAAGGTCTGGGCAGTGGAGACAGTTGTGAATTTTTCATTTTTGGCACAAAGACACCCCTGTTCTTTAGAGAAGTCTGGTTTAGCAGGAAAAATAAATGCACCCCAATTACTTTTAATGACTATAATATATCTTCCAGCTAGGAAGGAGGGCAGAGGTTTTGAACTCCCCTGAGCTCCTCCTCCGTCAATCTATATGGGAGTTAATTAAATTAATATTCAGTGAAAAATGCTAAGGGTCTGCACAATTCCCCCCAGCCACTTTTAAGGTAAAATATTAAGGCAAGCAGTTCCCGACACACTCAGTTTCGGATGACTCAATTTACTTACATTGGACCTCTGTTTTTGGCAGGGCTCCTCTTTGGACAGCAAAGGGGTCTGGTCAAAAACCTCAATCAAAGATAGTCGCCAACATCCATCCCTAATTTGTCTCTCCTTAGTCAGAGGGCCCAGTCAGTCTTTTAGGCTTTCCCAGTTTCTGTGTCCCATGCAAGGTTAAGTTTCCATCAGTTTGAGACTTCTCCACCCAGGTAATGTCAGGCATCTGTGTCAGGATTCAACCAGATAGATTATGGCAAGTCTCCTTCAAGATGTTTTGGCAGCTCTCACCAAGATGTTTTTTTCCCAAGTTAGTTCCCTTCCTTCTTTTTCTCTGGATGGTGCAGACAGTTGTTAATGCCTAAATCCCATCCCCAAAATATTAAGATCAGGGTGTATTAACATATTAACCTTGAATTTTCATTGGACATTTACAGTCCTCTTACATGTCAGCTTTTGCACTCAAATGTGCCTACAGACAATGATTTGCAATTTACCAATAAATGCCACAATGCATAGATATTTATGTTCCCCTAACCATGATTGATCTGTGGAACTTGTTTTCATTTCAGCAGGGTATTGCACGTGCAAGCTATGGTTTTTCACTCTTTACACAAAAATCATCATAGTTAGGAATGCAAAATTGTCTACCCAGATATCTAATTTAAAAAGCCACCAGCTTTCCAACTTTTGGATTTATAACATTTTCAGGGAAGCTAGAAACACATTTTCGATTAGTGGAATTGGATGGAAGTTGCCTTGAAATCAGCTTTAAAATACCACATTCAAATTTTACTGGGTAAAATGACATTTTGAATATAAGTCCACATAATTAACATAACATTAACATAACATAGATCATTTTTAGTTTCATTTCTCCATTTAAGTTGCAGGGAGACCACTGGATCTGTTCCAGTCTCTGGGCCCAATGTTGACTTAAGGCAGAGGTAAATGCATCAGCCTTTGTTCTCTATGGGCTAATGGGTACTGAAGAGATTCTTATCCTTCAGGCCACATTGCTTCACCTCCTCTGCCCTCTAACTATCATGAGGGAGTACTGTCATTTATAATTTGTCCTTCCAATCTGGAGTACACCACGTTTCAGATTTACAGTTTGTATTTTTTTTAGAGCTGCATCCCCCCAGGCTGGCTCTGTTGCTGATCAGGCTATCATAATTTCTGGTCATACACGAGCCACATCCTTTTGCTCGGGCCTCAGAGAGTTCTGACTTCCAGCTAAAGAGCCAAGCAGATCTGCAATGGGGGATGACCCTCGGGTATTCTGCCCAGCAAACTACAGTCATGACTTTCCTGGGCTCACAAGAGATCTACATTTGCATCTGATGGAAAATAGTCTTTTCAACATTGTCCTATATATAAAAATTGCATCTTGCCATAATTGTTTAATGCCCTTCTTACTGATATGTTCATTTTAGCAAGATACCATTCTTTAAGCTGCAAAAATGCACACATTTCTGGACACTGCAGTTTCAGTATTTGAAAAACCCTACTTTTCATGTAGAATCATGTTTTGACTTTTTCTCGGCCTTATCAACTACATGCAAGTCCAGTATTTTTTAATACACAGCTGAAACTGACAGGCTGCCCTTTTGTCATTCACAAGATGTGTATTTTCCATATATTCCTTGTGTCACTTACAGCACAACACACACTCTGCATTCACTAGGCCCTTTGGCTGTGTGAAAGCTTTGGGCCCGACATGTCATTTTCCAGTGAGCCTTTTCCATCAGATCACTGTATTTTGCCTTAGAGGCCTAACCAAGCATTTCAGTTCATCATTTTGGGGATTTCATCAAACCCCAGAGTTATCAAATATTAATATCAAACATATGGTTATGTATTGCAATATTGTCTGTATCATACATGTTCTGAATGTCAAGGGTTTAAGAAAGTCAATAAATACATTTGTAAACATTTTAGAATGCATAGGTAAGTGAAGATTGTGAGATAAATTGGTTATTTATCACGAAAATATTAAATTTGCTTGCCGTTTTGGCAATCCAAGTGATTTTGTTTATAGCTCTATTAATTCCCAGACCACATGTACATCTTGGGGGAGTATTTGGATAAGTATTTGTATGTGTCCTTAATTCTCAGGTTAAGTATAGTGCAGATTAAGCACAGTGTGATATATTTTTAAGGAGACACAATTATAATTATAATTAACAAATGTATTGTTAGTTGCAAACATGTAATCTATTACTGAGGTGTTAGGGCCACTATGCCAGGTGGCATGGGCTGGAATATGCCAGAGCACATTATCATTAAGTAGCCGTAGAACCTATTGTGCCAATTATCACCTCTTGATCGCAATTGCATTTGGTAATTGAACGAGGGTAACCCTGTTCATCACAAAGACATACAATTTTATACCATTTAAATTTCCCACAGTGAACATGTTGTGCGAAGAATGGCTTTCAAGCCAAGAAGAAACAATATTAGAAATAGCTTTAAAAATAGAACTTTGCAATGTCCTTTTATATTTCCAGTAAACATTAATAATCAAGGTGGGTTCTAAGGACTGGAATTTATTTCATCCCATGTTATCTTGATCGGTTGGAAGCAAGAAATGGTAGTCAACCAAAGAGAGCTACATAAGCCCAATGAATTATTGATGGCAAAAAAGGCGTCCCCCACCAAAAGGACGACCCTTACTGCTCTTTTCTGCTGTAGTAAAGACATCCAATACATGAGCCTCCAGTAACTAAACTTCCTGCAACAAAATGATGTCTACTTCCAAGATATTTACTGGGATTCCCAAATTATTAGACAAATGACAGGAGCCCCTTGTATTCCATGATAGTATTTTACATGCTGAGTTTGAAAGCTTATACTTGTCAATGAAAGTGACGCTAGTAGTTTCTGAGTGGATGATACCCAGGACCAGTCGTGCGATTCAATAGGCATGACCTTTAGTTTTGAGTCCACAGATTTAATCTTTCTGGCAACTGGCTAATTTACAGCACAGCAAATTACTAGTGGCAATTTCATATTCATAATCAGAGCTTTCGATCAGAGGTTTGGATCATTCAAAGACAGCTCTTTTTTAGACCTTAAAAAGTCAAAATGATCAGATGTTCCCTTGTATGGGATCAGTTCATATCCCATCAAAAGTAATGTAGATGCTGCTGCCTACAGCGTCTGATATGCCAACCCGGGAGAAAACATGCAAGATAACCTGATCTAATCGATTATGATTAAAAAAGTAAATCGGAGAAATATCAGTTGAAGTAATGTAATGCAAAGCCGGAATCTCACCTAGTAAATATAGCACATTCTTACAATTTAAAATAAGCAAAATATCGGGAATACAAACTGAAATACCTGCACTACCAGCTAGGACAGTTTAGTTGTGGGGGTCACAGTTAAACCAATAGAGTGAGACGCTTCCTTGATGTCTCTCTTATCAAATAAAAAACTCCAAAAACGGGCCTTGGTTTCAAAAATCGCCTCTTTTCTGACTAAAGAATGACAAATGTTTTTCGAAAAGACAAACATGAATTTAATTCAAAAAGGTATCCTTAGAATGATTGCTATTGTCCCTTACTAAATCGATCATAATAACAAGTCATGCAAAATCGATCATAATATCAAGCCAACATGTGTTTCACGCCTGAACACTCTTCTTCTGGGCTGCAAAGCATTTATCTGATCTGTGAATAAAGTAATCCTACTGTTAATTTACTTATTTATTTATTTTTACATTTATGAAGTGTGCAAAAACCCTTGGGTATAGAGGCGCTGTTATAACCAGTTACATGCACATGCCAGTGAGGAAGGGTCAGCCATGAAGGGACTCCCTCGGCTTTAGTCAAACAGCCATGTTTTAGGGCTTTTCTGAAGGCCCAATAGGACTTTCTGGCTATTAGGCTGGGTGGGAGAGAGTTCGATTGTCTGGCTCCTATGGTGGTAAGCTTCTTCGGCCCCCTTTAACTCGGTGTAACATCTGTATTCCCTAGTAACCATATCATGCTGAATTTTCATCAATTTCCAATGGGCATCTTAAAGCTTTGCGTTCCTCGCACACAAAATGGCGGCATGTAAGGTTTCCCATAATTGCTAAACCCCCAAGTCTAATGCAGAAAATATGTTATTTGTCACGGGATGGTCTCAAACACTGCGTTCCTTGCACATGAGAATGCAAGTTTATCAGGTCTCCTTCGATTGGGAGAAAAGCACATTTTATGTAGGTCACTGCACTTGTAAGCGTTTGAATATAGTATAGTACTATATGGTGAATAGAGAATACAGATTATGTGAACGGATAATAAAAATATGCAGCCAGCTTTACTCAGTTAAGGACAATAATAGTTTCTCTATATTAACAGCAGCATTAGGATTACTTTATTCCCAGATCAATTACTTGAAAATAGTGTGGTTCTACATAGGAAAAATAGATTATAAACCAAGACAGTTCTGATTGAAAGAAACAAATGAGTTATCTTGGTTGTGGCAAGGCAGTGGTTCTAGAACTTTGATAGCAGCTTTATGGAGATCTGCCTGCCGTTTTTCCAAAGTAAATAACTTGCTCATGCTTTCATTCGTAATTCTAAAAGTAGGAGGGGCAGTGTTGCTAGTGAGACACTAAAAGATAATAAAAGACTGTTCATCATCAGATTAAATTGAGAGATTAAGTAGGGGATCAGAGTTTGATCAAGGAAATTCTGCTTTGTCATTATCATCAGTACATCTTTCTGTAGGCTGTTCCATAATGTCCGAATTTTCGGTTTCTTCAGTCAGCCCTTTTTTTTTCTTCTTTTTTTCCTCCATGTTTTAAATTGATTACAGGACCTTTATTAGATGTATTTAAGTCTTGACTACGGTTAGATGTTTAAGTTTACGGAGGAAATTCCTGGAAGCAGTATTTCTTTTCATCAAGACATTTTTCAAGTTTTTCAAGTTTTTCGAAAATAGTCAGACTTAGCAAGTACATTGTTTTTCCTCTTTGTAAAATGGCATAAAATGGTTTAAGTATCAGATTGAGAAGTCATGTTTATAGGGACCAAGTTTGTTTGTGCAGAAATGTAATCGGAGCCCAAATCTATTGAAGAGGATAGCAATAACTCTGTCATGATTTAGCAATGTCGGACTGCTCGAGAATCCAGAGTACTATTTTGTGCCGTAATGAAGCCTTCTTAAAAGCTAAGTTTTGACAAAATTATGTTTAACACTGATTGACGTTCTCTTTGATTTGTGTTAACATTTTTATGTCGGTATACCATTGACTTTAGCACAAAGTTAAGAGCAGATATAGATGCTTAGCGCAGTTTAGTTTCGAGGTGAGGCAAGTCAATTAGCTGGGGAGAATGAAGGGGCATCATGGTTGGTAATGAGCTCTGAGAGTCATTAAATGATCCAAGATGCAGTACAGTTGCCTAGTTGACATGAGCAGTATTATGATAAACAAACTTAGAATTACCAACTTAATCCACAAGAGCCAATAGAGATACATTAGCAGCAGACAAAATGGCATTAGATGGAATAATGTCTGTCTCTTCTGTTAACAACTGCATTATTTCTATATCAGTAATCTCAGCCTACATTGGTGGAGTAGAAGTAATGGGAGCAGGGGCGGACTGCCCTATCAGACATTCTGTCCCCGGCAGACTGCAATTTGGACTTGGGATGGCCTGGGGCCAGTTTTACAAGCCACACTGCGGCCGGTTTGGAATATAACATGTTTGTGATGAAGTAACTTAAGTTACTTTAGGTAACGTAATGTTACTTATTTCTCTCAGTTGCCTTGCTGCCACAGATGGGATGCAGTAGGCATTCATCCAAGAAAATTAACACTTACTATGTGTTAACTTTACTTTGAAGAATGCACACAATAGCTGAGGCCATGCTGGGCAGTGTGTGTTCCCAGCCATCTGCGGCTGCCGGCGTGGCACCAGGAGGCAGCCACACTTTGATTAAACAACAAATTGCAACAAATTGTCCTGCGGGGCTGGGAGGGAGCGAACTGAGAGCTTGCCTCCTGTTTTGGGCAGTTCGGGTCTGTGTTGTGTGCATGTTTGTTTTGGGGGAGGGCAGCGGGCGGAGGTTGCCTGCCTAGAGCAGAGTCCTCCTCGCTCTGAGCCTTGGGACAGGCAGCCAATCACGTGAGTGGGCCACATGCGCATGGTGGTTTGTGCTGCTGTGGTCAGTCACTCATCACGACACTCCCCCCCACACATTTGGGAAGCAAGGAATGAACTATTGACATGGAGCAGCAGCCTGAGGGCCTCTGGCCGTGGCAAAGCAAAGCATGTTCAACTTGCAAGTGTAACGACAATGACAAAGCCTCTATTTGGAGCTGCAGCAGGCCGATAGTAGCCTGTGCCTGGCCCAACCCAGCCCTGAAGCCCAGCCGAGGTGGACAGCAGAAGACATTATTTGTGCACACACGTGGGACAGCGTGATCACACAAAGTAAGTAAAGATAAAAACATAAAATGAAGGGGCCGGGGCCCACCAGGTCTTCTACCCTTTATAGCATTTTTATCTCTGGAAGACTGAACTGGGCTTGTAGACTGTCTGCAAGCCCGGTTTTCAAGGCACATCCACTCAAAGCAGAGACCCCTGCTGTAAAGCGTCTTAAATGAACTAGTGATTCCCCTGAAGCCGCAGACGTCTGAAACCTCTTTAAAACAAATTCCTTGAAATGGGCAGATGTGCTGTGGGTCAAAGGGAGGAAGAAAGCGGAGCACCCAACCATGCCTTAGACCCGTTGCTGCATTGCTGCTTTTAGAAGTCACTGTACGGAAGAGGACACTGTTTATTTTGTAGTTTTGAAATGTACTTTTGTTCTCTTGTTACTAGCATTCCTAGTGCTGCCAGTAAATCTAAAAATATATGAATTTGTTCAAAATGTGCCTTTATTGAGTTATGTTATGTTATTTTGTTTGTATCGCGCCAAAGCCCGTAGGCATCCAGGCGCCGAGAGACAGGAGTATGAGGCTCAGGCTACTAAGAATCAATCATACTGGTTGAAAAGCATTGTTTTTAGCTGCTTTCTAAATTCAAGATGATTTTCGTTTTTTCTTACGAATAGTGGCAAAGCATTCCAGACTCTTGCCCCCTGAACGTGAAAGACCCAACCAAGGTCCCTGGCACATTTAACCCAGTTCTGTATCAAGAAAAAGCTCTCAGCAGATCTAAAATTTCTTTGGGGAGGATATGTGCTTACTCGAGCTTTCAGGTACACTGGCGCATTCCCAAAAAGTATATTTATAGCAAATCGTTAACAGCTTATATTGAATATGAGCTGCCACTGGTAGCCAGTGTAGTCTTTTCCTTGCTGCGGTAATGGTTCAGACCGTTTCATCTGAAAGATGATGCGTATAGTGGAATTCTGAATTTTTTGCAGCTCTTGAATATCTGACCTGTTTGCACCACCCAGTAAGGCGTTACAGTAATCCACACGCGGGATGATCACAGCCCTCACCAGTTTGGTTCGATTTTCTATTGAAATCAGAGGCGCAACCTATCGAAGCACCTTGAGGTGATTGTTCATGTTTTTTGTGATGGCAGCTACATGGGCATTACAGTCTAAACTTTCCTCCATGTAAGTGCCAAGAGTCTTAACTTTAGGCAAAACCTTTATTTGACTGCCATCAATGATAAAGTTGGAGTACTTCTGACTAAGACCGACTCTTGTGAGTCTTGGGCCGAACAACATAAGCTCTGTCTTGGCCGCGTTCAAACACAACCAATTGGTTGACATCCATCCTTTGATGGTCAAGTAGGTTGTATCCAACCTACTTGTTGGATACAACCTACTTGACAACTGATCCTTTTCGTAGTCCCCAGTGACTTCCATGACCAGTTGGAAATCGTCTGCATAGTTGCAGAAGAAAATATCTATTGATTTCAGATCATTACACAATGGTAGGATGTAAATGTTGAATAACAAGAGGGAGAGGTAGGCCACCTGTGGCACTCCATATGTGATGGTTTCTACCTCGGAAGCATTGTCACCCCAATAAACTTGCGAGAGGCGGCCATCCAAAAAAGATTTGAGCCATTCAAGTTAACTGAATGAGCAAGAAAGTACAAACTCAGCTCCTGATAGCAGAGTGTGTATGACTGAAATGACATACCCAGCGGGCAAATTTCTCAATGTACACATACTTCAATGGTACATGACATTATGAAAACAGCCTTTTTAACAGAGTGGAATGTCCCAGTAGCAATCTATATATTTTTTAAAAAATGCACCGTAAGACCCCATTTGCTTATCATTTACAACATTTCTAACAGTGAATACGCTAAAGTGTACGCTTGGCAGCGTTCAATTATTCGTTTGATCTAATACATCTAGTACACTGTCTGTTCATTCTGTATAGTTCAAGAAATTATGATCTGAGTCTAGTTGCTTTTTCAAAACAATTAAGTTGTGTGGCTGGCGCTGGCCATTTCTGTAACTCTCTCTCTGTACGATTTTGCAGTACATGCAAGTGTGTGTAAGCGGACTTTACACCTCCACAAATTGGGGCATTTTATGTTAATGTAAATCGCCCGAGACCAGGTCTCCGACCGCAGAGATGTTTTGGAGGGACTTGCCCGCCCTGTGCTGAGATAAATTTGAGACGCACACACACTGCATATGCATACAAACATTTTTTTAATATCTAAACTTCCCTTTTACATGAGGTGATCTTCTTTATAGTTGGTGCAGGTCAGCAACACAGCACGCTCCACATGATGACTAATATCTTGACATGTCCACAAAAAATGGTTGCTTTATGTCACTAATCAAATATTTTCAACATCACCTTCATGGACAATGAGTAGATGAGGCATCCCAGCAATTATTAATCTGCAGATGCATCAGATCCGGTTCTCTGGGTAGAGTACCTTGTGGTTCGCCTGGGGTAGGTAGGCAGATTGCGGAATGGTGATTCAATGCGTATGCTTCTGAAGAAAAGATAAGTTGAATTAGTGCATGGAAATACAGGGCCAAAGATTAGATCTGTGCAGTATTAGCTTTCTTGTAACATTGCTCGTTCAGTCACTGAGCACACTCCACACAGTTTTGGACTAGCACAAGTGTAAAGCACCCTTCTTCCACCACTACTGTTGCAAGTGCCAGCTGTGTGATGGAGGATCTGAGAGTCGATGGCAATGTGAACTTTTCAGGCCTAGAGTCCCCCGTCTGTCGGCGCTCAGAAACTGGAGGTACATGCAGTTCACTGCGGATTTTGCTCAATCCTGTAAACAAGACTGTAAATTTGGAGCCAGAAAGTGCATTTATATATTATCCTAATTATGTGCATTTTTTAAGTGGTCTCCCTTAACAGAGCAAAGCTCAGACGCATCATTGTACGCAAAGTTTACATATTTAATCTGCTGCGCTTCATGGACCAAAAGCACCTGTTTAAAATAAAATCACACTTCGAGGTTCATGTATTGCCATCTGAATTCCTTTATGTGCTACGGAGAGACCTGACCGATGGATGGATGAATAGATGGATGGACAGCATAGTTTGGTGTATATATTTATAGATCCATAAATGGATGGATGGGCAGATGGGAGTTGGGCAAGCTGGAGGTTTGTGACAAAGAATCTCCATATCAGAGTTTATTACACAACTTATTTTATTGCATGTCTTAAATCACTGAAAGTACAGTGCGTTTACATAGATTTTTCAGGTGGCATTATCTTGCATTCTACTGTTTAGGATGTGAAAGTTAAAGCCACATTGATATTCTTTTGGCTTAACATGTTGCTATGAGGATTCACATATTCTCATGTGGCTCGATTATTCAATTTCTATTTTTTGTAAGTACACTCTATAAAACAATATGACTGAAGGCCTTGAGATCCAAACTATTTATACCCAGTCAAGGTGGAAGATATGTAATCAAATTTGAAGAGTGGTGCTTTGCTGTTCAGCTAAAGTTTGTGATCCTCCTAGTCCATTCCCCCCACCCCCTCCACCAGCTGTTCGGCCATCCCACTCCCTCCTTTTTTGAAGGATGCAGCCAGAGTACCACTAGTTTTTTTTTCCACTTCCACCATGCACAAATCACAGTCCCCAGAATTGTACAACACATGCATTAACCGACTCCTTTTCATGCATAGCCTGTTCTTGCATGGGTGAGTTGTCAGATTGCTTTGGAGTACCCAGTGGGACCAATGCAGAGGGGTAGATTCAGGCAGCGTTGGTCAGCCAAGGAACTAAAATGCAGAACATGAGTGCATCTGTGATTCTTCTGTAAGAGTGGGGTATGCCTGTGCAACACACAACCTAATTTGTCCGATTTCTGCAGTAGGTGTGTTTGCCCACTGGATTATTATACCGGTGCATGCTATCAAGCATAACCTGTTCTTGCAGGAGCTATGCCCTGCAAGTTCAGAGAGTAGTGTGATCGCCAGCGGTACCAGGTAGCACCAGAGAAGTGGGGTAGAGGTTGGCAGTGTGTGGCAGGTACTCAAGTCCAGCTTCCAGGATGTGAGATGCTCTGTATGGCAGGTCACAGCTGATACCATAACATGCCTCCACAGATTTCTGCAGCAGGTGTAGGGCCCCTCTTTTTGAGGCGAGGGAGGGGCCACTCTTTAGGTGCCCGTGTCTATTTGCTGTCCCAGTCCGACCCTGAATCGGAGAGAGTTTTGAACTTAGGGAAACAGAATTTTCATTTATCAGGTGCAGTGGATACAGTGGAGACATAACTTGCACCTGTAGCGGTAACCCAGGCTTCTTAAACAGAGCTTTAAGTTGAATGTCGGTGTTAGAGGGCACTGGGTCCTGTACAGAAGTGACGGATTATTTTTAGAAATGGCATAGTTTTAGCAGCAAGAGTTTGAGGAGGTCGTCTAATGAACAGAGAGTGAGCACAAGAAGGAGATTGATTGCTGGGTAAAGGATATGTTGAAGTTGAAGGTTCTTAGCAACCCGTTTGAGATAAGTGCTCAGTTTACTGCATAGACTGTACATAATGTAGTAAATATGGATATAAAGTTATACGTATATTTAAGAAACTTCAACAAGATATAACCACAATTCCTTACCTTCCTTACCTACTTTTTCCTCCCTTCCGCCTCTCCAACAGCGCCAACTGCACTCGCTCTTCGCACTCTGCGCAATCAGTACACACAGGGCTTCAGGCTAAGTAGGTTTCTGCCACAGATTAGAGAGCATAGATAGACTTTCATTGGAGCTCTTCAGCACGTCTACTACAAAGACACTCTCTCACCACACCCCTGCACTCTCTCACCACAGGAATGTTTATTTTCAATAACGGGTCAATAGACTGTGGTTGCTTCTACTGTTTTCGGTGGGACAGGAGAATTATTCTTAACCTCTGGCACAGGTCTGGGCAACCTTCCAGACCATCATTCTTCAGCCTGGCAAGCCATTACAGAAAGTGGAAAGACCAAATGCAAATCAGACCTCATCCCACTCCAAAAGGGGCCGTCAAGCCCAAGCAGCTAGGCACATCACTTCTGCACGAGACCACATCACAGATCTGTTTTGTCCTCATTGGGTGTAATCAGTGGGGAGTAGCTTGGGTCTCTAGGGCCAGCAGGATCGGAACCCACGTTTGGGCAAGAGTTGGTCTGGAGCCAGGTGGGGCTTGTATGTTCTGGGATCATGTTTGTCTCTGATGTGCACTTGTCCAGCTGAGTTTTGGGGGCTTCTTTAAGCAGTTAACATTCCTGGGGCAAAAACACTGTTGGTGGGGCCCTGTGTTGCTGCAGGCGACGTGACTACCTATGCGAGGGTAATGTGATCCTACTGAATCACGTAATGGGGGACTCTCAGGTTGCTAGGAAGGTGGCTTATCTAACTCCACATTTGGCGTTAAATAAGCAGTATAAGAATGGACCGAGGGTTGGGGGAAGGGAAACTAGACTGTTTAGGATTGGAATGCAGTACGGCACCAGATCGCAATGAGCGCAATGAATGCCATCATGTCGCTGGTAGCCGATGCACTCTATTCTTAGTTCTGCCTAAGATTCATCTTAAATGTGAGTACTGTGTCATTTGTTTAACTTGTATTTGATTATCTGTACTGATTTTAATCATCATTACTTGGAATGAATCTAAATTGCACATTTAAACCAGACAGACTTTTGCAGTGAAAGACATGTCTCCATTCTGGCTACAGAAATGTAATTTATAAGGACACCTCATTGAGGGGTGTATTGTAGGCTGAGTCAGTGGTGCACTATGGGGAATTCGTGTATTTACTGTAATTCTGCCACATGTACGCGCAGAGTTCAAACCAACACCTGACATCATGCAGAATTATTTTAATTAGGGCACGATAATATGTGAGATTAGATATTTGTTTCAAATGTGACACACCTTTACGATTAATTACGAGTTATAATAGCAAACATACAGTTGTACCCCTTCTTGGATAAGAAAGCGTATACATATTAAGGCAAGTGGCTTGTCTACAAACTCAAATCCTAGAGAGGCCATCTCAGCCTTTCATTCTTCTAAAGTGGATAAAATGCATGCTACTGTGCTGGCTAATGGTAAATCTCTTATGCACAGCAGTGTAAAGGCAATTCCTTGGAGCAGGGTCTATCTGCAAAACGATGTATTATTTCATTATTATTATTATTATCATTATTAATAAAATTGTATTTTGTTTACAAAGAACATCGTTATGTCTCTCTCTGCAGAGAGCTATCTGGTCCTTTGTGAGAATGTGGCATTATGTTAGTGTAGCCTGCTGTTCATGAATGGATTTGTTTTGTCGCAGGACTTGAATTAATTAGACATTTTGAGATTCATTCCTTCATTAATGGTGCATGGAGCACCCATGAAACAATGGGGTTCCTTCCACATAGACTTATATGAAATCATGTCCCCTACAGGTTTATTTCTTTCAATATCATGCGCTCCTGCTGATTTTTTGTTATCGTGGAAGTAAGCTGTGTTAGTTGAATCTCCAATGTTATGGTTCCAGCTGAAGGATGGCACTGTGAGTTAAGCGCTTCCCCTACGCGTGGCAGCTGGGAGTCACAGGTTTGAATTCCGCTATGGTCGACCCAGATCGTCATCCTTCCATTTACCTGAGTGCCATTAAATTGGGCAATCATGACTGCTTTTTAATTGCGATTCGAAGAAGAAGGGATCTGATCAGTGGTGAAGCGCAATATATATTGTATGAAGTACCCCTTACCGTATGTTATAAGGATATTTCAAATCACTGAGGAGCTCATGAACAAATAGAGCAACAAGGCCGAAGGCTGAGATCCTTTATAAGGTCACGGAACGCCTCTGTGACTTGGGATCTCCCTTCTACGCACAGTCACAGAACTCCTCTGTGACTTGCAATCTCCATTCTATATACAGTCACGGAACTCCTCTGTGACTTGCAATCTCCCTTCTACGCACAGGCACTGAACTCCTCTGTGACTTGCAATCTCCCTTCTATGCACAGGCACAGAACTCCTCTGTGACTTGCAATCTCCCTTCTACGCACAGTCACGGAACTCCTCTGTGACTTTCAATCTCCCTTCTACGCACAGTCATGGAACTCCTCTGTGACGTGCAATCTCCCTTCTATGCACAGGCACAGAACTCCTCTGTGACCTGCAATCGCCCTACTATGCACAGCCAAAGAACTCCAATGTGACTTGCAATCTCCCTTCTGCGCACAGTCACGGAATTCCTCTGTGACTTGCAATCTCCCTTCTACACACAGTCGGGGGTATTTTATCCCTTGTGGTCACACACTGTTCTTCCCTTTAATAACTGGCCTCTTGATTAATCTAATGTAACAGATCTTCAATTTGCTGAAACATATAATCAATGTAGAATATGTTTAGATATTAAAAAAGCTAACATGCAGCTCATAATATGTGGCAGATAGTTTAAACAGTTTAATAAAAAATGCATCCAAAAATTGTTTTCATTTTGTGCTTCAAAATAAGTAATGACATGCATATTTCTGCTCACTGCAGTGCACAAATTCAACATCCTACCATAAACAGTTCCTTGTCAATTAATGGCTGTAAACTATCACAGAAAAATATTTAACAAGCAAGGAATTTGAAAAGCTTGTGACGTCTTTTATTAAGTGTTGCAGTGGAAGTCTGCTCTCTGCTTGCTCAAGCATAACTGCTGAACCCATATGCGTGCATTAGTAATGGCCGAACCCCAAACCCTCACCCATAATGATAGGCTCACAACTTGTTTCAAGTGTTGGCAATAAAAGGCCGTAGGATTTTATTGTACAGATATGGGTTATGACAATATCGCATATCATGATGGTATCATACTTTTGGGCACCGGGTCCAGAGGTTACCCCCTCGGACCCGTGCCGCCTTCTTGTGTCCCACGCCTTGTTGTGGGCACCGTACAGTGCCTTGTACTTCTTTTTGCTCTTCTCCCCTTTTTGTAGGGTGGGTGGGCTCTCTGGTAAAGAAGCAAGAAGATTTGGAAGACACTGAGTACACAGTGATCCTCCTGTTTGCTTGGGTCCCCGTTCAGGGTCCACAAACAGATTGTGTTTACTCTGAGCATGCTGCTCTCGTTTATAGGACCCAGGGAGGCCCTGGGTCTTTGTTGTGTATGTGTTGGGGGCTGCTGTTGTCGAGGCCCCCGGCCGGATAGCCGACTCTCTGACCCCCTGGTGGGGGCAGCTCTTTGAGCCTGGGCCCTGCCTGATGGTTGTTTTCCTTATGGCGCTTAGCACCTTGCTGTTTGGAGGAAGGGTGCGATGACTGTTCGCACCTTACCCTTCTGTGGCTTTTGTGCTGCCGAGACTGCGTGTCTCCGAAACTGAGGGGGGAAGGAGAGGAACAGGCGCGGGGGTTGGGGCTGCCCCTCTCCCAGCTGCCGATAGTAACAGCAGTTACCCTGCCTCGCTTGTGGGATGCCTATGCAGCATTGCCCAGAATGTGTTCCGACATCACAATCCATGTGTAATAGATGATTGCAGAGCAGTTGTGATGTCATCTCTTTTATTACAGGTCAGTTGTGATGTCACAACTAGCCTGTAATAAGAACATTATTTTCAGGCTTTTATACAGATATTGCAGGCTCCCATGTATTATAGAAGTCTGCATGATGGTATTTTAGTGTTTAAAGACATTCTTCTAGCCTTGGTAAACATTGTTTAGGGTATGCTTAAGCTCAGTGGCACCCAGAGTCAATTTAAATGTTTCATATTGATTGATTGATTACATTTTTGTAAAGCGATACGTCTCCCACGGCCTCAAAGCGCTGGAACACAAACAAGACAAATTAAGCAACACAACAAAGAAAAGAAGGGATACGCATAAGAGTCAGGGGAGGATCTATTAGAAACAGTTCCACATAATAGAAGCAATTTTACATAATAGAAGCAATTTCATTGTACGTTGGGAACTCTGTCATTACTAGTTTCCTTGTCGTGTCTTGCTTTCAGTGTTTTGCTTTTAAATGCTGTTGCCTGGGTGGCTCATTTAAGTGTTCACCCTCTATTGCTCTTGTGACACTTGAAAAAGTAGAGGCGCATAGCTGGAAATTGAATAAAGGGGGACCCCCCCCCCTTCACAGGGAGTGGAGGTAGACTGGGCAAAGCTAGGTGTTCAGTGATGCGGGTGCCCTGAATTTCAGATGCTGGCTGCATTGCATAAAATGAAAGTGCATTTTGGGAACATAGGAATTGCAGCAAACTTATCAAACATGTCTGTGATAGTTATTCAAACATGCATTCTTTCTGACTATGCAATACAAACTAGGAATTGTGCTCATTGTATCTATCAGAATACTCACCCTAACAGTGACATGTGTGCAAGGTATGAGACATATACAGCTTTGGAACTTTTTACTGTTTGGGTGTGGGCTACCTGGGTGAACAAAGTCTGACTTTCAGCTGCAGCTGGTAAGTCATTAGCATATATCCGTACGGAGTTCAGCAGACTCCACAGAAGGCCACAAGATCCCTGTCTCCACATCAGTGAAAACATTGAGCATTCACTTGAATGCCTCGCTTAGTATGACCCGCCAAATTAACAATATTGCTTCTGCAACAGCCTACACCACAAAACTCATCTGAACAAGTAGACCATTCCTCGCTACTGCCAACTGAGTTACCGTGGCCCGTGCCTTTGTGTGTCTAAGCTGGATTACTGTAATGCCTTACCCTGTGGCATCTCGGAAAATAATTTGAACAGGCCTCAAGTTAATCAAAACAATGCTTTCCAGCTGGCTCCGGACTTGAGCAATCCGACCATATCTCAGAAGCCAGGAGGTCAGTCCACTGGCTCCCCATCCGAGAAAGAATTACATTCAAAACCCTAACCATTGCCCGTCATTACCTAACTTAATGCCCCCTCCTACCCTTTCCAGCGGATCAAGAAATATTCCCCAGCCAGACCACTCAGATCCTCCTGAAGCCACTGACTACCAAACCCTGGATATAGACGGAAATGAGCCAATGGCTCTAGCTTCCTGTTGGTAGTACCAACCTCTAGAACAATCTGCCACCTCACCTTCGATCTGAAACCTTCTACCAACTATTCAGAAAGAACCTAAAGACACACTTGTTCAACTAACTCTAGACACTTACCTATTTGTAACCAATGTTTGTCGTACCTTCTGTCTGTAACCAATGCCTAGATGCCCAAGAGCTTGGTGTGCTTCTGTAAATGGAATAATACAAATCAAATACATGAATAAAATAAATGTTTGCTAGATTCCCTTCAGTGGTGTTTCTGTTGCATTCATGTGTAAAAGTGTAGATTTGTCATTTTCAAGTTGCAACTTAAAGGTGGGAAAATGGGTAGCGGTTAATCACCCTTTCCCCTTAGACTTGAATGGATCTGCACCAGTAACAGAACTCGGCTTGATAATTTAACCCGGAAATGACTTCAATTACATTACTGTTCTAGGTATGTAAACAGTGAGATATCCTTTTGACTCACAGAATACTTCTTCTTGATCATTACACAAGGAGGCAGGGGATCTCCCAGTATACATAATATATAACCTATTCAATCAAATCTATAATTCCAGAAACATATACACTTCTGAAATATTTTTTTCTCACGATGCATAGTCAATTTATATACCCTTCCCCCTCAGTACTTTCACTAATGAAAAGGGCTGGAATTGAATCTAGTCCCCTTTAGAGTATTGCTCCCCTCAGAATTATTTCCACCTAATATACTTTACAAGGAAATTTCTTTTGGCTGTCTCAGAGGTGGGCACCCTCATAAGGACTGTTTCAATTATTCCCCTCTAGGAACAGGTGGGCATCAGTCATCGAGGAGGGGTCAGCTTTCCTCCTGCTGTCTTTTCCACTGAAGAAGACATGGGACTTTAAGTCCAGGTAGGACGCTCTTGCATTGTAATGCTACTAATCCAAAATGGGTTCAAAAGGAAAGCAAGCAATTCAATTGTTCTCTCTGTTCTTGTTAATCAATTATTTTTTCTCTCTTTCTTTTACTCTTTCAGTCAGTCCATCCAAGTCAGTGAATGAGGATGTCATTCCCCTTATAAATGCGTTTGGTCTTTTTTTTTTTATAGATTAGAGGGCGCTCCCTTTAGAGGTGGATATAATTAATCAAACCTAATTGGTCCACTTAACAGCCATATGGTGTCAATTCCTTTAGAGCACATAACTGCTAATTTCTAACTGCTGAGAAGTGTGGTTGTCATGGCGCACGGTTTTTAAAGTTTCGTTTTTGGTACCAACATGTTCATGTAGCTTTGGACCCTTGAAGGATTACAGCCGCTTTCTGTCATTTAAGCCAGACAAGTCTTAGATGTGTTTCCTTCTGGAAAGGCCTAACTGATTACAAGACCAGATTATTTAGAGAGGTGACCCTGACCGAATAAGTGTGGTTTATTTATAAGGAATTGGAGGTAGGCTCAATGACAAATAGGCTTGTTCATGAGTAGCATTTGTTTTGCTTGCAATGCCCGGCCTCTAAAAACTAACTCCAGGCACAGTCAAAAGATTTTATCGCCAGCTTCAAAGCTAGTGCTCAAACTGTTCTCATGGGAAAGCATCCCCCTGCTTTGCTGCTCTTTGTGAGGTGGGGGATTGGAATTTTACATTCTAGTAACAACGCTTTTGTTTTATTCCCAAATGTACCCTTGCTTTCTTTTCTCCATTGCTTTTTTCTTTTTTTATAAGTCATTTATTATGTGCCTATACATGTGTGTGTCTCAAGGCGCAACAAGGCAAAGGGGGATGAGGGTGGAGCGATCCTGCTAGGCCTTATACATTCAGATTGTGCAAAGGCAGGTTATTTATAACACACTTAGGTTCAAGCACGGATCTTGGATTCAAACCTGTGTTGCTCAGCGTGGTCTTGCTTCCAAGACCCACACGTTGCCACAGAGCTATCCTCCCATTTCCACAACACAGCAACATCATACGTGTCTTTGCAATTAAACTCATATCAACATTTTACATTTTTGAGTGTCTGTGGGTATTATAATGTTTATTCCTAATCCTGTAGGAAATAAAGTGAAGAAAGTAGGCTCAAATTCGATTTGTACTCTACTATGCCAGATTTGAATGTTTTTCCATTTAACAAAAGGTTGCTGGATACTGTTGAGTAAATGGAAGCACTGATTTTCTTGTGGCCTTGTCAGTTCTTTTTTTGTCATGACAGTGGCACTGGAACACCAATTATGGACAATTTGCGACTCCTCCCCGGACAATACCTATTCATATCTTTGAGCCTCATTCCGAGGTTGATGGTAGTCATGGCGCTATGTGTGCCATGACTGCCTCCTATACCGGTACCAACTCCGGTTTGGTACAATGGGGACTTACCGGTCCATTCCGACCTTTGAGGGACCGGTAAGTCCCCATTTAAAAAACCATTCTCCATTCCCATTTGAGCCCCCATAGGGCTCAATGGGAATGGGGAGGACGCAAATTAAGGGCATATGCCAAGCACGTTATTTGCGCCCAGGTCCCTTAATGGGTCCCATCCTTAACACCTGGTCAGACCAGGCATAAGGAAGGGACCCGCTAAGGGACCTCGTAGTAGGGGGGTAAAGGATTACTGGCACCGGTCTCCTTACCAGTGCCCGGTATCCCTTACCGCCCTACTCGTAATGAGGCCCTTTGTCTTTACTTTCTGTTTGCAAGACTTTGGTACTTCCTTATTTAATTCACAAACTACATATCCCATAATGCACCGTGTGGCGTTTCTCACTACCTGGCTATTCTATGCAGCAGTCTTCGAACTGCAATCCCCAAAAGCCTTAGAGATCAGTGCTGCTTTCACTTTCTGAGGACCAAAGAGTGATGAGGCAGTTTACCTTCAGGTATGATGCTCCAGGTGCTGCTAATGAGCCTGCTTCAGCACAGGGCAGGTCAGTAATTAAGCAACTGCCTGCATGAGCACAGGCTCTTGCTTTGGGTCTGCTACCAGCCCCTCATATTTTAATCCTTGATTTACTGATGTTTCCTACTGCTGATGTTTTCAGAACCTGTTCCTGTTCCAAGTCCCTGTGCTCCCTACCCTGCAGCCCTGCTACTCTGCCTGCCTTCTTCCCTGCACTCCTGTGCTTCCAGCCCTGCTGCCCTGCTCCCCTGCTTGCAGTCCTCTGTTCCATGGGTGCAGTCCCTTGCCCTCTACCACCAATTCTCTTGTTCCCTGCCTGTAGTTCCTTGTTCTGTGCCCATAGTCTGTGTTACCTGGCTTTTGCTTCCTGGATTCCAGTCCTGAGTTTCCTTGTTATCTGTCTGCAGTCCTGCCCTTGTTATTCCAGTCCAAAGTTCTAGTTCCTTGTTTTCCTTTTTTCCAGTCTGCAGTTCAGTATTGGCTATCTTAGTTGGGAGATTTGGTCCTATGTTTTCTTGCTCTTGGTCTATAGTTCAGTCCACTGTTCCTTGATTCCAGTACTTAGTTTACAGCATGCATTTCCAGTCTCCTGTACCCTTGTGCTTAGATTCGTGTCTTTTTGCTTATCCTTTTTCCTTCCATTCTCTGTCTTGAACCTTACTCACTTTAACTTCCTGTTATTTCCCTCGATATTTCTGTTATGGTTCTAGTCCTCACTTAAGCTTGTGCAATTCCTTTGTACAGAGTTTGGCTCCTGGGATTCCCTTTTAGCGTTTTCAGTACTGCACCCTGTGGCATATTGTTAACAGTGTGCTGGTACCTGTTTCAGGAGGTAGTCACTGTTCAGTTCCCACTGGACCCGTACAGGCTTCAGTCTTGTGAGTAGTGTTTCCTTGTTCCTGCCTTAGAATCAAGATACAGACACCCAAATCCTGCTGCTCCTTTCCATTAGCATTCAGTGTGGGGCCCTGTAATAATAACCAGGTCAGAAGGCTAGTTTCCCCTGGCCCTTTGGGAGCCTCTTACCCAATCTGCATATACCCCAAGTGGGAACCTAACATATTTCCTACTTGTACTCCCTGTCCCTTGCTGTGCACTGACTTTGTTGCCTGCATGTAGTTATTGGCGATCCTTTCTTGTCTGTAGGACTCCTTACACTTTTCTTCCCTTGGCTTTGTGGGCACGTCTCTGCTCTCAAGACTCTGACACTTTTGACAAATGCTCTTCTTGTAGAAGTGCTGCTAACATCACACATTTCATTGCATGTGTCTTTTCCAGATGCTGTGCGCATGCTGCAACTCACATTTTTGTTTTTTAATTTAGCACTTTTCTCTTCATCATTTTCTTCAGGATAGATCCCATTACATACTGTGTAGGTCACCAAGGCCTGCTTGGTTTTGTGTGTGTAGAGGGTGGGAACATAGCCAATAAATGGCAGATTTACATTCAACAGAACATGTATTCCTTCCTATTTTACACTCCATAACATTATTTGAGTTTCTAACTCTGTGGCACTAAAGAGAGATCTATGAGCCATAACTAATGAGTGCTCTTTGCATCTACCTTCGGAATATATGTTCTGCATTCTTTTTACTAATCACAGAAAAAATTCAAATCATAAAATAAAATCACCCCTGAAACCTTCACCATAGTTGTTCAAGCAATATAAAAAACCCTTCATTCTTGCATTTGGATCCAGTATGGACCATTTAGAAATAGTCAGCTGGAAATCTTTCGTGGACACCCTCACTTCGAGTAAAAGATTATCAGGCTGATTCATGGAAGTTGTGCGCCTAAAAAAGGGGATTTGTGTGCCATTCTGCCCGCAAATCCCCATTTGTTAAACAGGGATTTGCGGGCAGAATGGCGCACAAATCCACGTTTTCCGCTGCACAACTTCCACGAATCAGCCCCAATGAGTCAGCAGAGGCTGGTTATGGCAGAGGTGGGATATTTCTAGTTGCCCCCATGTCAATTGGGAGCTCATTGTAGCGGATATTCCATTTGACATCTAAGAAATGTTTTCTACTGGATCCAGTCATATCACATTTGCTTTTAATCATTGGGGGTCATTACGACCCAGGCGCTAATTGCGCCAACTTTACCACCATGGTGTAAACTACGTTTACACCATGGTGGATGGCGGATTTACCGCCCCATTCCAAGGTGAGTGGGGCGGTAAAACCCCATTTCCCATTTTCCCTTCCCCATTCCCATTTTTGCCCCATAGGAAATAATGGGAATGGGGAAAGGCGCTAATTACGCCACCGTAAATTACGGTGGCGTAATTAGCATCATGGCAGGTTAGCGCCATGGATTTTAACGGCTGCTAAGAGCAACCGTTAAAATCAGAATAGGCGTTAAGGGTTAACGACGGCGTTAACCCTTAACGCCTGGGTCGTAATGAGGCCCATTGTATCACGAAAATCAGAAAAAAAATGTTCTCACTATCATTTGAATGGAACAATGAGAGCTCACCTAAGCCTGCAAATAAATGTGTGTTTGTGCAATTCTGATGAACAATGGTTTGGTTAAAGGGCAATATAAACAACACATTTTTATTATTATTATTGTCATTATGATTATTATTATTTTTATTATCCAAACAAACAGGCCACATTTGGCAAACTTTCTTGGACTTTATACAATGTTGAATAAAAGCATTTTTTTTGTATTGCGTTTTCAATAGACCAAAAAAAAGCAGTAATTCAGAACAAATATGGCAAAATTATGTGCTTTTATTTTTGGCACACGTTTAGTCCTCACCTAGAAATAGAGCACACACGCATATTGGGAAAATTAGGTCAGCCAAACACTACATATGAAGTTTTTCATTTCTTCAAAAATGTGTCCATATTTCAGACGCGAGAATAGGTTTGTAGTGAAAAAAAGTAGGTTTGAAAATATGAAAGTCAGCTAAAAATAGACCATTTTGTCCTTGCTGTCTCAGCATATTTGGTCTTATCCATCTTTCATGTAGACCGACTGTTTGTAGTAACCTTGACTTTAGCATTCCCTTGTCTGTAGGTTTTTCCCTTTTATATGTAACAACCTCAACTCCCTTTAATAATCTGCCTTTCTAGTTAGGAATACATGTTGTATGTTAATCTCTCTGACATATTTTCAATTCATGGGAATAGCATTCCAGTGAAACATGGTTACCGCCCGGTCTATTAACGCTGCCAATTACACCCATTGTTCTCTGAGCAAGGCAGCCACTTGGAACATTCACAACACAACATAACATGTCATTAGCCTTCATCCAAAGCAGTCTATTAGTGCACATTGTTTGCTGGACATTGCAGGGAGCTTCTCTGAGTCAAGTTAACAAACTGCCCGTTTTCAATCATCAACTCTTAACCAATGTAATCAATACCTTTGTTTTAACCAGCAGTTGCCTTTGCAGGGAGAGTAAACAGATATTCTGGGTGTTCCATCATTTGCTGCACACTGACAATGTGTAAACCCAATAGTTGCATAGATCAAATGCTTTTGGAAACTGCAATTTAAAATGTAACGGTCTTCAGTAAAACTCCACTTCTTAAATGACATACATGAGTGTAACCGATAGTTAATTTTGCTACAGTCTACCAAATAGAATGTAACTTCCTTCTTGTAATAATTATTTTGTGAATGGCAACTGTGAATTACATGACGTTCATGGCATAATATATATTGTGCAAATGGCGGCTAATGATGATGTCAGAAATCATATAAACTGTTTAATAACATGTCCCTAGGTGACACAATGAAATAGTTCTCGCTTTCTCTTAATTGATGTGTCTCTTAGCTGGCTCATGATGTACCCATCTGCAATGTCGCTACTTCCCCTCTGTTTTCTTTTCTCTCTATCTTTCTGATTTTTTTTTTTTCTCGCTAGCTGCTATCATGTTTTACAGTTCATTTTTACTTGCCATTCCAAGATCCTTTCTTGGAATGGTTAACCTAGTCTACAGGGATGGATGGATATTATTAGTAGGCCTCTGAACGCTGGATCTTTATTGCGTGCATATGCTGCATTGCAGCATTGCGCACTCTGGCGAGTCAGAAGAAGCACACAAACTCCATGAGGACGTGATGCACAGTATTTTATTAAAGTAATACTATCTGTGGCGTTATATTGAGACCACCCGTAACCTGGGGAGTTCTTCGCCACCCCCAATCAAGGAGCCCTGCAATACTCGCTTACGTCTTTTAGCGCTGGGCTTACTTAAGGCTCATGTAGAGTCACACAAATCTCCCCCCTCTGTGCCATCATTGAGCCAAGAACCTGGCCGGGGTATAGGAAATATATTTGTATTTATTTGGAAGATAGGTAATAGAGATCACACTAAAACAACACACCGCCTTCTTTATGGCCCACAATTAAACTTCAAGTTGCACAAATAAATCACACAATTTAGATGGGAAAAACACAAATCACAATGCTTTATTTTATACAGATGTCACTTCAAGAAATAACCAAACGGGTCAATGAAGAAAAGCAATTTACATATGTAGTGCTGTGCTTTTTCGAGTTTCCTGCACTCTTAAAAGGCTAGAAATTTGGTTTATAGATCGGTACAAATGTATTTGGCAATCATGATTTCATCCACACTTTTGGTTTAAAATAAACACAGGGTGATTAAGCGGTTTGTTTTCAGATCCTCTCACTGAAAGGACTGGGTTGGTGAAGTTGGACAGTAAACATTGGGATGATTTGAGAATGTTGGATTTCAGACCCCCTCAAGTTAAAGGCTTGTGATAGGGAAGCTGGAAGAAAGAAAAATTGAGATGATATGAGAGTTGCAGACTTCAGGCCCACTTCTACTCAAAAGCCTGTATTGGCAAAACATGACAGAAAAATTAGGATGATTTGATAATTTTGGATTTGGATTTCAGACCCCCCTGCACTTAAAGGCATGTGTTGGGGAAGCTGGGCCAATAGGATTATCCAATTAAATTATAGTCACCCCCCCCCTGTTCTTCCATGATTGTTCCATGGGGAAGAGCAGCGCACAATGGGGTTTTGATCCGAAGTTCTCTTTTCTTATTTTTCTTCTCATATTTTTCTTTCGGTTGGAACCTTCTTCTTAAGCGCCCTTCTACCTCTGGGTTTGGAGCGCTATACAAATAAATAAAACAAACAAACAAACAAACCTCAGAAATTGGCCAGTTATGGTAAGCTAAGCTAAGCAGCCATAACACGTGCCACCACCGTGCACTACTAAGACTAACACCCAGTACATCAAAAATGACATCACAAATTTCAACAGTGCATGCTATTTTCCTACAACTTAGCTCAAAACAGCAACTTTTCAGTACAATTTACAAAGTTCCACCTCAAAACTCTGCCATTTCCCACCTTCTAGCATCATTTTAACACTTCTATACTTTTCCCACTGTTTTGCTTTCGTCGACATCCGCGAACGTCTGACATCCTCGCGGACCTTTCCGGACAGTGCCACAAGACCATGCACTCACGCGCAGCATGATCACGTGTCCATGAACGTGTTTGCACTTCACATTCGGGTCCTTGCTTCGAGGACAGTTCAGAACTGCATTTTCTACTGATCTAGGAATTTTCAAACTCAAAATGTACCCTTGCACAGCTCCTAAACCTATTCCTACTCATTATCCATTAACAATCTAGTACAAAGCACATACTTGGAAGAATAGTAGCAAAACTGCTATTTATCTTATAAATGGCATCAGCTATTGCCATCCCTCCTCCCCAAGAGCCACCACCACCACAAGCTGGAGGACCCACATAACAAAAAAGCGCAGTATTTCCAAAGACAATGAAGAGGACCAAGAAGATGAGGTAGAGGAAGTGGGAATGTACCAATGGCTAAAGCTACAAAAGTGAAATGTACTGAGTGCAGCACAACTTTGTACTCAGTCGCGGACTACATGGACAGTACTCCTACTGGATCACCTCCATGCGGACACCACACCAAATCCAACCACCGGGATGCTCTGAGAAAGGCTGTCCCTTTCTTAGGAAGTAGTAGGCTGTCTTCCTCTACTTCATCTTCCTCAACCAACGCTGTAAACACACAGCCTAATTCTGGGGGGCACAAAATCCCACCAGCTACCTTAAAAGCGATTAAAGAGGCTATGGATCCATGTCTTTCTAAAACAACTGTACTCTGTATATACTGCAACACAACACTCTGCCCGGTGGAGCAATTTCAAAGTGTTTTTGAAGCTGTAATCAAGGGGCATGAGAAATACTGCCCTCTACTTAGATTTAACACACACGCAACATCTTCCCCTGTCCACCTGCCCCTCCATATCTGTGGTTGGTGCCCCGTCTGTCATTTCCCTCCCCACGTTACTTTCAGGCCTCTCCTTCAAAAAAATCAAAACACATTAAAAAAAGGTTCCTTTAGGAACCACCTTTCACAGTTAAAATAAACTCAATGTACTTTACATTTTTCAGGAAAGCAGTTAGATTCAATACGATTAGCCAACATTCCCATCAGAATGTTCTTCTATGCTAATGGAAATAATGTACAATTGTATATTAGAGAAAATGAAAAAAAGCACTGAAACAAATTTCTGTCTGAAATTCCTCTCACTAATATACAATAAACACCAAAATCCATTGCCCTTTATGACTATCCACAGTCTCTGCATTCCCCCTGTCTAGCCCCATGCCTTATTAGAAAACCCAGATTGCACATGTACACCATCACACAAGACAGCCCTTCTACTCTTTTTACTGCTATATGTGTAAAACTCCCTCATTGCCTGCTTTAACCCATTCACATATGTATCCACCAATTACTTAAAAAACTCTACATATTGTCTGTCAACATTGTACACGTCCACCCACCAACTGCCACTTAACAATATTCTACACATCTTTTGCATATGTTCATTTATAGGAGTAGTATGTAGGAGTAGTATGTACAATGTGTTGGTATAAGTATGGGAAATGTTTCCCATACTTATACCAACAAATTGTACATACTACTCCTATAAATGAACATATGCATTGTGCAATGACAGAATTGCATAAATAAAAGGGGCAGTACGGATGGACAAGTGCTCATGGGAGCCTAAGAGGGAAGTGCCAAGGTGGGAGGCCACTAGCTAACTGCTGGGACATCGAGTGCCAAGGGTGGAGTACATCTTAACCATAACATCCTTTTTAACAACGTTTTTTTGTCAAATTAATATGTTTTCATAAGTTAAAATGTTTCATAATGTTACATAACTGTATATAAAACATTAATAATTCCTCTTTTAACATATATAAAATAACTATAAACCTCCTTTAACAAACACATTTTTTGCAAGGCATACGTATGTGAGTCGTTACCAGCAGCGCATACCCCAATATGCCAATCAGAGTAGACATTTGTCCTTGCCGAAAGCCAAGCCCTCTGCCCACAGCAGAAAAGTTATATCACAATTATTTGTACTTACGTATCGACAATTTCAAAAAAGCAAGACACGGTACAGATTTCCAAATGCATCCTTTCAAGTCCTTGCTCATGCTCCTCGCGCAACTTTGCTGTAATCATATGCAGCACTCCGGGCTGCAGCCGGAAGTAGAATTGTATTTCCCATTTAAATCTAGAGCTTCGGCCATGCCGCATGCCCCAATAAGTAAATCAGAGTAGGCATTCATCCTTGCCAAGGGCCGGGCCCATTGTCCATGCACCAAACTCATATCACTATTTGTTGTGTTTACATTTGGACACTTTGGAAAAATAAAACATAAAACAGATTTGCAAAACAATGCTTTCAGGTACTTGCTGATGCTCCTCACGCAGGTTTGTTGTAATTCAATACAGCACTTCAGGCTATAGCCGCAAGCAGAATATGTCTTCCAACTCAAACCTAGGGTTCGCACATGCTGCATGTCCCAATAATCAAATCGGAGTACACGATTATCAAATAATTGCAGGACAGTAGAATGGGTACTTGTACTTTAAACAGATTACCCTGTTGCTGGTAATGGGGTTCCTTTGTGAAGGTGCCCTTCTGTTTTCAAGTGTTAGGTTTCAAATAGGACAGTGAGCCCTGTTCACCTCAGCACTGGGTTATTCAATAAGTAACTGTTGTAATGAAGCAGTCTTCAAAGCCATTATTGATGCTATATTTATTGTTAGAAGTCAGCAAACACGTGATTCTACTCTCTAGGATCTTTCTCGAGGCATGTGGATTGTGGCCCAGTCATTGCTGCGAAGTTGTGGAAAGGAGTCTGGCATCCAATTCCAGTATCTTGTCCTACTATGGTCACAAATAAGGGTAGTTAATGATTTTAAGGGGTGGCCTGGTGACCACGTGGGTGCCTGGTTCAGCGCGACTGGTAATTATTTGCTCACTAGCATTGTCTCAGAATATATGCAGCGATAGTCACATCGATCTGTTGATGCAATCCTATGCAGCACTTTGGGCTGTAGCCACGGACAGAATCTTAGACATGGGCAGAATTTATTTTACCATTCAAACCTATCCCGATTTTCAGAAACATCACCCCACAGTCCCTGGTGTCCATGCACACTTTAATCCCATTGCCTGTCCCTCGTGGTCATGGCCAGTAGCCAGATTGTCTGAGTCATGGCCTTTGGCCATGACTCAGACAATCTGGCCACTGCCCATGGCCACAGGCCATGACCCGGACAATCTGGCCACTGCCCATGTCCACCGTCTATACCTCAGTCACCAAAGGTATATCAGTATTTTTTGTACCTACATTATGACACGTTAAAAAAAATAAACCAGACACATTTTCAAAACCATTCTTTCAAGTCATTGCCAATGCTCCTTGCACAACTTTCCTGCAAATCCATCCATGTTTTATTTTTAGAAAAGTGTCATAATGTACAAACATAATAGTACATACATAATAGTCATATAACTTAGCTCCCAGTTGACAAAATTCATTCAGACTTTGCAGAAAATTCAAGGCACGGTATATAATCTTTCTAAAATCTTTTGTGCACATTCATCAAACAGCAACAAAGTTATAACCGATGTAAAAATGGTGAAACCCCCCTCAAGTTTTGCCCCCTCTTCACAACATCCTTCCAAACTTTGCAGAAAAGTTCAAATCTTAAATCTTTTTGCAAACTTGTGTGCAAATTCGTGACATGGCAGCAAATTCATAAGCCTTTCAAATATTTTAGGACCCCCCTCTAATTTTGTACCCTCTTGGCAAAACAACACCAAACTTTGTAGTACCATCCAAGGTCACGTCTAGAATATGATAAAATGTAATAGTTTCATTGAGTGGCGCCAAAATTATACGCAATCCAAAAACTGCTTTTCTTCAACCCATAATGCAAAAATATGTATGGACCCAAATATTTGAGATGTTTGTGAACATCACAAGGCTGTCCCTGAACTGTTAGCAGACTGCAAAGATTAAAAACCACCAATTTCTTGGCTTTTTATGACCATATCCCATCCCATCCTCATCAACGCTCACCTCCCGACAGATTGTTTCATTAGTCTGACAAGTGCAATGTTGTGTTTTTTAATATGTTTTTACTGTGATGTTCGCAGACAATGGTTGCTGTCCGCTAATCCAACATGGCACGCATTCCCAACAAATATGACCCACCTCATGCTTTTCACAATCCAAACAGCGGGCGCGACTGAAGTTTGCAGGCCTCACGCTGTGCCCTGGACCAATCGGAGGCCTGTCCACGCACCGAATAGGGAAGTGAGTGCGTGGACCGAGCCCAGATATCACACATTTTTTTGTGACCTACTTATTAGCCATTTAAAATAAAACTACTGGACGGATTTACACCAAATTCACAAAAGCACGTTTTCAGGACCAAGCCGCTGCTTGTGCCGCATATTTAGTGAAAATTCGTCCAGAGGTTTCAGCAGTAGGCATGAGCAACATCTTTTTCCCATTGGGGGAAAAACCACACATTTTGGGACTGGTGGGTGAATATATGGATGTGCTTCCACAGTCGTATGAGTCCACTGAAAAGATATCTTGGAATTCCAGGAAGACCTGCCTCAGCTTTTGTCTTTGCTACTCTGTCTCACAGGCATCAGCAAGCTTGATCCTTTCCTCAACCATCTGCTTGAAACCTGGAAAGACTTGGCAAATTCAGTGATATCCTCCAGTTGGGTGGAGAGATCTCTTTTGATGGTGTTCACCTGGCCAGTAGGTTCCAGGGATTTGAGGTAGTGGTCCTTGACTCAGAACACTACCCCCTCCCTCCTGATGTCACAGGTCACTTCTTCCACCCCATAGGAGCAGGAAGAGTACACCAAGAAATTCCCCTCGTGCGTAGTAAAAATCTTTTTTGGAAGAATACTGTAGCTGATGTCTAAACAGTCATTTGTGATGGTCCCATGATTTAATTACCTAAATCAATAGAATAATGTTGTCATCAACTGACATTCCAATAAAAGTGCATGCACCCAAAGTGAAACTTTGAGGTTCGCTATTATCCACCAATATTTGAATCGTATTGTGTTCTAGGTCCACGAGTGGTGTCGGATTTAATTAGAAACCTTGTTGTTGGAGATCGCAATTTAAATGTACATAGGGGTCCTTATGTTTGAGGTTCGAACCTTGCTTAATTTTGAGGGGAATTGTACATTGCCGCACCTGTCCTCGGATGGTAATCTCTTCTCGCACCTGAACTTCAACTGCATAAGGCAGCAATTGAGCTGACCCAAATGCTTTTTCAGTGTTTTCAAAGCCCATGGGTTACCCCTCCCAGTCGTGACAAGGCTTTGTCATCAATTAGGTCCAAATTGATTGCAAATCGGTTCAGAATGACACTGCCCCAATAAAAGGCAGAAGGGACTTCTCTCAAAACCTTATTTTCTCTGCTTTTGTTGCCAATGTACATTTTTACCATACACCAGCTAGGCAGGAGATGTTTAGAGTTAGGAGTTTCCAGACCTACTTCCTATTTGTCAATCAATTTAAATGTGGGAAGGGTGTGAACTTTTGGGAGTATCCTGAATAATTGTTCGCTGATGAAGCTCCTTCTATTATGCAGGCCTACTCTGGCGAGCATCGCCCACCACCCCTCATTTAACTGAGTCAGAAAAAACAACTATTCATCCTTTTTCTGAATGTCCATCAGACTTGGAGCAGGTTCTTTATTGTCAGGTTTCACAGACTTGAGGTTTCTTCGGATTTTGGACTGGTATATGTAGGGTATTCCCTTCCAGTGTGGATTGCCACTTAAAACTGGGAGGAATATTGATTTTTAAGAATGGAGAAGTGCTCCTATCAAAAGTTTCTTCTCCTACTGAGATGACTGCAATGACTGGGACTTGGTTATTCTTCAAATGGAATTCTTTCAGAAAGTCAATAACATGACAGGTACCATTCAAACTTACATAATTGGTATTCATTTTTAATGTTATAGGCCAGGTAGTCTGGGTCCGGAGGACCTGGTTTATACAGTGGATGAGAGGTGATAGCCTCCTCAGGAGATCGTTCCCCAGTAAACAATGTGTGTCCTCTAGAATCACGACTATAATCAGATGGTTCAGTCAATGTCACCCAGTTTTCATTTCCATATATGTAGTCCCTTCGACGGAAATGTTTGAGTGGTCCGAGAAGTGTTGTGAGGGGAATTTGGTGCCCTCACCCTGTCCTGAGTTTAGTTGGTCAAAGCCCTCTTTGGACAGGAGGGTGGCTTGGGATCCAGTGTTCATCAGAGCTGATAATGCATACTGACCCTGCACCCTCACCGGTGCATAAAATCGGCCTTTTCTCCTCCAGGGTACAGAGAAAGTGTGAGTTATTTGCCAGCCCGGTGGTCATTTTCTTAATATTGAACTCTGACAATGTGTGATCTTGGGCAATTTTCTGTGTCAGATATCGGTAATCTGTATAGAAGAGTTTACAACTGACAACGGGTGGATTTGGCAAAATCCTCTTTCTCCCCCAATTCTTTGCTGTCCGCCTTTTCGTGGAGGCAGTTCTCAGAACCTGTTTGGAAAAAGGACCCCTCCATTTCTACTTTGTCTGGCTCACAGTTTGAATAGTTTCTTGTTTTGGGTCGGTCTCGATACTTGCTCTGTCCCAGTCAGGGTCGTTTGGGAGAAGGTCTCCTTTTTTTAGTCCTCCAGGGACTCTTCTCTTTCAAAGTGAATGATCTTAAGCTCTTCCACAAAGTGGGTTCTTCTTTGGCCTCGCCTACTTAACCTTTGCTCTTTGGGTTGTAACTTTCCGGGGGTAGAAGAATCATTTTTAGAGGGAGTGGTTTCTAGGGGTTCTGTCTGGGTGAGGAAGGAAGCTTCCTCAAAGGTTAGGCATCACCCCTCCACCCAGGCCCCCTCCTAAGGAACCTATGGTTTGTTGTATAATTCCTCCCATCATTTCCCTACCCCTGAGGCATCAGCTCTGGGTGTTGGGAAAATCTGGTAAGTAGAGTTAGGTTGAGGGTTGCAGACAAAGGGGGGTCTGGGAATCTCTCTACCAGCACGAACACAGCCCAATGACCTGTTTTTGGGTGAATAACCCCTGGGAGAGACTCTACCAAGTCTTTAGCTCACTGCCCTTTTCACAGAGAAGAAATTTCCCCGCATATCAGCCTTTGTCCTGCCCAGGGGCAGTCCAGCGCCGAAATGCTAGGCAATTCTCCTCTGAACAAGAGTACCATCAGTAACCCCATACACGTGTTTCAGCCTTGTTGGGCATCATCAGTGAGGTGAAACTGTTGCCTCTCTAAGAACAGTGAGCAAGGGGTCCACGTCTGGATTGCCCTGTTAATTTAGGGTGAAACCCAAAGTTAATGTATGCAAGCAAAGGGGGGTCTGGGAATCTCTCTACCAGCATGAACACAGCCCAATGACCTGTTCTCGGGTGAATAACCTCTGGGAGAGACTCTACCAAGTCTTTAGCTCACTGTCCTTTTCACAGAGAAGAAATTTCCCCGCATATCAGCCTTTGTCCTGCCCCTAAGTTAACAGGGCAATCCAGACGTGGACCCCTTGCTCACTGTTCTTAGAGAGGCAACAGTTTCACCTCACTGATGATGCCCAACAAGGCTGAAACACGTGTATGGGGTTACTGATGGTACTCTTGTTCAGAGGAGAATTGCCTAGCATTTCGGCGCTGGACTGCCCCTGGGCAGGACAAAGGCTGATATGCGGGGAAATTTCTTCTCTCTGAAAAGGACAGTGAGCTAAAGACTTGGTAGAGTCTCTCCCAGGGGTTATTCACCCAAGAACAGGTCATTTGGCTGTGTTTGTGCTGGTAGAGAGATTCCCAGACCCCCCTTTGTTTGCATACATTAACTTTGGGTTTCACCCTAAGTTAACAGGGCAATCCAGACGTGGACCCCTTGCTCACTGTTCTTAGAGAGGCAAAAGTTTCACCTCACTGATGATGCCCAACAAGGCTGAAACACGTGTACGGGGTTAGTGATGGTACTCTTGTTCAGAGGAGAATTGTCTAGCATTTCGGCGCTGGACTGCCCCTGGGCAGGACAAAGGCTGATATGCGGGGAAATTTCTTCTCTGTGAAAAGGACAGTGAGCTAAAGACTTGGTAGAGTCTCTCCCAGGGGTTATTCACCCAAGAACAGGTCATTGGGCTGTGTTCGTGCTGGTAGAGAGATTCCCAGACCCCCCTTTGTTTGCATACATTAACTTTGGGTTTCACCCTAAGTTAACAGGGCAATCCAGATGTGGACCCCTTGCTCACTGTTCTTAGAGAGGCAACAGTTTCACCTCACTGATGATGCCCAACAAGGCTGAAACACGTGTATGGGGTTACTGTTGGTACTCTTGTTCAGAGGAGAATTGCCTAGCATTTCGGCGCTGGACTGCCCCTGGGCAGGACAAAGGCTGATATGCGGGGAAATTTCTTCTCTGTGAAAAGGACAGTGAGCTAAAGACTTGGTAGAGTCTCTCCCAGGGGTTATTCACCCAAGAACAGGTCATTGGGCTGTGTTCGTGCTGGTAGAGAGATTCCCAGACCCCCCTTTGTTTGCATACATTAACTTTGGGTTTCACCCTAAGTTAACAGGGCAATCCAGACGTGGACCCCTTGCTCACTGTTCTTAGAGAGGCAACAGTTTCACCTCACTGATGATGCCCAACAAGGCTGAAACACGTGTATGGGGTTACTGATGGTACTCTTGTTCAGAGGAGAATTGCCTAGTATTTCGGTGCTGGACTGCCCCTGGGCAAGACAAAGGCTGATATGCGGGGAAATTTCTTCTCTGTGAAAAGGACAGTGAGCTAAAGACTTGGTAGAGTCTCTCCCAGGGGTTATTCACCCAAGAACAGGTCATTGGGCTGTGTTCGTGCTGGTAGAGAGATTCCCAGACCCCCCTTTGTTTGCATACATTAACTTTGGGTTTCACCCTAAGTTAACAGGGCAATCCAGACGTGGACCCCTTGCTCACTGTTCTTAGAGAGGCAACAGTTTCACATCACTGATGATGCCCAACAAGGCTGAAACACGTGTATGGGGTTACTGATGGTACTCTTGTTCAGAGGAGAATTGCCTAGCATTTCGGCGCTGGACTGCCCCTGGGCAGGACAAAGGCTGATATGTGGGGACATTTCTTCTCTGTGAAAAGGACAGGGAGCTAAAGACTTGGTAGATTCTCTCCCAGGGGTTATTCACCCAAGAACAGGTCATTGGGCTGTGTTCGTGCTGGTAGAGAGATTCCCAGACCCCCCTTTGTTGCTTAGGTTGAGGGTTGGACTGAGGCCTCAGAATGTGCCCCAGGTCATCGGTCAGTTGCTGGACATGTCCATAAAGCTGCAATACCTTTTCTTGGTGTAGGGAGGTCTCAAGTCATATCTCTGCTGCTGTCCCTTCTCCCTGAGAAAATACAGGTATTGGAAATTTCCCCCATAATCTTCTATCCTGAATCTCCCTTCTCCCGTGTTCAGGGATCTATTGTCATGGAACCGGGGAGAGAGGGAAGGATTATTCTGGAAATTCGGGGGATTCTATTGGAAAAGTTTGAGTTGGCAGGTGGAGTGATACTTCTCTCCTGAGGGTGGTTTGGAGGAAGGTTTCCCAAGGCAGTTCTTACCTGAATGGTTTCCCCCCTTGGGCGGGGGGAGTGTATTCATACCACAGGATTGGTTTGGTACCCTTTACCTAGTGCTACCATAGGTGGCAGGGTGTGAGGGATCATTGTACTGGGACCCTGCCTGATTACCATTCGATTGGGCAGGGGTGAGTGGTCCCTTCTGCCTTCCATTTTGCTTGTTGGCAGGAGGTTCACTTTTAGGGCCCCCCCATTATCAGATCCAAGGGAGGGGTAGTTCTCACCTCTGTCACCTTCACAGAAGCAGGTGTGTTAGATGGCTTTAGGATTTTGGGGGTATTTTTATTCTTAGTGAGTCTTTGGACCTCATATATCCTAGTGGCTTGTTCAATTACCCAATCCAGAGTCCTGTGCTCATGAAAGTCGTGCACCAGCTGAGTAATAATGTATTTGGGGAGTGCATGGAACTAGATGGTCACAAACTCCCTACTATGTTTGATCACTTGCCGAGAAGTCTGAGCAAATGCACACTTTCGCACCTGCACAAACTCCCTAGGTATCTGATCCTCCCCGCATTGCAAATTATATGCAGCCTTATGGGCCTCACAATGTAATCACACTATGTTTAATGGGTTTACAATAATCACCAAATGGGTGATGCCACACTAAGCAATCTCTTTAATCACAAGGAGTAATAATGAGCAAAACAATTCAGCACAGAAAGAATACTTTTGTGTGTGTTCAGATCAAATAGCAGTGTGGTTACTATTTCCCCCTGCAAACCCCTCAACCCCCAAAAAGCAATGTCAAGAGATAGGAGGAGAGAGAACAGGTTTCAGGAATGCAGAATTCAACAAAATGTCAATCCCAATTTCCCCCAGCAAACACAAGAGAGAAACAGAACTGATTGGCAAACTGTCAAAATGGTTTTAAAGTTATCTGAGAGTGGATTGGTTAAAACACTAAATATGGTTTAAATGACTGAAATTGTTTAAATTATAATGGGAGCCGCTTTAGATAGTTGCAGACAAACACTAGCAATGATTTGACACTAATAAGCAATGTGAAAACTTAAAATTGAGGTCGGGTGCAATCAGAAGCAGTTTTACACGTGTAATGCTTTGCCAAAATGAAAATTTGCGGCAAAATTTTCCGCGCGCGGTGTTCGCAATCGCGGGAGAACTATATGGATGTTCTGTTCTATGGAAAGCAGAGAATGTTAGCTACAAGCACACGTTTAAATTTTGTTTCTAGCATAGAAATTGAAGAAGTTATGGACGTTGTCGTGGAGGTCGTTTTTCTGAGATAGGCGCAAGATTGAAAACAGGAATGCGCTTTCAAAAGACAAACAGGATTTCTTTACACTAGGGGATGACTATGAAGAAGCAAATCCCACACAGAAGCACAGCCACTGGACCAGGGCGCCACTGGATCCAGGCGACTGCCTGCCGAGGAGCTTGCCTTCTTCAGATGAAATATATGAGCGCAAAGATATTTAACAATACTCGGACCGAAAGAGATAGTAGGGATAATATAGAGAGTTCAGGCAATTAAAAAATGTTTCTAACAATGCAGTTCAGAATATAAGAGAGGGTGGGTTTAAGACTGGGATTACTATGGACAGTACATATGCTAGTGACACAGTCCTATACTATGGATACTCACTATATATGTTTTGAACAAAACCGTCAGGAATTCTGGTCCGTCAAGATTTCTGGACAGGAATTCGGCTGGGCACACCGGACTGGACTGGGTCTGCAATGGCTCTGGTCACCGCTATCTGGTCACAGCACGGCACAGCACAGCACAACTGGATTGGATCTTTTGGTTCTGGTAGTAATTCTTTTAGCAGGAAAGCAGTTACAGCACAGCCCGGCTGTTTCTTTTGTTCCACTTAGATTTGGTGGGATTCTTTCTGGTTCTGGAAACTCAAGGCCTAGTTGAACATGGTTCAACTCATGGAATGGGCCTTTCTTCTTGCCAAGTTTCTGGAGTCTGGAGCAAGGAATATGGATGGTTCTGTTTCAGGGTGCTTTGCCAGGATCAGGATTGTGGTTGAATCTGTGTGTCTTTCTAAGTCCTCAGCCTTCTCTATTTATGCATATGGTAAAGGGGTGTGTTTGCTGGATTATCCTAAGTGCGCCCCCTGGGCAGGCTATAGGTTAGAATCTCTTCTCCCCCTTGATTAGAGAAGAAAACAGGGTGTCACCATGATGATGTTGGTTTATGAGTCAGAGTATTCTGCCCTTGTCCCTTTGAACATAAAATCTACTTTTAATACAATACATATTTACAAATGTGCAACCTTTCCAACAATATCATACATAGATCACATATTTTGTGGAGCAGATACTCTTCCAAGCCCCGTCGCTGTAGGATCTTGTGTCTGCTTTTGACAGAATTCTGCACTTTTTGTCCAGAACACATGGTCCAATTTCGGAGCAAATTCCCACAAATGTGCGCATTGTATATGGGCGTAAGCGTGTGAAGTTTCATGCTTTTGACATAATTACATTTGGTATAAAACCATAATTTCCACTGTTACTTCCCAGAACATAGCACAGAGTTCTGGCGCCTCTTAAAATGTGAAGCCAAAAATTACGTTCACAAGTCTGGGGTTTACATATTTTTCACAATTTTACATAGTAGATTATCAGTCTTTTTAAAAATGTGCTTTTTGTCCTTGTGAATCAACAAATGGTTGTCTGTCCCTGCCTCATTCTCCTTCTGGCAGCTCAGAAGCAATCTCCGCCCCCTTCTTTCTGGGAGAGGCCGTTTATGACTCTTCACACTCGGCATATCCTTTTAGCCAGAGGAAGTCCAATGTCCTTTTCCCCTGCAGCCCAAGATCTCCTCCCCTGATCTAATCCTCACAGAGGTGTGATTTCGTGGCCTTCATTGGGGGAAAGCTGTGGAACTGGTTTGAGGCTTAATGTAAATGTCATTCTGTTACATTTATTTTACTTGCTTTAAAACAAACTTGCAATTTTCAAAACAAGCAGCCAGAACACTTATTCCATCTTCTAAACCATGGAATTTAAATAGTTACAACCTAGGTTACTCTTAATAACAGGTCACTTAGTTTTCAGACATTTGATTTCAGTTGCACAAGTTTAAATCTTCTGATGCAAGCTACTGACAGCTGTACACAGGCGGCCGCTGGTACTGTGCCCAGATTTTGACAGATTTCACAGGCAGGCACATTTGCTGTGAACGTTTTGATAACAAATCTTGCTTTTCATGACATTGTATGTTCATAATGATTTCTTGAATGAAGTGGCTAGTAACACCCAGCAAGAATATTGAATGTTTGATGGTGTTTTGGACCGGCATTCTGTATTTTCAGCAACCAAGGAAAAGATTTGAAAACAAGGTTCTGGATTCCTTTGATCAAAACACTGCTTTTCATGCAGTCTCCATTTTTACTTGTTGTGAAGCCCAGTGACATGTTTCAGAAGTGAGATCTCCGTTCCACCACTGACAACATGCATGGTAGATTTGGCAGCCATCTTTTCCTGTTGTAAAGGACAATTTCCATAGGTTTTGGCACGCATAGGGGTTTTGCAGCCATTTTCCATCAGCACACAGGGATGCCGCAGGGTTGATACATACCACAAAGCATACCTCATGACTTGAATTTGACTGCCCGTCAAGGGGAAGTCGGGAGATTGGGATGTCAATCTTTCTTTTTGGTCCAAGTGGAAAAATGTGTCTGCTTTTCCCATCATTGCTGGATGGACAGGTTCTCCTCGCAGGTTCCGGATGGGAGTATGGAGCGATACACCAGGCCCCTTGGATCTTTCTTTCCGGTCCCCAAGTGGTCCTCCTTGGTGCTTAGATTCCTGGGTTTCAATACTATGATGACAGAACAGAAGAAGGTTATGGCCATTTCCCCACCACTATTCATGTAGAGGGGCAGATGCATACATTGGACATACAATTGACAATCTTTCCTGCCTGTAAATACTACTGATTTTAACAGGTGGAATGGTTTTTAATAGTTGTAATTTTCTAGGGATCTGGAATGTCCCCCCCTGGGTTTCCAGATGGCTCCTCCAGATGCTGCAGAGTGTGCCAAGGATGGCAACACTTCAGCTGGTTGATGTGGATCCACTTATCTTCCCCCTCTGCCAAACTGCCTTTGTGGATACGGATTTTGTAGGCGACTGGTGAGATTCTGTCTACAATTTCAAAAGGACCCCGCCAGCTCGGAAGAAATTTGCACTGTTTGGCCTGTTTCCTTTGGAAATTGTACAAGTAGACCCGGTCTCCTACTTTGTATTCTGTTTTAGTTGTCTTAAGGGCATAGTGGGTCTTCATGCTGTCACTGTCAGCAGATCTTTCTAGATTCTGCTGAGTATAGGCAAAAGCATGTTGAAGGTGGTTTCTCAGATTCTCAACATACTCATGAGTTGTGGAGGCATTTATCAAGGTCTGCTCTTGGGTTTTGTAGAGCAGATGCTGGGGAAGCACCATCCTTCGTCCAGTCATCAGCTCAAGTGGTGACATTTTAGTTGCAGAAGAAGGGGTAGATCTGATGGCCATCAGGACAAGAGGTAGTTGAATGTCCCAACTTGGCCCAGAATCTGCAACAAACGTTTTTAATATGCTCACAATTGTCTTGTTGTATCTCTCAACTCAATCACTCGAGGATTGCCGGTAGGCAATGTGTAGTTTCCTTTTGACCCCAAGTATCTCCCACATGTTTGTCATCACTTCGCTAGTGAAGTGGCTGCCTCGGTCTGACTCAATCCTTTGGGGTAGTCCAAAACACGAGAAGATGTGATTGATCATCAGGGCAGCTGCTGTTTCTGCCATGCAATTTGGGGCCGGGAGACATTCCACCCATTTAGTGAACAAGCATGTCACGGTCAACATGTACTTGTTCCCCCTAGACGAGCGAATCACGGCCCGATAAAATCGACTTGTAAATCTGACCAAGGCAGTGTCATCCTCCTCTTTTGGAGGGGAGCACGGTGTGTAAGTGATATTGGCTGAAATTGTGCACACACAAGACACCCCTTCAAGTATTGGTCGAGGTCCTGCCCCATGTGTGACCAGAATGCAACCTCTCACAAGATTTCTAGTGTCGTATGAAACCCTCGATGACCGGCTGTGGCCGCATCATGGGCGTGACTTAGCATCAGGCTTCGGAATGAGGTGGGGACCACCCACTGTTCATGGCCAGCTATGGATCTCCTCACCAACAAACCGTCTTGGATTTGGAACATTTTCGGACATTTCATCAACACTGTGAGGTCCTCTTTCCCTATGTAATCGGTATCCGTCAGGGGAAAGTTCTCAGGGTCCTCCATGTGTTGATAAAACTTACCAATTATCTGATTCCCTTTTTGAGCCATTATCAAATCAGCATCTGGGGTCTCCTTATTCCATTGTGCAGTTGAGAGTTCATAGTGAGCATTTGTCTGGGACCTAGTGATAGCAGTGACCTGGATTTCCCCCAACAGGGACTCGATCTCAAGTAGATCCCCTTGGATGGCTCTGGTTTTTGCCAGCTGATCAGCTGGGTCATTTCCAGTTTTGTCTGCTCCCTCTAATATAGAATTACCCTTGATCTTTTTCCAGTAGATGGTCATCCCATTCAAGGTGACCAGATCATCAACATTTTGGATTAATTTCCCATGTTTCATTGGTTTGTTGTTAGCACATAGCATGCCTCTGCTTTTCCAGTTAACCAGGCGCTACACAAACCCGTTCTGTACATAATCCGAATCTGTGATTATGACCAGTTCGTGGAGTTGGTGTTGGACAGCAGTGAGGATGGCTTGATGCACAGCCATCAACTCTGCCACTTGACTACTTTGGGGACCGATTTTGTACCCCGCAGAGGGTTCTGGGGCATCATTCACCCATGCATTCCCTACACCAGCCACAAGTTCCTTTTCCCTGTTGTTGTCAACATGGTAGGAGCACCCATCCACATAGACGGTGGGCATTCCCTCACACTGGTCTTCTTCATAGACCTTGTGTGGGAAATTAAGGTATGCCTCCATGTTATCCTTGATTTTAAGACTTTCGTCCTCGAGACAGATTTCTCTGGCACAATCATGCAAGTCAGCCAGACCTTGCGCGAGGGGACTCTTCTTGTTTGGCCATATCTGACCTCCACAGGAAAGCCTTGCATTGACAGAATCCAGGAAGTAATTCTGGAATTACTCACATTTCCGGCCCGGATTCTATCACTTTGGAGATATTGCAGAGGCTGGTGTGGAGTCTCCACTATGATGTGTTCCCCCTGGATAAACGGGCAGTAATTCTTCAATGCCCACACCGTTGCCAGGAGTGCCTTCTCACAATCGTTGAATCTTTCTTCCATGGAGGATAAAGTCTTACTCGCATAAGGGATTACTTTATTGATCTTGTCATGCTTTTGATAAAATACTGCGGTCAAGCATGTATTTGAGAACCATGTCTCCAAGAAGAACTCCTTGTTTTTGACAGGGTAAGCTAGGCAAGGTGCTTGTGAGAGGCTTATTTTGAGTTGTCTTACTTCCTCAGCTTGTTCTGGACCCCACTCCCACTTGACCCCCCCTTAAAAAGGTGAATCAGGGGTCTTGTGATCTCTGTGTATTCCTCAATGAACTTTCTACTGTAATTAGTTAGTCCAAGGAGGCTCCTTAGTTCCCGCAGAGTTGTGGGGTCTTTTATTTTCTGAAATGCTTCCACTTTCTTTTCCTGGGGACAGAGACCCTGAGGAGTTATCTCATGCCCCAAGAAATTGACACGGGTTCTGCACCACTGTGCATTTTGAAAGGTGAGTTTTGCTCTGGCAGCCCTCAACTCTGTCAGAACATAACGGATCTCCGCTATTTGTTCCTCCACAGTTGAGCTTTTGACTAGAACATCATCTACATAGGGCAGGTTACCCTTTTCACCCAGGTCGGGCATGGCCTTGTGTAGAAAAATGTTGAATTCATTGCCGGAGTTGATATATCCAAAGGGAGTCTGGGTCCAAGTGTACTGCTGCCTCCCGAAGTTGAAAGCCAGCTTGTATTGGTCCTCCCTACTGACAGATACAGTCAAGTACCCATTGGTCAGGTCAATGGCAGTGAATACCTTTGACCCCTGTATCTGGGCCAGCCCTTGGTCAATGTAGGGAAGAGGCCATCGGGAAGTATGGACCCATTTGTTGAGCTCCCTTAGGTCAGCACAGAGTCTCCACTGGCCATTTGGTTTCAAAATCCCCAGAACCGGAATATTGAAGGTGCTGTGGACTGGACGAATTATCCCACGGGACTCAAGGTTCTTAATTATTTCAGTAAGGGACTCCATTGATGCGAGAGGCAAGCGATATTGCTTCACAAACACTGGAGTCATGCCAGAGTCCATGGGAATTGTTGTTGTGTGGATGTCGGTGCGACCGCAGTCATATGAGTCCACCGCATAGAGATCTTGAAAATCCAACCATCTGCCTGAAGCCCAGAAAGACTTCCGGTTTGGCTATCTCAGCGGCCTCCTCCAGCTGGGTGGAGAAGTCCCTGGTCAAAGTTCTGATTTGGACTGATGGCTTCAGGTGGGGAAGGCAGTCCTCGTGGACTTGGAAGATCACCTCATCCCTCATGAAGTCACAGGTCACATCTTCCTTGCCATAAGGGCAGGAAGTGTACACTAGGAAATTCCCCCCGTGCCGGGTGAAGATCCTGTCTGGTGTTGCATCATCGTTATCACTGTCAAAACAGTCCTTGGGGATTGGTCTTAACAGTTCATTACCTAAATCTATGCAAAAATGTCGGTCATCAACCGCCATTCCAATAATGGTGCCTGCGGCCAGAGTGATACTCTTTAGGTCGCTGTTATCCACATCTATTGGAATGGTGCTGTGTTCTATGTTGACTAGTGGTGTTGGGTTTACCCCCAACCCTTGCTGTTGGAAATCAGCATTGAGATGAATATAGGTGTCAGGGTTTTTCAGTTTCTGTCCTCTTTTAATTTTAACTTCCAGTGTGAATTGTCAGGTCCTCTCTGGGATGGTGACTTCCTCTCCAATCTGAATTTCAACTGCATATGGCAGCTGTTGTGCTGACTGAAATGCTTTCTCTGGGTCATCAAAGTCCGTGGGATTACCCGCTAATCAGGACCAAGATTTGAAGTTTATTAGGTCCAAACTAATGGCAAAGCGATTGAGAATGTCACTGCCTAAGGAAAATGCAGCAGGGACATCTCGCACGACCCAACAATTATGGACTATGCTCTTGTTGCCTATGGAAATTTGGAGCATACACCTGCTAGGCAGGAGATGTTTGGAATTGGGGGTTTCCAGGTCCATTTCCCATTTGTCTATCAGTTTAAATGTGGGAATGGCTGGATCATTTGGGAGTTTTCCGAATCTGGCTTCACTGATGAAGCTCTTAGCATTGTTCACACACACTCGGGAGAGGACAGAGTCCTTCCTTTCATTTAACTGAATAGAGATGAACAGCTGCTCTCCAATTTTCTGAATATCAGCCAAACTTTGAGCTGATTTCTCATCTTTCTGGACTATAGGAGTGGGATTTTCTGATTGTGAATTTGTAAAGAATTTCAGAGTGTTTCCTTCCAGTATGGAATGCCACCTTACACTCGAAGGAAGGTTGATTTTCAGAAATAGAGAGGACTCCCCATCACCAGTTTGTTGTCCTACTGCAATTACTGTCACATCTGGGATTTGATTATTCTGGAAGTGAAATTCTATTTGGTCAGGTTTTTGTTCAACCATGTGGCATGTACCGTTTAAACTAACATGGTGGACACTATGTTTCAATTTTATTGGTCGGCTAGTCTGGGACCAGAGGACCTTGTTTACACAATCTATGAGGGGTGACAATCTACACAGGATGACAGTCCCTAGTAAACAAGGTGTGCCCTCTGGAGTCACAACTATGACCGGGTGCCTCACCTTGTATTGCCCAATTTTAATGTCGAGATCCGCAGCCCCCTCGATGGGAATTTCCTTCCCGTTGAAGTTCTGAAGTTGTCCAGGAAGAGGGGTGAGAGGAATTTGGTATTTCTCCCCCCTTCCTGAATTCACTTGATCAAAGGCCCTTTTTGACAGAAGGGTAGCTTGGGATCCAGTGTCCACTAGTGCCAAAATTGTACATTGCCCCTGTATTTGGACCGGGGCATAGAATCTTCCCTCCTTTTCCTCAAGGGGGCAAAGATAATGTACATTTTTGGACAACTGGTGGGTTAGTTTCTATGTTTTCGATACTGACAGAAAGGTGATTTGGGCAGGATTCTGTTTGGGGTCTTGGAAATCTGGAAGAAAAAGGTGACAGCTAGATATGGGGCAAGTTTTGAGTTCCCCTGGTTCTGATTCTGGGCCCCTCCCCTTTTTGGAGGCAGTCGCCAGGATGGGTTTGAACCAGGGGATTTCCGTGCTGGTGATTCTGGGGTTTGATGATGGGCGGTGCCAACTCCGTCCCCACATCTACCCAGTCTGGATTTGGATCCTTTGGGACCCATTTTTCTTTGGGAGGAGTTCCTCCATCCCTGAAGGAGAAAATCCTTTTCCCAGGGACCTATGAGGATCCCTCTCCTTCAAACTGGAAGATGTGTGCCTCCTCCTCAAAATGGTTCTTTTTGGGCTCTTTATTTCTCCTAACCCCCTTCTTTTCCTTGGGTTGCAGACTTTCGGGGGAAGGAGATTTTCGTTCTGGTTCTTGGGTTTCCAGGGGCTTTTCACAATTGGGGAAGGAAGCTTCCTCCAAGGCTTTACACACCCTTCCCCTTGTGCCTCCTACCTGGGAACCGGTAGGTTGTCAGGGTTCTTCCCCCGTCATTGCTCTGGAGCACCAGATCCTGGATTTGAGGCATTCTGAGCCGCCATGCTCATCTGAGAGTTATGTTGAGCCCTCAGCATGCAACCCAGATCCTGTGCCATGTTCTGGACCTGGCGCTCTAGTTGGGACACCCGCTCTCGCTGGTACGGGGTCCTCATGTCTCCCCTGGGCTGATCCCATAAGGGTAGCTATCCCTTCTCACAAAATACCCCGGGTTAGGAAAGTTTGGGTACCCCTCCACCCTTGGCCTCCTCTCTCCCGAATTGGGCTGTCTGGGCTCAGGAAAGTGGGGAAAGAAGGATGGGTTGTTTTGGGGGTTGAAATTTGGCGAGTACCTAGGAAAGAAATTTTGTCCGGTATTTGGGGGATTACTGCCCTCCTGGGGAAAGTGAGGAGGGAAGTTCCCTGGCTTTCCAGCTGTCTGATTAGACCCCCCCTTTGGGCTGGAGGAGTCTACACATAACCCAGGATGGGTCTATTACCCTTGTAGTGTGGGCTGATGTAGTAAGGGGAGTTAGGGGTCCCATTTGTGGGATTACCTCCCTGGCTCCCTGTTTGTGATTGGCCCGAGGGCCTTCTGGGTTTGGGGTTGTTTGGGTTTTGTGCGGCAGGTTTTAGGCCCCCCCAACTCCAGATCTAAAATGGGGTCAACCTTCACCTCCTCCACCTTAGCAGCAGCAGGGGTGTTGGTTGTTTTGGGGCTTTTGGGACTATTTTTATTTTCCAACGGCTTCTGCCCCTCATAGATGCGCGTTGCTTCTTCAATGACCCAGTCTAGTGATCTTTTATCGTGAAAGTCTCTCACTAGCTGGGTCATGATACACTTAGGGAGAGCATGAAAGAAAGTATTTACAAATTATTTGCTATCAGTGCGCACCCTTCTAGTGGTCTGCGCAAAGGCGCGTTTCAACTGTTGAACAAATTCTTGTGGAGCCTGGTCTTCCCCACATTGTAAGTTATAGGGTGCCTTGCGAGCCTCTTGAGGATTCCTGTGAACGGAAAAATGTTTCAGGATGGCCGCCCTATAGGTGGACCATCTGGAATGATTCTGATCCTCCAGCCCCGCAAAGAAGCTGGAGTACTTAGGAGAAAATGTTCACTTCACATACTGAATACAACTTTGGCTGTCCTTCAGATGGAAAGTGTCCATCATCTATTCAAATGACTCCAGGTGTTCCCAAACTGAATGCTTTACATTCTTGTGGTAGGGCGTGATCACGCTCCTAATGGCTTTTATTTGTTTCAGGGGATCCTTGAGCAAGGCCCTCTTGACTTTGTTGGCTTTCTTAGTTCGGGTCACCCTGGTCCACTCATCCTCTGTCTCAGAGGCACTGCTACCAGAGGTGGCTGTCTGGTCTTCTAGGCTCTCCCGGATTCTGCGAGCTTGGGAATGGCTGGCAGAATGCGGGGGCCTAGTTTCTTGGATCCTGTGGCACTCAGAAGAGTCTTCTGACTCTTCCTTGCTCCTGGGATTGGCTGAGTACCCCCCCCCCACCACTGTCCTAGCTGGGAAGAGGTTTTTGATATACTCTTGGTGGGCCTACCTTCATGGAATTCCCCACTAAATTTTACCATCTGATCTCTGGATAAGTGATATTTTTGAGGATCCATTTCTCTGATTCTCCCCTCATTGGAGCCTCCCTGATCAGAGAAGATGGCCCTAGTACTTGGGAATCCATACATCGATGCTCGCCCCTCCATTTCTGGGAGGCGCTGACCTATGAGCCCCATATTTCCCCTCAGGTTGAAGTCTGCCATCCCTGTGGCCCTTGGCTCATGTGAGCCAGTGGACATGGGGGTGGTAGAGTCCATGGAGATGAAGATATGAAAGTCTCTGGTGCCAGGGTTCCTGAGGTTATGCTCAGGTGTTTCCCTCTCCCAGCTGACCTCATCTCTCTCAGCCCCTATTCCCTGTTGATATGCAAGAACCTGACCCTTTTGTTCTTCTATCAAGGCCTTACTAGTCTCTATTAGTTGTTCCTGCACAGCTACCTGTCTGTGGAGCCTGTCATTTTTCTCACAGAGATCCTCATTGTCTCTCTGTGCTTCCTGTGTAATTTTGAAGTATTGGGCCAATTGTTGCTGCAGGAGGGTTACCTCCTGAGTCCTGTCCTTACTGGCCTGGTCATTCTGTGCTAGAGCATCTTCCACCCTTCTGGTGTGCTCTAACAGTTTTTTGTAGTCTTTTTGGAGCTCACCCAGTCCCTCAAGGGCCAGGTGATTTTCTTCCATCTTGGTTTTTAAATAACTGACCTCCTGGCCTAAGGTGTCCATTTCCTGAACTAGAGTACCCCTCTGTGCAGCCAGGTCGTCCCTTTGTTTTTTGAGTGCACCAGCTTTCTGGCGCTCTTCATCAAATTCTGTCTGGGAGTCAAGGTCTTTGTGAATGAATTTGTTATTTTCCTCTTTTATCTCATCAATCTGATTTTCCAGGGCAGTTATTTGCCCTGTGCTGGCCCTATTATAGCTTAACTGCTGCTCCAGCTTTTGTTGGCTCTGTAGTAGAGAGTCCAAACATTCTTGGCACTCTTTTTGCAGCACCAGTACTTTGGTATCCTGCTCTACCTTCTCTTGCTGCAGAATATCCAGGTCTCCTTTTACTTTTATCAGGTACTGTCTGGTTTCATTTTCTGATTCTTGGCTCTTTTGTAGCCTTTGCTCTGCAGAGTCCAAATCAGTTTGTTTTTTTTTCTAATGATTGTACTTGCCTGTTTGCCAGATCTAGGTTTTCGGCATATTTTTCCTGTATTGCTCCAATCTGGAGGTATAGATATGCTGCTATTTTGGCAATTTTACTTTGCTCTTCTTTTACCTTGGGGGCCTTGTACAATTCACTAAGTGCCATGTGTAATGGACCCTGATCCTGCCATGTATCTAATCCTGTGGCAGTGGCTTGTTCTTTGATTTCCTGCAGCCAAACATTCTGATCCTGCTCTGTCCATTCACCACTGACAAATAATGTGTGCAGTGGGTGTTCTTTTGCTATATTAATTTCTACTGGCGTCGCCATTGTGTTGCAAAGCACAATTTCCATAGGTTTTGGCGTGCATAGGGGTTTTGCGGACATTTTGATAATTCTGGCACTATCAGCACACAGGGATGCCACAGGGCAGAGCATAAGTGGGTTAATACATCCCTCAATTCACATAATTTCTGATCTGGAATGATGCCATTGTCTGCTCATAAAGTTCCAGGTGCTCCCATACCGAATACTGGGCATTCTTATGCTATGGGGTATGGAAGCTCTGTATGCCCTTAATTTGTTTTATTGGGTATTTCACAAAACCCTTGCTCTGTTTCTTGGTCTTTTTCTTCCTCTGCACCTGAGTCCATTCATTTTTTGACTCAGAGCTACTCTGTGTACTCCATCCCCTGTCCTGTAGGTGCTCCCTATCTCTATGAGATTGGGAATATCTCCCAGAGTCATAGGATCCGGACTCCTCTCGCCTGGATAGCAGTGAGCTCTCATGGTCACTTTCCCGTTAGTTAATTTTAGGCCCAGGATTGCACTCAGTCTCTGCTTCCCTCCTTCCAGGTAGTCTGGGGAAATCGTCCCAACCACCTGAAGGGATGGAGGTTTTTAATATGCTCTTCCTGGGTTGAATATCTGGCATTTCTCTTCCAGCAAAGCGGGCCAGGTGGTATCTTTACATTCCCATCTTCTGCAAGTCTAACTTCCTGATTGTGTCATCATAGGAGTTTTCCAGGTCAAAATTACTGACAAGATTACATTTGGCCTCCCAGGACACACTGGTCCGGCCACCTTCCCTTCTGTGTGGTAGAGATGAATACTCATCAATATCAGACAGGGACGGGCCTTCTAGATCAGTTGGTCTAGGCCTGGGCAAGTCTAACTGCCTCATGTCACCCTGTTCTTGATCGGTTCCCATTTGCACATGAGAGGTTGTAAATGACTGGCATGAGGCCATTGCTGGAAGATCGTCTCACCTTGATCAGTGGTCCTTGTCCCATATCCTGCTTGGTAGGGTGGCTCAGGGCATGTTTATCATTTTAAATTTCCTTGGTGAGACTCTCACACGTGTGTCTCTCCTTCCTTATTTCCGGTTGGTAGTCAGAGAGCTTTTTAATTCTGACACTAAGGCCTGATTAGTATCAAGCACCCTTCTCTGAGCTGAGCTGCATCTCATGCTGACGTGATTCATTCTCCCTCTGTGAGCCTTGTATGCTGCATGCGTATTCAAGCCGCTTTCCCTTCAGGAAAATAATGTCTTTCTCTTGCTCATCCCTATAGTCTCTAATAGATCAGCTTCTATTTGTCTCACATGCTCTACTAGCTCATTCCTTTCTTAATAATTCTGGTCAGTTCCTGAGGACCTGACTGTTCCTTCTCTGCATCCACTTTGAACTTGAATGCATCTTGGTCGTTGACCAGTTGTACATTCTGTTTCAGAATATTTATATTCTGCCACATTTCACCAAACTCCTTTTGTGAGACCATCTCTTTAATGATGGAGTGACTATTTTCCCTTTACAATTCCCTAATTTGGTGTTTGAGGGCAATAATGTCATCTAACACCCCTCTGTTACCAGTCTGGTCATTAAATTGGGAATGCAGGAGACTTACAGTGTCTGCACCCTCAGTGCATGCATTATGCAGTGCAGCAAACTCTACCTCTTCCTCTGCACAGGCTTGCTGTTGTGTTTTCAGCTCATCCTGTAGTTGCTCAATGAGCATGTATTGTTGTAACTCAAATCATTTGCTCTGCTGCACTTTATCTCCAAGCTGTGTGAGTTATTTCTCCTGTTTCCAGGTGTCAGTCTGCTTTATCACATCAGCCTCACTCTTTTGTACTCGCTCTTCCACTAACTGCAAGTGGAAGCATAAATACGCTGTGAGCTGAGCCATTTGACTCAGTACTTCACTAGCGTTTTGGGTCATCTGAAATGCCTCTAATGCTTTATGCAATATTCCACCTTCACACCAAATGTCAGTGCTCACTGAGGTGACCTGTTGCATCATTCTAGTTTGCCAGCTCCCGCTTTGCCCTCACCCCATACTCCTCGAATGAATAGGTTGGCCAGGAGGTGCTTCCTGGCATCACCCACTTATATGGTAGTCATTTTAAAATGGCTTTTTGCAAAATGTGTAAAACGCTATTTATGCAGGGGCAAAAATCACTCTGCTCCTGCTTGATTTCTACACACAATGCCAAATCAAAAATCAATTCTTACTCAATCAGCTCTTTACCTTAGCACTCTACATAGTCTTATTTTTCGACACCTATACACCTCCCTGTAACTCAGGTCAAGAGTTACAGTGGCCTTTTAACAATGCGCGTAACCTTATATCTACCTCAAATCTAGTTACACCAAAATGAATTTCCTGTCACAAATGCACTTGTCATGAGTCAACAATAATAGACCAGATCCCAGCGCAAGAGCCCCCAATTTGTCGCATTATATTGAGACCACCCTTAACCTGGGGAATTCCTTCCGACCCCCAATCACAGAGCCCTGCAATACTCGCTTATGTTTTTTTTTGCGCAGGCTTTACTGAAGACTCATATAGAGTTCCACAAATCTCTCCCTATGTGCCCACAGTGAGCCAAGAACCAGGGTGGGTTATAGGAAATATATTTGTATTTATTTGGAAGATAGGTAATAGAGATCACACTAAATCTACACACGGTACCCTCTTTGTGTATCACAATTCAATCTCTGGTTACACAAATAAAACACACATGTTGGTTGGGAAAAACACAAATCACAATGCTTTACTTTATACGGATTTCTCTTCAAGAAATAATCAAACTGGTCAATGAAGAAAATCAATTTACATATGTATTGTTGTGCAATTTTCCTGTGCACTTAAACGGCTAGCAGTTTGGTTTATAGATTGGTATAAATGCATATGGGAATTATGATTTCACCAACACTTTGGTTTAAAATAAACAGTGTGATTTAGCGGTGTTGGGGAAGTTGGACAGTCAAAATTGGAATGATTTGAACATTTTGGATTGCAGACCCCCTCCACTTAAAGGCATTTGTTCAATTGGGATGATTTGAGAATGTAGCATTTCCAACCCCCACACTTAAAGGCACTTTTTATGGGAAGTTGTACAGTCACATTTTGGGATGATTTGAGAATGTTGAATTTCAGACCCCCTCCACTTGAAGGCCTGTGTTGGGGAAGCTGGACAGAAAACATTGGGATGATTTCAAATTTTGGATTTCCGACCCCCCTCCACTTAAAGGCCTGCGTTGGGAAAGCTGGACCAATAGGATTACCTAATTAAATTACAGTCTATAGTTTCATCGCACACACTGGGAATGAGCTTTGTGCATTTAGAATTTTAACAAAATTCCCCCAGTGCGTGGTGTGCAGCAGCAGTGTTTGTTGGATGCAGCTACTGCTGGAGCAACATTCTTCTCCTCTGTGAAGCGGTCCATTGGCTACTGGCAGTCCTAGCTTTATTGCTGGTCACAGAGGAGGAAGGGCTATTCCATAAATACACAGCACCTGCGAGGAGCGCAGCACAGTGTGCGGCAACAGTGTGTGGTGGGTGCAGATACTGCTGGAGCAACCCTATTTTCCTCTGTGGAGCAGACCATCAGCTTCTGCCAGTCCTACCTTTATTGCCGATCACTGAGGAAGAAGGACTATTGCATAAATTCCAGGAACCTGCGAGGATCGTGGCGCGGTGTGCGGCAGTATTGTGTGTTGGGTGCAGATACTGATGTAACAACCCTCTTTTCCTATGTGGAGCAGACCATCGGCTATTGGCTGTCCTACCTTTATTGCTGATCACTGAGGAGGAAGGACTATTCCATAAATACACAGCGTGGTGTGCGGCAGCAGTGTGTGTTGGGTGTTCGGTGTGCAGCGTACAACATCCAGAGGAGCCGTTAACCATCCAAATGAAGCGCTGTGGGTGAGTAACCCCCCGTGCAATAGCAACCAATTGACCACCATGCAGAGCTCATATGGCAGCCAATGCCCTCTAAGTTATTGACTGCTGTGGAGCGGTCAGGAGTGTGTGTCATATTGTGGCACATAGCCCCTCAACTTGTTTTTATTCCATACACGGGGCAGAGCCAGGTGAAATCCTCCAGTACACTACTTTAATGTCTTATTGAGAACTGTTGGGAGTGTGTGTCATCTCATGGCACATAGCCCATTAGTTCATTACATTCTACTTTGGGGGGCAGAGCTGGGTGGAATCCTTAAGTATGCTGTGTTGAGGGGAGTGTGTGTCTTGCTTATCACATAGCCTCTCACACAGTCCCTTCCCTCTATTGCTTGAAACAAGATCCCCCCTTTTCATATTTTGTCTTTGGATCTACCTTGGGTATAAGCTCCCTGTTGGCTTACACTTCCTCGTTCTACTCTACGCTGCACATCAGAATGTGGTGCCACAAATTATTCACTAACTACCTGTACAGCACTTTTGAAATAATATCAGAAAATTAAACCCACAAGGCAACTCAAATACACGTTGCGCAGTGCAGCTCTCCAGAAGAGCAAGAGATCTCCCAGCCCAACACACACGAAGGAATCCACTGCCCCCTCACCTCTTCCTAAGAAGGACAAAAAGGACCTGGAAACAGGCAGCCAATCAAAGATTCCCGGCTTCTTTATTGCACCAGTGACAGACTCGGCACTAGTGATGGACACGACTTCAACGGTTAACTTGCCAATCTCGGAAACCTCTCATTTTTCACTGTCATCTTATGAAAATTCATTTGTTGACCAGCCCGCAATAGATAACCAGCATTCTCTATTATAAATGTGCATTGACCTACAGAGACACTCACTGGGTGGCACCCAACAACACATTTTCAGAGCATTGGGTCTGGACATGATTGGAACACAATTAGCTGCTGCTTCCAATCTTGAAAGATGCCTATCCTCATCTCCCTCTTTTGATTTGTTGGACTTGACTCTTCCAGTGAAGCTCGGAACATTACTCCACAGGCTTCCTCACATGACAACAACATTGAATATTCTGCACCTAATGCTATATTGAAAAGTCTTCTATCTAAGGTTGAATCTTTGATGCCACTGTGTGCCTCTGCATGGCTGTGGCTTCTCATTTCTCTAAAACTCAGGATATCCTGTCCTCTCTCTCGCCCTCTCCTCATCCTACCTCTACTCCCCTCTCTTTCTCTGGCACTTCTGTGGCCACCTCTCCAGGGACGTCATTTAGGGGTCACCAGATGTCGCAACTGCGACCTCTATGGTCTCCCTTGCGACCTCTGAGGTCTCCCTGGTGACCTCTAAAAAAAAGATTTTTTTTTTTTGTAATGCCAGCTCCTGGGTTGTGGCCAGCACCATGTGGCTCTTTACTTCTGGAGTGGCTAGCTTTCTTGTTCAGGACCCATAAAAAAAGAAGAAAAATAAGAATAGGAGTGTTACAAGTTTAGTACTTTCAGCACTGACCCTTAGACTCATTAAAGGTTTATTTCAGGCACACTTCAGGGGATGAGTCACTGATTTAGTCTGTTCTTAAATGCCTCAACTCAGCCTTTCATCCTTCTGAGGTCGATAAATGAGTACCAACACAGGTTGGGTGATATTGGAGGTATATTTTTTCTATATAAAGCGCTTAAGCGTAAGTGCTATATAATAACACATCATTATCATTTGGTCATGGATGTCTGCTTGCATTCACAGTAATTTGGTAATATGGGCCTATACACACTGATCTTAACGATACATATGGCGATCCATTCTTGTATGAAATGTACATCACATTATAGTGATATCATAATCATATTTTTTGTAGTGTACAATGCTATGTGATGGCACTTCCTGTTTTGTCAACGGGTGAAAGGTCATGTTCCATCGCTTCCCGCAATATCACTTCGGGGTGGGGTCAAATGACATCACTTCCTGTGATGTCGTCAGGGAGTCAAGGGTCATGTGATGTCACTTCCGCTACTACTGGCATTTTGGTGAAATGACGTCCCTGCACCTCTCCTCCCTCTTTCCCTGCCTTTCCCCTTTTCTCCCCAGACGAGGTTTCTAGACAAGTCTGATCTATGAAAGTCTTGTCAAAACAGGTTCCTCTAAAACCATCAAGGACCACATAGACACCCTGGCTCCTGCTTTGGCTGACTTCTGCAACCACTCCTTCGCCACTGGAGTCTTCCTTTCCCCCCTGAAGCACTCCCTTGTGCACCCTCTCATTAAGAAACCCTCAGCCAACCCCTTCTGCCCAGCTAACTACCACCCAATCTCCATCACTCCTTTCTTGGGCAAACTCCTGGAAAAGCTGGCCATCTCCCAGCTTAATCTTCACACTGAATTGGTTGGTTGTCTCCATGACCATCAGTTTGGCTTCAGAGCTGCTAGAAGCATGGAAACTGATCTCCTGAACATCCGTGAAGACAAGCTCTCCAACCTTGACTCTGATACCCGCTGTATCCTCATCTTACTTGATCTCTCTTCTGCCTTTTACACGGTCAACCACGCCATCCTGCTCAACCGTATCCATGATAACCTGGGTATCAATGATCAGGCCCTGGCTTGGCTGACCTCTTTCCCCTCCGATGGACGCTCTCAAGTCCAACTTGGGTCCTTTCGCTCCTCTATCTCTATCTCTACTTGTGGTGTTCCTCAGTGGTCTGACCTCCCTCCCTGGCTGTTCAACCAATACCTAGCACTTCTTGCCCACAGCATTACCAATCTCTGCCCCGAATTTCAGTGCTGTGCGGATGCCACTCAGCTCATGTTCATGCTCCCTTCCACTACCTCTTCTCCTTCCCTCATCTCTGACTGTCTGTCTGCTATCCAGGAGTGGTGTGCCGCCAATGATCTCTGCCTTAATGCCACTAAGACGGAGATTCTCTTCATCGGCACACCTGCTCCCTCCTTTCCTGTCGATCTCTGGCTGGCCTCTCCTGACCCTCTTCCTTCTCCAACCTGTGAGGCTAAATACCTCGGGGTTATCTTCGACTCCACTCTCTCCTTCTCTCCTCACATCTCTGACATCTCTAAGAAGTCACACTATCAGCTGCACCTCCTCAGAGGTATTCTTCCTTTCCTCTCCTTCCCCAAGAAGCTCACTGTCTCCAGAGCTCTGGTTCTCTCTAGGCTGGACTACTGCAACAGCCTCTTTCTAAATCTGCCTTCTTCTACTCTCCGCCCTCTGCAACTCATCCAGAAAAGGACTGTGATACTTGTCCTTGGCCTCAAGCCCATGGATCGTATCTCTCCAGGACTGAAATCTCTGAACTGGCTCCCAGTGGCTGTGAGAATCACATTCAAAACCCTCTGCATTGTCCACAAGGCCTTCTGGGGCCTGGGCCTCAATACCTCCAACTCTCTATTCCTAGATATCTTCTTTCTCAAGCACTTCGCTCATACGCCTCCACCTCCCTCAGGGTGAATCACTTCTCCAAGCAACGAGTTGGTGGTAGATCTCTTTCTTCGGCTGGAGCCTCCCTCTTGAATAGCCTCCCTGCGTCCCTGAAACTTGAGGAGAACCATCTCCGGTCCCGGAAGCACCTCAAGACCTTCCTCTTTGCTTCTGCTTTGTCTCCTCCTCTCCCCTGCTGAACTCCTGACTGAAACTGCACTGGTAACCTAGCTACCCTCTGTTCTCGTGCCCAGGTCCCCTCCCCCACCAGATGCACACCTGGACTGCCTCACAGGCAACCCCTGCACTTGGGGGCTGTTTCTGTATCCCTACAGTCCCCACCAGCTCTTGACACTTGATGTCTGCACTTACCCCTGCACTTGCCACTAGCTGGCCGCACTTTTACCTAATGTTTTATTTATTCTATTTATTTTTTACTGTTGATCCTATGTATTGCACTGCCCCCTCCCCCTACCTGCACCTTCCCTTTCTCCCCTCCCCTGCACTTGCGTGATCTCATTGTCACCTGGCCTAGTAAGATTGCTGGCTCTGTCTTCCCTCTGGACTTTCATTTGGACGGTTATCAAATACTGTGCAATAATGGGACAAGTGGATTGCACGCCAGACCTAAGGGGGTCAGGTCTTTGGTGTATGTGTGAAATACAACCTAGAGCAATATGCTGTTGGTGACCCTTCCCCCTAGTCCTCTCGGCCCTTTTCACAGTCCCTAAGTGCCTGGAGGCTCCAATATTGGTGATTAATGTTTATAAGCCACCTGGGTGGGACGGTCTGTGCGATGCTACCTGTATTATTGGGGAAACTCTGAACACTTATTTATTTATTTATTTATTTATTTATTTATTTATTTACATTTAGAAAGCGCACAACTGCCCTGGAGCATCGTGGCGCTGTTACAGCAAATTCACTTAGTACGGGATAAACAAGGTACAGCTCTCAGATACAAATTCAGATACAGTTTAGACAGTATTTCTGTTCCGCGGTTACAGTGTAACAATAAAGTGGATGCAGATTATTTGAATAGTATGGTTTTCAGTGTCTTTCTGAAGGCTATGAAGGAAGTTTCTTGTCTATGTCTGGGTGGTAGTGAGTTCCATGATTTTGGTGCTAGCACTTCAAAGCTGACGGCGCCTGCTTTGGCTCTGTTGTATGCGGGAATTGTGAGATGGTGAGAGTATAGGTTGCGCCTGGGTCTGAGGGATTGCGCAAGGTGTATTCGTTCAGCCAGATAAGTGGGTGCTGTTTGGGATAGACATCTGTGCGTGATTGTGAGTGTCTTGAACAGAACACATTCTTTGATAGGGAGCCAGTGAGCCTCTTGTCTTGCCTCAGAGATATGCTCTCTCTTGGGTATACTGAGAGCAACTCTGAGAGCATTTTTTTTGCATAATCTGTAGTCTGTTGATGTTCTTGGAGGAGGACATTGCACTAGTCCAGTTTAGCGCCTATGGTAGCTCTGGCAATATTGAGACAGTTTTTGGAGGAGAGGTGGGGTTTTATCACATTGATGATTTTAGTGGTGAGGCTGCTGATGACAGAAATAGCTAACTTGTCTATTCATAGATAGGGTGGTGTCCATGAAGACTCTGGGGGTTTTTACTGAGGTTGAGACTGATGATTGTGTTCTCTATGTTGAAGTTGCTGTATTTGCTGTCTATTTATTTAGGGACTCCTTGGTGCCTACAAGTAGGATCTCTGTTTTGTCCCCATTGAGACAAAGGCCATTGGCTGCCATCCACGCCTGGATGATTGCATATGTCTGTTTTAGGGTTTTGAGGTCTTGCTCATAGTCACCATTTAGTGGGAGAAGAATTTGTGTATCATCGGCATAGTTGGTGAAAGTTATGCCGAGATCTTCTAGGTCGTTGAATAGTGGAAGGGTGAAGAGGTTATAGATGGTGTGGGAGGTGCACAAACCTTGTGGCACCCCACAACAAATGGGGGACGGGATGGCTGATGCCTGGTCTGTGAAGACCCTCATGGCTCGGCCTTCCAGGAAGGAGGTTACCCAAGTGGTGGCTTCTTGGGATAAATGGGTGGAGTCTGTGAGGTGTTTCCCTAGAGTTTTGTGGTCTACCAGGTCAAATGCTGCCGACAGGTCGAGGAGCAAAAGGAGCGTGGACTTGCCCTTTCCATGTTTCCTAGAAGCTGTTTTTTTAAGTCTAGAAGGGCAGACTCTGTGCCGTGCCGAGGGCGAAAGCCACGTTGCCTCTTGCCCAGGATGTTGTGCCTTTCCAGGTAGGACTGTATCTGCAAGTAGGCGGCCTTATCAAGAATTTTCAGCAGGAATGGCACAGTGGTAATAGTTCTGTAGTTGTTAGGGGAATCAGGGTCCAGTGTGGGCTTTTTTAACAGTGGCCGGACCCATGCTTCCTTAAGGGAGGATGGAACCGTGCCAGAGATGAACAAAGCGTTAATAAAGGCTGTAATGAAGGAGGCAAGTGCTGCAGCACAGTCTTTTATTATGTTTGCTGGGCATATATCACCCTTACACAACGATGGATTTATGTGCTTCATGATTAGCAGGACCACCGGAATGGTTACTTCTCTAAAGGCAAAGGGAGTCAGGGGTTTTGGGTTGGGGGAGGTGGATGTAGGTGACTCAACGCCAATATGTGCTGGGGGCACAGCCCTGGGTAGATTGTTGAGGTTGGCCTTGATTTTCTCCTGGAGTAAGTTAATCTTGTCTAGCATGGCATGTTGGATGGAGACCAACCCCAATGGTAGCGTGATCATCGCTGGTGACCTTAATTCTCCACCATTGATGAGACACCTGACTGCAGCAGAAGGAAATGAGACCAATTCTTCCTTCTCTGGTATATCTAATAAATACCACCAGAGCAGCCAGGAGTGGTTTGCTCTGATTGAGGCATTTGACTTCCAATGCCTTAACATAGCTGGTCGGAAGGGGAAAGCAATTGAGCCGACCTGGACCAACGGCAGACCCAGCTCTTGCTTGGACTCTGGATTTATTGATCAGGGATCAAAGCTAAACTGGGGATCACTACAGGTAAATCATACTGGCCTTAATGATTATGCGATTTTGAACTGGTTTTTAACCCTTGATTCTCTGCAGACTTCTCATTCTATCCCTCTCAGAGCTACTGTTAATTCCAGTGAAAACTGGCCCATATGGACATAAAAGAACATCAATATAATATCTAGTTATATTACAAAAAACGAGCAAAGTCTGATTTAATGGTTACATAAATGAAACTGGCACATTAAATCAATGCTGACCTCCTTAAAACATGTTTTGAGTTACACTAAAGGGTCGAGTGGAGGGAATCCCTATGACGAGTCCACCTTTGATATGCTAATACATATTAGGAAAAAGAGCAATGCCAACTGGAGGCTTCTCTTTAATCTGCTATACACTAACGACAATAAGAGGTTTTGGACTATGATTAGAACTTACACTGCTGGCTTTACCCCTTCAGAGGATAATGTCATCTCGGAACCATGAAAGGTGGCTGCAATAAGGAATCTGTATTTTAAGGCTTGTTACAGCGGTATTACTTAATTCTCCTGCCCTAAACTGGAAGGGTTGATGAATTTTGATGTTGAAAATATTCTCTACATAATCAGAGGTTTGAAGAATTCCAGGGCCCCTGGACTGGATGGTATCGCCAATGCCATCATAAAAGCCAATCCGATATTCTGGGTCGGTACCTTGTGCCGTCTCTACTCACACATCATTGATACTGCAAACATCCCTGACAGCTGGAGACAATCGGTCTTCGTTACACTTTATTAGAAGGGAGATAAGACCAACCCACTTAACTACAGCCATGCTAGACTTCATCCAAACAATATTTGCCACCCTCCTCCTTAAAAAGTTGAACAAGTGGGTGGCAGAGTGTGCCTATTACATATGTATCAAACTGGTTTTCAGAAAGATCATGAGACCACATTAAACATCTGCGCACTACAATGTCTGACTGCCGAAGTGTATTTGGGAAGGAGGAAAAGAAACTGTATGCATGCTTTGTAGACTTATTTAAGGCCTTTGATACTGTGCCTTGCTTTCGCCTCTGTGCAAAATTGATAAACTGGGCATAAACCCCAGGTTGCTCTATCTGATTAGAGAACTCTACACAAACAATACAGTGATGGTGTGTGTAAATCAGGCAGGCATACTCTCCAGGCCATTTTCACTAACCACAAATCAGGGATGCTTTTTCGCTCCCCTATTCTACAACCTGTATACATCTGATATGTCCACAGCTATTGATAAGGCCAGGCAATTTCCTCCAAAATTGGGTGGCACTCCAGTGCCATGGCTTGGCTATGGAGTCAATATGGTTTTATTGGACCACACTCCTATTGCAACATTCCCTCACGTCATTGTCCAACTATGCCCAACAGAATAACCTCATCATCAATATTGATAAAACAAAAATGTTTACTTTCGGTACAAAAAGGAGGGAAAAGAAAACACCCTTTGTCTGGAAAGTGAGAGAAGTGGCATTGGAAGTAGCTGTAAGCTACATATATCTTGGCTTCCATGTCAAATATCATCCCAACAACACATACTATGGAGATTACACTATGCCCAAAAATTGTGGACTCTCAGAAAATGCGTTAATGTGTTGGAAGAAAAGGTGGAGGGGGCATGATTTCCATCTACAGAACTAGTGTGATACTGGGGATATTTTATTGCACTATTGCTATACCTGAGGCTAAAATGAAATGGTTGGAGACCCTGGAGGCAAAAATTATCTGCTCTATTCTGGGGGTCCCCAATTCAGTCCCTATTGAAGAGCTGTGATTGGAACATGGCCTCACCACGCTAAGAGCGCAATGGTAACTATTGCACTGTAAATTCTTACTATCTCTTTTATTCACCAATCTTAATACAAATTCTCTGAAGGGTCTCATTGCGGGCCACCATAACCAAAACAATACCAATCCATACCTCCGGGACTTGGGAGCTTCCATTAACCATTTCTTGAGAGAAATCAACATAGACATCACAGACTTGATCAACTCTCCTGCAGGCATTGTAAAACTAAAAAGACATACTGCAGTCTGGGCTACCGACTTCAATCTATGCCGACTACACACAAAGACCACCCTCTCTGAATTTTCTAGACAAGGATTTAAATATAACACACCTCGCACATACCTAGTTCAGCCCTGCCTTTACCAATGTAGAAGATTTATCATGTATATGCGCTTCAATATTCTCCCTAATAGAGAGGCTTTGAGTCGCCGGACTGGGATTCTGAATGAGCAAAGGCTCTGTCATTTCTGCTAAATTGAAACCACATGGCACCTAATCACTAGCTGTCCTGAATCTATACATCAAGGGCTACTCTACCATGATTTCCAGTATTTAATCCCTAAATACGGACCAGTTCTGGAGTTATTTATACAGCCGCATTCCATATCTGGAAGGATATTCTAGTCAGCACTTTTTGACTTCTCATTATAATAATTACTCTGTATCTATAGAGAATTTTGATACTTTATTTGTTTATTTTGTTTTTGTTTTTTAAGGAAAAGGAAAAGCTTGAACCTTTTTTTGTCTAATTTGTACTCTTCTTATTAAAATGTAAGGCAATAATTGGAATGGTTTTAACATGTTAGATCTTTGTGACCTAATTTTAACCATGTATTTAGCGCTATTCAGGATTGTATGTATGTGCTTAGGGTTTGTAATTCTGTTTAACCAAATTTACATAAAATAAGTAAAAATAAATGAATAAAAATTCCCCCTGTGGTGTTCTGCCAAGGGGAATTAATTAAATTAATATTGATAGTTAAATAGGCTGAGCATCTACAAAGTTTTGTCCCCCTGCGCCCAATATAAAGGGAAAGGATTTGAGGCAAGCATACTCCCCCACCTTTTGGTTTCAAATGGTGCAATTCTACTTACATTTAAAACCTCTGTTTAAAGTTCAGGAAAGCCAACTGCATTTCAGGACCCTCTTGGAGGACATGACAGGGGTCTGGTCACTCCACTCTCAATGATGGCCTCCAGCTCTTCACCATAGGACCCAGTCAGACTTTAGGGTTTCCGAGCAATAGACCACTCCACCCAGATGCAATTTCAGCAAAATCTCCTTTTGGTGTTTCCTTGTCACTGTCGAATGTTACATTTCAGCAGCTCTGTCCTTTCCTCATAGTGCACCCACTTTATATACCAGTGATGACACCATCAAGATTTCAATACTGGGTGATTCCCCGCAAGAATTCTTGCAACTAGGATTGGGTAGTTACCCTTCTTTCCACCTTGTTTTCAAAGCCTCTCTCTAAGGATTTGTTTTAGGAGTCTGGAGCAGACATATGGCAACTCCCATTTGAAATTCTCTTTTATTCCCATGTCAACTTTTGCTAAAATCTAGTTATGTGTCAAAAACTTCAAAATGTACTAGTAACTGCCATAATAAAAGTATGTTTCGCCTCAGCTAATCATGGGCAATTTAATAAAACAGCCCAGTCCGCACCATGTTGCACGGCTGTTTGGCAATTTTCCACTGTTTTTTCAAAAAGCATAATCATTAGGAACATGCAGTTTACTCCTGACATTCATAATTTTACTCCCCATCAGTTCACCTGGAAAATATCAAAAAGATGTCACGAAAATAAGGGCACTATAACTGATAGTTTCTGAGAAAAATACCTACATGATAATAGTCCTTTAAATTAATAGAACATATTTATGTTATGCAAATTGTAGCTCTCTGGACTCTAGGCCATTTGACACTCGGGGCCAGCCTGTATCCAGATTTTTTTTTTGTATGAGTCTCTTTGTTGTTTGAAGTGTAGGCTGCAGATCGTCAATACGTGCGATGCACCAGCCACACAGTGATCCCCCTCCTAACATTCCAGTCATGCACTGGCTAAAACATTTGGCCTGCACATAACAGCCCTCAGAGACAGCAGGTCTAGGGAAACTAGGTTTTCGGCACCCTTTGGGCAGGCCACATATTATTGCAGTTATAAATAGTGGGGATGCAAGCCAGGCATTCAGTTGTGGGGGAGTCCTTTGTGAATTTTGCCCAGAAACCCACCATTTGTCTTTGCCTGAAAGGAACTCACATATTGCATTTCCTAACATCAGCCTTGATTCTTTAACATACAGTGTGTTTTACTGATCCGGGTTCACTTTGCTTTAGCGCTGAAAGTACAAGGCTGTTTCTTTCAGTCATTAATACTATACACTTTAAATTATCTGCCTTAAGTTTTTCTGCTGAAAAGTGGGTCTGGATTGTCACAATGCAATGCACCACCTTTTGATGGGTGGCAGTTTCAGTGAAAACGCTTTGTTTATCTCTCAGCCAGCAATGTAATGTGCTCTTCCAATCTGTGCTTGGGTTACATTTTTGTTTTAGCTTTCTCTGGATTTCCACTGCAGAAAGACGCCCACATAGTCTGCCTTGGTGCCAACAGGAAATTTTCATGGAAACAAAGTGGGCTTTTCTTTTCAAATGTTTGCCAGTATTTTGCATGTGAAGCATAATATTCATTACTTATTGTCAAAACAGACTATTGGCCTCATTACGGGGTTGGTGGTAAAGCCTGCCAGCAGGCGGTGGGCTACCGCACACCCTGTAACATGATTTCTGCCACCTGATATCCTGATGCCACTGTGATATCATAGGTGGCAGTGGAACAGTTATTTCTCATTCACATGGAGTCCCAGAGGACTCCATGGGAATGGGAAACCTGAAGCGTGCTTTAGTGAAAAGTCTGCTGGTAGGGGCCTGAACTTCCGGCAAGTCAGGCCTGCTGGGAGTTCTGTGCCCCTACTGGCATACTCTTAGTTTGTGGTCCAGAAAGTGTGTTGGTACATTTGCTACCAGTAGCCTTATTTCCAGACCCCCATACTTGTAATTAATGAAACCGTATCTATTTTCCTTGACATCTTAATGTTAGCTGGGGCTCATTTTTCTCATGTCTTGATTTAAACTGAAAACAAACATGAAAAGTAGTTTTGGTGTCAATGTTTAAAAATCCTGTTTTTCATATGAAAGGGACCTTTGAATTTCTTCTGCCACTTGTGAATTAAAAGGCTGTTTTTCCTTTTGTAATGACAGGTAGGCCTTTATTACAGGGCTCTTCCTTGTGCTACTTTCAGAAACCCCACAGTCTGTCTTAATAGGCCTGTTTTAGTGTGATCTTTTTGTTATGAATGCTGGCAGGTCATTTCTTTCAGTGGGCCCTTCAGTTCTGTTGGTTTGGGGTCTTTGATTACCCCCCATATTTCCCTTTAAATATGGGTGGTCCCTACCTGTGTTACTAACTAAGGTGCTTGTTTGTCAGTGGTGAATGAAAACTAACGTAGGTCAGGTGAATGACTCTCTTCTCCTGAGGGTACTCCTAGTAGCAGTCTATATGCTTCTCTTTAACAAATGATGTGCAAATTGTCTTCTGTGACTTTGTGAATCAGTCTCTTTAGTTCTTCAAATAGGTTTTTGAGTTTTCTTTCTTCTTTGGGAGCCCCATTTGGGGATCAACTATAGGATCTATATTCCTGGGTGTTGGTTCTCAATGATCCTTTTAAGGATTTATCAGTGTGGTAGACTTTCCCTCCTTGACAAGTATAGTTCAGCTTGTTTTGGTCTCCTTGACTTTGTATGCAGACCAATTGGCTATTTCCTCTGAGCTCTGGCTCATGCCTTTCTTTCTCTTTAGTATTACCTTCGTGTACACAATATCAAGGTACTTTCCCCCGTTCCCAGGGTATTATTATCCACTGCTCTTCTCTCTCTTTGTTTAGCTTTTCAATAATTCTTTCTCTTATATCACAACTGTTTGAGTTAATTCATTTCCAGGTTAACTCTCTTTCATAGCCTCCACTGAGACAAGTTGCTTGTGCAGTATGATGATTACATCACGGCCTTCTATGCTTCCCATTCTCCCTGTTACCTTAGTTCCTGAAGGAGAACGACTTTGGGAGCCTCGTTCCGAGGGGACCTTCCCTCGGGTCATAGACCGCCATTGCCTTCTCTCCGCTAGTGTTTCTCTCCTCGCATTCTCCCATTTCCTTGCGGTGCCCTGGTGATTCAATGCGTGAGCGGACACACTGTGACTCGTTCTTGGTGGTGGTATCGGCAAGGTTTTATGAAACACTAGTCCACCACAGATTCTCCTTCAAGTTCTCACCACCACCTTTTCCCGGGCTCCTGCCATGCCGGTTTCTCACACTTTGGGTTTGCCGTAACTCTGGCGTCCCGCTCTGCAATATCTAGAGAGTTTGAAACTCGTGGGTTTTCTTGTTGCCATCCTTCTCATGTGTTAAGAAGCTTTGGGGCTTTCCAGGCCTACCTACGTATTCCTCTCTCTCTCCTCTCTCTGAGTGCATGTTCATCAACGTACTCGCCTCAGTGGATTGGATATATTGATTTAAAGGGAAACATTATTTTTCCATAATATATTGGAATTAATCTGTCAGGTGTTTCTTCATCCCATTCTTGATATTTCACAGTTACTGGTATTTTTGAGCATCCCATGTAGGCCACAGTAAGTACAGCTTTAGGGAGTTCCTCACTGGAACAGGAGTCTGAAGGGAGAGTCTCTCCGGGTGAGGCCCACTTGCCTCTACCCGTAGGGAGGGTAGTGCAGAGCAGACTCACTTCCCTAGCCTCACCGGGGGGTGGGGAAGGGCTCCTCCACAGGGACGTCATTTGGGCATCACCAGAGGTCGCAAGTGCGACCTCTGAGGTCTCCCTTGCGACCTCTGTGGTCTCCCCTGTGACCTCTAAAAACAATATATATATATGTATATATATATATATATATATGTTTTATTTTGCAATGCAAGCTCCTGAGCTGTAGCCAGCACCATGTGGCTCTTTAATTCTAGAGTGGCTGGCTTTCTTGTTCCTTAAAAAAAGAAGAAAAATAAGAACATGAGGGCCACAAGTCTAACACTTTCAGCACTGAACCTAAATAAGAAAGAATAGGAATGCCAAAAAATGTGTCTTTCTGGAATTCTATACAGTAATTGCTAGACTCATTAAAGGTTTATTTCAGGCACACTTCAGGGAGTGAGTTACTGATTTAGTCTGTTCTCAAACGCCTCAACTCAGCCTTTCATCCTTCTGAGATCGATAGATGGGTACCAACACAGGTTGGGTGAAAATGGGTGTATATTTCTTCTATGTAAAGCGCTTAAGCTTAAGTGCTATATAACAACACATCTTTATCATTTGGTCATGGACATCTGCTTGCAATTACAGTCATTTGGTAATATGGGCTCATACACACTGATCTTGATACATATGGCGATCCATTGAGGTATGAAAGGTACATCACATTATAGTGATATCGTAACCATATTTTTCGTAGTGTACAATGCTATGTGATGCCACTTCCTGTTTTGTCAACTGGTGAAAGGTTGTGTTCCATCGCTTCCCGCGATATCATTTTGGGGTGGGGTCAAATGACATCACTTCCTGTGATGTCATCAGGGGGTCAAGGGTCGTGTGATGTCACTTCCGCTCCCTCTGGCATTTTGGTGAAATGACATCCCTGCTCCTCCATGGGAATAAGGGACGAATTCTATATATTCATCACAACACACACACACACATACAAACACACAGAATGTGACATACGCAGCAGCGGCTGCAATGCACAGCAAGCGTGGGTGCTTTTATGATAGGCATCTCTCGAGGGCAGGCAGAAGGAGGTGGCTGGCAGCCAAGAGCAGGTGAACTATGCAAAGCCCTATATGTGCAGCCCTGCAAGACAGGGAGTTCATCTGTGATGCGTCCTCCTGACGTGCTAAAGTAGGGGATCGCTATTTTCATTGTCTTTTGAGAGATCAAAGTCGAAGAGACAAGTTATTGCCCAGATGGAGGTTTCTGCGAAACGAGAGAATAGGATTTCATGATCTGGATTATTTGGAGCTTTCAGAGGAATTGATAAAGTACAATTCCGCTAGTGCAGCTGCTGAAAACATATGCCAAGGGTAGGCTTAAATACACCAATAATGCCCCATGTAAAAGTTCCAAATCAACTAATCATTGAGTAAATTGAGTCACACGAGTGCTCATTCCTCAGACAGTATGATGTTGCATTTTAGCCAGCCCGTTGCTTGTCTACAACCTCCGATGAAACCCACTTTGTAAATCTGTTATTACATCTTTTTTTTTTTACTAAAGTTCATTTTCACGTAAGGACCTGCCCCCTAAACTGCCTGTGTATGCCTATGTGCATGTCAGGGTATGACTTTCGGTGCACTGGTACCACCCCAAAGCATCAGCAGGTTGCTGCTACTAAAACGAGGCACACGGGAAAGAGTGATTCTCACAGGTGATGTCTTCAGGACAGAATCCACTACTAAAGTGTCCTAATAGTGGTTCATGACGTTTTACAAAAAACAGTGCATTATTGTTTGTTTATTTATATAGCACTACGAAACCTCAGGTATCGAAACGCTGCTTATTTCCCTCGGTGTGTGGTGCTCATTTAGCGACCTTGGAAGGAGGATAGGCTGAGTTTGGCCCTACCTGGATTCGAACCTGCGTCAGCAGAATCTGCACGGATGTCAAAGCGAGTGCTTTACTCGCTGCGCTATCTGACTGGCTTAACTTGATCCACTAGAAACCACTTGAGAATGTTTTTATGTGCTGCAGTTCTTGATATGTCTGTTTTCATTTGACTGGTTATATGTGCAGATGCTAGATTGATTTAGATTATGATAGATTACTTTTGGAATACATACCATTACTTTGGGTTACTTTTGCAATACTTCTCAATTATTCGGGCAACAAAGACAATCTGCAACTGATAACTTTACAAAACATGCACAAGGCAAACGTTCCACTTGGTAACAAGAGCTTGTCTACACGCCTATTGCTGAAGGACAGCGACTGTATGAGCCAGCATCTCAAAAGTAAAGCAATGGAACGTTCTCCTCATTCACCGAGAACATCAACACAGTCACTGAATCTCTAGAACAAGGGAGAGGGCATCAACAAGTGGTTGAGACAGTCGGGCACTAATGGATAAAAAAGGAAATAAACAGCACTAAGAGGAAGCGACGATAGGTAGTGTTCTTTCTATCAGAGCCCATATAAACTGCTACATACAAGCCCGTTGTGACATGGATTTGCTTGCAACAAATGATAATCCCAGAAATGTTGAAAAGGCAAATTCCCTTCACCACGCTCCATTCCATGGTTAATCGTTATGTAACCCTCTAGATGGTCTGTACTTCAACTCCCATGATCCCTTATCTGCCTAATCAGTGGTAAAGGATCAAAGCAGCTGCAGTCCGAAACATCTGGAGGGCCAAATAATGGGTAAACCGTTCTTCATACTATTAGGTTAGGCACAATAGGCGGTGCTAAATGGCCATCTATGAGCAAACATTTTTAGAAATAGGTTAATGGGTTAACAATCAGGTCAAGCAACGCCAAAGCAGACTCAGAGATGCAGTGCAAATTCACATGTGAGTTTTCGACATAGTGAGTGGTCTGTTTGGTGCTCCAGTACCTCTCATGTGGTATGAGGACGAGGTCAAGATTCGTTCTGCTCAGCCACGGAGGAAAACGGCATTGTTGCACTGAATACAACTTAGTGGAATGTGATTGTACTCACAGCTGCCATATCACAATTGAATTTCTGTGCTGGGACCTATACATACCTTCGTGCCAGCCAGTGGTGAAGGGAGCTTTTGGTGTCTCTGTGGCAGTGGGGAGGGGGAAAGGGCAATTCATTAGAGCAGACCAGGATACTAAATGAGTCATGGTCGGCATTGGCCAGCGAACATTTTCCACAGAGGGCCTTAAATAATACAGGCCTCATAAACCCTTAGTCATGGCTGGTGAATTTTTTCTACGGTGGGGCCTAAATCTTAGGGGCTTAATATTATTATTATTATCATCAAAATATTGTGTTCAAACTATGCATTTTACACCTCAATTTTTGAGAGAAATTAGGTAAAAAGCCATACAATTTACAATTGTTTCTCTGAGGTAACATGACCAAATATAGTAGAGGCCATGTTTCGTGTTCAGTCACAGCAGATGCATGTTTTCAGTGGAGGAGCCTTAATGTTTCCCCAAATTGGTATGAACAAACGTGGCAAGGGAGTCCAAAGTAATATAGCACAGATCGCGGTAGCAGGGTTGCTCCCCCAAGAATATTTTTATAACAATGGGCCTCGTTTACAGCTGTGTCGGTCCGGAAACACCGGTGCCGGTCAGCCTACCGGCACTGGTGTTTCTGGACCGGCACAGTACACCCTGAGGGCGGGTGCCGTCCCGCCTGCCAGGGTCAGACTCATGGGAATGGGAACTTATAAAATTACCGGCGCCTGACTTCCCAGCCGCCGGGGTCAGAATACCCCAGTGTTACCGGGAAAAGGCAGGTGCTGGTAATTCATTACGGGTCCGGCGGCAACCTGACGGTTTTACCAGCACGGTTAACACCAGACCTGTAATGAGGCCCATTGTCTTGAAATAGTGCATTTTCAGCACTGACGAAAATGGGGTAGAAAGCCATGAATGTACAATTGCCTCTTTAGTATAGCAGAACAAATCCAGGAAATGCCATGTCATCAACAGTTATTTACATGGGAGCATTTTACATTTTCATGAGACAGTGGCCACAATAATTCCATGTCAGGGATGGCCATTGTAAATCTCTTGCATAAATGAGGCTGCGGCCACAATCTATTTATGTCAATAATCACTACTGTAAATCACTTGCATGAGGCTGCAGACTTCTTCCCCCAAGAAAATGTTTTAAATAATCTGTTGAAATGCTCTATTTTACAGCACATTATTGGAGAAAAATCGGGCAAAAGCCATACAATTTACAATTGGTTCTCTGGCGTAACGCATTGAAAACAATTCACCACCTGCCATGTTACCAACAGTAGATTAGAGGCTTTTACAACATTGTCATGAGGCTGCAGCGTGCAGCAACAATCTACCCCTGCCAATAACGTATTTTGTTGCACAAAGCTGTGGTCACAAATTTTGCTCCGACTGTAATGGTAATTGTAAATCACTTGCAAGAAGCGCTGAACACAATTTATCTTTCGTACATGCCCATTTCATCGTAAGCACATTCTCTCAAGGTAGATTTGTTAGCAAATGTGTAACACATTTCCTCTAAAAAAATATGGGGGTGGGATTGGGGATTTAATTTTGGTGGGGGCAGTAGAGAGGGGTTACTGAGGGCTCCTCTTGCATTTTATTTGCAAGGAAATCTGTTAAAGAAATGCAAATAACTCTGCCTCAAACAAATTGCCATGAACAAACAACATAGAACCCTATTTCTGACATACATGATAATTGTATATCAGTTTGATGGAGCTGAGCCTACAATATATATCAGTGGAGGCACAGTAAATCACTTTAAAGAAGCCATGCCCAAAACCTTTATTTGCTAGTTTGATGACAAGAGATCACCTTCATTAAGCTCAGCTGATCCTAAAAATTAGATAATTGCTTGTGCTCCTGACTGGCTCTCCTCCTCCCACACAAACACATCCATGCTCTGTGTTCACTCTCAAACTCATACCCAGACACCCACATGCCCAGACACACCCCCCCCCCCCTCGCATACAGGTGCACTGTGGGGAAAGAACTACTTCCCTTCCGGACTACAAGGATGAGTAGTGGCAAAATCACCTTTTCCCAGCCTTCCACAACTACTAAACCAGCAGTGATCCCAATTCTGTTCAGGAGGGGTGTGAGCTGATAACAGTAGCAACCCAAACAACAATATTACAAAGATTCAAAAATAAAAGAATGCCAATCTACGTTCTATAAAAATATAGACTTTTAATTGAACAATAAAAATACAATTATCGCATTAAAACACAAGCAAAATCCCACCCCTGTAAAGAAACACAGACATTGCAGACTTTACAATGAAACTCTGGGTAGATGGTGTTCAGACACTAAAATGGCACAAGGCCAATGTGTCAATATTGTCTTGTAAGAAAAAGGCAGAGAGAGGGGCTTAAAATCACAGTCCCGTACTTCTTGTGTTTGGCATCAACATCATTGAACCTGGATGTTTGGTTTTGAACCAGGAATCTGGGCACTTTCGGTGGTAGGCCAGGGTCTAGTAATGGAGTGACAGTCACTAGTCCTAATGATGCAATGCTGTTCAGAAGCAGTGTTGGTCTGAGGGTCAAAGATGCTGGGAATGGCAAGTGGTGTCAGGTGGACATCACTGGAAGTTGTGGTAGCCTCAGGGATGTAGAAGGAGAGACTTGCCTTCTGTTGTGAGCAGGCTCAGCTAGCTCAATACATCAGGGGACTGCAGTGGCATCAGCTTGGAGCTCACTGAAACTGGTAAGAGTTGGTGTTGAGCTGGGGATGCTAGAAAACTCCACATGTGTCAGATGCATAGATGGTGGAACTTCAATGTCAGCATCAAGCAAACTCGGAGATGCATAATCTGTTCAGTGTGGTGGTCAAATAAGATTGCAATGCATCCCACGAAGCAGATTGGATGGTGTGAAATGTGCCAAAACCAGGTTTAAGGCAGTTCAGAGATTCAGGCTGCCTAGGGTCGCTTCCTTAGTTCTGCAATTGCAGGGAGTCCCAATTTTGGGGCAACAGGCTAAGGTGACTCCTTCAGTTGCTCTCCAACTCCTGGGAGCTTGGCTGACACCAGTTCCTGTTCACTGTTGCTGCACTGGAGGTCTTGTTCCACCAGCAGTCACCCCCACTGGTCCCTGGTGATTGCTTGGGGTATAGATTCTCTCTACTTTGGAGGCCTTCTGTCTTCACCGCCCTGGCAGAGAAGTCTGGGATAAACTCTATCATGTCACTGATGACATAAACACTCCAACTTCCAGAGATGGTTCAAGGGTTTTAAAAAAAAGAAATGGGCATGGTGCTAAGTGCTATACCTCTCTCTCTCATCTAAGGCAAGCAGTTTCCACACACCTGCTCAAGTGTCCCTACTTCCCAGGTTAGTGTATAGAGTTATTTACCTCTTCTGCCCATGTTCCACATTGATCTAACTGGGGGCCTAAAGGCAATGACCTTATCTTTCTAATCTACCTCTGGGACACCCTAGGGTAGACCTCCTCAATCGTTCAGGTTAGTTCTAAGGATTTGTAGTGTTTGTGCCTCTCAGACACTCAAGCCCCATTCGGTTTCTTCCTGTCACTTCCTGATGCTCCTCTCCTTGTGTCTCTCGATTACTTTCCTTCCCTCCTGCCATTACACTCTCTCCAATTTCACCCACCTTCAATCTTGCATCTTCCTCCTCGGTCTCACTGATGTCTCTCTCTCCTGTACCACCTACATCTACTCTCTGATATTATTCCTTCCTTCTCTGTTCTACGAGTCTCCCCTCTTCTCTCTACTACTCTCCAATCTCCACACCACTGCTACTGTCTTATCCTCCACCTTCTTCTTGCCTTGGCCTCCTTCTTCCCCTAATCAACCTTGCCCCAGCTTCCCCTCCCAGGAGTATTAAAATGCATAACATGGAGGTTAAGCCCCAGCCCTTATTTCAGTGTGGATTCATCATGCCAGAAAGATGGTGGCCTGCATTAGGAATGTTGCAATGCATGTCAGGGAGCTGATCCGTGGCAAAGTCCAGGCTAAGTTCCATGGCACCATTCTAAGAGTTTCCCTTGTGGGCTCTGTGGTTGCCGTCTTAGTGTGACGCGTGCTGATGACATCTGGCAGAGCTCTTCATTCCTCATAGCCATGCAGATCCTCTGCTACTTTGCTTAATGACTTTCTCGCTCTATGATTCAGTGATTTCCCTTGACTGGGATGCTCTGTCTGTAGATCCTGATTGGGGTTACAGTCTCTCGGACAGTCATCCCAGGCTTCTGATGTCTGCGGTTGCATTGAATTTCAAGACAAAGACTGGCAAACATTTAATTTAAGAACTATAAAATGATACAAGGTCGTACTTTTCATGTACATACAGGCACCTAGAGAGGGGACACAAATAGGGGCCGTCTCAACTACCACTGTCCACTTCTGGGGTAGGACTATGTCTGGTTTCCACCCTGGTAAGTTTCCCACCCCATGTTGAGATTGGTTTCTATCCCCTCTTCACAAGCTCAGAGTACTGTCCTTGTCATAATCCCCAACAGAGGTCCAGAGGAATTTGTCTTGTCCTTATGGAAGATCAGAGATTAATCAAAAATGACGGGGTGCCCCTCTCCTTTTGAGTGAAAAATGCCACAGGGGATTGTTCCAAAGCAAGCCTGCTATAAGAGGTCCAATCCCTGTTGCTGTAACAAATGCTCATTGCCATACCTTGCTTGCAGGAAATGGAGCGGACAGGAAAAGAGAATCCTAATAGAAGATTAGATGGGGGACCCTTTAACAGGTGTACAGTCCCACTCTAAACATGGCCATTCATATGCCTGCTGGCTTCAAAGAAATTTCAGTGATCATCACCCTGGTATTCGGCTGAATATGTTATGCCAGTGTCTGAAAAAACGTTCGCAACAGGGTATTTTTCCCAGTCTTCGTATTAAGGTATGGGTTTCATTCTTTCCTATTAATAAAGAAAACTGTCTCTTGTGGTGAACATTTCTGTTCCTCCAGCACGTCTTGAAAATAAACAAAAAAACCTCTTCTTCATTTGAGGCGTTCGGTTTTTCCATAAGTCCTGTTGTCCTCATGCAAGCTATTTTCTTTCATCCAAGTTGTTTCACATAAGGCGGCTGTCCACCCTGTCCTATCAGATTTCTGTACCTTCTGTTGCTTTCTCAGCCTTAATTCAAAGTGTTCATATCTCTTCCTCAATCCGTTTCATAAGGAATTTGAACACTCAGGTTTCTCATGCTCCCATAACCTTGATGGCTTGCCCAGCTGTTATTCACAATGTTTATACCCTTCTCAATCCCCCTTGCATAGGGTATTTGCACACTCAGGTTTCTCAGGCTCTCGTAACCTTGATGGCTTTCCAAGCTGTTATTCACAATGTCTGAATTGTTATCAATACCCCTTTCATAGGGTAGTTGCACACTTGGATTTCTCAGGCTCCGGTAACCTTGATAGATTTCCCTGTCCTTTATCACAATGTTCATATTTTTATCACTTCCCCTTTCATAGGGTATCTGCACATTCGGGTTTCTTAGGCTCCCATAACCTTGATAGATTTTTGAGCTGTTCGTCACAATGTTTATACCTTGTAACATTATACTCCTGTAACTACGTCGGCTTTCCCCGTGGCTACTTGTCTCTGTGCCTATGATCTGATGTGTGCCGAGCTCAGACTCCCTCATATCATCTGGTCTCAGTGTCCGTTACCGGCCTACCAGCCCACCACCATTGATTTGTCGTCACGCCACCAGATGAGACATGGGGATTTCCATCTTTGCTCCCTCGCCAGCCTCGGCTCCTCGGTTGGGTAGAATGCCAACTCTCAGGCGTTTGACTCTCAGCTTGGTCAACCTCTTTGCTGGCACTTGTTCTCCAGCCCAGCATGGCTCCACCCCTCCATGACGTCAATGATATGCATAGTGATTCTCTTTCCTCCCTGGAACTTTCCTCTCTCATACAGGTCTCAGTAATAAACAGAACGGAATACTTCTTCGTTGACTGTGGCATTCAGGCTGTGTTTAACATTGCCTGTAGCCAATACATGTAAAGAAATATCTTTGTAGAATATAGTTGTTGCACGAGATAATAAAGTATTTTCCACATCCATATACGCAAGGGGATTTGGACTGGGAGTTCCGCCCTAGATTTGGAGTCTTTGTCCCCAACAGGAGAGTCATTCCCAGTGAGGTCCCACTTGCCAAGACCCCTTGGGAGGGATTTGCGTAGCGTGCTGACCTCCCTAGCCTCAAAGAGGGTGGCTCCCCTCTGGAAGCAATATCAATAGCACCTGTGGTAATAGAAGCAAAAATAGCAGTAAAAGCACTATAGCACTGGTTGCACATGAAGTAATGGCATTACTTGTAGTGGTAGCACTTGCAGTATATCTAGTAGAAGTACACATAGTAGTGGGATTGCTACTTAATTTATGCCACTGTGGAAACATCATCCACTTACTTAATCCCTCCCAGCATCTCTTACTCCAGATCATACATTTACCATATATAATAATATAATATAATACATTGGATTTCAACACTTACAATTTTCTCACCCCAAACCAGCTCATGAAAGATAAGCAATTCAATTGTCCTCCTTCTTTTAGAAATGCCTTCCATTGATCATTATTCTCCAGTCATCTATAGATCCATTGCCATCTTTCCACAGCTGACCATTGCCATCCTTCCTCTAGACGCTGCGTGGTAGAAGACATGCTGGAGGTGCTGGTGATGCAAGGGGAGCAAAGGGCCAGCTGGGCGAGGGCTGTGGCCAGTTTCAGAGGGGTGAAAAAGGCCAGAGGGGCTGGGTATTCAAGAGAAGCAGAGTGGATGTTAGGGGAAGGTTGGGCCAGTGAAAAGGGCTGAAAGAGAGTGGGTGCAAGAGGAGTAGCGGGGATGGCAGGAAGGTTTTGGGGCTGAGTGGAAGAGGGTAAGTCAGTAGATGGTTGGTGCTAGGTTGGATGGAGGGGGAAAGGCTGGAGAAGCTGTGTAAGCTGGAGGGAAAGGCCAGAGTGGCTGGTATTTCAAAGTGAGCAAAAGAGAATCTGTGAGAGGTTTGGGGACTGCATGGAGGGAGGCCAGAGGGACTGAGGAGGTAGGGCAATAGTGCAGATTTTAGGAGAGAGTTGGGGTGGTCGTGAGTGGAAGTAGAAAGACCAGGGGGGTGGAAATGCAAGGACACTTATGGCAGGTTTGGTAAGGCAAGAGAAGATTGGTAAAAATGCCAACAATGGGGCTCCTTCCATCTGAGAAGCATAGATAGGAGTTTGGGAAATTGCAGGTGTGAGGCTAGTAAATGCAGGCCAACCTGACTCAATTAGACAAATGGCCATCTAGCCGGGAGCAGAGTGGATTCTGTGAGGTTAGGGCTGGGTTATGTTATGGTATTGGGATGTATTGTGTCTTCATCACCATTGGCATGGTCTGCAGGTGTTATGGAAGATGTGTTTTTCTTGCTGCACCATATCTTTGGTTTCAGAATGATGACAAAAACCTGTAGGGGATTCTTTGTGGGGAAATTTGGGTCAGTAAAGATAAATGTATTGCAATATAAAGTGTTCTTATATAGCACCCTTCTGCCAGTTGGGTTCTCACTTGCAGACCAACCAAATGCATTAAGATCACCCAGAAGAGATAAAAGAAGGGCCTGGATTGCAGTCCAAAAATCTAAAAGAGGCAAAAAAATCAATTTTTCTGCATAGAGATAACTGGTAAGAACAGGACTCTGTTAACTGAGAAATGTGCAATGTAATATTGGAGCCAATAATACAACCAGGAGATGTTACTGAGGAAATCAGAGTAGGAGTGATTCTAAAAGGGCAGAGGGAATATCCTCCCTCTTTCAAATGAGGGTTGGAATAGGCAAGAAGACATTTGTTTTGGGAAAATTGAGCTTAAAAGAGAAAGTGGATATCCAGTGCTTGATGCATAGGATATCATCAGGAGATAAAGCTAGGTGTTGGCAGCATACTGGTGTACATCAAGGTACAACCCCCACAATAGATATTCCAGGGTTTTAATGTGGATGTTAATTAACTTTAGTGACAGAACAAATACCTGGGTTACCCCACAACACATAAGTGAGGGGCCCAACCTGACTGAGCCCACGTGCGCAAACAGAGCGATTTACCAAGAAAGAGGTTGCAATAATAATTCCACTGTGGAGCAATCAGACGTATTAATACCAGTTGTAATAAAAGCAACCATACCAGTACCATCAACACTACCATCATCAGTGATATGCAAATAGATAAATCTTGCTTAGTTAAAGGAAAGGTTTAATGCTCAATTCAAGTGCCTATATGTTCAGTCGAATTAGGAGGTGTAGCCATGTAGTTATGGGCGCGGGTGGATAACAAAGCTTAGAGGATTTTGGGTGGTGGCAGTGGAAGGAGTACAAGTGGGGGTATCCCTGGTGGAAACAGGAGAAGAGGAGGTAAATATGGGCCAGCAAATTGGGAAGATGGGTGTGGCTTGAAACGTTGGTGGTGGCACAGCAAGAGGTAAGACGAGCAAGGCGAAGAAAGGAGGTACAGAAAATATGGCATCAAGGGGTCTTGTTCAGGTGATCTGGGTAGTACGTTGTGCATAGGGTTCAGAGGAGGAGCTGACTATCCAGAAGCCACACATAAAAGAAAGGGAATGGAATGAGAGGTATCATATGATATGATATGGTATTTATAATGTGCCTTCAACAAGTTTTTCTATGTGCCACAAAACAAGGAGGGGAGACAGAGGGGTGACACGACAAACATTCTTACTAGGCCTTGTGACAATCAGATTATGCAAGTGCAATGAGAAGTGCAGGGGCAGGGTGTGGGGAGAAGATGCAGAGAAGTGCAGGGAAGGGGTATCAGGGGAAGTGCAGTCAGGGCAGCAGAGCTGCGAGTAAGTGCGGGGTCAGCAGAGGACTAAATGGGTGCAGTCCCAGATCGGAAGTTTGAGGTAGTCCAGAAGGCAGTGCTGGGTGACTGGTCAAGGGTGGGGCTGCTGTAGTCCCTGTGTGACTCTGAGGACAACCACACCACCAGTGAGGGCGAGCAGACAGGTAGGATAGCAGGGGAGAGGGATAGAGAAGGAAGAAGAGAAGAGGAAGGTCTTGAGCAGATCTGAGAGGGGCAGGAGGCCATTCCAGAGAGAGGCACTGGCAGAGGAGAGATATCTGCCCCCACTCTCTGTTTGGAGAATTGTCCGACCCGCAGAGAGTTTGCCGTAGCTGAGTGGAGGGCTCTAGAAGGAAGGTATTTAGGAAGAGAGTGTTGGATATAGAGGGGACCACAACCACAGAAAGCATTGTTGATGATTTTGAGGGTCTTCAACTTGATCCACAGGGAGCCAATGGAGAGGTTTCAGAGCTGGACAGAGGGTGTCCCTGGGCTTGATGCCAAGGAAAAATCTCTCAGTACTGTTCTGGATTCATTGAAGAGGGCACAGAGTAGAGTTAGGAAGATTGAGAAAGAGTCTGTTGCAGTTGCCCAGCCTGGAGAGAGCCAGAGCTCTGGAGGCCAGTGAGCTTCTGGGAGAAGGTTAGAAATGGGAGGATACCTCTGAGAAAGTGCAGTTGGAAGTGGGCCTTCTTGACAAGGTCCATGATGTGTGGGAAGATGGAGTGAGTGGGGTGGAAGATGATGCCAAAGTTTCTTGCCTTATGGGAGGGTTGGGGGAGGAGTCCCAAGAAGGGCAGCCAGAGGGAGAGAAGAAAAGCGGGAGCAGGGGTCCCAATGGGAAGGATCTTTGTCTTACTGGCATTAAGGCAGAGTTCGTTAGAAGTGCATCATCCCTGAATAGCGAATAGACAGTCAGGAATGAGCGAGGAGGGAGAGGAGGCTGAGGGTAGCCTGTAAGAGAGCCGAGTGTCATCTGCATAAAACTGAAAGTTAGAGGAGAAAGTAGAGATCAGGTGAGCCAGGGGAAACAGATAGACACTGAATAGCCAGTGTGAGAGGGTAGAGCCTTGGGGAACACCACATGTTGAAAGGGAGGTGGTGTGAGAGAAAGGACCCAAGCTGGACCTCAGAGGGTCGGTCCAAGAGGAAGGACATAGCCTGTCCAGTGATGCCAAGGTTCACAGTGAGACAGCTGATCAGGGTGGCGTGATTGACTGTGTCAAAGGCAAAAGAGAGGTTAAGGAATATGAGGACAGAGTGAGAGATGTAGTCAAGGTTGGAGAGTATATCTTCACTGGAGTTCAGGAGAGCAGTTTCTGTGCCTCTGGCCGATCTGCAGCCAGACTGATGGTCATGGAGATAACCAGCAGATTCAGTGTGGCAGATTGTCAGCGAGATGGCTGATTTCTCAAGGAATTTGCCCAGGAAAGAAGTGATAGATATCGGGCGATAGTTGGCTGGGGAGGAAGGATCAGCAGAAGGTGTTTTCAGGAGGGGGTGCACCAGGGAGTGCTTGAGAAGAGAGGGGAAAGATCCAGTGGCAAAGGAATGATTGCAGAAATTGGCCATGGCTGGAGCAACGGAAGAAATGTTGTCCTTAAATTTTCTGGAGGAGCAGGGGAGCACCTGTTTGGATGAAACCTTCATTGACCGGACTTGTCTAGAAACATCACCAAGTGTTATAGGAGAGAGAGAGAGAGAGGAGAGAAGGAGAGGAGAGGGAAGGGTGGGTAGAGGGTGCCTGAGAGAGTTAGAGGCAGAGTAGGGTGGACAGGATGTCCTGAGTTTTAGTGGGGAAATGAGAGGCCAGAGTCATACAGTGGGTCTGGGAAGGAATAGGAGAGGTAGAGACTGCAGTCAGATAGGCCAGTTCCTTGCAGATTTAAAAAGGTTTGGCCGTGCTGTTAGAGGGTTCAGAAATGCTGGCTTGAATGTGCACCCTCTACTTGGAGAAGACAGAGAGTCTGTATTGCTTTTGGAGCAGGCAGCAGGCCAGTTTGTCAGAGGAGGTGGCTGAAGCCCTCCACATCCGTTCAGTCACTCTGCACTTACATCTCAGAGCAGCCAGGTTGGATCCTCATGACAGGAGCAAGGATATCAAGAGCACTGGAGATAGAGAGATGAAGGTTGGAGAGGGCTCTGTCAGAGTGGGAGTCAGCCACAGGGGTAGAAGGAGGAGCGGAAATAGAGGCAAAAGTGGCAAATGACACTTGCTTCATGGGTCGAATGACCGTGAAGGAAAGTGACAGTGCTGGGGTAGGTTTTGCCAGGGGGACAGACAGCATCATGTGAGAGGAAAGCAGATAGTGGTCAGTTCAGGACAGTGGAGTAGAGAGACGGTTAGAAAGGGGATGCCTGAGGAGATGAGAACATCCAAGGAGTGTCCAGCAGAGTGTGTCAGACCAGAGGGTAGGATAGAGAGGGAGAGAGAGTCACAAAGGTTGCAGAAAGGCCCAGAGTGGTCAGAGGCATCCAAGTGGATGTTGAAAATACCAGAGGAACAGAAGCTTAGAGGTAGAGGCAAAGGCAGAGGAAGAGAGATAAGCCCATCCAGAGAGGAAAAGGATGACCTAGACAGTTGGCCTGTAGATGGTGGGCAGAGTCAGAGAGAGAGACCAGGAGAGATAGAGAGCCTGCAGACCAGCATTCAAAGGAGGAGTAAGCCTGGTAACGACATAGAGGATGTCAATAAGAGTCTGTATGGAGGAGGCACTGACGGAGGTGTCAGAAATGGGAAGGCCTGGATTGTAAACCAGAATGTCCTTCTTGAACTTCCTCCTTCCAGACTTCATGAGAGGGATAGGATAGGTGATAGAAAAGTAGTTAGAGAAGATGGGTGAGATGGAGATACCATAGAGGGGTGTAGGTAAAAAGGAGAGGGGAAAGTGAGAGGGAGAAAAGGGAGGAGAGGAAGCACAACTCAGAGCTACGCTACACAGGATGCACCAGGTGGGGACGTGGTGACACAGATTGAGGCAATGTAAGGAATGCAACAGAGGGGCGCAAGCACATAGACTCAACAGTGGGAACAAACATGCAGAAGAAAGGGCAGAGGAGGCAGACATCTAGGAGCAGCAGGACTAGAGAGAGGGTGTGTGATGAGTCCCGAGATGTGGTCACTTATCTCCAAGGAGGAGCCACTTCCCATGAGGGCAGGGAGGTGAGCCGCTACCTGAATGTCCCCATAGGGGTGGTACTCAGTGGGAGGATCTTATGGGAGATGCTCTCCCTCTAGGGACAAAAACGATAATCTAGGGAGCATGCACTACAGCATCCCTCATCCTCCACCCACTTTCTCTACCTCCCCTCAGTCCATGAGGCCCACCTTCTCATTTCTCACTTCCATACCACACACTTCCATGTATATAAGTGAGACCAAATACCCTACAGTTACTGCGCTGAGGAAGAGTAGGGAAGACTTAATGAAGATCTACATGACATGTACTAAGATGAGGAGGAGGTGCAGAGCAATGAAGAGTCCTCCTAATAACGAGAATAAGCATACTAGCTGTCATTGCTCATTCAACATAAAGAGAGAGGAAGGACTTACCTTTTTGTCAGACACTCCCAAAAGGATTTGCAAGTCTGGAGGATGTCCAGCGTGAACGAGAGAGGCTGTCTTATAATCTCTGTGATCCGATGGGGTACTCACGGCTCTTCGGGTTACGACAGATGTCAAGATGTAAGAGGCGTCCCCCCAGAGGTCCCAAGGCCAGATAATCTGTGCTCTGTGCTCCCAGGGGGCCGCCCCCTGGGAAACCCTCTTGGGGAAGAAAACCCAGATCCTGCAGGTCTTGTGTAGAATGGAGCTCCTAGTTCGTTGTGGCAGGTAGAATAAAGGAGATCTTCCCGACTGAAGCCAACAGGGGGAAGAGGTACTGAAATAACAGTCGAAAGCAAACAGTGAGTGCCCAGGAATAAGGAGAAAGGAGGCGAAGGAGAATAAAGGAGAGAAAGAGCACAGAACCAGGAAAAGAGGAGGGGTAAGTAAAGGCAAGAACGAGTGAAAGGAAAGCGTAGCAGAGCCGCGAGCGGCTGCTAGTAACAGAAGCTGCCGGCCTAGGGAGACCGAAGCCGGAAGAAAGAAAAGGCCGAGGGCGGCAAGACGTGAAGCAGAAGAAGAAGCCGCAAGCGGCAGAAAATAAATAAGCCGCGGATGTGGAAAAGGAAGGCGGGAGCTAGGGAGTGCTCCGGAGGAGAAAAAACTGGCAAAGGCAAGTTTTAGGAGCGAGCAGCTACAAGGGAAAGCTGAAGAGCAGAGTAGCAACGCAGTTTACCTGTAAGTTCCCGGTGTACAAGTACAAACAAATGGTGGAAAGAGAGGAAGGACTAAGGTGGAAGAAAAGACTAGACCTGCATTGTTAGTTGATAGAAACATTATCAAGGAGCCGCCATCTTGGATTCCACTGAGTGTATCGTGGTTGATGTAGCTTCCATTGTCTCCATAGGTTTCTACGCGTTCTTGTAACAGGCTGTTGTTGACTAGGATGCATGCAAAAGAGCTGAGGCATCCCTTTCCGGTCCACCATGCCTGGGCAGACCAAGGAACTGGAAGAGAGGAGGTCAATATGGAAGCAGTAACTGGACAGCGTGGTTGTGGCAAGACGTGCAGCCCGGCCAGAAGGAAGTCCTGCAAAGCTACTGCAGACGCTATGGAAGCACCACAAGGATGTGTGAAGCCAAACAATACATTGGAAAAGCATACAACCGTTGAAGAAGAACCAGAAGCATTCCAGAAGGTACATCAGCCGTTGGGATTGAGTAAAAGGGCAAGGGAAACATGACACCTGTGGCCTGGGACCCAGCTATACCCAAGGAGACTATCTCAAGCAATTGGCCAAATGATAGTACTGTTCAGTATTTCAATCAGGTGATACGCACTGGTCTAAGCTTAGCATGCAGCGCACAAATGAAATACTTATTTTATTATGTCTATAGGTTCAATATTCTGAGTGATATACCACTCATATCACACTCCTTCTCAAATACCCCAGGTCACAATGGACCAGGAATCAGGCCGGTCGGTAAAGGTATAATTTATTTATTTATTTATTTATTTATTTAACATTCAAATCAAACATATATTTTAATATAGGGAGCAGCAATCACCAATGTGGTGACAACAACAGATAAGGAGGTATGTATGGCAGTTAAATTCACTTTTAGCAACACAGAATTTACAATATCAGAGAAAAGAACACTTTTGGCTTGTTTGAAAGGATAGCACTTAAGTTAGGACTTCCCCCTGCAATATTCCTTAACCCACAAATAAGCAATTCTGAATAGATATAAGGAAGCAGCAAGTATTCAGGAATAAAGAACAGTAAACAGAATTTAAATACCACCTTGCCTCCCCAAACAAGAGAGAAAAACGGTTTGGAAATCTTACACTTTTAAAATTACATTTGAAAATGGCTTAGCAAAACAATGAAAAGTGTACAAATATCCTTAAATCACTACACATTTCTATGGGAGCAACATTGAAAAGGCGCTTACAATCATGAGCTATAGTTTGTGCAAAGTTAAACACTTTGGGCCACATTGCAAGTATGGAGGCAGCCATGGTGCTATTAGCACCATGGCTGCCTCCATACGTGGGCTCCAATACCGGGTTCCTTCAATGGGGATTACTGGGTCATTCCAACATTGGAGGACCCGGTAATTCCTCCTTGAAGGAACCTTTCCCCATTCCCATTTGAGCCCCCATAGGTCTCAATGGGAATGGGGAAGGAGGTAATAAGGGGCACATTACGAATGGCCCGTTATTAGCTCCCTCTTCCCCTCGCGAGACCAGGAAAGGACGTCTGGTTTTACCAGACATCTGGTCCGTGTCCCGCAAAGGGAACCTCGTAGTAGGGCTCCTGTAATGAAGGGTTCCGGTCCCGTACCGGCACCCTTCATTACGGGAGCACCAGGGTTGTAATGAGGCCCTTTGAATCTTAATGCAAGTTTTAAAATAATTTAAATTGAAAATCACACGTGTAAAATTTTGCAGAAATGAGGATTCCCGCCTAAATTTAACCAAATGTTTTTTTAAGAGATATGGGTGAAATATACAGATTTGTAATGCAGTGTTTGGGTTGGGATGTAGCTACAGGCCTTGGGTATAGCCCAAAGTTGAAATGAAGTCTCTATCTATTAATATTGAGTGAGTTATGTGATGTTGAATGAAGGGCATTTTTGGAAAATAAAGGCTTGAAAAAGAAAACAGAAATCAATCTTTACAAGGATAGTTTGATTCTACACTAGGGCATTCAGGCTAGATTACCAGATTGAAAATCAGTAAGCTCTAGAGTTGATCCGCGGAACCAACCCCAGTACCTCCGTGTCCGCCCTGTCTGATTACCCGAGGGAGGATTTAAGGGTTTGGGATTTCACAAGACAAAATTATTTAAAGAAGTTAGCACTAGCGAAAAGAATCAATGGCAAGGTTTCAAGAATGGTTCGGACAATATTAGAAGTTCTTAAGGTAATGATAGTATGGTTTAGAGATTGGGATGGAACAAAACAAGGCAAGGTATGCTATGATTTTCTATGCTTCCTATTAATACTTACAGTCCACTTTAATTTAGAATGTTGGCCCGTCAAGGGTTCTGGTCATCACACGGATCAGTCTAACCAAGGACAGTAGGGCACATCTATCTATAGGGTCAGCTCGGGGGTTCTGGTCACCTGGACGCACTGGACTGGACTGGATTGGCACTTCTGGTTACTGGAGACTGGAGATCCGTGGGATGGCGAGTTTGGAGCAGGCATGCATTTAGCATAACCAAGCCAGCTGGATCAGGTGGTTCCCTTGGGTTTTGGGATTTATTTCAGAATTTTGAGGCCTAGCTGAAAAGGAGTTCAGCAATGCTGAGGCCTTGGCTTTGTAATGAAATCAGGAATCAGGAGCAAGGATGGAGAATTCAGGAACAGGGTGCCATGCAGAAAATCAGGGTGAAGTCAGGAATCAGTGTTTGTTGTGTGCTGTGAAGTTCCCTTATTTACCAGGCCAAATGACACCACTAAATTATATGGTAGGGGCAGTCTTACTGTCCACACCCCTACTGCTAGGATTGGGCAAAACCACAGTTTCTGCCTTGCTTTTCACCGATTGGATCACAGAAAATGATGTCATGTTTTATGGTGTTACTTTTACAATGTCTAGAAACCTCCCCAAGCTATTGGGACCAAAATCTAACTTTCCCACAAATACATATTATGTAGTTATGACCTCTAAGAAAATCAGATGCACAGGTTACATATTTCACGGGTTACATTTCAATCCAACTCCCAAGTCGGTGGGACTTGATCTAGTGTTTTTGCGAACTTTTGGTAATTTTAACCCTGAAAGATTTGGCCTAACATTTCCCAATTTTGTACATAAATGCGCATTTACCCCTAGCATAGGTGTATAAAATGATATATTCAGCACATTAATAATTTTTGCGCAGTTGGTCATTCTTCATAACTTCTGTTCCATATGCAGTACTGGGTTCAATCACGTCTTCAAAGAAAGAGCATAAAATTAGATTTAGAATTATGCACTTTTTACATTTTTTTCTCATTCTTGCTGCCAAGTTAAATGTCTTGAAAGTTCAGTTGCAAAATAGGCATTTTAAACACCAAATGTCCTTATCAGTTTTTTTTTCTTATTCCCAAGTGTAAGCACATGTCAAATCCTTTGACCTAGAATGAGGAGCCTCTTCCTTGTGAGTGAAGCTTCCTGCCCCTCCCACTGGAAGGGTGAGTGTCTTAGCCTGCTATTGTCTTAGCCTGGGGCAAAGACGAATGTCTAATGTGACTTGAAAGGCCCCATTGTCCTGGGGACTCAAAGCCTCCAAGCTAACAATTAGCCTTTCCTTTGCCAGCAGTTTGAGGTGTCACCCTTTCTCAGGGTCAGCACTGGCAGAGCATGTTTTTGTTATATAGTTTCCCAACTCAGACTGGGTGGAGCTTTGAGTTTCACCTTTTAAATCTTAACTTTAACCAGATAGAATTCAAACAGTTTATATGTGTATCTTTACCATTAACAAATCCTTCTATAATTCTAAGTAATCAAGCCTTGACACAATAATGTACTTTTAAAATTACCAATTTTCCCCCTTCAGTCAGGAAAAAGCCCATTTTACCATTTCCTTTAAATTCACTTTTTCTCTGCAGCAAATATACACTTTGGACAGGTCAGTCCTTTCCTTGAGTGCTGTAGTTGTTTGCAGTATGAATACATGTATCAGGCATTTGTTTAGAGTCTCTCTCTGCACAGCTGATTCTTGATACTTGTTGCAAAGTTTTAGCAGAGTTTCCCCATGGAAAATGAAAAACATAGTCTCTGGTTTGCTTTTCAAAGGATAGTGTTGCCAGGAGCTGTCATTCAATGAGGCCCGGTTCCTCTGAGCCACAATGAATAATCCTGGGCATTGCAGGGCCCTTTTTGATCTTAGTGGTTTATGAGAAATGAATGGATTTAGCACCAAGCAGCACTTTTTAAGATTGGTAAAGTGCCCATTTAAAAGGCATTTTTGGGTTTTCAGCCCAATGAGGCTGCTTCATTCACTTTGCTCCATGTAAAATGTTGCAGAGCCCACTGGCGTACTCCTGCAGTGAGAACTCTGTTCCACCCCACCTGAAATGTGTATTGGCAGGGCAGTGCAGCCATTTTCCGGTTATTGCAAAGTGAAGTTTTAAAGATCCTGGCACGCACAGGAGTCAGTGCGGTCATTTTGGGCTGTTTCTTTCACCATTGAAGTAAAGTGATGTAGTGAGGCACATCTGAGTGGGTCAAAATATCCCACAGAATCCCCCCTGACTTTGTCTTGATTTGTAGTAGTGGGGGAGTCGGGCAAGTGGGATTTATTTTTTATTTTTGTGAAAAATCAGGTTCAGTTAGGTGTAAGTCCTTTCCCATCAGCAAATGATGTGACACACTCATCTCACTGCTTCTGTACAGGATGTGGAACGATACCCCTGCCATCTCTCAAGTTTTCTTTTTTGGTGTGGAGCGACACTCCGGATTTCTTTGGATTTTTCCTTCCGGGTCCCCACGAGATCCTCCTTTGTTGTTAGGTATAATTAGTACAAATCTATAAAATAGAACACAAACCGGTTATGACAATTTTCCCCCCTACTGTCCTCCAATCGGGATTTCAGCAGTGGGATATACGCATGCATTCAGTAAATGTTGAGATATTCCTATGCTTCAGAAGTATCCCCTACTGGGTTTTCTATGGACTCCTCTATTTGCCGCAAAGTGTGCCTGGGGTTGAACTCTTTAGCTGATTGATGTGGACCCACTTTTTTTCTTCTCTCAAGTCACCCTTGGGGATGCAGATTCTGTAGGTTCTTGGTGAGATTTTGTCCACAATTTCACAATGTTCCCGCCAGCTAGGCAAACATTTTCACTTTTTGGTTTGGTTCCTTTGGAAATTGTGACAGTAGATCCTGTCTCCTACTTGATATTCCTTTTTGGTTGTCTTGAGATCATAGTGGGTCTTCATGCTGTCTGCAGATCTTTCTAGATTCCGCTGAGCATACGCAAAAGCATGTTGAAGGTGTTTCCTCAGATTCTCAACATACTCATGATTTGTGGAGGCATTTATCAATGTCTGCTCTTGCGTTCTGTAGAGCAGATGCTGGGGTAGCACCATCCTTCATCATGTCATCAGCTCAAATGGAGACATTTTAGTTGCAAAAGAAGGGGTAGATCAGATGGGCATCAGGACAAGTGGTAATCTAATATCCCAACTTGGCCCAGAGTCTGCCACAAACTTTTTTAGTATGCTCACAATGGTTTTATTGTAGCTCTCAACTCCTCCACTCGAGGACAGCGGTATGAAATGTGTAGTTTCCTTTTTACCCCAAGTATCTCCCACATCTTTGTCATCACTTCTCTGGTGAAGTGACTACCTCGGTCTGACTGAATCCTTTGGGTAGTCCAAAATGCGAGAAGATGTGATTGATCATCAGGGCAGCTGCTGTTTCTGCGTTGCAAATTGGGGCCGGGAGACATTCCACCCATTTAGTAAACAAGCATGTTATGTACTTGTTCCCCTTAGAGGAGCGTATCATGGGCCCGATAAAATCTACTTGTAAATCTGACCAAGGCAGTTTCATCCCCCCCCTTTTGGATGGGAGCTTGGTGTGAGTGATATTGGCTGAAATTGTGCACATACAAGACACCCCTTCAAGTATTGGTCGAAGTCCTGCTCCATGTGTGGCCAGTATGCATACTCTCACAAGATTTCTAAGGTAGTATGAAACCCCCGATGACCGGCTGTGGCCGCATAATGGGTGTGAATTAGCATCAGGCTTCGGAATGAGGTAGCCACCACCCACTGGTCACAGCCAGATATGTACCTCATCCCCAACAAGCCGTCTTGGATTCAGAAAATGTTTGGACATTTCATCAACACTCTGAGGTCCTCTTTCCCAATGCAATCGGTATCCATCAGGGGAAAGTTCTCAGGGTCCTCAATGTGTTGATAAAACTTACCAGTGATTGGATCCTCTTTTTGAACCATGATTAAATCAGCATCTGGGGTCTCCTTACTCCACTGGGCAGTTGAGAGTTCATTGTGAGCATTTGTCTGGGACCTAGTGATAGCAGTGACCTGGATTTCCCCAAACAGGGATTCGATCTCAAGTAGATCCCCTTGGATGGCTCCGGTTTTGGCCAGCTGATCAGCTAAGTCATTTCCAGTTTTGTCTGATCCCTCTATTCTGGAATGACCCTTGATCTTTTTCCAGTAGATGGTCATCCCACTAGAGGTGACCAGATCATCAATATTTTGTATTAGCTTGCCATATTTGAGTGGTTTGTTGTTAGGAGTTTCGTGCAGAGTTTCAGTCTGCTGCAGTGCTCGAGGAGAGAGGAGCTGCTGCTACACACTGCTTTGCTCGTTTTGTCCTGTTTTCTGTGGAACTGGAACTGTGGCTTTAAGGAAAGTAAGCCCAACCTTCCTTTAAAAACTCTGATCGAGCACGGAGCGCGCGCAGAGTTTCGTGCAGAGTTTCAGTCTGCTGCAGTGCTCGAGGAGAGAGGAGCTGCTGATACACACTGCTTTGCTCGTTTTGGCCCGTTTTCTGTGGAACTGGAACTGTGGCTTTAAGGAAAGTAAGCCCAACCTTCCTTTAAAAACTCTGATCGAGCGCAGAGCGCGCGCAGAGTTTCGTGCAGAGTTTCAGTCTGCTGCAGTCCGCGGCAGGACGTCAGGAGGAAGGTAAGACTTCATAACTCCATTAATTCATGGATATGGGTCCTCAAACCCGTCTAAAAGCAAAACAGGCTTTAACTGTGTGTAGCATCAGTGCTAAAATGAAAAGCCAGAAAGTCTTTGGAGCGCATGAAAGTTCTTTATGTGACATTTCATTGTTAGCAAACAAAACATGCGAGCGGGAGGTGGGGAGGGGGAGTGAGCGATTGCGCGGTGAGTCTGTGGTTCCCCCAGCTCACGTCACTAGCGCGCGTGTATTTGAACAGTCCCCGCCGCCTCCTCCTACCATTCACATGCCTCCCCGATCACACGTCCTCTGAAAGTATAAACGGTCCTGCAGCGCTCGCTTACTTGGCTGCCCGTTGTCTCCCTGAACCCTTGTTTATACAAACAGGAGAAAGGTCAATGGAAGAAAGGCCTTGTCCTCGGACGAGTGAATTACAGCTGGCCGCTATGGAAACCAATCCTGCGCCCATAGTAGCCATCAGCACAGAGTCCGTAGTAACATCTAATCAGATGCTGAAGTAAATGAAAAACAAAGAAAACAAGTTCAGTAAAAACGAAGGAACTGAATCGTCAAAGAATGTCAGTGAAAAAATTTTGCACGGGCACCGGGCTTGTTAGTCTCGTCCAGTCAGATGGACTTTTTTGGCAAAACAAACTCAATGGTGCTATCTGCAACACAAGTGAATCAAGATGAGAAAAATGAGCTTGCGGCATGCGAAACAGTTGGTAATACAAAAATACCAGCAGCGCAACAATTACAATCAGAAGAAGGAAGAATCGAAGTTGTGTGTTACAACTACCAAAATACCTATTAATGACAATAATTCGTCATGAACTAGCAGTGGAGCCTCTGTACGGCATAGTTATTTGGAAATCCATGGCGTTGCTAAGAAAGATGGAACTTAACAATGTGGAACCTGCATACAAAATCTTTGCTCCGCATGGGAAAATAAATCAAGTCAACCTATTGAAAGAATGGTCTCAAAGAATAAAAATCTATATGCGGTCTGCAAATATTACAATGGAGATGCTACTGAAGTGGCCACAAATTGCAAGGAAAAAACTGAGACAGTGGCTATGGATACAAAACTTAGATAAATACTACGAGTTGGCAACTGCAATGGACTTGGGGCCGACAATGAACAAATTAGACAATCCACCAAAATAGCTCCGTCAATTTCCATTTCGACTCCATAGAGACCGTTTTTTCCGTCTACGAACTAATATCTACAAGTCACAGAACATGCTGCTTGTGAGACATATGGAAAATATTACAGACGACTCATGTAGCCTCTGTGGGCTTGATACCGAAACAGTAAAGCACTTATTAACGGAATGTCAATCACTAAAGGAAATTTAGATCCTTACTCATGGGCCAGTTTGCACCTTCAACTGGAAACCCAGAAGACTTATGGACGCGAATCCTAAGTGGGAACTCAGTCCATCTAATTTGTGCAGCTACAAACCTGTTGGACAGTGTTCTATCTACATCAGAGAAGACGATTAGTGAATAGAATGGAGGCTGCTCTGTTATGTTTTGTTCCCCTTTTTTGCTTAATCATGTAAATTCCTTTGTTATCTCTTTTGATGTTGTTGGACTGCTGATGACAAGGATGAACTGAATAAGGAGATGTGATTTTCTAAGGATTTTGTAATAAAAGTTTGTAAAAAAAACTGTAAATTACAAATAAAAAAAATAAAAAAAATAGAATGCCTTTGGTTTTCCAATGTACCAGGTGTTCCACGAACCCGTTCCGGACATAATCTGAATCAGTGATTATAACCAGTTCTTGGAGTTGGTGTTGGACAGCAGTGAGGATGGCTTGATGAACTGCCATCAGCTCTGCCACCTGACTACTACGGGGACCAATTTTGTACCCAGCGGAGCCTTCCGGGGCATCATTCACCCAGGCATTCCCAACGCCGGCCACCAGTTCCTTTTCCCCGTTGTTGTCAACATGGTAGGAGCACCCATCCACATAAACAGTGGGCATTCCCTCACACTTGTCTTATTCATAGACTTTGTGCAGGGAATTCAGGTATGCCTCCATGTTGTCCTGGGTTTTAAGACTTTCGTCCTCGAGACAGTTTTCTCTGGCACAATCATGCAAGTCAGTCAGATCTTGCGCGAGGGAACTCTTCTTGTTTTGGCCATATCTGACCTCCACAGGAAAGCCTTGCATTGACAGAATCCAGGAAGTAATTCTGGAATTGTTCACATTTCCAGCCCGGATTCTCTCACTTTGTAGATATTGCAGAGGCTGGTGTGATGTCTCCACTATGATGTCTTCCCCCTGGATGAACGGATGGTAATTTTTCAACGCCCACACCGTTGGCAGGAGTGCCTTTTCACAATCGTTGATTTTTTCCTCCACAAAGGATATAGTCTTACTTGCATAGGAGATGACTGTATTGACCTTGTCATGCTTTTGGTATAATACTGCGGTCAAGCATATATTTGAGAACCCTGTCTCCAAGAAGAACTCTTTGTTTTTGACAGGGTAAGCTAGACAAGCCACTTGTGAGAGGCTTCTTTTGAGTTGTCTTACTGCCTAGGCTTGTTCTGGACCCCACTCCCACTTGGCCCCCCCTTCAACAGATTGATCAGGGGTCTTGTGATCTCTGCGTAATCCTCAATGAACTTCCTACTGTAATTAGTCAGTCCAAGGAGGCTCCTTAGCTCACGCAGAGTTGTGAGGTCTTTTTGTTTCAGGAGTGCTTCCACTTTCTTTTTCTGGGGACAGAGACCCTCTGGAGTTATCTCATGTCCCAGGAAATTGACACAGGTCCTGCACCACTGTGCCTTTTGGAAAGATAGTTTTGCTCCGGCAACCCTCAACTGGGTAAGAACATAATGGATTTCCTCTATGTGTTCCTCCACTGTTGAGCTTATATCAGAACATCATCTACATAGGCCAGGTTACCCCGTTCACTCAAGTCGGGCATGGCCTTGTGTAAGAAAATGTTAAATTAATTGCCGGAGTTGTTGTATCCGAAGGGAGTCCGGGTACAAGTGTATTGCTGCCCCCTGAAGGTAAAGGCCAGCTTGTATTGGTCCTCTCTACCTACAGGTACCGCCCAGTACCCATTGGTCACGTCAATGGCAGCATATACCTTTGACCCTGGATCTGGGCCAGCCCTTGGTCAATGTAGGAGAGGGGCCATTTGGACATATGGACCCATTTGTTTAGCTCCCTTAGGGCAGCACAGAGTCTCCACTGGCCGTTGGGTTTTAAAATCCCCAGCACCGGATTATTAAAGGTGCTGTGGACTGGACGAATTATCCCACGGTACTCAAGGTTTTTAATTATTTCTGTAAGGGACTCCATGAATGGGAGAGGCAAGCGGTATTGGTTCACAAACACTGGAGTCATACTAGGGTCCATGGGAATTGTTGCATGGATTTCTGTGCGACCACAGTCATATGATTCCACCGCAAAGAGATCCTGAAAATCTAAGAAAACTTGCTTCAACTTTTGCTTTTGCTCCAGAGTCTCACAGGCATCAGCTAGGTTTGCTCTCTCTTCAACCATTTGCCTGAAGCCCAGAAAGACTTCTGGTTTGGCTATCTGAGCGGCCTCCTCCAGCTGGGTGGAGAAGTCCCTGGTTAAAGTATTGACCTGGACAGAGGGTTTCAGGCAGGGAAGGCAATCCTTGTGGACTCGGAAGATCACCTCATCCCTCCTGAAGTCACAGGTCACCTCTTCCTTAATGTGAGGGGGGGAAGAGTACACCAGGAAATTCCCCCCTTGCCGGGTAAAGATTCTGTCCAGTGTTATGTCATTGTCGCTATCACTGTCAAAACAGTCATTGGGGATCAGTCCTATCAGTTCATTACCTAGAGCTCTGGAAAAATGTCGGTCATCAACCGCCATTCCAATAATGGTGCCTGCGCCCAGAGTGATATTCCTAAGGTCACTGTTATCCATCAATATTGGAATGGTGTTGTGTTCTACAAAGACTAATGGTGTTGGGTTTAACCCCAACCCTTGCTGTTGGAGATGGGCGTTGAGGTGAACTTATGCGTCAGGATTTTGCAGTTTCTGTGCTCTTTTAATTTTTAATCCAAGTGGGAATAGTTGCATCTGTCCTGGGATGGTGACTTCCTCTCCAATTTGATCTTCAACTGCATATGCAGCAATTGGGCTGACCGAAATGCTTTTTCTGAATCATCAAAGTCCATGGTATTACTACCTAATCAGGACCAGGCTTTGTAGTTTATCAGGTCCAAATTAATGGTAAAGCGATTGAGAATGTCACTGCCTAAATAAAATGCAGCAGGGATATCTTACACAACCCATCAATTATGTACTAGGCTTTTATTGCCTGTGGAAATTTTGAGCATAGACCTGCTAGGCAGGAGATGTTTGTAATTGGAAGTTTCCAGGCCCATTTCCCATGTATCAATCAATTTAAATGTGGGAATAGCTGGATCTTTTGGGAGTTTTCGGAACATGGCTTCGCCAAAGAAGCTCTTACCGTTGTTCACGCACACTCTGGTGAGAACGCAGTCCTTCCCCTCATTTAACTGAATAAGGATAAATAACTTTTCGCTAATTTTCTGAATGTCAGCTAAGCTTTGAGCTGGTTTCTCATCATTTTGGACAATGGAAGTGGGATTTTTTGATTGTGAATTAGTATAGAATTTCAGAGAATTTCCTTCCAGTGTGGAATGAACTTGAAACTGGAAGGAAGGTTGATTTTCAGAAAAAGAGAGGAATTCCCATCACCAGTTTGCTGTCCTACAGAAATGACTTTCACGTCAAGGATTTGGTTGTTTTGAAAATGGAACTCAATATGATCCTGTTTTTGTTCAACCATGTGGCATGTGCCATTTAAACTAACATGGTTGACACTATGTTTTAATTTTATTGGCCGGTTAGTCTGGGTTCAGAGGACTTTGTTCAAGTAGTCTATTAGGGGGGACAACCTTCGCAGGATGTCATTCCCTAGTAGACAGGGTGTGCCCTCTGGCGTTACGACTGTGACTGGGTGTTACACCTTGTGTCGCCCAATTTTAATTTCTAGATCCGCTGTCCCCTCGGCAGGAATTTCATTCCCATCGAAGTTCTGAAGTTGTCCAGGAAGAGGGGTGAGAGGGATCTGGTATCTCTCCCCCCTTCCTGAATTCAGCTGATCAAAGGCTCTCTTTGACAGAAGAGTGGCTTGGGTTCCAGTGTCCACCAGTGCTGACACTGTACACTTCCCTTGTACTTGGACTGGGGCATAAAATCTTCCCTCCTTCTCCTCAAGGGGGCATAGATAATGTGTATTTTGGGCCAGTTGGTTGGTTAATTTCTTAATTCTTGATTCCGACACAGGGGTAATTTGGGCATGATACTGTGTTGGAGGTTAGGGATCTGCAAGAAAAATATGGCAGTTGGATATTGGGGAAGGTTTGGGCTCCCCTGTTTCTGATTCTGGGCCGCCCTCCCCCCTTTTTGGAGGCAGTCACCAGAACATGTTTAGGCAGTGTGGATTTCCTGATTATTATTTTGGGGTTCAATGATGGGCGATTCTAACTCAGTCCCCACATTCACCCAATCTTCATTAGGATCTTGTGGGACCCAATTTTCTTTGGGAGGAGTTCCCCCATTCCTGAAGGAGAAGATATTTCTTCCAGAAACCTCTGAGACCACACTCCTTCAAATTGGAGGACACTAACCTCCTCCACAAAATGGGCCCTTTTGGGTTCTTTATTTTTCCTACCCGCCCTCTCTTCCTTGGGTTGCAGACTTTCAGGGGCAGGAGATTTTGGTTCAGTTTCCTGGGTTTCCAGGGGCTTTTCACAAGTGGGGAAGGAAGCTTCCTCTAAGGTTTAACACCTCCCTTCCCCCGTGCCTCCTCCTATGGAACCGGTGAGTTGTCAGGGCTCTCTCCCTGTCATTGTTCTGGGGTACCAGAGCCTTGGTTCGTTGGATTCTGAGCTGCCATGTTCATCTGAGGGTTCTGCTGAGCCCTCAATATGCGACCCATATCCTGGGACAGGTTCTGGACCTGGCGCTCCAGTTTTGGCACCCGTTCTGGCTGGTATGGGGGACTCTGGTCCACCCTAGGTGAATCACGGGAAGGCTAACTGTCCCTTCTCCCATAGTAACCTGGGTTGGGAAAATTGGGGTAACATTCCACCCTTGACCTCCCCTCTCTCGGATTGGGCTGTCTGGGCTCTGGAAATTGGGGAAATAAAGGGGGGTTGTTCTGTAGTTTGAAGTTTTGAGGGTACCGGGGAAAGAAACTCAAACCAGCATTTGGGGAATTACTGCCCTCCTGGGGAAAGTTAAGAGGGAAGTTTCCTGGGGTGGTACCTACCTGGTTGGATCCCCCTTGGGCTGGGGGAGTCCACACATACCCCAAGATGGGGAGTTGGAGGGTCCCATTTGTGAGATTACCTCCCTGACTACCTGTCTGGGATTGGCCCAAGGGCCTTCTGGTTCTTTGGCTGGATGGATTTTGTGCAGGTATATTTTTAGGCCCCCCCATCTCCAGATCTAAAATGGGGGGAACCTTCACTTCTGCCACCTTAGCAGCAGCAGGGGTGTTGCTTGGTTTGGGAGTTTTTATTTGTGTACTTGTTATCTACAAGTTTTTGTACCTCATATATACAGGTCTCTTGTTCTATGACCAAGTCCAGTGATCTCTTCTCATGAAAGTCCTTCACCAGCTGGGTCATTATATATTTGGGGAGTGCATGGAAGAAGGTGTTGATGAACTCCCGATTATCTGTGTGCACCCTCCTGGTGGTTTGCGCAAAGACACGTTTGAGCTCCTGCACAAATTCTTGTGGGACCTGATCTTCCCCACACTGCAGATTGTAGGCCGCTTTATGGGCCTCTTGTGGGTTACTATGTGCAGAGAAGTGTTTTTAGATGGCCGCCCTGTAGTTGGACCATCTTGCGGGATTCTGATCCTCCAATCCCTCAAAGAAACTGGAGTACTCAGGAGAGAATGTCCATTTCACATACCGGATGCAATTCTGGCTGTCTTTCAGATGAAAAGTGTCCATCATCTGTTCATATAGTTTAAGGTTTTCCCAGACCGAGTACTTTGCATTTTTATGATAGGGAGTTATAAAACTCCTAATGGCCTTGATCTGCTTCAGGGGATATTTTTGCACAGCTCTCTTAATTGTGTTTGCCTTTTTGGTTTTAGTCACCCGAGTCCACTCGTACTCAGACTCAGAGGCACTGCTGCTGGAGGTGGCTTCTAGAATCTCTATGCACTCCCTGATTCTGCAGCTTGAGAAGGGGTGCAGAATGTGGGGGCCTAGTTAACCTATTTCTGTAGTGCTCGGAAGAGTCTTCTGACTCTCCCCTGCTCCCAGGATTGGTGGAGTACCCCGCCACTGCCCTAACTGGGTAGAGGTCTTCAGTATACTCTTTTTGGGCTTTATTTCCTGGACTCCCACCAAACTTCACAAACTGATGTTTTGGAATACGGTATTTTTGTGGATCCAGTTCCCTGACTCTCCTCTCATAGGAGTCTTCCTGATCAGAGATATTAGCCCTAACATTTGGGGATCTGTACCAGAACGCCCGTCCATCAAATTCTGGGGGGCTCCTATCTGTCAGTCCCATTCTACCACCTCTGTTGAAGTCTACCATCCCCGTGGCCCCTGGTTCATATGAGCCAGTAGACATAAAGCTGGCAGAGTTCATGGTATTGAAGGGGTTTGAGTCCCGGAGTACAGGGGTCCTGATGTTAGGATCAGGGGTTTCTCTATCCCTCTCTACCTTTTCTCTTCCAGCCCCTATTCCCTGGTGATAAGTAAAAATCTGATCCTTTTGTTCCTCTATCAAGGCCTTACTGGTCTCAATGATTCGCTCTTGCATTGCTACGTGTTGGTGGAGCCCATCATTCTTTTCACAGAGAGCCTCAATGTCTCTCTGCGCTTCCTGCATGGTCTGGGAATACTGGGCAAATTTCTGCTGCAGGAGACTCACCTCCTGAGTTTTAGCATCTTTGGTCTGGGTGTTCCCTTCCAGAGCACCCTCCACCCGTCTGGTGTGCTCTAGTAACTTCCCATATTCTGTTTTTAATTCCTTTAGCTCCTGGAGGGCCAGCTTTCTTCCCTCTAGATCAGTTTTTAATTGGTTTACTTCCTGGCCTAAGGCGTCCCTCTTCTGACTTAGGGTGCCCCTCTGTTCAGCCAGATCATCCCATTCTTCTTTGATGGCACTGGATTTCTGGTGCTCCTCATCAAATTCTGTTTGAGGGCGTAGGTCCCTCATAATTAATTGATTATTTTCCTCTTCCAAGGTTTCTATTTGGTTTTGTAGGGTAACTAAATGTGCTGTGCAGTATTCTTTTATACTTTAATTGTTGCGCCAATTTCTGTTGACCCTGTTGCAGAGATTCAACCCTTTCCTGACACTCCTCTTTCAGTGCCTGCAATTGGGCATCTTGCTCTGCATTCTTTTTCTGTTGGATAGCCAGATCTTCTTTTAATTTGATGACATACTGTCTAGATTCTGCCTCTAATTCTTGGCTATTCTGGAGCCTTTGTTCTTCAGAGTCTAGATCATTCTGGATTCTCTCTAGTGCTTCAATTTGATTCTGTGCTAGAACTATGTTTTCAGCGTGCTTTTCCCGCATCACTCCTATGTGGAGGTATAGGTAGGCCGCAATTCTGGCAATTTTACTCTGCTCCTCTTTAACGTTTGGGGACATGTACAATTCACTAAGAGCTTGGTGTAATGGGCCCTTGTCCTGCCATATATCCAGGTCCATGGCAGTGACCTCTTCTGTGAGTTCCTTTAGCCAGACATGTTCATTCTGTTCTGGCCACTCACCCCTGACAAAAAGCTTGTGCAGGCGTTGCTCCCTAGCCATTTGATTTCTACTGGGATCACCATTTTGGAAATATCAATTTCTTTTATTAATTTTTTCGGGGTTAATTTACTTTTACTTTTAAAGACAGGCCTGATTTTGGATATTTCTTTTTGGAGGCGCTTGTATAGTGTAACACAGTACAACAACCAAGCAAAATGTCTCTACCCTGCAGGTTAGTCTGCTGTCTTAGAATGTCACGGGTGGTAACTAGAAACCAAAACCCCGGCACGAGCCCCCAAATCTGTTAAATATTTCAATCAGGCGATACTCCCTGGTCTCAGCCTAATATGCAGCGCACAAATGAAATACTTATTTTATTATGTCTATAGGTTCAATATTCTGAGTGATTTACCACTCATATCACACCCCTTCTCAAATAGCCCAGGTCACAATGGACCAGGAATCAGGCTGGACGGCAAAGTTAATATTTATTTATTTATTTACAATTCAAATCAAACATATCTTTTAATATAGGGAGCAGCAATCACCAATGTGGTGACAACAACAGATCTGGAGGTATGTATGGCAGTTAAATTCACTTTTAGCAACACAGAATATAAAGCATCAGAGAAAAAAACACTTTTGGCTTGTTTGAAAGGATAGCACTTAAGTTCGAATTTCCCCCTGCAATATTCCTCAACCCACAAATAAGCAATTCTGAATAGATATAAGGAAACAGCAGGTATTCAGGAATAAAGAACAGTAAACAGAATTTAAATACCACCTTCCCTCCCCAAACAAGAGAGAAAAACGGGTTAGAAATCGTACACTTTTAAAATGACATTCGAAAATGGATTAGCAAAACAATGAAAAGTGTGCAAAAATCCTTAAATAACTACACATTTCTACAGGAGAAACATTACAAATATGCTAACAATCATGAGCTATAGTTTGAGCAAAATTAAACACTTTGAATCTTAATGGAAGTTTGAAAATAATTTAAATTGAAAATCACACGTGTAAAACTTTGCAGAAATGCGGATTCCCTCCTAAATTTAACCAAACGGTTTTTGGGTTGGGATGTAGCTACAGGTATTAGGTATAGTCCAGAGTTGAAATGAAGTCTCTAGCTATTAAATTGAGTGAGTTATGCAGTGTTGATTGAGGGGCATATTTGGAAAATAAAGGCGCGAAAAAGAAAACAGAAATCAATCTTTACAAGGATAGTTTTATTCTACACTAGGGCATTCAGCCTAGGTTACCAGATTGAAACACAGTAAGCTCTACACTTGATCCACAGAACCAACCCCAGCACCTCTGTGTCTGCCCTGGCGGACTCAGTCCGATTACCCGAAGGAGGATTTAATGGTTTGGGATTTCACAAGACAGAATTATTTAAAGAAGTTAGCGCTAGCGCAAAGAATCAAAGGCAAGGTTTCAAGAATGGTTCTGACAATGTTTCAAGTTCTTAAGGTAAGGATAGGATGGTTTAGAGATTGGGATGTAACAAAACAAGGCAAGGTATGCTATGATTTTCTATGCTTCCTATTAATACTGACAGTCCACTTTAATGTAAGATTTTGGACCATCAAGGATTCTGGTCATCACACGGATCAGTCTAACCAAAGACAGCAGGACACATCTGGCGAGATGGGGTCAGCTGGGCGGTTCTGGTCACCTGGATGCACTGGACTGGACTGGATTGGCCCTTCTGGTTACTGGAGACTGGAGATCTGTTGGATGGCGAGTTTGGAGCAGGCATACATTTAGTAGCAGCAAGCAAGTTGGGTCAGATGGTTCCCTTGGGTTGTGGGATTTGTTTCAGAATTTTGAGACCTTGCTGAAAAAGAGTTCTGCAATGCTGAGGCCTTGGCTTTGTAATGAAATCAGGAATCAGGAACAAGGATGGAGAATTCAGGAACAGGGTGCCATGCAAAAAATGAGGGTGAAGTCAGGAATCAGTGTGTGTTGTGTACTGTGAGGCTCCCTTATTTATCATGCCAAATGACATCACTAAATGATATGGCAGGGGCAGTCTTACTGTCCACACCCTTACTGCTAGGATTGGGCAAAAGCACAGTTTCCGCCTTGCTTTTCACTGATTGGATCACAGAAAATGATGTCATGGTTTATGGTGTTACTTTTACAATGTCTAGAAACCTCCCCAGGCTATTGTGACCAAAATCTAACTTTCCCACAAATACAAATACATATTCATGTAGTTAAGACCTCTAAGAAAATCAGATGCACAGGTTACATATTTTGTGGGTTACATTTCAATCCAACTCCCAAGTCGGTGGGACCTTGTTTAGTCTTTCTGTGACATTTTGGCAATTTTAACCATGAAGGATTTGGCCTAACATTTCCCAATTTTGTACATAGATGCGCATTTACCCCTAGCATAGGAGTATAAAATGTTATATTTGCCACATTAATACTTTTCGCGCTGTCAGTCATTCTTCATAACTTCTGTTCCTTATGCAGTACTGGGTTCAATCACGTCTTCAAAGAAAGAGCATACAATTAGATTTAGAATTATGCACTTTTCACATTGTTTTCACATTTTGGCTGCTTAGTTAAATGTCTTGAAAGTTCAGTTGCAAAATAGTCATTTTAAACACCAAATGTCCTTATCAGTTTTTTTCTTTTTCCCAAGTGTAAGCACATGTCAAATCCTTTGAAGTAGAATGAGGAGCCTCTTCCTTGTGAGTGAAGCTTCCTGCCCCTCCCACTGGAAGGGTGAGTGTCTTAGCCTGCTATTGTCTTAGCCTGGGGCAAAGACGAATGTCTAATGTGACTTGAAAGGTCCCATTGTCCTGGGGACTCAATGCCTCCAAGCTAGCAATTAGCCTTTCCTGTGCCAGCAGTTTGAGGTGTCACCCTTTCTCAGGGTCAGCACTGGCAGAGCAGGATTTTGTATATAGTTTCCAACTCAGACTGGCTTGAGCTTTGAGTTTCACCTTTTAAATCTTAACTTTAAACAGATAGAATTAAAAGAGTTTATACGTGTATCTTTACCATAAACAAATCCTTCTATAATTCTAAGTAATCAAGCCTTGACACAATGATGTACTTTTAAAATAGGCGATTTTCTACCTTCAGTCAGGAAAAAGCCCATTTTACCATTTCCTTTAAATTCACTTTTTCTCTGCAGCAAATGTACACTTTGGGCAGGTCAGTCCTTTCCTTGAGTGCTGTAGTTGTTTGCAGTATGAATACATGTATCAGACCTTTGTTTAGAGTCTCTCTCTGCACAGCTGATTCTTGATACTTGTTGCAAAGTTTTAGCTGTGTTTCCCGTGGAAAATGAAAAACACAGTCCCTGGTTTACTTTTCAAAGGATACTGTTGCCAGGAGCTGTCATTCAATGAGTCCAGATTCCTTGAGCCACAATGAATAATCCTGGGCATTGCAGGGCCATTTTTGATCATAGTGGTTCATGAGAAATGAATGGATTTAGCACCAACCAGCACTTTTTAAGATTGGGAAGGTGTGAATTTAAAAGACATTTTGTGGATTTTCAGCCCAATGAGGCTGCTTCATTCACTTTGCTCTATGTAAAATTTTGCAGAGCCCACTGGCGTACTCCTGCAGTGAGTACTCTGTTTCACCCCACCTGGAATGTGTGTTGGCAGGGCGGTGCAGCCATTTTCTGGTTATTGCAAAGCACAGTTTTAAAGATCTTGGTGCACCAAGGAGTCAGCGTGGTCATTTTGGCCTGCTTCTTTCACCATTGCAGTAAAGTGATGTAGTGAGGCACATCTGAGTGGGTCAAAATATCCCACAGTACCTTGTAGGAGAGTGAACCAGTATATCAGGAACAAAATACAGATGGGAAAACAGGGTTGGGGATTTGTAACCTGAGGAAGAGATCCTCACTAGCCATCTTCTTCATGGCTGTCCCTCGCAGGTCAAGTGAACCAGGTCTGCCCAGACAAAGCCTTAAAGAAACTCCGGTCTGGGGCATGCACCAACAAGTTTACATATGAGAAAGACCAGATGTTACATCCCGATGCAGGCGCTGGTCTCTATGGCAATGTTGGAAACCCGTCCATGGTGGTTTTCCATCTGCCACGCCAGGGTTTCCCAACACATTGCCTCTAAACTCTAACATCGGTCTAGCTGCTTCTGACCTGTGTGCTGGTGAGTCCAGGATGTTACGCGATAACATCATTCAAGATGTCTGTTCCTGTTTGCTGTGCACAACAAAAGCTGTCCCGGTGCTAGACCCAATATGTTGCTACTCTTTTTTTTCCAGGTGCTCAATAAGTGCCTCTTCTATTTCTTCTATCCTCCTCCTGTGTCTTTGCTTTTGTTACGTTCACCATATTTAAGCCTAACTTCTTGTATTATATGCAGTGCTATCTGCCTTGCAATCCCTGAGCTCTTCTGTAATACTGGGATTGGTGGTTAAGACCAGACACCTACTTGCCAGACATGTGTTTGCCTCCCTTCTCCCCAAACTTCCTGTGAGTGCGGTCTGCTTTTCCTTCACTGGGGGTGGAGGGGGTGAAGTGGTTGTATTTTAACTACGCTGATAGACTACATCCTGTAGTATTTCTTTGCTGGCCGTATGCCTCGTGGTCACGTGGCCCACCTTGCACAGCATTTTGATTGCCGGTGGCAAGCAAGTCAGTCCTGATTGAAATGTTGTATATTTATTGAGTGTTTTTACTTCGTTGCTGATTTTATAATAATGCTTTATTTATTCTTGTTTGCCTCCCTGCTCCCCAAACTTCCTGTGTGTGTGGTCTACTTTACCTTGCCACGGCACTGGGGGGGGTAAAGTCGTATTATTTTATTGATTTAAGTTGCTGGCGGCAAACAGGTCAGCCCTGATTGGAACGTTATATATTGATTGAGTGTTTTTACTTCCTTTATTATTTTCCAATACTATTTTATTTATTCTTGTCTGCTTCCCTGTTCCCCAAACTTCCTATGTGTGCGGTCTGCTTTTCCTTGCCACAGCACTCGGGGGGGGGGATGAAGTCATAGCATTTTAACTACACTAGTAGACTACACACCGTAGTCTTTCTTTTCTGGCTGCGTACGTCGCGGTCACGTGGCACTCCCTGCGCAGCATTTTAATTGCCGGTGGCAAGCAGGTCAGTCCTGATTGAAATGTTGTATATTTATTGAGTGTTTTTACTTCATTGATGATTTTATAATAATGTTTTCTTTATTCTTGTCTGCCTCTCTGCTCCCCGAACTTCCTGTGTGTGTGGTCTGCTTTTCCTTGCCATGGCACTGAGGGGGGTGAAGTCGTAGTATTTTAACTACGCTGATAGACTACACTCCCTAGTCTATCTTTGCTGGCCGTGGTCGTGTGGCCTCTGCTTCTCACCACTTATGTGCTTCTCTGCCCGAAGGTGCAGCAGCGATGCATTTTGCGTGCCAAAGCCACGCTTAAGGCAAGCCTGCCTGTGCCCGTCCGGGACCCGGCTGGCTAGCCTGGCCAGGCTCCTTCTTCTGCTGGTACTAATAAGGCCTTATCACTTAGGAAACAAAAGTGACTTATTGATCTTGCCCCTCCAGATACACACTGGCCGGAAGGGGTTAAAAGGTAAACTTTCTATTAACATGGCAGAAACTGGGTTACATTTACTTGATCTGAATTGTTCACTATGTAATGCGAGGTCCTTGGTTGCTCATGCAGCAGATTGCTATGATCTTCTATCTGATTATCAACCTGACTGCTTATTTGTCAGTGACACCTGGCTCTCTGAGTCCTCTGGACCGCGTTAGTAGTGATGCTCCCCGCTGGCTATAACATCCTGAGATCTGACCGAGCATCCAGCCATCCAAGAGTTGGTGTTGCCCTCATTGGTAAATCTTCACTGCTATCTATTGTAATCCCGCTGCCCATCTTTCTTATTTTTGATGCACTTTTTGTACGTCTGACCTTATCAGCTTCTAAGACTGTTCATGTCTTAATAGTCTATCGCCCCCCTGGCTATTAATCAACGTTTGTTGATATTTTTACTGATTTTGTGGTGTATTTGCAACTACAGTATTCCAACTTGATTGTTGTGGGTGATTTCACCCACACGTGTAATGATCCGTCTTACAAAATGGCTGCCAAATATTTTGCTGCCATGGGTGACCTTTCTCTGTGGCAGTTTAATAATTTGGGTAATCAGTTAGATTTGGTATTTGCTAAGTATGACCTGGTTACGGTATCTCCCCCTTTTCATATTAAGTGGTCTGATCATTTTGATATACCCTTTGTATTCGACTGCTCTGATCCCCTCTTGGCCATTGATAAACAGAAGGTTAAGAGGCGGAACGGGCGGGCGGTTGACTTTTCCACACTTGCCGCACATATTACTACTGGCTGTAGCACTGCATCATCTGCTGATTTTGGTACTTTGTCTGAATTATTTTCCACCACTGCTGATCCGGTTGCACCATTGACTGAGATTCTGGTCCGTAGACGGCCATCTGAGCCTTCGTTTAATGAGGACCTTAAGTCCCTTTGCCTCAAACGTAGGCAAGCAGAATGCAAATGGCGTTCCTCCTATTCTGCGGAGGATCGGACCGCCTTTTGTGCTGCTACCTCACTTTATCATGTGGCTATTAAGCTTGCTAGTGAAACTACTTAAGCAATATGCCCCGAGCGGCGGGGGCATTACCGACTCAGGTAATGCCCCGGGGCCCATAGTTATAGGCCCCGAGCGAAGTTGGAGGCACAGTGTGCAATGTACAATCACATTCACAAAATAACTGTTCATGGTATTCAGAATTGGAGGCAAGTGTGAAACAGAATAATGCAGTTTATTAAACAAACAAAAGTGACAATTTTCTTAAACAAACAGGTACTTTTAAGGTATGGAAAACATTTATTGTATTTTTACTTGCAGAAAAAATGAACATTTAATTAGAAAAACTGTATTGCTTTTTCTAGCTATAATATCAAATTGCATAGAACATAAAAAAAATGTGCAGCACAAAACTGTAATTATACATCAGAATGGTTAACTTGAAAGGTTACAGTATATGTGAAAGTTAATACAACCTTAACTTTATCAAGCACTAAAATCAAACAGATAAACATATCGAAGTTTCCAATTGCACTGATGAGCATGTTAATACAAAAGCACAGTTCATGTGCAAAAATTAATGTATGTGAGCTGCAAGGACAAGTCTAATGTAGGTAATTACAATCTTAAGTGTGTAATTTTCTGTGTGAATTGAATTGAACGTTTCCGAGGAAAGTAAATGAACAGTTTGCAAATTGTGGAAAAGAGTTTGTTGATGAATCAGGATTTTGAAAGGTGAGTGATGAAATTGCAGAGCAGTATGGAACACATTTGGGAAATAAAGGTACACTATTTCTGTTAGTTGCCGTGGATGAAGATTCGGAAGGAGAAAGGCTGCTGGATCCATGATGAAGAATAGAAGACCACTTTTTTCTTTCCGCTGCTTGAGGCTGCCAGTAACTCTCTATGGAAGAGGCATTACGATGTCCGGTTACAGACATAATTTGACGCGATTCCAGTCCTGCATTAGAAAGTAGTTGTACTGCTGTCACATGAATAGAGTGATTGGTGTAGTTGGCTTCAAGATGAGCGCGATGACTAATTTTTATCATGAAATTGCCAAGAGTGTTTTTGCCTAAAGGTTTATTGGAGTACCATGTTTTTTCTGTTAGAAGCTCTTGGTCATTGAGGGGACAAGGAGCTGCAAAAAAGCAAGGCGCATCAGGGGGAATCCGGGATATGTAATGGATTAGTGACTTCACTGGACAGTCAGGGGCATCGGAATGGTGTACATGCGGCCACGTAGGTTACTGCAGTCTTTCTAAAAGAGGATGGTGATTCTTAGTGACCTCATTGAATGTGAGGCTTGCGTACTAATTACCATTTTCATCGGTAACAACTGTGAAAGCATTGGCGGGTAACAATCTAAGACCTTCACACCCACGACGAGCAAAATGGATCTGAATGTCAAACCAGACTTTGTATTGTAGGGTATCTGGAGAATGAATGTTGAATACGCCAGAAGAACGTCATTTTTGTAAGTCTTGGGGAGAGATAGCATTTTTGTGCGCTGCAGTGTCTTTGCCTGCTTTGCGTAGACGTTTGATTACACTGACAAATACATTATTTGCACTTAAAAAGGTTTCATTGTGCATTATGTTGATGTTCTGGCTAAAGGGTGGATTATTAAGATGCCAGTTGATGCCAGAGCGCAATGAAATTAGGCTTTGTGGCTGATATTCAGTACCACCTGCAGTGCGAACCTCGGCATAAAAATGCTGAAGTAGTAATGCCAAGGATTGTATTGGTTCTGTCTCAAAGGATGTGCTGTGCCCTTTTTGGAAAAGCCAACTTTTAAATGTTTCAATGGCCCATTTTGTTGCCTGTTGGGTGTTTTCTTCAGATTTCCCAAGTTCAATGGCATTCAAATCCACATTATCCACAGAAGCATGTCTGCTTTTAGGTGTTCTCTCACTAGTAGAGGTAGCTGAAGGACTACTATCAGTGTGACTGTGTTGTCTGTCTTTTATTTCAGTGTCACTGTTTTCCATCCACTCTCGTAACGTGTGGGAGCCAAGGAGATTAAAGTTTATATTGCTCACCGTGTTCATCTTAAAAGTAGTTTTGCTGTTCATCGTTTCCGTTCCTGTGTCCTGCGCAGCTGTTTTTAATGCTTTGAAGAGTCACCTTTAAACTTTCCACGGACGAACTCACGCAGCGTGTTGTTGGAGAGTGAAATGGAGTTCAACAATGAAGAAAGAAATGTCATTTGAAGTTGCGGCACGCGGACCGAAGAAGGAAGGGAATCCTACTGAGGTACAGACCGCGTTTCAACCAATCAGTTAAGCTGCTGCTAAGTGCGCACGACTCTCTGGGGTACTAATATACTTTCAAATTGAAAACTCAATTTCACAGCCTAAAGAGCTATTTAGGGTTGTTTGCTCTCTTTCTACCAGGGACTCCTCTGACAAATCTATGCCCTATTCCCAAAAGCATTGTGACTCCTTGGCTAAGTTTTTCATTCATAAAATTGATAATATTTGTGAGCATATTTTGCTGAATCATAACCCCTCTGTGATCCCGTCTGGTTTCTCCCCTTCCTTTGCCTCAGTGAGTATGCTATCTTCTGATGCCTGCTGAGAATTTACGGTGGCAGGTCTGACCTTAGCAGTTGCAGGTATGAAGTCAGCCTCTCCTTCTAATGCGATTCCACTGTGTGTGCTGAAAGACATCTTTCCGCTGCTCCTGCCTCAGATTGCTGCCGTGGTCAACCTCTTGTTTTCATCTGGGATCCTTCCTTCTGCTCTGAAGTGTGCCACAGTGATTCCTCTTCTGAAAAAGCCATCTCTGGACCCTCTCCTTCCTGTTAACTTTCGCCCCATATCTCTCTTACCATTCTTCATGAAGTTGCTTGAATTATTGGTGTCTCCTCTATTGGTGAAGTTCTGCAAGTCCACAGCTGTGCTCAATGCTTTCCAGTCCAGCTTTAGACCAGGTCGGGGCACTGAGACTGTTTTGGTCTCAGTGATTGATGATCTGATGCTTATTGCAGATCAGGGGGTTGTGGTGGCATTGACCCTTTTTGATCAGTCGTCTGTCAGCTGCTGTTATGTCAGGCTCTGTTCTTTCGTGGTTTCGCTTTTTTTTATCAGACCGGTCTCAGCAATTGTTACTTAAACCTTTTATCTCTGCAGTTGTGGCTCTGCTGGGTGGGTTTCCATAAGGCTTGGCCTTATTTCCGACATTGTTCAATATCTATATTCAGCCTCTGATCACTCTGATCTGCTCTCAAGGCTTCAGATGCTACTGATATGCTGCTGATATGCAAATCTTGGTTCCACTTGATTTACTCTATCCTGCCAATGGCACTCAGCTGCAAGATTGCTTATCAGCCGTGGGATGCTGGATGAGTGAAAATTGGCTGAAACTTAATGGAGATAAGACTGAGGTTATGCTGGTGGGTGCTGACACTGTCCCTTCTTTTTGGACGCTGTGTTTTTGGCCGTCTTCATTGGGTACCTTTCCTGTAGCAGTCCTCACAGTTAAAAATATGAGTGTCAAACTGTCGGCCTCTCTCTTCATGGCCTTTCAGATTGGGTCAGTCTGCCAGGCTGCCCATTTTCAACTGAAAATACACAGGATGGTTCTGCTTTCATTTCACTTCATTGGCATGCCCCAGTGGTTTCTGCGTTGGTTCTCAGCAGAATTGACTACTGCAACTCTTTATATCTCACTCAACCAGATTACTTAGTACATCGTTTGCAGGTTCTGCAAAATTCTGCTGCTCGCCTTTCCACTGGTACCTCGTATTGGAACCATATGTCACCCATTCTCAGGTCTCTCCATTGGCTCCCAGTTACCAAGCGTGTGTCATTTAAATCCCTCTGTCGGGTACATAGAGCTTTCTATACTGTTAGTCCGGAGTATCTAAGTTTCAACCCTATGTTCCTGCTTGTGCACTGGGCTCTGCGGACCGCTTCCTGCTGGCTGTCCCCAGAGTTTGCTGTGCAAGAATTGGAGGCTGCTCCTTCTCGGTAAGAGCGGCTATGTCGTGGAATGCCCTTCCGGCTGGCCTTTGTGACTGTCCGATCCATATACATTTCAGGGAAGCCTTGAAAACCACATTGTTCTAGTTTTCTTGCTGCTTCGATATCTATGTTTTCAGTCATAGCGCAAGGTTGCCTTTGTGGTGTTGGTTGCGCTGTACCTCGATACAAAAAACATTAACATAACATAAGAGGTGTCAAGAGAGTATTTCACTCTTAGTAGATCTCACAAAAGCTAGGCATTGGTTTCTAGTACTGTGATATTTATTGTGATTTTGCTGACATTTGTGATTCGACCTCAGGGGTCATTATTCTGCCTGGTCTGATAGATGTGGATCTAATCTTTTTAGGTGCATATCATTGAGTCATTGGGGGTAATTCAAGGAATCATTGTGCGCCGAAATCCATAGCGCAAACGTGAGAAATGCAGCACATGCGTGCGAAACGCACGTGTGCACCCATTTACCGATTCATGGAAGGCACTGCACGTGGCTTACCTGGGTCCTGCACTGAATCTGCGCATGGCGCTCAAACCACAGCGACATCCTGAAAGCTGTGCGTGAGTCACCCAGTGAAGGCGCACAACTTTCAGCGCACACACCTAAAAAGGGTGCGGAACATATGGAATGGGGAACAACATGCAAAAATATGGGCGTAACGGGGGAAGTACAGCAGTGAAACCCTCGAAACGCCCACACGCGTGCTAACAACACATATTCATGAAATTGAACAGGGCAAACCCGCGCATGCCAAAACACGCAGAAAGCCGGAAACACGTCCGCCACGCGCAAGCAGGAGGAAGCGGCCTGGCACACTATAAAAGTGCACACAAACAATAAGTAAGCGCCACAGGGTTCTTGTGTGTCCACCACCCTTTACAACATCTTCACAAAGCCCCTTTTTGACGATCTAGTTGGTCTGGGTATCACCTACACAAACTATGCCAATGATACCCAGATCCTCATCCTGAGATTACAGCAAGGATTTGGCCTTTGTGAATAAAGTGTACCTCATCATCCAGGCATGGATGGCCTCTCACGGTCTATGCCTGAATGATGACAAAACGGTACCCCTGCCACCATTAACAAACTTGGCCACAACTACTCCAACTTCAGAATAGATGACAACAACATTACAATAGCGAAGGAAGTCAAAACCCTTGGCTTCTACCTTGACTCCACCCTAACCTTTAAAAAACAAGTCAACTCCCTGGCCTCATCCACTGCTTATACCTGCAAGCTCATCAGAGCAGATAAGCCCTCTTTCTCCTCCAACAATTGCATCACCCTAGCTAGAGCCCTTATTTAGTCTAAACTGGACTATTGCAATGCCCTATATCTAGGGAGTAACAAATATATTACTAATAAAATCCAGAATCTAAAAAATAATGCTCTGAGAACAGCCCTAAGCATTCCTAAGAAAGCCCACATCTCCAACATCAGAAGAAACAATAATTGGCTTACCACGAAAGACAAAATCCTTCTAAAAACAGCCTCTCTAACCCACAATGTCTCCACAATGCTGCCCACAATACCTCATAGCTAGATTCACAAGGCAGTCTTCCAACCGCCCCACAAGAACTGCCAACGCCAATCTCCCAACTGTGCCCAGATTTAAACGTACTAAAACTGGTGGAAGCAGCTTCCCGGTTAAAGCCGCCCAATACTGGAACTCTCTCCCACCGCCCCTGAGGGAAGATCTACCCTATCTTCGCTTCAGATCCAACCTCATCAACTGGATCAAGGAAAATGACCTCTGACCTCCCTATCACTCTTACCATGTAATTCTGTATTTACCGTACATATTGTGTATATTGTGTATAATGTAAATATTGTTTTAATTTCCTGCCATGTGACTCATCCTGTATAATAATGCCTTCTGACCTCTGACCTCCCTATCACTCTTAGCATGTAATTCTGTATTTACCGTACACATTGTGTATATTGTGTTAATTTCCTGCCATGTGACTCATCTTGTATAATGCCTTTACATATAACCTATTGCATAAAATGTCTGTACCTGCACAGCAATGTAACCTAAGCTGAACAACCTTCTTGATGCTTATTGCGCCCTGATACCCTCGGGTCGGTGTGCATTACAAATATTAAAACAAACAAACAAACAAATACAGCTATGATCAACGTCCCATTCCTCGCAGCAGTGATCGTGGGACACTGCAGGAGGAGGAGGATAGCCAGGCCCCACATTTTCTTACCCAGGACCAGCCTTTTTGGGATGCCTGATGACCAGGTCTATGGCAGGTGTAGGTTTTTACCTCATATCATTCTAGACCTGGTCACTGAGTGGGAGATGACCTCACATCACCCACCTTGTGCTCCCAAGCACTGAGCCCCTTCGAAAAGGTGCTCAATTTCCTGCATTATTTGGCCACTATGTCATTTCAGCGGACAACTTCCATAGTTGGGGGTGTCTCACAAGCCACGCAGTCACGCTGCCTACACCAAGTGTTGGCAATCATGACTACACGCCCTTCAGTCCGCAGGCACATATACATGACCCAGAACTCCTGCAGAAAGGCAGGCCGTGGTCCAGGACTTTTACGGGGTGGCACACTTCCCCAGAGTGCTCGGTGCCATTGACTATATGTCCACCTAGGGCCACAGAGCACATCTATCACAACCACAAGCACTGGCATTCCATCAACGTGCAGGTTGTATGCGATGCTAAGGGAATCATCACCTCTGTCTATGCAAACTATCCTGGGTCCCCCATGACAGTTTCATATTCAGAATGTCAGCCCTACACCGGGACCTGAAAGCTGGGAGGCATGGCAACACATGGCTCTTTTGTGAGTACAAATGTCTGTGCACATGCATGCATGTCGCACACAGACAAATAAATTAAAAAAAAAAACGAATGAGAACCATCATCACCTCCCCAGGGGACAGTGCCTACCCACTGAGCAGCCACATGATGACGCCATTACGGAACCCCACCACACCACCCCAGGTAAGATACAACGCAGCCCATATTGCAACCCGGGGCATAGTGGAGTGCACATTCGGAGTTCTGAAGTCACGTTTCCGCTCCCTTGACTGCTCTGGTGGGCATCTTCTATATGCGCCATCAGTAGTGTGCAGGATCATTGTGGCAGCATGTGTCCTGCACAACATTGCAACCCGGCGAGGCGTACAGGTGGACATGGTGGTGCCCCCACATCCCCAACCACACGAACACCCGCTGTGCATGAGAGGGGAAAGGGCACGTGGCGAGGCAGCCCGTACCCAGATTGTGGCTACATTTTTCACCTAAACTCACCCCTTGTGGAGTGCACACAGGCCTGGCACATTCCAGGTAACAATCGATGATGACAAAGGGACAGTCAACTGTCACAATCTTAACATCCTGAGAATGTGTCCTTGGAATTGCAGCATTGTGTGCATCCCTAGCCACTTAAACAAACACAATCCTGTGTGACCAAAAGGCACACATGAAAGCCACAGATTCCAAACCCCCCATGCAAAATAGCACATCCAAATGTAAGTGTGTCACCTAAACCTCCCTCAACCCCAGGTCACCCACCCCACACACCATGCCATGGCATGCAATGTGAAAACCTCAATAAAAATATCAACACACATGACACAGCTGTCACAAAGCGCACTGTTACAAATGATACAGGCCACAGACAATCCCCTCAGACACATACTATGAAGAAAAGAGTGAGCAAAAACATCCAACCTATAGTAAAAGTACGTAAATGCATGCCACCAAAGGCCTGAACACCAAAACCTTGAACCTTTGGTGGCATGCATTTCAGGGAATCCCAAAAAAGAAAAGAAAATGCGGGAGCTGCGGAGTTGTCCCCCGCAAAACCCTGCTGTTACGCTCATCTGGTATCCAAGGATGCACCACACGATACTGGATGGAGGTCAAAGCAATATCCCGGATCCCTCTCTGCTTGGTTATGTGCCAGACTTTGGGTAGCGCCTATAACAGAACAATGGAGGGTTAAGATACTGGTTCTGTGATGGGTGGCCTCCCACTTCCCTCTGGTCCAAATCCCCTCCCTTGTGGTTGTTGTTCACCTTTTTTGTGGGATCAAACTCTCCGTCCTGCGTCTCTGTGCAGGGGAGCATGGCTGGTGCGGGCGTTCCGTGGACCTAGTTGCTTCATTGGTCCGTGTGCCCTTATGTCGGGTCCAGACCGGCTGTGACTCCCACTCTGCTTGCTGTCTTCCAGGTGAGTTATAATGACCTTTCCGTCTTTATTCTGTCTCTTTCTTTCCCTCTGTTTTCTCTGTCTTCTCGGCGTCTTGCTCCACTACGCTGTTCCCTAACAATGTCTCTTTCGTTTTTACTGGGATGGTTGCGATCTCGAAGTTGCGGCGCCGATGGCGAAAACCACAGTGAGTCATTGATGCACGTAGCACTGCGCTGTTTATTGGTGTTAATTGCTAACCTGTGTTCTCTTCTCTTCTTTGTACAGGTTGCGGTGATGTTCCGGAGTGATGAGCCATCGAAGTGTTGCTTGCCCAGGTAAGTGCTTTGTTAATGCTGACCTTTTTCCTTCTCCCTTGCAGGTTGCGGTGAAACCTGAAAATGGGCAAGGTAAAAGAAGCGCAGGGTGCTACCAGGACTCGCTGCTTGCCCAGGTAAGAATTGTTATTAATGCTGTCCTTGTTTCTTTACCTTTGCAGGTTGCGGCGAACTCCGGAGATGGGAGAGGTAAGCAAAGCGCAGATGGATTCAAGGCCGGTTATTTCACAGGTAAGTGTTCTTGCTCGCTAATGCTGTTCTTGTTCTTCCAGGTTATTGATGGAATCTGGATCTTGGGCTTCTGGATGAGGCCACTGGAGAAGCAGATGAGCAGGAGCTGGACACAGTGAGCGTTACCCTGCAGGAATGCAGAACAACGCGAAGCGTGTTCTGCTGTTTGGGTGTGGTTTAAATAGCCCAGGTAAAGTAGTTCCAGGCCAAGTAGTTCCAGGCACAGCCACACCCAAAACACTAGACCGCATGACTTGGTTCTAAATAAGTGAGCTGTGTAATAGGCCACCATGTTGGATTAAGGTCCAAAACTGGTATTACTTTATTCCTGATAATGAACCTGGCACCAGAGGCACCGGGACTGACTCCATGTATGTTTCTGATGGAGTTTTAAGGCTCTTGGGGCCTGTGTGAAGGGTTTTAGCCCCAGTGCTGCCAGGGGGCTGTTATACCTGAGGGGGTCAGGGGCATGGGCATGGATTTTGAAATGTTGTATACAGTGTGTGGTGTCAGTGGCCTGGAAACCCCTGCAGTTGCATAAAAAAACAAAGGAAAAAAATTAGCCAGCGGCGCCAGTTCACGATCACGAAAGTCAATGTGAACATGTGCAGCAGGGACACAGCATGTCTCAGAAGGCAAGTAGTGTGTGGGTGGGTGGATGTTGGGGTGGAGTTGGGGGTGTGTTGTGTGCGTTGTGGGCATTGTTTGCAGGGCGATTCAATGCATGTTAGCATGGAAAATGCATGAACACACAGTGTAGCATACATTTTCCATGTTAACCACTCTGTAGTGGATACATCTACAACGGAAACATATTGGTGATCCTGTGATACATCATAAGCAAAGCCATCACAGGACTATCAATTTACCAGCATAACACATCTTGAACACAGGACCCAACAGTGTCAATGTCAGGCAGTGAGTAAACACCATAGCACAAGTGCCTCAATGTGACATTGCCACCACACGTCCCCCTAACATCGTGAGAGTGGCCTCGACAGCTAAAGTGGGCATGGGACCGCCTACAGCATAAAGTGCATCAACAATGTATACAGTCAGGGCAATACATGAATTGGCAGAATGAAATCGTGCACAGTCATCAATATACTCACCAAAATGCTGTCCAACCATGCTCCGGAGCAACCATCACGAATCCCCACTAGGGGTGTATACACAAGTTGGACTTCAGACTGGCCACAGATATGAGGAAGTCCAATGCCTCTGTGTAAGTTACTGTCACATGGTGCCATCCTTGCGAGCCCATGGAAAGGGGAAGCAGGAGTGGCATATGTGTCCGAACCCCAAGCCACAAACACAAACACGAGGCAAGCCTGTATAGGCCCAGCAAGAACACACAGTGGATGCCATCGGATGCCACATAGCACCACACTGCAACATAAATGCACAATAGACAAAAATATAAAAATGACCATAGTGGACCCGAGTGGGGGGGATCTAGGTCCACCCAGGAGGGGGGGAAGTGCAGGGTGCACCTCAACACCCACATATGTCGGTGTTGAGACAAAAATAAAATTCCTCAATTGGCTCATGGTCTTCACGGCATGACCTGAGTGAGAGATAGGTCATTATTTTCATCACCCCCTGGTTGTACATCAGGAGGTTCGCGTGGCAGAGGTGCCTGACCACGCATAGCCCCAGCATGCCACTCCACGGCAGCAAGCATCTGGGCCTGGTGAACCTGGTTTTGAATGAATATGGCACAGAGGTCCCCATGCAACACCTCACGTATAACACAGAGTTCTGCCAGGGTGGCCTCACGTGCCAGACAGACCTCCTCCCGGCTTGCATGGAGTTCAGCCGAGAGTGTGCGTTCCAGCTGCACCATCCTGTGCTCTGGCCATGTTTCCTGGGCCATGATGAGAGCACCCAGAGTACTTCTGAGGGAGGAGTAATCTTCCCTCGGGGCTTCTCTGTTGGCCTGTGCATCAGCAGCAATAGCTGAGCGCAGAGCCAACAGTTCAGCCCGGCAGGCCCTGCTGGACGCTGCCATGCCCAGCCTGAGTGAGCGACATGTGGACTGAGTTGCCTGCTGCTGGAGCTCCACCTGCCTATCAGGAGGGGGAGAATGGAATGAGCCACACATTCCATGCCTTGAGTCAACATCTCAATCGCTCTCCCGTGTTGCTGTGCAATGGCATACATGGATTTTTCCCACCCAGTGTTCCCTGGTGGCGCACGGCCACTGTGTTGCCGGGCACCATGCCTGCGGGGCCCAAGGATACGCGGTTCTTGCTGTGCCGGCATAGCCTGCGGCTGCAGGACTGCATTCCTCCGTCGATCTGCTGCCCCAGGAACAGGAGCAACTGGTGCAGAGTGTGACTCTGCACCCGTAACCACCACAGGCTAACATATCAACACTGACTGGCCCCTTGAGGGGTCTACCCCCACTGCAGGTTTGGCAGACAGAACAGAATCCATTGCAGAATCACCCACCGTCGACAGCAGGGATTCATGAGCATCTGATTCAACATCAGAGTCAGAGAGATCCTCAGAGCCGTACCCAGAGGCAGGCCTGGACAGGATGACGTGGAGCACCGAGGGATGTTCGTGGCCTACCACCCCACGACCACCACTGGTGCATGGTTGGTGACCTGAACCCTCTACCCTGTCTGCCATCTCCTCCACTGCTTCTGGTGAGTCATCACCTGTATAAAAGATAAAATAAACATGAGTACACATGTCAGCAGCACATACCACACACATATACAACACAATATTAAGGGCCAACACATGATGCAGCCATGTCACACACGACACAAATTCTGGCATGCATGCAGTCGCAATGAAATGGAAGGGGACCCTGAAAGCTGACATGGATACGTATCAAATGCGAAACCCACACATGTACTGCATGTTGCATATCAATTGCATCACACACAACTTTCTGGCAGGCCTATATCTTTGCCAAAAATTACAGAAGTCAACAAAGAGATTGCACGTAGCATAGCAATGGCACAATTCCCAAATAGCCACAGCAGTAAGTCAAATAGAAGTGTCCATGACACATGCAAAATGCATGTCAAAATGCATTACAATAACATTAATATCAATAAAAGCACACATGTCACAGGATGCAACAACGCAAAAGCCTTGAAATACAGTGAAGGTAGGCAAATGGATACATACATGCCAGGTCATTTTGACAACACACAAGTGAATTGGCATGTTAAAGGGTGAAACATGACTCAGAAGTGCGGGGTGCAGTCCTCAACTATTAACAGAACTAGAAATGTACTGATGTCCATCTTATGACATGACAACACTGTGAGGGTAAGCGCAGTCATCATGTGCAAAGTGTTGGCACTGGGTTGCAGGGATGCACTGCATCCCCCCTCACCCCCCCGGGGAATGGCAGGGAGCCAGTGCATGGCTCTGAATGGCTGACCACAGTACAGTGAAGTCACAGACAGTGTTTGCAGGTGTCAATTGCATAATCTGAGACAACTGAGACTACAGCAGATGAGAGGGGGAAAGAAAGCAGGACACATGAGGAACCAGCACAAGTACATCTATGCAGGCAGAAGCCACGGCACCAGTCGCCTGGAGGCAGGCTGGCTGTAACAGAGGGAGGCCTGTGCTCGACACAGACAAGGACACCATAAACATGTGCATGATGGTGAAGTGACCCTGAGTGAGCATGATATGGATGACCAAATATCACGAGACGGATAAAATACTGGAGATGGGGTACAATGAGTAGCCTGCCACAGACCCATATGGGCTTGCAGGGAATGCAATTGTCCAAGAATGAACACTCATGTGCACTCTGAGCCTGTGCCATCTGCACGGTTCAACTGAGACACCCTGCATCAAGGACAAACAATGTACCCCACAGCACAGTTATGGCAGGGTTGGACAGGGAAGTGTGCATGTACATAGAAAAGTGGAACAGACCATTGCAGTAGTCCAACACGGAAACCGCCATTACCATGGAGACAGTGAGCTGCAGGGTGGTGGAGAGGCAAGGAAGCATGCCCGTGAGGAGGAGAAGCTTGCAGGGTGACCTCACATAGCTGTCAGTCATGTGATGACATAGGCTGAGTGTTGGGTGGAACTACACCACAGGCTATATGCAAACATGTCAGTGAGCTTGTACATGGACAGGAGAGGCCGGCGAGTGACCTGCATGTAAGTAGGGTGCATGTGTGGTGATGACTGCCCCCAAGTGCAGCACATGTCCTGCATGCAGACTGCATGACGAAAAGCACGCATCAGTAAAGCATTGCATGTGTCACACATGTCACTCATTAATACATAGCCTGAACTGTCAGTCAATCACAACACATCACATAAGAAAAACACACATGGGCTGGACACACACGCATCAAGACTCACTAGACGTTGCATCATAATCCTGCATCTCTCCCACTCCCTGGATAAGTCCCTGATCGATGAACTCCACAGTGATTTCCTAGTGGGGATTGAGTTAATCCTCCTCTGGTGGAGGCCCACTGCCATTCACCTGAGTCAGGGAGTAATTAGAGGCCCGCTTTTGTTTTGCACAGCGTCGGAGGTCAGTCCAATGCTTGTAGTATTCCTATGCTGTGTGCCTCTCATATCCCATTGCATTCACACCATCCACAATGCAGTGCCAGTGGACCTGACGCTAGGTAGGCGTAGAATGGCAACCTGACACCACCAGCATATCGTGGTTGTGTGCCGACACTTAATCCACAAGGAAGTCCAGGTACACTTTATTGAAGGGATTCTTCCTTGCCATGCCGGAGGCTGATGCCGTGTCTGGGGTCCCAGCCTCATGCGCAGAAGCACACTTCCTCCTCTTGGCCGTTTGTGCGGACCCTGAGGGGCAAATGCTTCTCTGGTCAGTTGGGGCAGTGGCGATGATGGACTGGCCAATGGGAGTTGGAATTGACATGAGGACCGAAGGCCTGGATTGTGTGATTGGCTGCTGGGTGCTGTTGCCAGGACCCAGCAGCACAACTGCCTCAGTGCCAAGGGCTGAGACCAACACAGTTCTGGCTGCTGAACTCACTGCCGGGGTGGTGTCAGCTGCATCTGCCCATGCAGCTCCCAACACCTGGCTGCTTGGGGCAGCAGATGTCAAAACTTCCCCAGGGACATGTGCCTTGGTCACAACTACCTTGGACACACGTGGCTTGGCCTTCCTGCCCTGACAATCTGCCTGGGAGTCCTGTGGCAAGGCCCCCTGTGCTGGCTGACCCCGAGACGGGGTGGTGGTTGCCACAGCTGCACCTGCAGCTTCCACCACCTGGTGGCCCGTGCCAGCCAATGACTTTGCCTGTGGGGTCAGATGTGCGCTGGGGATGACTGCAGCAGCAGCATCTCCCTGTGGCACTGGGGGTGGAGGCATGGCTGTCCCAGCAAGTTGCTGGACATCCTGCCCCAATGGTACACCCTGGCCACATCCCCCTCTGTGTCCATCTTGGCCTGCCTGGACTCCTTGCATTCCCTGGCCACCCTGGCCAGGTGCCCCACCATGAACAGCCTTGGGAGGTCGCCCAGCTTTGCCACCCTTCCTTTTTGGTGGCCTCCTAACCATGGCACAGATGGCATGTTGCCAAGGGGAGGTGCACACAACAATTTTCCTGGGCAATTGGTGTGAAGGGGGCAGGGTACGTGATGTTAGACGCACCACTGTGTGCTTGCAGGGCTGTTTGTCGCCCCTGGTGATAAAAGATGGGTCACGCAATGCTCAGGCACCCCAAAAAATTATAATAAACGTGCATGCAACCCCCGGTAGCCCACGTGCGTGGAATAAACCTCCTGCAGTATGCTGTGGCACCCAGGGACACAAAAAAATGTACGCATGGAAAACGCGGGCTACTCGGACCTCGAAAATGGGTGCGCGACACACAAGGGTGAGCACAGTGGGACAAATAAGTGTGTGCGACTCACCGTCTGCCTTGCGTGGGAAAGAAAAACACACATGTGTGTGCGCGTAGGCAACTCCCCCGCCAAAACATGAAATTTGAACTTTGAGCGCTGTGAAGTAATCGCGTGTGAACCCACAAGAAGAAAAAAACACACGCGACCAGTCTCCGTGAAAAAAAACATGTACAGCGAACTGCTTACCTGCGCGGACCTTTTACCCCTGGCGAACGCAACACCCGCAATCCTCATGTCTCTTATGTGCTTACGCGCTAAGGGCCTTTCCTAGGATTACACGCTCATGTGCTGGTTTTTTTCACATGCTGACACACTCTGCATCAAGCTGGCCATGCAACAACACAAGAAAGACCACGCTCCTGCCCAGAAGGCCATTTACCTGCCCCCAGAGCCCGGAGTAGCCTCCTACGAACCATCTGCTGTTGCCAGTCTGCCTGCTGCCAACGTGCCCTGATATTTGGTGCCTGCACAGAAGCCATTGCCAGTGATCCTGTTCCTGAGACCATCTCTGCTGACCCAGAAGACTCCCGACTGGTTTACCATTGCTCCACTGCCCAGCAACAGGATCCATTTGCCCACCTACAACTGCCTCGGGATTTGCCATGTCAGACCAAACACCATCCCGGGCCAGTGGCAACCCCCCCCGGCAGACAGGCAGAGGGCTGTCAGATTCACTGCAAATGAGGTTGGCATCCTGGTGGAGAAAGTCCTGGGGCATTATGATGCCCTCTTCTCAATATTGAACCTCAGCAAGGAAGGACGGAGGCGGATCTGGTCAGACATCGTGGATGCCATCAACGCGGAGGGGTGGCATCCTGTGACTACCAACGCGTCCTGAAGCGCTGGGAGGACTTCAGGTCTAGGACCCACAGCAAGGCCCGGTGCCTCATAGCAGCTCATGGAGAAGTGGGGCGCCGGGACCAGTTGACCAACATCCGGATGCAGGTCCTGGAGCGCACACACTCAGCGCTTCGCTACCAGGTCCTCCAGTTGCAGACCCGTCTGGAGTTGAGTGGTAAGTGTCCACGTGTACTTGTCCAGCGTACTGCATGTTGAGGTGTGGCAGGAGTGTGCACCTTGGCCTCATGTCTACCATGCCCCATGTATGTATGTCTGTGTGCAGGGCCATGCCAGTGCTGCATGTGAGTTCACTGAAGCCTGTTCCACGTCAATGGTGTCTGTGTTGCAATGCATGATGTGCACCAGTATGTCACTACGTAGACATGTTTGGAAGAGGGCGGAGACGGCGCTGTGGAGTAGAGCAGCTGGGATGCCCTCACCAGGTCGGGACGCATGGCCCGGACACCCTCCCAGGACATGTCATCTTCCGGGAGCAAGGGGACTGGTGCCACGTCCATGGATGAGCCTGCCGAGGGGATTCCCAAGAGGCGGAGGTTGGAAGTGGGCTCCTTGGCAGCGGTATGGGCAGGTGAGCCCCCACAGGGGCTGTCCACAGCAGAACACAGGGCAGAGGCATCTAGGTTGGTGGTGGGTGAGGAGTATGAGGATGCTGCATCAGACCCACACATGGGGCCTGGTGGGGGTGTTTCCACTGGTGCAAGTAGTGCAGTCCAGGGGCAGAGGCAGGAGGCAGCACAGGTTACCGTGGAGGGGCCTGTGCCTAATCCTGTCCCTGATACTGAGATCAGCAGGGATGCCCCGTCCAAGCCCGTCCGCAGGTAGGGTGGAGTTCCACGTCAACTGACACTCCTCTACATGCAGATGTGGTGATCCGCGACATGGTTGAGCTCGTCCTAATCGGTATCGCGTTGCATACATGTGCAATTCATGAAGATGTGCGTGCTTCCTGGGGGGACCACACACGTCATCACGAACAAGTGTGTGCCAACATGAACCAGTTAGGAGGGTTCATTGTCAGGGGTTTCCATGATGTGCTGGGCGCTCTTGGTACCCTCTCTTACTCTTTACACACTATGCACCAGTCGTACTCCATGCCGTCTTCCGCCAGGCTGGTGGAGATCCTATCCCTGCCACAGTCGGGAGTCAGAGGTCCAGCAGAGGTGGTCACCCAAGCAACTGGACCCCTGGCAACAGAGGTTGTGCAGTCACCATCAGGCAGGGCACGTGCACGACGGCCCCAGGTGTTGACATCTTCCCGGAGGCAGCCGTGGTGGCACAGGCAGTTGTCATCAAGGCGGCAGCAGGCGTCATGATTTGGGGCTGACTACATCACGGGGGCAGGCATTGGCCGAAGAACAGGAGGACCCTGGACAAAGTGTGTCTTCCGTGTGGCAGCGGTTGGGCCAGCAGATAGGTGCAGAGCGGCAGCGGGCAGAGAGGGCACAGCTCACCATGGTCAGGGCGTAGAACTCCATGCAGCGAGCCTTGAGGTGGGCAGAGTTCCTTGTGTAGACTCAGAGCACAGTCCCGCCTCTGGGCCATGGACTCGGAGTTCAATGATGCCTGGGCCAAGACTTTTGGGAAGAACAGCGAGCCATAGGACTAAACCGCAACTATTGTATATAGTTTATTAGTCTTAGGTTTCCTTTCTTTTTATTTTTATTTTGAAGTCGATGGACATTGCTCCACCTTTTGTACATAGTTGTATTTGTGTAGGGTTTTTACTAGGTTTCATTTGGTTTTGGGATCATGGACACTAAGAACTTTCATTGTCAATAGTACTAGGACTGCATATTTTTTTCTTTTATGTTTTTCACACCCATGATGGAATGGTTTTTTTTATATTTACTCTTTGGATTCAGATTTTTTGTTTCTGGACATGGACCACTTTCAGTATTTGCTTTTTTTTGGATCTCGCTTTTTATGGATTTTCCATTTCAGTTATGTTCACATTCATTTATATTTCCTTGGCATGGTTGCTTTTCGTTTGGTTGATTTAATTTTTTAATACATTTTCATCAGTTCCCATATTTGTGTTGTCTGCTCTCAATAGTTTGGTGCATGTGTCAGTCGTCATTGCCTCAGTCATGTGTTGCTGCTGTGTGGCCATGTTGCGCATGTCTTTGGGTGCATGCATGTGTGCTTCTGTGAATGACATGCCATGGGGCCTGTACTGGGAAGCGGGGACAATGGATGGGTGTGGAGTTGCACAGTGAAGGGGCAGCGTGGGGTGGCATTTGGGTGGACATTTGCTACATGCATGTGTGTTGTGACAATGTGTTGGTTGAGTGAACATGAGTGGGGCCTGCTGGCAGGCGCCCATCACGGGTCGGGGCCTGCTGGCAGGTGCCCATCACTGGTGGGGGAGACATGAGTCAGGGCCTGCTGGCAGGTGCCCGTCACTGGTGGGGGGACATGAGTCAGAGCCTGCTGGCAGGTGCCCATCACTGGTGGGGGGACATGAGTCGGGGCCTGCTGGCAGGTGCCAGTCATGGGTCAGGGCCTGCTGGCAGGTGTTCATCACTGGTGGGGGGGACATGAGTCGGGGCCTGCTGGCATGTGCCCGTCACTGGTGGGGGACATGAGTCGGGGCCTGTTGGCAGGTGCCCGTCATGGGTCGGGGCCTGCTGGAAGGTGCCCATCACTGGTGGGGGGGACATGAGTCAGGGCCTGCTGGCAGGTGCCCATCACTGGTAGGGGGGGCATGAGTCGAGGCCTGCTGGCAGGTACCCGTCACTGGTGGGGTGGACATGAGTCAGGGCCTTCTGGCAGGTGTCCCTCACCTGTGGGGGGACATGAATCAGGACCTGCTGGCAGGTGCCCATCACTGGTGGGGGGGACATGAGCCGGGGCCTGCTGGCAGGTGCCTGTCAGTGGTGGGGCAGTCATGAGTCAGGGCCTGCTGGCAGGTGCCCATCACTGGTGGGGGGTACATGAGTCGGGGCCTACTGGCAGGTGCCCATCACTGGTGGGGAACATGAGTCAGGGCTCACAGGTCCATGGTGCCATGTGGGCTGCCTGTGGGGCATGGTCAGGGGTGATGGGCTGCCTGCAGGGCATGGTCAGGGGTGATGGGCTGGCTGCGGGGCATGGTCAGAGGTCTAGGGGGTCCCCTGTGGTGTGGGCTGCCTGCAGCCAAATTGTGTGACAAGTGCACTTGCATACCCCGTAATCCATGTACCCTCCTCGTGCCGGTGAAATCGCATGACAAACGCACTTGCGTACCCCGGAATACGCGTACCCCGCTCGTACCAGCCAAATCATGTGAAAACCACACTCGCTTACCCCAGAATGCACGTACGCCGCTCATGCCGGTAAAATCGCGTGACAAGCGCACTTGCGTACCCCGAATACATGTACCTCACTTGCGTGAGCCAAATCGCGTGACAAGCGCACTCGTGTACCCCGGAATACACGTACCCCACTCGCGCCAGCCAAATCGCATGAAAAGAGCACTCGCGTACCCCGGAATACATGTACCCCGCTCCCGCCAGCCAAATCGCTTGAAAAGGGCACTCTCGTATGCTGGAATACACGTACCCCACTTGCGCCAGCCAAATCACGTGAAAAGCTCACTCGCGTACACCGGAATACACGTACACCACTCACGCCAGCCAAATCACGTGATAAGCGCACTTGTGTACCCCCTGATTTGCGCACCCGTGTGGTGAGGAGCTACATGCACCCCCTGCAGGGAGCCCACACCACAGGGGACCAACCTACACCCCTAGCCATGCCCCGCAGGCAGCCCGCACCACAGGGGACCCTCCTACACCCCTTTCCATGCCCCGCAGACAGCCCAACATCCCTGACCATGCCTTACAGGCAGCCTACCCCACAGGGGATACCACATCACCCCTGACAATGCCCCGCAGACAGCCCATCATCCCTGACAATGCCCCACAGGCAGCCCATCAACCCTGACCATGCCCCGCAGGCAGCCTACAACACAGGGGACCCGCCCCTACACCCCTGACCATGCCCCACAGGCAGCCCACACCACAGGGGACACCCCATCACCTCTGACTATGCCCCGCAGGCAGACCATTACGCCTGACCATGCCCTGCAGGCAGCCCACAACACAGGGGACCCCCCTACACCCCTGGCCATGCCCTGCAGGCAGCCCACACCACAGGGGACACCCCATCTCCCCTGACCATGCCCCACAGGCAGCCCATCACCCGTGACCATGCCCCACAGGCAGCACACACCACAGGGGGGACTTTTTCCATGCGATTTGCCTGGTGCAGGCGGGGTACGATTATTGCAGGGGGTGCGCAAGGAGATTTTCACGCGATTTGGCTGCCCGTGCAGGGTACGCGTATTTGCAGGGTTACGGTAGGTCTTTTTCATGTGATTTTGAAGGCACGAGCGGGGTACGTGTATTCAAGGGGGTGCGAGAGTAGATTATCACGCGTTTTGGCTGCCGCGAGCTGTGTGCGCATATTGAAGGGGATGCGCGGGGAGATTTTCATGCGTTTTGGCTGGCACGAGTGGGATATGCATAGTTTTTCACGCAATTGCGGTGTAGGGGGGCTGTAAACTGGTCCAGGGTTAGCGTGGCCCTTTGCACGGTAATGGGGATTTCTATGGCTTTTTCTGGCGCAAGGGGTGTTCTTGGGGGCGTAACCGTTGCTGCTGGATGTTAGCTGCACCACGGCTGCAAATGGCTTGGGAAATCCATGAATATGCTGTGTGCCTAAATGCTGTTTGGTGCACGCGGCTGGCGCATGCTCCCTCTCTGCGCCATCCACGTGCGCTACATCTGCGCCTGATCCCATGAATTACTCCCATTGTTGGACAAGTTGTTTTTAGTGGGAGGACCCATAAGGATAAATTCAGTCTTGGATGGGTTTTGTTTGAGGTAGGCAGTCAACATCCAGGACTGGATGATGGCTAGGTAATCGCGGAGATGAATGATGTCCTGCACACTATTTACTCTAATGTACAGTATCGACTGCGTGTTGATGGATGAATATATTGGGATCTTTGAGGAGAGTGCCCAGAGGCTCCATGTAAAGGTTAAAAAGGATTAGGGGGAAGGTGGCGCCTTGTGGGACGCAGCAGGAGTCCTGGAGTCGGTTAGAAAGCAACAGGTTTAACTGGACAGCCTGGTGTCTGTCTGAGAGGTAGGAGGTAAACCAATTCAGGACAGTGCCAGAGAAACCCATTCTGTTAGCAAGGAGGGTGAAAAGGATGCAGTGGTCGGCAATGTCAAATGCAGCCATGATTTCAAGGAGGATGAGGAGGCATAAGTCATCCTTATTCATGATTTGGAGAACATCATCCACCACCTGGATAGTGGCTGTCTCAATGCTACACTCGTGGCACAACCCTGGCCGATATTCATTTAGGAGGTGGAGTTGTTTGATTGTGGAAAGTAATTGTGTAGCAACTACTTTTTTCAAGATTTTGCCAATAAACAGGATTTTCGTAATGGGCCTGCAGTTGGTCAGGTTGTCTAGATCTAGGGTTGTTTTTTTTATAAAAGAGGTCATATGAGACCAGTTTTGAGGGTGTCCGGGAATGATCCTTCTGTGAGGGAGACATTGATGATGCTGAGGAGCGCATTGAGCGCCGGGCTCCTCAATTGTTTAATGATGGAGGCTGAAATTGTATCATCAGAGTAAGAAAGGTTTGAGGGAGGCAATCATTTTTAGGAGATCCAGGGGAAAGCAAGGAGAGAATAAAGTCCAGAGGGGCAGTGTGCGTGCGTGCCGGGGTGCAGCGGATGCTAATACTGTGAGAGAGTGATTCAATGGTCTCTCTGATTTTGTATATTTTTTTCAAAAAAATATGTTGATTCTGTAACATTATTCCTGATTTGCTGGTGCATCGGGGTCGGGTGAGGGTTTGGTACAATCCTTTCCTGCTTCAAACATGGCTTTGCTGCTGTTAGAGGCTGTCGCAATGGTGGTGGAGTAGTTAGCAGATTTGGCCTCATTAATCAGTATCCTATGGTTTGCGCACAGAGATTTGAGGTTGGTGAGTCTCTCGAGTTATGGTTTTTGTGCCATTATTTTGCTAGGGCTCTGATTGAGCGTTTGTTGGAGGCTAGCTCAGGGGTGTACCATGGAGCGGGTGGATTGGTCTTAGCCTGGCTGGATTTTAGTGGGGCATGAGTATCCACCTGTTTCATAGTAGAGATACTGAATAATTCCAGGTGGCCCAAGGCATACCCTGTGGTGGGGAAGTCTGCAAAGTTTGCTTCTAGCTCATTGGCCAGAAAGGTTTTGAACAAGAGGCGCTGAATGAAGGGGCATTAAGCCTGACCTTTGTGAGCCGTAGTTGAGTGGGTGACTGATAATGCGATGGCGGTTGGGCAGACCAGTCAAGTAGGATAGGTTCTGCACAGGTGATGCAGGGCAATGATATGAAGACTAAGGCCCTCATTCCGGGTATGGTGGTAGTCAAGGCGCTATATGCACCATGACTGCCTCCCACAACGGTACCGACTCCGGTTTAGTTCAATGGGGACTTACCGGTCCATTCCAACCTTGGAGGGACCGGTAAGTCCCCATTTACCAAACCATTCCCCATTCCCATTTCAGCCCCTATAGGGCTCAATGGGAATGGGGAGGGTGCAAATAACGGGCCGGCGTATGCCAAGCCCGTTATTTGCACCCAGGTCCCTTAACGGGTCCTGCCCTAACACCTGGTCAGACCAGGCATTAAGGGACCCGCTAAGGGACCTCGTAATAGGGTGGTAAGGGATTACCGGCATCGGTCTCCTTACCGGTGCCCGGTATCCCTTAATGCCCTACTCGGAATGAGGGCCTAAGTCTAGGGTGTTGCCTTTGTTGTGCTCAGGGGAGAGCTCAATTTACTTAAGGTCCATGGAAGTGGTTAGTGCGAAAAGCATTCTCTGAGTGTGGTTGTCAGCCTGTGACACAAGGACATTAAAATAACAGAAAATTACAGAATGATTTACATATTCTTATCTTTATATATTTAATTCTGAATAGCAAAAGGGACTCTAGTCATAATTCTGGCGCTAGTTGGTCACTATATCAAAACTCTCGCTTCAATTCAAAACATCTCCAAATAAAACGTTTAGTTACAATTTCAAATGATTGAAAGACATTTGCTTTCCCCAATACCACCAGCAAATTCTAGAATCAGAGAAATGTTGCATGTCTCAAACTGACCATGTAAATGTGGTGATGTGAGTTGTTAGTATGTTTACATAAGTTCAAAATATATTTATAATGAATTGAATTCGAATTTTGCAGATTTTGGGTATGGATGCAGCGTTATCGATTCAAAATGCACAGGATGTTGGTGCATGCTTCCAACCTGGGGTAAGGGTTGTACGACTTTATCAAATGGGTAAAATTGTCCCTCCCCTTTAACCTCTTAAATAGTGTCCCACTGTGCAGTTTCAAGAGTGAATGCTATGTGGAATTTACCTTATCATACTTTTCTATGGGAGTTATGGGAGTATAAATGACACAACTAAACTTTGTAATTTCCCAATCCTTATGAAGTAGCTATGGGCTTCATGGAACATATATTATCAAGCATGAATTCATTAGGATCTGCGTGATTTTTCTGTCGCGGAAAAGTCTGCTACTGAAAGGTTTGCATGAGAAATGTGCGAACCACATAAGGTTTGCACATTTCCCATGCGAACACTCATTCAAAACCCCTACATACCCACACCCCCACCGACAACATACCCACAGCACTCCCCCACCCACACCCTCAACACACTCCCATCCACACCCCCAACATAAACAAACCCTACTTACCTTGTTTACATGCTGAGTCCCTGTGGCACCAGTTCCCTTTCACTTCCGTGATCGGGAACCGGCGCCACAGGGTTCTTTTTATTTTTTTCGGGAGCTGCAGGAGTGTCCCCTGCAACCCCCGCTCACTATGCCACACAGTATAGTGAGTGGGGTGTTGCGGGGGACACACTTGCAGCCCCCGTTTTCTTTTTCGGGTGTGTTGCGGGGGTGTCCCCCGCAACACCTTGCTCACTATACCACACAGTATATTTTTTTTTTATATACTTACCTACAATGCTACCACCAAAGGTTCAAACTTTTGGTGTTCGAACCTTTGGTGGTAGCATTTTTCAGACTTTTTGTACGGTCAGACCTTTTTTTCAGTCCGATCATACAATTCCATTCATTAGGATATGGTGTGGATGTCTTCTTATCACATCCTATTGTTACCTTTTTATATTAATATATTTTGGATATGGTTTAAGGAGATTATAATGTACAAAGAACTGAGTGAAGCCTGCACAGAAGTGCACAGAGGTGCTATCTGTATAATTGCACAAAAAGCACAAAATGTATCTTGGGTTGGACTAAAATGACATCTCACCTGATTTTAAAAGCAGTCAGATGCACTTTCAATTTCCAATTACAAAATTAATGCAGTTTAGTTTTCCAAAACACACCCTACTGGGACCCATCATGAAAATAGTTAGAGAACATCTCCATTTCCTATTGCGGAATTCTCAAACGCACTTCAAATTGATTTTTAATAGCATGGAGCCAGCAGAGACCCTCTCAGATTGGAAATGTCCTAGTCACCAAGGCAACACTTGATCTATTTCCATGAAGATAGGACTGCCTCTGGTTTAGTTGGTTTCAACTCCCTCAGTCATCTGTAGACAATATCGATATTCAGCACTCTTTAAATAGGAACAAGTGGTGTTCTTTCCTGCTGCTTTTCCAGATTCAGAATCCTATCCCTTGGGGTCCCCCTTTTTAAAATGCTTCCTCTTCCCATGCGTATGTCGTGATTATATCACATTATTTCATTGGTATAATATTTCCATTTGCCTGACTCATATGCAGACACTTCTAAAGGATGCACACAACAAATCTTCATATTTATATATATAACTTTAACCATGAACAAAAGAGGGGGTGTTTCACTCCACCTTTAAAGGGAACACTGTTTTGATTCCATAATTCATGGTAGCAACCTGTTGGTTAATAGAACATGGCTCTCTATAGCTCCCTAGCCCACAGGCACATCTAGAAAAGTGACATGAATGAATAGCATATCTATTCATACATATATATATATATATATATATATATATATATATATATATATATATATATATATATATATATATATATATATATATATATATTCGGTTTTGCACTGATTATATCAAAGAGATCCTCAAACTAACAGCACACTTATTGTATTTTTCTTTCAATTGTATGGGTATAGAACCATGTGCAAAATTGGCATCTGTATAACATATGTAATGTCAACTAATAGATGCAGTTAAATGTTGAGAATAGATCTTGTGCTTCAGCACAACACTGTGGGAGGTATTGACCCACTTTTGCACTGCTATGCTGCATCACTCTGTTATGGTGGTTCGAGAAACAGCAAAATGGCTGCAAAACCCTTGTGCGTGCCCACACCCCTGAAAATCGTGCTTTTCAATGCACAAAAAGATGGCTGCCCAATCTGCCACGCAGTCAGGGGTGGAACAGAGCTCTCACTACTGAATTGGGTCACTGGGCTCCACAACAATTGAAAGTGGAGTGCAGAAGGAAAAAGCAGTGCTTTGCTAAATGAAACTTCAAATATTGCTTTAAATCACCTTTTTTTTGCTGCTGAAACTTCAGAATGCCAGTACAGAACACCTTCAAATATTCGAAATTCTTGCTGGGTGCTACATTTCACGTAGTTTAAGGAATCACTGTGAACTTACAAGGTCCTGAAAGGCTAAGAGCATAAAGAGATTTCCACAGCAAAAGTGGCCTGTCAGTGGATCTGTAAAAGAAATCTCTGTGCAGCAGAGGGCTACCTGTGATGGCAGCTGTCAGGGGCCTTTAAACTTTAACATGTTATAAATGGAAAGTCAAATGTTTGCAATATAAGATGTCTGTTACTGATAGTAACCCATATTATAGTTGTTTTTGATCCCACAGGTTTAAAATCATGAAGGATAATTCTATTTGTTATTTGATACAACAAGCTTGTTTTGTGCTAAGGAAAAGCCAAAAGAATTTGACAATTAAATTAAACCTGGCTGAAGCTGCAAAACTGGAATAGCAGAAGGAAGCAAGGCCTTCCCGCAGCAGGAACTCATGGGGAGGCGTTAATTGCAGGGTAGGAAAGAATCTGGTCTACAGAGGGAAAAGAAACAATGACAAGCTGCAGCTCAGGAAACTCGAAGTATGAATAGGGTTGTGAATGGCCTCTGCAAGGAACAAACAAGGAGGAGCCTGCCCCTGGACTGCAGGGAGACAAAAAGAGGCGAACCCAAGCAACCATCTATAGCTGAACATTAACAAAGAACACTTTTTAAAAGACTTATAAATTGCTAGTCAAAATGGTGAAAAATATAAAAATGACAGAGTTGTTCATTTAATGTCTGGCTGCACATTTTAAGAGGCGGCAAAACCGTGTGTCATGTTCTGGAAAAGAATGGCAAGAAATGTGATTTTACGCAAAATACATGACCATTAGAATTGTGAAAAAGTACACGCATGTCCTCATGTTAAACACGCATATTTGTGGAAAGTTGCAGAAAAATCAGAAAGTGTGTTCATAGTGAAAAGAGCAAAATTCTGTGGAAAGTGGAGACAAGATCCCACAGCTACAGGGTTTTGAAGACTAGCTGCTCTATAAAATATGCCATCTTTGTGTGTAAATTGTATAAAAGTGACAAATGTAGAAATGTGTGTTTAAGGTAAAATCCGATTTTGAGACCAGTGGCTAAAGGGTGGTCTCTGAGGATTGTAAAGCAAATCATAAAACCTGAAATCACCCAGCCATGAGCCAATCACTCAAATTGCAAGGCGGAGATGAAGTATTGACCCTATCCCAGGACAAAGGGGCAAGCTTAGATAAACCGGCCCACACACACCCTTTATGATGTCATTTCATAGCATAAATAGAGACAGCTCACCAGACGTAGGAACACACACAGATCCACTCACTCTCCTGATGCTGGCGGGGCACCCTGATGCTGAAATCTACATCTTCCTTGTTCCAGACTCCAGAAACTTGGCAAAGCAAAGGCCAATTGCATAGCTGAACCATTCTCAGCTAGGCCTCACATTCTAGAACAGAACCCCAAAAGCCTATGGGAAGCATCATAATACAGCCGGGCTGTGCTGTCAATGCTTGCCTGCTGAATTGAAAGATCCTCAGAACCAAGAAGGGCAGATCCCATCTAGTCATGTGCTGTGCTGTGACCAGAGCGCCTTGCTGACACTGCCCAGTCTGATGTGCCCAGCTGTCAGTCCCTGATAGGTCCAAGATCCTGACGGTCCCATTTAAAAACGTATCCAGTGAGTATAAATAGGAAGAACTGTTTCATATAGCGTATGTACTTTGCATAGTCTTGTCCCTAGCTTATACCCATCCTATCTTTCATTTAGAACCAGTATTGTTAGAACTATCTTTGAACGGACTCTTCTCTCACATGTGTTCCTAAACTCTTACTTCCTATTGATTGATTAAGAAAGTTTGTTTTGTTTTATTAGCATTTATATAGCGCACATCAGTCCACGGACATCGTGGCACTTGTTACAGTACATACTTGGTTACATAGTCATAGGCAATATATATATACAAAGATTACAATGGTTACATTACATTTCTGGTTATAATACAATATACATGGTATGGGTCGTGATACTAATTGAGAAAAGTTGATTTGAGATTGTTGCGGAAGGCAGCGATGGATGTTTCAGCTCTCATAGAGGCAGAGAGAGAGTTCCAGAGTTGTGGTGCAATGTAGGAGAAGCCTAGGCCTCCTGCAGTCGCTGTCTTGATGCGTGAGACGTGTGGCTGGTTGGTGTACTGAGCTCTGGTAGGGCGGGTGGAGGTGGTCCTTGATATAGCTTCAGAAAGGTATGTAGGAGCAGTGTTGTTGATGCATCTGTGTGTGATGGTAAGGATTTTAAGCGTGATTCGGTCTTTGACCTGGAGCCAGCATGCTGAGCGTCTAGCATGCGAGATGTGGTCCCTTCTGGGGATGCTCATTGCGGCTCTGAGGCCGTTGTTTTGTGTAATCTGTAGTCTATGGATGTTTTTGGAGGAGGTGCTAGCTAGGAGAGCGTTACAGTAGTCGACTTTAGCGCCTATGGTTGCTCTAGCAATGGCCACACGGTTGGGGGCGGATAGATAGAGTTTAATGGCATTGATGAGTTTGGTGCTGTATGCTGATGCTGAGGCTATGGCGCTGACTTGTTTGTTCATGGATAGGTTAGCATCAATGTGAACACCTAGGGTCTTGACGGATGATGATATAGGTATGGTAGAGTTATCTATGTTGAAGTTGGCGTATTGGGGGCTTAGCTTCATTATTGTGTTTTTTTGTCCAAGAATGAGGATTTCAGTTTTCTCTCCGTTGAGGCATAGGCCATTGGTTGCCATCCAGGCTTGGATAGTAGCATAGATATTGTTAAGGTGTGAGGCGTCTTGGTGGTAGAGTCCAGTTAGGGGTATGAGAACTTGCGTGTCATCTGCGTAGTTGGTATATGCCACACCGATGGAGTCAAGTAAGTCAAAAAGGGGTTTATTGAAGAGGTTATAGAGGGTGGGGGCTGTACAAGATCCTTGGGGGACACCGCAGTTAATAGTGGTAGGGTCTGCATTTGCTGTGTCAGAGTAGACCTTCATGGCCCTTCCTTCGAGGAAGGAGGTGATCCAGGATGCTGCTTGTTTGGATAAATGGGCTGCGTGAGTGAGGTGGGTGGTAAGTGTTTGGTGATCTACCAGGTCTAAAGCAGCTGATAGATCAAGGAGGAGGAGCAGGGCTGGTTTGCCTTTGTCCATGATACGTGTGATTTGTTTTTTTAGGTCTAATAAGGCAGATTCTGTTCCATGTCCGACCCGGAAGCCAGATTGCCCTTTGCCTAACTAATGGAATTAGTTTCTATGTATGACTGGATTTGATTGTGAGCTGCTTTGTCCAGAATCTTCAGGAGGAAAGGGACTGTCGTTATTTGTCTGTAGTTGTTGGGTTGCGCTGGGTCAAGTGTGGCTTTTTTTAGAAGTAGCCGTATCCAGGCTTCCATGAGATTATTCGGGACCGTTCCTGATTGGAATGATGCATTGATGAAGGCAGTAATCAAAGGGGCTAGGTCATTAGTGCATTCCTTGATGATTTTGGGAGGGCAGATGTCTGCTTTGCAAAGGGATGGTTTGAGATTTTTGATAAGGATAAGGACCTCAGGTTCTGTGACATCTCTGAAGGTGAATTGTGCGTGATTAAAGTTGTTAAACTTATCTTGAGTAGGGCGGTTGGTTTTTAGGTTTGGGAGGACCTTGCAGTGGTTTTGTATTTTATTCTGAAGGAGTTTTATTTTGTTGAGCATTGCGGTCTGGATGCTAGCGCACCAGGCTTTGTCTTTAGTTATCTCGTCTGCGGCCGCCGGGGGAGTGACGAGTTCATTGAAGATTGCGAATAATTCTTTGGATTGGGAGTTGGCCTTCGATATCCTGTCATTGAAGGAGTTAGATTTTGCTGTTAGGATGTCTTTTTTGTATTGGTGGGCTAGCTGTTTAAAAATGCTCTTGTTTAGGTCACTGGGATCTGATTGCCAGTTTTTTAGTGCCTGGCGTTTTTGAGCTCGGAGTGTTTGGAGTTCGTCCGAGAACCAGGAGTTGCAGTGAAATTATTTTTTAGCTTTCTTGCTTTCCAGTGGGGCTATAGAATCTTTGGCATTTGTGAGGGTATCATTAAAGATGGCTGAGAGTATGTGAGGGTCCGGTGAGAAGGGAGATGCTGGGCAGGGGTTTTTTGAGCTTCTTGCTATGGCGGGAGGTGCGTGTGTTAGGGTTTTTGGTCTGGGGCTGGTGGGGATGAGAAATTCAATGCACGTGTGGTCCGTCCATGGCAAGGCAGAGTTGGAGATAATGTTGGAGGAACAATTGTGATCCAGGACCCAGTCAAGGTTCAGCCTTTGGAGTGAGTGGGTGTGAGGACTCTTTGGGAGAAACCTAGGTCTGCGAGTTCTTTAGCAAGAGTTGGCGCGAGTTTATCCTTTGGATCATTGAATCCTAGGTTTAGGTCTCCTAATAGAAGGTCTTTGGACAATTGTTTTATGTTGTTACTGAGCCGGTGTGCGAGGAGTTTTTGGAAGTCTGCTGGTAGTCCAAGCGGTCTGTATAGGATGTGGATATTGATAAGATTGTTGGGGGAGAGTGCTAGCTTGGCTGATAGGATATCTGCATTTCCACTCCATGAGCTGTGGTCTGTTAATCTAATGGACAGTGCATCTCTGTGGATAAGGGCGACTCCCCCTCCTGCCTTATCCAACCTATCTTGCCTATGGATGGTGCAGCCTGTGGGTAGGGCAAGTGCGATGGCTAGGCAGGAGGCATCATTGAGCCAGGTTTCGGTGATGCAGAGTAGGTCGAGATTCAGTGTGGTTATTAAGTCATTTATCTCTAGTGCATGGGCTGTTAGTGAGAGTACGTTCAGTAGTGCACATTTGAGTGGGGGGTAATGTGTGTTTATGATGTTTTTGTTTGTGCTAGTGGAGGGTAGGGTGGGCTTATTGTGGTGTGAGGGAGTGAGAGTCTTAGCGGGAGGTGGTGTGGAGGCATGTTGTGGTGGTGGGGAGACATTGAATTTGTTGACATAGGAGTGATGTAGTGGTGTGGTGCGGGTGCCTAATCTGGTATTTCTGGTCGTGACGGGTGTGGGTGAGCAGTGAAAGTATCTAGGCAGTGAGCGGTGTCTGAGATTACAGAGTCTGGTGTCTAGGCTGGGTGGCTGAGACTGTGTGCAGTTGTAGTCTGATACTAAGGCATGTGCATTAGGTGCCTGGCATTGAGAGAGGGGTGATGGGTGTGTGCGGGGGGCATAGAGGCCATAACAGTGTGGGCTATGATGAGGGCTGTGAGGCAGGCTGGGCAGAGAGTGGTCGGGAGAGTGTAGAGGTGTCTGCCTGTGCTGAGGATGGGTGGAGTACCGATGGGCATTATGAGTGTAGGTAGGGAGTGACTGTATATGAAGATAGTGAGATTGTACAACTAGCGCTGGGCTGTGGCAGGTCACACGTGGTTCATAGGTGGGTCACAAGCAACAAAATGCAGAGCCTAAATGTGATATACGGTGAGGCAAAGGGTATTGGTGGCAGTATGCTAAATGGCAGCAGTGTATCACAGAATCAGTAATTATGGAGAATGTCTATGCAGGAGAGCATAAATGCCTAGATTCTAGGTATCACAACAATGGCTAGATTCAAATGGCAGAGTAACACAACAAAATGCCTAGATTCGAGTGGCAGAGTATCACAACAATCACAGTAATTCCCAAACCAAACAGAAAGCAGAGTACCACACCTGAACTGTTATGATCAGCCCTGAATGACCTTCCTGTGTGGCATTCTACTTTTTGGTAGTCTTTAATATAGAGTAAGCAAACCCATTTGTCAGTTTTAAAAGTGCATTTCTCTTTTCAATTCTCGCGCCTATTTTACAAAAATGACCACCTTCAGTAACATCTCTATAACTCCCTCCGTTTTTGTGATAGAAACAAAATGTCAACTCCTACTTGTAGCTAACATCTGTATCTATCGATAGAACGCATTTCAACTCAGTGCAATTCTCCCGTTATCGTGAATATCACGCATGGAATAGTTTGCCGCAAATTTTCATTTTGAGAAAAGTTTACACGTGTAAAATAGCGCTAAACTGTTTCCGACTTAGATTTCACATGTTTTCTGTTGAATAAAACATTGCTTATGCGTGGGCGCAACTGTTCAAAGCGGCTCCCATAAGAATTTACAACAATTTAGGCATTTTTCCACACATTTAGAGTTCTTGCTCAGCCACTTTAAAAGTAATTCTGACAGTTGAAAAGCCCGCTTCGTTTTTCTATTTCTGTGTAAGGGGGTAAGGGCGAAGTGAGACACTGTTTGACCTGTACATTCCTGAATACCTGCTCTCTCTCCTCCTATCTCTTTACATTGCATATTGGGGGGTTGAGAAGTGTTGCAGGGGGAATTTCTAACCACAGCGCTATCTGATCTGAACCAACACAAAAGTATCATTTTCTGTGCTGCATTTGTTTGCTTATTACCTATTCCGGGTGTACTAAAGATATTATTCAGTGTTCTGTCACCCCATTGGTGATTGTTGTTTACCTATTAAAATATACATTGTGATTTGGATCTTAACTAAGTAAATAAATAATCCCTTTTACAAACTAGCCTGATTTCTGGTCCAGCGTGACCCGAGGTATTCTTAAATAAGGGTTGTGATACGAGTGGTACATCTTTCAAATAATCAAATCCATATATCAAATAAGTTTTTCCATTGCGCTGTACACTAGGCCGGGAGCAGAGTGTATCGCCTGATTGAAATCCTTAACAAATCCTTACGTGAGCACGTCTTGGTGATTGCTTCGGGCAATGAATGACTGAAATGAGATAACAGGTCTCTGTATTTCTGCTGATATCTCAGCAGATAGCTGGCTTTTGTCATGATCCCTGCTTCCAAGGGGTCAGGACTTGCCCCACGACCTTGGAAGCAGGCCCATAACTCTGATCCCAGGAACCAGCCAGTCCCTATTGGGACCTTTTGGACCTTGTCCTGGCGCCAGTGGCGCCAGGCTCTTGAAGGTGACTGGTCCCGGCACAGGAAGCGCCGGGCTCATATTAGATAAGAGTGCTTGGTGGACCCACCTGTAGCAGACCATGCTGCTTACTTACCAGCTAGCTGGTCTCCTGATCCTTCTCTGTCTGGGACTACTTTTTCTGTCTGGGTGGAGCAGGAGCCACTCCCTGGAAGCAGAACACAGGAACTCTTCTAGAAATCAGGAACTCTTTTTCTTACCTGGGTGAGGCCGTGGAAGAAGACGCCTAAGCACTACAGAAGGCTATTTAAACCACACCCGATTGGTTTCACGTGCTTCGCGTTATTCTGCATCTGCAGCAGGACGCTCACCGTGTCAGCTCCAGGAAACCTCCAGCTCCAGATCCTGTGAACACGAAATCACCTGCTGGGATCCAACCTTCAGTCTTCTTCAGTCTTCGGCAGCTCCTGCAAAACAAAGGCACAGGTTAGGCTAAAGCAAAGGCAGCGCATCTACTTACCTAATCCAACGGCAGCATCCAAGGCGCCTTTTTCAGCCTTTCTCTTCCGGCATCCGACATCTGCAAAAAGAAAGAACATCGGTCAGTAATATTTAACTACAAAGTCTGCTTACCTGTGTTACGCCCGTTCCAACTCAGCTCGCGCTGCATTCCGGCACCTGCAAGACAAGATACATCGGTTAGTAACGCTACCTGTGTTACGTTCGCTTCCAATCTGTTCCCGCTGCACCTCGGCACCTGCAAAGACAAAAGAGACATTACGGTGCATTCTACAGCGCTAGTGCAGTCTTTCTACTTACGTGCCATTAGAAGGATAATCTTCACCGCCACAGCATCTGAAAAGGAAAAGACATAGGGCCTCATTACGACCCAGGCGGTAAGTTACCGCCTGGGCCGTGACTTTACCACCATGGCGTAAACTATGTTTACGGCATGGTGGTTGGCGGACTTACCGCCCCATTCCGACCTTGGCGGGGTGGTAAGTCCCCAATCCCCATTTACCCTTCCCCATTCCCATTTTTGCCCCATAGGGCATAATGGGAGTGGGGAAGGCGTTAATTACGCCACCGTAAATTACGGTGGCGTAATTAACTCCATGGTCCCTTAGCGCCATGGATTTTAACACCTGCTAAAAGCAGGTGTTAAATCCGCCATGGCGCTAAGGGACCTCGTACTCAGGCGGTAAGGGTCGGCGCTGTTTACGCCGTCGTTAAACCCTTACCGCCTGAGTCGTAATGAGGCCCATAGACTTTAAAGACTTAAGACTTTTGAAAGAGAAGAGAACAATCTAAAAGGAACTTAAATACTTAAAAGGCACGCTTGTGCAATAACGGCGTCTTCGCTCTCAGCTAACCCTCTGCTATCAAGAGGCAGAGCTCGCATCCAGTGAAGCAAATGGACCCAGCGCCCCTGCACAAGACGCAGGATGGAGAGCCCGGCATTTACCTATCTAAGGTAAGCGCAATTATCAACCCAGTTCCACGGGGAAAGAAAGGGCGAGAGGGGCTAGGAACTTTCCCAACCTTCCAATCACTAATACCTTGGTTTACCCTTGCAGACACCTCACTCTTCAGCTTAAACTTTCAGTGAGAAGGGGGCCCTGTCCGGGAGCAAAACAAACCCTGCGCCTAACACTGAAGACGGTATCCCCACCAGATCAAGGCCTGCGCCTCCGAGGGAACCAGGTGAGCGTTACAGAACGCGAAGCCTTACCACATAATTCCCGCCCAGGCGCAATGGAAACCTCAGACACAGACCAATTGGCCCATTTACTCGGGGAGTTGAGGGCGGAAGTACACGCCGCACGTCAGGAAACAAATGCCCTAAGGAGGGAGTTAGTGGTCTCCAAGGAGCGAACAGACGATTTGGCTAGACAATTGCTGCACGCCCAAGCTGGACAAACTCCTCTACCCAACCCTAGTGGGGGCCACGCTCCTACAGCTTCCTCAAATCCGGTGCAAATCAATCTACCAGGAAATATACCTTTGGCTCTGCCCGAACGCCTTTCAGGTGATCCGAAAAGGTTTGCTGTGTTCATCAATCAATGTTGCTTGCACTTTTTGTGCAGACCCGCCGCTTTTCCAACGGACCAGGCTAAAGTGGCCTTCATGCTCTCTTATCTCAGTGGCAGTGCCGCAGATTGGTCTGTTCCTTTAGTGTCTCAAGATGACCCCATTCTCCATAACTTCCAGGACTTCCAAGTCAGTATGGAGAAACTGTTCGCAAGGCACTATCAGGGACAGGCCTTGGACAATGAACTTCTTTCACTACGACAGGGCAATCAAGATCTTCTCACTTATATTGCATCATTTAACAGACTAGTGGTGGAAACCGGATGGCCGGAGGATAAGAGGATCACACTGTTTTACAGAGGTCTGCGTGGGGAATTAAAAGACGTTCTGGCTCAAGTGGTAAATCCTCCACAAGACTGTTCCGAATATATCGATCTGGTAGTGCAATTGGATCATCGACTACAGGATCGGAAAGCCGATCGATCCAGATTTGAAACCCGACTTTTTCCAGGCCACAAAGTTCCACGAAAGGAACTGATTCTGTGGAACCCATGCAAATAGGGGTTGTTAAAGGACCTTTAACCCAAAAGGAGAGGGAAAGGAGGAGACAACTGCAATTATGCCTCTATTGCGGAAACTCAGGGCACTTTCTTCGAGATTGTCCAGTGAAGCCCAAGAAGAAGATAGTCGGGGCGTCTGATAAAGGTACCGAGAATTCTGAGCCGGGAAACGACCTCGCCCGGCAAGTGTAGAGGTCCGCTTGCCGAGCGTTAAAACCAGTTCTTTGACCTCGCATTTCATCATGCCCATGGTCCTCGTGAGTCCAGAGCAACCTAATTGTATGCATGCCATTAAAGCATACATTGATAGTGGCGCAATCGGGAATTACTTGGACTGTGAACTGGCCGCCAGGATGAATCTATCTCTTTGTCCAAAGACGGTGAAAGACGTCATCACCACCGTGGATGGGACGGAAATAGCTTCTGGACCCGTAACTCACACCACCATGGAAGTAACGTTAGTAAGCCAAGATGGGCATCAAGAGAAGATCGTGTTTGATGTGATCAAGGCCCCGCAGTTTCAAGTCATCTTGGGAGTTCCTTGGTTGGAGAAACACAATCCTCAAATTGATTGGCGAGCAAAGACAATCCGGTTTCCAGAATGCGCTTCTACCTGTTACCCTCAGCCCTCCACCAAACTAGCTGCAACTGTTTCTGAGAGTCCACAACTGCCTCCTGAATACCAGGAATTCCAAGATGTCTTTCGGAAAGACCAAGCTAATTCTTTGCCTCCCCACAGATCATACGACTGTCAGATAGACCTGATTCCCGGATCCACTCCTCCGTGCAGTCGGATTTATGCCTTCACTGAACCTGAAAATCTCCACCTAAGGCAATATTTGGACCAGTACCTGGCTAATGGATTCATCCATCCTTCGAAGTCCCCGGCCTCCTCAGCTCTGTTCTTCGTGCCAAAAAAGGAGGGAGACTTAAGAACGTGTATAGACTACCGTGCCCTGAACCAGATTACAATTAAGAACAGGTATCCATTGCCATTGATCCCAGAACTACTTGACCAAGTCAAAAACGCCTGTATATACACTAAGTTGGACCTCAGAGGAGCCTACCATTTGGTGCGAATAAAGGAGGGCGATGAATGAAAGACGGCCTTTCGTACCAAGTATGGACTGTTCGAGTATCGAGTGATGCCCTTCGGGTTGTGTAACGCACCGGCCGCGTTCCAGTTCTTTATGAATGACGTGCTCCGTGAACTCATTGATGTGTGTGTAGTTGTTTATATTGACGATATTCTGGTTTATTCGTCCTCTGAGGCAGAACACCGAAAACACGTCACCGCGGTACTGGAGAGGCTCCGAAAACACAAACTTTTTGCAAAATTAGAGAAGTGCGTCTTTCATGTCACTGAGGTCGAATTTTGGGGATTTATTTTGTCGCCCGGCGGAGTTCACTTGGACTCGAGGAAAGTAGACGCAATCATCAAGTGGCCCTCACCAACATCTGTAAAAGGGGTTCAAAGTATGTTGGGATTCGCCAACTTCTATCGTAGGTTTATTCCAGACTTCTCTCGGGTAGTCCAACCCATTACAGCTCTCCTCAGAAAAAACAAACGTTTTGAATGGTCTACCGAGGCAGAACAAGCTTTTCAGGAGCTAAAGACTAAATTTACCTCAGCCCCGATTTTAAAACATCCCCGCCCGGAACTACCTTACATCGTCGAGACCGATGCCTCCAGCCTCGCTATGGGAGCAGTGCTTTCACAAAGAGATCCAGAAACCAACCAGTTACACCCCGTGGCGTTTTGGTCTCGCAAATTCTCGGCCCCAGAAATCAACTACACCATTACTGATAAGGAACTTTTGGCTATTAAGTCCGCCTTTAAGGCCTGGCGGCATTATCTCCTAGGAGCCCGACACACTGTCACCGTCATTACTGACCATCGTAACCTACAGTATCTTAAATCAGCCAAAGCCCAATCCTCCAGACAACTTCGCTGGGCATTATTTTTTGCCGAATTTGATTTTATAATCACCTACCGACCAGGCAATAAGAATGGTAAAGCGGATGCCCTCTCTCGAATTGGAGTAGATGAACACATGGTTAACCCTGAGCCCGTACCTATTATTCCTGAACAAAGAATCCTGGGTCTGATCGGCATGCAATCCATTGAAGAAATTGAAGCCCAGGTTAAACAACTTGTAACTCCAGCAGACATACAAAAATGGCATCTTCAGGGGGAAACTTCACAGTAAATAACGACTTATTGTACTTCAAGGAACGACTTTATCTACCCTGTACTAGCTTACAAAATCAAGTCATCTCTTGTTATCATGACTCCTTAATGGAAGGACACCCGGGTATGGCCAAGACCTCGGAAAAGGTCAAGCGTCACTTCTGGTGGCCATCTTGGAAAAAGGACATCAGAAACTTTGTCATGTCCTGTGGAGTGTGCGCCCAAAACAAGAGTCCTAAGGAGAAACCAGCAGGCCTCTTACAACCAATTGACATCCCACCTCGTCCCTGGCATACCCTCTCCATGGACTTTATCACCGACTTACCTCCCTGTTCCGGATACAATACAATCCTGGTAATCGTAGACTTATTCTCAAAAATGGCACATTTCATCCCACTAAAGGGTTTACCGTCAGCAGCAATCCTGGCTCGAGAATCTCTTGAAAACATCGTTCGGTTGCACGGCTTTCCTTCAATTTTAATCTCGGACAGAGGAAGTCAATTCATCTCCCACTTCTGGCGGAGTTGCTGTCGGTTGGCTGAAATTGATGTGAGACTTTCAACCAGTCACCACCCACAAACCGACGGTCAGACCGAAAGGACCAATCAGACTTTGGAAAAGTACCTACGCTGCATGCTGCAACAGACAGAAGGAACTTGGAAGGACATCCTTTGGATAGCCGAGTACGCTTACAATAACTCAGTCCACTCGGGAACCGGAAAGACCCTGTTTTTTCTTTTGTATGGTAACCATCCTCGAACCTCTAACCTGGATCCACCTCAGGATCTTGGAGCACCAGCAGTTGACCACCTACATTCAACCATCACCCAAGCCTTCAAGGAAGCTACTACCCACCTTCAAAGGGCCAAGGAACAATACAAGAAAGGAGCAGATCAACACCGGAAGGAAGCCCCTCAATACCAAATAGGAGATCAAGTCTGGTTATCCACCAAACATTTACCCCTAAAGGGACCACGCACCTTTAACCCAAGATACCTGGGACCCTACTAATCACTGCCATAATAAATCCAGTAGCGGTCAAGTTGGATTTACCCCCTCGTATGAAAATGCACCCAGTCTTTCATGTTTCACTACTAAAACCTGTCCAACCAGAAACCCGATTGACTAAATCTCCTGAACCTATCATAGTTGACGGAGAACTCGAGTTCGAAATCAAAAATATCCTGGATTCCAAGATCTCCAAATCAAAACTACACTACCTGATTGACTGGAAAGGCTATGGCCCCCAAGAAAGATCTTGCGAACCTGCAGAACATGTACACGCACCTCGACTAATCAAGAAATTTCATCGGACATTTCCTAACAAACCAAGACCTCCGGAGAAGTCAACCTTGGGAGGGGCCTTAAGGGGGGTGCTGTCATGATCCCTGCTTCCAAGGGGTCAGGACTTGCCCCACGACCTTGGAAGCAGGCCCATAACTCTGATCCCAGGAACCAGCCAGTCCCTATTGGGACCTTTTGGACCTTTTCCTGGCGCCAGTGGCGCCAGGCTCATGAAGGTGACTGGTCCCGGCACAGGAAGCGCCGGGCTCATATTAGATAAGAGTGCTTGGTGGACCTACCTGTAGCAGACCATGCTGCTATCTTACCAGCTAGCTGGTCTCCTGATCCTTCTCTGCCTGGGACTACTTTTTCTGTCTGGGTGGAGCAGAAGCCACTCCCTGGAAGCAGAACACAGGAACTCTTCTAGAAATCAGGAACTCTTTTTCTTACCTGGGTGAGGCCGTGGAAGAAGACACCTAAGCACTACAGAAGGCTATTTAAACCACACCCGATTGGTTTCACGTGCTTTGCGTTATTCTGCATCTGCAGCAGGACGCTCACCGTGTCAGCTCCAGGAAACCTCCAGCTCCAGATCCTGTGAACACGAACTCACCTGCTGGGATCCAACCTTCAGTCTTCTTCAGTCTTCGGCAGCTCCTGCCAAACAAAGACACCGGTTAGGCTAAAGCAAAGGCAGCGCATCTACTTACCTAATCCAACGGCAGCATCCAAGGCGCCTTTTTCAGCCTTTCTCTTCCGGCATCCGAAATCTGCAAAGAGAAAGAACATCGGTCAGTAATATTTAACTACAAAGTCTGCTTACCTGTGTTACGCCCGTTCCAACTCAGCTCGCGCTGCATTCCGGCACCTGCAAGACAAGATACATCGGTTAGTAACGCTACCTGTGTTACATTCGCTTCCAATCTGTTTGCGCTGCACCTCGGCACCTGCAAAGACAAAAGAGACATTACGGTGCATTCTACAGCGCTAGTGCAGTCTTTCTACTTACGTGCCATTAGAAGGATAATCTTCACCGCCACAGCATCTGAAAAGGAAAAGACATAGACTTTAAAGACTTAAGACTTTTGAAAGAGAAGAGAACAATCTAAAAGGAACTTAAATACTTACAAGGCACGCTTGTGCAATAACGGCGTCTTCGCTCTCAGCTAACCCTCTGCTATCAAGAGGCAGAGCTCGCATCCAGTGAAGCAACTGGACCCAGCGCCCCTGCACAAGACGCAGGATGGAGAGCCCGGCATTTACCTATCTAAGGTAAGCGCAATTATCAACCCAGTTCCACGGGGAAAGAAAGGGCGAGAGGGGCTAGGAACTTTCCCAACCTTCCAATCACTAATACCTTGGTTTACCCTTGCAGACACCTCACTCTTCAGCTTAAACTTTCGGTGAGAAGGGGGCCCTGTCCGGGAGCAAAACAAACCCTGCGCCTAACACTGAAGACGGTATCCCCACCAGTTCAAGGCCTGCGCCTCCGAGGGAACCAGGTGAGCGTTACAGCTTTATGGCAATGCATAGTTCAAACATTAATTGCTAAGATGTTTGAATCTGTGCTTTTACCTGAAGATGCTAATCTCCACACATACGTCAAAACTCGAGTTACTGGTATTTTCACATTTTTATTTTTTTATTGCATTATAGTTTATTAAAACGTTTATCAAACATTTCTTAACAGATATCCAAACTTTGAAACAGAAAGAGAATGTGCTTAAATGTTGTTCACAAGGGTGGGGATAGTTTGGTCTGATGTGAAACTTTGGTCAACTGAACTCATTACTAGTATGGCTGAGATGGACAGCAGTTGTTATTTTAGTCAATACAAAGTACAACATTGCATTTTCCCTTAATTTACATTGTAAGATAGTATTTAAACTCCATCATATTATTATAATGTTCTACAATGATCAGACAGTGGTTGGAGAAATAAATAAAATATAAGCTTGAAGAAAATATTTAATTGAGCGATCTTCCCATTTAGCTTGCCTATAGTAGGGAAACTGCATAAGCATGCCACTCAGAACACTTGTCAACATCCTATCACTTGGCTTTTGTCATTTTAATATGAATGTCCCACTAGCACAGACTGCATGTTCTTACTAGCTTGATTATATTTCCAAAAGACTTGGCCTGCTTCACACTCGATCAGCGCTCGATCAGGCTTGATCTGGCAAGATATATAAGACTTGTGGGCCCATTCAGGACTCTGCATCTCCATTTTTCACTTTACATTGGTTGAAACCCAGTTTTAGGGTGAAGTCTACTGCAGGGGCAATATGCTCCCTGGGATGGTTTAGTTTGTGGTTAAATCTGCACCATGTGTCAGGTACTGTCTCTTAGGTGTGCAGGTGGCTACAAATCCCACAAGTGCACCCTATTTGTAGCAATAGACAAATATTACATAAGTGAAGTAGGGAAAAGCACTATTCCAGTACCACTCCCTTTGAATTCAGGTCGTTTTTTATTTGCCTTTGGTATTTTCCTACACATTGGGCCTCATTACGAGGAAGGTGGTAGAGGGTTAACAGCGCCGGTAGAGCTGCCAGCGCCGTTAACCCTCTACCACCTCATTACGAGGTCTGCTAGCAGGTCCCGCTAAGGACGCCTGGTTTTACCAGGATGCCTGGTTTTACCAGGCGTCCTTAGCGGGACTCAATAGCAGACCAAGATGCTAACAATGGGCCCGTCATTAACAGGCCCGTTTATAGCATCCTCCCCATTCCCATTGAGCCCTATGGGCCCTAAAAGCGGCATGGCTACCTCCATACTCGTAATGAGGCCCATTATAGTCTTGCAGTCGGCGGACAGGATAACACTAAGTAGTAGTAAGGGAACATCCTGTGGCACACTCTTTCTCCTAGCCAGTCTCTCGCCAACTGCCATGCCTAGAACATTCAGCATCTCAGACACACATCCTTCCCGCTCAACACCTCATATATGAAAGGGAGGAAGATAAGATAGATAGGAAGCACATTACAACAGAAGGCATCAGTAAAAAGGCAGAGCACAGAGGTGAGGGCTACAATGCAAAGACAGGACAGAGACAATTGTGCCTCCAAATATTCACAAATAAGCACACCGGAAATTTGAGTTCTTGACCTTGACAAATGACCTAACAAAGTAGCAGTAATGAGGGTAGGAGCAGGAACAAAGTGTGTGTCTTTGGGTTGCGGGGGGTTAAAACTGTGGTAAGTTTATCCATATGGATGTGAGACGCAAAATCGCTGTACAAAAAATGTAAGGCTGTAACTGGGTGATGGGGCAAAACCACCCTGTGTAGAAAGGGGTAACGACCTGTCTGTTGCGCTAAAAGGGAGCTTCACCAAAACAAGTCAGTTTTCATCAGCCTCATTTAAATGTGTGTTTGTAGTATAGTGTGTATAAAACATACTACTACACTTCCTCATAACCCCCATTCATGTGCATGTGACAGTGAATAATTCAATAGAAGCAGGGAATGCATGAACACATACGTCATGTTCTAAAATATTTTTTCATGTGTGCATGAATTCGATCAAAAGCACCATTTCATCTTAGGGGCTAACGATAAACCGAAAATGTATTAAAACGTTCGCTTCTATCTCAATGTTGTAAAGATAGGGTGAAGCTCCTTTTTAAATAACAGTTGTGCTGAATACACCTTGACGTTTTATTTTGTTGCATATATAATAAAGCAGTTTGATTACTTTTTGGGGGAGGAAGTAAGAGTAGAAGAAAAGTCAACTTTAATCCTTGGTGTGAAGAAGTCCCTTGCCGGTGGTGTGGGTAAAGGCTAACACACTGATTCATGAAATATTTGCTGAAAAGGGACTTTACACCTTCACAGTGGTGTTCAGCTTTTCACCCCTTCTCAATAAAATCAAACGGGAAGTTAAAAGACTTTGGCCGATTCTCAACACAGGCGCCTCCACCATCTCTGTCCCACGTTTTGCCCTCAAGAGACGTTGCAACGTCAGAGATAAAGTTGTTAAAACCCTCATACCGAGTACAGCTAGGGATGAGCCCACGCAGGGGACCCTTTGGAATATCCCACCCATCAAGGGTCATGCGCCCTGTGGCAATTGCTCCATGTGCGCCCAGACCTCTAGAACCACACAGATAGAGATCGGTTGGAAAACACCATGGATGCAGAACACATTTACCAATTGCAACACCAAGGGCGTTATCTACATGATAACTTGCCCGTGCACTTTGAGATACATTGGTATGACCAATAGGCCAGTTCGGACCCGCATGACCGAACACAAATCATGCATAAGAACGCACAAACTCACCGCACCCTTGGTGTCCCATTTTTTAGCTAAAGGACACACAGCTGATCAGTTCAAGTGGACTGTCATAGAGAAAGTCACACCGCCCCGCAGAGGCGGTAATAACGACAACATGCTGTTCAAAAAAGAACAGATGTGGATTTACAGACTTAACACCTACTCAGAAGGTTTGAATGAACAAATCCAGTGGCATGAACTAGCAGTGTTGTCCTGAAGATAACACACCAGAAGTGCCCCTTAGTCCATGTTTTTCAGGTTCTTCATTCAGCTATGCGCCTTGACCCCTCTGGACTCTCCACCTTTTCCATGAGGTTGTCCATGTCCCCCTCAATTTGTCCATTTCCTTCCCAATTGGTCCCGACGCCCCCTCGACGCCAATTCTTAATCATGGTTCATTGGGATCATCAATCCACTTTTCATTCAATTTTTTTTATTCAATCGAGTTTATTCAATCAATTTAATTAATCTTCTTTCATCCCTCTTTTTTCTTCCCCCCCTTTTTCAGCTCCGCCGCTTGTCAGATTGTTATCTTTCCCCCCCTAAACCTCCCCCCATTTGCACTCCTTCCCTCCAGACTCTGTCTCCTCTACTAGGGACAAGGCCCTGTGCGGTACCCACACAGTCCGCGCTCCAGTGCCTGACCCCTCCTGAGCTCGAGCGCGCCCTGCCTTTGTCTTCAGAGGCGCTCGGGCTCCTTTCGCTGCCTCCTACACTCGAGGCACACAGGGAGCCAGCCACGTCACGCAGACGCCAGCGTGAGCGCGTTGCTCGCTATTTTTTATAGGCAATGGGCCTTTTTCAATAAACCACCAGTCTCGAGCTGTACAGCGCGATACAGCTCCCAGACACCACGGAGGAGAGCAGCTGCCCCCTTACAGGTACAGACCACACCCAGGCACCATGGCTTTTTCGCAATGTTACCTCTGCCATGTGCCCTGCACAAACTCTTATACCTGATATGGATTTGTTTGTTTTCCACAGGTACATTTTACCTGCCGTGTAGGTGCTTGTTTCTCCCACAGCAGCTCGGTGATCTGAGCAACCCTTATTCACCGTTCATATTCCAGCTAGTACGCTGGTTTAGAGGTATGTTCAGCCTGCCTCCCCACAACTCAGGCACCCCTCTTTCACCTGGTTGGGAGCTGGTTGTCCCCACTTCCCCCATTTTGCTCACGAGTTAGGGGCTCACCATTACCGCTCTGTTGTGCACATATTCCATCCATTTGTGTGCACATTTGCCTCTCACCCCCGGTAGCAGCTCACCTGTCACCTTTAGAGACTCTGTCTGGCACCCCCTTCCCTTCCCTCACCCTTTGGCGATGAGTCCCACTACTGGTGCACAGGCACCCACACATTTCCTGCAAACTTTGACCATTTGAAGGTCTTGCTCCTACATGCTCCATTTAATGCATGTTTAAAGCACCACCCCTAAGTGTTGCACCAATCCCCTGGTGCTACTACCCCCCCTTTTTTTACCCTTTCCTCCTCATTGATTGTTTTCCATTTCTCCCCCCCCCCTCTTTTGTCTCCCCCCAGGAGACACCAGCATCTTCCTTCCCATTCAGCATCTAACTGAACACTTGGCAAACCTGTTTGCATTCCAAATCACGGTCCTGAAGAAGATGGCTTGAATCTCCTACGCCATTGAAACCGGTCGACCCCTTTCGGTCATGAGGGCTCTCATGACCCACATTTGATCTCTTCGACACCTACAAAAGAGACGCAATCCTCTAAAAACCATTCACTGTAGCACACTCATTACCACAGAGTGAGCTACACATTCTTATAAGAGCCTTTTTTAGCCCTGCAGCCCCCTGGCTGTTATTTTACCCCACCCACCAGTGGTCTCTCCACCAGTACTGTTACATACCCCAACCACAGTGACCTATGGGTACCATTAAAGTTGCACACTCTGGATGGAACGTAAGCAGTTGACCTGATTCGCAGGTTGGATCCACGTTCAAGATCAAGCAGCCTCAAGATCTAATTCACAGCCTTGTTGTACGCTGCTCAACCCTCTGGAGTTTACCACTGTTTTAGACGTTTTTGTTGGACGACCCGTGTCTGTTTCCAGACACTGTCACTAGTATAGAAGGCTGAGGGACAGCACTCTCCTCTATATCTTTTTAGTAGGCGATACACCACACGCCACCCAGGGACAGGCACCCCCGCCAGGGTCAGGGTGTTCTTCCTTAGGGTTAGGTACGCCGAGTCGGGTGGTCCTCCCCCTTTTCATGTGTTTTGAGTTTGAGCACTCTAATTGATTCATTTGCTTTGCATACCTTTGATGCACCTTGAATACCTACCTTCCTACAAAACCGTTGTTGTGTTACCATACGTTACCTTGTTAACGGTTAAAAGGATGAACACGGTGTACCGTGCACCTTAGCTTTATAAGCTTTCCTTGTTGTTTTCTAGACTTTACACTGCCAACACAAACCCTGATTCATGGAACGGGCAAAGTTATTTTGTATTGCAAAAATGACCGTGCAATGACTCTGCCCGAATTTTGCATGGCAAAAATACACTCTGCACAGTTCTATGAATCAGGGTTTGTGTCAGCAGTGCAAAGTCACTTTTCAGCAGTGCAAATTCACTTTGAACAGGGCAAATATTCCATGAATAGGGCCCTAAATGTGCTAGGACTTTCCATCTACAACAGTGTAAACTAATGAGTTTAATGGGAGACAGAGCAATTGCACCTTTAATGTAACCCTTGGTTCAATGTTTGGTAGCTTGGCCAAAGAAAAGCAGGATCTCTTCAAGATATAGGGTGGTGATGAATGCAGACTACAACAAGCACAGTGCAATAAAATAATATGAAGTTCAGGTATGTATGGAAATAGCTGACAGAGATTAACGAGTTTACAAAATAAATGTTGCTTCTAAACAGTAGTGTTTTAATTGCTGCAAATTTGGCCTATACAACGCGTTCCATTTTTCTTCAAATTCTTTGTATACACTTTTCTTATTTGGCTGTCCTTGATTGTGAGAACTGCCTCCAAGCTTCAAAACGGAAGACACATCAGTGTGCAGCAGGTGCAGGGAATTTTGCCAGCCTAGGAGAAATGCTGGATTCTCAACCCCTTTTCTTTTTTTTATTTTAATAATTTTTTATTGTTTAAGGTAATAAAGATAATACATATAATAGCAACTTCAGACTTTGAGAGGAGTTTGTGCTAAAATAGAAAGTGAACAGAAGTTGATAATATTAACCATCGAAAAAATCGGTCAAAACAAAAATCATGCATTAAACAGATTGGATCATGATACATATTTTAACTTACATAATAGATGAAAGTAGTATAAGTTTAACATTGAATATAGTAACCAGTCTGCAATTAATAGATTAGGGGAAATAAAAATGGACATATGGGGAGACAAACAAAATAGATAGACAAAGACATACAAGAAAAAGAGGGAAGGAAGGTGAGGGGGGGTGGGTATAATGCATTACTTAATCAAGATTTTTTTACCACTGTAATCAAAATACATAGCAGCCATTTGAATAAGAGAAAAGTTAAGTATGAATACAGGAGTTTAGGAGCCATGAGCAGTTGCATTGAAACAATTAAGATAGCGGAGGAAAAAATACCATTTAGCATTATATTTAGGAATAGTATTGTGATTATTTGCCATGCACAGTTCCTCAACCCCTTTTCGGGACTTGATCACCTAATCCCCCAATGAATTTGCAGTTTTTTGCAGCTTGCTGCACCCTGCCTGCATCCCACTGCCTGTGTCTTCTGTGGCGCGTCACCATGTGCACACTTCAGTTGCACCCCTTCTCACTATAGGTTTTCAAAACAAAACAAAATTAAATCCACCAAACAGTGGTCAATTTAACAAAGGCATTCCATTTAAAACAATTCATAATAAAGAATCTGTGTGTTAAAATGCCATATTGTTTAAACAAGAAATGAATAATTCACACATATTTCTTTGCTTAATCCTGGTTCACAGCCAAGGCCAGTTAATCCGCTTGTGCAATCGTTTGGTCCATAGCAGCAACAGTAATAAGGAGGCATGTTAATGTAATCATTGAACTCATGCATATATTTATTTATGCAACACAGGCACAACATTTTCTTGAAAGAAATAACAGTCGCCTTTTAGTGCATAAATAACACTTTCTGATGCCAAAATACTAAATCATAATAATTCGCATTTATATAGCGCTGCGAATCCTGAGGCATCTGAACACTGCTTACTATTATTACCCACGGTATGTGGTGCTCATTTATCAGCCTCGGAAGAAGGAAAGGCTAAGTTTGGCCCTGCTGGGATTCGCACCTGCGTCGGCACGGATGCGGATGTCAAAGCAAGCGCTCTACTCGCTGTGCTATCTGATAGGGATGGATTGGTGATATTTGCTTAGTTATAATGCTGTATGTTTCTCCGCAAATTAAGCATACATTAAAACAATGTATTAGGATAATGCCCTGGAAAACTTATTGTTACATATCCTCTGTCATAAGGTTTTGGGAGAGGGAGTGAAAAATCCACGGCAAAAATGGTAATGTCATTACATTTTTTGCAATGCCCTGATTAGGAAAGGACTCGAGATAATCAGCAACACAGCAGATGAGCTCAACGATAGGCCAGTAACACATTGGAAGAAAGGTATCGAGGGGGATGTTATCCCTCAACCTGTAGCAAGATTGAATACTTGACTGAGCACCGCAGATAAAGACCCTGTCAACTATTTAATTTGGGCTATTGCGTGTCGATTGTGACACTTCTACGCCAAAACTATTGCACTGGAGTACAGATAGGGAGGAATGATGAATGAGGAGGGAGACAGAGTGTAGGTGTTGTTTGGTTATGTGCCCGCCCGTGGCCATGCTAATCCTTATGGACAGTCTCACCTCTGCCTGCCCAAAACACCTCCTCATGGGAACTTCTTGAGCTCGTTTTAATGAAGCCTTGCCATAGGCCTTTACATTCAAAGTGCCTGCCAGTGTTTGTTCTATAATAAAAGTGTCTTATCAGGCCTGCCATCAGCTACTCAATTTGTAAGCACCCTGCATGTCCTTCACTGAAGTCCTGTTAAAACAAGAATTGGAAAAGCCATTGAAGTCCTGTTTAAAACAAGCATTGGCAAAACCAACATTTTTGGCTTGTACATAGGTTTTAAGCTTTTGGCAGGCACTGCTATCAGATGCCCAGGTACCCGCACCATTTTGAAAATGATACCAACTCTGGGTAGTTAATACCACTAAAGCTGTGCCTGGCAAGTGCCTTTCCAATGCATTGCCAATGCTTGTTTTATATTGGTCATTGCAAACATTGAAGCTGTTACATGAAGCACGATTTCAGAAATCAGTGTGGAATAAAACCTTAAAACAAACGAATATATCATTGTGTGTCATATCATTGAGGCATTGTCCCTTTGGAATATGGAAGAAATGTACGACATGTACACAGTGTGAATACACTGCATTTCACACTCAGTTGAAATAAAGTTCACAACAACAGGTCATTTTGATGAGTACATAAAAGATGGCAGTCTTGGGGGATTTCGTTTTCTAAAAGATACATTACAGACTTCAGCCAGGGGTAAACACAGCTAGGATATCAATGCTTTCCATTTTGATATCTGCCGGGCAAGGGGTGTCATGAATCCTTTGACGCCCCTGTGACTTTCCTACATCATATCATTTCTCTTTGGAGAAATAGGAAAAGGAATTACAGTTCTGAGAAGCCTCAGTGTCTATGTAGGCTGGCACTATGAAACTTTTTGCCAATTTGTATCTTGTAGATACTTGTGATTTTCTCCTGAATTACGATTGTCTGGTAACCTTTGTTATGGGCTGAGTTCATTGGATACATGCAATGGGGGCTTGCATGCATATCAGCTATGATGTAAGTAAAATATCTTGTGGACATTCATAGACATGCACACTAATGTTTAATTTAGATCCGCACTGATGATTGTTCCTGCTTCTGCCTATAATTGGAACTAAACCTGTTTCCCCAATCCGTGCATCTAGATGTCTCTCCAGATATCTCTGGCCTTCATGCCCACTCCTCCTCATGACCCCTTCTGTATTCATATCGATGCCATGTAATGTAAGCAAGGTGGTCTTGTATAGCACCCTTCCATCACTTTTAACAGTGCATGGCTCTGCAAGGTAAAAGGTGGGAGGGACATACCCTTGCTTAAATTGTGGCAATTGCAACAATGTTACTAAAGGCCCTATAGTGGTCCATCCGAGAACAGGTAACACAATTAAATTAAAACAATTTGTCAAACGCTCTACAGAGAATGTAATCTACTGCATAAAATTTCCTTGTGGAATCTACTACATTGGAGAGACTGCAAGTAAAGTAAGAATCAGGATGAATGAACATAAGTCCTGCATCAGGAATAAAAACCAAACATCAGCTGTAGCAAGCCGTTTTGCAGAGAGAGGTCACACTGTTTCACAAGTTAAATTCCAAGTTCTCAAAATTATTCAAGATAGAGGCCAAAAGCAAAATGGAAAAAGAAGAAGGGTTCAACATGAAGCTTTTTGGATCGACTGACTTGACTCCCTCACCTCTTGAGGGATGAATGAAGAATGGGACCTTAATTGCTTCTTATGAACAACGGTTCTTCATGAACAATCTTCCTTTTACCTTTTTGTTTTGTTCCTGGAAATTAGGTTTAGTCGCCCCGTATGAAGTAAAAGTAAAATGTAACTTCTTCCCGTAAATAATTGCTCTTGGTATTCAAAAACACCCAAACCTATTAAAGTAACATAGATCCAGTATAGAGATCCATTTCTTACTGTTTGGGAACGGCCATAACGTGCTGCCCTAAGAAAGAATACATTTACGAGTGTTTGTAAAAAAGAGTAGTGTCCAGCTTAAGTTACGATAATCACAAATTGTGCATCTCCAATCGGCACATATAACTTTTATTATTCTTTCTTTTTATTTCGACTATTTTCACATTGTGCACTGATTGATTTAATATTGCTCACACTAGACGGTCTCTCCATCTCACTTTTTTTATGTAGTGGATTGAACCGGAATCAGCTCTTTCTCTTAATAACCACCTGGTATTTTAGTTCAAAAATATTAGATATGTTCACGCACACGAAGTGTAGAATTACAATTTGTAACCACCATCCATATGAGATATCTCTAGAACCACCTATTCACGTAGCAAATTGAGTAAATACCACCTCCAACTTTAAGAGTAGATACTGAGTAGATCTATTAGCAATTTACTTTGCTTACGAAGCAGCCATTCCAAGATGGTCGCTTCCGTATTGGAAGCACTTAACCGTTACCTAGGAAATGGTTTGTTGACCTTCATCAACCTATTCACACACACGCGTATGCCGTTAGGACGCGAACAGTAGCAGGGATATGAATCATTCCCACGACGGTAAGAACTAACCCACCCTCCGTTAGTGCCTTCATCCAGTTTTGATCTGTTAGCAGAATGAACAACAATCATTCTCTTTACATTTAGATACCTACGCTTCGTATTAGAAGTGTGGGACTGTTACCAAAGGAACGCCAAAGCTAACCCTTAGCAGCATCCTGCACCAACCCGGGCGCCTCAAGAAAGCAAAGAATAGTGAGTCTATAAGCTATTATATCCATGATAAGCGCGATCGTACTTTTGAAGAATAGCATTTAAGCCCAAACAATACAGCAAGATATTAAATAGTTGTACAAACAATTTCTACTCTTTTTCCATTTAGAAACCTTCGCTTCCATGACTTTAGACGATTGAGCACACCGGCAGATCAGAATTATGTGCATTATCAAGAAATATAGAACATTGGTTTACATTCCACGATTTAGACCTAGCGATTAACTGTTTCATTTGCCGGTTATGATTAAAATCAATTGTTCTGCTGGAACAACAATATGAAAGCACACAGACTACAAGGTGAGAATTCATCTTGAAGAAACAGTATATAAATGCACTAGAGTATTCGCTTTTCTATGTTATGTTTATGTATGATTCTTTGTTCTACTCTCTTTTCTTGGTTGTGTGTTTTTTTTGTATGTCTTGTGGCCTGTGAAATTTGGTACCTTGACTGAATTATGTTAATGCACTGAAAATACATATCCATTCATATGTCGCAAACATATGTTGTTACCTTTGACACACACTAATTGTTGTGATCAATGATACTGTGGTAAATGATGTTATGACTTTCGAACTAACCAAGATGATAATATATGCCCTGATAAAGAACTTGATGGACCTTTATGCATCTGCTTACCACTAGAAAATTAAACAGCAGTCTCCTTTGAAGACTATTTGAATCAGTGAATAAAACTGATTTATTTTCAACTAGCTTAATGCGTACTATCAGTCTACATGATTATAATCGATAGAAACCACTAAGTGGGACATAGGGTGTGCAGCCCACACCAAAGGCTGACCAGCCTAGGTTCTCTTTTTGTTCGGGGTTCATTACTGTCACAGTGGGAGAAGTAGATGGGAAACCTGTGGTGTTTTGATGGTTTCAGTTTGGTGGTACCCGGTTCCTGTGTGCCAATTCTCTTTCTACAGGTTTGGCAAGGAAACATGTGAGTAGCTGATTAATAGGGGTGAGCCCAAGATCTGGTTAGCCACAAATGTGTGAGAATGTGATAAGACTAAAGAGGATAGCTTAGTCTTGGTTCCATTAGTGTTCATATGCTAAAAGCTAAACTTGTGGCGGCAGCCTGTGTGGGGATTTTGTGTTCAGCGTAAAGTGGTAGGAGATTTTAGAGGAGAGGCGGTTAGTTAGGGGCAAAGGGGAGTAGGTCTTACAAGACAAAACAACCTGCAACCCTGCACTCCTACCATTGACCTCTTGTAGACAGGTCCCATTCAAGTAGCTTACATTGTGTCAAATCAATAGAGTGTACCCCATGTGCAATGAAGCAAGCATCTATGTGTTGCCAAAGGAAGGAAAAGGGCAGCCTGGAAACTCCACTCAATACTATTGTCTGCCTGCTAAGGATTATGGGAGCCAAGATCTTTGGATTAAGAGAAAGAGCTGCTTGAAATTTGAGGACCGCAGTCCCCCATTTCTCCTCCCTTAATATGTTTGTTGGCAGGCTGTGAAACCCTTAAATCACACCTTAACATGCTCAGGTGCTGTGACCAATGGCCTGCTAAGACTTTTGCATTTCAGGGAAGGGCCTATCAGGGGCAGTGCAAGAAGTTTGTCAAGCATTCGTCAGCCGGTCAGGGCAGAGGCCATAATCCCTGTTTGTTTCTCCCAGAGGTCTACCCTGATTTCTCCCAGAGCCCCCACATTCTTCTCAAACAGGGAACACAGCCACAGGCCAAAATGAAATCCCCCTCACCACCACCAATGCCAACAATTCACTGGATCTTGTGGCTGCACCAGGACTTTGGTTTCAATGATGCTGCAACCCTGCAGGGGGTTGTTCACAATGAAAGGAGGCACAGACACGATAAACGTGGAGTGAGGATGCCTCAAAGCACACCACCTTGACCTAAAAGGGGTGCAACAGCTGCAGGAAGGTGAAGGGCAGCATGGTGGCAGTGAAAGAAAGGGGGTTTGGATAGGGACATAAGATGGACATCCCAATAACACTGCAAATTCGAGTTTGCAGTCTCTCCTTGCTGATTGCTAGGTACGGATCTGTGGCCAAGTTCTTTACAAACCTTTCAGCAAGAGCAAAACGTTCTATAGAATTTAACATACTCTTTCATTACTTACATATTAATTTCATTACAAAACACATACTCTTTAGCTTTCTAATGGGAATCGGGAGAAATACACTATATAGAGATTGCAAAGAGTTTTGAAAGGCCCATAGGATATTCATTAATATCCCATCCTGACGGGGACTATCTAAGCATTTAAAGCTAGACTTTGATCATTAGACTACCGGTGAACATGACAGGAGGATCCAGGTACAGCAAGCTGAGACTCTATTGGCTTGTAGCGCCTGAAGCTGTCCTCATCATTCCCCTGCTTAAGGTACTGTATGAAAAATATGTATGTCATTTTTTACATACTCAGGTAAGAGAGTTAGATATGAATTGTATCTTACCCAAATATCCCACATCTCTGAAAGGGGTGATATTTATGTTTAGGTTCCAAAGTCTGTCATGTTAGTGGGGTGTAACACCACGTCTTCTACCCGTTCTGCTTACACGTTTTTGGTTACTAAAAACAGGTTTCCACACCATGTAGCTCTGACTTTACAAGTCTCGCTTGTGTTTCATTTTCATTTTGAGATGCAGAAGTATAGAAATAGAAGAACCAGACTTCAATAATCCCACAAGAATTATATTAAATGAACAGAATGTAACCAAGGTTTTCAAGACCTTTAATAAATAGCAACTCGAGAATCAAAAGAAATTCATAAACAACAATAATCAATTTAAAAACAATGTTGATTTAATCATACAACAATTGCCAGAATAGAGAGGCTAATCAGCGGAAATAATAATACATTCTATAGGAATGATTACTATAAAGTTTCTTGGAGTTCCAATAGCATAAGAGAAGATTTTCAAGACTCTCTATTCTGGCAATTGTTGAATGATTAAATAAATATTGTTTTTAAATTGATTATTGTTGTTTATGAATTTCTTTTGATTCTCGAGTTGCTATTTATTAAAGGTCTTGAAAACCTTGGTTGCATTCTGTTCATTTAATATAATTCTTGTGGGATTATTGAAGTCTGGTTCTTGGTTCTTCTGTTTCTATACTTCTGCATCTCAATCAATATTATCATTGTACCTGCAGGCCTTCAAAGAAATACTTTGGACATGTTTCTTTGTGACTGCTTGTTGTTGCCATGTTGTCATCTTCTGCATCTTCGTCCAACTTTGAAAACTCCTTACTTATTTAATCTTGTTTACATCCCTCACTCATTGTTTTGTGAGTCTCGTCTCATTGTCTGTGAGTATCTATACCATTCTGAGTGTATTAGCTTGTTACGACTCAAAGGATTGACAAAAGCCATTGAAACTTTAACAGCTCTATGGGAATCACCTCAAAATCATGTGTTGCTTGTACTACATTGTTTTAGGCTGTAGATGAAGTGACACAGCTCATTTGAAATTTGGGATTACAATATGAACCACTGTGTATTTGCAAAAATAAATGCCAATGTGTGGTTTCATGTGAATGAATTTCTGGATAATGGGATACGATATGTCTCTGTAAAAAGGAAACCGAGTAGACAGGATTGGATGAATACTCAGTTCAAGCAAAATAGGTTGTCTTTGATGAAAGACTATGCATTCGAAAGCAAGTTATTGGGGGAGACAACCAAATACCTCGAAAAGTGTCCCTGCCCAGTGATCAGGGCGAACTTTCTAAGAGTTTGTTTCAACCTCTATCGAACCAGAGAGGTTTTAGCTGCTTGAAAGCTGTTGATTGCAATGGAAAAGAGGTGTAGATTATGTAAACTTTCTACTGAAATGGAGTCATTGAAACATCTGCTATCCTCTTTTACAGGTTTAACGGCTCCTTGCACCTAGTTTTTGGGGGACAACATTGCAATGGCCCCTACGCTGTCTAGGGATGAATGGTGCCAGAGATTCGTGCAGGGCAATCATCCATCTCTGGTATTTGCTGTGCTTAAAAGTTTTGAGGGTCTGATGGAAGATAAAGGGTAATGATCATGGTTTGAATGAAGATAGAATTGGCAACCTATGTGAGTAAAATCGGAGGGCCAATGCTTTTCGTTTTTCTGTCTGTGCTTCCATTTTCCTCTGAGTATCCATTGATTGGTGTGTTGAATGTGAGGGGAGCTTGAGGAACTTGCGAGTTACAAGTAGAAAGGAAGCACTGTGTGCTAGATTTGTGCGATCACTTTAGTGCGCTAATGATGGGAAGGTTTTTCTTTGATCTTATCTGCGGATTGTGTTCCCCGCTGCATCTAATGTTAATGTTTTAATTCGGTATTCAGTGTTTTTCTTCTCTTATTTTTTTCTAAAAGGATGTTTTTAACTTTTGGGAAATTGTTTATTAAATGTTTGTAATAAACCAATAAAACAAAAAAACAACAAAAAAGATATGATATGACACATACACTTTTGTAGTAACTCATCCTTCACAAATAACCTATATCTCAAAAATAAGACTCGGACTGGCCTATAGGGCACTGCCCGAACCAAAAACACAAAATGCTGTTGTGATACATTTTTTGTGGTCGAAGTGGGCCACTTTTTTGGCCCATTTGGGCCAGTGTGATAAGTTACTTCATCATGTGACTAGTAGTTTTGACCAGTGTTACTAAATGAATATTCTTTAAAAAGCACAATTTGCATCAGATTTGATCAAAAACTTCCCCTTTGGTACTATTCAGTCTGTCACAAAAGGAATGAATTGCAATGTGTAACTGTGGGCCACTATTTCATTGGTCCCCGAGACAATCTTATGCCCCAGTCCGACCCTGTCCACAATGACACAAAAGATGTTTTCTTTGTACGTGTGCTGACACCAGAATGATGGAGGCGTGCAAATACTCATATATGAAATTAAATCCCTTGAGAGTCATTTTTATTAATGTTGTATCATTTTTCTCCTAAATATTTCCATAAAAACAGAGCAGGGCAAAGGGTTACTGCCTCTGCAGCCAGTGCCATTTTGGCTCCTCTGCTTAAAATGGGTCCAGATTTAAGAATCCTCCTTTTAAGTGGGGTGGAGTGGTAAATCAGCGTCAAAGCAAGCTGTACTGCTTTTACGTTTGATGTACCTCTCTGTACCATTTTCCTGCAGTGACAAGTTGCAGGAGGGGCACCGAGCAGAGATAAGATCTCTGACATGTATTACTCCTCTGCCTCACCAGTGTGCTTCATTTCACGCCTGCATGACATTTCCATGCAGGTGTGAAGTTAATAGATTCCTCTCTAATCCGCCTTGGTTTTGCAATGGTCAAAACGAAGCAGATCCCATAGGAATCTGTTAGTGAAGGCGACCTGCAAAGCATATTTGCAGGCGTTGTTTACTTTTTCACGAAAATGAGGGAAAAATGAAAGAGTAAAAGTGAGTTTCCCACGCTTTTACTGTTTCTTTCTCAACTTCGCTTCGTGACTGTTGAAAATTGCTTGCATGGGACCCAATAGCATGCAAGTGCTAACGTTACTGGTCCCTTGCATGGAGTGTGCATTTTTATTTTTTTATGAGGCTGAACATTTTCTGTGACAACATTGCACCATCTGAAGCCGTTTGGCTAATGCTTTGCTTGCCTTCGATTTAAATGTGTCCTGCAACTCTGCAAGTGCTTCAATGACACTTTAAAAGAGCCTAATTCACAGATGCATTTTATAATGGCAAAAACCCTTTGGAAAGGACCCGATTCATGGGATAAGTGCACATTTCTCCTGCAATTACTGCGCGCCGAGAACGACACTGCGCAAGTCAGCATGTAGAATAAAAAATGCGTGTCCTGCATATTCATGGAATTAACTGCGCAAATGAACCCTATTCGCAAATCACACCCAGAACGCCACCATGCAAAGCTGAAACAGCCAGAACAGCTACCTTGGCGTGCTCCCCCGGGCGCGAATCCACGCACCCTTCAAACAGTGCATCGGGTCCTGTGCAAGCAGGTCTGCCGCTGTGCGACCCTGCACAGCGTCCCCCATAACTGTTACCACCATCCCGACAACATGCGTATGATACTACTCCCTCCTTCCCTGCAGCTCTCTGGCCGGCCTCCCTTGGCCCTCTTCCTGCTCCTACCTGCAAGGCAAAAAACCTCGGGGTCATCTTCGACTCCACACTCTCTTTCTCTCCTCACATATCTGACGTCTCTAAGAAGTCACACTACCAGCAACACCTCCTCAGAGGTATCCTTCCTTTCCTCTCCTTCCCCCAGAAGCTCACTGTCTCCAGAGCCCTGGTTCTCTCGAAGCTGGACTACTGTAACAGCCTCTATCTAAATCTTCCTGCCTCTACTCTCCACCCTTTGCAATTCATCCAGAACAGGACTACGAGACTTGTCCTTGGCCTCAAGCCCAGGGACCGTATCTCTCCAGGACTGAAATCGCTACACTGGCTCCCAGTGGCCGCAAGGATTAAGTTCAAAACCCTCTGCATTGTCCACAAGGCCTTCTGGGGCCTTGGGCCAAAATACCTTCAACTCTCTCTTCCTAAATATCATCCTTCTCGAGCTCTTCGCTCATCCACCTCCAACTACCTGAGGGTCAGCCGCTTCTCCAAGCAACGAGCTGGGGGTAGATCTCTCTCCACAGCAGGGGCCTCCCTCTGGAACAGCCTTCCTGCCTCCCTGAAACTTGAGGAGAACCATCTCCGGTTCCGGAAGCACCTCAAAACCTTCCTCTTTGCCTCCGCTTTCTCTCCCTCTCTCCCCTGCTAAAATCACTGAAGCTGCACTGAATCTGCAACTGGCCACTCATCGATCTCGGTCCTTGGCCCTGCCACTCATCCCTGCACTGCCTACCTGCACTACGGGACTGTCTCTGTATCCTACAGCCCCTTCTCCCGGCTCTTACCTTGCACTTGCCACCAGCTGGCCCTATTATTTATCTTTTATTCTACTAACCATGTACTGCACTCTCCTTGCACTTGCCACCAGCTGGCCCTATTACTTATCTTGTATTCTATTAACCATGTACTGCACTTCCCCTCTCCCCTTGCACTTTTCCCAGTCCCCCTACCCTTGCACTTGCGTGATCTGAATGACACCTGGCCTAGTAGGATCGTTGTCTGTTCTCCCCTTGTTCCCCCCTCTGCCTCGTCGCGCCTTGAAACACTTGTGTATAGGCGCGCTACAAATGCCATATCATATCATATCATAGGTAACCCGGGTAGAACTCGGAAAATCTGAGTGTGCACCCCCGTAAAACCATTCCTCCACCCCGTTAAACTGCATAGGTGTACTGCTAAATTAGATCAGAACCCCAGTTGCGTACATGCACCCCTTAACCCGACATACAAACCCACCTCTGTGCTGTGATTCCTAAGTGCAAGTGTCTTTACACCTGCCTTTGGGTGGCGTAGAGATAGAGGGATTTGCATGGCAATTTCTCTGCCGAGAGGCTGCGCGGGTGATTCCATGAATACATGTCGTTTGGTGCAATTATGGCCCGTCCCTCAAAACGCCCACTTTTTTGCATGTTCTTCCCCATTTTCTGTGTTTCGCCCCCTTCCCGAGCCTGCACGAATTCCACGCAAGTCCTGGAAAAGTCCTTCACATTCGATTCCATATATTGACGGATGGGATTTCGTACGCACTTTGGCGTGCAAGTTCCCTATTTCCTGTGCAAATAATTCCATGAATCTGGCTCTTACTCTTTCTGTTATCTTTCTCTATTGACGCAGTGGATACTCTGATCTCTGTATGACATATAAGATTGGTTATTGTTTTCAGATTGGTATGTTGAGCCGCCAGATTGGGCCAGGAGTGCCTTTGGGATGGGTTATTCAAAAAGGAGACCACAAAGGCATTCTATCTTTAATGGACCTTTATGAACTTTGCCTCTTCATTGATCTTTTCTATTGTCCCTCAATTTTCTAGACTTCTTGTAGTTTTTCTGAAGAAAAACTTCTAAATTGTTTTAATATATTGAGGACATACAGGCTTAGTTGTACCTCCTTCTAGGATGTCAACTGCCCACATGAGAGTTGCAACACATCTTTGCCATGCATGACTTTTGCTGGTAAGTATAACAACACGGGAACAGCTTCATACAGTCCTTTGCTCATTCATTTCTACCTTTGGCATCTAAATATAGTGGGCGTAGGGGGCGGGGGTTGTTGCTAGCATAAGTTGCGGTCTAAAATAATGAGTTTAGATGTAAAAGCAGACAGAAAGGCAGCTACAGAACGTTCACTTGGAACTGCTGTCAGAATCCGAGAGACTGCATGTGATATGCTGCTCAGGTGCTCACATCCCTTTATTGCTCGTTTCACCTTCCATTTGCATCACTCATCACCCTTTTTCTGGGATTCTCCGATATCTAATATAAGCAGCAATCTGCTTGCCAATGCAGTCTCATCGAGCCTCTCACTGTTGACCCTGCACACCACCACACCTCCTGTTCAAGGGGTATCCTTTCTGCTCTCACCCTGAACGCTTTATTTTAGGACATGTTGCCAAGGATCCGCTGCCACATAGCTGCATCAAAAGATTGTGCCCAAGGGCACTCATCTGAGGCACCTGGTGCATCTCCTGGAGTAGGTTTTTGGCACCCTTCCTGGCAGTGCTCTCATTGGCTGTACACCCATTTGCAGAATGATTTCCCATCAAGCTCTGCTTCCAACACTCACCTGAGAAGGAAGGCTCGAGGACTCTGAAAGGCACGGTAATAAGCGGTTTCCTCCAATAGAAAGATGTACCTCTTCAGCGAGATTTGTTCAGTTTTGCTATGTTACTGCCATCATGTCAGGGTCGGACTGGGACAAGAAATAGGTCCGGACAGCCAAAAAAAAGTGGCCCACCCTCTCCTCAAAAAAGTGGCCCAGCCTTCAAGGTCACCTCAAAAAGTGGCCCACCCCTTGCATCAAGAAAAGTGGCCCTCAAACCATCGTCAGTGCAAGCAGACGTCCAAGGCCAAATGATAATATGCTATTGTATAGCACTTACTCTTAAGATCTTTTTTATAGAACAAATATGCATACAATGTCACCCAACCTGTGTTGGTACTGATTTATCGACCTCAGAAGAATGAAAGGCTGAGATGGTTTGGCTGGGATGCGAACCTGCAGATCACACACACATCGCAGTAGCAAGCGCTCAACCCACTGAGCTATCAAATCAGCAATAGTAAACTGAGCAATTGTTATGTAGTGGATACCATTAATAGTGCCCGTCTCCACAATCATGCGGAGTGCAGTGTGGAATGCAGTGTGGAAAACATGCCACAGTCTGTCGCTGTACTTATCATGCAGAGTTGCGATGCCCTGTGGTGCATACCTCAGTTCACTCTCTTTGTGTGGGTGTCACCAGCCCTGGACAATGTACACCCTCACGTCAAACCCAAGACCCCTCCATAGACTTCAATGTGCCTAAATCATCAAAAACAAAAACATCCGATTTCCTCTGCATCGTCCATTAACCAGATTTAGAGGCCAACCATAGTAGTCTTTCCTTGCTCCTAGGTGCCAGTCACAACTCTCCACAGCAACGCCCAATCATGGCAAGCAGTGAGTAGGAGCATGCCATGCGGGGTCGCTATCTCATGTTTTTGCCCCACATGCATGGCAGGAATGTTCCTCTTTCACCCCAATAGCATAGCTTGCTGCTCCTGGGATCTAATGATGCTGTGGTGGACACTGGTGGAGAGGGAGTTGTAAGAGTAGTGAGCAAAGAGGGTGAAGGGGAGGCAGTGGGAGAAAATGGAAGGGCAACAAAGAATGGAGCTTTGGTTATCAGGGTGTGGAGCTAAGAGAGACAAAGTGAGACAGCTGGGGGGGACATAAATGATATATAGCGCCTTAATCCAAAGCGCTTTACAGAGCACGTATTTACATACAATATCACCCAACCGAAATTGGTACTCATTTATCGACCTCGGATTACTGCAAGCTCTTCCAGTCAACACGCCATCAATCGGCACACCATTTCACACACCATTTCCCATTCCTAACTGTGCCCCAACCACATTATTGACACCCCATAAAAGTGCTTCAAGAAAACTTGCCCAACTTGTAGGTCCTCCTCCACTGCCCTTGAAAACCTCTGCAAACCTCTCTTTCCAAATGTTTTCTTTTGCTGATAGCATGAAGTGCTCTCAATGCCTTTGTTTGTGTCTGGAAGCTTGTTTTACTTTCCCCTCGTCCTCCTTCCTCACTTTCCTTTTCTCCTATGTCTGACCCCTCTTTCGCAGTCATCGCACCAACTCTGGTACACTCTCCCTTTAGCATGCACATTGCCCTTTCCTGCTCTCTAAATCCTCCTGTCCCCTTTCCTCCTGGGGCCACTCTACTCTCACCGCCCCCATTCCCATCCCCAAATCCACATCCACCCTTACCCCACCTTCCAGCCTTTCCTGTGTGGACCCACATCTCTCCCTCTGAGAGCCCAGCACTGTCTATTCTCCTTTTCCTAAACTGCCAACCAACCCTCTATTTCCTCACCTGTCAGCATGTCCTCCTCTGAGCTCATGCCCTCACTTTTGCTGCTGATGCCTGGGGTATGTCTTTCCTTTCCCCTTTCACCCTTGGCTGTGCTTCCATTTCTTTTTCCTCTGGAACCACATTCCACCATCACACCTCCATTCCATGTTATTTTGCCATCTGTGGCTGGACTATGCACCCTGCCCATGGTTCCTATTGTGGGCAAGACCAACACTCCTCCCTTTTCCCCCCTTTGGCAAAAACCATCCTCTCCTCCTATCATAACCATGGTTCCTCCCATTCATCCCCACCGATTCAACCCCTTCACCGTCCCAAGCCATTCCCATCCACTGAACCCTCACTGTCATAATGCCCAACCTCTAACCACTGATGCTTGTGCCCCCCTACCACTGCGGCCCTGCACTCCCTCTCCGAGTGCAGCACTGTACCATGCTGCCAACCCTTGTCTGCCAAGTGCTGACCAAGTCCTGATCAGCTTTGGCTCTATTCCAAGATGGCCGTCCACAGTCCCTCTTCCCCTTTAGATAGCTCCAGGGAGACTATGCCCAGTCTCACCCCAACTTTATTCTGCTCCCGGGGGTGTGGGGGGGCCTGAGCACTCATCCCAGCACCCATCTGTGCCAGGCCTCTACCACCGGGCATGGGTGTGCTTTTTGTTGATGGCCATTTCTCCTCCTTCTCTACTGTGGCCGGTCCTGAGGCTGTACCATGCCGGACCCCAATAACTTCCAATAACTCCACCCACTAGCCCCCCTTTTACTCTTACCACCCCTTCTAAGGCTCACCTCCACCCTACCCCCTCACATTACCACTTTACCTCTCCACTGTGACCTGCTCACCATCTTCAACCTCAGCTACCCACAGTTCTTTGCACTGACCCCCAACTCTCCCTGACCTATCATGAGCAGGCCCCTCCCCTGGGACTGACCCTTCTGCCCTATTTCTGGAGAAACTACACCGCCCTCCTGGCGGTTTGCGGCCCGACCCCTCTCCGAACTGACCTCAAAGTGTGTAATATGTTCCACTTTGAAAATTATTTCCAGGTCTACCCATGAGAGTAGCAGTTGTGCACTATTCTGGCCTACACTCTGACAAAGTGTAGCATAGCCATGAAGTGCAAAGCCCATCCACTCCCCACGCACACAGGAGAAAGCAGATGCAGACTTGATGGCGACACTCGTACTTCGCAGAGATTAGAAGTGCGGCCCAGTAGCAGCCATGAAGCCTTCCCTCGTCACACATCAAGAGTAACAGTGTACGTTTCTTTGCCTCAGTCCCCGTCTAATGTAGATTTCAATGGAGGGACTTGTCGAGCTACATACGAGCCGATTTGCGGGAATGCTTCAGCGAGTGTACAGCACGAGGAAGCAGCGCCGGGCCACGCTCCCCCCTTCGTAGTCCCACACTGTCAGAAGCAGTGCATGTGTGAACACGACGCTGGTAGATGTCACCTGCCTGGCTTTCCCTGGGCTTCTTTGATGCGAGCAGAGTGTGGAATATCATTAAAGTACCAGTTGGAGGAAGGATGAAAGGCTGAGTTGGCCTTGCCGGGATTCAAACGTGCGACCTGCAGATCACGCTCAGATCACAGCAGCGAGCGCTCAACCCGCTGAGCTATTTTACCAGCCATAACCGCATTTACGGCCGGTGACTCTTACCTCCTCAACTCAGCCAGGGGCGTCTCTCCATCTCTGCTGCCACTTTGGGTTAGTGACTGTGTGGGTAGGGGGGGGTCGCCCCTGCCCGAGACCGAGTGCCTTCATGCCCTCCTGGGCTGGCCTCTGCTGCACTGCTGGAGACGAGTCGACTGACTATTGCTGTTGTGTGGAGACAGGGGCCTCGTCGACCTCACCAATGGCACTGGTCAGGTCCTCCTTTGTGCGCGGCTTCCTGTAGGCTGCAGCTCCAGTCCTGACCTGGGGCTGGGAGTGAGGGCTGGTGGCAGCATGGAGTCTTGCCGCATTTTCATTGGCCATGGCCAATATTAGTTGCTTTCAACTTTGCAAAGTGGCGTGCAACAAATGTGTTGCTTGCTTCCTGCAAAGTTGAAAGCAACTTTTCGCGCCTCTGGCCAAGCCCAGCCCTGCAGGCGGTCTCCAGGCTCCTCCATCAGACTGCCTGCTGCTGCCCCAGGTCCTTCAAGGGCGAGCAGTTGCAGGAATCTGTTACTTTTTTACAAAACACTGGTAGCAGGCTGGGCTGAGGCCAACCAGACCTACTACCAGTGTTTTGTAAAAAAAGTAACACTTCCTTCACAATCACCTGGCGCCATGGTGTCAGTCTTGCGCCGACTTGCTGCCCGCAGGCCCTGATCATGCAGAGCAGATCAGCACTGCAGGCAGCCCTGAGCCAGCGCGAGACAGGCCCATGCATAGGCGTGAAACCCGGCCCCTCGCCAGCCTCTAAGGATTTCGTATCAGCCACGGGCCTATCGGCCGACGGGCCAATCCAACACTGCATCATATGATATGATAGGTTATTTATAACGCGCTTAATACCCAGAGGTTTCTAAGCGCGAACCCAGGGATCAAACCTGTGTTGCTCCGTGTCATCTTGCTGCCAAGGCGAGCACATTGCCCCTGAGCTATCCGCCCCAAAACATAAAAATCACAATTATCTTTACATTCTGTATTTTTCACTAAGTAGTTACAATTAGATATGTATCACTTATTGGAGCTTTGTGGAGCGCTCACGGCCTCGACACCAGTTTCCCCAGCATACATGTATTTTTTCCACCCCTTAGAAAAGTGTTCGGAATGCAAATAAACAGTTGGCAATAAAAGAAACACAATTCAACATTGCAAAAAAAATTAGCATTGTTGGAACATCCACTTCTCAGTGAACCAAGGTTATGAATTCTGTGCACAACACGGCGTCGAGCCAGAAGCCACTTGCAACTGAACTGTGTGGCACAATCCTAAAGCCTTACAAAATGGAGGATTAAGGGTGACGTTCCAGCCAGACTATGCGCCTCACATTTAAAAAGCACGCAATGAATTAATTCGCTATCCTTGGACTCTTAGAAAGGGTTTCTGGGAGCTTCCAATGGTGCTGCTTTCATTGTTAGAACTGTTCCCCCAGGAAGGTCCTTCACAACTCAACTTTTTCATTCAGTTAGGAAAAGAAAGTATATCTAAAAACATCAGCAAGGGTACTGTGTAAGAGATCCGTTATGATTTATCCTTGGCGAGCCGTAACCTGAGGTATTAATTAACCTGTACTTGCAATGCTAACCCGACTCTCTGGAGGGACCAGACCATTTTTAAAAATTACTCATGCATTTCGAACGTACATGTATCGTTACTTAGCCTAAGGAAAGCCGTGCCCTCTATCTGTACCCTTGAAAGGAATAACCTGAGATTTGCATTCCTAATTTCATTCATTTTTTGAAAGGGCTTATCTCAAGCTGCTGTTCACACTTCTGCCCATTAGAGCAATGTGGAGCATGCCCGTGGATAACTCTTCCTACTGGAGAGGAAATGCACTATATAACTGTTCTGTTTAGGGATATATAAGCATCGGTTCCCATACTGCAACCGATCTCGTAGATTATAGGGCAATTATACTGTTAGTAACTGCCCTACACGCATCGATTCAGCCACACTTACAACATTTACATTTTTACGTTTTTAGGAGGTACGTGGTACTGTAGATTGCAGATCTGTGTGAGTGTGGGTGGATTGTTTGGGAGTTCTAAAAAGCCTGGGATTATTCTGTTCCTTAGCAGATTAACAGTAATGGTTTTGGGGTTACACTGATGGCATGTTTGTGTGTGAGGGGCGGGAGAGGGGCGTACAGGTATTTCCACACGGAAGGAGTAGACCCTTTCGCATTATAAAGCACATTTGATGAGTAACATTGCCCAAAACTGGAAAGGAAATACAGGTTCGGTTTCGTTATCCTCCCTTCAGGAACACTTTAGAAAGTGAGAGCCACTGACATTGGACACAACTAGATAGGATAAAACAAACTCCCTACTGGAGAGGGGAGTTCCTACACAGGACTATGCTATTAACAATATACCTTTTGGAGTTGTGGTTACGTCATGAGGGACGTCATTTGGGGGTCGTGATCATTTGGGAGTTGCCAGGGGTCGCAGCCGTGACCCCTGTGGTCTCCCTTGCTACCTCTGTGGTCTCTCTTGCTACCCCTGTTTTAAAAAAAACAACTGTTATTTAAAAAAAAAAAAGTCAGCTCCTGGGCACTGGAGAAGCAGGCCCCCACAGCCCCTGCTGTGCAGGGGGGCCTGCCACACCAGGTCTGGGGCAGCCAGCCCTGTCCTCACCCATCAGGGTAAAGGCTGGGCCATGGCTTGCAGAGTGAGACGGACGCACTCAGTAGGGGTTGGAGCTAACAGTGACATGTGGCACGTGTTACATGCCACGTTCAGCTCCAATCCCTTCTCCTCCAGCTTCCTCACAGCTCATATACAGGAACCAGGAAGCTCTCCCAGCTTCCTAGTTCCTGTTTGTGATCAGCACAGTGGGGCCGAGGGTGGCCTGGAGTGACAGAACAGGTAAGAAGGCTTTTATTTAAAAAAAGATTTGATGTGTATTTTGCATGTTTGAAGGGCGTGTTGGGTGTATGCATGTGCTATGGGTCAGTGAGTGGTGGGTGAATGAGAAGAAATGTGATAGTGTGGGTTTTTGAATGTTCTGGGTGTGTGGGTGTGTGCCTATGTAGATAATGCAGTGTGAGTGGATGTTAGAGAAGGTGTATGAGTGAGTGACTGGTGGGTGAATGAGTATGAATGTGATAGTGTGTTTCAATGTTCTGGATGGGTACGTGTCTGTGTGGAGAATACAGTGTGAGTACACATGAGACAAGGTGTATGGATCAGTGAGTGGGGGTGAATGAGTAGGAATATGATAGTGTGTTTGAATGTTCTGGGTGGGTATGTGCGCTCCTGTGTGGAGAATGCATGCAAGTGGACATGAGAGGTTTATGGGCGAGTTAATGGTGGGTTAGTGAGTAGGAATGTGAGTGTGTGTGTACCTTTTCTGGGTGTGTAGGTGCCAGTGTGAGTGTATGTGAGGGAAGGTATATGGGTGAGTGACTGGTATGAATGTGATTGTGAATGTGATTGTGTGTCTGAATGTTCTGAGTAGGTGGGTGAATGCCTGTGTGGTGAATTCAGTGTGAATGAATGTGAGAGGAGATGTATGGGTGGGTGAAAGGGGATGGGTGTGTGTTTTTGTGTGGTGTGTGTGTGTGGTGTGTGTGTGTGTGCACGTGTGTATGTGTATGTGTATGGATGGCCCTGAGAGACTGGGGATCACTAGAGCATTTTTGACACATCCTTTATTGACTTTGCATGTTTTACTGGTATTTTCGGGCTAGGCCAGTTTCATTTGTGTCATTACCTGGCTAGACTGACATTTTGGTACAGCCAGTCTAGCCATTGCTTACTGTGGCCTAACATGTATTACTAGGTATCTTTAATAAAGCAAGCACGATGAGTAGTATTACCTCACTAGTCTGACGTTTTGGTTTAGCACCTTGTATATTTCTTACTATAGCATGTCATTTTATTAACTGAGCATCTATGCGGAAGCAAGAATGATAAATGTTCTTATGGGTCCAAACGGGCTTACATTGGAACCAGTTTGGAAATGTTTTCTTATTGTGATATGTTACTTTTAATGGCCAAACCAAGTGGAGTATTTTCTTACATGGGAGTACTGGCATATATTGGCAGAGCCAGATTTGTGCCTAGTTCCAGTAATGATACTATAAAAAACATCTCAAAGTGAACATCAGTATTTTCTTATGGGAATACTAGCATGTGTTGGTGGAGCCAGCATGGAAATGTATGGGCACAGCCAGCATGAAAATGGTTTTTATAGTGGCATATATTGCAGGGACCGGCTTGACAATGCCTTGGGAAATGTGCTTGTGCACTTTTTTGACTTGCATCTATTGTACATTTTTTCATGAGTTACCCTACACCCTACAAAACCGATTGCAAACTGTCTGGCTTTTTACCCACATTTTCACAGAAAATGTGCTGTCTAATGCCTCATTTTAGCCCATTAGTCTAAACATTTTCTCAGGAGACCTGGAACAATCCTCCCAAACCCGTTTTCATTAGTTCAGACCCCCTTGCTATGCTCGGTCGCCATTTCATACTTGAAGAAAATATTCACACCGTCCACTATAACAACTCACCAGTCACCACTGGTGGCTGGTATATTTGGAGAACAGGCACTGCCCCCTTCTTTCTACCTCGGTGAAACATTTAAACTTTGATTAAAAAACATAATTACTTCTTTCACTTGGAGTAGTGCATGCCCCTGCATCGGCATAATCTTCATGGACAGTTTTCACACGTGGTGATCCGGGCCGGCCCGGGGTTTGGCGTGCCCTGTGCTTTGATAAGGAGCTTGGTGGGGGAAGGGCCCTCAGCATGGCTCGCAGGGGATCCCCCACATTGTGTGCTATACCACTGATTGGGCTCTGCTCACCTTGAACTCATTCATGTGAATGGATGAGAGGGGCCGCACACTCGACCAGGACCCTGCTCTTGTGCAACACAGTGTAATAAAATAGGCACTGGACAAAGAGTCTCAGAAGTGAGAGAGCCATTGAGTGACCCAACCCGCCCCCACTCAAACTCCTTTTTATTTCTTTTCATTGTTACTTGTTTTAATTGAAAATCAGTTTTTACAAGAATCAAAGAATTTTTCATTTCTGTAAATCCATCAATTTTTAAAAGAAAATTGAGATCCTACGGAAGGGGCGGGGGTTAGAATGAAACAGGAGGGAGGGAAGGAAGGAAGGAAGGTAGGAAGGAAGGAAGGAAAGGTGCTTCAAGGGTACAATACTCAAGTTGCTGAAACAAATACTCTGTTGGTCTAGAACCCAACAAGTCCCATTTCTCTTTCCAGTTGTAAGTTCCACTCAGTCGCTTCAAAGGACTCCTTCACCCCGGCCCCTTGTGCAGACTTTTGTCTTGGCAATCACTCCACTCCAGTGGTCTCTAGCTTCAAGTTTTCAAAGAATTTGGTGACAGCGATCACCCATGTGGTTCTCTCCCCAGTCAGTAGACTTGACCACCATTTGTTTTCATCATAAAAGTGGAGGCCAAAAGGGATGTGTCCAAAATAAGTTTTTCGCTGCTGTTCTAATGCTTGGCAGTTTAATAGTAGGTGTCTTAGGTTTTCGGTTGATTCCTTATTTTGGCAGAAGCGACAGAATTGTTCATTTTGTTTACTCCTTATGGCTTTCACCTCTTTGGTCTTTAGTAGGTTTAGTCTTATTCTCATGAAGTTTTCTCTTAAGGTTTTGTTAGGAAATTTTAGAAGGTAGTTTGGTGGCTGATTGATCATATTTAATATTAGAGGAATGTCTTTTGTCTATTTATTTCTGTTAGCCCGATCTTGTGTTAATATCCAATCCTGGATCAGTTGGATTTTCCAAGAGATCTTCCTCTATGCAGCCAATTTGATCAAGTTTCTCTTGTATGTCAGTGACCCATCTTGCCATGATCTTAGTGTTGTTTTCCTTAAGTTCTTTTTTGATTAAGCCAAATATGTGAGGACTTGCAGGGTCAATTATCTTCCTGTATGACATGATTCTGTTACGAACTACTATCAGTGAAATTGATTGGGTGCTCAACTCCCTCCGAAGCGATGCTATAGGTGTTGATTTCGGGAGTGACAGGACCCTTCTCCAGAACTTTCCTTCTAGCTTGTCCCACAGAGATTCTGGAAGGTTTGGCATAGCTTCTGCACCATAGATCAGACTTGGTATGATTTTGGCCTTATAAAAATTCAGGACTGGTAAGAGGGAAAATCTTCCATATTTATTGTTTACGGCTTTAGTCTGAATGATCAGGGATTTCAGTTTTTCCTATAATGCTTCTTGCATTGGCAAATCTCTTCCACTTAAACTAAGGGTCACACCTAAGTATTTGAAGCTGGTGACGCTGTCTAATTTTTTCCCTTCAATGAACCACTTTGAATTTTCATTTTTCTTTTTTGAAAGCTCAAAAGACATTATCTTAGTTTTGGCGTTTTTAATTTCCAAGTCTTTTTCTTTGAGGATGCCGGCCAAGTTGTTCAATTTTCTTTGGAGGCCTACTTGTGTTTGATCAATGATGATAATGTCATCTGCATAAATTAATCACAGTAGTGGTTCACCACCGAAGGTTGGAGTAAATGCAGGAACTTTAAGTTCGCTGATCTTGTAATCTGCGATGTAAGCATTGTATAACACCGGTGCTAAGGGGCAACCTTGTTTCACCCTTCGGGCCGTTTCAATCGGTTTTGTTAGTTGACCTGCTCTGCTGAGGCGCACTTGAATAGTAGTTCCAGAGTATAACGCTTTGATTTGCGCCAATAGCTGTGATGGGCATTTCCAAGAGGCAAGTTTGTTCGACAATTTGGACCGATTGACCTGGTCATATGCCTGTACGAGGTCAATGAACCCCATAAATACTCTTTGCTTGCCTTCCAGCACTTTGTTCTTAAGTATACTTAGCAAGAGGATGTTTGCTGTTGTTCCTGTAGCCTTGACGAATCCAGTTTGTAGAGGATCATTGATTTTGTTGTTGCTGGTCCAGATTTGAAATTGATCCAATACAAAAGAAGCAAAGATCTTTCCTACTGTGTCAAGTAATGCAATAGGGCGGTAATGTTTAGGGTTGTCCCGTGCTCCCTTCTTGAATATTGGTACGATGTTTGCACATTTCCATGACACAGGGATTGATCTAGTTCTCGGACATTTTGCAAATACTTTGCTGACGAATAACGACCATGCATCGGCCTGTTTTTTCAGATCAAAGTTGGTCACCCCATCTGGACCGCGGGCTCTTGATTGGTTTAATTTTTTTATTTTGACCAATATTTGCTCTGGATTATGCAAAATGGTCCATGGCTCAGGATCCTCTTCCGACGTTAGTTGGGTGCAGATGTTTCTAGCTTGGTACAGTTGTTCAAAATGGTTTATCCACTTCGCTTCCCCCATGCTGTTCTGTAGTGCCTCATTTGCTGATCTTGTAGTGGTTTTTACTAAGGTCCAGAACGTGCTTGTTTTTCTCCCAGAGAGAGTTTTCAACATCTCCTCAGAGTCAATCTGATACATTTTACTTCTATGATTTCTCATCCAAGCTTTGTATTCTTTTTCTGCTTTGCGGGCATCCGCTATTATATTGGGTGAGGCTGTTTTTTTCGCTCGCCTCTTTAGTTTGCGTATGCGTCTGCGCTTTGCAACTAATTCTTGGTCATAAGTGTGATTTTCAGATTTTACATGCTTCTTTGGTTTTCCGTTTGGTTTCTTGAATGCCAAGAGAAGTGGACGGTAGTCTATTGTTTATCAATCATGCCAGTATCAGAATATCATTTTGTTAGCTGTGCAATCCCTGCTTCAGTTATTCTGAGGCGGACTGCACTGCAATCCATTTTTAAGTCAAGGTGAATTGTCTGAGTTGGTGGTTTTCGAGAAATCCATTGCATCTGGAGCATGTTGTGATCGCTATGAGTTGTTCTTACTACGTTGAAGGATTTGATTTCCGTAAGCAGGTTTCGTGAGACGTAGATATGATCTATGGTTCCTGATTGATTTTCTCTCTCCCACGTAGGTATCTTTTCAGTTGTTGCTTCGAATATTACATGGAGATTATACAGGTCATTGATCTTCATAAGTGTCTCCCATAGGTGAGCTCTTCTTACCATATCCGTGTGTTGCGGGTGGGTAGTTTTTTGGTTATCAATCCCTTCACAGGTTGTATTCAAGTCACCTCCGATGTGGTCAATCTCATATTTCTCAGATGCAGTTTTGATGATATTTTCCAAAGTGTTCAGGAAATCCTCGTCCGAAATTGCATTTGGGTTCCACTAAGTGTTTATAAACATCAGCTTCCTTTGTGTCACTTCCAATTTTGCGGTATGTGATTTGCATAAAACAAGGGAAGCTTGTAAGAATTTTGTTGATGTCAATGATACCATCAAATGGAGCCCACTGCTGGAACGAAAAGCTGTTAATAGGCCAGACATCAGGCGACCTTTATTGCCTCTATACGCAGGGGAAAAGTGGATTTCAAAGCCGTCCAATGAAGTTTTGTTTAGTAACCAGATTTCTTGTAACATTATTACATCGTGTAATCCCAGATTTATATTGCTTTCCCTGGTCAGGTGAGCGAAACCTCTAGTGTTCCACGAAATGATGGATAAGTTATCTGTTGGATCTTTGTTGGGTGTTTCACTTGATTGATGTGCTCTGACGCATTTTGCTGATTGCTAAACATTTTTGCTTGCTAAGGTAGGCGCGATCCAGGCCCACTTGTCCACGCTCTTTTCTTCATTCGATTTGTGTTCAGATACATTTTTATTTTCGTTCAATGCCAATTTTTGGTGAAAGGTGATTTTCATCGTTGGTATTGGGCTCTTCGGGAATCGATCAGGGTCTCTGGATTCGGTTTGTGAGTCACGATCACTAGAAATAGAGTGATCGAGACCTGGAGATTTTTCCATTAACGAACATTAATGTTAGTCTGGTCGAGGTTTCGACGATTGGTCGGCTTCAGTTTCTGAAATGTACCTGGCAGTCGAGGGGTAGCTGGATCTGTCAAAGCGCGAACTTCAGATCCAAGTTCATAAAATGATCCATGTGATCTGTGCGTTAATCTACCAGGGTTACTGTGGGCAGAGCGACGTTCATATGTCGTCTGCTTAAGAACTTCAAGTATGTATCACCAGTGGTATAAGTCCTCCGTTGCATTTCTCATCCAATCTTTTACCGTAGGAGATTCAATGAAAAGGCAAGCCGAATCATCGCGCCCATTCAGTCCTCGCTCCATTATTTTTAAATCACTCGATCTTAGTCATTTTAGGCTTGGTATTCTTGACAATAATTGCATGAGGGTCCTTCGGTTCAGTATCAGATTATCCCTTTTATGAGCAATTCTTCCTATGATGAAAGATTTTTCTAATCCCGTCTTATTCTCCTGATGAGCTATTCGATTTGACTTTCGATCCAGAGCTTTTGTGCTATTTTGTGCTATTTACTGTTGAAAACGATTTTATTTGTCGCGGCAATCTTCTTTCTCTGCGATTAACCTGCACCACAATTCTGTAGTTTAATTTTTTTGGAGAGGCGGTTATATCGGTTGTATCATCTTTCCAATATACCTTTTTGTTTCCATTTTTGTACCTTTCATTAGGTCTGTGGTTAGTGGCTTGTGGTGTTAGAATGGTAGGATCAATGTTCTTATGCCTTTCATTCAGTTTTTTGTTCAATTGGATTTTTCTTTTCCCTTCAAGTGTGAGGAACTTAGGTGCCAGAGAGTCTTTCGTTATTTTCTTTTTATCTTGTGATGGTAAATCTTTGTCTTCATTTGCACATAGCGCTGCTTTCCTTTTCCTTCCTTCTGACGATGGATAGCTATGATCAGGGTCGTCTTCAAGATGTACACTCAAGTTTAGTAGCTCTATTGTATCGTCTGAGGTTTTGCTGTTAGATGGAGGCTGAGTGCTTCTTGGCTTTGATCCAATGTCCAGGAGCCGACTTTTTTAATAGTGGATTTACTGTGACTGTCGTCTTCTCTGATCTTAGTGCTTTTCGGGTTTCACCACCCTCAGTCAGGTCAATAGGACCATTTTCTGAGTCTGGGATTTGGATGAAGGAATACATTGGGCACTCATTCGTTTGCATTCCCAGGGCACCGAATCGTTGCCCCCCTGCATGGTTGTCCTTTTCTTGACTAATTTTTAGGGGAAGACATTGGAAATCTGTAGGTAAGATTTCAGTTGCCTGGTTCTTTGTTGATGGAACTTCTGTGTTCTTTGCCAATATATAGCCTTCCAACAAGCAGATTTTTGAGTTTGTTGCTGCCGCAATGTTTATGTTATTCTTCAAGGTTTCTGCTATTCCCTCATACAGTTTGTAGAAGGGTTCCATAGCGATTATTATTGCGGACATGATCGTCAATAGATCAGGCTTTTTCCCCGGTGAACCTGTGGATTTAAGTGTATGAAAGTCGGATTGTCTTCTTCTCAGCGGAGAAGAGAGCGAAGTATGGTCTTTTCTGGGAGTTAATTCATAGAAATTGGGTTTTGCGTTCTCCCTCTTGTCACGTGGATGGAAACTGTTTCCACTTCGAAGTTCACCTGCTGAAATGTGGAGAATGTCCAGTAAACCCCCTTTGGTTCCTAACGGCAATGTAGATTCGGAATGTGGTTTCTCCATAAGATCAGGAGAGCTGTTGTGTAAAATATCGGTGGGCCTTTGAAGACCGATGTTGTTGGTAGATTTTAGACTTGGCAGGAGAGTTGATTCTTCCAAACTCCTATCATCTTTTGGGGAGGATTTTAAAGCTGTCACTGATAGTTCTGGTTGCTTGCTTGATTGAGATGTTCCCATTATAGCAGAGGGCCTTGGACTGCCATAATGCCATCTTAGAGCTTAAGGTGGTATGATTTTCGATGTTACTATCAAGGAGTTCGAAATTTCTTTTATAGACTCCTCGACTACAGTTGATGGCTCCCCCAAGGCAACTGAGTCAGCCAAACCCTCCAGGATTTCAGCGTCTAAAATTTCCCCTGCAGGTTGATCTCTTTTTTTGAAATAATTTAAGACTGATTTGCAAGATATTTTTTCACCTTTTCGGGACGGGTATAAACCATCCCTTTTAAGGACTCTCCTTTTTCTAAATGTGGTTAATTTCCCCATCTTGTTTGCATATTGTTTTTTAAGTGGGGGGCTTGAGTCGCTTGGATCTTTGATGGAAAGTTTTTCAGTTGCTTCGAGGACTCAGAATCCGAGTCAGACGAATCTGAAGTTGTAGTTTCATAGGAGACCAAAGGGAGTTTGTCTATTATTTTGATTAGAATCCAGTGGACTGTTGTATGTGGATCTTGAAAGATCGTAGAGTCCTCTAGTTCTTCATGTGAATTGTTAATGCAATCTTCGAGGGGGGGAGGGGCTGAAGTCAGCCCTGATGTGTTGTTGCTGAACGTAGGTTCAAATGAGACAGTCGTCCGTGGGGGCCCATAGACATCTGCCTGTAATGTCAGTTGGTTTGTGGATGTCAAGCTCGTTTCTTGTTCTTCAAGGGAGAGCAGCGGGACCTGGGTCGGCAACAGATTTGTTCTGAGTGCTGGAAGGGTGTGATTTTCACTATCGGTCGCATGTGAGTATTGTGTGATCGTATCAGTGAGAGTCACATTCGGAACCACATGAGACAGAGTGCATCCAGCAAAAGCGTGTTCACAGGGTTATGCGTTTCTGATTTGTTCGTCTACAAATTTTATTTCGGATGATTGGTTTGGAGATGTATGGACCAAACCTATCTCTCCCTTGGACAGAGTCAGTGGCAATTTATCGCCAGCAATACCCCCTCTTTTGTGTAGAGGATCTTGAATTGGGGGGGTAGATTGTATGTTGACATGGTCGTACATGAGACCGATCGTGCTCTATTAGCTGAAGCGGTGGGCAATTGAAGGTGAGACGCTGGGAGACTGCTTTTCACTGAGGCTGTTGGCAGGTAAAGTCTGGACGTGAACCGGGGCAACGTAGAGCAGAGCTCCTCAACAGGGGGCCAGATACGCGTTCCTGCCCATTCTTTGGATCAGATCTTTATGCCATGGACAGCCACTGAATGCAATCCTCTGCTCCTCACAGCTCCACAGTCTCTCAACAGTCCTAGTTCTCTGCCCTTTTCTCCGCACCGGGCTTCTCGCCGCAAGGGGGCACTACGGCTCCTTATCAAGTGCACTTCCTGGTCACGTGACGTGTCACATGATGCGCTACGAGCCGAACAATGAAATGCAGCAGATTAAAGGGACAGAGCGCTAGCAGGTAAGTCCAATGCTGAGTAGTGTACTGCAGAATGAGCACGAGGCCACAGTGGCACAGAGCACAGAAGGCAGGATAGAGACACAGCTCCACAGTCTCTCAACAGTCCTAGTGGTCCGCCCTTTTCTCCGCACCGGGCTTCTCGCCCTAAGGGGGCACTACGGCTCCTTATCAAGCGCACTTCCTGGTCACGTGACGTGTCACATGACACGCTACGAGCCGAACAATGAAATGCAGCAGATTAAAGGGACAGAGCCCTAGCAGGTAAGTCCAACGCTGAGTAGTGTACTGCAGAATGAGCACGGGGACACAGGGACACATAGCACAGATGGCAGGATAGAGACACAGCTCCACAGTCTCTCAACAGTCCTAGTGCTCCGCCCTTTTCTACGCACCGGTCTTCTCGTTCTTTTTGGAAAGGTCTTTGTGGGAGCTTCATTGATGGGCCAGCCCTGAGGGGTCATTGAATAACGCACTTCGCACATAGAGCTCTGAAAATCATAGATGCATTGAGCCCCAAGGAAGTGCAGTCCGTGCTCCCTACACCTCACCCCCATTAAAAAAGATTGAAGAAGAGTCATCTTAAAGATAAATTCACACGGAAACAGATGACCTCAGATTACACCTGACTCATAGGTACATTTATAAACAGGGATTTTTGCTGATACTAAATCCTGGTCAATGATTTAATTTTCAGGCCTTGCTCGTGCAGCATTTTGCTCCTGGGTAAACAGACAGTGCACGCCTCCCCAGGTCAGTGCTTTTTTGGCTTGTTTAACACATCAGTGCCACAGGGAACGAGTACTTCTGGGTCCATTGATCTATAGATGTTTCATACACTAGCTGTAGCCTGTGTTAGAGATTTTGGTTACCCTGTTTCAAGTACTGCATTATGTATGTTTTACACATAGGTCCCAAGCAAATCTGGAAAATGACATTCCCCAAATGTTTGATCGTGGACAAATCACGCCTCCCTCTGTGCCTCAGTTCTTCTATCTGACTGAATGAGAGCGCCTGGAAACATCTGAAGGTCGTGTACCATCACTTCCCTTAATGTCACTTGGGGGTCACATGACATCACTGCCAGTGATGTCATCAGATGTTAAGGGTCATGTGATGTCACTTCAGCTACCCCAGGCCTTTTGGTGAAATGACGTCCCTGCTGCATATTAATGGATCTGGGCCCAAGTTCATGATGTCGCCTGATGCATTAGCAGGTGGTTAGGGCCCACACACAGAGGAATATAGCTATTAATACTGTGCTAGGCTTTCCAGGGTGCCAATAGGATTTCTATAAAGTTGTACAATGGCGTGGTTGGAATTTCACAAGCAAATACACAACATGAGGATTGCTATGGAAAACAGAGAAGGGAACTAGTCCGGCTCCTATCTCCTTTTCCCGGGCAGCCAATTGAATGCTGGGAGTAGGATGGTGAGGGGGAAATGCGACAGGCACTGGGATGAGTGAAGGTTGGTGCCTGGAAGGGAAGACTGCAATGCCCCGCACAGCAGGGGACACGGAAAGTGGGTTCATAATGTCAGGTAAGGCCTGCATTCCGAGGCTTTGGTGGGTAGGCCGCCCTGTCACCTCAAAGTCAATTGCTAATAACGGCTGTGACTGGATAGGATTTAACGACCACTCTACAAGGGCCTTTTACTTTATTTACTGAATGAACTTCCCCAAATGAATGTAACATAATGTCATCTGAAGCACTCTGGCTACTAACATTGGTCAAAACATGATGTGATTGAGGACACCTTTATTTGGGCTTTCTCACACATGGGGAAACATGTTATTATCATTATCATTATTATCTACAATAATAATAACAATAATAATAATAATAATAATATCCTTATTACTTTTATAGCGCAAACCTACCTTGGGAACAAAAGAACACTCTTCAGATCTTAGAGCTGAAAACATTTAGTGAGAATTCACCAAGCACAGTTCAACATACAGATGGGGGGGGGGGTGAGAAAGATAGCCAGAATATAGGTTACGCCAAGAGGTTTTTATAAGAACAGGGTTTTCAGTTTTTTCCTAAACTGGAGGAGATGTGGGGCAGTACACATTGCCACCAGCATAGAGTTTCAGATCACTAGTTGTGTGTGTCCTGGACATTGCACTGTCATTTCTGAACTGGAAAGTGCACCACACAATAAAATGCACCAAATGATTGACATACTTTCAACTTTGAAAAATACACAGTCCAATTCCCTGTGTGCCAGACATGATATGATATATGATATGATGCGTCATTTATAACGCACATGTACACAAGTATTTCAAGGTAGAAACAAGGCAAGGAAGGGAGACATAGGGAGGACGAACAAGCGATCTTACTAGGCCTTGAGTCATTTGGATCATGCAAGTGCAGGGGGCGAGAGGGGCAGGGGAAGTGCCAGTGGGAGGGAAAGGGGAAGTGCGGTCAGGGCAGCCGGGGGAGCCGGCTCTTGGTAGTGCAACTAGGCAGGGGACTGCATGGTTACAGATACAACCCCTAAGTGTAATATAGCAGTAGGGAGTTTTCTCTCATCCGGTGATTCGTTGGGCACTCTACATAAACTTAGACTTAAATAAACCACGTTTTCTCAGAAGTAATTATCTTTACTTGGCTTCCCTCCAACTTGCTTTGGACTTTTCTCCCTCCTTGTCTGCAGCTTTATTTCTTGTATTTTGTATTTTTACTCGCGGGTTTATTTAGCGCAGATCTAGCTTGTATACTATGGAGTGCTGCACATGTTGTCGAGGGTAACATATGAAGTAAGGGGGGTGCACTCTACAGCGTGGATGTTCCAGACATGAGAGAATGCGACCTGTATTTCTCCAGCCAGCAATTTCTCAGTCTGGTATTCTTTCTGTTCAGCTTCCCTCCATGGTGTTTTGGGCCGCTCTCCCCCGTGTGCAGCTTTTACACAGGTATGTGGCTTGGTGGGCTAATGCAACCGCTGCAGGGTTCAATGTTTATCACATCTGGTGCGTGAACGTGCACTTTGGAAACACACTGTTATGTTATGCTACTTTTTGGATCTCTTCATTGGCATTTAAACAATCTGCGATTGTTTCCGTTCTGCTTCCTGCTAAGGTGCTCTGCTCCTCTCCCGGTGCCCGATGAGAAGTTCACCGAGCACTTGCAATGTGTGTGTGCCAAGAGTAAAATGTAAACATTTACGAATCTCCAGTCACTATATCTCAGAGATTGAATGCACTCCAGAATCTTTGGGCTATTTAAGTCAAACGGTTTTGTACTCATTGTTCCATTAACGTGTGAACTGAGTGATATGTATATAATACCAAACCTACCCAACGTGCTCATGTTAGTTTCCATTGCAACTTCTCAGCAGATTCTTCCAATTTGCCTTTAACACATATTTTTCATCGACAACTGTCCAAACTTCTAGTACTGCTCCCTGCACTTGATAGTAGCAGTATACAAAACACTTTTTCCAAACGGTTGCTCAATATTTACTCTACACATATCCATTCATCCATCTCTGTTCTGTCTCCAATGCAACACTAGCTTTTCAGCTGGGAACTGATCCATGTAATTTTATCTGCAGGAGGACCTTGAAAACCTTACTCTCCAAGACATACACAGGGTAATTCATAGAATTTCGCACAAAAGTGGTGCACGCGGCTGGCGCACAGTGTCCCCGTGCAATACACTGCGCCAGGCGCGTGCGATAAAATCCATTTCATCGTACAGGGTATTCATGGATTTTAGCCTCCAAAACCAGCCGTGGCGCAGAGTGGCGTAGCGACCCTGCAGCAGCGCCAGTTACGCCCCCAAGAACTCCCTCGCGCAAGGAAAAGCCATCAAAATTCCCAATTCACCGCAAAGGGCTGCGCTAACCCTGGACCAGTTCACAGGGCTGCCAAACAGCAAACGCCAAACGGGGAACGTGTATTTCAGTGGTTCGTGGGAAGTTTCACACGCGATTGTCCTGAGTACGTGTACACCAGGGGTGCGCGTGAAGTAACACACGCGATTCCATCAGGGCACGTGTATTCCAGGGGTGCGCGGGAAGTATCACATGCAAAATCTGCAGGGTACATGTATTTCAGGGGTGCGCGGGAAGTATCACACGCAATTCCATCAGGGTACGTGTATTTCATGGGTGCGCGGGAAGTATCACACGCAGAATCAGCAGGGTACGTGTATTTCAGGGGTGCAAGTATCACACGCAATTCCATCAGGGCACGTGTATTTCAGGGGTGCGCGGGGAGCACTACAAGTGAATTGGCCGTGTGGGTCCTCCCAGGTGTTCCCTCTACACCCTCCACGGCCCCTGCAGCCAGCCCACACCACAGGGGACTACCCTGCACCCCTGCTCATGTCCCGCAGGCAGCCCATCCACCATGGCCATGCCCCCCAGCCAAGCCACATGTCACCTTGCATTACTGATCAACAACGCATGTCTCCCAGCACCCTCACCCCCCAGCACTGTGGGGCACCTGCCAGCAGGCCCCCACACACGTCCAACTCATGTCCCCCTGCACTCCCACCCCCCAGCACTGTGGGGCACCCTCCACCAGGCCCACACTCATGTCTCCCAGCACCCCCGCCCCCCAGCATCCAGGGACACCCTCCACCAGACCCCCACTCCTTTCTACCACCCCCTCTACCCCCAGCAGTGCGATTCGCCTGTGTACGTGTATATCAGGATTGCGCGTGTAGTCTGACACGCAAATTCATCAGGGTACGTGTATTACGGGGTTCGCGGGAAGTTCCACACGCGATTGCCCTGGGTACGTATATTTCGGGGTGCGCGGGAAGTTCCACACGTGATTTCAGCAGGGTACGTGTATTCCAAGGTGCGCGGGAAGTACCACACATGACTGCCCTGGGCACGTGTATTTCAGGGGTGCGCAGGAAGTTCCGCACACAATTTCAGCAGGGTACATGTATTCCAAGGTGCGCGGCAAGTTCCACACGCGATTGCCCTGGGCACGTGTATTTCGGGTTGCGCGTGAAGTTTCACATGCGATTTCAGCAGGGTACATGTATTCCAAGGTGCAAGGGAAATTCCACATGCGAATCCAGCAGCCTACGTGTATTCCGGGGGAGCCGGGCAGTCCTACACGTGAATCGGCCATGTGGGTCCTCCCAGCTGTTCACTCGACACCCTCCACGGCCCCTGCAGGCGGCCCACACCACAGGGGACTACCCTGCACATGTCCCGCAGGCAGCCCATCCACCATGCCCATGCCCCCCAGCCAACCCACATGTCACCTTGCACTACTGCCCACCAACGCATGTCCCCCTGCACCCCCACCCCCAGCATCCAGGGGCACCCTCCACCAGACCCCCACTCATGTCCCCTGCACACCCACCCCCCAGCACTGTGGTGGACCCTCCACCAGGCCCCCACTCATGTCCCCCTGCACCCCCACCCCCAGCACTGTGTGCCACCCTCCACCAGGCCCCCACTCATGTCCAACTCATGTCTCCCAGCACCCCCACCCCCCAGCACTGTGGTGCACCCTCCACCAGGCCCCCACTCATGTCCAACTCATGTCTCCCAGCACCCCCACCCCCCAGCACTGTGGTGCACCCTCCACCAGGCCCCCACTCATGTCCCCCTGCACCCCCACCCCCCAGCACTGTGGTGCACCCTCCACCAGGCCCCCACTCATGTCCAACTCATGTCTCCCAGCACCCCCACCCCACAGCACTGTGGTGCACCCTCCACCAGGCCCCCACTCATGTCCAACTCATGTCTCCAGCACCCCCACCCCCCACCACTGTGTGCCACCCTCCACCAGGCCCCCACTCATGTCCCCCTGCGCCCCCACCCCCCAGCACTGTGGTGCACCCTCCACCAGGCCCCCACTCATGTCCAACTCATGTCTCCCAGCACCCCCACCCCCCACCACTGTGTGCCACCCTCCACCAGGCCCCCACTCATGTCCAACTCATGTCCCCCTGCACCCCCACCCCCCAGCACTGTGGTGCACCCTCCACCAGGCCCCCACTCATGTCCAACTCATGTCTCCCAGCACCCCCACCCCCCAGCACTGTGGTGCACCCTCCACCAGGCCCCCACACATGTCCCCCAGCCAACACGTCATCACAATCTAGATCCCTGGGCCTTATGGGCAGCCTCCAAATGCCAAACACCCACCCAAGTATTGAATCCACCCACTTAGAAATGGCAATTACATGATACAACCCCAATGGCAAGTTTGTAAATGAACACATGTCCCTCACATACACACAATGGGTGTCAGTGAATGTCAAAACCCATATCATGATATGCATGAAACCAATGAGATGATACTGCACATTGAAGTTTGAAGAAAAAATATGTATTAAAAGCAACATAAATTGAATCAAAAATAAACAAACGAAAATGGGAATTTAAAAAATAGAAAGCAGCATGTCCGTAAAATAATGTAAAATCACAAATCATAATCCAAAGGAAAGGTGTCCAAAGTCACAGTTCTCAAAAGTAAATCCAATGTAAAATTAAAATCGAAAACCATTGCTCCATGGGTAAATCATAAAAAAAATATTGAAAATCCAACAGTAAACTATATACAGATAAACAATCCAGGGTCCATGATCCCAACAGAAGAAATGAAACCTATCTAATAACACTACCTAATAAAAAAAACTATATACAAAAATGTGGCCCATTGTCCAAAAGGTCAAAAAAAAATGCAAAACCAAAGGAAACCTAACACTAACTACAGAACTATTTACAAGGGCAGCGGGCCAGTCCGACGGCTCACTTTGGGATGTTCCGGGCCAGGGCATCATCGAACTCCTGCTCAATTTCCCGGAGGCGGTCCTCCTCCATGGCCCCGAGGGTCTGCAGGGCCGTCGACATGTTCACCTCCAACTCCCTGGGGATTGCCTCGAGGCACTCGGCCCGCCTCAGGGCCCTCCGCATGGAGTTCTCCGCCCTGACCATCGTGAGCCGTGCCTCTTCTGCCCGCTGCTGCTCCGCATCTATGGCGTGGCCCAACCGCTGCCACACGGAAGACACTTCCCGTCCTGGGTCCTCCTGCCCTCCGGCCGATGCCTGCCCCTCCGATGTCGAAGTTCCCCGAGCCATCATGGCTCCCACCTCGTTGCTGCTGCTGCTGTGCCTCTGCCCGTGCTCTGGCTCCTGCTGCCTGCACATCCTCCACTGGCTGGGGTGCAGTCGTTGATGTGGCCACCCCTGCTGGACGTCCGACTCCTGACTCTGGCAGGGATGCCTCCTCCACCAGCCTGGCCGCACCGTCAGAGGCAGCTCCACAGGGCACCCAGGTGACTAATGGGTGGGAAGATGGCACAGAGGACGACTGGCACAAATGGGGTTCAGTTGAGGAGGGGGTTGGAGCAAGCCCCATCAAACGGAGGAATCCGGCCTGGGTGACCTGTTGCAGCATGCCGACACGGTCAACGAGCCATTCGAGATGACGTGCAGTCACCTCATGAAAAGACTGCAGGTCACCTCGCATGGCCCGTTGATGCAACGCCACACCAGTCAGGACAGGCTCAACCCGGACCCGGATAGCCACATCCGCAGGCAGAGGAAGGCCAGTTGTTGTGAGCTCATCCCCTGCCTGAAAACGGGTCTGGACGTAGGCATCCCTGCTGGTGCAAGATGATGCAGTGACAGGATCAGGGACAGGATTGCACACAGGCACCTCCGCGGCGGCCTGTGCTGCCTCCTGTCCCTGGTCCTGCACTGCACCACTAGCACCAGTGGAATCCCCACCTCCAGAGCCCGTCTCTGTTGCTTGCACGGCCTCCTCCTCCACCAAACCCCCCACCAACCTGGATGACTCCGTGCCATCTTCCCCCGTTGGGCCCTGTGGGGTCCCAGCTGCCCCTTCTGCTGCCGAGGAGTCCAACTCCGACCTCCGCCTCTTGGACCTCCCACCGGCAGCTGCGGCCCGGGACGCGGCACTGGACTCCTCACTCCCCGACGAGATCACAACCTGGGAGGGGAGCCGGGCCTTGCGTCTCCGGCTGGATGTGCGATCCCCGCCGCTGTGCTCCACAGCACCTTCTCCACCCTCTTCATCAGTTGACGCTGCAGACAGGGAGAAATAAAAAACAGGCATCAGGGCACTGTACAATGGACACATACACACATGATAGTTGTACATGAGTGGCATTGGCAAACCTCAGACATGGCATCACAATCGCCAACACACATGTCATTTCAACTCGCACACATGAGCCATACCACAGCCATATTGCAACAGCCAGCACCATCCATACACATACAACAGCATGAGCAGGAAAATGTGAGCCAGACATCACATGCAACACAGGGAGTGCACTACACATGCACACACACCACCACACTTGCATGCATGTGTACACCTCTGCCAACTGTCCCAGTGTTCAGATGGGCATCCATGTCACATCTGCCAATCAGGCTTCCACATCCCGCTGTCACATGCATCCATGTTGCATTACTGTTGCACCCTTGTCAAATACACACACATACACATGTACACAGTGCTGATACATGCAGCTGAAAACAACATCCATGTGTGACATCACGAACATGCCTACTTACATACACATTCATCCAAACATGTGTGCCCACACAACTGCATTTGGCACACACACAAGCACCATCCAGGTTTCACACATGAGAGCCCTCGCATGTGTTAGCCTCACGGCCCTGTACTCCCCACCCATACTTGGCCCCATACAAACACATGTGCAACCTGCACACTACTGGCACATCACCACACGCACAGTTTACAATCATGATGCATGTACACTTGCCGCTCGACTCCAGACGGGTCTACCTCTCAAGGACCTGGACATGGAGCACTGGGGATATGCGTTCCAGGACCCTCATCTTATCGTCCAACAAGTGGCCCCGGCGCCCCTTAGCATCCGCTGCCTTTAAGAGGCGCCGGGCCTTGTTGAGGGTCCTAGACCTGAAGTCCTCCCAGCGCTTCTTGACATGATGGAATAGTCGGACTGCCACCCCCTCCGCGTTGATGGCAGTCACGATGTCCGTCCAGATCCGAGTCTGTCCCTCCTTGTCGGCGCGCAAACTTCCGAAGAGGGCATCATACTGCCCCAGGACTTGCTCCACCAGGACACCAACTTCGGTGGCAGTGAAGCTGGTGCCCCTCTGCCTCTCTGGCCGGGGGTTGTCAGTGGTGCCAGATGTTGCAGTGCTCGACATGACAACCCCAGAGGCAGGAGTGGGTGGGCAACTGGGTCCTGGGGCTGGGCTGTGGAGCGATGGAATCCCAGTCGGGAGTCGTCGGTTCCAGCAGGGGTGGTCACAGCAACAGCACCCCTGGCTGATGTGCAGGCATCAAATGGCAGGGCACGTGGGCAGCTGGCAATCAGGCAGCAGCAGATGGCAGGTGAGAGCGTCCTCGGGGCTCTGAGGGGCAGTAATTCGGCCTTCTGGGCAGGAGCGTGGTCTTCCGTGTGCTTACGTGTGGCCAGCTTGATACGGAGTGATTTGGCACGTGAAAATCCAGCACGTCTGCGTGTAATTCGAGGAAAGGGCCTTAGCGCGTAAGCGCATCAGCACACGTACGCAAATTCATTGGTCCAAAGGCCACCAGCGCGTATGCCCGTCTGTGACGTGCGTGCGCGGGTTTTTCCCTGTACACGGTGCATGTTACACATCCAATGACTGCACGTCAGAGTGTCAGCTCATGTAATTGGAGGATGGAGCCTTAGCGCGTACATGTGGAAGTGACGCTGGACGTGTGGGCATGTTTAAAAGGTACGTGTAGAACGCCATTTCCTTGTACGTGCTTTTCGTGGAGAGCGAGTGGGTGAAATCTGTACTTCTTGTCGGTTCACGCGCGATTTACTTCACGGCGTTCCAAGTTCGTACTCCCTGTTACCTCTGACAGCTTTTTGTCTTCTTGTCTTTTTCCTGGGCCTGTTTCCTCAAACAGCGTTCACTTCTCCTGTTGTCCTGTCTCCTCAGACAGTGTACAATTCTTCTTTTGGCAGGGGTGTTGCCAACGCACACACGCGCGTATTTTACACTCGAGATTTTCCTGGCAGATGGTGAGTCGCACACGTATTTGACATCTGTGCTTGCCCCGTGTGTTGCCTTCCCCTTCAGAGGTCAGTCTAGGCTGCGTGTGACACGCATACGTTCATTTTTGTGTTTCTGGGTGCCACAGCGTAGTGCAGGTTTTTTTTTCCACGCACGTGGTCTAGCAGGGGTTGCGTGCACATTATCTCCCTTTTTTGGGGTGCCTGTGCGTTGCCTGACCCGTCATCTTCCCCTAGGGGTCACATACAGCCTTGCTACAGCACTAGGGTACAAATTCCATCTAGTACCCTACGCCTTTGGCCCCCAATTGCCCAGGACAATAGTTTACTGCAACTCCCATACGCACAACCACATCAGTGCCATGGTTGGGAGGCGAGCATGCGGTAAGGGTGGCAAAGGTGGCCGAGCCACAAGAGGTGGCCGTGGTGGATACTGTAGGGGACGTGGCCAGGACTTGCAGGGTGCCCCTAGCCCCCATGTGTGGGTGACCAGTCAGGGACACCCATGCACCCCCCCCTGGTTGAGGGTAACGTGGCTGACACCATCCCTGCTCAGCCCTCGTTGGACCAGCCCATTGTGGAACCAGACCTGGCACAGGGTGACTCCATGGCTGACTTCCAGGTCAGCAGGTCTAGGCCACGTGTGGCGGTGCACGTTGGTGTCACCAGCCCACGTGGATCAGGGGCAGCCATGTCATCTGCTGCCCCGAGTAGGCAGGGTGGGGAGGCTGCAGGGGCAGCTGCGGCTCCATCCACCCCAGCTCTGAGTGTCCCAGCCAGGACAGTGTCGGTCCTAGTCCATCCTGCTGACGTTCCCCCTGACTACATCACACTTCAGCTAATGCCTGCACCAAGTCCCATGGTGAGTGTTCATTCCCACACTCCTAGTACCCAGTCCACCGGGGCTCCTGCCCCTAGTGTCCAGAGCGGCGTAGGACACTCAGTATCACCACCACCTTCCAAGCGGAAGAGGAAGAGTGCTCATCCAGTACAGGCTGATGCCCCAGACACGGCTACACAGTCCGGCCCACCAAGGAAGCCCAGCTTCAATCAGGCCGAACTTGATGCACTTGTGGAGTATGTGTCCGCACATGACAGCGAAATGGTGATTACTGCAGGATGCAAGACCACACCTGCACAACGTCAGGCACACTGGCAGACCATTGCGGAACTCATAAGTGCCCTTGGATTCATGAGGCGCACAGCTAATGATTTCTACAAGCGCTGGAATGACCTTAAGCGCAGGGCAAAGAAAAAGCTGGCCTCAAGTCATGCCGCAAATGTAGTGACTGGAGGTGGGTCTCCGGCAGAGGACATAGAACTCACTCCACATGAGTATGTTGCTGGGACCTACGTCACGGAGGAACAGATCCAAGGCGTGGGAGACCTGCCAGATTACGAGGCATTGTGCGGTGAGTGCACATGCATGTGTGTGTCATCCATGTGCATGGTGTGTGTGTGAGTGCTTCTGATTGAGTGCCAGGTGAGGAGGTGTGTGCCTGAGTGGTTTGGGTCACCCATGTACTTCATCCAATACATTCTGCACACCAGGATTTGGGTGTTGCAGTATCCCTTCTGGCAACAGTATACATTCAGCCCAACCTCACGCCAGTTGCCCTTGAAGTGTCATCTTGCCACAACATAGTTGCATGTTATTCTGTGTTCATTCAGGCTGAATGTCTGCATTCCACCACTTTCACTAGGCATTTCACAGTCCTATTGTCACATGTGTGACATGGCTAGGGTACATGCCATCTGTGTGATGGCATGTGTCATGTATGTGTATTGAACATGCCAATCACAGGCCAATGTGTGATGGCACTGCTAGGCAGCATGCAGCAAATTTGTTGGTCTTCCATCTTGGTGTCATCAATGTGTGCCATTTGCCTCCCCTTCATACGCAGTGACGGTACATGTGTCAATGAAGTACTGTTTCTTTTGCTTCTCAGCCCTAATTGTGTTCCATGGTGCTAATGCCTGTTCCCATTTCTTTTCTTTCATGTCTTTGCAGGGGATGACGCACTTGATACACTGGGGTTGTGGAGATGGTGCAGACCCAGGAGAGGTCTCAGGCCCGACCGGGCACCAGTGAGGGATGTGGTGTGGTGGTGGGTGAGAACCCACACTTGCTGCAGGCCGTCATCTCAAGGGGTGTATCTGGGTGCACCTCCCCCGAGCTCTATTCAGGTGTCGATTCGGATGATGAGACCTATGTGCTGTCGCAGGTAAGTGTTTCTGGGAGGGATTCTGTACTATCCAACCCACCTGCACCAGGGGTAGAACCCTCAATGGGGATGTCAGTGTTGGTAGGTCCGCCTTTGGTGGTTACGGATGCAGGGTCACACTCCGCTACATCTGATCCTGTTCCTGGGCCAGCAGATCAGAGGGGGAATGCAGTCCTACGCCACCTGGCAATACCGCATGGGAGCAATCCATATAAGATATGGCAAACCAACAGCCAGCATCAACTGAGATGATGGCTCAGGCCATGGATAGGGTGGCCACTTCCATTGTCCCCCAAGAAAGGCTAATTGAACAACTACAGCAGGCAACAGACTCCATTAGCCAGTCACACAGGGAGGACATGTTGGCGTACAACAGGGACAGGCGGGCGGCACTGGAGACTCTGCGGGAAGCCATTTCTATTGAGTCCCAGGGCCAGAGGGAAGCCCTGAGGGTGGAACTCCGTCAGCTCAGGGCAACTCTGGTTGAGCTTGAGGCTTCAGCTAACACGAGGACAGAACAGCAGCTGGAGCGGCTCACATGTACGCTCTCAGCTGAGATGCAGGCAACTAGGGAGGAGGTCCGGGCATCCCGTGAGTTGTTGCATGGGGACCTACGCACAATTATCCTCCAGAACCAGACCTTTCACACCCGCATGCTTGCTGCCATGGAGGACCAGACTAGGGCTTTGCGTGGGCTGCCTCCCATAGTGCCACCACCTCCTGATGCAGCTGCAGAGGGTGAGGAGAGTGACAGCAGCGATTCTCCCACAATAGGGTAGCTGTGCAGGCCATGAGCCCATGGAGGTGTTTTTTTTACGCAAGATCCACACAGGTGGGTTTTGGTGGGCACCCTGTCCTTGGACCTCCTGGGTGGCCTCCCCCACAGCCCCCCCAGGCCCATTAATGGCCATTTTTGATTTCTTTTTCTTTTTTTAATTTTTGATTTTTGATTTTTTGGACAGTGTGTTGCCTTGTGTGGCCCCCGTGGGCATACGCTGTATTGTGGCTGGGCACATGCAGGCTTGTCCTGAATTTGGGTCAGATGCTTGGGTTTGTGTGACACACACCCCTCCTGCTTCCCGTTTCCATGGGCTTGCAAAGGGTGTGCCCAAGTGACATTGACTTACACGGTGACGTTGGACTCCCATTTGATGTGTGGGCAGTCTGTAGTCAATACTGTGTATACATTCCTAGTGCATATTGTTGTTGTATTGTACACTGCATGGTGTATTGATATGTGGCTCTGCATCCATCTCATCCTCCTAATTTGCAGGTCCATTTCTCATGTCTTCACAAGGCGGTCTACTTTGGGACTGGAGTCCATGTTGTAAGCAGTGCACCAACACTCTTGCGTGGCGCTAACACTGTATACTTGGAAGTGTTCGAAGTGCTGCCATTATCAGGTAGTGAGGCTACCAATTTTTTAAATCCATACTGTCATGTTTATGGTAGGTTGGAGATTGTGTAGGTGATTGGTATTATTGGTAAGTATTTGGTAATGTGTGTTGTTGGTCCTGCATTACTGTGAGCATTTCATGTGTGGCCAGTTTCCATTAGGGACACTGTAGTTGGTGACACTTGGGGCATGTTGTTGTGTAAGCGATATTCAATCAACACTACAGCCAAGTCCATGCCTAGTCTGGGATGCTGAGGAAAACCCTTATTAATGTATTGTTATGTCTAGTTCAGTACTCTGGATGGCCACCTTTGTATAACACCACCCTCTTAGAATCTCCCTGACCCCACTGAGCCAAGAAGTAGGTTTGTTTTGCAAATTAAAAGGTTTATTTGAGGATTTAAACAATATATATATATCACACTTTATAATAAATTAATATCTGATAGTACACTTAGACATATGATGTTGATCAACAATGGGTAATCTGGCACTGGCACACTTCTTTACAATCAATGAGGAGTTAGTATAGGATGGATAAAGTAGCAAAAATACTTTTATGGTTTCAAATGGATGCAATGTTGAATGAAAATGCAGTACAGAAACTAACTGATATGGTTTCACAAGATATCATATGTTCACTTTTCCCCTGGTGGCAATTCACGCCCCCCCCCCCCCTTATATGCAATGTAAGGAGATGGAAGTAACACACACAGTTCTCAGGAATGCAATCAAATACAATACGAAATTCAATTCCCACCCCAGCAAGCTTAGAGAAAACAGGTATGAGTTTTAAAACACAGGCGAAAGTGCTTTGAATGTGGTGGCAGTGAAGTGAGAAATATGCTGAAAATGCTTGTAATTCCCTTTAGAAGGTTCAGGGTGAGTGAGAGATACTCGGGATGAGCTCAGGCTCACTTTAGCAATGATTCAGGGATGGTTATTAAGAGGCAAACACATTTTTAGCAAGGAAAGCAAAAGGCTTTTTACAGGTAAAGAAATCAGGCAAATGTATAAGGAGTAGTACAAGTCGGTTTTAGCTCAGATTCTAAGCTTTCAGATGAAAGTTAAATTTCGTTCCTAGCCCAAACGGTTCCAGAGATACGGACGATTAAATAAAGGAGTTTTTCGGATTTAAAGTAAACTCAAAATGACAGGTGACAGCTGTGCAGCTTTAAAAATGACAGATGACACGATTTCTAGGAGGCAGTTCTACTTAGGTTAAAATAGTTTGGATTAGATTATTTTAACTAAGAGATTGGTTCTGCACAGTTCTGCTAGGTACTCACAATATAAATTTGAACTAGGCCTCGTCACGGATCTGGTCAACACGTCCGGCTGCGGTTCTGTCTGCATTCAAAAATGACAACATTTAGCGCTTTTTAACTGGTTTTGCAATATCGGACATTTACCCAAATTACACACATGTGCGCAAGGAGTATGGACATTAATTGATGAAGTGTCAGATTTTTAACATGCAGACATTTGGAGTGAGACCCTATTTTCCGCTAGCAACCCCCCAGAATACACCACAGGATCTTAACGCCTCTCAAAATGTTCACAGAAAAATCACAAAAATAATGATATTACTTATATAATTCTGACAAGTCCGCACTATGAGTTATCTATCTTTTTAAAATTATGCCCTGATCAAAAAGGGGTGTGGCTTCCCACATCACAGGGTGGAATAACTGGTTTATCCACTTCCCCCAAGCTCAGCTGCTAGCAGAGGCACTGCCCCTCCCAGTTTCCCCTAAGAGGAAGCCACTTTACGACGCCCCCAATATAACATTTGCCTGAGTCAAGGGAGTTGCATTGTTCTGTTCCTTCCAGTTCCCAGGTGCTCCACCCCTAATCTAATCAGAGAGGTGACAACTCCTTTTGGCAAGGGGCAGCCGGATGCAGCTAGGCCTGGGAAGAGTGGCTTAACAGGTTTCTCCTGTCGGGGGTAGTTGTCAGGCAGAATCCAGTTTCACTAAGCCAGGTTTCAGCTAAATGTCACTTTTTGTTCCCAGTTTTCTACATTCAAATCAAACTGACAATTACTTCCTTCAAGTCATTTCAGAATATCGTTTTACATTGTATCCACCTCTTAGCAAGTCTTTCCTTGGTCTGGTTTTGTTTCATTTGTTCAGTTTTACACAAATGTCTGGTGGTTTTAAAACGCCGGCTTTCTGATAGTGGTGAGTACTGGTAATGCAACCATTTTTGGGATTAAGAAAATGAATTCCCCACAGTTTTGAGTTGCTTTTTTGGCAATCAGCATTGCCATTCCCAATGGTTTCAGGCTACTGTGTGTGTAGCCCAATGGTGGTTTTAGGCAGTGCCCTCCTGTGCTCACAACAAATGCAAAAATGGGTGGCAGCCTATTCTTCATGTTTTCCCTGTGCACTCTCTGGGGAGTTCTGGCCATCATGATGTTTTCGATGCCAGTACTGCACTGTTTTATGGTAGGGCTTGTATGCATGGGTAAAAACATCCCACAAGCCCCCCCTCTTGCGATGGCCATTCTGTCCTTTCACTGACGGAACTCGCAAGATCTGGGATGTTCGTCTCCTCTTCTTCCAATTCCATGGATGGCACAGTTCAGCATCTTTTCCTCCCTCCAGTCGATCAATCAGTTCTCCTTGCTGGTCCTGATGGGAGGATTGGGCGGTACCCTGGCCCCTCGGGTCTCTGCTCCCGGTCCCCGGTCGTCCTCCTTGGTCAGTCTCCATGGTTTCATCTCTCCTAGGATGATAAAGCAAAGCGGCAATACACATTCCTAGACATTTTTCCAGCACTATTAATGGTGTGGCGAACATGTACATTTTATACATCCAAATGCATTTTGCAGTCTGATTTTAAAAACAATATATAACAGGGCACATTTGCATTACGTTACTATATTTTTGATATGTGGAATATTTTAGAGTTTGAACTGACTTACTCTGGAGCGGCCCCCTCTGGTATTGCAGAGGACTCCTCCAGTTGTTGCAGAGTGTGCCTGGGATGGCAACACTTTAGCTGATTTATATGGACCCACTTGTCTTCCCCCTCTGCCAAAACGTCTTTGGGGATGCAGATCTTGTAGGCCATAGGGGAGATTTTGTCTATAATTTCAAACGGTCCCTTCCATGTAGGCAAGAATTTTCGCTGTTTGGCCTGGTTCCTTTGGAAATTGTATAGATTGACCCGGTCCCCCACAGTATATTCCTTCCTGGTGGTCCTCAGGTCGTAGTGGGTTTTCATGCTATCAGCTGATCTTTCTAGATTCCGCTGAGCATAGGCAAAAGCATGTTGAAGGTATTTCCTTAAATTCTCCACATACTCATGAGTTGTCTAGGCATTTATCAGTGTCTGCTCTTGGGTCCTGTAGAGCAAATGCTGGGGAAGCACCGTCTTGCGCCCCATCATCAACTCAAATGGTGACATTTTAGTTGCAGATGAAGGGGTAGATCTGATGGCCATTAGGACCAGAGGTAATCGGATATCCCAACTTGGCCCAGAATCTGCCACAAACTTTTTTAATATGCTCACAATGGTTCGGTTGTATCTCTCCACTGCTCCAGAAGAAGCTGGTCTGTAAGCAATGTGTAGCTTCCTTTTAACCCCCAGTATCTCCCACATCTTTGTCATTACTTCACGGGTGAAGTGGCTACCCCTGTCTGACTCAATCCTTTGAGGTAGACCAAAATGGGAAAATATGTGGTTAATCATCAGGGCAGCTGCTGTTTCTGCTTTGCAGTTTGGGGCTGGGAGACATTCCACCCACTTGGTAAACAAGCATGTAACGGTCAACATGTACTTGTTTCCTCTAGACGAGCGAATTACAGGGCCTACAAAGTCAATTTGCAAATCTGACCATGGCAGTGTCATCCCCATCTTTTGGAGAGGCGCACCGTGTGTGAGGGATGATGGCTGAAATTGTGCACAAACAAGACACCCCTTCAAGTATTGGTCGAGGTCCTGCCCCATGTGTGGCCAGTATGCAACCTCTCTTAAGATTTCCAGTGTTGTGTGAAACCTCCTATGACCGGCGGTGGACGCATCATGGGCGTGACTTAACATCAGGCTTCGGAATGAGGTAGGAACCACCCACTGAGCATGGCCAGCTTTGGATTTCCTTACCAGCAAACCGTCTTGGATTCGGAACATTTTTGGGCATTTCATCAACACTCTTAGGTCCTCTTTCCCAATGTAATCGGTATCCGTCAGGGGAAAGTTCTCAGGGTCCTCAAGGTGTTGGTAAAACTTACCAATAATTGGATCCACCTTCTGAGCTGTAATTCAATCAGCATCAGGGGTCTCCTTACTCCATTGTGAAGTTGAAAGATCATTGTGAGCATTTGTCTGGGACCTAGTGATAGCAGTGACCTGGATTTCCCCCAACAGGGACTCTATTTCTATTAGATCCCCTTGGATGGCCCCAGTTTTGGCCAGCTGATCAGCTTAGTCATTTCCAGTTTTGTCTGGTCCCTCTACTTTGGAATGACCCTTGATCTTTTTCCAGTAGATGGTCATCCCATTCGATGTGACCAGATCATCAATGTTTTGGATTAACTTCCCATGTTTCAAGGGTTTGTTATTAGCACATAACATGCCTCTGGTTTTCCAATTAACCAGGTGCTCCACTAACCCGTTCCGTACATAATCCGAATCTGTGATTATGACCATTTCGTGGAGTTGATGTTGGACAGCAGTGAGGATGGCCTGATGCACAGCCATCAATTCTGCCACCTGACTACTTCGGGGACCAATTTTGTATCCAGCGGAGGGTTCTGGGAACTCCTTCACCCATGCATTCCCTACGCCAGCCACCAGTTCTTTCTCCCCGTCGTTGTCAACATGGTAAGAGCATCCATCCACATAGACAGTGGGCATTCCCTCACACTTGTCTTCTTCAAAGACTTTGTGTGGGGAATTAAGGTATGCCTCCATGTTGTCCTTAATTTCTAGACTTTCGTCCTTGAGACAGTTTTCTCTGGCACAATCATGCAAGTCAGCCAGACCTTGCGTGAGGGGACTCTTCTTGTTTAGGCCATATCTGACCTCCATAGGAAAGCCTTGCATTGACAGAATCCAGGAAGTAATTCGCGAATTACTCACATTTCCTGCTGTGCGGATTCTGTCACTTTGGAGATATTGCAGAGGCTGATGTGGAGTCTCCACAATGATGTGTTCCCCCTGGATAAACGGGCGGTAATTCTTCAATGCCCACACCATTGCCAGGAGTGCCTTCTCACAATCGTTGAATTTTTCCTCCACAGAGGATTAAGTTTTGCTTGCATAGGCGATTACTTTATTGACCTTGTCATGCTTTTGGTATAATACTGCCGTCAAGCACGTATTAGAGAACCCTGTCTCCAGGAAGAACTCCTTGTTTCTGACAGGGTAAGCTAGGCAAGGCACTTGTGAGAGGCTTCTTTTGAGTTGTCTTACTGCCTCGGATTGTTCTGGACCCCATTCCCACTTGACCCCCCCCTTCAAGAGATGAATCAGGGGTCTAGTGATCTCTGCGTAGCCTTCAATGAACTTTCTGCTGTAATTAGTCAGGCCAAGGAGGCTCCTTAGTTCCCGCAGAGTTGTGGGGGCTTTCAGCTTCTGAAGTGCCTCAACTTTCTTTTCCTGGGGACAGAGACCCTGAGGAGTAATCTCATGCCCCAAGAAATTAACACGGGTTCTACACCACTGTGCTTTCTGAAAGGAAAGTTTTGCTCCGGCGGTCCTCAACTGCGTCAGAACATAACGGATCTCCGCTATGTGTTCCTCCACAGATGAACTTGTGATGAGGACATCATCTACATAAGCCAGGTTACCCCTCGCACCCAGGTCGGGCATGGCCTTCTGTAGGAAAATGTTGAATTCATTGCCGGAGTTGAGATATCCGAAGGGAGTCCGGCTCCATGTGTACTGCTGGCCCCCAACTGTAAAAGCCAGTTTGTATTGGTCCTCCCTACTGACAGGCACGGTCCAGTATCCATTGGTCAGGTCTATTGCTGTGAATACCTGTGACCCCTGAATCTGGGCCAGCCCTTGGTCAATGTAGGGCAGAGGCCATCAGGAAGTATGGACCCGTTTGTTGAGCTCCCTAAGGTCGACGCAGAGTCTCCACTGGCCTTTTGGCTTCAATATTCCCAGCACCAGATTATTGAAAGTGCTGTGGACTGGACGGATTATTCCCCGGGACTCAAGGTTCTTAATTAGTTCAGTAAGGGACTCCATGGATGCGAGAGGCAAGCGATATTGCTTCACAAACACTGGAGTCATTCCAGGGTCCATGGGAATTGTTGTGGTGTGGATGTTGGTGCGACCACAGTCATATGAGTCTACCGCAAAGAGATCTTGGAAATCCAAGAAAACTTGTTTCAACTTTTGCTTCTGTTCCAGAGTCACACAGGCATCAGCTAGGTTGACTCTCTCTTCCACCATCTGCCTGAAGCCTGGAAAGACTTCTGGTTTGGCTATCTCAGCGGCCTCCTCCAGCTGGGTGGAGAAGTCCCTGGTCAGAGTGCTGATTTGGACTGGAGGCTTCAGGTGGGAAAGGCAGCCCTCATGGACCTGGAAAATCACCTCATCCCTCCTGAAGTCACAAGTCACATCTTCCTTACCATAAGGGCAAGAAGTGTACACCAGGAAGTTCCCCCCATGCCCGGTGAAAATCCTGTCTGGTGTTGTATTGTCCTCACTGTCACTGTCAAAACAGTCCTTGGGGATTGGTCCTAACAGTTCATTTCCTAAATCAATGGAGAAATGTCGGTCATCAATCGCCATTCCAATAATGGTGCCTGCGGCTAGAGTAATACTCTTTAAGTCGCTGTTATCCACCTCTATTGGAATGGTGTCATGTTCTATGTTGACTAATGGTGTTGGGTTTACCCCTAACCCTTGCTGTTGGAGAGAAGCATTTAGATGAATATAAGCATCAGGGTTTTTCAATTTTTGTCCTCTTTTAACTTTCACTTCCAGGGAGAATTGTCGGGTCCTTTCTGGGATGGTGACTTCCTCTTTGATCTGAATTTCAACTGCATAAGGTAGCGATTGAGCTGACCTAAATGCTTTTTCTGGATCATCAAAGCCCATGGGATTATCCATTAATCGGGACCAAGCTTTGAAGTTTATTAGGTCCAAACTAATGGCAAAGCGATTGAGAATGTGACTGCCTAAGTAAAAGGCGGCAGTGACATCTCGCGGGACCCAACAATTATGGACTATGCTCTTGTTGCCAATGGAGATTTTGAGTATACACCTGCTTGGCAGGAGATGTTTGGAATTAGGTGCTTCCAGGTCCATTTCCCATTTTTCTATCAGTTTGAATGTGGGAATGGCTGGATCTTTTGGGAGTTGGCGGAACATGGCTTCGCTGATGAAGCTCTTACCGTTGTTCACACACACTCGAGCGAGAACAGAGTCCTTCCCATCATTTAACTGAACAGGGATGAACAACTGCTCTCCAATTTGCTGAATATCAGCCAGGTTCTGAGCTGATTTTCACATCTTTCTGGACTATAGGAGTGGGAGTGTCTGATTGTGGATTGGTGAAGAATTTCAGAGTGTTTCCTTCCAGTGTGGAATACCACCTTAAACTGGAAGGAAGGTTGATTTTCAGAAATAGAGAGGACCCCCCATCACCAGTCTGTTGTCCTACTGCTATTTCTGTCACGTCTGGAATTTGGTTGTTCTGGAAGTGAAATTCTACTTGGTCAGATTTATGTTCAACCATGTGGCAGGTGCCGTTTAAATTAACATGGTTTACACTCTGTTTTAATTTTATTGGTCGGCTAGTCTGGGTCCAGAGGACCTTGTTTACACAATCTATTAGGGGTGACAACCTTCTCAGGAGGTCATTCCCTAGTAAACAAGGGGTGCCCTCTGGAGTCACTACTATGACCGGGTGTTTCACCTTGTGTCGCCCAATTTTAATGTCCAAGTCTGCAGTCCCCTCCATGGGAATTTCCTTCCCGTCAAAGTTATGCAGTTGTCCACGAAGAGAGGTGAGAGATATTCGGTAATTCTCCCACCTTCCTGCATTTAGTTCCTCAAAGGCCCTTTTGGACAGAAGGGTAGCTTGGGATCCAGTGTCCACCAGTGCCAAAATTGTACCCTGCCCCTGTACTTGTACGGGGGCATAGTATCTTCCCTCCTTCTCCTCAAGGGGGCACAGATAATGCACATTTTTGGACAACTGGTGGGCTAACTTTCTGGTTTTGGACATGGCGAGAGAAGAGATTTGGGCAGAATTCTGTGGAGAGTCTTGGGAATCGGAAAGAAAAAGTTAGCAACTGGAGATCAGAGCCATTGTGGGTTCCCCTGGTTCCGGTTCTGGGCCACCCCCACCTTTTTGGAGGCAGTCACCAAGATGGGTTTGAACCAGGGGATTTCGGTATTGTGAGTTCTGGGATGAGATGATGGGCGGCGGTAGCTCAGTCTCCACATCTCCCCAGTCTGAATTGGCGTCCCTTGGGACACATTTTTCCTTGGGAGGAGTTCCCCCATCTCTAAAGGAGAAGATCCTTTCCCCAGGATCTTCTGAGGATCCGTCTCCCTCAAATTGGAAGATCTGTACCTCCTCCCCAAACTGGGTCTGTTTGTGTACTTTGTTTCTCCTACCTCCTCTCTGCTCCTTGGGTGGCAGACTTTCAGGGGTAGGAGATTTTGTTTCCGGTTCCTGGTTTTCCAGGGGCTGTTTACAAGTTGGGAAGGAGGCTTCCTCCAAGGCTTTACACCCCCCTTCCCCTTGTGCCTCCTCCCTGGAAACCGGTGGGTTATCGGGGTGCTGCCCCCGTCATTGTTCTGGAGCACCCGGTCCAGAGTTTGGGGCATTCTGCGGTGGCATGCTCATCTGAGGGTTCTGTTGAGCCCTCAGTATGTGACCCAGATCTCGTGCCATATTTTGGACCTGGCGCTCAAGTTGTGAAACCCGCTCAGGCTGATACTGGGCTCTATTTTCTCCCCTGGGCTGATCCCGGGAAGGGTAGCTATCCCTTCTCTGGTAATGCCCCTGGTTGGGAAGATTTTGGTACCCCTCCACCCTTGGCCTCCCCTCTCCCGGATTAGGTTGTCTGGGCTCAGGGAATTGGGGAAAGAAGGATGGATGATTTTGGGGCTGGAAATTGGGTGGATACTTGGGGAAAAAGTTCTGCCCAGGATTTGGAGAATTTCTGCCCTCCTGTGGGAAGTTGGGAGGGAAGTTCCCTGGGTTAGGTGCTTGGCTGGATCCCCCCCCTTGGGCTGGAGGAGTCCACACATAACCCAGGATTGGTCGGTTTCCCTTGTAGCGGGGACTTACATAGTCAGGGGAGCGGGGGACCCCATTTGTGGGACTACCTCCTCGACTCCCTGTCTGTGACTGGCCCGAGGGCCTTCTGGGCTGTGAATTATTTGGTGCAGGCAGGTTTTTAGGCCCCCTATCTCCAAATCTAAAACGGGGGCAACCTTTACCTCTGCCACCTTGGCAGCAGCAGGGGTGCTGTTGGTTTTGGGGTTTTTCGGTGCGTTATTTTTATTTTCGATAGGCTTCTGCACCTCATAGATCCAGGTAGCCTGTTCAATGACCCAGTCTAAAGATCTTTTCTCATGAAAATCTGTCACGAGCTGGGTCATTATGTATTTGGGTAAGGCATGGAAAAACGTATTGATAAATTCTCTGCTATCCGTGCGCACCCTTCTGGTGGTCTGCGTAAAAGCACGCTTTAATTCTTGCACAAACTCTTGTGGGGCCTGATCCTCCCCACATTGCAAATTGTAGGATGCCTTGCGAGCCTCTTGAGGATTTCTGTGCACAGAAAAATGTTTCAAGATGGCCGCCCGGTATGTGGACCACCTTGAATGGTTTTGATCCTCCAGCCCCGCAAAGAAACTGGAGTATTCTGGTGAGAAGGTCCACTTTGCATATTGAATACAGCTTTGGCTGTCCTTCAAATGGAAAGTCTCCATCATTTGCTCATAGAGCTCCAAGTGTTCCCAAACAGAATACTTGGCGTTCTTATGATAAGGCGTGATGACACTCCTTATTGCCTTTATTTGTTTCAATGGGTCCATAAACAAGGCCCTTTTTGCCTTATTGGCCTTTTTGGTTCGGGTAACCCTGGTCCATTAATCCTCCGACTCAGAAGCGCTGCTCCCAGAGGTGCCCGTCTGATCTTCCAGGTTTTCCCGGATTCTGCGAGCCTGGGAATGGCTGGCAGAATGTGGGGACCTGGTCTCCTGTGTCCTGTAATGCTCAGAGGAGTCTTCAGACCCCTCCTTGCTGCCAGGATTTGATGGGTACCCCCCCCATGGACCTAACTGGGCAGAGGTTTTCAGGATGCCCTTAATGGGCCTACTCTCCTGGGGCTCCCCACTAAATTGCACTGTGCTTGGGTGCCCATACCCGGATGCCCGCCCATCCATTCCTGGGAGGTACTGGCCCATGAGCCCCATACTTCTAGCTGGATAATAATCTGCCATCCCTGTGGCCCTGGGCTCATGTGCGCGAAGGGACATGGGGGTGGCAGAGTCCAGGGACTGGGAGAGATGAAGGCCTCTGGTACTAGGGCTCCTGAGGTTATGCTCAGGAGTTTCTCTTTCCCAGCGAACCTCATCTCTATCCGCCCCTGCTTCCTGTTGCAATGCAAGAGCCTGCGCTTTCAGTTCCTCAGTTAAGGCCTTACTAGACTCTATCAGTCTCTCCTGCATGGCTACCTGTTGCTGGAGCCTATCATTGTGCTGACAGAGAGCCTCATTTTCTCTCCGTGCCTCCTGATTGGTCCTGGAGTACTGGGCCAGTCTTTGCTGCAGGAGGGTTACCTCCTCAGTCCCATCCCTCTGGCCTGCTCCTTTCTCCCTCCTGGTGTCCTAGTGTGCTCTAACAAGTTCTGGTGTTCTTTTTGGAGGTCACCCAGTCCCTGGAGGGCTAGGTGATTTTCTTCCATTTTCCTTTTTAAGTGGCAGACTTCCTGGCCTAAGGTATCCCTTTCCTGACTAAGAGCCTGCATCTGTGCCGCCACGTCGTCCCTTTGCCTTTGTAAGGCACCAGCTTTCTGGCGCTCCTGGTCAAACTGTGCCTGGGTATCCAGGTCTTTCAAAATCAGTTTATTGCTCTCTGCCTTCTCCCTATCTAGGTGGCTTTGCAGGGTGACTACCTGCTCGGCACATGCCCTATTGAAATCTAATTGATGCTCCAGCTTTTTCTGGCTCTGCAGTAGGGAGTCCAAACCTTCTTGGTACTCCTTCTGCAAGGCCAGAAATCTGGTATCCTGGTCCGCCTTTTCCTGTTGCAGCACATCCATATCCTCCTTTATTTTAGTGATGTACTGTCTGCTGTCCTTTTCCGACTCCTGGCTCCTGAGCAGCCTCTGCTCAGAAGAGTCCAGATCAGATTGGGCCTTCTCTAACGCCATCTGTTGCCTATTTGCCAGATCTTGGCCTTCAGCACATTTGTCCTGCATGGCTCCCATATATAGATACAAATATGCCGCTATCCTGGCAATCTTATTATGTTCATCTTTGGCTTTAGGGGCCATATATAGTTCACTCAGGGCCACATGTAGGGGACCCTGATCTCTCCATTTATCCGACCCTGTTTCAGTGACCTGTTGCGCGATTGCCTGCAACCAGACCGTTTGGTCCTGATGAGTCCACTCACCTCTCACAAATAGCTTATGTAAGAAGTGCTCTCTGGCTATTTTGATGTCTACCAGTGTCGTCATTCTGGAATTTGAGTTCCTTCCTGATTTACAGAAGTTTGTATTTTATTTTTGCAAAACAGACCGTTTCCTTAGAGCGTTCCTTTGAGGAGTGCTTTACAGCGTAACACAGCGTGGTGATCCGACCGGATGTATGTCTCCTGTCAGTTAGCACACTGTATTAATCTGCACAAGTAATAAATCTAACCCAGAATATCCTGGCTCGAGCCCCCACTTAAAGAAATATTCAATCAACACTACAGCCAAGTCAATGCCTAGTCTGGGATGCTGAGGAAAACCCTTATTAATGTATTGTTATGTCTAGTTCAGTACTCTGGATGAACACCCTTGTATAACACCCCCCTCTTAGAATCCCCCTGACTCCACTGTGCCAAGAAGTAGGTTTGTTTTGCAAATTAAAAGGTTTATTTGAGGATTTAAACAATATATATATATATATATATATCACACTTTATAATAAATTAATATCTGATAGTACACTTAGACATATGATGTTGATCAACAATGGGTAATCTGGCACTAGCACACTTCTTTACAATCAATGAGGAGTTAGTATAGGATGGATAAAGTAGCAAAAATACTTTTATGGTTTCAAATGGATGCAATGTTGAATGAAAATGCAGTACAGAAACTAACTGATATGGTTTCACAAGATATCATATGTTCACTTTTCCCCTGGTGGCAATTCACCCCCCCCCCCCTTATATGCAATGCAAGGAGATGGAAGTAACACACACAGTTCTCAAGAATGCAATCAAATACAATACGAAATTCAATTCCCACCCCAGCAAGCTTAGAGAAAACAGGTATGAGTTTTAAAACACAGGCCCAAGTGCTTTGAATGTGGTGGCAGTGAAGTGAGAAATATGCTGAAAATGCTTTTAATTCCCTTTAGGAGGTTCAGGGTGAGTGAGAGATACTTGGGATGAGCTCAGGCTCACTTTAGCAATGATTCAGGGATGGTTATTAAGAGGCAAACACATTTTTAGCAAAGGAAAGCAAAAAGCTGCTATCTTTTTACAGGTAAAGAAATCAGGCCAAATCGCAAATCGCGACAAAATTCGTGAGTGCGTGAATCGCAAAAACTGCAAAAGTATAAGGAGTAGCAAGTCGGTTTTAGGTTCGTTGGAGAAGATGAAAGTTAAATTTCGTTCCTAGCCCAAACGGTTCCAGAGATACGGACGATTAAATAAAGGTAGTTTTTCGGATTTAAAGTAAACTCAAAATGACAGGTGACAGCTGTGCAGCTTTAAAAATGACAGATGACACGATTTCTAGGAGGCAGTTCTACTTAGGTTAAAATAGTTTGGATTAGATTATTTTAATAAGAGATTGGTTCTGCACAGTTCTGCTAGGTACTCACAATATAAATTTGAACTAGGCCTCCTCACGGATCTGGTCAACACGTCCGGCTGCGGTTCTGTCTGCTCGGCGGGTCAATCAGGCACTGGTTCTGCTCACAGCGAGCTGGGTCAGCTCTGCTCTGCTGGTCTAGCCTCTCTGGATTCAGCGGCCTCTGGTTCTGGATACTGCTCTGCTTTCCAGTCCAGATCAAGTGGATTCTGGATGTAACACTGCTTTCTGGGTGCTGGCAAGAGTTCTTGGCAAAAGAATTCAGACAGCTCGCCCGGCTGTGGAATAGTTTGTAAATGATTTTGAGGCCTGCTGACAAATACTTTTGCTTGCAGTGGGCCTTCTTGGTTCAAAGTTCTGTAGTCTCTGTTTAGCTTGGAAGTCTAAGTGTTGGATCTCTGGATGTGAAGTCGTCGGTCAGCATGCTCCGCAGCAAATGGAATTGAATGTCTCTACCTGTCCCAGCAGTCTCTTTTTATGTGTTTTGAAAATGGGTGTGTGCCTGGGCCTAGCTAAGCTTGCCCCTCTCTACTTGTCATTGGCCCAATTCTCCCCTCTCCCATGATTGGGGGAAGGAAATGGATTGTCATCATGATGAGGTCTGTTTATGGGTCAGAGGATCCTCCCCTGCTCAGTTTGCCCACAAATCTATATTTGATTCAAATATATCTTTCCCAGATATACAATTTGTTGAAATTACATGTGCACATTATATATTCCTTATGGTCCATGCTTGTCCGCCTCTGATCTTCCTGGGCGCTTGCATTCAAAAATGACAACATTTTGCACTTTTTAACTGGTTTTGCAATATCGGACATTTACCCAAAATTACACACATGTGCGCAAGGAGTATGGACATTAATTGATGAAGTGTCAGATTTTTAACATGCAGACATTTGGAGTGAGACCCTATTTTCCGCTAGCAACCCCCCAGAATACACCACAGGGTCCTAACGCCTCTCAAAATGTTCACAGAAAAATCACAAAAATAATTATATTACTTATATAATTCTGACAAGTCCGCACTATGAGTTATCTGTCTTTTTAAAATTATGCCCTGGTCAAAAAGGGGTGTGGCTTCCCACATCACAGGGTGGAATAACTGGTTTTCCACTTCCCCCAAGCTCAGCTGCTAGCAGAGGCACTGCCCCTCCCAGTTTCTCCTAAGAGGAAGCCACTTTACGACGCCCCCAATATAACATTTGCCTGAGTCAAGGGAGTTGCATTGTTCTGTTCCTTCCAGTTCCCAGGTGCTCCACCCCTAATCTAATCAGAGAGGTGACAACTCCTTTTGGCAAGGGGCAGCAGGATGCAGCTAGGCCTGGGAAGAGTGGCTGAACAGGTTTCTCCTGTCGGGGGTAGTTGTCAGGCAGAATCCAGTTTCACTAAGCCAGGTTTCAGCTAAATGTCACTTTTTGTTCCCAGTTTTCTACATTCATATCAAACTGACAATTTTTACCTATACATTAAATAATTACTTCCTTCAAGTCATTTCAGAATATAGTTTTACATTGTATCCACCTCTTAGCAAGTCTTTCCTTGGTCTGGTTTTTTTTCATTTGTTCAGTTTTACACAAAAGTCTGGTTGTTTTAAAACGCCGGCTTTCTGATAGTGGTGAGTACTGGTAATGCAACCATTTTTGGGATTAAGAAAATGAATTCCCCACAGTTCTGAGTTGCTTTTTTTGGCAATCAGCATGGCCATTCCCAATGGTTTCAGGCTACTGTGTGTGTAGCCCAATGGTGGTTTTAGGCAGTGCCCTCCTGTGCTCACAACATAGGCAAAAATGGGTGGCAGCCTATTCTTCATGTTTTCCCTGTGCACTATCTGGGGAGTTCTGGCCATCATGATGTTTTCCATGCCAGTACTGCACAGTTTTATGGTAGGGCTTGTATGTATGGTTAAAAACATCCCACAGTTGGGATTAATTTGTTTGCTCTCACATTGCATGACATGCCATGATGTGTTGTGTGGCCATGCCGGGGAGGGGTTGGGTGACATGGCACTGTTCTCATGTTGTATTTTGCAAGTGGGTATTCATTTTTGCTGCATGGAAGTGTGTCTTTTGATGACACTGCATGACACTGCATTGGTGGTGTTTGTGTAGGTAGGGATGCACACATTGTGACACTTCCAGATGAACAATCTCAGGCTGCTATGGTTCTGACAGTTGACTGTCCCTTTATTCAGATTGAGTCATCATTGATTGTCAGATGGTATGTGCCAGGGCTGTGTGCACTCCACAGGGGTGTGCTTTCTATGTGAAGTAATTAGCCACCAGCTGCGTACGGGCTGCCTCACCCCGTGCCATTTCCCCTCCCATGCGCAGCAGGCGTGCATGTGGTTGGGGATGTGGGGACACCACCATGTCCACACCAGGCCCCGGCGTGTTGCAACATTGTGCAGGACACATGCTGCCACTATGATCCTGCACACTACTGGGGGAGCGTATAACAGCTGCCCGCCAGAACGGTCAAGGGAGCGAAAGCGTGACTTGAGCACTCCGAATGTGCGCTCCACTATGCCCCGTGTTGCAATATGAGCTGTGTTGTATCTTTTCTCGGGAGGCGTGATGGGGTTCCGAATTGGCGTCATCATGTGTGTGCTCAGAGGGTAGGCACTGTCCCCTGGGGAGGTGGTGATGGGGATCATTAGTGGGGTATTGGCATTACTCTGTATCTGTCATGCATGCGTGTGCTGTGGCATTTCTACTCACCAAGCAGCCATGCATCGCCATGCCGCCCAGCTTCCATGTCCCGGTTTAGGGTTGACATCCTGTAAATTAAGCTGTCGTGGGTGGACCCTGGATAGTTGGCATATACTGAGGTGATGATTCCCTTGGCATCACATACTACCTGGACGTTGATGGAATGCCAGTGCTTGCGGTTTCTATAGATGTGCTCAGATGCCCTGGGGGGACGTAGAGCCACATGGGTGCAATCAATGGCACCAAGCACTTTGGGGAATTGTGCCACCCTGTAGAAATCCTGGCTGACAGCCTGCCTTTCTGCAGGTGTTCTGGGCAGGTATATGTGCCTGCGGACTGATGGGCATGCAGTGATGATGACCAAAACCTGGTGTAGGCACCATGACTGCGTGGCCTGTGACACCCCCCCCCCCACTATGGCACTTGTCCGCTGAAATGATCCAGTAGCCAAGAAGTGCAGTACATTGAGGACCTTCTCCAGGGGGCTGAGTGCTTGGGAGCACAGGGTGGGTGATGTGAGGTCATCCTCCCACTCACTGACCAGGTCGAGTATTATGTGTGGTGGAAACCTGTACCTCCCATACACCTGGTCATCAGGCATACCAAATAGGCTGGTTCTGGGTGTGAAGATTCTGGCCCTGACTATCCTTCTCCTCCTCCTGCGGTATCCCACGGCCACTGCTGCTAGGAACGGTATATTCATCCTGGCGTCTGAGCTTGTTTGTTGTTTGCACACTCTTTTATGCTGCACGGGACGTGCGCCTGCTTCATGCTGGCGTATGTGTTGCAGGATTGCTCCTTTTATTTTTTGGCGCGTTGTAGGCGACCGTGTAAATCTTCCCGCCCACCCCAGGAATACACGTAACACACTCTCCCAGGCCCAGTCGCGAGTAAATATTCCCGCCCACCCCTGGAATACACGTACCCCACTCTCACAAGCCCAGTCGTGTGTGGAACTTCCCGCGCACACCGAAATACACGTACCCTGCTGGTATCGTGTGTGGAAGTTCACGCGGACCCATAATACACGTACCCTGATGGAATCGCGTGTGAGACTACCCGCGCACCCCTGGAATACACGTACCCAGACAAATCGCACGGCTGGGGGATGGGGGTGCTGGGAGTCATGAGTGGGGGCCTGGTGGAGGGTGCCCCTGGATGCAGGGGGTGGGGGTGCAGGGGAACAGGAGTGGGGGCCTGGTGGAGGGTGCACCACAGTGCTTGGGGGTGGGGGTGCAGGGGGACATGAGTTGGACATGAGTGGGGGCCTGGTGGAGGGTTCCCCTGACTGGTGGGGGGTGGGGGTGCAGGGGGACATGAGTGGGGGCCTGGTGGAGGGTGCATCACAGTGCTGGGGGGTGGGGGTGCAGGGGGACATGAGTTGGACGTGAGTGGGGGCCTGGTGGAGGGTGCCCCTGACTGGTGGGGGGTGGGGGTGCAGGGGGACAGGAGTGGGGGCCTGGTGGAGGGTGCACCACAGTGCTGGGGGGTGGGGGTGCAGGGGGACATGAGTTGGACATGAGTGGGGGCCTGGTGGAGGGTGCCCCTGACTGGTGGGGGTGGGGGTGCAGGGGGACAGGAGTGGGGGCCTGGTGGAGGGTGCACCACAGTGCTGGGGGGTGGGGGTGCAGGGGGACATGAGTTGGACAAGAATGGGGGCCTGGCGGAGGGTGCCCCTGACTGGTGGGGGGTGGAGGTGCAGGGGGACATGAGTGGGGGCCTGGTGGAGGGTGGCACACAGTGCTGGGGGGTGGGGGTGCAGGGGGACATGAGTTGGACATGAGTGGGGGCCTGGTGGAGGGTGGCACACAGTGCTGGGGGGTGGGGGTGCAGGGGGACATGAGTTGGACATGAGTGGGGGCCTGGTGGAGGGTGCACCACAGTGCTGGGGGGTGGGGGTGCAGGGGGACATGAGTGGGGGCCTGGTGGAGGGTGCCCTACAGTGCTGGGGGTGCTGGGAGACAGGAGTGGGGGCCTGGTCGATGGTGCCCCTGGATGCAGGGGGGTGGAGGTGCAGGGGGACAGGAGTGGGGGCCTGGTGGAGGGTGCCCTACAGTGCTGGGGTGTGGGGGTGCTGGGAGACATGTGTGGGGGCCTGGTGGAGGGTGCCCCTGGATGCAGGGGGGTGGGGGTGCAGGGGGACAGGAGTGGGGGCCTGGTGGAGGATGCCCCTGACTGGTGGGGGTGCAGGGGGACAGGAGTGGGGGCCTGGTGGAGGGTGCACCACAGTGCTGGGGGGTGGGGGTGCAGGGGGACATGAGTTGGACATGAGTGGGGGCCTGGTGGAGGATGCCCCTGACTGGTGGGGGGTGGGGGTGCAGGGGGGCAGGAGCTGGGGCCTGGTGGAGGGTGGCACACAGTGCTGGGGGGTGGGGGTACAGGGGGACATGAGTGGGGGCCTGGTGGAGGGTGCACCACAGTGCTGGGGGGTGGGGGTGCAGGGGGACATGAGTGGGGGCCTGGTGGAGGGTGCCCTACAGTGCTGGGGGGTGGGGGTGCTGGGAGACAGGAGTGAGGGCCTGGTGGAGGGTGCCCCTGGATGCAGGGGGTGGGGGTGCAGGAGGACAGGAGTGGGGGCCTGGTGGAGGGTGCCCTACGGTGCTGGGGGGTGGGGGTGCTGGGAGACATGAGTGGGGGCCTGGTGGAGGGTGCCCCTGGATGCAGGGGGGTGGGGGTGCAGGGGGACAGGAGTGGGGGCCTGGTGGAGGGTGTCCCTGACTGGTGGGGGGTGGGAGTGCAGGGGGACAGGAGTGGGGGCCTGGTGGAGGGTGCCCTACAGTGCTGGGGGGTGGGGGTGCTGGGAGACATGAGTGGGGGCCTGGTGGAGGGTGCCCCTGGATGCAGGGGGGTGGGGGTGCAGGGGGACAGGAGTGGGGGCCTGGTGGAGGGTGCCCTACAGTGCTGGGGGGTGGGGGTGCTGGGAGACATGAGTGGGGGCCTGGTGGAGGGTGCCCCTGGATGCAGGAGGGTGGGGGTGCAGGGGGACAGGAGTGGGGGCCTGGTGGAGGGTGCCCCTGGATGCAGGGGGTAGGGGTGCTGGGAGACATGCGTTGGTGGGCAGTAGTCCAAGGTGACATGTGGGTTGGCTGGGAGGCATGGCCATGGTGGATGAGCTGCCTGCAGTACATGTGCAGGTGTGCAGGGTAGTCCCCTGTGGTGTGGGCCGCCTGCAGGGGCCGTGGAGGGTGTAGAGGGAACAGCTGGGAGGACTCACATGGCCAATTCACGTGTGGGACTCCCCGGCACCCCCGAAATACTCGTAGGCTGCTGGATTCGCGTGTGGAATTTGCCGCGCACCCGGAGTACATGTACCCTGCTGAAAGTGTGTGTGGAACTTCACGCGCACACCGAAATACACGTACCCTGCAAATTCACGTGTGAAACTTCCCTCGCACCCCGGAATAGACATGCCCAGGCCAATCGCGTGTGGAACATCCCGCGAACCCCGTAATACACGCACACACTATTTTTCACACAGCGGGTGTCCGTGTTTGTCGGTACCCCTTTTGCACCTCATTTGTCCTAGAGGGCCACTGTATGGATCATTCATCATTGCTGTATATGGGTGCTTTTTGTTAGCACACATTTTGGCGCCCATTTATTTCTGGCGCAGGGACGCTACCGCCTGCTTTCTTGTGGCGTACTTGTTTGGCCCTGTGCGCGTCTTTGACCGTGCACTGGTTTGCCCTATTCGATTCTATGAATACGAGTTGTAGGCGAGCGTGTGGGCGTTCCGCGCACTTTCCTCCTGTACTTCCCCCGTGACGCCCATATTTTCGCGCGTTGTTCCCCATTCCGAGTGTTACGCCCCGTGTTCCGCCTACTTTTGTAATGTGCGCCACGCTATGTGCGATTTCGCAGCGGCCGTGGCGCACGCCGTTGGATGACCTGTGCGCCGGCGTGCGGCGCACACTTTTTCAGCGCACATCCAATATTTTTCTCGCGCACGGACTTCCATGAATCGATGTTTTACTGCGAATCGCACGTTTTTGGCACCTCTGCGCGGGAATTTTCGGCGCACATTAATTCCATGAATCGGCATGAAAATATCCAGTAATGCAGACATCAAAACCCTGCAGTTCTCATGCTAACGTTGAGCAAACAACACTTTATAAATACGCCACAAATCACAGCATTACAAATCTCTAAAGTGTGGGTTTCCTTCCAGATTTTAATTTCCGTCGTACTGCTCTTGAGGCCCTTCCACTCCCTGTCTCTCACACTCATAGTGTGATGCACATAGCATGCCCTTCCACTCCCTGTCTCTCACACTCATAGTGTGACACACATAGCATGCCCTGCCACTCCCTGGCTCTCACACTCATGGTATGACGTACATAACATGCCCTGCCACTCCCTGGCTCTCACACTCAGGCGTGACACACATAGCATGCCCTGCCACTCCCTGTCTCTCACACTCATGGTGTGACGCACATAACATGCCCTGCCACTCCCCGGCCTCTCACACTCATGGCGTGACACACATAGCATGCCCTGCCACTCCCTGTCTCTCTTACTCATGGCGTGACGCACATAATATGCCCTGCCACTCCCTGTCTCTCACACTCATGGTGTGACGCACATAATATGCCCTTCCACTCCCTGGCTCTCACACTTATGGTGTGACGCACAAAGCATGCCCTTCCACTCCCTGGCTCTCACACTTATGGTGTGACGCACAAAGCATGCCCTGCCACTCCCTGGCTCTCACACTCATGGTGTGAGGCACACAATATGCCCTGCCACTCCCTGGCTCTCACACTGTCCTGCCACTCCCTGGCTCTCACACTCATGGTGTGCCGCACATAGCATGCCCTGCCACTCCCTTTCTCTCACACTCATGGTGTGAGGCACATAATATGCCCCTCCACTCCCTGGCTCTCACACTTATGGTGTGACGCACAAAGCATGCCCTGCCACTCCCTGGCTCTCACACTCATGGTGTGAGGCACACAATATGCCCTGCCACTCCCTGGCTCACACACTCATGGTGTGACGCACATAGCATGCCCTGCCACTCCCTGGCTCTCACACTGTCCTGCCACTCCCTGGCTCTCACACTCATGGTGTGACGCACACAATATGCCCTGCCACTCCCTGGCTCCCACACTCATGGTGTGACGCACATAGCATGCCCTGCCACTCCCTGGCTCTCACACTGTCCTGCCACTCCCTGGCTCTCACACTCATGATGTGACGCACATAGCATATGCATTGACTTTAACCGCTGGCCTCCCGTGTCTCCTCCACTGCTACCAATTTCTTAGGCGCTGCCACTGCTCCTAAGTGATCGTCTGCCGGCCCCATGTCACCCTTTTCTTCCAATTCAGATTCCACCTCAGAAAGCTGTTGCTGGTTTTTTTAATGTAACGCTGGCAAACATCTTGCACCATCTTATTCTGGATCTAGTAACAGTTTGAAGTGACAGTTGTGCTGCAGTATTCTGGAAGCTTTTCTGCATAGGCCTTTCTACTCGATTATTTGTTGAATAGAATATTTAATAAGAATTACTGAGGTGAAACTTGCACTTTAATTTTCGTAAAAATGTTCTCTGCCTTAGTCATTTTCACCGTCCCATAGCTATTTCCAATATGTGTATTGTGGTACTTTTTTTCCCTTGAGATGTAGTCTGCCTGATTTCCAGAAATGTGCCCTGGAGCAAATTAGGACATGTCCAGAACAGCTCAAATTGATACTATTTTAGACCATATTCAGAAGGATCTGCTGTGACAGGGTCAAGATGGGGCATGGACCCCTCTCTGCCTGGAGCAGCAGGCCTAGGAAGGAGTTCACTAGAGCCAGTCCTCCCCTGAAGGTGGGGTATGGGAGTTGGGAGGGCCTCAGTCAGTGTTCATTCTGCATGTGTCTCCATGTCTGACATAGGTGCCGCCTTTTATTGCCCCATAGCCAGTGGTCGAAGTGTATGAAAAGAAGTAGTGGAACTATGTTCCCTGCTGGCCTGCACCCACACCCCAAGCCCCCTTCCACACACAATACAAACTCCCAAACACATGCACATGCTGTTTAAGAGAACATTCAGTGTAGTGTAGCATAGCTCTCAACCATTTGTCTTGCAAAGGCGGGTGAAATCACTCGATTTTGTTTCTGGCGGGTGAGACGCCCATTGGAATGAATGGGCGTGCAGGAGGCCTGGCGGGTGAGTCAGCCCTTTGCAAGGCGGGTGACACCCGCCAAAAGCGGGTGAGTTGAGAGCTATGGTGTACTGAAAGTGCAAGTTTCAACTTCTTCCTACACTCTTATTTTAAAAAGAAACCATTCCGGAACGGTTTCTTTTTAAGATAAAAGTATAGGAACAGTAACACTTAATTTAAAAAAAAAAAAGTAGAGGAGCACCACTCCCAACTGCTCCCGCTCACTTCGACCACTGCCCATAGCTGTAATGCACAATGTTGGCGAGTCGCTTTCTCTTTATTCCCTAGGATTACATTCCCCCAGAAGACATGGAAGGTGGAAGAAAGAACAAGCAACCCAACCCAGAAAGACACAGCATGAAATGGTGAACCGTCCAGCATTCCCAGCGTCACAGTAGCCCTTTCAGTCCAATACACGACACAGAGCTGCAGTTTATCTTAAAAGGGACTGAAGGCTGGTCCACACGGTGAGGGGCCGATCGCAGCACTCTAAGTGCTAAACACATTGGGCCTCATTACGACCCTGGCGGAGTGGGATACCGCCAGCGGTAATCGCGGCGGACCCGTCCGCCCTACTACGAGTTCCCTTAGCGCCATGGAGGTTTTCTCCGCCTGGTTTTACCGGGCGGAGAAAACCATGGCGCTAAGGGACCTCGTTGTTAATTACGCCGCCGTACTTTACGGCGGCGTAATTAACTCCTTCCCCACTCCCATTATACCCTATGGGGCAAGAATGGGAATGGGGAAGGGTAAAATGGGGATTGGGGATTTACCGCTCCGCCAAGGTCGGCATGGGGTGGTAAATCCGCCAACCCCCATGGCGCTATCGGCGGCTTTCCGCCATGCTCCGCGGTGCATTTGCACCGCGAATTCCGCCAGGGTCGTAATGAGGGCCATTCAGTTTACCTGCAGCGGGGCTGCACAGCGAAGCTGCAATATCAATGCTCATTAACTTTGCTGCGAGCGGGCCACCATTCCTGAATACCAGCAGACCCACACACAGAAAGGGGGAGGAGCGTAATACCTAATGTATGTCTTTGTTTACTTGTAATCCCACCCCTGGGGAGAAGAAAGATAGTGGTTAGCAAAGGAACCAGTCGAGGAAGTGAGCCAATGGTGGAAAGAAATTAGCAAAGGATAAAAAGGGGAACAGGAAACAGGAAGGGGTGTGTTTTTTTGGGTGAGGTCAAGGAAGCAGAAGGCAGTCCAAAAGACAAAGCAGAGGAGGGACAGTGCAGGAGAGCCTTGATGAGGATTGCTGAACGAGTGTGCATGGTGAGGTATTGGTTGGTGGGAGAATGTGGCATTTGGGTGTGACTGTGTGTGGAAAGTGTGTGAGTGGGGCTAACACAGGGGGAGGAGAGGGTAAATGAGAGTGGCGGAGAAGGTGATTGATAGAGAGAAAGGAAGGTGATTGAGGGAGCTGATGGGCATGGACAGTGTAGTAGTATTAGTGTGGAGAGGGGAAACTGGTACTAGTGTGGAGAGAGAGAGAGTAGTACTATGGCGGAGAGGGGATATTAATGGTAGAGGGTGTAGGAGAGAGAGAAAACGAATATTGGAGGGACAGAAGGAAGAAGATAGAGAGGGAAAGACTCAGGAGAGTGGGAGGAATTAGAGGAGGAGAGTAGACAGGTAGGAGAGAACTGATATATTATCAGAGTGAGGGTTACAAGGGCATGTTAGGAAAGAGCTATGTGGGACCAGAGTGGCTTAAATGCACCTCTTCTTGTACACATTGTAAAGTGGGGCCTAGGTTAGGATTCACTTAGATTGTTCGTTCTCAGAGGGTGTCAGATAGAAAGGGTGTTTGCCCTTAGGCCGACACAAGCAGGCGTGCACAATTTTCGACAGTGGGGTTTACCAATCTCTAGAGACCATCCTGGGGTTGCGGGACACCTGTGCTATGGAGGGAACAGCCTGTGCAAAATAAAAGAGAGGACGACCTTTAGGTGGCCCCTTTGCAAGTGATATAATAAAAACCTTTTAACTGTTTTTAGGGTTGGTGTGTACCTGGGACCATCTGTGCAGTTTACTGAAGCATCTCTGGAGGAGCTTGGTAATGCGCTTGCGGAACTCTTTGTGAATTGTACTTGTACCAGAAACGGCCAGAATTCCCAAAATGACCCCAGCTCTGGCTTCTGTCGATACAATATGAAATGGCAGGTGTAAGTCTGACATGTTCTGATCACCTCCTAATTTGCTCTAGAGTAAAACTTGGTGAACAAGGCACAGACTCAATGCCCAATCAGACCATTAGCATCCGAGACTAGGCTTTTCATAGAAGATGTTTAGAAGTATGGGGACTTGCTGGAAAGACAGGTGCACACATTTCTTTTTTTTTTTTTTTTTTTTTTAATAAAACTACAGTTCGATACTTAAATCGAACTTTTGTTATAATTGACCTTTCTCGCATCTCATCCGTCCTCTCCAGTGTTTATTCACAGTGTGCTCATTGTGCTGGTGATAAGTTTGGATCACTGTTGATTAAAGATTTTTCTTTTCCTTATCACAAGTAGTGTTACAGAGAATCATGGTTAAGTAGTCAATTATCCTGCATGATAGCTTAATGTTATGGCCGGCGCTTACATATGACCACCAATCATTCGTGTCATAGTTCTGAGGTTTGAAGCTAGTTAGGTGTAGGGTCCGCTGTGTGATTGTGCCTGTGCAATCAAGTATCAAGTGCTTGAGGGACTCTATTTCGCTCGCATCACAGAATCGACATTTGTTGTCTACAGTGTCTTTCTTTTTTCGTATCCATAGCATTTCTCGATTGTTTAGGGCGTTCAGCCTAAATTTTAGAAACATGTTCCTGTGATATCGTGAAGGACAATTTAGAAGGTATTTTGGTGGCTTGTGTAGTTTTGTTTCCCCAAGACCTAATGGAAGACTCGTTTTTAGTTTCTTGCGTTTTTCAATGTTATGCATCCAGTCCCATTCTTCTAATTTTTTTTTCGCCTGTTGTGGTCGATCGATTAGGTCAGATTGACTTATATTTGCGGAGTTCATTATGGCTTCAAGTTTTTTTTTCCAAATTTGGATTAATATTGCTTGGGTGTCGTCATTTCTGATCTTGAAAATTTCGTATGCTGGTATTTTTTTGCTGCAGTACATTTTCCTAATGGTGGAGAGGGATTTCCAGATCACTGTCATATACAGCGAATTAAGTGCAAGTTCGTATCTCAGAGCCACTGTCGAGATGTAGTGAGGAAGCTTCAAGGCGTGTTTCCAGAAGATCCCTTCTAGTCTTTGCCATAAGCAAAAATCCAGGTTCCAACCAGCTTCAGCTCCAAATACGATAGTTGGAATGACCTTCTGTAGATAGAAAGTCAGTAATGGTGCAATTGTAAATTTCCCGTATTCGTGATAGATTTTTGCTCCTTGTAATCCAAATTTGAGAGTTCTACTGGTTATGTCATTGACCCAAGCTGTTTCGCAGATGGAATTGTTGAACATCACGCCCAAGTATCTTATGGACGATACAATATTGAGTTTATCACTTGCAATTCGCCATATGAATCTTTTTCCTGCGTTTTTATTGGTATGACTGATGCTCATGATTTTTGTTTTGTCAGTATTGATCAGCAACTCATTTGATTTCATATATTCATTGAGTCGAGTCAAAAGTCGCTGTAGGCCAATCTGTGTATAGTCGATTAGTACTATATCATCTGCATAGATGATATGTTTGATTTGAGTGTCCTTGATCCTTGGCGAGAAACAGGGTACTGAGTTTAACCATTTCGGTAGGTCGGCTATAAAGATCTTGAATAGTTCTGCTGCCAGTGGGCAGCCTTGCTTGACGCCTTTATGAGTTGTTACTTGTTGGCTCAACTCGCCTTGTTGATTTATCCTAATCTGTATTGAGGTATTGGAATGGAGAGCTTTCAGGGGTTCTAGTATTGTTGGCGGACATTCCCACTTTCTTAGCTTTGACCAGAGTTTCTCACGATTTATTGTGTCAAAAGCTTGCCTGAGGTCTATAAAGGCAAAGAAGATTTGTCTCTTTGTGCGCAGCGCCTCAAGTTTTAGTATGTTTAGCACAAGTAGATTTACATCGACTCCGGCTTCCTCTGTGAAACCTGTTTGACGAACATCGTATATTTCTGCTTTGAGGGCCCATGAAGTGAGTTTCTTTCGAAGAAAGGAGCCATATACTTTCCCGATTGTGTCAAGTAGGGCGATTGGACGATAGTTCATCGGATCGTTCCTATCGCCTTTCTTATAGATAGGTACCACAATCGCCTTTAACCATGACTCCGGAATTTTCTTTTTTTCTGACACTATTCTAAACAGAGATTCCATGAACTTGGCCCAGTATTTTTTGTTTCCCTTCAACATGATATTTGAGATCTGGTCGGGGCCTGCTGCTCTTGAGTTTTTTAGCTTCTGAATTGTTGTTTCAATTTCATCGCTTCGAGGTGTTACGTCCCATGGTAGATCTGAGACGTTTTCTTGCGCTTGTGTGTCTTCATTCGGGATTTTGTATATTTCCCTGAAGTGCTCAACCCATTTGTTGCCATCAATCGGATTTGATATTGTCGATGTTGCTTTTGTATTGCCTTTATTTAGGATTGTCCAAATATCGCGCGTGTTTTTTGTAATCAGCAGTTGAAGCATCAGCTCCGCGCGATTTTGTTCTATTATTGCTGATTGTGCTTTTAACCAGTGTCGATATTCTTGTCGTCTTGTTTTTACTCTAATCGCGATATTGTCTGGTGATAGCTTTAATTTCTTGATCTGCCGCAAATCTTTCCTCATGATTTTTTTTGCTTTTGCGATAACGTCGCTGTACAGATGTTTGTTTGAGTGCCCAATTACTTTGGAATTTATGACTTTCGGTCGACAGTCCGTCAACAAGGGAGCATAGTTCACGATGTTTCCTTTATTTATGTCGGTGGTGAGTTTCCCGATTTGTAAATGGTTAAGCCTCAAGCGATTTCCCGCTGCATTCGATGTAATTTGTACATCAAGTTTTTCAGGAACATCGCCCCAGTCGGTCTCTAGGGCTAAGCGGAGTAGATCGTGGTCGCTTTGAGGCATTGATATGATGTTAAGGGAATTCACTTGGCCAAAAAGATTTCTTGAGACCCAAATGTAGTCTAGTGTGTTTTGGCTATATGGTCCGTGCCAAGTTGGGTTACATGGTTGGTCTCCTTTGGTTCTCCCATTGACCATGGTACAGTTTCTTATAGCGAGGGCGTCAAACCAGAGCTTTCCTCTCTGTTCAACCTTCTCAGGTTCCTTTAACGTATTTGTTTTTGTGATTTTGTCAAATTTGTACCAGCTACAATTTAAATCACCACATACTATGATGGTTAGGTTGTTATATTTCATTGAGGCTTCATCTATTAGAGTTGTTACTGAGCCGAAGAAGCTGTGTGTCGAAATCTTGGCAGGGTTCCAGTAGCCATTTATTAGCAGTAGAAATTGTTTCGTCTGCGTTGTTGTGGCAGATATTTGTATCAAGGTGCTTTGAACAAAAGGGTTTGGATTTCGGGATTCGAGCGGCGTCAGCCAGTTGTTGATCTTCAGTAGAGTAATTAAGCCAGAGAACGGCCGGCCGGTTGCATTTTTCCCGGCAGGATTTAGGAATGTAGTGAAGCCGTCACGAAATGGCCGTTCGCGTATCCACGTTTCTTGTAGACATACAGCGAGGATGTTGTTCATAGGTACCTCGAAGTTGTTAAATAGATGAGTAAATCCTCGAGTGTTCCAGGATAGCACGATTTGATCCGTGCTCGTCTTCTTCAATCATTGTTATTCTTGACTTCCTTGATGGGATTGAATTTCGGACCTGATTTTTCTGGGGGAACCATGTGGCTTGTTTCCATTTTGTTTTGTGATGGAATATACTAGGGATTTCCGCAGGTTTGCACATTGGTGGTCCAGGCCTACAATTTATTCACGAACATTGTTCCCCAAGATGTTTTGTTGTGATTCGTGTTCAGGTTCCAGCGTTAAATCGAAGCCAAAAATTAGAAGATCTTCTGTGGCTCGTAGAAGCATGTTTTTCACCGCTGAAGAGCCGATATGTAAGAGTACTTGGTCTGAAGTTAGGTCGGTTGGATACTCGACAATTTTTATGTCGTCTGACGATATTGTCCGTAGCACTGGAACGCATGCGAACAGTTTCATGACGTTTGCTCTATTTAAGTTGATCTCGTTGTCGTCAGATTGGATATTTTGGAGTCGTAGTTTCCAACATCGGTTATTATGTGTTTGATTTTTGCTTGAATGTACTCTGGATGTGTAGCGAGTTTTAAGGTTTTTTTGATTAGACGTTAATTTTGGGTTTAGCTTGGATATGTGTGGTGACGTTGGCCTCTCGGCTAGTCTAGTCATTTCTTTTTGTGGAGCCGGTCTGCTTGCTTTATTGTTAGTCAATGTTTTGTGTTGTTGCCACGTGCGAGATCTCGCAGTTTCTTTAAGTTGAAGTGTGATTGTTGGCTCATCTTGTCCTTCGCATTCCGCTGAATATGTGGAGAGATCACATAGATCAATTGTCGAGGCATTCACAGAACTATCGCTATGTGGTTCTTCGGATTCGAGACGCCGGCGTTTTGTGGATTGTTTATTGGACACACGGTTTTGACCATCATTTGAATCTTGGTTGGAGACGTCATTAGACTTCTGTTTAGAAGTTCTTGTTGTGCGTTCAAACAATTGTGGTTTTGTGGGTGTTGTCAGGTTCCTTATGAATTTTTTCACATTTGGATTTTTTACCTTTGTTTGTCCTTTTTTGTTTTCTTGAAGTAATGGATTGTTTCCTTGTCCTGCCGTTCTAGTAGATTTTTCTGTCCTGGAAATAGTTTTGGATGAACCAGTAAATATGTTAAATGAGTTCTTTGTGATGTTGGGGGGCATTGTAAATGACGTATTCTCGCAATTATTTGTTGCCACTAATGGCATGTGAACCTCTGCTATCGTGGAGGATTTGCCGGCATCAAATTGCGAGAGGGTTTTTGCATTTGTAGTGGCATCACAGCTTTGCTGAAGCTTACCTTCCGCTGACTTAGCATCGTTTTTCTCAGGACAATATGAATGCGACGTTACTTGGGACTCGGGTTTTTTGCTGGGCGCTGGTGGAGATTGATTGTCATGAAGGATCGGCGCCAGTGGTCGAAGACACTCGGTTTTTGGGGACGCGGTTGCCAGACTAGTTCCTTGGTCTTTTGATCTCTTATGATTGCTTTGTGGCGGGGCCGTTTTTGGCAAATTATCTCGCTTCAGAACATAATCAAGGTTTTGAGTTTGCTTGTCCGCCTTTTCCGAGTGGTGGCGCATCCATTTGACAGCCTCGAGCAGACCTTCCATTAAGGTATCGTTTTGGCAGTGATGTCTTGCGGCCAGATCACATAGCCGTTCCTGCCAACGAGTAGATATGTCTGCCTGTAATTCAAGTTGTTTTTGTATGGAGCTTGTAAAAGATTCAAGTTTGTCCATTTTATTTGTTAAATTTGTAAGCATCGCTCCTTGGTCGCTTATTGTCCCGTTCAGTGATTCGTAGAGTTTAGTGAAAGGTAGTAGTACAATTGATGAGGCAGCTACTACATTAGTGTGTAATTGAGTTAAAGTGGCAGCAGATAAGATCACTTGTTGCTCCAGAGGAATGGTGTCATTGGGTGTTTGATGTGAAAGTTCCATGTCACATTCGTTTTCTTGAAGTGAGGAGTTTAGTGCCTTTTCAATAATTATTTGATTGGAATTGTTTGAATTTTTGATGCACGGAGTGCTAACATTTGTAGGTGTTGACATTGAATCATCGAAAGCTGACTGGTTTAGTTTTAATTTTAATTCGATGATTCTTTGAAGGCGACGAGCTCTTGCAATGGAACTTGCGTCTCTGCATGCGGGCTTGTTGGGCTGGATCGCCTTTGTTCTGGACCTGTCGAAGGGCTACTTTCTTTGTCCAGATTGTTTTCCCCTATGTCTTCAGGGGCTTGGCATGCATAAGCACTTTGATTTTCGCTCTCCGTTCTCTGAGTGGTTTTTCGAGTCTCCATGTTTCTGTAGCTTGAATTTCCTGCGAGATTACTTCGCATCGCAGGCAGGTTGTGCTCATTATTCGGTTTTTGGGCTTCCTTATGTATTTTTCCCACTCGTTCTTTATTTGCATCTAGTATTTTGTACTTTTTGTTTTTTGTACTTGATTTGGTTCCAGTTGTGTCTTGTGGCATTGCTTTTGGAAGCAAAGACTCTATTGTGAGTGCGTGACTTTCCGTCAAAGACAGATTTATAGAATTAGCAGGGACGTTTTTGCTTTGTTTGTTTGTAGGTTGATTTTCATTTTCGTCCGAGATGTCTTCAGGCATTACTCTTTACTCTTGCTCATGGTCACTATTAACGGGAGTTTCTTGGTCCGGGTTCGGCATATTGGTAGCATTAATTAGCTCAGCGTCGGAGACCTCGCTTCCCAAAAGGAGGTAGTTAGAGTTGCCAGACGGGTTACCCGGATCACCACTTGTCTTCGTAGGCTCTATTATTTGTGTATTAGGTTGGGTAAATAAATCAGGCAGCACTCGCTGGCTGGAGTGGTTGGATGCCAAGGGTCGTGTTAAAGCCAGAGTTGTCGCGGTTTCAAGAGGAAGTGTATTAGTATCATTTCCAATTGCGACTACTTCAGTTGTCAGTTGCTCTTGCAGGTTTGAAATGTTGTTGTTTGAACAGTGATCATGGGAGTGGCTGTTTGTACAGTTATTTAAGTCCAGATTTGGTATCGGTAAAGCTTTTGACATATGTGTAGTGTTTTGATCGATAGTCGCTGTGTCTCGCAGATGAGCTTTGGAAGGCCAGGGTACGCTTTTACTTACTTTGCCACTACCATCTACGGGGGCTTTTAAGGCAGTCCAAGGGTTTGCCATTTTGCGGTAGTTTAGAGTTTTTCTCCGAGTCTGGGGGCCTTCAATGGTTCGCGTCATGTGCTTAGGGAATTCAAATTTCCTTGTGTTTTTCCTCTCCTCCTCTCTCTCTTAAGCGGTAAAGCCTGGGTACTTACGGTCGGCGAACGGCAGAAAAGCAGCAAACAGCCAACAGCAGAAGTCTCTGCAATCGCCCTTTACGCGGCCGGGCTTCACGCCGCAAGGGTCGCTGGGATGTTGTTTTGTATCCTGGCTTCCTGGAGTGGGCGGGGCCAATAGGTGGGCGGGGCTTTCCACCCGCTTCGTCGCTTCGTCGCGGCTGTTCTCACACTCGCACCTGTCAACCTCTCCAATTACGAGGGACGCGAGGGGCAGCACGACGTGTAGGTAAGATGAAATTGCTTGCACAGATGCAAGTAACAGGAATTAGCGTTTCTACAACGCAGTACAGCCAACAGCAGAAGTCTCTGCAATCGCCCTTTACGCGGCCGGGCTTCACCTGTACGTGCGAGCTGTGTAGCTGGCTATGGGCAGTGACTGGAAAAGGCGCACACATTTCTGTACAAGAAATAGTCAATATGTACTTGACATCAGAGACCACACAAAATGTTGCAGGGAAATGTAAAAGGTCATTATATTTTCCCAAGTATTGTGATCACTCATGATGCAATCGAAAGGCATCTGCCATCTCAGTGGGAGTTCGAGAAGCTTCAGGGGCGGCGTCAGACTGACAGACACGTTGGCATTAAGCCATATGCAAATGCCTCCCTATATCAACATTACATTCAGGGAAACGATGCGCTCAGAAATGCCGAGATGTTTACACAGAGATGCTGTTTGCATTCACATTGGTAATCCCTTACATGACATCATGCCAGTGAATAATGAGATTCTTCAAACTCCATGCGGCCATATCTTGCGTGTCTCCCACTCTGCTTATCTCCTTCAGCAATGTCAGTAATATTCAACTGCTTATTTCAAAGTGTGCCCCTTTCCAGCTGATGTTTTGATAACTCGGGCACACATTATTTGTACAGTGACACTTCTATGATAAATAAATCAGTCTTTTTTGTGTTTGGGCTTTAAAATGCGGAAATATGACATAGAACCGCTTTCAATACATGACTTGTTTATGTCACAAGGTACACTCTGTACCCTCCCTCGCTATTTAATGCTAAATATCTTCTTTACAGAATTCAGACATGATGGGGACCGATCTAATCTACATCAAATGATACAAACATCTATAAATACATTCTTCTAGAAGTGTCACTATACAAATAATGTGTGCCTGAGTTATCAAAACATCAGCTGGAAAGGGCACTGTTCTATGTCATATTTCTGCATTTTAAAGCCTGAACACAAAAAAGACTGATTTTGTTTGGTTGTTTTTGTGTTGGCTTTAAAAGGCAGAAGAATTACATACTGACCTCCTCCTTGGCCACCGCCATTCTCTCCCACTGATTTTCTCGCTAATGGGGGGGGGGTTTAACGCCCCAACCATCCCCTTCCCAGCTCAACACACGTATCCTCCCCACAGATACACACACAGACACATCCATGTATGTACACACACATACGACAAAAACTCGCCTAACACTCCCGTGACTATCTGCTGGGGCTCAGAGAGCCTGGTAGTCCCTGCATGCACTCGTGCGTGGCTGGGGCAGGACAGTTCGATTTAGAAAGACTGCCCTGTGCGGTCACAGACCAGTCTTCCTAAAACGATCTGTTTTTTTTTTGCTTGGTTTTCAAAAATAGATCTTTTGACCTAATACCTTAAAAGCTAGTAATTGGGGCATTACACCTATTATGCTGTTGACCCCCCCTTTCATTTGAGACCAGGAGGCTGAATAGATATCACGTCCTCCTTTGGCCCATTGGGTATATCTTTCACCCTAACTCACAGGCTATTTAGTTAAACAAAGCGATGCTAATTATTGGATGCAGGAGCCATCTAAAACCTGAGCCCAGCAGTTAAGCCTCTTATTTTCATGCCAAGTGGTCTATTGATACTGCTTGAGCATGCTTTGCCCTCTGCCACTGTACCTTTGCTGCTGCTGCTGTAATCACGTTAATGGCAGTTTAAGAGTAATTAAAGACACCTCTAGTCAGGCGAGAAATTTGACAGATTCTTGCTGTCTGAGACCCGGGCTTGGCTCACAGTGGAGGGATGCCTGATACCTCAAAGTGGGAGGGCTTTAACCTTCCCAAGCCCTAGGCTGGCACTCCCCATGCTCGTTAGCTCCTCCTTCCTTGTTCCGTTGGCCATATGCAGTATGCTGCCACTAGGTTTTGCACACATTTGACTGCCAGGGTGACTATTATGACAGAGGAAATGAGCACCATACCAAGTATGCATTGTGTCAGACCTTGCTCCTTCCAGGCGTAGAGGCAGCACAAACGCAGCTAAAACGCCTCCCTCCCCGTTAGGTCGCAGTACCTGGAGATAGACAGCACAGGAAACCTTGACCCTTCGGGGAAAGAGGGTTAGGGTCCGTTGGTTGGATAGGTAAGGGAGTTAGGAACACCGGAAAAAGGTTGAGGTAGAGGTTCTGGATGGGAAGGGGGATGTCAGGGTCACATGCTCCTCGGCTCCTGTTCCATGAAACTCCGCCCATGCACTCCTGCTCTCATCTCTCACTCTTTTTCTGAATGCTTGAGTTCACCTCGGGCTTTTGTACTGGAGCCCCTAACCAGGACATCAAAAGTAACACATTGACTGCAGATTACCCCACATTACAACATGCGGAATTCCAGAACTGCATTACTTCATGCAGCATCTGTAGCAATTGCCCAACTGCCCTCCCAAACCTGCATTCACTTCATGCAGTACCAAATAGGTCTCGCCCAAGCAATAAGGTACTTAGCTTCGATTTCAGCTTCTGGCCTTTTCGTGTTGATTGGCCACGAACTTCTCCCAGATTTCCTCTCTCTCTGCAAGAGCAAAACTAGAGGCAATATTGTGCGCGCTGTGCGCGTGATTGGTTAGTGGGTCAGAATCCCCTGCACGGCGAGAAGCGCCGATCCGGAGTCATGCGACTTTACTGTTAGCCAAAATAAACATGCGGGCGTTGTTAGTTCGAGTCTCATGCGTGATTAGGGACGTTTTAACTTCTAGCGTTCCCAGCAGGAGTTTTGTGCTCCGGCTCGCGGTGGGGGCTGGTAGGCCTCTGCGCCGCTTCTACTGCGTGACCCCCCTTGGGTATGAAATGCAAGGTAAGGCTTGGTACTTATCTCTGCCTTGTACGCGGGGCCTGGGGTTTGCAGGCATCGGGCGGAATCGCCCCGCGTAAGCTTGCCTCCGGAGCTCCTGAGAACACGTCTTTCCAGGACGCCGATCAGTATTGCGAGCGGCTCCCCACGGGCGCGGCTCGCGCATGCGCGCTGATGCGGGCGCGGTCAGGGGCGTGGCAGTCTTCCTCCGAGCAGGCCCAAGCGGCGAGCGGCCTGCTGGGAAATTGAGTTCTCGGGCTGTTCTCCATCCCTGGACCACGGTCCTACAAAAAGGGTGGAGAACACGCCTGGAGTACTTGGTGGGGTGCTTTCTGGTTGCTTGCCCGCCCCCCAGGTTAACCATAAGGGCATTTACCCCCAGACTAGCCCCAGCCCTGACAGTACTCCCCCTCCCTCCAGCAGGCCCAGGTTTACTAGGGTATCGAAGATGAAACTGGCGGAGGAGTCGAGGAGCATGGATATTTTCAGCGGGCTCCCAAGATCTTTCTTCGGGACCATACCCCACCCAGTCCACCAGATAACACAGTTTCTTGTGTCGAACACGTGAGTCCAAGATAGCGTCGACCTCAAATTCGGGGTGGCCGTTTACCATAATGGGTGGAGGTTTCCTAGTTCTCACAAAGGCCGGCGCCGGTTTCACCAAGGCAATATGGAACACTGGGTGTATTTTCATGTGCGGGGGAAGAGTCAACTTAACAGCCACTGAACCAACCAGTGACTCGATTGGAAATGGCCCTATGAAACGGGGGATGAATTTGCGCGAGCCTTGTAGATGAATGTTTCGTGTAGAAAGCCATACCCTGTCCCCGACGTGGTACATGGGACTGGTTCGTCTTTTCTTGTCCGCGTGATGCTTGTAGGCTTGCTTGGCTGCGACCAGATTGTGTTGGACAACTTGCCAGATTTCTTTTAATTTTTTCTGCTTTTCCACTACTGCAGGCACTTCGGGTATGTTCTCTTGGGGTACTGGTTGAAAACGAGGGTGGTAACCATACAGGCTGTAGAATGGTGTTGTTTTAGTAGAGGAATGCACTGCATTATTGTATGCGAGTTCGGCGAGCCAGATGACGTCCGCCCAGTCCTTCTCTTTTCCTTGGGTGAGACATCTAAGATATTGTTCTAGAGTCTGGTTTAGTCTCTCCGTCTGACCATCAGTTTCCGGGTGATAGCCCGTGGACAAACGCACGTCAATCCCAATTGATTTGCAGAACGCTTGCCAAAACCTTGATGTAAATTGCGGTCCTCGGTCTGAGACAATTCCGTATGGTAATCCATGCAAGCGAATTACATGTTGTGAAAACAGGTTGGCCAGTGTGCTTGCTGATGGGGTTCCTTTGCAGGGTATGAAGTGCGCCATCTTAGTTAGATAGTCTACCACAACCAAAACTGCTGTAAAGCCGTTACTCTGAGGTAGTTCAACAATCAAATCCATCGACACAGTATGCCATGGGGTAGGTGGCGTAGGTAGTGGTTGTAGGGGTCCAGTTGGCTTTTGGTGATCAGATTTGTTTCTGAGACACACTTCACATGTGATTACGTATTGCCGGACGTCTTTACAAATGGTTGGCCACCAAAAATGACGTTTCACCAGTTCTATGGTCTTGACTGTTCCAGGATGGCCTACAAACGGGGAATCGTGGCACCATTGTATTGCTTGTTGACGTAGTGGTGCTGTAGGTAGAAATAGCGTGGTTTTGTAGAACGGTAGTCCTTCTTTCACCGACTGGTCTTCACCTTGCATTTCCCATTGAGCCAGTTGCTGAGCCGACATAGCTGCCCGGATGTTGTCAAACATAGAATCGACAGTTATACTCCCAATGACACGGTCCGGGTCCACCATGGGTCTGGGTTCTTCTTTTCTTGTCTCTGATGGTTCGAGGCTTGGTTCAGGGTATCTTGACAGTATATCTGCTTTTCGATTTTCTGCTCCTGGACGGTAAGTTATCACAAAGTCATATTCCGAGAACTGCATTGCCCATCTGAGTTGCCTGGGACTAAGGGCTTTAGCTGATTTTAAGAACTGCAGATTACGGTGGTCGCTGTAGATAGTCACGGTGTGTTGGGCCCCTAAAAGATAGTGACGCCACTCATCGAACGCTGTTTTTACGGCCAACAATTCCTTGTCGGCGATGGCGTAATTTTGCTCCGCTGGGAGTAACATCCGTGAGTAGTAGGCGACTGGGTGTAATTGCCCGTTTTCGTCCCTTTGTGATAAGATCACTCCCACTGCATAGCTAGAAGCGTCGGTCTCGATGACGTATGGTTTGCTCGGGTCTGGGTGCTTTAGTACTGGAGCGGTGACAAACGCTTTCTTGAGTGCCTCAAACCCCTCGGCAGCTTTCTCATCCCATGAAAACTGAACACCTTTCCGTAGAAGTCTGGTAATGGGTTGCACCATTTTCGCGAAGCCATCTATGAAGCGGCGATAAAAGTTAGCAAAGCCAAGAACAGATTGGATGTCTTTGACTGATTTCGGGGGAGGCCAGTCTATGATAGATTGCACTTTTTTCCTGTCCATTGTGACCCCCTGTGGTGACAGAATGAACCCAAGGAACTCGATGGTAGTCTGATGGAATTCACATTTCTCGAGCTTAGCATATAGGTGATGTTCACGTAGCCTTTGTAGAACTGCTCGGACGTGTTTTCGATGTTCTTCCAGGTTCTGAGAGTAAATCAAGATGTCATCGATGTAGACTATGGTGAACACATCCAGATACCCACGCAGCACTTCGTCCAGGAAATGCTGGAACGCTGCTGGTGCGTTGCACAACCCAAACGGCATGACCTGATATTCATAGAGACCAAACTTGGTCCGAAAGGCCGTCTTCCATTCATCCCCTTTTTGAACTCTCACTAGATGGTAGGCCCCCCTGAGGTCCAATTTGGTATAGACGGTAGATCCACGTACCTGGTCCAACAGCACAGGTATCAGGGGCAAGGGATAACGATTCTTGGTGGTTATTTTGTTTATTGCCCTGTAGTCTATACAAGTTCTTAGGTCTCCGGTCTTTTTGGGGACGAAGAATAGGGCGGAAGAAACCAGAGATGTGGAGTGCCTGATGAAACCATTGGCCAAGTTGGATTCTATGTATTCCTTTAAATACTTGTTTTTGGCTTCGGTGAGGGCGTATATCCGACTGCAGGGTAGCACTGCACCTGCTTCTAAGTCGATCCGGCAATCAAAAGGCCGGTGCGGGGGTAAGGTTTCGGCTGCTGTCTTGCTGAAAACATCCCTGTACTCCTCGTACTCTGCTGGCAAACCTGCTACCTCACTGCTTCCCACATAATGGGTCAAAGGCTTTGGTGGGTTTATTTGACAGTGTGTCTGACAATAACTGGAGTTGAACTGGACTGTGCCGGCCTTCCAGTCGACGGATGGGTTGTGGAGCCTCAACCAGGTGAGCCCCAGTATGAAGCCAAACTGTGGAGCTGCGATGACATCAAAACTAAGCGTTTCCTGATGTATTGTGCTGCATTCCAACAACAAAGGTATTGTCTGCTGAGTAACTGGCCCAGAGACTAAAGGCGAACCATCTACTGATTTCACTTCTTCTGGAACTGTCTTAGCATTTACCGGGAGACCCAACCTCTTGGCCACCTGCACATCCACGAAGTTTCCTGTGGCGCCAGAATCTACCATCAAGGTCACCGGAACACACTTTCCCTGCCATTGCAGACATCCTTCTAAGGTCACATGGGCTATCAGATTTGTGCGTACGTTTGCTAGCATGTGTGGGGTGTTTTTCATTTTGCTCGCTCCTTCCACCCTCATGGGCGAGCTAGCGCGTTTCCCGACGCCCCTCCCTTGGACGGTTTGTTGGGACATTCTCGTACGAAATGGCCAGCTTTTCCGCAATATAGGCACAATTTGTCCTTTCTCCTCTTCTCCCTTTCTTCCTTGGAGAGAGGTCCCCGAATGGAACCTATTTGCATTGGTTCATCAGCCCCCTTGTCTGACACCCGAATGGGCTTCTGCTGGTCCAATCTCACCATTGGTTTGTTTTCCCAACGACGTCGATCCTGTCTCCGGTCATTCTGTCTCTGATCTAAACGAAGAATGAGGTCAATCATAGTTGAACACTCTTCAGGCTGGGGGTCCACCTGAGCTACCAGATCCTTCAGCTCCTCCCTAAGACCCTGATAGAACAAAGCCATCCTTTTCTCCTGCGGCCAATCCGTTTCCATAGCCAGTCGATTAAATGTGGTAACGTAAGTGACTAGGTCTTTGTTTCCTTGTCTTAGAGTTATCAACTCCTTATCCTTAAGCAATGAAGCGGCCCTGCGATTGAATATTCTACCAAACTCCTCCAGGAAATTTTCCCAGCTGTAGAGCAAGGCATCATCCTTGCGGACTAGCGGCGTGGCCCATGAAGCGGCATCCCCTGTGAGATAGGAAATCACGAATGCCGTATGAGCCTGAGCTGTCCGGAACACAACAGGTTTTGTTAAAAAATGCAACTGACACTGCATAATAAACTGATTAAAGTTCTGAGGGTCTCCATGGTATCGTTCCGGTGCTGCCAAGGGTAGAGATGGTTCAGTAGCTACCTGTACCTGTACCGGGACTGGTGGGGGGACTCTGGGTAAGGGAGTGGCCTGGGCCTGATTTTGCACCGTTAAGGTATGTACCTGCCTCGCCAGGGTCTGATAATCCTGCCTAGTTGCCGCCAGCTCCGCTTTTAGTTCTTGGAGTAGCGCTACCACGTCCGCCATGGTTGTGCTGCCTGGGCGCCTATACAATACTTGGGCTCGCAATTCTGTCAGACCTTGCTCCTTCCAGGCGTAGAGGCAGCACAAACGCAGCTAAAACGCCTCCCTCCCCGTTAGGTCACAGTACCTGGAGATAGACAGCACAGGAAACCTTGACCCTTCGGGGAAAGAGGGTTAGGGTCCGTTGGTTGGATAGGTAAGGGAGTTAGGAACACCGGAAAAAGGTTGAGGTAGAGGTTCTGGATGGGAAGGGGGATGTCAGGGTCACATGCTCCTCGGCTCCTGTTCCATGAAACTCCGCCCATGCACTCCTGCTCTCATCTCTCACTCTTTTTCTGAATGCTTGAGTTCACCTCGGGCTTTTGTACTGGAGCCCCTAACCAGGACATCAAAAGTAACACATTGACTGCAGATTACCCCACATCACAACATGCGGAATTCCAGAACTGCATTACTTCATGCAGCATCTGTAGCAATTGCCCAACTGCCCTCCCAAACCTGCATTCACTTCATGCAGTACCAAATAGGTCTCGCCCAAGCAATAAGGTACTTAGCTTCGATTTCAGCTTCTGGCCTTTTCGTGTTGATTGGCCACGAACTTCTCCCAGATTTCCTCTCTCTCTGCAAGAGCAAAACTAGAGTCAATATTGTGCGCGCTGTGCGCGTGATTGGTTAGTGGGTCAGAATCCCCTGCACGGCGAGAAGCGCCGATCCGGAGTCATGCGACTTTACTGTTAGCCAAAATAAACATGCGGGCGTTGCTAGTTCGAGTCTCATGCGTGATTAGGGACGTTTTAACTTCTAGCGTTCCCAGCAGGAGTTTTGTGCTCCGGCTCGCGGTGGGGGCTGGTAGGCCTCTGCGCCGCTTCTACTGCGTGACCCCCCTCGGGTATGAAATGCAAGGTAAGGCTTGGTACTTATCTCTGCCTTGTACGCGGGGCCTGGGGTTTGCAGGCATCGGGCGGAATCGCCCCGCGTAAACTTGCCTCCGGAGCTCCTGAGAACACGTCTTTCCAGGACGCCGATCAGTATTGCGAGCGGCTCCCCACGGGCGCGGCTCGCGCATGCGCGCTGATGCGGGCGCGGTCAGGGGCGTGGCAGTCTTCCTCCGAGCAGGCCCAAGCGGCGAGAGGCCTGCTGGGAAATGGAGTTCTCGGGCTGTTCTCCATCCCTGGACCACGGTCCTACAAAAAGGGTGGAGAACACGCCTGGAGTACTTGGTGGGGTGCTTTCTGGTTGCTTGCCCGCCCCCCAGGTTAACCATAAGGGCATTTACCCCCAGACTAGCCCCAGCCCTGACACATTGCATACTCAGAAGGAATGTACCTTTGAATTAGTAGCCCATTCTTATGCTTCCAAAATGCACTTTGTTTTTATGCAAAGCAGCCAGCATCCTATATTCAGGACACACACATCATTCAACACTTAGCTCCACCCCTAAATCCTGACCATACCACTAATAATGCAGCCCCAGTCCCGCCCACACCACTGACAATCCAAACTCCCCCAACCCCAAGTGCACAAATAGCAAAGGGTGGGATGGAGTTCCCCCAGTAAATTCTGTCCATTTCCAGCACTGGCTGCTTTACTTCCCCAAAACCCCACCCACCAGACCTTCAACCATTGGCTCAAGTAGAAGACAACCTATTGTCAGGCTGTCTGGATAATTGGATTGAGGATTCAGGAAAGATATTGTGGTCTTATGTAGACATTTTCAAACTACCTCGATGCCTTCATGGTTGACAGTTCTTAAAAGTTGCCTAATCAGGTCATGATTAAATATCCTGGCATTCAATGACAGCTGTAATTTTTGGGGCAATTGGACATATGAAATCCATGATTGCAACTTGATTCTCTTTTTCCATTCAAAAACAGTGGAACACTTTGTTGATTTTAAGGCATGCTTCCAGCTATCACAAAAACACTTCTTACCCCGCTATTTGGAAAACTGGGATGTCTAATCAGGATGGGGGCCTTGCTGCCCCTTTCACTTGTTTTGGAAAAATATGGTTATAATTTTGCAGATTTTATCAAGAAATGGCTGGTGATTTCATTATATTGAACCGAGGAGAAATGAATTGATGAACATTTCTATTGATTGAGGCAGCATGAGCATCGAGCACCATGCTTAAAGTGGGACTAGTAGCAAGGTGTCTCTTATAGTACGCGTTATTCACTTAGGGACGGCAACTACTGAGGTTCAGGGGGTTCATCTTTTCCTTCCTCCTATATTAGATTCACTTAATTTTAGTGGTCCCTTCCATTGGACAGCAGTCTTACTGCGGTGGTGCCTTCTTCCCTGTGAGGACGGAGCTGTGTGGGCTCTAGTTATGCAATCAGTGAGGGCGTAATAGGGTGGAGAGGTGTTGGAATCATTTGATGTGTGAGCATTTTGACAGGTGGACTTGACAGGATGTTCTCTGGAGTTGTTGGTTGCTAGGAGAAGGCTGGAAAAGCAGGTGTTCTGCTAAGGGATCCTGCATGCAATACACCAGGGCTAGGATTTTTATATTCTGGCCTTCTAATAATAATAATAATAATAATAATAATAATAATAATAATAATAATAATAATAATAACAATAATAATGTGTGGCTTCCTTCTCCTATGTACGAGAAGGCAGCCAGTCACAGAGCATACAATGCTTTGTGCTGTTTATCTGAAGTTCTATGGATCACTGATGGCCAGAATTTCCCTTCATGGGAAGAATGCCCCAGGAGTAGCCCTGAGAAGAACTTCCGGTGTGAGCGTTGCGTGCTGATTGTAAGGGGGTTTGATGACTATTCAGAGTGTGGATTAAACATGTAATGCACGTGTGGCATGAAGGGGAGGGAGCTTTCCTTACAATTCCTAGGCCACCATATGCAGAGAGTTACTCGGATCCTGTATCATAGCATGTGGTGAAGAACTTAAGATTGATCCCTCCATCCCTGGGTTCCAGCCCATGGCGCGCTCATTGAGCCTGCCCTGCTCATTTGGTCTAGTTGTTCCCATTCCCAGTGCAGAAGCGATACCGCATGGGTACTTAACTAGGGGTCATTTTGACTCTACAACTGTGGGTCCATGTTCAAAGTTAGAGTGCGCTTTTACATTGCTTGCCCAGAGCTTTCTACTTTGATGAAATACCATGTCCTGTGTTCAGTACTTTGCTTGTCCCTGAAGCTGTTTCTGGAATGTGAATGTGTCACTGGACGAATGCTGGTGCTACCTCGCTATCCGAGGCCACAGCGACCTCATTAATACAATGGCATGTGGAGGCACTTTCATAAAAGATAACATATGTGTGTGTCTTCCGCTTTAACACAACCCTAATCTTCTAATATCGTAGGTGTTATTTTATGCCTCTCTCCTGTTACCATTGATTAATGCTGTTAACGTTGTTTCCATGCCCTGATATAGGAGTTGGTCTGAATATTTTACCACGACTAAAAAGATTATGCACAGAAACTTTCACCATTGTATATTATATATATACACGCGTGAGGTACTATACTTGTTTTTATTAACATTTTAATAACTTACTAAATTGGATTTTTTAATGGAGAAATCTTTAAATGGAAAGGGCTTCTTGAAAAGGATAATGTCCATACTTGGTGTGGTGTTGCATAGAATATTGTACCCACATTATATAATAATGTAGGACACTAGAGGCCATTTTGTGCCTGTTTAAAGCACGCGGCTACATAATTCACCAGTAACCTTTAAGAACCTTATCGTACATGTAAACTGCCTATAATTGTCAAGCAGTTCTTAAAAAGCAATATAGAGGGCAGTGCACCATTCCCATAAACACCTATGTATAAGGTTATTATTACGAGCACGGGGTAGGTGACGCTAGTGCTGGGCGATCCTTCCAAATGTGGCACATGAATATTTACAGGTCACTGTTTTCAATGTTCGCTGCCTTATGACTCATGTGGCACTTTTGCAGGGACGAACTAGGAAATTCCAACCTCCAAAGTGTTCCTACGCCGACCTCCCCCCTGCAGCATTCTGTGGCTTCTGCAACAAACACAAAAACACAGAAACACAGCACGTCAACAAATAGAACACATATTTTACACTGTGTCAATCTCAGTTGCACTAGAAACAGGGACACCTTGGGGGCCCCCTCCACCGAACTAAAGAAATGAAGTGATCCATAACATGTGGTCGCAACCCCCTTGTTGCAATCAACCCCCATTTCTTCATGTGCTGCTTGGCAGAGATCAAAGTAAGCCTGGGTACTCCCTTTGTGTCCTCTTACCGTCTTCATTCTTGCTGTAATTATATGATATGGCACTTATAACACACCTATACACAAGTGTTTCAAGGTGCGACGAGGCAAGGGAGGGGGACAGAGGGAAGACAAAGACACCAATCTTACTAGGCCAGGTGAGTTTGTGGAAGTGCAGGAGAAGGTGGAAGGGGGAAAAGTGCAGGGGGAGGGGGCAGTGCAGTACATGGGAACGAAAGTAAAAATAAATAGATAAATAATCAAAAGTAAAAGTGCGGTCAGCTGGTGGCAAGTGAAGGGTAAGTGCAGACATAAGGTGTCAAGTGCTGGTAGGGGGCTGTAGGGATACAGAAAACAGTGGCACCAATGTGAGAGATGCCAAGGAGGTAGTGCAGGGGTGCAACTGGCGGGGTGGGGGGACCAGGGCCCAAGATCAGAGGGTAGCAAGGTGACCAGTGCAGTTTCAGTTTCAGCCAGGGTTTCAGCAGGGGAGAGGAGGAGAGAAAGCAGAAGCAAAGAGGAAGGTTTTGAGGTGCTTGCGGAACCGGAGATGTTTCTCCTCAAGTTTCAGGGAGGCAGGCAGGCTGTCCGAGAGGGAGGCGCCAGCCGATTAGCAAAGAGCTCAAGAAGGAAGATATTTTGGAAGAGAGAGTAGAAGGTATTGAGGCCCCCTGCCCCAGAATCAGAATATTAAACAGGTACCATTTCAAGGACATTAGCAGTCTAAGATGATAGCATATGTGTTCTAGCATGGCTACAGGACACTTTTTTATCAATCGCATCCACGAGGAAGGTATAAAGGATGCAGTATAAATGCAGGACACTGATCGTATAATAAGGTGCACGTAACCCAGAATAGACAGAGGATTCATATTAATAGCTTCATACAATGTGCAAGTGCTCAAGCATGGATAGAGGAGACCATTTGGAAGCAAGGAGAAAGCTACGCATGTCATAACATAGATAGTGGATGCAGATTAGACACTACCAACAAGTGTCCGTATCCAGACAAACTGAGATTAGAAGAGGAGCATGGTTTGAGAGCAAACAAACAAGAGGTTGTGGTGTGCAATATTTCAAAGCTCACTGTCATAGATGAAGCAAAACTATAGCCAGAGAGACCATGGATGAGCCTTTGTTGAAGATCATACTGTGGGCTACATTGACCTACTCAGCAGAATTTCCATTAATAACCAAGCTACGCTTTTGCAGTCAACAGCAAAATGCTGTGCTGGCTCCTTGGAGCACTATTGCATCAAAAGTGTTTTTTGCAGCGACAAAAGGATGGCTGCACCATCTTGCCAACCCCCCCCTTGCGAGTTGGAACAGGGGGTACACCGAGAAAGTGCCAGTGTGTTCTTGGGTGCACCCAAAAGAAGTGAATCAAAGCAGCGCTGCTCTGCTGCTTGCAAAAAGTTCCCATTGAAAAGGGAATATTTTACACTGAAAAGGATGTTGCCCTGACGCTATTTTCAACTATTCCACATCACATTGTTTTTATCAAGAAGAGCCTACCATGCCCATCAATATCCACATTGTGCTTCAGCAGAAGAACACATGATCCCTGAATGAAAGGCTGTGCCAGCCAAATCTGGAAAAAAATCAAAAGAAATTTCATTTTCAGCCACAGAAAACGCTTGACATTTGAGTCACAAAATTTCAAAAAGACCAATGCTTCAAAGAAACCTCAGCTCTCTCGGCCTATGTCGATTTCAGTGCATCTTTGTTCCAAGCAGATTGCTGCATATAAGAAACTAACTATGGATACAGAACAATGTGGGAATTCAGATGGAAGAGAAAAAATGGATTTGAAAGGAAAATGCCAGCAGTCACCACATGTTTAAATGTACTTTTGCAAATGAAAAAAATACCTGTTTAAGAGTGTATGTTGGATAAGGCCCTGCCCTTATCTAGCAATGTAAAGGGGTTTGTGCTGTGAAACATATATGGGAGGTTTTATTCAACAGGATTTCTTCTGATTTAGAACAAAAATAAATAAAATAAGGTTTTAAATTGCATTGGCTACATGGGGGAAATCAGCCCCAAACAGGTTTCGGCTTGGGGGTTGCTAGCAACAGAAGGCTCCTCACAGTAGATTCTAGGGCACACATGGGTGATAATTGCTACCATGGCAGACATTTGTCTGGGCTGAGGCCTCTTACAATAGAAATTCTGGGACACCAACCTGTGAAGTGGAGAAGTGGCAATAACAATTCAATCAAACTGGGAACCCCCAATCCCCACCCTGGGCTGAAATGACAGTTGGTGGTAGCTGAGAAAAAAATGGGCCAAGTGAAGGACAAAGGCCCGCCCCATTTGTTTCCCAAGACTATGTTGTTAATAAAATGTTAAGACTTTTATCTTTGCAAGAGGACTTTGCAAAAACGTAAAAAGTTAACAGTGTTAATGTAATTTTGTGGTTTTTAGTTTAAGACTTGGTAGCTTTAACTGCCATGTTGGGAACAGAAATGGCAGAAAGGTGGACTTTCTGAGGAAAGTGTACATGATGCCATTGTGTAATTCAATACTGATATGCCTAATAATCTATAGACATGTATAGAGTTATAGAATTTTAGGTGAAATATTTCTCACTGAAAACGATGAAAATGTGTTAAATGGACGAAACAAGGTCCTACAACTGTGAGAATTGGACTGCCATGCTCTAGATAAAATATGTAATCTGCCTATGTAATTTGTTCAAATGCCACAACTGTAAAAATGTCAAAACTGGGTTGTGTCAAAATTAACTTTGGGGTATAAATAAGGGTGTCTGATAGAACTCTAGACACTCTCTCCTGAATTTCCAGTGTCTGCGTTCCTGATCTTCTTCATTCATCTTGTCAGATTCCACTGCAAGGCCAAAGCATAGCTGACTCTATCCGAGCAAGGCCTTGAACTAGAAATCCCACAAATAAAAACACTAACAATGGGGAAAAGCTGTGGTACCCTTGTGGGGAGCATCCTGGGACCTGACCAGCTGTTTGCCCACTAGCTGCATGCCCGCTGTACATCTCCTATCCAGCTGTACTGCTATCCAGTGACCAGACAGGCCCAGCTGTTGTTTTGCTAAGAGACTCCGCCGCTACGTGGTGATCCGAGCTGTGCAATGACCAATACCCGGGTGAAAGTCCCAAAATCCCAAATTCAAGTGTTGGCTGTGAGTATTTCTCCATCCCATAGAAACACATAGTCTACCCCATCTTGACCCGTTTGTCTTTGTTCCTCTCTTTAAGCACCCCTGTCCTGCCTTGGTAATTTGTCCTACTGTCAGAAATTCTCTGTGTGCCTTTTGTCCGTGATTTCCTAGTGTTAGCACCATTCTTTCCAATCCTGTAACCTTAGCAATAATTTGAATAATTTAATTAATTTCCACATAAAGAGACATGCATCATGGAGCGGGTTAATGTGGCCGACTTAACCTGTTTCATGGGCAGTGCTATCTTATTGATAAACTAGTATAAGTAAACTTTGTCTTTTTCTTTCCAATTCGAGTTTCTCTCTTTCACGGCTTCATTTTACCAACACTAAACTTCTTTTTATCTTGCAAATCTCATCCAGTTCTTCAGCTAGAAACATCCTTTCACTTCTATAGTGTCCCTGTGATGTGCATATATCCCCCAGTCCAATAACTGCACTCCAAATCCGAGTATTTCACCCGTTTTTCACAAAAACCATTTAGGACATTTAAAACTGCATCGGTGCAAAATGTAACTTTCCAACGTGTGATTCGGCTGCATTGTGTTCTTAATTTCAATTTGTTATTGAACTGGATGCCTTTTGTTGAGAACTTGCCTTGTGATTGCTAGTGTTTATCCATTCCTGCTATCGTGAGAAATCATATTTGCCTCATAGATTTAACCACACATTAATTATTTATTTGTCAATTTCTGAGTGTAATTTTGTGCCTTTCCAAAGGGCTTTGCCTCTTATTTTATGAGGGAAGGTCAAATTCTGATTCTGTTTGCTGCACAATATCCCTGACAAACTGCTGCTTCTTTCTGTCCACTCCAAATTTAAGTGGTTTGGGAGAGCATTTCAGGGGGAAATCTTAACTCAGGTGCTATCTACCCAAGAAGAAAAAGTGCTCCTATTCATTTGTGTTTTGTATATGTTCTTGTAGAAGGTTAACCAAGTGTTTTGTTTCAGTTTCCCTTGTAATATACACCCCATTGGTGATTGCTGCCCAGTATTAAAATGTGTATGATTTCCTTTGAATTTTGAAATTAATAAATATTGCATTCATACCAACCCGCCTTGTTCCTGGTCCATTGTGACCCGAGGTATTTGTAAAAGGGGGTGTGAGTTGTGTGCCATCTCAAATTGAATTTGTAGAATGTAAAGAGAAAGCATTGCAATTGTGTGCTACAAACTAGGATAAGACCAAGGTGTGTCGCCCGATTGAAATCCTTAACAAAACCCTGAGAACCAAAATCCTGTTGAAGGGCTGACAATTTTGAAAGGTTTAGGGACGGGCAATTTTGACAGGTTAGGCAATATGACATTAAATGACATGCCAAGGATCATACGATGAGAAGAGGGAAAACTGGGATTTACACCCAATCTTTAATTTCTGCACTTTACCACTTTCTTTTCCATTACTTACTATAACCTAAAATAATCCAGTTTTATAGAACGGTCTTGGGAAGTACACAAATCACATAACCCAACATGATAATTTTTAAAGACAAAACGATATGTTAAAAAAGCATGCACCATAGGAATGTTTCTAGCTGCATTGTCTCCATCATCAAGAGAAGTATATAAGTACGAGCTTACTAATTGATGTGATATTACAAGATTCCATGTGTTCTTCTCTTTTGTATTTTAAAGCTTTAAATACACCTAAAACACAGGCTTGTGGATTGTTATTTATGATGCACAGAATAACCTTACAATTGTACAAAAAAGCACTTACATGGCCTACATAAAAAGAAAGATCACGTAATGGACTAATCAATGCCACCAGCATGTGAGCAGGCACACCTTTGCACAGAAGGCAGCACAGTGTTGACAGGGAAGTAACATGATTTGTCCATGATTTGTCCAGGATATGTCCAGGATTACTTTATCATCTGCTGCCAGAGCCAGGTTTTGAGCTTCAATGCTTGGGTTCCACAGTCTTGAATTTAGATACCAAGTCACTCTTCCAGACTTACACTGTATGCTCATCATTGGGGGGGGGGTAGCTGCCTAGGTTTTAGAACCTCCATCTGAAGGACTTTCGCCAAGGTGATGCTATGCTAGGTTTTATAGTAACCACGGTCTGGCGTAGGTGCATTGGTGATAGTAGCACGTACTGTGCTATAAAGCAAAGTGTATATGCAAGCAGGTTTATCAACTTCAGACCTATAAAGGCTAGGTCAGCTGTGCTACAATTTGGTATTGTAATTTTGCATAAGAACACAAATCTTTGCATTGAGTGCCTACCACACCGGCACTCAAATGTATCAATATGCATTTCAACTTTGGCTATTGCACACAATAAATATAATCCTCAAGAAAGATGAGATTTCTAGAGAGTTGTACTGTAGTGAATGCACACACTATGTCTACAACAGTGAACACAAACAGCTTTGCATGATGAATTGATCGAAGCAGAATGTACTTGACAACAACAGACAGGAAAGGGGTTTAGAGCCTTGGCAGCATAAAATATCCTGACGTGTGCTATTTAAGTTTTGTGATCATTAGGAACTGGATCTTTAAATCGGTCAGCCATGTGCCCCCCCTCAAGGTGGGGGCCTGGGGAAAGTGCCCCTTTTGCCCTCCCATAAAGATTTCTCTGACTGGAAACTAAAGATGTTAAACATGTCCCACTGCCTTGCAGGGTTAGGTTACCAAAAACAGATGCAAGAATCTATCTTGGGTGAAGATGGTTTGTCGAATGCTTAAAAGCACCACTGCAGGATGAACACAGAGAAGAACATGCTGCTCCTAATGCAATTTCTCATATATATATTCACATTTTTCCCTGTCATGTCTAAACGTCCCCAATAGGGCGGTGGGGTGCGTTATAGGGCCCTGTGGGGGATGACAATAATCTGCCCTCCCTCACAGAGTCCCCATTGGAACTCAAACATTTATGGACACATTTCTGGAAAAGGTTTAAAGTTTGGCAAACCAGGACAGTGGAATAGATATATCCCCTAATAGGTTCTCCCAGGCCTAGTCAGAACTTACTTGTCATAAGAATTGTTTCTGACAACCTGACCGTAATACCTTATCACCCATTATGCATGAGTAGAAGCTTCGCTGAACATTTCATGCAGGCAACCGCCTGCTCCCACTCACGGGAAAAAATACATTCTTACAGACTTTGACTAACCTCCACATAAAGCCATTGAAACATCCTACTGGCAGCTGTGACACTCTGCCTGGGCCCCCTGCAAACACATTTAATCTGCCAACAGACTAACTGGATTCTCTGCTGTGGCGAAACTGCACCAGCAGTCTTCTACTCCTAATTAGTAGGCTGTGATGCTCGCCCTGTAACCGTGCGTGGTCAATGCTGGTTAAGTACACACATCTCATCACTTCTGTGAAACTGCTACAGTGGTGGTCTGGTGCAAAGTAAACGCATACTAATATAGCATAATTACTTCCCCAAACTTCTGCTCTTTCCACATCCCGCGCTGCTTCTTCCTCTGGTGCCTCAAATAAATCTTGCTGAATTAAAGCAAATCCAGGACGAACCTTCTGCCCTTCTAGTGCCCACATCTGGACTGCATCTTAAAGGGATAGACACACTCTGAACAATCTGGAAAATAATGTTTTCAAACAGGCATTGGCGAAGTCAATAGTTTTGGAATTTGATGTCGTTCATTGTATTTTACATGTATAGGGATTAGAGCAAAACATATCTGACCCGGTGGTTGGTTTGTGTGTGAGGAATGGTTTTGGGTGACAGATTTTATTGAGTTCTAGAGGGTGGTGTGTGAGCGGCCTGTGTTTGGAGGATGCATGCAGAGGTTGGCTTGCAGGCAAGTGATTCATAATTGCTGTTTGTCGGTTGGGGTTGCTGTATTTATGTCACAGCCTTTGCCTCTCACTTCATCTAAAAAATCCAGGACATCCTATCCACCCTCTCATCCTCTCCTCCTCATCCCCCTTCTTTCCCCACTACATCTGGCCCTCCTGCAACTGCCCTCCCTCCCTTTCTCTCCCTTTCCTCTGTTCTCCCCTGACGAGATTTCCAGACATGTCTGATCTATGAAAGCTCATCAAAACATGTTCTACCCTGTTCATCCAAAACCATTAAGGACCCCATTGACACCCTTGCTCCTGCTGGGCCTAACTCTGCAACCTCTCCCCTTGCCCCTGGAGCCTTCCTCTCCCCTGTGAAGCACTCTCTTGTGCACCCTCTTCTCAAGAAACCCACAGCCGACAACTCATATCTGGCTAACTATCGCCCGATCTCCATCACTCCTTTCCTGGGAAAACTCCTGGAAAAGATGGCCATCTCCCAGCTTAATTTTCATTCTGATTCTATTGGTTGCCTCCATGACCATCAGTCTGGCTTCAGAGCTGCCAGAGGCATGGAAACTACTCTCCTGAACATCCGTGAAGACCTGCTCTCCAAATTCGGCTCTAACATTCCAGCTGTCCTCATCCTACTCGATCTCTGTTCTGCCTTTGACACAGTCAACCATGTCACCCTGCTCAATCACCTCAGTGATAACCTGAGTATCAGTGATCAGGCCCTGGCCTTGCTGACTTTGTTGTTCTCTGGTCAACACTCCCAGATCCAACTTTGGTACTTCCATTCCTCTATCTCAGTCTCTTTTTTTTCTTTTTTTTTATTGGTTTGTTCAAACCGTTAAAAGACAACAAAATAACATTCTTCCCTCCCTCCATCCCTCCTCTTTTCATTGGCAGTCCTGAGACATAGTCATTTATCATGAACAGATAATGAGTCAAGTGCCTCCTGTAGCAGGTCTCTCAGCTTTGCTTGAGCCCAGATTACTTTATTTCAGTCTCTACCTGTGGTGTACCCGAGGGGTCTAACCTCTCTCCCTGGCTCGTCAAACAATACCTGGCACCTCTCACCCGTCGCATTGCCGCTCTCTGCTCCATCTTTCAATGTTATGAGGATGACACTCAGCTCGTTTTCAGGCTTCCCTCTGCCACCTCGTCTCTTTCTCTCATCTCTGACTGTCTGTCTGCTATCCAGGGTTGGTGTGCCGCCAATGATCTCTGCCTTAATTCCAGTAAGACAGAGATTCTCCTCATCAGCACACCTGCACCCTCCTTTCCTTTCACTCTCTGACTGGCCTCCCTTGGCCCTCTTGCTGCTCCCATCTGTGAGGCTAAGATCCTCAGGGTCATCTTCGACGCCACACAACCCTTTTCTCCTCACATCTTTGATGCCTCTAAGAATTCTAACTACCAACTGCACCTCCTCAGCGGAATTCTTCCTTTCCTCTCCTTCCCCCAGAAGCTCACTGTCTCTAGAGCTCTGATACTCTCTAGGCTAGACTACTGCAACAGGATCTTTCTAAATCTGCCAGCTTCTACTCTCCGCCCTCGGCAACTCATCCAGAACAGGACTGTGAGACTTGTCCTTGGCATCAAGCCCTGGTATTGTATCTCTCCAGCCCTTAAATCTCTTCATTGGCTTGCAGTGGCTGCAGGGATTAAATTCAAGACCCTTTGCATTGTCCACAAGGCTTTCTGGGGACTGGTGCCACAATACCTTCAGCTCTCTCTCCTTAAATACCTTCCTACTTGAGCTCTTCGCTCCTCCACCTCCAACTCCCTCAGGGTCAGTCGCTTCTCCAAGCTACGGGTTGGGGGTAGATCTCTTTCCTCAACTGGGGCCTCCCTCTGGAACATCCTCCCTGCCTCTCTGAAACTTGAGGAGAACCATCTTCGGTTCCGGAAGCACCTCAAGACCTTCCTCTTTGCTTCTGCCTTCGCTCTTCCTCTCCCATGCTGATTTGTCTGCTTCAGCACTGGGCACCTGGTTACCCTCTGATTTTCGGGCCCAAGTCTTTGCCCAACCAGCCACACACCTGCACTGCCCCCTGGCAACCCTTGTACTTGGGTCTGTATCTGCAACCCTGCAGTTCCCTTACCTGCACTTATTAGACACCCCTTGACTGCGCTTTAACCTTGCACTTGCCACCTGCTGGATGCACTACCTTGTGTTGTTTTTATTCCGTGTTCAGCACTTTCCACTCCCCCTCCTCCTTGCACTTTCCCCCTTCCCTCTTCCCTGCACTCACACGTTCTCAATGTCACTGGGCCTAGTAAGATTGTTGTTTTGTCCTCCCTTGCCTCGTCGCACTCTGAAACACTTGTGTATGAGCGCAATACAAATACAATATCATATCAAGGTGACAATCACTAGCAAGGTGTGCTTAGTGGGAAAGGAAATCACACAATGGACCTTGGTCAGTGAGATTGGAAAAACAATTTACAAAACAGATTGCCTTTCGAAAGTATCAAAAAACAGTGTTATTCCAACAAATTAATAATGCTTAACAATGTCCACCTGCATCGACCATTCGGCACAATGCAGTGCAGAGACTGCAGCAAGCAGGCCAGTCTGGGGACCTCAAGGTAAGTAACTGAAACTGTAACCTAAATCTGGACAGCTACGGATGGAATTTGCAATGCTGTGAGTCTGTGTGAGCGACTGTGGCGCAGCGTAATGAGAATTGCTTCCGAGTCCAGTCTGAGGCGAGCGTAACAATTTGACTGTCTTTGCCATGTCTCATTGGCCATGAGCCAGGAGTACCGACTACTGACCGTAGAGTATTGAACAGGTCATGTGTTTGCTGTTTGAGTGTTTCTGTGTGCATTCATTGTGCAAACAGTGCAGCAGGTCCACCTGGTATCTGGGCGGGTAAGGGTTTCTAAACGTTCTCCTGACACGTGTGTGAGAGATGCTGCAACTGATACAAGGTAGTACTATCCATGCATTAGTGGGTAGGTGACATATTTTCAGAATGGGTGGGAGGAAGATGGCAATCTAATCTACGCTGAGTTAGAGGTGCGTGGTGTTCGATCACCTTTGAGGTAGTGGGGCAGCAGTGCCGACCCCAGGTCTCCCAGCAACCTGTGTGATACCTGGGGTGGTAGCTTGGTGTGTGTGGTTTGTCACTGTTCCGGTGGATTAGCTGGGCCTATATCTGCAGTGACAGTCTGCCTTGCCATGCAAGATAGACGTGTGGGCAAAAGCACAGAGATAAGCTCCCGCCTATTGGCCATTCACTGCAAGTAGCTCCTGCTAACGTTAGTGTTGGCGACCCCTGCCCTAGAGCCATACACTGTGGGCTCACTGGGATTCTCGCTGTCCGCAACGTGTGAGCACCCGCCACTAGATTCCACCTTCATATTACCAGCACTTTTCCACTGGCTGTCAGCACCAGCTCTTCCACCATGCCTGCCAGTGCCAGCCTTTTCACATAAATTATCAATACCTGCCACCACGGGCCACTTTTCCATCTGGTCCCCAGCATATCACAAGCATCAAACAACAGAGGGAAGTGGAAAAAGGCAATGTTTCCTACTTTCCTATCCTCCATGCTTTTTCCTGCTCCCCCCTCACACCCTCTTCACCCTCTGTTGCCCTTCACTCAATGCTTTGGGGTTGCCTTTCCAAAACTAAGGGCGTAGTGTAGGTCAGATGTATGTAGGTTGCTTATAATTGTGTGCATTAATAATACACTTATAACTGATATACATTAAAATAACGAATCCCAAAAGCATGAGTTACAAAAATGCAAAGCCGACTTGTTCGCATTCTGTAACTCAATCCTTTGGGATTTTCTTCCTTTGTCCCACACTCTACATGTAATGTATTTGGCGACACTCCTGCAACCCCGAAGCCAAAAATGCCAGACGAGGGAAGAGGGGGAAACCCCTGCAATCCCCATTCACATTTGGCATTGAGCAATGCTGAATGAGCATTCAGCATTTTGGTGCAATACCCTTACATCCAGTAGGTAGATTGCCACGTGCCCTGGGAACCCTGTGCAAGCAATCCATCCACTTTACAATCTCCCCGTTCCAAGGAAGCAGCACACTGCAGTTGGCTTTCAAAACCAGCATCCTACCTTTACTCGTAGAATTCCTGCTATTTAATGTGTTTAATATTTATTTTTTATAACGACACTTCTAGTTCAGTTTCTAAGCACGGATCCGGGATTCGAACCTATGTTGCTCTGCATGGTCTTGCTTCCAAAACCAGCAACGTAGCCCTTGTGCTATCCTCAGTTCACAATTCTCAGATCTCAAAGAGTTTTTGTTGTTCGAAAATCCCTGTGGAGTAACATACCGCTTAATGGAGCGGTTCAGTGCCAGTGCTGGCATGCCCTGTGGCACCTTGATTATGCCCATGTTAAAGCATTCATTGCCTCTCCATCCCTGCTTCTCACGTGTTCCTCCTTAACAGCTGGCAGACAATGTCTCACAAACATTTGCATTCAAATTGCCACATTCTTTCTGTGCCCACACGCCGTCCCAGAGGCAGCAGGAGGGAGGCATGAAGCATGATGCCGGGTTGGAGCACTGTAGGCCGGGCACAGACCACTGGCACACAGGCCCATGCTTGCTCCGCATGCTGTACGCAATGGGCAGGATTGACCTGACTGTGACACTGCGATTTTGAGTGATTTATTAGAAAGAGGACACTAAGGCCTTTACAATGGGAATAGCCACTCACTCCCTTTGCCTCTGGAAAACTGGCACCCGTGATTACACTAGGCAGTTTTAATGCAAAGCCCAGTTTCTTAAGATGAGCTTTGGTTGCAATGGCAAATATCACAATCTCATGTGGAAAGGGTTACTTGGGCTTACTGTCCCCCTCCCATGTTTTCCCCAGTCCCTTCGCCCTCTGCACTGCAGAGCGTTACAAAATAAAGGTCTTTTTCAGCCTATACAGGGTCAGCAGTGTTGCTGATACAAAGAGAGGATCAGTGGGTGGAGTGACTGCTACAGCGAGGGTGCACTGATTGCCTGAATCACACACAGGCATCATTTAGAGGGTTAGCACACTGAATTGCATCAGTAGCTGATAACAGGAGGTTTGTTTTTCCCCCAATGAATAGTACTCTTTGAATTGGGGAGGACGGGCTGTCAAAAGGGACAAAAAGGGTCTGAATGACATGCAATTTCCTGACATATGAAATATAGGCGAGCTCTCAGCACAGAATTCTGATGCTGTATTTTCGGGCACACAGAAGGACCGTGAATATGTACCATGACTACACACCCACCCCATTTTTGATATTTTGGATGCATGTTGCTGAATGAGGCCCCAAACTCTCAATACGGATTTCACCTTAAGAAAAAGGGCAACATGCAAACACTTTGTCATTGGCGAAGTGGATCCACTGATAAGCGTACCACACTACGGTTGAACGCACAGGTGCCGAGCCACTATGTCGGGACATTGCGGTCGCTTCATTTGCAAGACTCACTGAACGCATACCAAGTCAACCTTTTTGTTAGTTTTGACTAAAGTGCCCCCTATAAACTGAAACTATGGCATTCGAGTAATGCTAAGGAGAAATAGCATATGAGGTGGTTCACACCACTTGTACGTGTTGTTTGGTTATTTACCCACATGCTGGCTACCCATGGCCATGCAAATCCCCATGGCCATTCCCAACCGCTTTCAGCCCCTCTCCACCCAAAACATGTTCTCCTGGGATCTCTTTGAACTAGCTTTCTTCAAGCCTTACCATCAAACTTTGTGCTCAAAGTGCCTGCCAGTGTTTTTTCAAAGCAGTCTTATAAGAGTTAATGACCTAATTGGAACTGTAAAAGCACTACTGGTGAAATAAATATGTCAGCCAGGTCTGCCTGGTATATGCCTATCAAAATTAGGCATATACCAGGCAGTGTTATTGCCCAGGTACTCTCACCACAGTGCAGCTACTACCATCAATGGACAGTTAATACCACTAGGGCAGTGCCTGGCAAAGGCCTTTCCCATGCCTACCCAAAAGACAAAACTGTTGGCATTGCCAATGCTCATTTAAGAATGCCTTCTATCTGTGGAACTTTCCCAGCACAGGAATAGGATGAAATGGATGAGGGATGCATGTTATCTGGGCACCTTTAACACCGGATGACTTCATTTTTCTCATCTGCAAAATGTGTAACGTCCCAGTTTCTTCTATCATTGAAGATCTACTTTGATCTACTTTGAGAGATCATGAACTTATTTAAAACATTACTTTTTAAACCATATATGTTTAAAACATGCTTTAAATGACTAATTGTACTCAACATTTTCTTGGGGGATGCTCCAAATCCCCCCATAGAAGGGTTGGGCTCAGTGAAATATGGGGCAACTTTGAACACATTTCCAGGGCGACTTTTGGGTCCCAGTCCGGCCCTGCCTGTGTGCATAGAAGCGCTTGACAAGAACAAACACCAAAAAACAAACAAGCACCAGAAAAGCCAGTAACATTATTCTAGGTTCAGAATGTAACAGGATCAGTTAAACAGAGCCGTCTTCTGTCAATGTTTAAAGCTAGTAAAAGATCGGCATTCCCATAAGTCTGGCGAAAGGGCATTCGAGATCCTAGAGAAAGAAATTTTAGCAAAACATAAAAACAAAAAAATATCTATTTTCTTACCACACCCCCAGATATATATATTAAACGGCCCGCGGTAGCGGCCGTGTAGGTGTGGTTAAATTGCTAAAATCATAGGAAGAGCACTTTTTCGGCGGCTTATTGCTTCGCTCCCCCTGGACGAATCCTCAGCAAACATTGCAAAAAAAGTATATGGCCCGCTCTGAATATTTTCGCCAAGTTGGGCGAAGGCAAATTTTCGTCCGGGGGGTGCAAAGTTATAGGGGGGGGGGTCCCAACATTTTTTTTTTCCATGGACTGAATGGGGGAAAACTTTGCGCCCGGTTAAAGCCCATACGGCTGGACGGATTATCACCAGATTTGCAGCAGGAGCATGCGCTTGGGTCAGAAACTGTGCTTTTGTTTGTTTGGGGGAAATATGCCCAGTACTTTTGTTGGAAAGAACTAAAACGTACATCCCAAAAAAAGTGTGATATCTGGGTCCGCTCTGCAGACCCTTATCCCTGTTCGCTCTGCTGGCAGAAGTTTCATTGGCTGGTGGTATGGCGTGCTGTTGGAAAAGTTTGGACACAGTCGGTGGTTGGCTCCAGGGAAGCATGGTGGCCGTCGACATTTTTTGGGAAAGCCGCCATAGTGTAATGGAGGACAGTGCGGCGGCGGAAGGTTCTGGAAAATGTACCGTATGGAATGCATTGGCGGCAATAAGGGAGGGCACGGGTGGGGGAGTGAGAAGTGGTTAATGTGACATAGGTAGGGAGGTGGAAGAAGATGGAGGAGCACCTGCAGTTTTTGCGCATACTGCATCAAGTCGCGGGTAGCTAGACAGGTGATTACTTTCTGTGGTGATTGGAGGCAGATGTCGTAACGGCCCGATAGCTTGTGCTGCGACCTGTTTGCGCAGACCTCTTTCCATGGTGAGTGGTGGTGTAGCAATTTTAGAAGGGGAATGAAGTGCACATGACATAGGTTGTGAACCGATTGTGGGTAGTTTGGTAGTGACACAATAGGGAATAGAAGTGTGGACAGCCATGGTATGTGAATGAAAGTGCAGAGGGGTGTAGGAGAGAGTGTTTTCTTTCGCCATTATAGTAACTGGTGCAATTTAAAGCTACAAAGTTACATGCCAGTGCGCAAGTTGGGTAGGAGTGCTGGTGGTAGTGCTGTGTATGTGGATAGTCTAGGTTGGTGACATGGTGCAGTAGATGGTGCCATTCTGTAGCAGTGACAGTGTTAAAGGCCTAGACTGTTGGGTGCATGACTGAAGGCTGAAGTTCAAAGGCCATGCACTTAAGAGGCTAGGGCAGTATTGCAAACCGATTGTGGGTACTTTGGCAGTGACACAATAGTTTGGGAATGGAAGTGGGCACGGCCATGGTATGTGAATGAAAGTACAGAGGGGTGCAGGAGATAGTGTTTTCTTTCTACATTATGGTAAGTGGTGCTATGTGTTGCTACATAGTAATATGGTGGTGTGCAGGTTTGGTAGGAGTGCTGGTGGTAGTGCTGTCTAGGTGGATAGTCAAAGTTGGTGACATGGTGCAATAGAAGCTGCCATTCTGAGGCATTGAGAGTGTTGAAGGCCCAGACTGGTGGGTGCATGACCGAAGGCTGTAGGCCGAAGGCCATGCACTCAAGAGGTTAGGAGTTTCCGACACACCTGGCAGTACTGTATTTTTAATTGTGCAGCAGTTTGACGTGTGGTGACCTGTAAATAGTAGGTGTAGAGCATATCTCAGTCGCAATAGAGTAGTAGGAGAAGTGAGCTGCCATGCAAACATGTTTGGTGTTGCAGGTGAGCACACAGTTAGAACATGGTAAAGTTGCTGATGTGTACTTGGTAATGGTGCTGTGAAAGGTAATGCATTGTGGGAACTGCATGCTGGGTTTGCATACTATTAGTATGGAAGAGGATATGGTAGAAATGCACCTTGACTGTGCTTGGTTACCATGGTGTGTGCAGAATTGTTGAAGTAGGGTCAATGTGGTGAAAAAGTTGCGGGTAGGTTGGTAGTGACACAATACTTTGTGAATGGGTGTGGGTAGGGGTGGTGGAGGCTGTGGTATGTTTGTGGATTGTCCGGATCGCGACCTGTGTTCGTGATTGGGTGCAATGCAGATGTTCAGTATGTGATTGGTAGGTGCGTGTACAGGTTGGGTAAAAGTGGTGGTGGCAGTGGTGTGGATGTGGATAGGCGTAGTTGGGGATATGGTCACATGCATGGTGGCATTACGTTGCAGTGCCATTGTTCAAGGCCTAGCCTATTGGGTGAATGGCCGAAGGCCGTAGACGATGCATTGAAGAGCCTAGCACTTCAGGCAACCCACGCCCCAATGCAATTTTGACTTTGTATCTGGTAGGGGGTGGTGACCTGTAAGGAATGGTTGTGGAGAATATTTCAGACGCCATAGAGCAGCAGAAGTGAGGTGGCAGGTGTGTATGTTTGGTTCTGCCGGTGAGGTCGCTGGTAGGAGATGGTAAAGTTTTGGATGTGCGATTGGAGATGGTGCAATGAAAAGTCATGCAGTGTGGACACTGGCTGCAGTGTGTGCATACTGGCAGTATGGCACAGGGCATGGTTGAAGTGTAGCATGTATGGGTTCTTTAGTATGTTGTGTACAGATTTGTTGAAGTAGGGCCAATACATGTCCAAAGGCCATAGGCCGTAGGCCACGCATTGAGCCTAGCACTTGACGAAACCCATGCCACTAATTAATTTTGACTGTGTATTGGGTAGAGGGTGGTGACCTGTAAAGAATGGTTGCGCAGTACATTTCAGATGCCATAGAGCAGCAGAAGTGAGCTGGTAGGGGTGTATGTTTGGTTCCGCAGGTGAGGGGCTGGTAGAACATGGAAACGTTTTGGATGTGTGATTGCAGATGGTGCAATGAAAAGTCACGCAGTGTGGGCACTGGGTGCAGTGTGTGCATACTGGCAGTAAGGCAGAAGGTATGGTTGAAGTATACCTTGTATGGGTTCTTTAGCATGTTGTGTGCAAATTTGTTGAAGTAGGGTCAATGCGTGGCCAAAGGCCATAGGCCATAGGCCATGCATTGAAGAGCCTAGCACTTGAGGAAACCCACACCACAAATGCAATTGTGACTGTGTATTTGGTAGAGGGTGGTGACCTGTAAAGAATGGTTGTGTAGTACATTTCAGATGCCATAGAGCAGCAGAAGTGAGCTGACAGGTGTGTGTTTGGTTCCGCAGGTGAGGTTGCTGGTAGAACATGGTAAAGTTTTGGATGTGTGATTGGAGATGGTGCAATGAAAAGTCACGCAGGGTGGCCACTGGGTGCAGTGTGTGCATACTGGCTGCCATGGCAGAGGGTATGGTTGAAGTGTAGCTTGTATGGGTTCTATACTATGCTGTGTGCAGAATTGTTGAAGTATGGCCAAGGGTGTGAAAAAGTTGTGGTTAGGTTGGTAGTGACACAATACTTTGTGAATGGCAGCGGGTAGGGGTGATGGAGGCAGTGGTATGTTTGTGGATGCTGCTACTTGCAACCTGTTTTCATGAATGGGTGTTTTATGGTGTGAGGGAGATGGGTTGCAGTATGGTTGCAGTATGGTTGCATGCCTGGATTCATAGTGTTGTGCTGGGTGTGGGTAAGGGTGGACTGTTGTGTGCATGGCAAAAGGTGTGCTGGGTGTGCCGCAGGATCGTTGTGGATGCTGAAATAGGTATCCTATAGGAAACGTTTTCTGGTGGAGGGGCTTTGGAAGGAAAGGGAACGTGCTCTCCGCGTGTTTAACGGGAAATATTGAGTTGTGTACAGAAATGATAGTGTGCAATGTTGAGATTCAGTCTGTGATTGGTAGAGGCGTTTTTGAAATTTTATATTTGCCAATAGTCGGCATTAAGTCAGTGTTGGAAAGTTCGAGAGGAAAGGGAAGAAGTATTATGTCTGCTTTACTATGGCATGGCCCTAGCTGTAGCTGGAAAAGCACACGTGCCCCATCATGGCCTTCTGAGCATGTAGCCTTCGCAAATGGAACTATGGGGATTATCCAATGAGGATTCGAGGGTGTGGTTCACCGGAAGAGGCGGTGACATATTCACCCAAAGTTCGATGCAGTGAAGTTGGCAGAGATGGAAAGACCGCGAGTGCTTATAGTCGGTGATACCTTTGTGCACGATCTGCACAGGTATGCCGTTGAAAGAGGATTCAATACTGATTTTCAGCTGGAAGGAGCGCAGGCTTTTTGGGGAACAGTTTATGAGTGGGGTTTCAGGTGCATGAATCTCCTTTGCAAAAGTGTCGCCTCTGATGGTACTGTAGATTGTACATTTGGCGCACATGTCGTGATGTTGTTTGCTCGCTTACTTAAAGAAGTTGATGACAACTGTGATGCAGATGTTTCCTACTGCAAATGTAATTTTCTCATCGATGACACCAAGAGGACAATGGGAGAATGCTGGTGTAAATTGTCCACAGCCAGAGCTCAGGAGCTGTTGGATAAACATAAGCATGTGCGACTTTATGTGCAGTGCTGGGATGTTCTGCACCGACTATGAAAGCATTAGTAAGCAGCCAGATTTCCAATGGTTTCAAGGAAATGGCTTTTTATTTTTACCTCCATTGGCAATGCTGTTGTGTTTGCCACTCTACACAAAGTGCTGCAGAGAATTCTGTATGAATGTAAGATAAGCTTTCATCTTCAGTTGAGAAAAATGTGAGGAGCAGAAGCAAACATACAGTGAGCAAAAGAGAAAAAAACAAGGAACAAAAAACTGTATGAGTACACGTACATAATAAGAATTCCCCAAAAAGAAAAAGAAAATATATAAGTGTTTTTAGAGACAATTCTAAAGACACAATCCCCACCCCTGTTTCATATCCCCCCCCAAACACCCCCTGAACCCCCTCCCCCTCCTCTTCTAGCACAGTAATGCTGTGGATTCCGCTGCACCTTGAGGTTTAGACGTGGCACATCCAGTTCTTTTTAGGATGGCACTTATGGCATTGGCCATGTGGAGGCTAAGCCATTAGGCAATGTGGTGGCTGGTTGTGGTGTGTACATAAACACTATGAAAGAAGGTTTGTTTGTACCGATAAATGTAAGAGGCTATGGTGAAAGTGTGCAAGTTAAAGGGCATGCATACTGTTTGTATACATGCACTGCAAGCACTTGCTTAACGTTGCTAATATACATTCCCTGCTGCTTTTGTGGGTTCACTTTTCCAATATTTGTAGTACATGCAGTACAGTTGGAAGACCATATTCTGAAGTTTACAAGGTACGTGGCAGGCATCATGTTGTCCTGAATGCAGTGTCTGCTATGATGTGCTATGGTATTTTGTGCCATTTGAATCACGCCTAGGTACAAGTGTGTGATGGCGCACTGAGGAAAGGGAGGCAAAATGGAGGGCACACAGAGACATTGATTCTTCTAGGCCAGCTGACATTGAGTGTGAGCAAGGGAATGGAAAGGGGGAGGGCAAAGTGGGAACAATAAAAAATATAAATATATATAACTACGGTCGATGCTGGCAAGTGCAAGGATAAGTGTAGACATGAAGTGGTGGCTGCACTCTTAGGGTTATACAAAATAGTCTCCAAGTGTGGGGGTTGGTAGAAAGCCAGTGCAGTGGTGGAACTGTAGGCAGGGAGTTGGCCTGGGTATGGGGCACAGATTATAGGGTGGGTAGGATTATAGGGTGGTATCAATGACATTTGTGATGTCTTCTTTGATGTCATGTGTGTTAGTCCTTGCAGTGCACAGTGGTAGCGCGAGTTATGGTTGCTTAGCGTACCATAACTGACGAATTTCAGGGGGTTTGCAGTTTTACCTGTAACCATACCGTCCCTGTAACAATGTTTTTCCATTGAATTTCATAGGTTTTTGCTAGTGCAACTTAACCATAACGTCACTTTAACAAAGTTTTTTCATTGAATTTCATAGGTTTTTATTAGTGCAACATCACCATAACATCCCTTTCAATAGATGAAGATCACTAGCATCTTAGGTCCTCAAAGTGGGAACCCCAGGTGGAAAAAAAAAGATTTTCCTTCCCAAACCGGGACGCCTGTGGCGTCCCGGTGCAGGAAGGAAAATCTTTTACCAAGATGGCCACCATGGAAAGGGAAGGCAGGGTGTATAAAGAGAACACAACAGGACATGAGCAGGGGGTGGGCGGGAGGGGATAGACACACACAGGGCATGAGAAGGGGGGCGGGGGGTGGGCGGGAGACATAGAGACACACAGGGCATGAGCGGGGGGTGGGTGGGAGTGATAGAGACACACGGGGCATGAGCGCGGGGGGTGGGTGGGAGGGCAAAGACAAACGGGGCATGAGCGGGGGGAGGGAGGGAGGGGAGAGACAAACGGGGCATGAGCGGGGGTGAGTGGGAGGGGAGAGACACATGGGGCATGAGCGGGGGGTGGGTGGGAGGGGAGAGACACACGGGGCCTGAGCAGGGGGTGGGTGGGAGGGATAGAGACACACGGGGCCTGAGCGGGGGGTGGGTGGGAGGGATAGAGACACACGGGGCATGAGCCGGGGGTGAGGGGAGAGACACACGGGGCATGAACAGGGGGTGGGGGGGAGGGAGAGACACACACGGGGCATGACCGGGGGGTGTGGGTGGGAGGGCTAGAGACACACGGGGCATGAGCGCGGGGGGTGGGTGGGAGGGATAGAGACACACGGGGCATCAATGACATATGTGATGTCATCTTTGATGTCCTGGGTGTTAGTCTTAGCAGTGCACGGTGGTGGCGCAATTTATGGTTGCTTAGCTTACCATAACTGGCGAATTTCAAGGGTTTTTCGGTTTTACTTGGAACCATAACGTCCCTTTGACAAAGTTTTTTCACTGAATATATATATATATATATATATATATATATATATATATATATATATATATATTCCTTCCTCCTTGGTAGCCACCTATAACCAGACACTATGGATGCTGTGATCAACTAAGTGGCACCTATGGGCAACTGCAAAGCTAAACCTAAAACTCATATCAATCATTGGTTCACCTCTCAGAGCTTAAAGACGCACGGAATAAAAAATGAAATGCAGAAAGTAACTGTAAAAAAATACCCTCCTGCAACAACAAACAACAATTCACCACCCTAGCTACAGAGTACAAAGAAGCCACCTTTCAAGGAAAGAGCAATGCATATAACATGCGTATTGACAATGCCAGGTCTGGTACTAAAGAGCTCTTTTCAGTCCTGCGGGAATTAGAATCACCATCAGAGACCCCAGACCTCTGCATCAAGGACCAAGCTTGGTGTTCCAAAAGGCACTTAAAGACAAGATCTCATCCCTCCATTTTAAGATTAATAAGAAAAAACTGAAACGTGCCCCACCTGCGCAACCCACAGCTGAACTTAACCCACCAAAACCATTCTCTAGGTTTGCATTCACACCTATCACCATAGAGGAGACCATCAAAACTATAAATGGCCTAAAACCCTTGAGATGTCAAGGTGACATCTGACAAGCCACGCCAATCAAAGACTGCGCAAATAGCCTGGCGTCATTCATCACCTCACTAATAAACAATTCACTTGTTTCCAATAAAGTACCGGAAAACCTGAAGGAAGCTTGGGTGCTCCCCTTACTTAAAAAAACAACTCTAGACCCCAATGTGTCAACCAACCACAGGCCTATCACTACGGTTCCCTTCCAATTAAAAATATTAGACAGAGTAGCCTATGTACAAATGCAAAACTACCTCGAAACGCATAAACTTCTTGGCCTCCGCCAATCAGGTTTCTGCCCAGGCCATGGCACAGAAACGGCCCTGCTAGATCCTAAAATCCAAATGGATCAAATCAGAGACATGTGTGACGTTGCCATCCTTCTCCTACTCGACCTCCTGGCGGCATTTGATTTTGCGAATCATAATATCTTATGCCATCACCTAGCTAGTGATACTCATTTTTCCAACAATGCAATAAGCTGGATTGAATCATTCCTTTCTAACCGATCCAAGAGAGTATTCTGATCTACGTCGGCTGTACGGCCTTCTGCTGTCACCTGTGGAGTCCCACAAGGATTTTGCCTCTCACCTACATTGTACAACGCATTCACAAAACCTCTCTTTGATAGACTAGAAACATTGGGTGTCACATGCAAAAATGATGTGGACAACACCCAAATACTACTGTCAATCACTGGGGACTACGACACAGACTCCAAATCCCTCAACTCTATCTACCTCGCTATCCAAGTCTGGATGGCTCAACATGAACTCTGTCTTAATGACGATAAAACAGAGATCTTGATCATAGGCAGTCCCGCGAGACTCAAGCACCTCCCACCTTCCTACAAAACCTTTGACATAGATGGCAACAGTATCACAGTAGCCAAAGAAGTCAAGACACTAGGGGTGTATCTAGACTCATCTCTTACTCTTAACAGACAAGTTAATGCCATCACATCGGCTTCAACATACACTGCCAAACTTATCACTGCATGCAGACCCTACCTTATGGTGGAGAACCGCATCACACTGGCCAGATCATTGATCCTCTCTAGGATCGACTACTGCAATGCCATCTTCGCAGGCTCCTCAGCAAAAAACATCAAGAAGCTCCAGATTGTCCAAAATAACGCAGAGTGGCTTTTAATATCCCGAAATCAGACCACATAACCACAACTAGAAGAAACATTCACTGGCTACCACTAAGAGACCGTATTAAATTCAAAATAATATCTCTCACTCACAAATGTCTATCTAACACTGCTCCCCGCTACCTCTCAAATCTAATCTCCAAAGCTCATTCAGCCAGACCAACCCGGTCGGCCTACTTGAGGTAACTGACCACTCAAAGATATAAAAGACAAAAAGCAGGAGGCTCTAGCTCCCCTTTTATTGCAGCCAACTACTGGAATGCCATGCCATCGGAACTAAGGACAGACCCCTCACTATGCTCCTTACGCAAAAAACTAAAAACATGGCTTTTCAACCAGTATATTAAGAATCTACCCTGCTGCACTAATGAGCACTAGGTTTCCCCCTCTGTCTACCATCCGCAGATAAGACTGACACAGCATAACCAAAAACTGGGATACCTTATTCTGCATATGTTTTACTAAAAAAGACTAAGCATGAAATATAACTGAACACTCACATGTGACTAATGCAACTGTACAAGCATATATCGATACTACACCTATAACTGTAACTTTACTGTATAACCAAGTCTCTGCAAGGTAACCGTATTCTTAAGTTCAAGCGCCCAGATGCCTGAGGATAAAGTGCGCTATATAAATGTATTAACTACATAAATAAATAAATAAAGAATTAGTTAAAATTTCCTTCTCTATTTTTTATTCAGTATAATCACTGGGTACAGGGAAAGACCCCAGAGCAACCAGAATCAACTTGGCACACATTGTTGGATCTAAGAACCCTTCAGACTGGGAGCCAGGAGAGTCTACTGGATAGATATCTAGGACTATTGCCATATAGTCCTGTGAGGATAGCTCAGCAGCAACGTGCTTGCCTTAGAAACAAGACGACATGAAGCAACACAGGTTTGATCCCTGGGTCCGCGCTTAGAAACCTCTGGGTATTAAGCGCCTTATAAATACGTAACTAAAAGACATATTCCTGTAACAGTGCCTCAATGCCCCTGGGCTGTGTGAGCGCTTTAAAAATGCCAATGAATAAAAATAAATATAGGCACTTGTGTGTGATACAGAATAGTCAAAAGGTGATTCTACTATCCATAGGTAACGAATGCAGAACTCTCCTGGCCACAGAGATATGATCTCTTCTGTGCAAGCTTTCTACGGGTTGCACTGCATTGTTTTGCACAATATGCAACCAAGTGATTTCACCTTTGCTCATGCCATGCAAAAAGCTGGAACAATAGCCCAGTCTGGCCCCAATAATGGCACGAGCAATGGTGGCACAATTAGCGGTCTCAGATGTGCACGAAATCTAAGGTAATATGAAGCAGCATAGACCAGACTATTCTTGTGTGCTTTCATGTTAATTCTTGATCTGAAGTCACACCCAGGGTCTTGACCTTTGGTAGTGTGGCAATAGCACACAGTATGCTATCTATAACTGGTGAAAATCAGTGTGCAGCTTGCTATTTGGGATGCCGTGCCCATAATCATAAGCTCTGTCTTTGAGTCATTTGGGGCTAATACATTGTCTGCCACCCAGGTCTGTATAAAACTGTAGATAGATTTAATGGTAGCAGTGCCTTGGCTGTAATCACCTACAAGAGGAATAAGGCACTGTGTGTCATTGGCGTAATTTGCATAAATCACACCATGGGCATCCAGCATTTCAAAAAAAGTCTTAGTAAAAATCTTATATAGCGTTGGAGACACACACATGCCCTGTGGGACTCCACAAGTCACCAAGAATTCATCATCCTCATAAAAGGCTCTCGCTGTCGTTCCGCCAAAAAAGATTTAATCCAGTTGGACGCAGCTGGTGAGAAGGAGGCAGAGCGCAGCAGCCTACAAATAAGCTTTTTGTGGTCCACCAAGTCGAAGGCGGTGGACAACAAATCCAGAAGCATCAGGAGTGCTGTGCCACCTTTCTCAAAAATATCCAGGATTTTACCCTTCAAATCCAGTAGGGCGGACTCTGTGCTATTAGCACTCCGAAACCCTGATTGTCTCTCCCCCAAGATGTTATATTTTAACATAAATCCCTGCACCTGTAAGGTAGCAACCTGATCCACGATTTTTAATAGGAACGGGACATTGGTGATGGGTTGATAGGCTGCAGGCACATTAGGGTCAAGAGAGGGTTTTTTGAGCAGAAGAGAAATGCATGCCTGCTTGATAGAAGGTGGTACGAAATTCTCTACTTGTGGCTATTTTGTGTTTCTGAATATCAGTGCTTGGGGTGTTTTACTTTTTTAATGGCCAAGTTTTTTCAGGGGCCAAGCACTGCAAGCAGTCAATCCCATCAACCAGCATACTTTGATAAGCATCAGCCAGTTCACTGGCAGTGGCGAAGTTAACCAGGTTGCCTAAGGTAGATTCAATGTAGGGCGCCATTGATGAGGCGGAGAGTCTACTCGTAGTTCTGAATTTAACAATGCACTTGTCTGCTTTCAATTTTTTATACTGTGAAGAATTCCTGTAGTCATGTGAGCCAAGGCTTAAGACCACGTTGATTGAGAAAGAAGATGTGCCTTTGTTTGACTCGGATTACAGTGCAGTTCTGTTGTCATGTGTAATGGAAATGGAGCAGGTGAGATTACTTTTGGAGCAGTGCTGTAAATAGAAGCACTGCTCCAAAAGACAGTGTGGGTAGACTAATAGCTGAGGCGCAGGCTGGTTGTGCGCACCCTCTTTCCTAGCCGAAAGGAGGTCTGGGAAATCATGTTATTCTCTCATAATCACACGATGTGTTCCAGTTGGGGAGCCGCCGGGATTCAAAGGCACGCATCCTGGCTCCAGAGTGCCTCGCTTCTCTGCAGAGAGAGCGCTGTGGTGCACGGTGACAATGTTTGGTGAACTTCCCAGGCATCTTTCGGCATCCTTTGCCCTCGGTGGTATAATAAAGCAGCCGCCTGTCACCTGATTTTAATGCCGAGTGAGTCTGGGATGTCTGTAATGTGATGCCATATGTCACTCTCCACATCTGTGTAAACACATGCACATCTGCTCTCGGCCCGGAGCACGGGAATCTGGCTCCCCCAGACTGCGAGCCTGCACAGCCAATGGGGCTGCAGGGCTGCGACCTTTAGAAGGATGGAGCGATGGCTTATATTTCTGATGCCACTAAAAGGAGCACCATTATGCTCGTGCACAGAACAGTAGCACGTACAACAGAAGAGCTTATGTGCAGCGTTCCATCTCTCAGACCAGCACATACGGACTGTATATTGTCACATGGATGCTGCATAAACAGTCAATAGCGCCCCCACAGTCTCCTTTAGGGACTGAAGGAGTCATTATTACATGTGACATTTAATTCTGCTCTACACCTACATCTCCAGTAGAGGTGTAACGAACGGCTCATTTGGTAACCGTCCGAATACCGAATAGTTTCTGAGGTTTTTCTGCCAAAGCTGAATATGAAGACAACTAGTCATTTTATTTAATAGATCGTATTCCAAAATTGAAAAATACAACTTTAAACTAAATAAATAAATCACTGGCTACATCACCGAAAGTGGCTTGCAGGCGTAAAGAAAGTACATAAATGTAAAATTCTTAAAATAACAAATAGGTAGTAAAGCAAACAAGAATATTTTAGATACCAACCACATTTTAAGGAGGGTGCTGCCATCAAATGCCATGGGTGGGGTCATGACATGGTAGGGTTAGACCCGATAGAATCAACATTGGCCGAGACACTGCCATAGATATGCCATTTCAGCATTGTATGGCCAGTCATACCTGCATGTCAGGTGTTTTATTTATTTTAATATCATGTAGTTTTAGTTACAAGAACTATTTCACATATCATTTGTTGTCATTATATGATAAGTAGAGCCCCTACATAGCCAGTGGAACCTAAAACCAGTTTTCCATGATACATACAACAGGCACCACGAGCACGGGCCTTTTTAAGTTTCTACCAACTGGCTGCTAGTGCACCTAAAAACTTGAGACTGAAGGCGCGGCAACCCATGGTTCCAGGTGCTCTAAACAATCTGTTACCCTGCCTACACTGCCAGTTGCTGCGATATAACAGTGTTCAAAATTACAATAGATGTAAGTCAGCAGCAATGCACAGGAGAATTAATGATTCATGATAATACTTTGTTATATATATTGTGCTTTCACCAGAGCTCTATACATAGCACATATTGAAATATAATTATCGTTCCAACTGAAGATGGTACTCATTTAGCAACCTAAGAAGAATGAAAGGCTGAGTTGGCCTTGACAGGGTTTCGAACCTGCAACTTGCAAATTAAACATAGATTGCAGTAGCGAGTGCTCAACCCGCTGAGCTATCTTACCGCTTTGCTATTAAAAATGCAACTCCACAATAAGAAAGCATGTCAAAACTGGCTGTACAATGTACGCTAGACACTTAATAAGACTAATCATGTTTGCTGTAGCTTTGATGATGCACATACAAAAATGTCATGCCACAGTAAGACATACCTAGCTGGGTTATCAATTTAACCATGCAATAACACTTACCATGCTGAATTTACAATAGATGCCCAGAAAAATATACCATGCCACAATAAGGAAAGGCTAGACTGGCTGTACCCAAATGCCAGTCTAGCTAGGTAATTACACTTATCGTGATTGCTTTATCAGAGATGCTCAGTAGAAAATATCAAGCCACAGTAAGAAATTGCTAGATTAGCTGCACCAAAATGCTAGTCTAGACATTTAATAACACTTATGATGCTTACTTTGTTATATATACACCCAGAAAATATGTCATGACACATTAAGAAAAGGCTATTCTGGCTGCATCCAAATGACAGTCAAGACAGGTAATAACACAAGCTATTTGGCTCCCTTCTACTGAAAAGGTTCCAAATATGGGCTCATGATGCTCCGTGTAATGATCCATTTCAATCTGGATTTAAAAAGAACCTGGGAACCGCAGCCAACATTCTCATAATAAGCGTCTTGAAAACTAAAGTACTACAAGGAGGGCCCCGACTACACCTGGCCTTCATCGACTTTTCCCAAGCGTTCGATAGAGTTGACAGGACCCTTCTATGGAGTAAACTGAAAAACTGGTCCTGCCCTCAAGAGTTACTGAACCCTATTAAATCTCTGCACAAGAACACGTCAGTACGAGTCAGATTAAACTGCCAAGGATCTCTATTAAAAACAATCGTGATCCAAAGGGGAGTTAAGCAGGGGTGCCCATTGGCCCCCTCTCTCTTTTTGGCCTATCTTGGTGACTTTAAAACATCAGAAACCACTGTGAGATTGTTTCCACCGCAGTTGTGTCAACACAAAGTCAGCAGATTACTCTATGCCGACAATCTCATATTAATTGATCAGGATTACAGCGCAAACTCGCTAACCTTCATGTTTATGCAACAAGCAACAATTTGGAAGTAAACAAAGAGAAAACAAAAATAGTCACCTTAGAAAAAACAACAAAGAAAACTGAAAAACTAAAATGGTTCTTCCAATCGGCCGAGATTGAAAAAGTCCAATGCTTTAAATATCTGGGAATCATACTGGACAATACTAAAAAAGAGACAGCTATGCAAGCCCATCTAAGAACAAAAATCAGGAAACTAGCTACACAAGGAAAAGCAATTGACCAAAAGCTTGGACGCTTCTCAAAGATACCAGCGATCGACTTTTACAAAATGAAAGTAGTCCCTGCCATAACCTATGGTACAGAGGCAATGATACTGCTCCCGAGAGGAATTTGGAAGAATCTCAAAACTTATTATTGGAGAACAGTTCACGGCCTTCCGGCCTCAACGCCTGTAGCATCTATACGCAGAGAACTGAGTCTCCTGTCCCTACAAGGGACCCTGAATTGCAATTCCTTAAGACTATACAGAAAAATACTGCTCTCGGAAAGTCCACTGCCCTACAGAATCATCAAAGTAGAACTAGCAGTTGAATCGAATAAATCCGTACAATCTTGGAGGCTATATATCTCCTGGCTTCTGGAGTCTATCGAGAGTGATGAAGATGACCTGATCCAAAACCCGGTAAAAATCATGAAAAAAATCAAGGCGCTAGATTGGATCTCGACTCTGGCAAAAGCCATGGAAAACAAGTTAACGCTACACTTGCCACCTAACACAAAGAAACTAAACGAACTTCAGGGATACATCAAACAATTCCCAAACAGACAAGCTAGAAACTATCTCCTAAGAGCTAGACTAAATCTGCTACCTACTAATGAAATTAAAGCCATCAGGGGACTTTCCAACTCAACATACTGCAGATTATGTCGGAATACAAATGAAAAAGAGACAGTTCGCCATCTGCTTTTAGGTTGCCCAGAAACAAAATCAATCAGATCAGCTTACATGCGGCACTTCTTGTCTGATCCTTCGCTAGATAGCGAATCCTGTTGGTGGTCAAAAATGATCAGTGGGGATAAACCAACTTGGCTAATGGCCACTTTCCAACTTGTGCAACAAATTATGTCCAAGTTGGACACCTTGGCACATCTGGAAGCGACTGCAGAAAGCTAAGGGTCTACACTGTTAATACCATCCTACGAGATCCCAAATGAGCCGAAACTCTGTGTGATCCCCTCTTCTTAGTTCCAGTTCAAAAAGGCCGAAAAAGGCTGAAAAAACCAGCTGAACTCATTCTTTTTAACCTTACACGTAGACTGTTCAAAAGACTATTCGAGCAACGGACTCTGAAAAGTTCTTTGTAAAAATCAATTTTTCTTTTTGATTCATACAAATAAATAATAATTTTAAAAAAATATCACTTATCATGCTTACTTTATTATAGATGCCAAGTAGAAATATATTGCCACAATAAGAAATGACTAGACTGACTGTACTAAAATGCCAGTCTTGCCACTAATAACTAGCATGCCTAGCATCGTTGAGGACCTTCATGTATTAGCACATCCCCCTCTTCTACCCCACCTTTCCCATACGTCCCCACTGCCCCCCACTCTCCTACTCCAGCCACCAAAATCATCTTCTCAGCATCATTTCTACATCAATGCCCCTCTTCCTCATCCCATTACTTATGTATGAGGCAAGGTGCTTCATAGGCAAGCACTGGGACGAGGAAGAATGGGACTAGAAGTAATAAAGACTACCGATAAGTAATCCAGGTATTATTCACAGGCACAAACAAACCTCAGGTGGGACTCTGGCCCGTCTTTTCTTTATTGTGACGAGGAGGGTTATGGACCTGTATACTTAAAATCTAACTGTGTTTGTGGCGGTGCATCATAAATTACAGTACCTTGATGTGTTTCATTGTAAAACACCTTAAAAAACTGAAGTGACTAATTCAATTCCCTCTCCGCAGTTAAATGTAAGTGGTAAAATAGGGTAGGGAGAATTAAATAATAGGTTGTTCTCCGTCTCTTTCTGTTCATAAGCACACACATTCACACACCACTAGCTCACTGACACATGCACTCATTCACTATTCACTCACGCAAGCACGCCAAGACAACTGTTGGGGAGAAGCTGGACCCCCACCAGGGCAGTGGGGGGCTAGCAGCCATACCCTCACCATCTATGGGAGACCCCAACACCTCCCATATGGCCCCCAGAAATGCAACAGAGACCCCAGCAGGCAGCCACATGTTCCAAACTGCGTTTATTCCTGGGCAGCAAAAAAGAAAAAAAACACGCAGAGCATCGTGCACATCGAGAGTTCTGGCGCCTTCTTCCCCGGGGCTGGCTTGCAAGCCAGCTTTGTAATCACACTGCAGGCTGACCTCGCAGAATTGGATCAGCTCCCAGAAACCTATCTCCTCCTGCTATTGGCTGCTAAGTGATAGTTTACCTATGTAGCCCTTATAGAGAGCCTGACAATTGGATGTTAGCCAGCCCCCCATTACCTAATTCTAACTTGTTGCATTAATTATTTGTTCCCATAACTTTTTAGCTGAAGCAAGCAGTTCGCACCTGAGCTCTGAGCGCTGATTGGCTGGGCTGAGCCATTCTTGTTACAATTATGTTTCAAATGTTGTGCGAGTCTTTGCGAAAATGTCTTTCTTTCCCAGAAAGAAAAGAAAAAAAACACACTGGGTTGCCGTGGTTTATTCGCATTTGTGGAGAATTAAAAATGTTTGTCTGCAGAAAGCAATCTTATCTTGAATGCGCGACCTTGGCTGCTCGTGGGTTTTGCGAGGAGCATTGCTGAAGGCTTCTGCAGCCAGTGTTCAGTGAGAGAAATGAACTTGGCTGTAATTTTCCTGAAACATGGCTTTACACTGTGCAATTAGACCATGTTAATTCATATAGGCATTTGCAAGCCTTTAAACAGGGATTTTTGTGTTTGTAGATTCTGATATTGCAGCATTGATTCTAATGTAGCAAGGAAGTTGCACTGATGGTGAAGTGGGTGTGTTTCAGCATATTTGTCACCCATGGGTGCGCTGGGGCCTGGTTCAAATGATTAGTGCGCTCCTTGTTCTTCCTGCTGTTCTTCTGTATATGCGCCTGGGGTGAGGGGGCATGGGTTTGATCTCGATTTTCCCTCTTCACAACCAAACATCATACACTCATTCACACACATTACATGATATATCCACAAACATGCAACATAATACACACACACACACTCCTCTGTAGGCACGACTCTGGTTCCCATGCTCCAGCACGCCTGCAATGAACCAGCTCTGGTTCCCATCAAGTGCAGAAGAGCACATGAGCCAGAGCCATCCATGTCCTTGGGGCGCGGGGGAGGGCTCGAATTTCAAAATGAAATCATTTATTTTTGAAGTCATGCTGACTGACTTAAAGAAATGACTCCTGTTACAGAAAACCAAAATGCAAATCATTTCCTTTTTGAAGTCAGTGTGACTTCAAAAAGAAATTATTTCTTTTTGAAATCTGAGCCCTCCCCAAATGGTCACAGAGGCAGGGCCAGGGGTTGCACATGGGTTATTAGGGGTTGCGGTTGCGACCTCTAGTGACACCCAAATGACGTACGTCTCTGTAGTACATATACATTGTGCAATTGGAGCAGCACTATCATGTATATAGAGCCATTACAAGGCCTACTCCTAGGATGCTAGCAACAGCACTGCCATGGATGAAGTGCTGCTCGTGGGCAAAGAGGGCCAATTCCAAGCTCGTCTATTTTCCATACGTTGATATGATAGGTTATTTATAACATGCTCAATACTGAGAGATTTCTAAGTGCTGACCTGTGGCTCAAACCTGTGTTGCTCCGTGTCGTCTTGCTTCCAAGGCGAGCATGTTGTCGCTGAGCTATCCTCCCGAGACATTATTAGAAATTAGACATTATTATTGGGAGGCAGGAGACGGGACCGCCGACACCATAAAGGTACGTGCTGAGGGGCACCCTGCATACCTTCCCCCCCGGTCTTGGCGGGGGGGCAGCGATAGCGGAGCGTTGCACCTCGGTGCTGGAATACGTGGGAGGAAGCAGTCCATCCGTGGTGTGGGCCGGCGGCCAGGACCTTCCCAACGGTTCAGGTACCACCACTGAGGGAGGATATTGGAGGGGCTGCCCGGTGACACTGGACACTATGGTAGGTTTGTGACCTTTGCAATTAACAGCACAAACTTAGTTTGAAATCCAATCAAGATCAAAACGCATGGTGTTCACACTAGGCAACAGGGGGACTACGCACTTTAATATCTTGAGCTCCTCATCAGAGATCCTCAATTGATTCTGGCTCTATTGGAGGCTGGCCATATATCCAGATCACGCGAACCCAGTGACACCCCGAGTGCACAGAGTGTATTTTAACCCTACGTCCAAGTGTTGATGGACCCCCATTTGCCTTGGAGGAGATGAGATAGCCCAGATTGCGCATTAAAGGTAGAAACAAGGGTGCATGGGACACATAAGCTGCTACGCATCTGTTACTTCATACTACACTGCATTTCTCTTATTACTGCGGGAAGGAATCTGATTCCTCTACATACGTGTTTATAAACAGTCTCACCATCGTAGACATTCACATAAGGAGGGGGCATACTGTAAAATCACCCTTTACCAATCAGCTGAAATTGGACCCAGGACTACACATCGGCTCTCAAGTGTTGTAGTAGACCTCTCACGACACAGAGCATACCAGATGTGAGCATATCCACATACTGAAGCTTGGCCCAAGCGGCAGTCCACAATGCAGAAGAGCTTTTAAAACAGCAGGGAGAGGCCCTGATGATACAACTTAGGTGAAGCCTGTGAAGCCACTTCCGCAATAACTCCAGGGAACTTCATATGACTTAACACTACAAGGGTCGACCGTGGGCAGGCCATGCAGGTGGGATAGAAGGGCGATTCGGCCACTCGGGTCAGAAGCACCTCGCCTGCTCTGGGATTACCAAAACAAAGTTGTCCCATACAGTCACGAGACGTGGGAGAACACAGTCCACTCTCCTTTGGTAGCTGCACCATACGGACTGCCACGAGAAGAAAGGTACAGGAGCCAAGAAAACCAACCCAATGTACTCCTTTGCTAGATCCCCACCTCATGGGTCGGTCACGACACCACCATCGACGACAGACAGCCAGGCCTTAACCCCTGCCGATGCAAGAGAAGACCGCCTAATGACAATTGTACAAAATGGCTTTTTAGCAGTACATGTCAAGCTAGATGACATTGTGGCAACTATCAGCTCCCTGAAGGCAAGGGTGGACAAGGAGAGCACAGGTATCACTGAAAATAGGAACAGTACAAATGAAGATACGATAACCAAGCACAGCCATGACATCGCACAACTAAAAGGTGAACTACATAAAACCCAAAACAAGTGTGATGATCTCGAATCAAAATCCAGAAGGAATAACGTCTGGATTGTTGGAATCTCAGAGTCCTTCTGTAAATGCCAAATGGAGCGACATGTAGAAAACCTTTTGAAAACCCTCCTAGGCGCAGAATCCTTCTCAGATCACTTCCTTGCCATTGTACCTTGGCAGCGCCTCCCAGGCCTGGGGCGCCACCTCGCACGATAATAGCCCATCTCCTCAACTATAGGGATAGAGACACTATTCTGAGATTATCTAGAGAAAAAGAAACCTTACACCACGAGGAAAACAGGGTGGACATCTACCCAGACTTCTAGGCCAATGTTCAAACACAGAGGAGGTCCTATGAACCAGTCAAGATACAACTCAGGCTACGCCATGTCCCCTATGCTCTTTTCTTCCCGGCAAAGATGAGAATCCAACATGGGGGAAGAGCACATTTTTTGGAAAATCCTGCCGAAGCCATGGCATACGTTGAGGCTTCCATCCCTATGTCCCCCAGGGACCAGGCAATGGATCAAAATAAGTGACCATGACCAGGCAAGGAGAGACATGACTCCGCCGATTGAGAGGGATTTAGACTTATATCCTTTTCAATGTTTGACGTCTTTAGTAATGAAGAGTGACTCTGATTAATATCTGTTGAAACTGGGGTTGTGAGCCTCTGTTGATGGCAGCCATGTAGCTGCAACGAGTGACCCTCAGGAGATTTCCACAAGTTATGGGAAATGGGATACATCATCGTGTTGGGGTTGATGGAGCGGGTGACGGTGGGGGCGGGGTGCCCGAAGAATGACTACCAAGGTTCAAAATCAGGGCGTTATGTGGCAGCGGACACCGCGCGCTGGACAAAGGCGCATCGATACACAGGAAATAGAACCAATATAAGTGATGGTTATGACACAGGTTAATAAGGGACTGATGATCAAACTGCTCTCCTGGAATATTCGAGAACTCAACAACCCAGTCAAAGCCAGGAAAATCTCAGTTTATGTGTCTAGGCATAGCCCCCAGATCCTCCTTGTACTCGGCCCAGTCTAGAGGAGTGCTCACGTTGATTCATCCAAAACAGGGTTTTCTATACCTTTCAGACAAGATAGACGCCCAGGGCAGATATGTACTGGTTTGGTGGGAGGGGGCGGGACAACATATAGTGATAGTCAATACCTACGGACCTAATGTCGATGACCCAGATTTTTATTGCGCAATACTAGGCATGTTGATCACATCCAGAGACACGCTAGTAATATGGGGGGGGACTTCAATACAATTCTTGACGTGTTATTTGGATCGTTCTTTGGTGGTTCCCCGGGTGCCCAAAAGGGCTGCACTTGCCCTAAAACAGATAATGCAACAAACAAGCACAATTGATGTATGGCACGAATTACACCCACAAGAAAAGAAGTTTACTTACTACTCATTGGTACACGATTCATACTCATGCATAGATTACTGGCTCATCAGCTCATCCCTCTCAGATGCAACGTCCGGCTGTGAGATTTACCCCCACACCTTATCGGACCACTCCCCAATAACACTCACCCTCACTCTACATGATACTGCACCGCCTGCTAGACGCTGAAGGATGCCCCTACAATGCTCAGGGACCCCCATGTCTGCAAGGCACTCCACAACGAAATTGAAGAGTTTTTTTAATTAAATGAGGGGTTGGTAGGTGGTTATGCCACTCTATGGGAGGCGGTCAAGGTGTGGGTTTGGGGTGTCATTTTGGCAAAGTCCACCGGGCTATTGAAAACAGTTATGTCATGATGCCCGCTCCCAGGGAGCCGGTTCAAGCTCTGCGTCCCCGAAAGCGGACATCCAGCCCCCAAGGAAAGACCCAGCAACCCCATATAGGGCCCCTTTGGACGGTGTCCTGGCGCCTATGGTGCCAGGCTCATAAAAGACATCAGTCTCATTATGGGAGTGCTTGGGTGCACTTACCTGATGCAGACCATGCTGCAGGATCCCGGCCTCCTTGAGGCCTGAAAGGAACTACTTTACCTGTGGGACTAATTTACCATCCGGGCATGGTCGGGGAAGGATACATACCTGATTGGAGGAAGGATACATACCTGGAACTTCTTCCAAGGCTATTTAAACCCCACCCGAACAGCCACACGTGCTTCGCGTTGTTCTGCATTTAGCAGCTGGACGCTCACCGTGTCTGCTCCTGCATCCTGACTTCTGCCACGCCTGCCAGCATCCTGGATCACCTGCAAAGGAAGAGAAGAAGAGAACAGAAGAAGGAAAAGTCCTTACCTGCTAAATCCGCATCCCGGAGACATCTCGCCGACAATTCTGAAAAGGAAGACTTTTATTTAAAAGCTCATCGCGTCGATCGCTGAAGCGCCGCATTCCACTCACCTTTACAGGGCGCCTCCATGTTCAGCAGCGATCATCCGGATTCCCAGTCACGCCCGAGCGCCTAGGGAGAAAAAGGCAAGAACAAAAGGTGAGAGAGAGAAGGGAGTAAGGAACGCTAAATCTCCATGTTAAGACTTACCTGTTGATTCATTCCCTCTTCATTTCGGGTCCGCGCCGCATCCTGGCATTTCCGGACCCCGGCCCCTAAGGGGAAAAAGAGACATCAGCGTTAATGAGCGAATGAAAAGACATTACCAAAAAACGCTCATTAAAGACTTATCTTATTTCTACAAGGATTTCACCTCTCATCTCGGGTCGGTGCCTGTTCCCCGGCATTCCGTACCCCGGCCCCTATGGGGAAAAAGACACTAGCATTAGTACATTAATGCATGGACACAAGGGGAACCTCTTATCAAAAAACTTACCTGGAAGCCAAGCAAGTTTGGTTCTCACCAATCCGAAAATCCAGTGAACTAACTGGATACCAACGCGCCCCTGCATCAGAAGCAGGATGGATAGCTCGTCCTTCCAGACCCTAAGGTGAGACGCTACGGGGAATCACAGAAGGGTTTCGAGGAGGGTGAGAGGGGAAAGTGGGAGGCCGATTGCATTACCCTGCAGACAGTTAATCCCCTATTTTCGTCTACAGAAGGATACTTCTGCGAGCCAGACAAGCCAGATTTGGGGGCCCGGTCCAGTCCGTCTTCCGAACCCTGCGCATCACCTTAGAAGAGGTCACAGCAGCGCGAACCAGGCCAGCGCCTCCGTGGGAGTCAGGTGAGCGTTACAAGTTAGGAGGGAATTAAGCATAGCTGAAGCAAAACTGGGCATGTTTGAAATTGAATATAGCACTACATACAGCAAAGAGACCCTTTCCAATATACATATAACACTGAATGAATTCACAAACTTGCAGATAGAGAAGTCCTATATATGACCACCCCAGCTCGGGCCTGTAGATATGGGGAAAGCAACAAAGCGGGCAAGTTTTTAGCTAATATGCTCAAGGCTGAGAGTTACCATAGTCCCATTTCCAGTATCCCGATGACTCAAGGGATGATAGTGAAACGGGAACAAGATATCAATACCACATTTGCTGACTTCTTTACATCCTTATATTCCAACCACAATGTGAAATCCAAGGAAGAAATAACTAGCTACTTGGATGAACTAGATCTCTCAACTCTGACACCCGATGAACATGATGTACTAGACATGCCCATCACACTTGAGGAAATTGCCAATGCAATTAAAGCATTAATATCCGGCAGAGCCCCTGGCTCGGTTAGCCTGGGAGCCGAATTATACAAAGAATTCCATGCCAAATTGGCCCCTGTGCTATTGAAGGTTTGGGAGGAGGCAATGGACTGTGGCATTCTCCCCGACTCTATGCACGAGGCGGTTATCACAGTCCTCCTTAAACCCCGTCATCCTGCACAGGACATGACTTCATACAGACCCCTCTCCCTGATTAATACGGACGCAAAGATTTTTGCTAAAGTCATGGCCACTAGACTCTTACCGTATTTGCCCATCCTTGTCCACCCCGACCAGGCTGGTTTCATCCCAACTTGATCTACAGCCTTAAACTTCAGTGTGATGGCACAGATTGACCCGAAGGCAAATTCTGCCATCGCAGAATTAGACGCCGAAAAGGCTTTCGATTCGGTCTCCTGGTCCTATCTATTCCTGATCCTGGAGCGGTTTGGGCTAGGCCAATACTTTGTTAAGAGTGTCCGTCTACTGTACACGAAACCGACCGCCAGAGTCCTCACTAACAACACCATGTCATCTATATTTACATTAAACAGAGGTACCCGACAGGGATGTCCCTTCTCTCCCATCCTGTTTGCACTCACCATAGTACCTATGGCAGAATACGTACAGAAGAACCATTCCCATAGACGACTCAGGATGACGGGACCCCCGCAGATAATATCCTTATACGCTGATGACACCCTGTTATATATCCGTAATCTGCAAGAAAACATGGAACCTATCATGACTGACATACTTACATTCTCTGACTACTCCGGGTACAGGATTAATGTGTCAAAATCTGAATTGCTACCATTGACCCCTGGTACCGTTGGTTTATCTGGTATAAACAGGTTTAAATGGGCCCCCCACAAATGTTCGATATCTGGGAATAAAGGTATCCAGGGACAAACATGCACTCTACACGCAAAACCATGGGGAATTGCTGCAGAATCTGACTGTCAAATTACAACTGTGAGCTAACCTCCCCATTTCCCTTTACGACCAGGCCGGCTTCATCCCCACTCGATCTACGGCCTTAAACTTAAGACGCCTCTTCGGTGTGATGGCACAGATCGACACGAAGGCAAATGCAGCCATCACAGCATTAGACGCCGAAAAGGCTTTCAATTCCGTCTCCTGGTCCTATCTATTCCTGGTCCTGGAGCGCTTTGGGCTGGGCCAATACTTTGATAAGAGCACCCGTCTACTGTACACAAAACCGACCGCCAGAGTCCTCACTAACAACACCATGTCACCTATATTCACGTTAAACAGAGGTACCTGACAGGGATGTCCCTTCTCTCCCATCTTGTTTGCACTCACCATAGAACCTATGGCAGAATACGTATGGAAGAACAATTCCCATTAAGCACTCAGGATGAAGGGACCCCTGCAGATAATATCCCTATACGCTGATGACACTCTGTTATATATCCGTAATCCGCAAGAAAACATGGAATCTATCATGACTGACATACATACATTCTCTGACTACTCCAGGTACAGGATTAATGTGTCAAAATCTGAATTGTTACCATTGACCCCTATACTGGTGATCTATCTGGTATGGGCGGGTTTAAATGGGCCCCCACACATGTTCGTATCTGGGAAAAATGGTATCCAGGGACAAACATACACTCTACATGCAAAACCATGGGGAATTGCTGCAGAATCTGACTGTCAAATTACAACTGTGGGATAACCTCCCCATTTCCCTTTATGGCCAAGTGGCCCTTCTTAAGATGGTGGTCCTGCCCAAACTATTATACTACTTTGGTAACATCCCAGTTTGGCCTGCGAAAGCCTTTTTTACAAAACTTCAGACACTTCCCACCTCCTTTGTATGGGCGGGAAAACGGCCAGATTAAAGTGGGCCAAAATGGTGGAACCGTTCTCGAGTGGCAGCATCTCTGCTCCTGACTTCCAGTTATACTACTTGGCGTCTCAGGCGCAATTCGCAAAACACTGGTTTGACCCTGACGACACAGCCACACATATTCCTATAGAGAAACATGCTGCTTCCCCCAGTGATATACGATCAGTCATCTTCGGTTCTAGACATAAAGACGCTTGTGAATTTGACCCAGTAAGCACCACCACACATGCATGGTCCAAAATATATAAGAGGATTGGACTGGCAACCCCATACGAACAGGAAATTCCGCTATGGAACTTCCTCAATATCGCACCCACGTTTGACAGGGCGTTACAGGAGTCATGGGACCCGAATAAACACTTCAGAATGCGCAATATGTTTCCAGGGGGTACATACTGTGAACTTGGGGATTTTGTCGAGACAGTGGGAGATGGGCAACTCAAAAGTTTTCAATTCCAAATGAATGAAGGCCGCATTTGCTGCTAAATGGCCATCATTTCCCTTGGAGCCCCCAACTCATGAATGCATAAGGGCCATGACAACCAACTGGGGACAAAGGAAAGGGGTCTCGATGTTATACACCTTGGTACAGTCACACTCCACTTCATGCAACACCATTAAAGAGGTTTGGGAACGAGACTTGGGCATTGAAATAAATGAAACTTTGTGACTCCTATGCTGTCAACTCACTAGAACTGTGTCCATGAACTTGGGGCTACTACTGATTCAATTTAAGATATTGAATCAACTCCACTATACCCCGGCTAAGTTAGCCAAATTCGTAGGTGGCTGCATGGGGAAATGACTAAAATGTGATACACCAAATGCAGATGCACACCACATGTACTGGGCGTGCCCTTTGGTGATGGAAAGTCCACAGGGAGACCTTTTTCGAGTTGACTTCCTTAAAGACCTGTCAATGGTGAATGAAAACGAGCAACAATTTGTATTAACCGTCCCACCAACTTGTCGATCCAAGGACATTTGGACCCCATTCCGACTCTATCTATGTAATTTGCTACCAGACGAAGACACTAAACCCCCAATATCACCATAACCTGCTATGTTTACTTTTAAATATGCAAATTTATATCACAATTGTATTTAATGTACTTGTGCAATGTCTATGTCGCGGGTCTGCTCCGATGTAACTCTCTATGAAAAATAAAAGTTTTTAAAAAAAGAATAATAAGAAATTAGACATTATTAGAAAACCTCAAGGATGCCCTTCTCTTTATAAGGACGGGCCCGTCATACATCAGGATATTGTTCAACACTTAGATAGGATGCCAGGTGATTGACAGGCTGTTTAGTTGCTCTCTCATCATGTGGGGCATTGCCATTCACCTGGGTTTCCATTTCTTGGAAGTCATTTTCATTGGTGTAGTTGATAGTCTGGAGGGCACCACTGCAATTTGCCCCTCCATGCGAAAGGCAGCCTTCGTGGAGTTTGCAACTTTGCTAATACGTAGCGCTGAGGTATAATAAAACATAGGCAAAGTCGACTTTCCACTTTATGTTTCCACTATTTGTTTGGAAAAGTGTAAAGGCATGCAGCGATTCAGGATGGTAAGAGACATTTACAACGGATTCCTATAGAATCCGCTTGCGTTTAAGGGTCGCAAAAGTCAGCAGACTCCATAGGGTTCCATTGCATTACCACCAGCATGAACACCACATGCTAGCGGTAATGCAGGCGGATCTTTGTAGGTGGAGCAGGAAAAGCAGGCAGGTGTGCTATGCCTGTCCTGCGCCCCAGCTCCATCTGCCAAATGAAAGAAAATCCAGCGGTTTGGCAAAATGGGGTGAAAGTGCGCAGCTACTGTCCCCTCTACTTTCAGCGATCCGCCGGACTTCTAAAATGACCGCCCTTGACTTAGGTTTCAGTGGATGGAGACTCTGAATCAAGCACCACAAGTGTCCTTTAGGTTATTTTTAAAATCATGTGTTTCTTATTTAGATGGTTAATAACTTATTATGTTCCTAATGATGCTAAATATTTTTATTTTTTTATTTTTTATTTAAATGCATTTGGCTGATTGATCTAGAGTTTTGCATATTTACATACATGTAAAAACACAAACACTTTAAAACACTTTAAACCACTGTAAAATTAACAATCCCACGTAAACGGAGGATAACACAGGGACAACGCGGTGGTCTTGGAATCAAGACCGCACAGAACAACAGAGGTTAGAATCCGAGATCTGCGCTTAGAAACCGAACTCAGGTGTGGTATTAGGCGCATTATAAGAAATCAAAAAAAATAAATACAAATAAAGTATACATAGTAACAAGCAATCACTGTGTAACCTCTCATGTATTAAGAAAGAAAATATATTCTAAATCAAAGAAACCTTTGTTTCATTAAGCTAAATAGCAACTGTGTTCTGCTAATTGACCAACACAGAAAGAACAAGTTATTCTCCTTAAACAACTCTGGGTAGGCTGAAGCCGGACATTCTGTCACAGTGCTTTGGGGGCTGTCCGTTTTGGCACAGTGCTATGCTCAGGTCCCTTTTAGGCTTGCACTGTTGGCCGTGGCCAGGAGAGTGCAGGGACCTGTACACCGAGACATTTCTGTTTTGCATAAATGTGTTGTCACCCGAAGCACGGCAAAATGCATTGCTTTGTTTAACAATATATTTCAGCAAATCATTTTGGGCCCGATTCATGGGATTTTTTGCACAGTTCAAAGTGACTTTGCACTGCTGAAAAGTGACTTAGCACTGCCGACACAAACCCTGATTCATGGAACTGTGCAAAGTGTTTTTTTTTGCAGTTCAAAGTCCGTGCAAAGTCATTTTGTACTGCAAAAATGACTATGCGCTGAGACTTTGCGCAGACTTTGCACGGCAAAAATACACTTTCACCAGTTCCATGAATAAGGGTTTGTGCCAGCAGTGCAACGTCACTTTTCAGCAGTGCAAAGTCACTTTGAATCGTGCAAACAATTCCATGTATTGGGCCCAAATAGTTCGACACGAAGGTCCCTGCGCCCTGCAGGCTGCGGCCAAAAATGCGCGCCTAAATTGCAGGCATCCAAAGCGCTGCACCAAAATACGGTGTACAGGGGTGGGGAAGGGATTTAACCAAATCTTATGTGAGATGTCCCTCTAGTGGACATTGAGAAGCATGTTTTGCGATTTGACAATGATTGACTCGTTTGTGACATGTTGTACTTCATCAGTGAATGGACTGTTGTAAACTAAATGAACATCGGACTGCAAACCTTAAACTATGTATCTACAATCCCAATGCCCCCAACCCCTACAGGCATTGCTGTTTATCGTGCGTCATTCTCTTTTGATCAGCAGCATAAAACCAGAGGCCTGCATTCTGTGCCATAGGAAGGCCTTCATCGCTATTGGGATGCCGAAGGAAGGCAAGACCTGGCAGCTCACCCATAGAATTCTTAATGGGTGGGCAAACAGACCCTATGCCCCGGTCCACCACTATGGCAGGAACTCCTATCCTGGTTTATTGATGCAAAGTAAACAGTGTACATGTGTCACCAAACATAAATACCAAGTCATGGGGCCTCATTACGACCCTGGCGGTAAATTACCGCCAGGGCCGTGACTTTACCGCCATGGTGCTAACTACGTTAACGCCATGGCGGTAAGGGGATTTACCGCCCCATTCCGACCTTGGCGGGGCGGTAAATCCCCAATCCCCATTTACCCTTCCCCATTCCCATTTTTGCCCCATAGGGCATAATGGGAGTGGGGAAGGCGTTAATTACGCCACCGTAAATTACGGTGGCGTAATTAACACCAAGTTCCCTTACCGCCATGGTTTTTTACTCCCGCTAAAAGCAGGTGTAAAAACCGCCATGGCGGAAAGGGAACTCGTAATTGGCGGTAAGGGGTCGGCGCAGCTAACGCTGGCGTTAACCCCTTACCGCCAGGGTCGTAATGAGGCCCGATATTGTACAATGTGCTACGGAGGCTCCGAGCCAGATACCTCATCTGATCCATGTATTCTGTAACGCGTTGTATGTTCACTCTAGTACACACAGTTAGTATGTTCATTATAGCACAACTCATGTAACATTTTTACTTTTCTTGGGGGAGTATATGGTTCAAGTGCAATGACTAAAGTTGGAGTGTATATGTGTTAGGTTGGAGTGACATGAGGGTTAAGAAGATAGCTCAGTGTGTTAAGTTATTGTTGCAGAGATCTGCATTAACATGCCATATCACTGTACACAACGCCAGTACGACTGACTCAGCCTTTCCTCTTTAGAGGTTGCTAAACTACACTATAGAAACCTCGATGGTAGTAATACCCACTGTGTTATAAGTCATCATATCTGCACCAAAAAGGGCTAGTTCTATGAACTGACATGGCATCATTATGGGGCAGTTGCAGAGCTTGGGCCCTGCAAGGAGGGATTGTAAAATGTCAGCATCAGGGTGCAGCGTGACAATATATTTACTACCCCAAATGAACAGCATAACGCATTTGTCGGTGAGGTGGTTAGGTAACAAACTAGGAGACAGTGGAACCAAAGTATCAAAGCTCATTTCAGGTCTGTGTCAATGTACAAAACTATTCTTGAAAATTAAACATTCACAAATAATTGCACTTCGTTGTACAACAAGAACTGGGAAACAGTGTGGTCATGTATTTAAATTGCAGACTGTGCTCCAATCACAACTTCAACATTTAACCAAAATGTGTGATCCTGGACAACATTTTAATTGCATAATGCCCAACATGTGACAATTGCCATTCCTTACAAATTTGAAAATTGCCTGCCCCTAAGAATTATAATTTAGTTGGAAGGTTATGCTCTTCCAAACGCATGGTTGCACTGGCTATGGTGTGGCGTTATATGTAATAATAGTGATTATTCATATATTGCACACCATAAAAGTCATTTGTTTCATGGCTCACTGTAGTGTGGGCTTGCATTGTGTATATGGCAATGCAAGCCATGGAATGCTGGTCAGGTTGGAACTTTGTGTTCCCTCAGGATTCTACTGATTACATTTGGGGATTCAGGATGGGAGATATGACTAAAGCCTGTACCTTGAAACTATAGTAAAGCTCACCTCCCCTTTGTACCTGCTGGCTCCTCTGCTCTCCCTGCGTCCTGTCTACCATTCCTGGGTCCAGACACTACACTCACTCAAGGCAACAGCACGTGAAAATCATGGCCCTCTTCTAATCTCAGCACAAATCTGAGCACCGTTCTGGTATCTTTTAATCCACATCTTCTTACTATGCAAAGGTGAGTGTACGGTTTGTGATGCTGTGATGATGCTAGTCTGAGGTTTTAATCTGTGCCACTGATCTTAGTCCTGTAACTATTCTGGAGCCCTATTTTACTTATGGCTGCTGCTGGTAAAACGCGTCCTGTACCTGCGCTAGAATGCAGGTACCCTCACCGGGGAGTGCCGATGCTTCCCTTGAAGAGGCACTTCTTTATTAGTCCGACTTCGCCTTGGACAAAGGGAGCCAGGGGGCAACTAGGGAGTTCTCAATCTTGTTTTCATCACTGCCAGGAAACAGAAAGCTGATGGGTTGAGACTGGGATGAGGTAATTTGTGGGGTGAACAGAGATCCTGCCATCCCTTCATTTCTTTAATTGGAGGGAGCAGGGGGGTTTGTGTGTGCCCTTAGCCGCGCAAACGTTTGCCTCTGCCCAGTTATGCTTTTCGGGTACTGAGGTACAGATAGGTTTCAGTGCCTCATTATACACATTACACCAGTGGGAGCTGCCCAGTGCTTACGGGGGTGAGAAGGGGGGGGGGGGGGCTCGTGAATATCACAATATAAACTTGCCCGTTAAACAGGCTCCATGATGCCAGCAGAGACAGTCTTCTGTACAAAGGAAAACTGATCATCAGAACAGTTCATGATGGTAACAGAATATGTTCAGGCATCTTTTGAACCTCACGCCTTTTTAACATGCAACCCTCCCTTAAAAGTGTTATTAACAAGCAATAAACTTAACATTTTCTTTCCATATCAATGTGGCTCGAGAATTGAAAGAGATAACAATTAGTTTCCAGGTTGTATGTCGAAAACTGAGTACGGATCGCCGCCTGGTGGTTTCAAAAATGGTTACAATCTTCAACAGCACGTAAACCATGTATAATCAGTGACTCCATTTATTACATTTTAATTTCAATCGATTATAGAAGTATTGGATTTTTCTAGAAGGCCGTTAATTTAGTTCGTTCTTAATGTTCTTAACTTCTTGGCTTTTTCAACGTTTCCACTCATTGTTTTTTCACTGATCCAGAACAAACAAAACACCTAACCCAAGTAAATAAACTAATATGTTATGTTCAAAATTGATGATGTGATGGAATGATATGTATTTCTTTTGATAAATCTTTAAATAAAGTTGTCAAAAAAAAAATTGTTTAAACAGCGTGTGAGCGAACCTTAAATTAATTTCGGCAACTCGTGAAACTTGCAAACAGAAAAAGAAACATGCAGAAATGGCAAGTGAGGAAATGAAAAACAGTTACAATTTGTTGAATGTTTGTATTGAGATTTGGTGTTATAAAGACATTTAAAACCTTGACAAACATTTTATCAAAGATTTAAAAAGAACATTGAATCAAAAGGAGTAGAAAGATATTAACAATCAATGTACATACTAAGTTAAGAATTCACATCACATAAAGACTCAACTTTGTACACATATGCTCTGACCAGCCCTCGTTGAATGGGAAAGGAGAGGACTAATTTGGAGACCTATCTGAGATCATAACCCCACTGCTTAATAAGCCGCTATAACAGATCTTATGAGCCTTCACCAAGTATCCTAAATGTTTCTGAAAAAAACCCACATAGAGCTGTGATCAACGAGACACTTTCCTTCCACATTAATCATGTCCAGAACATTTCTCCTAACCAAATGGTTTCTTCCGGGGCCACCGCTTTAAAGTGATACCTTCTAATGCTAGTTAGCTTTGGACATGAAAGAATTAGATGATTCAATATCTCTGGGGTAGACAAACAGCCACACAGCCTACAGTGACGACGTGGGATCTCTTTAGACTTCCAGCTACCAATACGTTCTAGAGTTGGTCGTTGGTTTAGTCGAAAGCTCACATATAAACTTTGCAACCTATCACAGGGAAAGAGATAGAAGTATTTTTGGAAAGCCTTCTCTTCACTTGGAAATTTGGCGTATTCTCGATATGTGCTGTAAGAATCTAGAAGTTCGATCATATTTGACCAATCTGTGGTGAACAGTTTCAGTTTGGTCTTGGCTGGTCTCAAAATAAGTTCCTTCTCAGAAGATTGTATATCGCTGAGGAGTATGTATTAGCTATGAAGAGGGTAAGAAATGCAGAGTGTTGTAACTAGAATTTTACCCAGATTGATCTACAGGGAGTTAGCAAGAGGAGAAATCATTTTAGCATACCTGGATAATTGTCTCCAGTGGATTGAGGTGAAATCAACCCCAGTTTATGTCTAAGGACAACGTTAGGGATTGACTTAGACAAGCCGAGGGTCTCCTTCCAGATCACTCCATGCAGAGTGTTCAATTACAGACCCAAATCCACCGTTGTGATGTCCAGACCATATGAAATGACTAGTTCTGCATTAGCTAACTAGAACCGTAGTAAGGGAAGGAGTGGGAATTTGCATAGCTGTTTGTGTATTCTTTTGAGTTGCGAGTTTAAAGGTTGAGATGTATCTCGTAGAGTGATCTCCCATTGAGATATTGTATCCTAAATACTCTTTCCAGTCTCTGTTCCCCCACCTTCTAAAATATAGTTTTCGGTCTGGTTTTGGTTGTAAAGACTACAATTTTGGATGTCTTACCATTAACCAGCAGGTTGTTCTATGTGGCGTAACTAAAGAGTAGGTCTAGCTTCCTTTGAGGACCAATGGGGGTCTTGTCAAAAAACACCAGATCATCTGTGAAAGCTAGCCAGTTAAGTTTTATATGGCCTAACGTAATGGGGAAAGTTGTACCTTGTGCCCAAATGTTGTCGGTTCCATGTCATTTCTTCGCAGAACGTTTTTTCGCTGGTTTTTTACCACACATTTTTTAACAAAAAAACCCATAGAATTTTTAAAACATTTTTTTAGGGGGGTTCCCCCCTAACCCACATCCCCTTTCAGTTGTTATCTATTCCCAAACACCCACATCCCATATATATAATTTTCTAACCCCCCCAAAAAAATTTGATGGGTTTTTTCGTTAAAAAATTTGCAGTAAAAAACCCCACGAAAAAACGTACTGCGATGAAAGGACGTTGTACCATGTTGTATATATCAGAAATGTGTGCATTAAAGAGGGCAGGAGCCAGGACGCAACCCTGTCTTAAACCCACAAAGGTTTGGATCGGTACTGAAACTGCGCCCTCCCTAGTCAACCTAATTTTGATTAAGGACTCGCTATGCGTACCTGCCAGCAATTGTATCATTTTCAAGGATACAGACCAGGCAAATATTTAATTCCACAGAGTAGTTCTATTGACCCTGTGGAAGGCACTGCTCATGTAAATTGAGACCATGTAGATGGTATCAATGGATCCCTTTTTGACTGCCACCTGTAGATGGGCCATAAAGGTGGTGTTAAGTGCTGTGTCCATGCATGGCCGAAACCCTACCTGGAAATGAGAGCCAACACCTAGATGCGTCAAAGAGTTGTTTAAGAGGGATGACAAGATTTTGCTTGTTGCATCCAGGAGGACTATAGGCCTGCAATTGCTAAGGTAATTCACTTCGCCCTTTTTGTAGATTGGAATTACTATGGACTGCTGCTGTTGTGGAGCAGGAACCATCGGCAAGAGCATTAAAAAAGTATTTCTCGCGCGCAGCGCCATGTGGAGTGGTGAGCCTGAGTCATCTGCGGTGCCTGCAAGCAGGCTTACCTTGAAATCACTGGAAAGATTTTTTCCATTGCTGTGTCTGTGGAGGAGGAGACACCAGCCAGAGCATTAAAAAAGCCTGATTGGTCTGAGTGGCCTGAGTGGTCTGCAGTGGTCCACAAAGGTGCCGGTAAGCCATGAAGAATTTAAAGCTACAGATTGCCTCATTCTCCTCAGCTCTTGTCTGGTGTAAGGGCTGCTATTGTACAGTTTTTCTGAACGTAGCTGAATCACTAGAGCCAAGAACCCGATGCAGAAATATAAAGGATGTTATCAACCTCTCCCACGGTCCTATGCATTACGCAGCCGGGGAAAGTGGGTGCTCACGGGCCCCGGTAAACAGAAGAATCAGCCCTTACAGCCTGTGACAAATAATTAAGCACTACTGTGACAGTACAATCTAACGAACAAAGCATGGGAACAGTAATAAACCTAACAGCTTCTGAAAGTTGTACTCCGATCCATAGCCTCAAGAATGGGAAAATAACCACATGTTTCCCTCCTGCACTCTCAGTAATTGATATACTGCTTGCATTGCCTATCATTGTACCAGCAGCAGCAAGTTCCCCGATGTCAAGCAATATGATAGATAATGACAATTCATTATCAAATGTATGTTTAAATCTGCGAAGAAAATCACTCAAAGGGACAGGGTTCGCCTGTTGAGGTGCCAGCCTCACTACCTGCCACTAGTCTATCTGCCCGTCCTGATCTGGTTGCAGTTGCTGGTGGGGAAAAGAAACTCACTGACACTTTCAGTACTACAGACTCCAACAAGAGCGCCAGAGGCGTAGCCAGGATCGGCTTGCAAGTGTGGCCTGAAGCTAATGTAGTTGAGCCCACCACAGTGACATTAACGCTGCAAATGCCCACACAGTGCTGCTGAGTGGGCATTTATAGATTTTGGGTGGGCCTTGCCTGCTTAGGCCCTACCCTTTCTACGCCTCTGGAGAGCGCTAGGCACAACAGTATGTATGAACAGGATGCCGTATTTGCCCTTACTCTGAATACAATTGCGGTCACAGTACACGCCAGTTTTGGCATGTGTGCTACACTGGCCAATAAACAAAGGGCTATTAAGGACCTACTGGCTAAGGTGGTAGATATTATTCTGCTCAATAGCGCTATCCGAGAGCCTACTGTGGATAACTTAATGGAAGAAGGAGGGGCTGGGATGAGGAAGTTCCTTATCTGAATGACTCGAGCAGGATTCATTCTCCCACTCCTTGACATCTCGTTTATCGGACGGACCGACAGATACAATAGACGCAGAGGTTGGTGGGGGCATGGGTCATTTATCACCACCTAAAGTCACCAAACGAAGGCACAAGAGAATAAAAAATTAGCGGAAGGCAACTTCCCTTCAAAACCATGGCAGGCAGGATCGCAATGCCGGCATTATTTCGGCTGCGACTAATAGGAATGAAGGTGAGCAGGTCTCTGAGCCAGGAATTGGAAAACATGATACTCACCCAATAACCGAAGCTATCAGGTTTGTGGCTCTGCAGATGGGCACTCTGGATAAGTGGTTACAGGTGACAGATGATTTAATAAATCCCCTGCTGATTGGCAGGATACAATGTTCATTTCCCATTACACCTGTTAAGCGCCTAACGCCACCTGTCTTACATAATCCCTGATTACCAGTCAACCCTACCAGGTTTACTACTGATGACACTATAACTATAACGCGCTGGTCTTGGAAGCAAGATCATGCAGAGTAACAGAGGTTCGAATCCCTGATCCGCGCTTAGAACCCGAAGACAGGTATGGTATTAGGTTATAAAAAAGAATTAAATACATAAATAAATAAATAAATAAATTGTGTCAACCGTCTGGACCTTTTTCCCTGTCTCAAATTGGCTTGCTCATGCAACAGACTTCTGCGCCTTTTATCAACCATGTATTGGGAAAACACGTCAATGTTTTAATACCCACAGTCGCTGCATCCGAACAGAACTGGAAACTACAGATTGCAGCCCATTCCTCAATAGAAGCAGCCTGCTATATATTATATATTTAATCAGATACAGGATCTTAAGGTAATGTCCTCAAAAGACATAGAGACTGTGGAACTGCCGGCCCTCTACAGCCACACTAGCTGGGTGGTGGTCACCTTTGCATCGCCACTGATAGTGGAGCGCCTGCTTTATTTTGTTAATGAACTTCGTGCCTTGGGACTAGTCCTACAAATACGCAAGCCTATGGAAGTATTCACTGACCACACTTTTATTGCCTTATATACTGTGATGGGCAAAAAGCCATCAAATGAGGATCAAGAATGTCAAGCAGCCCATAAGAACCATCTTACCAAGCAAAAGCCACGCAAGCCCCTGATGGCCCAAACGGTCCCAAGATGGCTGCCATTGAGTGGGCCGCCCAGATATTGATATACAGGGTGGGGGGAACCTCTCACTGGACAGTTATCTCCTGGTACCCACAAGGTTTCAAATCCTTTACTTTCCATGAAGAGGGGTTGTCAGGATCCGCTCAGCGGATGTCTTTCTATTGCGGGAAACGCGGCTGCACTGGCTTGGTAATAGACGGCTGTAAAATATTCGCCTTGTCTGCTGTGAAAGGCTTGGTGGGACGGCCCAGGGGGGGATTATGCATAGGCATTATGTGTTCATTTGATGTTCTTCCCTTCGAAATGGGAATGGATTGTTGTTATTGTGATTAAAAAATGTCCATGGAGGAATAATCAAATATTCATTCTGAATTTGTATGCTCCCCCACATGTTTCCCAAGACCAGAAATTGAGAATTGGGCTAAAACAAATATGCGGGAACTGGCAAGTAATTCAACCCCGCAGAGGGGTCCTGGTGGGGGAATATTCCAATGCCCATTGCTTCACAGCACTAGATTAGTGGCTATTGGAGAGTGGTAAGAACGCTATAACAAATGAAACAGGCAAGGGGAAAAGTATTCTATCAGCTTCATAAACAAAGGTAGGAAATGGACAAAGATATTGTTGGACTATCACCTGAAACCTCTTCTGCCTACTGGGGCTGATACTTTGATATGTGTCAGTAGCAAGCAAAGTGGAGACAGCGCTGCTCGCTTAGACACCATTTTTGGTAGAAACAGGTCTCAGCGTTTGAGATTCAAAAGACGATACTTGGTGATCACTCTCCATTATGTGCCTCTTTTGAGTGGGAGGTGCCTACCAAAAGAGATGTGATCATGGCCGAGGCAACAATTACGGCAGCGGGTAACAGGGTGACCTGGTCTGAACGTCTTTTTGAGAAGATCTAATACATGCTTTACTGGTGCACCAAGAACTTTTAGGGAGTTGCACAGGTGATGCATGTGCTCTACTGGAAATTATTTGGCCCCAGTCTCAACGCACACACCTTCCTGTATCGCTGAAATGGGGACTATGTCCCCTATTTGACATACACATTCACAGGGGAATAAAATCACTCTTCATAGGGGCATTAGTGTGATCAAGCACTGTAGTAGCTATACTCCTGCTGACCAAATAAGCCTTGATAGCAGCACACTGCACTAAGAATAAGAATTGGGTCTGGGGACAGAAGCATGGCTTAACATCTTCTAATTGGAAGATGGTTTCATGGTGTCTGTATCGCAAGCACCTTGCTGTTGCATCCTCTAAGGAGACCAGTGGAATTCCTGAGCTTCAATGCTCTGTACATATTAAGGAACTGTATTGGGACTCCATGGTATCTATCTTGAAAGCGGCCTTAGTGTATCAGGCTCCGGGTGCCCAGGAGGAAGAGACGTCACAGATGACGCATTTTGATATCATATCTTTTTTTATTTTTTTATTGTATTTGGTTTAAAAAACCTTTTATAAAAATCAATCCACCAATTCAACAATAGACAGAGAAATCTATGAACCAATTCATCCATATTTTGCATTATTCTCAAAGAATAAGCTAAATAAAATATAAACAACACCATATCCACTCTTAAATCCTGCAGGGCCCAGCACCGGATGGACTACCAAATATTGTAATGAAGAGAAATCCCCTTTATTGGGCCAAACTATTAGCAAACATCTAGGCCAATATGTTTAACAGAGGGGTTGTTCCCCCCAGTTGGCGCAGCTCTTTACTTTACGTACATAAGAAAGGGGATCATACCTAGTAATTATTGCCTATTGGTAATGCTAGCCACCAGTAGCAAGATGTTTGCTATTATTCTTCTATGGATGTGGACTGAATGGGTGGATGAGAAGCTGCTGCACCCTCCACAACAATGTGGCTTCCGAAAAGGTATTTCTACGGGGCATGCCACCTGGTCTTTAGAACGACCATTCGCTGTTACGTATTAGGGAGAAGATGTCCTTTTATACCTGTGTGTTATAGACTGCACCACCGCCTTTGATTGTGTCTCTAGGCCCATGTTATGGCAGGAACTTGAAAAATGGGGCATTGACCAGCAATTATTATATTACATTAAAATACTCTATACAGACACTTTGGTCGTGGCTAGAATGGATCGGGCAGCAACTATGACTGCATTATGGCTACCAATAGCGAACTTAATCAGGGGTTCGACCTTGCACCCCGTCTCTGTAGTCTCTATAGGGCTGACCTGGACAATACATTAAAACAATGTCGAAATGTTCCTCCTCACATAGGTTGTGTTGCTAAAGCTTGGATATCGTATGCAGATGATCTGGTCCAATTGGAACGGACTCCACTGGGTCTCCAACAGACACGTGATGCCCTAATTAGGTTTTATAATGAAACTCTATTAAAAATATATCAGATCAAGTCCAAAACACTCCAAATCCACCGGAAGGGAAAGAGCAACACACGATATGGATGGTATGTGGGTGGTGACAGGCCTGAGGCTACTGAAACGTATATACCTCTGGGCCTCCCCTTACCCTCAGCACATAGCATTGTGTACAGTAAAACCTACATCAGTGCTAAAGTGATGAGGAAATGGCAGGTTATTAGGTACTTTATTAGCAGTGGGGGGGGTTCCATAGAAGGATATCTTGTGTTGTACAGCAAATCTATCGTACCTTGCATTCTGTATGGGCTTGAAACATGGCTACAAAAACTTGAGGGAAAACATTTAAGATCACTGTTTGGACTCCCACAGTCGGTGCCTACCGCAGCTCTGAGATTAGAATTGGGTGTTACATCACGCCTTATGTTATGGAAGATAGCGCGCTACAAGTAACTAATAAATATCTTAGATATATGATTCTCATCCACTGAAGCGAAGTTCCATTCAGACCTCATGCCAGACTGAAATTGGATAATGTAGCCCATTCGGAACTGGCCAACACTGTAACGGAGCACTCAGAGGTTATTGGCATAACGGTAAATGTACTGGAAAATCCAAGTTCTCTCCTACAGAAATTAAAAGTAAAGTCTGTGGCAAGAGATCGTAGTGTATCCATTGATGAACTGACTATGAAATGGCGATACCAGGTCTTTGCCCAACAGGGCTTTAAACTGGCACTCCTTGCAGTAATCTGAAAAAAATGTGCCGCCTCGCTTTACGGCGGTTTATATTGCTACTCTGGTTAAATCTGCTCTTGGTTCTTGAAATTAAGGAAGCTTGGGCTAAAATACCATTATCTCATAGAGTCTGCAGTTTTTGTGAGAAACAACTAGAGTCTTGTTGACTTATTTTAACTGGTTGTGAGCACCTAACAATATATTATGTTAAGGGCCATAAACAATTCTGCGCTAAAAAGCATCAATAATATGCCTTGGAGTGGCAGGTACTCTCGTGTCCATAATTACGGAAGTTCAAATCATTACTCAGACTTCTTAAAAAGAGTAACACATTGAGGGGAGTCAAAGAATGCAGCGAGAAATCACAACACAAATGTTTTTACAGGGATAGACAACTCTGCCTATTTCCTATCTATATATCACGAATGATGTCATTGCATGATGATTAAAGGACCTAATCCTTTATTTGTTGATTTTGAGATTTCTTGACTGCTATCCCTTACTTATCTCTGAACAGTGCTGACTTCCTGTCACCTCTACTGAGTTTATTAATTGGTAATGGATAGCTATACAGATGTTGTGTCGACGCACTGCGTTTTAGCCCCTTTGTTTAAGATAGACCACATCCAGATATGGTCTTCTCACTGTTTATGCCGGGCCTTTGTCAGGACAAGGATGGATACTTATTAAAGGTCTTTAGTCTTCTAACCCCAAATTTCTTCACAATCTTATTGCAGTGGACAGGGCAGCGACAGAGTTCAATATCACGGCGTCGCCTAGTCACGCTGCGTGTAAATACCTTTCTCATTTTTCTTTTGTAGTGTATCCATGTGAAGGATCACGTTGTTGTAAAAGAAGGGTATTCTAATCTCTCATGTGGCTTTGTCCGTCTTCTACTGTGTTTCTTTTACGGAACACCGTTTGGACCTGCAACGTTTATTTCACTGTGTGGAATTCACATATATACATATGTGAACAAATGGGGGGGTGTGGACTTTTGGTAGTCAGACTTTTCAACTTAGTCATTTCACGCAGATCCTTATAGAGCGCCTCTGTCTCTTCCTCTATCAAACTCAGCTCAGCGTTTGGCATGCCGAATAGAAATGGAGACGCACACTCAATCCAGAAGGTTTGGGTCTACTAAGTGGAAAATATTTGACCACATTTTATTTGCTTGTTTTGTGGTCGAAAATGCGGGGGGATATCCCCCATAACCACCCCCCCCTATTCCCTTACCCCCACCCCATATACATAATTAAGTAAATTTCATCAAATTCTGACAAAAAAAACCCACCAAAAACAATTTGGTCAATAGTAAAATGTCAAATGTCTTTCGAACGAGTATGCTAATACAATCCATCATAGCATTCTACGAGTGCTGATGGACTGTTTGGTGGTTTACTGGCCACAAACTGTTGTCATATTTGCAGCACCACCTCCTCTATCGCAGAATTATCAATGTCCAGATTGAAGGTCACAGGATGTATTTGCTTACTCTGGTGGTTGCCATTTGTTTTGTGCTTCAGGCCAAGTAAATTCTGTATCTTAGTGTCCACTGTTGAGAGTTTTATGGATTTATCCTGTACAGTTTCTTTCATATTGTCATATAGCCTGCCTGGCAGATCTCCAACACACACAGGAAGAAAAAATACAACCCACTAGGAAAAAAACACCCAAGACACCTTTTGCAGGGAGAACAAGTTTTAATCACACCCAAGAAAAATACATGCCAGAAAAGAACTCTCCTAACACGGAGCGCACTGATGAAAACAGCATACACAACAAGTTATAAAGGAAAACAGTGTCATAGGTGACAAAGATTACATTGGTTACAGATCCAGGTGGCTGGTTGGTGTGACCCTATACATATACCGCCTGCTTCATAAGGGGTGCCAGGCCATTGGTCTCAGCTTCTCCTGTCCATCTTCTTCCACATGGAGTTCCTCTTTGTACGGCATCAAGTGCAAAGCTCCTAATTGGCAATAACCAACACAAATCATTGCATTCCCCATCTGTGGTCAGATGGGCACCTGGTACTGCAGACATGGGGTGCACAGGGTATTTTCGAGATCACGATAACTTGCAAACCCCAGCTTGATCCCAGACACGCCAGTGCCTTCCCAAATCTTCCCATCCTGGTTTTCAGTTTGTTACTTTTTCCCCCTGGTGCCTCGCAGCACAAATCACAGAGATCCAGGATGTGGTGAACCCGCCTTTCTGCGGTGATCTTCTTGATAAATTGGTGATATAGAAGTTTTATTGACGTGTGAGGCAAGCATGGTATCACAATTTAGACACATACACAAAGATACAAGTTTCAACACCTTTATTAAGTTTTGTATGGGGGTTGGAGACTTCCTAGCTGTCCCTAGTTCTATAATGGCAGTAGTCTGTAAGGAAGGCATGGCATCAGACAGTAAAACAGACACAAGTGATCACAGTTCAGGGGTGTTTATTGAACTTCAATTGGGTTTGAAAAACGCCTATCTAATCCTAAATCTAAAGATGGGAGCAAGCTATGACCATCAAATAATAATAACGCAGTCCTAGTCGAGTTTGTCAAAATAAAAAGGGCCTATGCTAATAAACCTATTGCCAATCCTTATTTCTAAATACAAATAGTGTGGGAAACAATGTTATGCAAAAAGAAAATTGTTCAAGAAAGGATTTGTCAGGATGGTCAAGCTGTTGGCTTCCCTTCCCCATGTTTTCAGCATGGGACAAGGCAGCAAACTCGATCTTCGCACACTCTCTAGCTTCTCTAGCATGAGGATGCAGTTCAAAACCTCAACATCAGGGCCTTCAGTGCCAAAGTCTCTTTGCCATTTAAAGTCTCTTATTTCAGAGGGCCTGATGCAACACAACAAACTTTAAAGTGCCTTTCTTCTTAGAATTTCACATATACAACTTCTCAGGTGATTTTTGATTCACCCCAGGTGCCCCTCTGCTGGGCTCAGACCCACTTTAACACAAAACCTTCTCGGGTGATTCACTGTTCACAGCGGGTCCCCCTCCTCTGGGCTCAGACCCATTTTAACACAAACCGTCTTGGGTGATTCACACCCCGGTCCCTCTCCGCCGGGCTCAGACCCACTTTAACACAAAGCTTTCAATTGATGTCCCAAGCTTTCAATTGATCTCCCTCCGCCGGGTTCACACCAACCTTACCTACTTTTTGAAGCTTTCTTTACTTCAAAAATCAAAGACTTTCGAATGAGCGCAGGACTTTGCTCAACCCGTTGCAGGACCGTTTCGGTTTACAATTTCTCATTCTCTTCTTGATATAACTTTTTTCTCACTTTCATTTTTGCCACTTCTCAGCTGGATACCTTACAGAGACCCCACGCAGTGCCGGACCACTCTGTCAAAGGTATTACATATTATTCTGAAAGTTCAATCCGCAGTTCAATTTTATTTGCGTCCTTTATCGCACACATTTTAACAATGTTCGTTCCAGCGCTCACCATACAAAGTTGCTGCTTGCAACCTTGGCTTTAACACAGACCGGTCTTCTTTCAGTCTCTCACACTCAACGGCTGTGTTGATTTCACTGATGGTGATTTGTTCCTGGAGCCAAGATCAGTACCACAGCGGCCCATGCTTCTCCCCATCTTGAGTATTGACGCAGTATTGACGCAGGAGGGCACCAGGTATCTCCAACACAAAATGCAGGATTCTCCAGCATGGTTTCCTGGTCTTACTTGTTCTATTCTCGAGAGTTCAGGAAAGAAACAACTCCTAGTTGAAAAGGTCAAGGAAACTTCCCTCCATGCAATCCCCTCTGTCTTGCCATCTTTCTTCTCTCGTTTAGCTTCCGTTTCCAAACTGCTGTTTCCTCTTGTGCTTTGCCTCGCTCAGAGTGTGCTCTCGCGCACCGCCTTTTATCGTGTGGGGAAACTTAATGGAAGTCAGGTGTGTGTGATGGTCAGTAATTGCCTGAACTCGCCTGACCATTGTGTTGGGACACATCAGGTATACTGCTTGGGTGTTAGTCTGTTTTCTCTCATAGCAGGCTGTCCATTTAAAAGTGTTCATGTTGTAAAGGTGGGATAGCGTTCCTAAATATCCTACATGGTAGGATGGGGTAAAGCTGTTACAGGGAAGGGGGTTACATGTCTCACCATCCAGTGTCCCAATCCCACTCCCGGAACACCCCTCAACCAGGTGATCCTCCCACACTGGTCCACCCCCAGGAACTGGATCCATAAGCGATGGCTGTGTCCTGGCCACTTGGATGACAGATCCCCAGGGACTAGTGGGTGAGACACCTTCTGGTTTCTCACAAGTCTGAACCATCACAGTAAAGTAACATAGTCCATGTCAGTCAGTCAAACAAATTAAAAGTCTATGTCAGAAATGTATACTTGCCCTCACGCTTTGGGCCATTGCATATCACTAGTGGTAATCTTCCTGGTCTCAGTCTTCCTCTTCCTCATCTCAGTAGTTGGGCTGATAAATAAAGGAGGGGAATTATGGGAGTTGTAGTATCCCATAAAGGTAGAGGGAACGTGGGTTAAATGATTTTTCTGATGATTGGAATTGGTCAATATGTTTATTTCTCTTTTTCTTATTCTGTTCCTACGATGTGGGTTTTCATCATAATAATTTTCCCCTCCTTGTGTTGTAAGTGACAAGGCTTTCGTGGCTGTAGAGGGCAATGGCTGATAGTCTTCTTTGAAGATTAATTGAGAGTGGGGTGATTTGGTATTCTGGGATAAAGGATATGTCTGCTTATGTTGGCCCTTCCACCTTCCTTGAAATTGGGAGGATTTCTGTATGTCTCTGAAGTTAATGGGACATGAGTGATAATATCCCATAAACCTCTCACGGATTTTAGATATTCCCTTAGAAGAAAATGAGTCATATCACGTCTCACGTGAGGATTTTCCCCTCACTTGTCCACTCCCAGGGTTGGGCCCTAAAAGCGACGGCCCTCTCCTGGCCACCTGAGCAACGGATCGCCGGGATTTACACGTGTAAACCCCCCCAGGCTTTTCACAGTTGGTGGTCTGGTGCTGGCTGGTACACTGGAATGCTGGGGTCTTGAGATGGGGGCATCTGGGCACTATAATTTAGGGTTTGGACTGGTTCAGGTCAGAGGTTTGTGCCCTCCTTCTGGTGGGATAACTTTTCACTGGGAGCTCTCGTCCCCCTTATAGCCTTGTAGGGTGCATTCCTCCTGGGATACGAGTGATAATAGCATGAGACAATGAGAAGTTTATGAATCTCCATGGGTTTGGTCTTTCTCACTGCTGCCTAGGCTGCAACCCGACCCTGCATGCACATACTTATCTCTATGTTCTGGGCTGGAGTCTACTGCCCTGGCTGCAGCACTATGCTAGGCCTCAATTTCAAAATGGCTGGCATTTTTAAAGGTGGCATTCCACTCCCAGCGCAATCTATACCAATCATATAATAACTGGCCCATAATGTAGCTTCTATTGACACACCCTTCACCCCTTACAACCTCCCCAAGCACCTACAACCCACTCTTATGCCTCTGAGTCATTCAGAACCGCTTGGGGGCCTGTGACAATTATCCCCACTCACCAGCATTCCCCCCTTTCGGTAATCCCATATTAACAAACTGCCATGTAAGCCTTTCTCTGTCCTCTTCGATTTTCTCCATTTCCAACCTCTCATCTTCCTGATACAACCAAGTTCCCTTTTTGGGCTCCCATGCTTTGCACACAGGTTGTAAACTTTCCTCTGCTCGCGTATACTGCTCTGGGAATACATGTGAGGTATATACACCCTGTCTCCAGCTAGGTCAACCTTGTGTTCATCATAGTTCTCAGGGTCTTGCAGGGGAACAGTGATCATGCCTGGGGCGGTGGGGGTGAAGGCACTGCTCTATCCTAACCATGCAGGGCATGCTTGGGTCATCTGTTTGTATCTGGCTGACTTTTGTACCGCGATGTGTGCCATGTACCCCAATTGAAACCATCATCATTGCACTGATAGGCACTGTTTTGGCACAGCATCGAAGTCCCATCAGGCACGTACAGAAGATCACCAACACGAACACGCATCACTGGTACCAGTATTTTCACTATCGCCCCATCCATGATGGTGCCCAGGCAAAAAGTTAATCGAACCAGTCACTTTTTTGCATGCCAGCCCCTGTTTGCATGTGGGTGCTGAGAATATGCAGGGCCTCTATTATTTGAGTAAGAGACCTGTTGGCTGTCTCATTTGGGGGGATGTACATGCAACATGAATCCCTGATTTCTTTACAGATGCCTCCTTCTAATACTCTAAGCAAATACAGCACATAACGGTTCTGCAGTGTCAGCAATCTGATCGCCCACATTTCAGCCTTTTTTGCATTGTGCCCATGTTCAGTGTAATTTGTCAACTGTCTCACTTCCCAGAGGACTATCTGAAGCCACTTGACGTTGGCGGCTGCTTGTATCGCTGGCACTAATAATGATGCAAAGAAGGTCTCTTCCTTGCTATACAGTTTGTATTGATCTGGTATTTCTTTCAGCAGCTGTGATGAGTCTTGAGACAGGTAATTGCATCTCTGCTTTCTGCCCAATGTTTCCTTCTTTTTCTTTTCTGGAAGGATACATAATATGGGGGTGGTGGCAGAAACATGGTGGCGACATCTGGCTCTGGTGCTGTCATGAAGGTGAACAATTACCTGGATACCACTATTAAGTGTTCTTCAGGGACCACAAGGAGATCGGAGTGCAGCGTGGCCAGGGAGCAGGTGCCCCTCCATAATAGCAGTATGTGCAGAAACGCTGGCTGACCACAGATGCAGTGATTGTCCATCACCGAAGCTGTGCATTTTTTGAGGTCTGGGATGTATAATGTCTTGTTGCATTTGTTGTTTGCCCCCACAGAAACGCTTCCCACGTTGTCAAAGCACAGCTCATATTCTTCTGGCTTCTGCACCTTCACTAGCTTCTCCATCTCCTCAAACCATATGAGCTTTGACACAGGCTCTTTACAATATACTCGGCATACATCATTCACACTTTCGATAACTTTTTCACCAAATCCCACAAGGCCTCCTGCCATGCTGCTCATTGTAGTCTCTTGCAACCTGTTCGCCACAAACTTTACACCTTCCAACTTCAGGTATGGCCTTTGTAAACACTGTATGCTTTTGGGATTCCGGGGGCACTGCAGTTCGTCGGGGGCCATCATCCCCAGTTGTATGCTCCGTTCCTGAAAAGTTCTTTGCAATCTGCATAACGTCAGATGGACCAAACATTGAGCTTCCAAAAGCAAAGTTTCTTGTGGCATCAAAACCTTGGGGGTCCCCGACACATGTGGTATCAAGGAAGAAATGTAACAGCTCCCATTAACCCTCCTTTTCCCTACCGAGCTCATGTGTGCGTACCAGCTTTTACTCAATTCTGGGTGGTGCACATCTTCTATCACCTCTAGGTCCTCTGAGAAAATGTGTCCTCTGTACTCAATTTTCGCTCTTTTCACTTGTCTTTGGAAGCGTTTTAATGCACTAGTGTGTGAAGTAGTAGAAGGAAAACACAAATTTGCAGTCATATCAGAAAACACATTAGGAAATAATAATGACATAGCCAGCTTTGTCGACATCCCCATTTCTCTGCGAGTAGCATTCATACTAATGACAGTTGTGTTGGTTTCCATATTAATAATGGTGGTGTTGTCTTTCCTAGTTGCCCTGTTCAATGAAGAAATATTGGCAGTACTGGAATCCCCTCCCCCTAGTATATGTCCTCTCCATATAAGACTATGGGCCTCATTACGCGGTAGGAGGTAGCCATGGTGCTATTAGCGCCATGGCTACCCCCTTACCACATTCCGGGTCCGTGTTCATGGAATAGGGACTTCCGGGTCATTCCGACCTTGGAGGACCCGGTAAGTCCCCATTCTGGGAACCATTCACCATTCCCATTCGAGCCCCCATAGGGCTCAATGGGAATGGGGATGGAGCTAATAACGGGCCCGCAACTAGCGGGCCCGTTATTAGCTCTGAAGTCCCTTAACGGGTCCCTTCCATAACGCCTGGTAAAACCAGGCGTTGAGGAAGGGACCCGCTAAGGGACCTCGGAATAGGGTGGTAAGGGATTACCGGCACTGGTGCCCTTACTGGTGCCGGTAATCCCTTACCACCTACCGCGTAATGAGGCCCTATATCCTAAATATATGTTTTTATTTATTTAATACACATATAGCATCAGCTTTGTGTATACAACATATAAATACATCAATATTTAACAACACAGTGGGCCTCATTACACGGATGGCGGTGGACCAAAGTGCTATTAGCACCTTGGTCCATGCCGGTAAAATACCGGCACCGCCTTGGTGGAAAGGGGAATTATCGCCCTATTCCAAGGTTGGTGGGGCGGTAATTCCCCTTTCCCCCATTGCCCTTCCCCATTCCCATTTTTGCCCGATAGGGCTCTATGGGAATGGGGAAGGCGCTAATTACGGTGCCGCAAATTGCGGTACCGTAATTAGCTCCCTGGTCCCTTTACGGGTTGGTTTTTAACGCCTGCAAAAAGCAGGCGTTAAATTCCCCAACCTGCAAAGGGACCTCGTAGTAAGGCGGTAAGGATTTACCGGTACCGGTAAAATACCGGTACCGGTAAACCCTTACCGCTTACCGTGTAATGAGGCCCAGTGTCTAAAAAAGTAGCATTACATTGCATATATTAACATTTTATCAATTCATCTCTTAAAAACATCAATGGGTACAATAATATTTAAAAATCCTAAAAACAATTAATTATACATGCTTCCAAGTAACATCATATTACTGATCCAATATCTTCATAATTTCGACACACTTCCAATCCAATAAATTCTCTCAATATTAAATATCAGATTAATATCACATCCATTAAGAAATGTAGACCATATCATATTGAGGCAATTTGTGTGAATTCTATTGCTATACGCCTTCAGATATTTCCATTGTAAATCTGCTAAGCTTTCACATTCAAGCAATAGATGATCCAGACTCTCGATAATATCAATTCCGCACAACCTGCAATAGCGGATGTTACGCTGAATCCCCATCTGGGCACCCTGAGTAAGTAAGGCAATGCTTACTTGCTCACTATTAGGAAAGGCTGTTATATATAGAGGCTTAACATCTCTTCTTATGATGTATTCACAGAAAGTAGTATGATTTTTGTCAGGGAACAGATTCATTAAATGCTGTACCTTGCTATGCTCATCCAATTTTTGTTTGAGACAGTTCTTTCTAATATTGACAGCACCATTCGATCTTGCACCAAAACATCCTGCATGCCACTTCATGCCGGTGCAGAACATCTTGGCTAGGGTGCCCAGTATGAGATGATTGTCAAGGTCACAAAAGGCATCCATAAATACATCAATCATTGTGTCAGCCCTTACTTTGAGCAATTTATCACAGAATAGAATAGTTTTCCTAGTTACATCGTATATGATTCCAGATAGCTCAAACTCCAAGTACAGTAATTCGGCTGGTAGTGTCGGATTTAGCCCAAAGAGTTTGCAGAGTACACTTGCTTCGTATCTTCTCAAAATAGCTGTGGAATGTGCACCTCATATTTCAATTTCATGAAATATGATTGATCTAACTTTCGAATGGTAAAGCAACATCACTGTCTCGAAAGACATACCACATTGCTTGTTTACAAAGCGATTTCTCATAATAATGACTTTGTTGTATTTACACTTGATCACATTCCAATGCATATCCCATTTCAAATTACTCTGTGGATGTAAGCCAAGATACTTATAAGTATCAACATTCTCCAGCTTCTCACCGTACAGAGTACAGGTATAATTTCTACCCTTATGGGATCTTGGGGTGAAGACCATGGTCTTACTTTTCTCAGTGTTTATTACAAGCCCATTTATATATGCATATGTCGCTAAAGATTCAACAAGGCTCTGCAAACCCTTGGGGGTATAGTCAACCAACACCAAATCGTCGGCATAGGCAAACCAACTTAAAGAGTAGCGACCTACTTTGACGGGACATAATAATGGATTTAAGAATTCCAGACCCATATCTGAAAGATATAAATTGAATAGGGTTGCAGTGACCACACAACCCTTCTTTACTCCACATTGGGTAGTAAAGGGGGCGGTTAAACTGCCCTCGCCATCCAACCTAATCCTGACAGAGGTACATGTATAAAGAAGCATTAGCATCTTCAACAATCCTGCCAGTATGTTCCAGGCCACACGCTGTTGCCATAACCACCCTCTAAGAAACATATCAAACGCGGCTGAGTAATCTATAAATGCTGCATAGGCTTTCAGATTCCTGCTTTCCCACACATACTCAATGGAAGTTGTCAGTATCAGTAAGTTATAAGCCATATTTGAATGTTTGACAAAACCCATCTGATTTGGGGGGAGAATCCCATTTTCATCAATACAGGTGTTCAATTCCATTAGCAACACCTTAGCCAATACTTTAGATGGTACATCTAGCATCGCCAAAATAAGGTAGTTGGCTGCTAGATTCCCTGAGCCTTTTTTATGTACCAGCAATATTTGGCTTTCCCTCCAGGTCGGTGGTACGACACCCAAGATGCCAATGTGGGAAAAGAGGAGATACAGCCGATGACCCCAAAGGTCAGGATTGTGTTTGATCACAGCATTACAAAGTCCATCGGGCCCGAGGCTCTGGACTTATTTAGATGCCTGATGATATTGACTATATCGCAAGGAGTGGACTGGCATAACCCAATGTCAATTATGGATAGACTAGTGATATTGTTGCTCTCATTCTGACCCAAAGTTTTGGCAATATGTTCTTCCCACGCTGGTTCATTGACACCAAAGGGTGTTAATCCGCATGGTTGAGTACCACGCATTAATTCCCAAAACTGATTGCTATCTTTCTCCCGAGCGAACTGAGCAATGTCTTTCCATGTGTTCCTATTCTGTATTTTTCTATGCTCGGTCAGCCATTTAAGATGTTGCACTTTAAGTGATTTAATGTGGTAAGCAACTTCACTTGGTCAGTAGGGTCTAATCTGATGATAAACAACATTACTAATAGATTTCCTGAGATTTCGTTTGGCAACAGCTATTGCCGGATCATATGCAATAGGTGAATTCTGTGTCTTGTTACTTCTTTCAACTATACTTTTATATTTATGCCTCTCTATTGAGTCTTCTTTTATCTTAGCGGTCATCCTTACAAAGGCAGTTACGATATCTTTCCTATCAGCTCCATTATTTGGGTCATCATAAGTGCTGTTAAAGGAGGTAAGCATATGCCGCGAGAGATTGGCTGTTTTTTCAATTTTTTTATTTTATTTTTATTTTTTATTTTATTTGCATTTATAAAGTGCACAGCTGCCCTCGGGCATCGTGGCGCTGTTACAAGAAAGTTTACTTGGCATAGGTGAATATAATGAAGACAATGAGAACATGGTTACAGACATAGCTAAAGTTCAGAGGTTACATGGGAACAGTGAGCATAGGTACAGTTGTATATTATAGCCATTATTCACATTGCAGTGGTGTTTTAAGTAGGATACACTTAAATAAGATGGTTTTCAGTGCCTTTCTGAAGGTCATGAGGGATGCTTCAGCTCTCAGTTTGGGAGGTAGAGGGTTCCAAGATTTTGGAGCTAGAACATCCAAACTCGAACCGCCAGCTTTAGCTCTGTTGAAGTTGGGGACTGAGAGTTGGTTTGCGTACAGGTCCCTTTTGGGTCTGAGTGTCTGGACTGGTTGTATTCGTTCAGTAAGGTAGCTAGAGGCAGATTGGGATATGCATCTGTGGGTAATGGTGAGAGTCTTGAACTGGATGTGCTCTTTGACTGGGAACCAGTGGGCATTTTGTCTTGCTAGGGAGATCTGTTCCCTCCTAGAAATATTGAGGGCTGCTCTCAAGGCCTTGTTCTGTGTGATCCGAAGTCTATTATTGTTTTTGGCTGAGGTGCCTAGTAGGAGGACGTTGCAATAATCCAATTTGGCACCTATGGTGGCCCTAGCGATGTTGAGGCAGTTTACAGTGGATAGGTGAGGCTTTACTGCATTGATTATTTTAGTTGTTAGTGCTGCTGAAGAGGAGATGTAACTAACATGTCTGTCCATAGACAGGGTTGAATCTAGGTATACTCCCAGAGTTTTTACAGCAGAGGAGACTTAGATTACAGAGTTCTCAATTAAGAAGTTACTGTATTTGTTGTCTGGTTTACTGAGGGATTCTTTTGGTCCCACCAGTAGGATCTCTGTCTTGTCTCCATTGAGACAGAGGCCATTGGCTGCCATCCAGGCCTGGATGATAGCATATGTGTTTTGTAGGGTGTTTAAGTCTTGCTCGTAATCATCAGATAATGGGAGAAGAATTTGTGTATCGTCGGCATAATTGGTGAATGTTATGACGAATTCTTCTAGGTCGTTGAATAGAGGGAGTGTGAATAGGTTGTATAGTGTGGGGGAGGTGCAGGAACCTTGTGGTACTCCGCAGTTAATAGGGGAGGGAGTGGCTGATGCTTGGTCTGAGTAGACTCTCATAGCTCTGCCCTCCCGGAAGGATGAGATCCAAGTTGTGGCCTCAGTAGAGAAGTGAGCCGTATTGGTGAGGTGTGTCTTTAGGATTTTATGGTCGACTAGGTCAAACGCAGCCGACAGGTCAAGGAGTAGGAGGATGGCACATTTGCCTTTATCCATATTTCTTAGGAGTTGTTTTTTTTAGGTCGAGTAGCGCTGACTCTGCGCCATGGCGTGGACGAAAACCGGACTGTATCTTGCCTAGGATGTTGTGCAATTCAAGGTAGGCTTGTATCTGTAGATAAGCAGCCTTGTCCAGGATTTTCAGCAAGAATGGCACTGTTGTGATTGGCCTGTAGTTGTTAGGTGAGTCTGGGTCCAAGGTGGGCTTTTTTAGCAGTGGGCATACCTAGGCTTCCTTGAGAGAGGAGGGAACTGAGCCGGTGGCAAATGATGCATTGATAAAGGTTGCAATGAACGGCGCTCGGGACTCAGCGCATTCTTTAATTATGTTTGCTGGACAGATGTCCACTTTGCAGAGTGAGGGTTTTATTTGTTTCATAATGAGTAAAACCTCAGGAGTGGTTACCTAAAGGTAAATGGCGGTGGTGGGTTGCTATCATGTTGGATAGGGTGCTTAGGGTTAGGGGAGGTCCGCATTTTGTGGGGGGAGTTGGGTAGATTGTCAAGGTTGGTTTTGATTTTCTTTTGGAGTAGCTCTATTTTGTCAAGCATAGCCTTCTGAATGTCATTACACCATTTCTCGTCTTTGACCGTTTGCTGTTTGGACATGGGAGGTATGACTAGCTCATTGAAAATAGCGAATAGTTCTTTTGAGTGTGATTGGGCATTGTCGATTCTAGTATTGCATGTAGCAGCTTTGGCTTTGACTATGGCGTTTTTGTATAGTTTAACAATAGTTAGGTATGAGTCACGCAGAGGGGCAGATGGGCAGGATTGCCATTTTTTTAGCGCGTGACATTTGAGTGTTTTTAGGTCTCGTAGGTCCTGGTTGAACCATGAGTTGGCGTGGAAGAGTTTTTTAGCTTTGTTGGTCTCTAGTGGGGCAATTGTGTCGATGACCTCTTTAATATTGGTGTTGTAAAGTTCGACTAGTTCTTTTGGGTTATTATAGATGGGTGATGCTACTACTGAGACTTCTAGGAGTGGGCAAATTCTCTCTTTAGTGAGTAGTTTTTTAGATCTGGCTAGGGCAGCTGGCATGGGGGGTTTTGGGTGATTGCTGCATTCGTTGGGATGTAGAAGTGGATGAGGTGGTGATCGGTCCAAAGTTGTGGGGTGTTTGAGCTGATATCTACCCTACAGTTGTGGTTGACTAACCAATCTAGTATGCAGCCTTTAGTGTGAGTGGCAGAGTCAACTCTCTGGATGAATTGTAAGTCCAGAAGGGCTTTAGCAAAGGTTTTGCTGTGTTTGTCTTTTGTGTCATTGAATCTGAGATTCAGGTCTCCTAGGAGTATGGCTTTAGTATTTGGTTTGAGGTTGTTACCTATGAGGTGTAGGATGTCGGCTTGGAAGTTCAGGAGTGGGCCTGGAGGCTGGTAGATAAGGTGCATTGTCATGGTGTTGTCATGGTGTTGTTAGGTGTGAAGGAGATTTTTACTGATAGGGCATCAAAGTTCTCAGATGTGATAGATTTAATTTGTCTAGCCTTCGGTGTTTCTTTGACTATTAGGGCCACACCTCCGCCTTTGTGTGTTGGTCTATCTTGACGGAGGATAATGTACCCAGGGGCAAGGGACTGGCATATGGCTGGTCCAGGAGCTTCATGAAGCTAAGTTTCTGTAATGGCTAGAGCATCTAGCTCGAGGTCGGAGATTAAGTCATGTATTTCTGTGGCATGGGCTTGTAGTGATCTGGCATTAATGAGAGCAAGTTGGATTTGGGAGGGTTCATGTGTGCTAGGTTTAGTGGTGTTGGTGTAGTGTTTGGTGGTGGGATGCTGGGGTTTCGAGGTAGGAGTGATTGTGGTAGGTGGGAGGAGCGTCTGCAGTGTGGGTTTGTGAGTTTTGATGTGTGCTGTGGTTGTGCGGGCTCCTAATCTAGTGTTTCTTATGTGCACTGGTGGTGTATGGGATGTGATTCTGGCAGTGGATTTAGGCTTAGGGACAGCGTTGGTGGGTGGAGTGGCTGTGGGGAGGTGGTTATGGCGCTCATATGTGATTAAGGCTAGTAGGACGGGGTAGGAGGAATGGAGTCAGAGTATGGAAGCCTGTTGGAGTGGTGGGAGGCCATGTTTGGTATAGTGGAGGGGCGTACGGCGCAGATATCCTAAAATGGGCTAATTCGACTTCGGCTAGGTGTATACAAAATGGGCAGATTCGACTTAGGCTAAAAGCATACACAATGGGCAAATTCGACTTAGGCTAAGAGCATACACAATGGGCAAATTCGACTTAGGCTAGGAGCATACACAATGGGCAAATTCGACTTAGGCTAAGAGCATACACAATGGGCAAATTCGACTTAGGCTAGCAGCATACATAATGGGCAAATTCGACTTAGGCTAGGAACATACATAATGGGCAAATTCGACTTAGGCTAGAAACATACATAATGGGCGAATTCGACTTAGGCTAGGAACATACATAATGAGTAGATTCTACTTGGGCTAGGAGCATGCACAATGGGCAAATTCGACTTAGGCTAGGAGCATAATGCAGAATGAGCTTGAGCTAGGTGAGTGCAGGTTAGACCATGGCTAGGTAGAAGCAGATAGGCAGATATAGTAGTTGCTGGAGATTTAGGCTAAATGGCCCTAGGCAGATAGGCTGCAGTGTTGGCTGGTTAGTCAATATTATCGTACCTGATACGGAATGTCTTTTTTGAATAGCCACGGGTCCAGGCTGGGCTGATAGTTCAGTGGGCAGCAGTGAAGGTTGATGAGGCAGTGCGGACTGAAAGCCTGGAGCAACATACAGCACATCTAGTCTCTGTGGTTCAGTGCCTTCTTCCATGGGGCGGAGCACACCAGCACAATGGTGGCCATTTTAGTGAGAAGTGGCATGTGGGTGAGCACGTAATGCACAGCATGCACACAGCTTGTAACCCAGTAGGGTGACAATTAAGCGCTGATCCCTTTGCACTTTATACGTCCGGTGTGATTGGGCTCAGACTGGGTGTAGATGCGTATAAAGGGATTTAGCGGGTTAGGCCAAGCAAGCCGCGCACCATGCGCGTAAGAGGTGCAGAACAGGCCTTTTTATGGCCTTCGTGTTGGCCGGCGTATCTACCTGCCGGCGGATGTAAGATTTCAAATGATGCCGCAGTTAGCGAAGCTCTGCCTCGTTGTGGCGCCGCAATGCGCCCGGCATGCGTGGGTCAGGCACGGTGTAAAGACAAGGTCAGGCAAGTCCATTCCATCAAATTCGATTCCCTTGTGTATTAATGGATATATTTCCATTTGTGGCTGTTAATATTTGTTGATCACATTTTGCTAAAGTTGTAAGTAGCACACACAAGGGAAAATGACCACTTTCACTACGATGTATAATCGCCATATCTCTAATAACATGCAAGCCAATTTCATTCATGAATACATAGTCAAGGGTTGCAGCCGAATAACCGCTTACGGGTAGGGGCCATTGGAATGTCCCCTAAACAATTCCCATTCAACCTCGTCATAGCATATACAATCATTAGAGATACCCATTATTTCCTCACTTACTAGCGGCACTTAAAGCAGTATATGACTCAGAAACATGTATATCACACTGGGCATTGAAATCACGTACTACTAATATGGGTACTAGTCTGTGAGAGTTCTTCAAAATGTTACTCACTTTGGCAACATTCACAGATGTTGCACTATTCATCGGGGGATCATATACATTTATTAGTATCAGTCGGGTTGTTCCAAGGGTCAGTTCTGCTGCTAAGACTGTTGACACAAGACTCTGGATTTTCTCAATTTTTCAGCAAGTATCCATTTGTGGATTAGCCACGGTGACCTGAGCTTGTCTATTCGTAGGCACCCCTAGGTCAGTAATGTACGTCTGTATGGTTGTCCGACATTTGTGGGGTTCACAGTCATATTATTAACCTATAGATCCTGAAAATGTAATGTAACAGTGGTGTCATTTACTACACAGTTGTTTTTAGCTCTACTTATGGTTCCTGTTCTCTGCGAATTGGCAGTGCTACTTGGGACCCCTATAGCACTAGGCATTATCACTGGTATCACAGGTGGACCAGAAGATGCAAATGACAATTTGTTGGTTTTCTTCTTATCTCATGGTCGTTTTGCATGCATCTCTGCCTGTGATACTACTTTTTTTTCCTCTTTGTGATTAAGTTCATTTTTTTGCCTTTTGTGGGGCTCCGCTTTAGCACACTTGGTGTCGCTGAACAAATAAGGGGGGCTGGGTGCTCCTTTATAAATACACAATATGTGCAAGACTCAGCATTGGTAGATTGATCATATACAGTTTTTCTTCCTTGGTTAATGCTTTTATGTAATAATAGGGATTGCAAATCGATCTTAATTTCTAACGTATCACATTTGTCAATCAATGTTTTTAATAAGCATTCAAAAGCTTGGAACATTTCATCTGATGTCATACTATCGACACTTAGATGTACTAGCCGTCCTAAATATTGTAGAATACCTAATGTAATTATTTGATGACATAGAACATATAGCTTCGACATAGGATGATTTGACATCTTTATCATTAACGTGGCTGATTACCTGTGGGTTCGTTATTAAGGTAGCTGACTCAGTTAATACAGAACTAGAATTGCATGTCACGTTTAGAGGGCCAATGTTCTCCACAGGGTCACTTTCAGGGTTAGCTAGATCATCGTCTATTTGAGGCTGATCTTTCATAGAGCTTAGTCGAAGGTCGGCAGGATCACTTCATGGCAGTACAGAGTTTTCCAACAAGGCTCCCATATACTCGAGCTCCATCTCGTCCATACTCATATTAAGGTCGATTTGATGAGTAAAGGGAACTATTAATGCAGTATTACTTAGAGAAGTATTACTTAGCGAAGGTGCATCAATACTTATAGTAGGCACGGGGGTACATATGGGGATACTCGTGACAGGTACATCTATCTCTTGGACATATACATGCATAGGTGTTGGGCCATGTTTACCTGGGTTAGAACCGGCATCAGTTTGACTCATGACTTTTATCTAGCGCAAGACTCTTGTTTGCCTCCCAGGATTTGGTTTCAGGTTCAGCCTCTTTTACTTTTCCACAGACGCAAGCCGGCACAACTAACTGATTCACTAATTTGGAGCCAAGACAACTAAGGGAAAGTTGGAGGTCATTAGTCACATCTAATGCGCCTGTGTTGCTTCCGCAGAATTCAGAGGACTGACGTTAGGGTTGTATCTAGTCATTTTGCAGGTTGTCATTTGTTTTTCTGGCTGTGTAATAATTTGGGTAGGACAGACACAACATCCACGTTGTTTTAATTTCAACTCTTTGCCAATTATTTTACTTGCAGTCATGTCACTCCCTATGTTATTTTTTCCCTCCATATTACAACCGTTTGTGTATACTTCGTCCAACAAGCAGCAATTTTAGACTTATTTTACGCATACACTTCAACAAATACGACGAACACTGTTAATGTGACACTGGACTGGGCACAATTCAGAGTTTGTACGTACTGTGTACGCCTTTAATTGCCTGTATTTCAATAATACTTCGATCACAACAGCATAGTCCTAATTATGCTTGCAGTCTGCTGGCTGTCAGTCTACCCACATACCCACACCCACACCAAGACACTATGCTATGCTATGGCTTGTTAATAACCCAGGCTCCATCATACAAGGGATAGTCAAGGAAGGGTGGCAGCCAGGAACTTATTACTACACCCTTATCAGCTGTTTCACTAAGCGCTGTTATGTTTAGCAAGTAGGAGAACCGGCTGATTCACAGTTGATAACAAAACAACCATACTCGCTTTCCTGTCGGTCACAGAATCAGCACGAGGTTTGCAACCTCGAAAGTTGAATCCATCATGGTTCAATGAGAGACAGCAAGAACTTATGAGATAGCGTTTCACATGGAAGGCAACACGCATGCACCAGTGAGGCTCAACAACACTGGATGACACACAGAAGCTCAATCAGAAAGCTCTATAATAACACAGTTTCAACACAGTTTCAACAGTTCCAACGAGAAAATACAATCAATGAATTACCATCTTAGATCCTGGCACACGGCTCACTGCTCACAGACACAGAAACCTCGGAGGCACTTCCGCAGTGCGCATACGCTAGTGCGCATGCAAGACAAATTTATAGGTAGATAAGGATTCAGTGGGCAAATCCTATATTTAAAAATGAAAATATCACAAATTAGTATTAAGAAAGCACTATTTAGGTGCTCTAAGGCGCTCTAATGTGGTAAAAAGAAGATATTGTCCCAGAGTCACTGTAGTTCATACCACAATCAGCTGTAATCCACGAAGTGGAATGAGCAGCAATGCTTCCTCCAGACACACAGGCACTTCCGCATTAAATATATATCTAATATGGGTATAGAAAAAGCAAACAATCCAGCTACACAATGCATAACACAGGTATAGGTAGAAGAAAACACAGTTACTATAGAGTGTTTAGGAGAACAAGACTATGACCATCCTCCAAATATATGTTTACTTGTTTGCATTTCAATCATGAAAAAAGAGAGAGACGAAAAAATTGCAGAAGTAAAGGAGGAGGTAAAATGAAAGTGCAAATAGTGCAAAGCAGCATTAATATTTTGTGGTTGCATAAACACTTTAAAAATGGTACCAGAAATCAATGTTTTTACCAGGTTGTAGTTATATACACATGCTTAATAATATCAATCGAATCAGTAGATCAGCCTGTGTCACAGTTTTTACACCTCTAACGTCTACTCAACCTGTGCAGGGGTGCGATATGGGGTGCCCTTCCGATGTCCAAAAGATGTATCCAATACCGGAGCTCCCGAACCTTTACTGCAACGGGAGCTGCATAGATGACCATGAAAGGGCTATTATACCAGTGGACAAAGTTTTTAACAAAATTGTTATCTCTCGGGAAGCACTGGAGAGGAAGTGACATCAGTGGATCAGATGCAGTGCTGGTTGTATATTCAGACTGTGGTGGCGCTATCTGTTGAGAGATACATTGGGCCTCATTATAAGTTTGCCGGTCTGGAAATAAGGGTGCCGGTGAGCTTGATTCTGGACTGGCAAATTATGAGTCTGCCTGCCGGAGCCGCTGTGACCGACAGGTCTGACCCTGCCAGGTGCAGCGACCATGGTCGTCAGACCGGTCACGGAAGAACTGGCACCGTTAGCAATGGTGTCAGTGCTTCTGTGTCCCCACTCCCATAGAGTCCTCTGCGACTCTATGGGAATGGGGACTTACATGTTAACAGCGCCTGACTTCCAGGGCCGCCGGACTTGTAATCTCCTGGTGGCACTGGGAAGTCTGATGCTGGTAACACTTTACGAGTCCGGCGGCAACCCGCCGGTAGCACCGGCAGGGTTACCGCCGGACTCGTAATGAGGCCCATTTTATTGCTTTTGTTAGGTCAGATAGATCATCTCTGACCTTATCCCCTAGAATGGACGCAGGCCTGTGAGCATCTGAAGCTTTTCTGATGGAAATTAGGGGCGTGTGCATTCGCCGCCCTGTTATCACCTCCTGAAGCCGTGCATGGTGATCCCTACTGGGCTGCGTGCGCAAGCTAAACAATGCCAGGGGCAAGCAACGTGGTGCACAGCTTTGAAAGTTTGATCTTCAACAGACCATTAATCCTTTCTAGAAGATTGGCCTGGGGTGATAAATTGTACACATTAGATACTTGATGCCCAGTAATGCTGTGATTTCCTTGAACAGCTCATTGAAGAAGTGGGTGCCATTTTCAGACCTTAATACATTGCACAGTCCCCAGCGAGGGAAAACCTCTCTGACCAGAAACCTGGCAACACACTTAGCATCTGGATGTGCACAACGACCTGCCTCCACCCATCGAGAGAAGAGACACACGATGACATTCATGTAACGACACCCATTACACCTCTCTCCATGTTTGTGTAATCAATGTGCAACTCACGGAATGGCCCAATCGGATGGGTAGGGTACCTCGGATAGTTCTAAGGGTGTGACCAGTACTGTAAGTTTCACATGTAGTGCAATTGGTCACCATTTTAGTCAGTATCTCTTGCAGATTGGGGACAAACCAGTCCTCTGGTAAATCTGCCTCAATATGTTGTTTTGACATGTGAGATGAATGGTGCAGCTGATTGAAGGCAACAAACCGCAACTCTTGTGGCATAACCATTTTGCCTGTTGTTTCCTGCCACCATAATAAGTCTGTAGGAGACTGTATACATCCTCTCCTTTGCCAAAAGTCCTACTGTTCCATGGGGCACGGCCCTGTAATTCAATGATTTGTGCAATTGGTAAAGAGTTGTATGGTGCTGTCAAATAGTTTCATCCCCCTGCTATGGTTGTTTGTTTGTTTGTTTGTTTATTTATTTGTATAGCGCTCTTGACCCAGGGGTATATGTGCGCTTTGAACATCAGGTTACAGGCAACAGTAGGGAACAATAGTACAACAGTAATGAGGCATATGTAAAGGTTGACAAGCAGGCAGTTAGTGCATAGATGATAATAGGCAAACATAATAAGAAACATTTGTACATTAGGTATGCATACATACATGGTTGGTTATTTGTTGAGTAACCAGGTGATGACCTTAGTTCTGAAGGGTTGGAAGGTGGGTGTGGATTTGATATCCAGTGGAATGGTGTTCCAAAGTTGTGAGGCCAGAGCTGGGAAGCTGGATCCACCAGCTCTTTTGAGGGAGTATTTGGGCACCGTCAGTTGTAATGTGTTAGAGGATCTGGTGGTTCTGGTGTTCTGTCTTAATGTAAATTTGTTAGTGAGATAGGGCTGGGCTAGGTGGTTAAGAGCTTTATATGTGAGGCATAAGGTTTTTAGGTCTATTTTTTGTTGGATGGAGAGCCATTTGCATGTGATTCTTGTAGCGGAGATATGTTCTCTTCTGGGAATATTTAGGGCGGCACGGAGTGCGTTATTTTGTAAGACTTGCAATTTGTTGATTACTGTTTTGTTGGCACCTACATAGAGACTATTACAGTAGTCCAATTTGGATTGAATGAGTGCTCTGGCTAAAGAGAGGCAGTTGTTGGGGGAGATCAATGGTCTGCAGGCCCTGATTAATTTACCAGTGTAGGCAGTGGCTGAGGCAGTCATATTAATTTGTTTGGCTAGGTTGGTATTCGTGTCTAAATAGAAACCGAGGGTTTTTACACTCTTGGCGATTGGTATGGTGTTACCGTCAATGGTAAAGCTGGTGTAGCTGGGACAGAGTTTCCGGATGGTATTGGGTGAGCCGACAAGAAGCAGTTCGGTCTTATCATCATTCAGGCAGAGGCCATGTGTGGCCATCCATGCCTGAATGATGGAGAAGACTTCATTGATCCATTTGGCGTCCACGTTGTAATTACCGGATAGAGTGAGGAGTATCTGGGTGTCATCTGCGTAGTTCGTGTAGGTGACACCCAGATTGTCCAGCTTGTCGAATAGGGGCTTTGTAAATATATTGTACAAAGTAGGTGAGACACAGGATCCTTGTGGGACACCGCAGGTAATGGGAATAGGGTCGGCCGCTGCTAGGGGTGAGAAGACACGCATGGTCCTATTGTCCAGGAAGGATTGGATCCATGTGACCGCAGAGTGGGAGAAGTGTGCTGCCGATGACAAATGGTTGCACAGGATTTTGTGGTCGACCAGGTCAAAGGCAGCGGGGAGGTCGAGGAAAAGAAGAATGGCAGCCTTACCTTTATCTTTGAGTTCGTCTATCTGGCACTTGAGATCAACAAGGGCCGTTTCTGTCCCGTGTTGTGGTCGAAAGCCAGATTGTCGAGTTCCTAGTAAATGGTTTGTCTCAAGGTAATCCTGGATTTGTAAATATGCCACTCTATCAAGAATTTGTAGTAAGAATGGGACTGTGGTAATGGGTCTATAATTCGTGGGTATGTCAGGGTCGAGAGTGTTTTTTTTAGTAGTGGTAGGACCCAGGATTGTTTCAGATTACTGGGGACCAAGTTATTGGAGAAAGACAGGTTTATTAATTTAGTAATGAAGGGGGAGAGATCCCTGGCTGCATCTTTTATGATCTGTGCGGGGCAACTGTCCCCCTTGCAGTTCGAGGGTTTCAAAGATGCTATAATTTTCTGTACCTCCGGTATGGATACCTTTTTGAAGGTAAGGCCTGAGCTAGTGGCGGTAGGTGGAAGAGGGGTGGAACTGGAGGTAGGACCAGGAGTGAGTTGTTGTCGTTTGTTGTCAATTTTGGTTTGGAGCCCTGAAATTTTGTTAGCAAGAGCATTCTGGATCCCTGTGCACCAAGGTTTATCCTTAGTGCAAGAGTCAGTGGGAGGAGTGGTGTTTTCTAATTCCTTTAGGATGTTAAAGAGCTCCTTTGTGCTGGAGCTTGCCTGGGATATCCTAGTGTTGAGAGATTCTTTCTTAGCGCGTGTAATCTCATTTTTGTAGAGAGTGGAGATATTGGTGAGATTAGTTCTGTTATTTACTGAAGGCACTGATTTCCATAGTGCTTCGGGCTTACCTTTTTGTTGACGGAGAGTTTTGAGCTCCGGGGTGTACCATGTATTCAGGTGCGCTTTAGGTTTCCCTTTGCGCATTTTCAGTGGGGCAATGATGTCGATGGCTTTGGCCATGGAATCGTTATAGACGTTGACCAATTGGTTCAAGTCAGTTGTAGCTGGAAGTGCGTTCAGAGTAGGGATCACCAAGGGTATCAAGGCTTCCGCTGTGATGTTACTCTTCTTCCTAGTTGAACAGGCAGGTGCAATAATAGGCTTTTTATGCACTAAATTGCTGGTATTAATGTCAAATGGGAGGAAGAAGTGATCGGTCCAAATGAGCTGTATGGGATCTTTCACAGTAATGTTGCAGTTAAGGGCGGTTATCCAGTCAAGGATTCTGCCCTTTGAGTGGGTGAGTTTGGAGCAGAATTGTTTTAGGCTCTATGTCTTTATCTATGTGCTTGTAACACGTCGTAAAGCCGCAGGCATCAGGGCGTGGAGAAACCAGTGATGCAAAATTCACAGATTGAAACCAATCCAAAGTCTCGGTGCCCTGGCTGGTTCCTGAGAGTTACCTTGGTTCATTGAGGAATTATTGGAATAGGAAGGTTTTCAGTGCTTTCCTGAAACTGGGATAGTTTCTATCTTGTCTCAGGGCAGCAGGTGGCTTGTTCACCTGATATTCAGAGATACTGGGCACAGGGAGAAATGCAGCTTGTTTGGCCGCTGCTTCCGCAGGGGCGTTACTGAGTGAAACCTCGTCTGTATCATTGGTCTGGGCGGCGTACTTAACCACTGCTGTCATGGAGGGCAGAGAAAGGGCATCAATTAACTTGTCTAGTAACGCTGCATGTTGAACAAGGGAGCCGTCGGCTCTCCTAAACCCCCTTCTTTTCCACCTTGCGAGCCCAGAATGCACTGTAGTGGTCATATATGCAGAATCGGAATAGATAGTTACTCAACACCCTGGGACTCTGAAAGCGCTTGAATGAGCACAATGAGCTCTGCTGCTTAGGCTGAGTAATGCATGTGTAATCTTTTCTGCACCAGTGTTTTGTACTCACCATCCACTAGATCAGTGGTATTCAAACTGTGGGTCGCAACCCCCTAGGGGTCCGCGGGTGCATCCCAGGGGGGCCCTGAGAGCTCAGCATGAAAAAAGATATATATTTTTTTTTTTTTTTTTTTTTAGATTGGAAGAAATGGGCAGGGGTGGCCCACATGGGCGGGCTGAAGCATGAAACTGTCTCAGGCAACAATGAAAAAGTGGCCCACAGTTGTAAATGGATATTCATTCCTTTAGTCACAGACTGGGCCTCATTACTACTATGGCGGACCAGTAACAACCGGCACCGTTGCTACCGTTCCGCCATAGTAAGAGTTGTGCTCGTGGGTGCTTGACAGCCCCCGCCAGGTCTGACCTCAGCTCGTCGGATGCACCGGCACCGTTATTAACGGTGCCGGTGCATCCGAGCTCCCCATTCCCATTTGAGCCATATGGGGCTCAAATGGGAATGGGGATCTACCGGCACCTTCGAAAGGGCAATTATCATGTCCGCCTAACTCGGCATGACCTAGTAATTGCCCATTCGCGGGTGCCAGACCCGGATGCAACTCCAGTGGCAGCCGTGCCGGTTTTACCGGCACAGCTACCGCCAGAGTAGTTAAGAAGCCCACTGTTTCAATAGTACCCAAAGGGGTGCTTTGTGTTAAAATGTAAGTAAATTGTGATATATTCAGCAACAATGGTCAACATTACTAACTGCATAGTTAAGTAACTCATCAAAATGGTCCACATTGGCCAAAATGGTGGCCCATTTTGATTGGCCCAAACTAGCATTTTACATTTTTGGTACAGGCATTGCCCTATAGGCCTGTCCGAGCCTGGCGGCTCATCCATAATGGCAAGAGGCGCCCACCCAGTGGCCCCTCACCCATTATGGAGGAGCTAAGGAGCCAGCCCAGTGAAACAGTGAGCACTCCCTCAGCTGCTTTATCCAGCTAATGGAGTGCTCCTGGGCTGGCTGAACTGTCAAAGGGAAACACTGTTTCCCTTTGACAGTTCAGTTTAGTTCCCCAGCCGCACATGCTCACTGAGCCATGCAAGTGCTGGGGCGTTTTGCTTCGCCAGCATTGCATAGCTCATTGGAAATGCTGGCTGGGGCACTGCATGTCTGTATGTCCGAGGGGGAGCTCCTGCGCCTCCTCGCACATACGGACAGAGCAGCTGGAGCAGGCCGTTTCAGCACCCACACACAGGCCAATGCAGAAGGTACGTTTATGTTCATTGTTTTTATTTAAACATGTGTATGGATGCGTTATGAGTGAGTGTATGGTGATGGATGCTCATGTGAATGATAGAGTGATTGCTGTATGAATGTGCAGCGCCTTGCATATACACATAATCATGTTCATTGTGTTAGGACCAGTGGGGCCCAGGGGACAGGGATGGTATCTTTTTACCGGACATCTATCATTCAAAACCCTCTGCCTTGTCCACAAGGCTTTCTGGGGCCTGGGTCCAAAATACCTTCAGCTATTCCTCCGCAAATACCTCCCCTCTCGAGCTCTTCACTCCTCTACCTCCAACTCCCTCAGGGTCAGTCGTTTATCAAAGAAACGAGCTGGGGGTAGATCTCCGTCTTCTGCTGGGGCCTCCCTCTGGAACAGCGCCCTGCCACTCTAAAACTTGAGGAGAACCATCTGTCTTCCTGCACTTATCAGACCTACCCTGTCTGCTGCCTTAAACGTAGCACTTGCAAATTGCTGGCTGCACTACCACTGTTTGTTGCCTTTATTATTTATTTATTGTTATTTATCTGTTTCTCCTCTGCTTCGCACTTTCCACTTCTCCCCCCTTCCATGCACTTTTCCCCTCACACTTGCGCGTTCTCAATGTCACTGGGCCTAGTAAGATCGCTGTTTTATTCTCCTCTGTTCCCCTCCCTTGCCTTGTCACGCTCTGAAACACTTGTGTACGAGCGCGATATAAATAAAATATCAATGCCTGCCCCCTGGACTCCCAGCAACAATTGCAAACTGTTTGGCTATTTACCCATTTTTTGTTAAAAGTATGCTCTACAATGCAACATTTTAACCTATTATTTAAAAAAAAATTCACAGGGGGAAACCCCCCCGAACCTCCCCTTAATGCCCCTCCACTTAAAAAAGATTCACCAGCCGCCACTGGCCCTCAGACTGTGTTGGTAACGGGATGGGGGAACCGAGGGACTATGGTGGGAGCACAATGGGCGGGAACCATGGGATAGTGATGGGAGCAGAGTGAGGAGAGCCCTGGGTGTGTGATGGGGTGGGGAGAGACCAGCGACTGGGTAGGAGTGGGATGAGGAAGCCCAGCGACTTTGATGGGAGCAGGTGACGGCGCGCAATATATACTGTCCATTTGGCATTTCTGGGGGGTCCCGACCTGCCCAAATTTTGCTCAGGGGGGCCCTGGCCAAAAAAGTTTGAAGACCACTGCACTAGATGGACAACTGATGCACCCGTATGTCTTTGGCCGGTCCCCTGGTCGATAGTTGCTGAACCATCAACTAAAAGTACTTCTCCCTCCTCAAGTGGGCAATCCTTTGCTTTAGGAATGTCATCCTCCTACCCTTCAAAAGTCACACAGTAATGTTGTGAAGTCTGGAGGGAGATGTCTGTACTTCTGTCCTCTGTATAGTTGGGTAAAGGTACAGAATGCACCACCTAGGGCTCTCAATTTGGTAGCAATGGACGGGCAACCAGGCTTAAGCTTACAGGAGGTTATGCAGGCTGGTTCTTAAGTACAGTGAATACCCAAAGCCCCCACAAAGGAATGTCCACACACGATGTTAGGTGATAACACAGCTTCTTTATATAAAATGAGGTTGCTACCCAAAAATATATCCATATAAATAATACAACTTTGTACTTGGAATACTTATTCAAAGAATGGCAAATATATACACTCTATGTGGTACCGCACAATACTTAAATTCAGTAATAGATGCACTAACTGCAGACAGTTTTAAATAGGCATGTGAATTCTTAAGTGAGGTGTATCAACATAAAATAGGGAAGAAAGGCATGTCAGTTGTGAACAGTGGTAGAATGCTTTCTTTTGACTAGATATACAATTATGTGTGAAGATCCCCCGCACCTGGGCAACCAGTAATGGAAATGTTAGCTAGTAACTTATCTTGGGCCTCATTACGACCCAGGCGGTAAGGAGTTAATGGCGCCGTAAAAGGTGTTGGTGCCGTTAAACCATTACTGCCTAATTACGAGGTCCCTTTGAGGGTTCTGACCTTTTAAGGAAGGAACCCCAAAGGGACTTTTGAGGTAATTACAGTACCGCAATTTGCGGTACCGTAATTACCGCCTTCCCCATTCCCATTGAGCCCTATGGGGGCAGAAATGGGAATGGGGAAGGGCCAATGGTGAATGGGGAATTACCGCCCGCCAACCTTGGAATGGGGTGGTAATTCCGCCATTCACCATGGCTGAGTTGGTAAAATACCAGCGTCAACCATGGCGCTAAGAGCGCCATGGTTAACGCCAGGGTCGTAATGAGGCCCCTTGTCTTTTACAGCCCAGTCCAATAAAGTTCAAAAACCTTCTGCTTTCCTTTAAAGGTTCTACCACCTGCAAAGTACCTGAGAGGCTACAGGAGAACAGGTTCCAAGATGGAACTGGGTCGCATGGATGACTCCTAAGGCTAGAAGATGTTCTTCCTCATCACAGTACCTTTGGTGCCCTAGCAGGCAAAGTGGCAGAGTTTCTCAGTTTCACTCAACAATTCCCTCCGAGGATGGACCCTCCTTGGAAGAAGGAGCCACTGGGATGTTGAGTCTATGAGGAGAATGGAACCAAATTCTTTTTGAAGTGCAGCAGTTGTCTTCTTTGCGGTGCTCTCATTTGGTCGACGATTTCTCTGACTGAAGAAGTCCTGTGAAGATGAAACTTGCTGTGGGCTCCTTAAAGGCTTAGCAGATGAGATATAGACACCTGGGACCCTTCAATGACTTCTGGTGGAGACGGGTGAATAGGTGACTTTTGGTGTTGGGTTTCGGATTTATGCAGTTTTCTGACTTTTGGTTCTTTGGTGCTGCATCCGCAGCACAGACATCTGGATGGCTTCTGGTAATCTGGACTCAACCACTGAAGTGGACCTCAAATCCTAACCAGGTCTGGACCTTCTGGACATCTTCGTTAGCTTCTGGTGGTGGTAAGCCCATCGGTGGACCTTCCTCTGCACTCAGCAACTCTGGGCTCTCTCCGGTGGGTAAAAGTGATCAGTAATGATGGCAGCGATGTCCCTTGAAATGTTCTTAGGCAGTTTGGAACTTTTGCGCGATATAAATAAAATATCAATGCCTGCCCCCTGGACTCCCAGCAACAATTGCAAACTGTTTGGCTATTTACCCATTTTTTGTTAAAAGTATGCTCTACAATGCAACATTTTAACCTATTATTTAAAAAAAAATTCACAGGGGGAAACCCCCCCGAACCTCCCCTTAATGCCCCTCCACTTAAAAAAGATTCACCAGCCGCCACTGGCCCTCAGACTGTGTTGGTAACGGGATGGGGGAACCGAGGGACTATGGTGGGAGCACAATGGGCGGAAACCATGGGATAGTGATGGGAGCAGAGTGAGGAGAGCCCTGGGTGTGTGATGGGGTGGGGAGAGACCAGCGACTGGGTAGGAGTGGGATGAGGAAGCCCAGCGACTTTGATGGGAGCAGGTGACGGCGTGCAATATATACTGTCCATTTGGCATTTCTGGGGGGTCCCGACCTGCCCAAATTTTGCTCAGGGGGGCCCTGGCCAAAAAAGTTTGAAGACCACTGCACTAGATGGACAACTGATGCACCCGTATGTCTTTGGCCGGTCCCCTGGTCGATAGTTGCTGAACCATCAACTAAAAGTACTTCTCCCTCCTCAAGTGGGCAATCCTTTGCTTTAGGAATGTCATCCTCCTACCCTTCAAAAGTCACACAGTAATGTTGTGAAGTCTGGAGGGAGATGTCTGTACTTCTGTCCTCTGTATAGTTGGGTAAAGGTACAGAATGCACCACCTAGGGCTCTCAATTTGGTAGCAATGGACGGGCAACCAGGCTTAAGCTTACAGGAGGTTATGCAGGCTGGTTCTTAAGTACAGTGAATACCCAAAGCCCCCACAAAGGAATGTCCACACACGATGTTAGGTGATAACACAGCTTCTTTATATAAAATGAGGTTGCTACCCAAAAATATATCCATATAAATAATACAACTTTGTACTTGGAATACTTATTCAAAGAATGGCAAATATATACACTCTATGTGGTACCGCACAATACTTAAATTCAGTAATAGATGCACTAACTGCAGACAGTTTTAAATAGGCATGTGAATTCTTAAGTGAGGTGTATCAACATAAAATAGGGAAGAAAGGCATGTCAGTTGTGAACAGTGGTAGAATGCTTTCTTTTGACTAGATATACAATTATGTGTGAAGATCCCCCGCACCTGGGCAACCAGTAATGGAAATGTTAGCTAGTAACTTATCTTGGGCCTCATTACGACCCAGGCGGTAAGGAGTTAATGGCGCCGTAAAAGGTGTTGGTGCCGTTAAACCATTACTGCCTAGTTACGAGGTCCCTTTGAGGGTTCTGACCTTTTAAGGAAGGAACCCCAAAGGGACTTTTGAGGTAATTACAGTACCGCAATTTGCGGTACCGTAATTACCGCCTTCCCCATTCCCATTGAGCCCTATGGGGGCAGAAATGGGAATGGGGAAGGGCCAATGGTGAATGGGGAATTACCGCCCGCCAACCTTGGAATGGGGTGGTAATTCCGCCATTCACCATGGCTGAGTTGGTAAAATACCAGCGTCAACCATGGCGCTAAGAGCGCCATGGTTAACGCCAGGGTCGTAATGAGGCCCCTTGTCTTTTACAGCCCAGTCCAATAAAGTTCAAAAACCTTCTGCTTTCCTTTAAAGGTTCTACCACCTGCAAAGTACCTGAGAGGCTACAGGAGAACAGGTTCCAAGATGGAACTGGGTCGCATGGATGACTCCTAAGGCTAGAAGATGTTCTTCCTCATCACAGTACCTTTGGTGCCCTAGCAGGCAAAGTGGCAGAGTTTCTCAGTTTCACTCAACAATTCCCTCCGAGGATGGACCCTCCTTGGAAGAAGGAGCCACTGGGATGTTGAGTCTATGAGGAGAATGGAACCAAATTCTTTTTGAAGTGCAGCAGTTGTCTTCTTTGCGGTGCTCTCATTTGGTCGACGATTTCTCTGACTGAAGAAGTCCTGTGAAGATGAAACTTGCTGTGGGCTCCTTAAAGGCTTAGCAGATGAGATATAGACACCTGGGACCCTTCAATGACTTCTGGTGGAGACGGGTGAATAGGTGACTTTTGGTGTTGGGTTTCGGATTTATGCAGTTTTCTGACTTTTGGTTCTTTGGTGCTGCATCCGCAGCACAGACATCTGGATGGCTTCTGGTAATCTGGACTCAACCACTGAAGTGGACCTCAAATCCTAACCAGGTCTGGACCTTCTGGACATCTTCGTTAGCTTCTGGTGGTGGTAAGCCCATCGGTGGAACTTCCTCTGCACTCAGCAACTCTGGGCTCTCTCCGGTGGGTAAAAGTGATCAGTAATGATGGCAGCGATGTCCCTTGAAATGTTCTTAGGCAGTTTGGAACTTTTGCAGCTCTGTGTGTCGAGCAGCACTATGCCAAGGTACCCCCTCTTCTGGGTGGTAGACAGAAACGGCTTCCAGCAGTCACAAAATGCACCTCCAGGCCCTGGGTGACATCAATGGACTTCTTTGACTCAGGATGTCCAGATACTCCTCTGCAGGACTCATGAAAACCCTTTCTCCAGATGGCAGGCACCCAGGACTGGCTTCCAGAGCACTTCATTGAAGAATAGCCGTTCGCACGATGGTCCCTATTAGCTTGGGTAGAGGTCTCCTTCCCAGGTCCTCTCTGGATCAGTCCTTGGAAGAACATGGCAGCTTTTTGATTACACTAAGAAAATGCAGCAGTAGACCTCTCCTCCAGCTGGGCTTCAAGTAACAGCTTCTTCTTGCTAAGCTTCAACTTCAGCTGCTGAACAAATTGGTGAGAGGTCCCAGATAAACACATCTGTTCCCCATTCACTCTGGCTGAGCCAGGCTCAGTCAGCCAATCATGCAGAAGGGCATTCGTGCAGGCAGGCAGCCAATCAGGCTCACATGCATTCAGGCCATTCACTCCACTGAGACACCCATACCAAAGAATGTGGATTGGGGCGAGTACACAGCCTTTCAGCACACTACACTGCATTCATGTCAGTATCAGTCAGGGCTGTCTCATTCATTGTGTCACACATACAGAAACCAGACACCCACAACAGAGAATGTGAGTTCACTTCAGACTCCATTCATACAGGACCCACGCCTAGGGTGTACCCACAACACACAGCCACTGGATAGACTCCAGTGAGTCTGACAGGAGGTATCCCCAGAGCCATATACAGTATTTCCACCCAACAGCCAGTCAGGAGGGAGGAAGAGAGTTAGGGATTTGCAGGACTTTGGGAAACAAGGTAAAAGGCAAAAGAAACCTAGAGCCCACAGTGGCCATTTTGACTTCTGTCAAGAATGTTTTGATTCTATTGGCAGGGCCTGGGTATGCTCAAATGGAGGATAATCAGAGCCACTACCAAGTCAGCATGTAGCTGCCACCAGCCCATTCCCTGCTATGTAGGCAACATAAAGGTGTCAAGAAACACACATAAGAGGTACAAGGGTGTACACCCACCCATGGGTGCCATAAGGGTATTCCATGGGTGTTGTTCATCAAAAGATAAAATGAAGAGCTGCACTGCCAAAAATCCAGGGTGGACCTCAGTGGCAGAAAACATAGAGAAAACACACACAGAGAAGTTGTAGGACAAGGACAGGAGGACCTGTCCCTCCAAAAGGCATTTTAGCATCACACATGTTTAGTAAGGTCTTCCTCCGTACACATTTCAGTCAAAAATGTAGCTGAGTTCACTGTCCTGCATCGCACTGTATGAATATTTGTGCTGGATAAAATGATCTCATAAGTGGATGTCCGCTGTGTGGTCAATGTAGATTTAGACCTCTCCAGTTGGCGAATACTGCATGCTCCACATACAATGTTACGGAACACACCATGGTGATTGTGGAAATTTTCTCTATTGCGAATGCAGCAGTGGCAAGTGCCTGTTTGCAAGGGAATTGGCACTGTATCACTGAATCTAGCAATCTACTGTAATAGGATAATGACTTGTGGCCCATAGTGCTTTTCTGAGTGAGTACTGTTTTCATTAGCTGCCATTAGAATGAGACAACATATAGAACTCTTGAGTTTAATCTGGGGTCACTAGCACTGGGGCAGTAGAAATCACCTCTTTCAGATCATTAAAGCTTGTATGCATGCTTTCAGTCCATGTTATTTTGTTGTCTATCTTTTGTGCCTCTTTAAGTGCTTGCAATAGGGGTCTGGTGTACGCAGTGTAGTCAAGCATCCATGCTATGCAATAATTGCATAGTCAAAGAAATGCATAGATTTCTCAGATTGTCTTTGGCTGGGCAGCACTGCTTACAGATGCAGAGCGTTCTGGGGTTGTTTTCTTACTGTGCACTGATATTAATTGTCTTAGGTAAAGAACTTCCTAAAGGCAGTGCTGTAACTTAGCCTTGTCCACTTTGTACCCCTTGTGCGTTAGCAACTGAAGGAGTGTGAATGAGTCCCTCCTACACTGTTGTTCATCCTCACTGCATACTAGCAGGGCATCTACATATTGCATGATGGGGCTGGGTATTCCAAAATTCACATGTAAGATCCTGTTGAAGATACTGGGAGACTCACAATACCCATGAGGTAGTATCATGTGTTTTTACCACATTTCTACATGCATAAACGCAGTGAGGTACTGAAAGTCAGGATGTAAGGGTATGGAAAAGAAAGCATTTTTCAAGTCGACAACTGTGAAATGTGTCACTTGCTTTGGGATGCTGCACAAAATTGTTGCAGGGTTAGGAACAACTGGAAATTCTGATTTTACAATATCATTTATGGGGCAGAGATCCTGGATCATCCTCCAACTGGACCCTTTCACCTTTTCTATCGAATAGATCATTGCAAGTTGAATTAGTGGGTGCAGTAATGCCTTGGTGTAAAAGTGCAGCAATGGTGTCTCTTATTCCTTCCTCTGCTTCTCTGGACAATGGGTACTGTATCACTTGGGGCAGTACTGTGCCTGGTTTGAGTGTTATTCCTATGCGAATCTCTCCCCGCAAAAGGCCCACATTGTGTGTATTAGTTGTCCATAACTCCTCAGGGACCTGTACTAAATCAGTTTCCAGCAAGGAAGGGGTTGCAATGTAGACCATCATAAGACATTGTACACTGCGGAATTGCACCATTGTTTTGCAGGGTATGCAAATAGTCAACACTTTTTGGCCCTCATCAGCCCTGTCTTCAAAGAGCTTCTCATCTGTCACTTTCTTTAAGGGGATGATCGGTGCTATGTACAATACAGTGCGCCTCTGATGTCCATCTGAATCCATCTCAATTGCCACAATCCTTTTTCTGATACCAACAACCCCTCCAAATCGAAGAAAATTACAGTTCTTCTGGGGATTCAGCTGGTCTAAAGATGAAATCAGACTGCACCCACCAACACGCCTTTCCAATTTGGGGCAATGCATCAAGTAGCACAGTAATTCCATACACAAACATATCAGGGTCAATGGGAATCACAAAGACTACCGCCTAACTTCCAACGGCCTGCATTATCATCGTTGCTCTCACTGCACACATCCCCGGTGTGGCACACACTATCTCCGGGGATGTGTGCAGTGAGAGTAATGACTATGTAAAGGAGATGGTTATGTTCAATTTACTCAAGAGATCCGGACCCAACCAATTTACTGGGAAGGTCTCTGAATAGATCAACGGGGCACATAGTACTCTGCCCCCTCTTTTTATTGTTAATTCTTAATTCTTCTGCATAGGTAACTATTTCCACAGCCCCAGAGAGCCTCTGCGTGTCAAGTGTTTCACATGATAATGGGAATTTGCCTTCACTGATGCATGATTTAGTGGCACCTGCGTCGACCATGAAAATGAAATGTTTGTTTCCAATCTCAGCGCCCACCAAGGGTTCCTCGTCTTGGTGGGTAGTCATGGACAGGATTGAACTTTTTGTGCGCTGTCCTAATCAGGATATGTATTTGTGCCTGGGATTGTGAAGGGGTTTCCCCCTATGACAGTCGCCCCTCGATGACGTGTCACTGTCCCATTCAGAACAGCATTACCATTGGGCGCTTGGGCAACATGTGATTGTGCTAACAGTGCTAGTTGTGGTAAATTACCGGGCAGGGTGGGCATCTGCATGTGAGGGGGCTGTGATGGTAAATGTGTGTAAGCTTGGTGTATTTCATATGGTATTGATGAGGCCATGGGAGGTGCTTGAAGGTGTTGCTTCTGAAGGGCCATGAACGCAGGAGCATACAGGTTATTTGAGGGCCCAACAATAATTCTGCACTCCATTACAAAATGACCCAGTTTACCATATCCCCAACACTGGACTGGTCCTGCTCCTCCCCCCAGCCCCATTCACCCAAAACCACCTCTGCCTCCCCGTCCTCTTTGGAACCCAACTCTTCCTCGTTGTTGATCCCCCTTAATCCACTCTGAGGACTGTGATTGGGACCTACAAAGCCATTGTTCTCCGTTCGGCCAAACCACTGCCTTTCTTGCATCCACTTGCAGCGCTGCCTGCTCTGCTGAATCTGTTTGGTTCACTGCTCTCTCTCTCTAATCTATTTACAATGAGGCACAATTATGGTCTGTATTTCTGCCCACGCCTTTGCTTTTAAACCTACTATCTTGTTGATACCTTTCTGTACTTCCTTGGGCAATCCCCTCTTGATAACCATATAGAAAAGCAGAACGACCAGTCCTACTGCTTACCCGTGTCCGCCCACCACATCTCTTGCACTTTTAAAATGTATTGGGCGGGGTCCTCATCATCCCCAATATTATATTGCATTATAGACTGGAAATCAGGTGTGTCAGGGTATGCCTGGTGCAGTGCTGCCCATAACTGCACTCTAATATTGGTGAGGTGGGCCCCATCATGAGTGTCATTGTCTATTTCTACTCCTGGGTATCCATCCTTAACCCAGACATCCTCCACCTGCTCTCCTATACTTGTATCAAGCAAGATTTGTATATCTCCCACTGCCAAAGGAATGCCAGCGGAGTGTTTTTCAAATGCATATATCCACTTCCATCCCCTGCAGTGAGGGGAGGGAGTACTTTAATTAGGTCGTTTGTGTCCATTTGGGCCCATCAAACATACTGCGCTCATCTGGGGCCTATATGCAGTAATGGCAACTGGGTAAATAAACCCTGTTTCCCTCTCCTGCTGTCACTCGCTCTTTTCCATAGTACCACTGTCTGTTCCTCAGTTGGAGGCCTACACACCCTCTACCCTCTGAGTGATCGCTGGCACTTCCCCTTCATCCTCTAGTTCATCCATCATATCCCACTCTTCCTTCTGTAGTTGGCTATATGTAACTCCATCCCCTTCTCCTTCTCAATGTGCACACCCTTAATTGCGGTACTATCCAATCTGAATAAAATGTCTCCGGCCCTCCATTCGTCCATTCTGCACCCCTGCTTATTCCCTTCCTCACTAAGGGTCCGCAACTGTGTTATAAAGGTAGGCGGGGCTCTCTATCAGTCACCCCAATTATCCTCAGAGAATACTTGGGATCATCAAAAACATAGCCATGGGGCAAAGTTACTGTCCTTTATTAGCAAACAAAATGACACGGATCACACCAGAAACACAAATTTCCTCTGGAGCTCACGTCTTCTAAGCATGTTTCACCTGGTTTTATCCTGATGTGACAAAAGTTCAGGTTCCAACCCCGAAAACCTATCAGCTGATTACATTGGTCCATTTGGGTAGGTTATCATATAGAGGATATACAGGTTAGTTCTATGATTGGATAGCCATGATAGGAGCCCCTCCTAAGACTACCCCTACTAGTATTAATGTACAGTGTTGCAGGGTCGCATAGAAACCATTGGCCCTTGCAATAAATTATCCCCATGTGAAAGGTTAATCTGGATTGGTCGAAGTGTGTCCTCCCATCCCTGGGACCATGGACAGTTACCAATCTGGGTGTACCTTTTGAAGGCATGGGGAATGAACATGTGGGTGGAAAGTGTTCCCAAACATTGCCATTCTCTGACCACCTAAGCCTGTGAGAGTGCATTTAGTTGACTGTCCAGATGCAATACGTCTCCCCTGGTTCGATGGGAATGGCTCTCTTCGTCTACCTTGGTTGAATGGGCATTGTCCTGTTCGGTTGGGTTACGTGTGCTGAGATCAGAAAATTAAGACCTCTAGCCTATAATTATGATGATTTTAGTCTGACTTTCTGCAGGTGGCTCATTGTCTTGGCAAATTGAACTTTTCCGTCTCCATTTGTCCTTGGCTGAGTGCCTTGTTTCTGCTCTCCTCTAGCTGCGGTGATTGTGCCAACATTTCCATGTGCTCGAAGCCTTTCTCTCCTTTGCCATCCATTTCAGAGACATATAGCTTCTATATCATGCCCCATTACTTCTCCATGTTAACGGCAGTCAAGCATGTGCAAGCTATATATATGAACTCTTTGCATCTTGCTGTTTCAGCTTTGGTGAAAGATACTAACACAACTATATGTACATGTATCTGTCCTCTACCTACGGGAGTCATAATTATGTGCTTCTGTACAGAAGGTCCCTGTGCACCTCATCAGCTTTGGACATCTGTGGACTCTGGCACTGGAACGGGAACAAAGGAATGGATGCCCAAATGCAAGTTCATAGTAATTTTTAATACAAGTTCAAAAGACACACTAGATGCACACAGAGCTCCTACAATCAGCTTGCCTTTTATAGGCTTTTGAGAATGATGCAATACTCCATACAATTTCAGAATACATATCTGATTGGTCCGGTCAGCCAAAAATAACCCCCTTTTTGTCTTTAATTGATTGGCTTAACTGTCACTCACCAAGCCACATTAGCCCATTCTTGGCACTCTCCATCTGACTGACTTATAGAGTGAAAAGCCCATTCCAGACTTAGCTAAACATAATGGGCCTCATTCCGAGTATGGCGGTAAGGGATAGCGGCCACCGGTAACGAGACCGGTGGCGGTGATCCCTTACCGCCATACTCCGAGTTCCCTTTGCGCCCTCGCCCTTAACGCCTGCTTTGAGCAGGTGTTAAAGTCGAGGGCGCAAAGGGGCCTCCAAGCCAATAACGGTGACCGTAATGAACGGTCACCGTTATTTGCATCTTCCCCATTCCCATTGAGCCCTATGGGGGCTCATTTGGGAATGGGGAAGAGCCTTGGTGAATGGGGAATTACCGCCCCGCCAACCTTGGAATGGGGCGGTAATTCCGCCATCCACCAAGGCGCTGCCGGTCCGGGTACGGCGTCAACCAAGGCGTTAATAGCGCCATTGGTTAGCGCCGTACTCGGAATGAGGCCCAATGACTTATCCTTCAAATCCTGCCAAGAAACAATCCTTGTCAACTTCTCGAGGTCCTGCCAAATTAATTTGGCAGCTCATACTGTGGGAAACCACATGAGCTAATTTGTTTGCAGCCAACAAACGCAGCTGTTCTGTCTAATTGGTAGCTTTCCCATGCCCTTATCTGATTACTATCATTCATGTCTGTTATTCCTATCAAGAAATTCTAAATATACTATACCAGATGTGCTTATCCCACATTGAAATGCTGCCATACAATATTAAACATCAGAATGATTCAGGTCTTTTGACACCTGCTCCCAAGATGCCCTTTTGTCTCTGGAATACATTTGAGAAAATATCTCAGTCTCTCAGTCTGTTCCAGCCTTGCTACCAAACGGCAAACCAATTTACTTTTGAGCATAACTCATTTCCCAGACTATATTTTTACATATTCATGATGTGTGTGTAATACCTGATGCACCCTTCACTCTCTGGGTCATTCTGACCCTAAAAATATATGTCGCCCTATATGCACTCTTTAGCTTCAAAAAGCATTATAATTCTGATTTTTGCAATACTGAAACCATTGATCAATCTATTATGTTATCTGTATTCAGTTTGAGGGGGAGAGGTCTGGTACCCCTATAAACACCCTCCTCTGGTCTATATTTTACCACTGTTCAATACACAACCACTATGCCCAGTGTCCACTCACCCCCATGTACAGTGTACCTATACATCCCCATCTCAGTCAACCCCTCAATATGGTGATTTAATCTCAACATGGGAGGTTTCATAAAAACATTTCTACGGAATCAGCAGTGACTTCAATCATTTTGTACACTCTTAATCTAAAACACATGTGTATCTCCTTTTGCTAAAAGACCATTGCAACATTTAGCTCTCTTTAAACATCTGTGTACTCATATCCTCAAAGGATAACTTTATTTGTTCCTATCTGGACCCCATCCCCGTTAACCAATTAAATGTAAACATAACATACACAACAGGCGATTTTCCTTTTTTTCCCAGTACAAGAATCGGGAGAAATCATTCCTTGAGGGAACCCACTAAATCACTTTCTCCTAATTTGTCCACTTTTTCCTTCCTCCCAACCCACGACATTTCCTTGTTTCCTGCCCTCTCTCCATACACATGTTCTTCCATCGGTACATCTTCCAACCGATTCATCTTGTTTTAGCTTATTAAGCATCCACAGACCTTTTTGACGATTAGTCCATTTTATTTGTCACTTCTCAGGACCTTTAGACATAGGCCAGTCCTTTTAAGTTCATTGTTCTTTACATCACAGAGTACTCAAACTTTAGACTTGAATTGTCCAAGAACAGTCAAAAAAAGGGGGGGCATTTGATTGTTTCCGGGAAACACAAGGATGGGGGAGTCTTATAGGGACAAACCTTTCAAAAATGAGTGACTGCAACTGGACATCTAGCTGGGTCCCTTGAAGCCCTATTTGCACTGGGCTTTTCTCCCTGCTCGCAGGACCGGTTGCCGTCAATCACCTGGTGTGTAGATATCTCTCGTCCATCTGTAATATAAATCTGAATGAGTATCATGAAGAATAAGTGTGTCTTTATCATTAATACTGCCTCCTCAAACCCAAACCTTAAAAATACCTATGTGTTTCTTTTAAACACTCCTGCCTCCTAAACAATCTCTACTGCATTTTCTCTTTTTCTAATATAAAAGGATGGCTGCTACTTTTCTCCCTTTTTGCACATCTTCTTGTTAATTTATATTTAATACATACTGGCTGATATTGGGGCTTGGCCGCAATCTGAGACCATATTTCATGCATCTTTGCCTTTTCCTGGCATTGCACTATTTTTCATGGGCTTCTTTTTTCAAAAACTGCATAGTATACTAAAGGAAACATTGTTCCCCTGTGATCGACATTCTCAAACCAAAGAGTAATGTGGTCTCCTTCTTTATGGTAAAATAATAAATGACAAAAGAGACCACAAAACAAATTCAAACACGTTTTCAAAAAGGATGTGTTTTCTTCCGTCGCTCCCCTTCTTTCTTCTTGGTGCATCTAAAGCTGAAAAAGAAGACACTGGTATGGGTTCTTGCTTCCTGTAGAAAACCGAAATGGAGGCACAGTCATGTATTATGTTGGTAGAGTGATTTCTTCAAGGTAAACCTCTGCTCTTTCCTTTCAATCAAAACATGTTCACTGATGTCATTTCTTGACACTCTCAGCCCATTGAACTATAGGCTTGCTTTTTCTGAAAAGATAAACAAATCATTGGTGCACATTTAAACAACCTATTATTAATGTTGCAATCAGACCTGTCTTTCTTTAGTTTCTTCTACTATGCTGAACATTTTCTCTGTACTTTTGAAGTCCTTCTGCTGATGGCGTGGGACCACGGTCTCTTCGTTCTTCATTGTGTTTATTCTGTTGAGACATAATTGAAATTGGTCCTCGTCCTACCTACACTAACCTTGCCTACCCATGTTATTGAGAACCAAGCACTCTTCCAATTAAATGCATGCAAGTGTAACATATAGGCACATTGTTTTACCAATCCTAAATATTTCATGCATTTTGCCAAATATACCTATTTGGCATGTCCCTATCAATAGAATTTCAAAAAAGTTACTCCACCTTCTATCCAAAGTCTTCTTCATTCTTGTCTTTTAGACATGGCCATACTTGCACATATATGCTATTCTGTGCTCACACCTGTTTGCACCCTTCTTGGGAAAATGCTATATATTTAAAAGACGGTATCCCTTACTGCCTTTTTTCTGTTCTCACCTGGATCCTCTTACTCCTAATAATGATCGATAGTTTGTTCACACACTTGTTGTGTGAACTTGGTACTTACTTTTTCATGTTCTACTTGTCCACTTATACCCACCTTTGTCATAATATGATGTCTCTTCCCATTATATTGCTATTCTCTGCTAAGTCCATGTAGACATTCCTCCGTGCTCAAAAATGACAATAATCTTTCATCTATAAAACATAAATCAACATCATCATAGACATACAAACAATGTTTTGTTACTTACTCTCATATGTTCTTTCATGCAGTTCTACTAAAGGTTTTTCTCATAATTGTTTTGGCCATCCAGACCCCTCTGGCTTTTCATCAATCATATTTTATTTTTATTAAAATACACTACACTGCTCAATTATAACCAGCACCATCAATTGTGCTCTTTGTTTACAAATCTGGATATTTTATCCATTTGTGCTTTTCGCTGCTTTAATATCCATACAGTCATTCATTCATTCCTTCATTCATTTATTTAACTCCTGAATTGTTGTCAATCTCTTAGTTTTGAGCTTCTTACTCCTGTGCTGTTATGGTCAACTGTTTATTATTATCTTCTTCTATAGTCTTATCATAACACAAACCCTCATATTTTTCATATTATAATCCCTTACATGTGAGTACTTTTATTTTGTTCCCCTATTCGTTTCACTAAACTCATGGCATAAGGGCATGTGGTTCACAGGGGACTTGGCACTCTCTCCAAGTCTTCCTGAAAATATACTGAGCGCTGCTGCATCATTGCCCATGCTATAAGATTTCCCCTTTCTCTTTGAGGGTGTGATGCTCCAAAAAAAAATCACTTCATCATTTGTTTAGTCTTCTCTAAATATGTTCTCATCAATGACGTCAATCAACCTAGACCCTTCTTCAAGAGTGATTACTGTCCTCCTGTAACGCTCACCTGATTCCCGCAGAGGCGCCGGTCTTGACTGGGTGAATGCCGTATCTTCAAAGGTGATGTGTAACACACGGTTGGCTCTTTGGGCTGGACCTCTGTGCACTGTATGTCTGACTCGAAGAGTAAGATGTCTGCAGATAGAAAATATGGGATTAATGAACTGGGGTTATTGGGTGCCTCTCTCCTCTTTCCTTTCTCTTCTCCTGGAGAACCCCAAAGGTTAACGCCCTCACCTTAGGTAAGTGAACGCCGAGCTCTCCATCTGCCTCGGGACAGGGTGCTGTAACCAGTTCCTTCACTGGATAAGGATGCAGGCCTCTTGACCTCAGAGGACTGCTGTCCGTCGTTAACTGCACGAACGGTAAGTTCTGGGCGCTTCAAATGTCTTAAAAGTCTTCTGTAATGATATCTCTTGTTTTGCAGAGTTCCGGCGATGGCGGGCTGATGAGAGTTGAGGATCGAACCCGCGTGAGGAATAGAAGCACCTGGAAGCACGTAGCTAAGCGCTTGTAGCCTGCTTCACGATGCGCACTAACTGTCCCTTTTATCTTGCAGGTACAAGTTCGGAGCTTTAGAGAAGCTGAAGGGTGCTGGAATACCCACTGGATTCGGCGTGGGAAGGAGTAATGGCACGTGAGTAATAAAGTTGCCCAATGTCTTTAAAGGCACCTTCTTTTGTCTTTCAGATGCGGGATGCAGCGCCGAAGGCCTCCGGAGCGTGCGAAGAGCTGGTAAGCTTTTGTCTTTCAGATGCTGGAATGCAGTGCGAAGACCTCCGGAACATGCGAAGAGTAGGTAAGCCTTTGTCTTTCAGATGTCGGAATGCAGCGCGAGGCGTTGGTGACAGCCGATGGACCAGGTAAGAGATGCGCTGCCACTGAAAACCGTAGTGCTAACCTGTTCTTTCTTTGTCTTTACAGGTGCTGCTGAAGACTGGATTCCAGGATGGTAAGCCTTTGTTTCCTTAGACCCAGGATCTGAAGCAGAAGACACGATGAGCGTTCTGCTGCAGAGAATGCAGAATAACGCAAAGCAAGATTCATCCATCGGGTGTGGTTTAAATAGCCTCCTGTAGTGCTTAGGTGTCTCCTTCCACAGCCACGCCTAGGTAAGAAAAGAGTTTCTGCTTTCCAGAAGAGTTCCAGTGTTCTGAACCTAGGGAGTGGCTCCTGCCCCACCCAACAGGAAAAGTAGTCCCAAACAGAAGAGGATCAGGGGTTCAACTGGCAGGTAAGTAAGCAGCATGGTCTGCTGCAGGTAAATCCACCCAAGCATTATGAGCCCGGCGCTTCCAGCGCTGGGACTGGGCATCTTTATGAGCCTGGTGCCACTGGTGCCAGGACAGGGTCCAAAAGGTCCCAATTGGGACTGACTGGCACTCGGAACCGGGGTTATGGGTCTGCTTCCAAGGGAGTCGGGCAAGTCCTGATCTTTTGGAAGCAGAGATCATGACAGCACCCCCCCTCAAAGCCCCTCCCAAACCGGGCTTCTCTGGGGGTTTGGGCTTGTTAGGAAATGTTCGATGAAATCTTTTGATTAGATGAGGCGCGTGGACATATTCTGCAGGTTCCCAGGATCTTTCTTGGGGACTGTAGCCTTTCCAGTCAATCAGGTAAAATAGTTTAGATTTGGAGATCTTGGAATCCAGGATGCATTTGACTTCAAACTCGAGTTCTCCATCAACTAGAATAGGTTTTGGAGATGTAGTTAGTCGGGTTTGAGGTTGCACGGGTTTTAATAGAGAGACGTGGAAGACCGGATGTATCTTCATGTGAGGGGGCCGCTACTGGATTTACTATGGTAGTGATGGAATAGGGACCAAGGTATCTTGGGTTGAATGTGTGTGGTCCTTTTAGAGGTAGATATTTGGTGGATAACCAGACTTGATCTCCTACTTGATATTGGGGGGCTTCCTTCCGATATTGGTCTGCTCCTTTCTTGTATTGTTCTTTAGCCCTTTGAAGGTGAGAAACAGCTTCCTTAAAGGCTTGGGTGATTGTAGAATGCAGGTGGTCTACTGCTGGTGTTCCAAGATCTTGGAGTGGATCCAACTCCGAGGTTCGAGGGTGACTACCGTATAAAAGAAAAAACGGGGTCTTCCCAGTTCCCGAGTGGACAGAGTTATTTTAGGCATATTCGGCTATCCAAAGGATATCTTTCCAAGTTTTTTCAGTTTGTTGTAGCATGCAGCGCAAATACTGTTCCAGAGTTTGATTGGTCCTCTCGGTTTGTCCGTCGGTTTGAGGGTGGTGGCTGGTCGAAAGTCTCACATCAATTTGAGCCGACCGACAGCAACTTCGCCAAAAATGAGAAATAAATTGACTACCTCGATCCGAAATTAGAACTGAAGGAAAACCGTGCAGTCGGACGATGTTTTCGAGAAATTCTCGGGCCAGAGTTGCTGCTGTTGGTAAGCCTTTGAGTGGAATGAAATGCGCCATCTTGGAGAATAGGTCCACGATTACTAGGATCGTATTGTATCCGGAGCATGGAGGTAGATCGGTGATAAAAGTCCATAGAAAGCGTATGCCAAGGGCGAGGCGGGATGTCAATAGGGCGTAAGAGGCCGGCTGGTTTTTCCTTTTGACTCTTGTTTTGGGCGCGTAATCCACAGGACATTATAAAGTCTCTGATATCATTTTTCCAAGACGGCCACCAGAAGTAGCGCTTGATCTTTTCCGAGGTCTTGGTCATACCGGGATGTCCTTCCATTAAAGAATCGTGATAACAAGAGATTACCTTTTTCTGTAAATCTGTGCTGGGCAGGTATAACCGTTCTTGGAAATATAATAGGTTGTCCTTCACCGTAAAGTCCTGTCCCTGCAGATGCCAATTCTGTATGTCTGCTGGAGTTACCAGTAGCCTGGCTTTATCCTTAACTTCCTCTATGGATTGTGTGGCGATTACACCTAGAATTCTTTGTTCGGGAATGATAGGTACAGGTTTAGGATTGATCAAATGTTCTTCCACTCCCATCCGAGAAAGGGCATCAGCTTTACCATTTTTTGTACCAGGTCGATAGGTAATTATGAAGTCAAACTCGGCAAAGAATAGTGCCCAACGGAGTTGCCTAGAGGATTGAGCTTTTGAGGTTTTCAAATATTGCAGGTTTCGGTGATCTGTAATCACAGTAATGGTGTGTCGGGCCCCCAGAAGATAATGCCGCCAAGCCTTAAAGGCGGACTTGATAGCTAGAAGTTCCTTATCAGTAATAGTGTAATTGATTTCAGGAGGCGAGAATTTGCGGGACCAAAATGCCACGGGATGCAACTGATTGGTTACTGGGTCCTTTTGTGATAGAACTGCCCCCATGGCAAGGCTCGAAGCATCAGTTTCAACGATGTAGGGGAGTTCTGGGCGAGGATGTTTTAAGATCGGTGCAGAGATAAATCTAGTCTTCAAATTCTGGAAAGCTTGTTCCGCCTCGGTAGACCATTCAAAACGTTTGTTTTTCTTTAACAAGGCGGTGATGGGCTGGACTATTTGAGAGAATTCGGGGATAAACCTGCGGTAAAAGTTAGCGAAGCCTAACATGCTTTGAACACCTTTTACGGAGGATGGCGATGGCCATTTGAGAATTGCATCGACCTTCTTTGAATCCATATGCACTCCGCTAGGTGATAATATGAATCCCAAGAATTCAACTTCAGTCACGTTGAAAACACATTTTTCCAACTTAGCGAAAAGTTTGTGTTGACGCAATCTCTCGAGGACCATTTTCACGTGTTTCCGATGTTCAGTTTCCGATGAAGAATAAACGAGGATGTTGTCAATGTAAACAACAACACACACATCTATGAGCTCTCTCAGGACATCGTTCATAAAATATTGAAAGGCGGCCGGGGCATTGCAAAGTCCGAAGGGCATGACCTGATATTCAAATAGCCCATACTTGGTGCGGAAGGCCGTCTTCCATTCATCGCCCTCTTTTACTCGTACCAAGTGGTAGGCTCCTCTAAGATCCAGCTTTGTATATATGCATGCTTTTCTGACTTGGTCCAGGAGTTCAGGGATCAAAGGTAACGGATATCTATTCTTAACGGTGATCTGGTTCAGGGCGCGATAATCTATACAAGTTCTAAGGTCCCCTTCTTTTTTTGGAACGAAAAACAAAGCTGAGGAAGCAGGGGACTTGGAAGGACGAATAAACCCATTCGCTAGGTATTGATCCAGGTATTGTCGGAGGTGAAGATTCTCAGGCTCGGTGAGGGCATAAATTCTACTACAAGGAGGAGTAGATCCAGGTATCAGGTCTATCTGGCAGTCATAAGACCTTTGAGGAGGTAGAGAGTTAGCCTGATCCTTCCGGAAAACATCTTGGAATTCTAGGTATTCAGGAGGTAACTGGGGAGCCTCCGAGAAAATTGCTGCCAGCGCAACACCAGGTCGAGGGTGACAAGTAGAGACACATTCTGGAAACTGAACCGTTCTTGCTCGCCAATCGATCTGAGGATTGTGCTTCTCTAACCAAGGAATTCCTAGAACAATCTGGAACTGAGGGGCCTTGATCACATCGAACACGATCTTCTCATGGTGTCCATCTTGACTTACTAGCGTCACTTCTTGGGTGGTATGCGTTACTGGTCCGGAGGCTATCTCCGTACCATCCACCGTAGTAATGACGTCCTTTACAGCCTTTGGACAAAGAGTCAGATTCATCCTCAAAACCATTTCATGATCCACATAATTGCCAATGGCACTGCTGTCGACGTAAGCTTCAATCGCATGTAATCGATCCGGATGTTCAGGGCTAATGAGGACCATAGATATCACGAAATGCGAGGTCACAGAACTGGTTTTAACGCTCGGCAAGAGGACCTCTATTCTTGTCGGGTGAGGTCGTTTCCCTGCTCAGAGTTTGTGACCCTGGTAACTGCAGCTCCTACTGCCTTCTTGGCTGGTTTCACCGGACAGTCTCGAAGAAAGTGCCCAGAGTTTCCGCAATAGAGGCATAATTGCAGCTGTTTTCTCCTTTCCCGCTCCTTTTGTGTTAGTGGTCCTTTCAGGCCCCCTATTTGCATGGGTTCCCCGGAGTCTACTCCTTTGGTAGGAGTTGGTGGTTTGGAAAATACTCGAGCATCAAACTTGGAACGATCGGCCTTCCTGTTCTGCAGTCTGTGGTCAATTTGAACGACTAAGTTAATATAGTCCGAACAATCTTGCGGGGGATTCACTACTTGGGCTAACACATCTTTGAGCTCTCCACGTAGACCTCTATAAAACAGCGTAATCCTTTTATCCTCAGGCCATCGAGTTTCCACTATCAGTCTGTTGAAAGACGTAATATAAGCCAAAAGGTCTTGATTACCCTGTCGCAATGAAAGGAGCTCATTGTCCAAGGCCTGCCCCTGTGAATGTCTTGCAAACAGTTTTTCCATACTGAGCTGAAAAGCTTGAAAATCATGGAGAACCGGATCATCTTGATTAACTTGAGGGATCGACCAGTCTGCCGCATTGCCACTAAGGTACGAAAGCACGAAAGCTACCTTAGCTTGATCAGTTGGAAAGGCTGCTGGCCGGCATAAGAAGTGCAACCGGCACTGATAAATGAATACTGCAAACCTCTTTGGGTCACCAGAAAATCGTTCGGGCGGAGCCAGAGGTACATTCCCAGGTAGGTTGATCTGCACTGGGTTCGTAGAGGATGTTGAAGGAAGATTTGCCCCTGATGCGGGTAACAGAGTTTGTCCGTCTTGTGACTGTAGCAATTGTCTAGCGAGATCGTCTGTTCGCTCCTTGGAAATAATCAGTTCCCTTCTTAGAGCATTAGTTTCCTGACGGGCTGCATGCACTTCTGCTCTTAGTTCCCCAAGTAACTGGGCTAGTTGGTCGGTATCCGAGGTTTCCATAGCGCCTGGGTGGGAGTTTTGCGGTAGGATTTGCGTTCTGTAACGCTCACCTGATTCCCGCAGAGGCGCCGGTCTTGACTGGGTGAATGCCGTATCTTCAAAGGTGATGTGTAACACACGGTTGGCTCTTTGGGCTGGACCTCTGTGCACTGTATGTCTGACTCGAAGAGTAAGATGTCTGCAGATAGAAAATATGGGATTAATGAACTGTGGTTATTGGATGCCTCTCTCCTCTTCCCTTTCTCTTCTCCTGGAGAACCCCAAAGGTTAACGCCCTCACCTTAGGTAAGTGAACGCCGAGCTCTCCATCTGCCTCGGGGCAGGGTGCCGTAACCAGTTCCTTCACTGGATAAGGGTGCAGGCCTCTTGACCTCAGAGGACTGCTGTCCGTCGTTAACTGCACGAACGGTAAGTTCTGGGCGCTTCAAATGTCTTAAAAGTCTTTTGTAATGATATCTCTTGTTTTGCAGAGTTCCGGCGATGGCGGATGGCGGGCTGATGAGAGTTGAGGATCGAACCCGCGTGAGGAATAGAAGCGCCTAGAAGCACGTAGGTAAGCGCTTGTAGCCTGCTTCACGATGCGCACTAACTGTCCCTTTTATCTTGCAGGTACAAGTTCGGAGCTTTAGAGAAGCTGAAGGGTGCTGGAATACCCACTGGATTCGGCGTGGGAAGGAGTAATGGCACGTGAGTGATAAAGTTGCCCAATGTCTTTAAACGCACCTTCTTTTGTCTTTCAGATGCGGGATGCAGCGCCGAAGGCCTCCGGAGCGTGCAAAGAGCTGGTAAGCTTTTGTCTTTCAGATGCCGGAATGCAGTGCGAAGACCTCCGGAACATGCGAAGAGTAGGTAAGCCTTTGTCTTTCAGATGCCGGAATGCAGCGCGAGGCGTTGGTGACAGCCGATGGACCAGGTAAGAGATGCGCTGCCACTGAAGACCGTAGTGCTAACCTGTTCTTTCTTTGTCTTTACAGGTGCTGCTGAAGACTTGATTCCAGGATGGTAAGCCTTTGTTCCCTTAGGCCCAGGATCAGAAGCAGAAGACACGATGAGCGTTCTGCTGCAGAGAATGCAGAATAACGCAAAGCAAGATTCATCCATCGGGTGTGGTTTAAATAGCCTCCTGTAGTGCTTAGGTGTCTCCTTCCACAGCCACGCCTAGGTAAGAAAAGAGTTCCTGCTTTCCAGAAGAGTTCCAGTGTTCTGAACCTAGGGAGTGGCTCCTGCCCCACCCAACAGGAAAAGTAGTCCCAAACAGAAGAGGATCAGGGGTTCAACTGGCAGGTAAGTAAGCAGCATGGTCTGCTGCAGGTAAGTCCACCCAAGCATTATGAGCCCGGCGCTTCCAGCGCTGGGACTGGGCATCTTTATGAGCCTGGTGCCACTGGCGCCAGGACAGGGTCCAAAATTGGGACTGGCTGGCACTCGGAACCGGGGTTATGGGTCTGCTTCCAAGGGAGTCGGGCAAGTCCTGATCTTTTGGAAGCAGAGATCATGACACCTCCATGGTCCACTCTCATTGTCTATTCCTTTGAGCATTGCCATTTTCCTTTTGCACTATGGCTGCTTTTAATTCTAGAGGGATTATCTGTCAGCCCACTTTGTCCATAGGTATCTATGATCTGAGCAAAAACTTGTCAAATTATCCTCACAGTCCTCGCCACTAAGCCAGATAGCCATGTTAAAAGAATTCTCACATCATGATAAGAAAAACATCTGGCTCTACTGAAACACCTCGCAGAGCCACTTGCCCTGTGCATGCTAGTATAAATTCACCCATATTCAAATGGTGTATTGCTGGAGTGAAACACACTATCCCTTGGTCAATAAATAAAATCATCATGTTAAATATTATCATTCAATCTCTTCCCAAAATATTTAACTAGTGTCTTTTGCAAATATAACAAGGATGAGTCATGCCACACTCTCCTGCAAAGACTGGTAATTCATTAATAAAAAGGAACTGAACTTGTAGCTCCAAAGAACCCTTAAACACGTATGGCAATTCCCACCATTGAACTCTTTTCCTCCCTTGTACATAAACCTGTAGCTCCAGTGTCTACTAATAAAGCAAAGGTTTCACCTCCTACCGTCATATGAACCATTGGCTCCTTTTGGGGCCTAGTGTCACTTGATAATTTGTAACACATCAAGTCGTCCTGTGAGCTCCCCTATTGTGGGTGCATGCATACCCCTGGTCCTTTGAAAGAATTTCCTCTTACCGCAGTGGCACCTCCTATTCTGGGTGTCAGTACCTGTCCTGTGTTTGTATATTGCTAAATCTGCATGTGGGCTCGCTGGGCGAACCCTTCCCTAGCTGTGAGCTATATGCTGGAGGGTAAGCTGTCCCCCTCTTGAAAATTACCCATTCTGTACATGCCCTTAGGTCCCGCATGTGCGTACAATGTGCCTGTCTTTCCTCATGTCCAACATTCAGGAGGAGCACTTCTGACTAGTCCCCCTTGTTTAAATCCTTCTTGCACATTCTGACACTCGATCTGCATATTCTGAAAACCGCTTTGGTTATTCTGAAAACCACCTCTTCCTCTATAGCTCATTCCTCTGCTTCGTGGCACAAACCCATTCCCTACGTGGCCCATCTGGCGCTGATTATTCACCCATGATGTACTCACTGTTTGCTGTATCCCCCAGCCCTTCTCCACTTGGTCAATATACTTTGACAATTTCTTCTGGACTAGCTTGGCTTTCCCAGGTTTCCGAGCATCGTCTTTCTTCTTGTTCTTCTCCTGTAACAGCTGATAGTGATGCACTATAGTCAACTGTATCACAGGTTATGGTTTTGCTTCCATTCTCACTTGCTTCCCAAGTATCTCTGTACCTGGCCAGGCAATCCCTGACATAAAATGTGGCAAAATACTGCCACTGATTTTCCCCTCGGCTCGTCGATTTCAAGAGTTCACTGCTCCTGAATGTAAGCAAGCGGATCCTCTTTTATTTATAGTCTCCAAAAACCCAGCTACTCTTATATCTCGCTTGAATAAAACATAATGTCCCCATCTAATATTCTTAATGTAAAACAAAAGCATCCTGTGTGTGTGTGTATGCATTCTCATTGCAATATTGAGTTCCTTCTTCTGACTACCTATGTGTGTTTTATGTGCATTGCCTGTAATCCTTTGATTGCCTGTACTTCCATAAGATCATGTGTGTATGTGTGTGTATGTATGTGTGCATGTGTGTGTGCATGTGTGTATGTTTGTGTGCATGTATGTGTGTGTGTGTGCATGTGTGTGCATGTGTGTACATGCATGTTTGTATGCATGTGTGGGTGTGTGCGTGTGTGTGCGTGTGTGTATATGTGTGTCACTCCCCTTAACATATCATGACTGAGATTCTATTCTTAATCATCTCTTTTTTCCCCAATAAATCAATTCATCACATATAACATTGGTACCTGGTGCGTCGATTTCACGGGATACACTTAATGTGGATTGTCTCGATTCCGAGCCATACCACAGTGTAATCGCGTGTACGCATTTTTGTGCATCGCGCGCCGGGTCGAGTGAAGCTTCTTTACTCACTTCTCTATTCATTACTACTGATCAACAGCCCCAGAATGGCACCCTGTTGATCCGTAGTAATGAAGCAGTATGCGCGTTCTAGTCTTTCAAGAACAAACGCGTACTGCAGCGCCGGTTTTTTCAACTGTCAAAACAAAAGCTGATTAAAAAAAGTAACAACGCCATTAGTATCCCTGGGCTAAAAACCCCGGAATACTAATGGCAATAGGCCCCTTGCCGGCAGGCCATTGCCGCCTAATGGTAATGCCCCTGGGGCCTCCGTTAAGCATTATAACTATGGGCCCTGAGGGCATTACCTTAGGCAATAATGGCCTGCCATCTCAGGGCTTATTGCCACAATAATCCATGTTGTACTCCATAATTGTGTCAAGCCTTCCTCAATTTTCTTTGTCAGTGCCCAGCCTCGGTTGTACTGTATTCATAAATACATCTTCATTTAAACAAACCCTACAAAAAAAAACTAAATAATGCACCCTTTAGTCTTGGAAGTCAAGCCAGTCAGGGTGTGTGTTTCTATAAAAAAATACTCCTTTATATGTTCAGACCTTTTAAAAATACTAGTGTAGTTTTTTGTGTGTTCCTCATATCTTGTTCCCTAAAATTAGTGTACATTATCTCCTACGTATTTACTGAGGTCTCTCCTCAATACAACTGTTTAAATATATCATGCCTTTGCCCATATTGTGGGTGACCTTAGTCCTGGTGTGCTATGCGAGCACTTGCCCTTTTTACTCACTGCTTCCTCATTCTAAATACAAAGTTTTGCATCTATACATCCTCTTCCAATATTTTTCACCATAAAAGGTGTTTTTATCTGATGTATTCTTGCTATTCCCTGTACATATTCACAGTGCTTGGTTCAATGTCATACACTATTACATCAGCCTATGTTTTAATGTAATTTGCACTCATAATTGCATTTTTACTCTCTGCACCATTCTTCTCAGTTTGTGTGATTTTAGACACATTTTTCCTTTTCTTCTTCAAATGCCCCTATATTGCATATACTGTATGGTGAGGAAAACTCTGTCCCCCTTCTTTGCACCTATCCAATCTGCTCTGGCCTTGGTGTACATGCTTAAACCTTTATGTATGACACCCCATGACTGTTCATTGTATTGTAGTGCATATCCTATGCCTTCTCTCTGTCCCCAACTACCAATATTCTCACCATTCTGTTCACCTACAGCACTCTCTTGTGCTTTCCTTTTGCAATCTGTCTTTCTTTTCAAAGCGCACTGAAAACCTCTTTATCAAAAACCTTTCCTTTTTTCCGCATCTGTACAATTGGCCCATATATGCCTAATGATCTATACTCTTTCCAAATGCCCCATCCTTCATCAACAAGGAATGGCTACTTGCCCAACATAACATCAACAAATCAGAGGCGATCCACTGTGTGCCCAACACAGAAGCATCCACCACCAAACCCAGAAATAACGTACAGCCCCTTTACAATGGAAAGTGACTTGTGTGACCCTAAACAGTGACTCTATTGAGTCTCCCCAGCTCACATATATACAAGAACTGGGAGGGGCCTCCCATTCTAAACAATATGTTAAAAAATAAAGTTCAACCACATTTAATTTTCCTGTCAAAAATCAACAATTTCTTCAAAATATACACCCTCGCTTGACTTAAACAACCAGGGTTTAATGACCCCACAACATATTAATCCAATCCAGTGTTTCCCTCAGCACCTGGTTTCAAAACGTATGCACTAATGCCATGGAAAAATGCTCTTTCTCAAAACCTACTTATTTGTCAATTACTCAGCGGGTGTCAATCATTTTGACCCTTAATTAAGCGTCCCTACTAAAAAGCAAATACATTATACATATGTATCATAAAACCCCCAAAACATGAAAAATGTATTTAATGAGCTCAGGTTCAACTATGAATTGGCCCCTTAATCTTTAAAACATGACATATATCACATTCCCTTCCCTTCTTCAAGGAGGAAGGGAATCTGATGTCGGTTTTAGTGCCAACTTAATTTAAACCCATTTTATCTAACTGCGTATTTCCTTTTATGAAACAAGATTAATTTCTCTCACATGTCGTGCCTTATATTTCCTTCGTTTGCATGATGCCCCTGACAGTTTTCTATTGTTCAAAGCTTTTTCACTTTTTAAGAATGTCATTTATGTAGGTATATACAAATTAACCCTCTAGCTACCGTCACCTGTACACTTCAAATGTGTAAAGTAGCCACAATTTTTGACTGAAGTTCATTATTTTGCCTGGTTTCTTTCTCCATAGCATTTCAGACAGCAAATATGAGCGCCCTCATCAATGACTTTCTCAACGCTCTACCTTTTTCACTGATCCCTGCATACTTTTGGATTGGTGAAAATCACCTTTCTTAAATAAATAATGTAATTTCTTGACTTTATATCAATCTTGTACAATGCATCATCGCTCTTCGACATCTTAATTTAAAACAGACATATAAACAGACAGACAGACTAGTCGACTCTTCACATTAATCCTCAGCACGCTTTGCTTTATCTCTGCCACTAACAAAATACTATGATTGGAGTGTAAGTCATCACCTATTATAAATAAATGTGCCACCTATTTTATCCCGCTTGCTGTTTTGTAATTACTTCTTCTAAGTTCCTTGAAGTAGGAAAACCAGGCTCTCAGATGCTCTTCGTCTCACCTTTAACGCTCCTCGTTATATTAAACAACATTCTTCGTTATATTAGATAACCCCCTATTACTTTTCTAAAACTACCCTGTTGCTCTTCTAAACTACCATGTTACTTTTTAAACCACTGATTACTTACTGATTACTTTTTTTAAACTACTGATTACTTTCTGATTACTGTTTTAAAACTACTGGTTACTTTATTTTACTAAAATTCATTTAATATATGCATACCATTTCTTACCATTTTTTCTTCTTTTGGCCTTGTCTCTACAATACATACCCTAATCCGCAGATGTCAAAGTGTGCCATCATCATGTTGACAGCCATGGGGAGACCTCCACTGGCAAAATGGGGGCACACTGCAGATTCATTTACTTACCCTGCCACTCTCCCTGGGCATCTCCCCAACTCTGTCAGCATCAGAAGCTTGGATTCTTGTCCCTGGACTCTGGCACTGGAGCAGGAACAAAGGATTGGACGCCCAGATGCAAGTTCATAGTCATCTTTAATACAAGTTCAAAAGACGCACTAGAAGCACACAGAGCTCCTACAATCAGCTTGCCTTTTATAGGCCCTTTGAGAATGATGCAATACTCCATAAAATTTCAGAATACATATCTGATTGGTCCCTTCAGCCAAAAATATACCCCTTCTTATCTTTGATTGGGTGGCTTAACTGTCACTCACCAAGCCACATTAGCTCAATCTTGGCACGCTCTGTCTGACTGACACATAGACTGATAGACCCATTCCAGACTCAGCTAAGCATAATTACTTATCCTTCAAATCCTGCCAAGAAACAATCCTTATCTACTTCTCGAGGGCCTGCCAAATTTACTTGGCAGCTCATACTGTGGGAAACCTCATGAGCTCATTTGTTTGCAGACAACTAATGTCGCTGTTTTGTCTAATTGGTAGCTTTACCATGGCCTTATCTGATTTACTATCAATCAAGTCAGTTTTTCTTGCCAAGAAATTCTAAATATACCATACCAGACATGCTTATCTCACATTGAAATGCTACCAAACAATATTCAACATCAGAATGATTCAGGCGTTTTGACACCTGCTCCCAAGATGCCATTTTGTCTCTGGCATCCATTTTAGAAAATATCTCAGTCTCTCAGTCTGTTTCAGCCTCGCTACCAAACGGCAAACCAATTTACTTTTGAGCATAACTCGTTTTCTATCCTGCTTCCGGGCTATATTTTTGCATATTCATGATGTGCGTTTTAATACCTGAAGCACCCTTCACTTCCTGGGTCATTCTGACCCTACAATTATTTGTAACACTATATGCACTCTTTATCTTCAAAAAGCAATATAATTCTGATTTTTGCAATACTGAAACCATTGATCAGCCTATTATATTATCTGTACTCAGTTTGAGGGGTTAGGGATCTGGTACCCCTATGCACTTTGTTCCTATATGCAATAAACTAGTGCAGGTATGTGTGACTTCATGAACAGATGGGTATGTACTTCATGTATAATGTGGCTATGTCTTGATGTCAGTCAGGATGTCTTGGATATCTGTCCTTGCAGTCAGTCGACTTGCTCAATCAATTGTCATTTCCATATTGTCCTAGTCATCTATTGGGTATGGTCTGAACAGTTGTGTGAACGAATAGCACTTCTCACATCTGCGATACATTGAAATTTGTGGTGATGGGCCTAGAGGTGAGGCACATCTGTCATTTCTCTGCCTTTGTGCTGAGGGTGGTGTGGGGGCATGAGGGTTAGATTTGCCCGCATCCACAATGCCCCCTCTGGTCCACCTCTCGACCACACTACCGATGCATTCTCTTGGTTCATCTGTAGTTTCGGGAGCCAGACTTTTGTTATCCCTCCAAGATGTCCGTAGTATTTTGCATGGTCTTCTATGCTCCATGTCACATAGCTGCAGTCCCCATCAAGGTTGCACCAAACCCATTTTCCCCAATAGTCACGGGTATTGTAAGGATATTGGAACACTGTTCCTATTGGGAATAAGAGACACAGAGTCAGTTGTGTTTTCAGTGCAATCTGTGTCTTTGTTTCTTCATCTTCTTCAGTCTGGGTGTCTACCTGCACCTTCATCCCCATAGTTTTTTTATTTGTCTTTCTACACTGTGTGATTAATTTCCTGATGACACAAAATTCAGCAGCATAATATCAATGCTGCTGCCATTACATTCAGTCCATTGGCCATCTATATTGGTATCTATGAGAATATATAATATAGCCAACCTTCATCTTTTCCAAAATATTTCGTTTCTGCCTCCATCTTCGTGTGAAGTTCAGAGAGCCTGGTGATGGCCTCTGTCAATGTCCCATTGCCTTCATCAGTGGCAGGAACAAATGTACAGCAAGAAGACCCGATCTTGGCACAAACGCCTCCCTCCATGGCTGTGAGGGGGTCCAGAACGTATCTGTTCTGGAGGGTCATCAGTCTAACTTCTCTCAGCTCTTCCTTGATGGCATTGAACCCCTTCATGGTTCCCACTGTGTAATCTAGAGCCACTTGACATTTGTGTTTGTTTGCACTGCTGGGACTATGGATGCAAAGAACATCTCAGTTCTGGTGAACAGCCTGTGCTCTGGTGGTATCACATCCAGCGCCTTTTCCATGTCTGATGAGGCATAATTTCCCCTTTTCACTTTGGTCAATTCCACATATCTCTTCTTCGTTTTGTTGGTATCCATTTTAGGGAACCCTTCAACTTGTATGTCCTTCTGGGGCACTACCAATGCAGAAGTGTACAAATGAACATATTCCTCCCCAGTTGGTTGGCAGCTGAAGATATGCCTTTGATCCGCATGCCCAATTGTCATCCATGAGTACTGCTGTTCCGACCTTCATGCCTGGTATTCTCAAAATCTGTTTACATCCTTCATTTTCTCCAACCTCTATTTCGCCATCATTCTGGAAACATAAAGCTGCTCCCTTGAGCGGTATGATGAGCATGGGCCCTGCTTTCTCTATCCATATGAGCAGTTTTGCACTTGCTTCTCATTCCTTGGGGCACTTGTCATTTTCTTGCTGTACTATTTCCACTGGAACCATTAGTAGAGCATGGGCTTTGCTCCCCACCACTCCTTCATTCCATCCACCTGTTGTGTATACTTGCCCATACACCAGCATATGCGGTCTTTCCCAACATCCTGGCTTTCCTACAATGTCTATATATTCTGTATTGGGAAAGGTAGCTCCTTCTGCGTCACTGTCTGTACTTCCCCTTTATGAGGCACCTCCATTATATACTCTATATCTGTGTTCCAGTAACATTTCCTGCGTCTTTGTGTAATTATCTTTGTATGGGAATGTTTTCTTGGACATCCACCTTAGTGTGGCATGCTTCCCTTGGAATCGTCCTCTTGTGGTGCACACCGATAAATGCCTTAATCATTGTGCTTTTGCTGCTGGAATTACAGTTACTAGGAATGTTCTGGATGGACTCATGGCATAGAGGATGAGAGAGCAGACATAACAGATTTCCTTTGTCATTTGTTTCCCCACTTTTGGCCATGTGGCTATACCACATGTTATTTGATATATGGGCCATATCAGTTATGTAGGAATTTACCTGATTAAAATCTACTCCTGCACTTCACCTAACTCTTTTTACTTTTTTAGAACTGCTTATTTTCTGCCCAGATATGGTTTCCGTAACAGCACGGATCAGGGTAACATTAGTAAGGATCAAAGCTTGTGCCTGTCCGAACAACAATCTTGATAGAGTGAGGAGTTTAAAGAGGTAGAGACAGCAGAAGACACAAAACATTATCACAATATTATGAATTACAACCCCCATGTTGTTATTCTTGGGTGCCTCTTTGTGTTGATCCAAGGGCTTGTGCAACTGACCTGAAAAGCCAGAGAAATGTGTTATTGTTGTGTTAGTGTATGTTAGATTAAGCTCCACGTCTATAGTACTGGGTGAGTGCTGCGAAGAACATTCTCTCCCACACTATACGGATTCTCAAATCCCCAAGCAGAGTAATGACAGATGGGTCTCCGCGGGTCAATTTCGGGTAAATGTGTGCAACATACAACATGAAGGCATGAAAAAACAATTGTGGAGGGATCATTCTCTGATGTTCTGTCCATATTACAAAGGTAATGAAACACTCCTGGAATGGGTTACATCTACTGAGCACCATATAGCTTGAATTGTCCTTACTTTCTTGACGAATACCTATTGTGACAACACGTCATCTGTGGTTGCGGTTCATCTTCTTTGGTTTTGTCTTCTCCTTGCATCAAATCATCTTCTTTCATACGGGAAGAGGTCTTGTCCCGGCAGGGTTTAACGTCACCAATGTAGTTCCATGCCTTTTTCACGTTCAGTTTTACTGCATACTCGGTTGCTTGCTCTACAGTATAGGGGCCCTCAAACCTGAGCTTAAACCAGGTCCTCATGAGGTTCCGGAGTAGGACCGAGTCCCCCAGATAAAGTAGTGGTTGCTTGCAGAGATTTTCACTTGTGGCTGAAATTATATCTTTCTCAGTGTTCTTCGACCTAGCACTAGACATCAAAGAAGCCACATATTCGTACATTTCATTTCCAAACACATCAGAGGTTTCATTTGCATCTCTAGTGGAAGTAGCTAGGGGTGGTCACATGCGCCATCCTGTTAACACCGCATGTGGCATTAAGTGATGCTTGTACCCGGGCTTGTTGCACAGTACGAACAGAGCTAAGGGCAAACAGTGAAGCCATACCTTTTTTAAAGTGTTTTTCATTTTTGCTATCTTCTCTTTGAGAAGGCCATTGAGTCGCTCACACACCGCGTTCGCTTGTGGGTGATAGGCACAGGAGAATTTGTGATGTATCCCCAGTAGTGTAGTGATGTGCTCAAAAGTTTCATTCATGAAATGGGGTCCATTGTCTGCCGGCAGGACCTCACACACCTAACGAGGAATTATGCAGCTCTGATGGCATTGGGTGTGAATATGGACCAGCTCCGATCCATCAGGAGAACGGTCACACTATCACTATCATGTAGCGGTTGCCCTGGCACACCTGGATCATATCGACATAGTCTATGTGGAGTTGTTAGAAAGGCCCAAATGGCCGGGTTATGGCTCCCCTTACTACACATAAAATATGTCCTGCAGTGAATGTTTTATAGGTGGCACAATTCTCCAAGAACACAGTTATATGCTCTGCCATGTTAGGACAGAACCAATATTCCCCAGAGTGAGCAGAAAGTACTTCTTTACCCATGTGGGTGGGATAATGCAGTTGCGTAACCGCAATTTGCAATAACGCTATTCGGAGTACTAACTTGCCTGGGCTTTCTTGTCGCCACAGATAATCCGTGGGAGATATTGTACATGCCCTTCTTACCCATATATCCTTCTCCCCTGTTGGAGCCCTTCCCTGAAACTCCATTGACTGCGTGGCTGGTAACATACTTTAGCCTTCCCTTATAATCATATTGAGCACACGTATATGTGTGCTTGATGAGGTATCAAAGTCTGTTAAACCTGGAACATATGCTATCCACTTTGCTTCTGCGTCTGCTGCTTCATTTCCCCGGAGACTGCGTCCTCCCCCCTCGTGTGGGACTGGCACTTCATGACCGCTATTCCTGCTGGGAGCTCAAGTGTATCTATGAGCATACCCAAAAAGGGATATGGGCTGCACCAGTGTCCAAAGCCCCTCCTCTAACATTGTGACAGCCCACAGTGAACTGTAGATGTCACGTAGGCCGAATGTGATTACACTGTAATTCCCTGGTCTCTGCATGCTTCTAATGCCATTATGAGAGCCACTTATTCTGCTGCTTATGTTGAAAAATGTGAAGGCAATCTTGCACTGGCCATTACCTCTGCTGTACTATCTGCTTTTAGTTTTACAACTGCCATCCCTGTGTGTCTTTCCCCTTATCCCTGGTCTATTGTCAATGAACTGTCAATATAAAGCACTTCTCCCCCCCTCAAGTAGCTCCTCCCCCACCTTGGGAAGGTCGTCATACTGTACCATGCATGTAGTACAGTCATGTACATAGTCTCTCTCTTCTACTGGCTCAGCTAAAAATGTTGCCGGATTGACAGTCCTGCACCTCATTACCTTGATCGCTGGGTTCAAGATGATGACCTCACATCCAGAAGCTTTTTGTGTGGTCAGCGTACTCTTAGGTCTTTCGAGAATTGCAAAGAGGACATGCTCCACATAAAGTGTGATGCTGTGCACCATGGTAATACTCGCAGACTTCTGTACCGCAAATGCAGCAGCAGCCAGAGCTTGCTGACAAGGGTAATGTCCACTCATCACTTGGTCTAGACGTCCGCTATAATAAGCTAATCGCTTGTGCCCTAGGGTAGTCTTCTGCGTGAGTACCACAGCCATCACTACTCCATTGAAGTGTGAAAACAAATAGAATGTGTTGTGATAGTCTGGGGTCCTTAACATTGTAGCTGTGCATATTGCTTTCTTCACTTCCTCAAATACTTCAATCATTTCATGTGTTCACACCACACCAACTTACCATTCCCTCTCTGTACCTACTTAAGCCCACTCAGCAAGGGTCTCATGTATGTGCCATAGTCAAACACCCAAGCTCTGCAATAATTGCAAAGGCACAGAATCAGTTGCATTTCAAGAATTAGTGGATATCCTCCTTTAATTGGCCCTCAAGCAATTTGTCAACTGGTAAAAAGAATGTTCTAAGCTCTGTTCTTTTGAGTGGCATGTGCATGCTTCTGCATAAAGTGTACCTGCCATCTTGCTGCCACAGCAGAACATACTGCCAAGGCCCTGACACCATAGAACACCAGCTCTGATCATAGCTGTGCCTGGTGCTTTATACTGTCCAAATGTCCAAATGTTTTGAGCATCAATCCGTTCCATCTTCTATTGCCTGGAAAAAAGGTCACAAATACCTAAAAAAAGGGGTGAGAGTGTTACGTAGATACCCGTGTAAGTCTGAGTAATTACTTTGTCTCCCCTGAATACCGTGAAGCGGCATCCTCCGTGGACATCAATGGACATCCTGAAAGTCTTGACAGGATGGAATAAATATTTCTTGTATCTTCTGAAAGCCCGAAGAAATATCGAGGCTTAGTACCACAAATGAAATAAGCCAATCACAGGTTGAAAAGATACAAGTATCTTTTATTACTGTACAGTTTCAAAGCAAAACATATAGCCATCTGGCTCCCAACACCTTGCAGTGTGTACCAGCAGACACAGTGATGGGTGAGGGTGCTGGACATCTAAACACAGACATATTTATACCATTTTCGAAAACATTGTCCAGCCTCTCTCCAAGCTAATAAGTTACTGGCTAGAGTGTGTGCCCAGTTCATATGACAAATGTTACAATATTATACAATGGATTAAACAAGTTTGCATGTCCATAAAGTCAATGATGCTGTTGGTTCTCTGATCCACAGTAAGCCTTATTCCATGAATCACTACAATGCAGTTCAGCCAGAACACACGATCTAAGTTTGTTTTCCATTGTCTCTTTGTTTATATGAGGATGAGGCTTGTGAGCATAGACAACACTTGGGTGGCAGTTCATTTGAGTTACAAGGTTTATTTACATTAGTCAAACAGTCTGCTCACAGTCAGCCTAAACATTAACGCAACTCAAATGACATTCGGCTTGACTACAACTCAAAAACACAGTCCACCATGTTAGAACATGAAACAAGAGTTGAAATCAAAATGGCGGATGATTCTTAAAATGGCGGCGACATTGATCGAAAGTCGAAACAGTACGAACACAGTTTTCCATGTAATGCAAATGGGCTTAGGTCAATATTCATAACAAGGCGGTATTATGTTTTAAAAAACCCTCCTTTTGGCCTAAGCCAAGAGCATTACTCAAACATTTGCTATACTCAAAACCCCATTTCCCAATGTCTATACATCCTGAATCACATTCTTCAGAAATATCAATCGCCATGAGTCATTTTCTCAGGTGCATGTATTTTAGGTACTAGTGTACCCATAGTTTGCACACAACATCCTCCTAACATCGAACATATGGCAGGAAGACATTGTACACAACAACAGCATAATAATAGGATACCAAGAATTACTACCAGGACTGAAAAGAGCTTCCAGCCCCATGAACGTAGAAAGTCTCAAAACAAGCACTAAGATCCCAATTTCCGTCGGGGACATGTACTTCCGTACTCAAGGTATGCAGATTTTGTATCGACCTGAATATAGTAGGGGAGGAGTCAGGATGAAAACAAAGCAAGCAGATCCCACCAATTTACATACCCCACCACACTCGGCTAGGATGACGTCTAACACCAGCCTATTCTGAATCTGATTGCTTTTTGCTCCAGCGTCATGTTGTATAGTATATCGGTGGTTCTGCTGATGGTTTTCTGCAATACTCTTGCTAATCTCCTAATATCCTCACAGTTCATTATCTGTCCCCAAAATGGCACAAAGGATTTCGCTACATCACCCATGACCTGTGAAAGAGTATCACCATTCTCGTCCCGCCTTGGACGAGCCCTAGAGACCTCAGAGGTGCTAGCTACATATACCCCTGATAACAAGATACACAAGTAACAAGTCCCCTGCCAATCTCTAGGTAACCAAGGATAAGCTTCATTGCCACAGACAAAATAAACGGGATCACCTACATACAAAGGTTTGTCCTCACTAGTTAGGTTTGCAATGTTGGTACAACCCTCAAATGTACCCATTTGTTGATAACCATCCCTTTGTATACAGAAGGAAATAGAGTTGGGGCTATGATTGGTAGTATAGGAAGGAGGCATGGCATCCCGGTTGCCTATTGAAACCATCTTGAAAGAAATGAGTGATTGGAAAGGTCGAGAAAATCTATCGGAAGGCCTAATAGAAGCAACATTGAGCTTGCTCCTATTCGAAAAAGGGAACAACCCAAAGGTGTCAGGACTTTTTTCTCAAATTCGTACAGATTAGTCCCATCGAAGTTCCCAGAAATACTGTCATTCCAACTACCAAAGAATAATGCCCTTAGTGAGGCCTAGCATGCAGTAGTCAAAGGAAGAGGATGAATATACCAGGCCAACCTTTTTTCCCCGTGCTGTGGCAAATGTGAACATATCCAGCAATTTGTTCTCTTTAGAATCGCATGGGTCGCATTCATGATTAATAGGAGAGTGTTATTGTGGTAACTCTGTCAGTGTTGGAATCCCTAGGAGGTAGAGTGTGCAGATGCACGAAAGATGAAGACATAGTGGGAACAATTTCAGTCTGTAACAAAGTCTCAAGTGGATGCATCCCCTCTAAATACCACAACTCAAGCGAAAATACAACTGTCAGAACGATTAACATTATAACAAGAAAACAATGAGCCTTCAAGGACCATGATCTTTGATGATCAGATTCTTTGTCAGCCACACGACCAATATTCTGCCCCGTATGAGTAGAGTTAGAAAAGGACATTGTTTCTCAGAGTTCGTTTAGAAAGCCTGTCCATCAGACTCATTTAGTTCATCCGTCGGTGGTCTCCTGACTATGTGGCCTATCTTGCTTGAAGGTAACTTTGCCCGTCCCTGCCTCTAATTTTCATTCCAGTGAGAGAGTGGCAAGGGACTAGCTCAATGGTGGTTTCTTGTGGGCACAGCTGATGCCATGCTGTAAGTCTAGTGCCATGGACGCAGATCATACCTTAAGACTCCAGGTACGGCGTGATCAGCGAACAAGGCGTCGTTGCTTCCTGATGGAAGTGGTGAAACAGAAGCAAGATTGCTCAAGGGTGCAGAAAGATCAGAGGAAAATCTAAAAGGCAAAGTAGCAGTCTCCCCAGGCCCCACGGGCTCAGGAAGAATCTCCGGGACACCGTTGGTGTTGATCACAATGGGCTTGTCATGTGGAACAGAACTAACAGTCTCCTTCTCTTCTCATTTGTCGTGTGGCAGAGGAAAAGGTATCCTCTGGACGTGTGTCGCGTGTATCCAATGTTTACTGCCAACTACTCGTACAGCGGTCTGTGTGGCCAACAGGACTTGGAACGGTATTCTCCAACGTGGTGCCAGACAGGATGGTCTTTCAAAAGCTTTTGTGAGCACCCAGTCACCGGGTCGAAGTTGGTGACTTGGCCCCTCATATTTTACTGGGAGGACTTCTCGTACCTGTTGATAAATCAAATACAAGTTTTGAGTTAGCTGGTCACAGTATTCAGAAAGGAGCAAATGCTCCACGTCTTTCATTCGCTTGGGCTTGGGCAATCTTCAAATATTGGCTGGCCTCCCCATCACTATCTCGTAGGGGGAGAGCCCAGTTTTCGATTTGTGGGGTCAAATTGCTACTAGCACAAACTTTAGCAAGCTTATTCTTTAACATACCATTATGGCGTTCTACAAGTCTGGCACTCTGAGTGTGCCTGGCCGAATGGAACTGTTTATCGATCTGTAATCCCGCGCATATTTGCAGGATAAGAGCAGCGATAAAATGTGGACCATTGTCCGACCAAATGACCCTCAGCAACCCAAACCTAGGAAAATATTCCTTAAGCATGGTTTTTGCCGTCATTATTGCTGTGGCATCTTTTACAGGGAATGCTTTGACCCACTTGCTGAAGGCACAAATGACTACCAGAACATACTTGTGATTCTGGCAGTGCTCTATTTCGATGAAGTCGAAATGTATTACTTCAAAGGGCACCGAGGGGGGACCAAAGGTACCCCTTGGTGTCGATGTACCCTTTCCCACATTTTGCTGAAAGCATACAATGCAATTTTGGACCAAACGCTCAGCAGTCTTTGAAATATTTATGTTTACCCAGACAGGTTCTAGCAGTTTACAAATTTTCCTAGCACATATATGAGTAGGACCATGAGCCATCGTAACCATAGTGGTGACATAAGTATTGGGTAGCATCCATCTTTTCTTGACATTGTCTATCCAACAACCTTCATCATCTAAACTTACTAAACCCTCAGTCCATTGCTTAAGCTCCTCTGGTGTGGCATCAGCTTGAATATGTTTTATCAAATCAATTCCTTCATCTATTAATCAAGTGTTCGTGGATTTTCTTGTTACATACATTTCTGAATACAAATCCGTGGCAGTCTGTTTGACTATCCTGTCAGCAAAAGCGTTTCCCCTCCCCACATCATCTGTTACTTTCTCGTGTGTGGCGCACATAATTGCTAGTCGAATAGGAAGCGCAAGTGCTGAGAGTAGCAAACTATCAAAGCACCATGTTGAATCTTAGTTCCGTTTGAGGTCAAGAAACCTCTCTCTGCCCATAGTCTACCGAAGTTGTGAACCACCCCAAAGGCATACTGGCTATCTGTAAATATATTTACTCTAAGCCCTTTGGAAAGTTCACAAGCTCGAGCCAATGCGATAATCTCTGCCGCCTGCACAGAGTTATGCGAAATTCTTCAGGTTTTCACAATAGTGCTTAATGTAGTGATGGCATAAGCAGCAGTGGCTGTATCATCCGGAAGTTTGAAGCAGGAGCCATTGCAAAACAGCTCCCCTTGTGGATATTTCAATGGTGTGTCATTTAAATCAAATCTGCCTTTGGTTTCTTGCTTTGTCGTATAGAGGCAGTCATGTGACATCTTGTCACTGCAAGCAATGTCTTGTGGAAGAGGCAATAGTTCAGCCAGATTTAATATGCAACATCTCTTAATTTGGATATGCGGTGCAAATAGAACCAGCTTGTATCTTGTTAATCGTGCTGAGGTAAGATGTTGCGTTTGCGTTCTATTCAATAGAACGTCTACGAAGTGGGGTACCATCACGGTTAAAGAGTGACCTAAAACCATACCCTCACTTTGTTTTACGGATGCAGCAGCGACAGCTCTCAAGCATCTCGGCAAAGCGCTTGCAACAGGATCAAGGATGGAGGAAAAATAACCACACAGTCTATTCTTCCCCCCATGCTCCTGCGTTAACACAGCCAAAGCACATCCATCGCATTCATGCACATCCAAGTTCCATGGTAATGGCAAAGAAATGCCCTTCTTTGTCAATGCAAACATTGGTTTTATCATTATTGAAAAATTCGGGATCTACAGTACGAAGCCATGCCTATCAAGGCTCTGACCTCTTTCTGTGTATTTGGGACAGACATGCTAGAGATGTTTTTTATCCGTTCAGATGTCAGTCTTCTTCCCTCCTTTGACAGGAGATAGCCTAAATAAGCGACCTCCTGTCGACAATATTCAAACTTTTTCAATGAAGCCTTATGGCCATGCTCTGCTAGATGAATAAGCAGCAACACGGTGGCGTCCTTGCAAGCAACTTCTGAGTCTGCAGTCAAAAGAAGATTGTCAACATATTGCAACAACGTACAAGTGGAAGGCAACTCAAGTGTATCGAGCTGTTCCTTCAAGGCTCTACTATAAATGCTTGGACTCTCAATGTACCATTGTGGCACACAAGTGAATGTAAATGAGCGTCCTCCTAAGGTTAACTCGAACAAATATCTACTATCAACGTTTACGATGATACTAAAGAAGGTATTCTTAAGATCCACAAGACTGAAATGAGTAGCTGAAGCTGGAGTCATTGTGTCACGATGCCCGCTCCCGGGGAGCCGGCTCAGGCCCTGCGTCCCCGAAAGCGGACATCAAGTCCCCGGGGAAGGTCCCAGCAACCCCTTATAGGGGCCCTTTGGACAGCGTCCTGCGTCTATGGCGCCAGGCTCATAGAAAACGTCAGTCCTGGCGCCATAGGCGCCAGGCTCATTATGAAAGTGTTTGGGTGCACTTACCTGATGCAGACCATGCTGCAGAACTCCGGCCTCCTTGAGGCCTGAAAGGAACTACTTTACCTGTGGGACTCATTTACCACCCGGACGTGGTCGGGGAAGGATACATACCTGATTGGAGGAAGGACACATTCTAGGAACTTCTTCCAAGGCTATTTAAACCACACCCGATCAGCCACACGTGCTTCGCGTTGTTCTGCATCTAGCAGGAGCACCGTGTCTGCTCCTGCATCTTGACTTCTGCCACACCTGCCAGCATCCTGAATCACCTGCAAAGGAAGGGAACAAGAGAACAGAAGAAGGAAAAGGCCTCACCTGCTAATCTGCATCCCAGAGACATTTCGCCGACAATCCTGAAAAGGAAGACATTTATTTTTAAAAGCACATCGCATCGATCGCTGCAGCGCCGCATTCCGCTCACCTTTACAGAGCGCCTCCATGTTCAGCTGCGACCATCCGGATTCGCAGTCGCGCCCCCGCGCCTAGGTAGAAAAAGACAAGAACAAAGGTGAGAGAAAGAAGGGAAAAGGGAAGCTATAACTCCATGTCAAGACTTACCTGTTGGGTCATTCCCTTTTCATTTCGGGTCCGCGCCGCATCCAGGCATTTTCTGACCCCGGCCCCTAAGGGGAAAAAGACATCAGCGTTAATGAGTGAATGAAAAGACATTACCAAAACACTCATTAAAGACTTACCTGATTTCCACAAGGATTTCACCGCTCACCTCGGGTCGGTGCCTGTTCCCCGGCATTCCGTACCCCGGCCCCTATGGGGAAAAAGACACTATCATTAGAACATTAATGCATGGACACTAGGGGAACCACTTATAGAAAAACTTACCTGGAAGCCAAGCAAGTTTGGTTCTCACCCATCCGAAAATCCAGTGACGTAACTGGATACCAACGCGCCCCTGCATCAGAAGCAGGATGGAGAGCTCGTCCTTCCAGACCCTAAGGTGAGACGCTACGGAGAAGCACAGAAGGGTTTTGAGGAGGGTGAGAGGGGTAAGTGGGAGGCCGATTGCATTACTCCGCAGACAGTTAACCCCCTATTCTCACCTACAGAAGGATACTTCTGCGAGTCAGGCAAGCCAGATCTGGGGCCCGGTCCAGTCCGTCTTCCGAACCCTGCGCATCACCTTAGACGAGGTCACAGCAGCGTGAACCAGGCCAGCGCCCCCGTGGGAGTCAGGTGAGCGTTACAGAACGCGAAGCCTTCCTACAAATTCCCACCCAGGCGCTATGGAAACTTCTGAGACTGATCAGTTGGCCCAATTACTGGGGGAATTACGGGCCGAAGTACATGCCACTCGTCAAGAGACTAATGCCCTCAAGAGGGAATTAATAATATCAAAGGAAAGAACTGATGACCTGGCCAGACAGCTTTTGCAAGGTCAAGCTGGACAAACTCCTCTACCCTGTTCCGGAGGGAACCCCGCTCCTGTGGTTCCCAGTAACCCTGTGCAGATTAATCTACCTGGAAACATGCCGCTGGCCCCACCTGAATGCTTTGCTGGGGACCCCAAACGATTTGCCGTATTCATGAATCAGTGTCGTTTGCACTTCCTATGCAGACCTGGGGCCTTCCCTAATGATCAGACCAAAGTAGCCTTTGTATTGTCATATCTCAGCGGCTGCGCTGCCGATTGGTCAGTTCCACTGGTTACTCAAGATGACCCGATTCTCTGTGATTTTCAAGGATTTCAAGCAAGCATGGAAAGGTTATTTGCTCGACACTCTCAGGGGCAGGCTCTGGATGACGAACTTCTATCCCTGCGACAGGGCAATCAGGATCTCCTATCCTATATTGCAACCTTTAATAGACTAATTGTGGAAACGGGATGGCCAGAGGATAAAAGAGTCACCTTATTTTATCGAGGTCTACGCGGAGAACTTAAAGATGTCATGGCCCAAGTTGTAAATCTGCCCCAAGAATGCACAGAATATATAGACTTAGTGGTCCAATTGGATCACAGACTTCAAAACAGAAAAACAGATCGGTCCAGGTTTGAGACCCGGGTGTTGGTCAAGACCCGCGCTAACCCCAAGAGAGCTGATGTCTCTGAGCCTATGCAAATTGGAGGGGTTAAAGAACCCTTAACTCAAAAGGAACGTGAAAGGAGGCGGCAGTTAAAATTATGTCTTTATTGTGGGAACTCTGGACACTTTCTACGAGATTGCTCTGCAAAACCGCCCCGAAAAGCGGTAGGAGCCGCTGATAAAAACCATGAAGACTCTATTTCGGGAAACGACTCAGCCCGACAAGCGTAGGGGTCCGCTTGCCGAGCTTGAAAACTAACTCTCAGACCTCGCATTTCATTGTGCCAATGGTTCTCGTAGATCCAGAAAAGCCTAAGCGGTTGCATGCAATAAAGGCATACATCGATAGTGGGGCTATTGGAAACTATGTGGATCGTGAATTGGTCTCTAGGATTAACCTCCCTCTCCGTCCTAAAACCAGCAAAGATGTCATCACCACAGTCGATGGAACTGAAATTGCCTCTGGACCGGTAACACATTCCACTACTGAGGTGACTCTTATTGGTCCTGACGACCATCGGGAGGCAGTTGTGTTTGATGTAATCAAGGCTCCACAGTTTCAGGTTATTCTTGGAATTCCTTGGTTAGAGACACATAATCCTCGAATTGATTGGCGAGCTAAGAGAATAACCTTCCCGGATTGTGCACAAACCTGCTACCCAGAAAACCTGAAGATTAATCTAGCATCTGTAACCTCTGCCTCCATGCAATTACCTCCGGAATACCAGGACTTTCAGGACGTCTTCCAAAAGGAACAGGCCAACACGTTACCTCCTCACCGATCGTACGATTGCCAAATCGATCTGGTGCCCGGTGCACAACCCCCTTGTAGCAGGATTTATGCCCTTACCGAACCTGAGAACCTGCATTTGAGACAATATTTGGATCAATACCTCGCCAATGGTTTTATTCACCCGTCAAAGTCCCCGGCATCTTCGGCTTTGTTCTTTGTGCCTAAAAAAGAAGGCAACCTTAGAACTTGTATCGATTACCGCGCATTGAACCAGATAACGGTTAAAATCCGTTATCCTCTGCCTCTGATTCCTGAACTCCTTGACCAGGTGAAGGACGCTTGCATATACACCAAGTTAGATCTCCGGGGGGCATATCATCTGGTGCGAGTAAAAGAAGGCGACGAATGGAAAACAGCCTTCTGTACAAAATATGGATTATTCGAATACCAGGTAATGCCTTTCGGGTTGTGCAATGCGCCTGCTGCCTTCCAATTCTTCATGTTTGATGTCCTTCGGGAACTCATCGATGTTTGTGTTGTCGTCTATATCAATGACATTCTAGTGTACTCCTCTTCGGAATCTGATCACAGAAAACACGTTTGGGCAGTTCTGGAAAAACTGCGCCAACACAAACTATTTGCTAAACTGGAGAAATGTGTTTTCCATACCACAGAAGTTGAGTTTCTCGGTTTCATCCTGACACCCAAAGGAGTCCGAATGGACTCAAGAAAAGTGGATGCCATCCTCAAATGGCCATCACCTAGCTCTGTAAAAGGGGTTCAAAGCATGCTCGGCTTTGCCAATTTCTATCGCAGGTTTATCCCGGAATTTTCATGCATAGTACAACCCATTACTGCACTCTTGAGGAAAAATAAACGTTTTGAATGGTCTGAAGAAGCCGAGCAAGCCTTCCAGGATTTAAAAGCTAAGTTTACCTCCGCACCTATATTGAAACACCCACGTCCAGATCTCCCGTATGTCGTCAAAACAGACGCATCCAGCCTAGCCATGGGAGCAGTTCTGTCTCAAAGAGATCCTGAAACCAACCAACTGCATCCCGTAGCATTTTGGTCCAGAAAATTCTCGGCACCAGAGATTAATTACGCAATCACTGACAAAGAACTGTTAGCCATAAAGTCTGCTTTTAAAGTCTGGCGGCATTACCTGCTTGGCGCTCGACATACCATCACGGTGATCACTGATCACCGGAATTTACAGTATTTGAAAACCGCCAAGGCTCAGTCATCACGGCAGCTCCGATGGGCTTTGTTTTTCGCTGAATTTGATTTTGTTATTACCTATCGACCTGGCTGCAAGAACGGCAAAGCAGACGCCTTATCCCGAATTGGAATGGGAGAATCTGATACAAACTCAGAACCAGTACCAATAATTCCCGAACAGAGAATTCTAGGCATGACTTCGTTACAGACGTTTGAAGACATTCAAGTCAGAGTGAAACAACTCCTGGACTCTACAGTCCTACAGGATTGGATACAAAAGGGATCAGACTTTACCATAGATAATGGTTTACCTTATTACTAAGGACGCTTATTCCTGCCGCACAAGGATTTACACGAACTAGTTATTTCAGGTTATCATGATACATTAATAGAGGGACACCCCGGTATTGCCAAGACAATGGAAAAGGTGAAACGACAATTCTGGTGGCCCTCTTGGCGAAAAGATGTTAAATCTTTTGTGATGTCCTGTGGTGTTTGCGCCCAAAATAAAGGTCAAAAGAAAAGACCAGCCGGTCTCTTTCAACCTCTAGCCATACCGCCAGAACCCTGGCACACCCTATCAATGGATTTTATTACGGACTTGCCTCCTTGTTCGGGATACAATACCATTCTGGTAATTGTGGATTTGTTTTCCAAAATGGCCCACTTCATTCCTTTGAAAGGTTTACCTTCAGCTTCTGTCCTAGCCAAAGAATTCCTCGAAAATATTTTTCGGCTACATGGATTCCCATCTATACTAATCTCTAACCAATTCATTTCCCACTTCTGGCGCAAATGTTGTCAAATGGCACAAATCGACGTAAGATTATCGACCAGTCACCACCCTCAGACCGATGGTCAGACCGAGAGGACAAATCAGACCCTTGAGCAGTACTTACGGTGTATGTTACAGCAATCTGAAAGCAACTGGAAAGACATTCTTTGGATAGCCGAATACGCATATAATAATTCGGTACACTCTGGAACTGGCCATAGTCCTTTTTATACCTTGTTTGGACATCACCCTCGAACCTCAAACCTCGACTCACCTCAGAACCTCGGAGTGCCCGCAGTAGAACATCTGCATTCTACCATTACCCGAGCCTTCAAAGAGGCAACCACGCATTTACAACAAGCCAAGAGATAATACAAGGAGAATGCTGACCTACATCGGAGTGAAGCACCTCCATATCAGATTGGGGATCAAGTGTGGTTAGCTACCAGACATTTACCGCTCAAAGGGCCTCGAACTTTTAACCCAAAATATCTGGGACCTTATTCTATTACGGCACTAATTAACCCAGTAGCGGTTAAACTTGATTTACCAGCTAATATGCGAATTCACCCTGTTTTTCATGTGTCACTTCTGAAACCAGTGGTACCCGGAACCCGACTACTCAAACCTCCAGAACCTATTCAAATAGATGGGGAACCCGAATTCGAAGTGAAGAACATTTTAGATTAAAAAATGTTTAGGTCAAAGCTTTTCTACCTAATTGATTGGAAGGGGTCCGGACCTCAGGAGAGGTCGTGGGAACCCAGTGACCATGTGCATGCACCTCGATTAGTCAGGAAATTCCACCGACTCTTCCCAAACAAACCAAAACCCCCGGAGGGAACAACCTTGGGAGGGGCCTTGGGGGGGAGTGCTGTCACGATGCCCGCTCCCGGGGAGCCGGCTCAGGCCCTGCGTCCCCGAAAGCGGACATCAAGTCCCCAGGGAAGGTCCCAGCAACCCCTTATAGGGGCCCTTTGGACAGCGTCCTGGCGCCTATGGCGCCAGGCTCATAGAAAACGTCAGTCCTGGCGCCATAGGCGCCAGGCTCATTATGCAAGTGTTTGGGTGCACTTACCTGATGACGACCATGCTGCAGAACCCCGGCCTCCTTGAGGCCTGAAAGGAACTACTTTACCTGTGGGACTCATTTACCACCCGGGCGTGGTCGGGGAAGGATTCATACCTGATTGGAGGAAGGACACATTCTAGGAACTTCTTCCAAGGCTATTTAAACCACACCCGATCAGCCACACGTGCTTCGCGTTGTTCTGCATCTAGCAGCTGGACGCTCACTGTGTCTGCTCCTGCATCTTGACTTCTGCCACACCTGCCAGCATCCTGAATCACCTGCAAAGGAAGGGAACAAGAGAACAGAAGAAGGAAAAGGCCTCACCTGCCAAATCTGCATCCCAGAGACATTTCGCCGACAATCCTGAAAAGGAAGACATTTATTTTTAAAAGCACATCGCATCGATCGCTGCAGTGCCGCATTCTACTCACCTTTACAGAGCGCCTCCATGTTCAGCAGCGACCATCCGGATTCGCAGTCGCGCCCCCGCGCCTAGGTAGAAAAAGACAAGAACAAAGGTGAGAGAAAGAAGGGAAAAGGGAAGCTATAACTCCATGTCAAGACTTACCTGTTGGGTCATTCCCTTTTCATTTCGGGTCCGCGCCGCATCCAGGCATTTTCGGACTCCGGCCCCTAAGGGGAAAAAGACATCAGCGTTAATGAGTGAATGAAAAGACATTACCAAAACACTCATTAAAGACTTACCTGATTTCCACAAGGATTTCACCGCTCACCTTGGGTCGGTGCCTCTTCCCCGGCATTCCGTACCCCGGCCCCTATGGGGAAAAAGACACTAGCATTAGAACATTAATGCATGGACACAAGGGGAACCACTTATAGAAAAACTTACCTGGAAGCCAAGCAAGTTTGGTTCTCACCCATCCGAAAATCCAGTGACGTAACTGGATACCAACGCGCCCCTGCATCAGAAGCAGGATGGAGAGCTCGTCCTTCCAGACCCTAAGGTGAGACGCTACGGGGAAGCACAGAAGGGTTTTGAGGAGGGTGAGAGGGGTAAGTGGGAGGCCGATTGCATTACCCCGCAGACAGTTAACCACCTATTCTCACCTACAGAAGGATACTTCTGAGAGTCAGGCAAGCCAGATCTGGGGCCCGGTCCAGTCCGTCTTCCGAACCCTGCGCATCACCTTAGACGAGGTCACAGCAGCGCGAACCAGGCCAGCGCCCCCGTGGGAGTCAGGTGAGCGTTACACATTGTTAATATTGTGGTCACATCAGGCACAATTGGAAATTGTGGAGCAACAATCTTATTGATAGCCCGTAAATCAATAATAAAATGGAAAGGAATCGCATTATCCCCTTTGTTGTACACAGGTAAAATCGGGCTATTGCACAAACTTCCTGCAATTTCTTCAATCACTCCACGATGTACAAACTCAGAAATTATACTTTTTAAAGTTTGCTCACCATCAACTGAAATTTTATATTGTGGAATACGTGGCAACTTAACACCTAGTTTCAAAACAATTTTAACAGGTTAAATTTGCAAAATGCCAACATCATTGTCGTCAACTGCCCATAAACATGCCAGATCTTTATCCAATTCCGTCGGTAAAGGCCTAGTCAGAAATTGTGAAGCAGATGACTGCTGAGGTGAAATTGTCAAACGTACTCCATCCGAAGAACAATGAATTACCGCATTTAATTCCTTCAACAGATTCAACCCCAACAAATTCTCGCCACAATTTGTCATTAAAAGAAATGGACAGTAATTCTTGAATGGCCCCAGTGAAACCGGTAACAGCTGAGAAACCGGACTAACTACTGGTGTGTCAGAAAACCCTACAGAAATGTTATTCTGCCCTGACATTGGAATATCTGGAACCCGCAAATGATCAATGGAATACTTCTGTGCTCCTGTATCTATCAAAAATAGATGCTTCCTATTCCCCACCTTCATTTCTACGTAGGGCCCTTTCTGATCAACAGGAATAGGCACCGGTTCCAGACTATGCTTTGGGCTGTCCTAATGGAACAATATGTTATCAAATACGAGATCCTCAGAAAGATAGGCAGTCGAAGGATTATCAAAAATATTTCTATTATCAACACTATGTTGCTGATTATCCTGTGAGAATGACTGTGAATTCTGAGCGAACTGACTTCTACCAGGACCCCCTACCGCAGGTCGGCCTCTGGATCGTCTACTCATGGCACCATATGTGTTATTCGATCTCTGCTGAAGGATCGGCATTGTGCTTGCCAATGACCTTCTTGTCTACAATAAGCACTTTGGTTCATGTATACAGGACCCATCTGTGCATTACTCTGTGGAGTAAACTGACCTCTAACCTGTATACTCCCACCTCTAATTCCTCTAACTATCTGTTGCAACAATGCTTTGGTTTTCAAGTCTCCCTTCTTCTTTTCTATCCTCTTTTTTTCATTATTGACTCTATTTTCGTAATACTGAGCCATATGCAATACTTCGGACTGCGATTTAGCTTGCCAGGCACTTTCAGAAGTCATAATTTGTGATTGGATATCAGGCAACAATCCACGCACAAATGTGTCCACAAACAACCTTTTCCCTTACTCAGTGCTTAAATCTTGACCGCTAAAATCTGAAAATACTTGTTCGAACCGATTAATAAATTCGGTAGCACCTTCAGATTTCCCCTGGGTACAGGCAGTGAGCTTGTTCCAAACTATTCTTCTCTCCAGAACTAGAGTCTTCAATTTTGTTACTATTCTGTCTGGCAATGTCAGTATCATCTGTGGCGGTCTCTCATCAGCTTTCCTTTCTCCGTCTAACCATACCAAGTTAGCCCATGTGTCACCCAGCCCTGTCTGATCATCTGCAGTCCTAATCTGTTTCCATAAATCAGCAGGTAGGATCACAGGGAACAACAAGTCTATATCACCCAAAGTGAAAACTAACGAACGCAAGACAGATTCTATTTCTTTATAAAACCCTGTTGGATTTTTACTAATGTCTGGAATAGACTGTCTAATAGTATTCACTTACTGTCTAGAGAACGGGACATAAACAAATTGTGAAACATAGTGAGCTTCAATAGTGGTAAATGGTGTGCCTGCTACGGCATCAGCTGGAATTTCCACTTTAGGAACAAATGTCAGAGGAACCTCTCTCAATAGAAATTGAGAAGTAGGCAACTCGGAACGTTTGTTAAGCAATAAAGCTAAATTGAGCGACAAAGTAGTCAAAGCAATGTCAGGTGAAAATGCTCTCTTATAAATAATCATCAAATCTGCGGGACAACAAATCTTTTTCTTCACACACGCATGCTGTAGGCACTCTACCATTACCTGTAATACTTACTTTTGCATTTCTGGAGTATACTGACTAAACATATCATATACTTCCATGGGAGATATTGAAACATTCGAAATCCATCTAAGTGCATCCCTTGTGCAAATTCGCATCTCTTCACTTGTTGATTTACAAGAAGGAAGAAACCGTTTCTGCACATACAGAGTGTCCAATCTATCACCATCTGTTTCATTATTCTGTAACCGATCGAACTCCCTTTTAAACTCAAAAACACTCTCAACATGCTCATGGACTTTCTCCGCAGTGTCCCTTGAGTAAGCTAAAACATTTAAATCCCTCAACCCTTGTGGGACATCCATATCCGTCAAATCATTCCACATTTCAGCCAAGTGCATTCCCATCCCCTCAATCAAAACATTCTGTTCGGGAATACTTTCTAATTCAAAAAGTGTAGTTAAGACAGCTGATTTTTCACCTTCTTTATACATTTCTAAGCCCATGCATACAATTCCCTCTTTCTAGCCTTGGAAGCTGTACTACGAGTCACTATCTTTGATTCGGCACTTGCCCCGTCATTTGTTACAAGCGGAGCAGAATCGCCTGGGAAAGAGAGTGCAGACAAATCCTGTATAATAGGTAGTGGAGACACTACCACTGGCAATAAAGACGGAATCACAGGAACAACAATTGTCGGTAAGGGTGGAGATGCAGAAGGTGGAGCAACAACAGGAAGAGGAGCAACAACTGGAGGCAGAGGAACAACAGGAGGGACAGGAACAACAACGGGAGGAGGTGCAACAGCGGGAAGAGGTAGGACAGCAGGATGAGGCACATAAGGAGGTGGTGCAGTGGCAACAGTCTTACGTTTATTTAAAAGCTTATCAATTAGTCTGAGGCATGAAAATCCTTATCCATGTTTCTAACAGACTCTGACTGTTTCTGTTGATCATACAATAATGCTTTCTCTGAGTTAGATATGTGACGACGTGCCTGTTTCACCTTACTCTTTTTTTTAAATAACATATTTTATTGGTTATTTTAAAACATACATACAAGATACCAACATTTTCCCCCCCACCCTCCATCCCTGGTCACCGGGTTGGTCCATCAATCTGCTCGTGTCTTGCCACTCTGTACCTCACTTTCCAGTACAGTGTTACTTGCCGAGTTCCGTGTTGCGCTCCTGCGCTTTCTCCCCCCACCTTTTCCTTCTTCCTCCCCCAATGCTGGCAGTCCTCAGGTCACACGTGCTTCCCATTTTCCCCAAATTTTTGTGGCCTTCGCTGGGCACCCACATGCTGTGTATATTCTGTGTTCTTTTGCCGCGCAGATGTCCATTTCGTTTGACCATTGAGCCACTGTTGGGCACTCGGGGGCTCCCCATTTCTGCGCTATGTCACGCTTTATCAGGCCCATTGCTATGGTGAGAAAAATACCCTCCCATTTGTTCGCGGTGTTCTCATCTGGGGCCCCCAGTAACATTATTGCAGGCTGTAATGCTATTGTGCAACCCAGCGTCCTTCCTAATATTTGAGAGCATTGTGTCCAGAAGGTCTTGATTTTGGGGCATTCCCAGAGGAGATGGATGAATGTGCCTTCCTCCCACCGGTATCTCAAGCAGTTGGGATCCGTTGCCCTTCCCCAACCGAAAAAGGGCCACTCGGGGGTAGTATACCCTATGAAGTATCTTGAGCTGAATCAGTCTTATTCTGTAGTCTATTGCAATTTTGCATGGGTACATGAGAACCTGGATCCAGTCCTCAGGTTCAATGGCCCCAACATCCCGTTCCCATCTGGCTTTGAGGCTGACCAGTTCCGGGGTAGCGAATGCATTAATGGCCTTATATAGGATAGTTGTTACCTTGGTGGGGATGTGTTGTGTAAGTAGGTTGCGTTCCAGGAGTGAGCAATCTGGTGCATCGGTAAGTGCTTGCGTATAACCATTGAGGGCGTGCGTTAGTTATGTATAATGGTTGTGTTCTGCTGCTGGGACTCCAAACTTCTGCTGGAGTGTTTCAAAGGGGAGGATAGAGCCATCGGTAACAATATCTCCTATCGTGTTTATCCCTGCCCTCACCCACCGGGTCCATGCATTCAGTTTTCTTACCTCCGACAACATGTGGTTGTTCCACAGCTGTTGTGCCGTGGTGATCTTGTTCCCCCAACCTATGTGCATGTGAGCCTGCCTCCAAATGATCGCGATGTGGGTCGACATTGTTTGTGCTGAGGGCCTGGATAGACTCTGATATAATGTTTCGAGTGGTGGGGTGTCCTGAATAATAGGTAGTTCCGCTCTAATATGTGGAAGTTTGCGATCCTTGTGGAGGAGGTCATTGACTACATTTAATTGGCTGGCCCAGTAGTAAGACCTAAGGTGTGGTACTCCTATACCCCCCTCCCAGATAGATCGTTGCAACGTGGTCAGCGCAATTCGGGGCTGCCCTCCGTTCCATATCAGCTTCCTAAGGAGACGCTCCACTCGGATGAATTCCGAATTTGGTATAGCTAGTGGGGCGTTTTGCAGTATGTAAAGGAAACATGGAAGTGCCATCATCTTAAAGAGGGCCGCCCTGCCCATAAGCGTAAGGGGTAGAAGCATCCAGTGTTGTACATCCCCGGCAAAGCGGTCAATTAGTGGGTGCAGGTTGTGAAGCACATAGTCCGATAGAGCCCCCGAGACCCATATGCCCAGGTAGTGGAAGCCCTCCCTCTCTACTCGGTAATGGGTGTCCCGAGGAATTGCTAGGTCGCCACCTCTTACTGGGAAGAGGATCGACTTTCCACAGTTTACTCTGAGGCCACTGAACTCCTCATAAGTCTTTAGCATTTGGGTTATGATTGGACATACGTGGACTGGGTTGCTTAGGTAGAGTAATAGGTCGTCTGCGTAAAGGGAGAGCTTGTCCTCTCGCCCTTCTGGCCAGTGGAATCCGGACCATGTGGTGACCTGTCGGAGCCATGGGGCCAGTGGTTCTATTGCTAGGGCGAAAAGGAGGGGGGACAGAGGACAGCCCTGTCGGGTGCCTCTGCCCAGCGGGAAGGTCCCGGAGGTCCAGCCGTTCACTCTGACTGCAGCTAATGGGGCCTCGTATAACAGTTGGACCCAGCTAAAAAAGACTTCACCAATGCCCATGCACCTCAATATTGCCCAGAGACTTGCCCATACCACCGAATCGAACGTTTTCTCGAAATCAATTGCGAGTAGCGCAAGCGGTGTATTGAGAGTTGGGGCACTTTCCAATAGCAGATGTAATCGACGTAAGTTCATTCTAGTCGATCTTTGCAGCATGAAGCCGCATTGATCTTGATGAACCAGTGAGGATATGACCGGTTGGAGCCTATTGGCCAATACTTTGGCCAAGATTTTGGCTTCGCTATTAATAAGCGATTTCGGCCTATACGATGTGCACTGGTCGGGGGGGTTTGCCTTGTTTGGGAATGACCACAATGTTGGCCGTTTGTAGGTCTAGTGGAAGGGTGCCCTGCTCCCTGGCTGCAAGGAACGGCCATCTTGTTGCTGCCCAGCTTCTTCCAGGTCTCAGCCGGGAAGCCATTTGGGCCCAGTGTTTTCCCGGACTGTAGCTGGGTCATAGCCTCCGCTATTTCAGCTTCGTCCAGTTCCCTATCTAGGTGTGTTCTCTGCATTTCCGACAAGTGCGGGAGCACAATCTCATCTAGGAGGGATGAGTCTATCAGGGCCGTTGGGGCAGCATAGAGTGTGGCATAGAAGTTGGTGAATGCCTCCGCTATCTCTGGGTCTGTTTGGGCAAGCTCATTTTGGCTGTCAGTAACCTATCTGACATGTCTGTGCCCTTCCTCCTGTCGTTCCAGCCATGCCAATAGTTTGCCTCCTTTGTCGACCTGCTCATAAATTCTGGTCTTTGACTCCCTATGCGCCTGTTTTGCGTTATCTAACGCCGTGTTATGGAGGGCTGCTCTCCCTTTCAAGAGGGAGCGATGTATTTCAGGGGTAGCGTCGGAGATGTATCTGATTTCCCATTTCTCAACCTCAGCCTCCGTCACTTTCCTATGGTGTTCTCTCCTTTTATTGCACGTCCAGGCTGTCATTTCCCCTCTAAGTACTGCCTTATGTGCCTCCCATAGTGTCACTGGGTCCTATACTGAGCCCGTGTTTAATTCGAAAAATTCATTAGATTTTTCCGTGATGTGTTCCACAAACTCGGGGAGGCCCAGGTAGTAATTATTTAGCCGCCATGTTTTAGGCGGTAGGGGACGTTCCGTGCGGAGCGTCACCTCCAAGGGAGAGTGGTCTGATATGCCACGGGGAAGGAGTTCAGCCGTTCTTACCCTATATGCTTCGGGGGTTGGGAGGAAGAAGTAATCTAGTCTGGATAAGGATGCGTGGGCCCCAGGGTGAAAGGAGAATCCTCGGTCTGTAGGGTGGAGTTCTCTCCACACATTACTCAAGCCAAGCGCTGACGCAAATGTCGCCAGCCTCATGGGCCAGTTTGGGTTCCGATTGCGGATGTGGGTCCGGTCTAATGTGTTGCACATAACATCGTTAAAATCCCCTCCCAAGATCCATACATCCGATTGTTGTTGCGCCATCAAGGATGTCGCCTCCCTCAGGAGACCCTCCCCCAACCCCAGTGGGGAATATGTCGCTAAAATGGCCACTGTCTCCCCCCAGAGTATGCCCCGCAGCATCACGAAATGGCCACAAGGGTCCTGCGCCACAGCAGATAGTTCAAAAGGGAGTTGCTTATGTAAGAGGATCAGGACGCCCCGGGAACCCATTCTGTACCCCGCGTGGAAGCTAGTCGATAGTTTTTTTTTGCAAGTGGAGCCCCTTAAGTGGGTCTCGGTTAGGAGGGCTATGTCAGGAGAGCATCTATTAAGGAATTGCATGATCAGCCGTCGTTTTATACTTGTGCCCATGCCATTTACATGGCAGGTAAGGATTTTAGGAGACCTGTGGCGTTCGTTGGGTATCATTGGGGCTTGTGCATTCCCATTAATGGAATCTACATGGTGCTGTGCGGCCATTGCTGTTTAAGAATCTGCGATGTTGTGCCTGGTAGGTGCGTGGTACATTTGGCCGTGGGGACGCAGCGTTCTCGCTTAGTGTGGGCATGGGCGGTGAGCACGGTATGTTTGGTGGCATCTTGATAGACATTGACATGGTGTGGCCTCCCAGAAAATAATTAACATGAAACACTTTCTCCCCCCCTCCCTATACTCCTCCCCAACATGAAGTATCTGTTTCCCAAACTCTACTGGCGCTTAAAACTATATCGCCTGATTTAACTAATATGAACTGTTTCCCCCTTTCCCACTGACTTACGGTGTCTCTAGTCGGGGATGTGGCCTCCGCTGATGTCAGGGTGTGTTAATGGCAACCACATATGGCTCATATGATCCCTTATTCAGGGCTGAAACTCACTGCTACTGTCGCTTCAGGAGGAGTGTTGCATTACAGGTGGTTGCCAGAAGAAGGGTTGGTTCTTGAGTCCATTAGTGGTTCAGTTTGCTCCTGCTTCGAGTCGGTATTTCCAGTTTAGGCCATGCGAGGGATTGGGGTCTCCGTCTGGCTCAATTGGGATCTCAGGTATAGGTTGCTGGGCTGGTCTTTCTCTCTGCGGTGGGGGTCTTGATCTACCACTGCAGTGTTGGTCCTGTCTGGTCCAGTCACCGCCGATGTGGGTCTCCGCCCATTTCCAGGCTTCCTGTGGGTCGGTGAAGTGTACCGTTCTGCCTTCATGTTGGATTTTTAACTGGGCTGGGAACAGCAGCCCGTATCTCACGTTCATAGAGTGAAGCTTCCTTTTTAGCTGCTCAAAGGATTGTCTGGCTTTCTGGACTTCGCAAGTATAATCTGGAAAGAAAGCAATTCTGGCTCCGTTAAATGTCATTGACCCTTTTGTTCGGGCCATTTGTAGGATGGCATCTCTGTCACGATAATTAAGAAGCCTCGCAATGATTGTTCTTGGGGGTGCACCCGGGACCGGGTGACCCGCAGGCATGCAGTGTGCACGTTCCACTGAGAACAAGTTCGAGAAGGTCTTTGGCGCAAAGAGGTTTGCCAGCCATTCTTCCAGAAAGAGTTCCACACTGGGTCCCTCCGTGTGTTCCGGCAGTCCCAGGATGCTAATATTATTGCAGCAGGACCTGCCTTCTCCCTCGTCAACTCGGGCTTCCAGGGTTTTCAGTCGGGTTAATGCTTGTGTAAGCTGTTGGTGCACTCCCCCGAGGTCATCCTCCATGCCAGAAATTCGTTGTTCCACCTCCCCGGTCCGAGAGGAGAGTTTGTGGATGTCATGGCGGAGGAAGGAGACCTCCGTGGAGATAGTGTCCATTTTCTGTTCCACTGAGGAGCGCGAGCTGGCGATGGCAGCCCTTATGTCTTTTAGCGACAGGGCCTCATCTGGCGGGGGGCAGTCCCCGCCCGGGTCCTGGACGCTTATTGCTGTAGATGTGCTCGTAGCATATTGGTCCATTGTACTTTGGGTCAAGGTTTTCTTGCTCTTTTCTTTGCCCATGATGTTGCTTTGCGCGAGTCATCCGGTGCAGGTTTGGAGGAGCACTCCTTCTCGTGGCATTGTTCGGGCGTTTACCAGTGTTTGCAGCGCCTTTGCGGTCAGCGTGTGTGGGCGTATGCTGTGTTTTGTCGCAGTTTTGTCGCAGAAGCGTTCCCCTCCGGGTGCTTCGGGGATCGGTATATATCTTAGATTCAGGCCGAGAGGCCCCACGCGGCTCACGTGGAGATATGGTGCTAGGTCGACCTTACCCACAGGAGGAGTCCGCTCTCTGTCCTAGTCCCGAGCTGCTCCCTTATCTGCAGGCAACGTCACGCTGTTCCCGGTGGAGATCTGGCGGTCGAGGGTCGATGTCCACCTCTGCTCGTCCCCGTCGCAGTTCAGCGCGTCTTGATGGCGGCCATCTTTATTGGGCTCGGGCAAAGTTTCCGCCAGATTTTCAATGCAGATAATTTGCGTTCCCCTTCACGGATTCGGCTCCTTTCACCGCGAGGCGTTGCCCCAAGGTTCCGCCACCCGGGGATGTCGTTTTTAAGCGTTTTCGTTTCCCATATCACAAGATATTGCAGGATATTTCAAGCGGCCGTGGGAGCGCCAAAGAATCACGTCTCCATCGCACGCTCGCTGGCTACGCACCCCTTCTTCTTACTCTTAAATTGCTGCATAGCTTCCTTTTTCCAATTGTGAATTACATCAAATGCTGCAGGCATAGCCTTTTTCTTTAACAATATAGACTCTAAATACTCTATATGGGCAATCTCAAAACTCCCATGAACTGGCCACTGAAATTCAGAAGCATATCTAGTTTGTCTGTGCCAAATATCGGTGAATTCTATACTACCAATGCCATACTTACAGTACATAGTACATGCCAGTGCCCCTCCTGTGGTGCCAGTCGGCCAAATTCCAAAGAGTGTCTGTCTCTGCGGAATAAACCCCTGAAACAGGCAGACAATTTCCCAGGCATATCAGATCACTGGTGTTACCTGGTGTCATTTGTACTCATGAGAACAAATCTGCAACCAAATATCAGAATACTTAGGAATCGGGGCACGACTCACCTGATTACAAAGTACTAAGGATGTCCGATCGGATTACAAACAACCCTCGTGGTTGGCTATTTCGGCAAAACAGCCCGCCTCGATATGGGGACCCTCGTCAAGATGCCCTCTCGAACCGCGTGCTCACCGTTCAGGGATCTGATTGTACAGTACTGTCGAGGTGTTGCATCTCATACAAAGGGGCCCCCTTTTTTTCTCACTCTCCGATCCCGGGCCGATAGCCGCATTTTCTCTTCAGCGAGGTGACATCAATCAGGGGGGTACCTATTCGGTTGCCATCTGAAAGACCAAAGAAATATCGAGGCTTAGTACCACAAATGAAATACGCCAATCACGGGTTGAAAAGATACAAGTATCTTTTATTACTGTACAGTTTCAAAGCAAAACATATAGCTATCTGGCTCCCAACACCTTGCAGTGTGTACCAGCAGACACAGTGAGGAGTGAGAGTGCTGGACATCTAAACACAGACATATTTATACCATACATAGCCTTTTAGTGGCATTATCACTTTGATTTTATTGTATTGTGGCACTGAAATTATATTTTTAAATATAAAAAAAACTGCATGTATCATGATGCAAAGACAAATATGAAACCCCAGAGGCTTCACACACCTGACATAACAGACTTAATGACTGATTGACTGAACAGAAAATACTTAATCTACAAACTCATGTGACTTAGAGGGCCATAAATAAAGTCCTGAAGGGCCGCATTGGACCCACGGGCCGCATGTTGTGCACCACTGCCCAAGACTATGGAATCTCCTCCCCATCGGCAGAAGACTCTCCCCCACGCTCTTGCAATTCAGAAAAGAAGTCAAGACCCACCTCTTCCAGGAGTCTCTCCTCAACACCTAGGCCAGCATGTCACTCCTCGTGCTACTTGGCTCGCTAGATGCCGCCTGCGTCTCTTCTCCCCACCACCCGGTACAGCTGTACCCCTCCTCTGTGCCCCTCTGGATCCTACACCCGCTGTATATCTGTACGGTTACCTCTGAAAAGCGCTTTGTTATGCATCTGTACTTTTGTATACCTCTATAAAGTGCTCCATTATGTATCTGTATTGGTATATACCTCTGTAAAGCGCACCAATGCTTCTCGAAGCCAGGTCCGTGCTCAATAAATACAATTATAATAATAATAAAAATAATATCTTGTATGATGTAAAGTGCTCTTTCCTTCCTGGAGTGCATGATGTCTTGGTATAAAATTGGCTCTTGATCTTTTCTTTCTGAAAGTTCCCACAAATATGACTTTTTGAATCAACTTATTCATTTATATTTCCTGAAAGAGAAAATAATTTCATTGTTGTACTTTCCAGTACCTGATCCAGTTCTTTCTTGCAGGAGAGGAGAAAGAGGAACTGGGGGAAGAAGAGCTATGTTTCCTCTAATTACAGACATTATTATAGCACGTATAAATAGGAATCTAGCATAAAGTGTTATTTAAAAACTTGCTAATATTTCTATTACAATTTATAAACACGTTTCCTTCCTCTTCTGAGGATTGCTGATGGCTGCATAGCCAACATGTATGCTTTCAATTTAATAGGCTCGGTCCCCTGGTGGACCAGCATTAACAATACATTGCACCTGGGAGCTAGAGAGTTTTAAATGGTTTGTCCATTCTGAGTTGGAAGCTAGCACAGCAAGGGCCTAGAACTTGAGCATACGCTGTAAAAAATGATGCTTATATATACTGAAAAGCAACATTGCCATCCTGCAGCATCCTGTGTAAAAAAGACTGAAACAAACACGACAAGTTCAGCATCTGCTCTCCATATGCCTCCCTCATTTGAGGCTCCAATGCTGGTGTGGGGGACAATCGGGTCAGTGCTAGAAAGCAATGGACAGAAATGACTTTGGAAACCTACCTGGGAAGAGGGAAGAATGCCCTGAGTGATGCTGGCAGGGCTGGGGTTGGAGTTATGGCAGGAAAGTCCTACGCAAGTGGTAGGCATGTAAAAAGTGTAGACCACGGGGCTAACATGGTACTCTAGTTCATTGAAATGACTTGAAATGTGAACAAATCACTTAGTAAACCAATTCCGATTCACAATATGATCATTCTTTCGGTAACATGTTTAGCAAAAATTGCATGATTTCAGCTTTATTTTCACCATTCTTACAGCATGCCAAGTGATATTAGCCTAAAATAAGATCCCATTGTATGGGTTTTAAACTTTACCATGAAGACTTAAAGAAACTGAGTGAAAGAAAATGCATGATACAATCACCTACATTTTATCATTGTCTCACACAGCATGCAGCTTTGTACACTTCTCTCCTTTCTAGTCACCCCACATTCAACCCTCAAGCCACTCCCAATTACCCACTCACTGCTGTGTCTGCATCCATCTGACATTAACGGCACTTAAATGTGCTTGAATGTGCACAAAAAATGGCAAACCAGATCAGAGCTTGTCAGAGTTGGGCATTTAATTTCTGAGGTCTGGGAACAGCTAAACGGAATGGTTGTAGTATTTTAGGTCATCACAGGAATAGGCGTTTGATTTCCCGCCATCCAGTATTACCATTTTTGCAGGATTCTGGGCCTGGGGAAATTTGGCTTAGTTCCTGCAGTGAATCCAGTAGGTCACTCGAGTCAGGCTCATAGCATCTCCTGAATTTGCTGCTTTCTGGTTCCTTTGCATAGCAGGGATCGAGTGGTCACACGTCTAATTAACTTACCCATCTATTACCTTTGCATAAAGCAAAACAGATGACCCGAACCACACCTAAGCCACTGTAACAAGAACCATGCCTTATGGGAGAGATAGATCAAAACAGGAGTGGTCTGGGTGGCCCAGGTCAGTTTTCATTATCAAATGAGGCAGAAAGGCTAGTTCCGACCCTCAAACAATAATTAAAGGGGATTTGGTAGAAGGATTACTGTTGGGTTGGTGGGCCCTCCTCACATGTAAGGGCTTGAACGAGGAAGAGAGAGTTTTCTATTACTGAGTGCTTTCAATAGGTTCTGTGTCCAAAAACGGGCGGATGGCAGGGGAGGACTGGGAACCAAAAGAGGTCCTGGAAATTGTTTTCAAAGTGGCCCCATATGGCACATTTTCAGCAAACTCAACTCTTTTCCTATGGGAAAATGTGGAAATGTCACACAAGAGGCCCAGGGTAGAGGCCTATAGTTCCTTATAGGCCAGTCCAGCCCTGGCGAGGGTATTAAAGAAAATGTAAACTTCTTCTGAACTTTTGTATGTTCCCTTTGTAGCACGCGTCCAACCCTCATGTTTATTTTTAACACACACAAAAGGAGAGTGATTAACAGCGTGCTTGCCTTCATCGTGGCCTTGCACGTTTGCATTTGCTGCGTGAAGTTAATAACCGCGGAAATCCAGGAAAGCAGGCCATGGAACAGGGGTGGCATTGCTGACTGACATCTTAATGCCACGGAGCGCATCAAAGAAATGCATTGGCTCGTGTTGCAGCTCTGACATGTCTTGCCACATGCTACTTGCTCAGGGTCTGGAAACTGCCAGCAGTTGCATGCATTGAATTCACAGCCCTTACGGTGGTTACAGTCCACAGTGCATTTCAGATGTAGTCTTCATGTATACAAATCTATTTGAAATACAGGGCACATGATATTTGAAGAGTACCCTAATTTGACCCCTCAGTGACTTACACCCTACTTTACAGTGCAATAGACATGTGTCTTTAGATAATTCATACTTTACTGCTTCATCCTATATATGGCTGCGTTAAGATCCGCCAGAATCCTCAGTGACGCATCTCATTATGATATATTATGTTATTGAAACTTATTAAAGCGCATGTTCACCCGACGCCATCGTGGCGCTAGGCAGCAGAGTGGCAGCAATTTTATAAAGAGAGGCCTACAACCATAGAGTTTTCAGGGAACGGCGAAAGGCTAGATAGTCAGCAGTGGCTTGGAGAGGATGAGGAAGGGCATTCCAGGCCTTAGCAGCAGTCACTGAAAAGGCACGACCACGCATGCGGGATAGTTTGACACGAGGAACTGGAACCAAAAGGGCAGACTGAGAGCGAAGAAGGCGAGAGGGGACCGAACGCGAAACTTTACCTGGAGATATTCCACCCCAAGTTTGCAAAATGGACGGTGAACAATGTACACAGATTTAAAAAGAATCTGCTTCTCAATAGGCAGCCAGTGAAGCTGTTTAAGCAAAGGGGACATGTGAGCTCCAAACAGAGGATGAAGCATAGACCTGGCAGCAGTGTTCTGGAACATCTGAAGATGATTGATAGGATAACGTGATTGACCAAAGTAAAGCAAATTACAGTAGTCAACTGCACTAAGAACGAGCACTGCCACCACCAGGGCTTGGAATTGAGCCGGAATAAAAGGAAGACCTTTCCGCAGGATTCGCAGTTTAAAATGACAGTTAATAATATGCCTCATTACTAAGGTTCTTCTGTCACACTGCATTTCTATACGCTATAGTTCCATGAATTGCTCTATGGTGTGGCTTAAGCATTGATGGAACACTGGGGCTTGGTGCAATATCAGCAACTGGTGCTGATTTATGAAAATTATGCAAATTCAATCTGTGACTAACAACTAACTCACATGTCATCCTACACTACGAGAGTGAGTTATATGCCAGTGATTAGAATATTTCAACACGTTCGGGCACTGCTAAAATTCTAAGAGTATACCAACCAGGAAGCAGATCAACGCCTCTCATGACAACACAAATAACATTGACCTCATGCATGTTCATCCAATGTAGAAATCCTGCAGGACTAACCACCCACCCCTATCTTCTATCACCATCCACACACTTAAATGGGCTACCCACACATGGCTTTTAAAATGCTCTCTCCCAACACTCCAAGCAACACAAATCTATGCCTCTAACACCAACCAACACACCAAACTCACGGCCAATGAATGCCCAGACTGCAGGCATGAATGTTCCTCTCTGGACACAAAGCCTTCATAGCTACTAACACATCACACCTAGAAATCTGTCACACACAGAGAACTCAGGGTACTTCTGATCTGCACTCTCAACACAAAGCCCCACAGCCAAAGCAATCCACTGTCTTCCAGATCCTACTGAGCACCTGAGGACTATGCAAATGCTTGCACCGCATAATGCAAATCCTAATAGCATAACAAACCATAATATTACACTGATGCAACTCCACTCTAGAACTCTCCTCCTGCCTACTGCTCCACATACAAGAGGCATCCCTCAAATCAGGGACCTCTCTCACACATTTCTTACCATCTTATCATACCTATCACTCTCACCCACACCCATGCAACTCTAACGTCCCTCTGCTCACTCAATGTGCATCACAAACATTAAGCACTTACTAAACCTTAGTGCTGGGCAAAACAATGTTTTTATAACTTGAACCATTTCAATAGTGGGTTGTTCGATGTCCTGCAAACATTTGAACTTTGCACGGGATTCATCTGAAAAAGTTTGCAACTCACCCATGAGAAATCAGTTAGGATTCTACGAGGAATGGGAGGTATCTGCCATCCACCAGAAGGCCCTTGTAACTAGCACCACTAACTTACTGGGCCTGGTGGGCCCCTTCTAGGGCAGTGAGGCACAATAAACATTTTGCTATTTTCAGTGCTCTTGAACTTAAATTCTTTGGGTGCTGTGTGGGGGGAGGTATGGGGAGGCAATTCGGATGGGTTGGATGGCTTGTCCATAACCCTAAAAGTGACCCATAGATGTTCACGGGTTACCAAATATTTGAATAGGTAAATATTCAAGAGTGAGCTTTGGGGGTTTTAACAAAACTTGATACATATCATTTCTTCTATTGCTGACTCTTGTCATTAGTCTTAGCTGTGCACAGTGGTGACGCGAATTATGGTTGCTTAGCTTACCATAACTGGTGAATTTCTGAGGTGTTCTGGTTTTACTTGTAACCATAACGTCCTTTTAACAAGTTTCTTTTCATTGAATTTCTATTAGTGCAACTTAACCATAATGTCCCTTTAACAAAGTTTGTTCATTGAATTTCATAGGTTTTTATTAGTGCAACTTACCATAACGTTCCTTTAACACATTTTTTCATTGAATTGCATAGGTTTTTATTAGTGAAATTTAACCATAACGTCCCTTTAACAAAGTTTTGTCCGTGAATTTTATAGGCTTTTATTGGTGCAACTTAACCCTAAATTCTATCAATGTTTTTTCCAGAGAATGTCATGGATTTTTACCAGTGCATGCTATTTTCCTTACTAATATCATACTGTTCATATATATAGCAACAGTTTTGTCCAATTTACAAAGTTTCACATTCAATCTCTGCCACTTACCACCTTCTAGCATAATTTTTAACAATTCTATACTTTTTCCAATGTTTTTGCTTCCGTCGATGTCCGCGGACGTCTGACATCATCGCAGATCTTCCTGACAGTGCCACGTAATCATGCGCACCATGAATGCGTTTGCACTTTACGTTTGGGTCCTTGCTTAAAGGATAGTTTGGCACTGCATTTTCTACTGATCTAGGAACTTTCAAGCTCAAAATGGACCCTTGCACAGCTCCTACACCTATTCTTACTCATTATCCACAAACAATCTAGTACAAAGCACATACTTGGAAGAATAGTAGCAAAACTGCTATTTATCTCAAAAATGGCATCAGCAATTGCCATCCCTCCTCCCCAAGAGCCACCACCACCACCAGCTGAAGGACCCATACAACAGAAAAAGTGCAGTATTTCCAAAGACAATGGAGAGAACCAAGAAGATGAGGTAGAGGAAGTGCCTACCTCTAGCACCCAGCGAGAATCATGGGTATGGCCGTTCTGTACCACTGTTGGGAATTTACCAAAGGCAAAAGCTACAAATGTGAAATGGAGTGAGTGCAACTTTGTACTCAGTCGCGGACTACCTGCACATTACTCCTACGGGACTACCTCCATGCGCCGCCACACCCAATCTAACCACTGCAATGCTCTCAGAAAGATTGTTCCTTTCTTACAAAGTGGTAGGCTGTCTTCCTCAACATCATCTTCCTCAACCAATAATGTAACCACAGAGCCTACTTCTGTGGGACACAAAATCTCACCAGCTACCTTGCAAGCAATAAAAGAGGATTTTGATCCATATCTTTTGAAGACAACAGTCCTCTGTATATACTGAAACATAACACTCTGCAGAGGGAAGCAATTTCAAAGTGCTTTTGAAGCTATAATCAAAGAGCATGAGAAACACTGCCCACTACCTTAGAAGTAACACACGTGCAACATCTTCCCATGTCCACCTGTCCCTCCATAACAGTGCTTGGTGCCTCTTCCCTCATTTCCCTCTCCACCTTACGGTCAAACCTCTCCTGCAAACATTTTTTTTTTTAAACAACAAAAGTAAGGTTCCTTTAGGAACCAACTTTCACAGTTAAAACATAGAACAAAAAAAAAATCTTATAGACTCCATCTACTTTACATTTCTCATTAAAGTACATAGACTCAATAGGTTTTTCAAAAATTTCATTAGTATTTTGTGTTATGCTGAAGGGAATAATGTGGCGTTCATCCCCCGTTCCAGGCACTTGAACGGGGGATAACGGCCCGGCAGCCCAAATTATCATCCCAAGTGATATGTGTCTGTGTGCTCCCAGATGCATGCGGGCTTCGGCACACTATAAATAAATAAATAAATAAATATATAAATAATGAGTGCTCCGGACCATTATCCTCCATTCCAAGCCCTGCGATGGGGGATAAAGGCAATTAGCTCCCTTGGTTCCCAAAGCGGGAACCAGGGGTGCTAAAAAATAGATTTTTCTTCCTATAGCGGGACGCCTGCAGCATCCCGCTCTATGAAGGAAAATCCTTTCCCAAGATGGCCACCATGGAAAGGGAAGGTGGGGCTACATACAGAGACCCCCTTCCCTTTCCATGCAAGCCTGCAGAAAGTGAAGACAGAACCCTATGGCCATATTACCACAAGCACATTTTTTTCCATCTTCCCTCTTTCCTTTCCATGGCAGCCTGCAGAAGTCAAAGACAGAACCCTATGACCATATTACCACAAGTAAATGTTTTTTCCCTTTCAAAGCTATCGCACGTTTGAATAACTCTACCACATAGTCAGTCCCAGGAGGACATGGCCACTTTAACCCCATTTTCTGTCCCTCGCATTCATGGCCAGTAGCCAGATTGTCCGGGTCATGACCTTATACCATGACCCGGAAAATCTGGCCACTGTCATGGTCACAAGCTATACCTCAGTCACCAAAGGTATATCACTATTTTTTGTACCTACATTATGACACTTGTTAAAAAAATAAAACATGGGCATATTTGCAAAACCATGCTTTCAGGTCCTTGCAAATTTCTTACATGAGTTTGCTTGAAATCCGCCCATGTTTTATTTTTTCAAAAGTGTCAAAATGTGTATGTACATACAATAGTCATATAATTTAGCCCCCAACTTGACAAAATCCATTCAGACTTTAAACAAACATTCAAGGATGGGTCTATGATCTTTCTGAAAACATTTGTCCACATTTGTCAAAAAACAACAAAGTTATAACCCATCTAAAAATGTTGAGACCCCCTTCTAATGTAGCCCCCTCGTGAGGAAATCCCACCAAACATTACAAAAACATGTATATCTAGATTTAAAATCGTTCTGAAAACTTTTGTGCCGATTCGTCAAATGGCAACACATTTATAAGCCTTTACAATGTTTTGACACCCCCCTAATTTTGCCCCCTCTTGACAGAATCCCACCAAACTTTGCAATACCTTTCAGAATCAGGTCTCATGCAGTTTCATTGAGTGGCACCAAAGTTATAAGACATCGAAGAACTACTTTTCACCAACCCTGTAATGCAGAAATAGGTACAGATTCCCCCGAACATCTGAAGTGTCCGCAAACATCACAGGATTGTCCCTGAACATCTGCAGTGTTTGCAGACTTTTTGGGGCAAAAAAAAAAACCTGTTTATTGGCTTCTTATGGCCATGTCCCATCCCACCTTCATCACCCCTTACCTCCCCAGAGATTGTTTGATAAGTTTGCCAAGTGCAATGTTGTATTTTTTATATGTTTTTAGCGTGGTGTCTGCGAACACTGGCGAAAGTCCGCGAATCGAACATGGCGGGCATTTCTAAAAGTCTGACGCACTTCATGCTTTTCACCAGCCAATCACCGGGTGCGTTGGATGTCTACGGATATCATGCGGCCCTCTGGACCAATCGGAGGCCGATCCGTGGACCGAACAGGGACATGGGTCTGCGGAGCAGAGTCAGATATCACACATTTTTTGAGGCCTACATTTTGACTGTTTAAAAAAAACTACTGGATAGATTTTCACCAAATTTACAAAAGCACGCTTTCGGGACCAAGCTGCCACTCCTGCTGCACATTTTGTGAAAATCCGTAAAGCGGTTTGAGCTGTAGGCGTGAGCAAAGTTTTTTCCAATTCAGTCTATGGAAAAAAGAATTATGGGACCCCCCTTAACGAAACCTCACCAAACTTGGCAAAACAATTCTGAGTGGGCCATATACTGTTTTTGCAAAGTTCGGTGAGGATTCGTCCATGGGGAGCGAAGTTACAAGCTGCCCACACAGTGTTCTTCCTATGAGTTGAGCAATTTAAGCATAACTACACGGCCACTACAGCAGGTCATGTAATTAATATGTGTATATATATATATATATATATATATATATATATATATATATATATATATATCCAAAAAAGGAGGAAAAGGGAACCGCACTCCCGCAGGCCAAGTATAAACTCCACAATACGGACAAATGAAAAAAACACTGTGTAATGAATACGGATGTTTTTAATGATAAAAAATACAAAAGTGTAACACAAATAGCAAAAAGCAGCAACACATACACAGACAGAGGCAGGACGCCGTGGTGCACGACCTGCAACACAACACGTTTCGCACTACACTGAGCGCTTGATCACGTGGGGGGAATTGGGTTGCTCAGCATAAATGCATTCAAAACAAACAGTCCTACAACTCTGGCAGTCACTCTCTTAAACAGCCATAACATAGGATGGAAACAGTGGAAGCCATATTAGCATGGACACAGGAGCATTGTGTGCAAGGGAGACTGAGGTCCAGCCTGTCCAGACATGAAATCTTTATATATTCAGTAAAAAAAAAACTTGTTAAAGGGACGTTATGGTTAAGTTGCGCTACTAAAAACCTATGAAATTCAGTGAAAAAAACGTTGTTAAGGAGACGTTATGTTCCAAGCAAAACCGAAAAACCCCTGAAATTCGCCAGTTATGGTAACCTACACAACCATAACTCATGCCACCACCGTGCACTGCTAAGACTAACACCCAGGACATCAAAGATGACATCACAAATGAATATGTCCGTAAAACACTTAACCCGTCCGCCTGTCCGCGGCTGTCTGCAAAGCAGGCACCAGAACCCCTATAAAAGGCCACACCCTAGAATTGCTCCTCATTGTGCTTCTGGCTACATGACAGAGCATTGCTTCAGACCTGCATTGACTGAACTGTTGGTGACTTCTGCCTGCTGTTATCCAGAGGGCAACCATGGCTACTTCAGCGTCATCACCACCCCCACCCCCTCCAACACCACCACCTACCCAAGGGCCTACAGAGGGGAACAGGCGTGAGGATGTAGAGGAGACAGATGAAGAGGATGAGGTAGTGGAAGTCCCTGCTACCGGCACTTACCGGGAGTCTTGGGTGTGGCGGTTTATTTACCACTCTTGATGGAGTGCCAAAAGCTTGTGTGAATAAGGTGATCTGCACTTAGTGCCCCATGGTGCTGAGTCGTGGAAAGCCTGGTTTGTACAGCTATGGTATGACATCAATGAAGCGACACCTGAGGTCGTTCCACGGTGGGGCTATTCGTAAGGTTGTACCTTATGATAAATGTAGTAGTTTGAGTTCCCCTGCAGCATCCTCCATTTCCACTCCTGCCACCACAAGAGACACTCCTGTGGGACAGCACATCCCTCCAGCTGCCTCGCAAGCCATTCATGATGCTGTTGACACTTACCTTTCGATGGTCACAATATTGTGCATGTACTGCAACGCAGTACTTTGCAGGGGGAGAACCTTGGGAGCGCTTTCGAGAGTGTGGTCAGTCAAGGAGCATGAGAAGGTCTGCTACCTACCTAAATAAGGCCAACCCTCCATTTTCCTCTCTCCACCTGCCCTTTCTTATCCCCGTGGTTGGTGTCCCTTCCCTACCCTCCTTTCCCCTCCTTTCCTTGTGTGTCATGTTTAAAAAAAAAAAAAAGAAATATAAAACAACAAAAGCAAAACTAAAAAAAGACTTTTCACAGCCGCCTTTCACAGTTTAAAAATAGAAGTTACAAATAAATAATGCAGGGCCCTGTGCATTTTTCAGAAGTCTGCGGACAGTTCGCAGACATTTATTTTTTGGGGGCGCTGCCCTATCAGAACCATTGCACTTTTCTATAGGGGGAAGTGGTGGCTCTGAAAAGAGCCTTTTGGTGGTGTTTTTTTGTATTTCAAAAACTTCAAATGATTAACACCTACTGCAAAATTTATTAATGTAATTACAAAAAAGGTTGCAATGCATGTTGTATATTTCGCAGAAAAATCTGATTGCCAGCATAAGTAAGATGTACTCCATCTCTGCAAAAAATGTATGTGCTACGAAACATAATATTTTCATTGCGAAAAGAGGACATGCCAACATCTCTTAAAAAGGCACAAACAGCCGTATTGACATTGCGCCTCGCTTTCTCCATTTGTGGACCAAATGAAGAAGAACGCAGCCACATCTGTCTCTGCGCAATACGGGAAAAAATTACTTGGGAATTTGGAAACATGTCCATGACCTTCCCAAGTCCTTCTTTCATTGCAAATTGCAAAGAATCTCCAGACACATGTCCTAAACTGTTCCCTCCACAATGAATAATAGTAATGTCTGGATGACGCTGTGCCAACAAAGTAGCACAAAGAAGTACCAAATCCAGCCACTTCATTTCATGCACTCCATGCCAGTGCACTTCCACATGATGGAATCCAAGATGTGCAGCCCCTCCACAGCGTTCTGCATGCACCTCCAACCAATTTATCCATGAGTCTGCCAAAATCCAAATAATCCGTTTTCTGAAACACACAGCCATAGCTATCTGTTCTTCTCTCAGAAAAAAGACTTTCTGACAAACTCTCTCCTTACACAACACACACAATAAACCTTATTGACCAATCCCTTGCTCTGCTCAGTCTTATTTGCATGCCTCTCAACTCCAAAATCCAAGTATGTAAAACGTGTTGTCTGCGGACAACCGCAGTGTCCACGGACAAATTGAAAAATCTGAGCATGTTGAATGTAAATTCAAATAGTGTGCCCCATTTCCCCTTTGAGGTTGGCTCTGAAAAGAGCCTTTTTTTAATTTTTTTTTGCAGATGTTTGAGAGACACCCTTTATTTTGTATTTTTTGTATTTTTTTATTTTACTCCTAAAATCTTCACATTAGCTCCTCCAAAGCAAACCTTATGTTCCAAACAGCATGGCATTTCCCATAAAAGATAAAGAAATGCCACCTTCTTTAAAATAAACAGCATTATTAGAATCAATGTTCTCATTATTACAAAAGAACATTTGAGCTCTAAGCATGGAAGCAAACATGCCTCGGTTGATTGCACACCTAGCAATGTTTTGCTGAGGACAAAAAACAGAACTATTGTCCCATATTGCCCTAGGTAGTAAACCAGAAAAAAATAACTTTGGCATTTGGAAGGACTTTCATTACTGCTTGAACCAAGTGTTCCAAATGTGCCAACAAAGTAGAGGCACTGACATAGCCCAAATGCAAAGCACCACAGTGCAAAACTACCACAAGGGACTTTTCACCCTGCTCATATCTTCATAAACCTTTACAATTCCCTGCACATTGAAATCATGCACCGTGCGCCACACCACCTCCACTCCTTTAACATCAAAATTGTTTGCCACATTCCTGCATTTAGCATACTGCTCCAAACCATGCATAAACATATCTCCAACAGCCAACACCCTGACTTTCTCCACCTCTGCCATCTTCACTAAACACAGCCTCTTTCAACACAAATCCACAACCTCAACACCTGATTGACTAATCCCTACAGTCCCCTTTCCATGCTGGATTTGCTGAGAAACCCCGGATGTGACACGCCCTGTCTGCGGACAACCACTGTGTCCACGGAGCATGTAAATCTTGCAGCCCTTCTACCCTTTCCACTTCACTCTCTGTGCCATTCCCACATTGACAACAGCTACATAATCACACAGCCATCCACCAATCACATCCAAGAACTCTACATCTAAGTCCATCATCATAGTTCAGCACTTCAGATGTACTGTTGATCTTCTGAGTACTAGTCTCATGTCATTGGAAAGCACCTACTACAAAAACTACTGTACAAGTCTCCATGATACACTCACACAGATAGACACTATCATTAGAAAGGCTCCCAGTTGAAACAACACCACTGCCTCTACATCACATCCTTCTGCTTTATTACCCACACCTTCACAAATGCATACAGTTTCTGCCACTTACTCTATAAAAATAGCAAAATAAGTATATGATTATTTCTTCTATCTCCTAACATCCAATAACACAGCCTTAAGAAGTCAAGTGAGCTTCATGCGCTTAGTATTATACTCATTTGCAAAGCATGTTCAACTGACAGATTCTAAGTAAAATATACAAACTGCACAGAGGCAAAGGAAACTGCATGTACACACTATGCTCAGTTATCAAAAAACACTACTACTACAAAAACATATAAATCAACATCTAAATTAATAAATGTACTAACTTCTTTATTTTACAATTGCAGTGAAGACCACTCTCCTGAAAAGCAGCAGCATCTGAAGTACGAACAACAACTCAGAAGAAACCTACTCATTCCATACAAAAAAGTAAGTACAATACTACCATACTGTTCTAACTGTTACTCAAACACACTAGAATGTGTGTATTGCAGAACAAAGAACTGTTTAAATTCTATACCATTAGATTTAGTATTAGATTTTGTATTAGTGCTTCCCCTCACCACTAGCTTACTTTGTATTGTCATCTGAACGCCAATATAGTAACACACAAATACAAGAATAGCCTTCCCAACTTGTTGTAGCTGGCCATTGCACAATCACACACCTCCACATACATCCTTTCCATCATACTCAGACACATGCACACAGCACACATAAATTGCACAACATCCCAACCCACACTTTCTTTTTTTTCCAACAGACCCCAAGGAATGCCTACCAAAAAGCAATTCTGTAGAAAGCAACGCAGAAGTAGAGCAAATCAAAATAAAAGTGTCAAAAATATGCATCCATCTCTAGCAGAATTTGTACAAAATGTTCAAACAAAACAGCTAATGCAGTCATTAAGCGAAACAAAACAAGCTTCCAGTACAGAAACTTTGCCTCCTTTTTCAAAATGTAAAACGAAACAGAAAGTGATTAACAAGAATTCATCTACCACTTCCGCCACAGAGTCCTTCAGAATCTTATAAAAGCAGGATAGAAATCATGCACAACCATCAAAACCTACCGTAGAAAATTAATCTTAGAAGCTCTCATAGACAGTGCAATCCTTCTCAAAAGGAAGTTATTTATTTTAGTTTTAAACAGAATGAAACCACTAACAAAACTACTGAACTACAAAAAACACTTCTCAATAAACGGAATGTCAACAAAAATAACTTCTTAAATATCTGTGGAGGGGAATGGAGTCACACCACGAGCACAGAACCATATTTTAATGAAGAAGCATACAAACAAAAGCAAACAAACACAATTGCCATACATAGCAGTGGACAAGCTTATGCAAAACTAATAATAGCATAATGGAACAAGAAATGCTGCTTACAAAAATATCCCTAGAAAACTCAGTATCATCTCTCCATTCCACTGAACCAAAACATCCAGTGTGCAAATGCCTGTGCACGTCAATGTGTAACATTGCCAAAAACTCTTTCCAATCCTTACGCTAGTTCCTCAATCAGTATGTGAAAGGCAAAGACAAATTCAAAATGAAACTACTACAAAATATGGATAGCTGTCCAGCGCGCAAATACACAGGACTACAAGGACATTCATTAGCCTGCATTTCAGGACCTATTTGCAAAAGCACCTTCCATCATATCAAAATGATATCAACATATCATTCCACTATAAGAAATCTGGTCCATAAACACTATGCTAGAAGTCCTGCTTTAGCAATAGCCAATTTAAATAACAATCTTCTACATGGTACAGCCAAAGAACTACCCGAGGAAATAGAGCATATCCAGAGAAAATATTTTGGAAGTGAAAGCCACTTACAAAATGCAATGGCTTTACAACAGACTAGCAACAGTTGAACAGATGGCAACATTCTACTGCACACATACAAAAAAGAAATACAAAAATGTAAAAGTACATCCGCTGAAGTACCAAACCATGTGTGTGAGTATTGCCGCAGAACTTTTTATAAAAGTAGCACAAAAACTGCAGATATAACATACAAAATAGAAGACAATGAAGATTACAAATGTTTGAATTAGCTCTCTATCCTATAGCAGAAAACAAATATGAAATTACTGACTCCTTAATACTTTGCAGTTACTGCACTGCAAAACTTGACAACAACCAAACTCCTTCACGTGTTATCACAAATAACTTGTAATTATTCCCACTACCAAAAACCCCTGCAACAACGCCAATTTATATGAGAGCATCATAATTCAAACAGAGCACCCATTTCAAGCAATAATACGCCTTCAACTAAAAACAGCAAAATTACCTCCCTCTGAATTAGTGAAAGGCATTTGTGGCAAAGTAGTTTATTTACCATTAGATCCTAAGCATAGCAAACAAAAACAAAACAAACATAGATATACTAACACCTGGAGAACTCTGCTCGCTAGATCCTGTTAATGTTTCAAGATATTTCCATCATTGCTTCATTGCTATGATACACTTTATTTGTAATGCAACTGTTCCTCCGCTAGGAGAAGTGCAAAACTTCTTTTGGAGAAAAGAATACCAAACCAGAGGAGCACCACATATCCACATTCTTTTATGGATTAAAGATGCTCCTAAATTTGGTCAAGACAGTGATGCCACTGTTTTACAGTTTATACAAAAATATGTCACTTGTGAAATTCCTTTACAAACAACAAATAGTGACCTTCATGTACAAATTTTACAATTTCAAAGATGCAAATGTGGGAAATATTGTCGTCACAAATATAAAAACAAAGGGAAATACTACACCAAATGCTGCTTTGGTTTCCCTAGACCAGTTACAACAACAGGTCAAGTAAACAACTTCTTGTCTTCAGTTACACATAATGTCAAAGGTAAATCACCTAAGAACACACATTACATAAAAAGGACAGAAGAAGCAAAATATATCAATGATTACAATGCAACCATTGCCCTCTTATGGAATGCAAACATAGATGTGCAGTACATTGCAGACAATTCCACTGCAGTTGCACGATATGTCACAGCCTACTTAACCAAATCAGGAAAAACAGAGCTTCAAGACCTCTGGGATGACTTATCATCTGACAAAACACTGTCACACAAATTGTACAGCTTAGGCATAAAAATGCTCTCTCATAGAGAATGTGGCTGCTATTAAGCTGCAGACCGTTTAACCGGTACTGCTTTGTATGGAAAATCTGAAAATATAGTATGGCTAAGTCTTGGTCCTGCTAAATGTAGAAAAAGAGTTCTCAGATCACATGAGGACATAGAAACAATAGCCACAAATGATCCCAACAGCCAAGACATTTTGAAAAACAATTTACTAGACACATACTACCCAACAGGAGTACCACTTTGTAAACCATGTGTCTATAGCACATAGCCCACAACTTCACATACAGAAATATTATAAAACCAGATGAAAACAAAGGTAGATACACAGTGACAAATTGTGGAGGCAGCTTAGTGAAACTTACCAAACGAAGCTTAATTAATCATATCAAATTTTCATTAAAAACTCCTCAACATAAAGAACTGTATTACATGTCCCTGCTACAACTTTTTAAACCATGGAGAAAGGAAGAAGAGTTACTAGATATTTATCACTTCTATGAAGATGATTTCAAAGCAAATGAAAGTATTATAACAGATGTAAACTTTACACAGTACAAAACAATGTTGCACAATGAACAGCAACACGAAGAAGAACTCCAGGCCCAACTAGATGAGGACAGTAGTCAACCTTCTCTAACAGGAAGCCAATAACCACTGGGACAGCCACTAATAGCAAATGAGGCAGAATTAGCTATGACAGAAGTAGAAAACACCATGTGCCACTATGAACGAGATACAGAAGACTTCACTGTACTGAAATCAAAACTTAACAATGAGCAGTGTAGCATTTTCCAAGAAGTAACAAAACAAATTGAACATGATGTACAACATGAAAATAAAAACTGTACCTGCCAAAACTACAAACATATTCTGCTATACGTCAGTGGTCAAGCTGATTCAGGAAAAACATTCTTAATCAAAATCATCAGCAAGTTCCTTCAACAAATGACAAACAACAAACTGTCATCTGTTGCAACTGCCCCCACAGGTTTAGCTGTCTACAACATAGGTGGTGCCACTTTACACTGATTACTATTCCTTCCAGTAGAACACCAAAACAAATTAAATTATTACAAACTTTCTACAGAAGCTGCAATGGAACTACGCAGAGTTTTGAAACAAATGAAAATGCTACTAATAGATGAAGTGAGCATGGTCTCCAACCTAATGTTGGCTTTGATTCACCTCAGATTACAAGAGGTACTCAAAAAAACTACGAAGAGCTCTTTGGAGGAAAACACATTCTTGTTTTCGGAGATCTTCTTCAATTAACACCAGTGAAAGGTGAACCTATTTTTAAAGCCTTAGGGCACAAACTCTGCCATAAAACTGTTGGCAGTATAGGAAATGTCAACCTTTGGCAACATTTCCAATACAGAGAATTAACAGAAAACATGTGCCAGTCTGCAGACCTCACATACACCAACATTTTTAAAAGTATTAGAGTTGGTGTACTATCTCAAGTAGCACAAGCAATATTAAAAACCCGGCACATCCATGCACTCTATGGCCATAACTCATGTGCTACTGATGTCATGGAAAAAGTAGCACACAAAAATGTCAATTGTATGTCCTTGATGCCAACTCTTGCAAACTGTTCAAAATTCAATGAAACAATGTTGAAAAAAGAAATGCAACCAATAATTGAAATTTGCTCCACAGACAAACTGAACGTACATGGTATGACACTACCCATGTGTCTACAAGCCACAACAAGACTAAATACCTTAGAAAAATCTATCTCCAACACAGCTGGCCTGAAGAAAATATTAAAATTATCTTTAAACTGTAGAGTAATCCTTAAATGTAACCTTGACATGGAGCAAGGACTAGTTAATGGAGCACTTGGTACAGTTGTTGGCTTTCAAACATACCTACGTGACAACAACATTCAGTTGTCAATATTCTCTTTAACAAACTATCAGAAGTTAAAAGGACAGGACGCTCAACAGCCCGCTTCCTTCTTTTCAAAGACATGTATGTACGCAGAGAACAATTTTCTCTAACTCTAGCATACGCAGTCACCTTTCACAAATCACAAGATCTTACCCTAGATAAAGCATTGATAGATATTCAGAGCACAGTCTTTAAAGAAGGCATGAGCTATGTAGCACTATCACGCTTACGTACACTTGACAGATTATTTCTAATCAAACACAGCAACATTGCCTTCCCTGAAGTGTATGATTCGCCACACTAAACGTGACCTCCTCCCAGACTATTTGGGCACTTAAACAAAAAGTAAGTAATATGAATGACAGAACTTCTGCTGATGTTGCATTGGTCACTGATTTCTAAATGGAGACTTACAGGTTCTAAATCAAGAAGTAGAGTATGCCATGCGACCAGCTCACCTTGAACGATAGACCAATGTTGAAGTGTTAGGCTCCTGCCATGAAAATTAAAAATAGTTTTTTTATTTTTATTGGTTGTTTATTACAAAAAAATGTACACATAAAATAGGTCATCCAATCATGGACAGCCATGGTATTTACATTCCATCTTCGTCATTACCTTCAATCACTGATCCACATTATACATATCTATCTGCACCTTGCATCCTTTTACACCTTATACCCCTTTGTGAGTATCTAATATCTTGTCAAGAAAGTCTATACCTGCACAGACACGTGCCGTGGTGTCTCCTAAAAAAAAAATAAGCTCCACCATTAACCAATGACAAGGTATTTACATCAATAACGTATGCTTTCAGATAACATGTCCTCTCTGATATAACAGCTGGACAGGACGTTAACAGATGTTTGATTGATTCTTTAGTTTCTGGCTGTTTACAAAAGCAACACTGATTATCTATTTTGTGGGAAATAAAAATACCTCATTATTTGGAGGGGAATCTCCCCACAAAAGTCCAGAACAGATCAGTGCCTCTGATGAATAACAATGTCCTTTTCATCACTGACTTAACCTTGATGCACTGTACAATGTGTCACTTCCTTATCTCTACCAATTTTGTAAAGTATTACATTTTCCTTTGCCATTTTAAGAGTGTGATATGTGGCTAAAGTACTCTTATGTTGTGTTCTTACCATTTGAAATGATGCCATTTATTTTCTATTGGTATTGGAAGGGTTTGACACTGTCTGAGTGTACAGTACTGGGGTTTGTGTTCTTCCAATTTGAGAGAGCTGAATTGGTTTTCTATTGACATCGGATGGTTTTGATACTGTACTGGGATATAGTATGCATATATGTATGTTTTTTTTAGTATGGATTTATAAAGCGCAAACCTGCCTTGGAAGGAACAAAACACAGAACAATCACAGGGTTACAGGTCGAGTGCTGTAACAGCAGAGGAGCATTAGGGGGGCGCGGAAGCAGTGAAAGGGCTGTGATCCAGAGAGAAGCTTAGTTGTATTGAGCTACCAGTGATCAATGAGATTATTTTTGAAGTACTGGGTTTTCAGGTCCATCCTGATGTGCATGATGGAGGAGGTCAGTCTTATCTGCATTAGTAACTTGTTCCAGAGATAGAGTCCACAGCAGGAAAATGACTGTCTCCTAGTTTTTCCTGCTTCCACTTGTTTGTTTCATATCTATCTAGAGCTGTCATGGATTTTAGCGGTGTGGTAAAGTGTTGTTTTGGCTGTGAATGCTTTGTAAGTAATGCAAGCTATCTTGTGTGGTGTTCCATTCATGAGGACCCATGCCAGTTTTGGTTCCATGTGTTAATATCCCCGCAAAAATATCGGCATACAAAAGTATTGTCATATTATTGCGGCGATATTAAGGCATGGAACCTGCTGGGGACACCCTCGCAACGCCTGCATTATTTTAAAGTAGCAGGGGACATCTTGCAACCCCAGCTCCCAAAAACCCCTGCATTATTTTTAAAGTAGCGGGGGCCACACCCACAACCACCCACTCCCATACCCCTCAAAATCACCCCCACCCCAAAATATTGCCTTTGCCCGTTTAAGGCGACCATATATACGGCGATATTTTTGGTGGGGATAGTATGTAGTGATACTGCCATTAACAGGCAGAATGTTTTTTTTCTTTAATGCCAAGATCTCTGCTGCCCTTCATTATTGAGGAAGCATTGCCTCTGAATGACAGCATTGAGTAGAAGAAGGGAAAATGACCAAACCAACTTGCTTCACATTTTAGAAATGGTGTGGGGGTGCAAGAAGCACAGAACTAAGCCACTGGATGGAAAAATGGGATCTGAGAATGAGTGGGAGGAATAACCTTCCTACATGAGTGTGGCCTTTCTTTTGATATTTGCACCTGGCATGGTGCACATAAACATTTTGTTAAAGTGCCCATGGCCTCAGGGGTTATATCATGTTTGGGGTTATAATGCATTATATGTGAGCCCTAGTCCCACGGAATGAAGGCTGTGAACAGATCCCTAGCCTACTCATAATCCATGACCATGTCCTATCTTCCGACCATGCCTTTACTGGATACAGTTGGTATCAAGAGTCTCATGCTCTCACAAGTTGTCAAATGTTGATATGCAGTTACAGACACATTGGCGTCCTAATATACAGGGTAATTTGGCCTTGTATTCTGGATAGACAGAACTTGTCCACTGTAAAGGTGTGAATACACACTTTGCAGGACACAATAGCCTCTGGGGCACCAGACCTCAATACAGTACTGGTCGGTTTGCAGTAGGTTCATGCAGCCAGTTGGTATCATGGGTTACATGCTCTCACAAATTGCCCTCAGAGGTAGGTATACAAAAACAACTCATTGGCAGTAGGCCAAAACATGATTCATTATTATCCAGTCATAGCCAATTTGGAATAGCAACTGAGATAGTGAGCACAGCAGAGAGGACAAGCCCTGAATCAACAAAGAGAGTGACCCATCGCGCAATTCATGAGAGGTGGCTTGTGCTTCAAATACATAAGAAGGAGCCTGGCAGAATTGGGTGAGCACAGCCACCATGGTTAAAAAAAGGCCATACATTACTTTTGGAGGTCACATCTGAGCCTCCTTGTAGTCAACCTCTCCTTGAAATTATCTGCCCTTTTTTTACAATAGCACACATTTCTATCAATTAAGAAATAAAAAAAACTCCACCAGTTTCATTAGGTAATCAACTCAACTGTTTTGAAGCCGAAAGAAAATCAGCAAAATTATTTCAGGAGTCGACATTGCTTATAATTTTTAGGCTGATTCACATAAAACAGTTGAGGGGGGGAATGTTTGAACTCATAGCCTCAGTTACTCCCTTTTTAGATGCAAGTATTCAAACCATTTCACTACCAATGCTGTGATTATGAAGCCCATACAGGCTTGCAAACACTTAGACAGAACTTGGCATATCACCATGCTCTTGCGGCTTTCTTAGTGAATCACACACACATCAGCATCCCGGGCTTTCATTTCTCTGCCAAATGCATTATGGGCCGTACAGCCCTACATAATTCAAGAGTAGTAACATCTCAGTCAAGCCATTTTGCTTTTAGTTGTAGCAATTAAAAAGAACTGAACTGTTTGTATAGAAGGATGTGGGGTGTGGTAAAAGGCCCCAAACTAACAGAACTGAAGGGCCACATGGAAAAGGCTTACCTGGCACTACCAAAGGAAAAGCAACATTGTGTATTCACAAATTAAGATATCATTCAAGGGTCCCTTTCACATGAAAAACAGGATTTTTAAACACTGACACAAAAACGGCTTTGCATGTGTATTTGCAGAGACAAATGTTCCCCATTTAACCTAAAAATGTCAGGGAAAAGACATGGTGCCAGTTCACAAAAAGTAATCTATATTATGTCTTGCATGCAGAATACCAGCAAACATTTGAAACGAAAAGCCCACTTTCTTTCTGTGAAATATGTAATTAGGCCCAAGGCTGACCCTGTTTGCTTGCTGTGGGACAAATGTCACAAAGAACTCCCCCACGGAGAGCCTTGCTTGCATCCCAGTGGTTTACAACAATAATAAAAAAGTATCTCTCCTGAAAGGTGCGGAAACCAAGTTTCCTTTAGACGTGCTGTCTCTGCAGAACAATTTCCTTTGGGTGATGCATGAACAGAATGTAAGAAGGAAGTGTGAAAACGGGGACAACAATTAAGGAAGGATGGAACTCCAACTTCAAAGAGCAAGCTTCAACTACAAAGAGACTAATAAAAAAATTATGGTTACAGGATGGCCCAGTAAGAACAAATGGCCTGGAGCCATCGGAGTTGCCATTTGTCCAACATGAAAATATATTATTCATTTAAAAGGACTATTTTAATTCAGGACCTTTTCTCAGCAACCATAAGTCTGATTTTTCTTATCCGTGTGTAATTAATTTGGTAATTTCCATGCGATTATGGTGATATAAAATGCATACACCTATGACTCAGGGAACTGTAATGCCATTGAAAATTGATTTCTGGCTGATCTGAAAATGTTCCAAATTTGTGAGTTGTTGAATGGGTGGAGGGTGAAATTAGGAATATGGGGAATAACTTGCATGCTCCTAACGGTTATGTTTTTTGTGACAATGGAAGAAAAGTGCCACATGGCTTTGCAAAATGGTGTGGACCTGGCTGTCATCTTATTTAATTACCCTTGATTAGCTGAATTGGACAATATATATATTATGGCAGTTGCGAGTAAAATTATGAAGTTTGGCCACATAACTAGATTTTTGCCAAAATGTGACATGACAACATCTAATTCAAATAAATATAAATATATTTCTTGTTCCCTGGCCTGGATCTTCACTCATTGGTTGCTCAGGGGGAGGGATACAAGGGGCATGATATGCATCTGAAATAGGGCTGAATAAAATGATCCACTAAACAGTTTGTTGCATGACACCTTGAGTGGGGAGGGAAGGAACTCCCTGTGTTGAGGGTGGCTTCTCAATAAACCGTTACAGGGGAAAATAGCATTGTAGGTGGAGGTGGCAAGCCTAATATTCTGCGTGGCACAATACATGCCAAGTATGCTGGAATGAGGTGAAGGACATACACCCACTGTAAGGAATCGGGAGTAAGACTCAGACACAGGGAAATTGTTGTGGTTGCTATAGACTTTTATTAATGAGAAGAGAGGGGTGGAGAAAGACTGATCTCACCCTATCGCTATGTGGGGTTTGCCTGCCTCAATGAAACTCAAGGATGTCAATGTCAGAATGTCCCAGTAAATAATTCTCGGTCCCGTATCCAAAAACCTAACCTGACCCTTAAATTCTAAACTGAAAATAAAGTGTAAAGGGAAAAAGGGCCTCATTACGAGTATGCCAGCAAGTGGCAAAATTGGAGGTAAATCTGTTATCTCCAATTTTACCACTGTGCCAAATTATAAGGTTGGGTTTGGAGTGGAGGATTTACCACTGATGGCCTGAAAACCGGCAGAATCGGCGGAATTACTGTGGCAGAAATTCCACTGTGGTAATTCAGAATGCATTCAGAAATAATGGGGAATTACACCTACACTTGTAATGTGGAAGTAATTCCGCCGGACCAGGTGGCGGTAACAGTAATTCAGTTGGGCGGTATTCCGGCAGATTTACCACAGGGATACTGACTAAATCGTAATGAGGGCTATAGTCTTTTAACTGGCCATCTGTAGCTTTTTCCAAAGTTCCAAGGGAGGGAGCAGGAGGGAAATGAGGCGAATGGCAACAAGGGTTGGGTAAAACGAAATTAAACAACCAACATGGGCTGGAGACGGAAAAGCTGGGGGCACTTACCGAGCTGCAGGAGCACTTGAAATCCAACAAGCCTGTTTTCACCGCCTGCTACTGCACACAAAGACAAACAAGGGGACACATCATGAAGTTCAGTGCAACTTTGTGACTTCCCATGAAAGTACAAAAGATAATTGGCACACCTGTAGAGGAGCAGTAACTGTAAATCAGAGATGCACATAGATACCCATGTCTAACCTCCTGTAATGAACAAAAAGGGAAGAGGGACCAAAGGCTATCTTAAAAACCTGTCAGATCCACAGCTGGATCCAAACAATCCAAGCTAAACAAGCCATAGTGAGATAAAAGCTATCACCCTAACATCTTGACTCCAAACTGAGCACCTGGCTAAGAACAAAAGGCCTCCCCCTGAGAGCCGGACGGTTGGTGGTGTTTTTGGTTTGCTGATTAAATAATAAAGTGAGTTCTATTTTTGTTTTTATTTTTTTCTTTATAACATAAACACGGTGGTGGCTCTCTCAGTTTAAAGTTGTGCCCATGCTCGCCCCCATTTTTATAAAACACTGCCTTTCCTTGTTTTTAACATTAATTTGAAACACCCCTTTTCCCGAAATCAATGAGTCTGTAAACAATTACAACACCCTGATGCTTGATTGATTGATTGATTGATTGTTTTATTGATTGATTGATTGATTTTAATATTTAGGGAGCACACAAACACCGTAAGGCACCTTGGCGCTAATCCAGTAAACAGAAACAAATCAGACAAGTCACTCGAAGAGAAAGGTTTTCACAGCATGTCAAAACATAAGGTGATTCTCTGTGAGCCCCAGGCCATGAGGGATAGAATTCCACAGTTTGGTGGCTGCAACTGAGAACACCTGTCCTCCTACACGAGAGAGTTGAATTCTAGGGATAGCTATGACAGCATTATCCCGAGAATGAAGAAAAGGAACATAGGGACGGAATTTGTGTTGAAGATATTCGGGTCCAACTCCGTAAAAAGGCTTATGGACTAAGCATAGAGATTTACACTGCACTCCTTTTTCAATAGGCAGCCAATGTAGCTGACGAAGAATGGGTGAAATATGTGTGGAGAAGGGGACCTGCAGAGTTCTGAAGTAGCTGAAGAAGTTGAAAGAGATAAGATGGTCGAGCCAGATAAAGTGAGTTGCAATAGTCGGCTCCACTCAATACGAGGGAGGCGACCACAGGGACAAGCAGCGATATGGGCACAAAAGAAGCACTTTGCAAAGAAGTTTTAATTTAAAATGTGCAGCTTGACGTGTAGATGAGATCTGAGCTTCACGTGAGAGAGAGGCAGAAAGATTGACCCCAAGATCCTTCACCACCAAGGCAGGAGAGTGAAGAGAGCCAAAAGAAGCAGGCCAGAAATCAGTAGTCCAAAGAGAAGCAACTGAAGGGGGACACACCACCAGGACCTCCGTCTTGTCCCCATTCAACCCAAGCCAGTTGACCCCCATCCACCAACCCACTGCCCCCAGGCACTCTCATAGCTCAGACGCCGTCCACGCACACTGAAGATCGATACGGACAATAATCTGCGTGTCATCTGCATAAGAGTAGCACTTGAGGCTGTGGGAATGGATGAGTCTGATCAGAGGCTGAATGTACACATTGAAAAGTGTTGGGGACAAGGTAGAACCCTGCAGAACACCACATGACAGAGCAAAAGGAGCAAAACTTAAAGAGGAAAGAGACAGAGACTGAGTGCGCGTAGTGAGAACAAATTTCAGCCAAGCAAGCACCTGACCAGACACTGTGGCCTCTATTAAGCGATGAACCAGGATGGAGTGGTCAACAATGTCAGACACGGCTGAGAGATCCAAAAGAATCAGTGCGCCCACCCTAGTCTGAGAGCCGGGCAAGATCATCCACGACAGAGACCAGTACACTTTCGATGCCCCAGCCAGGGGAAAACCTGACGGAAATGGATCAAAGAATCCAGTTTTTTCAAGAAAAGAGCTAAATAGTGATGACACAAGTGATTCAAGCTATTTCATGGAAAATGGGAGGAGAGATATTGTGCAAAAATTAGAAAGAACCAGAAGATCAAAGGACAGTTTCTTAAGAATTTGGAATCACCAAAGTGTGCTTTAAGTGGTTAGGGATAATACTGACACTGCATGAATGATTCACTGCCTTTGTAACCCATGCAGCTTTCTGAGAGCTTGTATTTTTCAGAATTATGAGGGAGATGGGGCTAAGTGGGGCAGCAGACTCATTTTCATGGTAGCATCCACTATTTCATCAGAGACGAAAACAGGAAAAACCGACCACCGCTGCACAGGACTCACAGATACAGTCGAGAGCAGCATAGGCCCAAGTCTAAGACTTGAAGTAGCAATTTTGTTCATAATATTCACTATCTTCTGAAAAAACGTTGTGAAGGGATAATCTCCGACTGGGAATTAGAGGGAGATGAAAGCCTGTGTAGCATCCTAAAAAGTTCAATAGCCATCTGGATCTGTGAAGCATAAAACTTGCATTTAGCCACACACCTATTTATTTCTAGACGTCTATCCACCTCACCATAGGATATCCTCCACTTACGCTCAGCCTGCCTACATCTGAGGTGGAGCAGCCTGAGATCACCATTGAAACGGGGCTTAGAGGGGGAAGAGCGAATAGAGAAGGTTCTAAGAGGAGGCAGATCATCAGCCACAGTAGTTAATGTCTGAGTCAGGAATGAGAAATCAACACATTGGGTCTTCAAACACTCTGAAGATATTTGTGCACTAATATAAGCATCTGAAAATGTCTTGCCTGCACAAGACAAACAGACTTCTCTGTGTATTGTGCTGCTTGTCTTCCCATCACAGAATTGTTTCACACAAGCATCTTCTGAATAAAACGTGCAAGTGTGCATGCATTACCCTGTTTCAGGCTAATGTGATTAAAGCATTTACTGTGGAGAATACACAGCATGAGGGGCTTTGGAATGCTAATGGCACTTTCCCAGTGAGCTCTGACCTGTCAGGGAAAGGGGCCATTAGCACTCTCCATTTCACATGTGTCTCTGCCCCAGCCCGATAATAAAAGATAATAAGACATCAAAGAAACAGACTTGGGGAATGACTTGGGGCCTGTGAAGCCCAACCATTGTTGTTTAAAATGGTATGTCAAAGCCCGTGTATTGCCAACCTGCATTGTGCACACAAAAAAACCTTTTTGTTAGGTTTTCAAGAAGGCAGACCTCTCTGTTTACACTTTTCCATGTTTTTGGGAACGAGGATGCGTACCGCAGAGCTGTTGAGGTGCCACTACCGGGAGCATAAACCAAACTCGAGAACAGCGCTATACGAAGTGTGGAAGCCAGCATTGGGCACAGCATTTTTTAACAGTAGGGCAGCACTCTTGACAGAATGGCGAGCCATGTGGATTTAGTCATGCAAGAGGTATTGATGGAATTCCCATGTTTTTAGTGTTTTTCAGAACTGGAGGATGGTGGGGGCATTTGGAGCATACAGTGGGATAGAGTTCCGGAGGGTCGGACGTGACAGGAGCAGGACTATTTGCGGATCTTGTTTTTGAGGGGTAGCTTTGACTCCAACCTTTTGATGGACTTGCTACAGGAGGCGCGATGGCGCGACTCCTGAGGTTTGAAGCTTAGCTGCCAACTGAAAGGAAGAACAAACCAACTTCTAATACAAAACCACCCCGACTCTGCCTTCTGTTTTGTTGTGTCACATGACATCTGCCAAAATCTAGTTTGGAATCCTGCTCTATTCTACAGTTTCTCTAGGTACGGTGTTTCTCAGCAGGAATTAGGGCAGCATTGGATTAGTAATCTAAAAATCCATCCCGAAACTGCGTGTGCCAAAGTTAGATTAGAGGTTAGTCATTGGCTGAGAATATTTCTACACGTATCCCTTTCTGCCCTTTGTTCGTAAGTTATCATTTTTACAGGATTCCACAAAAAAAACATTGAGCACAAAGTTCTAACCTGTTATTTCTTTCTCAGTGCTACTTTGTTCTCCTCTCCTACTCCCTTGTTAGTACTACAGCAGCTAAATAAAGGTGAAAAGGCAGTCAGTCTCCTCTTCTCTGTGCTATTTTTTGTTTTACAAAAGAGCGTAGAGGTAACGTGAGAATAGGCCTGGACTCCGGTTTACGTGTTACTTTGCACCTATTTCCAAAACGAATCTTAAATGTCTGCAACCAACCGTGTCAGTGCATGTCAGGAGCACCTGACAAAGGAAAGAGTGCCCTTAGAAGCCGGTGAGGCATTCCAGACTGTTACTTACACAATTGTCCTCGTCGCGCATTTGCACTGAAACCCCACTAGATGGCGAAGTAAGACTATGTATTGCAAAACACACATATCCCTTCTTAAAGACTTGCATACACAAGAGTGAAAAAATAGCATATTCATCTTTATGTTAAATATTCGATTAAGCAACGGCATTCTTTCAAGAACACCGCACCCTTATGTTTAATATGAACACTGTTGGGTATTCCGTGCAAAAATATTATTTCATCTGATTTTGCTGAGCTTTTCAGCTCGCTGCTTTCATAAAACGTGGAAACCCATGAATGTGCACTTGGGCCTACTGGGCGCATATTGCGATCTATAAACAAGCACGTTGACGCGCATTTTTCGAATTGCACACAAGGGTTTTTGGGCGCAGCACCTATTGACTTGAGCGAAGGCAGCATTGTTAATTGGTGCCCCACCCATGAACCTTTACGACCATGTTCATTTGTAGCTGCACTTAGCAATATTTTTCACTGTCGGTGTTAGAAAAGTGCTGACTGTGAAACGATCGCTGACCGGATTGAGTGCGCATTTCCAGTTCTAGGATTGAAAAAGGCTGGAATCCAAGTTCCGGTGTGTTGGGGGCCTGCTCCAGATCACCGGGCAGGCCCCATGCACACGTCGGGAACACCTGACACAGTCCGTCTGGGCAGCGATCACGCCGCGGATCAGGGAGTGATTCTAGGCGGGAGACAGTTAAAAAATAGCATTATTTTTAACTGAAAAATCGTGAGTCTCCCGCCTAAATCGGGAGGGTTGGCATGTATGACCATGTGACCAAGACACACACACTGGGAGATACCATGTGTCCCTACAGGGGGTGACATGCAACACTCCTCCTTTTTCATAACGAAATAAATGGAACACCATGGCATAATTCACACACTAACTCTACAAACCATAACTCCCACACACATGCACCCTTTATTAACCTGGGTGAGTGGGTCTCACATCATTGAACGGCACCACTGGGGGACCCTGGCACCGCATCAGTCATTCCCGATATACGGGCGTTCACCAAGTTCCATGGTCCCCCGACTGGGCCATTTTAAGCAAGAGTCCAGGTCTGCCGGCTCCCAGCCTTCATGGGGATGTCTCCGGTGTTCATCTGGTGCACCCCGGGGAGTCGCAGGAAACCAGTTTGTCTCCCCGCCAAGGTTCATTTTGGACCGTCACACCACAGTCACAGAGGCCGGCAAAGCCGCACCTGGGGAGGCCCAGGGGCCACATCGGCCAAGTCCACAGTCTGGGGGGCGCCTGTAGTGGGGACACTGGCACCACTGCGGCCGGAGTCCGCGCTTATCACTGCAGTCACTCAATGTGGCCCCGCCAGCTGGTCTCTGATTGAGGGCACAGGAGCACTCTGGTGGGGAGCCGCTACCCCGTTTTTGTGCGATGGACGAAGCCCTCCCTGGGTGGAAAGTGCAGGCCTTGGCCTGTGCCATGCTGTGTTGGCTGCCTTGCCTGAGGCCTGGATATGCTGCACAAAGGGCCATTTGCAGCTCCGTGGCACTTCGCTTTCCACTCAGCCCCTCCTTTTGGGGCACTGTCCTCATGCTGGGCCCCGTCCTCGCGCCTACAGCAGGCGGCATGGCGCCAGCATGGCGCAGGACATGAACGACACTGGAGCCTTTTGCTGGTCAGACTAACGAGCCTGAAACAGCTCGTACTTTTTATTAACTTAGTCACATGGGAACCATGTGATCAAGACACACACACTGGGCGATACCATGTGTCCCTACAGGGGGTGACATGCAACACTCCTTTTTTTGGGTAAATGTGCTTTTGGCCTCTTTACGTAAAACGACTGGACCGATAACAGCAGTCTTTTTAAGCTGGGATTTCTCTCCGATCTCTCCACAGGATTTACATCAGGGCCGCGAGTGGGTGTGGCTTACAGGGCGAACAGTGGCACAATGCACGTACCCCTTTCCACGGATCTGTGGCTTTACATGCTAAACTCACACAGGATGCAAACCATCAGCGTGCTTACGACTGTTCTAGACAATAATCGTTTTAGAAGATGATTTATGGTTGGCTAATTCTAGAACATGATACCTTCTTTACATGTATATAGTATATCACAATAATTAATTGCGTGCCTTGAAGGGGCATATTTCTGGAAGGTGAAGGTCTGTTTACCTCTCTGCATATCTCTGAGCCTCCAATACCTCTTGAAATATTTGTTTTTGTTATACTGTATCTGAGCACTTAAAACCACAGCTAGCCGGTCGCTTGATTTTCCTACTTTAGGGCCTGATTCATGGAAAGTTTTCCTATGGGATTGCGCCATTATAAAACACTTCCATGAATCAGGCCCTTAGTGTGCGATTTTAATATTTGGTGCCTGTGACTGATTCAGTAATTATTGATTAGTTAGTCACACTTATTTAACGTGCCACAGCCTGGCGGGTCACTGGGCGCTGGTCTGATACTGCCTAAGAAAAAAGGTGGCGCTTTAAGTGAGAGCGGAAGCCTATCTGGTCCGTTTTGACAACCACCATGTTTGTCCATAGTGATCTGATTCTTAGAGAGGTTAAAGACTGCCATTGTTTTTTCTGCCACCACATCCTTCTTGTTGTTTTCAAACACTGCTTGTTCTGGCAATCTCCGCACCCATGGGTGGCCCTTCTTTGTCAGGGCATGCAAAGGATCAGTAAGAGTGGCCAAATTGGGTATAAATTGTGACTTCAAAAGTTAACCATTCCGTGTAAGCTCAGATGGTGGTGCAGCTTCTTTAATGTCCGCTACCTTCCTCGGGTCCTTAGTCAGGCCCGGTTCTTGTGATACAAAACCAAAAGAATTCTACAACTTGCACTTTATCCAGTTAAACATCAGGTCATGATGCTGCAGCATTTGGAAGATGGTGAACAGCTGTCGCAAGTGTTCTTTTTCTGAAGAGGAGTAGATGAGCAGATACTCACGAACGCTGATGGCCCCTAAGAGTCCTGCCAGAAGAACCTGTATAGAAGGTTGGAACACTTTGGCTGCTGATAAGACTCTGGAATTCAGCCTGTTGTAGGTGAAGAGGCAGGCCTGTGACAAGAAGGTAATGATATGAGTCTTCATGTAGGAGTACCAGGTGATAGTCCTATTTGAGGTGTGTGGTTGAAAAGGTGGTGAACCCCTGTAGGCCGGCTATTATATCGTCAAGTGTAGGGGAGGGGTGCCTCCTTCTTCAGGCAGTTTGATTGGGCAACCTCACATCAACACAAATCCTTACTTTAATGTTTGTTTCCATTTACAGACCACAACTATCAGTGAGACCCAGGACTTCCACCCTTTCGATGATGGCATCCCACTCCAGCTGCTTCAGGGCAACCTACAACTTTCCACAACATGTAATGGAATCCAGGCATGCCTGGATACCATGGGCTGAGTAGTTGAAGATGGACCTCCTGTACTTTTAGGCAATGCCTTTGAATAGATTCTGGTAGGCATGTTTTGAAATCCTCCTTATACTCACTGAGTGCACAATGGCTCACACCCAGCTGCTCTACTGTGTTACAGCAGAGCAGAGCCCCTTTAGCCTCAGGGATGATGTAGAACGTGGTCAATGTTGGGATGTGGTCATGTGTCACTTGGGTGTAGAGGGCCCCCTCAACGGGGGGTGGGCAAGTCCCACCTTATGTGAATATGTGGATTTTGGGCATGTGCAGCTGGAGCTTCCGACTGAAAGTCCAGCATTGAGCCATTGTCATGACATTCACTTATTCACCAGTGTCTATCAGGGCTGGTAACCATTCACACAGGGCTCATCACTGCACAGCGTGGTAGCCATTGCTTGCCTTTTATGACTTAGTAGACAGCAGAGATTAAGAACACCTCATCGCCATCCTCTTAATGCGCCTGGCCTGACATGGACCCCTAATCTTCCTTGATGATGATTGTCATCCTGGCCTGTCTTGGTCTGGATGTAGGAACCAGCCCGCCCTGGCGTGGCTGTAGGCTGGTCATGATACTCTGCATACTTAGGCAAAATGGTTCAGCTCTCCACACCTCCCACTGGCCTGTCCCCTGACTGTCAGGTGGTTTTGTCAGGACAGCCTTGAGCATGCAGAAGGGGCCCTCAACAGGAGTCACACTGTCCCCTCACCTGTCCTGTGGTTCTACGTGTGTGGCTGCTAGGACGGCAACCCCATCCTCTCTGACAAGCTGTTATGGCATGTACCTCTTCAACATGTAATACTTTTATTGCCTCTTCCATGTGCAATGCCCTACTGGTGGTGAGCTCATGAGATTTTCCAAGTTCTAATATTTGCTATAAGGATATATCCGGTTGTCTCAGTATTTGTATGTGGCGCTGGGATGAGAAACACTGCTGGATAATTTGCATCTGCATTTCATTATACTCCTTGGCATGGTTCACAGCATCGCTAGAGCTGCAGCTAAGCATGGTATGCATCAAGGTGCTGGGACCCCCCCCCAACTGGCCTGAACTGTTTATATTCTTTGTTAACTAAAGGTATGTAGCACCTCTGTGGCCGCTGTGTATGAGCCATCTCATTTCAATACCATCTAATGATCTTGTAAACCTCTGTGTGTGTCCACGCAGAAGCTCTGGCTTTATTTAGGGCAGCATCATCCATTTAACCAGAGAAGGTGAAGAAGATCTCAAGCCGTTTTGCCCATAGGTCCCATCAGGCTCCTAGGGTGGCAGGTGCATCGTATACATCAAATTCTGGGACCGGGAATCCATAAAACATTGAGCATTTCCTACATGTGGCTTTTTCAAAACCACCTGACCAAGGACTAATTCCAATGGATGCACACGAAGACGCACATACCTCAATTTACAGTACTATGCTACTGTTAAATGATTCCTGGCCAAATGTTGACTAGCCACAATCTGTACAGTGCTCTGATGTTTTGAGCTAGGTGTGCACTTTAAACAATGAAATTAAAATAAAATGAAAATAAATATGTGGTCTGTGGTCTTGCGCCAGCTTGAGAGGTACACTGTCTGGAATGAGCAGAGGGGTCCTTGCATGAAAAAACCACAGACCATTCTCCTCGGTTCTTACTGTCCATCATGTTCGAGAATGGATGTGTCATTATTGGTCTAGTACATTTGCACAATCAACACATGGGGCAGCATAGCCAAGGGTGCAGGCTGATGTTTCCCCATGTTTGACATCAACCTTTACACACCCCAGGAGGCAAGGAGACTGGTTTCAGCATGCATTGAATAGGCCACACCAGCACCCCTCTCTGGCACTAAAAGCCTCCTTTTCACTGTGCGTGCTAGTATCAGCCCTGCCAGATGTTGCCTGCAGTAATAATTGTTGGAATGCAGGGTGATGGGAAGCGGGTGTGGAGCTGGCCTGTGAAGCCATGCTGTGCTCCACCTCTCTCGCCACACCTTTTTCGTCATTTGTTATAATGCACTGATGCTCATGCCCGGCAGATGTAAGATTGCCAGTCATCGAACTAGAATAAATATGCTGCATGGAGTGTTGTTCATGAATGACCTTCGTCTCGAAACAGGGTGGATCTATTTATTGAGGAATCACACGTAATTGTGATTGGTGATGGGGTGTCCCACATGAATGGGGAGTGTGGATGTGGGAGGCAGGCCAAAATGAGGAAGGCCGCAGGGGAGGCCTCAAGCATAGCCACAGTTTTGGGATTAGGAAATTGACAGACCCAGGTGAGGGTGTGTTGTGTTATGCAGACAGACTGGGTCCCCCCTCTGGGAGTAATAGGCAGTCTACACCAAAAAATTGGAACACAAATGAAGGCACCAAAGTCTTTGCAGAAATCAGGACAGATTTATAACAGGCACTAAAGTAGACTCATTACCAGCAGACTAAGTTAGGCACACTGGACACGGATGCTTGTTTGCACTAGGCTGTGTGGGGATGGACCCCTAACCACTGTAACCCAAAGCAGGTCCACCACTTAAGAAGTGAGAGCACGTTGGCACATAAAGCAAGTTTATTGTACAATCGTCCAGGGAAGGGCTAGATGACGCTGCAGGGTCAAACTAACCCGAGTCTCTCCGAACCACATAAATTGATACATTATATACATTTTTGCAACAGTTAAAACACTCCCACATATCTTATTACAATCCATCCCCCACATGTGATTGGACATGACCTACACAAGAAATCCAATCTTTCTCTAACTCTCCCATTCTCATTGGTTGCAGTTATTGTAACTACCATCTTCAGTTCATATGCACAACACACCCTCTTTGAAGATGTGTTTGTGGTAGGTTGTCACATCATCACATAGTTACACATTCATATACAAACATACTTTATTACAAGTCACAGCTGGCATGAGACCTGCTAACCCTAAACATAATTGAACATGGTTTGCACGAATACTTCAAATGACATGAGAAGAAGAAGAATAAACAGGTTCCGTTTGAGCTGACAATATCCATCTCACCCACCCTAACTTTGGGCATCTCTGGAACATTCTAATCTAAATGACTAGCAATTCAGCACATATGGTCTCTGGTCACATCTTGAGCCAACAATCAAAATCCATGAGGTATTGGTTACTTTGGCCTTGAGCGTCACTTCACCCCACGTTTATTGTTGGTCATAAGCATGTAAACTCCCATGCATTTAAAACAATGACATCTGCCTTCTGCGAAACTATCAGGCCCTAAAAACCCTGGCCAATTTGTTGGCTGACCATCTGCTCGGTTAATCATTACTTCTCCTTTGGCCCCCAATCCTGTAAAACTAGTTCTTCCCAGATGCTCAGAATTCACCTTGTGAATCCATGGCTGCAGTGCAGAGATTAATACATTAATAAAGAAAGCACGCTACTTGTAGATGTGTACATTCGCGGTGTATGTATATCAGTGTGCATACATGTTTAATAGCTATCATCTCTTCTTTACAGTGGGTTCTTCATGGCAAGCCTCCTTACTCGCATGTGCATTATGAAACTCTTTGAAGCACTTCGTAGCACACAATATCCGGATCATGTTTATATTTCATCTGGCGATTTTGATGTAACACTTGAAGTAACACATCCCATTCACAATTAACTATACTGGGTACATAGAACATTGTAACATTACACCAATTTTACTGCACACCCAGTCACAAATATGGCATGCGCAACATGAACCCCTCTTCATCATTGGGACCTTTCCTGACCAGCCCAACATTCCCCCTTTTAGTTGATACTTTAACTAATAAATCATATTCCTGTTCTTTAAAACCATATTCTCTGGGAAAAACCCTACAATCATCTCTCATATTGGTCCCAATATGGGCATACCCCTCCTCTGAAACAACCCAAATCATCCCCCCACCATTTCCGCAATCTACTGGCGGCTCCACACAATCATCCCAATTTGGTGGAGGACACAAGACAGCTTAAGTCTGAATACCCATGTGCTATGAAATGGTATTTTTTCTAGCTTTGGGCAGGTCACAGTCATCATGGCAGCTGCTTTTGATACCTGGGCAGAACAACATCGTGAGAGCATTTGACAAGAGCAAAAGAAAATAAGAAACAAAACAAGATTAATCCTAGACGGCTCCCAAGAAAATAGAGAGTCCAACCAAGGGTCATTCGTGATTACTGCCTCATTCTCCATGATCACTCTGAGCTTTTGCAAAGTGGTGACAGTCTGAGTCAGAGAGCCATTCTCTGAATCATTGGGAGGCACAAATGTGCAGCACATGGTCAGTATCTTCTGGCAGATGCATCCCTCCATAGCTGTTAGAAGGTCGAGGATATACCTATTTTGTAAGGTTATAAGCCTCATGGCCCGCAGGTCTTCCTTGATGGCACTGAAAGCTGATTTGGACGAATTGACAAATAGCAAAAGGTCATATTAGGTCGCCTGGTGCAATTTGTCATTTGTCGCAGCTTGGACGTTGGGTGCCTGGAAGGATGAAAAGGAGGTTTCTTTGCGACCAAACAGCCAATACTGTTTAGGGATGTTCATTAAAGCTTTTGATGATACAACTGAAAGATAGTTGGACTGCTTGGTCCACTGCATTGGTGGGCAAGGATCAAGTGTTCCTCAGGAATGACAAGGACAGGCACATGTAATGTGGTAAAACTGCACACACCTCGCCAGGCTGTAGGCGTACTGTCTGCAAGTCCCAGAATTGTCCAGAAGAGCAGCTTTACCTCCAGCCAGGTCGGTGATGTGAAGCGTATAGCTGCAGTTCCCATTTTTCCAAATCCAACCTCCAATGTGGCAATGTATTTCTAACGATGAACATGGTCTGTTGTACTTCCTTTTGCTCTATCAAGACACCCCAATCTCAAAAACCATCTCTCCTGTGTCTTCAGTGTCTTCAAACAATTACTTTTCACACACATCCTATAGCGATAAGGTTGGATCGATGCAAAGAACTGTGTGCCACTCTCCGACTTCCTCATTGGTTCCTGAAAGAACAGCCTTGTTCTTCTTGATAACTACTGCTTCTAGGAGAATCGTAAGACTGGTGCCACGTGTTACCTCTTTCAGCACAACAGGCCAAAACAAAAACTCAATTGAAACCCGCAATGTCTGATCGCTCATTCCCAGGACACAACTCAACAAAACCATTAACCCATAAAGAAAGAAAGTTGAATGTACTGGCACCTCCATTATCGTGCTGTCACTACAGTATGCAAGCAAACACTCTGCTTCTCTTACTGGATATAAACCTGGAGTAGAGCATACTATACCTTCCTCCATGAAGGCAATCAACATGTAGAGCTTGCTTAGGATATCACTGCCCAAGAGATTCGCTAGGGTATCTGTGCAAGACAACAAAGGAGCAGATATATTTTGTGTACCTTCCTTAATACGTAGATCTTCAGTATAAGGAACCAACAGGATAGCCCCAGAGAATCCCTGTGTGTCTATCGTTTTACCTGACAAGGGGAATTCACCTTCCTTGTATCGACCATGAATGAAAACAGTCAGTCACCTACCTGCACACCTATCCAGGGTTCCTCTTCCAGATAGGTGGTAATAGGCAGGATGTAGGCTGTCCTACACTTGGAACATAATAGAACCGGGGAGCGATAAGGGACTCCCTTCAAAAACACTTGCTCCAGTAAAATGAGTGATCGTTCTTTGGGGTAAAGGATTTTTCTCCAATGTCTGTACCGTAACCTGTGCTGGCATGGTCGGCTGAATCACATAGGTCTGTGCAGCCCCAGTCGCTGTGCTCTGTTCAACCCATGCTAACTGCAATTGCACAGAACCTGGGGCATATGGCATGTCCGGGGATTGCATTTGCTGAGCTCCCATGTTAAAATACTGTGGCATGTCTTAACAATCTTGTGACATGTGCCCCATCCTTCTGCATGACCAACACCAAATCCCAAGCAACCCTCCATAGTTATTTTACATTGGCCCATTAAACCGGGGCCCATTCCTCTTAACCCGCCAAATGAGCCACTTGCTTGTGAAAATCCTCCCCTACCCCTTGGACTCCTCTAATTTGCCTTGAACCATGAACATACCCGTCCATTAAACCTTGTGTCAAACCCGATTCACCATGTCCCTGTTGTCCCTCCATGGAGCTGTTAATCACTGCCCCTTCAAAAAAATTTCTTCTATCTTTTTCTGGACAAGCTTGGCCTATACTCTCCTTTTCCTTCTATTGCCTCCTTTCACAAAAATGTACAATTTGAGCTTGAATTTCTGTCCAACTGTGGGCCTCCATCTATTACACTCACCTCGTACCCACGGGGGCACCACACGATACTGGATGGAGGTCTAAGCGCTATCCCGGACCCCTCTCTACTTGGTTATGTGCCAGACGTTTGGTAGCACCTATAAGAGGAGAATGGAGGGTTAAGATACTGGTTCTGTGATGGGTGGACTTCCACCTCCCTCTGGTCCAAATCCCCTCCCTTGGGATTATTGCTCACCTTAGGTTTTTGTGCGTTGAACTCTCCGTCCTGCGTCTCTGTGCAGGGGCGCGTGGTTGGTGTGGGCGTTCCGTGGACCTAGTTGCTTAACTGGTCCATGTGCCATTATGTTAGGTCCAGACTGGCTGTGACTCTGACTCTGCTTGCTGTCTTGCAGGTGAGTTATAGTGTCTTTTCCGTCTTTATTCTGTCTCTTTCTTTCCCTCTGTTTTCTCTGTCTTCTTGGCGTCTTGCTCCACTATGCTGTTCCCTCACAATGTCTCTTTTTGTTTTCACAGGGATGGTTGCGATCTCGGAGTTGCCGCACTGATGGCGAAGACCACAGTAAGTTATTGATGCACATAGCGCTGCGCTGTTTATTGGCATTAATTGCTAACCTGTGTTCTCTTCTCTTCATTGTACAGGTTGCGGTGATATTTCGGAGTGATGAGTGATTGAAGCGCTGCTTGCCCAGGTAAGTGCTTTGTTAATGCTGACCTTGTCCCTTCTCCCTTGCAGGTTGCGGTGAAACCCAGAGATGGGCGAGGTAAGAGAAGCGCAGGGTGCTGTCAGGACTCGCTGCTTGCCCAGGTAAGAACTGTTATTAATGCTGTCCTTGTTTCTTTACCTTTGCAAGTTGCGGTGAACTCCGAAGATGGGCGAGGTAGGCGAAGCGCAGGATGGATTCAAGGCTGGTTACTTCACAGGTAAGTGTTCTTGCTTGCTAATGCTGTTCTTGTTCTTCCAGGTTATTAATGGAATCCGGATCTAGGGCTCAGGGTCGGGCCGCCGGAGAAGCAGATGAGCAGGAGCTGGACACGGTGAGCGTTACGCTGAAGGAGTGCAGAATAACACGAAGGGTGTTCTGCTGTTTGATTGCGGTTTAAGTAACCCAGGTAAAGTAGTTCAGCGCCAAGTAGTTCCAAGCCCAGCCACACCCAAAACACTAAACGGCATGACTTGGTTCTAAAGAATTGAGCTGTGTAATAGGCCTCCATGTTGGATTAAGGTCCAAAACTGGTATTGCTTTATTCCTGATAATGAGCCTGGCGCCAAAGGCACCAGGACTGCCTCCATGTATGTTTCTGATGGAGTTTTAAGGCCCTTGGGACCAGTGTGAAGGGCTTTTGCCCCACTGCTGCCAGGGGGCTGTTATACCTGAGGGTGTCAGGGGCATGGATCGTGACAGCACTCCCCCCTAAGGCCCCTCATAAGGTATTTCCTCCGTCCGGATTTGGATTGGTCGGATGGTTCCGATGAAATCGTTTGGTAGACCCTTAAGCAGAATGAAATGGGCCATTTTAGAGAATAGGCCAACAACCACTAGGATAGTGTTGAACGCTTGACAGGGAGGAAGATCTATAATGAAATCGAGGGAGAGTGTGTGCCAAGGTGCAGGTGGAATTTCCGGGGGTTGAAGAAGGCCCGCAGGTCTCTGTTTCTGGGATTTATTCTGTGCACAAATGCCACATGACAGAATAAACTGCTAAATGTCCTTTCGCCAGGTCGGCCACCAATGATTTCTTTTCACCTTAGCTAGGGTCTTGGCAATTCCTGGATGTCCTTCCATCAGGGGGTCGTGATAACCAGAAATGACTTTTTTCTTGTAGTGCCTTATTCGGTAGATATAAACGCCCTCTGAAATACGGGAGTTGGTTCTTTGTTGTGTAATGTTCACCTTGAGTGGTCCAGTCTTGTAGAGCCTCGGTGTTCATTAGGAGCCAAATTTCCTTTTGGAGTTCGCCCAGAGATAAAGTTGTTGTAAGTCCTAGTAGTTTGTCACCTGGAATAATGGCCACCAGGTCTGGGGTTGAATATGCGTTCTCATCAATACCCATGTGGGATAGGGCGTCGGCTTTTCCGTTCTGGACTCCAGGTCTGTACATGATTATGTATCATATTCTGCGAAGAATAAAGCCAATCGGAGTTGACAGGATGATTGAGCCTTTGCCGTCTTGAGGTATTGTAGGTTGCGATGGTCGGTGATTACTGTGGTGGTATGTCTTGCGCCTAGGAGGTAATGCCGCCAAGCCTTAAAGGCTGCCTTGATCGCTAGGAGTTCCTTGTCTGTTATTGCATAGTTAAGTTCAGGTGTAGTACATTTTCGTGACCAAAAAGGCCACGGGATGTAATTGGCGTGTTTCGGGATCCCTTTGGGAAGGAACAGCCCTCATTGCCATGCTGGAGGCATCTGTTTCCACTACATATGGGAGATCTGGGCGGGGGTGTCCTAGCACCGGGGCTGAGGTAAATCTTTTCTTGAGTTCCTGGAAGGCCTTCTCTGCCTCTTCTGTCCATTGGAACAGTTTGTTGCTTTTTCGTAATAAAGAAGTGATCGGGTGCACAATCTGGGAGAAACCCGGGATGAATCGGTGATAAAAGTTTGTAAAGCCGACCATACTTTGGACACCTTTGACTGAAGACGGTGATGGCCAGCTAAGGATGGCGTCTACTTTGTGCATATCCATCCTGACGCCTCTGGGAGTTATGAGAAAACCAAGGAACTCGACTTCGGTGACATGGAAGGAGCATTTTTCAAGTTTGGCGTATAACTGGTGCTGTCAGAGTTTTGCAAGGACGCAGCAAACGTGCCTGACACGGTCCTGTTTAGAAGAGAAGTACACCAAGATGTTGTTGATGTAAACTACGGTACATACGTCGATCAATTCCCATAGTACATCGTTCATGAAGTACAGGAATGCGGCGGGAGCGTTGCAAAGCCCAAAGGGCATCACCTGATATTCGTACAGCCCATACTTAGTACGAAAGACAGTCTTCCATTCGTCTCCTTTCTTTACACACACAAGATGGTATGCCCCCTGAGGTCCAATTTGGTGTAAATGTGGGCATCCTTGACTTGGTCCAGCAGTTCTGGGATAAGGGATAGAGGATAACGTTTTTTACCTGTTACCTGGTTTAGTGCGCGGTAGTCGATGCACGTTCCAAAGTCCCCCTCCTTCTTGGGTACGAAGAATAGGGGGAGGCTGCCGGGGATTTGGACGGGCGGATAAAACCGTTTGCCAGGTATTGGTCCAGATATGATTTCAAGTGGAGTTTTTCAGGTTCAGTGTTTACATAAATTTGACTACACAGGATTTGTGCACCAGGTACGAGGTCTATCTGACAGTCATATGGCCTGTGAGGGGGTTGGGTATTAGCCTGTTCTTTTTGGAAAACGTCTTGGAAATCATGGTATTCGCTTGGTAGTGTACTTGTTACACCTAGTACCAAAGCCTCTTTATCTTGGACAGGTATCTCTGGGTCAGACAATGGCATTTCCACTTGGTAGCACGCATGAACACACTCATTGGAGAAGGCTAATTTCTTGGCTCGCCAGTCGATGTTTGGATTGCGAGCCACCAACCAGGGCATCCCTAGAATCACCCGGAACTGAGAGGCCTTGATAAGGTCGAAGGCAATGGCTTCACGATGTCCGTCTTGGCACACAAGGGTCAATTCTGCTGTGCGTTGAGTTACAGGACCAGAAGCTATCTCTGTGCCATCGATAGTGGTGACCTTCTCAGTTGTCGTTTTCTGACAGAGGGTAAGCCCCATCCTTGTTGCCAGGCCTTGGGCTATGTAGTTACTAATGGCTCCGCTCTCTATGTATGCCTCCACAGCATGCATCCGAGACGATTGTTGGTGACTGATCAAAATCAAAGGCAGGGCAAGGTGTGAGGTCTGTGGCTCTTCTCCTTCGCTCGACAAACGGACCTCTACGCTTGCCGGGCCTGGAAGTTTTCCTACTGTTGTTCTCCTCATTCTTTCTCTGTAGCTCCAACTGGTCTCTTAGGGGGTTTTATGGGACATTCTCTGAGGAAGTGACCTGATTTCCCGCAGTACAGGCATAATTGCTGTTGTCTCCTTTTGTCTCTTTTGGCCTTGTTTAATGGGCTCCATACCCCCCCAATTTGCATCGGTTCCAAAGTGTTTTCTGATGTACGTGGACTGTTCTCCTTTGAGCGTACATACACAGTCCGATTCTCCATTCTGGCTAGATCTGTCCTTCGAAATTGCAACCTGTTGTCTAGCTGCACCACTAGGTTGATGAACTCTGCACAGTCTTTTGGCGGGTTTACCACCTGAGCTAGGACGTCTTTCAATTCCCCCCGTAATCCTTGATGGAATAACGTTGTTCGTTTCTCCTCATGCCACCCAGTTTCAACGACAGGTCTGTTAAAAGTGGGGATATATGTTAACAAATCTTGCCGATAGGGACAGAAGTTCGTTATCCAGAGCTTTACCCAGGGTCTGTTGGGCGAACAGCTTCTCCATCTCCTGTTGAAACCCCCTGAAATCCAGCAGGAGTGGGTCATCCTGGCTTACTAATGGTATGGACCAATCTGCGGCATTGCCACTCAGATATGACAGAAAGAAGGCAACCCGCAACTGATCGTTAGGAAAGGCTCTGGGTCTACAAAGAAAATGTAGGCGGTACTGGTTCATGAATACTGCATATTTTCTTGGGTCCCCCGTGGTGAGTGGTTGGTGCGGGCGTTCTGTGGACCTAGTTGCCCTTATATCGGGTCCAGACCGGCTGTGACTCCCACTCTGCTTGCTGTTTTACAGGTGAGTTATAATGTCTTTTCTGTCTTTATTCTGTCTCTTTCTTTCCCTCCGTTTTCTCTGTCTTCTCGGCGTCTTGCTCACTACGCTGTTCCCTAACAATGTCTCTTTTTGTTTTCACAGGAATGGTTGTGATCTCGGAGTTGCCACGCCGATGGCGAAGACCACAGTGAATTATTGATGCGCGGAGCGCTGTGCTGTTTATTGGTGTTAATTGCTAACCTGTGTTCTCTTCTCTTCTTTGTACAGGTTTCGGTGATGTTTCGGAGTGATGAGCGATTGAAGCGCTGCTTGCCCAGGTAAATGCTTTGGTAATGCTGACCTTGTTCCTTCTCCCTTGCAGGTTGGGGTGAAACCCGGAGATGGGGGAGGTAAGAGAAGCGCAGGGTGCTGTCAGGACTCGCTGCTTGCCCAGGTAAGAATTGTTATTAATGCTGTCCTTGTTTCTTTACCTTTGCGAGTTGGGGCGATCTCCAGAGATGGGCGAGGTAAGCCAAGCGCAGGATGGATTCAAGACGGTTATGTCACAGGTAAGTTCTTACTTGCTAATGCTGTTCTTGTTCTTCCAGGTTATTAATGGAATCCGGATCTAGGGCTTCAAGATCGGGCCGCCGGAGAAGCAGATGAGTAGGAGCTGGACACGGTGAGCGTTACGCTGCAGGAGTGCAGAATAACGCAAAGCGTGTTCTGCTGATTGGGTGCGGTTTAAATAGCCCAGGTAAAGTAGTTCAGCGCCAAGTAGTTCCAAGCCCAGCCACACCCAAAACACTAAACGGCAATCCTTGGTTCTAAAGAATTGAGCTGTGTAATAGGCCTCCATGTTGGATTAAGGTCCAAAACTGGTATTGCTTTATTCCTGATAATGAGCCTGGCGCCAAAGGCACCAGAACTGACTCCATGTATGTTTTTGATGGAGTTTTAAGGCCCTTAAGGCCAGTGTGAAGGGCTTTAGCCCCACTGCTGCCAGGGGGCTGTTATACCTGAGGGGGTCAGGGGCATGCATTGTGACACCATCCCAACCACTTTATATAGATTGTGCTAGATGTCCTTGAGGAGTCCCTTCTTTAGTAAGTGGTAAGAGATTGCCTCATTCTTATCCAACGCTTCTCCCTTCGCTGCCCTCCACATCTCCTGAACTAACTGGATGTGTTCAGCAGGATCATCATGCAACTTAATCATTTTAGCTAGAATAGAATTTATATCCGGCGTATTTGGATACATAATCTGCAAGGCCCTGCTTACCTGCGCCCTGCAATTATTAAAAGCTGCTTCATCATGGGGATTTGTTATCCAACTGAATCCCCAGATACCCCGCTCTCCTCCAAAGCTTGTCTAACCATTCCCCCATTAGAGCTGTGAATAAGCTTTTCATATCCCCTATGGCCAACATGACACCTGGAGTGTGTTTCTCTAATGCATAAATCCACTTGCCCACCACTGCAGTGAGCGAAGGCAGTGATTTCATCAAATTATTCTGGTACATGTGTGACCACAGGACACAATGCACATTTCTCAGACCCTTCTGGAGCAACAGAAACTGAGATGCATATGCTTTTACTGGGGCTTCCCCTATCTATCCCCTGCTACTTACTATGGTCATGCAAGTACCACAGCGCATCCTATGATTTCATGGTATACTCTGTCGCTGCTACTGGAGTGAGGGGTGCGCTACTACACCATGCTCTCTCTATTGGACATCCGATTCCCATTCCCTTCATCTCTTTCTCCTTTTATCACTTCCCCTGACACTTCTACAGACATGTTATGCCGGCTCAAGTTCTCCCTGCTTGAATCCTGTACCCGTAGCAATACTTCTGTTCTGCAGATCCACATTGACCTCTTTGATAATTGATTTATCCAACCTAACAAGAACTCGGCCATGCCTCCATGTTCCTTTCTGTATGTCCTTTACCTGTCTATTCACTTCTTCCGGCTCGACATTTCGCTGTCGCTGTAGCAGCACTACCCTTCCTCCGCTAGCCTCAGTGCTTCTTACAATTTAATGCTACTGTGTTTCTACTATCATTTGCAGCCTATTCTCTATCCTAGCTGTAAAAGACACAGTCTCCCATTTCTCGCTCATTCTCAACCATTCCTCTACTCTTTAGCTACTGGCCTCACTCTCTCTCGTTCCTCCACCCTTCCCATCTCTGGTAACCTAGCAGTCACGGGAGTTATTTCTTTTCTGCTCTCCATTCCGAACTTTTCTACAGCCCTAACCATTGAAGGAGTTATCCTTCAACTTTTCTCAATATCCAATTTCTAGGAATCAGAGCTGATGAAGGCATTACCTGTGTGTGTCTCCTAACCACTGGAGTGTGTGAGGAGTCAGAAATGCAAAGCAGACAACTTGGTAAAGGTTTTTCACAAGAAACCATTTTATTAATTTAAAAGGGTGTTATAAACGCCTCGCTTTCACTAACCTAACATGCGTTTCCCTGCCTATCAAACTAAGACTACATGAAAACACTCTAATAAGGTATCTGTCCCTCACACTTTACAAACAACAACAACACAATTCAGGATTTTATATGGCAATTAAATTTCAACCAAAATTAGTAATTAGAGCTAAATATTCTTATTACCACGGTCGGATCCCCTTACGTAGAATTTCTAGCTGCTGGCCTCACTGTCTCTCGTTCCTCCACCGTTAATATCTCTGCTAACCTAGCAGTCGGGGGAGTTATTCCCTTTCCGCTCTCCATTTTCAATATTTCTCTACTTTTCTCAATATCCAATTTCTGTGTGTGAAGAGTCAGAAATGCTAGACAGACAACTTGGTAAAGGTTTTTCACAATACGCCATTTTATTAACTTAAAAGGGTGTTATAACTGCCTCACTTTCCCTAACCTAACGTGGGTTTCCCTATCTATCAAACAAAGACTAAATGAAAACACTCTAATAAGGTATCTGTCCCTCACACTTTACAAACAACAAAACACTTCAGGATTTGATATGGCTATTAAGTTTCAACCAAAATTAGTAATTTAACTAAATATTCTTATAACCAGGGTCGGATCCCCTTACCCAGGATCAAAGTACAATTTTCAAATAAAAAGTGCCAATAAATAAAGTTCAATCCAACAGTCAGATTCTACTTCAAATGATACGAAAGCAAAGTTTCTCCCAATAGCTAAATTCTGTTTCCGGCACATAGTTCCTTCTGGAAGGTTTCACTTGGCATTGCGATTGTATTATAATCCAACATAGTTAAGTATTCTTCCAATGATAAGTTTCTCCTGTCTTGAGAAGAAAACAATTACTGCACACATCTTCTTTATAAACAAAAATGATCTTGTCAGGATGGTTGTACCACAGTTCATCAAAAACATTAGTGGCATTTCCACTTTCATTCCACCACAACCCTTGACTACAATGTTGTACTTTAATGTCTTCTTCCTGGTTCACTAACCTGCCAGGACTACCAATAACAATCCCTTTCCTGGTGTACTCCCCTACCAGATGAATCTCCTAACACTACTAAAGGTACTCTGTGGTGTGGTTCACTTTAACACATCAGTACATTCTTGGACATTCAACAACAGTACAACTCACCTTTTCCATAAGGATGCAGCACCCTTTTGTGCTGTTTGTTCCATTGATTGATTGATTATGTTCCTCTCTCCCTTGACACGACTCCCAAGGTGGTAACTTTTTTGCCAACTCTGGGGTTCTACTATCATATCAGGCAACTGTTGACTCAAGTGTCTCTCTCCAAGAAAGCTGTTTCCCCTTTTTCTTTAAATGACCTTTCTGTAACGTTCACCTGGTTCCCACGGGGGCGCTGGTCTAGTCTGGATTGCTGTGGCCTCGTCTAGCGTGATGCGCAGGACCCGGAATACCGATTGGACAGGACCTCCAAATCGTGCTTGCCTGGCCCGTAGGAATATCCTTCTGCAGATGAGAAATGGGATTAACAGTCTGCAGAATAGTGTGCTAGCTCTCCCCTTTCCCCCTTCGTTCCTCTCTAACTTCCTCCAAACCCTGGTTTAAGCTCACCTTATGGTTTGGAAGGATGAACTCTCCATCCTGCTTCTGGTGCAGGGGCGCGCGTTCGTCCAGTTACTTCACTGGTTTTCAGAATGGCGCTGGCAAAATCCACTTGACTTTCCTGAGCGATGCGCCGTAAGTATGAAAGTTCAAAGTTCAAGTGAGGCCCCCTTTATGTTGTCTTTCTAACCTGTGATCTGTCCTTTATTTCAGGTGCAGAATGAAGGCGATGCGTCGAGGGGTTAAACTGCCGAGGTGAGTAGTGATGAGGGCGATCCCTCTAAATGTCCTTATCATTCCCCAGAAATGTCTCTTGTCCTTTCCCCATAGGGGCCGGGGTACGGTACCTGCCAACGGGGCGGCGCCGACCCGAAATGTGGAAGAAAAGCCGGTAAGTATTATGGCTGTTAATCAGGCTTTCCTTCTGTGTTCCTTCTGCTCACCTTTTGTTTCTTCCTCTCTCCCCTAGGTGCAGAGATGTGGCGTCCGATGCTGACAGCCGCGATGGAGCCGGGAGATGTCTCGAGGACAGGTGAGTGAAGCGTGGCGCTGCAGCGAGCAACGCAATGCTTTTAAATGGAAGTCTTTCTTCAGGGATGCTGGCGAGAAGATTCCGGATGCAGGTAAGAAGTTTGAAATAGTCCTTGGTTTTCACCTTTCTCTTCTCTTCCTTCCTTGCAGGTCTTCCAGGTTCGAGGCGGGCGTGGCTGGAGTCCAGGAGCAGGAGCAGACACGGTGAGCGTTAAGCTGCAGGAAGCAGAACAACGCGAAGCATGAGCTGCTGTCTGGGCGTGGCTTAAATAGCCTCCAAAGAAGTCCCAGGTATGTATCCTTCCCCAACTAGTTATGTATCCTTCCCTGGCCACGCCCGAGTGAAAAAATAGTCCCTATGAAAAAATAGTCCCTTTCAGGTCTCAGGGAGGCCTGAAGCGTGCAGCATGGTCTGCATCAGGTAAGTGCACAAAACACCTCCCTTTATGAGCCTGGCGCCTATGGCGCCAGGACTGATGTCCAACATGAGCCTGGCGCCAAAGGCGCCAGGACTGAGACCAAAGAGCCCCTATAAGGGGCCGCTGGGCTTTTACCCGAGGGCATGATGCCTGCTTCCGGGGGTGCTGGGCCTGGCCTGGTGCTCCGGGGGTAGGCATCATGACACTTTCTTTGGCTTTGACAATGCTGGTTATTATCTGATTCGCTTATTGCCCCCTCTTTGCTTTGGCCATACTGGTTACAGTTTTGTTCTACTACTGCACCCTCTTGACCTTGCCAACGGTGGTCACTCTGTGGGCTTAATAGTGCTCCTTCATTCTTTTGTCATTGATAAATACAGCCTTCATTAAATGTCAATCTTTCTTTGCATGGATAGCGATAGTTATAAATCTTCTTATTTTGGTTTCTCTCAGCATGTCCAAGGCCAACTCACTGGTCTTTTGTCACACATCTGCATTTCCTGCTGCTGCCACTTCTTTCCTCGCCAGACTCTGAGTGTGTGACACCTCAGGTTGCTGTACCGTGTCTCATGCCTTTTCTGATAGGAACTCTCATTTCTCCTATCATGTCTTAGTGCCCGCCAGCCACCAGAGACTGATGCAGTGTGCAGAGAGCTCCTCTTTCCCACACAGCAACTTGCAACCGCAGCGCTTACCACTGCATGACCGTTGTGGTTCGGGCTTCTCCTGCTCACGACTCTCTTGACACCATTAACCGCCAAAGGCACATCAGTGGTCCCGGCATCTTCATTCTGCCCCTGCTGTGTACACAGCATTGGACTCCTTCTGCCACTACTACTGCTACTTCCCAATCTCCTTCTCCTCATCTGTACCTGAGGGGATTTAAATAATTCAAATTCCCACTCAGGTGTAGATTGTTAGGAACACTAGACTGTGCTTTGAAGTTCTGTGCCTCCAAGCTCCTCTTCCTTGTCCCAGTACCTCTGGTATTATAGCACTTGAAGTTCCCAAAATGTGCACTCTTTATTTCATCATATATCTCAGTTTACAATATGCCATTATGGCTGTAGGAATACTAAGGAAGGCATTTAAAGGATTCTCCCAATTCTCCTGACCTGAATACCTTCCCATGTGATCCTCCCACAGAATACCATCCCTAGGGTCAGGATCAGGAAGCGTCTGCCTTTTCCTGACCACAGGATAAGGGTTCCAGCCCAGGATCGGTGGGATGATCACATGTGATTCATCACATCCCCATCCCCTAATGTCACTAGCTTTTGCTGCTTAGATTGGGAATCATGAAAGGATCAACATTACCTTGTTCGTTTCCCTTAAAATGTTCAACAGAAAAACAGGAAGGCTGTAAATCCAAAACTAGCACATATATCTGCCATTGTTATCTTTTCTTAGACTCAACCACTTAAGGGAAGCATAAACAGTAACCAGGCAAAATCTTCTACCTGTCAAATAGTATTTCAAATATGTAATAGCCCATTTGATGGCTAAAGCTTCAAGTTCCAAAGTGGCATCATTCTTTTCACAAGGAAACAATGTCCTACCAATATAAAGAAAAGCGTGTTCTATACCATTATGAACTTGTGATAAAACAGCCCTGTGACCAGTATGGTATAAAAACTTTCTGTAGGATGAATAGTCTATTGAAGTCTGCCACCTTCAGAACAGGTTCACTACATAAGATATGTTTTAACTTATAAAAACATCTTCGATCTTCCTGATGCCATTTGAGTTTTTTAGGTTCTGCATTTTTTAATTTGTCTGTGAGAAGCAAAGTGATGGAAGCAAAGTTAGGGTTGAATCGTTGGCCCATAGTTCTTTTTTTGTCTTGGGGGCTGGAGTTTCTTCAACAGCTCTATCTTTTTCAGTCTAGGGCTGAGCTAAACCATTTCCCACAGAGAAGCCTAAATATTTGACGGCAAATCTAGCAAAATGACATTTCTTTGGATTGGCCCTAAATCACATTTATCTTAGAGCCTGAGTTACTTGATATAAATGTGACATATGCTCTGGCCAGGACTTACTATGAATGATAATATCATCACTATAGGCACCACAAAATGAAGCATGGGGCCTGATAACTTGGTCCATTATTCTTTGAAAGGTAGCTGGGGCATCATGTAACCCAAAGGTTAAAACCTTAAATTTAAAAAAGCCTATTGGCGTACAAAAGGCTGTTTTGGGTGTGTCTATGGGATTGACTGGTACTTGCCAATATCACTTTGTTAAATCAGTAGTTGAAAGATATACTGCATTCCCCAGCCTATCAATAGGATCATCTATCTTAGGCATGGGATAGCTATCAAACTGTGATACTTCATTCACCTTTCTGAAGTCAATACAAAACCTCCATGAGCTATCTGGTTTAGCAACCAGTACAATAGACCATGGACTCTGAGATGTAATGATATACTACTTTTACTTTACCCGGTTTAGCTCTAAACACATCTGGATATGTTGTAAAAGATCTATCAAGTCTTGTTTTTGATTTTGGGGTATGTCCAGGAGAATAAACGTATTGGTATTATCCTCCTCAGTCAACAAGCTGGATAATATCACTGAAGAGTTTCTAATAGGGTCCTGTTTCCATTCTTTAAGTAAGTTGACTTGGTAAGTATGGGTCTTGATTTTCTACGGGTTGAGATATTTTATAGTTATAAGGTGCCATCTTTTCAAAGACTTCATAAGGACCATGCCAATGGAAAAGCAGATGTAAAACTAATACCTTTTGTCCCACAGAAAAGGACCTCATTACTGCCTTTTTGTAATAGTATTCTGTTTGATGTTCTTGAGTTGGTGCCATATTAGTTTGGAATATATTTTGCTCAACTGCCATATGTTCTTTTAGCCTTTGAGCAGTTTAGGATAATGGTATTGCTGACCTCTCTCTTTCTTCCTTCCCAGGTTTCGCACAACATATCTAACTAATCTCTTGGTTCTCTTCCATATAATAGTTCAAAGGGAGAGGGTCCTGTGGAAGACTGAGGAGTCTTTCTAATGGCAAATTAGGCCCAAGGTATCATAATGTCCCAATTTTTTCCATCTGCCTCTAATTGTTTCTTTAAGGCATGTTTTAATGATTGATTAAATCTCTCTACAAATCGGTCTGTTGGGAGATAATAGATGGATGTGCGTAAAGTTTTAATCGGAAGAATTTCCTTGACTTCAGCCGTTAGTTTACTAATAAATATGGATCCGTCATCGGTCCAAATTTCTTTGGGAAATCCAATTCTTGAAATGAAACGGAGTAAATGACTCAAGAATTTGTTGTGAGGTATTGTTTCTTAAAGAAAAATCTTGCGATAGTGTGCTGAATTGTCTAAATTCACCAGTATACACTTATTTCATAGTTTGAATGTTTCCAAAGGGCCTACAATATCAATTTCTATCTGTGAAAAGGGAATATCGATAATAGATAAGGGTTGTAAGGGAATTGGAGGAGGAATTTGAGTACTGGCTTTCTGACCTAAAGCACACGTATTAACAATGTCTGCATAAATTCCAGACCAATACAATCTATTCACAATTTGTGCATCCATTTTTGCAGTTCCTAAATGGCATCCTGTCAAATGAAAATGAGCTATCTCCAGTGCAATATTTCTATGACTTTTAGGTGATACAATCTGTGTACTGAGGTATACCTGTTGATCCTACATCTCCCCTATAAAACAAGACAGATTTGAGGGAAAAAACGGAGCTGTCTTTTCCCTGCCTTCATTCTCTGATATTACCTGAAATAAAGGTTCTGCTAGTGACGGACCATTTCATTGAGCAAAGGCGAGGTCAGAGATAATCGCTTCTTCCTCATTTGCATTAGGTTCCAATATGGGTTTTATAGGAGGTTCTATATCTGCTTTGCCACATCCCTGAGATTACCTCTCAGTTTGGTCACTGTTCTTAATTTCATGAGATTTTGGAGCTATAATTTCTCCTGCCTTGACTTGGTATGCTTTCGTCACATTATTTTGTATCAATATTTTGATATCTCCCCGAAAATAAGGATAACTTACTTCTGCCAATACATCCAAGCCATAGTGCCAGGCTAGGCCTGATTTAGAGGCTAGTCTGATATTGGTGCCAGTAGGAGGATTAAGAATTAAATCTGTAGATATCAAAGCTCTGTCTCCAGGTTGGATCAATTCCCCTCTACTACTATAAATGTCAAATCCTATAGACTGTTCAGTAGCAAAGGTGGAGTCAGAGGCTTGTTTTCTAAGTTTCTCAAATTTGAGGTTTCCCCAATGTGTTTCAAATGATTCCAATCCCAATGCTGACACCATATGTGAGGAGTCAGAAATGTGAGGCGGACAACTTGGTAAAGGTTTTTCACAAGAACCTATTGAATTAACTTAAAAGGGTGTGATACATGTCTCCCTTTCCCTAACCTAACGTGGGGTTCCCTGCCTATGAAACTAAGACTAAAGGAAGACACTCTAATAAGGTAATGTTGAATTTGAATTGTTGCTGCACTTATTACCGGATGTTGCATATCTAATGTCTCTCTTTGTGTCCCCTCTTTTTTTTGCCCCTCTATTCGTTTGATATGTTCTCTGATGTTGATAACAAACTTTTGTATTTGTATTTATTGGTTTATATAGCGCTTAACACCAAAAATCTGTACAATTGAACAACTTGATACATAAAACATAAAACAATGTAACAGTAGAAGCAAATTACAGTTATGAATCAGTCAACAAAACAGTAAGAAGAGCAATTAAACTGAAGGGAATAGGGAGAGTAGCGCAGTGGGACTGGGAGGGAGAGGTGAGGAGGAGAAGAAGGAGAGATGGGGAAGGATGAGAGTGGGGTGGGCGGGAAGTGGAGGGGGATGATCGAGGGGAGGAGATAAAGGGAGGAGGGGGAGCAAGTCCTCTGAATTATATGTTTATGTTGGATGCTGTGAATGCATTCTTAAATTACCTGCTTAAAGAGTTGTTAAACTGAGTTTTGCCTTGATAAGGACCATGTTGGTCGAAACACGTGTTAGCAACTCATGTTCTCAATTTGACAATTCAAAATCAAGAATCTTAATACTGATTAATTGAGGTTTTGTTGGAACAATATATGCAAAAATGATTAAGGTGTACAAAAATGTTTAGAACACTCAAGGACATCTTTAGATGAGCGCATTAGATGATGGCCCACTATGTTTGTTTTATCTTCTTAATTCATTAGGCAGGGGCACAGCATAAAGTGCCAGAATCTGCAGCTATCTAACATCACATTATTATCCCTTTCCTTGTTAGCAAGAGGTATTTATTCTTTTCAATTGTATAACCTAAATGCCTTCAATCACTTGGTTTAGCCCCATCATGAGTGTTATTTTTACTTTCCAGGAGAGGTGCAGCTAGGTATCCAAGCAAATAGGACATGGCAGAATATTTTCTCAACCGAGAGTAAGATAAGGCAGCACTATTTGACCCTAAGGGGGAGTATTGGAAAGGCGTTTAAAACTAGAAATAACCAAACAGAACATCTACTTCAAAGGTTTATCAGATTATAAAGGCTCTCAAAGAGAGAGATAATAAGAATTGGGAGAAGGCTTTGATGGCTAATTATCTGGAAAAGAATAAGATACCCAGAGGATTAAGACTTTTGATCTGTCCTGACTTTAGTAATAACGAAGACCACTACCTAGCCCAAAAATGGGAAGATAATTTAACACAGAGTTCTCAGACGATGATGCTCTTATTAGTACAACCTGCCGACAGGGAGCATACCAGGATTCAGATTCAAGTAGACCAATTAAAGCAAGAAATTGTGGACATGAACAGCTTGCTACTAAGCAAAAGAACTTTAGTAAGATGTATTCGATATTGAAAATTATCAGGACAAAGTTAAATTGGGGACATTTCGCAAATACTTTAGAGACAATCGCGACTATGAAAATGACCTGGTATACACATTCCAGGCAAGGTATGACGAGAACCGTAAAGGTTTCAAGGGAAACAATACACCAATCTCCACACCATGTAGCTCTGCCATAGAGTCAGGTGAGAGAATGCTAGGGACATCAATGTCTACTACTATTGATGACAGTTCACCTCAGAGAGTAATCAGTGCCAGAAAAGGTTTTTTGGAAGAAATTAGGAGGTACAAAAGAGCAAATCAACCGACAGTTTTAAAACATATCAGATTCCAAGACCCTTTAGGTCACAGTATGCAAACTCAAAAAACATCTTCAGAGGAAGAAGAGGCGGCAGATCTGGGGGCAAGCAGAGGACACATTTTAACAAAACGATTAACCCGACCGAGCCCAAAGACACAATTAATGAAGAGTTAACAAAGGAGCTTATAATTAATTTGTCTGATATAACTCTAAATGATATGGAGCAGCCTGTATTGAACAGAGGACTTTCCTTTGCACCAACAGTGGGGACGGACTTAATTGAATTTCAAATTGATCTCTACAAATTCGTAAAGAAAATTAAAATTGAAGAAATATTTTCATCACAAAATTAAGACTTTAACCGAATTGAATTGCACCCCAGGAAACTTGATATTCAGGAGCTCAAAGTCAGATGTAACCTGCAATCAACAACAGAAAGTGTCATTGATACCTTCTACAATGCAGTAACACCATACATACTTCGACACATGGACAGTAAAAGGAAGATGCATGCAACTAAAAACCAGCAATTAACTAAAGCAGAAAGGCAGTCTTTAATGTTGTTAGCTAAAGAGGATAGAATTGGCATCAAAGAAGCAGGCAAGGGTTGGAATTTAGTCATTCTCAACAGGGAGGACTACATACATATGGCTGAATTACAACTATCACCACCAGGTAGCTTTATCAAGCTTCTGGGAAACCCTACTGAGCAGGTAGTAAAGAAATCATTAGAATTGATTCAGGAGTGGCACAGGAGAGGTATGTTAACTGAAGAGGCAACATCCTTCTTTGTTAGGACTCATCCCACTATGCCAACAATGTACTTCCTACCAAAGGTGCATGCTCATTTTGACAAGCTGCCAGAGGTTCGCTCAATAATTAGCACCATAGGTTGGGCCACTGAAGGCCTCTCAGAGTACATTAATAAAGCTATTAAAGATTAAGATCCAACTTTGCTATCATATCTTAGAGATTCCACAAAAGTATTGCAAATTATACAGGACTTTGACTGGGAATCACATTATTTACTGGCAACTTTGAATGTCAAATCTCTATATACTTCAATTGAACAAAAACTAGCTATCCAAACCTTAGACTTCACCTACAAGGAGTTTTCAGCTTCTAATAGCGAGCATATAGACATGATTAAGTCAGTTCTTCAGTTCACGTTGGAACATAACTATTTTCTGTTGAATGATGACTACTACTTACAGAGTAAAGGTATAGCAATTGGCTCTAAATATGCACCATCACTTGCAAACCTATATATGGGATATTTTAGGAGCACCTATATTCCCAGTGACAATAAACACACATGGGATTAGGCTTTGGAAAATGTTCATTGATGATGTGTTTCTTATATGGAATGGTACTAAGGAGAGTTTTGCAAGATTTACAGATTACCTGAACAATAGCACTTTCGGTATGGGGTGTTCTATAGAGCATGCACAATTTGTAGCAATAATACTATTTATGAACAGAAATGTGAATTATTGACTGAAAGATTATATGAAAGAGGTTACCAACGAGGCTGTGTGCTACAGGCACAGGAAAAGGCAAGGCAAATGCAGAGATTGGACATGGAGTATGCACCTATAAAAAGTTCAGATCCTTCTAGAACCTGTGTGAATTTTATCACCAAAGACTCAAAGGACAGCAACTTATTGTATGGAATGGTACTACGAAATTGGCATCTGATATTGTTGGATGCAGATCTGACCAATCATATTGAAGGTAAATGGAGGTTTATATACCCTTGGGCACCTACTAGTAAAAACAAGTTATGCCCGTCATTTTTTAGATCTAATATTGAAGCAGTAGGTGGCAGTGACTGGTTGAAATTCTTGCACAAGGGTTTCCACAAATGTGGGACCTGTAGTATGTGCAGGTATGCACATGAAGATACAGAAACATTTGATTGTAATGCTGGAATGGAAATTAAAATCAATGACTTTATTAATTGTTGTTTGAAATATATTGTCTATGCTATCATGTGTATCTGTACAAAAGTATATGTAGGTAGTACTATCCGAGAATTGCGTGTCCGCATTAGGGAACATCTGTCTAGCCTCAGTAATCAAGACCAGAAATTACCACTGGCCTATCATTGGCAAGAAGAACATCAGATGAGGGACAAGGCTGATATACAATTCATTAGAATCCACAAGGCTCAATGCAGCAAAAGAGGTGATGATCTGAGACTTTGAAAAAATTGGAATAAAAAATGATTTGTAAATCATGTTGCACCATGCTGGGTCTCAATAGGGAACACAAACTAAATGTCTTTTTATAATCAATGATCTTAATGTTGACTGTAATGTGTACATCATACACTGGTTATTGATATCATCCACTGCCACTCACCTGGTCATGCTTGATTAACACTGGAACCAGTAGCTGGAAACGTTGTATTGAAGTTCAGCTGGCATAGCATGATATGATCCAGACTATGTTAGTGAGGTGTAAGGGATTTTCTCTGTTATTAGAGAAACAGAGACCATGTATGTATCAATGCATTTATTTATACATTTATAAAGCGTTTGAAGCCCAGAGGCAGCTAGGCGCTGTTACAAACTTAAGGAGATGGTTACAGGTTAAGCACATAGCTTCATAGTTACGGGTTACAAGTTTTGCACAGAATACAGTACGCATTTATATACAATTATGTATAATTTGTGTGCATGTGTCTAGGTATTGAACTAGTGTCTAGGCAGTTATTGCAGGAGGTCGGTCTTGAAGTGTAGGGTTTTTAGACTTTTTCTGAAGGACCAGAAAGAGGTGTCATTTCTGAGATAAGTAGGGAGGACGTTCCACAGTTTGGGAGCTATGATCGGGAAACTTGCTCCTCCTGCTTTCTGTGTTTTGTATTTTGGGATGATGAGAAGGTTGTTGCACTGGGAACGGGTTGGTCTATTAGAATGGGCTTTGTAGATGAGATTGCAAAGGTATAGAGGGGCCTTGTATGTGATACATTTGTGGGTGAGCGTCAGTATTTTGAAGTTGATTCTGTCTTGGACAGGGAGCCAGTGGATATTCCTCCTGGTGGTAGAAATGTGATCCTGTTTCGGAATGTTTAAGGCAGCTCTAATGGTGTTGTTTTGGACAACCTGTAATTTGTTGATGTTTCTTAAACTGGTTCCAGCAATAGTGAGTTGCAATAGTCTATCCTGGATAGTATCAAGGCTCTGGCCAGGGTGATGAGATTATCAGCGGAGAGGAATGGTCTGCTAGCTCTTATCATTTTGGTGGTATAGGCTGCTGAAATGACAACAGCGTTAACCTGTCTGTTTAAGGTAAGAGAGGAGTCGATATACCATGTATACTTTATTATATGTTAGATATTGGATTGTGAGTTTATGTTTCGGTTATCATATATGGCACATTAACATATTTATGCAACACCAATTGTAGGTTAGAAATTGTAAGGGAAAAGTCATACACCTAGACCATTAGATATAGTCATACGCATTTACTGATGCGCTTGCCAAAGAAGCGAGAGGTTACACACATAAATAACTATGGCTGTCAAGCCTATCTAAATGTTTTGCATCTAATTTGGGGTTCTTTTGATTAGGTTACTTTGACATTGTGTTCACCAATTATTATGATAGCACTGACTTATCTAGGGACAAGATATCCTAATGTAGGACGTAAATACGAAAATAATAATAATTTTTGATTCAATACATATGGTGGTGCCTCTGAGCGAATGCACGCGGTCGCCAGACGAAGGCTGGGATTCCTGATGGAGGTAACCTAAAAGGACATACTTAATCTTGATCAGTAGGTGAGTCAGTCTCAATTTGCAAACAGAGTAACAGTCCTGACTAGTTGATGCACAAATTGAGGTGCTGGGAGTGATTTTACAGCTGATGTCTTATAATGTAGGATCATAGGAAACACTGAAGACACTATATAGGGGAGAAAAGGACTGTTAATTAATTAAGCTTTTTGACAGTGGTAAGTCATGACACACAATCACTACGATCAACCATTAATAGCATTGATGAGACACTAAATATTACGCATGTATTTATTACAGTTGTGGTATTAAGAACATCTCAGAAAATGAAGGCCAATGATCTGTAAGGAAAGACCTTATTTACTTGGGTTCAGGACAGGCAAGGATTTTGAGGGTGAGTCATTTTCTAAGGATTGGCCACTCTGGAGGTGTCCGTTTAGTCAGGATGGTTCGACTGAGATTGATCTGGTGCATGCTATCACTTACTAACTCTGCAGTAATCTACGTGATTGGCAATCCATTAGACAACTAAAGTAACAAGAGTGCAGTGGGGGTGTGATTTATCTTGCAATTTGGGAATATGGCTATTGTCATGAATACTCGACTGGATGGAATGGTGATTATGTGTTAAAGATTATGTGTGTCAACTTGAGATGATGATTAATCATTGGTAGGTAAATGGTGCTGTAGTACATCATGTCTCAATGTTTGTGAGTAGAACAAAAGTCTTTTATTTTATCACTCAAAGATAGTATGTGTTCCTTCTCCATGTATACATACAACAATAACAAAATTCAGGATTTTGTATGGCTGTTCAATTTCAGCAAAAAAAGTAATTAGAACCAAATATTCTTGTAACCACAGTTGAATTCCCTTACCCAGGATCAAAGTAGTTTTTCCAAATAAAATGTTCCAATGAATAAGGTTCAATTCAACAGAGTCTACTTCAAAAGAAAACACACAAATGTTTCTCCAGATAGCCAAGTTCTGTTTCAAACACAAAGTTCCTTTACTTCTGGAAGGTTTCATTTGACATTGTGATTGCAGTATAATCCAACAAACCTCAGTATTCTTCCAGTGATATGTTTCTCCTCTCTTGAGATTAAAACAATGACTGCATACTTCTCCTTTATGCACAACAATGTTCTTGTCAGGATGGTTTTACCACAGCTCATCAAGAACATAAGTGGCATTGCCACTTTCTTTCCATCACATCTTTTCACCACAATATAGTACTTCAATGCCTTCTTCCTGGTTCACTGACCTGCCAGGACTCCCACTAACAATCCCTTTCCTGGTGTACTCTCCTGCCAGGATGGATCGCCTAAGACTACTACAAGTACTCTGTGTTGTGGTTCACTTCAACACATCAGTAAAGTATTGGACTTTGAAGAACATTACAACCCAATGGTGCTGTTAGTTCAATTGATTGACTGGCCAGATGCAATGCAGATTATGTTAATCTCCACCTTGACATTTCTTCCAAGGAGGGAAACGTTTCTGCCAACTCTGGGTGTTTACTATCAAATCAGGGAACTGTTGACTCTAGTGTCTCTCTCTAAGAAAGTTTCCCCTTTTCCTTCTAATGACCTGTCTCTGGTTTTCGCAATGCTGGTTATTATCTGATTCAAAAATTTGGCAATACTGGTTACAGTTTTGTTCTACTACTGCACCCTATTGACTTTGCCAATGATGGTCACTCTGTGGGTTTAATATTGCCACCTCATTCTTTGGCCATTGATAAATACATCCTGTGTTAAATATCTATCTTTCTTTGCTTGGATAGCGATAGTTATAAACTTTCTTATTTTGGTTTCTCTCAGAATGGGTGTTCAGCCCAAAATACCTTCTATCATTACTTCAGTATTCAAAATATATGTTTGCACTAGCGGTTTACATGCAGAGACAGAGCACCTAGGGGTCACATGTCCAAGGCCAACTCATTGGTCATTCGTTGCACATCTACCTTTCCTGCTGCTGCCACTTCTTCTTTCCTTGCCATACTCAGAGCATCTGACAGCTCTGGTTGATGTCCCATGCCTTGCACCTTTTCTGATAGGATCTCTCATTGCTCCTTTCATGTCCCTGGGCTGGCCAGCCACCAGAGACTGACACAGTGTGCAGAGAAATCCTCTCTCCCACAAGGCAACTTGCAACCACAGTGCTTCCTTCTGCGTGACCTCTGCAGTTCGGGCTTCTCCTGCTCATGACTCTCTTGGCACCATTAACATCCAAAGGCACTGTGGTGGTCCAAGCATCTTCATTCTGCCCCTGCTGCATACACAGCCAAGAACTCCTTTTGCTACTACTACCACTATTCCCCAATCTCCTTCTCCGCATCTGCACCCAAAGGGGATTTAAATTATCCAAATTCCTGCTCAGGTGTACATTGTTACAAACATTAGACTGTGCTTTGAAGTTTTGTGCCTTCAAGCTCCTTTTCCTCATCCCAGTACCTCTGACATTTTGGAACTAGACATCCCCAACCTTCACATTCTTTATTTTATCATATATCTCAGTTTTACAATATGCCATTAAGACCGTAGGGTTACTAGGGAAGTTGTTTAAAGGATTCTTCCAATTCTCCTTACCAGAATCCCCTTCAATGTGAGCCTCCCCCAGAACACCAGCCCCAGGCTAAGGATCAGGAAGCATCTGCCTTTCCATGGCCACATGAAAAGGGTTCCAGGCCAGGGTTGGTGGCATGATCACCTGTGATTCATCACAAGTGGCCACTGGAGAAAATGGAGGTTCGAAATCAGGGTCTGTATACTCTTCAGCCAGGGATAAAGGATATCAACCATATGGGGGTGGTACGGAAGGGATTCATGTACCCTCCTTTTCTGCCCCTCCTGTGAGACTTTAACATTATGGGTCTTCCGGCCTTTTTCATACATCCTCAATAACTCTAAGGTGTTTAACCTCTTCTCAAACTTTGAGCCCTTGTGCCTTATATCCCCCTTATCCCTTATCCCCCCAATAGGCCAAGAATTGAGCATTTTACCCTCATTTTCCCGCAGCAGAGTCTCCATACTCCAACCTAATTTACTCAAAATAATTTCACAAAAATAACTTCAAAGCCGAACCTGCGGCAAAATAATGTCCACCCAGGAACCCCCCACTTTCCCCTTCCCAGTTTCCTAGTCATTCCCCACATTCACTCAGCTTGCTTTCACTGCAATCACCTCACTTAGCTATTTGATTTAATTATACTTCTCACTCTTACACAAAAGACAGCATCTTTATCCAAAAAGCACATGCCGGCCAATATCTCTGAGATATCTTCTTCACTCGAGCATAGAAGGAGCGCAATGTTTTCCACTAGTGTGGTATTTTGTACTACAACACCATCTTTTCCTGCCTACAAGAAGATACCCTTCACAACTTTGACTAACCAAGAAAAGTGATACAAGGGCACCATCTGCACAGTCAATACAAAACAAAGGGTGCCAAGTGTATACTTCAGGGAGGTATTTATGGGTGTACTTACCATAAAATGCTACCTCACCCGTAGGTGAGGGCTCTAGCCAACCAGACAAGCAAACCAAAGGGTATCAGGATGCACCTCACAATGGAAGTGCTAGTAGGGATACCACCTCACACCATTAAAACAACAAACTATGTAAATATATATAAAAAGGACTTACGACACAAAACAGTTAACTCATTCCTTCAAAGCATTCAGCCTTTGAATTGCTGTAACCTTGGCTAGGTCCACCCACACACTCCCATTCTACCCTTAGCAAACCCCTTAAATCAAAGAAACTACGCTTTTCCCCCATTTCCCCTCTTTACCCCCAAAAGTGCACTCACATAAACCCAAATTGCTCTGAAGTGATGCTCCATCAATTCATCCTGCAAATCTGGATCACTGTACCATGCCTCCGGGGAACAGAGAAGGCTTTAAAAAATATGGTGCACGTAAACCTCTCTGTTTCACTGTGCACAGAAGACTGGTCCTCACAGAGAGGTGCCCCTCTGAGTTGTGCAGACAGGAAATCCCAAACGTCTTGGAAAACCTGGGGTCCCTTCATGGTCGCCAAATGTGAGGATGGCCCCTAATCACCTCAACCCAAAGGCAGGATCACCGCTAAGTGCACGCTTGTACGTAAAGCAAGTTTATTTTACAATTGTCTGGGGAGGGGCTACATGACACTGTAGGGTAAAACTGAGTCTCTCCAAACCACATAAATTGACAAATTATATACATTTTTTCAATAGTTAAAACAGTGCCATATATTTTATTACAATCTACCCTACACATGTGCCATTGCTGGAGCGGGAGGTGGTGCTGCTGCCCACTGTTCCCCCTGCTCAATATCCAATTCCCATTCCTCCTCCTCATTCTCTTCCCCTGCTATCACATCCCTTAGACTTTTCATGGGCACGGAGGCATACTTGGCACTACTGTGGTATGCAGGTTCCTGTTCTCCTCGTTCAAGTCCTGTAACCAAAACAACACTTTCCTCTTCAAGGAACACATGGTCATCTTTAATGACTGACCTATCGTTCCTAAAGAGAACCTGTCCATACTTCTACATCTCTTCTACATCCTTTACCTACCTATACCCTTCTACAGCAACAGCACTACCTCTTCCTCTGCTAGTCTCAACGCTTCCTCCAAATTCCTCCACTCTTGATTTTCCATCACCATTCACAACCTATCCTCATTCTAGCAGCAGGAGGCATGGTTCTTCCTTTGTCACAATTTCTGAGCCCTTCACCTAATCTTTTAGTTGTCGGTCTCAGTCGCTCTCACTCCTCCACCCTTATTCTCGCTGCTAACCTAACGGTCAGGGGAGTCATTCTCCTTGTTCCTTCCCGTTCTCAATCTCTCTGTAGCCCTGACCACTGAAGGAGTTACCCTTCCACTTTCTTTGGTTTCCCATAGCTGAAGGAGGCATTACCAGTGTCTGTCTCATTATTGTTGGAGTGGCCGCTGGAGATAATGGGATTTTGAGCTCGGTGTCAGCATGCCCCTCTGCGGGTGATGAAGGATAGCACACATATAGTGGCGGTGCGGAAGGAATTTCTGTGCCCTCTTTTCTCTCCCCTTTTTCCTCATCTTTAATAATGTGGGCCTTCCCACCCTTCTCATACATCCTCCATAATTCTAAAATATTTAAGCGTTTCTCTAACTTTGATCCACTGTGACTAGTAACTAAAAATGTATACATATTGTCAAACATTACCTTATCATAGGTCCCCCCTTCAAGCCAAGAATTAAGAATTTTACCCTTAGTTTCTGCACCCATTTTCAATGGTTTTTCAAAATCCTTACCTTATACCTGGGAAGAACCTGACACAACTTATCAAGAGGAGTCTCCATACTCCAAAATCGCCTTACTCTAACAATCATTTTCCCAGAGATTACCAATCTAAACACAGAAGCTGAGCCCACGGCACAACATTTCAAATCAAAGAATCACTTTTCCCTTACCCAATTTTTTAAAACCTCCCCACAGCCACTCACCTTATTCACTTTCACCACGATCACCTCACTAACTATTCACTTTTAATTATGATTCCCACTCTTACACAAAAGACAGCACATTAGCCCAAAAAAACCATGCAGACCCAAATCCTCTTTACTTCTCTTTACTTCTTCTTCATCTCTTTCACCACATTTTCCACTACAATGTTGTATTTTTCCGACTACGGAAAGATACCCTTCACTACTTTGACTAACCAAGAAAAGAAAAGAACAAACTAGAGTAAATAAAATATATGTAAAAAAGGACTTACAACACGGAACAGTTCATTCACTCCTCCAAAACATCCACCCTTTCAACCCACCTGACCTTTTCTGATTCCACACAAACATACAAACTCCAGATCAAAGAAAAACCCTCTTTTCTCCATCACCCTCTTGATTTAGCAGTACTCCTTCGATTTGCCTTGTACAGCTGGACCGCGGCACTATGCTTTACGGAGCAGTGAGGCCTTTAACCGACATGGTGCCTGTAACCTCTCCTTTTAAAGTGCAAGAAAGACTGTCCCCTCATAGCAGCGCCACAGCTGATTTATGTGAGCAGGAAAGTCCCAGCATCTCAGAAAGCCTGGAGATTACATCAGGGTCACTAAATGTGGGGGTGTAGCTCTGATCTCCTTACTCAAAATAGGCCCACCTCTCAAGAATTGAGTGAACGTTTGTCGGTAAAGTAAGTTTATTTTACAAACAGCCGGGAGGTGCTAGACGACTCTTTGGAGTCTGAACTAACCAGATTCTCTCCGAGCCACACAAAGGTTACACATTATGTACATTATTGCATGTTTAACACACTCCCACATATTTCTTTTGAAATCATCCCCCCAAACATAATTGGTTAACCCTATACACGGAAATGTAATCCCCTTAGTTCCCAAGCTCTCATTGGATACATCCACTTAATCATCAACCCCTTCAATACACATTTGCATGAACTCATATTTACAGCACACCCCTTTTTGGGATCTTTCCATAGTCGATTGTGACATCATCACGTTTACAAATTCATGTACAACAATCCTAATTTATTACGGGCTCCCTCTTGTTGCAGGCCTCTAACCCTGTTCATGATTCACATGGCTTTCACAAGGACACTTCCACAATATGAGGAGGGAGAGAAACAAACAAGTTCCCTTTGAACCAGTGATAAGCATCTTATCCGCCCAGACTTGCTGGCGTCCTGGTATCCCTGATTTCACGCTAATCTATAAGGACTACCATTTCAGCACGCATGACCTCTGGCCACATCTTGATCATTCCTGAGAAGCTGATTGAAACCCACAAACCATTTGTCAACTGTGAGACAGGCAAGGTATCACGAGATGACAAAGACAAGTGAAACACAGTTTGAAAACCTTTATTCTCAGTGGTTAGGATGTTAGAACATCTAACTTGCACTAACTCTAAGGTGGGAATGTTCCCTATCGAAAAGCAAAACTAAGGGAAAGTCTACGTTTGTCAGTCTAAAGAAATATACTGACTGTGTTAAAACCTAAGTTTGTCCTCACTTCTATAGGAAAACATGGTGTATGGGGTTTGGCCAACTCAGTAGTGTTCAAAGCAAAGTTAATGTGACAATGGAGCTCTTCTGTATCTTCCTTCCCCAAGTTTAAGGCACTCTGGATCATAACATTCTAAGGTTTTCTCGATATTCACTGGGCAAAATGTTCACAGTACCTTTTCTCCATGTAAGTTCATTAGGCTTCTTCGGGTCTCCTTTCCTTGAACCCAAAAATCCTTAATGGGTGTTTCAGGCTCCCTTCGTCCAGACTCAGACCCCATTTAATTTCAAGGTGACTTCTTTAACACAATCTTAAACTCTTAAAACATAAAGGTTCAGTAATGCAAAACAGGTCCATTCAGCTTGTTTGCTTTCAGGGTTCCCGTCTCCATTGTCAATCAAGTGCCTTTTATCTGTATACAGGGCCCCCTGGTCATGGGGCAGTTGCCAGACCACACGGTCCACCCCTTACATGTCGCGCGACCAGGTGCCCTCAACTTTAAGGATACCTTCTTTTCCTGTCAGGGGTGTCTCTGTGGGCAATCTGGATCACTCTACCACCTTGTGGACACCCCAATGCTCTTCATACACTCATTGTGGGGTCTCTGCAGCCAATCTGGATCACTCTCTCGCTGGGTGGCCACCTCAATGCTTTTAATACACATTTTTCCTTGATTAGTTTCTTTTGCATAGGCTTTCGAGACTTTGCTCCCACTTCGTTTTTCATTCGTGGCTCCCCTTCCTTAGGATCTCTATTTTGTTCACACTTCCGACATTCACATTGCTCCCTTGCTTGCAAAAGCTTCTTCTCTCCACACAGAGTCTTTCGACAATGTGTAATTATACATGCGACCACTCTGTGACTATGTTTCACTGCAATGTTCTCTTCACTGTTCGCCAGTTTTGCCTGGTGTGCCTAGATCTTATGTGTCTGGGCTGCTACATTGTATCTCATTCACTTTGCAAGCACACACTGGGCCTCTGTTGCGATCGCCTCACTGAATGTGCTTTTTCCAGGTTTAGTATCAGTGTCTTTACCGTCTGAGGTCAGGGTCTCACCACCTGCCCCTCCGACACTCCTGGGCTCCTGTCCTTGCCCACGATAACAATCATTCACCACGGAAAAATTCAAGGGGAATCAGCACACCACCCCGCTCTCCTCCATGGACCCTTTTAACCTGCTGGAGATATGGTACTCTGGCCACGCCGGTCCAGGCTAGTTCTTTATCCAGATACTCAGCGTCTTGATGTTCTTACATCTCCCATCTGGGCCGGGGCAGCCATGGCTCCTCAGATCTCCTCCCACCTCGCTTTCCTCTCTGAAAGAGTATCCCTTTTTTATTCTCCTGAGTGGTTAACAGGCTGCAGGTTAGGCTGCTTGATTGCCCTTGCCTGGCCTTGCCTGGTCATGTCACCGGGATATGTCCATTGAGTATGAGGGTATGTTGGTGTTTGCATCTTCTTCGTCCCAGTACCATTGTGGTGTTACATACAGGAAGTCTGCATTCTTCCGGACTCCTTCTTCTTTGTCACAGTACTGGAGTGATATTTGGGGGAATGAAGATTGAATGTCTTAATATATACGCTGAATACTGAGGAGGGGTTAGATAGGGTACTGTCAGAGAAAGGAAGATATTGTGTCTCAGTTCTAAAGGTGTCATTATGCCAGAAAGATGGTATTGCTGTTAGGTTTCTTTTCCCCTTCTTGGGGTTAGTGTTTGAGGGAGAGTCCTGAGGTAGCGTAGGACCTGTATGGAAATATCCTATGACAGCAGAGGGGGGATAGGATAGATCAGAACTAGGAAAGGGGGGATACCATGTCTCATCCTCGGGCATCCCACCCCTGTTCTCCAAAGACCCTCCATCCCCGTAGCACCCCTTTGCAGACTCACTCGCAGGGCCATAATCTGTCAGTCTTGCCCTTCTCTTTGTTACCTGGGGCCTGGGGGGATTCTTAAGCGGGTTAAATGTGAGAACGTCCTCAGATTTTCTCACAAAACTCTGCCCTTAAGTACCCCTTGCACTGGGTTTATTACCTGGCCACAAGTTGACCCTACCAGGTGGCCTTTTTTCCCTTGTCACTGAATAACAAATTCCCATGTTGACAGGAAAATTACATCTCTTATCCACACAGCACCAAGTTGTAAATCTTTGCTAGGCCGCAACTGACCATCTGATGTTATCGCAGCTGCCTGAATGCAGTTAGCTGCCTTGCTCCATCCTTCATCCTCGATCAACCAACTTCCCAGGTTGCACAGATTTTATCTTGCCAACCCAGGGTTCTGTGGCCTACACAGACCCCAACTATGAGGGACTCCTGGTATACAGCCTTCCCATGTATTCATGTATTTGCCATGTACCCTTTGTTCTCCAACTATCCCAAACACATTTCCCTGAAAACCCCTGTGTATATATGCCTGTACATGGATGTTCAAGACTACCAAATCCCTCACAGTGGCTTCTCCATCAACAAATCTCTTTTCTTTAGGCCGCTTATAAAGCTCCTCACTTCTCATCTTTAGGCACTACGTGGCACACCACACAATTACATTGTGTTGATAGACTTGTCATTATGTTGCTACGTGTGTGAAAATTTAAAACTATACACAAAATAACAATAATAGTAACACTCATCCCATTCTCATTAAGAAACACTACACTACACTAGATACATACTAAATCGCAACATCACACTAACATCGCGTCTACCCCAGTCACCATTATGGCTCACGCAACGCAAACCTTTCTTTCCCATTGAACCCATTCTCGACCACCCCAACACATGTGGGTCTAGTTCAGTCACTTAGACAGAGAATGTCTTCTATCTCCCACAGCCTCCCAAAACTGTCTTTCTCCACACTCTGCAGGTGTCATACAAAATCAAGAGTCACATGCGTTTCCCTCTGCTGGTCACCAAAGCTGCTCTCACTCTCAGGGATTACAGCTTCCTAAACTTACCAGATGGTATTTGTCTTGCTCACCCACTTCAAACAATTGAACGTATCACACAGCACTGTATAAACACAACATTCATCGACCAAGTCTAACTCTTTATCTGTGTCCTGTGAACACATCCTGAAGTAAGATACAGACAACAGATTCAACTTTCTAATCGAAAGCTTTATTTTTCTACAATGTCAGGATGGAGTAAGGACTAACTTGCCCTATACAAAGGTAGGATTTCCCTACCTAAAGAAAACTAAGGATAGTCTGCGTCAGTAAGTTCAAATCAAAAGTCTGTGTGTGTCCAAAATCTATGCTTGCCCTCACAACTAATTGTATACAATGGGCAGGGATGTCAGCAGCAAAAGGAATAGTGTTCAAAAATAAAGTTCTGAGCTTCTTCCAGCCATCAGCTTAAGCTGAGCTTCCCCTTCCTCAAGTTCAGAATAGTTCCACAAAGGCCTCAGGGATCCGTTCCCCAAAAGCTCAACTCTTCCAGCTTTTAAAACCAATATCAGTTCAAATCTTCCAGGTTCCAAAATAATACCAGCTCAATTCTTTGGTCAACCAGGTTTTCCAATAATTCACATTGATTGTTCTGCTTCTTCATTTATAATTCCATTCTACAACTGTTGTAAAAAATAGAACCTCTTGACATTTGCTTTCCTTGGATTTTCCAAGTAGGGATCACTCGGTCTAGGTGCACTGTAGGACCAGACGGTCGACCCATTACAGGTCAAGCAACCAATACCCCTGTGCACTTCAATGTACTCCTCTGGCTTTTGCCCACACAGGTTCTCTCTCTCTTAACCTGTAGTTCGTCGGATTATTTTATATTCAACCAGTGTTCAATTTCTCATCTAATAGCTTTCATAGCAATCTTTTAACTTGGCCAACACTTTCATTTCATATCCTTTATGATAGCTATATGGCTTTGCCGCCACTTGGGTCTCACACCTCTCATTCCGTGGTAATTCCCATTAGTACCGCCTTGCTTCTGTTTCCTTCATAGATGTTCATTACTTGCCTTGTATGCCTTTGTACAGTATCCAAATATACCCTTTCTGTCTTTCAGTCATGTCATTATTCAAAGGTACATGTTTTAACTTTCAAAAGCATTGGTAATAGCTCACAGCTTTTTCAGTATTCAAATATACAAGCCTTGGCATTCTGCCGTACTTATAACAGTTCTTAGCTTGCTCAGCATTCATACATGCTCATTGTCAGTAAGCGGAGAGCCCCGGTATGTGTGTTCCCTGCGTGCCAATTACCGGTGTTGTGCGGCAGCTCCTATGCGTTTCCTGGCTTTGCTTCCCAGTTTCATTTTGCTCCGCCTTCCTTTCAAAGGAGCTACCACAAGCAGCATTTGCCGTCCTGGAATGTTGTAGCATGTAGCTCTGCTCTTCCCCAGCAGAAGCTACCAAGAGCACCACTCACTCTCTTAGAGACTTGCAACAATCGGGAGGCTTTGGTGCGCCACAGTTCCTGCTGTGAGCACTGAACAGGGAGGACTGCAGGGTCTCAGACCCTCTCAAGGCCAGCCTTGGTTCCTGGATCTGTCCTGCACTCCTGCTCTGCACGGCTTCTCTCAAGCGGGTTCCTCTCCAGCCGGGCTGCTTCTCCAGGCTGCGTTCTTCTCTCCATCCCATCTCTCTTCTTGTGCTGGGTGGTCACCCTTTTTATACACCTGAGACTTTGTAAATGATTGCAGGCGTGAGACTTTAACTTTGATTGCCCGACCTTGAGGTCTATTAGCTGGACATGCCTGGTTATTCCAAATTAACTCATCCAAGGCCCTCTTCCTCGTCTCAGTATCAAAGTGGTGTTTAGGGATGTTTGAATGAATGGAAGTGTGCATAACTCCTGGTTGTATTCTCCTTATCCCAGTATTTAAGAGCACTGTCTGTGGGATATTTTGAGTGGAAGAAAGGGACAAAAACTGACAACAGCCCATAAAGGGATGGGAAATAGAGGGTTCACTTTGACCAAGGAAAGTGGGATACCATGTCTCAACCAAAGACGTCCTCTCCCCACTCTCCAAGTACCCTCCACCCAGGTGATCCTCCCTCGCATATCCACCCCCAGGATCATGATTGAAGAGTGATGGCCTTTCCCGGGCGACAGAGTGGAGGGAGGACCTTCTGGAAAAAAAAGTGGTGCAATGACAGATTTGTCAAATAGGTTCCTGCAGGGAGAAAGAGGCAGGGTATAGATATTCACAAAGGCTTTGGTGACGGCCCCTCCTAGGAGTACTACTCAAATTCTGAAACACACAAACGGGGTCCTGACAGCATGGGGGGAGACATGCCTGGAAAAAGGGGCAGGCAATAAACTGGAGTTTAGAAGGACGGGTGACTATGCAGTGTGCACCTTAGAAGGTGCAGTGAACAAAATGCCAGTGGAAGGGGTAGTGTCAGGCGAATGCATGGAAGAGATTGTCAAAACACAACAGGACACTTTCTGGTTATGTGCACCAGAGAAGGACATTGACAGGCCCACAGATAAAGAAGGTGGTTAGTGTCAGCATGACTCAATAGTGTTTGGGGGGAAAGAGGACAGTATGGTGAATTACAATCAGTGGTATTGGCTCTAAGAAGAAAGAAGATAACTGCATCTGAGCGAGAGTGGCCCATGACACTTGAGAATGACCCACAGAAACAGCTAATGGCATCCATAGAAGATAAGGAGGGCCCACAGCTTGAAGAGGTGAAGAATATCCTACAGAAGAGCAAGAAGGAGGGTCAAAGGAAATGTGAGGAGCTCCTGGCCGATCGGAAAGGGGAGGATGAACAAATGATACCATATATCAATGCAGAGAAAGAGTAACACAATGCGTTTCACTGCCCAACAGAGATGGCCTGGTGGCCCATGGCAAAAGAAGGCTAGCAGGAGCACCTGGACTTTTGTGTCAGTTTTTGGTTTTTGGAAGAAAAAACAGAAAGATGAGCAAAAGAAGGAGCAGTTCAAGCAGATGAATGTGAAAGGCACACAGTGGGAAGATTGGCTGTCGTTTCTTCTCCATGGACTACTGAGAGAGCGGCCAGTGACCAGTAATTCACCATGCAAGATGCTATTTAGGAGAAATATGACAAGCACTGAGAAGTTGTTGCTGACACTGGCTGCGGGTGCACCTAGGGGCTGGGAGGTACTAGGGGCTGACTATATACTGGAAATTAAAAGAAACATTGACTTTGACTTGGACAGTGCACACAAACATGACAGACACATGAAGGAGGTGGTGCTGGATATTAGAATGACATGGATGATCCAAGCTAGAGAGTTATGACTGTTTATGTTGTTTTAGATGTCCCATGGATAATGGCTGATGATAGTTGGGGTGTTTATGCAATACAGTACAGTGAATAAATGGCATTAGAGGAGTTAAGACATGAATTAGTTGTCTTAGTTTGATAATTTCTATTAATTTGTTGGCTTCCTTATTGAGTTTGTATGTATCAGAATAGTTGTATTGCAGTGTGCTTTATGTAGCAGCAGTGCAAGGCTTTGGCCAGATTCATAGATAAAATTAGAAGAGAGGGGAAAAAAACTGGGCAAATGTTACCTCACTGATACTGCAGTTTCTTTTCATTTATTTGAGGTACATCCGATGCAAAGGGACTGGCCTACAGACATGCCTAAGAGACTGGCCTAACTGCTGATCACCCATGCCAAGCATGTCGCAGAGCACAGCACAGCCAAGCTGTGGAATGCTGCGATGCCTCAGACTGCCGGGCATGAAAACCCACTCCTGAGAAGTACAAAGTGATGAAGCTGCTGGCTTAAATCACAAGGCTGCCAGAGCCTGCCTCGCAGAAAACAGCCTACAGTTGTGAAATGTGCTTTCTTCCTGCTGTTCTGCGAAATTACCTGCTTGTTATCATACATGCATTATACATGCTGGTTTATGGGTGGAGAATAGAATTAGCTATTCCATTGTACATAAGGATGAGCCAGACCTGGGAGGGGCAAAGCAGAATGCAGCCCTCCTATACACTGGTGTGTGTTTGTACTACATCCCATTTATCTCTACTTCTGGTCTCCTGTGTATTATTTGTGTCCAAGTGCTGAGTGCCTGCTTTGCCTGGGGTGGCGTGGGAGAGCTGGATGAGTACTGGTATTGTGTGGAGCAGGACGAAGCCTGTAACACATGCAAACAGTATACTAGATTGCAATCATATAAAAAGGAGAGAAGGATACAATGGGATACATGTTACCCTACACTTTGCAACACTACTACTGAGTGGTAACCACATTCTCACCATAAGCTTTGTTCTTTTTCATACAACCTTCTCATATTCAAAGTTCTGTTATGTGTATGCCCAATCCATCTCTTCTACTAGCAATTCAATGTAGCGAGATAGCATGCACAGCAAATGGAGCTGCTCTGTGAACGAGTTGCAACGCTAGGCCCTACGCCCTCTTTGATCTGCTCTTGCCCATTTCTGGCAGAAATTAAAAAAAGGAAAACCCACCTCATGAGACCATATAACTGTATCACGTTCAGACTTCTCAAGGTCCTGCGAAAGATTTAGATGTGGAAGGGTGCAGAAAGGAATGTGGTAGCCTGCTCCAGGACGCAGGTAAGGATCTATGGTATGGCTCTTAAATCCAAACCAAAGAGGCTTGAAAGCACAGAACAGCAAGTCTCACTGCTTGTGACTCCTACAGTACAGCTCCTTGGGTTGCCTGTTGCCTAACCCCTGTTATTATGCTCCTACCACTTATGTAATGGTCTGTTATTATGAAATAGGTTTCTTTCTTCAAGTATTAGAATACATGCCAGAAGTACCAAGTGGGCTTACATTTTATACTGTGTTCTTAAGCAATACATATTTTGCGTTTTTAGTGTATCAAACCATTGCAAATTAAAAGTTTTAACAGTGGCTGCATATGATAGTGACTAAAGCAGAACACAGACTATGTAGGCCTGTTAAACAAATGTTGTGATGTTCTGTGAAAAAGCATTTTCTGGTTTATGCATCACCTTAAACAATCACCAGTTAAACCAGTTATGCATTTTCTATTTGTGGTCCAACAGGTACAACCACCAAATAGCAAAGAATAGCGTGAAAGCTCAATCCAGCAATCATGAAGCAAAACTGAAAGGCTCTGAACCAGTAATCAGTCAGATTATCGACAAATTAAAGCACATTAACCAAGTAAGTCTGTGAAAGAAAATAATCCAGGAACTCTTGATTGCAAAGCATAATAATGGATCAGAAATACTCAGGCGGTGTTGCCCACATACCTGTCCCCATTTCAGTGTATTACTTCTTTGTGCATTACTTGGGTTTATTTAATGTTCTCCTTATTATTTAAATTAGTAAGAGGTTTGCATAATCTATATTTTTGATGTTTTTGACTATCTTTTCACTGAAATTTCCATTTCCCCTAATGGTAGTTGATTCAATCATAAAATTAAAAAAGAGATGTCTTAGCTTTTTTCACACATTTTGAGAAAATCATTGAGGAAGACTTTGAGGAAACCCCCATTCATAATTTACCAAAAATATTTTTTATGTGGTTTCATTTAGTCCTGGAGATCTAATTCACATGCTATTCTAGGAAGGAAGCTTCTAATTCCATATTTCATATCAAGGATTGGCAAGTGATCATTGTTTGCCCTATGTAAATAAGTATTAAAAGCTATTTTGTTGAAGATTCATCATATTTGTTTACCTAAAAGCCACACGCCACTTTTTTAATTCATCACAGGTTAACATTTGAGGGTCCCTCTTTTTCTAATCTCATATAATCCCAATGAGTTGTAACGATGGCCTCAATTTTAAGTTTTAGCATAAAACCCAACTCTAATCCCAAAGCAGCAATTTTAGAAGATTTTCTAACTGGAGCTTTTATATTTCCAATTTACAAATTCATGAATCCAATCCTTGTTTTAATACCAAAACATTAGTCTCTCCACAGGTTAACAATGGAAACACTTTTATTTTGTATAGTTTTATTAATGGTTTTCCTGATTTAGATACGAACAGCTCCTCAAATGTGATGCTTTTATTTAGGGCAAATTAAGCTTTTATTTTTGCACTCTGACTCTACCTCTATACATTTACATTAACAACACCACTCATACTCAGATATTTGTAATTTCATACCACATTAATAAGTTATTTGTTGTAAATGATTTACATGTATTGCTTTCCAATCTTCCATTGAAAATCTTAATTGCAGATTGAAAAATCTTCATATGTAAATTGTATACATTGATTTTTAGAAATATAAGTAAACTGTATTGAAAGCAATGTTTAATCCATTTGATGTGAAATCAAATGTTTTATTTATTTATAACATATGAAAACTAATGAATCAGAAAAAAATTCACTTCTGGGGATTTAATGTTTATTTTTTTTCTCCAAATCATCTACTAAATCTTCAGTGAAAACGTTGTAAAACAACAAGGATAGTTAGCATCCTTGCCTAGACCATTTTCTATCTCATTTTCTATCAGATAAACCCCCTTCATCGTATATTTCATGACCAGCAATTTGTACTGAATTTCATTAGTAAAGACAATAATCCACAGAGTATCCAATTTAAATAATTCCCACACAACATGTGTCTATTGTCTCTGTCAAAGAGTTTTTATCCGTCTATGAATTCAGTGTATACTGATTATATTTTTAGATTGAGAATATTTTAGAATTATATGATTTAATGATATTAAATTATCAAAAGTTGTTGTTCCTTTCATAGATGCTTTTTGTAACTGGGGGATAAGATTCTTATTTACCAATCAATCCCACAGGTATCCTAATAACTGTTTGGCAAATCCTTTAACCACAGATTCTTATAGAATTATTTTTTCGAATTTAAACTTCCTCTATCTTTGAAAATCTGAATTTGAATAGTGCCCTTCTAAGTAACGGAGATTACATTTGATAGGCAAATTGTTTTATGTATTAGACTAAGTAAGTCATTCTGCCAAAGAAACAGTATTTGTTTTAGTAGTGTTGTAGGAAGCTCATCTGACCCTGCAGCTCTCAATATCTTCATATTGTTCATATACTTTATAACTTGATGGGATAGTACTAATTACCAACTCTTGATTTCTCTCAGGAGTAAGAATATTCTGATATATTACTTCCTGCACTTTGTATACAAAATGTAAATGCAATTTCCAGTCAGCTTCAGTTACATCAACTGTGTGAATAGTAGACATTGCCCCATGTCTCCTATTATATAAGTTTGACAAAAAATATCTGATTTTGATTTTTTTTAGCTGTTTTAATAATATTTTCTCAATTGCTATCCTTAATTATTATCCTCAAATAATTAACTTTGTCTTTTAGCTTTAATTTGATTATAATGATAGTCTGCATTTGAGTTGTAGTTTGAACTAATGTTTAAAGGTAATGTGTTGCTTTGTGTCTTTACTTCACTATCATACCAGTAGTTTCATACCTTTCGAATCTATACACCTTTTTAACTGGGTTATGTTAACAGACTGTACAACAATGTTTACAAAAAAATCAGATATAGTTAAATTTGCCTAATTTTCTAGGTAGCATAAAACAATAGGGAGTAAACACTGATAGCTGAATTATTCCTCATTATATATTCCTAACATTTTATTTGAACATACAATCCTCCCATTTCATTTTTTATATAGATATCAATGTACAACTGTGGGGCATTTAGTTAATGTTTCCCAATTTATATGGCAAGTAATCATAAGATGCTTATTTTGAATTATCATAATTACTACAAACATGTTGATGTAAATATATTTAGAAATGGTAATTACTGTCTACCCAAATGGCACTGTCATGGTCCAGGGATCTCAGCCCAACCTCCTCCTACTTGATAGACATCTTCCCTCTCTCATCACTTTCCTCCCCTCTCCTTCCACTCTTCTTCCTACCACCCCTCTGGCCGCTCTGCCACCTGCGACGGGTGTGCCACACACATGTACCCATCCATGGAAGACCTTCAAAAGGTTGTGCTACTATCTTATCCACTAAGGTGTACTCCTCTTTCAAAAGCCTCATCAGCAAGCTTGGTGTCTCTCCTTGCCTCTCTCTGGCCGACATCTATAGGTACCCTGGCCAGTTCACGCATTTGCTTTCTGAATTGGCTCACCTCACCTCTTCTCTCCTGGCCTCCTCTTCCAAGCTCCTCCTCAGAGACTTCAATATTCACCTCAACCCCTCTGATGCAGCCTATGGGCTCTTCCGCAAACTCTGTGACTTTCGTTCCTTCACCATTCTTCCCTCCCGTCTGATGCACTCAGACAGACACACCTTGGATTCTCTCATCTCTTCAGACATCCCCAACTTCAACCCTCTTGTTACTCATCCCTCCTGGTCTGATCATTCTCTCCTGTTCTCTCATCTGAACCTCATGGGTTGCCCTACTAAGCCCCCTTCCGCACTGCCAGCCTCCTTCTCCACCATTTAACCTATGAAGCGAGTGTCAGTGCCGCTTTTGTTGCCACCTTCACTACTCCTCCTCCTACTCTTGCCACTGACTCTCACTCAGACACTGCCCTTACTTACTTTCAACTCTACATCTGCAGCACTCTAGACATCCTTTCCCCTATCATAAGGATCTGCATGAAACCTGCCTCCAAGTGCAACTCCTGGTATGACACTGACTTGGCCACTCTGAAATGCAAGTGCAGAGCAGCTGAGCAGAAGATGCAGGCTTCGAGCACATCCTCTGGCAAACTGGCCTGACACCTGCTCCAAAGGCAATAAAGACTCTCCATGTGCTCTAAGAAGAGGGTCTGTATCCAAGCCCATATCTCTGCGGCCACTAACAACACGGCTGACCTTTTCAAAATCTGCAAGTATCTTGCAAACCCTACTGCAGTCTTCACTACTCCTCTGCCTTCCATGGCCCTCTGTACTTCTCTGACGTCTCACTGCATTTCTAAGACTCAGGACATCTTGTCCTCACTCTCCTCCTCACCCTTCTCCCTCACATGCTCTCAGGCCTCTCTTGGTCCCCCTCCCCTCTTACTCTGATATTTTTCTCCCATAACACCTGATGAGGTTTCTAGACAAGTCTGCTCTATGAAAGTCTCATCCAAACAGGTGTACCCCTGTTCCTTCAGAACTATCAAGGACAGCATTGTCTCCCTTGCTACAGCCTTGGCCAATTTCTGCAATCACTCCTTTGCCACTGGATTCTCCCCCTCACTCCTCAAGCACCCACTTGTGCACCCTCTCCTCAAAAAGCCTTCTGCCGTCCCTTCTTGTCTGGCAAACTACTGCCCTATCTCCATCATCCTCTTCCTGGGCAAACTCTTGGAGAAGCTGGCCATCTCTCAGCTCATCCACCATACTGAATCCATTGGTTGTCTCCACGACCACCAGTCTTGCTTCAGAGCTGCCAGAGGCACTGACGCTGCACTCTTGAACACCCATGAAGACTTTCTCTCTAATCTCGATTCCAGCGCTCCTTCTGTTCTTATTATTCTTGACTTTTCCTCTGCTTTTGATATGGTCAATCATGCTACCCTAAAAAATCGGCTTTGTGATACCCTTGGCATCACCGACCTGGCTCTGGACCAGTTGACCTCCCTCCTCTCGGACCAACCTTCCTAGGTTCAACAGGGCCCCTTTGTCTCCACCATCTAACTCTCCACTTGTGATGTCCCTCAGGGCTCTATTCTCTCACCTTGGCTTTTCAACATCTACTTGGCCCCTCTAGCTGATCTGATCTCCACCTTCTCTCCTAACTTCCAGTGTTATGCGGATGACATGCAGCTCTTCTTCAAGTTATACTCCTCTGCCTCCTCCTCTTCCTCTCTCATTCCTGACTGCCAGTCTGCTATTCAGGCACGGTGCACTTCTAGCGATCTCTGCCTTAAAGCCAGTAAGACAGAGATCATTCTCATTGCGACCTCTGCTCCCTCTTTCCCTCCCACACTCTGACCCTCCTCCATGGGCCCTCTCCCTCACCCTCCTGCGAGGCACAAAACCTTGGTATCATCTTCGACTCCTCTCTCTCTTTCTCTACTCACATCACAGCCATTGCCAAGAAGGCCAAATTTGAGCTGCACCTTTTCAGAGGAATTTTCCCTTTCCTCAACTTCCCCTAGAAACTCAATGTCTCCAGAGCTCAGGTCCTCTCCAAGCTGTACTACTGCAACATCCTCTTCCTCAATCTGCATAACTCTTCCCTTCACTCCCTTCAACTACTCCAGAACACGACTGCAAGACTTATCCTTGGCCTCAAACCCATCCATCCAGCCTTAAAATCACTCCATTGGCTCCCGAGTGCTGCGATGATCAAGTTCAAGACCCTCTGCATTATCCACAAGGCTTTCTGGGGCCAGGGACCACCATACATCCGACTCTTTCTCCCCAAATACATCCATGCTAGAGCCCTTCTGTCATCTAGCTCTGACTCTCTAAAAACCAGATGCTTCTCCAAGTGGGGAATGGGGGTAGATCTCTCTCCTCCACAGGTGCCTCCCTCTGGAATGGTCTCCCTGCCACTCTCAGACCTGAGCCGGATCTCCTTAAGTTCTGGGCACTTCACAAGACCTTGATTTGCTCTTCTTCCTCCCCTCTCCCTCTTGACTGGCTACCTGGTTCACTCCGAGTACTACAGGGCACCAGGCCCTCCTAATTCCTGTCTACCTATGCACTTGCCCTCACGGGCCCCTTCCCCCACACTGTGGGAGCTTCCAGATAAACAACATATTGGCTTTCAACCCAGACTGCTGCCGACTCTTCCACCTTCATTCCTCACAGTTTGACAAGCCTAGAAGTGAATATTGAGGTGCAAGTAAATCTACCCACTGATTTTGCTAAGGTCATTCAAGAAATTCAGGGGGAGTTACAGACCCCTCCAACAAAAAGGTCTATTCTCCTGAATAGTTTTATTGATTAACAAAACCAGGTAGGCCTTTCCTCGCCTATTCCAATGGCTACCACGGCTAGAACACTTTCAGTACCAAGTACAGGGATCACACAGTCCATGGATACAGCATCTTGGGTTTGGTCTCCTACTCACTTGACCCCACCAGATGACTTTACTGTGGGATCCCAGAGTATACAAAGATGGGTTGGTACCTTGTGAATTAAAGTTCCTGAAAAGAGCACTGCAGTTTGTAATAGATCCACCTAAGTTCACATGTATATGGTCTTCTCTTGTTTGGGCGACATCATTGATTCTGGGAAAACAAACAATTAAAGTAAACAGCTTATTCACAATTATACCCTTGAAACAAGGATTGTTTGACATCCTCGTCTATGTCACTCTGATTCAACCATTAAAAGGAGAAGCACAATGGATAGATGAATATGTGTCAGTGGCCTTTAATCAAGGGTTTACAGATAATTTAAAAGATCCATTAGCCCTAGCTGTCAGCTCACATTTTCCGCAGAACTGACATTGCTAACACTACAAATTGAGTGACAATATCAAACTACAAAAGGAGATGTGGGGACAGGAGAACTCCCTTTTTCCTAAGAACATACTAGTAATGTCCAACACCCATCCATCCCCCTAAACCCATGCAAGTAAGGAATGTGATGTACACCTTCACTATAGCAGAGAAGGAACATATATACATAGAAAGGTTGTGTCTGTGCTCTGGACATGCCGGGTATTTTGTTAGAGCGTGTCCTCAGCAGTTAGGAAAAGCGCTGACTTGTTCATAAAGTATGGCTGTAGCACAAGCCATGAGATTAATTCTTTCAAAAAGCATTCAATTTTTACGACAAATAGTATTGGCATGTATTTTGGGTTCCTTAACTGTCTATGCCATCCTAGATTGAGGGACGTCAGCGATTTTCTTTTAGACAATCACTTTTCTGTACAAAAGGGCATACCGATGTTTCCGAAGAGAGTTAGTGCCCTGATGTGTACTGTGGATGGGTAACCGCTGTAATCAGGGGAGGTTTGCATGGAGTCAGTACCCATCCAAACAACTACATCAGCAGAGCACATAGAAGATGAAACATTTGGCACTATTAAGTTTCCCGATTTTCCTGAAATTGTAGGTACACTACTTACTTTATTTATTTTATGTGTTTATTTGTATTGTGCCGACCGCCCGCAGGCATCTACTGCTCAAAATACATATTTTTCAGTTATACTGGAATTTAGCAAAGATAGCATTTCCCTCCAGTTGTTGCAATCAGCATTGCTAGCAGGTTGCCTGCTTTGCCAAGTCACAGGCAGATATTGTTTAGCACTTCAAGAAGGAATGGACAAGCAAGGGATTCCATTAATATATCTCGAGTTTCAGGATGTGTTTTCAGAAGCATAGGCCAATACGATACCATCTCATAGATCGTGTCTTGGTTCCATCGACTTTCTTCTGGGTGAAAAGATTCCACATGGGAGGATCTGTGCTCTTAGAACTAAGAAGATTAGGGTTTGCGTAAATACTCCACAAGGGCTTCATTAGAAATGTGGGCTCTCTGGGAGCGGAACCAATTTTTTCTTAAAACCAATACCAGGAGGGAATCCAACAGTTCGGGCTTTTGTGTAGGCATGGGAAAGGCACTTTCCAGGCACTGTCGTAGTGGTATTAACTGGCTATTGATGATAGCAGGTGCAAAATGGGGTGAGAACCTGCGCATCTAATAGCAGTGCCTGACAAATGCCTAATACTTATACACAATCCAAAAATGTTGGCTTTGCCAATGCTTCTTTTTAACAGGACTTCAATGCATGATATGCACAGTACTTTTAAATTGATTGGCTGAAGGCACACCTTGTTAAGATATTTTTATTACACCAGTATCGTTAAGTCATTAACTGTCAGAAGACTGCTTTGAACACTGTCAATCATTTTGAGTGCAAAGTGTGATGGTAAGGCTTGATTAAACAAGCTCAAAGAGTTCCCATGAGGTGGTGTTTTGGACGGGAAGGGGGCAGGAAATAGGTGAGAATGGCCATAGGGATTAGGATGACCATGGACAGTCAATGGGTGGGCAAATAACCAAACACCCCCCACAGTTGTGTGTCCCCCCATATGCCATTTCTCCCTACCTGTTCTCTAATGCAATAGTTTCAACTTACAAGTGGCCAACTAATAGGCCAAACTAAAACAAGTGGATGTCTGCTCACACTACAAGACAGAGGTGTGTTTGAATGACGTCACTGAAAACATCCTGGCATGGTGCTGTGCAATCCCCCTTTTCACAAAGATGGTTACACCGCATAGAATCTTGAAAACACATATATAAAATGTTATATCTAAAGGTGCGCCTACATCTAGATGGGATGCTCACAATATTCCATGATTAGGGCATTACATAACAAAACATTATTCTTACAGTGCTATGAGCCTGCAAAGCCGGTGGCAGCACGCGCTATAACATATTGCAAGTATTATTAGTCTTCTTGCTATTGTTTGTGACATGATTGTTATCACTGTGGTTATTATTACTATTACCCTCATGCTGATGTTGATCATGATAAGCCCCACTTTTTTTTAAAATTACTGGATTCATTCTCTCTTTTCAGGTGCAAATAAATACTGAGCTCACATTATGGGTTGTTAATATTTGAACACTTTCTTCACACATTACAATACTGCGTTTAAGACACATTCCATAGCCAAATTGCCCAGCCTTTTGCAATTACATACCTTGAGTCAGAAAGACTATTCTGCTTTGAGAAGTCCCATGCTGCAAGCATATTTCGCATAAAACATATTGAATTGCCAAAGCGTCTTCCTAGAGAATGTATGTAATAATAATAATAAATTGGCATTTATATAGCGCTACTCTGAGCGCTGCTTATTATCACCCACGGTGTGTGGTGCTCATTTATCGAGCTCGGAAGGATGAAAGGGATTCGAACCTGTGTTAGCAGGCTCTGCACGAATGTCAAAGCGAGCGCTCTACGCTCTACGCTCTACTCGCTGTGCCACTTCACCGACGTAAAGGTCTTCCACACCTACAGCCTGTCTGCTGACTTGTTTGGGGTCAGAGCTATACTTAGTGTACAGCGTGCCTTCAGCCTTCAGCACACTGCAGCCACGTGCCCTTCTCCATAGGCAAAGCACGCAGGGAATGTCTGGGGACTCTGAGACTCCACTACAAACAGGCTTCAGGAGCTTAGGCGTGCCCATTTATGGTGTAAATTACCAGCAGGTTGCTGATGTGACACAGAATGTTTATAAAAGGGATTGCTTCCCCACTCCAAAGTTCAGCCAGAAAAGCATCCGAGTCACATGTCTCGGCCTTTGATGATAGAAGATATGCCAGAGACCAGAGGAGGGCCGTCAAATCATTTTTGTCCACGGTTGAGGCTTGCAGTAGTAACGTGGCCTTACTGTGGCAGGGCAATCATGCGAGCTATTCACAATCTGAGCATGCTCTCACGTAGGAAGTCACGTTGCAACGTCCATTCCTCTAACAGGGACTTGCCGGATCTTCAGGGTGTGTGTGAGACTGTGATTGAGTTCAGGAGGAGCTTTTGCTTTCTCCTTCCCCCTGTTTGCAAGGTCGGCCGCATCAGGTCAAAGCGAAAGGAATATTAAAGAAGGGAAAAAAGGGAATGTGCGAGAGGATGTATGCATGTAAAAAAAAGAAAAGAAATGCAAGAAATATGTTTATAAGTTAAAAAGAGGGTTAATACGTTTTTTTTTACATTAATTAGTGTTCTTGTGAAATTGTATCTTAGATATATTTAAAATTCGCTGTACATATAAATGGAAAATATAAATGGAAAACATGTGGTAATTGCCAGAAAATGTATCATTTTATTTGGAAGATGCATGGTATATTTACCATTCAAAGATGGCTTAAGAGACAGTTTGGCTTGTTTCTAGAGAGCTTCCTTCGAGACAGTCACCCAAAATGTCTGCCTCCGTGGAAGAGCTCAGAGCTCAAAGAGTTCCCAGATAGGCAGGAATGGGTGGGATTAGCCATAGGGATTAGCATGGCTAGGGGCAGGGAATGAGAGGGGATTCATAACCAAACTACACCAAATACACTCTGTATCCCTGATGAAATGTCATCTCCATTGAAAAGCATTATAGACCCTCATTCAAAGCCCATATTTGAAGCTCTTAGGTTAAAGCTCTTATTTGAATGACAATATCTTCAGTTTAAAGATAGCGCTTTCAGCACCACCTAATAGCCCAAACTAAAAAGATGAGCTGTGTTTGTGTGCAAAATATCCCGAAATGTGAAGGAAGTACTACATTTTCTACATTTAAAAAATGTGCTTAAGTGCTTCATGGAGAAATGTTCTAATATGGTACAATCCATTAAAGCACTTACACAGAAGGGGGGTCTGTTCAGTGGGAGGCAGCACAAGTTTAGGCATCCCAGTTAAAACAATTATAAAAGCATTTACCTCCACTCCCATTCTTGAATCATCCTAATGTAAAGACACCTTTTTATTGTTGAAGCCAATGCTTTTGCCGCAGCCATAGGGAGAATGTTATCATAAACCGAGGAATTTTCCAAAGCCCTTCATCCTGTAGCTTTATTTTTCAACAGGGTATTGTCTGTACCAGAATAGCACTCCACAATTTATTAAATGAAGTTACTAACTATAAAGGACGATTTTACCCAATGAGGCCATTATTAGGAATTGTGGATCACTGTTTAGATGGACTATATGAATTTTGGATTCCAGAAATCCATAAAGTTTACCAACCACCACCATACTAGGTGGATGCTTTTATTATTGTTTCTACTTTGTCATCATCTATAGGCCAAGAGGTCATTGTGGCAAAGCTGATGCACTGTCTAGATTGGGAATGACGGGAGGAAGAGAAACTGAAGCCTTGATTTTGCCAGGGTGTAACTATTATCTCTAAGGGAGAGAGATTCCAGCACTAAATATGTTCTCAGCAATCTAAGATTAAGGCTGCAGAATGGATTAGGATAGAACCAGCTCAGCATCATGTTAGGATCATATATATATATATATATATATATATATATATATATATCAGGAAGGACATATGCTTATATGTTCAGAAATAACACAACAAACACAGGTATTGCATTTTTGTCATGACAGTACAGTGAGCGAACATACTGGAGTTGCCAGAAGCAGCTTTTGTAAAAGGGGTGACCCTTAACACATTTTCAAGGAGCTGCTTCGCTGCAAGGGATGACCCTCAATTTTTCAAGGAATACCTTTCTGGAAACAGATGAGCCTTAACAATTTTTCAAGGAGCAGTTTTGCTACAATGGATAATGCATAACAATTTTTGAACGAGTGACTACAGGGGATGAGCCTTAATTTTTCAAAGAGTAGATTTCATAAAAGGGTTGGCAGTTAAATATATTTGGAAGAGCAGTTTCTTTATGAGGAATGACACTTAATAATTTAAAGGAGCATCTTTGCTAAAGGGTTGAACTGTAATTGTTCTATGTTTACAACTTTATGCAAAACATAACTTTTCAAGAAGCTGCTTCGATAGTAAAGACGACTGGTTGGTCTTCCATGTTGCCTCCTGGAAGTGTTCAGTGTGCCACCCTGGCATCATCACTTTATCTCAGTGGGGCCCCTACCACTACCATGTGGCAAATGCAGACCTATGGGAAAAAACAAGGACATTTGACCATCCCTTTGTCCATCAGAGGGTGGGGGAAAGGTTTTTGTGCATGCTGCTTGTTTTTCCTTTTGTTGGTGGGAATGGTCAGCGTGGCTGTTCCTGATAAACAATCAGAGACATCGACCTACCCAGATGCCTCAGCATTTCTGTGGTTGTAAAATGGGGCGTTTTTCCCCAGCCTGCTCCCTCGCCACAAAAGTCACATACTTCCTTTGCATTTTTTGTTTAATGGGTCCCCATCCCCTGATATTTGGGGATTTCCACTGCCCCGTCCTGCAGCACAGGTGTGGCCAGTGTAGGATGCAGCATTTCGGCAGCATTGGGCATTGGCCATTGCTGCTGCTGCTCCTGACTTGGGAGCTCCTGGCTTGGGACAGTGAAGGAAATTACCCTTCCATTGAAGTTTATACCTTCTCTTCTCCCCGCCTGCTTCTCTCGCAGACCCTTCCCTGTGTCCATTTTTTTCCAAAAGGCAGAAAAACACACAAAAATCACACAACACACAGCTACTTCTCTGACCTCTCTCTGCTCTCTCTTCTTCTCTATCTCTTTTTCTCTTTCTCTCTCTCTCCCGTTCAGTCACAATCGACAGGAAATAACAGGATTTTTATTTCCTTTCACTTTCTTACTAGGTTGAGCTTATTTAACATGGCTCAAATCAATGTATTCCTACAGCTCAAACGTTTTGAACTGATTCGAATCAATATATTTCTGTTGTTCCAAAAATGTATTTAATACAATTTGAGCAAAAGAGACCTATCTAGTATCTTGAAATGGATCAAACCAATTCGAGCTGCTTATGATCATAATCAGACTTTTACTGACTCGGTTCCATTCAACTCACGAGCCATCGCGATGGGAGTTAAAATAGCACAAGGTGAGTCAGATCATTATTTGCATTGCTCGAGCCAGCATTCCAATTGGGCATTTCAAGCCTCGCCCATCCCTAGTTTTTTTGGAATACACAAAGCTCTAGAAGTGTGCATCCTTCATTCATATTCGGCATAGTTATCTGCTCTACTTGTGCATGTTTCCATGTTTGTTCTTATTTTGTTACCGGTGTAACTGAAATCTTCTATCATTACCCCTTTATTTAAAACATTAAAAGGTTTTCTCCCTAGTTTAGAACAATAAAGAAAACCATGGCAGGCCTCTCTTGGCTCTCATAAATCTTAGAATAAGTGATGACCTTACAATTGCAAAATGGTACAGAACTTAACTCTAGATGGCTAGCAATCCAGCTTCCATCCTAAATGGTAAAGAGAACCCTTCCATTTCTGTCTGGGATGATGTCCTGGAATGTGCGGATAAGGGGGGCATGACACTCCTGGTGATTTGACACAGTGGCCCTCATTCCGAGTTTGGAGGTAAGTACCAGTCATCACCGGCATGGAGCAAATACAGTGTCGTAGCTGGTAATAGACCGCTAAAATCACTGAGCTGATGCAGGACAATCGTCAGGGAGGAGTGGCGGGAGGAATTAAGGGCAATGCGGCAGGTGGTGACTCGACACGGACAAGCCCACTGTGTCGGTCACTCTGTTCCCAGCGTCGCCGGGACATGGCTGCCCCTGGCCCCGGGAGCGCGGAGTAACTTGCCTACCAGCCACATGTGGCCTACATGGACACCATGGGACTAGTGTGGGGAGTTGGGGGGGTAAGGCGAGAGGGTGTGTGGGGGAGTTGGGGGGAAGGCGGAGGGGGGTGGGATGGTGGAGGGTTTGAAATTCACTTAGGAATTTTCAATTTCAATACACTGTTTGTGTTGCAAAGGTAAACCAGTGTGGACATTCATCATTGCGCATGTGTCTTTTAATATCTGACAGTGCATAGTGTACATGTTTCCCCACACCCAGTGCCCTATGTCCTCATGTCATGACACCCTCTGCTAACTTGTGTGTCAGAAATATTGTCCAATCAATGCTTGCCACACGGCATGTCTCTCCTGTGCATCGGCAGCATGATGCTGTCCTGCCCCTTCTTCCTCCTCCTACCCTTCATCATCATCTGGTGGTAGCAGTCCCATTTCAGGGGACAGGGGCACGTTCCGACGGATGCATATATTGTGCAGCATTACACATGCCATGGGGATCTTGGACACCTTCTCATGGCTGTAGATGGGTGCCCCACCCGACCGGCTGAGGCAACGAAATTGTGCCTTCAACAGGCCAAAGGCTTGCTTAATCACCACACATGTACGGGTATGGGAACGATTGTAGGCCTACTCGTGCCTGTTCTGTGGGTTTCAGACAGGGGTCATGATCCACGGCGTCAAGGGATAGCCACACCATCACCTGCATGAGAGGGGAATGAAGGTTAAGTGTTTGTACATTCATGGTGGACAACTGAACTAGTCTTACATGGCAGCATGTGATTTCTGCCCATACGCACATGTCCCTGGATGCATTGACCCCATTCCTGGCCCCCATATATATCCTGTGCAATGGAATGATGGAGGGAGTAGCATCTTTAAGATGGTTTATGGTGTGCACTCACATCTTGTACAACATGCATCGTATATGCATGCAGCAGTCTTGTGGTAAGATCCTTGAAGTGCTGTGTTCTGTGAGATTTGGTAGTAGGGAGTGTTGGCTGTAGTCAGCATATTCGTCATTCTGCACTGATCCATACTATGGTGACTTACAGCACTCCTATGGATGTGCAGTACCAGTGACACGGTGTGGTATCCCTCTTGGGCTCAGTTCAATGCACTCCCAGGGATGACGCTCCGGTGTGGTGATATGCTGGAGGCAGCGACATAGTGCATATGCAGTGCATAGTGCTAGATGACCTTACAGTGTGTGAGGGCCGCCAATGAGTGGTGCATGTGTTGTGGGATGTGGCGTGGTCACCTGTTAGTCATGTAGTGTTAGGTGTCGGCCTTACTTCATCACTGTGGGATTCGGTAGTCATGTGCCGTTTCACTGGCTCTGGGGGACAGTGTTCGGTGAGGTGCACATCGTGCACTGGCTTCAATATTTCCACCCAGGTGGAGTATGCATCTCCCCCCCCTTTCCCACCCAGGTGGAATATGCAGGCACCCACCTCATAACCCCGATGCACTGCCATGGGGGAGTCAGGCAACTCACCAAGCAGCCAGGAACGTCGTCCAGCATATCGCTTCATATAGCGTGGTAACGTGGAGTTCCGCAGGACCAAAGAGTCATGAGGTGATCCTGGATATCGGGCACAGCAATGTGTGATGATCTTGCTTGTGTTGGATACCATCTGCACGTTGGTGGAGTGGTATTGCTTGCGGTTGCGATACGCCACGCCGTTGGCATGCAGGGCCACCAACTCCACGTGGGTGCAGTCGAGGGCACCTATACAATTTGGCATGCCTGCCAGTGCATGGAAGGCAACTTTTGTATCAAGTATCTCCTGGGGAGTCCATGGTAGAGATATGAGGTCCATTGTGTGCTTGAGGAGGGCCTCCAGCACTTGGTTCAGTATCTGGGAAAATAAGGGTTGTGATATGCCATGCATGTGCCCCACTGTGTGCTGGTAGGTGCCTGTGGCAAGGAAGTGGAGCACCAACACTACCTTCAGTAGAGGGGGGATGGCGGTGCGTATTTCTATGAGGCTCACTATGTCGTCATCTATCAGGTCCACTATGGTGGTGATGGTGTCACGGTCAAGCCGGTACAGGGTGTGGATCTGCTCAGGGGTTAGGTTGAAAGGACTTTCTCTGATGCGAGGGATTGGGTGCTGCCGGCGTGGTAACGGTGGCTGCACTGGTGGGGCATGCTGGGCCTGTCTCACCCTCCTTCTCCTCCTGTGTATCCTCTGTGGTGGGGGCTGTGGTTGTTGTTGTTGTTTTTGCTGCCTTGCAAACAGGGCCTCCAGCTCCAGTAATGCTACTACTATTGGTATCATCTTGGTGTGGGAGGGTGTGTAGTGTGTGTTCCTTTTGTGCTGTGCCAGACTTCATTGCCTCCTCCTGTGCTGATTGTGTGCACCTGTGGCTCTTGGAAATACTGCTCAGGGTTCTTAACACCTTCTCTGAGATGCCGGTATCTACTCCATACCGGTAAGGTACTTTTCTGGCTTCAGGAGGCCGCTATTTGCATGTCCGGGATCAGCTCCGGTTTACGGCATGCCGCTAATATCGGCATGGTGTGTCACGCGCCAGATCCTAGACCGCTATCTATGGCATCGCACTTCATGGTGCCGTAAATAGCGGTCTGGTTGGTCAGAATAGCCCGTAGCGGTAAGGGATGCCGTTAATCCTTTACCGGCATCGTTTTTCCCTTAGCTCCAACCTCGGAATGACCCCCAGTGGATCATGATATAGTACCCTCCAACGGCCTAGATGAAGTTGAATCTAGATAATGCTTTCCAAATAAATCATAGTAGAACAGAAGTTATCCTCCTTGGTCTGAAAAGTAAATTTCAAACCCTGGAAATCGTCCACCTTCCACTTTATTAACCTTCATAAGAGTTATGCATCCAAGCGGGAACATGTGGGTTTCTATTGGCAACACTGTCTAGTTATGAATACCCAAATTAATCAACTTCTAAAAGCATCTTTTTACAAGATTCAAATCCTTCAAAGCATCTCCTCTTATAGACTGAGATCACCTCCCCATGGTTGTTGATTCTCTTGTCAACTCTAGGGTAGATTGTTGTTACTCCGTGTTCTTTGACCTAGGCAACTACCAATTAGAACGTTCACATAAAGTTCAGAACCTGGCAGCCTGCTTGCTCTTTCAACTTTATTGTGTAGAATCAACTAGAACAATCCTGGGCAAATAACCTGTTCTATAAGATGGTTCCCACTCAGGTGGAACTACAATCAATTTTAGCTTACTGTATCTTACCAGAGGAGAAATATCTGTTTACATTTCTGTTTGTTTCTAACCACAAGTGAAGTCCAGCCCCAAATGACTAGGCATTTCTCCTCTGAACAAGTGTACCACCATAAACCTCATACTTTTTTGTCTGCCTTGCTAAGCGTTATCCGTGCAGTGTGGTTGTTATGCTGTGTATTTCTAAGGCACAAAGAGCAAAGGTCTAGATTGTTCAAACTTTTCCAAAATAGCATGTCCAGGAACACATATGGGTTATGTTATGCCCATGGCTGTTTACTCCACCAGACCATGCCTGGTGGATTTAAAGTACACCCTGGTCGCTATCAACCCAGGCACCACCACTACCCAGAGCCCGTACAAACACATGCTCATTATCATTCACTACACCCACTCACTTCCACTAGAATAATTACTTATGTTATGACAGGTAGAAACCTCAAGCCACTGATCACAGCCCACATTACTCTACACAGACGCTTTCCATCACTACACTACCATTCACCATACCCACTGGTGAGAACCCACACTACCATTGATCTCACCCAATCCTCACTGGCAACAACACCCACACTTTCTCTCACCAACACCTGCACCACTACTTGCCCCTTCTGATCACGCCTGCTAGGAGAGCAACCAGCCACTCTGTGATCACTTACACTACTCTTTACCTCACCTAGTCACCACAACCTATCATTCCAGAAATAACTCATAACTCTCATAACTGCTCTCACCACTGACATCACTCTTCACAGATGTTCTAAAGTAAGGATCAGAAGGAGAAAGTAACAAAGAGATAGGGACTACAGAATTCTTCGAAGCCACCCAAGAGCTCCTAAATCATCCTAAACTCTGCTCAACAGGAGCTGCAGGACAGTCAAGAGTAGCTTAAAAGGTGGTATGACTGTGTAACTCAACTGCAGAGGTTCTAAGCTGTCTCCACAGAAAGTATCTGAATGAATTGGTGCTCTTCCTATTAACAACGTCAGAAAATAGGCTGACAACCCAGTGGCATTGACCCTATAAATTCATGCAAGTGCTCAGCGACCACAATTATTGGGTTCAATAGGACAACCACCAAATAACCCCACTTGACAGCAACTTAGTAACTCATGCTGACTCACTAGCACTGGCGTAATTTATCCCTGCTGAGCTCCAGGCCGACAAGTAACACAATCTATGGTCTTACCTGAGTTATCTGTTATCTGGCTTTGTGAGCAACGTGGCTTTGTCCATTGAACTGAAACAGTGTGAGGTAACCACCATCCAAAAGCATGGCCGAAGGTAGTAGAATTAGAGATCAAAAAGATGCTGGAGGTTAGTGTCAATGCAAAGTCCCAAAGTCACTGGTTGTAGCCCACTGTTCTAGTGTCTAAACCTCATAGAGTTGGCAGTTTTACTTTGATTTCTGGATGATGAATGGTAACTTGAACATAGATGCTTACCCAATGTGCTAACAGCAAATTTGACGAATAAAGCTTTACTGACTGACTAGCTTACCCAATGTCAAGGATCAGCGGTATGATCAAAGACATTGGGCTATTCAAGTGCATCTCCACCCTCAACCTCACAAAGAAAAGGCCGTTTTTGTTACCCCCATGTCACTATTTCCCTACACAGTGTTTCCCTTCTGCCTCCATGTTGCACTGGCTGACCTCCAGAGAGTGATGGGTGTGATGCTTCAGCCCCATCAGGCTTCTCATGAGCCTACTTAGATGGCATTGTGATTGACAGAAATCATTTGTAAAACATCTATATCTAATGGGCCAAAGCCTTTGGGAAGCTGGACTTTCAGCCAATCCCACCAAATGCCACCCGCCTTTTTATTGGCGAAGTGCCTGGGCTTCCAATTTGGGAAAGGAGCATCACGGCCTTAAGTGCCCAAGCTGAAGATCATCAAGGCATTCCTGTTACCAAGACCAAGAAAGGACTTCACATTTCCTTGGCCTGGTCGGCTATTAACAAAGATTTATATTGAACTTTTAAACCATAGCTGGCCCCTTACCAGAACAACTAAACAGAACAAAGTCAACTGGATCCAATGGTCCAAAAATATGACAAAGTCCTTCATTCTGTTGAAGCGCTCCCTATACCATCCAACTCTTATGCATAACTTTGCAAAAACATTTATCCTTCAAATTGATTCTTCGCAAGTCGGTTTGGGGTAGTACTTCCACAAATAAGGAATTGGCTTGTACATCACATAGCGTTTATAAGTAGGAACATCCACCTAAGAGATAAAAATATGCCACCCTTGTGTTGGAGTGCCAAGCAACACGGTGGGAAGCAGATGTGCTGAAGTATTACCTCATTGGGAGACAATGTTCCCTAATCATTGAACATAACCTCCTTATATAGTTGTCCACAACAAGGGGAACAGCAAAGAGGGTAAATGAGATGGTTTTTCACCTTCTAGCGTACAACGTATCTGTGATACACCAAGAAGCGCACCTCCAAATTAATGTAGACTACATTAGCAGGTAGTCCATCGGCAACCCACCAAAATGGCCTAGTGGAAAGGTGAGAGAGGTGTGGCAAGATCACCTGCCTGAGGCTGGGGACAAAGGGCGTGATGCAGATGGTCAGGTGGAATGATGGATTTGGGAAATGTATGGCAAGGATCCCCTGGTTATCCTTCCTTGGTCATAATCACTTGGTGAGGGACAGTCGCATAAAACACTTTTCTGGACACCTTTCTCAACAGAGAGCACCTGCAGTTCTCTCTAGGCATATCCAAAGACTTAGCTGGGGAAAAGAAATGTTCCCATTTATCAGAGAAATGTCCATTCACATGTTGTTACCAGCATGTATTTTGATACAGTGTTAAAAAAATCATCTTCAAGTCACACTAGGACACCATGGAGACCCATGCCAGATAAAGTGTTGCAAATGTGTATGTATCTCCCCAAATGAGCTGCAGAGACCAAAACCTGATACAATGTTACAAACCTGCAGGTTCCCTGCCGTGGATCTCACTGTGTGTGATTCAAAGCTTCCCAGTCATTGTCTCCTAGGAGAGCATTGCCTCAGTGGGGATACAATGTTTCAATTTCACTGCAAACCAACAATGATGAGATACTAAGAGTATTTCTAGTCTGTAATTCACAAGATATGGAGTGGGAGTCCTGGGCCTACAGAGGCATCACCAGCGAAAGCCATGACAGAGAATAGTACAATTCAAGATGGAGGGCAGGCCAGATGAAGGCTTCCTTCAGTGCTTCCTAAGCCTCCAGTGAGGGCAGGTGCACCCAGGAACAGCAGCCAATCCCAACACCCCCCCAATTTCCAGATACAGATGCAGCCTCTGCCAGTGAAACCAGCCTAGGGAGAGCACAATCAACCAATCAATTATTGTATATTAGTACACAGCGAGGGTCAATGAGCTTGTAAAAAGCATTACCTGCCCAAGAAAGCTGAGCACCGCCACATCCCAGAGTTCTTTCCGCAAATGGCCGCCATGGAAAGGGAGATGGGACTAAGTGTAGTCCCTTCACCCTTTCCATGGTGGGCACTTAGTTTGTTGACTTTTTTTTCAACATTCGTTTTAATGGCCCCCATGGAAAGGGAGAAGGGACTGTGTAGTCTCTTCTCTCGATCCCTGGTGGCCATTTTATTTTGCTTTTTTTTCTCAAGTTGACAAACGGTCGCAGTGCCAACATTGCTCTTAGTACCCTGGTACGATGTATCGGGGTACTAATGGTAATATAACCCTCAGAGGGGGAGAATCTCCAGTAGGGTAATGCCTCTGGGGCTTTGTTAATGCTCTTGCATCGCTCTGGCTTCTAACTATGGCCCTTGGAGCATTACCCTGCCAGTAATGCCCCCTCTCAGGTTATATTGCCTATGTCTTAGCCACTACAATAAAGAAATGCAATACAATATTCATTCTTAAAATTACAATGTTATACAAAGACATATAAATATCAATATATGCCAAGAAATTCTCCAGTAATGGTGAAAGTACCTATTAATTCATTTGTCCTCTGCCCCCTTCCTTTGTTAATCCTTTCCCTCCCAAATCTGCTATTAAACAGCAAAAAACAGTTTTTACAATCTCAAAGTCATTAGTCATAGCACGTAAAGCAATATCAGCATGACAGGTCCTTATACCTTTCTCTCTAAACAGAGGAATTAACGTTCCCTTCAAAAATCATTATATCAGGGACAGAAAAGAAAGAAATGACAGTTTCCTTAGTGAAACTATCACAGGCGCAGACCTCACTCTTTATTGGACCATTCCATTGTTTGGTAATATACCCCAATGGGAGATAACCCAGATGCAATTTAATATAAAAACTCCTTACCCTAGGTTCAATATCCTATGCCAAATAATTTTAAAAAAGCAACCGCAGGTAAATATTCTCTGACTGTTATCGCAGTGCTGGGTGTAGAACCCCAAATCTCTGCACCAAAAGATGCTGTTGGGACTGATTTATGCGTGTACATTTCAACTGCTTGTACAACAACATTCCCACCCAAATTTCCTTGAAACCTCAGGATCCACGGAACAGTTTAGACAATATTATTGCACTTTTCATCAATTTGGGTAACCCATTTTAGGTTGTTCCTAAACCAAATATCTTAAAAATCAAAATTAGGGTCTATCTCCAAGGGAGCTTTATTAAGAATAAAACAAGCACGTTATGGCCTAACACTGTCAGCCGCCATAACCTTAGTTTTGTCCTCTGTGATAATGAGGCTCTTCTGTTCACAATAATTTGAGAATGCTACCAACATTTTCTGGATCGCAAGTTCATTAGGATCAAAATAACTTGACCTTGCGCTATAGGGACATCCAGCTGTTGTTTAATTAAAAAAAACCTTCATGGTTGTTACGGAAAAGGTAAAATAATGTGGCGGCCAAGGCATATTCATGTCTAGCACCTTTTCCCACATTAAATCAAATTGACCAGAACATCCCATTATGGCCATAGTGAACCCTGGCCTTATTTCCATAGTGCAGGGCATTGGTGATGGAAACATACCCCTCCTGCACGCCTTCTTTGCTTAAAGAAGCCCACAGTAAATCCCTGTTAATAGAATCACACACAGATTTTAAATCAACAAAAGTAAGGAACAGGGCAACTTCTTCAATGGTATATATGTAGACAATGATGAATAAATAAATACACCTTGACACCGTAGTCAACTGTAATCGGTCTAATCCTAATGCCCATCTTCAGAATATTTGTATCATGCAATGATTTCTGTATTCTCTCTAGAAGTATTTCCCCAAATATCACCCCTGTCCCATCTAATAAAGATATGGGTGTTAATTCCCTGGGATGCCCCTATTTCCCTCAGATTTATTTGGGACATCATCCATGAGGCAGGCTCCCTCCCGATTTCCAAACATTATTTACCACCTACCACAGAATCTGTGCCATACATCTATACAATTCTTAAAAATATCCACTGGTATCTTGTCAGTGCTTGGGGCTTTAGGGTCTTTGTAGCATTTCACACCTCCTCCCAAAAATAAACATGAACATTAACTCCTCATGGGATTTTGATGTATTGCTTTGGCCCCTTCTGATACACCTGATGTTCCGCAAAAGGAATGGTTCACCAAAGTATCTCCTGATATTGCCCTTTCCAAACATAGAGTCCAACCCATCATACCCCAGGCCATTTACTGTCGGAAGCCTTTGTTATCTTTGCCCTTCACTGCCTGCATCAAGCAAAACCATGCATTCCATTGACCTTTTGTAGGGTATAAAGGATACACCCCAGACACCAACAGTGAGTAGACATCTTTGGTTCTTTTTTCTTTGAGGCCCTTTTTCCTGTAACGCTCCTCCAGCAGTCTTCTCTTATCAAGAGATACAGGGGACACTTATATAGGCTGGAATAGAACTTAGAACAGTAGAACATAAATCTCAAGCAGCAACAACAACCACAACAATAAACATTCCCCAACTGTGCTCCCACCTGCTAGCCCAGTAGTAGAAGAAACTAAAGAAACAACTTAAAAGAAATAAACACAAAGTTAAAACACAATATAACACATCATTTTATTTGATTGTCACCAAAATCACAGCCTACTTACATCTGAGAGTAGCTGCCCTATCTCATACCTTCATTTTCTAGCTTCTTTTTGTGGCACAAGCATTCACCATTGAACCAAGAACCTCTCAGCCTATCAACCTTGTGCTTTGATTTTACTGTGCTAAGAAATGTGCATATGTTCATAGCCCTCTTTCTTTCTCAAATCTCCTACTTTAATCTCTATACCCATTATAGTCGGGACCTAAATTCATCAAATATGGACTTCATTTGGTAATGGGTATACAGATTCCCCATAGCTACTCTGAGAGCATCATTCTCCTGCTTCCAGGTGGGTACACAGCTCCAAACCATTAACAGCTACATTAGAGCATAGGCTACCCCTACCACTATTTATCATCCTCCCACCAGGGGTGAGGGCTTCTCCAAATACAGGTGAAAACGTGTTCCCTGCACATGAATTTCCAGCTCAACATATATCTCATTCTCCCCTTCACCTCCCCTCTGTGGCTCCTTTACCAGTCTTGTTAACATGTTCACACTAACATTACTACAGGAGTGATCAGCTGGCTTGCTTCCTCATAAATAAGCTGACTCTCTTCCTCTCTAGAGGGTAAAACCTGCATTTCACCTCTTCTCCAGGTAGTTTTACCAGATGGATTCTCAGGGATGCCAAGCGTAATGCCCCCTGTTCTATGAGCTAAGGGGATGAGTCTCTTATCCATGTTGATCCTAATATTGCAAAATACTTGTCAAAGAACATTTTGCTTCTCATTTGTATCTTAGTTTCAACGGGGTAATGGAACATGCTTCAATCGCCAGAAGGCCATCTACCAGTTTTGAATTTACAACGTTATCAGCTACAATATTAGTGGGAGAGGCTAATCCCCAAATTGTATTCTTTATTCTAATATATCACTCCTAATTACTGCCTTGCGCATCCGAACAAACCTTATGCACTGAATACCCTTAATAATGAGCTATACATTGAACTCCTGTTTAACCTCAGAGATCACGGGCACCCCAAACAGAAGCATCAAACACCCATCACCATGGGGTCTGTGGCGAACCAGAAGAAGGATTTGGATACATGTTAGACATGATTAAGCTTTTATTTAAATAATATTTAAATAATAAGAGAAAATGTCTATCTTGCCCTACAGCTATCGGGAATAGTCCATGGCTAACATAACTAAATAAGGGTGCTTCTTTGTCAGTAAGAGTCCAAAATTAAATGTCCAAAACCTTACTCTAACTTGCCCTATCACTAAAAGTTATCACTAAAGATTGACAGTTTGTATTCTCTCTGGCACGTTCCCTTTTGGCCCACTCGGTGTGAGACCATTCCTCCAGGGTTTTCTACACAAGAAAGGTTTCTGTTATCTTTGTGTTTTAAAATCAGTCAATAAGTAATATTAGTCCAAACTCTCACAAGGTTTCTCATGGACTCCAATAGCTCAAAGAACACATTTCCTGTTAATGTTTACTGATATTTGCCAGACTTCCTGAGGATCTTAGTGTCCGTCTTATCTTCCTTCTGAATATAGTCTTTTATGATTCTTCCTCTTGTTTTTAACTGTATGACATTTTTTGAAACGAGAAGTACCTCCCTTAAGACTTGGTTTCTCTTGCTCCTCCTTTTCACTATAGTAGTTCGACCATTCCTGGGGCCTATCCACTGGCTTTGCCCCTCTCTTGTTCTATTCTAATGCTGACCTTTGTACTTGGCTTAATATCAAATGGCTTTCACTGGCTTTTCTTAAAATGTTCCAATGTTTGACAAATGTAACAGTTGGCAACTCCCTGGTTTCCTACCAGTACACTCTAGTGGTTTCTCAGCATTTCACATTCATTCTTATATTTCATTTCATATTTAGTCTGTAGTCTCAGTTGCCTCCTCCTCTCCCACTCTACCCCAGTACTTTAATTCCCGGGGTTTTGATTGCTGGGGCCTGGTGTCAAGGTCGAGCAACTTTGCTATGGTTCTGCTACAGTCTCCCTGACTCTGCCACAGAGTTTCCCCAAGCGTCTGGTCAACTCTGTCTGTTCAGCGTTCCTCATCCAGTGGAAGATTTTGATTCCTCCACTCCTGTTGTTTTCGGCATCGTTCATCAGGCCCCAGGCCCACAGGATCTCCTGTGATCATGCGACCACGATGGACAATCTCTTTGACTCTGTCCTGCCGTTGGATTTGTCCCCACTTGCTACACCAGTCTTCTGGTGTTCTTGGTTGGCGTTTTCTCCTTCGCTGACAACCGCTGGCTCTGTAGTTCCTCACTGTTCTGCCCATCCAAGGCGTTGCAAAGTCAGAGGGGTTCCCCTCCGAATGGCTCTCTCTTCTCTCTCTCAGTCTATTTGTCTCAGTTACATATGCGTCAGATGGGGTGTTCTATTATGCTTCAGATGTCATAGTTGATCCAGCATCACCTGAAGTCAGTAGGAAAGAAAACATTTGACTTGGTATATAAGATAATCCCATATATGCACATTTTTTCTGGTATATGGAGTTCCTCATGAGAATGAGAGTCTTTGTCCCCTAGAGAAGAGTCGCTCCCAGTGAGGTCCCATTTGCCCAGATCCCTAGTGAGGGTCCTGCGGAGTGGGCTCATCCCCCAAGCCTCACAGGGGTGGCTCCCCCCTGAGGAGAAGGGGCGAATACTCTCAATTTATCACAGGTCCCACCTTGGGCCAGGAAAGGGTCAGTCCATCATTAGATAACACACTACTTGTTAACTTGCCCTCACCCCTCTCCTCACTACTCACCCATAAACTTTCCATCGGGAACAGAAATTAGACAATCCCACCTCCCTTTTTATTATTATGACTATTGTTATTAAATTGGGATTTATTGAGCACAGAACTAGCTATGGGAATTAACAGAGCGATTAACAATCATGAAGTAGGGTACACCTTCATAGGATCCACCTCACTTCAGTCCCTCATCTGGTTGGGGGTCTGCTTCGAAATTAAGCATTTGTCCCTGTCTGGATGCTTTGCACCATACTTTTCATCCACAATAGGGCCTTTCAACTCCCCTCTTCAAGCTCCACTACCCTTTTTGGCAAGGGATACAACGACAGACTGTAAGCACGACATTTCTGCCACACACACAGTTTTAATTGTTCCTTTAAGTTTCTTAGTTCCTTTGATTCATCATTCAATAAAGGGCTAAATCTGTGCTCTTTTAATGGAGCCCCAGCAAATGCTGTAACAGGTGTTGTAATTGCCTTATTCCCCACCCCTTCCTCCTCCTCTTCTGTACCTTGTATGGGCAGTAATGTGTTAAAGATATGCAAACTTCCTTCTTCAACTCCAAATGTATTTGGCTCTAGTTTTGTAATGCGTGGCACCATCTGTGGAAAAGACAATGGGCCTCATTACGACCCTAGCGCTAAGTGTTTAACGGCGCCGTAAAAGGCTGCGGTGCCGTCAAACTCTTAGTGCCTTACTACGAGGTCCCTTTGCGGGACCCAACCTTAACGGCTGCTCTACACCAGCCATTAAAGTAGGGACCCGCAAAGGGACCTTGGTGCTAAGTAAGGTACCGCAATTTGCGGTACCGTACTTAGCGCCGTCCCCATTCCCATTGAGCCCTATGAGGCGAAAATGGGAATGGTGAAGGGCCATGGTTCAATGGGGAATTACTGCCCCGCCAACCTTGGAATGGGTGGTAATTCCCCATTGAACCATGGCGGACCCGTTACAACACCGGCACAAACCATGGTGCTAATAGCGCCATGGTTTAGCGCCGGTGTTGTAATGAGGCCCAATGTAGACTGTAGATATGAGCGATGGACTTTAGAAGGACACTTATGTCCCACTTCTAACCTCTTTCCTTTCTACAGTTGTGCTACCACCACTATGGATATATATATTTTAATTTAGGGTTATTAAGCATAAACTCACCTATCACTTTATTTTTCGCTATTATACCTCAACAGGAACAGTACTATCCGTTCATTCAAAAACCAATGTCTGTTACAATACAATCTAATTAAAAATTGAATTTGAACCCAATTAGTTTAAAACAGAGGAAATACAAAATCAGTTAAATCCTTTACATTTCCGGGTCAGATAATTGCAAACAAATGTATTACGGACAAATGGGCTTTCCTCGACACTGCAACACGATTAGCACATTCCGAGCCGAGCACAGAAAGTCCCAATATTATCAGCTCTAGTAAGTCAGAGATAGGAGGCTAACAGCTGGACAATTTTGATTCAAGACTTGGTTTTATTCAACTAAAGAAAATTCTCACCCAGCCATATATATCTCTATGATGGAGGTTCCCTATTCTACAAAACAACAAACAGTGCTCATCAAGATACTATTTAAACACAACTAGTGCTCTCTCCAAACCTATCCTTATCTAACAGACCCTACCACTAAATAACAGAAAGACAAACCTGGCCTAGAGAAGTGGTTCTCCTTCCCTTTCTTGGCTTCTGCTGGGTGGTGCATGACACCCTCTCTTGAGTGTCTCTTGAGAAAGTCTCTCCCTTCAACTCTCTCAGGCTCTTGGCTTTGAAGACATTCCAATCAAAATAGTATGTTCCTCAGGTTTTCCTCAACATCCAAAAGAAAAGATGTCCCTTTTAGCCTACTAGGCTTCGTCTTTCTTGGACAGTTTCAACAAATCACCAAGTCCTGTAATGTAACAAGAGCAGAACAGATAAACTCCTGGATTCTTCCTCAACAAGTGGCTCAATTTTGATACTTCAACTTTCAACTGACAAACTTGACCTTTGTAACTCTTTCAACATGTCTTCCCCTGTTCTTGGTAGAACCTTCCAGGGTGATGTCAGATAGGCTATACTTGTCAGTGGTCCTACGGGGACCGGCTGAGTCTGCTTCCTATAATTGCTTACGGTTCTCCAGCTAGAGTCTGGATTCAGACCTCTTGGGTTAACATTTCCTTCTTGAGGAATGTATGTTTCATCTACAAACCCAGTGGTTGTTTATCCTTTTTTCAGGTTTTTAGTCACCCCTCTGCCGGGATATAGAGTTTGGGTTCAGCTCCTCTGGGTGGGTTGTTTACTCTTATGTGTCTAGTAGCTGTGATGCTGGAAATGCATTGGAGGGACAGGGCATCCCTGTCCTTGTCCTGTAGTCCTTTTTCATGTGTATTCTGTATTGTTTTCTGCCCAGGAGTCCATGTGGGACTCCTGGTAGTGCAGCGCTTCCTCTTCTTGGTTTGGTGTACAGACGCTTGGGATAACTTTATGGCACCCATGGGTGTGGGTAAAACCCTGTGCCCCAAGTGTATGTTTTTGGGCACCTCTGTGTGACCCACAGAGCAGGGTATCGGCTAGTGGTAGCTCCATGCTGTAGATGAGAGGTGCTCTGATTTTTTGGGATACCCAGGCCCTGCCATTGGAATCAGTGATTCCTTATAGGAAACAAGATGGCCCATGTGGCTTCTTGCTTTCTATTGCCTGTTACCTTGTTTTTCCCAAAGTCCTGGGAGGCCTTGACGCTGTTCCTTCCCCCTGACTGGCTGTTGGGTGGAAGTACCATATATGGTATTGTGGGGAAGTCCAGGCCAGACTGACTGGAGCCTTCCCAGTGACTGTATGTTGTGGGTACACCCTGTGGGTGGGATGTGGGTAAATGGAGTTTGTGACCAATATGCACTTCATGTTAAGGGTGTCTGGTTTCTGGTATGTAACACAAAGAATGAGACAGCCCTGCCCAAAACTGGTATGGATGCAGTGTGGAGTGCTGAATGGCTGGGTACTTGTCCCAATACACATTCCTTGTTGTGAGTGTTTGGAGGGAGGAGAATGGCCTGAATGCACTGTGAGCCTGACTGGCTGCCTGACTGCCTGAATGCCCTTCTGAGGGATTGGTTGCCTGAGTGTGACCCAGTAGAGTGAATGAGAGACGAACAGTATATCTGGGGGCCTCTCATTTCTAGAATTCGTTCAGAAGCTGAAGTCGAAACTTGATGCTTGATCCCAAAGCCAAGTCTGAAGAAGGAGGTTGACTGCTGTTACCTTCACCGCAATCTGAAAGCCACTGTGCTGTCGAGACTGATCTGAGAGAGAACCTGACTAGGAGACGTCCTACCGAGCTACGAGGGACCATTGTGCACCACTAACCTTCACTGAAGCACCCTAGAATCCAGTCTTCGAAAGACTGTCAACCGGAGACGGGGATCGCTGAGGAGAATGAAGAGAAGAACGAAGAGACGCACCGGACAGCCGTCCACCGTCGACCAGGGTTTGCAGGTTTGCTATAACCAGTGGAGGCCCGTCGAAGCCGTGTTGCCCAGACACGGGGACCACTTGATGATTTGAATTCTAGGACACTCTCGCCAGCACCGCCGACCGCTTTGTCTTACCGGAGAAAGTGGAGGCTGCCAACGCGCCGAGGAGCATCGCCGGTGGGTTTCCCGCCACCCAAAGACCACAAAGATGACGACGACTTGACGCCCTTGCTGGGCCAAAGTTCTTCATAAACTCTTTGCGGTAACAAACTCTCACCGTCGAGGTGCACTGCACGCCTCGTCTTCGCAGGACATCCACGACCGATCGTTGACAAGCACCGCCAGGAATGAAGCTGCTGCCTCGATGCCTTTGTTAATCATTTCTTCGAGGGATCTCTATGATCCTTGGCTCCTGCCTTAAAGGGAGCCGCTCAAGAAGGATCCATAGACGACCCAACATCGAACTCTGCTTAACCAGGTATATTGAGGTAGTAGAACATTTATAGAAGGAAATAAGACTCATATAAACAATATATGGACTGGGCTTGTAATATATCTTTATTTACAGGGTGCCCAGGTGGGGGGATCCTCACACAGAACTGTGTCTAGTGGTAGGGGCCAGCATTCTGCCTATTGTTTTAACCAACCTGCTTTCCTCCTATGTCTATTGTTGTCTCACATTTTTTACTGATTTTGTATGACATTTGAACTGAGTACAGTGGATGCATTTTAATGGAATCTTATAAGTAATTGTGGTACCACATAGAAACTGTATATATTTGCCATTTTAGATTAACCTGAGCACAACGTTTGTTATTGTGATTGTGTACATAACTTGAGCCTATTTATATAAATAACTGTGTTATCACTAACATAGTGTGTGGACATTCCTTTGTGGGGGGTTGGGGACTACACAGTACTTAAGAGCCAGCCTGCATCACTTCCTGAGAGCTAAGCCGCCTTGAGCTAAGCCTTGATTGCTCGTCCATTGATACCAACAATAGAGAATCTTGGCTGGGGTGCTCTGTGCTCCATATAGAGGGCAGGAGTACAGATAACCACACTCCAGTCTTTACAGTAGCCTCACCTGGATCTTGGGAAATGTATCTTTTATATACAACCCCTGTGATTTTTTCTACTTCTTTTGAGTTTTCGGACACCCCACATAGGTTGTATATTTTGGGTTTAGCCCTTCGGGTTACTTTGCTTACTCATTGTTTTCTAGAAGGCCCCTCCTTGTTCTGATCTTGAGGAAAGAGTCTTTTTTATATAACCCTCAGAGTTGTTTCTGCTTCTGTCAAGGTTTTTGTCACCCCACATGGGATATAGGTTCTGGATTCAGCCCCTCATGAAGGTTTGATTACTCTTTGGATTCTGGTAGCCCCCTCCTGGGCATTACCTTGAGGAATGGTTGTTTCCACGTATTTTCAGTTTTTGGTCACCCCGCTTATGGTATATGCTGTGGGTTCTGCTCTTCAGGTGGTTAGTTTACTCTTCAGTTTTGAGTAGCCCCCATTCCTGTTCTTTTAGGCCCTCCGGGCTCCACTTGTATCTGTTCCACTTCCTTTGTTTTTGGTTTATCTTTTGGCATCTCATGGAGCTTGGCAACCCTCCTCGCTGTGGCTCACATATCTGTGTTCATGCAGGGCAGGTTGTCTAGGCAGGCAGTCACTCCTTCCGGATATGAAGCATCCTTTTAAGTTTACCAACTTCCTTCTTCTTCTCTCAGGTTCCCTGGGTTGGCTCTGTTGGTCTGCTGCTTCAGTTGTGATGTGGTCTCTGTCTCTCCCTGCTACGTCGAGGATGATAATCCCCAGCATTCCTGGAATCAGCAGAGTTGCACAGGCCATTCACCCACCACGTATAAGTCATGGTCCTGCCACCAGCAGATTTTGGCTCTGCGCTGCAGCAGCGAGATCTCCCTGCTGCTTTCAGGTGGTCATCCTCTTCCGGCGCGGCTCCTCTCCTCCTCCAGCTAAGAGGCGTGTTCATTATATGCTCTGCCTGGGAACGAGAGGTAGAGTTCCATTGGTCATTGCTTTTTAGCTTCATGGAGGGGTCAGCAACCAAACCCAGCATTTTTAAAGGGCCCACGTCTTTAACAATGAGATCAACTTGCATGTATCCAACAACCTTGTTGGGCATGGGGTTTAAGAGAGATGGTATAAATTATTTCATTTGGGAGTCCTTGTCCCCTAAGGGGGGTGGTCACACCCAGTGAGACCCGGCTTACCCACACCTCTAGGGAGTACTTGCACCAGTCCTTTCCATCTGGGCTATAAGCTGGAGGTATGTTGAAAGTTCTTAGTGATTACCCAGTCACCAGGTAGGATAGAGTGTCCTGTCCTTCCAGGGGCTGGGGCAGACAGTCTTCACCTGTTGGTGAATAATGGACAATGCTTTAGTAAGCTCTCTGCAATAATCAACCAACATAGGTTAGGGCACAGTGGACAATTTCTTAGGGTGGGGCAAGCCCCATACATTGGCTTGGCGACCCAAAACAACCTCGTAGGGGGGCAGCCCCACTCCGTAGTGTACAATAGTTTCCATGGATAGCAGGGCCAAGTGCAGTGCATCAACCCTTTCCATTTTGCTACTTGCACTAAATTTTGACTGTTTATTCTTCAAGGTGGCATTACAGCATTCCACCAAATCTGCTACATGCGGGTTATATATCACATAAAATTTCTGTCTTATCCCCAAAGTCTGGCATACCAGTTCCATAGTTCTATTTACGAAATGCACTCCATTATCGCTCCAGATAGATCGGGGAAAACCATACCTTGGGAGGTATTCTTTCACACAGGTTTTTGCCGTGCTCATTGCTATATCATCCTTGAAAGGGAAGGCTTCCACCAATTTACTAGACATGCATACAGCAAGTAAAGCATATCTACTTTTCTGGCATGGTGGCCACTCAATAAAATCCATTTGTAAGGACTTGAACGGCAGTTACGGGGCATAAAGGGGCCATGTGGCACTCCTTCTCCTTTGTCTCTGTTATACGTGGCACATCATATAATACAGTTCTTACAGAATACTATTGCCGCTTTCTGAATTTTAAGGTTGCTCCAAACCGCAGTCAATATCCGCATTCCATCTGCACCGACAGGAGCAAGATCATGGGCAACTGTCACCATAAGAGGTACCTACTTATTTGGCAGTTTCCATTGTTGTTTGTTTTCCCTGTCCACCCAATACCCATTCCTGAGCTCTCCACTCTCCTCCCATTGATTCAATTCCTCTGGGTGGGCTTCAGCCTGGTCCCTTCTATTTAATTATTTATTTATTTCATTTATAAAGCTCAAAACAACACATAGGTATCAAGGCACTTTTACAGTGAACCAGTTACTTGCAGGTGATGCAAAGAAAACATACAATTGATAAGGTGAAGCAGTGGAAAGCAGAGGAGTGTGTGGGATGTCATGGGAGTGATGACTGGATTAGGTGAACAGCCACGTTTTAAGGGATTTCTGGAATCACCAGTATGAGGGTTCAGCTCTCAGGGTGGGAGGGAGAGCATTCCATTGTTTGGCTGGGAAGGATGGGAAGCTGGAGCCCCTAATTACTTCTAGCATGTTATCAAACAAGACATTTGCTGGTGTGAATGTGCATGAAACATATGTTAGTGAGATGGGGGCTTGGGCTGTAGCCTTTGCTGTTACTTCAGCAAATTAATTTCCTTTCCCCCCACATGATCAGTAATTCGCTTGTATGTGCTGCATTTAATGATTGTGAGTCATTTCGGCAGTGCCAGTGATTTTAGACATTTCTGAAATAATTCTCCATGTTGTATTTTGGTACCATGGGAGGTGAGGAAACCCCTCTCCGTCTATAGCTTCCCAAAATTATGAGCCACACCAAAAGCTTACTGGATATCTATATAAATATTCACTTCAAGTCCACAACTGAGTTTGCACACCCTGGGCAGCGCTATAATTTCAACTGCCTGTGCTGAATGCTGGAGTATTTTACAACTCCCCACCACAGTTTTTAGTGTGGTTATAACATATGCCATGGTAGATGTGCCATCAGGCAACTTAAAACAAAAACCATCCACATACACAATCCCATCCGGTTTCCTTAGGAGAACATCAGTTAAATCTACCTACGCCTTTGTTTCCTCATCTGTTGTTAGTATACAGTCATGGAGGACAGTGAGGTCATCAGAAGGCAGGAGTAGCAAAGTGGCAATATTTAAGATGTTACATCTCCGCAAGGTAATATTTGGTGCAAACAAAATTAATTAATATCTGGTCAATCTCGCATTAGTCAAATGAGGTGTCTGTGTTTTCTTCAAAGGTATGTCTATCGTATGAAGAACAACAACAGTCAAAGAATGTCCCAGCAATATGGATTCTGCTTGTTTCACAGAGGGTGCAGCAACGCTTCCCATCTCAGACAATTTGGCCATCCTTTAGCCACTGGGTCTAGAGTGGTAGAAAAATATGCACATGGCAGATTTTTCTCACCCAGCACCTGAGTTAGTATGGACAAGGCACACTGCTGCTGTTTGTGCACAAACAAAGAAAAAGGCTTCACATAATCTGGTGTGCCGAGTGCAGGAGAGTTACATAGTGCAAATTTAAGTGCTTCGAAGCTGCTTTGGTGAGACTAAGTCCAAGGTAAAGGCATAGAAGTAGCGTTAGTAGTTTTATCTAATAAAGGTGTAACCAATAAGGAAACATTTGGGATCCATTGTCTACAGAATGAGGTCATTCCCAAGAAACTCCTTATTTCTTGCAGGGTAGTAGGAGCCAGCATTTTTAGTATAGTATGTATTCTATGTGGGTGCAATCGTCTCTCCCCTTTCAACAGTAGGTGGCCTAGGTAAGTGACCAGTTGCTGGCAGAATTGCAACTTATTAGGGGATACCTAATGACCAGGAGGAGCTAGAAACTGTAACAGGTATGTGGTACAATCCACACACTCGTCCCTGGTGTCTGCCACAATAAGTAAGTCATTGACATACTGCAATAACACCGTGCCTGAGGGTGGGAGGAATGCATCTAGCTGTGTTTTCAAGGCCTGACTGTTAATGCTTGGACTTTCTGTGTGTCCATGAGGTGCTCTACAAAATGCTTAAGAACGACCCTCTATGCTAAAGGCGGAAAGATACTGACTGCCCTTGTGTATGGGAATGCTAAAAAAAGCATTCTTTAAATAAAAGACGGTAAAATACTATTCAGAGAGCAAAATCATAGTAAAAAGTGATGCCATGTCTGGGACAACTGGGAACTGGGGTATAACAATTTTATTGATGGCACCCAAATCCACCACCAATCACCTTCTTTGCCATCACTCTTTTTCTGAACGGGTAAAATTGGGCTGTTCATGGGCTACCCGCTACCTCCTTGACTCTGCCTTTAGCCCGTAGCCCTGCTAATCCTTCCTGGGATATCCTGTAGTGGGGTATCCTTGGTAGAATGGCATCGGTTTGACACTTATTCATATTGGATCTATCTTCATGTAGCCCACATCATTGTTGCCTGTTGCCCACACGTTATCATCTACCTCCTTCAATTCGGGCGGGAAATCATTAGTGACAGAAACATAGCACTTAGCGAAAGATTCAGTAATGCAAGTGAGGTAGATACTGTCAGGAGAGCAGTAAATGTTTGCATGTAGGCATTTCAGCAAAGCCATCCCCAGAAGATTCAAAGCACATTTATCTGCTACAACAAACAGAGCCATGCAGGAAATGTGTTCAATTCAGAAGCGAATAGGCTCTGACACTGGACTGTGGAATGGGTTATTTGAGAACCCTACTCAGGTGTATATTTTCTCAGAGAGGGGTATTGAAGGCACCAACTTATGAGAAATGAAAGTGTTAGTTGCTCCTGCATCTAACAGAAAGGTCCTCTTCTTCTCATCTATGCATAATTCCACATATGGGCCAGTAGAAAGCACTGGTATTTGAACCCTTCCTTTCTTCTCCCCAATGGGCACCCCTATGTTGCATAATCTTCAGGAAATGGTTCAACTTCATAATAGACTCTCAACGAATATTGCTGGCCATGTGTAGGATCAACATAATTAAACTGCTCCTAGCTTTGAACATTCGTTATATCACATGAGGCAATCCTACTGAGCTATTCCTCGTCCCATCAACCTGCCTCTACCTCTTGATCTGTATGGCATTCCCAGATCCAGTAGTCTGAGCTCTTGCAGTGATGACACCCATCATCCACCATTCCTCCCCTGTCTGCGGGAGCCGCACTTCCCCCTCTCCCTCTGTACATTCCTCTTCCCCTCAACATTCCTCTTCCTATTCCTCTACCTCTACCTCTTTCAGGAAACGCTTGTTGCATAAATGCCCTTGTCTTTAACTCCTTCAATTTTCTTTCCTTTTCCCCCTTCTGCTTAAGATGCCTGTTTGCACAATATCTGGCCATGGTGAGCATCTGAGCAGCAGTCTGGGTGGGCCAGGTGGACTTGTATGTTTGTATGTCGTTTCTGAGGAGTAGAAGTAATCCTTCAACAAAGTGAGAACAGAACGCTTTCTGTCCTTCCATAGTTTCCAAATCTATACCACTACATGAAGAGAATGCATCCTCCTTCCTAGCAAAATACTTTTCTACTGATTCACCTTCTTACTGCCTAAAGGAATTTAGTCTATCCCAGTTCATCTGTTTTCGGTGCACTATTTACTCTATTATTTTTAATATAATCCCAGGCAAAGTGAATATGTCATCTCTGTGATTTGCAACCTCATCCTGTTCTAAGGTAGCCCATTATATGGGCGGATCATCGCTATCCTGTTATGTACGCTGCCTCCAGATATCAGCAGGCATAATGCACAAGAAAAGCTGATCATGTCTCCCAAGGTTTATGGACCTGTACATAGTACTGTATTTGTTTGGTCATACAATTGCTCAAGGTTCTGACTGATATCTGGAAAATCTTTAGTGAAAGATCATGATTCCATCTGGTTCCAGGACACATGCATGTAGTGAGTTGGGTGGTCTATGTTAAACACTGGCATTTCTCTGATAGGGGCTTGAGTAGTGGGGACTGGGATCTCGGAGCATGAATTGTCTATGGAGGCTGGTATCTGGGAAAAGCCAGTCTAATAATATCTGAATCCCATTTTTGTAACCCTTTTCCCCTAGTTTAAAGTCCCTCCCTTGTCCATCTATTTCATCATATTGATTGGGTAATTGGCAGAATGTGAGGGAGTGTTCCTTGAGGGTTTTTTCTCTGTCTATTGGACTGGGCGGAGTGCACTCACCACAACTACAAAAACCAATTTCAGACGTGGAGCATCGCAGAGTGTGAGGGAGTGTTTCTGGTGTTTGTGGTGGTTGTGGCTGGTTGTCTGCCAGTTTAGCAGCCGCCGGAGACACCACTCACTATATCACTAAATGGAGCTGAGAGCTGTAAACCCGGCTGAAGTACTGAAAGAGCATGAAATGGCAGCGGGGACCCGATCCCGGGTGGGGCATGGGAATTCCGTGTTGGATGAAGGCGTCACTTCTTGTAGCACGGACTTACGGACTGACCATGCAGAAGAAATCAAGTAAGTGAGCCGCCCCCTCAAATGATTCCCCATGCAGTAAATGCAACGAATGGGGAAGGGCGGCATCACAAAAACAGAATACCAGTTCGTGCGAGTGACACGAGCGGCATGGTGGTGGAGACTGAGGGCTTAATTTGTAAGGGGAGGAGTGGAGCGGGGTGATCTGGCCCCCCATTATCTATGCATCACGGATGATCAAAGGAATGGCACTACTGAAGACTTTAGGAGTGTGGGGTATGAGGGAGATGTGCTCCTAAGTGACATGCGGCTGCAGATACGGCAGAGGGAAGCATTGCCGTGTGCTCTGCTGCTGGAGGCAGAGGTCCAACATTCTGCCGGTGGAAGCGGGCTGACTGAGGGTCCAATAAGAAAATGTCTGCCTACCTCGTTCTCTGGCCCACCGTCGCTGAGATTTTTCTCGTGCAGTGAGAGCCTGCCTGGGGCTCCCGGCCGTGTTTCTTCCCCGCCTCAGCGGCTTCCCGGCTGGGGCGGTGCAGAGGCAGAGGCTGGCAGCATGTCTGGGGCTCCCGGCCGTGTCTCCTCCCCACCTGGGCGGTGTCACGGCTGGGGTGGCGCGGAGGTGAGAGCGGGCGACCTGCCTGGGGCTCTCAGCTGTGTCTCCTCCCCGCTGTGGCGGCCTCCTGCCGGAGTTGGTGTGGGGGGTCGAGGAGGAGGAGGTTTCAAATGCGGGCTCAAAGAGGAGAGATGGCCCGAGAGCAAGTTGCTCTGTGTCTGCAGGTGGAGACCCCTGTCGACAAGGTAGTACACTGCGGAATGCTGAGGAAGTGGATGAAGGAAGCAATGGACAGAAATATAGAACTGGCAAAAACAATGTAAATGGCATTAAAAGTGATGAATTAGGTGGTGAAGTTTTTAGCCCTTTCGAGGTGGAAATGGACCAATCTGCAATCAATGATAAGGAGGGAATGGCAAAACACCATTCCAACCAACAGAGATGCCCAGGCAGTGCCTGGGAAAAGAAGAGACTCCTTAGCGGTGGCGGACCAACTAATAAAAGACCTAGATGTAATGAATAGAAAAATAAACTTCCCAAAAAAAATGGGAGCAATAATGGTGGTGTCAAATAAAAGTCAAAAGTGGGGTGAACACGGATTAATGAAAATGAATCTAATAATAACTGAAAAAACACAGGAAGAGGAGGCAAGAGAGGCTCAAAAAAGCTTCTTGGAAAGGGAAAAACCACAAAAAAGAAGGAGAGTGGAGTCAAGTCCTCAAAATAGAGTGGCATGCTCCCAAAAAAGAGCCTCGCACAACGAAATGGAGATGTCTCTGGGAGAGAGAAGTGGAAATAGGACAAGGAGGAACTCTGCAGATAGCTCTGCCTCAACCGACTCCCAGGTGGACATTTCAACAGACTCCTGCCTTGTTCAAAGAGAGTTTCCGAAGGTTAGGAGACTGAGACAAAAACAGAAAAAGAGATCTCTTAAACCCGAAGGAGCTGGTGGAAGAGAAACTGAGGAGGCCACTACTCTGAAAATGGCCGAAAATATCGCAAAAGATCTTTTGCCTCAAATAATGTCCATTATTGGTCTATCTACAGCCCCACTAATGAAGCTTTACGAGCAATTTCACGAGAGGGAAAGGAAAAAGCGAACGAGCTGAAATCTCAATGGTCCAATTGGACGGAGCAACAAAGAGAGTAGCAACAGGAGCAATGAACGAGAAGCCAAGAATAAGGACCCCCCCTCAAAACAGTCAGAAAATGATTGAAGCAACTACTAGTGAGGTGGTGGATCTAACAAAAATTCTGGACTAACAAATAACACAAAAGGGGCCAACGGAGTTCACCCCTGAAGGAGCAAAAAGGCCGGAGAAGGCTTAAGCCCAATAGCCTCAAAAGGTGAAGCCAAAAAAGAAGAAGTAAATAATTTAAGGGACAACAATGTAGAGGGGGATGAAGAGGCCCCCATAAATGGGGCACAGAAAAAAAGTGCAATGGATAAGGTCGAAGGCGCTACAACCTTGTAAAAAGCACAGGGCTTGGAGCCTGACCCTAATCAAGAAACGAAGGGAAATGCTCCAGAAAAAAAAACAAGTGAGGTGTACGGAATCTTCGAGAAGTGAAAGATGAGAGAACAAACCCCAATAACAAACGAGGACAAAAGAATGGAAAGTGTAAGAAAAAAACAAAAAACATGACACAAAATAAAAACAAAATGATGAGGGATTCTTGTAAGTTTCTGAGAAACCTAAAAGCGCCAAACGTAACAATCTGCACAGGGAAACCCAATGACCAGATTGTGACAAAAAAAGATGAAAAGAATATCAAAAACCCCAACTAGCTAAAAGTTCCGGGAGAGGACAATGATGGTAATGTGGCAGTAGAGGAGGAAGAAATTACGGCGGAGGAACTACTTGACTTCTCAATTTATGAAAATTATGAAGACAGTGAATTAGACCAAAGTGTGCCCAATGAACAAGGACAAGAGGCTAGAAAGATAATTGTCTTAGAGTCTGAGACCGAAGATAAGCGAACCTCAGATGAAAAGATGGTAAAAAATAATCCTGGTGAACCAACAAGAAGAGTTTGTCTACTCGAGTCCCCCCAAAGGAAGGAGCCGAAGAAGGCTATTCAAACCGCGAGGGGAAAGGAAAACATAGAAAAATCTGAGATTGTTGGAAAAAGAAGAGAAAAAGAGAGGGTAGAGCAGGAAGTGATCAAGGATTATCAAAAACAAAAAACTCAATTTTTGACATCCACGACAATGAAAGAAGATTGACTAAGGATCAAGAAACTTCAAATGGAAAACGAGAAAGCAAAATGGCACAGGAAAAACCGAGGACCACGAATGCCAAAGAAGGAGGGTTTAAGCTAAATGGCACAAGCTTAATGCTCAAAAGATGTAGCTCAAAAAACGACGGTCTAATCTTGAATAAAAACAACGTGATGAACCTGCTGCATCATATTCCCCATTTAGAAGCAATATCTTTGGATGATTTGAGAATCATTGAATTTGTGGAGGAGGACTCCTTCGATAGAGTTCCAATACACCTCCACTCAAAGATTATTAAGGAAATCCTCATGGAAAGCAGAAGAGAGATGAATGCCTTAGGGTTCTATGTTAACGAGGATCCCGGGTCTGGTAAAAAAGACGCAGAAAACAGACCGAAAGACAGAAAAGAAACCGCTGTATCAACACTTGAGAGGGAGAAGTACGTTGTGAAGAGAAAAAACGGGGAAAGTTTGGAGAGAAGAGCGGCTGGAAAAAATGAGATGACAGAAGACGGAGCAGAAACAGAAGAGGAAAGCCCAAGAAAAAAACGAATAAGGATTACAATTGCCAGGAGTTTCCAAGATATAGACCAGAAAAAGATGAAAAAAGCCTGCGAAGAAGACGAAAGAGAAGTTGACGACTGGTCTTGGATTTCTAGAGCTTTGGTAGCCTCAAACCAAAGCTAATGCCAAAATAAGGAAATACAGAATATTTAGTGTGGGTCTTCGAACACTAGAGGGCACGCACATCTCTTTGCAGATAACCTGGAAACACTTTGGAACTTGGACATAATATGTCTGCAGGAAATTTGGCTGGCCAAATTTGGATGAGTTTGAGATGGCATTTAACCTGGTATTCACAAATAAAAAGGGACGCACGATGACTGGCTTAATGACCATAGTAAGAAAAAACAGAGGTATGCGGATTAAAAAAGCATGGAACATCAGACATAAAGTCAACTCACATCTATTTCATATAGGGAGGATAGTGGGAAGGAGAATTCCAGTCTCCATATACTCAATATATACTGGCAACATCAAAACGCTGGGGAAAAAACTTTCTTGGACAAAATTTGTGGTACTCTGGATGAAATAAGAATACAGAACCCAAACAACGAGCTAATCGTATGTAGTGATCTGAATATGGAACTGATACCCCAGAGTGGAAAAAATTTACTCAAGCACCCCTGGGCGAAAAAGACCCAAGAACTGGCCAACTTGTGGTTAGAAGAAATGGATCTGAGGCAAATGAGTATGCTGAATGGTGGCCTTCAGGGGGACATATCGCCAAAAGAAACCTGGGAAAGGGAGTCCCAAAAATCCATCTTAGACTACTTCTTTGTCTGTGAAACACTATCAAAAAAAGTTAAGCTTAGAGGTGATAAGTATGAAGGAAAGCGACCACACCTTAGTTAAAGTTGCATGGGAAGTAAAGAAAAGAACAAATTCCAAAATGTGGAAGGAGGAAATTGAGATTGAGCCTGGGCAAAAAAGAGTGAGGCTGAAGAAAACAAACATCGAGGAGGTCATAAAACAATTGAAAACTGATGACAGAATAATTGCCTATAAAGATTATGATATGCTTTTCCAGAAGTATGCTAAAAAGTCTGGCAGAGGAGCGAAGAACGAATTTAAACGCCATGCGTGTGACCGTGCGATAGTGCTGAGAAAGAGGGAATTGAGACAACACATAAGAGCCCTCGGAGACCTGAAACAAACAGCAGCCAGAGAGGCAAAAAAGAAACTAAAGTCTTGATATAAGAAGTGGATTAGGGGCCACAAATATAATATGCAGCAACACGATGCAGAAAAGATGCTAGCATCACTAGATAGTAAAAACTTGAGAGAGTTCTGGACACTAATTAACAATTAATGTACACCACAAGGAGCGTTGATGACAAATATGGTCTCAGAACAACAATGGACTGGACATTACCTGAAGCTCTTTGAAAAGCAAGGAGAAATGACAAAAGAAACGGAGTCAACATCTACTGGTTGGGATATTGAAGTTTCTAAAGATGATATTTTGGAAACAATAAAAAATAATAATTCATCGAGAGCTCCGGGACCCGATGGCATAACAAATGCAATGCTAAAGGAGTACACGAATGAGTGGGTGGAGTTATGCAAAACCTTATTCGACAAAATGAAATGACCCAAATACTATCACGGTTAACATCATGGATCACTCAAGCAGGGGCCTTTGATAGGCGGCAGACAGGCTTTGCAAAAGGAGTTGGCTGCGGTTTGAATTTACTAATAATAAATATATTAAAGATGGGAGCCTTAAGAAAAGGAACGAAAGTTTACGCAGCATTTGTGGACTTAGCCGACGCTTTCGATGGAGTGGATAGAGAGCTCCTATGGGAAAAGATGCTGAAGCTAAGATGCCCCCTGAACTTGATGATGGCTGGAAAAGAATTACATTCTGAGACAAATGACAGAATCCGCCTGGACCAACGAGGAACCCTAACGGAAAGAATTAAAACCACTAGAGGCGTAAAACAGGGTTGTCGGCTAGGTTCCACCCTATTTAAACTATTGATTGCGGAAGTGGGAGAAACCCTAGAAAAAGTTGCAGCATTCCCCCGAAAATAAATGGGAACCAGATAAGCTGGCTAATATATGCAGATGACATCGTCCTGCTGGATCTAACGCCAGTGGGTCTCCAAAGGAAATTAATTGCACTTGAAAACTACATTAAGAACAATGGGCTGGAAATAAATGCAAAAAAACGGAGATTGTGTAGTTCTCCAACCTAAAAAGTCAAAAAAGAACAAAGAAAAATCAACCAAGTTGAAGCCTGGGAAACGTGACCCATAGAAGATGCTTACAAGTTACATACCTAGGTGTACAACTAAGTGCCAGTATCTCAGATGATCCAATGATGAAAAGAATAAAAACCAAATGCAAAGCGTTTGCAGTTCAAGGCGCGATGCTCCATAAGAAATTTGTAAAATGTTCATACCAAACAGTGGTAACTTTCTATAAAGCGAAGGTAATACCGGCCTTGATACATGGAGCCGAGGCAATGTTAGGATGACCTTTCCGCTTGTGGGCTGCATGTGAAAACATATTTTGGAAGAGGATCCTGAAGGTGCCTCAAAGTAGACCGAATGCATGCATAACATATTAGTTAGGTCTGTTATCAATTAATGCCAGAGTGATATGGAATACATTGTCAATCTACAGAAAGATCACAGAAATGGATGCAGCGCCTCAATTTGAAGTATTGAAACCAGCACAAATGAGCAATTCGAATGAAGTGCTGGAGATTTAGAGAAAAAAATGGTGACCAAATCTTGAATCAACTGTCAACAACGAAAGAGACCTTGGAAAAAAAAATCCCAATGCAGTAAAAAAAAACTCTGGTTGATGGACTGGATTGAAACAGTGGAACAGCGTGAGCAACATGTGTGTATGAAAGATTACACATTTGGAAACAAGGCTCTGAATGCTCTACCAAGGTATCTTAAAAAATGTCCTTGCCCAAGAAGAAGGCAAATCTTTCTAAAACTAAGACTAAATTTTTACCATACGATGGAGATAAAAAGTATGAGGAAAAAACAAAATGAAGTCTTTGAAACCAAATTCCGCTTCTGTAAGAGCGAAACAGAGACCCTAAAACATCTGATGACAGTATGTCCGGACTTGAGAGATTTAAGAACAAACATTCTGGGAACAGAATTAAAAAAATTCTCAACCTACAATGCCGAAGATTGGTGGATCAAGATGCAAGAAGGGGAAGACGAGAAATTAACTGCAGCTCTAACATTCTTTTTAGAGGACTTTGAAAAAAAATTGAAAGACTTTGAGGAATAAGTCTTAGTTGAGAAAGGAAATAAGGAGAAATGTGATTTTTTTAAATGAAGTTTGTAAAAAAACTGTCATAAAAAAAATATATATATATATTGATTGGGTAAGGGTAGCCATGTCCAAGACCCTTGTTTGTACCCATTGTATTATTTGTTGTTCCCACACTCGTCTACCTAATTCATGTACTAGGGTGTTAGTAGTGTGCAGGGGTTGCCCATTTATTACGTCCTTAGCCTTTTCAGACCATCTACCCCCGCTTTTATCCATTCGTCTAGCCAGGCAGTAATCTGTTCTTTGCTTACATTAGATAACCTGTTCTGGGTCATCGCTCCCTCTTTCTCCTCTGACCCTTCACCATCTTGTATCTTGCTATTATATGTAGGTGGGAGAGGTTGTTTAATTAATAGCTTCTCGATCAAAGGGTCTGTCCCCAACTGGTCAGAGGATGCAGATCCCTCTGTCTGTGGAGTATGCACATATGTCTTAACTCCCTGCATGTTCATTTCCCTGGCATCCTGCTCCCAACTTTTGGCTGCTTTCATCTGGTCATATACTCTAGTCTTATCCCTTTCAGATTGTGGTTTGCTGCTCCTCTGTTGCTCCTCCCTAATCGCCTTTAACCTGGTGTAATCCTTCCATTTCTAATAAGTCTCCCACGGGAGCAATCATACCTCCTTGGAACCATTTGCTGATAACTTTTCTCTACGATACCCCAATTTCTGTAGGTAAATAAATGTCCCGTGCTCAGGATCCTGCAAATTAGGATTGTCGGCAGTATACCTGTGCCATTCTTTCAGAAACAATACTACCCCAATCCTGGGTTGGAACTGTCAGGGGTATTGACCCACGTTTGAGTCATTAAGCTGCAACAGTTGGTGCTGTGGGCTTAGAAAATCCAAGATGGCCGAAAAGCCCACATTGCGCCAGAATCCAGGAGAACTGCGCAGTTTTGCGCACACCAAAATGGTCGCCTAACCTGCCACCCACCAGTGCGAGCGTGCTGGACCGGAAGCGCCATGAGTAAAAGGTGGTGCCCAAGGGAAGACAGCAGGGCCTGTTAGCTCAAAAGCGCTTTTAAACCACCTCTGTTTCTCTGAATGCATGCTTAATATGTCCATTTCAAACATTGCAAGATAGCTAATACAGGAGACCGTCTGTTCAAAATCCGTTTTAATTAATTTCAAAAATGGCTAAAATTAGGGGCACAAAGTGATTCTACTGCAGAATCCACACCAAGGCCATGTTGAGCAATGATCATATACTATCAAGAAAATCCCTTTTTTGAAATGGAGTTAATTCAAGACAACTCCTAGAAAAATGGGTACAGTACCGGCATTGGACACAAACTGGCGCTAGCGGTCTAAACTCTGACAGGAGAACTGTACTTCAGGAGTTGCAAAAGGATCCTGAGCCAGCTGGAAACTTCAAAGCCTTTTGGTTAATTAAAATTCTTAAACACCTGCTGTTCCCAGAAGACAGGCTGCTTCAATTAACAGTCCAAGAGGCTGGGAAACCTTCTCACCTCAGAACTCCACACAAGAAGGCAGGATATCGCATGGCCCTGTGAGAGGGACGGGTTTCTCCTCCAGCCTGCGGAACCCAACACAATAGACTCTTTCCATTGAATAGGATATGCTGATTTGGGTGTTGACTGTAAACAGTGCCCTGCCAGCAAAGAAGGCCATGTGACCATCTGACTCCCCAAGCTTCTGGGGGCGGACCCAAACACTGAAGTGACGTGAATTGAAGGCAAATATATGTTTTATAAGAATACTGATAACTAATTGTAACCAGATGACAGAAATGTACAACTTTGGGATCTTTAAAATGACACATTCACTCCCAGTTCAAGACTAGGCTGGTCGCTCTGTGATGTTCTGAGGCAAAACCCCGGGAATAATGAATGCTGCAAACACTGCATTTATGCTAGAGACAGGATAACTTAGATTAATATGCTCAGGAAGAGGGTACAGGTCTGTGTAAAGATTTGATGAAAAACCAATGTTGCAAAAGCTACCAAAAACGACAATAAGTTGTCACTTTTGAATGCAAGCTCTTAGAAGCATCAGAGTTGGAACAGAGACTACCTATGTGATATATGATATGTACATGTAATGTCAACGACGTGTGTATCTGGGAAACCTGTTAGTTATGAAACATTAATTTTCTAAGTAAAAGCAAAGGGGCGTTTCTTCAATAGACTGTAAGACTCTGACTCACTCTGACTCACTGCTCCCTTCTCAAATCAGGTCAAAGAGAAATCCTTGACCTATCAAATCGTGAGTGGGTTGGGCATAGAAAGTTAGCATCCACACCCATTTTCAAAAGACATAAAAAGAGCCACTGGAAGCCGGACAGGGACATTCATTTTCCAACCTTCAACTGAATTCCTGCCCACCACGCTGACGGAGAACTCCCGATGCCAGAACTCCAGAGATCCAGACTAACTCCAGAACAAAAACTCCAAAGAGCTGAACTCTTCAGCAGGCCTCAAAATCTTTTGCAAACTATTCAACCGCCGGGCTGTGCGGTTTGCTGCTTGCTAAGAGTCCTGTGTATCCAGAACAGAACCAGTACCCAGAAAGCAGTGCGGTATCCAGAATCCACTTGATCCAGACCAGCAGAACCAGAGACCCAGACCAGACCGCTATGAACAGAACCGGTGCCTGATTGACCCGCCGAGCAGAGAGAACCGCAGCTAAACTTGTTGACCAGATCCGTTACTAGGCCATTCCTTTCAAATTTATAGTGTGAGTACCCTGCTAGAACTGTGCAGAACCCATCTCTTAGCTTAAAATAATCTCATTTAAAACATTTAACCTGTCCAAAACTGCATCATAGAATTATGTGTCCCTTCTCCGATTTTAAACCTGTAAAAGTGTCATTTGCCATTTTGAATCATTATTTCATTTCTGAAAAACCACCTTCATAAAATCGTCTGTATCTCTTGAACCGTTTATGCTAGAAGCGGGATTTAACTTTCCTTTTAAAGCTAAGATTCTAGGCTCTCTAACGAACCCTGACCTGACTTTCTTTTCATTATACTTCTTTTGTAATCGTGCTCGACGCACTCGGAAAAAGTGCAGCGATTTGCAATTTGGCTCAAATTTCTTCACTTTTCAAAATAGCAGCTTCTTGCTTTCCTTTGCTGAAATTCGTTTGCAACTTGACAATCAATCATAGAGCATTGCTAAAGTGATCCTGAACTAATTTAAAGTAGCTATCACCCACCATGAATCTCTTATAGGGAATTAAAATCATTTTTAGCATATTTTTCCCTTCTTTGCATACCACATTTAAAGTACTTTTCCTGTGTTTAAAATCATCCCTGTTTCTCTAAGCTTGCTGGGGGGAACGGGAACTGAATTGCATGTTGATTGTATACCTGAAAACTGTGTGCTTTACTTCCATCCCCTTATATTGCATAAAGGGGGGGAGTGAATTGCCACAAGGGGAAAAGTGAACATATTAGCTTTTGTTGAACCCATATCAGTTTATTCCTGTGCTGCATTCTTTCCATCATTGTTTTTCCTTGAAACCATAAAAGCATTCTCAGTTACCTTTTTCTGTCCGTACCAACTCCTAAGTAATAAAATAAGTGTGCTAGTATAACATTATCCATTGTTGATCGACATTATACTCATAAGTGTGATATCAAATATTAATTTATTATAAAAGTGTGATATATATCTATTGTTTAATTTTTCAAATAAACCTTTTTAATTTGCAAAACAAACCTACTTCTTGGCTCAGTGGGGTTAGGGGGATTCTAAGAGATGGGCTTTATACAAGGGTTCATCATCCAGATTATAACTTGTCATAAAAATATATAAATAAGGGCTTCCCTTGAGCAATCCCAGACAAGGCACTGACTTAGTGGGAATGCTTGATTGGAGTCATTAACAGAGTAGGGGCTCGTAGCCGGGGATTCTGGATTAGATCTACCGCTTGTGCAGCTTAATACAATGTACTAACTGATAGGATACATAAAACCTGTTGGATCACCACGCTGTGCTACGCTGTGAAAACACCCCTCAAAATGGAAGGCTCTCAAGAAACGGTCTGTTTTGCAAAATAAAATACTAGCTTTGGTAAGTCAGGAAGGAAATCAATTTCCAGAATGACGACACTGGTAGACATCAAAATAGCGAGAGAGCACCTCTTACATAAACTGTTTGTGAGAGGTGAATGGTCTGAACAGGACCAAAATGTATGGTTGCAGGCGATCACACAACAGGTCACTACAACTGGGTCAGATAACTGGAGAGATCAGGGTCCCTTACATGTGGCCCTGAGTGAACTATATATGGCTCCTAAAGCTAAAGATGAACACAACAAGATTGTCAGGATTACGGCATATTTGTATCTATATATGAGAGCCATGCAGGACAAATGTGCTGAAGGCCAAGATCTGGCGAGTAGGCAACTGCTGGCATTACAGAAGGCCCAATCTAATCTGGACTCTTCTGAGCAGAAGCTGCACAGAAGCCAGGAGTCCAGAAATGAGAGTAGACAGTACATCGTTAAAATAAAGGAGGATATGGATATCCTGCAACAGGAAACGGCTGACCAGGATACCAGAATTCTGGCCTTGCAGAAGGAGCACCAAGACAGTTTTGACTCCTTACTGCAGAGCCAGAAAAAGCTGGAGCAACAGATCAATTTCAACAGGGCGTGCACAGAGCAGGTAGCCACCCTGCAAATCCAATTAGATAGAGAGAAAGAGGAAAGCAATAAATTGATTTTGAAAGACCTGGATACCCATGCAGAGTTTGATGAAGAGCGCCAGAAAGCTGGTGCCCTTCAATGGCAGAGGGACGATCTGGCGGCACAGATGCAGGCTCTTACTCAGGAAAGGGATACCTTAGGCCAGGAAGTCTGCCACTTAAAAAGGAAAATGGAAGAAAATCACCTGGCCCTCCAGGGACTGGGTGACCTCCAAAAAGAGCACTACGACCTGTTAGAGCACACCAGGAGGGTGGAAGATGCTCTGGCAAGAAAGGAGCAGGCCAGTAGGGATGGTACCCAGGAGGTAACCACCCTGCAGCAAAGACTGGCCCAGTATTCCAGGACCAATCAGGAGGCGCAGAGGGAAAATGAGGCTCTCTGCCAACAAAATGATAGGATCCAGCAACAGGTAGCCATGCAGGAGAGACTGATAGAGTCTAGTAAGGGCTTGGTTGAGGAACTGAAAGCCCAGGATTTTGCATTTCAACAGGGAGCAGGGGCTGATAGAGATGAAGTTCGCTGGGAAAGGGAAACACCTGAGCATAACCTCAGGAGCCCTAGTACCAGAAGCCTTCACCTCTCCCTGTCCCTGGACTCTGCCACCCCCATGTCCCCTGGCGCACATGAGCACAGGGCCACAGGGATGGCAGATTACTATCCAGCCAAAAGTATGGGGCTCATAGGCCAGTACCACCCAGGAATGGAGGGGCGGGCGTCCGGGTATGGGCACCCAAGCACAGTGCAATTTAGTGGGGAACCCCAGGAAAGTAGACCCACTAAGGGCATCCTAAAAACCTCTGCCCAGTTAGGTCAGTGGGGGGGGGGAGTACCCATCAAATCCTGCCAGCAAGGAGGGATCTGAAGACTCCTCTGAGCGGCCCAGGACACAGGAGACCAGGTCCCCACATTCTGCCAGCCATTCCCAGGCTCGCAGAATCTGGGAAAACCTGGAAGATCAGACGGGCACCTCTGGGAGCAGTGCCTCTGAGTCAGAGGATGAGTGGACCAGGGTTACCCGAACCAAAAAGGCCAATAAGGCAAAACGGGCCTTGCTTAAGGACCCCTTAAAGCAGATCAAGGAAATAAGGAGTGTCATCACCCCTTATCACAAGAACGCCAAGTATTCTGTTTGGGAACACTTGGAGCTTTATGAGCAAATGATGGAGACTTTCCATTTGAAAGGCAGCAGTAGCTGCATTCAGTATGTAAAATGGACATTCTCCCCAGAATACTCCAGTTTCTTTGCGGGGCTGGAGGACCAAAACCATTCAAGATGGTCCACATATAAGGCGGCCATCTTGAAACATTTTTCTGTTCACAGAAATCCCCAAGAGGCTCACAAGGCAGCCTACAATTTGCAATGTGGGGAGGATCAGGCCCCACAAAAATTTGTGCAGGAGTTAAAGCGTGCTTTTGCGCAGACTACAAAAAGGGTACGCACGGACAGTAAAGAATTTATTAATACGTTTTTCCATGCCTTACCCAAATACATAATGACCCAGCTCATGAGAGACTTTCACGAGAAAAGATCTTTAGACTGGGTCATTGAGCAAGCCACCCGCATCTATGAGGTGCAGAAACCGGTGGAAAATAAGAATCATCCCAAAAACCCCAAAACCAACAGCACCCCTGCTGCTGCCAAGGTGGCAGAGGTAAAGGTTGCCCACATTTTAGATTTGGAGATGGGGGGGGCCTAAAAACCTGCCTGCACCAAATAATTCTAAGCCCAGAAGGCCCTCGAGCCAGTCACAGACAGGGAGTCAAGGAGGTAGTCCCACAAATGGGGTCCCTCACTCCCCTGATTATGTAAGTCCCCGCTATAAGGGAAACAGTCCAATCCTGGGTTATGTGTGGACTCCTCTGGCCCAAGGGGGGGGGGATCCAGCCAAGCAACTGACCCAGGGAACTTCCCTTCTAACTTCCCACAGGGGGGCAGAAATTCACCAAATCCTGGGCAGAACTTGTTCCCCAGGTATCCACCCAACTTCCAGCCCCAAAATCATGCATCCTTCTTTCCCCAATTCCCTGAGCCCAGACAACCGAATCCGGGAGAGGGTAGGCCAACGGTGGAGGGGTACCCAAATCTTCCCAACCCAGGGTACTACCAGAGAAGGGATAGCTACGCTTCCCGGGATCAGCCCCGGGGAGAAAATAGATCAGCCTGAGCGGGTTTCACAGTTAGAGCGCCAGGTCCAAAATATGGCACGGGATCTGGGTCACATACTGAGGTCTCAACAGAACCCTCAGATGACCATGCCACCGCAGAATGCCCCAAACTCTGGGCCTGGTGCTCCAGAACAATGACGGGGGCAGCACCCCGATAACCCACCGGTTCCCAGGGAGGAGGCACATGTGGAAGGGGGTTGTAAAGCCTTGGAGGAAGCTTCCTTCCCCACTTGTAAACAGCCCCTGGAAACCCAGGAACCGGAAACAAAATCTCCTACCCCTGAAAGTCTGCCACCCAAGGAGCAAAGAGGAGGTAGGAGAAACAAAGGACCCAAACAGACCCATTTTGTGGAGGAGGTACAGGTCTTCCAATTTGAGGGAGAGGGATCCTCAGATGATCCTGGGAAAAGGATCTTTTCATTCAGAGATGGGGGAACTCCTCCCAAGGAAAAATAGGTCCCAAGGGATTCCAATCCAGACTGGGTAGATGTGGGGATTGAGCTGTCGCCGCCCATCATCCTATCCCAGAACCAACAATACCAAAAACCCCGGGTTCAAACCCATTCTGGTGACTGCCTCCAAAAAGGGGGGGCGGCCCAGGACCGGAACCAGGGGAACTCGAATATCCTCTTTCAAGTTGACAACTTTTTCTTGCAGATTCCCACGACTCTCCACAGAATTCTGCCGAAATCTCTTCTCTCCCAATGTCCAAAACCAGACAATTAGCCCACCAGTTGTCCAAAAATGTGCATTATCTGTGCCCCCTTGAGGAGCAGGAGGGAAGATACTATGCCCCGGTACAAGTACAGGGGCAGGGTACAATTTTGGCACTGGTGGTCACTGGATCCCAAGCTACTCTTCTGTCCAAAAGGGCCTTTGATGAACTAAATGCAGGAAGGGGGAGAATTAGCATATTCCTCTCACCTCTCTTCCTGGACAACTGCAGAACTTTGACGGGAAGGAAATTCCAGTTGAGGGAACTGCAGATTTGGACATTAAATTGGGTGACACAAGGTGAAACACCCGGTCATATTAGTGACTCCAGAGGGCACCCTTTGTTTACTAGGGAATGACCTCCTGAGAAGGTTGTCACCCCTAATAGATTGCGTAAACAAGGTCGTCTGGACCCAGACTAGCCGACCAATAAAATTAAAGCAGAGTGTCAACCATGTTAGTTTAAACGGCACGTGCCACATGGTTGAACAAAAATCTGACCAAGTAGAATTTCACTTCCAGAACAACCAAATTCCAGACGTGACAGTAATAGCAGTAGGACAACAGACTGGTGATGGGGGGTCCTCTCTATTTCTGAAAATCAACCTTCCTTCCAGTTTAAGGTGGTATTCCACACTGGAAGGAAACACTCTGAAATTCTTTACCAATCCACAATCAGAAACTCCCACTCCAATAGTTCAGAAAGATGTGAAGTCAGCTCAGAGCCTGGCTGATATTCAGCAAATTGGAGAGCAGTTGTTCATCCCTGTTCAGTTAAATGATGGGAAGGACTCTGTTCTCGCCCGAGTGTGTGTGAACAACGGTAAGAGCTTCATCAGCAAAGCCATGTTCCGCCAACTCTCAAAAGATCCAGCCATTCCCACATTCAAACTGATAGACAAATGGGAAATGGATCTGGAAACACCCAATTCCAAACATCTCCATAATTTTTGGGTCGAGCGAGATGTCACTGCCGCCTTTTACTTAGGCGGTGACATTTTCAATCGCTTTGCCATTAGTTTGGACCTAATAAACTTCAAAGCTTGGTCCCGATTAGTGGATAATCCCATGGGCTTTGATGATCCAGAAAAAGCATTTAGGTCAGCTCAATTGCTACCTTATGCAGTTGAAATTCAGATTAAAGAGGAAGTCACCATCCCAGAAAGGACCCGACAATTCTCCAAGGAAGTGAAAGTTAAAAGAGGACAAAAATTGAAAAACCCTGATGCATATATTCATCTAAATGCTTCCCTCCAACAGCAAGGGTTAGGGGTAAACTCAACACCATTAGTCAACATAGAACATGACACCATTCCAATAGAGGTGGATAACAACGACTTAAAGAGTATTACTCTATCCGTAGGCACCATTATTGGAATGGCGGTTGATGACCGACATTTCTCCATTGATTTAGGAAATGAACTGTTAGCACCAATCCCCAAGGACTGTTTTGACAGTGACAGTGATGACAATACAACACCAGACAGGATCTTTACCCGGCATGGGGGGAACTTCCTGGTGTACACTTCTTGCCCTTATGGTAAGGAAGATGTGACTTGTGACTTCAGAAGGGATGAGGTGATTTTCCAGGTCCATAAGGGCTGCCTTTCCCACCTGAAGCCTCCAGCCCAAATCAGCACTCTGACCAGGGACTTCTCCACCTAGCTGGAGGAGGCCGCTGAGATAGCAAAACCAGAAGTCTTTCCAGGCTTCAGGCAGATGGTGGAAGAGAGAGTCAACCTAGCTGATGCCTGTGTGACTCTGGAACAGAAGCAAAAGTTGAAACAAGTTTTCTTGGATTTCCAAGATCTCTTTGCGGTAGACTCATATGACTGTGGTCGCACCGACATCCACACAACAACAATTCCCACGGACCCTGGCATGACTCCAGTGTTTGTGAAGCAATATCGCTTGCCTTTCGCATCAATGGAGTTCCTTACTGAAATAATTAAGAACCTTGAGTCCCGGGGAATAATCCGTCCAGTACACAGCACCTTCAATAATCCAGTGCTGGGAATATTGAAGCCAAACGGCCAGTGGAGACTCTGCGCCGACCTTAGGGAACTCAACAAACGGGTCCATACTTCCCGATGGCCTCTTCCCTACATTGACCAAGGGCTGGTCCAGATTCAGGGGTCACAGGTATTCACTGCAATAGACCTGACCAATGGATACTGGACCGTGCCTGTCAGTAGGGAGGACCAATACAAACTGGCTTTTACCGTTGGGGGCCAGCAGTACACATGGACCCGGACTCCCTTCGGATACCTCAACTCCGGCAATGAGTTCAACATTTTCCTACACAAGGCCATGCCCGACGTGGGTGCCAGGGGTAACCTGGCTTATGTAGATGATGTCCTCATCAAAAGTTCATCTGTGGAGGAACATATAGCGGAGAACCGTTATGTTCTGACACAGTTGAGGGCCGCCGGAGCCAAACTTTCCTTTCAGAAAGCACAGTGGTGTAGAACCCGTGTTAATTTCTTGGGGCATGAAATTACTCCTCAGGGTCTCTGTCCCCAAGAAAAGAAAGTGGAAGCACTTCAGAAACTGAAAGACCCCACAACTCTGCGGGAACTAAGGAGCCTCCTTGGACCGACTAATTACAGCAGAAAGTTCATTGAGGGCTACGCTGAGATCACCAGACCCCTGATTCATCTCTTCAAGGGGGGGTCAAGTGGGAATGGGGTCCAGAACAATCCGAGGCAGTAAGACAGCTCAAAAGAAGTCTCTCACAAGCGCCCTGCCTAGCTTACCCTGTCAGAAACAAGGCGTTTTTCCTGGAGACCGGGTTCTCTAATACGTGCTTGACAGCAGTATTATACCAAAAGCATGACAAGGTCAATAAAGTAATCTCCTATGCAAGCAAAACTTTATCCTCTGTGGAGGAAAAATTCAACAATTGTGAGAAGGCACTCCTGGCAACAGTGTGGGCATTGAAGAAATACCGCCCGTTTATCCAGGGGGAACACATCATAGTGGAGACTCCACACCAGCCTCTGCAATACCTCCAAAGTGACAGAATCCGGGCCGGAAATGTGAGTAATTCCCGAATTACTTCCTGGATTCTGTCAATGCAAGGCTTTCCTGTGGAGGTCAGATATGGCCAAAACAAGAAGAGTCCCCTCGCTCAAGGTCTGGCTGACTTGCATGATTGTGCCAGAGAAAACAGTCTCGAGGACGAAAGTCTAAAAATCAAGGACAACATGGAGGCATACCTTAATTCCCCACACAAAGTCTTTGAAGAGGACAAGTGTGAGGGAATGCCCACTGTCTATGTGGATGGATGCTCTTACCATGTTGACAATAACGGGGAAAAAGAACTGGTGGCCGGCATAGGGAATGCATGGGTGAAGGAGTCCCCAGAACCCTCCGCTGGGTACAAAATTGGTCCCCGAAGTAGTCAGGTGGCAGAAGTGATGGCTGTGTATCAAGCCATCCTCACTGCTGTCCAACATCAACTCCACAAACTGGTCATAATCACAGATTCAGATTATGTACGGAACGGGTTCGTGGAGCACCTGGTTAATTGGAAAACCAGAGGCATGTTATGTGCTAATAACAAACCCCTGAAACATTGGAAGTTAATTCAAAACATTGATGATCAGGTCACCTCGAATGGGATGACCATCTACTGGAAAAAGATCAAGGGTCATTCCAAAGTAGAGGGACCAGACAAAACTGGAAAAGACTTAGATGATCAGCTGGCCAAAACCGGGGCCATCGAAGGGAATCTAATAGAGATTGAATCCCTGTTGGGGGAAATCCAGGTCACTGCTATCACTAGGTCCCAGACAAATGCTCACAATGATCTTTCAACTGCACAATGGAGTAAGGATACCCCAGATGCTGATTTGATTACGGCTCAGAAGGGGGATCCAATTAAGGTAAGTTTTACCAACACATTGAGGACCCTGAGAACTTTCCCCTGATGGATACCGATTGCATTGGGAAAGAGGACCTTAGAGTGTTGATGAAATGTCCAAAGATGTTCTGAATCCAAGACGGGTTGTTGGTAAGGAAATCCCAAGCTGGCCATGATCAGTGGGTGGTTCCTACCTCATTCCAAAGCCTGATGTTAAGTCACACCCATGATGCGGCCACAGCCGGTCATAGGGGGCTCCACACATCACTGGAAATCTTAAGAGAGGTTGCATAATGGCCACACATGGGGCAGGACCTCGACCAATACTTGAAGGGGTGTCTTGTGTGTGCACAATTTCAGCCGACATCCCTCACACACCGGGCGCCTCTCCAAAAGAGGGGGATGACACTGCCATGGTCAGATTTGCAAATCGACTTCATAGGCCCCGTGATCCGCTCCTCTAGAGGAAACAACTACATGTTGATGGTCACATGCTTGTTTACCAAGTGGGTGGAATGTCTCCCGGCCCCAAACTGCAAGGCAGAAACAGCAGCTGCCCTGATGATTAACCACATCTTTTCCCGTTTTGGTCTACCTCAAAGGATTGAGTCAGACAGAGGAAGCCATTTTACCAGCGAAGTAATGACTAAGATGTGGGAGATACTGGGGGTCAAAAGGAAGCTACATATTGCTTACCAGCCAGCTTCTTCTGGGGCAGTAGAACGCTACAACTGGACCATTGTGAGCATATTAAAAACGTTTGTGGCAGATTCTGGGCCAAGTTGGGATATCCGATTACCTCTGGTCCTAATGGCCATCAGATCTACCCCTTCATCCGCAACCAAAATGTCACCATTTCAGTTGATGACTGGACGCAAGATGGTGCTTCCCCAGCATTTGCTCTACAGGACCCAAGAGCAGACATTGATCAATGCCTCCACAACTCATGAGTATGTGGAGAATTTGAGGAAACACCTCCAACATGCTTTTTCCTATGCTCAGCGGAATCTAGAAATATCAGCTGATAGCATGAAAACTCACTATGATTTGAAAACCACCAGGAAGGAATATAAGGTGGGGACCGGGTCTATCTATACAATTTCCAAAGGAACCAGGCCAAACAGCGAAAATGTTTACCTACATGGAAGGGACCCTTTGAAATTATAGACAAGATCTCCCCAGTTGCATACATGATCCGCCTCCCCAAAGACAGTTAGGCAGAGGGGGAAGACAAGTGGGTCCACATCAATCAGCTAAAGTGTTGCCATCCCAGGCACACTCTGCAGCAACTGGAGGAGTCCTCTGCAATCCCAGAGGTGGCCGCTCCAGAGTAATTCAGTTCCAACCCTAAAATATCTCACATATTGTCTCTAAAATATTATGATTCTTGAAGGAAAATGTCTCCTGATTATATCTTGTTTTTAAAATAAGACTGCAAAATGTATCCTGATGTATAAAATGTATATGTTCGCCACACCATTAATAGTGGTGGAAAAATGTCTAGGAATGTGTATTGCCGCTTTGCTTTATCATCCTAGGAGAGATGAAACCATGGAGACTGACCAAGGAGGAGGACCCGGGGACCGGGAGCAAAGATCCGAGGGGCCCTGGGTACCGCCCAATATTCCCATCAGGACCGGCGAGGAGAACTGATCGATCCAACTGGATGGAGCAAAAGATGTTGAACTGTGCCATCTACGGAATTGGAAGAAGATGATGCAGACATACCAGCACGTGGATCAAAACATCCTTTGCACCCGACTCCCCCTCGACTCAAAATCAAAGTGCAGTCTGGCGGGGGGGCTTGTCAGGGGTATTGACCCACGTTTGAGTCATTAAGCTGCAACAGTTGGTGTTGTGGGCTTAGAAAATCCAAGATGGCCGAAAAGCCCACATTGCGCCAGAATCCAGGAGAACCGCGCAGTTTTGCGCACACCAAAATGGTCGCCTAACCTGCCACCCACCAGTGCTAGCGTGATGGACCTGAAGCACCATGGGTAAAAGGTGGTGCCCAAGGAAAAACAGCAGGGCCTGTTAGCTCAAAAGCGCTTTTAAACCACCTCTGTTTCTCTGAATGCAAGCTTAAAATGTCCATTTCAAACATTGCAAGATAGCTAATACAGGAGACCATCTGTTCAAAATCCGTTTTAATTAATGTCAAAAATGGCTAAAATTAGGGGCACAAAATTATTCTACTGCAGAATCCACACCAAGGCCATGTTGAGCAATGATCATATACTATCAAGAAAATCCCCTTTTTGAAATGGAGTTAATTCAAGACAACTCCTAAAAAAATGGGTGCAGTACCGGCATTGGACACAAACCGGCGCTAGCGGTCTAAACTCTGACAGGAGAACTGTATTTCAGAAGTTGCAAAAGGATCCTGAGCCAGCTGGAAACTTCAAAGCCTTTTGGTTAATTAAAATTCTTAAACACCTGCTGTTCCCAGAAGACAGGCTCATTCAATTAACAGTCCAAGAGGCTGGGAAACCTTCTCACCTCAGAACTCCACACAAGAAGGCAGGATATTACATGGCGCTGTTGATTGAGAGGGAGGGGTTTCTCCTCCAGCCTGCAGGACCCATCACAATAGAATCTTTCCATTGAATAGGATATGATGATTTGGGTGTTGACTGTAAACAGTGCCCTGCCTGCAAAGAAGGCCATGTGACCATCTGACTCCCCAAGCTTCTGGGGGCGGACCCAAACACTGAAGTGACGTGAATTGAAGGCAAATATATGTTTTATAAGAATACTGATAACTAATTGTAACCAGGTGACAGAAATGTACAACTTTGGGATCTTTAAAATGACACATTCACTCCCAGTTCAAGACTAGGCTGGTCGCTCTGTGATTTTCTGAGGCAAAACCCCGGGAATTATGAATGCTGCAAACACTGTATTTATGCTAGAGACACGATATCTTAGATCAATATGCTCAGGAAGAGGGTACAGGTCTGTGTAAAGATTTGATGAAAAACCAATCTTGCAAAAGCTACCAAAAACGAAAATAAGTTGTAATTTTTCAAGCTCTTGGAAACATCAGAGTTGGAACAGGGACTACCTTATGTGATATATGATATGTACATGTAATGTCAACGACGTGTGTATCTGGGAAACCTGTTAGTTATGAAAAATTAATTTTCTAAGTAAAAGCAAAGGGGCGTTTCTTCAATAGACTGTAAGACTCTGACTCACTCTGACTCACTGCTCCCTTCTCAAATCAGGTCAAAGAGAAATCCTTGACCTATCAAATCGTGAGTGGGTTGGGCATAGAAAGTTAGCATCCACACCCATTTTCAAAAGACATAAAAAGAGCCACTGGAAGCCGGACAGGGACATTCATTTTCCAACCTTCAACTGAATTCCTGCGCAGCACGCTGACGGAGAACTCCAGATTCCAGAACTCCAGAGATCCAGGCTAACTCCAGAACAAAAACTCCAAATAGCTGAACTCTTCAGCAGGCCTCAAAATCTTTTGCAAACTATTCAGCCGCCGGGCTGTGCGGGTTGCTGCTTGCTAAGAGTCCTTTGTATCCAGAACAGAACCAGTGCCCAGAAAGCAGTGCGGTATCCAGAATCCATTTGATCCAGACCAGCAGAACCAAAGACCCAGACCAGACCGCTGTGAACAGAACCGGTGCCTGATTGACCCGCCGAGCAGAGAGAACCACAGCTAAACTTGTTGACCAGATCCATGACGAGGCCATTCCTTTCAAATTTACAGTGTGAGTACCCATCTAGAACTGTGCAGAACCCATCTCTTAGCTTAAAATAATCTCATTTAAAACATTTAACCTGTCCAAAACTGCATCATAGAATCGTGTGTCCCTTCTCCGATTGTAAACCTGTAAAAATGTCATTTGCCATTTTGAATCATTATTTCATTTCTGAAAAACCACCTTCATAAAATCGTCCGTATCTCTTGCACCGTTTGTGCTAGAAGCGAGATCTAACTTATAATTTAAAGCTAAGATTCTAGGCTTTCCAGCGAACTCAGAACCGACTTTCTATTCATTATACTTTATCCGTAATCGCACTCGACGCACTCGGAAAAAGTGCCACGATTTGCAATTTGGCTCAAATTTTTTCACTTGTCAAAATAGCAGCTTCTTGCTTTCCTTTGCTGAAATTCGTTTGCAACCTGACAATCATTCATAGAGCATTGCTAAAGTGATCCTGAACTAATTTAAAGTAGCTATCACCCACCCTGAATCTCTTATAGGGAATTAAAATCATTTTTAGCATATTTCTCCCTTCTTTGCATACCACATTTAAAGTACTTTGCCTGTATTTAAAATCATCCCTGTTTCGCTAAGCTTGCCGGGGGGAACGGGAACTGAATTGCATGTTGATTGTATACCTGAAAACTGTGTGCTTAACTTCCATCTCCTTATATTGCTTAAAGGGGGAGAGTAAATTGCCACAAGGGGAAAAGTAAACATATTAGCTTTTGTTGAACCCATATCAGTTTATTCCTGTGCTGCATTCTTTCCATCATTGTTTTTCCTTGAAACCATAAAAGCATTCTCAGTTACCTTTTTCTGTCCGTACCAACTCCTAAGTAATAAAATAAGTGTGCTAGTATAACATTATCCATTGTTGATCGACATTATACTCATAAGTGTGATATAAAATATGAATTTATTATAAAAGTGTGATATATATCTATTGTTTAATTTTTCAAATACACCTTTTTAATTTGCAAAACAAACCTACTTCTTGGCTCAGTGGGGTCAGGGGGATTCTAAGAGAGGGGCGTTATACAAGGGTTCATCATCCAGATTATAACTTGTCATAAAAATATATAAATAAGGGCTTCCCTTGAGCAATCCCAGACAAGGCACTGACTTAGTGGGAATGCTTGATTGGAGTCATTAACAGAGCATGTTCCTCAAGCTTACTCAAATGCTTTCTACCACAACATCACATCTTAGTGCATGCACTCCCCATATTTCATATGTATATGCTTATAATCACAAGGCTAGGTTCACTTAAAGCACTGGTCCCTGAAATACTCTAACATAATATCATATCATCATTCCATTTACTTTTTTCAACCAGCACCAATCTCACTAGATATCTCAACGTCCTCTTGTACCACTCAGCTAGTCTCTTCTGGCATCTCTGGAGCACTATGCTGTTCTCAGGCGGGGACCTCGGTCGAGACAAATCTGTGCATGGAGGAACTTGACGGAGTCAGACATAGACTGTGGGTGTGGGAAAACTTAGCCCTCTTTGTGCAGTGTGCTCCATGGTCATCTGTCACCCTTCTTCAACTGTGGTTCACAGCCGGTCTGGCTTCACCTTCGATGAGGTCCCTTCACGGTGGCCAATCTGTGGAAAATCACAAATGAGAGGTACCGCAATATCGCTACTCTATGGGTTACCGACTGGAATACAAGAACAAGGATCGCTCAGGGGCAATGCGCTTGTCTGGAAGCAAGATAACGCATCACAACATAGGTTTGAATCCCAATCCCACCCTTAGAAAACACTCATTGGCATTAAGCACATTATAAATTAACAGTTATAATTAGAAGGATGACACACCATCGCAGAGTAACAGTTTTGCATACACATTTATTCAAGCATTAGCTAAATACACTGGAGTGGAGAGAGCGCAACAACATAAGCTTCGCAAGAACTCCCTGCTGAGTCCTCAAATTCATCAACTTATATACAGATTTCCAAACAAAGTTACATGACACACTCAGAAGGGAAGGCAAATAGACAATGACCTGTGGCAGTTGGGAACAAGTCTGGTTAATAAATCATACATGGCAAAACAAACAGGCTTTAGCTTAAGACAAATAAGGCAATGGTAAAACTTCATGCACCCTCTCCCTCCGGGGCGGGTGATAAATGGACATCTGACTTTTTCACGTGCCATTCCTCATGCTGGCTGTCTATGGCGCCAGCATATCTATGAGAAAGAAAAATTCTGTTTGAACATGTGTTTACTATTGCAGGGCAATGATGAATAGATGAGTTAGTCAGTGGTAGCTGGCATTTTGTTTTCAGACTCCAGTTTGCTAACAGCACAAAGTTGGTGGGGATCTTGGCCCTATTGTACTGAATTCATCAAGATTTATTTACAAAACAGGTCAGGTAATGATGGAGGTGGCTTTGATGTTCAAGATGTACATTTTATTTGAGAACAATAAGTCAAGTATATGACGTTATCGGAGCCTAGGGCCTTAGGCACCTGCTATTAGGGGAAAAAAGATGGCAGTGCCTATGTAAAGGAGGCTACAATTTGCATACTGTAATGAATCAGGAGTAAGACTCAGACACAGAGGCATTATGATGATTGCAATAGACATTTATTAAAGTAACAGAAGTGATGGAGAAATACCTATCTCACCCTTTCACTATGAGGGGTTTCCCTGCTTCAATGAAAGTAAAGGATGTCGGTGTCAGAATGTCAAAAAATAAAGAGTTCTCTGTCCTGTGTCCAAAATCCTACCTTGGCCCCTTACAAGCTAAACTCAAAGAAATGTATAAAGGGATAACTTATTTCAGCTCAGCATCTGTAGCTTTTCCAATGTTCCAACACAGAGTTCCAAAAAAGGTGTACAAAGAAACAAATTATCAAAATTCCTCAATGTTCCACAATCCTCAGTAGGGGGTCTTCCCTTCATCTGGTTTCTCAGCTTCTTCCCAGCTTTAAGTCACAGTTCTTCCCTCCCTACCCCAATCTGAGAGCAAAACTCATATTTTTGGGTACGGTTCAATATAATATTTTTCGCCAAAGTGTGCCCAACATTTTCAATTCAATAACAATTTCCACCTATTTCTATTTCACTCAATGTAAATCAATTTCTCAGAATTACCCCCTCTTGACCAATTTATCAACTTCATTGGTATATTATTTTTTCGGGGTTGTATTTTCTGTTGCTGCATTAATTATTTAATGCAAACTATTTTTTTTCATTTTCCAATATTTCCAATGAATAAAGTATATTACTTTTCATAATTAGTTCAAATAAAGTGTTACAAACAACTTGTAATATAAAACATAATATAGTAGAAAACAGAAGAAGATACATTCCTCAATAACAACACATGCTGTGAAACCCACTAAGCACCCACGTGTACATTTGTTAACATTTGTTTCTGATCAGGGTCTACGTCTCCAGATGTATGGACTAATGTTTCTCCTAATAATGTCTTTTTTTAGCATGGGAGATAGTGTGTCGCCTGTTCTAAGCTGGGCATTTTGTGGGATTTGTGATTAAGCCACCTACCTCAGGACCTTGCGTGATTGTTCGATCCTGAGAAACACACCAAAGTTGTGTGCAAGCTATTTGTTCTAGTTCCTAAAAATGTGTTAAAAACAACAATTTTAGATAAAAAAGGTCTATTGGCTGAAGTTCCTCTAAAGTTGTGAATTTATCACAGAATGACTAACCTTGTATACTGCCTCATTTCTCCTTTCAATCCACTATTATCTTTTTGATGTGTCAGCTGTTTGAAGATCTGCGGCTACCGTTGCCTGCACAAAATGGTCAGAATTGTGTTACTTCCTTGTATGGATGGAAATCTATAAATGTTTTGCCAGCCGTGCCCCAGGCAGATGGATATGGCACCCATGATACATCAGGGAAGTATCTAATCTGATATTGTTGGAGACCAAAGGAGTCTTTTTGTCTTTTTTATTAACTGTTCATTATTTTAATATTCATGTGCTAATGATAAGTTGTTTATATCCATGATGGCCTGTGATCACATCAGAGTCAAATGTCGTGCAAAATCACTTCCTTTGATAATGTCTGGATCAAAGCCATGTGATGTTTGTTCTTGTGATACCTTTGGGTTTGTGATATTCCTTTAACACCACTCCCCCTGCACCCAGCCAATTGTTAAATTGAAATTGTGTGCCATAAGTCACTATCTTCAAGATCAGAGTTTGCATGTATTTTGATCATGGCAAATTTAATTCGATTGTGTTATGCAATGCATTTGCACTTTTATTTTGAATCAATGAAGCTAAAAGCAGGTGCTCCCACGTACACTTGAATTACCTTATGTTAGTTCTGAATTTTAGTCGAAACTCCTTCTGGAAGTGTCGAGTGAGGCGTGATTAAGAGAGGACCATGGCAGATGCTCCCTCTCTACTGTAGTTTTCAGTGGTTTTTGTCCATACTATGATGTGCCAATTCATAGCATTCCCCATTGTTCAACAAGTAATTGATTACCAGCCAACTCTGACCAAATACATTCAGGGAAATGTAAACAAATGTTCTCCAAAATAGTTTAGGGCTGGGTATTGAAATTATAAATCTAACCTTACTAGAATGTTTGGTTTTGATAATGAGTTACTTTTCTTATCTTGTTTTAGAAACATACGTATTACTAGTTGGGGACCTGGCGTTGCCTGTGTCCTGATCGGGTGGTGTCTCATGGACTCTAGAGGATGTTGCTCTTGTTCTCTTGTCGGCAAGTCCTGCTTCAGTTTGCTCTGGTGTCTTCATGTGCCCTGGACGATGTTGGTCTTGTCCTCATGTCAGCAAGTCTTGCTTCAGTTTGCTTGTCAGTCTAGAAATACGGATACCTCTACTTTAAGACCGCAAACGCATTTTGGTGGCCGTGGGCCAACCGTCTCATGCACGACATGACAGAATATAGGTTTTCGAGTTTGCCAATGAACGGCCATTTTGATGTAACAAGAATCGCCATTTTGTTTTCTAACCATTGCTCATTGCTTTCTGTTCCTATTGCTTCGCAATATATTTTCCGCTTACACTGCTCGACTGTGGAACATTGTTGTCTGTATGTGAAAAGGACAAGGCCACAGGGCCGTGAGGATAACAAGAGTTCGCTGAAACACAAACGTAGACAGCGCCAGGAAGAATGCCCGGCTCCCTCCCGAATGTAGCCTTAAAGCAGAGCTGCAGGGCATTTAATCATTTCACAGCTGCCAGCCAGTCTCGTTATATGGTAGAATATGTTAGAATAATACCGCTAAAGGCTTGAATTATGCTTTTCTTACGGCCCCCCTTTGCTGAGCCCGCTAGAGCATGTCGGCTCCCAGGACGCAAATAGCACCTGATAGATAGCAAGGTCCGGAATGCAACTCCCCCCGTATGTAGTTCGCTTCCAAGAACAGAAGCGCTGTGTTCTATTCAATAACCGAAAGATGCCTTCGCACTCACAAATTGCAAATTGTTACTAGAATAGATGTTTGAAGGTGTCATAGTGGTCGGAGATGTCCATCATCACACCAAGTTCAAAGAAACCCAATAAAGGGGGGTATTAAACATGTCATAGCTGATTGTTTGATATGCATTTTGTATATATGTAACTGATGTACGTAATTCACTCTCTTGCGTCCCTCGAGGTCTAGAGATACACGCCGCAGGGCGTGAGACCGAGTTGGCCAACTGAGACTTTTGCGTTGCAATAAAACCCTAGCTTTGGGAATACAACCTTGTGTCTGGCGTCTCTATCGTGTGTGGTGACTCACCTTGTTTCCATAGACGTCAGGGTTCCCTAGGGGCCCCTTTCAAGATGGCGCCCGAATAGGGACCCTCCCCCACTTGTTCCATCGTGTAACGTTGTAATTGAGAAAGGCAGAGAACGGCGAGGATGGGACGATCGAGCCGGGACCAAGAGGTGTTCGGGGCGCCCTGTAAAAGTGATGAGAGACTCCTTTGCAGATCTGCACACATCTGATCCCTGATCGACGTGCCTGGCTAGAGAACAAGGAGGCGAGGGTCCCGATACGAGGCGGAAGCCAAGAAACGCAGACACAACGTCCTTTGGTGCATCAGTATACAGACGACTTGATTTATCAGGTGAGTCATTCCCCGATTCAAAGCATCCTGATATTGGTTGAGAGTTGACTTTGCAAAATCAAACACCCTAGGTAAGGTTGATTAACCAGGGGGAAGGTTGAAACATGCCTGGGTTATTGTCCACCCTAGCTGGGTTTTTCCGCTGTGGTACACAATCTTTGGAAGATGGCCAAATTGTACCACCTGGGGGAACGCCGGCATATGAGATGTATGTGGAGTATGGAGTGGGTGCGATAATATTCTGTGAGACTTGGCATAGGCAAACCAGAAAGCAACAAGACCATCAGTCGCCGATTAATGGTAGTTTTGAGATAGCGAGGATAGACAACCTGGAAAGGGTTTTGATAAGAAAGAAAGCGCGTCCTGCAGCATTTGAGACTATTAAAGACTGGAGAAAGGAAGCAATGCTCCGATTTAAAAGCAGAGTAAAGCATGCATGCAGGCATAAATCAAAAGGTGAGGTAGCGGAAGAAAAAGAAGAGGAGTGGACTGAGAGTCTAAGAAGGGCAGGCAGGTGTGACCAGCTGAATATAGAAAAGATGTACCCACAACGAGAATTACACATAGCAGATGAATTGATAGAAAATATATTGACCCATACAAAACAAAGCCCAAGATCAGAAGTAAGACCAGACACGTCAGTAGCTATTGCCCAGACCCCGCCCGTAGCTCAAGCTCCCCCTCCGGTAGCTCAAGCCCTCCCACAGCCACAGGCCGCGCACGTAACACTACCTATTAGCCACCCAGGCCCACAACAGACACTCCCTGTTCCCATTGTCCCATCCGCACCTCCCGCCTTAGACACAGACTCGGTACCGTCCATTCCTCCCGGGGTTGAAGTTGAAACCGTGGGGGCAAGAGGCGGGACTGACCAACGGGGGTGCACGAGGGTAACCCGCAGCGCAATCAGCAAAGAATGGAAGGTGGAATTGCAGCAACAGGCAGAGATGTATATAGATGGGAATGATGGGACGGCAACATTGGCTTCGATATATGACTTCCGTAGAAGCAACGAAAGACAGGTAGTGTTGGAATGGATGGGTGAATATTTGGTGGAAAAATGGAAACAGCTAATTGGGAAATTACCACCGCAGCGATTGTTAGATTTGAATGCATTAGCACGCTGTAGGGAGAGGGATGAAGAAGTGAGAGAACATGTGTATAGACTTTTTGAGCTGAAAGATGAATTAGATAATGATTATGCCGAAATGTTTACTGCACCTGGGTACAGGAGTAGAGATATCGGGAGAAATAGGAAGGAAACTGTAGAGCCATATATACAACGACGACATTCGATGTCGTCAGTACAAAGGGGCGACAAGTTAAAAGTATGTATGCGAGAAGCGTTTAGATGGATGTCAGATCCTAGTATTCCCACAATGGAGATACACAAGATATTTGATGACTAGTCCATGCCCATGAAAACAAAAGCGCTACAGTCGATGGTTGAACATCTATTACAAAAAGATATCAAAAACGATAAGGCCAGCCCACCCGAAATAATGGCAGTATATAGAAGAGCACTAGAGCGAGGGACAGGAGAAACAGCCCCATCGTTGGATCTGGGAATATTGTTACATCTAAGAGAAGGAGGGGGGATGGTAAGTGGGGCATTTCCTGTGAGAGAGGTCCCACCTACCTTTGTGCCCAAAGTGGAGGTTCCCGCAGTGGGCGGTGCAGCGGCGCAGGTGACACCAGCCCATTACACCGCCCAATATGTGCATGTCCCCTTTTCCAGACAGGAGGTGAACAACATAAAACAGACGATTCCTGATATAAGAAAGAATCCTGCAGGGTTTTACAAGGACGTAGAGTCCTGCCTACAATCATCCGTGCTTACCATGGGTGATATAGACCTAATATTCCCGGTGATTCTGTCAGCAGACATATGGAAACAAATAAGGAAGGTAGATGACACAACAGCCTTTGGCGCCACATGGGCGGACTTGATAATAGAAGATAGAAATAAAGCGGTTGGAGGGACACCAGGAGCGAACCTGACGGCCTTACCAGCACGTATAGTACAGAAGTTAAAAGCAATTGTCCCAGAGAAAAGAATCCAATGGGACAAATTGACTGCATGTGTACAAGGCAAAGATGAGTTGGCTACAGATTATTTTAATAGATTTGAGGAAGTATTCACAGACTTCAGTGGGCAGGATGTGGGTTCAGAAGCAGGAAAGAGGTTATTTGTTGACAAATATGTGAGGGGGTTAAAACTTCCAATTCAGGATCTAATAATGACATCAGAGAATGCATGGCAAGCAAAAACGTTGGGCGAGGTACTGCATATGGCCCAATATTATGAGCGCAGAGTGACTGCAGGAAAAAAAAAAGAAGAGAGGGATAGGGTAAATCTAAAGACAAGAGTATTAATGTAGCAAGTAGTAGGACATAATAGAGGGAGAGGGAACGCACAAGGAAGGAGTAGTTTGAATATGCATGGGGGAACAGTGGAACCGAATCAGTGTGCATATTGTAAAGAGGTAGGACATTGGCGAGCGCAATGCCCGCCTCTACAGAATAAAAATGGGTCTGGTCAGAGGAGACAGCATAGAGGACACCAAGGAGCGAATGGACCAAATAGGAATAGTATGCAGCAGCATCATAATAACGGATGTAATCAAAACCAAGGCCAAAACCAAAATGCCCCAAATCAGAGTCAGGGACAGCAAAATCAACAATATGGAAATCAGAGTGGGGGAAATAGAGGGAAGAATGGAAATGTTTTCGATACACAGCCAAACACGTATTACAGTAATAGTAATGATTACACATTGGATGATGTGTTATTTCCCCAATAGGACAGCCCAGGACAGGGGTCGGAACCAGTGTCTATTCCCGTGAATCAGAGAGGACCCTACGTAGAAATGAGAGCCGGGAATGAGGAGCACCGCTTTCTTGTAGATACAGGAGCACAGAAGTGTTCAATAGACCATCACTTGGTTCCCGATATACCACTGTCAGGGCAAAATAATATTTCCGTAGGTTCGCAGGTCCACCAGTCATAAACCCAGTGTCCAAACCAGTCCCAGTTACCATAGGACCATTTACTGAACATTGTCCTTTCCTTCTAACAGAAAATTGTGGAGAAAATTTGTTGGGATTAAACTTGTTGAAAAAACTAGGTTCTGTTATACATTGCACGGCAGACGGAGTGTTTCTAACGATATGGCCACACGATGCCCCTGTGTCAGAATTCATGTCTGAAGCGTTACCAGGGGAGCTAAGTAAAGTACCAACCTGTATATGGGCAATGCATGACAACGATGTGGGATGTTTACAGATAGAGCCGGTAAAGATTATTTTGAAAGAAGGTGTTACCCTACCGCGAATACCCCAATACAAAATTTCGGTTGAAGGTGAGAAAGGATTGAAGAGTATTGTTACTAATTTGGTGAAATTAGGGGTAATCGAGGAAATCACAGGCAGTACATGCAACAGCCTGATTCTTCCGGTTTATAAAAATGGAGGTAATGAGGTACCATACCGTTTCATAATTGATCTGAGCGCATTGAATAAGGTAGTAGATCCGCAATTTCCTCTAGTGCCAGACGTCACTACAATATTGACAATAATACCTGTTTCAGCAGAATATTTTAGTGTAGTAGATTTGAAAAATGCATTCTTTAGTATTCCAGTGGACAAGGACAGTAGATATTTGTTCGCGTTCACATTAGGAAGACGATCATTTACATTCACGCGGATTCCGCAAGGTTACACAGAAAGTCCAAGTATTTATAGTAGAGCATTAAAAGAACAGCTAGATATGCTGGAATTACCGATGGGTTGTGTACTTTTGCAATACATAGATGATCTATTACTAGCTGCAGACACAGAGGAGATTTGTAAAGAAAGCACTGTATTACTACTGTCACACCTAGCGGTACATGGCCATAAAGCTAGTTTGAAGACATGTCAGTATAATCGAAAGGAGGTGGCTTATTTGGGCTACCTACTTTCGAAAGGAGGGAGAAGACTAACGCCAGAACGCATAGAAAGTATTTCTTGTATGCCTATTCCAAAGACACAAAAAGGAGTCAGAGCCATAATAGGCATGGCTTCATATTACCGACAATGGATTGGTAATTTTGCGTTAATTGTGAAACCATTAGTGAATTTAACTAGAAAGGATGCGGTTATGCCTTTGCAGTGGGATGAGGAATGTCAGAGAGCATTTGATGGATTGAAAACTGCATTATGCTCGGCTCCAGTTTTGGGTACGCCGAACTATGAGAACATTTTTAGACTATTTGTGTGTGAAAGTGAAGGATGTGCATTGGCTGTTTTGACACAGGAACAAGGTGGAAGCAATAGGCCGTGCAGCTATTTTTCTTCTGCGCTAGACCCTGTAGCGCGCACTACCACAATGTTTGCAATCTATCGTGGCGGCTGCTGCGTCAGTGAAACAAATGGAAGGGATGGTATTGGGGCACACTTTAATTCTGATGGTGCCACATGCCATAGACGTTCTATTAAATAGGACACAGACGCGACACCTCACCTCTACTAGATTGACAAGATATGAGATTATCTTGTTCGCGCCCCATATTCAAATTATGAGGTGTAGCGCTTTGAATCCTGCAGAATTAATGCCACTGACCTTAAAAGAAATTGGGAAGAATGAATCACCCCCCCCCCGCCCATGATTGCTTAATGGTCACTGAGGAAGAAACCAAGGGAAGAGTTGATTTAAGTGATATTCCACGGAAAGAGCCGGATGGAGAGTTATTTTGTGACGGCTCATGTTTTAAATTACCAGATGGCACGACAACTGCCGCATACGCTATCACTACCCTAGAGAGTGTTGTAGAAAGTAAAAGAATCCCCTATAATTCAGCACAAGACGTGGAAATAATAGCATTGACCAGAGCCTGCGAGATTTCTGAACATTTGAATGTGAATATATATACTGATAGTCAGTATGCTTTTGGAGTGGTTCATAATTTTGGTTGACTCTGGGCTGAGAGAGGGTTTCTGACATCACATGGTGCCAGAATTCAACATGGCCCTTTGATTGTACGATTGCTGACTGCACTCACGTTTCCAAAGCTCCTAGCAATAGTGAAATGCGAGGCACATAAAAAAGTAACATGCAAAATAGGAGAGGGAAACGCGTTTGCAGACAGAATTGCGAAACAAACTGCCACTGATTTGAATACCAAGATGATGACGGTTCAGACAGAGGAAGTACCCTGTATGATAGAAGATGGAGTTGCGACTGTCAAAGAAATGCAGGCCGAGGCTACGGCCGATGAAATACAGGGATGGGCAGAGGGATCTGCTGAGTTGGATCTGGAGGGTTGTTGGGTGGACAAGGGAACTAGAAACTGGATGTTGCCAAATTTGTATGTGACTGCAATGGTCACAATGGCCTATAGCCCTACGCACATCTGTGCCAAGAAAATGATACAGCACCTTTCTACAGTATGGCAGAAGGTAAACATAAAAAAGAATGCAGCGAGGTTAGTGCAGAACTGTATCACGTGTTTACAACACAATGTAGGAAAGGGAACAGTGACTCCAACAGGCAGTTTTGGCCCGCCCTCCATGCCGTTTGAGGTAGTTCATTTTGATTTCATAGAGATGGAGAGGTGCCAAAACTTAAAATATGTCTTGCTGGTGATCTGTGCATTCAGTAAGTGGGTGGAGGCATATCCTTTGAAAGATTGCACAGCAATGAGTACAGCAAAAGTAATGTTGAAGGAGTACTTTTCCAGATTTGGCTTGCCCTGGGTCCTATGGTCTGATAATGGACCACATTTTGTGGGTGCAGTGGTATTACAGATATGTGCTGGTCTCCAGATTGATGAGAGATTCCATAGTTCAAGGCATCCGAGTTCTGCCGGTCTGTGCAGAGGCACAACGGGATTCTTAAATCAAAGATTAGTAAGATTTGTGCGGGAAGCAAGTTGAGTTGGGTGGATGCATTACCAATAGCACTATTATGCATGCGTACGTCTGTACAGGCTAAAACTGGGCTCTCCCCGTACGAAATCGTAATGGGGAGGCCGGCAAATGTTTGGTGTGCACCTCAGCCAAAACGACTTAGTGAAATAGAACATCCTGTGCTTAGTACTTATTGTGGCCTTTTAATGCAGAAATTGCATTTGATTCATCAGCAGGTGCAGGAGGCATTACCAGTTAGATACACCGGTCCCGGGAACGCGCTGGAGCCAGGAGACTGGGTGCTGCTAAAAAACTTTGAAAGAAAGTCATCATTAGCATCCAGGTGGCGCGGGCCCCATCAAGTACTTACGGGTGGATGGAAGGAAGTCGTGGATCCATGCCACCCATGCCAATAAGATTCCAACTGCACTGAAAGACTTGCCTGACACTGAAGACCGGAAAGAGACAGCGGTCCCAGAAATGAAAGAAACTGTTGCCAGTAAGCAGCCACCTAATCTGCCAAAACGAGAAGTGAAACTCGAAACAAAACCTGAGACGATTGCCAAAGAGGGGGAAGGGCAAAGAGTGCCCCAACGTTGCCCAGCAGAATCGACATCACTGCTGACCGACGTGAAATCTGCCTTGCAGATACCAGCAAAACCAAATCGTGTACCCCTTTGGCGCCCACCAGCACTTACCAGCACGCCAAAAAACAGATCTGCATCATTGGCAAGGCACACACCAGCACCTGCAGTAGCGCCATAGGCTGACTTCAAGCCTGAATCTGGAAGTGCACCGGCACTGTTCACGGATCATACAATACCAGGAGCAAGGCGAGACAACCTGCGGCCTCGGAAGACAAAGTGATCCGCAGTTCTTTTTGGTGTTTATGTCAACCTCTGGTTCAGCTCATGGACGGAGAAGGAACCAGAGGTGTAGAGGAGAGAAGTGTGAGAATTGTGCAAGTCGGACAATTCAAGACTCGCGGCTCCTCGGTGCGATCATAAAAAGTACATGTGTCCGGAACCAGAGCGGACAAGCTGGGCGCACATGGTACTATGGCAAGTGAGATAACTGATTAACAGTACATGTGTCCGGAACCAGAGCGGACAAGCTGGGCGCACATGATACTAAGGCGATAAGATAACTGATCAAAGGTCCTCTGAGCAGTATAAGAAGGGACAAGTGATCTCGTCTAAAATCGAATAATCGAATCCAGGCTAAAAAGGACAGGCAGAACTGAACTGTGACAAAGAATTCCATTGAACTTATAAACATCAGAGCAAGCACGACGAAGAGAGATATCCACAACGAACTGTGATAAGGAAGAAGAAGGACGACAAGAAACATGCCGGGACCGGTTCCAGCCTCCTCCTGCACCACCACCACTGAGAATGAGTCAGTTATAAAGACTATGGCCCTCATTACGACCCTTGCGGAAAGCGACTGACCGGAGCGCCACAGCGTAAATAGCGTTTCCGCCATTGCACGAAGGAGCAAAGTGCGGCCCATTCCGACCCATCGGGCACGAGCACCACGCCACGGCGGAAGTGCAAAGTCCGCGATGGCGGAAATGACCCCAAAACGGCCCACACCGCCGCCGTACGGCGCCCTAGGTGCAATACCGCCACCCCTCTTAGCGGTCACCGCAGTGTGCGCCTACCGGAAAGTACGGTGACCGGAAATATACGGAAACGGAAGTTAAAACATGGGCCCGGAACGGGAAACATCCCGGCGTACACCTATAAAACCACTAAAACCACACAACCACTAAAATCACTACCCTGAAACACACCCCAACCCGTCACCCACCCTAGCGAAACCAAGACAAATGGGAAAAGTAGCGAAGAAAGCGTGCGACCGCAAGCGGCAGGTCCACTTCTCCCGCGAGGAACTCACCGTGCTAACAGAGACCCTCCAGGAGAATGCTGCCGTCGTCTTCTCCACGCAAATGACCAGAACGGCACTTGCAAACAAGAAGACCATATGGGCTCTGGTGGCACAGCGAGTAAGTGCGGTGGGGACCGCACCCCGCACCCCACAGCAATGCCGCAAGCGATGGGACGACCTGCGGATACGCGTCCGCAGCATACTCTCTGCCAACCGCAACATTGCCACAGCCACCGGGGGAGGTCCTGAATCACCCATCAAGTTGACCCCCTGGGAAGAAATCTGTGCCTCCACCATCGGAATGGAGAGCATAGAGGGAGTCGGAGGGATGGAGAAAGGAGTGCAGACATCCGAAGATTCAGGTAGGTGTACCAGATAAAACAATGCCAAATCCACACAGTCCATCCATGTGAAGTACCATGCGTCCACATAGTGCAACAGAAACACATGTCCAGGAGAACGGCCACACACATCGGCCTGATAGCGCACGTTAAAACCCACAATAAATACATAAATAATTAAAAACCCCTAATACACGCACTACACGTGCAGCAGGCACACCCTAACTGCAGGCTGCCAAACAACTGCACCCTCACTCCACACACAAATCAAAGCACCTCCAAGGACCCGACCCAAATCACCCTCAGGTACCACCCCAGAGCATGTGATACAATGCCATTCCAATTCCCACAGACCCATCATTAACCCTCGCCCTCCTTTACTCCACCACAGGGTCCGATCCAAACGACGAGCTACAGGACACCCCTACCAGCACACCTGCAAAGAGGGCCAAGACCAACGGCCAGAGACCCTCCACCTCAGCTGCACGCATCAAGACACGGCAGCAGCACAAATCAGGTGGCAGCACAGAGGAGGGAACATCAACAGGCACCCCAGCAGCCAGCATGCCCACAACACCACCACCACAGGTCCCCCCAATGGATGCCACAGAAGGCACTGCCTCTGGTGGCAGCAGCACCATAGGTGACACCCCATTGATGGCAGCATGCTCCGACACAGAAAACGGGGATGTCGAAGTCAGATCCATCCATGACCTGTCCCAATCCCCCTGTCTGTCCCATCCCGTACAACATGAGGATACCACGCAGGGGCACCCACAAGACAACGACTGGCCATCCCCCCCAAGCCCTGTGGCAAGGCAACATGAGGACAACAGCCCCTCTGTGACACCCCCGCAAATGGGCATGGCCCAGCAGAGGCAACAGTCCCTCGACCAGTTAATCGTGCAACAGCAGCAAATGGCCACGCTCCTCAAGGACCATGCCGATGAATGTGGGGGCACTAAGGCAGACATAGAAACATCAACTGAGACACTTAGGGCAGAAATGGAGAGAGGCACAGAGACGCTGAGGGCACAAATGGAGAGTAGCACCGAGAGCCTGAGAGTCCAAATGGAGAGAAGCACCGAGAGCCTGAGGGGGGAACTGCATGCGACGTCCAAAGACGTATGTGCCGAACTTGCCGGAGTGCGCCGTGTGCTCACTGAGCTCTCGCAAACCCTTAGGGACATGCATGGACGTGAGCAGGCAGACACATCATCCGTTGCAAGTTCCGTCCAGGGCAGCCCCCAACGTAGATCTGGAAGGAACCGGCGCTCCACAGGCAGGGGTGCCCCTGATACCCGCAGAGGGGGCTTGCAATAGCGACAGCCCACTGACAATGAGCATCTTTGGACACTGGGGTTCGTGGGGGAGGTAGGAGGGTGGAGGGGGTGTGTTGGGCTCACTTGGGTGGCGGGTCGATAGGGTGTTCAACATGACATCACATATGCCATAAAAAGTGCACGATCAACCAATGAGATGTGTGGACATTGATTTCTGTGTACTAGGCCATCATAGGCGTACAGTCCATATTGTGCATGTCCCAGACACGCACAGTGCCACGAGTCCCGTGTCCATGTATCAGCCACCAGGCGTGAGTGCTAGAAGCATACATCAATGAGATGCTGACGAATGTCACGGGCCTCCGGTGCCTCGCAGACTCCATGAGGTGCTGCCACATCCCCACCCTCATCATGACCATCATCATGTGCTTGCAGTTCTGCGTCAGGGGGCATGGGCACATTTCTACGTACGCACATGTTGTGGAGCATGACACATGCCATGACCATCTTTGCAACCTTCTCATGGCGGTACAGGAGTGCCCCGCCAGACCTGCTGAGGCAGCGGAAACGAGTCTTCAGTAGGCCGAATGCCTGTTCAATGACTACACGGGTACGTGAGTGGGCATGGTTGTAGTCCTCCTCATGCTGGTCCCGTGGGTTCCGGACTGGTGTGAGGAGCCATCTCTTCAGTGGATATCCAGCATCACCTGTATGTGGACGAGAAACGTATGATGTGGAATGCCATTGCTACGTACGCACACCCCCCCCCTTCCTGCCAGGTCATTGCCAAATCACATTCCCCACATAATCATGCATGTAATGAGACTCACCGAGTAGCCAGGATCTGTTCCCTGCGTGTCGCTCCATGTAGCGTGGTATTGTAGAGTTCCTCAAGACCATAGAATCATGGGTTGATCCAGGGAATCGGGCACAACAATGTGTAATGATCCTGTTGGAGTCACACACCATTTGTACATTCAGGGAATGAAATTGTTTTCTGTTGCGGTACTGGGCCTCCATGGCATGTGGGACGACCAATTCCACATGGGTGCAGTCGATGGCACCAATGCAACCCGGTATGCCGGCAAGTGCATGGAATCCCACTTTTGTGTTGGTAATTTCCTGCTCCGAGCGTGGTAGAGAGATGTAGTCGTCTGCGTGCTGCAGGAGGGCATCGAGCACTTGCAATAGTGTCCGTGAGAACAGTGGCTGAGAAATGCCATGCAACTGTCCGACTGTGTGCTGGTAGGTGCCTGTGGCCAGGAAGTGGAGTACAGACACCACCTTCAGTAGGGGTGGGATGGCGGTTGGGCTATCTATCATGCTGACAAGGTCAGCCTGTGTCATGTCCACAATGGCGGCTATGGTGTCCCGGTCCAGACGGTAGAGGGTGTGGATCTGCTCATCAGTGAGGTTGAACGGATGTGCTCGGAGGCGTGGGATTGCGGGCTGCCTGCGTGGTGGTAGTGGCTGTGCTGGCGGCCCTTGCTGGCCCTGCCTTGGCCTCCTCCTCCTCCTGCGTCTCCTTCGTGCGGCCGGTAGCAGTTGGTGTTCGTCTTCTTCTTGGAGTTGGAGTAGTTGCAGTGCTATCAGGTCCCCCAGGGCCAACATCGCGAGTCCTGCCGGTAGCATTTCGGTGTGGTTGTGGGAGGAGACTGGCTGTGCAATTTATGTGTTTTCAGGCTGTATGGCCTCCACCTGTGGTGATTAATTCCACCTGTGCAAGCTGCTCTCCCCTTTGGCCGAGCACGTCCCGCGCACAACGCTGCAAATCTGGGAATGGCATCTTGCTATTGCAATCATGTATTTGTACCCGATGGCCGTGTAACATTGGTTGACATGTTCATTCTGCTGTGGTCCCATTGTTGCACATACTATCTGTGCAGTCGCGAACAGACTTGTGAAGGGTCAGTGGAACGTAGTACTCGAGTAACGGTGGGCCCTCATGCATCACTTTACCGAGTTGCAATGACGGGCGGGGCGTCCCATTTGTGGGTGAAGGCAGTTGCCATTTTCACACACAGCCGCACTCGATGGAATAATTAGTGATTTCAAACGGCCACAGATGCCTTTTCGGCGTGATGTTGCAAATGTGGAATTCCAAGGGCGGCGCTTTCGGTTTCCAGCTAGCGGCGAGGAGATGCCCACAGGTCTGACTGCAAATATAACGTTCTGTTGTTCAATGTCCTTGAGACAGGGCCCATGGCGAGGAAGCAATGATTGATATGAATAGTTTGGGATGCGCAATTGCTACGTGGGCGATGAGGCCGGCCGTTCCCACATACATGTTACTTCACAACACTGGAATTACGGGCTGGGGCACTGTGGATTTTGCAGGCTGCATAACGCACAGACTCAATGGATGTTTCTAATGTTATGTGAGTAATTATTCAGGCGTTTTGATTCCGGGATGAGGGAATGATGAATGGATGCATGGGCAGGTGATTTGATACAGAGTTTGCCATGTACAGGGCTTCTTGGGATCTATCCGCCTCCCCTACGCTATGTGATGCAGGGCTGCCATGGTGGGACCATCGTCTATCTGGCCTTGTTGAGCCCTCCCTGTCTCGACACGCCCTCAGACACTTGTGTCCATGCACATTAACATTCCCATCTGATGGATTCTGTTTTGACAGACGCATGCACAGGTACACTCGTTTGTGATGGTGTTTGCACCTCGATATAGATGGTTAGGAGTCGCAAGTGGTTTTGGGGTGGTGATGATCCTTTGGAGTGGGCTAGCATGCATATGGCTGTGGATTTCGTGTGATCATTGAAGTGAGTTGTTGGAATGTAGTTCTGATGGCCATTCTGTTATTTTTCTTTTCTTTTGGTTGACAGGTATCTCCTCCCCTTTTGCCACTGCCATCTGTATGCCACTCCTGCAGATGGGTTTTACTCCCGACACCTGCTGCTTCGTGTTAATCAGTGGAGCAGCATTACGATCTTATGGGACGATCGCCAATGGCCCACATGCCCTTACGCAGTACTGGTGGCTCGGAGCAACATTTCGGCCTTTCAGCTGGACTAGTGCCTCCCCATTGGGACGGCCCTGCGGTTCTGTGCGCTTCCATGTTGCCTTTTCGTACGTGAATGTGGCTCTGTGTACCATGAGGGAACAGGACGACACACAAGTAGTGGCTGGTCATTTCTTGCGGATGCAGCCCACAATGGTGATTGGTGTTTAGGAGTTCATGGCCTGATGGCTGTATGGGCTTGGTGACTTTGATGTGCATTAAATTTCTATTCTGATTTGGCCCGTGTAGCGTTTTTCTTTGCAAGTGATGTGGCATATGCCTATTTGGGGGGCGATGTATTGTGAGGAGATCTGCATTGGGTTCCAGCTTCGGAGTTTAGTTGCGTGGTACTGTACTGGGCGCGTTTGCCTACTAAGCCCGTGAGGTCAGGGATGGGGGCTGCCAATATGACAGTTTGAATGTTGTCATGCTCAGGGGCGGGGGATTGGGTTTTGTGTAACAGATGCCGGTCAGCCAGGTGGACTGGTGGAATGATGTGATTCTCGGAATATGGCTGGTCACAGGTGCCTGTGTTTGCGTGCGTTTCTTGGTGGGGGACTGTGGTCATGTCCATTGGGATGGCTTCTGTATTCGTGCCATCTGTGCCCTGCAGCTCCCATTGGCCCCTCTTGTGTTTCTTTTGTTCGTTGCCATGCATGGGTGACTTGTACATTTCAATGGTTGCATTGTGGCTTCATTGCACCTACGGGGAGTTGTACTTTGTGGGCAGGGAGCGGTGTACAGGCACTCAGTGGGGCCGTTTACGGTTGATTCGCGATGCCGTACTTCTCACCATGGCGGAATGGTACATTACGCCATGCCTGATGGCGTTAGGTACATGTCCGCTAGGGTCGGAATTGGCGTACCGTTGCGCCATGGTGGTGTTTGCGGTTTCGCATGGCGCGCGCGCGCGTGCTTGGTGCAGTTAGCGTTGGCGTTCACTACGGTGTCGCTAATGGCTTCGTACTTTGCGGTGACGGGTCATAGTCGCACCGAGCGCTATTCGATGGCGGTATTGCATTTCCGCCATCGTTTTCCGATTTCCGCAAGGGTCGTAATGAGGGCCTATAAGTTTAAGAAAAACGCATGGTTAAACAAATTGTATGCTGGTACTAACGATAATAATGTGCTTTATGAGCGTGGTAGCACCAATATCGACAGCCCTAATATTATGGTGGGTAGAAACAATACACCCACTAGAAATGTTTTTACCAATAATTAATATATCCACTTCTGAAAGCCTGGTTCAGGTGATCACTTATACCCTACCCCCAATGGAAGAAAAACACAGGGAAGGTTTTGGAAATAACACCTTACTGCTGATAATGAACATGACACATGCAATCCTGAAGAAAACAAACTGCTGGGTATGTGCCCATTTACCACAGCATGCCGGGAAAGGAATAGGGTGGCATTACCATTAAGTTCTGCATGTAGTGCATCTTTAGGTGCAATGTTCTATGGGAAATGGAATGAGAGTAATACCGGTCAATTAGACAGAACCAACATGAATGATTTTGAGGAGATAATAATGAAGCCTGTGGGTTGTTACATTTTTCATAAAGCAGAAGTAGTAGCCCCAGAGCCCACGAGGAAAAGTACACGGAAGATAACACGACAAAATTGACGAGATAGATTGTCCCCGCCAGAAAAAACATCTGTAATGACGTTTCATGTAAGAACAGAAGGGGACAAAGATGCAATTCCCCCATCTTACACAGTGAATTATAGCCCAAGAACTGTCCCTTTTTGTCTAAAAAAGAAAGGCTCTTTTTCAGTCGGAACATATACTGGTTGTATGAATACAGTGGTATTAAAATGGGAAATAGAACCAGTATGCATAGGTGATCCAGTTTACTTTATATGTGGAGAGAAAGCATACCCTTGGTTGCCCAGAAACTGGGGAGGTACATGTTACCTGGGGCTACTGTTCCAAGGAGTATTCCTCTTAGAAACAGCAGCCATGGCCAGATTATCCAAAACTAGAGTCAAAAGGACTGACAAAGGTGTTTTAATAGCAACTGATGTAGCGAAATCATTAATTCCATTCTTAGGACAGATAGTGAACTCCTATAATATAAGGCAACTGTCCAGAATCCTAAAGAATACAATAACCACAACAACAGATATATTATTTAACATGACGTTGGCAGAAAGAGGAATCAGGTTAATGATGCTGCAAAATAGAATGGCTCTCGATGTGATCCTGGTCGATCGTGGGGGAATTTGCAAAATAGTGGGATCAGCATGTTGCGTTTATGTCGATGACTATTCCCCCACGATCTTTGAGGCAATAAAGAAAATGCACGTTCTAAGTTCTGAACTCCCCACTGGAGAAGGGAGCTGGGGAATAGGATCTTGATTTTGGGGAATGTTACGATCTTGGGGATGGAAGTTGATCTCAATATTAGTAGTGGTGTTCGGAATATTCCTAACGTGCTGTTGTTGTATACATTGTTTACCCATAGTTTGCGCAGAGGTAACTGAGGGATGCACGGAAGGATGCATGCATATGATAACAAAGAAAAAACAACCTCATGATCGAACTAGCCCAGACCCAAATGAGATGAGAGCAGTAAAAGAGTTGATGGCGATAGATATTGATGAAGACAATGATGACCACGATAGCATGCAAGTCTCAGACATAAGTACTTCAGATTCATCATCACTAGAGGAGTTTCAATAAATAGATGAGACGTTTGGCATAGGGCCAAAGGAGGGTTTGTCAGTCTAGAAATACGGATACCTCTACTTTAAGACCGCAAACGCATTTTGGTGGCCGTGGGCCAACAGTTTCATGCACGATATGACAGAATATAGGTTTTCGAGTTTGCCAATGAATGGCCATTTTGATGTAACAAGAATCACCATTTTGTTTTCTAACCATTGCTCATTGCTTTCTGTTCCTATTGCTTCACATTATATTTTCCGCTTACACTGCTCGACTGTGGAACATTGTTGTCTGTATGTGAAAAGGACAAGGCCACAGGGCCGTGAGGATAACAAGAGTTCGCTGAAACACAAACGTAGGCAGCGCCAGGAAGAATGCCCGGCTCCCTCCCGAATGTAGCCTTGAAGCAGAGCTGCCGGGCATTTAATCATTTCACAGCTGCTAGCCAGTCTCGTTATATGGTAAAATATGTTAGAATAATACCGCTAAAGGCTTGAATTTTGCTTTTCTTACGGCCCCCTTTGCTGAGCCCGCTAGAGCATGTCGGCTCCCAGGACGCGAATAGTACCTGATAGATAGCAAGGTCCGGAATGCAACTCCCCCCATATGTAGTTCCCTTCCAAGAACAGAAGCGCAATGTTCTATTCAATAACCGAAAGATACCTTCGCACTCACAAATTGCAAATTGTTACTAGAATAGATGGTTGAAGGTGTCATAGTGGTCGGAGATGTCCATCATCACACCAAGTTCAAAGAAACCCAATAAAGGGGGGTGTTAAACATGTCATAGCTGATTGTTTGATATGCATTTTGTATATATGTAACTGATGTACGTAATTCACTCTCTTGCATCCCTCGAGGTCTAGAGATACACGTCGCGGGGCGTGAGCCCGAGTTGGCCACTGAGACTTTTGCTTTGCAATAAAACCCTAGATTTGGGAATACAACCTCGTGTCTGGCGTCTCTATCGTGTTTGGTGACTCGCCTTGTTTCCATAGACGTCAGGGTCCCCGAGGAGCCCCTTTCATGCTCTGGCATCGCATTTGCCCTGATGAAAGTTGCTCTTGTCCTATGGTTGGCAAGTCATGCTGCTGTTTGTTGTTGTGTTTCAGAAGCTCTTGATATTGATTTTCGCTTTGCACCAGACGGAGCTTTTCCAACTGATGTTTGTTTTTTATGCGTCATATTTCAGTCACTCAATGGCTTCTGCACATTTCAGAAAATGTCCAAGAAAGATTGATTGATTGTGCTCTCTTCTCATGAATGGACTTAAGTAAACTGTAACCTTATCATTTCTCATATTTGGAGTGGCGTGAAACGTTTTCTTTTTTTAATTCCCATTAAAAATGCTATAATAAACACATTCGAACTGTGTACAGTAGTAATACATTTCAAAGAAATAACCAACACATCGAACATTTTGCTTCAGACACTTTTCCAAATGTTGCCTCCTTCTACTACCTACTGTTGTGAATCGGGATGAGCATCAGTAAATGAGTTTGTCTACAGAGAGAACTGTTTGTATCCAAAAATAGACTGCAATCTTGCCCCAGACAAATGAGAAATCTATGCAAAATTTGGTAGCAGTGGGTTTAACAATTGGATTTTAGCCAGACAAACATACACACACACATCGCAAACATATTTTGCATATACAATTTCTGCATCCAAACATAGATTACGATATTGCCCCAGACAAAAGAGGAATCCATACAAAATTTGGTAGACGTGGGTTTAACCGTGTGTATTTGTATAGACGGACAAACATACACACACTTACATACATTCAGCTTTATATATAAAGATGCTTCAGAATCTAGGGCAGGGATGTCATTTGGGGATCGCCAGGGGTTGCAACTGTGACCCTTGGGGGCTGCAGTTGCAACCCCTGGGGACTCCTTTGCGACTTCAAATATTTTTGTTTTATAAAAATCTTGTTTTTTTTGTGGAAGTTCCTGGTGTAGCACAGGCCCTGTGGTGCAGGGGGCCCGCCAGATAAGGTCTGGTGGGCCTCTGCCCCAGTCCTCACCCATCAGGGTGAAGGCTGCGCCTGACTGTGACATGTGGTACATGTCACATGCCATATTCAGTTCCAACCCCTTCTCCATCGGCTTCCTTGCAGCTCACATACAGGAAGATGGAAGCACTCGCAGCTTCATAGTTCCTGTTTGTGAGCAGCACAGAGGAGCCGAGGTTGGTCTGGAAGCACGGACCGAACCTGCAAGAAAAAGTAAGAAGGCTTTTAAAAAAAATATGATGTGTAGTTTGCATGTGTGAAATGCGTGTCTGATGTATGTATGATGTGAATGGTGGGTGAATGAGAAGGAATGTGATGTGTGTTTTTGAATGTTCTGGGTGGGTGCATGTGTGCCAGTGTAGAGAAAGCAATGAGTGGATTTAAGAGAAGGTGTTTGTGACTGGTGGGTGAATGAGTATGAATGTGATGGTGTGTATTTGAATGTTCTGGGTGGGTGTGTGCTTTTGTGGATAATGCAATGAATGGATATAAGAGAAGGTGTGAGTGAGTGACTGGTGGGTGAATAAGTATGAATGTGATGGTGTGTTTTTGAATGTTCTGGATGGGTGTGTGCCTGTGTAGAGAATGCAATGAGTGGATGTAAGAGAAGGTGTGAGTGAGTGACTGGTGGGCGAATGAGTATGAATGTGATAGCGTGTATTTGAATGTTCTGGGTGGGGGCTGGGTGTGTGGCTGTGTGGTGAATGCAGTGTGAATGAATGTGAGAGGGGTTGTATGGGTGAGTGACCGGTGGGTGCAAGGGGATGCAGGTGTGCATGTGCGTGTAAGGCCCTGGGAGACTTGGAGACCACTGGAGCATGTTTTCCACATCCTTTATTGACTTTGCATGTTTTACTGGTGTTTTCAGGCAGAGCTAAGTTAACTGTGGCATGACATGTATTACTCGGCATCCTTGAAAAAGCAAGCATCATAAGTAGTGCTAATTTGCTAGATTGATGATTTGGTGTAGTGGCCTGTATATGTTGTACTGTGGCATGACTTTTTATTAAATGAGCATCTATGATGAATCAAGCATGATAGGTGTTCTTATGGGTTTAGACTGGCTTACATTGGAACCAGTTTGGACAGGTTTTCATATTGTAACATGCCACTTTTAATGGCCAAACCAATGGGAGTATGTGCTTACATAGGACTACTGGCATATATTGGCAGAGCCAGTTTTGTGCCCAGTGCCAGCAATGATACTATAAATAAAGCATCTTAAAGCGAACATGAGTATGCTCTTATGTGGGAATACTAGCATATTGGTGGAGCCAGCATGGAAATGTATGGGTACAGCCAGCAATAAAAGGTTTTATACTGGCATATATTGCAGTCACCAGCATGATAATGCATTGGGAAATGCCCTGTGCACTTTTGGTGACTTCCATCTACTTATTTTCATAATTTACCCAAATTGTTGGCCTTTAACCCAAGTTGTCACAGAAAGTGTGCTTTATAATGCACCATTTTAACACAAAATTAAAAAAATGTTCTCAGCGGAGGGAGAAGAATCCCCATGCACCCTGCCAAACCATTTTTGTTAGTTTGTGCTCCCTCGCTATGCTCAGTCGCAATCGCATACGTGCGGGAAATATTTACACCCTCCAAAAACACAAGTCACCTGCAGACCAGAGACCCCCCCTTTACCTGCAGACCAGAGACCCTCCCTTTTTGTACGCTACGTGAAAAAAATGTACTTCTTTCACTTGCAGTCCCTACAGCGGCATAATCATCATGGACATTGTGCACACGTGGTGTCTGGGCAAGCATGAGTGTGGTGTGCCCTGTGCTTTGTTAAGGAGCTTGGGGGGGCCCGGAGTGGCTCATAGAGGGGACAGCAAAGTTTGTGCTAAGCCATTGGGCACCACTGCGTCTGACAAAGGGGTAGTGAGCAATGCACGCCTCGAAGTCTATCACTGAGTCCCCGGCTGAGAAGCAACTTGTGGGTGTTTTCAATTTAAAATAACTGTGGTGTCACGGATTTATGTGTGCAGCAATGATCTTACATTAAATGGTGGGGGCTTTTTAAGTCCTCTGGAACCCAGTATTATGCTTAGATAATACAAACTATGGGGGGTCTTTGGTATATTGAAATAACCTTTCCCAGGTATTATACTCCAGCAAAGATAACATTATCAGGTGCACTTCCCTGTGTGCAGGCAGACCGCTCTAATAGGTTTCTTCTATCGTAGTTGTAGCTGACTCATAGATGCATTTATAACCAGGGAATTCTGTTGATACTAAATCCTGGTCAATGATTTCATTTTCAGGCCTTGCTCGTGCAGCATTTTGCTCCTGGGTAAACGGCAGCGCATGCCTGCCAGGTTAGTGTTTCTTTGGCTAGTTTAACACAGCAAATCCACAGATAACTAGTACTTCTGTGTCCATTGATCTATAGATGTTTCATACACTAGCTGAAGCCTGTGTTAGATATTTTGGTTACCATGTTACAAGCACTGCATTATGTATATTTTACATATACTAACTAATCTAGCCTCCAGGTTCTGGTGGGGGGGACCTACACTCTACTGCGCATACCACTAAATTATTAGTTTCTGTTTTCCAAAACAAAGAGTTACATTTCAAGGGTGGGAAACAACTGCTGCAAAGACTATCAAAACAGACTCAAAGACCCCTTACAAGTCTGGCTCTGAAGCGTGCATAGAAATATTTGTGGTCTGTCCACTGCGCATAGCCCATCAACTTTCCTACTAGAAACAATACTATATAAACTTGTCCAATGCTGGGTATTATTCAAACATTATCTCAAAATGTACTATTATTCTCAATGCAAAAACAAAGAGGTGATGGCTGGAAGGTTTGACTGAATCTTAACCACTGGCAATTCCCTGGGCAACCCTCGAGACCATCGTTCTTTGCCTGCCAAGCCATTACAGAAGGGGAAAGACCATATGCAAATCAGGCTTGGTCCCACCCCAAAAGGGGCAGTCCAGCCCGAACTGTTACGTCACATCCCTTCTGCACGAGACCACAAGCATCTCCAAACATGTTTCAGCCTTGTTGGGCCTCATATGTGAGGGGTAGCTTGGGTCTCTAGGCCCAGCAGGCATGGGACCCACGTCTGGGCATACCCGTCCCACTCAGGGTGACAAAACAAAAACAAAGAGGTGATGGCTGGAAGGTTTAGACTGAATCTTAACCACTGGCATTGCTCTGGGCAACCCTCCAGACCATCGTTCTTCGCCTGCCAAGCCATTACAGAAGGGGAAAGGCCACATGCAAATCAGGCTTGGTCCCACCCCAAAAGGGGCAGTCCAGCTTGAACTGCTAGGTCACATCCCTTCTGCACGAGACTACAAGTATCCCCAAACATGTTTCAGCCTTGTTGGGCTTTATCAGTGAGGAGTAGCTTGGGTCTATAGACCCAGCAGGCACGGGACCCACGTCTGGGCATACCCGTCCCACTTGGGGTGACAAAGCAAAAACAAAGAGGTGATGGCTGGAAGGTTTAGACTGAAACTTAACCACTGGCATTGCTCTGGGCAACCCTCCAGCCCATCGTTCTTTGCCAGCCAAGCCATTACAGAAGGGGAAAGACCATATGCAAATCAGGCTTGGTCCCACCCCAAAAGGGGCAGTCCAGCCCAAACTGCTAGGTCACATCCCTTCTGCACGAGACCACAAGCATCCTCAAACATGTTTTAGCCTTGTTGGGCTTCATCAGTGAGGAGTAGCTTGGGTCTCTAGGCCCAGCAGGCACGGGGCCCACGTCTGGGCATACCCGTCCCATTCGGGGTGACAAAGCAAAGACAAAAAGGTGATGGCTGGAAGGTTTAGACTGAATCTTAACCACTGGCATTGCTTTGGGCAACCCTCCAGACCATCATTCTTCGTCTGCCAAGCCATTGCAAAAGAGGAAAGACCATATGCAAATCAGGCTTGGTCCCACCCCAAAATGGGCAGTCCAGCCCAAACTGCTAGGTCACATCCCTTCTGCACGAGACCACGAGCATCCCCAAACATGTTTCAGCCTTGTTGGGCCTCATCAGTGAGGAGTAGCTTGGGTCTCTAGGCCCAGCAGGCACGGGACCCACGTCTGGGCATACCCGTCCCACTCGGGGTGACAATGCAAAAACAAAGAGGTGATTGCTGGAAGGTTTAGACTGAATCTTAACCACTGGAATTGCTCTGGGCAACCATCCAGCCCATCGTAACATTGTGCACACGTGGTGTCTGGGCAAGCATGAGTGTGGTGTGCCCTGTGCTTTGTTAAGGAGCTTGGGGGGGCCCGGAGTGGCTCATAGAGGGGACAGCAAAGTTTGTGCTAAGCCATTGGGCACCACTGCGTCTGACAAAGGGGTAGTGAGCAATGCACGCCTTGAAGTCTATCACTGAGTCCCCAGCTGAGAAGCAACTTGTGGGTGTTTTCAATTTAAAATAACTGTGGTGTCACGGATTTATGTGTGCAGCAATGATCTTACATTAAATGGTGGCTTTTTAAGTTCTCTGGAACCCAGTATTATGCTTAGATAATACAAACTATGGGGGGTCTTTGGTATATTGAAATAACCTTTCCCAGGTATTATACTCCAGCAAAGATAACATTATCAGGTGCACTTCCCTGTGTGCAGGCAGACCGCTCTAATAGGTTTCTTCTATCGTAGTTGTAGCTGACTCATAGATGCATTTATAACCAGGGAATTCTGTTGATACTAAATCCTGGTCAATGATTTCATTTTCAGGCCTTGCTCGTGCAGCATTTTGCTCCTGGGTAAACGGCAGCGCATGCCTGCCAGGTTAGTGTTTCTTTGGCTAGTTTAACACAGCAAATCCACAGATAACTAGTACTTCTGTGTCCATTGATCTATAGATGTTTCATACACTAGCTGAAGCCTGTGTTAGATATTTTCGTTACCATGTTACAAGCACTGCATTATGTATATTTTACATATACTAACTAATCTAGCCTCCAGGTTCTGGTGGGGGGGACCTACACTCTACTGCGCATACCACTAAATTATTAGTTTCTGTTTTCCAAATCAAAGAGTTACATTTCAAGGGTGGGAAACAACTGCTGCAAGGACTACCAAAACAGACTCAAAGACCCCTTACAAGTATGGCTCTGAAGCGTGCATAGAAATATTTGTGGTCTGTCCACTGCGCATAGCCCATCAACTTTCCTACTAGAAACAATACTATATAAACTTGTCCCATGCTGGGTATTATTCAAACATTATCTCAAAATGTACTATTATTCTCAATGCAAAAACAATGAGGTGATGGCTGGAAGGTTTGACTGAATCTTAACCACTGGCAATTCTCTGGGCAACCCTCCAGACCATAGTTCTTTGCCTGCCAAGCCATTACAGAAGGGGAAAGACCATATGCAAATCAGGCTTGGTCCCACCCCAAAAGGGGCAGTCCAGCCCGAACTGTTACGTCACATCCCTTCTGCACGAGACCACAAGCATCTCCAAACATGTTTCAGCCTTGTTGGGCCTCATATGTGAGGGGTAGCTTGGGTCTCTAGGCCCAGCAGGCATGGGACCCACGTCTGGGCATACCCGTCCCACTCAGGGTGACAAAACAAAAACAAAGAGGTGATGGCTGGAAGGTTTAGACTGAATCTTAACCACTGGCATTGCTCTGGGCAACCCTCCAGATCATCGTTCTTCGCCTGCCAAGCCATTACAGAAGGGGAAAGGCCACATGCAAATCAGGCTTGGTCCCACCCCAAAAGGGGCAGTCCAGCCTGAACTGCTAGGTCACATCCCTTCTGCACGAGACTGCAAGCATTCCCAAACATGTTTCAGCCTTGTTGGGCTTTATCAGTGAGGAGTAGCTTGGGTCTATAGACTCAGCAGGCACGGGACCCACGTCTGGGCATACCCGTCCCACTTGGGGTGACAAAGCAAAAACAAAGAGGTGATGGCTGGAAGGTTTAGACTGAATCCTAACCACTGGCATTGCTCTGGGCAACCCTCCAGACCATCGTTCTTTGCCAGCCAAGCCATTACAGAAGGGGAAAGACCATATGCAAATCAGGCTTGGTCCCACCCCAAAAGGGGCAGTCCAGCCCAAACTGCTAGGTCACATCCCTTCTGCACGAGACCACAAGCATCCTCAAACATGTTTTAGCCTTGTTGGGCCTCATCAGTGAGGAGTAGCTTGGGTCTCTAGGCCCAGCAGGCACGGGGCCCACGTCTGGGCATACCCGTCCCATTCGGGGTGACAAAGCAAAGACAAAAAGGTGATGGCTGGAAGGTTTAGACTGAATCTTAACCACTGGCATTGCTTTGGGCAACCCTCCAGACCATCATTCTTCGCCTGCCAAGCCATTACAAAAGAGGAAAGACCATATGCAAATCAGGCTTGGTCCCACCCCAAAATGGGCAGTCCAGCCCAAACTGCTAGGTCACATCCCTTCTGCACGAGACCACGAGCATCCCCAAACATGTTTCAGCCTTGTTGGGCCTCATCAGTGAGGAGTAGCTTGGGTCTCTAGGCCCAGCAGGCACGGGGCCCACGTCTGGGCATACCCGTCCCATTCGGGGTGACAAAGCAAAGACAAAAAGGTGATGGCTGGAAGGTTTAGACTGAATCTTAACCACTGGCATTGCTTTGGGCAACCCTCCAGACCATCATTCTTCGCCTGCCAAGCCATTACAAAAGAGGAAAGACCATATGCAAATCAGGCTTGGTCCCACCCCAAAATGGGCAGTCCAGCCCAAACTGCTAGGTCACATCCCTTCTGCACAAGACCACGAGCATCCCCAAACATGTTTCAGCCTTGTTGGGCCTCATCAGTGAGGAGTAGCTTGGGTCTCTAGGCCCAGCAGGCACGGGACCCACGTCTGGGCATACCCGTCCCACTCGGGGTGACAATGCAAAAACAAAGAGGTGATGGCTGGAAGGTTTAGACTGAATCTTAACCACTGGAATTGCTCTGGGCAACCATCCAGCCCATCGTTCTTCGCCTGCCAAGCTATTACAGAAGGGGAAAGAACATATGCAAATCAGGCTTGGTCCCACCCCAAAAGGGTCAGTCCATCCCGAACTGCTAGGTCACATCCCTTCTGCACGAGACAACAAGCATCCCCAAACATGTTTCAGCCTTGTTCGGCCTCATCAGTGAGGAGAAGCTTGGGTCTCTAGGCCCAGCATGCACGGGACCCACGTCTGGGCATACCCGTCCCACTCGGGGTGACAAAGCAAAAACAAAGAGGTGATGGCTGGAAGGTTTAGACTGAATCTTAACCACTGGCATTGCTCTGGGCAACCATCCAGCCCATCGTTCTTAGCCTGCCAAGCTATTACAGAAGGGGAAAGATCATATGCAAATCAGGCTTGGTCCCACCGCAAAAGGGGCAGTCTAGCCCAAACTGCTAGGTCACATCCCTTCTGCACGAGACCACAAGCATCCCCAAACATGTTTCAGCCTTGTTCGGCCTCATCAGTGAGGAGAAGCTTGGGTCTCTAGGCCCAGCATGCACGGGACCCACGTCTGGGCATACCCGTCCCACTCGGGGTGACAAAGCAAAAACAAAGAGGTGATGGCTGGAAGGTTTAGACTGAATCTTAACCACTGGCATTGCTCTGGGCAACCATCCAGCCCATCGTTCTTAGCCTGCCAAGCTATTACAGAAGGGGAAAGATCATATGCAAATCAGGCTTGGTCCCACCGCAAAAGGGGCAGTCTAGCCCAAACTGCTAGGTCACATCCCTTCTGCACGAGTCACAAGCATCCCCAAACATGTTTCAGCCTTGTTGGGCCTCATCAGTGAGGAGTAGCTTGGGTCTCTAGGCCCAGCATGCACGGGACCCACATCTGGGCATACCCGTCCCACTTGGGGTGACAAAGCAAAAACAAAGAGGTGATGGCTGGAAGGTTTAGACTGAATCTTAACTACTGGTATTGCTCTGGGCAACCCCCTCACTGAGGAGGCCCAACAAGGCCGAAACATGTCTGGGGTTGCTTGTGTTTCCATGCAGAGGGGACCTGGCCTAGCAGTTCGGGCAGGGCTACTCCCATTGGTGGAGGTACATGACTGATTTGCATACGGCTGGACCCCTTTTGCAATGGCGCAGACGGGCTAAAAAACATTGGTGTGGAAGGTTGCCCAGAGCAAAACCAGTGGTTCAGATTAATTCAAAACCTTCCACCCATCACTTTTTTGGTTTCAGTTTGTCTCCCTATGTGAGAGAGGGTATGCCCAGACGTGGATCCCTTGCTCGCTGCGCCATAGGGAATCAAGCTGCACCTCACTGAGGAGGCCCAACAAGGCTGAAACATGTCTGGGGTTGCTTGTGTTTCCATGCAGAGGGGACATGGCCTAGCAGTTTGGGCAGAGCTGCTCCCATTGGTGGCAGTACCTTACTGATTTGCATATGGCTGGACCCCTTTTGCAATGGCGCAGACGGGCTAAAAACGGTGGTGTGGAAGGTTGCCCGGAGCAACGCCAGTGGTTCAGATTAACTCAAAACCTTCCACCCATCACTTTTTTGGTTTCTATTATTCTCAATTCAACATTTTATTTCATTCTGGTGATTTTCATGTTTCTGCCAACATGTGTTTCCACCTCACATTACATAGTTATTTACCAGCCCCTTCATCAGGGGCTGGTAAATAAACTCTCTTCTTTACAATGAGGCGCCGCCTCTAATACTATTCTAGTGTTGAGTTTGACTGAGCCTATTTGCTCATTAGATAATCTCTCCAGAGCCATCACTTTACATCAGGACTGTAAAGATAAGCATCTCATGTTCCTTAAATCTTTCCCCAAAGCCGATAATAGGGAAGAGAAGGAGAAGCTCATGAGCGATAACAAGAGCGCGATATAGGTTAATTTGAAAGTTCCATTTGGGAAAGATTTAAGAAACGTGGGATAGTTATCTATAGAGGTGGAGCCAAGTGCCCCCATCAAAACCTCTGCCCCCATGTTGCCTATATGTTGGGAACCGGAAATGGCAACACATACAGTTCCAGTGAGGATGCCTGTACCACAAAGAATCTTCGAGACAAGGTACCCATTCAGAAAACCTTACATGCATGCACGTGTTCTTCTGAATTGGGTTCCTGAAGAAGTGTGCATATGAATGAGAAAGAAGACTTGTGACATCATACGAAGCAGAACTAACGCACCTTGAAAAGGCATACAAGATAAGAACACATGAATATTCTATAGAAACTAAAGATGAATTATCGAAGTTAAGCAACATTTCAGGATCAAAATGAATATGCTTGTGCATAGAAGCACCAAAGACAATGCAAAGTCTTTTTACACTTGTACAGATGCAGTAACTCAAGCAGATGAAATATTCATAAGGCTGGCTATGTAGTAAATAGATTGCAGTGATTGACCAATGTATACATATAGGAATATACAGAACCTGGATATTCCACGATGCATTTTATCAAGGCTTGAAACCCCATGACTGGAAAGGATTTAAGTGTTGGGCAGTTGGAAATAAGCTGATGGCGAAGGAGAAATTCGAGAAAGGCTTGGCTGGCCCAGCACCAAGAGTCAAAGCCACAGTGAGTTGGGAACCTGTCAAAAGGCTACAATGAACGTGAGAAGTAAACAAACTTCCGTTTGAAGCGTTATGAAAAAACACTGAATGCGTCAAGAGTTCATCATTTAATAGTATTAAATGTAGCAACAGTCTCGAAAAAGTGGTCTCCAGTCACATGGTTGCGATCAAAATAACTCTGGGTCAAGCTACACCGAAACCAGAAGGCAATGCGATGCCACACTCCCTTTAATTCTCAGGCACAGAGAGCTTCTGCAAGGCCAAGTTCAAAGCCTTAATTGACTGGCAGACTGTAGAAGTGATGCTAGATGGTGGGCTAACTGGGTGGGAAGGTAAGACCACGCCAACCATCCATGCACCTCGGATGCTAGCCTGCGTGCTGCTAGTGTGTGGAATATTCCAGAAGGGTACAAGTGCGCCAAACCAATTGTAGAGGGCCACGTATTAGGGAGCCCTATAGTTTGTGGAACCAGTCGATCGTTGTATATTTTGTGATGATGAAGACGACTTTCACTTGGGATGGGCTTAGTTGTCCACCTGATGTTAGAGACTCATTCACAACTCCCGCCAGTATGAAACATATACTTAGATGTTCCCTATAAGCCTAACACTTTCCGCAGTAGGTTTTTTGTAGTTTGCGTCAGTGTGACGTCAGTGATGATGAATTGTTACTATAAAAGTTATGTTTTTTATAAAATATATCGAGATCATGCTGTGCAACTGTGCAACGTCAGATGATGTCCGTTGTACTCCTTGTTTTAGACAAATGATATTAAAACAGAACAAAGTTTTGCCAACTTCCTGAGTCGTTTTAATTATTGATGTTTGAGTAACCTCTGCATCCCCATCTACCTCTAAGTATTGCAACCTCGTTTTAAAGGGCCTTAGGTCTATGGGTTCATGTGGTAGCAGAGAGGTGATGGTTAAAGACCCATCGACCCAGTAGGCTTTTAAGGGTCTCGGAATATTGGACGTCCTCTGCCATTTTGCTGGAGGAACGTGAAGCTCCCCGTGGATAGCGGCAATAGTACAAACTTGAAAGTCACTGAAAGATAGGTGGGACGGATCCCTCTTTCACAGAATCTTTCACAGTGGCCAGTTGAGGAGGAGATGATCCTGAGTGTCAGGAGCTGAAAAGCGAATGGTGAGTAGATTGAGAAATGTGGCAAAAGAATATTGCATGGGGAAAGTAATAACGGGGAAGAGTAACAGACGGTTGGTTGAATGTTTAGATCAACCATGAATTGCGTGAAAATACAGTATACGGGCGAGGAGTGATCCATATGATAAGCCCAGAGTCTTATGTTCCGGAACTTCAGAAGGAGTTGTTTTAAAATCGGAATGGATATAAAGGCTACAAACAGATGAATATGTTAAAGAAAGCAATTCAAACTCCCTTTCAGGAGTCATTTTAGTGGCAAAGAGATGGCTATGAGGAGCGTTGGCAGAGATATATGTTGGCCTGGCAAATTTGTCTGTGTGTATTGTATGTTATGTATTTTATGTATTAAGAAAAAAGTGAGATGTTGAAGAGCAACAAGTAAATTTATTGTGGCAAAGAATTGAGAGTAGATTATTAATTTATTTAGTCATTAAGCATATTGACTGAGTAGGTAGATTAAAGTAAGGTGAGACATAGAGGTTTGGAGCAGCAATGATTGGTGCACGCTTATATTGTGTTATGTTTCTGAAAAGTATTTCTTGTGTAAAGAATGGTAAGTATCGACAGTTGATTGAGACTTGTCGCAATGGAGGATGTTACACCACTTATACACTTGTGCAAACAGTTGCCAGAACACGCACCTAAGCTTAAACAGTCCAGTGCAGAATGGGTTAAGGGTACAGCAGATAAAATGTTCATGCCCTGGCTACAAGGAGGTGCGCTGTCAAAAGCGGTTTTGCAACCCATGACCACGTATTTTCATGCTGCATATACGGGAAAGAAATTGGAAAAAAAGGCTAGCTAGCTTAGAGCTTTGGGAAGTGTACCAGGAGGAAAGGGAAGACCCACCTCCTGATGCTTAACCAGTGTAAAAAGGGAGGGTGTTGAGCCTTCTGCTCCCTCTACCATGCCTGAAGTAAATGGCGATGGTGCGAAAGACAAAGGAGTGTATCCGTTAAGGGAGCTTAAAGCAGCAGCAGGATACAGCAATCCAATGCATGAGCCGCCTGCTTATAGCAGTGACGAAAGCCCAGAGAGAGCTCCAGACAAAGATGTGATCTCTAAAGTCTTACGGGACAAAGAGAAAAGTGAATGGCCAGGTGTGACCCTAGATATAGAAAGAGAAATTAAGAGATGGAAATGAGAAAAAGACAAAACTAACAAGATAGCGCTCATACAGAATGAATGGATTGGCGGTCAGATATTGCTCGAACTTGATGGAAAGAACATCAAGGAAGTGAGGCAACGGGAAGATCAGGACGAGCAAGATAAAAAAGACTGGGAACGAGATAAACTATTGAAAGAAGATGAGTTTAAACAAAAGAAAAGACAAAGACAAGAACAAATGTATCTGGAAGATCAGCTAAGGAAGGAAGAAAGAGCAGAGAAGCAAAGAAAATATGACAATAAGCAGAGAGCAATCGAAGAACGAGACAGGCTAGAAAAGAAGAGAGAAGTAGAGGAAGAGCAGAAATTAAGAGAGAAAAGAATGCAAAGACGCAGAGATGAAGAAGTGCGTAGGCCAAATGGAAGAAGGGAAGCGAAAAGACAAAAGGAAGAAAGAGTTAGGGAGGAAGCAAAGAAACTAAAGGAATTTGATGAGGAGATGGAACGAACCAGAAGACTGAGAGCTTGTGAAATTGATTGCATTCAGAAAGAGTTATTGGAACAGAATCCAGTATTAGCATAGGAGGCTATAGAGGAGTTCTTCACGTCACAAGAACTGATGCCAAGGCCCTATAGGGTAAACCTAGAGGAGGATTTTGAGATAGGAAGCATTGGGGATAAAATTGACAAAGTATTTTAAGAGATGAGAACAAAAAGTGAATTGAAAAATAAAGGGTAAAATTATCGATTCGGGGTAAGGAGGGAAATTCGTTTAGTTTCGAGCACCGAGCTTTGTCTTTGGATGGGCTGACTCTAAACAGAGACGAGAAAGAGGACAGCCATACGAGTTGGGGACAAGATATGTCAGACGAAGAAAGGGAAACCTTCAGTGGGGAGGAGGGAGCTAGTGCATGCGGTCCCAAAGGGTGCTTTCAAACAGACAAAGAAGTTAGATGGTCAGATCTGGACTTGCCTAAAGAAAGGACACCAGAGCATATGGCATGTACAAAGTGATCTAAAGGGCGATCCCACAGTGAGAGGGGGGAATCGCCACCATACGTGAGCAGGCTAAGGTCATATCCAGAGAGAAGGCGATCAAGTACCATTGTCCCTACTATGAATAGGCAGACGATGGGAGATGATTGTGATTTTGGGATTATAAAATTCACTTTGTTAGAAAAAGGAGGGGCCAGACCACAGTATAAACCATGGCCCTAGATAGATAAAGACAATTTGAGGTATAAGTTAACTATTTTAAGATCGGGTGCAGGAAAATCGATATATGAGTTAGAAAAGATGACCAGAAGAAATATCCTAGCCATTGGCGACATTAAAGGTCTCCTAGCAGCTATCCTTGGGGCAAGGGCTGACGACATTTGGACAAGAGCCGGATACTCGAGTGTGACTGCGCAAAACACAGCACATGATGGCGCACCGTTTAATAATTGTAGAGCGGCAGTCTGAAAAGCGCTTAGAGTACTATATCCTGATACGTCAGACATGGGTGCAATAATGGCACATAAAATGAAGGACGGAGAGGAGCCGCTTATTTACATTCAACATTTTCAAGAGCAATGGTCTGTGGAAACACGAGAGCATGGGGGGAAATCGATACCTATATTCTATCCTATTCTATGTCAGGGATTGCCAGAACAGGTACAGAGACAGCTTAAGAAGCTGGTAGGTATGGAAGCGAAACCATGGCCAGAAATACAGTTGACCATTGCGCACCATTGCCAATTGTTGCAAGAGAAGAATCAAAAGAGAGACGATGCAAGGAAGATCGACGAAGCTTAACTAGTGCAAAAGAAGCTGTCCAAAAATGTTATAGAAGGGGCAATGCTGACTAATGGAGAAGGGCCAGGATCACAACAGACCTCGGGTATGACGCGGGTGAATAACCAACAGCAGTCGGATCAAGGAGGAAACAGGTTCGTGCCAAGAGGCAGGGGAACAGGTTTCAGAGGAAGGGGAGGCTTCCAAAATAATGAAGTAGACTTCCAGAATAATCAAGGGGGCTTTCAGAATAACCAAGGTGGTTTTCAAAATGTGCAGAATGATAATCAAGGCATGCAAGGAGGAGGGCAAATTAGGAGATTCCCTCCTGTATGTTGGACTTGTGGAAAGACAGGACATATAGCGTGAACATGTGGGAGTCAATGGTATGTACAGAATGAGCAATTCTCAAGGGGGGGCAGCTTATCCTCCAGCATATAGCCCACAAGATAAGGATGGGTCGCCCAAGATCAGACAGTGTATCAGACTCAAGTGCCACAAACGCAGCAGGCTTTGCAGCAACAGCAAGCACCATTGAATCCGCCACAAAGGCAGTCACAACACGCACCCATGCAGATACAGCAGAGTACAAACAAAGGGCAATTATTGACCCTAGAGTGGGAGGTGTCACCATTCAGGGTGGGAATCCTTTCACAGGTACGGAAATAAGTATGTTCCCACAATAGGGCAGCTCACGCGGTGACTTGATGTGTTCAGTACCATCTGTGACACCAAATCCTCAAGAGGAACCAAGGGTTGACGTTACAATAGGAGGCAAATCATTTTCTTTTTTAGTAGACACTGGGGCGACTCGCTCATGTATACGAGAGGGAAATGTTCACTGTTGGGAAACGCTATGAATGCTCAAGGTTCTGGAGCTACAAGTAGAGTTCCTTTTACCAAGAAATTGCCAGTCTCCATAGGAGAATGTGATATGTCTGTCCCATTATTGTATTCAAGACAGGCTCCAGTTAACATACTAGATCAAGATTTAATGACAAAGCTAAATATGATAATTTCTTCCACTGATTAAGGCATAGTGTGTTCTACACCAGGAATACATTATTTAAATATAAAAGAATTTATCATGGCATTTACATGGGCAAATAGCTTTGCGAGGGACGCCGTTGGGACCTCGCATCTGATCATCCCAATAGTCCTACTTGATCCCAGGCAGCCATCATGTATGCACGAAGTAAGGGCATACATAGATAGCGGGCCGTAGGAAACTATATGGACCACGAATTGGTGTCAAGGATGAATCTACCTCTTTGCAAAAAGACCACTTCGGATGTCATCATCACAGTTGATGGAACTGAGATTGCCTCGGGGCCTGTAACTTATTCCACTACAAAGATGACACTGTTGAGTCAAGATGGGCATCGAGAGACTATTGTGTTTGATCTAATCAAAGCCCCACAGTTCCAGATAATACTGGGGATGCCATGGTTGGAAACACATAATCCTTGTATAGAATGGCGAGAGAAGAGAATAACCTTCCCGGATTGTGCACACACCTGTTACCCGGAGAAAACTTTGAACAAAGGCCTGGCTACAGTCGTTAACCTAATCGAATCGTGCAGTTACCTCAGGAATACCAAGAATTTCAGGATGTTTTTCAAAAAGAACAGGCCAATACATTACCTCCTCACAGATCATACGATTGTCAAATCAACCTCCTACCCGGTGCACAACCCCCATGCAGTAGAATCTACGCCCTCAATGAACCTGAAAATCTTTACCTACTGCAATACTTGGACCAATACCTTGCTAATGGCTTTATTCGTCCTTCCAAGTCTCCTGCATCCTCAGATTTATTCTTTGTGCCAAAAAAGGAAGGTGACCTTAGAACGTGCATAGATTACCGCACATTAAATCAGATTACAGTAAAAAACCGATACCCATTGCCTCTGATCCCCGAATTACTAGTAAAGGATGCTTATATCTACACTAAGTTAGATCTCCGAGGGGCATATCATCTGGTACGTGTCAAGAAAGGCGACGAATGGAAGACTGCCTTTCGCACCAAGTACGGATTATTCGAATATCAGGTGATGCTCTTCGGGTTGTGCAATGCACCAGCAGCTTTCCAGTATTTTATGAACGATGTCCTTCGTGAACTCATTGACGTCTGTGTTGTCGTTTACATAGATGATATTCTAGTGTACTCCTCCTCAGAATCAGACCATGTTAAGCACGTGCGTGCAGTCCTTGAGAAACTACGCCAGCACAAGGTATATGCAAAATTGGAAAAATGTGTTTTTCATGCTACGGAAGTTGAATTTCTTGGATTTATCCTGACTCCAAAGGGAGTCCGAATGGACTCTCGAAAGGTGGACGCAATTCTCAAGTGGCCATCACCCAGTTCAGTCAAAGGGGTACAAAGCATGCTCGGATTTGATAATTTCTACCGCAGATTCATTCCGGACTTCTCCCATGTTGTACACCCCATCACAGCACTTTTGTGAAAAAACAAACGCTTCTTGTGGACCGAAGAGGCTGAAAAGATCTTCCAAGAGCTGAAAGCGAAATTCACATCAGCACCTGTCTTAAAGCATCCACGCCCTGAGCTTCCATACATAGTAGAAACTGATGCATCCAGTTTAGCCATGGGAGCTGTCCTGTCCCAGAAGGATCCTGAAACCGGTCAACTTCACCCAGTAGTGTTTTGGTCCAGAAAGTTCTCAGCACCTGAGTTAAACTATGCAATTACCGATAAAGAGCTATTAGCTATCAAATCCGCCCTTAAGGCTTGACGGCACTACCTTCTTGGTGCCAGGCATACCATTACCGTAATCACTGATGACCGGAACCTGCAGTATTTAAAAACAGCCAAAGCCCAATCATCGCGACAACTTCGATGGGCATTGTTCTTTGCCGAATTCGATTTCGTGATCACTTATCGACCAGGCTGCAAAAATGGCAAAGCAGATGCCTTATTCCGAATAGGGATGGGTGAAGCATATGCAAACCCGGAACCGGTGCCAATATTTCCCGATCAAAGAATTCTTGGCATAACTACTCTACAGACACTAGAAGATATTAATTCAAAAATCCAACAACTCTTCGATCCAGCAACCCTGCAGGACTGGGTAAAGAAAGACCCGGACTACTCTGTCGTCAATGACCTACCTTACTATCAAGGACGACTATTTCTACCACACAAGGAAATACAAGAACTAGTCATCTCCAATTACCATGACACCCAGGTATCGCAAAAACTGAAGCGAAAATTAAGAGACAGTTCTGGTGGCTCACTTGGCGAAAAGACGTAAAGTCATTTGTGATGTCTTGTGGCATTTGCGCCCAAAACAAAACCCAGAAGAAAAAACCTGCTGGCCTTTTACAACCTTTGGATATTCCACCTACACCATGGCACACCTTGTCTTTAGACTTTATTACAGATCTACCTCCATGTAATGGATTTAACACCATCCTAGTTATTGTGGATCTTTTTTCCAAGATGGCCCACTTTATTCCTTTAAAAGGATTACCTTCCGCTTCAATTTTGGCCAAGGAGTTCCTCGAAAACATTGTTTGCATACACGGATTTCCTTCCGTATTGGTCTCTGACCGAGGCAGTCAATTCATTTCACAATTTTGGAAGAAATGTTGTCAATTGCCGCAAATCGACGTGAGGTTATCAACCAGTCACCATCCCCAGACCGATGGTCAGACGGAGAGGACCAACCAGACCCTTGAACGGTACCTACGTTGCATGCTGCACCAGACCGAAAGCAATTGGAAGGATATTTATGGATTTCCGAATATGCATACAATAACTCAGTACATTCTGGAACCGGACAAAGCCCCTTCTATACCATATACGGACATCACCCTCGAACCTCAGAATTTGATTTGCCTCAGCACTTAGAAATGCCTGCAGTTAGTCATTTACACTCTACTATTACACAAGCCTTTAAGGAGGCAACAGAACATTTAAAACAAGCGAAAGAGAAATATAAGAAAAATGCTGATCAACATAGAAGCAATGCTCCACGATATCAGATTGGGGATCAAGTTTGGCTGGCTACAAAACACATACCTCTAAAAGGAACTCAGACTTTTAATCCTAGGTATTTGGGACCTTACACTATTAAGGCCATTATCAACCCGGTGGCCGTCAAGTTGGAATTACCCTCTAATATGCGGATCCATCCTGTCTTTCATGTTTCACTTCTGAAACCAGTTCAACCCGGGACAAGACTTGCCAAACCACCTGACCCCATCCCAGTAGATGGAGAACCGGAACTCGAGGTAAAGAATATCCTGGACTCTAAGTTGGTTAAATCAAGACTTTTTATTTAATCAACTGGAAAGGTTACGGACCACAGGAAAGGTCATGGGAGCCTAGTGACCACGTTCATGCACCTCAGTTGGTGAAGAAATTCCATCGGAACTTCCCAGACAAACCAGGGCCAAGGGGAAGAACAACTTTAGGAGGGGACTTGGGGGGGAGTGCTGTCATGATGCCTACCCCCGGGCATCCGGATCAAGCCTATCAGCCCCGGGAGCAGGCATCCAGACATTTACAAAAACCCCAGCAGCCCCAGCTAGGGGCTGTCTGGGTTCAGTCCTGGCGCCGTAGGCACCAGGCTCATAATACAAATCAGTCCTGGCGCCATAGGCGCCAGGCTCATAGACATTACTTACCTCATGCAGACCATGCTGCAAATAAATCCAAGCCAACGTGAGGCCTGGATGGGACTATTTTACTACAGGGACTGTTTTTTACTCGGGTGTGGTCCTGGGGAACTTCTTTCCTGGGACTACTTTGGAGGCTATTTAAACCACGCCCGAACAGCAGCACATGCTTTGTGTTATTCTGCATCCAGCAGCGTGACTCTCACCGTGCCTGCAGCCAGCATCCAGTCTTCTGCCACACCCGCGTGCCTGCAGCCAGCATCCAGTCTTCTGCCACACCCGCCTCGAATCCGGAGCTCCTTGAATAAAGAGGAAGAAAAGGACAAGGTTAGAAAACGAACTTATTTCAAATTCCTCACCTGATTCCGGATCCATTTCATCTCAAGACCTGGAAAGTACATCAGTCCTGCACGCGTCGCTTTGCCAGCTCCAGCACGGCACCATACTCACCAGTTCTCACAGCATCTTTCGATCCGGCACTGTCTCCATCATTTCTTCGCTGTACTCCGGCACCTAGGGGCAAAAGAATAACAAGGTGAGCCAAGGGAATCAACAAATACCTCTTACCACCATAGACTTACCTGATTTACCACCGGCGGTATTATTCTCCATATCTTCATATGCCGCATCTGTAAAGAGGGAGAAAAACAACACGTTAACGCATGCAATAGTTACCGGACAGCGTTGGGTAACACAGACTCTTACCTGAACGCCAGCAGCAGCTACGAGACCTTCTTCTCATGAACTCAGTTGCAACTTAAGGAAGGAAGGGGACAAGAGTGAACATCGGGCACATTGAACTCTTTGAACTTGATACTTACCAATCCCGCCTGGGACTTCAGAGTCAATGCTTACCGGAACTCTCCCAACGCCTTCAAACCAGTGAAGTAACTGGTATCTACGCGCCCCTGCAAGACACGCAGGATGGAGAGCTCATCTTTTACAAACATAAGGTGAGGTTGCTAAGGGGATATCGGAGGTGATTAGTGGGGGAGAGCGAGAACAGTTGGGAGGCCATCACTAAAACCCACAGGTGGCTAATCCCTGTCTCCACTTGCAGGAAAATACTTCTTCGGGTCCAGCAGACAAGACTAGGCGGGCCAGTCCAGACAGTCATCTCTGCACTATGCATCATGTTGACGGAGACCGCAGCTGTCCGGATCCGATCGACACCCCTGTGGGGTCCAGGTGAGCATAACAGAGGGGGGACAGATATTTCCCTTAAAAATACAGGCAGCCATAGTACAAAGGGAATTGGATATGCTCGAAGGATTTGATGACGAGGGCAGGCCATGTATAACAGTGATTGCCTTTGGGGAGGGATATAGATTGACTGATGTCACTGACAAAGATATGTTTAAAGACGACCCGTCAGATGATGAAGTAGTGTTTGAAATGAGCATCACTTACTGGATCAGGACAGAAAGACAAGAGGTCCCACAGAGAATGGTGATAGTGCAGCAGCGTCCCTTTTTTTTTATGAGGACATGGAGAAAATACCTATTTCTTTATGGACTATGGGCCCTTATGACGTAGGTCTGTTAAAGGGGGTGGGAGAATTTAAAATCGAGCTGAAGCCGGGAGCAATTTTAACTTGAGCAAGACAGTATCCCATGTCTAGAGAGGCAGACAAGGATATTTTTAAGACTATATCAGCTATGATGGGTCAAGGCATATTAGTGACGTCAGAGTCATCATGCAATACTGCAGTGTACCCTATGAAAAAATCAAAGGGGGGTCATGGCTTTTAATTCAAGATATGAGACTGATTAACCAGATTGTAGAGGCAGAGTTTCTTCTAGTTCCGAATCGTGCGTCGATTTGTGCAGTATTCCCCCAGAAGCACGATATTTCACTGTGATTGACTTGAAAAATGCATTCCCCAGATCGTACGTCAGTTACGTTTCGTCAGACGAGGCTGAAGAGCACACGTTTACCTCAGGGATACTGTGAGTCACCATCGATCTTTAATAGGGTCCTGCAGATGGACCTAAGCAATATTGATTTGCCGAGTGTTGTGTTGCAGTACGTAGATGATATTTTCGTTTGCAGCACAACAGAGGAAAAGTGCAGACAAGACTCGATTCAGTTAATGATTATCCTAGCAGACAAAGGATGTAAAGTGGATAAAGAGAAACTGCAATATTGTCAGGAAGAGGTGTTGTACATAGGACTGTTAATTTCTCATGAGGTAAAGAAAGCTACACCTGAAAGAGCTGAGGTGATTATGAAAACGTCAAAACCGCACACGATAAAGCACATGCAACAGTTTTTAGGACTGGGCAATTATGTAAGAGCATGGGTATTTGATTTTAGTTCATACACAATGCCCTTGTTGCAGGCTCTGAAAAAGGCACAAGTGAATCAGGAAAACATTGAGTGGACTGAGTAAATGGATGAGGGGTTTGATTAATTAAAAAAGGCAATTTGTACAGCTCCAGTTTTAGGAATTCCCAATTATTCGTAGGAGTTATTTTTTCACACAAATGGAACAGTCATGACAGCAGCGCTCACACAGAGAGCTACATTGGGGTACAAACTCTTAGCATATTACAGTGGGATTTTGGAACCAGTAATGATGGGTCACTTCCCTTGCGAACAATCGTCAGCCGCGTCACGATCAAGAAATCTGCAAGCATAGTGATGGGGTGTTCTATGACTTTATTTGTCGAGCATGCTTTGTTTGCTGTTTTAAAGAAACCCAAAGGTACATTGACATCTCAAAGAACTCTTCTTACGAGGTGGTCATATCATGCACAGCCATTAAAATAGTCAGGTGTAAAATAGTGAATCCTGCTACGTTTGTAGCTGAACCACAGGCAAAGGATGAGCATGTACATGATTACTCAAACTATGAAGAAGTTTATGATGGGATTCCAAAGGTGAAGGAGAATGCTCTAGCAGCAGGGAAGGTTCTCTTTATTGATGGTTTTTCAAAAATGGATCAAACTGATGGTGGAATACATTCAGGGGCAGCTGTGGTAAGACATAGCTAGTTGGGAATTTGAAGTGGTAAAAAGTGCAAGGCTACCGTCTCACTTTTCGGCACAGGCTGCAGAATTGGCAGCGATCATTGCAGCACTTGAAAACCATGCAGAAAGGGAAGTAACAGTGTACAGTGACTCCGCCTGCGTGACGTCAACCGTGCACGCAGGGTTAGCCCGTTGGAAAAGGGGGGGCTACCTCCAAGCGGACGGAACTCCAGTGCAACACGCTGCATTATTTGATAGGCTTATTAGAACACTATAACTCCCAGTAGCCATAGCAATAGTTAAATGCGCTGCACATACTACGAGAACTGACTTTATTTCACGTGGGAACCAAGCCACAGACGAAGAGGCAAAAAGGGTTGCATATTCACCTGATATAATGAGTTTTGATACTCCTGATGTGAAAGAGAAAGTGGTTGTGATGATGGTTGTGAATGAAAGCTTTAATCATTTGTCAAAAACGCAACTAATTGAAGTTCAAAGTGGAGCTCCTCAAGAGGAGAAAGTCTTACGGACAAGGAAGGGGTGTTCTTTATCCCCTTCCGAAGCACTGTGGCGACAAGACAGCACTGGTAAACCGGTGATGCCTGTAGCCTTATTGAGGGTGGCGTTAGAACAGCTACACTACCCTGCGCATGTCACTAGGGAAAGTCTTGCAGCAACCATTGCGGAGGACTGGTTCATACCGAACCTGTTATAACACATTGGGCCTCATTATGACTCAGGCGGTAAGGGGTTTACGCCGGCGTAAACAGCGCCGACCCTTGCCGCCTGAGTACGAGGTCCCTTAGCGCCATGGCGGATTTAACACCTGCTTTTAGCAGGTGTTAAAATCCATGGCGCTAAGGGACCATGGAGTTAATTACGCCACCGTAATTTACGGTGGCATAATTAACGCCTTCCCCACTCCCATTATGCCCTATGGGGCAAAAATGGGAATGGGGAAGGGTAAATGGGGATTGGGGACTTACCGCCCCGCCAAGGTCGGAATGGGACGGTAAGTCCGCCAACCACCATGGCGTAAACGTAGTTTACGCCATGGTGGTAAAGTCACGGCCCAGGTGGTAACTTACCGCCTGGGTCGTAATGAGGCCCATTGCTTTTTATCTAGTAAATTGCATTGTATGTCAAATGTTTACTGCTGGGCACACACTGCGAACAGTCAGAGGAGTAATTCCTCAAACCTAATGGTCCTTTTCAGCATTTACATATTGACTATGTTGACATGCTGCAGGTCTGTAATGGATACAGATATATGATAGTGGTAGTGCGCCCCTTCTCAGGGTGGATTGAGGCTAGTCAATGCACACATCCTGACGCCACTTGCGATGCAAAGTTCTTAAGTCTGAGAAGTATTTCTTAAATGGGAAATATGTGAGGTGCTGAAATCAGATAATGGCCTTCATTTTGTGAATGAGGTTTTTGAGCAAATAAGCTTATCATTGAGTACTAAGTATAAGTTTTCTTCTGCTTATGACTCACAAGCAAACGGGATATGTGAGGGACTCAATGGTCTGCTCAAAGAGAGAATAGCCAAATTGAAACTGACACTGAAAAAGGAGTGGCTGCATTGCCTGCCCCTTTCATTATACGCATTACGAAATCAGCCTGACTCAGATCACCACTTCATACCCCACGAGCTAGTCACAGGGAGGCAAATGAGAATGCCTCTAACTGCTCCATCGAGGTCTAGGAGTGATGCCCAGACAACTGCAGAATTGTTAGGAGATGAGCTACGTGCATACTTAACATATATGACGGCTTGTATTTCTGTCATTTCAGATCAAGTCAAGAGGACGAGGTGTCAATCTCATAACACAGATGAAAACCATACAGCAACCAGAGTTCATGAATTAAATGTACCTAGACTTTTTCCTGGAGATAAGGTGCTAATCAGGAACTTCACAAAAAAGTGGCACAAACCCTGATTTAGTGGCACTTTCATTATGGAGGATGTCACTCCATAAGCAGTCAAAGTGCAAAGAAAAACGAGCTTGGATACAGCAAGAAGATGTGAAAGTCTATTCTGGAGAGGCCGACAAACCCCCAACCCATTCGGAAGCAAGTCCAGGAGAAGAAGATCAGCACGTGCAGACTAGATAGATGACGAGGAGGAAGGATGCAGAGACTATCCAGTAGACAAAGAAAACATTGGACTGTGGCTCCTTTTTAAACACTCTTTGTAATTGCTACAGCAAGGTGTGAGAAAGCTACTGTTTTTGAGCCACAGGAGTTTGTTGACATTGGACTTTGGAGTGTGGAAGTCAATGGGAAAATCTGAGACTTAGACTTTCTGTTCGATGACTGGAAGAGTGAGCAGTTCCCTGAGTCATTCCTTAATGACTTTCTCTTTGGTGGGCCATATGGTGCTAACCGATGTTGATATACACAGACTACTTCTTGCTGTCTTCATTTTTATACTCAGAGATTAACCTGCTCTTGTTGGGAGGAGCAGTGATATATGTATTTTCGTCCAAGATCCTAAGAATGGCCCAACGATTAGATGTCTATTGACAGCAATTATAGACCAAATAAAACAATTACTGGAACATATATTTGAGCACACGAATGGTCCTATCAGACGATGACACCCACAAACTACTTGCCAGGATCTTCTATTATTATCCAAGCATATCCTTATCTTGTTTGGCGGAAATACTAACACTTTCGTGTTTATGCAAGATCCTATAAATCATCCCGCAATCCGTCAATTGCTTGTGGAAATTGTTGAGCAAATTCAACGACTACCGAAGCATTTAATGGGATTGCCTGAATAAAAAGAGTTTTTCCTTCCTTAAAAAAAATCACAGGCAATCATGTAGTCCATAAACTACCTTGCAATACCAGACAGTGAGCAAAGTCAGTGACGAGTGGAGTGACATCGACGGTGGAGCATAATGTACTGGTGCATAATATATGCTTGCTCAATGTTTATCGTTGTTTTCCTGATTCCTCTGATTCACACTGTGTATTTTGTTGGTCCTAACAAAGCAGTAGTCCCTCTGATTCTCCCTACTTGGATGACTTATGTAGAGCCAAGTATTGAAAGAAGGCCCAGGCCTCATGTGATTGTCCTTACACCAATGGTAGATAAAGAGGCACCCATTTCTGTGCCAAATTGTTCAAGACTTCCTTTTGGAGGGAGGTCTGTTTTTGACTTACTCCATGATCATTAGGTGCACACTCACTATACAGGAAAGAGACCCTAGAGAAGTACAAGGGAAGATGATTATGAATTAAATAATTATCTACACATTACAGCACATTTGGGGACCAACATGTGGTATCAGTACATGAAAGAGGTGGGCAAGAGCGCTTCAGAGGAGGGTACTAGGCATTTGCACTCCTGCCTTAAACTATGGGAAAGTCTAAGGTGTTCATAGCTATTGAAATAGATGTCCAAACAGCACATTGTCTATCTCACATAGCACTCTGTCTGGCAAGAGGTCAGTTAATGGGCCAAACGGCATCCTTGGTATGGGCAACAGAATGGTCAGCTCCAACTAAAGATGATTATGTCCAAGATCTAAAGACAAGAGCAAAAACATTCATCAGGAATCATGTGATAAGATATGACCAGCCTGGAGTGAAAGGAGCTGGGATCAGATGGGAAGTAAATAGAAGCCTCGATAGCCCAGGCTTGACTGCAGAAGAAATTTGAAGATGGAAGGAAAGAGGCCAGATGCAGATCTGGGGAACAGTGCTTTCTCCAGATGGCTGGGAGGAAGGTGTGCTTATATGCAGAGCCTGGGTAGTAATTGGTTATCGCAAACCAACTATCGACATAGTGGAAAATGGATGCAACCTTTATTGCCAAAACTTGCAAAGCTGCTGACATGGGTCAATGACAAAGGAGGTCCTTTGCAGATAGTGCCTCTAGATAGTGCAAAGCTGTGCTTCAGAAACAATGGCATGAGAAGAGTTGGAGAGAATCAAAACTGTGGTCGAATCTTTGATGTACCAGGAATGAAAGATGGAAAGGCAGTGATAACGAATCACTACTGGGCCTGTGGATCCAGAGCTTATGTGAAGCTGCCCAGAGACTGGGGAGGACTATGTTCTTTAGTGATTGTCCATGTTCCAGCATTGGTGATTCCAAAGAGTGATCTGAACATTGGTGAGTTTCCAAAAGCAGATGCTCACCTGAGGAAGAAAAGATCTACTGAACTTTTGAATCGAATGAAGAGAGAAAATAATTTCTCAGCCAAATCCATAGAAGCCTTTCATGCCATTCCATATGAACACAGATTGTTCAGTCAGACTTCAGCAGTTTTTTCTGTTATCTTCATGCCTGGAATCCAGACGATGGTGAATACCAAATAGTTACAGATAACTAGATGGGAGCTCCTGCAGACAATCAACACAACCATAAAGGGATTCAATGCTATCAAGGAAGAGCGGAGAGCTATACGAGTGATGATTCTTCACAAAAGATATGTCTCAAATATGATCACAGCTCTGGATGGAGGTGTTTGTGCCAAAATTGGAGACTCATGTTGCACATTCATATCTTCTCACGATGACGAGGATGGTACCTTGACAGAGGCCATAACGATGCTGACAAACTTACATGTCAAGATGATAGACGAAGTGGAAGACATTGCTGATGACAGCTGGTTTGGTTCAATCTTTTCATGGGTTCCACAATGGATGGCGACCATTTTCAAGTTAATTGGAGGCCTGTTGGTGATGATCATGTTTGGATTCTGTGTGATCAAGATAATAATCACACAATGCAAGAAGAGCGCAATGAAAGCAGTAGGAATGAAGATTGTGATTGATGTTGAACCTGGGTTTAAACCCAAGGAACCGACAGATGAAGAAATCAGAGACTATGTGAAGGCCAGTGTTAATGCAGCTGAAGGAACAAAGTTCCTTTATCCATGGAACCACAAGAAGTATGTGGGAAGATGGATTTTCTCTATTCCCAATGGACAATGCAGTCTTATGACCTGGAGTATTGATGAGCATGTGAAATCAGCCGGATGCCTGAAAGGAGTCATAAAGATATGGGTCCTAAAGAAGCATTTCTTCAGACGAGGATGCCTTGATGTGAATATTGATGAGAGAGTGGTCGATGAATCACCCATAGGGTGGAGTGTAGAGGTGGAGCCAAGTGCCCCCATCAAAAGCTCTACCCCCATGTTGCCTATATGTTGGGAACCGGAAATGGCAACACATGCAGTTCCAGTGAGGATGCCTGTTCCACAAAGAATCTTCAAGACAAGGTACCCATTGAGAAAACCTTACATGCGTGCACGTGTTCTTCTGAATGGTGTTCCTGAAGAAGTGTGCATATGAATGAGAAAAAAGACTTGTGACGTCACACGAAGCAGAACTGACGCACCTTGAAAAGACATACAAGATAAGAACACATGAATATTCTATAGAAACTAAAGATAAAGTATCGAAGTTAAGCAACATTTTGGGATCGAAAAGAATATGCTCGTGCATAGAAGCACCAAAGACAATGTAAAGTCGTTTTACACTTGTACAGATGCAGTAACGCAAGCAGATGAAATTTTCATAAGGCTGGCTATGTAGTAAATAGATTGCAGTGATGCACCAATGTATACATATAGGAATGTACAGAACATCGATATTCCATGATGCACTTTAGCAAGTCTTGAAACCCCATGATTTGAAAGGATTTCAGTGTGGCACAGTTGAAGATAAGCTGATGGCGAAGGAGTAATTCAAGAAAGGCTTGGCTGGCCCAGCAGCAAGAGTCGATGTCACAGTGAGTTGGGCGCCTGTCAAAAGGCTGCAATGAACGTGAGAAAGAAACAAACTTCTGTTTGAAGCGTTATGAAAAAACACTGAAGGCGTCAATAGTTTATTTGTTTGTTTGTTTATTTATTTATATTTCGCACCAGACCCAAAGGTATTTGGGCGCAGAAGAAAGGAAAAGAGGATTGTTCAGCTTAGGTTACATTGCTGTGCATTATGATACAAAAAATGAGTAAAAACATTGCAAGTTATATCATACAAATGAACAAGATAATTAGGACATAAAGCAACAGTAATATACAATATACAGAATATACAATTTATACAAATAGTAGGCAGTGTGATTGAGAGTTAAACATCATGCTCCTTGATCCATTGGATTAGGTTGGATCTGAAACGTGGGAAGGGCATGTCTTCTCTTAAAGAAGGTGGGAGTGAGTTCCAGTTTTGGGCAGCTTTGATCGGGAAGCTACTACCACATGACTTTGTCCATTTGAATCTAGGCACTTGAAGTAGGTTAGTATTAGCTAATCTAGAAGGGCGGATGGTAGATTGTCTCCGGAATCTTGAGGTAAGGTATTGGGGGGCGGCCATATGCAAGCATTTGTGAGTGAGAGAGGCTGATTTGAGGAGAATTTTATCTTTAGTAGATAGCCGGTTATTAGATCTTCTAAAGTCCAATATGTGGGCTTTCTTGGGAATGTTGAGGGCTGCTCTTAAAGCGTTGTTTTGTAGGATCTGGATCTTGTTAGTGATGTATTTATTGCAACCTATGTATAGGGCGTTACAATAATCCAGTTTAGATAATACAAAGGCTCTTGCTAGAGTGAGGCAGCTGTTAATTGTGAGGAACGGCTTGGCTGCTCTAATTAGCTTGCACGTATACATGGAGTTGACTTGTTTTTTTAATGTGAGGGTGGAGTCTAGGTAGAAGCCCACAGTTTTCACTACTTTGGCTACTGGGATATTGTTATTATCTAGGGTGAAGTTGGAATATAGATGGCCTAATTTGTTGAGATTGGCAGTAGTGCCCAGAATGAGGAGTTCCATTTTGTCATCATTCAGGCACAGTCCATGGGAGGACATCCAAGCCTGGATGAAGAGATATACTCTGTTCACAAAGGCCAAATCCTTGTCGTAATCTCTTGTCAACGGGATAAGGATCTGTGTATCATCTGCGTAGTTAGTGAAGGTGATACCCAGGCCGTCTAGATCATCGAATAGGGGCTTCGTGAAGATGTTGTGCAGAGTAGGCGAAACACATGAGCCTTGAGGCACACCACATGTGATGGGAATAGGGTCTACAGCTGCTGAAGGTGTGAAGGCCTGCATGGTTCTATTGTCTAAGAAGGATTGGATCCATCCTATGGCTTCTTGTGAAAAGTGGGTGGCCAAGTCTAGGTGGTGGCAGAGGGATGTAGTTCATCATTTAATAGTATTGAATGCAGCAAAAGGCTTGACAGAGTATCTCCAGTCACATGGTTGAGATTAAAATAGCTCTGGGTAAAGCTACACCGAAAGCAGAAGAAAAGGCGATGCCACACTCCCTTTAATTCTCAGGCACAGAGAGCTCCTGTAAGGCCAGGTTCAAAGCCTTTATTGACTGGCAGACTGTAGGAGTGATGATAGATGGTGGGCTAATTGGGCGTGGAGGTAAGACCACACCAACCATCCATGCACCTGGGATGCTAGTCTGCGTGCTGCTAGAGTGTGGAATATTCCAGAAGGGTACAAGCGTGCCAAACCAATTGTAGAGAGCCACGTATTAGGGAGCCCTATAGTTTGTGTAACCAATCCACCGTCGTGTATTTTGTAACGATGAAGACGACTTTCACTTGGGATGGGCATAGTTGTCCACCTGATGTTAAAGACCCAATCACAACTCACGTCAGTATGGAACGTATACTTAGATGTTCTCTGTAAACCTATCACTTTCTCCAGTAGGTTTTTTTTTTGTTTGCCACGTAGTGGGATGTCAGTGATGATGAATTTTTACTATAAAAGTTATGTTTATTATAAAATGTATCAAGGTCATATTGTGCAACGTCAGATGATGTCCGTTGTACTCCCTGTTTTAGACAAATGATATTAAAACCGAACAAAGTTTTGCCAACTTCCTGAGTCGTTTTAATTATTGATGCTTGAGCAACTTCTGCATCCCCATTTAACTCTAAGTATTACTATCTTAAAGGGCCTTACGTCTATAGGTTCATATCTTTACAGTCCTGATGTAAAGTGATGGCTCTGGAGAGATTATTTAATGAGCAAACGGGCTCAGTCAAACTCAGCACTAGAATAGTATTGGAGGAGGCGCCTCATTGTGAAGAAGAGAGGTGATTTACCAGCCCCGATGAAGACCTATGTAATGTGAGGTCGAAACACATATTGGCAGAAACATGAAATTCACCAGAATGGAATTAAATGTTGGCAGGAAAAAGGAGGATGCAATTTCTAAGACTCATTAGATGCCTACCAGCGAACTCCAGTGGTCTCATAATCACACTGCAAGGGAAAATAGGTTGTGTAGTGTGTGCCGAGTTCTTGGAGTGGTAGAAACGTTGTTTCATTTGCTAATTGAGTTGAATGTCCTCTGCTAAATAATGTAAGACTTAAAACTTTTTAGCATCTACTTATCCATTTTAGAAATATGTCTTCTGGAGCACTGTGATCTCAAGTAGTTTCCACCCCTTCTACCACGTCGAAACTGGCAGCCATAAGATCTTTAGGCAAAGTATTTTTAGATATTGTTAAACCATTAAATGGAATTATGAAATGTTGGGAAACTTTTAATCTAACTATTTTTGAATTTTAAACATTATGCTGTATTAGATAGTATGACAATCTGTATAGAATTATATGATCTTATAATTACATATTCTTAAGTTTGTATTGTGAAATGTTTTAATAAACCATAACACAAATACAAAAATAAATTTACAAAATCACATGGTGATTTCTGTACATTGGGCTTGTCCTGAATCCACAATATGCACATGGGGTGTTCATTACTTTGTCCTTCTTTCACTGCAAAATGCATGTGTGATTCTCGGTGCGTTGACTTCTCTTACACCTATGAAATGCTTGTGGGTTCCGCAATACCCTGACCTTCTCCTCTGTCTACAAATCGTACCTGGAGTTTGTAATGCTATGGACTTCTCTACAACCTAGACAATGCAATTGGGGGTCTCAGTGCGTGTTGCTTTCTCCTAAGTGTACACACTGCATGTAGCATTCTCAGTGCTTTGGCCTTCTCCTTTGACTACAAAATGCATGTAAGTTTCTCAGTGCTATGACTTCTCTTACGCCTCTACAATGAATGGAGGTTTATTTCCTTCTCCTCCACCTACAAAATGCTCAAGAAGTTCTCATTGCTTTGGACTTCCCCTAAATCTACAATTTGCATGTAGCACTCTCCATGCTTTGGCCTTCTCCTTCATTTGCAACAAGGGCCTGCAACCTGCAGCTCTGCAGATGTTTTGGACTACAACACCCATGATCCCTCCTCACCTTTAACTATGCTGGATGTGGCTGATGTGAGTTGTTGTTGAAAACAAAAGGAGAGCCTAAGGGTTCTCAGTGCTGTGGCCTTCTCCTAAGTCTACACAAATAGCAAGTAGTGTTATTTATGCTTTGGCCTTCTCCTTTGCCTACTTAGTGCAGAGGCCGTTCTCAGTGCTTTGGCCCCATTACTTTGGCCTGTTCTTATACCTGCAACATGCATTTAGGGTTCTGAGTCCTTTGGTGCTCTCTTCTGCCTATAAAATGAATGTGTGGTTCTCATTGCATTAGTCTTCTTCGATGCCAATGAATTGAATATAGCATCCCCAGTGCTTTGGCTTCTCCTATGCCTACAGAATGCATGTGGGATGGTTAGTATATTGGCCCTTTTCACCTACTAAATGCACAGGAGTTTCCCCTTGCTTTGGCTTTCTCCTTTGCCAGCAAATGCATGCGGGTCAAAGTGCTTTGACCTTCTCGTATGCCTACATTTTCACAGGTTGTTCTCAGTGCTTTTTCCTTCTCCTGTGCCTACAAAGTGCATGTGGAATCCTCATTGCCTTGGCCTGATCCGCCACCTTGAAAATGCACATGGGGTTCTCAGCACTTTGGCCTTCTCCGCCTGCAACCTGCACATGGGCTTCTGCAGTCTCCTATGCGTACAACATGCAAGAGGGGTTCTCTTTGCAGTGAACTTCTCTTATGTTTACAAATTCCAAATAGGGTTTCGGTACTTTGGGCTTGTTCTGTGTCTACAAAATGTATGTGGGGTTCTGTGTGCTTTGGCCTTCTCTGTGTACAAACTGCACAAGGGGTTGTCAGTGATTTGGGCTTGTCGTCTGCCAACAAAATGCATGTGGGGTTTTCAGCACTTTGGCCTTCTCTGCCTGCAACCTGCACATGGGCTTTTGCAGTCTCCTACGTACATCATGCAGTGACCTTCTCTTGTGTTTACAAATTCCAAATAGGGTTTTGGTACTTTGGGCTTGTTCTATGTCTACAACATGTATGTGAGGTTCTTTGTGCTTCGGCCTTCTCTGTGTACAAACTGCACAAGGGGTTGTCAGTGATTTGGGCTTGTCGTCTGCCTACAAAAGGCAGGTGGGGTTGTCAGTGCTTTGGTCTTCTCCTGCGGCAACAAAATAGGCCGCCAATTGCACCAGAAGAAATTCTAACCAAATCCCTAACTCTACCACCGAGGCCTTATTATTGATCTAGTCCTAATCCAACCTACACTCTCTGAGCTCAAATTCACTTCTCCAATAAGGCTAAGCGACTCCTCCCACTTCAAACGCAAACCATCAGCTGGCCGTAGTTTATAATCGCCTGCCTTTCTAAAGACGCAATGTCAAGCCAAGTATAGCCACTTATAAGCCTCAGGAAATACCCTTTTATCAGTCAAAACTCTGAAAATTGTAGGTTTTCTTGTTTTGCACGAACCATCTCTCGCATGCTTCGGGGTATTTTCCTTTTAGCCCTCGAGAACACATTATGCACTGAAACAGCTGATATGCATTGATATTACTGACATACAATCTGCTCGCCAAATGCAAGACTGCCATCTGCTTAAACATCGAATCAAGAGTTCACGTACAGCTGGTGTGAAATTCATCAAACTAAAGTGCAATGTGTATTCCCTTTTTACAAACAGACAGTTGTACAGATGAGGCTCTTTTTGTTGGACTATGGGATGCTGCAGGGCATTTTTATGGGTAAAATATTGACCTAGAATTTCCAAGAACTGTGCCTAATAAAATAAAATAAAAGATAATCACACAGACAAACTTGTTGCACCTGTTTCAAAGAATCCTTCAGGCGAAACAGCAGTGTTGCATGCCAAACAAAACGATGTAACTTTCCTTAAATAAAGTGTAGATTTGTTTTCACTGTAACTGGTGGCTGGCTTGTCAAGCTGTACTTGAAGTCTTCCATCTGAGCAAAAATAATTGCCTCCTAAAAAGTATATGCAACAGGCTTGTGTTGTACATGCTGTAATTTGACGAATGCCTCTGAGCTTATTAACATTATTTTAATAGTATGGGTGACTTTGAAAAACCTTGTGTCATTTTGCTGAGTGGGCTACATGAAGACTTCAGACCCAATTTCTGGTAACAAATGGGTTTTCATCAACACAAAGCCTCACCCTGGGCTCAAACCCAAACATTGCTGTCTGCTGTCGATATTTCTGCTTCATCAAGTGCGCCATTCTGTAGTTAACAAGAATTCGGTGAAATTCCCCGTCCCTCAACCTCTTGGCAGCATTTCTTTATTCAAAGTCCTCAAACAGATCTCTTCTTGAGGGTGGGATCAGTGCACTTTTGGTCCTGCTTGCTACATCGCGAGTTTCCTACTGAGGGGAAGGAAGAGCCAACTGGGTTTCTGGGTCCCCTTTCCACAGAGGCACCTACAAGGACCTTACCACCTCCCCTTTCTAGGGCCATGACTTCCTTCAGAAGCACCTCTTTGCATCTGTTTGAATCCTGAGCCTCCTCTACACATGCTACATGTGTGTTCCTCCTCATACTGTTGGTGTGACCCCTTCTAATCAGCGCTTCACCTTTACCCACTACCTTGAGATGTACATAGCCTCTTGTTCTTTCCTGTTCTCACCAACTTTCACCTTGCTAGCCTTCTCCGTCTGATCTCTTCCTCCAGCTAACGCCAGACTCCCTGTTCCAACCACCTCCTGATGTTGCTCCCCTGCCCTCCTGATCACCCAGGATACCAAGGGAGCTGTAAGGATTTCCCCAATAGAGCAGAGCAGTTTCAACAGAAGAAAGCAGGTAAGAAGCTTGTGTAGTTTGAAGTGGGCCCATGATAGTAGCTCATCCCCTTGCATCCTCCAAAACCAATTTTGGGAAAAGGTGATTTTAGGGTTTGTTTGAAATGCACCACTCAGCCATCCTTTTGAGGGTGGTAGATGAAGGCCCACAGGATGACCATACGCAATAATGTAAGTTGGTCCGGAGTTTAGACATACATGGGATAAACTAGCCTGCAAGGATTTACTTCAGGAATATAGCAATTCCCAGGTTTTGATGCCTTCATAGGAGCTACCACATCATTTTCAATCCTAGAGATGGTAACATCAATGTTAGATAACGGTTGTAGGGGAGACGTACAGACATCATTCCTATTAACATACTTGGCAATCAGGCAATGTTTCTGAATTTGCTGGTGAATCCTGGGCCGAAAGAACTAAATAAGAACATGTTCTTTGGTCTTAATAACTCTTTGGTGTCTTGACAATCGTTGGGAGTTGGCTAGGTAGAAAATAGCTCTCCGGAAGGGTAGGGGCACCAATAACTGATATCTGGTTTACCCATCTTCCTTTTTTATTCATCACTCTGTACAGGAAGCCCCTTTTCTCTACAACAAAGGGCCTGTGACTTGTCTACCATTCTCTACCACCCTCTGCAAACATAGTGGCATCAAATGAAGGGACAGGGATTGCTCTTAGCAGAAGCAAATTCTGATTGTTAAGGGGGTTTCCGTTCCCACTAGTGTGTGGTAACTGTGCCCCTAAAGAGTCTGCCTAATCTTCCTTGCTTCCCAGGTGCACAGTCTGATCAGTGTCTCTTGACGATCACCGGGGCAAAAACTAGGACCTACATCTGGTTTCATCTCTTTCTTGTTCTTCCACCTCTTTAACTTTCTAAGGTCTGGTACACAGAAACCATCCTTTTCTCACAGTTAGCAGGGGATACTGTTCTTCTCGCTCCTCATCTGCTCTGGTAAATCTGTCTCCTCTTTGTGATTCTCTCCACCTCCCCTCAATATGGTAATGCTTCTCTATTCCTCCCACCTCGTCCTGTCTTCCTACCTAGATAATGATATGATATGATATGGCTTTTATAACGCACCTATACACAAGCGTTTCAAGATACAAGATAATAAGTTTCTCCCTCCAGCCACCTCAAAATAGTTTTCTCCACACGGTACATTTCTCCACCCAAGCTCCTCAATATAGCTCTCAAAAGTTGGTAACACACTCCTCCAAACTCCTCAAATTAGCTCTCTTCAAATGGTACCCTTCAGCCTCTACATTTACCTTCTCTCTCCACCTTCCAACAATCTCTTCCCAGCTCTCCTCTCAAAAGACCCCTTGCTTGTGTGACTAGTCTGGGGTTTGACCCTCTCAGTGGTGAGCAGGAACCCCTCCCAGTCTGTGTTAGGAGTTCTACCAGGATGTATGACAGACCCGGTCCTACCCTATGGGTGGTTTTAGGGAAATGGGGGCCCAGTCTCTGACTCTCCTGAATGTGCCTTAAATGTTATGACAACTACCACTTGCAATCACCAATGTCTATCACCTGAATTCTGGTCCAAGTTCTATTTGTATCCTTACAGAACTACTAACACCATCGCGCTGATAGAACAATGAAGCCTGGTCAGCGGCTGGAAAATACAAAGTCTTCAATGTAAACTCTAACATCCCGACATCTTTCCAAGATATCAAGAACTAGACTCATCAAAGCCTGAAACAACTAAACTGCCAAGATTACATTCAGCAGAGACCCTAACAGATTGCTCAGGTTTCAGTTCAACTGAAGAGGCTGGGGTTCAGAGGCATTTCCTTGTAGAATTTCACTATTGTAGGAAAAAGACAGCCTCACATTGGGCCCCAGAGTCAGGTGGAGCACACAACCAAAGGAAAGGCACAGGTATAAAAGACCTCTGGGAGCCACAAAGTGTGTGGGGTTTTTGGGGAGGTCAGGAATTATGGAAATTGACCGAGAGACCAGAAGGAGGATGGAAGGTCGAGTGGAGCACTGAAGAGTGTGTTGTGAAGTTGGACAGGAGTGCAGGTGAGCGATTGTGTGTGAGAGAAAAGTGTATCTAGTAGAGAGAGTGTAGCTGTGATTGTGACAGTGCAAGTGAGATTGAGTGGCAGTAGAGTGGGGTGTACAATGATGTAAAGGAACAGGGACAGAGTGGGGAAGGTGACGAGAGTGAGAAGAGTGTGACACTGAGTAGTAGAGAGTGGGGAAAGGGAAGGAGTTGTGGAGTGGTTGATGAAAAGTAAGAGCAAGTGATAGGCGGAGGAAGGAAGTGAGAAGGCTAGGTGGGGAAAGAGTGTGGGCCTCATTATGAGGAATGCAGATCTGTAATGAACGGTGCCGGTAAGGGACCGTCACCGTTCATTACGGGCCACCCCATTATGAGGTCTGCAGCGGGTCCCGCTCTGGAACGCCTGGTCAGACCAGGCGTCCTTAGCGGGACCCGCTAGCAGACCATGATGCTAACAACGGGCCTGTTATTAATGGGCCGTTGTTATCATCCTCACCCTTCCCATTGAGCCCTATGGGGGCTCAAATGGTAATGGGGATGTACTGGGTCCTGGGAATGGGAAGGGGAATTACCGGGCCCTCCAAGGTCGAAATGGCCTGGTAATTCCCTATTCCTGGAACCCAGACCCGGTACCCTGTATGGGGGTAGCCATGCTGGTAAGAACGGCATGGCTACCTCCATATTCGTAATGATCCCCTATGATTGGACTAGAACAACAGAAGAAAACACAAGGAGAGAGGAGAAGATGGTAGATTAGAGGGAGTAGGACGTGAGAGTAGATGGGGAAGTACAGAGAGACATGAAGGGAGAAATGTTAGAAAAGAGTAGAAAATAAGGAGACATAAAATCAAGGAAAGGCGTGAGAGGGAGTGAGAGTGAGTAAGTGAAAGGTGGAGTGCTAGAAGAAAGACAGGCACAAACTTGAAACATCTTTAAGACCAAAACGGTGGGAATACAAGAGCAGGGTATCCCTAGAAATTCCCGGATAGATAAGGTTTTAGCGTTTTTAGGCCCTCCCACAGTAGAGAGGCTAGCCTAGTCAGTAGGGGGTGCCACTCTTCACTGTTCACCCTCATTTGGGTTGATATGAAATCCAAGGTTTATTTATTCATTTACTGTGCATTTGTAAGGCTCTTATAAATCAAGTAATTGGGTTACAAAGCAATCACAAGTCAAAAAAGAGGAAACATGGGAACAAAGGCAAATAGAAAAACTGCTGAACAGGAGAAGGGCAGTCTCACTAGACCTTGTGAGCAATCAGAACGTGCAAGTGCAGGGCTAGGTTGGATTGAGCCCACGAGAGGCTGATGGGCCAGTTAGAACAAACCTTTAGGCAAATTAACCTGCAGTCTCAAACCATACACTGTGGGCCTCATTACAACCCTGGCGTTGGACCATGGTGCTATTAGCACCATGGTCCATGCCGGATTCCTCCATGGTGGATGGCGGATTTACCGCCCCATTCCAAGGTTGGCGGGGCGGTAAATCCCCATTCACCATTCCCATTTTTTGCCCATAAGGCTCAATGGGAATGGGGAAGGCGCTAATTACGGCACCGTAAATTACGGTGCCGTAATTAGCACCAAGGTCCCTTAGCGGGTTGGAATTTAATGCCTGCAAAAAGCAGGCGTTAAAGTGTGAATCTGGCGTTAAGGGTTTAACGGCGCTGCAGCCTTTTACGGCGCCGTTAACCCCTTAACACCAGGGTTGTAATGAGGCCCTATATGTTTGAGAGAATTTTACTAATAAAAACCCTTGAACTTTATTTTCTGTTTTATGAGTTTCTTGAGGCCACCTGTGCTATTTGACAGCCTCCTCCAAACACCTGCCTCCAGCTCCTTCTTGAATGCGTCCCTACAGCCAAAATGTCCTCCACCTTGGGTGGATTCTATGGTGGGGATCTGTATCAGCGTTGCCTGATTGTGGAGGGTTTCTGACTGGTTAAGCTCAGGAGAGCACCTGTAGATTGTTTGGTACCACTGGGGCTAGGTCAAATGTATATATGACCTTTTTACCATTTTGGACATCGTGTCGACCCTCCCTGAGAGAGTCTACCCTTGCTGTTTGGGTCATGGAGGATGAAAAAAACTTCAGAAAGTGTAACAAGCTTTGTATAGTATCAAATCCCCTGTTAGCACAGGGGAATGGTAACTTTGTCTCAATAGTGTTTGTTTTTGTTATACGCAAACAATGAGAATTGTTCATGGTTTCCCCAAACATCAAGACATTATTTTAATGTTCAGAAGGGTAATGGCATTCAACAATGTGTCTGTATGCCCCTAGTGTTCATCGCATATATTTTAACTTCAAAGGGAGACCTTGCCAAAGAGTGAAACAAACAGGCAAATGTTTCTAAACACTCACAGTAAATGATGGGAAGATTCAATGAACTTCCCTTAAAGGGAAATACAACACGTTTTATATGAAGTTTTTGGGTTTGGATAGTGGGTCGCAATAGTTCCCTGGAGTTCCAATACTATTGTTGGGGCTATCTCCAAGAGATTTGGAACTGACTTGATTTCCATTGTATTAATTGGTGTTGTTTGGGGTGCTGCTAGACTCAGTGCGCTATCAGGATTCTTACCTTTATCTCCTCTGGATCCACCATCCCCTAGCTCGGGGCACCCCCTGGACAGTGGCCCCTTGCACCCACTATCATTTTCTAAACTAGGCAAGGGGCTTCAACACACCATCCACGAGCATGGCTTCTGGATGTGATTCTGGTGATAATACTGGGATTAATGCTTCTGCCATAAGTCTTTTTTAGAAAAAAAAGAAAATTCGAATGCTGATGGTGAGTGTTGATGTCTGTTGGCAAATTCCTCAATTGTTTTGAATGCAATGCTGTACTTGAACTGTGTAAAGCAGTAGTTCAAGTGGTGGGAAAGATATTGGACAGGTTGCAGAAAAACATATTCAACTTCCTACAGAGATGTGGGCGAGCAGCCAAAGCACTTACTACATGGCACTTTTGGTCACCTACCCCTCTTGCAGTGATACTGAAGAACAAGAGGGGTTATCACAGAATTATCATGCTTTCCAGCATCCAGTCCCTTTCTGCACGCAAGGCATTGATGGAAGAAGGCACACTGGTGTAGGCATCTGGGATAATGTGAAGCAGGTGGTGGTTGAGTGGCTAGGTGCCCGGCAGCGATCATTGGACAATGGAGCAGCAGACAGTGGCTTCAATGTCATTAATGCCCTAAGGCTGGGGAGCACAATGAATGTCCCATGCGTCACACATATTCCTCACTCTGTGGTGGTGCATTTTGACATTTTGAGAGTGATTTTACCCCTGTATGTGATATGCTCACTGTGACACACAGATCTGCTCTACTTCCAGCTGGTTATGAAAACCCAGAAAAATGTTGCAAGTGTTGCATACCACCAGCTGAAAATACCTGTGCCAACCTTTAGAAATTCCACCTTGTATATGCTTGCCAGTGTGTGTGAGCAATAGTCACAGATGAGCATGTTGAGGAAGCAACAGGGCATGTGAGTCATTGCTCTGTGTCACTTTGGCAAAGATAATAGAAGATGAAAATATGGGTGAATCAGACATTGTGGAAGTGTTGAGACAACTGTTGCCAATCTTTCATGCTGACCCAAACATACAACATATTGCCATCTTTCCCTAACTGCTGCTTTAAGGTGAATGTGCATGTTTGGGTAGGAGGAAACTTCAAGAAGATACCAATGAAATGAGCAAGATTGCACTCAAGAGGTGTTTACAAACTCAGTGAGCAGATGTAGGAAAGGCAGGCAACTGAGTGTTCCCACCCCACGAGCCAGTGAAATCTGGCATTGCATTGCTCCCTTTTACCAAGTTCAGTCAGTTATAGGGATGTCTATGTAGTGCGTATAACTTTAACACATCACTCTGTGAAACACATTTCCCGATTCTGCATTCTGCAGTATCACTGTGCTTGGGTGAACAACAGCTAACTGTAGATAGCTACACAGATGGCGGATGCATATTTGATGCATATTTTGGACGTTTTAGTTATGAACATTGACTAGGGAACAAATGACATTTTGGGAAACATTTAAATATATTCATAATTTATTTTCTCACTATCCTTTTCAGACTTAAATTCACTTTGCTTCTTAAAGAACATATATTGTACTATATAAAAATAATGTTTGCTATATTTAATTTAAAATGTACTATTAAAATAGAAAACACTGTCAACATTATGGCAAAGCAAAGATAACTTCACTCCTCAGTGTTAAACAGATATAGAAAACTATAATTTATTTTAAAAATCAAGAATATAAGGGTGAAAAACAAGCAAAGGTCTCTACCATTACTAAATACAATTCCCGATATCTCAAACTTTGTCTAATTAATCTTATTTTCTGAGCTATCACTAACAGCAATTTCTGTTTCTTCTGATTCGTCCAATCCATCATTTTTGTAACTTCTGAAAACTGACGGTACACTCTCTTTTAGACCATTTTTATGGACACTTTCCCATGTTTGCATATTAATTTAGTGTTAGTATTTTCAAACATACACAAGTTTCTTTCACAAATTGCAGATGATGGAGGAATCTAAAGCAGAGGAGAAGTTAGAGATGTCAAGTACTGTGCAAATGTCCGCCCACCATTTTGCAGGAGTGATGTGATTGGCTGAGGCCACAACTGCATTCCCAGGCAAAATGCTTGAAGATGTTCTTTATTCTGCAACACTTGCAAGTACCTTGCCAAAGACCAAGTCCTAAGTGCATTGCTTGCCTTTTAATCAAATTAAATGCAGCAACAGCACCACTTAAATGTTGGTGTGTGTATGTGGGTCTATGTCTAAGGATACACACACAGATACACACTAAGCTCCATACTTGAGATTTCCTTTCCACTTATTTTCCCGGTTGAACAATGTGCAAATGAAACACTGTGAAACTCATATTTGCTTGCATTCATGGGTGTCCTCTTTATAATCATCCAATGATTAGAAGCATCCAGTTAGGGCAAATGCGTTCTTTACAAAACAGTGGCCAGGACCTGGAAAAACAATGGACCTGACTCTCCCTCCAGTTTCCATGAACAAAATAATCTAGCATAGGAAATACACTGGTAGCTTCACGAAAGCCAGTTAACTCCCACATGTTGTGAAGTAAAGCACGTGGTTTTCTCTACACTAAACAACGACAGAAAACAATGCTAGACATCTTGACCCAGTCTTTCATCCATGGCACAGTGATCATTCTTGTGAATTGATTATTTTCTTAGCAGTATTCTGGAAAAAAGAGTGCAGCTAAGAAAAATAAGGAAAGTTTATTTATATATTTATAGCGCGCCAGAGGCAGTGGGCATCTGGGCGCAAAGAGGCCAAAGAAAGAGTAAAAGACAGATAAGGGACTAAGAGAATTACTCAGACGGGACGTTTTTCGATCGCTTCCTAAAGGTCGATAAGTTGCTCTCAGCATGCAGGTCCTTAGGGAGCATATTCAAGGCCAAAGTTGCCTGTACTGGAAATGATCTACCATTTCCTCTGACCCGCTTGCTCCTTGGGCAGCCCAGACACATTTCATCACTAGACAGGGTACTTATAGAAAGATGTTGGACGATAATTGAGTCTTTTAGGTACAAAGGTGTGCAATGGTGTTAACTTTGAAACAAATTCTGGCCTCTACTGAAAGCCAGTGTAAATTCCTCCTTTAGGTATACTTTTCACGATACACAGTGCATCATTTTGTGGAGTCTGCAGTTTGCCCAAACTGCCCTTGCTGCATCAACTAGCAGCGCACTGCAATAATCAATCCCAGACATAACCAGAGCTCGGACCAGCGTGGTGCAATTTGCTTCCGAGACATCTGGTTTAACCAAGTGCAGTAATCTCAGATGATGTTGAGTCTTGCTTATAACATCATTAATGTGTGCATTTAACTCAGAGAGGGCTCAAAGACAACCCCCAGTATCTTAAACTTAGCAGCTGCTTTGATGAAGTGATTGTCTTTGATGAAGACAGAACACTGGCCATCCAGCTTAGAGAGTGCTTGAGATGAACCAAAAATCAGAAACTCAGTGTTGGCTGCATTAAGGCACATCCTGTTTGTCACCATCCAATTCTGAATTAATTCGTAGATTAACGGGATCCTCAGCTCAGTGTCATCGGGGTAGTTGGTAAAACGCATTCCTAGTTTGTCCAACAGATCACACAGCAGGCGAGAATATACATTAAATAAAGACAGAGAAAGACATACGTCCTCTGCCGTCCATCAGCTCCGACTTAGAGCAAGCATCAATGCAAACAATTTTAGACATTCTGTTGTACAGGAAGAATTTGATCCAAGTAGTTGCGTTTCTGGGGCGAGTTCCTATACTTATCAGCCTGTTAAGGAGCTTCTCTTGATCCACAAGATCGAGGGCTGCTGATAGATCTAACAACATCAGCAGCCCCACCTTGCTTTTGTCCATCATTTTTAGCATTTCTGCTTGCATGTACAACATGGCACTTTCCGTGCTGTGGAAGGACCTAAAGCCAGATTGCCTAGGATGTAGGGGTTTGGATTTTTCCAGATATTCTTGTAGTTGTATCGTAGCCAATGTATCAATTATTTTAAGCAAGAAAGGCACATTGGTAATTGACCTAAAGTTAGAGTATACTTTGTGATACAACCCAGGTTTCTTTATCAGGGGAGTAACTGACACATTTTTTAATAGGTCTGGTACTTTACTCACCCTGAAAGTTGCATTGGCGAAACGAACAAGAAAAGGAAGAAAATGTTCTCTGAATTCCATGATAATGTTGGATGGGAGCATCTTGTCAGCGCATGTAGTGGGTCGCATTTTTTAAAGGATTTCAGCAATTAGCTCTTTACAGAAGGACTTAAAAAAAAATTAGGTTTGCCCAACTAGGCTGATTCCTCAATGACCAATGGTAGAGCTACGGGAGCAATATTGCCCAAGTTAGTCATAATGTAAGCATGAACTGCTGTAATATTCTCGGGGAAAGCCTTCTAGACTGCTTCACAGTCTTCAGCTAGTGGAGTAAATTGGTGCAACTGCACTTTAGACTTAAGAATCTCAGAGTTTCCTCAAGTAATTTTTAGATGTAACGATTTGATTGTCAAAGTATTTTTTCTTAGCCAACAAGATCTCCTTATAATAGCAAATTTCCAGGGACTTCCACATGCTCGTTTTTTCTTGTGACTGATCTTTCTCCCAAATATGCAAATGTTTCATGACAAATGTAAACTTCCAATGTAAGAAGAATGATTTTCAAGTCAAAACATATATGGGTTGAGGCCACCAGAGGGCACACGGATGAGACAAGCCTAGCCGTGTAGCCCTGGCAACCTTGGACATAAAGGGATTCTGAGCCCCCCCTGTTGCCCTCCATCTACGGTGACACTTTGACAGACAATCCCCTAGTAAGCACTGGGGCATCCTGCAGTGAAATTTGGAGGTGATTGTCAGCTTGGGGCTTGAGATTTCTCAGGCTGATAGACACGCATGGAGATCACCTCTAAGATACATTGTGGGCGAGGACTGTGGCAGTGTGACTTGCACAGTAGGCGGCTTCTGAGAGCCAAGGCCTGTGGCCGCATTCACCGTGCTGGGGAGGCAGTGCCTGGAGGCGCCCAGAGGCTCAGGTGCTGCCCGGTGCATGGGCGACTCTCCATAGCCTCCAATGGGACTCTGACTGCATGCAACGAGGGGTGAGCTCCGGTGGCTGCACGTTTACTGTGGCGCTTGATGGTGGAAGTTTTCTGGGACTGACCCTTCCCCAGGACCCTGCTCTGCATGCAGGCTTAATCCCCGGGCCTTCCCCCCCTCCCAGTTTCTGGGGAGAGACTGGAATAGTTTATCTGGTTAGGAGAGTCATGTGAGGCAGGCCCATATGAGAACGATGCCCCAATCAGTGTTGGAGCAGTGGGCGTGGGGTGGAAGAAGGAAGGAGGACATGTTAGCGCTTTCATTGCAATTCGGTAGGAGGCAGAGTGAGCAAGCCCGTATACTCCAGGGGGGACACCCGAGTAACTGGGCGATCCCTGCCACAGGGTTGAGAGGAAGGATCACTCCCCTGCATATGAAAAATCATCCATGTTCTGTCTGCCAGTTTGATTCCCGGGGACTAGTAATCGCCTTGGGGTCTGTGAGCCACTGTCCCTATGTGTTACTCCCCAGTTTGGATGCCCGGGTGTCTGGTAGCCCCCCACAATGTTGTGTTTACCTTTGACTCAAGTTTTCACTGCTGGGATGGATGTTACTGGAGGAGGGGTTGTCACAGGTGATCCCTCACCTCCTTGCTTGTGTACTGCAGCCAATTGTGTTCCCTGGGAGGACAGAGATGGGTGCTCCCTGGTGGGATTCAGATCATGTGAGTGGGTGCAATATCCTTAGACACTTATGTCTGGCAAGGTATCACTAAAGCAGTTCCAATACAGCAGTCGTCCTGATCCTGACGCCACTGTTGTGGAACCCCTGCCTCGGAAATGGCGGACGATGCTAATTCCACAAAGAAGGATAAAGCAGCATTATTGGAAGGGATAAGGGGAATCTGCTCAGTCATTGGGCATAGAGAAGACACCCTGGATAAGCAAGTGGATAACCTGAATGACAGAGTTCAGGGCCTCGAGAATAATCAGTCAGCAGTCTATGTGATGGAGACCCAAATGGATATGAAGAGGTGGGGGCCGAGGACCAAGATCAGTTTTAGCCCACTTTCATTATTACGCTGAGAAAGCAAAGATTCTGGAAAGAGCCAGGAAAGTGTGTTTCACTTGGTTTGAAGATGCACCATTTACAATCTTTGAGGATCTTTCTTCGTTCACTCTGGCGAGGAGGAGAATTTGTATTCCCCTAACCTAATGGCTCAAGGACAAGGTAGTCCGTTGTTGTTGGGGATTCCACTTCTCCATCGCCTTTGAATATGAAGGATGTAAATATAAGCTGGTGACAGAAGACGACAGAGAGGAAAAGGGGGACCTCATGGGGCATTCCTCGGAACCTGGTGGAGCCGACCCCGGCAGGGCCTTCGAGTGGTGGCAGAACTGATGGCAAGATACAGATACCTATGACTTGGAAGTTTAGGAAACGTAACATGCCATCGAAGGGGGGGGGGGACTTTCTGACTCATATCCATTAATCTGTCCTTACAGTTGCTTGGGGGCTACTAACTTGAGGTATGGGCCGTAGGACCTTGAGAGGATGAGTGGGGCGCATTGATGCTTGGGGCATTTATAAGATGGGGAAGGGGGATGAGGAGCGGTGGGCGGGGTGGGGGTGATTATGGAGATGGGTTAGGCCGGGGGCATTTGAGACACTGGAGATTTTGGGGAGATTTATGATGAGATGGGGCAGTGAGGGAAGTGGGATGCTGACAATGGAGAAGACATGCAGGTGTGGTGGGGGCTCAGAAGTGGTGGATGTGTGATTACTAGTCTGGTGTTCTAGGTAAACATTGTTGTTGTTATGTTGCATAGACCTGACCTAGGTCGTATTGGATTTAGGAGGGTTTAGCGGGGAGCTCATTTGCAGATTTTAATTGATTGAAGTATGCCGGGTCCCTTGTATGATTTTGCGATTGGCTCCCTAAATGTTAGAGGAGCCAACTCCACTACAGAGAGATTATTGATCCTCAGGGAATTCCACCGGTCCAAGTTGGATATTCTTCTACTCCAAGAAATTCACTGGGTCAAGGGGATGGAGCCAGCTCTTAGAGCAAGTGTTATTGGTAATGTTTCCAGTGCTTCGACAACAACGAAAAAGAGAGGGGTGGCCATAATGGTTTCTGTCGAGATAGGATGGACTACACATGACACATTGGCCGACCCTGAAGGTCGCTACATTTTTATTAAAGGGAAAACTCAGGGGAGGCTGGTAACGGTAAGCTCGGTCTACTGACCCAATGTCAGTCAAGTGGCCTTCTGGGGGAACTTTAAGGAGAAAATCAAGCTGTTTGTGGAGGGGCCATCACTGACAAGGGGAGATTTCAATATGGTTTTGGACTCGCTGAGGGACAGAAAAGGGTGGGTAGGGGGCCCTCTGTTCAGCACAAGGAGGGGGAATCTTGTAAATTTAATGCGATTAATGCAAAGCTGGCGCTCACCGACTCGCTGCTCTAGGGGGCAGAGGGGACCCGCCGTTCACATATTTCTTGCATGTGCATGAGTCGATTTCCAGAATTTATATAATCTTGGTTGACGAGTAACTGAAGGGGCGGGTCACAGCTTTTGAGGTGATCACAGTTCCGTGGTCAGACCATGTCCTGGTTCGAATCGTGATGGGGGAGGGGCTTGCGCCTGGACTCAGAGGGAGAATGATGTGCAACGATTTTGTGTTAAATGATAGGGATTTGTCGCAGATCCTACTAATGGAAACTAAGGAATATTTTGAGTTGAACAATACTGGTGAAGTGGGACTGCAGTCGGTGTGGGATGGATTTAAGGCAATGATAAGGGCAGTGCTTATTAGATTGGGTTCACAAAAGACAAAAGAAGAGAGAGAGGTTGCAGCAGGAAGTGACCCTGAGAGAGAAATAGCTGCTCTTCAACCAGGGGTAGGAGGGGCGGAAACACACGATAATGTTGACCAGTAAAACAAAAAGGCTAGTGCAGGAGACAGAGAAGACATTGATGTTGCAAAAACAAAAAACAATATCATTAAAAGGGGGACAAGGCGGATGAGATTCTGGCATTGCGGTTTTGTGAAAAACAGAAAAGTAAAATGGTGTCCTCATTAAAATTGCAAGAAGGTATGCCCGTGTACGACAGAGACAGAGACAATATAGGGGCAGAGTTCAGACGATATTATGAGGTCGGAATATGGAGTGGAGGGATCTCTGTTGGATTCTATCCTAGATCGTCTACCTTTCCCTGGGAATGTGAGATTGAGTGGCAGTAGAGTGGGGTGTACAATGATGTAAAGGAACAGGGACAGAGTGTGGAAGGTGACGAGAGTGAGAAGAGTGTGACACTGAGTAGTAGAGAGTGGGGAAAGGGAAGGAGTTGTGGAGTGGTTGATGAAAAGTAAGAGCAAGTGATAGGTGGAGGACGGAAGTGAGAAGGCTAGGTGGGGAAAGAGTGTGGGCCTCATTATGAGGAAGGCAGATCTGTAATGAACGGTGCCGGTAAGGGACCGGCACCGTTCATTAGGGGCCACCCCATTATGAGGTCTGCAGAGGGTCCCGCTCTGGAACGCCTGGTCAGACCAGGCGTCCTTAGCGGGACCCGCTAGCAGACCATGATGCTAACAACGCGCCTGTTATTAACGGGCCGTTGTTATCATCCTCACCCTTCCCATTGAGCCCTATGGGGGCTCAAATGGTAATGGGGATGTACTGGGTCCTGGGAATGGGAAGGGGAATTACCGGGCCCTCCAAGGTCGAAATGGCCTGGTAATTCCCTATTCCTGGAACCCAGACCCGGTACCCTGTAAGGGGGTAGCCATGCCGGTAAGAACGGCATGGCTACCTCCATATTCGTAATGATCCCCTATGATTGGACTAGAACAACAGAAGAAAACACAAGGAGAGAGGAGAAGATGGTAGACTAGAGGGAGTAGGACGTGAGAGTACATGGGGAAGTACAGAGAGACATGGAGGGAGAAATGTTAGAAAAGAGTAGAAAATAAGGAGACATAAAATCAAGGAAAGGCGTGAGAGGGAGTGAGAGTGAGTACGTGAAAGGTGGAGTGCTAGAAGAAAGACAGGCACAAACTTGAAACATCTTTAAGACCAAAACGGTGGGAATACAAGAGCAGGGTATCCCTAGAAATTCCCGGATAGATAAGGTCTTAGCGTTTTTAGGCCCTCCCACAGTAGAGAGGCTAGCCTAGTCAGTAGGAGGTGCCAATCTTCACTGTTCACCCTCATTTGGGGTGATATGAAATCCAGGGTTTATTTATTCATTTACTGTGCATTTGTAAGGCTCTTATAAATCAAGTAATTGGGTTACAAAGCAATCACAAGGCAAAAAAGAGGGAACATGGGAACAAAGGCAAATAGAAAAACTGCTGAACAGGAGAAGGGCAGTCTCACTAGACCTTGTGAGCAATCAGAACGTGCAAGTGCAGGGTTAGGTTGGATTGAGCCCACGAGAGTCTGATGGGCCAGTTAGAACAAACCTTTAGGCAAATTAACCTGCAGTCTCAAACCATACACTGTGGGCCTCATTACAACCCTGGCGTTGGACCATGGTCCATGCCGGATTCCTCCATGGTGGATGGCGGATTTACCGCCCCATTCCAAGGTTGGCGGGGCGGTAAATCCCCATTCACCATTCCCATTTTTTGCCCATAAGGCTCAATGGGAATGGGGAAGGTGCTAATTACGGCACCGTAAATTACGGTGCCGTAATTAGCACCAAGGTCCCTTAGCGGGTTGGACTTTAATGCCTGCAAAAAGCAGGCGTTAAAGTGTGAATCTGGCGTTAAGGGTTTAACGGCGCTGCAGCCTTTTACGGCGCCGTTAACCCCTTAACACCAGGGTTGTAATGAGGCCCTATATGTTTGAGAGAATTTTACTAATAAAAACCCTTGAACTTTATTTTCTGTCTTATGAGTTTCTTGAGGCCACCTGTGCTATTTGACAGCCTCCTCCAAACACCTGCCTCCAGCTCCTTCTTGAACGCGTCCCTACAGCCACAATGTCCTCCACCTTGGGTGGATTCTATGGTGGGGATCTGTATCAGCGTTGCCTGATTGTGGAGGGTTTCTGACTGGTTAAGCTCAGGAGAGCACCTGTAGATTGTTTGGTATCACTGGGGCTAGGTCAAATGTATATATGACCTTTTTACCATTTTTGACATCGTGTCGACCCTCCCTGAGAGAGTCTACCCTTGCTGTTTGGGTCATGGAGGATGAAAAAAACTTCAGAAAGTGTAACAAGCTTTGTATAGTATCAAATCCCCTGTTAGCACAGGGGAATGGTAACTTTGTCTCAATAGTGTTTGTTTTTGTTATACGCAAACAATGAGAATTGTTCATGGTTTCCCCAAACATCAAGACATTATTTTAATGTTCAGAAGGGTAATGGCATTCAACAATGTGTCTGTATGCCTCTAGTGTTCATCGCATATATTTTAACTTCAAAGGGAGACCTTGCCAAAGAGTGAAACAAACAGGCAAATGTTTCTAAACACTCACAGTAAATGATGGGAAGATTCAATGAATTTCCCTTAAAGGGAAATACAACACGTTTTATATGAAGTTTTTGGGTTTGGATAGTGGGTCGCCATTGTTGGGGCTATCTCCAAGAGATTTGGAACTGACTTGATTTCCATTGTATTAATTGGTGTTGTTTGGGGTGCTCCTAGACTCAGTGCGCTATCAGGATTCTACCTTTATCTCCTCTGGATCCACCATCCCCTAGCTCGGGGCACCCCCTGGACAGTGGCCCCTTGCACCCACTATCACTTTCTAAACTAGGCAAGGGGCTTCATCACACCATCCACGAGCATGGCTTCTGGATGTGATTCTGGTGATAATACTGGGATTAATGCTTCTGCCATAAGTCTTTTTTAGAAAAAAAAAGAAAATTCGAATGCTGATGGTGAGTGTTGATGTCTGTTGGCAAATTCCTCAATTGTTTTGAATGCAATGCTGTACTTGAACTGTGTAAAGCAGTAGTTCAAGTGGTGGGAAAGATATTGGACAGGTTGCAGAAAAACATATTCAACTTCCTACAGAGATGTGGGCGAGCAGCCAAAGCACTTACTACATGGCACTTTTGGTCACCTACCCCTCTTGCAGTGATACTGATGAACAAGAGGGGTTATCACAGAAGAATCATGCTTTCCAGCATCCAGTCCCTTTCTGCACGCAAGGCATTGATGGAAGAAGGCACACTGGTGTAGGCATCTGGGATAATGTGAAGCAGGTGGTGGTTGAGTGGCTCGGTGCCCGGCAGCGATAATTGGACAATGGAGCAGCAGACAGTGGCTTCAATGTCATGAATGCCCTAAGGCTGGGGAGCACAATGAATGTCCCAAGCTTCACACATGTGGTGGTGCTCACGCTGTGGTGGTGCATTTTGACATTTTGAGAGTGATTTTACCCCTGTATGTGATATGCTCACTGTGACACACAGATCTGCTCTACTTCCAGCTGGTTATGAAAACCCAGAAAAATGTTGCAAGTGTTGCATACCACCAGCTGAAAATACCTGTGCCAACCTGTGAGAATTCCACCTTGTATATGCTTGCCAGTCTGTGTGAGCAATAGTCACAGATGAGCATGTTGAGGAAGCAACAGGGCATGTGAGTCATTGCTCTGTGTCATTTTGGCAAAGATAATAGAAGATGAAAATATGGGTGGATCAGACATTGTGGAAGTGTTGAGACAACTGTTGCCAATCTTTCATGCTGACCCAAACATACAACATATTGCCATCTTTCCCTAACTACTGCTTTAAGGTGAATGTGTATGTTTGGGTAGGAGGAAACTTCAAGAAGATACCAATGAAATGAGCAAGATTGCACTCAAGAGGTGTTTACAAACTCAGTGAGCAGATGTAGGAAAGGCAGGCAACTGAGTGTTCCCACCCCACGAGCCAGTGAAATCTGGCATTGCATTGCTCCCTTTTACCAAGTTCAGTCAGGTATAGGGATGTCTATGCTGTGCGTATAACTTTAACCCATCACTCTGTGAAACACATTTCCCGATTCTGCATTCTGCAGTATCACTGTGCTTGGGTGAACAGCAGCTAACTGTAGATAGCTACACAGATGGCGGATGCATATTTTGGACGCTTTAGTTATGAACATTGACTAGGGAACAAATGACATTTTGGGAAACATTTAAATATATTCATAATTTATTTTCTCACTATCCTTTTCAGACTTAAATTCACTTTGCTTCTTAAAGAACATATATTGTACTATATAAAAATAATGTTTGCTATATTTAATTTAAAATGTACTATTAAAATAGAAAACACTGTCAACATTATGGCAAAGCAAAGATAACTCCACTCCTCAGTGTTAAACAGATATAGAAAACTATAATTTATTTTAAAAAATCTAGAATATAAGGGTGAAAAACAAGCAAATGCCTCTACCATTACTAAATACAATTCCCGATATCTCAAACTTTGTCTAATTAATCTTATTTTCTGAGCTATCACTAACAGCAATTTCTGTTTCTTCTGATTCGTCAAATCCATCATTTTTGTAACTTCTGAAAACTGACGGTACACTCTCTTTTAGACCATTTTTATGGACACTTTCCCATGTTTGCATATTAATTTAGTGTTAGTATTTTCAAACATACACAAGTTTCTTTCACAAATTGCAGATGATGGAGGAATCTAAAGCAGAGGAGAAGTTAGAGATGTCAAGTACTGTGCAAATGTCCGCCCACCATTTTGCAGGAGTGATGTGATTGGCTGAGGCCACAACTGCATTCCCAGGCAAAATGCTTGAAGATGTTCTTTATTCTGCAACACTTGCAAGTACCTTGCCAAAGACCAAGTCCTAAGTGCATTGCTTGCCTTTTAATCAAATTAAATGCAGCAACAGCACCACTTAAATGTTGGTGTGTGTATGTGGGTCTATGTCTAAGGATACACACACAGATACACACTAAGCTCCATACTTGAGATTTCCTTTCCACTTATTTTCCCGGTTGAACAATGTGCAAATGAAACACTGTGAAACTCATATTTGCATGCATTCATGGGTGTCCTCTTTATAATCATCCAATGATTAGAAGCATCCAGTTAGGGCAAATGCGTTCTTTACAAAACAGTGGCCAGGACCTGGAAAAACAATGGACCTGACTCTCCCTCCAGTTTCCATGAACAAAATAAGCTAGCATAGGAAATACACTGGTAGCTTCACGAAAGCCAGTTAACTCCCACATGTTGTGAAGTAAAGCACGTGGTTTTCTCTACACTAAACAACGACAGAAAACAATGCTAGACATCTTTACCCAGTCTTTCATCCATGGCACAGTGATCATTCTTGTGAATTGATTATTTTCTTAGCAGTATTCTGGAAAAAAGAGTGCAGCTAAGAAAAATAAGGAAAGTTTATTTATATATTTATAGCGCGCCAGAGGCAGTGGGCATCTGGGCGCAAAGAAACTAGAAAAGCGCTACAAGAGGCCAAAGAAAGAGTAAAAGACAGATAAGGGACTAAGAGAATTACTCAGACGGGACGTTTTTCGATCGCTTCCTAAAGGTCGATAAGTTGCTCTCAGCATGCAGGTCCTTAGGGAGCATATTCAAGGCCAAAGTTGCCTGTACTGGAAATGATCTACCATTTCCTCTGACCCGCTTGCTCCTTGGGCAGCCCAGACACATTTCATCACTAGACAGGGTACTTATAGAAAGATGTTGGACGATAATTGAGTCTTTTAGGTACAAAGGTGTGCAATGGTGTTAACTTTGAAACAAATTCTGGCCTCTACTGAAAGCCAGTGTAAATTCCTCCTATGAGCAGGGATGGGCTCGTGTTTAGGTATACTTTTCACGATACACAGTGCATTATTTTGCGGCGTCTGCAGTTTGCCCAAACTGCCCTTGCTGGCACCAACTAGCAGCGCACTGCAATAATCAATCCCAGACATAACCAGAGCTCGGACCAGCGTGGTGCAATTTGCTTCCGAGACATCTGGTTTAACCAAGTGCAGTAATCTCAGATGATGTTGAGCCTTGCTTATAACATCATTAATGTGTGCATTTAACTCAGAGAGGGCTCAAAGACAACCCCCAGTATCTTAAACTTAGCAGCTGCTTTGATGAAGTGATTGTCTTTGATGAAGACAGAACACTGGCCATCCAGCTTAGAGAGTGCTTGAGATGAACCAAAAATCAGAAACTCAGTGTTGGCTGCATTAAGGCACATCCTGTTTGTCACCATCCAATTCTGAATTAATTCGTAGATTAACGGGATCCTCAGCTCAGTGTCATCGGGGTAGTTGGTAAAACGCATTCCTAGTTTGTCCAACAGATCACACAGCAGGCGAGAATATACATTAAATAAAGACAGAGAAAGACATACGTCCTCTGCCGTCCATCAGCTCCGACTTAGAGCAAGCATCAATGCAAACAATTTTAGACATTCTGTTGTACAGGAAGAATTTGATCCAAGTAGTTGCGTTTCTGGGGCGAGTTCCTATACTTATCAGCCTGTTAAGGAGCTTCTCTTGATCCACAAGATCGAGGGATGCTGATAGATCTAACAGCATCAGCAGCCCCACCTTGCTTTTGTCCATCATTTTTAGCATTTCTGCTTGCATGTACAACATGGCACGTTCCGTGCTGTGGAAGGACCTGAAGCCAGATTGCCTAGGATGTAGGGGTTTGGATTTTTCCAGATATTCTTGTAGTTGTATCGTAGCCAATTTATCAATTATTTTAAGCAAGAAAGGCACATTGGTAATTGACCTAAAGTTAGAGTATACTTTGTGATACAACCCAGGTTTCTTTATCAGGGGAGTAACTGACACATTTTTTAATAGGTCTGGTACTTTACTCACCCTGAAAGTTGCATTGGCGAAACGAACAAGAAAAGGAAGAAAATGTTCTCTGAATTCCATGATGATGTTGGATGGGAGCATCTTGTCAGCGCATGTAGTGGGTCGCATTTTTTAAAGGATTTCAGCAATTAGCTCTTTACAGAAGGACTTAAAAAAAAATTAGGTTTGCCCAACTAGGCTGATTCCTCAATGACCAATGGTAGAGCTACGGGAGCAATATTGCCCAAGTTAGTCATAATGTAAGCATGAACTGCTGTAATATTCTCGGGGAAAGCCTTCTAGACTGCTTCACAGTCTTCAGCTAGTGAAGTAAATTGGTGCAACTGCACTTTAGACTTAAGAATCTCAGAGTTTCCTCAAGTAATTTTTAGATGTAACGATTTGATTGTCAAAGTATTTTTTCTTAGCCAACAAGATCTCCTTACAATAGCAAATTTCCAGGGACTTCCACATGCCCGTTTTTTCTTATGACTGATCTTTCTCCCAAATATGCAAATGTTTCATGGCAAATGTAAACTTCCAATGTAAGAAGAATGATTTTCAAGTCAAAACATATATGGGTTGAGGCCACCAGAGGGCACACGGATGAGACAAGCCTAGCCGTGTAGCTCCGGCAACCTTGGACATAAAGGGATTCTGAGTCCCCCCTGTTGCCCTCCATCTACGGTGACACTTTGACAGACAATCCCCTAGTAAGCACTGGGGCATCCTGCAGTGAAATTTGGAGGTGATTGTCAGCTTGGGGCTTGAGATTTCTCAGGCTGATAGACACGCATGGAGATCACCTCTAAGATACATTGTGGGCGAGGACTGTGGCAGTGTGACTTGCACAGTAGGCGGCTTCTGAGAGCCAAGGCCTGTGGCCGCATTCACCGTGCTGGGGAGGCAGTGCCTGGAGGCGCCCAGAGGCTCAGGTGCTGCCCGGTGCATGGGCGACTCTCCATAGCCTCCAATGGGACTCTGACTGCATGCAACGAGGGGTGAGCTCCGGTGGCTGCACGTTTACTGTGGCGCTTGATGGTGGCAGTGTTCTGGGACTGACCCTTCCCCAGGACCCTGCTCTGCATGCAGGCTTAATCCCCGGGCCTTCCCCCCCTCCCAGTTTCTGGGGAGAGACTGGAATAGTTTATCTGGTTAGGAGAGTCATGTGAGGCAGGCCCATATGAGAACGATGCCCCAATCAGTGTTGGAGCAGTGGGCGTGGGGTGGAAGAAGGAAGGAGGACATGTTAGCGCTTTCATTGCAATTCGGTAGGAGGCAGAGTGAGCAAGCCCGTATACTCCAGGGGGGACACCCGAGTAACTGGGCGATCCCTGCCACAGGGTTGAGAGGAAGGATCACTCCCCTGCATATGAAAAATCATCCATGTTCTGTCTGCCAGTGTGATTCCCGGGGACTAGTAATCGCCTTGGGGTCTGTGAGCCACTGTCCCTATGTGTTACTCCCCAGTTTGTATGCCCGGGTGCATGGTAGACCCCCACAATGCTGTGTTTACCTTTGACTCAGGTTTTCACTGCTGGGATGGATGTTACTAGAGGAGGGTTTGTCACAGGTGATCCCTCACCTCCTTGCTTGTGTACTGCAGCCAATTGTGTTCCCTGGGAGGACAGAGATCGGTGCTCCCTGGTGGGATTCAGATCATGTGAGTGGGTGCAATATCCTTAGACACTTATGTCTGGCAGGGTATCACTAAAGCAGTTCCAATACACCAATCGTCCTGATCCTGACGCCACTGTTGTGGAACCCCCGCCTCGGAAATGGCGGACGATGCTAATTCCACAAAGAAGGATAAAGCAGCATTATTGGAAGGGATAAGGGGAATCTGCTCAGTCATTGGGCATAGAGAAGACACCCTGGATAAGCAAGTGGATAACCTGAATGACAGAGTTCAGGGCCTCGAGAATAATCAGTCAGCAGTCTATGTGATGGAGACCCAAATGGATATGAAGAGGTGGGGGCCGAGGCCCAAGATCAGTGTTTTAGCCCACTTTCATTATTACGCTGAGAAAGCAAAGATTCTGGAAAGAGCCAGGAAAGTGTGTTTCACTTGGTTTGAAGATGCACCATTTACAATCTTTGAGGATCTTTCTTCGTTCACTCTGTCGAGGAGGAGAATTTGTATTCCCCTAACCTAATGGCTCAAGGACAAGGTAGTCCGTTGTTGTTGGGGATTCCACTTCTCCATCGCCTTTGAATATGAAGGATGTAAATATAAGCTGGTGACAGAAGACGACATACAAAGAGGAAAAGGGGGACCTCATGGGGCATTCCTCGGAACCTGGTGGAGCCGACCCCGGCAGGGCCTTCGAGTGGTGGCAGAACTGATGGCAAGATACAGATACCTATGACTTGGAAGTTTAGGAAACGTAACATGCCATCGAAGGGGGGGGGGACTTTCTGACTCATATCCATTAATCTGTCCTTACAGTTGCTTGGGGGCTACTAACTTGAGGTATGGGCCGTAGGACCTTGAGAGGATGAGTGGGGCGCATTGATGCTTGGGGCATTTATAAGATGGGGAAGGGGGATGAGGAGCGGTGGACGGGGTGGGGATGATTATGGAGACGGGTGGGGCAGGGGGCATTTGAGACACTGGAGATTTTGGGGAGATTTATGATGAGATGGGGCAATGAGGGAAGTGGGATGCTGACAATGGAGAAGACATGCAGGTGTGGTGGGGGCTCAGAAGTGGTGGATGTGTGATTACTAGTCTGGTGTTCTAGGTAAACATTGTTGTTGTTATGTTGCATAGACCTGACCTAGGTCTTATTGGATTTAGGAGGGTTTAGCGGGGAGCTCATTTGCAGATTTTAATTGATTGAAGTATGCCGGGTCCCTTGTATGATTTTGCGATTGGCTCCCTAAATGTTAGAGGAGCCAACTCCACTACAGAGAGATTATTGATCCTCAGGGAATTCCACCGGTCCAAGTTGGATATTCTTCTACTCCAAGAAATTCACTGGGTCAAGGGGATGGAGCCAGCTCTTAGAGCAAGTGTTATTGGTAATGTTTCCAGTGCTTCGACAACAACGAAAAAGAGAGGGGTGGCCATAATGGTTTCTGTCGAGACAGGATGGACTACACATGACACATTGGCCGACCCTGAAGGTTGCTACATTTTTATTAAAGGGAAAACTCAGGGGAGGCTGGTAACGGTAAGCTCGGTCTACTGACCCAATGTCAGTCAAGTGGCCTTCTGGGGGAACTTTAAGGAGAAAATCAAGCTGTTTGTGGAGGGGCCATCACTGACGAGGGGAGATTTCAATATGGTTTTGGACTCGCTGAGGGACAGAAAAGGATGGGTAGGGGGCCCTCTGTTCAGCACAAGGAGGGGGAATCTTGTAAATTTAATGCGATTAATGCAAAGCTGGCGCTCACCGACTCGCTGCTCTAGTGGGCAGAGGGGACCCGCCGTTAACATATTTCTTGCATGTGCATGAGTCGATTTCCAGAATTTATATAATCTTGTTTGACGAGTAACTGAAGGGGCGGGTCACAGCTTTTGAGGTGATCACAGTTCCGTGGTCAGACCATGTCCTGGTTCGAATCGTGATGGGGGAGGGGCTTGGGTCTGGACTCAGAGGGAGAATGATGTCCAACGATTTTGTGTTAAATGATAGGGATTTGTCGCAGATCCTACTAATGGAAACTAAGGAATATTTTGAGTTGAACAATACTGGTGAAGTGGGACTGCAGTCGGTGTGGGATGGATTTAAGGCAATGATAAGGGCAGTGCTTATTAGATTGGGTTCACAAAAGACAAAAGAAGAGAGAGAGGTTGCAGCAGGAAGTGACCCTGAGAGAGAAATAGCTGCTCTTCAACCAGGGGTAGGAGGGGCGGAAACACACGATAATGTTGACCAGTAAAACAAAAAGGCTAGTGCAGGACACAGAGAAGACATTGATGTTGCAAAAACAAAAAACAATGTCATTAAAAGGGGGACAAGGCGGATGAGATTCTGGCATTGCGGTTTTGTGAAAAACAGAAAAGTAAAATGCTGTCCTCATTAAAATCGCAAGAAGGTATGCCCATGTACGACAGAGACAGAGACAATATAGGGGCAGAGTTCAGACGATATTATGAGGTCGGAATATGGAGTGGAGGGATCTCTGTTGGATTCTATCCTAGATCGTCTACCTTTCCCTGGGATTTCTAGGGACATCGCGAAAATAATTGAGGCGCCGCTGACCTCGGAGGAGGTCATGCACGTAATTCAAAACCTGACAATTCATATGTCCCAAGGGGATGATGGTTTCTCCGTGAAATTTTACAAAATCTTTTGGTCAGTCTTAGCCCCTCAACTGGTAAAAGTCTTCAATTCAATAGTAGGTGGTGGGCACCACCCACATTCAATGATGAACGCAATTATAGTGGTCATAAACAAGGAGGGCCGTGATCTTGGCTCCTGTGCGTCACACAGATCTATTTCTCTATCAAATAACGGCATCAAGATTTTGGCCAATGACCTGGGTAATCGATTGGAATCTGTGATGCCGTCACTAATACATGGGGACCAAGTGGGCTTTACCAAAGGGAGACGGGCACTTATAATATTAGGAAGACCATCAACTTGATTCACTATGCACAGTCCAACGAATTGGACATCTGTGTAGTATCTTGGGATTCAGAAAATGTCTTTGACTGTGTGGAGTGACTCAATATGGCTATGTTCATGGAAAAGATGGTTCTTGCCCTAACCTTTGTTCATGGAGATCTGCTCTATATAAAGCACTGAAGGCTCGGTTCATGGTGAATGGGACTTTGTCGGACTCCTTTATTTTGTTGAGGGGAATGAGGCAGGGTTGTCCCCTGTTCCCACTCCTGTAAGCCCTGACATTGCAACTGTTGGCAATCTCCATTAGATCTAACCAGGGAATTAAAGGTATTACCTGTGGATAGGTGGACTTTAAATTGTCCCTTTTTTGCGGATGACATCTTGGTGTACTTAACCAACTTCCACAACTCCCTCCCAAAGTTATTGAAACAGACCTTAGCCCTCAAACACTTCTCGGATCCAAAAATCAATGTGGACAAATCCTGTCTAATGCCGAGAGACTTAGGCTCCCTACCACACAGAAATGTCTACCCGTTACTTGAGCAGGTTAAATCTGACTTACAGCGATGGTATACACTTGTCCATTCGTGGTATAGTTGCATGACCCCAATCAAAATTAATGTCCTAACGCAGTTCTTAAATTTGTTCACAGCCATCCCGTCGCCTCTCCATGATTAATGTTTTATCAAGCTTCAGTTGAATATCAGGAAATTTATATGGAGACACAAATGCCTGAGGGTGAAGAGATCTACTCTCCCCTTTCCAAGAGACAGTCGAGGCTTTGGTTTTCTGGACCTCCGAGTTTATTACTTAACTTCCCAACTAAGGGTGTCATTGGAGCACATGAGAGACTATTTGAGGACATATTGGTCCTATTTAGAGGATATGGCAACACATCTCAGGAAGGTGAGGGACCTATGTGAACCCCAGTCAACAGGCTCCCAGATAAATTGAGGGCACACCTGACCCTTGGAGTCCTATGGTCCTTGTGGGAAGATAACAAAAAGACTAAAGCGTCTCCTGCCTGGCCCTTCCCGCTGACCTTGGTGTGTTGGCCCCCGCTCGAGCTGCATAGGCAGTGATTCTGACATGTACATACTTAGACAGGGGTTTGGAGAGGGAAGGCCAGCTGTTTAGGGATGGCTCCTTCCTAGACTTTGAGACACTGGGGGATATATTGGACAAGGACACACTCAGTATCTTTGAGTACCTCAGACTCAAGGGTATTTTTACGGACCCGAAGTTGAACGATGCCTTTAGTCGAAATCTTACTCCCTTTGAAGAGGTATTGGAGAAGGTGGTCAATAGGAAGGGAATTCTTTCAATACTCTATGAGGTATTGATTACGAGGGAAATGAGTGGGAGACAAAAGTCTAAAACATATTGGGAAGACCTAGCGTGAGGCACGATTGATTTGAAGACCTGGGAACAAATATTTAAAGTCACATTCCATGCCAATCTGTTTACTTCGACAATAGAGCATAATTTTAACATTTTACATGGGTGACATAGAGACCCTCGGAAAATCCTCAAGATTTACCCTGGAGCCTCTCCTTTCTGTCTTAGGGAATTGGGCCAGGTAGCATCCCTGCCGCATATGTGGTGGTGATGCAATAAGGTGCAAGTGTACTGGTCTGAACTCCTGAGGTGAATCAAAGATGAAATGGGTGAATGTCTTGTTTTATATCCACTCTTGATTCTATTAGGCATACCCAGGGGAGGAAGGGATGAATATAGGTTTCCAATGATGTGGGAAGTGATGCTTAGAGCATGGAGAATAGTCCTCACTCAGAAGTGGAAGAATAGTGCATTATCATCTAGAGAGGATTCGATACAGAAGTTGAAAGACATGTTTATAATGGAAAATTAACAGCGTTAGTTAAGGACCGCACAGGGTTGAAGAGGGATGGGGAATGCTACCTCCCCCTCCCATGAAACTCATGACTAGGAAGAATGCTAGGAAACACAGCAATCACCCATTCTATTTTGGACTGATTCCCAGTGGTCCCATGATTGACAAGTATGTCGAGAGATACTCCCTCAGCCAGCCATATGCCCTCAACCATCCCCACAGGCCAGGGTTGGTACAAGTTCAACCCAGCATGGATTAGGAGTCCCAGGTCATGACCAAAGATGACCAAAGACACCTCTATTGACAGTATTGATTAAAGCACCAAAAAGCCATGTTGCTGACATCTTTAGAGACACCACGACACTGCATCGTTAGACAGGAAGCAGACGTGTTATCTGTACTTCGGGACACAAACACGCACTCGAATACATGAAGAACATGAACATGCAGTTCTATAGTTAGGGGACAGACACATATACATACCATCATTGCTTTTATTATTTTTGCCACAAGCCAAATGCAGCAACGCAGAAACTGATAGAACCTAGAGATCCTGAGCACAGTTTGCAGATGCTTACATGCAAATAAACTATGGAACTGCAGGATCACTTATGGGGCCTGACAGAACCAAGTGTGACTAACCTATGGAGAATGAAGTTTAGCATGGACACTGTAGAAACCGCATTATAATGGTTTAGGAAAATTGCAGCAGGCCACAGGCCTCTCAGCAAGAGCAGAGCTGAATTCAGGCTGCACAGAGAGCAAGACGTGTGAGACAGGGCCCGCTGCCAAGGCCAACAGATACGAATAACATTCCAATCCCTATACGACAAAGGCACCAGCTGCAGTAAATACAAATAAAATACTTATAATTCAGAGCTGCACAGCTCAAATTGGTGGTTTTTGAACACGTGACGCAGCCGAAGTAGACATTGGACCACGATCAGCGGTGGGAAAAGGAGCTGGTCTCAGGCTACCAGACAGGAGACAGCAACAAAACTGCTACAATATGAGACAAGTGTTGCGCCGAACAGAGGAGCACTCTCATAGACTAAGGTGGTACACACAAGTCACAATGCAGACACATAGTCATTCTTCTTACCTTGAATAGGTACACAGAGAGCTGAGAATCTTTGCAGATCCCAGGCCTGGGGACGTCTGCTCCAGCCAATCACAGTTTAGTATCGTAGGGGTGGGCAGCAATGGCCAAGAACCAATGGTAAATCCACCACACTGCACCATTGTTATAAATAGTGACTTCGGGATGGACCGGGTCAGCCACCTGACATGCGAGGGCCAGTAAATTAACATATGTAGTGTCCACTATAGGTGGTAAAACACTCAATGCCCAGAGGCCTGGAAAAGGGGCAAGCTGCCCTCTCGCAGACCCAACCTTACGAGGACAACAGATCGGCCTATCTTCTCCCCAGGCGCAAAGGGAACCTGCCGCGCAGGCCTGCAGCATAGCCTCATCAGAGCCACCAACAAGAGAGGGGTACTCCCCCCAACCACCTGCACAAGACAGAAGGAGAACACACAGCATCACGCCAGCCCCCCACACAGGATATCACCCGGTCCACTGCCAGCAGTGTCCAACAGCCGGTGGAGGTGATTAGACACAGATTCTGCTCTTCGCTGCCACCACAAGTCAGTGGAAGGGATTGCCGCACACTGCAGCGGTTGCCGTCCCAGGACCTGCCTGCAGAGATCCGGTCCTAACCCAGCGGGTCACCAGTCTCAAACCTTCTCGCCAGACACAACAGAAGATCCAGATCAGCCAACTTGATAAGAATAGCAGGAAACCCACCTCAATCCTTCATCTACCTGAGACGTGACAGGGGGCAGCATTAGAAGCCTGCCTTCACTGTACTGTGGACCAGGAGACATAAGTGGCAACTGTCAGGGCGCGGGCCACCCCACCCTAAGTGTCTACTGTGTGCGCTGGGTGCGAGCGGTCTGAACGCACGGGCTGAGTGAAGCTCCCTATAAGGCTTGCGGACTACATATGAGGTATGTGGGTTGGGCCAAACGCACGCTCTGATATCCTTACAGGCACAGAACTGAGATTAACCTGGGGCCCTGTCACGTAACAGACACGTACATTGAGCAGACACAGAGTGGGCACGTAACATAATACTCCCCTGGAGCTGCCACTAAGAATGTAAACAAGCGCATCCTCCGGGCACCCCAGGGATCCAGAGAGCGCAACAAAAGGCAAAAGGAACAGTAAAGAAGCACGTCAATTGGCCTAAGAGTTCCAAGCGGTGAGGGAGGCATACACTTTGGTCAAGAAGATAACTCTGCGCCTTCCAAGTGGCACTGACTGCTCCCAAAGGAGCAGATCTGATGCCAGGGGCTAGGGGAAGGTCTGGACAGTCAAAATCAAGGACACAGACTAAAACTCAAGTGGGCCAACTTGAAAAGTGCTGGTGTCAGAGTCGACGAATGTAGATTGATTTACCTCTCCCTCCTCTGGAACGACCCAACCACACAGAGGCAGCATCACCAAACACTATGGCGTCAGATAAAGAGGAACTCCTAAATTGTCTGAAGGGGATGGAAGCCAGACTCACGAACTCGTTCCACAACCAGCTGGAACAGATAAAGGAGGAACTGAAATCTTCCCTCCAGGGGTTAAGCAGAGAAATGGCGGACCTGGGAGGCAGAATAGATATAGTCGAAAATAGCTTATCAAATGTAGCAGAAGAATCTAACCAGAACAGCGTCCTCCTGGATCAGCTGGCTAACGCAACAACCAACTTGGAATTACAGGTAGAAGACCTTGAAAATCGTTCAAGAAGATCTGACATCAGAATCAAAGGCCTTACTGAAACGATCCAAGACCGTGACTTCAGAGACACTATGCAACAATGCTTCAGTAGCATGCTCCCAGAAACGCAGCCAGACCAAATTGGGTTTGATAGAATACACAGAGTTGGCCCAAAACAGAATGACCCTGGAGCAAGACCTAGAGATGTCCTAATAGCAGAAACGTCTTACTGTCAGAAAGAAGACATACTGAGAGCAGCAAGATCCCACAATGATCTCACAATCAACGGCACTCACGTTCCATTATACCAAGACCTAGCGCTGAGTACACTCCGCAAGAGAAGAATGATACAGCCAATTACAAAAGTACTCCAAGAAAAGCAAATACGATACAGGTGGAAGCACCCATTTGGCATCTCCTTCACATGGGAGGGCAAGCAGCAGAAAATCACCACTTGCGAGGAGGGCTGTTCAATCCTTCAGCTAGAGGAAGACCAGGATTGTCTGAATGACCACCACGTCCTAATTCTCCTGACACTGCGGGTAAACCGTGGGAATGGTCAATCGAGAAAAAGGGTAAGTCAAAGAAAACCGGGAAGTCCAAGGTCCCGCAACAGAGCCAGGAATAATAAGTGACTGAAGAACATCAGGAGACCCAACTAACAAGAGAATGTACAACTGTAGAACAATGATGGAGGACTACAACACACCGGAACATACAAAACCCACACAGAGGAAAAAGAACAGCACATCTGGGAAGTGGGGAGAAAGAGGGAGAGTTGGAGGGTCGTTGGAAGAGCATAGGAACCAAGAGGCACGTTGACAGAACAAGCTAGAGATCTAGGGAATGGAACAAGTACACGTGAAAGTCACTGGAGCACTTCATTTCCAGCTTGTAACAGCGCAACTTCTCCTACACAAAAATGGCTGAGTCAACGGTAATATCTCTGAATGTACAGGACCTGAATTCGCCAATTAAACGACGGGTGATACTAGACAGGCTGAAAACAATGTAGACGGCGATTGGGCTCCTACAGGAGACACACCTGCTTCATAAAGATGAGAAAAGAATGGCCAATCGGAACTTCCCACAACAATTTTTTGCTTCAAGTGGAGAGAAAAAAAGCGGAGTAGCTATACTAATTGGGAAGGCTCTAGACTTCAAAAAACTACAAACCCGCAAAGAAAAAGTGGGCAGGTACTTGGGGCTCAAAGGGTTGTTAAAGGGGAAATTGTACACAATAATATCTATTTACGCTCCAAACAGTCGCCAAGATGTGTTCATAACGGATTTGCCGAGCAAACTGGGCAGCTGGTGCGAGGGCAAACTGATAGTAGGCAGGGATTTCAATTGTGTTATGGACCCAATGCTGGACAAAACACTCCCCCCAACAACTACTGACCAGAAAAACAGACAAGCTCTGGGTCAGTTCTTCAGAGAATTTGGAGTAATTGAAACTTGGCGATTCTTCCACGGAGACAAGAGAGAGTACACCCATTACTCAGCCGTCCACCTGGGATACTCCAGGATAGACATGATCTTCGTATCCACAACATTAGTCCCGCAAATAACGGAAGTAGAAATAGGAGTGGAATATCGCTCAGACCAACGGCCAGTGTTGGTGGGTGTTGATTGGGGGGTGGAAGGGAGCGGAGCAAAACCACCCTGGAGATTAAACGAAATCCTCCTGAGTGACATAGCGCTAAGGGCCCATATGGAAACCACCATCAACAACTACTTCAAAGAAAATGACAATGGCGAAAGGACCTGGGGGCTAATATGGGACGCTGGAAAGACAGTGATCGGGGGAGAATTCATGTCACAAGCAGCGGCATACTACCGTGAAAGAACATTGGTGACACACCAACTAGAAAAAGAGGTGAAAGCTGCCGAAACCCAACACAAAGCCCAAGGTTAGAGGAAATCCATAAGAGTGCTTTGGAAAATCAGATCCCAACTGGAGAATCACACGGCGGACCGGATCGCCCAGTCACTGCTACAAACAAAACAATCTGTTACGCTTACCTGGTATCCACAGGGACGCCACCCAGCCGGGTTACTCACTGGTATACTTCTCAGCTTTGCCCTGATGTGGTCTGCGGGGAAGGTTCTGCCTGAAAATACAGGAGAACTATGTTCAAGACTGACTGACTGGGGTAAGTATCCTCCCTTCACCCCCATATGCTTTCAGTCCCTCTGGCGCCCTCTCCTCACCTTGTGGTAGAATTAGGCGTGCTCTCCGCCCTGCCTTCTTTGCAGGGGCGCATTGTCTTTCATGGGCGAGTGCGGTCCAGTTACTTCACTGACGCCGGCCCGTTTCATATTGTTCAGGTAGGTCTTATTGCTGTTCTTTAGTTTTGTTGCTATCCTGCATGCCTTTCTTTGTTTAAAATGTCTCTTTTTTTCTCCCTTAGGTATGCAGAGCTTCAGCGCGGCAAACTGGCTTGGTTGAGCCCCGCTGGTAAATGATGGCGCATTAAGAGCGCTATGATGCGGTAAGTAAGCGCTATGCGCAGCGCTGCGAAGTCTTGCCTTTTCTAACCTGTGTTTTCCTTCCTTGTAGGTCGCGGTGTTCTTCAGCGCGAGTGGAATGTCCGGAGTGGTGCCAGCCGAGAGACGACCAGCCAGGTAAGCCTTTTGAGCAGTTTGTAATTTGTAAATGTCTCTACAGCTTTCTTTAATGTTGCCTCTATCTTCCTCTTTCAGGTCGTTCTGCCTGGGAGGCGTGCAGATTCGAGGAAGCTGTTCTCAGTAGCTGCGAGTGTTTAAAGATGAAGACTGCAGGTAAGATGCTGCTGCTCATGATTTTCCTTTTGTCTCCTTGCATTTTCTGCGTCTCTGAGGCTCGAGGGAATAGCTGGACACGGGAGCGTCACGTTGCAAGCTGCAAAGTAACACGAAGCATGTTCTGCAGTCAGGGTGTGGTGTATATAGCCCAGATAAGGTAGTACCAGGTAAAGTAGTTCCAGGCCTGCCACACCCAAAACACTAGACTGTATAGCTTAGTTTTTAGGGAACCAAGCTATGTGGATGCCACCATGTTGGCTGACAATACAATAAAGTAGTTCCCAAGCACATTCTTGTTCATGGTGAATGAGCCTGGCGCCATAGGTGCCAGGACTGGCCCCATGAGGGCTTTTGAAGAAGATGCCAAGCTCTAGAGGCCCGAGTCCTGACTCCACCTGGATAATGGGTTTGCCAGAGGGGGTTTTGGGAGAGGGTTGTGACACAATCCTATTATATCCATGGGGGCAAGGCGAATCGTTTTCTGGCAGCGAAATTGAGAAAGCAAAAAACCCAGAACTACATAGTACAACTAAACGACATCTATGGAAAAACCCACACAGCAGAGCTTGACAAAAAAGAAATAATGAAGCGATTTCATGAGGAACTCTTAAAAAGCGAGAATCTTGACCCAGAACGCAAACTCAACTACATCAATACTCTGCCGCTGCCCCAGATTGCCGAGAAAGACAGAACTAATCTTGGGAATCCAATTACGGCACAAGAGATCAGAGATGCCATCTCACCACTACCAGCAAAAAAGACTCCAGGTCCAGATGGCCTTGGCAACGGATATTACAAGACATTCCACACTCAATTGCTCAGCCCGTTCACAAATTTATATAATACAATCAGAGAAGAGGGGAAGGTTACGCTTGATATGGAGAGGTCTTTAACCATATTGCCCCTGAAGCCAGGTAAAGATCCCCACAACTGTGCAAGCTATCGTCCCATAGCGTTGCTAAACACTGACGCAAAAATCTATGCGAAAATTCTAGCAAACCGTCTAATGAAAATTCTTCCTGAGCATAATACACGATTACCAAGCGGGGTTCATCACTGACCGGCACACACAAGATAACGTCAGAAGGGTGGTAGACATCATAGATGCAGGGCGACGAACATGACAGTCGTTTGCAGTGGCAGCTCTGGATGCCACCCGGGCCTTTCACAGCATGGACTGGTGCTATCTGAAACTGATGTTGGAGCGCTTCAGCTGTGGCCCAGTATTCACCAAGATGGTTCTCGCCAATTACCAACACCCATCGACAAGTTTCAGGATCAATGTACAGTGTACAGAGTTCGTGAAGATCAGAAGGGGCACGCGACAGGGCTGTCCTCTCTCACCTCTGATTTTCGCGATGGCGATGGTGCCATGTGCAATGCAGTTCCGACAGGACGCTAGCATCAGAGGAGTTACTATTGGTCAGGAAAACCACAAAATAGCACTGTACATGGACGACATTATGCTCTTCATGGGAGACCCAGAAAATACGATGCCCAGAGCGATGGCTCAACTGGAGGAATTCAGACAGGTCTCGGGGTTTTCTATAAACATCTCCAAATCAAAAGCCATGAACATAACAGCAAGGAGAGAGGAGACCGAGACATTGGAGAGGTCATTCCCGATGGGCTGGGTGGAGGGAAAACTAGAATACTTAGGGATCCACCTCACCAGAGAACCACACATTCTATATCAGGCAAACATAATCCTGCTGCTACGGTAAGACATGCTCAGATGGGAATCTCAGGAGCTGCCATGGTTTGCCAGCATCATAGCTGTCAAAATGACCATTCTCGCTCGTCTCCTTTATGTAGTAAGCTCACTACCGGTGCCCATACCGCTAGCCAAGGTCTGAGAGTTGCAAAACGCAATATTAAAATTTATATGGTACAGTAAGAAACCCAGGATCCAGAAACGAATCCTAATGTGCTCCCCCATCCTGGGTGGCCTGGGTGTTCCAGAAATGGACAGATACATTTTGGCTGCACAACTAGCACCAATGCTCAGGTGGGCAAAACCAGAAAACCAAAAAGGATGGTGTAGAATTGAAGTAACAGCCTCATTAGCCCCCCTAATAACCCTGTTGAGCCTGAGAAAAGAAAACCGAGAGAGTAGAGGTGCTCTATTAGAAATGACGAAATGGTCACTGCAAAGCTGGGATCAAGCCTGGAAAAAGAAACGCATTCTGAGCGGAATGGGCCCATATACGCCGCTGATGCACAACCCAGATTTCACACCGGGTATTCAACTAAGGTATTGGACGGGTTGGTCAGGGGCTGAGACTATGTACCTGAACTACAGGTACAAAGACGGCTCTCCATTACTCTTCACAGACTGTCAGCAGAAATTCAATATAGGAGAAAATGAGCGCTATATATAGGCACAAATAAGGCACTGGATAACCCACCCAATGGTGAAGAGAGCGGGCACGAGAATGCCAACAGGCCTAGAACTGTCGCTGCAGGAAGGCAACACGGTGAAGGGGGTCACCAGACTCTACAGACTGCTCTCCAGCGACCAGCCGACTGACAATCCCATATACAAACTGAACTGGGAAAGAGACATGCAAGAGCCACTAACAGAGGAGGAATGGAACCAAATATAGGCACGTGCACATGGTACCTCCAGATGCACCACGATAAAGGAATCCGCTTACAAACTATGCCTCAGATGGTATATGTCCCCGAACCGCATCCATAAAATTACAAAGTCATACTCACCAAACTGCTGGAGGAACTGCAGTGAGAAGGGAGACCTATTCCATATGTGGTGGACATGCCCCAAAGCCGTCACCTATTGGAAGGAAATACTAAATTACATTTCAGGGGTTGAACTGCCGAGATCACCAAAAGCAATTCTCTTAGGAGTTCCTATAGAAGGCAAACATGCAATGTCAGGATCGACAGCCAAGCTCATTACTCACCTATTATCAGCAGCAAGAATGACCCTTGCACAAAACTGGAAAAACAAAGAGGGCCCAATCTCAGTATGGTGGTGGATCAAGATCTGGGGAGTAATGGCTATGGAGAAGACATGTGCTATCAGTACTGGAAAATATCTAAGATTCTTAACTATCTGGAACCCATTCCATTAACATGTGCGGGACAGAGAAGCTAATTTCTTCAAAACCCGCCTACTCCGGAACACACATGTCACCTGAATTCTTCCAGACATAAAGACGTCGGGACACTAACGTCAGGAAAAGATCCTAAATAGACTGAACTCTAAAGTGTAAAATGGTGATTAAAGTTGGGGAGAGAGGGATTTATAGGGGGAGAGGGGATGGAGGGAAGGGGTGAGCGAGGGAGGAAAATTGAAAACTGAAAATCCTTGAAGGCAACGCAAACTCCTATGAACTGTAAGATATGAACACAAGTAAAACGCAGAACCTAAATAATTATTGATGGCAAAATTACCTGTATGCCTTCGACCCAAAAATAAACTTGGTTTAAAAAAAAAAACACTCAATGCTCAATTAGGAGGCCCAATAGTTTTCCCAGAGGCACGTGACGTGGCACTGACACCACGCGAGAGAAAAACCGGCCTGTGAGCCGAGGACGAACAAGATGCACAAGAATTTCTCCTGTTCCAGTGCTGATCCCTGTTGGTTTTGTCTGTAATAATCCACAGTTTGAACTTGCTGTTGACTGAGTCCTCTCTTTATCCTGGTGAAGGTGTTGGGTCTTCTGAGAGTCTGCTGACTCCCAATGAATCTCTGGCATACCTGGGAGTTCTTCCCAACAGCGTCCTTTCAAGAGGAATGGGGTCCATTACTGCACAAATGGGAGGACCACAGGGATGATACAAGTACATCATTGGGTGAGGGTTGGGCCGAAATAGAGATAGAGAAGGGTGCACCATGACAGTAGAGATCGCTTGCAGTTCCCTGGGAGAGGAGAAGGGAATGGGGATGGGTGAAGGGAGCGAGGCTAACAGACAATCTGGGACATAAAGGATGGGAGGGGAGTTTTAGGAACGTGGGGAGGCGGTGGGGCAGTTTACTGGTTGAAATAATGTTGTACGGTACAATATTCCTGTTTGTTCATTGCCTTTATTGAAACTTGCAACCTTAATAAATAAAGAGTTAAAAAAAATATATATATGGGTTGAAGGTATCTCTTCAAAGCAAAATATGAGCATCAGGATTAATGACATGTGCAAACTAACTCTGTGTCGGGGTGATTTCCCAGGGGCCGGCAGAGCCATCCGCGGACCTCCGGGGCTGGGGAGACCCCAACTCCTCCCGCGTCCCAAAAGGAGTATGAGGCACACACAAGAGCAAAGTAGTTACTGCTGTTTATTAAGATAACGGCAGGGATTGTTCTCAGCTTGTATGCATCCGGGGAGATGCTCTCATCGTTAGTGTGGCTTGCAGGCCCTTTTTACCGTAGTATGACGCGCTACTCACGTCACCTGGGAAGATCGTCACAAAACCTATCGCCACTTCGGGTTGGCTGCGAGTGGTAGGGTTAGTATAGCTACCTATATGAAAGGAAATTAGTGGATAAGTTCGGGTCAGGTGGTACACTTCGGTTGTCCCTAAAAGTTGCTTCAACAAATTGGTTACAAGGGGACGCTTAGTGATTGGTTAGCTGAAATGGTGTCAGTGAGGTGCCCCTTGTACTCTGATTGGTTCCCTCTCGAGCCCCCAAGCCTGGGACCATCGCCGTTCCCAGCTCGCGATGTACCTGATGCTGGCAACAATGTGTAACTATGTGTTAATGGTGGACAATGGACAGGTCTTGCTAGTGGCTGATGATCACGCCTTTCCCAATGGTGTAGGTGTCCAATTTGCTGCCTCGTTGTTGCAACCTGTGTCCCAGACGTGGGACCCCGGCGACTTTCTGTCTCCTGAGCTTGGCATTTTGTCAGTTCGGCTTGGTCACATGTGGAGAGACCGTAGCTGGAGCAGAATTCTGAGAATTTGATTGGTATTTCAGCTCTGAGGGGCGCTTGCGGGTTGCAACATTGGCAGGTGTAACCTTGGCACTGAGAGCGCGGCATGTGGATTGCAACATTGCGCCCTTGGCGTTGAGCTCTCGTTAGGGCTCATTCTGCGCGGTCAGTGATTTGCTTTTCGTCTTGGGAGGATTTCATCTGGGAGGCTCCTGCCTGGGGACTCCTGCTTGCGGCCTACTCGGGCCTAGCTTCTGGATGATGGTACATAATCCATAATGTGGGTGTCGCAGAATGACAGAGTGTCACAAGCAGCGGTAGACATATAGGATGGCGTCTCTATTGGTATGGGGTGGCAAAGCATTGGCAAGCGTGTACACGAGCTCTTTAGGCATCTTGCGTTTCTGCTGTGCGGTAGGGGGCCTATGTGAAAAATAACAACGATGCACGTCCGTGGGTGTGCCAGTCCGCTACGTCATAGCACTGAGTATGTTCTTTGTGTAGGTTGGAGTTCGAGTGACCAGTGCGCATGGTGGCACGTGTGTTCTTGTCAGTTGGCTATGTCATCATGGCATCTCTAACGATGTTGGGTGTCCGTGGTTGCTGCGTTAGTTGATCTGGTCCATGCCGCAGACGTCGGCTTGACCAGGGCATGCTATTGGGCATGCTCCTCGTTTGTGGGGACCGTGGACGCATGGTACCTGGTCGTCAGGCAAAGAAGTAAATGGGTCAAACTCCTCTCATGGGGGGTGCTTGGCCCGTGATCCTCTAGGCCATGGTCTGGATGACAATGGGGGAAGGGTGTTTTCCCATTTTCCCACTTCAGTCCCCCCTCTGGTCGACTTGTCAATCACAAAATTATCTCCTCTCTTGTCTCCACGTGGTCTCCAAACCTTTGGTGTCCATACTGGTTCACATGGTCTTCAAATGACCAGTACATATACACGCATCATCTACCTGGTTTGCAGTAGACCCACTTTCCAACATAATTCTTCGGGTTTCTTGGGTTCTCTACCTTCACTGATGGCGGCTGCAAGTCCGCTTCTAATGTTTGCTTCCTCAATCTCTCTCTTTCGTTAAATATAATATCTGTGTTGTTGTCGGCTTCCGCGGGCATCAGGGCGTGCATGCCAATCATTACCATCAATTGTACGTGCTGTCCTCGCTTTCCATAACCTCATACCTAATAGTGCTGCCATGCCCAATATTATACATCCAGCTATTATCTTAAGCCCATCTGACAGCCAAGATGGCATCCCGGACCACAGGTAAGAAAACCAGCTACCATCTTTCTTCGCAGCCTTTGCTTCCTCTTCCATCCGGGCGTGCATCTTGGCCAATTGTGATACCGCCTCAGACAGCGTGCCATTGTCTGCGTCGTTGGCAGGGTTAAATGTGCAACACGATCTTCCAATTTTTGCACAAACTCCTTCTTCCATTGCTGTAAGGAGATCCAGCACATACCTATTCTGCAGTGCTACCATTCGTACTGCTCTCAATTCTTCTTTTATCGCATTGAACCCATTGACGGTTGAGTTTATTGTCATTATTAGCTCCCATCTTGTTATCTGGAGTCACTTTGCATTTGCATACGCCTGCAGTCCTGGATGTATTATCGATGAAAAGAACATTGCTGCCCTGCTAAATAATCTGTACCCCTGTGGAATGTCACTAAGTGCAGTTTCCGATCTTCCCCACAGGTAGTTCCCTGTCAGTGGTTCTCCTGGTCTTTTTACTCTTGACAATATTTTCGTGTCGTTTTCTCCCTTTCCTCCTCCAGTCTTCAATGATCTTTTCTTCCTCTTATTCCCTTTGTCCATCTTGGGGGAGCTCCCCAGGTTGACATGTTTCTGTGGCACTATTAGGGATGGTACATTTATGTGTACCATAGTGCATATTCCATCCCACGATGGCGGCAAGATGTGATATGCCTTTTCCCCGCAGGCCCAATAGTGGTCCATTAACACTGCTGTACTGGAACTCTCCTCATTTATCACTATTATTCTCTTGCTGTTGCTGGTTCTTCCAACATTAACGTCTCCGTTGTGTTGCTAACAAAGTGTAGGTGCAGTTAGTGGGAGTATTGTTACTGGATCCTCATCCTTCTCTAACCATGTCACCAGTTCTGCACTCTTATTCCACCCGTTGTAGCACTTGATCTTTACTTCATCCATCTTCTCCATCGTTGCCTTTGTAAATGTTACCATATTACTCCCCACAACTCCATCCGTCCACCCTTCCTTCGTGTACACCTTTCCATATATTACTAGCAGTAGTCTCCCAGCACCCTAGTACTCCAGAAACTTCTTTTGCACGCCATTCACATGGTAGGTAATTCAGTGTAACTTCCTTTGTTTCCCCTTTTTCTGGTCCATCCGTCACATACTGGAGCCCCTGTGTTCGTGACAGTAGTTATTGTACATGGGCAGTGTTTTAATGAAGTTATTTTCATACGGGTATGTATCCCTCGTCTTCCACTGTATTATTGCCATTCTGCCTTGAAATTGCCCTTTTGTTTGGAACAGGGCCAGGTATATCAGGCACTCTACCGATGTTGCAGGTACTTCAGTGGCCACAAATGTCCTGGATGCGCTCATTGTGTATGGGATCAGCGAGCACACATAGCAGTTGTCCTTAGTTGTCCCTCTACCAGTTTTGGACATCTGCTGGTACCACATGTTGTTTGAGATGTGTGCAGACTCTGTAAGATATGTGTCTACTCCATTATTATCAATATCTGTGCTACGTTTAACCCTCTTCCATTTTACTCTTGCGTTACTTGTACCACCTGATGCCGTATCTGTCGCAACTGTGGTGGGGGTTTATTAGTAGGGGGTGCAGCCATGACATCGGAAGCATGGTGTGCCTGCCAGACAGTGGCAGCAAGCAGACCAGTGATGAACAATAGGGCTATACATTTTATTACAATAGCTAATATCACTGGCATGTTTCTCTTACCTTTGCTGCGGCCCTGCAGCTTTATACCTTTGATGATATAGATGCCCGCCTGAAAATGTCTAGAAAATGCGCATTAATTTGTTAGTCTTTATTATTCAAGCTCTCCCTATTAAGTAATCATTTAATGCCCAGGCGAAAGCTGTTCCCACGCGTACCTTAATGTCCTATCTCTCAGGGCTGGTAAGTGCTCGTGGAGATGTGGGAATGATTGCTCTATGGCCAAAATAAATGTGTTATAATACACACGTATTTTCCTTTTCTTTAAATATTTTGGTCTCTTTATGGCGTACACAAATTGATGTGACAGGGCTTCAGGGGTATCGTCATCTGTGGGCAGCATTTACCCCTGGGCAAAATGTACGCTTTTAATTATTGCACTTATCTTTACACCAAAACAGTACTTTTGCTGTACCTGCAGGTGCGAGACAAAAAGAGAAAGAGAACATGCACGTGTCTACAAGTGTGGTGTAATTTGACAATTTGTTAGGCAAGGTCCTTCATTTAGATGGCAGCAGTGGCGGGGGATTGTTTGGACCGGGCTAATCGGGGCAGTGTTCTTCTTACTTTGGGATCTCGTGACCATGGGGTGAGCTAGGGGCAATTGTCCACTTGAGTCCTTGGAGGTGTCTGGGGTTTGGGAGGAGTCAGGGGCTGGGCTGTCGTTGTCACTTGTTGCTGTTGCTGCTGCGTTGGCCCTGTCGTCGATGCAAGGGCGGGTCTGATCTTTGTAGGGCTTGATGTTATGCAAATGTGTCCACACGTTCTTGTCTCGTAGCTTGACCACTCTAGGAGATGCTTTTTCCACCAGGTGGGGACCGTGAACCGGGGGCTATTCCACCAGCGGTTATAGTTCCGTAGCAGCAATCTATCCCCTTCACTTACTGTCTACTTTGTCGCTTGTTCCTGTTGTTCATTTTCTCCTTCTTCTTGCTGGATGTTCTTCGACCCACCCCGCGTCTGCTCGAGCTGTTGAGAGATAAAGGCGACACTAGTAATCAAGGAAGAGACATATTCGTACATTTCATCACCAAAAGGAGTTTGATAGGAATGTCAGTCTGTTATAGCCCTTAATGGAGATGTCAATGGGAGATGCATTTGGCATCCGGTCACCACCTCATGGTGTGTGAGGTGATGATCCGACCTTGGCCTGTTTCTTAACTCAAATAGGGCCAAGGGGAGACAGTACAGCCAGCTTTTCTTTGTTGCCTGCTTAATCTTTGCCATTTCCTCTTTTAGGCCATTGAGACATTCACAAATGCCATTTGCCTGTGGGTGATATGCACATGCAAACTTGTGCTTTATGCTAAGGAGGGCAGTAATGTGTCAGAACATTTCATTGACAAAGTGCGGGCCATTGTCAGACCGCAACACTTCGCACCCCCCCCACCTCGGGAAAACTTCCCTCACTAAGAACTTTGCAGCTCTGAAAGCGTCAGCATGGGAGCATGGGCCGGCCTCAATCCACCTTGAGAATGGGCATACTACCAAGATCATGTACCTGTTTCCTTGACATACATTGATCATGTCAACGTAGTCAATGTGGAGGTGTAGAAAGGGACCTTCTGGCCAGGGTATAACACCTTTGATCACTTGCAGTGTGTGACCGGCTGTAAATTGTTGACAAGTAAGACAATTGCTGATGAAGTTTGCAACATGTGAATTTAGCTTGGGACAGAACCACCCTTCCTTTATCTTTGCTGCAATCACTTCTTTTCCTGTGTGTGCGGGATGATGTAGTTGGGCCAGGGCTGTTTTCAATAGGGCCAGGGGCATCACTATTTTGCCTGTATTATTTTGTCACCATAATGCGTCTGTGGGGGACATTGTGCATACCCTTTTTACCCATAGCTCCTTCTCTGCCATGGGTGCTGCTGCCTGTAATTCCATAATTTGATTTTCAGGGATGTGAGTGTACCCATCCTTCAACAACATCTGTCTTGCCTCCGCCCTCCCCTTATATTTTTCTTTTTCGTGGGGGGGTTCAAATCTCACCGAAATATGCAGCATGTTTAGCATGTGCGTCTGCTGTTTCGTTACCTTTGGAAATAGGGTCATCCCCGTTTGAATGGGCTTGACACTTCACCAAGGCTACCTCTTTGGGATCTTCAATTACTTCAATTAATTCAGCAAGTAGCAGGGCATGTTGCACTGGTGTGCCGTCTGCTCTTCTGAATCCTCTTCGCTGCCACTTTATTAACCCAGAATGTACAATTGATGTGACGTACACGCTATCAGAATATATGGTTACTCTTTTGTCAATGCTTTCTTTTAGTGTTAAAATTAGGGCCACTAATTCTGCTGCTTGGGCGGTGTAGTGTTGTGGTAACTGAACACATTTCACTGGAGCATATGTTAAATCCTCTGTCAGTCTCACCACTGCCGCTCCTGTTCTGCGTATCCCATCACCTTAGTCAATTGTTGAAGACCCATCAATGTACAGTATCTCTCCCCTCTCTAGGGCATTTTCCTCAACCTTTCTTGTGCTGGAGTGTCAATGGCATGTGTGCAATCCTGAGAGTATTTTTCATCTTCCACTACCTCTGCTATGAACCTCGCTGGGTTGAAGTTGTTGCACCTTACAATTGTTAGCTCTGGCCTGGATAAAATAACTTCATACCCCAACGCCCTCTGAGTGGTCAAGGTTGATTTTGGTTTGTTCAGTATTGCAAAAAGGGCATGCTCCACATACAGTGTTGTCGGACAGCCCATTGTTATCGATGATGATTTTTGTACCCCAAATGCAGCGGCAGCCAGGCTCTGTTCGCACGGGAAGTGACCTAACATTACAGGGTCCATGTGTCCACTGTAGAAGGCTACTGGTTTGTGTCCCATACTAGTTTTTTTGTGTCAGCACTGCCCTTATTACTGCTGAGCTACAATGTGAGAAGATGAAAAATTGTGCTTCATAATTTGGAGTAGCAAGTACTGGTGCTGTTGATATGGCATGTTTTAGTTCCTGGAATGCCACTGTCATTTCTGTGGTCCACCTTAACATCTTCTCCCCCCTCTGTGCTTCTTTGAGTGCCTGGAGCAGTGGTCTTGTGTACGAGCTATAGTCAAAAACCCAAGCCCTGCAGTAGTTGCATAGGCCCAAGAACTGCTGTAGTTCTCTCACTGTTTGTGGCTGTGGTGTGTTGGTTATGGCCTGTGCCCTTTGTGGTGCAATGTTGCTTCCATTTTGTGAAATGAGCTGGCCCTTGTACAACACTTGTTCTTGGCAGTACTGCATCTTCTCCTTGTCTACTTTATACCCCTTTTCTGCTAGTATTGTGAGCATTTTGATGGAGTCTCTACTGCACTTCTCCTTCGTGGTGCTGCATAGTGTCAAGTAACTCCTGTGAGGGGTGAGAAATGTGAGGCGGACAACTTTGTAAAGATTTTTCAAAAGCTTTCATTTTATTAACTCAAAAGGTTGGATAAACACCTCATCTATCCCTACCCTGATGATGATTTCCCTGCCTAAAATAAACTAAAGGAAACACTCTAACAAAAGGTTTCTGTCCCTCACACTTGTACTTACAACAACTCAATAAGGTGATATATGGCAGTTCAAATAAAACAAATATATCATTTATGTTTACAACCTGATAGGAGTCTCTCCTTATAATCTGGGTGAGTTCCCCTTCCCCAGATTCAAGCAGGATTCTATTCAACAGTACCAAAACGATAAGGAAATCATGTCTTGTAATGAAGTTCCACTTCAGCTCTTTTGGTTCCAATTTGATAACAAAAAGATCCAACTTGAATTCAACCAACAGTTCACAAACGTTCAAAAAGGTTTTCCTCTTTCCACTTGTGACACAACAGATCATAACAACTTCTTCTCATAAACAATGGATTCTTCCGTCGTTCATTAGAACTGTTTTGTCAGGATAATTCTGCAACAGTGCACAAAAAACTTGTTTTGACAATATTAGATCATTCTGCAACAGTTCACACAACACTTGCTTCAGTGATATTAATTTGTCAGCATGATTCTGTATCAGTTTACAAAAATACCTTAGTGGTTCTGCTACTTCTTCAAGAATTTCAACCACACCTCAATACTTCAATGACTTCACTTGGTCCACTCACCTGCCAGGCCTACTAGTACAAGATCCGTCTGCCCTGGTGGACTCTCCTGCCTGGACAGAATAAACTACAAACTACAAGTACTGTTGTGGTAAAGGCTATCTTCCATCAAGTTAGCAATTTCTTTTGTTTCACAACATCATATTTAAGCATGTCCTCTTGGAAAACAATCAACACATTGGTGCTGTTTGTTGCACACTCGTGATTGCCACACACAATGCAAGTTATGCTCCACTCCTCCTGAATACGTTCAATCAGAAAGACAGCCCACCTGCCACTCTTGTTTCCCAGCTTCCACATTTATCAAATGCTGACAATGGGTCTTTGTTACTTTCACATTTCTTTGGCTTTGAATTCTTAATTGCCCTTTCTTGGCTTTGGCAATGTTGGCTGTTTATAACTCAGCCTTGGTATAATCCTCTTTTGGTTTCGCAATAGTTGTTTGTATTGGTTTACTCGCTTCATTGCCCTCTCTTGTTGGTGGCCTTTAATCTGATCCACATAATTACAATCACACCTTCAGGTCTGATAGTTAAGTTCTTATTCTGCCACCTGCTCCTTTTTAAATCAGCTTGGTTTGCAATAGAATCATTAGTCTGCTTTATATCAGTTTGGTATAAAAAAAAATGTTTTCCACTTCTCTCTACTTCTAGTATTTCTATGCTTAAGGCCCCTGGATTTGGTGAGCTGGCGGTTACGGAGCGCACCACAGTCACAATCTACTAGTGAACTCATCGGGTCTGGTGTGCGTGTCTGTTCACCTCACTGCCTCCAGGCCCTCTGCTTCTGCACAGCCAGACAACCTCTCCTTCTCGTCTTCCTGCTGCTCGCGCCAGTCTATAGAGGAGCTTTCCTCACTCCCACGGCTCTCTGGTGCACTCCTGCCAGCGGTGCTTGACGGACAATGGGAAAGCTTTCAAATTGCACGCGTCCCACTGTGCGACTTCTGCAGATGGGGTCTTCAAGGGGAAAGACATCAATCTCAATGCTTCCCACTGTGCAACCTCTGCAATCAAGGTCTCAGACAGAAGAGACCCTCCCTGGACCGGCATCTGTTTCGTACATGACGGTGGTCCCAGAATCTCTTCTCTCCTCTAACTTCTGCTTCTGCTGCCACGTGGAGGTATCACAACTTCTCCACCACTTGCTACTGCTCTTCTCTATGGCCTGCACCTGATGGGGCCTTTTATGCCTTCCAGTCTCCCTCAGGTGTGGGTCGTTGCCACTAATAGGCTGCAACTCGCAGCCTTGTGCCTCTTGTTAGAAACCTGAAGGTGTCTCACTAGCTAGTCCCTGGGGATTTGTCATCCAGTTGGCCAGGACACAGCCATCCCTATTGGATCCAGTTCCTGGGGGTGGACCAGTGAGGGAGGATCACCTGGATGGGGGTCCTTGGGGAGTGGGACACCTACGGTTGAGACGCAGTATCCTCCTTCTCTCAACACCTTTTCCCCATCCTACCACGAAGGACATTCTAAAACACTGCCCCCCCTTTCCGACACGAACACTTCCGCACAGCACGAAAGACAATGGACTAATACCAGAGCCGTTTACCTCACATGTCCCAATACAAGGGTCAAGCAAAGTCAGGCAATTGACCAGAATCAAACACACCTTAAGGCCCTTTCCCTCCCCCACAGGGATAAAAGGTGGACCATGTGAGTACAGGTCCAGCAAGGCAGAACGCACGACGTGAGGGCCAACTCAGCATGGCAGTTCAAGAGGAGGAGAAAGATGGCGCATACCGAGAGGGTGACAAGGAGAGAAGCGACCTTGCCCTTTCTGATCAAGGCCTGTGTAACCTATGAAGGTGGAAACATAAGACCGCGGACAATAGCCAGCATGGTTGCAGCAGATGTCAATGGTACACAAGACCCTCCTCTGCTGATCACAAAGCTGGGGAGAGGCGCTTGTCTCGGTGGTACCAACCTCGACTCCATAGTCTATCATTCTACAAGGCAATCCTGCAGTAGACGCAACCTGCCCTGTCTGCCCCACGGCCAATCCCTGCCTTGACAGGACATTCTTGGAAATTGCTTGGAGTTTCTTTTGGCAGAAAATAGCATCCCTATCTGTATCTTCTGAAATAAAAGCATATTGCTAGTTTGGACAATATGGCCAAATATATACACAATAAAACAATTTCAATTGGTAAACTTCTGCAAAAACAGCAGTTAAGTTCAGTGAGTAAAACACAGTCGCCGTATTTTGTGCAGTGCCTTCCACGGATGGTGTTTTCAAACAAACAACATTTTCAAAATAAGATTTTACAAACAATATTTCTACCAATTACATCTGGGACGAGATGTGTTCAACTTCCTGAATTGCAGAGTAGTCTCAAATCCTGACTTTTCCACTTCACCAAAGTGTGTGCTCCTGGCCAAATTCTTTTACCTCACTATACCTTATCTACCAAAATTAGAAGTCAATTTAAGGTATTCAGCTCACACTGGGCCTCATTAAAAGTATGCTGGTCCAGAATTAACATGCAGGTAATTCCGTTTACCGGCACGTTTCCGGACTGACCTACTTCGAGTTTGATGGTGGGTTGGCCAGAATTACCTCCAGCTCAGAACTGGAGGTAGTACCGGCACCCTACCATCAAAAACTGCCGGTATTACTAGCACCGGTCTTACCGAATGTCCCCACAATGTTGATCTACAGCCCTTACAAGCACCTGTAATTTTTCAGTCATTCCAGTTGACCAGGTGCCGGTAACAGTTATTTCGTTGGCGGTATAGGCGGGATACCAACAAACAGGCAATGAGGCCCACTGTCTGCTACTTCAAAAATATGTAAATATTAACAGTGACAGTTCATATACTGGAGGTCAGTTTATTTGTCTCCTGCCTTACTCATGGCTATGTGTTTTTAATGTAATCTCCCATGATGCATTTCCGTATTGAAGACTCATTCTATAATATCATTTTCTGTAATATCATTGATGTAGCTATTTGTGCAAATAAGGGTGGGCACTCACCTTTTTCCACCCAGGGTTCACAGTGTACATTTCTTATAGTGTGAAAAAGAGTGTTATGTATACAGATGTACGCAGTCAAAAGAATAAACATTTTACTTCTCTTGACGTTTGATAATGTTGCTAGCTCGCTTTACGTTGAATGGCGCTCTTTTATTAATTGCCGTTCACTCTGGCGCGTGTATGCAGGCCACTCCGAAATCGTGTTCATTGTTTGCTGCGTTGCTGTGAAACATTTCTTTTTCTCTGCTACGTCTTTAGGAGTCTTTTAAAACAAGAGTGTGAACACGTATATTTCGGTCGCAAAATGGGTTCAAGGTTATTAAAAGGACAAAAACCAGCAGGAGTCCGGTTAAATCGCTGGCTCGTTTGATCCTATTCCAGAGGATTACAGAAAAAAATCCCAAGAATTTGACTGAAACACTTGGAATGTTTTTATTAAATTCTTGTAAGCAGGGTGAATAAATTAAAAGTAAAGCTAAACTCACCAGGCAGCTCAAATATTCATTCAGGCTTCCTGAGGAACAGAAGGGAATTCTTTCGCGAGGGAGTCACCGCGTGTTTACGGCATGACACCGTTCGTTTGGGCTCGCGTTGACTGGCATACATTGAAATTATGTTTTTGCAGCAAACGGTCGGCGGAGTCTGTGGTAATTCTGGGTCTGCAGACATTGTTTCAGTGTTTTCCACCCTGGCAGGAAATGAACCATTTGCAAAAGTGCCGACCGGTGAAATGTGGCTATAACGTCTGGGCATGGAACACTGGCCTGCTATGCATTTGGAATAGACGCATTCAAACTCCACAAAGGAGGTTGTACACAAGCCTTTCTATATAACCATAAAATCATATGTGGTTATAACAAATGTTTAGCGTTTTAAAATTCAAATATCTAGTCCTGTGTGTAGAGTGCAGTGTATTCAATATTTAGTGTATGATATGTTCTGGTTGTGTATAGTATGTTATCCCAGGCTTTCTCTTAAACAGCAGTCAATGTTATTTATGTTGAAATGTGCTAAAGGGCAAAAAGGGTAGTTAGGACTTTAACATACACTCAGTTTGTTTGAATAGAATAATATCTTCAGGTGTTTGCGTGTGCTTTGTTTTTATTTCAATTTTGTTTTCAATGTGCCTCATTCTTATTTTGTCAGTAAGTAATTCAGTCAAATTATTGCCAAAATCCATTGCTGTTACTGCCAATTGGTCCTGTGGGTTTACTGCAGGATTAAAAGTGGTGGTAGGGCAGTGTTAGTTCCAATTTTAGGTTTTTTTGGTGGAATTACTGCAATCTGTAATTCTGCAGACATTGGGCCTCATTACAAGTGCATCGGTCCGGACTTAACGCCGCCGGCATAACCATACTGGCACCGTTTCCGCGTCTGTGCAATCATGACCTGCGCTCCGGAAATAGCACCACCCCCAACCGCCACGCTGAGTTAAGGGTCCCGTAAAGTCTGCCTGCACGGAAACCCCTCCGTTACCGGCTATACGAAACACTGCGAGCATCACAACCAGCGCAGACATGGAAACACCGCCTGAAAAATGGCGTTAAAACCGTGATCACGGTGGCGGTACTGCCGCCACCGTGAACATGACGTTAAACAGTGCCTGCTGAACTGAATCAGGGCACAGGTGCACCAAATCAGCCCAGCTGGACCCAGCAGCCCACTGGGAGCCTACAAAAGGGCCACAACCAGCCCAACACAATACAGAACCATGCAGGCAGCAGCTCTAGTAGCATTGGGACTGGGCCTACTCAACCAACAGGCAGCACTGCACATGATGGCAGTAATGGTACAGAGGAGTAGGCGGAGGCGTAGGAGGCGCAGGCGGCAACCAGCCAACCCTGCACCTATGGGAAACCCCATTGTCCAGCCTGCACAGCCCCGCAGGCAGCCTGCAATACCACGCATCAAGGCCTCACCCTGGAACCTTACCCCAAGACAGATCCATACACTATACCGGCTGGACTGTCCAACAATCCTGCACATCACCGCCATGATTGAGGACGACATCAGCAGCCACATAGACACCCCTACCGCCACCCCCCCCCTCCTGAAGGATGTGTCTGTACTGCATTTCCTTGGCACTGGCACCTATCAACACACAGTTGGTGAGCTGCATGGCATATCACAACCCTGTTTCTCAAAAATCCTGGTACAGGTACTGGAAGCCCTGTTGCGCCATGTGTCGGAACAGATAGCCCTACCCCGTACCCTCCCCGAGGTCATTGCCACCAAGTTGGCCTTCCATGCCATAGCACGCATGCCAAATTGCTTAGGTGCGGCCGACTGCACCCACATTGAGCTGACAGTACCACGTGCAATTGATATGGTGTGCCGCAATAGGAAACAGTATCACTCGCTGAATGTACAGATGGTATGTGAGGCCACGCAACTGACAACACACTGCTGCACACGTTTCCCAGGCTCAACCCATGACTCAATGGTACTGCGGAATTCCACGTTGCCACGGTACATGGAACGCTATGCCAGACAAAGCACATGGCTATTGGGTGAGTACAGCTGCCAATGCACCGACCATGTTGAAGTGGTGTGTGTGTGTGTCCAGGCCAATGAGCAATGTGAGTGTGCTGCTGTGACTGCACATGCAACACCCCCCCGGCCATCAACTGAATAGACAGCAGATCCTAAACATCACAAAGCAACACATGACAGGTCATCACAGTGTGCCCGTACACACCCTGCCACATGACACACACAGCCGTTGTGCCACTGCAAACACCCATCCACAATATGGAACACTGCCCTCCCAATGCACATGATGCCTGTACATGAGACGTCCTGCATCGACTACTTCATCACAGTGGAGTGACTCTGCCATGTGTGCACATCACTGCACAATGCCATACTCACAATCAAATGTCACCCGCAGGGCAGAGTACACAGGCACACCAATGCGTTGGTCAATGTCCAGTTGCCAACTTCCTCTGTGATGGCCAAAGAACACAACCAACCACTGCATGGCACATATGCATGAATGAACAATGACACAAGATAGCACAGCATCAGATGAAGATATGATACAACAAACACTGACATGTCCCCCCCATCTACATCCCATGTAGGTGATGCTGGATATGCACTCACGCCATGGATGATGACACCTGTACGGAGGCCAAGGAACAGGCATGAAGAGGCACATGTACAATAGGGCACATGTCCGCACACGTGCAATGATTGAGAGGACATTCGGACTGCTGAAGGCCCAGTTCCGCTGTTTGAGCAGATCTGGCGGATCACTGCTGTACAGCCCAGTGAAGACGGGTAAAATCACGCTCGTATGTGCCATGCTGCACAATCTCTGCCTGCGCAGGAGCATCCCAATGCCCCTGACGCAGATGAAGAAGATGGGGATGGAGATGGGGATAGGATGGCACCACCTCCTCCTGGGGGTCCACTAGATGGACAAAGAGCACGGGATGAACTGATTTGCATTTACTTTTGAGACACAGCACATTCACAGCAATGCATGGATATGGTGATGCCAATAAATGAATTGTTGCACTGCAAATGAAATGATAGATGTCCACTCATGTATGTTTTTTTTAAATGATGATATATTGATGAATTAACAACAGGGAAGGCTGTGCAATGGTTAGGGAAGCTGTACATCCGTGACCACCCACCACCCAAACGTACCCACCCCCAACCAGGCCCCAATGTTCAAACCCCCAAACGACCTCCCCCACCACCCAAACGTATCCACCCCCCACCAAGCCCCAATGTTCAAACCCCCCAAACGACCTCCCCCACCACCCAAACGTACCCACCCCCAACCAGGCCCCAATGTTCAAACCCCCCAAACGACCTCCCCCACCACCCAAACGTACCCACCCCTCACAACCTTCAAGTCCACTTGTGTCCTGCAGTGCCTGACACACATGCCATCACTTCCGTGTGCTCTTCGGTGCTTGTGCATCCTTGCCTGAGAGCCCTGTTAGCAGACTTGAGCGCCTCGTTGGACTGGCAGTGGTGGAGCTGTATGGGGTGGTGGTATTGGATGGCACAGAATCAGGAATAGGTGGCATATGTGCAATATTTGCCTGTTGGCCCAACAACATGGACTCTATGAGCCTGGAGGTGTTGTCATTGCCCTCCCGCACATGGCGTGCCAGGGTGACTATAGTGCTGGCAAAGCATCCAATGGACCTTGAGAGGCGACGTACTGACGTGCTGTAGCACTTCCTCTGCAGCCTAGATTCCTCGAGCTGCCTCTCCACCAGCTGGGTGAGGGTAGCCTGCTGCTCCTCCATGCGCTGCATGCGGGAATTTAGCTCTGCCATTGATGGGGTGGGTGACCTCATGAAACTTCATGAAACTTCGGAGTGATGTGGGGCTGAATTCCAGCGGAAGGAAGGATTCAAAGTCATCCAATGTGGGCATCTCCCCCTGTGGGCCAGTATCAGACTGCACTACTACTGTTGTCACTACATGCCGCCTCCACTACAGTGCAGCTGCTTTCTGTGGTGGGTTGGGTGGACATGATGGGTGCCCGGGGCGCCTGTGTTGCATCAGGCAGCATGGAGACGGTGGGGATGTCGGTGATGGTGCCCGGCACATGTGTTGCAGTTGCTACTGGGGCAGAGATGCCGAACTGCTGGCAGCATCCTCCTGTGCAGGGGTGCTGGCTTGGACACGTGCCGGTGCTGATTGCCTGATTGGGCTGTTGTGAAGTATCACTGTAACTTGATATGGCTGTGGGGACACAGAGGACATGCAATTAGTTATGTGGTGGTGCCTGATGGGTGCATTACATGCATCATACAGGTTTATCATCTAATAGTGGCAGTTACATGCATCTGCTTGTTGGGGTTATGCATCGTAGTGATATTGGTTGCCATTTGGATCATGATGGGACCTTTGGCCGAGTCATGCACTGCCTGGGAGGGGGGGGTTGTTAATGGGTCCTTTGGCCCAGTCATGCACTGCCTGGGGGGGTTGTTAATGGGTCCTTTGGCCCAGTCATGCCATCAACATATACCCAATGGCATTCATGTTTGACCACTTACCAGCATCTGCAGGTGGGTTCACTCCTGCCTCGGTCTCCCCGATCCCATAGAGGCCCTCAAGGTGGAGGACACTGCTGAAACGCTCCTCCCATGCTTGCAGCCTCAGTGGGGAAGGGGGTCCTCCACCTGTCCCACTGCTGCGTTGGCGGTGTGTGGAGATCAGGTTCCGAACCCTCAGCCTGAGGTCATCCCACCGCTTGTGGCAGTCCTTTACACTCCTCACAGTCACGCCCACAGCCGTGCACTTGCATGCTGCTCCGCCCACACTTCCTTCCTCCGCTGCTGTGTGGCACGCCGTTTATCGGCACTGAACAGCATCTCTGCATGCTCCACTATGTGCTCCACCAGAACGGTTAGCTCCGCCTCACTAAAGCGCTGTTTGCGCTGCCACTGGGCTGGAATCCTGGCAGACATGCTGGTGGTCCCTTTTGGCTTCTCACAGTGTGGATGGATTGTGCTTTATATGATGGCCGCCTCTCTGTTTCCTGTTTTGGCGGTCATGGTATTTCCGGTTCCGTGTCTTTGGCGACGGTGGTGGACACGGGTTTTGCGCTACTTGTGGCAGCGCTATGTCCATTTCCGTGGCTTTTTCCGTGATGGCGGTAACAACATTTCCGCGTCCTGTAAGCGACTTCAATTCAACACTACAGCTAAGTCAATGCCTAGTCTGGGATGCTGATGGAAGCCCTTATTGATGTAGTTTTATGTCCTGTTCGTTTACTCTGGATGACAACCCTTATACAACACCCCTCTCTCAGAATCCCCCTGACCCCGCTGAGCCAAGAAGTAGGTTTGTTTTGCAAATTTAAAAGGTTTATTTGAAATTAAACACTATATATCTATCACACTTTTATAGTAAATTAATATTTGATAGCACACTTGCGAGGATGATAGTGATCAACAATGGATAATGTTACAGTGGTACAATCTTTTTGATGGCTTAGAAGTGATATAGAGAGGATGAAGTAGCTGAGAATGCTTTTATGGCTTCAAAGACAATGCAATGATGAATGGAAATGCAGTACAGAAAATAAACTTGATATGACTTCAACAAAAGACAATGTAATCACTTTTCTTTGACAATTCATCCCTCCCCCCCATCTATGCAAGGTAAAGAGATGGGAGGAGAGCACACAGTTCTAAGGAATGCAATCAAATATAATTCAGTTCCCCCCTAGCAAGCTTAGAGGAAAACAGGTAGGAGTTTTAAACACAGGCAAAATCCTTTTATGTGGTTGCAATTAAGTGAAAAATATGCTAAAAAGGCTTTTAATTCCCTATAGGAGGTTCAGGGGGAGTGAGAGATACTTTAAATTAATTCAGGATCTCTTTAGCAATGCTCTATGAATGATTGTCAGGTTGCACATGAATTTCAGCAAGGAAAGCAAGGACTAATCTTTTTACACGTGGCTGAAATTAAGCAAAATGTCAAATCGCGGCAAATTTAGTCGCATGCGTCGAGCGCAATTACGGAGGCACTATAAGGAGTAGGAAGTCGGTTCTAGGCTCGTTGGAAAGCTTAGAATCTTAGCTTCCGGAGATACGGCCGCTTTAGTAAAGGCAGTTTTTCGGATTTGAAATTTTAAAGCTCAGAATGATGACAGTTTTCAGTTTTAAAGATGACAGAATGACACGATTCTAGGAGGCAGTTCTAATAGGCTAAAATAGTTTGGATTAGATTATTTTAAACTAAGAGATTGATTTTGGCACAGTGCTAGCTGGGTACTTACACTAGATTTTGGACAGGAATGCGACTTCGTCACCGATCGGGTCAGGATTGGCTGGACTTCTGCTAGCAGTTCTTCACAGCGATCTGGTCTCTGGTTCTCTCTGGTTCCGGATACAGCACTGCTTTCTGGATACTGCTACAGGTTCTTGCAAAAGTTCTTGGCAAAGAATTCAAACAGCTTGCCCGGCTGTTGAATAGTTTGGTTGGTTTTGAGGCCTGCTGAAGAGGATTCAGCTTGTGGATTCAGGCCTCTCTGCTACAAATTCTGGAGTTAATTTCTGGTTTCTGGAGATTGATGGATTTGAAGTCTGGATCTCTGGATGTGAAGTCTGAAGTCTCCCGACAAAGCGTCCCGCAAGAAAGTGGAAAGTGAATGTCCTGTCTGGCTTCCAGTGGCTCTTTTTATGTGTTTTGAAAATGGGTGTGTGCCTGGGCCTAGCTAAGCCTGCCCCTCTCACTTATCATTGGCTATGCTTTCCTCTCTCCCATGATTGGGGGAAAGAAATGGAGTGTCAGAGTGATGCTGTAGGTTTTATGGTCAGAGGAACCTCCCCTTGTCAAATTGCACACAAATATATTTCTGACCCAAACACATATTTATCAATGTACCATTTTTCTAATATTATGGGTCCAGTTAACATATTTTTTGTAGCACCAAACCATCCGATCCCTTTCTTTGTACGATGTCGTGTCCACTTATGACAGAATTCTCCCCTTTTCATCCAGATAAAGACCTCTAAAACTTTCCAGATTTTACACATATGTGCACCAGGGATATGGGTTTCAGATGATAAAGTGTCAGATTTTTAACATGCATACGTTTGGAGTAACAACCTTTTTTTCCGCTACTATCCCCAAGAACATACCTCAGGGTCTTAACACCTCTTAAAATGTGCACAGAAAAATCGCAAGAATGATGATGTTATTTATATAATTTTGATAAGTCTGCACTGTGAATTATCCATCTTTTTAAAATCATGCTCTGGCCCCAAAGGGGTGTGGTTTTCCAAAGCACATGGTGGAATTTCTGGTTTATCCACTTCCCCCAAGCTCAGCTGCTCTCACAGGCACTGCCCCTCCCAGTTTCTCCCAAGAGGAAGCCACTTTACAGCCCCCCAATATAACATTTGCCTGAGCCAGTGACAGTGCTTTGTTTAGTTTCCTGTAGTCTCCAGGTACCACTCCCCTAATTCAATCAGAGAGGTGTCATCTCCTTTTGGCAGGGGCAGCAGAATGCAGCCAGGCCTGGGAAGAGTTGTTGAGCCAGTTCAACTCCTGTCAGGGGTAGTTGTCAGGCAGAATTCAGCTAAATGTCACTTTAGTTCCACATTCAAATCACACTGACAATTTTTGCACATGCAGCTAGAATGCTGATTCTAAGTTCAAAACTATGACATTTAACAGTTGCAACCTATGTTGCACTCAAAAGTAGGCCACTCATTTATTCTAAACATTTCGATTTTAGTGGCTTTAAACCCAAATTCACTTAAGCTGCTGACATCCCCAGCTATTTTTTTTATATATACGTTAAATAATTACTTCCTTCAAGTCAATTCAGAATATAGTTTTACATCGTATCCACCTCTTAGCAAGTCTTTCCTTGGCCTGGTTTGGGTTCATTTGTTCAGTTTTCCACAAATGTCTGGTGGTTTTAAAACGCCTGCTTTCTGATAGTGGTGAGCACCAGTATTGCATCCATTTTTGACATTAAGAAAATGAATTCCCCACAGTTCTGGGTTGCTTTTGGCAATCAGCATTGCCATTCCCAATGGTTTCAGGCTACTGTGTGTGTAGCCCAATGGTAGTTTTAGGCAGTGCCCTCCTGTGCTCACAACATAGGCAAAAATGGGTGGCAGCCTATTCTTCATGTTTTCCCTGTGCACTCTCTGGGGAGTTCTGGCCATCATGATGTTTTCAATGCCAGTAATGCACAGTTTTATGGTAGGGTTTGGATGCATGGGTAAAAACATCCCCCCTCTTGCGATGGCCATTCTGATCTTTCCCTGATGGAACTCGCAAGATCTGGGATGTTCGCCTCATCTTCTTCCACTTCCGTAAATGGCACAGTTCAGCATCTTTTCCTCCCTCCAGCCGATCAATCAGTTCTCCTTGCTGGTCCTGATGTGAGGATTGGGAGGTACCCCGGGCCCCTCAGATCTTTGCTCCCAGTCCCCAGGTAGCCTTCCGTGGTCAGTCTCCATGGTTTCATCTCTCCTAGGATGATAAAGCAAAAGCGGCACTACCTATTCGTAGACATTTCTCCACCACTATTAATGATGGGGCGAACACATACATTTTATACATCCGGTTACACTTTTCAGTCTTGTTTTAAAACAAGATATAACAGGAAACATTTTTACAAGAATCATAATATTTTAGCGACTATATACATGGGATAATTTAGGTTGGAACTGGATTAATCTGGAGCGGTCCCCTCTGGGATTCCAGAGGATTCCTCCAGTTGTTGCAGAGTGTGCCTAGGATGGCAACACTTTAGCTGATTTATATGGACCCACTTGTCTTCCCCTTCCGCCAGACTACCTTTGGGGATGCGGATCTTATAGGCTACAGGGGAGATTTTGTCTGTAATTTCAAACAGTCCCAACCATGTAGGCAAACATTTTCGCTGTTTGGCCTGGTTCCTTTGGAAATTGTATAGATAGACCCGGTCTCCCACAGTATATTCCTTCCTGGTGGTCTTCAGGTCGTAGTGGGTTTTCATGCTATCAGCTGATCTTTCTAGATTCCGTTGCGCATAGGCAAAAGCATGTTGAAGGTGTTTCCTTAAATTCTCCACATACTCATGAGTGGTGGAGGCATTTATCAATGTCTGCTTTTGGGTCCTGTAGAGCAAATGCTGGGGAAGCACCATCTTGTGTCCGGTCATCAACTCAAATGGTGACATTTTAGTTGCAGATGAAGGGGTAGATCTGATGGCCATTAGGACCAGAGGTAATCGGATATCCCAACTTGGCGCAGGATCTGCCACAAGCTTTTTTAATATGCTCACAATGGTTCGGTTGTATCTCTCTACTGCTCCAGAAGAAGATGGCCTGTAAGCAATGTGTAGCTTCCTTTTAACCCCCAGTATCTCTCACATCTTTGTCATTACCTCGCTGGTGAAATGGCTACCTCTGTCTGACTCAATCCTTTGAGGTAGACCAAAGCGGGAAAAGATGTGGTTAATCATCAGGGCAGCTGCTGTTTCTGCCTTGCAATTTGGGGCCAGGAGACATTCCACCCACTTGGTAAACAAGCATGTGACGGTCAACATGTACTTGTTTCCTCTAGACGAGCGAATTAAAGGGCCTACAAAGTCGATTTGCAAATCTGACCATGGCAGTGTCATCCCCCTCTTTTGGAGAGGCGCCCAGTGTGTGAGGGATGTTGGCTGAAATTGTGCACACCCAAGACACCCCTTCAAGTATTGGTCGAGGTCCTGCCCCATGTGTGGCCAGTATGCAACCTCTCTTAAGACTTCAAGTGTTGTATTAGTTTAGTTTAGTTTAGTTTAGTTTAGTTTAGTTTAGTTTAGTTTATTCATTTGTATTGCGCACCAGACCCGAGGGTATGAGGGCGCATGAGCAGCATGGTTATTCAAAGCTTGGTTACGGGTTGCTTATACATTGCATTACATAATTACAGTGTGACAATGGAGGACATGTGTACAGTGTGGCAGGAAGGAGATAATGCAGTACATATATTTAAAGATTTACATATATTTTACACATTTACATATAGGCGTACAATGCGGAAAGCAGCTGTGTGGTGTTAGAGGTGTTAATGGTTTGTGTTCTTTATCCAGTGGATGTAGTTGTGTCTGAAGTGTGAGTAGGATTGGGGTGTTCTGAGAGATGGTGGTAAGGAGTTCCAGTGTTGAGGTGCTTTCACCTGGAAGCTGTTGCCGCCCATTTTGGTGCGTTTAAACCTGGGGAAAGTGAGCAGGTTAGCGTTGGAGGTTTTGATGGGTCTGTTGGTGGAGTGTTTGCATATTCTGTCTGCCAGGTAGCCTGGGGCAGTGTTGTTCAGGCATTTGTGGGTGAGCGATGCTACTTTGAGCAGGATTTTGTCTGTTGTGCTGAGCCAGTTGTGGGATTTCCTGATATTGGAAATGTGTTCCCTCCTGGGAATGTTGAGCGCTGCCCTAAGAGCGTTGTTTTGTAGCATCTGAATTTTGTTGGTGATTTGCTTCCTGGCTCCTATGTAGAGGGCATTACAATAGTCCAATTTGGATAATATCAGGGCTCTGGCTAGTGTAATGCAACTCTGGGTGGAAAGGAAAGGTTTGGCTGCTCTTATAAGCTTACATGTGTAGGCCGTGGCGGAAGCCATCGAGCTAACCTGTTTGTGGAACGATAGGGAGGAGTCGAGGTATATTCCTAGAATTTTCACTTCTTTGGAAACCTTGATTAGGTTCCCGTCTATGATGAAGTTGGCGTAGTTGTGGTCGAGTTTGGTTAGGTTGGGGGTGGAACCGAGGATGATGAGTTCAGTTTTGTCATCATTCAGGCATAGACTGTGTGAAGCCATCCATGCCTGGATGATGAGATACACCTTGTTCACCAAGGCCAAATCCTGGTTGTAATCTCCCGTCAACGGGATGAGGATCTGTGTATCATCGGCATAATTGGTGTAGGTGATACCTAGGCCATCTAGATCGTCAAACAGGGGCTTCGTGAACACGTTGTACAGAGTGGAGGAGACGCAAGAGCCCTGTGGGACTCCACACGTGATGGGGATGGGCTCGGCAGCGGCAGAGGAGGAGAAGACACGCATGGATCTGTTGTTGAGGAATGACTCAATCCAGCTGATGGCTTCTTGAGAGAAGTGGGCAGCTGAGTCTAAGTGAATGCAAAGGATTTTATGGTCAACTAGGTCAAATGCTGCGGAGAGGTCTAGCAAGAGTAGTAATGCAGTTTTCCCGTTGTCTCTAAGGGCGTCTATTTGGGCTTTCAGATCTATCAGGGCGGTTTCAGTCCCATGTTGGGGTCTGAAGCTTGATTGTCTTATGCCTAGGAGGTGGTTTGTTTCAAGATATTTTTGGATTTGTTGGTATGCTGTCTTGTCCAGTATTTTGAGCAGGAATGGGACGGTGGTAATCGGTCTGTAGTTGGTTGGGATGGACGGGTCGAGGGAGGGTTTTTTGAGAAGAGGGAGGACCCAAGACTCTTTGAGGTTACTGGGGACTGTTCCTGAGGAAAATGAGGCATTGATGAGTTTGGTGATGAATGGCGAGAGGTCTCTTGCCGCATCTTTAATGATTTGTGGGGGGCAGAGGTCGCCTTTGCAGTTGGAGGGGTTAAGGCCAAGAATGATTTTTTCTACTTCGAGAGTAGACTTTTGAAAAGCTGAAGCGGGTAGTGTTGGGTGTGTGGAGTGAGGGTGGAGGGCTTGAGTGGGCGTTGATGGGGTTGGTGAGTTTGGTGAGGGAGTCTTTCTTGTTTTTAATTTTAGTTTGAAGGCCGGTGACTTTATTGTTTAGTGCATTTTGGACGCTGGTGCACCATTGTTTGTCCTTAACGCAGGTATCAGGAATTAACACTGGTGTTTCCAATTCTTTCAGGATAGTAAATAGTTCTTTGGTGCTGGAGTTGGATTGTGAGATTCTCTGGTTATATGATTCTTGTTTGGCCTCTATGATTTCTTTTTTATAGTTGGCCGATATTTTGTTGAGCAGTAGTTTGTTGTGGTCTGTTGGAGACTGTCTCCAGACTTGTTCCAGTTTACGCTTTTCCAATCTAATGGTTTTTAGATGGCTGGAGAACCATTGGTTAAGGTGCTTTTTTGGTTTGCATTTTCTGAGTTTTAGTGGTGCGATGGCGTCTAAGGCTGTGCGTATGGTGTTGTTATAGCCTTCTACGAGGTCATAGGGATTAGAGTCTTGGAGTTGGCTAAGCGTAGGAAGAATGAGCGGGATCAATTCTTCCACTGTATTGTTTTTTTTGCTTCTCGTGGGGATGGCTGCAGCTAGCGCCATGTTGGTTATGGGGCTTGAGGCCTCGAGTGAGAAGGAAAGGAGATGGTGGTCAGTCCAGGATTGGGGAGTGTTATTAGTGATCGATACGGCACAGTTGTAGTCTGCTATCCAGTCAAGGGTTCTCCCTTTGTTGTGGGTGGGGCTGGATACTTTTTGTGTGAAGCTTAGTTCAGACAAGGTGGTACTGATGAGGGTGGCTTGACTGACTTTGGGGTCGTTGTAACCTAAGTTGACGTCTCCTAAGAGGAGGCATTGTGACGAGTTTTTTAGGTTGTCGGTGAGGATGGCATTGAGGTCTTCGTCGAAGGATCCCAGGGGTCCAGGCGGTCTATATAGTAGGTGAATGGATATTGTTTGGGAGTTGGCAGTTGGTAGCTTGGCTGCAAGTGATTCGCATGATGGGAGGTGTGTAGCGGAGTTAAGTCTGATGTTAAGGTGAGTCTTGGAAATGATGGCCAAACCTCCGCCTCTAGCCTCAGTTCTGTCCGCTCGGATGATGGTGTAATCAATGGGGATGGCTTGCGAAAGGGCTGGGCCTGCGGCTGCATGGAGCCAGGACTCTGTTATGGCTAAGAAGTCTAGGTCTTCAGCTAAGATGAGATCAGCGATGTCTGTGGCATGGGCAGTTATGGAACGAGCGTTGATGAGGGCACCTTTTATAGGTGGGGTAGTGGTTTTGGCGGGGGTGGGGCTGGTTGCTGTGATGAGCGCTTTGTTGTTGGTTGTAGTGGTGTTGAGGGGTTTAGATTTGGGTTTTTGTTAGCGTAAGGTTAGCGCATGTGCTAATGGAAGTTCGGTTTGTGAGTTTGGATTGTATGGAGTCCCTGGCTCTGGGCTCATGTATTTTGGGAAGTCTGGATCGTAGTCTGGCCAGTCTGTCCGAGAGGCATGGGGGAGAGAGTAGGGTGAGCATGATTATGGTGCTAGGCTCTGTGAGGGTGGGTGATGTGGTGCCTAAGCTGATCAAGTTGAGGGGTGAGCAGGGCAGAAATGCGGAGTTGATGAGGTGGAGAATGATTCTCAGTAGTATAGAGTAAAGGCCCGGGAGGAACATTGTGTATGGTGGGCAAGATGTAATGTGTGCATCTGGTGTGTGAGTAGATAGTATTAGCCACTTAGAGATGAGTTCTGGAGATAGGGCAGATGTCGTGTGTCGGTATGGAGCAAGTAGTGACAAATGGTGTACCCTGTCTAGGGTCAAAATCTAGCAGTGGGCACGTAGATGTAGTTAGTGCAGCCTTCCTGTAATAGCACTTAGTTCAAGTAGCGCATGGTTGAGGATTGGCATCTGATTCCGGGTACAGGCATGCAAAGTGGCCCTTAGATGCAGGATGGCGCAGATGTGCAGATTAGCATTTAGACTCAAAGTAGCAGGCGTTTGCAAATTAGCACAGCATTAGGTTTAGAGTGACATCGGTGTACGAATTAGCATCTGGGATCAGGGTAGCACATAGATTCGGAGTAGCACCGGTTTGTGTTAGTGTCTAGGTTCAGAATAGCACCTAGATTCAGAATAGCGCAAGTTTGCAGAGGAGGAGCTTAACAAGGCACTGGAACTTAACAAGGCACTGGAACTTAACAAACCCCCTATGACCGGCGGTGGCCGCATCATGGGCGTGACTCAACATCAGGCTTCAGAATGAGGTAGGAACCACCCACTGATCATGGCCAGCTTGGGATTTCCTTTCCAACAAACCGTCTTGGATTCGGAACCTTTTTGGACATTTAATCAACACTCTCAGGTCCTCTTTCCCAATGTAATCGGTATCCGTCAGGGGAAAGTTCTCAGGGTCCTCAATGTGTTGGTAAAATTTACCAATTATTGGGTCCCCCTTCTGAGCTGTGATCAAATCAGCATCAGGGGTCTCCTTACTCCATTGTGCAGTTGAAAAATCATTGTGAGCATTTGTCTGGGACCTAGTGATAGCAGTGACCTGGATTTCCCCCAACAGGGACTCTATTTCTATTAGATCCCCTTGGATGGCCCCGGTTTTGGCCAGCTGATCAGCTAAGTCATTTCCAGTTTTGTCTGGTCCCTCTACTTTGGAATGACCCTTGATCTTTTTCCAGTAGATGGTCATCCCATTCAATGTGACCAGATCATCAATATTTTGGATTAACTTCCCATGTTTCAAGGGTTTTTTATTAGCACATACCATGCCTCTGGCTTTCCAATTAACCAGGTGCTCCACGAACCCGTTCCGTACATAATCCAAATCTGTGATTATGACCAGTTTGTGGAGTTGATGTTGGACAGCAGTGAGGATGGCTTGATGCACAGCCATCAATTCTGCCACCTGACTACTTCGGGGACCAATTTTGTATCCAGCGGAGGGTTCTGGGGACTCATTCACCCAAGCGTTCCCTACGCCGGCGACAAGTTCTTTTTCCCCGTTGTTGTCAACATGGTAAGAGCATCCATCCACATAGACAGTGGGAATTCCCTCACACATGTCTTCTTCAAAGACTTTGTGTGGGGAATTAAGGTATGCCTCCATGTTGTCCTTGATTTTTAGACTTTCGTCCTCGAGACAGTTTTCTCTGGCACAATCATGCAAGTCAGCCAGACCTTGCGCGAGGGGACCATTCTTGTTTTGGCCATATCTGACCTCCACAGGAAAGCCTTGCATTGACAGAATCCAGTAAGTGATTCGGGAATTATTCACATTTCCGGCCCGGATTCTGTCACTTTGGAGATATTGCAGAGGCTGGTGTGGAGTCTCCACTATGATGTGTTCCCCCTGGATGAACGGGCGGTAATTCTTCAATGCCCACACCGTTGCCAGGAGTGCCTTCTCACAATCGTTGAATTTTTCCTCCACAGAGGATAAAGTTTTGCTCGCATAGGAGATTACTTTATTGACCTTGTCATGCTTTTGGTATAATACTGCCGTCAAGCACATATTAGAGAACCCTGTCTCCAGGAAGAACTCCTTGTTTCTGACAGGGTAAGCTAGGCAAGGCACTTGTGAGAGGCTTCTTTTGAGTTGTCTTAATGCCTCGGCTTGTTCTGGACCCCATTCCCACTTGACCCCCCCCTTCAGGAGATGAATCAGGGGTCTAGTGATCTCTGCGTAGCCCTCAATGAACTTTCTGCTGTAATTAGTCAGTCCAAGGAGGCTCCTTAGTTCCCGCAGAGTTGTGGGGTCTTTTAGTTTCTGAAGTGCTTCCACTTTCTTTTCGTGGGGACAGAGACCCTGAGGAGTAATCTCATGCCCCAAGAAATTAACACGGGTTCTATACCACTGTGCTTTCTGAAAGGAAAGTTTTGCTCCGGCGGCCCTCAACTGTGTCAGAACATAACAGATCTCCGCTATGTGTTCCTCCACAGATGAACTTTTGATGAGGACACCATCTACATAAGCCAGGTTAACCCTCGCACCCAGGTCGGGCATGGCCTTATGTAGGAAAATGTTGAATTCATTGCCAGAGTGGAGGTATCCGAAGGGAGTCCGGGTCCTTGTGTACTGCTGGCCCCCAAAGGTAAAAGCCAGTTTGTATTGGTCCTCCCTACTGACAGGCACGGTCCAGTATCCATTGGTCAGGTCTATTGCTGTGAATACCCGTGACCCCTGAATCTGGGCCAGCCCTTGGTCAATGTAGGGCAGAGGCCATCGGGAAGTATGGACCCGTTTGTTGAGCTCCCTAAGGTCAGCGCAGAGTCTCCACTGGCCGTTTGGCTTCAATATTCCCAGCACCAGATTATTGAAGGTGCTCTGTACTGGACGGATTATTCCCCGGGACTCAAGGTTCTTAATTATTTCAGTAAGGGACTGCATGGATGCGAGAGGCAAGCGATATTGCTTCACAAACACTGGAGTCATGCCAGGGTCCGTGGGAATTGTTATTGTGTGGATGTCGGTGCGACCACAGTCATATGAGTGTACCGCAAAGAGATCTTGGAAATCCAAGAAAACTTGTTTCAGAGAAGTCCCTGGTCAGAGTGCTGATTTGGACTGGAGGCTTCAGGTGGGAAAGGCAGCCCTCATGGACCTGAAAAATCACCTCATCCCTCCTGAAGTCACAAGTCACATCTTCCTTACCATAAGGGCAAGAAGTGTACACCAGGAAGATCCCCCCATGCCGGGTGAAAATCCTGTCTGGTGTTGTATTGTCATCACTGTCACTGTCAAAACAGTCCTTGGGGATTTGTCCTAACAGTTCATTTGCTAAATCAATGGAGAAATTTCGGTCATCAACCGCAATTCCAATGATGGTGCCTGCGGCTAGAGTAATACTCTGTAAGTCGCTGTCATCCACCTCTATTGGAATGGTGTCATGTTCTATGTTGAATAATGGTGTTGGGTTTACCCCTAACCCTTGTTGTTGGAGAGAAGCATTTAGATGAATATAAGCATCAGGGTTTTCAATTTTTGTCCTCTTTTAACTTTCACTTCCAGGGAGAATTGTCTGGTCCTTTCTGGGATGGCGACTTCCTCTTAAAGCTGAATTTCAACTGCATAAGGTAGAAATTGAGCTGATCTAAATGCTTTTTCTGGATCATCAAAGCCCATGGGATTATCCACTAATCAGGACCAAGCTTTGAAGTTTATTAGGTCCAAATTAATGACAAAGCGATTGAGAATGTCACTGCCTAAGTAAAAGGCGGCAGTGACGTCTCGCACGATGCAACAATTATGGACTATGCTCTTGTTGCCAATTGAGATTTTGGCATACACCTGCTTGGCAGGAGATGTTTGAATTGGGTGCTTCCAGATCCATTTCCCATTTGTCTATCAGTTTGAATGTGGGAATGGCTGGATCTTTTGGGAGTTGGCAGAACATGGCTTCGCTGATGAAGCTCTTACCATTGTTCACACACACTCGGGCGAGAACAGAGTCCTTCCCCCTTTTTGGAGGCAGTCACCAGGATGGGTTTGAACCAGGGAAGTTTGGTTTTGTTGGTTCTGGGATAGGATGATGGGCGGCGACAGCTCAATCCCCACATCCACCCAGTCTGGATTGGAATCTCTAGGACCCATTTTTCCTTGGGAGGAGCTCCCCCATCTCTGAAGGAGAAGATCCTTTTCCCAGGATCCTCTGAGGATCCCTCTCCCTCAAATTGGAAATGTACCTCCTCCACAAAGTGGGTCTGTTTGGGTCCTTTGTTTCTCCTACCCCCCCTCTGCTCCTTGGGAGGCAGGCTTTCAGGGGTAGGAGATTTTGTTTCCGGTTCCTGGTTTTCCACGGGCTGCTTACAAGTTGGGAAGGAAGCTTCCTCCAAGGCTTTACACCTCCCTTCCCCTTGTGCCTCCTCCCTGGGAACCGGTGGGTTATCAGAGTGCTGCCCCTGTCATTTTTCTGGAGCACCAGGTCCAGAGTTTGGGGCATTCTGCGGTGGCATGCTCGTCTGAGGGTTCTGTTGAGCCCTCAGTATGTGACCCAGATCCCGTGCCATATTTTGGACCTGGCCCTCAAGTTGGGAAACCTGCTCAGGTTGATACGGGGTTCTGTTTTCTCCCCTGTGCTGATCCCGGGAAGGGTAGCTATCCCTTCTCTGGTAATACCCCGGATTGGGAAGATTTGGTTACCCCTCCACCCTTGGCCTCCCCTCTCCCGGATAAGGTTGTCTGGGCTCAGGGAATTGGGGAAAGAAGGATGGATGGTTTTTGGGTTGGAAACTGGGTGGATACCTGGGGAAAAAGTTCTGCCCAGGATTTGGTGAATTTCTGCCCTCCTGTGGGAAGTTAGGAGGGAAGTTCCCCGGGTTAGGCGCTTGGCTGGATTCCCCCCCTTGGGCTGGAGGAGTCCACACATAACCCAGGATTGGTCGGTTTCCCTTGTAGCGGGGACTTACATAATCATGGGAGCGAGGGACCCCATTTGTGGGACTACCTCCTCGACTCCCTGTCTGTGACTGGCCCGGAGGGCCTTCTGGGCTGTGAATTATTTGGTGCAGGCAGGTTTTTAGGCCCCCATCTCCAAATCCAAAACGGGGGCAACCTTTACCTCTGCCACCTTGGCAGCAGCAGGGGTTCTGTTGGTTTTGGGGTTTTTCTGCGCATTACTTTTATTTTCTATGGGCTTCTGCACCTCATAGATCCGGTTGGCTTGCTCAATGACCTAGTCTAAAGATCTTTTCTCGTGTAAATCTCTCACGTGCTGGGTCATTATATACTTGGGAAGAGCATGAAAAAATGTGTTGATGAATTCTCTGCTGTCCATGCGCTCCCTTCTAGTGGTCTGCGCAAAGGCACGCTTCAATTCTTGCACGAATTCTTGTAGGGCCTGATCCTCCCCACATTGCAAATTGTAGGCTGTCTTGCGAGCCTCTTAGGGATTTCTATGTACAGAAAAATGTTTCAAGATGGCCGCCCTATACGTGGACCATATTGAATGGTTTTGGTCCTCCAGCCCCGCAAAGAAACTGGAGTATTCAGGGGAGAATGTCCATTTGACGTACTGGATGCAGCTACTCTGTCCTTCAAATGGAAAGTCTCCATCCTTTGCTCATAGAGCTCCAAGTGTTCCCAAATAGAATTATTGGTGTTCTTATGATAAGGCGTGACGACACTCCTGATTGCCTTAATCTGTTTTAAGGGGTCCTTAAGCAAGGCTCTTTTCACCTTATTGGCCTTTTTGGTTCGGGTAACCCTGGTCCATTCATCCTCTGATTCAGAAGCACTGCTCCCAGAGGTTCCCGTCTGATCTTCCAGGTTTTCTCGGATTCTGCGAGCCTTGGAATAGCTGGCAGAATGTGGGGACCTGGTCTCCTGTGTCCTGTGGCGCTCAGAGGAGTCTTCAGATCCCTCCTTGCTACCAGGATTTGATGGATACCCCCCCCACTGACCTAACTGGGCAGAGGTTTTCAGGATGCCCATAGTGGGCCTACCCTCCTGGGGTTCCCCACTAAATTGCACTGTACTTAGGTGCCCATGCCCGGATGCCCGCCCATCCATTCCTGGGTGGTACTGGCCTATGAGCCCCATACTTTTGGCTGGATAGTAATCTGCCATTCCTGTGGCCCTGTGCTCATGCGCGCCAGGGGACATGGGGGTGACAGAGTCCAGGGACTGAGAGAGATGAAGGCCTCTGGTATTGGGGCTTCTGAGGTTATGCTCAGGTGTTTCCCTTTCCCAGCGAACTTCATCTCTGTCAGCCCTTGCTCCCTGTTGTAATGCAAGAGCCTGCACTTTCAGTTCCTCAGTTAAGGCCTTACTAGACTCTATCAGTCTCTCCTGCATGGCTACCTGTTGCTGGAGCCTATCATTGTGCTGACAGAGAGCCTTATTTTCTCTCTGTGCCTCCTGATTGGTCCTGGAGTACTGGGCCAGTCTCTGCTGCAGGAGGGTTACCTCCTGAGTCCCATCCCTACTGGCCTGCTCCTTTCTTGCCAGAGCCTCCTCCACCCTCCTGGTGTGATCTAGCAAGCCCTGATGCTCTTTTTGGAGGTCACCCAGCCCCTGGAGGGCCAAGTGATTTTCTTCAATTTTTCTTTTTAAATGGCAGACTTCCTGGCCTAAGGTATCCCTTTCCTGACCAAGAGCCTGCATTTGTGACGCCGGGTCGTCGCTCTGCCTTTGAAAGGCACCAGCTTACTGGCGTTCTTCATCAAACTCTGCCTGGGTATCCAGGTCTTTCAAAATCATTTTATTGTTTTCCTCTTTCTCTCTGTCTAGTTGGATTTGCAGGGTGGCTACCTGCTCTGTACATGCCCTGTTGAAATTGATCTGTTGCTCCAGCTTTTTCTGGCACTGCAGCAAGGAGTCCAAACTGTCTTGGTACTCCTTCTGCAAAGCCAGGATTCTGGTATCCTGGTCAGCCTTTTCCTGTTGGAGGATATCCATATCCTCCTTCATTTTAATGATGTATTGTCTACTATTATTTTCTGACTCCTGGCTTCTGTGCAGCCTCTGCTCAGAAGAGATAAGGTCAGATTGGGCCTTCTCTAATGCCAACAGTTGCCTACTTGCCAGATCTTGGCCTTCAGCACATTTGTCCTGCATGGCTCCCATATATAGATACAAATATGCTGCTATCCTAACCATCTTGTCGTGTTCATCTTTAGCTTTAGGAGCCATGTATAGTTCTCTGAGGGCCACATGTAAGGGACCCTGATCTCTCCAGATATCTAACCCAGAGGCCGTGACCTGTTGTGTGATCGCCTGCAACCATACATTTTGGTCCTGTTCAGACCATTCACCTCTCACAAATAGCTTATGTAAGAAGTGCTCTCTGGCAATTTTGATGTCTACCAGTGTCGTCATTCTGGAATTTGAGTTCCTTCCTGACTTACAGAAGTTTGTATTTTATTTTGCAAAACACCGTTTCCTTAGAGCGTTCCTTTGAGGAGTGCTTTCACAGTGTAAAACAGCGTGATGATCTAACCGGATATGTGTATCCGGTCAGTTGGCACACTGTATTAAGCTGCACAAGTGGTAATCCTAATCCAGAATCCCCGGCTACGAGCCCCCACTTTGTAAGCGACTTCAATTCAACACTACAGCTAAGTCAATGCCTAGTCTGGGATGCTGATGGAAGCCCTTATTGATGTATTTTTATGTCCTGTTCGTTTACTCTGGATGACAACCCTTATATAACACCCCTCTCTCAGAATCCCCCTGACCCAGCTGAGCCAAGAAGTAGGTTTGTTTTGCAAATTTAAAAGGTTTATTTGAAATTAAACACTATATATCTATCACACTTTTATAGTAAATTAATATTTGATAGCACACTTGTGAGGATGATAGTGATGAACAATGGATAATGTTACAGTGGTACACTCTTTTTGATGGCTTAGAAGTGATATAGAGAGGATGAAGTAGCTGAGAATGCTTTTATGGCTTCAAAGACAATGCAATGATGAATGGAAATGCAGTACAGAAAATAAACTTGATATGACTTCAACAAAAGACAATGTAATCACTTTTCTTTGACAATTCGCCCCCCCCCCCTCTATGCAAGGTAAAGAGATGGGAGGGAAGCACACAGTTCTCAGGAATGCAATCAAATATAATTCAGTTCCCCCCTAGCAAGCTTAGAGGAAAACAGGTAGGAGTTTTAAACACAGGCAAAATCCTTTTATGTGGTTGCAATTAAGTGAAAAATATGCTAAAAAGGCTTTTAATTCCCTATAGGAGGTTCAGGGTGAGTGAGAGATACTTTAAATTAATTCAGGATCACTTTAGCAATGCTCTATGAATGATTGTCAGGTTGCACACGAATTTCAGCAAGGAAAGCAAGGACAAATCTTTTTATACGTGGCTGAAATTAAGCAAAATGTCAAATCGCGGCAAATTTAGTCGCGTGCGTCGAGCGCAATTAGGGAGGCACTATAAGGATTAGGAAGTCGGTTCTAGGCTCGTTGGAAAGCTTAGAATGTTAGCTTCCGGAGATACGGCCGATTTAGTAAAGGTCGTTTTTCGGATTTGAAATTTTAAAGCTCAGAATGACAGATGACAGTTTTCAGTTTTAAAAATGTCAGAATGACACGATTCTAGGAGGCAGTTCTAATAGACTAAAATAGTTTGGATTAGATTATTTTAAACTAAGAGATTGATTTTGGCACAGTGCTAGCTGCGTACTCACACTAGGTTTTGGACAGGAATGCGACTTTGTCACTGATCGGGTCAGGATTGGCTGGACTTCTGCTAGCAGTTCTTCACAGCGATCTGGTCTCTGGTTCCGGATACAGCACTGCTTTCTGGATACTGCTACAGGTTCTTGCAAAAGTTCTTGGCAAAGAATTCAAACAGCTCGCCCGGCTGTTGAATAGTTTGGTTGGTTTTGAGGGCTGCTGAAGAGGATTCAGCTTGTGGATTCAGGCCTCTCTGCTACAAATTCTGGAGTTAATTTCTGGTCTCTGGAGATTGATGGATTTGAAGTCAGGATCTCTGGATGTGAAGTCTGAAGTCTCCCGGCAAAACGTCCCACAAGAAAGTGGAAAGTGAATGTCCTGTCTGGCTTCCAGTGGCTCTTTTTATGTGTTTTGAAAATGGGTGTGTGCCTGGGCCTAGCTAAGCCTGCCCCTCTCACTTATCACTGGCCAAGCTTTCCTCTCTCCCATGATTGGGGGAAAGAAATGGAGTGTCAGAGTGATGCTGTAGGTTTTATGGTCAGAGGAACCTCCCTTTGTCAAATTGCACACAAATCTATTTCTGACCCAAACACATATGTATCTATGTACCATTTTTCTAATATTATAGGTCCAGTAGTTAACATATTTTCTGTAGCACCAAACCTCCGATCCCTGTCTTTGTACGATGTTGTGTCTACTTATGACAGAATTATCCCCTTTTCATCCAGATAATGACCTCTAAACCTTTCCAGATTTTACAGAGATGTGCACCAGGGATATGGGTTTCAGATGATAAAGTGTCAGATTTTTAACATGCATAAGTTTGGAGTACAACCTTTTTTCCACTACTATCCCCAAGAACATACCTCAGGGTCCTAACGCCTCTTAAAATGTGCACAGAAAAATCGCAAGAATGATGATGTTATTTATATAGTTTTGACAAGTCCGCACTGTGAATTATCCATCTTTTTAAAATCATGCTCTGGCCACAAAGGGGTGTGGTTTTCCAAAGCACATGGTGGAATTTCTGGTCATCCACTTCCCCCAAGCTCAGCTGCTCTCACAGGCGCTGCCCCTCCCAGTTTCTCCCAAGAGGTAGCCACTTTACGGCCCCCCCCAATATAACATTTGCCTGAGCCAGTGACAGTGCTTTGTTTAGTTTCCTGTAGTCCCCAGGTACCACTCCCCTAATTCAATCAGAGAGGTGTCATCTCCTTTTGGCAGGGGCAGCATAATGCAGCCTGGCCTGGGAAGAGTTGTTGAGCCAGTTCAACTCCTGTCAGGGGTAGTTGTCAGGCAGAATTCAGCTTAATGTCACTTTAGTTCCCAGTTTTCTACATTCAAATCACACTGACAATGTTTTCACATGCAGCTAGAATGCTGATTCTAAGTTCAAAACTATGACATTTAACAGTTGCAACCTATGTTACACTCAAAAGTAGGTCACTCATTTATTCTAAACATTTCGATTTTAGTGGCTTTAAACCCAAATTCACTTAAGCTGCTGACATCCCCAGCTATTTTTTTTATATATACGTTAAATAATTACTTCCTTCAAGTCATTTCAGAATATAGTTTTACATTGTATCCACCTCTTAGCAAGTCTTTCCTTGGCCTGGTTTGGGTTCATTTGTTCAGTTTTCCACAAAGGTCTGGTGGTTTTAAAGCGCCGGCTTTCTGATAGTGGTGAGCACCAGTATTGCATCCATTTTTGACATTAAGAAAATGAATTCCCCACAGTTCTGGGTTGCTTTTGGCAATCAGCATTGCCATTCCCAATGGTTTCAGGCTACTGTGTGTGTAGCGCAATGGCGGTTTTAGGTAGTGCCCTCCTGTGCTCACAACATAGGCAAAAATGGGTGGCAGCCTATTCTTCATGTTTTCCCTGTGCACTCTCTGGGGAGTTCTGGCCATCATGATGTTTTCAATGCCAGTAATGCACAGTTTTATGGTAGGGCTTGGATGCATGGGTAAAAGCATCCCACAGTCCGTGTCGTGCGCGCGACCGACAGCACGTAATCGGACAGTCTTTACCCGCAACCTTGCGGACGCGGAAACTTTGTTACCGCCGTCACGGAATCACCGCGGTCCAGACCTGAAAGGTTGTAATGAGGCCCATTGTTTCAGTGTTTTCCACCCTGACAGGAAATGAACCATTTGCAAAAGTGCCGACCAGTGAAATGTGGCTATAATGTCTGGGCATGGAACACTGGCCTGCTATGAATTTGGAATAACCGCATTCAAACTCCACAAAGGAGGTTGTACACAAGCCTTTCTATATAACCATAAAATCATATGTGGTTATAAAAAAATGTTTATCGTTTTAAAATTCAAATATCTAGTCCTGTGTGTAGAGTGCAGTGTATTCAATATTTAGTGAATGGTATGTTCTGGTTGTGTATAGTATGTTATCCAAGGCTTTCTCTTAAAGAGCAGTCAATGTTATTTATGCTGAAATGTGTTACAGGGCAAAAAGGGTAGTTACGGCTTTAACATACACTCAGTTTGTTTGAATAGAGTAATATCTTTCAGTGTTTGCGTGTGCTTTGTTTTTACTTAAATTTTGTTTTCAAGGTGCCTCATTTTGATTTTGTCAGTAAGTAATTCAGCCAAATTATTGCCAAAATCCGTTGCTGTTACTGCCAATTGGTCCTGTGGGTTTACCGCAGGATTAAAAGTGGTGGTAGGGCAGTGTTATTTCCAATTTTAGGGTTTTTTGGTGGAATTACCGCAATCTTTAATTCTGCAGATTTTTGGCTTTGAAGTGAGGGATTTACCTCCAGCACAATGCTCGAATTAATATCTCCACTTCCACGCCAAACTCATGATTTGTCATAGTGGTAAAACAGCAATAATTCTGTTACTGCAGCAGTAACGGAACTAGCAGCACTTTTTTACCCCTCCGCCAAACTCGGAATGAGGCCCAATGTTTTTATTAAGCATAACAGAGAGACAGTTGAAATAATAGGTGCATGATTATATGTTTTAATAGGAATTTTCAGCATTATTGCTCACAGCTCCACGCTACCTACCATGCCCAAACACAGGGGAAGGGATACAATGAGAAGGTGGCAGGTGGGCCAAGCAAGACAATACATTGAGCCTCATGAAAAGGGACTTCTTACATTTCCCTTGTGTTGCCAGCGAGTACCGAAAGCCACCAAAAGAACATCACAACCCAGTGCTGTGGCATAAAGGCAAGAAAAAGCCTTCTTTGAATATGCGACCACAGCAGCTGCAGTTTCATACCATGCAGGGCAATTCTTCTGTCACTGATCGCCATTAGATTCTTTCCCAAAGTTCCATGTGATTTGCAGTCTTTTCAACATGCATGTCAGGTAACATATTTCCCTGTGAACCAGCAGGTCTGTTTGTTTGTTGGCCGCCTGCCCCCATCATGACAGGCAACGTACCAAATTCCAGACAAGAACTGAAATCCACTGTTTTTATCGCTTCCACAATGAAACTTGACTTTTTGTCAATGCTGGAAAATGATCACCATGAACTTGCATGTATGACATTATTTTCGTTCCTATGGAACAGCCTACAGAATAGAGAGACCCAGCTCCTCTTAACAACACAGGTGCCAGTCTGGCAATTGATTGCAAGGTTACAGAAGGATTTCAATTACCTCCACATTACAGCACTAATTAAGATACAGAAATAACACACCCACACACACACGCTCACACCACCAGCAATAGTGTTATTTTTTTCAGTCTTAGCAAAGTATACTCTTCATAGAAATATGGACCAAAAATATGTGGAATACTTGCAAGTCAGAAGGTTGTCTCCACACTGCCCCATTCCTATTTACTGCCCCCGAAGAAGGTCCTTTATTGATTATTGATTGAAATATGCTGGGAATGTGTGAAGATGCACTTTGAGGAGCCCAACCAAGTACAATACTAAGAAGATGAAAATTGGACCTCACCTTACCAAACCCTTCCGCAGCCCCCAAGATGCCAGCAACTCTGGTAAAATGTGATGGAATCAACAACTTTTCAATGAAAAAATAGACACAATGTGGGAGATCATCAAATCAACGTGCCCCAGCGCTGGCCCCCACTGAGCCCCAGCATTTGCAAAGCCTCTCTGGAGTGAATTCTCTCCCCCACCCCCCAGAACTCCTGTAAATACCTCCCTCCTGACAATATCAACCCTACCTTCATCTTTACATTGCGTACGGTCCTGGCACTCAACGCATTTCTGAGCATCATTAATGCCTACCTCACTAAGTGGTAATTCCAAAACACCCTCAACACTGGTCTCCTACAACCTTTTTGAGAAAGAAATGATGCCAGACAAAGATGACCTGGCCAACTATCAGCCCATTACGAACCTCCTGTTTATCGTCAAAAGCATGGAAAAAGTAGTTGCCACATAGCAACTCCAGAATCGAACAACTACACCTCCCAAATGACTATCAGTCAGGGTTCTTCCGCAAGGGTTGCATCAAGACAGGTGGTGTACAATGCCCTCAAAATCATGTATAAGGGCAACTGCTCAGGCTTCCTTGTCCTCCTTCACCTCTCGCATGCATTGCACACCATTGACCACTACGCCCGGCTTTCTCTCCTCACTGACAGGATGCAATTTACTGACACTGTTCAGAATTGGTTTACTTCCTAACTCTCTGGCATGCACCAGGCTGTCCAGATGAACATGTTGCGTTCCAACTGACCCCCAGTATCCTGCGTTGTGCCCAAAGGCTCCATCCTCTCACTGATCCTCTTTAATCTTTACATGGAGTCTCTGGGCACCCTCCTCAGAGATCCGGATTCAGGGCCTGATTCATGGAAAAGTGCACAGAGAACCTGCAATGTCTGGTTGCCGAAAACGACTCTGTGCAAAGCTGCACGCAGATGTTTTTCTGAGCACTCTGTGTATTCATGGAATTGTTTGCGCAAAGTAACCGGATATGCAAGTCGTGGCCAGAACACCCCTGACACGCCCCCTTGCAAAACAGCCAGAAACAGCTACCTTTGCGTGCTCCCCCAGCGGGAATACATGCACCCTTAAAACAGTGCATGTGGTGCCCTGCAAGCAGGCCTGCATCTTGGGTCCCTGCACGGTGTCCCCCGCAACTGTTAGCAGCACCCTGACAACATGCGTACGATTTATAGTAGCTTGGGTAAAACTAGGAAAATATGCATGCAAATCCCCGTAAACTGTTCCTATACCCCGCTAGACTACATACGCGCACCCCTAAGTTAGATCAGAACCCCGGCTGGGTACACGCACAACTAAAACCAACACCTGATCTTACCTCTGCATGGTGAATCCTATGCACTAAGTGTCTGTACGCCTGTCTTTGAGAGGCGGATCCTATGAGGGCTTTTCAAGGCTATTTCCCTGCTGAGAGGTTGCATGGACGGCTCCATGGATATGTATCATTCCATTCAATAGTGGGCATGCTGTCCCTCATAACACCTACATTTTCCCTTGTTCTTCCTCATTTTACGAGTTCTGCCCCCTTCCCTGCCCTCTGCTAAAGCCACTCCCACCTCTGTGTGGTTTTCAGGCCCATATCCTTCCAGCAATACGCAGATGATACTCTATTGTACATGAGTAAAAAGCCCACAAGACATCAGTCGTTGTGATAACATAGCCATCATCCTGTCCTGGATGTTGACTGCCTATGCCAAACTCAAGCATTGTGATTTTTTCTTCAGCGTTCCTCCGCTAAACAACAGTTCTGATATGCACCTAGAAGGATTTGATCTGCAGTTCTCAGATTTAGGAAAAACCATAGGCTTCACCGTCAACAGCAGCCTGTCCTACCAGGAACACATTTCCAATTTGGCCCAAATGGCATGGCTCTAAATCTTCACCTTTCCCAAAATCAAACCCTTCATCCAACCACAGGACCTAAGGAACATAGTGCAGGCCCTTGTGGTCTCAAACATCGATCTGTTAAATGCCCTCCAGACAGGGACCGCAGCTGCTCAATAAATATGCCATCTCAAATGCTGACTACCCACAGCCAGTACAGCACTCCACTGCTCTCGAGGGAGGTCTGTGCTTCAAGCAATACAATAAATAGATGAGCAGGGAGCCTATATACCATCCATCTATATCATTCTGCAGATGTTCATGTTGCACAGAGCATAACAGTTCTCATTTGATGTTTTCTCAATATGCCTAGAATTGCACAATTGTTGTATTCAAAAATAGGTACGTTGCATGGGACTTTATCTTTCTTTATTCTATTCAAATCAAAATAAATATATGTAAAACATGTAGCAAAACAAATAAGCAACTTAACACACTAGTGCAGGCAAGGATTCAATTTATTTGTAGATAATGAATTTGTAGATTAACAAAGCGAATCAGATTTGGATTATCATGTGTTTTTATCTGGTAAATTATTTTTATATTGCTGAACAAAAGTCTGTAATATATGGTTGTGGCATTTCCGCCTAAATGAGATCATTTTAACCAACCTCTGAATGGTGTAAAATAAGCAATGCTTCACAGCCTTGAGGTTTGTCACCAGTTCCTCCTAATGGCACTGGATAGGTAAATATGTACAATCTTTAGTTGAAGCTGGAGTAGTCACAATTGGCCATCTACTGTACTTTGCTGATTATATCACACCACATATATCACATCACGAATTACAAGTTTGCTGATGATAATTACATTTTTAACACATTCCATAGGATAGCCCATGGGATCCTTACTTGTAATTTGGTGGTATTTTAAAGGTTGAGTCAAACAAGGAGACACACATGTATGAGTCAGGATCCCTGGTCCCCAGAGCAAAATGTGTACACTGAAGGAGAAAAGTACACCTTTGAACCATGGAGAAGGATACCATGTACATTTCTGAATTGTGGCATAAAAGCATATATTGCCTGAATTGGGAAATGGATTGTTGACTGGAAGGCAGCAATAACGTGTACGTTTGTGCCAGTGTGAACGGCCAATAGTACAATGTGACGGAGACCAGGAGAAGTATCTTAATGTCATGCAGGATGTTTAGGAAGTAGAGCAGATGTGTATACACTATGAAAGAGTGTCATTGATGTGAAGTGTGTTTACAACTTGGGGCAAACATGGAACTGATAATGTAGCAATTATCGTTCGTTAAGTGCACAAGAATGCAAATGGCATGGCTTAAGTTACACAATTATTTTATGTTTGAAGGATCATATACAGTCTCCAATTGATGCATAAACAAGTAAAAATGAGTTTCTTGACATTGTGGTTTAAACTCTCGCTGCTTTGTGTTTGCGGCCTAGGTCATGCATGCAGGGCAGCAGGAACTGTTAAAACTGGAATGATGATGTAGTCATCATATTTAGCCTTCAACCCTCTGTGATTACATTGGGCCTGTAACCAGAGGAAATATGAAATAGTTGCCGATTAAGGGTACAGCTAAAAAGAACTTCAATAAATTATAATTGTAGCTGCATGATCCATGACTTTCAGATAAGTGGTGTGGTCGTGAAGCCTAACAGAGATTTCAGTCTCTTAGGGCGGAAGGATCATTTGGGTCATCGAACAGAGATAACATTCTTCCTGTTGCCTATTTCTTGCCCCTGCTAATTCTTTCTTGCATTTGCTGACTCTCATTGGCATTGGCTTAACAAGTAAGGTTTATGAGATACTGTCCTGTAAGGCAGAAGGGACCAACAAAAGAAAGACTCAGAGGTTGCTGTGATTGGCCCGTTCAATCGGTATCACTACATATTATCCCCACCAAAAATATTGCCGTATATATGGTCGCCTGGAACAGCCATAAGCAATGTTTTTGGAGGGATAATTTTTGGGGTTTTTGTGAGCGTGGATTGCAGGGGTGTCCCCTGTGCCTTTAAAAATAATGCAGGGGTGTCCCCCACATGCTCCATGCCTTAATATCACCGCAAAAATATGGTGATATTTTTGTATGGCGATATTTTTGCAGGGATATTAACACATGGAACCATTCAATCTGAACCAATTTGCCAAAATTGATGATGCACTCAATAGTCCAATATATTCATAAATGACAGACATCATATTAAATGACAACATTATATTGGAAAGTGAGATGATGAGTAGTTTGACATCAATTAATTGCTAATGCTTTTGAGGCTTGACTTTCACCACTTTTTACGGGAACACTTGCAGTGTTGTTGGACTACCAGGACATCTTGCCTTGTTTCCCAAGGGAAGAAGCATCAATATCCTTTACAGCTGCACAAGCAATGCGCCATGGAAGCAATGTGACATCTGCCTGGCAATTAGGTATGTGTGATCACCACACAGAGTATGGGATATAAATATACTAGCTTCATAAAAATGATTTGTCAAGAACTAAGTAGTGGGGTGGGATACCTTTTTTTGTCAATGATAAAAGTTACAGGTGGCCCTCCACATTTCCTCACCTCCTCAACCCCTATACATTTGATTGACCCCAATAATGTTTATATACATTGTATTTACCCACAACATGTTTTATAACATTTGATAGGAGCCCCGATATGGGTTGTAAATAGATGATATATTGAGCCCCTATCAATTTAATGGAACGCCGCAATTTTAATTGAACCCCAACATTTTTAATATCCATTTTATATTAATTTTATGTACATTTTATATAATGTTCACATGGCTATAAACAGATATAGGTCTAGGGGCAGTTTTAAGGCCATGATACTGTTCGGGCTATGGCTGATAATGCAGATATATAGCTGCTATTTTAGGCCTCAAAAACACATGTGCTCTTACGACTCCCAAGGGGCTATCCAGAGTGGTGTCGAGGAAACTGCAATTATGAACAGCTACAGTTATGACAAAGGGAAAACAACATCTGGAAAATCTGGCAATTCCAATGATCGTTATCCACCTTATTGACTTATGGGGCTTGATACATTGGAAGACACTGAGGATTTGATGGCGGACCGTGAAGCCGGGGAGCTCTGTGAGAACATCGCTACACTTTCTGCCAGCAGGGACCCGCCAATCATCGCCACTATTATGCGCCAGTCTGTTGGAGATTTCATTTAAAACATTAAGGACAAAACAGCTGTAGCCATGGCTAATTTGGAAATGGATAATTGGGGTGACAACGTAGTTTAGGTTTTGGAGCAAACCCTGGGAGTGTACACCGGGCGATTGTGTACAGACAAAATGGAGTCTGAAGACAGCGGATACAAGTCCATGGTCATGTAGAAGGATGCACTCAAGAAGCCGGAGAGTGACACTGCGCCCCTGGTGGTTTGTGAAAAACAAGGGCCCATGTGGACTGGATATCGGATGATGTGTCAGCTGGTGGACATATTTTTAAAGAAATCGTTTGTATTTGGTAGGGGTGTGACAACTAGCCTGGCGTTATAACCATGCTTTTCTGTTTGTTTATACAGACTCTAACTGATAAAGTGGACGGCTGTGAGGAGATTTAAGCTGTAGCAGAGACTATCAGTATTTATTGTGTTTGCTGTTCAAACCAAATTGAAAACCCAGGGATGGGATCATAGCTTGCTTAAGGAATGTATTTATCTAATGAACACAGATAGTGCTAAAGATGATATAGACACACCGGCTGTCACCTGGGTTGATGTCATAGCCATTCAGGGGTTCACAGCAATAGTAGTGAAAACATGCTTAAAATAGCACTTTTACAGACGGTGCTCTGGGCATGAAATTGACGATCCCCGGCAGGATGCTCATAAATGTATGGAATGATCTTATAAATATAAATCACTATGGAAAATATGTTACATGTTGAGCCGTAAATGCCTTGTAGAAATGATGCGCCTAATACAGTCGTTAACCCTGCTAAGAGTTGTGAAAGGTGCGTAACGATGTGTGTCTAAAACGTTGTGGGCTAAACAATCAGCAGATAATCCCCTTTTGAAAATGAAGCAGTTTAGATGGGGTATTTGATGTATGTTAGAAGTATCATTGAAAAACTATTTGCAAGTGGGTGGAAAAAGTATATCTAAGACAATACGGCAGATCAACATGCATGGTGCCCCGTAAACTGACCTATGAAGATTGAGAATGTAGATCATTTATATGTACTTGCACTTATTTGCAGGAAATAACACCTGATGGAATGCGATCAATTTAAAGTGAAACATTGGATGTGTACAGAAATTGTTGTTGTATTTACTTAAAGAGGATCTAGGCATGATATCTTCAAAGGTGTTGTGTTATCTGGTTAGACCTACTTAGGTATACAGACTTGAATGTAACAACGTTTTATGAATCATGAACATGTGCTGCAAAAGCAACCACCAGCTAATGGACAACTACTGGAAAAAGCACTACAAAGGGGGTTTCGATGAATTAAGGCCGCCTGTGGTACTGTCACTGAGTTGCAAGGTGGACAACATGCACCAGAGTTTCTGATGCGTTAAAGAACATTGGATGTTTAATAGGGATCTTCATGAATTTCTATCAGCCGTCTCTCTATTGTGCATGTTTGCTTATCGTCACAATGAATGCCAGTGCGTATACAAAGCAATTGCTGATACTGCAAAATGTGTAGCACAAAAGGTTCAATGTACAGCATCTGATAAACCAAACTATTTAATGTGAATATAATTTTTATAAAAATGGATGTTGTAATTATTAATACAAATCTGTTGTTTACAAAACCTAGTTGTGTCTTTATGTCCAGCAGCTATGGGGTGAGTCCAGTGTAAAACTGGCCAAAATATATTACAATGATAGTTACGGTGGGGTTGAAAACTTGTATCGTAAACTGAGCGCCGATGGTGAGAGTGTGTCAAGGGGCGATTTCAAGACGTTTCTTTCGAATCTTTCGAATCAGAAGTCCTACTCACTACTTAAACCAGCCCAAAAACATTTTAAACACTGAATGACCGTGGTATCTGATATCGATCAACAATGGCAGGCAGATATTGTGAATATGAGTAAGTTCCAAGGAGACAACAATGGTTTCCGCTATATTCTAGCTTATTATCGATGTCCTATCAAAATATGCCTATGTTGAAGCTGTAAAAAACAAAATGGGCCACAAAGTAGCAACGGATTTTAAATGCATATTTAACAGCGGGCAAGTACCCCCTAAACTACAGACAGATGCCGGTAAGGAGTTTCTAAATAAACCACAACAGAGCCTTCTATTGTAGAGCGTTTTATACAAACTGTCCAGTTTGCCAGAATCAAGTACAAAATATAGTTATCAGGCAATGTGGGGATCAAGCACAGTGTATACAGGACTAAATAAACACAGATGGCACTTGACAGAAATATACAGCAAGCATATGTTGGAAGGGGAAAACACGTTTGTTGTTTTGCTCATTTTTCATGGGAGCTGGAGCCGCAATGTGGGAGATTAATTATAGGGTGGGGAAGAGTTGAAAGGGGTTCCAGGCTGCAGCTGAGCAAGAGATATAACTGGTTCTTTGTTGACGGATCATGGCTAGGGTCCACAAACCCCACCCACACAGTGCAGAGGACACAGAGAAAAATGCATTTGGGAAAAATAAGTCACCCAATACTTGGAAAATGAAGTTGTATAATACATTGAATAGAGTGGGGAAATTAAAAGTCATGTACTACATTTAAAATAAAATGGTACATTGAAATTGCCTTTTAAACAGCGTTACCTGCATTCATAAATGTGTATGACAAGCATCATATATCTATTAAAACTACACCTGCAATTGTAACACCCCAGAATTCCTTGACGGTCTGGAAAAAACTATACAGCAAAAGACGTTTGGAAAAAGAGGCCTAGACGCCTCTTAAAAAGGGGTTCATGTTTGGGTCTTGAAACACACAAGGCCGTCTTTACAAAGGGATATGAACAGAACTACATGGACAAGATCTTCATATTAGATGGAGTAACTCATTGGGAGGGTCCTCATATATACAGCCTAATCGATTATTTAGGGGAGGCTGATCAAGGTGTGTTTTATAGGGAGAGGATACAGAAAGACAGCAAAGACCAAAAACAAGTCTATAGAACACAGAAAGTTATAACAAATAAAGGACGAGACGCTAAGAAACAATATCTAGTTTGGACCCCACTCCCACTTGACCCCTGCCTTTAGTTAATGAACTTAGGGTCACGTGATATGATATGATCTTTTTTTATAAAGCGCCTATACACAATGTGCATCAAAGCGCTTCAAGCAAAGGGAGGGAACAAGGGAAAATACAGTGACATTCTTACAGGCCATGAACAATAAGGATGTGAAATTAGCTATCGTACTCGGCCTGATGACATTTCAGATAGTGCAAGATCTAAGACATAGATAAGGAACGGTGGGGGAGAGTGGGAAGTAAGTGAAAAACAAACAGGCGACTACCATACAAGGCCTGACAACATTTCTGGTAGAGCTGGAGAAAAACAAAAGGTGGGGGAGAGGGGTGCAGAAAGGGAGGGGAGGAACAGAACAAGCGACTATCGTACTAGGCCTGACGACATTTCAGATTGTGCTGAGGCGGGGGCAAGCAAGGAGAGGAGGGAGGAGACAGACGAGGTTGCTATCATACTAGGTTCAAGGACAATTCTGAAAGAATAAGTGCATAGAAGAAAGTAAGAGGAGAAGGGGAGAAGATAGGAAAAGAGAGAAAGGGAGAGAACAGAGAGTAAGCAGTCAAAAGAGTGGAGAAGTAAGAGGGGAGAGCAAATACAATTGCAGAAGTCAGTAGTAACACATAAAGTTGCAAGAGAACAGCAAATGCAAGCCAGGTTACAAGATGAAGATGAGGACAGCATGATTCAGGGCCACCATGAGTACAAGATGCAAAGGAAGTCCCGCATGAGAGCGGAGAAAGGGTTACACACCATTAATAAATGAAGTCCAAAAAAGTCAAATCCAGCATTGGCCACAAGACGGTGATGGTGAAACCAGAATGTATCAGGACAGGCTCCTGCAGAAGTAGGCTGGAGCGGTGGGGAGGGGAAGCAGGGTAGAAGAATCAAGCAACAGGCAACACCTGTGTGCCAGATGGGGGGGCATGCAGAACATCATGGGGGGAGCAGAGGGGGAGAAGGGGACAAGCGAACATCACGGGGGGACCGGAGGGGGAGGGGGCACAAGGGAACATCACGGGGGACCAGACTGGGAGTGGGGTACAAGGGAAAATCATGGGGCACCAGAGGGTGTGGGGGGCAGAAGGGAAGATCACAAGGGGACAATAGGGGGAGGGGGACACTCACAAGGGAATATCACAGAGGGACCAGAGAGTGAGGGGGGCACAAGAAAAATCACAGTGGGCCCAGAGGGGGAGGGGGGCACAACAGAACATCACAGGGGGACCCGAGGGGAAGAGGGGCACAAGGGAAAATCACATGGGGGCCAGAGGGTGAGGGGGGCAAAAGGTAACATCACAGGGGGACCAGAGGGGGAGGGGGATACAAGAGAACATCATGGAGGGACTGGAGGGGGAGGGGGCACAAGGGAACATCACAAGTGGATCGGAGGGGGATGGGGGTACAAGGGAACATCACGGGGGGACCAGAGGGGCAGTGGGGCACAAGGGAACCTCATGAGGAGACCTGAGGGGGAGGGGGCACAAGGGAACATCACAGGGGACAGGAGGGGGGGTACAAGGAAACATTACGGGGGGGACTGGAGGAGGAGGAGGGCACAAGGGACCATCACAGGAGACTAGAGGGGAAGGGGGTACAAGGGAACATCACAGGGGGACCAGAGGGGGAGGGGGCACAAGGGAACATCACGGCGGGACCGGAGGGGGCACAAGGGAACATCAATGGGGGGCCAGAGGGTGAGGGAGGTACAACGGGACATCACAGGGGACCAGAGCGGGAGGGGGCACAAGGGAACATCATAGGGGGACTGGAGGACGTGGGGGATACAAGTGAACATCATGGGGATACCAGAGGGGAAGGGGGCACAAGGGAACATCAGGGAGAGATCGGAGGGGGAGGGGGGCACAAGGGAACATCACAGAGGGACCTTTGCGTAGTCTTCTATGAACTTTCTACTATAATTAGTCAATCCAAGGATGCTTCTTAGTTCATACAGAGTCGTAGGGTCCTTCAATTTTAATAAGGCTTCCAAATTTTTCGCCTGGGGACTGAGACCCTCAGGGGTGATTTCATGATCTAGGAAGTTCATGCGGGTCTTACACCACTGCACCTTCTGGAAGGACAGTTTAGCTCTGGCTTCCTTCAACTGTGTCAGAACATAGCGGATTTCCGCTATATGTTCCTCCACAGTTAAAAAAATGGCTCCACATGTCCCGATGCCTGCTTCCCTACATTAACCAGGGACTGGCCCAGATCCATGGGTCAAAGGTGTATACCGCCATTGACCTGACTAATGGTTACTGGACAGTACCCGTGAGTAGGGAAGGCCAGTACAAGCTGGCCTTTACCTTCGGGGGGGAGGGGGCGGGCAGCAGTACATGTGTACCGGAACCCCCTTTGGCTATATAAACTCCGGCAATGAATGTAAAATTTTTCTGCTCAAGGCCATGCACGATTTGGGTGAAAGGGGATACCTGGCCTATGATGGTGATCATTTAAATTACCATAAGCGTCTGGATTTTGCGGTTTCTGTCCTCTCTTAATTCTTAGGGAGATGGTGAATTGTTGGACCAGTCCTGGGATGGTGGCCTCTTCTACAGTTTGAATTTCAACTTCATACGGCAGTAATTGAGCTGACCGAAGTGCTTTTTCAGAATTGTCAAAGCCCATGGGGTTGCCCCCCAGTCAGGACCCGGCTTAGTCATTAATAAGCTCCAAATTAATTGTGAATCGATTGAGAATGTCACTGCCTAAGTAGAAGGCAGAGGGGACATCTTGCACAACCCAACAATTATGATCTATGCTTTTATCAACAATGGAGATTTTTATCATGCACCTGCTAGCCTGGAGATGTTTAGCATTGGGAGTTTCCAGGCCCTAACATGGGGTTTGGGTTTTCTTCAAATTCTGGATCAGTATAACATTTCAGGGTATTTCCTTCCAGTATGGAATGCCACTTGGAGCTGGGAGGAAGCATCATTTTCAAAAAAGGAAAAGGGTTCCCATCATCAGTTTGTTCTCCTACAGAGATTACAGTTATGTCGGGGACTTGATTATTCCTGAAGTGGAATTCAATTAGGTCATACCGCTGCTCAACCATATGGGATGTGCCATTTAGGTTTACATAGTTCGTGCTCTGTTTTAATTTTATTGGCCGGTTAATCTAGGTCTAGAGAACCTTGTTGAAACAGTCTATTAGGGGTGACAACCTCCAAAGGAGGTTGTTCCCTAGCAGACAGGGGGTGCCCTCTGGAGTGACGACTATGACTGGGTGCTTCAACCTATGTCGCCCAATTTTGATCTCCAGATCTGCAGTCCCCTCAACGGGAATGTAATTTCCGTTGTAGTTCTGGAGTTGTCCAAGAAGAGGTCTGAGGGGAATTTCGTGACTCTTCCCCCCTTCCTGAATTGATTTGATCAAATGCCTTTTTGGACATAAGGGTGGCTTGGGATCCTGTATCCAGCAACGCTGAAAATGCACACTGGCCTTGTATCTTGACGGGGGCATAACACCGGCCTTCTTTCTCCTCAAGGGGGCAAAGAAAATGTGCATTTTGGTCCAGCCGGGCAGATAATTTCTTTATTTTGAACTCCGACACTGTGGGATCTTGTGCAGTTTTCTGTGTCGGAGTTCGGCAATCTGTAAACAAAATTTGTCATCCTGAGATTTGGGGGATTTGGGAATCCCCTTTTTCCCAGATTCTGTGCTGTCCCCCTTTTCCTTGAAACAGTCACTTGAATCGGTTTGGGGGAAGGATTCCTCATTGATTTCTGAGTCATCAGGGTGACATTTCAGGGGTTCAGGGATTTGTGGTTCTGGGTCAGTCCCCATACTTACCCAGTCTACGTTAGGGTCTTTTGGGACCCATTTTTCTGTGGGAGGAATCCCTCTGTCCTGGAAAGAGAAGACTTTCTTCCCTGAATCCTCCAGGGATTCTTCCCCTTCAAACTGGAGGACGCGGACTTCCTCCACAAAATGGGTTTTCTTTGTCCCTTGGTTTCTCCTACTTACCCTCTGTTCCCTAGGTTGCAGCTTTTCGGGATTAGGAGATTCAGGTTCAGAGGTTTCTAGGGGCTTATCACTGGTGAGGAAGGAAGTTTCCTCCAGGGCTTTGCATCTCCCTCCCCCCGGGCCTCCTCCTCTGGAACCTGTTGGTTGTCAGGGTTTTCTCCCCGTCATTGCTCTGGGGTACCAGACCCTGGGTTTGAGCTGTTCTGGGACGTCATGTTCAAGGGTTCTGCTGAGCCCTCAGCATTCGACTCAGGTCTCGGGTCAAGCTTTGGACCTGGCGCTCCAGTTGCGACATCCTTTCTGGTTGATATGGTTATCTAGGATCAAACCTATGTTGGTCTTGGGAAGGGTAACTGTCCCTTCTCCCCGAGTAGCTTGGTTATTGAGGGTTTCCCTGGTAGCCCTCCATTCTTGGTCTTCCTTCTCCCTGATTTGGTGGTCTAGAATCCTGAAAGCAGGGAGAGAGAGGAGGATTGTTCTGAAGGTTGGGGTTTTGAGGGTACCTGGGGAAGAAACTTAAATTGGAGGGTGGAACATTACTGCCCCCCTGAGAGAAGATTTGTGGGAAGTTGGGAGGAAAGTGTGGAGGGAAATTTCCTGGGGCCGTACTTACCTGGTTGAATTCCCCCACCCCCCTTGAGCCAAGGAAGTCCAAACATACCCAAGATGGGTCTGTCCCCCTTGTACCTCAGGCTAATGTAGGTGGCAGAGTCAGGGGCACATTTGTGAGGTATCCTGCCTGGCTACCACCCACTTGGGACTGGTCAGAGGGTCTTCTCTGCCTCTCATTTGGTTTGTTAGCGGCAGGGGTATTTTTAGGTCCCCCCATTTTGAGGTCCAGAATGGGGGTATTCTTCACCGCTGCCACCTTGGCAGCAGCGGGGGTGTTGGCTGGTTTGGGATTTTTGGGAGAATTTTTGTTTTCCACTTGCTTTTGGACTTCATCGATCTGGGTAGCCTGTTCTATTACCCAGCCCAGGGTCCTTTCATCGTGGAAATCCCTAACCAGTTATGTCATTATGTACTAAGGGAGGGCATGGAAATAGGTATTAATAAACTCCCTACTATTTGTGCGCACCCGTCTGGAGGTTTGGGCAAATTCATGCTTTCATTCTTGCACAAACTCTCTCGGTGCCTGATCGGCTCTGCACTGCAGGTAGTAGGCCGCCTTGCGAGCCTCCTGGGGGTTCGGATGCATGGAGAAGTGTTTAAAGATGGCGGCCTTCTAGGTAAACAATCTTGAATGATTTTGATCCTTCAGCCCAGCAAAGAAGCTGGAGTATTCTGGGGAGAATGTCCACTTGGTAAACTCCATGGAATTATGGTCATTTTTGATGCCTAGTGTCATCATCTGGCCATACAGCTCCAGATGCTCCCAGACTGAGTACTTGGCATTTTTGTGGTAAAGAGTCATGAAGTTTCTAATGGCTCTTAATTGTCGAATGGGGTCTTTTACCAGAGTTCTCTTTTGTTTGGCAGCCTTCTTTTCCCACTGCACCTGAGTCCATTCGCTCTCAGTCTCGTGTGGAGAGGGTAGCCCTTAAAGTCTTCAGCATTCCTACCGGTAGCTGGGGTACCAGCTAAGACAACCTGTTCCTGGGGCAGCTCCCAAAAATAATCATCATGGGTATTGTTGAAACATTGCTGCTCACCGGTGCATTCGATTGAAACCCCTTCAACTTCAAACACTGTAACATGAACTACGCAGCATTGCATAAGGGTTGTGTCTTGAGACCGGTCATAGCATACGCTCCTAACTTTGGAGTACCAAACATAATCATAATCATAATCAGGGCATACATGGGGCAGGTGTCTATCAAGGGAAAGCACATGCATGATGCACCAGTTGCGCTCACACGCAACAACTATCCCCTCAGCTCTACACCACTGGCCGTTGATCTAAGACCTGACAACACATAATCAGGCCATTTCAACCTCTTAAAGAGTAGGAACCTACACACTGAGACAAAGTTTGAAAGAAACCTAAGCTATGCACTCGCTGCTAGAGTTGCACGTTTGATAGTGTTCTTGAGATTAACTCTCAAAGAAACATACTCTTTGATATTTAATGGATATTATACAGATAAAAGGATTGCTGCGTACCCATAAACACGCTTGGAAAAATGTCACGGTATGTATGCCAGCGATACATGTCTCACGCAACTACACAGGAATCACCCCATTCGCCTGGTGATGAACACCAATCCACAGGCCTGGGGCAGAACACATTGGATTGCTCTGTGGCTGGAAGGGGACATGCTAATGATGTTTGACAGTTTGGCACACATTCCGCAACACCCCATATACACCAGCATGTTAATGGATTATGTGAAAAGCATTGTAAAGTATTTACATTATACTACTGTACCAGTCCAAGACTGTAAAGCTATTACCTGCGGTCAACACTGTGTATTTTTCATCAGTCAAATGTCGGAATGGAGATTGCTGTCAGCTGTTTTGAAAATGTACTCTAACAATCGTCAGCAAAATTATCAAATGGTGATGAGATGTATTTGCTTTATTTATCATTCTAAATTATTATCACACATTGGATCCATAAACACAACCAGCAGTAAATCATCCAATTAAACAGTGAAAGAAAGAAAAGAAAAGGATCACTAGTTCCAGCATTAGCAGCTCAATATATCACAGTCATTAAAATAAGTCGATGTGTTGAAGAATCTGTGTCCTATGGGTCAGATGCTCACAGGCACTTAGGAACTGAATTATGGGGAGCCAGGCCCATCAGAAGGCTTGGGACGAGTTATTGAGTATGGCAGTTATTTTCCCCATGGCCACCAGTGTCCATACCGTCACCCACCAGTGTGCTATTATCGGGCCTCCAGGTGATTTCTAAGAGGCAGCTTGTGTCAATCTGGTGGCCATCAGAATTTGAGTGATCACCTTTGCTTTCAGACCTCCTAATGGATAACCGCCCTCCTCATCTGCGTCTTCAAGAATGATCACCCTGCGATACCAGGAGAGTGAGAATCCAGTGAGGTCCCTTATATGAGAGAGGATCTCCTTCCAGTATATTTGTGATAGGTTACAAGACCACCATAAGTGCCCCAGCCTACCGTTTCCCCACATCTCTTCCAGCATGTGGCAGCAATATTGTGATTAATTTCATGCAGCCTACTTTGTGACATATACCATAGATGTATAATCTTATACCTGCACTCCTTCACCCCCGTGGACCGGGATGCTCTATGAGACCTTTTCCAGATGTGAGCCCAGGATGTGTCCTGGATTTCGATCACAAGTCTGCCTCCCACTTCCAAATATAAGCTAGGCTATCAGAGGCATCAACCATGTCTTGCAGTCGGTAGCAACTGGAGATAGAGTTTCTGGAGAGTCTGTCTGCAAGTGTCAGTTTGATCCTTCTAGGCTCTCTTGTCCCCCCACTTCTGACTTCACTGGTTGTGATTCAGTGGTGATGCTGGACGTACCTAAACTGTTCCCTTTTGTCCAGGGTAAACGTGGCCTTACAGGCTTCAATGTCAAGGGTACAGAGTCTGTGTATAAGCGTCCCAGTCTGAGCCTCCCTGAAGTCTCCCAGTCTCTGAATGACCGGTCTGTCTTTCCTGGGCCGAAAACTGGATTTTTTAGCAATGGAGTTTGGGCCCCCCCCCCCCGGAGGAATCTTCAGCATCTGTCACCCCCTGTCCCAGTAAGCTAGAGAGGCTTTGGTGGTGCTTAAGAGTTTGCCCTTGTTCTGGCAAACCCTGGGTGTCACAAATGGCATGTTGTCTAAGGGAACGGGAGTAACCTCTGTTCCAGTTCCACCCATTTTTACATTTCCCCCCTCTTCCAATCAAACATTGAGCTAAGTTGGGCCACTTTGAAATACCTTTTGCAAGATTATCCCCACACCCCCTTGCGAGGGGGACCACATAAGCACCTTCGTATTTACCCGGGGCCTCACACCCCCCCCCAAATAAACATCAGTATTTTCCCCTGTAATTGAGTGATGGGCTTCAATGGGATTTTGACTGGGTGGGCATGGAATGCGTACAGTAGGCTGGTGATATGGGACTTCTTGACTGCTGCTATCTTTCCCAGCTAGGAGATTTCTTGGTGCACCCTCTGTCAAGTCTGCCATATTTGCGTGAAGGACAATTAATTCCTTGGAAGTTGGGACGCTTTGCTGCCCCCTTCCTAATCAATAAGTCCAACAGACTAGTAACCAATCTGTGTGACTCATGGACCAGGGCAGGAGTGCTACTTGACACACACGCTCAGATTGGATCAGGGAATTCTAGAGCTGCAGAGGAGACATAGTGGGATATTATAGATTCAATAGTGACAAGTATACAGTTCCAGTGGCGGCTGCTATTATAGGGCGGCCGGGCGCCGCCCCCCCAGAAAAGAAAGAGAAAAGAAAGAGGAAGCTAACAGAGATTCAATCAGAGAACTTCTCTGATTGAATCTCTTTTTTAGCTTGCATTTCCTTTGCCAACAGCCGGGGGCGCTGTGGCAAGGCAACACCTGAAGGGCTGGGCCCGGCTGCTTACACAGCAGGGCGCGTCCCGTTTTACTCTAATTTCTTTAATAGTAGAATGCGTGGAGCTCGTAGCTCCACGCACTCTTCGTAAACCCCTTTAATTAGAAGGCTGGCGGGGCGATTCAGGGGTGGCCCCGCCGCCAGTCTAAAATGTGCGCAAACAGCGCACTAGGTCAGTCCCTCCCCTGCATGGACACAGTAATGTCATTGGCTGTTTGCCAGCCAATGACAACCCTTGCATTGGCTGGCAAACAGCCAATGACATTACTGTATCTATGCAGATCTCGTGCTGGTGCAGGGCGTGTGGGTGCGCTTGCGCCACCTTCACACTCTCCCCTGGATTCTTTGGAGTCAGACGAGTAACGATGCGAGCTCAGCTGCCCCTGACCCCTGAAGACCACCAGAGACAGCCTGGACCACGACGCGACGAGTTGCCGGTGGGTAAGTACCAGGTGGTCCTGTCCCAGATGTTGTTCTGTTTTCTTTTGGGCCTGGGGTCGGGGACGTGGTCCACGGCCACAGTCAGCAACACTGAAAGACGTGTAGGCCAGGGCCTACGGCTTTCAGTGTTGCTGACTGACTGTGACTGGGCCCGGCCTTGGTGGTAGCGGGCCCGGGCCTGCCTACCCCCAAGGTGGGGGCCAAGGCAGGGGCTGCCTGGCCTGGGCCTTTCTTTCCCCCGGTCCGTGGATCAAGGCCCTAGAGCCTTGGGCCACGGACAGCAAGGCAAGGCCCAGGCAGGCGTGCTGCTGCTGCCGGGCAGTGCCCGTGTAGAATCTTCAACATCCAATGTGCCGTTTTATATTTTCGGCATTTTTCGACAAAAATGCTGAAAATATAAAACGGCACAAGTAGAGCCCTGGGCTGCTGCTGCCTCAGGTGACGCAACGAGAGCGGGCAGGGCTTTAATGAGGCACACGCCCAACTAGTCCGGGCTTCTGCGGTGTGATTGCGGGAATCAGTATTCCCGCAATCCCGCATCCAGTCCCACACAAACAGTGTAGAAAAAAGAAAAAAAGAAAAGAAAAAAAAATAATAATTTGGCTACAAGTGTTTGACAGTTAAAAGGGGCTTCTTGGTTATGTCACGTGTAACCCAGGTTCTCTGAATGGCATGTTATGACTCTAGTCAGTCTAGTGATGACAACAGTGTGTGCAATGGGCAAGAATTTGGCACGATGTATTGGGAGAGCTTAACTGGCAGCGTGATGTGTGTGTGTAAACTCAGCCCTGATGCAGAGTTACAGATGCATACAGCGCCGCTTCCTTCCTTCCGCTCACCTCTTAGCGCTATGGCCAGGCTTCAAGTGAAGGCATATTGCAGCTGTGCGATAGTTCGCGTGCACTCGCCGCCTCGAGATTTCTGTGAAGGCGCAGAGTCAGTGTGCGACTGCAGCTCTTTCAGCGGCACGCCGAGCCTGTAGATGTCACAAGCAGGGGTGGGGGCTGCAGCCAGACCGGTGCTCCAGGAGCTTGTGATTCACAAGTAACTTCTGAAAAGGCAATAGGCAGGGTCTGACAGCAGGCAGGAGGATGGGCTGTTGAGTCGATTGCCTTCATGACAATTGTGTTCCTTCGTAAATGGATCTGAGTGCAGTGCACCATTTTCCATCAAGTTGTTCGCTTCGCCTGATACTGGAATTCACTGGTGACAGCACTGCCTGGTACAGATTTGGCTTGCTCGCCCTCTGTGCGAGTCGAAGGTTGTTGTTGGTGCAGTACAATTGCTGGCTTAACTTACTAGCGCACATACCACATCATGCGTTGGATTTGAAATGGGGGAAAAAAAAACTCCTGGCAAAGAGCGTGATGGCGATCTGCTCTTAAAAACAGGACCAGCACATTATGGGACAGAAAACAGTCATAGCGATTGTTCAATCAAACCAACCCGATTACAAACCCCTTCGCTCGCTCCAACTACTAAGTTCACCTGCATGTGACGGGGAGCGGCTAATCATTAAACAGAGCATGTTCACCAAGTAGCAGCAGTATTTCTGCATAAACTCTCAACCAACTTGAGAAGTGGGCTAATTACAAGTTAACCTTCAAGCAGTGGGGTGAAAACTACTGCTTAGCGGTGGTAGTTAAAGCAAGGCCTGGGCCCACCTGCAACAGACACTGGGATCACAGCAAAATCATGTGTTTATAAATTCCCAAAAATATTATAATGAACAGAGGGCAAGGGTGAGTGTGCTACTCCGTAAACCCATGCGCATGTCGCTGGGGTATGGCTGCTGAAACAGCATTCACTGAAATCTTAAGATACGGCAGGGTGTTGTGGTTGTACACAAATCCACACGGCCGGGCTTTTTATTTTATTATTATTATTAGGAGGTGAATGGACACTAATCATTTAAAATCATATTGCTCGTATGATCATATCCACTGAGAGTGCTCAATCTGTGCTCAAACTCTAATGTTCAAGACCCATCATTTTCAGAACTGAACTGGCCTGATAGCCACGCAACGAAACGGCTAGTTCTTACCAACAGGTCACCCAGAGAAACCATTTGTACTGTTATGTGAGCTCAAAGGAAGGAGGGAAACTCATTTTGCCGCTATTGGTATGTGTGTGATACTCAAGGGCAATTGAAAATATCAATGCCCGACTGCCGTGCTGTTTATTGCAATCTGGCAATTTGCGTCTGTGAAGCCTGCTACTTTAAATAGCATTGGGTTTGCACATGAACATGCTTTTAGACAGGTGGACCCTGTGTGTATGTTACTATTTTCTTCTATGGCTTATATACTTTAAATCAGGATGATAGTTTGATGAAAATGTAAAGAAATAAAAATCATAGGAACACATTTAAAACAGTGTTTTTTTTTTAAGGAAGTGTGACATTTCAATTTTAAACGTGGATTTAATAAATGAAGCAAGCATTCGGCTTTGTTTGGCTTCAGCCGTATGATTGACACACTGTTAGATATTCGTCGGAATACTACATTTGCTTCTTGATACACATAAAATAGGTAATAATAATCCCAGCAGCCAGCAAAAGTTATGCATTACACCATAGTACCAGTTATTCTCAATACAAGCTGCTGTAAAATACACCATCACACTTGCACACGTAAGAATAGTGTACCACCATTAATATGTAAAACCGAATGCTTTTTTCATATTTCGGTGGGTTTTTTGGACAGTAAATTGAACATTTTGTAGGCCATTTTTCCAAAAATTTCGTGGCGGGAGAGCCCCCCCCTGCTCCCTCCTTGGGGGGGGTGGGCTTGGGCGCTTTGCGCGCTCGCTACTAAATTCACCCTTGCAAATTTACGCCCCACCAGCTTTAAAACTCACCAGCCGCCACTGTACAGTTCACATACACTTAGCTTTAGCTATCAGATTACATAAAAAACGAGGGCTCCTAGTCAATGAATGGTCCAGGCCCTACTTAAATACCTAAATGCTAATTACCCGATGTAGAAAAAATACATGGGACGCCTTGGTTCTGGCCACCATATACTGCAACCGATTTCGAGAACACTTGGGAGCATGTGTAATCCAGCTTTATACTTTGTGGTAATGGATTAGAAGAAAGGACCTCTCCGAAAGTTGAAATTCAGCTGACTTGCGAGGCTGATGCGCCAAACGTGAAAACAATAGCAAAGACACCAGCGAGTTACCAGGAACATCTCCCAATGTCATTAAGCTGCCATGGCAGGGAGTACTGCTGTAATGCAGATCCTGGCACTCTTAGGATCTGGTGCAGCCACCTGTAAACGGAAGGTAGTTCCAGGACCGTCAAGCAGGAAGGCACTCATCCACTCCAGATCCTAACAGCATGCCCCCTCCTATATCTGCCCCCATTCTGACTGGGCGAAGGGGCTCTTGGACCAGGTTTCTCTGGATATAGGTCATGGAATTTCTTCATGAGCTGGGGAAGCATCACATGACGATTAGGTACTCATGAACGTTCTTCCACTCCGAAACCTTTCCAATGGAAGAGATATTGTACTTCATACTCTTCCTGGCGACCCACGGCCGGGAGTGTGGATGATAAATCCCTAGGGTATACCTGAGAGGCACAAGCTTGTTTAAGAAGCGAGACCGGGGGTATCTTCTAATGAGAGGGTGGGTCCAACTCAAGAACAAGAAAGGGACCTATAAATAAAGGCTTGAATTTGCTAGTCCATGCTGGTAGCTTGATATGGTTAGTGGATACTAAATCATGAACTTTATACACAGGTGTTTGTGATCTCCTTCTTTTAGCATGGTGACTGGCACTCTCCTGAGCATTCTTCAAGTGCTTCTTTCCTGTTGGTTTAAAAAAAAAAAAACTTTTATTTACTTTGCACAGATTTTCATCGTTACATTGCTTCAATTACATTACTTGTTGGTGCGATTTTATAGATGTGTACATAGCTGGCGTTTATTATACATACATTATGACATTTCTTCATGATTGTCTTCACTTAAGCTTTTACCTATTAGGTATTGTCTGAATCCACCCCAGATATCTTTTAGGTGGCATGTCAGCGGTGGTAGGCTAGAGTATATCTCTTCGTTATCATTCGCCCAAGTCATATCGCTCAACCATTCTTCCAACCCTGGAGGGTCCTTGCTCTTCCAACGTAGTAATATCGCACGCTTTGCTAAAAGCAGGCCTAGGTTTAATAGTCTTTGCCGGATTGAGTTATCTTGCACATAAAGCCCAGCACGCATGACCTGACCCTGGGTCCCAGTCAATAGTCTGGTCCAGTATTTCTTCCAGCATCTTCACACATCAGCCCAATACCAAACAAGCGTTTTGCAGGACCACACCCTGTGCAGCATGCCTGCCTCTGCTCTCCCACATCTGGGCACTTCACCGTCACAGTAGCATACATGTCCTTGAGTCGGGCTGGGGTGAGGTGCACCCTGCTAATTATTTTATAATGAATTAGTCAGCACCTGAAGTTACAAGATCTATTTTTCATTAGTCTACCTAATTGTGCCCAGTGCGTGTCTATAAAGGTGATCCCTAGATCTTTTTCTCACTCCCCTCTAATATCTGGCGGCAGTATTTTCTTAGTTGACAACGTGATTTTATACAGTGTAGAGGCTGATTTTTTTACTGTGCTGGAAGATAGTACATACCCCAAGCTTGGAATGCGAATGGGACTCTTCAAGGAAACCTTCCCATATATTCGCAATTACTGAGCGCAGTCTGAGGTATTGTAATTTCTGGAGCCGGGTATCATCTACAATTGCTTTTATATCATCCCAACCAATGAATTGACCCTCGTGGAAAAGGTCTATAAAGTGATATATGCCCCTTTCCCACCAGTGCGTGGCCATTTTCACAACTTCTGTTGGGAGGAGGTAAGGTGCGCCCTATACAGGCATGCCTGGGTTATACAGTACATTATTTTTGGGGAGATCAACCATCCTGGTCAATGCTCGGCACGTAACCAATGTAGGATCCATCCCATTGTCATCCCTTATCTTCCCCTCCACTAGTGCATGTAAAAACAGCGCTGGGTCTTCCCCCGTGTCTTCAGTGTCACGTGGGATGCAGTGGGACCTCCCTCCGCCCAGAAAACCGCATAATAAGCCTGTGCTGAGAGAAAGTACACCTCAAAGTCGGGTGCTGCCAATCCCCCTTGCTCGTATGACATTGTGAGCCGTTTCCAACTCACTCGTGCCTGCTCTTTCCAGAGAAACATTGAGCATGCCCCCTGTATCTTTCTGAGGTGTGGTCTACCTGGCCACACTGGTACTGTGCTGAACAGGTAGAACAGTTTAGCGAGTACAATCATTTTATTCAATGCTAGGCGGCCCATGAGCGAAATCGGGAGGTGATTCCAGTGGTTGAGTTTGGTGCAGAGTGCATTCACAAGTTCGCTGTAGTTGAGGGAGCGCGCTAATTGTACTGTGTGCGCTATTTCCACACCCAGATATTTGCCCATTTGAGTCCATGCAGTTCTACAGGTTTTTCTGTTGCATCCGTTAGCGGGAATATTTCAGATTTAGCAGTGTTTAATCTTAGACCCGAGTATTCCCCAAATTCTCATACATCTCTCAGTATTTTTTGCAGATATCTCTCAGGGACCGCACATACAACATTATATCATCCGCGCATAGGTTTATGAGCTCTACTCTTCCTGCTATTGTTATCCCAGCTCGACTATGTCACGCTCTCCTCAAGTCAGCCAGTGGCTCAATTACTAAGGCGAAGAGTAGTAGGGACACTGGACAGCCTTGTCTCGTACCTCCTGCTAGTTTTAAGATAGGCGATAAAGTCCCGTTGACACATATCCTCGCTTATGGTTGCGTGTAGAGTATACAGACCCACTTTATGAAGTTCGGGCCGAACCCATGATTGCTTAGAACTCTGAATAAAAAGGGCCAATACAAGGTGTCAAAGGCTATTTGCATGTCTAGAGCTATTGCGGCCCCTTTGGTGTCTTTTGGGATTTTTGCTAATATGTTATAGCACAGCCAAATATTAGACGCCATGGATCTGCCTTGTACAAATCCCGCTTGGTCTTCATGCACCATATGTGGCATCAAGGGGGTTCAATCGGGCGGCCGCTATCTTCGCAAATATCTTTGCATCAGTATTTATGAGGGACAGCGGGCGGTATGAGCCACAGTCATCTGGTGATTTCCCCGGCTTGAGTAGTAGGGTTATGGCCACTTCTTGTGTTGTGTCTGGCAACATAATTACTAATATACAAAAGAGTAGGATTATATGTTTTTACCTGTTTCCCATCTATACTGATTTTTGATGTTGTAGAACCTCTTTATACCATTGGTCCTAAAAAAATGGACTTGGTCAAAATTCATTAAAGTCAATTCTTTCACATTTTAATACAATATGCAAATTCATTCAGAGATTCTAAAAAAAGATGTTTTATGTAAAACAAACACCCAGGACTAAACCCACATGGTGGGTATACACAAATCGATTTACCTAAATTACAAACCATAAAGAACATTTAACCCATACACAGACACTATGAACCTTCACAAATCAAACATTCTAGAAGTATCCTTTACACAACACGTATCCCAACAAGTTTCAGTTCTTCTTTGCTGTAATTGCATGAACTTTCTTCAGGGGACTCTTTTATATTCAAATTCAATTCTTTAATCACCACCATGCAATCTGGGGTCTGAGGATGATTCTCGATTCAATGAAGGAGATTAACCATTAAATCGTATTTCAGTAGTGCTTGTGTCTCAAGAGCACAACATTTCACTTCAAACTTCATCTGTTAAATTCGGTATACTATTTCACAATGGCTATTCAATAGCTCCATAGTTCAGACACATCTGAGGATTAGACCAGTCCTTCCAACTTGCCAGATATAATATCTTCATCTGCCTTTTGGATCAAACAATCTTGAAAGTCCCCCCAGACTGATGGAAACTTTCTATTGTGCCCAGATCCGCACTGTACGTTAGTGCTCTTATTAGACAAAACCGTGGTTTTGTGTAATAAGAGCACTAACGTACAACACAGTTTTGTGTATCTCAGCTAGATAGCTGTCAATTTCACCGTCCGTGGCTGTACTTTGGGCAGAATATAATATAGCGTAAAAGTCGTAGAAGACCTTGCTGATTTCCTCTTTTTTCGTAACCACAATTCCATCCGCCCTGCTTATGCATGGGATATTCGTGTTCCCCTTCTCCCCACATACCAACTGTGCTAACAGTTTACCCGGTCTTTCTTGTTCCCCATATGTCCGTGCAGCCGCAGGTCTGTCGAAGTAGCCCAGTTCCCTGTCTGCTGCTGCCCGAAATTCGTCTAGCTGTGTTTTAATATCAGCAGCCGTTTGCACTGTCGGGGTAGTTGTCCAGTTCTATATCTAATATGGTGTTGAAGTCCCCTCCATAAATGACTTGGGAGGTAGGGTATGTAGCACATTTCTAAAAGATCTCAGTGTATATTGATCAGTAGTACTTTAGCACTGCCTAATTTGCCATGAACAATCACATGTCTGCCTCCCGGGTCACTTTCTGTTGCATAGTGGGTAAATGGTAACAATCTATGTACCAGTATCATAACTCCCTGGGCTCTCGTGGAGTAGGATGTGTAAAATCGGTGTCCCCCCCACCCAGGAGCAATTTTACATGCTTTGTGTTCCAGTAAGTGTGTTTCCTGCAGATATAATATCCGTACTCCTAGCTTGTTCACATACGCCATTACTTTCCTCGATTTCACTGCCATTCCAAGGCCCCTAATGTTCCAGCTCAATAGTTTTATCTCCGCCAACCCCTTATCAGCCATTGTCATTCATACCCACTTGCTTCGCTACCACACGCCACAAACGTCTTTCAATGCTGCAGTAACATATTGCTATCAGTCTGTGCATTATTTTAACTTTAACTCCCCCAACCCTCTCTTTCTCCCCTTCATAGTTCCGCAAACTTCAACTATTCATGACCCCTTACTCCCCCTCCCACACCCTCCCTTCCCCAATACACTAAACTATGCACTCGCTTAGGGGGGATCCGCTGCAGTGGTGGCCCGGGTCCAGGTGCAACATCAATATCTTGTCTCTTACAGTTTCTGATCTTGAAGTAACGTTACAAGTACACATAGTGGAGTACACAGGTCTGCCAGGTGCTAGCAGTTCGGTATGGGATTTTGACTTAGTTGGCGGCTGTGTCCGTCGATTGCCTCATGCTTTACAGGCCCGGATCGAGTCTCAAGTTCGATTCAGATTGGTCTACTCCACCCTTCAGGGCATGGTCTGTTACACGTTCCCTGCGTTGTCGACCCCTTGTGTTTGCTTGTCGGGCAGTGGAATGTTAGTTTGAATGAAGGTAACTGCTTCTTCCCGGAATATAAAATAAGTTTTGTTTTTGTGTTGCATGCGTAACCTGACCAGATACAGCATTGTGTAGGATAGCTTATGTTCTCTAAGCATTTTCTTCACTCCCGTAAATGCTTGCCTTTCTTGCTGAACTGCAAAGGTGTAGTCAGGAAATATGCAGATCACACTGGATCCCATCTTTAATTCTTGCTTGTCTCTAGCTGCTCTTAACACCAGATCCCTATCCCTATAGTTCATAAGCTTAGCTATTATCTGCCTTGGGTAGGCACCTGGCTTGGGTCTTGTGGCTAGTGATCGATGAGCGCGCTCAACCACGAACATCGCCGACCAACCCAGATCTCCCAACAGCTCTTTTAACAATTCTTTAACTGCTAGCTCCATCGGACCCTTTAGTTCATCTTCGCGTACCCCTACATTGCATATGTTGTTGTGTCATGACCTTGCCTCTAAATCCTCAGACTTTAGTTTGACTGTGCCCGAATCTTTGGCTATGTTGGTCACAGTGATCTGTAGTGTCTCTAGCGCATCTTCCACAGTGTTGATCCTTGTCTCCACCTCTGTGATACGCTGCATGGCTTTCTCCAGCAGTTTACAGATAGTTGTGACATTAGTAACGATGCCATCGAGTTTGTTGTTAATTGCGGAAATGCCTTGTTGCATTGATGCGTAGACACCTTGCAGATCCATAACAGCTGGTGTCGTCAGTGATGGGGGTGGCTCTAAGCAGCCAGAACCAATATCTCCCATAGTGCTCTCCTTGGAGGTCGGTTTGTTAAACGTATCTATTGCCCCCGTTTTCTTGGCTGTGGCACCTTTAGGCATTATGTAGAGCTCTGAGGATATTTTCCATATGTTGTCGCTATTTTATAGCGTTGTGAATTTGTGCTGGGAGTCCCTCATTGATGTGGCTCTTCTGCATGAGCAGGGGCAAAGACAGGTGCACGCGGACAGGTTCACACCAGCCAGTATTCTTGTGATCAGGGCGATCTTCCCGCTACTTCTGTGCCTTTACATACAGGGCGGCCAAGCATTTGCCCCTGCTTATTCCCCACTTGTCCTGTGCGCCTTGATTTGTTGGGCTGGATCTTGGTGCTGTGTGTCTTCTAGTGTCCTGCCCTCAAACTCTAACTAACGCGCAACTGCACGTGCTGCAGTCATGTTGGGTTATAGAACATTCACTGCTGTGTGCGTACGCATTGTGCGCAGTGTCAGATACTGTGTTGCCGGTATTTACCATGAGGTGCCCCCTGGTTGCAAGGTTCTGCAGTGGTCACATAAGGGTGATTAGTTGTTCATGACTGTGGATGATTATTCACTGGGGGGGTGAAGTGGCACCTTCTGTTATGTCGCTTCAAGTTGTCCTGTGTTCCCCCCAACTCATGGGCTTGAGTATGTCCAGGTTTGCCCACTGTCAGCTGAGTGCTGTGTTTACTGTATGCCACCGGTGTCCCCACTAGGATAATGTGGGTCAGGGCCTTCCCCTTGTCGATGGTGTAGGAGGGTGTCATCTGTCTAGTCCCCAGGGGAATGAGGCGATGGCGTTACTATTGCATCCACCACGTGGTCGCAGAATGTTTCTCCCCTCGGCCCGGGCTTACCGTTATCTCTGTGTCTTGTTGCCACTGCAGATGCTTTGTTTTGTTTTTGTTTTTTCCTCAGAGGTGGGAATGGTGGTAGATGTCTGCCTTCTATAGCTTAGTGTCTCCAGGGTCTTCTGATCTTGGGGCAGGCAGCCCCCGTCTGGGCCGCTCTAGTGACCTTATTTATTGTGGGCCCCACTCATGCTGATCACTGCGGTTATGGAGTGTTGCCAGTGCCCCTACTCAGGTAGTGTCTGGTTCAGGTTCCCAGCCTGGATACGAGATTGGGGGGGTACTACGTCTGACTCACCCCCAAATTGGTGTTTTCTGTGTTTGCACACTTAAACGTGGGTGCGGGCCGCTTCTCCCTTCTATCCCGGCTTGCCCCCTCTCCAGCTCCCGCTTGCACTGCAGTTCCTCCTCTTAAGTGTGGGGTAAGCAGGAATCTCTCCATCCCCAATTGTTTCACATTCTCAGGGTCTTTGGATCCCGGGGCGGGCAACTTGGTCCCGCTCAACGAAGATCAGGCTGGTGAGCAGGTCAGGGAGCCGTCAGTTATATTGTCCTGTGGTGGTGGCTGATAACAACCTCCTTCACTCTGGAGACAAGAATGGTCCCCTTATCCCTGTTGCTGAGCTTCAGCCACCCCCGAGATCTCCATGTTCCAATTAGGCCGGTCGGCCCCAGAGGTGCTCAGTGTAGGGGCTCCAGTCTGGATCACTGGGATCGGTAGGATGTTGATGCAGTAACCTCAGCAGGAGGAGCCTGCGTGGGTGCGGTGCTTCTCGTTGAGGAGGCCAGCCTAGGCCTGTATTAAAGGATGGTCATATCTCCATCTCCCCTGACCAATCTTTGCAGTTTTTGGAGGAAGGGTGCACAGGACCTTCACACGCCTTCATGTGTGATTAGACAAGAAACCAGAAGGTATTCAGCGAGTAGTCTGCCCAGGACCCAGGCTCACCAGCGGAGCTCACACACTCAGCTGTGTCAGGCTGCGTATGCAACAGCGTCCACCCTCCCCATGGATATGATCCTTTATGGAGGGAACTTTACAATCAAAGGCTGGTAACATGGGAAGGGAGAGAGAGTGGTACCCATATGAAGCATGAAAAGAGGTATCACCTATAGAGGTATGGTAGGAATCGTTGTAGGCCAATTCCTTCAAAGGTAGGCGATTAGTCCACTTCCCTTCATTTTCTGTCATATAGCATCTGAGAAACTGACCCAAGGTTTGATTTGCTTGTTCGCTTTGACCATCGATTCGGGGATGGTAAGCCGAAGAATATCAGTGTTGTATGCCGAGACGACAACCTGTTTCTTTCCACAAGGACGAGACAAATTGAGTACCTCCATCCATGATCAGTGTTCAAGGGAGTCCATGATGTCTAAAAATATGCTGAATGAAAAAACTAGAAAAAACAGGTGCTGAGGGGAGCTTTGGTATTGCTATGAAATTGGCTACTTTGGTAAAGGAATCAACTACAGTTTGACTAGCGGTGTTACCGTTATCCAAAGGGATGTCTGTAATGCTGAGAACCTTCAGGAATAGGAAGAAGTCATAAGAATCCAACAGAACGTGGCCTTAGAGTTTTGGTCCTAGCCCAGGTTCAACATCCCTTGATGTAATCGGTAGTATCTTCTTTCATGATTTTGCACCAGGTGAAGCATTGCATTTTGTCTATGGTCTTTTGTGTGCCAAAATGATCTGCTCTGAGTAAGTCATGACACCACTTTAATAGAATTTGCTGACACTCTCTCGTAGGTAACCAGATTTTATTGTTGTATAGTAACAACCCTTGTTCTTCTTTATTGCGGATATCCTCTTGGAGAAAATGTTGGATTTCCTCAGGTTTGTAGCTTTTTCTAAGAATCTCTTCAACCTTACCCAACGCCCAACACCTGTCCCACATGATCCCTCTCCCCATCCCTGCAGCCCCACTTTCAGCTCTTTGAGCCCATCTCGAGTGAGGAATTCCTCAAATTGCTGTCCAGCAGCAGATCCTCTGGGTCCCGCCTTGACCCCTGTCCCGCCACTCTCCTCAAATAAATCTTCTCCCCCTGTATGGGAGAACAAGCTAGGTCCATACTCAATGACTCCTTCCTCTCTGACACCTTCCCAAATGCCTGCAAAGTAGTTCAGGTCAAACCCCTTGTGAAAAACACTACAGGCCAATCTACAACACAAGCATCCTGGCAAAACTCATCGACCGCTCTGCCTACTCTCAACTCAACCTTTTCACTGGATCCAACAACCTACTAGACCCCAATCAGTCCGAACTGAAACCACACTGATCTCGGTCTGGGGAGACCTCAACGTCACAGCAGACTCTGAAGGCTGCCCCGCTGTGGTTCTCCTTGATCTCTCATCGTCCTTTGACACCATTAACCACTCAATCCTCCTTGACCGACTCCACTCCCTAGGAATCCGAGACTCAGCTCGCAAGTGGATTGCTTCGTTCCTCTCCAATAGGAAGGAATCAAATCACTATGCTCCCCCTTACCTCCTTCCCTCACCCTCTAAACACAGGTGTACCACAAGACGCCTGCCTCTCCCCTCTCCTTTTGAACCTCTATATGACCCTTCTGCCTGGGATCATCCACTCACACATCCTCACCTGCTACAATGACGCTGACAACACCCAAATTATCCTGAGAATCCCCAAAACAAGCTCTGGTCGATGCCCCGACCTAGCAGCTTGACTCAGTGACATAGACATATGGATGACAAGAAACTACCTCCTTATTAACCCAGGGAAAACAGAGATCCTGGTGTGCAGCAACACAGCTCTACTCCCATGGCCTGCCTCCCTCAACACTCCCCCCATCCTCAAACAGTCAAAAATCTTGGCTGCACAATGGACTCTGGCCTAACTCTGTCCCACCATATCAACAATGAATCCAAATCCTGTCACTACCACCTCAGGCTCCTGAAACGTACCTATCTCTCCTTCCTTAACAGACTGGCAGCATGTAATGAAGTGAATTGAATCGATGATTTTAGTTTCTTTTATCTGATAGACTTGTTTTAAATTAAGTTTGTTATTTGTTTGGAAAAGTTGTATGTATTGTGGTTTTAAGGAGGAAAAGAATTTGTAATGTTTGTATTGTTATTTTTGTAAATCTATAAATTGTAAAGTTTCTTTTATGAACCAAACACAATAAAAAAAAAAAACAGACTGGAGTCTATCAAGTCCATTGTCATGTCCAGACTGCACTATTCAAACTCCATGTACGTGGGTGCACCGGCCTACCAACTCAACAAACGTCAAAGAGTCCAAAGCTCAACAGCGAGACTCCTTGCGCTAAGATGAATGGACCACATCTTGTGCTCTCCACACATTCCACTGGTTACCTTTTGGACTTAGGCCCTAGCTCAAAAAATGCATCACCCACCGAGCAGTGCAAAAGGCCAGCATGACATACCTCCAACAGGAGATACAGACTAAATGCTACGAAAGTTACTGACATGTGAATTAACACTGATATGCGATCCTTCTTTCCTCAATCCGCTGGCGAACGAAAAAAAGGTGATGAACTGAGTGGTACTTTTAACTCAGTAGCGAAGTTCCCTGTAAATCTAGAGGATGACTCACTGATCCTGGAAGATATTGAATTCTTCTTTCATCAGGACTGCTCTGCCCCAGAAGAGAAGCACAATTTCAACAAATCCACATCGACCACCAACGTTAGGCCCACACTCCTGGAGGGAGTTGGAGCACAAGTTATTGAGCCTAACATTTTGCAGAGATCAATTCTTTGTGCACAGGGCTCTCAAGCATTAAAAGCACAAAGCCTGTTTTGCTCGAGTTCGGAACATTATTCTCTCTTACATAATATCATTCCACTACGGTATATCACCACAAAAGGCATTGCAATTGTTGACATCTTGGAGGGAGGCACACACGCTACTACAATTGGGTATTTCTGTTCTGATTTATAGGCCGATTCATGGAATTAATGTGCGCCGAAAAAACGGCGCACGCATGCGAAAACGTGCGATTCGCAGTGAAATAGCGAAAATCGCAGTGCAAGTGCGATTATCGCACAGAAAATATCGCACATCAATTCATGGAAGTCCGTGCACTCGCAAAATGTGGGATGTGCGCTATAAAAGTGCAGAATGGGGAACAACTCGTGAAAATGTGGGCGTCACGGGGGAAGTACAGGAGGCAAGTGCGCAGAACGCCCACACGCTCGCCTACAACACATATTCATGGAATCGAATAGGGAAAAACAGCGCACGGACAAAGATGCGCACAGGCCCATACATGTCCGCCACACGAAAGCAGGCGGTAGCGTCCCTGCACAGGAAAAAAATGTGCGCCAAAGTACTACACGCGCGAGAAGGCCCACACGCGATCAGGCCTGGGGGAGCGTGTGCGTGTATCTCAGAGTGCGCGAGAAGTTTCACACGCGATCGAGCCTGGGGGAGCGTGTGCATGTATTTCAGAGGTGCGTGAGAAGTTTCACACGCGATCGGGCCTGGGGGAGCATGTGCGTGTATTCCAGAGGTGCGCAAGAAGTTTCACACGTGATCGGGCCTGGGGGAGCGTGTACGTGTATTTCAGAGGTGCGCGAGAAGTTGCACACGCGATCGGGCCTGGGGGAGCGTGTGCGTGTATTTCAGAGGTGCGCGAGAAGTTCCACACGCGATTGGCCTGGGCGCATGTATTTCAGAGGTGCGCGAGAAGTTTCACACGCGATCGGGCCTGGGGGAGCGTGTGCGTGTATTTCAGAAGTGCGCGAGAAGTTCCAAAGGCGATTGGCCTGGGCGCGTGTATTTCAGAGGTGCGCGAGAAGTTTCACACGCGATTGGCCTGGGTGCATGTATTTCAGAGGTGCGCGAAAAGTTTCACACGCGATCGGGCCTGGGGGAGCGTGTGCGTGTATTTCAGAGGTGCGCGAGAAGTTCCACATGCGATTGGCCTGGGCGTGTGTATTTCAGAGGTGCGCGAGAAGTTTCACACGCGATTGGCCTGGGTGCATGTATTTCAGAGGTGCGCGAGAAGTTTCACACGCGATTGGCCTGGGCGCGTGTATTTCAGGGGCTCGCGGGTGTTTTCACACGCGATCGGGCCTGGGGGAGCGGGGTACGTTTATTTCAGGGGCTTGCAGGTGTTTTTACACGCGATCGGGCCTGGGGGAGCGGGGTACATGTATTTCAGGGGCTCGCGGGTGGTTTTACACGCGATCGGGCCTGGGGGGGCCTGTGCGTGTATTTCAGAGGTGTGCGAGAAGTTCCACACGCGATTGGCCTGGGTGCATGTATTTCAGGGGTGTGCGAGAAGTTCCACACGCGATTGGGCCTGGGGGAGCGTGTGCGTGTATTACAGAGGTGCGTGAGAAGTTCCACACACGATTGGCCTGGGTGCGTGTATTTCAGGGGCTCGCGGGTGGGTTTACAAGCAATCAGGCCTGGGGGACCGGGGTACGTGTATTTCTGGGGCTTGCGGGTGGTTTCACACGCGATCGGGCCTGAGGGAGCAGGGTACCACTCACCCGTCTGCCTTGCGTGTAGAAGAACGCGTAGCCAACACCCACCCGCTGTGAAGTGATAGCGTGTGAACCCCAACGCCTGCAAAACACACGCACCGCACCCCACGAAAAGCAACGCCGTGCGCGATACGTCACAGACGCGCATACGCGCTAAGGGCCTTTGGTCCAATGGAATCGCGTATGCGTGCTGACGCGCTTACGCCCTAAGGGCCTTTCCTCGAATTACACGCTGACGTGCAGAATTTTCACGTGCCAAATCACTCCGTATCAAGCTGGCCATGCGTAAGCACACCGAAGACCACGCTCCTGCCCAGAAGGCCGAACTACTGCCCCCCAGAGCCCCGAGCACGCTCCCACCTGCCATCTGCTGCTGCCTGACTGCCTGCTGCCCACGTGCCCTGCCATTTGCTGCCTGCACATCAGCTGTTGCTGTGACCACCCCTGCTGGAACCGAAGACTCCCGACTGGGATTCCATCGCTCCACAGCCCAGCCCCAAGACCCAGTTGCCCACCCACTCCTGCCTCTGGGGTTGTCATGTCGGGCACTGCAACATCTGGCACCACTGACAACCCCCGGCCAGAGAGGCAGAGGGGCACCAGCTTCAGTGCCACCGAAGTTGGTGCCCTGGTGGAGCAAGTCCTGGGGCAGTATGATGCCCTCTTCGGAAGTTCCCGCGCCGACAAGGAAGGACGGACTCGGATCTGGACTGACATCATGACTGCCATCAACGCGGAGGGGGTGGCAGTCTGCGACTTCCAACATGTCAAGAAGCGCTGGGAGGACTTCAGGTCCAGGACCCTGAACAAGGCCCGGCGCCTCTTGAAGGCAGCGGATGCCAAGGAGCGCCGGGGCCACTTTACAGAAGATCAGATGAGGGTCCTGGAACGCATATCCCCAGTGCTCCACGTCCAGATCCTTGAGAGGCAGACCCGTCTGGAGTTGAGCGGTAAGTGTACATGCATCCTGATTGTGAGCTGTGCGTGTGGTGATGTTTCAGTAGTGTGCAGGTTGCACATCTGTTTGTATGGGGTCGAGTATGGGTGGGGGTGTATAGGGCCGTGGGGCTAACACATGCGAGGGCTGTAATGTGTGAGACATGGATGGTGCTTGTGTGTGTAGGCTTGCATGCCAAATGCAGTTGTGTGGGCACACATGTTTGGATGAATGTGTATGTAAGTAGACATGTCCGTGATATCACGCATGTATGTTGTTTTCAGCTGCATGTATCAGCACGGTGTACATGTGCATTTGTGTGTATTTGACAAGGGTGCAACAGTGATGCAACATGGATGCATGTGACAGCGGGATGTGGAAGCCTGATTGGCAGATGTGACATGGAGGCCCATCTGAACACTGCGACACTTGGCAGAGGTGTACGCATGCATGCAAGTGTGGTGGTGTGTGTACATGTGTGGTGCACTTTCTGTGTTGCATGTGATGTCTGGCTCAGCTTTGCCTGCTCATGCTGTTGTATGGGTATGGATGGTGCTGGCAGTAGCGATATGGCTGTGGTATGGCTCATGTGTGCGAGTTGAAATGACATGTGTGTTGGGGATTGTGGTGGCATGTCTGAGGTTTGCCAATGCCACTCATGTACAACTGTCATGTGCGTATGTGTCCATTGTACAGTGCCCTGATGCCTGTGTTTTATTTCTCCCTGTCTGCAGCGTCAACTGATGAAGAGGGCGGAGAAGGTGCTGTGGAGCACAGCGGCGGGGTTCCCATCGCCAGCCGGAGACGCAAGGCCCGGCTCCCCTCCCATGTTGCCATCTCGTCGGGGAGTGAGGAGTCCGGTGCCGCATCCCAGCCCGCAGCTGCCGGGGGGAGGTCCAAGAGGCGGAGGTTGGAGTTGGACTCCTCGGCAGCAGAAGGGGCAGCTGGGACCCCACAGGGCCCAACAGGGGAAGATGGCACGGAGTCATCCAGGTTGGTGGGGGGTTTGGTGGAGGAGGAGGCCGTGCAAGCAACAGAGACGGGGTCTGGAGGTGGGGATCCCACTGGTGCTAGTGGTGCAGTGCAGGACCAGGGACAGGAGGCAGCACAGGCTGCCGCGGAGGTGCCTGTGTGCAATCCTGTCCCTGATCCTGTCCCTGCATCATCTTGCACCAATAGGGATGCCTACGTCCAGACCCGTTTTCAGGCAGGGGATGAGCAAACGACAACTGGCCTTCCTCTGCCTGCGGACGTGGCTATCCGGGTCCGGGTTGAGCCTGTCCTGACTAGTGTGGCGTTGCGTCAACGGGCCATGCGAGGTGACCTGCAGTCTTTTCATGAGGAGACTGCACGTCATCTCGAATGGCTCGTTGACCACGTCAGCCTGCTGGGACAGGTCACCCATTCCGATTCCTCCGTTTGATGGGGCTTGCTACGACCCCCTCCTCAACTGAACCCCCTACGCGCCAGTCGTCCTCCGTGCCATCTTCCTACCCATCAGTCACCTGGGTGCCCTGTGGAGCTGCCTCTGACGGTGCGGCCAGGCTGGTGGAGGAGGCATCCCTGCCACAGTCGGGAGTCGGACGTCCAGCAGGGGTGGCCACATCAACGACTGCACCCCAGCCGGCGGAGGATGTGCAGGCAGCAGGAGGCAGTGCACGGGCAGAGGCACAGCAGCAGCAGCAACGTGGTGGGAGCCATAAAGGCTCGGGGCCTTCAACATCGGAGGGGCAGGCATCGGCCGGAGGGCAGGAGGACCCAGGACAGAGAGTGTCTTCCGTGTGGCAGCGGTTGGGCCACGCCATAGATGCGGAGCGGCAGCGGGCGGAAGAGGCACGGCTCACAATGGTCAGGGCGGAGAACTCCATGCGGAGGGCCCTGAGGCGGGCCGAGTGCCTCGAGGCAATCCGCAGGGGGTTGGAGGTGGACACGTCGACGGCCCTGCGGACCCTCGGGCCATGGAGGAGGACCGCCTCCGGGACATTGAGCAGGAGTTCGATGATGCCCTGGGCCGGGACATCCAAAAGTGAGCCGTCAGACTAGCCCGCTGCCCTTGTACATAGTTATGTAGGTAGTGTCAGGTTTCCTTTGTTTTTTTATTTGTTTTGGACCTTTTGGACATTGGCCACATTTTTGTATTTAGTGTATTTTATTAGTTAGTGTTGTAAGATAGGTTTCATTTCTTTTGTTGGTATAATGGACCCTGGCTTGTTCGTCTGTACATAGTTCACTGTTGGATTTAATTTTTCTTTCACAACTTACCCATGGAGCAATGGCTTTCTACTATTATTTCCCATTGGATTTGCTTTTGTGGACAGTGACTTTGGACACCATTACTTTGGATTATGATTTTTGGATTTGCTTTTTTTCACGGACATGCTTCTTTTCTTTTTTGTACATTCCCATTTCTGTTTCTTTATTTTTGAATCTATTTATGTTTCCTTTAATACAAATTTTTTTATCGAACTTCAATGTGTAGTATCATCTCATTGGTTTCATGCATATCATGATATGGGTTTTGAGATTCACTGACACCCATTGGGTGTATGTGAGGGACATGTGTTTGTTTCGAAACTTGCAATTGGTGTTCTGTCATGTAATTGCCATTTCTGAGTGGGTGGATGCAATACTCGGGTGGGTGTTTTGCATTTGTAGGCTGACCATAGGGACCAGGGATCTAGATTGTGATGACATGTTGGCTGGGGAACATGAGTTGGGGCCTGCTGGCAGGTGCCTCACAGTGCTGGGGGGTGGGGGTGGTGGGAGACATGGGTGGGGGCCTGGTGGAGGGTGGCCCTGCACTGCTGGGGGGTGGGGGTGGTGGGAGACATGGGTGGGGCCTGGTGGAGGGTGCCCCTGCACTGCTGGGGGGTGGGGGTGGTGGGGAACATGAGTTGGACATGGGTGGGGGCCTGCTGGCAGGTGCCCCACAGTGCTGGGGGGTGGGGGTGCTGGGGACATGAGTTGGACATGGGTGGGGGCCTGCTGGCAGGTGCCCCACAGTGCTGGGGGGTGGGGGTGGTGGGGACATGAGTTGGACATGGGTGGGGGCCTGCTGGCAGGTGCCCCACAGTGCTGGGGGTGGGGGTGGTGGGAGACATGGGTGGGGGCCTGGTGGAGGGTGCCCCTGCACTGCTTTGGGGTGGGGACATGAGTGGGACATGAGTGGGGGCCTGCTGGTAGGTGCCCCGCAATTCTGGGGGGTGGGGGGTTGCAGGGGGACATGAGTGGGACGTGAGTGCGGGCCTGCTGGCAGGTGCCCCACAGTGCTGGGGGGGTGGGGGTGGTGGGGACATGAGTTGGACATGGGTGGGGGCCTGCTGGCAGGTGCCCCACAGTGCTGGGGGGTGGGGTTGGTGGGAGACATGGGTGGGGGCCTGGTGGAGGGTGCCCCTGCACTGCTGGGGGGTGGGGTGGTGGGGACATGAGTGGGACATGAGTGGGGGCCTGCTGGCAGGTGCCCCACAATGCTGAGGGGTGGGGGTGCAGGGGGACATGAGTGGGACATGAGTGGGGGCCTGCTGGCAGGTGCCCCGCAATGCTGGGGGTGGGGGTGCAAGGGGACATGAGTGGGACATGAGTGGGGCCTGCTGGCAGGTGCCCCGCAATTCTGGGGGTGGGGGTGCAAGGGGACATGAGTTGGTGATCATTAGTGCAAGGAGACATGTGCCTTTGCTGGGGGGCATGCCCATGTTGGGTGGGCTGCCTGCGGGACATGACCAGGGATGCAGGGTAGTCCCCTGTGGTGTGGGCTGCCTGCAGGGGCCGTGGAGGGACCCACACTGCCAAATCACATGTAGGACTCCCCGGCACCCCTGAAATGCACGTACCCTGCTGAAATCGCATTTAAAACTTTCCGCGCACCCCTGAAATACCCGCATGCAGCCCAATCGCGTGTGAAACTTCCCGCGCACCCCTGAAATACACGCGCCCAGGGCAATCGCGTGTGGAACTTCCCGCGCACCCCTGAAATACACACGCCCAGGCCAATCGCGTGTGGAACTTCTCGCGCACCTCTGAAATACACGCTCCCAGGCCAATCGCGTGTGGAACTTCTCGCGTGCCCCTGAAATACACGCGCCCAGGCCAATCACGTGTGGAACTTCTCGCGCACCTCTGAAATACACGCGCCCAGGCCAATCGCGTGTGGAACTTCTCGTGCACCCCTGAGATACACGCGCCCAGGCCATTCGCGTGTGGAACTTCTCGCGCACCCCTGAAATACACGCGCCCAGGCCATTCGCGTGTGGAACTTCTCGCGCACCCCTGAAATACACGCGCCCAGGCCATTCGCGTGTGGAACTTCTCGCGCACCCCTGAAATACACGCACCCAGGCCATTCGCGTGTAATACTTCTTGCGCACCCCTGAAATACACGCACACGCTCCCCAGGCCAGATCGCGTGTGAAACTTCTCCCGCACGCGAAACGCATGTAATACGTGTTCCCCGCTTTGCGTTTGCTGTTTGCCAGTCCGGTAAACTGGTACAGGGTTGGCGCAGCCCTTTGCGATGGTTTTGCGATCTTGATGGCTTTTCCTTGCGTGAGGGCGTTCTTGGGGGCGTAACTGGCGCTGCTGCAGGGTCGCTGCGCCACTCTGCGCCACGTCTGCTTTTGGAGGTGAGAATCCATGAATACGCTGTGCACGGAAATTGATTTTATCGCACGCGACTGGTGCAGACATTCGCACGGGCACGCTGTGCGCCAGCCGCGTGCGACACTTTTGTGAGGAATTACATGAATCGGCCTGTTAGTCTTAGAATATGTAAAGATTTCGGACATAGAACAAGGTAGGCTCGGTTATGATTGTCCATGTTCCTAGCCCCCATACATTTATCAATCTGTCACGCAATAATGGTGCAGTCGGATTCAGCAGTGTCCCCAAATCTGGGAATTAAACTGTGAACACACTAGAAAATCCTAGGACTAGTCAAGAAACTGCGGGCATCACTGGATGTGACAATATTTTAGTGGCCATCACTAAAGATGGAATGCAAAGAGTGCAAAGCATCAGGCACTCAGGGGACGCTGTGGAGCAGCCTGCAAGATGGATGTATCCTGCTTAGCTCTCACACCAGCTTACCCTCATTCGAAGTTGCTGCCCATTATCCGGTCACCCTGATCCTGGTACTGCACTGCATTTTGTGCCGCTAAACTGGGTGCTCCAGTGAGAGGCTCCCGGATCCATGGTCATGGCCTGACGATATTTACGGCGAGCCTAGAGCAGAGTGGTGGGCCCGCTTGGCGCAGAAGATCTGTCTGTGTGGCAAGACAGCGTGGAGGAGGACTGCCAGGAGGGCAATGCGCCTGCTGCCCGAGGCCTGCCTGGAGTGGAGGAGGGCAGGCCAACCAAACTGAGGTGGGGAGAAAAGAGAGTGTGAGTGATCCAGAAGCACCCAACACCTGGGGTCTGCACGTGACAGGGAAGCACACCCCACCAGCGGATGTCGTCTCGAGATCTGGAAGGCGGAGGTAAGATGGAAGGGCGACCGCCCAAGCAATAGTGGGGACCGGAGCTTGGTGAATGTCTGCGGCGTGTGCCAGCCCTCCTGCCCCCGGTGAGGTCCACCATCGAGGAGCTACAACAAGGCTCATAAGGTGCATGGGGGGGCTACAACATGTAAACCTTTCTTTTTACACACACTCCCCCAGAGGCAGACTTGAATTTAACGGTATAATAGGTGGTTGTGAGCTTAAAGGAAAGGTAGACCCATGTGCTCGGTTGGTGTTTTTGTGTGCCATATTTTTCCTGCTGCCTGTTTACAAGGTTTCAAAGGGACAAGCTTGCAGATTCCCAAATATAAGGTAAGAATGAAGGCAGAAACCCAGTGTGTATCGGTGCTGGATCCGTTACTCACATTAGGTTGATTCACTTCAATCATGGGTCAGGACACTTCAATGTATATTCAGTCATGATTATAAAATGTGATCACATGAGCAAAGCCAACACATGTTTCGACCGAAGGTCTTTATCAAGGCAAGTATGAGTATGAATGAGGTGCAGGGTTGGAGGATGCAGAGTAGCAACTGTAGAGCCTGGAGGGCTGCTGGAGAAAGGTTCACGGTCACAGAGATCTGTCTGGATTTAAGGCATTAAACCCTTTATGACCAACTGGCAACGTGACTATAAGGCTAGTGGAGCCAGGGGAGATTGTTTGGAGTGCTGTAATAGTGACTGTGCTGGTGCTCCACTTGATGGCTCCTTCCCATACTCTGTCTGAAGTTCGGTTACCCAGCCATACATAAAGCCTGTGGATTTTGCTCTGCTGAGTGAGGGCTTAGCATTTCTGGGTGGTGAGTGCATAGTTGTTGTGCAGTTGCCGGTCCTGCCTTGTGACACCTACACTTGCTGGCCCCCACCAGATGGTCCTATCATTTTGCTGTGGTGTGGCAGATAATACGCTGTTCTTCGTGGGGGGAGCGAGGATTGTCTTTTCTGAACAGTGCGCAAGTGCCCAACCCTGCTCCCAGCGGTGAGCCCAGGGGGCCTACAACTGTAGGGGCTCTGCTGTCATTAAGTGATTTAGACTTACTAGTGTTCCTTGGGACCACTGAGCTAAGTTATAATCATGCCAAAATGTGGGCTGTCCCTCAAGAAGCAAATTAACATGGAGGCGTACACTAGGCAAGTGACCAGACCGAGAACTGAGCAGGATGCAGGCTCCGTGATCCCTGTGGTACCAACTGCCGCTTACATGCCTGATCAGCGACAGATTTCAAACAGCATACAGGCTGGGTTCGCCTCAGTCAATGGGAAACTGGACAACATCACATTGAACATCTCCACTCTAAACGCCAAAATGTAGCATGAAAGGGCCAGAGACAGAGGTGGAAAACTGCATCAGTACAGCTGAGGACAATATCTCGAGCCTGAAAACTCATTTATTTGGATTTGTAGAGCGTACTGCAGCCCAAGGGCATCAAGGCAATAGAAGAATAGCGTGAGAAGGCTTGATTCAGGTTTAGATGAATGCCGCCCAGCAAAGGTAGTCTTAGTGCAAGCTACATGGTTATACATACAGAAGTAGATACGGAACAGGTTACTTAGTTACAGATAGAGTTAGATGAATACGTGCCGTGTCATACAAAGAGCCTGGTTTTGATGGCCTTGAGAAAGGCTGCATGTGAGTCAATTAGCCTGATGCGAGGAGGGAGGGCGATCCAGTAGGTGGCGGCCATAGTTGGGAAGCTAGGGCCACCTACATGAGCTTTGCGTATTTTGGGAACAGTTATCATGTTAGAGTATTGTGTTCTGGCTGGCCTGGAAGCAAGGGGTTTGGAGATCCTTTGGACAAGGTAAGGGGGTGCCTGGTCATGAAGACACTTGTGTGTCAGGGCAAGGGTTTTGAAAATGATTCTTTCCTTAACTGGTAGCCAGTGGACCTGCCTCCTTAGCCCTGAGATATGATCCCTACGTGATAAGCCTGTGGCGGCCCTAAGAGCGTTGTTTTGAACTAACTGAAGTTTAGCAAGGTTTTTACCTGAAGTTCCTACAAGAAGGGCATTTCAATAGTCCAGTCTGGATCCAATTATTGCCCTGGCGATGGTGAGGCAGTTTTGTTGGGATAGGAACAGTCACACTGCATTAATAAGTTTGGAGTGGTATGCTGAGGAGGATGCTATGGCATTAACCTGCCTGTTCATGGTCAGGTTGGGTTCCAGATACACACCCAAGGTCTTAACCGCTTGTGAGACGGTGATGGGGATATTGTCAACGGTGAATGAGCTGTATTGTTTGTCCAGCTTGCCCAAGGTGGACAGGGAGCCAGTCAGCAGAAGTTTGTTTTTCTCACTGTTGAGGCATAACCAATTTTCTGCCATCCAGGATTGGATCGTTCAGTGGATGGAATTGAGGGTGTTCAAATCAGACAGGTAGTCACCCGAGAGGGGGGTGAGCACCTGGGTGTCATCAGCATAGTTTGTATATGAGATGCCCAGGGCATCCAAGATTTTGAACAGAGGCCATGTGAAGAGATTGTACAGGGTGGGAGCAGTGCATGACCCTGTGGGACCCCGTTTTTAATGGTGCCGGGTTTGGCACAAGAGGATTTGGAAAATACCTTCATTGCTCTAGCCTGCAGGAACAAAGTTATCCAGTCACAGGCCTTAGGGGAGAAGTTAGTTGCGGTGGAGAGATGATGGCAGAGGATCTTGTGATCCACCAAATCAAAGGCAGTGGAAAGGTCCAGGAGAAGAAGGAGCGCAGGTTTGCCTGCGTCTCTGAGGTCATCCATCTGATTTTTTAGGTCAAGAAGGGCCATTTCGGTGCCATGTCCCGGCCGGAACCCTGACTGCCGTAGACCGAGAAAATGGTTGTCTTCTAGGAATTTCTGTACTTACAGATAGGCTGCTTTGTCCAGGATTTTTAATAAGCAAGGGACAGTGGTAATAGGCCTGTAGTTCCCTAGGACCGAAGGGACTAGGGAGGGTTTTTTAAGGAGCGGACAAACCCACGCTTCCTTAAGTCCAGTTGGGACATGGCCAGACCGGAAGGAGGCGTTAATTAATGCCGTGATGAGAGGGGCTAAGGAGGGGGCACAGTCCTTGATGACCTGTGCCGGGCAAGCATCTCCTTTACAATTGGATGGTTTCATGGATCTGAGGAGTGCAATGACTTCCGGCTCACTCATATCTATAAAATCAAACAAGGGGGATTGGCTGGAGTCGGTTACTGGTGGCGGGCTACCGTGATTGTCGGCTATAAGGTTGGCAAGTGCCAATTGGTGGGCAAGAATTTTGGACTGCAAGGTGTCCAGCTTATTCAACATGGCAGATTGGATTTTATTACACCACGCCTCATCCTTAAGGAGGGTAGGAGGTGGGGAGGCAGGGGACTCCAGCTCTCTGAAGATGGTAAAGATTTCTCTTGTCCCCAATTTGGCATTAGCTATCCTGGTGTTGAAGGATGAAGCTTTAGCCTTAGTGATGGCGGTTTTGTACTCTTTAGACAAAGCCTTGAAAGCTGCTTTAGTAGTCTCCTTCGGGTTATTCTTACAAGGAGTGAGTGCAGCCCTTTTTTGGAGCGTAGCTGTAGGAGCTCCTGGGTGAACCAGGCATTGGCATGCTCCACTTTTTTTGCTTTTTTGAGGGTAAACGTGGCCACAGTGTCAATGGCCTGGATAATGACCATTTTGAATGCATTGGCGAGTACCTCAGGATCATTGTAGAAACGCGGCAGTAATGCGGGCACCAGGAGGTGTTAGATGAGATTCTCATGCGTGAGTTGCCGAGAGCTTCACGAGAACGCAGCAGGGAGAGGTATGGTGGGCTTCGGTGGCCGTTTAGTGGTGTTGATGTCAAATAGAATGCAATGGTGGTCAGACCATGGAATGGGAGTATTCTATATGACACAGAGGGAGCAGTTGTGGTGGGACACCCAATCTAGCGTACAGCCTTTACTGTGGGTGGGCCTAGAGCTGGCTTGGGAGAACCCTAAAGTGGAGAACGATTTACGATGCTCAAGTGGCAGCTGTGGCCAAGGACCTCTCTCGAGGACTGCAACACTGGAACGACCTGGAATCATGCTTGAGGCTCAATAGCATCTGCATTATTCGTCTGCCAGAGAGTTTTGGCACTGGCCCCATGGAGGAGGCTGTCGAGGGGTTCCTCAGGTAGCTCTTAGATGATCCAGTCTTCTCTTCCACGCAGAGAGAGCCCACAGAACACTGACAACAAGGCCGAAGCACGGCCCTCTCCCGACCAGTAATTATCAGGTCCATGATCTTATCCTCCGCAGATGTCGGGAAAAAGCTGCTCTCCAAAATGAAGCTGCGAACAAACACATATACCCAGATTTCTACACTGCGATTCTGATGGAGCGCAGAACCTTTTTGGGGGTAAAAAAAATGCTGCTGCGTAATAGACTAATCCAGTATGTCATGCTCTTCCCTGCACGCCTCAGATTCCAACATGCCAGAAAAACACACTTTTCCGGACAAGGCAGTGACATATATTGCAGCGAACATTCCTCTCCTCCAGGGTTCTGCGGGAAGAGGGGCAAATGACAAAGCAACACATCCTTAAGACTCATCATGATGGATGCAAGCTGAAGGTCAGATATGAGGAGCAGGAAATTGCCTTTGAGGGGGCACACATTCCCCTGATATACCAGGCATTTTGTTGTTCAGATGTGTAGTGGTTGACAGTGTTGTTCCACAGGGCATGCAATGTACGACTATAATCACTAATCTTCAATGATAGGGGTTTGAGCTAGTAACGATAGCTGGCAGCGAGTCAAAGTGGTGCAACCCATGCAAAGTTGCCATTTTGGTTGTGGTATCTGTTTTGGGTGGGATTGCCCTGGTTGGGGTGATGAGGGTGGGTTGGGGGGTGTTTTTTAAGCGCAAAAGATGTGTCCTGACAGCCACCAGGCACAATGGTAGGCTATTGGATTTTGGACAGTGGACTGACTGATAGCTATGCAGGGGCAGTTGCACACGACAGTTAATACAAATGCAGGATGGGGTTACTTAATTTTCTGAGCTGGAATGTTCGTGGACTGGGCATTTACACGAAAGCCAGCAAGATAATTGTCGATGCCAATAGACATAAAGCCAATGTCCCGCTCTTGCAAGAAACACATTACATGGCGGTTGACAATAATAGCATGGCTGCAACTTGGGGTAGCAACAGGTATTTTACTTTCTTCTCCTCCCACTACAGGGGGGGGGTTCTGACCCTTATTCACAAATCACTCAAATGTGCACTTAAAGGCTCACACATTGAACTTGATGACAGATATGTTGTGGTACATGGACAACTGGAAGGCATGGAATTGCTCCTAGTATGGCCCGAACATTGACACACCTGATTTCTATGATAAGATTGTGACCATCATAGCAGCCAATCCTGCAATACCCGTTATTTATTTTGGACACAATACTGGATCAGTCCAGCAATTGCACTGGGATTGCCCCCAGACCTCCGTCCAAAGCATCCCATAGGCTACTATATCACCTACTTGGTAGGGTGACACACCTTTGTTAGTTGTGGGCGCTGACTCACACACATCACATCACTCCACTCACTATAATCACAGCCTTGATAAAGACTTCGGTTGAAACGCGTGTTGGCTTTTTGTTTCACCAATTTGACACCAAAAGGTTATTATCGATGATGTTGTTAAAACACAAATAAACTACCACGCACATGACGCAAGGACTGGACTATTACTTTACTGTCAGATCTTTCAGCAATTGGACTATTAAATCCAGCCAGCGCCCGCAACTAACAAAGATTTGTCACCCCACCAAGCATCAAATCAACTGGGAACCCAGGAGTTGGTCCCCAGAAAAACCATGTGGCAGGCTAAACTACAAACACTAACAGGAGTTGCACAGAGGACCAGCTCTCCTGACACCAAAATCTCCTCACCCCTTTGATACTATATCACCTAGATGAGCTTGACCTTTGTGATATATGGAGGGTGCGGTACTCACATGAGTGACAATTCATATTTTACTTGTCGGTACACAACATGCCATCCCGCATAGACTTGCTGCTCATTTCACAGCAACTGGTTGGGAGGGTAACATCAGTGGGCATTCTCCAGCACACGCTGTCAGACCACTCTTCAATGGCCATGCAGATGGAAATGGGCAGAGGGGACCCTTCCTGTACGAGCTGGATGTTTAAATGTTTAAATCGGAGGTGTTACAAGACATGGCATTTAAAAAGGGCATCGAGGAGGATATATGTAATGACTTCACCCACAGCACTCCTGAGAGAACCTCACATGGCACGGTGTGGCAGCATTTAAGGCCTTTATCAGAGGAATGGCGATGTCAAAAGAATTTGGAGTTCTCAAAATCATTATGCTGGTTATAGAGCGCTGTGAACTTAAACTCAAAGACATGGAAAATGCATATGCGTCCATGTCGGATCGAGCCCTCCTTGCATACATACACACCACGCTCGAGCAATTCTGCACACATGCACATAAGGAGACCAAATACTTTACACATCCTCTGGCTGCTAGGAAATACGGGGAGGGTGACTGTCCCGGGAGGACATTTGCTAGGCTGATAATAGTGTAAAGACACCCATTGTACATAGATGGTGTCCTGTATGAGCATGGGGATAGCAAACATGATATATTAGGCGTGTTCAAATTATTCTATAGTTCCCTTTACTGAGCAAGCGAGCTCAGGGGCGAGCAGGCCATACCTACCTTTTTGGAAGATATACCACTATCTAGATTATCTGAGAATGCTAGGCAGCAGATAAATGTACCATTCACACTGGAGGAAATCATGGCTGTAATTAATTACCTTCCAGATGGTTTTGACAGCTGAGTTGTGCATAGTTGTACATAACTTATAGTGCGATCCTGGTCCCCACTTATTGAGAGTATGGGAAGAGCCCCTTGCGGACTCTATCCTCCCGGAGACACTTCGCGAGGTTGCCATAACTATATTGCTCAAGCTGGGTAAACCTACAAACGAGTGTGGGTCACAGAGGCCCCTGTCGTTGATCAACGTCGATATGAACGTTTTGCGAAGGTCAAAGTGAACAGATTGCTCCCCCTCATGCCACACTTAGACCATAACGACCAGGCAGGATTCATACCAGGGCACTCCACCGCATTGAACATTTGTCTATTTAACGTTGTGTCCTGTCTCACCCCCGAGGCTACCGCTGTGGCTGTTGTGCTTGACGCGAAAAAGGCCTTTAACATGGTGTCATGGGAATACCTGTTCGGGATACTGACCAAGTGTGGACTTGGAGACCGTACAATTAGCTTTGTTAAACTACTTTATATGTGCCCAACTGCTTGAAACCTGGTTAATTAACAGTTTTCAGAGCCTTTGCTTTTGGAAAAGGGGACACGCCAAGGCTGTGCCTTATCACCACTAGTGTTTGCACTAGCCATTGAGCCTATGGCTGATATGGTTAGAGAAAGACATAGGAAAAGGGGGATCCGCCTAACTGGACCTCTGGAAAAATAATTTCCGTCTACACGAATGATATGCTATTATATATCAGGGACACGAGCACAAATCTTGACGCGGTGATGTGGGATATCACAGACTTTGGTGAAAACTCAGGCTTCACTATTAACTACACTAAGTCTGAGATGTTCCCACTAACTGCCAATACACTTGAACCACTGGGGTATATCAATTAAAATGGACACCCAAATGCGTGAAGTATTTGGGAGGCGTGGTGTCTTGTGACAAATGTTCCCTCCTAGGACATAACTATGCAGCTCACGAAGCGTATATTACTAACAAACTAATTAAATGAATGAACGCCCCGCTATCTATGGCAGGTAGACTTTCCTTAGACAAGATGATTCTTTTACCTAAGCTGCTGTACCGGTTCACTAATGTGCCTCTATCGCTGGGCAAGGAATACTTTGTCAGACTTCACGAGTCGCTCTCGCGATTCCTGTGGCATGCATGGAAAGTTTGTAAAAAATGATTGGAGCTGACACTCCCATATGATAGGAGGTGTTGCTGTACCGAATCTCAAACTTTACAGGCTTGTGTCGCAGGTGCAATTTGCATCCTATTGGTATGGTGTGGAGGGGGCTCTAACTCATGTTAAACTGAAGACGTTAGAGGCTGACAAAACAGACATCAAAACTGTAATTCTAAATGGCTCGTACAAAGCAAACTGCCGATTTGACCCAGTACACGCCACCTTATCGATGTGGCAGGCCATATTATACAAAGATGGGGTACGAGGCCTCTACTATAAATGGTTACCTCTGTGGAAGTTCCCAGGACTAGGTCCAACATGAGATGGTTCCCTCCGAGCCCATTGGGAGAAGCTGGGGTACCAGGCACTGGGAGACTTGTTCCTTGATGGGAGATTTCTCACTATACGGACATGGAAACAGGGGCATAAGGGCATGGCAACGGAAATGTTGCAATACTACAAGATTTGTGCTGCTGTGTCCAAATGGTTTGAGTGTTGCCCAATAGAGCCCCAGATAATGAATTGTATGTTTCCAACTCCTGTGGCTGCCGAAGGTTGCTGGCCAAATTATGCACAATAAATGATAAAATAGATGTACTATGTTGCATGCCAGACAACAGTGGGCAATTGAGCTAGAAACTGATGTTTCTGAAGTACAGCGGGGTGAGATGCGCTCTCTTACTAAAACTGTATTGACGAACTTGAGATTCAAGTTAATCCACTATAAGAAATTGTGTAGATTGTATTATACACTGAGCAAGCTCCGGAAAATATACCCAGACGCAGATGCCCTTGATGTAACAGTGCGAATGCAGATCACCTACATATGCTATGGAGCTGTGATAAACTGCAGGGGTATTGGAAACATGTCATCGAGGCCTTAACTGAAGTTGTGGCACATGCATTAACATATACCCCTATGGGTGCAGTTTTCGGGCTGTCGAGCGATGTTCCAGAGTGAAGAATTAGAGCTTTCTTGAACATGGGTTGCCTGACTGCTAAATGTTAAATATGGAGGAAATGGAAGGACAGGAATCCGCTGCAAGGCAAGGAATGGCTGATGGATTTAACATGGGCTGAAGACTGTGGGGAGTACGTTGCCAAACACATCCAAGCCCAAAGATATTTGGAGTGAATACCGGGTGTACCTGTCCCAGATCCAACCTGCCTAAAAGTTTAGACGCCCTTTTCATAATTGGAACTTGTGCCTAGATCGAACAGCAGGGATTTACAGTCACTGCAAGATATGTGAACTATGTTAGAGCCCAGTATGGGCTGGCATCATGCGACGTGTAGTTATATGATATGATCATGTAGTTTACTAAATAATGTACTCTGTGTCTGCTAAGAATAAATAACCTTTTAAAAAAAAACAAATAATCAGGTATTCTGATGGACAAGGTGAACCAACAGTTAATGACTGGCAATGGCTACATTTAGTGCTACTACCACTTCAGATAGCGCTACCCTGACAGTCTGCTCACTTTACTCTCATCGGACATATGGGGTAACTCTCACTTTATGGATCATGAAGGCCTAATGGATAACCTCTCCAGATTTGTTATAGTCAGTATCGTGGGTCAGAAGAAGGACACTGGGCCTCATTACGAGGTTGGCAGTAACCTACCGGTGCTACTGCCGGGTTGCCACCAAACTCGTAACACCGTTTCTGCCATCTGATTACCTAGATGCCATCGGGACATACAAGTCCCGGTGGCCCGGGATGTCAGGCGGCTGAAACTTTACTTCCCAATTCCTGTGGAGTTCCATAGGACTCCATGGGATTGGGGACATGGAAGCACCGGCACTGTTGCTAATGATCTTGGTGCTTCCGTGAAAACCATGCCTGCAGGGCTGGTGTCTTGGCAGGTCAGACCTGTCGGGAGCACCAGCCCCTGCAGGCATTCTCGTAGTCTGGTGGTCTGGAAAGGGTGCCGGTAGCAATGTATTTTCGAACTGCCAGACTTGGAATGAGGCCGAATCTGACTAATGCCTATCTCTTCCTTCTTTTTTTGGGCATCCCTACCTAATAAACTGTCTAAGGTGGTCATCATTCATCAGTGAATCTCCTGAAAGAATCTGTCTGCCATCCATACTAACTCTAACTGGCCCTACCAATATCAGAACAACTAAAGTTGGGAGAATGACTCCCTTCTCCTGGGTTTGGTTTATTGCCAGTTTTGGTTCAATAGCTGTTTCTCAAATAGTCTCTCATGACTTATTTCATCAATTGACATAGTTCTCTCAATACTTCTTTATGTTTTGGATTTTCTTTTGTATAGTGTTTCTCTGATTCTTGACTGAGTCTCTCTTCTTATGAGTGATTTTATCATTCTCTTCTCTTCGGGCTGTACTCCTTTACTTGCTGAGGCTTTGTTTACTTTGATTGTGATGAGTAGGATTACTCATATAACAATTACCCTTCAATTCCCTTGGGTTTGTTGTCATTGTCTCTTGGTCTTGTCTTAGATGGATCTGAGGCTTCTCCTAATGATTCCCATTCACTTCTGTGGCTTGTTTTGTTATTGTCTCTTTATCCTAACTGAGATATAAACATTGCTGTCATGATTCTCCTCCACTTCTTTTGCTTCCTCTATTATCGTCTTATTATTTTGACTGAGGTGTGTATGAACACTTTGAAAGTGATCCTCCTTTACTTCACTTGCTCTTGTTCGTATTGTCTCTTTATCTTGACTGAGACAATAAGGAACACTGTTGTAACGATTCTCCTTCACTTCACTTGCTCTCACTACTATTGTATTTTTTACCTTGAATGAGATGAGTAAGAACACTTTTGTAATGATTCTCCTTCACTTCACTTACTCTCGCTGTTATTGTCTCTCTATCATGACTGAGACGAGTATGAATGTTTGGATAACGATTCTCTGTTTCCCTCCCACGACTACTGCTTTCCCAGTCATCTGTCAACCTCAGCGATAACATCACTGGGGGTTCTTTTATGTCGGGTTTGGGTTCCGTCTTCACTTGGTAGATTTCTTGTCTTCTTTCGGTCTCTCAAACTTGACAATATAGTCTAGGGTGGCTTTCTGGTGTCCCATGTTGCGGGGAGTTACGTGTCTCCGGCCGCGTAGTGGTGTCAGCATTGTTGTAAGGATTGGCGGTCCACCCCAGTCCTTGTAGGGTCACACCACCACTCTCTCCTTCTTACTCTCCACGCACAATGTCCAGAACTTCTCTCTCGTCTCACTTGCCGATTCGTAACTCGTGCGTTATTTGGAGTTCTCAGTCTTCTCCCCTTCTCACTATAATGCTATCCTGGGCTTTCCCCCGCGTAAGTCTGTATCTCTCTCTGTTTGTGTTTGGCATCCTCTCATTCTCTTGCTTTCTCTAGTTAAATGATGTTTTCTATTTAAAGGAACATCCACATCTTCAGTTTCACAATAACCCATTTGTGTTCCTTCTTCAGATATATTTTGGATATGTCTGAAGCGGGAATCTTGGCAGAACCTTTATGGAGTTCCTCACAGGAGTCCTTGTCCTCACAGGGGAGTCTTTCCCAGTGAGGTTCCACTTGCCTCTACCCCAAGGGAGGGTTTTGCAGAGTGGGCTCAACTCCATAGCCTCACAAAGGAGTGGGGGAGGCTCCCCCTAGCAGAGAATGAATGAACCCCTGCCATTCATCACATCACCCTGCAAGAAAGATCGTTAGCTTCCTCTGTCACTATTGAGGTCAGAAATACCATACAAACTGAAGCGGTGAAAGGCCACATATGCAGGCCCAAAAGTGGTATTTTTATTAGCATCAGGAATATCCATCCTATTAATAAAATTGAAATCCAATGCCATAACATAATAGCAGGAGAAATAATTTGCCAAACAATTAAAGTTAAAAACTTTAAGCTTCTTGTGATCAACATTTTCAATCAACCCACTGGGAATGATCACCTAAATATCTTAAACAAAACCGGAGCACTTATTGAAAAAAACACAGATACCATAATCATTACTGGCTATTTAAATGCTAAAATACCTCCAAATCGCTATTGGCTAGACTCTCTGGCCGACATGCCCAATGGAAAAAACACTATGCATGCTGACCATAAGGAACACAGTTGGGCTAAGGTGTTATGCACGCTTGGTTTCACTATGTTAAATGGGAACTGTTTAGTAGATTATCTCGGACAATACACTGGAGTGACTAAGTGTCACTACCATCGACTATGTATTTGTTTACAAGCCCTTTAGGCAACATGTTCTTGACATGTGTGTTTTACACACAGGGGAAATTGATCACTTTCTACTCTTAACTTTCAGGACTTCGGAAGAGAAGTCCCCAAACCCGTCTCTCTGGGCTCTCTTGGATTTATTGCTGGTCTGAACAGACTTAACTGAAACACAGAAAACTTGGGGAGAGACAATAATGTTATCAATACCTCTATCCACACTCTTATAGTATCAAACTTGAGCAGTCAAAGGCCATGAAATGAGACTGCTGATAATGCTTTCATAGAGCAATATGACATATATATTAATAAGATTAATTAATACGAAACCTATCGATACGGTAGAGGGGAAATACCCCTGTTATGGGCCAGATGAAAGTAATGTACCTTGAAAAGCAGCTGTTTAAAAGAGCTAAGGGAGTGAGATGGAAGAGAATTTACGACGAGATTTAGAACTGAACAGTGGTCGTTGGCAATGTTAACCTCAATGAGACTACAGAGAACTTTAAACAAAACCAGCCAATGAGGAGCGTGCAGGATGGCGGGGACAGGGAAATATTTCTTTGAAGATTTTGCTAAGTCAAGCTTCTGCATTTTGTATTGTATTGACAGCAGACAACGGAAGAGGATTTTAGCTCAAGTTAAAGAGCATTGCAAAAGTAAAATCAATTCCAGGCTCAGACCATAATAGCTGCGCTGCAGTACAAGGAGAGATGGAGAGAGAGATAGAGAGAGAGAGAGAGAGAGAGATAGAGAGAGAGAGAGAGAGAGAGAGAGAGAGAGAAAGAGAGAGAAACAGAAATAGAGAGGGGGAGAGAGAGAGAGAGATAGGGATGCAGACAGCGAGAGAGATAGAGAGAGAGAGAGAATAAGAAAAACACGTGACATAGAATTCTAAGCTGGAAGAAGCTGCACAGCTGATGTGCGTGGTTCAAGAAAGATCAGAATCAAGATTAAACCCAAGATACAAAACCACGAGACAGAAGGAGGACAAATAGATAAGGCTGCATGACATCAGTCAGTACAAATTCAGTTTCAAGGGAATGATGCTAACACGTCTAGTGGTGTACATGGATGGTAACGGCAGGCCTGAGTGAAGCGATGCCTCAGCATGGGCTTAGGGCCGGCCATTACCGTCTGTGTACAAGCCCCCGCCCGACAAGGGGTTGATTGTTACTTGCAACCCGGTCTCTGTCCAGAAAGGCAAATAGTTGTTTAAATGTATTTTTCCATGGAAAATATTTTATGAATAATAAAAAAAGAGACCTGGTCCATTTTCTATTTCTAAGGCGGCAGCAGCGGGTGGGAGGGTGCACCGGAACCAAAGCGCAATGGTCCAGTCCAGCAGGTAATTGGCAAAGCAGGGAGGGACGTGTGAGTGCAGAATGTCTTGGGGCCTGGGGGGAAGTGGGGAGTCAAGAGGGAGGGGATCCCTGTCTCCGCCCTACAATCAAGATGGTGGCACCCAGGGAGAGGCCTTGGATGGCTGGAGAAAAGCAGGCGGTGCACTCTGTGTTCTTGCCCGTGTTTCCAGCCACCTGACTAGCTGAGCACCCTTCCCCGGGTGTGAATTCGAATTCAGGGCTGACATGGCAACTTGCTACAGAGTCGGACGAGGCCTTCGCTCTCATTAGTGTAGAAGACAAAGACAAAAAAAGTTTCAATGGGATAGAATAGAGGTTGGACATACAGATGAAAGGCAGACAGACACAGAGAAGACTCTTGGGGAACCCCACAAACGAGGGAGGTTTAAAAGAAGAAGTGAAGGGCGATATAGATACTGAAGTATGCAATATGTGAGTTATTTGGTTGCACAGCCCTAGCCCTGTGGGTTAGGTCAAAATGCACACGGGATAATCAACTTTTTTGACTTGCTGATTCGTGTCTGTGCCAATGTGTAAGCCAAGGGCTCCTTGCCAGTTTATTTCTTACTCTTTGGATCGTGCTATAAGACCACTATTCATTCAACACCGTTGTTTCAGATCCATCCATCCAGTGGATACATGTATATACATATAAATATTGCCAGAATACATATTTATCCTGTGCAGATACATATTTATGGAGAAATAATGTTCACATGTCATCAAACACTGGGTATGTCATGTTTAGGTGATACATGTGTGTGTTTGTGCTATTGCTTCGGGGAACTATATTTTTGTAATTATGGTTTTGGCAGCGGAGACCGAGGTCATGATCGTAAACCTTTGCATGTGCTTACATTGTGATTACTTGAAGTAAGTGCAGTGCTGCATATTACTTAACTGGTCATTAAACTGCTCATTTCCTGCCTGCGCCATAGCCTCGAAACCACAAGAAGTGGCTTGATAATGTAAGGGTTCCCTTCATGGGTGTTTTTTATTTATAGACGAAGAAGCTGTGCCTAATTCACCAACAAAAAGGCACATTATTCAAAAATGTAGCTAAAGGGAAAACACACATCAATTATCGAGGTTGGTCCAAGTATCCGTTCAAAGAGCTCTACTTGGACTAGCAGCATTGGAAAATACCAAACAACAACTCTTATGGCTAAGCAATGGCTTGCTTTAACTATATCAAATTACTAAACTTCATAAAACATACCTGCAGTCAGGTGTTGAAAGCTACTTTGATGGGGTAATCTATTTATTGTGTGGAAATGGGGATGTAGGTGGTCAGTGTGCCATTCATTTATGGGAAGAGCTATGCCCACACAATTATCTTGGGAGGATAGCTCAGCGGCAACGTGCTCGCCTTGGAAGCAAGACGCCACGAAGCAACACAGGTCCGATCCCCGGGTCCGCGCTTAGAAACCTCTGGGTATTAAGCGCGTTGTAAATAACCTATCATATCATATACTGTACAGTAACTCCTTGCAGGAGAGGCAGAAGCTGGATGAAAGTGAGTACTAAGTAACTCATATCACACCGGAATAGATATGGTCAGGTGCCAATGTATGAATACGGTGCATTTTGCACATGTGCAACCTGTGTAGGATGAACAAAGCCAAAAAAGCACAGGATGAATATTCCTATGTCTAGGCTGGTGTGGAAATCCACCAATACATCTAATTGGAGAAAATTAGGCAGTGGCTACAAAGTCAGGTGTATTTCGCCATATGGATAGAGAAACTACAGGGGCATCCCAGTCCCAGAAAAAAGGCCCTAGGGAAAGAATTCTTGGGGTTTTAAACAAGGAATCTCACACAGAAAATCTGCAGGGTAAATTTAGATCGTTAAATTAACAACCGACTTCCTAAGAAAACATGCTTCGAGCTTGAAGGCCTGGTTTAACAGAGTCCCACTCGGCCTACCCAGGAAACCAAGTCTCAGCCTGCAGCTGATCTGTCCATCATACATAAGGGTCCGGTCTGGAGACGAGAAACGCACGTGACCAAGTCTCAGCCTGCAGCTGATCTGTCCATCATACATAAGGGTCCGGTCTGGAGACGAGCAACCCACGTGACCAAGTCTCAGCCTGCAGCTGATCTGTCCATCATACATAAGGGTCCGGTCTGGAGACGAGAAACGCACGTGACCAAGTCTCAGCCTGCAGCTGATCTGTCCATCATACATAAGGGTCCGGTCTGGAGACGAGCAACCCACGTGACCAAGTCTCAGCCTGCAGCTGATCTGTCCATCATACATAAGGGTCCGGTCTGGAGACGAGCAACCCACGTGACCTCTACTCCCGTTTTCAGGCACGAATATCTCACCATTATGATTGATGTGTAGGGGTGGACTGGCCTATTGGAAACTGGCAGATTTCCCAGTAGTCCTCTGAACCCTGTGACTCTTTGTTGAGGTATTTCCAAATGTTCCCATAGGAAATGGTTGGTGCTGCTGTAAATGTGGAATAAAGGGCCACTTTGAAAATTATGTCCCAGGCCTCTGTTGGTTTCCAGTCACCTCTGTGTGTAATAACTTGGCGCGCCAGGGCCATCGTCAGATACAAGTGTCACAGCCACACAGATTGATGTGCTCGTGGACAGCCAATCACATTACTCCATGGCTTTTCCAACATCATGTCTCTAATGATGGCGGTGCTTCTGCTGCTCTGTCCATGATGTAAACCCGGCCAATGTTTAAAGGAAAACAAACTACTGTTAGTTTCAACACTGCAATGTGAGCAATTTGTGCGATCTGCGCGATGTGGCCTGGAACAGCCCAATAGGCATAGACAGGGGTGGAACATACAAATTATACGTTTTGCTTAAGCAGATGTGTGTGTTTGTGAAACATTCTAGGACGGACACAATCTAAAATAAGAAGTACACACACGAGTGTATCCCACAGGCGCGTTTTCCGAGCCACATTTACAAATGGATTCACTGCAGTTTGAACAAAACACAATCTTTCCGGTCCATGCACAGGTGAAGACATAATGGGCCTCCTTAAAACTTCAGCAGTGCAGTAATTCCATCACCTCTAATTAGTACTCAGAGGGTGTGTGGCCTTGGCCTCCCAGCCAACGAGGAGGCTCAGAACGGGGGCTTTATCACACAGTAAAGTCCCAGCTCCGAGCCTCCTTAGAGCTGGAGACCGCCATCTTCCCCCACCAGACAATGAGGTAAGTGCTCCCCGCGCCCTGCGTCCCCATCCCCCACCTCACCCCCTTTCCACAGATTTCACCCCTCCCATCTCCGCCCACTTACCTTCTGCTTCCATGTCCCTTGACAGCGCCAGGAACAGAAATGCTCCCGACACATTCCAACGCGTGACTTGCTGCCATGGAAAGGAGAAGGGACTACGTGTAGAACCGTCTCCTAACCTACGTGTAAGTCCCTTCTCCTAAAAAAAAAAAAAAAAAAAATACTATTAGTATCCCTGTACAATGTGCCTGGATACTAATCGCAATATTACCCTTGCAGGAGTGGCATTACTGGGCATGCTAATGCCCTGGGCTTCTATCTGGCCCAGGGCATTACCTGGCCCAGTAATGCCCCCACCCTGCTCGGGTAACATTGCTTAAGAGCGACATGAGGTGGGCACCACCTTCTCATGTTATGCCTAACATTAAACTTCTAGTATTTTAGTTTATTTCAAGGGAGAACTACAGAAAAGCCAACGACACCTCGGGTTTATGGAACAGCAAAGAAAACATTCTCAGAATCCTGTACACCTGCCTGCTCACCAAATGGCACATGCCTGCCTGAAATTACTTCATAATCTGCTGATTTACCATAATGTAATCCATAATAGACAGATTAGTGTGATTCAGAAGCTTGGTTTTTAATCATGATTTTCAAGTTGACATAGTGATGTTGTGTGTTGCCAATGCATTTCCTTACCGTCTGCCATCAGTGCAATAGAGTTCTGATTAGCCAGCCAATAAATGGATGCACATGTGGTCAGAGGTATTAATAAAACGCAGCAATCCACAAATTCCAAACAATATATGCACAAGTTGAATCTGACACAAAGCAGCAGAGTTCTCCACAGGACTGAGTTTCTTTAATATTATCTATGTTAGGCGAACCAGTAAAGCTGCCTGAATTTACTAGAGCTAACAGCTCTTTGAGGTGTAATGAAGCCCAGTGACACGCAATTGGTCTGACTGCTTAGCCTACGAAGTACATTGGACTGGATCCAAATTCAGAACCTGGTGCCGTTATCCTCTGAACCATTGGCTAAGAGCTTGCCCAAGAAGATCTGCAGACGAGCCCTCAAAGTGGCTCCGGGGCTCACGGAAGAAAAAAGAAATAGAGATTTATTTCGATAATAGTAAAACAAGCTCTCACGAAAGTCAGGGGAACCGAAACTAAAAAACTATCATTTAGACTTGAAGGAGCAAATAGGTTCTCTCAACAAGGTACAGGAAGGTGCGCCCGCTCATAACAATCACACACCTAGATTTCATGGATGGATCGAAAGCCACAAAATGAAGCACTTGTGCCTTCCTAAATATCAAGTTACACACTTTGGAGATGTGCTTTATCTTGCTTTACTTGTCATGAATAACTGTGCACATATTTAACAATGATAGTGCTGGAGGACTTCTGAAAAGTTTTTACTTATGCACAGCTACACGTCATTTTACATATTTCAACTGGGAAACATGGCACATGCATGTTATACATGAAGGTTTAAGGACGTTGACTGACTGCTATGTCTACCAGAAAATGCATTTTTGACATCAAGTATTAGGTGTAAAAGCAGGCAATCATCCCATCACTCCATGATCTGCAGTAATCCTTTTAGAACGTTCAGTTTGGCGGCATCTAAAGTTTGTCACGTAAATCTGGTGCTGCTTAACACACTTCTGTTGACAATCGAACTTGTTTGTACTCTTAACACCCACTTGGCCAATCTCTGTATCTAGTTTAGAACTGTGCATTGCAGCACTCACACCCACACGTCCCCTCTCCCGGTCTTTCCGCCTCTCACTGCCTCCCTCAATCCGAGGTGGCACTCTCCATCTCCCCAATCTTCTCCAACTGCTACACATCACCTATCCTCCCACTCTCACAAAATCTGGTCGGAAAAAGCAAAAAGGCATCCTTGCTGCAAACCCTGAACCCCCAATCGCAGACCCCCAGTCAGTGCACCCTCAACGTAAATCCTCACTGACATCATCTTCTCTGCCCCATCTCCTGACCTATGGACCTCTCACCTCACTGCGGTCTCCCACCTTACTCTTCTACATCCATTAATGGTGGCCCAAAGTGGGAAGTCCTCCTTGTGGGCTTCTTCTCTTCCCGCTGCTGTATCAATGTCTACCTCACATGCACAGTCCTGGCCCAAGGCCCTCAGGCCAACCTCTTTCTCTTTGACTTGATCCGGCCATCTCTCATCAATTTCCTTCCTTCCCTTGCCCCCTTCTTCCCCCTCTACCCCACCACTTCTGACGGAAGCCCCACGCCCCTAAACTCCACATAAAAAAACCTTCAAAGGCAGAAATCATCTCCACCTTGTGACCCTCAACTCACGCTCTGTCATCAAACACTCTGCTGACATCTGCCTTCCCCTTGAAGACACTGACCTGGACATACTTGCACTTCCTGAAACCTGGTTCAATGCCAGCTCAGTTATCTCCTTTGACTCACTCCTACATGACGGCTTTAAGATCACCTCAAAGCCTCAACCCCACTGTGCAGGCAGAGGAGTTGCCTTAATCTTTCCAAAGTGGATTGCTTCTTCCATCCTACGCACTCAGTACTATTTTTCCTTTGAGAGCCTAGTATGCAAATTGGTCATCTCTCCTTCCACCACCTTGACCATTGCTACCATCTACTAGCCCCCTGGCACCTCGACTCTGTTCCTTTCTGAGTGGGTGAACTTCTTTCCTCCCTACTCTCTTCTACCTCACACCTGCTACTTCTATGTGACTTCAACTTCCACCTGGACTCTCCTTGCACAGCAACCACCCTCTTCACTGACCGATGTTCCTCCCCATGCATTTTTCCCTCTGGCCCTGCCCATTCTGCTGCACACACACTTGATGCCATCATCCACTCCAACCTCAATCTCTCTTCTCCCCTGGTCAACTCTCTCTCCTGGTCTGACCACTCTTTCATCTACTGAACAGCCTTGTCACGCACTCCTCCAACTCAACCCTCCCCTCGAACTCCCAACCGCCCAGCCTCCTCCTTCCTACTTCTCCTCCTTCACTCCTGTCTCCCCCGAAGAAGTCACCAGAGTTGTCAACTCTATGACAGTCTCTTCCAAACAGGTTGTCCCATGCTCTTCCAGAACCATCAAGGACAACATCTCTTTTCTCTCGCTCCTGCTCTTGCTGATCCCTGCAACCACTCCTTTGCTACTGGTTCTTTTCCATCCTCCCTCAAGCACTCCGTTGTGCGCCCCATCCTTAAAAAACCCTCCACAGACCCTTACTGCCCAGCCAACTACCAACCCATTTCCATCACCCTCTTCCTAGGGAAATTGCTCAAGAAGTTTGTTCTCCCTCAACTTAACTCTCATTCCGAACTTGTTGGCGGTCTTCATGACCACCAGTCTGGATTCTGAACATCCAGAGGCATGGAAACTGCTCTTCTGAATACCCGTGAAGAACTGCTTGCATCCCTTGACTCCAACTCTTTGGCGTTCGACACAGTTAACCAATCCATCCTCATACCCTTGATATCTCGGATCAGGCACTGGACTGGCTCACCTCCTTCCTTACTGACCATTCCTGCAACACCATTCTGGTCACTTTCTCCTCCCCTACTTCCTCCCCCACATGGGGCGTCCCTCAGGGCTCCATTCTCTTGCACTGGCTCTTTAACATATACCTTTCTCTGCTGGCACGCCTCATTTCCTCCTTCTCCCCCAACTTCCAGTGCTCTGCTGATGACACACAACTCTTCTTCAAACTTCCTACTTGCAGCTTCCTTCATTCCAGACTGCCTCTCTGCCATTCAGGCCTGGTGCACTGCTAATGACCTCTGTCTCAACGCCATCAAAACAGAGATTTTCCCTAACGGATCCTGTGCACCCTATGTCTTCCCTTCACCCAGGCCTTCCTCCATGGGCTTGCCCCTACCCCCTCCTTTGTAGCCAGGAAACTTAGAGTCAAATTTGATCCCTTCCTTTCCTTCATCCCTCATATTCAGGACAGAAAAGTCCCACTTTCAGCTCTTCCTTCTCACAGGAACTCTACCCTTTCTTACCTTCCCGCAGAGACTCAATGTCACCCGGGCTCTGGTTCTCTCCAGGCTAGACTATTGCAGTAACCTCCTCATTAATCTTCCTGCGTACACCCTGCGACCCCTCCAGCTAACCCAGAACAGGACAGCAAGACTGATCCTTGGCCTCAAGCCCAGTGACCGCATCTCTCCTGCACCACTAAGCCTTCACTAGCTCCTGGTCTCAGCATGGATTAAATTCAAATCCCTCTGCATCATCCATAAGGCTATCTGGAGGCAGGGACCACTCTATCATTAACACTTCCTGACTAAATACTCCCCTTCTAGACTCCTGCATTCCCTGGCACCAACTCCCTGCGTGTGAAGCGGTTTGCTAACCAGAGAGCTGGTGGGCGATCACTTTCCTCAGCAGGCTGCTCCTTTGGAACAGCCTCCCTCTTCCGCTGCGTCTTGAGCAGGACCTCCTTCAGTTCTGGAAAATGCCCCAAGACATTTCTCTTTACCTCTTCCTTCTCCGACTCTCTTCCCTGCTAATCATACAGTAGTGTGACTGATGTGCAGGGCCCTTATGTATCCTCGGGGCCCTGACCCTCTCAAATCTCTCATCCCAGCCACTGTCTATTTACTGCACTTACTTGTCTCACCCTCCCCACAGCACTTCACACCAAGCACTTCTCCATAGGCACCACAGCACCTATCCCTTAGCCCCCCTTCCCTTGCACGTTCTGAACACTCACAAGGCATAGTACGTTAGTCTCCCCTACCTGTTAGTCTCACTTTGGTTGCACTATTATTTCAATTATTTATCTCTGTTGTAATTCATTGTCTACCTCCCCTGTCCCCACCCTGTCGCCCTGTGGGCGCTTTGAAACAGTTTTGCTAATTGTATAAGCACCTAATAAATGACTAATAAACAAATAAATAAAATAAGACAAAACAAGACTAAATGGGGAGAACCCGTAGAATGTGCATTTTGTATCTAAATAAAACCATGTTTGCTAAATACCATTTTTACCTGCGTTCAGGTCAATAGTAGAACCTCTGGGTTCTATAACAAGATGTAACATTTCAGTATTATACCCATTCACAATAATGAACATATGACATGCCTCCCAGGAAAATTCAAGTATCACCCTACCTGTATCACTGTGTATTCATTCTCATCATTGAAAGGAATAGGTACTCTCTAACACGTATACAAACGAAGAAAAAGTCCCTAGTTATTATGGGTAACTAGCCTTCCTAATGTATTTGCATCTATCTTTCAACATGTGATTCTTACCTTACAGGAGTGATGCCTCTCCCATCAAGTTGTATAAAAACGTACTGTTGTTCAGTGCTGACGCTCCATGTATACTCAGAACGCTATTCAGAAGCGAGGACGTTCTTGGTAGCAATGCGATGACATCACCGATGTATGATGTAACGCTGGTCTTGTGGCAAAAAAAATAACAAGCAATATTATCCAAGGGGGGGGGTATTACCAGGCTAGGTAATGCCCCAGACTAGGTAGAATCCCGAGCGAAGCGGGGCCTTTACTGTTAGCCCGGGGCATTACCAGGCCCAGAAATGCCCCCTCTGCGAAGGTAATATTGCTATTAGTATCCAACACGATGTTCCAGATGCTAAAATGTGTCTAAAAAAAAGAGGACTGGCATGGATCTGGAGAAGGGACTATGTAGTCCCTTCTCCTGTTCCATGATGGTCACTGATGAGGCTGCGGGGCGCGCCGGGAACACTGTGGTTCCTGGCATCAGCGAGGGACCAGGCTGTGGAAGGTAAGTGGGGAAGTGGTGGGAGGAGGAAAATGTGGAAAAGGGTGTGGGCAAGGGGGCGCAGGCATGCGGGGCAGCAGTTACCTGAGATCCCGGCGGGGTGAAGATGGTGGCCTCCGGCTATGAGGCGACTCGGACGGCGGGATTACCATGTGGTAATGCCCCTGTTTTGAGCCTCCTCATTGGCTGGGAGGCCCACAACCCCCCCTTGCCAGGTACTAATAATACATTGACACCATTCTCCGTAACAAAGTTGCAAAGCTTGCAGGTATTCAGTGTTTGATGCTCTACCCCTCACTGCTCGTTGTCTTCACTAATATAAGTATGTTCCACTTGCTATGGTGGCATAAAGCCTCCTAGGTTAGCAGACGGTTTGTCAAATACAATACAGTTTAAGTTCATATTATTGAAAAGTACACTTCTGAAGGGTAATATCAATGTATAGCTGTTATGTTCAGGCAGAACTATGGGTAATAAATATCTAAACTACAAAATTGCAACACAATTAAGTATTTATCTTCCCTTGCATACGGATGTAAAAAATGAGTTGGGACTGATGCATGGGCTTGTAACTCGACATATAAAATAGAAATACATTAGATCCTCGGCTGTATAGACAGATTAAAATAATGTTCTTGATAATGAAGCTCTTTGTTTGCAGACTGGTAGTTGTTATGTTCAGAAAGAATTATGGGAGTTGTGCATGTAAACCACAAAGGTGCTACACAATTTAGTATCTATCTAAAATTGGTTGAGGTTACAGTCAGTGTCTGCGCTATGGTGTAAACTGACCTGCCTCCGGCCAGAACTGGAATGTGATATAAACAATAGTATACACCACTTCCTTAGCGCATGGCAGTATGAATATTGTTGTATAGAGGAAGAGTCTATTTGGACCAGATTTTAATAAATGCTAGTAAATAGCTTTTATTTTGATATAATACCTTCTAGGTAATGTCCCTCGAAAGTAATGTCATTCACAATTTATATAAACCGTTGGTAGATAGTCAATTAAAAACCTTCCTAGACCATCAATAAAATGGCTAACAATATATTCCAGAATAGTGTTTCATTCTCAAAAGGATTTACAACATGCTCCATAATACATTTTTGTACAATTTTCCATATGAATGAACATCTCTATATTGCTGTTGCCCTTATGCCATCTCTACATAACTGTTGCCCTTGTGCCAACACGTGTTTCGACCGTGCTTTCGGTCTTTATCAGGGCTGGGCCAATAATCCTAAATATCCTATACTATGTGAACACCATCAATACTAATGAGCCATTTCCTGCAAAGAATAGAAAATAGATTAACGTTAAAGGGGGGAGGATTTGCATGGAAAGTAGAACATGTTGTTAGTGGACTCAGTGCTACTGGACCAACACACAATTTCTATGTTGTGGTCACCCACACGTGAGTAATTACTTGAAAAGGTCCTTTCACCTTATGCCCCTGTGATACTAAATATAGGATTTGACTGTTGGTACGCTAGGTCCGCACCACGTCACCACATCGTGCAAATCTATGATCCCATGCATCCATAAGTGTTTTAACCAGAACCAGTATATGACTTCCTTTTAGAATGCAATGTTCTGTTTAAAATCAGACTTGCCGTCTTACCTTGAAGTAGGTAAATTGTGGAATCACTCTAATTCGTGTAAGAGTAAATTTGAAAAAAGTCTGTTGGGAAAATAAAGTAACGCATGAATATATTTGTGACACCAACCGTTCCATATATATTATTAGACTAATGTGTCCAGACAGCTAGTGTTTGGAAAGTTGATTGCATGGTGATATCAATGCTCACCTGAGGAGGCTATTTAGTATTCAATCCTATTTCCACTCATTGCAGCCATGAATGCTCATAATAATATGAGCCCAATTGGGCAGGTTCATACTTCATTTAATGTTCCTTGCCAGGCCTCCTTAACAGTGTCTGTGAGTAAGTCCATATAACGGCCTAAATTCATAAGTATAATTTGGCGGAATATTGCAATGGAGTGTTTGGGCAAATATCTAGTTGATAGGGACCCTGTGGAAAGCTTTCTGAAAGATCATGTCATCACAAAGCTTGCCTGCCTACAGTGCAACAGCAATACAGATATCTGTGCATATCAATTTTAGAAAAGCTTCTTTATGGAACTGTCAATACATCTTTTTTGAAACTATTGATACTTATCTGTTACAGTGTTGTGTTTATTTTGTAGAGTTTGCTTCCCTTTAAGAGCATTGTTTTATCACTTACCTTTACATATATAAAGAATATTGTCATAACAATATATTGTATGGGGATACTATCATTTAACATTTGTGAAAAGTTTATATGGAATCTGTTAACCACTCAACTCCACCTCTTGAGAGTTAAGAATTGGGATGCTTTGCCAAATTACAAGTTAAAGACTCTGATGAGTTTGAGGGGATAACTGGAAGACATACCTAGAGACCTTGACCACATGACTAATGGAAAATCTCTCTAATACATACACAACCACCTCCCAATAGTAATTTAGAAAAACAAATGCATTATCTTGCAATAACCGCTAATTAAATAGCAAAACTGTTCTCTTGCAATATCATGCAGAAATTCACTCACTGGCATGTGTATAGTTTTTCCTGACACCCTCCCCTCCCTTCTCAACATGCACCTACCTAAGCTTCTCTTTCACCTCACAGTCCTTTTATACCGTTTCTTCAGAGTCTTAAGTTACCTCCTGCACAGTCCCACCTTTCTACAAGGCCATTCATCTGTTTAAATGGCAGTGTCTCCTGCCTGTTTATTGTGGGTCTCATGTATTTCTTTTAATTTTCAATGACTCACCTGACTTTTAATGTCCCCACTGTATTCAATGTATTGCACAACTTAATTGTCCAAAGTAGTTGGTGACTTAGGTTTCCCAAATGTATTTTCCCTTGTGACCCCTACAGTGTGAGTGTGTGTGTGGAGGGGGGCGTTGTGGACCCACGCCATGATCCCTCCAAAAAACAGTTTTACCTATTGCTCAGTGGCAGTCTAGGACTGGCCCCTATCATCTCTTTCTCCCACCTGCCCCACACCCTATAATTTCTATTTCTCCTTTGTCATGGCACAAAGCCTCTCCAAGCCCTGCAAAAGTGTTCCGCTTGTTATGTACATCATGGGTGGGGGCTCTGGAAAGCCACTTCCCCCACACCCTGTAATGATCCTGTCCTCTGCTAGATCACCAAGCTGGCCCCTCATCTCACACTTGTCCTACGCCCTGCAATTAATCTTCCCTTTGGGTCCAACTGCCCTGCACTCTATAATTCTCTTCTCCCCTGACCTGGGAATCACACAGAACATAGTGTCCTTTTTTGTGGGAATGAGTGGGGGTGGGCTCTCGAAGGACACTTGTCCTACACCCTGCAGTTACCTGAGTATGTGTGCCTACCTCCTGGGAACACACCTGCCTTTTCCTGGAAACCACACAGCTCACTTATCCTACCCCCTGTGACTCCCCTCTCCCCTGCTGGCCACCAATAGCCAAACACTGGTTCCCCTTGTTGTGTTCTTGGGTGGGAAGCTGACTCTGGAGTGGGTGGACGCAACAGCCTTATATAATCCTGCAGAGAGGGGACTGGCTCTTTTTTTGGTTGTTGACAGTGTTTTGTGCTGACCATGTGTGGTGGGGCAGAGGCTGCAGAGGCCCTTCTAGCAGGTACTCCTTCCCCTGTTTGGCCCCATCCTTCTCCCCTGGTTCCCTTCCTCCCCAACCTGCTCTATTGTTCCCCCATTGGGTCTCCTGGCCTCTCCGCTTCTACCTGCTTCTTTCTCCTGGACTCTCTGTCTCTCTCTGTCTCTCTCTGTCTCTCTGTGCTTCTATCTCTCTCTCTCTCTCTCTCTCTCTCTCTCTGTGCCTCTCTGTCTCTCTGTGCCTCTATGCCTCTCTAGGCCTCTGTGTCTCTGGGCCTATCCATCTCTCTAGGCCTTCCCTGTCTCTTTAGGCCTCTCTGTCTCACTGTGCCACTCTGTGTGCCACTCCCTGTGCCCCGCTCTCTACATGACACTCTCTCTCCCTGTGTGCCACTCTCTGTGCCACTCTGTGGCGCTCTCTCTCCCGTCCTCTGTGTGTCACTCTCTCTCTGTGCCACTCTCTCTTTCTGTGCTACTCTTTTTCTCTCTGCCTCTCTCTCTCTATGTGCGCCTCTCCCTCTCTGTGTCTCTGTCTTTGTATGCCACTCTCTCTCTGTGCCACTCTCTCTCTCTCACTCTCTTTCTTGATCCCTCTTTCTCGCTCCCTCGCTCGATCCCTCACTCTTTTCCTCTTGCTCTCTCTCTCGCCCTTCCTCTGAGTTTGCCTGGCCAGTATGCCTGCTATCAATGCCCCGCCTTGTGCTTGCAGCCAAGTGCAATCATCCATGTCCAGTGTGCCGAACATACTGTGCTAGCAATGAGCCTATTTCTCTGTCTGTAATAAATATGTTCCTGATTTCTACAAAGACTTGTGTTCCTCTTTTATGTTCCCACTTTTCTGTGTAGCCTGCCTGTTACTGCCAGAGGGGCGGACCGAGTCCATCTGCGTACACAATGCACCCTCACTGGGTCTGTTGACTCCCTGGTCCAAAACTATGGCCCTGCCTAGGGTCTTCACACAGCCTCCCCATTTTGGCCCGCCTCACACTTCCACACAACACATCTCTTCCATGCAACTCCCACTATAACCTGATATATCCTATCCATTATCTCCCCACCACTCTTTCACCCACACTCACCCAATTGACCCTCTCCTGGGACCTATGGACTGACAAATCCATCATCAATTAAACATCTTTCATCTCTATCTTCTTCGAATACAACCCCATTAAGCTCTCTGCAATGTCCATCAGTGAAACCTGGATCCCTATATGGTAAAGCAACCTTTACTGCAATACACAGTGGCTTCATCACCTTTTCCCACTCCTCTCAACTCTCAAAAAAGGTGGGTCTTATATTATCAAGAACAAGCCTACTGCTCAAATTCCCCCTCTAACTGTACCTCCTCCCCCTGTGAATGCACAGTTGTCCAATGTTTTGCCCCACCCCTCTCATCATCCTCCTCATTTATCACCCTCCTGGCCCCCAATCTCGTCTTCTCAGACCCAAACACACCTTTGTCATGATGGGCAAAATTAACAACCCCATCATTCTGAGGATCATCCACTGCAGCTTGCCTCCATTCTTTCTGACCACATCCTTGTGAGTCTCATAAATGACTGATTCACACTGCTGGGTACTTCCTCAATCTAGTCATCCTATCTGCCACCCTCCATTCTTCTGCCTTTTCTGTTGCTCTATAATTCTCTGATCATTCACTCATTCACTTCCCCATCTCGTGACCCGCGTGCACTCTACCTTTCCCTTTACCATGACTAATATAAAGTCAAAATTGACTCCTTTGCTTTTTACCTGGACCAAGTCAAATCCTTCTTATTGTAGTTTCCTCCCTTACCCATACCATCAGTCTGCCCAGTCCTTCTGTTGTTGAGAGGAGCTGCAGCAACTGCGACCCGTTTTTCCAGTGTGTTTGGCCCTTTAAACTTTGTGGGATAATCTCTAGACACCACCTTAAAAGGTGTCAGCCGGCGCAGAGCGCCGTGCGGAGTCCCATGAGAGTCCCCAGTCTGCCCAGTCTGCCTCAGAACGGCGAGGAGAAAGCAGCCTGTTGGCCTCTCCCTTCCTTCTCCCCCCCCCACTAGCTATGCAATGGCGGTGCTTGGCCTGCAGACGCGGCTGAAGACGCTTTTCGAACACCGGCATTTAAAAATGTCTAAAAGCTCTGAATCCATATCTTGTAACAAGGTAGCCATCGAGGTAAGCGGCGAAAAGTTGCATTTGTATAGTCCATGCCTAGTTGTGCCATCCTTACAGACCCTTACTTCTGTTCACATAAACAGCAAATCGCTATAATCCCGAGTACTATGAACATTAAATTGCATCCGACACCTGCCGCTTTGCAACACAAAAGCCGTTTGGATGTGACACAACACGGCCCCCGCCTAGAGTGCAGTGTGAGGATGATGTAACTGATGCCAACTCTGTCACCGATAAAGATCAGAAAGCAACATGTGGTCTACCTGCGAGTATAGTCATTGATCCCACGCTCTTTCAGTCTCCTTTTGATGTCACTGATTTGGAACTGCTTGAATTACAAGTGCCACCAGGTTCTTTTGAACGAAATGAAGTCTTATTTAAACCTCAAATATCCGCTGTACAAAATAAGTTAACTGACCTGGACTCTGATGCAACTGCCCTACCGACATATGCTGCTCCAATGGGCGCTAATCCAAAATTTGATTAATTGGTGACTGATGAGCGGGACCCTCAGCGGCCGCCAATGACACCTCTGACTTGTATCAGCAAAATGCAAAGACATGAGCAGCTGAATGCCTTTGTATTTCCAGACGGTAGTAGTGAAGCCCGACCAAGTAGGCATGCGGTCGCTGTCACCAAGGCTAATGCCATTTCAACAAAACTACCGGTGGATATGACTTATGGATCTGGAAGTGGTGTCATTATCAGCACGCACAATGGTGTTGTTGCATCTAGCCGGGAAGAACTGTCCATGATCGAAAATGAAGCAATTAAGGAAAAAAGCACTGCTGTTGGCAACAATTTTAGTCTAAATGCTTCAACGTCTGCTCTGACAAAGCGGGGTGTGGACCTTGCTGGGCGTGAAGCTAGACTGACTGAATGCCTAAAGGAAGACTACTCGCAAATTAAAGACAAGCTGATTAAGAGTTTTGCTCAAACTGTGACAAAAAAGACAGCTTTGGGCGCAGTTATTACACATTCGACTCTTAGACCTGCTAGAAATTCAGCGTCCCGAATTTCATCCAATAATTGCGAAAGAACTAGCACGCCGCAACCAAAAAGCGTGCTTGTGAAAGACATTTTTCTAGCAGAAAGAGACGTGACCAATCTGTCAGCGCAACAAAATTGTTCTGACAATTCGACCCAGGAGGTGTCCCAAAATAACAGTGATGAAATAGTTGCAACAAACGATTACCCAGTGAATACAAATCAGTTATCTAAAGAGCTGGACACAGAAATCGCCATGAAGGCCAATATATCAGTGGCTGCCTCTATTCAGATACACAACAATGTGCTGGCTGCAACGTCCCTGGCACTGATACCATTCGTAAAATTATACGAATCGCTGAATGATTCATTAAAGGACCAGGGAGCCATGTTGTCTCATATAGATACAAAATGGTCAAACTTGAACCACAGCTACTCCCTATTACAACAAAAGAGTGGAATGGATGCTAACTTATCACTACAATGGCAAAACAGACTAGGAGATCTTGCAATGAAAGGCGCACCAACTCTGCTGACCTCATGGATGCTATTCTTGATTGCATGAAATGGTTTCGCCATTTAGACAAAAGTCATTTCCATGTTGCCTCCCAATTCAGCAAGCCACACGTGAGTCAGCAAACCAGAACAGGTTCAATACCTGACAGTAATGTGACTCCCCCAGAAGCGCCGGTCACCAATAGTAATAACACTACCAAAACCGTACAGGCTAAATTGGCTATTGCTGACTCTCCAGCCGTTGCTACAGAATATAGCACAAAGACGGTAGAAACAACTCACGAACAGGCAGCTTCAGAACCAGTCAGAGCTGAATTTTATCTTGTGACTCCCGTTGAACTACCTGTGGTTCAGTCTCATATTGAAATAAAAGAAATTCAGCAGAACACCTTTGGCATTTTTTCAGGAAGTGCAAAGACACTGGACTTAAACACAAAAAAACCGAAAGAAAATGCCAAACAGCAAACAGCAACAAAGAAACTCCGTCTTAAGCAGAATCCGGCAAAAACCAAACAATTCATAAGTAATCTATTGACAACACACAAGTCAGGTTTATTCCAGCGTGATATGTCTGTGAAGACACAAAAACACTCATTAGTGAAAGGAATTAAAGATACAGCTTCAAATGAGAAGGAGTTGCATAATGCAAGTCAGGTGACGAATCCAAAAAATCATTCACGGTTGGAATCTGAAGCAAAATCAATTGACCCCGTCAATGGGCCACTGGACCAATGTGAGTGGTCCATGTATTCGATCGATTCAAACGAGAAGTCACAAACCGAGGGCAATGCTAGGTTACAGGCTGCGCTTTCTCTTCCGCCCATCTCAGCTCCCATAACATCAAACCACACGACAAGAGGCAATAGGACTAATAAAAGCACTGCAAAACATAAGCCAGGAGGAGATGCAGAATCGACCAACGACCCAAAACTCTCAACTGAGTGCTTGAAAGCAAAGCTGAAAAACCCTGAAATCCACAAAAATGTGGCAATAATAAAATAAAAAAACGTTGGTCAAACAAATCTAAACCCAAGATTGACGTTAGCGCAAAGGACAAAACAAAAAGAACAACCACCACAGGTGCGCTTTGAAAAAAGAAACTGTTCGAAAATGTGCGACTGGGAAGGCGCGGATTGAAAACATATTCCCTGATGGAAACGAAGTAAATTTGAATAGAAACAATGTGATGCAGTTACTACATGTCATTCCTTCATTGCGTACAATTACTTCAGAAGATATCCCAATTGTGGAATACATTTCGGAGGCCTGCTTTGACCAAGTTTTACTACATATCACTTCGCAGGCAGTAGAAAAAACCCTACTGTTAGCGAAAGATGAACTTCTTTCCTATGGATTTGAAATCTCTGCCCAAAAAGAGGAAATTAAAAAACAACGGTCAGAGAGCATGTGCTCTGAAGACGACACACGTACTACTAATGAAAAAAGAAGAGATATACTAAAAGATGTGTTCAAAATACACCCAATGGTGCAGAAGGTGTTTCTCAGTCCAAATCTGTCGTCAATATGGACAGGCAACGTCGTAATTAACTAGACCCGTAAAAAGGAAAAGTCCCATGTGGGTTGATTTTCTGGAACACACAAGGCTTTATTCATCTCCTTCAAGAGCTTCCATTCCCCATGGAAAATAACTTTGCTCTATGTTTACAGGAGACGTGGCTACGAGAGCCACCAGTCAGAGATGGATATTCAATTCTGCTAAACCCGGCTAGCAAAAACAGGCTTGGCCGTCCATTTTCGGAGCTATTAATTATTTTGAACAATTCCTTCGGATGGTCAATAAGTAAAGTATACACGCCTAACCTGTTTGTTCAAGGAATACTGATGGAATTTAAGGCGGCGAACAACAAACAATCAAAAAAGTTGTTATTGATAAATACCTACTGGAATCAGAAGATGATCGCAACCACCTGTTACTTGAATTCACTAACTTCAGTAATAGACAACTGCTTACTTATATGCTGCGAAGTGCAGATAATAATATGTGGTGATTTAGATTGTTCATGGTTCGATGACAAACAGAAAGACAATTGGCTCACAAATGCGACTGCTGACTCTAATGTTGAGAGAAGACATCTTTGGCGGTTGGCCATGGAAGTCTACTTGGCACTGTGGGACAACGCATAAAACTCTGGACTACATATGGATCTCAAACAACTTGTGGCCCGACATTGAGGACCTTGAAATTTGTAAGTCCGCAAACAGTGACCATGATCGTCTGGAATTGTCTTGGATGCTCGATAGATTCATTCCAGATGCGAAACTCGAGACATCTGTGGAAGTCAATAGTGGTGGGAGTAGATTGAGAATAAATGCATCTCAATTAAACATGATAACCCAAAACATACGTTGGGAAATCTGTCCCCAAGAAGCAAAATCAATTTTGCACCAATGCTATTAAAATTTTATGTTAAAGGCAATCCAGGAATTAGATCCTCTCAAGTACGGAAACACAAATTCAGCTCCGCTGTACATCAAGAAATAAAGAGGCTGAGAAAAGATCTAAAGCAACTGTCACAGCTACTGGAGTGCAATGCTGAACCCGAAATGAAAAAGAGGAAATTGAGATATAGAAACTGGATGAAATCATTTTCCTTAATAAGAGATCAAGAAAGAGGGGAACAAATGCTAAATCTGATCATTCATCACAAGTCAAGAGAAATTTGGAAGATCTTAAACCATGGATCGCTAAATCAAGATGTGATGCAGTCAAATGGAATTCCGAGGCTGAAATGGGAAGATCACTTTCGCAATGTATTTAGAATTTCATCTCCACGTGGAAATGCTCTAACTGTATTCTGCAACAATAATTGGGATGTTAGTATGTTGACGATATTGCTTTTGTAATCCAGCACCTAAAAAACTCTCGAGCGGCAGGACTTGACGGCATCACGAATGTCATGCTGAAAGAAAAAAAAGAGCAATCGTCTTGCTTTATTGCACAACTATTTGAAGTAATTTCAATGATGAAAGAAGAACCCAACTCGTGGCAAACAGCGATCATTGCTCCTGTGTTTAAGAAGGGCGGTAGGGAGGACCCATTCAACTATCGCCCGATTGCCTGTCTCGACACTATTGGTAAAATCTTTGCAACGTGTTCGCAACGTAAATTGTCATTGTGGGCAAATCTTGCAGACTTGATGGATTGCCGTCAAACGGGTTTTACCAAAGGCGTGGGGACCGAGGTGAACCTATTAATATTAAATTTGCTAAAACGGGAGTCTCTTAAAAAAAAGTCAAAGCTGTTTTTGGCATTTATTGACATGCGTCAAGCCCTTGATTCGATAAATTGTGCCAAATTGTGGGGAAAGTTGACAAAGTGGTCGTGTCCACCATCGCTATTACATCCATTGATAGCCTTACACACTAACACCATGATGCGTGTGCGTACAAACGCACAGGGTGAGCTATCGAATGAAATCCCTACTAACAAGGGCGTCAAACAATACTGCCCTCTGGGTGCATTATTGTTTAAACTATTCATCGCAGACATACCAACAGCACTTGGGAAAGTTAAGTGTTTTCCACCAAAAGTAAACGGCCAGCAGCTTAGTTGGGCAATCTATGCTGACGACATTGTGTTAACGGATCTCACAGAAATTGGTCTACAGAGGCTCCTTGACAGATTTCAAGTTTACTGTGAAGAAAATGATCTGAAAATAAATGAGAAGAAGACAAAGATTCTGACCATTGGTAAAGCAAAGATGAAGAAGGACACAGCATTTAATTGGACAATTGGTCACGAAAAAAAATGAAAATGTCTCTTCCATTCGCTATCTTGAAGTACTCTTCAATAACTCAATAAGAGAGTGGGACTGGTCCTTGGACCTAAAACATCGCATGGCTGGCTTTGCACTTCAGGGAGCTTGCATACATGCCGAATACGGCAAATTCACAGTAATTCCTGCGCTGACATTTGAAGGCAAGCGTCCCCAACCAGCACGATCCTCCCCGCAATGAGAGACAATGATGGACTCTCCCAGAATGGGAATAAGGCCAAGACAAGTGCGGGTGAGCATAAATGGGAGTTTATCAATCAGAATAGGGCATGCAAAGAACTCTGCAAACTCCGAGAGCGCTCTGTCTGACAATAGCAAAGACAGGCGTATATATTTACAAAAAACGTCATCAGAACCTACACACTATAGGGGGCACAAGTTCAATGGGATTGGGTGGCGACGACTAGCTATAGGTGCTGCTGCGATGTGGTTGGCCTTGGCTGGAGGACGTCACTGGTCAGCCTCGTGGGTTGGGCTGGGCCTGGCAGGGCTGCTGGGTTCATCCGGGCGGTGTCGTCGTGCCACTGCAGCCAGTGTCAGAGATGAATATCTTTTCCTGACTTATGTGCCCTAGGCCATGCACACCGCAGTCATTCGGTTATTGCAATATTATCTTCTTTAGTAAATCTTTCAATAGGTTATTCTACAGGTTAATGCAACACAGGAGGAATGCACCTTGAGAGGGGTTTAACGGTGATTCGTCAGTACATGGTTACCAGTGTTCTGTTGACCGGGTACCATAGGTCGTGGGGCTAGGTCTCAGGGCATGGGACAGGCGGTACATGTCTTTTGTCTTGTTAGAAGTCGTTATGAATGTGCTGCTGGATGTTGCCATAGTATTGGGTGTCTTAATTTTACAGGGGCCATAAACCTAAGGTGATCCGGTGGGTTGTGGGGTTTAAGAGAGGGCGCCTTGGATTTGTGTATTCAGGCGGAGGTTTACTACTGGGCTGTAAATAATGCAGGTGGCGGGCCGTGGCCTTGAGTGCTGCAGAGGGGACTACAAATCTTTGAAGTGGCTCCAGCCTAGTTGGGGGAGGTGGAGCAGCGCGGCGCGGGCCTCTGCTCTATCGTCTGGCAGGCTCCACTGGGTGGGAGGGGGAATGGCCTTGCATAGACTCACAAAGGCATCTTCCTCGTGTGTTGCCGATTTGAGGTGAAAGCATCATAAACATTCAAGTAACATACAATATTAATTGAGTCATTTCAAGTCTCACATCTTAACATTGCTAATGCCTCTCGAATATAGCCAGTCTGAGCACATTATTTGTACACTATGTTTTAACAACTACAGCATTGTGTTATATACATATACATTTGCAGTAAGTGAGGTAGTAGTGAGGTTGGTGGAGCACATAGGAAAATGCTTGCCACCGTACAGGACGGTAGTGGCACATAAGTGGCTTGGACTTACACACATGGGGGGTGCATTCTCGCGTGTCCTTCTCATGAGCCCCAGTATGGTTGCATTTGTCTTTCCTTGCACTCTAGCAGCATTAGTTTGGTTATGGCGTGGGACCGTGGGGTGTAAGCTTTTCAATGAGGCATATAACAAATAACCCCCCGGGACACTTTTATTATTTGCACACAACTGCAGCGGTGGGGGTGCTTCATTGCTTATGCCATGTGAACATGTATTCTGCCATATCTGTACGTTTTACACATTTTCTAATCAAAGAGGTTTGTGGAGAAAATGCACGTATTGCAGGTCGTTTTGGCATTAGTATTTGGGAACTTTTGCTTTTATTAAAGGACCATTTTCAGTTCTCTTTCCACCCAGGCTTTGCTGGCCGGGTCATGCTGTCATGCTGGGAGCAGCGATACACTGCGGAAGGTGAAATGTTACAGTGTTGGTATCTTACACTAGCTCATGCCTGTCTCGTTCGTGGGAACGGGCTCACAGCGGATCTGCCAGGGAGCTGCGGCTACAGGGATAATTGAAACTCTCCAAAGGTGGGGGCCGCGCTACAGTGCGCCGAGCTCACACCATCTTTATTAGACAAAATGGTTTTCTGAGGCCTAGCTAAATTCAATACGTTTGGGCAATGTCTTCAGCAGGTGAGCCATCCACCACCTGGGCCCTGGTGGTAAGGAGGGGATGCCCGATGAGCCATGGCCCTCACCTGGGGAGGGGATGCAGGCAAGGGGGGTCTTTTGAACCAATCCTCCCCTACATTTCCCCCCTTTCGTTACTTAAGTAACAAATTCTTTAAACCTTCCAATCTCCTGCACTCCTCTTCGTCAATTATTGCTTCATCCCATGCAGGTGTACCTTTTATGGGCATCCACGCTCTGCACACCCCCCTTAAGCTCTCACCTCTCCTAGCATACTCATCTGGGGTACAGGTCAGGTATATACATCCGCTCTCTCCTTCCAAGTCTACCCATACCTCCTCGTACCATTCTAGTATACGAGGCTCTCTAATGGTGGTATGCCACAAGTTGTCTACTATATCCTTGTCGTGATACCTAGGCACTAGCTGATATCTTGGTGTGTCATCTGTTCCTGTTTGTACCTGCACTTCCTGCATAGTTTGTATTGTACCACGGGTGTTGCCCATTGTCACCATCATCATTGCACCATTCGGTACTGCGTTAGCACAACATCGAAGACCCACCTGGCACAGGCAAAAAATAAAGAGGAGGAACACCACAGCCGGCATCAAAAACTTCACAGTCATTCCCAGCCATGACGGAACCCAGGAGAAGATATTGTCGAACCACATGCTTTCTTCTGCTCCACCTTCCATTTTCATTCTTTCTCCTAGGTTATGCACTGCTTCGATCACATGGGACAGGGAGCCATTGTCTGCGTCTTCAGAAGGTACGAAAGTGCAGCAGGCACTTCCAATTTTTCGGCAAACACCTCCATCCACCGCTGTCAACAGGTCCAAGACATACCTGTTTTGCATGGTCATCAGCCGTAATGCTCTGAGTTCCACTTTTATTACGTTGAACCCTTCTTCAGTGTCATTTGCCAGCTGGATCAGCTCCCAACGTGTTATCTGGAGCCATTTTGCGTTTGCTCTTGCCTGGATACTTGGGATCAGTGAGGCAAAGAATGTTTCTGCCGAGCTGAATAATCTGTATCTGTCTGGGATCTGTGCCAGCAACTCTGATGATGCTTTTGATATGTAGTTTGATGCTCGTCTTTTTCGGGACAGCACCTCTTCCTTGTTCCCTGAAGACAGGACATAGATTTGTGACTCTGCAGTGGGCTGTGCCGCACTCTGTTGGGTGTCTTCTTGCGTCCTTTTACTCCCATCAATGTGGCTTTCTGGGATTACCATCAGTGCTGAATGCGGGGTGGCCATTGAGCAGCTGCCACTCCATGATTGTGGGAGGTGCAGGTATGCCTGGTTACCACATACCCAATACGTGTCCATCAGGGCCGCTGTCCCTTTTCTTAAATCTGGGATGGTAAGGGTCTTGTTACAGTTCTTGTTTGTCCCCATGGAGGTTTTCCCCTCTCCTTTAAAACACAGTTCATAGTCTATTTCGTTCTGCAGCTTGAAGGGTTTTTCAATGGCTGTTACCCAAGTTAGTTTTGAAATGTGATCCTTCCATATTGGTGTGCACGTTTCTTCTATCCACTGCAATTTCTCTGGTGCCACACCCCTCAGCGCTTCAGCTTTACACATTACTTCTTCGTCCTTCCACTTGTTGTCTGAAAAAAGTGCCCTTGTATCACAAAAAACGGTTCTTCCAGACATACCACTCCTACCGTCTTTGGGTAGCAAGTTTTCTCGTTCTGCAGCATTCGAAAAGTAACTTCATGTGCCTGGAAGGTGTTCTTAATCCTGCACAACGTGAGATGAAGGAGACATTGGGCATCCATAATAGGCAACTCTTTGGGTAACAATACTTTCGGTGTGCCTGAAGCATGGGGAATGAGGGAGCAGACATAGCAGCTCTCATTTGTTGTTTGTTTAGCTGTTGCACTCATGTTTGCATACCATTTATTTGTCTGGTGGGGGTGTCGTGGGTCTTCCATTTTATCTAGTCCTAACCCATAGTACTCATCATACTTCCTCCTCCCCGCTTCCCTTTTTCGTCTGTTATTTTTGTTCCTCATGTACTTTCCAGCTTCATGAGCGATGGACAAAGTGGGCCCCCCTTTCTCCTTCCCGCCCCCCTTTACCCAATCATCATATAATATTTAATGTGTTGCTATCATTCTTTCATTTTCTTCCTTTCTGTTATCTGACAATGTGTTCTTGGCTACGGGGGCAGGCTGGCTGGTGGGGGTGTTATACAACCAGGATATGGCAGAGGGGTTTCGGTCATTCAAACTGCGGGCATTGTAATTAGATACTTTCGGCAGAGACACTGTATTATTTTGCATTTCACCTTGTAGCCCTTCATTTTTTGAGATGACAGCATTGGATGGTGTGGTATAATAACCCCATACCAGTTTAGTTCCGTCCCATACCAAAAAATCACCTTCTTTAGTATTTGCACGTGCTGTTGCATTGGTCACATTAGTGCTGTTAATCCCTCCCCCCTCGTTCATCTCGATAGAGTATGAACCAATATGTAACCAGGCCAAACATTATTGTAAAAAACAATGTAATGCACACAGATAATCCACACTCATACGAATATCTGCATCTCTCAGTTAACAACTCTCTATATCTAATAAATCTATCCGTTGCAGGCTACCCGTTAGATGCCATGGTAGCTCCTGTTTGAGATATAAAAGTGCATTAAGTGCATGAATGTAAACATTTTGTTGGCACTACTAGTGCCAGTATATATTGAAAGGGAATGGAAGCGGGTAGGGTTGTAGGGGTGGGGATACACAGACAAGGGAGTAGACACTGCACAATTTTATCTCATCATTAATTACATATAAGTACACAAGAGAAAAAATGTTGTTTTTTTTTTTTGTAATATCTTTAAAATGCAAGTATACATGTGAGCCACTTTCTCATTCAGGTGCATTTCTGCCACACACACACAAGTTCATAATCAGTCATTCTCCTCGTTTGCATTGTTTGCTGTTGTCTGTGCCTCCTCATCCACCTCTTCCTGCACATTATTATATGCCTTTCGTACATCTGTCAGATGTATCCAATACCTCAGGCCCTTTACTTTTACATCTGTGGGCGTGGAAAACACTACTTCGTATGGGCCATGGAACCGTGGTGCGTTCCACCGGCGTACAAAACTCCTGACATAAATAAATTCACCCGGCATCAGCTGTAGCTGTGTTTCAGGCTCCGTAATAGACCCAGTTGTGTTTCCCTCCTCTCTCGTGAAAGGTGGAGAGAGCTGCTTTGATATTGCGCGCGCTGCCCTTGTTAATTTTTTCAAGTAGTCTGTGAACTCGTCTCCCAATATCGCAGCGCTTCTGTGTGCATCTGAGTGTTCGCGCAGTGGCGAGTGTCCTGTGTGCATTCGTCTCCCAGTCACTATTTCGTGCGGGGACAAATGGTGGTCCTTGCTTGGCTGATTTCTCAGCTCAAACAGCGCAAGGGGTAAACAGTAAATCCAGTTCTTTTTTAATGAAAAGCATAGTTTCGATAACCTTCCTTTTAACAGGCTGTTCATCTTCTCCACTATGCCATTACTTTGAGGATGATAAATCGAACACAATTTATGCTTTATTCCCAACAGTGTTGTTACTTCCTTGAAGAGCTCATTTACAAAGTGAGTGCCGTTATCTGAGCGAATCACGTCACAAATTCCCCAGCGCGGAAAGACTTCCCTCACTAGGAACTTCGCAGCGCTTTTAGCATCAGGTCGTGCACATGGGCCTGCTTCTACCCACCTTGAAAATGGGCATACAACCACAATCATGTAACGTGCCCCATTACACCTTTCTCCCATGTCCGCGTAATCGATATGTAACTCTCTGAATGGCCCAATCGGTTTTGGAATTGTTCCCCTGAGCGTACGCAATGTCATTCCTGAATTGTATATCTGACATGTTGTGCACTCTAGTGTCAATCGAGATAAGTGCTCCTGAAGACAGGGCACGAACCACTCCTCCTGTATCTTTGCTGCAATGTGTTGTTTCGTGTTGTGTGCTGGGAAGTGTAGTTGTTGGAACGCTATTTCTAATAACTTTACTGGCATTACCACTTTTCCTGAGTTATTTTGTCGCCACAGTAAGTCTGTTGCTGATTGGCTGCACCCTTGTTTCACCCACATCACCTTTTCATCTGCACTTGCTCCTTCCTGTAACTCTAGTGTTTGTGATATCGGCATTGCATTGTACCCTTCTGGAAGCTCCTTGTTTGTCTTGTGCTGTAGCATGTACTCACCTGCTTCATATTTTTGAAAGTAAGAGGCTTCTTTGGCCGCCGCGTCCGCTGCCGCGTTTCCTAAAGACACAACATCTGTGTTTGACGTATGGGCTTGGCATTTCACTATTGCTACCACTGTGGGGTCTCGTAGGGCTTCAATTAACTCTTTCAGTAAGTCTGCATGTTGCACGGGAGTCCCATCTGCTCGTCGAAACCCCCTCCGCCCCCATCTGGCCAGACCTCCATGTACTGTTGTCGTCATATAAGCTGAATCTGTGTAAATTGTTACCGCGCACCCTTTAGCTGCATGTAGTGCTTCTATTAGGGCAATCAGTTTGGCTGCTTGTGCTGAGTAATGTGATGGAAGGCGGTACTGCACTAGTGTCTCATACTCACCGTCTTCTAATCTCACCACTGCCATACCTACATGTTTCTCTCCCGTGTCCACGTCAATGGATGCTGACCCGTCAACAAAGTACACTTCCCCCTCGCTCAGAGCGTTCTCGCATACCACTGTGTCCTCCCCTCTTTCTCCTGTGTATGTTGCACAATCGTGTTGCTGCATGTCCTCTAGTGTGCACGCTTCCGTAATAAATGTTGCTGGATTCACTGTCCTGCACCGCACCACATGGATGTTGGCGCGGGACAATATTATTTCATAGGCGGTTGCCCGCTGTGTTGTCAGTGTGCTTTTTGACCTTTCCAGTATTGCAAATAATGAATGCTCCACAAACAACGTCACAGGACATCCCATCACTATTGTGGCACTTTTCTCAATTGCGAACGCGGCTGCAGCGAGTGATTGCTCGCACGCGAAATGTCCTTGCATCACAGCATCCAAAGTGGCACTATAGTAAGCCAAAGGTTTGTGTCCTAGTGTCATGATCTCTGCTTCCAAAAGATCAGGACTTGCCCGACTCCCTTGGAAACAGACCCATAACCCCGGTTCCGAGTGCCAGCCAGTCCCAATTGGGACCTTTTGGACCCTGTCCTGGCGCCAGTGGCACCAGGCTCATAAAGATGCCCAGTCCCAGCGCTGGAAGCGCCGGGCTCATAATGCTTGGGTGGACTTACCTGCAGCAGACCATGCTGCTTACTTACCTGCCAGTTGAACCCCTGATCCTCTTCTGTTTGAGACTACTTTTCCTGTTGGGTGGGGCAGGAGCCACTCCCTAGGTTCAGAACACTGGAACTCTTCTGGAAAGCAGGAACTCTTTTCTTACCTAGGCGTGGCTGTGGAAGGAGACACCTAAGCACTACAGGAGGCTATTTAAACCACACCCGATGGATGAATCTTGCTTTGCGTTATTCTGCATTCTCTGCAGCAGAACGCTCATCGTGTCTTCTGCTTCTGATCCTGGGCCTAAGGGAACAAAGGCTTACCATCCTGGAATCCAGTCTTCAGCAGCACCTGTAAAGACAAAGATAGAACAGGTTAGCACTACGGTCTTCAGTGGCAGCGCATCTCTTACCTGGTCCATCGGCTGTCACCAACGCCTCGCGCTGCATTCCGGCATCTGAAAGACAAAGGCTTACCTACTCTTCGCATGCTCCGGAGGTCTTCGCACTGCATTCCGGCATCTGAAAGACAAAAGTTTACCAGCTCTTCGCACGCTCCGGAGGCCTTCGGCGCTGCATCCCGCATCTGAAAGACAAAAGAAGGTGCGTTTAAAGATATTGGGCAACTTTATTACTCACGTGCCATTACTCCTTCCCACGCCGAATCCAGTGGGTATTCCAGCACCCTTCAGCTTCTCTAAAGCTCCGAAATTGTACCTGCAAGATAAAAGGGACAGTTAGTGCGCATCGTGAAGCAGGCTACAAGCGCTTACTTACGTGCTTCCAGGCGCTTCTATTCCTCACGCGGGTTCGATCCTCAACTCTCATCAGCCCGCCATCCGCCATCGCCGGAACCCTGCAAAACAAGAGATATCATTACAAAAGACTTTTAAGACATTTGAAGTGCCCAGAACTTACCGTTCGTGCAGTTAACGACGGACAGCAGTCCTCTGAGGTCAAGAGGCCTGCACCCTTATCCAGTGAAGAAACTGGTTACGGCACCCTGCCCCGAGGCAGATGGAGAGCTCGGCGTTCACTTACCTAAGGTGAGGGCGTTAACCTTTGGGGTTCTACAGGAGAAGAGAAAGGGAAGAGGAGAGAGGCACCCAATAACCCCAGTTCATTAATCCCATATTTTCTATCTGCAGACATCTTACTCTTCGAGTCAGACATACAGTGCACAGAGGTCCAGCCCAAAGAGCCAACCGTGTGTTACACATCACCTTTGAAGATACGGCATTCACCCAGTCAGGACCGGCGCCTCTGCGGGAATCAGGTGAGCGTTACAGAACGCAAAGCCTACCGCAAAACTCCCACCCAGGCGCTATGGAAACCTCGGATACCGACCAGCTAGCCCAGTTACTTGGGGAACTAAGAGCAGAAGTGCATGCAGCCCGTCCGGAAACGAATGCTCTAAGAAGGGAACTGATTATTTCCAAGGAGCGAACAGATGATCTCGCTAGACAATTGCTACAGTCACAAGCCGGACAAACTCCGTTACCCGCATCAGGGGCAAATCTTCCTTCAACATCCTCTACGAACCCAGTGCAGATCAACCTACCTGGGAATGTACCTCTGGCTTCGCCCGAACGATTTTCTGGTGACCCAAAGAGGTTTGCAGTATTTATTAATCAGTGCCGGTTGCACTTCTTATGCCGGCCAGCAGCCTTTCCAACTGATCAAGCTAAGGTAGCTTTCGTGCTTTCGTACCTTAGTGGCAATGCGGCAGACTGGTCGATCCCTCTAGTTAATCAAGATGATCCGGTTCTCTATGATTTTCAAGCTTTTCAGCTCAGTATGGAAAAACTGTTTGCAAGACATTCACAGGGGCAGGCCTTGGACAATGAGCTCCTTTCATTGCGACAGGGTAATCAAGACCTTTTGGCTTATATTGCGTCTTTCAACAGACTGATAGTGGAAACTCGATGGCCTGAGGACAAAAAGATTACGCTGTTTTATAGAGGTCTACGTGGAGAGCTCAAAGATGTGTTAGCCCAAGTAGTGAATCCCCCGCAAGACTGTTCAGACTATATTGACTTAGTCGTTCAAATTGACCACAGACTGCAGAACAGGAAGGCCGATCGTTCCAAGTTTGATGCTCGAGTATTTTCCAAACCACCAACTCCTACCAAAGGAGTAGACTCCGGGGAACCCATGCAAATAGGGGGCCTGAAAGGACCACTAACACAAAAGGAGCGGGAAAGGAGAAAACAGCTGCAATTATGCCTCTATTGCGGAAACTCGGGGCACTTTCTTCGAGACTGTTCGGTGAAACCAGCCAAGAAGGCAGTAGGAGCTGCAGTTACCAGGGTCACAAACTCTGAGCAGGGAAACGACCTCGCCCGACAAGAATAGAGGTCCTCTTGCCGAGCGTTAAAACCAGTTCCGTGACCTCGCATTTCGTGATACCTATGGTCCTCATTAGCCCTGAACATCCGGATCGATTACATGCGATTGAAGCTTACGTCGACAGCGGTGCCATCGGCAATTATGTGGATCATGAAATGGTTTTGAGGATGAATCTGACTCTTTGTCCAAAGGCTGTAAAGGACGTCATTACTACGGTGGATGGTACGGAGATAGCCTCCGGACCAGTAACGCATACCACCCAAGAAGTGACGCTAGTAAGTCAAGATGGACACCATGAGAAGATCGTGTTCGATGTGATCAAGGCCCCTCAGTTCCAGATTATTCTAGGAATTCCTTGGTTAGAGAAGCACAATCCTCAGATCGATTGGCGAGCAAGAACGGTTCAGTTTCCAGAATGTGTCTCTACTTGTCACCCTCGACCTGGTGTTGCACTGGCAGCAATTTCCTCGGAGGCTCTTCAGTTACCTCCTGAATACCTAGAATTCCAAGATGTTTTCCGGAAGGATCAGGCTAACTCTCTACCTCCTCATAGGTCTTATGACTGCCAGATAGACCTGATACCTGGATCTACTCCTCCTTGTAGTAGAATTTATGCCCTCACCGAGCCTGAGAATCTTCACCTCCGACAATACCTGGATCAATACCTAGCGAATGGGTTTATTCGTCCTTCCAAGTCCCCTGCTTCCTCAGCTTTGTTCTTCGTTCCAAAAAAAGAAGGGGACCTTAGAACTTGTATAGATTATTGCGCCCTGAACCAGATCACCGTTAAGAATAGATATCCGTTACCTTTGATCCCTGAACTCCTGGACCAAGTCAGAAAAGCATGCATATATACAAAGCTGGATCTTAGAGGAGCCTACCACTTGGTACGAGTAAAAGAGGGCGATGAATGAAAGACGGCCTTCCGCACCAAGTATGGGCTATTTGAATATCAGGTCATGCCCTTCGGACTTTGCAATGCCCCGGCCGCCTTTCAATATTTTATGAACGATGTCCTCAGAGAGCTCATAGATGTGTGTGTTGTTGTTTACATTGACGACATCCTCGTTTATTCTTCATCGGAAACTGAACATCGGAAACACGTGAAAATGGTCCTCGAGAGATTGCGTCAACACAAACTTTTCGCTAAGTTGGAAAAATGTGTTTTCAACGTGACTGAAGTTGAATTCTTGGGATTCATATTATCACCTAGCGGAGTGCGTATGGATTCAAAGAAGGTCGATGCAATTCTCAAATGGCCATCGCCATCCTCCGTAAAAGGTGTTCAAAGCATGTTAGGCTTCGCTAACTTTTACCGCAGGTTTATCCCCGAATTCTCTCGAATAGTCCAGCCCATCACCGCCTTGTTAAAGAAAAACAAACGTTTTGAATGGTCTACCGAGGCGGAACAAGCTTTCCAGAATTTGAAGACTAAATTTATCTCTGCACCGATCTTAAAACATCCTCGCCCAGAACTCCCCTACATCGTTGAAACTGATGCTTCGAGCCTTGCCATGGGGGCAGTTCTATCACAAAAGGACCCAGTAACCAATCAGTTGCATCCCGTGGCATTTTGGTCCCGCAAATTCTCGCCTCCTGAAATCAATTACACTATTACTGATAAGGAACTTCTAGCTATCAATTCCGCCTTTAAGGCTTGGCGGCATTATCTTCTGGAGGCCCGACACACCGTTACTGTGATTACAGATCACCGAAACCTGCAATATTTGAAAACCGCAAAAAAGCTCAATCCTCTAGGCAACTCCGTTGGGCACTATTCTTTGCCGAGTTTGACTTCATAATTACCTATCGACCTGGTACAAAAAACGGTAAAGCTGATGCCCTTTCTCGGATGGGAGTGGAAGAACATTTGATCAATCCTAAACCTGTACCTATCATTCCAGAACAAAGAATTCTAGGTGTAATCGCCACACAATCCATAGAGGAAGTTAAGGATAAAGCCAGGCTACTGGTAACTCCAGCAGACATACAGAATTGGCATCTGCAGGGAAAGGACTTTACGGTGAAGGACAACCTATTATATTTCCAAGAACGGTTATACCTGCCCAGCACAGATTTACAGAAAAAGGTAATCTCTTGTTATCACGATTCTTTAATGGAAGGACATCCCGGTATGACCAAGACCTCGGAAAAGATCAAGCGCAACTTCTGGTGGCCGTCTTGGAAAAAAGATATCAGAGACTTTATAATGTCCTGTGGAGTATGCGCCCAAAACAAGAGTCAAAAGGAAAAACCAGCCGGCCTCTTACGCCCTATTGACATCCCGCCTCGCCCTTGGCATACGCTTTCTATGGACTTCATCACCGATCTACCCCCATGCTCCGGATACAATACGATCCTAGTAATCGTGGACCTATTCTCCAAGATGGCGCATTTCATTCCACTCAAAGGCTTACCAACAGCAGCAACTCTGGCCCGAGAATTTCTCGAAAACATCGTCCGACTGCACGGTTTTCCTTCAGTTCTAATTTCGGATCGAGGTAGTCAATTTATTTCTCATTTTTGGCGAAGTTGCTGTCGGTCGGCTCAAATTGATGTGAGACTTTCGACCAGCCACCACCCTCAAACCGACGGACAAACCGAGAGAACCAATCAAACTCTGGAACAGTATTTGCGCTGCATGCTACAACAAACTGAAAAAACTTGGAAAGATATCCTTTGGATAGCCGAATATGCCTACAATAACTCTGTCCACTCTGGAACTGGGAAGACCCCGTTTTTTCTTTTATACGGTAGTCACCCTCGAACCTCGGAGTTGGATCCACTCCAAGATCTTGGAACACCAGCAGTAGACCACCTGCATTCTACAATCACCCAAGCCTTTAAGGAAGCCGTTTCTCACCTTCAAAGGGCTAAAGAACAATACAAGAAAGGAGCAGAACAACATCGGAAGGAAGGCCCCCCAATATCAAGTAGGAGATCAAGTCTGGTTATCCACCAAATATCTACCTCTAAAAGGACCACGCACATTCAACCCAAGATACCTTGGTCCCTATTCCATCACTACCATAGTAAATCCAGTAGCGGTCAAGTTGGACTTGCCCCCTCACATGAAGATACATCCGGTCTTCCACGTCTCTCTATTAAAACCCGTGCAACCTCAAACCCGACTAACTACATCTCCAAAACCTATTCTAGTTGATGGAGAACTCGAGTTTGAAGTCAAAAGCATCCTGGATTCCAAGATCTCCAAATCTAAACTATTTTACCTGATTGACTGGAAAGGCTACGGTCCCCAAGAAAGATCCTGGGAACCTGCAGAATATGTCCACGCGCCTCGTCTAATCAAAAGATTTCATCGAACATTTCCTAACAAGCCCAAACCCCCGGAGAAGCCCGGTTTGGGAGGGGCCTTGAGGGGGGGTGCTGTCATGATCTCTGCTTCCAAAAGATCAGGACTTGCCCGACTCCCTTGGAAGCAGACCCATAACCCCGGTTCCGAGTGCCAGCCAGTCCCAATTGGGACCTTTTGGACCCTGTCCTGGCGCCAGTGGCACCAGGCTCATAAAGATGCCCAGTCCCAGCGCTGGAAGCGCCGGGCTCATAATGCTTGTGTCGACTTACATGCAGCAGACCATGCTGCTTACTTACCTGCCAGTTGAACCCCTGATCCTCTTCTGTTTGGGACTACTTTTCCTGTTGGGTGGGGCAGGAGCCACTCCCTAGGTTCAGAACACTGGAACTCTTCTGGAAAGCAGGAACTCTTTTCTTACCTAGGCGTGGCTGTGGAAGGAGACACCTAAGCACTACAGGAGGCTATTTAAACCACACCCGATGGATGAATCTTGCTTTGCGTTATTCTGCATTCTCTGCAGCAGAACGCTCATCGTGTCTTCTGCTTCTGATCCTGGGCCTAAGGGAACAAAGGCTTACCATCCTGGAATCCAGTCTTCAGCAGCACCTGTAAAGACAAAGAAAGAACAGGTTAGCACTACGGTCTTCAGTGGCAGCGCATCTCTTACCTGGTCCATCGGCTGTCACCAACGCCTTCGGCGCTGCATCCCGCATCTGAAAGACAAAAGAAGGTGCGTTTAAAGACATTGGGCAACTTTATTACTCACGTGCCATTACTCCTTCCCACGCCGAATCCAGTGGGTATTCCAGCACCCTTCAGCTTCTCTAAAGCTCCGAACTTGTACCTGCAAGATAAAAGGGACAGTTAGTGCGCATCGTGAAGCAGGCTACAAGCGCTTACTTACGTGCTTCCAGGCGCTTCTATTCCTCACGCGGGTTCGATCCTCAACTCTCATCAGCCCGCCATCCGCCATCGCCGGAACCCTGCAAAACAAGAGATATCATTACAAAAGACTTTTAAGACATTTGAAGTGCCCAGAACTTACCGTTCGTGCAGTTAACGACGGACAGCAGTCCTCTGAGGTCAAGAGGCCTGCACCCTTATCCAGTGAAGAAACTCGTTACGGCACCCTGCCCCGAGGCAGATGGAGAGCTCGGCGTTCACTTACCTAAGGTGAGGGCGTTAACCTTTGGGGTTCTACAGGAGAAGAGAAAGGGAAGAGGAGAGAGGCACCCAATAACCCCAGTTCATTAATCCCATATTTTCTATCTGCAGACATCTTACTCTTTGAGTCAGACATACAGTGCACAGAGGTCCAGCCCAAAGAGCCAACCGTGTGTTACACATCACCTTTGAAGATACGGCATTCACCCAGTCAAGACCGGCGCCTCTGCGGGAATCAGGTGAGCGTTACACCTAGTGACGTCTTCTGTGTCAGTACAGCTGTCATGAGTGTCCCCTTGCAGTGTGAGAACAGGTAAAACTTGCGTCCATAATCAGGATTTGCGAGCACTGGAGCGCTTGAAATCAACTCTTTTAATGATTTGAAGGAGGCGCTCATTTCTTTTGACCATTCTATTTTCTTGTTCTCCTGTTGGGCCTCCTTCAGTGCTTGCAGTAAGGGTCTGGTGTATGCTGCATAATCTAATATCCATGCTCGGCAATAGTTGCACATTCCCAGGAATTTCTGCATTTCCTTCACTGTTGTTGGTTCTCCTACTGATCTTATTGCTTCTACCCTGTCGGGGATTATTCTTTTTCCATCTTTTGATATAAGCTGTCCCAAGTATAGAACTTCTGTCAGACAGTATTGTAGCTTTTCCTTGTCTACTTTATACCCCTTATTGGCCAACAGGGTCAGGAGTGTTATTGAATCCTTTCTGCATGCTTCTTCGTCCTGTGCACAGACGAGTAAATCGTCTACGTACTGAATAATTGTGCTCTCTACTGATAAGTTTCCTAAGTCTTCATGTAGTATGCGGTTGAATATGCTCGGGCTCTCACAGTATCCCTGTGGTAATCTGCAATGTTCATATCTCTTCCCCCCTAGTGTAAATGCTGTCAGGTATCTGCTCTCTTCAGCCAGGGGGATGGAGAAAAATGCGTTTTTCAAATCGACCACCGTGAAATGTGATGCCGTTTTTGGGATGCTGTATAATATTGATGCAGGGTTCGGGACCCAAGGGAACTCTTTCTGTATTACATCATTTAGGGGGCGTAAATCCTGTATCATCCTCCAAGACCCTCCCTTTGCTTTTTTGATTGGGTAAATGCATGTGTTACATGGGGAGTTTGAAGGCACTATTATCCCTTGTGCTAGTAGTGCATTTATTGTCTCTTTTATTCCTTCTTCAGCTTCACGGGACAATGGATACTGTTTCACTCGGGGTAGAATTGCTCCTTGTTTGAGCTTTATTATCACAGGTTGTACTCCATGCAACAACCCTACATCATGGGGGCCTGTTGTCCACAAATTATTTGGTACGAGCCTCATGTCATCATCGAAGAATGACGGTGGTGCTCCCACCACTGCCATCAGCTGAACAGGGATTTCTCTAGCTTGAATCAAAATGTCACAGGGCATTGCTATTTCCATTACTATTTCACCATCCCCTTCCGAATCTGAAAAGAGGTCCTCATCAGTTAAGTCTCTTAGGGCAATATTGGCATTTGTACACAGTACTGTACGCCACTCACATCCTTCTATATCTATCCCAATCACAGAGATCCTTTTCGCAGATACCTGTACAGCGTGCAAATCTAATGATACCACTGATCCTGGTGCTGTGTCAGGGTACACTATTGGGCGGAAGAGGAACTCTGCTGGAATCATCCAATCTATTCTTCTTAGCTCAGGAATTATGAGGGCCAGTGTCTTTAGTCCTTCAATAAACATTTCCTCGTTTACTGGCAATCCACGTATTTCTGGTGTGGTTGTGTGAGCCTGTACAACCAGCATTACGCGTAATGGGCATATTCCTGGTGTTGAACGCACTATACCTCTCTCAGTGAATGATATCGTCATGTTGAGTTTGCTAAAAAGATCCCTCCCTAGTAAATTTATTGGTGAATGTTCATAATACAATAAGGGTGTTTTTACAGTTTTACCTCCTACTGTCACATCCAATGCTTCTGTGTAAGGAACTTCAATTACAGCCCCAGAGAACCCCTGCGTCTCTAACTTCCGGTTAGATAACGGGAACCGGCCCTCCCTTATACATGATTTCTCCGCTCCCGAATCCACCATGAATATGAACTGCTTGTCTCCTATCTGCGCCCCTACCAATGGTTCCTCTGCTGCATTGTAGGTGGTAGATAGAACTGGACACGCAAGTGTTCTCTGTGGGCTGTCCTATGCGGGGTGTCTCATTGCCCCCCCTTGGTTGAACACACTCCCTGAAACCACTGACATGCCACTATAAGGGGCTGGTGCCGGTGCTCCATTTGATGTTGTTGCGAAAGGGTTGCCTGGCGTGTAGTGCATATTGTCATTGTTTTGTGGGTGATTCTGTGTTCTGTATTGGTGTCCCTGCTGTTGCTCATTGTACCCCTGGGCGGCGTTTATTTGTTGTTGTCCCATTGGGAGACCATACGGGCTCCCCGGATGGGGATGACCATAATGTTCTGCCTCTGGAAATCCGTTGCTTGGTCTACTTCTGCACTCTCTAGAGTAATGTCCCCACCTCCCGCAGTTCCAACAACTCCCTTGCGCACCTCTGGGACCCTGCCATCCATTTCCTCCCATTCCCCCGTACCCCGTTCCACCTCCTCTTCGGCCCCTGTACCCACCTCGTCCCCCTCGAGGGGCCCACTCTTGCCACTGCGGACCTCCGCCCTGCTCCTGCTCATTCCACTGCCGCTGTCCTGCTCCTGCCCAATTAGTTGCCATCCTTCCTTGTATTGCTACCAGCCCCTCCTCTTCCTCATCTCCCTCCCTGCTGTGTGGGAGCGCGGCTACTGCTGCTGCGACCTTCACCAGCTTTGATTGCACTAGTTTTGCTTCGTCTGCCAATCTTTTCTGCGCCACCTCCTTCTCCCTTTCTTTTATTCGCTTACAGTGGTGCACTATTATGCTCTGAATTTCAGGCCAACCTTTCGCTTCAATACCTGCTATCTTGTCGAGTGCCTTTTGCACCTCTTTTGGGAGCCCCCTCTTTATAATGAAGTAAAATAACGATGTCGATTGGTACCAGGGCGTGCCCGTTTCTGCTCTCCACATCTCTTGGACCCGAAAAATGTAATCCATAGCATCTTCCCCGTCATTCATTGTACACTGCATCACTGACTGTAAGTCAGGTGTATCGGGAAACGTTTCCCTCAAAGCATCCCACACCCTTGCACGCACTGTGTTAAAGGAGGCGCCATCATGGCGATCGCAGTCTAACGTTACTCCCGGGAAACCAGCTTTAACCCATACTCTGTCAGCCTGATCCCCTACTGCTGATACTAGCAAGCTCTTCACATCCCCTATTGCTAGAGGTACCCCGGCTGTGTGTTTCTCAAAGGCATATATCCACTTGCTCGCCCCTCCGGACAACGGGGGCAATAACTTTAGTAAGTTTGCCTTATCCATCTGAGCCCAGGGTATGTAATTCGGCCTCCCTCCTCCCCTATGTATCAGTGGGAGCTGCAACTTGCCCTTTGTCGTCGTCTCTGTACTCCCCTTTATTCCTGATTTTCCTAGTGATGCCATTTTCCCCACTCGGTTCCTTAATCGCCCTGTCCACTCCTCATCCAGTGTTCTCATTGAGCATGCACCATCCAATCCTTCGCTTTCCCCTCCCATTGCCATACTTAACCTTTTGCTTTCTTCCAAATCATCCCTTATATCACATAGTAGCTCCTCCCTGTCCCCTATAGGCCTCTCTTCATTGTCAGTACATCCCTCCCTTTCCTCTAGTTCAATTATTCGAGTGGGTTCTTCCTGTATTCTGAACAGTATCTCACCTTTTTTCCACCCTACTTCAAAAGTTCTACTCCCGCTTTGTGCTCTAGACGCACGCTCTGAACCGGCCGCATTAAGTGTAGTCCGCTCACATATGCTTTTTATCCTCGAGAGCTCATCCTTGGCTATAGAGAGCCTTGATTCTAGATCGTCTGTCAGTTTTTCTATGTCCACCCTTGGTGTGCTCACCTGTGCTCGTTCCCTAGTACTCTCGTATGGCGGGGGTGCCGTTGGCCTTTGGGTTGTAGTAGTTGTCGGGGGAGGCACATAAGTGGGATCGCTGTACCCCTCTGCGGGCACTGGCTTGTTTAGTATTGGGTATAAACTTATTATCTCTATTGGTGGCTCTTCGTTTGGCAATGCTTTATCATCCTTGGGTATCATTAGTGGATTGTCAGTGGTAGATGGTAGATCAGGATTTACTTCTCTTGCCTTAGGCGGCAGTATCTCTTCAAACAGCCTCCAGAGATCTAATATTTCTCTCCTATTATGCAACTGCTTCCCCTTGTATTTCAAACAAATACATGTGGCTACCATATCTAGGACACTCTTGTCAAATGATCCCCCTTCGGGCCATATCTGGGGCAACCCCTCTCCCTTTAACTCTGTGATCCATTGGTCATGATATTTCTTAATCCGCTCTGCGTACCCAGGTAGGTTCTTGCAAATATGTGATAAGGGTGATTCTGCCCCCATACTTTGTGCCCTCCCAGTACTTGTGTATCTCTATGTATCTCAATATCTCAATATAAAGGTATCACCATGTGAGTCCTTGTATTTTATGTCTTACTCCATCGCGGGGGCCTTCGTGTTCCTTTCCCCCCCGCCTACACCCCATAAGAATGGCTGCACACAGCCTCTATTCTATTCTCTTTGGGGGAGGGGCACGTACAAGAGCAAACCAAATTGTAATCTCAACAATGTTATCCCAGAAATCAGATAGGTACACACTCACTTCACCTTATTACTCTTGTCTTTATAATGTTTGTCTGACCACACTTACCATAACCACTCAATGGCTATACATTTATGATCATTTTTACACTCCCATCACACCAAATTATCTCCCAACGCATACGATGTGCACACACCCCTCTGTAACACTCTATTCACAGTTCAATTTGCCCTCCCTTTCCTCCCTGGCCGGCTGTCCCTGTATATATATATATATATATATATATATATATATATATATATATATATATATATGTTTGATCTTCAGTTTTACAGTAAAAACTCTCTGTCTCTTACTTTATCTCTTTGGTTTTGTACTAACCCACTTTTATTTTTTCCCGTAACCCTAAAGAAAAGAATAGAAAGAATAGCAGTCACTAATATATTCTCCGTGTCTCCCTTTGCCAGACACTTTCATCTTATTTTCCACTTCTTCATATATTCCCAGTACTAGTTAAGATAGCACTATGCGGCGCCGCCTTCCACCCCCTTTCGGAGCTAGGTTCCCGTCACTTTTTATCTCTTAATCACCTCTTAATTCTAATGGCCATATGCACAGAAAAAGCAAAGAAAGTTTAAGATGGTCCTTAGTAGACCCAATGTGCCCCTTTTTACCCCGCCTCGTTCCCTGTCCTAAATTTCCTCCTCTACTCCCTTTATGGTCGCTCGCACTCAATACTCACGTGCCCGTCTTGAACCGAGAGTCTCCGAAATTGGGTCCGTCCAGGCAGTGCTGCCGTATGCTCAACAGTCAGCCGAGCGGTACTCAAAGGGGATTTTTCAACCGGGATCCCGTACCCTCTCTCTGTTGAGTGCGCACTTCTGAGCGTACCGGTCGCCGTTGGCGGGTAGCCTCCCGGAGCCGGCGCACCGTGCGTATCCCTTTTCGACCAGAGATTTTCGTGCCAAAGGGGACGGTAGGGATATGTTGGGAGAAAAATAATAATCACGCTTTAGTGGTCACCACTGAAGGCAAGCGTCCCCAACCAGCACGATCCTCCCCGCAATGAGAGACAATGATGGACTCTCCCAGAATGGGAATAAGGCCAAGACAAGTGCGGGTGAGCGTAAATGGGAGTTTATCAATCGGAATAGGGCATGCAAAGAACTCTGCAAACTCCGAGAGCGCTCTGTCTGACAATAGCAAAGACAGGCGTATATATTTACAAAAAACGTCATCAGAACCTACACACTATAGGGGGCACAAGTTCAATGGGATTGGGTGGCGACGACTAGCTATAGGTGCTGCTGCGATGTGGTTGGCCTTGGCTGGAGGACGTCACTGGTCAGCCTCGTGGGTTGGGCTGGGCCTGGCAGGGCTGCTGGGTTCATCCGGGCGGTGTCGTCGTGCCACTGCAGCCAGTGTCAGAGATGAATATCTTTTCCTGACTTATGTGCCCTAGGCCATGCACACCGCAGTCATTCGGTTATTGCAATATTATCTTCTTTAGTAAATCTTTCAATAGGTTATTCTACAGGTTAATGCAACACAGGAGGAATGCACCTTGAGAGGGCTTTAACGGTGATTTGTCAGTACATGTTTACCAGTGTTCTGTTGACCGGGTACCATAGGTCGTGGGGCTAGGTCTCAGGGCATGGGACAGGCGGTACATGTCTTTTGGCTTGTTAGAAGTCGTTATGAATGTGCTGCTGGATGTTGCCATAGTATTGGGTGTCCTAATTTTACAGGGGCCATAAACCTAAGGTGATCCGGTGGGTTGTGGGGTTTAAGAGAGGGTGCCTTGGATTTGTGTATTCAGGCGGAGGTTTACTACTGGGCTGTAAATAATGCAGGTGGCGGCCGTGGCCTTGAGTGCTGCAGAGGGGACTACAAATCTTTGAAGCGGCTCCAGCCTAGTTGGGGGAGGTGGAGCAGCGCAGCGCGGGCCTCTGCTCTATCGTCTGGCAGGCTCCACTGGGTGGGAGGGGGAATGGCCTTGCATAGACTCACAAAGGCATCTTCCTCGTGTGTTGCCGATTTGAGGTGAAAGCATCATAAACATTCAAATAACATACAATATTAATTGAGTCATTTCAAATCTCACATCTTAACATTGCTAATGCCTCTCGAATATAGCCACCCCCTGCAGAGCCCAACAATCCCTCCTCCTACAAACTCATCTCTCTTCTGTAGCACTACTCCAAACCCTATGAGAATCTCTCTTCTGTAGCACTACTCCAAACCCTATGAGAAAGTAATCTCCAACTGTGCTGTCACCTGTCTTGTGGTCCACTCGCTTTGAGACCACCTACAGTCTTCATTGATTCAGGAGTGAACACTCACTGAAACAACACTAAGCCACATCTCCAACTTTCTAATTACAGCCCATCACTTCCATCTCTTCTTCATTATAATCCTACTCCATCTTTGTGCAGCTTTTGTCACAGTGGATCATCCCCCTCTCTTCCAAATCCTCCCCACATTTGGCTTTAATGGCACTACACACAGTTGGGTTATCTCATACTGTTGCAACTGCTCATTCTCCATTTCCTGGAACGCGACCACCTCTTCCCCCTATGCACTTCCTATAGGTTGTTGCTCAGAGAGCTGTCTATCCACACTACTAGTCATATGCGCTATGCCTCCACCTCCATTTCGGTATGTTTATTTTGTCCCTTCCCCACCACCTCTTTACTGATTACCAAGATCTTCCATAGGTCACCCTTTCCATCTCATTAAACATCACCAAGTGCCCGACAGCAAACTACCATATGATGTGTGGGATGTTTTTACCCATGCATCCAAGCCCTACCATAAAACTGTGCAGTACTGGCATGGAAAACATCATGATGGCCAGAACTCCCCAGAGAGTGCACAGGGAAAACATGAAGAATAGGCTGCCACCCATTTTTGCCTATGTTGTGAGCACAGGAGGGCACTGCCTAAAACCACCATTGGGCTACACACACAGTAGCCTGAAACCATTGGGAATGGCAATGCTGATTGCCAAAAAGCAACTCAGAACTGTGGGGAATTCATTTTTTTAATCCCAAAAATGGTTGCATTACCAGTACTCACCAGTATCAGAAAGCCGGCGTTTTAAAACCACCAGACTTTTGTGTAAAACTGAACAAATGAAACAAAACCAGACCAAGGAAAGACTTGCTAAGAGGTGGATACAATGTAAAACTATATTCTGAAATGACTTGAAGGAAGTAATTATTAATGTATAGGTAAAAATTGTCAGTTTGATTTGAATGTAGAAAACTGGGAACAAAAAGTGACATTTGGCTTAATGAAACTGAATTCTGCCTGACAACTACCCCCAACAGGAGTTGAAACTGGATCAACAGCCACTCTTCCCAGGCCTAGCTGCATCCTGCTGCCCCTTGCCAAAAGAACCTGTAGCACCTCTCTGATTAGATTAGGGGTGGAGCACCTGGGAACTGGAAGGGACAGAACAATGCAACTTCCTTGACTCAGGCAAATGTTGTATTGGGGGTGTCGTAAAATAGCTTCCTCTTGGGAGAAACTGGGGGGCAGCTGTGCCTCTGTGAACAAGCTGGCTTGGGGGAAGTGGATAAACCAGTTATTCCAACATGTGATGTGGGAAGCCACAAACCTTTTTGACCAGAGCATAATTTTAAAAAGATAGATAACTCATAGTGCGGACTTGTCAGAATTATATAAGTAATATCATTATTTTTGTGATTTTTCTGTGAACATTTTAAGAGGCGTTAGGTGTATTCTGGGGGGTTGCTAGTGGAAAATAGGGTCTCACTCCAAATGTATGCATGTTAAAAATCTGACACTTTATCATCTGTAACCCATATCCCTGGTGCACATTTGTGTAAAATCTGGAAAGGTTTAGAGGTCGTTATCTGGATGAAAAGGGGAGAATTCTGTCATCAGTGGACACAACATCGTACAAAGACAGGGATCGGATGGTTTGGTGCTACAGAAAATATGTTAACTGGACCTATAATATTAGAAAAATGGTACATAGATAAATATGTATTTGGGTCAGAAATAGATTTGTGTGCAATCTGACAAGGGGAGGTTCCTCTGACCATAAAACCTACAGCATCACTCTGACTCACATTTCCTTCCCCCAATCAAGGGAGAGAGGAGGAATTGGCCTATGATAAGTGAGAGGGGCAGGTTTAGTTATGACCAACGCACACACCCACATTCCAAAACACATAAAAAGAGACTGCTGGGACAGGTAGAGACATTCAATTCCATTTGCTGCAGAGCATGCTGACCGACGACTTCACATCCAGAGATCCAGACTTCAAATCCACCAATCTCCAGAACCTGTAGCAGAAATTAACTCCAGAATTTGTAGCAGAGAGGCCTGAATCCACCAGCTGAATCCTCTTCAGCAGGCCTCAAAACTAACCAAACTATTCAACAGCCGGGCGAGCTGTTTGAAGTTTTGCCGAGAATTTTTGCAAGAACCTGTAGCAGTACCCAGAAAGCAGTGTTACATCCAGAATCCAGGGAGGCTAGACCAGCAGAGCAGAGCTGACCCAGATCGCTGTGAGCAGAACTGGTGCCTGATTGACCCACCGAGCAGACAGAACTGCAGCCAGACGTGTTGACCAGACCGTGACGAGGCCTATTTCAAATTGCTATTGTGAGTACCTAGCAGAACTGTGCAGAACCAATCTCTTAGTTAAAATAATTTAATCCAAACTATTTTAACCTAAGTAGAACTGCCTCCTAGAAATCGTGTCATCTGTCATTTTTAAAGCTGCACAACTGTCACCTGTCAATTCTGCAGCTGCAAGCTGTCACCTGTCATTTTGAGTTTTACTTTAAATCCGAAAATCTACCTTTATTAAATTGTCCATATCTCTTGAACCGTTTGGGCTAGGAACGAAATTTAACTTTCATCTGAAAGCTTAGAATCTAGGCTTTCCAACAAACCGAACCAAACCGACTTCCTACTCCCTATACTTTTCCCGTAATCGCGGAACACGCACTTGTGAAATTTACCGCGATTTGCGATTTGGCCCGATTTCTTCATCTGTAGAAATCAGCAGCTTTTTGCTTCTCTTTGCTAAAATTCGTTTGCAATCTGCTAATCATTCATAGCGTATTGTTAAAGTGAGACTGAATTAATACCAACACGCATCTCCCACTCACCCTGAATCTCTAGAGGAAATTAAAATCAGTTGGCACATTTTCCCATCCATTGCCATCACATTTAAAAGCATTTTGGGCCTGTGTTTCAAACCTCTACCTGTTTTCCTCTAAGCTTGTTGGGGGGGAACTGCATTTTGTATTGCATTTTGTTGGGATTCTTGAAGACTGTGTGCTCTCCTTCCATTTCTTACATTGCATAGGGGGGGAGTGAATTGTCAAGGAAAAGTGATTACATTGCCTTTTGTTGAAGCCATATTAAGTTATTTTCTGTACTGCACTTTATTCATCATTGCGTTGTCCTTGAAGCCATAAAAGCACTCTCAGCTACCTCATCCTCTATTCTACTCCTAAGTAATCAAGTGTACCACTGTAACATTACCCATTGTGGATCCACATCATATGTCTCAGTGTACTATCAGATATTAATTTATTATAAAAGTGTGATATATATATATTGTTTAATTTTTCAAATAAACCTTTTAATTTGCAAAAAAAACCTACTTCTTGGCTCAGTGAGGTCAGGGGGATTCTAAGAGGGGGGTGTTATACAAGGGTTGTCATCCAGAGTACTGAACTGAATATAAAAATACATCAATAAGGGTTTTCCTCAGCATCCCAGACTAGGCATTGACTTAGCTGTAGTGTTGATTGAATATCGCTTACAGATGGCATTATACAGCCTGGTACTCAAATCTTCCAAAGCAGACATTTTATTCCTCGCCTTCTCCAATGCTTATCCCACTCTCCCATCTCCTTCACGCTGGACACCCACACTCCTGTATCCAAGGCTTGGAACCTTGTGGTACTGTTTATCAATTACTTTAAACTCAATAGTTCGTTACACCCATTGCCACATCTGAGAGAATCAAGCTGCTGAGCATCAGAAATATTCACCCCCACCTCACCCCCCAAATGCTAATTTCTGCTCTTGTGCTCAGTGACATTGATTACTGCTTAAACCTATTACTCTGTCTGACCCTCCAGTCCTTTTTCCCCATTAACAAAGACCTGAAATATGCAATTTGTATCATCTGGAGCCTACCTCGGTCCTCCAACACCTCTACCCTCTGCCACCATCCCAGGTGGCGCTCAATGCAAAAATGCTCTCTCTTTAAATTCCTACTGCAATTCCATCCAGAGTCTTGCCCCACACCTTGCCTAGTGCATCTCCCTAAACTCTCCCTCATGAACCCTATGTTTCTCAACCCTCTGTAACCACTTATGATCCTTCTTGATGGCCCCAATACACTGGAATGCACTCAACCAGATATCAAAAGTATCCCATCTCTTGAACACTTCAAAATCAGATTCAAGCTCCTCCTTCCAACACCCTAGCCAACTGATACATGTCGGCCCTGCCAGAATACTCCATTCTTAAAGTCTGCTGCAAATTTTTGAATATGTATAATGTGATATATCATGGCACTACCCCTATGTTGGGCGGATTAGCTATGTCTGTTGTACTGTCCATGTCGCATGTTTCTGTATCCTATTTTCTGTCCTCTTCACCAACTGGCTATTCATTCTACATTTTCTTACTTAATCCCAGATACCCTCGATATATTGTAAAGTCAGACAATCAAAGGAATGCTTCTGTCACCAGTACTTTTTCCTATGTATGTCATTTCCGGCCGAAATGACACCCCAACATTCAACAAAGATTAAGCAAAAATACATATAATGTTTTAGTTTAGATGCAGTGGTCTAAGGAAAGGCAGTTGCAGCTCATCATTATGCACTGATAGTCATGTTAATATATGCTTTAACCACACTAACAGTAACACCCATGAACATACTAAATGAAAGCTCTAATCACAAAACAGAACACAAGTAAGAAAGTACTGAAGAGAATAAAAAACAAAATACAATGGTAAAAACAATAAATGCAGGGCAAATGTGAAAAAATCAATAACGTGCGAAGAAGCGTGGAAACAACGAAAGAAGATCTGAAAAGCAACAGTCAGCTGCTCTCGCCCCATCTTGTACAGTTGAACTAGCTTATCAAATCCAAATGAATTTTTTCAGATTTGACCCAATCCATGTACACACATAAGCTAAAATGTAAATAGATATCATTGCAGAACACACACTCAAACAAAATATACATAGTAGAACACTCCACATCCCCATGCAAATCCATAGAATACCAGTTACATTAGGCATTTTTTTCTTTCTCAGAAAACCTTCAATTAATGTCTATCACAATGGCACTTTCATGGCCTAGGGTCCTCAACCCAATTTCCTCATCTTTGACCAGCGCCTGCCGTCTCTCATTAACTTACTTCCTGCTCTGGCTACTCCTCCTTCCTCTCTCTCAGCACCTGCTTCACCTCCTCTGACGGGTGTGCCACCTCCCTATACCCCTCCTCAGAAAACCTTCCAAGGTGGTGACCGGCTTCACTTAGCCGTGCTGAATGCTTGTCTGCTATCAAACATTCTTCCGGCATCTGCTTACTCCTTGAAGACTTTGATCTCAACATCCTCACTCTCACCGAGACATGGTTCCATGCCTGCTCCAGTCATTGCTTTTGACTCCGTCCTCCCTGATGGCTACAAGATCAACTCAAAGTCCTGTCCCAACCATACTGGCGGTGGTGTAGCCTTGATATTCCCAGAGTTGGTCCCTTCTTCCCTGATACCCACCCAGCCCTACTCCTCCTTTGAAATCCTTGTCTGCAAACTTGGCATCTCTCCCACTTCCTCTCTGACCATTTTTACTATCTACAAGCCGCCGGGCCCTATCTCGTCTTTTCTCTCAGAATGGCCTGATTTCTCCTCCTCTTTTCTCACCACCTCCAATCTTCTCCTTCTGGGTGACTTCAACATCCACTTAGATTCCTCAATCATGGCATCCACTCTCTTCTGTGACCTCTGCACCACTCTCTCCCCCTCCAGCCTTACCTACTTGGCTGGACACACTCTCGATGCCATCATCCATTCTGATCTCTTGCTCTCTCCTCCACTCTCCACCCCTCTTTCCTGGTCTGACCACTATCTCCTCTCCACCCACCTGGGACCTCTCGGCCCTCTGACCTAACCTCCCTCAGCTCTTCCAGCTTCATTTACGAACATCCGTCCAATGAAGCGAGTGTCAGTTGATGGTTTCGCTTCCACCTTCACCCACTCCAACCTCTGACTTAACTATTGACCTTGCTCTCAACAATGAAGCTCTCACTCTCACTATCACTCACACTCTCGATATTCTTGCCCCTGTCATGAGGATCTGCCTTAAATCCACCTCCAAGCGTAACATCTGGTACAATACTGATCTAGCAGCCCTAAAACGCAAGTGCAGAGTGGGTTGAATGGGAGTGGCAGACCTCGAGCTCATGCTCTGATAAACTGACCTGCCGCCTTCTCCAAAAGCAATATCGCCTCTCAATTCGCTCCAAGAAGAGGGCTCACATCCAGGCCTGCATCTCTGGAGCTTCTGAAAACACAGATTATCTCTTTAAAATCTGCAAGGAAATAGCCAATCCATCTGCAGTCTCTAGCTCCCATCTTCCTTCCTGAGCCCTCTCCATTGCACTGACCACCCACTTGACTGCTAAAACTCAGGACATCCAGAGTTCTCTCTCATCCTCCACTTCCCCCTTCCACCTGCTGCCCTTGGCCCCTTCTCCTTCCTCATCCACTCTTTCCTCTTTTTCTCCTATCACGGACAAGGTCACTAGAGTTGTCTGCTCTATGAATGTCTTTTCCAAACAGGTCTCCCCCTGTTCTTCAAGAACTATTAAAGACAATATTAGCTCCCTTGCCCCAGCACTTAGGGCCCTCTGCAATCACTCTCTTGCCACTGGGTCTCTCCACTCTTTCCTCAAACACTCTCTTGTGCGCCCCGCCCTGAAAAGCCTTCAGCCGACCCCTTGTGTCTGGTTAACTACCGCCCCATCTCTCTCACTCCCTTCCTTGGGAAACTCCTGGAGATGTTAGTCTTCCCCCAAATGACCCAACATACTGAGCTCGTTGGTTCCCTGCATGACCATCAATCTGGATTCCGAGCATCCAGATGCACAGAAACTGCTCTCCTGAATATCTGTGAAGAATTGCTTGCATCTATTGATTCAAACTCACCTGCTCTTCTCATTCTGCTCAATCTCTCCTCTGCTTTTGACACAGTGAACCACTTCATCCTCATAAAACAGCTCCACAATGCCCTTAGTATCTCAGAGCGGGCACTGTACTGGATAACCACATTCCTCAATGACCGTCCCTCCCAAGTTACCCTGGGTTCTTTCTCCTCACCCACCTGCATCTGTACCTGTAGTATTTCCCAGGGCACTATCCTCTAACCGTGACTCTTTAACATCTATCTCGCTCCTCGTTGCTCACCTTATCTCCACTTTATCACCACAGATCTAGTGTCATACAGATGACCCCCATGTTTTCTTCATACTACCCTCTGCATCTCTTCTAACGTCCTCTCTCATTCCTTACTGCCTGTCCACTAGACCGTCTAGGTTTACCTCCAATGACCTCTGTCTCAATGCCAGCAAGACAGTGATTCTTCCTATTGGGACTTCTGTTCTCTCTTTTCTCACTTCAGTCTGGCCACCATCAATGGGCTCCCCCCTCTCCTTCCTCTGAGGCCAGAAACATGGGAGTTATCTTCGACTCCTCTTTCTCTTTCATTCCTCACATCTTGGGCCTTGCCAAGAAGGCCCATTTCCAACTCCACCTACTCAGGGGCATCTTCCCCTTCCTCACCTTCCCCCAGAAGCTCAATGTCACCAGAGCTCTGGTACTCTCCAGGCTGGACTACTGCAACAGCCTCTTCCTTAATCTACCTTCTTCTTCTATCCACCCTTCTAGATAATCCAGTATAGGGCTGCAAGACTTATCCTTGATCTTACGCACAGGGACAGTATCTCTCCAGCCCGAAAAATCTCTCCACTGGCTCCCAATTGTTGCAAGGATCAAATTCAAATCCCTCTGCATCATCCATAAGGCTGTCTGGTGCCGTGGACCACGCTATCTGCAACTTGCTCTCACCAAGTACTCTCCTTCCAGTTCCCACTGATCCTCTGGCTCCAACTCTCTCCTTGGCAAGCATTTCTCTAAGCAGAGAGCAGGCAGCCCTCTTCTCAGCTGGCTCACTCCTCTGGAGCAGCCTCCCCCTTTCTCTCCATCTCGAGTTCCGCAAACACTGCAAGACTTTCCTCTTTTCCTCCACCTTCCCTCTCTCCCTCCAGTGCAAAACCACACAGTAGCTGTTGATTAGTGGTCTAGGCCCTTCTGTGCCCTTCTGGGTCCTGGCCCTCTGTCCGATCGCTACAGCATCCAGCCTCTCCTGCACTTGCCTTCGGTCACCACTGACCTGTTGCCCCACAGGTAGGCGGTCTGGGCCCTTCTGTGCCCTTCTGGGTCCTGGCCCTCTGTCTGATCGCTACAGCATCCACCCTCTCCTGCACTTGCCTTCAGTCACCACTGGTCTGCAACTATCCCCCTGGCATGTCTCCCCTCTGTGGACCCTCTAGCACTTACCCCCTTCCTCTGTCCCTTCTCTCTCCCCGCCCTTGCATGATTCAAATGTTCACAAGGCCTAATAGGACTGCTTTCTGTATTTTGCTTTTTCCATTGTCTTGTTGTTTCCCTTATTCCCTTCCCTTCCCGTGCTCTGTGGGTGCTTTCAAACACAATGTTCTTGATGTATAAGCGCCTTACAAATGTTCAAAAAAATGCCTCTCTTTCTCTCCACTTCCTGTGGAGCAAGGCACTGTGACATCATGAGGGCAAACTCCACGCATTTCAAGAGCAGGGATTGATGACGGCCTGCTCCGAGCCACGATTTGTGCATGCCTCAACAATGAGCGATCTGGCAGGGCACTTCGATGCTGCCCTTTGGCACTTATTGTTTTTCCAAACCGCTGGATGCTGTTGGACACTGTTCGCCACCGCACCGCACCAGCTGAAGTGCATCATTGCCTCGGCTTGAACTACAAACTACTGCTACCTTTCCTTGCTCGAGTTGTCATCTGAACTGAAATGCTTGCTTCTTCTTTGTCATTCCTGTGAGCCTGTCGACCCAACCCTTGTGTTCACTGAACCATGATCTTCGAGCCTCTGCATCAAACTGACTCACGTGCACATCTTGGTACCAGCTCTACTGTCTGACCAGACCCGGTAACCACCGGATCCTCAAAGCTTGAGTAGATGCCTTGAGGCCACAGCCCCCCTTGTGCTTAATCCTGACTCTATGCCAGCTTGCTGCTGGACCATCACGACTGCTGTATCTGCGACAAGAGCCGACACCAAGGTTGATACAGAGAAGCCAACCCCCAAGACATTTGAAGAGGTATTGGTTACTTATATCTGCCCCCCTGGTCTATCTTTGCACCCTAAGGACTGGATAGGCCATTTTAATCCCTTTTGCAACCTCAAGAAATATCCTTTTTGAACATTGTTGTCTTTAAATTGCCTTTTCTCTCCCCTATCTCTTTACCCAGAGTGCTGCATAAATTCTATCCTTGTAGTCTATGTTCTTTCTACAGGGTTGGGTTTTTACAGAGTTTTCTAGTTAGTTATTATTGTACATGGTGTGTTTGATTAAAGAATATATTTTTAAAGAACCGTGATAGGACATTCCTTTATTTTGGACGGTTGATTGGGCTGCTGATGAACCACATTCACACCCCTCTTAAGAGTATATCCTTCCCTCGGCCCACAATAGCAACAAAAGCCGAAGGAGGTATATCTCTTGACTGTGACTGTGCCTCTTTGATCTTTATGATTGTGTTGTCTCTTGGTTTGTAGAAGTGTGACGGCTGAGTGGGCGTTTTAGCCTCTACCCGTCCCTGCACTCCTGCAGGGCATTAATCAAATAGTCACAATAGAAATTTTGTAATTACTTAAATAACTGCAAAATTGACCTTTTTTTTAAACACAAACAGCAATTTTGCAAAAACAACAGTGAAAACGACAGTTTTTAAAGAAACATAAAATTTGCATTTAAAAAAAAGAAGTCACGTTAAGGGGGAGAAAAGGAAAGAAGCAGCGGAGGGTAAGAGAGCGAGCATTCAGTCAGAGCGCAGAAAGGGAGCATTGCTGCAGAGATGGAGCAGTGGGCCTGAGAGAGAGTGGTGGGCCAGAAGGGGAGAAACTATGTGAAAAATTGAACATGCAGCAGATTGGGAGAATGGATGGGCGGGCGAGAGCCTTGTGCCAGTAGAAAGGATGCAATATAAAGAAGGAATGAGAAATTGGGGGGAAGAGGAAAAGACTGGTCAAAGAGATACTGAGAAAGGATGGGTAACTGGAGACTGCAAGAGGCACTGGAGAGCAGAAGCTGTGAGCAGGGAGGCCAGTTGGGAGTGTGGCATTTTTTTATTTTTTTTATTGAGCATTTGTTAGGCTCCTATACAACAAAATGGTGTTTCCAGGTACCACAAGGTAAAATGGGGTGGGAGCAAGGGGAGTAAATAATAATGGCAAAAAACAGTAGCTATACAATTGTGGTCCTACTAGGCCTTGTGGCATTTTGACATGCAAGTTCAGTGAGGAGAAGCGCAGGATGTAGGGAAGGGAGGGGGTGATGGGAGGGAGCAAGGTATGGGCAAGTGCTGGTGAGAGTCCGGGAGGGACGTGCCGAGGGGTGTCAGCGAAAGAGGCTGCTGGCTAGGTGCTATGGCAGAGGAATCCTAAGGGTGGGATGCAACCGCCAGGCAGGGGCTCCCAAAGGGCACTGCTGGGGTGGGGGCTTCTGGTGTCGACTGGGCAGGGGCCTGGTGACTGTTAAGATTCATGATGCTCCAGGCCGCCAGTCTCAGCATGCAGTGGGGTGATTAACAGGGTAGGGACGTTTTCAGGAGTTTCCGGAACTTCAGCAAGTCCGGCTCAAGTTTGAGTGGGGCAGGGAGGCTGCTCCAAATAAAGGCACCAGCTGAAAAGAGAGACCTGCCCTCCACTCCTTTCTTTGGAGAAGCGTTTGACAAGCAGAGAGTTGGAGGTAGACGAGTTGAGGGCTCTAGCAGGGAGGTATTTAGGGAGAGAAAGTTGGAGATAGCATGGTACCAGGCCCCATAAAGCCTTGTGGTTGATGCAGAGGGTCTTGAATGTTATCCTCCTGGCCAGTGGAGAGATCTCAGGGCTGGCGAGATACAGTCCCTGAGCTTGAGGCCAAAGAGCCCTATTTGCGCCTTGAAACACTTGTGTATAGGGGTGTTATAAATTCCTTATCATATCATATCATATAAATCTGAATGGGGTGTAGGGAGAAAAGGGGGAGATTGAGGAAAAAGCTGTTGCGATAGTCCAGCCTGGAGAGGACCACAGCTTGGAAACATTAAGCTTCTGGGGAAAGGTGAGGAAAGGGAGAATGCCTCTAAGGAGGTGAAGCTGGAAGTGGTCCTTCTTGGCAAGGTCCAAGATGTGAGGGGTGAAGGAGAGAGAAGAGTTGAAGATGACTCCAAGGTTTTTGGCCTCACAGGATGGTGAGGATGGAGGGCCCAAGTGAGGCGGCCATATGGTAGGAGGCAAACAGGGGAGAGATGTCCCAATAAGAAGGATCTCTGTCTTACTGGCATTAAGATAAAGGTTGTTAGCGCTCCCCATTCCTGGATAGCTCTCAGACAGTCAGGATGAGAGAGGAGGAAGAGGAGTTAGAAGAGGACAGTTTGAAGAAGAGCTGTGTGTCATCAGCATAACTCTGGAAATGAGGGGAGAAGGAGGAGATCAGGTGAGCAAGAGGGGAGAAATAGATATTTAAGAGCCATGGCGATAGGATAGAGCCCAGGGGCACACCGCAGGTTAGGTAGTGAGTGAAGTGGTGGAGAAGAAAGGGCCCAGCTGCAACTGAGAAGTGCGGTTCGTGAGGAAAGAGGTCAGCCAATTCGGCGCCCAGTCCATGATGCTGAGGGTACTGCAGAGACGTTTTATGACGACAGAATGATTGACTGTGTCAAAGGCAGAGGAGAGATTGAGGAGAATGAGAACACCAGGAAAGTTAGAGTCAAGATTTGCGAGCATGTCTTCATGAATGTTCAGGAGAGCAGTTTCCATGCCTCTGGATGCCCAGAATCCAGATTGATGGTCATGGAGGCAACCAACAATTTCAGTATGAAATATACGTTGGGATAGGGCCAACTTCTCCAAGAGTTTACCCAGGAAAGAGGTTGTGGAGCAATAGTTAGCTGGGCAGGAGGCATCAGTAGAGAGCTTTATTAGTAGAGGGTGCACACGAGAGTACTTGAGGGATAGAGGGAAAGAGCCAGTGGCAAAGGAGTGGTTACAGAAATCAGCAAGAGCCAGGGCGAGAGAGGAGATGTTGTCCTTAATGGTTCTAGAAGAGCAGGGCAGCAACTGTTTGGATGAGACCTTTGTAGAGCTTACAACTTTAGAGACAGACCTCATCAGGTGCTTTGGGCAGGATGGATAACATTTTGGGGGTAAAGGGAGGGAAGCCAAGGGAGACGGGCGAGCAGGATCATGGACTGCGAAGTGTGACTTAACAATGTGATGGTGCTGTGAGTATGTACACAACTGGCAGAGTGAGAGGTTTGGAAGTGTCATTTCTGATTGGGAATCAGTGAGCATGAGTGGTGTGTTGGGGACTGTAAGGGGTGTGTAAATAGTCCACTTCTACATTTGCCAATCCCCCACATTACAAGTGATAAGGATCACTAATCAAACAAACAAAAAGGGAGAGCAAATCAAAAGCGGTTCTGTCAAACATGGGTCATCTGGGTTACTATGATAGCAGAGACAACATACAAAAGTGCAAATAGACAACATTACACTCTAGCAGTTTCGGAACGCAAAAGATATTTAACAGCAAAGGTGACAACCCAGAGCCCTAAGTGACAATACAATTGATAAGCCATGGTTGAGTAAAATGTTGGAAGGGCGGTAAACTGGGTAAGGTTTGCCATACATTACTTATCAATTCACATTTGTTTTGAGCGAAAATTCATCCACACCTTTGGGAAATCATGCATCTCTTTTGTTGTGATGTAGGGACTCATTACGTCCCAGGCAGTAGGGGGTTAACGGTGCCGTTAGAGCTGCCGGCGCCATTAACCCCCTACCGCCTCATTATGAGGTCTGCTCGTGGTAAAACCAGGCATCCTTAGCGGGTCCCGCGAGCAGACCAGGATGCCAACAACAGGCCCGTCATTAACGGGCTCGTTTTTTGTTAGCATCCTCCCCATTGGGGGCTCAAATGGGAATGGGGATGTACCGGGGCCGGGTTCCTTGAATGGGGAAATACCGGGCCTTCCAAGGTCGGAATGGCCCAGTATTTCCCCATTCAAGGAGCCCGGACCCGGTATCCGGTATGGGGGTAGCCATGCCGCTAAAAGCAGCATAGCTACTACCTCCATACTTGTAATGAGACCCATAGACTTAAAGTCACAAGTGGGGATTCTGAGGCTGGTGCGGACATAACACATTTCTGGGGTGAGAATATTTGTATATTAACACATAAAACAATGCTTTGAGGGCCTGCATAAACCTATGGTAGACTCAACCGCAACTGTTGTAGGTTTGAATAGATGTATATGGAAACCCATTTAATAGTGCCCCTGGTATGACGAACTTCGTCCTTGGTCGTAGTGTATTTTATGGCTAGCGTGCAACTGAATAATTTGCAATTGAATGCTTTCTATATAGTAACCCAAATAGGTGACTGCTTCAATGGGAAAGTGGCCTATATTCCCCTTTTAGCTCTGCAGGACCACAACAAAGAGCGTATGCGTTCATGCCTTCTAAATCACATCCTTTTATTTCAGCTTATCCTTCCATGATAGGTTGCCTTTGGAATGGATCTGTAGCAATAAATGCTCAGGACACAAGCATACAATTTAGGATAGATGTGAATGCGATTGTGTAAGTGGTGCTGGCATATTTATGGGGTCTTTTGAACTCCATTCAAACTTTTCGGAAGAAGTGTTTCTTGCATATGAGGTCAGATGATGTATGTGTTCATAAAGCCTGGTCCATGTTTTAACTGAGTTATATCAACTCTAGCCAACATATTTCATAAGGCATTTATATTAAAGCAATATAAATCTTCATGAAACCAAGATTTATAGATGGCAAGCCCTGTCCTCTAAGTTGTGGTTAAGGACAGCCAAGTCGTATTTTCTATGAAAGATTATCATATGAAAAAGTGCATTTATATTTTGAATAAAAGAAAAATAAATATAATACTATCTACAGTCATAATATTAAAGGTGCCGTTTTAAAGCATGGTCTCCTTCTGCAAGACAATTATCGTAAGTGAGCATTATTAATCAGACCTGTTTTTATATCAAAACCTTGTTGGGTTTAGTACGGTAACAAGGCTCCTGTGAACCTCCTTTTTAGTTCTGGCTATTAGGTGGCATGAAGAACCACCTTTAAGCAGAAACTATTGCATTAGAGTACAAGTGAAAATGGCATATGAGGAGGGACACAAAGCTGGTATGTATTGTTTGGTTATTTACCCATCCATTGGCTTACCATGGCTATGCTAATCCCCATGGCCATTCCCACTCACTTCCTGCCCTTCCCTGCCCAAAACACATCCTCCTGGGATCTCTTTCAGACAACTTTATCAAGCCTTGCAAAGAAACTTTGTGCTTGGAGTGCCTGCCAGGGTATTTTCAAAGCAGTCTTCATAGATTAAGTAGCCAGATTGGAGCTGTCAACATGCTAAGGGTGTAATAAAAATGTCTTACACAGGTCTTCCTTTGTACACTTAATTTATAAGCACTATGCATGCGCTTCACTGAAGTCCTGTTTCAAAGCAAGCACTGCTATTATATGCTAGGCTGTTCCAGAGGGAGGCCCCAGCCAAAAAAAAGAGATCTCCCTCCAGCTCGTTTCTTTATAACTGACCCTGAGAGAGTTAGAGTTAGAGGAGCGAAGAGTTCGAGGGGGGAGGTATTTGTGGAGAGATAGCTGAAGGTATTTTGGACCCAGGCCGGAGAAAGCCTTGTGGACAATGCAGAGGTTTTGAATGTAATCCTTGCATCCACTGGGAGCCAATAGACAGATTTCAGAGCTGGAGAGATACGATCCCAGGGCTTGAGGCCAAGGACAAGTCTTGCAGTCCCGTTCTGGATTAGTTGCAGAGGGCGGAGAGTCGAGGCAGATAGATTTAGAAAGAGACTGTTACAATAGTCAAACCTAGAGAGAATCCATTTGAGATTTTGCTTAAGTGGTGGAGGGGATGAAGATCTTAAATTTAAAGTGCCGTTCCTGTTGGCATGACCTATTCCTCTACACGAATAGCATGCCTTTCCTTCGGGGGAAGATCAGATGGTAACAATATTATCTGCTCTTCCTGGAAGTCTCCCTCAGGAGCAGGTAATTCACTACTTCAGAGAATCTCCTGTGGCTCTACTTCCCCCCAAGGACTTGGACATCTCAAAAATCTCTGAACCATTTGCAAAGATTTCTACACTAGTTGGCTCTGTCTCTTCCTCTATCAGGGAGGGGACATCACTATCTCTAGGAATGTAGTGGTTCTATCTCCTCCAGCTGTTCAGAGGTCTCGATCCCCTCTAAGAAATGCATGTTATTTTCTAAGTTACAGTGTTTTTCCTCCGTTCCATGTTCTAAAGAAATACTATCACGGTGGTATGACATGGGACCTGACCTCAGGAACTTCAGGGTTTTCTGTCTCCATCGTTGAGGAGATTTCCTGGGGTACTAGGGAATTGGGAGGGTCTGTATTTTCCAAAGATATGACACAATCTGTTTCATTTTGATCAAAGTCAGAGTTGAACTCACTCTCCAACTTGGGGCAATCAAACAAAATTCTCTCGGGTCTCCTCCTTGATATGTTGTTTCTCTAGGTCCATTGTCTCTTTCACTATTTTCTGTGGTTGGGGTCATTTCCAATAGAGCCCCATATATTAACCACCCCACCAACCTGCCCCTTTTAACTTTAACAGGGTTAGTCAAAAGAATCCAAAAAATAAACTTCATCTCTTCCCCACTAAACAGCACGGGTAACATCTTTAAAACATTCTTCTTCCAAGATTTTTTGGGCATGGTTGCATATGTAACTACTCCGGTAGGGACGGCTACATGTTTGTCTAAGGAAATGACTGCCTTATCTCTGCCAAGAATCCAGTTATCACAAGGACTAAAAAGCTTGTAGTTGTTCGCTTCCACATTCTTCCTAACCTGAATGGCCTGGAAAGTTAGTGGGAGGAAGGTGACTCCTATTCCAGGGAGAGGGTTGCTGATAGCTTGCTGATGGGCTCACAGGATTTCGCTTATTGTGGCTTTGCGGTGCTAGATCTATTAGGAAGTGTGTTGTGCCATTCTCTGCTTCAAGACGGGATGTTGGGCTGAGATGAGGTTACCTTGGCTAACTCTTTTTTGGGTTAGCGGCATCCACTGCGCCGAGGTAGATGACATCCAATGCTCTCTTTACACAGTAGTATTATTTGGGCCACTGCGCCGAGTCAGATGACTCCCAATGCACCCTGTTATATTCAGGCCACTTTCCGGAACCTACCCACGCTCCCAGCCATTCATGTTTCCTGCGATATCCTTGGGACATGGCTCTGGTTTTTCACAGGGTTGCGGGCACCACACTTCCATCTTCCATCTTCCTTCTTCCTGCTTTCTGCATGGCTCTGCAGCAGACTGGTGGTCTTGGTGTAGTTTCCAGATCTGCCGGTCCATCTCTCTGTGGTCACGCCACCACCAAGTGAGTTGGCTCCCTGCCGGCTCCCAGGACGATTCAGCAGTGTTATGTCATTCTGGGGAGATGCTTCTGTTTCGCCTTCGGTCTTCCCAGTAAGAATTTCCTGTGTTTGGTTTGCGTACTGCAGGCTTCCATGATGAGACTCTGCTGGTCCTTTCTTGCTCTCTGCTTTATATTATGGACTCTGCCCTTGCGTAATATCAACACCATTCACTAAAGTCTCTTTAGTATTCTTCATGCCTCCAGTGGGCCACTTTGCTATAGTACTTGGCTGAGTATGCATGTGGTTATTCTATATGCTTCTCACATTCTTCTTCATCCAAGTATGTTTGACATTTGTCACACAGTCATGGCTTTACAATAACACACAGTTATTGGACTATCAATGGTGGAAATAAAGGGTGACCATGAGGGTAGGGGTTGTGTGACAGGGTTTACAGAGGCTTTCCCTAGGTGGATGTCCTTACCCCTAGGAGGGGAGTATCTACCTATGAGGCTAAGCATCTCCACCAGGGTGCAGCAGCCATGGCAATGAATGTTCATCATGTGAGTCACTGTGTGCAGCAATGAGGCTTCCATAAAGACCCTGATCTGTTACACATAGGCCTCTGTCTGCAGAGAACCTGGCATCCTCGGTTTACCATGTTGCATCGTGGTTGTTATCACAAAAACATTGCACCAGGGCAAGGTTTGCCCTAGTCCTAGCGCTAGTGTGACATTTGCCCTTGTGAAAAAATGCTAAGATTTTTTTGCAACAAGGAAGTATTTGCCCTACTGCTAATTGCACTCGCACCGATGCAGAGTTTCTATAATAGGGTTTGTTAAAGGGTGGGCTCGCTCAGTGGGGAAATAATCTTGTTTGTATGAAAGGAGACCATGTCAGTTCTAAATGTACAAGGTCACACTTCACACAATTCATTGCAAAGGGAATCTAAAATCAAGGCCAAGGCATCATTGGAGCTTCTGAGCCGAATATGCAGCAGTAGTTTTCTGACAATGTTACCTACATTTTGCAGTCTCAGATTTCCTTGGAGCCTGCTGTAGGCACTAGTTCACAAGAAGCACACGGCACCTTGCCAGTGCAAAAACGCAGTGAATTGAAGAAATTGGCTTTGTGTACTGAAGAATGTTACTTGAAGAAGGGAAAATCTGGCCATGTAAACAAGTGCAAGGCCGTTTAACACATCTTACCTCTGGGCGGTGATGTATGAAAATAAATCAACAGATTTAAACGTGAGCTTAATTTAATGAGACATTTGGTGGGCTGAATACATCATACGGTTTGTGCAATATTACAGTTGACAACTACAGGCAATTAAACGATTCCCTAGACCCTAGAATTAAATTTGTCCATTCTCTTGATCTTGGACATTTCATATATATTAATTTCTGCACATGGTGGCAAGGAGAAAATAAACAGTAGGGTGGTATATAATTATGCTGGCAACTAAATGCCACTGAAAAAAAATGCTGCTGGCGTCATTCCTGTTTTCTTTTTTTTTAAAACAAGGGAATAACTACCCTGTGCCCCCTTATCCCTGCCTCTACCATACACTTTATCCCCCAGCATATTGGGTTAAATGCAAATTACCCTGCATTGGTCCCGCCGCTGGCATATTGATGTAATACAAACAATACAATGTGGTAACGTACACAAGAAGATGCCTTGTCCAAACCAAGGTTCATTAGCTGAGCAAGAGCTGTATGAATTAATAGTAATCGAAATGTTCTGTTCATAAGTTTTGATCAATCCCTTACAAGGCAACTGATGCTTTCACTCCAGTTGGACGTTCGAACAGTGCAAGCATTTAACTCTTTACTGAAATCATACTTTGACAAATGATCCTAAACCTTTCACACATTTTGTATCTCCATGTTGGCCTTTATGAATTAGAAACGTCAGGCGAAAACACATAAGGAATGCTTCAACAACATTCAGATTACTGAAGAAATAGGGCAAATACCTTGATGTATTTGCTTCATTTAAACAATAGGTTCATGTGCTTAAATTAAATTTCACGTTATTCTATTACCCTCATTTATAGAGTGAATAAATATTAGAACCTCAAATAGTCAATACAACACTTGTCACTGACCATGATAATATTTTATTATTATTATTATTATTATTATTATTATTATTGTATTTATTGAGTGCAGATCTAGCTTCAGGAAGCAGCAGAGCTCTTTACAGTCATGGGGGGAACAACACGGTGAGAGAAGCAGAGAAACAAGGGAGCTGGGAGCTAACAGGGGATGGGGAAGGGAGGCATTTTGGTATTAAGGTGTCTACAAACAGCCGTGGGAGAAAGGTCTGCTCTGAGAAAATCATAGTAGAGACAAAACCCCTTAAAGAGCCCTCCATCCCATTAACCAAAGACCAAAGTGTCCATCGAGAGGAAACAGCAAAAATAAGGACAACCTTTCCCACTCCACCCTTATGTTTCTCATGTGGAGACAAAGGCCACATCACAGTTTCTGTCATAAGAATACCATAGACGAACCTATGGGAACAGCCTGGCTAGGAGGACAGCCCACAAAGATATGGGGCCATATCACCAGTTTCTGTCATAAGAATACCGTAGACGATCCTATGGGAAAAGCCTAGCTAGGAGGACAGTCCACAAAGATATAGGGAAAGCCAAAACACTTGTGAGAGAGTTAAGAGTTGATACTTTAGGTGACCAGAGACTATCTGAAAATTGGATACTAATAGTAGCTCGGCGAAGAAGACCAGTACACCATCAGGAGAAGGGAGTCATTCGCCTGACCTTAGTTTGTTAGATCAGTGGTAGTTTCAGCTAGGGTTAGAGTTTTGGACAGTAGACTTTTTCATTTGGCTACTTTTTCACGGCTGATGAGCACTTAGCTGCTCATATAGGTAGGGAACACCCCATAGCATTAGGGAAAGATAGGCCGTATTACTATTATTTAATAAGAACGTATTGGAAATGCCAACACAGTGTCCACGTGCTTCTTCTGAGCGGCCACAGCTGTCATATCTGCAAAGCTCAAATATTGCAGCCTGGTTTATCTTAACCACTCCTAAAAAGTCTACAGAGAAGCTGCAACTAGTCCAAATAGCAGCTGTTAGAATATTATTTAGTCTCCCTGCAATACCTAATGTTACCCCAGCACTCCACAGGCTCTGTTGGTTGTTGAGGGTGGAGTGGATATGATTGAAGACCCTCTGCATTGTCAAATGTGTCTACTACTAAATTTGTTTATGATTAAGAAATGTAAGGATTGCACACTGCATTGGATGCTATGATTTTTTTGTGTGGCTGATTTAAAAAAAATGTAAATATCAAGGAGTGGTCTGGGGCCGTATACGCATCGGTGCATGGTCCTCTGCCAGCTATTTTGATTGCTATTATGGATGGGTGTAAATAATACACGCAAATCCAGGCTTTACTCTCAAAAACAATAACCAATGGAGGTGATGGATGTGATTTCTGAACCTCCAGACAGCACGTTCAAAATCAAATGGATTCAAGCATCTCCGTCTGCATGAAAATTCAATGTGGGGCAGAGATTTCAGGTGGATTGGATTCATGGAGTGGTTGGCTGTGGGAGGTGGAAGTGTTCATTCTACTCCTTCCTCCAGATCTGTGTATGTTTATGCATGAGCATCTCATAGAAACTGCAGACATGTGTTGCTCTGTAATGTGGCTTTTTGGAGCTAGCACTTGAGATAACCATGCTCGTAGGCGTAAACATGTAGGAAAAGGGAAAGTTCTCGAGTCTTTATCAGAAGAGAGGTGCCCACTGTGGATCGAAATGTAAGTGACAGGGGAAGCCATATATCTTCTATGGATCATCAGATGAGAAGAATGTCTGGAGGACAAAAGTGAAGATCTGTTCATAAAAGGCCTAATGCACAGTGATGTGAAGGGAATGTTCCGGGGTCGGTGCAGAGAATCCAGGAGATACAGGGGTCGGTGCAGAGAATCCAGGAGATGTGAAATATGTTGCCATTGGCCAAGGCAGAGAACCGGGTATGTTGCTGTGGTTTGAATTCCCTCCTTGTGGTGCTGCAGATAGTCAGAAACTCCAACATAGACAATAATTGTGTGTTATTCTGGCACAAGAACACTAATGAAAAAGCTGACTCAGCCATTGGAAAATGGAGAACATTCTTCTCAACGAGGAGGCATGGAAGAAATGTGGTACCAATGTAAGGTATTTATTGATCTAGATTCACAGTATCATCCCCACTGAAGGGAGTAGGCCCTGATCCCAAGTATGAGGCCAGATCTCAGGCAATCAACTGGATACACCTGCAGCCACAGCCATAGCCTCTCACCTTTAGGCATTCAGTTGAAGTCTGTTATTGGTCATCTGGAAATGTATGGCCAATAGGCAATTAGGGAGCATACCAAAATATAATTCAGTGGAGGAGATTCATTTAACCTGAGGTTTTCATTAGCATCATTGCAAAATTGTATTTATATCAGTGATGTATTTGCAGGAGTCAGATCAGATAAATTAACAAAGAATGGGTGACAAAGAAGACCACGTTAAGGCCACAGTTTGCTGTAGTAATATTTGATATGGATCTCGGCATTGACGCATCATAAACCTTGTACATAATGAATTAACTTTTCCACTGCAATTCTATGCAAGAGGTTCCCTTTGGATCCAGTGTTTTAGTAGGAAGTTAGGACCAATGATGCTGAATAGCGGTTAGAGGTCTATAAAATCAGAGCTCTGACGCTACCAGAATCAACCCACCATCTGAGCCATAAATCCCCACAGGCTGCTGCCTGCCTTGGGTGTTGGCTTGTCCCCGGTGTTTGCACTGTTGTATTCCGCCCACTCAAGTGGCCGTTTCTCACACCACCTTTTTCTCTAATGTACCGCACATGTTCTAATAGTGTGTCGTTCAGTGTGTCTTCAATTAGTATGTTGTTCTGGGAAAAACACATCGTTTCCTCAATGATGTGAAAATACCTCAAATGCAGATACTTAAAATGTCCACCACCACAGACGTCATCTAAAGCCAGCTTGAACCACATCCAGATAATTATACTGGCCTACATAATGTGTGTGTGCTGCATTACATCTAATTCCAATACTTTTTCTTGCAATAGAATATTTTAAGAGGGGAAATAGCCTATGGTCACTAGGTATTTCCATGATGTTATTTTTTATGGCGTAGGATTGACCATGGTTGTTTTACATGTAGACGGAACTGTCCCTGTACCTAAAAAGCATACATTTTTGTAATCGGCCATTCGAATGAATTCAAACTTGTACCCAGTATATTAAACACTACAGCCTAGCAGAAACCTTGGATACCACAGAAGAACATGATTTCTCTAGCCCAGCTTCATGCACTGTATACCATGAGTGGAGAGGAGTGGTGCTGACTTGTGGCACTTTGCATCCCTTTTCCAGAGCAGAGCAATACTTTGGGAAAGTGGACAAATGCAGGCAAATGCATCGTAATATGTTAACATTTACCAGGTTCTTATTTAAAGGTAGAGAGTTGATTATATTCCTCATAATCCATTATGTTGGTTGTGACAGCCATCTAACGTGGCTGGGTCATTTTTGGTGTTCTCCTATCTGAATGTTCGAAATGGGTGGCTAAGAGAATATGATTTGTTGTGTCTCAGAATCTTTGACGATACATAAATATTGTTAATCATCAATAGGCATACACACAGAGGCTTTGGGCAATGAATTCTAAGTTAATTTAATTTCATACATGATACGAGGTTTAGGTAAAACTAGTCTTGCATGGTGTGAAATATTGTGGGAATTCGTCCCTCTACCCAAGGGGAAGCCCCCCTCCCGTGAGGCTAGGGAGGTGAGCCTGCTCCGCAAAACACTCCCTAGGGGTCCAGGCAAGTGGGACCTCACCGGGAGAGACTCTCCCTTTGAGCAAAAGAACTCCCATTCCTATGAGGAACTCCCTAAAAAATATACCAATTTTACCCCTTCAGACATATCCTATAAAGATATCTGTGAAGAAATAACCAGCATGTGCTATTGTAAACCGGAAACTGTAGCACCACGTCATAGAAGCTGGGAAGCGAATGAGATGGAAAGTGGTGGTATGACCACAAGAAGTGTATTATGGACCTGGGGTCCTGAAAACGTTACCAATACAAAACAAGCCAGTAACTGAAAGACTGGAGCGTAATTCAAATACTGCAACACAGAGAAAGAGACATTAAGGAAACAGCAGAAGCCAACCTGACGGACCGAAGAGACGACCAGGAGAGAACCGAGAATGCGGTGATATTATTCCTACCAGCCAAAGATAACAGGGAAGACTGGAGACCCGGGAGTGGGACAGAGAACCATTATTGGAACGCTCATAGTCGTCCAAGTACAGATAACAAGACTATAATATTAAAACTCAGTGAAACAGATAAGAATCCTGATTGCAATGCTCATACTCGTCCCAGTAAAGGAGAAGAGTATGGCACATGATTATTTAGAAAAGTGAATAAGAATTGCTACTGGAATACTCATACTCGTCCCTGTGAGAGACAGGAAAATATCACTCTAATACCCAGAAGTGGGAATAAAGATCAGTATTGGAATGGTCATACTCGTATCAGTCAAGAAAGACTAAATAAAGAAGAGAGGGAAATAATAAGAGAAAACACTGAAGAAAAGGATGGTTTACAGAATTGTAACCTGTGTACAGAATGAGTGAGTGTAAAAGTAGAGATTTCCAAATATTTGATAACCCTACCAGGGGAAAAGAGAAAACCTATTATTCATTAAGAAAGTCAAAAGGAAAACATGAAAAGAATGGAAATTTCTAGTCAAGAGGACAGGGAAGAAAACCCAAGAAAGTGTTGACTGAACTGAGTGAATTGATAAAAGCAGTCACCAGAGACTACTTGAAAATAACTTACTGAACTGAAGTTTGCAAGAAGCAAATACATCAGGAGATGGGAGTCATTCTCCTGTCCTTAGCTATTATATTAGTGGTAGAGTGAGATTTGGTTATTTTGGAGTGGACAGATTTTATTTAAGAGATTCACTGCTGACTGACAAGCACCTTAGCTAGTTTTTTTTAGGTAGGGACGCCTTACAGTACAGGGAAAGATAGGCCTTTACCCTTTTCTTTAATAAACAAACCTGTGAAATGAATCAACCGAGTCGGCATCCTTCTTCTGACCCGTCCCACTGGTGATAGGTATGCTGCCAGTGTTTTCCTTAAATCCATTAAAATACAGAGGACTTGATTAAAATATATCTTTTGTGCAATGGTACATATGTTCAAATTCTGTAAGTTGGCAACACACTGAATGCAAGTTGCTCGAGCTCCATACTCTGCTGATGAAATGACTGATGGAATAATTAATATCATCACTGATTACACCACATCGCCCAACATTTCACTGAGCCCATGTCACATAAGTTGTTGTGAAAATCAAATTTTGAATGATGCCTTTCTTTTTTTAAACATTTATATTGGCATTTCAAAGTTTTCAACATAATCAACTTCCCCCCCTGCACCTCCCACACTTTCCCAACCAGCCCCCCTGTGCCCCTTCCCATTCTCTCCCCCAATAATTGGTCTTGGTCTAGATTCACGTAATTCCCATCAGCCAAAGTTTATGGGGACATAGGGGTACATTACAGTCATCTTGCAGGAACTGTATGACTATCTCCCAGTCATTTGAGAACTTGGGGCCATCCCCCTGTATGGCATACATCATCCATATTTTTATAAACCAGTCATTGACGTGGGGCGGGTCCTTTGCATTCCAATGTTGGGCCACTACCAGAAGGGCTGCTAAGCAGAGAATGGTGTACGTGTTCCGCACGTGTTTGGGCCACATACTGTATTCTTTCTCCACTATGCCCAGCAAGCTGTTTTTGAAATGTCTTTGGGGCTGGATAGCGAATATTTGGGACATGTGGATATTAATTGACTTCCAGTATACTCCCAACTTTGGGCACTCATGCCAGATGTGTATCCAGTACCCCTTATTCCTGCATCCTCTTCAACATCTATCTGAGGTTGTACCACTCATTTTGTTAAGTCTATCTGGAGTATAATGCCACACTGTCACTATCTTATACCAGAACTCCCTTATTTGTATCAACCTAGTGAGTTTTGGAATGTCTCTCCAGAGATCGTCCCACTCCGCATCCATGATGGTGACCAGCAACATTTGCTGCCATTTGTGTTGGTAACCCAGTTGTCTCTCAAGAGCCCTGTTCCCAAGCAACTTAGATATCTTTGTTTTAAGTAAAGCAGACTCTTTTCTGCCTTCTTCATTTGGAAGAGGTTCAGCATACCACAAGCGTCTCTATGTGCCCTCCTGATCTCTGTCCCCCATCTTTCACCATTTTGTTCATTATCAGTTTCAACTAACTCCTCCTCGAGACCTGACTCTAGTGCCCGCTGTTGTTTCCGCCGTAGGGGCCCTTCTGCTATCTTTTCCCCCCTTTCAGTAGCTTTAAATGCATCCCAAACTCTGTGGTCAGTGACCTCCCCAGTAGAGTTTCTGTAGAAGAATTCCTGGATTATCTCCTCTACCCTATCCCTGCTACTTGGGTCACACATCAGTTCGATGGGGGTATTTTCAGGACCATAGACCTTGCTTTAATTGTGCGAGCTCTAGGTCTATCGAGATCGTGCATGGTCTAATAATGTAATTGGATGTGTCTCAACTTTGATGATATTGGCCAGTAGCGAAGCAGAGAACCAGATGAAGTTGATCTGCGAAAATGATCTGTGGACGTGTGAGTAATGGGTGTATCCCTTCTCTTTCCCCTTCAGTGACACCCAGACGTCCTGTAGCGTGAGTTGTTTGAATTTAGCTTAAGAGCCCAGGATGGGGGCGGATGACTTTACAGGGTGTTTGAACTCCTATCTTGTTGTGGATCCCATGCTAGATTGAAATCCCTGAGTAAAATCTGCTCCCCGACGTTAAAGGTTCTAATTCTGTAAGGGTTGTTTTTAGAAAGTCTTTTTGGCCCATATTGGGGGCATAGATTGACACGACCTTAAGAGTTTCACCCCTATTTCCACCGTTATAAACAGATACCTGCTCCCTCTGTCTGCCGTTGTGTTTGTGAATTTAGCTTGGACTCCAGCCCTGATTGCATTGAGCACCCCTGCTACTTTTCGTGGCACGTTTGCCTGGTGGATCTGTGAGTAATGTCGCAAGCAGAAACTATACTTATCCAGCTGTTTAAAAATGGGTCTCCTGAAGGGCCACCACTTCCGGTATGGGATGGGCCAGAGGCTTTCTAGTTTCCTGTGCTTTATTGGTGACTTAAGGCTCCTGATATTGAGTGTTGTGCACTTGAATTAAAGGCCCATTGAGTGTGTATCCCATCATAGGGTAATAGAGAGAGATAGAGTCAAAGGCTACCCTAACCAAAGGCGTGACATAGGGTCACAGATTTGCAGCAGAGCTAGGTAGCTGCTAGTTCAAAGGACACAACACCTTGAGATACAGGAATATCAAAGAAAAGGTTTTATTTACACTAACACCAAAGACATATTTACAGAAAGTGCCGTAGCACTAAGGATATGCATCGTTGAGCACATTGTAATCTGCACATTTGTGGGTTAGTAGGCAGAGTGACAATTTATTTCATGTATTGCTTAGGATGACAATACGTTAACATTGTCGACACACAGGTCGGTGTTTCTGGTTCGGTATATTGATGAAAAGTGGCAGTGGCTGTATAGAGTGAAGCAGCGCTGCTAGGTTGTACCGAACGGTCTTCAGGACAGTTAGTTGTGGTCGGGACGATGTTGAGTAAGATGCGCATCCACCTATAGTGTTGAAAGGGGACTGGGTTAGTAAAGAGGAGGTGATGTCAATAATTAAAGAAAGGGAGCTGCAAAAAAGTGGACCTATCATGTTCAGGTAAGTAGACGCCTCGGTTGAGATCTTAGTTTCCCAGTATTTGATTGTGACTGGGGAGCAAATTGCAAAAGGCAGATGCCAGGAGCTAAATAAGACAGAGATGAATCAGGTAAGTGCATGGTGACCTTGCTTCATTGAAGACATAGGTCTCTCATTTTCTGCTGATAAAAGGCTAGCCATTGTTATATAGCAGCGGTTCAAGTGGTACGGCGGTGAAACCGGCATGTAATTGTTAATTATGTAAGCCAAGAGTGCAGAGATTATCTGAGGTAATTGGTCGTGGACCCTCGAGGGAATGCCGAGGCAAGTGTCTCAGATTGCGTGAACTTTTGAATGAGAGCTGAACTAATCAAGAGGTGGTCTCAACCACTGGTAGTGCATTCAGTGATTAAAAAGGCAAAAGTATCTACAAGCCTCCTAGTGTGCTCACTACTCGTGGGGGTGCTTATAAAATGCAACAGTGGATACCGGTGCAGTGTTGATCTTAGTGTGCGGTTACTAGAATAAGGCTAAATGGCCCAAAAACGGGTGTGGGAAGTGAAAGCGGCATCAGTGAAAGCCGAGAGGACGTGCAAAGTTTACCTGCTCAGTAGATGAAGGAGCTGTGCGGCGGCAGGCGCTCTATCCCATGGCGAAATGAGCTGTGTCACTGCTGGCAGCCGATGGTGCGCATGCGTAGTAGCGGGGTGCTTAAAAGGATTGAAATAACGCCCGGTCTGCACTGCGCATGTCCCGGGGTAATGTAATACCCCCTCAGATTGATACTTTGCTGCAGTGATCCCTTTAGTTGTTAAAAAAGAGATTCCATTCAATCGAAATGTTTAGACCTTGTTTAACAGAGTCTAAATGGTAGATCCATTTCTGCTCGAGTTTGTGCAGAGCCAGGTCTCTATCGCCTCCACGAAAGGGATTGCCCACTGTTTGTAGTACTGCCCAGAAAATGTCATTGTGGGTATGGTTTTTGGCCTTGAAATGTGCCACCAGGGGTTTGTCCTCTACTTGGTTGTGCACGCAAGAACGGTGTTCGCAGATGCCTTACATTATTTGCCTTTTGGATTTACCTACATAGATGAGGTCACAGGGGCATTTGATTATGTATATGGACCATTTAGTTTTACAATTTGTAATTCAGGATCCACATGTTTCCTTTCAAGTGAATAGTTTTTAGATTGGTTCTCAGACAGCAGACAGAACAGTTTCCGCATTTGAAATGCCCTTTTACTGGCGGAAGGTGCCATAGCATGGTTTGTTGGTTGCTTGAGGTCTCGACTTCAGTATACGTATGTACAAGATGATCTTTGAGGTTGTGGCTGCGTTTGAACGCAAATCTGGGTTTCTCTGGTTTAAAAGAATCAGTCTGGAGTTTGTCCCAATGTTTGAGGATCACTTTTTTGATGGAGTTGCTTAATGGAGTGAAGTTAGTAACGCAGGTCATCTTGGTGGTAAGTTGTTCCCCATCATAGGGGTCAAACCCCTAGCATCTGTTTACCCAAGACTGTTGCGGCTTTTCTGTGTGGTGTTTTCCGCTCCCCTACCCCAATATGTCCCCCCTCCGTCCTGCCATTGACCCATCCCTTGCACACCCCAAACCGCTAGGTCCCCCATTCCTCCCTACTCCTGGTGTGAACCACTGTACCTAATGTACCTTCCGGCCCGAGCCTTCAGCGATGGGTCACCCATCTCCTGTGGTTTAATGCAGGGTATCCTAAAACCACTGAGCAAAAACTTCCTTCTAGATTCCAATAGGCGTGCTCCTTCCCCTTGTGGTGGAAACTGTAGATGCATGGTACCTTTATTTTAGATTTTCAAAGATGTCAGACCCTTAGGTGTTGTCTTTTGGGATAGGGGCATAGAGGTGCATATTCCATGCTCCCTTGTGTTGAGCTTTGCCTTGTCTGCCTCCTTGCTCCACTCTTGAACATTCCTGGGGCTGTGTAGTATTTGAACAGCATGCTCCTTCCCCAGCCATGCAGGGGTATTTCTTCCTCTTCGAGTTGTAGCAGGGAAACGTCTTCCTCACACAACATGATCATATGTTGTCTCCCTTCCATCATTAACACTAAGCTGAAGGGAAAGGTCCATTTTTATTACACATTTTTGCGTCTGTAGCTCCTTCACCGCAGTGTGCAAGGCCCACCACATTTGGAGAGTAACCTGGGAGACGTCCTGAAAGAGCTGGATCTCTGTGCTGTTGTAAGTGATCGGTACCGCTTTCCTGGCTGCTCTGAGGATCTGTTCCTTCTGAAGGTAGCATGCGCATGCAAATACCACATCCCTGGGGCATACCCCTAGTTTACTCCTTCTCGGACCAGCTCTAGGGACCTTGTCAAGTGGGAGATCTGTTTCACTGTCGTCTCCCAGCAGGCCTGTGAAAATGTCTGTAACTGCTCCTCAGAGTTCTGAGTCACTCACTGTTTTAGGGAGATTTCTGATACAGATGTTTGATCTCCTAGGTCTATTCTCCAGATCTTCACATTGGATTTCAAGGTTATCTGTGGTTCTTGGAAGATTTTCCAGGGCTTCATTTGTTTGCTTGCAGTCTTGAGTTAGTTCCTTTATTGCTCTTTCGTTTGCATCTGTTATTTCTCCCAGTGAAGTTTTAATTCAGTGAGCATTTGTTTGATCTCCGTTGTGAATGCTGTGAACTGAGTCTGAAATGAGGCAGTAAACCTCCCTTGGAAGTCTTTGAAGCATCTTTCTAAGTCATCCTTGGAGCCCGCCATCATGTTCATGTGGCCAGCCTATGTGTCTTCTGCTGTCATCACTGTGGTGGAACCTGCTCGGCGGGGGTACATTTGGGCCCCCTCCGCCCAGTAAGCATGCAGCGAGCTTTGTTTGGAAGTGGGTTGGGGGTTCCTGACCAAAGTGGCCTTTGACCAACTAAACTCAGGACGGGGGGAGGGCCACCAAATTTTACTCACTCTACTTCCCTGACAACTCAAAAATGTTAATGGGAATGATATTTCAGTCGAAGGGACTGTAGATCTGGACATACAAATTGGATGGCACCGGCTGAAACATCCAGTGATCATTGTGACTCCAAAGGGCACACATTGTTTACTGGTTAATGATCTCCTAAGGAGGTTATCACCTGTGAGTGACTGTGTAAACAAGGTCCTTTGGATTCCGACTAACGGCCCTATCAAATTAAAAATGAGTACCAAGTATGTAAGCCTGAATGGTACTTGTCATGTAATTGATCAACGCTCTGAGAATGTAGAGTTCCATTTAAAATATAACCAAGTCCCAGACATCACAGTCATCTCTGTAGGAGAACAAACTGGTGATGGGAACCCTTTCCATTCTTGAAAATCAACCCTCCTCCCAGTTTTAAGTGGCAATCCAAACTAGAAGAGAACACCCTAAAATGTTACACAAGTACAAAATCAGAAGAAACCTTGAGTCCTCTGAAACCAGAAAAGGCAGAGTCCGGTCAAAGCCAGTCAGACATTTAGAAAAAGTGCAAGCAGTTGTTTTCTCCATTCTTTTGAAGGAGGGGGACGAACGGGTGCTCACCAGAGTATACCTGAATAGTTGAAGGAGCTTCATTAGTGAAGAATTATTCAGGAAACTCCCAAAATATCAGACCATTCCCACATTTAAATTGATTGACAAATGAGAAGTAGGTCTGGAAACCCCAAATTCCAAGTTTTCCATTGGCAACAAAAGCATAGACCATAATTGTTAGGTTGTGACAGATGTCCTTTCCGCCTTTTATCTGGGAAGTGACATTCTCAACCGATTCGCAATGAATTTGGACCTAATTAATAATAAAGCCTGGTCCCGACAGGGGAGTAACCCCATGGGCAATGACAACATTGAAAAAGCATTCCGATCAGCTCAATTGCTGCTTTATGTGGTTGATGTTCAAGTGCGAGAAGAGGATACCATCTCAGGACAGGTGCAGGACAGGACAGGTGCAACAATTTACTCTTCCCCTCAAAATTAGGCAAGGGCAGAACCTCAAACATCAGGACGCATATATACATCTATATTCCCATCTCCAACAACAGGGTTTATATGTAAATCCTACACCTCTAGCAGACACAACACCATTTGAATATTGGTGATTAACAGCGACCCTCAAAGTACCACTTTGGGCGAAGACACCTTTATTGGAATCGAGGTTGTTGCCCAAAATTATTCTATCGAACCATTCCCAAATGACTGTTTCGCCATCAGCAACGATATTCCTCCTGAAAAGATTTTTACTAGGCATGGGGGGAATTTCCTGGTGTACTCTTCCTGTCCCTATGGTATGGCAGAGGTGATCTTTTACATTAGGATGGAGGAGGTAGTGTTCAGAGTCAAGGACCACTACCTTGAATCCCCTGTCCAGGTCAACACCATCAAAAGAGATCTCTCCACCCAACTGGCGGATACCGCTGAAATTGCCCAGCCCAAGATCTTTCCAGGTTTCAAGCAGATGGTCGGGGAAAGGATCAATCTTGCTGATGCCTGTGAGACCGAGGAGCAGACAAAAGCTAAAACAGGTCTTCCTGGAATTCCAAGATATCTTTTCAGTGGACTCATATGACTGTGGATGCACATTCATTCATTCAACCACCATTCCCATGGACCCCGAGATGGCTCCCGTATTTCTGAAACAATACCGTTTACCTGTCGCATCCATGTAGTCACTGACAGAGATTATTAAGAATTTAGAATCCCGTGGGATAAGTCGTCTGATCCACAGTACCTTCAACAACCTGGTACTGGGGATCCTCAAACCAAACAACCAGTGGAGACTATGTGCAAACCTGAGGGAGTTCAACAAAGGGATCCACATGTCAAGATGGCCCCTCCCCTACATCAATCAGGGACTGGCACAGATCCAAGGGTCAAAAGTGTACACCGCCATTGACCTGACCAATCGATACTGGACAGTACCTGTGAGTAGGGAAGACCAGTAAAGGCTTTCCTTTACCTTCAGGGGGCAGCAGTACACGTGGACCCAGACCTCCTTTGGATACATAAACTCCAGCAATGAGTTCAACATCTTCCTACATAATGCCATGCCCGATTTTGGCAAAAGGAGAAACCTGGCATATGTGGAGGATGTTTTGATCAAAAGCTCAGCTGTGTAGGAACATATAGCAGAAATCTACTATGTTCTCACCCAGTTGCAGAAGGCCGGAGCAAAACTGTCCTTTCAGAAGTCACAGTGGTGTAAGACTCAAGTGAACTTCTTAAGGCACAAGATCACACCTGAGGGACTTAATCCCCAGGCAAATCAGGTGGAAGCCTTATTAAAATGAAAAGACCCTACCGCTCTGCGAGAATTAAGAAGCCTTCATGATCTTACTAATTATAGTTGAAGTTCATTGAAGACTACACAGGGAGTTCTTCTTGGAGACAGGCTTCTTAGATACTTGCCTAACAGTGGTATTGTACCAAAAGCATGACAAGGTCAACAAGGTGATCTCATACACGAGCAAGACTTTGACCTCTGTGGAGGAAAAATTCATTGACTGCGAGAAGGCACTCCTTGCAATGGTGTGGGCGCTGAAGAATTACTGCCCATTTATACAGGGGGAGCACATCATTACCGAAACTCCTCACCAACCCTTGCAGTATCTACAAGTGACAGAATCTGGGCAGGGAACGTTAGTAATTCCAGAATTTCTTCCTGGATTATGTCCTTGCATGGCTTTCCTGCGGAGGTAAGATATGGCCAAAACAAGAACAGTCTCCTAGCAGGGTTGGTGGACTTGCATGATTGTGCTCAAGAAAACTGTCTCTAGAATGAAAGTCTAATGACCAACAACAACATGGAGGCGTACTTAGCTTCCCCACACAAGGTCTATGAAGAAGACATTTGTCAGGGGATACCCACAGTTTATGTGGATGGGTGCTCCTACCATTTTGATAACAATAGGGAAAAATAACTGGTGGCTGGCATTGGCAATGCCTGGGTGAATGATACCCCGGAACCCTGGGCTGATTATAAAATAGACCTCAAAGTAATCAGGTTGCAGAGTTGATGGCCGTTTATCAGGCCATCCTCTCTGCAGTGCACCACCAACTCAATGAACTGGTCATAATCACTGACTCTGATTATGTCAGGAATGTGTTTGTGGAGCACCCGTTTAACTGGAAGAATCAAGGCATGCTTTGTGCCAACAACAAACCCCTAAAGCATGCTAAACTGCTCCAGTCAATTGACGATTGGGTAACCTCCAATGAGATAAAAATCTATTAGGAGAAGATAAGAGGTCATTCCAAGATAGAGGGGCCAGATAAGACTGGGAATGACCGGTCGACCAGCTGGCTAACACCAGAGCTCTGCAGGGGGATTTCAGAGAAACAGAATCCCTGCAGACGGAAATCCAAATGTCAGCTGTTACCAGGTCACAAACTCGGGCTAACAGCAAACTCTCAACAGCCCAAGTGGAGTAAAGATACTCCAGATGCAGATTTGATCACTGCACAGAAAGCGTACCCGATCATTGGGTGATTCTATCAACACATTGTAGACCCTGTAAGGTTTCCTCTAACAGATAATGCTGGTAAAGAGGATCACTGGGTGTTTATGAGGTTTTCCAAGATGTTCTCTATCCAAGACAGTCTGTTGGTAAGGAGAGCCCTATCTGGCTGTGACCAGTGGGTGGTACCTACCTCGATCCAAAGCCTGATGTTGAACCACGCCCATGACGCAGCCACTGCCAGTCATAGGGGGTTTCATACATCATTGGAAATCTTGCACAAGGTTGCCTACTGGCCACACATGGGCCAGGAACTCAGCACTTAACCTAAAAGGGTGTCTTGCGTGTGCTCATTTCCAACTCAGTTCACTCACACACAGAGCTCCCCTACAAAAAAGGGGAATGACACTGCCTTGGTCAGATTTGCAAGTCGATTTCATCGGGCCAGTGATTCGCTCCTCTAAAGGAAACAAGTACATGTCGAATGTGACATGCTTGTTCATGAAGTGGGTAGAATGTCTTCCAGTCCTGAATTGTAAGGCAGAGGCAGCTGCTGCACTAATGATCAACCACATCTTCTCTCGTTTTGTCCTCACACAAAAAACTGAGTCGGACCGAGGAAGTCATTGTACCAGTGAGGTGATGACGAAGATGTGGGAGATTCTAGGGGTAAAAAGAAAACTCCACATTGCCTACCACCAAGCCTCAAGTGGGGGTGGGGGGGTGGAGAGCTACAACAAAAGAATTGTAAGTATTTTAAAGAGGTTTTGGGCAGACTCTGTACCCAGTTGGGACATCCGATTGCCACTTGTCCTGATGACTATTAGGTCTACACCATCTTCTGCAACAAAGATGTCTCAATTTGAGCTCATGACCGGATGAAAAATGGTGTTACCACAGCAGCTGCTCTATAGAATCCCGGAACAGACACTGATAAATGCGTCCACTACTCATGAGTACATTGAAAATGTAAGGAAGCACCTCCAGCATGCGTTTGCTAATAGAAAAATCGGCTGACGGAATGAAGACCTACTATGATCTAAAGACCACCAAGAAACAGTATGAAATAGGTGACAAGGTTTACCTGTACAATTTTCAAACGAATCAGGCCAAGGAGGGGAAATTCCTCCCATCTTCGCGTTGTGACATTGAACTTGTAGATAAAATATTACCTGTTGCTTACAAGATCTGCATCCCAAATTAGAACTGACAGAAGAAAAATGGGTCCACATCAACCAGTTGAAAAGCTGTCATCCCAGACACGCTTTACGACTGATTGATGAGCCAAATGAAAGTCGAGCAGAGGAACCATCTGAAGAATGAAAAGGAAGGATGAAAAATAAGATGGAAATATCTATATTTTTTTATTTGTTTTGATCATATTTAGACCTTCACAAAATAATAAAAATAGCGTTTTTTCAGCTTTAAGCATAAACATTTTACACATTGTCTTTTTACATTTCTAATAATCAGAGGGCAAAACTGCAAAAAAAACAAAGAAAAGAAGAGAAAGAAAAATAAAAATAAAAAGTTATATTGCATAAGGAGCCGAGGCAAACAAATCCTATACTCAGCAGCCGTTGTTTGTCAAGCCTTCTATCATTCCTTTAATCCCAAGAAGTGAAATGGACCTCCGTTTTGATTACCACTCTGTGTTATGTTTGTCTTTATTGAGAAACAATGGTCATGGTCAGCCGGGCTCCCTTTGGGGTCAAGCCAATTTTTGTTAGGATCTGTCCCACTGCAATTGTTAGGGCAGTGTTATGCCCTGCTATCAAGCGGTTCCAAAGTTGTTCCGAAAGCAGACTCTCCACTTTGCTTACAAACTTCGAAAAGTAGGAGATTCTAGTTTCCCAAGTCCCTTTGCAATCTTGAAGTAGATGATGCAGATTTTGTTTTTTAGGATCAGCACAGATTTTGCAGAAAGTAATAGCCTTATGACTTTGCCCTCTGATATTTAAAATTTTGCCTGTATGGATCAAATTTAATATCTATATATATAACAGGTAGTAATTTACTTGGTGTTATCGTACAGATGAAGAGAATAAACAAAATGTGCTTTGTGAAATGGAAATGTCATGTTATAACTGTATGTAGTTGTTGTTGTAAATTCTATGTAAATCTTCCCAGGGAAAAATGTGTGTAAAAAGTACTGAAACTCTTTTTCTATCTTTTATTAGAGTACTAACCTCCTTAACTTCCAGCTTGGAGGTGAGAGTGGAGTCTGGTGAGAACCCCAGGGACCTGGAAAGGAAGGAAGAAAGGGGGTGCTGTGCCACGCCCACCAACCCAAAGATGGAAGGGGAGGCTAGAGTGCCCACTTCCAAAAGAAGGAGGAAAAGGGGGTGCCATGTCATACCCCCAATGCAGAGATGGAAGGGGAGACAGGAGTGCCCACTCCCTGATGAAGGAAATACCCCTAATGAAACCCCACTTTGCCCTGCTCTTCCCCAACCAAGAGTCATGGAAAAACAGGGGGGGGGGGCATGTGGGGTGTATTTAAAGGCCCAAAACAGAAGTCCCTTTCACATGAGTGGCAGGATTTTAAACACTGAAACAAAAATGGCCTGGCCTTTGTTTTAGTTTTTTAAGTAAAATTAAAGAGCCATGTGGAAAGGGGCCTACTTGTTACCAAAGGATAAGCAGCATTTTAATTTACAAAAGAAGGAGGAATCAAAGATCCGTATCACATGGAAAACAGGATTTTTTAACATTGAAAACAAAAATGGCCTGCACAGGTGTGTGCAAATATAAACAGTTTAAAAAAGTAAAAGTGAAATTAAATATCACAGCTCACTGAAAAATGTCAAGAAAATAAAACATGATGTGCGGTTTGACCTAAAGCAATGTATGTTATGTTTCACTCCAGTGACATTTGTAGAGCCACTTTGTCTTCATGGAAAATGTCAGCCCAAGGCAGACTCTTATGCTGGCTGTGGGCAAAACCTCACAAGGAAAACTCCCACTCTCAGCCTGGATGTCACATCTCCCATCTAATGACCAACCGCAATAACATTTTCGGCTAATGGTATCGAAATTCAGTGGTCTCCAGACCTGCTGGCTCTGAAAGCATTGACTTCAAGAAAAAGTCACGCTTGAATGGAGCATGACTAGTATGTGTGAAAAAAGGGGGCACCCACTTCAAAGAGCAAGCTTCTAACACAAAGGAGATTGATTAAAAAAACGGTGGGGACAGGCTGACCCAGTGAAAACAAATGGCTGGAAGGAAGAAGTCAGGGCCAGTTGTCCCACATGAAGATTCACAATTAATTTAAAAGGACTATTATCATTTAGGCCTTTTTCTCAGCCATCATAAGGTTGATGGATTTCATCTATGTACCATTTTTATGTAATTTCCAGGCGATTTTGGGGATATAAATTTCATCCACGTGCGTCTCATGGAACTGTAAAGGCTATCTAAGATGTGTTTCTGGCTGATCTGAACATGTTCCAAATGTGAGAGTTGGTGAGTGGGTGGAAAATGAAATTAGGTATATGCTTCATAACTTACATATTCATAACAGTTGTGCTTTTTATGGAAATGGCAGAAAGATGCCAAATGGCTGTGCTACATGATACAGATTTGGTGGTTGGCTTATCTAATTCCCCATGATTAGATGAAACAGAAAATATGTTTAGTATGGCAGTTGCTAGTAAAATTATGAAGTTGTGATACATAACTAAGTTTTGCCACAAAGTTGAATGGCGAATAAAAGGCGATTGCAAATGAGAATTGCCATATGTTGCTCCAGACCCCAAAACTAATCCTGACTTGGATGCTGTTTTTGGGAGGAGAGAGAAGGGTAACTATCTAATCCTAGTGGCAGGGATTATTGCGGGGTACTTCCCCAACATTGTAAAATTGGTGGTGTCATTGATGTTATATAAGGGGGGGGCTGCACTAGGACAGGGGGACAGAAAAAGGAGAAATATAGAGAAAATAGGGAGAAGGACAGGAACAGACAGACAAGAGACAGACCATTGGGAAGGCTGCGGAAACTTACAATCTGACATCTGTAAGGAGACACCAAAGGAGATTGCTGAGAGTGCATCTGGGTGGAGCTGTCTATTTCTAGGAAGGCCTCAAAGCTGCCTGGGTCCTATGGTGGAGAACGGGAGGCCATCTTTGAGTGTGGAGTGACCAGACCTGACTTTCCTGAACCTTAAACAGAGACTTGCTATGTAAATAGAACTGAGCCACAGGGAAACCAAAAGCTGGGGAAGTCTGCTTGCCTTGTATCCCTTCCCTTTATAGTGGGCAGGGGGGCAGAACTGTGTAGATCCTTAGCCTATTTAACCAAAAATATTAATTTCATTTAACAAAAAATATTAATTTATTTAATTCCCCAATTGGCAGACCACCACGGGGGAATTTTGTTAAAATTCGAAATGACAAAGTTCACTTCCCAGTGTGCGCTGAAAATTATAGAGTATAATTTAATTGGGTAATCCTTGTTGTCCAGCTGACCCCGAGTTCTTTAAGGAAGAGGGGTGTCTTTGTTCTTAAATCAGTCCATCCCTTTTATCCAGCTTCCCTAACACAGGCCTTTCAGTAAGGGGAGTCTGAGATCCCAAATTCCCCAAATCATGTCAATTTTTCTGTCTGACTTCCCAACATAGACCAAAGCAGGGGGGGGGTCTTAAAAACAAACCGCTAAATGACCCTCTGTTTATTTTAAACCAAAAGTGTAGGGGAAATCATAATTGCAATATGTATTTGAACCAATGTTGAAATCTTTCTGCTAGCCTTTTAAGTCGGTACGAAAATCAAAATCGCACAACATCACATGATAACTGCCTTCGTGAGTGATCAGTGTAATTATTTCTTGAATTGAAATTTGCAGAAAGGGAAGAATTGTGATCGTGTTCTTTTTAACTCACTTTTGTGATTTATTTATGCTGAGAAAAGTTGATTGTGTTGTGCCACGGATACATTGATTTTTGACATTTTTAATTTAAATAAATACTAATATATTTCCTTACACTGTACTGGTTCTTGGCTCATTGTTAGCTGAGGGGAGAGGGATCTAAGGGGCATGATATGTGTCTGAGATAGGGCTAAAAAGAGAATCTGTTAAACAGTTTCTTGCATAACAGTGGGGAGGGAAGAAAGTCCCCATGTTGAGGGTGGCTTCTCAATAAACCGTTATCTCATATTGGCAGTCACTTTCTGCAGATATAGAAGTTTCAAACTCCCCATCTGAAATTGATGTTTAGAAATTAGTTGCATGTGGTCCCTGACAAAGCACTTCCTACAGTACAAAATACATTGGGCACTCACACTTTCTCCCATCTCATCTCCTAATCAAAACTTGTATGTTATATGATATCAGTGTGTATTATTCTAGATTACCATTTGTCACTAAGAAAAGTATTGAAGTAGTTTAAATCTTTTTTTTTGGGAAAAGACAGCAGAGGGGGACTTTTCCCCTTGGTCTCATGTTGTATGAACTCCTAATCAGACCCTTTGAATTTATCAGTAGTCCTCTGAGATCTCTATTCACTCACTAAAGTACTGACCACCTCAGCTTTAGAGAATTTGTTTTCTTACAAAAAGAAAACATATGAAGGTAACTGTATCGCGGGGTGCCCCATCTCTAAAATAGGCGTGTAGGGCCCCTCCAAGTGTGGCTAAGCCCAAAGACTAAGCCGACTACTTTGAGGATTTCTATGTAGAAGATAGACATCTTCTGGCACATTGTTTTAATTACTATAAAAGGATTTAATTGGCCTTATTAGAAAGATCCCAGTTCAAAAGGGTTCATAATTGGTAAAACATTTTAAGTCAGTTTGATCCCAGTCATTGTTCATATTTCAATGTTAGTAGTAAAGGCCTCAAAATGTGCATTTGCCAAAGTTCCACACCTCTTGGAGGGTATGAACTAGTGCAGGCTAGTAGCTTCAAACTAGTAGTATCTAGTTTAATATATTCATATTGTGTTTTGAATTTCTTAACTGTTTTGCTTGATGTGCGTTTTTCCTGCATTCCACATAGTCTTTAGTTTGGCCATGTTACCAGAAGGAGTGCTAGAGATACCCTAAGGAGCCTTTCCTTCGCCTCGTTTCAGGAATAGCCGAGTTGGGTGTGGTGGAGGTGTGGGTCTAGTCTACATCTTCAGTTGGTCCTGTATTTGTCCAATGGCTTCCACATGGCAAGTGAATAAACTATTTAACCCACTATTACGTATTTCATTCACTTTTTTAGCATATGTTTGTCTTTTTGCAAGTAAGCTAGATTTATATTTGTGCAAAATTGGTTTTGTTTTAGATTATGTTTTGTCATTACTGTAAGAGATTAATATTACATGTTATACATACTTTGGTATTGAATTGTCAATGTACGTATTCATGTTTGTTCTTGTAAGTGTTGCACATGTTTATTAAAAAGAAAATACTACAAACATCATCCTACCGAGCAAACATGCGCAGCCGTGATCGTCTACTGTCGTGTATTTGCACAGACTTCCATAGTGCACTGTGCATTGGCTCAGTCATGCAGACGGAATAGAACTAGTCAGGTGTTACTATAATCACACTGTACACTGGATGTCATACACATTCAGTCAGACCTCCATAACTTATTTCTGGAGAGTGCACCTCCCCACCCTGAATGAGGAACGACATGAGGCCTGAGTTGAGTTTGTTCGGATCCTTATAGCCGCATATATTGACCATTTATTCTTAAGGCTGTTGATCTTAATTGTTATGCTAACAGAGTGTCCGATTCACAACACTGTTTATCCCAGGAGTGAAAGATTGCACTGCCCCATCTCATTCAGTTGTAACACATGAAGTTGCAGGCCATTCACAAAAGGGGCGACGGGCTATGCATACCTGATGTGCACATTCGCAAACACTTTGTGAATTCTGCTTTAAAATTGCACATCCCAAGGCCGATGCTGGGCATTTCTGCACATGGAAAGGCACATCCCAAATGGGATGGGCTATTGCAAGTAAGGTAAAGTGACACATCCATTTGGGACAGGCGCAGGACCCTGTGCAATGCACAGAAAGGGGTTGGCTTGATCCTTCTGTGCGTTTTTCCAAACGCTGTACAGCAGTGGTACGAGCCAATCCCCTTCCACTTGAATATTTATCCCATTAATGAGAATATAAATGCTAGGGTTTTTAGATCCCTTTCTATTATCCTTTCACGGCCCCTGCTGGGGAAATCTCATTACCCATGAGGGGCAGCGAGATGGTCAGACATTAGTTTTGCGACACGTGTCTGACAGTAATGCGTGCCAGCGGTCCTAACGTGCACTGTCGTGCTACGTACTCACACTCTATAATGCACAGCACAGGTCACCAGTGAGACAGCACACATCTGTGCATGTCAGTGAATTTAGCGTCTAAAACAAGAGCATCTTCTGCATTTTCTTAGGATGCGATGCTTTATGATTCGGACAGAGAGACACTTGCAAGAAAAAAATAGAACCCAGCAGGGATTATGTTAAAGTTAAAAAGAAAAGTAATTTTAAACAGCAAAATAAAACAAATGATGGCGTGTGTAGATACCACAATTTGCACACTGCTGTGTAATGGGCCTGTAAACACACCTTTGGCATGAATGTGTTCACGCGTTGCACGTCGAAAGATATGTCCATATTCATGAAATATGAATATTTGACATGAAATGTGACTTTTTGCAACACTTTATCTGAAATGCTCTTACGGAATATGAAACTCATCCGAAAGAAATGAATAATAAATTATTATTCTTTTTTTTTCCATTTGGTTAAATACAAACCTTTAGCCAATTGTTAATCATATTTATACACTTAATAAAACCATATAAGAAAAAATTAAATCAATCACATCATTTTAATAATATCACAACATATATTCTAAATTTAAAATTTGAATTTCTCTTCCTTCTCTTTTCTTTCTTTCTACAAGGTTAAAGTTGGAATTTTCTGCAAGGTCACCTTCCAAATATAATAAGCAGCACAAGTCATAACAACAGACTCAGCGCTAAATATTGCACTGCAAAATTGATTACCTGCTATTGACCCAATGTCATGCACAAATTTGCTATATCCCACCCAATATTGTGGCCTCAGCATCTCACACTGGGTCAGAAGGTGGTGTGCAGTTTCAATGTGCAGATTGTAGGCAACACAATCTATGTGAACGGGCCAGTTTGATCAATCTCCATGTATGTTCTTGCGTAGGGAGTATACCGAATCGCAAATACACTATGAATCTGCGCAACTCAACAGGGACCATTTTTGGCAAATAAGGGCAGAGTCGTCCCTGAACGAATCCCTCTGTAGCATACATCTGATACATCGTTTTCCTGCTTAAGAACTCGATATTAGCCACTATGTCGGCCTTGAAGTTTTTTCTTTTTAAAATGAGAGAGATTATGCAGTTCCAGTATTTCAGAGAGATTGATATCAAGATTACCCAAGTGCTCAAGGACGTCCCTTTCCAGCTGCTCCAAAAATCCATTAGAGAGCTTTCCCTTATATACTCGTGCCATAAAGCCGTATAGACTCTTGGTTTCAATCACTGTACCAATTATCTCCGTATACAATTTACACTGCTGATTAAGCCATATTGATCTAATCGATTGAATCCCAAGCTCACAGCGAATGGCCTCAGCCGGAACAGACGAGGGAACCCCTAATATTGATTGCAGTAACCGAGATTCCAACCCATCAATCCAATTAATAAATTTGTGCGGGAGAATTGAAGAACCATACAGAATCATTGGGACAATGCTCTTCCTATAAGTTTCGACCATTCCCTATATATTATTTCTACACTTATTGCAAATAAATCGTCTGATCACAAGTCACTTCTTCATTGTCTTGAAAGTCATGTACTCAGCATACTTATCTAAGGACGGGGAGCTATAAAACGGTAACCCTAGATATATATAGCTGTCTACGACTTCCAGTGTCTCCCCGCTGGACCTCCACTTGAATGTGCACTTCAGATTTTTCTTTTTACCTATTATCATTACCTTGGTCTTTGTACTATTCACAACTAAATTGTTTGCCTGCACGTACATGGCCAGAGCATCCAAGCATCTCTGTAGACCAATTGGAGTGCGGTCCATAATGACCGTGTCGTCGGCATAGCCAATCTAAGGTATGTAAACTGCACTGATACGAGCGGAAGAGTTATTGACCCCTTCAATTGAGGGGCCCTTATCAGCAACATACAGATTATATAAAAAAGAGGGGGCCAATCTGCACCCCTGTTTTAACCCTGTATTGGTTGGTATAGCTTTTGTGCAATCACCCAATTGATTCAGCCGGAGAGAAACCGTGGTGCCTGTGTTTAATGCCATGATAAAGTAAAGCAAGGAGGGATTGATATTCCAGCAGACGAGCTTAGCCCAAAGCCGATTACGATAGACAGTCAAAAGATTTGGAAAAGTCAACAAAGTTAAAATAGATGTTCCCATAATCGGCATCCTGGCACTAGCTAGTAACAAACGATTTACGAAAACCTGTTTGAAACAGGTAACAGTCTTCTGGAGGTTGGCCAGGCTACCAGTCTTCTTTGTATAATGCTAGTAAAGATCTTTGAGCTAACATCTAGCATAGCCAGAAGTCGGTAGTTATCCGTGTCCTTTCGATCCCTCCTTTTAAATACTGGAATCGGGGTAGATTTAAGCCAACTTGCATGGAGTAACCCTGTGAGAGGAATACATCGGAAGAGTTTAGACAGTGCTATGGCGCAAAATTCTGGATCAGCCTTAAACGGTTTGTAAGCAAATCCGGCCCCGGAGCTCTGGAACCATTAAGAGATTTAATAATTATGCTTATATTATCAGCCTCAAATGCCTGCTCTAAATCCTTGCTATAAACAAACGTGCCTGGCAACTGTCTAATCCCTGGCGTGTTATATAGTTCTAGAATGGCTTCCGTCCAACCTCCACTACTGATTACATTATTCTCACAGCCCTTTGATCCATTGCACAATGAGCGAAATAAAGACCAACATTTTCGATCATCATTGTTTCCTAGCAATTGAAAAAGCTTCTTAGCAATTGAAAAAAGTCTTCAGCGAATTGGGCGTCTAAAACAAGAGCATCTTCTGCATTTGCTTAGGATGCGATGGTTTATGATTCGGACAGAGAGACACTTGCAAGAAAAAAATAAAACCCAGCTGGGAGAATCCATCATTATGTTACAGTTAAAAAGAAAAGTAATTTTAAACAGTAAAATAAAACAAATGAAGCGTGCGCATATACCACATTTGCACACTGCTGTGTAACGGGCCTGTAAACACACCTTTGTCATGAATGTATTGACGCGTTGCACATAGAAAGATGTGTCCGTATTCATGAAACATGACAATTTGATATGAAATGCGAGCATTTTTTTCAATACTTCGTCTGAAATGCGTTTACGGGATATGTAGCTAATCCGAAAGATAATTAATAAGTAATGTGTGCTTTAATCTGCTGCCGACATTCACTTTATTGTGTAATCAAACCCCAGTTCATCATGGGCACGTGTAACATGCCATAAACATATGAAATGAGCTGACATAAATGGATGGTCATGGGTGTATTTAAATTCTGCTCTAGATTAATAATTCCACCGAGGCGAAGAGAAGGCGCGCGAGTGCGGGCCTTGAATGGGACTCGTGTCCCGTGGTTGGGGAGCTGAGTCGGCGGGGCGCTCTGCTACCAGTGATATGATTCAAGCGGACGTTACTATGAACCCGTCACAAGTAATGAAGACTTATGTCTCGGCCCAGCTGCTCGTTAACGTGTACAAAGAGCAGCCTGACCAAGGGGAACGGGCTGCAGATTAAGGCACGTGAAAAATGAGTTTTGGCCTCCAACAAAGTGGATGTAATGTGAGTCATATCCTGCCACAAGCAATCGGGGGAGGCGCCTTTTTCAAGGAGCTCGTTAAACCCGCTGATTCCTTGCATTGGGCGGATGGGGAGGGGGTCGGGGGTGCTACCATAAGCGGTAAGGATTGCTGACAAAAAAGGGACTTTTAAATATGCACGCAGCATTCTTTCTGGAATGTACTTTACAACGTTACTGAAGGATGGCGCGATCCACCGTCACCAATCAAAGTTTGTGGCCGGTAAAAATGATGGCAGCTCGAGCTTTGAGTCACACTTTTCATATATCCTGTGATCACATGTGAATATGGCACCGCGTTTTTGACCCATCCGTGCTGAGCCACACATAGCATGCATTGTGGGTACAGCCGAGTCGGCCATGTGTTTGTCATTCGTTGCCATTGGTGGCAGAGAAACGGGCGGCAATTTCAATTAAAAATATGAACCAACATCTCCCTGGCCTTGTCTCTTTTTCTCTCTACCATACAGATTACATTCGCAGCTGCCTTTTGCGGAAGAATGACAAACATATACATTGACATTTTAGGTATACACAGAGGCCTAAAAATAAAACATTTAACTGTAAAAAATACATTTATGAAGTCTCGATCTCATTTTCCTCTGTCACATTCTGTTTCTCTGTCGCTCCTTCCCCCGGGCCCTATTTCACTTCTCCATTCACTCTCCAACTCTCGGTTTCTCTCCATATTGGGTCATAATACATCTGCTTCAAGGCTCCATGCAATTACGATCCCTATTGTGGTGGCCTGCCTCCGGTCACCCTGGCGGGCCACTGATGATGTCCAGACCACCCGACACGGCAGCCACACCGGGGGAGGGGAAGTGGCGGGAGGGGGGGCAGATGAGTAGGGGACAACCTACCTTGCCCAGATCACCCGGCTGGCGCTGCACAGTTTGGGGATCACCCCTACGTTGTTAGTGGTGGCTCCAAGGACACTTTGAGCCGCTCTAATTAACCAGGCCACGACCACGCGGCAACTGTCACCCAAGCACTGACACAGACACGAGTTGCCGCTTTCTGGGGCCCTGCTGCACTGGCTTGTGGGTGCCAGGCCAGCAGAGCCCCTTTTATTAGAGAGGCGTCATGGCTCTCTCGCAAAAGAACTAGACCCACACATAACACCTATCACCACTCTATGCAGGCCTATGACAAGGAGTTTTGATAATGGGGGAGTGCATAACTGGGGGAACAGGGTATTCCCTTAAGCAAATATTTGTGAATAGCATTTACATGTGAGCATCCCAAATCTCCTCGGGGTGTTTCAGGATTTTCTGCTGTTTTAGGCTTTGAGAATCAGGTATACGGTGCAGGTGTGAATCCAAGATGCTCATGGATATCCCTTCATTTGCTGTAGTGTACATGTTTGTGGACCAGGCCACTTATGCTCATACTGTGCACAACAATTAATTTCAATACTTACATTTTGAACGGGAGCCATTTGCTTTGTCAGTGGTAATCCTGAAAACCTGCTGGAGCTCATTTTTGAATGGGGCGTAACATTAATGAAAGGCAAAAAAGCCTTGTGCAAGGCTTTTGCGCTTTCCATTAACGTCAAGCCCCTTTTTCAATGAGTTGTATGGCGGAGAGGAGGGAAGGAACGCAACTAGCGTTCCTTCTGCCTCCCTTCCTCTCTGCCATACAAGACATCCACCATTTGCACCAGCATTCATTTTCATGCTAGTGCAAAGGCTGGGGATTCCTACAGGGTACGCCGGATTTATGCACCGGCACAAAGCAGGCGGACCCCATAGGGATCCGTTGTAAACCCGGCCTCTCTCATGGCAGGCAGCATTTATATTTACAATTAAATGCTGCCTGCCATGCAAGCATGGTAGCTAGTGTTTAATTGTAATTACAAACGCTGCCTACCATGCAAGCATGGTAGGCAGCGTTTACTCTTTTGCATGGTGGAGTGTAAAAGTGCAGAGCAAAAGACAGCATACACGCATGTATTCTGCATTTTGCCCGGCACATTTTCACTCTGCCGTGCAAATGACCCAAAGTTGTAGACGGGGAGTTGTCTATGGGATGTCTACACATAACGGCTCCCTGCTACCAAATAACGAACTGGTGCAAAATGAACTCTGGTGTGGTTGTGGCTCTCGAGGATCAGATTTATAGAGTCGTGCCCTAGAGCATCCCTCCCCTCTGATGTCTCTGTAAATCGTCTGCCTTCTTTGAACTTCTATTGCTTATGTTATCGTGGATTTAAATAAAATAAAATTGACTGCCATGTGTGATGTCTTGCATGATTGAGGTTAACTTCCTTTTCAGTAGATGGTTTTGTGAGGATTATAGCTGTAATATCTGTGGACGAAACTGCACAGAACTTTGTAGAAAAATAGTAGAAAAATATTCTGTTCATATTTATTTGGGAAACTACTTGCCAACAAGAGAGATTGTAATGAATTAAACATATTGGAAGATAACAGTGAATCCCTACCGAGTGACATAAATTGTCCCAAAAATAATTTGTGTTCTACTCCTACAGTAATCAAAAAGTCACTATGAAATGACGACTGTTGTAAAACCAGGGATTGGCTCATATACACTTTTCTATCATGGGTCCAAGGAAGAGAAAAAATATAATACAATCAGTGGTTATCTTACGAAATGTACATGTATGATGTAAGTGATTTCAATCCGGCACACACCCAAGTCACGCCCAGTGTGTAGTGCGCAACTGAAACCCTTATTTATTTTAATCTGTAAATTCAATATTCTGAACGATATACCACTCGTATCACACCCTTGTCCTGGACCCCCCCACCCCGGTCACACTGAACCAGGAATCAGGCTAGTTTGCAAAGGTAAATATTTATTAATGTACTTAGAATTTAATCACAATATGTTTTAATAGGTAAAAAACAATCACCAATGGGGTGACAGAACACTGAATAATATCTATGATACACTAGGAGTCAAATAATGAGCACAAAAACAAATTCAGCACAGAAAATAATACTTTTGTGTTGGTTTGGTATAGATAGCACTTTTGTTAGAGGTTCCTTCTACAACACCCCTCAACCCACCAATAGATAATGTAATATATGGGAGGAGAGAGCAGGCATTCAGTAATAGCACAAAGCAAACAGAATATCAGTCCCACCTTCCCCCTTCAAACTCAAGAGATAAACGGAATTGACTTTTCAGCTGTCAGCCTGGCTTTGAATTGTCTTTGGAATTGGCTGAGCAAAAACACCAAATATGGTTGAAAATACTTAAATTGTCATAACTTCCTATGGGAGCCGCTTTGAACAGTTGCAAACAATCACAAGCAATGATTTAGTGAGAAGAACACTTTTGAAATCTCAAAGTCCAAGTGGGAACTACATTAAAGCTATTTCACATGTGTAAAATGTCTCAGAATGTAAAATCGCAGCAAACTTTTCCGTACGCGATATTTGCTATAACGGGAGAATCACACTGTTTTGAAATTTCGTTTCTATCATAAAAACTGAGGGAGTTATAAAGGTTTTAGTAAAGGTCATTTTTGTAAATTAGGCGCGAGAATGGAAAACAGAAATGCACTTTGAAAAGAACAATGGGTTGAGAACACTAGAATATGACTATGGAAAAGCGAATGCCACAGATGGATCTTACAGTCAAGTGATCAGCATAACCCACCTGTTGTGGATACTCTACTTCTTCAGATGAGAAAAGGGTCAGCGCAAAGATAGTTCTAGCAACAATATATTTCTGAATTAAAAATGGGATGGGTTTGAGATAGGGATAAGACAATGCAAATGAACCATGGGTCACAGTTCTTCCTATTAATACTCACAAGATAAGTTATTAAATTGGACCGTCAGTTCTGGTCATGGATTGGATCTGGTCTAGGAAGAACAGCACATGAGGCATGGGATCGGGTCAGCTAGGCCGGTCACCGGATTTGCACAGGATCAGCCCTCCTAGTCTGTGGATATTTCAATCAGCTGGATAGCGAGTTCCTCAGGCAAGCCTAGTGGTATCAAGCCAGAGAATTTCAGGATACTGTTCAAAAGGCCTTCTCACACCACAGCGCTTCACTGGGTTGCAAGAATAAGTTTGAAGATTTAGGCCTTGCAGAAAGTCAATAGTTCTGTACTGCTTGGAAGAGTCTTGGCATCTGGATCTGGTAGGATGTTAAATCTGGATGTAGAATGCTGGATCAGAGTGCTACGCTGGAATCAGGAAAGTGAGTGGATCAGTGAGTCCCTATGTGTTGTCAGCTGTCTCTATTTATGCTTTCAAATGACATCACAAAATGGGTGTATGGGCCAGTTTAGCTAAGCTTGCCCCTGTGAGCTGGGATTGGATCAAAAATGAATCTCCGCCTTGCACTTGAGAGATTGGATCAATGCTGGATGATGTCACCTTTTATGGTTTGCTTTACAGTTCTCAGAGACCTCCCTTTAGCTACTGGTCTCAAAATCAGATTTTCTACTAGATACACATTTCTACATTGGTCACTTTTACACAAATCACACACAAAGATGCCATATTTTATGTAGTAGCTGTTATTCAAAATCTCGCAGCTGTAGGATCTTGGTTCAACTTTCTACAGAATTTTGTCCTTTTTGCTATGATCACAATTTCCAAACTTTATGCAAATTTTCACTCATGTGTGTGTTTAACATGTGTGTGTACATTTTCACAATTCTAGGATTCATACATTTCACATAAAACCACATGTATTGCCATTCCTGTCCAGAACATGTTACACAGTTCTGCCACCTCTTAAAACACGCAGCCAAAAATTAGACTAACAAATATGTCCTTGGTATATTTTTCACCATTTTGAATCACAAGTCATGAGTCTTTTAAAATGTGTTCTTTGTTCATGCTTAACAGCAAATGGTACGCCCCTTTTTCTCTCCCTTTAGTCCAGGAGCATCCCACTCCTGGTTTGTTCCTTCCAGGAGCCATTTACGACCCTCTCACACCTCCGTTTCCTGGGCTGAAGGGCCTGCTATTGTTCATTCTCTTTCTGTAGACAAGAGTCTGGACTAACACACAATTAACACCTCCCCGTGAGTTTCAGCTGAGAGGATGTCCCTCCCCCTGGTAGAAACCTGTTTGTCCACTTCCAAAGGGTTGCAGCTCTGCCAAGCTAATTTATTCTTAATTAAAAATCCAGGAAAAACCAAACTTGTTGCATCAAACCTAAATACACTACTTTCTTAGCTTTAACTCTGTGGGATAAAAATCAACTGAGATCTGTATTCTTTTTAGCCACAATCATTTTTATATTTGCTGATTCAGCAGACTTTTTCGTTTAGATCCCTTTAAAGTTTCATCAGTAACTCATCTGACAGCTGTCATTCAAGTAGCTCAGGGTACTGCACCCAGATTCTGACAGGGGCTGTCAGTTTACAGACAATCCAGTTTTTCTGAAGAAATGTTTTGCTCTTCATATTAGGACTTTGTATGTTCGCAATGCTTCCTTAGATTACATGAATTTTAGCACCAAGTAAGATTTAGAATGTTGAGAAGTGTTGTGTTATAGGCATTTTGGATTTTTAGCACAAAGCAAATGTCTTTTATAGGCATATTTTGGGATTTCATTTGCAAAGCGCTGCTTCTCTCTCTGAACTCTGTTGGCTGGTCATGTAGCCCACTGGCACATGCACCCTGGGTGATTGGTTGTGCATCCCTCTCTTTGTGTGCTGAAGGACACGGTTTTTGTAGGTTTTTGCCGGTTTTTGGTGCGCACAAGAGTTTTGCCGCCATTGTTTCAGTTTCTTGTGCCATAAGTATAAGAGTGATACCTCATAGCTCAGCAAAGTGGGTCAATACATCCCACAGAGCCCCCCTCCCGACTTGGTTTTGACCTTCCATCAAGGAGAAGTCGGGAGATTGGGATGTTCTTTTCTGTCTGTGTGGAGAACTTCAGTCGCTTCTCACGTCAGTGCTGAAGCGACACGCTCTCCTGGCCGGTTCTGGTCGGGAGTATTGCTGGTTCTGGTTGGGAGTATAGAGCGGCACTCCGGGCTCCTTGCATCTTTCCTCCCGGTCCCTGAGTGGTCCTCCTTGGTAATTCTTGGGATGATTCTTAGTCCAATGCTGGAAAATAGAACATAGCATGGGTATGGAAATGTTCCCACTACTGTGTCCACACGTCATCTGGGGGATGTCAGCAGTGGGAAAGACACTTGCATTGGTTACAATTGGCAAAATTCCCCATCTATGTTCACTACTGGTCTTGACAGGTGGATTCTGTAGGTGAGTCCTGGGATGGTAACCTCTCCTCCATTTCTGAAATCCCATTAATAACTAGGGTCCAAATTAATCTCAAGTTGGTTGAGGAGGTCAAGGCTCATATAAGAGGCGGAAGGAACACCCAACCCAACAGGTATCTATTATGCTTTTGTCATTCCTAGAAATTTTGATCATACAACTGCTAAGCAGAGGATGTTTGGAGCGGGGCGCTTTCCAGGTCCCCTACCCATTGCTGCACTGACTCTACGGCGGGTAGGGTCTGGTCTTTTGGGAGTTTTTTGAATAATGCTTTGCTGATGAAACTTTCTTCGCTATTCAAGTCAACTCGGGCGAGTACAGACTCCTTCCCGTCATTTAACTGAATCGAGAGAAAGAGCTGTTCACCCTTTTTCAGAATGCCAGCTAAGTTTTGTGCTGGTTTGATATTAATTTTAGCTATGGACTTGTGATTTTCAAATTGTACATCAGGATAAAATTTCAATATTCCTCACTCCAGGGTGGAATGCCACTTGAGACTGGAAGGGAGGCTGATTTGCAGAAATGGAGAAGTGTTCACATCATCATTTAGTGGTCCCACAGTTATGATGGTGACGTTGGGTGTGTCATTGATTTGAAAGTAGAACCTAATTAGGTCCGGTTTTTGTTCAACATCTGGCATGTGCCATTTAGACTCACATGGTTGACGCTTTGCTTTAATTTAATTGGCTTGTGGGTCTGGGTCCAGAGGACCTTGTTTACACAATCTATGAGGGGAGACAGCCTGCGGAGGATGTCATTCCCTAATAGACAGGGGGTTCCCTCTGGCACCACAACTAGGACTGGGTGCTTCATTTTGTGCCGCCCAATTTTAAATTCGAGCTCTGCAGACCCTTCAACAGGAATTTCCTTCCTGTCAAAATTCTGGAGCTGTCCAGGAAGAAGGGTGAGAGGAATTTGATAGGTCTCCCCATTTCCGAATTTAGCTGCTCAAAGACTCTCTTTGACAGCAAAGTTGCTTGGGATCCAGTGTCCACCAGTGCTGGAATTGCACATTGCCCTTGCACATGGATGGAGGCGTAGAATCTACCTTCCTTCTCCTCCAAGGGGCAAAGGTAATGGGTGATCTGGGTAAGTTTGATGGTCAGTTTGCTTATATCTGACTCTGACACCGGGATAGTTGGGTCAAGAGACGATGTTGGAATTGAAGGATCTAGCACAGAAGTTTGACAGCCTGCTATTTGGGGAGTCTTGGGCTCCCCTTGTTCTGTTTCTGGGCTGCCCCCCCTTTCTGGAGGCAGTCACCAGAAGTGGTTGGTGAGGTTTGTGATTCCTCTTGGTCTTGTTGTGGGTTGCCCCCCCTTCTAGGAGGCAGTCCCTAGAATAAAGTTGGATAGTTTGGGTATCTGAGCACACAGTTTCATACTCAGTGATTTGAGGAGTCTCTGGCTACTCCCTTTCTGATTCGGGGCTGTCCCCCTCATTTTTGGAGACAGTCCCCAGAAGGGCTTTGGGGAGCTAGCGACTCTTCTTTCTCTGGTTCTGCCCCCCCCCCTTTTTGGAGGCAGTCCGCAGAAGTGGTTTGGGCATGATCCTGTGTGGGATCTTGGGGATCTGCAAAAAAACACAGGACAGTTGAATATGGGGGTAATTTTGGGCTCCCCTGGTTCTGATTCTGGGCTGCCCCCCCCCCTTTTGGAGGCAGTCACCAGAATTGGTTAAAACAAAGTGATTTTCTTGCTGGTCATTCTGGGGTTCAATGTTGGGCGGTGCTAACTCGGTCCCCAGATCTACCCAGTCTTGATCAGGATTTCTTGGGACCCATTTTTCTTTGGTAGGAGTTCCCCCATCCCTGAAGAAGAAGATCCTTTTCCCAGAATCCTCTGAGGACCCCTCTCCTTCAAATTGAAAGATTCAAACCTCCTCCACAAAATGGGCCTTTTTAGGCTCTTTATTTCTCCTACCCTCCCTCTGTTCCTTAGATGGCAGATTTTCGGGGGCAGGCGATTTTGGTTCCGGTTTCTGGGTTTCCAGGGGCTTTTCACAAGTGGGGAAGGAAGCTTCCTCTAAGGCTTCATACCCCCCTTCCCATTGTGCCTCCTCCCTGGGAACCGGTAGGTTGTCGGGGTTCTCTCCCTGTCATTGCTCTGGAGCACCAGACCCTTGATTTGAGGAGTTCTGAGTCACCATGTTCATTTGAGGGTTCTGTTGAGCCCTCAGCATGCAACCCAGATCCTGTGCTAAGTTCTGTACCTGGCACTCCAGTTGGGACACCCGTTCTGGCTGGTACGGGGTCCTCTGGTCTACCCTTGGTTGATCACGGGAAGGCTAACTGCCCCTCCTTCTATAATACCCTTGGTTGGGATAGTTTTGGTACCCCTCCACCCTTGGCCTCCCCTCTCCCGGATTGGTCTGTCTGGGCTCAGGAAAGTGGGGAAAGAAAGAAGGGTTGTTTTGGGGGTTGGTGTTCGGCGGGTACTGGGGAAAGAAATTCATCCCGGCATTTGGTGGATTACTGCCCTCCTAGGGAAAGTGAGGAGGGAAGTTTCCTGGGTCAGCAGTTGCCTGGTTGGATCCCCCCTCCTTGGGCTGGGAGAGTCCACACATAGCTCAGGATGGGTCGGTTGCCCTTGTAATGGGGGCTGATGTAGTCAGGGAAGTTAGGGGTCCCATTTGTGGGGGTACTTCCCTGACTCCCTGTTTGGGATTGGTCCGAGGGCCTTCTGGGTCTTTGATTGGTAGCATTTTGCGCAGGAATGTTTTTAGGCCCCCCTATCTCCAGATCTAAAATGGGGGCAACCTTCACCTCTGCCACCTTAGCAGCAGCAGGGGTGTTGGTTGGTTTTGGGCTGCACTTTGTAGATGTGAGTTGCTTGTTCAATGACCCAGTCTAGTGATCTTTTCTCATGAAAGTCCCTCACCAGCTGGGTCATAATGTATTTAGGGAGGGCGTGAAAGAAGGTATTGATAAATTCCCTACTGTCAGTGCGCACCTTCCTGGTGGTCTGCGCAAAGGCACGTTTCAGCTCTTGGACAAATTCTTGTGGGGCCTGGTCTTCCCCACATTGCATATTGTAGGCCGCCTTGCGGGCCTCTTGAGGGTTTCTAAGTATTGAGAGGTGCTTTAAGATGGCCGCCCTATAGATGGGCCATCTTGAATGGTACTGATCCTCCAGCCCCGCAAAGAAGCTGGAGTATTCAGGTGAAAATGTCCACTTGATATACTGAATACAGCTTTGGCTGTCCTTCAGGTGGAAAGTCTCCATCATTTGCTCACACAATTCTAGGTGTTCCCAAACTGAATATTTGGCATTTTTGTGGTAGGGCGTTATGACGCTCCTAATAGCCTTGATTTGCTTCAGGGGATCTTTCAGTAGGGCTCTCTTAATTTTGTTTGCCTTTTAGTTCTGGTCACCCTGGTCCACTCATCCTTTGACTCAGAGGCACTGCTACCAGATGTGGCTGTCTGATCCTCTAGGCTCTCCCTGATTCTGCGGGCTTGGGAATGGCTGGCAGAATGTGGGGGTCTAGTCTCTTGAAACCTGTGGTGCTCATAAGAGTCTTCTGACTCTTCCTTGCTCCCAGGATTGGCTGAGTACCCCTAACCCCACTGTCCTAGCTGGGAAGAGGTTTTTAAAATGCTATTTGTGGGCCTATTTACATGGACTTCCCCACCAAATTTGACTGACTAATCTCTTGGTAGGTGATATTTTTGAGGTTCCATTTCTTTGATTCTCCCCTCTCTGGAGTCTCCCTGATCAGAGAGGCTGGCCCTAATATTTGGGAACCTGTACATAGATGCCCGCCCATCCATTTCTGGGTGGCGCTTATCTGTAAGTCCCATATCTCCCATTGTGTTGAAGTCTACCATCCCCGTGGCCCTTGGTTCATATGAGCCAGAGGACATGAGGGTGGCAGAGTCCATGGAACTGAAGGGATTAAAGTCCCTGATGCCAGGGGTCCTGAGGTTATGCTCAGGGGGTTCTCTTTCCCATTTTACCACATCTCTTTCAGCCACTACTCCCTGATGACATGCCAAAATCTGACCCTTTTGTTCCTCTATTAAGGCCTTACAGGTCTCTATGATTTGTTCTTGCATGGCTATCTGTTGGTGGAGCCTGTCATTATTTTCACAGAGAGCCTCATTGTCTCTCTGTGTTTCCTGCCTGCATTGGGAGTATTGGGCCAATTTGTGTTGCAGGAGACTCACCTCCTAAGTGTGATCGTTACTGGTCTGATTATTCTTTGCCAAAGCATCCTCCACCCGCCTGGTGTGCTCTAACATTTTTTCATAATCAGTTTGATTTCCCCAAACTCCTGATGGGCCAGCTTACTTTCCTCCAACTTGTTTTTAAATGGCTGACTTCCTGGCCTAAGGCATCACTCTCCTGACTTGGAGTGCCCCTCTGTGCAGTCGTCCCTTTGCTTTTTAAGTGCACCAGCTTTCTGGCACTCCTCATCAAACTCTGCTTGCGATTCTAGGTCTTTAATAATTCATTTATTATTTTCCTCTTTTAATTTGTCTATGCGGTCTTGTAGGATAACTACCTGTTCTGCACAGACTCTGTTAAAAGTTAATTGCTGCTCCAGCTTTTGTTGACTCTGTTGTAGAGAGTCCAACCTTTCCTGACACTCTTTTTGCAGTGTCTGTACCTGGGCGTCTTGCTCTGCATTCTTTTGCAGTAAGAGAGCCAGATCTTCTTGGAGTTTGGTGGCATATTGCCTAGCCTCTGTTTCAGATTGTTGGCTACTCTGGAGCCTTTGCTCTGCAGAGTCCAGATTAGTCTGGATTTTCTGAAGTGCTTCCCCTTGCCTCTTTGTGAAATCTACATGGTCTGCATACTTTTCCTGTATGACTCCTATGTGGAGGTACAGGTAGGCCGCTATTTTGGCACTTTTGCATTGCTCCTCTTTTATTTTAGGGGTCATATACAATTTGCTAAGTGCTTGATGTAATGGCCTCTTGTCCTGCCAGATATCAAGATTGATTTCAGTGATTTGCTGTTTTATTCCCTGCAGCCATACCTGTTAGTCCTGTTCTGGCCATTCACCCCTGATAAACAATTTGTGCAGTGGGTGTTCCCTAGCAATATTAATTTCCACTGGGGTCACCATTCTGGAAATATTAATTTCCTTTCGACTTTCTCAGGGTTCTTTTACTTTTGCATACAGGCCCAATTCCTTTGAGTATTTCTTTTGAGGGGTGCTTGTACAGTGTAGCACAGTATGGTAACCCAACAAGGTGTATGTACCCCGTTGGCTAGCACGCTGTGTTAGACTGACACGAGTGGTATGTCAAATTCAGGATCCCGGAAGAGCCCCCAAGCTGTAAGTGAATTCAATCCGGCACACACCAAAGCCACGCCCAGCGTGTAGTGCGCAACTTAAACTCTTATTTATTTGTATCTATAAGTTCAATATTCTGAACGATATACCACTTGTATAACACCCTTCTCCTGCAACCCCCCGATCACACTGAACCAGGAATCAGGCTAGTTTGCAAAGGTAAATATTTATTATGTACTTTAGAATTTAATCCCAATATATTTTAATAGGTAAACAACAATCACCAATGGGGTGACAGAACACTGAATAATATCTTTAATGCACTAGGAGTCAAATAATGAGCACAAAAACAAATGCAGCACAGAAAATAATACTTTTGTGTTGGTTTGGTATAGATAGCACTTTTGTTAGAGGTTCCCCCTGCAACACCCCTCAACCCACCAATAGACCATGTAAAGATATGGGAGGAGAGAGCGGGTATTCAGGAATAGCACAAAGCAAACAGAATATCAGTCCCACCTCCCCCTTCAAACACAAGAGAAAAACGGAATTGACTTTTCAGCTGTCAGCCTGGCTTTGAATTGTCTTTGGAATTGGCTGAGCAAAAACACCAAATGTGGTCAAAAATACTTAAATTGTCATACATTCCTATGGGAGCCACTTTGAACAGTTGCAAACAATCACAAGCAATGATTTAGTCAGAAGAACACTTTTGAAATCTTAAAGTCCAAGTGGGAAATACATTAAAACTATTTCACATGTGTAAAATGTCTCTGAATGTAAAATCGCGATAAACCTTTCCTTACGCTGTTTTGCTTTTTGGGTTCTATGGATAGCTAAGGATGTTAGGTACAAGTCAGAGTTGAAATTTCATTTCTATCATAAAAACTGAGGGAACAGCACATCAGGCACGGGATCGGGTCAGCTAGGCCCGTCACCGGATTTGCACAGGATCAGCCCTCCTAGTCTGTGGATATTTCAATCAGCTGCATGGCGAGTTCCTCAGGAAAGCCTAATGGTATCAAGCCAGAGAATTTCAGGATACTATTCAAAAGGCCTTCTCACACCACAGAGCTTCACTGGGTTGCAAGAATAAGTTTGAAGATTTAGGCCTTGCAGAAAGTCAATAGTTCTCTACTGCTTGCAAGAGTCTTGGCATCTGGATCTGGTAGGATGTTAAAGCTGGATGTAGATTGCTGGATCAGAGTGCTTCGCCAGAATCAAGAAAGTGAGTGGATCTGTGAGTCCCTATGTGTTGTCAGCTGTCTCTATTTATGCTTTCAAATGACATCACAAAATGGGTGTATGGGCCGGCTTAGCTAACCTTGCCCCTGTGAGCTGGGATTGGATCAAAAATTCATCTCCACCTTGCATTTGAGTGATTGGATCAATATCGGATGATGTCACCTTTTATAGTTTGCTTTACAGTTCTCAGAGACCTCCCTTTAGCTCCTGGATTCAAAATCGGATTTTCTACTAAATACACATTTTTACATTGGTCACTTTTACACAAATCACACACAAAGATGCCATATTGTATGTAGTAGCTGTTCATCAAAATCTCGCAGCTGTAGGAACTTGTTTCAACTTTCCACAGAATTTTGTCCTTTTTGCTATGAACACAGTTTCCAAACTTTATGCAATTTCCAAAAATGTGTCTGCTTAACACAGGAATGTGTGTGTACATTTTCACAATTCTAGGATTCACTTATTTCACATAAAACCACATATATTGACATTCATGTCCAGAACATGTTACACGGTTCTGCCGCCTCTTAAAACTTGCAGCCAAAAATTAGACTAACAAATATATCCTTGGTATATTTTTCACCATTTTGAATCACACGTTATGAGTCTTTTAAAATATGTTCTTTGTTAATGCTTAACAGCAAATGGTATGCCCCTTTTTCTCTCCCTTTACGAGCCATTTACGACCCTCTCACACCTCTGTTTCCTGGGCTGAAGGGCCTGCTATTGTCCATTCTCTTTCTGTAGACAAGAGTCTGGGCTAACCCACAATTAGCACCTCCCCGTGAGCTTCAGCTGAGAGGATATCCCTCCACCTGGTAGAAAACATTTTGTTCACTTCCAAAAGGTTGCAGCTCAGCCAAGCTAATTTATTCTTAATTAAAAATCCAGGAAAAACCAAACTTGTTGCATCAAACCTAAATACATTACTTTCTTAGCTTTAACTCTGTGGGATAAAAAGCAACTGAGATGTGTATTCGTTTTAGCCACAATCCTTTTTATGTTTGCTGATCCGGCAGACTTTTTAGTTTAGATCACTTTAAAGTTTCATCAGTAACTCATCTGACAGCTGTCATTCAGGTAGCTCAGGGTACTGCACCCAGATTCTGACAGGGGCTGTCAGTTTACAGACAATCCAGTTTTTCTGAAGAAATGTTTTGCTCTTCACATTAGGACTTTGTATGTTCGCAAAGCTTCCTTAGATTACATGCATTTTAGCACCAAGCAAGATTTTGAATGTTGAGAAGTGTTGTGTTATAGGCATTTTGGAGTTTTGAGCACAAAGCAAATGTCATTTATAGGCACATTTTGGGATTTCATTTGCAAAGCACTGCTTCTCTCTCTACACTCTGTTGGCTGGTCATGGAGCCCACTTGCACATTTTCTACAGTGTGTGCTCTATTCCACCACACAAGCACCCTGGGTGGTTGGTTGTGCACCCCTCTCTTTGTGTGCTGAAGCACATGGTTTTGTAGGTTTTCGTCAGTTTTTGGCACGCACAAGAGTTTTGCGGCCATTGTTGCAGTTTTTTGCGCCATAAGTATAAGAGTGATACCGCATAGCACAGCAAAGTGGGTCAATATATCCCACAATGAAATGGAGAACCATCTTCTTACGTATCAGACTTAACTTGATACCCACTTTTGAACTAATTGATGCCAAAACTTAAGTTCTGTAGAGCCTGCACTATTGTCCCCTTTGTGGTAATACTGTAATAGTTGAACCTGTAGAGGAGGAACCAAGTGCCTCTACCATAATGGTCTGCCCCCATGTAACATGCACAACGCTAATAATGGTCCCTACACCACGAAGAGTCCTTGAAACAAGGTATCCATTGAGAAAGCCCTATATAATGTACCTGCAGAGAAATTACAGTCTTTTAAAGGAGGTTCCGGAAGAAGTGTGAAGATGAGTGAAAGAGAAGACTGATGACGTCACATGAAACAGAAATCACGCACCCAGAAGAGATCCCAATGAAGAGAGTATATAGACCTTATAGAATCTGACGGCGAAGTAAAGAAATGAGCAACATTTCACATGCGAAATCAAGATTGCATGTGCAGAAAGCACTGAAGAAAATGCACAGATGCTGAAACGCAAGTAGACTAGGTAATTATAAGGGTAGCTATACGTAGTGAATAGACTTCAGGCGGTGCCGCCATTATATATATGTGTATAGAATCTGGTTGTTCCACGCCGCATTTTAGCAAACTAGGACCCCATGAACAGAAAGGCTGAAAGTGTGGCGCAGTAGAATAAAACAGCTGACAATGAGGGAAGATTCGAGAAAGGTTGTCTGCCCTAGTGTCAAGGGTTGGGCCAAGAAACTGGTTATCTATTTGAGAAAATGCAATAACGTGAGAAGCGAAGTGAGCTTTGTAAGTGACTCCAATCAAGCAATCCGACTAAGTCAGTGCCTTGTCTGGGATGCCCAAGGGAAGCCCTTATTTATGTATTTTTATGGCAAGTTATAATCTGGATGATGAACCCTTGTATAACACCCCTCTCTTAGAATCCCCCTTGACCCCACTGAGCCAAGAAGTAGGCTTGTTTTGCAAATTTAAAAGGTTTATTTGAAAAATTAAACAATATATATATATATATATATATATATATATATATATATATCACACTTCTATAAATAAATTGATAATGGATAGTACACTTGTGAATATGAGCAGTAATCAGCAAGAGGTAATCCTACACCTACAGTAGCACAGTTCTTGGTTACTTATGAATAGGAAAAGAAAAATAAGGTGGTAGATAATGCCTTTATGGCTTCAAGGACAATTCAATGATGAATGAAATGCAGTACAGAAAATAACCAGATATGGCTTCAACAAAAGACAATGTAATCACTTTTTCTCGGGTAAATCACCCCCCCTCCTATGCAATGTAAGAAATGGAAGGAGAGCACACAGTCTTCAAGAATCCCAACAAAATGCAATACGAAACTCAGTTTCCCTTCTAGCAAGCTTAGAGAAAAACAGGTATGATTTTAAAACACAGGCCCAAAATGCTTTGAATGTGATGACAATGAAGTGAGAAATGTGCTAAAAAGGCTTTTAATTCCCTCTAGAGGTTCAGGGTGGGTGATATCTACTTTATATTAGTTCAGGCTCACTTTAGCAATGCTCTATGAGTAACTAGCAGGCTAAAATGAATTTTAGCAAAGGAAAGCAAGGAGCTGCTGATTTTTACACGTGGCTGAAATTGTGCAAAATGTCAAATGGCAGCAAATTTAATCGCGCACGTCGAGCGTAATTACGGAGGCACTATAAGGAGTAGCAAGTCGCTTCTAGGTTCGTTGGAAAGCCTAGAATCTTAGCTTTAAGATAAAAGTTAAGATAACATTTTTTCGCTCCTAGCACAAACGGTTCCGGAGATATGGACGATTTCGTGAAGGTAGTTTTTCGGATTTGAAATTTAAAAGTTCAAAATGGCAGATGACAGTTTTCAGCTTTAAAAAGGACAGAATGACACACACGATTCCTATGAGGTAGTTCTAAATAGGTTAAAATAGTTTTAATTAGATTATTGTACACTAAGAGATTGGTTTTGCACAGTGAGTACTCACACTATATTTTTGAAATAAGCCGTCAAGGTCTTGTCAGGTTGGACGGGACTTCCGGCGGGTGGTTCTGAAGTCCCGGCTACCTGGGTCAGCTCTGCTCTCTGGGTCTGTCAAGCACTGGTTCTGCTCACAACACTGCACAGTTCTGGTCTCTCTGGATCTCTGGTCTCTCTGGATCTCTGGTCTCTGGAGGTTGATGGATTTGAAGTCTGGAGTCTCCCGGCAAAGTGTCCAGCAAGAAAGTGGAAAGTGAATGTCCCTACCTGTCCTGCACTGTCTGCTTTTATGTGTTTAGAAAGTGGGTGTGTGCGTGGCATAACTGAGCCTGCCCCTCTCTACTTGTCATTGGCCCAATTCTCCCCTCTCCCATGATTGGGGGAAGGAAATGGATTGTCATCATGATGAGGACTGTTTATGGGTCAGAGGATCCTCCCTTGGTCAATTTGCCCACAAATCTATATTTGATTCAAATACATATTTCCCAGATACACAAGTGGTTGACATTACATGTACATATTACAGATGAATTAAGACAGGTCTCTGTTCAAGCCCCATGTTCCTGCGAGCTGGGATTCAGAAATGACCACATTTTGCGCTTTTTGGTCGGTTTACCAATATCGGACATTTACCAAAAATTACACAAATGTGCGCAAGGAGTATGGACATTAATTGATGAAGTGTCAGATTTTTAACATGCAGACATTTGGAGTAAGACCCTATTTTCCGCTAGCAACCCCCCAGAATACACCACAGGGTCCTAACACCTCTTAAAATGTGCACGGAAAAATCCCAAGAATAATGATATTATTTATATAATTTCGACCAGTCCGCACTATGAGTTATCTACCTTTTTTAAATTATGCCCTGGTCAAAAAGGGGTGTGGCTTCCCACATCACATGGTGGAATAACTGGTTTATCCACTTCCCCAAGCTCAGCTGGCTCTCACAGGCACTGCCCCTCCCAGTTTCTCCCAAGAGGAAGCCATTTTACGACGCCCCCAATATAACATTTGCCTGAGGCAGGACAGGTCTTTGTTCAACTTCCTGCAGTCTGCAGGTACCCCTCCCTTAATTCAATCAGAGAGGTGTGATCTCCTTTTGGTGGGGGCAGCAGGATGCAGCCAGGCCTGGGAAGAGTTGTTGAGCCAGTTCAACTCCCGTCGGGGGTAGTTGTCAGGCAGAATTCAATTTCTTTAAGTCAAGCTTCAGCTAAATGTCCTGTTTGTTCCCAGTTTAAATCAAACTTACAATTTTTACACATGCAGCTAGAATGCTGATTCTAAGTTCAAAACCATGACATTTAACAGCTGCAAACTATGTGACACTCAAAAGTAGGTCACTCATTTAATTTAAACATTTCGATTTTAGTGGTTTTAAATCCAATTTCAATTAAGCTGCTGACATCCACAGCTCAGCCAGTTTTGTTATAAACATTGTTTTGGGCTCTTCATCTTCCCAGATTTTGTATGCACAAAACACTTCCTTCTGCCAGATGTCTGCTGGTGTTCAGTAAGATTTTTGAATATCCTGCAATGTTCGAAATAGGCACTTTGAGCTTGCATTCAGGAAAACAAAGGTGATTTTAAGGCGCTTTTGGTCCAACAACACTGTTATTTTTCCTTTGACACCACCTTTCACCTCTGGCGCTTCCAGTCCATCATGCTGGCACTGGTGGGTGGCAGGTTAGACAACCATTTTGGTGTGCGCACAACCGCGCGGTTTTCCTGGTTCTGGGATGGAATGATGGGCGGCGAAAGCTCATCCCCACATCTACCCAGTCTATTGATTTAGTTTTGTTCTGGGATAGAATGATGGGCGGCGACAGCTCATCCCCACATCTACCCCGTCTAATAATTCAACATGGGTCAAAACCCTTGACAAACCCTCCCGCCCGACTGCACTTTGAATTTGAGTCGAGGGGGAGTCGGGTGCAAAGAATGTTTTGATCCACACGCTGGTATGTCCGCATCATCTTCTCCCAATTCTGTAGCTGGGACAGTTCTGCATCTTTTCCTCCATCCGGTTGGATCGATCGGTTCTCCTCGCCGGTCCTGATGGGAATATTGTGCGGTACCCCGGGCCCCTCTGATCTTTGCTCCTGGTCCCTGGGTCGTTCTCCTTGGTCAGTCTCCATGGTTTCATCTCTCCTAGGATGATAAAGGAAAGCGTCAATACACATTCCTAGACATTTTTACACCACTTCGTCGTCCCATCCAAGGGAAGAGGGCAGGAGCCCTTCCCCATCGCTGGAACCCTGAAACAGCTGGTAAGCTGCAACGAAGGCCTGCCTGGCCTTGTCCTACTTCCTGCCTGTCCCCCGCATGCCGGGCGCATCGCGGCGCCACAACGAGGCTAAGCCTCGCATATCCAGCACCTTACATCCGCCGGGAGGCGGATGTGCCGGCGGCTCCTACGAAGGCCATACAAAGGCCTGTTGAGCGCTTGTTTGGCCCCCACTTCGTCGTCCCATCCAAGGGAAGAGGGCAGGAGCCCTTCCCCATCGCTGGAACCCTGAAACAGCTGGTAAGCTGCAACGAAGGCCTGCCTGGCCTTGTCCTACTTCTTGCCTGTCCCCCGCATGCCGGGCGCATCGCGGCGCCACAACAAGGCTAAGCCTCGCATATCCAGCATCTTACATCCGCCGGCAGGCGGATGTGCCGGCGGCTCCTACGAAGGCCACACAAAGGCCTGTTGAGCGCCTGTTTGGCCCCCACTTCGTCGTCCCATCCAAGGGAAGAGGGCAGGAGCCCTTCCCCATCGCTGGAACCCTGAAACAGCTGGTAAGCTGCAACGAAGGCCTGCCTGGCCTTGTCCTACTTCCTGCCTGTCCCCCGCATGCCGGGCGCATTGCGGCGCCACAACGAGGCTAAGCCTCGCATATCCAGCATCTTACATCCGCCGGCAGGCGGATGTGCCGGCGGCTCCTACAAAGGCCATACAAAGGCCTGTTGAGCGCCTGTTTGGCGCACGTGAGGCGCTATATGGCCCTCTCAATTATCCACCTGCTTCAAGGTGGCAGTATCGTTAGCGCTGCACCATTGACCTCCTATTAACACGGTAAGACCGGGGCTTCTGCATGCACACTTATCTGGCCATCTAGTTGGCTACACTGCCGAGACTTATCAACTAATTCCGTATCATCGCGCGACACTGCTAATGCTATCCTCTGCACCTACGCTTCCTAAACCATTGTCAGGACTGCACACTCTGCCTCTTTGAACATTGCCCGTGGTACTAGGGCATAACTTATTCTCTGTAGCTTTCGTGCCATTGCAAACTTTGCACGTTGTGCCTTTGTACTTCACCTTTTGCATGGTCTCTTTATGTAGAGGCACACTAATGATTATACTGTGCCTTATGGTCGCCTACCAACCACACTGACTATTGTGTTGTGCCTTATGGTCGCCTATTGACCACATTGACTACTGTGTTGTGCCTTATGGTCGCCTACCAACCACACTGACTATTGTGTTGTGCCTTATGGTCGCCTATTGACCACATTGACTATTGTGTTGTGCCTTATGGTCGCCTATTGACCACATTGACTACTGTGTTGTGCCTTATGGTCGCCTACCAACCACACTGCCTATTGTGTTGTGCCTTATGGTCGCCTATTGACCACATTGACTACTGTGTTGTGCCTTATGGTCGCCTACCAACCACACTGTCTATTGTGTTGTGCCTTATGGTCGCCTATTGACCACATTGACTACTGTGTTGTGCCTTATGGTGGCCACCAACCACAGTATGTAGACAATAGGCAAAGTGTACGAAGCATGTGAACTAATAATGTATGCATCTGATAGATAATGCTGCCACAGTTTATGACCTTGTTAAACGTAACGTATATGAACACTCAGTCACCAGTCTCTATAGCTCGGCAATCAACTCTATCTAATTACTGTGTCTTACTAGACTGAAGCTATTACGTATGTGCTCTACAGCTTGTTGCCACTGATTACTGCCCTTATCACCTCTGCCTTGTAATCGCCTAGCTTCCAGCCCTACTGCACCTCACTAAGCCACCCGCTAGACTGAAGCTTTGCTCCTCTAACCTAGCTTACTTTGTGCTCGCCACCCAAGTCCTGAATACTGAAACTGTGCTTCCAGGTCCATTGCACATACTCGTAATCGTACAACATGTACCTACCACCACTCTACACAACACTCCTAAGAGCCCTCCTTTACATAATCACGCTACAAGACCTCACCATGCCTCAACATACCCTACCATTGGCTCCTGTACATTACTCGGCCAAGCAGCTCACCAGACCATGCACTCTAATACAAAGGAATCTTAAACTACGTGCAAGACTCCCAAGATTGCATGACTACTTACCTAAAACAGTATCTAACACCACTACTGGCCCCAGTAAATCCAATCGACATCACCTGCAACTCAACAGCAGACTCTTCAGAGAGACTGTTACACCCCCCAAGGCCATTCCCAAGGCACTGCCCCCACCAGCTCAACCAACGATAAAGGGGGCGTACATAAATGCACGCTCTATGGTCGCCCACGCAACGGAGATTGCAGACATACTACATAATGGAAACTTGGATTTTCTAGCCATCACAGAATCCTGGCTCCACCCCGCAGCCGGCCCAGCAATTATGTTAGCCATCCCAGATGACTACACCCTCCTCAGACTAGACCGTACCACATCGCGAGGTGGAGGTCTTGCCATCATACATAAAACAAATCTCACACTGAAACTCGATCCACCTCTTAGTACAAACTCTTGTGAAGTCCTCACAGCCAAGCTATCCATAACTAACTCACATTTTGTAACTATCCACCTTATCCTCCGCCCACCAGGCCCTATAGGACTCTTCGAAGAAGATCTCAATAATATCCTATCTAATAATCTGAAAAGTTCCTCCCAGAAACTCGTACTAGGAGATTTCAACCTAGGACTCCATGACCCCCGAGACTCGAATGCCACACTAATCAATAACTCCCTAGAGGAAATAGGTTTCACCCAAAAGATTACATGCCCTACTCATACTAAAGGCAGAACCCTTGATTGGATTGCTGTGCACAATTGCCCCATCTCGGTACTATCCACACTACCTCAGCTTTGGTCAGACCACTATCTGATCACATTCGCCTTAGAGGCCCCACCTGCGCTACTCATTGATAATGTAGCCCCAGCAGTCCCCACTAGAAATAAAAGAAACATCACGCCAGAAAACCTCATCCCGCTGATCATACCTACCCTCAATTCTATACCAGACAACACTGACCCATTTACCATGGTAGACGTGTACAATAAAGTGATGCTATCATCCCTTGACGCCATAGCTCCTTTAAAGATTAGAAAAAGCAAACAACGTAAACATGTGAACTCCTGGTTCTCCCCACAACTAAAAAAACTCAGACGTGAGAAACGTCGTTGTGAGAAAATATGGAGACTTGATCCTTCAGAGACCAATAAGCGCAACCTAAGTAAGCAATCAGCCCTCTACAAAAAAGAAATAATTTCCGCCAAACAAACTTCCTACAACCTCCGAATCACCCAAGCTAAGTCCAATACTAAAGAGCTCTTTACAATTCTGAAGGAGTTAGAATCTCCTATCCAAACCCCAGACTCTTGCACCAAGGATAAAAACTGGTGTACAAACATTCAAAATACCCTGTCTAATAAAATCACCACCTTGCAAACGAAGATCCACCATAAAAAGGCTACCCTTCTCACCATTACGAAATCCAATATTAACGATGTGACAGTGACACCTTCCATCCTGACCCCCTCACTTGATACCACCCCCCACTTCAACTTCCGCAAAGTATCCATCAAAGAGGTTGAGAATGTCATCCTCAATCTTAAACCATCGAACTGCCACGGGGACTTATGCCCAGCACAACTTATAAAAGATGCAGCTCGTGAATTATCACCTTTCATCACTAAACTAATAAATGCATCCTTCAACTCAGGCATAATACCCAATAACCTGAAACAATCATGGGTCCTCCCACTCCTCAAAAAACAAAACCTAGACCCCGCCATACCTACGAACTATCGTCCCATCACCACAGTACCATTCATGCTTAAAATCATCGACAAATTGGCATATTTACAAATCCAACAATACCTAGAATATAACCACCTTCTAGGAATCCGACAATCTGGTTTCAGACCCCAACACGGAACCGAAACCGCTTTGGTTGACCTTAAGATACAAATTGACGAGTTGAGAGACCAGGGCAAAACTGCACTGCTGCTGCTCCTTGACCTCTCAGCAGCTTTCGATTTAGTCGACCACGAGATTCTGTGCAAACATCTCGAGTCGGCCGCACACTTCTCCCATGAGGCTATAGGCTGGATTCAGTCCTTCCTCAGTGATAGAACAATGCGCGTCTTCTCACCATTAGCGGCTGCTGACCCCACGCCCATCGCCTGTGGCGTGCCTCAGGGCTCCTGCGTCTCACCTACATTGTACAACATCTTTACAAAGCCCCTTTTTGATGATCTCGACGGTCTGGGTATCACCTACACAAACTATGCAGATGATACTCAGATCCTCATCCCGTTGTCGGGGGATTATGACAAGGATTTGGCCTTTGTAAACAGAGTGTACCTCATCATTCAGGCATGGATGGCCTCACACGGACTATGCCTGAATGATGACAAAACAGAACTCCTCATTCTTGGTACCTCAGCCAATATCAACAAACTCGGCCAAATTTACTCATCATTCGTAATTGATAACAGCACCATCACTGTGGCCAAGGAGGTAAAAACATTGGGTTTTTACCTAGACTCCTCACTATCATTTAACAAACAGGTAAACGCAATGGCCTCCGCCACTGCTTATACTTGTAAACTCATCCGAGCTGCCAAACCACACCTAACACCTAATAACTGCACTACCTTGGCCAGAGCATTGATCCTATCTAAGCTGGATTACTGTAATGCCCTTTACGTAGGCAGTAACAAACATATCATAAACAAGATCCAAATCCTTCAAAATAATGCTCTAAGAGCAGCTCTAAGTATCCCCAAGAAAGCCCACATCTCAGATACCAGAAGATCTGTTAACTAGCTTTCCACGAAAGACAAAATTTTCCTTAAGTCTGTCTCACTGACACACAAATGCCTTCATGACATGGCCCCGAAATATCTGATAACAAGATTCTCTAGACAGGTTTCATACCGCCCCTCCAGAAGTGCCAACGCCAATCTACTACTAGTCCCAAGATTCAAACGGTCCCTGACTGGAGGGAACAGCTTCCCTGTTAAAGCAGCTACTCACTGGAACTCACTACCGCCACCTCTAAGGAAAGACATCCCTTACTTTCAGTTCAGGACATACATTATACAATGGATGAAGGACCATGACAAATAATACTCCCTGGTGGCTCCTCATGCCATTATCAGTGCCATCACCAATTGTATTATTGTTCAGTGTACCCCGCTACCTCCTGCTACTATATAAACTGCACTAGATAAAATGTCTTTGATATCTGTTTACCCATGCTACCACTGTATCCCTATTGTAACTCCACGGGACGTTATTTAATTTGCTGTATGTAACTAAGCTATACAACCCTCTTACTATGTTCGCGCCTTGTTATCCTTGTGGTTATGTGCGCATTATAAATAATAAAACAAACAAACAAACAAACAAACAAACATTAATGGTGTGGCGAACATATACATTTTATAAATCAGAAGATATGAACATATACATTTTGTTTTTTAAATTAGGAGACAAGAACATATATATTCAAGAATCACAGAATTTTCTATGCTATATGTGGAATATTTTAGGGTTGGAACTGAATTACTCTGGAGCAGCCCCCTCTGGGATTCCAGTGGATTCCTCCAGTTGTTGCAGAGTGTGCCTGGGATGGCAACACTTCAGCTGATTAATATGGACCCACTTATCTTCTCCTTCCGCCAAATTACCTTTGGGGATGCAGATTTTGTAGGCAACAGGGGAGATCTTGTCTATAATTTCAAAGGGTCCCTTCCATGTAGGCAAAAATGTTCGCTGTTTGGCCTGGTTCCTTTGGAAATTGTATAGATAGACCCGGTCTCCCACCTCGTATACTTTCCTGGTGGTTTTCAGGTCGTAGTAGTCGGTTTTCATGCTATCAGCTGATCTTTCTATATTCCGCTGAGCATAGGCAAACGCATGTTGAAGGTGTTTCCTTAAATTCTCCACATACTCATGAGTTGTGGAGGCATTTATCAACGTCTGCTCTTGGGTCCTGTAGAGCAAATGCTGGGGAAGCACCATCTTCCGTCCGGTCATCAACTCAAATGGTGACATTTTAGTTGCAGATGAAGGGGTAGATCTGATGGCCATTAGGACCAGAGGTAGTTGGATATCCCAACTTGGCCCAGAATCTGCCACAAACCTTTTTAAGATGCTCACAATGGTTCGGTTGTATCTCTCCACTGCTCCAGAAGAAGCTGGCCTGTAAGCAATATGTAGCTTCCTTTTGACCCCCAGTATCTCCCACATCTTTGTCATTACTTCACTGGTGAAGTGGCTACCTCTGTCTGACTCAATCCTTTGAGGCAGACCAAAACGGGAAACAATGTGGTTAATCATCAGGGCAGCTGCTGTTTCTGCCTTGCAGTTTGGGGCTGGGAGACATTCCACCCACTTGGTAAACAAGCAGGTAACGGTCAACATGTACTTGTTTCCTCTAGACGAGCGAATCACAGGGCCTACAAAGTCGATTTGCAAATCTCTTTCGGAGAGGCGCACGGTGTGTGAGGGATGATGGCTGAAATTGTGCACACACAAAACACCCCTTCAAGTATTGGTCGAGGTCCTGCCCCATGTGTGGCCAGTACGCAACCTCTCTTAAGATTTCCAGTGTTGTGTGAAACCCCCTATGACCGGCGGTGGCCGCATCATGGGAGTGACTTAACATCAGGCTTCGGAATGAGGTAGGAACCACCCTCTGATCATGGCCAGCTTGGGATTTCCTTACCAACAAACCGTCTTGGATTCGGAACATCTTTGGACATTTCATCAACACTCTTAGGTCCTCTTTCCCAATGTAATCGGTATCCGTCAGGGGAAAGTTCTCAGGGTCCTCAATGTGTTGGTAAAACTTACCAATTATTGGATCCCCTTTCTGAGCTGTAATCAAATCAGCATCAGGGGTCTCCTTACTCCATTGTGCAGTTGAAAGATCATTGTGAGCATTCGTCTGGGACCTAGTGATAGCAGTGACCTGGATTTCCCCCAACAGGGACTCTATTTCTATTAGATCCCCTTGGATGGCCCCGGTTTTGGCTAGCTGATCAGCTAAGTCATTTCCAGTTTTGTCTGGTCCCTCTACTTTGGAATGACCCTTGATCTTTTTCCAGTAGATGTTTATCCCATTCGATGTGACCAGACCACCAATATTTTGGATTAACTTCCCATGTTTCGGGGGTTTGTTATTAGCACATAAGATGCCTCTGGTTTTCCAATTAACCAGGTGCTCCACGAACCCGTTCCATACATAATCCGAATCTGTGATTATGACCAGTTCATGCAGTTGATGTTGGACAGCAGTGAGGATGGCCTGATGCACAGCCATCAATTCTGCCACCTGACTACTTCGGGGACCAATTTTGTATCCAGCGGAGGGTTCTGGAAACTCCTTCACCCATGCATTCCCTATGCCGGCCACCAGTTCTTTCTCCCCGTTGTTGTCAACATGGTAAGAGCATCCATCCACATAGACAGTGGGCATTCCCTCACACTTGTCTTCTTCAAAGACTTTGTGTGGGGAATTAAGGTATGCCTCCATGTTGTCCTTGATTTTTAGACTTTCGTCCTCGAGACAGTTTTCTCTGGCACAATCATGCAAGTCAGCCAGGCCTTGCGCGAGGGAACTCTTCTTGTTTTGGCCATATCTAACCTCCACAGGAAAATCTTGCATTGACAGAATCCAGGAAGTAATTCGGGAGTTACTCACATTTCCGGCCCGGATTCTGTCACTTTGGAGATATTGCAGAGGCTGGTGTGGAGTCTCCACTATGATGTGTTCCTCCTGGATAAACGGGCGGTAATTCTTCAATGCCCACACCATTGCCAGGAGTGCCTTCTCACAATCGTTGAATTTTTCCTCCACAGAGGATAAAGTTTTGCTCGCATAGGAGATTACTTTATTGACCTTGTCATGCTTTTGGTATAATACTGCCGTCAAGCACGTATTAGAGAACCCTGTCTCCAGGAAGAACTCCTTGTTTCTGACAGGGTAAGCTAGGCAAGGCTTCTCTTGAGTTGTCTTACCGCCTCGGATTGTTCTGGATCCCATTCCCACTTGACCACCCCTTCAAGAGATGAATCAGGGGTCTGGAGATCTCTGCGTAGCCCTCAATGAACTTTCTGCTGTAATTAGTCAGTCCAAGGAGGCTCCTTAGTTCCCGCAGAATTGTGGGATCCTTCAGTTTCTGAAGTGCTTCCACTTTCTTTTCCTGGGGACAGAGACCCTGAGGAGTAATCTCATGCCCCAAGAAATTAACACGGGTTCTACACCACTGTGCTTTCTGAAAGGAAAGTCTTGCTCCGGCGGCCCTCAACAGCGTCAGAACATAACGGATCTCCGCTATGTGTTCCTCCACTTTTGATGAGGACATCATCTACATAAGCCAGGTTACCCCTCGAACCCAGGTCGGGCATGGCCTTATGTAGGAAAATGTTGAATTCATTGCCGGAGTTGAGATATCTGAAGGGATTCCATGTCCATGTGTACTGCTGGCCCCCAAAGGTAAAAGCCAGTTTGTATTGGTCCTCCCTACTGACGGGCACGGTCCAGTATCCATTGGTCAGGTCTATTGCTGTGAATACCTGTGACCCCTGAATCTGGGCCAGCCCTTGGTCAATGTAGGGCAGAGGCCATCGGGAAGTATGGACCCATTTGTTGAGCTCCCTAAGGTCAGCGCAGAGTCTCCACTGGCCGTTTGGCTTCAATATTCCCAGCACCGGATTATTGAAGATGCTGTGTACTGGACGGATTATTCCCCGGGACTCAAGGTTCTTCATTATTTCAGTAAGGGACTCCATGGATGCAAGAGCCAAACGATATTGCTTCACAAACATGGGAGTCATTCCAGGGCCCGTGGGAATTGTGGTTTGGATGTCGGTGCGACCACAGTCATATGAGTCTACCGCAAAGAGATCTTGGAAATCCAAGAAAACTTGTTTCAACTTTTGCTTCTGTTCTAGAGTCACACAGGCATCAGCTAGGTTGACTCTCTCTTCCACCATCTGCCTGAAGCCTGGAAAGACTTCTGGTTTGGCTATCTCAGTGGCCTCCTCCAGCTGGGTGGAGAAATCCCTGGTCAGGGTGCTGATTTGGACTGGAGGCTTCAGGTGGGAAAGGCAGCCCTCATGAACCTGGAAAATCACCTCATCCCTCCTGAAGTCACAAGTCACATCTTCCTTACCATAAGGGCAAGAAGTGTACACCAGGAAGTTCCCCCCATGCCGGGTGAAAATCCTGTCTGGTGTTGTATTGTCCTCACTGTCACTGTCAAAACAGTCCTTGGGGATTTGTCCTAACAGTTCATTTCCTAAATCAATGGAGAAATGTTGGTCATCAACCGCATTCCAATGATGGTGCCTGCGGCTAGAGTAATACTCTTTAAGTCGCTGTTATCCACCTCTATTGGAATGGTGTCATGTTCTATGTTGACTAATGGTGTTGGGTTTACCCCTAACCCTTGCTGTTGGAGAGAAGCATTTAGATGAATATAAGCATCAGGGTTTTTCAATTTATGTCCTCTTTTAACTTTCACTTCCAGGGAGAATTGTCGGGTCCTTTCTGCGATGGTGACTTCCTCTTTAATCTGAATTTCAACTGCATAAGGTAGCAATTGAGCTGACCTAAATGCTTTTTCTGGATCATCAAAGCCCATGGGATTATCCCTAATCGGGACCAAGCCTTGAAGTTTATTAGGTCCAAACTAATGGCAAAGCGATTGAGAATGTCACTGCCTAAGTAAAAGGCGGTAGTGACGTCTCGCACGACCCAACAATTATGGACTATGCTCTTGTTGCCAATAGAGATTTTGAGCATACACCTGCTTGGCAGGAGATGTTTCGAATTGGGTGTTTCCAGATCCATTTCCCATTTGTCTATCAGTTTGAATGTGGGAATGACTGGATCTTTTGGGAGTTGGCGGAACATGGCTTTGCTGATGAAGCTCTTACCGTTGTTCACACACACTCGGGCGAGAACAGAGTCCTTCCCATCATTTAACTGAACAGGGATGAACAACTGATCTCCAATTTGCTGAATATCAGCCAGGCTCTGAGCTGATTTCACATCTTTCTGGACTATAGGAGTGGGAGTTTCTGATTGTGGATTGGTAAAGAATTTCAGAGTATTTCCTTCCAGTGTGGAATTCCACCTTAAACTGGAAGGAAGGTTGATTTTCAGAAATAGAGAGGTCCCCCCATCACCATTCTGTTGTCCTACTGCTATTACTGCCACGTCTGGAATTTGGTTGTTCTGTTAGTGAAATTCTACTTGGTCAGATTTTTGTTCAACCATGTGGCAGGTGCCATTTAAACTAACATGGTTGACACTCTGTTTTAATTTTATTGGTCGGCTAGTCTTGGTCCAGAGGACCTTGTTTAAACAATCTATTAGGGGTGACAACCTTCTCAGGAGGTCATTCCCTAGTAAACAAGGGGTGCCCTCTGGAGTCACTACTATGACCGGGTGTTTTACCTTGTGTCGCCCAATTTTGATGTCCAAATCTGCAGTCCCCTCGACAGGAATTTCCTTCCCGTCAAAGTTCTGCAGTTGTCCAGGAAGAGAGGTGAGAGGAATACGGTAATTCTCCCCCCTTCCTGCATTCAGTTCATCAAAGGCCCTTTTGGACAGAAGGGTAGCTTGGGATCCAGTGTCCACCAGTGCCAAAATTGTACCCTGCCCCTGTACTTGTACCGGGGCATAGTATCTTCCCTCCTTCTCCTCAAGGGGGCACAGATAATGCACATTTTTGGACAACTGGTGGGCTAATTTTCTGGTTTTGGACATGGCGAGAGAAGAGATTTGGGCAGAATTCTGTGGAAAGCCTGGGGAATCTGAAAGAAAAAGTTGGCAACTGGAAATGGTTTTGGGTTCTGGGCCGCCCCCCCCTTTTTGGAGGCAGTGATCCGGATATTGGTATTGTTGGTTCTGGGATAGAATGATGGGCGGCGACAGCTCAATCCCCAAATCTACTCAGTCTATTGATTCGGTTTTAGGTTCCCCTGGTTCCGGTTCTGGGCCGCCCCTGCCTTTTGGGAGGCAGTCACCAGGATGGGTTTGAACCAGGGGTTTTTGGTATTGTTGGTTCTGGGATAGAATGATGGGCGGCGACAGCTCAATCCCCACATCTACCCAGTCTGTTGATTCGGTTTTAGGTTCCCCTGGTTCCGGTTCTGGGCCGCCCCTGCCTTTTGGGAGGCAGTCACCAGGATGGGTTTGAACCAGGGGTTTTTGGTTTTGTTAGTTCTGGGATAGGATGATGGGCGGCGACAGCTCAATCCCCACATCTACCCAGTCTGGATTGGAATCTCTTGGGACCCATTTTTCCTTGGGAGGAGTTCCCCCATCTCTGAAGGAGAAGATCCTTTTCCCAGCATCCTCTGAGGATCCCTCTCCCTCAAATTGGAAGACCTGTACCTCCTCCACAAAATGGGTCTGTTTAGGTCCTTTGTTTCTCCTACCTCCTCTCTGCTCCTTGGGTGGCAGACTTTCAGGGGTAGGAGATTTTGTTTCCGGTTCCTGGTTTTCCAGGGGCTGTTTACAAGTTGGGAAGGAAGCTTCCTCCAAGGCTTTACACCCCCCTTCCCCTTGTGCCTCCTCCCTGGGAACCAGTGGGTTATCGGGGTGCTGCCCTCATCATTGTTCTGGAGCACCAGGCCCAAAGTTTGGGGCATTCTGGGGTGGCATGCTCATCTGAGGGTTCTATTGAGCCCTCAGTATGTGACCCAGATCCCGTGCCATATTTCGGACCTGGCGCTCAAGTTGTGAAAGCCGCTCAGGCTGATACAGGGCTCTATTTTCTCCCCTGGGCTGATCCCGGGAAGGGTAGCTATCCCTTCTCTGGTAATACCCTGGATTGGGAAGATTTGGGTACCCCTCCACCCTTGGCCTCCCCTCTCCCAGATTAGGTTGTCTGGTTTCAGGGAATTGGGGAAAGAAGGATGGATGATTTTGGAGCTGGAAATTGGGTGGATACCTGGGAAAAAAGTTCTGCCCAGGATTTGGTGAATTTCTGCCGTCCTGGGGGAAGTTAGGAGGGAAGTTCCCTGTGTCAGGTGCTTGGCTGGATCCCCCCCTTGGGCTGGAGGAGTCCACACATAACCCAGGATGGGTCGGTTTCCCTTGTAGCGGGGACTTACATAATCAGGGGAGCGGGGGACCCCATTTGTGGGACTACCTCCTCGACTCCCTGTCTGTGACTGGCCCGAGGGCCTTCTGGGCTGTGAACTATTTGGTGCAGGCAGATTTTTAGGCCCCCCCATCTCCAAATCTAAAACGGGGGCAACCTTTACCTCTGCCACCTTGGCAGCAGCAGGGGTGCTGTTGGTTTTGGGGGTTTTCTGCGCATTACTTTTATTTTCTATGGGCTTCTGCACCTCATAGATCCGGGTGGCTTACTCAATGACCCAGTCTAAAGATCTTTTCTCGTGAAAATCTCTCATGAGCTGGGTCATTATGTACTTGGGAAGAGCATGGAAAAAAGTGTTGATGAATTCTCTGCTGTCCGTGCGCACCCTTCTGGTGGTCTGCGCAAAGGCACGCTTCAATTCTTGCACGAATTCTTGTGGGGCCTGATCCTCCCCACATTGCAAATTGTAGGCGGCCTTGCGAGCCTCTTGAGGATTTCTATGAACAGAAAAATGTTTCAAAATGGCCGCCCTGTATGCAGACCATCTTGAATGGTTTTGGTCCTCCAGCCCTGCAAAGAAACTGGAGTATTCTGGGGAGAATGTCCATTTGATGTACTGGATGCAGCTACTGCTGTCCTTCAAATGGAAAGTCTCCATCATTTGCTCATAGAGCTCCAAGTGTTCCCAAACAGAATACTTGGCGTTCTTATGATAAGGCGTGATGACACTCCTTATTGCCTTTATTTGTTTCAATGGGTCCTTAAGCAGGGCCCTTTTTGCCTTAGTGGCCTTTTTGGTTCGGGTAACCCTGGTCCATTCATCCTCTGACTCCAAAGCACTGCTCCCAGAGGTGCCCGTCTGATCTTCCAGGTTTTCCCGGATTCTGCGAGCCTGGGAATGGCTGGCAGAATGTGGGGACCTGGTCTCCTGTGTCCTGTAACGCTCAGAGAGGTCTTCAGATCCCTCCTTGCTGTCAGGATTTGATGGATACCCCTCCCACTGACCTAACTGGGCAGAGGTTTTTAGGATGCCCTTAATGGGCCTACTCTCCTGGGGTTCCCCACTAAATTGCACTGTGCTTGGGTGCCCATACCCGGATGCCCACTCCTCCATTCCTGGGTGGTACTGGTCTCTGAGCCCCATACTTTTGGCAGGATAGTAATCTGCCATCCCTGTGGCCCTGTGCTCATGTGCGCCAGGGGACATGGGGGTGGCAGAGTCCAGGGACTGAGAGAGATGAAGGCCTCTGGTACTAGGGCTTCTGAGGTTATACTCAGGTGTTTCCCTTTCCCAGCAAACTTCATCTCTGTCAGCCCCTGCTCCCTGTTGCAATGCAAGAATCTGCGCTTTCAGTTCCTCAGTTAAGGCCTTACTAGACTCTATTAGTCTCTCCTGCATGGCTACCTGGTTGCTGGAGCCTCTCATTGTGCTGACAAAGAGCCTCATTTTCTCTCTGTGCCTCCTGATTGGTCCTGGAGTACTGGGCCAGTCTCTGCTGCAGGAGGGTTACCTCCTGAGTCCCATCCATACTGGCCTGCTCCTTTCTTGCCAGAGCCTCCTCCACCCTCCTGGTGTGCTCTAGCAAGTCGTGATGCTCTTTTTGGAGGTCACCCAGCCCCTGGAGGGCCAGGTGATTTTCTTCAATTTTTTCTTTTAATTGGCAGACTTCCTGGCCTAAGGTGTCCCTTTCCTAACTAAGAGCCTGCATCTGTGCCGCCAGGTCGTCCCTCTGCCTTTGAAAGGCACCAGCTTTCTGGCGCTCTTCCTGAAATTCTGTCTGGGTGTCCAGATCTTTCAGAATCAGTTTATTGCTCTCCTCTTTTTCTCTATCCAATTGGCTTTGCAGGGTGGCTACCTGCTTCGTGCATGCCCTGTTGAAATCTATCTGTTGCTCCAGCTTTTTCTGGCTCTGTAGTAAGGAGTCCAAACTGTCTTGGTGCTCCTTCTGCAAAGCAAGAATTTTGGTATCCTGGTCAGCCTTTTCCTGTTGCAGGATATCCATATCCTCCTTTATTTTAATGATGTACTGTCTACTATCATTTTCTGACTCCCTGCTCCTGTGCAGCCTCTGCTCAGAAGAGTCCAGGTCAGATTGGGCCTTCTCTAATGCCATCAGTTGCCTATTTGCCAGATCTTGGCCTTCAGCACATTTGTCCTGCATGGCTCCCATATATAGATACAAATATGCTGCTATCCTGGCAATCTTATTGTGTTCATCTTTGGCCTTAGGAGTCATATATAGTTCCCTCAGGGCCACATGTAAGGGACCCTGATCTCTCCACATCTCTGACCCAGTTGTAGTGACCTGTTGTGTGATCGCCTGCAACCATACATTTTGGTCCTGTTCAGACCATTCACCTCTCACAAACAGTTTATGTAAGAGGTGCTCCCTAGCTATCTTCATATCTACCAAGGTCGTCATTCTGGAATTTGAGTTCCTTCCTGACTTACCGAAGTTTGTATTTTATTTTGCAAAACAGACCTTCTCCATAGAGCGTCCCTTTGAGGAGTGCTTTCACAGTGTAAAACAGCGTGGTGATCTAACCGGATATGTATATCCGGTCAGTTGACACACTGTATTAAGCTGCACAAGTGGTAAATCTAATCCAGAATATCCCGGCTACGAGCCCCCACTTTGTAAGTGACTCCAATCAAGCAATCCCACTAACTCAGTGCCTTGTCTGGGATGCCCAAGGGAAGCCCTTATTTATGTATTTTTATGGCAAGTTATAATCTGGATTATGATCCCTTGTTTAACACCCCTCTCTTAGAATCCCCCTTGACCCCACTGAGCAAGAAGTAGGATTGTTTTGCAAATTTAAAAGGTTTATTTGAAAAATTAAACACTATATATATATATATATATATATATATATATATATATATATATATATATATATCACACTTCCATAAATAAATTGATAATGGATAGTACACTTGTGAATATGAGCAGTAATCAGCAAGAGGTAATCCTACAGTAGCACAGTTCTTGGTTACTTATGAATAGGAAAAGAAAAATAAGGTGGTAGAGAATGCCTTTATGGCTCCAGGGACAATGCAATGATGAATGAAATGCAGTACAGAAAATAACTGGATATGGCTTCAACAAAAGACAATGTCAATGACAATGTCGAATCACTTTTTCTCGGGTAATTCACCCACCCTCCTATGCAATGTAAGAAATGGAAGGAGAGCACACAGTCTTCAAGAATCCCAACAAAATGCAATACAAAACACAGTTCCCCCCTAGCAAGCTTAGAGAAAAATAGGTATGATTTTAAAACACAGGCCCAAAATGCTTTGAATGTGATGACAATGAAGTGAGAAATGTGCTAAAAAGGCTTTTAATTCCCTCTAGAGGTTCAGAGTGGGTGATATCTAGTTTATATTAGTTCAGGCTCACTTTAGCAATGCTCTATGAGTAACTAGCAGGTTAAAACGAATTTTAGCAAAGGAAAGCAAGGAGCTGCTGATTTTTACACGTGGCTGAAATTGTGCAAAATGTCAAATTGCGGCAAATTTAATTGCGCGCATCGAGCGTAATTACAGAGGCACTATAAGGAGTAGAAAGTCGGTTCTAGGTTCGTTGGAAAGCCTAGGATCTTAGCTTTAAGATAAAAGTTAAATGTCGCTCCTAGCATAAACGATTCCGGAGATACGGACAATTTCGTGAAGGTAGTTTTTCGGATTTGAAATTTAAAAGTTCAAAATGGCAGATGACAATTTTCAGCTTTAAAAAGGACAGAATGACACACACGATTCCTATGAGGTAGTTCTAAATAGGTTGAAATAGTTTTAATTAGATTATTTTACACTAAGAGATTGGTTTTGCACAGTCAGTACTCACACTATATTTTTGAAATAAGCCATCAAGGTCTGGTCAGGTTGGACGGGACTTCCGGCGGGTGGTTCTGAAGTCCCGGCTACCTGGGTCGGCTCTGCTCTCTGGGTCTGTCAAGCACCGGTTCTGCTCACAACACTGCACAGTTCTGGTCTCTCTGGATCTCTGGTCTCTCTGGATCTCTGGTCTCTGGAGGTTGATGGATCTGAAGTCTGGAGTCTCCCGGCAAAGCGTCCCGCAAGAAAGTGGAAAGTGAATGTCCCTACCTGTCCTGCACTGTCTGCTTTTATGTGTTTAGAAAGTGGGTGTGTGCGTGGCATAACCGAGCCTGCCCCTCTCTACTTGTCATTGGCCCAATTCTCCCCTCTCCCATGATTGGGGGAAGGAAATGGATTGTCATCATGATGAGGTCTGTTTATGGGTCAGAGGATCCTCCCCTGGTCAATTTGCCCACAAATCTATATTTGATTCAAATACATATTTCCCAGATACACAAGTGGTTGACATTACATGTACATATTACATATGAATTAAGACAGGTCTCTGTTCAAGCCCCATGTTCCTGCGAGCTGGGATTCAGAAATGACCACATTTTGCGCTTTTTGGTCGGTTTACCAATATCGGACATTTACCAAAAATTACACAAATGTGCGCAAGGAGTATGGACATTAATTGATGAAGTGTCAGATTTTTAACATCCAGACATTTGGAGTAAGACCCTATTTTCCGCTAGCAACCCCCCAGAATACACCACTGGGTCCTAACACCTCTTAAAATGTGCACGGAAAAATCCCAAGAATAATGATATTATTTATATAATTTCGACCAGTCCGCACTATGAGTTATCTATCTTTTTTAAATTATGCCCTGGTCAAAAAGGGGTGTGGCTTCCCACATCACATGGTGGAATAACTGGTTTATCCACTTCCCCCAAGCTCAGCTGGCTCTCACAGGCACTGCCCCTCCCAGTTTCTCCCAAGAGGAAGCCATTTTATGACCCCCCCAATATAACATTTGCCTGAGCCCAGGACAGGGCTTTGTTCAACTTCCTGCAGTCTGCAGGTACCCCTCCCTTAATTCAATCAGAGAGGTGTGATCTCCTTTTCGTGGGGGCAGCAGGATGCAGCCAGACCTGGGAAGAGTTGTTGAGCCAGTTCAACTCCCGTCGGGGGTAGTTGTCAGGCAGAATTCAATTTCTTTAAGTCAAGCTTCAGCTAAATGTCCTGTTTGTTCCCAGTTTAAATCAAACTTACAATTTTTACACATGCAGCTAGAATGCTGATTCTAAGTTCAAAACCATGACATTTAACAGTTGCAAACTATGTGACACTCAAAAGTAGGTCACTCATTTAATTTAAACATTTCGATTTTAGTGGTTTTAAATCCAATTTCAATTAAGCTGCTGACATCCACAGCTCAGCCAGTTTTGTTATAAACATTGTTTTGGGCTCTTCATCTTCCCAGATTTTGTATGCAGACAACACTTCATTCTGCCAGATGTCTGCTGGTGTTCAGTAAGATTTTTGAATATCCTGCCATGTTCGAAATAGGCACTTTGAGCTTGCATTCAGGAAAACAAAGGTTATTTTTAAGGCGCTTTTTGTCTAACAACACTGTTATTTTTCCTTTGACACCACCTTTCACCCCTGGCGCTTCCGGTCCATCATGCTGGCACTGGTGGGTGGCAGGTTAGACAACCATTTTGGTGTGCGCACAACCACGAGGTTTTCCTGGTTCTGGGATGGAATGATGGGCGGCGACAGCTCATCCCCACATCCACCCAGTCTATTGATTTAGTTTTGTTCTAGGATAGAATGATGGGTGGTGACAGCTCATCCCCACATCTACCCCGTCTAATAATTCGACATGGGTCAAAACCCTTGACAGCTTCTGTTGAGGTGTAATGGAAAAACACTAGAAGTTATGGGTTTTATTAATATAATAGTGTTAAATGTGAAGAAGGAGCTCAAAATACAATCTCCTGTCACATGGTCAAGATGAAAATAGACTTTGGGCAAGCTACACCGAGTCTTGAAGATAAGACCATGCTCACACTCTGTTCTATTCTCAGGTGCAGTAATACTTGCAAGGCTGAGTTCAAAGACTAATTGCATGGCAGAGAGCAGGAGTGATGATGGATGTTGGGCTAATTCGGTGGGGAGGTATGTTCAAGTCCAACCCTCCAGCACCTGGGGTACCAGCTTGCGTGGTGCTAGCGAGTGGAATATTTCACAAGGGTACAATCTTGCCAACCAATTGTAGAGGGCCACGTAGCAAAGAGCCCTGTAGTTTGAAAGCCAATGAAACATTGTGTATTTCATGACAGCGAAGATGACTTGCACTAGGGGTGGGCATAGCTGTCCACCTGACCTTAGAGATCCAATCACAGTGATACCCCCATTAGAAAGTATACTTAGATGTTCCCCTTAAGCCTATCATAAACCCAAATAGGTTTTCTTAATTCGTCACGTAGTATGACGTCACGTATGATGAATTCTTGCTATAAAAGTAATGTTTTTTTATGAAATGCGTTGAGCCTTATGCTGTGGGACGTCCGTTGACTCCTGTTGTACTCCCTGTTTTAGACAATACAATTAAAAACAGTTATGTTTTGCCAACATCCTGAGTTGTTCTTATTATTGGTGTAAGAGTATAAGATGTGCATCCCCATCCATTCCATAGAGCGCTACCTCGCTTAAAGGGCCTACAGGTTCAAACCTCTTTGGTGCATGCCTCAAACATAACATGATCAGATTAAAACAGGTTAAAACAGTTAAAACATTGTACACGTGATGTGAATGTTATTTCCTCATCTGGATTTTGGTCAAGAATCCTCCTGTGGAATCAAGTGTCATTCATCTTAGCGTTCATTAGAAATGTGATGGGACTATATTGGCTTGCTGATTTGGATAATGCAATCGCAGTTAACAACACACGAGTATGGGATGATTTTGAACTGTGTTATGAGTTTCAGGGATTATTGCTATTTGTGAAGTATTGTTGTTTGTATTTATTTACAGTGTTCTTTTTATCTTATCTAATCTCTCGCTTACCTTTTCTTTTTTTTTCTCTATGGATTCGTCGGAGTAAGGTTTTATTTGCTTAAACCATGTCACAATTCATAAATTAGGAAAGTTTTGTGAAGTTCCACCCAACAGAGGAAGCGTTGTCAGGGAGGGGTGCTGGAGATACTGCAACCCGTTGTAACATCTTCAGCGTATTTTTTCTCTCAAGTAGAACACAAATTACACTACGGATTGATTTCAAACCTGAAAAATGTGTTATCTGTTCCAAACCGCATGCTTTGGCTGTTTTGGTGAAAATCTGTTTGCCATTTTTTAAACAATTCCTAAAATGTGGACAGCAAAAGCCCTAATATATTTTTTCAGTTGGTTTGGTGAAAAGTTCTCAAAACCAAATTTCAATCTAAATTCTGGGCTGTAATTGGTGGAATCAAGGCTAAACATTTTGGTTTTCGTAGCCATCTTAAATTTACAAACTAAGATCAGAGTTTGCAATCTTCATGTTGGGAAAACCTTTTGCTGGGGTATATTCAGACAATGGCAAGGGTCTTGGAAACTTAGGTGTTCGACTGTCGAAATGATTCCATACCTTTACTAACTTAAAGTGAAATTGGACAACAGAGCAAAGCAATTATGAGAAGCTTATAACCTTGGCCGCATAGACGGAATTTAACAAACATTATGGAAATTACACAAAGCAGTGTTGGATATTTGAGGTACGTTTCATGAAGTTCTGTCCAGGTGCTAGAGGTTATGGGCAGGAGGGTGGGGATAACTCCATGTGGATCCATCATACATTTGAATACATTCCCAGAAATTGCTGGGAAGTTAAGGTAATAATGCAAAACCATAAAAGCAGTGAACTACACCAAGCATGGTTGCCCCGATATACCTACATTGCTCCACACAATGCACTGCACATGACATGGCATCATAGGTAACATTACAAATTGCAGCACTAATGGCATTATTTATAGCATCACATATGACTTCATGACATCATCACACATATCAATACAATCAGATGGTCTGAAAAATAGGCAAAAGGCTTGCCCTGCAGTCCTGCAGCATGCACAGTGACAATACCCACAGTAACAGCAGGGCATGAGCAGTGCATGGCTGGCGACAGTTACAGTGGTGTTTGTAAATTATCGCAGTTTTTAGGTTTTGCATTGTAACCGAAATATCCCTTCAACTGAAGTTTTGTTCTGGGAATATATTTACAGACGTACCTGCGGTACAATACAGTGTATAACTGAAAGACTGGATTGTTAGATTTTAGAGTATTTCACCCAGAAATGAGCACAGAGCACAGAAACACAATTTAACAATAAATGAAGTGATGCCAATACATCGGTGGTGTTCAGGAGAACACTGCGATGCTTCATTGTGTACAGTCTGTGCTTGGAAGCCCAGGAAGCTCATTGGTAACAATGCTGAGTGTAAAATGTCATCTATCATTTACAAATAGCAACATTCCATGTTTTTGCACTGCTAAGATTACAGCATCTGGCTTCTCGTGGGAATTGCTGAAATACCAGCCTTCATCGACCAGATGACGGAGATGAGATGACGTGCCTGTCCAAGAACACAAAGAATGCTGTTACGACACGGTAAACGCATTCAAGAGAACCTCTCTGCCCCTGTGCCCCCTCAGAGCCCCACACAAGCTATCAGAATCGTTATCACAGGAGGCAGCGTGTGCTCCAGGAAGATTCACAGGTTTAGTACTCAAGCGTTGTGCTATGGTGTCCAGTGAAACACAAGGCAGCTACATCTAAACTTGACTGTTCACTGCTATCTCAGAAATGATTTCAATAATCCTTCCCCCACCTCCTATGCAAAGATAAGGGGACCTAACCATCCTCCAATTCCACCAGGCCTCCATATGATGTAGACATGAAGAGGTGGGCCTTCTGGAAATGGGCCTCAAATGGTCTGTTTTTAGAATTTCGAGAAATGTGAAACTATTCTTTGTCAATGGAGGAAAACTCCCGCAATCAGGCTTGACCCGCGCTCCGCACCATATTAGGAGTTGCAGGTACACTGGGGTCTGTTCAATAAACATTTTGGAGCTCAAAAGTAGCATACAAGACCTTTGGAGCCATGATACTGTTGTGCGGCTGGTTTGTGGGTACACGGGCCAGCCAGATCCAGGCTGCAGGCACGCAGCATACAGTCACAGATGCTGTGGGTGGGTCTGCCAGCTTCTTGTTGTATATGCTCCCTTGATGGGGTAGCTGGTGATGGGGCTGATTGAGTGGCCGGCAATGGGGCTCAATAGACTCTCACAAAGTGGTCACCCTTTCTGCACCTCCCATATCTGTATCCTTTGGCCAGACACTCACATGCATGCGGCAGGTCCCATCCACACTGTGGCAGGTTGAGGTACTTCCTACCCCAACATCATTCCGGGGCCGTTTACCTATCCTGAAGGCCTTGCTTCCCTGCACTTTTCCCACTGCACAGACTTCCTCCAGCTTCACCCTCTGCCTGGACATATACATGGCAAACGCTCTTATTTCTGCAAGTTCATGGGACTGCCCCATCTCCAGGATTCTCGCCAGTATTATACCAGGCTCTCTGAGGACTGTGAAGGTGTCATGAAGTATGAAACGGACAACAGACTTCAAGTTCAAACAAAAGATATTTATTAACTTAAATTTCAGGATGGTTGAAGGCCTAACTTGCCCTATGCAAAGGTGGGATTTCCCTACCGGAGCGAAACTAAGGAAAGCCTGAGTCAAATAGTTCAACTTAATATTCCTTCTGTGTCCCAAATCTAATCTTGCCCACATAACTAGAACAAACAAATGTGTAGTGGTGTCAAAGTCAAAAGAAACAGTGTTTAGCTTAACGTTCTGGGCTTCTTCCAGCTCACAGCTTTCTCTCAGCTACCCTTCCCCAAGCATAAGAAAGTTACATGAAAAAGAGTCTAAAAGTTTACCTTTCTCCAGTACAAGGCAATATAGATCAGAATCAATTCTGCGGTTTCCTTCCCCAAGTTTCAAATAGCACAATCCAAACGAAAGGGGCCTTGAAATTCTGTTCCCAAGACAGCACCTATAGGCCAAGTCTCAGGATTACCTTTCGCAAGACTTCAATGTCTCACACAGGTTCCTTGGTGCTTACTTCTGTGCCCCAAGTCACCTTGACTTCATTCCTTTAGTTGGCCTCTTGGCTTAGGGTGTGCGTTTGGGCTCCTCGGGCTCACCTGGCTTCCCCTTATTCGCCTCGTGGCTCTGCCACCATGTGTCACAAACCCCTTTCCAAATGGTAGCCTTGCCACATTGCATTCGCTCATTAACGTTCTCAGTTTGCACTTCCTCCAGCCTTTTATGTATTCAACTGGAAGGTTTATATTCAACTTTAAGGTTTGAGTTCATTCGTTGTGCAAAATGCATTCAGTATTATTCAATTGCATTTCAGAGTTTAATGCAGTCTTATGTTGCTTAATTATTTTTAGCGTTCAAAGGTTACTTGTTTGCTTCAATACTGAATTTCCCTTTAATTCAGTATTCAATATGCATTGGCTCTCTTTACATTTCCTTTTAGTTCGTTATTCAATATGCATTGACTTTCTTTAGTTTTAGGATTCTTTGTAATTTGGAATTCACCAATTTCACAGTTCACATGCTTTACGTGATTTACTTATAATGCTTAGTTGAAGACTTTCAACAACTTTCCTTCTTTTCCAAAAGGTACGCAACCTCTCAAACAGCACATTAATTGCTTAAAATGTAAGAATTCATAATGTTCAGAGATTTCTAAAAATGTGCCTGTTTCTTTAACAAGGCACGCAACCACTCTGATACATTGTACAAGTCTCTGGATTAATTTAACAATACCGGTTCACTTTTTGAGACTTGCGGTTAAGTTAATACCGGGTTTCTCGATCGTGGAAACTCACTGGCTCACTTTGAAGTCCTTTTCCATATTGTGCTTGTCACAAACATGTCAGTTTCCTTCCAGTGGTTCTTTCTCTACCCCTTAGACACTCCTGCGCTCTTGCAGCGCCACAGGAGAGCAAGCACTCCTTTTGATGGGATGAAGGACGACCCCTCATCTGGTCTCCTTCCTTCACCTCGTTTCTTCCCCATGGGGCTCCTGCTCCCACTCCACACTCGCCTGGACTCTCAGCTGCTTCAGTCTCCAGTATGCATCTCAGGCTGTAGAACAGCTCACCACAGCTCCCATCAGCGTCTTGCCACTCTCCTCTCTCCCCTTTCCTTCCTGTCCACACCTCTTTTATACACCTGTGTTGTATGATCTGTGCAGGTATTTTCTCTTAATTGCCTGACTATAGTTAGGCTTATTAGTGAGACATGCCTGGTCTTTGCAACAGTACTCCTCTGAGGCCCTCTTCCTCGTTTCAGTACCAAAGTGGTGTAACTGCATTTTGGTGTGCATAACTCTTAGCCATCTCTTCCTCGTCCCAGTACTGTCAAATGTCACATGAGGGATAATGAAAGGAACTGGCTTATAATAGCCCATAAAGGTTGGATGATGGTTAGGTTTGTCATCAATAGGAAAAGGGCGTACCATGTCTCACCCAAAGTTGCCCCACTCCCAATCCTCAAAGACCCTCCATCTAGGTGATCCTCCCTCGCTTCGCTGTTCCCAGGGTCAGGATCCAAGAGGGATGGCATTTCCCTGGCCACCTGCAAAGAGAATCTCAGCGGTCGAGAAGTGAGAATACCCTTGAGTTTCTCACATACCCTTCCCCAACAAGGGTTGGGCCGTAGTGCTTCACAGGGAAATCAGGAGGGAAAATTGACATTACTTTGCTCTCGACCCTGCAGGTGTTCCTCCGTGAAGCAATAGGTTTGAAGGTCCAAGAAACCCTGCATAACCCTTGGGTTGCAATCTCTTTGCAGGGATATTGGGCTTATTCCCACAATGTTAACATTCTCCTCCACTTTAGCTCTCCTTTCATATTTGGTGAGAAAGCCTAACTATGGGGTTCTTGCATTTTACTTGGCCACCCGTGAAACCCATTGCTCAAATTGGGGTAAATTACTTCCCAGGACTAATTGAGCTGGCAAGTTGGGAATTACAGCCACAGTAAAATGGCCCTCCCAGGCCCGCCAGTACCTGTGTTGACTGAGACACCCTCCTCTGGCAGGTTCTGAGTGTAAACCAATTTAGCCAAAGAGTGGCGTTCTCCCTCATTTAGTGGTTGGTGCTGGGGAAACAAACTTAGCCAAATTCGTTAAACACAGAAAAAACACATGCCCTACGTGGTTGTAACACTTCAAAAACCTTACATAGGGAAATGTTATGTTTATATTTCCAACACTGGCCATTCATACTCCGAAAGGGGACCTTAGATACATGATTACACAATTTGCAATGGGCACATTTATAGAAGCCAACTCTACTCATATGAGTCATCCTAATATTCTGCGTGATATTAGCAACATCATCCAAAACTACCTTGAGATGAGGGTCAGTAAGCAGAACCTTCCAATGTTTATTCATAATCATTTTGATTTGTTTGGCTTGATGGTTTTGGATGATGTTGCTAATATCACGTATCGCAAGGCTCCCACCCTCAAAACTATGTTGTCCCCGAGTATGGCAGATACTAGACCAGCTGAGAATATTAGGATGACTCATATGAGTAGAGTTGGCTTCTATAAATGTGCCCATTGCAAATTGTGTAATCATGTATCTAAGGTCCCCTTTCGGAGTATGAATGGCCAGTGTTGGAAATATAAACATAAAATTTCCTGCATTACAAAATATGTGGTGTATGTAATTACATGTGCATGTGGCCTTCATTACATAGGCTCGACGATAGGACCCTTAAAGATGCGGATTCTCTAGCATTATAGAGCCATTAAAAATGGAGATCTAACCTATCCTCTCACTAGCCATTTCCAAGATGTACACAATGGCGATGTGAGATTTCTATCTTTCACAGGGTTGGCCCATATACCACCGAACAAAAGATTAGGCAACCGTGAATTGAGATTGAGGCAATTGGAAGCCACACTCATATGTAAATTTGACACCTTGAAACCGAATGGTTTAAATATTGATGCTGAGATGTATGTATTTCTACAAACATGAGATTTCCAATTATGAGATAATGGTTGAAATACGCCTGATTTTTATGAGTTATGAATTGTTATGAATTGTCATCAGCACTGTTTGATCTACACCTTGCATATTGCACTTTGGTGAATTAGTCACATACTTTCGTATTGTGGCGTATTAAGTTGCAGACTCTTTGATGAATTATGCTGCTATTCTTTGGTACTGTATGTTTGACATAGGAATTGCCATTTGAACCATGCATATTGCACTTTTTTGAATAAGTCACATACTTTTGTATTGTGACGTATTAAGTTGTACACTGTTTGATGAATTATGCTGCTACTCTTTAGTACTGTATTTTTGACATAGGAATGGCTATTTGCACATTAATAGGATCTGTTTATTAACATGAATTGCTTTTCTTTTGATTTCGATTGTGATTGTTCTATATGTTACATGCAAGATTTAATATGATCGTAATCCTTATATAAATAGTACTGAGTAACATGGCACTTGCCTTTTGATAGATCACGTGCCAATAAGAGGTTTTGTAGCAATCGGGCACTTGCCCACTTATAACATGGCTGCTGTTTTCTGCTCACTTCTCCAGGTTCAGAAGCGCTTGCCCGTAGAGGGGGCGTATGGCTAATAGCGGCTATTTCAGCTGCTCTTAGTCAGTTTATGATATGTAGCCACATTGGTGCGTTTGTGATACACATCGACTGTTTTTAATGAATAATTTTAAATGTGTAATTTCGAGCGTCTCCAAGATCGTTCTAGCATCGCGGAAGCCACTATTATTATATAGTGGAGCTGTATACGTTATACTAGTGTCATCGTTTATACGATATACCTCATTTATAGGTATATGACCATTCCAATATGGAGGTCCGTATACACGAGAGGTTTTTTACCATCTTACCTGATGCGGTCACATGACCGCTTTTCACGTGATGAGGTACGAGTGGGGACGCTCTGTAATTGCACTTCCTTTTTAAATTCTATGATGTAAACCGCGCATTTGGATAACAATAGTCTGAGGAAGCCTGAGCATTCAGGCGGAATGCATGACTTTTTCCACCCATGGGGTGAATGCATTTTTCTAACCTTATGTCTGTCACAAGGGAATGATTTGACCTCTGTTTTAATGATGTGCTGTATTATGCAATAATAAAGATGATATTTTAAATAGCCCTGGTCTTGTGTGCTGGGGTACTTTTGTACTTGCCCACTGGGTGGTTTTTTGAAGTGTTACAACCACGTAGGGGCATGTGTTTTATATATATATATATATATATATATATATATATATATATATATATATATATATAATTTATTTTTTTAATTTTTTTAAACTTTTTTACTGCTCTCACCCTTTCACCCCGCAGGCAGCTATGCCCTCAGATCAGTTCCTAATATGCAGCGCAATGAAGAATCTATGCTTTCAAACAGTTCCGATAAGGAGAACAACACAATGAACGGCCTGTACAGCCTAGAGTCATCCAGTGAGGCGCGTTCACCCTCCGTGCGCCCTTCCTTCTTTTGTCTTTTTTTTCTCCATTCCCAGGCCTCGGTCACAGAACGTTCAGAAAGCGCTTCCTGTGCCCGTATGCCATTCTCGCTCCAAGCACGGAGCACACTCAATACACTGCTGCAGATCAGGCTCATCCAGAGCACATAGGAGTCACTCCTCCTTCCCATTCACTCCAAACAAAGAATGTGCCAAACACTGTTCAACTTGAAAAGAGCTCTGATCACGGACCACAGAGATGAAACACAAAAGTTCCTTTGTTTCCTTAAAGCTCTAAACACAGAGCCCAACGAACTCCAAGGGTGCGTGGCGGGCACTCTCCGGAAGCTCCGATCATGGAGTAAAACCGGAAACGATCCGAGTGCTTTGGGAGCTCCACGCTACACAGGCACAGCAGGGTTCATGGACCCTTCACCACCAGTGTTGTGTGGCTGGCTCATGGGCACACGGGCCAGTCAGATCCAGGCTGTGAACATGCAGCATACAGTTACAGTGCTTGGTCACATGGCGTGAGACAATTGCCGGGGTACCCGGGCATTACAAAGGAGACATGAGCACATGGCTGGACAGTGGCCTGGGGTCACACAGGTCACACACACTGACCTAAGATCACCCATATCAGTGGGGGCTGCAGTACCGTGGTCACACATCATTCATAGAATCTGCTGCCGTTCTGCCAGACATGCCGGATTGAGCTCCTTTTATTTAGAGCATGTCATGAAGGAGCCATGACACGACATCTTAAAGGGGACCACACCACAGATACCTTTATTCGTGTATTTCAATTGATGTAAAGTGCTGCGCACCAGCAGTTGGTAGTCTCAGAGCATTAGGGCAAGGGAAATGGAAGGGGGAAGGGTAAAAAAGTGATCATGCCCCTAGAGAATTGAGAACCTGTTTTTTGAAGGAGAGAGATTACAATGCATTGTTCGGGAAAGCCTTATGGAATGGTAGCAAAGAAATTGAATAACATTGTGGTGGGATGATGTGTAAAGTTGGTCTGAAGGGAGGGACCAGCAGTTGATGGAGATGTTTCAGGAGAAATATATGCTTCTGTGAATTAGGGTTGCCGTGTCATTCACAAGTTCTGTTCAATTAACTGCAGGTTTTTCATCAATGTTCAAACAGAGGCAATCATCAGCAGACTCAATGGAATTAGGTCACAGTTGGAAAGATTACATGAGCAAATGTTATTACAGGGATGCAAATGTATTGGCAAACATATAGAAACCTAAATATTGAAGAAAAACAATAACAATATGACCAATGAAGGAACTGAATAGCAAGACAAGGCTAGCTGCATATTTTAAACAGAGCATTTGTAAACCAGCCACCTATTTTGTCAATAACATATCTTGTAATATATGTACGAACATACATAAAAACAAGCATTCAATGCAAACAAAGTGAAGGGAAAAGTTGCATCCCTTCTTGCAGAAAGTTCAAAAATGTGTAAGTTGTCACATTTAATAGATGTAGATCTGAAAGGGTCAGCTCAGGTTATGTTCATGATATAGGTTGAAGTTTGACATATACAATTCAACGTTGTGATCATTTCCACACCTTCATCAGTACCAAGAGAGTATTCTAGGATGTTTCCTGTACAGAGAGGCCCATTTATGAGTGTGCTGTGTACAATAAATTGCAATTTTGGAAAATATTTTTTCATCTGAGTTGCTATTTCTTTTAAAAGCCGTCTTTACGCCCTGCAGGGATTTCCCCGCGGAAGAGGACCCAACACTGTGTCAGCTTAGACCAACCAACCAGAAAATATGCTGGGTAATTTGAAGAATACGATTAGCAGTTTAGACTGCTGTAGGAAAATACAAATGTGAAAGGAACATTACAAGATGATCTGCGTTTGTTGAAAACCCTAATTATGTACACAATAATAAGAAAATAATTGCTTTAAAATGGTGTTTGTTTTTCCAGTGAAATTTCTCCCTGTCAGATATTGGTCATTATTAATCAATATCTGAAACGAATTAGTGCAGATGTGGTAGAAACCAATGATAAATAAATGCATTAATAAAGAGATAAATAAATGCATAAATAAATAATAAAGCTAAATGGCTTAAAGATGGACAATATAAAACAGATGGAATAAAGTTGGCCACGTGCCATTTACATCACTTCGCCAAGCCCCTTAGGCTTCTTTATTAGCGGACGTTTAGATATTCACCGATTCCAGCTTATTAACCATGCGCTCTGAAATTACTTGAAAAGAACTTGTGCCTAGGACAATGGAACTCACATTATAACCTGCCTGAGCTAGAATAAACAATGGGACTGCACCTAATCAGTCAGAAGGTGTCATGGAGGTGGATGTCCCACGCTCCGTGGCATGAACCGGCAGACTGAAAGTTGTCATATGACACAGTTACCAGAAGTAAACAGTATGAAGGGGCTGCAGGGTGATGAAAGAATCTATTGTGTTTGGAAGGAGGCAGGATGTGTGTGTTGAAAGGCCCATAAAGTTCTATAAATGTTAGGGGTCTGAAGGGCAGGTCAGGTAAGAGTGGTCAGTTCCCATTCGATGTGGGAGGCATGTTGTTCCTTGGCTTGCAAGACAACGAATACAAATTTCCTTGTCTGTTCTGCCATGTTTCTGTGTACTCTGACCGGTCATGCAGTGGGGGAACACCACCAAACATATGGGCTGCTTCTCTCGAATGCCCTGGCATGAACTGACTAAAAGTTAACGAGTCCTGGTTAAAAATCTCCAGAGGCATGGTCTGGAGAAGCGTGACCTATATTTTGCACTTGCTTGGCTGTTCAGGGGTGCCAAGGGTTTTCATGATGACTAAACAAGATGCAGATTTGTTTCAGGAGTGTGTTAATATGAGTTGGAGGTGTCCCATTTGCTCACCTGGGTCCTAGAGGTTGTTTCCCCATTGCTGCGGGGCCGGTGTCTTCCAAGTACAGCGGCTCTTCACTGACCATTGGTCCCCAGACACGCAGTGGTCTGACGCAGCAGTCTGGCCGCCACCATCATAACCATACATGTATGGTGAGTCAGAGTTCTGACTTGGAGCATGCGCAGTATAAAGGGCACTGTACATTCTCAATGGGAATGAGGCCATTAGTCAGGTTTTCCATAGCTAATATGGTAAGTACAATGGAGTCAGTTCATCCTTTAACTGGATTAGCTGAAGCAAAGACAAATAGACAAATCAGCATGGCAATGGGACCTACACTGCAGGGTTTACCGCCCTCTTACAGTGCCTCACATGCTCGCATGTCAGGTGCCCCTGAACCTTTACTGCAGATTTTGAGACGAGAAGTGTGGTGAAGGGCCCTTTTATCACAAGGCAGTGCTGTCTTTCACTGGTGGACTTTTATCAATAGACTGTCTCTGGGCTGTAGGCAATGGCCTGGGGAGTAGAGCATCCAGACATTTCACCCTGGATTCTTCACTTAGCTTAACCAATTTATTCTTTAAAATTCCATTCCTTCTCTCCACCACTGCTGTTAACTGGGGATGGTGGGGACAATGCAAATTGTGTTGAATATTCCAAGGAGACAATACAGTTTTAATGATGTTATTCACAAAATGCGTTCCCTGATCACTGTTAATACACACTGGGATTCCAAATATGGGCACACACCCTCGAATTAGTATCTTTGCAACTGTCACAGCATTAGCTTTCCTACGAGGATAAGCTTCCACCCAGATTCAAAAGTTAGGGCTCCTGGTTGGGAGCCTATTCTACCCAGGAGGATTAGTAGGGAACAATGATTACAATTGAATAGGTTCAAGAGAAATCGGTGCTATGAGAATACTCCTGTTTTTTGTCATCCTCTGCATCAAAGAAGAATAAATATTTCCAAACACTGTTGTAGAATCAATCTTATTTTTTATCTAAAGTTAGTACAAAATAAAATGGACGTTTCAGAGTTAGCAACAAGAAAAAGGGGAGGTCATTGACCTAAAGTACAGAAAATATTTACATCACACGGAGTCAAAAGTTTTTCGGTAAGACAACCATTTTGTGTGTGCAAGACAAAATCAAATTCAAATTTCATTTGTAAAGGAGTTCGCATGAAAATGGCAAACATATAAACAATTGGACATTTACAACATCACTTGAACATTTCGACAAAAACAAGTCATTTTCATTGTGTAAAGCAGCATGGATGTACTGCATTTGGGGATAGTGCGTCTAGACCACGGTGTTTCAGCCGTTCTTAGGTGGGCTTAGTATGCCACATCTGGTATACGGCCTTCATCAGGACGGGGGTCTGTACTGTATAAGGTTTGTGCTGCAGGGGGAATGGAGACAATTGTCAGGGGAGTAGTCATGCACCGATTATTTAAAGAATAATAAATCATGCGCTGTGCAGTATTGAAAACACACACAGCTTACCTATGGGTGTATTAATTCCAAAGGTTCTATTATTGGAAGTTGTATAACCCACAAGGGCTAATCTCTGTCTGATCCTATTGTGAAAAAACAGAAAGAAAGGAGTTTTTTGTTGGTATGGAGATCACCTAAGTAGGGATCGGAAACAACTCGGTAATGGCGGGCACTCTTTTCATACCACAGACTCTTACCTCTCACTGGAGGTGAAGGTTCACTTGTAAATGAGCCTAGTTTTTCTTTTCTTTAAAATGGTCCCACGGCCAAAAACCTAAATCGAACGGGAATATCCAATTAGTGTTTCATGGCACTAAGGGCACCTCAGTAGTTCTCAATGTCTGTTGATTGCGGGCAAAATGGCCTTACCTGTCAGGGTACAGGACCTGCTCGCAGTCTGCTGCTGTAGAGTATGAACCGCTGAGTCATTATACGATTCACGGGGACCTGGCTAGGCGTTAGTAACGCTGTTGCCAGGACTCCATGATCATATATACGGCGGCCATCCTGGGTGGGGATGGGTAGCCACTAGTAGTGGAAGCGAGTGAAAACTTTCCATCAATTGCTCAGATTGTGAAAAGAATGAATTTACATGGGTCCCCAAGTGCCTGGGATCCAAGTGTGTAATTTCGCCACTGTGTTTGATGCAAAGAAAAGGGCCAGGCATACACCAAGAGAAATCTGTCTAGAGAACAAAACCAAAAAGGATCTGGGCAGGTTAGTCTGCGTCACCACTTTCGGACCACTCAGCCAATTGATCCAGAGGACCATCAAAAAGAATTGGCACCTGGTCAAACATCCTGGCACACTCAACAATGTGCCATGTTTTGCCTTCAAAAAGAACAGGAATCTCAAGGACACACTGGTGCACACTTTCATAGAACCACCCCCGCAAGTACCCAATACGCTCTGGGATCTACCCCGTTAGTTGGACACCACAAATGTGGACACTGTGTGGCTTGCCCTCTGACCTTATAAAAGAGATCGTTTGAACACGACAAAGTGAAATGGAAAATGCAAGACTTCACTAATTGCAACACGAAGGGGGTCATATATATCATACAATGTCCCTGCGGCCTCCTCTATGTAGGGAAAACGATACGCGCCATAAAAATGTGCATCTCTGAACACTGCTCCTGCATTAGAAATAAGGTAGCAGATAAGCCTTTAGTCGAACATTTTATCCAAAAGAACCATAAGGACACTGATTTGAGATGGTTCATCATTCAGAAAGTAAAACCAGCAAAACGTGGAGGAGACCTAAATAAAACACTAACCCAACTAGAGCAACGCTGGGTTCACAAACTCAATACTGTACAGGCTGGGCTGAACATTTCGGTTGAGTGGAAATCTTTCCTATGAAATCCCATTCCTTGGTGACAGAATAGACCTGTGATTCTATATATATGAAAAGAGTTAATTCTGTCTGTTTACTCTATAGAAATCAAAAAAACTAAGATAAAAAGGATGAATGTTGTGTGAGCTAGGTACAATAGTCACTTGATGTACCATTACTGTCATCACAAAACAATGGGTCCTAAGGTCTTTTGATTATACATTAGCACACGAAGTTATCAATGATGAAGCAAAATGTTTATTGTCAATGTAAGATGTTGTTTTGGACTCTATATGGGATTTTACTGCACCTTTGATTTGGTTTAATGTGATGCTGTCTCTAGAACCGCAACTGTACTCCTCAACAACACTCGCACAACATATCCTAGCCTAAGGATCAGGCCCCGACCCCAGTGTCAGAAGGGAGGGTTGGAGGAGTTCCCTTTTCTTTTACACCCGTTCTCCTACAGTTGGACTTTCAGTGCTGGTTGCCATGACAACCCACACCAACATAGGGTTAAGATTACCCATTTGTCTCCATTCCCCCTGCAGCACAAACCTCATACAGTACAGATCCCCGTCCTGATGAAGGCCGTATACCAGATGTGGCATACTAAGCCCACCTAGGAACGGCTGAAACACTGTGGTCTAGACGCACTATCCCCAACTGCAGTACATCCATGCTGCTTTACACAATGAAAATGACTTGTTTTTGTCTAAATGTTCAAGTGATGTTGTAAATGTTCAGTTGTTTATATGTTTGCCATTTTCATGCAAACTCCTTGACAAATGAAATTTGAATTTGATTTTGTCTTGCACACACAAAATGGTTGTCTTACCGAAAAACTTTTGACTCCGTGTGATGTAAATATTTTCTGTACTTTAGGTCAATGACCTCCCCTTTTTCTTGTTGCTAACTCTGAAACGTCCATTTTATTTTGTACTAACTTTAGATAGAAAATAAGATTGATTCTACAACAGAGTTTGGAAATATTTATTCTTCTTTGATGCAGAGGGTGACAAAAAACAGGAGTATTCTCATAGCACCTATTTCTCTTGAACCTATTCAATTGAAATCATTGTTAAGCTTCCACCCATACAGAAAATGCATCAACAATTACCAGCAAGTTCTGCCAATGGTTGCACTTTGGCAACTGTAGAACATCTATCTGTAACAGTTATTTTAGGTCCAGTCACTGATACACATTCTTTCCTTCTTAGTACATCAGCTCCAGTTAATTTGCTTGAAAGAGACATGTAATGCAAATTTAATTGCACTATCTATTGTAACCCAGTCTAAGGGGTCAGAAGTAACAATCAGACACAATGGTGGTATGTTTGTGGGTAACGACTTTGATTCAATAATGAAAGGGTTGGAAAATGTCTCTCTGTCCCTATGTCTTGTCAGAATAAACTAGTGAAATTGTCAGCTAGTGCAAAACTATAGAGTTAGTCACTATTGTGTATGCACACCCTACTTCTGTCCCGACAACTAATACTCTAAGATAAATGTCCAAGGAAGTCATTTTCTCCAAGCCTAAAGTGTTCATAGTATTTTCTCAAAACAGAAAGGGTCTCAGCTTTGCTGATGTTTTAAATAATAAATAAGGTAATGTTCCAAAATACAAAGTTCCAAGGCTAGGGTGGACCTCCTTTCCTCTAGACCTCTTATTCTCCTTTGGTACAGAATGTGAACACTGGTCTCTTAAACTCCCTCTTTGTATACTCCCATTTTAAGATATTCTTCTAAAAATGGGGATTTGTTTTATCAGTCTTAGAGTAACAGACTTCCTGGATTTCAGTTTCTTGTATGGGCGAAGACTTGAAGAAAAAGGGTTAGGTTCCTCTTCTTGCCAAATTATGGCTTTTCTTATATTAATGTTCTGTTTGTACTTCTCATGAGGGTGCGAGTCCCAAACTTGCACTACTGTGTTATAAATTATAAGCTTAGTCTCTTATATTTTAGACACTCTTTCTGGTTGGTTTCAGGTTCCAGATCTCCCTATTTTGAGGTACGAGTCCTCGAATCATGCTGGGGCATTGTATTTCCTTGGCTCACTCTTCTGTAAAGTGTCTGGCTCCTCCCAAGTTTACTTTAGGGTCCCAGGCCCTCTTTTGAGGTGCAGATCCCTGACTCCTTGGTTCACTCTCCTGCCAAGTAGACATTTCTCTTGGGCTTCCTTCAGGGTCCCAGACCCTCTCTTTGTTGTGTGGGTCCTCGACTTGCACAATGGCGTTGTCTCCCCTTGGTTCACTCTCCGGCCAAGTAGACATTTCTCTCAGGCTTCCTTCAGGGTCCCAGACCTCTCTTTGCAGTTCACTTGCTCAGCCCCGTGCCTCCGCGGACGTCGTGCAGCTCCTGGGAAACCTGCATACCTGTTTGTTCTCTCCAGGTCAGTATGAGTGTTCTCTGAGGTTCCGCTGCTTCTGTGGAGGCTCTGGCTGCTGTCAGGACTACGTTGTGGTTGGCAGCGGTTCGTTTGGTGTCTGCTCCTTCCTGGCCAGATGTCCTTTCCCCAAGATCGCGCACCGGTGAAATGGAATCCTGGAGGTCTCTAACGGCAGTAATGTAAGCAGTCCTGATGCCAGGGACCTCTCCTGTGTTCTTCCCCTCCGTGCTTGACTTCCCAGGGGCTAACCCTCATCTCGTTTTCCACTTCCGAGCTTGCCCCTGCAGCTGAGCCTGAACCCTTTCGAAACTCCCACACAGGATAATTATACCGCTTTGGGCCAATCACCGCTCTTAGGAGACTAAACCGTTCTTTCTGTTTCTCAGACATAATCCTTATACTCGCGGTCCTCTTCCTCGTCCCATTACTAGTCTTAAAGCTATGTGTCTGGTATCTGGACGTCTTTAGATTCTCATTTTTGTTTATTAATCCAGATGAAATACATTGGCAATAAAACATGTTGGTTCTGTCTAAGCAAGTATAAGAATGATTTAAAGAGGAGGAAGGAGTGGAGCCTATTACATTGGTTAGATACTGTGTTCTCTGGTGGTCTTATCCCCAATCTCAGTGTGGAGTTCCTTCACCATATACTCTTTCTCTTGTGTGTTACCAGCAAGAGCAGTGGTGTACTGTGGACATACTGCCCTTGTTCCCAGAAAAACAAATGACATCCTCAGATTAGTCACACCAGATGGAGTGTTTTTGAGTGTCCCCTATAAGAATACTGAAGTTGCCTTACCCATTTTACATGTTCCACAGGAGCCTTTTTCACATATTACTGAGGAGTGGCCACAAGACCTGCATGAACTACTTGCTGCTGCCCAAATCCCCTTGGCCACTCCATGTTAATGAAGTGGGTTATATAAGAAATGCTGATCCAGTTAGGAGTAGGTAGATCACTCTAAGAAATTACTCTGCATTCCACAGTATCCCTTAAAACCAGAAGCCAAAGAAGATTTTGCCCTGTCACAGATTCTATATTGTAACAAGTGATTATAGTGGAAACCTCTAGCCCTTTAAAACTACAATTTGGCATTTCAAGAAGCCTCGAAACAATACACATAGGTTTGGAGAAGATCAGAGAATTGTAATGCAGCTTCTATCATGTCTGACATACCATCCCCTGCAACACACTTCACAGTAGTGGATATGTGTTCTGCATTCTTTTCAATACCAATATCATCCTGAGAATACATTCATATTCCCATTTTTGCTATTGTGAAATTCGGTGTGTATGGACTAGGCTTCCCAAGGGGTACACTAAATCACCTACACTCTTCTCCCTCCAGATTAGGGAAGAATTACATGATATAACATTGCCTGGAATGTTAGTGTTAGTTCAGTACATAGTTGACTTGTTCCAAGCCTCCCCATCCTATGACGCATGCAAGCAGGATAATTCAGCCCTAGCCAACAAAGGACATAAAGCTGGCAAACAGAAAGTGCAATTGTGTAACGAAGGAGTAGACTTTTTTGGACATGATATTATGATGGGACATAGAGCTATAGCTTTTTCTAAGAAGGAAGCCATAAACAAGATTCCCAAACCCCAAACTATCCCACAGATGCAACCTTTTGTTGGTGGGTAGGGTGTAGGTATAGCCAATGAGTATTGAGTTATTCAGAGATATTAAAACCATTACAACAATAGGATAACACTATAGCATCCCTTGAGTGGCCAGCAGAAGCATAGGAATCATTTGAAGCAGTGAAAGGAAGATTAATTGAAGCACCAGCTCTAGGCCTTGTTGATTATAAAAAAGAAATATTCTTTGCTCTACAATGAAAGACATTGAATTGCATTCGCTGTATTGAAGCAGACATACAGTGATTAGCAAAATACCCATTGCTTATTATAGTAAGGAACTAGATCTGGTAGCTTCAGGAATGCGCCCATGTTTACACTCTGTGGCATTTGAAGCTGGTTCTATGTTGTAAAATAGACCGACTAGGGGAAAAAAAAAACATTGAAAAAAAGACTGTTTATGTAACCACGTTGTACCTTCAAGCCCTGGCGGTGCAACAGTGTATACATGTTGTTTTGGGTTCCCTATTATAAATTGCAGTCACTCATTCAGTGGGCGCTCTATTGTTGAAGAACAAAACACAACACATATGTTTTCCCTGATGCGTCCAGCAGGTTCAGCAAGAACATTGCATCCAAATTCAAGGGATTAAAGTCCCCATTTACAAGAACATGAGAAGATGACTTCAGAGAGGCACCTACGATAGCCAGCAGTTGTTCCTCGAAGTATATTGTTCATTGGGTGGCCGGTATAGTGCTAATATTCTCAAGGTGGATGTAGCACTGATACTAAGTTTGACTAAGTGTTACTCTGGAACAACTCTAATATTGCACTGACCTGCTGCTCTGTATTGAATCCAGCATCTTTACTTTCAAACTCAGTTGATGGTGAACCCCAGGGCACTAACCACATGACTGCGTGGCTACCAAAGATGTTATTTTAACTCCCAGAAAATATTTGTTGCATGCCACTGTACATGATGCTCATTTGATATGTTTTGTGGATGGCAATCTTTATAGGGATAAGGGACACAGCGGGAAAGACACACAGGGGGAGTGACACACATGGGACATATACAGACACAGGGGACAGAGAAGCAGAGAGGGACAGGGAGGGACAGAGAGGTGGCAGGGAGGGGCAGAGGCTGAGAAGCCAGGAGAGAGAAGCAAGGGAAGAAGAGACAGAGGCCAGGAGACCCACTGGCAAGAAAACAGAGCAGGGTTGGGGAGGAAGGGAACCAGGGGAGAAGGATAAGGCCAGACAAGGGGAAGGGTACCTGTCAGAAGGGCTTCTGCAACCCACGTCAGCACACCACCAGCAGCCATGGAAAAAACGAAGTGTCCCCTGTCATTTCTCCACAGGCTTATATAAGGCTGTTGTGCCCGCCCACTGCCGGGCCCGCCTCCCACCCAGGCAAGTGTTTGTTTGGGCAAGTGTTGTCAGGGTCACTTCTAGGGCCAGCCCCCTCACTGAGGCAAGTGATTGTTTGGAAATATTTTGCCATGGTCGTTTCCAGGGCTAGCCCCCTCACCCAGGAGTCTTTGTTCGGCTGTTGCCAGGACATATAGTGTCGCTCCAATCCCCTCTACGGTTAGCCAACTCCCCACTCAGTTTTTTTTGTGGTTGTTGCTAGGACATGTTGTGTGATTCCCAGGTCAGGGGAGCTGAGCACAGAGGTGTGGAAGTTAATTGTAGGATACAGTGCAGGGCAGTTGGGCCCAAAGGGAAGGTTACTTGTTGGAATAGGGAATAGAGGAGGATCCCTGAACAGGGAATAGCTTGGTGACTCAGGATAATGACAGGGTGGGCTTGCCATAGCTTCCTCCCACCAACTGTCACTGGATCTCATGAGAGCAGAGTAAAGGTTCAGCACTAGGTGGCAGAACAGGTTTTTCAACAATGGGTGTTGGCAGGCTTACTGTCCAGTGTGCCAGAATCAAGTACAAAATATAGTGATCATGCAATGTGGGAACCAATCACCGTGAAACAGGACAAAATACACACACAGGGCACTTGACAGAAATATACAGCAAGCAAATGTTGGAAGGGAATAAACGTCTGCTGTTTTTCCCACTTTTCAAGGGAGCTGGAGCCGCAAAGCAAAGCAGGAAACATAAAAGTAACGTACAGCTACGAAAAATACATTTGCAAAAAAAGACAAGCAATGCATATCCATTTCCACATTATGAAGTGTCACTTCAGCACAAGTACCAGAATTAGTTGCACGGACATGTGCATGCCAGTTAGCAGAACAACAATCAGTAAACACATATAAAGACTCCTGGGGCTAGATTACAGAAAATTTGCACTGGTGCAAGTGCAAAGTTTGCACGGTATTAGCACTATGAAAATGTTTGCCCTATTTCTAAAAATACTTGAAAATAAAACAAAAAAACATTGCACTATGTCAAGTGCAGTTTAGCATGGGATAGCACGCAGGCAAACATTGCCCTAGTGTGAAAAAGATACATTTTCGATGCATATTTGTCTGGGGCAAAGTTTGTCTTAGTGATAATACCATTCCATATTAGCACTAGGGCAATCTTTGCCCTGATGTAAAAATACAGCGAAAATGTATCTTTTTTGCACCAGGGCAATTTTTGACCTAATGCTTATAACATGCCAAAATGCACTTGTCATGGTGCAATGGTTTTCTAATATTTCTAAGTGTTTTTAAAAATAGGGCAAAGCTTCTGTAATCTGGTCCCAGGTATTGCTCATAATCCTTGTCAGTTATGGGAGCAGTGCGGCTTCCTGGGGCTAGATTACAGAAATGGTGCACTGACGCAAGTGCAATTTTGCACGTATTAGCACAAAGGCCAATATTGTTTCTCTGATATAAATGGCCATTATCTAAAACATGGGGGACTGTTTTAAATAGTAGTTAATAATAGAATTGTACAGAAAAAAAGGTAAAGCATTATGCATATGCACATAAAGTGATGATGGAAAGTACAGACCTCTCGCGAGAATGCTATTGTTCACATGTAAGGCAGCATTAATAGAGGCATTTAAATGAAACTTTATCCCCAATGTTGTTTTGTGATTTCATTAAATGATAGCCTGAATATGAAGTAATGTATGGTACTTTTTTGAGAGCCTCTGCAGCGATGTACACACATTATACAAAAGAGGGGCCTAAGGATGAAGTCATATTAAGCCTCGAGTAAGAGTGCTTGTTCAGGCAAAGGCAACAAATGACCCCAAGAATTTCTAAGGCTGATATTTTGCATGTCTAGCGTGAAGTCCTGAGGGTTTATTAACCTATTGGCATCCCAAATTTCTCTTTATATGGGCATTGCGTAGAAGTCATCAATCAAGCTGTACATAATAACATAACACATAGAGAAGGAATTTCGTAATAGTGATGTTTCCCTAACCTATGTTTGCATCATTGGCCAAAGACAAATGGGACAAATGACTGAATAAATATGCTGAATTTCCCTCTGTAATGAATGCCCTGATAAAAGGTTTTCAAACTAAGGGGGCCATGATCATTGCCCCATTTTATTAGTAATTCATAAAGGATTAGGGAGTCGCACCTGGAACAGCCAACAAATATCTTGTTTCAACATCCACATGATTACGTCACTTAGTAAGCAGCCATTTTGAAATACAAATTTTCCTTGCTTTTAAACTCTTTGGCCCATTTCTTTTCAGCCGGCTATTGGTAGATACCACATTAGTGATACAACCCCTTATATTTCCATCAGTTTCCAGATTGTTGGTCAACAAAAGAATTGAGTACAAATATTAATAAATTACCTACCATGTCTTGCCATGGATGCTCATTCTGAACTGTAGCTTTTACAGGTTTTACCATAACTGATAGTTAATAAAACAGGTTGGAGGCATATTCTACCTCCCTACTACTAATAACAATGTGGAATAATTGAGTGTCCTATCAACATTTTGACTGAATATAAAATGCCCTGAAAACGGACAGAATGATTTTGGGCCAAAGATGTTCATACAAGTTGTTCAATGTGTGGGTTTGCATATAGTAGGTCCTTATGTATTCTGTAATGTGCAGTGTTTGTTTGCATGATGTATTCCACTCATTGGGTCATGCTCTATCCATTGCCCACCATTGGAGTCCATTCTCAGTATGATTTTCTTTCGAAAAAGTGGTGGACTAATGGAGCCTCCAAGTTTCCACATCTGATCCTGTATCTATTTTCAATTATTCTGGTATTACACATTTTGCATACCTCCCCTACTTACCACAAGCCACACTGGCATTCATTACAGTGAATTACAGATTATGATTAGAAATTAGTGAAGTTTCAAAACTCTCAAGTTCTGCTTTTAAATTGAAATTCAGCTTGCTATTGTTGCTTGATTTTTCTCTCTTATAGTTGTTGGAGTGCACTCGTGTATCCTTTAGGTTTTCAGTCTCTAAGGAGCAAAAAGCAAAGGCTCCAAGTCACTTAGGTTCAATTAAACTAAAAGCTAAGGTTAAGTTAATATTTGCCACATACTGTGTGTGTCTGGGTTGTAAGTAGTGACACATTAAAGTTTATTTTCTTGGATATTTTGCTTTCCTTGGGGCAATAGGCTTTTACTGCTAGATCCTTTGAAATAATGTGTGGTCAGTTTGTGAGGATAACCTCTCCCCTTAAGCACTGGTCTAGAACCAGTACATTTGTAGGCAGTCTTCTGTTGCTCTACAGTTTATCCTAACCCACAAGTACTGACCATATTCTAGGTTGTAAAGTTTTGTTTGGAGGTGCAAATTACTATGGCATAATAAGGTGCTCCTATCTGCATTCTCGTGATAATGACTGCACATAAGCTTTTTCTCTTTTTCTGAAACCAAGAAATCCAGAATGTTAACATGTGAGTTACCTTCATGTTAATGAAGTGAATGGGTGGACTTATATTATTAAGCAATTCAAAGAACTTATGAAGTGATGCTATGGTCCCATAAAAGCTTATTTTGTAGGTAGCATATAATGTTAGATAAGTATGGATTTCGTTCAGTCAACAGCAGTTGTCTTCATAAAGTAATAACATTATCTAAATTATATTCCAATGTTAAACTCATTAGTTAGACTATTAAATTAACAGAGGTTTCTGCTGACACAAACATGACTTGTGCTCAGAAACTATACCTCAGAGGAGTCATAATGTGCCCCCTACCTTTGCTGAGGGGTTTCACTGAGATAACAATGTCCTCTGCACAGGAGCAAAGCGAATCTGAAGCAAGTCTTCTGTTAATTATTGAGCATCTCCCTGGTACTGTCAACGGCTTCTATTTGTGAAACACTTGACTGTAGAGCAGAAGTGTGCAGGCTGACTAATAACTGCTTGTCAAGATCAAAGTGAGCATCTTCCGAGAGTTGAATGATCTCTATCTTTTCCTATTAGTGATGTGGGTTTCAGTTGATTGCTGTGTATTTTAGATGGCACGTAAACAAGATGGCAGTTTCGGAATTTTACAATTCAAAATTCGATCAATTAATACGATTCTATTCTATCTCTGAAATAAAAGATTGAATTTCTAGCCTACTATCTTTATTCAATTTTTAATAATGGATTTTCTCATTTAATGAATCACTCACCATGAGATCACAGTAGGGGGCCTCTTTACAAACATATCTGCCCTCCTTTGTCAGCTTGTTTTATTACAAGCTGAAGATTATTTTCACAGCCATACTGGGTTAAAATGTTCTCACTGTAATGATTGCTTGGAAGACATCTGGGGTTGTTTGGGATTCTCTGAAATTCTTGTAGAACAGCCCTCTCAAAGGTACGTTTTTCAGGTATTATTGACCCATCTGTGGGTGTAAAACCTTATTTGTTCTTAAGACCAGATTGGGAAAATCCGCCAGATCCTGCTTGGTTTGAGAAATATACTTTGAGCCTTATTTGACTAAATAGTTGTCTATATTCAACCCCAGTTTACAGCCAAATCTTTGCTGGGTAGGAACACATACGAGACTGAGTAGTGATAACTGGTCAACCGAGAGATTTGTGTTAGTTCAATGAAATCTGGCCTTACGGCCATTCTGTCTGCCCCTTAATCTAGTATGTCCCTCATTGGCATTCCTGTAGTAAAATGCATGGGGATTCCTGGTTTGTGTATCCTTGAAAAATATGTGCCAAAAGGGTTAATAACATGTGCCATTTTTATTTCAAAATGGTCGCTTCTTAAGATATGTCACTGTGCAGGTGTTTTTGTGAAATATCCATTGGCTGGCTAAGCTGCTGGCCCTTTCACAAAGCACCAAACCTTGTCGGTTCCCTGAGCTTTCACAAATGTATAATTCAGTGGGGCGGTTAGTTCCCTTAAATGGTTTCTATACTTTATCTAGTATAAATAGTTAATGATAATTCAACATAATTTTGTGGGCATATTCAGACCCTCTCATTGAGGCATTGCTTGATTGGAGACATGTGCAGGATAGCATGATTTTCTGGTTGCCATTTTGGTGTCCAGGGAATTTATTCCTAACCAGTTGAAAAGATCCGGCTGAGGGGATTTAGATTAACGAGCTCACAGAGCTTCTTTAACCCCTTATGTGCTGAGAATAGTACGCCCATTATGATGTTTCCATGCTTGCATGTAAACCTGCCTGAGATGAGATTGCTTTCTGCAAGATAAGCAGACACAACATGGAGTCAAGTCACACAAATTACGCTGGCTTTGTGCAATTTTCTAACAGTGCTGAAAAATTTACTGCCGATATTTGCAACTGACCGAGAAGTGTAACATGTTATTTTTGCACTGATTGGTTGTTGTGTATGCTTTTTTTGTATTGGCCAGTCAGTGCAGTGCATTCCTAGTGTCTTGAAGCATGCGCTTGTGATCACCCTGCTTAAGAAGCATTCTTTGGATCCCACTGTGGTTTCTCATTTTCAGCCTAATTCGCTTCTCCCTTTTCTTATGAAGTTGTTGAAGTCTCTTGTCTCACCCCTGCTCTCATCTTTTTTTAAAAAAATGTCTTGTCTCTGTTTAACATTGAACTGAGGTTCCTTCTAAGATGGGTTAGCAATACCTTAGAGATGGAAGGTGGATGCAGAGTTTACTCAAATATCAATAATAGAAACAACTCAAATAGTTGGCAAAAGATACTGGCCCTCATTCCAAGGTTGGTGGTAGTCATGGCGCTATTAGTGCCATGACTACCACCAATAACGGGACTGTGTCCGGTCCTGTTCAATGGGGAATTACTGGTCCAGTCCAAACTTGGCGGGACCGGTAAGTCCCCATTGAAAAAGCCATTCCCCATTCCCATTTGAGCCCCCATAGGGCTCAATGGGAAGGCGCTAATAATGGTACCGCAAATTGCGGTACCGTTATTATCTCTGAAGTCCCTTAACGGGCCCGTCCATAACGCCTGGTAAAACCAGGCGTTAAGGAAGGGACCCGCTAAGGGACCTTGGAATAGGGCGCAAAGGGATTTCCTGCACCCGGTATCCCTTTGCACCCACCTCGTTAATGAGGCCCACTGTTTTATTAACATTTATCTAAAACAGCGAGTACAACAGATATCAACAGACATCCCTCATCATAATCTCTCTCGAGACTTCTCAAATCATTTTATAAAAAATTACATTCTTATAGTAAAAAATCATCATAGGTGACGTTTAACCGGCATATCACTAATGTCATCCTATGTGGCAAACTACAAAAACCTAATGGTGAGTGTGATAGGTCCTACAAGGATCATCTAAGTATATGATCCATAGAAGAAAATTATTTGTTTCTTAACATCAGGTGGGGCAACTAAGCCCTTCCCTAACAAATGTCACTATGAACGTCACTAAATATACATCTAATTGGCTACACAACTATAGGACCTATGCGGTCCTCTATCATTGGTTACTTTCCAACCTCCGTCAATCCCTTCCCAACCTAGGTTGGCGGTATGCACGCTGAGAGTCCAGGTGCAGATGAGCTCGTCTTAACCATAGCTTTCCACCAATTAGCATATCCATCCATCATCACCTCAGTGCTCCGCTGTCAATTAGGTTTTTGAACTCCGCCTTGAACATGTTCTTTGCTCTGGGGGAATTCAGGGGAGTGAGGGCACGTTCTGCCCTCGTGCATAGGTGTGACCATCATGCTCGTCCAACTTCTTCTCCCCACGTGACTAGAGACCACGTAATTGAGCTTTCAGTGTATTAAAACACTATTCCTTAATAGAGCTCTGACGTCTTCTTGTTTTTGTCCATGCCTTCTGAACAGGGGCTTTGTTCTTTCTCATGATTTGTATCCAATGTCAGCTCACCCCAGTCTGATATGGCCTTGGCTTCTTGGCTCATCCAACCTTGCCTTTCTGAGTTTCACTCTTGTTAATTCATTTGTTTTCTAACTGTGCCACACTTGGAAACTGGGACAAGCGGCCATCCTTCTTGCTCAGCACTGCTATCGTACGTAGTGGAAACATCCAAACTTTTCTTACTGAAATTTATATATGTATATGTTCATGTTGGCACATGCCGCAATCTATTCATTATTTAGCTAGCCTTTACGAATACTTCATCTGCTTGCGTTTCTTTGCATGTTTGAACATGTGAAAGAGATTGATATCTTCATTATGTCTGTAGCATACGTTTTTTCATCTTGTCATCTTGGTCCCAAGACGTCATTTATCTCAATACTTTCTTGATGCCTTATAGAATTGTCTACATTCTCTAGTTTCTGCATCTCTTCTCTTATACATCAACCTTGCCCTGTATGAGGGTGGTGGGGATGACATCACCATTCTTCTTCATCATTCAACCGTCCTGTTTCTTCCGGGGTTTCATTCAGATGACCATCGTATTGTCTCGTATGCAAGTATGGTTTCCTCAATGTGAACCTTGCCTCCCACATTCTCCTAGGTATCAGTATTTTCCCTGGTACTGCATGTGTTTCACACTCCGGCATCCAACATACAGGTGCTGTGGGCGAGATGGTTGAGATGGGAGTATTAGCTCCTTCTCTACAACATAGTTAAATCTAGGACAGGGGTCTGCAACCTGTGTCTCATCAGATGTTTTAGACTACAACACACATGATCTTACAACATTGACCGCATTTGCTAGGCTGATAGGAGTCCAAACCTTCTGAAGAGCCAAAAGTTGTGCAACTCTGATCTATGAGTATGAATTTTATTGTATAGAAAAATGCTGATTATATGGCAGATCAATGGGTTTGTATTTATTGTATCAGCTTTTCAAAAATGTTTTGAAACACCTCCTGTTTTTGCCACAGCAATTGTGAACACAATTTAAGGAAGTTTTCTTTCTACAAATAACGCGAACACTTTGCTGTTTTCTGAGGTTTGCAAAACAAGTGGAGTAGAGCTATTTTCACAATAGCTTCATATTTGTAACAATTCTTGAGTATCTACTGTACAGAGAGTTGTACTTTGTTTAATATAGTTCAAAGGAACATTGGACCCATACAAATCACACACTTCTCAAAATAAAAATGTAATGCAGTATGGGGTCAATCATGATTTTTCGTAGCAGCAGCTTCATAGTGTTCAATGCCTGCACCAGTAACTACACCAAGTCATTTTGTATGAATGTATATCTGCTTAATTCACGAGGATATGATATGATAAGTCATTTATAACGCACCTATACACAAGTATTTCTAGGCACAACAAGACACGGGGGAAGACAGAGGGAGGACAAGACAAGCAATCTTACTAGGCCTGGTGTCATTCAGATCGTGCAAGTTCGACAATGAGAAATGCAAGGGGAAGGGGGGTTGCCAGGCAAAGGTAAGGGGCATCAGGGCAGCAATGCTAAGTGCAGCCAGGGCAGTGTCGCTCTGGCTAAGTACATGGAAGCAGGGGACTGTAGAGGTTACAGTTGCAGCCCCTAAGTGCGCGGTGTGACTGATTATGGAGGAGTCTGGTACCCAGTGAGACTCTGCATCCTCAAGCAGAGAGTCCAACACATGTCAGACACAGAAAATGACCTGATCCAAGGCACATACAAGAGGATGTGGTTAGAAGTAGCCATGCACAAGCACTGTTACCAATATGTACAGTCCCACACATGTGTGACGAGGGAGGACAGCACATGAATTGTAGGCCCACTGCACACACACCAAAAGGTCATAGTGGCATACCAATATGCAATGTGCACTCTCACCACCCACATGTAGATACACACATTGTGGCAACAGACCAGAGAAGCCTCATGACAAGAGCAGTACACAAACAATGTGGAATTAATGAAATGCAATTCTGCGTCGTGACACCCAGACTACTAACAGCATGATCATCTCTTTCCAACACGCACACAGTCCTCTGACAGTGATGGGCCAGGACTGTCATCATTCCGAGCAGCTGAAGATAGACCTGCAAAGGCAAGCAGGCCCAGGCAGCAGGGCAGTACAACTGACAATCTCAATAATCTCTCACCATCCAAGTGCCACGGGTCCGGCTCACTCGTGTGGGTGGTCGTGCTTTCTCCGTGGGCACAGCTAAGCTGTGGAACGCACTTCTACGGCTGCTACGTGCCACTAAGGATCATCTTTCTTTCTGTTGTCTTTTGAAGACCCTTCTGTTTAATTAATGTCGTTCTCCTGTCGACTACCCTGGTTGTTGCAACAGTGCTATGATGCCTCGGGTGTACGATGGCCTATAAAAATGCCAATAATATAAGATAAGATGTCGCTGACACCATCTGCTACACCACCAGCACCATTAGCCCCACCATCAGCACCATCGGCACCCACCACTGCATGTGACACAGCTGCAACCACCACACTTGTGAATCAGCATACAGCCCTTCCAGGTCCATGTTTGCAGTAATGAGTGGCAGCATGGTTGTGTTGGTAAGTATTTTTGGGGAGGTTGTGGCCGTTTAGTACTCTTCCTGTGTACATTGGGTGCACATGGGTGGATTGGGTGCACCTGTGCCCTGTTTGACATCACCTGTGTCCATTTGCTGGCTGCTCTGAGGTGTTGGTATCTCTGCCTGAGATTTTCCCATAATGTCAGCTAATTATTGCTGGCATTACCGGCAAATCCGTACTCGTACTTTGCCGGTATCACCATTGTGACGGTAATACCGGCACAGGGCCCTTGGGCATCTGGTACTCCGTTACTGGTACATTAAAAGTGCTGGTAAACTGAATTACCAGCACTTTTAATGTTTACCAGCAAACTTGTAACGAGGCCCATCAATTCTGAGAAGGCTGCTTTTAATAAACACTGGCAGGCACTTTGAGCGCAAACTTTGATGGTAAGGCTGATTAAAGCGAGCTGAAAGAGTTCCCATGAGGCAGTGTTTTGGGGGCGAAGGGCAGAAACTGAGTGGGAATTACCTTAGGGATTAGCATTGCCATGGGTGCGCAAATAACCAAACAACACCTATGTGTGTCCCTCCTCCTATGCCATTCCCCCTTATCTGTACTCTAATGCAATATTTTCGGCTGATAGATGACACCTTATAGCCCAAACTAATGAGGGAAGAGGGTACATTTAGTCAGGGCTGATCACCTTGTCCAATGTCAGCTACACTTTTGCCTGCCACACCCTGCCTTCAGGATCCTACATGTCTGCAACCCAGGGCCTACTTTGGGTGCTGATCACCTGCTGCATTCATGTTTATCAATGTTGCCTGGTGCAATGAGTCTGGAGGATGTGTATTCATCCGTACATTCCAAAACCTCTCTCTCCACTGTTAGCATTTGGTTTTGGATCACCCTTGGTGGAACTGAAGTGCCAGCTATGAGCCAAAATGAACAGCATTCACACTAATTGTTTTTATATGCATGAATATTATTTAATTATTGCCTAAAATAACTACATAGATTGTAATATGTTACTCTCTATAAAGTTGTCTTCATGTAAAATAGTGTGCTGTTTAATGAAACATGCGTCACATTCGGCCTCTTATGTCAAAAACAAAATTCTAATGTGGAAAATGCCAGCAGAGAAAAAGTTAAAAGAATGGGACAGAACACATTTGTTTTTAATCAAGCTCTTTTTTCTCCAGTACAAACAATAAAGCATGTGTTTACATTGCTTTAGACAATTTGAAGGCACAGCCTGAAAAAATGTCTTTCAAGGCTATGTAAACATTACAGTCTAAATATTTCAGATGCTGTTTTGTAAGCTTGGCTTAATGTTTTTGTGAAATGTAACCTAGATTCACATATTAAAAACGCCCGAAGATAAACACACACATTGAGGAAATAGATGAAACTAACCCCTATGTTCTTTTTATTAATCTGTTTTCCAATATCCAGCAGGATACGTGTCCTTTATTTGATCAAATATATCCGTAGATCAGTCTTCAAGGCATTTGACAGGAAATTGGGAATTATTTTACATGTCAGCATATATTATTCATCTGAATGCTATATTCAGAAAGGTTCTGGTCAAGGCCTACAGGGTTCCGCTTAGCTAACTTAATAAACATAACATAGGAGAATCTGAGGAAGAGTACATGTCACGTGTCTATGAAAGATAGGGTATGTAATGTAGATGTGCATGCGAGACCACGTTATAATCGCTGGTGGATCTATCAGGCCGCCCGTGATGCTCAGTGCTCCCAGCTAAGCCTTGAGTGTTGCTAGGTCTGGAAGAGATCCGGGGCTACGCTAATGTTGGGACTGTCGGGAATCGGGGCTAGCTAGCCTTTTGGTTGTGGCCCCTGAGCTTCTAAATGATCGGGCTATAGCCTCCTCAGCCCCCACACCCCCAACATCCCAAGGAACACCACAGAGCAAGACGATCAATTTGTTGAAAGGCACTGCTTTGGCACATTGTCATAGCTAAGCCTGGATGAACTTCCTCCGTACCAAACTCATGAGTAAATTAAAATGTGATCTCCGGCTGGCGCTCTAAATCGCACCCAACATGGCTTGTGCGATGCACTTAGTTTGAGGATTTTCTCCTCTCTAGTAGTCACTGATAGCAAATGTTGCATGTGTGCGTGCCTTGCAAGGTGGTCACTGCGATTCTCTGCAGGCAGGGGTGGACTGGCCTATAGGGAACTCAGAAGATTGCCCGGTACGCCTCTGCACCCTGGGCCTATTTGGTGTGGTAACCTATTTTATTTTCAAATGTTCTCATAGGCAAAGGGTTGGGCTTGCTTCAGATGTGTAATATGGGTCCACTTTGAAAATGATTTCCTGTTTTGGTTCCCACTCCACCCCTGTTTCTCTCCTTCTTATTGGTCACTGATTGTATGTGTTTTCCCACTAATTTACAACCACTGCCTCCAAATAAAATCAGGGGAAAAAAAACATCCAACCTATCCTTTTTAGGGATTCTACCTCTGCTACAGCTACATCTTGTGTCAATCTTGTATCTTTTGTTCAACTATACATTTTTCAATGTTCTACCACTTCTCAACTGCCTGGAAAACCTCCCAGCTCTGCCTACAAGAAAGATCTCAAACTTCAAACCTGAATAGTTTATGTACCCTGCAAGGCCTAACTCACTTCAACAACCACTCCCAAGCCTTGAAGGACAAGTGCCAGAGTCCGTGGAATTACAGGGGATTTGGATTTATCAGAATAGGTTCACCAAGGCCTCACCTTGGCTTTTTAGTGTTTGTTTTCACATAAAGTTAGTAGAACACCTGCAATGAATTTAGCATTGCAGTATTAACTCTGTCGCCTACAACCTTCAGATCACTGTAAGTAGAACTCTGAGAAGATAGCTCTTGTATTCATCTGTCGGCTGGGTCATGAGACCATCTCATATGCCACATATTGGAATCGTGATAGGACATATTCAACCCTTCAACCTTTGAGGCAGACAAATTGAATATTGACTACTAGAGAGCTTTCATGCAGAAGAACTCTGGCATGAAATGCTATACAAAAAATATTATTATTGTATCACATCAAGGCTGAGGTCAATAAGAAAATAAAACAGACTCAAGAGAGTAAAGACCATTTGAGTGCCACTTGAGTGCCACTTGGTAGTTTGCCAAATTTCATTACAATGGTGATAAAAACGATTTGTGCATTCACATTTTACACAACTTTAATTTCACGAGGGAGACATAGCTGGATAAATGAAAGATGCAAGCCCATTAATGATATTGTACTCCTCATTGTTCACTGGGCACTTATCTCGGGGGTTGGGAGGATGCAAGGGGTAGCCGAGGCCAAAATCTCATCTGATGCATATGTTCCTATTAGTCAATGACAAGGACTACAGCATCAACATACTGAATGAAGCATACTGTTGCTTAAATCCCATATTATTTTATTATTTGATCAAATATAGTATTCAAATAGGTCCCACAGTCTCTATGCCCTTGAGGACCCCTACCTTTCTTTCTAACTGTGTCTTCATGGGCACACATTGGTGACACAGCTTTCCCCCACATGTTGGCTGTTTGGAGGATCTTTCGCCTTTCATCTGGGCACAAGTCGTGCGAAAATTAAGATATGAATCAATTTTGTTACGGGCTCTGCCTCATGCCAAGTTTCCACATCTTGCATGCATAACATGGAGACGGATGAAAGGTTTTGGTGGATTGGCGTGATTGTAGAGTACACCTTTCTCCAAAGTGGTTGTATTTTAGGGAAGGACCAGGTCATCTAGCCAACAGTACCTAGCTGTCCACAGTCTCGCTAGTATGAGGGGCTAATTAGCAACTCCATCATGTGTGGTCTAGTAGGAGAGCAATATATATGTTGGATAGGATGATTACATTGGATTTCCATGTGCATTTGGAGACACCTTTTATCAAAGCAATGCAAGCTTAAATGTCTTTCCAGTATACTTGAATATTTAATTATGTTAATCCCAGATTCCTTTGTGCATTGCTCGGAATACAAAGAGAATTAAAAAAATGTATCCTGGGGAAGTTGTTTATGTTCCGTGTCATTTCAACTTTGCAAGTAGTAGGTCCCCTTTTGTGTGTGCTGTCTGAGGTCGACTTATTTCTAAGAGATTGATGCGCTCTGTGGGAGAGCTAGCGTTGCCTATCTATCATATCTGGCCGTCGATGATGCACCCCTGCCGATAGTTTGCTCCATTTATGGGGAGAGTTATCGATGGATTGAATCCATGCTGTGGCACCTGCACACACCCTTACTCACCTCGCTTCCATTTAGGGGGAAGGACATGTGGCTAACTCCCTCCTTTTCCACACAACACTGGTAGCATCGCAGATGCTGGCTCCACTCTCCCTCAGCAAGGCAACAGACTCTTGCTCAACTCCCCACCTGTTCTCATCAGTCTGCTATCCCCCTAAGGCCATTAAATATTGTTTAATTGCATCTCCCGATCGGAAGCTCCACTACGAGGTGGCCATCTTGCTTGGTCTCTCAAGCACCCCCTCCCACAATAGGGTGGGTGAATTTCTGACAAACATGCTAACCCTTTGAATGCATAACGGAAGGTTGATGAATAGAAGGTTATGAATTCATTTTTAACCAGTGACAATTGCTCTGGGTACCCCTCTAGACCATTGTTTTTCAGTCTGCAATGCCATTACAGAAGAGGAAGACCATATGCAAATGAAATTCCGTCCCACCCCAAAAGGGGCCGTCCATCCTAAACTGCTATGTCACATCCTTTCTGCGCAATTCTACACGCACACCCAGACATGTGTTGGCCTCATCTGGCATCTCCATAACAGTGTACCTTGTTTCTCTAGGCACAGCAGGCTTGAGACCCACATTCCCTGTCCAACTCGGTGGGACAAATGCAAAACTGAAGGATCATAGCTGAAAGGTTATGAATGAATCTTCACCACAGGCATTTGATTTGGGCAACCCTTCAAACAAGCAACAGACAACCCACAAGCAAGAATCCAAACAAACCTGAATCCCAAGAGGACGTGAAACAAAACACCTCAAAACACAAAACACAGCAACTCAGAAAACCCCTTTGGTAAGACCCCAGTAAGAATCACTGCCAAACTTGAATCCATAACCATCCACTCCCCCTATGTAACCAAAGCCTGAAAAAATCCCACACGTACAAACAATAAACAACACCAATGAACCAGAACTGAGAAACCCTTTCCTCAAATTACTTGAACTCCTCAAAGAAGAGACAGAGCCTCCAACCCCAATCTCAGCAAACAACAACCTCATCCAAGAGAGAATCCCAAGAAATGAAAACCGAACAAACATCACCATGGCTGGGACTCAAGAAAGGATAGGCAACAACTTACAAGGAAAAACAGACACTCTGCACTGCAGCTTACTCAATGTAAGATCCATGGCAAAACACAAAACAGAAATGTATGATGTCCTAAGCGAGGGCGGCACAGACGCACTCTTCTTCACAGAAACATCAGACAACTATAAAACAATCACCCTCAAAGCCATACCAGACAACCTCAAACTAATACATGGCAACAGAGAAAACGGAAGAGGAGGTGGAATCGCAATGAGGCACAAATATAACATCTGTGCCACACCGCTCCCCACAACAGACATAGAAGACTGCAAAATCAAGTTCAGCGACCAAGCAAACGTACTGTTCCTCCTGATCTACAGACCACCATCGTACAACCCGAACTTTACAACAAAGCTTACTGACTCCATTGCCAACCTTTCCACCTATCATGATAACTTAATAGTCCTGGGGGATTTCAATTTATGGTTCGAAAGAGAGACCTAAACCACAGTAAACTCACTCAGCAGCCTTCTGGAAACACTCCACCGCAAGCAAATAGTGAACGGACCAACCACTATGCTGGAAACACCTTGGATGCAATCTTCTGCAGAGACTGACTTTCCACCACCGCCTCACCAGTACAGGTGATATGTAGTGATGACTACCTGGTCCCATTCACGGTCAAACTCCCTACCCGCACACTGGCCAGAATCACAATATTGCATGCTACTAACAAAAGAAACTGGAAGAGTCTTCACCTGGAATCCTTAACAGAATAGCTGGAATCAACTAAAGTAAACATCACCAAGCTAAACAGAATGGCCCCTGACTCAGCTGTACCAAAACTCAATGCCTTGATCACAGAGGCCCTAGATCAATTAGCACCAGCAAAGATTTCAAAGCCACTGCAAAATAAATGGAAGCAAGTTGGTTCACAGACGAACTGATGGTGCACAGAAAAACAATCAGCAAACTGGATAAACTATGGAGAATCCATTACAATCAATCAGACAAAACAAAATACCAATGACAACTCAGAATATACAAATCAGCAGTCCTTAAGGAAAAACAAAATACTACGCCACAAGAATCCAATCGGCAACAAACCCACAAAATAACTCTTTAAAACCATCAAAGAAATCAGAAACCCTACATCCTGCACCAAAGAATTCATACCATCACAATCACTATGTGAGGACATCACCAAGTACCTGAGAACAAAAATAGAAACAATTAAACAAACCATTGAAGCAAGCCAAGCAACAATAAACAAAGTACAACCATGGAGCCAGCAACAACCGGCGCACCACCAACCGCAGCAACACTCAAATGATCCGAACCCATAGATGACAACGTTTTCTCCACATTAATAAAGGACACCTACCTCGCCTGATCCTCCAGCGACCCATGCTCCCAGGCATCTACAAAGAAATCCTCAGCCACAGCACCCCAGCATCTTACTTGCGGATACTTATGAACCTATACCTAAACACAGGAATAGTACTCACATCTTTTATATCAGCTTACATCAAGCCACTCTTAAAAAAATGAAACATAAGCACGAAAGATCCAAACCACTACAGACCTTTATCTAATCTACCCTACACGGCGAAGCTACTGGAGAACCATGTATACAAATTCCTACTCAACCACGTAGAAACAAATGTAATACTCAACCACTCACTAGTCGGCTTAAGACCCATGAGAGGAACTGAATCAGCACTTCTATCCATATGGGACGATCTAAAAATAAATGCAGACAAAACCCCACCATCTGCCCTCAGACTGCTGAACATACTGCACAATCAGACACCAACACTAATTGAGAGAATGGAGGAATGTGGTGTAAAATACTCCACTTTACAATGGCTCAAATCTTTCCTCACCAACCGAAATGAAATAATTTACCAACCACCATTTACCTCTAACACCAATAACATCTTCTGTGGTATTTCACAAGGCTCTAGCCTCTCCCCACTCCTTTTCAACTCCTTTTCAACATCTACATGTCCTGCGGCGTGGTCAAGAGGGGAGTCGGAAATAGGGGTGGCATGTTTCAACAATACTTTATTCAAAACAAAACAAAATAGCATACCTCTCCCTATCTCAAACGGGTTATCACTACCTCAACAGATATCAACTGGTGTGCTCGTCATCAAGGTTGTTTATCTAAATAAAAAAGGAGGTTGTCCTCTGTCCATAAAACCTACTGTAACCCTAGCACTAAATTACGAAAGGGCTCAGCATCTAAAGAAACTAATAATACTAGCAGAATGACTCTCTTCTCCTGGTGAATTGGTTCAGACTTTTTCCCTGTTCCAGTAACCTTTTACTTTAACTCTGATTCAACAAAGAGACTGTGGGCAGGAGAATGAATCCCTTTTTCGGATCCACCTTGCACAACCTTAAGTGCTGTCTTGAGATAGTCTTTGGCAATAGTCTTCAAAAGTCTCTTCAGCTCTTCCTAAGATCTTCTGGAGGCTTTTTCTTATAGTGCCAGCAAGTCATCCCTGTTATATGCCTTTCTGAAAGTTGTCTCTAAACAGTTCTTGTTGTCTGCTATTTTCTTTAATCTCCAATTTGGATTATCACTGTTACGAGGGAGCTTCCTATTGATATGCTCTTGAGGTTTAGATCTTTGAATATCACTACTGTGCCAAGGGAGATTGCTCCTGATGCTTTCTTGGCCCTTGGCCCTCTGATTATCACTAATGTGACAAGGGAGATTACTCCTGAGGCTCTCTTGACTCTTGGTTCTCTCAGTATCACCACTGTGATGAGGGAGATTACCTCTGAAATTCTCTTGACTCTTTATTTTCTGGGTATCATCACTGTGACGAGGGAGATTGCTCCTGAGACTGTCTTGATTCTCTGTATATCGCTACTGTAACTGGGGATCATTACTTTGATGAGGAAGATCACGCACAAGACTTCCTTGCGTCCCAAGTTGCCCCAAATCCCTACCGGGTCTCGCTCTATTCTTGTTACCTGCAGCGTGTCGGGACTGCATCTCCGGTTCCTCACAGGATGATGGGCTGACTCGCATTGCTTCAGCACCTCCTGATTCCATCACTCCACTCCCTGCTTCATCCTCGTAGCTCTGCAGAAACATGGACCACACGGCTCTGGAGTAGCTGCAGGACCACATGATCCACATTCCTGAGGTCACGCCACCGCTGGATTTGGTGCCACTCTTCCACCGGTCAGGAGCTTGGCTTACCCTGCAGTGCTCCGTTGACCGCTCCTCCCTATCTCCACAGCTGGAGATCAGTTTCCTGCAGCTTCATGTTCCCAGGTTTGAACGTCCTGGGTTGTGCTGACTTCACACCGGCTGCTCCCTCTCCTAGTCCTTTCTCGCTCTTTATTTCCTGTGGCTGGGTCCTGTGGCTGGGTCCTGCCCAGCATAAGGTTAAAGTCCTTCTTCACTGTTGTTGAAGTAATCGTTATGCCTCTTTGGGGCCAACTCTTCTCAGTACTATATGGCAGCAATCTGTTATGATTCTTTACATCTTCGTCTTGGTCGTATTACTTTGTGAGTCAAAGACTGCAGAGACATTGCCATAACAGACAGTAGTATTATTAGAAATTTCTGATAGGGACTTGATCTCAAGGAAAATGGGGTCAGGGTGGTCTTTCACGGTACCGTAGTCCTTATCCCCATGAGGGGATGCTCTCCATGTAAGGACCCGAATTCCACCACCCCTAAGGGGACTGTTGGGTAGCAGCTTTCCCTCTCTTGCCTCACAGGGAAGGGCTGCCCTCTGTGGAGAAGTGACGAGATCCCGTAAATCATCACATATCCTTCGGCTCTCCAATCTTCAACTAGATGAAATCTAGAAAGAAAATCTACATTCTCTGTTCCTTTCCCTTCTGATTGTTCAACAGAAAAGCAAAAGGGTTGGAGATCTAAAAACAAATGGATTATACAGGGATTAGTATATTTTCTCAAGCTGAGCCACGTTAGAGGAGAATGGTCAGTAACCCACAACCCACCTTAGACACATCTGTCTGTAGTATGAATTCCTTGTTGAAATTAAGAACTTTTAATACAGCTGGTCTGATCTTGTTTTTCCCACTGTAACATTTGTGGTTCTGCATTCTTTCATTTATCCATACTTTTTCCAACTGTGGCTGCACCAACACACTACCAACAAATAAAACAAGATATTTCATGACTGACTGAGCCAGATGTCATTTCTTGGATTTGGCTGTCAGTCCTGCCTTTCTCAGGGCCCTCATAACTTTATATACATGAAAAAGGTGTACTTCCCACGTTTGGCTGTGGATTGAGATGTCATCAAGGTATGCGCCACAAAATTTGGGAAAAGGGTTGCAATAAGTGATCCACCAACCTTTTAAAAGTTGCTGATTCCCCATTTAGTACAAAAGGGAGAACCTTGAACTGAAACAACCCTGGGGGAATGGAGAAAGCAGTTTTTTCCTTGTCTGAGGGATTTCATTGGAAACTTCCAATAGCCCTTGGTCAGATCAGTCTTGGAGATATAATCCACCGGTGCCAGTTTGTCAATTAAATCATCATTCTAAGGCATAGGATAATTGTCAAACTGGGAGATGAAATTAAGCTTTCTGAAATCAATACAGAATCTCCACGACTGATCTGGTTTTGCGACTAGGACCATTGCCGAGGACCAAGAACTTTCAGACGGTTCTATAATATCTGCATCCAACATTTTCTCCACTTTCTGAACGATTGTCTCTTTCCTGGCCTTCGCAATATGGAATGTCTTCAGATTTACCACCTTTCCAGGCGTGGACCGAATGTGATACATTATAGATTTTACCCTCCATGGTTCACTATAAAAGACATGAGAGAACTGGGATAACAAGTCCTGAAAGTCCCGTTGTTGCTGGGATGTTAGGTATGGGGACATTACATTATTTTTGGGTACTCCCTCAGTTAAAACTGCAGCCATTGTTGCTGTGGTACAGTCTATTGCATCTACTTTCCACTCCTTCATGAGGTTTATATTGTATACAGGGTTCTTCATCAGGTTGGGCTACCAAATAGTTATATGAGCCTTTTTTCTCAAAAGTCTCATACGGCCCATATCACTTTGAAAGCAGTTTTTATTCAGAAGTGGGTAAAAGAACAAGTACTCTTTGTCCTATAGAAAAAAAGCGGTGGACATCCTTCTGATTATATTGAGCCTTCTGATTTTTCTGGGCTTTTCTAGATGTTTATTGACTATTTTCCTTACAATCGTCATATGTTCTCTCAAACGTTGTTGAGTTTGAGAACTAGGAAAAGCTGCCTCCTCCCTCTGCTCCCAGGTTTCATATAGAGCATTTCTAATAGATCCTGTGGAGCATGTGCATAAAGGAGTTCAAAAGGAGAGAAACCTAAGAAAGCCTGTGGGGACTTTCATATGGGAAAATGTGCCCAGGGGATCATTGTATCCCAAATGCTCCCATCAGCTTCTACTAGCTTTTGAAGAATATTTTTCAAAGTTTGGCTAAAGCTCTTCACTAACTGAAATAAAGTGCGGAGGCGAGGTGAGTGAGCAGTGAGCTTTATTCTACGAACCCCGGAGACGAGGGCTGCCAGTAGGGAAAATGGCTGAAGCGTTCCGAGGTGGAACATGGGGAAAAGAGCATTCTCATTCCAAGTGGAATGAAGAGATGCTAACATTATAACATCTCCTTACCTATGGGAAAGAAGGGAACGGAAAGGGGGGGAAGAAACAGGAAGGGTGGGGTGGGATGATTGGCTAAAAGAAATTAGCAAAGTTGGCATTGGTGGTCAGTAGTAGATGAAATTGTTGCTGAAGTTCCGGATCATCTTGCGATTCCTTTTTGACAGACTTTTGGCCGGTCTTTCCTCATTGGGGTGAAGTGGTTCGTAGTTTCTTGTGTGTCTGGGGTGGTATGTCTCTTCAGAAGAAAGTTTATTTCTTGATCTTACGCCATCATGTGAGTCTGCAGAAGTGCTGGGTCTGCATGTGTCGTTGGTTGTTCTCTTCTTGTTCTCTCTTGACCAAGCGTCATTGAGTTATTTTCACAAGCTCATCGTGTGACCATCTCTTTCCATCATCCAATGTGACAGATTTGTCGTGACAATGTGTAACTTTTTGTGGAGATCTGAATTTAGATTCACCCTTGAGTATTTTCTTGGGTTCCCTAACGCATACCCAGTCTCCTTCCTGAAGGAGCATCTGTTTTGCTCTGTTCTTCTGGTTGTAGTATGTTTTGTACTTCTTTTGCTTCTCCTTTATAGTTTTGTGGATTTGTTCCATGTCCACTTTTGGTTCCATGTTCATTCTTGCCTCACCGGTGTCTAAGAAGATCCATGCTGGTCTCAGTTGATTAGTTGCGGTTCTGCCCCGCATTAAGGTGAAAGGCTCTGAGTTAGTGGTGGAGTGTGGCGTTGTTCTATATGCGTACAAGGCTTCTTTGAGGGTTTCTCTCCAAGGCATAGCGTTGGCAGTGGCTAGTTGGATGACACTTTTTATCAGTCTGTTCATTCTTTCCACCAAGCCGTTGGATATTGGGTGGTAAAGTGACATAGTGATGTGATTGATGGATTTTTCATCGAGGAATTCTTTAAATTCCAATGAGGTGAACTGGGACCCGTTGTCTGAGACTATGTCTCTGGGGTCACCTTCCCTGTTAAATATTTCAGTTAGGAAGTCAATGATCTTCTTTGTAGTTGCGCTGGTTTCCACCACACCCCATTTGGTCCATTTGGAGGTGTAATCAACGATTACAATGATGAATATTTTTGCTTCCTCCAGATTTTCGAAGGGGCCCATAATGTCTATTGCCAGCTTTGACCATACATGTTTGGGTGTTTCTACTGGCTGAAGTGGGGTTTTCCTTAAGATTTTCGATTTGTCACTGGAAGCGCAGGCACTGCAGTTTTTTACTATCTCTTCTGCCTCTTTCCACATATTGGGCCACCAGTAGTTGTTCCTCATTCTGTTCTTTGTCAAACTTCTTCCCAGATGTCCTTCCTGGGCTAGGTCAAGTAGTTTCTTTCTGAGTGCCACGGCTGGAATTACCCTACAACCAACACCAATCCAAATCGTTCATTACAGCTCTTCTGATTTCCTGTTGTTCCGTGTCGGCTTTGGTGATGCGTGACCATTCATCGGAGGAAATGGCAGGATTTATGGTGGCTATAATGTCCTCGTCTTGATCTTCGTTTTCAACGTCTTGTTTGTTTTCAATGGTGGGTAGTCTGGAAAGACAATCTGCTACTTGATTCTGTGGACCAGGATTGTAGTAAACTTGGAGATTGTATTGCATGATGTCCAGAAACCAGCGTCTTATTCTCGGTGAAATGAGGTGTGGTGATTTCGATTGCAGGATGTTGACTAGAGGTTTGTGATCAGTCTTTAGGAGGATGGGTAAGCCCCAAATTAGATTTCTGAAGTGTTGTAAGACCCACTTGACAGCCAAAGCCTCTCTCTCGATGGTGGAATAGTTCAATTCAGCACCTCTTAGTACTCTGGATGCGAACGCGATGGTTACAATGTTGCCATTCTGTTGCTGCTCTAGTACTCCACCAAGGCCGATCTTGCTGGCATCTACTGACACTATTGTTTTGGCTTTATAATCAAACATGCTCAGGGCTGGAGCACGGTTGATGTCGGACTTGAGGTTCTCAAATTCGCTCTTACATTCTGCGGACCATTCAAACCTGTTGGATTTCTTCATGAGATTCCTCATGTTCTCTGTCCTGTTGGCATAGTTACTCACGAATTTGGAGTAGTACTCCGTCATCCCTAAAAAACCTTTCAACTGGTCTTTGTTGGTGGGTTCAGCTAAACTCAATATTGTGTCCAGGAGTTTTTTCTTGGGACGGATGCCCCTGGCGTCAATAGAATGTCCAAGATAAGAAACTTGACTGCACTTTATGTTGCATTTCTCCAACTTGAGGGTGAGTCCACTTCTTTGGATTATTCGTAATACGCCCATTAGCTTGGCATCGTGTTCCTCCTCAGTTTTGGCTGATATAAGAATATCGTCCTAGAAGCATTGCACTCCATCGAGGCCTCCGAAAAGATGCGACATGAGTCTCTGGAAGACTGCTGCGGCAGAAGCGAGCCAGAACGGCATACTATTGAACATGTATGCTCCTAAAGGTGTGACAAAGGAGGTGAGGGCTTTAGAGCTGTCATCTAGAGCAATCTGGTGGTACGCTGAGGAGAGGTCCAAGGTGCTAAAAAAACTTGCCGGTTCCATGGTCGAGAGAAGTTTGGATATGTTAGGAAGTGGGTGTCTGTCGACCCATATGTTCTTGTTTAAGTCCCTTAGGTCAACACACATCCGTATGGAATTGTCGGGTTTCTTTACCAGGACAATGGGGGCCAGCCACTCGGAACTCTCTATGGGTTGTATAATGTTCTCGTTGCATAGACGTGTGAGTTTGTCTTTAAGTGCTGCTTTGGTTCCAAAGGGGACTCCACATACTCGATGGACTATGGGAACAGCACCTCTTTTCAATATGATTCTGTGTTGGAAACCTTTAAGCAACCCGATTTTGTTGCAGAACACTTTGGGAAATTGCTCAGCCAAGTTGGATTTGATGTCAGTATTATTTTTTAACACACTCAGTACAGGGATATCTTCCCCGGGATGGATTCTCACTCTGAAGGCTGCTTGCTCTTCCCATCCTACTACAGAGGACCCGTTCTTGGCTACAAACAACTTGCAGTATGTTTGTCTGTCATGAAACTTGAGCTTGATCCATGTGTACCCAACAATGTCAATTGGTGTTTTTCCGTACCCTGTGGCTCTCACCAAAGAGTTTCGTAGATTATGGACTTTGCCAGAGAGTACCTTCGCAAAGGTTTCAAGGTCCACCATGGTATAGGGGGACCCTGTGTCCACCATTACTTTTAAAGGTATGTCATTGACGTACATTTTGACCCATGGACCGCTTGATTCTTGGAAGGAAGTGACCGTGAGGATTTGCACTTGTGGGTGTGTCAGATTGACAGATAACATGTTGTCTGACATTTGATCATAGTCTTCACGGACCTGTGTCTGTTGACAGGTCCTCTCTGCCGTTGCCAGAACAACCTGGTCTTCCTCGGTTGTTTCGGCAGACTTTGGCAAAATGGCCCAACTGACCACATTTGTAGCATTCAACATTATTAGCCGGGCACATTTTCCCAGCGTCTTGGCGTTTATACCACCCGCACTTCTGGCAGCGCGTGGGGTTTTGGTTGTCATAGGCTGATGCTCTCCCTCTTCTGGAGTTTCCTTTGGTGTTTTGGGGTATACTTCTCACAGCCACTACTAACGTGCCATCTTGATCATAGTCAGAGCTGTCTTCCACATATTTCACTTCAACACCTTCTTTAAGGGCCAGTCTCTCTTTCATGCAATGATCCCCAAACTCCATACTCATCACTATTTCCGTGGCCTGGTCCAACGAGGGATTCTTTGTCTGCCATAGTTTTTGCTGTATGCGGGGATCCTGCAACATTGAGCACAAGCTGGTCTCTTAAGTACTTGTCACCAACGCCCGTGAATTCACAAGTGGACATCAGTACTCTGAGGGAAGCTAGCAAGTATCGACTGACTCGCCCTTAGCCTGCTTTCGAGAAAAGAACTTGTACCTTTCCAGCACCACGTTTGTCTTGCTGCCGAAATGTTTGGTGAGCTTAGTCAAGGCAGTGTCAAATTTTTGATTGCTGTCTCCACCTGCACCATCTGGTTCTGGAAGCGCCCTGAATAACCTCAGGCCCTCGCTTCCTAAGCAGTTCAGGAGGGTTGCTTCTTTGAGGTCATCGTTAAATTTACTCCCGCCTATGGCCCTGAGATATATATGGAAGCTGTCAAGCCATTGCTCCCAAGGGCAGGTTGGTGTTCCAGGGCAGGGAAGAAACTTGGTGGGATGTGGGACGTTCTGCATGACTGGCTGGTGAGGATGGTGAAGGCTTTGTGGGTTGAGCTGCGTTGTAGTGGTGGGCTATGGCACTGTGAGTGTTCTCAGTGGCGTACTTAGTTGCTGTGAATGACTGACTGATGATGTGTAGTGCTGTCTGGAGTACTGTCAGCCCATTCAGTAGTGTTAAATCGTGTTAAATCATGTCACAGTTTTTTTTTTTTTTATCTGAATATGAAGCACTATCAATCCAGTAGTTGCTTGATGCACAGTCAATCCAGAGGTTCTGGAGGTTATGCAGTGCTAAATCGTGTCTCAGACTATTAAATCTGAGATTTCTTTCGTTTCCGGGATGAACAGCTGGTGATTTGATATGTCGAGCACAGCTGGAGCTCTGCGGCGTCGTCGCCGTGGCAACAAGGTTGGGCCTGCCCAAAATGGCCGCACGCACGGCACGCAGAGAGGTCCTTTCCTCTGACTGCCGTTGGCCGGCGAGTCGAAGGATGCGCGCTCGTGCCGAGGGCTGCCAGTAGGGAAAATAGCTGAAGCGTTCCGAGGTGGAACATGGGGAAAAGAGCATTCTCATTCCAAGTGGAATGAAGAGATGCTAACATTATAACACTAACCCATCCATTTATGGATGATAAACAGAGTTACGCAATCATTGGATCTGAAGTTTCTCCTTGACTTCTGCCTTCAATTTTGACATCAACGTGCTGCCCTGATCTGTTAGAATCTCACGAGGAAAGCCCACTCTGAACAGGAAGGGATTCATCTGTTGGCACATATTGGTTTTAAGGAGAAATGCTTCTGGGTGCCGGTTAGCATAGTTCAATGTAGCTAAAATGTATTTATTCCCCAATTTTGAAGGTTCTGAAAGTCTTACTATGTCCATTCCGATCTTAGAGAAGGCTACCTCGATAATAGGAAAAGGTTGCAAGGGAACTGGGGGCAAGGTGTGTGCAGCTGTCTTTTGACATAAGGCACAGGTAGCAACAAAGTTCTTCAAGTCCGCATGGACTCCTGGCCAATAAAATTGGGGAATTACCTGTCCTTGGCTTTTCGTAATTCCTAGATGCCCAGATCTTAAATGGAAATTAGTCATTTTGAAATCCACCTGTCTATGGCAGCAAGGAATTACAAACTGCATTCTGGATATACCCTCAGGTGTCATATCCTCTCGATACAAAAGCCCATGCTTATTGAAAAAAGGTTCACCCTGTGACCTACCCTCAGCCTCTGAAATGAACTTCGAAAAGGCCAATATCAGATCCTTTTCGTTGGGCAAAAGAATAAATCTGGGATAACCTCGGTCTCTTCAACTAAGGGTCCTAGTGTATCAGTTGGATCTATGTCAGCCTACCCAAAACCCTTTGTTCCTCACCCAGTAAGGTCTTCCCCCTGGACTTCAATGGGTATTGGAAATACAGCATTTTCCAAGATTCCTTGTGCGATTTTCTCACTGACTTTTACATGATAGGCCTGTTTACCATTAATATGGATTCATATTTTGATGTCACCTCAGTAATCGGGATCTATCGCACTGACCATGAGATCCAGTCCATACTTCCAAGCCAATCCGTGATTAGAAACTAATATTATATAGGTAACTTTTTGGGGGGGACAGAATTAGACAAGTAGGAACTAAAAGATAGCACAAATGGGAATCCCCATCAATATCAAATGTCTTTGTCTTGTAACCATTGGGTCAGTGCCCTCCTTTTGGTTAGGGCCATGGTCGATAAATCCTGATAAATTCGAATCTACGATCTCTCAAAGAGTGGCAGATCTTTCTCTCTGTCCTTCTGTATGACGCCTGCATTTTGCTTGTAATAGTGGCCTTTTGCAAGGACTGATCATGGGCTGTTAATAGGGTCTACTGCTCAATAGATTCAGTAAAACAATATTTCTGGAGTGAGTGGTTCATCAAAAAGGCTGTTAATCAGTGTTTTCACCCAGTGTTCTAGGGTGAGGTTGGATTCGCCTTGCAACTCTTTTAGGCCCATGATTCTTATGTTGTAACGTCTTTCTCGGTTCTCCCCATCATCAACTTTTATGGCAAGGTCTCTCCCTCTTTGTTCTAACTCCTGTATGTGTCCTTTCCCTTTCATTTCGAGAAGGTCAGATGATATTTTCCAATGTTTCCAGCTTCTCCTCTACTTTCTCGACTCTGCCCTTCAATTCTTATATCGCTACTAATAAGCCAGACTTTATGGATCTTATTTCATCTAATAGCAAAAGTGTACCTGGTTTTGTTGAACCTTCTGTTGATTCCCCAAGGCTGTAGGGGCGCCTTCCATATGCCCACTGCAAGTCTGTCAGGGGACCTGTGAAAACTATGCAGTATTGCTGCTGTATCAGGGTCCAACATGTGGTGTCCACAATCATTGCACCAGCCCTATCTAGAGGGGTGGTCAAATTGGCGAGTGCAACTGTGTAAATGAGTTCTCTTTACCGGTCAATAGTACCAAAAATCACACTGTCAGAGATTAAGTCACAGGCTGACTATCCATTGGGGCAGCATCTGATTGTAGCCACAATGGGCCACTTCAAAGCTTTCACACAATCCCTTCAAGGGCAATCTCTCCTAGACGACTCAAACAGGGTTTGAGTTAGCCTAGGAGAGATTGCAGGGCACCGCTGTACTAGGAAATGACCTCCCAGGTTATAGATCCAGTGAAACTGTCTTTCATCCATTTTCTGTCCATTAGTTACATTGGGATTGTCCAAAGCAACCCACTGTTTGAGTCCTGAATTCAATGTGGGCCCTCTATGACCAGTCCCACCTGTGGTTGGCCAATCTATAGGGAGGTGGAACTGAGCTAGTTCAGTAAGATTGCACACCTCCACGGTACTCAAGTCATCAAAGGTGGTGGAGGCCTTCACCTGTTACTGACCCTGTTGTTCGGTGCTCCAGGACTGGAAGCGCCAGCCGGTCACCACAAGCAGTCTTCAACCCCTGTGCAGACCGATGTCAACATGGCACAGCGCGAGGAGTCGGTTTGGCAACTGTATTGTATTTGGGATGTTTGCTGCTTGTACCCCATTCTCCATGTACTAGGTGGCAGTGGTGAGCAGCAGGCCCAGCGTTCTTCAAGCATCCTCCATCAGTGATTACACGTGCCTCTCAAGTTGACTCCCAAAAATCACAAGATTAGGAGGCAAAACCACTTCAACGTGATTAGGACCAACCACATTAAGGAAAACATAGGATGTGGCGACAGCTCATAAATCACAACAACCTTCGAGGCGCAGCGCTTGAGGTTTTTCCCTCAGTGCACAGGCCCCCGAAAATCACTTGCGATTTCTCCAGACTCAGACCATGAAATTTCATCTGGCAGCCTCCTAATCTCTTCTGACATCTCTGGCATCGCTCTCATGTTTCAATATCCAAGTTTAGTGCCATTTTAAGACATCTCACTGTTGCAGGGAAAGGGAGATGGAACGTTAGAGCTCCATGTCGTATGCGCCCCCTAGGGGTCTCCTCTCTTTTGAATTCACCATCTCTACTATTGCTAAGTTTTACTCGTTCACATCACCTCCATCTATTGCCATCCTGATCCCACTGGATCATTCTTTGACTATCTTGGGCAACTCCTTGATTCGCTTTCCACTCAGCATCACCTCATTCTTTTAGGTGACTTTAACCTTTCCTCTTCAACCACTTCTCATAAATCTGAACTTCAGTCTTTTCTTAGTGACCACACTCTCCACTCTATCCATAACCTGCCTACTTAAACACAGGGCAACTCTTTGGATCTTTTATTCATCTCCACCTCTCCCAGCCACTAATACTACTGTCACAACATCCATATCTGATCACTCATTTATTTCACTACCGTCTCCTTTCCACCCTCTGACGTTCTGGCACCACTTGCATCACTTATTCCTAAAATGAAATGCAAACCTTCTGCCATTCAGCCCTTTCTCTCCAACCTACAGTTTTCACTCACCTCCTTTCACTTCAATGCCTCTTCCACCAACACTGCATTCTCCAGCTTTCAAGCCCTACTGCATGACTTTTTCTCCTATCACTTCCCACTGCTTACTTTCACCCTTAAGCCTCAGCATCCTCAGAAATGGGTCACCCCATCATACGCTTTCTCCACACAGAGATGCATCAGATGCCGCGCAACTGGAGGCATTCCTGCACGCACGAGAATCTGCAACTCTACTTCACTGCCCTGAACTCTATCAAGTCCACTCTTGATTGAGCAACAAAGGAATTCTACCTAAACCTTACTGACTATCACTGCAACCATCCTTGTCGGCTGCAGGGCACCCTAAGCTCACTCCTCCTACATCTATGACTATCCACTCCATTCTCACAGCTAATGACCACGCTGAATACTTTGCTTTAGAAATGTCCAAAATTAGAGATTCTCTCCTGACCTTCCACACACTCCCTCCTCCTACATTTTTACACTCCACCAACTCTACCATCATCCTCTTCCTCTATCTCCAACTTTAGTCACACTAATAATGAGGAACTTATATCTCTGCTGATGATGGCTAGCCCCTCGTGTTCCCCTTCAGACCCTCTTGCTCCTCAGCTAGTCAAGCCTATTGCCCCTTTAGTGGCCTCTCACCTAGCTGAATGCTTCAACCTGTCCTTTGACTAGACTATGCTTGCTTTCCCTCTGTTTTAAAAACAGCCACGGTCATTCCTCTCCTAAAAAAAGAAGTGACTGACCCAAATCTGCCGGCTAACGTATTCACTGTGTCGCTGCTTCTGCATTACCCTAAAATGCTCAAAAGGGTTATGTTCAACCGTCTGACTAATTTTTCAGACATCCACAACCTTCGAGACCCCTTACAAGCAGGTTTCGCTCCTGTCACTCCACAGGAACTGCTCTCATGAATGTGTCCAACTTGATCGCCTCTACCTACCAATCCTCTATCCTAATTCTTCTTGACCTGTCTACTGCCTTTGACGGTTCATAGTCATTTTTTCGAATACAAATGTCAAAAAAAAAAGTTGACTTTCATTTTCAATGCGTTTTTTTTTTAATGGGGGAGTTCCCCCCAAATCCCCTTTTTTCTATTTTTTTTTATTTTACCTCTTTTTTTTTTATTCCCAGACCCCAAACAAAAATATATAATTTTAAAAAAAAGAATTTGACTTTTTTTTCGATATTATTTTTTCGACATTATTGTCTTTCGACATTATGTTTTCGAAGAAATGACTGCACACCGCCTTTGACACTGTCGATCACTTTGATCTCCTTGATATTCTCTTTCTTCTTGAGATTTTCTCTGACCTGAATTGAATCCTACCTTGCACCTTGTTGAAGTCTATTAGAGCAACAACACCTCTCAACTCATTCCTCTAACCTTTGGTGTTCCACAGGGCTCTGTCTTGGTTTCACTCTTGTTTACTCCTCTTTATACTCTACACCTCTGCTCTTGGGGCACTAATCTTCTCCTTTGGGTTATCGTACCAACTCTTTGCAGATGACAACCACATCTTCTTCTCTTTTCCTGAACTCTCCTCTGATCTCTCTTTAACTGTATCTCTGCCATTAAATATTGGAATGCTTTGCACTCTCTTATGTTAATCTCTACCAAAACAGTGGTGCTCTTCTTCCCTGTAAAAAGGTGACTCTCATCTCTTCCTCTGCCTTTCCATCCAGTTCCAACTTGACACTCTCCCATGCTCTTCGTCAGCTACAGACCTCAATGTCATATATGACCCTTCTCACACCTTCTCTACTTTCATCTGGAAAACTGGAACAGCAACTCGCCTCAAACTCCTAATTATTAGGAAAATAAGGCACCTCCTTTCTTTCAACAGTGCCACACATGTCTTAAACTCTCATGTTTTTTCTAAACTGGACTAGTGTGCCAGCATCCTCTTTGGTCCCCCCAACTATACTTTCTGTCCTCTCGACAGGATCATTATGTTTGCTACCAGGGCTCTCTTTGAATTGCCTCACTTAACACCTACTTCCTCGTACCGGCACCAGGCTGGATGGCGGATGATGCAAAACAGGGCCACATTTAAATGTCTTCTCCGGGTTCACAAATCTATCAGTGGTAAGGCATCACTAAATCTATCCTCCTCTATCCAACTCTAAATGCCTTCTTGTAATCTCTGCTCTGCTTCCTCGTCTACCCTTGTGGCTTATCACCCTTGCTGTGCTTCCTCTCTCTTTTTGCTCCACTTGCATGGAGTTCTCTTCGCCGAACATCTGAGAAACAGTCTGCATGGATTTGTTCAAAACCAAACTAAAACCCACCTCCTCACCTCCGAGTTACCCTCTTAACCTAGCCCTCATCTGCCTGCTAGTGGACATTATTCCCTAATCTCTAACCTTCCTCTTTCTCTCACTTCCTCTGCCTCCACTCTAGCACTTCACCCATCATGGTCACATCCTGAGCACAGCCGGACATACCCTCTACCTGCTCTTAAAAATGTCCAATGTTCATTGACCTTAATCTATGTATGTCTACGTATGATTGTCCCCGGTGACTTTTCCAATTACTCCCCTCCATAACCTGGTAAGAATGTCCCTCAAACTCACCCCATTATAAGAACCTCACTGCTTCCCGTCAAATCTGATTCCTTATCTATTGGAAGTTCTTTTGTGATCAAAAGAGCTTTGTTCTCCTGTATATAAATAAATAAATAACAATTACAAAATCAATAAAAAACTGTGATATATCAAAACCCTTTGAATTCACAGAAAGAAAAGGTGTAGTTAAGTTGCACAGATTTAACAGATGTAACACATCCTCCACCTGTGCTGATTGTGTGCACCTATGTCTCTTGGAAACACTGCTCAGGGTTCTTAACACCTTCTCGGAGATGTCGGTATTTACTCCATGCTGGTAAGGTACTTTTCGGGCTTCAGAAGGCGGTTATTTGCATGTCCGCATTACTTTGGATCAGCTCCGGTTTACGGCATGCCGCTAATATCGGCATGGTGTGTCGCGCGCGCGCCCCTAGACCGCTATTTACGGCATTGTAGTTTATGGTGCCGTTAATAACGATCTGGATGGTCAGAATAGCCCGTAGCGGTAAGCGATGCTGTTAATCCTTTACCAGCATCATTTTTCCCTTACCTCCAACCTCAGAATGACCCCTTATGTGTTGTCAGGATTGCTTGTTGCATTCTTATGAAGCACTAACATTTGCAAACACAATTGGTCTGTATTGTGCAAGTAAATAATGAGGCCCTGTGTTTCCTATATCTATCAATGCTTTGTCCAGGGTAAGACCTTGGGATTTATGAATGGTAACTGCATATGCAAGAGTTAGAGAAAATTGCTCTCTATGTACATACACGTTTTGAAGAGAAGGAATCGAGCAATTGAGCGCCCTATCCTTTTCACTTCTGAAACTTTATCAAAGCGAATATTGACAAACTGAATGTTGCTGTCACATGGATATGATTGAAAGCCAACAACTGTACCTAGTGCTCCATTAACTAGCCCTTGCTCGACGTCAAGGTTACGTTTAAGCATTACTCTACAATTTAAGCATAATTTTAATATTTTTTTCCAACCCAGCTGTGTTGGAGATTGAATTTTCTAAACTATTTAGTCTTGTTGTGGCTTGCTCACACATGGGTAGTGTCATACCATGTACGTCTAGTTTGTCTGTGGCGCTAATTTCCATTATTGGTTGCATTTCTTTATTTAACGTTGTTTCATTGAATTTGAAACAGCTTGCAAGAGTTCGCATTAAGGCCATACATTTGACATTTTTGTGCCCTATTTGTTCCATAACATCAGTTGCACATGTATTATCACCATAAAGTGCATGCATGTGGCAGTCTTTCAATACAACTTGTGCTTCTTGCGATAGTACACCAACTCTAATACTTTTTAAGATGTTGGCATAAGTGAGATCTGCAGATTGCTGCATGTTCTCAGTTAATTCTCTGTATTGGAAATGTTGCCAATGGTTGACATTACCTATGCTACCAACAATTCACCCGCAGAGTTTGTGGCATATGGTTTTAAAAATAGGTTCACCTTTCACTGGTGTCAATTGTAGAAGATCTACGAAAACTATAATGTGTTTCCCTGCAAAGACTTCTTTGTTGTTACTTTTAAGTACTTCTTGTAATCTGAGGTGAATCAAAGCCAACATTAGGTTGGAGACCATGCTCACTTCATCTATTAGTAGCATTTTCATTTTTTTAATACTCTGCGTAATTCCATTGCAGCTTCTACGGAAAGTTTGTAATAGTCTAATTTATTTTGACTCTCTACTGGAAGCAGTAGTAATCGGTGTAAAGTGACACCGCCTATGTTGTAGGCAGCTAAACCTGTAGGGGCCGTTACAACAGCTGACAGTTTGTTGTTTGTCAATGGTTGAAGGAACTTGCTGATGATTTTGATTAAGAATATTTTCCCTGTTCCAGGTTCACCACTCACGTACAGCAGTATAGGTTTGTAATTTTGGCAGGTACATTCTTTATTTTCGTGTTGTACACCATGTACAATTTGTTTTGTTACATCTTCAAAAATGGTGCACTGATCTTTGTTAAGTTTTGCTTGTTGTACATTTAAGTCTTCTGTATCTTCTTGATACTGATACATGGTGTTTTCTACTTCTGCCATAGCTACTTCAGCCTCATTTGCTATTAGTGGTTGCCCTAGTGGTTCTTGACTTCCAGTTACAGAAGGTTGACTACTGTCGGAAGAGTCCTAATCTAGTTGGGCCTGAAGTTCTTCTTCCTGTTGCTGCTCATTGTGTAACATTGTTTTGTACTGCGTAAAGTTCACATCAGTGATAACGCTTTCATTTGCTTTGAAAGCATCTTCATAGCACTCATGGTTTTCTAGTATGTCTTCCTCTTTTCACCATGGTTTGAAAAGTTGTAACAGATACATGTAATATAGTTCTTTCTGTTGAGGAGTTTTTAATGACAATTTTACATTATTAATTAAGCTTCGTTTGGTAAGTTTCACTAAAGTCCCTTCACAATCGGTCACTATATATCTACATTTGCTTTCATCGGGTTTTACATTATTTTTGTTTGCAAAGTTTTGAGCTGTATGGTATAGACACATGCTTTCCAAAGTGCTACTCCTGTTAGGATAGTATGGGGGTCATTCCGAGGTTGGAGGTAAGGGAAAAACGATGCTGGTTAAAGATTACCGGCATCGCGCACCGCTACTGGGTTATTCTGACCAGCCAGACAGCTATTTACGGTACCGTAAAGTACGATGCAGTAAATAGCGGTCTTGGGTCGAGTGCGCGACACACCATGCCGATATTAGCGGCATGGCGTAAACCGGAGCTGATCACAAGTAACGCGCACACGTAAATAACGGCCTCCTTAAGGCCGTAATGTACCTTACCAGCATGGAGTGCATACAGGCATCTCAGAGAAGGTGTAAATAACCCTGAGCAGTGGTTCCCAGAGCCACAGGTGCACACAATCAGCACAGGTGTAGGCAATGGAGTCTGCCACAGCAGAAAAGGATCACACCCACACACCACACCCCCTCCCACACCAAGATGATACCAATAGTGGTAGCAGTACATGAAGCAGGAGGCCCTGCTTGCAAGGCCACAACTACAATGACAACACCAACAACACTAGGCTCCACCACAGGGGAGACACAGGAGGAGAAGGAGGGTGAGACAGGCCCAGCATGCAGCATCAGTGCAGCCACCGTCACTACCCTGGCAGCCCCCAATCCCACGCATCAGGGCCGGTCCCTCAAGCTAACCCCTGAGCAGATCCACTCCCTGTATCAGCTTGACTGTGACACCATCACCACCATAGTTGACCTGAGAAATGACGAGATAGTGAGCATCATAGAAATACGCACGACTATTCCCCCTCAACTGAAGGTGGTGTCTCTGCCCCACTTCCATGCCACAGGCACCTACCAGCAGACAGTGGGGCCCATGCATGGCATATCACAACTGTACATTTCACGGATACAGAACCAAGTGCTGGATCACCTCCTCAAGCAAACAAGGGACTACACATCCCTACCATGGACTACCCATGAGATATACGACACAAAAGTTGCCTCCCATGCATTGGCAAGCATGCCAAATTGCATAGGGGCCCTTGCCTGCACCCACGTGGAGTGGGTGGACCCGCATGGCATGGAGGTGGCGTATCGCAACCGCAAGCAATACCACTCCACCAATGTGCAGACGGTATGCAACGCAAGCAAGATCATCACACATGGTGTCCGACATCCAGGATCAACTCATGACCCAATGGCCCAGCTGAACTCCACGCTACCCCGCCACATGGGGCGACATGCAGGACGATGTGCCTGGCTGCTTGGTGAGTTGTCTGTGCCATGCCAGTGCATCAGTGTCATGAGGTGGGTGCCTGCATACTCAAACCGGGTGAAATGTTGACACCAGTGCACGATGTGCGCCCCACCAAACACTGTGCCACAGAGCCAGTGTAACGGCACTTGAGTGCAGAATCCCACATTGATGAAGTAAGGCACACACCTAACACTACATGACCAACATGTGACAAGGCCACATCCCACAACACATGCACTCATCGGCGGCCCTCACACACCGTAAGGGCATATAGGAAGACACACTGCATATGCACTATGTGGCTGCCTCCAGTATATCACTACACCGGAGAGTCATCCCTGGGAGCGGATCGAAATGAGGCCAGCAGGGGTACTACACCGCATCACCGGTTCGGCACACCCATAGGAGTGCTGGAAGTCACCATAGTACGGATCTGTGCAATATGATGAATATGCCACTGACTACAGCCAACACACCCAACTACGGATTCTCACAGTACACAGCACTTCATGGATCTAACCCCAAGACTGCTACATGCATAAACGATGCTTGTACTACAAGATGTGCGTGCCATAGTTCATAGACCATCTCGAAGACAACGCCCCCTACACCATTCCGTTGCACAGGACACATAGCGGTGCCAGGAATGGGGTCAATGCATCCATGGACATGTGCGTATGGGCATAAATGACCTGATGCCATGCAAGACTAATTCAGTTCTCCACCATGACAGTCCAAACACTTACCTTCATTGCCTACACATGCAGGTGATGGTGGCTGTCCCTTGACACCGTGGCTCAGGACCCCAGTCAGAAACCCACAGAACAGGCCCAGACCAAGTCCAGCAACCCCGGAAGCAGGCATCAAGTTATCCTAAGCAAGCCCAACAACCCCTGCTAGGGGCTATTTGGGTCCAGTCCTGGCGCCTGTTGCGCCAGGCTCATATGGAGAGTCAGTCAAACTTACCTGATGCAGACCATGCTGCAAGAGCTCCAAGCCAAAAGAGGCTTGGAAGGGACTACTTTACCTAGGGACTATTTTTTTACTCGGGCGGGGCTGGGGAGGAATACTTACCTGGGACTACTTTGGAGGCTATTTAAACCACGCTCAAAGAGCAGCACACGCTTCGCATTATTCTGAATCCAGCAGCGTAACGCTCACCGTGCCTGCAAGTCTGCATCCAGCCTTCTGCCATGCCTGCCTCGAGTTTGGAGTTCCTAGAAAAAGGGAGAAAGAAGGAGAAAAGGTTAGAACAAGAGCAATACCTTTGATCCTTACCTGAATTCCCGATCCTTCGTGCCTTTGAGCTGGAAGAAAGAAGTTATTTTATGCACGTTGCCTTGCCTGCTGCAGTGCCGCGCTGAACTCACCGGCCTTCGCAGCATCTTCACATTCCACCACATCCTCCTGCATGTTCCCGCCGCACTCCGGCACCTAAGGAGAAGACAAGAACAGCAAGGTGAGCCAAGGGAATACACAGAGGAATATTAGTTACCCCCCCATAGACTTACCTGATTTTACCACCGGGGGTACTATTCCTCTTCACGGGTCGGCGCAGCTTCCACTGCATCTTCGCCGAACCCCAGCCCCTAAGGGGAAACAAAAGGACAGCAAGGTGAAACAAAGGGACTAACAAGGGGAACCCTCCTCACCACAATAGACTTATCTGATTTTACCGCTGGAGGTATTATTCCCCGACACTTCATACTTTCTCTCAGCGCCTGAATAAGGGAGAAAGCAACAGGTTACATATTGACATTATTTTATCGAACTGTGTTGGAAAATACAAATCCTTACCAGAATACTACCGGTTGCCTTGAGGAACTTTTCATTAGGGTCAAGCTGCAACCTGCAAGGAATCGGACAAGAGTGAAAGTCAGGCATTTGAACACTTACAAACTTTATACTTACGGCATCTTGCAGGGAATCTCTGAGTCTATATTGTTCTGGAACTCACCAATTTCTTCGAGCCAGTGAAGCAACTGGTTATCAACGCGCCCCTGCGCTCAATGCAGGATGGAGAGCTCATCTTTTCAAACTATCAGGTGAGACTATAAGAGGGGACATCAAAGGTGATCTGTGGGGAGAACAGCGGGGGTAGGGGGATTTACGCTGAACTCCACGGGTGGTTAATGCCCTTTCTCCATTTGCAGAAGAATATTTCTACGGGCAAAGCAAACAAAGCTAGGTGGGCCAGTCCAGTCCGTCATCTCGGCCCTACGCGTCACGTTGGTGGAGACCGCAGCTGTCCAGTTCCGATCGACGCCTCTAGGGGGAGCCAGGTGAGCGTAACAGAACGCGAAGCCTACACACAAATTCCCACCTGGGCGTTATGGATACCACAGAGACTGACCAATGGCCCAATTACTAGGGGAACTGAGGGCAGAAGTGCATTCCACCCGTCAAGATACCAATGCTCTTAGGAGAGAACTGATTTTGTCAAAGGAGCAAACTGATGACCTTGCTAGGCAACTATTGCAAAGCCAGGCTGGACAAGCACCCCTACCTGGTTCCGGGGGAAATCCAGCTCCTGTGTTATCGAGTAACCCTGTGCAAATAAACCTACAAGGAAATATTCCATTAGCTCCACCCGAACGCTTTGCCGGAGATGCTAAAAGGTTTGCCGTGTTAATGAACCAATGCCGCTTGCAATTTTTATGCAGACCTGGAACCTTCCCAAACGATCAAGCCAAGGTAGCCTTTGTATTGTCATATCTCAGCGGCAGTGCAGCTGTTTGGTCAATTCCACTAGTTACTCAGGATGACCCAATTCTTCGGGAGTTTCAGGGCTTTCAAACAAGCATGGAAAGACTATTTGCCTGGCACTCCCAAGGACAGGCCCTGGATAACGAACTTTTGTCCCTACGACAGGGTAACCAGGACCTTCTATCCTACTTCGCAACCTTTAATAGGTTGATAGTGGAAACTGGATGGCCTGAGGTAAAACGAATCACGTTATTTCATCGAGGGCTTCGAGGAGAACTCAAGGATGTCTTGGCTCAAGTCATGAACCCACCTCAAGACTGCGCTGAATATATAGACTTAATGGTCCAGTTAGATCACAGACTTCAGAACAGAAAGGCTGATCGAGCCAAGTTTGAGAATCGGGTGTTGGTCAAAACCCACGCTAGCCCCAAAGGAGCAGATGCTTCAGAACCCATGCAAATCGGAGGGGGTTAAAGGATCCTTAACCCAGAAGGAAAGAGAAAGGAGACGGCAAATGCAATTGTGTTTATATTGTGGAACTTCTGGACATTTTCTACGGGATTGCCCTGTAAACCCACCCAAGAAGGTGGTAGGAGCTGCTGATAAAAGCCATATGGAGTCAGACTCGGGAAACGATCACGCCCGACAAGCGTAGAGGTCCGCTTGCCGAGCTTGAAGAAGGATACTCAGACCTTGCATTTCATCATACCAATGGTCCTCGTAGATCAAGGGCAGCCATTGTGTATGCACGCAGTTAGGGCATACATTGATAGCGGGGCCATAGGAAACTATGTGGACTATGAATTGGCTTCCAGGATGAATCTACCTCTCTGCGGAAAAACCACCTCAGATGTCATCACCACAGTCGATGGAACAGAAATTGCCTCTGGGCCTGTAACTCATTCCACCGCAGAGATGACACTATTGGGTCAGGATGGGCATCGAGAGACTATTGTGTTTGATCTAATCAAAGCCCCACAGTTCCAAATAATACTGGGGATACCTTGATTGGAAACACATAATCCTTGTATTGATTGGCGAGAGAAGAGAATAACCTTCCCGGATTGTGCACAAACCTGTTACCCAAAGAAAAGTCAGAACGCAGGCCTGGCCACAGTAACCACAGCAGTCATGCAACTACCTCCAGAATACCAAGAATTCCAGGATGTCTTCCAAAAAGAACAGGCAAACACCTTACCTCCTCACAGATCGTACGATTGTCAAATCAATCTCATGCCCGGTGCACCCCCTTGTAGCAAGATCTATGCCCTTACGGAACCTGAGAACCTTCCCCCACGACAATACTCAGACCAGTACCTTGCCAATGGCTTTATTCGCCCATCCAAGTCCCCTGCATCTTCAGCTTTTTTCTTCGTGCCCAAAAAGGAAGGTGACCTCAGAACGTGCATAGACTACCACGCATTGAACCAGATAACTGTTAAGAACCGATACCTATTGCCTCTGATCCCTGAACTACTAGACCAAGTGAAGGACGCTTGTATATACACTAAATTAGATCTCTGGGGGGCATACCATCTGGTACGTGTAAAAGAAGGCGATGAATGAAAGAACGCTTTCCGCACTAAGTATGGGTTATTCGAATACCAGGTGATGCCTTTCGGGTTGTGGAATGCACCAGCAGCCTTCCAATACTTCATGAACGATGTCCTTCGTGAACTCATTGACATTTGTGTTGTTGTATATATCGATGATATTCTAGTATACTCCTCTTCAGAATCTGACCATGTGTAGCACGTCCGAGCAGTCCTTGAGAAATTGTGCAAGCACAAACTATATGCAGAACTGGAAAAACGCGTTTTTCATGCCACAGAAGTTGAATTCCTTGGGTTTATCCTGACCCCAAAGGGAGTCCGAATGGACTCACGAAAGGTGGACGCAATCCTTAAGTGGCCATCACCAAGTTCAGTTAAAGGAGTACAAAGCATGCTCGACTTTGCCAATTTCTACCGCAGATTCATCCTGGATTTTTCACATGTTGTACATCCCATCACAGTACTCTTGCAAAAAAATAAACGCTTTATGTGGACTGAAGAAGCTGACAATGCCTTCCAAGATCTGAAAGCGAAATTCACGTCTGCACCTGTATTAAAGCACCCGCGCCCTGAACTTCCATACATAGTGGAAACTGATGCATCCAGTCTAGCCATGGGAGCTGTCCTGTCTCAAAAGGACCCTGAAACTGGCCAGCTTCATCCAGTATCATTTTGGTCCAGAAAGTTCTCGGCACCCGAGTTAAACTATGCGGTTACCGACAAGGAGTTATTAGCCATTAAATCCGCCTTCAAGGCTTGGCGGCACTATCTTCTCGGTGCCAGGCATACCATTACTGTGATCACCGATCACCGGAACTTACAGTATTTAAAGACAGCCAAGGCCCAATCGTCACGTCAACTCTGATGGGCATTGTTCTTTGCCGAGTTCGATTTTGTAATAACCTATCGACCAGGTTGTAAGAATGATAAAGCAGATGCCTTATCCCAAATAGGGATGGGAGAGGCAGAAGTGAACCCAGAACCAGTACCTATAATTTCCGAACAAAGAATTCTTGGCATGACTACTCTACAGACACTAGAGGACATTCAGGTAAAGATCCAGCAACTCTTTGATCCTACAGCCCTGCAGGACTGGGTAAAAAAACGCCCGGACTACTCTGTCACCAATGATCTGCCTTATTACCAAGGGCGGCTATTTCTGCCACACAAAGAACTACAAGAGCTAGTCATTTCCCGTTATCATGATACCCTAATGGAGGGGCACCCAGGTATTGCAAAAACTGAAGCTAAAATTAAAAGACAATTCTGGTGGCCCACCTGGTGAAAGGATATTAAATCATTTGTGATGTCTTGTGGCATTTGCGCCCAAAACAAAAGTCAAAAGAAAAAAACAGCTGGACTCTTACAACCTTTAGACATTCCGCCCACACCATGGCACACCTTATCGTTAGACTTTATTACTGATCTACCCCCATGCAATGGATTTAACACCATTCTAGTTATTGGGGATCTTTTTTCCAAGATGGCCCACTTTATTCCTTTAAAGGGATTACCTTCAGCTTCAATCCTGGCGAAGGAGTTCCTCGAAAACATTGTTCGCATACACGGATTGCAGTCCATATTGGTCTCTGACCGGGGCAGTCAATTCATTTCACATTTTTGGAAAAAATGCTGTCAATTGGCGCAAATCGATGTGAGGTTATTGACCAGTCATCACCCCCAGACCGATGGTCAAACGGAGAGGACCAACCAGACTCTCGAACAATACCTGCGTTGTATGTTACATCAGACTGAGAGTAATTGGAAAGACATTCTTTGGATCGCCGAATATGCATACAATAACTCAGCACACTCTGGAACTGGACAAAGCCCCTTTTATACCTTATATGGGCACCATCCTCGAACCTCAGACCTTGACTCACCCCAACACTTAGAAATGCCCGCAGTGGACCATCTGCACGCTACGATTACACAATCCTTTAAGGAAGCAACTACACATTGAAAACAGGCAAAAGAAAAATACAAGAAAGATGCTGATCGGCATAGAAGTGATACTCCACAATACCAGATAGGGGACCATGTATAGTTAGCCACAAAACATATACCTCTAAAGGGAACACGGAGCTTTAACCCCAGATATTTGGGACCTTATTCTATTAAAGCCATTATCAACCTGGTGACTGTCAAGTTGGACTTACCTGCTAATATGCGAATTCACCCCGTCTTTCATGTGTCACTTTTGAAGCCAGTGCAACCAGGGACAAGACTAACCAAGCCACCAGACGCTATCCTTGTAGACGGAGAACCCAAATTTGAAGTTAAGAACATCCTGGACTCCAAGCTGATAAAGTCAAAACTCTTTTATTTAATCGACTGGAAAGATTACGGACCACAGGAAAGGTCATGGGAACCTAGTGACCATGTTCATGCACCCCGATTGGTGAAATAATTCCACAGAAACTTCCCAGACAAATTGAAACCACAGGGATTAACGACTTTAGGAGGGGCCTTGGGGGGGAGTGCTGTCATGATGCCTACCCCTGGGCACCCAGACCAAGTCCAGCAACCCCGGAAGCAGGCATCAAGTTATCCTAAGCAAGCCCAACAACCCCTGCTAGGGGCTATTTGGGTTCAGTCCTGGCGCCCATGGCCCATGGCGCCAGGCTCATATCGAGAGTCAGTCCTGGCGAAATAGGCGCCAGGCTCATAGATTAAAACTTACCTGATGCAGACCATGCTGCAAACTTACCTGATGCAGACCATGCTGCAAGAGCTCCAAGCCAAAAGAGGCTTGGAAGGGACTACTTTACTTAGGGACTATTTTTTTACTCGGGCGGGGCCAGGGAGGGACTACTATTACCTGGGACTACTTTGGAGGCTATTTAAACCACGCCCAAAGAGCAGCACATGCTTCGCGTTATTCTGCATTCAGCAGCGTAACGCTCACCGTGCCTGCAAGTCTGCATCCAGCCTTCTGCCACGCCCGCCTCGAGTTTGGAGTTCCTAGAAAAAGGGAGAAAGAAGGAGAAAAGGTTAGAACAAGAGCAATACCTTTGATCCTTACCTGAATTCCCGATCCATCGCGCCTTCGAACTGGAAGAAAGAAGTTATTTTATGCGCGTCGCCTCGCCTGCTGCAGCACCGCGCTGAACTCACCGGCCTTCTCAGCATCTTCACATTCCACCGCATCCTCCTGCATGTTCCCGCCGCACTCCAGCACCTAAGGAGAGGACAAGAACAGCAAGGTGAGCCAAGGGAATACACAGAGGAATATTAGTTACCCCCCCATAGACTTACCTGATTTTACCACCGGGGGTACTATTCCTCTTCACGGGTCGGCGCAGCTTCCACTGTATCTTTGCCGAACCCCGGCCCCTAAGGGGAAACAAAAGGACAGCAAGTTGAAACAAAGGGACTAACAAGGGGAACCCTCCTCACCACAATAGACTTACCTGATTTTACCACCGGAGGTATTATTCCCCGAGACTTCATACTTTCTCTCAGCTCCTGAATAAGGGAGAAAGCAACAGGTTACATATTGACATTATTTTATCGAACTGTGTTGGAAAATACAAATCCTTACCAGAATACTACAGGTTGCCACGAGGAATTTTTCATTAGGGTCAAGCGGCAACCTGCAAGAATTCGGACAAGAGTGAAAGTCAGGCATTTGAACTCTTACGAACTTTATACTTACGGCGTCTTGCCGGGAATCTCAGAGTCAATATTGTTCTGGAACTCACCAATTCCTTCGAGCCAGTGAAGCAACTGGTTATCAACGCGCCCCTGCGCTCAATGCAGGATGGAGAGCTCATCTTTTCAAACCTTCAGGTGAGACTATAAGAGGGGACATCAAAGGTGATCTGTGGGGAGAGCAGCGGGGGAGGGGGGATTTACAAGGTGATCTGTGGGGAGAGCAGCGGGGGTGGGGGGATTTACGCTCAACTCCACGGGTGGTTAATGCCCTTTCTCCATTTGCAGAAGAATATTCCTACGGGCCAAGCAAACAAAGCTAGGTGGGCCAGTCCGTCATCTCGGCCCTACGCGTCACATTGGTGGAGACTGCAGCTGTCCAGTTCCGATTGACGCCTCTTGGGGAGCCAGGTGAGCGTAACAACGTGTGGTTATGAAACAGGCACTTGGCTTGTAGAAGGCACAAATGAGTTGCGTAAGCTGGTCGGGTCCATTTACTACAATGTGAAGGTGTCCAAGACCCCATGTCATGTGTAATGCTGCACAAAATGTGCATCCCTTGGAACGTGGCCCTGTCCCCTGACATGGGACTGCTAACACCAGATGATGACGAAGTGTAGGAGGAGGAGGAAGGGGCAGGACAGCATCATGGTGCCGGTGCACAGGAGGGACATGTCGTGTGGCAAACATTGATTGGATATTAAAACCGAAACACAAGTCAGCAGAGGGTGGCATGACAGATATCATAATACAAATGCTCAATGATGAATGTGCACACAGGTTTAACTTTGCAACACAAACCGTGTATTGAAATTTAAAGTGCATAAGTGTAAAACATACCCTCCACCAACCCATCCCCCTCCCCCAAATCCCAACATACCCTCACCCCCGCCCACCCCCACCCCCCAACTCACCAACACACCCTCAACCCCCTCACCCTCCCCCCCCAACTCCACAACACACCCTCCACCACCCCACCCCCCCCTAACTCCCCATCAGTAATCCCATGGTGTCCATCAAGGCCACATGTGGCAGCTATGCTAACTACTCCGTGCTCCTGGGGCCGGGGGGTGGCATGTCCCGGCGGCACTGTGAATGTAGTGAACCTCGCAGTGGGCTTGCCGGGGTTGAGCGACTGGTTGAGGGGGTATCCTCTTTCTGAGCTGGCTGAGTAGGATGCGCAGCCTCAAGGGCATCAGCAATGCGTCCGAGGACTTTGCAAAGGCAGTTTGTATTGTCCATCACCACCTGACGCATTGCCCTTAGTTCCTCAAGCCACTCCACCCTGCCCTGGCGATTGTCTTGCATCACCTCAGTGATGAGGGCAGTGAGCTGTGCTGCACGCTGTGCATCAGTTGACGGGGTGTCATCCCTGCAGGGGATTGGGCTTTCATGCCCTGACAGGGCTTCAACTGGGGGACTGGGCACAGGATTGGCGTCTTCCTGTGCTTCTCCACGTGCACATCGGCCAGGTGTGTCAGGCTCCCCTGAGTTGCTGCACGACACCTGTGGGTAATTGCTGGGCTCTGGGGTATGAGTCCTCCTCTGACACTCCACAGATGGACAAAGGACTGTCCACGGTTTCCAGGGGGGCTGTGGCTGCCACCTCCCCAGCGATGCTGGACTCCTCGGACCTTCGGGTGGGCAATGTACCTGGCGCCGATGCAGGGAGGGATGGGGGTGGTGCACCCTCCATGGGCCTTGAAGGAGCCGGTGTGGGTGTTTCCTTCCTGGCTGGTATGCGGCCGACCATGCCTTTGCCCCTGGAGGTGGTGGGACAGCTGGTCTCGGGCTCCTCGCTGTCATGCTCAGTGCCTGTGAGGGTAGAAGAGAGGGACGGCATGAGTGATTATTTGAGATGGAAATTACAGTAATGGCTACATTCACATATTCAGTCATTTGGGGTTTATGGCCTTTTGGGTATGCAACAGCTCTACTTTCTATTCATGTGTGTGATATGTACGCAGGTGTCGGAGTCACGCATCCTGGCCTGGTAGTGTGCAGTCTGACTCGCACAATGGCCACCCAACTGAACAGTGTGCATCATGGTATGTGCCAGTTTGTGCACTATGTGCGGTGTGCGTTATGACTTTGCACTTGGGCCTTGCTTGGGTGGCAGTTGGTTCGGCATGATTTGGATGGGGGGAGGGCACCATGCAAGGTGCCTTGGCCGGCTCTTGGGAGTGCATATCATGTAATTGGCATTTGCAGTGTTGACTTTGGACACTCACCTCCATCAGCGGACGACGGTGCCCCACACTCCATGTTGCCGTCGCCCTCTATGGATTCCGTTAGGATCAGTCAAGCACATGTCCCCTCCCATGGCATCAGTATCATTGGGGAACTTGGGCCCCCTCCGGTCTGCTGTGCCTGACTGCGGTTGGCAGAGAGAATGCTCCGCACCCTCAACCGCAGGTCATCCCACCACTTGCAGCAGTCCCTGGGGGTGTGGGGGGGTGGTGCCGACTGCGCTCATCCTCTGGGCCACTAGTGCCCAGATGTTCTTTTTCCTGAGCACCGGCTCTCTACGCATGGCCCCGCCATGAACACAATGTCAGTGTGCTCCTCAAGGATGTCTACCAAGGCCTGCCATTCATCCGGGCTGAATCACTGCTTGCGGAGCCGGTCTGCTGTCTTCTTTGGGGCTTTGGCATTCCTGCAGGGTGTGATGGCCTTTTCCAGGGTTCAAAATGCTCCCAAGGGTGCTGCCTGATGAGGATGGCAATGGATTGCGTTTTTAAAGATGGCCGCCACGCTCCTTCCCGTTCCTGTTCTATGACGATATTTCCGGTTCTGTTATTTAACGGTGGCCATAATTTACGGCAACCATAATTTACAGCCACCGTTATTTGCGGACACCGCTGTTTCCACTTTATTCTATGGCGGTATTGTTAGGTACGGTGCGCATCATGCCGGTAAGGGGTTTTTCGGGTCCTTTTGCAGCATGCCGCTAGGTGCTTTACCGGCATGGCGCAAAGCTTGTGCCCGTGAAGTCGTAATGGGCTGCAATTAGCGGTCAGTGACCAGATCGGACACGTTCTTTGCTCCATGCCGGTAAAGCCTGGTACGTACCTCCAATCTCGGAATTACCCCCTACGTGTCCAGTAAATTGTTTTTTAGAATGTCTTGGCTGTTTGTAATCATTGATATATTTTGATTCTTCCCTTCTTTTTATGTAATACATGTTCTTAGGTGATTTACCTTTAACACTATGTCGAACTGAAGACATGAAGTTGTTTACTTCACCTGTTACTGTAACTGGTCTAGGGAAACCAAAGCAGCATTTGGTGTAGTATTTACCTTTGTTTTTCTATTTGCGACGACAATATTTGCCACATTTGTGTCTTTGAAATTGTAAAATCTGCTCATGCAGCTCACTATGTGTCTGTTGTGAAGGGATTTCACAAGTGACATATTTTTGGATAAACTGCAAAACAGTGCTGTCACTGTCGTGACCAAATTTTGGTGCACCTTTGATCCATAACAGCATGTGAATATGTGGTGCTCCTCTCGCTTGATAATCTTTTCTCCAAAAGAAGTGTTGCACTTCTCCAAGGGGAGGGCATTTTTTATTGCAAATAAAATGTAGCATGGCAATGAAACGATGATGGAAATATTTTGACACATTAACTGGGTCTAGAGAGCAAAGTTCTACAGGTGTTAATATATCTATGTTGTTTTTGTTGCTGTTTGCTGTGCGTAGGAACTCAAGTAAATCTTCCCATGCATATTCTGCACAACTTAGCATAACAAACCAAGACGATGGTCCAAGGTTTCTGATCATACAATGCACATCTCCGTGCCGTCGGAACCAGTATTCCTTTGTACCACGCATGTTCGCAAACAAATTTGTTATACTTGCTTGTAAAACCTCATCTTTTTCCTGTACTTTTTGTATTAACTGTGTAGCTGACATATTTTGAAAGTGGGTTCCAGATTTCAAAATGTGTGGAACTCCATAACATAGTGTTGCTAATTCACTTTCATAGAGTAGGTGGAATATGTATTCCACATTTTGTCTAAATCTGGGATCTTGCGAATACATTCATAAAGAGCGGTATTCTGATGCTCCAATCTGAGGGGGTCTATCATCGTATCTTCCGCCTTTGTCAGTAGGAAATAGCAGTGGAAAAGCATGTGCTTCTATACTTTTTTCCGATATACTCATTGGTGACCCTTTGGTTTGTCGCATTTGGTAAGTTTCTAGTGCATCATCTATGCTTTCATTGGAATGCAATGGATGAATTGTGTAACGGTCCAAAAGAGTGGATACTGTAGCAGGATCCAGTAGTTCGAATTGTCCAGTTTCTGATGGCTCTTCAATTATTTCAGTTGTTTCCCTTAAGCTTTCATCAATATTTATTTCCATGTAGTACTCGTTATTGTCTTTTAGATATTGCAATGCTTGTCTAACTTTATGTAAGTCCACCAGTTGTTTCCAAATTGTTTTGCCATTTGTTGGTACTCCATTTACCAAGACTATTAAAGAATGCTCTATTGAACGTTGCACTCCTAGAGTATGTACATTTTCCGTTAGATCTAAAGGCAAATAAACTGCTTTGCCACTAATGCCTTTCACCAATTCAGAGGAAGGTCATTTTTGGATGAAGGCTTATAATTGCTTGAAATGGGTGAACTATTTGAATTATTATGCTCTCATACGAATTGAATTGTTGCAGGATTTTTGGTAGTGGGAACAATTCCAAATTATTTGTAATAGCACGTGAAGGAGTCTAGTTGTTGTCTAATTTTGTAGTACAGTAACTGCAACATATTAGGCATTCATTTACTTTATATTTGTTTTCTGCTAAACGGTATAGAGCTAATTCAAACCATTAGAGTCTTCATTGTCTTCCATTTTGTATGCTATGTCTACATGTCTTTTGTTCCTTTTGTAAAAGGTTCTGCGGCAACACACACACACATGGTTTGGTACTTCAGCCGATGACCTTTTAAATTTTACTATTTCTTTCTGTATGTGTGTAATAGAAGGTTGCTATGTGCAGAATTGTTGCTATGTTCTAAATCTATTGCATTTTGTAAGTGGCTTTCACTTCCAAAATACTTTCTCTGAATACGATCAATTTCCTCTTGTAAGTATTTGGGTGTGCCATGCAGAAGAGTGTTATTTAAATTGCCTAATTTGCATAGTATATTTTATACACTAGATTTCTTACACTTGAATGATGTATTGATATCCTTTTGATATCATGGACGGTGCTTTTGCAAATAGGCCCAGAAATGCAGGCTAATGAATGTCCTTGTAGTCCTGTGTATTTGCGCACTGGACACATATCCATATTTTGCAGCACTTTCATTTTACTTTTGTCTTTACCTTTTACATACTGATTGAGGAACTGACGTAAAGATTTGAAAGCTTTGTTTGGAATGGCACACATTGATGTGCATAGCCATTTGTATACTGGACGGTGTGGTTCTGCTGAATCGAGAGGTAACTCTGAGTTTACAGAGGATACTTTTGTAAGCAGTGTGGCTTGTTACATGATGGTAGTATTGATTTTCTCATACCCTCGTCCACTGCTATGGATGGCACGATGCCGAAAAATTGGGAGACCCTCAGAGGGAGATGTCACCACAGTAATTGGGAGGGCTTACTTTTGTCATACAATTACATTGTAAGTAGCATTACTGTAGGCCGTACACAGTATACAACTCTGACATTTTCTAATACAAAATTGAGTTTCCCCTAAATAGGCATCCTTGCAACGTTTGTATAGGTTATGCGTAAGACAGTAAGAAGTTGTGCCGTTTGTAAATGATAAATCGGACATCTTGCACTTAAAAGGACGAGCGTTGGTATGTATTGCCTGTGCACATTTAGCAGCATTAATTTGTTTTACATTAAATCATAAAGGTTGCACATGTTCTCTGATTGAAATATAAATACCTGTACTCTACACTGATGCATGTGCGCATGCATGGAGCTGTACATAGAAATTCGCAACACTTGCACAGTAGCTTCTGAAGTAGGTGCTTTGCAATGATATGTGACTTCCATTCAGAATGATCGACAGTAATTTTGAAGTGCGCAATGTTGATGACGGAGTTACATCAATGTGATTGGTGGATGGTTGTGTGACTGCTTAGTTGTGTCCAATGAGGGACTTGATTTGCTGCCGCTGTGGAAAGGGTAAAATTACTGGGTAAGAGATGTGTGCCGCACGTAGGCAGCGCTTGTCCGCGGGTAGGGCGTGTCACATACAGGTTTCTACAGCAAATCCTGCATAGAAAGGGGACTGTAGGCTTCAGCCAATCAGATGTTCACATTACTCTTTTGTGTCCAAAGACGGTGCGTACACTGAAGATGGCAGAGGTGGGGAGGGTCACGGTTTTGGTGTTTGGAGACATTTTTGTCCATGGCTTACAACATTATGCAGAGAGTAGGCATGTGGCACACCATTTTGATGTGAGAGGAGGGGAGGTGGTGTAGAACGCTGAGACTGATGCCAATGTTGCAGCAATTCTGCAAGTTTCAGACACATACGTACGATAACCTCTCCTCATGCTGTAATTTTGCACTACGGTGCTTGCCATTTGGGCTATGTGACTGCATGTACTTTGTTGACAGAGTTGGGACAGTTGGTTGACGCACTCATGAACATCTTTCCAACTGCGAAAGTAATTTTTTCTGGTTTACTCCCTAGAGTAAAATGGGACAACAATTCTTTTTTCTGTCCAGATCAAAGTATTGGGAGTTGTATCATTAATCGCGGGATGCGTGCGTTTATGTTACGCGCTGGTATGTTTTTCTGTAGCTACGAAAACATTGTTCCAAGTAATGCGGATTACTTTGAAGCAGATGGTGTTGCGGTGTCTTCTTTGGAAAATGCAATGTTCTTTTGGAACGTAGGCTTGCTTTAGAGAATGCTCTGTAATGGTTTTAGGAGTAAAGTAAGGACAAAAAATACAAAAAAATAAACAAAATAACAGATGTCTGTAAGGTATCTGCCCAAAAATTTAAAAAAACGGTTCTTTTCAGAGCCCAACTTAATGGGGAAAAAGCGGAATAATACTTTAATGTACCGTCATCATGCTCTGATCCTATACATGTCCGCAGACATGGTGGTAGTTTGCAGCCAGCACATATCACCAACGGGAATTCTGGGGTGGAGACGCATGCAAATGAAAATGAGCGGGCCTAGGGATTCGTCAATAAAGTTCAGTGGGTGTGTTCTGAACGGCGAGATTTAGTAAGACCGTCTTCTCCCTGACAGGAGACCACACAGTCATGGCTTTGCATGCTCGCAAACAGATTATCTGGATTTTGGGAGACTCATGGATACATTGGTTGAAGGTGCATGCAGAAAGCTGCAGTTTATCTGCAGATCTCAGATTTCCTCATGTGGAAGTGCACTGGCATGGCGTGTGTGGAATGAGGTGGCTCAACTTGGTACCTCTCTGTGTTAATTTACTGACAGAGCGTCCTCCAGATATACTTACCATTCATAGCTTAGGAAACAGTTTAGACCATGTCTCTGGAATTTCTTTGCAATTTGCAATGAAGGAAGGACTTGCGAAGCTCATGGACATGTTTCCAAATTGTCAAATACTTTTTTCCCGTATAGCACAAAGACAAATATGGCTGCGTTCTTCTGCTTTTGGTCCACAAATGGAGAAAGCGAGACGCAATGTGAATAAGGCTGTTTGTGCCTTTTTAAGAGATGTTGGCATGTCCTCATTCCACAATGAAAACATTTTGTTTCGCAGCTCTTTCATTTTCTGCAGAGATGGAGTCCATGTACAAAATGCATTGCAACCTCTTTTGGATTCACAATAACCTATGTGACAATCCGTTTTCTCCAATCCACAGTTTTTGACCCACACAACACACCAGCGAAAGGCTCTTTTCAGAGCCACCACTTACTCCCAGCGTACACTTCATTGTGTTTGCTCCCCTTGCACTCTCCTTTTTTTTCCCTACGACTGTCTGCAAACCTTTCCACAACTTCGCAGGGGTCTACAATGGTCACTTCATAGTTCTATTGTTAAACTGAGAAAGGCGGCTTTGAAAAGAGCCTTTTGTGTAATTTTTGTTGTTTTCTCATTTATTGGTTCTCAGCACACAACACACTAGGAGAGGAGGCCAAAGAAGGGTAAGGAAGGGACAGCAGCCACGGGGATAAGAAAGGGCAAGTGGACAGAGAAAGATATAGGGTGAGCTTCACTTAGGTAAGGAGCAGATCTTCTGGTGCTCTGTGACCGTGGCCTCAAAAGCACTTCGAAAACTCTCCCCCCTGCAGAGTTCTACGTCACAATACATACACACTATTGTCACCTTTGAAAGGTAAGGGTCAACAGTATTGCGAATGGCTTTTGAGGCAGCTGGAGGGAGGCGCTCCCCCACCGGAGTGTCTCTTGTGGTGGGAGGATCGGACTCGGAGGATGCTGTGAAGTAACTCAATCGACTACGCTCTTCACATGGCACCACCTTGCGAATGTCCGCAGTGTGGAACGAAGTGAGGTGTCGCTTCATGGTTGTCGTACCAAAGCTGTACGCACCAGGTCTCCCGCGACTCAGCACCACCTTGCACTGGTTACACCTCACCAGGTTCGCAGGTGCTTTTGGTATGTTCCCATAAACGGAAAACAACCGCCACACCCACGACTCCCGGCGAGTGCTCCTAGTGCGGAGTTCCTCCACTTCATTCTCTTCCTCCTCTTCTTCCTCTCTACATCCTCACCCGTATATCTCTCTGCAGGCCCTTGGGGAGGTGGTGGTGGTGCCCAGTTTGGTGGTGGTGCAGAGGCTAATGAACCAACAGCAGCCATGGAAGCCATGCCGATAACTTTCTGTTTGGTCACTACAGCAGTAAAGGCATTACACCTCAATCTGCTATAGCTAGAAGGACTATGAAGATGCGCTCGGCGGTGTGGCCATTTATGGGGGTGGAGGGGTGTGCCTCGTGACCATCTTCATTCCTGCAAAGCGGTACAAAAATTTGACACCACAAGTCCTCAGGTAAGCTATTGTCTGGGATATGTGAAATGGATATTTTTACACTCTACAACATTTTGCCTTGTGTCTACACATTCTTTTGTACTGCTGAAGAAGCACATAAACTGCGCAAATTAGTCCACACGCTCAGTATGGGTGGGGTCACATGATGACGTCCTGCACACATCCATGACAGAAATGGGAGACCGCTGGACAGCAAATGCAGAGTTACAAACGTGCGCATGCATGCAAATGTCCTACGGACAGTGTTCGGGTTCTCAAACTAATTCAAAATACGACACAAGTGAGACGGACAGTGAGGGACCGGCGCGATGTTCGCTATACTTACGGCTGTACTGCACATGTGCATACATGATATGCTCATGGTACGGACAGGTCCAGTGTCCTTACGACAACTCCATTTTGTTTGACTTAGAACTTGCCGGCCACCGCGCCTGTTCTACGGACGCCACCATTTTGGCTGCGGATGATACGGACAGGTATACTGTCCTTAACACACTCCATTTTGCTCATTTACAACCATCCCAGACACCTGGTGTGTTCTGCGAACATGTTTCATCTCGTTTGTAAGCGGCACGGTGAGGTATAATGTCCTTAGGACGCCCCTTTCTGTTTATGTGCGCACACCTTGAACGGAAGCAGTTTAGAAATTATGTGTGTTTAATTCTTGTTTTAGCCTAAATTTTAGATATTTTTAAAGAATCTGTAATTTTGTGAAATATAAAAGTACTGCTTAGAATTGTGTCAGGCAAATCAGTTTTATTTGGAAACACTCTAGGTCCACTCCAGGTCCTCCAGATCCGAATTTTGGCTTGCTTGTGACCGTTGTATGATCGCGTGCTAAGAAGGAAGTCTCTTCCCCCCACGCGTTAGAGAAACTACAATTCCCTGTAGGATTGTAGTTCCCTAGCCTCTTTTTGAATAGAAACCCGGCGCGAACGCGCCGGCGCGCACGGGAAGGCACAGTCTGCTGCAGTCTGTGAAGGAGGTGAAAGTGAGGTGAGTTTTTCTGAAACCCTTGCCATCCCCCGTGATATCAGCCCTAGAGACTAGTGCTTTTGCGCTACTCCAGGTCAGATTAGTGGAACCAGATCCCACTATATCCCCACTAGCATTTGGACAACGTGGGAATTGTTTTAGAAAGCATCATGCCGTGTAGTGGTGTGAAAACGAAAGTAAGCCACTCACGGGATGTTTCAAGGTTGAAAATAGGGCTACTGAACACGCGCTCGCTGAATAAGCATGCACACAATGTCCACAATCTTATTTTAGAAAGGGACCTGGATATCATGTGCATCACGGAAACGTGGCTCAAAGACCCCATTGGTCCAACTGGCACTAATGCCACACCAGAAGGATATATCTTATATAATAAAAATAGAGAGTTGGGCAAGGTGGAGGTGTAGCAGTTATAGCAAAAGACGCGCTTCATCTCTTTAAAGCAAATTTTGACTGTTGTGGTTGTGATACCCTGCAATTAAAACTGACCCATACACCCAACGACTGCCTAAACATTCTTGTGGTTTATAGACCCCCCTCCTTGACCTCCGACTTTGAGAGTGAATAAGGTTGACAGCTAAGTAAACTGGTCTCTGATAATTCATCCTCCCTGTTAGTTGGGGACATGAATAGATGGAGAGGAAACCCCAATGACAAAGAAGCTACTGCCCTGGAAAACGCCTTGCACAACTTGGCCTTTCAAACAGTAAACAATGAACCCACCATGCCACAGGGGAACCAATTAGACTGGGTCTGTACCAATAATCTACTCTCCTCTCAGATAAAGACGGAGGCGTGCATTTGGTCTGACCACAGTTTGGTGACCCTGGAAATAACATTAACTTCCCCAATTAAGCTTTCAGAGAACCCACATGTGAAAGTCGCAAATAGAAACTTCAAAGGAATCGGTCCTGAGCAGCTAAAACCGTGCCTGCTCCAGATTCAGGAATCCTTTTCAGTAGATGACGACTGTGAACACATGTTAGCTAAATTTACCAAATCTATACAAGAGATGATTGATAAATATGCACCTCTTAAAAATAAGCTGGTAAGGGAAAACAGCTGTAAAGCAAAATGGTATAACGAACACACAAATGCCCTCAAACAACTCAAACGCGCCAAAGTACGAGTATGGCTTAAGTCCCACACCCCAGAGGACAGAGAGAATTGGAAATGCGCCGATCTAGCGTATCGGAAGGCAATCAGAGAGGCTAAATCCAATTACTACAACAAGGAAATTGAGGCAGCCCCAAATTCGACTAAAAAACTTTTTGACATTCCTAAAGATATGGAAAAGCCCAAAATCCTCTCCCCTCCACACATCCCCACTAAAGAGGATTGCGAAAGGGTCCAAGAGGATTTTGCCGCCAAAATAATCAAAGCCAGGAACAACATAATCCAGGCCAGAGACAACATCAGCATGTTTCAGTTTTGTAGAGGTTTCAGAGGAAGAGCTATGCAGGGTAATGTCAGGCATGAAACCTACCTCTTGCGCTGAAAATATCCTCCCCACGAAGATCATCCTGGAAAATAAAGAACTCTTCACCCCAGTACTGACAAGGCTAGTCAATGCCTCATTCTTAGAAGGGGTAGTCCCTAAGGACTTAAAAAAAGTGACCATTACGCCGCTTGTCAAAAAGGCAGGCTTGGATCCTAAGGACCCCAATAACCTCTGTCCGATCACAAACTCCAATTTTATCCTAAAAATTCTTGATAAAATTGCCACTAATCAGCTGCAGAAACATGTGGAATCTGCAGACCTGTTACATGACCAACAATCTGGCTTCAGAGCGGCGCACAGCACTGAATCTGCCATGCTAGACCTACAGACGCACATGTTAGAACTGACAGAGAAAGCTAAGACGGGGTTACTTATGCTGCTGGACCTCAGCGCTGCCTTCGACTTAGTAGACCATCAACTGCTACAATCAGCACTGGATAAACTTGTAGGGTGCTCAACAAAAGCCCAGGCCTGGTTGGCCTCTTTCTTGAAAGACAGGATGGCAAAAATACATTGGGGCGAAAATTTCTCCAAAGCAACCCCGATTTTATTTGGAGTTCCCCAAGATGGTAGTTTGTCCCCTCTCCTTTTTAACCTTTAGATATGAAGTCTATGCTCACTGTTAGAAAACATTGGCGTGATCTTCACCAATTACGCTGACGATACGCAGCTAATTTTTGGGTTAACTGGAGACCATGCAGTGGACAGTGCCATGGTCGAGAAAATATATAATATCATTGACAACTGGATGCAGAGGCACTGGATGTGCTTAAACAACACGAAGACGAAATTAATGATATTCGGATCCAATCAGGCCAGGTCTAAGTTGGAGCCCCAATATAAGACATTCCGTATCAAAGACGCTGTCATACCAGTGGTACTCAAGGTAAAAACCTTGGGTATGATGGTTGAAGCCTCATTAGGATCAGGAGCATAGGTTAGTTACCTATATAAAAACAACTTGTACTACCTGCGTCTCCTGAGAGCTATTAGACCATACATTAACGAGATTAATGGAGCCTTGGTAGCCAGAGCTATCCGGTTATCACGCCTGGACTATGGAAATGCGCTGTTATTAGGAGCCTCAAAAAAGGAGTTAGCTAAATGCCAAGTTATGCAAAACGATGCAGTTCGCATCATTAAAAAGAAAAAACAAAGGGATCACATATCAGATAGCAGGAAGGAACTACACTGGCTTACAATAGAGGACAGAGTCAAGTTTAAAGCACTGACGATTGTCCATAGATGCCTATTCGGAAAGGCACCAGCCTATTTCAAGAAGCATTTCTCTTGGTATGTCCCCCGAAGAGGCTTAAGATCGGCAGATACTGGCCTCTTAAACATCCCAGAAGCCAAGCGGGCATTGGGAAGGGGCAAGTCCTTCCCCTTCAAGGCAACCAAATACTGGAACGAGCTCCCTGCGCATCTAAGACAACAAGAAAACTATGCCAGTTTTAGAAAAGCATTGAAAACCAGACTATTCCAATAACTGAGGGTCGCCTTGGCTCTTTCCACCCCAGCATAGTCATACTCCCAGCTAACTACTGGAGAAATACTAAATGTAAGTGGTCATCTTCGCGCTCCACCGCGCCCTGATACCTGCGGGCTTTCGGCGCGTAACAAGCATACAGTAAAGTAAAGTAAAGATGTTGCGGTCAAACATCAACTCAATCTTACTTGACATTAGTAAGGGTAGGTGTACTGCCTTTACAACACCCACATTCCATTCCTTGCGGATAGGTCGAACAGGCGCTATTCGCAAACATTTTAAGTCTTTTTTAAAAAAAATGTTCCACAAAACTCTATAACTACCACTACTATACACAAACATTCCAAACACACACACACACTTCAATCCAAAGAAATAGCGGTTGAAGCAGATACTGACACATATATAGGGGAATTAGGATGGTTATGAGGAGAAGATTTCTGAGGGGAAGATGGGATGGATATTTCGTCAAAACGTCTATTTTCTTCTTGAAGGTTTGGGGATGGTTCCCTAGGGAATGGAGAAGCGGGGCTGGTACAGGTGGGACAATGGGTGTCCAGTTAAAGTACCTAATACAAAAGGATTGAATGTCAAAGGGTCGACTCAATTTGACCTAAAACCAAAGGGTCAATTTTTTTTTTTTTAAATATATTTTTGGGGGGTTTCCCTTTTTGAAAAAAAAGTGGTTTTACCACAAAAAAGGGGGTTTGGGTGGGAACCCCCCCCAAATAAAAATAATTCAAAAAAGAAAAAATAATAATTCGACCTTTTCGTTTTAGGTCCTTTTGATTCGACCCTTTTGGCATTCAATCCTATGCATTCGAAACTTTCACCAATAACCGGGACAATGGTAATGTACTTTTCCTCTCACACAGTCCTTCACAAACTCCCTTAAACTTTTAAAATTGTCATTCAGTGCATCCATTTTCTGCTCAATCCTTTTCATCCTGTCTTCTTCTGTCTCGTTTGTTGGCCTTTCTTCTTTTCTTTCTTGGTCTGTACAAAACAAATACATGTATTAAATGCCTGTAAAATACTGGTCAGTATTTTGCCTATGCAGAGCAGTGTGTACCATTATTGTTGCTGTCTATAGACATTTCCTCATGAGGAAAATTCTCCTCCAGCCACTCCAAAGTACTAGCCATTTCTGTGTCAAAACAACAGAAAGAAATTATTATTTATACTAAAAAAATTACACACACATACAAAAAAATGAACTTCACTCACTATTTTGATGTAATTTCCCTTCGTCCTACTGCATCCATCCACTGTCGGTCCAGGCTACATAGTTTCTGTGAAGTGCTTACGATGGAGGCATCCTTTTATTTATGGTACCATCCATTTCATTCTACATGGTTATTAAATGTATCGTTTTCATTTCACACCTTTAGGTTTCCATATTTACTTATTACTACATATAATGTCTTTATGTCCTTCTACGTTGCACATTTTTTGTGTAAGACAATAGTACATTTTTAGATACCCCCTGCATCTTTGGGTAATGTTCATGCCGTCCGCCCCCTGTCCGCAAACAGGCGCTCAGTCCATCCCTTTCTAATATCAATAGGGAGGGGGTTCTGTATGTTCTATGTTAAATGTATATAAAGTATGTACATTATACTACATATCTCCCACAATCACATGATGACAGTGTATATTCAGCACAACAACTTCATTGACACAATGTTATGATTAAGTTCCCCTTCCAAAAACCTGAAATATTCACTACAAAAAAAACTTTGTTGAGGGGACTTTATGGTTAAGTTGCCCTTCCAAAAACCCGTGTACTTCATTAAAAAAAAAAAAGAAAATTCTACCTCCCCATTATGGTTCAAATCAAAACCGAAAAACCCCTGAAATTCGCCAGTTATGGTAAACTAAGCCCCCATTCCTGCCATCACCACTGTGCACTGCTAACATTAACACCAGAACATGAAAGATGGCATCACAAATCTTATTGATGATATCACTGACAACATCACTTGTTTAGCCCCTTTGTTTTCGTTCCCTGCCACATATATATATATATGCACATTCAGTAAAATAACTTTGTTAAAGGGATGTTATACTTCACAGTGAAACCAAAAAACACTGCACATTCACACATTATGGTAAGCTCAGCAACCATAACTTGCAGCATCTACGTGCATTGCTAAGATTAACACCCAGGACATCAAATATGACATCACAAAGATCATTGATTCCAGTAGGATTCATCCTTGCACACCTGAATCAGATCTGCCTCAATGATGATTGCTGCGGCTTGAAAGTGCACTTACAGGAGAATATCATTGGATTCTGAGCGGATTGCAGCTGGGGCCCAGAGTTGTGCCCCTGCTGCCCCTCTTTTGTCTACATATGTGTGGTGACCTGGAATGAGGAGTCTGACCAAGTGAAGGCATGTTCTGTCTATAGACTTTTATTAAACAGTAAATGCAATCCTATCTAACCCTAAACTAGATGTGGTTTCCCTACCTCAACAAAACAAAAACTTGGGCCATTCAGGAAGTCTGTTGAGTCCAAAAGAAAAGGTACCATCCGAGGTCAATCTCCTATTCTATCCCTGCCACTTGGCTCTCCTCTCCTAGTTTACACCTAGTTTTCAACAGACTCTTCTTGAGTTACTTCAATTTCAGATTCTTCATCAATTCTCTCAGTTCTTTCCACAGGTTTTGTTTTATTTCCAATAGAACTCTGCCCTTCAACTTACCCCCACTGGGATGAAGAGGACATTCTCTCAGCTCTCCTTGATTCTTCAATGTTTTAGCAAGATTCCAAGTGCCCCCACAGGGACAAGGAGGGGGCACCCTGTGTTCTTCTTGACTCTTCAATATCACAGTCTTATGGAAATGGCCAGGGAGTTGCCTCCCAATGTGATCTACTTCTCTCTTGTCTTCTGTTTTCACCTTCTCAAGTTTTTCCGGCCTCCTCCCAGACTTATTACTGTTCCTGTTACCTTTTCTCTGGGATCTCTTAACCTGTTTCACCAGGCATCGCATTTTCATTCTTTCTTCTTCTACTCCTTTTCATCTCACCTGACTTCACGACCCGTTACAGGTGGCAGTCTGGGTGCAAGTTTGGGACCTGACAGTTCACCCATTACAGGTCACGCAACCATCACAGCTCTTTGTACATCCCATGCAATTGCCTACATGGCGTCGTAGTAGGCTAGTGTTGGTGGTCTCAGTGTAGTTCTCAGAACGCACGGTCCACCCAGGACAGGTCATGCCAATACCACACTGAAACTCAGCTTTAGGGTTGTCGGCTTCCAGACAAATGACGAGATGCTTTCCTCGTGTCCCACCGGCTCCTTCTCATCACTTCATACCGCTGCCTTGACACAGCCTTCGAACAGCCTATTTGTGTCTTTCTTTACATTTTAGGTTAAATAGCTGGGCCTGTTTGATTGAAAACAGCTAGTCGAGCAATCTTTATGCTTGACTATAGGGTTCTTGGGTTCTACTTCATCACAGTACCTAGCATAATGAGACTGTCTAATATATTACATTAACACATATATGGTCCTCATTACAACTTTGCTGGTGCAGAATTAATGTGCCGGTACTACCGTATACTGGCTCTTTTCCGCACAGGCAAAGTATAAGTTTGCCGGTGAGTTCAAGGAATTACCTTCAGCTAAGAGCTGGCAGTAATTTGACAACCTACTGGCAAAAATAGCCGGTATTACCGGCACTGGTATTACTGAAAAATCCCCCCATGAATGGGGATTTACCACTTTTGCCGGTACTTGTAATCCAGTGGTAATACAACCGGTCTGACTGCTGGTAACAGTATATCTGTTTGCCGGTATCCTGGAGGAATTACTGCCAGGATACTGGAAAACCTGTAATGAGGACCATAGTCTCGGACTAGGGAATGGGTGTATGTGGTTACCACCTTTTGGGGTTGGGAGCTAAAGGGGGCGTGTCCCATACTCACGTCCTTGTCTCCAGGAGGGGAGTCCCCACCCATGAAATGCTCCCACATGTTATCACTCCTAGGGAGACTATCAGTTAGTGTCCTCACCTCCCTAGTATCGAAAGTGGCCCCCCTCTGGGGAGAAGTGATGTCATCTGGAGTGTCGTCACATGCCCTTTCCCTTAAGCCTTCGTCTTCCCCATCCACTCCCATTGGAAATTGAGATAAGAAATCAACATTTTCTTGTTCCTTCCCCTTCCAATACTCAACATGGAAGCAAAGCAGCTGTAAGTCTAAAAACTAGCACATGATGCGTGGGTTTGTGTCTTTGCATAGGCTGAGCCAGGGTAAGGGGGAGTGGTCTGTCACCAGATTGAATTTGCACCTAGTAAGATAATATCACTGATGTCCTACAGCCCGCTTAATGGCAATGGCCTCCAATTCTATGGTGGCATCGTTTTTCTCGCAATGAAACAGTTTCCTACTTGTGTATAGGACCGGTTGTTCCACCCTATCCTACACTTGCGGCAGGACTGCCCCGAGACCCAGCTTAGAAGCATCCATCTGTAAAACAAACCCTTTATTAAAATTAGGTACCTTGAGCACTGGTTTGCTACAGAGAATGTGTTTCCATCTATCGAAACTTGTCTGGTGTTGTTTCTCCCAGCGTATCTTTTGGGGCTCATCATTCTTTATCTATTGGTCAAGTAAGAGGGTATACCAGAGTAGTTAGGAATGAATCTCTGATAATATCCAGTTAGGCCCACAAATGCTTGTAAATCCCTCTTGGTCTTTGTGGGAGGCGTTTCACTAACAGCATTGATTTTTTCAAGCTGAGGTCTCACCAAGTCATTCACTACAAAGAAACCCAGGTATCTTGCGTCCGACTGGACTAGATGTCATTTATTGGGGTTGGCTGTCAGTTCCGCCTCCCTTAGGGCTCTTATGGTCTCATATAGGTGGCATAGGTGTTCTTCCCAGGCTTGATTATGGACTATGATTTCATCAAGATACGTGCTGCAGAAGTGGGAAAAGGGTCCCAATATCTTATCTATGAGTCACTGAAAAGTCACTGGGGCACCATGGAGTCCAAAGGTTCGGACCATGAATAGGAATAATCCACTTGTATTGGAGAATGGGCCTCATTACAACTCCGGCGGTAGCCGTGCCAGTAAAACCAGCAGGCTGCCGCTGGAGTTGTGATTTGTTTCCGGGGCTTGGCTCCACCGAAACAATGGGGGATTACAACCCTGGTGTTCCTGGAAGTCAGGCGCCGGAAAAATGTAAATCCCCATTCCCATTGAGTCACATAGGACTCAATAGGAATGGGGATGACGGAAGCACCGGCACCGTTACTAACGGTGCCGGTGCTTTCCGGAAAGTCTGCGGGCGGGTGCTGTCCCGCCCACCAGATCAGACCTGGCTGGCGGGATAGCAGTCGCTCGCAGACTCGGAAGTGTGCCGGTCTGGTAACAACAGTGCCGGTAGGCCTACCGGCACCGTTGTTACAGGACCGGCATGCTCGTAATAAGGCCCAATGTGTTTTTTTCTTTGTCGGAGGGTTATAATTGCATATGCATCTTTAGTCAGATCAATTGTGGAAATTAATACTGTGGATCCCAGTCTGTCAATAAAGTCATCAATCCTGGGCATCAGGCAATTGTCAAACTAGGCTATTATATTCAACTTTCTAAAATCTATACAAAATCTCCATGATTGATCGGGTTTAGAGAATAGGACTATTGGCGAGGGCCATGGGCTCTCAGATGGTTGTATTATGTCCGCCTCCAACATTTTCTACACCTCCTTGAGAATTACTTCCTTTCAGGACTCAGGAATTTTGTACGGCTATATATTAACAACTTTTTTGGGCACCATGCGGATATGATGTTGGAGGTTTTTAACTCCTCCCGGTTCCTCATTAAACCCATCAGGGAACTGATCCAACAGATCCTGTATGTTTTATTGTTATTCGGGAGGCAAATCAGATGGTACTAGATTATACTCTATGGTCCGCTCAGACAAGAGAGCGGCCATGACCACTGAGGTACTCTCAACAGGATCTTCCTTCTACTGTTCTAATAGATTTATATGATAAATATAAGTCTTAGATTTCCTGCCAGACTGGGACACTCATTAGTTATAAGGCACTGTTTGTTCTAATATCTCATACAGACCATGCTATTTCAAAGTCATTTTATGTTCTGACGTGTGTAGCACTACCAAAACCTTTTGACCTACAGAAAATGATTGTTTCGCTGTTTTTTGATCGTAATAGGGTTTTGCTTTCCCTGTTCCTTTTCTAGATGGTTATGTACTAGGTCCTGGACCACCACCAAGTGTCCCTTTAAATATTGTGCCATCTGTGACATCCTCCTCACATTGCTCCCAGGTTACCTGGAGAACATCCAGGGCATCCCTTGGGTCCTGACATACCAGAACTTGAAAGGGGAAAAACACAAAGAAGCTTGGGGGAGTTTTGGACAGCAAAATACACCCAGGGTATCATTATATCCTTGTTCGACTATTGGCCTCGACCAGCTTCTTGAGTATATTCTTTAGCGTTTGATTAAATTGTTCTACCAGCCCATCCGTCTATGGGTGGTACACAGAGGTACGCAGTGTTTGAATTTTGAGAATTTTAAGCTGTGGAACTGGCCAGGGAGTGGCCTCCCAAAGTGATCTACTTCGCTCCTGTCTTCTGTTTTCACCTTCTGAATTTTCCCAGCCCCCTCCTGAACTTATAACTGTTCTTGTTACTTTTTCTCCGGGAACTCTCCACTGGTTTCAGCAGGGGTCACTGGTTCATTATTTCGTCTTCTGCTCTTCTTCAGCCGCTTTACTTCATGGTCCATTACCATTGGTGGTCTGGGTGCAGGTTTTATACCAGACGGTCCACCCGTTAGAGGTCACGCAAACACCACAGTTCCTCATACTTCCCATGCAATCGCCTCCGTGGCTCTGCGGTAGGCTAGTGTTGGCGGTCCTGGCGTAGTTCTCGGACAGCACAGTCCACCCATGACAGGTCATGCTACTACCACACTGAAACTCAGCTTCATGGCTGTCTACTTTAGCTGACTGGATGCTATTCTGCTGGGTCAACACAGTCATCGAATGCCCTGTTTCAAACTTGCTGGCTTTTTGTCAAATTCCTAGCTGTTGGTAACCCCCCTCGCTCACTGAGGGCGAAAATTGAATAATGGCGGAGAGTTGGATCCCGGCTGGCTCTGAGCCACAGAAACCAGAATAGCTTGTTTTAACACTCTGGTAGTTACCAGTAGGATTCAATCTTGCACAAATGTATCAGATCTGCTTCCCTGACGATTGCTGAGGCATTGAAGCTTGCTTGGAGGAGAACATCACTGGACTGTGCGCTGATTGCAGCTGGGACTAGAGTTGTGCCCTTATCACCCGTCCTTTGTCTACACATACTACTGGAGTCTGGGGCTCCAGAGGGGCTGCACCCAGATTACCTCTGCCTGACCTTTGAGTGCCACAATGTTGCTAATTCCCCCTGCCCACTGAGGGCAAACTTTGATTAATGAAGGAAGAGTTGAATCCCGGCTGGCTCTGAACTACAGGAATCAGAATTCCTTACTGCAACATACTGGAACTTACCAGTAGGGATCCAACCTTGCACATCTGAATCAGATCTGGCCTTGCTGATGATTGCTGAGGCATGAAAGTGCTGTGACTTGTCTGTTAGCTGATTGCAGCTAGGACCCATAGTTGTGTACCTCCCACGCCTCCTATGTCTACATACACGCACGCACACACACACACACACAAACACACACACACACACACACACATATTCAGTGAAAAAACCTTTGTTAAGAGAGAGCTAAGGTGATCAGATTTAACGCTGCAAACCCTTGAAATGCATCACTTGAATTTGAAGAAAGTACCCCATAACTGTGTGCCACCTTTTGCACAGTGTATGACCACAATAATGGCATCACCGAATTTCAAGGGTTTTGTTATACTATAATTTCTTTGGCGCCCAGTAGCCATGGCCTTCAGCCTTGCCCACTGTACATGTTGCACCAATACGTTTCTTTGGGCCCACTAGTCATGAACTTTGTCCGTGGCCACTGTACATGTTGCACCAATACGTTTCTTTGGCGCCCACTAGCAGTGGCCTTTGGTTGTGGCCACTGCACATGTTGTACCAATAGGTTTCTTTGGGGACCACTGGCCCTGGCTTTCATCATGGATGTCTCCTGTGCTGCCATCATTTTGGTCATCCACTGCGCAGCAGGGGGTGCAAAGTTAAGGTGGACTTGCTTCAAATGCGAGTGCAGAATTTCAAGGGTTTTGTTGCGTTAAAGATGATCACATTATCAAAGGTTTTTTCATTGAATTTCAAACTTTTTGTTGCTATGTTTTTTTCAAGTTAAATCCGATCAACTTAACTGTCTCTTGACTAAAGTTTTTTCACAGAATTTCAAACTTTTTGTTGCTATGTTTTTTTCAAGTTAAATCCGATCAACTTAACTGTCTCTTGACTAAAGTCTTTTCACAGAATTTCAAACTTTTTGTTGCTATGTTTTTTTCAAGTTAAATCCGATCAACTTAACTGTCTCTTGACTAAAGTTTTTTCACAGAATTTCAAGGGTTTTGTTATACTGTAGATACTTTAAAGCCCACTAGCAATGTCTTTTGGCCTTGTCCACTCTACGTATTGCACCAATATGTGTCTTTGAAACCCACGAGACATGGCCTTTGGCCGTGGCCACTAAACACCTTGCACCAATTGGTTTCTTTGGGGCCCATGGCCGATTGTACATGTTGCACCAATAGGTTTCTTTGGGGCACAGTAGTCATGGTCTTCGACGGTGACCACTGTACATGATGTACCAATAGGTTTCTTTGGGCCCCTCAAGCCATGGTCTTTGGCCGTGGCCACTGTACATGTTGTACCATTAAGTTTCATTGAGACCCACTAGCCATGGCCTTTAGCCATGGTCACTGTACATAACGCACGGATAGGTTTTTTGGGGCCACTAGCCATGCCCTGGACACTGTTCAGTTTACACCAACAGGTTTCTTTGGGGGCCACTAGACATAATCTTCAGCCGTGGCCACTGTACATGTTGCACCAATTGGTTCCTTTAGGAACACTAAGTGTAACAATTCTTTTTTTCACTCTCTTACGAGTCCCACTGGATTTCCCCAAAATTCCCCCGATAATGGCATTCAGCAGCATGAATTACCCATGCCAGCGGTATTCCACCGATAATGCAAAAACTGGGCCGTGGTCACTGATAGGCCATGGCCGGTGGTGCTTAAGAAAATCTATGGAATAACAAAACCCTTGAAATTCAATGAAATTACTTTAGTTAATGATCAGTTAAGGTAAGAAACCTATTGCAACAAAACCCCTGAAATTCAACGCATTGGGAACTAAGGACCGGCTCAACTTGGGACGTTCCCGTGGAAATACCCAAGATGACATATTTATTTGAAGAGAATGCATTCACAATGCCATAGAAAATGGTGTTATGTGGGATATAGTATTATAGGGGAGATCATTGGGAAACCCTCAGAATCTCCCATTGCTTTTTATTTTTAAATTAATGACTTTTTGGAAACATATTGGGGAACATGTGCCTAAAGTATATAACCTCTCAGTGTAATTGGTTACCTCAACCCACCCGTCACCTGGGAATGGTTGAGCCCATGTTGACGCTCAGGTGCGTGTTATTAAACCGCTCCTTCAAAAAGTCTGGATGCAATACTGGAACATGGGAATAAGATTCCCAAACCTAACACATAATGCCCAAACCTGGCACATGATATGAGTATTTGGCAGTGTATAACAAACAGTGGCCCATGTGCAGAAGCTGGCATTAACTGTCAGATAGTGTTGTGGCCATTTGTGCATTTGCATTATTTTGGCAGTCAGGGATCTTTATAAAGCACAGTGCATTCACCCAAAGGCATCTTGGCACTGTCAAGACAGAGACATTGACAACTGATCTATATATTTTGGAAGTGCAAGGTATTACTTTTCTCCCAAAGATTCAAGTGATTGTGATTGCCTGTCATCTGTGCTGGTAGAGAATCTGGGAACAATAAATGCAGAGGTATGTTGAGTGCAGTGTTGTCTGGTGGGATGGTATTTATTTATGTATGTATTTATTTATTGCAATATGGCTTAAAACAACAACATTAAACCTGTTGTAACAATTTGATGAATATACCACAATGTTTCAAACAATTAAAACAGGTGAAAAAACAATTTCAAAATTTCTTAGAAACTATTTCCCAAAAATGCATCACAGCAATTTCAAAATTTCTTAAAAACCGTTTATAGAAAATTAATCACAGAAATACTCAAGTCCGTTCTTTCGCAGTTTAAAATATGATACCAAAAATAATTCGCTGATTGACACACTCCCAATTTCACACATTTTAAAAAGAATTGAGTTTGTCGCAGCATTAAGTGGAGACCTTCAATTATCAGGTGTTTCAAAGAATCCATGTCACCCTAATATAGTCTAAAGGCTCTCTCAGTATGTGGCTTCCCAGTTCCAGCACAAATAACTTAATTTGTTAAATATAGGTAAAAACACAATCTTAAAAACAGTTTTCTAAAAAAGAGAGATGGATGTTTAGTTAAATAAGAAGGCAAAATACCTAGAGCTCTGATATCAAAAGTAAAATGACTGAACAGTTTATAACCCGATAAACTTCTATGGTTCTCAACCCAATCAGTCTCAAACAATTTACGCTTCACTTTTTTTCTGTGCATGGCTTACGTCTTCTACAGTAATGTCGTTTTTTGATAAAAAAGTTCTTACAAACATCATCCAATTTATTTAAGACCTTACAGCCTCTCAGATCAATTTGCTCATGAATAACCTGAAATAGGGAGTTGCTAAGTGGAACCAAAGACTTTCCATATAGCTGTAAAGTTTGCCACATGACCCGAACGGCAAGTGAACGCAGTCCCAGCTCATATGGCATAAATCGAAGTTCCGTGTGGCAGAAACAGGGTCTTCCTCCATAAAGCAGCCTCAGTTGTATCCCAAGCAGTGTTACCTAATAGTGCTTGTACAACGTAAATCAATCTAGGCACAATTTTTTGCACATACATCTGGATCAAAGGTTTGATAGAGAATTTCCCAAAATGTTTATCCAGCGCCCATAGCTGAGCAGCAGCACTAAGAACCACGGGCATCCGTTCTCTTAATAAGTCATCCTTGTTCTTGACTTATTTAAATATTACACCCAGATATTTCAAATCCTTGACTGTTTTGATCTTAACACTGTTCAGCATAAAATGGAAGCTGTAACTTCTATTACGGGCTTGTCTATTAGGTTTCAAAATCATCACTTTTGTTTTTACAAAATGAACTGTTAGATGGGTCAGAGCATTGATACCCCGCTGCAAGCCAACAGCAGTTTGGTCACATATTATAATATCATCAGCGTATGCTATATGCTTTAGATGCAACTGTCCAATTAGCAGAGGATTTGTATTCACCTTACTGACGCTATTACCCAGATCCTGGATATAAAAATTAATCAGGAAAGGCGCCAAGAAGCAGCTTTGCCTCAGTCCATGATCGGTCAATATCCACTCCGTGAAATTACCATTTTGGTCCAATCTGATTCATATTCTAGTATTTGCGTGTAGCCCAATTAAGAGGTTGAGTAGGTTCTCAGAGAAATTGGCATCCTTCAATTTACGCCACAGATTATTCCTATTAACACAGTCAAAAGCTTGGTTTGTTATAGGAACTGGCTATCTTAGATAAAAGTTGTAAAATCAGACAATTTAAAGAAGTGCCTAAGCTTTTTCTAAACCCAGCTTGTATAACATCCACAACCCCTACTCTTCTTGCTCATGCTTCCAGTTCTCTCAGTAGTAATACAGAAATGTTTTTACTATTGGCATCCAGTAAAGAAATTGGTCGGTAATGAATAGGATTCATTATATCCACCTTTTAAAAAATGACTACTGTATGAGAACCTTCCATGAGTACGGAATGATGCGATAATGAATTATGCTCATAAATAACTTAAATAAAAATAATGACCTAACTTCCACATTGGAGTTAAATGTCATATTGAATAGTCCATCTGGGCCTGGTGTGTTGGAGTTTTTACAGCTCTTAATGATGTCACAAATATCAAAGCGATCAAAGTCTAGCGACCAATGTGTAAGCATCACACTTCTACAAGGAACCTCCATTGACTTTGCCCTATATAAAAGGAAAAATGTTCCATCCATATGTGGTCACAAATAGGGATCGTTTGCAGGGCAAGTTGGACCTACGGATTCTTCAAAGGGGTCCAGAATTTGCCCAAATCACTGGTGGACAATACTCTAAGAATAGGCTCTGCATCCCTTTGTGCCTTTGACTACTGAGACAGTTTTTGTATGATAACTTTAGTTTGCACACTTTGTCACAATAATCCTCACAATTACTGGCTCCCAACAATCTAATATTCCTATATAACGCCATCTTTTGAGTCTGTATTTGCACATCAAAGGCATGCGCTGCTCTAGTTTGAAACTGGTCGTTATTGGGATCACAATTTCAGATAAAACAACCTAGTAACTGCTGCACTGCATCTGAATAGTTATACAGATCTACTAGGCCTGAATCATATGGTGCTAAAAAAAAGAAGTCAACAGGTGATTAAGACCTCTGGCTTTACTGGTTCACCAAACAAGCCTTTCTCTAACTTCAACTTTAAGCACAGTGCTGGTTGTTCTGGCCATGGTGGCTAAAAGCAACATTTCTAGGGACAAGGCATTATGGTCACTGCCTTCAGTCCACAACCACAAATCTTAATCAATTAGATAGTAATCCCCTCGATAAAAAAAAATAGTCAATGGTCAAATTAGAATTGACATTCTTCCGTGTGCAATGTGGGCGGTGATCCCCTGCAATACAGCCATTCAAAGGGTGCATGTCCCAAAGCTCTAACTCTGCTCGAATCAGCGCTCCACGATCATGAGAGTCTGATTTCTTGGGGGTATGCACCGCTAATCAATACCACGTTACCTCCAAGCATACGTTATTGAAATCACCCATAAGCAAAAAGAAGGGATTACGTACCTGCCCCAAAATGCAATTACATTTGTTAGTTCAACAAAGAAGTTTGAAATACAGTTATTGTTGACGTTAACATATACATTAATCAGAATATAGATGTTACTGTTTTCACACGAGGCTGAAGGGACCTCTAACTTCACAATCAAAATATCGGTATTATGTGACTCTACTTTAGTAACATGGAGACCAAGATCATTTTGTACTGCACAGAGGAGACCCCAATAAGGTTGTCCCTTTGGATCCTGCTGGGATTTCAACACACATGTAGAGAATCCATCAATTACGGGTACCGCCTCCAACCACGTCTCCTGTAGACACACAATATCATATGCATCCCCACAAAATGTGTCAAAAGATGAGAACGTATAATGAGAGTGCCCCCTAGTATTCCAGCATATCAGTTTTAATTGCCTCTTTAATTCATCCCCGAAACCCACTGAGCCCTGTGTATGTGCAGATTTAGTAATGATCTCTGAACCATCCATTTGTGTTCTGATCTCTTGAGCATGTCCCCTAAAAGTAACCTTGCATCTGTCCACCTGATCGTGAGCAACACACATTCTTAGCAGGGTTAAGCCATAAATTGTTGGCACTCTTGGACCCCTGCCCTTTAGCTGGTGGGATGGTATTGTTTAGTGCTGAATATAGCTTTGTGGATGAGGCAAGTGAACGTGAAGGCTACATGTCTTGCAATAATCAGCCAATGCAGTAATAGCACTACCAGCCCAGGAAACATATGGTCACACCTCCAAATGTTTAGCAGGGGCCTGCCAATCACATTTTAGACCTGCTGCAGACAGGTCATCAAATTATCACCGAGACCAAGATACATACGGTTCCCAAAACCCCTCAGTAAGAAATTATAATGTTGACTGACATCACCACATGTGAAAAAGTCTTTTCAGGTGGAAGAAACATTACTTCCAAACTGTGGTGACCTAAAGAGTTAAAGTGAGGTCAGCATCCATTTTGAAGGTTCCTTACAGTTGTCATCAGCATTGGCAAAAGACTCATTCCAGGAGATGACATTGCCTGCGGGGACGCCTGTCTCGCTGGAATTTCTTCCAGGAGTTGTTAGACATCTTTTATTTTGAGGTAAGACAGTCTCTCCATTTGCTGGATGTAAGATCCCTATTGCCAGACATCTCACAAAACTGTCAGATTCTAGGGCTTAATTCAGTAAAAGAAAAACACTTTTGGAAATCAGCCCATCAAGAGGGTGACTATAGATAATTCAATGGGATTATGACAAGGTTGAGCCCTGTGGCTTACGCCACAAATGTAGTTGATTCAATGGAAATGACCTGATGTTAGCCTTGATATATTCAAGCAGTCCAAGAGGAGCAGATGGTTGACAGTATCAAATGCCGTTGATGGGTCTAGGAGGATCAGGCCTCCAGTTCTGTCACCAGGTACCCCTTCCTGTAGTTGGTCAAACATGGTGGTGATAACTAACTAGATACTTCATCCAGGACTAAAGACTAACTAGGCATGGTCAAGATCATGATTTTACACAAATGTGTGGAGCTAATGAGTGGCAAAACGATCCAGCTGTTTCACCAAAAATGGGAGAAGAGTCTAAAATTGTTCATGTCCGCAGGGACTAGGGATGGCTTCATTAACATGTTCCAAGGATGGCGTCTTTAACATTGGGGACTGCTGCTCAATCCACATCCTAAGCAGTTGCTGAACATGTTCAGCACTTCAGTTTTCTAAATGTTTCTTTTCAGAAGAGCCAGATCTATTTGGGGACCCAGTTCATCCAGACAAACTGATCGATGTCTCCACATGTTCAAGTCTCAAGCCCCATATGAAATTGAATGATTAGAGATTCAGCAGTTCTCCCACTTAGAGGAGAGCTGTTGCTCGTAGACACACAGAGAAGATCAGGTCTCATGTAGTCAATTGTGGTCTGAGAAATAATTATACAGGTTATCCGCCAAGTCCTGTGAAGGTGTAGAGGACTAGGAGAGGACTAGGGTCTTCTCCCTAGTCCCAGCCTGCTTCCCAGGATCATATTGGGATGACAGACGAAGATCCATGATGGGGAACCCACACCTGAACCCTTGCAATAATTCTACACCTTGTCGAGTACATGAGAGAAGATATGCACTCAGACAACCCTTCAGAGTGTACCCACAAGCTGACATAGTGGAGGAAAGTTATCAAAAAGGAGGCACTTTGCAGAGCTGTCGCAATGCAGCCATGAACCGAATGGATGTACGTTAAAACAAAGTTCAACAACAGCATAACAATGTCATAAAGAAGATATACGAACCTATGCTGAAACTATATGAAAATACCTAAGAATAACAAAGTAACTGAAGCACTAAAACAAACATGTACTCCATGATACAGTATTTACGAACACAGAGAAGAATGAATAACTCACTGGTCAATAACTGTAAATACGCTGAAACGCAAGGTAGAAAGAATACGTAGAAGCTTGCTTATGAGAGGTATATATTCAACGTTTAGGACAACCATTAGAAGAAGATGGAAAACGGCGCATGTCAATCAACCCAACTACCTCCAAATACGAGCCCAGGATCTTAATGTGGAAAGATGATGAAGAAGCAGTTTTCCCTTGCAAAATAAAGGAGTACATTGGCTTGGAACCAAGGATGCTATTTCAAGAGATGGAGGAAAAGAACAGAGGGAGTCTATGAGCAGACATATTTCACAAAGATTAGGAGGAACAAGACCATCTGATGATGCCAAATATTGGACAATTAAAAGGGCATCAAGTTAATATGGGATAGAGTGAGCAAGTCTCTAAAGGCCAAGAGGAGCAACTGCACCCATCATAATTGAATCAAATATGCAAATGTGAAATGCACCGTCGATATGGACAAATTCATGGTCTTGTAACACGTGATGAAGAGTTTGCAAACAAGTGCTATTCATTAAGTCTGAAGCTAAGATAATGATGTGCCTACACTCCCTTGAATGTCCCGAGACAATGCAGACTGGCGGAGTCAGCCTTCAAACAGAAGACACTGGCATGAGGCCTACCGATGAAAGATGGTATAACTAATTAGGAAAACAAGGGGAAAGCTGACGTACCTCCAAGCACCTGGGTTTTGTTTCTATGTACGTGCTGCTGGCAAGTCAAATGCCCAAGGTTGGAGTTGGGTTGCCAACCAATTAGAATAGCCTGCCATGCACTTTTACATACAACGTTGCAAGTATTATTCTGCTGTCATATTCTCTGCTATGATGAACACCTTACACCACGGATATAGAAGTAGCTCAAGGTGTGTCTCACAGGCAAGAGACCACCAATGAGGGACTAACACACGTATTTTCTATATGTAGACATGCTCCCTCAATCCAATCCTACCCCTCGATAGGTTTTGCAGCTTGCATCGTAGGATGACGTCATAGATGATGCATCTAGCATTATATAAACTGAATAATAATCGAAAAGACATTGTGATCCTGCATGAGTCGACTTGATAACAGTTTATTCGTCCTGCTTTACTTATTTGAGATTAAAGCAGTATTTTACCATCTCCTTTGAGTCTGTCCGGTTATTTGGTCTGAGATATTTTATTGGAAATTCCCTCTAGCACACAGATGCTTCAAGGTGCAAGAGCACAAAGGAATTGTAGTTAAGACAAAAGGCCTGTGGATACAATAAAGAAAATCCCTTTGCTCATGTTATAAGGCATTGGGCCTCATCCCGAGTATGGCAGTCTGGAAATAAGCGTGCTGGTACCAAAGCACCTACACCCTTTCTGGACCACCATACTACAACGATGCCGGTAGGGGCCACAGAACCCCCAGCTGGCCAGACCTTCTGGGCTTTCAGGCCCCTACTGCAATGGTTGTCATGGAAGCACCGGCACCATTAGCAGCATTAATAATATTAGGTCAGCATCTAGCCATGTGAGGCCACAACCTGGAAATGGTGTGAGTAGCTGGATATCTTATGATAATACCTGCCATTTAATAGCACTACCCGCCACAGCATATGAGCATCAGCTATTTTATTTATTATTTTGAATAAAGTTGCACCAGCCACACCCTTTGTACGTATGAAAATAAAATGAAGACTGTCATAGACAAATGTAACAAACTTTTTTGTACTTTTGACATTCCAAATATAGTTTTTTCAGAGCTATTTTATGTATTTGACTTTTTTATATTTTTGTTTTCCATTCGTTAGCATTCAAAAGGTGTTGCATTTGTATATGTAAAACACACTATTGTATCTATTTTAATGATTGTAACGTTTATTGTTGTTTCCAGTTGCTGAAAGGAATGTCGCTCCCGAGGCGCAGAGGCACAGACAGGAACGAGGCAGAGGATGAGTGGGAGAGTGGTGACTGCGATGATGAGGACGACTGCGAAGGCGGCAGCTCAGCAAATGGAGGCATCAGGAACCAGCTGCGTTTCTTACAAGGTGACAAGGCGAAATATGTTCCTCTTCTTTTTGTCCCCAATGCTAGATTTGTACAGGTACTGCTGGTCATTTTTTTTACAACTCAACATAAACAATCTCATGTTTCTCAGGCCACAAATTGCCTACATGACTGCACCAGGGTGGCAATGTGGAGATACAAGTCCATGACATCATGATTAATGCTTTTGGTTTGAAGAGAAAGTAAAATAGGAGAAAATATGTCCTTAATTTTTCCATAAACTTGATTGAAGCACAGCGGTTAAGCGGCTAAGGCAATGGGATACTTTCTTTTGAAGCATCAGGAAGCAAATTTTTGAGGGAATTATGTTAGAGTTGGCGAGACAGAGATTTCTTGGATAGAGACATGGCAGAGCTGAGCAAGAGGGTCTGGCTTGGCTCTAAGAGCCAAAAACGAGTCGACAAAAGACCCATGATACATGTCGGTCTGTCAACCCGCTGATCATAACACACAGTGCAGCCTGAACCGCCTGCCTCCCCACAACACAAAACCAGTGGCAGCCATCTTGGGTCTCCACCTCAGCAACACAAAAGCGTTACCTGGCATCTTGACTGAACAACTGTGCCAAATTATGTGCTATATGTGTCATCCTACTAATTAATTCACTCACTCAATACAACCCGTCGTAGCAGCTTGCCTCCCCACCCCCAACTAAACAATGGAATGGCAATACCTAGCGTCCTGTCACAGCACAGTACCCTCGTCTGGTGTCCTGCCTCCACACCCTCAACAGCATGAAACCTATACCTGGAATCCCAATTTTGGCAGGTACTGCACAGTCGGATAATAGGGTTTGCCCTGGCTCACACATTTAGTTAAGAGGTGGAGCTGGAATTCGAACACAGTTTTGCACTTGAGAAACTTGACCACGTATCTGTTCAGCTCTAGGTTATCCAAAAGTGTGTCAATGTATGGCTTTAAAGAGCTTAACAATCTTTGTTAAGTAAACCAAATATAATTGCAGGTTTGTTCTCCCTGGATGGAAGAATGCAATTAAAATGACCAGAAAGCAAAATGTGTGCATATGTATATAGTAATATGTACACAAACAAGCGACACAGTAGGAACACATTCCGAAACATCTCTAACACTTGCAAAGTAGGTTGGTTTTGTGGGGAGGTTGTGTGTGTGTACATGCAACTTCCGTTCTTAGAAGGCATGGGGTTTATAGATCTTGTTTTTAAGTCCCTGGGTTAGGGGTGCAACTGTTACTTTAGCTCATGGATTCATTTGTAATTCCTGGAAACCATGGACAGAAGTGTGATGTGTAAGGCTATGTGAGACCTCATCTACATTTTAATGTGTACTACATCCTGCAACCCTGAAGCCACACTACGAACAAAAACACTGGGAACCAAGGTCATGATCAACGCTCAAAAACTTGTGAAAGCCAATACTATGATAAAGTTGTCGGTCATTAATCTTTCCTGACACACTCCTCTAGTCGAGGACAACATAATTCAAATGTGTGTGGAAATGAATAGTCAGATTAGAGAATGATTGGGTGCGCAATGGTAAGGGCTATTTCAGAATAAAGCATTCAGTAAAATGATCCATCTCTACGGACTGCTCTACCTAAAGGGTCACAGCATCTTGATGTCTGTTCAGGCTGCTGGAGGCCTCAGAGCCCAGTTCACCTTGGGAGTCAAGCAAAGTAGTAGGCTTCTTGCAAATGCCATTTTACACATTCACATGGTTATCATCTGTGCATTGAAATGCAGCAGTGAGCAGTGAATTGGTCATTAACAGCCCCCAATGTTCATACCTGGAGGGCTTTACGCTGATAATGCCCCATTCCCTGCGCAGTGCTTCTTCAGCATTTGAATGCAGCTGATAACAATTCAAACGTGTGAAATGGTATTTGTGATAGATCTTCTTCCTTACCTGTTTTTTACTCGAATGAGAGTACTGTAGTGCTGAGCAGGGCTGGGAGGTCATGGTCTGTTCTGAGGTTGGCTATTTGAGAAGGTGTCAGACAGATGCTGCTTGTACACATTCACCCTTCCATCCCTCCCCCCAGCATGTGAAAATGACTAGTGGCTACTTTGCTGCCCCAGGAAACTTGGAAACGTCCAATTCGCCCAAAATATAGGAATGGTCTACTGACATACCAATGGGCTACTTTCTCAGGGCAGTGCATTTAGCCATGCCCTGGAAAACCGAAAACCATCCTACAATCTAGAGGCTTTGCCTGATGACCTCTGCCGTGTGGCTAATATTACCAGGGAAGGGCCCATAAGGCATTACAGCCACTCCCAAGTTACCGGAAAGTCCTACTGGACATGGACACAGGTTATGAGCTTTTCTCTAGAAATCCTCAAACCACCCCATACGCTGATTAGGTATGGCCTACTGACATATGAAGCAACGATTATGCTTGCGGCAGGGCATTCATCTCTGCCCCAGGAACACCAAAAACACCCCATGTACCCACTGGACGTGGCTACAGTGGTACCATTCCTGAGGCATGACCTTTGGCTAGAAACATGAACCTCTAAGACAGCCCAAAGACCCACTGGACATGGCTTTCAGCCATGCCCTGGGAACCCCAGAACAACCCCTTATTTATAGGACTTCAGGAGCATGGGTCCCTCCCCAGCTTGCCAAAGTGGCCATGGGTCTGGCCATTGGCTTTGCTAGTGGCCACTACACCATCAATGTAGGTCTGTATTTCAATTACCATGGCTTGAGACGATGTCCACTGTTCATGTGGCATGTCCATAGGCATGCCCCAACCACAATAAGCCACTCAAAGTGTGTTTCACCACCATTGCGATGCTGTGGGTTACTGGCCATGGCTGGTGGCTACTTTGCCTGGGCAATGGCCTTAGACCATGACCTATGCAAAACCAAACCGCTCAACACTGACACTGCATCACTGGACCTTCGGCAATGTCCCAGGCTGTCCAAAGCATCCCACTTGATCTCATTGCAGGTCCGCAGGCCACTGGCTGTGGCATGCCTGCTACCATGGCCAGCCATCTGCCACACTGCTTCGACCATGACCATACCCCAGGATACACAAAGACTCCCACAGACCAGACCCAATCACCACTTTGCCCTTATTGTGGTTCCACAAACCACTCGGCACGGCACTGGTGTATCAGTGGGCTACTACTAAAGTCCATGCATGGTCTGTGGGTATGAGCTGGAATTGGGCCAGATTTGATACCTAGACTCAGCCCACATACAGGACTACAAAATAGGCTCTCAGCCTGCAACTATGGCCAGTGACCACATTGCATACCCCCAGGCCTCACCAAGACTTCCAAAGTGGCCATTTGCCTAACTTGCAGCAAGCACTTGTCACTTTATCCCACCTGGGGCCTTTAGGCAACTCAGAATTGCCTCTGGCCATAGCCAGTGGTCACATTATATGGGGAATGGCCAAAGGTCACCAGCCAGGACTGCTGACTTCAGCCATTCAGAGGTCAATAATGGACTGTGCCTTCAGAAGGATGCCTGGACCCAGTGCAAGGCCTGAGACCATGTTCTAGGCACAATGGCTACCACCATGGCATGTGGTCCATTCAAGGGCACAGTAGCCAAGTGGCCACTTTGTGTGGCTTGTGGAGCTTTGACAATGGCTCTGAGCAATGTGATGAATGGCATTGTACACAGGCCATGACCAGTGGCCTCTAGCCACTACCTTCATAAGCCCATTACATGCCTGAAAGCCATGCCGCTGAGGGATTGGAGAGGCCTGTGGAAAGGTCTTTGGCCATGGTCAGAAGTCATGGTCAGTTACTTCTGACAATCACCTTACACTTGAGGTATGGCCTAAGGTGCTGACAAAGGCATTATGGCCACAGGCAGGGGTTGTGACCACTGATTCCTTGAATGGTGTGGGGCACATAGGCATGGATAAATGCAATTCTCCAGATAAAGTGGCCAAAGTCCTGGCCAGTGCCCATTCAGGTCGTTTTCGAGGGTTGAGGCTTGGTTATAAGCCTTGTCCTTGGCAAAATTACCATTGGACATGGCCGTAGAGAATCACCAAGAGGTGTTCCTGGGGGCATTTGGAAGCTGGTATGACCTTTGACCATGCACTATTTCACATTCCTTGGTCCTTCACCTCATGATCACACACTTTGTTGTGAGCATGGAGAAGAAATGGTCAATTGGGCCATGCATCAGCTTCCATTTCAGTCAGGTTTACCATGACAAAAAATGTCTGTGCCACAAGTTGGCATTACACAACCTGAACACCTCACTGGAACTCTATTTTGTGCATGAACGTCAAACTATGTGAGCAATGCAATGTCACCATACAACCGTCACAGCATAGCTCTTGGTAGGGCATTTCTACCAATGTAGCAATGACAGGTGCTGTCAAATGTCTGCACTACATCCTTTTGAGAAGGCCAAAAAGTGTGTTAACTTTGACAATGCATGCTTGAGTTCAACTGACCAACACAGCGAGGGCTCGTGCCTTGGTAGGTAATGCAGATGAGGCACCACTCATTGAATGGTGCTCCACAGCTAGTTGGATCTAAAGAAAACATTGAGTATCCACTGTCTTGCTTTGTGGACCCAGGTTTCAAAGTAAAAGTGACCACTTTTCTTCTGCATCTCTTGACGGAGGAGGTCTCACAGGAAGCATCACAAGGAGGAGGCACTGTGCAAATGTGCAAGGATGCTTGTTGTATCACTTGCAACATCAATTAGAGTATTGTACTACACTGTACATGTCAAGCTCATGGAAGACAATGTCGTCAATGACCAATACATCACTAATGCCTGTTGAAAGCTTGATGAGAAGTGCAGGCACATCTTACAGGTAGGATAATTTGTGGGACATCCTCCTCAGTGAGTCTGGCACCTTGAATAAAGATGCTTTATCAACAGGAGTGAACAGTGGACCATCAGCTGATAAGATGCTTGATGCCTATATGTTGACACTTCCTTCATGGGAAGGGTTGATGACCCAGTATAGTATAGGTACAGCGAGCAGTACGTCCGTCCAGGAAAAGATGTGAGAGTTGCTGTAGAATGCTAGGCTGATTCCCAGAAGTTATTCAGCAGGCAACATTTTATATAACCACAGGAGAAGTGTGGCTGTAGTGACATTTAAAAACATCAATTAAACTACTAGCAGAAGTATCCATTCTATGCACCCTGAAGTAAACTGCACTGACAATGGGTGCATGTGGCTGCCTAACATATACCGGAGCAGAGGTTGGGTTAGGAGAGAGTTGGCGAGTTGCTGCATACTGGGACCTTCTGTGTTCTCTTCCCACCTGTCACCTCACCCTGGCATGGTATAGTTCATTGCGGTGCATTGCATTGAAAATATCTTGGAATCCATGCATCCTAGGGCCTGGACCTCGAGTTTCGCTCCTTGTGTAGGAACCGATCCCTCTATGACCACATTGATTTTTTGTTGATTTCAGGCAACCGTCTCATGTGTGAAGGTGCTGAAATCCAGGGAAAGGGGTTGGGTGTCCAAATGTCATGTTTCTAGTAATGCTCAGAGGGGCCTAACAGGTAACTATGCAAAATGTGGTGTAGATTGGTGATACAGTGTTGAATTGTACAAGGAACAACGCTTGCCAAGCCACAAACTCGCAAACACATTTTGACTTGTGCTGAAATCAGGGGAATGGGGTGGGTGTCCAAATGCCGTGTAGCCAGTAATGTCTGGAGGGTCCTAACAGGCAACTATGCAAAATGTGGTGCAGATTGGTGAAACATTGTGGAATTGTATAAGGAACAACGCTTTGCCACAAATCCCGCCACAAACACATTTTGACTTTTATATATATATATAGATTGACATTTGTATTTGTATTTGTTTATTACTTATATTGCGAGCCGAACCTTGGGGTAACTGGGCACTTGAAAGCATAGGTTACAGGTGTACACAGGTATACAGGTTATACAGATAAAAAACAACAAGTGGGACCCTGGTTACAGCTGGGTCAGGATATGAGATGCGCAAATGGAAATGCAATAGTGGACCCTGGTTACAGTAGGCTCAAGACAGGGGAGGCAGCTAGCCACTTACTGAGAAGGATTGTTGCTTAGCCAGTTTTTTATGCCAGCTTTGAAGGTTAGGAAGGAAGATTCCTGTTTGAGGGTGGTGGGGATAGAATTCCAGCGTTTGGCGGCTTGAACTGGGAAACTGGCTCATCCTGCTGATTTTAGGTTGTACCTTGGAACCACTAGGTTTGAGGAGTGAGAGGATCTGGTGATGCGTGTGGGTTGGTGGGGGCAGAGTTTATCTGCCAGGTATTTCGGGGCACAGTTAGTGAGGCATTTGTGCATGATGGCCAGAGTGCGTAGGGTGATTCTTTCCCGCATGGGCAGCCAGTTGTCGTTTTGTCTATGTGTGGAGATGTGGCAAGATCTCGGTAGATTGAGTGCTGCTCTTAGTGAATTATTTTGAAGCACCTGGAGTTTGTTTAAGTTGTGTTCCGAGGTGCTGAGGAATAGTGTGTTACAATAATCAATTTTAGATAGAGCGAGTGCTCTGGCCAGCATTAAGCAGCTGCTTGTGGATAAAAAAGATTTGCAGTTGTAGATCAGTTTGTTTGTGTAGGCTGTGGAGGATGCAACACTATTGACCTTTTTTTTGAGTGAGAGGTTTGAGTCAAGATAAACCCCCAGGGTTTTTATCTCTTTGGAGACGCTGATTGTGTTGTTGTCAATGACAAAGTGGAGTATCTGCTATCGAGTTTGTTCAGGCGTGCCTGAGTGCCTAAAATCATTAACTCTGTCTTGTCGTCATTGAGACAGAGGCCGTTGTCAGCCTTCCAGGCTTGAATTTTGAGATAGATATTGTTGAGCAGTTTGGAGTTGTGGTCATAGCAACCAGTAAGGGGGATGAGGACTTGAGTGTTTTCTGCATAGTTAGTGTAGACGACACCCAGGTTGTCCAGGCGGTCGAAGAGAAGCTTCGTGAAGATATTGTATAAAGTGGGTGACACACAAGAACCCTGTGGGACGCCACACAATATCGGGGTGGGGTCTGCAGAGGCTGAAGGTGAAAAGACTCTGGTGGTTCGGTCTGCTAGGAAGGATTCGATCCAATCGGATGCGTTGGAGGAGAATGCTGCTCTGTGGACAGGTGTTTGGCAAGAATTTTGTGGTCGACAAGGTCAAAGGCCGCAGATAGTTCGAGCGATATGAGGATTGCTAGTTTGCCTTTGTCCTTTGCCTTCTCCATTTGGATCTTTAGGTCTAAGAGGGCTGTCTCAGTTCCGTGTCTGGGCCTGAATCCAGATTGTCTAAGACTGAGGAGGTTGTTCTCATCTAAGTGTTTCTGAATTTGCAGATAGGCCACACGATCCAGAATTTTTAGAAGGAAAGGGACAGCAGTAATGGGCCTATAGTTGGTGGGGATGTTTGGGTCAAGATTGACTTTCTTCAGTAGTGGCATAACCCAAGCTTGGTGGTGATGAAGGGGGTTGAGATTTTAGCTCCTTCCTTAATGATGGTGGCCGGGCAGACATCTCCTTAGTAATGTGAGGGTTTTAGGCTTTTGATGATATTTTCAACTTCCTTGGGTGTTACTTGAGAGAAGGAGAAGGGAGGACGGGGGGGCTGTTTTATCGTGCTTGAGGTGAGATGTCTGGTGGCTCTTGCAGAGACTTGCTTTTTTAGCTCTGATTTTGTTTTGGAGAAGGGTGATTTTGTCTGCGAGGGCTTGCTGTATTTTAGTGCACCATTCTGTGTTTTTGATGCAGTCCTGAGTGGAGGGTGCCGGGGACTCAAGCTCTTTTAGGATACTAAATAATTCCTTGGGTCTGGATTTGGCGTTTTGGATTCTGGTATCATAAGTGTCTTTTTTAGCAGACAGGATGGCAGTTTTGTATGTCGTGGATGCTAACGTGAACGCTGTTCTATTAGAGGTTGAAGGTGTTTTGCGCCAGGTGGCTTCAGTGGCTCTTTTTGTATTTCTAAGGCTTTTCAGTTCATGGGTAAACCATTTGTTGAGGGGGGCCTGGGGCTTAGGTTTCATGAGTTTGAGGGGGGCAGCAATATCAAGAGCTGACTTGAGGGTGCTATTGTATAGGTCGACCAGGTTTGCTGGGTTAAGGTTATTGACTTTGGGCTCGTTGAGGATATCTTTGATGAGAGGTTGGAGGCTGTCTATGGAAATGTTCTGACAGTTTCTGGCTAGCGATGGTGGTTCTATGTTGGCTTTGGTTGGTGAGGGTCCAGGGATGGAAAACAAGATGAGGTGGTGATCGGACCATGCAACATGTTCGTTTTGGGTGATGGAGATGGAACAGTTGAGGTCAGCGATCCAGTCCAACGTTCTGCCTTTGGAATGGGTCGGAGTGGTGATTCTGTGTGTGAAACCTAGGTTGGTGATAGAGTTATCCAATGATAGGGCATGTGGGTCATTGGGGTCATGGAGGCCGAGGTTTAGGTCACCTAAGAGGATAGTTTTAGATGCGAGTTTAGTGTGGGTGGAGAGGAGATCAAGGATGTCACCCTCGAATAAGGGTGCCAGGCCGGGGGGCCGGTAGACAAGATGCATGAGTATTGTGATGGAGGACGTCAGTGATAGTTTCACTGACAGGAGTTCAGCAGATTGGAGGCTGGTTTGGGGCATGGCTCTGAGAGCTAGATGGGATTTGGCGATGAAGGCCTCTCCAACGCCTTTGCTGGAAGTTCGATCGGCTCTGATGATGGTTTAGCCTTCAGGTAGGGCTATGGAGAGAGCAGGGCCTGCTGCCTGGTGAAGCCAGGTTTCAGTGACTGATAGAAAGTCCAGGCTGTTAGAGATAATGAGGTCAGACATCTCTAAGGCATGTGCCACAAGTGAACGTGCATTTGTGAGGGCTCCTTTGATGTTTATAGGTGGTGACAAGGGACTTGAGATTTTAGTGGGCGCGTGGGGAAGAGGATGAGTGGCAGGGCTGGGTATATTCTTGGTCTTAGCTGTAACTCAGTGTTTGATAAACTGTGTACCAAGTCTTTGGTTACAGATGTGAGGAGGGAGTGGGATTAGTGGTGTGGGTCGTGAGGCATAGCGAAGTATCCATTCAGAGGGTCTACGTAAGTCAGCATGGGCTATAGGAGGTGCAATGAGGAGAGAGGGGGGTTTAGGCAAGGGTAGAGTAGATGGAATACAGTTTGGAGGTGCTGGTGTCACTGGGTGAACTAATGGTAAGAGAGAGGCTATTTATAATTGATATTCATAAAAACGAACACACACTTAATTGCAGAAGACTATGGAATGATATCTACCAATAGCCAACAAATCAGCTCAGATGACGATTTTTTATATGTTATAAGTTAGACAGTGAAAAGTGCAGCTGGTTGCATCATGCTGTCGTATGGTTGGGAAAAGTTTAGTTTTTGTAATGACTGTGACTGAGAGCCCATGACAGTTTCTGTCTTAGATATGCCATTGTGTTGACTCTTGAATCCGGATGACACACTTGTTAAAAGTGTTCATGTCCTCTCACAGAGCGAAGTCACTGCCACCCACTAAGATTCTTGGCCTCTCCCAGAGAGTGCAGCCACACCTTAAGGTTCTCAGGTTCTCCAAATAGGCACAGCCAACCATTTAGGTCTCAGGTTCTACCAGGAGGTACAACCACCCTTTAAGGTGCTCAAGTTCCGTCACAGGGCATATCCACCACTTAAGGTCCTCAGGTTCTTGGCTCAGCTAAATCCAAAGATACTCATGTTCTCCCACAGGGCGCACCCGCCCCTTAAGGTTCCTAGATCTTTTCACAGGACACAGCCATCCACAAAGGGTCCCAGCTTTTCCAACAGGAGACAACCTAAACCTTAAGGTTCCGGGACACTTTTACAGGAAGCAATCACCCACTAAGGTTCTCTGTCACTTCACAGGGTGCAACCACTCACTAAACTTCTCAAACTTTCCACAGTCCACTGCTACTCTCCTGGTTAAGGCACTTTGCCTGTGAAGCTGTCCCATGAGAGAAGGGTGATGGAGATCCTTATGTTTCCTCAGGTTTGCCACCACCACTACATGGTCCTTCTCCCCTGGCTAATGTAGTCAACACAATTAAGGCAAGTAGGTCCCTGCATGCCACATGTTGGAGTCAACTGGTTCCCGCTCAAAGATGGGTGCTGCCGGTGGTGCACCTCACCACTTGTCAGGGCGTTGATGGCAACAGCTGTCTACCACTGGCCACAATTCGCACTGCCACTGGCATGGAATGGGCATGTTAGATAAGAATGTGAGCACAGGCTTGCCATGACTGCTACAAATGGCAATGCTGAGAACCAGCTTTGTGTACTCAACCAGAGTGAGAACCCAAATGTGTGTAGCCCTGAGAGACCTAGAGAGAGCTAGAGCAGAATCATTTTTAAAGCTCCCCAGCAAAGAACACCCAATCATACTATGACAAGCTAAACGAAAACACTACTCAATGCAAATGTAATATTAGTAATATTAATATTAGTACTTTAATACGATGCAAAACAGTACTCAACAATTTTGTTTTCTTTTTGAGAAGGACACATTGTTGCCTTTTTACATTTTAAAAGGGGACACAAAGGAGGAAAGGCACAAAAGGAAAAGGCAAAGATGCTTTTCACTGTTTATATCGGTCAATTAACACAACACACTATCACAGAGTGGAAATCTTACTCCCTACATTCCGTAGGAAACTAAAGATCTCACTCCTTGCACAGTACAATGTAACCATATTTGAAACAGTCCTGTAAATATGTACATTATCGCTTTGCTTGTAACCTTTTGTATGACCATGTATATGTAACTAAGCTATGTATGTAACAAGCGCCACGATGCCCTTGGGCTGCTGCACGCTTTACAAAACCGAATAAAATAAAATAAATAAAAAACACACTGAGCAAATAATAAGACAAAGTGACACAAACTTGACTTTGCAAACACAGTGAACAGCAGAAAAAACACACAGGATCAGGACTAACAACAAACATATAAAACTCAGAAATCTTCTCAAATGCTCTAAAGTCTCACCAAACACTCTCCAATCAATTGTTATCCTGCTCTGTGCAGGACTGTCCCTCACAGCCAGGGGAAATCCACAAAGGATCTTATTGGGACACAATTTCATTGAAAAGAACAAAACTATAGCACATGGGGAAATGCCCCAGATGCTGATATCTATCACCCCATTGTTCTAGGGTGTATAGGGCCAGTAACCGCTACCTACACTTGTGCATGTGTGTGGTTGCTGGCCCTTTCAATCCCCGAACCCAGGGTTGATAGCTAATGAAAGATCCTACTGCAAGTGACTAGGAGGACTCTTATTATGGAAGGAATAAAGTACAAGGAACAGCCACCTCTTCACTACCAAACACTGAATTAGTTCTGAGAGGTTTAACACATTATTGACACTGATTAAGATGTTTTTGTATGATGACATCAAAAATTGGGTATATTATTACTATTTTACTCTAATCATTCTGTGAAGCATAATAATTGCCTCCTTAACTTGTTCCATTCTACTTTCATTTTAAATGGTTGTGGATCTAACCTATTGGGTGGCTGCTACTGTGTTGGGTTATGGAAGGTGTGCTGCCAAGATGAACAGGGAGGGAGGTCAGCCAGATGAAAATGGAACGAGAAGCAATTTTGTATTTGGAGAGTAATTATTTCGTGGTCCACTACCTGATATCTTGAGAACTGGCATGCAGCAAATTGCTCATCATGGTGATGAATAGTTTTGATTAATTCCCTCTAGTTTAAGAATCCACAGTTCAGATGAAAATTATATTACTCTGAGTTGAAAGCATGTCCATACATTTAAATTCAGTAGGGAAGAAAATACGGTTTTATCTGCTTGCTGGTAGAATATTCCATGTGCCAATAGGTTTCTATTTCAGCATCAGTGCAACATACAGCTTGAGGCTTATACCCAGGATTATAGCTCACAAGAGTGGCATTAATTAATTAACCATCATTAAAATCTCAGATGTTCAAGTAGGTAAAGGTGGTGGATGAGTTCTGTATTATTCTACAAATAGCTTGGTTTTGGGGTACATATGCTAATATATATTCTCCCAATGTTTTGCTTGAAGTAGTACTATGTGATATGTCAGACTATTTTGGGTTTTTGGTGATTTCAACTATGTATTAGAACCTCTCTTAAATGGTACCTCTAGCTTTAAATATAATAGGAAGCCAAAGACAAATGTTGCTTTACCAGCACCATTTCAAAATTCTGCAATGGCATATGGGTACTGTAAGTGTTGTAAGAAACCTGAGGGTATCCTCACTTCTACTCCCCTTGGATTCTCTTCTCAGGTGGCAAGGGAAAGGCCATTGCTTTTGGATCCTGAACCTGGCGTTGGAGAAGTGAGGGAGGAATACCTGGGTGGAGAGTCCTTGGAGATTGGGAGTGGGGTGCATGGTATCCCCCTTTCCCTATTGAAGACCAACCTAACCCTCCCCCGGCCTTTAAAGGCTACTGTCAAACCTCTCCCCTAATTTCCCCACATTTTACCTCTGACAGTACTGGGGCGGGGAAGAGGCGACTAGGAGTGATGAACACTAAAAACTAATTTCACCACTCTAGTACTGGGACAAAGAAGATGCCTGGAGGGTGCTTTAAAGGTCAGGCATGTATCTTTAATTATAGTCAGACAAGCTTGATTGAGAATCCACAGCTGCAACCTGTCAAGTGGTTGCAGGTGTATAAAGAGAGAGCCAAAGAGCAGCAAAGGGAGCAACAGGGAGGCCTTGTGGCAAAGACTAGCAGGGACCCGTATCATGAGGAGACAGCAATGGTGGAACCTGAGAGGAAGCCAGGATGCCGGCCGATGTCCTAGAAGACTTGTCGAGCCCAAGGCTAGTCAGGCTGTTAGGCTGCCATAGATGTGAACCACTGTTCGTCCAGAGAAAGCAACTGGAGCTGCGAGCAAGGGAAATCAAAAAGAGGACACTGTCCGTGTCCGTAGAGGAAAGCAGAGCTGCCAACGTGTTTCTAGAGGCACCTCGAGTGTGAGCTGTATTCAGTCATGCATACCGAACCGAATGTAAACATGAAACAAAGCAACGTCCTACATGTTGAATATCAAATTGAAGGAAACTTTATGGGCAAAGCTAATAACTGATGAAGGACAAAAGGGAAAGTGCCCATTTGAAAGCTACCTATGGAAAAGAGTACACGTGTGAAAAATGCAACAGAAAGGTGGGGCATGAACAAGACCAGCACAAAGTGAACCTTCTGAATGGATACAGTGCTGCAAGGCCACAAACTGGCAAGAGATGTGTGACACATTATGACAAAGCCAAGAGGCTAACCAGGTGAGTGTAAAGTTGCACATAGAGCCAAGAGTCTGGCAAGGAGAAACTAAGTGATTGTGAAGCTGTACACAGGGGCAAGTTCAGAAGAACCTGTGTCGGCTGGAAAGCCTAGGGTTCTTGGTTGCGTGACATGTGATGGGTGGACCGTGTGGTCTGACAACTGCGCCTAGATCAGTGAGACCTAAACTGTGAAAGTCAAAGACGTTGTGAAATAAACCAAGAAGGAACAATGTGAGCAAACTGGTAGGGCAGGTCAAAAGGAGGGTCAAGTAGACCTAGATTTGTGTTGAACTTTGAAAGATTGAAACCAGTAAAAGTTGCTACATTGATATCTTGCGGAAGGGAACCCAGAGATTAGATGAACTGCAAATATTGTCTTGAGGACAGAGCCTCAAGTTCCCTTTTTGTTTGAACTATTTTGCATTGAACTTTGGAAGGGAACCCCGAGAATTGTGTGAAACTATATTGCCTTGAACATGTGAAAAGTAATCTTGAGACTTTTGTGGAACTTTCTTGAACTTTGGGAAGGGGAGTTTAAGAGGAAGCTAAGAGCTGGCTGAAGCTCAGAACTTTGTGTTGATCACCATTTCATTCATTATTGACATCCCTAAACATTGTTTAGCCTTAGATGTGAAGGCAAGGATAGGTTGAGGACACATACAGACCTTTAAGCTGAACTCTTTGACTCAAACTTTCCTTAGTTTCGTTCAGGCAGGAAATCCCACCTTAACATAAGGCAAGTTAGGCCTTCTACCATCCTGACATTTGATTTAATAAACCTTTTTATTTTGAACTTCTCAATGCCTTCACAGGGTATAGAAGTTGAAGACTGACACTCTGATGGCATGCTTTTGGCTATAGACTTTTATTAATGAGCAAATAAAAGAGAACACACTGTCAGACTCTAGTTCTAAGAGGTGGGTCCCTACCTCAACCAATACTAAGGAATCTGTCAGGATGTCCGTCTAAAGCAAAATAGTTCACCGTCCTTTGTCCAAAACCTATTTCTGACTTTTACACTAGAAAACTTAACTAAGAAAAAAAGATGGTCTTCTTGGTCCAGAAGAATGGTTCCCTTCTTCTGGACAACAGCCAAAATTCAATTCCAGATGATGCAGAAACGAAGTGTTCTCAGAAATTGCATATCAAAGTTTCCCAAAAAATATTTCTTGGGTTGGGTTTTCAAGCAAGGAACTCTGGACAAAAACACTTGTATCTCTGGGTTTGCAAAAGACGACCGAAAAAAAAAAGCATGAATGCACAATTAGTGTGCACTCGGCCTGGTTGAAAAGATTAAGTACCAAAATACTGAACAAGGAGAGCAGGGTTTGCAGGGGTGTCCCCCGCTCCCCTAGTTCGGTATTATGGGCTTCAGGGTCACCGTGGTGTCCCCTGGATGCATTACATGCATGGCAGAAAGAAAAAAAGATTGAGTTACAAAATGTGAACAAGTGGTGTTCACAATTTTGTAATTCGATCTTTTGATACTCGATTTTTTATCATACATCCGTATCTCCACAGTGTTAGGGGGATGACGCCCTACCCCTTTTTGCCTTTCTCAAGTTTTTTCAATCCCAGAATAAGTGTCTTTCTTCTCGTGACCTGTTTATCAATGTTCACTGTACCAAGAGAATGACTCCCTTCTCCTGGCTCTTTCTACAATGTTATACAGCACCAGATCGTATTTTTCTCTTACTCTGGTTTTGTTCCAGTTCTTCACAGTGCCAGAGAATGACCCCCTTCTCTTGGCCCTTTATGCAATGTTCAACAACACCAGAGGGAATTTCTTGCCTCCACTAGTTTCTGTCCCGCTCTTCACAATGCCAAGATAATTAACCCCTTCTCCCAGATCTTTATACAATATTCAAGAAAACCACAGAGTATTTCTCTCCTCCCCTGATTTCCTTCCCGCTCTTCACAGTGTTCAACAAGGTCACAGCCCACCTGGTTCAGTATCCTGCCAGGTACTGTGACTGTACGGGTGATATAAGAGGCAGTTTGTTATTATGTGTGGTTCCCAGACCCTTCTTGGCTCTTCTTGTTTCCCAGGATGTATGCCCGGTTCACTATTCTGCCAGGTATTCCCTTTGCTGGCTCCCAGAACCTCATGCCGTTGGTTTATTTTTCTCTCTTGTAGTTTAGGTAGCCCCGGTTTCCCAATCTGCCAGGTACTGCTTCTCTCTGTTGGTTCCCAGACCCTTTTGTAAGACTTTCTATGTTCTTCCAGGGACCGCCACGAAGAAGATAACTCTGGATGTCACTTCTTACTGGGTGCAGGTCCCAGACCTGTGTCTCAGTGTGGTAAGGTCCCTTGGGATCCTAGCAGGCCTCCCGGTTTCCCAACCCTTCTCTGGCTGCTCAACAGTCTTTGTTCATGGCGTCTGGGTCTCTTGCCCCCGCTCCGGCACCTCCTTCTCTCCCTTGGCTCTGCAGCGGTTCCACTGCAGCTTCCTGATTTAGGTCTGCATGCTCTGCGTGGAGGACATGCTCCAGCTCCTTCGTCCAGCTGATTAGCCAAGCTCTGGCTTCCTTTGTCTACTCAACCATGGTAGGTCCATCAGGGATGCTTCTACTGGCGGGCAAGCATCCTGTTTGTTGCACTTTCAGCATCCCAGTCAATACAGCGGCTCACAAAGCTTCAGGTTCCTCGAGGGAGGATCTCTCTCTCTGTTCGGATTTCCCTCTTCTATTATCAGGTATGTTCTGATCAATAGAAAATCTGTAGAGACTAGACTGCTCACCATGGTTTCTCAAGTTGATCTTCATTCTTCCGCACTTCTTCCTCATCCGAGCACTGATCATACGAACTCCCAGTGGGTCAGTTGGTTTCTCCCTCATCACAGTACTTAGGGGATACAAGTCTATTTGGGAGTCTATACTCTTTCTCCTCCCAGTACTTTCTATATTACTGATATGGCAAAGGTACATGGGTACACTAGGGTAGCTGTTACAGGTAGGTGGTAGGAAGGTGTGTTATGGTTAGGTGGGCAATGGGGATATCAAGTTCTCCCCAGGTCATTGTTAATACCATAGGGGGTTTCCCTCCCCATGAGATCCACCCACTGAGTACCACCCCCAGGGGGACTATCAGGTAGCAGCCTAACCTTCCAGGACTCATGGGAAGGTACTCCCCCTATGGGAGAAGTGGTGAAATCCGGGGATTCGCTGACAGTACATAGACAAATGTATCCTTACTTTTTTCAGTCACAAAATCAAAACTATTGTATTGATTGTGTTTTGCTGTTGTTTTCGAAATAGTTAAAGTACACTTTTATTAGACCACTGCATTTTGTTAATTGATGAAGAATTCTATTCTTGCATAGAGAAAGAATTGACCAGCATTGAGGAAGGAATTAAGGCATTACAACCATATTATGGGATACATACAAAGACTTTAGTAGATGATATTCAATCATTAAATATCAGGAACAAACGTGCCCCTTCTCTGGTCTTTTACCCCTAAAAAATTGTACCTGTCTCCTCAACCATTCATTAGTGTCCCTCAGTGCTCTAATGTTTCCATCACAGCAGTGGCCTCTTCCAGCCATGTTGCAAACACTCCCCACTGTGCTGCTCTTAGTCTTCTCCTTCTCCAGCCGACTTCTAATGGCACCTAGTCTGTCTATATTGAATGTTCCCTCAATCGGTAATTGCGTCTGTCTGTTTTGACGAGTCACATTATGCCACTAGTGCAAATAATCACATGTCGAACTGACAAATGAACTAATCATATAATGGGCTCGTGACCTCTTAAGGGTTCATTGGCCTATTTTGATTGCTCTTTGCCCATTTTTCCTTTCCCTATTTATCTCTGTGTTCACTCATTACTTTCCCCGTTACCCAAATGCCCCTGTTCCACAGGTTCTTTTGGCTCTGCTCCTTTGCAGTCCTGAGAACGTAAAAGGGTTCAAAACAACCAAAGACACTGTGGTGTGGACAAGGAAAAGGGCTCTCACTTTACACTCTTCCACCTATCCCTATTTACTTCTGGGCTTTGGCCTTCCCCCCTCCAGCCCATTACTTTACGCTGTGCCAATGCATTGTTCCGGGCTCAGCCCCTAACCTTGATATTTTCTAGATAAAAGAGAGACCGGACTACAAGAATCACAGTTATAACACAGGCAAAAACTATTACCAATTCCACATACACAGACCAAACTTTCCATCCCATTTTAGCATACGCCTAAATACATCCCATCCCACATTGTCCATTCCCTGGTCCGAAACAGGACCCTCGGTTCCCGTGCGGTCTCGCATGAACTCTCACCAGCCTCTATCTCCTCCTCCAGAAGCCCCCTGTGGAGATTTTGAAGTAGGTCTCCTACCTTATGTTTTCAAGGGCTTGTGGGGGTGTTCGGATGGAGGCCCTCGGGGTCCAGAGGTCTGCAGCATTGCATGACAGGTCGATGTTGCGGGCAACATCTATGAACATAAAATCAGACAAAAGAACTCATGTTGGAAATGTACAAAACAAGATAACCTTTAATACATGATTGCAAACCATGTATACAAACATCCTATCAGCCCATTGCCCAAACTAGCCCAAACCGCATCCAAGTCACCATCTCCTTATATTCCCCTCATGGTCTGACGTCTCATAATACCCGTCACTTCTGTCTGATCTCTCCTGCTCCCCATGGTAAAACAATAAGGTTATTTGTCTATATTCGCAGTCCGTCTTCCACCTCTATCGGTCTCCCGATCCTCCTCTTCCGGGTTGGTCACTCTAGTCTGACAACATCTGGCCTAGTCCTCCTCAGGGGGACAGCTCCTGGTGCATTTCTGGTTGAGAATAAGGGTCCAATGTTATCGCCGGGTTAGGCCAGTGCAATCCAAGATTGAGACTCAGGTGGCCTTAACTGAATGCACCTGAGAGCCTCCGAAAGTGCAGTTTCATAGTCCTATAGCGCATGTCTGTTTGGAGGAACTCTCAGTATAAGCATTTCATAAAGCCAGTGAGGTGGGTTTCCCTATCCAATGTCTGCTATGATAAAAAGAAAAATAACAAACTCTATGACACATATATAAGCGACTAATACCTCAGATATCCAACACTACTCCCAGACTCCCCCTTATGGCGCTATTCCAATGGGGAACATATCCCCCTCCCCCGGGGGTTATTAGAGGGTTATCAGCATTCAAACAATCAATTGTAGGACCATCACTGATGTTGAGGGCACGTTATCTATTTTTGCTAGATTTTATCTACAGTTTTAGAGGATATATGTCTTTGTGCTGACAAGATAATGGTGGATGAATCGTATGCCAGCAAAATCCTACCAGTTGAATAATGCCAGTCTTGCCCCTTTCCATCTAGAACACTGGCAAGTCAGCAGGCCTTCCACAATTGCATTCCTTTGACAGCCCCCTGAAGCCCATTTTTGTTTCTAGCCCATTCCTGTCACAGGGGGCACCCCACAAACTCCTGGCCTGTCTTCCTCCAGCCCACATCTCCCCATGGCATCTTCTGCTGACCTGGCCTCACACCCTATGCCTTACTCCCCTTACCACATGGAAGCTCATCATGCAGCATACTGCTTTATCTGTTCAGGCCTCAGAGCAGCACCCTACGCAGCGCTGTACTGCTGCCAGCCTAATTTTCATGGCTAAACCCTCACATCAATGGCAGGGCTGTGGCATGCACTTAGCTTAAGGTCGCCTCCTTGGCTCCCCTTGGCCCTTCCCTCCCAGGCAGCCACCAGCACGTGTCCATTCCTCACCCCTTAGCCCCCCACTCGCCGCTATTTCTTGCACTTCTCTTCACTGCACTTGCACGTCCGAATGCCAAGAAGCCAAGTAGGACCACAAATGTGTATTTGCTGTTTTGCCATTGTTAATTAATACCCCTTGTTCCCTCTCCATTTAGCCTTGTGGCACCTTGAAACAGAATCTGTTTTATAGGCGCCTAACAAATACGTATAATAAATAAATACGTAAATAAATAAATAAATGCACAATGTCTGTGTTCTGTTGCAGCCAGTATGCCTCTGATAGTCTTTAGAGAGCCAGCATTCTAGCTGTGGTATATAGTGCTGACATGGTTTTAGGATGAGGGTGAAGCTATTGATAGAGTGATATTGACAATCATTTAGGACTGATTACTTTTCAGAGAAATAGCATAACAATAGATCCTGCCATGGTCAGTGGTTCAGCATGAATAGGAAATCCTCGAAACGCGTAGAGCCACTTATATTGGACCTTTTTGGACGCATATTCGCCTATGACCCTTGTACACTCTATTATGATTAAAATTGCCCTTGTTTTACATTAACTGGGTATATTGTTTGCTGATCTGAATGTCATGTGAAATCTATTTGTTGTAAGATCGAATGGTGAACAAGTTTCTCTTGTTTCAATTTTCTCAATCTCTCCACATAATTAATGAAATACCCTAGTGGTGAAACTAGACAGTGTGAAAGGGATGGGAGGAATCCAATTGTTGATCCTTGTCTCTTTCTCATGTATATAGGATGTCTTGTGCCAAGGCATTAATTCCTCCCTTGCACCTTAAACATTTTTTGTAACCAGCATTGCTAGATTTTTGATTCTTGAAATATCTTAACATTGTATACGTGTGCACCGACCATTCCCTCTTTTTCTGTTTAGTCTGTTTTCACTGGTAATTACCAGTGTGGCACAACGTGTTGGTAGCACCCATTTTTATACCTTTATCATTTCTAGAACATGTAATTTTCACATATTAATGAGCTAACGGATAAGCATGCCACAACACTGGCCTTTGATGCTAATGAGGTGAAACACATCCTCTCTTTAATAAAGGATACAGAAAAAACATTACAGAGCACAGCCACCCCTGATAGATTGATTTTTCATTTAGATAAATTGATTAGATGTGAAATCTCACAGAAGCTGCATGTTTCAACACTTGCAGAATACTTCAAACCCCAAACAATCCCAAGAGGTCTCAGGGTCTAGATAAGACCAACCTTGTGCAGCGAGAATAAAGCATTTGTGGCTAAGTGGGATCAGATTCTTAACAAGTGCTCTTTAGACTTGATCCTCCTAACAATTGAAGAACTTTCCAAGTCATTAACATCGATTGAAACAGAGATTATCTCCTTGAAAACACAATTGTCAGAATTTAAAACATTGCAAGAACTGTCACAACTGTTAGAGGGAATCAAGAAAAAGCTTAGTGGATATAAAACTGACATTGAACAGAGGAAACTAAGAAAGTTTAAAAGGGACACATTTGACTACCTGAATTACATTGTCTACAGTTGGCAAGAGTTCTATCAGCATCGCAATCTAAATAGGAACAGACCACATCATCCTAACTGACAGCAGTAGTGGTAGCAAAGGTGAATCTATCAGACCTGAAAGATCGCAGCCACATACCACTAATCTAGTTGAAGCAACAGATATCCCGAACGAAAGATCCAGTGAATTACAAACAGGAGGTACAGCAGAGGCGTCTGGTGCTTTTTTAGGTGTATGAGACAAGCAAAAAGAAAAACAAGGAGAGGGAAAAAGACCACAAAAAGGATGGAACAAGTAAGTGAGAATCTGGTAGTCAATATCTCCAGCAAAATTTTGTTGAGTGGTCAACTCAACATATTGAATCGTGGCCTCTCATTTATTCCTACCTGCAATACTTCACTATTTGAAGAAAAAATGTGCCTCCATAGATTGTTGAGGAAATTGAGACTGTAGATGTTTTTTGAAAGTGAACCTGATTCTGCATCAATCCACCATGAGAAAGAGAACTTGGAGTTACACTCAAACAGCTCTTTTGACCCACTGATACAGAATTCAATACTGGATTTATTTAAGAACAAGTGTTTTGAAAGACCTTAAAAAGATTGACTATCACATGACCACCTCTATCAACATTAAGAACAGTCAACTGGACCATGTAGAAGCATTGGATAAAGATGAAGTTTAACAATGAAACCAGCGGATGAAGGGGGTGCCATTGTCACAATGGACTCATCTTACTATACAGATACATTTCTTGAACTTCTCAATGATGAGATGACGTATACTAAATTGGATGGTAACCCTCTATATACAATAAAAACCATCATTGAGAGACCTATTGATAATGCTCCTGAGAATGGATGGATCAGTGAAAAAACAGCCAATATCTACTGAACAAACATCCAATAACATCTGTTTTTTACGGTTTACCTAAACTTCATAAGAACCCTTTGAATCCACCACTGAGACCCATAGTTGCTGGGACAGATAGCATATTTGATTCCCTGGCTATATATCTCGATCGTCTACTGCAACCGCTCATACAAAACATTCTAACATACCTGAAGGATACCACAGATTCTTTGAATTTTCTACAAGAGATAACCGCCTTGAGTGACAAATGTATACTATTTAGCATGGAGGTTTGCAGTTTATATACATTGATACCACATGACAAGGGTATACAATTAGTATTCTGGTTACTCTTGAGTTCACCACATATAAAAGGGAATCCAGAATTTGTAGTTAAACTGTTGGAACTAATACTGCACAACAGTTATTTCTGTTTTCAAGGGCATTATTATGCTCAGTGTTAAGAAACCTCCATGGGGTCAGTAATGGCACCTGTATATGCGAACACCTTCATGCACCAGTTTGATTAGAAATTTGCATTAGAACATCACCACTGGTCATCCAAAATAATTATGTGGAAGCGATTCATCGATGACATCTTTGGTATTTGGTGGGGCACAGAGACAGAACTGGATGATTTCTTTAGCTATCTCAACACAGTACACCATAAAATCAAATTTACGATTGAGATAGGATCACCTTCTCTACATTTCCTTGATGTGGATCTGGTAATGAAGGAAGGGAGAATTGCCACAACAGTTTACCATGAACCAACAGATGCCAACAACCTTCTACACTACACCAGTTTCCATCCGAAACCAATGCTAAGAAGTCTTCCCTACAGCCAGATGCTTAGTCTAAAAAGGATTATTTCATACCCAGCGTGCCTGGATTCAGAATGCTCAAAGTTAATTGATCGATTTGGAGCAAGAGGATACCCTGAAGAAATATTGGAAACCGCAATGGAAAGGACCACCTCCTTAAGCAGAAATGTGCTTTTGACATCAAAGGACAAGAAGAAGGAAACATCCCTACTCTACATTTCAAAATGTTAACGCCAGAGTTTCCAGATTAGTAGAACTATTAGGAAGAATTGGGGTAGTTTGCACAATGATTCCACACTATTGAGACTTTTCCCAAGAGCACCCATGATGGCATTCAAGAGGGGTCTTAACTTGAAAGACAGATTGGTTAGAGCAGAAAGACCGGCTAAAGATAAACAACTTTTACTTCAAACAAAGAAGAAGGGTACTTTCCCTTGTCTAAGTTGCAAAACAGGCAAAAAAAATAAAAATAAGAGATTTTGCCACTTGTCTCTCCACTGGTGTCATTTACTCTATCAAATGCCCTTGTGGCAAACACTATATTGGCCAAACAACAAGATGGGTTAAAGACAGATGGTCAGAACACAAGTCTACTATTAGGTGTAAGAAAATGAGATCACCTGTAGCACAGCATTTTTTGGAACATCACCATACCATTGCCCAAATCAAGTTTCAAGTCCTTGAGGTTGTGAAGAAACCACAACGTTGGTGGTGATTATTTGTCAATGATTTCCCGAAGGGATACATTTTGGATTGATTTGCTCGACACACTACAACTAAGGGGTCTCAAAGATGAGTTTTCTCTGAATTGTTTTATCTAATTATCTAATTACAGACAAGATCACTATAAGGTTGGTTACCTGAATGGTTGTTGTCATTTTTGGAACATAATTATGATGGGTTTATCACATGAAAGGATTCATGCAATACTACACTTGAACAGTAGATCAAGGTCATGTCTTTATGCATATATAACTGTGATTGTTTTTGTCTTCAATCTTTAAATTTCTACCATATATTTGATGTAACTCCCTGCCGTAGTATGATGCACAACATGGAATGATTAGGATATACAATGTGTCCACTTTTTAAAGCATTAGGTGAGATTTTCTCTCAATATATGCTCTTTATTTGCCCGTTGAAACTATGTAACTCCAATTTGCATTGTCTTTGGATCAATATGTTAATTAATGTAAACTATGGAGTAGTAAAGCCGACACATAGGGCATGCATTCATGTTGATTTAAGATCTGTGTGTGTTCTAAATTGTTTAATAAGGCATGTATATATACATGATAGGTTGTACTTCAGTTGCAGAGCACAAATGAGGTGTCATTATTTGTTGGCACAATTAATTATACGTGGCAGAGGCCATCAGCTAGATTAACCCTTAATAGGGATTCCAGATTAATGCTGGCGTTTGTTAGTCACATTTCTTCTACTTCAGATTTAAATATGAGGGGCTAGTATTCCCCTTAGATTCTATGTCTGACCTTTTGCCTCAAGCAATTTTTCTGTTCCCTATCAACCTAAACTCACCCTTGAATTTATGCCCATATCGAGGATGACATTCTAGGGCTCCTGTGGGCTCTTATCATGTTCCATCTCCCTAAAGATTTGGCTATTTATTACAGTCCAAGATGGTCGTATTCTTGCCCGGCTACAGCATTAGTCCTTCTTTTATTTTAACTACCATTTGTAGTAACATAGGGAAGCCCCAGACACCCGCCGAACCATTGTTGCTGTGGTTACGGACGAGCGTCGCTGTGAGGGTATTCCCCATTCTGCCGTCTCTGAACACGCAGGTATGTTAGTGCGGTCCGCTCACCAAAGCATGTCACCCTAAGCGGGGACAAAGTTGTAACTAACATCTTATGTCAATATTGCGTCTATTCTTCCACAGCGCTACTAGAACTTCATGCGTTCGCGTGAACCTTGTTCGAGCAGGGGACATTAGCTGGATTATTTGCCGCGCCCATTTTGAAGACCTGGTCTACCGACAGCACTCCGAGAGGTACTTCTCTTGGGGTCCTTTATACAAGCACCTTAGGCCAGATTTTTGATATACAGATCAGTTTTATTGTAATTGTGTGCATTTTTACAGAGAATAGCCACATTTGATGTTTGACCAGCCACGGCGGACATCACACACCTACACAAGGAATCCTTCGCTATACAGCGAGAGGAATCTATTCTACTTTGGCATCTACACAGCCTATTAGGGTGAGTGCTGAAATTGTAAATCTAAAGAATTTTTGTTACCCTGAGTCCTTTACTTATGCTGACTCGCCATATACTCTCTATTAGATCCGATTCCCAGTTCCACGAGAGGAGATACCCATGCAAGTCCATTGCCATACAGTTTCCACACACGTGCCTTGGCGTGAGGTCCGCGCCGGCACTGAATAGAAGTACACCTATTGGTGAGTTCATTGTCCAGTCCACTTTGCAGCACATGTTTTTCAATTAAGCAGCATGATGTCCACCCTGAGTTAAGGAGTTAGCTATGGACTAAAAGGAGTTAATGTGATTATGGATTAAGGATTATGTGTTAGGCTTCTGTATTATGAAGGGATGTTACTGTATTTGTGAATATTTTCTAATTGTCGATTTGGAGTGATGTTCCCTTTGTCAAATGATTATTTTCTCGTGAATGAGGCAACAGGGTGTTGATTAATTGTAGGCTGATATTGGTCACCTTGAAACATGTTTCTTGGGATAATGTTTTGAAACACATTGATTGAAAACAAATGAGACACATCTCTTTTCTGATTCTCGCAGTTGTTTAATGTGATAGTATACCCATTTGTTATGTCTAGATGACTTAGCCATTTCTGATGAAATGTAATACAGAACTTCCTGTCTTGTTTTCTTTCCTAATATGAATGCAATCTTTCTGCAGTCCAGCCAGGCTTCTGATGAAGAGGAAATCCTCGAAAACGCGTAGAACCACTTATATTGGACTTTTTTGGATGCATATTCGCCTATCACCTTTGTACACTCTATTGTGATTACAATTGCCCTTGTTTTACATTAACTGAGTATATTTTTTGCTTATCTGAATCTTATGTGAAATCTATTTGTTGTAAGATCGAATGGTAAACAAGTTTCTCTTGTTTCAATTTTCTCAATCTCTCCACATAATTCATTAATCACACTAGTGGTGAAACTAGACAGTGTGCAAGGGACGGGAGGAGTCCTATTGTGGATCTTTGTCTCTTTCTCAGCATTTATCCCTACCTAACACACAGGGCCAAGATGTACACCAACTGAGGTGAACAGCAGATTTTGACATACAATCTCTCCAGCTGTTATGTATCTACTATAGCTGACAATGGGCCTCATTACACGGATGGCGGTAAGGACTTACCGGTACCGGTTAAATACCGGTACCGGTAAATCCTTACCGCCTTACTACGAGGTCCCTATGCGGGTTGGGGGATGTAACGCCTGCTTTTTACAGGCGTTAAAAACCAACCCGCAAAGGGACCCAGGGAGCTAATTACAGTACCACAATTTGCGGTACCGTAATTAGCGCCTTCCCCATTCCCATTGAGCCCTATGGGGCAAAAATGGGAATGGGGAAGGTCAATGGTGGAAGGGGGAATTACCGCCCCGCCAACCTTGGAATAGGGCGGTAATTCCCCTTTCCGCCAAGGCGGTGCCGGTATTGTACCGGCACGAACCATGGCGCTAATAGCGCCATGGTTCTCCGCCATCCGTGTAATGAGGCCCAATGTCTAACGGGGTGGTCTCGTCAACATGGAGATTCCCCAGCATTGTGGTGTTCCCTTCAAAATACAAAAACTCTACACAATACTTCTCATATGTAGCTATTGCTCTACTCAACTACAGCAACATAATTTCTGTCAGGATATTTGTAAGGAGTTTAACAGTGGCCATAAGTGCAATTGTCAGCCCCATGCATTATGGATTTCATCTCACCAGAGGCATGGTTTAACACACCAACTTTCTTGCAATAGTTGATTATATGGCATCAGAGAAAGGATTTCAGATGGCCCTGGTCCTTTTGACACTGTGGTAGGTCAGAAAAAGTATGCGGACACTCTGAAGACATTTCCAACAATGGTTTGTTAAATAAGAAGAAACAGGCCTATCTCTACCTATAACTATGGGGTTTCCCAACCTATATAATTAACTAAGGTGCTCATCAGTTGTCTGGAAATGTCCAAATCAAAACAAAGTCCACGGTCCAAAAAAAAACCCTATCTGACCCTACCACTATTCTAAACAAACTAAGACCAGGAGAATGACTGCCTTCTCCTGATGAAGCAGTGTTATGCTTTGCTTAAGAGTTCTTCTAATATCTTATCTTTAAATAGTCTCTAGCCACATTGCGTGCGAGGGCCGTGCACCTGTTGGATAAGGTTTTTGACTCTTCCTTTATTTTGTGTGATTATTTTCCTACGGCGCTTTCGTATTTCAGACTCTACGGTTCTCTAATAAATCCCTCTTGACGGTTGGGATCTTCTCCCTTCTACCCAGAGTAGTCTTATCTACTGATTAATATTCTCTTTCTCAGATTTACATATGATGTTTCCACTTATTTTGTTACAGTTCAGATTTTTTTATTTTTATTTATTTTTGTAGTTTGAGTTTCAACAATTTCACTGGGCCGAGTTTCCCACTACTAAAATGATTTCCTTTTGGTTTCCCGGTCCTCTCGTTCTCCCAGTTACCTATCTCTTCATGGGTGAATGTCTCTGGGGCCTGCAGTCGCTTGGGACCTTTTTTCTTGCTTAGCTTCTCTTTCTCAGTTGTCTTCTCCATTGTTGTCTCTTTGTCAGTATCTCGCTTCCCTTTCGTGCTATGGTTCGGGTCCCTCCTGGCAACCTGTGCCATTGTGGATAACTCTGCGTGTTGGTGTCAGCATAGTTTGCTACGCCCCCTGCCCATCATGAACTACTCAAGGACACGCCACCAACTGGTTTCGGGTTCTCAGACCTATGGCTGAAATTCACAGCTCTCATTGTCTCCATCTCCTGCTTGCATTACGCTACCAGAGGGCCTCACCTGCTGTGTATGATTCTGTCTCTCCCCCATCTCAACGTCTCCACCTCCTTAAACTTCCTTGTCACAGTGAAGTCACGGTTTGTTCTTAAAGATACAGCTTCTCTGATCCTCCTTTTGCATGTAAACGTTGCCTTCAGCCCAGTTTTGGTTTTTATTTCTGTTAAGCATCTCAGACAGTCTCATGTATGCCAACAGGGAGAAAGGGGTTATGGAGATTCTTAGAGGAACAGGAGACCTTGTCCCCTAAGGGGGAGTCTCTCCTAGTGAGGTCCTACTTGGCTGGACCCCTACAGAGGGTCTTACAGAGCGGGATCACCTCCCTAGCCTCAAAGGGTGAGACTCCCCTTTTGGGAGAAGGGGTAAATTCCCTTGATTCGTCACAACACCAAGACATCCTTTGTGTGAGTTTTACTTGTGCATAATGGCAACTTTGGCACTATCTGATGAGTAAAAGAGAATTTCCCAAGGACTGTATAGAAACATGCATTTCCAGGGACATTTCTGAGTTTGTTATTGAGTGGGGCACCCGACAGCAGTGTCCAATGTAACCTCTTCTGTTTGCATTAGCCATAGAGAAGCAGATTCAGAAAATTGTACAGTTGTGGATAGACACCCATTTATAGCAGCAATTACAGACCTGGGGGCTACCATGTATACTAATGGCTACATGATCATTATAGGCAACCTAAAGTTAATAACTCTTAAGTGGTCATATTAGCAAGTGAAGTTTGCTGGCTTTGCGGCTACAATTAAATGTTAAAAGAACCAGCACAATTGTCTGTGATCACACTCATTGTGGCTTTCAGGTTTTTCAGTGCACTTCTTTTTCAGGAATTAAAACACTTCACAGTGTTCAAACTAACTTGGAAGCGAATGATCAAGTGTGATAGGAATTGGACCATATGGATTGCTTTTTAAATCCACTGTTCAAAATTTTGATGATTTATTTTGTGCAATATTTCGGAGTATGTGCCTTTGCATATCTGCATTTTAAGACATATAACAGGTAGACTCTACATTCAAGGATCAACGGGCAAGCTAGCCAAGCTAAGCCTATATATATATATATATATTCCTGGACATGTTTGCGGTAATGGATATTCATAAAACAATTAGAATTTGAGATGCTAGTAAACTGATATTATTGGACCAATTTTGTGTTGGAGGTCTATTTCTTGTTTCAGAAAACCTTAGGAGTAAAACAACATTTTATAACATTTTACAAGAAGTTGCAAGAGCATAGATTTGTGTTAACACTGTCTCCAGATGTTGTCGTTTGTATTGCAAGAGTTGATCCGTTTCTTAATAACTATATTATTGCCAGATTTCCAAATCCCATTCTATCTTTCTGACTATCCTGTCGTTTTCACCAGATCCAACTAATGCAAAATGGGCAGATTTTTATTAAATTGAAATCGACTTTTACAAAATCCTCGAGGCATCTCTCAGGGTAAAGGAATCTGTTAAATGATGTGTCCTTCATTATAAGGCTATGTACAAATGTACCACATGTCCCTAAAGAGTTGCTACACCCTGATGAAAGCTTGGTGCTTTTGAGCTGCTAACACTGGTGCATAGGTGTTCGCAGATTGAGCACATTCTTTTCGAATGTGTTCCTGATGAGCTGAATTACAACCTCAATGGTTTGAGATAACAAACACATTGTCAGGCTTCATGGACATAACATTAGAATTTAAGTATGCACATTATTATTATTATTATTATGATTATTACTATGCTAAGTATGAAACAGGTATGACCTATGTGACAACATACAGTTTGTTTTTAACACTAAATCAGTTGCTAAGTATCTTATGCATGAACAAGGAAAGATAACCTCCTACCGCCATCGAGTGGTCAGTGGCCAGGCTCGTACTATAGGGCAATGCCCGAACCAAAAATTCTAAATGCTAGTGTGGGCAAGTTTTTGGGTCAAAGTGGGCCACTATTTTGACCAATGTGGGCCTGTTTGATGAGTTACGTCACTTTGCGGCTAGTAGTTTTGACCAGTGTTACTGAGTAAACATTCTTTCATTTGCATCACATTTTACTCCCCGAGACAATTTTACACGCCAGTCCGACCCTGTCAGTGGCATGAACTAAATGAAGAAAATGCCATGGTCAAATGTGATTGCTTTCACGTGGGAATGATTACAGTACTTGACAACACATGGGCTCTCTGTAGCTCCTATGTTATGGATAGAAAATATTGCCATCTATCATTGCCAATGTTTGATGCAATGCGTTTTCACCATTCTTATTTAGTGTAGCTGATGTCTATATGTGAACTTATTATTTAGAATAATTAATCTAATTGACCAATTTTGAATGTCTATATTACATATGTGTTAGGAAGTTTGTGTATTGTAAAATATCTGCAATTTAGCCCTGTCTTGCCCTGAATATAATCAAGACAAACAAAAAACATAACTTATGAGAACTATTGATTTAACAAAAATACTCTTTACTTGATACTGTGCTTCATGTAGAGGGCTCAGTTCAACGGTGGATAACATTCCACTCATTTCATGTGTGATGAATGTGGTCCTTGGTCTTCTAGAAGGGGGGAAATTCACTGCTTCAGAGACAGAGGCCTGCACAGTGACCTATCACCCTGATTCGTTGCATACACTTGGGAGTTGTTAATTATGCGGATTTCGTGAAACAAAGTGGTCTGTTGGGAAAGAAGACATGATTTTGCTGGCTTCAGTAAACAGGGCCATGCCTGCTATGTACTTATAAAGGAATGGTAACATTTTTAAAATTATTATTATTATACTGTAGTGGGAGTGAACACAGGCCTTTTAGAACATGTCCACCTGGTCTCTATTGCTTTAGGATAGCTGTCAGCCACGGGGTGCTGCCTTTGACATTCTGCCATCTGGTCATCTGCTTTTCTGACAGAATGCTCAAAGTGATTTGGCATATCAGGTTTATTTATTAAGCAAAGTCCCTTAAGCACGTAAAGTTCAGATGCTATTCACAGGAAAGTGATCATAGTATTTTCCAAGACTACTGCCTAGGTGGACCCATACATTGTATATGTTTGTGACAAAGACTGCTGTGTAGTCAAAGTGTGAGGGAAACCGTGATAGGGAAAGAATTATGTGACAAGGCCTGTCAGGAGAGCCTCACCCTTGAGTGTATTTAGGAATTGGGAGGTGTCAAATAATGTGTCTCGGGGTCACTCATTCCTAGTTATGTCTGAGAAATGTCCACTTGCGTGCAGTCATGTGGATGCAGCATGTAATGCACAATATTTTAGGGATGAAAGAGGTCCTTAGGGGACCCCACCCATGAAATTGTCTAATTCTATCATTGAAAGTACCAGTTTTTGATAGTCCATTGTCTGTCATTTGTGAGGGACCTGATTCGCCCTTCTGTAAGGTAGGCTGTCTTGTTGGGAGATGATGAAGAGATGATGTCTTGTTAGAGTTGTAAAATTATGAATACACATAAGCAGATGAGGGTGAAGCAAACGTCTCTGGAATGGGTAAGTGACGTTTAGCAGATGGATTGCATGAAACGTAGACCATTTCATGAACTTTCTAAAGAGCATTTTTGATTTTGATAGTGACTCTGTTTTTTTCAATGTCTTTAGTGAGGTCTGCCTTCTTTAAAGTACACTGCATGTATGAAAGAATGCTGAAGGGAGTCACAGATGTCTTGCCAAGTGTCAAAGAGTGAGGGACAGAAACTTCTCACATAATATGAACGAGCTATAAACACTTTTATCGTGGATTTAACAAAAGAGTGAGGATAGTAGAGAAAACGAGTGCAGCATAAACTGAGTGGGCCTACTTGCAGGATGGACTATCTGGTTCTTTCTTAACTGGGGGTGTGTCTAACCTGGAGGTCCCAGCGGCTAGAGATCAATGAACAACCTCTGATCTTTTAGCAGGTCTTCTCTTCTTCCTACCTCCTGTTCTTGGATATTTGTCCATTCCTGTCCAGGGGTTCCCCCAAATCTTTTATGTCCACCATATGAGCTCCAAGGACAAGGCAGGGCTTGATGAACTCTTGTAGGACCTAGGGGAACAACAAAGCAACACAAAGAAGGAAGACTTTGCAAGAAGAGTGTCAGGAAGGAAAGTTAGGTCAAGATTGCGGAAGGTCCTATTCTAAGAGGACCTAGTGCCCTTAGTCCAATGCCCAGTCCCTGTTCTAGTGTATGAAGATCTGGGGCATCCACACCCACTATCTTTCAAAACCAATCGCTGGCTCAGGGAAGTTTTAAGTGCTCCTGCACTCTTTTAGTCTAGGCCTTGACAGATGATCCTATATGTCCTGTAGTCTCCTGGGACTTTGTAGCCTTGGCAAACTACTACAGAGGCAAGAAGTGTTCAGTTACCCTCTATCCCTAGGGTTCTCTTGATGCTCCTTACCGAGGCAAGACCTTGTCGTTTTTCCTATTTGCCTTAGGGATCACTCCTGTGCTGTACCGGTGAGAACCCTTGTAGTTTTACTCTCTTGCCCTACTAGTCTTCTGGGCAGGGATTCTTCCCCCCATCTAGGTATATGGGAGAGTGAAATTATTATAACCCCTGTGAATTGTTTTCTCCAAGCTTGCAAGCCTCTTTAGTTGACTCTGGTGGCTTTGTAGCTACCACATGTTTCAGAGCATGAGTCTCCGCGGGATTCATCTTCTTAAGGTTGGGCACCTGCCAACCTTGGGTTTAAGGTGCACAGAAGTCTTCCCAAGCAGGCTCTCTACTGTAGCCCTTCCTATATGCCTTTTATTTTCTAAAGTGACACTGCCTTTATTTAGGAACCTCCTGTACTATAGATCTCCCAACATGTGGCATATTTGACTTGGGTTCCTCAGGTTATTCATCTCTGTGTCTCCTGTTACAGCTGTCACACACATACTCTGTAATGTTATCCCAAGACCCTCAAAGTTAGGAGGCACTTGCCTCTTTTTAAATTTAGGCTTTGGCAAAGTGCCAATTAATGTCCTGGTTGGTGGGTCTGTTTTCACATCAGTTTAGGTTTCCATAATTGGTGCATAACTATTGGTTGTACCTCCTTTCCAAGTATGCAATTCTTGGTTGTACTTATTTCTAGGTCTTGAACTGGTTTTCATAAGCCAACTCAGGCTTTGCAAGGTACTGGGAGGTCTGAGGTTTAACAAAGCCTTTCCATTGTCCTAAATCAGACACCAGAGTCAGGACAGTGGCACAATCTAGCATTCCTACTGGCAAAGATGCAGATGAGTTTGTTCATTTGTAATTAGTGTCTGCACACAGAGTGCATTTTTCTCTTCTGTTGTGTATTTTGTCACCCGGCTCCGTCCTGTAACAAAGCTGCACGCCAGAAGTGGATCCGCAGTCATGGTCCGGTACCCTTTATATTTGTCCCACATGAGGTGTGCTCATAATACAGCTTACCTGGGAGTTATTTTCTTGGAGTTATTTTGTCTCTTCCTTGTTTGGATAAATAGGCCAGGTAGTTACACTAAAAAGCCACCCAGGAGATCTGTGTTTTTCCAAAACATCTGATGAATGATTAGGTCGAACAATTCAGCACAATGTCTAAAAATAACCAGTGTGGTAAGTGTGCTGAATGCCAGTTTGTCAGATCCTGGCAAATTTTAGGAATGTCAGAGTTTAGTCAGGATAATTATGCTTCAGTGGAGAATGAATGCTGTATGATGTAACTCCCGGGGACACCCATATCAATGTTCAGAAGAAGCTCTTTTCACGCTGATATCCATTCAGCTGATACTCCTCTCTGAGGGCTGTAGGAAGTAACTTTAAATGCTTAATTCTGTGTATTCATTAAAGCCTCATTTAGTGTCTGCACACTGATCATTTTACAGAGGTAGAGTCTTTTTAATCCCACATCCCCAAATAATGGTAGCAGATATAAAAGAATGCATTACCTTTCTGTGACCACTTACACACACATATGCACAATCATCTACTTAAGTGTGGTATGCAATTATTCAAACAGAAGCTTTCCCGGCATTCTTGCAAGGCATGCAGATCCACCTTGGAACACAAAGCACACCAGTGATGAAGCTGGACATGTGACCTGCAACACTTTTCAGGTTGTTAGCACTAGTGCGGAATATGCCACACTGGACATCTCTATATGACGTTCTTCTGATGGGGCTGAACAGAATTTCATGTTTGAACTTTATACTTCTATATCCGCTGATAAAGAACAGTTGGGGTTATTATGTGTCTAAAACTGTAGCATGGTGCAGAAGTCCAGAGGGGACATGTTACCTTCAATTCCTCACTACATTCACTACACAAACACATGTTATTTCAGTCCAAGCTTAAGCCAAGCTTAAATCATGTTGGTTACTTTGTGAGCCACCCCAACTGTCAACAACCACAGGCATAATTAGGGGTTTCAGTGTGTGTCCAAACTGCCATTACCCTGTTTCAATGTTCCAGTATGTTTTCAGAAGTTTCTAGGCCAGACCTTTCCGTTGATTTACATTGACCTTCCTAGAGAAAGATTTCACAGCAGGATTTTGCATAGAGGAACAGTTAACTCTCTGCTTGTGTAGACTAAACGCAATGTACCCCAGATAAGCCTGATGTTATGGGTAATAACAAGGCAGCTTGAAAATGTAACAGGGCACAGGCCAGTTCAAATGTTTGGAATGTTAGTGATGCGTCAGTGTAAGGTATTAAACCTACCCTAAACCTGTCACCTGAAAAAGATCACATGTTATGCCATTTTGTCATACTATGTTCTTATTAAGTCATTGTAAATGCCTGAGGCCTGTTCGCCTGTCCAGGACGCAGCAGTCATTGACCGAAAATTTCCAAGGAAGTACCTTTTTCCTTTTTCTGGAAGAAGGGCAATTTGAAATGGAATAATTCTTTGTAAAAGAATAATAGCAGTGAGCTAGTCCTTCCGGGTCTCTGTCTTTGCTTCTTCGCCCTCAGACTCTTTTGTTTTGGGTTGCCACGTCACATCAGATTTAGAGCAGTGCCAAAAACACTCTTGGTCATATGCACCTAGTACTAATTTAACAACAATGGGCTACATCTGGCAATGTATTTGTCATACAAACCTACCTCACCATATTAGTGGGCCTGTTCACAAGAACAGTGGATGAGGTTACCTTCCCGAAGCAGTGAAGACACTGTTTTATATCTCATTCTTTCTCATGGCCAAATACTCCATGAAGCGACATCAATTAGTGGTTCATAACTTTTCATTGTGCTTGTCTACACTTCCCATTAACACCATGAACATATATCAGCATGGTTATGGTTCTTTGGGTTCACGCAAATCCTACCATGACCACCTGCAGACTTGGGTGGACAGTGGGCCTTCAGTGGGGTCAATGTGCTGCAAGGAAAGGGTATGCTGTCCAAGGTCACTCCTGTCCCATAATATATCATGTGATAGGGCAAGGATGTAATGTCATTTTGTTAGCTTAGTGGTGCTCTATGAAAGTCAGATAAAAACAGTTCCTGAAATACCTCAGTCCAGCCTGTACAACCCACCAAAACGAAAGAGTTCTCTCTGCGAATATGTTCGCATGTGGTGCTTTTATTTGGCCACATGTACGTTGCCTTCAATTCTTGAAGTTAGTTCATGAGGAAGAGAAGATAATTTAAAGTGGCTAGCAAGCAGGTTGTGATCATGGTGACAGCCTGTGGGCAGGCACACATCTGGAGTAGGGCCTCCTGCAGCTCTGATGCTCTGCTTCGAGAGGGACTGAATATCCCACGAAAGAGTGCCATTGATTGCTCTGGCCCATCCTCCATTTCTTAAGGTTTCCTAAGCAACATAATCCATGCAGATTCTTATAGACTATCATCTTTTTTTTAATTTAATTTTTTATTGTTTTGGTTAATTCAAACCTTTACAATCCTCTAAAAGACAGTATAAAAAAGATCATCTTCAAAAAGGAAAAAAAACAAGGAAAAAAGAAAAGAAAAACAAATAGAACCTCATAGACTAAAATTCATTACATTTACATGTATTCTTAAAAGCTCCTAAGCAGCCCAACAGTCCAGGTAGCATAATTGTTGTACTAGTTGGAATTTTGATAGACTTAAGAATTTCATGAAGGATGCAATTTCCCAACCGTCTCTGGTATTATTGACACAAATACATCGATTCCACATTGATTCCACAGAGCATCCAGTGGCAGCATACTAAAATAACTACATAGCCTCCCCACATGAGTCCTCCGTTCAGCATCCAAAGCACCACACTCCAGTAGAATGTGTCTAATTGTTTCCACATTTCCAGGCGTCCCACTTGTGCCAGGCCTCGCCTTAAAAGCACTTTTTTTATGCCAATAGATTCCATCTCAACTTTAGAAGAACGTGACAGAGATATTTATTGGGAAATTGAAATAAAATAAAAGAAATTGTTCAACTTTTTAAAGTTCTGTTGAAAGATGTTTCAAAGAGGAACAATCATGGAATCGGGCTATAGTTTTACCCCAGTCTTTATCAAATAGTGTTTTTTTCACTTTGGCCTGATTATGTGCCAGCGGTTCTCTGTCTAGAGCAAGATCCCCCAAAATATTGTCACAGTCTATGCCAAACAAGACCAAGGCATCTTTATGCTTACCAAAGGTAGTGTTCCCTGTTAGATGTGTCTCCAATGCTTCATACAATGCATCGGCCCATAGATAATTTTTTCTAATAAACATATGCTTTCAATCAAGTTAAACCCAACTCATAACGTATGTTCCACCATTGCAATCAGATTGGGGACCTTTAGGCAACGCCTGCACACCACCACCACAATAATTTCAAGGTTACCTATAATTGCTTCACTTAGCCCTTCTGCTCCGTATACATCAGTTTGAGAATAATTTTCCCCTTGTAGAACTAAACCGATGGCTTTATAGAAAATCTACCAAACCTGCTTCACGAGTTGAATAGACAAGGCATCCACTTTTGACTTCAAAACCTCCCAAATGTTCCCACACAGAGGCTGTGCAAAAATGTGAAAGCCCAAGTAAAGCATATAATCTGTGCAGTGCAGCCTACTTTCTCCCAAAGACCATACCAGTTCATTTAGCCTCTTTCCTCTCGTAAACTGCATTATTTTGGTCATGGAGGGGTTCATCTTCAGCCCATTCAACTCAGCATATTCCACACAGCTGTTCAAGAGCCTATGGAGGCCTTTTTTGGTGACATCAAATAGTAGACAACCGTTGGCATGGCCTAATCGCCCCTGTTTTTGGTGGTGCAAAGACTAGTCTATCTAAATGCTCCCTGATATCAGCTAAAGAAAGGTGAAAAAGACAGGGTGCGAAAGCGCACCCCTTTCTTACGCCTTTTTGTACTTCTATTCTGTGCGAGGGTTCACCCTCTTTATTAAGTCTAACTTTGATTGCAGACCTGGTGGGTTGACCCATCAATATTTTCAAGAGGCCACCTGGCAGGCCACACTCATGTAGTTTTTCCGACAAACTCCTCCGGTCCACCCTATTAAAAGCATTAGAGAGGCCTATAGATGCCACAAAAATCGTCCCCCCACTTATCGCTCAAGCCTGTTATTGGAACAAGTGAATAACCATTCCGTTCACAGCAGTTGAGTGGCCTTTTCTGAAACTGTTTGGAGCAGTGACAGCCAGTGCATAGACTCAGCCCATTGATTTCGATGAGACCACACTACCGATGAAAACAGTTTGCAATCTACATCAATCAACAAGATTGGTTTATAGTTAGATGTCTCATTTCGGGGACCATGCTTATAGATAGGAACTACTGTTGCCAACTCCCATGTAAAAGGAAACACACCTGTATTGACTATACCAGCCAATCTTGTAGCCAAGATCTTCCCCCATGTACCAGGGTCTGCCTTGAAGATGCTGTTCATCAGACCATTCAGCCCCAAGGCTTTTGATCGTCTGCAGGACTTTAATAATGACAATACAGAGTCTAATTTAATTGGGAGGGTCCGTTCCTCGTACTGCCTCACTGTCTCCCAACCCGCGTTGGCCAACTCAAGCTCCTTACTAATGCCATAAAGCTTTCCATGGAACGTAACCCACTCTTGTTCTGATACAGCATTTAGTTGGTTTAGCGTGACTCCCACATCCCTTGTATTCACCAACTGCCAGAAAGCCCTAGCATCCTTTTTAATTATGTCACCCAACATTGATTCCTCGTACCTCTGCCAAATGGCCACCCTATGGCTTTTACAATAGTTCTTGCATGTTTGTTTTATTTTTCTGACCATTAGCAGATAAGACTCCAAATCCCTGTCCATGTCCCTTGCCATACGGATGTCCCTTCTCATCTTATATGTTTTCCCAGCCGGTTCTTCATCAGATCCATGCTTAGCCACAACAGTGTTTTTCCTACAGTAGGTGGATCTTTTTTTTGACTACTTCATGTTGGAAATTGTTCAGTTACCCATCGAATTCCTGTGTACAAAATACTTCAATTTTCCAGGATAGTTCTGTATGCCTTAGCAGACTCTCCAAGTATTGATTTAGACTCTGAGTGTTTTTTGGAGACTACCCCATTGTGTTTACCCCTTGCATTTTTACACATATCAAGCCGGCCGCCTGATGTATGAGTTATGTAGGAAAAGAGGAGGTGGTAAGTAATGTGACGAATATAAGTTTTTATTTGGCGAGGCCGCCGGACAACCACACCTTCTGCCTGCTCCCTTCCAACCGCGCTCCCGTCACACGAGTAGCCTGCTTGTATGAAAACAAAGGATCAGAGCCTCGCGTGACGGCGCGCACTCAACACTCTGATTACTACAAGTTACTTTTTTTTTACCTTAAACTGTGCCAGTAACATGCTCTGATCACTAATGTCATTGTCTATAATTTGAAAACACTTCCCCAACAAGTCAACAAATATATTCAATGGTGGATTTATGCCAAATAGGGAGACCTCCAACACCACCTTAGAATGTATCTTTTAAAACAGTCAGACCCAGTGACTTCAACATATAATTCCACTTTCTTCCAGCACTCGCCATAACATCTAGATTTTCTCTATCAACTACTAGATCCCACGGATTCAGATCACCTCCAGCTACTAGGCTGTTTGCATTCAGGTCTCCAGACAAAATGACATTCCCCCTACATGACCTGCTCTGCCAATTCTGACTGAAATCTGAAATTTGAGACAACAACTCTTCCAGAACGGCCATCCTCATGTGTCAATGAACGTTAATAACAGGAGATAACAGTCCAACGCTTTGTTCCATAAAGCCACTGCCAAGGTGCCAAATGGCAGTAGAATCAACTACAGCAATACCCAAAGAGGATCTAACTGTGGTAATCAGCCCACCAGATGGACATCCACCAAGACTGGGCGTAGCAGCTTGCCAAAAACCCTCCTACCCGTCTAGTGTAGGAGTATTAAGTAGCCACGTTTCCTTTAGCAGAAGGTAATTTGCTTTCTTAGACTTTTTACCAGCTGGGGTGTTCTTTTGTAATTGGGAGTGGCCCCATGAATTCCATGAGATACGTTTCAAGTAGTTACCTTCCCCCTCACAGCGGCATATCGCTTTAGCCCCCTCAACCACCCCAAGCGATTTATATACCCCACCTTCAATATGCATCATGCTTATGCCAAAAGGCACTCAGGACTGATGACCAATCTATGTTATTGGATGCTTTCTAATCAGCATAATGATTAACACACCTTGAGTGTCTTCCATAAGCATCCCAGTTAATTTTAAAGTACCTTTCCAACCGCTCCCCTGCTTCTACAGGTTCCATCACTTCCAAGTTTGTTATGTTAAAGCCCAAAGACTTCAGTTTGGCTCTTTCCGTCAACATTATGTCAAAAAACATCCTTGAGCCAAAATGTAAAATGCAATTGTCGACCACTTCATGATTCAGATACTCAACTCTATCTATGTTATAAGAGGAAAGAAGGCTTAAAGTTGGAATCTTGTTTACAATTGTAAATTGAAAATTGTTAACACATTCCCTCGATTTAAACAAATGTTTGCATTTTCCGCCAACAGACTACACAGCCTGACTTTATGTACCTCCCCACTTTTGAGGACACACTCTTCCCCGAGCTTCTCTCCGTAGGCTGGGGGGCAGATTTCTGACTGTCAGGTTGAGCGCCCCCTGCAAAATCCATGTTCCTCGCACTTCTTAGAATACTAAAGGTATCCAACTCTTTCGAACCCAGGCTTGCACTTGAGTAGGCCACCTCAGAGGGACCTTCCCTGTCCCTCCCGTCCCTTAGACCTTGTTTTACACTTTTGATATTAAGGGGAACATTCGGCCCCACTAACTCCTTATTGTACTTTGGGACATAGAATTTCTGCAATACCCTTTCTACCCCGCTTCACAATAAGGGGAGCATAGTTGGCACAAAAGTCACTTGATCTCCGCCACCATTCTTTGTGACTATGTACTCTTGTTTTTTCCCTGCCCCCGATCGGTATGTGGCTCGGTTGCAGTGGGGAAGTCCTGTTCGCCATGCCAAACCCTCACTCGTTATGTTCAAAGACACTGTGTCCTGCGGGACATGATTGAAAAACCTGTTGTTGTGCCCATTATTGGGATCACAAACATTCCCTCCTGGGGTACTGTAAGGAAGGTATGGCATCAAACAGCAAGACAGGCACAAGTGATCACAGTTCAAGGGTGTTTATTGAACTTCCATTGGGTTGGAAAAACGCCTATCTAATCCTAAATCTAGAGATGGGAGCAAGTTACAACCATCAAATAATAATAACGCAGTCCTCGTCAAGTCTGCCAAAATAAAAGGGCCTATACTGTAAAGACTAGTAGGGGGTGTCTGTACTTCCGCTCTCTATATGGTAGAGGAGAGGCACAGAGGACCCCAGCCAAGATTCTCTATTTGGTAGCAATGGACGAGCAATCAAGGCCTAGCTTCTCAAGAGGTGATGCGGCCTGGTTCTTAAGTACAGTGTAGTCCCCGAACCCCCACAAAGGAATGTCCACACACTGTATTACTGAAAACAGTCTTTATATAATTAATATTCAAAGGTATGTACACGATCACAATAACGCACTTTGTACTCGGAAGTCAACAATGATAAATATATACAATTCTAAAGTGGTACCACCAATGTTATCGAATCTCATTAAAGTGCATCAACTGTACGGTTAAAATGTCACACAGAGAAATAACGAGGAAACCAGCAATAGCGATAGGAAGGAACGCAAGATGGTTAAAAACAATAGGCAGAATGCTGACCCCTACCGCTAGGCACAGTTCTGTGTGGAGATCCCCCCACCTGGGCAACCTGTAAATAAAGATATATAACACAAGCCCAGTCCATATATTGTTCAATAGTCTTAGTTCCTCCTATTAAGGTTTTATCACCCCAATGTACCTGGTGGAGTAGAGTTCTCCGAAGATGCGTCGACAGATCCTTCTTGAGTGCCTCCCTTTAAAGCAGGAGCCACGGATTGTCGAGAGGCGTTGGGGAACTTGGCGTTCGGTGTCAGGGAATCCACGGCCCTTCTTGAGTGCCCTCCCTTTAAGGCAGGAGTCACGGGTCGTCGAACGTCCGACGGTGAACAGGTTGAACTACGGCAGTGAAGTGGCAGCTTTGTTTCTAGCGGTGCTCGTCGACGACAGAGCGTTGGCGTCCTGCAAGGAAGAGGCATGCGGGGCACCTCGGTGATGATAGTTCTGGACCGCAAAGAGATGATGAAGAACTGTGGCCCAGCAAGGGCGTCAAGTCGTCAGTGTCTCTGTGGTCTTTAGGTGGCGGGAAACCCACCGGCAGATGCTCATCGGCGCATCGACGGTCAGGCCTTCTCCAGCGAAAGAAAAGCGGGCGACAATGCAGACTAGAGCGTCCGATGATCAATTGAAGTTCTTAGGCAAACGGGAGCACGGCAGCTCTGGTCGGCGACGGCGGTCGTCGACAGTGGCGGACAACAGTCCAAGTGCTTCTCTTTGAGATTCCGTGGCAGTTCCCATCTCGGGTCGGCAGCCTGTCGAAGGTCTGTCTACCAGAGAGCTTTGGCAAAGATCAGCTGTGCAAGATGGTTCCTCATAGCTCGGGAAGAGGGCACCTTCCAAGGTCCTCTCTGGGTCAGTCCTTGGAGGCACAGCAGCTTTCAGATTGGGAAGGAGAGCAACAGCACTTCTTCTCATCCAGCGGGGCTTCAAGGTCAAGCTTCAGTTACTCCAGTTACTCGTCGTAGTGGACTTCAGCTTCTGAACACGATTCCTAGCAGTGAGAGGTCCCCAGATATACTGTTGATCTTCCATTCATTCCGCTGGGTCACACTGAAGCATCCAATGACGACTAAGGGCATTCATGCAGGCAGGCAGCCAATCAGGCACACAAGGTATTCAGGCCATTCACTTCTCTCCAGACACTCACAACAAATTATGTGTATTGGGACAAGTACCGAGCCATTCAACACTCCAAGCTGCATTCATACCGGTTTCGGGCAGGGCTGTCTCAGTCATTGTGTCAACCACCAGATACTATACATCCACAACACAGAATGCATATTCGTCACACACTCTATTCACCCAGGTCCCACCCACAGGAGGTACCCACTACATGCATCACTGGGAATGCTCCAGCTAGTCTGGCCGGGCCTTCACAACAACACCATATATGGCATTTCCACCCAACAGCCAGTCAGGGGGAAGGGACAGTGTCAGGGCTTCCCAGGACTTTGGGAAAACAAGGTAATGGGTAATAGAAAGCAAGAGGCCACAGGGACCATCTTGTTTTCCATCAGGAATCAACTGATCCCAATGGCAGGGCCGGGGTATCCCAAAATGGAGGATACTCCGCGCACCTGTCAATTTCAGCATGGAGCTGCCACCAGCCAATACCCTTCTCTGTGGGCCACCCACAGGTGCCCAAAAACATACACTAGGGGCACAGGGTTGTACCCCGACCCATGGGTGCCATAAGGGTATCCCACGGGTCCGTTCACCAAACCAAAAGAGGGATTGCTGCACCGCCAGGAGTCCCACATGAACTCCTGCGCGGAAAACACGATAGAACACACAATAAAAAGCAGTAAAGGACAAGGATACGGAGGCCCTGTCCCTCCGATGCATTTCCAGCATCACATATAATAATACATGTATTGCCAATCCCTAATTCTAAATATAAATAGTGTGGGAAACAATGTTATGCAAAAGAAGTGTTCAAGAAATTATATGTCAGGATATTCAAGACGTTGGCTTCCCTTCCCCATGTTTTCAGCACGGCACAAGGCGGCCCATTCAGGATTAGCACACTCTCTGGCTTCTCTAGCAGGAGTATGCAGTTCAAAATCTCAACATCAGGGCCATCTACGCCAAAGTCTCTTTGCCATTCAAAGGGCCTGATCACGACTTCGGCGGTAACCCTTAAATCCGGCGGTAGCGCTAATACCGCCGATTTAAGGGTCCGCCGAATCAGGGCTTCGGCGGATTTCTCCCCAGCTCTGAGCTGGGGGAAATCTGCCGAAAATCCACGATATTACCGCCAGCGGGAAATCCGCCGGCGGTAAGAGCGCAAAAAATCCCCATTGAGCCCATTGGGGAATGGGACATTCCCGAATGGGCTCAATGGGGAATGGGGAATTACTTTACCGCTGAACTCGTGATCCGACACTATTAGCGCCGGGGAATTCGGCGGTAGGGCTATTACCGCCGGCAGTAATACCGTCGGCGGTAACGCCCAAGTCGTGATCAGACCCAAAGTCTCCTATTTCAGACAGCCTGATGCAATACAACAAACTCTAAAGTTCTGTTCTTCTTAGGATTTCAAATGTACAACTTCTCGGGTGATTTGCTGTTCACCAGGGTCCCCGTCCGCCAGGCTCAGGCACCCACTTTAACACAAAACCTTCAATTGGTCTCCCTCTGCCGGGCTCAGACCAAATTTATCTACTTTTCCAAACTTTCTTTACTTCAACAAAATTGAAGACTTTCGACTGTGCGCAGGATTTTGCTGGACCTGTCGCAGGCCCACTTTGATTCACAACTACTCGTTCTCAAAACCTTTCTCTCACTTTCACTTTTGCCACTTCTCAGCTGGATACCTTACACAGACCATCGATTGAGCACCGACACAGTGCTGCACCACTCTCTCAAAGGTATTGTATCTTGCTTTTAAAGTTCAATCACTCATCGGCAGTTGAACTTTACTTATGTCTCTTATTACACACGTTTTAACATTGTTCGTTCCAGCGCTCGCCATACAGTGTTGCTGCTTGCAACCTTAGCTTCAACAGAGACTGACTTGTAACTGTTACTAGGGTTGCATTCTCGAGGTCTGTTGTTGTAAGCAAATCGGCCCTTATAGCGGTCTGTTTGCTACCTGAAATGATTAATGCCTTTACTTGTTTTCCATTTTTCATAGCCTTTTCAAACGTAAAGTCAGTGGAAGATTGACATAAACATATACTAAAGGTTTTCAGAGCTTCTTCGGATTCTTCCCACTCTTCCCTTTTTAGACAGTCTATTTCCATGGGTTCTTCCTTTAGATTTTTAGGACAGTTTCTGAGCAGATGGCCAGTTTCTCTACATGAAAAGCAGACAGGACGAGAGTGTTTGAATCCTTTAGGTTCTTCTCTTTTACTTTCCTCTCTATCCCTTGGGTCAGTTCTTTTAACTTCCATTCTTTTGGTATCTATTCCTTGGATTTATAGGATCCTACCACTCTATTTAGTACCTAGGGTTGGGATTGGTGAGCAAGCTTGTGATCCTTCCACTCCTCACTTCGATGTACCGAGTGGAAGTGTTTGACTGCATCCAAGTGGTTTTGGGCAGTCTCAAAAGATATTATTAGGGTGGGTCAATTAATTTGTAGTACTGTCTTTTGCAAAAAACGTGGTGAAGAATTGGTGAATTGCTCTAGAGTAATAATTTCTACCAATTCTTCCATTGTTTTGGTGTTAATCCAGAGGGTGAATGCATTTTTAATTTGTTCTCCTAATTAAAGGGCGTGGGTGGTTTCCCCAGGGTTGAGTCTAATGGCCCTTCATTTTTGACGATAGAAGTTAAAGGTTTTAAGGTAGCTCCCTGGGCAAGGTTAAATAGCTGGTAGGTAGCCTGTAGTTCACCTTTTAGCAGAGGCCCTAAATAAAACATTTTTAGATTTTCTTCCCACCTTAATTGCTCGGCTAATTGCTCGAAATTCAAAAAGAAATTCACTAGGTATTTGCCCCTCTTGGTATGGTTGTAGTATCCCTTGAAGTAGTAGAGGTCTTGACGTAACTCAACTCATATTGTTAAATTCTTATGAAGGTGAGCTTTGGCCTGAATCTGATGGGTGGCCAGCTGAGCCATGATGGCTGCCAGGTCAGCCATGTCTTCCAGTGGGGTAAGGGTTCCCTCTGTCATATTTTCTAAATCAGAAAAAAAAGGTCTTGACTCCCTCTGATAGGGTTTCAAAGTCGGCTGAGTCCTCTGATCCTATGGTGGGGAAGATCTGGATAGGTTGATTGCTAAACCTGATGGACCAGGGACAGAAGCTGATTGGTATAAAAAAAGAAAAGGTTCGGGAAGAGATGGATTTAGAGAGCTTGGTCTAATGAAGACGTGTGTGGGTCGTATTTTTAAGATTTTTCGATCCCACTGTTGGATGTTATATTGGGAAAGTATATATCAAATAACAGCTGAGTTTTGAAAAATAAATCTTGTTGACGAATTGGGATGTGCAGCTGGGAAATCAAAACCTCTTTAAGAAAGGATAGACAATCAGAATCAAGGAAGTTCAACAATACTATTTTCACCTTCTGGTGTTACAACGATTATCGGCATAGATTCTCAATTTGCATCAATTGAATCATATCGCACTACTGGCACCATCTATAAAGAAGGCCTGGTATCAAACAGTAAGACAGACACAAGTGATCACAGTTCAAGGGTGTTTATATAACTTCAATTGGGTTTGAAAAATGTCTATCTAATCCTAAATCTAAAGATGGGAGCAAGCTACGACCATCCAATAATAATAACGCATAAAAGGGCCTATACTAATAAACCTGTTGACAATCCATACTTCTGAATCCAAATAGTGTGGGAAACAATGTTAAGCAAAAGAAAAGTGTTTAAGAAATGATATGTCAGGATATTCAAGCCGTTGGCTTCCCTTCCTCACATTTTCAGCTTGGGACAAGGCTGCACACTCAGGCTTAGCACACTCTCTGGCTCCTCTAGCACAAGAATGCAGTGCAAAACCTCAACATCAGGGCCTTCTGCGCCAAAGTCTTTTTGCCATTCAAAGTCTCTTATTTCAGAGGGCCTGATGAAACACAACAAATATTAAAGTTTAGGATTTCACATGTATAACCTCTCGGGTGATTTGCTGTTCACCCCTGGTCCCCCTCTGCCGGGCTCAGATCAACTTTAACACAAAACCTTCAATTGGTCTCCCTCAGCTGGGCTCAGACCAAATGTATCAACTTTTGCAAACTTTATTTATTTCAACAAAATCGAAGACTTTGGACTGTGTGCAGGATTTTGCTCGACCCATAGGAGGACCACTTTGATTCACTTCTACTAATTCTCTTCTTGATATAAACTTTTTCTCACTTTTAATTTTGCCACCTCTCAGCTGGATACCTTACACAGACCTTCGATTGAGCACCCACACAGTGCTGGACCACTCTGTCAAAGGTATTGTATCTTGCTTTTAAAGTTCAATCACTCATCAGCATTTCAACTTTACTCGTGTCTCTTATCACCCGCATTTTAACAATGTTCGTTCCAGCGCTCACCATACAATGTTGCTGCCTGCAACTTAGGCTTTAACACAGACGGGTCTTGTATCGGTCTCTCCAACTCACCGGCTGTGTTGCTTTCACTGATGCTTCTTTGTTCTTGGAGCCAAGAATGGTACCATGGCAACTACTGCTTCTCTCCGCCTTGATTGTTGATGTGGGGGGGCCCCGGGTATCTCTGACACCCAATGCAGGATTCTTCAGCCTGGTTTCCTGGTCTTATGCTTTCTATTCTAGATTGTTCTGGAAAATAATGGTTTCTTGACAAAAAAAGTCAAGGGAATTTCCCTCCTTACGATCCCCTTTTGTTTTGCCGTCTTTCTTCTCTCTTTCAGCTGCTGTCTTGAAACTGCTGTTCCCTCATGTGCATTGCCTCTGTCAGAGTGTGCTCTCGTGCTCCACCTTTTATCCGTGAGGGGAAGCTTGATGGAGGTCAGATGTGCGTGATGGTCAGTAATTGCCTGATCTCACCTGACCATTGTATTGGGACAAGTCAGGTATACGGCTCGTGTGTTAGTCTGTTTTCTCCCATTGCAGGCTGTCCGTGTGAAAGTGTTCAGGTTGTGAAAGGGGGTAGAGGATAGAGTTCCTGAATATCCTGACTGGTAGGATGGGGTAAAGGTGTTACAGGGAAGGGGATACCGTTTCTCACCGTCCGGTGTCCCACTCCCTATAGACCCCTCACCCAGGTGATTATCTCGCACTGGTCCACCCCCAGGAACTGGATCCAAAAGCGGTCTAACCTTTCTCTCTGGCTGTTCAACCAATACCTGGCAGTTCTTTCCCACTGCATTGCCGCTCTCTGCCCCAACTTTCAGTGCTATACAGATGACACTCATCTAATTTTCAGGCTCCCTTCAGCCACCCCTTATCCTTCTCTCATCTCTGACTGTCTGTCTGCTATCCAGGAGTGGTGTGCCACCCATGATCTCTGCCTTAATGCCAGTAAGACTGAGATTCTCCTCATTGGCACACCCGCTGCCTTCTTTCCTGTCACTCTCAATCCAGCCTCTCATGGCTCTCTTCCTGCTCCCACCTGTGAGGCTAAAAACCTCAGGGTCATCTTCGACTCCACACTCTCCTTCTCTCCTTACATCTCTGACACCTCTAAGAAGTCACACTACCAGATGCACCTCCTCAGAGGTATTCTTCCTTTCCTCTCCTTCCCCAGAGGCTCACTGTTTCCAGAGCTCTGGTTCTCTCTAGGCTGGACTACTGCAACTCATCCAAAACAGGACTGCAAGACTTGTCCTTTGCCTCAAGCACAGTAATTGTATCTCTCCAGGACTGAAATCTCTGCACTGGCTCAAAGTGGCTGCAAGGATTACGTTTAAAACCATCTGCATTGTCCACAAGGCCTTCTGGGGTTTGGGGCCTCAATAACTTCAACTCTCTCTTCCTAAATAACTTCCTTCTCGAGCCCTTCACTCATCCTCCTTCACTTCCCTCAGGGTCAGTCCCTTATCCAAACAATTAGTTGGTGGTAGATCTCTTTCTTCGGCTGGGGCCTCCCTCTTGAACAGCCTCCCTGCCTTCAGGAGGACCATCGCTGAAGCACCTCAAGACCTTCCTTTTTGCTTCTGCTTTCGCACCGCCTCTCCCCTGCTGAACCCCTGGGCAAAACTGAAACCGCACTGGTCACCAGGCTACCCTCTGTTCTCAGGCCCGGGTACTCTCCCCACCAGTTGCACACCTGCACTGCCCCCTGGAAATCGTGGCTCTCTGTTTCCTTACTGCCCCCTACCAGCACTTGACATCTGATGTCTACACTTACCCTTGCACTTGCCACCAGCTGGCAGACTTCCTATTTATTTATGTATTTATTGTTTTTATTTATTTTACTGTTTATCCTATGTACTGCACTGACCCTCCCCCTCACACTTTTCTGTGTCTGAACACTTCTCCACTCACTGAACTCCTGCGGGCAGCCAGTGACCCCCACCCAAGTGGGCCACTCAACAATGGTGCATTTGCCTTCTGTAATGTCGTCATCCATGTCCTAGCCACAGAAGTTGCAAGTGGGTGTGTACTAAGCTTTAAAATCGCCTGTGCAAATGGGACTTATTCACATACTATATCAGCTAATGGCAGATAATGGCAGATAAATACATCGTGCCCACCAGAAAGATAGTGGCCAACTTCCCCAAGCTGTTCAAAGGAGTCAGGAAAGTAAAAGGACGAAAGATCCAACTGCACATCGACCAGACAATCAAACGAATGGCGCAGTACTTTTGAGGCATCCCGTTTAACATTCAACACCTGGTAGAAAAAGAAACTACTTGCTCTCGTTGAGGCAGTCATCATAGTGCCTACTTCCGGACTGACCCCATGGGTCTCACCAGTAGTGTCCATAACAAAAAAAGGACCGGAGGGACAGATAAGACTGTGTGTAGACATGCGAGCACCAAATCAAGCCATTGTCAGGGAACGCCATCAGTCCCCACGCATCATTGACATGATGCACCTACTCCACAGGGCCAAAGTCTTCACCCGTCTAGATTTAAATAAAGGGTACCACCAAATAGAACTGTGCGAGGAATCATTATAAATTACCACGTTCAACACCCATCTAGGGCTGTTCCGTTATGAATGTCTGAACTTCGGGATATCCTCAGCAGCTGAGATATTTCAGGAGGAAATATGCAAAATCATCTGCCACATCCCAAACTGTATAAACTACAGTCACAATATCCTGATATTTGGAAAATCTCAGGAAGGCCACAACACCACTCTAATGAAAGTCTGAGCAGCTCTAATTGCTGCGAACCTGACGCTCAACAGGGGCAAGTATGCATTCAACAAGACCACACTGACACTAATACCGCCGATTTAAGGGTCCGCCGAATCAGGGCTTTGGCGGATTTCTCCCCAGCTCTGAGCTGGGGGGAAATCTGCCGAAAATCCACGATATTACCGCCAGCGGGAAATCCGCCGGCGGTAAGAGCGTGAAAAATCCCCATTGAGCCCATTGGGGAATGGGACATTCCCGAATGGGCTCAATGGGGAATGGGGAATTACTTTACCGCTGAACTCGTGATCCGACACTATTAGCGCCGGGGAACTCGGCGGTAGGGCTATTACCGCCGGCAGTAATACCGTCGGCGGTAACGCCCAAGTCGTGATCAGACCCAAAGTCTCCTATTTCAGACAGCCTGATGCAACACAACAAACTCTAAAGTTCTGTTCTTCTTAGGATTTCAAATGTACAACTTCTCGGGTGATTTGCTGTTCACCAGGGTCCCCGTCCGCCAGGCTCAGGCACCCACTTTAACACAAAACCTTCAATTGGTCTCCCTCTGCCGGGCTCAGACCAAATTTATCTACTTTTCCAAACTTTCTTTACTTCAACAAAATTGAAGACTTTCGACTGTGCGCAGGATTTTGCTGGACCTGTCGCAGGCCCACTTTGATTCACAACTACTCGTTCTCAAAACCTTTCTCTCACTTTCACTTTTGCCACTTCTCAGCTGGATACCTTACACAGACCATCGATTGAGCACCGACAGAGTGCTGCACCACTCTCTCAAAGGTATTGTATCTTGCTTTTAAAGTTCAATCACTCATCGGCAGTTGAACTTTACTTATGTCTCTTATTACACACGTTTTAACATTGTTCGTTCCAGCGCTCGCCATACAGTGTTGCTGCTTGCAACCTTAGCTTCAACAGAGACTGACTTGTAACTGTTACTAGGGTTGCATTCTCGAGGTCTGTTGTTGTAAGCAAATCGGCCCTTATAGCGGTCTGTTTGCTACCTGAAATGATTAATGCCTTTACTTGTTTTCCATTTTTCATAGCCTTTTCAAACGTAAAGTCAGTGGAAGATTGACATAAACATATACTAAAGGTTTTCAGAGCTTCTTCGGATTCTTCCCACTCTTCCCTTTTTAGACAGTCTATTTCCATGGGTTCTTCCTTTAGATTTTTAGGACAGTTTCTGAGCAGATGGCCAGTTTCTCTACATGAAAAGCAGACAGGACGAGAGTGTTTGAATCCTTTAGGTTCTTCTCTTTTACTTTCCTCTCTATCCCTTGGGTCAGTTCTTTTAACTTCCATTCTTTTGGTATCTATTCCTTGGATTTATAGGATCCTACCACTCTATTTAGTACCTAGGGTTGGGATTGGTGAGCAAGCTTGTGATCCTTCCACTCCTCACTTCGATGTACCGAGTGGAAGTGTTTGACTGCATCCAAGTGGTTTTGGGCAGTCTCAAAAGATATTATTAGGGTGGGTCAATTAATTTGTAGTACTGTCTTTTGCAAAAAACGTGGTGAAGAATTGGTGAATTGCTCTAGAGTAATAATTTCTACCAATTCTTCCATTGTTTTGGTGTTAATCCAGAGGGTGAATGCATTTTTAGTTTGTTCTCCTAATTAAAGGGCGTGGGGGGTTTCCCCAGGGTTGAGTCTAATGGCCCTTCATTTTTGACGATAGAAGTTAAAGGTTTTAAGGTAGCTCCCTGGGCAAGGTTAAATAGCTGGTAGGTAGCCTGTAGTTCACCTTTTAGCAGAGGCCCTAAATAAAACATTTTTAGATTTTCTTCCCACCTTAATTGCTCGGCTAATTGCTCGAAATTCAAAAAGAAATTCACTAGGTATTTGCCCCTCTTGGTATGGTTGTAGTATCCCTTGAAGTAGTAGAGGTCTTGACGTAACTCAACTCATATTGTTAAATTCTTATGAAGGTGAGCTTTGGCCTGAATCTGATGGGTGGCCAGCTGAGCCATGATGGCTGCCAGGTCAGCCATGTCTTCCAGTGGGGTAAGGGTTCCCTCTGTCATATTTTCTAAATCAGAAAAAAAAGGTCTTGACTCCCTCTGATAGGGTTTCAAAGTCGGCTGAGTCCTCTGATCCTATGGTGGGGAAGATCTGGATAGGTTGATTGCTAAACCTGATGGACCAGGGACAGAAGCTGATTGGTATAAAAAAAGAAAAGGTTCGGGAAGAGATGGATTTAGAGAGCTTGGTCTAATGAAGACGTGTGTGGGTCGTATTTTTAAGATTTTTCGATCCCACTGTTGGATGTTATATTGGGAAAGTATATATCAAATAACAGCTGAGTTTTGAAAAATAAATCTTGTTGACGAATTGGGATGTGCAGCTGGGAAATCAAAACCTCTTTAAGAAAGGATAGACAATCAGAATCAAGGAAGTTCAACAATACTATTTTCACCTTCTGGTGTTACAACGATTATCGGCATAGATTCTCAATTTGCATCAATTGAATCATATCGCACTACTGGCACCATCTATAAAGAAGGCCTGGTATCAAACAGTAAGACAGACACAAGTGATCACAGTTCAAGGGTGTTTATATAACTTCAATTGGGTTTGAAAAATGTCTATCTAATCCTAAATCTAAAGATGGGAGCAAGCTACGACCATCCAATAATAATAACGCATAAAAGGGCCTATACTAATAAACCTGTTGACAATCCATACTTCTGAATCCAAATAGTGTGGGAAACAATGTTAAGCAAAAGAAAAGTGTTTAAGAAATGATATGTCAGGATATTCAAGCCGTTGGCTTCCCTTCCTCACATTTTCAGCTTGGGACAAGGCTGCACACTCAGGCTTAGCACACTCTCTGGCTCCTCTAGCACAAGAATGCAGTGCAAAACCTCAACATCAGGGCCTTCTGCGCCAAAGTCTTTTTGCCATTCAAAGTCTCTTATTTCAGAGGGCCTGATGAAACACAACAAATATTAAAGTTTAGGATTTCACATGTATAACCTCTCGGGTGATTTGCTGTTCACCCCTGGTCCCCCTCTGCCGGGCTCAGATCAACTTTAACACAAAACCTTCAATTGGTCTCCCTCAGCTGGGCTCAGACGAAATGTATCAACTTTTGCAAACTTTATTTATTTCAACAAAATCGAAGACTTTGGACTGTGTGCAGGATTTTGCTCGACCCATAAGAGGACCACTTTGATTCACTTCTACTAATTCTCTTCTTGATATAAACTTTTTCTCACTTTTAATTTTGCCACCTCTCAGCTGGATACCTTACACAGACCTTCGATTGAGCACCCACACAGTGCTGGACCACTCTGTCAAAGGTATTGTATCTTGCTTTTAAAGTTCAATCACTCATCAGCATTTCAACTTTACTCGTGTCTCTTATCACCCGCATTTTAACAATGTTCGTTCCAGCGCTCACCATACAATGTTGCTGCCTGCAACTTAGGCTTTAACACAGACCGGTCTTGTATCGGTCTCTCCAACTCACCGGCTGTGTTGCTTTCACTGATGCTTCTTTGTTCTTGGAGCCAAGAATGGTACCATGGCAACTACTGCTTCTCTGAGCCTTGATTGTTGATGTGTGGGGGCCCCGGGTATCTCTGACACCCAATGCAGGATTCTTCAGCCTGGTTTCCTGGTCTTATGCTTTCTATTCTAGATTGTTCTGGAAAATAATGGTTTCTTGACAAAAAAAGTCAAGGGAATTTCCCTCCTTACGATCCCCTTTTGTTTTGCCGTCTTTCTTCTCTCTTTCAGCTGCTGTCTTGAAACTGCTGTTCCCTCATGTGCATTGCCTCTGTCAGAGTGTGCTCTCGTGCGCCACCTTTTATCCGTGAGGGGAAGCTTGATGGAGGTCAGATGTGCGTGATGGTCAGTAATTGCCTGATCTCACCTGACCATTGTATTGGGACAAGTCAGGTATATAACTCGTGTGTTAGTCTGTTTTCTCCCATTGCAGGCTGTCCGTGTGAAAGTGTTCAGGTTGTGAAAGGGGGTAGAGGATAGAGTTCCTGAATATCCTGACTGGTAGGATGGGGTAAAGGTGTTACAGGGAAGGGGATACCGTTTCTCACCGTCCGGTGTCCCACTCCCTATAGACCCCTCACCCAGGTGATTATCTCGCACTGGTCCACCCCCAGGAACTGGATCCAAAAGCGGTCTAACCTTTCTCTCTGGCTGTTCAACCAATACCTGGCAGTTCTTTCCCACTGCATTGCCGCTCTCTGCCCCAACTTTCAGTGCTATACAGATGACACTCATCTAATTTTCAGGCTCCCTTCAGCCACCCCTTATCCTTCTCTCATCTCTGACTGTCTGTCTGCTATCCAGGAGTGGTGTGCCACCCATGATCTCTGCCTTAATGCCAGTAAGACTGAGATTCTCCTCATTGGCACACCCGCTGCCTTCTTTCCTGTCACTCTCAATCCAGCCTCTCATGGCTCTCTTCCTGCTCCCACCTGTGAGGCTAAAAACCTCAGGGTCATCTTCGACTCCACACTCTCCTTCTCTCCTTACATCTCTGACACCTCTAAGAAGTCACACTACCAGATGCACCTCCTCAGAGGTATTCTTCCTTTCCTCTCCTTCCCCAGAGGCTCACTGTTTCCAGAGCTCTGGTTCTCTCTAGGCTGGACTACTGCAACTCATCCAAAACAGGACTGCAAGACTTGTCCTTTGCCTCAAGCACAGTAATTGTATCTCTCCAGGACTGAAATCTCTGCACTGGCTCAAAGTGGCTGCAAGGATTACGTTTAAAACCATCTGCATTGTCCACAAGGCCTTCTGGGGTTTGGGGCCTCAATAACTTCAACTCTCTCTTCCTAAATAACTTCCTTCTCGAGCCCTTCACTCATCCTCCTTCACTTCCCTCAGGGTCAGTCCCTTATCCAAACAATTAGTTGGTGGTAGATCTCTTTCTTCGGCTGGGGCCTCCCTCTTGAACAGCCTCCCTGCCTTCAGGAGGACCATCGCTGAAGCACCTCAAGACCTTCCTTTTTGCTTCTGCTTTCGCACCGCCTCTCCCCTGCTGAACCCCTGGGCAAAACTGAAACCGCACTGGTCACCAGGCTACCCTCTGTTCTCAGGCCCGGGTACTCTCCCCACCAGTTGCACACCTGCACTGCCCCCTGGAAATCGTGGCTCTCTTTTTCCTTACTGCCCCCTACCAGCACTTGACATCTGATGTCTACACTTACCCTTGCACTTGCCACCAGCTGGCAGACTTCCTATTTATTTATGTATTTATTGTTTTTATTTATTTTACTGTTTATCCTATGTACTGCACTGACCCTCCCCCTCACACTTTTCTGTGTCTGAACACTTCTCCACTCACTGAACTCCTGCGGGCAGCCAGTGACCCCCACCCAAGTGGGCCACTCAACAATGGTGCATTTGCCTTCTGTAATGTCGTCATCCATGTCCTAGCCACAGAAGTTGCAAGTGGGTGTGTACTAAGCTTTAAAATCGCCTGTGCAAATGGGACTTATTCACATACTATATCAGCTAATGGCAGATAATGGCAGATAAATACATCGTGCCCACCAGAAAGATAGTGGCCAACTTCCCCAAGCTGTTTAAAAGAGTCAGGAAAGTAAAAGGACGAAAGATCCAACTGCACATCGACCAGACAATCAAACGAATGGCGCAGTACTTTTGAGGCATCCCGTTTAACATTCAACACCTGGTAGAAAAAGAAACTACTTGCTCTCGTTGAGGCAGTCATCATAGTGCCTACTTCCGGACTGACCCCATGGGTCTCACCAGTAGTGTCCATAACAAAAAAAGGACCGGAGGGACAGATAAGACTGTGTGTAGACATGCGAGCACCAAATCAAGCCATTGTCAGGGAACGCCATCAGTCCCCACGCATCATTGACATGATGCACCTACTCCACAGGGCCAAAGTCTTCCCCCGTCTAGATTTAAATAAAGGGTACCACCAAATAGAACTGTGCGAGGAATCATTATAAATTACCACGTTCAACACCCATCTAGGGCTGTTCCGTTATGAATGTCTGAACTTCGGGATATCCTCAGCAGCTGAGATATTTCAGGAGGAAATATGCAAAATCATCTGCCACATCCCAAACTGTATAAACTACAGTCACAATATCCTGATATTTGGAAAATCTCAGGAAGGCCACAACACCACTCTAATTAAAGTCTGAGCAGCTCTAAGTGCTGCGAACCTGACGCTCAACAGGGGCAAGTATGCATTCAACAAGACCACACTGACACTAATACCGCCGATTTAAGGGTCCGCCGAATCAGGGCTTTGGCGGATTTCTCCCCAGCTCTGAGCTGGGGGGAAATCTGCCGAAAATCCACGATATTACCGCCAGCGGGAAATCCGCCGGCGGTAAGAGCGCGAAAAATCCCCATTGAGCCCATTGGGGAATGGGACATTCCCGAATGGGCTCAATGGGGAATGGGGAATTACTTTACCGCTGAACTCGTGATCCGACACTATTAGCGCCGGGGAATTCGGCGGTAGGGCTATTACCGCCGGCAGTAATACCGTCGGCGGTAACGCCCAAGTCGTGATCAGACCCAAAGTCTCCTATTTCAGACAGCCTGATGCAACACAACAAACTCTAAAGTTCTGTTCTTCTTAGGATTTCAAATGTACAACTTCTCGGGTGATTTGCTGTTCACCAGGGTCCCCGTCCGCCAGGCTCAGGCACCCACTTTAACACAAAACCTTCAATTGGTCTCCCTCTGCCGGGCTCAGACCAAATTTATCTACTTTTCCAAACTTTCTTTACTTCAACAAAATTGAAGACTTTCGACTGTGCGCAGGATTTTGCTGGACCTGTCGCAGGCCCACTTTGATTCACAACTACTCGTTCTCAAAACCTTTCTCTCACTTTCACTTTTGCCACTTCTCAGCTGGATACCTTACACAGACCATCGATTGAGCACCGACAGAGTGCTGCACCACTCTCTCAAAGGTATTGTATCTGGCTTTTAAAGTTCAATCACTCATCGGCAGTTGAACTTTACTTATGTCTCTTATTACACACGTTTTAACATTGTTCGTTCCAGCGCTCGCCATACAGTGTTGCTGCTTGCAACCTTAGCTTCAACAGAGACTGACTTGTAACTGTTACTAGGGTTGCATTCTCGAGGTCTGTTGTTGTAAGCAAATCGGCCCTTATAGCGGTCTGTTTGCTACCTGAAATGATTAATGCCTTTACTTGTTTTCCATTTTTCATAGCCTTTTCAAACGTAAAGTCAGTGGAAGATTGACATAAACATATACTAAAGGTTTTCAGAGCTTCTTCGGATTCTTCCCACTCTTCCCTTTTTAGACAGTCTATTTCCATGGGTTCTTCCTTTAGATTTTTAGGACAGTTTCTGAGCAGATGGGCAGTTTCTCTACATGAAAAGCAGACAGGACGAGAGTGTTTGAATCCTTTAGGTTCTTCTCTTTTACTTTCCTCTCTATCCCTTGGGTCAGTTCTTTTAACTTCCATTCTTTTGGTATCTATTCCTTGGATTTATAGGATCCTACCACTCTATTTAGTACCTAGGGTTGGGATTGGTGAGCAAGCTTGTGATCCTTCTACTCCTCACTTCGATGTACCGAGTGGAAGTGTTTGACTGCATCCAAGTGGTTTTGGGCAGTCTCAAAAGATATTATTAGGGTGGGTCAATTAATTTGTAGTACTGTCTTTTGCAAAAAACGTGGTGAAGAATTGGTGAATTGCTCTAGAGTAATAATTTCTACCAATTCTTCCATTGTTTTGGTGTTAATCCAGAGGGTGAATGCATTTTTAATTTGTTCTCCTAATTAAAGGGCGTGGGGGGTTTCCCCAGGGTTGAGTCTAATGGCCCTTCATTTTTGGCGATAGAAGTTAAAGGTTTTAAGGTAGCTCCCTGGGCAAGGTTAAATAGCTGGTAGGTAGCCTGTAGTTCACCTTTTAGCAGAGGCCCTAAATAAAACATTTTTAGATTTTCTTCCCACCTTAATTGCTCGGCTAATTGCTCGAAATTCAAAAAGAAATTCACTAGGTATTTGCCCCTCTGGGTATGGTTGTAGTATCCCTTGAAGTAGTAGAGGTCTTGACGTAACTCAACTCATATTGTTAAATTCTTATGAAGGTGAGCTTTGGCCTGAATCTGATGGGTGGCCAGCTGAGCCATGATGGCTGCCAGGTCAGCCATGTCTTCCAGTCGGGTAAGGGTTCCCTCTGTCATATTTTCTAAATCAGAAAAAAAAGGTCTTGACTCCCTCTGATAGGGTTTCAAAGTCGGCTGAGTCCTCTGATCCTATGGTGGGGAAGATCTGGATAGGTTGATTGCTAAACCTGATGGACCAGGGACAGAAGCTGATTGGTATAAAAAAAGAAAAGGTTCGGGAAGAGATGGATTTAGAGAGCTTGGTCTAATGAAGACGTGTGTGGGTCGTATTTTTAAGATTTTTCGATCCCACTGTTGGATGTTATATTGGGAAAGTATATATCAAATAACAGCTGAGTTTTGAAAAATAAATCTTGTTGACGAATTGGGATGTGCAGCTGGGAAATCAAAACCTCTTTAAGAAAGGATAGACAATCAGAATCAAGGAAGTTCAACAATACTATTTTCACCTTCTGGTGTTACAACGATTATCGGCATGGATTCTCAATTTGCATCAATTGAATCATATCGCACTACTGGCACCATCTATAAAGAAGGCCTGGTATCAAACAGTAAGACAGACACAAGTGATCACAGTTCAAGGGTGTTTATATAACTTCAATTGGGTTTGAAAAATGTCTATCTAATCCTAAATCTAAAGATGGGAGCAAGCTACGACCATCCAATAATAATAACGCATAAAAGGGCCTATACTAATAAACCTGTTGACAATCCATACTTCTGAATCCAAATAGTGTGGGAAACAATGTTAAGCAAAAGAAAAGTGTTTAAGAAATGATATGTCAGGATATTCAAGCCGTTGGCTTCCCTTCCTCACATTTTCAGCTTGGGACAAGGCTGCACACTCAGGCTTAGCACACTCTCTGGCTCCTCTAGCACAAGAATGCAGTGCAAAACCTCAACATCAGGGCCTTCTGCGCCAAAGTCTTTTTGCCATTCAAAGTCTCTTATTTCAGAGGGCCTGATGAAACACAACAAATATTAAAGTTTAGGATTTCACATGTATAACCTCTCGGGTGATTTGCTGTTCACCCCTGGTCCCCCTCTGCCGGGCTCAGATCAACTTTAACACAAAACCTTCAATTGGTCTCCCTCAGCTGGGCTCAGACCAAATGTATCAACTTTTGCAAACTTTATTTATTTCAACAAAATCGAAGACTTTGGACTGTGTGCAGGATTTTGCTCGACCCATAGGAGGACCACTTTGATTCACTTCTACTAATTCTCTTCTTGATATAAACTTTTTCTCACTTTTAATTTTGCCACCTCTCAGCTGGATACCTTACACAGACCTTCGATTGAGCACCCACACAGTGCTGGACCACTCTGTCAAAGGTATTGTATCTTGCTTTTAAAGTTCAATCACTCATCAGCATTTCAACTTTACTCGTGTCTCTTATCATCCGCATTTTAACAATGTTCGTTCCAGCGCTCACCATACAATGTTGCTGCCTGCAACTTAGGCTTTAACACAGACCGGTCTTGTATCGGTCTCTCCAACTCACCGGCTGTGTTGCTTTCGCTGATGCTTCTTTGTTCTTGGAGCCAAGAATGGTACCATGGCAACTACTGCTTCTCTCCGCCTTGATTGTTGATGTGGGGGGGCCCCGGGTATCTCTGACACCCAATGCAGGATTATTCAGCCTGGTTTCCTGGTCTTATGCTTTCTATTCTAGATTGTTCTGGAAAATAATGGTTTCTTGACAAAAAAAGTCAAGGGAATTTCCCTCCTTACGATCCCCTTTTGTTTTGCCGTCTTTCTTCTCTCTTTCAGCTGCTGTCTTGAAACTGCTGTTCCCTCATGTGCATTGCCTCTGTCAGAGTGTGCTCTCGTGCTCCACCTTTTATCCGTGAGGGGAAGCTTGATGGAGGTCAGATGTGCGTGATGGTCAGTAATTGCCTGATCTCACCTGACCATTGTATTGGGACAAGTCAGGTATACGGCTCGTGTGTTAGTCTGTTTTCTCCCATTGCAGGCTGTCCGTGTGAAAGTGTTCAGGTTGTGAAAGGGGGTAGAGGATAGAGTTCCTGAATATCCTGACTGGTAGGATGGGGTAAAGGTGTTACAGGGAAGTGGATACCGTTTCTCACCGTCCGGTGTCCCACTCCCTATAGACCCCTCACCCAGGTGATTATCTCGCACTGGTCCACCCCCAGGAACTGGATCCAAAAGCGGTGTAACCTTTCTCTCTGGCTGTTCAACCAATACCTGGCAGTTCTTTCCCACTGCATTGCCGCTCTCTGCCCCAACTTTCAGTGCTATACAGATGACACTCATCTAATTTTCAGGCTCCCTTCAGCCACCCCTTATCCTTCTCTCATCTCTGACTGTCTGTCTGCTATCCAGGAGTGGTGTGCCACCCATGATCTCTGCCTTAATGCCAATAAGACTGAGATTCTCCTCATTGGCACACCCGCTGCCTTCTTTCCTGTCACTCTCATGCCAGCCTCTCATGGCTCTCTTCCTGCTCCCACCTGTGAGGCTAAAAACCTCAGGGTCATCTTCGACTCCACACTCTCCTTCTCTCCTTACATCTCTGACACCTCTAAGAAGTCACACTACCAGATGATCCTCCTCAGAGGTATTCTTCCTTTCCTCTCCTTCCCCAGAGGCTCACTGTTTCCAGAGCTCTGGTTCTCTCTAGGCTGGACTACTGCAACTCATCCAAAACAGGACTGCAAGACTTGTCCTTTGCCTCAAGCACAGTAATTGTATCTCTCCAGGACTGAAATCTCTGCACTGGCTCAAAGTGGCTGCAAGGATTACGTTTAAAACCATCTGCATTGTCCACAAGGCCTTCTGGGGTTTGGGGCCTCAATAACTTCAACTCTCTCTTCCTAAATAACTTCCTTCTCGAGCCCTTCACTCATTCTCCTTCACTTCCCTCAGGGTCAGTCCCTTATCCAAACAATTAGTTGGTGGTAGATCTCTTTCTTCGGCTGGGGCCTCCCTCTTGAACAGCCTCCCTGCCTTCAGGAGGACCATCGCTGAAGCACCTCAAGACCTTCCTTTTTGCTTCTGCTTTCGCACCGCCTCTCCCCTGCTGAACCCCTGGGCAAAACTGAAACCGCACTGGTCACCAGGCTACCCTCTGTTCTCAGGCCCAGGTACTCTCCCCACCAGTTGCACACCTGCACTGCCCCCTGGAAATCGTGGCTCTCTGTTTCCTTACTGCCCCCTACCAGCACTTGACATCTGATGTCTACACTTACCCTTGCACTTGCCACCAGCTGGCAGACTTCCTATTTATTTATGTATTTATTGTTTTTATTTATTTTACTGTTTATCCTATGTACTGCACTGACCCTCCCCCTCACACTTTTCTGTGTCTGAACACTTCTCCACTCACTGAACTCCTGCGGGCAGCCAGTGACCCCCACCCAAGTGGGCCACTCAACAATGGTGCATTTGCCTTCTGTAATGTCGTCATCCATGTCCTAGCCACAGAAGTTGCAAGTGGGTGTGTACTAAGCTTTAAAATCGCCTGTGCAAATGGGACTTATTCACATACTATATCAGCTAATGGCAGATAATGGCAGATAAATACATCGTGCCCACCAGAAAGATAGTGGCCAACTTCCCCAAGCTGTTCAAAGGAGTCAGGAAAGTAAAAGGACGAAAGATCCAACTGCACATCGACCAGACAATCAAACGAATGGCGCAGTACTTTTGAGGCATCCCGTTTAACATTCAACACCTGGTAGAAAAAGAAACTACTTGCTCTCGTTGAGGCAGTCATCATAGTGCCTACTTCCGGACTGACCCCATGGGTCTCACCAGTAGTGTCCATAACAAAAAAAGGACCGGAGGGACAGATAAGACTGTGTGTAGACATGCGAGCACCAAATCAAGCCATTGTCAGGGAACGCCATCAGTCCCCACGCATCATTGACATGATGCACCTACTCCACAGGGCCAAAGTCTTCACCCGTCTAGATTTAAATAAAGGGTACCACCAAATAGAACTGTGCGAGGAATCATTATAAATTACCACGTTCAACACCCATCTAGGGCTGTTCCGTTATGAATGTCTGAACTTCGGGATATCCTCAGCAGCTGAGATATTTCAGGAGGAAATATGCAAAATCATCTGCCACATCCCAAACTGTATAAACTACAGTCACAATATCCTGATATTTGGAAAATCTCAGGAAGGCCACAACACCACTCTAATGAAAGTCTGAGCAGCTCTAAGTGCTGCGAACCTGACGCTCAACAGGGGCAAGTATGCATTCAACAAGACCACACTGACATTATTCGGGCACATATTCTCAGAAAAGGGAATCCTGCCAGAGCCAGACAAAATCAATGCACTGACAGAAGTCTTGTGCCTGACCAATGTTGCCCAGGTGCGGTCATTTCTGGGCTTAGCAAGCTACTGTACTCGCTATCCACCACACATTGCCACCACAAGCGCCCCTTCTGTGCTCCTTCACTAAGCAAGACCATCCATTTGAGTGGGGACTAGTACAACAAGGAGCCTTTGAGAAGATCAGAAAAGACATTGCTGTCGCCGTCTGTGGGTAATATATAGCCCCTGAAGGCTATTAATAAAGAGGACAGGCCCGTATTTAAGAGTGAAGCTGACTGGTGCTATCCATTGGAAAATGCAGGCCAGTCCAAAACATTTTTTTCTGGCTTAAGGACAAGTGACATGAACAGAAATGGGTCTCTTTCAGCTATACCAAAATGAACAGGCGCTCAAGTGAAGGAAAATGTGCCTGAAAACTTAAAATTGCTAAATGTGCCCAATGCATGGCAAAAGACATTTGGCTGAAAATGCTGTTTTCCTAAAATATGAAAAGCTACAATTTTACTTAAAGTGACAAATAGCAGCATGTTACATCGACTTCAATGCAGCAGAATACTGTGATCCAGAAATCTAAAGGGGAGCCAAGCACTTTGCATTTGGCAAAAATAAAAACACTTACTTGTTAACATTTAAATGACATAATTTAAAAGGAGAGGCCTACCTAGAGCATTGCGATTTCAACTGTTATAGTAAAGAAAGACATTACACATGGACAGATTAAAAACTGAAACTGTACTTTGAACAGCATGGATGCAGAGGGGCATTTCCAGTCAAACGAAACTATGACCCATGACCTGCTGGCTTGGGCTCTCTAGGAGAAGGATGTCTTGTTTTCAATTTAGAGGCGAAAAAATACAAAGAAAGGATGGAGGAGAGATTTCAACTACAATGAATTATTGATAAAAAAGCCAACAGACATGACCTTTAAGGTCAGGTGCACCTTACAAAGTGCAATTAGTTCTGAACAAAGACCCTTTGAAATCTGAACTCCAGGCTTTTTGAAGCTGGGCCTACTAAGAAGAATGTCCGGTTGTCAATTAGTTGCTAATAACATGTCCTGCAGAAGTAACCTTGTGGTCAAGGTTCCCATAAAACTGTACTTTAAGCAAAGAGCAAGGCCTTTGAAGCCCAGCAGAAGGACATGTTAAGATAAACACAGATAAACCAGATGGCCGGTCACATGTTTACAGGGAAATGGAAACCCTACACACTGGGGCCGGTTGTGCCCTGCCATTGATTAAACATTGAATACAGTTTTTCCCAAATATAAGGAGTATCGTGTGTTTGAGTGAGCCCACCGCAGGTTCAAATTAAACAGACAAAAAAGCCCATTGGGACCCTGTTAAAATGAAAGTGATGTGATGTACATAGTTTAAGTTATGTGAAAAAGTATGATTTTTGCCCTTTAAATACACCTGAGAAATGGGAGAGTAGGCACGGGGGTAGATCATGAAAATAAGGTCTAAATAGGGAACTGTCCCAATTTTAGCTATTTTGGTGGAGCAGAAAACTGCAAAAAAATGGTAACTCCGCCCAGGGAGGGTGTGCTGACTTCAAATTAGCCTCATCTGATTCACCCTAAAATGTAGTTCTTAAAAATATAAACACATATGCAATTCTCTGAAAATTGAGGGCAGTTGCCTTGTTGATAGATTTACAGAGCTGAAAAATGAAAATTCACCTGTCATTTTGAAATGATATATCATTCTGCCTCTCAACTTCCACTTTTCCTTCTGCTTTTAAACACGCGACTATCATCCCTATTCTCAAAAAAACCTTCTGCTAATCCCCATCTTGCTTCCAATTATCGCCCCATCTCTCTCCTACCCTTCCTCTCCAAACTTCTCGAATGCATTGTCTATTCTCAACTCTCTTCCTTCATCTCTTACCATTCCCTCCTTCCCTCTACCCAATCCGGCTTCCGCCCTCTGCACTCCACTGAAACTGCCCTCACCTCTGTTCTTAACTCTCTCTTCTCTGCACATTACTCAAAACCATTCCACCGCTTTTGGTACTGTTGACCATCTACTTCTCCTCAATTCCCTCTCCTCGTTTGGCTTCACAGAGACTGTTCTCAACTGGCTCTCCTCTTATCTCTCTAACCGCACCTTTTCTCTCTCCTGGGGTGGCTCCTCCTCTCCCACATATCCTCTTAACCACAGAGTTCCCCAAGGTTCTGTCCTTGACCCTTTTCTTTTCTCACTCTACACTTCCTGCTTAGCTCCTATTATCTCCTTTTGGTATCTCGCACCATTTCTACGCGAATGATACCCAACTTTTCCTCTCCTTCTGCTCCTTCTATCCCGACATTCACGATAAACTCTCTTCTTGCCTTACTTCTATTAAATCCTGGATGTACTCTCACTTCCTTACTCTTAATGCTGAAAAAACTGAACTCCTTTTCTTCCCTGCCAACACTCTTCTTCCTCCCTCGCCTCCCCCTTCCATTCTCTTTCCCCCCTCCCAGCTCTCCATTCTCCCCATGCCCATAACCTTGGTCTTCATATTGACCCTCACCTCTCTCTATCTCACCACATTTCTCTTACTGCCAAGTCTTGTCGCATTCACCTCTGCAACATTTGTAAAATTCGACCCCTCCTTACCTTTCATGCTACTAAACCTTTAATTACCTCCCTCATCTTCTCCAGACTCTTCTACTGTTCCTCCCTACTCTTTGGACTCCCCTCCTTATCTCTCCCCACTCAAATCTGTCTACCACTCTGCCATCTGCTCCCTCTGCCTTCTCTCATCTCTAGATTCCATCTCCTCTTCTTTCACGTCTCTAGCTTGGCTCTCTTTTCACCCCCAGCTAAAATGATGTTCCTCTGTCTTGTTTTCAAATCCCTCTGTGGTCTTGCGACCCCACCTCTCCTCCCTTCTTACTTTCTATACTTTCTATACCCGTCTCGTTCCCTCCGCTGTGCTCTTATCCTCCACCACCCTGCGCCCCCTCCTTCTTTCCAACTCCTCTCCATCCTCTCTACATCCTTCTTCCCCACCCCTTTTCTCATCTAGTCTTACTCTTTCCTCTCTTCTTCCTCATACATTCTTGCATTCCCTCTTACTCCTGCTCTTACCTCCACTAACACCTACCATTCTCCCGCACACCTCTGACCCTCCCTACTCCCTCCTCACCTCTGCAATATTGTAATTTGTTCCTTATACTGTTTTCGACTTGTGATTCAATTGCCATTTTATGCTTGTTGTATTTTGCTTGTTGTCATGTAAAGCACTTTGGATTAAATGGCTATATAAATCCAATAAAATACAAATACAAATTCTCCTCCCTGAGTTTACATAATACACCCCTCTAAATTTCCGGTCCTATCAGTATCCAGTTGGCATCTTGGTGGAAGGTGAAGGGAACAAAGTAGCCAATCATGACCGCGGGAATCATGACAAGGTTGCACTGTCACTAGCCCTAGAAAAAGGCAGGTTTGCATCAGAACTGGGCTTTTTGTGAATTATTCCAGGAGAAAGCTGCTGCTGGACTCCTGCGAGGAACAGCTAGCAGAGGGTCCTCAATCCTTGCATTGGACAAAGTGGCTGGGACATAGAGAAGCTAGCTGGGAGCAGAGGAGCAGAAGGAATCTTGTGCAGGAAAAAATCCCTGACTGAAAGCCCTTAACCAGACCTGTGCTGTGCTCAGAGAAGCCTTGCTGTTTTCCCTGACCAAAGCTTCCCATGTAAGTAGATATCCAAAGTCATCAATTGTGTGGGGAGCCACCTGCCTTTATCCCTTTCGATTGGCGGGTCAAGGGGTGTGAAACTAGGTAGGACCTTCGCACAAATTATTAAAATTCACTCAAACTTATTTCCCCATTGTAAACCACCCCTCTGTTGAAATTGCATTGTGTTGGGAGCAGCCATCCTTAAACCTTTCCATTAAAGTATGTGTGTGTGGGGGTGAGGGGGACTGTGCAGACCCTTAGCACATTTGATTAAAGTAAATCAATTAATTCCCATATAGAAAATCACTGAATGAGGGTTGTTAGAATTCAAAATGAACAATAGCTCATGCCCAGTGTGTTAGTGGTGATATAGCCCATTAAGACCTGGTTGACTGTATCTGAAATCCTTGATTTCCACATCGAAAAGGGGGGCAGGAGGGTGTCCATCATCCCAAAGGAAGTACTCCACAAAACACCATCTTTGAATTCAGTGTTGAGGGTGCAAAAACGAAAGTCGTCATTCATTTAAAATCAGAATTACAAAGAATTGCATCTCATCTATCTGTGGGTACAAAAACGAAATTTACCTTTTGGTTCCCATTTTTCACTGACCCCAAGTTATCAAATGCTGTCTTTTATTTTCAAGCGTGTTGAAAAATGATTTTCATTTGAGTTCCTTTTTGCCAACCTTGCCTTTTAAATAACAAGCCCAAAACGATTTGTTCCCATTGTATCCCTTTCCCAAACAGTACCTTTTTAAATTGGCAACAAAATGATTTTCCATTGTGTTCACACTCCTTTGCACCTTGCCTTACAATCAAAGGGCTCATATTTAACTGAGGCCTGGAGGGGGGTTGCTGGGAGAAAAGTACTGTTTCAAATTAAGTCATTTCTGTGGATCTTATATTGTATTGCAAATGTTTTTCATTGGTTAATTTGAAATTCCATCTGTTGTAAGGGTGGGCAGTCATAATGTCGACACCAATAATGTCGACAGTCAAAATGTCGACAAATTAATGTCGAAAAGTTGTAATGTCGACATACAAAAATGTCGACATTAGTTTTATTCGACATTAATTTTTCGACATAACTAAAATAATTACATCCATTCAATACATGCATTCAATACATGCAATAATTAATAAAGCAATCATCTCTCATTTAAGGTAAGTCAGTTTCATTTTTTATTAAATCTGTATATTAATTAAATAGTAAATAGTAAACTTTTTAAATATAAGAAATATTTTTAAATATAACTTTGGGATGCATGTTTTTAATTAAATAAATAAATAAATGTAATGTTAGTTTATATTTCAGTTGAACATGTAATACTTTACATAACCAGTTGATGGTGCTATCGTGCTAAAAATGCATGTTTATCAATAATAACATATTTTTGTTTTGTTTTCGTACGCACGGCACGTACTTCAACGTTAACGTAAGCTCCATTTTTAAAGCTCATTCTCGATAAGTTTCTCCCGCGGTCGCGTCTCTGTTAGTTCGGTCCTCGGAATTTTTGGATTTTTTTTTGTTTTTCACTAGTTTTTCTGGCTTTTTTCATCGGATGGAGTGGGTCTACTTGGATGCCTCGGACTGTGCCCACCTGGATGGTTACTTTTTTTTTTGGATTATGGTTTTTTTCGGAGCTGGAGATTTCGCATACGGATCACTATTTGTTTTTTTCCGGAGTATGGCGTTCACCTGGAACAGGTATTTGGACAGAGGATTTTTGTGGGTTAAGGATTCTTTTCTTGGACTTCGGAAATTTTTTTTTTTTGATGGTGTGGATTTTCGCCTGGAATCGGCACTTTTTCATGTTCACTTCAATTTTGCTTTACACCTGGATATATGGGATTTTCTCGGAGTTTTCACCCTTTTCAACACGGATTCGCGATGAACATGAACTGTAAGTGTTTTTTTAACATTTCAAGTTAAATGCTAGAGAATCTAAGTAACTTTCCTTGTTCTCCATGCTGAATTCGTGTACTATTTGCATTAATTTATTGTCATAATCTCTGTACTTTTTTCTTTTTGGTGCTTGATTTGCCAATGAAATTGTTTGTGAAATGCGCAATTCCTGATGCTGTTCCTCTAATTTTAAGTCCTTTAAAAAATGCCACAAATTAGGATGCTGTGTGTTGAAATTTTTATTTATGCGGCTATGCCAGCCTTCTATTGCGTTATTTGTTCTTGGTTTGTTTTCCATGGTAGACTGGTAGCAGTTCCACAATTCTATTGGGTATTTCGGTCTGCGTCTGTTTCCACTCCTAGTTAATTGGCCTATCCAGGTGTTCTCGAAGTAGTCCAGTAAATTTGTACACTCATCTTCATGATTTTTATAGTACTGACTTTCAATTAAATGTTCGTAAAAAATAATGACATGATTTTCCGGTACGAAAGCCAAAGCAAAAAGTTTCTTAACGTTAATTTGAAAGCAACTGTCCTCTGTATATTTTGAACCCAAACCTAATTTTTGTATCTTTCTCCAAACACTCTGTGTGAAATGAAAAAAACATCCTTTTATTTTAGTTTCTCTGTACACGCTAGAAAATCCCTTGATTTGAGCTGTTTCGTAATCCATGATTATGGTCTCTGGTTTCGTATCTGGTGCTGTTTCCTTAATTTTATTGTATATGATTTTGTATGTTTCCTCTGTTTTTTTTGGCATCAAAAAGTATATTAGCAGTATTATTTTGTCATTGATTGTCCCATGTACGGTGTAAAACTGAAAAAACGGGTGAGGGCATACCTTAAAAGTTGCGTCACTCTGCCAATTTTTGCTTCGACTCAGATGCTGAAAGTTATTTGCGGTAGCGAACACTAAGATTTTGTCAGTGTTCATGTCAATTGAGCCACAGTAAAAATTGTCTCCTCTTGCAGTAACTTTAAAAATGTCCGGAATTGTTATATTTTCATAGGATATTGGTGGAGGTGGTAGGTTTTCATTAACATGTTTGGTTTGGTTTATAGTGCGCTGCATTAATTTTTCAGCCGGCAACTGAGCTGTTATATGTGTCGGTAACTGGCCACAAACTTCTCTGAGTACAGATCCGCTAGCTTCCCCCTCATGTTCAATCGCTTTTCTTTTTAGTTCCGTCAAGGTTTTCTTGATTATTATATTCGTCTGATCAGGCATATGATTGTGTTCTTGTTTACCCTGTACCTCTGTTCCGACTGTTACTGCGCGTGCTGTACATTTATTTTTTGCATATTCCGCGCAGCGCCAGTAAATCCTCTCTTTTCTTTGAAGTTCCTTATAGAATATGTAACCATTCCAAATTAACTGCTTTCCTCCCTTTTGACTGCTTATAAATTCCACTTTGTTTTCCATTTTATCACCTGAAACGATAGATAAAATTATTTTTTTGTGGTATGTTATACTATGTGTTTTATAGTACATTTTATTTTATTATAATGGCCGTGTGTCTTACCTTTTCTCCAGTTCTGACTATGAATGAAGTGTAATATATTGCCTGAAGTACCCTCTCACGAGATGTTCTGTCAGTGAATGACGGTTTTCCACACCCGTTACTGGTTTCCTGTTACCAAAACAAGGTGCTTTACTCAGTAATGTCATCTAGTGTGTTAACCATTTCGTAACCTACCTTTATCTAGTGTAATAGAGAAGTGGGTGATTACGGACGAGGGGAAGGGGAGGGGGTCCTGGGATGGTTTGTGATGTAGGGTGAGGTTGGGGGGTTGAGGGGGGGAACCCCCCCAATAATAAACGCTAGTTTTGTCATGTTTATTTACTTCGTGTTACTGCCTACGTTAATCGATCATTTTTTTGTCAACATTTTTTTTTCGAAAAATTGACTTTCTCCATTATATGTATGGGATGTCGACATTACTGTTTGTCGACATTTTTGTTTCGACATTTTTGTTTGTCGACATTTTTGTTTCGACATTATGACTATAAACCGTTGTAAGTTGTTATTGCATGTTTCAAAATGTTACCTGTGTTGTTCTATATAACCAAGTCATCGTTGTGATTTTGGCTGTTGCCACAGCTTTGGTGGCTGATGTTAGTCTGTTTGTCAAATCTTGATTCAATAAATGAATACATAAATATTCTTAGTACACACCGGCCTGGTTCCTAGTCCATTGGTGACACAGGATATTTATTGGGCTTGGGTGCGAGACGGGTTGGAGGCCTCACCAAAGTGAACTTGAATAAACAGTGCTTTATTGTGTCCCACCTTGCTTGGGAGGAAAGGAGCTCCTTGAGTTGAGTGTGACCGCATAATAAACTGCGACACGTCTGTATGTCCTACTTTGACCCTAATTGACATACAGAGGTGACAGTGGATGTGGGACTAGGTGCGATCCACACCCAGCTCTCAGGGAGTGGTCACACGCAGAGGAGTATCGTTTCATATGCCAGCAAAAGCCTAACCGACGCAGAGCAAAGGTACTCGCAAGCTGAGAAGGAGCCCTTGCAGTCATCTGGGCATGCAAACACTTCCACCTATTCCTGTTCAGCAAGCCATTCACCATCATCACGGATCACCAGGCCCTTGTCACCATCTACAGGAAGCCGACTGCCCAAATGCCAACAAGAATAGAGAGATGGGGGCTATGCTTGCAAGAATATAAATAAGTCATCAAGCCCAAGCCAGGCAAGGATGAAAATCCAGCAGACTTCCTCTCCCGCCACCCACTCGCAGTCGTTCAATCATCAGGCAACCGCACAGAGGGGTACGTCAACTACATCGTACTGTCATGATGCCTACCCCCGGGCATCCGGACCAATCCCATCAGCCCCAGGAGCAGGCATCCAGGTGCTTACTAAAATCCCAGTAGCCCGGCTTCCATACATAGTTGAAACCGATGCATCCAGTTTAGCCATGGGAGCCGTCCTGTCCCAGAAGGATCCTGAAACCGGTCAACTTCATCCAATAGCATTCTGGTCAAGAAAGTTTTCGGCACCCGAGTTAAACTATGCAGTTACTGATAAAGAGTTATTAGCCATCAAATCTGCCTTCAAGGCTTGGCGTCATTATCTTCTTGGTGCCAGGCATACCATCACTGTAATCACCGATCAGAGGAATTTGCAGTATTTGAAAACAGCCAAGGCCCAATCATCGCGTCAACTTCGATGGGCATTATTCTTTGCCGAATTCGATTTCGTGATCACTTATCGACCAGGTTGTAAAAACGGCAAGACAGATGCCTTATCCCGAATAGGGATGGGAGAAGCATATTCAAACCCGGAACCGGTGCCTATAATTTCAGAACAAAGAATTCTTGGCATAACTACTCTGCAGACTTTAGACGATATTCATTTAAAAATCCAACAACTTTTTGATCCTGCAGTCCTGCAGGACTGGGTAAAGAAAGGCAAAGATTATTCAGTCAGCAATGACCTACCTTACTATCAAGGGCGTCTATTTCTATCACACAAGGAACTACAAGAACTAGTTATCTGCAATTATCATGATGCTCTGATGGAAGGACACCCAGGTATTGCAAAAACTGAAGCTAAAATTAAAAGACAATTCTGGTGGCCCACCTGGCAAAAAGACATAAAGTCATTTGTGCTATCTTGTGGTATCTGCGCCCAAAACAAACGTCAGAAGAAAAAACCAACTGGTCTTTTACAACCTTTGGATATTCCACCTACACCATGGCATACTTTGTCTTTAGACTTTATTACTGATCTACCTCCATGTAATGGATTTAACACCATTCTAGTTATTGTGGATCTTTTTTCCAAGATGGCCCACTTTATTCCTTTAAAGGGATTACCTTCCGCTTCAATTTTGGACAAGGAATTTCTCGAAAACATTGTTCGAATACATGGATTTCCTTCTGTATTGGTCTCTGACCGAGGTAGTGAATTCATTTCACAATTTTGGAGGAGATGTTGTCAATTAGCGCAAATCAACGTGAGGTTATCAACCAGTCACCATCCCCAGACCGATGGTCAGACGGAGAGGACCAACCAGACTCTTGAACAGTACCTACGTTGCATGCTACACCAAACCGAAAGCAATTGGAAGGATATTTTATGGATTTCCGAATACGCATACAATAACTCTGTACATTCAGGAACCGGACAAAGCCCCTTTTATACCATATATGGACATCATCCTCGAACCTCAGAACTCGATTCGCCTCAACACTTAGAAATGCCCGCAGAGAATCATCTGCACTCTACTATTACACAGGCCATTAAGGAAGCAACAGAATATTTGAAACAAGCGAAAGAGAAATACAAGAAAAATGCTGATCAACGTAGAAGTGATGCTCCACAATACCAGATTGGGGATGAAGTTTGGCTGGCTACAAAACACATACCTCTAAAAGGGACTCTGATGTTTAATCCTAGATATTTGGGACCTTACACTATTAAGGCCATTATCAACCCGGTGGCCGTCAAATTGGAATTACCCTCTAATATACGCATTCGTCCTGTCTTTCATGTTTCACTCCTGAAACCAGTTCAACCCGGGACAAGACTAGCCAAACCACCCGACCCCATCCTAATAGATGGGGAACCCAAATTCAAAGTTAAAAATATCCTGGATTCTAAAATGGTTAAATCAAGTCTTTTTTATTTAATCTACTGGAAGGGTTACGGACCACAAGAAAGGTCATGGGAGCCTAGTGACCACATTCATGCACCTCGGTTGGTGAAAAGATTCCATTGGAACTTCCCAGACAAACCAGGACCAAGGGGAAGAACCCCTTTAGGAGGGGCCTTGGGGGGGGAGTGCTGTCATGATGCCTACCCCTGGGCATCCGGACCAAGTCCATCAGCCCCGGGAGCAGGCATCCAGGAGCTTACTAAAAGCCCAGCAGCCCTGGCTAGGGGCTGTCTGGGTACAGTCCTGGCGCCATTGGCGCCAGGCTCATAGAGGAAATCAGTCCTGGTGCCTTACTTACCTCATGCAGACCATGCTGCAATGGAGTTCAGCCAACGTGAGGCCTGAATGGGACTACTTTACTTCAGGGACTATTTTTTTTACTCTGGTGTGGTTCTGGGGGAACTTCTTACCTGGGACTACTTTGAAGGCTATTTAAACCACGCCCGAACAGCAGCACATGCTTTGCGTTAGTCTGCATCCAGCAGCGTAACGCTCACCGTGCCTGCAGTCAGCATCCAGTATTCTGCCACGCCCGCCTCGAATCCAGAGCTCCTAGATAAAGAGGAAAGAAGAAGGAAAGGTTAAAACACGGACATTATTTTAATTTCTTACCTGATTCCAGATCCATCACGTCTTCGAACTTGGAAAGGACATTATTTCTGCACGCGTCGCATCGCCAGCTGCAGCGCCGCGCCATACTCACCAGTCCTCACAGCATTTTTCGATTCGGCGCTGCCTCCATCATTTTCTTCGCCGAACTCCAGCACCTAGGGGACAAAAGAAATATAAGGTGAGCTGAGAGAGCCAACAAATACAATCTCTTTTTACCACCATAGACTTACCTGATGTACCACCGGAGGCATTATTCTTTAACATCCCGCAACTTCTTACGCTGCACCTGTAAGGAGAGGGAAAACAACAATTTAAATACATGCATCTTTTACCGGACAGTGTTGGGTAATACAGACTCTTACCTGAACGCCATCAGCTTCTACAAGACAATCTTCTCTTGGACACAGCTGCAACACAAGAAGGGAATGGAACAAGAGTGAACATCGGACATATTGAACTCTTTGGACTTTATACTTACGGGTTCTCGCCAGGAACCTCAGAGTCAATATTCATCCGGAACTCTTCCAACACCTTCGAACCAGTGAAGTAACTGGTATCTACGCGCCCCTGCATACCTCGCAGGATGGAGAGCTCATAATTCAAAAACATAACGTGAGATTACTGAAATGGAATATCGGAGGTGATTAGTGGGGAGAACAGTGGGGTGCCATTACTAGAATCCACGGGTGGCTAAATCCCTTTCTCCACTTGCAGAAAAATACTTCTACAGGTCAAGCAGACGAGATTAGGCAGGCCAGTCCAGTCTGTCATCTCTGGCCTACACTTCACGTTGGAGGAGACCACAGCTGTCCGGGTCCGATTGACGCCCCTCTTGGAGCCAGGTGAGCGTAACATGTACACTATGATGTGCCACAAGCCATCACAATAGCGAAACTCACGAGGTGCACCATGGAAGTTGCAACCCTGGCCCTTGCAAACTCATGCATCCTGAATGGAAGGTGGAACTCAGCCGAATCGTCAATAAAAGACAACCCATCACTGGATGAACCACCTTTCAACTCCCTTGCAATGTTCAAGGACGAACGGCCCTTGAAGCGTTCATCGTTGATACTCAAAGGAGACCGGATAGAGCTGCCTGCGTCCCTCCACCAGCGAGCAGTAGACATCGCGCACGAAACCCACAGGGGTATAGTGTCAACAAAGCGCATGCTCTGAAAGAAAATGTAGTTCCCTGACATGAACAAGATGTTCGAGACGACACTGAAATCCTGCCACATATGCCTCAGCCTGCAACCCTCTGCATTCCCAGAGCCACTACACATGACACTCCAGAGGGAATATGGGAAGAAGTTGCAATTTAATTTTACAGCCCACTGAGATCAGCAGAATACACACTAGTGACACTGGATGAACACTACAGATATCCTGAAGTGGAGCTAGTTCCTTCCACACCCACAACCACAGTGATTCTAGCCCTGCCCTGGATATTCTCCTAATATGGGGTCCCCAAGCTGGTAAAATCGGATAATTGTCCCCCTTTCACTGGCAAGGACTTCCACAATTTCGTGAATTATATGGGATTCCACCACCAGAAGGTCAGGCCTCTGTGGCCACAGGCGAATGGAGCCGTCAAACGCTTCATGGCAAATGTCAAAAGGGCTGTCAGGATAGCCAACCCACATGCCCTTTGAACAATCCTTATACCAGCTCCTGCAGGACTGCCAGAACACTTCTCAAAACTCCACAGGAGCCTGTCCTGCAGAGATGATGTTTGGCTGCGCAGTACGGTCGAGGATACCTCATGAAGCCCAACATACAGAAGAGAGTCTAAAGGAACAGGAGGTGAGAAGACGAGATGGTCATGCCAAATACAGAATGAAAGAATATGCAGACAGCCAGAGCCAAGCTCGAGAAGCCACCTTGGAAATAAGTGAACACATCTGGTGCGCCAGAACTCAACTCACCACCGTTCGACACTCAGCCATTAACCATCACCAGTAGAAAAGGATCCATGATAACGGCTGAAAGAGCTGGGTGGACAATAACAAGGAACAGCTCATTCATCAGGAGGACTAATAACAGTGTACCCCTGATGGAGGTGATGTGGAGTGACAACGATACACAAGCGAGGGAAGTGTTTGGATACTCAAAGGATGAGGAGAAGTCAGACACAGGGGAGCACGTCTCCCTGAGAGGACCACAAACCGATGGACGTATCCTCGAGTGAGAGACAGACCATGCTGCACCATTTGCAAGCCAAGAAGATGGAGCAAATAAATGGGGTAGGAAAATGTTATTTTGGGGGGGATGAAATGTCATCATCCATGCTCATCCGATCACGGGGTACACAGAAACGTTGCAGTTAAAGTATGTGTGGTTGTATTCCTTGCGGCAGCAGCGCACGTGTGCCTGCGCGCCCAGCGAAGCCAAGATCCAACACCTTCCAAGAATCATCTTCTGGACAAGGCTCACTCCCCTTTGTGCACCTGGCTAACCATCCATGTGACCACACCTCACTCCCTTCTAAAACCACTGCTCCACCTCTTGCTGCAGAAATTCTATTTGGCCTTGGGAATTTTTCACCATGATATTTGGAGCTACTCCTTGGATTGTGCACCAGGACCCGCCCCCAGCCTCCCATTGTTGTTCTCACACCCTGTGGGTAGTGTCAAAGTTTTGCTCAAAGGAACTGTGGGCAATCCACCTTCACATGACTGTGCACATAAGGGCCTCATTGGTGCAGCCTGGAGATTGTAGGACCCCCACATGTTCAGAAATGAACAAGTAGACGAGGGGCCTGGAACTGGCCCGCTTGGCCTTGGAATAGTCTGCGGAGGGTGCATAGCCCCCTTTAACACTATAGAAGCGAACCTAGCCAGGCCCATCTTGGGGGAAAACTAGGCCACATATTGTGGATCCCTGAGGCAATGCGCACCAATGAATCATGCAGGGCCTCCAGGGAAACTGCAGTACGAAGGTCAATGATAGCTCAACATCAAGTATAGATAGAGCAACAATAGGTCTTCCATCAAAGTATCATTGACTGACACAAGGATAAAAGGGTCCAAGTCGAACACAAACCACCAATTAGTTAATCTTGCCAAATCATAATCACCATTTCTGCAATGATTATCTTATTACATATATGCAGATGAGCTTAGATCCTTTTATCCACTTGTCGTCAGTCAATGATGCTGTGATGGCAGTCATTTTGGTGCTCTGTGGAAGCCATGATGGTCCGTCCAGGCGAAAACTGGCCCATGACAGGACTTTGACTTGAATTTGATTTGGGCATATTCTGGGATTGCCCCACTGTGGGAAATGTACCTACATCTGGAAATTGTATATGCTTGCTTGCATGATGGACTTCTGTTTTGACACCTGGAAACATGAATAGTCTCTTGTGTTTTGTAGTAGCCATATAAGGCTTTGTTAATGTAACCTTGCTCACGCCGATAATTAACAATCCACTGCAAGCTGACTCCAATTCCAAAGGAACCCTGATAGGAGCGGTAAATGACAATATAATGAGTGCAGATGGCTGCACTGATAGCATGTAGACAGTGAAGAGAGTTTTGTGGGGAAACCCAACCTCGATTGAATGCTTGCACTATGAAAATAACTGGGAAGCAAGAAGAAACTTCATAAATGACGTCATACATTCTTAATTGTAATCATAGACACCAATGTATTAGGAAACCAAGAAACGGAGGACAGAGGGAACGTAGGTTTTGGAAGTTGGTCTCAAGTTGGTCAGGTTTGGTGTTTGTTCCTGCCTCATTCTTTGCTCTGCTGAATATTTTGAAACTACTGCATCTAAATTGAAAGTGGAGTCTGAATTTGTCCTCATCAGCTATTGCTCAACGGATGTAATACTATACATTTACAGTCACAAGTACTGATACAGTGGAGTACTGATGCTGCCCTATTAATACCCAGTGTTTGCAGCAGATACTGGTAGTCTCTTTTGTAAAGTCACACGCATATGATATAGTGTTGCATCGCCATAAAGTAGGCACTTATAGTTTTGCTGCTTCTAGAATGGAGGCAGCTTGTCAGAACCTAAGGATATTTGCAATGACTATATGTGCTCTTTAGCCTTTCCCTGGAGACAGGGAAGGGATTCTGTGAGTGTGTTGCACCTTTAATGTTTCTTGCAAATCCAGCTTCCGTAGTTTGGTGGTCAGTTATTCAAGATATAGGCTTAAGGTTGAAAGTTGCACTGATCCATTAGGAATTCTTAATATGTATATGTTGATGCTCCTTGCCGGATGTCCATTTCCTATAGAGCTTTAGCCAAATGCAGAATTCTGCGTGTTTGTTTTTTGTGTGTTTATTTCTTCTTGCATTTTGGTGATCTTTTGTTCTGAGGCTAACACTATATTCACTAGTAGAAGTCGTCATTGGTATAGCACCTTTTTCCCATTAATATGGCCTAAATGCACTTGTGAAGGGAACGCCCTCGGAGGACCGAAGTCCAAGGTGTGGGAAATTGTGTGAAGGCTGGAATGCGTGTGCACATTTGGCCAGGATAAGAAGTTATGAGGGCTGGCCGGGCTCCAAGAAAGCTACCCATGAAGTCAGATATATGGATGGGTGCTGGGTGGGATGGGTGGGATATGTGTGGCAGCAAGAGGACTCATTAAGTGACCAGCAAGTCTGCATTTGTCATATTTGTCACTGCATTATACTACATGTGGGTGGGTAGCCATGCCTGTGACTGAGGTACACTGAAGCAGTGCGTGCATACATACCTTGAGGCTCAGACGATAGGGAGATATCAGACCAGACAATGACTATTTCAATTTTCATCATTTCAGTTTTATTATTCATGAAGTCAGTTGTGAGTCTCATGACCTGGATAACTTCCAACAGTTCCTATCAAGGCAAACCATTTGGAGGTTTTGCTTGTGACAGTGGGCACACACATTTATTTTGTGTATTTTGGGATTCCTAGGAGCTGTTTAACAGTGTAATAATTGTTCTTGAAGTCGGTGAGTATATTCTTCTAGTGTACACTGTGCATACTGAATTGATCAGTGACACGTGCAATTGGGCAAGTGGGCATCTGATGCAGACGTGTCTCAACAATATATTATTGCACCAGTTGCAACCAACCATATGAGTACCAAGTGGACATATTGGCGTTCATGAATCCGTATATAGTTCATATTAGTTTGTAAGTTATTTCTTATAATAAACGAAACAAAATGAAAATCGATTAACACCACACGTGTAACGCAATTGATACAGATTTTGTTTTCTGAAAGAATTTCCCCAGTTACAGTTAATTTTCATTGGTGAAACGTTCTTAAAGCACAGGTGGTTGCACAATACTGTAGATCAATCAAAGAGAAAATGCAGTGAAACTGAAGGCTCCATAAATAAGAGATCTCAAATGGCTGTCTTAATTGTACATTTAATTGTGAAGCTAGATGAAGGTAAATGAGTAGCAGTTTTGTACAAGAAGTCCTCCTTTTGTTTTGCTGATCCTGAAGCACCACATCATGATGATCCAGAAGCACCGCAGAGGGGTGATCCAGAAGCACCTCAGAATGGTGAATAGTTGAAGAGTTAAAGTGCAGTCAGGTTCTCCATCCAGACATGAGCCACCTAATGTTTGCACTGGCATATTGAATGGAGATCTGCATGCTGAACCTGCAATGATCGGTAAGGTGAGGATTAGCACAGAGAAGAACAGGCGGGGGCGAACACTTACATATTGAATGCAGTGATGCATGCAGAACTAGCACTATTTAGGAACGTGTGGATCAGATCAAGGAGGAGCAGACTTTCAGGCAGTTGGGCTGAGTGTAAATTATTGATTAAGTGCTCACCAATTATGGCACATATGTGGAATCTAGATTGCCAGACCCAACACTAAGGACTTGTAAACTGCTCGGCTAGAGTCACTCTACCAGAGCACATGGACTGAGAAGGAATCAGCTGTGGACACCTATTGCTATAAAGTAGGGTGCAGATCAGCACGATCAGGAGTTCGTTTGTCAACTCTGCTCCACCAAAATGCATGGCAACAGAACAGCCTCAGCCACTTATCAGAGTCAGCTGTCACATGCAGTGAAGACTGAAGTTACTGAAATGTACACAACACTTCCCATACTCACAGAGGAAGGTCGCAATGGACATAGAAGAAATCATAGCATTTACAGGTAATCATCAACAGTTAGACTATTACGACACTTGTGCATCCATGCACTTTTGTGAAACAAACCTTGTAGTAAAATGCCAATGATCTTGACGATTTTAAGTTCTTCTAGAATTCTCATGATAAACAATGTGACAGACTCAAGAGGACGAATGACAAAGTCATACAAGTTGTGGAAAACAAAATATTTTTCATTGTTCAAAATTGTCAGGATTGGCTGTTGTAGTTTCCCGTCGGTTTACTGACTTGGTGGGCCAACAGGACAGGTTTTGTTCAGACTGGGTTGGTTCAATTCTTGTTGGGTATCAGCACTTATTATCCCATTATGCAACATCTGTCTGGTCTACTCTCATTCTGGGATTTTGAAGACACTGTTTTCGAATGTAAAGACTGTAGGGACAAATCCTTCACTCAGTTTGAAATTTAGGATCCACTAGCCAATGGTTTTGACCCCAGTGCTCCTCTCAATTCAATATGGGAACTTCTGCTTGGTATCCCAACCATTAGTAACTATTCAATGCAATGGTTTCAATAGGTATGATCTGGGAACTCAGACCTCAGGTCCCAGCTGGCAGGACTTTACATATGTATAGCTTCTTTCAATTCACTTTGGTGTCTTGGACTCATAGTCCCAGCATACAGTTATTACCCAGTAAATTACCCTTCTTAGCTGACTCAAGGACAAGTGTCTTAATATGCAGTGCTGTGCTAACATTTTATTTGTAAATCACTCTGGGACTTTGCATGCAGTATTTCATCATTTTCTCTATTTTCCGTTTGCATCAGGATTTTCTATTCATTGCCCTTGGTTGCAGCATTTTTCTATGACGAATTCACTCAATTTATTGTGGGATCTGTGACAAATCCAGGGAATGTGTCCCCTCTCCTCAAGGTGGAGCCGACCCTGGGAGACTAGGCAGGTGAGCCTTCTAGGCAAAAAACCTCTAGGGGTTTGGGCAACCGGGATCTCACTAGGAATGACTCCTCCTTAGGGAACAAGGACTCCAGGTTGAACAGGGTTGGAACATTTTCCTTAGCCTCAATGTCCCACATGTTTTCTGCATACAAGAGGAAGCCCCAGGACCAATGGGTCGGTGTCTCTACTTAGATATTGGCATATAAGGGACAAAGCCATTACCTGGAGAGAGAGAGAGGAGCGAACCTGAATCCAGTCAACTCGATGGAAGCCAAACAGCCTGGAGGCAGGATCACACCATCTATATGATATGATATGGCATTTGAACGCGCCTATACACAAGTGTTTCAAGGCACGACGAGGCGGGGGGGAACAAAGGCAGACAGACAACGATCCTACTAGGCCAGGCGTCATTCAGATCGCACAAGTGCAAGGGTAGGGGGACTGGGAAAAGTGCAGGGGAAGGGGAGAGGGGAAGTGCAGTACATGGTTAGTAGAATACAAGATAAATAATAGGGCCAGCTGGTGGCAAGTGCAAGGAAAGTGCGGTACATGGTTAATAGATAATGGTGGGTGGCAAGCCCGAGCAATGCTGCTGAGCCCAGGAGTGCAGGAGAGTTGCAGCTCCAGGTCTCTGCCGATGAGAGACCAAATCGCGACGAACACGGAAGACTGGTGCTTGATGAAGAGAAGGCAGATGCAGAGAAGACAGCCACAACACGGAGCAAGGAACCAGTGTCCAGAGCAAGATGGTTATGCCGCCGAAGGAAAAACTGCCTCTGACTGGGAAGGAGACCATGGAACAGCAGATACGCTGTATGCAATAAGAAGAGGGAAGAGGGCAGTAGAGCTGTGCGGCACTGCAAGAGAGATTTAAGCAATAAGGTAATTCTAGTAGCTCACGGGCCCGGGGGCCTAATGAAGGAGAGATGAGAAACTCAATGTGTTTCAAGCATCCAAAACAGAAAAGGCCATTACTAGAAAGCAGGTGATGAAGGAAACCCTAAAAGGGGGTGAACAAGAAGCCTATAAAGAGTAAAGAAGAGGAAAAGTCCAGAAAGGGAATTATATGAAGGACGTAGCCTTCCTGAAGGAGACACACGGCCGAGAGCCAAAGGCCAGACAACCAAAGCCACAGATGGTGGCTAGAAAACCCTAATCAGTTGCTTGGATTTGAATCTACAGGTCCACGTGAGACTGTCAAATGTTATTCATTTCAGAAAATGAACAGACCCAAAGGAGTGAACCAAAACAAACCTTTGACCAAATGAAGTACATTACAACCATTTTCTTTATGCAGGGAAGAAACATATAGCTGGGCCATTTTGCTATCAGGCAATGTTGAGTCAGACCCGAGAAAGACAAGAGGAACATTCACATTTTGTGATCTATTGGAACTGTGAGAGAAATAGAAAACTTGGGAGACCGAGAGGGCAATCTCTAGAGACATTGGTTAGGAGGGGGTCATTCACCAGCCAGCATAAAACAGAACACATGTTTGAATTTGTTTTCCTTTAATAGTGGTAGGTTCAGGTAGATAGCTTAGGTTTTGGACAGAGGACAGAGACGATTTATTTACCATGTCCTGACAAGCACCTTTTTTTTGTTAATTTATTAGATAGGGAATCTCTCACACATCAATAGGGCTAATTGAGAGGTTTTTCTTTACTTTAATAAACCTTGAAGTGTTTCACAAACATGCCCAGTTGTTGCATCCTATCTCTGATCCACCACAGAGCATTGTCTCAGTGTCCCAGCATGCAACATTTATCAGTAACCATTCTCTCAGTTCATTCTGTGAACTTGGGCTCAGTGCCTCATCATGCAGTGTTTTCTTTTCAAATGTTCTTCTTTGATTTCCATGCTTTCAAGGCATTACAAACCTCTATCTCATCCTTTTGCCTGCAGCTTTACTCCTTGGGTCTTTTCCCTTCGTGCTCTCAACCTTGCTACTTTCTCTCCATCTCAGTCTCAGGGTGGGGCTGCTGTCTTTCCTCCTTCCCACTCCTAAAGCATTAGCAATTGCTCTACTCTTCGTCACTCTGCGCTGGCCTCTGCTTTTTCCAGTCAGTGTACCATCTCATCGAGTTCTGCAGGTGGACGAAGCATCAAGCTAGATCATTGAGGGGCTGATGGAGACAATCAATGACTTCCAGAGCCTGGCTGCCAGATGGTGAGATTTATAGTTGTGGAACCTCCTGAGAACACTGAAAAGTACAGAGAGTGGCACCGAGAACCCTGAAAGTTGGCAACAGCCAGAGAGAGCCACTGAGATGTCTGAATTTTTCCTAGTAACTAAGGGGGCATTGAGACGTTTCAGTAAGTGCCCACCACCTGAGACAGGTGCTGAGAAGTCTCAAAGATACCCAGTGTCTCAAAGGTGCATTGGTAAGGTTGAGGATACATTTAAACCCATGTTTAAGCAAAAGAAATACAGGACAGACAGGTCTCCTCCCCCAGTAAGGAAATGCAACTGAGAATTAACTGGTTTCAACTGCAAAGTGCTGAAAAGAACAAATAGCTGGATAAAGTAAGGGAGGCAATCAAAGAAAAAAGTGAGAGCATATAACATTGGAATGCCAAAGTGCATAAGGTATGTAATATGGATCCTATGCCAATTAAAAACGTGATTCACTTACCACTAGACTCCACCAGACTCCAGGTAGACTTCTGAGAAAAATGAAAGTTGAGTGAAAAGCCAGTATGGAACTGCAGGGTTAGAGAAATGGAGAGGTACCAGCCCAAAATGAAAGAACCAGAATGGAGAAACTCGGGAAATGGAACAGTGAAAATGAAGAGAAAGAATGGTTGGAGGGATATCGTGAACCAAATACTGACTGATTTATGAGTGATTTTTTCCACCTATGAGGACATTCAAAAAATACAAAGGAGTTATGGAAGTAACGTGGAAGCCTTCAGCATTCCATTTGGAAACTCCATGGAGACTTTGGAACTAAAGTTTGGGGTATGTGACAAGGACTCTTACTGAGTTTAATTAATTCCTGTCATGTTTTGATAAGGTTGGTACGTTGTATGTCATCTTATCTTTCACAGAGGTGTCTTCATTGGATGTGTAATGATGTTAACTTACACTGGATTTTCTCTGAATAATTTGTGCAACTGGGCCATAGTGGTTGATACATCCTTTCCCTGGTCCTCAGTACCTCATAACTCTTCCTCAACGTATTCTTGATTGAGTATGAATGCACTGGGTTCTTCTTCCTTTTCCCCTCTCCTTCCAAGCCTTCAATCAGTTTGTGATACACCTGATATTTCTTCTATGGATTCAAATGGTGTCCTGATAACTTGAAATACTGATGCGTTGCAATATTTTATGGGCCATGTCACACAGTGAGCTTGTTTTCACTGTTGGGCAGCAAGACCAGTAATGTATTTCCAACCTTGAGGGTTGCCTGGTGGGCTTTGTGGTCATGCCACGTTGTCTGTTGCTGTTGAGCCTTCTGGGTGTTTTTTTCTCACAAGACACATGACAATTTCTCATTTGCTCCCATGTGTTTCATTTCAACTCGACCAAGTAAGTATCTCTTTTCTCCTCCTTTCCAATTCTTCTCAGACCACGTCCAAGAAACCTTAACACATATCAGCTCAGATTGGGAGAAATCAGTAGAGGCTTGAGAAGTCTTACTAAGGGAAAACATTACCTAGAGTAGGAAATTATCTCAAATCCATCCATCTTTGCTCTCCATTTTCCTCAATAGATGTTCAGTGCCTTATTGAAACCATTGAGCAGCCCATATGTCTGTGAGTAGAAGGTGTAGGTTCTCAGGATTTTCATTTCCAACTGATCCTTCAATTTGCCTATTAATCCGGTCATGAAATGTGTAGCTTGATCTCTCAATATCTCTTGTGGGAACCCCAGCTTGGGCCAAATATTGCTGTATTACTTTTAAAATGATTTCAGTGAGATTTGTCCATAATGGGTACACCTCTGGACTTCAGACTGCAAACTCCCATAACACATTGATGCACCTAACTCTTCTTTCTGAGGATTCACATGGTCCATGAATTTTATCACTACACTCTAAAAGATAGGATTCATGATAGGCAGGGTTTGGGTGGTGTCTTGGTCATATTTGTACTGCTGGTCTTCTGGAATATCCTGTGTGTTTGGGAGTATGTTTTGATTATATATTACACTCTAGGCCTGTAGACTCCTAGTAGAACATGATCTTGGGTTTTCACAAGCTTAAAAGGTGTTTGGACATAGGACAAAGGCCAAAATAGGGAAGGCCGTGTGGGAGAGCAGGGCCACAGTTTTGGGCCAGGGTATTAACAGACCCAGTGAGGGATGTGTTGTACCTGCAGATGAACCACCTCCTCCCTCTCTGGTAAAAACAGGCAGGTTACATCGAATAGTGGGAACACTAAAGAATACAACAAAGTATTTGCAGAACACATTAATTACAGGCAGAGAAGTAGACTTATTGCCAGCAGATTATTTTAGGCACAGTGAACATGGATGATTGTCTGTACTGGGCTGAGGGCTCAAGTCGAGGCATTGATGGCAGGCATACTAGCCTGGCACACCCAATGGCATGGGATCCAGGGGTCTGGGGAGGACCCTTGGATGCAGGTGGAGGGAAGAGTTGGAGAGGGAGAAGTTGGAGTTGGGTGGCTGCTGGGAAGGAGGAGAGGGGGAGAGAGAAGAGAGACTGGGAGAGGGGGGAGAGAAGAAGAGAATGGCCATCTGGGGAGAGGTGAGAGGGAGAGAGTGGGGAGTGAGGAGGAAAATATCCGGTGGAGAAGCAGGGGCAAAGAGGCCAGAGATTAGGTTGGGGAGAGGAGGAGAAAAGGGGAATGATGGAGAAGGGAAGAAATGGACAGAGATACCTGCTGAAAGGGCATACTCAGCTTCTCTGCCCCCCCCCACCCGTCAGCACACCACTACCAGCAACCATAAATAAATCTTACTGGTCCTCTCTCCGCACTTATAAGGCTGTTGCTCCACCACTCTAGAGCGCGTCCCACTTCCCACCCCCATGATGCTTGTTGAAATGACAAAGTGGAGGGTAATTACCGGGTACAAATGTTCCTCCAGGGCCAGCCCATACCCCATCCAGGGTGAACACAACAGGGAAAACTAGTTTCTGTGTGGTTTACTGGGCTTGGGGACAGGAAGGCAAGATGGAAATTACAGGGTAGATAGCAGGTGGGCACACATTCTAAGGAAGAGACAAACAGGGCCAATTTGGTGTCACAGCTTAGGCCAAGTCTCCCTCCAGAGTCAGTCCATACCCCCTCTATGGTAAACACAGCAGGGATAACTAGTTTCTGTGTGGTCAGGAAAATGAGATGGAAATTACAGGGTATAGGCAAGCAAGCAGGGATAATAGATGAAAAGCGCAGAGCAGAACGTCATATTGCTGTTACTGGGGAGGGGAAGAGGTTCCCAAGAGCAACAATGGAACTGGTTTTGGGAAGGAATGTAGTCCTTTCCCAGGACTGGCACATGTTCCACACCCCCGCACATACCACACAGTGCAGCAGACAGAGATTGGACTGAACACAATAGCAGGAACACAAGACAGGTCGCAAAGCAAGGATGGGTTTTACACACACTACAATACAGTGCAGGACTACAGGGTAAATGGTCGGCAATGTCCAGTGCCAGAAAACAAGCAACTGTAGAGATCATAACGTAAACTGCAAAACTGAGTCAGCACGTAATGTTAGCGTCAATGCAATAACCAAATACATGACAAAATACAAACACGAGAGAAAACGCAAGCACTTGGCAGAAATGGACTACAAGCATAAGCAACACAGAAACTGAAGTCAGGTGCGAGTTGGTAGGTTCAAACGCACATAAAATTAATATACAGTCACGTAGAGTAAAGATTGAAAATACATTTGGCAATACATTGGTAAAATGCAAAATACAAAAAGTGACAAATATGTGAAACACAGTTAAAGGCTGTCAGTGTTCCACACATGAAAGCTGCCATTTACAAATGTGCAGCTGTTAGGGTAGTGAGTGGTAGGCCCGTCACATTTTGCTGAAATGGTTTGGGGACTACCTGCTGCCATCAAGTTTATCTGCCTCCTTTAGAGTCAAGGTTAACCTGGTATAGGAGGCCTCCTTTAGCAGAAACATATTTTCTGTTTCTTTTGAACCTCAGTGTATGTAATACTCTGATTTAAAGCATATCACAGCAAGGGGTTCAGGCTGCGCAGTGTCAAAACTGTCCCATATACTGACTCTTGTCTTGGATGCATTTATTTGAGCTGATAGAGTTCCTTTGCTGGAGCCAAAACCCTTGCAACCACATTTCTGTGTTGAGTCCATCTCTTCTTCCACTTTGACCAAGTGTATGGAGGCATCCACGCAGGTTAACTGTGCTACTCAGTCTTCCATTCTGACTTTGAAGCTACCATCGCCAAAGTTAAAAAGTCTTCATCAATGACCCCTGTTCGAACATCAATGTAGATCGTTAAGGCTACATTGGAATATGGTGCAATCCTCCCATAATAGCATTCAGCAATTATCATCCACTTGTCCACCTGCACTATGCATCAAGAGTTGGAAGCAATATTGTAATCACAAACACTATGCATAGCCAGTCCTACTGCCTTCCCTGAACAATGGGCCAGCACACAGGTTTGGTCACTCTCTGAAGATCATCTCCTATGAATGGCATTGCGTCCGGTACTTGGTCTTGCTCCTGTGGCTTTGACCACTGGCTCAGATCCTGTAGAATCCCACATCTGAGTCAATGGGCTTCATTCTGACTTGGGCGGTAAGGGATACCGGGCACTGGTAAGGAGACCGGTGCCGGTAAACCCTGACCGCCCAATTCCGAGGTCCCTTAGCGGGAACCGTAAAGGACGTGTCACACCTGAATACTACTCATCTCCCTCTTGAGATAAGTCTGACTGCTCAGCCACAGCTACCAACTAACAGGGTAATTCATAGAATTTCGCAGAAAAGTGTCGCAAGCGGCTGGCGCAGAGTGTCCGCGTGCGATTGACTGCGCCAGGCACGTGCGCTAAAACCGATTTCCGCGCACAGCGTATTCATGGATTTCAGGCTCCCAAACCAGCCGTGGCGCAGAGTATCGCAGCGACCCTGCAGCAGCGCCAGTAACGCCCCCAAGAACGCCCTCGCGCAAGGAAAAGCCATCAAAATCGCTAAATCATCGCAAAGGGCAGCGCTAACCCTGGACCAGTCCACAGGGCTGCCAAACAAGGAACGCAAAGCGGGTAACGTGCATATCAGGGGTACGCGTGAAGTTTTACACGCGATTAGCCAGGGCACGTGTATCACAGGGGTACGCAGGAATTATCACACGCGATTTGGCTGGGTACGTATATTACAGGGGTGCGCGGGAATTATCACACGCGATTTGGCTGGGTACGTGTATTCCAGGGGTGCGCGGGAATTATCACACGCGATTTGGCTGGGTACGTGTATTCCAGGGGTGCGCGGGAATTATCACACGCGATTTGGCTGGGTAGGTGTATTACAGGGGTACACGGGAAGTTCTACACGCGATTCGGCTGGGTACGTGTATTACAGGGGTGCGCGGGAATTCTCACATGCGATTTGGCCAGGTACGTGTATTACAGGGGTGCGTGGGAATTATCACACGCGATTTGGCTTGGTACGTGTATTACAGGGGTGCGTGGGAAGTTGTACACGCGATTGGCCAGGGTACGTGTATTACAGGGGTATGTGGGAATTATCACACGCGATTTGGCTGGGTACGTGTATTACAGGGGTACACGGGAAGTTCTACACGCGATTCGGCTGGGTACGTGTATTACAGGGGTGCGCGGGAATTCTCACATGCGATTTGGCCAGGTACGTGTATTACAGGGGTGCGTGGGAATTATCACACGCGATTTGGCTTGGTACGTGTATTACAGGGGTGCGTGGGAAGTTCTACACGCGATTGGCCAGGGTACGTGTATTACAGGGGTATGTGGGAATGATCACACGCGATTTGGCTGGGTACGTGTATTACAGGGGTACACGGGAAGTTCTACACGCGATTCGGCTGGGTACGTGTATTACAGGGGTGCGCGGGAATTCTCACATGCGATTTGGCCAGGTACGTGTATTACAGGGGTGTGCGGGAATTATCACACGCAATTAGGCTGGGTGGGTCCTCACAGGTGTTCCCTGTACACCCTCCACAGCCCCTGCAGGCAGCCCACAAAACAGGGGACTACCCTGCACACCTGCTCATGTCCCCCTGCACCCCCACCCCCCAGCCACCAGGGTCACCCTCCACCAGGCCCCCACTCATGTCACCCACCACCCCCACCCCCCAGCCACCAGGGTCACCCTCCACCAGGCCCCCACTCATGTCTCCCACCACCCCCACCCCCCAGCAGTGCAGGGGCAGCCTCCACCAGGCCCCCACTCATGTCACCCACCACCCCCACCCCCCAGCCACCAGGGTCACCCTCCACCAGGCCCCCACTCATGTCACCCACCACCCCCACCCCCCAGCCACCAGGGGCAGCCTCCACCAGGCCCCCACTCATGTCTCCCACCACCCCCACCCCCCCGCCACCAGGGGCACCCTCCACCAGGCCCCCACTCATGTCTCCCACCACCCCCACCCCCCAGCCACCAGGGTCACCCTCCACCAGGCCCCCACTCATGTCTCCCACCACCCCCACACCCCAGCAGTGCAGGGTCACCCTCCACCAGGCCCCCACTCATGTCTCCCACCACCCCCACCCCACAGCAGTGCAGGGGCAGCCTCCACCAGGCCCCCACTCATGTCACCCACCACCCCCACCCCCCAGCCACCAGGGTCACCCTCCACCAGGCCCCCACTCATGTCTCCCACCACCCCCACCCCCCAGCAGTGCAGGGGCAGCCTCCACCAGGCCCCCACTCATGTCTCCCACCACCCCCACCCCCCAGCCACCAGGGTCACCCTCCACCAGGCCCCCACTCATGTCTCCCACCACCCCCACCCCCCAGCCACCAGGGTCACCCTCCACCAGGCCCCCACTCATGTCTCCCACCACCCCCACCCCCCAGCAGTGCAGGGGCAGCCTCCACCAGGCCCCCACTCATGTCCCCTATCACCCCCACCCCCCCGCCACCAGGGGCACCCTCCACCAGGCCCCCACTCATGTCTCCCACCACCCCCACCCCCCAGCAGTGCAGGGGCAGCCTCCACCAGGCCCCCACTCATGTCCCCTATCACCCCCACCCCCCCGCCACCAGGGGCACCCTCCACCAGGCCCCCACTCATGTCTCCCACCACCCCCACCCCCCAGCCACCAGGGTCACCCTCCACCAGGCCCCCGCTCAGGTCACCCACCACCCCCACCCCCCAGCCACCAGGGTCACCCTCCACCAGGCCCCCACTCATGTCTCCCACCACCCCCACCCCCCAGCCACCAGGGTCACCCTCCACCAGGCCCCCACTCATGTCTCCCACCACCCCCACCCCCCAGCCACCAGGGTCACCCTCCACCAGGCCCCCACTCATGTCTCCCACCACCCCCACACCCCAGCAGTGCAGGGTCACCCTCCACCAGGCCCCCACTCATGTCTCCCACCACCCCCACCCCCCAGCAGTGCAGGGGCAGCCTCCACCAGGCCCCCACTCATGTCACCCACCACCACCACCCCCCAGCCACCAGGGTCACCCTCCACCAGGCCCCCACTCATGTCTCCCACCACCCCCACCCCCCAGCAGTGCAGGGGCAGCCTCCACCAGGCCCCCACTCATGTCTCCCACCACCCCCACCCCCCAGCCACCAGGGTCACCCTCCACCAGGCCCCCGCTCAGGTCACCCACCACCCCCACCCCCCAGCCACCAGGGTCACCCTCCACCAGGCCCCCACTCATGTCTCCCACCACCCCCACCCCCCAGCCACCAGGGTCACCCTCCACCAGGCCCCCACTCATGTCACCCACCACCCCCACCCCCCAGCCACCAGGGTCACCCTCCACCAGGCCCCCACTCATGTCTCCCACCACCCCCACCCCCCAGCAGTGCAGGGGCACCCTCCACCAGGCCCCCACTCATGTCTCCCACCACCCCCACCCCCCAGCCACCAGGGTCACCCTCCACCAGGCCCCCGCTCAGGTCACCCACCACCCCCACCCCCCAGCCACCAGGGTCACCCTCCACCAGGCCCCCACTCATGTCTCCCACCACCCCCACCCCCCAGCCACCAGGGTCACCCTCCACCAGGCCCCCACTCATGTCTCCCACCACCCCCACCCCCCAGCCACCAGGGTCACCCTCCACCAGGCCCCCACTCATGTCTCCCACCACCCCCACACCCCAGCAGTGCAGGGTCACCCTCCACCAGGCCCCCACTCATGTCTCCCACCACCCCCACCCCCCAGCAGTGCAGGGGCAGCCTCCACCAGGCCCCCACTCATGTCACCCACCACCCCCACCCCCCAGCCACCAGGGTCACCCTCCACCAGGCCCCCACTCATGTCACCCACCACCCCCACCCCCCAGCCACCAGGGTCACCCTCCACCAGGCCCCCACTCATGTCTCCCACCACCCCCACCCCCCAGCCACCAGGGTCACCCTCCACCAGGCCCCCACTCATGTCACCCACCACCCCCACCCCCCAGCCACCAGGGTCACCCTCCACCAGGCCCCCACTCATGTCTCCCACCACCCCCACCCCCCAGCAGTGCAGGGGCACCCTCCACCAGGCCCCCACTCATGTCTCCCACCACCCCCACCCCCCAGCCACCAGGGTCACCCTCCACCAGGCCCCCGCTCAGGTCACCCACCACCCCCACCCCCCAGCCACCAGGGTCACCCTCCACCAGGCCCCCACTCATGTCTCCCACCACCCCCACCCCCCAGCCACCAGGGGCACCCTCCACCAGGCCCCCACTCATGTCTCCCACCACCCCCACCCCCCAGCCACCAGGGTCACCCTCCACCAGGCCCCCACTCATGTCTCCCACCACCCCCACACCCCAGCAGTGCAGGGTCACCCTCCACCAGGCCCCCACTCATGTCTCCCACCACCCCCACCCCCCAGCCACCAGGGTCACCCTCCACCAGGCCCCCACTCATGTCTCCCACCACCCCCACACCCCAGCAGTGCAGGGTCACCCTCCACCAGGCCCCCACTCATGTCTCCCACCACCCCCACCCCCCTGCCACCATGTGCAGCCCCCACCAGGTCCTCACAATGTGCGTAATGGTCAGCCTCCACAGCCAAAAAGCCCTACCAAGTAACCCATTCACCCACATGGAAATGGAAATCACATGTTACACCCCCAATGTTCATGAAGCAAATGAACCCATGTCCGTCACACACATATTTTCCAATTGAATGGGAAAACACACAACATGACATGCATGAAACCAATGAGATGAAACCACACAGTGAACAATGTAAAAAAAAATGTATTAGAAAAAAATACGAATGCTAAAGAAAGAAAACTAACTACAATGTAAATGTGAAAAAAGAAGCTGCATGTCCGCATAAAAACACAAAACTAGAAAAGCTAATCCAAAAAATGTTGTCCAAAGTCAAATGTCAAAACTCTCCGTGCAACAAAGAACTATGTACAAAAATAACAAGGGTCCATCATCACAACAGAACTAAGGAAACCTCCTAAAAAACCTACCTAAATATCAACTATATACAAAAAGTGGAGCAGTGTCCGTCGACTCCAAATCATAAGAAAAACCAAAGGAAACCTAAAACTAAAGAACTATATACAAAGGCGGCAAGTCCAGCGGCTCACTCTGTGGTGTTCCGGGCCAGGGCATCATCGAACTCCTGTTCGATGTCCCGGAGGCGGTCCAGTTCCATGGCCCCGAGGGTCCGCAGGGACGACGCCGTGTCCTCCTCCAACCCCCTGCGGATAGCCTCGAGGCACTCGGCCCGCCTCAGGGCCCTCCGCATGGAGTTCTCCGCCCTGACCATTGTGAGCCGCGCCTCTTCCGCCCGCCGCCGCTCCGCACCTATGGCGTGGCCCAACCGCTGCCACACGGAAGACACTCTCTGTCCTGGGTCCTCCTGCCCTCCGGCCGATGCCTGCCCCTCCGATGTCGAAGGCCCCGAGCCTTCATGGCTCCCACCATCTTGCTGCTGCTGCTGCTCTGCCTCTGCCCGTGCACTGCCTCCTGCTGCCTGCACATCCTCCGCCGGCTGGGGTGCACCTGTTGATGTGGCCACCCCTGCTGGACGTCCGACTCCCGACTGTGGCAGGGATGCCTCCTCCACCAGCCTGGCCGCACTGTCAGAGGCAGCTCCACAGGGCACCCAGGTGACTGATGGGTGGGAAGATGGCACAGAGGACGACTGGCGCGTAGGGGGTCCAGTTGAGGAGGGGGTCGGAACAAGCCCCATCAGACGGAGGAATCCGGTCTGGGTGACCTGTCCCAGCAGGCTGACGTGGTCAACGAGCCATTCGAGATGACGTGCAGTCTCTCCATGAAAAGACTGCAGGTCACCTCGCATGGCCCGTTGACGCAACGCCACACCAGCCAGGACAGGCTCAACCCGGACCTGGATAGCCACGTCCGCAGGCAGAGGAAGGCCAGTTGACGTCAGCTCATCCCCTGCCTGAAAACGGGTCTGGACGTAGGCATCCCTGCTGGTGCAAGATGATGCAGGGACAGGATCGGGGACAGGATTGCACACAGGCACCTCCGCGGCCGCCTGTGCTGCCTCCTGTCCCTGGTCCTGGACTGCACCACTAGCACCAGTGGGATCCCCACCTCCAGACCCCGTCTCTGGTGCTTGCACGGCCTCCTCCTCCACCAGACCCCCCACCAACCTGGATGACTCCGTGCCATCTTCCCCTGTTGGGCCCTGTGGGGTCCCAGCTGCCCCTTCTGCTGCCGAGGAGTCCAACTGCAACCTCCGCCTCTTGGACCTCCCCCCGGCAGCTGCGGCCTGGGACGCGGCACCGGACTCCTCACTCCCCGACGAGATGACAACACGGGAGGGGAGCCGGGCCTTGCGTCTCCGGCTGGCGGTCGGATCCCCGCCGCTGTGCTCCACAGCACCTTCTCCGCCCTCTTCATCAGTTGACGCTGCAGACAGGGAGAAACAAAACACAGGCATCAGGGCACTGTACAATGGACACATACACGCATGACAGTTGCACATGAGTGGCATTGGCAAACCTCAGACATGTCATCACAATCCCCAACACACATGTCATTGCAACTGGCACACATGAGCCATACCACAGCCATATCGCAACTGCCACCACCATCCCTACACATACAACAGCATCAGCAGCCAAAGGGGAGCCATACATCACATGCAACACAGGAAGTGCACCACACATGTACACACACCACCACACTTGCATGCATGTCTACACCTCTGCCAAGTGTCGCACTGTTCAGACGGGCATCCATGTCACATCTGCCAATCAGGCTTCCACATACCGCTGTCACATGCATCCATGTAGCATCACTGTTGCACCTTTGACAAATACACACACATGCACATGTACACAGTGCTCATACATGCAGCCGAAAACAACATACATGCCTGACATCACGGACATGTCTACTTACATACACATTCATCCAAACATGTGTGCACGCACAACTGCATTTGCCATGCAAGCCCACACACACAAGCACCATCCATGTCTCACACATTACAGCCCTCGCATGTGTCAGCCCCACGGCCCTGTACACCCCCACCCATACTCCACCCCATACAAACAGATGTGCAACCGGCACAATGGGGAATGATCACCACACGCCCTGCTCACAACCAGGATGCATGTACACTCACCGCTCGACTCCAGACGGCTCTGCTTCTCTAGGACCTGGACGTGGAGCGCTGGGGATATGCGTTCCAGGACCCCCATCTGTTCTTCCGACAAGTGGCCCCGGCGCCCCTTGGCATCCGCTGCCTTCAAGAGGCGCCGGGCCTTGTTCAGGGTCCTGGACCTGAAGTCCTCCCAGCGCTTCCTGACATGTTGTAAGTCCCGGACTGCCACCCCCTCCGCGTTGATGGCAGTCACAATGTCAGTCCAGATCCGAGTCCGTCCTTCCTTGTCGGCGCGGGAACTTCCAAAGAGGGCATCATACTGCCCCAGGACTTGCTCCACCAGGACACCAACTTCGGTGGCACTGAAGCTGGTGCCCCTCTGCCTCTCTGGCCGGGGGTTGTCAGTGGTCGCAGATGGTGTTAGCCCCGACATGACAACCCCAGAGGCAGGAGTGGGTGGGCAACTGGGTCCTGGGGCTGGGCTGTGGAGCGATGGAATTCCAGTCGGGAGTCTTCTGTTCCAGCAGGGGTGGTCACAGCAACAGCACCCCTGGCTGATGTGCAGGCAGCAAATGGCAGTGCACGTGGGCAGCAGGCAGTCAGGCAGCAGCAGATAGCAGGTGGGAGCGTGCTCGGGGCTCTGGGGGGCAGTAATTCGGCCTTCTGGGCAGGAGCGTGGTCTCCCGTGTGCTCACGCGTGGCCAGCTTGGTACGGAGTGAATTGGCACGTGAAAATCCTGCACGTCAGCGTGAAAACCGAGGAAAGGCCCTTAGCGCGTAAGCGCGTCAGCACGCATACGCGATTCCATTGGACCAAAGGCCCTCAGCGCGTAGGCGCGTCTGTGACGTGACCCGCACGGGTGTTTCCCACACAGCACGTGATGACAGCACACGTGGAAAGACTGCACGTCAGAGTCTCATTGCGTGTGATTGGTGGAAATGGCCGTACACCGGGATACAGGTGCGCTGACGTACTTGCGTGTGTAAGTGTCCGCGCACACCTCATATACACGTACATAGGCCAATCGCGTGTACACGCACTTTTGTCCAATTACACGCGATGAGACTCTGACGTGCAGTCTTTCCACGTGTGCTCTGTCATCACGTGCTGTGTGGGAAACACCCGTGCGGGTCACGTCACAGACGCGCCTACGCGCTGAGGGCCTTTGGTCCAATGGAATCGCGTATGCGTGCTGACGCGCTTACGCGCTAAGGGCCTTTCCTCGGTTTTCACGCTGACGTGCAGGATTTTCACGTGCCAATTCACTCCGTACCAAGCTGGCCACGCGTGAGCACACGGGAGACCACGCTCCTGCCCAGAAGGCCGAATTACTGCCCCCCAGAGCCCCGAGCACGCTCCCACCTGCTATCTGCTGCTGCCTGACTGCCTGCTGCCCACGTGCACTGCCATTTGCTGCCTGCACATCAGCCAGGGGTGCTGTTGCTGTGACCACCCCTGCTGGAACAGAAGACTCCCGACTGGAATTCCATCGCTCCACAGCCCAGCCCCAGGACCCAGTTGCCCACCCACTCCTGCCTCTGGGGTTGTCATGTCGGGGCTAACACCATCTGTGACCACTGACAACCCCCGGCCAGAGAGGCAGAGGGGCACCAGCTTCAGTGCCACCGAAGTTGGTGTCCTGGTGGAGCAAGTCCTGGGGCAGTATGATGCCCTCTTTGGAAGTTCCCGCGCCGACAAGGAAGGACGGACTCGGATCTGGACTGACATCGTGACTGCCATCAACGCGGAGGGGGTGGCAGTCCGGGACTTACAACATGTCAGGAAGCGCTGGGAGGACTTCAGGTCCAGGACCCTGAACAAGGCCCGGCGCCTCTTGAAGGCAGCGGATGCCAAGGGGCGCCGGGGCCACTTGTCGGAAGAACAGATGGGGGTCCTGGAACGCATATCCCCAGCGCTCCACGTCCAGGTCCTAGAGAAGCAGAGCCGTCTGGAGTCGAGCGGTGAGTGTACATGCATCCTGGTTGTGAGCAGGGCGTGTGGTGATCATTCCCCATTGTGCCGGTTGCACATCTGTTTGTATGGGGTGGAGTATGGGTGGGGGTGTACAGGGCCGTGGGGCTGACACATGCGAGGGCTGTAATGTGTGAGACATGGATGGTGCTTGTGTGTGTGGGCTTGCATGGCAAATGCAGTTGTGCGTGCACACATGTTTGGATGAATGTGTATGTAAGTAGACATGTCCGTGATGTCAGGCATGTATGTTGTTTTCGGCTGCATGTATGAGCACTGTGTACATGTGCATGTGTGTGTATTTGTCAAAGGTGCAACAGTGATGCTACATGGATGCATGTGACAGCGGTATGTGGAAGCCTGATTGGCAGATGTGACATGGATGCCCGTCTGAACAGTGCGACACTTGGCAGAGGTGTAGACATGCATGCAAGTGTGGTGGTGTGTGTACATGTGTGGTGCACTTCCTGTGTTGCATGTGATGTATGGCTCCCCTTTGGCTGCTGATGCTGTTGTATGTGTAGGGATGGTGGTGGCAGTTGCGATATGGCTGTGGTATGGCTCATGTGTGCCAGTTGCAATGACATGTGTGTTGGGGATTGTGATGACATGTCTGAGGTTTGCCAATGCCACTCATGTGCAACTGTCGTGCGTGTATGTGTCCATTGTACAGTGCCCTGATGCCTGTGTTTTGTTTCTCCCTGTCTGCAGCGTCAACTGATGAAGAGGGCGGAGAAGGTGCTGTGGAGCACAGCGGCGGGGATCCGACCGCCAGCCGGAGACGCAAGGCCCGGCTCCCCTCCCGTGTTGTCATCTCGTCGGGGAGTGAGGAGTCCGGTGCCGCGTCCCAGGCCGCAGCTGCCGGGGGGAGGTCCAAGAGGCGGAGGTTGCAGTTGGACTCCTCGGCAGCAGAAGGGGCAGCTGGGACCCCACAGGGCCCAACAGGGGAAGATGGCACGGAGTCATCCAGGTTGGTGGGGGGTTTGGTGGAGGAGGGGGCCGCGCAAGCACCAGAGACAGGGTCTGGAGGTGGGGATCCCACTGGTGCTAGTGGTGCAGTGCAGGACCAGGGACAGGAGGCAGCACAGGCGGCCGCGGAGGTGCCTGTGTGCAATCCTGTCCCCGATCCTGTCCCTGCATCATCTTGCACCAGCAGGGATGCCTACGTCCAGACCCGTTTTCAGGCAGGGGATGAGCTGACGTCAACTGGCCTTCCTCTGCCTGCGGACGTGGCCATCCAGGTCCGGGTTGAGCCTGTCCTGGCTGGTGTGGCGTTGCGTCAACGGGCCATGCGAGGTGACCTGCAGTCTTTTCATGGAGAGACTGCACGTCATCTCGAATGGCTCGTTGACCACGTCAGCCTGCTGGGACAGGTCACCCAGGCCGGATTCCGCTGTCTGATGGGGCTTGCTCCGACCCCCTCCTCAACTGGACCCCCTACGCGCCAGTCGTCCTCTGTGCCATCTTCCCACCCATCAGTCACCTGGGTGCCCTGTGGAGCTGCCTCTGACAGTGCGGCCAGGCTGGTGGAGGAGGCATCCCTGCCACAGTCGGGAGTCGGACGTCCAGCAGGGGTGGCCACATCAACAGGTGCACCCCAGCCGGCGGAGGATGTGCAGGCAGCAGGAGGCAGTGCACGGGCAGAGGCAGAGCAGCAGCAGCAGCAAGATGGTGGGAGCCATGAAGGCTCGGGGCCTTCGACATCGGAGGGGCAGGCATCGGCCGGAGGGCAGGAGGACCCAGGACAGAGAGTGTCTTCCGTGTGGCAGCGGTTGGGCCACGCCATAGGTGCGGAGCGGCGGCGGGCGGAAGAGGCGCGGCTCACAATGGTCAGGGCGGAGAACTCCATGCGGAGGGCCCTGAGGCGGGCCGAGTGCCTCGAGGCAATCCGCAGGGGGTTGGAGGAGGACACGGCGTCGTCCCTGCGGACCCTCGGGGCCATGGAACTGGACCGCCTCCGGGACATCGAACAGGAGTTCGATGATGCCCTGGCCCGGAACACCACAGAGTGAGCCGCTGGACTTGCCCGCCGCCTTTGTATATAGTTCTTTAGTTTTAGGTTTCCTTTCGTTCTTATTATTATTTTTAGTCGACGGACACTGCTCCACTTTTTGTATATAGTTGATATTTAGGTAGGTTTTTTAGGAGGTTTCCTTAGTTCAGTTGTGATGATGGACCCTTGTTATTTTTGTACATAGTTCTTTGTTGCATGGAGAGTTTTTACATTTCACTTTGGACATAATTTTTTTGATTTGATTTTCTAGTTTTGTGTTATTATGCGGACATGCAGCTTATTTTTTCACATTTACATTGTAGTTAGTTTTCTTTCTTTGGCATTTGTATTTTTTTCAATACATTTTTTTTTCCATTGTTCACTGTGTGGTTTCATCTCATTGGTTTCATGCATGTCATGTTGTGTGTTTTCCCATTCAATTTGAAAATATGTGTGTGACGGACATGGGTTCATTTGCTTCATGTACATTGGGGGTGTAACATGTGATTTCCATTTCCATGTGGGTGAATGGGTTACTTGGTAGGGCTTTTTGGCTGTGGAGGCTGACCATTACGCACATAATTGGGGATTGTGAGGACCTGGTGGGGGCTGCACATGGTGGCAGGGGGGTGGGGGTGCAGGGGGACATGAGTGGGGGCCTGGTGGAGGTTGAGCCTGCACTGCTGGGGGGTGGGGGTGGTGGGTGACATGAGTGGGGGCCTGGTGGAGGGTGCCCCTGGTGGCTGGGGGGTGGGGGTGGTGGGAGACATGAGTGGGGGCCTGGTGGAGGGTGACCCTGCACTGCTGCGGTGTGGGGGTGATGGGAGACATGAGTGGGGGCCTGGTGGAGGGTGACCCTGGTGGCTGGGGGGTGGGGGTGGTGGTAGACATGAGTGGGGGCCTGGTGGAGGGTGACCCTGCACTGCTGGGGTGTGGGGGTGGTGGGAGACATGAGTGGGGCTCTGGTGGAGGGTGACCCTGCACTGCTGGGGGATGGGGGTGGTGGTAGACATGAGTGGGGGCCTGCTGGAGGGTGACCCTGCACTGCTGGGGTGTGGGGGTGGTGGGTGACATGAGTTGGACATGGGTGGGGGCCTACTGGCAGGTGCCCCACAGTGCTGGGGGGTGGGGGTGGTGGGGGACATGAGTTGGACATGGGTGGGGGCCTACTGGCAGGTGCCCCACAGTGCTGGGGGGTGGGGGTGGTGGGGGACATGAGTTGGACATGGGTGGGGGACTGCTGGCAGGTGCCCCACAGTGCTGGGGGGTGGGGGTGGTGGGAGACATGAGTTGGACATGGGTGGGGGCCTGCTGGCAGGTGCCCCACAGTGCTGGGAGGTGGGGGTGGTGGGAGACATGAGTGGGGCCCTGGTGGAGGGTGACCCTGGTGGCTGGGGGGTGGGGGTGGTGGGAGACATGAGTTGGACATGGGTGGGGGCCTACTGGCAGGTGCCCCACAGTGCTGGGTGGTGGGGGTGGTGTGAGACATGAGTTGGACATGGGTGGGGGCCTACTGGCAGGTGCCCCACAGTGCTGGGGGGTGGGGGTGGTGGGAGACATGAGTTGGACATGGGTGGGGGCCTGCTGGCAGGTGCCCCACAGTGCTGGGGGGTGGGGGTGGTGGGAGACATGAGTTGGACATGGGTGGGGGCCTGCTGGCAGGTGCCCCACAGTGCTGGGGGGTGGGGGTGGTGGGAGACATGAGTGGGGCCCTGGTGGAGGGTGACCCTGGTGGCTGGGGGGTGGGGGTGGTGGGAGACATGAGTTGGACATGGGTGGGGGCCTACTGGCAGGTGCCCCACAGTGCTGGGGGGTGGGGGTGGTGGGAGACATGAGTTGGACATGGGTGGGGGCCTACTGGCAGGTGCCCCACAGTGCTGGGGGGTGGGGGTGGTGGGAGACATGAGTTGGACATGAGTGGGGGCCTGCTGGCAGGTGCCCCACAGTGCTGGGGGGTGGGGGTGGTGGGAGACATGAGTGGGGCCCTGGTGGAGGGTGACCCTGGTGGCTGGGGGGTGGGGGTGGTGGGAGACATGAGTTGGACATGGGTGGGGGCCTACTGGCAGGTGCCCCACAGTGCTGGGGGGTGGGGGTGGTGGGAGACATGAGTTGGACATGGGTGGGGGCCTGCTGGCAGGTGCCCCACAGTGCTGGGGGGTGGGGGTGGTGGGAGACATGAGTGGGGGCCTGGTGGAGGGTGACCCTGGTGGCTGGGGGGTGGGGGTGGTGGGAGACATGAGTTGGACATGGGTGGGGGCCTACTGGCAGGTGCCCCACAGTGCTGGGGGGTGGGGGTGGTGGGGGACATGAGTTGGACATGGGTGGGGGACTGCTGGCATGTGCCCCACAGTGCTGGGGGGTGGGGGTGCAAGGGGACATGTGTTGGTGTTCATTAGTTCAAGGAGACATGTGCCTTTGCTGGGGGGCATGCCCATGTTGGGTGGGCTGCCTGCGGGACATGACCAGGGATGCAGGGTAGTCCCCTGTGGTGTGGGCTGCCTGCAGGGGCCGTGGAGGGTGTACAGGGTACACCTGGGAGGACCCACACTGTCAAATCACATGTGGGACTCCCCGGCACCCCTGAAATACACGTACCGTGCAGAAATCGCGTGTAAAACTTCCCGCGCACCCCTGAAATACACGCGCCCAGGCTATTCGCGTGTAAAACTTCCCGCGCACCCCTGAAATACACGCGCCCAGGCTATTCGCGTGTAAAACTTCCCGCGCACCCCTGAAATACACGCGCCCAGGCTATTCGCGTGTGGAACTTCCCGCGCACCCCTGAAATGCACGGGCCCAGGCTATTCGCGTGTGGAACTCCCCGCGCACCCCTGAAATACACGCGCCCAGGCTATTCGCGTGTGGAACTTCCCGCGCACCCCTGAAATACACGCGCCCAGGCTATTCGCGTGTGGAACTTCCCGCGCACCCCTGAAATACACGCGCCCAGGCTATTCGCGTGTGGAACTTCCCGCGCACCCCTCAAATTCACGCGCCCAGGCTATTCGCGTGTGGAACTTCCCGCAAACCCCTGAAATACACGCGCCCAGGCTATTCGCGTGTGGAACTTCCCGCGCACCCCTGAAATACACGCGCCCAGGCTATTCGCGTGTGGAACTTCCCGCGCACCCCTGAAATACACGCGCCCAGGCTATTCGCGTGTGGAACTTCCCGCGAACCCCTGAAATACATGCGCCCAGGCTATTCGCGTGTGGAACTTCCCGCGAACCCCTGTAATACACGTAGCCCGCTCCCCCAGGCCCGATCGCGTGAGGAACTTCCCGCGCACCCCTCAAATTCACGCGCCCAGGCTATTCGCGTGTGAAACTTCACGTGAACCCCTGAAATACACGTAGCACGCTCCCCCAGGCCCGATCGCGTGAGGAAGTTCACGCGAACCCCTGTAATACACGTAGCCCGCTCCCCCAGGCCCGATCGCGTGTGGAACTTCCCGCGCACCCCTCAAATTCACGCGCCCAGGCTATTCGCGTGTGAAACTTCACGCGAACCCCTGAAATACACGTAGCACGCTCCCCCAGGCCCGATCGCGTGAGGAACTTCACGCGAACCCCTGTAATACACGTAGCCCGCTCCCCCAAGCCCGATCGCGTGTGGAACTTCACGCGAACCCCTGAAATACACGTAGCCCGCTCCCCCAGGCCCGATCGCGTGAGGAACTTCACGCGAACCCCTGTAATACACGTAGCCCGCTCCCCCAGGCCCGATCGCGTGTGGAACTTCCCGCGCACCCCTCAAATTCACGTCCCCAGGCTATTCGCGTGTGAAACTTCACGCGAACCCCTGAAATACACGTAGCACGCTCACCCAGGCCCGATCGCGTGAGGAACTTCACGCGAACCCCTGTAATACACGTAGCCCGCTCCCCCAGGCCCGATCGCGTGTGGAACTTCACGCGAACCCCTGAAATACACGTAGCCCGCTCCCCCAGGCCCGATCGCGTGAGGAACTTCACGCGAACCCCTGTAATACACGTAGCCCGCTCCCCCAGGCCCGATCGCGTGAGGAACTTCACGCGAACCCCTGTAATACACGTAGCCCGCTCCCCCAGGCCCGATCGCGTGAGGAACTTCACGCGAACCCCTGTAATACACGTAGCCCGCTCCCCCAGGCCCGATCGCGTGAGGAACTTCACGCGAACCCCTGTAATACACGTAGCCCGCTCCCCCAGGCCCGATCGTGTGAATAACTTCACGCGAACCCCTGTGATGCACGTACCCTGCAAATCGCGTGTGACACTTCCCGCGCACCCCGGTATACATGCACACGTATTTTTTGTCAGCGGGTGTCCGTGTTTGTGGGTACCCCTTTGCACGTCATTTTTCCTGGAGGGCCACAGTATGGGACATTCATCATGGCAGTATATAGGTGCTATTTGTTGGAGCACCTTTTGGCGCACATTTCTTACAGCCGCAGAGACGCTACCGCCTCCTTTCTTGTGGCGGTCGTGTTTGTGCCTGTGCGCTGGTTTGAGCGTGCGCTTTTTTCCCCTATTCTATTCCATGAATACGTGTTGTAGGCGAGCGTGTGGGCGTTCCGCGCACTTGTGCCCTGTACTTCCCCCGTGACGCCCACGTTTTGGCAAGTTGTTCCCCATTCCGAGTGTTATGCCCGTGTTCCGCCTACTTTTATTGCGTGCGCTGCGCTATGTGCGAATTTCGCTGTGGCCTGTGCGATTTTCGCTGTGACCTGGCGCACGCTGTTAGATGGCCTGTGCGCCAACGTGCGCCAACGTGCGCCGCGCACTTTTTTATCGCACATCCGCTGGTTTTCTCGCGCACGGCCTTCCATGAATCGACGTGCGCTGCTTTTCGTGCGATTTTCGCACTTGCACTGCGATTTTCGCTATTCCACTGCGATTCGCACCTTTTTGCCCACTTGCGCCGCGCTAATTATTCCATGAATCGGCCTCTAAATCTTTGTGGTACAGACTGATACCAAAGGGGATTTATTGCTCTCACCTGTAGTCCTAATCTGGTGTAGTGCTCCCTAAGGGAACTGCACTGGATTCTGCCTAACATTTGGTACGACAACCATGAAGCAACACCTCACTTCGTTCCACACTGCGGACATTCGCAAGGTGGTGCCATGTGAAAAGCGTAATCGATTGAGTTCCTCCACAGCATCCTCCGTTTCTGATCCTCCCACCACAAGAGACACTCCTGTGGGGGAGCGCCTCCCTCCAGCTGCCTCACAAGCCATTCGCAATGCTGTTGACCCTTACCTTTCAAAGGTGACAATAGTGTGTAAGTATTGTGACGCAGTACTCTGCAGGCGGGAGAGTTTTCGAAGTGCTTTTGAGGCTACGGTCACAGAGCAGCAGAAGATCTGCTCCTTACCTAAATAAAGCTCACCCTATATCTTTCTCTGTTCACTTGCCCTTTCTTATCTCCGTGGCTAGTGTCCCTTGCTTACCCTCCTTTGGCCTCTTCTAATAGTGTGTCGTGTTTTGTGAAGCAATAAACGTGAAAACAACAAAAATTGCAGAAAAGGCTCTTTTCAGAGCCACCTTTCTCAGTTTAAAGATAGAACTATGAAGTGACGGTCGTAGACCCCCGCGGAGTGGTGGAAAAGTTTGCGGACAGTCATAGGGGGAAAAAAGGGAGGGTGCAAGCGGAGCAAACACAATGAAGTGTACGCTGGGAGTAAGTGGTGCCTCTGAAAAGAGCCTTTCGGTGGTGTGTTGTGTGGGTCAAAAACTGTGGATTGGAGAAAACGGATTGTCAGATAGGTTAGTGTGAATTCAAAAGAGGTCGCAATGCATTTTGTATATTGCAAAGAAAAATCCGATTGCCAGCATATTTGAGGTGGACTCCATCTCTGCGGAAAATGAAAGAGCTGCGAAACAAAATGTGTTCATTGTGGAAGGAGGATATGCCAACATCTCTTAAAAAGGCGCAAACCGCCTTATTCACATTGCGTCTCGCTTTCTCCATTTGTGGACCAAAAGCAGAAGAACGCAGCCATATTTGTCTTTGTGCAATACGGGTAAAAAGTCTTTGACAATTTGGAAACATGTCCATGAGCTTCGCAAGTCCTTCCTTCATTGCAAATTGCAAAGAAATTCCCGAGACATGGCCTAAGCTGTTTCCTCCGCAATGAAGGATAAGTACATCTGGAGGACGCTCTGTCAGTAAAGTAACAGAGAGAGGTACCAAGTCCAGCCACCTCATGCCACGCACGCCATGCCAGTGCACTTCCACATGAGGAAATCCGAGATCTGCAGATAAACTGCAGCTTTCTGCATGCACCTTCAACTAATGTATCCATGAGTCTCCCAAAATCCAGATAATCTGTTTTCGAGCATGGAAAGCCATGGCTGTGTGGTCTCTTGTCAGGGAGAAGACGGTCTTACTAAATCTCGCCATTCAGAACACACCTACTGAACTTTATGGACCAATCCCTAGCTCTGCTCATTCTCATTTGCATGCGTCTCCTCTCCTGCATCCCCGTTGGTGATATGCGCTGGCTGCAAAGTACCACCATGTTTGCGGACATGTATAGGATCAGAGCGTGATGACGGTACATTAAAGTGTTATTCCCCTTTTTCCCCTTTAAGGATGGCTCTGAAAAGAGCAGTTTTTTTTATTTTTGCCCAGATACCGTACAGACATCTGTTATTTTATTTATTTTTTGTATTTTTTGTCCATGCTTTACTCCTAAAACCATTACAGAACCTTCTTTAAAGCAAGCCTTACGTTCCAAAAGAATATCACATTTCCCAAAGAAGATAGCGCAACACCATCTGCTTCAAAATAATCTGCATTGCTTGAAGCAATGTTATCGTGACTGCAGAAAAACATACCAGCTCATAACATGAATGCACGCATGCCGCAATTGATGATACACCTCCCAATACTTTGATCTGGACAGAGAACAGAATTGTTGTCCCATTTTACTCTAGGGAGTAAAGCAGAAAAAATTGCTTTCGTTGTTGGGAAGATGGTCATGAGTGCTTCAACCAACTGTGCCAAATCTGCCAACAAAGTATGTGAACTCACGTATCCCAAATGGGAAGCACCGTAGTGCAAAATTACCACATGAGGAGTGGTCATTGTACGCATGTCTCTGCAAACTTGCAGAATTGCCGCAGCATTGGCATCAGTGTCAGCGCTCCACACCACCTCCACTCCTCTCAGATCGAAATGGTGTGCCACATGCCTACTCTCGGCATAGTGTTGTAATCCATGCACAAAAATGACTCCAAGCACCAAAACCCTTACCCTCTCCACCTCTGCCATCTTCAGTGTACACACTGTCTTTCGGCACAAAAGAGTAATGTCAACATCTGATTGGCTGATGCCTACAGTCCCCTTTCCATGCACGATTTGCTGTAGAAACCCGTATGTGAAACGCCCTACCTGCGGACAAGCGTTGCCTAGGTGCAGCACGTAACTCTTATCCAGTCCTTCCACCCTTTCCACAGCGGTAGCAAGTCGAGTCCCTCATTGGACACAACTAAGCAGTCACAAAACCATCCACCAATCAAATTGAACATCGCTAATTCTAACTCTGTCATCAACCTTGCACACTTCAAAATTATTGTTGATGATTCTGAATGGAAGTCGCATATCATTGCAAAGCACCTACTTCACAAGCTACTGTGCAAGTATTGCGAATTTCTACGTACAGCTCCATGCATGCGCACATGCATGAGTATAGAATAGAGGTATGTATATTGTAATCAGAGAACAGGTGCAACCCTTATGATTTAATTTAGACAAATTAATGCCGCTAAATGTGCATAGGCAATACATACCAAGTGCAAGATGTCCGATTTATCATTGACAAACCCCACGACTGCTTACTGTCTTCCGCATAACCTATACATACGTTGCAAGCATGCCTATTTGGGCCGAACTCAATTGTATGTGAAAATGGCGTAGTTGTGTACTGTGTATGGGCTACAGTAATGCTACTTGCAATGTAATCGTATGAGAAAAGTAAGCGCTCCCGATTGCTGTGGTAACATCTCCCTCTGAGGGTCTCCCAATTTCTCGGCATCGTGCGTTTAATTTGCAAGTAGAACAATTTTCCCCATCTACTACTGTGTCATATCGCTTACAAACCTCTCTCCTATACATAGTACACCATGTAAAAAACAAGGCATTTCCATAAACTCAAAATTGTTAGCAATTTTGAAGGACTTTCAAGTACCATATTGCAAATACCATGCAAAGTCTGCACTGAATGAAGTGAAATGCACACATGCACTGGGTTGAAATATGAAAGTAGAATGCTGTGACGAAAGAAGCACAATTAATGTGTGCAGTATCATCACTGCTGTAAACACACAAAGTAATTGATTTTGTCTCTTGTTTTGCAGGGTTCCGGCGATGGCGGATGGCGGGCTGAAGTGAGTTGAAGATGGAGCCCATGTGATGAATAGAAGCGCCTGGAAGCACGTAAGTAAGCGCTTGTTGCCTGCTTCATGATGCGCTCTAACTGTCTTTTTATTTTGCAGGTACAAGTTCGGGGCGGCTGCAGGGTGCCGGAATACCCAGTGGGTTAGATGTGGAAAGGAGTAATGGCACGTGAGTATTAAAGTTCCCCAATGTCTTTAAATGCACCTTGTTTTGTCTTTCAGATGCGGGATGCAGCGCCGAAGAGTTGGTAAGCTTTTGTCTTTCAGATGCCGGAATGCAGTGTGAAGACTTCCGGAGCGCACGAAGAGTAGGTAAGCCTTTGTCTTTCAGATGCCGGAATGCAGCGCGAGGCGTTGGTGACAGCCGATGGACCAGGTAAGTGAAGAGCTGTCACTGAAGACCGTAATGCTAACCTGTTCTTTCTTGTCTTTATAGGTGTTGCTGAAAACTGGATTCAGAATGGTAAGCCTTTTTCCTTAGGCCCAGGATCAGATGCAGAAGACACGATGAGCGTTCTGCTGCTGAGGATGCAGAATAACGCAAAGCAAGATTCATCCATCGGGTGTGGTTTAAAGAGCCTCCTGTAGTGCTTAGGTGTCTCCTCCCACAGCCACGCCTAGGTAAGAAAAGAGTTCCTGCTTTCCAGAAGAGTTCCAGTGTTCTGAATCTAGGGAGTGGCTCCTGCCCCACCCAACAGGAAAAGTAGTTCCAAACAGAAGAGGATCAGAGACTCAACTGGCAGGCAAGTAAGCAGCATGGTCTGCTGCAGGTAAGTCCACCCAAGCATTATGAGCCCGGCGTTTCCAGCGCTGGGACTGGGCATATTTATGAGCCTGGTGCCACTGGCGCCAGGACTGGGTCCAAAAGGTCCCAATTGGGACTGGTTGGCACTCGGAACCTGGGTTATGGATCTGCTTCCAAGGGAGTTGGGAAAACCCTGACCTTTTGGAAGCAGAGATCATGACAGTACCCCCCCTCAAGGCCCCTCCCAAACCGGGCTTCTCCGGGGGTTTTCGCTTGTCAGGAAAGTAATTGATTTTGTTTTTTTGCACTGCAGTGAAGACTACTCTCCTGAGAATCAACAGCATCTACACTGCAGACGACATATCCGAAGAAACCTGGTTATTTTGCAAAAAAAGTAAGTACAGTACTACCTTTATATTGTAACTACTCCTCAAAGAGGCTGTGTGGGTTATTTGTTTATTTTGGGCGCCAAAGCAAACATTGATTTCTAAACCATTCTACCTACAAATATCCATTTATTGAACAAAGAATAACAGGCAGAATGGCTCACGAATCCCTGTGTGTTTGGAACTCAAATAACATACGTAATCCTTAGAAGGTTAGATTTAGAAAAGAAGTTGCTGTTGCAAGTTTATGGCATTTCATTAATTAATAATGGTTCTCGTCACAAGTAGCCCTCTTTGTACTCTCATCTGAAGCACATTGTAGTAGCATACAAACAATAAAGTAGCCTTACCAAATCATTACAAGAATCCAATGCACATCGACACACCATGATAAGGAGCTTCTCCATCAGACTCATGCACACATGCACACAGCACACAGACATTGGACAACAGACCAAAGTATACCTTTTTTTTCAACAGACACCAAAGAATGCCTACCAAAAAGCAACTCTGTAGAAAGGAACGCAAAAGTAGAGCAAATAAAAATAAAAGTGCCCAATGTAAGCATCCACCTGTTGTAGAGTTTGTAGAGAATGTTGGAACAAACCAGCTAATGCAGTTGGTTAGCAAAACAAAGGAAATCTCAACTACCGAAACTTTACCTCTTCCATCAAAATGTGTCACAAAACCCAAAAATGTTGTCAAAAAAACGACTACCAGTACAGCTAACAATGCTCCTAATAATCCTGATAGTGTAGCAAGAACGCATAGTAAAAAAGTATTTTATTTATTTTTTCAGAATCTACTAAGAAGAGGACCAAAATCATCCTCACCCCTTAAAACCTACCCTAGAAAGTTAATCCTACAAGCTCTTGTGGACAGTGCAATCCTTTTCAAAAGGAAGTTGTTTATATTAGTGTTCAGTAGGATGAAAGCACTAACAAAACTAAGTACTAAACTACAAAAGAAACCCAGCAATAAACGGAATGTGAAAAAAATAATTTCTTACAAGTTTGTGGTGGTGAATGGAGTCACACAACAACCACAGAACCATATTTTAATGAAGAAGCATACAAACAAAATCAAACAAACACAATTGCCATCCATAGCAGTGGATGAGGGTATGAGAAAATCAATACTACCATCATGGAACAAGAAACACTGCTTACAAATGTATTCCCTGAAAACTCAGAATTACCTCTCGATTCAGCAGAACCACACCATCCAGTATACAAATGGCCGTGCACACCAATGTGTACAATTCCAAACAAAGCGTTCAAATCTTTACATCAGTTCCTCAATCAATATGTAAAAGGTAAAGACAAAAGTAAAATGAAAGTGCTGCAAAATATGGATATTTGTCCAGTGCGGAAATACACAGGACTTAAAGCACATTCATTAGCCTGCATTTCTGGGCCTATTTGCAAAAGCACCTTCCATGATATCAAAGGGATATCAATATATCATTCCAATGTAAGAAATCTAGTGTATAAAATATACTATGCAAAAAGTCCAGCTTCAGAATTAGGCAACTTAAATACCACTCTTCTGCATGGTACACCCAAATACTTACAAGAAGAAATTGACTGTATTCAGAGAAAGTATTTTGGAAGTGAGAGCCACTTACAAAATGCAACAGTTTTAGAACATAGTAGCAACAATTCTGCACATAGCAACCTTCTATTACACACATACAGAAAAGAAATAGTAAAATTTAAAAGGTGATCGGCTGAAGTACCAAACCATGTGTGTGTTGCCGCAGAACGTTTTACAAAAGGAACACAAAAAATGTGGATATAGCATACAAAATAGAAGACAATGAAGATTCTAAATGGTTTGAATTAGCTCTCTACCTTTTAGCAGAAAATATGAACTAACTGATTGCCTAATATGTTGCAGTTACGTACTACAAAAGTAGACAACAACCACACTCCTTCACGTGCTATTACAAATCATTTGGAATGGTTTCCATTATCAAAAATCCTGCAACAGCTCAATTTGTATGAGAGCGTAATAATTCAAACAGTTCACCCATTTCAAGCAATTATACGCCTTCATCCAAAAACAGCAAAATTACCTTCCTCTGAATTGGTGAAAGGCATTTGTGGCAAAGTAGTTTATTTGCCATTAGATCTAACGGAAAATATACACACTCTAGGAGTGGAACGTTCAATAGAACATTCTTTAATAGTCTTGGTAAATGGAGTACCAACAAAGGACAAAACAATTTGGCAACAATTAGTGGACTTACACAAAGTTAGACAAGCATTGCAATATCTAAAAGACAATAATGAGTACTACAAGGAAATAAATATTGATGAAAGCTTAAGGGAAACAACTGAAATAATTCAAGAGCTATCAGAAACTGGACAATTCGAACTTCTGGATCCTGCTACAGTATCCACTCTTTTGGACCATTACACAATTCATCCATTGCATTCCAATGAAAGCATAGATGATGCACTAGAAACTTACCAAATGCGACAAACCAAAGAGTCACCAATGAGTATATGGGAAAAAAGTATAGAAGCACGTGCTTTTCCACTGCAATTTCCTACTGGCAAAGTTGGAAGCTACGATGATAGATCCACTGAGATTCGGGCAACAGAATACTGTTCATTACGAATGCATTCGCAAGATCCCAGATTTAGACAAAATGTGGAATACCTAATATATGAAAGTGAATTAGCAACACTATGTTACGGAGTTGCACACATTCTTAAATCTGGTAGCCACTTTCAAAATATGTCAGCTATGCAGTTAATACAAAAGGTACAGGAAAAAGATGAGGTTTTACAATCAAGTATAACAAATTTGTTTGCAAACATGCGTGGTACAAAGGAATACTGGTTCCGATGACACGGAGACGTGCGTTGTATGATCAGAAACCTTGGACCACCGACTTGGTTTGTTACGCTAAGTTGTACCAAATAGGCATGGGAAGATTTACATGAGTTCCTACGCACAGCAAACAGCAACAAAAACAAAATAGATATTTTAACACCTGGAGAACTTTGCTCGCTAGATCCAGTTAATGTGTCAAGATATTTCCATCATCATTTCATTGCGATGCTACACTTTATTTGCAATAAAACTGTTCCTCCCCTTGGAGAAGTGCAACACTTCTTTTGGAGAAAAGAATATCAAGCGAGAGGAGCACCACATATTCACATGCTGTTATGGATCAAAGGTGCACCGAAATTTGGTCACGACAGTGACAGCACTGTATTGCAGTTTATCAAAAAGTATGTCACTTGTGAAATCCCTTCTCAACAGACACATAGTGAGCTGCATAGGCAGATTTTACAATTTCAAAGACACAAATGTGGCAAATATTGTCGCCGCATGTAACGCTCACCTGATTCCCGTAGAGGCGCCGGTCTTGACTGGGCATATACCGTATCTTCAAAGGTGATGTGTAACACACGGCTGGCTCTTTGGGCTGGACCTCTGTGCACTGTATGTCTGGCTCGAAGGGTAAGATGTCTGCAGATAGAAAATGTGGGATTAATGAACTGGGTTATTGAATGTCTCTCTCTTCTTCCCTTTCTCTTCTCCTGTAGAACCCCAAAGGTTAACGCTCTCACCTTAGGTAAGTGAACGCCGTGCTCTCCATCTGCCTCGAGGCAGGGTGCTGTAACCAGTTTCTTCACTGGATAAGGGGAGCAGGCCTCTTGACTTCAGAGGGCTGCTGTCCGTCGTTTACTGCACAAACTGTAAGTTTCGAGTAATTCTAATGTCTTTAAAGTCTTTAGTAATGATGTCTCTTGTTTTGCAGGGTTCCGGCGATGGCGGATGGCGGGCTGAAGTGAGTTGAAGATGGAGCCCATGTGATGAATAGAAGCGCCTGGAAGCACGTAAGTAAGCGCTTGTTGCCTGCTTCATGATGCGCTCTAACTGTCTTTTTATTTTGCAGGTACAAGTTCGGGGCGGCTGCAGGGTGCCGGAATACCCAGTGGGTTAGATGTGGAAAGGAGTAATGGCACGTGAGTATTAAAGTTCCCCAATGTCTTTAAATGCACCTTGTTTTGTCTTTCAGATGCGGGATGCAGCGCCGAAGAGTTGGTAAGCTTTTGTCTTTCAGATGCCGGAATGCAGTGTGAAGACTTCCGGAGCGCACGAAGAGTAGGTAAGCCTTTGTCTTTCAGATGCCGGAATGCAGCGCGAGGCGTTGGTGACAGCCGATGGACCAGGTAAGTGAAGAGCTGTCACTGAAGACCGTAATGCTAACCTGTTCTTTCTTGTCTTTATAGGTGTTGCTGAAAACTGGATTCAGAATGGTAAGCCTTTTTCCTTAGGCCCAGGATCAGATGCAGAAGACACGATGAGCGTTCTGCTGCTGAGGATGCAGAATAACGCAAAGCAAGATTCATCCATCGGGTGTGGTTTAAAGAGCCTCCTGTAGTGCTTAGGTGTCTCCTCCCACAGCCACGCCTAGGTAAGAAAAGAGTTCCTGCTTTCCAGAAGAGTTCCAGTGTTCTGAATCTAGGGAGTGGCTCCTGCCCCACCCAACAGGAAAAGTAGTTCCAAACAGAAGAGGATCAGAGACTCAACTGGCAGGCAAGTAAGCAGCATGGTCTGCTGCAGGTAAGTCCACCCAAGCATTATGAGCCCGGCGTTTCCAGCGCTGGGACTGGGCATATTTATGAGCCTGGTGCCACTGGCGCCAGGACTGGGTCCAAAAGGTCCCAATTGGGACTGGTTGGCACTCGGAACCTGGGTTATGGATCTGCTTCCAAGGGAGTTGGGAAAACCCTGACCTTTTGGAAGCAGAGATCATGACAGTACCCCCCCTCAAGGCCCCTCCCAAACCGGGCTTCTCCGGGGGTTTTCGCTTGTCAGGAAATGTTCGGTGAAATCTTTTGATTAGGCGAGGAGCGTGGACATATTCAGCAGGTTCCCAGGATCTCTCTTGGGGGCCGTAGCCTTTCCAGTCAATTAGGTAGAATAGTTTAGATTTGGAGATCTTGGAGTCCAGAATGCTTTTGACTTCAAACTCGAGTTCTCCATCAACTAGGATAGGTTTTGGAGATTTGGTTAGTCGGGTTTGAGGTTGCACGGGTTTTAATAGAGAGACGTGGAAGACCGGATGTATCTTCATGTGCGGGGGCAAGTCCAACTTGACCGCTACTGGGTTTACTATGGTAGTGAATGAATAGGGACCAAGGTATCTTGGGTTGAATGTGCGTGGCCCTTTTAGAGGTAGATATTTGGTGGATAACCAGACTTGATCCCCTACTTGATATTGAGGGGCTTCCTTCCGATGTTGATCTGCTCCTTTCTTGTATTGTTCTTTAGCCCTTTGAAGGTGAGAAACAGCTTCCTTAAAGGCTTGGGTGATTGTAGAATGCAGGTAGTATACTGCTGGTGTTTCAAGATCTTGGAGGGGATCCAACTCCGAGGTTCGAGGGTGACTGCCGTACAAAAGAAAAAACGGGGTTTTCCCAGTTCCCGAATGGACAGAGTTATTGTAGACATATTCGGCTATCCAAAGGATGTCTTTCCAAGTTTTTTCAGTTTGTTGCAGCATGCAGCGTAAATACTGTTCCAGAGTTTGATTGGTCCTCTCGGTTTGTCCGTCGGTCTGAGGGTGGTGACTGGTCGATAGTCTCACATCAATTTGAGCCGACCGACAGCAACTTCGCCAAAAATGAGAAATAAATTGACTACCTCGATCCGAAATTAGAACCGAAGGAAAACCGTGCAGTCGGACGATGTTTTCGAGAAATTCTCGGGCCAGAGTTGCTGCTGTTGGCAAGCCTTTGAGCGGAATGAAATGCGCCATCTTGGAGAATAAGTCCACGATTACTAGAATCGTATTGTATCCGGAGCATGGAGGTAGATCGGTGATGAAGTCCATAGAAAGCGTATGCCAAGGGCGAGGTGGGATGTCAATAGGGCGTAAGAGGCCTGCTGGTCTTTCCTTTTGACTCTTGTTTTGGGCGCATACTCCACAGGACATTATAAAGTCTCTGATATATTTTTTCCAAGACGGCCACCAGAAGTAGCGTTTGATCTTTTCTGAGGTCTTGGCCATACCGGGATGTCCTTCCATTAAAGAATCGTGATAACAAGAGATTACTTTTTTCTGTAAATCTGTGCTGGGTAGGTATAATCGTTCTTGGAAATACAATAAGTTGTCCTTTGCTGCAAAGTCCTTTCCCTGCAGATGCCAATTCTGTATGTCTGCTGGAGTTACAAGTTGCCTGGCTTTATCCTTAACTTCCTCTATGGATTCTGTGGCGATTACACCCAGAATTCTTTCTTCGGGAATGATTGGTACAGGTTTAGGGTTGATCAAGTGTTCTTCCACTCCCATCCGAGAAAGGGCATCAGCTTTACCGTTTTTTGTACCAGGTCGATAGGTAATTATGAAGTCAAACTCGGCAAAGAATAATGCCCAACGGAGTTGTCTAGAGGATTGGGCTTTTGCGGTTTTCAAATATTGCAGGTTTCGGTGATCCGTAATCACAGTAACGGTGTGTCGGGCCCCCAGCAGATAATGCCGCCAAGCCTTAAAGGCAGACTTGATAGCCAGAAGTTCCTTGTCAGTAATCGTGTAATTGATTTCAGGAGGCGAGAATTTGCGGGACCAAAATGCCACGGGATGCAACTGATTGGTTACCGGATCCTTTTGTGATAGAACTGCCCCCATGGCAAGGCTTGAAGCATCAGTTTCCACGATGTAGGGGAGTTCGGGACGAGGGTGTTTTAAGATTGGTGCAGAGTTAAATTTAGTCTTCAAATCCTGGAAAGCTTGTTCCGCCTCGGTAGACCATTCAAAACGTTTGTTTTTCTTTAACAAGGCAGTGATGGGCTGGACTATTCGAGAGAATTCGGGGATAAACCTGCGGTAAAAGTTAGCGAAGCCTAACATGCTTTGCACACCCTTTACGGAGGATGGTGATGGCCATTTGAGAACTGCATCGACCTTCTTTGAATCCATACGCACTCCGCCAGGTGATAATATGAATCCCAAGAATTCAACTTCAGTCACGTTGAAAACACATTTTTCCAACTTAGCGAAAAGTTTGTGTTGACGCAATCTTTCGAGGAACATTTTCACGTGTTTCCGATGTTCAGATTCCGATGAAGAATAAACGAGGATGTCGTCAATGTAAACAACAACACACATATCTATGAGCTCTCTGAGGACATCGTTCATAAAATATTGAAAGGCGGCCGGGGCATTACAAAGTCCGAAGGGCATGACCTGATATTCAAATAGCCCATACTTGGTGCGGAAGGCCGTCTTCCATTCATCGCCCTCTTTTACTCGTACCAAGTGGTAAGCTCCTCTAAGATCCAGCTTTGTATATATGCATGCTTTTCTGACTTGGTCCAGGAGTTCAGGGATCAAAGGTAACGGATATCTATTCTTAACGGTGATCTGGTTCAGGGAGCGATAATCTATACAAGTTCTAAGGTCTCCTTCCTTTTTTGGAACGAAGAACAAAGCTGAAGAAGCAGGGGACTTGGAAGGACGAATAAACCCATTTGCCAGGTATTGATCCAGGTATTGTCGAAGGTGAAGGTTCTCAGGCTCGGTGAAGGCATAAATTCTACTACAAGGAGGAGTAGATCCAGGTATCAGGTCGATCTGGCAGTCATAAGACCTATGAGGAGGTAGAGAGTTAGCCTGATCCTTCCGGAAAACATCTTGGTATTCTAGGTATTCGGGAGGTAACTGGGGAGTCTCTGAAGAAATTGCTGCCAGTGCAACACCAGGTGGAGGGTGACAAGTAGAGACACATTCTGGAAACTGGACCGTTCTTGCTCGCCAATCGATCAGAGGATTGTGTTTCTCTAACCAAGGTATTCCTAGAATAATCTGAAACTGAGGGGCCTTGATCACATCGAACACGATCTTCTCATGGTATCCATCTTGACTTACTAGCGTCACTTCTTGAGTGGTATGCGTTACTGGCCCGGAGGCTATCTCTGTACCATCCACCGTAGTAATGACGTCCTTTACAGCCTTGGGACAAAGAGTTAGATTCATCCTCAAAACCATTTCATGATCCACATAATTGCCAATGGCACCGCTGTCGACGTAAGCTTCAATTGCATGTAATCGATCCGGATTATCAGGGCTAATGAGGACCATAGGTATCACGAAATGCGAGGTCACGGAACTGGTTTTCACGCTCGGCAAGAGGACCTCTATTCTTGTCGGGCGAGGTCGTTTCCCTGCTCAGAGTTAGTAACTTTGGTAACTGCAGCTCCTACTGCCTTCTTGGCAGGTTTCACCGGACAGTCTCGAAGAAAGTGCCCTGAGTTTCTGCAATAGAGGCATAATTGCAACTGTTTTCTCCTTTCCCGCTCCTTTTGTGTTAGAGGACCTTTCAGACCCCCTATTTGCATGGGTTCCCCGGAGTCTACTCCTTTGGAAGGAGTTGGCGGTTTGGAAAATACTCGAGCATCAAACTTGGAACGATCGGCCTTCCTGTTCTGCAGTCTGTGATCTATTTGAACGACTAAGTCTATATAGTCCGAACAATCTTGTGGGGGATTCACTACTTGGGCTAACACATCTTTGAGCTCTCCGCGTAGACCTCTATAAAACAGCGTAATCCTTTTGTCCTCAGGCCAGTGAGTTTCCACTATCAGTCTGTTGAAAGACGCAATATAAGCCAAAAGGTCTTGATTACCTTCTCGCAACGAAAGAAGCTCATTGTCCAAGGCCTGCCCTTGTGAATGTCTTGCGAACAGTTTTTCCATACTGAGCTGAAAAGCTTGAAAATCATGGAGGACCGGATCATCTTGATTTACTAGAGGGATCGACCAGTCTGCCGCATTGCCACTAAGGTACGAAAGCACGAAAGCTACTTTAGCTTGATCAGTTGGAAAGGCTGCTGGCCGGCATAAGAAATGCAACCGGCACTGATTGATAAATACTGCAAACCTCTTTGGGTCACCAGAAAATCGTTCGGGCGGAGCCAGAGGTACATTCCCAGGTAGGTTGATCTGCACTGGATTCATAGAGGATGTAGAAGGAAGATTTCCCCCAGATGCGGGTAACGGGGTCTGTCCGGCTTGTGACTGTAGCAATTGCCTAGCGAGATCATCTGTTCGCTCCTTGGAAATAATCAGTTCCCTTCTTAGAGCGTTCGTTTCCTGACGTGCTGCATGCACTTCTGCCCTTAGTTCCCCAACTAACTGGGCTAGCTGGTCGGTATCCGAGGTTTCCATAGCGCCTGGACGGGAGTTTCGTGGTAGGCTTTGCGTTCTGTAACGCTTACCTGATTCCCGTAGAGGCGCCGGTCTTGACTGGGCGTATACCGTATCTTCAAAGGTGATGTGTAACACACGGCTGGCACTTTGGGCTGGACCTCTGTGCACTGTATGTCTGGCTCGAAGGGTAAGATGTCTGCAGATAGAAAATGTGGGATTAATGAACTGGGTTATTGAATGTCTCTCTCTTCTTCCCTTTCTCTTCTCCTGTAGAACCCCAAAGGTTAACGCTCTCACCTTAGGTAAGTGAACGCCGTGCTCTCCATCTGCCTCGAGGCAGGGTGCTGTTACCAGTTTCTTCACTGGATAAGGGGAGCAGGCCTCTTGACTTCAGAGGACTGCTGTCCGTTGTTTACTGCACGAACTGTAAGTTTCGAGTAATTCTAATGTCTTTAAAGTCTTTAGTAATGATGTCTCTTGTTTTGCAGGGTTCCGGCGATGGCGGATGGCGGGCTGAAGTGAGTTGAAGATGGAGGCCGTGTGATGAATAGAAGCGCCTGGAAGCACGTAAGTAAGCGCTTGTTGCCTGCTTCACGATGCGCTCTAACTGTCTTTTTATTTTGCAGGTACAAGTTCGGGGCGGCTGCAGGGTGCCGGAATACCCACTGGGTTAGATGTGGAAAGGAGTAATGGCACGTGAGTATTAAAGTTCCCCAATGTCTTTAAACGCACCTTGTTTTGTCTTTCAGATGCGGGATGCAGCGCCGAAGAGTTGGTAAGATTTTGTCTTTCAGATGCCGGAATGCAGTGTGAAGACTTCCGGAGCACACGAAGAGTAGGTAAGCCTTTGTCTTTCAGATGCCGGAATGCAGCGCGAGGCGTTGGTGACAGCCGATGGACCAGGTAAGTGAAGAGCTGTCACTGAAGACCGTAATGCTAACCTGTTCTTTCTTGTCTTTATAGGTGTTGCTGAAGACTGGATTCAGAATGGTAAGCCTTTTTCCTTAGGCCCAGGATCAGATGCAGAAGACACGATGAGCGTTCTGCTGCTGAGGATGCAGAATAACGCAAAGCAAGATTCATCCATCGGGTGTGGTTTAAATAGCCTCCTGTAGTGCTTAGGTGTCTCCTCCCACAGCCACGCCTAGGTATGAAAAGAGTTCCTGCTTTCCAGAAGAGTTCCAGTGTTCTGAATCTAGGGAGTGGCTCCTGCCCCACCCAACAGGAAAAGTAGTTCCAAACAGAAAAGGATCAGAGACTCAACTGGCAGGCAAGTAAGCAGCATGGTCTGCTGCAGGTAAGTCCACCCAAGCATTATGAGCCCGGCGCTTCCAGCGCTGGGACTGGGCATATTTATGAGCCTGGTGCCACTGGTGCCAGGACTGGGTCCAAAAGGTCCCAATTGGGACTGGTTGGCACTCGGAACCTGGGTTATGGATCTGCTTCCAAGGGAGTTGGGAAAACCCTAACCTTTTGGAAGCAGAGATCATGACACCGCAAATACAAAAACAAAGGTAAATACTACACCAAATGCCGCTTTGGTTTCCCTAGACCAGTTACAGAAACACGTGAAGTAAACAACTTCATGTCTTCAGTTCGACGAAGTGTTAAAGGTAAATCACCTAAGAACACATATTACATAAAAAGAAGGTAAGAATCAAAATATATCAATGATTACAATGTAATCATTGTCCTCTTATGGAATGCAAACATAGATGTGCAGTACATTGCAGACATTTCAACTGCTGTTGCACGATATGTTACAGCCTACTTAACAAAAGCAGAAAAAACAGAGCTTCAAGACCTCTGGGATGACCTAGCATCAGACAAAACATTATCACAGAAATTGTACAGCCTAGGCATAAAAATGCTCTCTCATAGAGAATGTGGCACCTATGAAGCAGCAGATCGTTTAACCGGTACTGCTTTGTATGGAAAATCAGACAACATATTATGGCTCAGTCTTGGTCCTGCAAAATCTAGAAAAAGAGTGCTAAAATCATATGAGGACATAGAAACAATTGCCAGAAATGAGCCCAACAGCCAAGACATTCTAAAAAACAATTTACTGGACACATACTATCCGAACAGGAGTAGCACTCTGGAAAGCATGTGTCTATACCACATAGCTCAAAACTTTGCATACAAAACTAATGTCAAACCCGATGAAAGCAAACGTAGATCTAGAGTGACCGATTGTGAAGGGAGTTTAGTGAAACTTACCAAACAAAGCTTAATTAATCATGTAGAATTGTCATTAAAAACTCCTCAACAGAAAGAACTATATTACATGTCTCTGTTACAACTTTTCAAACCATGGATCAAAGAGGAAGACATACTAGATAACTATGACTGCTATGAAGATGCTTTCAAAGCAAATGAAAGCGCTATCACCGATGTGAACTTTACGCAGTACAAAATAATGTTACACAATGAGCAGAAACAGGAAGAAGAACTTCATGCCCAACTAGATAACGACTCTTCCGACAGTAGTCAACCTTCTGTAACAGGAAGTCAAGCACCACTAGGACAACCACTAATAGCAAATGAGGCTGAAGTAGCTATGCAGAAGTAGAAAACACCATGTATCAGTATCAAGAACATACAGAAGACTTAACTGAACAACAAGCAAAACTTAACAACGATCAGCGCACCATTTTTGAAGACGTAACAAAACAAATTGTACATGGTGTACAACACAAAAATAAAGATTGTACCTGCCAAAATTACAATCCTATATTGCTGTACTTCAGTGGTGAAGTTGGATCAGGGAAAACATTCTTAATCAAAATCATCAGCAAGTTCCTTCCAAAATTGACAAACAACAAACTGTTAGCTGTTGTAATGGCCCCCACAGGTTTAGCTGCCTACAACATAGGCGGTGTCACTTTACACCGATTACTACTGCTTCCTTTAGAGCATCAAAATAAATTAGACTACTACAAACTTTCTGCAGAAGCTGCAATGGAATTATGCAGAGTATTGAAACAAATGAAAATGCTACTAATAGATGAAGTGAGCATGGTCTCCAACCTAATGTTGGCTTTGATTCATCTCAGATTGCAAGAAGTACTTAAAAGTAACAACGAAGAATTCTTTGCAGGGAAACACATTATCGTTTTCGGAGATCTTCTACAATTGACACCAGTGAAAGGTGAACCGATTTTTAAAACCTTAGGCCACAAACTCTGCCGGAAAACTGTTGGTAGCATAGGTAATGTTAACCTTCGGCAACATTTCCAATATAGAGAATTAACTGTGAAATGCAGTAATCTGCAGATCTCACTTATGCCAACATTTTAGAAAGTATTAGAGTTGGTGTATTATCGCAAGAATCACAAGTTGTATTGAAAAAACGGCACATACATGCACTTTATAGCGACAATGCATGTGCAACTGATGTTATGGAACAAATAGCGCTAAAAAATGTCATTTGTATGGCCTTATTGCCAACTCTTGCAAGCTGTTTCAAATTCAATGAAACAATGTTAAATAAAGAAGTGCAACCAATGCTGGAAATTAGCGCCACAGGCAAACTAGACGTACATGTGTGTGACAGTACCCATATGTGAGCAAGCCACAACAAGACTAAATAGTTTAGAAAATTCAATCTCCAACACAGCTGGGTTGGAAAAAATATTGAAATTATATTTTTATTGTAGAGTAATGCTTAAACGTAACCTTGACATAGAGCAAGGGTTAGTTAATGGAGCACTGGGCACAGTTGTTGGCTTTCAATCATACCCACGTGATAGCAACATTCAGTTTGTCAATATTCGATTTGATAAAGTTTCAGAAGTGAAAAGGATAGGGCGCTCAATTGCTCGATTCCTTCTCTTCAAAGACATGTATGTACGTAGAGAGCAATTTTCTCTAACTCTTGCATATGCAGTTACCATTCATAAATCCCAAGGTCTTACCTTAGACAAAGCATTGATAGATATAGGAAACATAGGGCCTCATTACAGGTCAGGCGGTCCGGAAATAACAGTGGCGGTAAACCCGCCACCACTGTTAATTCCGGACAGCCCGATCCCGACTCCTGCAGGCGGGAGGTGATGTTCCCGCCAGGTCTGACCTGGCGGGTTTAACACCGCCTGCCTGCAGGCGGACATGGAAACACCAGCCCCATCACGAGATGGTGCCGGTGTTTCCACTTCCCCATTCCGATTGGGTCCTATGGGACTCAATCGGAATGGGGATTTACCGAGTTCCGCCTCCGGAATTCCCGGGACACCAGGGTCGTAATGCCCTGGTATTTCAGGGAGTCACGGAGGCGGAATGATAATACGAGTCCGGCGGTAACCAGGCGGTTTTACCGCCTCGGTTAACGCCGGACTCGTAATGAGGCCCACAGTCTTTAAGGAAGACATGAGCTACGTAGCATTATCACGCTTACATACACTTGACGGTCTATTGCTAATGAACTTTAATGCAAGTAAAGTCAAAGCTGATATTCCTTCCATTCTAGAATACAATAGATTGCGTTCACTGTACACCCCTCATCTGAAACAATACCCTGTTCCAGATAAAGTAAAACTTGGTAAAAGAAAACTAAATGAAACAGAAATGCAACAGAATCCAACAGCAAATTCCAGAAAGAAAAGAAAAGAAGCTAAAGTTTTATCAATTACCGCAAACATAGAAGAACCTATTAGGGAATGTAAACCAGGGACGTCGGCAAGTAAGCAACAGAAATTCTGAAAAATACACTCAGATACAGAACTTGCTAAACCGTTCAAATTTGAAAATGAAAGTGGGGTAAGTTGCTATGCAAATGTAGCAATGAACATTCTATTTCAATTGCCACCAATTATTAATAATATTTACCTGCACAGTATAGACCAATTGTGTTTGCAAATGTTAGTGCTGCATAGAAATGCAACAAGCAATACTGACAACACATACACAGGTCGATTCATGGAAATAATGTGCGCTGAAATTTCCGGCGCAAGCGTGCGAATCGCAGTGCCAGTGCGAAAATCGCAGCGAAACCCACGCACAGCGATTCATGGAAGTCCGTGCGCGAGGAAATTCCAGGATGTGCGCCAAAATACTGCGTGGCGCACGCTGGTGCACACGTCTTTAAACCATGTACGCTAAGCGCACAGCGAAAGCGCACATAGTGCGGCACACACAACAAAAGTAGGCGTAACACGGGGCGTGACATGCGGAATGGGGAAACACGCGTGAAAATGATGGCATCACGGGGGAAGTACAGGAGGCAAGTGCGCGGAATGCCCACACGCTCGCCTACAACACGTATTCATGGAATCGAATAGGGCAAACCAGCGCACGGGCAAAGACGCGCACAGGCCTAAACACGTCCGCCAAACGAAGGCAGGCGGTAGCGTCCCTGCGCATGAAAGAAATGTGCGCCAAAATGTGCGCTAACAAAAAGGATGTATATACAGCCATGATGAATGTCCCATACTGTGGCCCTCTAGGACAAATGACGTGCAAAGGGGTATGCGACAAACACTGACACCCGCTGTGTGAAAATTAGCGTGTGCGTGTATTTCAGGGGTGCGCGGGAAGTTTCACACGCATTAGGCCTTGGGCGAGCAGGGTACGTGTATTTCAGGGGTTCGCGTGAAGTTTCACACGCGATTGGCCTTGGGCGAAAGGGGTACATGTAAATCTGGGTGTGCGGGAAGTTTCACACGCGATTGGCCTGGGTATGTGTATTTCAGGGGTGCGTGGGAAGTTTCACACGCGATTGTGCCAGGGCGAGCGGGGTACGTGTACTTCAGGGGCTCGCGAGAAGTTGGGCTCGTGGGAAATTGGGCTTGTGTGAAGTTTTACATGTGATTGGGCCCGTGCGAGCGGGGTACATGTAAATCTGGGGTGGGCGGGGAAGTACAGGAGGCAAATGCGCGGAACGCCCACACGCACGCACCAAAAAAGACACGCTAATCCGGAAACATGTACCCCATCAGGCGTACGTGGACCCGCGCAGCATAAAAGTGCGCACAAACAACAAGCAAGCTCAGACGCCAGGATGACCATACCGTTCCTAGCACAAGTGGTCGTGGGATTCCGCAGGAGGAGGATGAGGATAGTCAGGCCCAGAATTTTCACACCCAGAACCAGCCTTTTTGGCATGCCTGATGACCAGGTGTATGGGAGGTACAGGTTTCCACCTCACATAATACTCCACCTGGTCAGTGAGTGGGAGGATGACTTCACATCACCCACCCTCTGCTCCCAAGCACTCAGCCCCCTGGAGAAGGTCCTCAATGTACTGCACTTTTTGGCCACCGGATCATTTCAGCGGACAAGTGCCATAGTGGGGGGGTGTCACAGGCCACACAGTCACGCTGCCTACACCAGGTCTTGGCCATCATGACTGCACACCCATCAGTGCGCAGGCACATATACCTGCCCAGAACACCTGCAGAAAGGCAGGCTGTCGTCCAGGATTTCTACGGGGTGGCACAATTCCCCAAAGTCCTAGGTGCCATTGATTGCACCCATGTGGCCCTACGTCCCCCCAGGGCATCAGAGTACATCTATAGAAACCGCAAGCACTGGCATTCCATCAACGTGCAGGTAGTATGTGATGCCAAGGGAATCATCACCTCAGTATATGCCAACTATCCAGTGTCCACCCATGACAGTTTCATTTACAGAATGTCAACCCTAAACCGGGACCTAGAAGCTGGGCAGCATGGCGATATATGGCTGCTTGGTGAGTATAAATGCCACAGCACATGCATGCATGCCAGATACTGAGTAATGTCACAACCCCACTAATGATACCCATCACCACCTCCCCAGGGGACAGTGCCTACCCTCTGAGCACCCACATGATGACGCCAATTCGGAACCCCACCACGCCACCCGAGGTAAGATACAACACAGCCCATATTGCAACCCGGGGCATAGTGGAGCGCACATTCGGAATGCTCAAGTCACGCTTTCGCTCCCTTGACCGTTCTGGTGGGCAGCTGTTATACGCTCCCCCAGTAGTGTGCAGGATCATAGTGGCAGCATGTGTCCTGCACAACGTTGCAACAAGCCGGGGCCTGCCGGTGGACATGGTGGTGCCCCCACATCCCCAACCACATGCATGCCCGTTGCGCATGGGAGGGGAAAGGGCACGGGGTGAGGCAGCCCGAACACAGCTGGTGGCTAATTACTTAACTTAGAATCACACCCCTGTGGAGTGCACACAGCCCTGCCACACACCAGCTGACAATCAATGATGATGACATGAGGGACAGTCAACTGTCACAACCATACCATCCTGAGATTGGTCACCTGGAAGTGTCACAATGTGTGCATCCCTACCTACAGAAACACCACCAATGCGGTGTCATCAAAAGACACATATGCTGCTAAATGCATGACCCCTTGCAAAATACAACATGAGAACAGTGCGATGTCACCCAACCCCTCCCCAGCACCGCCACCCAACACACCATGGCATGTCATGCTATGTGAGAGCAAACAAAGCAATCCCAAAAACCTGACACAAGTGTCACAAAGTACAGTGTCCCTAATGGAAACTGGCCACCCACAATATGCTCCTAGTAATGTAGAACTAACAACACACATGACCAAATACTTACCAACTAAACAATGCATCTAGACAAGTTCAAACATTTCTAAAACATGACAGTACTAAGGTAAAGTAGTCGTAGTCATACAACCTGAATATGCCACCACATCGCCCCTTCAAACTGTAGTCTTGCAGCCTTCAGAACTGGTCTGTGTACTGTATACAACATGAACTCCATCTCCAAAGTAGACGACCTTGTGAAGACATGAGGAATGAACCTGCAAATTCAGAGGGATACATGGAAGCAAAATCATACATTAATACACCATGCAGTGTACAATACAACAACAATATACACAAGGAATGTCTACACAGTATTGACTACAGACTGCCCACACAGATCATGGGAGCACAACTCACTGTGTACATCACTGTCACTTGGTCACACCTTTTGCAAGCCCATGGAAACGGGAAGCAGGAGGGGTGTGTGTCTCATGAACCCAAGCATCTAACCTGAACTCAGGACAGGCCTGCATGTGCCCAGCCAGAATACAGTGGATGCCCACGGGAGCCACACAAGGCAACACACTGTCAAATTATTATTTTTTTTAATCAAAATTCAAACATCAAAAATCAAAAATCAAAAATCAAAAATGGCCATGTGAGTGCCGCGGGGGGGAGGCCACCCAGGAGGTCTGAGGACAGGGTGCGCACCAACAGCCACCTGTGTGGATGTTGGAAAAAAAAAACACCTCCATGGGCTCATGTCCTGCACGGCTATGCCAATGTGGGAGAACTGCTGCCGTCGCTCTCATGACCCTCTACTGCTGCATCAGGAGGTGGTGGTGCTATGGGAGGCAGCCCACGCAAAGCCCTGGTATGGTCCTCCATGGCAGCAAGCATGCGGGTGTGGAAGGTCTCGTTCTGGAGGATTATAGTGCGGAGATACCCATGTAACACCTGACGTGATGCCCGGATCTCCTCCCGAGTTGCCCGCATCTCAGCTGAGAGTGTACTTGTGAGGTGCTCCAGCCGCTGTTCTGCCCTAAAATTAGCGGAAGTCTCAAGCTCAAGAAGAGTTTGCCTGAGGTTATGGAGTTCTTCACTCAGGGCTTCGCTGTGGGCCTGGGACTCTATTGAGATGGATTGGTGCAGAGTCTCCATTGACGCCCGTCGGTCCCTGTTGGATGCCAACATGTCTTCCCTATGTGATTGGCAAATGGAGTCTGTTGCCTGCTGTAGTTGCTCCATCTGCCTTTCAGGGGGGATAATGGAAGTGGCCACCCTCTCCATTGCCTGAGCCATCATTTCAACTGATGCTGACTGTTGGGTTGCCATAGCGTACATGGAGTTCTCCCATACGCTATTGCCACCGCGTCGACGGGCACCACACCTGTTTGGAGCAAGGCGATGTGCACCTTGCTGTGATGGGAATTCCGTGAGGCTGCAGGACTGCATTCCGCCTCTGATCACCTGGCCCAGGAACAGGATCAGATGCTGTGGAGTGTGACCCTGCATCCGTAACCACCAAAGGCGCCTCTACCAACACTGACATCCCCATAGAGGGATCTACCCCTGGTGCAGGTGGATTGGACAGAACAGAATCCCTGCCAGAAACACTTACCTGTGATGGCACATAGGTCTCATCATCCGAATCAGCACCTGAATAGAGGTCTGGGGAGGTGCACCAAGAGACACCCCTGGAAAGTATGGTATGCAGGAGGATTGGGTTCTTACCCACCACCACACCACGCCCCCCGCTGGTGCCCGGTCGTGCCTGGGATTCCTCCTGGGTCTGCACCATCTCCTCAACCTCAACAGCATCAAGTGTGTCATCCCCTGCAAACACATGAAAGAGAAAAAATTGAAACAGGCATTACCACCATAGGACACAAATAGGCCTGTCAAGCTACAGAACCAGTACATGATTCACACATGTCCCACATGACTATAACACTCCCATGCCTGCACTGTCACTGAGTATTAAGGGGAGGCAAAAGGCAGACACTGATGACACCAATATGGGAGAGCAACACATTTGCTGCATGCTGGGTAGCACTGCCATCACACATTGGCCTGTGAGTGGCATGTCCAATACACATACATGACACATGGCAGCACACAGATGGCATTTAGCATAGCCATGGTACATTTGACAAGTACAGCCATATGTCAGTGATTGAGTACTGTCACCCATCCATGTGAGATGGACATGATGCCATGAAAAATGCTGCCTACTGGGACTAAGTACACATGTGCCACTCACTGCAACACATGCAAGGTACAAGAATACAGTAATAGTTGGCTGATCTATTTTTCGTCACATTGACATCGCAGGAAACATCTGTCATTTTCCACATGCAAACAGGCACTCATCTAAATATTTGTGCTGGCCAATACTCCATCAGCCTCAATGGTCTCATTGTGTACATAACCAGGTAAAGCATTGCTCCAGTGTGGCCAGTAAACAATGACCGAAGCATATCACATATGACACAATATGGTTGATAAATGTCTAGCAAAAAAGGGGAGAGTGGAAAATATTATCCTGAAGGCACACTTACAAATTCTGACCAATGTAGTTGCAAGATGGCTGTACAAGGTCAACTGCACAATTGTGGACCTAATAGGATACTGTGGGCAGAAGGGGTACAGTCATAGCTAAATACAGGGTACGTGATCCCATGTGAGGAAGGAAATGGGTGACCCATAACACTCTGGAGTACACACCCTCACCTGGCACTCAATCAGAACCCGTCACTCAAAATACATACACATGCACTACACACACACACATGGGCACTCACCGGACAATGCTTCGTAATCAGGTAGTTCTCCCACACCTCAGATCTGTTCCTCTGTGACGAAGGTCCCAGCAACAGACTCATGTTCAGTGAGTTTGTTGTCCTCTTGTGGAGACCCACCGCCAGTCACCAGAGTAGCGGCATGATTTGAGGCCAGCTTGTCCTTTGCTCTGCGTTTCAGGTCGTTCCACCGCTTATAGCAATCATCAGCTGAGTGCCTCACAAATCCAAGGGTACTTATGTGGTTGGCGATGGTCTGCCAGTGTGCCTTACGTTGACCAGGTGTGGTCTTGGACCCTGCAGTCACCACAATTTCGTGGCTATGTTGCAACACATAGCTCACAAGTGCATTAAGCTCTGCGTCATTAAAGCAAGGCTTCCTTGACGTGCCGGAGTGTGTAGCCGTGCCTGGGGTCTCAGCCTGTTGTGCAAAAGCACCCTTCTTCCTCTTTTTAGAAGGTGGAGCAGAGCCAGAGTGGCTAACGCTGCTCTGGTCAGTAGGGACAGAATCACCGGTGGACTGGGTTGTTGGAGTGTGCGAATGCACATTGACCATAGGACCTGGTGCAGGCATTGTCTGAAGTGTGATGTTGGCAGGGGGAACATCAGTATGATGGACCAGGACCGACACTGTCCTGGCTGGGAGAGTCAGAGCTGGGGCAGATGGAGCTGCAGCTGCCCGTGCAGCCTCACCACCCTGCATACTTGGGGCAGCAGATGACATAGCTGCTCCAGATCCACGTGCCTTGGTGACAACTTGCACCGCCACACGTGGCCTAGACTTGATGACCTGGAAGTCAGCCAGGGAGTCATCCTGTGCCAGGTCAGGTGCCACAATGGGCTGGTCCAACAGGGGCTGAGCTGGGATGGTCTCAGCCACGTTTCCCTCAACCATGGGGGGGGCATGGGTGTCCCTGATTGGTCCTCCACACATGGGGATCTAGGGGCACCCTGCAAATCCTGGCCACGTCCCCTACCGCGCCCACCACATCCACCTTTTGAAGGTCAGCCACCTTTGCCTTCCTTACCTCTTGGTCGCCTCCCAACCATGGCACTGATGTTGTTGTGCGTATGGGAGGAGCAGTAAACTATTGTCCTGGGCAATTGGGGGTCAAAGGGGTAGGGTACTAGATGGAATTCGTACCCTAGTGCTCTAACAAGGCTGTCTGTGACCCCTGGGGGAAGATGACGGGTCACGCAACGCACAGGCAGCCCAAAAACGAAAATAAACGTGCACGCAACCCCTCTTAGACCACGTGCGTGGAAAAATGAACCCGCATTACGCTGTGGCACCCAGAAACACAAAAATAAGCGTACGCGTAATACACGCAGCCTACAATGACCTCTGAAGGGGAGTGCGACACACGGGGCAAGCACAGTTGCTGAGTACGTGCGGAACTCACCATCTGCCTGGAATAAGAACGTGAAAAATACGCACGTGTGCGCGTTGGCAACACCCCAACCAAAACAAGAATTGTACGCTGTCTGAGGAGACAGGACAAAAGGAGAAGTGAACACTGTTTGAGGAAACAGGCCCAAAAAAAGTAGAAAAATGAAAGCTGTCAGAGGTAACAGGGAGTACGAACTTGAAACGCTGTGAAGTAATCGCGTGTGAACCGACAAGAAGTACAGAATTCACCCACTCGCTCTCCACGAAAAGCACATACAAGAAAATGGCGTTCTACACGTACCTTTTAAACCGGCCCACACGTACACATCACTTACGCGTGTACGCCTCCTCTCCTCTAATTACACGCACTGACACTCGGACGTGCAGCTTTTCCATGTGTGCTCTGTCATCACGTGCTTTGAGGGAAACACCCGCGCGTGTCACGTCACAGACACGTTTACGCGCTAAGGGCCTTTGGTCCAATGAAATCGCGTACGTGCGCTGATGCGCTTACGCGCTAAGGGCCTTTCCTCGAATTACACGCTGACGTGCAAGATTTATACATGCCAAATCACTCCGTATCAAGCTGGCCACGCGTTCACACACGGAAGACCACGCTCCTGCCCAGAAGGCCGAATTACTGCCCCCCAGAGCCCCAAGCACGCTCCCACCTGCCATCTGCTGCTGCCTGATTGCCTGCTGCCCATGTGCCCTGCCATTTGTTGCGTGCACGTCAGCCAGGGGTGCTGTTGCTGTGACCACCCCTGCTGGAACCGAAGACTCCCGACTGCTATTCCATCGCTCCACAGCCCAGCCCCAGGACCCAGTTGCCCACCCACACCTGCCTCTGGGGTTGCCATGTCGAGCACATCTCCATCTGGCACCACTGGCAACCCCCAGCCAGAGAGGCAGAGGGCCACCAGCTTCACTGCCACCGAAGTTGTTGTCCTGGTGGAGCAAGTCCTGGGGCAGTATGATGCCCTCTTCGGAACAAGATGCGCCAACAAGGAAGGACAGACCAGGTTCTGGACGGACATCGTGACTCCCATTAACGCGGAGGGGGTGGCAGTCTACGAATTCCATCATGTCAAGAAGCACTGGGAGGACTTCAGGTCCAGGACCCGGTCAGCCTGAGCAACATCCAGATGAGGGTCCTGGAACGCATAGGCCCAGCGCTCCACGCCCAGATCCTTCGGAGGCAGACCCATCTGGAGTTGAGCGGTAAGTGGCCAAGCATTGCTGTGTGAGACAGGGCATGTTGCAGTGTGCTGGTAGTCTGATACTTGCCTGTATGTGTGACATAGGCCATGTATGGATATGTGTGTGTGCAGGGACATCATGGTCATGCATGTGGTACCAGTTATGTGTGAACCACATGGTAGGTGCATGTGTTTCAATGCAACATGGGGACCTCTATGCAGAATGCACACCTGAAAGCATGCCTCTGTTCCTGGACATGGAGGGGGGATGAGGAATGGGTGCTGATGTCATATACATGTATGGTGCACATGTGTGTGTGTGTGTGTGCTCCAGAGAAGTGTGTGTTTGACTTTGAAATGCCATGGATGCATGTGACTTTGAAGGCAACATCTTGGTTTACAGAGGCCCTTGTACATGGGTGTTGATGTTGATTGCAGGCGCCGGAGTGTTTCTGCATGTGTGTTGCATGCATTGACCCATGTGTTGTGGAAGGACAGGATGGAAGTGACATTTGACAGTGCCACTCATGTGTTATTGCTTCCTGTCTAGGGTATTTTTTGCTGTACCCTGATGCTTGTGTTCTTTGTCTCCCTCTATGCAGCGTCAAGTGAAGAAGAGGGCGGCGACAGCACTGTGGAACCAAGCGGCGGGGATGCCTCCACCGGGCCGCGACACATGGCCCAGCCACCCTCCCAGGAATTACCATCATCTGGGAGCGAGGGGGCTGGTGCCACGTCTGCCACAACGGCTGTGGCGGAAGGGCCGGGTGAGCCCCCACAGGGGCTTCCAATGGTGGAAGACGGTGTGGAGACATCCAGGTTGGTGGTCTCCGCAGAGGAGGAGGAGCCCGCTACTGAGCCGCACATGGGGCCTGGTGGGGGTAGTACCACTGGTTCAAGTGGTGCAGTCCAGGGCCAGGGTCAGGAGGCAACACAGGTCACCGCGGAGGGGCCTGTGCATGTCGCTCTCCTTGACCCTGTGACTGCACCATCATGCACCAGCAGGGAGGCCCTGTCCCAGGCCTGTCCGCAGGTAGGGGAGAGTGCCATATCAACTGCCTCTCCACTACCTGCGGGCGAGGGGTCCCGCGACCGTATGGGATCCGTCCTGTTGGGTGTCACGTTGCGTGCGTGTGTCATTCATGATGACGTGCGTTCTTCCTTGGTGGAGAACGCACGCCATCACGAAGAGCAGCGTCGTGATGTGGCACTGCTGGGAGGGGCTCTGGTCGGTGGGTTCCTACATGTGACGTGCACTGTGGCAGACCTCTCCTCCTCTGTGGAGGCTATGCGCCGGTCGTTCTCCACATCGTCTTCAGGCCCAGATTCCACCAGGCCCCCCTGTGGACCTGGCCTGACCAACACAGCCAGCTTGGTGGAGATCCCATCCCTGCACAGTCGGGAGTTGGCGGTCCAGCAGGGGTGGACACCACAACTGGAGACCAGCAGATGGATGATGTGCAGGCACCATCGGACAGGGCACATGGACAGCAGCAGCAGCAGGAGCAGGCTGTAGGTGGGAGCAATGATGGCTCGGGCCATCAACATCGGAGGGGCAGGCATCGGCCATAGGGCAGGAGGACCCTGGACGGGAAGTGTCTTCAATGTGGCAGCGGTTGGGCCATGCGATAGATGCGGAGCGGCAGCGGGCGGAAGAGGCACGGCTCACAATGGTCAGGGCGGAGAACTCCATGTGTAGGGCCCTGAGGCAGGCCGAGTGCCTCGAGGCCATTCGCAGGGACCTGGAATTCCAGATGTCATCGTCCCTGCGAACCCTCGGGGCCATGGAAGAGGACCGCCTCCGGGACATCAAGCAGGAGTTTGATGATGCCCTGGCCCGGGACATCAACATGTGAGCCATTGGACTTGCCCGCTGACCTTGTAAATAGTTAGTTAGTTAGTATTAGGTTTCCTTTCGTTTTTTCTTTATTTTGGACCGCTTGGACAATGGACCACATTTTTGTATATAGTTTTTTTGTTAGGTAGTAGTTTTTGGTAGGTTTCATTTCTTAAATTGGGCTCATGGACCCTGGATTCTTCAATTGTACATAGTTCTACATTGGATTCATCTTTTTAAATATTTTTTTTGTGTTCAAGGGGACATGAGTGGGACATGAGTGGGGGCCTGCGGCAGGTGCCCCTGACTGCTGGGGGGTGGGGGTGATGGGGGACATGAGTGGGGGCCTGCATGCAGGTGCCCTGCACTGCTTGGGGGGTGGGGGTGCAAGGGGACATGAGTGTGTTCCTTCTGGCAGGTGCCCTGCACTGCTGGGGGGTGGAGGTGCAAGGGGGTAATGCATTGGTGATCACTAGTGCAAGGTGACATGTGGCTTGGCTGAGTGGGGCATGCCCATGGTGGATGGGCTGCCTGCAGGACATGACCAGGCATGCAGGGTAGTCCCCTGTGGTGTGGTCTGGCTGCAGGGGCCATGGAGGGTGTAGAAGGAACACCTGGGAGGACCCACACTGCCAATTCACGTGTAGGACTCCCCTGCACCCCCGAAATACACGTACCCCAATCGCACAGGGCCTATCGCGTGTGAAACTTGCCCGCACCCCAGAAATACACGTACCCTGCTGAAATCGCGTGTGGAACTTCCCACGCACCCCAGTAATACACGTAGCCTGCTGAAATCGCGTGTTAAACTTCCCTGCACCCCAGAAATACACATACCCTGCTGAAATCGCGTGTGGAACTTCCCACACACCCCTGTAATACTCGTACCCTGCAGAAATCGCGTGTGGCACTTCCCGCGCACCCTAGTAATACAGGTCCAGGGTTAGCGCAGCCCTTTGAGCTGAATTGGGAATTTTGATGGCTTTTCCTTGCGCAAGGGCGTTCTTGGGGGCGTAACTGGCGCTGCTGCAGGGTCGCTGCGCCACTCTGCGCCACGGCTGGTTTTGGAGGCTAAAATCCATGAATACGCTGTGCGCGGATATCGATTTTAGCACACACGGCTGGCGCAGACATTCGCACGCGCACACTGTGCGCCAGCCGTGTGCGCCACTTTTGTGCGAAATTCTATGAATTACCCTGACAGTGTTCATGCAGTAAGGCAACAATTGGACGACTGTGCTGGAATGGTGAGATTCACTATGAACTCACAAGAAGATCCACAAGAATTTCTAATGTACATAGTATTAGTATTGGAAAACAAAAACATACCTGTAAATGAAATCTTCTAGATTTCATACATGTGGAAACATACATGCATTCTCTGTAGCAAAGTGATACAGGAAGAAATCCCAAATGAGTGATTTGTGTATGTTTCCATACCAAATTGTGAGAGCATTCCATTTCAGCAACTTGTACAAAATGCAACCCATGGCAGATTATGTACTATTTGCAATTCAGACAATCGCTCCACCTTACTGATACAATCTCATAGTGTCTACATAATACTTATGCTTATACGTTATAATGCAGATGGCACCAAAAACAACTGCAAACTGACTGGATTCACACATGGTCAAGTGTGACTTGGAAAGAAAACCTTTACAAGAGTAGGTATAATCTACCATGCAGGAGCTACAACTAATGCAGGTCACTACACTGCATACATTAAAAAGAATTGTGGATGGTTTGAATGTATTGATAGCACCATTACTCTAAAGCAGAGATTGCCAGCTAATCTTACAAATTCGTATTTAATGTTCTTAAAGTCAAAATTTACGAAATAATGTGTACTTCAAGATTTTAAAAACAAATTATGTGAAAGACTACAAACAGTTAGAATACGCCAACAGGTATCTAACTACTCAAGAGGATGTAAGAATGACACAAATAAATTAATATCACAGATCGTTGGGAACAAATGCACAGGTAGAATACGCCTACAGGTCGGCAGGAAGGTAACAAATATAACATTAATCAGAAAGATGAAGGAAACACTCAAAAGAAACAAAGAAGTAGTTAGTACCATAGTAAATGAAGGTTTTTTTTAATCTGACAAGGATTTTTTTTTCCCACACCCAAGGATTAGAAAAGTAAACACAGAAACTGAGCGCAATGCACAGTACACTGGTTTGTAAACTAAATATGAGGGTAAAAAAAAAGGTCAACTGTCTATTAAGCGATGTAGTAAATTTTCAAAAAATGCAAAGACTAACATATCTGTTTCTTTTATCACAGAAATGGAAAAAGGGATACTTCCACCAAGTACGATAACCATTTAAAAATTGTATGTGGATTCTGAACAAAGTAAGGAGTAAGTATATTGGCAGTCATTTTCTACACATGCAAATCTACACATCTAATCTATGGTACTAATATGCTGCAGTGCCTGTATGCTGGCATTGCATCTTCGGTGTGTAACCTACCACCTGCGCCTTACGACCAAGGAACAAGGAGTATAGGTCCTAGCCACATCCATTGCTGCATATCAAAACCATGGTCCTTGTAAATTAGCTATTTATAAATTTACTTTTCGGACCATCGTCTGCAGCAATGCAGGCAAGACACTAGGGCGTCCACACAACTAGCGCATTACACCACACCCATATTCACTTGTAACTCCACTGTTTATGACTTCAGTCTTGGGTGCATGGCCTTTGAGTATGCAGTCAAGAGTCTGCGTCCTGGCTAGAAACACCACAGCATATCGGAACCATTCTGCCTTGTCATTTTACTATGTACAAACTTGGTTTTGGGAGCATGGCCTTTGACCATGCTCCCAAAAGGCTATGCTCTCCCCACGACCATCTTAATGATGTTGCATAGTACAAGTATACCAATAGCTGTGATATGGTGCAGTAGTTTGTAGCCACAGGCTACAGAGGTGAGTTTGAGGCCATAGCATTGTGAATGTATGGGTATACAGTATTTAAAATGCATAGTTACTTACAACTGCAGTGCTTATTACTTTGTTCAAATACTCTGCATCCTGGCCACTACTACCACACCATATAACATCCATTGTGTCATATAGGTACACTACGAACAATGCACCCATGAATGCAGCCCCTCCCCACAGCCGCCAGAGTGATGCACTACCACACCAAATCATACCCATTGTGCCTTGTAAGTACACTACATATAACTGTGCTGTTGGGTGCATGGCCTGCGGCCATGCACTCATAACTGCAGACTCTCCTCACAGCCACCTGACTGATGTTCAATACTAGGGGTGTCTCTGTAGCTCTGAAATGCTGTGATGTTTGTGCGCAGGGCCTAAAATGTTAGGTTTATGGCCATACATTTCAATATATGGTTGTTAAGTGTCTTATAACTCCAGTGCTTACAAGTTTCCTGTTGGATGCATGCTTGGGTGTATGGCATACAGCCTGCAACCATGCACCCAAAAGTACACATCTTGTCCGCAACCACCGCACTACATGAAACCCATGTGGGCTTGTATGTGAAGAGGTTATCGCTTTGTTGTTGGGGGCATGGACTTCAGCCTTGCACCCAAGAGTACACACACTCCCCACAACCAGGCAATCGATACGCATTAGTAAGGGGGTATCCATGGGTTTGACGTGCTGAAGTGTTGGTGGCCAGGGCCTAGAGTTTTGGAAGTAAGGCCTTTGGCCTTCGGCCGACGGCCATGCATCCAAGAAATACAATAACCATAGGAAAAAGTATTGCAATTACGGCATGGTGTCAATTTCAATGTTCCCTAACACCACACGTGTCCTTACAACTATTACAAGTTCCCCGTGCACTGCACGGACTGAAATACTGCCCTTATTGGACCCCTCATTTTCTGTGCGTACAAGGAGGGCGTAGAAAATACATCAAGAAGAAGGTATAAGTGTGTTATTGGGCGCATGGCCTTTGGCCATTCACCCAAGACTACAGAGTCTCCCCACAACCACCTCAGTGATGTGTGGTAGTGGGGGTTTTTCTATAGGTGTGGTATCCTTCAGTGCTTCTGGCCAGAGGCTTCACTCCTAGCTGTATGTCCATAGATCTTACATGGGATGGGTATGCAGTGGCTTCCACGTCTAGTACTTATAACTTTGTTCTGACTGCACTCACTCCCCACAACTTTCCAATCGAAACGCAATACTACGGGTGTATCCATGGGTGTGGCATGCTGCGGTGGTTGTGGCCAGGACCTACAGTCTTGGAAGTAAGGCCTTTGGCCGACGACCATGCATCCAAGATTCTAGGCCACAACCACTGTAGCATGTGACACCCATGGCGGCGTACTAATGAATATAATAAAAGCCATCGGGAAAAGTAATGCAATCAAGGCATGTTGTCAATTTCATTGTTGGCTACCACTATGCGTGCGCTTTCAACAGTTAGAAGTTTCCTGTCCACTGGACTGAAGTTCTATCGCTATTACACCCCCTCATTTTCTGTGCGTACAAGCTGTCCATGGAAAATACATCATGAAGACCGACCCCCAGAACAAATGCATTGATCACCCATGTCTTACTGTCTGAACCTTTCCCAATGGTCTGTGACACAGCAAACAAGTTTTATAAATAGAGCATATATATGCTGGTTGTTGCTCCGCTTTCGGCGGATCCAGGATGTCGGGCGCATCCAAACAATCTGACGCAGAACACGTCTCGCAGCAGCCAATGGGCAGAGACGTTGCGTGTCCGCGGTCATGACGCCAGCCCCTTAGCCAATCGGTATCTTGTCCGTGCACCGAACAGGGAAGTGTGACTGCGAATCGGACATAGATATCACAAATTTTTTCAGAACTACTTTTTGATCATTTTAAAGAAAAGTACTGCACGGAAGGTCACCAAATTTACAAAAGCACACTTCCTGGACCAAGCCCCTGTACCTGCCGCAGATTTTGTGAAAATCCGTCCAGCGGTTTGAACTGTAGCCGTGCGCAAAGTCTTTCCCCCATTCAGTCTATGGGAAAAAAGACGTTTTGGGACCCCCCTATAACTTTTGCCCCCCTGGACCAAACATCTTCAAACTTTGCAAATGCATTTAGAGTGGCCCATATACTCATTTTGCAAAGTCTGGTGAGGATTCGTCCAGGGGGAGCAAAGTTATAAGCCGCCCAAAAAGTGCTCTTCCTATGGAAACAGCAACTTAACCATAACTACACGGCCACTACTGTGGCCGTGTAATATATATTAAACTTATGTGCGATTTAAATATTAAATAAATAAATAAATCTTTATCTTTACAAACTATCCTGATTCCTGGTTCAGTGTGACCTGGGGGGTATTTTGAGATATGAGGTGTGATATGAGTGGTATATCATTCAGAATATTGAATTTATATACAAAAATAAAATAAGGGTTTTATTTGCGCACTACATGCTAGGCGAGACTTGGGTGTGTGCCTGATTGAAATCCCTTACATTACTAACCCCACCTATGACTGCTGTGACATGTGGATTCAAACATATTGGGCCTCATTACGACCCCGGCGCTAAACCATGGTGCTATTAGCACCATGGTCCATGCCGGGGTCCGCCATGGTGAATGGCGGAATTACCGCCCATCCCAAGGTTGGCAGGGCGGTAATTCCCCATTCACCATGGCCCCTTCCCCATTCCCATTTTTGGCCCATAGGGCTCAATGGGAATGTGGAAGGCGCTAATTACAGCACCGTAAATTACGGTGCCGTAATTAGCTCCTAGGTCCCTTTGCGGGTTGGTTTTTTAACGCCTGCTGAAAGCAGGCGTTAAAGTGCAACCCGCAAAGGGACCTCGTAATCAGGCATTAAGGGTTTAACGGCGCCGACACCTTTTACGGCGTCGTTAACCCCTTAACGCCTGGGTTGTAATGAGGCCCATTGTCGGATATTGTTAGGCTTCAACTGGATAAATTTGTTTATGAATATGTATTCAAAAATATTTTTGCCTTTGATGTTGTTATACACGTCTTTTTAAGATGTTTTTTCAATAATGTGATGTTGATATACTACTGACTCACTACCATTTTTGAATTTAATTAATACTATGGTACTATTACTGCCATGTTACTCTTTTTCTCCCTAGCCTAGAATGTAACAGCTGGGTAGCTTCTGTGGAAATAGTGTATACACTCAAAAATATTGCCATGCAAACAAATCGCCGAAAAATTGCCATTTTTTGAGGTGACATTATTACATGGAACATACAGGGGACACCCCCACAACCACTGCTTCCCCTGTCTCTATGTATATGGTCACCTTTTTAATGTCACCACAACCTTTTCCCGGTGACATTATATACGGCAACCATGTATAGGGATATTACTACCTGATTCCCTCTGTGTGAGCCACAAGAATCTGGAACCTCCTCCCCATCAACATCAGACTCTCCTCCTCGCTTCTACAGTTCAGGAAGGAGCTCAAGACCCCCCTCTTCAAGGAATAGTTCTTCCCTAACGCATATGTCCACACACACATCCACTCCCCACACTACTTGAGACTGGACGATCTGCCCCCCACTGTTTCCTGGTTGCTTGTAGATACTTTGCTGTCAAATAGCCAAACTGCCTGCCTCCCCACCCCCTCCACTGTTCTTAGCTCCCCACTCACTTGTTTCTCTGATTTCCTCACTGTATTCTTCTCCCTGTGATGTTAAATCGCTCTGTTGCTTCCTGAAGTTAGGTCTCAGCTCAATAAATAACTTAATGATGCCCTAATTTGAAAAGTATTTTTTTTAAAATGTACGCAAACAATCACATAACACACAAAGTAAAAAAAAATGTAAATGCTTTGAAATGTTGTGTGTCATGTTACACGAGAATATAAGGATTATGCACTGTGCAGGCAAATGTGACTATGGTGGCTTTCCTTGTGCTAGGGACTTGGGAGGATGCACAAATATGTGACAACGGGGGAAAGGATGCAGAGTTGACCTTGCTTGGAAAGTGATCCCTCTGCCAAAATTCCAACACCAAAGTATCTGTTTTAAATGGGAATCGGAGGACACTTCTGTGAAGCTGTAACATTTTAGAAAAATATTGCTGATGTTTTTGAAAAGGTTTGTGTTGGCAGGATCTCCTTCAGGCAAGTATTGAGTCCTTTCTCTATCATTGGCATTACAGTATGCCAGATTGCGCCAGGAGGGTGATTTCCCAAACGGTGTGTTGATCTGATATTTGAACGTGGCCCCCCAGCACATTTAAAGATCCCTCCCAACATACACTGCAGTGTGTTTGGAAAGTAAATGGAAACTCTCAGTGACCTGTCTTAAAAGGGGAGCGACTAGAAGTGCCTTCAATGAGACTATTCTCCTTGCAGCGTGGGGGAAAATCAAGACGCCTTCCAGATTCCCGCTCCGTAAGAACTTTCTGGAAATATTTACTTCTGCTCCCTCTATTCATAGGGCTGCATGCTCTGCTAGCGAGCCCTCGGAGGGTCCCTTTTCCTCATTACACACAAGGGTCACTGAAAGATCTGAGGGTTTTGGAGGCTGAGAGGTAATATATACCCTTGAAGTCTTGGAACCTCATTGCTTTTATTAAACCAGATTTGTAGATCTTTTTTTGCATGTAGATCTTTTTTTGCATGCTCAAACTCTTCTGAACTTGGGATAATATTTACAATTAAATAATATGCACATTTGGCCTTCAAAGGGGATTCCAACTCATTGGCATGAATAGGGTTGCTGCTGTATCGCTGGCAAGCAAAGCTAGGGGTGTAGCACGACCGGAGTCATCAGCAAGACAAGCCATTATGTATAAATTCCTCGTTTTATTCGCTACGTGGCCAGGGAGAGCCAGGCAGAGCAGAGACGTCTGGCCTTTGGCTATGCTATGAGTAACCAGAGCAATTACACGATGTTGTACACTTCCATCACTACGGCTGTCCGTCAATCATGTCATTTTTTGAGACAGTCACTGTTCATTGCACAGTGGCCAGTATCTTTTACCCTACATAATGCATTAGGAATTGATTTGCATAATGGGGACATGAGCATGGTACATTTCTTTTCCAGGGGCTGCCTGTGTCCACTTGAGAAGAGACGGGTGTACAATACTTGGTAAATGAATACTTGTGTACAGCATACATATGTATATAGATACGCGTTTGTTAGCCGAGTGTGGGAATGTACTTAGCATAGACGTCAAAATAGACCTTCTGCTGTACACAGGTAAATTGGCTGCAGCACAACCAATGTCTGCACTGCCTCTGGATTCAAATAAAACCTTTGTCTTCAAAACATTAAAAAATATATTTGGTCTCTCTGTTTTTCTTATCGCCATCTTACAATTATCTGATTGCAAACGATTTTCATCGAACCTGAAATGAATCCACATCGAGGATCTTTATTCAATTTCCTATGAAATGTTTATTTTTCCTGTATGGAGTTTTAAATAGTTTTTTAAAAGATATTGTAATGAAGGCAACTTCACCCCAATGTTGCAGCATATGAAGAGATGGGAAATGACAGCAGATAGAGCAGCCATCAGAGACCCAGCAGCAACCTCTAGTATAGACTTACTCCAACCGAAAATCCCAGAATACACTTGGGCGAGTCTGTTACCTGTGTGTATTTACATGAATGGGGATTGGCTGGGAAGAGCATCTTACTTAGTGCCTGGGAAGTGATGTCATTAATAAAGAAGACTTACCTGGAGCTCAGGGACTTGGACCACATTCTTCTTCCTGCTTTGAACTTACCTGTACCCAATCATAACATAACTGGTGACGAGAGGTCTTCTCTAGCTAACCTTAAGTGCTGTGGTGGGGGAGCTGCTAGCACCTGTGACCTAATGCCCTTAAGCAGAGTAACCCACCACTTAGGTCAGTGCCAATTCGCCTTCTGTGGCTGGAGACGCCATTTGGCCAAGTCGTTGCTCTTCCAGGGCCAAGGGCCTATGGAATTTCTGTGGCCTTGTTTGGCAGGACATTCCAGGATGTAGTCTGTCACCCAGTGCATTGCCTTGCTCAGGGTTCTTTGCATCCTAAAAGAACCCTGAGAAGCCCTGAGAGTGGGCCAGCACAAGGAACTGGCTGCCTATGCTCACGCTCACGCAGCAGTGGCAGGAGACTGCTTAAAGGAACATCGATCCAGTCCTGTATGTGGCCCAAAGTGCCCTGCTTGTATCTTATAGTGGTGTTGGCACTCGCTGTGGTGAAGTGAGCCACAGTTCTCAGATTGCTGCAGAGCTGCTGGGAGCTCGTGGCTCGGCATGTGCTGTGCCTCATGGCTGGTCAAGCAGAGGGACCCACACAAGAGCTCTGGCTCGGAGCGAGACACATGATGCTCAGCCTCACATTTACATATGTAGATTTCCATACAGCGCCGCATGCTTACTGGGCATTTACAAATTGTGCATGGGCCTTGTCTATTCAGACCCTACCTTGTCTATGCCTCTGGCAGAGACCCAATGGACACAGTGGAGGAGGTGAAGAGCCTTGAAGCTGGTGTGGGCTGTCACTACGAGCCAGTGTAAGGATAGCAGTGCAGGAGAGCTGTTGTCCAAGGGTTCACCAGGCATCCTTATATCTGATGACTTGACGTTGGTGGGTAAGGCATTTAGGGATACCCAAAAGATATTATTGCACTTAAACAGTTGAGCGATTTCCTAAGCGGTTGTCACCTGCGCTCCCTATGACATCTTCTAAATAGGACTGCTATGTAATCTTTTTCTTCAAAGACCACTGCCAATTTTTTTTGCAGAAGAGATAGGGTGGATAAAAGCCCCTGACCTGGGCAGCCTTGAGAATAGCGGTGATGGAGCAATAGATGTGCCTGAGTAGTTAATTTCAAAGCATTCAGACAGATGTTTTTATCTATCATCCAGTCCTCAATCTGGGAGGGGTACAGAAATGTACACTGTAGACCCAGGAGAGAACCAGCAAGCCTGACACAAATCTGGATGCCTTCCAGGATGGATGTTTCCTGCTGCCTCACAGTGTGTTTGAGGTTTTCCATCATGGCTGCCTAGCCTCCTTGTTTGCATGAGGCTGGCTGTGTATCTAAAGTGCTTCGCTCCATCATCTGCAGTGATTGGCTGTTCGCTTTGTTTTCAAGCCAATCGGGGGACCGGCAGGCTTCAGCCGGCCCCTGTTTCAAAGGGCTCCTTTCTAAGGTCCCTGTCCTCTTCTCTGTCTGCTTCACAGGCTGCATCATGAGATTCTGCAACAGCCAAACCCTCATTGTCACTGAGGCTGCTTCCCTGGACTATTGGACTGCCATGACTCTCTTACCATATTCTGTTTGGGTTAGTTCCCTCCTTGATTTACCTGTACTCCCTTTTCAGAGGGTACTCAACTCTTCCTGTCATGCTCTCATGCGAAGCTTATCTATACTCATCTCTACCATCTGACTACCACTCTAAATTCCTTAAACTACTGGTCTCCCATTTAACTTTTAAGTCAAACTTGGGTGTATTTTTGCATTTACTTGAAAGTCAAACTTGGGTGTATTCTTGCATTTACTTGAAAGTCAAACTTGGGTGTATTCTTGCATTTACTTTAAAGTCAAACTTGGGTGTATTTTTGCATTTACTCAAGTTCAACTTCAGTGTATTTCTGCATTTACTTGAAAGTCAAACTTGGGTGTATTTTTGCATTTACTTGAACGTTCAACTTCAGTGTATTTCTGCATTTAACTTTTGGCCATTGATTGTAATCTGCTAGCCCAGTGATTGTTCAATGCTGCTTTACTTGCTTACTCCTTCCTCTGCCTCTTCTCATTTCCACTCATGATGCTTTCTGTTTCTCCCATCTATTCCAACTGCTTCTCTATCAACTACCCTTCCCTTCTCACTAAGTCTGGAAAAAAGAAATTTATAAAGAATATCTTGGCCTCCAACCCTGGACTCCCCATCGCTGATACGTGTACCAGCGCCTCTTCCAGACATACCCTCACCGACATCCTCTTTGTTGTTCCTTCGCCGGATCTATGGACCCCCCATATGATCTCTATGCTTTGTCCTGTCTCCTCCTCTCCCATTAATGGTGGCACTCGCTGGGATGTCCTCATGGCTTCTTTCGACTCCTCCAGAGTCATCCTTAATGTCTACCTAAATGGCACTGTCATGGTCCAAGGTGCTCAGGCCAATCTCCTCCTCTTCGATAGGGGTTTCCCTCGCCTCATCAACTTCCTCTCATCTCCAGCTGTCCCCTCCACTCACTCTCTGGCTACCTTACCCACTTTTTCCTCCTCCTCTGCCACTCTTCAGGCTACCTCCACAACTCCGCAAGGCGTACCTCTGATTTCTACCCCTCCCCGGAAGGTCTTTAAGGCTGGCAACCTTCTTCATCTTGCCACTCTCAACTCTCGCTCTGCTGTCAAACACACCTCTGACATCTGCCACCTCCTGAAGAACTGGACCTTGATGTCCTCGGTCTTACGGAGACGTGGTTCACGGCTAGCTCTATCACAAGCTTTGACACTCTACTCCCTGAGGGCTACAAGATCCTCTCCGCACCCAGATCCACTCGACCTGGAGGGGGCGTAGCCCTGATCTTTCCTGAGTGGATTCCTGCCACTATCATTCCCATTCAGATTTATTCCTCTTTTGAATGCCTTGTCTGCAGGTTCTCACTCTCTCCTAGCCACTCTCTTACTGTTGCTACTCTCTACCGGCCCCCTGGGCAAAGCACCTCTTTTCTCTCTGAGTGGGCCGACCTCTCCTCCTCCCTCCTGGCCTCAACCACTCAACTCCTCCTCCTTGGTGACCTCAACATTCACCTCAATTCTCACTGTCCCTCATCGCTGCTCTTTCGCAACCTCTGCGATACCCTCTCCCTCTCTATCCTCCCCTCTGGCCCGACGCACTCTGCAGGACACACACTTGATGTCTTGATCTCCCCTGGTCTCCCCCTCTCTATTCCTCTGACCACTCCTCTATCCTGGAGTGACCACTGCCTCCTCTCCTCCCATCTCTCACTCTCTTCTCCCCAAGCCAACCACACCCCAACACTTCCACTTACCTTCTCGGACATCTGACCTATGAAGTGTGTGTCAGCTGAGGCTTTCGCTGCCACCTTCTCTCCCCCTTCTCCTCCCCTGGCTGACTCACACCCCGACACAACCCTGTCCCTTCTCTACTCTTCCATCTCTGATACTCTTGATGCTCTTGCCCCTGTCATGAGGATCCGCTTGAAGTTCAAAGCCAAGTGCAATTCCTGGTATGACTCCGACCTAGCTGCACTTAAACGTAAGTGTGGGGCGGCTGAGAGGAAATGGAGGTTTTCTTGCTCATCCTCTGACAAACTGGCCTGTCGCCTGCTCCAAAGGCAATACCGACTCTCTATCCGCACTAAGAAGAGAGCCCACATTCAAGCCGTGTCTCTGCGGCATCCAACAACTCGGCCAAACTCTTTAAAATCTGCAAGGAGCTTGCCAACCCTGCAGCAGTCTCCTCCCCTCCTCTTGCCTCCCAGGCTCTCTGCAATGCCCTTGCCTCACACTTTATCTCTAAAACACAGGACATCCTGTCCACCCTCGCCTCCCCTCCCCCTCCTATTCCCTCTTAGTCTGTGCTTGGAGACCCCCTTTAGGCGTCCCCCCACCATCCTTCTCTTCCTTTCCTATTTTCTCCCCTGACGAGGTCGCTAGACAAGTCCGATCTATGAAAGCCTCATCAAAACAGGTTCATCCCTGTTCCTCCAAAACCATCAAGGACCCAAAACCATCAAGGACCACAATGACACCCTCGCTCCTGCCCTTGCTGATTTTTGCAACCACTCGTTTGCCTCAGGATCCTTCCCCTCCCCTCTGAAGCACTCCCTTGTGCATCCTCTTCTCAAGAAACCCAAAGCTGAGCCTTCCTGTCCGGCAAACTATCACCCAATTTCCATTACCCCCTTTCTGGGCAAACTCCTGAAAAAGCTGGCCATCTCTCAGCTTAACCTTCATTCAGATTCTGTTGGTTGTCTCCATGACCACCAGTCTGGCTTCAGAGCGGCCAGAAGCTCTCCTCAATATCTGTGAAGATCTGCTCTCCAACCTTGATTCTAACATTCCCTCTGTCCTCATCCTTCTTGATCTCTCTTCTGCCTTCGACACGGTCAACCACACCATCCTGCTCAACCGTCTCCGTGATAATCTGTGTATCACTGATCAGGCTCTGGCCTGGCTGACCTCTCTCCTCTCTGATCGACACTCCCAGGTCCAACTGGGGTCTTTCCTATCATCTATCTTCCTCTCCACCTGTGGGGTTCCCCAGGGGTCTAACCTCTCACCCTGGCTTTTCAACCAATACCTGGCAACTCTCGCTCACTGCATTGCCATTTTCTGCTCACATTTCCAGTGCTATGCTGATGACACTCAAGTCATTTTTTGGCTGCCCTCGGCCACCTCCTCTCCCTCTCTCATCTCTGACTGCCTAACTGCCATTCAAAATTGGTGTGCCACCAATGATCTTTGTCTGAATGCCAGCAAGACGGAGATCTTCCTCATCAGCACACCATCTCCATCCTTTTCCCTGGCCTCCCTTGGCCCTCCTCCTACCCCTACCTGTGAGGCTAAGAACCTTGGCGTCATCTTTGACTCCACACTTTCCTTCTCGGCCCATATCTCTGATGTCTCTAAAAAGTCAAACTTACGACTGCACCTCCTCAGAGGTATTCTGCCTTTCCTCTCCTTCCCCCAGAAGCTTATGGTATCCCAAGTTCTGGTTCTCTCTAGCTTGGACTATTGTAACAGCCTCTTTCTAAATCTACCTGCCTCTACTCTCCGCTCTCTACAACTTATCCAGAACTGGAATGCGAGATTTGTCCTTGGCCTCAGGCCCTGGGATCGTATCTCTCCAGCTTTGAAATCTCTCCATTGGCTCCCAGTGGATGCAAGGATTAAATTCAAAACCCTCTGCATTGTCCACAAGGCTTTCTGGGGCCTGGGTCCAAAATACCTTCAGCTATCCCTCCGCAAATACCTCCCCTCTCGAGCTCTTCACTCCTCTACCTCTAACTCCCTCAGGGTCAGTCGTTTTTCAAAGAAACAAGCTGGGGGTAGATCTCTATCTTCGGCTGGGGCCTCCCTCTGGAACAGCCTCCCTGCTACTCTAAAACTTGAGGAGAACCATCTCCGGTTCTGGAAGCACCTCAAAACCTTCCTCTTTGCTTCTGCCTTCGCTCCCCTTCTCCCCTGCTGATCTGCTCTCTTGGCACTGTGCACCTGGCAACCTTCTGTCCCCTGGGCCCAGGTACCTGCTCACCCTGCCACCTTCCTGCACTGCCTCCTGGCCACCCCTTGCACTGGGGACTGTATCTGTACCCATACAGCCCCCCCCCATGTTTCTTCTTTTTCTGCACTTATGCAGACTTACCCAGTCTGCTGCCTTAAACACAGCACTTGCCACTTGCTGGCTGCACTATCACAGTTTGCCTCAATTTTCTATTTATTTTATTTATCTGCGCTCCTCGGCTTCGGCACTTTCCACTCTCCCCCTTCCATGCACTTTTTCCCTTTTCCCTTTCCCATGCACTTGCACGTTCTCAATGTCACTAGGCCTAGTAAGATCGTTTTTATGTTGTGCTGTGTTCTCCCTTGTTCCCCTCCCTTGCCTAGTCGCGCTCTGTAACACTTGTGTACGAGCGCGATACAAATAAAATATCATATCATATCATATCAGGCAGGAGGGAAAGTAATACTGAGGTCTGTTAACAGTTTCATTTAAAGTATTAAGCAGCCACAAGGACAGGCTGCCTCTTCAGTTACGAATAGTAGAGTTTTAAAGAAAGGGGTCTGACCTGACTTGCAACTCTCTATCATACAGAAAAGATGAAATCCACATTAAGACTGAAGGAGGATTTTAAGCCCTCTAGCAGAATGGAATTGTTGAGAGTGTTGAAGGCGGCTGATAGGTCCAGGATGAGAAACGCACTGGTGGTGCTGACTAGAGACTGGATCATTTCATCACTCATGATTATGAAAGAACATTGCTTGCTTCTTGCTGGTTTGAACCCAGACTAGCTGCCACCAAGAAGGATGAGGGCCTCAAAGCAATCTAAACATGGCTGCATTTGGGTGTTTTCCTAGGATCTTACCAATAACAAGCGCTTTGGGATAGGGCGATAGTCGGTACGAATTTCGGGCTTTCTTTAGGGGACTTTATGAGAGTAGAGCTGCAATCTTTATCAGGAGGAAGGGGAAGTCTCCTGACAGCATGAGATGCAGTGGGAGTGGAAGGGGATTCCAAGGGATCTTCTAACTCTGCAGTTAGGAACTATCTTGGCAGAGGGATTGGAAGCCTGTGCAATACGTCGAAAAAGAAGTCTTTCTCTTCTGCATAATGATTGTCTGCGTGTCTTCTGGGCCATTGGATTTATCTGTGTGGGGCGATTGCGGCATGATTCTATGAAGGTAGAGTGCACTCTGAACAATCATTTGGAAACATTAGCTCCGAAATTCAAAATGTACTGATGAAGTAATGAAAGTGCACTGCGAAATCCATATTTCCAGTTGATGCAAATCCATGAGCAATTGTTATGCAAGGTAGGTCGGCTTCCAGAACCACAGGAAAGGGACCGTTTTCCCAGGATGTGCATGGCAGTGTTTTAAACCAAATATGTTCTGGCTTGAGCAGCGTTGGCACTTATATTTACATCGTGGCATCTACAATAAGGAATGTTCTGCTATTTATAGGGCCTGGCTGGATTTCTTGGGTTTCCTTAAAATGTGCTGCAAATGATATAGGTCGTAAGAATGGCTTACGTGTGATGTTTTAAGCACAACACCAGGAGCAGTCCATACCACGCACACTGAGGTTTAAGTTTACAGATGTTTGTGATTTGTTTCTATTTCATCGCTTTAAAATGAAGAATCATCGCTGACAAGGAACGCACATTATTACTTAACAATGTTGCACCATCACAGTCTTTGTTTTATGATGATAAGTCTTGCCAGGTAAGGGGTACCGTTCAAATTAGATAAAGCAACGCACCCCGCCCTCAGTAAAGACCCCTGTCCAACCACCCTTAATCGTGCCTGTGTGACACAGCACTGCAGGCTGGATGGTGTTTTTTTATTTTTATTCTAGCTAAATCGTCTTTCCCATTTCGTTTCTTTTGTTGTGTTTGTTTGATTGTTGGGATGGCACAGGGAAGTCTGCCTTCCAGTCTTCTGAGGCACATCTAGAAGCCATTTTGGCTTCTCAATGTTTGGTGCCCAGAATTGATCTTGCCGACTCTGCCGATTTCGTGGAGGCCGGGGACTCTTTGGAAGGTTTGTGAGGAAAGCATTGCGGGGGGAGCAGGGGCGGGAGGGGGAGGGCTTCTCCCGATGTACAATGCTAGAAAAGGGTTGTTTCAACGCTAAGGCCCATTTTCTGAGTCTGGAGTGGTAGAGTCCCTTTTCGTTCTCTTAACACCCCAAATATGTTCTTGCAGGAAAAGGGAGCACGGCGTAACTGCAGCTTTGCATTAAACATAATGTATATTTGTAAATAGGACCCTGGCTCACCTGAGTCAAGATCTAGGTTCCCAATGTTATCCCTCTGCAGATGATCAGGGTTTGGGCACATCTTCTGATTTCGTGGATATGCTGTTTGTTATCGATCCATGGATGGCTTTCAACAGGTTAAAGATCAACACTGATCCTACTTAAATACTGTTAGTGGCAGCCCCCCTACCACCTGGGATCTCAGTTTCTTCCCCACCCCAAGAGATGGCTCACGCCCCTACTCCTTGATATGATATGATATGATATGATATGGCATTTATAACGCGCCTATACACAAGTGTTTCTACCACTGTTCTCAGCCTTGGTTTTTGATTTGATAATAATCTCTCCCTGGCCCCACAAATTAATGCTTTGGTAGATAGCTGTTTTTAAAGATGTCCTTCCATTCCTCTTACCGCAGCATACAGCTTCTGTGGCATCTGCCATAGTAAGCCTGATTATGGAAGCTCCCTTTACCTTCTTGATATGCTTCAAATTACTTGGAATGGAGTTACCTTACTTGCTTTTGATGCTCCTCCCGGTACTAGTTCTGCTGCGTTTCTAAACTACAATGACTGCTAATCTGCTGGAGAGCCATATATTTTTGAGCCTACATCACCTGGTATACCAAGCCGGTCTCCCAACCAAGTATTAATCAACCCCTACATTGCTTAGCTTCCGAGATCAGACAAGATTGAGCACATTCATTGTGGCGTAGTATTCAGAACTCTCTGCCTAGTGTTTTGTGCAGTTTATGGCATTGTTCTGTCTTTCCTTTAATCTAAGAGTACACCCTGCATCCCCACTTGCCACCACCTGCCCATCATTGACCGATTTGTACACGCACTTTGCTTCTACTTCTCTATGATAGGAGGTAGAGCTTTTCCCATTCTAACTCACCATCTGTGGAGCAAACCGACTCCTGGCCTTAGATCTCCTGATATGGTCTTGCTGCTTTGTTGTACTATCAAGACTTTTCCATTTCATAGATAGGTATCTCTAGCCTGACCCCAGCCCCACCCTGTCAGCACACTGATACTTCTGGTGACAGGCAATTCTAGTAACCCCGGGTTTTTTGGATTCACCTTCAGGTTGGTAAAACAGTACAGGCAGAACTTTGAAATGCTTTAAAGTACAGGAATGCCCAGTGTAGAAATGGCTCTAAGTTACTTCAAAGAAGTACATTCCTTCATGGTAATTTAGTTTGTTGCAATTGCTTTGAATTGTTTTTTTTTTCGAGTTTTGTTTTCTTCCTCATGCCCCCTTTACTACCACCCTTACCACATGCTCCCAACCTCCTTTAGCCCTTAACCACTAATACATATATAAGTACAGAAGTAATTAAGTAATTAAAAAAGTAATTGTAGCGAGGTAAATTACAGCAAAGTGATGTACTTTGTTAAAACAATGGGAGACCATAGAAACAGTGACCAAACCCTAGCAACAGGAAATACCATCTGTTCTAATAAGTTCTTTACACTTGTAGGGACATTCTTGTTATTGTAGGATGCCTCTCTTTAACAGTTAAGTATGTGCTTATCCAAGATGTGTAACCTGATGAAGGCACTCCGACTAGCTCAGTGAGTAGAGCCTGAGCAATTTAACCTCGGGGACATGGCTTCAGCCTGCATTTCATGGAAAACCAGGGGACTCAACATATCATATTGTCTTGTGTGTTCCATAGGCACAGAGGAAGACAGCAAAATATGTATTCATAGTAATACTGTCTTCAATGGTTGTGTCATTTTTTTCTTTTTTAGGGATTTCCGATGCTTATATGTCCCACAATTTGCACTCAGGCTCACATGGTTCTGGGAAAGTCATTCTCCCACTGCAGTGGGGGACCCAGATGTTATCTCTTTTCCATTATATACGAATTGATCTTGTTTTACTATCAACTAAGCTTCTATTTTTTATGATTTTAAGGTAGGTTTTCGTACTTTTCTCCCACTGCCAGCATGAAATATTTTCCAAGAAAATATTAGAGGATATTTGAAATTTTGGTCGACTGAACCTTGTCTAATACATTTTTGTGCTCAAATGAGGATACTGGATTTGATCCGCCCCAGATAACCCACTTTATACATTAATTTATCAAAGAGAAGTATTAACGTCCTACTGTATATGATAGGAATGTGAGTCCTTTAAAACATTTGAAAGGCGTGGCTTTTAGTCACAAGATGTTGTAGCATGAGTTGCCTCAACTTCACTGTCAAGGTCTCTTCAACAGGAAGTGGGTGGGATATCACTCCAGTGTGCATGTCACTAACTGAGATCAAAGTCCTTTTTTTCTTTCCTTTACTCCTACATTTTTACCATGTTGTGCCACTTGTCATTGGTGGACTTGGAGGTAGTTGTGTATTGGGTTAGGCATGACCTGCTGCCATTTGCCTTTGCTTAAGGGCCTCCATTTCACTTCACTTATTATCTAAGAGCCACAGTATTGCTTTGTACCTTTGTAGTTCTGTTCCATTTGTCAGTTATTTGTTTCCATGGTGAACCCGAGTATGTCCCTTAAAGACGATGTAACAGTCTACAGGGCAGATGGGGATGGAGAATAGTCAAACATCAATAAAAAAATGGACTCAGGAAGTTGGCAAAAAGACTCTGTTTTAATAACAATAATCTATAACAGGGAGCACAATGGACAACGATGTCTAGCAATAAGATCTCAGCAAATTTCATAAAAAAATATGCTTTTCTACTAAAAACTTGTCATCACTGGCATCATGCTACGTGGCAAAACTGAGAAAACGTATGTGAAACTGTGGTTGGTTAACGGAAAACATCTAGGTATACTTTCTATGAGGGTTGGTTTTGTGATTGGATCTCTACTGTCAGGTGGACAACTCTGCCAACAGTTAACAAGTCATTGTAACGTCATTAAATACACAACGTCTTATTGGGTCTCTAAACTATAGGGCTCTTTGATACGTGGCCCTTTATAATTGGTTGGCACGCTTGTACCCTTCTGGAATTTATTTAGCAAAGTTCTTTTTATGAACCAGAAACACGTCAGTTTAACAGTATTGATTCCCTACAGCGTCCCTCCACTTTTGGGACAAGAAACACGCAGCGTTGCAAAGTAGGTCGATTTATTAAAAAAATCAAAATAATCAAACCAGTGTAAAATGTAAATAAATTATACATCTTTAGCATTCCTTATAAAATACTGATATCAATGGATACTGCAATGATTTATGATCAATACACTGGTCAATTCAAATGCCAAATCTGCATTAAACATGGATATAGACATTTTGAAAGGACACACATCACTGTATGTATGTCTTAGTTACTTACCTGTAACTGTATTTCTCCAGCATTGCTATCTTTCAATGATTCACATGCTTGAATATTCCACGTCGTCAGACTTGGAATCCTCAGCAATTTAAAAATAAATATATATATAAACCTTTCCCGTAGGAAAAAACAATACTGTTTACCCATTATGCCTGTCAGGCACTCACATATGTAGCACCTCCACCTCATTTGGATCCCTTTTGACCCTAACCAATGAGGTGGCAGGGCTTAAGCTCCACTGCAGGCAGCCATCTTCCGATTTTAAGCCCTGATAGAGACTGTTATAATGGTGACTGCCTGCCTAAGGAGCAGTCTCAACAGGGAGGCGGGCGGACGGGCGGGCACGTGTGAATCTAAGAAAGATACCAATGCTGGAGAAATACAGTAACAGGTAAGTAACTAAGACTCTCCAGCATGGCATCTTTCATAGATTCACATGCTTGAATAGAATATCAAGCAGTGGATGCATGCCAGCTACTTCACTGAAGCACACATATGTCAATAATAGTACCCACAGAAAGTACCCTGAACCCATTATGCATTCTTGAAACATGAAGGGAAGGAGGAAATAACAATGGATCCTCCTACCTCATGCAACCAGATGCCGTAGGGCTGCCTGTCCTACAGGTGGCTCCCTTTCAGCATTTTATTCTAAAGAAGTACTTGGCAAACGTATGGAGCTTGCTCCAGGATGTCACCCTGCATTGTCCTTCATGGTCACTTTCACCTGGAAAGCCGCTGTAGATGCCCTTCCTCTGGTTGAACAGACAGTAGTTGGATGGGTAAGAGAGTTGCTTTTGATTTTGTGGCAATGGGTATTGCAATTTACCACCCATTTGGCAAGGTCTAGTTCAGAAAAGCTTTGACTCCTACACAGCACCGCAAGTGAAACAAACAATCTAGGAGATGCTCTAAAAGCGTTAGTGCGCTGTAAGCAGAATTTGAGTACTTGTAATCGATCTAGCGAGTGCAAGGCACGTCCCACAATGGATGCATGACTGCCAAAGACGATGCGTTTAGGCCTAGTCATATCTGACACCACCTTGTGGGGAGTGGGGAACTCGGGGTGCAGTCTGATGATGACTCGGTCCTTTAAGAAGACTGTAAATGGAGGATCCTTAGATACAGCTTGGAGTTAGCTGATTCATCTGTTGACGTGATCACCACTAAGACAGCAACCTTATCAGAGAGGAAATTAGATTGCATTTGTGGATGGGCTCTTGAGGACGAGCCATTGATGTTGTCAAAACTGTGTTGAGACTCCAGCTTGGAGTCAGTGCTGGCACTGGTGGGAAGGTCGTCGGCAGCCCCTTCATGAAGGTTTTAACTTCAGGGTTTGAGACAGAGGATTTAACTCTGGGACCTCTGGAGTAAGGTGTGATGTCCGAGAAGTCAACCTTGACTGAATCTTGTGACCAGACAGCTGTAGCCAAGTGAATCAGATCAGGCAGAAATTTGTTTAATTTAGCCTACTGTGGGTTGAGCTATTGTGTCACACCCCAGGTTGTAAACTGTTTTCCTTTCTTTGCATGTGTAACGTGTGGAAGAGCCCTGGATGCTTGATTAATATCCCAAAATCCATCCTGCAACATTAGGTTGTGTGCTTTTGTAGTTCAACAACGAAGCCTTTAGAGAGAACAAGGATTTGCTTGTTCTGTTGCAATAGTACCGCTTGGTGCAATCAGATATGGATGGGTGTGCAACTAGCCATGTGTAGGAGAATTGGATACCAGACTTGCCATGCCCATGCCTGTGTTATTAAAATCATCCTGCAGGGTTGTTTTCTTACTCGCCTCAGTACCATGTCTGGGGACATGCCTGCCCATGCTAGGGAGAAGGCAACCCCAGTGAGTCCTCTTCCAGGTACATGGATCCAAATGGAGAGGGCATTCGCTGTTGTGCCTGCTGGCAAAGAGATGGATGTGGGGGCGAATCCATCTTTTGAAAATTCATTGGACTTCGACCCTTACGAGTTCCCATTTGTGGGATGTGGAGAAAGTCCCTGCTCAGTTGATCTGCCAGAATGTTGCTGTCTATCTGCAGACAACAGTAGGAATCTGTTACCTTCTTGCTTGTTGGTGTCATGCATTGAGGTTATGTTGTCTGTCTGTACGGTGACCACTTGTTCTGTTAGGACCAGTTGAAAGTGGCTCAGCACACATCGAATATCTCTGAGTTTGAGGATATTGAGGTGCGATTCCGACTCTTGCATGGACCTTGACTGAAAAAGCCATGACTTGCTCTAGATTGTTTGTCCACTCACCACCAGTGTGGAGCTTGGTGGAAAGGCTGTGACCAGTGCACAATGTCTTCCCATGAGCCTGATGCTTGAATTCATTGTTGGTTGAGTTTTTCCTGGATTGGTCTCATTCTCATCCTGCAAGTAGGAACCAGCAATATACATAATGCAAAATGCCCAGTAGGTATTTGTAGTGACGCACCGTGCTTGTGCATGTTTTTAAGAATCCATTGACCAGCTGGGAGACCTGCTCTTCTCTTGGATGAAGGTCTGACTTGTGGAATGCTGGTATCTAGTTCTGCACTTAGGAAGAGGGCATTCTACGCCAGCATAACTACTGACTTTCTGTGATTGATGGAGAAAAAGATTTGTGATGGTCTCTTTGGTCTGACGGACCACTCTGGTTGTCTACACCTTTGAGTTTGCTTTGATGAGCCAATTGTCAAGGTATGGAAAGACTTGTACACCTGCTCTTGTTGGGTGTGATGCCACCGGGATAAGACATTTGGTGAAGATCCTCTGGACTGACCATAGTCGAAAGCACCCAGAACTGATAATGCTTGTATATTACTGTAAACTATAGGTAGTGCTTGTGCATTGGACGAATAGGTTTGTGGAAATAGGCATCCTCTAGGTAGATTGTAGCTAGAAGATCAACCTTTTAGAGCCAAGGTAAGCCCTGTTAGGGTGTGGTCATTTTGAACCTTATGCACTTTACCTATATGATCCAACTGTGCAGGTCTTGGAGCGGGCAACACTGTCCATCCATTTTCTTTACTAGAAAAAAGATGTGAATAGAATCCCTTCCCTCCTTGATTCTGAAGAACGGCCTTTATAGTGGCCTTTTGTAGCAATTTGTCCCGCTCTAGCTTGAGCTGTTCCATGTGGCATGTATGTGTGCACGTGTAGATAAGGCTGGTGACCGTGTGAGGAACTCGATGATGTGTCCATCAATTAAATGTTTGTAGCACCTACTTGTCTGGCATGATCTTTTGCCATCGATGCAGGTGATGGCTGATCCACCTCCCATCTGGGTGCATTGTGGCAGGGGATAGTGCTCCACGTCCATTTTGTTTGGACAACTGGGCCGTCCCACACCTCCCTCTCTGCATCGTGTATCCGGAGAACGGCTGGTATCTATCGGGATATTGATTTGTTGACCTGGCCCTTTGTGTTGAATACGGCTTGTTGTTGGAAGGAAACGTCCCTGATCCATCACAAAAGGTACGCCTTTCTTTGTCTTTGTCTCTCAGTGAACTGATGGCCCTGTCTTTATCAGTGTCTATTTTAATACCCTTCAGGTGATCATTAACCTTTTTGCCAAAAGGGTCTTGGTCTTTGAATGGTAAATCGAAGATCTCTGCCTGCACTTCAGGTCTGAAGTTGGTCGCCTTTATTCATGCTTGGCACCTGAGGACCGCTGCATGAGCCATCTGCCTGACCCGGCCCCTGCGGCCTCCACCGCTGAGTTAATCATGTGGTCAGATGTTGCTCGTCCATCTCTAATAATGGCCCTTGTTTCATCTGAAGTTCGGCCGGAAGGTGCTGCCTGAACTTGGACTTCTTGTGCTACAATTTCCTGTCATATCTCACGGTCATGGTGAGGACCCTGTACTAATACAGAAGGATGTAGAGGTCAAAGCTGTCCTGCCTACAGCTTCGAGTTTCCTGCCTTATTTGTCAGGCGGTAAGTTAGTGATGAAGCAGGTTTCATACGTTTCTTACTGGCAGCCACAGTGATGACTGAGTTTGGTTTTGTGGGGCCTTGGATTTCTTTTACTGGCCTAGCCATAGTGGGGGGAGTGGAAAGTGGATTGGCTACGATCTTCTCCCCTGCTTCCTATATGGTGTCTAGAAAGGGTATTGCCATGGCTGTCCCCCTTATCTTGTCTCTAGGCTCATAGAGCACTGACTTATTTTCTGCGCAATATACTTGGAGATCAAACATTGCAGTGAAGGAAGCAATGGCGTCTAGCAGTGAAGAGCTTCTAGGGGAGTCACACCTCTCTTGCTTCTGAACAATGTAATCCTCCCATTTGTCAGTATCTTGTTGGGGTGAGCCTTTGCTGATTTCCCCCTCTTCAGGATCTTCCGACTGCATGTCCAGTTAAAAAAACCTGTAGGGGCCATCAGCTGGATCTTGCCAGTAAGTCAGGTACAGTAATAAAGGTGCCCTTATCAACTGTGGCAGAGAGAGACAATCCTTTGCCTTCATGGTAGTGATGCACCCATTCATCCCAGAGGTGGGGAGATGTTTCTGTGGTTCCTAGTTGGAACGATATGAGCTTCTTGGCTAAGCGAGCCATTTGCCTCCTCTGAAATTCACCCAGGATTTTTCTATATTTCATTTTTTTGTCTTCAATTGACTGAATCCACCAGTGTTGAAAAGGGTCTTAAGTATCTGCAGAGGGCAAGTGCCATGAAGGGTTGTGCTCTATGGGCACAGATTGTGTTCTGCCTTCTTCTATGTCAGACAATACCTCTTGTAAAATTATGTCTGGAAGTTTAATCATTTCTAGATGGGGGACAGATTAACATTAGCCACTGAGACCTGTGGCACTGGCTGGGTGTATTTATCACTGTGCTCCGCTCATCACTGTGCTCCGTGGACTAGAGAGGTGGAGGATTTACTACTGTTTTTCTTGTGGACGGCAGAGTAGTTGTGGACGTATGGCAATTATACAGTGATTTTCTCCCTGTCAATGTAATTATTGTCATCTGTTTCGTTGTGGACGAGGGTTTCTTTGTGGACAAGGAACTAGTCATGGATGAGTGCCTTTAGAAATAGCCATGGAAGTGTTTTTTTATGTGTACAGCGAATTAGCCATGGGCAGTACTCATCCCTTTGATGGCTGTGGATGAGGGCTCTCATGGGTGAGGCCTCCTAGTGGATTAGCCATGGGTGACAGCTTCTAGAGGTAGTTGTGAACGAGGGACCTTTATAAACAGTATGGAGCGGCAAGTTAGCAATGAACGGGGACTCTTCCCATCGACGAAGACGATTCTGTAGATGAAGTACCGTTTGTCTATCCATGAGCCAGGGTGAGAGGTTGGCACCCTGGTGAACGCCACAGGTAGAGATAGAGACGGGAGAGGAGAAAGAGCCCAGGATAACCTGGGAGGGATGGTCAGTGAGGAAGGAGGTCTGTCAGTCCAGTGCCCGCTCCGAGATACCAAGGATATCATGAAGCCATTTTATGAGGATGGAGTGGTTGACCATATCAACTGCAGAGGAGAGATCAGGTAGAATGAGAACAGCAGGAACGTTAGAGTCAAGAGATGTGAGTGGTTCTTCACGGATGTTCAGAAGAACAGTTTCCGTGCCTCTGGATGCCCAGAATCCAGATTTATGGTTGTGAAGATAACCCAAAAGCTCAGTATGCTGCGTCAGTTGGGGGAAGATTAGCTTCTCCTGGAGTTTCCCAAGGAAGGGAGTGACAGATAGGGCGGTAGTTAGCCGGACACAAGGGGTCAGCGGAAGGCTTTTTCAGGAGGGGGCGCCCAAGAGAGTGCTTGAGGGAAGTGGGAAAAGACACTGTAGCAAAAGAGTGATTGCAAAAATCAGCAAGTGCAAGGGCAAGGGAACCAATGGTGTCCTTAATAGTTCTAGAAGAACAGGGGGAGGCGGAAATATACCAACATTTCACCTCCAGAACTCCGACTGGTGAAAATTCTGATTTCTTTTCTTTTTTTGACCCCCTTACACCACATATATTGATAGAGTTTGCTGAGAGCAGAGTCAGAAGTAGAGTCTGGAGTGGGGGAGGGGGATGAAAGGGGATGCGAAGACAGCAACTGACACTCACTTCATTGGGTGGATGTCCTTGAATGAAGTTGGAAGAGACGGGGGAGGTGCAGTCAGAGGGCCGAGAGGACCCAGGTAAGAGGTGAGGAGGGCGTGATCTGAGAAGGATAGCCGGGTGGTGAGTGGGGCAGAGAGCAAAAGGTCAGTGTGGATAAAGGCATCGTGATTATGTCCAGCTGAGTGTGTAGGACTAGAGGGGAGAATGGAGAGGGAGAGGGAGGAGCAGAGGTCATGGAAGAGAGTGGAACAGTGATTGAGAAGTCAAGGTGGATGCTGAAGTCACCCAGTAGAAGGAGTTTAGAGGAAGATGTCAGGAGAGAGGAAGAGACATCAGCTCCTTCTTAGAGGAACAGGGTGGTAGAGCCAGGTGTCCAATAGATGGTGGCAATGGTCAAGGAGGAAGAAGGTGAGATGACCAGCTTGCAGAACAGGCTCTCGAAGCAGGAGTATAGCTGGGTGGGTACGAGGGAACAAGGAACCCACAAAGGGAAGATCAGGGCAACCCCACTGTCAGCACGGTTAGGCCGAGTATTTGATAGCAGAGCGGGCATTGTGCGTGGGTAGATAAAGTAGGACTCTGCCTTCAAAGGTCTTCCGATGAGGGGTACAGAGGCTTGGTACACTAATCGTCGGAGGAGGAGGGACAGAGATAGAGGAAAATTGAGTAAAAGGTACAAGAAGGGAGTTGATGAGGGACGGCAAGTGCCTGTCAAAGAGGAGGAGGTTGGTTTGAGGACCCTAAGCCATGATAGTGCAATTGCGATATAGACATTAATGATACACCTGGATAATGAGAAGCCTGCCAAGAGTACTTCCCATTTAGTGCCACCATTAATGGGCGAGGATATAAAAGGAGAGAGAGTAGAGATAGGATGAGGAGTCCAGAGGTCTGGGGAGGGGACAGAAAGAGGATATCATTGACAATCTGTCTGGAAGTTGCACTGACATAGTTTTCTTCAATGGGTAGCCCAGGGTTAGTGGTCAGGAAGTCTTTTTTAAACTTTTTCCATCCAGACTTTGTGAGAGAAGGAGGATAGGTGATAGTAAATGAATTAGAATAGTTTTGAAAGAGGGTGAGTGCCATAGGGGTGGTGGGGAGATTAGGATTGAGGATACTGCATGGCACAAGCACAAGCTCACCAAGAGGCCTAGTAGTTGAAAAGAGAGCAAACCAATGCAGCATACACACTTGGATACAAAATAGGGAAAACACCCAAACACCCCTAGGTTCGAAGTTACCAAAAAGCACCCAAATGCAATGCAAAATGGGGATGTAGAGTAGTAAAAGCATACCTAGGTTTGAAATTACCAAAAAGTACACGTATGTAATGCACAATGGGGGTGTAGAGTAGTAAAAACACACCTAGGTTCGAAACTACCAAAAAAGCAAGCAAATGCAATGCACAATGGGGGTGTAGAGTAGTAAAAACACACCTAGGTTCGAAACTACCAAAAAAGCACACAAATGCAATGCAAAATGGGGGTGTAGAGTAGTAAAAACACACCTAGGTTTGAAATTAACAAAAAGAACACACATGCAATGCAAAAAGTGTTTAGATTAGTAAAAACACACCTTTGGCGTTGACTTTGAAACATCAAGAACTGATTTGAGACATTTATTTCTTTGGTTGAACATTAGCAGAATTGACCTTTAATCCTGGTGAAGGCAAATTTCCAGGACATTTGAAGGTTATTCAGAAACTGTTAATGTTGTTCATGTTATGTTGTATTGCCATATCTTTTCTTTGTGTATTTGATGCTTAGTGGGAGGGACAGTAATCAACTGTTAGAGTGTTTCTCCTTAGCTTTGGTTAGGCAGGGAAATCCACATCAGACTAGGGAAAGTGAGGCATTTTTGATCATATTTCTTTTTAGAACAAAATAGCATGTTTTGATAATTCATCAAACAGTTGTTCGCCTCGCATTACTAAACCCTCACAGTACAAATCACTTTTTAAAATTAATATTTGCTGGATTCCCTTTCATGCTATTGTACTGCATTCATTTGCAGGAACTGCACACTTATCATGTTTCAATTGGTGATTTACAGTGCGGGAAAAAAAAGTGACTGTTAAAAACATTTTAGATTTTTCCTTGAGTGGTAGAAAGCCAACACCAGGCCTCTGCTGAGTGATATAACCAGGGCTTCAATTACGTTATTGTCCTATGCATGTGTAAAGTGAGATATGGGCATTGCACAGGAAAGGATCAGGGATCTCCCGATATACACACCATTTGAAGCTATGTTATCAAATCCAAAGTTTCCAGAAGCACTTATACGTCTAAAATATGTTTTTTATTTCCCCAGGATGTGCTGTCAATGGATATACACCAATCAATACTTTCAATACTTTCACAAATTAGAGGGGCTGGACTATATCTATTCCTCTTTAGTATATACCTCCCCACAGAATTATATTATACTTGCACATGAATTTCTTTTTCCCATTTCACAGGCAGGCGGGTATCCTCGGAAGGACCCGTTCAGTTCTTGCCCTCTAATAACTGGTATTGGGCCTCTCTTCTTCCCTTTCTACTGAGTAAGGCCTGCAGTTGAACTCCATATAAGCCTCTCTCGCAGTGGTCTTCCAGCAATCCAAAATGAGTCCAAAAAAAGCAAGCTCTTTTATTCTCCTTTCTGTTTTTCACAGGTTTTTTGAAACTAGACTTTTCAAAACACAAATGTTGACACAGTTCTCAGCCTCCAAAACGATTACACCAGCTGGCTGTCACAAATGTCTGGCTTCATCTCTCTGCAAGCATGAATATATCCTTTAATGGAAGACCCGTTTGATGAAAGTTGTTGATAATTTGGGCAAGTCCACTGTGGGCCCGGGTTTCAGGATATTTTCCTGTATTTTAGGGAATTCTTAGAATGACCCACTGACAGATGGAAACTGTCAATGGACCTCATTCATTTTATTACCAAGGCCTGCCTGTCAGAATACAGAGAGCATTTGATCCTTTGGTGCACGCACTCTGTCATAAATTGTATAGCCCGCCTCCAGACCTTTGTTTCATTTCTTTTGGGAAAACCTCTCCTCAGCACTGTTACTGAGTTCAGATGAAATGCATTTTTATGCATCCAATGTTCCTTGTTTCATGTAAACATGTAAAATATGAAGTTACTTACTTTTCCACATTTGAAATGCTCTACTTTTTCACCCGAGACTATCTGTTCTCCTTTTTTAATAAAGATTGCTGAATACTTTCATGTAACTAAAAAGATTTATTTTGGGTCTTGTCATTTAGTGTGGACAAATGCACTTTTGCTGCAGATGGGTTGCTGACCTTCCAACATTTCCTTGCACACGTTTCTTTAAAATTCTTTGCCCAGAATGCAGTTCATATATTTATTGTTCAATGTGGAATTTTCATTTTCTCCTTTGCATTTGTATAAATTTCCCTACAACATGCTTTATGCCTAGGAGGAAGGGAGTGCCTTAAAATCTATATAATTGTTTTAATTTAAAATGTTCAGTAATTAATCAATGTGTTTTCAGTCACTTACATGAATATATCAATCAACTAACTTTGCAAGCTGTTAAACATCCCTTTGAACTAAACACAATTTTCTTTTTTTAAATATATTTTTGTTTCTATTTGTTTTCATAAAACACAATGCTAATAAGAGCCAGAGCTGCACAGTAATGCCATTATTACATCTAACATGTCTCTAAGCAAAGTTCTTACAAAGGTGAAGATACTCCACTCACGATCTGCTGGAATGATCGGCCTTACCAAGTGGTAGTTTAAGTTTCCGCTCCCCTCTAGTGATTTGGACTTGGAGGTATTATACACTCCTTATCAATACTGGGTTGTGTACTTAATAACCACAAATGTTTCATCTCCCTTCTATAGCTTCCCCTGACTACCTAATATTTAGATAACCTAGTTAAATTTGTGATGGCCCAGAGAGATGAGTCCAGCGAGGACCATCTGGTCAACTCTTTATGCGTTTTGGACCACATTTTCTCCAGATTATCCCTGTCCATCCCGGTTAAGCCACAATTTAGATAAATCCCAAGGTATTTCAGTGTAATTTGACATCAGTGATAGAGCACTCAACCGTGCTTTAATTCATGGGCATAGTTTTGCATTTGTTTCAATTTATTTTGTAGCCCGAGAAAGAGGAGAAGGTATGGATCACCTCCTTGATGGATGTATCCGGGTCGACGAGTGTCAGTATATATAATTGGCTTTTAGTAATGCTCTTTGTTCACCAATTGGAGTCTCAAACCCTTTTTTGGTTTTGTCTGATGGTCAGGGGGAGGGGTTCAAATGCTAAAGTGAAAAGCAATGGGGAAGGTGGGCAACCCTGCCTTGTGCCCCTTCTAATGGTAAAGTAATCTGTCAGAAATCCTCTGAAACTTACTGTGGCACTGAGTTCAATGAATATGAATGTTTGCATGGTTCGGAATAGGTATCCCCATTTCTACCGGTCATATGATTTCTAGTGGGCCAATGCGAGTGCAATTCTTGGATCTGTTCCCTTCTTTTCCAGCCAGATCACATGTGGCAGTAGAAACATGTTGTCTCTTACTGATTGGTCAGGGATAAAGCCTACTTGACTGTTGTGGACCAACTACACAATTACCCACTTGAGTCGTGAGGCCTGTACTTTACCTAAGATTTTTGTATCAATGTTCAATAATGATATCGGACAGTAGCTGCCACTGAAACACATTGTGTATAGGCGCATTAAAAATACCCGATAAATAAATATAGAGGAGAGGGTCTCTCCCATTTTCATGGATGATGGTGAGAACTCCGCTTTTAGTGATCCCTCCACTTCCGCTTCATTAAACATTCTCATTAGTATGTCCTCCACTTTTTTCCCCCATGATTTATAAAATTCTATGTGCAGTCTTTCCTCCCTCAGAGATTTAATGGTGCTCATCTCCGCCTCTGCTATGTTTTTGTGCACCTCTTCGATTTGGATTGGCCCATCTAACATCTGCTGATTGTACTGTCCTAGTGTTGGAAGGGACAGCTGGTCCATGAAAGAACATTTTGCTTTGCTATCAGCTGGGGATTCAGCGTTATATAGAGCCTCATAGAAACTACGGAACTCCAACATTATATTATTTGAGTCGGGCCATAGTGATCTCCTTCCTTACATTTGATCATGGTGAGGATGTATTGTTTTTCTTTTTGTTTGAGCTGGGCAGATAATAACCAGCCTGCCTTTTGTCCCAGCTCCTACTGTGTGGTCTTTAAACGAAAGAGGGCATACTTGCTTGCTTCAATTTTATTTTTCTGAGCCCACTCAAGTTGCTTCTGCTAGTCTTCTTTTCATACTGATGTGTGAGTGCTGTGATGTCTTTCTCCAGAGTTGTAAAATGCTGCTTATCTACTTTCTTCCTCCTCGACCCTTTTTGTATCACAACCCCTATTATGTATGCCTTACTTGCAGCCCACAAGGAACCTGTCGATCCTACCAACCCCTCGTTTAGATCGAAGTATTCTGTGATTGTGTCTACAAACTCCCTTTCATGCCCACGGTTTTTTATCAGGCTCACACTCATTTTTGACCTACCTGACCCCTGCCATTTTGGAGAAGTAGCTAGCTTTATGGTCACTGTGTTATGGTCAGAAACACCCCCGGTAATATTTCACATATTGAGACTTGACAAAACAGACATCGGGATACCAAGTAGTAGTAAATCCCTGACTGCGTGCCATGAACCCAGGATGTGAATGTGTAGTCTCTGGTCATTGGGTTTATCAGGTGTAAGGGTCTACCAAACCCTGATCTTCAAGCACTGCTTCAGTATTTCTGTCTCTCTTATTCCCATACACATGACTACCTGTTTTTATCAATGTATGACTCCAATGTGTTGTTCCAGTCCCCCCCTACTACCAACTGCAGTCTGCCCATCTCAGGCAACATTCTATTCAGGAATAAGAGTAATGCTTGTTTATCACTGGTGGGTTTATAGACTGATCCTACAACAAATCTATCATCCCCCATGTGAGCCTCTGGTCGCTGTCTGACCAGAATTTAGTCAATCTGGCTGGTAGGTATTTGTATTTGAAGGGCTATCCCACATTTCTTCCCCTTTCTTAAGCTGCTGTGATAGACTCTTCCTACCCAGTAGTTTTTCTGCCTCTGATTTCTAAAGGTGAGTTCCCTGTGATAGTTCTATATGTCTTTTTTTATAGGCTAAATCTTGCAGGATTTTCTTACATTTGGTACAGTGATTCAGACCAGTGACATTGAGCAATATGATTCTTCGGTCATTGTTTGCTATATTTCACCCTACGGATATGGTTTGTTTGGACATGTGTCATCTTAATTCGAGTATCCAGAGGCAGCCTTTGTGTTGTAGACCCTATGACCTCCCTTTCAGACCTACCTCCAGCATGCCACTGCCCCAGTTGTAAATTTGTTGCCCCTCAGACAACAGCACCTGCACAAATGGCACAGGAGTATAAACAACAATTCTAACCATCTCTTTCCCTGGGACCCTCTGCTCCTCTCCACCTTTCCCCTTCATGACAGTGTGTCCGTGATAGTCATTGTTAACCCCTTAAGTGCTAATGACGAGTATGCTGATCCTATTTGCATAGACTTGGATAGAGCTCAGCATTACGGGTTAAGTAACAAGTGGTGAGACAGAGGGGGGATTCTCCCCGCACTTTTTATTAGCTTTCTTTGGGTGATGAGGAACTCCCACCCATAGACCTCTCTCCCGTGCAAGCCCCCTCAAATAGCACCACCCTTAATGACGTTGATCCAGTTCCTAAGCCTGGCCACTCCCTTTCTTACAGTACTGGGTAGTAAGGCCGGAACCCTAAGTGTTTAAGAGTATTTTCTTAGTAGTCAGAGCCCCATTAACAAACATGTCCTACCTCATATTTCCCTAAAGGAAGTTCCTGCAGTGTTAACTTACAAGCTATTCCCACCAACCCATGTTTGTCTCAGTTGTGTGATTTTATTGGTGATCTAGATTTTTCCCTTTGCCTATCTAGGCTGGGATCTTCACTCGCCATAGCTTCATCCACCAGTATGCCCCACCTGCATGGTTGATGCCTGTCTGGCATGTTCACCCTCCTCCAATCTTCTCTAGGGTTGCAAAGACTCTCTGGCCTGCCCTTCTCTGTTTTTTCTGATGTGGTTTTTACATGTCTATTTCTTGTAATTCCTGATCCTGTAAGAATTCCCACATGTCATCAGCGTCTGTATACTCCCTTGTTCTTTTATCTTTTGTAATCTGCATGGTAGCATGATTTAAGAGGAAACATTGTATCTCTTGTTTTTCAGAAGCTGTCCCATGGCTAGGAATATCTTCCTCACTTCGATTGTTTCTCTTGAAAAGTCAGCTGAGATGCAGATCTTGTGTCCTTCCCATTATATCAGGTTTTCCATTTTGGCTTTTAAAAGGATCTGTCATGCATATTGGAATCTGAGGAAAAATGCTATAAGCGGATGGGGAGATTTCACCTTCAAATTATCTTTCCTTTGGATCCTGTGCGCTTTCTGGATTTCTAGCTACAGCATGGGTTCTATATTCAATACCATGGTGATTAATTTTCTAGGAATGCTGCAGTCCCTTCCTTCCACGTTCTCTGGGAAGCCGAAGAAGTGGAAATTAAATCTTCTATTGTGCTCTTCTAATTCGCTCTTTGCCGGCTTCAGCTCATCCAGTTGCATATGGAGAGAGATGACTTTTTCTGCCTTTCTTCTATGCGTCTTACTCTCTCCTCTATCTCTGACAGCCTCTCTGTGAATTTGTATATCTAATTTCACTGTAAGAATCTCTGCAGGAGTGTCCTTCACCCTCATGTCTATGCCAGTAACTGTTGCTGTAAAGGTTATGCCAATTCACTAATACTTTAAACTCTTCAGTGCAAATGTTATTCTTATTATTAATTTCACCCTTCACAAAATACTTAATTGTTCATATGGAAATCATAAGGCACAACATATATATATATATATATATATATATATATATATATATATATATATATATATATATATAATCTGAAAATATAGACATATGTCAACATTTAAACATGCAAAAATAGTCTCAATATACTCACTCACAATTCAGCAAATATTTTACATTACCACCACAATTAAAATGTCTTTTTATCCCATATATCAGCCTAATTAGTTGACCAATTGTATTAATCATGGGTTGAACATGATCTCTGCATATAGCTGAATCATTTGACCAACTTTAATTTGTAACTTGCTTTTCATAGCACTGAACAGTGTATATTCTATATAGAACTCAACATGTTTCGTTCCATGCGAAAAAAAACGAATTAAAGAACTACTTCAGGGGAACCTTCTAAAGGGATTCATATCACTGGGAGAATGATTTCTAATCACACCCTATGACAACTACTTCAAAATACTCAACTTGCCCTATGTTTCCACATTTGTTCACCCTAATATTTATTCACAAAAATGATAGCCAACTACATGATAAACAACATTAGTACAGATACTCATGGCTTCTTCTGTGGAGACTTTACAAGTCACATCCTCATATTCCGCACTTCCTCTTTATACTTTCATGTTTCTGGAACTTTTTACTTTTAGATTGGATTATAATCTTGCACCAACCATACACGTGAAATGTCTTTAGAAATCATTTAATGAGTAACATTTTCATTAGCTGTTCATCGCTCATCTCATGAACTGGAAAACAGTATCTGTTGAATAGTAGAACGGCTACTCAAAGGATGGCTGCGTAGTATCTTATACCATCTCATGGGCACTCCTTGCTATCCATAACACCAGTGCATATAACTATGCACCAAACCTTAACACACCTGACGTTAATCATCGTATGCTCGCTTCGCACTCGTAGTCTGCAATAAGTCTACAGATAAATCATTTGAGTAATTTCTACAATTTCTCGTTCTCACCCTAATGCTGCTCCCTCAGATCTTCTGCCTGCTTACTTAATTACATTTGTTTTGTGTGTGTTTGCCTTGGTTCCTACTACTATTTTCAATCTTTACTTGTCATATGGTTATTTCCTTCATTGTTTAAAGTAGCCACCATTATTCCCCTACTTAAGAAATCCTCACTGGATCCAACAAAACTTTCCAATTTTCCCCCAATTTCTCTTCTTCCATATTTGTCAAAATTGCTTGAGCGCTTAGTTTATTGTCAACTTAATTCCTATCTTAAAACTCATAACTTGCTCCACTCTTATCAATCTGGCTTTTGACAAGGCTTCTTGACTGAAAGTGCTCTTCTTCAGTTTCAGACTCAACTCTTCTTTCCCGACATCTTAAACTTTCTTCGGTATTGGTTTTGCTTGACCTTAGCACAGCATTCCATACGGCTAATCACCCACCTTGCTTTACACTCTTTCTTCTCTGTGTCTTTCAGGTACTGTTCTCCTTTGCTTTCCCAGTGCTCTTTTACTGTTTTCTGCAGGGGTTCTTCCTCTCTTTTTTGTATTCACATATTTATTAACACATTTATAATAAAAAAATACAAACAGACCAGGAAAACAAACCACAGGTCCATGAAGTCACACCAGTTCCAAAAACCTACCCCAGATTCCCTCAAACAAATTAATTTTCTTCCACTTTCATTAAATCGCCCTTCCCTACAGTGACATTTTGTGCAGGTCCTCAATCCAGGCTGACATACAGAGAGAAACTAATCTCTTCCAATCCCTCAAAATGATTTTCTTAGCAGACAGGGCAGCCCTAAAAAGCAACATCTTTGTGGATAGGTCAGATCTGCCAAAAACACATTCCCCACACAATTACAGCTTGAAAATCGAAATCAAGGTTTTTCAATAAGTCCCAGTTCATAGCCTCAGTGACCTCCTGCCAGAATTACCTCACTTTGGAACACTCCCAAATCATGTGCTCAGAGGAGCCCACTCTGTGGCTACAAGCCCAACATGCATTTGAGTAGACCAGCCCTCTTGCACACATTTTAGCAGGGGTCCAGTTGTTTCAAATTTTAATTTGATGCACCCTCTCCCCAAGGTTCAGAGAAGTTAAGGCCATACTGCTGCACAGTCTCTCCCACCTCCAAACCGTCACTTCTGTTCTCAGCGATCCCGACCAAGCACTGAGAAGTAGCTCATTTGAATGCCTATAGGCCATCAGGAATCTACACATGTTCGATGCACAATGACCTTTCACTTTCAGGCGCATCAACTGTGTTCTGAGAACATCCTCCTCCATTACCTCCACCCGCCTCTTGCTGTCCTCAATTTATGGTATTGACTAAAGGTGCAGTCCCGGAGCTCCATCAATGATATGATATGATATGGCATTTACAATGCAGACAATGTGTGAAAAGGGACACATTTATTGTTCACAAATAGGTCCCCAACACACTGCCACCCACACAAAAACCAGTGAGGCCAAAGAAAAGGCTTCCAGTCAATGCACACTTGTGCTTGGCCAGATAAATGACCTAACCTGTACGGAATGTTGCACCCCCCCATCAAGTCCTCCAATGTATGGCATGCCCTTTGCAGAGAATCAGTTGCTGCTGAATTAGCATATTCCCTCATATTCGTAGAATATTCAAATTAGTTGCTGTGGAGCCAGCAGCAACACTTTCTCTACTTGCCTTGCCTGGTGCTGTTGTTCCCTGAGGCAGCATCTAATTAATAGCAGTACAATCATCGTATTTTGCACTCTGGTGCCGCTGCTTATTTTTTTTTAAAACATGTATTTAAAAGGAAAAGAGAGAAACCTCATTAAGAATGGCGTAAATAGCCCACTTGGGACCATGATCCACTCTGGTACTTGTATTGTGCTTTTGAGCAGCACGATAAGATTTTCACGAAGAAAGCCCAACTGGGCTCTTATGCAACTCAGCAGCCACATTTCTATTCCAAGATGGACGCCGACATTTTCGTAAGCCAGAATGCCTTTGTTAATGTCTAGGGACCTGCCTCACTCAGCAAGCCTACTTCTTCTTGCCAATCCAGGTAGCCGGCAGGCTTAGCCGGCCTCCTTCTCAAGGCCCTTTTCTAAGGCACAGTGACTACCCTGTCTGGCCTGTCGGGAATCTCTCCCACTCCATCCAGATTCCATGATCTGCTGTTTTCCTGCCTGCTCGTCTCCTCTGCTTCGGGAAGGTTAGAGCAGTACACTGCTTCTTAGTCCAGGGCCTTCTTCTGATTGATTCCCTCAAGCTCCTTCCAGCTAGTGTGACCTCATCCTGCACCTGCTTGCTCCCTCAACCCCTGTTCATATTGCCCCCTCCCCTTTTACCAGCAAGCTGACCACCTGTCATCAGCATTCTGTTGGCCATTTCCCCTCTCTTCACAGTTGATGCAATGTCTACGATGCCCCCCCCCCCGCAACCTACCAACTGAGTCGCAACATTTTGGCAGTCCACTATTCCATCAGCCCACACTATCTTGATTTGGGCATTCTCTTACTGGATCCTACCTGTGCTGCACCATCAACTTTCCTCTCGAACTGACAAGCAGTTACCTGACTTTCTTCCTTACCCTACGGGCTCCTCGTGGGTCTGCCTGCATGCTTGCTGCCTGACTTCCATGAAGTAAGTTCACTTGTGTCTCGTTTCCCCAACCACTCCCAGATATCTAAATTTTTGGCCTTGTCACCTTGTTTGGAATACCAATTATGTTGTCTTGCATATCTGTATGTTGGGTTGTTTTATGAATCTACTAGCTCTAGTTAAATTCTGAATGTTTTACTGTATTCCTGAAACTGGAATATAGATACATTTAAATCTGCATTTTAACTATTTTGATAGTAATGCATAAAATAAGCTTTTGTGGCTGTTTATTTAGATGTTTCTCTGACTCTGCAGGCTATACCTAATAGTTGTAGGTTGTCTGCAATCCTGAATATCAAATCCTGCTGCTCAAAATCACCTCTGGCTGTGCCAAATTCTATGCTGGTTTAAAACCTGTTGCCCTGCCTAAATGTTGACAATTTTCATGCATATGTGAATTTCAATCTAGGTGTATCGAATTATCTGTTGCCCAGGCTGAATTGCTACATTTTCCCTGCTTTTTTGGAACTCTAATTCTGGATGTATTTGTAACCTATTGCCCTGTTTAAATTGCTAGCATTTCTTATGTATGTTGAACCTCAAATATGGGTATTATAAATCTGTTGCCCTTTGTCTGAATCTTGCTTTGCTTAATACCTGCTTCATCTGTGCCTGCTTGGCTGCTAGGTCGCCTGGTGAGTTATGTCATGCACTGTGCAGCTTTACACCCCCCCATGGTTCTCTCCATCTCCCCTATCTATTCTAACGGCTACTCTATTACCTATCCTCCCTCTCTTTCGGAGCCTAGAAGGAAAACATTTAAGAAGGGTCTCCTGGTCTCAAATGCAGGTCTTCCCATTGCCTACACCTATGTCAATGCTCTCTCCAGGCATACTATCACAGACATTTTCTTTGTTGTTACCTCTCCCTACCTATGGACTCCTCATAAGGTTTCTGTCCTCTCCCCTTTCTCTTCTTCACCCATTAATGGTGGAATCAGATGGGAAGTGCTATTGGCATACTTCTCATCATCCAGGTGCATCATCAATGTCTACTTGAATGGCACTATCATGGCCCAGGGTTCACAAACCAAATTCCTCCTTCTTGACAAGCGGCTTCCATCTCTCATTAACGTCCTCCCTTCTCCTGCCTCTCTTCTGTGTTACACCCCCCCTTCCTCCTCAGCCCCTCCTCGTGGGGTACCTTGTCCCTGTACCCCTCCTCAGAAGACCTTTAAAGGTGGCAACCAGCTTCACTTAGCTACCCTCAATTCTCGCTCTGCTGTCAAAAACTCCTCTGATATCTGTCACCTCCTTGAAGAATTTGACCATGACGTCCTCACTGAGACATGGTTCAATGGCAGTTCTGTCACTGCTTTAGACACTCTTCTTCCTGAGGGCTACAGGTTTATCTCCAAGTCCAGGCCTAAGCGGCCTGGAGGCGGAGTGGCCCTTGTCTTGCTTGTAAGGAACTCATGGTGGCAACAGTAAAGACAGACACAAGTGATTACAGTTCAAGGGTGTTTATTAAACTGTTAATGCAGGGTGGAAAAACGACTAAACTAAACCTAAATCTAAGATGGGAGCAAGCGTCAACCATCAAATGAAAATAAGGCAGTCCCAGTGGCATTGCATCAAAATAAAAGGGCCTATACTAAGAAAAACCTATTGCCAATTCCTTACGCTAAATACAAAATAGTGTGGTATAGGGTATTCAACATAAAGAAGAAAAGTGTTCACAAATAATGAGTCAGAATGTGATTGCCTCAAGGTCTCCCATGCCCACATTTATAGCATGGCAAAAGGTGGGACTTTGGAGCGCAGCACGCACTCGAGCCTTTCTAGCACGAGTCGACAGTTCGGTTTCAACTATCAGGTTCTCAAGGGCCAAGTCTCTTTACTCTCAAAAGTCTCTTGCTTTCGAGAGCCTGATGTCTCAGTAACACAAAATTAAAGTTCACTCCAAATGTACGTCGGGTGATGGCTTCGGCGCTGGGTCCCCCTTTTCTGGGCACAGACCCCTCGCAAGTCAAATTCAACAATTTTATCCAAAACAGTTATTTTCTCAATGAGCTTTGGGTGGTGACTTTCCATCCTTGGATCTCCCTCAGTCGGGCTCGGACCCCAAATGCAATGCTTCTTGCTTGCACAAATCTTCAGCAATAATTTCTCATGGGCCTTTTAGACTTCTCCCCTTTCCATTAGCATCCCTCGGCTGGGTTCCTTCTCTTAGCTTTCACTATAGTTCTTAGGTCAAAGGCCTGAGACTGTACAGGGATTTTGCTTGACCTCCTGTATTACCACTTTGACCTATCCTGAGAGTTCTCCCACAACATTCTGCTATCTGTAGTTTTATTCAACATGGGATTGACTAGAGTATCTCAAATTAGCACCCAAGTGGTGCCGGTTCCCTCTACAGCTGGCTTTCCCTTGTACAATTTACAATTCTTTGAACTTTGTTCAAATGGCCACTTTACGACTTTCATTCAGTACAGTTCGGTTCTTATTGACTTTCCCTTTGACTCACCGGCTGTGATGAACTGCTTGGCTTTTCTTGTATCTAGAGTTAAGCCCGGTACCACGGTAGCAGCAGTTTCCCTTGCTCCTGCTTATCAGCGTCGGCACGCTCTGTGTACCATCGGCATCTGCTGCGACACACTTGGGCTATTGCCTCGGTCTTACGATTCCTTCTGCGGAGGTTTCGCAGGTCTGCGTCGAAAAGGGCAAGGTCGTGGCTTTCCTTGTTAGCCTCTCGATATTCACCGCCTTTCTCCTCCTGTTGAATTGTCGGTCCAGGACAGCTGTCTCATCATGCAGGTTCCCTTTCTAGTACTGTGATTTTTGTTCCACCTTTTATCCATGTGGGGAAAGGAAAGGACTGGCAGGTGTGTGTGTGATTTTGGTCAAGTGTCTGATTTTGCCTGACCCTGGTATTGGGACACGTCAGGTGAACGGCTCTGGTGTTAGTCCGTTGTAGTTTGTGTTTTGCAAAACTGTTTGTATAAGAAAAGGGGGGTAGTGTTTTGGAATGTCCTATGGAAGAGGATGGGGAAAAGGTGTGCAAAGAAGGGGGATACTGTGTCTCACCCGTCGGTGTCCCACTCCCACTCACCAAGGACCCCCTATCCAGGTGGTCCTCCCACACAGGTCCACCCCTAGGAACTGGATCAAAAAGCGATGGCCGTGTCCTGACAGATCCCTGGGGACTAGACAAGGAGACACTTTCACGTTTCTCACATCCCTCAATGGATCCCTGCCTCTTTGATATCCATTCAATCCTACTCCTCCTTTGAATGTCTTGTCTGCAAGCTCCTTGTCTCTCCTACCCTGTCAATCACTCTCGCTACTATCTACAGGAGCCCTGGGCTGATCTGCCTATTCCTATTCGAGTGGGCTGACCTCAACTCTTCTCTCCTACTCTTCTACCTCTAATCTTCTCCTCTTCAGAGACTGCAATATTCATCTCGACTCTCCTGATGCAGCCTTACCCTTGCGCAATCTCTGTGACTATTTCTTCCTCCTTCCTCTCCATTCCTCACTCTGGTCCAACTCACTCATCCGGGCACACTCTGGATGTGCTCATCTCAGCTGCCCTCTCTCTTGGTCTGATCATTCTCTCCTCTCCTCTGATCTGGAGCACCTGGGCTCACCGACAAGGCCTCTGCCTGCACTGCCAGCCTCCATCTCTGTCATCCAACCGGTGAAGCGAGTGTTAATAACTACCCTTGCCACCTCTTTTATTTCCTCCTCCACCCATGCTATTGACTCTCATTCTGACTCATTCCTTGCTAACCTTTACCTCTCCAGCTCCAACACCCTTGACATCCTTGCCATTGCCATGAGGATCCGCATGAAGCCTGCCTCCAAGTGCAACAGTTGGTATGATTCCGACCTAGCCTCGTTGAAATGCAAGTGCAGAGTTGCGGAATGAAAGTGGTTGACTTCTCGAACATCCTCTGACAAACTGGCCTGTCGCTTGCTCTGAAGGCATTACAGACTCTCCGTCTGGCCCAAGAAGCAGGCCCATATTCAAGCCTGCATCTCTGGGGCCACCAACAACATGACTGTTAGGAACTTGCCAATCCTACAGCAGTGTCTACTTCTCCTCTTCCTTCCCAGGCCCTCTGCATGGCTTTGGCCTCTCACTTCACAACTAAAACTCAGGACATTCTATCATCACTTCCATCCACTTGTACTTAGGCTTCCCTTGGCCCCTCTCTCTTCATCACTTCTACTCTCCTCCTTCTCACCTATCGCAATGGAAGAAGTCACCAAGACTGCTTGCTCTATGAAAGTCTCCTCCAAACAGGTGGTTCTCTGCTTCTCTAGAACTATCAAGAATAATATTGCTGCCCTCGGTCCCTCTTTGGTAGAGTTCTGCAATCACTCTTTTGCCACTGGCTCATTTCCAATACCTCTCAATGACTCCCTTGTGCACCACCTTCTAAAAAAGCCACCTGCGTATCCTTCCTGCATGGCTAACTACTGCCCTATCTCACTACCTCCTTCTGTGCAAACATTTGGAGAAGTTGGCCATCTCCCAACTAATCCACCTCACTGAATATGTTTGCTGTCTCCATGAGCACAGGTCCATGAGGCACAGAATCTATTCTTCTGAACACCCTTGAGGACCTGCTCTCAAACCTCAACTCCAAGTATTCCTCTGTTCTCATACTTCTTGATCTGTCGTCTGCCTTTGACACTGTCAATCATGCCACCCTTTAAATCGACTCTGCAATACTCTGTGCATCACGGCCCGGGCACTGACTTGGCTGACCTCTTTCCTTTCAAATCAGCCCACCCATGTTCAAATGGGCCCTTTTCTCTCCTCTACCTCACTCTCTACTTGCGGAATCCCTTAGGGCACTATCCTCTTGCCATGACTTTTCAACATTTACCTTGCCCCTCTTGCCCTCCTGATCTCCACCTTCTCTCCTCACTTGCAGTGTTATGCGGACGACACTCAGCTCTCCTTTAAGCTTCCCTCTTCCACCTTCTCTCCCTACTCTCTCATTCCCGATTGTCTGACTGCTATTCAGGCATGGTGTGCTGCTAGCAAACTCTGTCTTAATGCCAGTAAGACCGAGATCCTTCTCATTGGCACGCCATCCTCTCTTTCCCCCCTACTCCCTGGCCGCCCTCTTTGGGCCCCCTCCACTCACCCTCTTTTGAGGCAAAAAACCTGGGTTTCCTCTTTGACTGCTCTCTCCTTCTCACCTCATATCACTGACCTTGCCAAGAAGGCTTACTTTCAGCTTCACCTCCTCAGAGGCATTCTCCCTTACCTCACCTTCCCCTAGAAACTCAGTGTCTCCAGAGCTCTGGTTCTCTCCAGGCTTTACTACCTCAACAGCCTCTTTCTCAATCAGTCATTTTCCTCCGTCTGCCCTACAACTAATCCAGAATAGGACTGCAAGACTTATCCTTGGCCTCAAGCCCAGAGAATGCATCTCTCCAGCCCTAAACTCTCTCCACTGGCTCCCGCTGGCTGCAAGGATCAAATTCAAGACCCCCATGCCTCATGCACAATGCTTTCTGGGGCCTAGGAACGCACTACATCCATCTTTCTCTCCCTAAATACCTCCCTGCTTGAGTTCTTCGGCCCTCTAGCCCTAACTCTCTGCAGATCAGACATTTCTCCAAGCAGAGAGTGGGGGGTAGATCTCTCTCCTCGGCAGGAGCCTCCCTCTAGAATGGCCTCCCCAACCCTCTCAGACATGAGTGACGGATCTCCTTACATTCCAGAAGCTTCTCAAGACCTTCCTTTTCTCCTCCTCCTTCCCTCTCCCCTTCCTTGCTAATGCCCCCTGCTGCTGCAACTGGATGCCTGGTCCCTTCTGAGTCAAACAGGGGGCAGGACCACCCTCGACCAGTCTTCCTCAACACTTGCCTTCAGACACGCTTCCCTGACAAGACTACTGAGTCTGGTCCTCCCCCACTCCTTGCACTGTTTGACCAGTATCTCGTCCCCCAGCACACTTGCCCTCCAGGCTTTCCATCGCACATCCACAGCCCCTGAGGCCCCCTCCCTCCTGCATCCCCCTCCCTTTACCTTCGCTTTCACCCCCACTCCCCCCTGCACTTGTTTGCTGTACTTGCATGTTCCTAATGTCACAAGGCCTTGTAGGATTGTTTATTGATGTTTATCCTCCTCTATTCCCCCTCCCCCTCAGTCTTGTGGCACCTGGTAACACTTTCGGCTGTATAGGCGTCATACAAATGTCATGAGAGCTTCAGGAGCCAGTGGTGTGAACAGCCCAGACTCTGCCCTCACAATTTGCCAGGTGACTCATCAACGAATGGAAGCAAGTGGTTTGCAGAAAACACCAGGTGGTACATCACAAAATCTGGAATCCCCAGACCTCCTCTCTCTCGCAAGGGAGCTGCAACTTCCAAAGCTTTAGGCGCCGCTGCTTGTTCTCCCACAGAAAACTCTGCAACATGCAGTCAATGTCCTCCAAACACTTTTGTTTCACATGCAGTGGCAACATGCTCAGCACGTAGTTGATACACGGACCAGAAGACATCTTAATGACATTGACCTTCCCCTAAAGAAACAGTTTCAGCTCTGACCATCTTGTTAGTTCCAACTTCAAGTCCACCGTCATGCACCGCATGTTCACATCCACCATCAGACAGACTTCACTTGTGAGCCACACTGTCAAATATCTCATCCAATCTGGGCCCCAACGGAACCGAAAATTGGTGACACATGCACTGGTGCAAGAGGTGGAATTTGGCATGGCCTCAGACTTGGCCCAGTTTATTTTATAACAAGAAAACGATTTAACGGTCTCTATCTGCTTCATCAAAGCCGTCAGCGAAGAATCCTGGCCCTGCAACACAAGCAGCATATCATCAGCATACAGTCACACCTTCTGTAGTGCATCTCCATACCGAATCCCCTCTATCTCCTCGGCAGAACGAATCTTCACAGCCAGTGGTTCCAATGCGAAAAGCAGAGGCGACGGAGGGCACTACTGCCTCATGCCCCATCCTAGCTCAGAACTGTGTGAGGACCAGCCATTTGTATTAACTGCCATTATTTGTTTCGAATACAACAATGAGATCCATTGCAATATCTCCATTCCAAACCCATAACTCTCCAGTAATGCGAAAAGGAAGCGATCAAATGCCTTCTCGGCATCAAGAGAAAGCACGGCCACACCAGAATCCAACTCATTGCTTTCCTGCAGCATGAGGATCAGCTTCCGCATCTCCCTTTGACAAATCCAGACTGACTGGGATCCACAAGGTGCATCAAAGTGTTTTCCACTCGCAGCAATAATGCCTTGGCCAATATCTTGTTATCTGTGTTAATCAGAGTGATGGGCCTGTAACTTGCAGCAGAGGTTGGGGGATTCCCTTTCTTCAACAGTAGTGAGATTGAAGCATGTCTCTCGTCGAAGGGAATGCACCTTTCCACCTTGAAGCATGCAACACTTCCAGCAACAGTTCAAAGACCACTTTCGGCATTACCCTATAGAACTCAGCAGGGATGCCATCCAGGACAGGGCACTTCCCACTGTTCAGACGACTCGCTGCCCTCATCAACTCATCCACAAAGAGAGCCGACTCCAGTACCACTCCTGTCGAGTCAGGCACGCTCTGCAATTGACAGCCATCCAGGTATTCAGTCGGGTCACATCGTGCAGTACTTCGGGCGTATATAATCAAGAGTAATAATCACGAAACTCACTATTAATCATGACATGGTTTTACGTCAATGCCCAGGACGTACATGTGGTGGCTTTATAGTTCTTTCACTCTCCTGAATCCTCAAGTGGTTTGACAGTAGCCTATCACATCTTTCCCACCTTCGTAATAGTTACATTTTGTTCTAAAAAGGAGTCTAACCGTTCTGTCAGACAATAGTTTATTCAGTTGATATTTTTTATGGACCAAGTCATCCCTCACACCTGTGGTCAGATTAGACATGACGTCCCTTTCTAACAATTGAATCTCGGTTTGCAATGTTGTCTTTTCACTCTCCATCAGTTTACTTCTCTTGATGGAGAGACCAATTAGCAGGCCACGCATGTAACAACCACAAAGGCTCCCAGTTTGATTCCACACACACTTCGGGAGACCAATGCACAACTACAACATATTCTGCCTCCTTCTCTATCTCATCCAGAGTTCCAGTGTCATGCAACAGTCCAGTATTCATTTTCCAATTGTTGGATTTAGGTATTAAGAACGACGTGGAGACCTCAATCCATACTGGTGCATGGTCAGAAATAAGAATAACATCAGCATCCACATCTAGAAAGTTTTGTGTGCATCGACCTGCAAGCAGGAGCATAGCAATACGGGAATATTCGTTATGACAACCTGAGTGGAAAGTATAGCATTTATCAGAAGGGCAGCCTAATCTCCACACATCCACAGACCGGAACTCATCTATGAATGCATGCAGAGACTTCTGATTCCCCCCCCTCCCACACAGGAAACAGAACCACCACTCTGATCCACATAAGGGTCCATTGTCTCATTAAAGGCACTGCCTAGTATAACATTGCCATGCCCCATCTTCTGGAGGAACTGGGTGAGAGTCATAAAAAAGGAATCATCCCCACCATTCGGGGTGTAAATATTGCACACTCCAATAACAGGATCCTGAACCTTAAGGGTCACATAGATGATCTGGCCCTCATTGTCTTTGTTCGAGGATAGAAGAGTCAAATGCAGACCTCTCCTCAACAAGATACAGATGCCCCTCAAGTTTGAACAGTAAGAGGAGAAAAAGACCCAACCTCTCCTCAGAAGGTCCACATAGCATCCACCAAGAAGGTCTTTTCCAGAAGGGCCACATCTGCCTTTAATTCATCCATATGATCCAGAAATCTCCTTCTTTTATTTGGATCGGTAACACCATTAAGGATCAATGAGATCACTTTCAGGCTGTGCTTGCCTGGGACCGTCATCATTAAAATGCCCCCCTTCCCCCTCCAGCCAGCCAGACACACAGCACAAAACAGAGATACAAACAAACCAACAAAAAACGCTAAAACATCAACAAACTTCCTGACATTATCCCACCAGGCTGCAGAGCGCCACACAACCTCAATCATGAACAAACTAACCCAATCCCCCAATCATCTGTAACATCCCCAAGTGTGACTGCAACACAAGCCCTACTAGCATGTCCACCCAATCATTAATACATGTAAACACATACCCTTAAAGTAGTCGATGCACGCCCCACAAAATAAGTGTGCTGTTTAAACCAGACACAGTATAACACATCTCCAAATTGAACTCCAATAACAAAACACCTTCCAGGACCAGCAGAAATACAACCTCCAGGTGGGATAATATACGTCTGCTACCAGCCGCGATCCATAACAAGGACCCAAAGGCTTGTGTGAATGCCTCAAACCCATCATCCGCCACCCAGCTGACACATCCATATACCCTGCTCGTCTTGCGGAGGGTCCAGCCATGGAGCCACCACACACCTTCATCCCCAACCACCCACCAACCCAGCACGCCACCGAAATACACTGATGGCAGCACTAGCATCCGCCATAGTGATGACACAAACACTTGAGAGAAGCACCTGCAAGAAATGTCAAGGAGGCCATCCACTTCTTGAATTACAAGCACATTTGACCCACCCCGAGCTCGAGAGAGCGCAGTTCGAGCAAAAGAACAGGACAAAGTGTCAAATTAAACAGTAACATTTTATAACTATAATCAAGTTCTAAATAATAAAGCAACTAGCCAAATAATAACCACATAAAAAGCCAAACTATAAGAGTTCCAACCCCACAAGAAGCCCAGATACAACATGCCACAACTGGTCAGACAAACATAGACATCATGAAGAAATAGTACCACATAAAACAAATAAAAACGAAACTATTCCAAATCCTTCCTGGAAGAAGCTTCCTTAAGCCATTGCAGAGCTTCAGGTGGGCTTTCAGTGCTTGTCACTTTTGAAAAAAATCTTTAATGAAACTGGTTTCACCAGAATGGCACAGATGGTCTTCTCCCTGGCCAATGGTGTTGCTTCCTTGAAGGCTCTCCTCTTCTTCACAACCTCCTGAGGATAGTCCGGGTACACAGAAAAGGCAGCCCACTCATACAATAAATTCCCTTTCTCCATCGCAGCCTTTAGGATCCTTTCCTTAGAGCCTGATCTTTTCACACCCAAAATAATATGCCAATTTTTGACGCTGACATGCCTGCCAACCCTATACACACAGTCCAGGTACACAGCTTCAACCAGACTCTCACCAAAAATTTCCCTGAAAGGTCTGAGGACCCTTTTTGTTAGGTTTTTTGTCCAAATCAGCGGCCTCAGGGAGCCCCACCATACGCAGGTGAAGCCTCCTGGACATAATATCAAACTTCATGTTCTTGGCATTCAAAGAGAACACCTCCCTCTGCAGATCCGTGTAGGCCCTGAACCTCCCACTAACCTCAGATGCCAAGCCAGTGGTGCCACTTTCCACTTTAGCCATCCTTGACTCCAGGTGACCAACTTCAGAGGTAAGCTCAGCAAACCCTCTGGAATGCCCTACCTCCCACCATCCGTGGCGAGAACTCCCTCACCACCTTCCGCAAAACACTGAAAACTACCCTCTTCACATAAGGACCGACACATCAGCACAAATACTTATCATTTATGTTTGTAATTTACGCCCAAATGCAATATTTGTAACAACAGTATGATTTCCTGTACTACTCATAATGTGTCAACAATCGCTATCATATGTACCATGTAACTAAGTTATTGCAAGTAACAGCGCCTCAATGCCCCTGGGCTGCTTGCGCGCTATATAAATTTAAATAAATAAATAAATAAGTAAAATAAAGTCTCATCTCCCCTACATCAACAGCCACCTTAAGGATAAGGTTGTTGATGTTACCAATCCCGAGAGTCTCCTGAGAGTCTGGAAATTACTTAGATTTCTTAGGAACAGGGTTTTCCAAAACATTAATCTTGTTTTTGTTCATGTTTAGGGGTCAAAATCAGTAGCAAAATCTCCAAGGCAGGGAGAGAGCAGGAACTGCTGGATTAAGCAGCTGCCTGACCGTCTGACATTCTGGAACTCTCTCCTCTCTTTATTTCCCCCTCTCTTAGGCATGATCAGGTTTTGTGCCTTAGGCCACTTATATTTATACTCAACACATCATTCCTAGCGTCTCTAATTTCAGATCACTGTTTCAAGGTTCATTTTTATGCTGATGACTCTCTAATTCTGCTTACTTTTCCCCTATTTAGTAAGTGTTATCACCAGCATCTCTTATCTCTCTGGATGTTTTCCAGTTTTCTGTGTCTTAATTTAAACAAGTGAAATTTTGTTTGTTCCTACTTCTTCCTCAATTTCTTCACTTTCTTTAATTTCTTTCCCAGCACTTCAGCTTCCATTTGCTCACCAATCTCGCAAACTTGGTTCTACGTTTCTTTACAGGCCCAGGTTGCAGGTGTAGTCCAATCTTGTCGTTTGCATCATTTTAATATCAAGTAAATCCATCACATGTTTACTTTTGCTTTTAACAAAATTCTCTTGAAAACTATTGTCTTTTCTCACTACCACTACTGTTGTTCTCTATAGGCAGGCCATCCTAACTATGCTCTCAATCTTCTCTCTGCGATAACGATTCCTTTCGGCTTAACCTTTTCTCCTAATGTGTACACTTATCTGGCTCATATGTATTGGCTGCTGGTCAAACAGCAACTTGATTATCAATTTCTTTGTCTAGTTTTCAAAAGTATTCACGCTTTGGCTCCTTCCTATCTTTGTTCTTGATCTTTCTTTACCATCCTACTAGAGAACTCTGTAGAGCCTCTCAGATTCTGTGGTCTGTCCGTCCTCGATTTTTCTCATTTAAACGTCTTGCCCCGAATGTTTGGAATTCTTTACGTTTGGATATTCGTTCCTGTTCTTCTCTAGTTCAGTTTAAATAGCACCTCAAATCCCATCTATTACAGACGGCTTTTTCATAGACTGTTACCTTGTTTAATGTCATTTGTCATGTGAATATTTCTTTGGACCCTGCTCGTTTGTTATTGCTCATCATTTTGTACTGTTGATTTTTTTTTTTGCATAAAAGCGCTATATAAGCATCGCTAAATAAATCAATAAAAGAAAAATAATAAAAATAGACGATGGGCGTGCTTAGTATAAATATGGCATCCAGGGTAACGTCAGTGAGAATAATGATTAGAAGAAGAGGGATGTGTTATTTTTCTTGTCGTATCATGTTGTGAAAAGCAAAAGAACACTGCTCGATATAATACTTACAAAAAACTGTTCAGCATCACTTCCACTGCCAGATGTTACAAGTATGTGCAGTTTTGAATGTAAAGCGGAAACGCAATTAGGCAACATCTTAGGGGATCCAAATGTTGAGATTTATTTTCTACTGTGTAGAATGTATTCTCTCAATCCTATTCCTCGCAGCCCTTTAAAACTAGAGGTCAACTTAAACATTAATGATTTAAACATACTTGTAAAATGTCAATTCAAAAGTTTGTAAGCGACTATAAACATGTGGTGGGGAGCGCTGTATGGTCATAAATTGAATATTATGCTACCCATGTGAAAAGCAAAAGGATGGAGGGGTTTTATGATAGAGCTTTTATTGTTTGTAACATCTGCAATGCATTAACTGGCTTGTAGGGGAGGTATAATGTAAAGCTTGCTGATAATTGAGTTCCTCTTCCTTTAAATAGGAAGGGTTCTGCTAACTATGTAAAATAGTGTCTCCATTTGTGCTAGTCTGTTACACCATGAATGCCCCTGCGGTGCCGCCTAAATAAATGCGTTGTTATTTTATTTTATGCTATCTCATGTTATGTTATGTTACTTGGGATATATAACGTACACCTCTGCCATTTACATGAACTTAGGAAGCCAGGAAAGGCTCCATTGGTCGTTGCCATAATGGACTGTAGCAGTGATGTCATGGTACAGGCTTGTAAGACTAGTGAAATGAGTAGTCCTGACAGGGGTTTAAGGTACCTATATGCCTTTCCCATATCCTATCTGTCCGGGCTTGTTCATTGAGTTTATGTAGTAATGCATGTGAGATTTCGAAAAACTGTACACGGGGCATAGCATGACGGTGCCATTGCCATGGCTGGGTGCCTTAAAATTTTAAAAGAAGTGAAGGAAGTAAGAGGTACATTAACCATTTAGGACCAACAAAGAGAAGAATGGGTCAAACGAGGGATGGGAGAGCGCAGGTAAGGTTCAGAGGAAGGCCTGGGATGAGGAGGACGAGGAGCATAATTTGTGAAGCTCAGAATCATTGAATTTGAGGAAGGAGGGGGACACATTGGGGGCTGGATGGGTAGAGAGCGAGAGTAGTTGAGAGTCAAGGTCAAGTCCAGGGTTGGGAGTAGGATGGGTATCAAGAGGGTTGGTAGCCCAATATCAAGCAGTGGCAGGAGGATAGAGGGAGGTCCTGAACCAGCCCAGGGGTGGGAGAAGGATGTATAGGGCATTGGGGGAATGGAGTTTTCAAGAAGCAGTAAACAATCATCCATAGTCTTAGTGGAGTCCTTGAGGTGGCCCTTGCGAGATGTCAACATGATTGGGATACTCTGGGAGGAGTGATTCCACTGACTAGTTCAGATGTAGAGTTCTGTGCTAGAGGAGATCCCAGGAGCTGATAGTGCCATGATGCAGACTGGGCAGAGCAGAGGAGAGGACATGCCCCTGAACCAGCCAAAAATGCCTGCTCATGTGCCCCAGAAATGTACCCCTGGCCTACAAAAGGAATCTACTGAAAATCCCACGAGGAAGGAAGTCCAGCCGAATGACAGAGTTTCCAAAAACTGAACCTCTGACTGGATTTAGAAAGTACAAGTGCTTGGCCTAAGACTTTTTTTTTAAATCCTTGCTGCCCAAAAACATTCTAAAACAGCACTCACATTCATTGCCACAGACCAAAGGGTCAGGTCACCTCTCACTTGGCATTGGTAAAACCTAAATGGCTCTCATTAGGTTATCTTTGTGATAGCAGCAGAACTATAGGTTCACGGAGACAGGAGCTGGAGTTGTTAAGGTGTCAAGATGGGGCAGACAGGTTGCTGAAGTGAACAAGCGCAAGAATCCCACACTATGATGGATGAAATTGTCATGGTAGAACATAAAATGAGCCTGGCAGTGTGAATGGTGGAATTAAAAGAGAAACATTAAAGGCAGGGGGTGCGTTTTGGTGTGTGATGTTTTTGTACATGAAAGTTCCCCAAATTTGGCCTGATTCGAATACCCGTGCAGAATTTTCATGTCCCAAATCATTACTGATTTTTTTTTTAATTGTCCTTTACATAGAGGCTGAAAAATCCCGATTTCGTCCTTCACATTTCAACATTTTCTTCCATGATTTTAGAGATTTCTGCACACACTTGGCCATTAACTTGAAGCTGTGCATCCCAAAATTGTTTAGAAAACTTGATAAGTTAAAATCGACGTGTTCACATGTTAAAGAAAACAAATGTATGTAACGAACATGCACAGTAAGGTCGAAGAGACAAAACTAAATGAAAATTGAACTGCAAAATGAAAGCTATTCAGACAAATGCACAATTTATATCACGCCCAATCCCTAGTAAGAACGAAGGGACAACATGAAATGAAAAATATAACACTAAATGAAAATAAACCCCAAAGTCCCTTTTCTATTTCTATGGCAGGTGCCGGCGACAGGACTGGGTGCTCATGAGCGGAGCAGAACGTTCTGGTACAGTCATTAAGTGGGGAGGGAGGCCAGGGAAGGATGTGGCAAATCTTGAGCAGTGAGGGGGTTTGGGGAATTGGAAGGCAACAGGGCAGTGCTCCCTGTTTCCTCCCCACAATTAAGATGGTGGCACCTGGAGAAGGGCCTCGGCTGTCTGGGAAAAATTGTGCGGTACACTGTGTGTTCTCGTTCAGTTTACAGCCACCTGATTGGGTGAGCGGCCCTTACTGCATGCAAATGAAGTTATAAACTGGTGGGCGAAGGCTGTGATGGTTGAAACTAAAAGGGTCCCTACAGTGCTCTCAACCTTACTGCATGCTTCTTCCACTCTAGCCCAGGTATTCCTAACCATCAGAATGTCCCTGACACGATCTACAGCATGGTAATCTCGGAAGGATACCTAAAGACTGCACCCGTCTCTATCCAACTCCCTCATGGAATTTCTAAAGGATCCTCTCCCTGTTCTTAGCAGACTGATTTCACTGGGGTTTCTCCATTTGTCTCACACTCTCTCATTCTCTCTTTCTATCTCTGTTTCTCCTCCTACACCTACCTCAACTCTCCTTCCTCTGAGACCTTCCCATTCTCCCTCTCTCTCTCTCTACTTGTATCTCTTCAAATCTACACATACAATTCTTTCCCTACCCCACTCCTTCTATCCATCACCCCTCCCCTCTCTTCCACCACCCTGCACTACCTGCATTCTCGCCTCTCCTCTGTCTACTCTCGCCCTCCTCTTTCTCTACCTCTCTACCTGCTTTCTCTACTCTCTATCTCCCTCAATAACCCCCCTCTGCCGCATTGACTGGCCGCCTGGTCCCTTTTAAGACCTACAGGGCACCAGGCCCTTCTCGCCCACGCCCCACCCCCTAACCTGAACTTTCCCTTCCAGGCCCCCTGCCCCTGACTAGCCTGGCAGGGTGTGTATCCCTACCGAGCCCTTTTCCACCACCATCCTTGCGCTTATCATGTGGTCATCACTCCCTGCATCCCCTGGCACTTGTATGTCGCCAGGGGCACTCTTATTCCCCATCTCCCCCCACACTTGTATGACTTCCCACCCACCCTAGCATTATCCCTTCCTATTCCCCCTCCTCTGCACTTCTTGTTACTGCACTTGCACAATCCGAATTACACAAGGCCTAGTAGGACCGTTATTGTTGTTGTTTTCCTTGTCCCCCCTTTTTTTCTTGAGGCGCCTTGAAACACCATTTCCTATATTGGCGCTTGATACATACATAATAGATAAAATACGTAAATAAATAGCCCCTCTCCACTCCTCTGTCTCATGATCTTACATGCCCTCTCTGCCTGTCTTTCGTCACTACCTTCCTGCTTCTTCTTCTCTTCACCCTCCACACTACTACTCCTACTACCACTATTCATCCTCTCACCACTCTCCTAGCCCATTCTCTCCATCACTTACACTCACGCTCACCCCCTCTCTGTGTCCTGCCACTTCTTCCTCTTTATCTCTCTATCACTCTTTCTTTCACTCGCTTTTACAGCTCCTTTCACCACACTACGCTTGACTAGTACAACACTCTTTCTCACACAATACCTTACCTGCACTCTAGCCGAACCCTGACACAGTCTCCTCAGTACTCCACTAAAATGTCCACCCTCCATCTGGCCTTGTGGTCCACCACAACTCCACCTAACCCCAGCCAAACCCCTTAGACTCTCCTGTGTGCTGCCTTTGTTTTAATAGCATAACCCACCTAGGTCCACCACTCCTTGCAGCTCCTATTGTACTCACAGTTTACATGCTCCCCTGGGCCAATCTCTGGCTGAGCAATCCTCTGGGGGTTGGGACTTCCCCTGGAAGTCGTTAAGGAGGGTTTTAGTCCCGCCTCCTTTTCACTCTCCGTTTGCAGGTTGGTAACCATATTGTCAGGCCGCTCATTTTCCTTGTGGCTTTCTCCATGGGCTGGTGAGAATTGTTTCCAATTGTGTTGGGAGAGGATGTATGTGTCTCCACTGCATCCCTGCAGCCCCTTCTCACTCTGTTTCTGCTGCCCCACCATTGCCCTGGAGCCAGTCTGTGGTTGTTGTCAAGGTGTTGGCTGACTTATTTTTATTGAGCAGAACAAATTCCATTACATTACAGTCCTTTTCTCAATTCCATTCCCCTGGTTCTAGTCCAGGATTTGTTGTTTGCACTCAGGTGCATTTTGGGAGTTGCGCTCCTGAAAAAGGCATTGTGGAAGGGTCAACGATACCCAAACCTCTGAACCATTCATTTGCTAATAACGCTTGTCTTACTGGACAAATCTGTCTGAGATTTTCCAAACATATTAAAGGGATAGTGCAGCTAAAAATGTTATTTAAAAAATAGATAGGCAACATTAAAAAAAAAATACTAGCACTTTTTTTTTAAAACTTCCTATGTAAAATTTTGAGCTATTCAAGCTCAAAATTCGCAAAAGCAAGCACATTGGCGCATCCATTTTGTGAAATGGATGCCCGTCTGTGCTGGCTTTTGCTTTTGCGGCACTAATGAAGGAAAAGCCAGCCAGCTGTAGTAAACAAAAGCTACCGCTGGGTGGCTTTTTCTTCATTGGTGCTGTACGCGGAGGACATGGACCGGAGACCAGAGCAGGAAAGCTGCAGCTGAATCTCGGTAAGTGCTATTTATTTAAAAAAAAAAATAAGCACTTGCTGCCTTTTTTTTCTAAGTTTTACGGGCTGGAGGAACCCGGAAAACTTAGAAATAAAACCGCAGCTTTAAAAATGTTGTATTTATGTTTGCGGTCGCTTTTGAAGCTACCGCACACATAAATACAACGTTATTGTGTTTGAAAACGCTACGGTTTTTCTTTCCAAGTTTCTCAGGCTCCTCCGGCTCGGTGGAGCCTGAGAAACTCGGAAAGAAAAACCGCAGCATTTTCAAACACAACCGTGTTGTGTTTCTGCCTGCTGTGGCTATCACTTTGGGTCTCCGGTGCTCCCTCAGGGGAGCACCGGAGACCAAAAGTGACAGCCAAGGCAGGCAGAAACACAACACGGTTGTGTTTCTGCCTAAATCTGCTTTCCCATTTTGGGCTCTAGGGCTCCCTACGGGGAGCCCGAGAGCCCCAAATGGGAAAGCAGATTTAGGCAGAAACACTGCAGCATTTAGCATTTCCCATTTGGGGCTCTCGGGCCCCCCGTGGGGAGCCCGAGAGCCCCAAATGGGAAATCATATTTAGGCAGAAACACTGCAGCATTTAGCATTTCTCATTTGGGGCTCTCGGACCCCCCGTGGGGAGCCCGAGAGCCCCAAATGGGGAATCAGCTGTAGGCAGAAACACTGCGGCATGTAAACACAACCGCGTTGCGTTTCTGCCTGCCTTGGCTTTCAATTTGGGTCTCCGGTGCTCCCCTGGGGGAGCACCGGAGACCCAAAGTGATAGCCACAGCAGGCAGAAACACAACGCGGTTGTGTTTGAAAACGCTGCGGTTTTTCTTTCTGAGTTTCTCAGGCTCCTCCGACCCGGAGGAGCCTGAGAAACTTGGAAAGAAAAACTGCAGCGTTTTTAAACACAATAACGTTGTATTTATGTGTGCGGTCGCTTCAAAAGTGACCGCAAACATAAATACAACGTTTTTAAAGCTGCGGTTTTATTTCTAAGTTTTCCGGGTTCCTCCAGCCCGGAAAACGTAGAGAAAAACCCACAGCTAGTGCTTATTTTAAAAAAAAATAAATAGCACTTACCGAGATTCAGCTGCAGCTTTCCTGCACTGGTCTCCGGTCCCCGTCCTCCGCCTACAGCACCAATGAAGGAAAAGCCACCCAGTGGTAGCTTTTGTTTACTACAGCTGGCTGGCTTTTCCTTCATTAGTGCCGCAAAAGCAAAAGCCAGCACAGGCGGGCATCCATTTCACAAAATGGATGCGCCCATGTGCTTGCTTTTGCGAATTTTGAGCTTGAATAGCTCAAAATTTTACATAGGAAGTTTAAAAAAAAGTGCTAGTATTTTTTTTTTTAATGTTGCCTATCTATTTTTTAAATACATTTTTCTAGCTGGACTACCCCTTTAACTGTCAATTGCTCCCCTGAACTGGAAAATGTGGAGCAATGTCATCAAACAAATCAAAGGTACTTTGCATACCTTTGAACAAGCACAGATAAAAAATCACTGGACGGATTATTGTCAAATAAGAAACAAGTTAGACACGAAGGAGTCAGATAGTCCCTATAGTGGTTTGGTATAAATTCGTCCAGCAGTTCCCTTCAAAGTCGATACAGCAGGGCATACCATGGTCCCAAAAACATTTGATCTACCTTTCAGAAATGAAAAGAGGCAATTTTATTTGCTCAGTGCGAGCTGTTCTCGAGTTAATCCTGCAGGAACAAAAAACCTTAACTAAGAGTCCGCTGTCGCTCAGCCCAGGAGCACAAAGATGATATCATGGATGGCATCAGCAATGACATCATAATTGAGATCATGCATGACATCAAGAGGGGGACTCTGACCTAAGGATGCAGTCCTTATACAAAAAAGGAAGATTGGAAGCCAATCAGGGGCACAACGGCACTCCGGCTATGCTCTTGATGAAAAACTGGATATCGCAAACAAATCCACAGACAGTCAATGTGTACCGCGCAGCCAAAGTGTCCTTTATTAATTAAAAATGCATGGACAAAGGAGGCAGCAACAGTTTCAGTGCAAAGAAGAACGACGCGTTTCACCCTACTCGGGCTTCATCTGGTATTTGACAGAGAGAGAGGACTGTAGTATTATAGACAATGGTGTGTAAGTCCATTTTCAGTGTTTAGCACTTAGGTGAAATAGCAGTTGTCAGACAAAAACACGGCCATGTTGGAACTGTGTGACCACTCTTTTAGTGCCCTCATTTGAAGCATATTGTTAAAAATACAATATTATAATTCCCCTTGCATTTGTCCCGAATACCAATTTTCCCTAGTGGGTTAAAGGTGGACAGTTAGCACGGGATTATTAGTTTCATATATGTTCCATTCCGATTTCCACCGTTACAAAAATTGTTTAAAGGAATAATTGTTCAACATTTCCTTTTTACATCTGCCAAATTTTCTCAGCCCAAGTGGGCAAACACAGTGTCATAACTTACACTACAATAAAGTGTCTGGTGCTTCCAAAGTACATATTGCAAAAATTACTATTAAAAATACAGATGATTCATATGTATTAAAGTGCTGTGTGCTATGTAAACATCAATGGACTATTGAATAACAAAGTGTTGAGTGCTAACATAAAAGTTCATGTTGTAAAGCCACGTATGATTCATATATAAACCTGTGAGGCTGTATGGAACCCTTGCGGGTGCCTCTATGGTATGTTCTATCATACGCATTTCAACACGAGTATACAGAAAGAAACATGAAGATCAAAAATATATGTTATAAGTATTCATAATAAAACACATGATTCGATCTGATGTAACAATGGAGGCAGTGTGTTACCCTTGCGGGCGCCTATATGTTGTGACTTAATCACACCATGTCTTAGATAGTCTAATAAAGGGTAACAAATGTAAATACAAAAATATATGTTACCTTTTCACATTATTATAATGACATATCTGATATGTTAAAGTGCTTAGTGCTATATGTTAGAATCACATCTCATGAATTAAATACAAACATATTAAAAATAAATGATCCACAATGTGTAAATATGTCGCTTAATGAGATAGAATCTACAGCTAAAAATTCAAAGTGCAGAGTGCTAGATGTTACAATCATATACTAATATATTGTACCTAAGGATTTTTTAAAAAAAATATAGGTCACAATATTTCTAACATTAAGGTTATTACTTTATCCTTGGTCTAAATCCTATTGCTTATATTGGAAGCAATCCGTGCAATTCGTAAATGATTTTGAACTTTCCATACATCCCACAACTTAATGATAGTACATTTTGCATATTAATGAAAACAACACACGATTTCTATGCATATAAAACATCCTATCCTATTTTCCAAACATGTGTGCTAGAATGGTGGTTTAAAATTGTTACTAAATAAGGAAAAACAATTTTAAAAAAAGGCAAAAAAACTGCAAACTGATGCATGAATGTCCAAATCAAACATAATGTACTAGAAACCTTAATTTGTTATGTTTGCACACCGGATATACAGAGATAGAGGGTACTCAGAGAGTTTGTTCAATCACAGAAAGAACTCATCATATAAGTACAATGCAATGTAGTAATGATGATCTTCAAACATCAAGGTCCCAGGAATACATATAATTCTTTGTCACGATTGTGACCTCCCGGATATTTGGTGTTAAAATCTACTATATATCTAGATTCCATTTGTCTTAGAGTTTGCAATCTGTCCCCTCCTCTTGGATGGATTCTCACTGAGTCAATGATGAAATATTTAAAAGATCTAATGTCATTTTGATGAACCTCCCCAAAGTGTTTTGCAAGTGGGTAGGACATGTCATGATTCTTGATTGCACGTAAATGTAGCAATATTCGTAGCCTATCTTCCAGCTTAGTGCTACCAACATACCACAAGTTGAAATCGCAGGTGATCACATAGATAACAAATTGTGTAAAGCATCTCAGATCTTGTTTGATTTTAACTTCTTTCTTAGTTCGAGGATTTGAGAAAACCTTGATGTTCATCCCATGACGGCATGCTTTGCATTTAGCACAGGTGTGGAAACCTGTTATTCTTGTTGTTTACCAAGTGTTAGTACTTTTTTTGGGTGACTGGAACATACTAGGTGAAAGTTTATTTTGTATAGAATGTGGTTTTCTGTATGTCACAGTGGCATGTGTTGGCAAGTGTGGACTGATATCAGGATCTCGTTTCAAAAGGTGCCAATGTCTTTTTAAGATCTGTTTTGTTTCTTTGGCTCCAGAATTAAATGTGGTAATACATCTGAGTGAGCAATCTTCATGTGGTTGATCCTTTGTTTGATCCTTAAGTGTGGTTTTTTTGGCCAAAATCATCTCCCGGGATTTGTTACAGGTTCGGTTATAAGCTTTATTTATAACTGTTTTCTTATAGCCTCGCCTTAGGAATCTGGCCGCAGTCTTTTTGGCATTGGTTTCCCATACTTCATTCTCACTACAGTTTCTTTTCACCCGCAGGGACTCACCATATGGAATACTACCCTTAAGGCATTGTGGATGTGCACTTGTAGCATGTAATAATGTATTGGTACTCGTCTCTTTTCTGTGCAGCTCTGTACTTATGTAATTTCCAATAACTTTCACCTTTATGTCTAAATAGACTATTTCCGTTTTACTGTGATGTTCCGTAAATTGTAAGTTCTGCTGATTTTGATTCAGAACATGAAAGAAATGTGTCCTTTCAGTAATCGTCGCACTCCAAATAATAAATAAATCATCAATATATCTTTGCCACATAATTACTTTGTCTGTGTGTTCCTTATAGTTGTCATTGGAGAAAAGATCTTCTTCCCACGCATCCATGTACAAATTTGCAAAAGTTGGAGCCAATGCTTTGCCCATTGCCGTTCCACAAATTTGATTATAATATTTGAAATCAAACATGAAAGTATGGTGAGTCAAAATAAAAGAAAGCATATCCAGAAGCATAAGTGAATGTTCTCGGTAACTCAAAGACCTTGTTGACAAAAATCTTATAACTGCTTGTAAACCGTCAGAATGGGTAATACGAGTATAAAGAGAGACAACATCTAACGTGACTAGAAGAAAGTTAGATTGCCAAGGAATGTGTGCTATTTGGCTCAAAAATGCTGTTGTATCTTTTGTATAGGACAATAAAGTTTCCACAAAAGGAAACAAGAAATTATCAACAATTTTTTAAGTATTTTCAAATAGAGAATCTATTGATGCCACACTAGGTCTTCCCGGCGGTCTCGTCATTGATTTATGTATTTTTGGTATAAAGTGTATGATTGGAGTCTTAGGATGGTTTTTGGTTAAATAGTGTTTCTCTTTGATGGTAATGAGTCCTAAACTATACCATGTGTCCAATATAGTATCATACTGCACTTTATATTCCGGGTAGGAGTCACAGTGTAGTTTGACATAATTACTCGTATCATACAATTACCTTTCTGCTTCTTTTTGGTAGTCCTTGGTATTAAGGACTACCACATTTCCACCTTTGTCGATGTATCTTCTTTTAAATGTTCCATCGCTGCATACTGTAATTTTGTTAAATTCTTGGCTATTCCTGGTCTGATCACCAGTTTTTTTAGGTCATCCGTGAAAAGGTCCTCAAATAGGTCTATTGTAGGACAAAATACATTAGAGGGATTGAATTTGGACTTGTTTTTCATACCACTAGGAACCGCCATGCAAGTATCTATTTCTGTTGGTAGTTCAATTTGCCACTCATCTTGTGCTGCATGGAGAGAAATCTGGGTGGTTTCCTTTTCTCCTACATTTGCAAGATCTCTTAATGCTGGTATATCCCTAATGTTCAAATGTGAAGGAATTGTGTTCAAACGGGGCATTGATACATTATCCAGATTGGCATGAAATTTGGTCAATCTCAGTTTGTGGATAAAACAGTATAGATCAATTCTTACTTGGGAATAGTCAAAATTAGCAGTAGGGCAAAAAGAGAGACCCTTTCCTAATACTTCTTGTTCGTATTGAGTCAAGGTTCTATCTGATAAGTTAATTACTTGCATTGTGTCTTTTACTGGGTGTTCTTCTTGTTTTTTCCAGAGCGTGTCAGGCGGCCTGTCGACTGCTCTCTTTTTCTTCCTCGGTCCCTGATGCCCCCTTGTTGACCTCCTTTTGCTGACATCGTTTTTTGGAGTTGCTTGCCTTTGTTTGTATTTCGCATTTGTGTGCCCACTTGGTGTAATAGTCTCATTTCCTCTAAAAGATTTTACCTAATAGGTGTATATTCACTACTACAGTTTGAGACATCTGTGGAAGTGCTGGCATCCTCCTCTAATTCTGATTCAGTCAGACCTGCGCTTTCATCATTGGCCTCTGCCTTCTTTTTAATAGCTTTGCGTACATTGTCATATTTTCTTGCAAAAGTATAGATACGACCTGTGGCATAGTCTTCCTTATCTCTTAAAAACTTTCTCTGTTTACGTTCTTTTATTTCTTCTTCATATTTGCTAATGTTAGTCTGCATTTGGATCTTAATTTTATTGCTGACTCAGCATCTGGACCGTTATATACTTCTTGCTCAAGCACTTCAATCTCTTTAAGTGCTTTAATTCTGTCACTCTTGGCATATTTGACCAATATTGTCAACATTTTGAAGGAACATTCACTGGTAGCTTCCCCCCATTCATTTAACATTGCAGGGTCAGGATCCTCATACGTTGGAATAGTAAAAATTCTAAGGCCTCTTGGTATTCTCCGATTATCTAAATAATTTTGTAGGGACTTAATTTCCCACCATGTATTCGTTTCCTTTTTGTGTAGTTTCTGCAATTTCAACATCTTCTGTTGTATCGTTTTCATTTGTTGCGGCAGTGCTTTCTCAGCCTGTTTTGGCAAATGTTGCAAGGTTTCATTGAATAAAATGGATGCCTCTGCATCCCTGTTGCCTTTCTTGTCTGCAATTGTAATGCATTTGATTTACTAAATAAACAAACAGTCACATATAGCTGCTGCGGATAAGATTTACTTTCTTTTTCTATACTTTCAATATGACTATTTGTAATAGGGCTTTTACCAGTGATTCCAAAGTGTAGACAATATTGCCACGTGTGTAGGAAACTCTAAATATACAGCGTAATTGTGCCGTTCCGTGTATCTCATAAGAGGGATGCGCGTGATGTATATACTCTGAACACTGATGAATATGTCAGGAAAACAGCTGTCTTACCTATATATGCCTGCCTGTACTATGGGCACTGTAGTTACGGTTACATTTCTCAACTCATAGAAAGAGCACTTTTTGGGTGGCTTATAACTCTGGAGCCATTTGCTAAATCGTCAACTTTGAAAAAAAGTATATGGCCCCCTCAGAATGATTTTTTTCATAGTTTGGTGCTGTTTCGTCCAGGGGTTCAAAGCTATAAGGGGATCCAAAATGTGTGGAAATCCTCATAGATGCAATGGAGCAATGGAAACAAAATGTGCTCCTGCCTACAACCGAAGCTGCTGGATGCATTTTCACCAGAATTGCACCAGCAGCTGCGGCTTGGTCCTGAAAGCGTGCTCTTGTAAATTTGGTGTAAATCCACCAGTAGTTTAAAAAAAAAAATTGGCAAAAAGTAGGTAAAAAGAAAATTGGTGATATCTGGGTCCAGTCCACAGAACAATTTCCTGATTCTGGGATTGTTCGCTCCCGCTGATTGGATGGTGTAAAACGTTAGCTTGAGCTGTGTCATATTTTTGGAAATGGTCGCCTTGTTGGATCCTTGGACAACAGCTGGTCTCTGTGGATAGCGCGTTGAGGAAAAATTGTGGAAAACACATTTGGGTTATTTGGTGGTCGCAATAAGGTCTGGATAGGGTGGGGTGAGTGGAATAAATTTGACATGGGGCTTGTTTTCATAGGTGAAAAAAAGGTTTGCAGGTGCCACCGAGTCCGTGGACATCGTCGTTGACTGCAAACAGCGAGGTGAGAAAAAAGTCTGAAAAACACATTTGGTGTTATTCGGTGGCCAAAAGAGGATCTGGAAATGGTCGGCGAGTGGAATAAAGTTGATATGGAGTTGTTTTTATAGGTAAAAAAAGTGTGCAGGTACCGCCCAGTCCGCGGTCACTTTTTGTGTCCATGGACATCATTTGGATTGTAGGGGGTTTAGGGCGAGTCTTGTTATTTGAAGGTGCATTGTACGTACTTGTTATATGGTTTAATAGTATTGTAGTGGTTGTGACCAGTGCCCAGATTCTTGGGGGCATGGTTGTAGACCGTGCCCCCAAGAATCTGGCCACTGCCTACATACAGTATAGTAATATGTGAATAGTTGTTATAGGTCGTATAGGGGGAGTGTACCGCATTGGTAATATGGTGGAATGATATAATTGAAGTGTGTATGGTATTTATGATAGTAGGACAATTGAGGATAGTGTTTTTTGATGTGTCCTCTGCCTTTATACGGTCAATCATTGAATCCTCATTAAACGGTTACATGTTACCTTTAGCATCATGAACAGGCACTGGACTGGATGACATGTTTTCCTTACCAACCACCCTTCCCAGCTGCAAGTGGGTAATTTCAACTGTACCACCTCACTCTATACTTGCAGCTTACCCTAGGGTTCATTCCTATGCTTGTGGCTCTTGAATATCTATTTCGTCCCTTTGGCTCACCTGATGTCCCTTTTCTTTTCTAATTTCTAGTGTTATGTTAATGACACACAGCTTTCCTGAAAGTTCCCTCTACTAATTTCTTTTTCTTTTTTATCTCTGATTGTCTGACCGCCAAACAGGTATTTTTTGCGGTTAACAATCTCTGTCTCAATGCCAGTAAGATGGACATTTCTTATTGTGACACTTGTTCCCTGTTTTCCTGCTACCCTCTGGCTGCTCTCTTTGGGCCCTCGACTCTCACCATCCTGTGAGGCCAAAAGCCTTTAGGTAATTTTTTAGTCCTCTCTGTCCTTTACTCCTTACATTTTGGAGCTTGGTAAGAAGGCCCACTTTCAGCTTCACCTCCTTTCAGGCATTCTACTGTTCCTCACCTTCCCCCAGAAGCGGAACATCTCTAGAGCCCTGGTCCTAGGGTGGACTACTGCAACAGCCTCTTCCTCAAACTGCCCCTTTGTTATATACGCCCCCTTCGCTAATCCAGTATAGGGCTGCAAGATCTATCTTTGGCCTCAAGCCCAGGGATCGTTTCGTTGCAGCCCTACAATGTGTACATTGGCTCCTGGTGGCTGGAAGGATGAAAATCAAGATCCTCTGTATCATTGTGAAGGCTTTATGGGGCCTGGAAATACACTATCTCCTACTTTATTTCCTAAATACTCCCCTGCTAGAGTCCTCTGCTCCTCTAACTCTATTTCTCTGCTTGTGAAACGCTATCCGAAACAGGGAGCAGGAGGAATGTCTCTCTCTTCGGTCGGTGCCTGTCTTTGCAACAGCCTTCCTGCTCCTTTCATACTTGAGCTGGATTTCCTTAAGTTCTGGAAACTTTTGCAAACTCTGTTTTTCTTAATCCCTTCTCTGCTAACTCATATGAATGGTACTGCGACTGGTGGCCAGGTCCCTCATAAACATGATAGGTTCAAGGCCGTATATCCAGTCCACAACGGTACACCTCCCTCCCTTTAGCACTGCCCTTGCGGGTTTACTGCCTGGTGGCTGTGTATCCCACCCTCGTTACTCCACTGCCCCAGCAGTTAGCCAGTGGCCTCCGCCCTTGGCATCTCTTGGTACTTTCCTTCTGGGCTCCTATCAGCACTTGCCAATTTTTGTTTTTTTTCCTATTTGTTTATTATTTGTATCACGCACTGAACCCTGAGTTAACTGGGCGCTCGAAAACTTAACAAGTTACAGGAAACATACTAATATACATAAGCATACATAGGTGTTCACAGGTGGGTTGACCAAAGGTTACAGGTAGGTCTCACAATCAACAGGTGGGATGACCAGAGGTTACAGGTAGGTCTGTGAATCAGGACAGTAAGTAAAGTAAGGCCAAATCAAGGTCAAGTCAATAATTACAGTAAAGTACAATCCCTAGTCCCCATTCTATTCATGCACTTTCTTTACCGCACAATGCATATGTGCATGTATAGGAGCAGTGTGTACAATTCTTTGGGATAAGCAAGGGGAATGCAGATGCCAAAGATTTCCAGAAGATTGTGAAGTGGCACTTGGTGTGTGGAAGTTTAGTATGTGGATAGGTTACAAATATAACAGTACAAATGGTAGAGGGCTGTGCTGTGAGATGGTGTGCACCTTCAATCTGGGTTTTTTGTATTTTGTATCTGTATTTTATTAATTGTATCGAGCGCCTTTTGGCTAAGGCGCTGCACAATTAAAGAATTAAAGAAACAATACAATCATAAATGAAACAGATGAACACCGATTTACATCAACAGAGAAAAGGAAATCATTTTGTTTATACTTTTAAAAGACTAAAGATGCAAGAAGATAAAGTTCAAGATTAGTTTGGAAAATAGAAATAGAACGAAGTGAAAGCGGGGAGGTCAAAGAGGATGCAAAAGACGAGATTCAAACGGAAGTAATGAGACTGAGTGTAAAGACAAAGTAATAGAGGAACGTGAGGTAGAGAACAAAGATGAACAGAAGAATTATAGATAGAACGAAAAGGGAAAAGATGACAAGCAGACAGACCAAGTAATTGCGATTAGCAGTAATCAATATGAGAGAAATCCAGTGAAAAAAAGGAGATGTTTAGGGGTGTGAAAAGAAAGTAGTTTGCAAAATCAGATGAAGAAAGAGAAGAAAAAGCAGAAGGATCTGGAGCTTTAGGAGAGAGCATATTGGGTAGAAGCTGGTAGAGACATCAAGGGTGAGTGTTCAGAGAAATAGGTTTTCTTTGCAGTGAGTAGGGCAAAATCAAAGGAAGAGTGTTGCATTGAGAGTGAAGTATGATGAGAGGAAGAATGAGAGTTTTTTGAAAGCCGTTCGACTTTATGAAAATTGCGACAGAGAGAAATAAGGCTTGAGGTAAGCCAAGGTTGTGAAGTTTTGTGAGTAGGAGAACAAAAGTGTATAGGGAAAGTGGAGTCAAGAAGAGATTGTAAAGACGAGTGAAGACTACTAGCAGCTGATTCAGGAGAAAGGGAGGAAAATGACAAAATTGGAGGAAGAGAACAACTCAATAAAAAGAGAAAAGAAGGAGAGTCAAAGGAGGAGAGATTATGGCCCATAAACATAGTAAAAGAGGGTACAAAGGGGACAGAAGAAGAACGGGAAAAAAAAGAAGTGATCAGAGGCATAGAATGGAGAAGAAGAAGCAGAAGAGAGAGAAGAAGACGACGACAAAAGTAAGTCAAGGCAAGAGCCAGACTGAAGAGAAGAAGCAGATGGATGAAAGTGCAAGTTTTAAGAATCCGCAAGAGAGAATAATAATGGAAGTGAATAATTATTAGCAGGGAAGTTAAAGTCCCCTAGGAGAAGAAAAGGAGACGAAGACGTGAGAAGATATGACAAGAGGAGATCAAGATATTCAATGAAATCAGTAGATAGGCCAGGGGCCTTGTTCGCCGCACCCAGCCGCCGCAATAACAAAGAGGTGAAGAGGCTCGCTAACGCTGCGAGGACGTTGTGTCGATGCAGAAAGGAGCCGGCAGACAGTGCTAGAGGAGCAGGCCTATCAGCGTAGGCAGAGCGTCAAGCCGCACTGAACAGGCAGCCACTTCCAACGTCTCTCCTCCACTCTGCATCCATGGAAAGGGCACGAATCAATGAAATTGCTGTGTGCATGTCTAACCCAGCATGTCTCGGGTTAATAATGCATGGCCTGGAAAGAGGACTGCAGAGACCTTGGATAGTCATGAAGGTCCATTAATTAATTGTATGCTAGAGAAAGGTATTTGGGAGAGAAGATTGTTTCTGTGCTTTTTTCTTCTTCTCCTCCAATTGCCCAAGGTACGAGAGTACCAAACTAACTCTTTGTTTATCTGTTTGTTTCTTTGGATCAGCAACTCTTCTAAAGCAAGAACCTTTTTCAAGAAGGAGACTTATCCTCTGAAGGTTTTTGATATCACTGAACTGAATTGTGAACCTTGTGCTGACGAGGCCAAGGAGTGTGCCGTGCTCGAGAGCCCCGCCTTGTCCCGTACTTCAAACGTGGGGAAGGGAGACCCAGCCTTACCATCCTGACTTTCATTTTGTGAAAACTCCTTTCTTTTCTGGTGAACATTGTCCCACACTCATTTTGTAGTTTAGTATTAAGGATTGGCAATAGATTTGTTAATATAGGCCCTTTTTATTTGACAAGATGCCACTAGGACTGCCTTAGTATTATTTGATGGTTGCATCTTGCTCCCATCTTAGATTTAGGTTTAGATTAGGTTTTTATCTCACCCATTATAGAGTTCAATAAACACCCTTGAACTGTGATCTCTTGTGTCTGTCTTTAGTGTTGCCACCATGGGTTCCTTACACCTACCAGATTTCCCTATAGGTCAGTCTGCCCCTGGATTACAGTGTGCTATCACTGGAGAATAGAGGGCTGCTAGTGTAGCAAAAACATGCTTCTGCTCGCTTTAATGCTTACATTGCATAGTGCTCTTTTTGTGTTATCCTTACCAAGTTTCAATCATGAAATAATGATACATACTCTTGGGTGCACTTTGGAACTGATATATAATTTGGCAACCCAGCCAAGTTGTTACTGAATTTGGACAGGATTGCAGAATGTGACTTCAAGATTTCTACTTTAGCTGAAGGACACTATGATACCACTCCTAAATAAGTGGGCCAGTTACTTGTGACTGGTTCGTAGCCATATGTACATTCAGCCAGCAAATCTAGGGCTAATTGATCCATTTGTGCTTGTTTCTAAAAGTTCAAATGTTCATGAGCGCAACATGTTGGGGTTGCTGTTTTTCAGTTCATTTCCTATAATTTCACCCTATTGCCTTTACAAAATGAGACTGAAGGTGAGCCAAATAGGAATGTCCCTCAGAAGGATTTCTAAAGTTAATGTATTTTGCATCTCCTGTAGCACCAGGAGTCCTGTGCAATGGGAGATGCAATATGGTTCCATCATTAAACTACACCGACCCACCAGCCTCAGAGGCGCCTCCTGCTTCTCTGGGGAAGCCCCTGGAAACCCCACCTATTTGCCTTTACTCCCACCACTCCTGCCCCACTGACCACTCAGACACTTAATAAAGGGGACATCACCTGCCTTGTGCTATTCCCCAGTATGCTGTCTGATACATAACTCATTCAGTGCATCCTCACCCTCAATTCTGCAATTGCTTTTGCCTCCTGACCATCTCTCTCCCTCTCCTAAGTCTTGCAACCTTCAAATTCTCATTGACTGAAACTTTAGACTCAAACAATTTATCATCATCACAGCCACCTAGAGGGCGCTAGAGAGCCGTCCAAGATGGCGGCCTCCCTGTGAGCTCGGTGTAGCTCCCACGAATATCCTGAAAAATCGCTGCTTCCGTGGGGTGTATTCCGACAGACGCTGCCTCCCCCTTGTAGAGAAAGCGATTCCTCGCAGGGGGATATATTCATTTCATCGATCCTGTGGATGTGTGTGGCGAATCTACCACAAAAAGGTGCTGCCCCCCCTTCCCCGCGGATGCAAGGTGCGGCCTGCGTGGGCGTCTGCGTGGCCGGCGAAGGAGCGGCCCACCGTGCGCTGACTTGACCCGGAGGGAGTCAGCGTCATCCAGCTGGTGCCCGAGCGGCGACAGGTCCGGCGGCTGCTGAGCCGACACGGAACCAGTGGAGCCTGGACGAGTTGACAGAGGAGAAAAAGAAGAAGGCAGACGCCCGGCCCGGGCGGACAGGTACGAGCGCTCCGCGCGCCCCTCTGGCCCCCGTGGCCGCGGCAGCTGTCGCACAAATCCCCGGGTCTCCCCGAGTGACAATCATATGATCGGAGGCCATCGGAGCATTGGACAGCTCCCAGTCCGCCCGCAAAGTGGGAGCGCGACAGCGCTCCGGGAGCGCTGTCGCGCGGTCGCGGGAGGTGACGCTGGGCAGCATAGGAGGCCCAAGCAGCTGGATAAACCCGGTCCCGGGGTGAGAGGAGGGGCGCGTGCGAACGGCAGCGGAGACAAGGCCGCGGTACGTTAAGCGGCAGGCGCCGGCGGCACTGCACCTTCTCACCCCAATGAAAAAGACCACCACAGCATTAAACAACCCAGCTTCTCAAAAGCCATCATAGGCACGCAAAATCCTTACCTACCCTGCGAGGCAACAAGTCGACGCAGCCCTCCGAGGGAGTCCAGGAACAGCGGTCCCAGTAGTGGAACTAAAAACAGTTTGAGAACGCAGGCGCTTTAGCCAACGTTCCTGCTACCGGCCGGCACGCTCCCACAGCACCTCCCGAATTTCCACCAGCAGGTCCCAGACCCACACTGCTCACCAAAGGTGGTATAGGAGTTTCTATAACAACAGCAACTATGGGGAAGACAGACAGGCTCCAGAAAAAACTCAACTTTGAGGGCAGCTCTTCAACCAAAGCACCTACGGCCAGTAGTCGCTCTCAGTCCCCAATCCAGGATGAGGCTGTGGAGCAGGATCTTGATATTAGAAAAATCCTGCTCGACCTGAAAGCCGGTATAGGCAGCCTTGGGAGCAAACTCGACACCCTCTCATCCAAAGTAGACATGCTCCAACACAGACTAGACAAGCACGCAGACAGATTGGACACGGTGGAGCAAAGGGTATCGGACCTCGAAGACGGCTCGACCTCCCTAGAGTGTCCACACTAGAATCACAAATGAAAGCGGTATGCGCCAAAAATGAAGACTTGGAAGGCCGCTCCAGGCGTAATAACATCAGGATAGTGGGCGTTAGAGAGCACCAATTGGCTACCAGGATGGAACATCATGTAGAAAAAATCTGCATCGAGCTATTTGGAGAAGAGGTCCTATCCAAGATGTTCGTCGTCGAGAGAGCACACAGAATACCCAATACGAGGCCAATCCCAGGAGCGAATCCTCGTCCAATCATAGCGAAGTTGCTTAATTACAAAGATCGCGACACAATTCTGCGAGCCGCCAGAGACAAAGGTGACCTCCAATTTGAGGGGGACAAAATTCAGTTTTTCCCAGACTTCTCTCAAGCGGTACAGGTGCAAAGACGATCGTTCACAACAGTGAAACGCAGGCTGCAGGAAAATCAAATTCAATGCTCGATGCTGTTCCCAGCCAAGCTCCGCATCCAACACGAGGGCAGAACCCAATTTTTTAACACACCAGAAGAAACAAGTGACTACCTGGACCGCTCCGGATGCAGACCTGTCACAAATAACGGCAGATCACAAAGAGGCAACCGACCAAGAAGAGACCCTCCGTAACTTTCGCCAGATGGTTACACATTATGAAGGCAAAGTATCACCCAGGCGCAACTACTTTCACCACCACGGAACAAATCTAGTAACAGACGTGGGGAACCAGCCCCTCTTGGAGGTGCCACCAGCGCCCCATGCACAGCAATGTTGGCTGTTCTGCCAACCAGAGTTAGTTCAGTATGGGCCAGTTGGGGGTTGCCCACTCAAGGCAGAGATCCCAGTTCCAAGAAGTCACCAAGTATCTCGCACCCTCATCTCTCGCTGACCTCACCACGGAAATCAAGCAAGCAGAAGCCAAGACCTCAGATTCCCCCTGAATGCCTTGACTCCACGCCTACCGTTGAATCTCGGCCCAGCATGTCCATGAAACCTCCCCCAAGAGACAATGACGACATATAAGATTGCCACATGGAATATTCGTGGGGGCAACCACCCGGCGAAAACGAGAAAGATCCTCCAATATTTGCGAAGACACAAAATTAACATTGCCATTCTACAAGAAACACATCTCACAAAGTCCTCGGAATCTCATTGGGCCAGATCATCGGGCTGCCACCGGTACTTCTCATCCTACTCGTCATATGCCAGGGGAGTCGCGATACTGATAGATAGGAGAATGAACTTCAGTCTGATCGACTCAAGGAGAGATACTGAGGGGAGAGCTCTGCTGGTGAGAGGAATACTAGCCGGTAAAGAGGTGGTCCTGGTTAACTCCTACGCTCCCAACACAGACGGACCAGATAACTTCAATTGGGTGCTGTCCAGACGGGGGGAGATGAACGCAATGACCATTATATGGGGAGCGGACCTCAATACCCCACTCGATCCCAAGCTTGACAAATCACACAATACGTCAGGGTCGCCCTTGAATGCCAGTGCCCAAGTCAAAGAGATCTGTCACGCATTTGGTCTAACAGACACATGGAGAAACCATAACCAGAACACCAGAGAATAGACATTCTACTCGGCAGTTCACCACTCTAGTTCACAAATCGACTATATCCTAGCCCCAGCCCACAGCCCGTTTCAACGGGGGAAAAGCCAAATCATGCCAAGGTCCTTTTCAGACCACTCCATGGTCGTACTTGAAGCCACCCCAGCAGGCTCCACAATCCCTGGTCTTCACTGGAGATTTAAAACAGGTTCACTAACTGACACTGTTTTCGCAGCAGAACTGAACCAGGAAATAATCTCCTTCCTTGATACGAACAAAGACTAAGTCGACTCAGCCAGTACAGTGTGGGAAACACTCAAATGCTATGTGAGAGGAATATGCCTGGCAAAAGAAAACAGCATGTTAAAACAAATCTGCAGAGAACTCACGGATAGTGAGCATCAATTAAAGGACCTAGAGCTCAAATCCTCTGTCTCCCCAGACCCACGACTCCAAGCTAAGATGAAAGTGGAACTCAAGAACTTCAGAGAAACAGCCGAAAGAGAACCAAAATTCTTGGGCCGCAGACATCAGGTTAGACAATATGGAGAGGGTCAAAAGCCTGGAGCCTTGCTGGCCCGCCTACTCTCGATCGCTAAAGCTCCACCTCGCATCGAACGTATAAAGAATGCACAAGGCCAACTGGCATACACGGAAGAAAACATCTGCGAGGCATTCTGCGACTTCTACCGTACCCTGTACAGCTCAAAGGGGGCCGCAGATCCAGGAGCAATACAAGAGTTTCTTAATGACACTGAACTTTGCTGGGTCAGCGCACAACTACGAGAACCACTGAACGCTCCGATCACACTGGAAGAGATCCAGGAAGCAATAAAGGCCCTCCCAAACACGAAAGCTCCGGGTCCAGATGGACTTACTGCAGAGTTCTACAAAGCACACGCTTCAATTGTGGCTCCCCTTCTAGGTCAGGTCTTCGAAGAGTCGATAGAATGAGGTTCACTCCCACCCACGATGTGCGAAGCCAATGTGATGGTACTATATAAAACCGGCAAACCTGCAGAGGAATGTGCCTCATACAGGCCGATCTCTTTAATAAATCTAGACAACAAAATCCTGGCAAAGATTCTAGCAACGAGGTTGCTCCCTCTGATGCTGGCTCTGGTGCTCGGCGATTAGGCGGGCTTCATCCCAGGTCGTAGCACAACCTATGGCATCAGGAGGCTGTTCGGCGTTATTGAGGCTCTTGACCCGTCACAACAGGCAATTGCAGTCCTCTTGGACGCCGAAAAAGCGTTCGATTCCGTCGAATGGCCCTTTATGTTTGCAACGCTCAGGCAGATGGGTCTAGGCAACTTCTTCCCTAAACTAGTGTCACTGTTGTACAACAAGCCACGCTCCTACATCACAGTAGGTAACACTAGGTCCCCAGGCATCACACTGGAACGCGGAACAAGACAGGGCTGCCCGCTCTCAGCCCTCATCTTCACCCTGGTGATGGAGCCCCTGGCGTCGAGGCTACGGGCCGAACATCTTCACCGCGGATTGAAACTAGAGCCCCATAAACTGATAGTTTCTCTCTACGCCGACGACGTCATGCTATTCGTCAGGATCCCCAAAACAACCTGAACCCTGTAATGAGGGAAGTGATAAAATTCGGGAGAATGTCAGGCCTCAAAACAAATCATTCTAAATCAATAGTGTTTCCTTTAACCCCTCACACGACAGAATTCAGAGATGATCATGGGTTCAAATGGGAAAAGTCCAAAGTGCGCTACCTGGGCATTTATGTGTCCCGCAATCATCACAAGGTATTTAGAGATAACTACCAAACAGTGTTACACTCCATACAAGAACGTGTCCAGAGATGGAAGTCTCTTCCGCTGACGCTCTGGGGCAAGACCTCCCTGACGAAAATGGTTATCCTCCCCAAATAGCTCTATCTCTTTACGAATATCCCACTACTCGTACCCAAATCCTTCTTTCAAAAAGTCAAGAGTTTGATTCTAGAACTACTCTGGGCCGGGAAACCGGCACGAGTGGCCTACAGCACCCTAACGTTGCCAACAGAGAGGGGAGGCCTGGCTCTCCCAGACGTTGAAAAATACTATTGGGCGGCCCAGGCACAATTTCTGAGTCATTGGTATTCGGCTCACTATGTCCGCCCACATGTGCAAGTGGAAAGAGCCCTAGCGTCCCCTGACCTGCTTAGCGCGGTCATAATTAGCAATCTCCCCGTCCCACACAAGACACTAAACACAGTATTATCCACTTACGCTATCTGGAAAAAGATGGCCAAAGAATATGGCATAACCATACGTTATTCCCCCCTACTTCCCATTAAATTCATCCCCGGAATACCCCTCACAAATGAAAAAGTGTTTCTCATATGGGTAGACAAAATGAACCTTCAATCTCTGGGAGACCTGTTCCCGGAGGGCACCTTTCTAACCTCACAAATGGCCAAAGACAGAAGAGCTAATTCTTCCCTAGACGTATTCCTTTATTTTAGACTATGCCACACCCTCCAAGGGGTATTCCCCACGTTCCCTCAGCAGCCTCCCACGTGGACCCTGCTACACAGTGTGATCCAAGCGCAGGGAGAGGGAAGATTGGTGTCAACCTTGTACAAATCCCTTCACAAGACACTCGAAAGCCCACCCCCCGAGCCCAACGGAAGTGGGAAACTGCCACTCTGGAGCCAATACCCACAGAAGACTGGGCATACATCCTCTGACAAACCAAAAAAATCGCACTAAATACGAGATATAAATTAATCCACTTTAACTTCATTTACCAAACGTACTACACCCCAGCCAAGAAAAAGAATCACCACCCAGAGACTTCGGCCCAATGCGAAAGATGCGCATCCGATAACGCAGACTTCTTCCACCTGGCATGGAGCTGCCCAGGCGTGCACCGCTTCTGGTCCACCGTCATTCACAAAACTTCCAAAATTGTGGGAGAGCAGGTAAACCCGCTCCCTCTGGGAGCCCTCCTGGGACTTGCCAGACACATTCAACCAGCATAACGCAGACTGACGGCACTCCTTAGGGTCCTGGCCCAGAGAAGAGTAGCCATGACATGGGGCAGAGGCCCGCTCCCTAAGATTGAAGACTGGGAAAAGGACATCATATATTGTCAAGACTTAGACACAGAATACATTAGAACGCTTCCATTACATGCGCGTCCCCCTGATATTTGGGGTCCATATGTGTCATACCTGATGAACAGCACAGAATCCGCAGACTCAGAAACCCCAAACTCTCAAATAGGACAGACCGGGATAATTGGACCTTGAGAGTAGATCACTCAGGAGTGAAGGCAGCGAGCACAGTTTTGCCAAGGCATCTGCACAGAATACGGGGGATGCGAGGGGAGGGAGGTGACTAGGAAGGGATGGGTATGAGGGATATTGTTTAATGTGCATTCTGTTGGTGCAATGTTTGATTTCTCTTTTTGTTATGTACAGAAAACATTAAAAATAAAGTTCTTAAAAAAAAGAATCATCATCACAGCCACGGGGGCCAGGTGCAAACTCCTTAACATGAGGAAAATCCACCCACACCTCAACTTCGACTCAACTAAAACTATCATCTCAACCCTTATCCTCATTGAACTTGACAACTGTTCAAGGCTTCTACTTGTCATTCCTCTCCTCTTAACATGACTCTCAACTTTTCCACACCTACACTCTACAACCTACCAAGATCCTCTCCCTCCTTTTCACCCTGTCACCTTACTAGCTGACACTCCGTGCATAATCACTCTCTCTCCAAATTCCTGTTCTTTGTTTACAAATCCTTCACTGGCATTACCCCTCCCTATCTAGCGACTGCCTTTCTCTCTTCTCTCTCCCTTGAACTGTGAAATCCTACTCTCTCTTCAACCACTCGTTTCCCTGTCCACGCATTGCGACATCTTGATTCCACTCCTTCTCACCCCTTTCTTTGGTATGGTATGACCTCCTCCATTATCAAAGCCAGCCCATCAAATGTACTGTTTAAAATGCAAATGAAAACCCACATCCTTGCCACACAGCGAATAGTTCATATCCTTGTAGGGAGACCACCGAGACCATAGCCCATCCCAACTGTGGTAATCCCACATGCAGGCAATGAATGTACAAATGTACACTAATATCCTTAAATAGCTATATTTTCATAGTCTTTGTGTCTCTGTTCTGTGACTGTGCCCCTGGTCTATGTCCTTCCATGCTACCCTCTCACCAACCAGTTCACTCTCATTTTCACCTACCTTTTGTAAAGACACCCTGCCTAAGCAGTGACACAGTCACCTGTATTGCTTACTATTTAAACTACATCTGATTGACATGTCATTCCTGTTACTCAATACATTTAAATACAGAAAAGAACAGTTAGGATCTAATCTCTCATGATGGATGCTGTTCTTCATGGCGTGTGTGCTAGACAGGAATTAAGACATATTCGATACAAACATGGGTAGGCAACACAAACAGCTTTCTGTACTGATATCAGAATGGCAGATTGGGTTCAACATTCATTCTCTCTGCCATTTTTCTCACAGCGCATAATTCAGGTTTTGGCTCCACTTAACTCTTTTCAATGTGGTGGAATTACAACAAATTAGAGGGTTGACTATTCTGTTCAAAATGGTGATAGCTATTCTGGCCAATCAGAAGTCAGGAACATTCCTCCATGCCTAATTGGCCGAAATGTCTGACCTCCTAGCCAATCAGGTGGACAGGATGCTTTGGTTAGTTTCATTGGGTGGACAGATGAGCATTTCAATCATTCATCTTGCAGCCTCGTCCCCTACATTCCACTGGTTAACATTGGATCCAAATTCATGGAAAGTACATTCAACGGACGAGTAACATGTTATGATTTGTGTCGCATCAATCAATTCTGTATGAAAGTTATCCCAATGTTTATTCGACTACGCTACACAGGTTTTGCTTCTTTGACCAAAACAAACATTGCATAGAAAACTTTGATATAATTCCATCAATCTCATGCATTCAGTAGAATTGTTTTGTAATTATGCGTATTTTTTTTGTACAGATCTTATCGATTTTTCAAGAATGCCTACTTGTATGGTTTTTGGTTGCCATTTTAGGAGCCATGTCAAAAGTAAGGCCAAAATCATGCATACATTCCCAAGGAATATTGATTTAATAAGAGAATGGGTTCGATATTGTGGTTTCCTGGTGGACGAGCTTGAAAGTAGAGTCCAGGCTGTCTTGGGAAACTCGAGAGCCAATCGATTCCGCATCTGCACTTTACAGACGATATGTCGCAGTACACAAAAAATCATCGACTCAGAACGTCTCGTAAATTGCTTCCAAATGCAATTCCAACTCTATTCTTGCACACGCTGCCTCAGGTGAGTCCCGGATGATGAATTAGCTGTAGGCGGTGGGGTACTGAACAGGTAACTACATGAACGAATTGGTGCTTTCAGGGTAAATGTGTCTTACTAAAGTTTGCATATTTACCAGATTGTATTACTTTTTAGCTGTACCACATTTTACTACACAACTGTCCCTGGTTTATGGAGCATCATAGAAAGTAATTATGACCATAGAAAACAATGCCATAGTGCCCTTCAAAAGAAGCCTAATCTTTTCGTAATCAGTGTCTTGACATGTCAAATTTTTTAGAAGAGCATATTGATGGAAACACAGACCATAGTAAGTGACAAAACCACTGACACGTCCAGTATACCAATGGTGATCCCTGCAGACTTGCAGAAGTTCATGTTATCGACAGTTGGATCTTCCCACATATCTATTTGTATCGGGAGGATAGCTCAGGGGCGACGTGCTCGCCTTGGAAGCAAGACGACACGGAGCACCACAGGTCCAATCCCAGGTCCGCGCTTAGAAACCTCAAGGTATTAAGCACGTTATAAATAACCTATCATATCATATCTAATGCAAATCTAATTGTCCCTCTTACCACTTGGTGACAATGCACTAAAATGAAGGCTCAAGATTCTGCATCCATTTCTTTTCCGGAGTCAACAATAACTTCAAGCGCCTATCAGGTCATTTTATTTCACTTTTCAACTATGAGAATGTATTATGCTTGGAATTTAAAATAATATGAAATTGTTTATTTAGCCTGTCGGATGTTTACACTATGTATCATTTATGGGTTTCTCTTTATATGTACCATTGTCTACCTCCCATTGTCTCTGTTCCATTTAGCTGTTTTCATCCATACTAATACAAGTACTGTGTTACAGGGGGATAATGGTACTTCGACTACAATTACATCATCCTTTGGAGCTGGTTCAGAGTATGAGGTATGCATACTGACAGTTCCCTTGAATGAAAGAACGTAAGTCCTACATAGGATACTATTAGACAGTAAATTTCAAAAATAGAGGGTATAGCCCAAAACATCTAGGGTCCTGTGGGCTACACATACAATATACTCAAACAAATGAACCCTTAGATAGAGGATGACAGAACATACATTTGTTTTTTACAAATAATCACAAATGATTCAATCTTTCTACTTCAATACAAAAAAGTTTTAATAATATTTCATATCTAAAAAGCACCCAAAGGTGTGCAGCATATTTAAAACAAAATCCATAAATTACACTTAGTTAGATCCATACAATTATTTAAGCTTACAAACCATTCGTTTCACTTTCTCACACTAACATTCATACATATACTTTGTAACCACAATAATTAGATCACAATCCAATATTTTGTTCAATGTTAATTCCTCTCCGTAAGTCGACACTTGTTTCAGGTTGTATTTTAGACTCAGTCCACTATGTATGCCAACCATCTTCAGGACATATAACAGGAACAAAAGTAACATCCCTTTTCGATCTAGTAGGGTGGATCAAATTGCTTCCAAAAACACAGGCAGAGAATCCCAGCAGGAAATCCCACCGACCCGTCTTCTGAACAATATTCTTTACGTGTGCAGACCTTGCCTTCAGTACACCAGGCACGTGCCTAGTCACCAATTTGTCCCACACACCTAATTGTTGCATCTAGCCAAGATAGCAACTGTTTTCCCAAATGTTTCCTAGTTTGCAGGACATACCGGGCTCCCCAGAGTCGATTACCCTCACAGAAATATATTCTGTTTAGTTGTGTGTCGCCGCCTCACGCCTCCTCGTAAAAGTAAACGCTGATTATTTATAAAAAACAAATGTATGTTCTGTCATCCTCTATCTAAGGGTTCATTTGTTTGAGTATATACTATTAGACAGTGACATTCATATAAACGTGCAGTGTGTCAGTTCTAACGTTACACTTCCTCCCTAATGCAGAATACATTGCAAAATGTTTGAGGGCAACATTACAATCAGTATGTTTTGCACTGTGATCTCTGATCGAGAACACTTGCCATCAATCAGGCGATATTCGAAATGTATATTGTGACCAAATGACGTACTTTGTTTGCGAGGGTATGTATGTAAGTGATTGACTTTTGTTTTTTTAATGAATATTCTATTCAATAAATGTATACAAAGTGTGGAATTAGAAGAGGAGGCACAAGGATCAGAGGTGGTGGACCAGCTTACTTGTGCGGTCGTTACAGAGAAGACCACAGTTTCACAGAAAATCAAGAAAACAAGCGTAACTAAAAAACAATTTCGTTTTCTGGAAGTGTTTTGGGCTGGTGTTTTCTTCATAACATGTTTTTTTATATAAAGGGCTATCTACTGTATGTGTGATTTACATTGAACATGTTTTTGCAACCCATCTCCTAGAGGCCCAGAAGGAAAAGAAACATAAAGACACAGACAACAAATGAAACCAAAGATGCTGCTTGCCAAACAGATTTCACTATGGAGCAACTACTATTTTTGACGCAGCGTGGTCCAGTCAATAAGCGGACTCAAGATGACCACTTGACACAATCTACACCTGCAAAAAAGGTCCACCCAATAAACAATCAACGTTGATGGTTTCTCCAATTTGTGTGCAAATAACACAAGCTGAACTAACAGAGACTGAAGCTTCAACGCAATTCACAGAGGAACTTGCAAAAGATCTTGACTACAGTTTGTCTAGTTTGGGCGATTTGTCCACCAGAGCTGAGTCAAAAACCCTGTTCATGCCGGACGATTGGCTAATTAAGGAGCACAAATACATTGTATTCGACAGCTGCCTGGTAGAGATTATACTGATGCTGAAATTGTCCATTCATTGAGGGGGAAAATATGCAGGGAGCCATTGGTGAATGTGACTTGTGTATTACAAGGCACTAACCTGAAAATCAAAGCCACTTGTGCCCTCCTCCATGATACATTTTCATTGTCCGATCAACCAATGCTGGGCAAAGTGCCAGCTGGAAATCTACTGTGTTCAGCAGCTTTACTTTTCAGTGGCTCGACTTTTAGTAAGTTGTCCAGTTTCTGTCCATTTTTGGGACTTCAGTTCCATGCTAAAACGCAGTACTACAAATATCAAAGAGAATTCTTATTCGCCGCTATTAGGCAAGCCTGGAAAATTGAACAAATGTCAATTGAAAGGACATTCGCTGGCAAACGGTTCAGGCTAGTTGGTGACAGAGTGTGACAGCCCCGGATTTTCAGCAAAGTACTCCACATACCACTTTTAGGACAAGTAAACTGAAAAAATGGTGAGTTCAGAGATTGTGCAGGTGTTCTAATGTAAATCCTCAGTGGCCTTGGAGAAACATGTTTTCATAAAATACCTCGAGCATCTTCAATCGAGGGGAATGCAAATAGACCTCGTAGCCGCTGACAGACATGTTTCAATAGCCAAGGCCATGCGAGAGCAGTTTCCAAACATTCGCCATCAATTTAATGTATGGCACGTTGTCAAATCAGTCAATAACAAAATCACAGCTGCTGGTAAAAAAAGGGTTTGGAAAATATTTTACAGTGGTCTCAGTCTTTCAGCAACCATCTTTAGTGGAGCTCCAAAACTTGTGATGGGTCTGTGGAAATTCTACTGGGAAAATGGTGCTCATTGATGCACCACTGTTCCAATTTTCATTCATGGACAGAAAACCAACATTTTCACGAATGTGCACATGGACCTTTATCGGAGGAGCAGGAAAGCAAGAAGAAGCGGTTGGTTCCATCTTCACCTCCACACAAAGCTATTGAGAAGATCGTGTTTGATAAAACTCTTTCAAGAGACCTGAAGGGACTCACAGAATTCTGTCACACTAGAGATTTGGCGGTGTTCCACAATATGTGCCTAAAGTACAGACTCAAAAGGTTGCATTTCGGCATAGATGGTATGCAATCTAGAACATTACTAGCCGTATTAGTGCATAATGAGAATCTGGACAGAGAACAATCAAGAACTTCAGGAAACTTTGGAAAGCTTCATTACACAATGGCATTTGCAAAACAAAGCAAACAATTGGTTGCCAAACCAATATACCAGGAAATTGAATTCAATTTTTTGAAAGATCTCACTTTGACTGTGTTGGCCATGCATACTCATGGAATCCATCCTGATTTTGTTCCTAGGACACATACATTGCCACAAAACATTGCAAACGAGCCCTGCCCACCAAAAGCGGACCTCGTTGAACAGTTGACTTAACAGTATAAATGATTAGCAGCGGGGTGTATGTTCCACAATGTATGTACATTGTACATGAAAAATTGAATGCTATTAAACTCGATTTTCAAAGCTATTAAAAGTATTAAGAAGTATGTAATTATGCACATTTAATCCGGTTTATGAATCATTAATTTATATCTCGAACGATAACATGCATGTCTGTGGTTGCTTGGTGTCTGTAAAGCTCAAAATAGGTGGCCATAGCGTCCAAATTGTCGTTTCAAATGTATCCTTTGTGAACTTTCTTTTGCAAAAAGTACCTGTGGTAGAATGCCATACAGTGTAACTCTGTGTTTTCCCCTTTCCCGCTTTCGGCCTGCTCTTGTGGGTCCTTCGCTAATCAGGGCATGGGAGGGTCAGATGGATATAATCATGAAAGCAACTGCGGGGTCTGCAGTTGCCTTAGCATACACGTGTCCAAATAGACAGAATAAATAGGCGTCCCACTAGGGAATGAGACCAGGAGAGTAGGTGCAAGGAAACCACATTTTATATAAGCAAATGAATGGAGCAAAGAACTCGGCTGCCTGAGAGCGCTCTGCCGAACATTACAAGAACAGTACATTATAAGTTCTCGAAACGTCACTACTGACGTTTCCCAATAGGTGCATAGTGTTACATCAGGATTGGAGGAAGACATGGATACATCATATAGATATAGGGAATGGCTACACAGGATTGGCTGGTGTCTTGGAGATCTGGCGGGCTGCACGTGGGTCAGCTGGGCTCCTCTCAGTGGGGTGAAGGTCAGGCAAAGTTACACAGAGATGAAGTGAAGCTATCTGACTAAGCTAAATAACAAACTTGGCATGCAAGAACTAATGACTGTAAGCAAAACACTGCATGAAAGGGGGCTGTTGGTGTGAAATAGGTGCATTCTGACCTATATTTTGATGGGGGTATGTGTTAGGGGTTGTTCCTTCGGATGACTTATCAGAAGGAAAGATCTTTGATTTGCGGCCTTTGGTGTCTTACAATTTCAAACACTGTGGGGATAGGTGTTACTGTTACCAAAATATATGCCTACTCTATATTAGGTATATGGTAGGGGAATTGGAAGTGGTGGGGGGGTAGGGTCTGGTGACCAGATGCAATCAAATGGAATAGGGGGCATGGGTTCAGGAGACCGTGGCCTGGCAGGGAGGGGGTGGAGAGGGCATGAGTCGGTCTGCAGAGATGGATGGGGCACTAAGGTTGGAGCAGCCATTGCTCTCACATTCTTGGATGAGCACATTTTGTCAGTGCTCGATACTCACTACTTGCAAAAATGCTGCATTTCCGTGAGAACAGGAGACGTGCTGAGGTGACAGAGGCACAGGTGGTGGAGGCCTGCTGTGCATGGCAGGGACTTGCTGTGTGTGACGCTGGGAGAGGGAGAGTGAACATTTCGCCAGAGGGGCAGAGGGCCTAGAAAAAGATAGCGTTTGGAAGGACACACAATGGAGCTCAAAGTATGCACATTAGCACAGCGTTAATACACTTATATGAAACATGGGTGATGCAAATATGTAAAGGAGGGGTGGAGATGTCTTCCCCAACTTAGCTTATACGTCCTTTATCCGGAACGAGAAAGGTGCAGGGGTCGGGATATACCACCTCTCCTCCTACATTTATTAGTGCACAGGAAGTTCAGTGGAGATGGAAGGGCACTTGGATTTATGACTTTTCAGTGTCTCACATTATCCGCAGAGCACATTCCTCCATGAAAACAGTGCACACGCAGACATAACAATGGGGAGGACACTAACTGGAACTGTTGTCATAAAGTAACTAAATCACTATCAATATAGAAGAGTAAAAAAGTATTCACGATAGCGCAGCATTGGTGGATGCCAGCAAACAATTAGTTTGGTTTCCAACATATTTCAAATGCCACATTGGTCGGCCGAGCTAATCGCTGCCATGGAGTGAAGGTCACTGCGTTTGATGTTGCTTGTGGGGCATTCACACCGACGCGTCTTGTACAGTATGTTTTTGATTTGTGGCTTTCCTTCACCAAAATGAAACTTAGCATACGTGCTCCAAAGAAGGTTCAATTGTTGTTCGTCCTTGGAAGAAAGGGGGGATTCGCTATGGATTGAAGGATGGGAGGTGTTCAATACCCGCAAAAATGATAAGGTTCACCATTTTAAAACTGGACAAAGGAACATGTAATGTCATTTTATGAAAGCCGTTGATCTAAGCGGACACTCTGCGTTACGCCAAGAGAATGGAAATACCAAATACAAAGTAAGTTTTACTGAAGACGAGTTTATTGACGAACGAGTCAAGGTTTAATTTTCGGACCGGTGTTGCTTAATTACATTGTAATGGGTTGTTAGTTGGGACATATTGTGACGACACGCAAATACAACCTGTATGTATTTGTCTTTGTCCCGGACACATGGGCAGTCCAGCGCCAAAATGCTATGGCAATTCTAGGTACCTACAGCAACCCCATACACGTGTTTCAGCCTTGTTGTACCTCATCAGTGAGGTGGAGCTGTGCATCTCTGAGCACAGTGAGCATGGAGTCCACGTCTGGGTTCCCCCAGGTTCCACCAAAATCCCAGGTTCGCTGCTAATATTCCGTTATAATGCTGTCTATGTGTTGTTCGAATTCTTCCATCAGCTTCCACATTCTATTGCAAGCTAAACATACCTCACTGCACTAACCTCTCAAGCACATCGTAGACTCCAACTTTCTGGTTTGTGTTCATTATTAGCTTTCACCCGGTGCAGAATTAAGGGGTAAATGGATACATTGGAATAAATAACAGCTACTGAAATATATTTTTGTTCTGATTCCTACAAAGCTACATTCTGCCTTTCTGCGAATGTCATTGTTTCCAGATACCGAGTTATGGTTTCTTCAACAGGCTCTGGCAGATACACCTAAATGGATGGATCACAATTACGCTGATGTTGGACGATCGCCCGGGACCGATATGCCCTTTGGTGCTACCAGCAACAAGGAGCAACCTGTCATCTTTTATGGTGGTCTAGCAAGAAGCTGATGCCAAAGCCTTGCGATTCAAGGTGCGTTGAATGCGCTTCTTCTACCGAAAGGAACACCCTATGCCTCATGATAAAGATTTGATGAGAACAAAATAAAAAATTTGGTTGATAATCGTAATTGGCGGATGTTCTCGGAGCGTTTATTGTGAAATAAAAGCACATTATAAATTGCAGAGTATTGGTGTTTCCTTTAAAATGAGTGTTTTCTATTCCGATTTGGGACACGTTGTGCTGTGAGAGGATGTGTGTGTTGATATTCTGGGATCTGCGTCAACTGACGTTTATACGTAGGTGATGTGTGGGTGCGTTTGGCTACGCTGCCCACTAACATCATGAAAATAGGGGAATAATATTGCTAGGAATAGTGATGTCAGCTTCATGGGCGGGGGATATGATTTAGTTCCGTGAGGGCAGTTCAACGTAGTGCGATGCAGCAACAAATAAGATTAGCACAAGATGGCTGCACTCCGATGCTTGATTTCGCTTGTGTAAAAGTGAGGAAACTAAGGTAAGGTGCATAGGAAATGTTTTTACAATCACACAGGGCAAAATACAATTTTTGAGCACACTATTCTGTTAAGGTAATCAACAAATGATTTACCACTACTACTAATAAATGGGTGATTCCTGGGCAATAATTGAGATTAGCATTCTCTATCTAAATGTTGGGTATCAGTGGTGGAGCTTGGTGTATACATCAAACAATCTGTGTGAAGCCCTCATAATGGAGAGGGTGGCGGTCCTCACCCCCAGGTTCATCTCAGGCTTATCATCTAGCCCCAGGTATAGGACTTTATCACATACCTCCTCCCTTTTTTTGGTGCTCCGCCCCTACTGACTGACATTTTGGCAAATCAGCATTTGCCTGTAGGCATCTTTGTTGGTGCCTAATGGTGATGGTGCAAGCTTTTGAGGTCCAATGTAAATGCATAATACTGCGGTTGGTTTCCTTACTTTACACTAACCAGTTTAGAGGGGCATGGTCTATGTCTGTATTGCAGTGTTGGCCCTACATTAGTACGTCTAGGCTTTTATATTTTCTTCTGGGTACCTAGATGCAGAATTTTCCAACCTGGAAGTCTCAATATTTTATAGTATTCTGGGCAAGGTGACACTTTGTGGGAATGGCTGTCAACCCCATCTTGAATAGATTTTGTGTCACTTTGTATAAATGGCCCATGTGCCCTCTCCAGGTGTTGCTTTGAATTACACTATCATCCAGATAGGCTCCGGCATAGACATGATGAGGTTATAGGAATTGATCCAGCAACCGCTGGAAGGTAAATGGTGCCACATACAATCTAAAATGTATCACTTTGAATCAAAAGAGCCCCCCAAGGGTCAAAAAGTAAGAAGAATGCCTTTATCCATTAGAGGCAGGGGAGTTTATAAACAGCATTGTGTCAGATCCAGAATTGATGTACATGTGGAGGCTCCTATTCTCTCTATCATGTTGTCAGTCTCTGCCATTTGATAACATTACAGTGCTAAATGTCATCAAGCTTTTGAAAATCTATCCAGAAGGGACAGCTCTCATCTGGTTAGCCTATGAGGGTGAGCCGGGATGCCCAGTAACTTTGGCACGGCTTGATAACCTGTAGATCCAACAAATTCTGGATTTACTCTTTAACAATTTAGCCTAGCACTTTAGGTAAGCAGTAGGACGTATGATGTGCTGGCATTCCTAGTGTGGTGTGTATATGATGGAAAAACTCTTACATGTGTCCTGGTTTAGTTTCTCAGGGAAACGCCTCTGAAGTGATCAAGGGACGCCTGAAGGACATTGGATTAAACTAAGCCATCTGTTTAGGGATCATAGACCAAAGTGCAGAGAGTCTGAATGTTTATTAGTGTCTTGACGTCCCCCTTGAGGCAGGACATAAGGGTAGACCCCCTCTGTTCAAATTTCATTCAGTAAACACACCTTTAGGAAGAACGGAACATGGTGTGTAAGGATCAGTTGAGGTGGGGTAACATGTCAGCTATGACAAGAATGCATTGTTTTCCTGTCTTGGAATGAGACAAGGGATCTTGCTATCCATTCCTACCCTTATAAATGGCACTTCAATAACTGGTAGAGTTTAAGGAGAGCCCTGCACTACATGCACCCTGAAGGTTTTCTGGCAAAACCTTTTAAGTTACTGAAATATCCCTGGGCAAAAGAACTACATAAGCATATGTACTTGAATCTTTGTTATGCCCTGGTGGTCAGCCGACAGGTGAGAGTGAGGTAAGTCGAGAGATATGTTCTTGTGTCTTTGTAATGACTTTGTGGCCTGTGTCGGGTGAGAGCGCTCTGTTGAAAGATGCCTCTTTGAGGAAAACCTTCATACAGGTGATCGTGGAAGATCATGGGAAAGATGGGTGCTTCTTTATAAAAAGGAGGGATTGCTGTATAGGGGACAAGATAACGTCAAAGAACATGGAACCACCAGACCACAGCTCTTATTTCCCACTTAGTAACTCTAGTAACAGCAAAGGGTGGAGTCATTAGGAGAAGGAGTGAGAGACATCAGAGAGGCACAGGAGGAGAGATGCAGGGAGTAGAAGGAGTGAAGGTGGGAGTAGGAGAATAAAGAAGGAGAGGAGAGAGAGAGGGGAATGACAAGGCATGCAATAAGTAGACCAGGTCAGGCACAGTGAAGTCACATCCACACTCTTCTAGTAAAAGCTAGAAAACTAATAGTGTAGGATACGTCTTGGAAAATCATGAGGGTGTCTAGATAGAAAAAGGAGCATCCTTTAGGATATCCTGAATAGCTATCTAAAAATTAGACAGTAGAGGCTGATAGTTTCCATGTATTAGCCTGGGGAATAGGGATACCTTGGTTACAGTGGAAAATGCTACATATAAATTAGATAGAGGGACGGCCCCATTGACCTGCTGAATCCTTTAATAAAAACCCTTAAACCATATCTGGGCTTTAGGGTATTCTTTGTGCCATCTGTGATCCTTGATTCATGAGTTCAACTCTTGCGCTTATTTATTTGCCATAGTAGAATTGAGCGGAATGTGTTTACAATTGAAAAGGACTTTGTTTTGAAAATTGGGGTGTATAATTTGGCAAAATGATTGTATATTTAATTTCTCTGACCAATACTCTTCCCCTCCCGCATCCACACTACAATTCCGTCCTCAAAAACTCTACTCCCCCCACACTACTACCTCCTCAACACTACTCCTACAACTCACCCACCTTCTTCTCAAACACGTCCCTTTCACTCTCACATTCACTCCTGCGGTGGGTCAGAAGAAGGACGCAAACTCCGATAAGCCATTTCACTTTTATCTTTATAAAAGAAAAAAAGTATGCCTATTTTGCCCTATGTTATGAGGCGTCCCTACCTAACCAAACTTGCTAACGTGTTCGTCAGTCATCAGTGAATGCCTTCAAAGAATCTGTCCACCTTCCAAACTAACTCTAACTGACCCTACCATTAAGATCATGACTAAGGATATGAGAATGACACCCTTCTCCTGTTGTTCAATAGCTATGTTTTAGATAATCTCTGGTTGCTGTTTTAATGAGTTCCTACAGTTCACTCAATGCTTTATTGTGCCTTTGCTTCGTTTCTTCTTGATTGATATTCTCTGTGGGTTTATTGTCCTCCTCTTGGTTATTTCTATAGAGAGTTTATTTTCTCTCTTCCCATGGTAAAGTTATTCAATATTTATAACTCTCTCCTTTGGTATTCTTTTCCCTTTTACACAATTTACAATCTGTGATCCCTTTCTGATATCTGTCTTTGGACATGCATTCTGATACAGCCTAATCTTCAGGCTTTTCTCTTATCACTTTGCTCTCTTCTTCAAATGTATTTGTTTGTCTTGACTGATACGAGTATGACTACCTCAATAACGATTCCCATTAGTTTCTCTGTTTCAATGGTAACAACCTCTTTATCTTGAGTGAGAGGAGTATGAATATTCTCATAACGACTCTGATTCACTTCTCTGTATTTCAATGTTCCAGTCTCTTTATCTTGACTGGGCTGAGTATGAATGGTCCAGTAACAATTCTCAGTCATTCTTCTGGGTTTCATTATTGTCATCTCTTTATCTTGAATAGGACAATTATTATTGGTCCCATAATGATTCTCTGTCCCCCTCCTGGGTCTCCCGTTGTCCCTGTTATCTGTTGCTCTTAGGGATAATGTCACAGGGCTTTGACTTGCTCTTGGTTGGTTCTCTCTTTCTCTCGACTGGCCCCTTTTTTTCCTTCAGGGCTTCGTCTTTCGTGCCATTGTGTAGGAGCATCATACAGTATTTCAGATACCATTGGTTTCCGCACGCATCTTTGGTCACAGACTGGTCTGAGTGTTGTTTCTGGGACCACTGGCCCACCACAAGGATTTTGTGGTCACATCACCACTTTCAGTCTCTTCTCTCTCTCCCCGTGCCTGACTTTGCTTCTCTCCTTCTTCAGGTTACAGGATGCTGCACATCCAGGTTTGCTTCCGTACCAGCCTGCGAGCCATTTTGTAAATCACAAGTTTACTCTCGTCTCCAGTGTCGGTGGGTGACGTAGCCGTGGGACTTCCCCAGCATATGTCTGGGTCTCTCTCTCTCTCTCTGTCTTTGGCGGCTTCTCTTCCACACATCATTGTCCTTGTACTAGTTAAATGGAATTTTTCATGTAAAGAAACCTTAGAGAAACCATTATGAGAAACCACATACTGGCTTTTTCTTCATACACATTTTCTTAGGATATGTCCAAAGAGGTATTGTTAAGATGTTTTCTAGGGAGTTCCTCGCAGGAACAGGAGTCTTTGTCCCCAAGGATGGAGTCGCTCCCTGTGAGGTCCAACTTGCCTCGACCCTTAGGGAGGGTGTTTTTCAGAGCGGGATCTACTCTCTAGTCTCACAGCGTAGTGCTCCCCCTGGGGGAGAAGGGAAAAACTCCCATGATTTGTCACACTCCCTACACTCTCTCTCCTAACCACACTCACTAGTCATTCATGCACCATCACAACACTGTTCCATTTGCACTCACTAACCAACAATGCCTCACCTGCTCCACAATTCACCTCAGCGTTCTTCTGCACCATCTTTCTTCCTACTGGTCTCTTGGTCTGCCACCTCCACCTAGTCTGACCTCACCCAGACAACCCATAACTTTCTGTTTCCTGGAGATTCTTGTATTCCCCCCACCCCCTACTCTGGTTGGCCATCTGACCCTTGCCAATCTGGCTCTCTCTTTCATGCCCGGGAGGGATCCGAATTTTTGATGGTTTCAAAGAGAGGTTTTAAGCCATCCTATTTTTATAGCTTGTGGCCTCTGAGCTGCAACAATTGTGCCCCACACTGCATAGTGTTTGTCTGAGTTTGTATTAGGGGGCTATGGCTCAGTACCACTTAAGGTAAGTTCATTTCTTGTGGTTTGTTGTGGTTCTGTTTTCAGGTCTTGGTGGTCTAGGGTGGCTGCAGCGGTCCCACCACCGTCTGCGCAGAGGCTTGAGTTGGGCATGTGCTGTCTTCCACAGCTGCGTAGATGCTCTGGCATCTCGTTCGTTTGTTCTCACTCTCCCTGAAGTGTTTGTATAGAGTTCCCGTAGGGCTCAAGGCAGGTCCCCTAGTGCTCAAGGCAGGCACGTAGGAGCTCTGGCACTTTTTCCAATTGCTCACTCTCTGTCACTTGCGTGAGTCTGGTATAGGATCACAGGGAGAAGAGAGAGTCATAAGATACCCCTATTTTACCGTGTTAACTACGGTAAGTTTCCAAAAGGCTGGAGGCTAGTTTGTAATTGCTAGCTGTCGAAAGTCACAAAGAAATATATATATATAAGAATGGAAAGGAGTTTTGGTTTATTCAGACATACATATAGAGTATAGAATTCATAGTAAAGAAAAAACTGTTTAAAATGAAAGATCACATGCAAGCCTAGTTTGGCTTGTAACAAAGCGCACAAAAAATGGAAATAGTAATAAGTACAAAACTGTTGTTACATCACAGTTTGGTAGGTGAGGGTTAGTAACATATATTGTGGATTTCAAATACTACAGTCAGATTGGTAGTCTGTCATAGTGGTCGACACATTGTTATAGGTGTTTCTGGTTCGGGGGGTATTCAACCTTCATTGAGTAGATAATGTTCACAGATGAAGGGTCCGAACTTTCATCAGGACGTTGTTGGGAACGCCTATGTTCTGTCAACGGTTGAACTGAATTCAGGGAGACAAATAAATTGATCTGGTGTCCGTGGTGGTAATCTTAATTGATGGTATGAGGTCCAATTTAGAATTGTTTTGTCACACGGGTGCAATTTCCGTGTACTTGGAGGCATTTTCAGGTTAGAAACATAGCCTATGCCGCTGAAAAAGGAGCGTGAGGCGGATGAATGAACGTCTGCCTTGCGAGTCCGGAAAACAATTCTAAATTGGACCGGCTGTATGTATCTTTTTCAAAAGCCTTCCTTCCCCTGCAGGAGCAGAGCATTTAAGGTTGGACTTTACTTCTGATGGCAAGGCATATGGTGGAATTTTTGTGGGTATTTGAGACTGCAGTTTGGATATGACAGTGAAAAACTCCTGGTTTTGTCCGATCATGTTTAATTCAGTAGCTGTTTCTTCTGCACGGTTGCTGTTCTTCTATTCACTATGCTTTCCTTAAACAAGATGGTCCAGACGTAATTCTCACCTTCCCTCCTCAGCCTGGCACCTATAAATGTATCTCTAGATATGCTATTTATGTTGGTCATTCATAAAGTGTGTGGTGTGAAAAATCCCTTCTGCAATGAAATCGTTGATCATGACCCTCTCTCCTCCCCATGACGCGCAGTACACGTGCACACTGCATTGAGCCCTTCTGAGCAGATCTTGAGCTTGTAACCATGGACGATGTGCTACATTCTGTATGTTCACCTGGTCATCAGGGCACCTCTCTTTAGCCCCCATTAATATATGTTGTCCTCACCACATGGCATAGACCCAAACGACAGTAATGTGAGCTTTGCACACGTCCTACCAGTCCTAATAATGCAAAACGTGGATACAAAGTCGGAATATGTTTCATGAAAACATCATTGCAAACGTTATTTCAGTGTTGCCATTGTTACACTGACCATTCCACACAGGCAAACGTGCAACCAGATGACTAGATAACAGCGTGGATGATAGCATACTATGGTTAAGGTGTCACACATGATGTCACCAATATTTCAATGTTGAAATGCAGCATATCTTGCAAAGATTGTTTTTGACATTGCAATGGAAATAGTTTGAAGGACCACTGTAACATGCAGTGCAAACACCATTCACTGAACTTTAAGGTTTCCGTTGCAGGTCCTGAGAACCTTTAGGATTGTGTCATGAAAGACAAAGGCCCTTATAAATGTCAAATAATTAGCTGTGACCTATGAACATCTGCTATCCTTCTTCAGGTCTACAGGATCATTCAGCAGTAATGTCAGCTGGGTGGGGCATACCCAAACAATCCCAACAATTGCTCATCTCAAACTAATCTCCAGCATGTCTGCTTAGAGCCCTGCGTGGCATGACCGCTTTTCAATTACTTTTGAAATGTATAGTCAAATGTGCATCCATTGTTTAGTTTAGTTTAGTTTATTCATTTGTATTGCGCAGACCCGTGGGTATGAGGGCGCAGGAGCAACAAGGTTATTCACAGCTTGGTTACACGTTACTATGCATTACAGTGTTACAAAATGACAATGGAGGCAAAAGTTTACAAGGTACAATGAGGCAAATCAAATAGTTTACAAATTTACAGGCAAGCAAATAAAGTATGTACATTACAAGTTTACAAATCAGCATACTATATGTACCTTTGATTAGACTTCCTACAGGTCTTAAATCAAATTGTAAAACGGGTGGTTTTTCTTAAAAATCGAATTTAAACCACAGGGTAGCCAGTGAAAAGAACGTTGGTCGATTTAGTACTTTCCTCACGCACCTTCCAGTACTTTCCACAATTCCTCTAGTACTGGAGTTAGATAATTCCATAATACTGCTCCAGAATTCATGTTTTCATCAAAGCACTTTGTTATTGCGGAGTCAGGAATGGCATGGCCACGCAGTACTGTAGCAGCTGCAATGAATTACTCAGACTGGGCGAAATTGTTAAATTCCATTCTTCCAGCTGCAGAAGCGAAATCTGTAAAACTTCAATCTGTTTCCCTGTAATCTGCTATTCTGCCACCTCTGTGTATCGAAAAGAGTGCAGTGAGGTTTCTCGTGCTGCCTCGTGAGCCTAGCATGAAACGAAAAGAGCGGTGTGACGTTGTTCGTGCCGCTCTGCAAACCTAGCATGTATCGAACAAAAAGCAGTGCAAACTTTCTCGTGCCGTTGCGCGAACCTAGCACAAACCAAATTAATAGCTGCACGAACCTACCACGGTTAAAAAAAAAACATGCACATTTTCTCGTGCCGCAACGCAAAACTACCAAGATCTAAAATAAGACTGTGTGAAGTTTCTTGTGCCAATGCACAAAACTACTATGGATCGAAAAAGATCTGCACAAGGTTTCTCGTGCTGCTGCATGACCCTAGTACTGATCGAAAAAGACCAGCACAAGGTTTCTTGTGTCGCGTACTGAGCATGGATCTAAAAAAGACCTGCTCAAATTTTCTCATGTAACTAAACAAGCCTATCAGGAATCAAAAAACCACACAAAGTTTCTCGTGGCACTGCACAAAATTAGCGCATTTTGGGAAAACCCTGCACAAAGTTTCTCGTGTCGCTTCATGAAACTAGCACAGATCTAAAAATAGACCTGAGCGAAGTTTCGGGTGAATCCTCAACATACCGAGTGAAATTTCAGTGAGAGTGGAACTGTAATGCTGATTTTGCAGAATAGGCAGAAGCGGATTCTAGTGTGGATTGTGCACTTTTGCTTTGTGGGTGAAAATTTTGCTCAATTACTGTCAATAAAAACATTTTTGCTAAACACGCCTCATGATTTCTCATTAAGCATTGTTCTCCTTCACTAAGGACCCACACGTGTGGTTAAGGAGGCTTGGGGGCTCATTACGGGGTTGCCGGTAAAACCCACCAGGAGATCACAAGTGGCAGCGGTAACGGTTACTCCTCATTTCCTTGGAGTCCCACAGGACATGGGGTCACTGAAGCACTGGCACCACTGCTAACGGTGCTGTTGGTTCAGTGAGAGACATGGTGGGAGGGGCCTGATAACCTGGCAGGTCAAGCCTACTGAGGGGATCCGTGGCCCCTGCTGGCATTCTCAAAGTATGGCGGCCCGGAAAGGGTGCCAGTACCCTTATTTCTGGACCACCATACTCAGAATGAGGCCCATAGTATACCAAACTTGGTAACATAAAATGACCAGAGTGGTCAAATAGTTAAAAATGAGCATCCAAAAATTACTTCTGTATTCCTTCATGTATTCATTTTATTTATTAATGCAGTTGGCCAGACAAGTCATCAGAGTGTTGTACAGTTATTCCAGTGCAGGTATTACAGAAAGAACATTGGTGGCTTATGTACCTCCTCATCAACTCAGATTTGCACCCCACTTCTACATTTCAGGAAGGAGTCCAAGACCCTCGTCTTCAAGGAATGTTTCCTCTCTAACGCCTATGTTCAAACACCTTCCACTTCCCACTTAACCAGAGATTGGGTAATCTGCCCCCCCTGCTTCGACCCCTGGTTTCTTGCATGTCTTGCTGCCAACATGCCGGCCCTCCGCCTCACCCATTGCTAGCTCTCCGCTCCCTTGTATCACAGCTTCCCTCGCTATGTACTTCCCCTATGACTTGTAAAGTGCTCTAATGCTTCCTGAAGCTAGGACTTCGCTAAAAAAATACCCTCATAATAATAATAATCATAATATTAAAAATAATATTAATAAAAAAAGTAATGGTAATAATGATGATGATAATAATTAGATTTGTGATCATTTACTTTGTCCAATCCTTAACCATTTTCTGGTGTATAGAATAGGGAAGCTAGGAGCCTAAGGACTGATAAGAGAAGGTTTTGTATTTTAAGTTCGCCCCAAGACTTTGTATTTGCTAATCTGTACCTTTTTGTGCTACATTTGAAAAGAACTTTAACAACTATAAGCTCAAGAATGAGTCCTGAGAGACTAACGGCTTGATATTTGCTACTCAGAAGACGAGGACCAATCTTCTGGGTTAAGAAGACTAATCCGCCCCTTTGTTATGCAGTTAGAAGGGTAAGGGATGCAAATACGTTTGACACAGGATGATGGACTTTTGAATTCGGACTTCCTGAAACATCCTTAATTGAAGTTGAGGAAGGAAAACCCTAGGGCAAGATAGGGTTTTTCTTTGCTTTCATTGAAAATAAAATCTATAGCCAAAACTATGTCTCTCTTGTGTCAGTTTCCTAAATCCATATCCTTACACTGCCCAATTGGCAATTGTCCCTAGATATGATATGATATGGCATTTATAACGCGCCTGTAGACAAGTGTTTCTAGGCGTAGCAAGACAAGGAGGGGCAAACAGAGGGAGTACAAAACAACAATCATACTAGGCCTTGTGTTATTCAGATTGCGCACGTGCAGGAAAAGGGAAGGGGAGAAGTTCCAGGGGGGGGTGGAGAAGCACAGGTAATTAACATTGCAGCTAGTGGGTGGCTCAGCGCAGGTAATCAGAAAGTGCAGCCAACGGGTTGCTCATAAGTGCAGAAAGAAGGGACTGTAGGGTTACAGATACAGACCGCAGGTGCTGGGGAGCCAAGAGGCAGTCCGAGGTGTAACTGGACAGGCAGGGACCTGTGTCCAACTTCAGAGGGTGGCCAGGTCAGGGGTGCGTGGAGCAGATGGGTCATCAGCAGGGGAGAGGAAGAGTGAAAACAGAAGCGAATGAGGAAGGTCTTGAGTTGTTTCCGGGACCGGAGGTGGTTCTGCTCAAGTTTGAGAGAGGCAGGGAGGCTGTTCCAGAGGGAGGCCAAAGCTGAAGAAAAAGATCTGCCCTCAACTCTCTGCTTGGCAAAGAGACTGACCCTTGGAGAGTTGGAGGTGGATGAGTGGAGAGCTGGGAGATGTTTAGGGAGAGAGAGTTTGAGGTAGTGCGGTCCCAGGCCCCAGAAGTCCTTGTGGACAATGTAGAGGTTCTTGAACTTGAACCTTGCGGCCACTGGGAACCAATGAAGAGATTTCAGAGCTGTAGAGATATGATCCCTGGGATTGAGGCCAAGAACAAGTCTTGCAGTCCTGTTCTGGATAAGTTGTAGAAGACAGAGAGTATCCTTGAAACACTTGTCTATAGGCGCGTTATAAATGCCATATCATATTATATTGTGTCGTAGAGGCAGGAAGATTTAGAAAGAGGCTGTTGCAGGAGTCCAGCCTAGAGAGGACCAGAGATCTGGAGACAGTGAGCTTCTGGGGGAAAGTGAGGAAAGGAAGAATACCTCTGAGGAGGTGCAGCTGATAGTTTGACTTCTTAGAGACATCGGAGATGTAAAGAGAGAAGGAGAGGGTGGAGTCGGAGATGACCCCAAGGTTCTTAGCCTCACAGGTGGGAGCAGGAAGAGGGCCCAGAGTCGGCGGCCAGAGAGAGAGAGGAAAGGCGGCAGCTTGTGTTCCGATGAAGAGGATCTCCGTATTACTGGCATTAAGGCAGAGATAATTGGTAGCACACCACTCCTAAATTGCGGACAGTCTGGAATGAGAGAAGGAATAGAGGTGGCTGAGGAGAGCCTCAAAGAGAGCTGGGTGTCATCCGTATAACACTCAAAGTTGGAACAGAGAGCAGCGAAACTGTGGGCAAGAGGTGCCAGGTATTGGTTTAACAGCCAGGGAGAAAGGTTAGTCCCCTGGGCAACACCACAGGTAGAGAGAGTGATAGAAGAGAGGAAGGACCGCAGTTGGACCTCAGAGGGTCGAGCAGTGAGAAAGGATATCAGCCAGGCCAGGGTCTGATAAAGGATACCCAGGTTATCACGGAGGTGATTGAGCAGGATGGTATGGCAGACCGTGTCAAAAGTAGAAGAAAGATTGAGGAGAATTATGACAGAAAAAAGGTTAGAATTAAGGGCAGAGAGCAGGTCTTTAACAATGTTCAGGAGAGTAGTTTCCATGCTTCTGGCCGCTCTGAAGCCAGACTGATGGTCATGGAGATAGCTAACAGATTCAGTGTGAGGGTTAAGCTGGGAGATGGCCAGCTTTTCCAAGAGTTTGCCCAGGAAAGGAGTGATAGAGATCGAGCGATTGTTAGCCAAAGAGGAGGAATGGCCAGAGGGCTTCTTAAGGAGCAGTGCACAAGGGAGTGTTTCAGGGGGGAGGGGAAGGTTCAAGTGGCAAATGAGTGATTGCAGAAATCAGCCCAGGCAGGAGCAAGGGTGTTGATGTGGTCATTGATGGTTCTGGAAGAACAGGGAAGAACCAGTTTTGACGAGACTTTCATAGATCGGACTTGTCTAGAAACGTTGTCAGGTTTGAACAAGGGAAAGGAAGTGAAGGTAGGAGCAGAGGCGGCCACAGCAAGGCTGGGAATGGAGGAGGAGGAAGTCGAGGAGGAGAGGATGGACCGGGTGTCCTGAGTTTTAGTGATGAAATGAGAAGCCAAGGGCATACAGAGGGCCTGGCAGAAAACAGGAGAGATTGAGACTGCAGCAGGATTGGCCAGCTTCTTGCAGATTTTGAAGAGTTTGGCTGAGTTGTTAGATGCTGCAGAGATGCGGGCTTGGATGTGTGCTCTCTTCTTGGTGAGGACAGAGAGTCTGTACTGCCTTTGGAGCAGGTGGCAGGCCAGTTTGTCAGAGGGTGCACCTGTTGCCCAACACGTCCTCTCCACCACCCTGCACTTGTGTTTAAGGGTGATAAGGTCAGAGTCATACCAAGAACCAAGAATGGCACTTGGATTTGGGCTTCAAGCAGATCCTGGTGTCAGTGGCAGGTATATCTCGAGTGTCAGAGATAGAAAGACGAAGGTTGGAAAGGGCTGTGTCAGGATGAGAATCAGCCAAAGGTGCAGAAGGTGGAGAGAAAGTAGCGGCGAAAGCCTCAACTGACACACCCTTTATAGGTCAGATAACCGAGAAGATAGGTGGCAGTGCTGGAGTCGGCTTGGCCTTAGGGATAGAAAGAGATGGGAGGAAAGGAGAAAGTGATCACTCCAGGAGAGAGGAGTAGTGAGAGGGTTGGAGAGGGGGATGTCTGAGGAGATCAGAACATCCATGATGTGCCCTGCAGAGTAAGTTGGGGCAGAGAGAAGAATATATGGAGAGAAAGGGTCGCAGAGGTTGCGAAAGAGTCTGGCAGAAGGATAAGAAGCATCCAAGTGGATGTTAAGGTCTCAGAGGAGAAGCTGAGGGGAAGAGGCGAGGAGGGAGGAGGAGAGGTACACCCACTCAGAGAGGAAGGAGGCTACCTGGACAGGAGGCCAGTAGTTAGTGGCCACAGTGAGAGAAAGGCCAGGAGAGAGAGGGAGCCTGCAGACTAAGCATTCAAAGTAGGAGTAGTCCTGCATAGGAATGATAGAATCAGGGTTCCACTACGGGAAGATCAAGGCTACACGCCACTGGGATGGTTGGTTCTGGGCACAGAGAGGAACTTGTAGCCATCAGGAAGGAGAGTGTCAAAGCTTGTGACAGAGCTGGACGTGATCCATGTCTCAGTCAGACTGAGAACACCCAGATCGAGTTCTTCCAGGAGATGGCAGATATCAGAGGCGTGTTTGACATCTGAGCGAGAGTTGAGTAGAAATTTGGAGCAGGTTTCCCCCCTTTGATGAGTACAGGTCAGTGGTACGCCCCACAGAAATATTGAAGGTCCTTGAGGATGGGCAGAGGAGGTAGGGGGAGAGGTCAAGCTAGCCAAGGGGGAGGAAATGGGTGCCAGAGGGGTGGTGGAGGAAAGAAGCAACAGGGTGGCCCGAGAAGCAGCAAAGGCAGCCATAGAGGTGGCAGATAATGGAGGAGGCAGATGAGCCATAGAGGGGAAAGAAGGGACAGCAGGAGAAGAAAAGAAGTTGATAAGGCGAGGGAAGCGTCTATCAAAAAGGAGGAGGTGGACCTGAGGGCCTTGGACGAAGACGGTGCCATTTAGGTAAACATTAATGATGGTGTTGGAGGGTGGAAGGTGCCACCATCAATGGGTGAAGAGGAAAAAGAAGAGAGTACAGAGACCATATGGGGGGTCAATAGGCCTCGAGAGGGTGAACCACAAAGAGATTGTCGTTAAGGGCCTGTCTGCAGGAAGAACTGGTATAGGTATTAGCGATAGGGAGGCCTGGGTTGGATATCCTGTTTGAACTTCTCCCTACCATACTTAGTGAGAAGGATAGGATAGTCGATAGAAAAGCAGTTAGTGAAGATAGGTGAAGATAGGTGAAACAGAGAGCACCATAGAGGGTGCGGAGGGAAGAGTGGGTGGAGTGGATAGTGAAGGGGGGTGAGCTAGGGAGCAAGCAGGCGGGGAGAAACACTAAAGTGGGAGGATACGGAAGGAGGAGGGGCACACAGCGGACAGAACAATGACATAAAATCCGATGCAATATATAGACAGTCAGTTGCTGACGGAACCTAGAAGTAAAGAATGGACACAGCAGGGATGCAGGCAGTAAAATGTAAGCTAACAACAAAGCAGAAACAAAAACACCAAAAACAAAACAATCAACCAGGGAACCGAGAAGAAAAGAATGAAAACAGCAGGGATGCAGGCAGTACGATGTAAGCAAACAACCATGGATAGCAAAATGCCAAAAAACAGAACAAACGACCAAGGGAACCTAGAAGAAAAAAATGAACACAGCAGGGCTGCAGGCACTGCAATATAGCCAACAACTATGAGAACAAGATCACAGAACAGTACACAATAGATCTGAGGAAGGTGGGCTAGGTAAGAGAAGGGGGCTAGGAAAGGGGGAAGAAGAGGGCCCATGAGGGATGCACAGGGCACATGGCTGAGTGGAGAAGAATGGCCAACAGTTACGAGGGAGCGCATGCAGCCTAAGATGCGAGTGAGCGCATGAAATCTAGGATTGCAAGGGAACGCATGTGGCGTAGGATGCTGAGGGAGTGCACGCAGCCTAAAATGTGGGTGAGCGCACGCAATCTAGAATTACAAAGGAACGCACACAGCCTAGGGTATGAATGAGCACATGCAATTAGAATTGTGAGGGAATGCACACAGTCTAGGATGCAAGGGAGTGCATGCAATCCAGAAATGCGAGGGAACGCACATGGCCTAAGGTGCGAGGAAGTGCACATGATCTACGGTGCGAGGGAGTGCAGTTGGCAGGTGTGAGGAGGGGCAGAAGGACAGGTCTCAGAAGGAAAACAACACGTGCAAGAGTGGGAAGGGGCACCAGGGGGGTTACGTGGAGTGAAGCAAGTTAACACTCAGTGCAACTTCTAACCTGGTGATGGCAGACAAGAGGGTGAGTCATCCGCAGTCACTGACAATGCCACATCCCCTTCGCCGCCAAGCACCTGCGTCACTCAACACTGCGGCCCTGTCCTGCGAGGACTTTGCCTCACAGGGTCCATACCTCGGTTCTTATAGGCACAGATGCGTGGAAATAGCAAAGCGTTCTACGTATCATCGGACAGCGTGTCCTGTACACCTGCATCTCTCAACACCCTGACCTTGTCCTGCAAAGGCTTTGCCGTACAGGGTCCGTACCTCGATTCTTATAGGCACAGATGCGTGGACGTAGTGAAGCATGCTACATATCATCCAGCAGCGTCTCCTGCGCACCTGTGTTGCTCAACACCACAGCTTTGTCCTGCAAGGGCTTTGCAGCAGAGGGTCCGTAGCTTGGTTCTTATAGGCACGGATGTAGCGAAGGGTGATACGCATTGTCAGACAGCATCTCCCATGCCCCTGCATTGCTCAACACTGCGACCTTGTCCTGCAAGGGCTTTGCCGCAGAGAGTCCATGCCTCGGTTCGTATGGGCACGGATGCATGGATGTAGTGAAGCATGCTACGTATCGTCGGGCAGTGTCTCTTGTGCACCTGCATCGCTCAACACTGCAGCCTTGTCCTGTGAGGGCTCTGCCACAGAGGGTCCGTACCACGGTTCTTATAGGCATGGATGCATGGACCTAGCGAAGCATGCTATGTATTGTTTGGGGAGCGTCCACTGTGCACCTGCATCACACAACACTGTGGCCTTGTCCTGCGAGGGCTTTGCCGCAGAGATCCGTACCTTGGTTCTTACCGGCACGGATGCATCGCCATAGAAAAGCATGCTACGTATCGTCAGGCAGCATGTCCTTTACACCTGCATTGTTCAACACTGTGGCCTTGTCCTGCAAGGGCTTTGCCGCAGAGAGTTCGGTTCTTATAAGCACGGATGCGTGGACGTAGTGAAGCATGCTACGTATCATCTCCCATGCATCTGTGTTGCTCAACACCGTGCAAGGGCTTTGCAGCAGAGGGTCCATACCTTGGTTCTTATAGGCATGGATGCACGGATGTAGCGAAGCGTGCTATGTATCGTTGGGCAGCATGTCCTGTACACCTGCATCGCTCAACACTGTCGCCTTGTCCTGCAAGGGCTTTGCCGCAGAGGGTTCGTCCCTCGGTTCTTATAGGCATGGATGTGTGGACATAGTGAAGCATGCTACGTATCATCTCCCATGCATCTGCGTTGCTGAACACCGTACAAGGGCTTTGCAGCAGAGGGTCCATACATTGTTTTTTATAGGCACGGATGCACGGATGTAGCGAAGCGTGCTACGTATTTTCAGGCAGCATCTCCTGCACACATGCATCACTCCACACTGTGACCTTGTCCTGCAAGAACTTTGCCGCAGAGATTCCGTATCTCATTTCTTTTTAGCACGAATGCGAGGATGTAGCGAAGCATGATATGTATCATTGGGCAGTGTCTCCTGCGCACTTGCGTCGCTCAACACTGTGAGCTTGTCCTGCCAGAGCTTTGCTGCAGAGGGTCTGTACCTCAATTCTTATAGGCACGGATGCGTGGACGGAGGGAAGCATGCTATGTTTCGTTGTGCAGCGTCTCCTGTGCACCTGCATTGCTCAACGCCGCAGCCTTATCCCTAAGGCTAATATTGAATTTTCCCTAGTGGTGAAAAATGTAGGAGTGCATCTAGACCAACATTGTTCTATGATCAGCCACGCAAATAAATGAATTAGTGCGCCAGGATTTTACATCATGATCCTAAGGCAAAATAGGCTATATATATCAGAAGAGCATGCGGCCAGCATTACCCGGGCGGTCATATATTCATGTTTGGACTATGAAAATTCTTGATTGCTCAGTGCACCTAAATATGTTGTAAATAATTTACATATGGTTAAAAATACAGCGGCATGTGTAGTCGTTGGATTTCCTTCTAACTCGCACATTTCCTCTGCCCTGAGAAAACTTCATTGCTTACATTTGGCAAACAGATCACTTAGATTAGTGTTAAAAGCTCTGCAGAATACTAGCCCAAGCTACCTTACTAGAATATTCCAGTGGTATTCTCCCTCTCAGAATCTATGTTCATTACATGCTTCCTTTCAGGTGGAGCATCGTTTTAAGGATTGCAGGGCACCTGGGAGGTCTTTCCTAGACCTGGCAGCCAAGCTTGGAATGTTGTACCAACGGATTAAAAGAGCAGTCACAGCATCATAACTTTTCGGAAGGAATTGAAAACCTTCCTATTTCCATAATGTCCTTCCTCTCAGGGTGAATATCTGCTCCAGAATTGAAACAGCGATTTGTTGCCTTGGCCATTAGCGCTCCATAAGACACCATAGACAGGGTTCCAGCCCTTGGCTGCCCCCTTTGATCAAAGGGGGGATCCCCATCATCTCCCTCTTCAAATTGATCTCTTGTTTTGTAGGGGGACCCGCTTTCAACCTTGCCTCTGTTCTATCCCACTGCACTGGGCAGCTGCTTCTCTTGTCCGCTACCTCTCCTCCAAGTTCTTTGTCTGTGCCCACCCCTTACACCCTGTTTCTGCCCCACTGCCTGCACCCTAGTGCCCTTTCCCCATTTCTTCCGTACCCCTTCCTCCCTCAACCTACCTTAACTCTTGCACCATGATTTGCAGCAAAGGTAAAGACCATATGCAGAAAATCGGTTGTGCTAGAGTCCCATTCTGAAAGCCGGCGCAGTAGACCTCCTCCATGTTCCACCCACATTTCTGCCCCCACCCATCATCTACCACCCTTTCCCCATCCCTTCCTCACACTTCCCACCTTCATCCTACCTCAATTCCTGTGCCATGATTTACACTGCAGTAAAAAGCTTGCATGGCAAATCTGTTGCACTAGAATCTCACGCTGCAAAGCCAGTGTGGTAGAGATATGCCAAGCTTCACACAAAACTGGGTTCCCTCAAGTCGTCTGACACTTGTGATTCCTGTAATGTACAAGATCAGACATCCACCAAACACTAGCATAAACCTCTACACCTGGATTTTTAGTGTCCCTTTGGAATTGTATACCCTTTTTCAGGTGATTGTCTGCACCTGGCCCTAGTTACAGTCATTACCCAATGTTGATTGTATCGTTGATCTTCTTTACCTTTCCGAATGTTTGGCTAGTATCTTTAGGTGCAATATGTGGGGGTAAAATATTGACCCCCATGTTAAACAGGTAATCAGTATTTTTTGTAGTGTTGATCCCAGCATTGATTTTTTGGGCAAATTCAGTTTAGGCAAAAATGTTTTCCAATGCATCATTTTTCCTCACACAGAATCTGTCACCAACACCCTTTGACTGAGATCATTTTTAAGGGAACTTAAGGCAGTTTTCAGACTTCTTTTGAATTCATATTGGAGTGATAAATAATGCATGATGTTTTCAAGAAACATTGCGTTCAGTGTTTTTCACATTTGGACCTTCTGTCAATTCTGCCTTCAGGAAATATTACATGCAATAATCTGCTAATAATCATGCAGTCAATACAAACGTGTGATATTTCAGATACAAAATATGTTCACTCTTGCCACCAAACTGTGATTGAGGACATAGGTGTAAATGCGTGGCCCTGTGCAGTCAATTGATTGATGGCGAACTGCTGGATGGGGATGGAAATCCACTTTAGGCTTTGGGTTTTGAGTACATTTTATGTTCAATGGTGGGGGGTATAATATGTGACAATCAGTAGGAGTAACAAGCAGAGATCTCAAGGTGTTGCATGTCATGTGGAATAATATAGTGAAAAACAAGTCCCAACTTCTGTTGATAGGTATTTAAAATACAACATGAGGAAGTATCACCAACTGGCCTCATTCATTTCTTAAATCTTATACAGCATTGTCTTCATTCATTGTGAAATGCGCTATGAACATGATCGAGTTAATAGTGTTTTAGTTACAAAAATCAAGTGAGATGGGTGAACATCAACATGGCAAGCAGATATGCCAGGTTCTGGGTACAGGTTTCAGGTCTGCATGTCCGTACATTGGATGTAGATAGGATGCCTAGGGTGGGTGCCAGTTTACAAATATGGGATGGCAATCTTGCCTTCAGCTTCAGCCAAGTAGTAGGCTGTAAGTGGATCCTCTTAAAGCACCCCCTTCAGCCTCCGTGCCCACTTCCCTGTGTCTACAACTGAAGCTGAACTCCATTTAAGGGAATCCCCCAGAGATGGAGGACATTCTGTTCCCATGATTGTATATGTCACTCCTTGAGATACTACTCACTTGTTGTCTCCCTTCATATTGTGACCATTTAATTAAATGTGATATTTTGTTTTTCGCACTGTGAATTATACTCAGCGTGTGGGTGGTTTCTTGACTTTACGCACGTGTGAATGGTGGAAGATCACTGGATAGCTCACAGGGATCCCAAGCTGTCTTCCTGTTGCTCTGGTTAGATACATGTGTTAACCCACAAGCACTATAAAAGGGTATCCCTACATAATATCCCCTACAAATATATCGCAGTAAATATGGCCGTTTGTATCGCCATAGGTGATATTTTTGTAGGGGATATTATGTAGGAGCAGGGTTTGTGGGGGTGTGCCCCCTGCACATTTAAAAATGATGCAGGGGTTGCGGGGGTGTCCCCCGCAGGGTCCATGTGTCAATATTGCTGCGAAAATATAGCAATCATTTTGTATTGCGATATCTTCGCAGGGATATCCCCGCAAAAATATCACCATACACAAATATCGCCATATTTGTGTGCCAATATTAAGGCATGGAACCTGAGGGGGACACCCCTGCAACCCCTGTATTATTTTAAAGGGAGCGGGGACACCCCCGCAACCCCTGCTCCCAAAAACCCCAAATATTATCCCCAATAAAAATATCACCTATGGCCGTTCCTGACGATATTCAGGTGTTCCGGCGATATTTTTGTTGGGGATAATATTACCTGATACCCTATAAAATGGAGCTACAATCTAGGAATGGACATCAGGAGAGCACTGCAGCTGAAAATATTAGATCAAAATAGCAAGGCATTTCAAGAGGGGTGGGTGTTACGTTGGTAATGAGGACATGGTAGCTCTGTTACCGTCTCATGTAGTAATCTGGGTGGGGTATGGCCTATGGAATTCATTCCAGTCATAGTGCTCTCTGAAATAATGATCAGATTAACAGCAGTCCTCACTCAAGTCTATAGCCAAAGAAATGGGACATAAATCAGTTAACATGTTCTCTATGGGGGGGGCATTTGATTCATAATTCAAGATTCATAAATGTATATACTGAACAGTGCAAGGTATACATTACATACTGAGATGTATATATCATATATTGAGATGCATACATTAGATACTGAAATATACACTCTGTACACTCAGATACATGCATGCTACACTGAGTGGTATATACTGTGTATTGAGATACATGCATTATATATTGAAATAGATACACTGCATGCAGAGGTACATTCTTTGTGTACTGAGAGGTATATACTGTATAGTGAAATTCATGTATGGTATATTGAAGTATGTATCCATATTCACTGTGCACTGAGGTACACTGTATACAGTACCAGCAAAAAGTACCCGTGCTACGCATGGGCTCTATAGACAGACATAGAAACACACGCTTCAATTTTTGGAAAACAATCATCTTTTTTTTTCTGTTTCCAAGCACTCACAAACAACCTGTGAATTAATTAAAAAATGTATCCGGTGCGGTGCAGTGCTTTGCGGTGGAAACTTTTTGGAAACTGTGCATCCTAGGGCCCTGAAATTAGGTTTTCAAGGTCCCATCCCATAGGGACCATTAAGCTGTGTTCCTCACGTCGAGATGCTTACAATTACTTGTATCCAATCCATCTACAACCACATTGATGTTTCACTGATTTCAGGCAACCGTCTCATGTGTGAAGGGGATGAAATCCAGGGAAAGAGGTGGGTTGTCCAAATGTCATTTATTCAGTAATGTCCGGACGGTCCTACGAGGTAACTATTTCAAATCTGGTGCAGATTGGTGGAAGGGTGTGGATTGTACAAGGAACAATCTAACAGATGTTCTGCTTTATATATATAGATTATGAAATGTACACATTGAGCCTCATTATGAGTGTGGCGGTAAGGCAACAACGGCGCTGGTATCGCTACCGGCACTGTTGGTACCGTACCGTCATACTAGGGGTTTTGCTCATGGGTGCCCTTGCAGCCACCAGGTCTGACATGGTGGCTGTAACGGCACCTGCGAGCAGAACTGGATGGTAGTAATGGTACCGCAATTGACGGTAATGTTGCTAACACCCTCCCCATTCCCATTGAAGCCTACGGGGCTCAAATGGGAATTGGGATGTACCGGGCCCAGCACCTGCGCAAGGGGAATTACCGGGTCCGCCGAGGTCGGAATGACCCAGTGAATCCCCTTTCGCTGGTGCCAGACACGGATATGAGTTTGGAGGTTGTCTTGCCGGTATGCCCAGCAAGGCTACCTCCAACCTCAGTAATGAGACCCATTATATATTATAATATACACACTGTATACTCAGATGCATATATAATATATAAGGCTTCAAGTTGTCAGTTTCTACTGATTTTTACGCATAAATACAGAAGGAAATCTATCTGCTTTCTGTCTGTACTCATTTATAAAAATGGAAAAAAAATGAAAAACAGGTCTTTTTTGGCATCATGGAGAGAGTAAAAGGTGGATAAAAATAGCATTACATTTCTTCAATTTGCTGACAGCATATATCTTAAGGCAGCAGCAGTCACAGGAGCAGCCATTTGTTGTTATGGAAAGAATTGAGCTAGCGTTTCTTTCCTATAAGGCTGTTTGTGTGTTTTAATAAATGCATTATTTTATTAGAATAAATGCAGAAAACGCCTGGTTACAAATTATCTTTTTATATGACAAAAAATAAATCTGGATGAATACAGAACAAAGTACAAAAAATAAATATGGATAAAAACAGATGGAAATGGCAGAACAAATAAATACCATAAAACCAGAAGCCAATTACATACTAAGATATACATACAGTATACTGAGATGCATACATTTTTATATTGAAACATATAAAAATGTATGTACACTGAGATATACTCATTGCACATTGAGAGGCAGACACCGTACATTGAGCTAGATATAGTACATATTGAAATGTATACACTGTTTGCTGTTATATATATATATATATATATATATTTATATATATATATATATATATATAGATATACACAGTAAATTGAGATGCATCCATTGTCCATTGTCTATTGACATTCATGCATTGCATAGCAAACTATGTATATTATATAGTGAGATGTCATGCTGCATTCTAATAACTCATATACACAACATGTTGAAATACATACATGATGTAAGAAATTGCTTGTATTATGTGCTAAGAGACATACATGTTATATTGCAATGTATCTACAACAAAATAAAAAAGACATACTGTAAACTTAAACTTCTTGTACACTCCATGTCAAAACATATAGGGCCTCATTAGGACCCAGGCGGTAAGGGGTTTACGGCGGCGTAAACAGCGCCGACCCTTACCGCCTGATTCCGAGGTCCCTTAGCGCCATGGAGGATTTAACACCTGCTTTTAGCAGGTGTTAAAATCCATGGCACTAAGGGACCTTGTTGTTAATTACGCCACCGTAATTTACGGTGGCGTAATTAACCCCTTCCCCACTCCCATTATGCCCTATGGGGCAAAAATGGGAATGGGGAAGGGTAAATGGGTTAATGGGGACTTACCGCCCCGCCAACCTTGGAATGGGGCGGTAAGTCCACCAACCACCATGGCGTAAACGTAGTTTACGCCATGGTGGTAAAGGTACGACCCAGGCGGTAACTTACCGCCTGGGTCGTAATGAGGCCCATAGAGTATTAAAATGTGTATGGTTTTCACTGAAATATATAGACTACATTTTGAAGCATATACATAATATATTGAGAATCTAAATACACTGTAGTGAGAAGCTTGCATATAGCATGTTCAAATTGCTTACACATTAACACACACACGTACATGTTCCCCTTGGCCCATCAGAAACTCACACGCACACATAAGCACATTCATTACATGTGCTCAGTCGCTCTTGCATATTTGTGGCAAATATTTACACCCATCCAATTAAAAAAAAATTCACCAGCTGCTACTAGTGCGTGCCAGGGGAAAGCCACCATATCCTTGTTTCTACGCTAGGTGACAGATTTAAGCTTTGATTTAAAGCATACTTATATCTTTCACCTCGTAAAGTGCGCAGCATGACCCTGCAGGAGCATGATCATCATGGGTATTGCACGTGCATGGTGGTCCAAGCTGGTCCTGAGTGTATCATGGACCCTGCTTTGTTGAGGAGCTTGGGGCTGCTCCACCAGCAAGGCTCATAGAGAGTGCCCCAAATGTACGCCACTGGCTGTTGAGTTGCAATATCATAGTGTGATAAAAAAAACAGGCAAGGAGGAAGAAGTACTGTGTGCTCTCATTATCATAGTGAAAGAGAGTAATAATATCTGAACTTGATACATACCAAAAGGCAAGGGGGAAAAGTAAGTGCTGTGGGCAAAATCATGACTTGAACTGGGAACTAGATCTCCGAGATGATTGTGAAGCTCCAAAGCCTTCTCAGTAATAGTTAAGGAATCTTTGGGAATATTTTCTTTTTATTAATTTCTTTTTTACTGTGCATATGCCAACAATTGACTTTTCAATTGACAATTCATAAAACATAAAACATAGTCCCAACCTATATTAAAATATATCTAAAAGTTTACAATGACATACACAAAAATGTCCAAATATAGTTTAATTACTATGTAGGAAATGTCACCTCTTTTAAGATCTGCTAATTTAAATTGTCAGCAGTTTTTCTTGACCTGAAATTAGGCGTTCCCAAAATAAATCAGTTGTGAGCCACTCATTATGATCTACAAACTGTTGCAACCATTTTTCACAGAGATCTCTTGTACCTTTGCATGATGAGCAACCTCGGGGTTCACAGTAAACATTGTGAAATCAACAGCGATGTGCATTAATGTGCAGAAAAAGCTTAAGGTGGCGCTGGAAACAAATATCTGATCCCATGGGCAAAGTCAAGAATTAGATATCTGGGAGTTCAGATACCAAACAAAACAGCTGAAATATACAATACGAACTTCCCCCCGCTGCTCAAAGAGTTGAAACACGACATGGTGTGCTGGCGGAAGCAAGAAATCTCATGGTTCAGCTGGATCACAGCGCTGAAGATGAAGATGAGTCTGCTATACTTCGTACTTGCCCTCCCAGTAACCATCCGGAAGAAGGCCCTCCAAAAGCAGCAGGTAGAAATCCTAAACTACATCAGGGATGGAAAGAAGTCACGCATTCTGAAATGCATCATGCTCTGGAGTTCAGCGAATGGCGGCCTAGGGGTCCCGGACATGGCCAGATACAGCCTTGCAATTCAGCTCTCCCAAGCCTTCGCATGGAAGTTAACCACCAACTGTCCCTGATTGCTGAAACTGGAAGAAGACTGGTGCAAGTCTCTGATCGAAGTGCTACCACACACAAAAGAGCTTAGCAGCACTCAGGATCCAGGCCCACTGCCAGCAACGAGAAACAGTGACAAGCTGGAAAAAAACGGCTCGCCTATGGAAGTGCATGAGCATGACAGGACCACTCTCACCTATCTGGGACAATCCGGACTTCTCCCCAGGAATCACGCCAAACAACTTCACTAAATGGATGGACGGCGGACTGAGGACCATGGCAGACTTTTTTGAGAATGGAAATCCGCTGCACTTCGAGGCGTGAAAAACCAAATTTCAGGTTCCAGGGACAGACTGGTACACACAGCTGAGACACTGGCTATCGGGCGAGTCTGCTAGGAAGTATGGTAGCAGAGATCTAACATCGCTTGAACGTACACTCATGGCTAACCCCCCGAGGGGGAAAATCTCCACCCTATACAAGACTCCTGGACAGAACAGACCCAACCAAAAAAGAGCCCTACATGCTAAAGTAGGAAAAAAGACATAGGGAGAGTCATCGAACCGGAGGAGTGGAGACAAATCTGGAAAATCTTGTATAGGGGGAAAATCTCCACCCTATACAAGACTCCTGGACAGAACAGACCCAACCAAAAAAGAGCCCTACATGCTAAAGTAGGAAAAAAGACATAGGGAGAGTCATCGAACTGGAGGAGTGGAGACAAATCTGGACCCGAGCGCACAAAAGCTCAAAATGTATAACAAACAAAGAAGGGGCGTTTAAAGTGTGCTTGAGATGTTACCGAACTCTGGAGATCTTAAACAAATGTAATCCGGCCATTCCTGCACAATGTTGGAGGGGATGCCCAGACCTGGGGTCGCTGTTCCACCTTTTCTGGACTTGCCTGAAAGCTGCCCAATTCGGGAAAAACGCCCTGGAACAGATCAAAGCAATAACAGGCCTCACAATCCCAAGGGACCCGGGAATTGTTCTTCTCGGGGCGACGGGGGAAGGCCAACTCCCATTAACAGGCCGTATGGCGGACCTCTGTTCGCACCTTCTGACAGCTGCAAATATTTTGATTGCCAGACTTTGGAAAAACCCAGACGGCTCAGCCATGCAGATGTGGTGTCCAAGTGCTGGGAAATAGTAGCAGCAGAAAAATTCACAGCCATCAGATTTGGCAACAAACCCAAGTTCGACATAGTCTGTGCTCCTTTCCTGGACTATACACAGCAATTCCCAGGAGTAGTAAGACAGCTCCCAGCCCTGCGCTGGATGGCAAGCCAAGATTGAAGGACAAGCCAAAGCACGCAAAGCAGGGGGTCAAAGCCGCTGGGGCCGAAAGCTAAGGCACAAAATACCCTGCTTTTCAGGCCGCAAACACCAACAGAACCCAACCCAAAACTATCACCGTACCCAAGCACCAAGGTGATCGACACTCTTGTACCAAGCCAACTGTGAATGATTCAATCTTCCTGCTCCTCTCCCCGTCCCTTCCCTTTCCCCTCCCCCAAAACTGTTACTGTTATTTGTGTTATCATTTATTTGTTTTGGTTCCATTAACTGCTATTTGCAAGCTCTAAGAAACGTGTTATCTATGATCGCACGGAAGGCTTGCATACACAAAAACCAATAAAAATAAATCTGGAGAAAACAAAATGATATGATACAACGTTTGGGGTGTGTATTCCTCACAGAGTTTACAGTCAGCAGAAACACATTGTTATCCTCTAGCAGACTGAATTTCACCTGTTTTTAATATATTTAATCGGACTCTTAAGAAATCCAATCTTAATTTATGGTCTGGAAACTGTATTAAATAATTTGGAAGGACGTTTTTTGGTTTATCAAAAATTAAGAGCGATTTGTGTAGCTTGTAACTTCTTATTTGGGCAATGGTTTCAATCCAGTCTGCACGAGACAATGCCAGTTTAACCCCCATTGGATTCTCTACTAGATTACGATCACAGTTTTCCAATATACACAGTACAAATTGTTCAAACTGTATCAGAAATCTATTTCGCCCATTAGCCATTTCATACAGAAGATTTCTAAATAAAGTGTTTTCCGTAGAGGTTTGTATAGTTCTAAACAAAGTTACAATTTTCCAATCAAAATTAATTTTGAAAGACGCTAATCCGAGCTCATATTTAAGTGTAGCCAATGGATAGCTCAGCAGGAGATGGAGGACATTTTTCCATATTTTCCCTTCTATACGCGCCCAGTTTATCGCTTGTGAATTGGGATTCATATCATAACCATAGAGCAGTGAAGGAACAATCTTTGCTTTGTAATAGTTCAGCAGAGGATTAATTGAAAACGTGCACTATGTTGCTAGTATTTTTTCAGCTCTGCTCTCAGGGGAAGGAGTTTCAATTCCAGCTCGTCCTTACAAGCACCTTTAGCAGGCACTGATTTAATTTTGATTCCCAGATAAATTAGCTCATTGACTTACGTGATCTGTTGCTTCTGAATGAACCATTTATAATTTACCTTTCGTACTCCATGATTAAATATGAGATTTTGCTGGATTGACCTGCAAGTCATTACTCTCTGCATAGGTCCCAAATTCAGTCAGTAGTCGCTGCAGTCCTTTTGGGGTTTAATCTAACAGGACAATGCCATCTGCGATCCACCATATGGGCTCTGAACCGATCTTTGGACTTGCTAGAGATTCATGTGCTAGGGCTTCACAAAGATGTATTATGTAGAGGATAAAGAGACATGCCAACAGAATGCAACCTTGCCTCACTCCTCTGTTGGTGGCTATCTCATCTGATAGACTACCCTGGGCATTCAGTCTGACCCGAACCGTCAATCCTTCGTACAAGCTTATAGTCACTAAACAGCTTTTTGAGATTCCCCATAAGTCAAGTTTTGTCCAGAGACGTTCTCTATTAATAGTATCAAACATTCTGGACAAATCTAACCACAGCCCTTCTTTGGATGCTAGGAGCTAGAAGTCATAATCAGCCCATTTAGTGAAGTGGAGAGTTCTTATGGAACCCATTCTGAAATGTTCCCAATATATTCTTGTCGAGAGTCCATGTTTCAAGATTTTTCAGGACAATTGAGGCAACAAATTGTCCATTTTCATCCAGAAGGGCAGACTGTCGATAATTTGAGGAGTCCTCCCGATCACCCTTCTTTTTATATAGGAACGACTATTGCACTTTTCCATGATTATGGAACCCTACTAGCGACATGCACCTCCTTAAAGACCATCGACAAAATAGTTACCCATAGTTCGAAATGTGCTTTTAAGATTGCATTTGTAAGACCATTTATACCAGGTGCTCTTGGGGTTGATGATTTCTTAATCATCACTTTAACTAGCTCTCTGTCCCAGTCCAAATGCAAGTCTAAAGCTCTCTTAACAAATCTGGAGGTACCTGGTCTGCACTTGAAAATGTCCCCAAAGTACTTGCACCAGAAATCATTACTGATTATGTTACCCATAGCCTGTAATGATGTTTTGTTCATATTGTTTATTAAGGTCCAGAAATTACAAGAATGTTTCAACACTAGGTTAGCTAGCATTACTTCGCCGTCTTTTGGCACACGTAGATATCTACGTGCCCAGGACCAGTTTCTATAGCTGTTCCTAAGTGCTTTTTCTCTAAGCATACAATCCGCATATGACATCCCAGAGTATTTAAGATTATTTATTCATTTATTTATTTTGACACTTGTGTAGCGCACAAAATCCAGAGGTATCTAGGTGCTTTTAACCTAGGAATATGGTTACAGTAAGTGCTTCAGGTTACAGAAACGGAAGCTTAAGAGGTAAGTTACATAATGGATCGTTCAAAGAGGCAGGGGCATTGCTAAGGGGGGGCTAAGGGGGCTGTAGCCCCTGATCTTTTGGTTGTAGCCCCGGGTAGAATCTCAGGAGCTACAGCCAAAAGGCCAGCTAGCCCCCAGTCCCAACAGTTCCGACATCAGCTTAGCCCCGGGTCTTTTCCAGACCTAGCAACTCCCCTGCAAAGAGGTAATACATCATACGCCAAGTGCAAAAGAGAAGTACGTGGTCATCACATCCCATGGGCCTGACCCCATCTCGTTGGGTGGCAGCAGCACACAGATGCAAGAGTCAAAACAATGTGCAAATATATGGTGCCTACCCCATGTTGCAGGGCGGCAGCAGCCCACAGATGATAAAGTCCAGCAATGGGCAAATACATGGTGCCTACCCCATGGTGCAGGGTGGCAGCAGCACACAAATGTGAAGGTCCAGCAATGTGCAAATACATGGTGCCTACCGAATGTTGCAGGGCGGCAGCAGCACACAGATGCGAAAGTCAAAACAATGTGCAAATACATGGTGCCTACCCCATGTGGTATGGCGACAGCAACACACAGATGCGAAATTCAAAACAATGTGCAAATACATTGTGCCTACCCCATGTGGTATGGCGACAGCAACACACAGATGTGAAATTCCAGCAATAGGCAAGTACATGGTGCCTACCCCATTTTGCAGGGTGGCAGCAGCACACAGATGCGAAAGTTCAGCAATGTGCAAGGTGGGGCACACGCAGCATCACAGGTCACGGGGGGTGGGGCACACACTGCATCACAGGCGACCAGGAGGGGGTGGGGCACACACAGCATCACAGGCGACCAGGGGCCGTGGGGGCACACAGCATCAAAGGTTACCGGGGGGGGGGCACACACAGTATTACAGGCGACCAGGGGAGGTGGGGGCACACACAGCATCACAGGCAACCAGGGGGGTTAGTGGGGACGCACACAGCATCACAGGCGACCAGGGGGTGGTGGCACACACAGCATCACAGGCAACCAGTTCTTTTTTCGTGAGCCATGAGATTTCATCAAACCTATGATTATGGTTTTTTGGCGTACCTAGATTAGTAGAAGCAGGCTGGTCCACTGCAATATTGGAGCTAACATAGTGTGATCCTTGAATCACAATGTGTCGCCTACTCCCCACTCGGTGCAAGTATCCTAAATTGTTTGTATTGGAGTCACAGCAACCCATTTTTCTAAATGCAAGTGTGAAAACGGACAAATAAAGGTAGTGATTTAAGTGAGAATAGGAACCTTCTTTGACCAGAAAAAGCAGTGGTTCATCCATACAATAAGCCTGAAGTCAATACTTGAGGACTTTAAAATCCACCTCGACTCTCCAGATGTGGCTACAGTATTTTTTTGTGGCCTCTGTGACTCTCCTTCACTCACTATCCTTCCCTCTGGGCCAACCCAATCTGCCGGACACACCCTGGATGCTCTCATCTCAGTGGACATCCCACTCTGCAACCCTCTTACTACCCCTCTCACCTGATCCAACCACACTCTCCTTTTTTCCCACCGTGACCTCCCATGTCCCCTGATGATGCCTTTGTCCGCACTGTCAGCCTTCTTCTCCATCATTCGACCAATGAAGTGTGTTTCAGTTGCTGCATTTGCCTCTTCCTTTATCCCTTCACTCCCCTTTCTTTTGACCTTCATTCTGACTCTGTTCTAGCTAACCTCCATTTCTCTATCTCTAACACCCTGGACATCCTTGCCCCGGTCATGAGGATCTGCATGAAGCCAGCCTCCAAATTCTACTCTTGGTATGAGTCTAACTTGGCATCTTTGAAACGCAAGTGCAAAGCTGCAGAGCAGAAATGGCAGAAATCTAGCTCATCCTCTGTCAAACTGGCCTGCCGCAAACTCAAAAGGCAATATTGTCTCGCCATCTACTCCAAGAAGAGGGCTCATGTCCAAGCCTGCATCTCTGGAGCCACCAATAACACGGCTGAACTTTTTAAAATCTGCAATGAACTCGCCAATCCTACTGCAGGGTCCTCCTCCCTCCCAGGCCCCCTGCATTGCACTGACCGCCCACTTCTCCTCCAAAGTTTTGAACATCCTGTCCTCTCTGTCATCTGCTCACTCCTCCACCCCCATTCTGTTGCCTCCCTCGTCCCTCCTCTGCCCCCCTTACTCTCCTCCTTCTCTCCCATTTCACCAGATGAGATCTTTAGAGTTGTTCGCTCTTTGAAAGTCTCCTCTAAACAGGTGCTTCCCTGCTCCTCCAGAACCATCAAGGACAACATTGCCTCTTTCCCTCCAGCCTTCCTTTGCCATTGGCTCTTTCCCACAACCCCTTAAGCACTCTCATGTGCACCCTTTCCTAAAAAAGCCATCTGCTGACCCTTCTTGCCCGGGTAAATATCACCCTATCTCTATCACCCCATTTCTTGGGTAAACTCATGGAGTAGCTGGTCATCTTCGAATTGACCTTCCACACTAAAATGGCTGGCTGCCTCCATGACCACCAGTCTGGTTTCAGTGCATCCAGAGGCATGGAAACTGCACTCCTGAACACCCGTGATGACTTGCTCTCTAACCTGGACTCAAACACTCCCTCTGTTCTGATCCTCCTCGATCTTTCTTCTGCCTTTGACACAGTCAACCACTGCACCCTCATAAACCGTTTCCATGATACCCTAGGCATCACTGACCAGGCACTGGCATGGCTATTCTCCTTCCTTTCAAACAGACCCTCCCAAGTTCAAACGGGTCCTTTTCTCTCCTCCACCTCACTCTTGACCTGTGGTGTCCCTCAGGCTCTATCCTATCGCCATGGCTCTTCAACATTTACCTGGCCCCTTTGGCCCACCTGATCACCACATTCTCTCCTCATTTCCAATATTATGCATACAACATACAGCTCTCCTTCAAGCTGTCATTCTCAACCTCTTCCTTCTTCTCTCTCATACCTGACTGTCTGACTGCTATTCAGACATGGTGCTCTGCCAATGATCTCTGCCTTTACGCAGTATGACAGAGATCCTTTTCATTGGGATGCCTGCTCCTTCTTCCCCCCACTCTGTGGTCAGCCTCCTTGGGTCCCCTCCACTCACCCACTTGTGAGGCAAAAAACCTTGGGATCATCTTTGACTCCCCTCGATCTTTCTCCCCACACATCATGGACCTTGCCAAGAGGTCCAACTTTCAGCTCCACCTATGCATTCTACCTTTCCTCACCTTCCCTCAGAAGCTCAACATCTCCAGAGCCCTGGTTCTCTCTAGGCTGGACTACTGCAACATTCTCTTCCTCAATCTACCTCTTTGCTCCCTTTGCCCCCTTCAACTAATCCAGAATGGGACTGCAAGACTTACCCTTGACCTCAATTCAAGGGACTGCATCTCTACAGCCCTAAAATCTCTCCACTGGCTCCCGGTGACTGCAATAATCAAATTCAAACCCCCTGCATCATCCAAAAGGCTGTCTGAGGACTTGGACCTCTATACATCCAGCTTTCCCTCCGTAAATACCTCCCTGCTAGAGTCCTGCAGTCCTCTGGCTCCAACTCTCTGCATGTCAAACGTTTCCCTGAGCAGAGAGAGGGAGGTAGATCTCTTTTCTCTGTGGGTTCCTCCCTCTGGAACGGCCTTCCTGCCACCCTCAGACTAAGCCAGATCTTCTTAAGTTCCGGAAACTTCTCAAGACTTTCCTTTTCTCCTCTTCCTTCCCACTCACCCTTCCTTTCTAATCTTTCCCTCTGCCACTGTGACTGGGGCCTGGTCACTTCAGAATGACATAGGGACCAGACCATCCCCATACCAGACCCCCATCATACCTTTCCAGCACTAGCCTTTGGTCTCCCTTCCCTGAACTAGCCCTAAACCTGGTCCACCCTGTCCACCGCACTCATCCTTCCTTCCCCTTTCTCTCTCCCCTGGCACTTGCCGTCCTGGCCCCCTCTGCACTTGCCCACCCCACTCCCTTTGGGCACCCCATTCCTGCACTTCTTTCTCCACCGCCCCCTGCACTTACCACCTTGTCTTACACTTGCACAGTAGGATTGTCACAAGGCCAATATAACAATTTTTTGTTGTTCTACTTTACTCCTTTCTCCCCCCGAACCTCAAACACTTGGGTATAGGCGGCATACAAATGTCCAATAAAGAAATGAATAATTATCTCTTCTTACATAAGCATTGGAAACCAAAGATTTTCTTTCAGATGGAAGTATTGTCAGGTCGCACCGATTCAAGGCCCAAAAAGAGACTTCTTTAGCTTTTCCAACATGACAATAAGATGTCCTCTTTCTTTCGCAGTCAATAGCATTTCTGATGAAAGCACTCTCTAATGCCTTCTTGTATAATAAATATATACATATATGATAGCTAACAGTGTTCAAATCCAGTCAGAGAAAACTAAGCACTTCATCCTTCTGAAACAAATTAAATGGGTGCTCTGAAAGTATCATGCAGTGCGCTTTACTTTGACCTTAATGGAAGCTATAAGGGCTTGTTTGGGCTGAAACCTCAGAGATTTGAGTCCAAGCTCGGGTTCTCAGGAGCATAGGTAAACCTTTGGTTGGTCACTCATATGTGTGCAATATTCTCCATCAAAAGTATCAAATGTCTGTTTGGATCATAGGTGCAGATTTATAAATATGATCTACAGTGTTTCAGGAATTTCGAGACAGAAATAGGAAAAGTCTATTATACAGTTGACTCACACATATACCTATATATAGCAACACGTTTTAATATTTACAAGATTTGCAAGATGATGGTTTCAAAATACCACATGTGTGCAGGATATGCTGCAGAATTTAAATCCTGCAGGATCCAACCACCTGCTTCTGATGTTAAATGTATAAGAATTAGTCATACTTGGTAATATTTTTCTTTATTTAAAATATTACATGTGCTTTTTGTGGAATAAATCTATGCATTTATGAAAATAAATAAATCTTTGCATCTAAAATACATAATTTATGTCAAATATCTGTCTTGTCTCCTTTCATTTACTGTAACCTAGGTTGCATCTCAACATATATGATATATACAGCTCAGTATGTAAGGTATACATTTCAGTGTTCATATACACATTTATGAATCTTGAATTATGTCCCAAACGGCCCCCCATAACTTTCTTTTAAGCCTCACAGTAGTGAACAGCGGCATAGTTTGTTCCTTGACCTGGAAAACATATAGTACAAATATACATTCCGTGTTTGAATTAAATAGAACATTGCTGATAAAACACCACACAATTAAAAAAACGTATTTTCTCCATGAACGGATAGGCCTTGATTTCGCTACTAAGGTACTGATCAGCACAACTAGACTTGTTAACGGAAATGTATTTCTCAGGCTAAATGGTTAAGGAACTTAGAAAGCCAAGCTTGTGACAAATCTTTATTTTGAGCAGGTACACACATAATGGCACACTATTTTTGTTTTAAAAAAACGGTTGCAAAATTGGCAGCGAGAGACCACAACAAACCTTTTCAAAGTAAACACTGGAAAAGCATTGTTTTCAGCATTTTTGGTGATGAAGACGTAGAAACACTGATACACACCATTTTTCAAAGACACTGGAAGAATACCATCAGAAAGTACAAAACATCAGAGTTGGAGACAGGAAACAACAAATACTCTAGTTTGTTATCTCCATGTTTAATTGTGCCTTTGTGGTGCCATGCATATTAACAGCAATGTTACAGGGCGAAGTGTGCTGTCATGTTAGAGTGATGAAATGTGAAATGATCCTTTCCTGTATATGTGACGTATGCGAGTGTGTTGTGATTGACTGCTAGACACAATTACTGGAATAGCTGGCATAGTAGTGGATGTTGTTGTAGTAGTAGTGGTTTTAGTATCAGCATTTTCTATCAGGTTTATATCTACTTGTGCATAATTCATTTACATACCTGTAACCAAAGATACACAATTTCTGACATGATAGTCGTAGTGTATGTAGTAGTCACAGTTTCTCATTAAGTGCATCTTCCTGCTTCATGTGTTTACCAGCCAAAGGTTACTGCATAGCGGACATAGTAGTAGTAGTCCCAGTTGTAGTAGTATTAGTAGTGTATCTAGTAGTAGTTTCTCATCAAGTGCATCTTCCTGCTTCATGTGTTTACCAGCAACCAAGGTTACTGCATAGCGGACATAGTAGTAGTAGTCCCAGTTGTAGTAGTATTAGTAGTGTATGTAGTAGTAGTTTCTCATCAAGTGCATCTTCCTGCTTCATGTGTTTTACCAGCAACCAAGGTTACTGCATAGCGGACATAGTAGTAGTAGTCCCAGTTGTAGTAGTATTAGTAGTGTATGTAGTAGTAGTAGTCTCTCATCAAGTGCATCTTCCTGCTTCATGTGTTTACCAGCAACCAAAGTTACTGCATAGCGGACATAGTAGTAGTAGTCCTAGTTGTAGTAGTATTAGTAGTGTATGTAGTAGCAGTAGTAGTAGTAGTAGTAGTTTCTCATCAAGTGTATCGTCATGCATCTAATTACTTCATGCACTTCCCTGGATAGAGCATGTGCCCTTCTGCTACTTGCAGCTCCAGTGTTCTTCGTAGGATTGGTGACTGAAAAACTTACAGAGGACTGGGTTTTTTTGGAAACGGAGGTTTAAGACAGCGCCCAATACAAAATGTTTAATTTAAAAACAAAGGGACTTATCTCCTCTTGGAAACTCACTCTTTCGGATCTAAACTCATCTATGGGGAGACATTATGAACTCACCTCCTCAATTGCAACAAATGACGCTACAATCTTGATTGAAAATATATATATATATCTTTTTATTTTATTATTGCATTTAGATTAAAACCTTTTTTAATATATTAATTATTTTATAAAAAGACAGTGTAACAACCATCACAAATCCTAATGTGCTGGACAACAAAAAAACAAAGTCAGCAAAAAAGTTTGCAAAACAAGTTTGTTTAGGAAAAACAGTCCTAGAGTAGGACCTGAAAAGATCTGTATCTTGGTAAAGTAAAAACCTATACCATGAAAAAATGGAAAAACAGAATAACAATTCCTACCTACAGAAAGGGTTTCTCTCTGTAGTTTACTGTTAGAATTACAAGACAAAACAAACAATTGTATACCGAAAAAAAATAACATGAAAGAAATGCAACATTAGCATCTAAGATAAAACATACATTTGATGTCTAATCTGGAATCTCTATTTCGATACTGAGACACTTTCAATAATTCTAAGCCCGTAACGGCTATTAGTGCCTGGTTATACTTGTGACACCATTCTCACAAAAAAACATTATCCTTCTTAGGATTGGAACACCAGGATATAACATTGGCGAGAAACCAACTTATTTAATGATGAATCATGCTGTGCAAGACAATGCAAAGTGACAGAGTCTTTGAGATAGACGAGTAACTGCTCTATGTTGAGCAGTATGCTGACGCTTGTACCTGGTGATGCCACAAGATGGGTGATGATTGAGCAGTGTTGTGCAGTGAGTGAAGTTTAATTATATGCAAGCTAAGTCTTAAGACTTAGGGCCTCATTACATGTTTGCCAGTATCCTGCCGGCATTAGCAGTAAACTGTAATACCGTTTCCGCCACTTGGTCTGCCGGAATTACCAGCAGATTCCAAGTGACGAAATGCCAGTAAATACCCATTCCATGGAATCCCATTGGACTCCATGGGGGGGATTTGCTTATATTACCTGCACCACTATTACTGGGTTTTTTGTTCGTAGGGTGGCAGATATACCTCCAGTTTAGTGCTGGAGGTAATTCCACCACCCTACTGACAAACTTGGAGTGTCCCCGTGCAGTAACGTGCCAGTATGACGTAATATCGGCACGTTATTACTGCATCAGCACACTCATGATGAGCGCCTTTGTCTACCATGCAGCAGGAATGGGTAAATAGCTTTGCAGAAGGTATTAAAGGTATGCAGTAATATTGTGCACGTTATTACTGCATCGGCACACTCATAATGAGCACCTTTGTCTCCCAGGCAGCAGGAATAGGTAAATAGCTTTGCAGAGGTATTAAAGGTATGCCATAATATCGGCACGTAATTACTGCATCGGCACACTCATAATGAGCGCCTTAGTCTCCCATGCAGCAGGAATGGGTAAATAGCTTGCGGAAGGTATTCAAGGTATGTAGTAATATTGTGCACGTTATTACTGCATCAGCACACTCATGATGAGCGCCTTTGTCTACCATGCAGCAGGAATGGGTAAATAGCTTTGCAGAAGGTATTAAAGGTATGCAGTAATATTGTGCACGTTATTACTGCATCGGCACACTCATACTGAGCGCCTTTGTCTCTCAGGCAGCAGGAATAGGTAAATAGCTTTGCGGAAGGTATTAAAGGTATGTAGTAATATTGTGCACGTTATTACTGCATCAGCACACTCATGATGAGCGCCTTTGTCTACCATGCAGCAGGAATGGGTAAATAGCTTTGCAGAAGGTATTAAAGGTATGCAGTAATATTGTGCACGTTATTACTGCATCGGCACACTCATAATGAGCACCTTTGTCTCCCAGGCAGCAGGAATAGGTAAATAGCTTTGCAGAGGTATTAAAGGTATGCCATAATATCGGCACGTAATTACTGCATCGGCACACTCATAATGAGCGCCTTAGTCTCCCATGCAGCAGGAATGGGTAAATAGCTTGCGGAAGGTATTCAAAGTATGCAGTAATATTGTGCACGTTATTACTGCATCGGCACACTCATAATGAGCACCTTTGTCTCCCAGGCAGCAGGAATAGGTAAATAGCTTTGCAGAAGGTAATAAAGGTATGCCATAATATCGGCACGTAATTACTGCATCAGCACACTCATAATGAGCGCCTTAGTCTACCATGCAGCAGGAATGGGTAAATAGCTTTGCAGAAGGTATTAAAGGTATGCAGTAATATTGTACATGTTATTACTGCATCGGCACACTCATAATGAGCACCTTTGTCTCCCAGGCAGCAGGAATAGGTAAATAGCTTTGCAGAGGTATTAAAGGTATGCCATAATATCATCACGTAATTACTGCATCGGCACACTCATAATGAGCGCCTTAGTCTCACATGCAGCAGGAATGGGTAAATAGCTTTGCAAAAGGTATTAAAGGTATGCAGTAATATTGTGCACGTTATTACTGCATCAGCACACTCATAATGAGCGCCTTTGTCTCCCAGGCAGCAGGAATAGGTAAGTAGTTTTGCAGAAGGTATTAAAGGTATGCCATAATATCGGCACACAATTACTGCATCGGCTCACTCATAATGAGCGCCTTAGTCTCCCATGCAGCAGGAATAGGTAAATAGCTTTGCAGAATGTATTAAAGGTATGCAGTAATATAGTGCACGTTATTACTGCATCAGCACACTCATAATGAGCACCTTTGTCTCCCAGGCAGCAGGAATAGGTAAATAGCTTTGCAGAAGGTATTAAAGGTATGCCATAATATCGGCACGTAATGAATGCATCGGCTCACTCATAATGAGCGCCTTAGTCTCCCATGCAGCAGGAATAGGTAAATAGCTTTGCAGAAGGTATTAAAGGTACCAGTAATATTGTGCACGTTATTACTGCATCGACACACTCATAATGAGCGCCTTTGTCTCCCAGGCAGCAGGAATAGGTAAATAGCTTTGCAGAAGGTTTTAAAGGTACGCAGTAATATCGTGCACGTTATTACTGCATCAGCACACTCATAATGAGGGCCTTTGTCTCCAAGGCAGCAGGAATAGGTAAATAGCTTTGCAGAAGGTATTAATGGTATGCCATAATATCGTTCACGTAATTACTGCATCGGCACACTCATAATGAGCGCCTTTGTCTCCCAGGCAGCAGGAATAGGTAAATAGCTTGGCGGAAGGTATTAAAGGTATGCAGTAATATCGTGCACGTTATTACTGCATCGGCACACTCATAATGAGCGCCTTTGTCTCCCAGGCAGCAGGAATAGGTAAATAGCTTTGCAGAAGGTATTCAAGGGAAAACCCACAAAACCGCTGATTCCAGTTTTTATGTGATGAATCTAAATTATTTACTCACATACAAATGTACCACCAGGTTAAAAGGGACAAGAACTCACAGGGATATAGACATCATGTACTCCGAGTTTAGACAAAAAGCATCGTGTGGCCAGTGATGTGGAACGAGTAAACAGTAACAAGATATGGTTATGTTTGAAAGCACGGTTGATCTACAGAAATTGACATAGTTAAAATCTGGGGTGCTCATAAGCTCAACAGTCATTCAGTGTTCAGCTGGTTTAATATCAAGAAAAACCACAGAGTCCAATGGAATTCACCGTACTTATACACCTGGTTTTTAAAGCACTATCCAATACTTTCCACAAATATTCTTGGACTGGAGTTTATATAATTGCACCAGCCCTAAAATATGTTGGGAAAGGTGTTTAGAGATTTCAGAAAAATATCTGTATCCCTCAATCTTTATTAACAGCGATAACTATATCCAATGAAACAAATGTATGCAAAAAAAGGCAAAATTTCCATAGGTTATTAATCTAATACCTTGGGGCCATGAAGCATTATCAGAACTGTTCGGACAGGGCCTTCTGAATGCATGCATGTATTCCTCAAAGGGGTCCAGTGAGGCTCGCGGAACATGCATATGCCCCAGAACATTGAGGGACATTAGAGACATTCCTGTGAGCATCTAAAGTGTATTAACAACGTCCGTGGAAGAAGCACAAAGATGTGCTGGCTTGTTGCAACTCGAAGGTGCGAAGTAGAGCGGTCTTCTGGAAAACAGGAAGTTATTGATATTTACACATCAATGTTCTTATGATAGTAAGTTCCCAGTTTGTTTGACATGTCAGGTTATTATATTCATGATTTGTAAACTGGTTACACCACCCCAGATAGACTCGTCACACACGCCATAGAGTCTTAGGGCCTCATTACATGGTAGGCGGTGGACCAAGGTGCTATTAGCACCTTGGTCCATGCCGGTAAAATACCGCCCTATTCCAAGGTTGGCGGGGCGGTAATTCCTCCTTCCACCATTGCCCTTCCCCATTCCCATTTTTGCCCCATAGGGCATAATGGGAATGGGGAAGGTGCTAATTACGGTACCGCAAATTTGCGGTGCCGTAATTAGCACCAAGGTCCCTTAGCGGGTTGGTTTTTAACGCCTGCAAAAAGCAGGCGTTAAACTACCAACCCGCTAAGGGACCTCGTAGTAAGGCGGTAAGGGTTAACGGTCACCGGTACCATTACCGGTGACCGTTAACCCTTACCGCCTACCGTGTAATGAGGCCCTTACTCTCTACATTCTGGCAAAAGCGTATGCTAAATATATACGAAACTAGAGAAAGACATACACACAAATGCAACAATATAGTGTAGATGATGATTCTTCCGTACCCTTGCATATATTCAATACACAAAACCTTGACAAAACATACACTTTTATTCTAAAAGTTTTACACGTTTTAAAAAGAAGAGGCAATGTTGTACCTGATGTCACATTCCATACAGCATCCACTAAACATAAAACACTATTTTACATATAAAAACATCAGTATAATTTAAAATTGCACACAAAAACAATTAGGCCTCCGAATAAATACATTTTTGATCCGAATGTACTTTAATATAAACAGCCCAGGATAATATTGTCATGCTTGTATTAAATTATCTTGCTACAATGTCTAAAGTGGGTCAGAACGAAAGCGTACCCTCAAATGATGTGGTGCATGGCTGTGGACGGTAGTGAATTGATTTCAATGTTATGCTGCCATGTTTTATTTCAAATGTGCTTTGCTGTCGTTCAGGAGAGAGCTGTGTAGGGACTTGTCATGCTTGCTGGCATGGATGTGTAATGTTTGCTGTTGAGGCAGAGTCGTTTGTTGATGTGTTGTGGGTTTTTGGAATGCATGCTGCTGAGTGAAGTATGCAAGTATGTGGCTGCATGGTGGAATGTGGAACGCTGGTTATGAAGCGTGCATGTGGTATGTTAGTGCTCGAGGATGGACAGTTGCAACCACTTGGTTGGAGCAGCTGGCATTGAAGTGGATATGTGTCGAATTACTTCATGTCCTAATCTCCACCTAAGACTAACAAATTATTCCTTTTGATACTCGTGGCTCCAGCGTACTTCTTGCCTTTAGGACCACTATCAAAATACAGCTTCAAAATATTGCTTTACTTTGGCATACACTCATTTCTACGGACGTAACCATTTTGTCTCAGCGTAAAGAGGGCCAGACTGTTGACTGTCCCCACACTTCTGTGTTTGACAAGACTTTAGCACACTGGATGGGCGTACCAGCCAGTCGGCTTGCTCAGAATGTGTGCTTTATCTATTGTTCAAAGCCAGCACTCTGACCAAGCTGAGCACTGCTCACACCGCCCTCTTTCTCCAACCTGGCTTGCGTCTGCTGCCTCCTTTACCATCGCCCAACCTCTGCGTCAATCTTCCCCATGCCTGCCACATCCTTTGCCACACAGCACCGGGCAATGACTTGCCTACAACTTTGTGCAGCTCTGTTCTGGCTCCCTGCTCCATGCTAGGGCCAGATATGAAATGGAAGTTGGCCGGAATCGTACAAATATGTCGCCCTCATTTGTGTGCGCCCGCAGTTACTGCGACTTTGGGGGCGTACAAAATGGGGGTGACATTTACTGCGGCAAGCAGAGCGGGGGTTTCAGGGGTGTCCACCACTCTGCTTGGGCCCCATAAAGGGAGTCGGGTGTTGCGGGGGTGTCCCCCTTTTACCATTTTGATAAGCAGGGGACACAAAAAAAAAAGAAAGCACCCTGCAACGTCAGCTCTAACCCACATTAGTGGGAGGAGCTGATGCCATAGTGATAGCAGGGTGCAGGCAGCACACACAAAAGTGTGCCGCCGTAAAAGGTAAGTTGGGGGCGGGGGGTGGGAAGGGAAAAGCAGGCCGGGGAAGCAGGCAGAGTGATCTCTATGATCACTGCGCCGCGCCGTAACTGGCGTCGGCATTTCGGCCGTCGCAGTTATGGGCGCCGCAGTGATCACATGGATCCGCCCATCCGCCTGGAGCACCCGCTTCCATTTCAACTGCAGCATTCTTAGGTATATTGTTGAGGTGAAACAATGGGCCACACACTGGTCACAGACCATTCATTTTAAACAAGGTCGTTGCCCTGAGTACCCAATAATACCCCGTTCAAAGGACCATACAGGATGGGACCAGCTTTCCGCACTGGTGTATTAATATGAGCCACCAGTCGTTAACATCCAGTTTGGGCTTAAAAACAGGGATTACTGCTTAGGGAGGCGGTTGGAGGACAAGGATGACATCGGTGTGTGTGCCTGGAAGCAGTGGCAGGGGGGCATGGCATTCTTGCTCTCTCACGTCTTCACTCTCCAGCATGTGCAGTGGTCCATCTGCTGCACCTGTTTTACTGGCATCCCTGTTAATGGCAGGTATGTCAGAGAGATGTATGAGGAATGGAAGCCACAGTGCCCTGCCCTCCAGTTGCCCAGTACTGCTCTAGTCATGCTAGCAGAAGTTCACATCATGTTAAAGCCAGACGAGCATAGGGGCCCTGCACCCCTATTCCATGGCTGGAAGCATGAATGGCTTGGTGCGTGCGAGGTGGTGGTCACCTCCCCGATCCATCTGATACATTTCGTTGCTGCACAGTTAGGAGCATACGGGCAATATTATGAGACCCGGTGCATTTGTTAGCACGAATTCACCAATAATGTGCGTTCCTGGGAATTTGATATTGATCGCTGGCAATATTGTGAGTTTAACATTCTGCACTTTTCTGACATGCACCAGTACCTGAAGGAGGAGTTGGACGGTGGTGCATCTGGCAATTTGATGGCAATCCCCTGCAATGGCATGAGCATGCATGACTTTGATTTGTGGCATACTGGAGGCAATATATATACATATACACTATATATATATATATAGGTAGAGAGAGAGAGAGAGAGAGAGAGAGAGAGAGAGAGAGCAAGAGTATTGGTATTTTATATCATGAATCATGCTGGACTCCCTCGGCTTCTAAGCACAAGACATTGTATCAAACCTATGTTGCATGGCACCATTGTGTTCTCAAGGAGAGCACGTTGCCCCTGAGCCATCCTCCTGGCCCATATATTGGTCTCTAATATTCAATTTAAAGAAGAACTTTATTTTGAGTATTTTATATCTTTGTCAGGGTTGTCCCTTGTCTTTTGGATCAAGTCGTCACTAGTCTGTATTTGGTCTCTTAGTCTCCGATGCCTATGGAGTTGGAACTGCATGCAACGGGGTTGCAAAATGTTTCTCTCTTGGATGCTTGTAGAACTGCAACTCCTGCACCCGGCATGTCAGAATGGGTGCTAGACAGTGTGGAGGTAGGCACAATACTGGGTACATTCAGTATAGATAGTGCGTGATGAACTATCCAGTGTAGAGTGGGAGTGGTGTGATGGATTTCAGATACTCAAATGAATGGATTCTGCATGAAACTCAAGTCTGCCCATCTGCCTCACGTCATAAAGTGTTCTGTGACTTTAAAGTGGTATTAGTCGTTTTCCTCGTGTATAAGATATCTATGTATACCTTCTGTTGTACACCACTCATTTGACATACCAGTATGTAATAGCCCATATATATATACCGAGCAGGGAAGTATACACAGCAGAAAAATGTGCACAGGGCATACTGATATCTTCATTCAGGCATCTACTACAATTTCAATTTCGTCTGGATACGTGACTTAATTATATACAGTTGACATTTGCACCACTGATACCATTAGTACAAAAGCTACTTTCCAGGGAATGCGCATTCGTACCGTAAATGACTGCTAAGATGTGCTAAAAATAATGGGATTTAATATAAAATAACAGCTCGAAAAATGTAAATACTTTGGCATAGTGTTTTACCTGTCATACTTGGTAGCAGTAACCTAGTGTCTAGTGTTGTAACCCTTAGCAATCTATCAATTTTCCCGCCTTCTGGTTTCTACTGGTTTCTGAGATATAAACCTCAGTGGGCTCTTGGATCTCTCTGTCTCTCACTCTGCACTCTCCCTACTCTAGTCAATAGCTGGTCAGTTACAATATCCCCAAACCTTGAGCTTGTCTATAATGCTCCTGAGCATGTACGTTTTCTAATCTCATGCCCAATAGATGTCCCCCGTTCCTCTCATGAGTCATAGTCTACAATGGGTTATTCTCCCTTTCAAAATCTCTCTAAACCACGTTGCCCTTTTTTTTATTCAAGTTTCTGTCAACAGATTAGACTTGACTCAAATATATAGTTCAAGTGTTTTTATTGCATCAATAACAACAAGGAATCCCATTGGCTTTGCGAGAAAAGGGTAAATAACATGTCTTGTGCAGGTTACCTTAAAGTAAACCTGGGGATATGGTTTTGAGGGCCCAAAGGTGTGATCTCTCCAGTCTTTCTCCAGAAAGCCTCTCAAGGTGCAGGTTTGCTTGGAGAGGTCCTGTATCTCCCTACTCATTCCTTCTGTGCTGTTTACCCAGCTCCAGGGAAGGACCTTAGCCATTGATTAAAATCCTTTGTTGATCATGGCTAAGATTCCTCCAAGATTGCTGTCTTCCAGTGATGGTAGCTGGGTTGCTGTGAGTAAGGTATTTGGTTCAGCAGAGTGTGTATTTGATTGTCAGGGCCTTCACAGGGTCCAACCTCCACTTTATGAGTTCCCTGACACCTCGGCTGGTCCTCTGCTTCCCATTGCCTTGCCATGTGCTAGTATTTCCTCCCACCACAAGATCCACCCATTCCCATCAGGGACTCTCCCTTGACTCAGTGACTCTCATTCTGGGTTTGCTCCTGTAGATGTTTTCCTCCTCCTCCTACACTACTGTACATCAACTTGCTGTTCTTTCACTAAATGTCACCCAATCCCCAAGAAATCTGCTACCCTCCAAGTCCATCCACCCCCAAATCACCAACTTTCTCCCTCTCTATGACTTCTTCCACCTCCAGATATTACACACCACCTTCGGAGGTTAGCTGAGTGGCAACGTGCACACCTTGGAAGCAAGACGACATGGAGCACCGCAGGTTCGATCCCGGGTCCGCGCTAAAGCGCATTATAAATAACCTATCATATCATACCTTCACCACCTTCCACCCTGGTAATACACTCCTCATTTCGGCTGATCTGCAGGCTTCTCTGTCAGTCTCCCCACCACCTTTTTAAATTCCTCCAACACCCCCTTCAATGTGCCAACTCCACCAACAACCTTCTGACCTTTGTCTTTGAGTCTGCTGAACTCCTCCAACAATATTGTCAACACTTGCTTAAATTCCTTAAGCTCCCCTTTAAAATGTCCAACCTCCTACAACAGTTCTCCCACCTCTTAAAGTTCTAAAGCATTCTCTGATATCTTTCCCACTTCCGCCTTTACTCCCCCACCTACTTTAACTATTCTGCTCTACACTCCCCCTTCTCTCCAGATGATAACCCTTCCTACAAGCCTTTTCTCCCTTTCACCTTTGACAACTCCTTTTCCACCTCCTTCCTCACGTTCTAAGATGTTACCAGCTCTCCATCACACTATGCTCCCCCAATCTCGTCTTCTCTGCTTCAGACTGCTCCATTCTCTCCTTAAACAACTGTATCTAACGGCCATATGTTCTCTCCAACAAACCACAAAATGAGTATGGAGCACCTTAAAGTGTCCTGGCCTCTCCATTGCACTGGTCTGCAAAGGGGTAGGCAGCAGCATTGGCTGTAGGGAAGGGGTGCAACGTGATTAGCTGTTGTGACTTTCTTTCTGTGACACTCTGGGCGTTGGGCTTAATGAGAGATAGGCTATAAGAAGGTGGCCAGCCATCTTGGTTTTTACTAGGCTGCTCTTCCTTTCTGTCTGCCTTGCAGATCTCACACCTTGTCTGTTGCTGGAAGGAGTACATTTCCCTGTGATATTTTCCCTGTGGTACGAAATACACATCTGTAAGTTAGCCCACTCCCCTCTCAGCTCCCCTGCTTCTGTAATCGTGAGTGGGGCTTCCCAGTCCATGACTTCCTTAAGCAACTCAGGCATGATATGGGATATGTAGTTCTCAACCTTCCTGCTCTCTGTGAAAACCCTAAGTGACCTTGGTTGGGGAAGTGTTCCCTTGTGTTCAATTTGCTTTCTGGGGCTTTGCTGAGCGTTCCCCATGGTAACCTCTCAGGTCTAGTTGTCCTACCAGATCCAGTCCGGGTTTTGAATTTGCCCCAGTGAGGAATTCTAGGAGTGGGAGTGGAAGTGTTCTCTACTAACCCCCCACCCAATAGAATGGATGCTTGTGGTGGGGTTGTTTTATATGGAGTGGTTGCTATTAGGTGAGCCATGTAACTGTCCCTTGCTGTGAGACCTGGGGGGTGGGGGGTCCTGTCGAGGTGCCCTAGAGGGTTCTAGGGGAACCTTGCTAGATTCTAGTTTTCTCTATCTTTTGAGCATGGTCTGAGCAACAGCCCCCCCTCCGTGACCGATGTAAGATGTGCTGTGGCATGGGTGCTTCTATTTACTCTATGGGTCACCTATGTAATAAGAGGGACTGGGAGGTTGGTGGGGGGATTGGTCCAAAACCTTGGGGGACACTAGTGTATCTGTGCATTTCCAGACTTCAGAGTACTGCTCAACCACTTCTTGTACTGTACAAAGTTAGAACCACTTAACCCCGGCTATAAGAAAGATGGTAACCTGGTACTCATGGAAGGGCTCTGGATAATTCCCTGTATACTGCCTCTCTTTAGTTAGTCACATGGCAGAAGGGCATCCATGGCCCACACAGCCCCTCCAGGTCCTAAAGGAGGGATCATTCATTTTGACTTTGTAAGATTTGGTTATGGTAGCCACGTTTCGAGCTTTCTGTTGTGGCCCCATTGTCATCAATATGATATGTTATGTGTTGCACCACATGGAACCAATGTAGTGCTTTCAAGATTATGCCAATATTATCCTGTTTCTTTACGCCTATGACCTTTTGGGTTGATCATTTTTAGATGAACTTTAGTTGTTTAAAAGTTGTATTTGGAGCATCTGCATAGACTCTGTGGCAGTAGCCTCATTAGGAGAGGACCATGACTCTGGCAAGGCCCATCTTGCAGTGGTGGTGCAGGCGCTGCACGCTATTCCTTATCAGAGAGAGTTGAAAGTTGTTGTTTTTTTCTACACCAAATAGACATGTGGCATGAAAGAGAGGTCTGAAATGGAGACAGCATGGACGTTTCAGGTCTTGTTGGAAGCTAGGTTGTGGTCCCAAAGGAGAGGCCATGTGAAAGAAAGGATGATTATGTTACATGTGTTCAATAGTATGATCTTGGCTTTATCACCATCAAGCAAAGATTTTTGGCAGCCATCCAATTTTGTTTTATTTCAACTATGGGGAAATATCACATGGTTTATTGATGCACACCCTACAATGCATCATCATTTGGACATTGTCTGCATAGAATTTGAATGGAAGACCAAATTTGTGAAATAGGGAGGCTAAGGGCTTCATGTGGCTACTGAAGATTCAAGGTGTGATCAATAAGTCCTTATGAACTCTACAAAGTGAGGTCCTGCTGTTGGACTTCAATTAGCCAATGTTTACTTGATTAAGTATAATTTCAAAAAAATGAGATTTCTGTCCAGGGTATGAAAGAGTTTATCTCACATGTTCAACATGATTGGTAGGTATTCAAGAACAAAGGTGTTCTCCTGAATGCATTTGTGCTTTTGTAAGAGCACTACTAAATCAAATGATGTGTGCTTCCAATGCCAGGTTGCAGTAAGGAAATAATTGGCATGGATACTCAGATCAGTTCTGATTTTCTTAAGGATAGGCATATTGGCATTTTATAGTAAGGGTGGGGTGGATCCTGACCCAAGTGAAACATTACATAAAGGCTGCAAGGGTTTTGTTGAGATGGTGATCACTTGATCAATAAAGATTCCAAAACTATTAATTAAATACAAGCAACACAGCAGCATTTCAACACAAATCTTTAACTTGACATAGATAGACAATGCAGCATCTTATGTATCACTCCTAAGGCATGGGCACTGGTCTGCCACTGGCTGTTTTGGATGATGCTCCTTCATGGAATAAAGGCTGCATTGGTTTCTTTGGGCTGATAAATCCTTCATGAAGATGCTGCTTTTAGAATTTCTGCTTTGGTTATTACTTCAACATCATATACCGTAGTACCATCACCAAGTGCCTTATATTGGTAGCATAAAGGGAAAGAGTTTGCAATGAGCGGAAGGCCTTGGAAACGCCTAGTCATTTGATGATGGCAGAAGAGGCATTAGTTAAAATTCACACATATCATGTAGTCCCCTTTATTGAAGGTGAAGGCGTAATAGGTCTGCTGAATTTCTGGGTTAGGTGTTTGAATGGGGCAAGCATCCCTCTATCGTTAGCTGTCTTTAGACTCTGGAGGGAATTAGAAAAAGAGCTGTCTAATTATGTGATTTTTGCACAAGGTGAACAATGGGAAGAGTAACTGTCGAAGAAGTATTTCAACTTATTTGTTAGGGTAACGTTTTAGCAGGTTATACATTGATGATGTACTGAAAGAAAGTATGATGAAGTAATGCAGTTAAAAAAAATGGTTTCTATGAAAAGCTTTGTGACTGATGCACACTGAATTATATAAACAGTTTTATCATACAATAGGTTGTGCCATCATATGTCAAATAATTCACATCATTTGATTTGACGGGGACGGGCATTAAACTGAAGGCCCTCACACCATATGTCTGGTATTGCCATCTTATGTAAGGTACTCACATCAATTGCAAGTTGTTGGCAGCCACCTTATGCCTAGGTATGCAAGGGATTTGCAGCTATTTCGAGTGTATGCCAAAGTATACTATATTCCAGGTTTTGTCATTGTAGTGTATGTCACTGAACTTACACCATTTTCAATATATTAGCATCCTGGGCCCACGTGGCCACCCAATTTTCCATTTATTGCATCATTTCCCCAACCCAACCCACCCTTGGATGCCTTCCTTGGGACCCGCACACATTGCATCCCCCTCAGTCAAAAATCTATGATGCAGTTTTAGCTCGGACCTGACCCTCTCCCATCACATCAATGCAGTTTCCAGATCATGCTCCTTCCACCTCTGATTCTAAAGTGGAGTTTTCCATATCTCTCCTACCCACAAAGAGTCTCCGCAATCATGTCCATCACCCTCTTGCACCTAGACTATTCTAATTCCCTCTATCTAGGCGGGCCTGCTTTTCAACTCAGAAAGCTCCAACAAATACAAAAGTCTTTACCATGAACCTCTGAATTAGGCACCATGAGCCCTTATTTGGCTCCATTATCACTCCACTTAGATATGAGCTAGAGTTAAGACCCAAGAAACCTTTCATTTTCTGAACTTTATTATGTCAAAAACCTGGGTCACCAATTTGTTTGATATTAATGGCCTTCAACGAACAAGTTTTGAATTCGGAAACCAGGAGTAGAATGTTTTAAATTTAATTTGGATGCATACAGAATTATAAATCTGGCGTGCCAAAAATGGCCCATTTCCACAGAATGGCATGTGTAACCATAACGTATTGCAAACTTAAGTCCTGACCAAAATTGGAACAAGAATCACAAAAACCTTGAGTTAAACCCTTTTAGATATTGCTCTTCTCTCAAACCTACCATAACTAATAAGCTTATATGAGCATCTAGATGTTAGCAATTAACACAAACAAACTGGTATCCCTCAACTTAAACCAGTATAGTAATAACTCATGATATAAATGCAGTTTGTAAAATACCATTAGGACCAGGGGATTACCTTGTATTGCTGTATATTAAATGTATAAAAGAGATTGTGACCAACTTTTTAAGATTTCATTAGTAGGGCTATGTGACCGAACCTGTGCAGTGTGATTGGAATACGAGTCTAGGGTACAGTAGACATGGTACAGAGTAGTATATGATGATGCTTGTAAGGTGTGTCAGTTTGTCTACTGCCAGAAGGATGGATTGGCTATATGTAACATTGGTTATTATGATTTTTTTTGTTTATATTTCTTGAACATATGTTCAGCCTATATAAACCACTGATTGGTGTTGAACACCTGTTGGCGGGACTGAGAGGATTGCCACAAGAATTTGACTATGGTGATAAATGATGGACTGTTTATGGTGGAATTGTAACATATTTTGGACAAGTCGCTTTGCAAATAAGAAAGGCTTTGTGGAGTAGGAGAAATACTTTATGTAATTAAAAGACGCAAGTCAACTAAAGGTCCATGTCATCATACGAGAATAAAAAGGGATGTGAGCCCAACAAAGAACTTCTGACTGTTACTACTCTACTTTCAGGACACTTAACAACACAAATCTAGAGTACAGTTGGAGCATCATCCAAATGGATATCAGCACCTTCCCACTTCATTCCTGTCCACTGCTCAATGTTCACTCATTTTCTCTTCACAGCGTTAAGTGACTCTTCCCATTTTAACACATGGCCTAGCATTTTCTCTGTCCCTTTCCCCATGAAGTTGAACTGGCTGAATTTCTGCAGAAAACATCCTTCCCTATTCGACTCTTTAAAATCATATTGTAACACAATTGATATTAATATGATTAAGGATGTATGGGGCAAATTATTAATCAGTGATGATATTAATCTGATATATTTTATAGTGTCCTTTTATCTGAACATTGTGGATGTTTTAAAATGTCTTGAATACGATGTATGTTATCCCTTTTTGAAAATGATATTATGGTATCTATGTATTTTTTAGTTTGAATATATAAATTAACTATGTTATACAAAGCCATTTTGGCTATAATTATATCAAGAAAAACTTGAATATGCAACTTTCTCCCACCACGTTTTATGATGGCTGTATTCCAGAGCTCCTATTGCTCAGACCAGCAACAGGAGACATGGGCCTATTCTCTTATCTGATTGCCACCCCCACACTTATGGCATGAGATATCTGTGATATCACAATACCGACGGTTCTTAGGAGAAATAATACTGCAAGCTGGTGTCTAGAGATACTAATTGGAAATGGATGCAGGAGGGGGTGGGGGGAAGACCAACAGTGTGTTGCTATCTGACCCTTGTTGGAAGAATACCCTGTTCCTATGCAGGGGTGCCTATCCCTATGCAGTGTGTGGTGCAAGGCCTATCTAATAGGGATAGGGTAAAGAGAAAACTATCCCTCAATCTATCCCTCAAATGTATGGATGCCCCGACCTGCATTAGAGAATTCTGGACAAGAAATGTTAAAATGAAGAACAACCATAGGAACAACATACCACTCCAATGTTTCCTGGTGCGGCAGGACTGATAATTAGATCACTGCCCAGCACAGCTAAAATATGTAGCTTACATGAGTATTTAAATGACCATGGGATTTTCTGTTTATGTTTTATTCACCCTAAGGCGATTTAGTGAAGCCTCATGATGGAGAGGTAAATGTTGTTAGCATCTAAAAAGGCAATTGGTGTTAATACATCAATGCCCGTAAGTGTGGAACACTTAAAAAGCTCACGATGTGTGAGCAATAAGCATGGATTGTTTTGCTTATGAGGTATCACCCCTTTTTGTTCGGGATATCTAAAAAGTGGCCATGGTACCACCCATGGCCGAAAGAGTCGACCAGTTTCGATGGAGTAAGATGTTCAGAACATCTTCTTCAGGACCATTTAATCAATCAAGCGGCAAGTCTGTCTTCCAAAACATGCCCGAGGATAGGGGGACAGTATGGATGGGCTGCTCCGTCTCCTGTAGAGGAGACAAAGAAGAATGGACCAAAGCTAGATATCAGTGAACCCAGTGGCTTTCTCGGGATGTATCATGCAACTATGTTAAACATCAGAGATCATGGGGAAACTATACTGGGTGCATAAAGTCACATGGGCGGAGCATAGTAATATGCAGGGCTACTTGCTGTGCAGCGAAACAGCAGTGTCTAACACTCCAAGGAAGGGGGAGGAAAGGTAAGTGAGAACGTGGGAGAGAGTGGTGCTAAAGGAAGGAAAAGTGCGACTGAGTGACCCACCCTCATGGCAATTGATAAGACACCCACCTGTGTGTCTGGTAACTGGAGGAGCCGTCAGTCACGTTGCCCAGACCAGTAGAACGGCTAATGTGGCCAACCAGGTTCTAAAGAAAAATGATGGTTTTAAAATTTGTAACAGATGTAAAAGGTATCTATTTATACCCATAACGGGCTATCAGCCAATGCTTCCACTGTATGCCCAAGAAGGCACGCTGTGTGCGCACCGCGCATCTTTGTATGTAAAATTGTGGAGCTTACCTGCGTGTAAACAGTGCAGGAGCATGTGGCAGCCATCCGATGGAAGCGTGAAATCGATGCAGCTCCTCTACGGATGAGCGCACCAGGAACACAGCTTCCTGGTTGCACGAGGCTGGGGGCAGGATTACTGGCGTGGGCCAATCGGAAGGTGCCGCGTTAGAATGACGCGTGATGCCGCGTAATGATTGGCGGCTGGCACTCGATTGAGTGCCAGCTGGCATACACTGGGTGCAAGGGGAAACTGAGTAAAAATAAAATGGCAAACAAACATTATCTAGATCCGGGAGCCACGGATTCCACATTCCACATGCCGTTTAGATTGTGCTCTTTCATTTCAATGCAACTGTTTCTTTTCAATGGGTGTATGTGGTGCGTGAACATATGCAAATGGCTTCACTGTGGAAATGGATAGAGCCTCAATGTTGGACCACAGAGATCTTTCTTCAGAGAAATTCCAATTATGCCCTTGATTTTCATATGTCTGTATGACTTTGGCATTGCACAATTGTTTATATTCTTTAAAAAGGACACTTAACAAAAGAGATAAAAACACCTGTTTGTAGCCATTCTTTACAATGTCTTGCATCTCGTTTGTGTCTGTGAGACAAATGATTTGACATTCTGTAAAAAGGCAAACCAATTTTGTAGGTCTAATAATCAGTTATTTGGGAAATATAGTAAGCAGTTTAAAAAGAAAGGCCTTTAGCTTTGTGATTTTGGTTGTTCTTTAAGAAGATGGCATTTCTAACTTTGGTGTGTTTGGACGTTTAGACCAGATGTACCAATTGCATTGTGAAGTACTTGAACATTAACACCTACTTATAAAGACCTGTCACAACAATGGATCAAATTAAATATGAAAGATTGAGTACCAGTAGTTTCACATTAGTTGGGGTTACCAGATGACTTTCATTTCCCTGGTATTTGTATTCTGGGACTTGTAGTCTTGATTTGATTCAATGGCATAAATTAGATTTAAGAAAAACTAAGATAAAAGCAAACCCCAGGATTAGAGATGGGTGTTTCCAGGGACATGGACTCATCTGGTAACCTTACAACATTTTAACTAATACATGTTTATATTAAAAGTAAAAACGGTATTCATTTTATCAACTGCGTGAAGATGAAGGAAAGTCTTCCGTGCCTGAATTCGAGCACACACATATTTGCGATTCTTCCGTACAACAATAACATGGATGCAAACTGTATAATGTGAACATTCCATAGCTTGCTTAAGACGCTAATGCAGAAAAGCACTTCCTACTTTTGTCACCTGACATTAAGACTTTATGCACAATTCCTGTTTCTTAAAATATGCTGAAGCAGAACTGTCACCGGATGTGTTTGCATCACATGCTATGTTGCATTCCTGTACATATTGTGAATGCAGGATATCATGTACCAGAATGCCTTATGATGTCATCAACCGTCCATGGATTTTAGAGTCACATCACACCTAACGTGACACAACTTGAGATCGCTGCAAACAACCATATGGCTATAATACTTTCAGACTTGCACACAAACTGTAAGAGCCTGTGTTAGAGTCACATTCGTGTAGACCTTATTTGAGACATGCACGTACTATGCATAATGTCTACTAAATTTGTAAATCTGCAACGTAAGGTGTTGAAAGCCGTTTCAACAGATGTCTAGGCAAAGCTTCTTGCTTGACTCTGAGTTGGCAATGTTCAGTAATTCACAGGCTTTATTTTTTATTTTTTTATTTAGCAGCACGGGCTCCCAGTACTTATCTTTATAGTACAGGGCTCCATGTGGGAAAGACCTTTAAATATGAACGTGCACTTCATGGGCAAACATTGTAGAATGAAATGGCAGCATCCTGAAGTCTCAGAACAGACACCCTCTAACTCGGCACCGTTTCCCTCCATGGAAAGCAAAGATATAGCTGCAATTGTTATAGGTCATTTAACAAAGCTGAGCTGCATGGGGCTTTGGTGTTTGCATATGTCTGACCCTTTTACATTGTTCAGTTGTAAGTACACTATGAAATAGTATTCCAGTAACCCATAAAAGGCAGCAGTTGCCCCCTCCACACTCATCCCATCCCATGCGTGCAATGTGACAGGTCGAGCCCTGAGGGAAAGATGCTGGGCCCTGACCTTCATGCCACAGCCTGCCTATACTGCTGACCTATTGTCATCCATTCTTATGGCTTCATTTAATGTCCTGCACCTTCTCCTGATGTCCACTTCCTTAGTTTGTACCACCTCCTCCATCTCCCCACCGCACTCCTATGTTATTGCCTTCTCTTATATGCTTTCCACTTTCCATGACACCAACACCTCATTCAGCTTAAACCTCATCGCCTTCTTTTGCCCAATCTCCCCCACTGCTATTAACACCTGCTCCAATTGCTTAACTCTCACTACCACAGTCTGTTGACCTTCTTCCTCCGATGTTGCTGTCTTCTCCTTGATCTTCTTTGCTCCCGCCAACTCTTCTTGCTCTCCGTTGCTGCCACCCCTTCACTTTCCTCTATCTCACCTGCCTCTGAAGCTTCCACCTCTTCTTTAGCCCACATTGCTTTACTGGAGCTGGAATCTTTTGAAATCAGTTTCCCTGTGCCTGGCTGGGTTTCCTGGTAAGCCCCTGCACCTGGAGCTGATCATTTTGTGAGCGCTGTGATTGGCTAGCCTCTCTGGGTGCACTTGGGTTGGCTTTGGGTACCGAGGCCTGCGCCAAGTCTATGTGGCCCCTCCACCATCTTGGATCTGACTTGCTCTTTCCTGTCTGTCTGAGTACTGCTGGAGTTGGGCTGAGTTATGTGGCGTGCATAATGGGTGTTGTCTGTGTGCCACATAATCTAGGTAAACTTCAGAGACAATTGTATTGGGTGTGTGTGTGGCTCTGTATATTGTATCCTCGGAAGGACAGACTCTCGCTGGCAGTTTTGCCACTAAGTTTCTTTTCTGCACTGAGCTTCAGTGTCCAGGAAGTTGCAAACCTTCAAAACTGTACCCATAGTACTTTTAACTTAACTGTGTGTCCCTTAAACCCTGGAGATGTTGTTCTTTGAGGCACTAAGAAAATTTGAAACACTGTCTAAACGTTTGCCGTGTTCAACAACCTCATTGATATTTGTACTTTGAAGGACAAGGTTTCCCCTTTTTGTGTCACAAATCTGGGTGTACTGCGAACTAGCCGGGAGCTCTGTCAATTGGGAGTGTCTTCTGATTTTTCTGCAGAGGTTCCCAAAGAGTTTGCAAAGGGTTAAGGCAGTCGGGCATAGGTTGTCCTATGGAACTGGAGTGTGTTTTGGCCTCCAAAAACTGGCCTAAATTGTGGCACTGTTATTGTCTGTAGCCATGTGATGATGATCAAGGTGGGGTGACTCAAGGAGCCTCCCCATATCACCAAATGCCAAACACACACTGGTTCAGGGTGGCACTGAGCCCCTTAAGTCCTTACCTTGCGAGTCCCCAAAAATAGACAGGGATTTTTTTCACGCCATCATGAACAGAAAGAAATCTGTCCATTTTGTGGGAATATACATTCAAAAAGGAAAACAAGTGTAGCCAATGGTACTGTCTGTTTCCATATAATTCATAGTTTTTCTCTCCTCATTTGATCAACATTTAATATTTTTGGTGGTGTGGCTGGTCTGGTTCTATGTGTTTTGAAAGAATTACTTTCATTTGACCATATTCTGGTTTTTGTTATTGTGGTGGTCCCCCATTCCCACTACATACCCCATGCCCACAACCTCTCAATAGCTACCTCCAGGGCCTCAACTCGCCTAAATACAAATATATATATATGCATGTAATTGTGTGTTTAAAGCAAAGGTGCACCAACAAAATGCATACTTTCAAATGAAATTCTTTTAAAACACGTATTATGCGCTGGCATACAGTACATAGATTCGCCGGACAAACAAATAGTACCTGGTAACGTCTTCCTCTTATGGCTCTTTCTCATACCTTTTCCTCCACAGTCATGGCCACATGTTTGCAACCACAAGCCTCTCTCCTCATCATTGTAGAGCTCAGTCTTGATTATTTGTGTTTGGAGTTGTATATAATGCAAACCTAACCAGGAAGCAATGGAGCGCCATACTTGTTGTTGAGGGTAACATATGAGAGAAGGAGGGGTTTTACACTCTGTGGCATGAGAAGGTTGAGACATGGGGGTGAGGATGTGAGGCGGGAAAAAAAGGACCCTACGTGACATTTCCTATTTCCTTCTGTGCATTTTGCATTCTGAGGGGCCGATTCTCAACATGGCACAGTGAACGTGCTAAATAGCACGATTCACTGCGCCATTTCGTGACGCCCAGGGGAAAGCACAACAGTAATATCCGCATGTTTCATTTGGAAATAGGTGGATGAAGATTCTCTGCAACAGTTTCACTAAATAACAGGAAATTGTTGTTTAACGAAACTGCCGACAATCAAAACAAAAGCACGTGCTGCCTGGAGCCCTGGAACTGGAGTGACGGCTGTGTCAGCCTGCCGGTTTTAATGCATTTATATGCATTTTTCTCCATCATTGGCCCATAATAAGTGCCCAGGAGTGCAAAGAGAGAAGCTTTGGGCATTTTTTGAATGTTGTCAGGGAAAGTTGACAAATAAAACAAAAGCACATGCTTTATTGTTTTATTACGTTCATTATTGTTGGTAAAGTAACGCAGAAGGAATTCGAGCACATGACACCTTCTCTACTTTTCAGTAAGGCTGTGAGGCAGAAGTTGTACATTTTAAAAATTTAAACATGTACAAGATTGCTCCAGTGGTGGCAACAAAAGTATTCATTTTTTCGGGCACACATGTTGCGAAATATGTTAGCAAATTTCTCAGCCACCTCAGACACAAAAATAACTACTTCTTGTGGCACTCGTCCGTACGGCACCAATTGTGTGCCATACTTCAGCGCCAATTTTCAGCCCTTGCAATATTGGAGGACTGACACAAGAATAACCATGCAAAGGCATGATTAACGAGAGTGCCGGTTGCTAGGTCGGTTTCCAGCCCTTCCTAGCAACCGGTACCCATATTCCTAAAGTGGCGCAATCATTCGGATTTCGGAATATTGCACCACCTTTAGAATAGGGTGTAATTAACAAAAATGTTAGCCCTTTCTACAACATTTTCGGCAATTACCACCCAGTTGAGAATCGGGCCCTGAGACGTGTTATATTGCGCTGCATTTTATTGGGAAAATAAAATTAAAAATCCCAGCCTGCAAAAAAAAGTACTAAAATAACTGGTGGAGGTAGAGAGAGGGAGAAGGCATAAAGCAACTGTATCAGGCCTCCTCCAATCTCATATGACAGACTTCCTCCAAACATCTTTCCATCCGACTACGTCCAAACCCCATTCTCTCAGAAGCCCTCCAAATTCCCTTACCTCGAGCTCCCAACCTTGCAAAATCCCCTTCTACTTAGGAGAAAAATTAAGTACATCACAAATTTAAAACCGACATTGGTAGGGAGACCACATTAAAAATCACGCCAATGACAGCTTTTTTAGTTATGTTTCCATCAACAGATGCGTGTTTGATGACTGAGAAAGAAATACTGTTTGCATCACTGGAAAAATAAATCTGCAACCGAAAAATGTATGACTATTTTTGAGAAATGTGTAACCAGGCTTTCTGAGGATATGAAGATGCATCCGCCTTCAAAGACATCTCTGCAATCAGCGGATCTTCATTGCAACCACTAACACTGCATCGAAGATATTTTATTGAGGCTTGTTCCACTTAATCTGAATACCAAATGCTTTTCTGTGGGGTAGATTCTGATTAATTCGCTCTGCAAAAGTTTACTGTGTCTTAACTATGACTATGTTTGAAGTTCCAGGATGCTAAAAGAAAGAATTGATAAAAATAAATGTAAACAAAATAAAAAGAAAACATCTTCAGAAATAGACTGAAAGAGTTGTCTGTCCATCAGTTTCAATGTTGAGCCCCTCAACTCAAACCTTGCTGCAAAGACTCTCGCATAGGAATACATGCAATGGTTTTCAGCCGTGTTCGGTGTCCTGCTCTTCCTTTGGACCCTGAGGCTAGAGGCCAACATGCAAGTGGTCAAGATACCCAATTCAATGCTTCTGCAGCTCACCAAGTTCACTCAGTCTCAGTTGTATTCTTTACAATCTGGAACCTCTAGTTTTCTTTTCCCATGCGGTGTTGGATTTCAATTACTTTCCAACTAAATTATATATCATATCCATGTTGAATGTATTATAAACTTTCATGACTTCAAAAAAAAGTTACTACAATGAATATAATACAGCTCTATAAATTCCAAAAATAAAAATACCAAATTTTGCTGTATGCTTAACTAAAGAAAGAAAGAGGTCATCTCTAAAGATAGGGTTACCTTTGCTCGGATGTCCATATTTGTTTTGTAACCTTTGTCTTCATCAGCTATGCATTGCCAAGCATGCACCATGCATTGTATTCCAGGGGGTTTGCTGCATTACCTGGTGATCATTTTAGAGATATGCATTATTTGCGTGCTTCACCCTTGATTAACTTAACATGTTTCTGTAAAGTGTATGATGCGGATACATGTGGGAGGCTAGCGGATGAGGAGTGGGAGACCCTGGAGGCTGGTCAGTGTCAACCGCTATATGATCATGGCCCCTGACAGTGTGTATGGTGGATCCTTCAGGGCCCATTTCATCCTTAGCCTCATATATCAGGTATTTCAAGCAATCCCAAAACCTACCACGGTCAGCAAGTCAAGTCCCATATCACACACCAAGACCCCGATTGTGGACGTAGAAGAATGGCATGGATCCAGGAAAGGGAAGTCTGAAGAATGCAGTACACACCACTCCCAGCCCCACAACTGCATGGCTCCGAGAGACAAATAGGTTTGTGAACAACACTTGAGGACATCTCACATGCCCAGCTTGCGTCAGATTGTGGGAAGCCACAGTCGGTTGGAAGAAACCGGATTTCATAATTTAAGAACAATTTGGCAGCAAAACCCAATGGTGTCCTCGTTGACTTTGCGGGCTGGGACAGACATGCTGCCTGATTCTAAGATGGCAGCCATTCAATTTCTAATCTCAGGGCACGGATCTGTGGGGCCGTCTGTAGTACAAGCAAGCACACTTGTGGACCTTGTAGTCTGTCTAAACCTATGCTTGTCACCAATCCCACTCTCGGCCTACACACAATGGCAGTGCATCCCACACTCATAAAGACAATGTCGTACTTTGCTAGCATGTAAAAAGGGAGCAATATTTAGGTGATGGTTGGAGAGCAAGCAGAGTGAGAGGCAAAGGAGAACAGAGGGAGAGGTCAGAGTGCTAGAAGGGAGAGACGAAGGAGTGGAGAAAGAGGAACATGTAGAGAGAAAGAGATAAAAAGAGTGAAGGAGTAGAAACGTGTAGTGAGTGAGAGAGGAAAGGGAGAAGGTGAAGTACATGAAGGGAAAGACAGGGGAGAAGGGGAAGAGAAACATTGGAGGAGAGAAAGGGAAGGAGGAGGAGAGTAACAATGAGAAACAGGGGTCAAGTCCTAAAAAAAAAGTGGGGACTCATTAACATACCAATTGAATGTGACATCACCAGAAATTAGCATATCAAGATGCCCTCTGAAAAAAGTGGGGCGACTCCATCCACCACATGCGGTACCCACATGTACCCTCAGCTTGAGCCCTGATCAGAAAGAAGAGGGCCAAGAATGAGCCTGAAGAAGGAGACGGAGAGGAGGAGGTGCAATGTCAAAGAGGAAAGACATTAGAAAACACCTGTTGGTAGAGAAAGGGAAGAAGATGGAAGAAAAAAGATCAAGCGATCGAAAGAGAGCCAATAGGAGGCAAAGTCACCAGGTAAAGCAGCAAAGGTACTGCACCAGAGAGGAAAGGGACATTATTGAGTGGAGGAGAGGGAAATACAGAGAGGAGGAGAGAAGAGAAGGCCGCAAGCAGAAAGTCTGAAAAATAAGGGAAAAGGCCTAAAGCCATTTAAGAGTTAAGAAGGGCCACACCACGGGCCAAAGCTGAACCCAAGACAACGGCCTAGAGTTGATGGCCTCTAAGACCACCTACGTTGGTGAGGTGTGATTCAGAGAGAAAATATGTCTGGAAAGGATGGCCTACCGTGGGCTCCAATGGGATGATCTAAGAGTGCAGAGTGGTGGTGCCTAGTAGCTGGGTACCAAAAAATCAAAATAAAGGCTGGACAGAGCCTGCACCGGCCAAGACCGACACAGAGGCGTGAAAGAAGTGTCTGGGTCACTGTAACATCCCAGTGATTGTGAGGGACTGTTTTAACCATCTCAGCGTCAGTAGTGAACTAAAGGGAGAGGAGGGGCAGCACACAATTTACCCTAACACTTCAACCCCTTTTGTTTTAGTCAAACCTAATCTCTTTTGTGATAAGAAGACACTCAGTAGGGTGCCTGGTTTCATATGTTGTGCTTTGCAGGTGATCATCTTTTAGCACAAAGTTGGTGGTTTAGATTTTAAAAAATATCAACATGCAGAAAGCTTTAGGTTTCTGTATAAACAAATGTGACAGGAGAGGCCACGATTTAGTCTAATGTCCAAATTATGGGACTTGAAAACCTTGGCTCAAATTCGAGTTACCAACTTGAACAAGTCATGTGATGCAAATTGCTTTACCTCACTGTGCCTCATTTTCATTGGCTGCCAAAACTACGATCACTTACACATTGTTCTGTCATGTGCAATACATCAAAAGCCTCATTAATTCATAGTTAAAAACACTACATTCCTGCTCCATATTGTGGCATGTTACCGCTCTCCTATTTTAACGTAGATGTGCATAGTACACACCACCAGTAAGACTCCCTGCCTGCACTGTTGTCATCACACCAAGGAACTCATGGTAAAGGAGGTTTGACTTAAGGCCACATGAACCTGTGGACAGGCAGAAACCTGAACGGTCCAGGAATAGAGAAATAAAAGAGGATATTTCCGAGCACATACAGTCAGGGGGTCTGCAAGGCAGTTTACATTAGGGACGCAGTTAGAGAGGATTTTGGATCTCTTGAGGTTTACCCAGAGCCTGAAGAGAAGCTACTCACTGCCAAGGCGATTTCACAGTCTCCCTCTTGCAGAACATGTGAAGAGGCTTAAAAGGACTCCTGGGGGAAGCTGCGTCTCACCACTTATGCGGAAGCCAGTGATGCCACTGCACTCCCACACTCACCCAACCTCCTGAGAGGGCTGAAGAGGCCATTGTGACTGATGAATCTTCGCACCTAATTTGCCCCTGACGGAGCTGAAGAAGCCATTAAGTGTGCTGACTTCTCACACCTATCGGGCATTCTGAGAGGGCTAAAGAAACCAATGAGTCAACTGGAGCCTCACCCACATCAAGTATGCAGAAGGAGTTGAGGGTATACTGGAGATGGCTGTAGTCTCACCCGTACTGTGCATCGCAAGAGGATTGTAGACTCACACCAGCCCTGTATTGTGATAGGGCCATTGAGACCTATGAGGGCTGAAGAAGCCATTAAATATTCTGCAATTTCCTGTGGACCATGAGTCCTCAGAGGCCTGAAGCTGAAGGACCCTAAGAAAGGTGAAAATCATGTAACTCCCAGAAGGATATACGAGGCTTATGCAAGGCTCAGGGACTGTGAACCCTGCACCCAAGAGAGTGAGATAAGTGGCTGGCATAAGCCTAGAAGACTGGGAAGACGCACCATTTTTATATATTGATTGGCTGAGGAAAGCCTTGGGACAGTGAATGTTTAATAACAGCCTGCAATATGGACCCATTATTTTAGAATAATAAACTAAATGTATATTTCTTATGTTTTCAGTCAGCACACCACACCAATAGGCTGATATTGACCAATGCTACTATGCATATCACTGGCTGAATTTACTCTTGAACCCCTCATGGTTACATCATTCATGGTCCATGGTTCTCTCCATGCAGAAAATGAAATGTATAAATGTATGACTATTAAACATTTGGAGCGGGGAAGGAGATTATATTGCACCCTGGAGCTCAGTTGCTACCTATGTTATCCCTGTACTGTGGAGAGAAGGTGCAGGAAGGATGTTCTGTATTTGAGGTGTTTGCCTAACCCTGTGACTTTGCTATGGCTCTCATTCAGTCCATAGGGGGTATCTTGCTGCTCCTGCTTGTACATAGTGTGGGCAGGTAGAAACAGGGTCCACCACCAACTTATACCATCAGCTTTGCATGCATGTGGGCATTAGCAAAAAATAATGTTACTCTTTGTAAAAATCTTTTAAGTGTAACAGACGGCTTCGAGAACACACCAACTCTCGAAGACTGTACAAGGGCTTTTTTTATTTTAAAGATGATAAAGGAAATTGCAACTGCTGCCCTCGCTATGGGGTCTAGGGGGGCCATTCCATCCCTAGCCCAGGTTTCCCTTACCCCCAGGCTTTAGTGTAGACATAACCCCTACTGTCTGTGAAGCGGTGTGAATTGTCATGAAGGCCTAAAGACAAACGCCTTCTCTCTATAAACAATCTAGGTGGTCCCTGATCTAAGTTCCCTAGTGTCGTGTAAGTATTGGTGCCATTAAAATGTTCAGACCCTATTTCATCTTTTACTTCCACTCCTGCTTTTTGTCTCGCTTACTCCCTTTCCTCCTCCTCCTACTCTGCGCCCTATTAATCGACCAACATTCTTTCCCCTCTCTCCCTTACACTCCTTTCTCTCACCCTAAAAATGGCCTTTTTCTCTTTTACCTACCTGAACTCTCATATCTTATCCTTTTCTACTCTCTTCCTGCACATCATTTATCCCTCTACCTTCTCCACACTATTACTACTACTCTACCCTCTCCACACCACTACTACTCCCCTGAACACTACTACTCTCATCTCTTCACACTAGTACTCTTATCCCACACCTTCTCCCACAATCTTCCAGTCACCTTCTCGTTCACACTCTACTCTTCCCTCTAATAATTCCACTCACACACCTTGCACACACACTAAAACTAAATGTCTACGTTCTCACACCAACCAATACTTCCCTGCACATTCCTTAAGCAATCCTCCACCATACACTTCTACACATTCTTCCTCTGCTTGGTCTGTTGATGTTCATGCTTTTCCCTTGATCCCTCCCCAAATAAAGACACCTTCCTGTTTGCTGTCCACCTTTCTATCCACTCCCTTCGTCCTGTTGTCTCTCTCTCCCTCAACTGGTTCTCCACCTGACCACTGCCTTTCCTTTCCCATGGGGAGGTGTTACAGGTCAGAAAAAGCACATTTGGGGTTTTAAGCCCTCCACCTTTCTTGCAGCGATAATCAAGTTCAGTGTGCCAGTTAGTGTGAGGGTTTCCCAGCAGATGTGAGATGGTGGTTTACCAGTTTGCCAGTGGGACCACTCCACTGCCCCTGCACAGGCAAGTAAATTGCCCTTGTCGGTCGGTGGTGCACATTGGCATTGCTATTATTGTGAGGGGAGCGCTTGTCATTCTGGTTGTGGCTAGAGCCGCCTCTATCATTCTATCCCATGTCTCATATCATTTCTGATGGCTGTGTTGTGGATTGCTCCCCTCGCTCTCAGGCAGGCTGGTCGCTATGGGGATGCTGGACCTGGAAGCCCTGCGGGACATGAACAAAAAAAATACAGCATTGTGCAGCTCATGCATAGGGCAAGAAAACGTGGTAGTCAATTTAAACATTCAAGCACATGTAGAAGAGACAGGGCCTCTCCCAACTCCTGCACCCCGCTTCTGGGGTAGAACTGGCTCTAAAGAAAAGCTGGTGGGCCTCAAACCCAAGGATGAGAGAGGTCTCCCATACTCTCTTGACAGGGTCAGATCCATGACCCGGTAACATAATGCAGCAATTCTTTTACAACCAAGGCAGTGTAGGGTATTTTGTGGAGATTTGGGGCCTGACGGTATTTTATTACCGCCGAAAAATAACTTAGCAATAATCACTCTTTGTATTCAGATTTGGCCATGTGCAACAATAATACAATGGACATGCATTATTTCAGCACCCAGACCTGCATATTTGGTATACGTGGTTGGTGGTATTTTGGTGAGCATAATTCCCTTGTTTTATTTGTGGCCCCAATGTCCAGAATCCCTTATCTTTGCTTAGATTTTTCGTGTGATCACTAGAGAGACCTCAGACCTGCATTCTAGGAAGACCACATTTTCCTGTGATAGTGTTGGTGTGCCACCATGGGCGAACTCACTGACTTATTTACGACAGAGAGCTATATGTGGTAGTCTTGTGGTAATTTCCACTACCTTATATACGGTAGGGAGCTATGTTCAGAGAGTCTCTCTTCCCGTTGGCTCATGTACCTCCAACAAGCTATGCTACAGTCACTCACAATTATTCATACTGATTTTGACATGCACACATCTGTCTTAAAATGACCATTGCACTGTTTAAAAATCTCCCCACATCATCAGCATTGTAATGGTAAACAATAAACATCACCCGTCTGTTTTCAAATATTTTTCTGTATTATAAAAGTTGTATTTAAAAACGATCTCATTCTTTACAGAAATAAAATGGTACAGTCAAAGCATTGTCTGTGACACTCTGCAAAGAGAGTGGCGGAGAACAGAACTCAAATTGCAACATTAGCACTTGATTAAGACACGCACAGGAATCCTACACTGACTGCATATTACCGTACACACTCAGCTCCCACACTTCTCATTACCTTATCTTTTTAGTTGTTCTCTTTGTGAATGTGGCTCTCTTGGATTAACTCCAGCAAAAAGGAACGCTTGCCTTCTCAAGCCGGGGTCATTGCCTGGAATTCTCAGCTTTTTCAGATAGGAATGCCTCAGCCAGTGGAAAGGTTTTTCTTTCAGCTCTCCCCAATCTCGACTGCAGCAGGACACAGGAATCTGCATTCAGTCAGGACCCCACAGCCAGGTCTTCTCCCCAGTAGTGCAGAAAAATGTCTGCCTGGAATTTTCCCCGTTACTGCCCACTAAAACTTTCCTCTCAGCCCTCTGTATGACGTGTCCCAATGAAATCCATCATCTCTCATCCTCCTACTCTTCAACAATAGCTTCGCTTATACATTTGCAATTGTTGCAAATCTGACTTCCTTCTTCCTGCAGTTACTGTGCACAAAAACACGGAGAATCAGGCAGAGAAGAGAAGAGAAAAAAAAATCTGCACACACATCTAAATGGTTTTCAGAGTATGCCTAATTCTGCAGTGGAGAACACATTTTATTAGTGGGTTATATTAAATAAGGTTTTATTAGTCAGGTTAATGGTTAATAGGTTAGCTGTTAATTTTCAAATGTGTCTCTCGCACCATAGGCATTTCAGGTGAAAAATAGTGTGCATTTTTAAATGAACACGTGTGCTTTTAACTGTAAAAATAGATTTGCATCTTATATGTTAAAATAGTTTTTGACTGAATAGCCTGTCTTTCCTTGTTAATCTGCTAACCCATATAGCAATGCACCGCACCCTTGTGGTGGTGGTGCTGCAAAAAAAAATGTGCTACTTGTGCAGTAGCGCTGTACTCTGTGCTGTTTGCTAAATATCCTTACATATACCCTCCTTTTGTTTTTAGAACTTGGCTATAATCCAAGCCAATTCCTAAAAACAACTTGTTCTTTCTTTTTCTTTTAAAATGCATGTGTATTGGGATATCTTTCTCTTCCTGACGTAGTCAGTAAAATCAGTAACATTTTCATTTTTACTGATAGCACAATCAACCATCCACCCATGATTAGCACCAGGATAGCCAAACCCACTATTGAGCGTTCCCCCCAGGTTCCCCAATTAAATCTTTCCACTTCTATTATGCCCAGATTACTAATTGTAATATTGTTTTTTCGCAAATTCATTTTCATAACATGTCTTTCTTTGTGATTCAATAAATATTCCACATCTGGATCTATTGGAAAAGTATCCCTTTGAAAAAAATCGATATTTTCCACTTGGCTTTCCCAAACATCATTTGTTACATGAAACAATGTTAATCCCCCAATTGACACAATTGCATCCTTTGGAACCTGTAAATAAAAAACATTATATTTTACCTGTTTAACCACGTATGTTCCATGGTTTAAATGTACTACTGTCATGTTCTTTAAACAGGTGCTGACCAACCATTTACCTCTGACCATCTTAGCCTGTGCCATTTCTTCACTCCCCATATTACTAATAATCACTTCACATCCCTCTGATATATTTGGGTCAGATTTCAATCCACAAATAGCATCTGTGGCATCAGGAACAAACGGTTTACCTGGACACATATAATTTTGTTCTTTAAATGTTACACATGTTTCCAGGTTTGGTATTAAATAAACTTCAGGTTCCCATGACTGAAATGCCACCACTTTTGGAGTCTTAATCTTAATGAATTTGTCCTCTTGCCAAAATCCCACGTTGTGTACCCACTTCGTTTGATAAATAAGTTCAGGGGCTACAAATGGGATGCATAGCAAAAATCCGATCTCTAGTCTTTCCAAGTCCACATATAACGGCATTGCATTCCCCATTTCGAATGCAATTTTTACCTGTATAAGGTCAATTTCCCTCCTGGTCAATCTTTCTATCATTTGACGAATGATATCCTGCGAAACAAAATACAAGGGAATATGTCCTTGAATCAATTGTGAAACTGCAGTTTGAACTTCTCTCATATAATTCGTTAATAGTCTATCAACAGGACTCATTATGTTCAATATTTCATTTAAAGTTCTGTCATGCTTAAGTATTACTTTAGTCGCCCGTTGCATCACATCCGCTTGTTCATTTAGAATGATTGCAGTTTCATTTATGAATCTTACTTGTTCATCCAGTCCCCCTCTAATTCCATCTAATGTCTTTTGTATTATTTCTAGGTCAATACTCAGTTGTTGTGCTTTAGTACTCAGTGTTCCTACCGAAATAGAATTGGCTGTTGATATTGTGGTACCTATTATTGCTCCAATTATAGACATTACCATTGATATCGCGAGCATCACCGCACCTCTCTTTCCTCTCTTCTTCTTAATGTCTGCTGAATTCACAAATGTTTTTTCCAATTGCATTAATATATCTCTTATTGACTGCTTAGCGTCCTCTTTTCTTATTTCCAGCCACTCTTTAGTCTGTTCAATCTTAATTCCGGTATTGTTCAAGTGTTTTTCAATCAAAATCTCAGGATTTAACGGTATGTATATATTTTGGAAAATCATCCTTCTATCACTCATGATGAATCCTGGTGCCTCTTCCACCGCGATACCAGATGCTGGTCCAGGTTCAATGACAACCTGTGCTTCTGAATTCTTGAAGATCCCTCCAAATATCATCATCATTAAACATGTCATCGGTATCATCTTCAATGCTGATCGCTTTGTAGCCTTGGTCTTCACCCCTCTTTGGGGCTTTCCCGGAATCCGTCCTCGCGGGCTCCAGGACTCCATCGTCTCCCGTGGCCTCTGGTCCCAGAACCTCCGACCAAATAATGTTAATTTTCTTATCTTTTTAGAAAATAAACAAATTAAGTACATAGCACAATACTAATTTCCACCTTTTGCCAAAAATAAAACATGCTTGGTAAAAATATTTCGTTTATATTTTTTTTCCTGTTTTTTTTCTGAAATCAAATACAAGTTAAAAGAAAACAAGCATATATAAAACAGCATTCAATATTTAATACACTTTCTCTCTGCACACCAACCACGAGCTTCCGTTATATGTGCATTTATTTATTTATTTATTTATTTATATTATATATTTTTACATATATTACAGTGTTTATGTGCCATCATAACAATCAACTTTTTTTAACTTCTTTGTCACTGCCTCCTGATTACACCCATTTATTTTCTCAAGGGACTCTATCCGTTTCCACATGCTCAAGCTGCCTGATCTCATGTCTGGGATGGCATGGTTTGATTTGATTTACATGGACAAACTGCTCTATTGCTGTTTCACCTTCATTTTTCAAAATTTTATACACTACAGGAGAGACTTTATCTATAATTCGAAATGGCCCCTGCCAGGCTGCTAGAAATTTAGAATTTTTCTGTTTACTTTTTCCAAAATGAAACTTGTACACCTGATCCCCTACACTGTATTCCTTTACTGATGTCTTTTTATCATAATATGACTTTGCACTGTCAGCAGCTCTTTCCAGATTTCTCTGCACAAAAGCAAATGCATGTTGCAAATGCCTCCTCAGTTCATCAATATATTCATGAACTGTGGATGCACTCACTAGAGTTTGCTCATGTGTTCTGTATAGTAGGTGTTGTGGTAACACCATTTTCCTACCTGTTAAGACCTCATGGGGGATAACACCTGTTGCTTTGGCAGGAGTCGACCTGATTGCCATCAAAACCAATGGTAAACGCAAATCCCAGCTGGAACCTGCTTCTGCCACAAATTTCTTTAAAATATCCACAACAGACCTATTGCTTCTTTCAACTGTACCTGAAGACGCCGCCCGATATGCGATATGTAGTTTCCTTTTCACACCTAGTATTTGCCATACCTTGCTCATTAGAGTACTTGTGAAATGACTTCCTCTGTCTGACTCAATTCTTTGCGGCAACCCAAACCTTGAGAACACATGGTTCACCAGCAATGTGGCTGCTGTTTGCGCACTACAATCTGGTGCAGGAATGCACTCAATCCACTTTGACATCAAACATACCACACTCAAAATATAACGGTGTCCCCTGCTCGACCTTTTTAAAGGACCTACATAGTCTATTTGCAAATCTGACCATGGGAGAGTTAGGCCTCTTTTCATCAATGGTGCTCTATGCATTGGTGAAGCAGGTTTAAATTGGGCGCATACTAGACATCCTCTAGTATATAATTCCACATCTTGGGACATATGAGGCCAGTAAGCATAATCTTTTAGTATTTCTAATGTTTTTTGTGAACCTCTATGGCCTGCAGTTATGGCATCATGTGCATGGTGTAGCATTAGTCCTCTGAATGAAAGGGGTACTACCCACTGTATTTGCCCTGTTATGGACTCTCTAATCATGAGTCCATCCTGTAATCTAATTCGTGTTTTGTTCTTTAATAACACCCTCAACTCTTCTTTTCCCATACAATCATTTTCTGTTAAAGGATTTTGTTCAGGATCTATCAAATGATTATAATAGATTCCCAAAATTTGATCATTCTTTTGTGCCTCAATCAAATCTTGGTCTGGCGTGTCATGACTCCACTGCACCACCGGTTGATCTACCTCCTTTGGTGCTTTAGAACGTGTCACTGCATCAATTTGTATTTCACCCATTAAATAATCAATATGTAGCAATTCTCCCATCACAGCCCCAATCTTAGCCAGATGGTCTGCCTTATCATTTCCCTCCTTATCCTCTCCTGGTGTTTTTAAATGCCCACGAATTTTTCTCCCGTATATTGTTAAATTATTTTCTGACACCAATTTGTCTATGGCTTGTATTATTTTTCCATGTTTAAGTGGCTTTTTGTTGTATGTAACCATGCCTCTTGCTTTCCAACCAGGCAAATACTCCACAAAGCTATTCCGTGCATAGTCAGAATCAGTCACCAGGACAATTTCACTGAACTTTTTATCAATTGCAGTAGCAATTGCTTTATAGATGGCTGCCAATTCCGCCACCTGACTGCTCCTATCTCCAATCCTCATCCCTATACTAGGAACGCCTTCACATTTCAACCAGACATTTCCTATTCCTGCCACTAATTGTTTATTACTGTCATTTTCAATGTGAAAAGCACAACCATCCACATATACAGTTGGCAAATCCTTGCATGTTTTTTCATCAAAAGCTTTGTGTGGTGATTGTTCAAATTCCTGTAAACTAGCTTCCACTTCCATTTCATTTGGTATTTGTTCAGCTGCACAGTCATGTAAGTCAGCTAACCCTTGAGCAATTGGGCTGTTTTTATTTTGTCCATATCTTACTTCTACGGGAAAACCTTGTAATGCCAGCGTCCATGAAGTGATTCTGGATTGCGCTAGATTGCCTGATCTAATTCTTTTACTCTCTAAAAATTGCAAAGGTTGATGATTTGTTTCAATAATCACCTTTTCTCCCTGAACAATGGGGCGAAAATGTTGTAGCGCCCACACAGTGGTTAATAGGGCCTTCTCACATTCATTAAATTTCATTTCAACTTGGGAAAATGCCTTACTTGCATATGCAATGGTTTTGTGATTCAAATCGTGTTTTTGTGATAACACTGCTGACATACAATGTTCAGAAAAGCCTATTTCTATAAAGAAATCCCTGTCCTTTATGGGGTATGCTAAACATGGTGCCTTTACAAGACATTCCTTCAATCTAGCCACTGCATCAGACTGCTCTCTTTCCCATCTCCAGGGAGTATTTAGTTTAAGCAGTTTAGTCAATGGTTGAGTGATTTCTGCATAATTCTCAATGAACTTTCTGTTATAGCCTGTCATCCCTAATAAACTTTTTACTCCTTTCACATTTTTAGGATCTTTTAATCTTTGTATGGCCTCTATTTTCTTCCTTTGTGGATTTAGCCCATGTTCAGTCACTTCATGCCCTAGAAAGTTCACTTTTTTCTTGCACCATTGTGCTTTTTGCAAAGATACTTTGGCGCCTGCTTTCTGCAATTGGCCAAGCACATGTCTTATTTCATCAAAATGGCTTTTAAGGTTTTCATTTTTTATCAGGACATCATCCACATAAACTATTGTTCCTCTTTCCGCTGCATCCGGCATGGCCTTTCTCAAAAATATGCCAAATTCACTCCCACTATTGATGTACCCGAACGGAGCTCTAAGCCAGGCATATTGAGTCCTGTCAAATGTAAAGGAAAATAAGTGTTGTATCTCCTCTGCCAATGGCACACACCAATATCCAGAGGTGAGATCTAATGTGGTAAATACCTTTGAACCATGTATCTGAGCTAGGCCCTGATCAATGAATGGTAGTGGCCATCTAGATACTGGTACTCTTTTATTTAACTCTCTTAAGTCTGCACACAGCCGCCATTGACCATTTGGCTTTAACACACCTAAAATAGGCGTATTGGATGTGCTATGAATGGGCCTAATTATTCCCCGTGATTCCAAATTTTTAATAATCTCTGCCAATGATTCTAAACATGCCAGCGGTAGTCTATACTGGCGTACAAACACTGGATTTCTGCTACAACCTTCTGGTAGTGTGGCCACATGTAAATCAGTTAAACCACAATCATAAGCATCTTTTGCAAATACATCCTTAAACTCCATAAATATTTCCCTCAGGTCGTTTCGATCCCCATCGCTGTCACATGCATCCGCTAAGGAGATCTGCTCTTCTACCATTCTGGAAAATTCTGGAAACTCTTCTGGTAAAGGAATCTCAGCGCTTTCTTCTAACTGTGTGGCTGTGTCTTTTTGTAGAGCTGCCACTTTTAAATATTTTGGCATATCAGCTTCCACTTCAATGGGCTGATTTCCTGTTTCATTTTCATTTAAATTAAATATTATGCAATCCTCTTGATGGCAGCACACTGTCTCATTTGAATCATAAGGATACACAGAATGAATTTTAAATATTCCTTTGGGCTGAGAGTCCAGGTGTTCTGGCAACTCGCCCTTGGCATCTAAATATTTTTCAGGAATATTCCCAATCACCATGTTATTTAAATCTGCCGTATAATGTGATTTTTGTATGGCCATTCCTAATGGGGAGTTTTCCTCTAAATGAATATCCTGACAACCTTTATTATTTACCATGATTTTTACAGATCCCTCACCAATGTCTACCAATGGAATGTATTCATAATCCAGGCCTTGCTGTTTTATGGATTCATTCAGGCATACAAATGCATCAGAGCCTTTCATCTGCTGCCCATTTTTGCATTTCAGTGTTATTGCAAACTGTTTTGTAAATGCAGGAATAATAGTATCTTTCCTTATTTGTAATTCGATGGCATAAGGAACCAGTTGTGCACAATGATAAGCCCTTCTTTTGTCTTCAAATTCAGGTGCCGGCCCACCTAGGCGTGACCATATTTTTTAATTAAGGAAATCTAACACCATACACATTCTGTGCATGATGTCATTGCCCATGTAAAATTCATTTTGTGCTCCATTCACTATCCATACATTATGGTAAATTGTTTTCTGCCCAATGCTAATTTTAAGCATGCATCTGCCTGCAATTCGGTTTTCAAAGTCTGGACTGTCCAACCCAGAAACATATTGGTTTTTAATCCTAAATTTCGGGATTTCTTCCCTCTCCATAATTTTTTGCAACAATTTCTCATTAATGAAACTCCTTTCATGTTCAAGCGCTAAAGTGGCTTTTATTGTTTTAAGATAATCATTTATACCAACGTGAACCCATGGTTGCTCATCTTCCATGTGTATTTCTGCCAGAGTGGTAATGTGTTTTTCTGAATCTGTTTTAGGAACAATATTCTGTTTGGATGTATTCTCTTTTAAGTAGAAACGTAATGTGTGCTCATCTATAGCAGTCTGCCAATCTTTCCTTGGGTCCAAGTATATTTGTACAGGTAGTTTTTCATTGTCGCTCTGATCTTTGTCTTGACACATTAATATAACAGTGACACTAGGTATGCAGCTATTCTGGAGATATACCTCCACAGCATCATTTGTTTTGGCAACGGTGTGACATTCATTTATATTGCTGTTTTGTGATTTTAGTTTCTTAGGCCTCAATGGTTTTTTGGTTAAGGACCACAGCACTCCATTCACCCCATCTATGAGAGGAGACAATCTTTTCAGGCAATCTGTCCCCATCAGAAATGGAATTTCACAAATAGATGTGATCAATACCTCTTGTTTCATTCTGTGCTTTCCTATTTTTATGTCAACCTCAGTTACACCTATGATGGGCACCTCTTCCCCATTAAAGTTATGCACTGGGCCTTGATTTGCCTTCACTGTGATCTGACTCTGTGGAGGCCTCCCTTCATTGATACTCTTTACCAGCTCCTTGGACATAATTGTGGCCTGTGCGCCAGTGTCAATCATAGCGAAGGTGTGGCATTTTTCTTCTACAGTGATGGGTGCATAATATCTGTCCTCAACTTCCTCTAATACACATAAGAAATGTGAATTCTTACTGATTTCAGGGCTCACCTTTCTCAGGTCTTTTTCACTTTTGGCTAAGCACATTGGTAAATGAAAAGACATTTTTCCCTCCTTTTTACCCATTTCTGTGCGAGATATTTTATTCATTTCTCCATGATCAGAAGTTTTTTGGAGTGTGGCCACTGTTCGCCCATCCATCTGGGTAACATCAGAGACCACATTACAACCTTCCAACTGAACATGTGTAACAACATCATTCAGCAATTTGTCATTTTTTAATTCTGTGCATTTGTGATCATTTAGTGTAATACCAGCCCTTGCAGCCTCTTCAAGAATATGTGGCTCAAAGAATTCTTCAGGTGATTGACTTGTACCCTCCTTGTGAGTATTTCCTTTTTCTGTCTGTGTTTGGTCATTGTTTTGCTTGCCCAGGGAAGGAGCTATGGCATCCCCACTTACTCCCTGTTCACTGGTATTCCCCATGCATGAGTCATTTTTCTTAAATCTGTCCCTTTGTTCTTTTGGAATTCCTAATGTTTCTTTTTCATTTGTGCAAATCTTTACTGTTTTATTTAGCTCTAAGTTAAACCGTACCTCTTTTTTAGAAGTATTTGCACTTTCTATCACAATTTCATTTACTGGTACTTTCATTTTTAATCCATTAGTCACCTCAGAGTTGTCATGCAAAATTATATCAGAGCAATCTGTCATTTTGGCACTGCGATTATCATGAGTACTTAGTCACTTTTCGGAAGCCCCCCGGTCATTGCTATGGCCATCAGCCCCCTCTTTGGAAGGTTGTTTTTGCGCTGTATAGAGCTTTCCTATTTGCTCAGCTAACATTTTCACTTGGGCCTCAAGGCACTGGAACCTTTCCATCTCTCTAGGATCCTCTTTCTGTGGCCTAGGTCGATATTGGTTGTTTTCCCCCTGATTGGATCTATTCTGATACCTCTCAGGTGATTGATGTCGGTTGGGATGGTTTCTGAACTCTTGATTCATTTGTGGAGGGGAGCGGGTTGCACCCATCCTTTGATTATAGTCCCCTGGTGGGGAATCATTGTACTGGCGTGGATTGTAGTTCACGTTTTGCCTCATGTCCTGTCTCTCAGATTGTGGGTACTGGCCCCTATGTTGATTTCCATTATCATTAAATCGATCCACATATCGGGGCCTATCCTGATTACCATATATCATGGTGTTGGGATCAAACCTACTCTGTGTCCCCAATGACTGGTAGGGACCATCATTTCTTTGATCTTGATTTTGTCTCTGGTTATTGTTCATACCTGCCATATCAGGCCGATATCTTACCCGGGGTCTATCCCCTAAATATCTAGGGCTGATGTAGCTCTCTCTATTACTAGGATCATGTGTTTGGAACATTGGTACAGGAAATGGCGATCTTTGTTGATTACCCCTTTGTTCAGGTGTCACATTATTTTTACCTTGGCTTTGAGCAGACTCAAGGGACATTTTGGCTGACCTGATTTCCATTACTGTGGCTGAGGGTTCTTTAGATTTAGGCCTAGTATCTTTCATTTTATCACTTTCTCTACCCTGACAATAGAGTACCTCATATAGCTTAGTGCTTTGATGTACAATCCATTCAAGGGACTTGTCACGGTCAAATTCACGGACCAATTGGGATATGATGTCTTTCTGTAGCCCATAGAAGTATGCGGTTTTAAACTCATTGGAATTTGAGTCAAAAGATACATCAAAGCGAGAGAATGCTCTTTTTAAGTCTTGTAAAAATTGGCGAGGGGATGTATTAGGTCCAGCAGTAATAGTGTACGCGACTTTCTTTGCCTCCTGCAATGACTGAAAAGGAGAAAAATGACGCCTAATTTCTTTTTCAAACTCCAGCCATGTCATATTCTGCTGTTCATTTAATCCCCTTATGATGCTGGCCGTCGGGGCATCTAAAGTTAAATGAAAATATTGTCTGTACTGTTCCCTAGGTATCTGGAGTGCTTTAAAAATGTCATGCACCGCTTCTAAGTGATCCTCAATGCAGCATTCACCTCCCTTTTTAAATGGTTTGATCAGGGCTTTAATGGATTTCATTATTTTTATGGGGCTACTTGTTGCAATGCATGGAATTGCACTATTTTGTGAGTCAATCCTGTTTTCAGGTGTATGAGATTGGTGACTGCCCCCAATGGGAGTATCAAATCCCCCAAGGGCGCTGCAACCAAGTTCAGTCACCGGCCCAGTCACTGGGGCACTAGCTCTTTGGGCAGAGCTAGAATTCACCTCCACTCCATTGAATGTGGTACCCTGCCGCCTCTCTTGGGACCTGGGAATGCACATTTGCTGTTCTAAGTCCTTACACTTTTTAAGGAGTCTATTGGCTTCATCATGCAAATAATTATTTTCATCACTCATTTTATTAATCACCTCCTGCATTTCGCACATTTGCATTTGGCATTCATTGAACTCTTTATTTCTCTTGTCTCTTTCTTGAATCATTTTAATCATTTCTTGTTCTGCACTCTGGAGATCACCTTCTTTTTCACAATGTTCTTTTTGTAAAATCTGCATTTCTGAAACAACCTCATCTTTATCCTGCCTAATGTGATCCACTAAGGCTTTTAAGTGTGCCAATTCTTGCTCACTATCTTCAAATTGTTTCTTGCTTTTGGATAACTGAGTATCAAAGTCTCTGCATTTTAATTGCATGTCTTTTTGGCATACATCCAATTCTGCTCTCAACATTTCCTGATTTTTACTTGCCCCCTCTAATTCAGTCTTTAACCTGTTAATTAGCTGAGTATCATTCTCTTGCATTCGCAGGGATTTGTTTAAAATAAACCATATTTTGCCGCATAGCCGTATTAAACAGTCTTTCTCTGCACTTTTATCGGCTGCATTCGATAATCTTGTAAGGCAGACCTGAATTATGCTGCCTTCTGCAAAAATATTGTCTAGTTTTTCTTTCTGCACCTCACCCTGAATGCGGTTACTCCATTCTAACGTACTATTCGAAGACCAATTCCCATGTGCAAATAACTTTGCCTCTAAATATTGCACTAGATCTGAGAATGTGGTTTCTCTTTGTGACATTCTGAAGTTCGTTTTTAGTGGCACACTGCTATTATAAAATGGGTTCCCTTTAATGTGCAAATGGCAGTGTGAGACACGCTTGCCACGCCCAGTAGGTACTCTGTGATCACTTTCCCGGCCTGCAACGCACCATAAATATGTAGGGTATTTTGTGGAGATTTGGGGCCTGACGGTATTTTATTACCGCCGAAAAATAACTTAGCAATAATCACTCTTTGTATTCAGATTTGGCCATGTGCAACAATAATACAATGGACATGCATTATTTCAGCACCCAGACCTGCATATTTGGTATACGTGGTTGGTGGTATTTTGGTGAGCATAATTCCCTTGTTTTATTTGTGGCCCCAATGTCCAGAATCCCTTATCTTTGCTTAGATTTTTCGTGTGATCACTAGAGAGACCTCAGACCTGCATTCTAGGAAGACCACATTTTCCTGTGATAGTGTTGGTGTGCCACCATGGGCGAACTCAATGACTTATTTACGACAGAGAGCTATATGTGGTAGTCTTGTGGTAATTTCCACTACCTTATATACGGTAGGGAGCTATGTTCAGAGAGTCTCTCTTCCCGTTGGCTCATGTACCTCCAACAAGCTATGCTACAGTCACTCACAATTATTCATACTGATTTTGACATGCACACATCTGTCTTAAAATGACCATTGCACTGTTTAAAAATCTCCCCACATCATCAGCATTGTAATGGTAAACAATAAACATCACCCGTCTGTTTTCAAATATTTTTCTGTATTATAAAAGTTGTATTTAAAAACGATCTCATTCTTTACAGAAATAAAATGGTACAGTCAAAGCATTGTCTGTGACACTCTGCAAAGAGAGTGGCGGAGAACAGAACTCAAATTGCAACATTAGCACTTGATTAAGACACGCACAGGAATCCTACACTGACTGCATATTACCGTACACACTCAGCTCCCACACTTCTCATTACCTTATCTTTTTAGTTGTTCTCTTTGTGAATGTGGCTCTCTTGGATTAACTCCAGCAAAAAGGAACGCTTGCCTTCTCAAGCCGGGGTCATTGCCTGGAATTCTCCGCTTTTTCAGATAGGAATGCCTCAGCCAGTGGAAAGGTTTTTCTTTCAGCTCTCCCCAATCTCGACTGCAGCAGGACACAGGAATCTGCATTCAGTCAGGACCCCACAGCCAGGTCTTCTCCCCAGTAGTGCAGAAAAATGTCTGCCTGGAATTTTCCCCGTTACTGCCCACTAAAACTTTCCTCTCAGCCCTCTGTATGACGTGTCCCAATGAAATCCATCATCTCTCATCCTCCTACTCTTCAACAATAGCTTCGCTTATACATTTGCAATTGTTGCAAATCTGACTTCCTTCTTCCTGCAGTTACTGTGCACAAAAACACGGAGAATCAGGCAGAGAAGAGAAGAGAAAAAAAAATCTGCACACACATTTAAATGGTTTTCAGAGTATGCCTAATTCTGCAGTGGAGAACACATTTTATTAGTGGGTTATATTAAATAAGGTTTTATTAGTCAGGTTAATGGTTAATAGGTTAGCTGTTAATTTTCAAATGTGTCTCTCGCACCATAGGCATTTCAGGTGAAAAATAGTGTGCATTTTTAAATGAACACGTGTGCTTTTAACTGTAAAAATAGATTTGCATCTTATATGTTAAAATCGTTTTTGACTGAATAGCCTGTCTTTCCTTGTTAATCTGCTAACCCATATAGCAATGCACCGCACCCTTGTGGTGGTGGTGCTGCAAAAAAAAATTTGCTACTTGTGCAGTAGCGCTGTACTCTGTGCTGTTTGCTAAATATCCTTACAGCAGGATACGAATCTGAGAGCTGCAGCTTGTGCAGTAGACAAAGCTATTGTACACATTATAATATAATTGTTCTTTTATAAGGCGCTTAATACCAGCGAGTGGTTTCTAAGCGCGGGATTGGGATTTGAACCTGTGTTGCACTGCGTTGTCTTGCTTCCAAGACAAATGCGTTGCCCCTGAGCTATCCTTCCTGATATTGGAATTATTGTATTCATTGTGGTTACCCGCTTAAAGATAGGTAAATTAAGATAATTGTCACACGTGAAATGTAAATCTTGAGAGGTAAAGAACTGCATCATTGCAGAAATATATCGCACACAGTGCACTGCATGGGTCTCAGCTACTGTGGCCGCACCCACAGGCCTCCTCTCAGGTGCTGTTACCATAATGGGTCACACCACGGCTGACTATGAATCAAGGCAATGGTTGTTCGATTGAGTGTGAAGGGAAAGAATGTTGATGCAGTATTAGAGTATTATCAGCCAGTGTCGCCTCCGTGGCTCTCTCCCTGTGATGACCCTGCTTGTGAGGTTGGGCTACATGCCTTTTTCGTGCATGCCACTTTTGCCACATTGCACTTTTGTGCGCTCCTTTTGCAGCACTGTGACTCCACACCTTGAGCAGTCATGTGGGGTGCCTACCACAACCACTAAAACCTACTTACCTTCTTATACTCCGTTTCTCTGTGCTGGGAGGACCCCCATAACCTCCCTCGCAGCTCGCACCTGCCCACAATGGTGACTCCCTCGTCCATTCTTTATCGCCCTGACTTCTGCATTTCCTCTGCTAAACGTTCTCCTTATCAGATCTCGCCCTACCACTTTCCTCACCCATACTCCACTCTGCTGACTGTACTCCAGTCCTGATGCACCAAACAAGTACACTCCCCGTTCGGCACAAGTGGCAAGTCGGTAAAGCAAATGCAGGAAAGCAGGACACTTCTGTGAGGTCACTTCCTGTCATGTAGACTGTATCAAAGGTTGTGCCTTGACGTCCCCAGAAAAGTCAAAGGTTGGCACCCCTGCAAATCACTAGATCACATTGTGGACGGACTTCTGAAGCAAAGAGAGGGTATTTTGTGCATGGAAGATAAAGAGGAGTGTGTATGTGTGTAGGACAGTGAAGGAAAGTGGTGTATTTACATGGAGCAAAGAGTGGGACGTGGAATCCATAAAGTACCAATTTGCCCTGATAAAACAGAAAAATAAAATCAATGGGGGCCTCATTACAAGTTTGGTCTAAATCCGCCGAGATACCACAGAGATACCACCAAACGAATTTACCATTATCACCACTTGATCTGCCGGAATCGCCACCGGATTACAAATGGTGGTAGTCTGTGTTAGTACCCATTCATTGCAGTCCATAGGACTACATGAGGAGTTTGTCAGAATTGCCACAGGTGGTAACTCCACCAGCAGGGTATTCTGACGATTTGGCCTTTTTTTGGCTGTAAAGTGGAAGAATTACTTTCAGCATTGTGCTGGATTTTTTCCTCTGCCTTACCTCCAAACCCGTAATTTGGTGGTGTAGTAATGCAGAGGTAGTGCAGTGATAGCTATGCTACCACTGCATTACCACCATGTATGGCTGCACCAGCAAACTCATAATGAGGCCCAATGTTTCTTAGGGAGAGGACCCCCCTAAACATTCCTTAAGGTCATCAGGATTGCAAGCCATGCTGACTTCCTGCGTGGTGAAATATAGCAACTCGTTTGAATCCATCCCTGATGGGAGAGTATATGCTGCTTACCAATTTCAACAAGAAAAGGAAAACACTTTTGACATTTTTATTAGTCAGTTCCTCAGAGCAAGGGAGACATAATAACAAGCAGCAGTGTTTGCCAGTTAATGATAGGATAGCATGCCTGATGAGCTATTGGGCATCAGCGCGTTGGCATTTTCTGTGGCATGGCCTTGAAACCATAATCTGGGATTTAGCTGCAGTGGCAGTGCGAAGAATGCGATGATGCAAGTTGTGGAAAACACACGTCAACATCTTGACGCTGATGGACTCTGTATCGTACCTGGCAGGGCTTAAAGGAAATTATAGGTTGTTTCAATGTCCTTAGATCGCTCAGGATCTATTCTACACAATTAGCCCCAAGTGGATGCCCTTAACCTAACAAATCTCCGTTTGATTGAAGTGACAAAGCTTTACACTTTGTTTAGGAATTTTTGCATTACTAGAAAAGCACGACCAGCTAATGTACAGACATCCTTCACTGTTTCTCTTCATGTGTAGCAAGCGGTAAACACAACAGTTATTCTATTTGATCAGTAACAATGTGTTGTTAAGTTGGATTCCACAAGGGAAGAGCACTTATTCAGATACTTAGAACTTTTGGGACATTTGACAAATCTTCAAAGACTTTCCCTAAATGAAAATGCAGCCAATTTTGAATTATTTGGCAGGAATTTGTGAGGTTCTATCCAGGTGGGAGGACAGGTTATGGGGACTCTCAAACCATGAGTTTCCCATGCAGTTACCTAAACTACTTTTTTCTCTCACCTTCTGCAAAAACTGCTGGTTGGATTCCCACCACACCTGCTCAAGATGCATGTTTCTTGTCTGGCTATTTTTTGTGGCCCAGTGAAAATGTGTCCTGCATTTTTTTAGTTCACCAAGATGTGGCCAACATCCTGTTAGCACTATCTCGGATCACTGGCCCATACACCTGTTTTGTAGTTCTGATTAATCAACTCGTGTTAGCTGAGCCAGCCCCAGTCCATGGACTATCGGATGGGGAAACCAGGCTGGCTAGTTGAAGGAGACCCAGTATCTGATTGGTTGGGGTGCTGGGAATATTTTTCAATATGACACTATTGTGACATTCGGGTTTACACAGTGGTTCCGTGGACTCCATCATGACAGTTCTCGAAAATGGGGCTTATTAGATTTCTCTGGTGAAAGTTGACGCACATAGGCCATATTGCATATGTGTGTGGGTTTCTATATAAATTAGCCAGTTAGAAAAAAAAAACATGTAGAGTTTCCCTATCCAGTGGTGATGAGACGTACTGTGCAGTTCAGCGGAGATGCTCCCTTATACATGGGCACTGGGCATGGGCCCACCTCCTCACAATCATTGGCCTCGCCTACACTATTTACTTGTAGATAAGGCGTATATACCTAAGAGACACGGGCCTTAAATGGTCCATATCCATGGATCTATTGATTCCCTTCAGAACTGCAATAACCCCGCTGATCAAACCTGACCACTGCAAAGGTCCACCACCTTGGACTTGGTCACTAATAAATCCGAGAGAACCATTTTGTCAACAGTCAGATAAACGTGAACTCCCCTTGGATTCTGCTCTTCCCACCAAAATGGAATTCTGAAAATGCAGTTTCTTTGTTTGCCAGGAGTTTAGGAAATGTAAAGAGTTGTGATTTGGCTAGGATATACTTAATCCCAGACAATCACGGTATCCAGTGTTCTAGCCGCATGGTTGACTGAAAAGAAGGGTTTTACCGACCAATCAGAGTTTGCAAAACGTTCCATTGACCTTATTGGCTCTTTACAGCATTCTCTCTCACTCACCCTCCCCGACCATCAGTGTGTTGTGGTCTTGACGCTTTTACCGTTGGAACCCCTCGCACCACTGCCATTGCGATCAGCGCCAGGCCTCACCTGATCTAGATGGAACAGGTCCGGTGGCTTGAGGGGCTCTCCCATTCCACCGCCTAGGCCCCCTCTGGCCGAGCTAATAGGCCACCAATGATCCCAAATCAAGCATGAGTGGTTTGTTATCGTCCGTTGTCACCACGTGGAAAGGCCGGCCAGGAGGGGATTACTTACCAATGAGACACCCACTGGGCTCGCATTTCAGCATTTTTACACATTCACTTAACAATGATGTGCAGCCAGGCCTGCTTTTGGAAGGCGCTTTGGGTTTATTCTGGAAGCCATTACACTCACCCCTACTCTGTGTAATCTGTGCTAATGATAGACTTTGTGAATAATCAGGGGAAGAATGCCTTGTGGGAGAGGTCAGCGGAGCTAGTGGACAGCCCGTCTCGTCGTGTATTTTGTAGCATGAAGGGTCCTTCTCAAGTCAGGCTGATGATTCCCAACAGGTATTGGCCTCTACGGGAATGAGTCACTCATAAGCGAGGCCTGTTAAATCGGCAACATCCAACGGGGCGGCGGAAGCGATTTAGCCGCCTGACTGTCACTAGGGTCACTGCCAGTCACGTGTCCCTGAATGTAAGGATTGAAAGGTTCTTCAGGGGAAATGCCTGACATTCCAAGCAGGTTACTCTGTTTCTGATTTAGAGCGTTCCGAAGCACAAGCTTAGAGCGCCCTCATGATTGTGATTCCGTGCCCACAAGTACAGTGTGGTGAAAAGCACGGCTGGTTCATTAGCACAAAAACTTGCTGTGGCACTGCACACACTAGAAGTCAAAAGGTAATATCACGGCCTGAACCTTCAAACCATTCAAAATCGATAACACGATTTCATTGTCATCTTCTTCAATTATTAACAAGTATTTTATATTCATTGTGGCATAAAAAGGCGAGTTCTTGTATGCCTGTGAAGTTACAGACAAACACATTCTTGTGTGCCCCTGTTGTTCCAGAGAGCCCTTTCCTTTACAGTATTTAAAAAGTTGGGCCACCCCCAGTCTCCTGCTTCAGAGTCGTGGTGCTCCTCTTGTTAGTGCAGTCTGCTCCTCAAATTAACACCAGAGAAAAGGATTGGAAGGTTTTATTGCACACCACGCTGCAATTACACATCAATGCCACCCTCTAGCAATGGCATCCTCCCTTGCTCTATTCCCCTTCTCATTCCATCGCACACCTGCACTCTTTATCACATCCTCCTTTGAAACTTCGTATTATACTCCTTACACCCTGGCGCCTATAAATACAACATGCAAAGAACAGCAGTAAACGCCAAAACTATTGGCCTTGCCACTGCTTTTTTTCACCTAGTAAACAGCAGTCTCAACAGTCTCGGGAAGATACCTCAGGGGCAATGCGCTTGCCTTGGAAACAAGATGATGCAGAGCAACACAGGTTCAATCCCGGGACCGTGCTTAGAAACCTCTGGGTATTAAGCGCCAATTATAATTAATTATAATTAGAACATATTCTAGGTCTGGTATAGTTACCACGGGTTAGCCATCAAAAGGCTTCCCAGAGTGAGGATATCCCTTCCGGTGTACGGTGTACCTACGAGCTGAACCCAACTAACATGGCAAAGGCTGCTCATTCTCATGTGATGCTGATGCTGAGGCTGCACAGCTGGTGGGAGTCCTGCTTGTAACCCTACGCGGTGAAACATAGGGAGGTGGATTTAAGGGATAATATTAAGTAAAATAAAAGAGGCCTTGGCTGGACGGTATCTTAACCTCTTGTATCGCTCTGGGCAACTCTCCACACCATCATTCTTCACATTCCAGAACGAGGAAAGAGCATATGCAAATCAGGCTTTGTCCCACCCCAAAAGGGGCATTCTAATCCAAACTGCTTGATCACATTCCTTCTGCACAATACCAAAAGCAACCCCAGACATGTTTTGGTTCCATTGGGCATCATCAGTGAGGTTGTAGCTTCGGTCCCTAGGCCCAGCAGGCACGGGGGCTATATCTGAGCATACCTGTCCCACTAGGGCTGACTTCAACAAAACAAAAGAGGTGATGACTGGAAGGTTTAGAATTAATTTTAACCTCTAGCATAACTATGGGAAACCCTCCAGACTTACGTTTTTCACCTGTCAAGCCATTGTAGAAAGGGACAAGACCATATGCAAATCCGACTAGATCCAACCGTAAAAGGGTAACATTAAGTACCTGCTGGCTTCATTTATAGATCCACATTTCAAAGTAAACGTTGTCACAATTCATCCGTACGTCAGGGGAGGTGGATGCACAGCAAGGATCACTAGGCGGAAACACTAGCCAAAAAGTGCATGGATGCTTTTGGAGGACGAATACAGGCAACAGGAAGAACGCCAATCAGCCACAATTATGCTAAGTACACTTGAGGATAGCAAGCTCAGGTTTGACCTTGGCCTGCTTCGCATCTAGACAGAAATGTGAATGTAACAACACTTAACTGAAACTGTGAATGATGACAAGTGCAGCACTTGAATGGAATCGCGATCACTGGCCGGCCTCACAGCTAGACAGAATATTAAAAATTAGCAACCGTCACACTCCGATGGAATAGTGAATGGCAGCAAGCATCACACCTGGACATAATTGCAATAACAGCAATGACAACTAACCAATCCACTAACAATTTCTTCCCTCTACATACACCTCTCAAACTCTGACCAAACACAACCACAAGCCTAAAACGCAGCAATCCGCACAGGTTTCACTACACTGCAACAACAAAACAAAGCACACATAGACTTGCACAACAACACACGACGACTACCGACCGCAAAACACCCCAAGCCCAGCCAACGGACCCACTGGGCTGAGGCTGCCAACAGCACATCACTGCTCTCTCGCACTTTTCCAGCTCATTCCCACTAACCCACCCCCTTCTCCCTCTTTCAAAGGCGCCAGAGCGCCAGGGGACCACTCTGGTGGTGATAGTGCACAGGACAAATATCCTTTAACATTAACAATACATCAATGGCACCTATGAAAGCCTTTTGAGGAGGGCAGGCACCACCTACAGGGTGGAGAATCCGTGGCTCTGCCTCCTCAGTGAATCATGCTTATTGACTACACAGTGGTCATCAATAGGAACAGACAGCAGTCCATCAGCTACAAAAGCTGCTTTATGCCTGTCGACTGGGCACCTTACCTATGACGCAGCAAATTGTCATATGGCCTGTGACACTTGTTGAGTTCATGTTCAATTGCTGAACTGCTCCCCGACAGTGTGCAGTCCAAGAGAGCTTTTAGCTTAGCTGGGGCTATTTTCTCTAACTGAAATTGACATTAATAAAAATTAACACTCTTAATTGAGGAATACCATGGAATTACATATAAACATAGCCAACATACCAGCTCGGATGATGACAGTGATTTGTTGCACAGGGCATTTTAGACACTGACAAGTGGAGGAGGGTGGTTTCATGCTGCTACCCAATAAGGTCCTTGGGTTCTCCCAAAGGGCACAACTACCCATTAAAGTTCTCAGGTTCTCACATAGGACACAGCCACCCAATACGGTTCTCTGGTTCTCTCATTGTGTGTATTCACAAACTAAAATTCTCTAACTCTCCCACAGACCACTGACACTCTCAAGTGGAAAGCAACCCTGTTAGGCTGCCGCTCTCGCATGACGCATTATTCCTTCTCTACTTTACAATGCCATTGAGGAGGAAAGGGTGGTGTAGCTCCATGTGACTTCAGGTTGGACACCACCATTTTGTGATCCAGCTCCCCATCTAACAGAATGCCTGCAGTAAAGACAACAAAAGTCCATGCTTGACTCATGAAATAGTTGAAGGGGGTCATGCTCAGAGGCAGGTGCTTCAGGTGGTGCACCACCCACATCCTCGTGTATGATATATTTGTTCATTAATTGATAATGTTCATTATGTTGTTACCTTAACATTATCATTTTGAATATTTGTAGACTTTACATTTTTGTTGGTTTCACCTTAACTATTGTGTACATTTTTTATTTTAACTGATTTCAACTTTTGTTTTACATTTACGGGATCATTTTGGATTTGTAAAGTACATACTCCCTATATCTGTGTACCTTTTGTATAAACTTTGTACAGTAATTCTGAGTGTATATGATGTACATACTCTAGGTGTCTGTGTACATTTTAGATATAATTTGTAGATGTATAACTTTTACAGTTCATACTTGAATTAATGTGTATAAACTGTATAAAGAGACGTTTGAGTCTTTTAGTTTGTACATTATGCAATTTAAATTTGAAAACTGACATCAAAGTGAGACCTCACTTTCATGGGAGTTTTCAGGAGATGACAATTGTGTGATGTTTGAACTGTAAAATGCATATGCCTCTTTGTAATGTTTGCGCATATTGATTACATCTGAAAACTGATTTGAAAGTTAGCCCCAACTTCTATGTGAGTTTTCAGAAGATGCAATGGTGTAATGTATGAACTGTGAATCTAATACCTTGTTAGCACAGTAAGAATGAAAGATGAACATTCATTGTGCGCATGGACCAAATATAGACAAAGCATGTCCCCTAAGAGCGTGTTTTGAATTTTCTAGGACCACTTGTAGTGGTGTGTGTTGTAAACGTGTTGTAAAGGTGTGTTGCTGGGCCATGTGCCGTAGGAGTGTGGTAAGAGGGTGTCATAGGTGCAAGTGTCGTAGGGAGCACATGTCATAGCATATTTTGTATGTGCCTCTGTCATAGGTGCTTTTGTACTAAGAGCTTGCCATATGAGTGTGTGTCGTAAGAGTGTATGTCGTAGGAGTATGTGCCATAGGAGTACATGGTAAGAGGGTGTGTTTTAGGAGCATGTGCTGTAGGAGTAGTGTAATGTTTGAACTGTAAAACTCCCATGCCCTTTTGTGCTGTTCGTGCACATTGATTTCACTTGAAAGCTGATATCAAAGTTAGCTCTGACTTTCATGTGAGTTTTTAGAAGATGCAATGGCATCATTTATGAATTGTGGAACTCATAGGATTTGAGAACAGTTTGCATGAAAGATGCACATTCATTATGGGCATTCAGTAAATATATATATAAGGCATGTATCCTAAGAGTGTGTGTCGTAGGAGTGGTTGTCGTAGCAGCACTTGTTGTCAGAGTGTGTGTTGTAGCAGTGTGTTGGTATAGGACCATGTGTCCTGGGAGCACGTGCCATAACACATGTCGTAGCAGCGTGGGTCATAGAAGCTTGTGTACTAAGGGCTTGTCGTAAGAGTGTGTGTGTTGTAGGAGCATTTGTCATGGGAGCATGTCTCGTAAGAGTGTGTGTCATATGAGGGTATATCGTAGGAGTGTGTGTCGTAGGATCACTTGTCGTAGGAATGTGTGGTAATAGTGCTTGCTGTACTCTGTCTGAGCACATTTTGTATGAAAGATGCACATTCATTGTGGGCATGCACGAAATATATATAGAGAATGTGCCCTAAGAGTGTGTGTTGTAGGAGCATGTGTCATAGGAGTGTGTGTTGTAGGCATGCATGTCATAGCAGTGAGTGTTGTAGGAGCACTTGTTGTGGGAGTGTGCATTGTAACAGTGGGTTGTAGGACCATGTGTGGCAAGAGTGCATGTTATAGAAGTGTGTGTTAAGAGGGTGTAGCAGGTGCACATGTCGTAGGAGCACATGTTGTAGCATATGTGATAGGAACATGGGTCATAGGAGCTTGTGTACAAAGAGCTAGTCATAAGAGTGTGTCTCGTCGGTGCAGTGTGTTGAAGGAGTGTTTTGTAAGAGGGTGTGTTGTAGGCATAATTTATGAATTGTGAAAGTTATACATTCTTGGCACAGTTCATATGAAAAAGAAAAGTTAATTATGGGCATGCATGATATAGAGATGCATTCAAAACATTAACAACTCAAAAGCTGACAATTCTGAGATATTTGCCCTGAACAAATTATTTTCTTTTTCCAATTAGAAACACCATGTTAAAAGATGTTCAAAAGGCGATCAAAGTGAACTATGAAGCTCTTAATGTAGAATTCTGAAGCATTTCATACACAGGCAGCTGCCTTGAAATATTTCTGATGAATATTTTTCATACAAAGATCCGAAGGTTATTCAGAAAAGTTGTTTTCTGAAACTCCATAGATACTTTGGGCCCGATTCATGGAATTTTCAGTGCGGTTCAAAGTGACATTTCACTGGTGCAAAGTGACATTGCACTGTCAACAAACACCCTGATTCACAGAGCAGTGCAAAGTGTATTTTTGCAGTGCAAAGTCACTTTGGACTGCAAAAGTACTCTTTGCACCATAAGTTAGGCCCATTTAGCGCTCTGCGAAGAGTACTGTTGCAGTGCAAAATGACTTGGCACTGTATAGATATGCTTTGCACCGTTCTATGAATCACTGTGAATCACATTGCCCTGTGCTAAAAATGCCGTGAATCGGGACCTATTTTGTCTTAACCTTAACTAAGCCTTGTGCTAGTGCAAAGGCATAAAATTATAATGCAGCGGTCGCTGCGCAAAAATTAAGTTCACTATCAAGATACAGAGAAAACCCCCAAAAAGCACTGCTAATAACGTTGGACTTGTATTAAGGCAGCTGGCTGCAATTCTGCAGACAAATGTGTACTCACGGCATTGGCTAGTGGCCCAGTAGTGTTTTAAAACATACAGTCTGCTCGGTCAAAGGCCATGGTTACTGGCCAGGGCCACAGGCCAGGGCCACAGGCCCTGGTTAGTGGGCCTGAGAGACATGTATATCCCCCATAATCCCATTTTGGAAGACATTGTGAATCTCTTCTCTCATAATATATATGTACTCCCGGGATTTGCAATCTATTTCTGAGTTTCCCAATGCACTGAATTTCAAGGGTTTTATTGCGTTATCTTTAGTCACACTTGATGTCTGCACTTGCCACTAGCTGGACTCCCTTCTACCTACTGTTTTTATTCTATTTATTTTTTTACTGTTGATCATATGTATTGCACTGCCCCTCCCCCTACCGACACTTTGCCTTTCCCCCTCCCCTGCTCTTGCGTGATCTCAATGTTACCTGACCTAGTAAGATAGTTTTCTCTGTCTTCCCTTTGTTCCCCCTCGCTTGCCTCGTCGCGCTTTGAAACACTTGAGTATAGGCGCGTTATAAAGCCCATACCATATTATATCATTAACTGCACTTTGACAAAAGGTTTTTCTCTTGAATTTCAAGGGTTTTCTTATGCCATATCTTTGGCTGTGTCCACTGTATACAATAAAAATATATTTGGACAAAATAAAATCACATCATAACCCCAGACCTCTAAAGGTCAACGCTTCATGCCCAAGTTGTTTCGGACCTGCTGCAATTCCATCCATCAGTGCTCTCTGTGAGGTCCGACGCAAAGTGACCACTTTTGTCTGTTACAAAATTAATGGGGAACAGCCTGAAAGTGATTTTTTTGTTTGTTTTCTTAATGACATTTTTATTTTTTAATGAATCTTTCCAAAAATGCGCAGTCTGGGTGAGACCATACGTACAAAAGGTTCTGCACATTTCAGCCAAATCTATCCTAGGAATCAAAAATGAGTAGCAATTTATTTTTTTCGATTTCCTATGGTACTCACTACACACCTTAACTACAGTGCAGCGACTGATGCACGATAAAATAGCAGACTCTTGCTGTTTGGAAATATCTGCCCTATAACGTCTAATAAATGAATACAAAATATGCATGAGGTTGAGCCGGATAGTGCATGTTTTGTCAAGCAACGTTTTAGATCATTCAGAACAGAATGAATGTGAACATCGCTTTACGTCATCTGAAGGCCGTGGGTTGTGTGGGCTGTTGCAAATCAACAGCTGGGAGAATGTATGACTAACTGAAAGTGACTGGGCATTTTGAGGTTAGCATGTGCTCCACATTGAGCTAATTTCTAAAGGAAACACTGGTAATTAAATGCATGTGGTGTTAAGGATATGACACATGAATTTTGTAATGGATACAGTGCTTTGTCGTAGCAGGCACATCCAGGTGTCTGTGTCCTATTGCACTCAAGTCACAAAAAGCCAGCACATCCGTTGTATGCAGTGTGTGGATAGTTAAGGTGAAAATTAGATGTTTCAATGGTTGGCATATTGAAGCTGGTGCATAAATCCTAAAAAATGGGTTTCCTTTTGGTTTGATTTAGTAATAAAAAAAACCATGGGCTTACTGATCATAGGTCTCTAGTTTGAAAACCTAAAGCTTGAAGCCCTCGAAAATTGAAGTTAAAAATACTCAGGACCTGATTCATGGAACTGATTCATGGAACGTTTTACTATGGGATTGCGCCATTATAAAACATTTCCATGAATCAGGCCCTCTGTTTCGTATGCCTCTGTAAATTAGAAAAAATTGTTTTGGTGGACATCATTTTGTTATCTTATGTTTTAAGCTAGTTTCCCTCTGCTGCTCTCCTTACAATCCACTTTCCTGTACTACTTCCTATTCTATTCTCTAATTGTTCCTCCCCCTGTAGTCCTGCTTTCTTTGCTAATATTATAATCGGGGCACCTTCAATTTCCCACATTGTAACATGCTGAGGCTTTGCACTTGTGTTTGTTATCTGAAGGTCACTAGGTGCTCTGTACCTTGCAATGGGGGCACCTCCCATTTCTCAGTGTACCACAGAGGCGGCATATGAGATACTGGAAGCTGGCCCTAGACTATGTGTGAGAAGACTGAAGCATTCAACACCTGATGAGAGGCTGGATGATGGAGCGACAGCAGAGAGGAAGAGGCAGTGAGCTCCAGAGTTGTGCAGCAATGCCTGAAAAGCATGAGTCCCAGGATCTCATTTTGTGGGGCCTATGTGCCTTCAGAAGACATTTCAAACTCGATACGATAGGTCATGTGGGACATGGATCCTACACCATATTAGCCTAAGTTAACAGTACCGAGGGCTTTGAAAGAAAAATAGCTTGCCACAGGTAGCCAGCGGAGGTGACAGAGATTAGGTTATATGTTCAACTCGCCCCTCACCCCCAGGTGTAAGGATACAGGTGGCAGCATCCTGTACCACCAGCTGAAGCCTGATCAGGAATGTGGGGCACCCGCGGAGAAGGGAGTTGAAATACTCAAACCTACTATAAACACGAGCAGTGGCAATTGCAGAGTTGCAAAGGCAAAGGTTTACACAGACTCTACAACCGTAAGCACATTCAACTCATGTCAAAGTTGATTTGGGGGATCAGATAGTGTACTTGTCAAATGTATACCCCATGTCCTTCATGCAGGGACGAGGGCGCACAGGGGACCTGTGGATGGGAAGCAAAATGCAGACATCCGTCAGATGAGAAAGTACTCCCACTACCTGGATTTCTATTTCGTCTGATGCAGTGTTTGTTCATACTGTTATTAACTACTGACAAACACACCTGAAGAGCTGAAGCCGACAAACCCCTGTTTCGCTCTAAACGAAGGACTAGTCCGGTATCAGCAGCATAAGATGGTTGTGAAACCAAAATGATAGGCTTAGGAGGGCCAAAGTTTGGACATAAATATTGAAGAGAATTGTGGAAAAAAGAAGACCCAAGCGGTCCCCACAGGACAGCACGCTAGGGCTAGGTACACAATGGGCAACGAAACAGACTGGGTGCAGTCTGCCAGAAAGGATGGGTGGGGCACATGCGTGTCCTGTGCAACAGGGACTGGTCCTTTATCTGCCCATTCATAGGAGTTGAGGGTCAACGTTATCGAATATGACAGACAGATCCAGTACGATACAGGTTCTCTGACAACTGCATCGATTATCATACATGTGTCACCCAGATCAGAGGCCAGAACTGAATCTGCCCCCCACACCCCTCCGCATAATGGGGTACTACTTGTTGAGGGGCAAGAACGTTGTTGGCAATAATACATTCCCAGATTTGGTGTGTCACTCCTTTTTCAGAGATTTTCATTACGTAAGGAAGGAGGGAGATAGGCTCAAGGCTGGCCTTGTCAGTAGTGTCCACAATAGGTTTGTTCACTAATGGAATGGTCCTCGCGACCCTTCCCCCTCTTTCACCCAAGATTATGTATCTATCAGTTCTTTTTTTAAAGGTTTTCCTTTTAATATCAAAAGAAAGGTGCACACAATTTCACTACCACAATCACATGGTCATTTGTACTGGTTGCTTTCTTTTCTCACATACTCTGACGTATTCTAACAAATTGTAATCCTTCATCTGTAACTCAGTGAGTGCCTGTGTGCCCCCCTGCCCCTCCGTGAGTGCCTGTGTGCCCCCCTGTCCCTCCGTGAGCGCCTGTGTGCCCCCTGCCCCTCCGTGAGTGCCTGTGTGCCCCCCTGCCCCTCCGTGAGTGCCTGTGTGCCCCCCTTCCCCCCGTGAGTGCTTGTGTGCCCCCCTGCCCCTCCGTGAGTGCCTGTGTGCCCCCCTGCCCCTCCGTGAGTGCCTGTGTGCCTCCCTGCCCCTTTGTGAGTGCCTGTGTGCCCCCCTTTCCCTCCGTGAGTGCCTGTGTGCACCCCTGACCCCTTGTGAGTGCCTGTGTGCCCCCCTGCCCCTCTGTGAGTGCCTGTGCGCCCCCCTTCCCCCCCGTGAGTGCCTGTGTGCCCCCTGCCCCTCCGTGAGTGCCTGTGTGCCCCCCTGCCCCTCCGTGATTGCCCGTGTGCCCCCCCTGCCCCTCCGTGATCGCCTGTGTGCCCCCCTGCCCCTCCGTGAGTGCCTGTGTGCCCTCTTTTCCCCCCCTGAGTGCCCGTGTGCCCCCCTGCCCCTCTGTGAGTGCCTGTGTGCCCCCCTGCCCCTCGGTGATTGCCCGTGTGCCCCCCCTGCCCCTCCGTGATTGCCCGTGCACCCCCCTCCCCCTCCGTGAGTGCCCGCTGTGCCCCCCTCCCCCTCCGTTAGTGCCCGTGGCCCCCCTCCCCCTCCGTGAGTGCCTGTGTGCCCCCCTGCCCCTCTGTGAGGGCCCGCTGTGCCCCCCTGCCCCTCTGTAAGTGCCCGTGTGCCCCCCTACCCCTCCGTGATTGCCTGTGTGCCCCCCTGTGTGCCCCCCTGCCCCTCCGTGAGTGCCTGTTTGCCCCTGCCCCTCCGTGCGTGCCCGTGTGCCCCCCTCCCCCTCCGTGAGTGCCTGTGTGCCCCCCTGCCCCTCTGTGAGTGCCTGTGTGCCCCCCTGCCCCTCTGTAAGTGCCCGTGTGTGCCCCCTTTCCCCCCGTGAGTGCCTGTGTGCCCCCCTGCCCCTCCGTGAGTGCCTGTGTGCCCCCCTGCCCCTCCGTGATTGCCCGTGTGCCCCCTGCCCCCCCGTGAGTGCCTGTGTGTCCCCCTGCCCCTCTGTTAGTGCCCGTGTGCCCCCCCTCCGTGAGTGCCCGTGGCCCCCCCTGCCCCTCTGTGAGTGCCCGTGTGCCCCCCTGCCCCTCCGTGAGTGCCCGTGTGCCCCCCTGCCCCCCCGTGAGTGCCCGTGTGCCCCCCTCCCCCTCCGTGAGTGCCTGTGTGCCCCCCAGCCCCTCTGTGAGTGCCTGTGTGCCCCCTGCCCCTCTGTAAGTGCCTGTGTGTCCCCCCTTCCTCCGTGAGTGCCCGTGGCCCCCCCTGCCCCTCTGTGAGTGCCCGTGTGCCCCCCTGCCCCCCGTGAGTGCCCGTGGCCCCCCCTGCCCCTCTGTGAGTGCCCGTGTGCCCCCCTGCCCCCCCGTGAGTGCCTGTGTGCCCCCCTGCCCCTCTGTAAGTGCCTGTGTGCCCCCCTCCCCCTCCGTGAGTGCCCGTGGCCCCCCTCCCCCTCCGTGAGTGCCCGTGGCCCCCCTGCCCCTCTGTGAGTGCCCGTGTGCCCCCCTGCCCCCCGTGAGTGCCCGTGTGCCCCCCTGCCCCTCCGTGAGTGCCTGTGTTCCCCCCTGCCCTTCCGTGAGTGCCCGTGTCCCCCCCTGGCCCTCCGTGAGTGCCTGTGTGCCCCCCTTCCCCCCCTGAGTGCCTGCTCCACCCTCTTGGCTCTGCGTTCCACCCCCCTTCCTGCCTCCTTCCCTTCCCACCTCCTCACATCCATCCTCTTCTACTACCTTTCCTACTCCCCACTCCTTCTCCATCCTCTCAGACTTCCCCCTCCTAGCACTTACTCCTATTCTTTTGTTACGTGACTCTCGATAGCAGCTTGTCTGTCCCCCCTCCTCCCCCTTGTTCTCTTCCTCCCCCCCTACTTTCAAATTTGTCACCGACATTTTTGTTCAGTATCGTGCCTTGTTCTCCTTTCCCCTCCGTACCCTTGCCCCCCCTCCCACCCCTCCTCTTGTTACCACCTGCACTGCGTAAATTGTCGTCAGACATAGTAATGTTACTGCTTGCTTTGTTCTCCTCCTATCCATTACCTCTTGCCTTACTTGTTCTATGCACTTGCACTATCAGAAATGTCGACAGGCCTATTATGATAGTTATTTTTACATTCTGTACTGTTTCAAGGACTTTGCTGAATGTAACTGTATTTTCCTATGTTCCCCTCCCTCCTTGAAGCGCTTTGAAACACGTTGTGTATAGGCGCTATATAAATAAACTATCATATCATATCATATCATATCATATCATATCATATCAAACGTGTTTTTTTTTTTAAATCAAGCATCATATTCCTATCCTTGCACAATATCCCTATCCGTGCTCAACACCGTAAACTGTGAGCATCCTGTTGGATCAAGCAGAAGTGCACCTGCCAGCTTTTGGACACTTATGCATCTGTATTCTCTGTGTTACCTGATCCAAGGTTATTTGGGCATGACTTCCGTGCAGCGTAAGATTCTCAATAACACAGGAATTGCAGCGAAAGTATTTGATTCAACAATGCACTCACGCATGAACCACATGGTGTATGTATATAACCTGGTGGGAAGCTGCTATGCGCATAGACGAATGGGCTGGGCTGATTAAAGAGGCACACCCAGGTGCAGCAGAGTTTACATGCAACTGGTGCTGTGCTGTCCTTTGATGGCTGAGGCTCGAGGCAGCACGGACATAATGGTTACACTTTTAATGTGTGGGTTGCCAGGGTTTCACTAGGTTGCCTGGTCCAGGTTACCTGCCTACTCATTGCAGATGCACGGGTATGCATTCCTCACTACCTAGTTGCATGGTTACACCATGGTGGATGGCGGATTTACCGCCCCATTCCAAGGTGAGTGGGGCGGTAAATCCCCATTTCCCGTTTACCCTTCCCCATTCCCATTTTTGCCCCATAGGGCATAATGGGAGTGGGGAAGGCGCTAATTACGGCACCGTAAATTACGGTGCCGTAATTAGCACCAAGGCGGTTTAGCGCCATGGATTTTAACGCCTGCTAAAAGCAGCCGTTAAAATTGGAATCAGGCGTTAAGGGTTAACGACGGCGTTAACCCTTAACGCCTGGGTCGTAATGACCTCCGATATCTTTATACAACCTTGACTGGACAGTCCCTTTTATCATTGGGTAATAATTATATTTTCGCTGTGTTGCAACTAACCAACGATCCACGACCTTGCAGAGATAAGCGTGTCGTTCTGTCCACGTTACCAAAATTGGACAAGGAGGTTTATAATTTACTTGTGTTCCAATCTGTTCGGATCCCTTCCTGAGTACTAGAGGTGTGGGGCTGATTACTGGTTTAGAAACTGATATTCATCCCTATACCATTGGTGCTCCGGAAGTTGATTTGTCACACTGACCACTTGTTTCCCCATACTACCAGTCACATGAACCTACTGTGATTTTGGGCAGTGGGGATATGGATGCTCTATGAGGTTGTGATCTCCTTCTTTAATTGGGCTTCAGATTAGTCATTATATGCTTGCATTTCATCTCTAAGCAAAACAGATCAGACTATAATCCTATGATGTTATATTGTGGTACGATTGCCTTATGCTTTTTTCTGTGTTTTGATTTGTCTTGTGCCTTATACTCCAGTTTTGGGTGCTAAATGTTATCAAATTGTTCTAACAAGCATAATTCAACCTGAGACATTCAAGTATACCTTTTATGTTAACTGGGTGAAACAGCAGAGTAGGTATTGTGGTACTCATTTTATCTATTTTATTTTATTTTGGATATTTATTGATTGTGACCCTAGCTTTGGCATATCATGGAGTGCTGTACACGTATAGTTGTTACAGACATACATTAGGTGGTTACAGGTGGGAACAGTCCTTGCAGTACAGCATGTATTATTAGTTACAAATGCCATATCATATCATATCATATCTATGATTTGAGTAGGTAGCACTTAATAATGAACATGTACTGTTAATGGGGAGCAGGTAACAGTGTTGTGAGGTGGTGGGGTGGAGTGGCGCTGTAAATGGAGGTCACCAGGACGCGAATGGGGGCATCAATGCTTTTGATGCCCCTATTTACTCCACCTTACCCTACCCGGCGGCTCTCCTCCAATGAGAGGAGTGTGCCTGTGAGCACACACCCCTGCAACAGTCGAGCAACATAGAAGTAGGACTACAGTTTAATTTGTGTTTACTTTAGTCCTAGTTCTATATCTATGGGCTGTCCCATTTTTTTAAAAAATATCGTCACCCTACCCTAGGTAATAAGGCGTGACAAATTATTCACGTTCTTATGAGGTGACAAATGGCCTTATAATTATTGAAGTTAATTACAATAAATACATCCAGAACATCTCAATGCACAGGTTACTGAAAGCAATGGATGACTTGCATAGATACAAGACAAATGATGTTTTCCAAATGGTTTAATCTAATCTTGAAGTTTACCTCCCATTTGTCTCCATTAGAAGATTAAAAGCCTCCTGACACATCCAATTTACAAAATATTATTGCCTCTTGCTAATAATAAAAATAACCTATTAGCCCCTAAGCAAAGGTTATTGATACTAATGCTTACCTGTCCTTTTATAGTTATACAATTACAGCTTTTCTAGTCAGTACAAGGGATACAAACACCAGTTTTTCTTCATTCAAAAATAAAGGATCTCCGGTTTTTGTAATTTGAGGTTTCATAAAACCTTTTTGAAGACTTTCCAATAGATATATTTTTTATGGATCTTTTGCATCTCGTGTTTGCTAACAGGCTGCAGAGAAATCATGCCATTTGATATTGATTTTACATGCATCATGTCTGTTACAATGCCATATTGTCTATTAGCTGGTGATCTCAGAGCTTCTTTCGGCCTGAACACATCAGAATAATAGAGGTCATTTTCAGGCAACAATTCATCCCAGGCATACGTAGCCTATATCCATTTGCCTTCACAAAGATTCTCTGTAAACATTACGATATACACAGTTTTAGTAACCAGCATTTCCAATGTATAACTTGCACACACTAACACGCAAGTATTATTGTTATGTTAATATAAGACGTGGAGTAGAGGCTTGATATACATTTAAAGTTGTTTGCGATGGTTGAGTAAATGAAGGAATGAATAGTTGCCCATGCCTGTTTCATTTATATTAAAGACATGTTAAGCAGAAGCAGGAGATCTACCTCAAAGTTATGTTACTTATACATCTTTTCTAATTACATTCACATCAGCCTTAACTGTCATTGAACAAGAGGGCAAACCTTTGTGAAACAAAATAGGGAAATCCGTCATCTGAAGACTGAAGACTACAATTATCATTTTTGGGAAAGAAATTAAAAATATAGGATAAAGTGAGCTCTCCATCAGACTATGTCCGTATCTATCTAACTAGCATCTCTAATGCTAACAGATAATATTGTACTGAACTGCAACATTAATGGTTAGGTTTAGATTTTACCAATAATTACACGGAACGAGCATGGGTGCTACCTTTGCTCCCGATTTAGCGAACGTATTCATGGACAACTTAGAACTTACATCTGTGTACCATGAAAACAATCCTTTTAAATTAAACATCAAAGCCTGGCATCGTTATATAGATGATGTGTTCCTTCTATGGCATGGAAGTGAAATAACTTTGACAGAATTCCTTGCGTGGTTAAATTCACAAAATCCATGCATAAAGTTCTCTATGAATCTAGACCATCAAAAAATAGCCTTTTTAGACTTAGAGATTCACAAAACACCTCAAGGCACATTAATCACGACCCTATATAAGAAGCCAACAGACAAAAACACACTGCTGTCATTTAAAAGTGTTCATCCGCAATCACTACGTGAAAATCTTCCATTCAGCCAATTCCTGCGCATCAGGCGTAATTGTTCAACAAAAGAAGATTTTGACTTCCACAGCAATCATTTGTCACAAAAACTAAAAGAATGAGGATATCCATCCCACATTATCCGGCGATCATTAAAAAGGGCACGCAATAAGAACAGAGACCAATGTTTGGAAAAACGACACAAAGTACAAGAGGACAAAATCACATTTGTCTCTATGTTTTCCCCAATTAGCAATGACCTTTGTCGTTGCATCTTGAAAAACTGGCCCCTTATTCAAACTGAAGATTCTTCTGTGAAAAAACCGCACTTTGCGTTTAAGCGTATGCCAAACTTACGTGACAAATTGGTACACACCTACCAAGTGTCAAAAACAACTCCTGCTTCACAACAAACAACACTCTGGCATCTGCCACCAGTGAGCGGTCATTTTAAATGTGGTAACTGTTCAGTGTGTCGCTTGACAAAGAATGTGAAAACTGTCAACTTAAAAGGTCTCATTTGGCACCTAAGAGCCTTCACCAATTGCAATACACCATGGGCAATTTATGCTATCATATGCCCATGCAAGCTAAAATATATTGGGAAGACAAAGAGACCGGTAAAGCAGAGAATCTGCGAACATCGGTCATGGGTTAAGAACCCAGTACGTGACAAACCTTTAGTTGCTCACTTCGCAAAAGCAAAACACACCATTGAAGATATTGAATGGTACATCATTCAAACAGTGCCAGCACATCCCCGAGGAGGGGATCATGATCACAGGTTAAGACAGCTGGAGCAGAAATGGATTAATAATATGGACCCTGTTCAATCTGGATTTAACATAGGAATCGAATGCAGTCTTTTTTTACACAAGTAAGGCACTATCATTTTTGTGTATGCCTCACGCTTAACATATTTGTATTTACCACTACATGTTAAGCAAAGAAAAAATACACATTCGACATATGTCTGAATATTTTCGCTTTTTTAACAACTTCACTTGCTATATGGAAATGTTGCGATATGTTTGCAACAGTTAATTTAATCGTCCATTTGAACAAAAGATGCATAGATGTCAGTCAGCCTTTCACCATCTATTCAGTAAATTGGTAAACTATAACAAACTACAGATGACAATTAAGTCACCCTTTCCTTCGTGCCTTGAACAATTTTTGTTTGTCTTAATATGGCAGTCATAATGTATCAGCTTCTCTGCATGCCAGTCTTTGTTTGGTCGGTTGCGCCCGCCATTTTTTATTCCAAGACGGCGGACGCTCTTAACATTTTTCATGCACAATGCGGGTCTAGTATCTCGACTCGCGAGCGCGCCGATACTCGGCAGTCACCGGATGGGACTACAGCCAAGCACTAACAGCAGTCAAGAGTTAGAGCGCTTCGCCCCACACGAATGTATTTACAGTGTAAACTTTGATAGACAGCCTCTTTTCTACAACTACGGGTTGTTATACCTCTGTATTTACATTAACAGATCAGGCGACCACCATACTCAGACATGATGGGACAGGACACGTAAAACCGTGCCTGCGGTCCACTGAAGCTGAACACTAGCACATTTTGCTCGGTTTGAAAGGTATGCATTCACTTAAAAACAACACAGATAAAATGTACTCTAGATGATTCAGTTTCAGACAGCAGTTGTGTCACTTGAGACAATCGATATTTTGTTCAAATCAAAGATGTTTTCTCTGCCCCTCTGTTGAGGTTTTCCATATGACAAATAGAGAATGTATAGATAAATCAACATTCTGCATACAATGAATTTAGTCAAAAAATTGGAAACAAATATCTTCAAAGTCTATTTGTTTCTTTCAGTTCTAATGATTGTGAAGAATCACAGTTTGGACCATTGAATTTCGTCCACATTCATATTTAATTCAAGGCCACACACGTCAACCAAGCTATTAAAAGGTTAGTGGAACCAGTTGCTTGTGCACACCAATAGAGATACTACACTCCTGTTGTACTTTTATCCTGTTACCAATACGGCTGTTTTCGTTTTGGTTTTTAGATTGCCATTTGTGAAGGGAATCAACCAATGAACCATTTTTGACATCCAATTTTGAACATTTGCATATAAAGTCCTGAAGACGGGTCCAGCACACGCCTGATAGCATCTTTCAAAACCACCTACAGAGCCTGTTCTTTTGTCTAATTAATTTCCGCTAGGACCCAGAAACACACTCTCTGGTGTCGACAGAGTCAAGGACAAACAAATTGTTTTCCGAGGTTTCATTCAACAACAAAATTTTCACCTCACACTTTTACTAACCTCACAACATCACCAGTACATGATGATTGTGTTAAGTTCCAAAAAATCGTTTTTGGTTAAAAATATTGATTTCCACTATATGTTTTTTATGTGAAGTTATGTACAAACAAAATGCATTTTTGTCTCTTTTTTAATATAAATCTTATTGAGTGTTTTCTATAAATTAAAAGATGTATATCTCTATTACTTCTGTCGTAATTATTCAACCGACATGAAAGGTAGCACAGTTTGCAACCAGTCACACCTAGTACGTGTGTAGGCAGGTAGCTGTTTTTGTGGAATTTTCTCTTCACCTCTAGGTTTACAGAAGGCAAAACCACCAAAATGGATTGTCATGCTAACCATAGTGATGTCTGCCTTATTGATTTAGACACGATTAGCATATAAGCTGTGATTTGTGATGGGGCGGTCTGGTTAGCCTCTGCTAAATGCCAGATAGCTCAGTTGGTGGGAATACTGTAGAAGACAATATTGGATGTTTGCAATTTAACGCCAACAGAGGCCATCTGCCATCCTTTCATTTCTGACGTTAATCTGAAATGTTGCCCAGCCTGAGTAGATTGCACTGGAGTAGTGCAAACCAGGACAGTACCAGGGAAATGATAGACTGGAATTGAGAGGTGGATATAACAAAATGGAAAGTGTTTCTTTAGTTGACCTAACATGAAGAACCCAATTTTTGTTACATGTGCAGCATGGCATGATCATGAAAGATGGGAGTCTGAATAGACCGCCCCCTACCCCCCATGTTTTCTAAGCATCTACAATGGCCTCGGACAATGCTGTACAGATTTAGGACAGAGGGTCAATATTTAGAGAGCCAACTATCTGAATCTTTGTCTTAGGGAGTGTCATTTTTAGGAAGTTCTGTTACATCCACGGATTCAAAACCGGGATAGAGTTTGCAAAGTTGGTGGAATTGTTATGTTTTGTATGATATATGACTTATTCTAAAATTGGGATATCATCTACATACTTAAGCATTGGCAAAGCCAGCAATTTTGGCTTTTGTGTAAGCATGGGATAGGCATTTGCCAGGCACTGCCATAATGGTGCTAGCTGACCATTAGATGGTAACAGTTGAAAAACGGTGCGAGTAGGTGGGCATATGATAGCAAAACTTAAACAAATGGCTAACAAATGCATATCTAATGCCTATACACACGCCAAAAGTGTTGGCTTTGCCAATGCTTGTTTTTACCAGTCCTTCAGTGCAAGGACATGCATGCTTCTTATAACTCAAGTGGCTGAAGACACACTTGGTTAAGACATGTTTATTGCAGTAGTAACACATTTAAAACTGCAATCAAGCCATTAACTCTCAGAAGACGCTATCGTAAGAACACTGACAGGCCACGTTTGATGTTACTGCTTGATTAAACTATCTCAAAGAGACACAAGGAGGATGTGTTTTCGGTTTGGAGGGGGTAGTGGGTGGGAATGGCATTAGGGATTATCATGGCCATGGGCAGTGAATGTGTGGGTAAAGAATCAAACAGCAATCACAAGCGGTGTATCCCACCTCAGATCCTTCTCCCTCCTACCAAAGCAATAGTTTTGGTTTATAGGTGGTGCTCCACCTGATAGCCAAAACTAAAAATGAAACACTATCAGATCTGATTAAGGAGTCGAAAGGTAAATATTAAATAAGATACAGGACAGAGTTGATGCCAGAGGGACACCACAACTAACTGAGCAAGGTTTTGAACTCAAACAGAAGAAGGAAATAGAAGAAATGACTAATGCAGTCCAAAGAATCAAAGTAAAATTAGAAAGGACAGATCATGTGCCTCCCACAAGAATATGGCATCAGTTGCAGCACAACTGCCAATGCACCAAGAAATACACCAAAAACATGGTCTGCCTTTCTCTCGCTAGATACTTCTGTTATTATTCCTGTTATTACTATTGTTATTATTATTATTATTATTATTATTATTATTATTATTATTATTATTATTATTATTATTATTATTCTGCTGCATCTCTCCTCTTCATGTCCTTTCAAGTGTACCCTTAACAAACCATCCTTTTAAATGCAACCATCGCTCTATGTTGCTTTACAGATAGGTCTGGGCTACATAAAACCTAATACATACTTACAAGAGGCAATGGTATTCAAGTTGGTTCCTTCAAACAGCAGCGACTGAAGCCAGCCCACACTGTCCCTGTAATTCCACATTTCTGGACACACTTAACCCAACATTGCTTACACAAGCTGATGCTTTTGCCAAAAAGTACGCAAAAACTTCTGAGATAAATTTGGAGAAAAAAGGAAAATAAGTGGGATATATAGCAGAGCTCATGACCACCATGCGACTAATTAGAAAGCAAGTGTGGAGCCTTGAAATATGTCATAATAGCAGGCATGGGCGTCGCCTTCCCTGCTGAATGTTGATTGTCACTCCGATGAAGACAAATCTAAACACAGCTCCGTTGCCTTCCCGGATTTCGTCATGTTGTATTGTTATTCAGTTTTCCCTGGGCAGCGTACCAGCACGTGACGCTCGCGGTCCATGCTGTGCTGTTGAAAATCATTAGTGAATATGCCTGTATGAAAGAAGTGCATTTAAAGAATGACCTGAAAGAAAACAATTATTTGCACTTGATGTTCATTAATCAAATATAAATACATATTTCACTACAATTACTGTACTGTGGAGAGTAAGAAGGTATATTTGTAGTTTTAATGTGTTTTATAATCTAAAGAATATAAAATATTGAATTAAGACTGGAAAATGTGTAATCATCTTGGATATATACAAATCTGGGGCATTGATGTCATCCAACTGGATCCGTTCTACCTGACTATAAACTCGTATTTCCAACACTGGGGAGCCGATTGTTATGTCTGATATGGTCGGATTGCTCCTGCTCTTGCAAGTACAAGACTCTTTCTCCAAAAGGGCATCTGCTGATCTTTTACAAATCCAGTGTCCATAAAACTGAGCTTCTTTCAACACATCAATCCAGTGACCATAAAACTGAGCTTCTTTCAACACATCAATCCAGTGTCCATAAAACTGAGCTTCTTTCAACACATCAATCCAGTGACCATAAAACTGAGCTTCTTTCAACACATCAATCCAGTGTCCATAAAACTGAGCTTCTTTCAACACATCAATCCAGTGACCATAAAACTGAGCTTCTTTCAACACATCAATCCAGTGTCCATAAAACTGAGCTTCTTTCAACACATCAATCCAGTGTCCATAAAACTGAGCTTCTTTCAACACATCAATCCCGTGTCCATAAAACTGAGCTTCTTTCAACACATCAATCCAGTGACCATAAAACTGAGCTTCTTTCAACACATCAATCCAGTGTCCATAAAACTGAGCTTCTTTCAACACATCACAACTGATTCATGTGTCACAGGGCTCCTCTGAACGAGATAACAGACCCTTCCGTTTTACATCGGTATTACTGGAGCAGACCGCTTAATACCAGGACTTAATATCCAGAACACCCTTGTCGTATTTCTCTTAACCATGTAATCAAATGTGTCAGAAAACAAGAAAACATAAATGGTCTTTTTGCCATTTGTTTAGGAAGAGAACACACATGTGTAAAGGACAGGGGGTTGAGGGGTGTCTTTACTCCAACAACAGAGGAGAGGCACAGAGGTCCCCAGCCAAGATTCTCTTCTATTATTGCTAGCAATGGACGAGCAATCAATGCCTAGCTTCTCAGGAGGAGATGCGGGCTGGTTCTTAAATACAGTGTAGTCCCCCAGCACTCACAAAGGAATGTCCACACACTATGTCAGTTAAAACACAGTCTTTATATAAATAAGGCTCAAGGTTATATGCACAATCACGATAATACACTATGTGCTCCGACAATTCTAAAATGCTAAAATGGTAAATATATAACCTTCTAGGTGGTACCACTATTACCCTGATTCCATTATAATGTATTAACTGTACTCAGTTCAAATAGCATATTGATATTGATATTGTTATTTTATTACTATCGCGCTCATACACAAGTGTTTCAGAGCGCGACAAGGCAAGGGAAGGGGAACAGGGGAGAACAAAAACAACGATCTTACTAGGCCCAGTGACATTGAGAATGTGCAAGTGCAGGGTAGAGGGAGAAGGGGGAGAAGTGCATGGAAGGGGGAACAAACGGAGAGTGCGGAGCGAGAAGGAAAAACAAAAATAATAATAAAATAATAAATAAAAAGGCAACAAACAATGGGAGTGCAGCCAGCAAGTGGCAAGTGCTGGGTTTATGGCAGCAGGCCATGTAGGTCTGAAAGTGCAGGAAGAAAAGGGGAGGGCTGTACGGGTACAGATACAGACCCCAGTGCAGGGGGTGGCCCGGAGGCAGTGAGTGTGGGTGGTAAGATGAGCAGGTACCTGGGCCCGGGGGACAGAGGGTGGCCAGGTGCATGGTGCCGAGGGAGAGTAGAATCAACAGGGGAGAGGGGAGGAGAAGACAGAAGCAAAGAGGAAGGTTTTGAGGTGCTTCCCGAACCGGAGATGGTTCTCCTCAAGTTTTAGAGTGGCAGGGAGGCTGTTCCAGAGGGAGGCCACAGCCGAAGACAGAGATCTACCCCCAGGAATCAACACAGCAACACAAAATCAACCATAGACTTAGGAGGAAGACAAGTTGGTTAGACAATTGGCAGAATACTGACCCCTACCTGTTAAAACATAATCACATAATACCGCCTTGTTATAAATATTGACCTAAACCCATTCGCATTACGCAGAAAACTGCGTTCGTAATGTTTAGGTTTTCGATCAATGTCGCCGCCATTTTAATAGTCATCCGCCATTTTGATTTCAACTCTTGTTTCATGTTCTGAAATAGTGGACTGTGTTTTCGACTTGCAGTGGAGCCGAACGACCTTTGAGTTTCGTTAATGTTTAGGCTGACCGAGAGCAGACTGTTTGACCAATGTAAAGAAACCTTGTAACTCGAATGAACTGCCATCCAAGTGTTGTCTGTGCTCACAAGCCTCATCCTCATATAAGCAAAGAGACAATGGAAAACAAACTTAGATCGTGTGTTCTGGCTGAACTGCATTGTAGCGATTCTTGGAATAAGGCTTGTCGTGGATCAGAAAACCAAAAGCATTATTGTGACTTAATGGACATGCAAACTTGTTTAATCCTTTGTATAATATTGTAACATTTGTCATATGAACAGGGCACAAACTCTAGCCAGTGATTTATTTGCTAGGAGCGAGGCTGGACAATGTTTCAAAAATGGTATAAATATGTCTGTGTTTAGATGTCCAGCCCTCTCACCCCTCACTGTGTCTGCTGGTACACACTGCAAGGTGTTGGGAGCCAGATAGCTATCTATTTTGCTTTGAAACTGTACAGTAATAAAAGATACTTGTATCTTTTCAACCCGAGGTTGGCGTATTTCATTTGTGGTACTAAGCCTCGATATTTCTTTGGTCTTTCATACCATCAGGCACAGTTCTGTATTGGGATCCCCCCTCCTGGGCAACCTGTAAATGAAGGTGCACTACGAGCCCAGTCCGTATATTGTCTATGAGAGTCTTATCTTCTTCTGTAGTTCTGCAACCCAAATGTACCTTGTGTTGTAGAGTTCTTCGTTGGGGAATCAACTGGCCCTTCTTGAGTGCACTCCCTTTCAAGCAGGAGCCACGGGTCGTCGAACTTCTGAGATGAAGAAAGGGTGAACGTTGTCATTGAGGCAGCAGCTTTGGTCCTTGCTATGCTCAGTGACGAGTGATCGAAAACATCCTGCAACAGGGGAGGCGTGCGGTGCACTTCAGCGACAATGGATCATTTCCGCAAAGAGTTAGTGAACAACTTTGGCCCATCAAGGGCATTGGCTCGTCAGCGTCTGGCGTCGGCATCTAGCGTCGGCGTCTGGCATCGGTGTCTGGCATTGGCGAACGGGACGTGACAATGGCTGGCTTCAGTAGCTTCGTCTCCGTCTCTGAGGTCTTCAGGTGGCGGGAAACCCACCGGCGGATTCTCCTCGGTCGTCGATGGCCTTGACTTTCTACGGCTGGACGAAAGTGGTTGACAAAGATGAACAAGAGAGTCCCTGTATCAAAATGTTCTTAGGCAATGGGAACATTGCGGCTCCGGTCGGCGGCCGTGGTCATCGACGGTGGACGGTTGTCTGGTGTTTTTCTTTGTTCTCCTCGGCGGTCCCCTTCTCCGGTCGGCAGCGTAGGTCTGTCTACCAGGGAGCTTTGGCAAAGATCAGCTGGTGCACGATGGTCACTCGTAGCTCGGGAAGAGGTCTCCTAGCCAGGTCCTCTCTTGTATCAGTTCCTTGAAGGCACAGCAGCTTTCAAATTGCAAGGAAGGGAACAGGGGTTCACCTTCTTCCGGCTCGGCTTCGAGAGTCAGCAACAGGTATAAACTTCAGCTTCTGAACGATTTCTAGCAGTGAGATGCTCCCAGATATACTGTTATCTCCCATTCACTCTGCTGGGTCACACTCAGGCAACCAATCACTCAGAAGGGCATTCAGGCAGTCAGTCAGCCAATCAGGTGCACAGTGCATTCAGGCCATTCTTCTCCATCCAGACACTTACAACACAGAATGTGGATTCAGACAAGCACTCTGCCATTCAGCACTACACACTGCATTCATGCCATTTTTGGGCAGGGCTGTCTCAGTCATTGTGTCAAACACCAGATACTAGACACGCATAACACAGAATGCGTATTCATCACACACTCTGTTCACCCAGGTCGCACCCCACGGGCGTACCCACAACATACAGTCATTGGGAAGGCTCCGGCCAGTCTGGCCTGGACTTCTCCACAACACCATATATGGAAATTCCACCCAAGAGCCAGTCAGGGGGAAGGGACAGAGTCAGGGCTTCCTGAGACTTTAAGGTAACAGGGGATGGAGAGCAAGAGGCCACTGGGGCCATTTTGTCTCCATCAGGAATCCACTGATTCCAATGACAGAGCCTGGGCATCCCAAAATAGAGGATGCGCAGGGCACCTGTCAATTCAGCACAGAGCTGCCACCAGCCCATACCCTGCTCTGTGGGCCACACACGGGTGCCCAAAAACATACACTAGGAGTACAGGGTTGTACTCCCACACAGGGGTGCCATAAGGGTATCCCCAGGGTCTGTTCACCAAACCAAATACAGGAAGAGCCGCATTGCCAGGAGTCCCACATGAACTCCTGCGTGGAAAATAAGACAGAACACATGATAACAAGTAATAAAGGACAAGGATTCAGAGGCCCTGTCCCTCTGATGCATTTCCAGCATCACAACACGCTCCCTAAGGAGCCACAGAGCTCTGGAATATAATGTGTTACACACACAGTTTGGAAATTAGATTTAAAAATTAAGAAAATATTTTCAGAGAAACAAGCATAGTAGCAGAAAGGAAAGACAATATATTTGAAGGGAATCACCATCACACTAAGTGCCTGGACTAAACAGATCAGTCTTACAAAAAGGAGGGAGCAGGAACATCAACATAATAGAAACTATGGATATTAAGGGTGCAGATCGAAGAACATTAAGCGTGTTTGTGTGTGTGTGTGTCTTTGGGGGGAGGAGGGGTCTATGGAAAGGGGGGTCATGAGTTAACGTGGATTTTGGGGGTTGAAACCCCCAAATTTAAAAGGTCTGGACAGGTGCAGGATTGGTTTTCAGCAGGATAGGTTTTCATAGTGATCAGTCTGATTTTACGCCCTTCAAAATGCAGATTACATGGAACCTTAAACGGAGGTCTGGCCATTCTTGTTTCCTGGGGGTTTAAATAATAGTTGTTTTGTACGACATGTGGATTTTGGTTCATGTAAAGTTTACATGATAGGTATATTCTGTCCTGTGTAAATGCGAACAATGTAATTCTTAACCATGTTTTACTTGTAATACTAATCAAGCATTATTTTGGTCTATGAACAGATACTATAATTACGATATGATGTATGTAATACATCTTCCAACTTTGTAAATAACTTTCCGTTCTGTCATTTTTCTGTGTACTGACACTGAACTAGCAAGTGCCCTGCCCTCCAAATGGCATCTACAATGCCAGAAACACCTGCATCAAATTGTCTTTATTCCCATTGAACCCTTCAGTGAATAAGGTTTCTGGGTTCTGCTGCATTGTATAAAGTAATGGTTTGTTTAATGAGTGGCCCGTCACATCAGACTGTAGTCTTAAACCTAAGACTTTTACCAATTGAACATGTCCACGCTTGCTAATACTTTCTTGGGAGAGAAATCTCGAACACTGGTATGGAGTGGGTGCTGGCTTGGTACATCTACTCACCTAGTGGCTCACATCTTGGCAAGCCCCCACAGTGCCTGTCCCCACCTCTGTGCATTCAGTGGAACTGCACCCTGCTCTAGCAAGCTTTCACTTTACCTGGGGACCATGCAGCGCTCTGCCGAGCTCCCCTTGCACCATGGAGGTGCCCTGCAGGAATTTCGAAGAGCCCCATGGTTTTGTACAGGTCTCCTGGCGCACCACTGCTGGTACATTGTAGTGCACTACATAGTGCTTGCAGGGTGCTGGACTTGTATTGGGAGTGATGGATCACGATTGAAAAGAAGAGATGTCCATGAAAAAATCAAATGCGAAATGTCAGAGGCAGAAAAAAACGAAAGTTCTTTTGTTTTTTTCTCTCCCTGAGATTTCTGGCAACCCGCTCCACCCCACCCCCTTACTTACCTTTTGGCGGCACTCTTCGCTTTGTGCCGCAACTCCTTGTCTCCCTGTGATGCCTGTTCCCTTCTCTTCCATGGATGGGAACCGACAGCGCAGGGTCCCTTTTAAAAAAAAAATCAAAAAAACGTTATTCTCTATGGAGCGGGGGACCCCCCGCGCAGCTCCCGGTGTCATTACAGAGAACAAGGGTGCAGGGGACACCCCTGCAAGCCGGCTTCCATTGTTCTCTACATTGGTCAGGTATGGTAGAATTGTTCGAAATTTTCGGCTGTCCGTAATTTTGGTACTGAAATTCGAACACTTCTACCATTCGTTTTTTACATACCTTGAACCTTTTATAGGGATACCGAAAAGAAGAGGCATTCACAGGGCTGAAGAAGTGATGGACCCTAGGAATAGGATAATAGGGTCTGAGGACAGTGCAAGCCAGTCACGCAGTTGACGGATCCTAATGGTGTTCATGGGGTTTGGGATTGTTTTTGTGAATTGTTAATGGGGGATTCTGTGGGTGATGGATTGTACATGGCGATGGAGCCTGGCAGAGATGATGGTGACTAGTTGTGTGCATTATTCATTTGCTGTATTAAGGGTCAACTTGTGTATTGACAGAACCTTGAAGTACGTATGAACGATGGTGGTTGAGGCGGGTTTTTTGGCGTAAGGAGAAGTAACATGAGGGTCTAATGCTTCTGCTTCTCTATGGTGAGCTGCTGTGCCCTCCTCATCCACTTACCACTCCCTGCCCCCTTCCCCTGACCTCCTATCTACAATGCCATTGTGCCTCTCACCCTGTGCTCCCTCCCACATGTCCTGCATGACCTTCCTCTATATTCATGATGCTGTGCTTTTCATGCATGTGTATGTACGTGCACACGCAAACCACTTATGATACACTGAAAATAAAACTACTGGCTTTGTCAATGAGCCTTGCTGCTCATTTACAAACCTGGAAACACGCTTCTTGTCTTTTTTATAGAGTGTAGTTATTGTAGGTTTTAACTAAGTGTTAACTGATTTTACATTTGTTTTTCTTAAAATACTCATGAAATAGATGCCTGCTAGTTTGGTTTTTAAGTATGTCTTAGGAAGAACCACAAATATATGTTAACCAGCTAAACCTGACGTTTTACCACGCTCCCTCTCTTTCCTGTCTCTCTTCCTCTCTCTCTTCCTGTCTCACGGCACTTGTTTCTCTCTCTCTCTCTCTCTCTCCCTCTCTCTCTCTCTCTGTCTCTCTCGCTCTCTTTTAATTTCTTGCTCTGGACTCACGCTTTGTCTCTCTTAATGTTGGTGAGAGTCACATGATCAGGTGCCCATTTAGTAAAGCCACCCCAAGTGTTGCTGACACCAGAGTGAGCAGAGACACATTACAGCTATCTTTAACAAGAGGGCTGCTGTTTCCTATGATTAAATGTAAAATATGACGCGATAGAGGCAGCCCCAATTTGTCGACCAACCTGGTAGATGAAGATCAAGTGTCCTGTGGGAATGTTGAGAGTAGACTGTCTATATGGGTAGACGATGGGATGGAGATATACGCTGCAGGGGGTGCTGGGGTACTATCTGAACTTGTAGGTGCCCAAAGGACATGCTTAAGGTTCTACAACTGCATTTGTTATTTATTTATTTAAACATTATTGGTGTTTGTGCATACTGTAACAAATGCATGCGTCCAGCAGCACTACCACAGTAGAACCAGATCAGTGGTTTTAAACTTAGTGCAGACAGTTTCAACAAGGGAGGACATTTTGAAAGACATCCTTGTGTTTATTTGCTGAAAAGGAATGCCTTAAGAAAGGAACGTAATGTTACTGACATTGTAAACTCTCTTTTTAAAATGTTACATTGTTCCTATTGTAGTCATAATCACTCCGTTGGCAATCCCACCCTCATCTCTGCCTGCCAAACACTTTCTCCATGGCTTTCCTTCTTCCCAGGCATACAACTGATATCTGTCCAGGGGATGCTGGTGGCTGTGCTCAGTTGCCCTGCCCCTTCTCGTGCCTGACAAAAGTGGTGATGGCTGGAAGGTTTAAAATGTATCTTAACCTCTGACATTTCTCTGGGCAACCCTCCAGACTATTGGTTGCAGCTTTCCAAGCCATTACAGAAAGGTGGAAAGGCCATATGCAAACCAGGCTTTGGTCCATCTTATCCTTTCCATTCTGCTCCCCAGAATGGGATCCAGATACAGACCAAGACCACTCTTCCCCAAAGTCCCAGAGAGGAGAGATGTTGGAAGGGGTAGGTGCACTACCCTTGGTGGCTCCTGAACAGAGCATATGACATTTTTTAACAAGAGAATTTTAGGAAGATTGTGGTGTTATACCACTCTATAAGGAGGGACGGCACCAGTACACGTTTGGAGAAAGGCCCCTGTTGGGGAGGCGAGATGAGGAATGGGGACATGGGGGTAATGAGTTCTCCCGCCACACACACGTTCAATGCACACCCTATCAGTGGGTTCAACCGTATAGGTAGTTGTACAAATTGATTTATGTCAAACCAATCTTATTTAAATGTTTGTATAAAACTATTTTATGGCCGGACAAGAGCATTTGAATCCAGAAACTAATATTCCTGCTATACATTAAAGACTACATCGAGTTATACAAATTATTTTAAAAAGTTTCACTTAAAACTAATGGAAAAAATAGCAATTTGCAAATATGCTTGTGACAAGAAAAGATCACAACATGAAGCACACCCATGTAATGACTACATTAACAAGAGTGTTAACTTTGTAATGAGTAAAGGTTGTTTTATCAAAACGATATTTTTAAGACAAACTCCTAACTCTCAAACAATGGGAATGCATTGATGTGGCACTCTGGGCCAAAAAAATGCTTTCTACTAAATTCAAAATATCTTGAATCACCAACAATCTTGTCCATCTCAGGGTCCAGGAAGTAAAATGAAATGTGCATCATATATTCTGGGAATTATCTAACAGTCTTAGTGACAGCCCTGCAGTACCACAGGAAAAGGCAAAAGGATCCTGTTTCATGACTATGTACACACAACACTGGGACACCATTGCCAGACAACTTTGCATAATGGAGACCTACTGGTTCTTTCAGCAATTGCTGAAAATATGACTTCTTGATAAACCATAGAGAAGAAATAAGGCAGGAGGGGCACTACCCCAGACCTGTGTAGTCATGGCATGGCTGGAGACACACAACCCCATGATTACCAATCCATGACATCAAAGAAAGATCAGCACATACATGGAAACATATCATCAGTACAGAGAGAGAACAGTGACGAATCCAGGGACTTCATCCCTTCTCCCCAGGAGGAAGCCACCCCCTTTAGGATTATGGGGGTGAGGCCTGTATGCTGTATACTCCCTAGGGGACAGGGTAAGTGGGATCTCAATGGTGGTGTGTCCCCCTTTTAGAGGACAAGTCATCCCCAAACAGAAATGCTTCCATAGCTCTCTATTTGATTACTCCCAACTGATTGTAGTGTATATGACAGCTGAACTGTGTCATGACAAGCAAGGCCCTTTAAAGGAGATTGGCTTGGTCTCTGACTCTGTTTTGGTGACGCCCCTAGCTGAAGCCCTGGAACAGTGCTCTCTTCTCTCCCAGTCCAGGGAGGAGCTGAAAACTCAGTCCAGGGAGGAGCTGTATAAACGTGTTACCCACACAGCAGAAGAGAGAGCCAATCCGTTGCTGGAGTCAAGCAGACTGTGTCAGAACACAGAGGACACAGAGGAGGGATTCTTTCCCTCTGAAGAACCTGGAGGTAGTACCATGTTGGAGGCGTGGTGGACAGAAATCCCACGGAACCCTGCCGAACCCAGAGAGGAGGCGTAGAACAGAAAGCTGCCCATCCGAAGGAGGCACCAACTACCATCCGTGTGCCACACCCAACACCAAGTCCTGAGGAAACGAATTCAGAGAGCCAACTGCAAGTTAATTGGAGTCACAGTTCCATGGTATCTGAAGCTGTGGGGTCACCCTTGTATGCAATGTCTCATCAAAAAAGGTATTTGGCCGGAGAAAGGGAGCAGTGGAAAAACCCCTAAGAAGCCACTCTAAGGGCTGATGGAGAGAATAGAAAACAATTAACTGAACTTGCACACAACCCACGAGGGGTGGACAGTAAAAATATCCCAGAAACAGAACAAGAAGCCCCTGAGGGTCCAAGAGTGCGAATATTCCACAGGCGACTGAAACACAGCGAAAGAGTGCACGAGGGACTGGTAAGGATAACATCCCAGGAGCGGGTGAATACCAGCTGAGCATAATAAGGCCAGAGGGGCCAACAAACCTACAAGGGGCAGAGAGTGAGAACACCTCACAAGAAGGAGAACAAGAAACCAGTGTCCTAAAGTGTCCATTAGCTCAAACCGAGCTAAGAGAGGAAAGTACTACCTGTATTATATCAGAGGGGAATCAAGATATACTGTGAAAGTCAAATTAAGCAAGCTAATAATTGGCTGCCACCTCTACGCAGAAGTGAACTTTTTGGAACTATTGACACAACTTGTGTTGGTCCTGAGTAACCTTCTCTGGGGGAAAAGGGGGCTGGGTGAGAAAGAATCAAAGGAAGGAACTTTGAACATTATCGCCAGGCTGGAGCCTGAGAGAAAGAGAAGAACCATAGAGAGAACTCGATTAGGGTCAGAAACCAGCCATGCAAGCCAAAGCATAGTGAAAGCAACTTGCTAGGCCGTTTACATTATTTTGTTTTAGTGGTAGGGGGAGCATTGGATAGAATAGGGTGTGAAGAGAGGGCAAAATGTATGTGAGACATCGTGACAAGTACCTGTTTGTTATTTCCTTTGAAGACAAAGGAACCTTCTTCATAGAGCTAGGGATAGCAGAGATTTTCTTTTCTTTAATAAACAGCCTTGAATCATGTCTTCTTTTGCATTTCCATTTATAACGTGCCTATACAAAAGTGTTTCAAGGAGCGACAAGGCAAGGGAGGGGAAACAGAGGGAGGACAAAGAACAACAATCTTACTAGGCCTCGTGAAACTCAGATCGCGCAAGTGCAAGGGAACAGGGAGGGGAGAAATGCCGGGGGGTTGGAGGGAGGATGGTGAAGGGCAGGACAAAGGAAAACGGAAACAACAAGTAGTGCAGCCAACGGGTAGCGAGTGCGAGTGTGGGTGCTCAGAAGTGCAGACAACGGGTGTCTAATAAGTGCAGGAGGGGTGACTGTAGGGTTACAGATACAGACCACAAGTGCAGGGGGTGCCAAGAGGCAGTGCAGGTTTGCAGCTGGACAGGCAGGGTCCTGGACCCGAATTCAGAGCGCAGCCAGGTGACCAGTGCATGGATCCGACAGGAGATCAGCAAGGGAGAGGAAGAGAGGCAGAAGCAAAGAGGAAGGTCTGGAAGTGCTTCCGCAACCCGAGATGGTTATGCTCAAGTTTCAGACAGGCAGGCAGGCTGTTCCAGAGGGAGGCAGCCTCACCACAGAAACTACTGGACATGAACCAAATGATTCTTATTTTATTTTATTGTTTGCTTGTTAGGCACTTATACAATAGGACAATACTGTTTCAAAGTGCCCACATGACAAGAGAGGGAGCAGGAGTGGGAAATACATTAAAATACATTAAAAACAAAATATATAAGAGCAGTGGGGGAAGAGGAAAACAGGACGGACCCAATATGCCTTGTGAGTATTCAGAATATGTAATTGCAGCAAGGAAGAAGGCAGAACGTCAGTGCTGTGGAGTCTGAGCTCATGGGTGAGCCACGGATGAAATGCTAGGAATGTTGAGTGCTACATGGCCTGACGCCGCACGCGGTGTAAGTGTGAGCCTCCAGGACGGAGGGTGTAAGTGCAAGTGCAGACAGACAGGAGCTGGTTCGATTGGGTGCGGGAGGTCAGGGCTCCGAGGATGCATAAGGGCCCAGGACAACAACTGCAGCAATTGTGGGATTAGCAGGGGAGAGGAAGAAGGGAAGTAGGAGGTAAAGTGGAGAGTCTTAAGGAGCTTCCAGATTTTAAGAAGATCCTGCTTAAGGCGCAGAGGGAGGGGGAGGCTGTTCTATAGGAGGGAGCCAGCTGAGGAAAGCAAACACCTTCCTGCCCTCTGTTTAGTAAAACGCTTTAGACACAGAGAGTTAGAGCCAGGGGAGCGTAGTGGTCTAGAGGGGGAGTATTTAGTAAGATAAAGATAAAGAGAGTCCCCGGGCCCAAACCGCCTTGTGGATGATGCAGATGGGTTAGAATTTTATCCGTGCAAAAGCTGGGAGCCAGTGAAGACTTTTTAGTGCAGGATAGATGCGGTCCCTGGGTTTAAGGCTAAAATAAGTCTTGCTGGCCTATTCTGGATTAGCTGAAGGGGTCGCTGAGTGGAAGATGGTAGATTCAGGGGGAGGCTATTGCAATAGTCAAGCCTAGAGAGAACCAGGGCTTGGGTCACATTGAGCCTCTGGGGGAAAGTGAGAAAAGGGAGAATTCCTTTGAGAAGGAAGAGCTGAAAGGGGGACTTCTTGGCAATTTCCTGAGTGTGAGGGAGGAAGGAGAGAGAGAGGAGTCGAAAATGACTCCAAGGTTTCTGACTTCAGAAGAGGGTGCAGGGTGAGAGACCAAAGAGGAAGGCCAGAGTGAAGGGAAGAAGGCGGGAGCAAGGGTCCTGATGGGAAGGATCTCAGTTTTACAGGCTTTGAGGTAAAATTGTCCACCCCTCTATTATGAGGCCAGGAGCTTTCAATACCCTAAAACAGGAAATAAGATTGAAACTCTTTTAGCACTGCTTATCTCATGTTACAAAAAATATACTACATTCCAGTGAGTCAGCGTTAGCAATAGTTGAACTGAGGCGAACTGAAAAGGCGGATAGGTGCTCCTATGACCGCTAACCTCTGAAAAAGCATGCCCTGACAACTTTGCACATAGGAGGACAGCTTGGCTTTCCAGAAACTGTGGAAAACCTGGCTCATTAGCAAACCAGAGGGCCTCCACAGCCCCTGCAGTGCGTGGAGCCCTGTGTTCCCCATGCACGGCCACCCAAGAAAGCTTTAAGTGCGAGCCGAGCTCTGGCTTTCTTTTTTAAAAAAATTAAAAAAAATGAAAAAGGCACCTTTTTCAATTTTGTTTTCTTTCTGTGTGGAACTCGTGCCTTTCTTTCCCTTTTTCCCTTTTCGGGAAGCTTGCTTGATTGGTTGTTTTGCAACCTGGAAACCCACCCATGCAGCGGACAACGGGAGAAGAGCACCTCTGACATGCTTCACCTGCAACTATGCCTGTAATTGTGTATCCATAAGACCTCCGGTCTCATGCATATCTGCTGAATTAAGAATCCAACACCTACGTGTAACAGCGCCTCGATGCCCATGGGCTGCAAGTGCGCTATACAAATGCGAATAAATAAATAAATAAATAAATTATTTTCCTACCCTGGGCCAAGACCGAAGACCAGAAGCAGTGTCGTGTGAAGTTGATGCACAATGGACAGCGGGTACGTTTGAAAAGTGTTTGTATCGTTTGTGAATGTTTCAGACAGTGCACGTTTCTGTGTGTTTGCAAGATCTGTAATGCATGTATTTGCATGTATGTAATTTATCACGTATGTAATGTATGCATGTTCAAGCCTGGCTGAAGAAAGTGCAGGGCCCATTTCAACATGCTGGTTGCACGCCCCGCTTTGCTCAGAGCAGAAAACAGTCTGGGGCACCCATGTGTGCAACTAGACAAACATTTTTGGGGTGGAGGGAGTGAGGGGCGGCTAACTCTTCAAATGTGAGAGGATAACTTTAGAGACTGCAGGGGAGTGGCAACCTTACTTGTGTGGATGCATCTAACTTCTTTAAGCTTTCGCATGAGACTATTCTAGTGCATTTTCAGTGTTACAAGCAGTTAACTCTCCCTGGGTCTGAAATACACCCTTAAGAACTGCTGAGAGAATGAGCTGTCTCTCTGTCTCCCCTACCCTTCCAATCACTCCCCTAACATGAAAGTACTAACCCCACAGCATTGTTTCAATTATCTAAAAATGTATACATATGAATTCAGGTGCTAACAATGAAATGCTATACAATAATAATTGCCTGGCCTTTGTTAACAGTGCAGCCCCAAGCACTGTTTATTATCTGTGTCTGGTCCTGTCCTGCCACAGCTCTGTAGGTTAGCCTGTCAAGCCAATATAACCCAATATTCCGGGGGGAGGAGGGCTAAAACCCGGTCTGCTCAATGGCTGTTGCACCACTCATGAAATACAGCTAGGTGTTAATAACCACTACTTATCATGAGACGGTCAAACCGCAGTGAGCGGAAACACTGAATGCCCACAGATTATCACCTTGTATTTTAACACTGGTTCCTCCACATCAGCCCCTTGCTGACAACGAAGAATGCATAGCTTTTGAGTGGGCATTTAGTGTTTCAGCTCCCTGCTGACTGGCTGTTTCGTGATAGTCGGTGGCTCTTAACACTGGGTGTTTTTCTTTGCTTTAAATGTGTGCTTTGCAGCACTAGCTTTACAAACCTCATTTGTTTGAGCCCTTTAGGTTGTCACTACCAAGTGACTGCCTGAAAGGCTCCAGTAATGAAGGGCTCCAGCAAATGAAGCTTGTACTGCGAGCAATGCAATGCGCGTGTGACTACCTGAAGGGCTCCATCAACTAAATTGGAATGCGAGGGCTGCATAGAGCACATTTAAAGCCCATAACAAACATCATATAAAAAGGAATCTAATTCTGTATTATGCGACTGCTGACTGGCAACATGGGAGCAGTCGCTGGGGGCCCCCCGGGACTCAAGACCCCTTTCATTTGAAAGGGTGAAAGGCCGGCTGAAGACGTGTCATTGCTCGGTGGGGGGCCGGCCAGTGCTATGAAAAAGAGCAGGTCCTCTGAAAAGGGAGCATGGCAACATTGAGTTGGGCATGGTAAAGGAGGGGAGGGCTTGGGCACGGCCACCACAAACTCATGCATACATTATAATGGATACAGTCAGGAGCCAGGGGTTAATAGCTGCAGAGTTTCATGAGATGGGCAGCCAGCAGAGAGCTGAAACACCAAATGTCCATTGAAATGCAATTAATCAGTCTTTGTCATCAAGAACTAATGTAAACAAAAGTGGAGTAACGTGGGGGCAGCTGCAGGCCCCCCCCCCCTAAGTATCAGGCCTATTTCAACTGGGTTGAAAGGCCTGGATGCTTTTCCTGCGGCAGGTGATACATGCTTTAAATAATAACAAAAAAAGAAAATGCACCTGTAATACCTGTGCCACTCCTTCATTCAGTTCATTCTGGTAGCATTTTAATGTGTGTAATAAGTATAAAGAGGGGATTTAGCATGTGTTGGTAATGCAGCACTTCAACTGCAGAAACCTTTCTGGGTGGAAGCTCTTGCAGTCTGTACCTGTCACCTGTTTCACAATTTCTGCCAACAATAAGCAGCTAAATTAACATCAACAAAACAAAATATTTCTGGAACTAGAAGGCTATTTGTGTGAATATTCAGATGGCTTTCTTTGTTTTTCTTGATACATTAGAATGTGTCCTATTGTTAAATCAAGCCTCAGCAGACATCAGTGGGGCTTCAGTGAGGCTGCCTCTTCGCGTTAGGTATTGATGGCCTCGGGCTTGGACTGCATTGTCTCCCTTACCAGGTCCACAAATCAGGAAAATACTGTTTGGCCATGTTCATAATTTTGTCATGGTTTGAATTTTAGTATCTTATGTGTAAGCCTCTTATCTTTTGGGGGAGGGGGGTTCTCTGCAGCAGGAAGAAAACATTCCAAGGCACCTGTGAGGTGCTTAGTATAATAGAGGGAAAAGAATGCAGGAAGGGGGTTAATTGCTGCAGATTACAATGGCACAACCATCCAGCGGGGAGCTGAAATACTAAATGTTCACTGAAAAGGTATTAATCACTTCTTGACAGAAGGGCACTAATGTAGCAGATACCAGAGTAAAAAGGCAACAAGGTGATACAAACATTGCTAGATATTGCAAGAGGCCTGGGGGTGGTGATGGCCTTAGGACACCAGCAAAGGCAGTCTGGAACATGCACACTGTAAAACACACATTTAATGTCCTGAATTAAGTAGTATGTTGTTGTGTCTTACGGCTGCCAACATGGAGCAGCTGCTCTCAGCCCATTTCAACTTAAAAGGTTAAAATTCCCTGTGGCCTTCCATATATGCAGAAAAGATACATGCATTTTTTAATGAGGTGGATAAAACAAGAAGTGATTTCTGTTGACCGGTTCTGAAATAGATTGTGTTTGCAGCTTTTGGAGAGATTTACAGTCACTAAACTAGCATATATTGTGTTCACATGTTCATGGAAAAGTCATTTGGCAGACCCTGTACTGGCATAATTTGTGGCGCGTTCATGAAAGTGATATACAGTTGCTATACTGGCGTAGATTGTCTGTTCAGCGTTCTTAAATGTATTTATAGTGAAAGATACTGGCATAGATAGATTGTGGCCTTAGCTTCATAAAAGTGACATAGTGGCAATGCTCACATATTTTGTGGACACAGGCATCATGAAAATGTAAAATACTTTCCATGTACTGTTGATGAAATAGCATCTACTCAATTGTTTTTCATGTATTATTCTAGCGATTAGTAAATTGCATGGCATTTTACCCAATTTGTCTCAAGAATTTTCCCATATAATGGACCATTTCAAAACATGACTTTAAACCTTTTCTCAGAGAGAGCGCCACCTATACCTCCTACATTACTAGGGCTCCCTTGCTACGCTGGTGGCTCACACCAATTCATGGGAGATGTTAATGGCCCTCCACTAAAAATATTCACCTACCACCACTGACCTCAAATTGTTTACAATGCCATTGTCCCCCCAGGATCAACCCACTCTCTCAGCAGCAAAAAAAGGACTCTAAATAAATGTACTCATTTGCGCACTGCGGTGGCTGGCACCTTTGGACACCAAGGGACAGATGCTGCACCACTCCCTTGTTCTTAAACTGGGTGAATGATGTAGAGTTTGATTTAAATAGAAGTCCATCTTTCATCTAGTGCAGTGCTCAGTACCCCCCGTCAGCAGCACAGTCATCTGTGCTTTGCCATTCCTGGTAACTGAGGTCGACCCACGGAGTCTTTGGCATGCCCTCTGCTTATTTGAGAAGCTTGGGGGGGGGGGGGTCCCTAAGTAGGTCTTGCTGGGGGGCCTCCACATTATGTGTTACGCCAGTGTTTGGTACCCTAAAGACAAAACAGAAGCACAAACTTCTTTAGTGCGGTTCATTTATTTAATTGTACAGGAACTATCAACTCCAATGCACAGAAGGATACCACCCTTATTGTGCATTTCATTACACACCAGTAATAACAGGTCCCACCCAGCCCACTTAGATGTCGGGAACTACTCATAGCCTTTTGCTTAGAAACTACAATGATACCCTACTGAACTGCAGTGGAAAAATACACAACAACAGCAAACACTTAGAATAACTCCAGTGAATTTAGATACTCTGCAATAGGACATGCAACCAGAATTAGACGTCCTGCCTGAAGGACCATCAGAGTCCCATCAAAACCAGAAGCTGCAGAAATTCTACTAAGAGGAAAGAAAGTCCAGCACCCACATATCCCATCACATTCCCACTGAAACCTGTTGCTGCAGGTATCCATATCAACAAGCAAGCACATATGCCTTGTTAGTGTTTATTCAACCAGACGTTACACTCACTGACCTCGTCACAGATGCTCAATATTCCTACTCTCTAACAATCCTCTTCTTCATCACAGTTGTTCTTTCACCTTCCATTCCATTCATTCATCAACCAGAAAGAATTACAGAGCGCCATCATGGCTGTTCATATAGAACTCACCACACACTAACCACTCAATCTATGCTCATATCTCACCATGGTACCTTCCCAAAGCATCTACTGTTAACAGGACGAATCTTGTAAGTGCCCTACATATCATAACACTGGGGATCCATGTGATAAAACACAAACCCCACATGTCCCAAGCCAATGTAACTATATTCTCACTAGTGCAAAGATCACAGCTTATTATATCTCATGTTTCATATCTTCATTTTCTATCTGCTACCTGCAACATTTCATCTGTTCCAAACCTGAGCACTAAGATGGCAGACAATGCACTATACAAGGCCAAGTTTCATTATCTGAAAAATGCTATGTGCAGATTACATTGCAACATTGCAACATATAGGTTTTTAAATGACCTGGTGAGATATATTTATAAACCATTGAGTTCCCCTCCATCCTCTGGCTCTGCATAGATAATGGCAGCATTTTAAGTTTTAAGTTTTTCCACCAGCATTCCCATTTTTTCATATACGCTAGAAGTGAGGTTTGATTTCCACCCACCCTCCCCCCACACACTCTGATGACAAGATACTTTGCCTACACCATTCATTTAGCGTATTACATTTCCTGCTATTGCACACATGCATTGAGCTGAAGAATTTAGAGGCATACTGTAAGGAATGGAGGGGGCTATCTGTACTTCCGCCCCATTCAATGTTCTCCATGGGGTAGCAATGTACGAGCAACAAGGCTTAAGCTCTCAGGAGGTGATGCAGGCTGGTTCACAGGTACGGTGAGTCTCCAAGCCCCCACAAAGGAATGTCCACACAATATGTTATGTGCTAACACAGTTCTTTATATAAAAATAAGGTTCAGAGATATACACAATTAATAAAACACTTTGTATTCTGTTAGTTCTAATATGGCAAATATATACAATGTCTATGTGGTACCACACTTAGCTATAGATAGAATCTTTTAAAATGCATCAACTGCTGACAGTTATTATGTAACATACAAACCATGCAGCAAGGTGTGTCAACATAGATCATAGGAAGGAAGGCAAGTTAAGTTAAACAATGGCAGAATAGTTTCTTTAGCTACTAAGACATATTTCTGAATGTGGTTCCCTCACCTGGGCAACCTGTAATAAAATGGTTAACAAGCCCAGTCCATAGATGCTTAATAAGTCTTGTCTTCTTAGCAAAAAAGTTCAACCCCCCCCCAATCTAGCTGAGATAGAAGATGGAAGAGTTTCTTCGAGGGTTTGTGGACAGACCCCTCATGGGTGGACTCCCGTGCAAGTCCTGGGAAGATGAGGTGTGTGGTCCACCTCAATGCAAAGTGTTCAGTGCTGCAAAGAAGACTCAGTGATGGATGGGCCCGGCAGCAGGTGTAGAGTGTCGGGAGATGCTTCGGCGGTCCTCTGGCATGTCGGTGCTGCAGCCACAGCACCTACCTCGGGATAGCTTCGGCGATCGGGACTTGACCACGGGCTGGACCTCTGATCTTCACTCCGTCAGTGTACTCGGGACGTCTTTGTCAGCTTCGGGTGGCAGGAAACCCACCGGTGGACTTTCCTCGGTAGCCAGCGACCTCAGCTTTCTCCGGCGGGTCAAAGTGGTCGACAGTGATAGCAAAGGAGCCCTCGTTCAAATGTTCTTAGGCAACTGGCACTTCACTTCAGTATTCTCGGCTGATCCCTTCTCCGGTCGACAGCCTTTCGGCACTGGCCTCCAGGGTGCCTCGATGAGGAGCAGCATTTTGCACAAGGGTCCCTCATAGCTCATGGAGAAGTCTCCCAGCCCGGTCCTCTCCCAGATCAGTCCTTGACAGACTCAACAGCTTTTAGATTTCATCGAAGGAAATGCAGCAGCAGTTCTTCTTCTTCCAACTGGGCTTCAAGAATGAGCTTCAAGTTTCTACTTCAGCTTCTGAACAAATTGGTAAGTGAGAGGTCCCCAGATATACACATCGGTCCCTCATTCACTCTAGCTGAGCCAGGCTCAGTCAGTCAATCACACAGAAGGGCATTCATGCAGGCATGGCGCTAATCAGAATGACATGCATTCAGGCCATTCACTTCCACCCAGACACCCATAACAAGGAATGTGGATTGGGGAAATCTCCCAGCCTTTCAGCACACCACACTGCAGTCATGTCATTTTCAGGCAGGGCTGTCTCATTCATTGTGTCACACACACAGAAGCCAGACACCCATAACATAGAATGCATATTGGTAACACACTCTATTCACACAGGTCCCACTCCAAGGGTGTACCCACAACATACAGTCACCGGCAGGGCTCCAGCCAGTCTGGCCTGAACTTCCTCACGATTCCATATATGATTCTTCCGCCCAAAAGCCAGTCAAGGGAAGGGACAAAGTCAGGGCTTCCCAGGACCTTGCGAAAACAATCAGGAATCCACTGATTCCTATGGCAGGGCCTTAGAATCCCAAAATGGAGGATACTCAGAGCACCTGTCACATTCAACATGGAGTTGCCACCAGCTCATGCACTGCTCTATGGGCAACACATAGGTGCCCATAAATATACACTAGGGGTAGAGGGTTGCAACCCCACCCCTGTGTGCCATAAGGATATCCCAAGGGTCTATGTTCACCATGAGTAAAAAGAGTAGAAGCTGCACTGCCAGGAGTCGCAACTCGACTCTTGTGCAGAAAACAACACAGAACACACATGATAAGGGAGTACAGGACAAGGACATGCAGGCCCTGTCCCACCAATGAATTTACAGCATCGCAGTCGAGCCCCCCCAGACTGACGTTAGTGTGGTCTAATCTCGCACGAGCTTGACTCCCTCATCCAGACAGTCAACATACCTTCTGGGAAGGCCATCTGTATTATCATGACTCTTCCCTGGTAAATGCTCAATAGTGAAATCTAGCCCTTGCAGGCTAATGAACCACCTGAGCAGTTTAGGGGTTTCACCCTTCATATGCATAAGCCACTTTAAGGACTTAAGGTCAGTTTGGCCCTTGAAGGAGGAACCAGAAAGGTAAAGCCTAAAACGCTTAAGGCACCAAACTATACTGAAACATTCCTTTTCAAAAGTCGTCCACCTACGTTCTCTACCTTTGAGTTGCCAACTGATGAAGATGATTGGATGTTCCCTCCCTTTGTCATCAAACTGGGGCAAGACAGCTCCAATTCCTGTGTCACAGGCATCAGTTTGAACAATAAAGAGTTTGCTGTAATCAGGAGCACACAACACAGGTGCCTGACACAGACTTTCCTTAAAGCCACCAAAGGCTCTCTGACAGTCTTCCGTCCAATTAACCTTCCCCTGTTGCTTGGGCGATGTGAGAGCTGTCAGAGGGGCAACTATGGTGCCATAGTCTGCCATGAAGGTCTGGTAATATGCAGTGAGGCCCAAAAAAGCTCTCACTTGGGTTTGAGTAGTGGGAGTCTCCCAGTCATGTACATCCTGTACTTCACTGGGGAGAGGTTGGATTCGACCCCCTCCTACCTCATGACCAAGGTAAGTGATTTACCCCTGTGTTATCTGGCACCGGTGGCCTTGATATTGAAGTTAGTCCTTTTCAAGGCCTGCAACACCCGGTCCAAATGAGTCAAATGCTACTCCCAGGTGGAACTGTAGACAGCAATGTCACCTAGATAGGCCACACCAAAGGCTTCCGGACCACTGAGCGCATGCTTGACCAACCTTTGGAAGGTGGCAGGTGCATTCTTCAACCCAAAAGGCATGACTCTAAATTGGTAGAGCCCCTATGGTGCTGAGAACGCAGTTTTTTCCTTGGCCTGGTCCATCAGTGCTATTTGCCAATAGCTTGAGGTGAGGTCAAAGCTGCTTACAAATTTGGTGGCACCTATTGTGTCCACGAGCTCATCAGCCCTGGGCAATGGGTGAGCGTCAGTTTTGGTGATGGCATTGACTCCTCTGTAGTCCACACAGAACCTCCAATTCTTGGTACTTGCCTGAGAACTTGCCTTAGGGACATGGGCCACAGGGCTGGACCAGGGTCTGGTTGAGGGTTGAATTACACCCATATCCAAAATCTTGATGACCTCAGCATGGATGTGGTTCTTAACAGTATCTGACATTCAATATCATTTGCTTTTGACAGCTACACTGTCACCATTGTCAATTTTGCGCCTGCACCACAGGGTGAGGCCTGGTGTCAGTGAGAACAGAGGGGCGTACTGCCAGAGCAAAGCCCCGCAGGCCTTCTGCTGCTCTTGTGTCAGATCTGGAGAGCGATGCACTCTCTCCACTGAGCCATCCTGAGGGTTGCTATGCCACAAATTAGGAAGGGGCTCACTCTCATCCTCCTCTTGCTCTGAAGCTAGCAGAAGACATGAGACTTCCTCTCTTCTGTGGAAAGGCTTGAGCCTGTTTACATGGAATACCTGAGGGGCTACCCCAGGGACTCCCATATCAACCAGATAGCTGACCTCGCCCATCTTGGAGATAATCCCGAAGGGTCCAGTCCATTTAACTGCCTGAGGTCTAGGGTTGGTAGGCTCCATCACATGGATCTTCTGGCCTGGAGTCCAATCCACTTGGGAGGCCTTAAGGTCATGCCAGTACTTGTTAAATTCTTGGCTTGCTTCAAGATTTGCTGATGTCTGGCCCATCATCTGTGACATCTTCCTTCTGGGGCCTAACAAATAGTCCCCCACTTGCTTGGCAGGACCTGGAGGGATGGCTTCCAAACCTTCTCTGATTAAGGCAAGGGGCCTCCTCACGGGATGGCCAAAGAGATGCTAAAAGGGGCGGAAAACAACACCCTCTTGAGGCACTTCTCTATAGGTGAACAGCAGGCATGGTAGGAGGAGATCCCATTGCTCCTTAGGGGCTCTACCAAAGCACCCAGCATGCCCTTGAGAGTCTCATTGAACCTCTCAACCAGACCATTGGTCTGGGAATGGTCGGAGGTGGAGAACTTATATGTTACCTCACATTCCTTCCACATCGCTTGCATGTAACTAGACATGAAGTTGGATCCTCTGTCAGAGACCACCTTTTTAGGGAATCCAACTCTGGTATAAATGCCGAGGAGAGCCATGGCAACCACCTTGGCAGTTATGGTCTGAAAGGGTATAGCCTCAAGGTACCTGGTGGCATGATCAACCAGTACCAGGAAGAACCTGTGTCCACCGGATGTGGGAGGGACCAAGGGACCAACAATGGCAATGCCTACCCTCTCTAATGGTGTGTCAACCACTGGCAAAGGGTGCAGTGCGGCAATGCCACTGTCTCCAGTCTTGCCAGATAACTGACAAGTGGGACAGGTCCGACAATAGGACTCCACTTCTACTCCCATCCGGGGCCAGTAGAAATGTGCAGAGGGCCTTTGCTTAGTTTTCTTAGTACCAAGATGGCCCGCTAAGGGCACCACATGCGCCAACTGCAGTAGGAAGGGCCTGTAATCCTTGCGTGCCACGAACCTCTTGAGGGCACCAGGTTCAGGATTAGTGGGCTCACTACAAAGGAGCTCACCCTCCCAATAAATCTTGAAAGACCTAGGCACTTCACCTTGTGCCTGGGCCTTGGACTGCTTTCTTAGACCCTTGAGAGAGGGGCACTCTCTCTGACCTTTACAGAAGTCTCCCCTAGAGGGCCCACCTTCAGCCTGCAGGCATTGAAGGTCGAGCTTATCCTCTGGGATGAGCACCTCTCCCTGAGGAGGGTCTTCTGGCTCTTCTCCCTCAGGAGTTGATCCTCGGTTTACCACTGGACCTAGCCCATCCAGAGCTTGGATCCCAGTGGGTGCTGCTGAAACAGCGGAAAGAGAAGGATCCCCATTCACAGAGGGAGTCCTCTTGCTCTTCCTTTATGCCTTGTGTCTCCCCTTTGGTGTGGGTAGCTTAGCAGTCAGATCCTGAGTGTCCAGAGACCTAGTGACTGCAGCAGCAGTCAGGGGTAGTCCATCAGAGATCAACCTCAACTCTACTAGATCATTCCCAAACAATATGTGGGCAAGCACATTGTCCTGTACCAGGACAGGAAGCTTTGCTGTCCTGTTTGCAATCTGGATGGCGACTAGGGCTACAAGGGATAATTTGGGAGGCCCACCAGCTAACCTGGTATTTCTCAGAGGAGCAGCTATATAGTCCTCTGGCATGAACGGGGTCCTGTCCACCACTGTCATACTTGCCCCAGTGTCTCTCAAACCAGTGGAAGGCTGGCCATTCAGAAGGACACTTCTCAATAATCTTCTGGTATTGTAGCCAGTACTTCTGCGTACTGGTCCCAGGTCCCAAGGGACACAAGGGAAATCTCCGCAGGAGCACCAAAGGTGATTCCTGTAGAGGAGGGGAGGGCAGTGGCCTCCACCTAAGGCATGAAGCAAGGGTAGGTCAAGCTGACAGCCTGGACTCCAAGTGCCTTACCTTTACACTTGGGGTTACCCTTCTTGTGGCCCAGGGCCCCACAGTCCCAACTTAGAATTGTCCCTGGACCTACTATGATAGCAACCTCGTCTGTCGCTCCCCTATCCCCTTACTGTTGCCCCTCTCCCTCCAGCACTATCTGAAACGTTGTCAGGCCTAGTACGATAGTCACTTGTTTTGTTCCTCCCCTCCCTTTCTGCACCCCTCTCCCTCACCTTTTGTTTTCCTCCGGCTCTACCAGAAATGTGGTCAGGCCTAGTACGGTAGTCGCCTGTCTGTTTCCATTTCCTTCCCACTCTCCCCCTCCCTTCCTTATCTATGTCTTAGCACTTGCTAATGTCATCAGGCCGAGTACGATAGTTAATTTCACATCCTTACTGTTCATGACCTGTAAGAAAGTCGTTGTATTTTCCCTTGTTCCCTTCCTTGCCTTGAAGCGCTTTGAAACACATTGTGTATAGGCGCTATATAAATAAACTATCATATCATATCATATCATATCATAACAAGTGCCAGGAATGTGAGGTACTGTTCTGGATCCACTGGGAGCCTGCTTTACAGGAGGAGAACCACTACTGTTGCTCCCACCCCCATGAGACTAATCCCCACTAGATTTGTTTGTTTTAGGAGAGGGGTGCTTAGGTTTACTCGACTGTGCTTGCTAATGGGTGGTCTCTTTCTATTTGGTGTTGTCCTTCCCACTGGGTTCCTTAGGGGACACCTAGTGGGAGACCCTCTTGTCAGCCAGCCTGACCAGCTTAAAGGGATCCAAAATGTTCTGGTCAGCAATGCACTGACACAGCTCTCGTGAACAGGATTCAGACAAATGCTCAAAAAAACAAAAGGTGTGACAATTCAACAAATGCTTTCACCTTGTATCCATCAATCTACCCCATCATGTTTATATGCGCAGCACTCACCAGCCAACTCAAGATAAATTCTCTCTCTTTTTATATTCCTTGAACCTTTTAATGTATTGGGTAGGTGTCTTGCCAAACATGGAAAACAAAGCAGCTTTCATGCACTCATACGGACCCCTTTCTTCCTCACTCAGTTTCAGAATACAGTCATTACCCATCTGAGGTACTCTACTTAACAAACACAGCCCAATCTCTTTTATCAACATCATGGATTTCACAAGCCGTCTCAAATGCTTCTATCCATTGGAGGATATCAGAACCCTCCACATACACACCAACCAAATGTTTCATAAACTTGGTGGCAGTGAACCTGACACCCTCAACTGGTTTGGCTGAAGTCTCCACTCTAGCTTACTCTAGCTGGATTCTCTGACATTCAGTGTCCTTGTTTTTGAGTTCAAGATCCCTATCAACGAGTATCATGTGCTGTGCCAACTCCTCCTTCTTCAATTCGGTTTCCAACTTTTTATATTCAAAGGCCAATGCCATCTTTAATAACAAGTTCCAAGGTATCCTGTTAAAAATAAATGCTGTGTTTTGGAATAGAAGTGACAGGAGAGGTGGCAATCCAGAAACAGATTCAGTAATAACCCCAGGGGTAGGGTCCTCAGTGGTTCCCACCCCCAACCCCCTTCATTAACAGCATCACAATCAGTCTGGTAGTCCAATTTGTTGGCCAATATAATGATACAGTGAAAATATTATCTGGGAGGGGCTTGGCTCAGGAGGATCCATCAGATAGCCATGAACCAATGAGAAAATTAACGCTGATGTAATCTATATGTATATTTACCAATCCTAACCCCTGATAGGTTTTGAAACTGAAATAGTAGTATGACATCACACTTTACAACGTGTTTACGAAGTCCCTCTTCAATATCCTCAACCGTTCAGGTGTCACCTGGACAAATTATGCAGATGATACCCAAATACTCATTCCTATTACTGGAGACCACAAAATAGACTCCAAAGTACTCCACGACATTTACTGCGTTATTCAGGCCTGGTTGGCACAACAGGGGCAAGTCTTAACAACGATAAGCCTCCTTGGCTCACAACCCAGACTCAACAAGCTAGATGCAGACTTTAACTCCTTCACTATTGATGGTAACACCATCAAGGTATCCAAGGACACTAAACCCCTTGGCATATACCTTGATTCCACTCTGTCATTAATGAGACAAACTACCGCTATAACATCCTCAGCAGCATATAAATGCAAACTCATCACTCCCTGCCGCCCTTTCCTAACCTCCGCCAATTGCATTGCCCAAGCCAGAACTCGCCACCGGAATACAAATAAACTACAAGTAATCAAAACAATGCCATTAGAACAGTGCTGAATATCCCCAGAAAAAACCACATCTCTGATATTACACACAGTTAACATTGGCTACCAGTCAATAAAAGAATCGCGCTCAAGTCACTCTCACTCATGCATAAGTGCCTAACAAGCTGTGCACCTAGCTACTTGATTAACTTATTCATGCGCAACATTTTTGACCATCCCCGTAGAGCGGCTCAAGCACACTGCCTTATGATACCAAGGTTCAAGCTTCAGAAGGCTGGGGGCAACAGCTTCTCTGTGCTTGCCGCAAAGCTATGGAACTCTCTACCCACTTCACTCAGAATTGAACCTTCCTTCCAGTCCTTTAGAAGGAAAGATAAAATCTGGCTCATAGTTGAAGACCACTAGCAAGCACGCTCATGACTAACTAACCCTCTTGTGCTACTCATTGTGTATAATATGCATCCAGTTATGTATATATCCTCACTCCTGTGTACCACGTAAATGCATGTGTAAATGTATATACGTATGCTTGTTATTTAACACTTTGTAAATCTATGTAAATGTATGCAACTATAACCTGAAGACATGCGCCCAGATGCCCTTAGGCTTGGCGCGCTATACAAATAAATAAAATACAAATACAAATATGTTGAAGGTCAGAAAACAAATTAATTATACTCTTACCTTACAACTACTTTATCACTCATACTGTGCACTTGGCAGGCTTTACGATGGGCAAAAAAGAGGTTAGGGGGCACTCTTAACTTCACACACAAATTTCACTCACTCTCTTCCGTGCCATCTTGCTCCAAGGTCTCCGCCCTTGTTTTGAACTATAATGTATCCCTCCCAGCACCTTGCAATACAAATCACATGATTGTCACTTTAACCATGTGCCCTGTCCACCCTCTTTGAACATCTCATGACTTGTTACTCTGGGGTCGGTGGGCAAAGGGCACCTGGTATCATGGAATTCAGGGGTCTTAAGTTTTAGTCAGTTATATGGGCTATAACTCGCGGTCACCTGATGATGGGAAAGGTCATGCTTTGGCCAGTGTGAGATAACATGCACACCAGGTGCATGTCTGTGATCACGTCCTTGTAGGGCTCATTCCTCTCGAAGATCTTTGCAACACTGTTAGAACGATGAATTGCCGCTGTGGCTGTTGGGGGTGTGGGCTGTCCTCATGGGAGCTTGGGCATGGCTAAAGATTTCCCTCATCTCGCAATTTGGGCCTAGTCCATACAATGCTGCATTCGCCGTGCAGGCCTTCGCTTCTACCCATGGTTACTAATATCTATGCAACATAGCAATGCTGCTCATGCCCTATGCTATACTGTGTGGGTTGATTATATTGGATTATGTTGGAGTGGGGTCTTTTTGTATTGGAAGGTGGTCCTCTCACTGTCCCCCATATTGCCTTGCCCATCATAGTACTTCAAATGCATCTCTCCTCACTCTAAAGCATCTAGGGGGGTGGGGTGGGGTGCCCCCTTCCAAACAATAGTAATAACTGAAGTCAACAAAGGTGTATTATTGAAGGAGCACAATTGTCTTATATCTAATAGGAATGTGAATGCTACAGAGAGACCTGATTAGAGCATCAGGTAGTGAACCGTTTTGGGAAGAGATACCTGGCAGGAAAGCACACCATAGGATCTGCATGAGCCAAAAGAGAGATATTCCTGGCAGGGGAATAAACCAGGATATCAAGAATTTCAGATGAAAAGTTTCCTGGCAGGAAAGTATATCAGGAAACCCATTTTGAACTAGTGTGTTAAAGATAAACTGTGTCATATTAAGTTGTTGTTTCCATTGAGCATTTTGTCAAGCAGTGAATTAGAAAAGACTTGCCTTTTGCCATACTACAACCAATATTAGAGAAAATACATTTTCTTAACCATTCTGAAAATTAGGAAAGACTTTCCTTTGCCATATTCCAACCAGTTTTGTGGAAAAGACATTCTGTTTTGCCATCCTGAAAGACTAAGAGAGATATTCTTGTTGTTATATTCCTACCAGGATTGTGGAAGTGACATTTGTTTTGCCATCCTGAGGAAAGTATTAGGTGAAAGGGAAATGTTCATTGTCTATAAGAGACTATTGTTAAAATAGAACATTTTGAACAATATTTCTGAAATAATTCAGGGGAGGGGGACCAACCCCTGGACACGAGGATTGTTTTGTTCAAGTTATAGCAAATGTTTGTTGAATTGAAATGCGAAACATTTACCTTGCACCTATTGATTGTGTATGTTAGTGTGAGGGTCAGATTTAGTTTGGACACAAGGTCAGCCTCCTATAATTTTAGTTTCATAGGAAGGGACAATCGCTTTAGGAGATGGAAAGTTAGATATTTATCCACACCCCTTTCTGTTAATAAAATTGCTGATGTTGAGAATACTATCATTTTGTTCCACCTCTCATTTGTGACCCGTCACAACACTCAGCATATGGAGGGATACCATACGTTGTTTGCAACATGGAGGGAATTATCAAAATATTGCTCATGTGGTTCATGTCATCTTGCACATTTCTTTTTACTCTTTTAGTTGGTGTGTTGACTTCAAGGGACATTTCAGGTGTCATCCTTATTGTTATTGTTTCAGGCATTATACTTGTGTTATGGTCACTCAATACTAGCCTTGCCATAGCATTATTGTTAAACTGCTTCATTGCAATACAATAAATAAAATAAAAACAACAAATGGAAAAAACAATGCTTGAATCGTAATAGCCAAGGAATATACCTTTTGCATATATCTGGGGCCATATAAACTCGTTTGGGCAACAAAAGGAAATATTTGATATTATTTAAAACATGCATGTTTCCCTCTCTTTTTTTATAGCAAATACGTATTCACCATAAAAACCTAGTTAAAAATTAGCATAAATTCCTTTCTAAAAGAAAAGATGTTTTTAGGTTAAACAACAAAACTGTCATACAAATCTTTAAAACTCCTAAAAAATTATACCTTTTCAAGAAAAAAGCAAAGAGCAGAAAAAACAAAATATCTATAGGGAACATTTGATATCCTTCTTTGAATGGAAAAACCACACACTGTATCTAGTTATTTTCTCCTTCTTGCTGCTGAATCATGCTAGTTATCACTCTCGTCTGAGGTCTTCATGTGTCTTCTTGTTCTTGCTCTGTACCTTATGACAGGGGGGCCTCCCCACAATACCTTTTAATATTGCTGAGACTCAATCAAGCTTGTCTAGCCCTAATATGTACTGCTGATTGTGTGGCTATCTCGACCATGTACGACCCTTCAAACCTCTACTTATGCCACTTTCTAGTAAAATTCTGCACATAACCTTGTCTCTCTGGTATATCAAATAATCATGCATTTCTTTACCAAGCACTGTTGCTAAATTCTCAGTGCAATTGGGGCACTCATTCTGCGTCCTGTCACCAGCTCATGTGGTGTCATATGGTGTCAGGTGGTAATCAGAGCTTGGCTGATTGCATAAGGCAAAAAGAGCCAGGGGAAGGCAGTGCAGCCAATTCATGTGCAAAGTGTCTTTTATTTTGGCAATGCCTTCAAAAGGTCTTTTAGGCGCTCACAAATTCCATTCACTTGGGGATGATAGGCAGATGAGAATTTTTGTATTATTTCCAATAGAGATGTAATGTGTTTGAACACCTCATTTACAAAATGGGGTCTGTTGTCAGAATGGAACCATTCATACACTCCCCATCTGGGAAATACCTCTCGTGCAAGGAATCTTGCTGCTGATCTGACATCTGGATGTGTAGATGGACCTGCTTCTATCCAGCAAGAAAACGGGCATACTAACACAATCATATGCTGGTAGCCATACAAGTTTATAGCATATCCACATAATCGATATGCAAATGTTGAAATGGCCCAGTAGGATGGGGTATTGTTCCTCTCACCATCCTCAATGTGTGACCAGCAGTTCATTTCTGACATACTATGCAGTTAACAACAAGATTGGTCACATGTTCACTAGAATTTGGGACAAATCAGTCACCTGAAATAGATGCTGCAAGACACTCACCTGTTGTGTGTGCTAGGTAGTGAAATTGTTCCAGCACTACTTTGACCAACTCTCCAGGCATGACAGGTTTCCCTGTGCTTTCCTGTCATCAAATTAACTCTGTGGGTGATAATGAGCACCCTCTGAACCTTGCAGGCTCCTCACAATTTTGATTGATGGATTAGATATTATTACTTCATAAGCGGATGCTCTCTGTGTGGTCAATGTGCTTTTGAGCTTTTCAAGAATGGCAAAAAGAGCATGTTAAACATATAATGTAACTGAACAGCCCATTGTTATATGTGCTGATTTTTCTATTTCAAAAGCTGCTGCAGCCAATGTTTGCTCACATCGTTAATGGCCTGTAAATACTGGGTAGATCTGTGAGAAACCTGACAGTGTTCTCTTACCTACTCCCCGGGATCTTCAATTCAGGTGGCCACGGAAGGGCCATCGCTTTTAGATCCCGACCCTGGGGATCTAAAAGCGAGGGAGGATCACCTGAGTAGAGGTCACAGGGGATTGGGCAGATAATACCAGAGGGTGAGACATGGTATTCCCCCTCTCCCTATTTCCCATCTGTATCCCCTTCAGCTTTTTCATGGGATATTTGCAATCCCATTCCATCTCCCCCTCCCCATTTCTGACAAATACTGGAAAGAAGAAGAGGCAACCGAGAGTAGTGAGGATTACCTGTATGAAACAACTTGAGAAACAAACTAAATACTGCCACCTACTACCATTAAGTTGTCCAATTAATAGGGTCAGGCATCTCACACTGACTACTCACACCTGACTCTATTTGACTCTTATGTGAAGTATAAAAGGTGCTGTTTTCAAAATCATGAGAGTGAGCTGGGAATCTTGAAGGAATACAAGAATCCAAGAAGCAGGGAGCTGAAGGGAGGGGAGCCTGGAGTATCCAGAGGAGAGCAGCATGTCGCCTCACTGGCCTAGTGCCTGTGAGGGGCTGCAGCATGACTAGGTAGTCGTGTCTCCAGAGAGCCGTAATGTGGCAGCCCCTGTCCTGCTGGTGGCATGTAGAGGAGTGCTTGTTCACTTGGGACATGTGCCAGTCCCAAGGAGGTCTGGGGGGCAGGTGGTGAGACCCTGACCTTGATCCCAGATGCCCTGAGAGGACCGCTCACCAGCACAAAGCTACCCAGTGAATTTGAAATGGGAAAGTGAGAGAAACTCGGGAGTGTGCAGCTAGCTTGAGCGGGAAGGGAGAAAAGACAGAATGTATAAGCGACACAAAGCTGAAAGCAAGAAAGATAGCAGAAAGCAAAAGGAAAGCAAGAGAATAGTGCTGAGAGAGCAGAATGGGAAGAAAAGGCTTTAAGATAAATGAGAAGGTTGCGAGTGACCCAAAAGTGAAGGAAAGGTGCAACTGGGAACTAGAAAGTGAAAGTAAATGAGAAGGGTGTGACTGACCTGAAAGTGAAGTGAAGGTACAAGTGAGCACCAGTGAATGGAAAAAATGTGCAAGAGGCATGGAAAGGAATGAACAGGTGGCAGGGTGCACAAAAGCAAAGAAAGGAATTTGCAGGAGGCACACTAAAGAGAAAGAGAACCCGAAGGGAAGATGCCATGGGCACAGCAAACTGAGAGAAAGCAGGACAAAGAAGGTGCAGGTGATCACCACCGAGTGGATGATAACAAAGGGATGCAGGAAGCACCTGGAAGATTAAAGGATAGAAGATAAGGAAGTACAGAAAATACTGAGAGAGGCCAAATATCAGAGTGGTCACGTTTAGGTTGAGCCAAGAACCTAGTGTTTTCAAAAGTCTCTGATACTATCCCATGTGAAGGTTGTAAGTTGAACTTTCTGTTTAAAACTGAAGAGGCCTAAGCTTGGCGAAGGGAACCCTGAGAGGCCTAAGGGAAACTGGGTCGTTAAACTGAACTAGTGTTTGAAACTGAAGGGGCCTGAGGATGGGGAAGGGAATCCTAAGAGGCCTAACAGAAGTGAACTTGTATTTGGTGAAACAAGGAGGCATAAGCTTAGGGAAGGGAACGCTGAGAAGCCTGGAAGGAACTGTGTTATATTTTTGTTTGACTTGAAACTTGGAAGGAGTGAAGCTTGGGGAAGGGAATCCCCAGGAACTAAAGACATTGGGAATTGTTGAACAGAGTATACAAAAATTGTGGAGAAGAGCTGATGAACAAGTTCTTTTTGATTGTGCTAAACTTTGATGACACTAGCCAAGCAACACCTGGTGAGAGGACCACCTAAAACCTGCCTTGGCATATATTTCTTTTTGAATCACTATTTTTTCTTTAAAGAGAACGCCTACCCCATTTTATCAGAAAGAGAGAGGGCAAGCAAAGGTTTAGAAACAGAGAGATTTTGGTTTTGGACTTTTAGACATCAACATCCCTCAGAAACATCACTTGAGGGTATTACACCAACCCCAGAATTGTAGTAAATAAAGGGTTTGAAACTCTAGAAATTGAGTCTGTGTCTCTCTTGATACTATGCTTACTCACAGATCCCACTGTAAAATGCCAGTGGTTTGTATCCCATCGAATAATTTTGTACATGGACAGCCGTCATCACAACTGCATTTGAATGGGAAAACAGGAAACAATTGTCCTTATAAGCAGGGATTCCTAACAGGGGAGCTGTGCTTATTGCTTCTGTTAATTCATCAAAGGCACCTATCATCTAACCTGTCCATGCAATATCGCTCTTGTCTTTCTGTGCTTCTTTCAGTCCTTCCAAAAGGGGCAGAATGTATGTGCGATATAGTCAAAGACCCGTATGTGACAATAAGTCCCACAATCTGCTGCTACTCCTTTACTGTCTTTGGCCGGGGCACTTTGGTAATTGCTACTGTTCCTTCGGGTGTCTTCTTCCTCCTCTCTTTTGATATTATCTGGCCTAGGTAAAGTACTTCTTCCTGACAATATTGCAATTTCCCCTTATCTACTTTGTACCCTTGTTCAGCCAATACTGTCAATAATTTCACAGAGTCCTTCCTGCACTCTTCCTCTGTTGTACTGCATACTAGAAGTCATCCACGTGCTGTATCACTATGCTGTCAGTTTGCGCATTTCCCAAGTCCATCTGTGACACCCTATTGAAAACACTGGTGATTCTCAGAACCCCTGTGGGAGGTGACAGCGCTGTTACCTGATCTGTCCCACCCTCCCAACTCTGCCCTCAATCCCCGTCACCCCACATTCTCTGAGCCCAGCACACCTCACACTAATTACACCACAACTCTCTTAACACAACTCAAATACCACCAGTCCACACTATAACTACTCCAAAAACACCTTAAATCACAAATCAATAATCACACAGTTATGTGCACAATGGTTTAAACCCTAAGGGGCCGATTCATGGAACAAACGTGCGCCGAAAATCTTCGCGCAAGCATGCGCAAGCATGCGCAAGCGGAAAAAAACAGGCACACGGGCACGCGTGCTATTCATGGAAGTCCCTGCGCGTGTTCACCGCGGGATGTGCGCCAAACCCGTGCATGGCGCACAAGTCACTGCAACATCGCGAAAGGCGTGCGCGACGCGCACAGTGAAAGCGCACAACCTCAGCGCACACACCAGAAAGTGGGCGGGACATGGGGCATAACGCGCGGAATGGGGAACAACACTCGAAAATAAGGGCGTAACTGGGGATGTACTGCAGGGAAGCAGACGGAACGCCCACACGCACTCGAACCCCACGTATTCATGGAATCGAATAGGGCAAAGCCACGCACAGCCAAAGACACGCACAAGCTGAAACACGGCCGCCACACGAAGGCAGGCGGTAGAGTCCCAGCGCATCAAAAAAGTGGCGCGCGGGAAGTTAAATCCGCGATTGAGCGGGGTACGTGTATTCCGGGGGTGCGCGGGAAGTTACACACGCGATTGAGCGGGGTACGTGTATTCCGGGGGTGCGCGGGAAGTCACACATGCGATTGGCCTGGGTACGTGGATTTCAGGGGTGCGCGAGAAAATCTACATGCGATTGGCCTGGGTACGTGTATTACAGGGGTGCGCGAGAAAATCTACACGCGATTGGGCTGGGTACGTGGATTTCAGGGGTGCGCGAGAAATGCAACACGCGATTGGCCTGGGTACATGGATTTCAGGGGTGCGCGAGAAATTCTACACGCGATTGGCCTGGGTACGTGTATTACAGGGGTGCGCAAGAAAATCTACACGCGATTGGGCTGGGTACGTGGATTTCAGGGGTGCGCGAGAAATGCAACACGCGATTGGCCTGGGTACGTGGATTTCAGGGGTGCGCGAGAAATTCTACACGCGATTGGCCTGGGTACGTGTATTACAGGGGTGCGCGAGAAATCCGACACGCGATTGGGCCTGTGCGAGTGGGGCAGTGTATTACGTGGGTGTGCGGGAAGTTGAAGAGGTGAATTGCCAGTGTGGGTCCTCCCAGGTCTCCCCTCTACCCCCTCCACGGCCTCTGCAGGCAGCCCACAACACAGGGGACTACCCTGCACCCCTGGTCATGTCCCGCAGGCAGCCCATCCACCATGGGCATGCCCCCCAGCCAAGCCACATGTCCCCTTGCACCCCCACCCCCCAGCACTGTGGGGCACCTGCTAGCAGGCCCCCAACCATGTCCCACTCATGTCCCCTTGCACCCCCACCCCCCAGCAGGCCCCCACTCATGTCCCCTTGCACCCCCACCCCCCAGCCACCAGGGGCAGCCTCCACCAGGCCCCCACCCATGTCTCCCAGCACCCCCACCCCCAGCACTGTGGGGCACCTGCCAGCAGGCCCCCACCCATGTCTGCCAGCACCCCCACCCCCAGTCACCAGGGGCAGCCTCCACCAGGCCCCCACCCATGTCTCCCACCACCCCCACCCCTCCAGTCACCAGGGGCAGCCTCCACCAGGCCCCCACCCATGTCCCCTTGCACCCCCACCCCCCAGCACTGTGGGGCACCTGCCAGCAGGCCCCCAACCATGTCCCACTCATGTCCCCTTGCACCCCCACCCCCCAGCAGGCCCCCACTCATGTCCCCTTGCACCCCCACCCCCCAGCACTGTGGGGCACCTGCCAGCAGGCCCCCACCCATGTCTCCCAGCACCCCCACCCCCAGTCACCAGGGGCAGCCTCCACGAGGCCCCCACCCATGTCTCCCACCACCACCCACCCCTCCAGTCACCAGGGGCAGCCTCCACAAGGCCCCCACCCATGTCTCCCACCACCCCCAGTCACCAGGGGCAGCCTCCACAAGGCCCCCACCCATGTCTCCCAGCACCCCCACCCCCCAGCACTGTGGGGCACCTGCCAGCAGGCCCCCAACCATGTCCCACTCATGTCCCCTTGCACCCCCACCCCCGAGCAGGCCCCCACTCATGTCCCCTTGCACCCCCACCCCCCAGCCACCAGGGGCAGCCTCCACCAGGCCCCCACCCATGTCTCCCAGCACCCCCACCCCCAGCACTGTGGGGCACCTGCCAGCAGGCCCCCACCCATGTCTCCCAGCACCCCCACCCCCGTCACCAGGGGCAGCCTCCACCAGGCCCCCACCCATGTCTCCCACCACCCCCACCCCTCCAGTCACCAGGGGCAGCCTCCACCAGGCCCCCACCCATGTCTCACACCACCCCCACCCCCCAGCACTGTGGGGCACCTGCCAGCAGGCCCCCACCCATGTCTCCCAGCACCCCCACCCCCAGTCACCAGGGACAGCCTCCACCAGGCTCCCACCCATGTCTCCCACCACCCCCACCCCTCCAGTCACCAGGGGCAGCCTCCACAAGGCCCCCACCCATGTCTCACACCACCCCCACCCCCCAGCACTGTGGGGCACCTGCCAGCAGGCCCCCAACCATGTCTCCCAGCACCCCCACCCCCAGTCACCAAGGGCAGCCTCCACCAGGCCCCCACCCATGTCTCCCACCACCCCACCCCCCAGCACTGTGGGGCACCTGCCAGCAGGCCCCCAACCATGTCTCCCAGCACCCCCACCCCCAGTCACCAGGGGCAGCCTCCACCAGGCCCCCACCCATGTCTCCCACCACCCCCACCCCTCCAGTCACCAGGGGCAGCCTCCACCAGGCCCCCACCCATGTCCCCTTGCACCCCCACCCCCCAGCACTGTGGGGCACCTGCCAGCAGGCCCCCACCCATGTCTCCCACCACCCCCACCCCTCCAGTCACCAGGGGCAGCCTCCACAAGGCCCCCACCCATGTCTCCCACCACCCCCACCCCTCCAGTCACCAGGGGCAGCCTCCACAAGGCCCCCACCCATGTCTCCCACCACCCCCAGTCACCAGGGGCAGCCTCCACAAGGCCCCCACCCATGTCTCCCAGCACCCCCACCCCCGAGCACTGTGGGGCACCTGCCAGCAGGCCCCCACCCATGTCTCCTAGCACCCCCACCCCCAGTCACCAGGGGCAGCCTCCACCAGGCCCCCACCCATGTCTCCCACCACCCCCACCCCTCCAGTCACCAGGGGCAGCCTCCACCAGGCCCCCACCCATGTCTACCACCACCCCCACCCCGCCAGTCACCAGGGGCAGCCTCCACCAGGCCCCCACCCATGTCCCCTTGCACCCCCACCCCCCAGCACTGTGGGGCACCTGCCAGCAGGCCCCCAACCATGTCCCACTCATGTCCCCTTGCACCCCTACCCCCCAGCAGGCCCCCACTCATGTCCCCTTGCACCCCCACCCCCCAGCACTGTGGGGCACCTGCCAGCAGGCCCCCAACCATGTCCCACTCATGTCCCCTTGCACCCCCACCCCCCAGCAGGCCCCCACTCATGTCCCCTTGCACCCAGGTCCTGACGAAACGCAATCATGGCAGTAATGGGCAGCATACCCAGCACAAACACCCAGCCAAGGATTGCATCCACCCACATAGTAGATGCAATTACATGATACAACCCCAATGGCAAGTATGTAAATGAACACATGTCCGTCACACACACATACACAATGGGTGCAAGTGAATGTCAAAACCCATATCATGACATGCATGAAACCAATGAGAAAATACCACAAATGTAAGTAATAAATATATGTATTAAAGATGAAAATGAAGTAAAGAAATAAAACACACAACAATGGGGATGACAAAACAAATGGTCCATGTCCGAGAACTAATAGATAAAATCAAAAAACAAAGGAATCCAAAAATTAATGTAGTCCAAAGCAAAATAATGGGGGGAAAAAATAAGGAAAAACCATTGCCTCATGGTGAACACAAATATAAATCCAACAAATGTTTTTCAAACATCAAACTATGCACAAGAATATCCCAGGGTCCATGAGCCCAACACCATAAATGAAACCTACTACTACTAACCAATAAAAGAAATATATACAGAAAAGTGGCCATTGTCCGAGCGGTCCGAAAAAAACTAAAAAAATAAAGGAAACCTAACACTAACTAACTAAAGAACTATATACAATGGCAGCGGGCAAGTCCTGCGGCTCACTCTGTGATGTTGCCGGCCAGGGCATCATTGAACTCCATGTCGATGTCCCGGAGGCGGGACTCTGTCCTGGCCCCGAGGTCTCGCAGGGACAACCCCGTGTTCACCCCAAACTCCCTGCGAGCTTCCTCGAGGCACTCAGCCCGCCTCAACGCCCGACGCATGGAGAACTCCGCCATGACCATGGTGAGCCGCTCCTCTTCCGCCCGCTGCCGCTCCGCACCTATCCGCTGGACCAACTGCTCCCACACGGAAGACACTGCCATCCCAGGGTTCTCCTGCCCTCCGGCCGATGCCTGCCCCTCTGATCTTGATGGCCCCGAGCCATGATGCCTCCCACGTCGAACCTGCTGCTGCCTCCGACGCCACTGCCTCTGCCAGCACGACGGCATCCAGGCTGATGGAATCCACCGATGCCGTCGTGCACGTGCCCTGCCAGATGATGCCGGCACATCCTCCATCTGCAGGGGGACAGTTGCTGGTGTGTCCACCCCTGCTGGACCTTCGACTCCCGACTGTGGCAGGGATGGGGTCCCCACCGAGCTGGCTGCGTTGGTCGGGGCAGGTCCACAGGGCGCCCTGGTGGCATCTGGGCCGGAAGACGGCATGGAGCACGACTGGCGCATGGCCTCCACAGAGGAGGAGAGGGTCGCCAGAAGGCCACACACATGTAGGAAACCCCCGACCATGGTGGCTCCCAAATGGTTCACGTACGCACGGTGCTCTTCGTGATGATGTGCATGCTCCTCCCGGGAAGCATGCACCTCATCACGAATGCCAGCCGTGCGCAACGCGACACCAATCAGGACCCTCTCCACACGGCCAGGGGTCCCCTCGTCCGCAGGTAGAGGAGTGTCAGATGACATGGACATCTCCCCTACCTGCGGACGGGCCTGGGATGGGGCATTCCTGCTGGTGCATGGTGGTGCAGTCACAGTGTCAGGGACAGTGACATGCACAGGCCCCTCCACGGCGACCTGTGCTGCCTCCTGCCCCTGGCCCTGGACTGCACCACTTGCACCAGCGGGGATGCCCCCACCAGGCCCCATGTGTGGCTCAGTAGTGGCCTCCTCCCCCTCTGTGGAAACCACCAACCTGGATGTCTCCACGCCATCTTCCGCCATTGCAAGCCCCTGTGGGGGCTCACCCACCCCTTCCGCTGCAGCCGTGGCGGCATCCCCGCCGCTCTGCTCCACAGCGCCTTCTCCGCCCTCTTCTTCACTTGCCACTGTGTAGAGGGAGACATAGAACACAAGCATCAGGGTACTGTACAATGGTCCCCTAGACAGGAAGCAATAGCAGATGAGTGGCACTGTCATACATCACTTCCATCATGTCCCTCCACAACACATGGGTCAGTGCAGGCAAAACACATACAGTAACAGGCATGGCGCATGCCATGGACATTGGCATACATGACCAAGGGACTCATGATTCATACAATGTAGGTTTCAAACTCACATGCATCATGGGTCTTGCCATCACATGCACACACCTCACCGTAGTTCCATCCATCTGGCCTCGTACACCACAGACGCAGTGGATACTAGGATGACTAGGCTGCATCAGTGAATCTGAACATTGTCACAGACATGTGTCATGCATCCATGACATTTACAAGTCACAGACACGCAGGTCAGACACACACACATGGACACCATACGTGTACATGGGACCAGCACCCATCCCTCACCCCCACCCATGTCCAGGAACAGAGACTGCCATGCTTCCATGTGTCCATTCCGCACAGAGCCCCCCATGTTGCAATAGAACACATGCACCAACCATGTGGTTCACACATCACTGTACTCACATGCCTGACCATGATGTCCCTGCACACACACATACGTACATGGCCTATGTCACACATACAGGCAGGTATCAGACAACCAGCACACTGCAACATGCCCTGTCTCACACAGCAATGCTTGGCCACTTACCGCTCAACTCCACATGGGTCTGCCTCCGAAGGATCTGGGCGTGGAGCGCTGGGTCTATGCGTTCCAGGACCCTCATCTGGATGTCACTCAGGCGTGCCCGGCCCCCCTCCGCGAGGCGCCGGGCCTTATTGAGGGTCCTGGACCTCAAGTCCTCCCAGCGCTTCTTGATGTGCTTGATGTCGCGGGTTGCCACCCCCTCCGCGTTGATGGCAACCACTACATCGTCCCAGATCCTCTCCCGTCCTTCCTTGTTGGCGCGTGGTCTTCCGAAGAGGGCATCATAATGCCCCAGGACATGCTCCACCAGGACACCAACTTCCTTCTCACTGAAGCTGGTGGCCCTCTGCTTCTCTGGCTGGGGGTCGCCATTGGTCTCAGATGGTGCTTGCCCCGACATGGCAACCCCCGAGGCAGGCGTGGGTGGGCAACTGGGTCCTGGGGCTGGGCTGTGGAGCGATGGTATCCCAGTCGGGAGTCTACTGTTCCAGCAGGGGTGAACACAGCAACTGGACCCCTGCAGATGGCTGATGTGCAGGCACCAAATGGCAGGGCACGGTGGCAGCAGGCAGGCAGGCAGGCAGGCAGGCAGGCAGCAGCAGATGGCACGTGGGAGGCTGCTCGGGGCACTGGGGGGCAGTGATTCAGCCTTCTGGGCAGGAGCGTGGTCTCCCGTGTGTTTTCGCGTGGCCAGCTTGATACGGAGTGATTTGGCACGTGAAAAATCTGCACGTCAGCGTGTAATTCGAGGAAAGGCCCTTAGCGCGTAAGCGCGTCTGCACGCATACGCATTTTCATTGGACAGAAGGCCCTCAGCGCGTGAGCGCGTCTGTGACGTGACGTGCAAGGGTGTATCCCTCATTGCACGTGATGACAGAACACACGTGGATTTCAACCAATCGCGTGTGAAAGTTCACGGCACCCCGGAACGCACGTACCCAGGCTAATCGCATGTGGAACTACCCGCGCACCCGGAAACACAAGTACCCAGGCTAATCGCGTGTGGAACTACCCGCGCACCCGGAAACACACGTACCCAGGCCAATCGCGTGTACGCTCGCTCCCCTCCGATCACACGCGATGACACCCGAATACGGGAAACCCGTGCACGGCAAAAGACGTGCACAGGCGTCAACGAGTCCGCCCACACGGAGGCGTCCCGCGGACAGCATAAAAGTGCGCGCAAACAACAAACGCGTATATACAGCGACGATGAATGCCCCATTTGTTGCTGCACTGATCGTGGGACACCGCAGGAGGAGGAGAATAGCCAGGGCACGCATTTTTGCACCACGGACAAGCCTTTTTGGGATGCCTGACGACCAGGTCTACGGCAGGTATAGGTTTCCGCCCCATATCATCCTAGACCTGGTCAGGGAGTGGGAAGATGACCTCACATCCCCCACCCTTTGCTCCCAAGCATTGAGCCCCTTGGAGAAGCTGCTCAATGTCTTGCATTTTTTGTCCACTGGGTCGTTTCAGCGGACCACTGCCATAGTGGGGGGGGTCTCACAGGCCACGCAGTCACGCTGCCTACACCAGGTACTGGCAATCATGACAGCACGCCCCTCAGTCCGCAGGCACATATACATGCCCAGAACACCCGCAGAAAGGCAGGCCGTTGTCCTGGATTTTTTCAGGGTGGCACACTTCCCCAAAGTGCTCGGTGCCATAGATTGCACCCATGTGGCCCTACGTCCACCTAGGGCCACTGAGCACATCTACCGAAACCGCAAGCACTGGCATTCCATCAATGTACAGGTGGTATGCGATGCAAAGGGAATCATCACCTCTGTCTATGCAAACTACCCTGGCTCCACCCATGACAGTTTCATATACAGAATGTCCGCCCTGAGCCGGGCCCTGGAAGCTGGGCAGCATGGCTACACATGGCTCCTAGGTCAGTACAAATGCCCTTGCACATGCATGCAAGTCACACACAGACAAATATCCCAACCCTAATAATCTCAATTATTATAACCTTCCCAGGGGACAGTGCCTACCCTCTGAGCAACCACATGATGACGCCAATCCGGAACCCCACCACACCACCCCAGGTAAGATACAACACCGCCCATATTGCAACCAGGGGCATAGTGGAGCGCACATTCGGAGTGCTCAAGTCGCGTTTCCGCTCCCTTGACCGCTCTGGTGGGCAACTACTCTATGTACCACCAGTAGTGTGCAGGATCATTGTGGCAGCATGTGACCTGCACAATTTTGCAACACGGCAGGGTGTCCCGGTGGACATGGTGGTGCCCCCACATCCCCAACCACAGGCACAGGTGCTGCCCATGGGAGGGGACAGGGCATGTGGCGAGGAAGGCCGGACCCAGCTTGTGGCCACATTTTTCACCTAAACTCCCACCCCTGCGGAGTGCACACAGGCCTGGCACATACCAGGTGACAATCGATGATGACAAAGTGACAGTCAACTGTCACAACCCTACCACCCTGAGATAGTTGCCATGGAAGTGCCACATCATCTGCATCCCTAGCTACTTAAACACAAGCTATCCTGTGCAACCAAAATGCACACATATGACATGTGACATGACATGGGCCATACACAAGTATTCCAAGGCGCAATGAGGCAGGGGGGGGGAACAAGGGAACACAGAGAACGGTACTACTAGGCCAGGTGTCATTGAGATTGTGCAAGTGCAGGGGTAGGGGGAAGGGAAAAGTGAAAGGGGAAGGGTGGGGGGGAGTCCAGTACAGGGGAAGTAGGCCAAAAAATAATACATAGGTCGCCTGGTGGCAACTGCAAAGGTAAGTGCAGACAAGTGCTGGGAAGGGAGGGCTGTAGGGATAGAGAGACAGTACTGCAGTGCAGGGGTTGCCAGGGTGGCAGTGCAAGTGGACAGTGGCTGGGCCAGGGACCGAGGTTGGTGAGAGTGTCCCAGTAGCAGCTCCTGTGCAGTTCCAGTGAAGAATTCTGCAAGGGAGAGGCAGAGAGTAAGCAGAAGCAAAGAGGAAGGTCACACAGGCCCCTGAGATCATGGTGGGGAATGAGGTTCAGGGATATGCAGTCGGGACAGGTGTAGACACACTGGATGACTGGAATGAGTGGCAGGTGAGGGGAGGAGGAATGACACATGAAACTAGGGAATGCACGAAAATGTACAACCTGCATGAACACATACACAATCCAAACAAACTTCGACATCATTGTCATGGCCTTCTGTAGTCCAGGCTCAGGAGTGGTACGAACCAACCACCCCCTCTAGGGTTTTGGCGCCTGCAAGTTCGGGGCTTACACAGGCATCCGCAACCCCAGTGGGGAAAGAGGGTCAGGGAACGTTGCTTGGATAGGCACGGGAAGCAGGAACACCGGGTAGAGGGTACAGGTTTCAAAATTGCATAGGATCACGGGTGATTAGGGAAAAAAACATACCAAATAGGACCACACATACATCCATGCATTAGTACACTCCCCAGCAAGCCTATGCAGGGCAGTTTGTAAGGAAAACAACAAGACACTTAGCTCTGGTTTTGAGTGCTGGCCTCCTGCCTGCGCACTCTCAGGGCCGGTTACAGGAGCACTGCAATGCTGCAAAGAGAGACACAGTCAACAACCTGTATGTGCCAATTACACAAAAACACAACACAAAACATGCCCCCATAGCAACAAACTACTCTACAAACAGACAATCAGTGCTCGATGCTTCGTACCCATATATAACATCACCCCTGTGACGGGTCATACACAGTCAATGCAGTAAGTCAGGCGCTGGTGGGTGCGTGGCAAATGGAACACCAATGTGTCACAATTCACACAACATGCAATGTTCCCTGGGTAAGCAGACAGACCCATATGGCAAGCCATGACTACAGAGCAAGTTGCGTACCACCATGACCAAAACAAAGTTGGCAGTGCATTCATCATGAAGTACGTGGAATAGACATGCACTGCACCCAAGTATGTCCCTTGCTGTATGTCCCTGTGAGCTGCCCCTTTCCATGTCTCGGAAGGCTACATGGTTGATACAAGTGCCTCAATGAACCTTGGTGTACCGCAGGGTATGTGCCACTGCCCCTGCATGTGTCCCAGACAACCCTACTATCAACAGCCATCAGTCCACAAACACATCTGAGCTGCATTGTGTGCTTCAACACCAATATTCGTCTAAGCTCACCCTCAGTGCTGTGACTCGCCTGGTGCAAGCTTTGCTGTGTCGTGGACCCCCTGTGATGCTCACCTTGCCTGGAGTTCCTTGGAACATGTCAGCAGTTCTAGGATGTGGGTCTGCAATCACTGTGGCTCTGCTCGTGCACACATGTGCATGTGGGCACCAACAAACGGGTCAGGAATTCCGTCGTCCAATGGGCCATGTCTGCTGGCAAAGGAGCTCTGGAGGCTCATCCCCCTGCAGAAAGGGCATGAAACACATGATTAATGCATCAAAGTGATCTGTGTGTGTCTCATCAGGCATCTCATTACTTGACCATGTCAGAGAGTCACATCACAAATCACACCATCAGTCCGTCTTTGACTTCCAAAGTGTGGAACACTATCTACAGCATGAATTGCAACAAGCACGTGTACAGGAAAGATATGAGACATAATACACAATGCATAGCAATCAATGTCCACATTAATCATGACACACCCCATCGAGCAAAAGCTGAACAGTGGACAATTACACCTAAATAATCCCCACTAGGGGTGTCAACACAAGTCACAAAGCACCAGACATGCCACAGATATGACAGTCCAAAGCCCTTGTGTAAAATTCTGTAACACCGAACCATCCTTGCGAGCCCATGGATAAGGGAGGCAGGAGTGGCATATGTGAGTCAAGGAACCCAAGCAGCAAACACATACACAAGACAACCATGAAGGGCCCAGCTGGAACAGACAGTGGATGCCTTCAAAAACCACAAGGCACCACATTGTCACATGAAAGCACAATAGACTACAAATTTTAAACTACCTCAACTATTAACTAATTACACTAACTATAGAAAACCTACATTACCTATTTAAACTAACTATCAAACAGAAACTTAACTAACTAAACTAAAAGAAAAATCAAAAATAGCCACATACGACCCGGGGGGGGAGGGGAGGCACCCAGGAGGGGGGAGGTACAGGGTGCTGCTCAACATCCACATGCGATGATGCTGAGCCAAAAAAAAAATACCTCCATGGGCTCAACGCCTGCACAGCACGACCTATGTGGGAGATAGATGGTCGTCCGAGTCTGGCTCATCCTGGTAAGGAGGACGTGGCACAGTAGCCTGGCCACGCCTAGCCGCAGCTTGCCCCTCGTCGGCAGCAAGTCTGCCGGACAGGTGAGCCTGGTTCTGTGTGGCGATGTTACATAGGTCTGCATGCAGAACCTCACGTGATACACATGCTTCCTCTTGCAAGGTAGCACGTGTAACACGGAGTTCCTCCTGCAAGGCCTGGCTGGACAACCGCTGCACCTCCCGGCAAGCCTGTAGCTCAGCCGAGATGGTGCGCTCAAGCTGTGCAAACCTCTCCTCTGCCTCTGGGACATCATAAGGACACCCAGAGTGGATCTGAGGGAGGCATACTCCTCCCTCAGGGCATCCATGTGCGCCTCTGCGTGAGCAGCAATTGCTTGACGCAGAGACAACATTTCAGCCTGGCGTGCCCTGTCTGGGGCCGCCATGCCCAGCCTGAGCGAGCGGGCCGTGGACCGTGCCGCCTGCTGCTGGAGAAGCACCTGCCTAGCAGGGGGGAGCACAGATCGGGCCACACGCTCCATGCTGTCAGCGATGTTCTCCATTGCTGCCCCCTGCCGTTCGGAATTGGCAGTGCTCCCACTCAGTATACAGCGGTTGCGCGCGGCGACCGCGTTGCCGGGCTTGACCCCTGCGGGACCCAAGGACCGGGGGTCCTCGCTGTGTTGGCACCGCCTGCGGCTGCACGACTACATGCCCCCGTCGACGTGATGTCCCAGGCACATCAGTGACTGGTGTGGAGGGTGACCCTGCGTCCCGATCCACCACGGGCGGAGGAACCAAGACTGTCTGATCCCTCAGTGCAGGTGTCGCAGACAGAGGAGTGTCCACATCAGAATCACTCACCCCTGACACATGGACTTGATGCTCATCCAACTCAACATGGACGTCAGAGTCGTCATCAAGGCTGGACTCATAGGCAGCCAGAGACAGGATGGACTGCAGCACTTGGGGGTTTTCGTGGCCTACCACCCCACGACCCCCACTAGTGCTGGGTTGATGTGGTCTTACCAACCCTGTGTCTGGCATGACAACACCATCCTCTGCATCCATTGCGTCATCACCTGAAAAATAGAGAGGAAAAGGTCACTACACATGTCAGAAGCACACAACACACACACACCGACAGCAAAGGCATCCGGCAGACATGTGACACACAACATATGACCTGGCATGCATGCTGGGTCTACTTTGAATAGCTTCTGTGATCAGACCTGTTGAAAGGTGGCAGTTTGCATGGAAGTGGGTCTATGCAGTGCTGAAAATGTGTACGCCACTCACTACCTACATGTACAAGCACTCCATGGTGTGTGCCAGGAAATGTGAAGGCAGTGCAATGTCAAATTCAGACATCACGTGCATTGTGTATTCAATGTGTACCATGTCTAGAAGCCAAGCACCCCTCCACCCCAGTACCAAAGTAGGGATGCCTAGCATGGTATCAAAGGGCTGCCCATACACCTGTGTATTGACAAGCAGTGTTGACTGGCATCAACAGCTTAATGTGATTCAAATTACAACACTACAAATGATGCTGGGACAGTGGGCAGGACACATGATGGAAGATCCGGAGGCCGGCCACGTGTGAAGAAGACACGACAAGAGTTGGACAGAGTCATTGGCCATTGAACAGGCTGAGGCCTGTGAGCCACACAGATTGTCAGAGCCTAAACATGTGTGCAACGCAGGACTGAGCCACAGTTGAGATGGGGAGGCCGATAATATGGCAGGCAATGTATGTAACCAAGGACTCATATTACAGTGATCATCAAGTCAAGGACACATAGGGGCATGCGTGCAATGCACATGGAGCATGAATGGGCACTCATGTCCCTGCTGGACATTTGACCCATGCACAGTACAAATGGGATACCCTGCATCGAGTACTAAGGCTGTACCACACGGCATATGTCTGGCAGTTTCTAAGCTGGAAGTTAGCATCTACACAGGACACATGAACAAGAAACTACACATTGGCAAGAATGTAGCAGACCAGTGCAAAGGTGGAACTGGGGTGCAGAGTGGCGGAGGAGGGGCAAGGGAGCATGCCCACATGGAGTCCTGCATGCAGGCAGAGGAGACATGCATGACGGTAGCATTGCATTACTTACACATCAGAACCATGTACACGTCACATGTAGCAGCAATCATGCACAACACATCCCACAAGTGAAACACCCACGTCCACAACAACTACGCCTCAACACTCACTGGACTGGGCATCAAAGTCCAGCATCTCTCCCACACCTTCGACCAATTCTGGTGGTATGAACTCCGCAACGAGAGCCTCATGCGGAGTGAGTTCTTCCTCCTCTGGTGCAGGCCCACCGCCAGTCACCAGAGTCAAGTTGTAATTTGAGGCACGCTTAGCCTTAGTGCTGCGCTTGATGTCATTCCAGCGCTTTTTGCACTCCTGCGCCGTGCGCACCTCATGGCCGAATGAACTGACATGTTCCGCAACATTCTTCCAGTGGGTGTCACGTTGGGCAGCCGTAGTCTGACTATTGGCACCCACTAGCATGTCACGGCTGTGTCCCCGCACGTAGTCCACGAGGAAGTCCAGTTCCTGCTTACAGAAAGGCTTCTTCCTCGACGTGCAGGAGGTCGTGGCTGTGTGTGGGGTCCCAGCCTGTGCTGCAGGTGCAACCTTCCTCCTCTTGGACTGTGGCGCAGACCCTGGCTGGCTAATGCCGCCCTGACCAGTATGGCCAGTGGGTTCGGTGGATTGAGCCGAGGGAGAGGCAGGTGGAGGGATGACCAAAGGCCTGACTTGTGTCAGTGGCAGCTGGGTGCCCACTAATGGACCCTGCGCAGCAACATCAGCTGTGGCAGGGTCATTGACCGCAACGGTCCTGGTTGGCAGACTCACAACCGGGGTGCTGTTGGGTGCATCTGCCCCTGCACTTGCCAACACCCGGCTGTTCGGGGCAGCAGATGACATGACTGCCCCAGGGACACGTGTCTTGGTCTGAGCAGCCCGGCGTGCCCCTATGGTTTCCCCCCTGGCCTGTTGGAGATCTACCAAGGGCTCTTCAAGTGCCAACGCAGCCTGCGCTGGCAGACCCTGAGCCTGGGTGGCGGTGTCCACAGCAGCACCTGCAGCTACCGCTACCCTTGGGCCCGTGGCAGTCGATGGAACGGACTGCCGGGTCATACGGGTGCCAGTGCCAGATGCAGGAGCTGCATCCCCCGGAACCACAGGGGGTGGTGGCATGGCTGCACCAACACATGGCACAACATTGTGCTCAAGTGGCGCACCCCTGCCTCTTCCCCCTCTGTGGCTGCCCTGGACACCCTGGAGTCCCCCTACTCCCTGGTCACCACGGCCACATCCCCGACCACGCCCGCCACGAGGAGTACGCCCAGCTGAGGCGCCCCTCACCTTTGGTGGCCTCCCAACCATGGCACAGATGTAATAGTGCTGCCACAGATGGAGTGGTGCCAATGGGAGGTGTACAGCACAATTGACCTGGGCAATTGGGGTGAAGGGGGTGGGAAGCAAGATGTTAACAGCCCCCCTGCACCTGCAAGGCTGTATGTGACCCCGGTGATGTGGTGACGGGTCACGCAACGCTCAGGCACCCCAAAACTGCAGTAAAACCGTGCACGCAACCCTGCAGCCTATGTGCGTGGATTTAACCTCCCGCAGTACGCGGTGGCACCCAGTAACACGAATAACGCGTACGCGTGGGACACGCAGGCTACGATGACATCGAAAATGGGTGCAATACACAGTGGCACCCGCAGTGGGAAAAGGAGCGTTTGCGACTCACCGTCTGACTAGCGCGATGCAGAAAAACACGCGTAGCCAATACCACCGCCAAAAGAAGAGATACGTCCTTGAGAGCTGTGAAGTAGATGGCGCGCGAAACAACTGGAAGCAGCAACACACGTCGGTCTCCACGAAAGGCACGTACAGCGAACTGCTGGGCCCGCTCACCTTTAACCCGTGCTGAGGGAAACGCACGCGCGCGTCACGTCACATGCGGACGTGCAGTTTTTCACGCGCGCTTACGCGCATTACACGCGGACATGCAGGTTTTCACGTGCGCTTACGCGCATTACACGCAGACGTGCATTTTTTCACGTGCGCTGTAATGCCCATGCACGTCTGTACGCGTCACGTCACAGGGGCGCTTGCGCTGGAGGGGCCTTCTGTCCAATGAAAATGCGTATGCGTGCAGACGCGCTTACGCGCTAAGGGCCTTTCCTCGAATTACACGCTGACATGCAGATTTTTCACGTGCCAAATCACTCCGTATCAAGCTGGCCACGCGAAAACACACGGGAGACCACGCTCCTGCCCAGAAGGCCGAATCACTGCCCCCCAGTGCTCCGAGCAGCCTCCCACGTGCCATCTGCTGCTGCCTGCTTGCCTGCCTGCCTGCCTGCTGCCACTGTGCCCTGCCATTTGGTGCCTGCACATCAGCCATCTGCAGGGGTCCAGTTGCTGTGTCCACCCCTGCTGGAACAGTAGACTCCCGACTGGGATACCATCGCTCCACAGCCCAGCCCCAGGACCCAGTTGCCCACCCACGCCTGCCTCGGGGGTCGCCATGTCGGGGCAAGCACCATCTGAGACCAGTGGCGACCCCCAGCCAGAGAGGCAGAGGGCCACCAGCTTCAGTGAGAAGGAAGTTGGTGTCCTGGTGGAGCATGTCCTGGGGCATTATGATGCCCTCTTCGGAAGACCACGCGCCAACAAGGAAGGACGGGAGAGGATCTGGGACGATGTAGTGGTTGCCATCAACGCGGAGGGGGTGGCAACCCGCGACATCAAGCACATCAAGAAGCGCTGGGAGGACTTGAGGTCCAGGACCCTCAATAAGGCCCGGCGCCTCGCGGAGGGGGGCCGGGCACGCCTGAGTGACAGCCAGATGAGGGTCCTGGAACGCGTAGACCCAGCGCTCCACGCCCAGATCCTTCGGAGGCAGACCCATCTGGAGTTGAGCGGTAAGTGGCCAAGCATTGCTGTGTGAGACAGGGCATGTTGCAGTGTGCTGGTTGTCTGATACCTGCCTGTATGTGTGACATAGGCCATGTACGTATGTGTGTGTGCAGGGACATCATGGTCAGGCATGTGAGTACAGTGATGTGTGAACCACATGGTTGGTGCATGTGTTCTATTGCAACATGGGGGGCTCTGTGCGGAATGGACACATGGAAGCATGGCAGTCTCTGTTCCTGGACATGGGTGGGGGTGAGGGATGGGTGCTGGTCCCATGTACACGTATGGTGTCCATGTGTGTGTGTCTGACCTGCGTGTCTGTGACTTGTAAATGCCATGGATGCATGACACATGTCTGTGACAAAGTTCAGATTCACTGATGCAGCCTAGTCATCCTTGTATCCACTGCGTCTGTGGTGTACGAGGCCAGATGGATGGAAAAACGGTGAGGTGTGTGCATGTGATGGTAAGACCCATGATGCATGTGAGTTTGAAACCTACATTGTATGAATCATGAGTCCCTTGGTCATGTATGCCAATGTCCATGGCATGCGCCATGCCTGTTACTGTATGTGTTTTGCCTGCACTGACCCATGTGTTGTGGAGGGACATGATGGAAGTGATGTATGACAGTGCCACTCATCTGCTATTGCTTCCTGTCTAGGGGACCATTGTACAGTACCCTGATGCTTGTGTTCTATGTCTCCCTCTACACAGTGGCAAGTGAAGAAGAGGGCGGAGAAGGCGCTGGGGAGCAGAGCGGCGGGGATGCCGCCACGGCTGCAGCAGAAGGGGTGGGTGAGCCCCCACAGGGGCTTGCAATGGCGGAAGACGGCGTGGAGACATCCAGGTTGGTGGTTTCCACAGAGGGGGAGGAGGCCGCTACTGAGCCACACATGGGGCCTGGTGGGGGCATCCCCGCTGGTGCAAGTGGTGCAGTCCAGGGCCAGGGGCAGGAGGCAGCACAGGTCGCCGTGGAGGGGCCTGTGCATGTCACTGTCCCTGACACTGTGACTGCACCACCATGCACCAGCAGGGATGCCCCATCCCAGGCCCGTCCGCAGGTAGGGGAGATGTCCATGTCATCTGACACTCCTCTACCTGCGGACGAGGGGACCCCTGGCCGTGTGGAGAGGGTCCTGATTGGTGTCGCGTTGCGCACGGCTGGCATTCGTGATGAGGTGCATGCTTCCCGGGAGGAGCATGCACATCATCACGAAGAGCACCGTGCGTACGTGAACCATTTGGGAGCCGCCATGGTCGGGGGTTTCCTACATGTGTGTGGCCTTCTGGCGACCCTCTCCTCCTCCGTGGAGGCCATGCGCCAGTCGTGCTCCATGCCGTCTTCCGGCCCAGATGCCACCAGGGCCCCCTGTGGACCTGCCCCGACCAACGCAGCCAGCTCGGTGGGGACCCCATCCCTGCCACAGTCGGGAGTCGAAGGTCCAGCAGGGGTGGACACACCAGCAACTGTCCCCCTGCAGATGGAGGATGTGCCGGCATCATCTGGCAGGGCACGACGGCATCGGTGGATTCCATCAGCCTGGATGCCGTCGTGCTGGCAGAGGCAGTGGCGTCGGAGGCAGCAGCAGGCTCGACGTGGGAGGCATCATGGCTCGGGGCCATCAAGATCAGAGGGGCAGGCATCGGCCGGAGGGCAGGAGAACCCTGGGATGGCAGTGTCTTCCGTGTGGGAGCAGTTGGTCCAGCGGATAGGTGCGGAGCGGCAGCGGGCGGAAGAGGAGCGGCTCACCATGGTCAGGGCGGAGTTCTCCATGCGTCGGGCATTGAGGCGGGCTGAGTGCCTCGAGGAAGCTCGCAGGGAGTTTGGGGTGAACACGGGGTTGTCCCTGCGAGACCTCGGGGCCAGGACAGAGTCCCGCCTCCGGGACATCGACATGGAGTTCGATGATGCCCTGGCCGGCAACATCACAGAGTGAGCCGCAGGACTTGCCCGCTGCCATTGTATATAGTTCTTTAGTTAGTTAGTGTTAGGTTTCCTTTATTTTTTTAGTTTTTTTCGGACCGCTCGGACAATGGCCACTTTTCTGTATATATTTCTTTTATTAGTTAGTAGTAGTAGGTTTCATTTATGGTGTTGGGCTCATGGACCCTGGGATATTCTTGTGCATAGTTTGATGTTTGAAAAACATTTGTTGGATTTATATTTGTGTTCACCATGAGGCAATGGTTTTTCCTTATTTTTTCCCCCCATTATTTTGCTTTGGACTACATTCGTTTTTGGATTCCTTTGTTTTTTGATTTTATCTATTAGTTCTCGGACATGGACCATTTGTTTTGTCACCCCCATTGTTGTGTGTTTTATTTCTTTACTTCATTTTCATCTTTGATACATATATTTATCACTTACATTTGTGGTATTTTCTGATTGGTTTCATGCATGTCATGATATGGGTTTTGACATTCACTTGCACCCATTGTGTATGTGTGTGTGACGGACATGTGTTCATTTACATACTTGCCATTGGGGTTGTATCATGTAATTGCATCTACTATGTGGGTGGATGCAATCCTTGGCTGGGTGTTTAATGCTGGGTATGCTGCCCATTACTGCCATGATTGCGTTTCGTCAGGGCCTGGGTGCAAGGGGACATGAGTGGGGGCCTGCTGGGGGGTGGGGGTGCAAGGGGACATGAGTGGGACATGGTTGGGGGCCTGCTGGCAGGTGCCCCACAGTGCTGGGGGGTGGGGGTGCTGGGAGACATGGGTGGGGGCCTTGTGGAGGCTGCCCCTGGTGACTGGAGGGGTGGTGGGAGACATGGGTGGGGGCCTGCTGGCAGGTGCCCCACAGTGCTGGGGGGTGGGGGTGCAAGGGGACATGAGTGGGGGCCTGCTGGGGGGTGGGGGTGCAAGGGGACATGAGTGGGGGCCTGCTGGGGGGTGGGGGTGCAAGGGGACATGAGTGGGACATGGTTGGGGGCCTGCTGGCAGGTGCCCCACAGTTCTGGGGGGTGGGGGTGGTGGGAGACATGGGTGGGGGCCTTGTGGAGGCTTCCCCTGGTGACTGGGGGTGGGGGTGCTGGGAGACATGGGTGGGGGCCTTGTGGCAGGTGCCCCACAGTGCTGGGGGGTGGGGGTGCAAGGGGACATGAGTGGGGGCCTGCTGGGGGGTGGGGGTGCAAGGGGACATGAGTGGGACATGGTTGGGGGCCTGCTGGCAGGTACCCCACAGTGCTGGGGGGTGGGGGTGCTGGGAGACATGGGTGGGGGCCTTGTGGAGGCTGCCCCTGGTAACTGGAGGGGTGGGGGTGGTGGGAGACATGGGTGGGGGCCTGCTGGCAGGTGCCCCACAGTGCTGGGGGGTGGGGGTGCAAGGGGACATGAGTGGGGGCCTGCTGGGGGGTGGGGGTGTAAGGGGACATGAGTGGGACATGGTTGGGGGCCTACTGGCAGGTGCCCCACAGTGCTGGGGGGTGGGGGTGCTGGGAGACATGGGTGGGGGCCTTGTGGAGGCTGCCCCTGGTGACTGGAGGGGTGTGGGTGGTGGGAGACATGGGTGGGGGCCTGCTGGCAGGTGCCCCACAGTGCTGGGGGGTGGGGGTGCAAGGGGACATGAGTGGGGGCCTGCTGGGGGGTGGGGGTGCAAGGGGACATGAGTGGGACATGGTTGGGGGCCTGCTGGCAGGTGCCCCACAGTGCTGGGGGGTGGGGGTGCAAGGGGACATGAGTGGGGGCCTGCTGGGGGGTGGGGGTGCAAGGGGACATGAGTGGGACATGGTTGGGGGCCTGCTGGCAGGTGCCCCACAGTGCTGGGGGGTGGGGGTGCTGGGAGACATGGGTGGGGGCCTGGTGGAGGCTGCCCCTGGTGACTGGAGGGGTTGGGGTGGTGGGAGACATGGGTGGGGGCCTGGTGGAGGCTGCCCCTGGTGACTGGGGGTGGGGGTGCTGGGACACATGGGTTGGGGCCTGCTGGCAGGTGCCCCACAGTGCTGGGGGGCGGGGGTGCTGGGAGACATGGGTGGGGGCCTTGTGGAGGCTGCCCCTGGTGACTGGAGGGGTGGGGGTGGTGGGAGACATGGGTGGGGGCCTGGTGGAGGCTGCCCCTGGTGACTGGGGGTGGGGGTGCTGGGAGACATGGGTGGGGGCCTGGTGGCAGGTGCCCCACAGTGCTGGGGGGTGGGGGTGCAAGGGGACATATGGCTTGGCTGGGGGGCATGCCCATGGTGGATGGGCTGCCTGCGGGACATGACCAGGGGTGCAGGGTAGTCCCCTGTGGTGTGGGCTGCCTGCAGAGGTCGTGGAGGGGGTAGAGGGGAGACCTGGGAGGACCCACACTGGCAATTCACCTCTTCAACTTCCCGCACACCCACGTAATACACTGCCCCACTCGCACAGGCCCAATCGCGTGTAGGAATTCTCGCGCACCCCTGAAATCCACGTACCCAGGCCAATCGCGTGTAGCATTTCTCGCGCACCCCTGAAATCCACGTACCCAGCCCAATCGCGTGTAGATTTTCTCGCGCACCCCTGTAATACACGTACCCAGGCCAATCGCGTGTAGGATTTCTCGCGCACCCCTGAAATCCACGTACCCAGGCCAATCGCGTGTAGCATTTCTCGCGCACCCCTGAAATCCACGTACCCAGCCCAATCGCGTGTAGATTTTCTCGCGCACCCCTGTAATACACGTACCCAGGCCAATCGCGTGTAGAATTTCTCGCGCACCCCTGAAATCCACGTACCCAGGCCAATCGCGTGTAGCATTTCTCGCGCACCCCTGTCATACACGTACCCAGGCCCATCGCGTGTAGCATTTCTCGCGCACCCCTGAAATCCACGTACCCAGCCCAATCGCGTGTAGATTTTCTCGCGCACCCCTGTAATACACGTACCCAGGCCAATCGCGTGTAGAATTTCTCGCGCACCCCTGAAATCCACGTACCCAGGCCAATCGCGTGTAGATTTTCTCGCGCACCCCTGTCATACACGTACCCAGGCCCATCGCGTGTAGAATTTCTCGCGCACCCCTGAAATCCACGTATCCAGGCCAATCGCGTGTAGCATTTCTCGCGCACCCCTGAAATCCACGTACCCAGCCCAATCGCATGTAGATTTTCTCGCGCACCCCTGTAATACACGTACCCCGCTCTGCGTTTGCTGCTGCCCTTTGCGCTGGATTGGGGATTTTGATGGCTTTTCCCTGCGCGAGGGGCGTTCTTGGGGGCGTAACTGACGCTGCTGCAGGGTCGCTGCGCCACTCTGCGCCACGGCTGGTTGTGGATGTTGGAATCCATGAATACGCTGTGCGCCTGAATGTGTTTCGGCGCACGCGGCTGGTGCAGACTACCGCACGCGCACACTGTGCGCCAGCCTCGTGCGCCACTTGTGCGCCGAATTCTATGAATTACCCCCTTAGTCTTCTCTTCCAGATGAGGGAATTTACCTCCATACACCCCCTTATGCTGGGCAAAGAATCCCAGGCCCGTCATATAATGGGCATACACAACAAAATCGCACTTATTTACACAATGGTTTAGACCCTTCCTCTATTCCCTTGACTCAGGAAGAGAGAATTTACCTCTGCACATTCCCTTTTGCCGAGTGGAGGGATCCCAGGTCCTGCATATGCTTTATTTTACTTGCAGCTTGCCTTTTCTCTTTAATGGAGGAGATCCCATTTCCTCTCTCTTCTCTTTTCCTCACAATATGTGCTGTGACATCGCCTTTCCTCTCATCGGAGGCAATCCCTCTAGCCACTTTTGTGATTAAAAAAACAATATATATTGCCACATGGTGTTTTCCACTCCATACACTCACAATCAAATCACTCGCTCCACACACACACACACACACACACTCTCCTCTTGTTGTTTTCTCCCGCAAAGGTGCATTTACATCTATGAGCTCAGTGGAACGCCTCCAATATGGGGTCCCATCAATGGCCTGCACAATCTGGCAGCAGCGGCCCACTCCAAGCAGCAGGCAGGCCTTCTGGCAACATGGAGCCTGCAAACTTCTTCAGATCATACATGGGGGACTGGTCACTGCAGAATGGGGCCACAGCCCAGGATGTGCAACTGAGACACCCCCGACTTCACAGAGAGTCTGGGATCATGTCAGGGACACCAATTTGTAAAGAGAATAGCAACCCAAACCCCAAATTATGAAAATAATCCAAAAGGCCAAATAATCACTGCACATCTTTGCAAGGGAAAACAAGGTATATTACATGCAAAAGGTCACAAGCAGTCCCGTAGAACTGAACTGACATGGAGCTTGTTACTGCCCAAGAAGTTACAGGTTATATAGCAAAATCTGAATACATTAGCTGCCATCTATAGAACATGCTAATACCCGCTATAGTCCCTTGACCGATTGGCAACACCTTATCTAAACCCATTCCCCCAGACACGTGGCCCAATATCGTCACTATTGAATCCAGGTATTGAATTGGTTGTTCGAATGGCACATTATTAAATCGTGATCGGCACGTGATGTGCCCCCCTCCGATCCAGACAGGATCAAGGTAAACTCACGATGCAGACTCTACTTTGATAAGAGAATAGGCCTTCTCATTATACCAAATGCCACGGCGCACACAAGCTGCACCCCTGATCTTATACTAAATGTATTGGCATCACCTCTGCTCCTGCTATTCCAAATCACGGAACATTCCAGACACGGCTCCCTCTTATCTCTTTCAAACCTTGGGTGCCCTGTAATAATGTGACCGGGGTGCCACTCTTGTGTCTGAATTTCAGGGGTTTATATGCTTTAGTTCTACTTCTACTTGTAATCAAATGGGATGACCCCTCCTTAGGTGGGGGCAGTATTGGGCAAACATTATACCGGGTCTATTGGCATCACAAGAACTTGTGCACTGTTCTCAGGAATTTGTCCTTCGAAGCGCACATCCCTACCTGCCCTCCCTACAACTAACATTCTGTTCCCACCACGTTTGGGTCTTGCAGTGTGATACAATGGGTGGTTATCTGTGCAACGCGGGTGCCTCTGACCTCAGCTTTTCTCCTGTGGGGTAAAATATAGCCCCTGAATGCCAGAAATAAAGAGGCCAGAGTGATTGTGGTATCATATTGAAGCCTAAAGCCAGCACAGAAATGGTGATGTCTGACATGAGACGTATTGAACCAAAAATAGGCCTAAATCCCAAAGGAAAGAAAGTGGGCTTAAATCTCAAAAGTGCAAAGATATGCGCAATGCATTTCAGAAAGGAAAAGTAAGATATGTAGCTGACAATAGTGTTTTACTAATCCATGGAGAGCTGCACTTTTACTTAAAGAGACAGATAGCAGTGGTGTACATTATCTTCAATTTAATACTAGATTGTGATCCCGAAATGTCCAGTGAAACCAAGCTTCTTGCATTTATAAGAAAAAATGAACTGCCTTATTCCTCATCCTAAATGACAGTATGCAGAGAGAAGTGCCTACTTCGGTTTAAGGTGAACATGGTTTTGTCATATAACTGCCCTATACATATGGACAATCCAGAAGTGATACTCAGGTCCTTTGCAACTGGGAGATCAAAGAAGTACATTACACATGGATATAAGGCCCAGTTGCCTTATAAAATGTCATGTAAAATGTATTGTGTGTGGGTTAAAAGCCATTTCTTGCAGAATTCTACATGCAGCCGGTGATTTCTTCTGAAAATAAACTGGACCTGGAGAGGGAGGTCTGGTTGTCAACAATCAATCAGGTCCATTGCTTAAACAATATAAATAAATACACTGCTTTTGATGTCAACCACAGTGGAAATAGATAAAGCCCTGCCTGTCTTTTCAGCAGAAGTGACCTTGAAGTCACAACTCCCATACATTGTGCATTAAAGCCAGGACCATTACAAGGCCAGTAAGGGATAAACTAAGATAAACATGAGCCCACATCTGGCTGGTCACATGTTTAAGGAACTTAAGAGAACAAAGGTGGGGCCCAGAGTGAGCAAGGCATGTGATGCTGGAGTTTGTTAATAGAAAAATAAATTGTATTTCATAAAAAGGGTAGTTTATATGCCACAAAGCTCATTCCAGATTTTTATTAAAGGTGACAGTAACCCCCTTTGAACCATGCCATATTTGTGAGATGAACATAACAGACGTTATTAAGGAACATTTGATTTGGGCCTTCCCTTGATTCTGAGAGATTTGAAAGTTGGTGTGAGGGAAAAGGACAAAATTAACATGGGAACTATGAAGTGGTATATTTTTCACTGATACGGCTCTTGAGTAAACAAAGAAAAAACATATCTCTGCATATGAAGGGTGTGCTGACTTCAGATTTGCATAATCTGATTGGCCTTAAAATGTAGTTCTGAAAAATATATCCATACATGTAAAGATTTGAAAAATTAGCGTACTTGCCATGTTGATAGATTTTTAGAGTTTGAACATGCCAAACCTACATGTCAGTTTGAGATGACAAAGCGTTCTCCTCCCACAACTTTCCTAACTCACACACCTCATATTCCTGTCCTATTAGCACACAGGCGGGAGGTGGGTACAGAAAACCAGCCAATCCCTTCTGCAGGAATCATAACAAGTTTGTGATGTCATTTTCCCTATAAGTAAACCAGTTTGCATCAGAATTGGGCTATTCTATTTTATCCTGGGAGGTAACCTGCTGCTGGACTCTTTTGAGAAACACCAAGAAGAGAGGCCCCAAATCTTGCATTGCAGACAGGGACAAGGAGACATAGAAGCTGACTGGGACCCCTTGGAGGAGCAAGAGAGGACTGTCCTTGACTGACACCCTTGCTGTCCCAGAGGTGCCCTGCTGTTCCCTGATGCTCATTACAAGGCCTCTCCTGTAAGTAAAACTATCCCAAAGCCATAGATTTCGTAGGCCCTGCATTTTTCTCAAGTATTGCTCTAGTTATTTCCCCATACAAAATATCCTGTTTGTCTGTGTAGATCCATCGAAAGAGTTTCCATCGAAGGTAAATCCATCAAATTTTTTCCATCGAAAACATATGCATCAAATGCATATTTTGGGGGGGGTAAAGAGTTAAATTTGTAATCAATTAATTCCCCTATAGAAATCACGGGATGTGTTTTGTTAGCATTTGAATCTAACAAGCTCCTCCTAGTGTATTTTGAGCAGGTATAGATATAAAGATGTGATTGACTATTTGTAAGAAAACCCCTGACTTTGGTACAGAGGGGGGTGGAGGGGTCCTAAATCCAAAAGAATGAATCCCCAAAACCCTGTTTCCAAGTGAGTGTGCAGGGTGCAAAAGGAAATTCCCCATTGATCTCCTTCATTTTAAATCAGAAATGTGAAGCCCCTTTTTTCCCATTGTGTTCTGACCCAAACCACAAAGCACTGCCTGTTCTTTTTAGGTGTGGCAAAACACATTTTGCCATTGCTTTTCTTTCCCGCATATTGCATTTGTGGTGTTAAGTGAAAAATGATTTTTCCCCTTAAATCCCTTTTCCAAAAAGTGCATTTCTATCAGAACCCAAAATAATTTTCCCACTGTGTTCCCACTCTCTGCCACTGGTCTTCAATTCAGAGGGGGCAAGTCTAATTGATATTGGTGGGTGGCGGTTGCTGCAAGAAAAAGTATTATAACCAAATCATCTATCACTGGGTGTCTTGAATTGTACTTTTTCTGTATTTGTGGTGAAGCCCGCGTGGAGGAAAGGGCGCGCTGTTAACTGCTGTTGTGGCTGGAGTCCCCTTGGAGTGCCCCTTCTTACCTTTGATTACTTGAAATTGTTGCCGCTCCGCATCGCGTGAGTCGGCCTGCATCCATCAGCTGGCAGCAGTTGAAGAGAGCGGTCCGCAAAGCAGGCTGAATTTTGCTCTCACGTGACCCGTGTCACGTGACATGTTGAAGACACGCCCCCTGGACTATCCTATTTCAGCATAACAGCGCGACCCTTGCAGCGTGAAGCCCGCGTGGAGGAAAGGGCGCGCTGTTAACTGCTGTTTACGGCTGGAGACGGCGTTATCGACTGGTAAGCGTTCATCATTTGTACCCTAAAATTGATAGAGGTGTTATTTGACTTACTAGTTGTTTTCAATAACAGTCAAAGAAGGAGTCTACTAAACCTCGTACGAGACTCCATGAGAAAATTGAAGAATCTATAGCCTTAGCTCATGCTAGTATCAAATCTCCTACTGCTACTTTATCCATAGAGGAGAAGCCTAGATCAGCTAAAAGCAAAGAAAAACTTGTCCAGAAACGAGATATAAAATATACAAAGATTGATCAAGCTCTGAATACACAGAACCCTGTGACCGACAACATCGATGAACAGATTCATCCTATAACTGGAAATCCTGCGGAGATGATATCTATTCTTCCTATCGAAATCACATCCAAAGAGAAGACCTTAGAAGTAGATCTTACAACACGTACTTTGTCTCCAATCCAAAAGAAATCTGAAAACAATAAAACGCAAAAAAACAGACTTGAAGATTCCTGCTTTACACCATCTCTTAAAGAGCGAGCAAGGTTAGCAAAACAACAGTGGCAATCAACTTATTGTCCTAACAACTCTATCTGTGATAACAATATGCAGACCCTACCAATTAGGATTGCACGGCTGTCGCTTGATATCACTGAAATAGAAGCAATAATGGATTCACAAGTGAAGAGAAATGAAGTACCCAAGGGAATTTTTCCACCAGTACAAACGAATCAAATAAATACATCGATACCAATACTACACAAAGAAAGACAGAAGAAATCTAATTCATCCATGGAAAAATCGGCTGATATTGCAAATAGACAAAGAACAGGGACCCTAGGACATTCTGAGCCAACGAGAGATTCATTTAAATCTCCACAAAGACTGCCCACCACAATGCTAGATTTACAAAACACTCTGGTTGCAGTATTATCCAATGCAATGATTTCATTCTTGAAAATTCAGGAATCCATGGTTGATGCAACGAAAGACTAAGCGACACTTCTAGCAATGATTATGATGAAACAAACTCAGTTCGAATCTTTCACTAACGCTATACAAGAGCGAATAAAATATGAAGCTGAAACATCCAGAACTTGGCCAGCACGCCTAGCCGACATGGCAAGAGTAGACCGCATTGATAAACAGAACCTAATGGAAACTGTGTCAACTATAACTAAAAAACTAATAGATGAAAAAGGGAAGAAACAGCTCTATACGACACCACAAACGCAAGCAATAACAAAAGAAACGCAAACTGATGAAGAAAATACCATCACCAGCGCAAACATTAACCAGTCAACACAATACGAAATGCAAACATATGCGGCTGAAACAAATAATACCTTACAGTCGATAATTACAGCCACTAATGAACCATTGATGTGTCCACCTTTTGACATACTTGATCCATCTAAACGAGGAACGGTAGCACACGATGTTCCAAATAAGCCTCTACATAGAAAAGCGATTAAGAAATCGCAAACAGGATCACGTGCGTTCTTGAGAAAAATACAAACGATTCAAAAATCTTTAGGTGAAAAAACAAAGTCTACTGATCAACAAAAACTATCTAAGACCTTAGTGCACAAAGATTCTACTAACAAACCGGCAACGTCAAGTACACTGCAAATAATACCACAAATTGCCAAACAACCACTACCTGAACCATTGGATGAACTATTAGCAGAAATTAATCTTGATGTACCAAATTTGACATCAGACAAGAATTCACTGCCAGGGACTCTGATCAGTGAGGAATCGTCGATGGATAATTCAATTTACATGAATCAACAAGATGAGGATTTGATAGTGATTGATGAATGTGATGAAACAGCCCTATCCTCCTCAACACTAACACAAAGGTCGGATGAACAAGACCACAACCTCAGCATCACCTACTCAATGATATCAGATGATGAAACTTGGTTATCTGTCGAAAAGACAGAAAAGTGCAAAAAACCACATTGTTAAACCAATCCCACCTGGGAGTCCTCTAATCACGAGACCCAAATTTCAAAACCCATTGAGTACTACGTATGCATATAGAGTAGCATTGTTTTTTATCGATGCAATCCGAAGAAGTGCCAGTGATGTTGAACAGAGCTAACATCTTACGCTTATTCAAAGTCATACCTGAACTCAAAACAATTGGATCGTCTGACATTGAAGTTATAATCTTCCCGAACAAAAATCATATGGAAGAAGCACACACAGACTTCTACACAGAAGACATTATGCAACGCGTTCTAAAGGCAAATTACCAGCTTGGAAAACTTGGATTTAAAACTGAAGAAATAATGGTAACAAGAATGATGGCCGAAAAAAAATCAAAGAACATTGCTCTGTTTGACCAAAATAAAAAGAAACATACAATGATTGAAACAACTAGAAATCCAATATGGAGAAATACCACACATTCTCCAAAACAAAGATATGAACGAGAAAGAGACACTCGAACTCAAATGACCAAAAAAACATACCTATAACAATCAAAGGTTAAAGAAGTTGCTATAAACAAAATATCCCTTACATCATGGAATACAAGGGGCCATAAACATCTTTTAGAAAATCCATCTACCACTCTTGCGGAATCAGAAATAATTTGTCTACAAGAGACTTGGTTGACTGAAGAGATAATTTGTGAGGGATATATAACTTGGATGAACCCCGCAATACCCTCGATTTTAGGCAGACCAGCATCAGGACTACTAACCCTAATAAAAATCCATGCTACCTGGTCAATAACGGCAAGAAAGAACATCAACCCGTGGGCACAATATATTACCATCTGTATGCCAGCCTTTAATTCTGTATCAAACGAAAACAAGGTGACCAAGCATTTGGAAAATTGTTGTATTTCAATCTTCAACATATACTGGAACCCTATGGCAATCAGCGATAACACATTAATAGATGCAATTTGTGACGAAATTGATGCCATCGCACTTTTGAACAGCGACAATGAATTCATCATAGCAGGGGATCTCAATATCCATCTCTTCAACAAAAAAGGCCAGAAACTCACAGAACAACAAATGTCGCCATGTGCATGTAAATGGATGAACGAAATGAGAATTCGCAACATTACCTTAACAGAGCAACCTACAAATGAGGCAGGACTACCATACTCGACCTGGACTAGTGAAACCTCCAGCTCAATTATTGATTACATCTTTGCCTCGGAAACCTTACAAAATTCAATAATTGCAACTAAAAACATTCAACATTGTGCAAGTGATCAGTATCAAGTTTCAATCTCATGGGCAGCTCAGAAGTCTATTGTGGAACAAATACTTTTACCAGACGTGGAAGTATCTAATGGGCTAAATAAACTAAGAATTCGAAACCGTCAAGTACCAGAATTGCTTGCATCATTCCAAGAAGCCCCATTGAATGATCATGTAAAGTTGAATTATGGATGGATACTTGAAAAATATAAACTGAAACAAACGAGATCCACGTCTAATGTGAAGACCATCCATGATCATCAATATAACCCTGAAATCATGAAAATGAAACAAGATCACCAGAAGAGGTTACGGCAATTGAAAAAAAAACAAACAACCCGATTTTGACATACAAATGAAAAAAGAAAAACAAAAATATTCGAACTTCCTAAAAGCAAACAAGGCAATGATAAAACAATGTGATGCTGAAGCAATTTTGAAGGCCCTTCAAAAGACAAATACGAGAAATCTATGGTCAATGATGAATGCAAGTTCAAAACAACAAACACTTATACAGGAAGTGGAATCTCATAAATGGGTCAAGCACTTCGCAGAAGTGTACAATAACAAAATATCAAGTTTTTGAAACAACAGAGGAAATGACAAATGCATCTGGAACTTTGAGTGGGATGTTGATGACATAACCAACCAAATCAAGGCCCTCAATTCATCTAGAGCACCAGGCCCGGATGGCCTGTCAAATGCAACCCACAAAGAAAGACCGGAGGAATGGGCAAAATTCTTTTTCCATCTGTTACTTCTTATAGAAAAAAGAAGGGAAATTCCAACAACCTGGACAGTTGTGATTTTGGTACCAATATACAAAACAGGGAATTGAAAGAATCCTGGTAATTACAGACCCATAGCCTTGCTTGATCTGTTGGGCAAACTCTTCGCAAACTATCTGAAAAAACAACTCAACAACTGGGCAGCAACCAACAAAAGACAAGCGAAAAGACAAACAGGTTTTGTGACCAAGATTGGAACCAACGTCAATCTATTGCTCCTGAATATGGTAAAAGCAGAAGCCATTGCAAAAAAACAACAAGTCTATGCCATTTTCATAGATCTCAAAATGGCGTTTGACTCCGTAAATAGGGGTAAACTCTGGACGAAATTAACATCATGGGGTTGCCCTTCTTGTATCCTGAATCCAATAATACAACTATATTCAAATACATCAGTTAGAGTTCGTCTAACAAAGGATGGTAGAGTGACAGAATCCATTCCAACCCGGAATGGGTTGAAACAAGGATGTCCTCTGGCCGACTGCTTATACAATCTTTACACGAACAACCTTGAAGAACAAATACAAAATCCATCAGCAAATCCACCAAAGATTAACAGTGAGCCAATCCAAACATTAATCTATGCTGATGATATCATTGTACTTGACAAAACCATAAAAGGCTTACAAAAAACCCTGGACAAAACACAAATGTATATGTGCGAAAATGATCTACAAATCAACACGTCTAAAACAAAGGTAATGAAACTCTTGACGCAGAATAAGAAAACTCAACATCCTATAAAAATCTTGCTAGAAAGTCAAGAAATCACTTGTATAAAAACAATAAAATACCTGGGTGTTTTGATAAACTCTTCAAAAAATGAAAAAGAATGGTGCGATCATATAGAGAGCAAGGCAAGATCATTGGCAAGACAAGGCAGATTTTTTCACTTGAAATACGGAACCTATTCAGTAAAGGCAACTACTTTGTTATACAAACAAAAGGTAGTCCCAATAATAATGTATGCTTCCAAAACCTTAATAAACCAGAAAGTTGTTAATTGGCCTTACCTTGAAGGGCTATACTGGCGGAAAACATTAGCTCTTCCGAAATCATTCCCTATTGCAAGGATACGCTTTGAACTAGGACTACAGTCGATCCAATCAATAGTTACATGGAAGCAGATGGATCTCTATAGAAAAATAATCTCAGATGACAATATCCCATCACTGAGAATTCTAAAAAGAAAGGATCTGGATATGCATACTTCAGCTCTTTCCACATGGTCTATGAATATAAAAACAAACATGCAAATGGAAGAAATATCGGATGACATGCTGATTAAGAGACCACAGCAGGCAAAACGAAAATTAAAAAATAACGACTGGATAAAAACTGTAGAGATTCAAACAACCTACAAACGTTCTCTTAAATGTGACATCGAGACAAGAGCTCTTAACGAATTACCTCGTTATTTAATTCAGTTTCCAGATAGAATGATCCGTGATTTGTTTCTATGATTCAGGTTGAATATACTTCCAACCAGAGACTATTTAGCGATGATAAACAAAACAGATAATACATCCCCAGTCTGTAGATTTTGTAAAGGAGACCAAACAATAGAAACATTATTTCTTTCGATCATGGTGTGTCCTCTGCTAAAAGAAAAAAGAGATCTATTCAGAGACGCTTTTAAGATATTGAAAAAAGCAATGACAACTGAAGAAAGATGGGCTACCTTGCTACAAGGAAATGACCAGTGGCTTATTATCACAATAATAAAATTTTGGATAGAAATTATGAAAGAGACTTAATGAACTAAAACCTGTGAAATGCATAAATTTGAGTAAATGTAAGGGATTCTTAAATAAAAAGTTTGTAAAAATCAAACAAAACATTTTAATAAAAAAAAAAAAATGTGTGGGTGATTTGAAAAGAAAGCTGCAGGAAATTGTGTCTGCATATCTCAGCATTATCTGTGTTGGTGCCATTGCGGAAGTCCATTTTGTTCTTGTGTTGGCACAGCATTGGTGGCTGATGTTAGTAGTTTGTCAAATTTGGTTTAAATACATTAATAAATCTCCATTCTTACTACACACCAGTCTGGTTCCTAGTCAATTGTGGCACCTGGTATTTGTTGGGGTTGGCAGTGAGATGGGTTGGAGGCCTTACCAAATTGTACCTGAATCAAAATCCTAGTGATTTGTTGTGCGCCACCTTGAGTGGGGTGAAAGGAACTCCCTGAATTGAGTGTGACCGCGTAATAAACTGTGACACTCCTGGGGAACGGAAAAGTGGATTTGTTTTTTTTTGTGACTGAACTTGTCGGAGCCGCAGCTCCACATCAGGGCCTGCAATCTCTTCTGTTCATTGTGCACTGGACCTTAGCATCCAATATGGTGACACTCCTGCCATGTTAATACACTGACTTTGCTTCTACCACAGTACCTTTCTGACTACATCTTCCACTTGTTTCAGCTCTTTTCCGCACACCTCACTCAAACATAACTTCGACTACAACACCTAAACACAGGGCCCATAATACTGCCCTATCAACAACATCTGCAACATTAATGCATTTGTTGCTCTTTCTGTGTTGCTATATGTGAGTATGTAATACATGACACACCTAACTCAAAACAATAAATCAGCCTTTTGCTGCGCAAAACTCGTCCTGCTCACACAGTGGTGAGTTCTAATAGGTTTTTCTCAGCTCAAACCTTTTTGTCTGGCTTGGACGTTGTGCGTGCATCCCAACAACATTTATTGATGCACAACAGACTATTTTTAGAAATCTGCCACACATTTAAACTGCAATACTCTGTACAGTTTCAATGTGTTTATAAGGGCAGTTAAATAAATTGGTCAACAATCCTGTGCCAGATACCTATAAGGAAAAACATGGCACCATTGACGCAACTGGACTTTTCACAAATTAGAGAGTGAGGGCAAAAAAACACAAGGGGAAGAGTGGTGAGTTCCTTACCTGCAGCCATCTGTTTGTTGTCTGTGTGGCCTTTACCTCAGGCCTGGGCATCTTCTGATGCCGGTGTGTGCTGGAAACATTCTCACTGTTCTTCCGAGTGGAGAATGCAGCAGCCAATAGGTACACAGCTTATTGGCTCTTGCAGCCTTCCTGTGACAGTTCACTCTCTGTGATTGGCTATCATCTCTCAAACAGACAGAAGACTAGTCATAGAAAGTGAACATCAGCCCCATTTAAGTATTGCAGAAGGTATTCGTCCGAATACAAATACCTGTATTTCAGCCAAAGTTTCCACCATGGGAGCGGTCACAATTCGCTGATACATGAATGAGGCTCTTCACTAAGGTGGTGATGTGCACAGTACAAAAGACAAATAACATAACAGAAGCTTCATTTTTAAAGTGGGGAACAAACATTTTCCAGCCTTGATACAGAAGCAAACATGTTTTTCACAATCTGCTTGCTTATAAGAGGAGCAATCGTAAGATTACTCAACGAGAGACAGATTCAAACCACATCTGGGAAATAATAATAATAATTTTGTATTTATATAGCGCTATGAACCCTCAGGTATCTGAGCACTACTTATTATTAACCACGGTGTGTGGTGCTCAAGGCTGAGTTTGGCTCTGCCGGGATTCAAATCTGTATTGGCAAGCTCTGCACAGATATCAAAGCGCTTTACTCGCTTTGCTATCTGACCAGCATATTGTCAATTCAAACATCTAACAATGCTTTCGATGGTTGATACTTTTTGTTATTTATTATTAGAAACGCTAAATATCGTGGAAAATTGTGGTACAACTTCAAAAGCAGGGCGAAAAGTCGCTGTGTACTAGAATTGAAAATGCTGTGGGCTTGGTGGCTTACGGGGCAGTGTATCCCCTATTACAAAAACCAGGCAGATGGGCAGGCACTGCACCACTTCCCCGGAAATCTATGCTCTAACGGTAGAGGTTTCAATATTAAGAAACATACTTATCGGTCGTAGGACAGCTGGCTGTATTAAAGGTGTGAAGAATTTCCCTTGCAACCCGTAGCGAGGCAAGCGCTTGGTAGCACCTCTTGAGAGTGTTGGGTAGGAAGCAAGACGCGGTTCATATTAACTGTTTGCTGTATTAATTTGAGCCTGTGTTGCCAAACACATTCGCAATCTTTTGGGATCATTGCATTTTTTTGGGTCTTGGGGGTGTGATGAATAATACAATGCCTGGATATTGCACAGGATATGCCTGCTTCTTATTTACCCCCTATAATTCCATTCTTTCTCTGTAACATTCCCAGGGTTTCTCATTCCATGGTCGCTTCTGGAAAATGTAGCTTAAAGTGGAGCCATGTCACAAAGTCATGGTTTAATAATAGTGAAATGCAACCTGTTGGGCCAGGAGGTGTCACAGCACCACCTTTTATTCAGCGACAGTTCAAATGATCTTTTTGCACTATCTTTAAATAAAACTTGATGGTGCTGAAAATATTTGTCTTTATTGTTCCTATTTTTTAATACACTACATAGCACTAAATCATTTGAGTGACGTTGACCATTTATATAGTGCACTGCAGATGGACCGGTTCTTGGCACAGTTGTTCACAAACCCAGACCCAGATGCTACGTTACATGGGAAAAAAGATGTGTTTTCAACGAGACTCTGAAATGGCGGGGGTTGGTTCTTGAGCAATGATTGCGAGAAAGAGTGTTACATTGTGGAGGTCCACGGACTGTGCAAAGCCTGCCTACTCCAGTGGAGTATTTGAGTTTGGGAATAGACAGTAAGGTGCTGTTGCTCGAGCACAGGTATTTTACAGGTTGGTACGTGGTAGTCTCGGGAGGATAGCTCAGGGGTAACGTGCTCCTCTTGGAAGCAAGACGACACGTAGCACTAGAGGTTTGATCCCCCACAGGTTCGATCCGTAGCGCACTTAGAAATCTCTGGGTATTAAGTGCGTTATAAATAAACTATCATATAATATGGTAACTTTTCCATCAAGATAGGACGGCACTTTTTTAAGAATGTACTTGAGCATAAACCAGAGTACCTTAAACCTAATTCGGTTTTTGACAGGCTGCAATGCCACACAAAGAAAAAAGGGGTAGTTGGGATGGGGCAGAGGAATTAAGAAGCTCAAGACATTGATGACCCCAATTAATAAGAGGCACAAAGAGCAAGCTATTAAAATCTGCGTATTGGAACGATCACAAATAAAATGGTTAAATCACAGGAGTTGCAGAACAGTCTGCAGGGCTAGCATGCAACAACTGACAGGTATGGCCTAATATGTAACAGGGCTTGTGGGTGCCCTTTCAACGCGAAGTTTGGTGTCCCCTTGGCATACAGCTGGGAAAAACAATCTGAGGCACCGGTGTGGTGTGTAGATTACAACAGACATAAAGGAATCCAGAGAGGGTGTTAAGGGCTGCAAATCACCTTGGAGCGGAGCACTAAATGTCTTAGGAAAAGCTATTAATCTTCGTCAGCAAGTACTAATGTAGTTGAAACCTGAGTAAAAAGGCAACAGGATGATGAGAACACTGCTGAATACTGCAAGAGGTCTTAGGGAGGTGACAGGCCGAGTGCACCAGCAGAAGCAGCCTGTAAAATGCATGCTGCAAAGCAGATATTTCGTGTCCTGAATAAAACAAGTAGTTTGTTTTGGCATACAACTGCCAACATGGGTGCAGGTGCTTGGGGCCCTCGCTGAGGCTTAAGGCCCATTTCAACTGAAAAGGTTGAATGGCTCAGACGGCGTCCCTTGCAGCACAGCAGTAGTGACTGCTATAAACGGACAGTATCTTTAGACATGTCTGCAGTGCTGATGACGAGTCGGACCAATACCAAAAGATGGAGTTCCATCAAGGCCAGATGACCACTTTTTTAATACTTTATCTGGCTGGGCTAGTTTGGGCTCTGAGTTTGTTTTCTTGGAGGCTAATGCAAGCTTTTGACACCTCTGAATGTCTGGAGTGATCTCATGTACTCCAAGCAAATGTAGGTGATGCCAGCTTTGGGCTGATCACACACCTCAGAAGACCCAGGGTCTCTTGTATTACAGAGCAGAAGACTACCAATTACCCCATGGGCCCACCTTCAATAATCCCTGATTTACTCATGGTTTGGCATCTGTGGTAGCACACACAGCAATGTTTTTAAAGTCTGAGAAAGCACGAAACAAATGCGTGGCCCCTGTCCTGTACAGTGCAGTGTTGTGCTGCGGGGGGGGGGAAAAAAACTGGAGTGCTCAGAAGCAGCTTACGTGTATGCGCGCTTTGCAAGGATATGGAAAGGTGTTGAGTCTTTTTAAACAAGGTGCCCCATTGATGCCGAGGTCTGGAGCACAGCCTTCAGCAGCGTCAAAGCTCAAGGGACCTTCCACAAGGAAACGGATCGCCAAGCCAACCAAGCGGCCACAGAACGTAAAAGAAAGTATTTAGAGCGTGTTATTTCAGCAATGTTCCATACTCGAGGGCTGATATTTTTGCTGTTCTTTTTTACAGGCCTACAAACAGAAATGCGATACCTCACATTTTCTAAAACGTTGATGTCAACTTCCAAGCTCAGGGCGCGCATGAAAGTACGTTCTTGTGCTCGTTCAGGAAAATACTAATCTCTTCCATCTCTGGTTTATATCCCATCACTTGAACTTTACATTCTAGATAATGGGGCCTGTCTGCCCACTCCCCGCGCTGTAGCAGAGTTTCTGTCAGCACCTGCCCAGTCATAACCGGGTCACGTGGTGCACACACGACATGTGACTGACAGGAAGTCAACATCTTCCTACAAAGGCTTCTTAGATACCAAGATACCAATGGAAATACAGGTCGTTGCTGCATAAATGATATTATTTAGAACAAAAAAGAGCTTCAACGTTCTATGTTGTTGCGACTTTGTTTTACTTATGTAGCTTTTTTAGTCCCAATCCTCTGTCTAATTGCTAACGTTGTCTATTGTGTGTGCTATTGATCATTTGCATCTGTCAACAAAAACACAATAAAGGGACAGTATCAATAACAGCCGCTGGTCAATTTGACTTACCAAAGTTTTCAATATCGCTTGAACGCTTTAATATTGCTTTCATGCCATTTGGTTTAATACAATTTACAATACAGAACACAGTACTTAAATAATTGTTTTATATATCGCCTAATGACGGCTTCTTCTCGCTCCAACTTCATTGTGAAGACATATTTCTCCCAGCCCCTAAGCACGAAAAATCTTTTTCACAGCAGCGACAGTACTGACTGCGGAGGCACTCCATCTCTGCAGACTAAAATATTGAGAAAATAGGTTATATTAAAACAAATCCAGAAGAAAATCATGTTAAAATGAAGTTATCCATTTGGAAATGAGTTATTATTCCTTAGAAATAGTAGAAATCTGTGGTCAGATTATCAAAACCAGAGGTGGTGCTAGGGGGGCCTTAGGGGGCTATAGCCCCGGGTCTTTTGGTTGTAGCCCCGGATAGAATCTCAGGAGCTACAACCAAAAGTCTAGCTAACCCCGAGTCCCGACAGTCCCAACATTAACGTAGCCTCAGAACTTTTCCAGACCTAGCAACACCACTGATCAAAACTGTTCCTTCGTGCAAAGAAATGGAGCAAATGAATTTAGCACAAACATTGTTGCTTAGATAATAGCGAATGGAGGCAACAGGTTTCTCTCCAATCTGTATTATCCATAACTAATTTCAACTGAGATCTTTACTCACGTAGAACAGAAATCACAAAGCTTTTAGGTCAAGCCCACAACCTATTACTTACCTGTGGAGTTTCCCAGGGATCAATACTCTTACCACTCATTTTCAACATCTATATGACTTGATGAAGATCAGAAAAGCTTATGGGTTCACCGGTTACAGCTATGCAGATGACACCATGCAACACGGCAGTGTAATTCACCAAAAAGACAAAAGCGTGGTGTTGAAGATTTATACCAGACTAACGCCCTCTGAGCAACATTGTTGAAGCTGAATCCCTAGTAGTGCCCCATCCAGTGTGGCAGTAGAAGGCAAGCCAATATGGTGAAGGCCGTGTGGGAGACCCCAGGCAGAGGCACAGTTTTGGGTAAGGAAATTAACAGACGCTGATAAGGGTTTGGGTTGTGTATTTGGACTGGGTCCCCCCTCTGGCAATTAGGCAGGCTACCCAAGAAAGTGGAAACACAAATTAAGGCTCATGCTAAATGAAATTTACGCTACAATCCAGACTTCGATGGTCACAAACCTTCTATGTTTGAATGGCGCTAAGACGGAGATCCTGTTGGTAGGCTCTCCTTCCATGCGACAGAAACTTAGCCCGCAATAAACCTTCTTCGCAATAGATGGAATCCAGATGCCTGCCTCGAAGACGGTAAAACACTGGGTGTCCACCTGGATGCCTCATTGTCGCTCACCAAACAAGTCAGTGTGAAAGCATACTCTACAGCCTGCACTGCTAAGCTCATCAACTCAGCGAGACAATTCCTGACGCCAGCGAGCTGCCCGACTATTGCTGAAGCAATCACAGATACGAGATTGGATTATCGCAATATCCTCTTTGTTGGGACATCTAAACAGAACATCAACAAACTACAGATGATCCAAAAAGATGCCCTACGAGCACCCTTAAACATTCCTCAAAGAGACCACATTTCAGAAGAAAGGCCCTCTAGCTCCCTATTCAGGAAAGGATTATTTTTAAAATGTTGTCAATCGCACACAGATGTCTGAGCAACACCCACCCTGCAATACCTTGCCCAGCACATTGAAAGATTGAAGTCAAACAAACCGGTAAGGTCCTACCACGCTCATCATCTGACCCTTCCAAAAGTAAAAAGAGCTACATGAGGGGGGTTTAGTTTCCCTATGGTAGCGGTGAACCATTGGAATGCCCTCCCCCTGCTATAAGACTCTTATTGGTCCTTCTGGAAGGCCTTGAAAACCTGGCTATTTGCCTAGCTGGTCCTCACCCTGGACTCGCTGTGAACTATTACCCTTTTCCATAATTTATAGCATTGCCTGTTCTCTGTATTTCCCTGGCGGGATTACTATCCACCTGTTAAGCTTATGTACCATGTAATTGGTTTGCAACAGTGCCCTGATGCCTCAGGGTTTAGGTGCTTTACAAATGAAAAAAATAAATAAGTAAAATAAATAAGCCACTATCATCTTTGCAGAAATCAGGAAACTTATTTATTACAGACAGGGAAGTAATTTAATTGCCAACAGAGTAGGTTAGGCACACTAGACATGGAAGATTATCTGCTCTGGGCTGTTGGCACAAGGAGGAGCATTGATGGCAGGAATACTGGCTAGTTACACACAGAGTTGAAGAGAGGAAGAGTGAGGCGAGTGAGGGAGAGTGTGTGTGAGAGAGAGGGGTAGAGAAAAGGAGAGAGAAGGGGAGAGAAAGAGGGAGAGAGGGAGGGGAGTGGCACAGAGTGAGTGAGTAGCACAAAGAGAGTGATAGAGGGGGAGAAAGACAGACAGAGACAGAAAGAGAGACATAGAGTGAGAGAGAGAGAGAGACAGACAGACAGACAGAGACAGACAGACAGAGAAACTGCCAGAGAGAGAAACAGAGAGATAAACAGAGACAGAACGAGGGGCAGAGATGCAGAGAGGCAGGAAGGGGCAGAGGAGAACAGGTTGGGGAGGAAGAGACACAAGGGGATGGAAAGAGAGTATGCAAGACTGGGAGAAGTATACCTGTTAAGGGTCTTTGTAGTTCCCCTGCCCCCACCCACTGCATCCAAAAAAGAGAGGTTCTTTGTCCACTTATAAGGCTGCTGCTCCACCACTGCACAAGGTCCAAGGCGATAGGGGTGAGGATGACAGGGTGTAGGATTGCACATTCAGACACAGGTTCTACCTCCACAGATGCCACTTCCCCCCTCCAGATGGGAGGCAAAGAGTTTCTCAGGAGGTCAAACTTGTTTCCAGGGTCCAAGTGACAGGAAAAGGGTGGAGATTTACAGGGGGGTAGGCTGACACATATAGGCACATCCCCCCTCCTCCACAGCTGTTCAAGGAAAGGGATGGAAAACCAAGGAGGAAGGGGTCAGGGATGTGACAGGCAGGAAAACATTACAGGGTGGACACAATGATTCCCACACAGCTGTTCCAGAGTGCAGAGGGGCTGGTAACAGGAAAAAAGGGGCAGGTGAATAAACACAGACAGGCCCCATTGGGAGTGGAGGGGAGATGTTCCCAGGACTCAAGGAAGCTTAATACAGGAAGGGGGTGGTGCCAGATCCCAGGCTGATGTTTTTACACTGGCTGTAAAAGTATCAGTTATTAGCTGTCACCTGAGGTGGGAACAAGTTTACAAGATGAAAAATACAGTGGGGGATGAAAAGTCATGTAATACATTGAAATGCACGTGCAGTCATATACAGTGTGCTTTGAAAATACATTTGTGGAAATGAAAAATCATGCAATACATTAAAATAAACTAAGATGCAAAAAGTGAACTATATGAGAAACACAGGTATCCACCCATGAAAACTCATTTCCACACCAGCAACAATACTAGTAATATATGTCTACAGCCCAATATGAAAAATGTTTTATTCTCCATTCCCTTGCATGACGAATCACAATATTTGAACTTGTTTACCTATCGCAGAACCAGATTACAGTACATCCGCCTCCGACAGGGGTACTGAGTCCCTCAGTGTCTTTAATCAAGTGCTGCAAATGGACTTGAGAAATGTCCAAACAGACAGTATGGTCATACAGTATGTGGATGACTTATTAGTTTGCAGTGTGGGCTGTAAAAGGGTACAAAGTGGACAATAAGAAATTGCAATATTGTCAGGAAGAATTACTGTACATAGCCCAGATAATAACAAATGAGGGGAGGAAAGCGATACTTGAAAGAACAGAGACGATACACAACATGGCCAGGCCAAATACTGTAAAGGAGATGCAACTGTTTTTGGGATTTAGCATTTACTGCAGAGCATGGGTCTTTGGTTACAGCACAAATGTTAGGCTGCTTTTAGAAGGACTGAAAGAAGCACAGAAATACACAAAAGATATGGCATGGATCGATGAGATGACAGATTCATTTGATGAATTAAAAAAACAATTGGCACAGCTCCTGTTTTAGGCAACCCAGATTACAATAAATATTTCTTCTGGGGGGGTGTGGCTTGGGCAGCCATGGAGTAGGACGTGCTTCCTGAGCAGCTCCGGAGGATCCGACATATGATCCGTGGAAACTACCTACAAAAACGCGCTACTGGTTCTAGGATTGACAATACATGCATGGGAACGTGTGTTCTGCTCACTGTATAAAGACCGAGTGAATCGTGTGTGGAATTCTGGAGGAATTGCTCGGCGAAGACGGCGGCTGCTCGGTCCATTGTCACACAAGATGGCCGACAACAAAGGAAACGAAACTGAAGCACCCGGAGTGGCAGAATAGAGACGGCAGCCGAGGGGAAAGAATGATGATGGCGAAGTGGAGATGGAGCGAAACCCCTGCAGTGGTAAGCCTTGTGTCACGTTGGCCTGCGTGCTGACGCGGAAGGCAAGAGCCCGGGAGCAGCGGGGGTGCGAATAGATAGGCCGCGCCACGATAGACATATGAAGTGCTCGCTCGGCATCGATGAGCAGAAAGCCGCGGCGAGAGGCGGCGGATGGTGCGACTGCTTGAAGAGTACTATAGTAGCTGATAAGGGTGGAAAAGACAGTTGGGACGCTGAATTGAGACAGCGAGGCATAACGGAGGCCGCAGAATGTCGGCGCGAGGGCCGTGAGCAAGAACAAGAATAAGCAACCCACAATGGATATTTTTGGCAAAACGCAACATTCTCCTGCAGCTATCACGCCCAAAGGCTCGATGGCACCAGCGGAGGGCACCACAGTGGCTGAAAACCATCAGATTTTAGAGGCCATCACGGAGCTGAAAGACTCTTGGGGGGTTGCGATGTCAGACCTGCGCACTTCCCTGGAGGCTAAAATAGACGCAGTAGACATAGAAGTCACCCTGCTGAGGCAAGATGTCAGGGGGCTGGCGGAACGAACAAGCAGCCTGGAAGGTGCCGTGAAAACCAACACGGACACCAGCACTAACAACGCAAAGGAGATCAATGTATTCAAACAACAGGTAGCTAACCTGGAGTCTTGAGCGGAGGAAGCAGAAGGGAGAGCGAGGAGGAACAATATTCGCATGGTGGGCTTGCTGGAGGGTGAGGAGGGACATGACCCGACAGACTACGTCGAGAACCTACTCCTACAAGGAATTGGGGCTGGCAAACTCTCGCAGGGATTCGGAGTGGATCGTGCACATAGAGCCCTTATGAGGAAGCCGAGACCAGGGGCCCGTCCCCGGGCGATAATCGCCAAAATATTGAACTACAAAGACCGCGAGAAAATACACGAGTACTTCCGAAAAGGTGGAACAATCGAAAGGGCCTCGAGCACCATCACAGCATATCCGGACTACACTATGTTGGTCCAGAGGCAATGGTACAGCTATGTGGCAATCAAAAGAAGGCTGTGCGCGGCTGGGATAAAATATATGCTTCTGTACCCCGCGAAATTGAAGGTGGTGCACAAGAGCAAAATTTGTTTTTTTGACACTCCGGAAGAAGCAACGACGTGGCTGGATCTACAGGGCTGCCTGGAACGAGACACGGAAGAGACCCAAGAGGGACACGATATGTGACTGGGATACGGTATGCATACTGTTAAGACGTCGAGTGAGCACCCCAGGGGTGCCTAGATGAAGATTAAGATTAATGGGCGTGGCTGTAGTAGGCTGATATTTTGATAAGATACCGCTGACTGTAACGAACTTGAAGGACTGGAATATAGTAGCGTGTACATATATGCAAATTGTATAGCAATGTGTAGTTAACCCGAAGTGACATAGGAGTGGCAGGGTAAAAGCACCCCACCCCCCGAATTATAGTTGTAGTAGTAGTAGGTTGGCCACTAGGGCGGCCTCACCCTGCAGAGCTTCGAGTACAGGCGAGAAGAGCTAGATGCGGGGGAGCCTGAGATCCAGGGATGGAGCTGGGCAACAATTGGGGGGATTGATGTTGGGGAAGGGTCGGGAGGTGGGAGGGAGGGGGAATGGGAAGTTTGGGGTGTTTTTGGTTAAAGGGAATTTAGAATGGGATGCAAGCCTATACAGATTGGATTGGATTTCAAAGTCAGACTGTACCTGGGGGAGGAGGAACGGAATTGGTACAGGCCATGGGGGACCTTAAGATACTTACATGGAATGTGCGGGGGCTCAACAGCTACTTAAAAAGGAACAAAGTTATGTTGTACCTGCGCAGGCAGAAAATAGATATTACATTGCTGCAGGAATCCCACCTTACACGAGAGAGGATGCACACGATTTATGGGAAGTGGAAAGGAGTGTTGGTGGGCTCATCGTACTCTGCTTATGCAAGAGGAGTGCTTATTTGGGTGGCGCCACATGTCCCTTTTCAGCGATTGCAAGTGGTGGATGAGACAGACGGGAGGATGGTTATACTGAGGGGACTGGTGGAGAACAGGGAGATAACCATTGTTAACACGTATGCCCTGAACCAGAACACAGCAGCGTACATTAGAACATTGAGTGCGAATTTGAGCGCATGCGTAGGAAGCGTAATGATCTGGGGAGGGGACTTCAACTGCGTATTGAACCCGAGGGTAGACAGATCGGATGGGAAGATGGATAGACCGGCCCCTGCAGCCAGGGCGTTACAGACATTGCTGGATGACTTTGGTTTGGAGGATGCATGGAGATTGAGGCACCCCCAGGAAAGGCAATATTCACATTATTCTGCCCCACAGCAGTTATCAACGAGGCTGGATTATGTCTTCACATCACCCGAAATGATAGCGGAGATCGCACAAATAGAGTACAAGACCAGGGTCCTTTCGGATCACTCGCCCCTGATTCTCGCATGGGAATACTGCCCCCCGAGAGCGAGGATCCCGACATGGTGCCTACGAGCGGAAGCGTTGCAAGACCACTTTTTTAGGGAGGACTTGAGGGAGGTGATTGTAAATTATTTTGAAACAAATACTGGGAGCGTGGATTCCGCTGTAACACTATGGGAGGCCTTTAAAGTTGTCATGAGGGGGGTAGCCATAGCGAAATCTAAGGGCCTACAAGGTGGGGTTTTAGCCGAACTGTGCAGAATATTGGGAGAGATTGTGTAACCTTAATTATAAAAAATACGTAGAGAGACAGTATGCGGGAGGTGATAAACCGGGGAGACTTTTGGCGTGGCTATATAAGAGTGAGACCCCCAGAGTCACAATCAGGACTATAGAAAGAGAAGACGGTAGCGTAGAGGACACCCAGGAGGGAGTTAATCAAGCGTTTGTGGATTATTATAAGGTATTATACGGAGACGACGGGGAAAGTAGTCGCGCTATGATGGAAGAAACGCTTGAGGACATGGGGTTGCCCAAGATAAGCGAGGAGGAGAGAGAGCAACTAGATACTCCGATCACCTTGGAAGAATTAGGGGAGGTGGTGAGGCAGCTGCCTACTAGTAAAATCCCAGGGACAGATGGACTCCCAAGTAAGTTTTACAAAGTATACATGGAAGAGGTCCTCCCCCCACTGTTAGAGATGTTAAACGAAGTGTTCGAGACGGGACGCTTACCAGAGTCACTGAGAGAGGCCGTCATAATACCTCTCCCCAAACCTAACAAACCTGGGCACAGCTGTGGTTCCTATAGACCCTTGTCAATGCTGAATCAAGACAGCAAGATATTAACTGTTGTCTTAGCAAATAGACTGAAGAAGGTTATTGGCAAATTAATACACCCGGATCAAACGGGCTATGTCCCTCATAGAAACATTACCAATAATCATAGGCGACTCCAGAGAATCATTGAGTTTGGCAGAGAAAGAGATGAGGAAATGGCAATTGTGTCTTTGGATGCAATCAAGGCGTTTGACTCCGTTAAATGGCCATGGCTGCTTGAGGCCCTGAAGTACTACGGGTTAGGGCCTGGATATGTAAGGTGGGCGAAAATTTTATATAGCGAACCGCTGGCTAGAGTTAGGACAGGATCTGTGATATCGGAAAGGTGGCAGCTCAGCAGGGGTACTAGAGAGGGATGTCCGTGGTCTCCAATGCTCTACATACTGGTCCTGGAACCTCTAGCAATATATCTGAGGCAGCAATATGACACCATAGGCATCGAGGTGAAAGGGGAGCGGCATCTGATCTCCCTATATGCAGATGACATGCTGCTGTACTTGCGATTCCCAGAAGAAAATCTCCAGTAGATCCTGGAAGTGCTGGAGAGATACGCTGTGCTGTCCGGTATAGCAGTGAACCCCCAGAAGTCCAGCATGTTCCCATTAGGGGGGTACATGGGGATTCCAGCGGAGCGACTACCTGTATTGCAAGTGCCGTGGGCGGTTGGCACATTTCGGTACCTGGGGATAGATATATACCACACCGTGGAGGAAGAGCAACACAGAAGTAGCCATTAAAAAAATTGAGAAGTGCATGCAATTTTGGGCAATGCTGCCCTTGGAGATGATGGGGCGGGGAGCAATGCTAAAGATGGTGGTCCTGCCAAGGCTCCTACACTACTTCGGGAACATACCATACCTGAGTCCTAAGAAGTTCTTCACCAAACTGAATAGCATGTGTAGGGACTTTTTGTGGCATGGAACGCGAAATAGAGTGGCGTTATGGAAGCTACAGAACTTCCATGACAAAGGAGGGATAAAGCTGCCCAACTATGAGGTGTACTATGTGGCAAGCCAGATACAGTATGTTGCCAAATGGCTCTCTGACGAAGAGACCCCGGAATTTAGGCTGTTTGGGCATGATTGTGCACCTTTTTATTTGAAAGAGATGATATGGGTTCCCAGGGCAGAAATGGTGGGGCGCCCTAAAATGATGCTACTGGGGTGGAAGGTGTGGCGCAGGGCATGTCAAATGATGGAGAACCCATCCCCATGCTCACCGCAGATACCACTGGTTGCATTGACGAGGGCAGACGCGCAGCTACGAATGATACTCAGGAACCACTGGGAACCGGCTGGGGTGGCAACAATGGGTGATATTTGGTGGGAGGGCTCTAGTATTACTTTTTAGGGGCTGCAGGAAGAAACTGGGTTGCACGAGGGCCAGTATATTACGTATCATAGAATGGTACAGATGATTAAGAGAACAGGGCCTGAAACTGTGTTGGAGGAAGAATCAGATGCCACCATAGACATGATATATGACATAGCTGAGGGGGGTCATGAGATTTACAGATTGTATGAAATGCTGATGTCCAAAGTGGGGAAGGAGGTCACGCAGTTGAGACTAGACTGGGAAACGGAGTATGGAGCCCCGATGGAAGACGGGATGTGGGAACGGGTGCAGGGGTATCATAAGAAGGTGTCTAGAAATGCGAGGCTGAAACAGATTCAGCTGTACATAACGCATAGGGCATATATGACGCCTTGGAGGATATTGAGGTTTGAAAATGCAGGACGGCAAGCATGCCCCAAGTGTGATGAGGAGAACGTGGGCATGGTGCATATGTTCTGGTCATGCCCAATCATAGAACGTTTCTGGAGGGGAGTGAAAGGGAAACTGGAAGAAAAAGGGGTCAAGATTGTAGTGGATACAGTGTGGGCCTGTCTGCTGGGGGGGTTCCCAAGACCACAGAAGCTCAGGCACGTGAGTAAGCTGAGGGATCTGGCTTATGTGCTTGCAAAGAGGAGGATTGCCATGGGTTGAAAGACATGCCATGTGTCAAAGGTAGAGGTGTGGTGGAGTGATTTGCAAAAATGGGCGGAAGCCAAAACCATGGCATGGCAAGAAGCGAGTAGCACAGGGGGGGAGGAGGAGACTGAGTCCCTGATGTCCTGGAAATCACTGATAGCGAACTGGTTGGGTCATTAGATGACCCAGCGGAGCCTGTAGAAGAGGAGACCGAGCCACAGGGTGCAGAAACTGAAGGTTTAATGCAATAGACTCACAGAGGGGGGTGGGATAAGGGAAGTAGTGGCTAGAAGTTAAGAAAGTGTAATGAAACTGTTGGAACATGCACTGTTTGTATTGTTTGGTTGTGTTTATAACTCAATAAAATGTTTTTAAAAAAAGAAGATTTCTTCTCGTTTTCCCATTCAAATGGAGTTGTGATGATGGCTGTCCTCACACAGAGACCTTCAATGAGACACAAACTACTGGCATATTACAGTGGGATCTTAGATTCAATAATGTGAGAACATTACTCGAATAAGCATTGGCTGTAGGAGCTTTTGCAATGAAGAAGTCAGCAAATATAAAAGTGGGCTGTTCAGTTACATTATATGTAGAACATGCTCGTTTTATCATCCTTGAGAAGCACAAAAGCACACTGACTACACAGAGAGCATCAGGCTATGAGGTCATAATCGCAAATCCATCAATCAAAATTGTTAGGTGAACCCAGCAAGGTTCATAGCAAACCAGTGCAAGAAGGAGATTATGTACGTGATTGCACTACTTACACAGATTTGTATGATAATGCATACATTATATAATCCAGATTGTGGAGTTGCAGTGATGCGCCCTGCAAGAAGAACAGGTTATGCCTATCGAGTTGCTCACAGTAGCGCTGGAGCAACTCCACTACCCAGCACATATCACCAGAGAATGTCTTGCAGCATCAATTTCAGATGACTGGTTTATCCCCAATCTGAATGAGCATGTGACCAATTTTGTTACAAACTGCATCACGTGTCTGAAATGTACTGCTGGCCATATATTGAGAACGGTGAGAGGATGAATATCCCATCTTAATGAGCCATTTTGGCATTTGAATATCGATTATGTAGATATTATAATTATAACTAATAATTATAATTATAATTGGTTATTTATAGCACACTTAATACCGAGAGGTTTCTAAGCACAGACCCGGGGATCGAACCAGTATTGCTCTCCATTGTCTTGCTTCCAAGGCGAGCACATTCGCCCTGAGCTATCCTCCCAAGAACTGCTTCAAAATTGTAACTGCTACAAATATATGATAGTAGTCATATTCCCTTTTTCCCGTTGGATTGAAGCAGGTCCATGCACACATCCAGATGCCATATCGGCTTCAAATTCCTCGCAAGAGAGGTATTTCCTAGATAGGGAGTATGCAAAGTGATATGCTTTGACAATGGACCCCATTTTGTAAACAAAGTGTTCAAACACAATGTATCCCTATTGGGTATAAGACACAAATTCCCATCTGTCCACAAGCAAACAGGAATTGTGAGCACCTCAATGGCCCCTTGAAGGAATGCACTGCACAAATAAAAGATGCATTGCATACGAATTGGCTGCACTGCCTTCCTCTAGCTCTTTTTGATTTACAGAATAAGCCAGACTCTGACCACCACTTTACACCTCAAGAGCTGGTGACAGGACACATGATGACTGTGCCAATTGCCCCTCCCACACAGGCTAGAACTGATGCAGCGAATTCTGCTAATGTACTGGTAAAGAAATGCATGACTATATGATATAACTATTAACCTGTGTATCTAACAGTAGGCCCTTTAAGATGGGGTAGCAATACTTTGTGATGGATGGGGATGCAGAATATACTCAAACATCAATAATCAGACTGACTCAGGAAGTTGGCAAAGCACGTCTGTTTTATTTTCAATTATCTAAAACAGGGAGTATAACGAACATCAACAAACATCCGCTCAATCTTCTCACTCAATGAGTGTCATAAAAAATACAGTTTATATAGCAAAACTTTATCATTGATGCCAATCTACATGGCAAACACCAAAACCTACTTGGGAAAGTGATTGGCTTAAAGGGAACCTCTAGGTATACGTTGCATACTTGTTAGGGAAAGTGATTGGGTGTCTAACATCAGGTGGTGTAACTAAGCCGTCCTCTAGTGCAAGTAATTATGAACGTCATCAAATACACAACGTCCTATTGGTTACATAAACTATAGGGCTCTCTATTACGTGGCCCTCTATAATTGGTTGGCACCCTTGTAGCCCTCTGTAATATTCCACACACACTAGCAGCATGAAGGCTGGCATCCAGGTCCTGGTGGGCTGGTCATGACCAAAGTTTCCCACCTAATTAGCCTGCAATCTATCATCACTCTTGCAGTCTACCAGTCAATTAGCCCTTGAACATTGGCCTTGGAAATGTTCTCTGTGTCGGAGAATAAAAGGGAGCATAGGCATACTTTGTCACTTGATTTCGATACAACTCAGTATCTATTTTCATCCGACCATGTGACTGGAGACCATGTTTCAGAGCTTTTCTGTATTTAAAATACTATTAAATTGTGAACCTCTGTTTTCTTCAATGTTCTTGCTCCTCACCTCAGACTGAATGTGTTCTTTTCACACATTTTGTAACTACTGCATGAACATCCAGGCTCACGGTGGCCTTGACTTCCTGGTGGTGGACCAGCCAAGCCTTTCTTGAATTCACTTATGTCATTAAGTCATTTTCCAACTGCGCCACACTGAAAAGCCTTTCTGTTCAATGGGCTAAAGTGCGTTGTGGAACATCAATAGTGTATACATTCCTATGCCTATACGTTGGTGCATTGCTGCAATCTTTTCACTACGTAGCCAGCCTTAAGAATACTTTTTCTTACTTGCGTTTACTGCATCTGTACAATTGTAAAATGTCTTTGTATATTCTTCATCGTTTCTGTAGCATGAGCATCTTCATCTCGAGCCCAAAATGTTGCTCATCTTTATCGCTTTATCTTCAAATCTCTTAGAATGTTTACATTCTTCAGCCTCTTGTCTCTGTTCTGGACACATCATTGCTATTTTTCATGACATCATCAGCTTTCTTTCTTGTTTATTTTCACACTTCCTCCGGGATTTCATTCAAATGGCCATCATCTTGTCATGAGTGCATATATGGTTTCCTCAATGGGTACCTTACTTCCATGATTCTTTGCGGTATAGGTATTTTCACTGGTACTGCACATGTTGCACACTCTGGCTCCCAGCATATAGACAGCATATGGGCAGAGCTTTGAATGGGGGTACTTGGTTCCACCTCTACAACTAAATCTCTGAAATGTATCTCCAACTGGTTCAGGCGAGACAGGGGGGATCAAGAGTCACCAAAGACCTGAATGGACATATTGATGTAGAAAGGTTGTTACAGTCCCTCAGGCGCAATCCAGGGAATGAAGTTCGAACCTAGGTTCGAAGGACTTTATATTGTAGAAACAGCAACATCTTCCACAATTAAGGTAGCGGGAAGGAGAGCCTGCCTTCATTTGAGTGACATCAAGAAGTACTGCTGTGACGCCACTCTGTCCAATGACACGAACGTTGATGATAAAGAAGAAACACAAAGAACCTATATGAAGGCAATGAACAGAGCCAATCAGCAACAAGAGCAACAAGAAGCATATAGACTGAGTTCTATTTGATGTCCCATGAAGACTTTGAGCATTTCCCAAAGACTCTTTTGAAATACCCTAATTATCAATTATTTAAGGAAAACATTCCTTTTTATGAAAGTCTTTCTAGAACAATGTATACACTTATTTACTGATTTAGAAACAAGAAACTTCTTTTATTTTGTTTAATGAGCTTTATTGTGGACACTTATATTTTATGCACTAAAGACCACAAATTGCTGAACTGCACCAGTGAACAAGGGAAATACATATCTGGTTGCTGGTATAGAGGCCAGTCACAGACAAAATGGAGTGTATTTACCAATGGAGGATGGGTCGACGGATTGATAGTCTGCAAATACCTAGCACTCTTAGCATAGCCTGAGGAGGTTATGCAGAATACAAATAAAGTGTGCCTTGAAGCATGGCCTGAATACACAAACCTGCTCACCTGGGAAGTAGATGAGGGAGGACCAGCAACCATAATACCAGTGAATAATGCAATGCTGTGCTTCAGAAATAATGGCACGGTGAAAGTTGGAATTAACACAGTTTGCAGAAGCGTTTTTGACGTGCCAGGCATGAAAGTACGGACAACTGTATTAATGGACCACTATTGGGCTTGTGGTTCAAAGGCCTACATGCAGCTTCCACCAAATTGGGGACGTCTCTGCTCCATAGGGATAATAAGTACATCAGCACTGGTGGTGCCTCGGAGTGAGGTGCCGATTAGTGATTTCCGCCTAATGATTAAAAACATTTGAAATAAAAGGTATCTTGCCCTAAAACACACCCAAAAGTACATAAAAGGTCTCTTACCCTATAACGCACCCAAAAGTGAACATGTATTTTTGGTAAAATCAGTATAGGCCTACAATGACATAACAGAGGAACATAAACTGTTCCGCAGAACGTCAATGTTCTTTACCTCCTATCTTGCTCCCGGCTTGCAAGCAGCAACAAAGGCCAAATGGTAACAAATAACCAGTTGGGAGCTGTTGCAAACAATAAATGCAACTATAAAAGGGGTAAATGCAATCAAGGAAGAGTTGAGAACAGTGAGATTAATGACCCTTCAAAACAGGTATGTCATTGATCAGATAACGTCCCTGGAGGGAGGCGTTCTTGCTAAGATCGGCCCATCTTGCAGTATGCACACACTAGGAAACAATGAGTAGAATGGGTCCCTTAAAGAGGCTATCACAGCCTTACAAGAACTGCACACCAAGATTATGTCAGAGGTGGAAGACATTGAAGATGATGACTGGTTTGATTACCTGTTCTGATGGGTACCCACATGATTGGCAAACATATTCAAAATCTTATTGGCCTTAATGGTGCTGGTCCTGACATTGGTTTGTGACCTGAAAATAGCACTGAACCGATGTAGAAAAAATAGCAAAAAGGCACTGGAAATTACCATAATAATAATAATAATAATAATAATAAATGTGGATGCCAGTGTACACCAAGAGATGAACTACCAAGCATGTACCCGCTAGACTGTCCTATTGAACCTCCTGGAACATTGGAGGTCATTACGACCCAGGCGGTAAGCACACCAACTTTACCACCATGGTGTAAACTATGTTTACACCATGGTGGATGGCGGATTTACCGCCCCATTCCAAGGTGAGTGGGGCAGTAAATCCCCACTTCCCATTTTCCCTTCCCCATTCCCATTTTTGCCCCATAGGGCATAATGGGAGTGGGGAAGGCGCTAATCAGGCACCGTAAATTACGGTGCCGTAGTTGGCACCAAGGCGGTTTAGCGCCATGGATTTTAACGCCTGCTAAAAGCAGCCGTTAAAATTGGAATCAGGCGTTAAGGGTTAATGACGGCGTTAACCCTTACCGCCTGGGTCGTAATGACCTCCATTGTCTGAATGCCCCAATGATCCTGACCATTACACCAAATATTGGGTGGATTGTGAAGCTGATGGGTATTGCTGCTTCATGCATGACCTGTGGTCCTGAAGAATACGTAGCACAAGAAGGCAGCTTGAACGGGGGAGTCAGCAAAATAAGTATAGCCAAAGATGATTATTACAGAATGGGCAGAAGTATGGGCATGGTTGAAAATTTGACTCAAGGGGGGAATGTAATGATGCAGATGTATATGCCATTACTAACTTCTGTCCTGGCCCTACCCCATTACCTCAAAGGTGAGAGAAGTTACAAACTGAGACAGCCTTACGACGCCATGAACCTAGGGATGGCTGATAATATAAGTGAAACTGAGCTCCATGAAATAATATGCATAACCAAAGTGAATGTACATGCAATCTTCCATAAAAGATTAGTCAGAGCATGCAACTGTAAGGACTAAAAGTAGTTTGTAGAATGCACAACTAGTGTGCAGTATAAATAGTGCAACCCAGAATAAAGGGACAGGAGATTTCTGTGTACCAATAAAGGGACTCACTACACTGATAGGGCAGGTGGATTATAGGTAGATAAGATGCTGAATACATGGGTATGGAGATCATCGTATAGCAGACATACTAGACCAGGGGTCTCCAACCTTTACGTTGGCTAGAGCTACTTTCAATGGAGGGCCAATAGTGGAGAGCTACTTGCAGGAAATTTCAGGAGTGGGGGATGGCCATTAACATCGGAACTTGTACTCATTTCTTTAAACTGTAAATGTCCTTTTATAAATAGAGGGAATAACATATGCCTTCACGATTATGTTAATAAATTTAAAAACCTCTTTATTGCATTCTTTTTTATTAGAAGCTGTCTCATAAAAAGACTTTTACAATGTAGGAAAATTATTGGGACAGTCAATGTGAAGGCTGACACTGCATGCCATCCATCAATGCTCTGTATTCTGGTGTATAACTTGATACAGCATCTCAGATGGAGTCACTCAGATGCTCATCGGTCAGGCGGGTTCGAAATTTCGATTTGAGGAAGTTCATATCTGAAAATGCAGATTCACAGAGATAGGTGGAACCAAACAGAGAAGTCATTTTTAATGCTGCTGTGCAAAGGATACTGTACTCCATGTAATCAACAAGGCTCTAGAAATTGGTGTGAGAGTGTCTGCTTTTCAACTGAATGTCCCTTTGCAGGCTGACAATCTCCATTTCCATTGATAAACTGTTCAGGTTAAACAGCTCACTCATTTGTTCTGTAAATACACAAACATTTACTTCCATGAAGTGATTTGCAATGAACATCACACGCGGTTCATTCCTTTCAAAATCCCTAAACTGGTCACTGAACTCTTCCTTAAGCCTGCTCAGGTGCTTGCTGTATTTGTCAATGTTCAGGAGTTCAGGACTGGCTGTACTCTTTGTCAGCATTTGGATTACAGAAGGAAAATGATGCATTTCACCACTTGTTCACTGAAAAGGTTAAGTTTGGACTTAAATGTCTTTACTGCGCTTATCATGTCAGCAATGTTTTTACCTTTGCCTTGCAGTTCAGAGAATTTAATTTCTCTGTAAAATCTGTCAGAAATGCCAAATCAAGAAGCCAAAAAATGCTGCAAAATTGGCCGATCTCTTCATTTCTTGACCCCATGAAGACTAGCAATAGATTACCATTTGCGGCAGATAGTTCTTTCAGGAACATTCTGTGCTGTTTGGCCTTCACACAAATTGAATTAATAATTCGCACAACAGGGGCCATCACATGATCAAACCCCATCACTTGGCAAACATTGCCTTCTGATGGATGATGCAGCTGTAGTGCAATAATGGAGGGAAATCAGGGTCTGCTTTACAACACGTAACAAAACCAGAATGACACCCGGTCATTGCTGGTGCACCCTCAGTTGTTATTGCCACCAACTTGTTCAATGGAATTTTTGTTTTGACAAAATAATTCTTGACCTCATTGTAGATATCAACACTTCTGGTTGTGGATTTCAGAGGCAACAAGCACAATACTTCCTCTTTGTTGGTGAAGTCTTCAAACACCATTCGAGCAAACACTGCCAGCTGGGCAGTATCACTTGCACCAACTGATTCATCACACCAAATGGAAAAGAAATTGCATATGCTCAAATCTTTTTCTAATTGCCCCATCACATTGGCAGATAGTGCAGATACCCTCCTTGCCATTGTGTTTGCACCTAACTGCAAAACTGAAATGGCAGACATAATTTCACAGCAGTTTATTTAATCTTTTCAAACGGACTCAGCCACGAGAGCATTGCACCTTTCACAAATGCACCATCAAGATTTGTAGGCATTGTCGCAAAATGCCTCTTAACATTACTATTTTTTTTCCCATTGCAACTTTGGCACTGCATATTAAACACACACACTTCCCTTTTACGCTTGAGAAAAAGAAGTCGGTCTCCCACTCTTGATGGAAATTATATGTCTTCTACCTTTTGTTGGATGGTTCGCCTACTATTGAATCCATGATTTCAGCAAGTGTCGTTTGTACATTTCTTTTTGGACTGGACGTGCAATGAAATCTGCAGAGGATTTCAATGTGTTAGTATGGTTTTAAAAATAATTGAGCACACAAAGTTCTGCTTAGTCAAAAAATAAAAACCAGTGCCATTTTAGCACATTCACAATTCCTGCAAATTTGAACTTTGTGGCATGCACCTATGCCAAGTTACAGAATTTAGCCAAGGATGAAGGTCAAAGCCTACTTTGTTGACTGCCCTTAAACATCTTAAAGTCAAAATAATTGTTTGAAAAAATGATCATACCAGAAAAGTAATGTTGGCCCTGCTACAGTCAGTCCTCTATGAATAAATCTCTGATATGAATGGATGGTGAGGCTATCTGCCTGTCAAATCAAGTAATATGGGACTACATGAGGGCCAGTGCAACAATAAAGCAATTGTAGGTGACAGCATGGAGCCATGAACAAGCGCATCAGAACACACCATGTTGTCCCTAAAATCAATAACTCTGCCTCAATATAAGGGTGTGCAAGCCTGCATTCTAATGAGATTATTCTAATGACAATTCAATGTTGCAAGCAGTTAACTTTCTCCTTCACATCTGAAGCCACACTTAAGGACTGCTGTGAAAATGAGTCATCTCGTATCCCCCTACCCTGCCAATTTATCTTGGCATGGGCGCATGCTTTTTATTTGGTTACAGGGGCAGAAATTACATACTGAGGGAAGCGAGGGGGCCATCCCCATGTCAAAACCAAACCATGTTGGAGCACAGCAAGCAGCAAAATAGTGAAAAAACCCAAAACATGACAATTTAGCAACGGTTGCCTAACCAATTTAGCAACACCCGCCTAAAACTGCTGACCTATCTTTCCTCGGCATTCTGCTTTTGGAACCCTGCCTTTCCCCTCACTACTTCTGTGCCTGCTAAACAGCTTTGGCCTATCCAGCTCTCTCCTTCAACCATGCACTCAAGCATCAGTTGCCATATTGACGAAACAGCTTTCCCACTGTTAATTGAGCAGCACTTGCTAATTTTGCAAGATGCATGCTAACACTTCACTAAATCTCTGCCCAGCAAGAGGGTAGATGGAGGGTGGTGGCACAAACCCAGTTACGTCAAGTTAATTAAAAGCAAAGTACCCACACCTTTTTTGTTTTTATTTTTGGTGACAAACATGCAGAATATCCACAGGGGCAAAATAACACTCCCGCCCAGGCTCGAACAGGACTATACGGCAATGCCCGAACCTCAAACACAAGATTATAGTGTGGGCCAGTTTGATAAGTTACTTCACCATATGGCTAACAGTTTTGATCAGTGTTACTGGATAAGTCTTCGTTAAAACCTCCCTCATGGGTACTACTCAGTGTGTCCGAAAAGGAATGAAATGCCATTTGCAACTGTGGGCCACTTTTTCATTGGTGCCTGGAATTGACAAAAATGTATGCATATGAATGGAGGTACTAGCAATAAAAATGACCCCAGGATGAAGCATAGACAGTTAGCTATCATACTTAATGTTTCTGTTTCATCCTGGGCTCATTTTTAGTTACAGGAGCAGCAGGCTTAGACTCGCCTATAGGGCAATAGGCCCATGGCTGAACCAAAAACACAAAATGCTGGTGTGGGCCAGTTTTTGTGGTGAAAATGGCCTAGTTTCTGGGGTGAAAGCAGGCCAGTTTTGGGGGTTACTTCACTGTGTGGCTAGTATTTTTGCCCAGTGTTTCTGAAAATGTGCTCTTTAAAATGCACAATGTGCATCACATTTTATTTTAAAAATTCCCCCTTTGGTACTATAAAGAACAGTGTCACAAATGACATGAATATCCATTGCAACTGTGGGCCACTTTTTAATTGGTGCCGGAGCCAATTTTATGGGCCATTCCAACCCCGAGGAGCAAGAGCCACCTTCGGAAAGGCAAGCCCTGCTCATTTCAGTGTGGCAGGCTGAAACAGTGTCCGTATGACTGTCTTTCACACGGACACCGTTTACACACTCCCAGAGCCCTGCCGCTTTGTAATTTAGCTCCTGTGACATATAATGAGCCAATGGTCAAAACAGAGGCATTTAGCCATCATGTGTAATGTCTCTGCTTTGTCATGGGCTCATTTTCAATAATATAAGCTACTCTTACAAATGGCAGGGCTCCGGCGAGCAAGTCCTAAGAGGGCTTGCTCGCCAGAACTCTACCTTGCCATCTAAAAGTAGCTTATATGACTGAAGATGAGCCCAGGATGAATCAGAGACAGTAAGTATGATAGCTAAATGCCTCAGTTTCGCCCTGGTCTCCTTTCTGCTGTGGGTTGCTGCTGAGCTGGCTTCGCTCAAGCCTCCATCCTCGCCCCAGCACAGCTCCAAGCAGATCCAAAAAGATATTCTGGCAGTACAGAGTATCTTACTGTGCACCAAGGTGCTTTTAAATGAGAAAGCCCGGGCTAACCCCAGAGCCCAAAAGGAAACCACCACAGCCAATGGGGGCACAGCTTTCAGCAAGGAATTTGCTGTGGCCAATCACAGGACTCGTTCTATATGCTTTAGAGATTTGCAGCCCTGTAATTGGTTAGAGCACTTCCTTGCATCATTTTCTTTTCTTCAGAAGGTGAAGTGCGAGCTAGTGGTCACTCGCGATTGACCATTTGGTGACCCCTGTACTAGTCAAATAGACGTGGCTATAGGTCATAAATATGGAAACAGGAAGACAGAAGTGCAGCCATTTTCCTAATGCATAGGCTGCAACAGGTCTCAGAATGAGCAAGGCCTCAGAATCCAAGATGCTGAATTTACAAAAACACATGTATTCTAGAAACTCATGCAGAGCCCAGACAGTAGCACAGGGCCAGAGCCAAGGTCAGGAACAAGGAAGGGAGCAATAGATTAACAAAACGCACGCACAAGATAAAGGTTCCCAGGAAAGGAAACAGTAGACTCCCAAGTTAATCATTTTTAATAAGAGCACCAGCACCCATTGATGTCCAGGTGCACAAGATCAGTAAAGCCAAACGACTTTATAAACAGTAAATGACTAGCACCCCACGTCGCCACAAAGAACACAACACGCATGTCAGAATTAGCTAAAACCTTAATAAATAAGGAAATCCACTCTCAAGCATGGTACCTTAACACGTGATCCAGACATGAAGAACACTGGCTATTCATCATGAGCCAAACACAGATAAGACTCCTTCAGTACACAGACAGACACCAGATGGCACACAAGGCCAAGTACAAAGGAAAGGGAAGGTCTCATCGCCTTGGGATGACCAGGAGTATTCTTTAATTGGAAGTATGGCAGACTACGGAATTCTCTTCCCCCACTTATGTCTCACTCATATGTTGACATCTTGTCAAAGTGTCCAAGGTTGGTAAGCTAGACACCAACCAATGGGAAGTGCCCTTGCAACACTGCCTATGATTGATAATGCCAACCAATTAGCTGTCCTTATAATGATGTATTAGACATAGGGCCTCATTACATTTTTGCCGGTCTGGTAAAATTGCTGGTATAATTTTACCAGACTGGCAAAACACAAGTTTGCCAGTGCGGGCACTGGTTTACCTCCAGCCAAGAGCTGGAGGTAAATCATTTCCCTACCAGTAAACAAACGACCAGTGCCGGTAATTCCGGCAATCTCCTCCATGGAGTCCCATGAAATGGGGATTTACCACCCTTTCCGCTGCCTGTAATATCCCAGTAATTCCGGGACATCAGGCCGCAGAAACAGTAGGGTCAGTTTGCAGGTTTCCCTCCAGAACTATCAGTGGGATACCAGCAAATTTGTAATAAGGCCCATAGTATCTGTAACGGGATGGGTCCAGGCATAGCCATCAGATAGGCATAGACCAATAAGGTAACTAATGCCAGTGGATCCAACATGTAGTTTGAGCAACTAACCAACCATCTTCCCCATAGGTTTTGTAAACTGATAGTGTAATGTGACATCATCGCTGACATAGTCTTGGTACAAAACTTGCTTGCACTTGTTGAAAATGTTCAGATCTATGAGAACCAGATGCTAGGATTGATTGTTTGAATAAAGCTTGGTTTTGACATGCACCTGAGTCCTCCATCATTGAGTATTATTCTAATAGTGTGATCTTGGACACACCTTTACACAGCACTTAGAGAATTAGCTCAGTCACAATGTAATCATCTGTTGGTTACAGTGAAAATCAAAGAAGTATTTGTTTAAAGTGGACAAGGTGAAGAAGGGAGGTTACAACTGGGCAGGCAGAATAGGGGCTAAGTGACGAGCAATCAGATAAGACACTGTAATGCGTGTGCGAAAATGATCTAACAAAACATGGTGCCACTGTGTGTCCATTTTGGACATTCATTTTCAAAACAGCAATGGAAATCTAGGTTTCTGTGAGCTCAGTCAACAGAAATGGATTCTACGACAGTTGCAATATGTATATTTGGAAGCATATGAGCTCATTATGGAGGATAGTTGGTGTATTGTTCGATCAACGACGCGCCATGAAGGGAGTCAGAGTTGTGCAGGTGCAGTGTGCTGGGAACGAGCGCGTTGGAGACAAACTGGGCTTTTTCCACTATTAACTGGAATTTTCTGCTCTGTGCTCCCCATGCTTGCTGTCCGTCCTTTGGCCGGAGTCGGTTGTCAACCTGAGGTGGGCGGGGACTTGTGCCCCCTAAGAGAAGAAGTATCTAGGTAGTAAACAGAATTGGAACCCCGAGTGATGAAGTCTTGCTGAGGGGGAGGACGCTACACTCCAGACCCCGTTAGTACATTTGATCTCTATCTGCCCACCTGCCCTGGGACTGGGTAGTGTTGTATTGGTTGAGATGATGTCTTCTTCTTCAACTGCACTAACGGTGATGTAACTTTTCTATTTTTCACTTATGTATGCATTTATGTATAACCAAATCAATTCATTTTCAGAGTCATTTGTAGGTCTATATATTGTTTGAATAAAGGGCCTTTAAAGAGCCAATTATATTCTAACTATTGGTCTAAGTGTGTGTTATTGCCTCCCTGAGTCCAAGAACTTTTGGTCGGTGTAATAAGGTGAGTGGTTCTCAATCCCTTACATGTGACAGTCACTTTGAGATATTCAACTTTAGGTAACTTGCTCCTTCTTCAAAGAACTTCTTTTCAAGGTCTTGCATCAATGGGAACAAATTGTGCATCACTTCCGTGCCTTAACTGGGGATTAAGGGAAGAAAAATAGTAATTTGCCAATATGTCACCTCTAACCTTTTACACTGCTATGTTCCCATAGCTCCCCAAATCAGTTACAAACATGTGTGCTACATCTTTCTATGTGAATTAAGGAAATCCTAGAATCCCTCAGAGGGAAAATATACATGAGAAGGCTGACATTACTAGCAAACTTCCATTTTGGCTGGCATGAGTTTATAAATCAAATTCCAGAAGTGGCCTTCCTTCCATTTAGCATCAGAGGCCAGGTTATCTAAATTTTGCCTTTGTCAAAAATGGAGCAAATGAAAACAAATGTATAGCTTCCATCTTAGGGAATAGAACAAAGAGAACCAATATGGTTCAAGTATATGGGGATTTGTCATATTATATTGTTTACAAATACTGAAAGATTTGTTATTCTGTAGGCTTTTGGTGCCACCTACTTCTACTCCCATGTGTGGAGTTCTCACAAAAGTAAGATTGATTCACATGGAAGATCATATAAGGGTCAACCCTATGTCATTAGTGCTCAACATCTGGACAAAACAAAAGATGACATTATGGCAATTGTTGGTATTCAATATGTGGCAACATCCTCAAATGGGTACCTTGGATTAAGCATGTGCCCATGAATTTGCTGAAGGTCTCATCATTACCTGTTTTGAACATCCTAGAATGGGTACCTTGGATTAAGCATGTGTCTACGCACTTGCCGAAGGTCTCACCATTACCTGTTTTGAACATCCTCAAACGGATATCTTGGATTAAGCATGTGTCCACAGACTTGCCAAATGTCTCATCATTACCTGTTTTGCACATCCTAGAATGGGTACCTTGGATTAAACATGTGTTCACGGACCTGACGAAGGTCTCATCATTAGCTGTTTTGCACATCCTAGAACGGGTACCTTGGATTAAACATGTGTCCACAGACTTGACGAAGGTCTCATCATTAGCTGTTTTGCACATCCTAGAACGGGTACCTTGGATTAAGCATGTGTCCACGGATTTCCCGAAGGTCTCATCATTAGCTGTTTTGCACATCCTAGAACGGGTACCTTGGATTAGGCATGTGTCCACGGACCTGATGAAGGTCTCATCATTAGCTGTTTTGCACATCCTAGAACGGGTACCTTGGATTAAGCATGTGTCCACAGACTTGCCGAATGTCTCATCATTACCTGTTTTGCACATCCTAGAACGGGTACCTTGGATTAAGCATGTGTCCACGGACTTGACGAAGGTCTCATCATTAGCTGTTTTGCACATCCTAGAACGGGTACCTTGGATTAAGCATGTGTCCACAGACTTGCCGAATGTCTCATCATTACCTGTTTTGCACATCCTAGAACGGGTACCTTGGATTAAGCATGTGTCCACGGACCTGACGGAGGTCTCATCATTAGCTGTTTTGAACATTCTAGAACAGGTACCTTGGATTAAGCATGTGTCCACGGATTTACCGAAGGTCTCAACATTACCTGTTTTGAATGACCCGAGGCACCTTGATAAAATAAGCTCCTTTAGGTTGCTATATAGACACGTGAAAGAAGAGAAGCAACGAGGGAAGTTGGCCAACAGAGCTCTAGAAATTATTATTACAGCAATGGATAGTTGGCGCCAATGCATAGCTTGGACCCCAAAGCTTCAATTACACATATTGATAACGCTGACATGATTTAATTGATTTGGCATCAAATCAATGACGGTGAAGTGGACAGAGGGCACAGTGGTTGACACCTTCGATTCCATATGCCCAGGACCAATTGAGATCCGAATGCATGTGTTTTTCCCGTCCCTCGTGTCATTGTCCAAATTATTAAATGACACATGTTCTTACAGTCTACACCTGCTCTGTTATTTCTGTTAATTGCTTCATCATTGTCACATGGGTTCTTATAAATTATTTAAGATCAGCACTTTACTGAAGGCCTTTTTGGGGATAATAAGTTAACTAACATATGGTAATTCTTATTTTGTTTTGAAGGATGTTATTCCAATTGTCTCACCAACATCAGTCATATAGGTTTTATTGTTTTTAGATTACCATTTTACCAACAAACAACATTTTTAGATAAGTAGGTGGATATTATGCTGTCGTTTTTCATTGCTATGTATGGTTTTATATTTATCAATTGTGATTTCATGAGTAACCTTATTCTGCGTAGAAATGAATTGATAATGAAGTGTATTTTGCTCATCCATATTTTTCAAATAGATGCAAAAAGTGCTATGCAAAAATTAACCCCAAAAGAAATCTGGTGTTTCAATCAGAGATGCCTTTCAACATTACATTTTTATAGTTCCTTTCTACCCTCTAATAATGTTTTAACAGAACTGATTTCGAAAACCACTTATAATGAAAATGTTATTACCCTACATAACCAATTTACACCTTGTGAAATGTTACCCCGCATTTCTATTTCTATATGTTGTGGATATGGTGTGGGCATTACCTCCAGAAATGAAAAACAGAGTAAGAGGTAATTAGTAATTATACTTGTTCCAAGTAGGGATACTTTCATTGTCTTACCAGCAGATCGGAAAACCTCTGTTGAAGCAGACCAGACAGTGGTGTTTTGTGATTAAGCCTATCCCCTGGATCGTGCGCTTATTTTGCGTTTATCACACTGCTTGAACTTGCCTACAGGGCATGGGCCTATCCACCACACTTGGCCCTGCCTATCAAACCCAGGCCCTCGCGTGTTCCCTGTCAGAGTGTGGGCCTCATTACACGGAAGGCGGTAAGGGTTAGCGGTCACCGGTAATGGCACCGGTGACCGTTAACCCTTACCGCCTTACTACGAGGTCCCTTTGCGGGACCCGACATTAACGGCTGGTGTAGAACAGCCGTTAAAGTAGGGACCCGCAAAGGGACCAGGGTGCTAATTACGGTACCGCAATTTGCGGTACCGTAATTAGCACCTTTCCCATTCCCATTATGATGGGAATGGGGAAGGGCAATGGAGGAAGGGGGAATTACCGTCCGCCAACCTTGGAATAGGGCGGTAATTCCCCTTTCCTCCAAGGTGGTGCCGGTAATTTACCGGCATGGACCAAGTTGCTAATAGCACCTTGGTCCACCGCCTACCGTGTAATGTGGCCCTAAAACTCAATGGCTCAGCAGACAGGTGTAAAACTGAAATGCCTGCTTTGTATATTTTTCACAGCATTCATGTGGCCTACTTATCTCATCATATTGAAATGAGCTATGTTCTGGCTGACATGTATGGGCAACTCTCCTGCCACCCAGTTTTCTTGTGCAGGTGATTTGCCTAGGCCAGCATTGGCCATCGTGTATCTTGGTAGGCACAAGGAGGCAGTGAACCACACCATTGTAGCACAACCCTTTGTCTATCTGTGCCGCTGTACAATTAGGCACACACATTAGTATGCGCAGAACAGACAAAGGAGAAACAATAGTAAGAAGGACTAAGGAGTAGTATCTAGACGAGGCATATACAGAGTTGGAAGATGAAACAGAATAGGAGGCGAGTGACCCAACTCGGGAATGAAAGCAGATAGTAGTAGCCATTACATGACAAAGAAGGTATCTCCAAAGGAACCAGACATACCTAACATTAAAATATCCTAATGTTCCAGTTCCTTTACACAGCACCAAAAATACATACACATTCGACTGGACCACCAGGAAGATGTTCATATTGTTCATACGTTCCTCGTCCTCAGGAATAATACAATTTCTCTAGATTGAACCAGGTACTCCAGGTTATATTTCTATACAGTTTTTCTTATAAACTGTGGTTTTCACACTCTCCAAAGTCCTCTGACCCTCTGACAGTTTACTTCTCTTGGTCTTGAAGGGGCCTCAACCCATTCGGGTTTGCTAGATTCCCGCAACCGAGATGGCTCAACCAACCTTGAAGGTTACAGTCTATTTGTGTCTCAAGAGTCCCCAAAGTCCTCTGGCTTTCTATTAGCTTTGTTGCTGGATTAAATAGAGCATCTGCCCACTCAGGCTTATCAGGATCCTGTGCTTCCCCAGCCTTTACAATCTCTTAGCTTCTTGGGGCTCTCCAAAGCCCTATGACCCTCTATTAGGCTTGCTTTCTCTCTGCCCGGGTTTATCAGGCTCCCGTGACCCAGTAATAGTCAGTGTTTGGATCTCTCAATTGCATTCTCTCACCTGGAGTGTTTGCTTTTCTTCTGTTGCTTGTCGCAGCGGCAAATGCACTCCTCATGTGAAGTTTGTGGATTCCCGGATCCCCTTTACAGTCTGGTCTTAGTATCAGTCATTGGGCCCCAGGCTCACCATGGCGTTGTTGTGGTCACGCTACCAGATGAGACGGCTGCTTTTCCATCTCCGTCTCTCTCCCGACCATGGCTTCCCGGTCAGTTAGAACTTCAGTCTTCTGGCCTCCAGTTAGCAATTTTCTCACCCGCCACGGTACTGTTGGCAATGCGGGCTAGCTGCACCCCTTCAGGATGTCTCTTCCTCAGAGGCTGTCCTCTCCATAAGAGTCTTCCTCCTCTCTATGTAGGAGTTTCTCCCGGATTCAAAGTTCCTCTTGGTTTTATACATGCTGTCACAAGCAAAAGGAATGGGCCGTTTGTTGACTGTGGTGTTTAGGAGAAATCCAGCATTACATGAAGCCAAAGAGATAGAAGAAATGTCACAAAAGTAACAACAGTCTTTCCAGTTCCCATATAGGCAGATGGCACACTTTGGACTGGGAGATCCTTTTCAGGAAATAAGTCCTTGTCCCTGAGAGGGAGTCACTCCCTGGGAGGTCCCACGTGCCCAGACCCTTCAGAATGTTCTTACTGAGCAGGTTCACCTCCCTAGCCCCAAATGGGGTGGCTGCCCTCTGGGGAGAAGGGACACATTGCCCACAAATTTCACAGAGGTCTTTTCCACAAACAGCATAAATGAAATGTTAATTTGAACAGAAACTCTCAGAGTTGCCATGGTTGTTGTGCAGAGTGGTAGAGTGCAATGTGGTTGTCACTTATTGTGACCTACAACGCTGCTTTTATTTTTTTTTAGCAGATACCACTTGTTTACCTCTATTCAAACAGACCCTTTAAAACTTGTGCTAATGTTAAGGCTGACTTGTATTTCTTTCTCTCATGTTAAAGAGCCTCTCTTTCTGCTTTTTCGAATGCCCATTTCAATCGTGTGTTTCAGTTTCTATGGGGTGAGGATGCCTCTCTGACATAGAGATGTTAACATAATGAACTCAGAATGTACCATGGAAAATATGTGGGTTGTTTGGATGTCTGAGGGCTAATTCCCATGAAGTGTTCAATACATTTTAATTCAGGCTAACCCTTAACAACAATACGCGTGGAAAAGATGAGTGTTGATCAAAATTGAAGTGTTTAATACAAAAATTGAAGTATTTAGTAAAAAAAAATAAAATCCTCTACCAAAGAGAAAACCATGCAGAAACTCTCTGTCTGAAAATACAAGAAATTAACAGCTGAACAAGTTTCATCCTTTCTACTGTGTGGGATGTATTTACCCATGCATCCGAGCCCTACCTCAAAACTGTGCAGTACTGACATGGAAAACATCATGATGGCCAGAGCTTCCCAGAAAATGCACAGGGAAATGCATGAAGAATAGGCTGCCACTCATTTTTGCCGATGTTATGGGCACAGAAGGAAACTGCCTAAAACCACCATTGGACTACCCACACAGTAGTCTGAAACCATTGGGAATGGCAATGCTGATTGCCAAATGCAACCTAGAATTGTGGGGAATTCATTTTCTTAAATCCCAAAAATGGGTGCAGTACCAGTACTCACCACTATCCAAAAGCCGGCAGTTTAAAACCACCCTGTGTTTCTCTGAAGGCAAGCCAAAGTGCCTATTCAAACATTGCAATATGTGCAAAATATTTACTGAACACCAGCAGACATTTGGCAGAATGGAGTGTTGTGTGCCTACAAAATCTGGGAAATGAAGAGCCCAGAAAAATGCTTATAACAAGACTGGCTGCGCTGTGGATTTCAGCAGTTTAAGTTGCATTGGACTGAAAGACACTACAAATCTAAATGTTCAAATTGACTGAGTGACCTACTTTTGAGTGTCACATAGGTTGAAATTGTTTAAATGTCATAGTTTTGCACTTAGACTCAGCATCCTAGCTGCATGTGTAAAATTGCAAGTTAAGTTAAAAAGCAACAAAAAAACCTGCCAGTTAGCTGAAGGTCTGGCTTAAGGAACTTGATTTTGCTTGACAGCTACCCCCATCAGGAGTGAAACTTGAGTCACCACTGTGTTCCCAGGCCAACCTTCCTTTTGCTGCCCACACTAAGGATATGCCATCTATCTGATAATTGAATTACCTGTGCTCTGCAGGAGAGTGAACAAAGCCCTCTTCACTCAGGCAAAGGTTTTTATTACCGCAGTCGTAAAATGTAGCTTCCTCTTGGCAGGAGCTGGGAGGGGCACTGCCTGTGAGAGCAAGCTGGCTTGGCAGAACTGGATTAACCAGTATTTCTACCTTGTGCTGAGAGAAAACCACACCCCTTTGGAGCCAGAACATAACTTTAAAAAGATGAATAACTCATAGTACGGACATGTGAAAATTTTATAAATGATACCATAATTCTTGTGATTTTTCTGCCCACAGTTTAAGAGGTTTTTAGAACCGGTGGTATGTTCAGGGGGGTTTTAGCGGAAAAGTGGATATTACTCTAAATGTATGCATGTTAAAAATCTGAAACTTCATCAGTTAATGTCCCTACTCCCTGCACACATGTATGTAAAGTTGGGTCAATGTCAGAAAGTGAAAAAACAGTTAAAAAGTCAATTTCTGAATGCAAGCTCTTAGAAACAGCAGATTTGGACAGAGACATGGCTAAATTCAGCCACACCATGTATATGTAATTTCAAACAACTGTGTAACTCTGAAATATGTCTTTTATTATCAAATATAGAATGTGTGCAATCTGACAGAGGAGTGTCCTATCTGCAAGCCATAAAATGACATCCCTCTGACTCACAGTTCATTCCCCAATCAAATGATAAATGGAAGTTTGACCAATTAGAAGCTGAGAGAGAGGTAGGGTCAGTGATGCTAGAACACACCCACATTCTAAACACATAAAAGCAGACAGACAGGACAGATAGGGACCTTCAATTCCATTTGCTGCAACGCGCTCTGCCGGACCATACAACATCCAGAGATCCAGACTTTACCTCCATCAAACCTCCAGAGAGCCAAACTAGAGACTTCAATCTATCCAGAACTAGAGACCAGACCAGAGGGAGAAAGCAGTGCTGTTCCCAGAGAGAAAGCAGTGCTGTGCCCAGAGAGAGACCCGAGCCCAGTCCAAAACCCTGACCAGATCCATGGCGAGGCCCATTTCACTCAAGAATATAGTGTGAGTACCTAGAAAACTGTGCAGAACCAATCTCTTAGTTAAAATAATATAATTCAATCTATTTAATCTAAGTAGAACTGCCTCCTAACTGTCACCTGTCATTTGTAAAGCTGTCACCTGTCATTCTAGCTGCAAAAAGCTGCACTTGTCTTTTTGAAACTTTAAAATTTCAAATCTGAAAAACGACCTTTATTTAATCGCTCATATCTCCGCAACCGTTTGTGCTAGAGACTTGCAGTAACTTTCATTTTGAAGCTGAGATCCTAGGCTTTCCTAGGACCCCAAAAGGATAGAGATAGTCCTTGTGGTTCCTCTGTAATAGCGCTCGGCGCATCCGCGAATTTTACCGCGATTTGCAATTTCTTCACGTGTAAAAAGACAGCAGTTTTGCTTTTCCATTTGCCAGAAATTCGTTTAACCTGCTAACTATCCCTGCCCCATTGCTAGTGTGAGCCTGGACTAATATTAACTAGATACCACTCACCCTGAACCTCTGAAAGGGAATTAAAAAGCATTTCCAGCATATTTCTCATCCATTGCTAGCACATATCAAAGCATTTGGGCCTGTGTTTTCAAAACTCCTATCTGTTTTCTGTAAGCTTGCTGGGATTGAACTGAATCACATTTGATTGCATTTCTGAGAACTGTGTGCTTCCTTCCATTTCCTTGCCTTGCATCAAGGGGGGGAGGGGATTGCCAGAGAAAAGTGATTACATTGTTTTGTTGAAATCATATTGAGTATTTCTATACTGCATTTCATTCATTCAACCTTGCATCCATTTGAACTCTATAAAGCATTTTGTACCACCTTCTTCTTTTGTTCCTATTTACCAGTGTGCTACCTTATCCATTTCATGTCCACTCATTAGTGATTATAAGAAGTGTGTTAGTGCCAGATTCTCCGTTGTTAATCTTCATCATATCAGATTAAGTGTGCTATTCAATTATTAATTTATTATAAAGCGTGATATAATATATATTGTTTAAATTATCAAATAAACCTTTTAAACTTGCAAAACAGAACTACTTCTTGGCTCAGTGGGGTCAGGGGGATTCCAAGAGAGGGGTGTTATATAGGGGTAGTCATCCAGAACGCATGAACTGGACCTAAAGATATATCAATAAGGGTTTTCATTCAGTATTATAGACTAGGCGTTGACTTAGCTGTAGTGTTGAATTGAATCCTCTTACAAATTGGGGGCTCGAGCCGAGACGTTGGGTTAGATTTACCATTTGTGCAGCTTAATACAGTGTGCTAACTGACGGGATACATACATCCGGTCGGATCACCACGCTGCATTACGCTGTGAAGCATTCCTCAGAAGGGACACTCCAAGAAAAGTTCTGTTCTGCAAAAATAAAATACTAACTTCTGTAAGTCAGGACAGAGACCAATCTCTAGAATGACGACCTTGGTAGATATGAAAATAGCCAGAGAGCACTTCTTACATAAGTTATTTGTGAGAGGTGAGTGGACTCACCAGGACCAAACAGTCTGGTTGCAGGCCATCACACAACAGGTCACTGAAACAGGGTCAGATATATATAGAGATCAGGGTCCCTTACATGTGGCCCTGAGTGAACTATATATGGCGCCTAAAGCCAAAGAGGAACACAATAAGATTGCCAGGATAGCAGCATACCTGTACCTATACGTGGGAGACATGCAGGATAGATGTGCTGAAAGCCAAAATCTGGCAAATAGGCAACAGATGGCATTACAGAAGGCCCAATCTGATCTGGACTCTTCTGAGCAGAGGCTGCAGAGGAGCCAGGAGTCAGAAAATGACAGCAGACGGTACATCACTAAAATAAAGGAGGATATGGATATAATGCAACAGGAAAAGGCTGACCAGGATACCAGATTTCTGGCCCTGCAGAAGGAGCACCAAGACAGTTTGGACTCCTTACTGCAGAGCCAGAAAAAGCTGGAGCAACAATTAGACTTTAACAGGGCATGCACGGAGCAGGTAGCCACCCTGCAAAGTCATCTAGATAGAGTGAAGGTAGAGAGCAACAAGCTGATTTTGAAAGACCTGGATACCCAGGCAGAGTTTGATGAAGAACGGCAGAAAGCTGGTGCCCTTCAAAGGCAGAGGGACGACCTGGCGGCACAAATGCAGGCTCTTAGTCAGGAAAGAGACGCCTTAGGCCAGGAAGTCTGCCATTTAAAAAGAAAAATGGAAGAAAATCACCTGGCCCACCAGGGACTGGGTGATCTCCAAAAAGAACACCAGAACTTGTTAGAGCACACCAGGAGGGTGGAGGATGCTCTAGCAAGAAAGGAGCAGGCCAATAGGGACACAGCTCAGGAGGTAACCCTCCTGCAGCAAAGACTGGCCCAGTTCTCCAGGACCAACCAGGAAGCACAGAGGGAAAACGAGGCCCTCTGTGAACACAATGATAGGCTCCAACAACAGGTAGCGATGCAGGAGAGACTGATAGAGTCCAGTAAGGCCTTAACTGAGGAACTGAAGGCACAAATGCAGGCTCTTGCATTGCAACAGGGAGCAGGGGCGGATAGAGATGAGGTTCGCTGGGAAAGGGAAACTCCGGAGCATAACCTCAGGAGCCCTAGTACCAGAGGCCCTCATACCTCTCAGTCCCTGGACTCTGCCACCCCCATGTTCCCTGGCGCACACGAGCACAGGGCCACAGGGATGGCAGATTACTATCCAGCTAAGAGTATGGGGCTCATAGGCCAGTACCACCCAGGAATGGAGGGGTGGGCATCCGGGTATGGGCACCCAAGTACAGTACAGTTCATTGGGGAACCCCAGGAGAGTAGGCCCCTTAAGGGCATCCTGAAAACCTCTGCCCAGTTAGGTCAGTGGGGAGGGTACCCATCAAATCCTGGCAGCAAGGAGGAATCTGAAGACTCCTCTGAACTGCGCAGGACACAGGAGACCAGGTCCCCACATTCTGCCAGCCATTCCCAGGCTCGCAGAATCCGGGAAAACCTGGAAGAACAGACGGGAACCTCTGGGAGCAGTGCCTCTGAATCCGAGGATGAATGGACAAGGGTTACTCGAACCAAAAAGGCCAATAAGGCAAAAAGGGCCTTGCTTAAGGACCCCTTAAAGCAGATTAAGGCGATCAGGAGCGTCATCACGCCTTACCATAAGAACGCTAAGTATTCTGTTTGGGAGCACTTAGAGTTGTTTGAACAAATGATGGAGACTTTCCAATTGAAGAACAGCCAAAGCTGTATTCAATATGTAAAGTGGACCTTCTCCCCGGAATACTCCAGTTTCTTTGCGGGGCTGGAGGACCAAAATCATTTAAGATGGTCCACCTATAAGGTGGCCATCTTGAAACATTTTTCTGTTCACAGAAATCCTCAAGAGGCTCGCACGGCAGCCTACAATTTGCAATGTGGGGAGGATCAGGCCCCACAAGAATTTGTGCAGGAGTTAAAGCGGGCTTTTGCACAGACCACAAGAAGGGTGCGCACGGATAGCAGGGAATTTATTAATACGTTTTTCCATGCCTTGCCCAAATATATCATGACCCAGCTCGTGAGGGATTTTCACGAGAAAAGATCTTTAGACTGGGTCATTGAACAGGCTACCCGGATCTATGAGGTGCAGAAACCGATAGATAGCAAAAGTAATGCCCAGAAAAACCCCAAAGCCAACAGCACCCCTGCTGCTGCCAAGGTGGCAGAGGTAAAGGTCACCCCCGTTTTGGATTTGGAGATGGGGGGGCCTAAAAACCTACCTGCACCTAATAATGCTAGGCCCAGAAGGTCTTCGGGCCAGTCACAGACAGGGAGCCAAGGAGGCAGCCCCACAAATGGGGTCCCTCGCTCTCCTGATTATGTAAGTCCCCGTTACAAGGGAAATCGACCCATCCTGGGTTATGTGTGGACTCCTCCAGCCCAAGGGGGGGGATCCAGACAAGCACCTAACCCAGGGAACTTCCCTCCAAACTTCCCACAGGAGGGCAGAAATTTACCAAACCCTGGGCAGAACTTTTTCCCCAGATATCCACCCGACTTCCAGCCCCAAAACCATCCATCCTTCTTTCCCCAATTCCCTGAGCCCAGACCACTGAATCCGGGAGAGGGGAGGCCAAGGGTGGAGGGGTACCCAAATCTTCCCAACCCGGGGTATTACCAGAGGAGGGACAGCTACCCTTCCCGGGATCAGCCCAGGGGAGAAAACAGGGCCCCGTATCAGCCTGAGCGGGTTTCCCAGTTAGAGCGCCAGGTTCAAAACATGGCGCGGGATATGGGTCACATACTGAGGGCTCAGCAGAACCCTCAGATCGGCATGCCGGCGCAGAACGTACCCAACTCTGGACCTGGTGCTCCAGAACAATGACGGGGGCAGCACCCCGATAACTCACCGGTTCCCAGGGAGGAGGCACAAGGGGAAGGGGGGTGTAAAGCCTTGGAGGAAGCTTCCTTCCTCACTTGTAAACAGCCCCTGGAAACCCAGGAACCGGAAACAAAATCTCTTGCCCCTGAAAGTCTGCCTCCTAAGGAGCAGAGGGGGGGTAGGAGAAACAAAAGACCCAAACAGACTCAGTTTGAGGAGGAGGTACAGATCTTCCAATTTGAGGGAGAGGGATCCTCAGAGGATCCTGGGAAAAGGATCTTCTCCTTCAGAGAGGGGGGAACTCCTCCCAAAGAAAAATGGGTCCCTAGGGATGCAAATCCAGACTGGGGAGATGTGGAGACTGAGCTACCGCCGCCCACTATCTCATCCCAGAACAAACAGCAAGAAAACCCCCTGGTTCAAACCCATCCTGGTGACTGCCTCCAAAAAGGGGGGGGGCGGCCCAGAACCGGAACCAGGGGAACCCACAATGGCTCTGATCTCCTGTTGCCAACTTTTTCTTTCAGATTCCCAAGGCTCTCCACAGAATTCTGCCCAAAATTCTTCTCTCGCGATGTCCAAAACCAGAAAGTTAGCCCACCAGTTGTCCAAAAATGTACATTATCTGTGCCCCCTTGAGGAGAAGGAGGGAAGATATTATGCCCCGGTACAAGTACAGGGACAGGGTACAATTTTGGCACTGGTGGACACTGGATCTCAAGCTACCCTTCTGTCCAGAAGGGCCTTTGATGAACTGAATGCAGGAAGGGGAGAGAATTACCAAATTCCTCTCACCTCTCTTCCTGGACAACTGCAGAACTTTGACGGGAAGGAAATTCCCGTCGAGGGGACGGCAGATTTGGACATTAAAATTGGGCGACATAAGTTGAAACACCCGGTCATAGTTGTGACCCCAGAGGGCACCCCTTGTTTACTAGGGAATGACCTCCTGAGAAGGTTGTCACCCCTAATAGATTGTGTAAACAAGGTCCTCTGGACCCAGACTAGCCGACCAATAAAATTAAAACAGAGTGTCAACCATGTTAGTTTAAACGGCACCTGCCACATGGTTGAACAAAAATCTGACCAAGTAGAATTTCACTTCCAGAATAGCCAAATTCCAGACGTGACAGTAATAGCAGTAGGACAACAGACTGGTGATGGGGGGTCCTCTCTATTTCTGAAAATCAACCTTCCTTCCAGTTTAAGGTGGTATTCCACGCTGGAAGGAAACACTCTGAAATTCTATACCAATCCACAATCTGAAACTCCCACTCCTATAGTCCAGAAAGACGTGAAATCAGCTCAGAGCCTGGCTGATATCCAGCAAATTGGAGAGCAGTTGTTCATCCCTGTTCAGTTAAATGATGGGAAGGACTCTGTTCTCGCTCGAGTGTGTGTGAACAACGGTAAGAGCTTCATCAGCGAAGCCATGTTTCGCCAACTCCCAAAAGATCCAGCCATTCCCACCTTCAAACTGATAGACAAATGGGAAATGGACCTGGAAGCACCCAATTCAAAACATCTCCTGCCAAGCAGGTGTATGCTCAAAATCTCCATTGGCAACAAGAGCATAGTCCATAATTGTTGGGTCGTGCGAGACGTCACTGCCGCCTTTTACTTAGGCAGTGACATTCTCAATCGCTTTGCCATTAGTTTGGACCTAATAAACTTCAAAGCTTGGTCCCGATTAGCAGATCATCCCATGGGCTTTGATGATCCAGAAAAAGCATTTAGGTCAGCTCAATTGCTACCTTATGCAGTTGAAATTCAGGTTAAAGAGGAAGTCACCATCCCAGAAAGGACCCGACAATTCTCCCTGGAAGTGAAAGTTAAAAGGGGACAAGAGTTGAAAAACCCTGATGCTTACATACATCTAAATGCTTCTTTCCAACAGCAAGGGTTGGGAGTAAACCCAACTCCATTAGTCAACATAGAACATGACACCATTCTAATAGAGGTGGATAACAGCGACTTAAAGAGTATTACTCTAGCCGCAGGCACCATTATTGGAATGGCGGTTGATGACCGACATTTCTCCATTGATCTTGTAAATGAACTGTTAGGACCAATCCCCAAGGACTGTGTTGACAGTGACAGTGAGGACAATACAACACCAGACAGGATTTTTACCCGGCATGGGGGGAACTTCCTGGTGTACACTTCCTGCCCTTATGGTAAGGAAGATGTGACGTGTGACTTCAGGAGGGATGAGGTGATTTTCCAGGTCCATGAGGGCTGCCTTTCCCACCTGAAGCCTCCAGTCCAAATCAGCACTCTGACCAGGGACTTCTCCACCCAGCTGGAGGAGGCCGCTGAAATAGCCAAACCAGAAGTCTTTCCAGGCTTCAGGCAGATGGTGGAAGAGAGAGTCAACCTAGCTGATGCCTGTGTGACTCTGGAACAAAAGCAAAAGTTGAAACAAGTTTTCTTGGATTTCCAAGATCTCTTTGCGGTAGACTCATATGACTGTGGTCGCACTGACATCCACACAACAACAATCCCCACGGACCCTGGCATGACTCCAGTGTTTGTGAAGCAATATCGCTTGCCTCTCGCATCAATGGAGTCCCTTACTGAAATAATTAAGAACCTTGAGTCCCGGGGAATAATCCGTCCAGTCCACAGCACCTTCAATAATCCGGTGCTGGGAATATTGAAGCCGAACGGCCAGTGGAGACTCTGCGCCGACCTCAGGGAGCTCAACAAACGGGTCCATACTTCCCGATGGCCTCTGCCCTACATTGACCAAGGGCTAGCCCAGATCCAGGGGTCACAGGTATTCACTGCAATAGACCTGACCAATGGATACTGGACTGTGCCTGTCAGTAGGGAGGACCAATACAAGCTGGCTTTTACCTTTGGGGGCCAGCAGTACACCTGGACCCGGACTCCCTTCGGATACCTCAACTCCGGCAATGAATTCAACATTTTCCTACATAAGGCCATGCCCGACCTGGGTGCAAGGGGTAACCTGGCTTATGTAGATGATGTCCTCATCAAAAGTTCATCTGTGGAGGAACACATAGCGGAGATCCGTTATGTTCTGACACAGTTGAGGGCTGCCGGAGCAAAACTTTCCTTTCAGAAAGCACAGTGGTGTAGAACCCGTGTTAATTTCTTGGGGCATGAGATTACTCCTCAGGGTCTCTGTCCCCAGGAAAAGAAAGTGGAAGCACTTCAGAAACTGAAAGACCCCACAACTCTGCGGGAACTAAGGAGCCTCCTTGGACTGACTAATTACAGCTTAAAGTTCATTGAGGACTACGCAGATATCACCAGACCCCTGATTCATCTCCTGAAGGGGGGGGTCAAGTGGGAATGGGGTCCAGAACAAGCCGAGGCAGTAAAACAACTTAAAAGAAGCCTCTCACAAGCGCCTTGCCTGGCTTACCCGGTCAGAAACAAGGAGTTCTTCCTGGAGACAGGGTTCTCTAATACGTGCTTGACGGCAGTATTATATCAAAAGAATGACAAGGTCAATAAAGTAATCTCCTATGCGAGCAAAACTTTATCCTCTGTGGAGGAAAAATTCAACGATTGTGAGAAGGCACTCCTGGCAACGGTGTGGGCATTGAAGAATTACCGCCCGTTTATCCAGGGGGAACACATCATAGTGGAGACTCCACACCAGCCTCTGCAATATCTCCAAAGTGACAGAATCCGGGCCGGAAATGTGAGTAATTCCCGAATTACTTCCTGGATTCTGTCAATGCAAGGCTTTCCTGTGGAGGTCAGATATGGCCAAAACAAGAAGAGTCCCCTCGCGCAAGGTCTGGCTGACTTGCATGATTGTGCCAGAGAAAACTGTCTCGAGGACGAAAGTCTAAAAATAAAGGACAACATGGAGGCATACCTTAATTCCCCCCACAAAGTCTTTGAAGAGGACAAGTGTGAGGGAATGCCCACTGTCTATGTGGATGGATGCTCTTACCATGTTGACAACGTCGGGGAGAAAGAACTGGTGGCCGGCGTAGGGAATGCATGGGTGAATGAGTCCCCAGAACCCTCCGCTGGATACAAAATTGGTCCCCGAAGTAGTCAGGTGGCAGAATTGATGGCTGTGCATCAGGCCATCCTCACTGCTGTCCAGCATCAACTCCACGAACTGGTCATAATCACAGATTCGGATTATGTACGGAACGGGTTCGTGGAGCACCTGGTTAATTGGAAAACCAGAGGCATGTTATGTGCTAACAACAAACCCTTGAAACATGGGAAGTTGATCCAAAACATTGATGATCTGGTCACCTCGAATGAGATGACCATCTATTGGAAGAAGATCAAGGGTCATTCCAAAGTAGAGGGACCAGACAAAACTGGAAATGACTTAGCTGATCAGCTGGCCAAAACCGGGGCCATCCAAGGGGATCTAATTGAGATTGAGTCCCTGTTGGGGGAAATCCAGGTCACTGCTATCACTAGGTCCCAGACAAATGCTCACAACGACCTTTCAATTGCACAATGGAGTAAGGAGACCCCTGATGCTGATTTGATTACTGCTCAGAAGGGGGATCCAATAATTGGTAAATTTTACCAGCACCTTGAGGACCCTGAGAACTTTCCCCTGACGGATACCGATTACATTGGGAAAGAGGACCTAAGAGTGTTGATGAAATGTCCAAAAATGTTCCGGATCCAAGACGGTTTGTTGGTAAGGAAATCCAAAGCTGGCCACGACCAGTGGGTGGTTCCTACCTCATTCCGAAGCCTGATGTTAAGTCACGCCCATGATGCGGCCACCGCCGGTCATAGGGGGTTTCACACAACACTGGAAATCTTAAGAGAGGTTGCATACTGGCCACACATGGGCCAGGACCTCAACCAATACTTGAAGGGGTGTCTTGTGTGTGCACAATTTCAGCCATCATCCCTTACGCACCGGGCGCCTTTACAAAAGAGGGGAATGACACTGCCATGGTCAGATTTACAAATCGACTTTGTAGGCCCTGTGATTCGCTCGGCTAGGGGGAATAAGTACATGTTGACTGTGACATGCTTGTTTACCAAGTGGGTGGAATGTCTCCCAGCCCCAAACTGCAAGGCAGAAACTGCAGCTGCCTTGATGATTAACCACATCTTTTCCCGTTTTGGTCTACCTCAAAGGATTGAGTCAGATAGAGGTAGCCACTTCACCAGTGAAGTAATGACAAAGATGTGGGAGATACTGGGGGTCAAGAGAAAGCTGCATATTGCTTATAGACCAGCTTCTTCTGGGGCAGTAGAGAGATATAATCGGACAATTGTGAGCATATTAAAGAAGTTTGTGGCAGATTCTGGGCCAAGTTGGGATATCCGATTACCTCTGGTCCTAATGGCTATCAGATCTACCCCTTCATCTGCAACCAAAATGTCACCATTTGAGTTGATAACTGGGCGCAAGATGGTGCTTCCTCAGCATTTGCTCTACAGGACCCAAGAGCAGACACTGATAAATGCCTCCACTACTCATGAGTATGTGGAGAATTTAAGGAAACACCTCCAACATGCTTTTGCTTATGCTCAGCGGAATCTAGAAAGATCAGCTGATAGCATGAAGACCCACTATGACCTGAAAACTTCCAGGAAGGAATATCAGGTGGGGGACCGGGTCTATCTATACAACTTCCAAAGGAACCAGGCCAAGCAGCGAAAATTTTTGCCTACATGGAAGGGACCCTTTAAGATCATCGACAAGATCTCACCTGTGGCCTACAAAATCCACATCCCCAAAGGCGGTTCGACAGAGGGGGAAGACAAGTGGGTCCACATAAACCAGTTGAAATGTTGCCATCCCAGGCACACTCTGCAACAACTGGAGGAATCCTCTGGAATCCTAGCGGGTACTGTCTCAGACTAATTCAGTTCCAACCATAAAACATACCACATCTAGTCTCTAAAATATTGTGATTTGCATGAAACTGTCTCTTAGTTATACTGTTTTTTTTAAAAAATAAGAATGTAATGTTTCGTTATGATGAAATGCATATGCAGCCCCACTATCTCAACAGTGGTGGAAAAACGTCTATGAGTAGGTATTGCCGCTCTTCCTCTGTCGTCCTAGGAGAAAGAAGACCTTGAGACTGGCCAAGGAGGACGATCCGGAGACCGGGAACGAAGATCCAATGGGCTCGGGGTACCGCCCAATATTCCCATCAGGACCGGCGAGGAGAACCGATCGATCCGACCGGATGGAGGAAAAGATGCTGAACTGTGCCATCTATTGGAAGAAGATGAGGAAACATCCCAGATCTTGCGAGTCCCATTCGTGAAATAGAATGGCCATCGCAAGAGGGGGGCTTGTGGGATGTATTTACCCATGCATCCGAGCCCTACCTCAAAACTGTGCAGTACTGACATGGAAAACATCATGATGGCCAGAGCTTCCCAGAAAATGCACAGGGAAATGCATGAAGAATAGGCTGCCACTCATTTTTGCCGATGTTATGGGCACAGAAGGAAACTGCCTAAAACCACCATTGGACTACCCACACAGTAGTCTGAAACCATTGGGAATGGCAATGCTGATTGCCAAATGCAACCTAGAATTGTGGGGAATTCATTTTCTTAAATCCCAAAAATGGGTGCAGTACCAGTACTCACCACTATCCAAAAGCCGGCAGTTTAAAACCACCCTGTGTTTCTCTGAAGGCAAGCCAAAGTGCCTATTCAAACATTGCAATATGTGCAAAATATTTACTGAACACCAGCAGACATTTGGCAGAATGGAGTGTTGTGTGCCTACAAAATCTGGGAAATGAAGAGCCCAGAAAAATGCTTATAACAAGACTGGCTGCGCTGTGGATTTCAGCAGTTTAAGTTGCATTGGACTGAAAGACACTACAAATCTAAATGTTCAAATTGACTGAGTGACCTACTTTTGAGTGTCACATAGGTTGAAATTGTTTAAATGTCATAGTTTTGCACTTAGACTCAGCATCCTAGCTGCATGTGTAAAATTGCAAGTTAAGTTAAAAAGCAACAAAAAAACCTGCCAGTTAGCTGAAGGTCTGGTTTAAGGAACTTGATTTTGCTTGACAGCTACCCCCATCAGGAGTGAAACTTGAGTCACCACTGTGTTCCCAGGCCAACCTTCCTTTTGCTGCCCACACTAAGGATATGCCATCTATCTGATAATTGAATTACCTGTGCTCTGCAGGAGAGTGAACAAAGCCCTCTTCACTCAGGCAAAGGTTTTTATTACCGCAGTCGTAAAATGTAGCTTCCTCTTGGCAGGAGCTGGGAGGGGCACTGCCTGTGAGAGCAAGCTGGCTTGGCAGAACTGGATTAACCAGTATTTCTACCTTGTGCTGAGAGAAAACCACACCCCTTTGGAGCCAGAACATAACTTTAAAAAGATGAATAACTCATAGTACGGACATGTGAAAATTTTATAAATGATACCATAATTCTTGTGATTTTTCTGCCCACAGTTTAAGAGGTTTTTAGAACCGGTGGTATGTTCAGGGGGGTTTTAGCGGAAAAGTGGATATTACTCTAAATGTATGCATGTTAAAAATCTGAAACTTCATCAGTTAATGTCCCTACTCCCTGCACACATGTATGTAAAGTTGGGTCAATGTCAGAAAGTGAAAAAACAGTTAAAAAGTCAATTATCTGCCATTTCTGAATGCAAGCTCTTAGAAACAGCAGATTTGGACAGAGACATGGCTAAATTCAGCCACACCATGTATATGTAATTTCAAACAACTGTGTAACTCTGAAATATGTCTTTTATTATCAAATATAGAATGTGTGCAATCTGACAGAGGAGTGTCCTATCTGCAAGCCATAAAATGACATCCCTCTGACTCACAGTTCATTCCCCAATCAAATGATAAATGGAAGTTTGACCAATTAGAAGCTGAGAGAGAGGTAGGGTCAGTGATGCTAGAACACACCCACATTCTAAACACATAAAAGCAGACAGACAGGACAGATAGGGACCTTCAATTCCATTTGCTGCAACGCGCTCTGCCGGACCATACAACATCCAGAGATCCAGACTTTACCTCCATCAAACCTCCAGAGAGCCAAACTAGAGACTTCAATCTATCCAGAACTAGAGACCAGACCAGAGGGAGAAAGCAGTGCTGTACCCAGAGAGAAAGCAGTGCTGTGCCCAGAGAGAGACCCGAGCCCAGTCCAAAACCCTGACCAGATCCATGGCGAGGCCCATTTCACTCAAGAATATAGTGTGAGTACCTAGAAAACTGTGCAGAACCAATCTCTTAGTTAAAATAATATAATTCAATCTATTTAATCTAAGTAGAACTGCCTCCTAACTGTCACCTGTCATTTGTAAAGCTGTCACCTGTCATTCTAGCTGCAAAAAGCTGCACTTGTCTTTTTGAAACTTTAAAATTTCAAATCTGAAAAACGACCTTTATTTAATCGCTCATATCTCCGCAACCGTTTGTGCTAGAGACTTGCAGTAACTTTCATTTTGAAGCTGAGATCCTAGGCTTTCCTAGGACCCCAAAACGATAGAGATAGTCCTTGTGGTTCCTCTGTAATAGCGCTCGGCGCATCCGCGAATTTTACCGCGATTTGCAATTTCTTCACGTGTAAAAAGACAGCAGTTTTGCTTTTCCATTTGCCAGAAATTCGTTTAACCTGCTAACTATCCCTGCCCCATTGCTAGTGTGAGCCTGGACTAATATTAACTAGATACCACTCACCCTGAACCTCTGAAAGGGAATTAAAAAGCATTTCCAGCATATTTCTCATCCATTGCTAGCACATATCAAAGCATTTGGGCCTGTGTTTTCAAAACTCCTATCTGTTTTCTGTAAGCTTGCTGGGATTGAACTGAATCACATTTGATTGCATTTCTGAGAACTGTGTGCTTCCTTCCATTTCCTTGCCTTGCATCAAGGGGGGGAGGGGATTGCCAGAGAAAAGTGATTACATTGTTTTGTTGAAATCATATTGAGTATTTCTATACTGCATTTCATTCATTCAACCTTGCATCCATTTGAACTCTATAAAGCATTTTGTACCACCTTCTTCTTTTGTTCCTATTTACCAGTGTGCTACCTTATCCATTTCATGTCCACTCATTAGTGATTATAAGAAGTGTGTTAGTGCCAGATTCTCCGTTGTTAATCTTCATCATATCAGATTAAGTGTGCTATTCAATTATTAATTTATTATAAAGCGTGATATAATATATATTGTTTAAATTATCAAATAAACCTTTTAAACTTGCAAAACAGAACTACTTCTTGGCTCAGTGGGGTCAGGGGGATTCCAAGAGAGGGGTGTTATATAGGGGTAGTCATCCAGAACGCATGAACTGGACCTAAAGATATATCAATAAGGGTTTTCATTCAGTATTATAGACTAGGCGTTGACTTAGCTGTAGTGTTGAATTGAATCCTCTTACAACTGGTCTTTTTCAAGGCTGTGTCTACGAGTATCAGGAAAAGTGTACTTGCAGTTGTGCCAATCCAGCCGACAGAAACAAGAATGCAACAATAAAATGAGTTCAGCAGCACGTTTTGGTAGCTTTCTAGGTGAACCCCCATTTGGCCAGTGCAAGAAGAATAAGTCCACTTTGTATCTAGGCAACCAGACTGCGGTCTGTATTATACTGAAATCACCAAGATAGGATTTAAACACATGTGCATATCGTTCCAGAATCCAAGGAAAGGACTTTCGGCATCCACTCTCCTTTCTGCAACATATACATAAACACCAAGTAGGTAGCCCACTTCCCCAAAAACATCCTCACCATGTACTGACCAATTGGCAAAATCGGGAAATGCTACATATCCAAATCAAAGATAGGTTATTTCACAAATGACTACTTCATGTTCAAATCAAAAGCACACCAATGTTTAGAATCCATGATTCTACCTGTAAAGCACATAAGTGCACCATGTTAGGAGCACCTGTTCAAAAGGCCGCAGCGTTCATTAAAGCATTATGTCAGACAACTGCAATATACGGCAAGAGTTTACCTGTGGTCAAAGTAGGTGCACTTTTGTTTTTAGAATGGTGCTGGTGGCCCTGAGGAAGACGAAAATATAACATTATCCGTTGAAGCTAGTAAGAACAACATTAGAGCCGTTGTATACATTGAAAATGGCATATGATGTCCCTGTTACATTTTCGCTTTATGCGCATGGAATATCTGCTCTAAATCGATGTGACCTTTGCCTATTATTTGGCCAGTGGTTGGATGTGTGAATATTGGGTGAGTGTGCCACCCCCCCCCACGATCTAGTTGGCACTCAACACACACATGCACTTTATTAAGATGTTTGTGTCTGTTACAAAATGTTTTACATGTTTTGCTCTTTTGCACTAAATGCACAGTATGCACTTTATGGATTAAGTGCTTATGATTGTTGCAAATTTGTGTTGCACAGTTTTTGAACTGATTTGGACCAAGTGAATACATATTTGTACACACATGCTTGCACCTCCCCGCTTGATTAACTTCAATCTGGGGTGAACTGACTGTACCCATAACAGAAAGTTTAAACAATATTAATTAGTGGACCCTTTATTGTGCATGTATGGAGAAGAGTTGGTTGTTCTTTGAGCCGTGGTCCTGTTATCCATAGGTTTTTTCCAGGACCCCTGGTTTAGTTTTTATGTTTAGGTTGAGCTTCTTTTTCCCTTATCTAAGTAGCACTTTACACTTCCATTGTGTCTTGACATGACTGAGGCTCCCATCCGCAGCTTCAGTGAGGTCTAAATACAACAGTTCACTAGAGGAGTATCTCTATTAAACGCAACAAATGGAGCACAGGTGGTTAATTACTAAATCCTCTATTGATGATTCAGTTACATTAAAGACAAAGGGCCTCATTACGACCCTGGTGCTAAGGGATTACCGGTACCGGTAAGGGTACCGGTACCGGTAATCCCTTAGCGCCTTGAAACACTTGAAACACTTGTGTATAGGCACGTTACAAAGGCCATATCATATCTGTTTACGAGTTCCCTTTGCAGGGTTCCCACCTTAACGGCTGGTTTTACCAGCCGTTAAGGAATGGACCCGCAAAGGGACCTTTGCGGAACCGTAATTACCGCCTTCCCCATTTCCATTATGCCCTATGGGGCAAAAATGGGAATGGGGAAGGGCCATGGTGAAATGCAGAAGCACCGCCCCGCCAACCTTGGAATGGGGTGGTACTTCCCCGTTGCACCATGGCGGACTCGTTACAATACCGGCAGCAACCATGGTGCTAATAGCGCCATGGTTTAGCACCGGTGTTGTAATGAGGGCCAAAATGTTTTGGGAAGTAAATTTCGTAGACATATATGCAATCATATTGAATCTTTAATCTAATGTTACCCTAAATAGCCTAATGGCGCAGAATAAATCATGGCTTTTTCCGCATGATGAAGAATATAAGAACAAGTTCGATCAAAGCACAGTCAAGACCTCATAGGTCCAAAAATCACTACTGCAAAGCTTTTTAGCATGAGTGAAACCAAAAGAACTACATTAGTTTGAATAAGAGGTTTTAAACCACACCAAAATAACCAATGCCGAAAATAAACTAGAAGGCATAAACAAATACATTGATTAATTCAGGAACCTTCTAATTAGCAAACATTAAAACCGGCTATCTGAAGATAGCTAAAGATATTCATGTGTCGAAAAAAGAAATTGTTTACACCAGCCTGGCTAGGAATTATTTATACTCCCTAAATCGGGACAGTAATAGGCACATTTGGAACAACCAACCAGGTGACAGCGCTATCAATGCCATAAGTGGGTTGCATTTTCAGGCTCCCACTTTCGGCATCCAGCACCAGAAGAACAGTTTGCAAATAGGGGCAATATACCTTCAGAAATAGACATATTTTTGAGAGGCCAAACAAAACATGCCTGTTTTCAAGTCTCCCAGATCCAGGTCTCACATGGCATATTTGGAAAAAGGCACTATCAATGATAAAGATGTATGAGACTTTATCAATTGTTAATCTGTCTAACAAGGTCTTGACATCAGATGAACTTTCATTATTGGGGGTGGCTAGTCATTTGTGCCAGTTTATTAGACTCATTTGTTTCAGATAGACATTGAACTACAGCCATTTGTTTGTAAAATTAGACATAAGGAGTATTTTCAAGAGCACTATAAACTTGAACCCACAATTGACAGAGGCCTATAGATTTACAGGGTAATTCATAGAATTTCGCAGAAAAGTGTCGCAAGCGGCTGGCGCAGAGTGTCCGCGTGCGATTGTCTGCGCCAGGTTCGTGCACTAAAACCGATTTCCGCGCACAGCGTATTCATGGATATTAGGCTCCCAAACCAGCCGTGGCGCTGAGTATCGCAGCGAACCTGCAGCAGCGCCAGTAACGCCCCCAAGAACGCCCTCGCGCAAGGAAAAGCCATCAAAATCGCTAAATCATCGCAAAGGGCAGCGCTAACCCTGGACCAGTCCACAGGGCTGCCAAACAAGGAACGCAAAGCGGGTAACGTGCATATCAGGGGTACGCGTGAAGTTATACACGCGATTAGCCAGGGTACGTGTATTACAGGGGTACGCGTGAAGTTTTACACGCGATTAGCCAGGGCACGTGTATCACAGGGGTACGCAGGAATTATCACACGCGATTTGGCTGGGGACGTGTATTACAGGGGTGCGCGGGAATTATCGCACGCGATTTGGCTGGGTAGGTGTATTACAGGGGTACACGGGAAGTTCTACACGCGATTCGGCTGGGTACGTGTATTACAGGGGTTCGCGGGAATTCTCACATGCGATTTGGCCAGGTACGTGTATTACAGGGGTGCACGGGAATTATCAGATGCGATTTGGCTGGGTACGTGTATTACAGGGGTGCGTGGGAAGTTCTACACGCGATTGGCCAGGGTACGTGTATTACAGGGGTACGTGGGAATTATCACACGCGATTTGGCTGGGTAGGTGTATTACAGGGGTACACGGGAAGTTCTACACGCGATTCGGCTGGGTACGTGTATTACAGGGGTGCGCGGGAATTCTCACATGCGATTTGGCCAGGTACGTGTATTACAGGGGTGTGCGGGAATTATCACACGCAATTAGGCTGGGTGGGTCCTCACAGGTGTTCCCTGTACACCCTCCACGGCCCCTACAGGCAGCCCACAAAACAGGGGACTACCCTGCACACCTGCTCATGTCCCCCTGCACCCCACCCCCCAGCAGTGCAGGGGCAGCCTCCACCAGGCCCCCACCCATGTCTCCCACCACCCCCACCCCCCAGCAGTGCAGGGGCAGCCTCCACCAGGCCCCCACTCATGTCTCCCACCACCCCCACCCCCCAGCAGTGCAGGGGCACCCTCCACCAGGCACCCACCCATGTCTCCCACCACCCCCACCCCCCAGCAGTGCAGGGGCACCCTCCACCAGGCCCCCACCCATGTCTCCCACCACCCCCACACCCCAGCAGTGCAGGGGCAGCCTCCACCAGGCCCCCACTCATGTCTCCCACCACCCCACCCCCCTGCCACCATGGGCAGCCCCCACCAGGCCCCCACTCATGTCTCCCACCACCCCCACCCCCCAGCAGTGCAGGGTCAACCTCCACCAGGCCCCCACTCATGTCCCCTATCACCCCCACCCCCCCGCCACCAGGGGCACCCTCCACCAGGCCCCCATCCATGTCCCCCTGCACCCCCACCCCCCAGCAGTGCAGGGGCAGCCTCCACCAGGCCCCCACTCATGTCTCCCACCACCCCCACCCCCCAGCCACCAGGGTCACCCTCCACCAGGCCCCCACTCATGTCTCCCACCACCCCCACACCCCCAGCAGTGCAGGGGCAGCCTCCACCAGGCCCCCACCCATGTCTCCCACCACCCCCACCCCCCAGCAGTGCAGGGGCAGCCTCCACCAGGCCCCCACTCATGTCTCCCACCACCCCCACCCCCCAGCCACCAGGGTCACCCTCCACCAGGCCCCCACTCATGTCTCCCACCACCCCCACACCCCAGCAGTGCAGGGGCACCCTCCACCAGGCCCCCACTCATGTCTCCCACCACCCCCACACCCCCAGCAGTGCAGGGGCAGCCTCCACCAGGCCCCCACCCATGTCTCCCACCACCCCCACCCCCCAGGAGTGCAGGGGCAGCCTCCACCAGGCCCCCACTCATGTCTCCCACCACCCCCACCCCCCAGCCACCAGGGTCACCCTCCACCAGGCCCCCACTCATGTCTCCCACCACCCCCACACCCCAGCAGTGCAGGGGCACCCTCCACGAGGCCCCCACTCATGTCTCACACCACCCCCACACCCCCAGCAGTGCAGGGGCAGCCTCCACCAGGCCCCCACCCATGTCTCCCACCACCCCCACCCCCCAGCAGTGCAGGGGCAGCCTCCACCAGGCCCCCACCCATGTCTCCCACCACCCCCACCCCCCAGCAGTGCAGGGGCAGCCTCCACCAGGCCCCCACCCATGTCACCCACCACCCCCACCCCCCAGCAGTGCAGGGGCAGCCTCCACCAGGCCCCCACCCATGTCTCCCACCACCCCCACCCCCCAGCAGTGCAGGGGCACCCTCCACCAGGCCCCCACTCATGTCTCCCACCACCCCCACCCCCCAGCCACCAGGGTCACCCTCCACCAGGCCCCCACTCATGTCTCCCACCACCCCCACATCCCCAGCAGTGCAGGGGCACCCTCCACCAGATCCCCACCCATGTCTCCCACCACCCCCACACCCCAGCCACCAGGGGCACCCTCCACCAGGCCCCCACCCATGTCTCCCACCACCCCCACCCCCCCCGCCACCAGGGTCACCCTCCACCAGGCCCCCATCCATGTCTCCCACCACCCCCACCCCCCAGCAGTGCAGGGGCAGCCTCCACCAGGCCCCCACTCATGTCCCCTATCACCCCCACCCCCCTGCCACCAGGGTCACCCTCCACCAGGCCCCCACTCATGTCTCCCACCACCCCCACCCCCCTGCCACCAGGGTCACCCTCCACCAGGCCCCCACTCATGTCTCCCACCACCCCCACACCCCCAGCCACCAGGGTCACCCTCCACCAGGCCCCCACTCATGTCTCCCACCACCCCCACACCCCCAGCAGTGCAGGGGCAGCCTCCACCAGGCCCCCACCCATGTCTCCCACCACCCCCACCCCCCAGCAGTGCAGGGGCAGCCTCCACCAGGCCCCCACCCATGTCTCCCACCACCCCCACCCCCCAGCAGTGCAGGGGCACCCTCCACCAGGCCCCCACTCATGTCTCCCACCACCCCCACCCTTCAGCCACCAGGGTCACCCTCCACCAGGCCCCCACTCATGTCTCCCACCACCCCCACACCCCCAGCAGTGCAGGGTCACCCTCCACCAGGCCCCCACCCATGTCTCCCACCACCCCCACAACCCAGCCACCAGGGGCACCCTCCACCAGGCCCCCACCCATGTCTCCCACCACCCCCACCCCCCCGCCACCAGGGTCACCCTCCACCAGGCCCCCATCCATGTCTCCCACCACCCCCACCCCCCAGCAGTGCAGGGGCAGCCTCCACCAGGCCCCCACTCATGTCCCCTATCACCCCCACCCCCCGCCACCAGGGTCACCCTCCACCAGGCCCCCACTCATGTCTCCCACCACCCCCACCCCCCTGCCACCATGTGCAGCCCCCACCAGGTCCTCACAATCCCCAATCATGTGCGTAATGGTCAGCCTCCACAGCCAAAAAGCCCTACCAAGTAACCCATTCACCCACATGGAAATGAAAACACATGTTACACCCCCAATGTTCATGAAGCAAATGAACCCATGTCCGTCACACACATATTTTCCAATTGAATGGGAAAACACACAACATGACATGCATGAAAGCAATGAGATGAAACCACATAGTGAACAATGGAAAAAAAATGTATTGGGCAAAAATACGAATGCTAAAGAAAGAAAACTAACTACAATGTAAATGTGAAAAAATAAGCTGCATGTCCGCATAAAAACACAAAAGTAGAAAATCAAATCCAAAAAATGTTGTCCAAAGTGAAATGTAAAAACTCTCCATGCAACAAAGAACTATGTACAAAAATAACAAGGGTCCATCATCACAACTGAACTAAGGAAACCTCCTAAAAAACCTACCTAAATATCAACTATATACAAAAAGTGGAGCAGTGTCCGTCGACTCCAAATCATAAGAAAAAACAAAGGAAACCTAAAACTAAAGAACTATATACAAAGGCGGCGGGCAAGTCCAGCGGCTCACTCCTTGGTGTTCCAGGCCAGGGCATCATCGAACTCCTGTTCGATGTCCCGGAGGCGGTCCAGTTCCATGGCCCCGAGGGTCCGCAGGGACGACGCCGTGTCCTCCTCCAACCCCCTGCGGATTGCCTCGAGGCACTCGGCCCGCCTCAGGGCCCTCCGCATGGAGTTCTCCGCCCTGACCATTGTGAGCCGCGCCTCTTCCGCCCGCCGCCGCTCCGCAGCTATGGCGTGGCCCAACCGCTGCCACACGGAAGACACTCTCTGTCCTGGGTCCTCCTGCCCTCCGGCCGATGCCTGCCCCTCCGATGTCGAAGGCCCCGAGCCTTCATGGCTCCCACCATGTTGCTGCTGCTGCTCTGCCTCTGCCCGTGCACTGCCTCCTGCTGCCTGCACATCCTCCGCCGGCTGGGGTGCAGTTGTTGATGTGGCCACCCCTGCTGGATGTCTGACTCCCGACTGTGGCAGGGATGCCTCCTCCACCAGCCTGGCCGCACTGTCAGAGGCAGCTCCACAGGGCACCCAGGTGACTGATGGGTGGGAAGATGGCACAGAGGACGACTGGCGCGTAGGGGGTCCAGTTGAGGAGGGGGTCGGAACAAGCCCCATCAGACGGAGGAATCCGGTCTGGGTGACCTGTCCCAGCAGGCTGACGTGGTCAACGAGCCATTCGAGATGACGTGCAGTCCCTCCATGAAAAGACTGCAGGTCACCTCGCATGGCCCGTTGACGCAACGCCACACCTGCCAGGACAGGCTCAACCCGGACCTGGATAGCCACGTCCGCAGGAAGAGGAAGGCCAGTTGACGTCAGCTCATCCCCTGCCTGGAAACGGGTCTGGACGTAGGCATCCCTGCTGGTGCAAGATGATGCAGGGACAGGATCGGGGACAGGATTGCACACAGGCACCTCCGCGGCGGCCTGTGCTGCCTCCTGTCCCTGGTCCTGGACTGCACCACTAGCACCAGTGGGATCCCCACCTCCAGAACCCGTCTCTGGTGCTTGCACGGCCTCCTCCTCCACCAGACCCCCCACCAACCTGGATGACTCCATGCCATCTTCCCCTGTTGGGCCCTGTGGGGTCCCAGCTGCCCCTTCTGCTGCCGAGGAGTCCAACTCCAACCTCCGCCTCTTGGACCTCCCCCCGGCAGCTGCGGCCTGGGACGCGGCACCGGACTCCTCACTCCCCGACGAGATGACAACACGGGAGGGGAGCCGGGCCTTTCGTCTCCGGCTGGCGGTCGGATCCCCGCCGCTGTGCTCCACAGCACCTTCTCCGCCCTCTTCATCAGTTGACGCTGCAGACAGGGAGAAACAAAACACAGGCATCAGGGCACTGTACAATAGACACATACACACATGACAGTTGCACATGAGTGGCATTGGCAAACCTCAGACATGTCATCACAATCCCCAACACACATGTCATTGCAACTCGCACACATGAGCCATACCACAGCCATATCGCAACTGCCACCACCATCCATACACATACAACAGCATGAGCAGCCAAAGGTGACCCAGACATCACATGCACCACAGGAAGTGCACCACACATGTACACACACCACCACACTTGCATGCATGTGTACACCTCTGCCAAGTGTCGCACTGTTCAGACGGGCATCCATGTCACATCTGCCAATCAGGCTTACACATACCGCAGTCACATGCATCCATGTTGCATCACTGTTGCACCCTTGTCAAATACACACACATGCACATGTACACAGTGCTCATACATGCAGCCCAAAACAACATACATGCGTGACATCACGGACATGTCTACTTACATACACATACATACAAACATGTGTGCACGCACAACTGCATTTGCCATGCAAGCCTACACACACAAGCACCATCCATGTCTCACACATTACAGCCCTCGCATGTGTCAGCCCCACGGCCATGTACACCCCCACCCATACTCCACCCCATACAAACAGATGTGCAACCTGCACAATACCGAATAATCACCACACGCACTGCTCACAATCAGGATGCATGTACACTCACCGCTCGACTCCAGACGGGTCTGCTTCTCCAGGACCTGGACGTGGAGCGCTGGGGATATGCATTCCAGGACCCCCATCTGTTCTTCCGACAAGTGGCCCCGGCGCCCCTTGGCATCCGCTGCCTTCAAGAGGCGCCGGGCCTTGTTCAGGGTCCTGGACCTGAAGTCCTCCCAGCGCTTCCTGACATGTTGTAAGTCCCGGACTGCCACCCCCTCCGCGTTGATGGCAGTCACGATGTCAGTCCAGATCCGAGTCCGTCCTTCCTTGTCGGCCCGGGAACTTTCGAAGAGGGCATCATACTGCCCCAGGACTTGCTCCACCAGGACACCAACTTCGGTGGCACTGAAGCTGGTGCCCCTCTGCCTCTCTGGCCGGGGGTTGTCAGTGGTCCCAGATGGTGTTTGCCCCGACATGACAACCCCAGAGGCAGGAGTGGGTGGGCAACTGGGTCCTGGGGCTGGGCTGTGGAGTGATGGAATCCCAGTCGGGAGTCTTCGGTTCCAGCAGGGGTGGTCACAGCAACAGCACCCCTGGCTGATGTGCAGGCAGCAAATGGCAGTGCACGTGGGCAGCAGGCAGTCAGGCAGCAGCAGATGGTAGGTGGGAGCGTGCTCGGGGCTCTGGGGGGCAGTAGTTCGGCCTTCTGGGCAGGAGCGTGGTCTTCCGTGTGCTTACGCGTGGCCAGCTTGGTACGGAGTGATTTGGCACGTGAAAATCCTGCACGTCAGCGTGAAAATCGAGGAAAGGCCATTAGCACGTAAGCGCGTCAGCACGCATACGCGATTCTATTGGACCAAAGGCCCTCAGCGCGTAAGCGCGTCTGTGACGTGACCCGCACGGGTGTTTCCCACACAGCACGTGATGACAGAGCACACGTGGAAAGACTGCACGTCAGAGACTAATCGCGTGTGATTGGTGGAAATGGCCCTACACGCAGAAGTGACAAAGCGTGTAGTTGGTGGAAATGGCCCTACACGCAGAAGTGACAAAGCGTGTAATTGGTGGAAATGTCCCTACACGCAGAAGTGACAAAGCGTGTAATTGGTGGAAATGGCCCTAGCGCGTACACGCCGCGTAAGTGACGCTGGACGTGTGGCCCTGTATAAAAGGTATGTGTAGAACACGTTTTCCTTGTACGTGCTTTTCGTGGAGAGCGAGTGGGTGAATTCTGTACTTCTTGTCGTTTCACACGCGATTTACTTCACGGCGTTTCAAGTTCGTATTCCCTGTTACCTCTGACAGCTTTTTCTCTTTTTTCGCTTTTACTGGTTTACCTGGGCCTGTTCCCTCAAACAGTGTTCCCTTCTACTGTTGTCCTGTCTCCTCAGACAGCGTACAAATCTTCTTTTGGCGGGGGTGTTGCCAACCAAACGTGCTCCTTTTACACGCTCGTTTACCAGGCAGACGGTGAGTCACGCACGTATCTAACATCTGTGCTTGCCCCGTGTGTAGCCTACCCCTTCAGAGGTCATTCTAGGCTGCGTGTGACACGCATACGTTCATTCTTGTGTTACTGGGTGCCACAGCGTAGTGCAGGTTTTACTTTCTGCACACGTGGTCTAGGAGGGGTTGCGTGCACGTCATCTCCCTTTTTTGGGGCTCCTGTGCGTAGCGTGACCCGTCATCTTTCCCCAGGGGTTACAATCAGCCTTGCAAGAGCACTAAGGTACAATTACCATCTGGTACCCAACCCCTTTGACCCCCTATTGCCCAGGACAAAAGTTTCCAGCCACTCCCATACGCACATTTACATCAGTGCCATGGCTGGGAGGCGAGGATTCCGTAAGGGTGGCAAAGGTGGAAGAGCCACAAGTGGTGGCCGTGGTGGATCCGGTAGGGGATGTGGTCGTTACTTGCAGGGTGAGCCTGTCCCCCCATGTGTGGAGGACCAGTCAAGGGCACCCATAATCCCCCCCCCCACCCGTTGAGGCTGATGTGGCTGACACCATCCATGCTCAGCCCTTGTTGGACCAGCCCATTGTGGCACCAGATCTGGCTGACTCCATGGCTGACTTCCAGGTCAGCAGGCCTATGACACGTGCGCTGGTGCACGTTGATGTCACCATGCCACGTGCATCTGGGCCAGCAAGGTCATCTGCTGCACCAAGGAGGCAGGGCGGAGAGGCTGCAGGGGCAGCTGCGGCTCCATCCACCCCAGCCCTCACACACCCAGCCAGGACAGTGTCGGTCCTAGTTCATGCTGCTGACATTCCCCCTGACACCATCACACTAGAGCCAATGCCTGCACCAACTCCCATGCTGAGTGTGCAATCCCACACTCCTGATACAGAGTCCACCAGGGCTCCTGCCCCTAGTGTCCAGAGCGGCGCAGGACACTCAGGATCACCACCACCTTCCAAGCGGAAGAGGAAGAGTGCTCCTCCGGCACAGGCTGATGCCCCAGACACAGCTACACAGTCCGGCCCATCCAGGAAGCCCAGCTTCACGGATGACGAACTGAATGCACTTGTCGAGTATGTGTCCGGACATGACAACGAGATGGTCATTGTAGCAGGATCCAAGACCACACCTGCACAACGCCAGGCACACTGGCAGACCGTTGCGGACATCGTAAGTGCCCTTGGAATCGTGAGGCGCACAGCCAATGATTGCTATAAGCGCTGGAATGACCTAAAGCGCAGGGCAAAGAGTAAGCTGGCCTCAAGTCATGCCGCAACTCTAGTGACTGGAGGTGGGTCTCCAGTAGTAGACATGGAACTCACTCCACATGGGTGCAGTCGATGGCACCTAGCACTTTGGGGAATCGTGCCACACCGTAAAAATCCAGGGCGGCAGCATGCCTTTCTGCAGGTTTTCTGGGCAGGTATATGTGCCTGCGGACTGATGGGCGTGCAGTCATGATGTTCAAGACCTGGTGTAGGCAGCGTGACTGGGTGGCCTGTGACACCCCACCCACTATGGCACTTGTCCGCTGAAATGATCCAGTGGCTAAGAAGTGCAGTACATTGAGGACCTTCTCCAGGGGGCTGAGTGCTTGGGAGCACAGGGTGGGTGATGTGAGGTCATCCTCCCACTCACTCACCAGGTCCAGTATAATGTGTGGTGGAAACCTGTACCTCCCATACACCTGGTCATCAGGCATCCCGAAAAGGCTGGTTCTGGGTGTGAATATTCTGGCCCTGACTATCCTCCTCCTCCTCCTTTGGTAGCCCACTGCCACTGCTGCTAGGAACGGTATGTTCATCCTGGCGTCTGAGCTTGTTATTGTTAAAGTGCGCAAATTTATGCTTTGCGCGTGTTCTAGGCGAGCGTGTGACCCGCGCACCCCTGGAATCCATTTCCCAGTCCAATAGCGTGTGGAAATTCACACGCACCACGGGATACAGGTTCGCTGACGTACTTGCGTGTGTAAGTGCCCGCGCACCCATGAAATACACGTACATAGGCCAATCGCGTGTACGCGCACTTTTGTCCAATTACACGCGATGACACTCTGACGTGCAGTATTTCCACGTGTGCCCCGTCATCACGTGCTGAGTGGGGAACACCCGTGCGGGTCACGTCACAGACGCGCTTACGCGCTGAGGGACTCTGGTCCAATAGAATCGCGTATGCGTGCTGACGCGCTTACGCGCTAAGAGCCTTTCCTCGGATTTCACGCTGACGTGCAGGATTTTCATGTGCCAAATCACTCCGTATCAAGCTGGCCACGCGAAAACACACGGAAGACCACGCTCCTGCCCAGAAGGCCGAGTTACTGCCCCCCAGTGCCCCGAGCAGCCTCCCACGTGCCATCTGCTGCCGCCTGCCTGCCTGCCTGCCTGCTGCCACCGTGCCCTGCCATTTGGTGCCTGCACATCAGCCATCTGCAGGGGTCCAGTTGCTGTGTCCACCCCTGCTGGAACTGAAGACTCCCGACTGGGATTACATCGCTCCACAGCCCAGCCCCAGGACCCAGTTGCCCACCCACACCTGCCTCTGGGGTTGCCATGTCGGGCACTTCCACATCTGGCACCAGTGGCAACCCCAGGCCAGAGGGGCAGAGGGGCACCAGCTTCACTGCCACCAAAGTTGGTGTCCTGGTGGAGCATGTCCTGGGGCAGTATGATGCCCTCTTTGGATCGTCCCGCGCCAGCAAGGAAGGACGGGAGAGGATCTGGGCCGACTGTGTGGTTGCCATCAACGCGGAGGGGGTGGCAACCCGCGACGTCCTGAAGATCAAGAAGCGCTGGGAGGACTTGAGGTCCAGGACCCTTGTGAAGGCCCGGCGCCTCGTGGAGGGGGGCCGGGGCCGCATGAGTTCCATCCAGATGAGGGTCCTGGAACGCGTACGCCCAGCGCTCCACGCCCAGATCCTTGAGAGGGAGGCCCGTCTGGAGTTGATCGGTAAGTGTCCAAGCATTACTGTGTGAGACAGGGCATGTTGCGGTGTGCTGGTTCTCAGACCGATTGTTGCTGGGACAGAAAGTATCTTTGACCCACTGGCAGTCTACATTGACAGATTACTACAACCGCTTATACAGGCATCATCCACATACCTAAAGGATACAACAGACTTCCTTAATGGACTTAAAGACTTTTCAGCTATCAGTGAAGACTGCATACTATTCAGCCTGGACGTATGTAGCTTATATACCTCAATACCCCATAGTGAAGGTATAGATTCTGTTGAATGGTTGTTACTTAACAATTCAGGTGTGAAAGGTAATCCTCAATTCATTCTGGAGCTACTAAACTTAATCCTCTACAATAGCTATTTTAGACATCAGGGCAAATACTTTTTACAAACATCGGGTACCTCGATGGGATCATCGATGGCGCCCGTGTACGCTAATACTTTTATGTTTCAGTTCGAAAGTCAGCATGTACTGGAACATCCCACATGGGCAGCATACATTTTAACCTGGAAGAGGTTTATTGATGACATTTTCTGCATTTGGTGTGGCACACGAGATGACTTGGACCAGTTTTTTGAATACCTCAATTTAGTGCATCCTAGGATTAAATTTACTATTGAGATTGGTAACCCTTATTTACATTTTCTTGACGTTAACTTAAGCATTGTTAACAATAAGATAGCTACGTCTATATACCACAAACCGACTGATGTAAACAATCTGCTTCACTACTCCAGCTTCCACCCGAGGGCGATGCTCCAAAGTCTACCATATAGTCAAATATTACGCCTGAAAAGAATAATTTCTGACCCAGAAGTTCTAGATAAGGAATGCACAAATCTTGTTAGTAAATTTCAGAACAGAGGCTATCCACCAGAAATTTTGGAAATTGCCAAAGACAGAGCTTCAGAGATCCCCCGTACAGATTTACTGAAACCTAAATCGGAGGTTAAAGACACCCCACTTTTATACATATCAAAATTCTCAAGACAGAGTTTTCAGATCACAAAAAGTATAAAGAAACATTGGAATATTCTTCATAATGATCAAACTCTATTGGAATTGTTCCCCACACCACCAATGATGTGTTTTAAAAGGGGTAAAAATATAAGAGACAAGCTGGTGAAAGCTGAAAGAGTACCAAAGGAGAAACAACTTTTCCTAGCTACCAAAAAACTAGGCACCTTCCCCTGCTTAGGATGTATACACTGTAATAACACAATCAAAGGTAATGTAGTGACTCACCCCAGGAATGGTCAAAAAATCAAATTAAGAGACTATTCTACGTGTCTGACATCAGGTGTCATATATATGTTGAAGTGCCCTTGTGGCAAAGTGTATGTAGGACAGACCAAAAGACCTGTTAAATCAAGACTGTCTGAACACAAGTCGAACATAAGATGTAATAATCAATACTCACCGGTAGCTCGCCACTTCAACATGCAAAAACATACAATTGCCCAACTAAAATACCAGGTGCTAGAAGTTGTTAAACGACCTACAAGAGGAGGTGACTATCAGTCACTCTTACTACAAAGAGAAGCTTATTGTATTGATAAGTTAAGCTCTTTACAGCCCTGGGGTCTAAATGAAGATTTCACATTGAACTGTTTTCTGTGATTTGAATTTGACAATAAGGAATGATTGATCTTCAACATAAAATTGAGAGTCACATTGCTATTCCTGTGTTTGACTGTGATCTAAGGTACTACTTTGTTGAGACTAGTAGATGGTTGCCATAAAAATAATTGCCTGTAAACACAGTGTAAAAATTGTTCTTATTCTTAATTTTCATTTTTTGTCATTCTGTTATACTTATCACATTTAATTTTGATCTTTTGTAAAATAAATGCATTTACCCCATTGAGATTGCTATATTGCACTAGGTTGTCCATGCAATGAGAGAGAGATTTAAGGTTTTTTTTCCCTCTTCCTGCATAATGTGAATCCATGTGATCCACCTATTTTGAACTGATAGGTTACACATGGTCATTAAATGACCTTAGCCAGATAATCTGAACATTATATTCATTTTTTCCGTGCTATTTTTTTCCCTTTTAAGATCCGAGCGTTTCGTTCGATTCAAGACCCTTTGTCATTGCTAATTTCGACTCTATTTCACATGGTACACTATTTTTCTCAACTTTCCTCTCCCCGTTCTACGATGTGCGGACTAGTATTTGTAATGTCCGATTTACATCGCACAATAGGTTTCTGAACTGTATGAATTTTTTCCTTTTAATTTATTTAGTTACGCACCTTTACGTTTCCCGATTTAAGTTACTTCTTGTCATTGAATGCCTAGAGATCTACACCTTCATTACAATATAACCTCGTTCCAAGATGGCCGACCTTGAGGCCCATTTACTTCTTAGTCCTTTTTCTTCACCTATTACTTCAGTCCTCTATTTATCTCCATGGTCACATGTAGTCTCCATGGTTTGTGAACAACAAGCCACTCGGCTGAACAGACTCTGTTCAGGATTGCCCCCCTATGCTCCAGGTAAGCGTGAATGCATGTGCATTTATCTATCTAGGGACCAGGGAAATAGTTCCTTAGTCTTATGATTCTTTTTTTTCTGTTTTCCTTACACTTTCTTTAGTTGATACTCTAACTGACCTATTACTGCCGGATTCTTCAGCTGTTGACCGGCCACACAATCTTGACATCAGTTGCACATCAGCTTTGAGAATTGTGCCATTTGCACATTCTTACCACGGTAATTCTTTACATTTTTTGCCTTGATTAAACACCATATTATGTTTCCATTACTTCATATCAGATTGCTAGGTATATTATACTAATCAGGACTTCATTCCTGTTCAGTTTGGCTATTCGTATGACAGAATTCCCACATACTGAGGCACCTCTGTAGTGACGGCGGGATACTTAAGTTCTACATCCTTATGTGGGCCGCTGTATTGATTATTTTCCGCCCTCCATATTTTGGTTAGGTATGTTACTCAATTTTTTTTATCTCACATCTATGACTGTTACGTTTGAACATTGAGCTTGGCATTGATCAGGCTTTGTTTTCTTTAGATTTCTGGTATCTTTTTGGGAATTAGCCATGTTTTAAGGAATTAACTGATGTACGAAGACTGTCTATCTATTTTCACCGCTCCGTCCGGTTCTCTGTTTCCGGCACTTTCTACTCACAGAGGTAACGATTTTTGTATTTCTTCCATATTAGATTGATATAACCTAAGAACTATCTGTGTGTTGTTTTACCTACATATTTAATTTTCTTTAGCTTATGTTTCACCATCCACGTGATAGATCCCATTAGAGGTAGTACTCTACTAAATTATAGTATGATGGACGTTATACAGTTAATTTTGTAGGAAAAGATGCTTCAGTAGACCTTCAGCCCCTCTCTCGAGCAGGGGCAACCTAGTTAATCTTATAATGTTGCATGAATTACAATGCATATTAGAACATGTTACATTGTTTCAATTCCCTATTTTTTAGGGACAGATTAATGTTCTAAATACAATTAATGCCATTTATTTTTTAACTGTATACATTTAATATGACATGAACAGTCTATGCATTGTGCTTACAAAATTTTCCTTACTGAATTTATGCTTTCCTTTTACATTAAGAGTCCAAGTGTGGCCTTATGAAGAAGAGGAGAACTTCCTCGAAACGCGTCGCTAATCAATTTGGACTCCATTTTTCTTCAATTTGAGCTTTATCTATTGATACTGTTTCTATGCACTGTAAATAATCTTTGTCTGAACTATAATTTTTGCTGAAAATAATACAGCCTGACTATAAAGATATATATTTTTTTATCTCACACTCCTGTGTCTGACCATATATGTTAGAAACAAATGTATGTACAATGCATATAACGCAGTTTAAACAACTGTATTGGATTAATCCAAACATTTGAAAGTGTGCAGGGGACGGGAGGGTTCCCAAGTTGAATCCTCTTTCTGTTTACTGTTTATTGTCGGGGTCTTGTGCCATGACCTCAGTTTTCCCCCCCGCACCTAAAAGTTTATACAACATAATCCTCGAATCTCTTTACTAATTTTACTTACTATAGGTGTGCGCTTCTATCTAAACCCTTCGCGGTTCTATGATACTTGCCTGTATGTGTGCCGTAGGCCATGTATGCATGTATGTGTGCAGGGACATCATGGTAATGCATGTGCGACCAGTGATGTGTGACCCACATGGTTGTTGCATGTGTTCAAATGCCGCATGGGGAGCCCTATGCAGATTTTGAACATGAGAGCATGCCAGTCTCTGTACCTGGACATGGGTGGGGGTGAGGGATGGGTGCTGATGCCAGGTACATATATGGTAGTCATGTCTGTGTGCCTGACCTGCGTGTCTGTGACTTGTGCATGCCATGGATGCATGACACATGTGTGTGACAATGCACAGATTCAGTGAAGCAGCCACATTACCCTTGTATCCGCTGTGTTTGGTGTGTTTGGGGCCAGATGGATGTGACTGGGGTGAAGTGTGTGCATGTGATAGGCATGAGCCATGATGCATGTGAGTTACATATCATTGAATGTTTCAAGAGTCCATTGGACATGCATGGAAATGCCCATGGCATGCACCATGCCTGTTACTGTGTGTGTTTTGCCTGGACTGACCCATGTGTTGTGGAGGGACATGATGGAAGTGTACTTTGACAGTGGTGCTCATCTGCTATTGCTTCCTGTCTAGGGGACCATTGTACAGTGCCCTGATGCTTGTGTTCTTTGTCTCCCTCTACGCAGCGGCTAGTGAAGAAGAGGGCGGAGACGGCGCTGTGGAGCAAGGCGGCGGGGATGCCCCCACGGCTGCAGCGGAAGGGGTGGGTGAGCCCCCACAGGGGCCTGCTACGGTGGGAGACGGTGAGGAGCCATCCAGGTTGGTGGTTTGCACAGAGGAGGAGGAGGCCGCCACTGGGGCACACATGGGGCCTGGTGGGGGCATCCCTGCTGGTGCAAGTGGTGCAGTCCAGGGGCAGGAGGCAGCACAGGTCACCGTGGAGGGGCCTGTGCATGTCGCTGTCCCTGACCCTGTGAGTGCACCACCATGCACCAGCAGGGATGCCCCGTCCCAGGCCCGTCCGCAGGTAGAGGGGATGTCCATGTCACCTGACTCCCCTCCACCTGCGGACGTGGGAACCCCTGGCCGTGTGGAGAAGGTCCTCATTGGGGTCGCGATGTGCACGGCTGTGATTCGTGATGCCGTGCGTGCTTCCCGGGAGGACGACGCACGTCATCACGAAGTGCACCGTGCCGACGTGGCCCAATTGGGATCGGCCATGTTTGGGAGTTTTCTGCATGTGTTGTCCAATCTGGTGGCCCTCTCCTCCTCTGTGCAGGCTATACACCAGTCGTTCTCCTTGCCGTCTTCCGGCCCAGATGCCACCAGGGCCCCCTGTGGACCTGCCCCGACCAATGCAGCCAGCTCGGTGGGGATCCCATCCCTGCCACAGTTGGGAGTCGGAGGTCCAGCAGGGGTGGACAACACAGCAACTGGACCCCAGCAGGTGGAAGATGTGACAGCATCATCAGGCAGGGCACGTGCACGACGGCGTCGGTGGTTTCCATCAGCCTGGATGCCGTCGTGCTGGCAGAGGCAGTGGCGTCGGAGGCAGCAGCAGGCTCGACGTGGGAGGCATCATGGCTCGGGGCCTTCAAGATCAGAGGGGCAGGCATCGGCCGGAGGGCAGGGCAACCCTGGGATGGTGGTGTCTTCCGTGTGGGAGCAGTTGGTCCAGCGGATAGGTGCGGAGCGGCAGCGGGCGGAAGAGGAGCGGCTCACCATGGTCAGGGCGGAGTTCTCCATGCGTCGGGCGTTGAGGCGGGCTGAGTGCCTCGAGGAAGCTCGCAGGGAGTTTGAGCTGGACATGGGGTTATCCCTGCGAGACCTCGGGGCCAGGACAGAGTCCCGCCTCCAGGACATCGACATGGAGTTCGATGATGCCCTGGCCAGCAACATCACCGAGTGAGCCGCAGGACTTGCCCGCTGCCTTTGTATATTGTTATTTAGTTAGTTAGTGTTAGGTTTCCTTTATTAATTTTTGTTTTTTTGGACCGCTCGGACAATGGCCACTTTTTTGAATATATTATTTTCATTAGGTAGTAGTAGGTTTCATTTATGGTGTTGGGCTCATGGACCCTGGAATTTACGTGTATATAGTTTGCTTTTTGAAGAAAATTTTTTTTCATTAATTATTGTGTTCACCATGAGGAAATGGTTTTTCATTATTTTACTTCCACATGATTTTGCTTTGGACAACATTTGTTTTTGGATTACTTTTTTTTTAATTTTACATTTGTTCTCGGACATGGACCATTTATTTTGCTATCCCCATTGTTGTATGTTTGATTTTTTTACTTATTTTTCATCTTTAATACATGTTCTTTTTAACTTTCACTTGTGGTATTTTCTCATTGGTTTCATACATGTCATGATATGGGTTTTGACATTGACTTGCACCCATTGTGTATGTGTGTGTGACGGACATGTGTTCATTTACAGACTTGCCATTGGGGTTGTATCATGTTATTGCATTCACTATGTGGGTGGATGCAATCCTTGCCTGGGTGTTTGTGCTGGGTATGCTGCCCATTACTGCCATGATTGAGTATCGTCAGGACCTGGGGGCAGGGGGACATGTGTGGGTGCCTGGTGGAGGCTGCCCCTGCACTGATGGGGGGTGGGGGTGGTGGGAGACATGAGTGGGGGCCTGGTGGAGGCTGCCCCTGGTGGCTGGAGGGTGGGGGTGGTGGGTGACATGAGTGGGGGCCTGGTGGAGGCTGCCCCTGCACTGCTGGGTTGTGGGGGTGGTGGGTGACATGAGTCGGGGCCTGGTGGAGGCTGCCCCTGCACTGCTGGGGTGTGGGGGTGGTGGGTGACATGAGTGGGGGCCTGGTGGAGGCTGCCCCTGCACTGCTGGGGTGTGGGGGTGGTGGGAGACATGAGTGGGGGCCTGGTGGAGGGTGCCCCTGGTGGCTGGGGTGTGGGGGTGGTGGGTGACATGAGTGGGGGCCTGGTGGAGGCTGCCCCTGCACTGCTGGGGTGTGGGGGTGGTGGGAGACATGAGTGGGGGCCTGGTGGAGGGTGCCCCTGGTGGCTGGAGGGTGGGGGTGGTGGGTGACATGAGTGGGGGCCTGGTGGAGGGTGCCCCTGGTGGCTGGGGGGTGGGGGTGGTGGGTGACATGAGTGGGGGCCTGGTGGAGGCTGCCCCTGCACTGCTGGGGTGTGGGGGTGGTGGGAGACATGAGTGGGGGCCTGGTGGAGGCTGCCCCTGCACTGCTGGGGTGTGGGGGTGGTGGGAGACATGAGTGGGGGCCTGGTGGAGGGTGCCCCTGGTGGCTGGGGTGTGGGGGTGGTGGGTGACATGAGTGGGGGCCTGGTGGAGGCTGCCCCTGCACTACTGGGGTGTGGGGGTGGTGGGAGACATGAGTGGGGGCCTGGTGGAGGGTGCCCCTGGTGGCTGGAGGGTGGGGGTGGTGAGTGACATGAGTGGGGGCCTGGTGGAGGCTGCCCCTTTACTGCTGGGGTGTGGGGGTGGTGGGTGACATGAGTGGGGGCCTGGTGGAGGCTGCCCCTGCACTGCTGGGGTGTGGGGGTGGTGGGAGACATGAGTGGGGGCCTGGTGGAGGGTGCCCCTGGTGGCTGGAGGGTGGGGGTGGTGGGTGACATGAGTGGGGGCCTGGTGGAGGCTGCCCCTTTACTGCTGGGGTGTGGGGGTGGTGGGTGACATGAGTGGGGGCCTGGTGGAGGCTGCCCCTGCACTGCTGGGGTGTGGGGGTGGTGGGAGAGATGAGTGGGGGCCTGGTGGAGGGTGCCCCTGGTGGCTGGAGGGTGGGGGTGGTGGGAGACATGAGTGGGGGCCTGGTGGAGGGTGCCCCTGGTGGCTGGAGGGTGGGGGTGGTGGGTGACATGAGTGGGGGCCTGGTGGAGGCTGCCCCTGCACTGCTGGGGTGTGGGGGTGGTGGGAGACATGAGTGGGGGCCTGGTGGAGGGTGCCCCTGGTGGCTGGAGGGTGTGGGTGGTGGGTGACATGAGTGGGGGCCTGGTGGAGGCTGCCCCTGCACTGCTGGGGTGTGGGGGTGGTGGGAGACATGAGTGGGGGCCTGGTGGAGGGTGCCCCTGGTGGCTGGAGGGTGGGGGTGGTGGGTGACATGAGTGGGGGCCTGGTGGAGGCTGCCCCTGCACTGCTGGGGTGTGGGGGTGGTGGGAGACATGAGTGGGGGCCTGGTGGAGGGTGACCCTGCACTGCTGGGGTGTGGGGGTGGTGGGTGACATGAGTGGGGGCCTGGTGGAGGCTGCCCCTGCACTGCTGGGGTGTGGGGGTGGTGGGAGACATGAGTGGGGGCCTGGTGGAGGGTGCCCCTGGTGGCTGGAGGGTGGGGGTGGTGGGTGACATGAGTGGGGGCCTGGTGGAGGGTGCCCCTGGTGGCTGGGGGGTGGGGGTGGTGGGTGACATGAGTGGGGGCCTGGTGGAGGCTGCCCCTGCACTGCTGGGGTGTGGGGGTGGTGGGAGACATGAGTGGGGGCCTGGTGGAGGCTGCCCCTGCACTGCTGGGGTGTGGGGGTGGTGGGAGACATGAGTGGGGGCCTGGTGGAGGGTGCCCCTGGTGGCTGGAGGGTGGGGGTGGTGGGTGACATGAGTGGGGGCCTGGTGGAGGCTGCCCCTGCACTGCTGGGGTGTGGGGGTGGTGGGAGACATGAGTGGGGGCCTGGTGGAGGGTGACCCTGCACTGCTGGGGTGTGGGGGTGGTGGGTGACATGAGTGGGGGCCTGGTGGAGGCTGCCCCTGCACTGCTGGGGTGTGGGGGTGGTGGGAGACATGAGTGGGGGCCTGGTGGAGGGTGCCCCTGGTGGCTGGAGGGTGGGGGTGGTGGGTGACATGAGTGGGGGCCTGGTGGAGGGTGCCCCTGGTGGCTGGGGGGTGGGGGTGGTGGGTGACATGAGTGGGGGCCTGGTGGAGGCTGCCCCTGCACTGCTGGGGTGTGGGGGTGGTGGGAGACATGAGTGGGGGCCTGGTGGAGGCTGCCCCTGCACTGCTGGGGTGTGGGGGTGGTGGGAGACATGAGTGGGGGCCTGGTGGAGGGTGCCCCTGGTGGCTGGAGGGTGGGGGTGGTGGGTGACATGAGTGGGGGCCTGGTGGAGGCTGCCCCTTTACTGCTGGGGTGTGGGGGTGGTGGGTGACATGAGTGGGGGCCTGGTGGAGGCTGCCCGTGCACTGCTGGGGTGTGGGGGTGGTGGGAGACATGAGTGGGGGCCTGGTGGAGGGTGCCCCTGGTGGCTGGAGGGTGGGGGTGGTGGGAGACATGAGTGGGGGCCTGGTGGAGGGTGCCCCTGGTGGCTGGAGGGTGGGGGTGGTGGGTGACATGAGTGGGGGCCTGGTGGAGGCTGCCCCTGCACTGCTGGGGTGTGGGGGTGGTTGGAGACATGAGTGGGGGCCTGGTGGAGGGTGCCCCTGGTGGCTGGAGGGTGGGGGTGGTGGGTGACATGAGTGGGCGCCTGGTGGAGGCTGCCCCTGCACTGCTGGGGTGTGGGGGTGGTGGGAGACATGAGTGGGGCCCTGGTGGAGGGTGCCCCTGGTGGCTGGAGGGTGGGGGTGGTGGGTGACATGAGTGGGGGCCTTGTGGAGGCTGCCCCTGCACTGCTGGGGTGTGGGGGTGGTGGGAGACATGAGTGGGGGCATGGTGGAGGGTGACCCTGCACTGCTGGGGTGTGGGGGTGGTGGGTGACATGAGTGGGGGCCTGGTGGAGGCTGCCCCTGCACTGCTGGGGTGTGGGGGTGGTGGGAGACATGAGTGGGGGCCTGGTGGAGGGTGCCCCTGGTGGCTGGGGGGTGGGGGTGGTGGGGGACATGAGTTGGACATGGGTGGGGGCCTGCTGGCAGGTGCCCCACAGTGCTGGGGGGTGGGGGTGCAAGGGGACATGAGTTGGTGTTCATTAGTTCAAGGAGACATGTGCCTTTGCTGGGGGGCATGCCCATGTTGGGTGGGCTGCCTGCGGGACATGACCAGGGATGCAGGGTAGTCCCCTGTGGTGTGGGCTGCCTGCAGGGGCCGTGGAGGGTGTACAGGGTACACCTGGGAGGACCCACACTGTCAAATCACATGTGGGACTCCCCGGCACCCCTGAAATACACGTACCGTGCAGAAATCGCGTGTAAAACTTCCTGCGCACCCCTGAAATACACGCGCCCAGGCTATTCGCGTGTGGAACTTCCCGCGCACCCCTGAAATACAAGCGCCCAGGCTATTCGCGTGTAAAACTTCCCGCGCACCCCTGAAATACACGCGCCCAGGCTATTCGCGTGTGGAACTTCCCGCGCACCCCTGAAATACAAGCGCCCAGGCTATTCGCGTGTGGAACTTCCCGCGCACCCCTGAAATACACGCGCCCAGGCTATTCGCGTGTGGAACTTCCCGTGCACTCCTGAAATACACGCACCCAGGCTATTCGCGTGTGGAACTCCCCACGCACCCCTGAAATACACGCGCCCCCAGGCTATTCGCGTGTGGAACTTCCCGCGCACCCCTGAAATACACGCGCCCAGGCTATTCGCGTGTGGAACTCCCCGCGCACCCCTGAAATACACGCGCCCAGGCTATTCGCGTGTGGAACTTCCCGCGCACCCCTGAAATACACGCGCCCAGGCTATTCGCGTGTGGAACTTCCCGCGCACCCCTCAAATACACGCGCCCAGGCTATTCGCGCGTGGAACTTCCCGCGCACCCCTGGAATACACGTAGCCCGCTCCCCCAGGCCTGATCGCGTGAGGAACTTCACGCGAACCCCTGTAATACACGTAGCCCGCTCCCCCAGGCCCGATCGCGTGAGGAACTTCACGCGAACCCCTGTAATACACATAGCCCGCTCCCCCAGGCCCGATCGCGTGTGAAACTTCACGCGAACCCCTGAAATACACGTAGCACGCTCCCCCAGGCCCGATCGCGTGAGAAACTTCACGCGAACCCCTGAAATACACGTAGCCCGCTCCCCCAGGCCAGATCGCGTGAATAACTTCACGCGAACCCCTGTGATGCACGTACCCTGCAAATCGCGTGTGAGACTTCCCGCGCACCCCGGTATACACGCACACGTATTTTTTGTCAGCGGGTGTCTGTGTTTGTGGGTACCCCTTTGCACGTCATTTTTCCTGGAGGGCCACAGTATGGGACATTCATCATGGCAGTATATAGGTGCTATTTGTTGGCGCACCTTTTGGCGCACATTTCTTACAGCCGCAAAGACGCTACCGCCTGCTTTCTTGTGGCGGTCGTGTTTGTGCCTGTGCGCTGGTTTGAGCGTGCGCTTTTTTCACCTATTCTATTCCATGAATACGTGTTGTAAGCGAGCGTGTGGGCGTTCCGCGCACTTGTGCCCTGTACTTCCCCCGTGACGCCCACGTTTTGGCAAGTTGTTCCCCATTCCGAGTGTTACGCCCGTGTTCCGCCTACTTTTGTTGCGTGCGCCGCGCTATGTGCGAATTTCGCTGTGGCCTGTGCGATTTTCGCTGTGACCTGGCGCACGCTGTTAGATGGCCTGTGCGCCAACGTGCGCCGCGCACTTTTTTATCGCACATCCGCTGGTTTTCTCGCGCACGGCCTTCCATGAATCGACGTGTGCTGCTTTTCGTGCGATTTTCGCACTTGCACTGCGATTTTCGCTATTCCACTGCGATTCGCACGTTTTTGCCCACTTGCGCCGCGCTAATTATTCCATGAATCGGCCTGTTAGTCTACATATATGCCCACAGACAGTATGGACTCAGAAGAGATGTTCACCTTTGAGATATTGATAGTGAGCGACATAAAAGACTACCCGTCGAACCGTAGTAAGCCAATTTAAATTGGAAGAATGCAAGGCATGACAATCCCTTACAATAATCCATTGTTAATAATAAATCCTGAGACAAGGAAGGAGGTATTACAACCGTGAATGTGGCCAAAGATTAAAATATGGAGCATGACCTTCTAAATGAGGAGAGACATTATAAAATAAATAGCTAAAATCCTGATTACTGAAATACAGACATTACTTTACGATATGACAGCATACAGGTTGGACAAGAACTGGATTACAAAACGTGAATTTGACTAAATTGTGCTAATCCAAATTGCCCTTCTCTGCATGCTCTACCAAAATTGCACATAGACCCTATGAAACGCCCCTGACTGTGGCTCTCCTACAAGCTCTTAAGTAAAGATTTGGATATTTAGCTACAACCTTTAGGTCAACAGACTAAAACATACTTATACAACACAACTGCAGTGATTACACTGGTTGTGGGTTGTCCACTAAACCAACAGAGGGATACCTAGACACCCTTAACACTAAGCCCCTTGGTACTAATAACCCTCAAAGTGAGGCAATTAAATTAATTTGAGGGCTGCTCAACACACTGACATTTGAGTAAAAAGTCCCAAAACAAGCTATAATGCGATGCTCTAGAACACAAATACTTTAAATAGAAAGATACATTATATCCACACTTCAAGATTACTGCCTATGAAGCAGCATGTTCCGCTAAGGCAGCCCTCCACAATGTGGTTTGTTATAGAAATCTGCATCTGTTGACTGATGCTAATGGATTTACACAACAGATAGTTGTATGTACATGCTGTTTTGATGGTGTCATGATGAGGTAGTCATAGGAAACGGGTCCTAGAATCTCTTAGTTGACTATATCAATGGGGTGAGCCCACTCATCCAGTTAATCAAATCTGGGTGCATTACCACCCCAACTTGGTAGGTGTAATTGTAAAATATGAAAAAGGAAAACTAACATGCTCTCTGCTTAAGAAAACCATGATCCACAATGCATTGCTCCATTAAAAGAGTTTCACCTAATGTCCCTTTGTGAACACTTTCCATCTGAGCAATATCTGTTTATCTGCCACAATGCTCTTTTCAGGAAATCAAAGGAAATATGAACCCCTTTGCTAGGTTCTTAGAGGTTCATAGCTGCTCCAAGAAAGTTTCAAAAGGTCTAGCACGGAAAAGGATATAACACAATAGAGAGAATTGTGATGACCGCAGAGCACCACCAAATAAGATACAATATTATTCATGACTACTTTAAACCACAACATGCAATTCATCAGAAAGATCACAGTGAAGCATTGGCCCCCAGTTTGGTTTAGTTTAGCTTCTGAACAAATTCTACTATTGTCCTTCAAATTAACTATAAATCTTAAGGACCAATTGCTCCACTCTAAATACCAACAAAAAAAAGAATCCTAAAACTAGATGGACAATGTAGGACCTTAGGCCATTGTTACGGCTTTACGATGTGGTACTTGCATCACCTGAGAATGGACCAAAAAGTCTGTAGCTAACATGAATTTTAAACAAACTCTGGAATTACAATCAGATTTTTCACATGTATTGTTCTCTATATAAAGGCGATGAGCAATCATTTGAAAAGTCCCTTCATAAAACCAATTGATATTGATAAAAACAACAGTGTGATGTATTTATATCACTATCACCATCAAATTTGATGACATTGTTTTCAGATTAAAAGGCTATTTCCTTTTTGTGGAAAGAAATATTCATTTAGAAAATTGGTTGTGATACATTACACAGCCACAGTAGTTGCTGTGTAGTTATGGTTAAGTTGCTGTTTCCATAGGAAGAGCACTTTGTTGGCGGCCTATAACTCTGCTGCCCCTGAACGAATCGTCACCAAACTTTGCAAAAAAAGTATATCGGCCACTCTGTAATCTTTTGCACAGTTTGGTAATGTTCGGTCCAGGTGGACAAAAGTTATAGGGGGGGTCCCAAAACGTCTTTTTTTTCCCATAGACTGAATAGAGGAAAAACTTTGCGCACGCCACAGTTCAAACGGCTGGACGGATTTTCACCAAATTTACAGCAGGGGCAGGGGCTTGGTCCCAAAAGCATGCTTTTGTAAATTTGGTGACAATACGTCCAGTAGTTTCCTTTAAAATGACCAAAAAATGTCTAAAAAAATTGGTGATATCTATGTCCGCTCCGCGGTCACACTTCCCTGTTCGCTCCATGGACAAGATACCGATTGGCTAGGGGGTGGCGTCATGACCGCGGACACGCAACATCTTCGCCGATTGGCTGCAGTGAGCCGTGATGTGCGTCAGAATGTGTGGATGCGCCCGAAATCTTGGATCCGACGACAACGCGGTCACAACCAGAGGCGAAATGCTGTTTCTGAAACTGTTTTGGTCTGCTACAGTGTTTGAGGAGGTCCAGAGAGTGAGAGATGGGTGAAATACTGTACTTGTTTAGGCGGCAGGTGTTAATGATGTATTCGCCATGCCCACCTTGTCCGGGATGTTTGTAAGTACTGAAAATGAGGGGTCTCATAAGGATAGTACTTCAGTCCGTGCTGTGCGCAGGCAACTTCAAATTGTTCTAAGGACACGCGTGGTGTTAGCGAACATTACAATTGAGTACATGCTGTAGTTCCTATTTTTGTTTGTATGGGTGTGCTACTAATTTATACGCTGCCATGGGTGTGATATGCTGCTGTGGTTGTGGCCAGGGCCTAGAGTCCTGGGTGCATGGCCGTAGGCCGTAGGCCATATTCCCAAGACACTAGACCCTGGCCACAACCGCTGCAGCATATTGCAGCTATACCTACACCCGTAGTCTCACTTATTGATCAGGTGTTTGTGGGGAGGGAGTAGAGTCTTGGATGCATGGCCAAAGGCCATGTAAACAAGATCAAATGTGTACATAGAGAATTTATGAGGCACTATGGGTGCGATATGCTGTGGTAGTTGTGGACAGTATGTAGAGTCTTGGCTGCATGGTTGAAGGCCATGCACCCGAAAACACAGTTATAAGCACTGCAGTTATAAGCCACTATTTGTTTCATATACTGGACACCCATGCATTCACAAATATATGGCCTTACACGCAAGCCTCTAGCCTACGGCCACAACCACTGCACCATATCACAGCCATGGATACACCCGTAATATCAAACATCAATGTATATGTAGTGGACTTACAAGCCACAATAGGCGCAATATGCTGTGGTGGTCATGGCCAGGATGTAGAGTTTTGGGTGCATGTCCTTTTTATAAGCAATGAAGTTATAAGGCACCATGGTTTTCATATAGTACATTGATTGTGGGCAGGATGTACAGTTTTGGCTGCATGGCTGCAAGCCGTAGGCCGTAGGCCATACTTCCAAAACTCTAGGCCCTGTTCACAACCACCATATCATAGCATAGCATTGCATACACCCGTACTATCGCTTATCACTCAGATGTTTCTGGGGAGGGTGCACAGTCTTGGGTGCATGGCCGAAGGCCAACGAACTTATAAGCACTGGAGATATAAGCCACTGTACACCCATACATTTAAACATCTATGGCCATACCCCCAAAACTCTAGGCCCTGCCCACAACCACTGCAGCACATTACGTAGGCACGGCAGTGGCTGTGTACTTATGGTGAAGTTGCTGTTTCCATAGGAAGAGTACTTTTTGGGTTCCTTATAACTCTGCTTCCCCATGAACAAATGCTCACCAAACTTTGTAAGAAACATTTATGGGCCACTCTGAATTTCTTTGGAAAGTTTGGTGATGTTTGGTCCAGGGGGGGGAACAGTTATAGGGGGTGTCCAAAACGTCTCTTTCCCCATAGACTGAATGTGGCACTTTCTTTGATTGGTTGTGGAACAGCGTGAAGTATGTCATCTTTCTTCGCGGCCCCTGCCACTTTGCAAAAAAAATATGTGGTGCACTCTGATTTTCTTTGGAAAATTCTATGGCCTTACACCCAAAACTCTAAGGTCTGGACACAACCACTGTAGCATATCACAGCTATAGATACACCCGTAGTATTAAACATCAATCAGGTGGTTGTGGAGAGGGCCTAAAGTGTTGGGTGCATGGCCAAAGGCCATGCACCCAAGACCACATTTATACATAGTAAAGTTACAAGCCACAATGGGTGTGATGTGCTCTGGCCAGGACATAGAGTGTTGGGTGCATGGCCAAAAGCCATGCACCAAAGAACAAAGTTATAAGCACTGCAGTTATAAGGCAACATGGATTTTATATAGTGCAGTGGTTGTGGGCAGGATGTAGGGTTTTGGGTGCATGGCTGCAGGCCGTAGGCCGTACGCCGTACTCCCAAAACTCTAGACCCTGGCCAGAACAACCACATCATATGACAGCAATGCATACACCCGTAGAATTGCTTAGCGGTCAGATGGTTCTGGAGAGGGTGTACAGTCTGAGGTGCATGGCCAAAGGCCATGCACCCAAGAACGACCTTATAAGAAGTGGAGTTATAAGCCACTGTACACCCATACATTCGAATATCTCTGGACATACATCCAAACCTCTAGGCCCTGCCCACAACCACTGCAGCATATTAGACAGCCACATTAGTGGCTGTGTAGTTATGGTGAAGTTGCTGTTTCCATAGGAAGAGCACTTTTTGGGTGCCTTATAACTCTGCTATCTCTGTACGAATCCTCAACAAACTTTGCAAAAAAAGTATATCGGCCACTCTGAATTCCTTTGGAAAGTTTGATGATGTTTGGTCCAGGGGGGGAAAAGTTATAAGGGGGAGGTTCCCAAAACATCTCTTTTCCCCTTTGACTGAATGGGGGGAAAAGTTTGTGTCCGCAGACATGTGGCGCTTTCCCTGATTGGTTGTGGAACAGCGTGTAGTACGTCAGCTTTCTTCAGTGCCCCCACCATCTTTTTTCATGTTTTGTTGTGCGCGGAGACCGCCAGTAACACATGCAAAACAAGACAGCATTGCACTTGTCACACTTATGAAATACGATTTCAGAAGGTGACCTTTAAGGAGGCTGGGATGGGATATGGCAGCACAAACTGAAAAAGTGGACTTTTCGTGTCACCAAAGCCATACAGTTAATGGAAAGTTTGTGCTAACTGTACCACTACCAATTAGTGCGTCTGGGTTACAATGTTTTTGGAATAATATTGCCGTCAGACTGGCTTGCTAAGCTTTGAAACATAAGCCCGCCATCTGCAATGTTTGCTGGAAATAGCGTTTCTGGAGGTTTATGGGAGTAGCGGTTCTCATAATTGGTTTTCAATATGTTGTTGCAAAGTAAGAATGTATTTGCCTTCTGAGTGAAGGTCACATGAGTTGCTTTTTTGGTTGCACGCTCAATAGGCCCACGCATCAGAGTGAATGTATAGGGGGCAATTGTTTTTTGAGCTTGAGGGAAATGGAAACTTTAGAAGCAATTCAAGGAATGAAAGGTTAGAAAAAAATAGAAATTGATAAGGTTATGTTTTAAAAATGTTTGTAAGGCACATGCAATATCAGTCCACGAAGATTATTCGGTGCGAATACCTTGGTGTCTGACTAGGTGAAAAAGAATGGAGGCAGTACATATTATGTAAGTTTACTTTTCACCACTCTACACCGACCCGTGTTTTAATTTTAAATTTCCGAAACTCTACTTGTGCCAATATTAAATGAAGTATTATCTTTCTGCGCTGTTACATTTTTCCTCTAATAATGGAGAGTGCAGAGTTTCCGCGTTTGCAGGGTATGACTACACTCACCCTTTTTCAGCTATAATATTTCTTGTTTGAAACGTTATGTTTACCCACATAGTTTTGTGTATCACTTTGCACGTTCTTTTGGTCTTGTTTGAAATTGCGAGATGTAATTTTTTTTTACGTGTCCATTCATTTTGCCTTCATAACTCATTTATCGTCTTCCTGTGTAGTTGCAATTTTTTTTTTACCTTACGGTGCATGCAGAATCTCGGCGTTTGTTGCCTGTTACTATATTTACACATGGTCAAAGGTAACATTTCACTAAAATGTCATGTTTGACCACTTACATTTGTTTATTACTTTGCACATTCTTTGTGTCTTTTTTGCACTTTTTTGCTAAAGGGTGGTTATTGACACGTATTTCCTGTTACGTTTTCCGCCCAGGTACATTTTGCCGTACTATCCGTGCCATAGTTTCCAGATGCCGAGTGACGGCTTTTTTGGACGGCAAATACAACTGCTCGTGAACGGTTGCCTGTCCATCACAATTATGCGGGATGACAGCCCAGGCCCGCTTTGTCCGTACGCTGAACTCGCTATTCAGAGCAACATCACATCATTTATGGTGCTGTTGGCCGAAGGTCATGGCACCTTCTTGGAAATCACTGTGGAAACAAAGCGGCTGCTTTAACCAAGAACACATAATTTTTGGATGGGAAAAGACCAACGTGTGCCTCATCTTTAACATTTGCAATGACGCCCTTAGAACCATTGTTATCATTCCATTGAAAATGGGATTACTCCGATGGTCTCTGACAGTTTCTTGTTAAATAGACCTACTTTACGAACTCTAAAATGTTAACTTTTTCTTTTACAATCCAGTCTATTATTTCAAAATGTAAGCTACTATGTTGTACGTCACTGTATGTTTATCTACAGGTTCTGCATCATGTCACGTACTTGTGATTTTTGCAGGCTACCATAGAAAGGGAAGAGGGGCTATGTATGAATCAACCGCCTTCCCTTTCTATGGTGGCCATCTTGAAAAAGGATTTTGTTTTGTAATCCGACCCGCCAAAACCACGCCGGATTATAACCAGTAATCCTATTTTTTAGTAGCACACGTTACTTCTTGCAAATCTAGACTATTAATGGCAAAGATGAATGCATCTATGTACTTTACTGAGAAATATTAAGTACATGGAGTGTATGCAGTTTTTTTTGTTTAAATTTATTTACACTGTGAAAGGTTGCTCTTAACGGAATATTTACTTTGTTTACGGATGGCTTTATTTTTTGGTACGCCAGCTAATAAGGCAATGTGCGAATGGCAATGAGCAAAGAGGCAACAAACGGTAATATGGGCCGGTAGATGGACGGCAAAAAATGTTGTGTTAGTTATTTGTAAGGTAGCGGCACTGTTTCTCATGCTTCTTCATTACAGCAGTGCTGCTGTTTCTTGGGGAGGAGGGATGGCTTTAGCTGATGTCATTTTCAGATAAGTAGAACATTTGCTAAAAATATATAATGTGTAGTGCATTGCTAATCGCTGCCTACCAATACGTGTTGGCGCTGTTTAAGGGAGATATTGAAGGTGGACGTTCCTACATCAATATAAAATCTAGTTCCACGCTGTCCACGAGGCATAGCTTACTGTTAAGTGTGTACTGATTCTGGGACACGTCACCGTGCTGTACGCCAGCATATTGTCATGTGGCATTCTTCGCAAGGTGTATACTGTTTAGCAAAAGAACCTTGTTAAAGGGACGTTATGGTTACGTTGCCCTACTGAAAATCTGTGACAATCAGTAAAAAATGTTTTTATTAAAATGACGTTATAGTTAAGTTGACCTACTAAAAACCCGTAAAATTCATTTAAAAAAAACATTGTTAAGGGGACGTTATGGTTAAGTGGCACTACTAATATCATCAATGACATTTGTGATGTTATCTTTAATGTCCTGGGTGTTAGTCTGAGCAATGCACGTAGGTGGTGCGAGTTATGGTTGCTTAGCTTACTATAACTAGCGAATGTCAAGGGATTTTCGGTTTTACTTTGAACCATAACATCCCTTCAAAAAAGTTTTTTTGCTGAATATATATATATATATATATATATATATATATATATATATATATATATATATATATATATATATGGCAGTGAACAAAAAACAAAGGGGCTACACATGTGATATCATCAGTGATGTCATCAATGACATTTGTGATGCCATCTTTCATGTCCTGGGTGTTAGTGTTAGCAGTGCACAGTGGGACAGGCAGGTATGGTTGCTTAGCCTACCATATCTGGCGAATTTGAGGTTTTTTTTGGTTTTACTTTGAACCATAATATCACATTTGTAAAGTTTTTTTTTTTTTTTTTTTTTTTCACATTTATAAAGCGCTCACACAGCCCGCAGGCATCGAGGCGCTGTTACAGGAATTGTCTTTTTTTGTTTTTCTTAGTTGCGTAATTGTGTGTGTTTTTTTTTCTTAGTTACGTATTTATAACGCGCTTAAACACCCAAAGGTTTCTAAGCGCGGACCCGGGGATCGAACCTGTTGTTGCTACGTGTCGTCTTGCTTCCAAGACGCGCACGCTGCCGCTGAGCTATCCTCCCGGGACTTTTAGTTCATTTCATATATATATATATATATATATATATTCAGTGAAAAAACTTTGTTAAAGGGACGTTATGGTTCCAAGTAAAACCGAAAAACCCTTGAAATTCGCCAGTTATGGTAAGCGAAGCAACCATAACTCACGCCACCACCGTGCACTGCTAAGACTAACACCCACGACATCAAAGATGACATCACAAATGTCATTGATGACATCACTGATGACATCACATGTGTATGTACTTTTTATGAAATATGTGTACAAGGGATTCTTATTATAATGTTGCGAAAAAAGTGTCAAGGATCATTGCAATAAATATCATACCCTAATTAGTGCATTGAACGATGCATTGATATAAATAGCATTCTATTATGGGGTTCTTTCTAGTATACAAAGCTACTCATGCAGAAACATAGCATTGTGTGCAGCGTACAAGATGAAGGTGTAATATTCGTAATGTTAATATGTTGAATAATGAAATGATAATTTTTTTCTTAATACATTTTTGTGTACTGTGAAATATGTAATAAGTAGCTAATAAAACCCATGTATTACATAATTGCATTACTATAGACAAAACACAAAGAGACAAGAGCACATACTAATATGGGTATATACAGGGAAAGTGAAGTTAGCAAAAAAGCACAAGTAGTAGCAGAAACAATTCATAACCTAACTGATTATTTTCATGCAATTAAATGATTGCTCTGTTTCAAAGCTGCTATTTACCCTATGTATATGTATCACTTGATGTGATTGGACCCTAAGGAAAGTAGTGTGAGTGCAATGTATACAAATATGACCATATACAGGGAAATTACAGCCATAAAAAAACAACAGAACTATCAGAAAGTGCTGATAAGTCTATTGATTATCTTTATGCACAAAAAGGATTGCTGTCTTTCAAGCTTGTGTCTTCGCCTATGTATATGTTTCATATGATTGACTGGACTCTAAGGGAATTACTGTAAGAACCTACTTGAAGGATACATCTACAAATAAAATAATGTTTTTAGTTTCTGACTGTTACTGAAGAAAACCATGTGGTCTAGATATGTCAGCAAGAGAAAAAAGAGTGAGCCAGACATGTGATGTCATCAGTGATGTCATCAATGACATTTGTGATGTCATCTTTGATGTTGTGGGTGTTAGTCTTAGCAGTGCACGGTGGTGGCGCGAGTTATGGTTGCTTCGCTTACCATAACTGGTGAATTTCAAGGGTTTTTCGGTTTTACTTGGAACCATAACGTCCCTTTAACAAAGTTTTTTCACTGAATTTCATAGGTTTTTAGTAGCGCAACTTAACCATAACGTCCCTTTAACAAAGTTTTTTCATTGAATTTCATAGGTTTTTATTAGGGCAACGTCACCATAACATCCTTTTCAATAGATGAAGACCACTAGCATCTTAGGTCCTCAAAGTGGGAACTCCGGCTGGTAAAAAAAAGAGTTTTCTTCCCAAACCGGGACACCTGAGGCGTCCCGGTGTAGGAAGGAAAATCTTTTACCAAGATGGCAACCATGGAAAGAGAAGGTGGGGTGTATAAAGAGAACACAACAGGGCATCAGCGCGGGGGGGCAGGGGGGAAAGGAGGAAGACACGGGGCATGAGCGGGGGGTGGAGGGGAACAGTAGGGAGACACAGGGCATGAGCGGGGGTGAGGGGGGAACAGGGGAGACAAGGGGCATGAGCGGGGGGTGGGGGGGGAAAGGAGGGAGACACGGGGCATGAGCAGGGGGTGGGGGGGAACTAAGAGAGAGACACGGGCCATGAGCGGGGGGTGGGGGGAACAGTAGGGAGACATGGGGCCATGAGCGGGGATGGGGGTAACACGAGGGAAACACGGGGCATGAGCGGGGGGTGGGGGTAACACGAGGGACACATGTGGCATGAGCGGGGGTGGGGGGTAACACGAGGGAAACACGGGGCATGAGCGGGGGGTGGGGGAACACGAGGGACACACGGGGCATGAGCGGGGGTGGGGGCAACAGGAGACACACAGGGCATGAGCAGGGGATGGGGGAACATGAGGTAGACACAGGGCATGCATGAGCGGGGGTGGGGGCAACAGGAGACACACGGGGCATGAGCGGGGGTGGGGAGAACACGAGGAAGACATGGGGCATGAGTGGGGGTTGGGGGAACACGAGGGAGACACGGGGCATGAGCAGGGGGTGGGGAGTACAGGAGGGAGACACGGGGCATGAGCAGAGGGTGGGGGGAACACGAGGGAGACACGGGGCATGAACGGGGGTGGGGGGAGACACGGCATGAGCAGGGGGTGGAGGAACAGGGCAGATACTGGACATGAGCGGAGGTGGGGGGTACAGGAGGGTGACACGGGGCATGAGCGGGGGTGGGGGTACAGGAGGGAGACACGGGACATGAGCGGGGGATGGGCGAACAAGAGAGAGACACGGGGCATGAGCGGGGGGTGAGGGGAACAGGAGGGAGACACGGGGCATGAGCGGGGGGGTGGGGGGTAACAAGAGGGAAACACGGGGCATGAGCAGGGGGTGGAGAGAAACAAGAGGGAGACACGGGGCATGAGCGGGGGGCAACAGGAGACACACGGGGCTTGAGCGGGGGGTGGGGGGAACAGGGCAGATACTGGGCATGAGCGGGGTGGGGGTACATGAGGGCGACACGGGGTATGAGCGGGGGGTGGGGGTACAGGTGGGAGACACGGCGCATGAGCAGGGGGTGGGGGGAACAAGAGAGAGACATGGGGCATGAGCAGGGGGTGGGGGGAACAGGAGGGATACACGGGCCATGAGCGGGGGGGTGAGGGGTAGCACAAGGGAAACACGGGGCATGAGCGGGTGTGGGGGAAACATGAGGGAGACACGGGGCATGAGCAGGGGGTGGGGGGCAACAGGCGACACACGGGCATGAGCGGGGGGTGGGGGGTTGGGGCAACAGGGCAGATACTGGGCATAAGCGGGGGTGGGGGGTACAGGAGGGAGACATGGGGCATGAGCAGGGGTGGGGGGTACAGGAGGGAGACATGGGGCATGAGCGGGGGGTGGGGGGAACAAGAGAGAGACACGAGACATGAGCGGGGGTGGGGGGAACAGGAGGGAGACACGGGGCATGAGTGGGGGGTGGGGGAAACATGAGGGAGACACGGGGAATGAGCGGGGGGTGGGGGGTACACGAGGAAGACATGGGGCATGAGCGGGGGGTGGGGGCAACAGGAGACACACGGGGCATGAGCGGGGGTGGGGGTAACACAAGGGAAACACGGGGCATGAGCGGGGGTGTTGGGGGTAACACGAGGGAAACATGGGGCATGAGCGGGGGGTGGGGGGAACACGAGGGAAACACGGGGCATGAGCGGGGGTGGGGGGCAACTGGAGACACACGGGGCATGAGCGGGGGTACGGGGTAACACGAGGGAAACACGGGGCATGAGCGGGGGTGGGGGAACACGAGGGAGACACGGGGCATGAGCGGGTGGTGGGGGGCAACAGGAGACACGCGGGGCATGAGCTGGCGGGTGGGGGTAACACGAGGGAAACACGGGGCATGAGCAGGTGGTGGGGGGCAACAGGAGACACACGGAGCATGAGCGGGGGGTGGGGGGCAACAGGAGGCACACGGGGCATGAGCGGGGGGTGGGGGGAACACGAGGGAGACATGGGGCATGAGCGGGGGGTGAGGAGGAACAGTAGGGAGTCGCGGGGGGTGGGGGGAGCACAAGGGAGAAATGGGGCATGAGCGGGGAGTGGGGGTACAGGAGGGAGACACGGGGCATGAGCGGTGGGTGGGGGTTACAGGAGGGAGACACGGGGCATGAGCAGGGTTGGGTGGAACACGAGGGAGACACGGGGCATGAGCAGGGGGTGGGGGAACACGAGGGAGACATAGGGCATGAGCGGTGGTGTGGGGGTAACACAAGGGAGACACGGGGCATTAGTGGGGGGTGGGGTGGAACAGGGGAGACACAGGGCATGAGCGGGCGGTGAGGGGAACAGGGGAGACACGAGGCATGAGCGGGCGGTGGGGGAACAGGGGAGACACGGGCATGAGTGGGGTGTGGGGTGGCACGGGAGGGAGACACGAGGCATGAGCGGGGGGTGGGGGGAACAGGGTAGACACGGGGCATGAGCGGGGGATGGGGGAATGGGAGAGACACGGGCCATGAGCGGGGGGTGGGGGGAACAGGAGAGAGACGCGGAGCATGAGCGGAGGGTGGGGGGAACGGGAGGAACACACAGAGCTTACTGTGAAATGCTCCATGAACCGATGAACAAAGATGGCAGGCGTATCTCACAATAGACAAACTGCACGCTTCACGGCAGCCAATCAGAGTGCACGTCTGATGACCGCGGACATCACGCGAGCGCTTGCCCAATCCCCGTCCTGTCCGCAGATATCACACATTTTTTCTGACCTACTTTTTGGTCATTTTTAAAAAAATTACTGGACAGATTTTCACCAAATTTGCAAAAGCACGCTTTCGGGATGGCATCACAAATGTCATTGATGACATCACTGACAACATCACATGTTTAACCCCTTTGTTTTCGTTCCCTGCCATATATATATGTGTAGATTCAGTAAAAAAACTTTTTTAAAGGGATGTTATACTTCACAGTGAAACCAAAAAACACTGAACATTCCCCTATTATGGTAAGCTAAGCAACCATAACTCGCACCATCTACGTGCATTGCTAAGACTAACACCCAGGATATCAAAGATGACATCACAAATGTCATTGATTACATCACTGATGACATCACATGTCTAGCTCCCTCATTTTGTATTCACTGACATATCTAAGGCAGGTGCCATTTTTCACTATCAGTCAGGAAGTAAAAAGGTAAAAAGTGCGATATTTGTAGTTGTAACCCTTCTCATATGTTCCTAAAATACTTACCTTAGGGTACAATACATCATATCATACACATACATAGGATAAGAAGAAAATCTGAAATACAGCAATTTTTTCTGTGCATGAAGGTAATGAGGATGGTTATGAATAGTTTCTGGTAATACTGTAGTTTTTATTGCTTACATTAAGGTCCCTGTATATGCTTCTATTGGTATACATTGTGTTTTGTGAGTAATAGTACAATTATGGAGTAAGGGTAGTTGTTTATGTAGCACAGTATGCATACATATGTAATGGAAGCATATATCAATGTAGTAGTGGACATGGGAAGATGTAGAATATTGCATCTCTGTAGGACATGTTGCAGACAATGGGCCTCATTAGGACTCCAGCGCTAAACCATGGTGCTATTAGCACCATGGTCCATGCCGGAGTCCGCCATGGCGGAATGGGGAATTACCACCCCATTCCGAGGTTGGTTGGGCGGTAATTCCCCATGCTGCCATGGCCCTTCCCCATTCCCATTGTTGCCCCATAGGGCTCAATGGAAATAGGGAAGGCGCTAATTACGGTACCGTAAATTGCGGTACCGTAATTAGCACCAAGGTCCCTTTGCGGGTCCCTACTTTAACAGCTGGTAAAACCAGCCGTTAAGGTCAGGTCCCACAAAGGAACCTCGTAATTAGGCGCTAAGTGTTTATCGGCGCCGCAGCCTTTTACTGCGCCGTTAAACACTTAGCGCCTGGGTCATAATGAGGCCCAATGACTACGTTTGTTTGTGAGGGCGTTCATGTATTAAAAGAAAGGTATATTTCAAGGGAATTTTTTAGCAATACATTGCTTAATGAACTAGTTGGTGTATGATAGTTCTGCAATGATCTTTTACACTTTTCTGCCAATATTCTAATGGCAATAACTAGTGGAGGTGCAGCGTGACAATTAAATGCACATGTGATTTTATCAGTGATGTCATCAATGACATGTGTGATGTCATCTTTGATGTCCTTGGTGTTAGTCTTAGCAATGCATGTAGATGGTGCGAGTTATGGTTGCTTAGCTTACCATAATTGGGGAATGTGCAGTGTTTTTTGGTTTCACTGTGAAGTATAACATCCCTTTAACAAAGTTTTTTTTACTGAATGTACATATATATATATATATGGCAGGGAACGAAAACAAAGGGGTTAAACATGTGATGTCGTCAGTGATGTCATCAATGACATTTGTGATACCATCTTTCATGTTCTGGGTGTTAGTGTTACCAGTGCACAGTGGTGATTGCTGGTATGGGGGCTTAGCCTAACATAACTGGCGAATTTCAGGGGGTTTTCGGTTTTAATTTGAACCATAATGGGGAGATTGACATTTTTTTTTTGTGTGAAGTGCACAGGTTTTTGGTAGGGCAACTTAACCATAACGTCCCCTCAACAAAGTTTTTTTGTAGTGAATTTTACAGGTTTTTGGGAGGGCAACTTAACCATAACGTCCCCTCAACTAAGTTTTTTTGTAGTGAATTTTACAGGTTTTTGGAAGGGAAACTTAATCATGACATTGTGTCAATGAAGTTGTTGTGCTGAATATACACTGTCATCATGTGATTGTGGGAGATATGTAGTATTATGTACATACTTGATATACATTTAACATAGAACATACAGATCCCCGTCCCTATTGATATTAGAAAGGGACGGACTGAGCACCTGTTTGCGGACAGGGGGCGGACGGGATGAATGTTACCCAAAGATGCAGGGGGTATCTAAAAATGTACTATTGTCTTACACAAAAAATCTGCAACGTAGAAGGACATAAAGACATTATAAGTAGTAATAAGTAAATATGGAAACCTAAATGTGTGAAATGAAAACAACACATTTAATAACCATGTAGAATGAAATGGATGGTACCATTAATAAAAAAGGATGCCTCCATCGTAAGCACTTCACAAAAACTCTGCAACCTGAACCAACAGTGGACGGACGCAGTAGGACGAAGGAAAATTACATAAAAATAGTGAGTGAATGTCATTTTTTTGTATGTGTGTGTCATTTCTTTAGTATGTGGTGCAGAAATAATAATTTCTTTCTGTTGTTTTGAAACAGAAATGGCTAGTACTTTGGAGTGGCTGGAGGAGAATTTTCTGCATGGGGAAATGTCTGAAGACAGCGACAATAATGGTACACAATGCTCTGCGTAGGCAAAATGCTGATCAGTATTTGATAGGCATTTAATATATGTATATTTCTTTTGTACAGACCAGGAAAGAAAAGAAGAAAGGCCAACAAACGAGACAGAAGAAGACAGGATGAAAAGGATTGAGCAGAAAATGGATGTACTGAATGACCATTTTAAAAGTTTAAGGGAGTTTGTGGAGGACTGTGTGAGAGGAAAAGTATGTTACCATTGTCCCACCTGTACCTGCCCCGCTTCTCCATTCCCTAGTGAACCCTCCCCAAACCTTCAAGAAGAAAATAGACGTTTTGACGAAATATCCATTCCTTCTTCCCCTCAGAAATCCTCTCCTCATAAGCAGCCCGTGTTGGATCTTAATTCCCCTATATTTGTGTCAGTATCTGCTTCCCCCGCTATTTCTTTGGATTGAAGTGTGTGTGTGTGGTTTTGGAATGTTTTTGTATAGTAGTTGTAGTTATAGCGTTTTGTGGACATTTAAAAAACAAAAAGACTTAAAATGTTCGTGAACAGCGCACCTGTTTGACCTATCCGCAAAGAATGGAATGTGGGTGTTGTAAAGGCAGTACACCTACCCTTACTAATGTCAAGTAAGATGGAGTTGATGTTTGACCACAACATCTGTTCAAAGTGTGTGCACAGAAACAGAAAGGGGCGTCCTAAGGACATTATACCTCGCCGTGCTGCTTACAAACGAAATGAAACATGCTCGTAGAACACACCAGGTGTCCAGGATGGTTGTAAATGAGCAAAATGAGAGTGTGTTAAGGACAGTATACCTGTCTGTATCGTCTGCATCCAAAATGGTGGCATCCATAGAACAGGCGCGGTGGCCGGCAAGTTCTAAGTTAAACAAAATGGAGTTGTCCTAAGGACACTAGACCTGTCCGTACAGTGAGCATATCATGTATGCACATGCGCAGTACAACCGTAAGTATAGTGAACATTGCGCCTGTCCCTAACTGTTCGTCTCACTTGTGTCGCACTTTGAATTAGTTTGAGAACCTGAACACTGTCCGTAGGACATTTGCGCGCATGCGCACGTTTGTTACTCTGCATTTGCTGTACAGCGGACTCCCATTTCTGTCGCGGATGTGTTCAGGACGTCATCATGTGTCCGCACCCACGCTGAACGTGGGGACTAATTTGCGTAGTTTGTGTGCTTCTGCAGCAGTACAAAAGAACATGTAGACATAAGGCAAAATGTTGTAGAGTGTAAAAATATCATTTCACATATCCCAGACAATAGCTTACCTGAGGACTTGTTGTGTCAAATTTTCGTACCGCTTTGCAGGGATGAAGACGGTCACGAGGCACACCCCTCCACCCCTATAAATGGCCAAACCCCCAAGCGCATCTTCATTGTCATTCTAGCTATAGCATATTGAGGTGTATTGCCTTTACTGCTGTAGTGACCAAAAGGAAAGTAATCGGCATGGCTTCCATGGCTGCTGTTGGTTAATTAGCCTCTGCACTACACCCAAACCCGGCACCACCACCACCTGCCCAAGGGCCTGCAGAGAGATATACGGGTGAGGATGTAGAGAGCGGGGAAGAAGAGGAGGAAGAGAATGAAGTGGATGAACTCCGCACTAGGAGCACTCACCGGAGTCATGGGTATGGTGGTTGTTTTCCGTTTATGGGAACATACCAAAAGCATGTGAGAACCTGGTGAGGTGTAACCAGTGCGAAGTGGTGCTGAGTCGCGGGAGACCTGGTGCGTACAGCTTTGGTACGACAACCATGAAGCGACACCTCACTTCATTCCACACTGCGGACATTCGCAAGGTGGTGCCATGTGAAGAGCGTAGTCGATTTAGTTCCTCCACAGCATCCTCCGAGTCTGATCCTCCCACCACAAGAGACACTCCTGTGGGGGAGCGCCTCCCTCCAGCTGCCTCACAAGCCATTTGCAATACTGTTGACCCTTACCTTTCAAAGGTGACAATAGTGTGTATGTATTGTGATGTAGTACTCTGCAGGGGGGAGAATTTTCGAAGTGCTTTTGAGGCCACAGTCACGGAGCACAAGAAGATCTGCTCCTTACCTAAGTGAAGCTCACCCTATATCTTTCTCTGTCCACTTGCCCTTTACTATCCCCGTGGCTGCTGTCCCTTCCTTACCCTCCTTTGGCCTCCTCTCCTAGTGTGTCGTGTGCTGAGAACCAATAAATGAGAAAACAACAAAAATTACACATAAGGCTCTTTTCAGAGCCGCCTTTCTCAGTTTAACATTAAAACTATGAAGTGACCGTTGTAGACCCCTGCGAAGTTGCGGAAAACTTTGCGGACAGTCATAGGGAAAAAAAGGAGGGTACAAGGGGAGCAAACACAATGACGCTGGGAGTAAGTGGTAGCTCTGAAAAGAGCCTTTCGGTGGTGTGTTGTGTGGGTCAAAAACTGTGCATTGGAGAAAACGGATTGTCACATAGGTGATTGTGAATCCAAAAGAGGTTGTAATGCATTTTGTACATTGCGAAGGAAATTATGATTGCCAGCATATGTGAGATGGACTCCATCTCTGCGGAAAATGAAAGAGCTGCAAAACAAATTGTTTTCATTGTGGAATGAGGACATGCCAACATTTCTTAAAAAGGCACAAACAGCCTTATTCACATTGTGTCTCGCTTTCTCCATTTGTGGACCAAAAGCAGAAGAACGCAACCATATTTGTCTTTGTGCAATAAGGGAAAGAAGTATTTGACATGGCCTAAACTGTTTCCTCCGCAATGAATGATAAGTATATCTGGAGGACGCTCTGTCAGTAAAGTAACACAGAGAGGTCCCAAGTCTAGCCACCTCATGTCATGCACGCCATGCCAGTGCACTTCCACATGAGGAAATCCGAGATCTGCAGATAAACTGCAGCTTTCTGCATGCACCTTCAACCAATGTATCCATGAGTCTCGCAAAATCCAGATAATCTGTTTGCGAGCACGCAAAGCCATGGCTGTGTGGTCTCCTGTCAGGGAGAAGACGGTCTTACTAAATCTCGCCGTTCAGAACACACCCACTGAACTTTATTGACCAATCCCTAGGTCCGCTCATTTTCATTTGCATGCGTCTCCACCCCAGAATTCCCGTTGATGATATGTGCTGGCTGCAAACTAACGCCATGTCCACGGACATGTATAGGATCAGAGCGTGACGACGGTACATTAAAGTATTATCCCCTTTTTCCCGTTTAAGGTGGGCTCTGAAAAGAGCTGTTTTATTTTAATATTTGGGCAGATACCTTACAGACATCTGTTATTTTGTTTATTTTTTTGTATTTGTTATCCTTACTTTACTCCTACAACCATTACAGAACATTCTCTAAAGCAAGCCTTACGTTCCAAAAGAACATCACATTTCCCAAAGAAGATAGCGCAACACCATCTGCTTCAAAGTAACTCGCATTACTTGGAACAATGTTTTCGTGGCTGCAAAAAAACATACCAGCGTGTAACATAAATGCACGCATGACGCGATTAATGATACACCTCCCAATACTTTGATCTAGACACAAAAAATAATTGTTGTCCCATTGTGCTCTAGGGAATAAACCAGAAAAAATTACTTTCACAGTTGGAAAGATGTTCATGAGTGCATCAACCAACTGTCCCAAATCTGCCAACAAAGTATGTGCAGTCACGTAGCCCAAATGGCAAGCACCGTAGTGCAAAATTAACACATGAGGAGAGGTCATCGTACGTATGTGTCTGCAAACTTCAGAATTGCTGCAACATTGGCATCAGTCTCAGCGTTCCACACCACCTCCACTCCTCTCACATCGAAATGGTGTGCCACATGCCTACTCTCTGCATAATGTTGTACGCCACGGACAAGAATGTCGCCAAGCACCAAAACCCTGACCCTCTCCACCTCTGCCATCTTCACTGCATGCACCGTCTTTGCACACAAAAGAGTAATGTGAACATCTGATTGGCTGATGCCTACAGTCCCTTTACCATGCAGGATTTGCTGTAGAAACCCATATGTGACACGCCCTACCCGCGGACAAGTGGTGCCTACGTGCAGCATGCAACACTTACCCAGTCCTTTCACCCTTTACACAGCGGTAGGAAATCAAGTCCCTCATTGCACACAACTAAGCAGTCACACAACCATCCACCAATCACATTGAAAATCGCTAAATGTAACTCCGTCATCAACATTGCACACTTCAAAATTACTGGCGATAATTCTGAATGGAAGTCGCATATCATTGCAAAGCACCTACTTCAGAAGCTACTGTGCAAGTGTTGTGAATTTCTACGTACAGCTCTGTGCATGCGCACATGCATGAGTATAGAGTACATGTATTTATATTTCAATCGGAGAACATGTGCAACCTTTATGATTTAATGTAAAACAAATTGATGCTGTTAAATATGCATAGGCACTACATGCCAACACTCTCCCTTTTAAGTGCAAGATGTCCGATTTATCATTGACAAACCGCACGACTTCTTACTCACTTCCGCATAACCTATACAAACATTGCAAGGAGGCCTATTTAGGGCGAATCTCGATTTTGAAATGTTGGAGTTGTGTACTGTGTACGGCCTACAGTAATGCTACTTACAATGTAATCGTATGGCAAAAGCAAGCACTCCCGATTGCTGTGATGACATCTCCCTCTGGTGGTCTCCCGATTTTTCAGCATTGTGCTTTTAAATATTGCAAGTGGAAACATTTTCCCCACACATTTTCTACTACTGTGCCCTATCGCTTACAAACCTCTCTCCTATTGATAGTACACCTTGTAAAAAACAAGGCATTTTCATAACCTTAAAAATGTTGGCAATTAACGTATTGCAAATACCATGCAAAGCCTGCACAGAGTGAAGTGAAATGCGCACATGCACTGGGTTCAAATATGAAAGCAGAATGCTCTGACGAACGATGCACAATTAATGTGTGCAATATCAGCACTGCTGTAAACACACAAAGTAATCTATTTTCTTTTTTTTGAATCGCAGTGAAGACTACTCTCCTGAGAATTAACAGCATCTACACTGCAGACGATTTATCTGAAGAAACCTGGTCATTTTGCAAAAATAAGTAAGTACAGTACTACCTTTATGTTGTAACTACTCCTCAAAGAGGCTGCATAGGGTATTTGTTTAATTTGAGCACCAAAGTAAACATTGATTTCCAAACTATTCTACTTACAAATATCCATTTATTGAACAAAGAATAACAGGCAGAATGGCTCACAAATCCATGTGTGTTTGGAACTCAAATAACGTACGTAATGCTTAGAAGGTTACATTTAGAAAAGTAGTTGCTGTTGCAAGTTTATGGCATTTCGTTTATTAATAATGCTTCTCGTCACCACTAGGCCACTTTGTAGTGTCATCTGAAGCACATTGTACTCATATACAAACAGTAAAATAGCCTTACCAAATCATTGCAAGAGTCCAATACACATTCACACACCATAACAAAGAGCTTCCCCATCAGACTCATGCACGCATGCACACAGCACACATACATTATACAACAGACCAAAGTATGCCTTCTTTTTTTCAACAGACACCAAAGAATGCCTACCAAATAGCAACTCCGTAGAAAGGAACGCAGAAGTAGAGCAAATAAAAATAAAAGTGCCCAATCTAATCATCCATCTGTTGTAGAGTTTGTAGAGAATGTTGGAAGAAACCAGCTAATGCAGTCGGTTAGCAAAACAAAAGAAGCTTCAAGTACCGAAACTTTACATCCTCCATCAAAATGTGTCACGAAACACAAAAATGTTGGCAGAAAAATTGGCTACCAGTACAGCTAGCAATGCTCCTACTAATCCTGATAGTGTAACAAGAACCCATAGCAAAAAAAGTATTTTATCAAAAATGTTTTGTCACACAGTCCTTCAGAATATACTAAGAAGAGGACCGAAATCATCCTCACCCGTTAAAACCTACCGTAGAAAGTTAATCCTACAAGCTCTCGTGGACAGTGCAATCCTTCTGAAAAGTAAGTTGTTTATATTAGTGTTAAATAGGATGAAAACACTAACAAAACTAAGTAACAAACTACAAAAGAAACTCAGCAATAAACGGGATGGGAACAAAAATAATTTTTTTAATGTTTGTGTTGGTGAATGGAGTCACACAACAACCACAGAACCATATTTTAATGAAGAAGCATAAAAACAAAATCAAACCAACACAATTGCCATCCATAGCAGTGGACGAGGGTATGAGAAAATCAATACTACCATCATGGAACAAGAAACACTTCTTACAAAAGTATCCACTATAAACTCAGAATTACGTCTCGATTCAACAGAACTACACCGTCCAGTATACAAATGGCCATGCACATCAATGTGTGCCATTCCAAACAAAGCTTTCAAATCTTTACGTCAGTTCCTCAATCAGTATGTAAAAGGTAAAGACAAAAGTAAAATGAAAGTGCTGCAAAATATGGATATGTGTCCAGTGCGCAAATACACAGGACTCCAAGGACATTTATTAGCCTGCATTTCTGGGCCTATTTGCAAAAGCACCTTCCATGATATCAAACGAATATCAATACATCATTCAAGTGTAAGAAATCTAGTGTATAAAATATACTATGCAAAAACTCCAGCTTCAGAATTAGGCAATTTAAATAACGCTCTTTTGCATGGTACACCCAAATACTGACAAGAAGAAATTGACTGTATTCAGAGAAAGTATTTTGGAAGTTAAAGCCACTTACAAAATGCAATAGTTTTAGAACATAGTAGCAACAATTCTGCACATAGCAACCTTCTATTACACACATACAGAAATGAAATAGTACAATTTAAAAGGTCATCAGCTGAAGTACCAAACCATGTGTGTGTCTTGCCGCAGAACCTTTTACAAAAGGAACACAAAGAATGTAGACATAGCATACAAAATAGAAGACAATTAAGACTCTAAATGGTTTGAATTAGATCTCTACCTTTGAGCAGAAAACAAATATGAACTAACTGAACACCTAATATGCTGCAGTTACTATACTACAAAATTAGACAACAACCACACTCCTTCACGTGCTATAACAAATAATTTGGAATTGTTTCGACTACCAATAATCCTGCAACAACTCAATTTGTATGAGAGCATAATAATTCAAACAGTTCACCCATTTCAAGCAATTATACGCCTTCATCCAAAAACAGCAAAATTACCTTCCTCTGAATTGGTGAAATGCATTCGTGGAAAAGTAATTTATTTGCCATTATAGCTAATGGAAAATGTACACACTCTAAGAGCGCAACGTTCAATAGAGCATTATTTAATGGTCTTGGTAAATGGTGTACCAACAAAGGACAAAAAACATTTGGCAACAACTGGTGGACTTACATAAAGTTAGACAAGCATTGCAATATCTAAAAGACAATAACGAGTACTACAAGGAAATAAATATTGATGAAAGCTTAAGGGAAACTACTGAAATATTTGAAGAGCCATCGGAAACTGGACAATTTGAACTTCTGGATCCTGCTAGAGTATCCACTCTTTTGGACCATTACACAATTCATCCATTGTATTCCAATGAAAGCATAGATGATGCACTAGAAACTTACCCAATGCAAAAAACCAAAGGGTCACCAATGAGTATATGGGAAAAAAGTATAGAAGCACATGCTTTTCCACTACTATCTCCTACTGGCAAAGGTGGAAGATACGATGATAGACCAACTCAGATTGGAGCATCAGAATACCGCTCTTTATGAATGTATTAGCAAGACCCCAGATTTAGACAAAATGTGGAATACATATTCCACCTACTCTATGAAAGTGAATTAGCAACACTATGTTACGGAGTTGCACACATTTTGAAATCTGGAAACCACTTTCAAAATATGTCAGCTACGCAGTTAATACAAAAAGTACAGGAAAAAGATGAGGTTTTACAACCAAGTATAACAAATGTGTTTGCAAACATGCGTGGTACAAAGGAATACTAGTTCTGACAGCACGGAGACGTGCATTGTATGATCAGAAACCTTGGACCACCGTCTTGGTTTGTTATGCTAAATTGTGCAGAATATGCATGGGAAGATTTACATGAGTTCCTATGGATAGCAAAACAGCAACAAAAACAACATAGATATATTAACACTTGGAGAACTTTACTCTCTAGATCCAGTTAATGTGTCAAGATATTTCCATCATCGTTTCATTGCCATGCTACACTTTATTTGCAATAAAAATGTTCCTACCCTTGGAGAAGTGCAACACTTCTTTTGGAGGAAAGAATATCAAGCGAGAGGAGCACCACATATTCACATGCTGTTATGGATCAAAGCTGCACCGAAATTTGGTCACGACAGTGATAGCACTGTTTTGCAGTTTATCCAAAATATGTCACTTGTGAAATCCCTTCACAACAGACACATAGTGAGCTGCATGGGCAGATTTTACAATTTCAAAGACACAAATGTGGCAAATATTGTCGCTGCAAATACAAAAACAAAGGTAAATACTACACCAAATGCCGCTTTGGTTTCCCTAGACCAGTTACAGAAATAGGTGAAGTAAACAACTTCATGTCTACAGTTCGACATAGTGTTAAAGGTAAATCACCTAAGAACACGTATTACATAAAAAGAAGGGAAGAATCAAAATATATCAATGAATACAATGCAATCATTGCCCTCTTATGGAATGCAAACATAGATGTGCAGTACATTGCAGACAATTCAACTGCTGTTGCACGATATGTTACAGCCTACTTAACAAAAGCAGAAAAAACAGAGCTTCAAGACCTCTGGGATGACCTAGCATCAGACAAAACATTATCACAGAAATTGTACAGCCTAGGCATAAAAATGCTCTCTCATAGAGAATGTGGCGCCTATGAAGCAGCAGATCGTTTAACCGGTACTGCTTTGTATGATAAATCAGACAACATAGTATGGCTAAGTCTTGGTCCTGCAAAATCTAGAAAAAGAGTGCTGAAATCACATGAGGACATAGAAGCAATTGCCAGAAATGATCCCAACAGCCAAGACATTCTAAAAAACAATTTACTGAACACATACTATCCTAACAGGAGTAGCACTTTGGAAAGCATGTGTCTATACCACATAGCTCAAAACTTTGCATACAAAAATAATGTAAAACACGATGAAAGCAAACGTAGATATAGAGTGACCAATTGTGAAGGGAGCTTAGTGAAACTTACCAAACGAAGCTTAATTAATCATGTAAAATTGTCATTAAAAACTCCTCAACAGAAAGAACTATATTACATGTCTCTGTTACAACTTTTCAAACCATGGAGAAAAGAGGAAGACATACTTGAAAACTATGACTGCTATGAACATGCTTTCAAAGCAAATGAAAGCGCTATCAACGATGTGAACTTTACGCAGTACGAAACAATGTTACACAATGAGCAGCAACAGGAAGAAGAACTTCAGGCCCAACTAGATAAGGACTCTTCCGACAGTAGTCAACTTTCTGTAACAGCAAGTCAGGAACCACTTGGACAACCACTAATAGCAAATGAGGCTGAAGTAGCTATGGCAGAAGTAGAAAATACCATGTATCAGTATCAAGAAGATACAGAAGACTTAAATGTACAACAAGCAAAACTTAACAAAGATCAGCGCATCATTTTTGAAGACGTAACAAAACAAATTGTACATGATGTACAACGCGAAAATAAAGAATGTACCTGCCAAAATTACAAACCTATACTGCTGTACGTCAATGGTGAAGCTGGATCAGGGAAAATATTCTTACTCAAAATCATCAACAAGTTCCTTCAACAATTGACAAACAACAAACTGTCAGCTGTTGTAACGGCCCCCACAGGTTTAGCTGCCTACAACATAGGCAGTGTCACTTTACACCGATTACTACTGCTTCCAGTAGAGCATCAAAATAAATTAGACTATTACAAACTTTCTGCAGAAGCTGCAATGGAATTACGCAGAGTATTAAAACAAATGAAAATGCTACTAATAGATGAAGTGAGCATGGTCTCCAACCAAATGTTGGCTTTGATTCACCTAAGATTACAAGAAGTACTTAAAAGTAACAACGAAGAAGTCTTTGCAGGGAAACACATTATAGTTTTCAGAGATCTTCTACAATTGACACCAGTGAAAGGTGAACCTATTTTTAAAACCTTAGGCCACAAACTCTGCCGGAGAACCGTTGGTAGCATAGGTAATGTCAACCTTTGGCCACATTTCCAATACAGAGAATTAACTTAGAACATGAGGCAATCTGCAGATTGCACTTATGCCAACATCTTAAAAAGTATTAGAGTTGGTGTACTATCGCAAGAAGCACATGTTTTATTGAAAAACCAGCACACTCATGCACTTTATGGCGATAATGCATGTGCAACTGATGTTATGGAACAAATAGGGCTCAAAAATGTCAATTGTATAGCCTTAATGCCAACTCTTGCAAGCTGTTTCAAATTCAATGAAACAATGTTAAAGAAAGAAATGCAACCAATAATGGCAATTAGCGCTACAGACAAACTAGACGTACATGGTAACACAGTACCCATGTGTGAGCAAGCCACAACAAGACTTGATAGTTTAGAAAATTCAATTTCCAACACAGCTGGGTTGGAAAAAATATTAAAATTATGTTTAAATTGTAGAGTAATGCTTAAACGTAACCTTGATGTCGAGCAAGGGCTAGTTAATGGAACACTAGGTACAGTTGTTGGCTTTCGATCATACCCACGTGACAGCAACATTCAGTTTGTCAATATTCGCTTTGATAAACTTTCAGAAGTGAAAAGGATAGGGCGCTCAATAGCTCGATTCCTTCTCTTCAAAGACATGTATGTACGTAGAGAGCAATTTTCTCTAACTCTTGCATATGCAGTTACCATTCATAAATCCCAAGGTCTTACCCTAGACAAAGCATTGATAGATATAGGAAACACAGTCTTTAAAGAAGTCATGAGCTACGTAGCATTATCACGCTTACGTACACTTGACAGTCTATTGCTAATGAACTTTGATGCAAGTAAAGTGAAAGCTGATATTCCTTGCATTGTAGAATGCTGTAACGCTCACCTGGTACCCACGGGGACGTCACTCAGCCTATTCCGACCTCTTACGACGTGGAACCCTTCCCTGGAGGCTATTCGACTGGAGACTGGGCCTGAAACACAGGATTGGTAGAGTGTAACTCCCTATTGTCTCTGTGTGCTTGAACCCCTTCTTCCCCGGGGTCCAACCCTTCCCTTTGATCATCAGCTCACCTTTTTTTCTTGGATAGTGTGCTCTCCGTCCTGCCTTCAGTGCAGGGGCGCGTTGATTGAGGCGGGCTCATTGCTGCCTAGTTACTTCATTGGCAAGAGTCCAACAGGTAAGTATAATGAGTCTTTTGAATAGCTCTCTAACTTCGTTCCTTTCCTTCCTTAGATGATGGCCGGCATCCTGGGATGGCGGCGTGCTGCTGAGATGAGTAGCGCTGAAGGTGAGTGAGAGCGCGATGCGTGATGCACCCCTTTCGTATTTGCATTGAACTGAGTTATTTTTCTGTGTCTTTTAGGTGCCACAACGTTTTCAGCATGGATGCGGGTTAAGAAGAACAAACGCGGTGGGCAAGCGTGGTATGCAGCGCCTCTAGATGTTTCCACAGTAACCTGGAGTGTCTTTTCCCTCTTGCAGATGGATGAGAAGTTCTGGAGACAGAGTTCCCCCAGAGTGGCTGGGATTCAGGTAAGTGTTTGAAGCTCGTACAGTATTTAAAAATAAGCGAAGATTTGCAGAATGCTTACTAATGCCTTTTTTCTGTTCTTTTCCTTTTCCTTAGGAAGCGGCGTGCCGGGATGGGAATGACTCCGCCGAAGATGCCCGCAGAACAGAAGGAGCGATGACTGATGGGCAGTAGCTCCACAAGGTAAGGCTGTTCCTAACAGTGTTCTTGTTCTTGCAGGAGCTGAGCGCAGAAGAAAGATGCAGGCCTACTGGAGACCGATCCGAACACGGTGAGTGTCACGCTGCAGGTGCTGAAAACGCAAAGCATGTTTCTCCGCTTGGGTGTGGCTTAAATAGTCCCTGGGTATTCCAGGTGCCTCTGGGCTGAACCACACACAAAAGACTAGACCTCACATGCAGTTCTGGGAACCGAAATATGTGGGGGCATCCATCTTCTCCCCATCAATGCACTGCAAGTCCAATCCCCAATGTTATCCTATGGGAGTGAGTGAGTCTGGTGCCACAAGCGCCAAGTCTGACTCCAAGTGGGTCTTTGGAGGGATGGAGAGGCCCTTGAGGGCCATGTAGGTGATTGTGGCCTGGCTCCAGCCTGACATCTTGGAGGGTTTGGGGACATGAGGGGCAGGAATCATGACAAATACAATAGACTGCGTTCACTGTACATCCCTCATCTGAAACAATATCCTGTTCCAGATAAAGTAAAACGTGGTAAAAGAAAACTAAATGAAACAGAAATGCAACAGAATCCAACAGCAAATTCCTCAAAGAAAAGAAACAAAACTAAAATTTTAGCAATTACCACAAACAAAGAAGAACCTATTAGGTAATGTAGACCAGGGCCATCAGCAAAGAAGTAACAGAAATTGCCAAAAATGCACTCAGATACAGACCTAGCTGGTCCATTCAAATTTGCCAATGAAAGTGGGGTAAGTTGCTATCCAAATGTAGCAATGAATATTCTATTTCAATTGCCACCAATTCTTGGCAATATTTACTTGCACAGTACAGACCAATTGTTTTTGCAGATGTAAGTGCTTCATAGAAAAGCAACAAGCAATCCTGACAACACATATGGTGTTCATGGAATACGGCAAGAACTGGACTCTGAACTCGCAAGAAGATCCACAAGAATTTCTAATGTACTTAATATTAGTATTGGAAAACAAAAGCATACCTGTAAATGAAATCTTCCAGATTTCATACATGTGGAAACATACATGCACTCTCTGTAGCAATGTGATACAGGAAGAAATCCCAAATGAGCGATTTGTGCATGTTTCCATACCAAATTGTGAAAGCATTCCATTTCAGCAACTTGTACAGAATGCAAACCATGGCAAATTATATACTATTTGCAATTCAGACAATCGCTCCACTTTACTGATACAATCACATATTGCCAACATAATACTTATACTTCTACGTTATAATTCAGATACCAAACACAACTGCATACTGACTGGATTCACACACGGTCAAGTGTCACTTGGAAAGAAAACCTTTACAACAATAGGTATAATCTACCATGCAGGAACTACAACAAATGCAGGTGTTACGCTCACCTGGTATCCACAGGGACTCTACCCAGCCGGGTTACTCGCTGGTATGCTTCTCGGCTTTGCCCAGATGTGGTCTGCGGGCAAGGTTCTGCCTGAAAATACAGGAGGACTGTGTTCAAGACTGACCGACCGGGGTAAGTATTCTCCCTCCACCCCCGTATGATTTCAGCCCCTCTGGGCCCTCTCCTTACCTGGTGGTAGAATTAGGCATGCTCTCCATTCTGCCTTCTTTGCAGGGGCGCGCTGTCTTTCATGGACGTGTGCGGTCCAGTTACTTCACCGACGCCGGCCCGTTTGATATTGTTCAGGTAGGTCTTATTGCTGTTCTTTAGTTTTGTTGCTATACTGCATGCCTTTCTTTGTTTCGAATGTCTCTTTTTCCTCCCTTAGGAATGCGGAGCTTCAGCATGGCGAACTGGCTTGGTTGAGCCCCGGTGGTAAATGATGGCGCCTTAAGAGCGCTATGATGCGGTAAGTAAGCGCTATGCGCAGCGCTGCGAAGTCTTGCCTTTGCTAACCTGTGTTTTCCTTCCTTGTAGGTCGCGGTTTTCTTCAGCGCGAGTAGAATGTCCGGAATGGTGCCAGCCATGAGGCGGCCAGCCAGGTAAACCTTTTGAGCAGTTTGTAATTTACAAATGTCTCTACTGCTTTCTTTAATGTTGCCTCTATCTTCCTCTTTCAGGTCATACTGCCCGGGAGGCGTGCTGATTCAAGGAAGCTGTTCTCAGAAGCTGCAAGTGGTTAAAGATGAAGACTGCAGGTAAGATGCTGCTGCTAATGATGTTCCTTTTGTCTCCTTGCAGGTTCTGCTTCTCCGAGGTTCGAGGGAATAGCTGGACACGGTGAACGTCACGTTTCAAGCTACAAAGTAACGCGAAGCGTGTTGTCTTGCTCGGGTGTGGTTTAAATAGCCCCAACAAAATAGTCCAGGAAAAGTAGTCCCTAGGCTACCACACCCAAAACACTGGGCCGCATAGCTTGGTTCTTCGGAACCAAGCTATGTGGATGCCTCCATGTTGGCTGGCAACACAATAAGTAGTTTCCAAGCACATGTTTCTCATGGTGTATGAGCCTGGCAGCATAGGCGCCAGGAGTGGCCCCAAGAGGGTTTTGAAAAAGGATGCCTGGCTCTAGAGGCCCGAGTCCTGACTCCACCTGGCCAATGGGTTTTCCAGAGGGGGTTTTGGGCGAGGGTTGTGACAGCAGGTCACTACACTGCATACATTAAAAAGAAATGTGGATGGTTCGAATGAAATGATAGCAACATTACTCTAAAGCAAAGATTGCCAGCTAATCTTACAAATGCGTATTTAATCTTCTTAAAGCGAAATTTTAATAAATAATGTGTACTTCAAGATTGCCAAAACATTATGTGAAAGACTACAAACAGTTAGAATACGCCAATAGGTATCTAACTGCCCAAGTGGATATAACAATGACACAAATAAATGGATATCACAGATTTGTAGGGACAAATGCACAGTTAGAATACGCCTACATGTATCTAACTGTTGTTAAAAATCGGAAGGAAGGCAATAAACATAACATTAATCTGAAAGATGAAGGAAACAGTATATAACAATGACATAAATAAATGAATATCACAGATCTGTAGGAACAAATGCACAGTTACAATATGCCTGCAGGTATGTAACTGTTGTTAAAGATCGGCAGGAAGGCAACAAACATAACATTAATCAGAAAGACGAAGGAAACACTCAAAGGAAACAAGGAAGTAGTTAGTACCATAGCAATAGAAGGGTTTTTTAATCCGACAAGGATTTTTTTTTCCCAGACCCAAGGATTAGAAAAGCAAACACAGAAACTGAGCACAATGCACAGTACACTGGTTTGTAAACTAAATATGAGGGTAAAAAAAAAGTAAACTGTCTATTATGCAATGTAGTAAGTTTTCAAAAAATGCGAAGACTAACATACCTTTTTCTTTTACTACAGAAATTAAAAAAGGGATACTTCGGCGTAGTACGAAAAGCATTTCAAAAATATATGTGGATTCTGAACAAAGTAAGGAGTAAGTATATTGGCAGTCATTTTATACACATGCAAATCTACACGTCTAATCTACGGTAGTAATATGCTGCAGTGCCTGGAGGCTGGCCCTTGCATCTTCAGTGTCTAATTTACGACCTACGCCTTACGACCAAAGTACAAAGAGTATACTTCCTAGCCACAACCATTGCTGCATATCGAAACCATGGTCCTTGTAAATTAGCTCCATATAAATTTACTGTTGGAACCATCGTCTGCAGCCATGCAGCCAAGACATTAGGGCGTGCACACAACTAGCGCATTACACCACTCCCATATTCACTTATAACTCCACTGCTTATAACTTCAGTCTTGGGTGAATGGCCTTTGGGCATACAGTCAAGACTCGGGGTCCTGGCCAGAAACAACAAAGCATATCAAAACCATTGTGCCTTCTCATTTCACTATATACAAAGTTGGTTTTGGGAGCATGGCCTTTGGCCATGCTCTCAAAATGCTACGTCCTCCCCACAACCATCTTAATGATGTTGCATAGTACAAGTGTTCCAATAGCTGTGATGTGCATACAAGGTGGCCGTAGAAAATACATCAAGAGGTTCTAACTTTGTTATTGGGTGCATGGCCTTCGGTCATGCACCCAAAAGTGCAGGGTCTCCCCACAACCACCTCATTGATGTGTGGTAGTGGGGGTTTTCCTACAAGTGTGGTATCCTTCACTGCTTCTGGCCAGAGGCTTCACTCCTAGCTGTATATCCATAGATATTACATGGGATGGGTGTGCAGTGGCTTGCATGTCCAGTACTTACAACTTTGTTGTTGGGTGCATGGACGGCCATGCACCCAAGACTGCACACACTCCCCACAATTTAGCAATCTATACGCAATACTACGGGGGTATCCATGGGTGTGACATGCTGCGGTGGTTGTGGCCAGGTCCTACAGTCTTGGATGTAAGGCCTTCGGCCGACGGCCATGCATCCAAGACTGTAGGCCCTGGCCACAACCACTTTAGCATGCCACACCCATGGCGGCGTACTAATGAATATAATAATACCCATAGGAAAAAGTATTGCAATTATGGCATGTTGTCAATTTCAATGTTCGCTACCACTACGCGTCTCCTTACAACAGTAACAAGTTTCCTGTGCACTGCATGGACTGAAATGCTACTGTTATTTCACCCCTCATTTTCTGTGTGTTCAAGGTGGCCATAGAAAATACATTGTGAAGACCGACCCCCAAAACAAAAGCATTGATCACCCATGTATTACTGTCTGAACCTGTCCCAACGCTCTGTGACACAGCAAAAGAATTTTATAAATATAGCATGTGTACGCAGGTTGTTGCTCCGCTATCGGCGGATCCAAGATGTCAGGCGCAGCCAAACAATCTGACGCAGAACACGTCTCGCAGCAGCCAATCGGCAGAGATGTCGCGTGTCCGCGATCATAACGCGAGCCCATTAGCCAATCGTTATCTTGTCCGCGTAGCGAACAGGGAAGTGTGACCGCGGAGCGGACATAATTATCACTAATTTTTTGAGACATACTTTTTGGTCATTTTAAAGAAAAATACTGCACGGATTGTCACCAAATTTACAAAAGCACGCTTTCGGACCAAGCCCCTACACCTGCCACAAATTTCATGAAAATCCGTCCAGCGGTTTGACCTGTAGCCGTGCACAAAGTTTTTCCCCCATTCAGTCTATGGGAAAAAAGACGTTTTAGGGACCTCCCCTATAACTTTTCCCCCCCTGGACCAAACATCACCGAACTTTGCAAAACAATTCATAGTGGCCAATGTACTTTTTTTTACAAAGTTTGGTTAGGATTCGTCCAGGGGGAGGGTAGTTATAAACTGCCCAAAAAGTGCTCTTCCTATGGAAACAGCAACTTAACCATAACTAAACGGCCACTACCGTGACCGTGTAATATATATATATATATAGATATCTGTGTGTGTATGTATTATTGATTTTTTTAAAGAGGAAAATGAGAAGCCTGCCTTCTGTGGGGGGAGGATAATGGGTGAATACTGACCGGCCAGGAGTAGCCATTACGGACATGTATGCGTATATATGAACCTAACTGCGATGGCTCTCAACTCAAGCACAGATTTGCAAGTTCAAGAATTCAGTGGACAAGACTTAGTCCATTGACTAGGCTGATCAGGAAGGACATTTTTCTGAGAAAGGACAGTATTAGCAGAATTATTGCTGGTATTGCATAAACTTTGCACTGTTCCAAGTGCAATTATTACCACGGCAAACACTGCCGTGAAGCACTAGGGCTAATTTCACTTTCACTGATGTAAAGTTTTCTTATGACTCTAGTCACGTTTGTCTCCTACAGAGGTGATCTTAGCTAAAATGATAATGAAACGTTCCACTAGAACATGTATTCGTGCAGTTCAGATAGCGCTGCATTTTGACAGCATAGTGAGTGTTCCTGTTACATCATTTTGGAATATATGTTCACTGTGCAGTGCGCCGACTTCTACCTTCCGGTGAAGTTGTAATTGGTGGAGTTCTTGGAAGGCCGTCCAGAAAAGATGAAACATCGTCTAATTGAAATCTCGCAGAATGTCTCTTTCATGTGGCGAGATTTGCGCTCGCGGAATAATTCCGGCATATTTGCAGGCTCTTTTCATGCGGGGGCCTCGAGCTGAGCGCGCTCTGTATTTCCAGCTTTGTTCGCCAGTGAATCGGGGGACGCCAGAGTTATTTCTGCTTTAAAATAACAGGCGCAGGGAACAGCTAATCTCCTTTCATTCCGAGTTCCTTACATTATTTTACTGCACAAAGTTTGTGTTGGCTACAAAACAGGGCCTTCACAAAAAATGTCTGAGAAGGAATTCCGGCAAGAATGAAGCCGAGCTTGTGCGAGGCATAAAGGCCTCCTTTGCCTGCTGCCATCCAGGAATGCCCAAATCGCAGCTATTTTCAATAGTGCCCGTAAATTAGCCTTGCTAATTTCAGTAATTCGACTTGATGGATGAGTTTACAAATCTTCCAGATGAGGCCTTTTCATAACTGCAATTTCTATGCGCTTTGATATAAAGTGTGTGAATGGGGAAAAAAGGCAAAATGCAGTTTCTTTGCTACCTTTGTAGCCTGGCTAACGATTGCGAAAGTAGTTGTATTGTTTGGACCCCATGCATAGTACACTCTGCTGACAGCCCTTTTTTACTCGTCTTGTACTGTAGTTGTTCACGGGAAGGCAATTGCTCCGTGTGGCTGCAGAGGGAAGTAGCCTCGTGTTTTGTCCTTCCTGGTGCTTGCTTTCGGGGGAGTCGTTGCACGCGTTCTCACGCTGTTAGGCTGCTGACATTGACACGGCCCATGCCTGTACTTTAGTTCTTAGCAAGTCACATCTGCATGCCATTTCTTTCTTTTAAATTGCGTCGTACTATATTGCTTTTCAGGAAGTCGTGTGTTTTGTGTGCGGGCCAAAATATTTAATGAAGAACAGGCAGGAGTTTTTTCCCGAGACATGTATGGACAAATCGACCAGAGTGGGAGGTTCCACGGACAACGTCCATTGTACTGTCATCATAAAGGGGCATGATTGAATGGAATGCTTTCAAACAGATGATTTGTTTGTCTGCATTTGCTTCCTGTGTAGGGGGGTTCAATGCACTAGCAGTGAGCAGTTTTTTTAATGCTATTTTCCTCTATGCTAAGATGTGTATGCACCCTACAGGAAAGTAAAGGCACATCTCATACAACAGACATGCACACAATCACGTTTCAGACTTCCACTCTTCTGTTCATCCCAACTTCCCAAAGATGGAGAATACTTTGGCAGAGTAACATCATTTTTACCTACAAGTATCGGATGACCTTTGACCTAATCTGTCTACCATCTTATCATCCTGGGAACTACGTACAGTTTAAAGGAACTCAGCCCGGCCTGCAACTCATTCATGATAGATGGGAACAATATCAAAGTTGGACAGGAGGTCAAAACATTAGGATTCTACTTGGATTCTAAACTTTCCTTCAAAAGACAACTGAGTTCCCTGGCATCCTCATCTGCATATACGTGCAAATGAATCCTCTCAGCTAAACCATTTCTGTAAGACACTAGTTGCCTCACACTCGCTAGAGCCCTTATACTATCCCGCCTTGACTACTGTAACGCCCTTTACCTGGGAACCTCCAAGGCTACCACTAGCAAGTTACAAACTCTCCAGAACAACGCCCTGAGAGCAGGCCTAGTCATCCCCAGAAGAGAGCACATCTCAGGACTCAACCAACAGAACAACTGGCTCTTCACTAGAGATAAAATTCTCCTAAAGACGGCTTCACTTACCTACAAATCTCTTAACAATGCCGCCCCGATCTATTTGATTACCAGATTCCATAGAGAAGCCTCCTCGAGACCCCTCAGAACTGCATACAAAGACTGCCTCTCTGTCCCAAACTTCAAACTTGCCACCATAGGAGGTAACAGCTTCCCGGTAAAAGCAGCCAAATTATGGAACTCTTTGCCTCCCAACCTTAGAGTAGACATGCCTTACCTGAATTTCCGTTCTAAGGTAGTCTCATGGCTGAAACTGAAGGACCACCAAGATAGCTAAGTGCCAAGGCTATCCCTTCATGCGATCCGCACACTGTGTAACCTCGTGTGCCCACTTTTTACTTTGTATATACTGTATATATTGACTGTTTTCCTCTTCTGCTTTGTATATTCTCCCTCTGCAAACATGTACATTTTATATTTTGTAACTAAGCTTTGCATATTCTTGTAAATGCTGCGCCCTGATACCCCTGGCTATAACTGCGCATTATAAATAATAAAACAAACAAACAAACAAACCATTTCAATGCCTTCCTCCATTCCCCTACCTTCCGTGAAGTAAAACTAGTACCTGAATGGGATGGCGCTTGATACATTATTTAGGTCGGGTCTCTGTGGTAACGTTGTCCTGCCATACCCCAGCCTCCTCTACATTTCAGAGCTTTTCAACCATCATGATCAATAGAGTAAAAGGCCCTCATCCACTCTAGATTAAGATTAATTTCATCTCAGCAGGATGTGTGTTCTTGGAATATTTTTGATGCTTGAACCCTCTCGTGGATGTCTTTGAATATTGCTAAGGTCATATGATTGTTGAATCTAAAATTCATAGAGTCAAATCACTGTGCCAGCTTGTAATTGTTTGATAGAATTGTCCACGTGGGTGTATGGCTTACTTGTTTGAACAAAAAACTCCAGATTGCGGTATATTATATTGATTAGAACATTCATAGTGTGGTGCATGAAATTCTTCAAATAAGTACCAAGTCTTCTAATGTTTCCTCTTGATTTGAACTTTAATGACCTTTTTACATTTGATCTAATTTCCTTAGTTCATCAGGTTAGTTCAAAGTCCTCTTGGGTGTCTTCTACACGTGTTTCACCCCTGATATAGGGTGCCTCATCGGGAGGGATTATACAATACTCTTATGTTTTCAGAAATAGTATCAACTGTTAAACCTCCATTTTCTCCATGACAGTTCTGAGACAAATATTTGTTGATAGATGGGGGATTCTCCTGGGCATGTGGAATGCCTGAACAGCACTGTTTCACTGGGTTCAATTCTCCAGTCTCCAGTAATTAGAACACTGATCCTGGTGGACCATTCTAGAAAATAATTACAAGCTGGCGCAGTGATTTGACGCCATGATTTTTTGATTTTCAATGGATATTGGACAGACACAATAATAGGGGCAAAACAGCCAAAGAAATTGATCCAGAATTTAGCAATCAGATACATTTCGCCATAGGTTTGAGCTATATCAGCAATTTCTAATTTAATTGATATGATTGTTAACATAATTTTTTAAGTGGGTGATATCATTTTAACTAACCACAATTGGTAAGAACGTTTTCTTTCTTTTTTACCCCCACTATATACATGCTTAATTTGAAAGCAAAATTGTGTGTGATGGTTTAACTGTCATTGCCTTTGTCTCGCATCTTGCTCAGCAGATATTTGGCTCTTCTGGGTCTTTATTGCCCCTTTTACTCTTGCTGTGGTTTTGTGTCAATTGCAATGGTTCAGGGAATGCGGCTCTGGTTACCTGAAGAGTGGAATCTCGGGAGGATAGCTCAGCAGCAACGTGCTCGCCTTGGAAGCAAGACGACATGGAGCAACACTGGTTCGGCCCATGCTTAGAAACCTCTGGGCATTAAGCGTGTTATAAATAACCTATCATATCATCTCATATCATGTAACTGCAACTGATTTATCTTCTTCCCATGTAGACACCTTCACCATAAGAGCCTTACCAGACAACTGTTCTTTATCTATTTGGTTGCTTCCTCCATTCAAAAAACATCGTCTTCCTTTCCTATTTGTGTGGCTCTAGGCTTTGGGGATTTTGTTGAGCTCTTTGTTTGAGTATTCGTACTAGGTTTACTGAGCTTTCAAACAAGTTTCCCTGCATCTTCTGAAGAGAGAACACATTTACCACTGTTGCTCCCAGGTTCAACAAGAACATTCAGTTTAGTCGGGTAGTGACGGTGTGCATTTCCCTCAATGCATACCGTCAATACCTGACTTTACTAAATGCCCTCTGAGGCTAAATGTCCTAAAGTGATGATACATATTTAATGATTGAATGAACTGGGATGTTAATGCAGACAGTTCCTTCTTTAACATACATTTGAAAATGGTTTAATAATCCAACATTTACACATCTGCTCTTTGATTTCATAAATATTAGCACAATGTGTCTTGCTGTGGAGATATACAGTTGGGTCTGTGTGGGTACTTTGGTTATTAACATCCATGATGGGTGCATTAGCCAATCAGCTTGCTCAGAATACGGGGCAGAAACTATTGATCCAAGCCCACATTCTGAGATACCTGAGCGCCGCTCATGTCCACCCTTATTTCACTGCCTGGATGGTCTCCTCCTACGTCCACTGCTCTGCTACTCTGCCACCCTCGATCTCTCCTTAGAAGTCCATGAGAAGAATATCCTTCCTCTATGGCCTCTGTGTCTAACATCCACTTCCTGTTGATCACTAACTCCTCTTGTGCAGGCCATGGGAATAGAAGAGGGGCTCATTTCAGAGCCCCGCTTCAATTTCCATGGCGGTCATGTTCAACTTGTGCCCATTTGTATTTCTGTTTTAACATAAAATGTCTTCTGTATGTTGCTTTTCTTGGACCTGTGAGGCACTGGCATGTCTGCGATTGAAGGAGGAAGTGAGGACATGTATTACTATTGCTAGGACTACTTCCTTTTTTCCGTGCACCTAACTCCATTCCAAGATTATAATCAATAATTTGTAGGACTTTTAACTCACCTTTTGACTGGACTTTAATGCCACCCTGTATTACACTAATTTTCTAAACAGATTATCCTGTGTTTGGATCAAAAACAGCCCGTCAATACAAAGAGGAAGCGCGTTTCTGTCCTAATATCCACAGAATTCTATCACAGGTATTTTTGTGTCAGGAAACAAAATTAAAACATTTTTGGAAAGCAGGATCAACAATTCTTTCAGTAAATATGTTTTAAAAATGTTTTTATTAATGTGTGTGGTTCTACAATAACCTTCCACACGTGACAACAACAAAATATAAAAACATTCATAAAATACATAAGAAAATGTATACTTATGTAATATGAAATTACCAATCTGATTCTTAAAAAAACAGTTCATAAACGCTAAAAGTATGGAATGTAATCATTATGTAAAAAACTACCTCTAGTGACATCAACTAAATCATTGCTACAGTCATCTCATTATTATTAGGAACATCTAAAATAAGGTGATTGCAGTATAGTTAATGAATTAGTCACTTACTCATACCATCTAAAACCTTGGGAAATACTATAGTTAAAAATCTATTCGCACCCCGGAAAGACAGATTGACCAAGCACAGTCTTGTCTTTCTCAGGCGCGTTCATGTACTCATCGCCCACACCCGTGACATAAAATATAAAAGGGACTAGATCCCTTTTCAGGTGGCGGCAGCCATTATTTTCCATGGTCCTTATGGCCACCGTCATCCAAAAAGGGACCTTGTCCCTTTTCCATTTTAAATGTGGTGACCCATCTCCTGATGGAAGAAAAAAAATTTTTGAAAACCATCCACACCCCGGTAAATCCTAGTGTGCAAAAGGGCTTACACCTACTTGGTCCCACACCGCACCGCGGGGCTGAAAGCTACAATAGCCACTAACTCATGGCCAAAATTCGCCACCAATTCTCAGAGGACATAACTTGGTAATCCTTTAAATGCTGTTAAAGAAGACATATTCTGAGAGTACTTAAAACACCAGTGCGTGCAACCAAAATCTCTTTAGTAGGCATCAAATTTGGTCGAAAATGTAAAAAAGAGATCTCAACTGAGTACTGGGAAACTTCATAAAATAACAAGGAGAGTATTGAAAGCTTTAACCTCATCAACAATTTGATGAAACAGTTTATATTGTCTACATTCCTAAATAGTGTTAACCAAGTCAGCGTGCCATAGTTTCCTTTTAATTGCTTCTGGATTCTCAAGCAAAGTATTATTGGACCAGTCCATACCATCTAAAATGTTAACACTGCTGTTTAACAACAGACACAATTTCGTATCTTCAGAATTCCATAATTCCTTGTTAATATATTCAAACAAGGTACCTTTCTCTGGTAATAAATATTTTCTGTAAAAAGATAAATGTTTACAGTTTACAATTGTTAATAAAGACAGTAGGCCCAACTGGTATCATAAAATAGGGGCCTGAACACGTGAGTTTTATGTAGGACTCTGCTCTAAAACAAATCCTCCATCAAATGCAAGGAAAACTGGGAAGATCAAAGCTGCGGTTCATCACCATACATTCAAATAGGCACTACTTTACATTTATAAAATCTGACCAAGGGAATAACCGCGAATCCTCCAAATCTCTTATTCATTTGAATTTAGCCTGCACTGCTAAACTGATGGCTTTTGGCTTTAAAACATATATCTTTTTTTCTATTTGATTTAGTCAGAAAGTGGAATTTCTCCAATCAAGCTGGACAAGCATTGGCAAAGCCAAATGTTTTGGCTTTGTAGGCATACGACGGGCAATTGCCAGGTACTGCCGTAATGGTTCGACCTAGCCATGAGATGGCAACAGCTGGAAAAGAGTGTGAGTAACTGGGAATATGAAAGCAATGCCTAGCAAATGCCTATTTAGTACCTAACACCAAGCCAACACTAAAATGGCTTTGTCAATGCTTGTTGAACAGGACTTCAGTGCAAGGAACAGTATAAATCAAGTGGCTAAAGGTAGGCTTGGTTGAAACATTTTTGTACACCAGAAATGTGTTTACAGCTGCAATTAAGCTTTCAATTCTCAGAAGTCTGCCTACAAAGAACACGATCATGCCACAGTTTAATGTTACTGCTTGATAGAGAAATTTGAAAGTGGTACCAGTAGGGTTCATTCTGGGCGAGAAGGTGCAGGTATTATACGGGAATGGCCATAGGGATTAGCATGGCCAGAAGCAGTCAATGGGTAGGTAAATAGCCAAACAACACCTAAAGCAATAATTTGGGCTTATTGGTGTCACTTCCATGCCACCTAAACGCTACAACTAAGAATGATGGATGATATGTTTGCATCTCCCTCTTCGCTTAATGTAAAGTCGAAAAACTTAACATGAGTATTTTCCTCCAAACTTTAGAACTTTTGTTTATTTTTCTTTTCTCTTTCTTTTTCATTCACAGCATTATGTTTTTGTACATTTTGAAGATTAATTCGTGTGTACACTTTAACCCTTTGTTTGTCTGTGCTCTCTCTCACCTCTGCCCAGATCCTATGTCTCGGATCTCCATTTTTAAGTCGGTTGTGCGCACTTCTTGCAATAAAAACGCGTTGTTATGCATTGCCAAACCTGCAACGTTTTCTCCATATCTTTTTTCCATTATTTTGTGTAAAACGCTTTCAGAATTTAAACAATATAAAATGCCTTTTATTTGCTGTTTTTGTTGTATTTTTTGTGTGTCTGTGCAGCCTTTAATTGTGTAGAGACTTCAAAGGATAACGGGAAATGTGTAGGTGTTAAGCTAAGGAGGTCTACCCAGGCATTAGCACCGGGCTGAGCGAACTATGGCTGGATTGCTGTAGTACCGGAAGTGCTTTTGTGAATTTCCTTTGCATAGGCTTGCGATTGGTCTTTGCTGATGCTACTATATTAGGCCTTGCATTGGGGCATCTGCTGATGTGAGCTAGGCAAGTTGATTGGCTTGTGGATGTCATTCTCGGGCCTGTGACACCCCCAGTCCTTGTCAGATCTCCTTTCTTGGCCTCTTTCCCGCCATTTTTCAGTGATCCGCCAGCTCGCCTTCTGATCGCTCAGCAATAGAATGATCACGCCTTCGTTTGAAGTCTCCATGCTTTGTTTGAGCATAATGTGCCTCCTTTTATACACATGAGATGTAAGTGTCCTTTTAGGGTAAGAGGTGGGTGCTTCACACTATCTAATGCGTTTTCTCCCTGGATGCCCAGGCCTGCTGTAATGCTGCTCAAATGCCAGCACTTAGCCTTCAGGGCCAGCTGCAAGAGAGGCAATTATGATAACTCACAAATAGCCCACTCCTGGTTTAAGTGACTTATTTTCCTTTGTATGTTGCTCCAAAATTGCGCTATTTAAGGAGGATTGGTGCTTTCATAACAATGTATCCCTCATACATGGGCGCAGAGATGATGCGCTTAGCTCCAGTACTAGAACAAAGGAGAAAGGCCCCACTTGATTATGCAGCTATGCCGAGCGCATAGTTGAGAGTTTACAGCTGTTCGCTGGTGTCAGCCGCGTGGCCCGTTTTAGCAAGAACGATGATCGCAGCTTTTGATCTCCCCTCCCGTAAAGAAGGCCGTGGACGCGTAATGCCAGGAGTAACTTTGTTAGCATTCTGAATGTTCGACTTGGGTAATTATGTCCATAACGGACCAAAAATACTCTGATACTAATTCTACTCAAGGCCAGCCCATGGGTACCTCTGCGTCATACTATGGCATATCTGTGGGTAAATTATCAAAACATTTTGTTGTTGTTGCATTTATATAGCGCTATGTAATGCTCAGGCCTCTGAGCGCTGCTTATTACCCACCGTGTGTGGTGCTCATTTATCAACCTCGGAAGGATGAAAGGCTGAGTTTGGACCTGCCGGGATTAAAACCTGCGTCGGCAGTCAAAGCACTCTAACCGCTGAGCTATCTTACTTTGGCCCACTGCAAATAAATGGGAGTAAATAAATTCAGCACCAGTTTTGCTGCTAGGATAATACGAATGGAGCAAATAGGTAGAGACACAATTTGAATTGTATAAAATAGAAAAAAAAATGTCCACAGGAAAAAATTAAGCAGACAATTAAGAGCCCGATTCATGGAATTTTTTGCACAGTTCAATATTCATCAAAGTGTATTTTTGCAGCACAAAACCTATGCAGTCATTTTGTACTGCAAAAGTGATTATGGATTGACTTTGCAGGAACTTTGCACTGAAAAAATACACTTTGCACAGTTCCATGAATCAGGGTTTGTGTCGGTAGTGCAAAGTCACTCTTCAGCAGTGCAAAATCACTTTGAACCGTGCAAATAATTCCATGAATCGGGCCCTAAATGTACTATTTGCTGATTAACAAGACAATGTAGTAGACACATTGCAATTATGCAGAAAACACAGTAAAAACAGTAGTCTGGTTGATTTTTGCCATAGTGCAAACTTTTTTTGTCAATACAGATTGTGACAAACCCTTTTTGCTCCATTCCACAATATCTAAGCATTTGCTCAATGTTTAGCACTGGTGCAAATGTTAGATAATGTGGCCACATAACTATATCACTTTGTTATTTTGTTGTTTTCCGTTTATTCTTAAGGCAAAATACCACATCAAATGCCTTTTGTTTTCTTACACACAATTACAAACTGCATATATATTTCTGTAAAACACCTAGCATCTTTTCTTTCTATTTCTTTTACATCTACATATTTTCCCTAATACAATCATATTTTGTGTACATTTTTTGCAGTTCTTAGACACTCCACTATTATAAATGACCAACTATCCACATTCTTATTCTAAAATATATGTTCCTCATGTTCATTTCCAATCCCTTTTCTTTTAGAGCATTTTCATTTCGCTTTATGTGTCTGATGCAGTTAGTTTGGCACCCCAGAAATGTATGATCTAGATTTACTTACTTCTTATGCAAGGTTCTATGTGATATTACCGCATTTTAAAGACCGAACACAAAAAAGACTGAATTTCTTTGGCCTTATTTGTGTCGGCTTTAAAACTCAGCAATATGAAATGCTCCTGCACCCCCCCAGCTGACCCCACCCCCAAGGTGGTCCCTTTCCTACCCCCACACTCTCCTGCCGGGTTTTAAGTAAAACGGGGGGGTTGCAGCTCCAAAACCCCCTTTCCCCACCAACCACTCCATTCCCAGCAGAACACACACCAAGTCCACACACATCTGTACACTCAAATACTCACAAAGACAAACACGCAGACACACACACACAGACACTCACCTATCAGCCCCTGCGGTTACTCGTGTGCAGCAGAGTCTGACAGTGTGATTTAGAATGACTGCTCTGTGCGGTCACAGTGTGGTCATTCTAACTCGATCTTTTTAGTTTTCGTTCAAGTAAAAACTATGTTTTTACGTGGTACCGTATCTCTAGATCAGCGGACTATGATTCCTGGGTGCAAGAAAACTCTGTGCAGGAATGCCTCACTAGTGATCGAACACAGGGTTTACCTTTACTCATGAACTGTACCTGGTCTTTGTGCATTATCAGCAACCTGACACAATACTTGGAAAGGAACGGGCTGATGGCATCTGATATAATTATTTATTCATTAGCATTTTTTTAAGCACTCACACAGCCCGGGGCATCAAGGCGCAATTACAGGAGTATGTTTTAGTTGCATATTTATAATGTGCTTAATACCCAGAGGATTCTAAGCGCGGACCCGTGGATCAAACCTGTGTTGCTTCTTGTCGTCTTGCATCCAAGGCGAGATTGTTGCTGCTGAGCTATCCTCCAGGGACAATTTTTGTTACTGAAGTCACTATTACAGATCCCTGATGTACGCATGCATCAGTGCCAGAAATCACCCGGGTTCTGTATAACTACAGGAAAAGGCACAGGAACCTGGACTATCCCATTTACCTGCGTCTTTCATCACACGCATGAAGGGAGTTCCTGATCTCTCTCAGCCGTCATAAAAGAAGGGGGAACAAATCACAGGACAAAAACACAATGAACTGTCACACTGTTTACTGCAATGAAATCTGTGACATCACAGTGTGTATGAGTGTGCTGTTTTGTATCATTCATTTAATTTGACAGTATTTTAAAGAATTCTCAAAGAACCTTGCTAGATATCACTGATGACCAACTTAAGAAATCAGAATGAACTACTGCAATGTTGAATTGTTTCTTCAACTTTGTATTGGTCTAATGCTCAACGTTTGCCACACAGTGCTGACAGTTCTTCAAATCTCTCTGAGCAGTGTTCAATGAAATCCTTCACGTTCTTGAATTTAAGGTTTTGCTTCTATATGAGTCACCCACTAGAATGTTATGTTATGTTAAGTTATTGTGATTCATACTGTGCGCTGCTTCCATGTTCATGGTCTGCAGGCGCCCAGGCAGATCTGAAGAGGAAAGGCGGGTGGGATGGGTTAGTTAGTGGGATTGAGAGGGAAAAGCGCAATAGAGCTTTGATGTGCTGTTGGTGGCTTCAGTTTGGAAAAGCCGATCACTGTGTGATGGCATGTTTTTAGTCGGTCGATGTTGTGTGGTGTTTTGTGGGTGGTTGCATGCGGCTGTTTTATGTGCGTCTTGGGTGTTGTGGCAAAGGTGTGTGTCTTGTTTCTTCAGTGTTGGATGATGGGTATGCAGAGTATGAGAGAGTTTTTAGTAGGTTTAGTAGGAGCCTTTCTCTGTGCTTTGGGCTGATCCGTTGAGTTAATCGTATTCGGATGGTGTTCTCTTTTTAGCTTGCTGAGTTAAACAGCCATCTTTTCAACAATTTTCGGTGATCTTCTGGTGTTTGTATTTCCTTTGGAAGCAACTTCCAAAGTCTCACCGCGATGCAGGAGAATGCTGATCCCCCGAATTTGTGATTTGCATATTGCTTCGGTTTGTGGCATATATTGTTGCTGGACCTTAGTGTTCATGTTGGTTTGTATATGGAGATTTTGCCCAGTATGAATTCTGCTCCTTGGCCGTGGATTGCTCTGTGTGTTATTCAGTGTGTTTTGAAGAAGAATGATCCATATGACAACCAAATACACATAAAACCCCCTACAGTGTCGCAAATATGCATAAAAAGAAAACTATTTGTATGCAAGCTCTGGTGGGAGCAGAAACATTGCAATTACCATTGATAAACCAGGCAAGAGAGTATACTCTATTTGACCAAACAACCTCATAGAAACATGGCATTTGACCAGAGGTCAAAGACTGAAGACAAGCCGCTATCAGGACAAGTCGTTGACCAGTGGCCAATGAGATCAGTGAGAAAATATCATGGGACACACCCCCAATGGTGTGAAGTCATGAGAAGTATGAGAATGTGTTGTGACACAGCAGAGGAGGACAAACTAGAAGAGGTGAAATGGAATGTTAGAGGAAAGAGGGTCCCGAGAGTGCTCTAAGCAGGAGGCATTGTGAATTTGGTTGGGTTGGACCCAAGTTGCAGACTTTTCCAGAGAATTCAAGTTGTTGAAAGATCTAAAGACTGTAGGTCACGCTGGAAGGAAGCGTAGAAACCATGGCCAAATGTGACCTGAGGTGTACTGTAAGGGACATTGGAAATGGATGCCTGAGAGCCATGAGAGTTCCCCAGAATGCTGGAAAGATGTGACTGATATCTGGAGAACATACCAGTGTGATGCAAGAAACACGAGAATCCCCTAACAATGGAGGTCTGCTGGAAAACAAGAGATGGACAAGAAGTAATATGAAGTTGAGAAACAGCATCTTTCAAATTAAACAAAATAAAACCAAGATGGCCACCATGGCCAACAGTTAAGAGAACTAAACATAGTCCCTTCTTCCTTTCAATGGCGGCCATTGCTGGAACACCAAATGTTCCAGGTGCTGGTGAGAGACCACACAGGCTCAGGTAAGGGTTGGGGTGGATGAGTGAGCATGGGAGATGACATTTGGGGTAGAGGTGGGGGAGAGGGTGTGCAGGCACAAAATACCTACTGCTGCTCAAAGGGCTTGACACATCAGATTTACCGTGAGGTAAAGCCAGAATTCTTATGTCTCTGAATGGCTGGGATGACCGCTTTACCCCACAATGCAATTTAAACCATGAAACACTCCATACCAAAACAAATCCAAAGTTAACACACACTTCAAATCAAATTTGTATACTGACTAGTAGTGCACATGTCTCAAAAATGGCATCTGAGATAGGTTCAGTTACTTAGGCTCCAAGTCACTTGGGAGGTTTGGAGGTCTTCTTGTGGATGTGAAGGCGTTCAGTGAATAAGTCTGGGGGATGCTGTCAGGCTGCCACATTGCTAGCCCTTTTTATGTGTACTCAGGTCAAGCAAGGTGGAGTCGCAGAGGAAACCCACAGAAAATGGGGAAAAGTGAGTAGAATAAAATCCCCAACCGGAAAGTTGAAAATATTCAGCATTTCAGAAGATCTTTAGCAGTTTCCAAGCAAGGGGAGATATGAACAAGAAAATAAATCCTGGTCCTGGGAAGCATGCATGGTCCTGGTCCTGGCAATCATGGTTTCACAGGTGTTCATGGAGCAGTATCTGTGCCTCTAGATGCCCAGAATCCAGATTCATGGTCATGAAGGCAACCAACAAGATCAGTGTGGAGGGTCAGTTGGGGAGGACCAACTTTTCCAAGAGTTTACCCAGGAAGGGGGGTCGTAGAGATAGGGCGATAGGTAGCCGGGCAGGAAGGGTCAGCAGATGTTGTCCTTAATTGTTCTGGAGGAGCAGGGGAGCACCTGTTTGCAGGAGGCCTTCATAGAGCGGACCAGTTTAGATACCTCATCCGGTGTTATGGGCAGAAGGGAGGAGAGTGAGAGGGTGGGTGGAGGGGGGCCAATGGAGTAAGGGGAGCAGACATGGGAGAGGAGATGGGGTGAAGGAGTGTGAGGACAGGATATCCTGAGTTTTTGGATGTGAAGTGGGTGGCCAAGGCAGTGAAGAGAGCCTGGGAAGGAAGGAGAGAAGTGGAGACTGCAAGTGGATTGGTAAGTTCCTTGCAGATTTTGTAAAGTTTGGCTGTGTTTTTAGTGGCTCCATAGATGCGGGCTTGGATGTGGGCCCACTTCTTGAGAAGCGATATTGCCTTTTGAGCAGGCGGCAGGCCATTTTGTGAGAGGATAAGCTCGAGGTCTGCCACTTCTATTCTGCAACTCTGCACTTGCCTTTCAGAGATGCTAAATCACAGTCATACCAGCTGTTGTTCTTAGTGGCAGGTTTTAGGTGTAAGTTAGCAAGGACAGACTCAGAGGGAGACTGAGGGGCAGGGCTGGAGGGGGATCAAGGGGGAGGCAAAAGCAGCAACTGACACTCACTTCATCGGTCAAATGATGGTGAAGGAGGCTGGCAGTGCAGGGGGCGGCTGAGATAGAGGGCCAAGGGTGCCCAGGTGGGAGGAAAGGAGAGAGTTGTCAGATCAGGAGAGTGGGGTGGTGACAAGATTAGAGAATGGGATGTCATCAGAGATAAGGGCATCAAGAGTGTGGCCGGCAGAGTGAGTCGGTCTGTAAGGAAGAATAGTGAGAGAGAGGGGGGTCACAGAAAACCCACAACTGAGAGGTGGATGATTCAAGAGAGTTGAGGTAGATGTTGAAATCACAAAGTACGAGAAGTTTGGAAGCAGAGGTTGAAAGGGATGAGGCAAGGTCAGCTCATTCACAGAGGAAGAGGAAAATAGGGCCAGGGGGTGTGTAGATGAGGTGAGGGTGAGAGAGCGAGTAGGCGAGACCCCAATCCTACAGATGAGGCATTCAAAAGAGGAGTAGGCTTGAGTAGGAATGATGGAAGCAGGGACCCATTCAGGGAAGATAAGGGGAAGATAAGGGCCACTCCACCTCCAGGCCTATTGGGTCTGGGTTTGGAGAGGATTTTGTAGAGCTCAGGACGGAGAGTGTCAAGAACAGTGTCAGAGCTGGCATTGAACCACTTCTCGGTAAGAGCAAGATATCCAGCTCAAAGTCTTTAAGAAGAAGACAGGTGTCAGAGGAGTGTTTGACAGCAGAGCGAGCATTCAGAGTAGTTAAGTAAAGTTGGTTACCACTTTTGAAGGTTTTCAGAGGGGGTGGCAGGAGAAGGGAGGATGTTTATTAGGGAAGGCATGCGCCGGTCAAGAAGGAGAAGAGTAGGTTGAGAACCGTGGGCCATTATATTGACATTGTAATAGACATTAATGATACATCTACAGCATGAGAAGTATGCAAGGAATACTTCCCACCTAGTGCAACCATTAATGGGTGAAGAGGAGAAAGGAAAAAGAGTGGAGATCAGATTGGGGGTCCATAGGTCAGGAGAGGGGACAGTGAAGAGGATGTCCAGAAAGGTCTGTCACAAAGTGGCATTGACGTGTCAGCGATAGGTAGGCCTGGATTAGAGTACAGGACAGATTTTTTCAGCTTTTTTTGTGGGACAGGTAGGATAAGTGGATAAGTGATTGAATAGCAGTTAGAATAGATAGGAGAGATGGGGAGTGCATTGGGAGTAGAGGGACAAAGAGAGATAAGCAGGGGAGCTGCACAGTGCACAGGAATTCACCAAGTAGCCTAGCAGCCCAGAGGAGGAGGTGTGCGTAGGAAGATAAACATTGCACAGAATAAAAAGCACACCTAGATTTGATTTTGCCAAGAAGCACTAAGTACAGCACAAATGGAGGATGAAGTGATTTAAAAATATACTTAGGTTCGAATTTACCAAAAAGCACTAAATACAGCACACAATGGAGGATAAGGATTTTAAAGGGGGATTTGGGGTTTGGCACTAGCAGTCAGCAGAGAGCAAGATATATGTGAAGTTAACGGCAGATACACATAATTAGTGGGAAGAAGAAACAGACTGCAGTCAAGCTTTATGGCAAGGGAAGCAGGATTCAGCAAGCAACCAGTTAGAGGGTTGTGGTCCAGGAGCAGGTGATTCAGCGGGTATTACCCAAATTGATCGGGGAGAATTGATCGTTTGGAGAATTGACCGAATTTCAATGGTCCTAATTGACCTTTTGCACAATTGTACTTTTATATAAATATATATATATATATATAGGGCTGGTTTTTGTTAATTCAATTATTTAAAGTGAATGGGTAGAGGGTTGCGGGGGTTTTTGGTTTGGGTGGGGTTTTGCGGGGGGTTGCCCCCGCAACATATGTCCAAATTGACCTTTGAAATTCGGTCAATTCTCCCGCGAGCAATTCTCCCACAAGCAATTCTCATTCAGTAAATTTGTATACAACCGATTCAGGGTACGTACCGGTGCAATGTAGTGCCACATTTTTCATGGGCCAGAAATGCAGGGATACAGTAAGTTTGTTCATTGTGCAGCGTGGGCTGGGGAACATTTGCAGGATCAGCGTGCTGGGGTCAGGCTGGCTCTCTCGTCTGCTGGATCCTGGTAGGCCCAATATCCCAGCCTGCAGCCAATCACAAGTGTTCCACATCTGCCTTTTTGGCAACCCTCGGAAGCACTATGGTGCTGAGGAGGAGGGCAGCCATTGTGGATAGATATAACAGAGCGGAATGCTCACAGCCCACATGTGTTCACGGTGAAAATAGTAGCCGGCAAGGATTGAAAATGCAATACAGTGTTTTCTTCTGTCCTCAACTGCAGAATGCAAGTAAAAATCAGACTACACACCACTGTGCATGTGATGCCCATATGGGCTTACCTGCAGGAGGATGACGCTCCGGTATCCCCCTGGTGCTCAGAGCGAACCGCTGGGTAGTTGGGGGGAAGGTGGGAGTGGAGGGAGGCCAGCGACCACCAGGATGACCAGAAACAGGAAAACATTGGCCTTAGCCCACATATCATCCATAAAGAGCTCAGCAGCCCTGTAATCCAACAAGTTTAATACCTCTAGGGATTTCAAATCGGACAGCATGAGATCTGTACTTAATAGCAGTAACATATGTGGGAGAACCACAGGGCATTCCCTTAACATATACCCATTTGAACCACAATACGTACACAGACCCATCTCCTAACTTCTCCTACATTCGTCTGTTGACAGCGGACCTCGGGCGGTGCCGATCTGCATGTGTTCTTCCTCGGGGGTGACACCTTGTGCAGGAGAGTAAAGGGCTCAGGAAGTCTGGCCTCGAGATCGTCTCTTCTCATCCCGTCGCTCGGCCCCACAGAACTCCCATTGCAAAGCTGTAGAGATGAGGTCATTCAATGAAGCAGGTCTTGGCATGCGAGACAGCTCATTGTTGATGCCGTCATTGAGTCCTCTTTAAATATGGCAAATTGCGTGGTATCGGGCCACCCTGATTCAGCAGCAGTCCTCCTAAATTGGGTCACATATGCCAGTACATCCATGGTTCCTTGTCTTATGTTCAAAAGGTTCTCATGTGCTGCATACATTAGTTCAGTACATTCAAACCATTTCTAAAATTGCAGTTAAGAAGACAGTATAGTCAGAGAGTGGTGGGCTATCAGAAATCACTAGTGGCGTAGCCCAAGCAAGGGCGTTTCCCACCAGGTTAGAAAAATTAAAGCCCACCTTGGCTCTAGCAGTAGAAAAAGCTATGGGTTTGAACTTGAAGTATAAAATGCATGCATCCAAAAACTTGAGCAACTTCTTTGGAGAGCTGTCATATTTTCCAAATGATAGACCGCCCAAGGAGGGCGGGGGGGGCTTTGGGGAGGGTTCTTAGGAGGGGTTTCTATTGAGACTAGCATCTGCTGAAGTGTGGAGTTTTCGTCCTTCAATGTCTGGACCTCCAAGGTTAGATTCTGAACAGCATTAATTACATCCTGCATCTGCGTCATATCGAAGGTCTTGGTCCTATGGTGTTGCAAGCTCTCACAAAAGGCATCCAAGATAGATTCCGTTACTGGGCTCCAAGTGTCTTGGGAGGTTTGGAGGTCTTCTTGCAGGTGCCAAGGCGTTCAGTGAATAAGTATGGGCGATCCTGTCCTGCCACCACCTTGCTAGCCCATTGTATGTAGGAAACCCACAAAAATGGGGAACGGTCAGTGGCATCAAAACCCCAACCGGAGGTTGGGCATATACAGCAGTTCAGGAGATCTTTAGCAGTGTCCAAGCAAGGGTGGGGGATATGGATGAGCAAAGAAATCCTGTTCCGAGGGAAGAAAGCAGGAAGGCAAACATATATATTAACAGAGGGAAGCAACCAAGGGAAGATGAAAACAGAGAACGGGAGGGGCAGATCAGAGGTAAGTATAATACCAAAAGGACAAGGCAAGAGGAAAAGGGGGATACCAGAGTAGCCTCACCTCAAACTGGAAGCAGGCTCGAGGATTGTGACGCGTCGGGCCGGCAACACAGCACTACTGAAATAGTATCCCAGACACGTTGGGAGCCATTTTGAAAACAACTATACTGCTGTTGCCATTTAGACAGGAACATTGCAGCAATCCGTAATGGCTTCCTATGTCTCCAGCGCTGCCATCAAGACCAGTGGGCAGCTGTGACAGCATGTAAGAAATTTACATCGCCTACATGTACCTGTGCAGTTTGTATAGACGATGTATATTATTCTTCTCATGCATGATTTGTAGATAAATCTTAAAACTTAAATATCTCAAAATTGTGTCGCTAGATTTTGTTTTCTTTTTTTTTCAGGACAACTAATTCTGCTGAGATGTAGTTGCATTGAAAAAATACTGAAAATCTTGAAAATTGAATCGGACAATATTGAGATGTTTGGGCCAACATTTTTGTGTTTCCTCTTGTTAAAAATGCAATTCAAATAAACACAAATTGAAAACTAGGAAGAAATCTATGAAAAGAGAGGTGGATGGCTCCTAAATGTACTTTGCCAATTTTTCTGAAACGTCCATGGAAAGGTTTATGTACAGAAACGCTCTCTGGGTAAAACATCAAATGCAGGGGCTTTTTTATTTGCTACTGTATGTGCGCCCACTGCAATAGTAGTCTGCGTTCTTTAGTGGAAATTCGACTGCATGCTTTTGTTATAACTTCTAATGCTGTTCTGATATAGTTTGTGGTAGAGTACTCTGTAAATAGAAAAAACATAGTGAGAGCGTGTGTGTATTGTTTAGGCAGTGCTGCAATATGAAATGAACTACAAATTGCAATTAAGCATATAGATCATTTAAAAATAATTCTATGGACTGTAACTGCATCAATCATCCAGTTAGCCAATTTACAAGTTTCAGATTTAATGATGTTTACATGCCCATAGCAGGGTTAAACATTGGCTCCCATCCCAGAGAATGGGGCACTCAAAATCCACCACAGGCTCCACCACAGCTGCCTGCAAGGAAGCCAGGCGGCTCTCTCGACCGGGCCTGTTGTCTATTAACAGTCAGAAGTGCAGTAGTCGCTGTCCATGTCAGATCAAGTGCCAATTTTTGGGTTTGCCCTCCGCGTGCAACACCAGCATTTTTGATATTGTACTCTAAAGGTTTATTTATAAGACTGTTGACTATGAGAGGCCCACACAAGCTCCACGCCATTAGGGTGGCTGGGGAGGAGGTACACGGTTCCTACTTGGGAATCTGCAACACGATTCCACCAGTAACGCGTCCGCTGTGAGGGGCGGTGCTTGAGCAGCTGCGGCTTGTCCATTCCACCAGGAACAGTTGCCTTGTTTGGATCTGGGGATAGATCAATATTGCTCGTGAGCAACATTCTGGAGACAGCCGAGGCCAGGCTCATTATCTCCAGACGTTTCCCAGTGCCCTTGAGCGTGTGTTGGTTCTGACCAGCACGCTGGCCTCATTCGCTTTTTCTCCTTGGCAATGCTGTGCACACGTCCTTTAATGGATGTCTATGCACTCTGCCTACCTTATGCAGGTAGAGTATGCACAGTACACTGCTCAGGTGTAATATCAGCAGTCTCCACTGTTAAAACTGGACATGCACATGTAATTGGATTCCTTCTGTCTCACAGATGTGCAGCCAATTCCTCAGCAGCCCTACATTAAAACAAATCGGCGTACCCCACGTGTCTATTTAACAGTTGCAGAGGGGTTTACAAGTGCCCCTGCAGTTTGCACACACTTTACTAAACGCACACGTGAAAACAGTCACAAAGGGAACTTGCACATGTGTGATAGGAAGCATCTGGATGCATGACTCTTGATATACATCTCCATCGAATATGCAGGGGCAGTGCGTGTACCAGGAACTTTGCATATGCAGGAGCAGGGAGCACACCAGGAACTTGGAAATCCATGGGTCCTGCAGAGCGGGAATGTTTGCCTACAGGCCGAAATGAGCAAAATGTGCTTTACTTTGCAATTACAAGTACTCAATGTATGTGTTCGTCTTATGCAGTTGCACGGATAGGTTTTGCAGATTTCAGTATATTAGACGCAGTACCGCAGCTTCAGAAGTGCAGAGGGTGTGCTTTGTGTGTGATTCTGTCGGTACAGAGGCATTGTGAGCTAAAGAGAAAGGCTCAAGGTCATGAAAATAGGCAGAGTTCCTTAGTGGATATCAAGGGTTAATGTTCGTTTTTTTTTGTTCACTTTGTTGACTTCCCTTTGTTTATTGACTAATTACTCCTGTCCCAGGCCCAGAAAAGATCAACACTAGAGCGCACCTTAGCAATAGAGAGCCCTGATGGTGGGGCGCTTGGGAGAGGGTTAGAGGAGCGGGCACCCGGACATGGAGGATGAGTAGAAAGAAGGAGACTGCAGAGAGGTGGCCAGTGGAAATGGAGAGGAAGAGGTGGTGGGAAGTCAAAGGTTGGTGAGCAAAACATCAAAAGGCGTGAGAAGGAGGTGGAGTAAAGCAGTGGTGAGGAGGAGCATTAGGAGGAGTGAGGTTCCTAGAAGTAAGCTCAAAAAGGAGACGCAAATCAGAAGGGGATTGGAGGAGATATCAAGGGAGTAGAGGAGAAGAATATCAATGAGGAGGTTGGTGGAAAAGGCCTAAAGGCGGCGCGGAAGGAGCGGACACACACTAAGGCTGAGTGGCATGAGGTACGATTAAGTGGTGAAGTGTTAAGAGGGAAGAAGAGAGAGGAAAAGGAGAAAATAGCTTAGAAATACAGGACAGGTCCCATTTGGCATCTAATCGAGAGAGCAGGCAAGGACGTCTTGTAGGGGACTAGAGCCAGGACCTCACACAGGGAGGTAGTCCAACCTATAGATAATCCTAGGTGGCCAGCCGCTTAGTGCAAGCTTTGGAGGCCCACCCAGGGCGCACAAAGCCCTAACCTCTGCCCCTGTCCATGCCAAGCATGCAGACTCAAGCAGGGTCCATAGGCCCAGGTGAAGAAGTCTGCCTGGAGTCGAAGAGGAGAAACACAGGATCTATCTACACAATCTACAGAACAAAGAGTCATGGAAGAAATGTGGGTCCAGTCACAAGTCTGTGAGTGATAGAAAATGGAGACTATATCCTGGGAAAGGTTCCACAGATTGAGGGTTTCAAATCCCAGAGACTATTTTTGAATATAAAGAGTTTTTACTGAATTCAGAGGCTGTGTTGTTTGAATACCAGACCAACATCATTCCATTATTGAATTCTATTTTCCTTACTTGGCCCACCACCCCAGGATGAGAGTGGGAAGCCCCTGAGACCTGGTGCTTACAGAGAAACAATCCTGGATTTTTGGTTATCAACATTATACTCAAGAGAGACCATGCTATTGTACATTTATTTTGGAGGTGTTCTATTTTATTTTAGCCCTATATTGTAACTTTGATTGATAAACACAAAACTCATCCATTTTTGTAGCTGTCTGGTGTTGATTCTGCACTGTGACATGGGCCAGACAGGGAGAATCTTTCTATCAGGCTCCCCAGTCTAGTTATCCTATCAGTCTTTAAACTGCCAGTCCCAGATCTTGACTCGTTCTGACAACTGCAAGCAATAGCCATGGTTGACTGACACTGACAAAATCAGGATGGCATTGAATATGCACATAAAGCATCTGATGTGAACTTCCATTGGATGCTACGGGTGCTCGTCATATTCATATACACGCACGTATACTCTATGCTGCTGTAAGTAGGCCAATCTGTGAAGATCTATGGCCTAATCGTAAACCAACTCATAGGTAAAGGGGAAATGTCGATCAGAGAAACAGATCTCTTGAGTTAAACTCTTTGGTGTACTGTGTCAAAGACTGCAGAGAGAACTCAAGCAGACAGACACGACTTGATAAGGGCCCACCTCCTCCTTTGAGTGCATCATCTCACACGCCATATTCCAGGCTTTGGTAAGGTTACAATTCAAGTCGTAGGATGTACACCAGTTCCAGCCAATGTTAGAAATGCAAAGAGTGTATAGCATTTAATAAGCCACTCTCAAACGTGAGGCCAAAGCTTGCATGATTCTTGTGACATCCAAAGACAAGGCGCATTGTCCTGTAGGCAAAAAGGAGAATATTCACACTCGAACAGTGAAGTACACGCTTTATATGTGCTATTTACTCATAGGAACAGAACATGTAAAGAAACAAGTGGCAACTGTGCTGATCGTGGAGGAGAAGGCATAACAATTCTTCAAACTAGAAGACATATATTTCCTGAATGAACCATAAAATGCAGTAATGAATACCGCATAGGTGACCTGAGAATACATCAAGCAGGCACCATGTGACTCGACCCAACAAGCTACATGTTATTGCCCAAAGAAGTGCCAGTGGTTCGTAGTTATTCAAAACCTACCAACCATTGCTTTTTTGGTTATAGTTTGTCTTCCTATGTGAGAGAGGCTATGCCCAGACGTGGGTCCCTTGCTTGCAGCACCATAGGGAACCAAGCTGCACCTCACTGAGGAGGCCCAACAAGGCTGATACATGTCTGGGGCTGCTTGTGTTTCCATGCAGAGGGGACCTGGCCTAGCAGTTTGGGCTGGGATGCTCCCATTGGTGGCAACACCTGACTGATTGGCGTATGGTTGGATGACTTTTGCAATGGCACAGACGGGCTAAAGAACGGTTGTGTGGAAGGTTGCCCATAGCAGTGCCAGTGGTTCTGATTTATTCAAAATCTTCCACCCATCACTTTTTTGATGACATGATAGACAATATTACCAACATGAGGTGGGACATTGTTCACCTACTCTCCTATGTCTCACCTTGCAGGTGCCTAAAACACAGGCATGTGGGGAGTACAAAGATGGGATGTTTCTTTGAATTGAGAACCACTCTGTAAAGAAGAGATTTAAGACATGGGTCACTGGAATCAGAAAGAGAAAGAATGGAAAGAAACTGGGATTCCATGAACCTGAAGATTTGGCAGATTTCTTAAAAAGAACATGAATATATAGCAAACAGGCATGAGAAAACAAACCAATGAGCACCACCATGGCCAAGTAGCCGGACAACATTATCTACGAAAGGGTTTTAAATGCCTAAGCTCCCGCTTCTCTCATTGAAGCCAGGTATACAGATTCATACCACTCTAATGTTTGAGAACATAGAAAGAGGGTAATGATGAGAGAGCACCTTGTCACTTGTTTTGGAGGACATAGCTGCCAGAAGACTACAATAAAAGCCTCATTGAAAAAATATGTGTTCCTTTTAAAAGTTCAAGAGAATCATACTTGGTAACTGCTAACCTCTATGGAAACGACCATGAAATTGTCGAAGAAATGATTACCTTTTCAAAAAACATGAAAATATTGATAATAAAGAGGTAACAACCTTAAACATCCTCAGACTATTTCATGCATTATGTAAAATAATATATATAGCTACTATTACTTGCTTACTTAAACAACTTTATTTTTTTTAATCAAACATAAAATTGCATGGTAATAAATACAAACATTGTATTCATTAAAAAAAATATATACAGTTCCGGCTAAAACAGAGGGTTTACATATTCAGACAGTTAAAAAACAATCATACCAAAGAAATTGTAAAATCAGTTACTACAAAAATATTAGTCGAAAGATAAAAAGTAATTATTGCAAAGTGCAGGTGCTTTTAGCGATTAGAAAAAGAATAAAAAAGGTTAGATCAACAACCATAGTATGATGAGGCGAGAACATTCTCGCAGCCTCGTCTATTCATCAAGATTCAAAATGAATACTAGACTATTTTGCAACGTATTGCATGAACTCTGAGCAACCAAGCGCTGTGAACGTGATGAGCAGTTGCATAAACCACATGCAAATCGGAACATTGGCTCAAAAACCGCACAGCCAAAGTAGATTGACAAATCTCTGACTCTCTCAAAATTGGTTTTAAATAGATTTTTGTCCGGTGCATAGTCCTAGAACAGAACAACAGAAAATGCATAATACTCTTTCTACCAGCTTTACATAGTGAAACGAGAGTCAAATTAGTAATACGCCAATTTCGAGTAAAAGCAGCCACCGGCAGAATGCCCCGTCTGAAGCGCACATACAGTGCCTTTTCATGTGCTGGGAAGATTTCATCCAAGTATAGTCTAGAACTGGGATGAATCCTCCATTCAAGGCAGTGCAGGCCTAGCTGCAGAGATGCGCGCATCAGCCCTAGGAGATCCATTACTTCTTAGTTTGACCGCTCTCTTGAGATTCTTTATCGAGAAAAGGTTCACAGCATTGGGATTCACCCACAGATCAAACATATCGAAATCTTGGGGAAAGGATTTGATATGCACTGCCCATTTCAAACTTCTGCCACCTTCCATTGCTAAAAGGTGAAGGGCTACGTCACGGTACCTTGCACGGGTGCAATGCTCCCATAATCTGGCCCAAAGAAAGTTGGTCTTGCAGGAATCTGGGCAGCAAACGGAGTGCAACCCAGCTCTAGAAAAACCACAGCTGTCGGAGCACTGAGGGGGAGCAATAATAATGTTTTAAAAAATGTGTGCTCATACAAACAAAGCTTAGAAATATTAGCGCAGCCCCACAGTACAGAGGCATACAGTGCAGCCGGCAATGCTTGCTTTTGGAACAAATCCAGAGCTGGAGTAACTGCACCACTTTCATATTTCACATAAGCCGACAGAATTGCTCCACTGACTTTCTCTAAAATAGTTGTAGATTTGTTAATCTGGGCTGCACAGATGCCGGATTCATGGAATCTCAGTCGCAGGTAATCAAACAATTCAACCTGCTCATGCTCCAAGCCCTCTACTTCAACCTTAATTAGTCTACGTTTCGAGGGTTGGGGTTTGAACACTATAACCTTTGATCAATCAATATTCAAACTCCAATGTAACTCACTACTTTTCTTCACAAATGTGAATAGGCATTTCCTTAGGCGTTGAGGCTTATTAGAGAAAAGGACTGCATCATCTGCGTAAAACAGAGCTGGGTACTTATCAGATCTTATTTTAGGACAATCTTGGCACTCCCTTAATAGCATACCTATAATTTCTTGTATGTAGATATTAAAAAGAAGGGGGGTCAGAACACAACCTTGTGTGGCCCCCTTATCAACATCAAAGGGTCGAGTCAATTCCCCCCCCCCCAGCCCATAACAAAGCGCTATATAAACACAATAAATACAAATACAAATACCATACGCTGGCATTACTAGCAGTGTATATAGGTGGTGAATTATGTTTATCAGAACACTAGGAATATGCTGTGAAGCAAGCATCTGCCAGAGGGTCTCTCTACACACTGAATCAAAGGCAGTATATTTTTTAATTAATAAAAAAACAAAAAAACAATTATCAATCGTGCTCTGTTTTCCCTAAAACCAGCCTGCAGATTGTGAATTATACGATTGTCCACCCATGCAAAACAAAACAGTTTCTTTTGTTATATAAGAATTTCAAATTAAGTGGAAGTTGTGTTCGTTTTATTTAAAATGTGATGCATATTTGCATAGCTCAATATTCATGATGTACAAATTAAAAATGCAAACATTTAAACTGTTCCCCTGCCCCGATAATTATCTTCCAAAGAAATTCAACTAGCAATTGAAAGGTTTGGCAGAGGGGTAACTATTATTTTCTAGCTTTCAGGATTCTTAGGTATTCATATTTCTTGACTCACCTGCCAAATCTCTGGCCCACCCCTCTTAGCGTGAGCCTGCTGTCTGAGCATTGAAGAAAGTCAGCCTCTATCTTGGATTTCTTCATAGCGTGAGCCTGCTGTCTGAGCATTGAAGAACGCCAGCCTCCATCTTGGATTTCCAGTTTGCGAGTGCTCCGAGAGGGGCTTCTGTAGTGGAGCCCTGCGTCGTGTGTTTACAGACACAACATTATTTCCAGGGTCTTTAAAACAAAGCTCTTTTGGTGCGTTCCTATCGATGCACACTGCCTGTACACAGGGCCCAGTAATCTTACAGCAAGTCATGTGTTTCCTTGAACATAACCTGATTCCTGTATTGCTATCTTTGCAGATAGGATTTGGCAAACCCTTCCTCCCCGGTGCTCCTAATGTAACTTGGTCAGGACGTATGAGTGGCATGTAAAAACACCTTACTGGATAAGGGATTCCCATGCCTGATGTAGGCACCAATCTTCAGGAATGATTGCCCCTTGTGTGTACCAATGCTCTAAATGCTAGGCACAGGCTTGGGGAATCTTCTAGTCGGACAGGGGCGTGTCCCTGCTCAAAGTGATGAGCTCCTGCCAACCGACTGTGTAGTGGGCCAGGAGATACACCCCTCATGACCCCAGGGTGCAGCGTCACCTAGCGGGTGGTGCCACTCTGTCCCAATGGTCAATCCACACGTTATTCTCCAAGGATCAAGCCAAGGACTTTGTCACACTCTCCAAGGCCGTTCATTATAAGGAGCCCAACAAAGGAACACAAAATTAATCTGCATTGGAGTAGCCTAGAGACTATTTTCACACCAGAGAATATATGGGGGCCTTTTTTTACTCAGCCCCTTGAATAACAAAACTACTTAAAATCTCACCTTGTAGTTTTCCAAAAGCTTCAAATACGAGAAAACCCAGAAAACCAGGACAATAAACCACATGGCAGAAAAAACAAGGGATTGAGGTCTAAGCTACAATAAAGAGATGTTCAAGGGAAAAGAATGTAGATGCACATCTCTATTAATAAGATGGGAAACATAGAGAGGAGGGAGCAAATCACCTGATACAGGGCAACATCTTGGAAGTTCTAGTCCATTTTCCATTATATTGTCTGCCATCTTGAAATAGGTAAGGGAACAGGAAAGGTCATTTTCTTTCTTAAAAGCGTTACTGCTGCTCTGGCGACCTGAACCTTTTTAGTGTTCACTTATTGTTTATGGGTTTTGAAACCCTGCGACGGACCTGGTTAACCCCAAAGAATGATTATTAAGAAATATTTTACAGTTTCTCAGCTGCACAGTATGGAACAAAACAACAAAATGCGTATTGTTGTGTTGCACTTTCTTCCTGCCTTGTCGCTCTGCATGCATGGTGATGTCATAAGAGTTCTGAGTGTAGAATGTGGCGTCAATGCTATTTGCTGAGTGTTCTATGTATAAACAAACAAAAAGAACCCATGTACCACTTCAAATTCTGAAGCAAATTGAAAAACATATAAAATAAATTGTAATAATGAGATTTTTGTGTTTGTTTTGACAACCATTTTTATTTTATTTTGATGGGTATTATGTATACATAAACAATTTGTGGAAAATCAAACAATAAACATTAATGATATAATCAGACAATCATTACAAAGCTCGAGGGTACAAACATCTGGCCCCTAAATATCCATCAACCAAGACCACTAGTTTATGTATCCATCCACATTCTTGCAACATCCCACATCCAATACTAGAGTGCCTCGAACATGAAGTGCATGTACATAGTTTTTGCTAGAAATTACGCTGGTAATTAAAACCAGCTGATGCCATCCTAATACATACTGTACGCCACTACTCTGTATAACAGTACAGATAATTGAACACCTTGTGCCTTCCTGGTTGCTGCTCTTTTTCCCCTACTTAAGGAGCCCTACAGCTTCTTTTCCTTTGCAGGTGGGGAGCAGGTGCAAGTGGATCTTGGTCACCTGGCCTAAGCACCAACCACCTTCTTAGCCCTGCCTCTTCCTTCCTGCGCTTAACTCTTAGATCAAGGGTGGCTCTCGCCTGGGCGTCTGAAGCAAAGGGCAGACAAATAAACGGGCAATTCCTGTTTGTACCAGGAGGATCCAGGGCCCAAACCATGGCTCAGACAGCAGGTAAGCATGCACCAACACGGGTTTACTCCCTCTGTCCCCACAGGCCATCCCCACCCCTCTGGTCCCCCTGTGATGTTCTCTTGTGCCCCCCTTCTTGCACACAGGTGTTGTCTGTTTTGCTTGATTCTTCTACCCTACTCCCCGTCCCCCCCAGCCTACTTCTGCAGCAGACTGCCCTGATACATTCTGGTTTCATTATCACCTTCTTGTGGCCAATGCTGGATTTGACTTTTATGGACTTCATTGATTCACGGTGTGTCACCCTTTCTCATGGTGGACCAGAATCATGCTGTTCCCATCTTCATCTTGTATCCAGGCTTGCAACATTATGTGTTACTACTGACTTCTGCAATTGTATTTGCTCTCCCCTCTTGCTTCTCCACTCTTTTCGACTGCTTACTCTCTGTTCTCTCCTCCTCTCCTTTTCTCCCTTTTCCTATCTCCTCTCCTTACTTTCTTCTATGCGCTTACTCTATCAGAATTGTCGCTGGACGTGGTCTGATAGCAACCTCGTCTGTCTCCTCCCCCCTCCCCTTACTTGTTTTCCCCCAGCCACCTCCAGCACTATCTGAAATGTCGTCAGGCCTAGTACGATAGTCGCTTGTTTTGTTCCTCCCCTCCCTTTCTGCACCCCTCTCCCTCACCTTTTGTTTTCTCCGGCTCTACCAGAAATGTTGTCAGGCCTAGTATGGTAGTCGCCTGTCTGTTTCCATTTCCTTCCCACTCACCCCTCCCTTCCTTATCAATGTCTTATCTCTTGCACTATCTGAAATGTCATCAGGCTGAGTACGATAGTTAATTTCACATCCTTACTGTTCATGGCCTGTAAGGATGTCAGTGTATTTTCCCTTTTTCCCTCCCATGCCTTGAAGTGCTTTAAAACACATTGTGTATAGGTGCTATATAAATAAACTATAATATCATATCAATAGTTCAAAAAACAATATACAACAGGCACTTGCACGTAGCGCAGTTACTGATGCCAACTCGAGTTTCGGCCAAGGGTAAAAATCATTTGCTTGAGAAACCACAGCCTTCTTCAGGGCAGAAAAACTTTGTCGGTAAGGTGGGAAAGACCATTATCATAATCATGCTCTCGTGTTCCAATCGTGCCAATCTTAATGTGCAGCTTGCATTTTAAATTTTTTTGAATGGAAGCCCCAATGCCTCATCCACTCGATCCTGGTAGTGTTCTATGTATGACAGATGGAGAGCGGCTGGGTGAGTGAGGTGGTGTACCGGTGGATGTCCAATGAACTTTTGGGGCTTAACTATCCTGTTGCTTTAACTAAATAAAGACATTTTTCTATTGTACCTACATCATCTGGTAATCTCGTTTAGGACAGAACATAACATTGACTACAAGGAGAACCTACACCTGTTTCACTGCTACCTGTCTGTGCTGTGCCTGTGCTGGGGAACATCTCAGTGACATCCACGGCCCCTGCAAAAAAAGATCCTCTTCCTATCCAGTTTCGACATGCTTGTCTTGGGAATGATGCCCTGTTTTCTGATGCCTGTCTTAATGAATGTGCTGCTGGTTGTCATCCGTTCCTCACCGAAAGGATAGTTCCTGCTTTGGTTGTGGGGGGCTTACAAAACTAGACCTACTGAACTCATCTCTCATTGCTGGTCTACTGGTCTGCCGACAAGGTTACAATGTGTTACATGGATAGGTAAGCGACACTCCTTAATAAGAATGCAAGCAGGAAAGATGCATGACATACCTGCTATTTAAGGAGTGCCGCATTTCCAAGGCCCTGTGCTGCCTTATAGTGCATGGTGAACTTGGTGGTGTGGGAGGCCCATTGCTGAGCCGCAGAGCTCCATACCCCCCTGCAGTGTCCACCATTGCTATAGTGACAGCAGCAGCCATGACTGATCGGGGAAGCACACAGCATACGTGGCTGTGTGCTGCCAGCTGCAGTGTCCTCACGTCTCTCACTCCTCCTGAATATGCAGTGGGGGAACATTGCTTGCTGAGGGAGCAGCCATTGGCCATACCTGAGAAGGGGTTTGGGTGGGGTACACCACCACAGATGTGTACCCTGTTGAGGATGTTCAATGTACTGTGGCGCTTACAGTTGGTCATACTCATCAAGTTGGCCCCCTGTTGCAGAACGTGGATGGCGCCAAAGGTTGTCTTACGCAGCAGTGGTACTCCCTCGGTGATGGCCTAGTTGTACGCCGTCCTGGTTGATCACTTGATGATTCTGGGCTAGCGACCTGATGATGACTGTTATGCATAGCAGCGGAAATGGCGAGGTGCTTTGCCGAAGGGTAACGGATCACATATATGGAAGAACCTTTGTGGGGCCACTTCTATGGAAGATCCTCTTCTTATGCTTTCATCTTGTGACCTGCATTCATTTTCAGCAGCAACGTGGTTTAAACGCATACTGGCCGACATGTTCTCACCTAACTGGCACTGGCTGCTGAACATGCTTCTTAATTGTGTTCAAGAATATACTTCGCAGCAATTTAAAAACCTTCAAGTAAAATGTGAAATGTGACGTAAAGTCTAAATAGCGATGAGAGGTGTGTGAGTAGTGATGTGAGTGCATGTGTTGCCTGTCATGTCCTCTGTTTAGAGTTAAGGGTTTTGTGCAGATGGGTATTTTGTTTCTCCCACATGGACAACCAACTACTGGACAATTGTGATGGACCTTGCACCTTGTAGTGATTATGCTTACAGTTCCCATGACTAGTTTATATCTACGTATTGCCTGATGTTATATGGGCAATGCATCCTAATATTTTATGACATATGTTGGGAACTGGGGACTGTCCTTTCTGCATTGGGTTTATTGCCTAGCAAACCATTGTCCCAATATGCTTCAAAGTTATAGGTAGTTTGTCAGCCAGTTATGGATAAGATGCTTTTGGTTGGGGCTCAGCCCTGCCTGTATTGCCACCTCTTGTTAGTAGTTCTATGTGTGAGAGATGTTGGACACCATTTATTTATGTATATGAGGTGTTAGACCTGAGGGAGTGTTCCAGGTGACTCGGTCACGTGGGACATTGCGGCTCTTGCACAGCTGATGTGTGAAGCGTGTGGTGTGCCTCTGATAGTATGGCCTCCCTGCTCAGATTCTTGTTTTCTCTTGTTCTCTGGCAGGTCAGATGGTGGGCTAATGTCCCCCGCAGGTAGCAATTTTTCTACTCTCTTTCAGGCCCTAGCCTTCACCGGGGTCTGTGTTATAACGCCGAGCAGGCTTAGCAACTTGGCTTCGGCCAGTATCTGTTATATAGCCATATGCTGACATTCTTGCTTCTCTCTGTGGCTCTATGGTGGTTCCACTGTCTCATTTACAGGGTTGAATTCTCCCCACAAGTCTGATGGCTTCCGAGGGTCTGATTATCTTCCTGGTGTGAGAAACCTGAAGGTGACTGCTTGACCAGTCCCGGGGGTCTATCATCCAGGTGTTCAGGACACGCCCATCGCTATTGGATCCAGTTCCTGGTGGTGGACTAGTGAGGTAGGATCACCTGGATGGGGGGTCCTCAGCGAGTGGAAGTGGGACACTGACGGGTGAGGCTTGGTATCCTCCTTCTAACACTTTTTTCCCACCCTACCATGTAGGATACTCAAACACTCTGCCCCCCTGCCCCCTTTTTCTGACACAAACACTTTCACACACCACGAAAGACGATGTACAAACACCAAAGCCGTTTACTTGACATGTCCGAACAGCAGGGTCAGGCAAAGCCAGGCAATTGACCAGGATCACACTCACCTGACGGCCCTTCCCCATCGGGATAAAAGGTGGAGCACGAGAGCACAAGACGAGCAAGGCAGACTACACAATGAGACAGCTATCCAGACACGCAGTTCAAGAGGAGGAGAAAGGTGGTGAGAACTGAAAGGCTGACAAGGAGAGAAGCGACCTTGCCCTTTCCGACCCAGACCCACTAGACCTCTGTGGAAGGAATCGTAAGACCCAGATCAATAGCTCAAGTGTGTTGCAGCAGATGTCAACGGTACACAGAGCGTGCCTACACTGATAAGCAGGACCGAGGGAGACACCTGCTACCGTGGTACCAGCCTTGACTCCAGATACAAGGAAAGCCAAGCGGTTCATCACAGCCAGTGAGTCAAGGGGAGAACCGATAAGAAACTGGACTGTGTTGAATGAAAGTCACAAAGTGGCACATTGAGGAAAGTTCAAAGAACTGTAAATCATTAGAACTGTAAAATTGTTAAGGGAAGACCAGCTGCAGAGGGGATCGGCACCACGTGGGTGCTCACTCGAGAGACTCTGGTTGATCCGGTGTTGATTGAAACTAATGATACCTGAAGGCCGCAGGAGAGCCGCCAAGAAAGGTCAAAGTGGACATACAGGCATCTAGCAAAATCCCCATGCAGTCAAATTTCTTTGACCGACAAACCTTTGAGAATGCAAGAGAACTGAATCCTGCATCAAGAGAAAGCAAAAGGAAATGTAAAGTGGCAAGAGTAAACCCGACAGACGGATGCCAATAAAGAGGGGCAAAGTCTAAAGTCTCAAGAAACAATGTGTTGACAAAAGTGAACCCGGCAGATGGAGGTTCACGGGGAACTGTTTAAAAGGACATTAAGATTTGTGAATGCCAAGGAGAAAATATCTTTGCAAAGGCCAGAGTGAACCCGGCAGAGGGAGGCAAATGTTCAAAAAGGATCTGTGCCCAGAAGAGGGAGATCCCGAGGTGAGAAGCCTTCACCCCAAAGACACGTGAATGCAACTGTGAAGTCATTTTACATATAAGCTGGAGTAGACCCTGCGGGAAGGAGGCCGATAATCCAGATGGGTCTACACCCAGAAGAGTAGGACCCATGGGTGGAGAATCATCATCTCAAGTGTAAATTTGAAAGGAACTTTTGATTATAATTGAATCTATTAGGCCGTCGGAAGAAAGAGCGTCAACCACCGAATGTCCTGATAGTGATAGGAACTGTTTGTGGATCTAAGCCTGGAAGAGGGGGATTTAAGGGTGAAAAGCCATCACCCAATGTACTTTTGAAAGGAACTCTTTGTTTATTATTTTTGGAGGCTATCAGCTCCTTGGAGGCAGATACTTTTTGTTGAAAAGACACCTAACCACCAAAGCTTGAACTGTTGTCTCATGCTGAGAAAGCTTGTGCGTGTGCTGTGCTCAGAAGGCCCCCTTACCCTGTGCTCAAAACGTGGGAAAGGGAGACCCCTGGCTACCTCATCCTAACTTATAATTTGTGAACACTTCCACACTGTTTTTGGTATTTAGTTGTAAGGATTGGCAATCGTTTTTTTTTTGCATAGGCCTTTTATTTTGTCAAGACACCACTAGGACTGCCTTTTAATGATTTGATGGTCGTAGCTTGCTCCCATCTTAGATTTATGTTTAGATTAGGTGTTTTTCCACCCTACCTATACAGTTTAATAAACACCCTTGAACTGTGATCACTTTTATTTGTCTATTCTTGATACCATACCTTCATTACACAGGGCATAGCTCTCTCCCACAAGATCTGGCTCCCCCCGAGTCAGTCTTTCCTTCAATTATCTCACTCTCCAAGGGATATGCTGCCCTTTTCATTATGTAAGGGGATTGGTGCCCTGCACTCTATGGTATCTAAAGGCCTCTGGCTCCTCCTCTGACTCTTCTCAATTCTCCTAGACATTCAGCTGGCCCTGCTCACATGGCTCTGCAAGGGGCATTTCTATTCCAGCTTCTCCTGACCCAGACTGAGGCAAGAGGGCCCCCTGCCGGAGCCAAGTGTGGTTTCCATGATCACCTGGTGTGGTCATGTGGTTCTCTGCTGTGACCTGATTGAGAATAACGGTATGTAGTTCAGAACTCAATCAGAAGTCCTTTAAAATGGGTAATGACCATCTCAGAACCCTGACGTATGCTCTGAGAGCTCACATGGTGAGCAACCTGTTTCCCTTTCTTTGTGTTTTGCTGACTTATTTGCAGGTAAAGGGATTTAAGTCTGGGCAATTTAGATTATCTGAGGCCTGCTCATGTTCCTTTTTCCCAGGGATTTTAAATTGGCCTCCTGCCTCCCTTGCTTCCTGGGCTCCTTAACTTGATGTGCTGAGTGGAAATCCCACCTTGTTCCCAAATGCAAACTGAAATATAGCTAAAAGTGTTCATAATGTAGTTGTCTAGGTCTTGTGAGTATTTAAAGAGTTCTGTTGTTTTGTGGCACGTTGGTATGCGGTGTATGTATTTTGCTTATTTTCTCTGTATGCATTCCGGAGCCTTCACTCTCTCTCTCCATGTGGGCTACATTTATGTTGCAGGATTTTTATGTTAGTGTCTATGTTTATGTTTATTGGTTTATATTGTGCCAGAGCCCAGAGGCATAAAGGTGCAGACCAGAACAAAAAAAATAACAAAAAAACGACAGTCTAGGCAAACAGCAGAGTCTTGAGGCTTTTGCTGAAGACAGCAAAATTATCTTCCGAGTGCATCTCCATAGGGAGTTTGTTTCACATTAGACCTACCTGTGAGGTAAAAGCCTGTTTGTTGCCTTGTGCTCGATTGCATCTTGGTTGTGTCAGACATATCGAGTCCTTAGATCGAGTAACTTTAGTTACATTTTCCACACTCAATCTTTCTTTTATGTATTGCAGTGCTTTTCCGTATAAACACTTATGTACAATACTGTTTATTTTAAAGCATATTCTAGCTTCCTTTGGTAGCCAGTGTAACTCTCTTCTATATAAGGATACTGGATCCTGTCTCCTTTTCCCCTTAATAATCCTCACCGCATCATTCTGAAGAGTCTGTAGTCTTTTTACGCATCCCTTGCTTTCTCCGGCAAGAAGAGCACTGCAGAAGTCCAATCTTGGTATTATAACTGCTCTCACCAGTATTGTGCAGATAGCTGTAGCTATATGAGGCTTCACAATTCGAAGCAGAATATGATGATATTGGGCTTTCTGGACAATGCTACTAACATTGGCTTCCGCACCCAGTGATGATTCCAATGTTATTCCCAAGGTCTTTAATTTGGGTACTACTTTAATATAGTGGTTTCCTATGGAGAAGCCCTCGTACATCTTAGAGAGTTTGGCACATGACTGCGTAGATCCAAAGATAAGAAATCATGTCTTGTTTGCGTTTAGACAGAGACCATTTGTGATCATCCAGTCTTCTATAGCTTCATACACTTTGTTTATGCTCTCTAGATCTTTTTCGTAGATACCGCTCAATTCAAGGATTAAATGGGTGTCATCTGCGTGGAAAATCGCACACTCAGTACATCCAAAACATCCATTAATGTGCGGCAGAATACATTAAATAGAATCGGGGCGAGACATGCTCCCTGTTGAACACCGCATTTGATGAACTCTGGCTGAGAACATGCCTCACCCCAGACTATTCCAGATTTCCTCTCTGAAAGAAATGATCTAATCCAGTCAATAGCTCCTTCAGAGCACCCTCCATAGCCCGTGAGTTAGCCAGTAGTTTTTCCTGATCTACAAGGTCGAAGGCTGCTGATAAATCTAACAGCATCAGCAACCCCACCTTACTCCTATCAATGATGTTAAGCATTTCTGACTGTAAATCTAGGAACGCAGTCTCTGTGCTGTAGGACAATCTAAATCCCAATTGGGGTGAAGAATCTCTTGGCTTTACACATGTTCTTGTAACGGGATAGTAGCAAGTTTATGAACCATTTTCAGTAAGAAGGGTGAGTTATAGGTCTTAGGTACTTACAGTCCTTATAATCCTGTCCCGGTTTCTTTAACATGGGACCGTCACCTTCTTCACTAATGCTGGCACATGGTTATTAATAAATGTGACGTTGGCAAAGCATAGTAGAAACGGGGTAAAATTGTCCAGATGCTCCAGGATGATTCTTGCAGAGATAATGTCCTCAGAACAGGTAGTGGGATGCATTTTTATGAGTACCTTCTCTAATTCGCTACTCATGATAGTTTTGAAGGCAAACAGAGTAGATATCATCTGCCTTGTAGTTTCCACATGTATTGGCACCGACTTGGATGCAAATGAGGCTTGGTTTTGTACAATACTAGCTTGAGCTATCTTAATTTTGCCAGAGAATGCCTTTTGGACTTTCTCACAGTCTTCTTGTGTGGGGTTATTTGAACCTGAGTTTTTCTAAGGTCTTCAGAACTTCAGTTTCTTTGTCTTATTCTTAGCATTCCGAATTTGGGTATTGAAATATTCCTGTTTTACTTTGAAAATGTCATTCCGGTATGATTTATCTAACACTTTCCATTTATCTTTACTCTCCTGTGTCTGTGATTTTAACCAGACTCTTTCTGCCTTCCTTTTAATCTGTTTTCGTTCTGCCAGGTCAGTTGTATACCATTTTTTGCTGTTAGATTTTTCTCTGACAACCTTCAGTGTCAGAGGGGCAATCTTGTCTAGTAACTTGGTTAAGCTCTGTTCATATTCCGATGCTAGTATGCCTGGAGTGTCTCCATCCATAGAGGAATCCATAAGCTTTTTAAGGCAGATCCCTAAATCAGCCGCCTTGATGCTTTTAAGGTTTCTAATGACTACTTTTTTTATAGCATTTTTTCTTTGAGTGAGAAAGGGGGAAGAATAAGAGGAAAGCTAACAAAAAAAGGGTCAGACCATTAAAGATTTGTATCCACGCTTTTGGAATTGTTTTGTTTCATTTTGCCAGGTTATCAGCACTTACGTTGCTTCTGTGTTCAGATGCCTCAAGCTTCATTGGGGGTTTTCACCACAACATAGGTGGGGAGGAGGTTGCAGTTACAATGTCTTTGGTGGTTATATTGTTAATGGCTCCACCAAGCCTCCGTTCCTTCACTCTCCATTGCCATTCCACAGGACTTTACCATTCACAGGATAGACAGAACTAAGTCAACAGGTGGGGGAGTAGCTATTATTGCTAAAACCCATCACAAAATAAGAACCGGTCACATAGAGAACCCAGATGGTTACGAAGTCTTACTAGCTAAACTAGCCACGAACCATAAGACTACTATAAATATAGTAGCTATCTACAGAGCGCCTAAAATTCAATCTCAGCCCGAACTAGACATACCCTTACTATTAACGCCACTCATCAAACCCAACACAAAATGTATAGTCCTTGGGGATTTAAGTCTTGGATTCAATGATACCCAAGACAATAAAGCAGAAGCACTACACAGTGCACTCAAAGACATGGCATTCACTCAACTCGTGAACGCCCTTACCCATACAAAATGGAGAATACTAGACTGGATACTACCACTCAATACCATAGTATCCATAGATTCCATCAACGCAGTTCCCTGGTCAGACCATCACGGTTTAAACTTCTCTATTCTGTGCAATGAACCAGACCCACCCAAAACTATCATAGCTGAAACTATGAGCGCACTAGGGGCAACTAGAAATATCCGTAAACTCTCAGCAGAAAGTCTTAACCCATTGTTAGCTAGCACCCTCAATGACAACATGATCAATACTGAGAACCCCTGTGCCCTGGCTGATACCTACCATAGATACCTCACCAATACAATAGACACCTAGCACCCTGTGTCAACAAAACCAAACGTAAGGACAAAAAGTCTTCCTTCTGGTTCAACGAGGAATTAGTCTCTCTCAGACAGATTAAACGATCGCTTGAACACAGGCTAAATAAAGCCCACACCCTAGAAGCTATGGAAGCATTCAATACCGCAAATAAAACTTATAAAGCAGCCATCATCGCCCATAAAGCAGACGCCTTTAATACTAGAATCAGAAATGCCGCCTCTGATTCTAAAGAGTTATTCACCATACTCAAGGAGCTGGAGAATCCTATTCCTATAATTAACCCGGTACAACCAAGTAAAGTATGGTGCACCACGATTCAAGATGCCCTCGCCAACAAAATTAAACTACTACAAAACAAAATTATCTCCAAAAGAAATCTTCTATCTGATAAATCTCCCATGTCCAACCAAAACACTAAGCACATAGGAGATATTACTCCTTCCTTCAACTTCACCCCTGTCTCCCATGATGTAGTACATAGCACTATATCCAAACTCAAAGCATCTAACTCTAAAGGAGACAACTTCCCAGCACACCTAGTCAAGCTATGCGCCCCCACCCTCACACCTATAATCACTAACATTGTAAATGCCTCTTTCAATTCCAATCTGGTCCCAGTCAGCATTAAAGCAGCGTGGGTGACCCCACTACTAAAAAAGCCAACATTAGATCCACTAGCCCCCACAAATTACCAGCCCATAACGACTGTCCCCTTCCTACTTAAAATCATTGACAAAATAGCTTACAACCAAATACAAACCCACCTTGAACAAAACAATCTACTAGGAGCTAGACAATCTGGCTTTAGGCCCAACCACAGTACTGAGACGGCCCTCTTAGACCTAAAAATCCAATTAGACACTATTAGAGACACAGGCAAACTAGCTACCCTACTGTTGCTGGACCTATCAGCAGCATTCGACCTGGTGGACCATGACAAATTATGCGACACACTAAAAAAAGATTTCAACTTCTCAAACAACGCCACACTCTGGATCAAATCCTTTTTAACAGACCGAACATCCAGCGTTGCCATAGGAAACTATGCAGCTGACCCTATAGCAGTTCCCAACGGAGTTCCCCAGGGATCCTGCCTCACCCCTACCCTCTACAATGCATACACCAAACTCCTATTCTCAGCCCTTGATGACATGGGTGTCATCTACACAGATTTCGCAGATGATACCTAGATCCTTATCCCCATCACAGGTGACTACACCGAAGACACCTATACCATCAATAAAGTATACGCCATAATTCAAAACTGGATGGCCCTTAACAGCCTTTGCCTTAACAGCGAGAAAACGGAGGTTCTCATCGTGGGCTCTCAAAAAAGAATAAACACCCTCCACTCAGACTATGCTCATATCAACATTGACGGCACACAGATCCCAGTACTCAAACAGGTCAAAACTCTGGGTGTATATATTGATGTCAACCTCACTATGCATAAACAAATATCAGCCCTTTCCTCCTCTACAGCATACACAGCCAAACTTATTGCTCTCAGCTGCAAATTTCTTACTCCCACAAACTGTATTACTTTGGCTAGAGCACTTATCTTAACGAAACTGGACTATTGCAACATCCTTTTTCTAGGAACATCCAAAACTAATATTAATAAGATCCAATTACTACAGAACAAAGCCCTTAGAGAGGCACTAGGCATAAAGAAATCTGAGCACATATCCAACATCAGGAGAGAAAACCACTGGCTGCCAATTGAAGCTAGAATCATATTCAAAACACTTGCCTCATCACGACTTCGGCGGTAATGCGGCGGATTGTCCGCCGGACGTAATTAACGCTAACGCCAATGTCCCCGGCGGACAATCCGCCAAATCACGACTTATTGTGCACGCGCCCCGGTCCATGGCGGTATCGCAAATAGCGAGATCCTTTAAATTCAGCACACTGTGCGATACCGCCATATCGCGCACTCATAGCGCACGGGAAACGCGTCACCGCCGGAATGGGAAACAAAGCGGCAGCCATCTTGGAAATCACAATCCGTCGGATATGACAGTGCCAGGAAGCCATCCACACCATCCAACCCCAAAACATGTCTCAGGAGCGCACTAGGGGCAAGCATGCCCTGGACAGGGTGAGAAAGCCCAAATTCAGTGACCAGGAGCTAGCTGTGCAGGTGGAGGAGGTGGAGACACACCAGGAGGAGCTGCAGCAGCGCAAAACAAGTGGCCAGCGCAGAGCACAAATCTGATGTGGGGCGCGTGCCCCGGGATGGGGAGGTTTGCTGCAAGTGCCTGAATGACCTGCCGTGCGAGTCCGTGGCATCCTGTCACAGCACAGGAGTGCAAGCAGGGCCACTGGAGGATGGCCACCATCACCCCCACCCAAACTCACATCATGGGAGGAGAAAATTAGTGCCCTGATAGATGTTGGCACCATCGAGGGAATTGGTGGAGCGGAGGCAGGCACTGGAATCGATCCAACTGCAGGTGAGTCCCACACCCGAATGCATGCAGCTGATAGAACCACACATGCAGAACCCAAGTGAATGAATGGGAGGAAATGTGTGTGAGGAACAGCATACACCCATAAGTGAGGCCTACATCCATTGAACCGTAGTGCTGCCAAGATGACCCTCCACGTGCAGTGCATGAATGACAGGGGCAGAGGATAGACATCCATAGCCAGAGGACAGCTACGTTGAGTTGAATTGCGCATGAATACACCCCCAAAACCCTGAGCACAGTGCACCCCAACTACGCATGCAATATTGTCACTCCGATATTCCCATGCAGTCTGGTTCCATACCCACTCACAACAAACACCACATGGCGACAGAACAGAATGCAAGGAGAATGCGTGAATGATACTGTCTTCAATCCCACTTGTTGGCATGAACTGCATCACACAAATATATGTAGCACTGAATTCAAACCACACCCTACGTACCCCACAGGAACACGTCGATCCCAACAGGATGAAGATGATGGGGAGGAGGCCAGACCATCACAGCGGCCACGGCACCGCCCCTCCACCAGCACCATCACCCCACAAAGAGGGCGCAAGGAAGGGAGACGAACTAGGCCAACCCCCACTACACCTCAACGCAGCCCTACCAAACAGCAGAAGCACCCACATGGCCGCAGGGAAGCCACCAGTTACAGCCCCCATGCTGAGGGACACAGCAGTGGATCAGAGCCTGACATGGGAGGAACATCTCCACATGGTCATCAGGCATGAGGACAGCACTCTCGCAGAAGCAGTGATGCCGAAGGGATTGTCACACCCCAGGAGAGCCCAAGGCCAGGCACACAGCTTGCACAAAGCCCACATCTGCCTGTGCGTCGTGTTCACACACCACAGCCGGACGTGGATACGCCATCATATGGCAGCCCAGAGGACCGGCACTCAGAGCCTGGCACCCCAATCCAAGCCGGCCCAATGTCCCCATGCAGCCCCCCCACCAGACAGTGCACAAGTCGCAGGCCAGCACATGACACACCAGGGGTGCCCTTTGTCACAGGGGCTGCAGTGATGGGCCGACTCGATATTATTGAGGCCAGAGAGGCCAGGGTGGAATCAATGGCCAAGGTGCAGAGTCGTCACATCAAGGCCGTCAGTGCATCAATACGGCATGGATGCGGGACAATTTGCGCACACGCATAGTCGTTGAACAATGTACCGCTGCCCTGACAGGCTTCGGACAACGAGTGAGAAAGTTGAGGGAGGGAAACAACCTCATGCGACAGCACATGCTGGCCGCCTCTTCAGTCCCTTCGACATCGACCACACCCACAGAGCCATCTCCTAGGCGCCGGTCTATGCGCCACCTAAGGGCACGCACACCAGAGGGGCCCGGAAAAGGAAAGGGCCCACGACCATCCTAGTGGTGCATGGCATCATTGTTGGTGCCCTGATAAGACACATGTGCCTATCTGCACAGTTGGGGGTAGTTCACTGGGGGAGGGGGGATTGTATGCTGGGTGTTTACTGGGGGGAGGGGGGATTGTATGCTGGGTGTTTACTGGGGGGAGGGGGATCGTGTGCTGGGTGTTTACTGGGGGAGGGGGGATTGTGTGCTGGGTGTTCACTGGGGGGAGGGGGGATTGTGTGCTGGGTGTTTACTGGCGGAGAGGGGATTGTGTGCTGGGTGTTCACTGGGGGAGGGGGGTTTGTTGGACTGAAAATAAATCACGTTAGAAAAATCACAATGCATGGACAGTAGTGATTGTTACAAATGCAATTTAATGTTGAAGTGACATATTTCCAATTTACCCATTACCCATTTCTAAAAGAATCCATCAATCAATCCCTGTCTGGCCAACCTCCCCTCCCTCAGCCCAATCCTTTGTGCATGTGCAACACCTTCTGGCACTTCATCGCCCTCACTACCATCCTCAGGTGGCTGCACATGAGCATCAGGGGGCAGTGGAACATTTCTGCGACAGCAGATGTTGTGCAGCATGTCACATGTCAGTACAATTTTGCCAACTTTTTCTGGTGCATACATCATTGCCGCTCCCGTGCGGTCGAGGCACGGGAAGCGTGCCTTCAGCAGTCCAAATGCCCTCTCCAGGCAGATCCGTGTACGGGCATGGGCAAGGTTGTATGCCCGCTCCGCCGCGTGTGTGGATGACGCACAGGGGTCATGACCCATGTGTACTGGGGATATCCAGAATCACCTGCAGGAGAGAGAAAGCCGGTATGGGGACAAGGTAAGTCCAGTGGGTGTACAGAGCTCTGACATCAGTGTGATTTTGCCATATTTGTCATTTGGCCTATAACACTGTGGAGTGTTCTGTCCTACGGGCACGATTGAATCAATGGGGTACTCTCCACTTGGTACGCCTATGTATCTGTATGCAAGAGTACTCATTCACTTGTCGCTGGATAAGGGGGCACTTCCATCTACTTCTGCTTGACAGAAGTGGCTGCCTCATGTGTCATTGCAAATCCATTTGGCTGCAGTTGCATTTGCTGGTTGTCACTGTTCTGTACTGTTCTCCATGCATTTTGCTGGCCATTCTGGGGACAGTATTCGTGGGATGTACATAGTCATTACTTAGCCTAGTTATGTGTGGTGCATTTGTGGATGTGCCAGCTTATGGTTTGGAATTTCATTACTGTCGGATGGGCAGGGTGGGATTTCTGTACTGTGTCAGTGTTGAGAGCCATGGTGCTACTCACACAGGAGGCTTTATTGTGGTGGGCCTTCCATATGTCACTGTGCCGCCACATGTCTCACATCCTGCATGGGTGTGTTCTGCTGTGTTGGACATGTCCAAGGTTTATCGTGCAAGGTGCTTGAATGTGAATGCTGCAGTAATGCCGCTGCCTATTGGGAATGATGGATTCTGTGACAGGCACCATCTGTTGTGGATTGACATGCTTTATGGTATACATTTGTACTCACCCAGTAGCCATGTGTTTTGGCCTCGGTGCCTTTCCATGTACGCCGGCAGGGTACTGTTGCGCAGGACCATGGAGACTTGGGTGGATCCTGGGTAGCGGGCACAGCAGTGGCTGAAGGTGAGGTCAGGACCACATGTCATCTGCACGTTGAGGGAATGGTACTGTTTTCGGTTTCTGTAGGCAGCCTCATGTGCCTGGGGTGGTACAAGTGTCACATGTGTGCAGTCCAGGGCTGCTATTACATTCGGGACTTGGGCAATGGCATAGAATTGACCCTTCAGCTGGTGCACCTGTGCCTGTGTGGCTGGCAATGCAATGTGTTTGTTCACATGATTCAACAGTGCATCAAGCACCTGTCCCAGCGTGGCACCGAATGTGGACTGGGCCATTCCATGCATTATGGCAACGGTATGTTGGTAGCTGCCAGTCCCAAGAAATTGAAGCACAGACATGAGCTTCACTAGGGGAGGTACTGCCGTGCTGGTGGCTATGCGGCTGCCAATATCACCCTGGATTGTGTCCAGCAACTGGGCAATGGTTGCCCTGTCCAGCTGATATTCTGTCACCAACTGACCATCAGTCAGGGCCCAGGGTGTTGGCCTGACCCTGGGGATGGCTGGCCGCCTTGCTGGTGCTGCTCTCCTCCTCCTTCTCCTCATCCCCACTGCCCCCTGCACTGCCATGGCCCTGGCCTGGTTGGCTGGCCTCTGTAGCTCCGGGCGCAGCAGGTAGAAGTCAACATCAAGGCTCCCGGCTCCAAATGGCAGCATGGTGTTGGGGAGTGTGTGTTGTGCATGGGTGGCTCCTTTGTAGGCCTCTGATTTCCATTGGTTCCACCTAGGCCCTTATTGCTGTCTCCTGCTTGCTCCTGCTGGTGTAATGGTGTTGGGGAGAGTGTGTTGTGCATGGGTGGCTCCTTTGTAGGCCTCTGATTTCCATTGGTTCCACCTGGGCCCTTATTGCTGTGGCCTGTGTTCTGTTACCTCCAGCTTTTTGCTGGAGGTATTTTCGGTGGATTATCCGCCGCTTTTCTGGCGCTTATAGCGCCTACGCCGGACTCGTGATTGCTGATGTTTTAGTGTGAATGGTTCCTGGCGCTGTTATGGCCGGCGCTTGTACAGCCGGCTGTACTTGCGCCGGCTGTAATGGCACCGGCGGTATTTGAACTCGTGATCCGACGGACCCTTAAATTCGGCGCTAATAGCGTTACCGCCAATTTTAAGGGTTACCGCCAAAGTCGTGATGAGCCCTTATTAGTGTTGTTCACAAATGCATCACAAACAAAGCACCTAGCTACCTCACATCAAGAATAAAATCTCCTGCAGGACACTTAGATCCAATAAACTGGCTCTCTTGGAAGTACCACATTACAAATACAGTAGAGCAGGAGGAAGTAGTTTCAAAGTTCTAGCCCCGTTGCATTGGAATACATTACCAATCAGCATTAAAAATGAGGACACCTTACCAGGTTTCAAAAAAGCACTGAAAACTTGGCTATTCAATAAATACTAACCCATATGTATGTCCATATGTATTGCCCATATGTATGTCCTGTGGGAACTACTAGGCCTGCATTTAGTGATAGAATCTATCTATGATCGCACTGCCTGACTGTTTTGTAACATTGTATAAGAAATGTTTTATATGACAATAACCGCAACATTGTATAAAAAAATGGGATAATATGCTTGAAATTCGCCGTGATACCTTCGGGTCTGGGCGAGTAATAAATGTAATAAATAAAATAAATAAAATGGTCTCCATCGTAATAGCTGCAGTATGATTGATTTAGTTTGCCTGAAAGCAGTTGATGGTCGTAGGTAGGAATTAATTATTTAGAGGTGGCCTGACTATGGTGACTAGGCAGCTATGATGGGATTATTTATTTGGATATTCCAAGTTGTAAGTGTGGCCACCTTTACAGGTGGGTCCAGTGATGAGGTTATTGTTTCCATATTAGAGAGAAGTCTCTGTGCAGGAGACTATTTTGACAGTCCAGTCAGAGATTAAGAGAACCACGTTTTGGACTGTTCTGTCTGTTTTTCCTACAGTCTCATTTTAGCCCGCCTCTAACTAATCTAAGCTCTGTCTCCATCCTTCTGGACACTACATCAAGAGGCACCTCTGGCATTCCTGCTATTTCTTATCCATAGACCCCATTCCTTTTTTTCATGGTACGTCTCCACCCTGAATTGGTTGTTTCCCTTCATCTGCAAGCTTTCCTGTTTGCCAAAGGTTGTTCACCCTGGAATATTCGTTTTGTTTGGCATCTCATATACAGAGAGGCAGTGCTTGCTGCAAGGGGAAGACATCCTTAAATTGACATTACATTTATTCTTGGACAGACTCAAGTAGAGATCATTAACCAATTTGCAGTTTCATTTCATTCATGTATTCAATTTCCTGGGCACATTAATATCAAAACCTAGATTCTCTGCACTGTCAAAAAATAAGACAAACAACATTAAGCAGGCAAATAGTACACAGGAAAATCTCTCCACCCAGCAGCCCCAAGAAATCCAGATTCAAAGCCAGGTTTACCACCTCAAGAATGCGTGCCCCTTAAAAGACAGAGGCCCTCATTACGACCCTGGCGGAAATCGAAAAACGATGGCGGAAATGCAATACCGCCATCGAATAGCGCTCGGTGTGACTATGACCCGTCACCGTAAAGTACGATGCCATTAGCGACACCGTAGTGAACGCCAACGCTAACTGCACCAAGTACGCGCGCGCGCGCCATGCCAAACCGTAATTAGCACCATGGCGCAAGGGTACGCGAATTCCGACCCTAGCGGACATGCACCTAACGCCATCAAGCACGGCGGAAAGTACCATTCCGCCATGGTGAGAAGTACGGCATCGCGAATCAACCGTAAACGGCCCCACTGAGTGCCTGTACACCGCTCCCTGGCCACATAGTACAACTCCCCGTAGGTGCAACAAAGTCACAATGCAACCAGTGAAATGTACAAGTCACCCATGCATGCCAACGAACAAAAGAATCACAAGAGGGGCCAATGGGAGCTGCAGGGCACAGATGGCACGAATACAGAAGCTATACCAATGGACATGACCCCAGTCTCCCACCAAGAAACGCACGCAAACACAGGCACCTGTGACCAGCAATATTCCGATAATCACATCATTCCACCAATCCACCTGGCTGACCGGCATCTGTTACACAAAACCTAATCCCCCGCCCCTGAGCATGACATCATCCAAACAGTCATATTGGCAGCCCTCACCCCTGACCTCACTGGGCTTCGTAGGCAAACGCGCCCAGCACAGTACCACGCAACTATACTCCGAAGCTGGAACCCAATGCAGATCTCCTCACAATACATCGCTCCCCAAATAGGAATATGCCACATCACTTGCAAAGAAGAACGCTACACGGCCCATATCAGAATAGGAATTTAATGCACAGCAAATTCACCAAGCCCATACAGCCATTAGGCCATGAACTCCAAAACACATTTCACCATTGTGGGCTGCATCCGCAATAAATGACCAGCTACTTCTTGTGTGACGCCCTGTTCCTTCATGGTACACAGGGGCTACATTCTCGTACGAAAAGGCAACATGGAAGCGCCTAGAACCGCAGGGCCGTCCCAATAGGGAGGCACTAGTCCAGCTGAAAGGCCGAAATGTTGCTCCGAGCCACTAGTACTGCGTAAGGGCATGTGGCCCATTGGCGATCGTCCCATAAGATCGTAATGCTGCTCCACTGATTAACACGAAGCAGCAGGTGTCGGGAGTAAAACCCATCTGCAGGAGTGGCATACAGATGGCAGTGGCAAAAGGGGAGGAGATACCTGTCAACCAAAAGAAAAGAAAAAGAATAGAATGGCCATCAGAACTACATTCGAACAACTCACTTCAATGATCACACTAGATCCACAGCCATATGCATGCTAGCCCACTCCAAAGGATCATCACCACCCCAAAACCACTTGCGACTCATAACTATCCATATCGAGGTGAAAACACCATCACAAACGAGTGTACCTGTGCATGCGTCTGTGAAAACAGAATCCATCAGATGGGATTGGTAACGTGCATGGACACAAGTGTCTGAAGGCGCGTCGAGACAGGGAGGGCTCAACAAGGCCAGATAGACGATGGTCCCACTATGGCAGCCCTGCATCACATAGCGCAGGGGAGGCGGACAGATTCCAAGAAGCCCTGTACATGGCAAACACCGTATCAAATCATCTGCCCATGCATCCATTCATCATTCCCTCATCCCGTAATGAAAACGCCTGTTTCCATACTCACATAACATATGAAATTTCCATTGAGTCTGTGCGTTATGCAGCCTGCAAAATCCACTGTGCCCCAGCCCGTAATTCCAGTGTTGTGAAGTAACATGTATTTGGGAACGTCCGGCCTCATTATCCACTTCGCTATTGCGCATCCCAAACTATTCATATCAATCATTGCATCCTCGCCATGGCCCCTGTCCCAAGGACACTGAACAATAGAACGTTATATTTGCAGTCAGACCTGTGGGCATCTCCTCGCCGCTAGCTGAAGACCGAAAGCGCCGCCCTTCGAATTCCTCATTTGCAACATCACGTCGAAAAGGCATCTGTGGCCGCTTGAAATCACAAATTAATCCATCTAGTGCGGCTGTGTGTGAAAATGGCAACTGCCTTCACTCACAAATGGGAGGCCCCGCCCGTCGGTGAACCTCGGTACAGTGATGCATGAGGGTCCACCGTTACTCGAGTACTACGTTCCACTGACCCTTCACAAGTCTGTTCGCGACTGCAAAGAATGCATGTGAAACAATGGGACCATAGCCGAATGAACATATCAACCAATGTTACACGGCCATCGGGTACTAATACATGATTGTAATAGCAAGATGCCATTCCTCGAATTGCAGCGTTGTGTGCGGGACGTGCTCGCCCAAAGGGGAGAGCAGCTTGCACAGGTGGAATGAATCACCACAGGTGGAGGCCATACAGCCTGAAAACACATAAATTGCACGCCCAGTCTCCTCCCACACCCACTCCGAAATGCTACCGGCAGGACTCGCGATGTTGGCCCTGGGGGACCTGATAGCACTGCAAGTACTCCAACTCCAAGAAGAAGACGAACACCAACTACAACCGGCCGCACGGAGGAGACGCAGGAGGAGGAGGAGGGCAAGGCAGGGCCAGCAAGGGCTGCCAGCACAGCCACTACCACCACGCAGGCAGCCCGCAATCCCACGCCTCCGAGCACATCCGTTCAACCTCACTGATGAGCAGATCCACACCCTCTACCGTTTGGACCGGGACACCATAGCCGCCATTGTGGACATGACACAGGCTGACCTTGTGAGCATGATAGATAGCCCAACCGCCATCCCACCCCTACTGAAGGTGGTGTCTGTACTCCACTTCCTGGCCACAGGCACCTACCAGCACACAGTCGGACAGTTGCATGGCATTTCTCAGCCACTGTTCTCACGGACACTATTGCAAGTGCTCGATGCCCTCCTGCAGCACGCAGACGACTACATCTCTCTACCACGCTCGGAGCAGGAAATTACCAACACAAAAGTGGGATTCCATGCACTTGCCGGCATACCGGGTTGCATTGGTGCCATCGACTGCACCCATGTGGAATTGGTCGTCCCACATGCCATGGAGGCCCAGTACCGCAACCGAAAACAATTTCATTCACTGAATGTACAAATGGTGTGTGACTCCAACAGGATCATTACACATTGTTGTGCCCGATTCCCTGGATCAACCCATGATTCTATGGTCTTGAGGAACTCTACAATACCACGCTACATGGAGCGACACGCAGGGAACAGATCCTGGCTACTCGGTGAGTCTCATTTCATGCATGATGATGTGGGGTATGTGATGCGGCAATGACCTGGCAGGAAGGGGGGGGGTGCGTACGTAGCAATGGCATTCCACATAATTCGTTTATCGTCCACATACAGGTGATGCCGGATATCCACTGAAGAGATGGCTCCTCACACCAGTCCGGAACCCACGGGACCAGCATGAGGAGGACTACAACCATGCCCACTCACGTACCCGTGTAGTCATTGAACAGGCATTCGGCCTACTGAAGACTCGTTTCCGGTGCCTCAGCAGGTCTGGCGGGGCACTCCTGTACCGCCATGAGAAGGTTGCAAAGATGGTGATGGCATGTGTCATGCTCCACAACATGTGCGTACGTAGAAATGTGCCCATGCCCCCTGACGCAGAACTGCAAGCACCTGAAGATGGTCATGATGAGGGTGGGGATGTGGCAGCACCTCAAGGAGTCTGCGAGGCACAGGAGGGCCGTGAAATTCGTCAGCATCTCATAGATGCATGCTTCTAGCACTCACGCCTGGTGGCTGATACATGGACACGGGACTCGTGGCACTGTGTGTGTCTGGTACATGCACAATATGGACTGTACGCCTATGATGGCCTAGTACACAAAGATCATTGTCCACACATCTCATTGTTTGATCGTGCATTGTTTATGGCATATGTGATATCATGTTGAACACCCTATCGACCCGCCACCCAAGTGAGCCCAACACACCCCCTCCACCCTCCTACCTCCCCCCCGAACACCAGTGTCCAAAGATGCTCATTGTCAGTGGGCAGTCGCTATTGCAAGCCCCCTCTGCGGGTATCAGGGGCACCCCTGCCTGTGGAGCGCAGGTTCCTCCCAGATCTACGTTGGGGGCTGCCCTGGACGGAACTTGCAACGGATGATGTCTCTGCCTGCTCACGTCCATGCATGTCCCTAAGGGTTTGTGAGAGCTCAGTGAGCACACGGCGCACTGCGGCAAGTTCGGCACATACGTCTTTGGACGTCGCATGCAGTTCCCCCCTCAGGCTCTCGGTGCTTCTCTCCATTTGGACTCTCAGGCTCTCGGTGCTACTCTCCATTTGGACTCTCAGGCTCTCGGTGCTACTCTCCATTTGGACTCTCAGGCTCTCAGTGCTACTCTCCATTTGTGCCCTAAGTGTCTCAGTTGATGTTTCTATGTCTGCCTTAGTGCCCCCACATCCATCGGCATGGTCCTTGAGGAGCGTGGCCAGTTGCTGCTGTTGCACGATTAACTGGTCGAGGGACTGTTGCCTCTGCTGGGCCATGGCTATTTGCGGTGGTGTCACAGAGGGGCTGTTCGCCTCATGTTGCCCTGCCACAGGGCTTGTGGGGGATGGCCAGTCGTCGTCTTGTGGGTGCCCCTGCGTGGTATCCTCATGGTGTACGGGATGGAACAGACAGGGGGATTGGGACAGGTCATGGATGGATCTGACTTCGACATCCCCGTCTTCTGTGTCGGAGCATGCTGCCATTAATGGGGTGTCACCTATGGTGCTGCTGCCACCAGAGGCAGTACCTTCTGTGGCATCCATTGGGGGGACCTGTGGTGGTGCTGTTGTGGGCATGCTGGCTGCTGGGGTGCCTGTTGATGTTCCCTCCTGTGTGCTGCCACTTGATATGTGCTGCTGCGGTGTCTTGATGCGTGCAGCTGAGGTGGAGGGTCTTTGGCCGTCGGTCTTGGCCCTCTTTGCAGGTGTGCTGGTAGGGGTGTCCTGGAGCTCGTCGTTTGGATCGGACCCTGTGGTGGAGTAAAGGAGGGCGAGCGTTATTAATGGGTCTGTGGGAATTGGAATGGCAATGTATCACATGCATTGGGGTGGTACCTGAGGGTGATTTGGGTCGGGGCCTTGGAGGTGCTTTCATTTGTGTGTGGAGTGAGGGTGCAGTTGTTTGGCAGCCTGCAGTTAGGGTGTGCCTGCTGCACGTGTAGTGGGTGTTTTTGGGGTTTTTAATTATTTATGTATTTATTGTGGTTTTAAAGTGCGCTATCAGGCCAATGTGTGTGGACGTTCTCCTGGCCATGTGTTGCTGTTGCGCTATGTGGACACATGTGAGTCACATGATTGGACATTGTGGATTTGGCATGGTTTTATTTGGGCCACCTACCTGATTCTCCGGATGTCTGCACTCCTTTCTCCATCCCTCCGACTCCCTCTATGCTCTCCATTCCAATGGTGGAGGCACAGATTTCTTCCCAGGGGGTCAACTTGATGGGTGATTCCGACCCTCCCCCGGTGGCTGTGGCAATGTTGCGGTTGGCAGAAAGTATGCTACGGACGCGTATCCGCAGGTCGTCCCACCGCTTCCTGCATTGCTGTGGGTTGCGGGGTGCGGTCCCCACGGCACTTACCCGCTGTGCCACCAGGGCCCATATGGCCTTCTTGTTCGCTAGTGCCGTCCTGGTCATTTGCGTGGAGAAGACGGCGGCGGCATTCTCCTGGAGGGTCTCTGTTAGCACGGTGAGTTCCTCACGGGAGAAGTGGACCTGCCGCTTGCGGTCGCACGCTTTCTTCGCTACTTTTCCCATTTTTCTTGGTTTCACTAGGGTGGATGACGGGTTGGGATGTGTCTCAGGGTGGTGTTTTTAGTGGTTGTGTGTATTTTGTGGTTTTATAGGTGTACGGGGTGTTGTTTCCCGTTCCGGGCCCATGTTTTTACTTCCGTTTCCGTATATTTACGGTCGCCGTACTTTCCGGTTGGCGCTCACTGCGGTGTCCGCTATGATGGGTGGCGGTATTGCACCTAGGGCGCCGTACGGCGGCGGTGTGGGCCGTTTTGGGGTCATTTCCGCCATCGCGGACTTTGCACTTCCGCCATGGCGTGGTGCTCGTGCCCGATGGGTCGGAATGGGCCGCACTTTGCTCCATCGTGCAATGGCGGAAACGCTATTTACGCTGTGGCGGTCCGGTCAGTCACTTTCCGCCAGGGTCGTAATGAGGGCCAGAGTCATGAGAGATTCCAAGATGGCGGCCGAGCCGGGTAGACGTGCGTGAGCGTAGCTCCGTCCCCCAGCTCGGGCCGCAACAATAAAGCACATTAATTAGAGCTTCCACCGAGCCATTCGAGAAGCGCCTTTCCCCTCGGATTGGGAGAAAGGGGAGACATCCCCCTCAGACGAGTGCCTGTGCGCAGGGGTGAGCATACGGGACCGGGCGCCGGGCTGGGCCCACCCCCGCCCCAGAGCGGCAGCCAGGAATTGAGCCACGCACCAGGGCCCAACACCCGCTGAAAGCAGCAGGCCGGATGGAACGAGCGAGGCCCCGCGGGACCGAGAAGAAGCCCTGACAGTGTGAAGCGGGCACTTCAACAAGCGACCCGCGGTGCAGAGAGTGCGGGCGGGAGTTGAGCGACTCCCCGGCGGAGAAAGAGGACTTCAGAAGACGAGGCGGTAAGAAGGACGGGATCAGACGGCGAGGGCGATCCCCCGTCCCGGTGTCAAGTGCCCCCAGGAAGGGGGCTGCGTGGAGTACACCGGAGCAGCATCCACAATGAAGGTACATGGCGGGGGAGGGACCCTGAGACAAGCGGGAAGGGGATACCCCCCAGATGTGGGTCAGCGTGGCCCCCCCAGCGCGGATAAGAGGGAAAACGCACAGGGGGAGGGGGAGAATGGGGAGAGACCCCCCGAAATAAAACCAGATTGCGCAGCCCAGCACTCCAACCAAGACTGCGGGAGAGATTGGGCCTCCTCAATGGCAAGTCCCCCTTAGCGCACAAAACTAGGCTCAGCACACTCCTTGGGGAGGGCCGAAACAGCATTAGAAGGCATACACAGAGAAGGGGGGCCATAACATAGAGGCTCACCTACGGTCTGGCAAGCCTCCCAAAAGAAACGAAGCAGGGACCCCAGGGGAATCACGAGAGAGCCCACAGAGAAACACCACTACAGACCCCCAGCAAATGGACACTCTCTAGGGAAGAACGGGGCAAGGAGATCATAGAAGCGGATCATTTGCCCCAGCAAGCACCTCAAAGTCTCAAAATCAGTTGACTACAGAGGATATTAACTACACACGCTAGGACCGGAAGCACCCAAGAAAGGACCTAGGCTAGGAACACAAGGGAAGAGGTTCACACACATGTCAAAAACCAGAACGAAGAGTGGGTCACAGGCAACGGTAGCTGATAAAGGGGGACCCAGGCAAGACCAAGACCTGACCCAAATTTGGGGATTAGGAAACACGATATCCAAGCGATCAAACAAACAGAAAAATAAGGGAGGAGACCGAACAGAACAGAAAGAGTGTTCAGACATGGCCTCGAGGGACGATATGAAATCCTGGTTCAAGGAATTCCAGGACCAGTTCATCGCTTCAACCCAGGCGCAATTTGACAACATGAAGGGCGAATTGAAACAATCAGTCCATGAACTGAAAAAGGACATAGAAAACCTCGAGAAGAGAACAGACCATCTGGAAAGGACGGTCCAGAATATGGACGAGGAAGCACTCCAACGTGCAGAAGCACAAGACCGACTCGCTCGCTTGGCGCTAGAACTGGAATCCCAATGCGAAGATTTGGAAAACAGGTCTAGCAGATCGAACATTAGAATTAAAAATATGTCGGAAACAGTAGAAGACAAAGACCTCCGCACAGCAGTGCAACAAGTATTCCAAGAAATTTTGCAGGTGGGATCCGAGGAAGAAATACATATCGACAGGATACACAGAGTAGGCCCCCGCAGAACAGGGGAGCCTGGATCTCGCCCAAGGGACGTACTAGTGGCCATGACGCAATACGCACAAAAAGAACAAATACTAAGGACGGCCAGAACAATGGAGCTAATAAGAATGAACGGAAAATAAATTCTGCTATTCCAAGACCTAGCCCAATCAACGCTCAGAAAAAGAACAGAAATGAGCCAGCTAACAAAAATCCTCTTCGAAAAACAAATTCAATATAAATGGACATTCCCATTCGGCCTTCTATTCACATGGGAAGAAAGACATCACCGAGTCAGTACATGCGAGGAAGGCCTTAAGATCTTGGGATGCAAGGGAACCAAGCCCTCGAATGTTAGCGAACCCCATAGACAAAGTAGACAACCGAAGGGATGGCAAACGGAGAAACGGAAAACTAGACTCCAATCCCATAAGCCAGAGGAATGCTAAGATGCCCTGGGCGCTCTTCACGCGTGCAGGAGCTCCTGGAGGGAAAGGCAATACCCGAATAGACAAGCCAGCCATGGCAGGTGACGATTTCAAGGCACGGCCGAGATATGGGACGGTCTTGAAATCCGTACCACAAGCAGGGTTTAGGACTCCCTGCGAACAGTTATTCCTGAGTCGTTAGAGGGCATGGAGCAAAGGCACTACGCCGGAGCAACCATAGGGCCCAGTGCCCTCCTCAGGGACAGAGTTTGGGGGGGAAGGAGGGAGTGGGGAGGGGGGAAAGTGGAGGGGGAAGTTCGAAGGGCAAGAGACTCCAATATCGGTATTAACGTGCTCCACAGCGTCCCACAAGGTGGAACAAATACGAAACTACATACCAACCTAAAATAATGGGGCTAAAAATGTTAACGTACAATGTCAGAGGTCTGAACACGCCAGTGAAACGGAAGAAAATGGAGCATTTCCTACACAGAGAAAAATTTGACATAATCACGCTCCAAGAAATGCATATACAGAAAAAAAGGAAAGGACAGTTCAGGATAAGAGGCTATAAACAAGTCCTCCAATCAAACGATGAAGGGAAAAAGAAAAGAGTACTCATTGCCATCGCAAACCATCTACAGGTCCGACTCAAAGAGGTAATAGCCGATAAGGACGGTCGCTATGTATTCGCGAAGGTACAGATAGATAACCGCCAACTGACCATAGCCATTCTATACGCTCCAAACACAGGTCAGGAGGGATTCCTCAAGGACACGATCAACAAATTAGAAACCTTTGCAGAAGGAGAGGTGGTCCTGACCGGAGACTTCAACCTAGCATGGAATCGCATGGACGACCGTTCGAATCCCAAATGCAACCAACTAGGGTCTCCCTCTCCGGCGCTAAAAAAGGTAATGCAAAACCTAGCTCTAGAGGACGTTTGGAGAAGACTCAAAGGAACAACGGAAGGATACACATACCACTCGCACGTACATGATACAAGTTCCAGAATAGACTATATATGGACAACAGGGACCCTAATCGGGGAAATACAGGACATCGAAAAAAAAGTCCACATCTCACTTTCAGACCATGCTCCGGTGTGGATCACACTCCCCAAATTCATGAAAAGATCAAATCTATGGCGATGGACACTTCCTAGGGAAATAATACAAGACCCAGTGGCAAGAGAATCCATCAGAGAAAAGATAGAGGAATATTTCGAGGACAATGCCACCCAGGAAGTCCCCCCAAGCACAACATGGGATGCCTTCAAAGCGGTGATGAGGGGCCAACTAATAGCCTTAAAAGCACAAAAAGATAGGATCTCATATAAATGGGAAGAAGAATTAGTGATAAAATTGGAAGAAATAATAGGAGAAATGTCTAAGAACACCTCCAGGAAAATAAAGAGAACATACATACACATCCAGAGCCAAATAGACCTGATTAGAACTAAAAGAGCTGAAACACCACTGCTATATACAAAACACTGGTATGCGATGAAATCAAATAAAGGAGACAAATTATTAGTAAGACAGTTAAAAGGCAGACAACAAGAGCAAATGGTGCAAACCCTAAAAGACGAACATGGGGCAAAGAAAACACAAACGAAAGACATTAAAGAAGTATTCCGAAAATTCTACCAGAAACTATATTCCTCACAGCACCCGAACGAAAAGGAACAAGCAGCCTTCCTAAAAGACGTCACTCTGCCGACATTATCCCCTTCCGAAAAGAGGCCCTAGATGCGCCAATAACGCCAGAGGAGGTTGGGAAAGCAATTAGAGATCTTCCTAAGAACAAAGCCCCAGGACCAGACGGCTTCACAGCGGTTTTCTACAAAACATACCCGGAAATTCTGATTCCCCATTTGACCACCTTATTCAATACCTTCAAGACCTCGAACAGCATCACACCTTCTATGAACGAAGCAAAGATACTCGTCTTCCATAAAAAGGGGAAAGATCCAGAAAACCCGAGCTCATACCGCCCAATAGCCCTAATTAATGTAGATGCCAAACTCTATACTAAGGTTCTGGCGAACCGGCTGGCGCCACTACTCCCCAAACTGATCCACCAAGAACAAGCGGGATTCATCCCCAATAGGAAAACCCACGATAACATAAGACGAATAATACATCTCATAGAGAAGGCCGGCATCACGAAACTCCCATCAGCAATTATCTCGCTAGATGCCGAAAAAGCATTTGATCGGGTCGAATGGACAATGCTATTCGCGACTCTAAACAAAATGGGAATGGGAAACAATGTTATCAACATGATCCATGCCAATTACAACGCACCGACTGCCAGGATAGCAGCCAACCAGGAGCTCTCGAATTCCATCAGAATAGGAAGGGGCACAAAGCAGGGATGCCCCCTTTCGCCCCTGCTGTACGCAATCTTTCTAGAACCCCTATTGGCAAAAATCAGAGCGACACCAGATATAAAGGGAATAGAAATGGGAGGCCAAACACACAAGACAGCAGCATACCCAGACGATATGATGATGACCATCACCGAACCGAGTAGAACGCTCCCGATTCTTATTCAGCTAATAGACGAATATTGAGAAATATCGGGCCTGAAAATAAATAAGCAGAAGTCGTCGGTAATGGCATTGGCAGGAAATAAGGACGAGATCCACAAGTTAATGAAAGATCAGCAACTTCAAACGGCAGAGGATAGTGTGAGATACCTTGGAGTGACCTTGACACCTACGATACAAAACCTATACTTGGGGAACTACACAAAGCTCATGGAACAAGTCAAATCAGATCTGAGCAGATGGAACCCCTTGACAATTTCCTGGTGGGGCAGAATAATGGTCATTAAGATGACGATTTTACCCAGATTGCTTTATTACTTCCATTAGGGTTCCGACATCTTTCTTCAAGTCACTCACAAACACAATCACCAAATATGTATGGCAAAACAAAACACCAAGACTCTCACAGCAGGCGCTCACAGCACAAAAATCAGATGGAGGAATGGCGCTCCCCCACTTCAGGAAGTACTATGAGGCGGCTCAACTGTGGGTACTAAACGAATGGATAACGGATACATCAGATAAATGGTGGATGGCACAGGATCGAGCCATGGCAAGGTCCAATCTGCGCCACCTTTTGTGGAAGAGACCCGAACATAGACATCAAAATATTAAGATAAGTGAAGTAATGAGCTCCACAATGGAAATCTGGGACAGAGCTACCAAGAGAGAATCCCTCACGATAGACCCCTCCCCATTCATTCCAATGTTTGACAACCCAGACTTCCCCCCAGGGGTAGAAAAAGGGTCATTCCAGAAATGGAGGGATGCAGAGTGCACGAAAGTGGGAGACATGTTCGAGGGTAGGCAGATCAGATCCTTTACAGACTGCCAGGATATGCTAGGCCTGACAGAGAAGGATAGATATCAGTATGAACAGATTCACCACTGGCTCATAACGCCAAGAATTACAAAGGCTCTGACAAGAGATCCCACCCTTTTTGAGACCTACATACTAACCCAAACGGGAGAAAAGAAATTTGTCTCCACACTCTACAAATTCATCAACGCCCAAGAAGAAAGCATCACATGGTCGTACATGAAAAAATGGGAAATCCCGCTAGGAAAACAAATCCCAAGGACACAATGGACATTTCTTTGGCAAATAATTCCCAAGTGGACACAAGCAATTCAAACAAGGGAGGCCTGGACCAAAGTGATGATTCAATGGCACTATACCCCGGAAAGGCTTCACAAAATGTTCCCGACAACTCAAGATAAATGCTGGAGGGGATGTGACACCGTGGGCACATGGAGACATATTTGGTGGGACTGCGGGGTACTACATCAGTTCTCGGCGGAAGTGAAAACTCAGATGCAGGCAATGTTTAAGGCAACGGACAACCTAGAAGAATAAATTTGGATGTGCGGCATGTGGGCCCCCAGAGATACAACACTTAATAAGACGCAAAAGCGAAACTTTATGGGATTCCTCATAGCAGCCTGGCTGGCAATAGCACAAAAATGGAAACAAAAGTCCCCCCCAACCACACAAGAATGGCTCCACAGGATATGGACAAATGTAGCGATGGAAAGACTCACTTATAACCTCCAAGGGGACAAACAGCGGTTCGCTACAGACTGGGGAGACGCCATAGAATTCCTGCAAAGTGACTACATGCTACAATGGTGCCCACATAACATACGTATCTTAGATATGTTTACAAGCTGAGTCCGAAGCTTACATGGGACAGTAAGGACTGCTGGGACACTAATACCGGTGGGGAGGGAGGGAGGTGCGAAGGGGGGGTTGGGGACATGTTGAGCCCCGATGTTAATGTTGAAGAAATGTCAATAAAAAAACGTATAAAAAAAAAAAAAAAGACAGAGTCATGGATTGGAGCAAGGGTCATCCAGTGTCGGGAATGGGTTTGTGACCGAAGTGTTGGGGAAACAGCGGAGAGAAGAATGGCGGAATCTATCTTGTATAGAAATTGTAAAGAGACAGAGAATAGCCATAGGTAACAAATAGGAGTCACTTTAGTCTTAGGAAGTAAATCATTGACATGCAGTTGAGAATTTGGTAAACATTTGCATAAGTGAAGGCTTGGGATGTTGATTGAGCGGCTGTCAGATTTGGATTCTTGTTCAGTATATGTTGGCTGAGGGGGGTCGCACTTTGGGGCACAGTACTCGTATGTTGTAGGCACATAGCATTGTACAGGTAAGGGGAATTTCAGGGACTAAACTAAAGTCAAAGGCAATAGATGAGTAGGGTAGGAGGAGTTGTGAGAAAACCATGCTTGAACATGTACAAATGATAGTGTACCGTCAGTGATTTGTGCTAGAGGACGGTAATCTTGTAGGCTTTTGGGAGGGAACAGGGAGGATCTCAGTGGGCAATAGTTTGAAGGTAACAAGCTAAAGTTGCTGGATGGAACAATGCAGGTTGTTGTGTTGTGGTCTGTCTGATTGCAATGCGGGTGAGGGGATTGGTCTTCAGAGGCTGGGTTGAGGGGTAAGGGTGGTCTATTAAAGTGCTAGTTTGTTGCTCAAGGCAGGTGCAAGCATAGGTCACTGCTCTGCTGGTAGTCTCATAGGGGTAAGAAGAAAGGTGGGTAGGCAGGTGGTGACAAAGAATGGAGTAGTTGTTTGACAAACTTACTACAGCGTGATCGGTAGACAATTAGTGAAATGTCCTGAAAGTGGAATTGGTCAGCTGGCCACTATGAGAAAACAAATGGAGGGGCTCAGGGCAAGAGGGAGGTGTGCAAGACGATTTTGGGAGGCTCTAGCATAGGAGAAGTTCTTAAAAAGAGAAAGGTAAAGGTGTTTCTACTGGTACAAGGGTAGAAAAAACATAACTGGCAGGTAGAGGTGGGTGGGGGTGTTTCATGGAGAGAGCAGGTGGCAAGACTTCCTAGTCCTAGGAGGATGTGAAGGACGACCAGTGTCTACATACAATTCCTTAGTACTTCCTTGGGAGCCAGAGGAGGGTAGCAGAGTTTGGTAGAGCCACCAGGGCATAGAAGACTGAGTAGAGGGAAGTGTGAGCCAGTGAACAGGATAAAAGGTGCTACCCTTTGCCATCTGCCCTTTTCTGGCAACCTGGGCTGTTTTGAAGGGGGCAGCCCCCCAAGGCACTTTAAAGTAAGGCGAGATGCATTAGAGGCACTATGATGGGCCAGGGGGCAGGAGGGTCAGTGCGAGGGATGCCTTCCCTTTTAACAAGGCCTTACTTCGGTATAATTAAATATAGTTTAAGTGCATAGCATAAGGCGTAAAGCGGCGTCGCTATTTTGCATAGATATTGTAAGAGGATTCAATTCAACACTACAGCTAAGTCAATGCCTAGTCTGGGATACTGAATGGAAACCCTTATTAATATATCTTTATGTCCAGTTCATGCGTTCTGGATGACTACCCCTATATAACACCCCTCTCTTTGAATAACCCTGACCCCACTGAGCCAAGAAGTAGGTTTGATTTGCAAATTAAAAGGTTTATTTGAAAATTAAACATTATATATATATATCACACTTTATAATAAATTAATAATTGGATATCACACTGAATCTGAGCAGTAATCAATAATGGATAGTCTGGCACTAGCACACTTGTGAATAGGAACAGAAGAATAAGGTGGTAGAGAATACTTTATATAAGTTCAGATGGATGTAATGTTGAATGAAATGCAATACCGAAAATACTCAATATGATTTCAACAAAACAATGTAATCACTTTTCTCTGGCAATCCCCTCCCCCCTTTATGCAATGCAAGGAATGCAATCAACTGTAATTCAGTTCACCCCAGCAAGCTTAGACTACAGAAGTTGGAAACACAGGCCCAAAATGCTTTTATATGTGCTGGCAATGAAGTGAAAAATATGCTAAAATGCTTTTAATTCCCTCTAGAGGTTCAGGGTGAGTGGTATCAAGTTAATATTAGTCCAGGCTCACCTTAGCAAGGATCTAGGAGTAACTAGCAGGTTAAACGAATTTTTGGCAAATGAAACTAAGGAAGCTTCTGTTTTCACACGTGGAGAAATTTGCAAATCGCGGCAAATTCGCGAGTGCGTTGTTCGCGATTGCGGCAAAACTATAGGGAAAGCCACGATTCCCAGCTTTCAGAGGAAAGTTGCTGCAAGTCTCTAGGACAAACGGTTACGGAGTTATGAACGATTAAATAAAGGTAGTTTTTCGGATTTGGAATGTTAAAATTCAAAGTGACAAGTGCAGCTTGCAACTAGAAAATGACAGGTGACAGCTTTACAAATGACAGGTGACAGTTAGGAGGCAGTTCTACTTAGATTAAAATAGCTTGGATTAGATTATTTTAACTAAGAGATTGGTTCTGCACAGTTCTGCTAGGTACTCACTCTATATTCTTGAATTAGAATGGGCCTCGCCACGGATCTGGTCAGGTTTTAGACTGGACTCTGGTCTGGTCTCTGCACTTCACAGTGATCTGGGTCAGCTCTCTGGTTCTCTCTCTAGCCTCTCTGGATTCTGGAGATTGAGGGATTTGAAGTCTGGATCTCTGGATGTGGTATGGTCCGGCAGAGCACGTTGCAGCAAATGGAATTGAATGTCCCTATCTGTCCTGTCTGTCTGCTTTTATGTGTTTTGAAAATGGGTGTGTGTGCAGCATCACTAGGCTCTACCCCTCTCCACTTGTCATTGGCCACTTCATCCGCTTCCCCTTGATTGGGGGAATGAAATGAAGTGTCATCATGATGAGGTCTGTTTATGGTAAAGAGAACCCACCCCTGTCAAATTACACACAATCTATATTTTGACCCAAAAGACATATTTGCACAGGTACACATTTGTTTAAAATTACATGCACCCATCACATATCACAGGAGGTATACCCTGTCCAAATCTGCTCTTCCTGGGAGCTTGCATTTGGAAATGGCGACATTTGCACTTTTTAACTGGTTTCGCAATATCGGACATTACCCCAAATTTACACACATGTGCGCAAGGAGTATGGACATTAATTGATGAAGTGTCAGATTTTTAACATGCATACATTTTAAGTAATACCCTCTTAACTGCTAGCTTGCCCCCAGATCATGCAACTGGTTCTAAAAACCTCTTAAAATGTGGGCAGAAAAATCACAAGAATTATGGTATCATTTAAATAATTTTCACAAGTCCGTACTATGAGTTATTCATCTTTTTCTAAAACCATATTCTGGCTACAGGGGTGTGGTTTCCCCCAGCACAAGGTTGAATTTCTGTTTTTTCCAGTTCTGCCAAGCCAGCTTGCTCTCACAGGCAGTGCTCCTCCCCTTTACTTCCAGGAGGAAGCCACTTTTTACGGCCCCCGTAATAAAACATTTGCCTGAGTCAGGACAGGGCTTTGTTCAATTTCCTGCAGAGCCCAGGTAATTCAATCAGAGAAGTGTCATATCCCTTTTGGTGGGAGCAGCAAAAGGACAGCTAGGCCTGGGAACACAGCTGTTGTGCAAGTCTCATCTCCTGTCGGGGGTAGCTGGTGGGCAGAATTCAGTTCCTTAAGCCAGGCCCCAGCTAATGTCACTTTTGTTCCCCAGTTTTCTGCATTCAAATAAAATGAACCATTTTTACATATGCAGCTAGAATGCTGATTCTAAGTTTAAAACTATGACATTTAAACAATTGCAACCTATGTGACACTCAAAAGTAGGTCACTCATTTCTTTTAAACATTTAGATTTTTAGTGTCTTTCAGTCCAAATTTACTTAAACTGCTGAAATCCACAGCTCAGCCAGTCTTTTTATAAACCTTCAAGTCACTTCAGAATATAACTTTAGATTGTATCCACCTCTCAGTAAGTCTTTCTTTGGCATGCTTTGGGTTAATCTATTCAGTTTTACACATATAAAAAAAAATCTGGTGGTTTTAAAACGCCGGCTTTCTGATAGTGGTGAGTACTGGTACTGCACCCCTTTTTGGGATTTAAGAAAATGAATTCCCCACAATTCTAGGTTGCTTTTGGCAATCAGCATTGCCATTCCCAATGGTTTCAGGCTACTGTGTGGGTAGTTCAATGGTGGTTTTAGGCAGTGCCCTTCTGTGCCCATAACATCGGCAAAATGGGTGGCAGCCTATTCTTCATGCATTTCCCTGGGCATTTTCTGAGAAGCTCTGGCCATCATGATGTTTTCAATGCCAGTACTGCACAGTTTTTGAGGTAGGGCTTGGATGCATGGGTAAAAACATCCCACAATATTAATAATCATAGGTAGAAGAAAAGGCTTGCACAGTAAATGCAGCATTACATGCACTAGGTCAAAATCCACGAGTCCACAGAAATCTACATTCATTCCCAAGCGTTTGAAGCTCATACAGTCTTTAAAAATAAGCGAAGATTTGCTGAATGCTTACTAATGCCTTTTTTCTGTTCTTTTCCCTTTTCCTTAGGAAGCGGCATGCTGGGATGGGAATGACACCGCCGAAGATGCCCGCAGAACAGAAGGAGCGATGAATGTTGGGCAGAAGCACCGCAAGGTAGGGCTGTTAATAACGGTGTTCTTGTTCTTGTTCTTGCAGGAGCTGAGCGCAGAACAAAGATGCAGGCCTACTGGAGACCGATCCGAACACGGTGAGTGTCACGCTGCAGGTGCAGAAAACGCAAAGCATGTTTCTCAGCCTGGGCGTGGCTTAAATAGTCTCTGGGTATCCCAGGTGTCTCTGGGCTGAACCACACCCAAAAGACTAGACTGCACATGCAGTTCTGGGAACCGAAATATGTGGGGGCATCCATCTTGTCCCCATCAATGCACTACAAGTCCAATCCTCAATGTTATCCTATGGGAGTGAGTGAGTCTTGTGCCACAAGCGCCAAGTCTGACTCCAAGTGGGTCTTTGGAGGGATGGAGAGGCCCTTGAGGGCCATGTAGGTGATCGTGGCCTGGCTCCAGCCTGACATCTTGGAGGGCTTGGGACATGAGGGGCAGGAATCATGACAGCCATCCAATCAGCCACGCAGGTTTTTACTGTATCTATTGAATCACTTTTGATGATGTTGCTTTATAAGATTCTGCTTGTACTACTTTTTGGCAGAACGTTCTTAGCACCAGAGTTCTCTGCTGTTGCTCTCATCTGCATGTGAGATTAAACTTGTTATCCTTACAAGACTGACTTGGGCCTTTCATCCCTAGCGGGTAGTATTTTCTCTGGTGAGAGCGTTCAGGGGTGTGCCTTCAATTGGTGACCCTGATGTAATTACAGCGCCCCCATTACCTGCAGAGTCTTCCATGCCACTTCTCCAGAAGGAGCCGCACCCACCTCAATGACAGGCCCCGAAAAAACACATGTTCCGAGTGGTTTAGCAGGAGCCATTTTAAGAAAAGTCCTCTCTGCTCTTTGAAGCGGGTGCAGCTCAGAGGAGATTGCAGGCCGGTGTTGGAACCCTGTGACGAGGAGTTCAGATGAGCATTCACATGTGAGTAGACTCTTGTAAGCGATAACAAGTAGGGGACAGATGCATGGGGAAGTGTTAAAGGTGTGAGTACGTGGAGATCGAGGTCATCAACGTGACGTGGATGAGGGAAGGGTTATTGGTTGTTAAAATGTGTATTATGAATGGAGTTTTTCAGTAAAGTATTATAAGGTAAGGTATTAAGAGATAAGGCAAAGGGATGGCAGGGAGCCCCTCCTCAGAAGGGGAGGGAAGGTTGTACCACAGCACAGGATATTATATTATTTAAAGGAGAAATATAAAAATACAGGTGGGGTCTCATATAAGGAGTAGACCTGTAACAAGTAGTGATTGCTAGTTTAGTGTATTGTTCTAATGTATTGTGTTCGTACATTGCGGGTAAGGAGCAGGCCCAAGAATGGGCAGTAATTGTGTGTGTCACAGTGTGGTGTTGGATGATCTTGTGGAGTGGTGTGGGTGTGCAGGGAAGGGTGGTGGAGAAGGGTGGGAGGATGATTTTCTAGTTTCTGTGGTTACAAGCAAGTGGTAGCGTGCATGGAACATTAGAGGGGCTTTGCGGGATCAGTAAGAGATAGACATCACTAGCATGGGGGAGGATCACAATAGAGCAAATCTATAAGGGCCTGCCACTGCATTGTGACAAGGGGGAGAAATATCAAAGCAGTGGATTACGGAGTCAAGAGGAGGGGGATGCACTGCCCATGGCCAGGGCATGGCTCACACAACAACAATATTTTGGAACACATGCCCACATTTCTAGTGCCAAATATAAGGAGAGACAGCTACAAAACAGAAAAAAGATTCTTGATCTTTGGCGTATGTTAGAAGGTGCAGAAGGTCAAAGGAATGGAGAGGAGGCGCTGAGACGAGGGATGGGGAGTGCCGAAAGGGAGAAGGCGGGGTGCCAGTGGGGGTAGGGGATTATAACCCTTGACAACATATACCACAGAAGGGTACACTAATTCAAGTTATGTACCCGCCGTGATAGCGACCCCTTCTTCTGCGGTAGGGACACCACAGGATGCCACTCTCCCACCTCTGTACACCCACCCACCTGAAGTACCAGCATCGACGGGTTACAGGTCTAGGGCATTCCAGGATAGGTTGACAGGTTTACTAGCAGAACTGAAAAGGTTACAGACGTCCCCAGAAACAGGAAGGGATATAAGTGCATTGAGAGAAGGATCGGAGAGTGGTAACCAGGGGAAATATTGCTCAAGATGGATAGTCAAGGTATAAGATGTGTAGGTGTTGAGAAATAAAGGAGCCCGGGTGCGTGGATTATTTTGGGAGAGGAGAATACTGTGCTTGGAGAAAATGTGGAGGAAAGGGATGCTGATACGTTGACAGAAGATCCGAGTGAAGAAGAAGGGAGCGGTGAAAAGGCGGCTGAAAACATTCCCCAAGCAGAAGGTATATGGGCAGGAGCCAGGTTGAGGAACAGGGTCAGCCGGATGGCATTAGTAAAGAGAAGCAGTGTTGTGTAGAAGGGCGTGGGAAGTAGAGCAAAAATACAGATGCCTCTAATACAAATGGGGTAAGGGAGGACACAGTATGTGCCCTGACCACAAATGGATTAGAATAATTTAATAAGGCCCTCCCATGGCTCACAGCAGGGGCGAGTAAGTGGATATACAAGTTTGAAAACAAACGGCATGGGTGCCCCTAGCAATAGGGGAACTTAAGAGCCTATTGGTTGCTGTAATTGGGGGTCAGGCTGGGGAGGTTTGGGTTAAGGCTGGATACCTGAGAGTAACCTTGGGGGATGATGCAGATGATGGAGCATAATTTAATGGAGTTAGAGCAATGGTATGGGAAGCATTATGAAGGGCCTTCCCGGATAGTCCTGATTTGCAGTCTTTAATGCAGTTTACTATGCGGAATGATGAGGACCCTGCAAGATTTATTCTTAAAATGCAAGAGAGATGGAAAGCAGAGGCTGGAGGGCCGTGGGATCAATCAATACCATTCTTTTATTTTATCGTAAAGAAGGAAGTGCAGAATGCGCTGGATAGGATTGCTGGTATTGAGGCAGAGGGATGGCCGGAAATACAGAGTATAATAAGGCTTCTGGGGATCCCAGCTATGGGAGGCCCCAACACCTCCCATTTTGCCCAAAGAAATGCAGCAGAGTTCCAAGCAAGCAGCAACATGTTGCAAACTGCATTTATTTATGGGCAGCAAAATAAAAAAACAGAGGGCTTCGTGCACAGCGAAAATCCAGGCACCAACTGCACACACTGCAGGCTGACATCACAAAATTGGACCAGCTCCCAGAAATCTACCTCATCCTGATATTGCCTGCAGAGTGGTAGGTAGCTTATAGTGCCCTTATAGGAAGCCTGATCATTGGGCATTTGGACCTTGGTGTCAGTGGGTTGGCTTAGCTGTTCCTCCCCCATTACCTAATTCTAAAATTGTTGCATTGTGAATTTGTTCCCATTAGTTTTAGCTGAACAGGCTTTTCGCCCCTGGGCCCTCAGCGTTCATTGGCCAGAGCTGAGCCATTCTTGTTACAATTATGTTTCAAATGATGTGTGGGTCTTGCGAAAATGTCTTTCCTTCCCAGAGAAAAAACACTGGACCCTGGGTGTTCTGCTCTGACTTACTCGTATTTGTGAAGAATTAAAAATGCTTGTCTGCCAGAGTTCACTGTCGTTCAAAGAAAAAATGTTTATCTTACTGCAAGGCCTGGGGCTGCTTCTGGGTTTGCGAGGTGCATTGCTGAAGTCAGCACAAATCCCCACTGCAGCTGGTGTTCAGTGAGACAAGTGTATTTGGCTCTAATTTTCCTGAAGCATGGCTCTACACTGTGCCATTTGATTATGTTAATTCATATGAGCATCTGCAAGCCTTTAAACAGGAATTGTTCTGTTTTGTAGATTCTGGTATTGCTGCATTGAGGCTAATGTAGGTTGCAGTATTGGTGAAGTGGGTGTCTTTCAGCATATTTGTCACCCATGGGCGCACTGGAACCTGGTGCAAAATGATGAGTAGGCTCATTATTCTTCCTGCTGTTCTTTCTGTTGATGTGCCTGGGGTGAGGGGGCAGGAGTTTGATTTCGGTTTTCCCTCTTCAGTCCCCCCTCTGGACGACTTGTCGACCACACCACCAAACAACATTCATCTTCTTCTGGTCAGCATATCTTTGTCAATTCTCTGAATTGTCCACAATTGTTCACATGATTGTCGATGACCAGTATATGTAGGAGTATTCTCCTTCTGCGTTCAACCTCACTCACTTCCCTTCGTCCTTCCTCGGATCACAGGGAGTATCCACCTTTATTACTGCTGGAACCAGGTCGCACACCACTATCTTCTCCCTTAGTCCAACTCTTCCTTTCACCATGTCTTTTATTTGCATTCCGATCGCTTCTTCTGCTGTTCTCTTGCATCTTGCAATTGATCTTGATCTTGCACAATGATGCTGCTCTCAGTACTAGTGCTTCAGTTATCATCTTCAATCCACCAGCCAGTCATGATGGCATCCATGTCCATGGAAACGCTAGCCAGTTCTTGTCTTTCTCTGTTCACATGTGTTTTCTGCTGAACAGTCTTTTGTGTGCTGGTACTTTATCCAATGTTGCTTCTTATTCGCTCGAGAAGTAGTTCCCCCCTCTTTTCACTCCTCAGTCTGTTTCTCTTCCGTTCTTTGGGCCTTTCATGGTTTGTTCAGTCATCTTTTCTTCCTTTGGTTGTTTTCCATCTTGCGGAATTCGTCAGACCTCACATGTTCCTTGGGCACCACCAACAAGGGCATGCTCATGTGCACCAACGAACAGTCTCCTCCGCAATTCGTGGCAGTTTCTCTTTATCTTAGATCCATATGCTCAATAGTAGTCCATAAGCACTGCTGTTCCTGCTCTCATCTCCCTACTTGTCTCAACCTTCTTGCATCCAGCATGTTCGTCCACTTCTTTTCACTGTTGTGCTGGTAACATAAGGCTGGTGCCTTCAGAGTATAGGTCCTTCTTCATTCTCCACCCAAGTCACCATCTTCGCAGTCTTGTCTCACTCCGTTAGGCACTTATCATATTTTTCTTTTTTTTTGTCTCTTTTTTTTTTCTTGCTGCTTGCTCACTGGTGCATTTGCTAGTTGTTTCTTCTTTCTCTGGCCCCTTTGCTACATACATTTCTTCTTCAATGAATGAGCTGCCAGTAGTTGTTCATCATGGGTAGTGTCTTGATATATTCTTCTTTCATAGGGGATTGCCTCTTTTTACATCAATCTCAATGTTGCTGTCTTCCCTTGCAATCTTCTTCACGTTTGGAACACTTTGAGATACATGGGCGTCATGCTTTGCTGTAGGTATTTCTGTTGCAATCAATTCTCTCAAGGCATAGCTGATTAAAGAGCAGTCAGGACAGCTCTCCCCAGTGGTGTTCCTAACAATTTTGTACATGTGTGCATGTTGTTGGTTACTTCTGCTATGTGTGAGAGGTGTATGTTTTACTCCCTTCGTGTCTGCAGTTACACTGCGCTTACCTCTACTTACTTTGGCAGCAGTATTTTCCTCACCCTCTGACACGGTAGATCTTCCTGCTTGAGTTAGGGAATGTTAGTAGGGGGTACAGCGGTAATACTCACTATTAGATATGATTTTTAAATGACCACCCCCCATTATTCCGTTCATCATTAACAGTCCCATCATGAGGATAAGAGTCCTTATTGGCTTGCCCATAACCACTTACACTGCTGGGTCCTTGCAGCTAATGAGATGATAAAGTTGCCCGCTTGAAAATCGCAAGAAAGGCATTAATACGTTAGTACTTGTTAGTAACCTCAAGCTCCGCGAACTAAACAATCACTAATGGCAAAAATGAAACCTCTCCCCGGACATTTCTTGTTGAGGGTTTCTCAACGTGGGTCAGACATTATATGCACTGTATTCAAGTTGGGGAAAAGTTTGGGCTAGGTATTCAATGGAAGCAAGGAAATATACTTCTGGGAAACATGCTCTAAGGGGTCTGGGTTTTCTGATAGAGTGGGCAAATTGAGTGGGAAAGGCTTCAGAATGGTTGAATGAGTAGGCCACAGGGTGATGAATGGGAGGTAACATCAAGGAAATTTCCTACACAATTCTAACAACACACATACGCAAGAACCTGCATGTGCGAGGAAAAGAGAGAGAACAAAAAGTGTTACAGCTGTCGGGTGCACAAAATATCATTTGAAGCCTATTTCAGCATGCTATGCACACTGGGGTGTTGGTCCCTATTCTATCTGCTTGTGTGTGTTGGACCATAGGATGGCCAGGTTTCCCTAACTCGAGAGTGTTTGTGTTGTCTTGTAGTTCATGAAAATCTGTTGCGGTTGTCCTGTTGATTGTTGCTCCCTCATTGCCAGGGTGGCCACCGCTTTGTAGGGCTTGACGCCTTACACATCTAACAAAGTCTGTCAGGAGGGCAAAATGTCCCACTCTAGTCCCTAGCCATTTTGAATTTAGTTGTCTGTTGTCTTCAGGCCTACCCTGGGTCCTTTGTATCTGGCGAGAAATGAAAAAGAAGCACTTGAGACCTGAGAATTGACATATTCTTCAATTTCCTGACCTAACCTCTCTGCACTACTCTTACACTATTCAGTGTCCTAGTGGGAGGAGCCAAGGGTACATTTATGGACCATCCTGTCACCACCTGGTGGGCGTTCAATGGCGGTCGGACCGTAACTTGTTGCACATTTCGAAATTTACCTGGAAAATGGGTAGACAACCACTGTCCTGTAGCTGTATCCTTAACACATCTGGATCATCTACACTTAACGTAGGTGAAGATACTCATGACACACTTGGATCATATACACGCAATTTAGGTGGTAGTGTACAAATGGGCCTTTGAGTCTTTGTATTTACTGTACTTTACTTTAAGCTATTTATATTGCGCGCCTTTGTCCCGGGTGCATTAGGCGCTGACAAGCTAAACAGGGAAAATCAGCGTGGTAAATCTGTCATATGGTGTGGCTGTGTCTCTAAATTACGAGGATCATGTTCCTTAACTAAGAGAATCGCAGGGTTTTTAGATCTTTCTTCTATGGCTCCTCTCACAACTTCTCAGGCCGTGCCCCGCAGTGAATTGCAAGCACTTTAAGCTGGTACTAATGAAATTTGCTACCAAGTATTCGCTACCTGTCCCCCCTCTTTTTATCTCTTTTTTCTTTTTGTTTTTGTTCTCTATCAATCCCAACCATCACAATGTACTCCCATGCTCTGTATCCCACCCCATATCCACTTGTTAAACCCTACTCTGTTAATTACTCATTTAAGTCTAGCATTGTATTACTCCACTACCTTCATTACTGTTGCAGTTAGACAATATATTTCTCCCCTCATTATCTACTCCCAAATTTTAATACCACCATTATTCTCCAATTCGTGCAGCAATGACCTCTTTCTCTATGTGTGTTGGCTAATGCATTTCTGCCAGTGCTGTGTTCAAAAGCGCTAGTGGCATTACTACTTGCACTGTGTTATTTTGTCACCAAAGGGTGTCTGTTGGGAACATGGATCATCCACCCCTTACCCAGAGTTCTGTCCTCCCGGGGTGCAGCTCCCCGCAATTCCATCATGTGTGTCTCTCATGTATTGTTGTACCCCATTCACATCGCCATGTTCCTCACTCCTCTCAGGGCAATGTGTCTCTCCTTCAGTTTTCTGTGCTGTGTTCTTGTGCCAGTGTGAGAGCCACTAGTTTTCTTGTGTGTGTTTAATAATGAGATGGCAATCATGCACCCCTAACCTTCTCACTTGTCCTGCCTTCCCTCAGTCTCACTACACCATTTCCTAACCTCTTGACCCCATCAGTCTGATCGATAGTTAGTGAACCGTCAATGAAAGGCACGCCTCCCCCCTCAAGTGCACCTTTCTCCTCCTTGTGTGTCTCATTGAATTGCTCTGTGTTATTTGTGTATGCATGAGCCCAGTCTCCTTGCTGAAAGATGTGCGTTCAGAGTGTAGCTCAATTTGCTCTCTTGCAATGCACTATCTTTACGCACCCCCTCTGTACCGTGCACCCCCACTATGCCTAAACAATCTTCCTTACTTTCAGCATGTGTATGCTTTGTGTTGAACAAGTTATGGCTTTGTCTGTGAATAAAATGGTCATATCCAGTCTGCTCATGATGTCACAAATGTCCCTTCCCTAATGGATGGCCTAGTCGCCCCACTGTCACCCAGAAAGGAAAATGTTTTGTTACCTATCACCACCCCTATGCAATTGTCCTCTGCAGGATTGAGTGTGCGCGAATGTGTGTGGCAGAGTGAGACAAATCAAGTTTGTCTGGGGCTGTCCTATTAAGAGTATAATGTCAATCCATTTCCTTTGAAAGGGTTGTACCCCACCAAGATGACCCCTCCCAGTCATCTAACTGGTACTGTTGCTATTGTGTCAGTGTTCGTATGGGTGCTGACTGCTGTGCAGTGCCCCTGAGTTGTGATGCTGGTAAGTCCCGGGGTAGTGGTGCTATCATTTGTTGTGTCTGTGTCTGTACCTGTAGCGGTGACAGTGCCTGTGTTGGTGCTTGTGGTGTCTGCTGAAATGATCCCTGTATCTGTCCTTGCTGCTGCTGGCACTGGGCATAATAATTTCCCTATGCCCCTGCCTACTATTGTTCTTCCTGATTCCCCCCCCATTTTGCTTTGCTCCCCCAAAATGGCAGGTTCCTGGAACATGTCCTAAATGCCCACAGATCCAGCACTGTAGTGACTCCCTCCCCTGTCTTGAAACACCCCCTGGAATGTTTCCTGCATTCTGTGGTGCCTGCTGTCCATAGCCCGAAATCCTCGCTGATTGTGGTGCATCCGTGGTCCAAACTCGCGCCCTCCTTGGAGTTCCCCCCTTCTTTGAACCCTTGCTGGAGCCCACCCTTCCCCCTGTATCCTCCCCTCATGGGCGGTGCGTATTGTGGTGGTTGCTGATACTGCTATTGTGATGCTGGTGAGTGTGAGTTGGGGCTGGTTTTAACTGCCCCTTCCATTGCATACTTTAATAATTTATTCTGTTCCACTGGCCTCATCTGCCTTTCTCTGCCTCTGCCGTTTGTTTAACCGTCTTCTCCTGCCACAATCTACAATATACACAGTCAATTTCTAGCATGCTATACTTGCTACCTCCCTTCCATAACCCCATGCATGCTGCACCACCCCCTACTGAGCCTCTATCATGTTTGGCTGTGCTGTCTTGTTCAGTCCTTCTCTCCTCCTGCTAACTCTTCCTTTCCCATTCCAGTGCAACCCACTCACTGACCACTTTTATGGCCCGTTCATTTGTATCCATTCCCTTGCCATCTATCCCTTCTACATGCTCTTTTCCCATAAGCTCCCTCTCTTCCTTCCTCCTTCATTCCCTTTCTTCCCTTTCCAGTTCCACCGCTCTCTTCCTGTCTCTCTTCTCGCACTGCACTTTCATTTCCCGGTCCCTCTTCCTTATCTCTTCTCCCTCCATTTGCTCGGTCCAGTCAAGGTTTTTGCGCTCCTTCTCCCCACTCTCTATTGCTGTGGTTACTCCTTGCACATCCCCCGTTATCTTCCCTTTAATTTTGAAAAAATAATACTTGTGCTGCTATTCATTCCTCTGTACCTGTGCCTTCAACTCTGCTTTCATGCACTGCAGCCCTCCCTTGCTCGCTGCTGTGTTGCTAGTGGGTTGTTCTGCACCTTCCTGTTTGTTCTCTTTAGTGTATTGTGATGGTTATTGTGATGCTTTGTATGTGGTGTTTAAATATCCTTCTGCTGCTTTCAGTTCTGCCATGGAATGCATTCCTTGCTTACCATCTGTGTCATCAAATATTACACTCCCGGAGGTGCAGAAGGGTGAGACCCCTCTTCCTTCTGCTCGTGCTGGTTCAGCATCTGCTGACATCTCGCAACTTTCCTTTCTTTCATGTGCCACAGTTCAACTGTAGCCAGGTGCTTTTAAGCCTCTTTCCCGTGTAAGTGCTGTGTATGTGTGTCAGTAGCAATTGCTGCATGCCTCTGGAGAAGCCGCCTATGGGCAGCCATGGTCTTATTTATTTGCCTTCAGTACTTTTTAATCATTGCACACTATGTTTTACTAACTTATCTTGGCATGGAAGCTTTGTGCTATATAACAGTTGAAGGGGAGTCATTTCTCTGCTACCCCTAAATGCATTATGCTTTTGCCTCACCTCAAGTTGAGAATTTCAATAATCCGCTGTTCAGGTAGCAAAAGTTAGAAAATAATGAAACATTTCCCTTTTCTTTCTTAAATTTCTATGAGCCTTCTTGGTTCTGCACCTTAGCCAGTGCACTCCACGTGCAGCCCATCTTCACCAAACCATTGCCTTCTCCGGAACACCCCCACAATCTTGCGCATGTGCCTTCCACAGACCGCCTCTGGGTCACCTCTCCTGCCTCTCCAAATCCACACGACTAGCTCCTCACCATCAAAAATCGGTATCCTATGCATCAATCTAAAGGTGACGTCACCAAACTGAAAACACAGTACAAATGAACAGACAAGTGTGCATACACATAACAACAACCCATTGCTTCCAACCCCACACAAAACCCCACAAAGATCCCAAAATAAAACCCCACAATCCCACAGCTGTCTTCCCACTCACCAGGGTGGAATATTCTCTTTATTCCCTTGTGTTTGTTTTAAACTGCACCTGTGGCGTCGCCTCATGAATGATACGCCTCGCTCCAGGAGACTTAACCAGTCAAACACCTTCCGCAATCTAGGATAGCTCCAGCTAACCTATCACTACGGGAATCCATCATCCATGATCCAGACTACAACGCCCGACTCACAGGTATACCTCTATTTACATACTTCTGCAGTCCAAGCCTGTCAAGTCTATAGTCCTGGTTGTTCACCAGAACCTTTTACCTCGAAGACCGAACGCTCCCTACACACAAAAGCTCCAGTTCCTATCCAAACCATACACTTTACAGTCCTACAACATACTGAATTAATAATACTTCCTAATACTTAAACATTTGCCCATTGTTACCCCCACACAATTATATCCTCCCCTCAAAGCCCATATTGCTAGTTGCTTGAACTTGTACTTACATTTCCTATGTTGCACTGACACTTGCTCTGCTACCGGACCCCCCATCAAGGCGCTTCACCGGACCCCTTCTTCTGCAGGGCTCTCACCTGCCCTTAAGCGGGGTATTTCCAAGTGGCCCCCAATGCCTTTACCCGGTTACGCATTTTCCAGAGGTCTTCAGGTGCAGGAGAGGGTCCCACAGCTTCTCTGGGTCGGCGGGAGGAAGGGCAGTTCAATGCAGGGCTTGTGCAGGCAGTGCCCATCCACTAAGGGCCTTACAATGAGCAATGAGCCTCACAGAGGGCACCAACTTGTTGGGGAGAAGTTGGACCCCCACCACGGCTTCTGGGGGTCCCAGCTATGGGAGGTCCCAACACCTCCTATTTTGCCCAAAGAAATGCAGCAGAGTTCCAAGCAAGCAGCAACATGTTCCAAACTGCGTTTATTTCTGGGCAGCAAAAAAAAAACAAAGAGGGCTTTGTGCAGAGCGAAAATCCAGGCACCGTCTCCCCCGGGGCTGGCTTGCAAGCCAGTTTTGTAACACACTGCAGGCTGACATCACAAAATTGGACCAGCTCCCAGAAACCTATCTCATCCTGAGATTAGCTGCTAAGTGGTAGGTAGCCTATAGTGCCCTTATAGGAAGCCTGATCATTGGGCATTTGGACCTTGGTGTCAGTGGGCTGGGTTAGCTGTTCCTCCCCCATTACCTAATTCTAAAATTGTTGCATTGTGAATTTGTTCCCATTAGTTTTAGCTGAACAGGTTTTTTGCCCCTGGGCCCTCAGCATTCATTGGCCAGAGCTGGGCCATTCTTGTTACAATTATGTTTCCAATGATGTGTGGGTCTTGTGAAAATGTCTTTAGTTCCCAGAGAAAAAACACTGGGCCCTGGGTGTTCTGCTCTGACTTACTCGTATTTATGAAGAATGAAAAATGCTTGTCTGCCAGAGTTCACTGCCGTTCAAAGAAAAAAATCTTATTTTACTGCAAGGCCTTGGGCTGCTCGTGGGTTTGCGAGGCGCATTGCTGAAGTCAGCACGTATCCCCACTGTGGCTGGTGTTCAGTGAGACAAGTGTATTTGGCTCTATATTTCCTGAAGCATGGCTTTACACTGTGCCATTTGATTAGGTTAATTCATATAAGCATCTGCAAGCCTTTAAACAGGAATTCTTGTGTTTTGTAGATTCTGGTATTGCTGCATTGAGGCTAATGTAGGTTGCAATGTTGGTGAAGTGGGTGTCTTTCAGCATATTTGTCACCCATGGGCGCACTGGGACCTGGTGAAAAATGATGAGTGGGCTCATTATTCTTCCTGCTGTTCTTTCTGTTGATGTGCCTGGGGTGAGGGGCAGGAGTTTGATTTCGATTTTCCCTCTACAATTAAGATGTGGGAGAGGGAAACAGCACAAAGGCATCAGGGGGATGAAGCGAAATTGGTGGAGAGAAAATGTGGAAAGGTAGCGGTTCAGGTGCAGGTGCCGACGCCAGTACAGGTGGAAGAACAAGAGAGTACCCAGCAAGCTGTGAGTGCCGCTATTGCAGTGATGTGGGCAGAACTAGGACAAGGACAGCAGCGCAGGGGGCAATAGTACCCCAGCCCACAGTGGCAACAAGGAGGGCCACAGCGAGGGAGAGGGGGATTTCGAGGAGCAAGAGGAGGGTTTGGACCAAGGGGAGGTGGGTTCAGACATTCTCAATGTTGGAATTGTTTAAGGTGGGGGCATTTTGCAAGGAAATGCAGGAGTAGGTCTGCAGTTGGGTATAATTATGGGTCTCAACAACAGGGCCAAGGGCCCCAAGGACCTCAAGGATTAAGGTACCAGCCACAGGGTCATGGGTATCAGAACCAGGAGTACCCACGGGGCAATACCAAACTTATAATCAGCAATCCCAAGGGCTTGACACACAAGCATGGCACATGCTTCAGCAACAGCAGAGCAGTGTTGCCCCAGTAAATAGGGTGCGAGGTGGCGCTGCCACTCCCTTTGGGGGTGCAGCAGTGATAGGAGGTAGCCTGATTATGTTCCCTGGAACAAACACATATGCTGATTAGCACAGCCCACAGAGAGCACTCATGTGTCCGGTCTTGTCAACGACTACCCATCCTGAAGAGGAACCATTAATGGGGGCGCAGATAGGAAATAAGCAATTCATATTCATGGTGGACTCTGGTGCAACAAAATCGTGTATCATGGAAGGAAACTTTCAACTATCAGGAAAATATTTTGACACAGAGGGATTCTCTGGGGCTATTTTCTAGGTTCCATACACCGGGGAGTTGGATGTAAAGGTGGGAGGGAAGGTAGTCAATTTACTGGGGAGGGACCTGCTCAGTAAATTAAACATGACTATATCCTTCACAGATTATGGATTAGTCTGTTCCACATCCAGCATGTATGCTGTAAGGGCGATGTTGATAATAAATTCAATAACAAGGTAGGTGGTTGTCCACAGGATTCCAGTGGACCCGGACATGTTTATCTATGGTATTACAGTGCTTGTGAAGGCAGTGCCCCAGATTGCCATGCGATGCTGGCAAGTACCCACTGATTTTATTTTTCAACCATCTGTGCCGCCCGAGGTGGTGGTAGGAACAATATTATCGCTCGACCTATAAGGGTTGATGGTATCGGACAGAAGGATTGTCCTATAAGGAATGGATAGGGGTTGGTGTGAGTGGTGCACAGTGCTCTGTGTAGACCCAAAGTGCAGTTAAAATAGGTGATGGATGACGAGCTGTTTCAGAATAACAACAAAGAGGGGGAAATAATACTGGAGAGTTGCATCCCCATGTGACATAATGATACAGTAGGGAAGTGTGCAGTGTTATTCAATGGCAGCAGTAACTCTGTCTCCTTTTTTTGATGAAGATTTACAACACATGCCCTCGCATTTGTGGACTACAAATCCACATGATATAGGGTTATTGAACGATGTAACAACTGTGTGTATAACCCTGAAGCAAGGTGCGGTGCTGCCCAGGGTGAGACAAAATCCACTGCGAAGAGAGGCAGAGAAAGGCATTAGAAAGGCATTAGAAAAACCATACAGGCCCAAGGGATTATCGTGCCATCCACGTCCCAGTGTAACACATCAATATATCCTGTTGAAAAATCAACGAGGGGCAGTTGGAGAATGATCCAGGACTTGTGTCCCCCAAATGATGTGGTACAGAAAGAGTTTCAAGTGGTGCCGAATGCTGAGACAATTTTATGTAGCATCCCCAAAGAAGCTACTGTCATGAATACTGGGTATGTAGCCGGGACAAGCTGGGTAAGAGCTTGGCATGCCTGGCATGTAGTACGCACACACACAAACACCCCTAGTTGGTAAGCTTCCTCTGGTTAGCTTTTGCATGGTTTGTATCCCGTTTATTTCAGTCACTTCCTGCTTATGGCTCAACCACTTCCTGTTGCCAGAAAGGAAGTGTATGGGAACTCATTGTGCACTCTAGTGTTCGGGCGTGGCTGGCTATATAAGCCACGCCCCAGGTTTCTCCAGCGCTTCGTGTTGCTTTCTGTATGCTGTATAACAACACTCTCACTGCGCTCCTGTTCAGTCCACGTGCTTTCAGCTCCTAAGTTTATCCAGCTCCGGATCCTTCATCGCGGCGCTTCCTTGGAAGGTCCAGCAGCTCCGGTCAAACCCCTGTGCAAGAAAAAGGCAAGTTAGTCTACACCAGCGAAATCTAACAACGCTGCGTGTACTCACCGAGCAGCACTCTTCGTTCAGAACTAGGGGTAAACCTTCTCCGGCTCCTGTATAAGAAAAGAAAGACATTACTCAGTGCTCGCGGATCTCAGCAATGTCGCGCATACTCACCGGACCTCCGAAACTTATCCCGGCTTGTAGCGCGAACGTCCACCAGCTCCACCAGCTCCTGCAAAGAAAGAGAAACAGTAAACAGCGCTTGCAAAGCCCCTCCACGCTGCGCTCCTCCACGCTGCGCATATTTACCTAAGGTACCTTCTGGTGTTTTTCCACACTTTGGCAGCATCTGAAAGACAGAAACGAACAGTATTATAAACTGTGAAAACCCAAATCCTTACGCTGCGCTTATTGTGAGGCGCACTTACCTGAGTCTATTCGGGTACCTCTGCTAGTGAAGTAACTGGCATTTGAACCATGCAGCACACGCTGTGAAGTCAGAACAGCGTGGCACTTTGAACCTTGGCTTAATAGACATTGGCCATCATAGCTCCAACAAGAGGGTTACGAATCCCTCCCAGAAGAACAGCGCCCCTGCAGAGAGCAGGATGGAGAGTGCATCCATCTAAAAGCAAAGGTGAGCCACAGGGAAGAAACCTCATCACGTCCCAAGAGGGAGAGGGGGGGAGTTAAGGGGTCTAGTTAACCCAGGTCTTAGTCTATATCTCTTTACTTGACAGACACACCTTCCAGACCGAATGGGGGGGGTGATTACTCGGGACCTGGAGGTTGAGACACAGGTGAGTGTGACAGCTACACATTTCACTGTAGTGGATCTCAAAAATGGATTCTTCTCGATTCACCTCCATCTGGAGTCAAAGTACCTCACAGCATTTACACAGGGCCAGATGAGGTTTGAACACACTAGATTGCCTCAGAGGTACTGTGATATATTTAACAGAATACTGCATGCTGATCTTGGAAATATTCAGGTGCCGAGCACGATTATCCAGTACGTGGACAATCTGCTAGTGTGCAATGACAGTGAAAAACAGTGCTGAAGGGACTCCATTACACTCCTACAATTGCTGGTATGTAAAGGGTACCTGATTGACAAGGCTAAATTACAATATTGCCAGCAGGAAGTAATCTTGGGGCAGTTCACATCGGCGAATGGGAAGAGGATACTACCCGACAGGGCAGCGTCAGCATGCGCCACCCCTAGACCCGCCTCAGTTAAAGAGATGCAGACGTTTCTGGGCCTGTGTAACTGCTGCAGGGCCTGTATTCTAGATTACGTGGCATACACAAGGCCACTTTTGGACCCCCTGGGGGAAGCACAGAAAACAAAGGACCACAAGTCACAGTGGACAGCAGATATGATCAAACAATTTGAAGTCTTAAAAGAAGTTATCAGTTCGGCACCCGTACTGGCCGCCCTGGATTACAAACAGGAATTCTATTTGTTTTTGCATTCTGATGGTCAGTTCAAGACAGCAGTGTTGACGCAATAAAGCACTATGAGCCACAAACCATTGGCCTATTATAGTGGCACTCTGGATGTGGTGATACAAGGGCATGTCATGTGTGAACAAATATTAGCAGCTGCTACCTTTGCCATACTGAAAAGTTCTACGATTGTAATGGGGTGTTCAGTAACGTTGTATGTGGCACATTCTTTGTTTGCCATTCTAGAAAGGTCAAAGTCTACCTTGACTACGCAAAGGTCATCGGCATATGAGATTATCATCTCTAAACTCCATGTTCATGTGGTTAGGTGTTAGATAGTGAATCCTGACACCTTTTTAACAGACATTCCTACTACAGAAGACCTGACAGCGCACAATTGCGCCAAATATGAGGGGAAGGAAGATGATACCCCCAAAGCAAAGGATTGTGCATTAACAGAGGGTGAGATACTTTTCGTTGACGGGTCATCCACAATTGTTCAGGAGGCTGGACAGAGACGGACAGGGGCATCAGTGGTACGACTTGAGGGAGGGGAGTACAAGACAGTGGTCATGAGAAGGTTGCCCGTGCATTATTTTGCACAGGCGGCAGAACTTGTGTCACTCATCGAAAGTGCTTAGAGCATCACAAGGTTGTCATGTCAAGATTTATTCTTACTCAGCGTATGTTACAACAACGGTACATGCTAGTCTATCTCACTGGAAGAGGAGGGGGTTGCGGAGGGCGGATGGATCCCCAGTGCAGCATGCAGCATTGCTGGAAAAATTGATAGAAGCGCTAGCACAGTCATCTGTTGTGGCAGTCGTTAAGTGTGCCACCCACACTAACGGGACAGACACATTTCAATGGGGGATGCAGCCACCGATACAGCAGCCAAAATGATGGCATATCTGTTAAATGAAATATCAACTGAGTACGTTGTGACTTCCCCACCGACAGAGAAGCATCCATTGCCTTACACAGCATTGCCTGTCTCCCAGATTATCAAATTATAAGGAAGGGCATCTGAGAGGGAAAAGGAGTTGTGGTTATGTAGAGGATGTAAGCAGTCTCCAACAGATCTCTTATGGTGGCAGGAGAGCTCTGGGAAGACAGTAATGCCCCAGTAGCTGCTAACAGTAGCATTTGAACAATTGCACTACCCGTCCCACTGTTTACACATAGCGGCAGAGATACGAGATACAGGAGGATTGGTTTATAGCAAACCTCCAGGAAAGCATCACAGAAATGGTCATACATTGCACCACATGCCAAAGTTTTAGTTCAGGGATGACACTACAAATGCTATGGGGCACTTTGCCCCGCCAAACTGGGCCATTCTGTGAATTACACATAGAATGCGCAAATATGGGTCAATGTTGTAATGGATCCAGGTACCTCATTGTGGTGGTTTGTCCCTTCTCGGGGTCGGTGAAAGCAGAACCATGTGCACATCCAGATGCCAAGTGCGCTGTAAGGTTTCTAGTGTGGGAATATTTCCCGCGCTGGGTGTGTGTGCAAGGTGTGAAGGTCAGATAATTGCACACACTTCTTCAATGTATTATTCCAACACGTTAGAGCACTGCTCGGCATCAAGCATTGGATGTGTTCGATTTATCACCCACAGGCCAATGGCGTTGTGGAGAGAAAAAATGCTCCCCTTAAGAGCAAGTTATCTAAATTGTGCACCACATAAAAACTGGCTGTACTGTCTGCCCCTGGACCTTTTAAGTTTACTCACGCAGCCAAGTAAAGACCATCATCTGTCACCTCATGAGGTGGTTACTGGCCGGTGTATGCAGACCCCCATATTCTCTGTGAGAAGGGTTTCTGATGCACACAGGACTGCAGCAGTGTTAGGAAAGGAATTCAGGCAATATTTGATGACATGAACTTGGGCCATTAAATGTGTCTCCTGACAGATTGCACCTCCAAGGATCGTGACTACAGAGATGCCCGATGCTACACAGACAACAGGGACAGATCCTGAGCATATAACAACTCGACCACTGCTGCCGGAGGAATATATCTATGTTCACAATTGTGTGCGCTGCTGGAACAATCCAAGGTTCCAGGGACCGTACAAGATGGTGTTTTGCACTCCCCTCGTGGTGAAAGCTAAAGAGTTGCACTACTTGGGCTGCCTCTCTGACATTCGTAGGGCTCCTCCAGAGAGCACGGTGGTGCACCAGTTATCTTAAAACGAAAGGACAGTACCCGTACCCTGACTACCTTACCAGTCTTTCCAGCGGCAATACGAGCGAGATGGCACGCTCAAGTGGGAGGCCAAAGCTCATCTGCTAGCTCCATTCTTTTATTTTCTTGGGAGCAATTTCTTTTCTTTCTTTTTCTTTACCACTCTCTCTCCTTCTCTCTCTATCTCCCTCTCTCTCTACTGCTCTCTCTCTTTACCTCTCTCTCTTCCTCTCCCTCTCTCTCTCGTTCTCTCCCTCAATCTCTACCTCTTTCTTTTTCTCTCTCTCTACCTCTCTCTGTCTTTTTCTCTACCTCTCTCTCGCCCCAATTTTGGTCTTCTTTTGTGTGCAAAGTACGTCGTGTACATTTTCCTCTTTGCGTTGTCTTGTGTGTCTGTGTTTCTATTTTCAGGAAAGAAGAAGATGGATGCACCTAATGTAAATAATTTGTTAGGTAGGGTCCCGAGGCGTAGAAACACAAATGAGAAAATATATCTATTATAGTGGATCAGTAATTGCTGGAGAATTTTGTGTGATATTACTAGTACTACTGGGGGTGCATTGGGGGAGGATTTTATGGGGAGGTCCTATAAAGGGGGAGTGTGGGAAATAGGATTGTATATTATTCAAATGGAACGATATATATCAGTTTTGGTAATACAAGCAGATTTACCCTTATCAGTACTAATGTGAACAGTAATAATAACAGACGTGGATTTAATGATTCTGATATGCAGGTTATGTCTCTGAAGATGGCAGAAAATAGGTTGTTTACAACAAGCAGGGGATTCTTGAGCACTATGAAATAGTATCATGATATTTCTGACAGTATTGCTGCATGGCCATCCTTGAGAATGTGTATAGAAGAATGAAGAGAAGAATACGACAAAAGTATGATACATATCAAGGGTTGGGTTTTGATGTGATTGAGGATATTCATTACAGTGAATTCACTAATTCATGGTACTGTGATATGAGTGGCTTGGGGAGAAATGCTGTGAATGGGAGCTGTTATGTGTGTTCACTCATCCCACATGCATCAGGGGCTCCCAAGGTGTTAGTGCCATAAGCAGTACCAATTATAGAGGCACAATGCCTGGTTCATCTTGCGCTATGCAAAATGAAAAGAACGTTCCAGGCACACAGTGTGGAACTGCAAATGGTGGGCCCAGATTTTGTGAAATGCAGCAAAAACCCAGGGAATATCAAGTGTGCAGAGTTACCTTATCTGATGGTGAAGGGGCGGAAGTATATCAATAATAATTAGCAGGACAGCACACTACCTTGCTTGGCAGAAGGACTGGTAACATATAGCAAGGAAAAGATAGAATGAGTGGTCAACTTCTGTGTGCAAATATGGACAGAACATATCACCAAACTAAATTGGATTGCAGCGATGGGCAAAACAGTGCAAGTGCACAAGGAAGAAGACTATAAAATCTGTTTCCGCAGCAAGGGCATAGTCTTTGTTGGCACAAACGAACATTGTAATAAAACTTTTCTGATCGCAGACATGAAGAAAGGAATGGCGGCACTGATGGATTACTACTGGATCTGTGGCCGACAAGCGTACTTGCACCACCCAAGGTCATGGAGCAGCTGTTCACTGGCCACATTGCATTCAGCGCTATTAGTAATCCTAGAACAACACCTGAAGTGGGGAGTGATGCCTACAGAGGGGCCAAAGAGTGTTCCACAGTGCAGAATGCATATAAGAGTCTGGTGCCCATGCAAGATCCCCACATCCGGCTAGGGAAAGCACAGTTCCAGAAACTGCAGAGAATTAAAAGATTAAATTACATTTCTAAAGACTCTTACACCTTGCTTGCTAAAATACCAGAAGAATATCGGCTTTTCAGATAAGCATAATCATTTTTTGCTTCTTTACTCTCGGGGGGGGGTGCAGGCTGCAGCCAATGCCAAATGGCTGCAAATAGTGCAGTGGGAACTGGTCCAGCTCACAAAGGTCACAGAGAATGTGTTCAACATGCCCAAGGTCAAGTTACGAGCACTGAGACTTATGACAATGCAAAATAGATACGTGCTCGACATGTTTACAGCGATGGATGGTGGGGTTTGCAAAAACATTGGTTGATTCCTGTTGCACATTTGTGCCTCTTAGAAGATGCAGAGAATGCTTCATTATTCCACATCATTGCAGCTGTCCATGGCCTGGGTGTTCGTATGAAGAAGGAAGGAGGAATACAGGAGAGTAATTGGCTGACCATGGCATCTGACTGGGCCCCGTCACGGCTAGCAGCAATCGTGAAGATGTTAATGCCCATCATTGTGTTCATCCTGGTCATTTTCTGCACTTGTCAGCTGGTTCTTTAATGCTGTGCCATTGTGGCACCTGAAAGCGCAAGAATGATGGAGTCAATTGGGGGTTAAAAAGCACCTTGCGAAACAAAACATATTGAAGTATAAACCGATGTCCCACAAGGTGGCCCGAAGTATGAAATGTTCCCCATCCCATATGGAGATGAAGTTGATCCTCTATACCACACGATCATTTCCCCACCCCCTGATCTGGAAAATTACACAGAGGTTTGGGTGGACCTGGCGGTGGTGGGGAATGCATTTATCTGACTTGTTCACCTGAAGAGTATGCACGTAGGAAGAGGAATAAGCCATATGTAGATGTAGAAACTGAGGATCGGGAGCACAGAGCTATTCCCGAATGTGTTACTGTAGAAGTAATAAACTGAGGGAATGTTGGGAAGTGGGCAGCCCTGTCCTCACCCTAGGCGCTTTAAAGTAAGGCAAGATGCATTCGGGGCACTGTGATGGGCCAGTGGGAGGGGGGTCAGTGAGAGAGACACCTTCCCATTTAACAAGGCTTTACTTTGTTATAATTAAATACAATTTAACTGCATATTATAGTATAAGGCATAAAGCAGCATCACTATTTTGCATAGATATTAAAAATCATATGTAGAAGAAAATGCTTGCACAGTAAAAATGCGGTATTACATGCACTAGGTCCAAATCCATAAGGCCACAGAAATCTCCAGTCATGCCCGAGCACCTGTGAGGACAGTTCACACCCCCACCGCCAGATTGTTTGTTCATTGTTCTTGAAAGTGATGCAAAGATGTGTCTTTCACCCAAGAGGAATGTGCCAGAGGCCAGTGCCTGGTGTGCATGTTATCTCACTTTGGCCAAAGTATGACCTGGCCCATTCCCGAGTGACCATGAGTTATAGCCCATATAACTGACTAAACCCTAAAATCCCAGAATTCCATGACACCAGGTGCCCTTTGACCACAAACCCCAAAGTAACAAGTCCTGAAATATTCAAAGAGGATGGACAGGGTGTATCGATGAAGCAACAATTGTATGATTTGTATTGCGAAGTGCTGCGAGGGATACATTATAGTTCAAAACGAGGGCAGGGACCTTGGAGCCGGATGGCGCGGACGGAGTGACTGAAATGTGTGTGTGAAGGTTAGAGTGCCCTGGAACCTCCTGTGTGTCCGTCTTAACGTCTGACAAGTGCACAGTATGAGTGATAAACAAGCTGTACAGTAGGGGTATAATTCATTTGTTTTCTGACCTTCAAAGTGAGAAGAAGATGAGCTCTGCAGCACCCACGTGATGGAAGATGGGCTGACTGGGACTAATAAATTGCCATCCCAATGCGGATAAAGGCAGCACATCTATATGGTCCATCCAATCAGCTGCACAGGTTTTTACTGTATGTATTTTGTCACTTATGATGATGTTTTGCTTTGTAAAATTCTGCTTGGACTACTTTTCAGCAGAATGTTCTTAGCAGCAGAGTTCTTTTTTGTCCCTCTCCTCTGCGTGTGAGATTAAACTTGTTAGCCTTACAAGATCGAATTGGCCTTTTTTCTCTAGCAGGTTGTATTTTCAGGGGCGTGCCTTCAGCTGGATGCCTTAACCCTCCGATGATGTACAGGCAACGGCTGTTAATGTGAGCCAACTGTTGCAAACTTAGTTCCTGCTGGCACACAGAGGCTGCTGGTAGGCCATTGGTTTCTTCACAGGAAGTTGTTTTCATCAATGCACATGCAGATGGGGATGGCATGGTGTTCCTCCAGATAGCCAGTGAGGGCCCCTTTGAAAAAGGGCACTAGATATAGATGCAAAACATATTTTTTATTATACCCTCAATATACCCTTCCAGGGATGTTCAGGGTCAGTCACATGGGCCAGCAGTACCAATTCAATGGCTCATCAGAACCTCATCAGACTCATCAGGTACACAGGGCTGCTTGAAGGAGGTTTGTTGCATCACAAACGCTTGCTTTCACGGAACCCCAGGCAGATGGGGGTGCCCTATGCATCCTCTTTGTGAGAGGTTTATGTGCCTGGTTTTGTGCAGTGAGAATGTTCTCCAGAATCTGGCAATTCCACCACAGCCCTGCAATAGAAAAGTAATTTTGGGATCTTCCAAGGATGCATTTTTTAGCAGTGTTGTGGCCATGGAGTGCTTGAGAGCTTGGGGTACTTTTCCTGGCTGTAGTGAGCTATGAGAAATGCAGTGATGGTCTTGTGTAGGATGCCTGCATGAGTTTCTCCAGTAGCTTATAGGCAGGTGTCACCTGATTTCAAGAGGTTGGGATGGCTCTGTGCTGGCCAAGTGGATTATGTATATTACTTGCTGAAGTGAGTCATGTAACTTTGTAACTTTATTGATTTGTAACGCGCAGCCATGGGCCCTGAGGCGTAAGGGCGCGAACAAGACAAACTAACGAAAAAAAGATGGGAACAATATCCCAGCGGATCATACCAGGCTGCGAGAGTATGACCTGATGGTAGATCAATAGAAGCGCCAGGTCTTAAGGTTCCTCTTGAAAGCTGTCAGGGAAGGGTGTTGGCTTGTCAGGGGTTTGGACCCGTGTTCGAGTTATTATGCTGCAACATTTGGGGCTGTGGGCTCAGAAAATCCAAGATGGCCGAAAAAGTCCAAATTGTGCCAGAATCCAGGAAAACCGTGCAGTTTTTGCGCACACCAAAATGGTTGCCTAACCTGCCACCCACTAATGCGAGCGTGGTGGGCCAGAAGCGCCATGAGTGAAACGTGGTGCCAAAGGAAAAACAGTAGTGCCTGCTAGCTCAAAAAAGCGCTTTGAAATCACCTTTGTTTCTCTGAAATGCAAGCTAAAAATGCCTATTTTAAACATTGCAAGATATTCAAAAATCTCACTGAACACCAGCAGACATTTGGCAGAATGAAGTCTTGTGTGCATACAAAATCTGGGAAAAGAAAGAGCCTAAAATAATGTTCATAATGAAACTGGCTGAGCTGTGGATGTCAGCAGCTTAAATTAAATTGGACTGAAAGCCACTAAAATCTAAATGTTTAAAATAAACGAGTAGCCTACTGTTGAGTGTCACATAGTTTGCAACTGTTAAATGTCATAGTTTTGAACTTAGAATCAGCATTCTAGCTGCATGTGTAAAAATTGTAAGTTTGTTTTGAATGAAGAAAAACTGGGAACAACAGTGACATTTAGCTGAAGTCTGGCTTAAAGAGATTGAATTCTGCCCGGCAACTACCCCCGACAGGAGTGGAAACTTGCTCAGCCACTGCATTCCCATGCCTGGCTGCCTTCTGCTGTTCCCACCAAAAGGAGATGACACCTCCCTGATTGAATCAGGGGAGGAGCACCTAGGACTGGAGGGAAACAGAACAATGAGCCTTCCTTGGCTCAGGCAAATGTTAAATTAGGGGGGGTCGTAAATGGCTTCCTCTTGAGAGAAACGGGGAGGGGCAGTGCCTCTGTGAGCAACTTGAGTTGGAGGAAGTGGACAAACCAGAAATTCCACCATGTGCTTTGAGAAACCACACCCCTCTGGGCCAGAGCATAATTTTAAAAAGATGGATAATTCATAGTACGGACTTGTCAAAATTATACAATTAATATCATTATTCTTGTGATTTTTCTGTGCACATTTAAGAGGTGTTAGGACTCTGTGGTATGTTCTGGAGGATAGTAGCGGAAAATAAGGTATTACTCCGAATGTCTGTATGTTACAAATCTGACACTTTATCATCTGATGCCCATATTCCTTGTGCATGTTTGTGTACATTCTGGAAAAGTTTAGAGGTTGTGTTCTTGATGAAAAGGGCAGAATTCTGTCATAAGTGGACACGACATCTTACAAAGACAGGGATCGGATGGTTTGGTGCTACAGAAAATATGTAAACTGGACATATAATATTAGAAAAATTGTACGTAGATAAATATGTATTTGGATCAAGAATAGATTTGTGTGCAAATTGACAAGGGGTGGATCCTTTGACCCATAAACTACCTCATCACAATGACACTCCATTTCCTTCCCCCAATCAAGGGAGAGAGGAGAGCTTGGCCAATGATAAGTTGTGAGGGGCAGGCTTAGTTATGCCCACGCACACACCCACTTTCAAAACACATAAAAAGAGACTGCTTGGACAGGCGAGAGATTCACTTTCCACTTTCTTGCGGAGCATTTTGACGGATGACTTCACATCCAGATTCCAGACTTTACATCCAGAGATCCAGAACTTAACTAAAGAGCTTAAAGCAAAGGCCTAACCCACAAGCTGAGAACTCTTCTCAGCAGGCCTTCAGAATCTAGCAATCCAGCCAAACTATTCTACAGCCAGGCGAGCTGTTGGATTCTTTGCCAAGAACTTTTGCCAGAACCGGTAGCAGACCCAGAAAGCAGTGCTGTATCCAGAGAGACCCAGACCAGATCGCTGTGAGCAGAACCAGTACCAGAGAGGGCAAATTTGACCAGACCCTGACGGCCTATTTCAAATTCATAGTGTGAGTACTCAGCCAGAACTGTGCAAAACCAATCTCTTAGCTTAAAATAATCTGATTCAAAACATTTGAAACTGTCCAGAACTGCATAATAGGAATCGTGTGTTCATTCTCTGATTTTAAACCTGTAAAAGTGTCATTTTGCCATTTTGAATCATTATTTCATTTCTGAAAAACTACCTTCATAAAATCGTCCGTATCTTTGGAATCGTAGGTGCTGGGAACGTGGTTTAACTTTCATTTGAAAGCTAAGATTCTGATCTTTCCAACAAGCCTAAAACCTTTCCGACTTGCTACTCCTTATAGTTCCACTGTAATCGCGATCGACGCACTCGGAAAAAGTCCTGCGAATTGACAGTTTGCTTCATTTCAACCACGTGTAAAAATATCTGCCTTTTGCTTCCATTACTGAATCCCATTTTCAACCTGATAACCATCCCTGAATCATTGGCAGGGCTGACCTGAACTGATTTAAAGTATCTCTCACTCACCCTGAACCTCCAGAGGGAATTAAAATCATTTTCAGCATATTTTTCACTTCATTGCCACCACATTTAAAAGGATCTTACCTGCTTTAAAATCATACCTGTTTTCCTCTAAACTCGTTGGGGGGAACTGGAAATTTGTATTGCATTTTGTATTCCTGAGAATTGTGTGCTCTCCATCCATCTCCTTATCTTGCATAGCGGGGGAGGGAATTGTCAAAGAAAAAGTGATCATATTATCGTTTGTTGAAATCATATCAAGTTATTTCTGTGCTGCATTTTTCCCTCATTGCTTTTCCTTGAAACCATAAAAGTATTTTCTGCTACCTTATCCTTCCTTTACTAACTCCTCATTGATTGTAAAGAAGTGTGCTAGTGTCAGATTATCTATTGTTGATCAACATTATATTCATAAGGGTGCTATCAAATATTAATTTATTATAAAATTGTGATGTATATATATTGTTTAATTTTTCCAATACATCTTTTAATTTGCAAAACAAACCTACTTCTTGGCTCAGTGAGATCAGGGGGATTCATAGAGAGGGGTGTCATACAAGGGTTTATCATCCAGGGTATAACTTGCTATAAAAATATATAAATAAGGGCTTCCCTTGGGTGTCCCAGACAAGGCACTGACTTAGTGGGATTGCTTGATTGGAGTCACTTGACAGTCTTAGGGTCAGCGGTAGAGAGTTCCACAATTTCTGGGGCGGCGAGAAAAAAGGCGCCTTTCTCAATCTTCTTTAATTTATATCGGGGGTGCATCAGGAATTTTTGATTGCTGGACCTCAGAGACCTGCTACTAACCTTCTCGATGATCAAGTCTTGCAGGTAGGAAGGCATCATGCCCAGTCTGCATTTAAAGACAATGCTGAGTAATCTAAACTTAGCTCAGGCCATTTCAAAATGTGAACCCCTCTCAGACTCACAAGTGATGATATTCGTTATCAGCTCAAATTGTTTCATTTGAGTGCTTCCTTGCACCTTTTCAACCTGCTATTCTTCAGTCTGCAAACTGACCCTATTGGCTACCCATGAGTTGCCTGCTATTATGCATTGATGTGGTCCTTCCTTTATTTCAACTGGTGATAATGGGCCTTTTTTGCCTGACAGCAATCAATGAATATCTGCCGTTCCTCATATTTGCTGTAATTCAAGAAAATTGACTATTGGGCACCCGGACATGGTGGGGCTCAACTACCGAATGCCATAATGAGACATGACCTTGTCCTAACTTACTCCAGTATTTGGGAGCCAATTGGCTCTTCTTGATACTTTAAATTGTCCATGTTTCATCAGTGTACCTTATGGCTAGGAACTGTCTATATAGCAGTTTTGGTTTTGGAGCATTTATATGGTGTTTGCAATTGTTACAAAAGAGAGAGCGGGAAGACCGGTCTGAACAGAGAATTTTAGTTAGACATAGCAACTGAAAAGCCTGTGGCATGAAACTATTAATTCACTAAAATCTCTTTTTCCAAACTCCTCTGCCTTACTGTCCAATTAGGAGTTCCCTAACAATATTTGCTACTACCAGCAGCATTGTAAGATGCAAGTCGGTTGCTGGGCTTTTCATTTCCAAGCTCAGAACCAAACAAAGATCAGCTGAAACCTGTTGGAAAAAATCTCTTCCCATGCCCTTAAACAGAACTTCATGAACCTCTCCAAACAATACAAACAAGCTATTATTCAAGCCAAAGCCTCTACCTTCAACACAAGAACAGCTAATGGCACATCGGAAACCAGGGAACTATTTTCCATCTGTACGGAACTGGAAGCCCCAGCCCCCCAGCCTCCACTTTGATCAAAGACAGTCTGGCATACAGAATTCCATGCTGCACACAATTGACATGCTTCAGAATAAAATACTATCCAAATAAGTGAGCCTTAAACATGCACGTCAGGGTACCGAAGCCACCTACACGCTACCTCCAATATCCCAGGAAGCCCTCTGTTCAGCTTCAGCAACATCACCATTCACGATACCCTACTCATCTTAATAAGCATAATGCTATCAAGATGTAAAGGGGATGTCTGCCCTGACCCCCCCCATCAAAGACTGTGCTGAAGTGCTAGCTCTGTTTATCATGGCCGTCATTAACTCCTCTTTCTCAACAGTCTCAGTACCATGTGGCCTCAAAAAAGCATGGGTTCTATTCCTTTTTTTAAAAAGAACATCACTCAACCCAGCTGTACCAAACAACTACAGGCCCATCACCAAAGTCCACTTCTTATTAAAAATACTTGACAGAGCAGCATATGTGCAAATTCAACATCACCTAGAAGCAAACCACATCCCTGGAGTCCGGCTTCCGTCCAGGCCATGGCACAGAGTCAGCTCTCCTGGACCTTAAAAACCAAATTGATGAGATCAGGGATTAGAAGAAACTGGCCCTACTGCTCCTACTAGACCTCTGTGCGCCTTTCGATTTGGTTGACCATGACATACTATGCCACCACGTTACTACTGCAGCCGCCTTCTCCCCAGATGTGGCTTTATGGATCGCCTCCTCCCTAGAAGGCAGAGCAATGAAAGTGTTCTCTGACAATGACTGCACTGCGTCCACCCCTATCAGCTGTGGAGTACCCCAAGGGCTTTGCCCTCTTGGATACCCACGGAATAGAGTATATTAACTACACTGATGACAAACACATTCTCCTCCCCCTCTCTGTCAATCACGTCAATATCACTGCCACACTGATCTCGACCTATGCCACCATCCAAGCATGGATGGCTACCCAAGGCCTCTAAAGAAGACTGAATTTCTCCTTGTTGGGCCATGCTCAGTGCTAAAACAAAATGGATCTGGTCTACTCATCCTGATTCATTGATGGCACCCTAATCCCAGTCTCTCCAGCGCCAAAAACATTATGAGTCTACCTTGACGCAACACTTTCCCTAATCCGTCAAGTAAACGCAATATCTTCCTCAGGGACCTACTCAACCAAACTCCTAAACGTTGCCAGATCCTTCCTCTCCACAGACAGTTGCTTAACGATCGCTTGTGCAGTATTTGGGGCAAGGCTGGACTATTGTAAAGTACTCTTCGCTGGTACCTCTGCACACAACATATAAAAACTACAGAAATTCTAAAATAACACCTTGCGAGCTGCCTTGAACATCCTGAGATCTGAGTAGATATCAGCCGCCCAGAGAGCTGTACACTGGCTCCCCATCAGTCACAAGTGTATCTCTAATTTCGCCTCAACATACCTGGTACCAAATAATTGCCAAGACTCACTCGTCCAGGCCTACCAGAACCCCTTACATCCATAGAATTGTACAACCCAAATTCAAATGTGCCAAGGCGGGAGGAACATGTTTCCCAGTCATTGCGGCTAAACAACAACAAAGTCATCCCACATGAGCTAAGAGTAGAGGAATCCTACTGGGCCTTCCGCAGAGCCCTCAAAACCTGGCTGTTTGCCTAACCCGCTCAACATGTGAGCCCCCGGTTGAATGATGCAACAATGCACTACCTATCCTGTAAATAACCACTATGTATGTAACTTTTATGTACTTGAATGCTCAAAGTATTGGTCACCGCCTCTGGGCCACATGTAACTGGTTCTCTGCAGTGCCCTGATGCCTCAGGGTTTGTGTGTGTTATACAAATGTACAAAATAAATAAATAAAGCTCCCTTGTGATTTCATTTTGGGCTATTCTGTGCTATTTTTGTGGAGAATTGGGCTATTTATGGGCTTTATTTGACAGCATTTTTGTATTTATGTCCTGCTGAAGCCGCCTCTCTACTACCACCCTCCCACCCCATGCCCAATCTCTCTACTCCCACCCACTGCCACTCTCTCTACCCCAACCCACCTCACACCCATTATCTGTACTGGTTGGGTCTTGTTTGGGCTAGTTTGGACTATTTTTCACTTTCACCTACCCCCACCCTCACTTACCCCACCCATCTTATCCTTTCTAACCCATCCACCCACCCTACCTCCACTCTATCTCTACCCCTATCCACCCTAACCCCACTCTACCCCCACCCCTTCTACATCCACTCTATCTGCCCCCACCCAGTCACTAGTCCCTTATTCTCTACCCCCACCCTCCTCCCATGCTCTATACCCCACCCTACCTCCAAAACCCCATGTTCTCTAGCCCCACCCACTCTCCCTAATCCCCACACTCTCTACCCGACCCATGCTCCACCCACGCTCTCTTCCCCACCCACCCTTCCTACATCCACGCTCTCTACCCTCACCCGCCCTCCCTAACCCCACGCTCTCTACCCCCACCCACCCATCCTACCTCCAAGCACTCTACCCCACCCATCATCCCTACCCCGATTCTCCATAGCCCACCCACCATCCCTACCCCCATGCTCTGTACCCTATCAAAACCCCCCTGCATGCTCTCTACCCCACCAACCCTTCCTACACCCATGCTCCCTACCCTCATACACCCTCCCAAACCCCACGCTCTCTACCCCCTCCCACCCATTTTTTCTCCATTCACTCTACCCCGTCCACCATCCCTACCCCCAAACTCTCTACATCCACTCAACCTACCCTTCTTTACCACACTCCACCCAACTCCCTCTAGCCTCACCCACCCTACCCTCAGTCTCACTATACCCGCTCTCTCAGTTCCCTTTCTACCCCCACTCACCCCATGCTCTCTACCCTACCCAATCTACCCCAACTCTCTCTACCCCCTTCCGCCCTACCTCCACTCTCTCTAGAATCATCCATTCACCCTACCCCCACCCTCTATAACCCCTCCTACCCACACCTCTCCCACACTCTGTAACCATACCCACCCATGCGACCACCTCTCATCCTTCATCTAACACTCTTGCTTTGTTTCTTACCCTCTCACACTCTTTCTCACTCATATTTCCTCTTAATCATCAATAGCACCCTTTCTCAATCACTTCCTCCCTTGCACAATTCCCCTTCTCATTCTTTTGCATACATGCACCCCTTATCACACCCTCCTTTGAAACGTTGCACTCTCCTCCTAGCACTGCACCATGCTGCTTAGGAATTCAAAATGCAAAGAACATCAGTAAATGCCCAAACTGTTGGCTTTGCTAATGTTTGTTCAGGATAGTTTGTGGCGTGTAATAATTGCATTACCTCGAACACTTGTGGGCAATCCCATGTATTCATTAGCTGGAACAGTCATTGGCACTCCCATTTACACATTAGCTGGAACACTCGTGGGCACTCCCATTTATTTGAGAAAAGAGGCCTTTTCGATGAACTCGACCAGTACATTATGGTAGCACTGCAGGAGACTTGGCTGGTTGATCAAGTGGTGGCGGATGGCTGGTACTTTATTCATAAGCCAGCCAGCTGGGGCCCTCATGGGTGCCCTAAGGGAGACCTTTTACTGGGTGCTAAGAACGCCTTGAATATGGTGGAATTACCCACAGGCTCTCCCAATATTCTTATAGGAAGGATTTCCCTAGCCACGGAAATGGGCAGTAGGGAGATGGTTGTTATCAACATTTTCTACCCACCTTATAAGGAGCCCCATGATTTGGCGCTCCTCAAAATTGCGGATTTCATTGGTAAATTGAAGCCCTGTTCCCCTTGCATGGTGTGTGGGGACTTTAACTCTTGGATCCCCAGTGCTCCTAAGTTGGTTTTCCATTAGGACATGCATTCATCATCGGCCGTGGACGGCAGTCTACTTTCCCGCTTTTGCAGGAGGGATCTTGCATGGGCTGGTTTGTTCTATTCAACGGGGTCCACCATGGTTAATGGTGGTTTCCCGTCGGATTCTCCGCTTCATTACACTAATTTTGGCCTTACATCTGGCTGCATTTCGGGCTACGCCAAGATGGCTAATGACGTCCATCTTATAAGTGACTGAGCATATCTCCTCGTTTTGAGAGTTACCATATGCCCCTTGTGATCATCTTAAACCTCAACTTGATGCCCTCTCCCACTAATACCATCAGGGAACTTGGGGTTAATTTCACCTTGAATCATATTACATGGAATGACTGAAGGCTGGTCAAGCTTCCTGCACGTTCACAAAGTGCCTTGGCTTCCTTTGTTGAACACTGTGCACTTAGGTGTGTGGAAAACCCCTATCATTGACCCTCTGAGGTAAATAAGGATTTTGAGGAAGTCATTGCCACTATTGTGTCCTCCATTTTTGCCACGGGAGGCACCCAGACCACAAGAACAACCTTTGCTTCACTTCTCCATCGTCACCCCTTTCATGGATTAATTTCCACCAAGAGGATTGAACTGTGTAGAGAGATGCAAAGCCTAGCAGGAATGGAACTGGATCACTCCGTACATGCCCAATGCTTAAATAAAGCCAAAAATCGATATAACACTGAATGTTCTTGCTCGCAGACACTAGTTAGACTTGCCTTGGCTAACGATGCACATGAATTTTGGAAGTAGGTTGATGGTTGCCGCCGGGGGACACAGCATGTACTTGGTGTTCCTTAACTTTGGGTTGAGCACGTTTCCAGAACCATGGGAGGAGGTGTTGCAACATATGTTGGATAGGGCCCACCCATGTCTAAATGGAATTACACCAAAACTCCTGTTGACATCTTGAGGCTAATTGCTGGCAGCAAATCGTCGAGGGATCCTAGCCATGACGGTTTATGTAGCTCTGTGATCAAGAATGACACTTTTTGCCGGGCTACTGCGCTGCACTGGCCCTTCCATTGGATTAGAGAATCTCAAATTATCGCATGCTCCTGGAGAGACAGTATTATCGTCCCCATATGGAAGTAGAGTGACTGGTCTAATCCCGTCAATTATCGCCTCTTGGCGATGCTTGAAGTTTCATCGAAGATCTTCGCCCGCATGCTATTGAACGAACTATGGTCTTGGGCTGAAGATGTCAAGCTTATTTCGCTGAATAAGACCGGTTTCCAACGGGGACTGAGTACATCGACTAATTGTCTTGTCTTGCTGACTGCCATCAATCGAAATAAGCTTTGGTGAAAGTTATCGGATTGGAACATACCACCTGGACTATTGTCCACGATTATTTCCCTACACAACAACACCAGGGTTAAGGTCAGGTTAGACCAATCGGGTAAGACTTCCTCCTGGATTTCCACTGCAAGTGGGTTGAAGCAGGGATGTATCCTAGTGCCCCTTCTGTTTAATTTATATCTAGCAGACATGGATGGGCATTGGCCAATCCAACATCGATCGCCCCAAAAGTTGGCAACTTCCCCTTGCAGTGGATGGCTTACACAGATGATATCATCCTGCTCAATCTTACCCCTTACAGACTTTACTAGACCAGTTAAAAACATTCTCGAACTCCCTTCATCTTGTTGTAAAAACCAAAAAAAACAAGGTTATGGTATTGCATCCTACAGGCCACAAAAAGATCACAATGCCTTGGCGTCTGGAGGGGACCATCCTTGAGGTGGTAAATGAGTATAAATTGGGAGTGTTCTTTGACTGTAGATAACGGGGCAATTGTCATCTGGAATATGTTAAGCTAAAGTGCTCCCAGATCATAGGGTGCCTTGGGAAACTAGCTTGTACTGGAGGGGGCTATTCTGTTGGGATCTTGGCCCGATTATATCGGACCAAGATCCTCCCAACCATTATGTATGGGGCTGAAGGATGGATGTCCGGTAACATCATTGGAGTGGCCAAACTGGAATCCTCACTGCTTAAGAAGTTGTTTCGACTTCCGACCCGCACTTCGGTTGAGACCATTCTCCTTCAGTTTGGCATTGAGTCTTGCCTGGCAAGATTCCAGTGGACTTGTTTGAGTATATAGTGGAGACTAGCCAATGCCGAGGCCGGTACTCTAAGCTCCATCATTTTTTAGGCCGGCAGGGCTAAGGCGCCTTACATGCAGGATAGCGCCAAACTCTCCATCTATTCTGTTGCTGCTAGACAGCTGGCCATGGTCCTGGCCGACCCAATGAATTGGCCTCTACCGCGTTTCAAGGCCGTTATGAGAGGAGTTGTTCTCTCTTGCTTTGGTGAACAAAACACTGTGGATCTTGCCACAAAATCTAAAAGTGGCTTATTCATGGCATACATTTTCAACCGGGAACACCTTTCGAATTACATAGGCCAGTTTGTGGGCAATCCCTTGGTCTGGGACTACCTCAAATTAAAAACAAACTCGGAAAAGACCTTGGAGAGCACGGGTGCCTGGAATAACATCCCTAGGCCCCAACACGTGTGCCGCTTTGTGCCTCTAAACAGCTTGAGTCCGTTAAAAATCTTCTGACTAGCTCTGAAGCCTTCGAAGCCTTGAGGTTAAAAGCTCTACTTGCGGCTGAACTGAGCCCTATTCTTCCTGGCGAGGTACTTTGGTCCTTGTTTATGGGGGGGGATAGCAAAACTTGCATTATATTCCTCGCAATACTTTGAAGAAAAGTAGCAAGCATTTTGGAGGACTGTCACCCTCATTGATGTGCTGAGTGTTCGAATTGATCGTTATTTGATGGGACTGCTTGGAAAAATCATGGGTTCTTTCTTTTTCTTTTTATTCTATTGCATTGTACTGATTATTATGTTGTTCTTTTCTTATTAGGTTTGTGTTGAAAAGTTGTCGTTTGTACGTGCCATCTTTAAAATAAAGGACTGGTTTCTAATCAGTTATTGAAAGGGTCACAAGCTACACTGGTTTCTAGGCTCTGTTCGGAGGTAGAAACAGTCAAATGGTGCAGGAATAACAAAGGAGCAAACAGGCCCACCGGTCTCTAACGTCCATGACAGAGCTGCTGTCCCCAAATCGCAAACAAAGAGCAAACGTAGTCGAAGTACAAATTATGAAGCCCGCACTTCTAACATGAGTTGGTCCCAGAGCGAACATGCAAGGTGCCACTAGGAAACACTAGTCCTGCAGATGGGTAAGACCCTAGTACAATGCTATTCTAAAGCTTTGGTTAGTGTAGCTCTGGGCTTCCAGGGAGCGCCGAGGTCTACAGCCTAAGCCTGTAATGACATGTTAACTCTAAGAGTGGTGTGTGATGAAATGAAGACACCACATACCCATGACATGGGAGTTGTACTTCCAAAGCTGCCACAAAAACTCACACAAAGAGAAACCATACAATGGGTCTAGTTCCATTCAGGATACTGTGCATCTTTACGTACAAAACACTGCAAAACATCCTGAGGGTCAGGTCTCATGGAGCCAACTCCACCCTCAGTTTTCTTGCAGCAGTGCTGTGCAGTGGTGATCTGGGCGTATGAGCAGAACAGGTGAAAGCGCACGTTCAAGTGGTGGTAGCTATTTGCGTTGACATTTGCTCTGATACACCTTGATTGTGGACTGCAACTGTAGGATTTCAGGTCATACTAGACAACATATATATCAGGATAGAAGCCAGTGCCTGCTATTATAGTGTTTTGTTTCCAGATAATTTCTGACCTGACATCATGGTCACAGGTTCAAATCCCTGCATGTCCACTCAGCACTCCGCCCATCCGAGGATGGTAATATGAGTACAGGTGTCTGGGTAACAATAGCCATCTGTTATTCAGTGCTGAGAGCCCACCGGGTGAATGAGTACTTTACAGATGCACCAGTTGTGTTATGGCACTCCTTCTGACTACTGTTTGGCGAAGATACTTAACGTGCATAATGTACTTGGGTAAAACTCTTCTTGCCTGCAAGCCAACTCTGGCGCAGTTTCCAGCACCAGAGAACTTTATACGGGTGGCAAGGCTTTAATCCTCACAAAGGTACTGGTGAAGAACTGAATGGCAAAAACATGCACTGACATTTCTTCCTGAAAAACTTTGGGGAAGCAGGTATAAGCAATTTTCTTCACTAACACTTACTTGAGACTATCTTAATGAACAATCTTTCTTTGTCTCTGATTCTATGAGTTTAGTTTTCCGGTCGGGAAACAGCGGTAGCGGTAAGTACAACTAGTGTACATACATTCTAGGGGCTAAACACATTATGGCCATGTCTACGATTATTAAAGTAAAAGGCATTAGAGTTATACAGAAGGTGGCCCTTAGCCATGGCATTAACACAGGTGTGCATGCTTGATTCGATGTTTGACTAGGATAGAGAAACACATTTTTCGATAGTGTGCTGAGCCCCATTTTAGCTAACATTAAATTCAGGGGGCCTAATCGCTGTGGCGACTTGTTTCATCAATGTTGACACATGTTATTTTTCTTTCTTAGTGCCAATGTCTCAGATGGCAGGCAAGATTCCCGCATGCTCTTTCCTTCTCAACAGAAGAAGTTTGCCACTGTACCCAGTTGCGGTCTCTCCTTAACAGTAAACATTCTTTTGGGGTTCGTTGATACAGCTGAGCTCACCGCTTGCGCTGTTCTGAAATCTAACCGCAATCTTCCTAAAAATGTAATTGGCATCGAGGAGCGTCGGCACATTCATCGAGTGGAAATACTTCCTGCTCCTAAGCAGGTGTTCCATATTAGCGGCAGGGCAGAGTGCAATGGAGTGCCATCCAAGGCACCTCAAATATGTTGCGCGGAATCTTGTGCTTCAGAGGCTATATTAACTACATGTAGAACTTCTGGGGAGGGAGACTGGGTGGGATCAATGCACACATTGTGGAGCACATACGACAACATGAATGACAAATCAAAAATTAAATCTGTAATGTCCATGTCAAACAGCTGCTAAGGTCTGGCGCAATCCCAAAACCTGCACGCCATGCGGTTTCACAAACCGGGGAACTATACAAGGCTGAGAACTGTCAGTCACGTGGGGACTAGTTACCGAAGACATAGTGAAAATGCTATGTAACAACATACATAATAAAACAAAGGCAAAACAGTCGGACTTCTTTCGTGGCCCTTTTTAAAAGCAATGATAATTGACAGAAGGCCTGTTTAAGACTGTTCCTCAACAGACTCAAGTCTCATATTGTCTATGGCCTAAATTTACAAGCGCATTTGTAGGTATCTGAAAAGCCCAGAACCACAAACATTGTAGGCACACTAGAATGTGTAAGAGAAGATTACAAGATAAAAAGGGCATTTTAATTCAATTGATTGGAACAAGCCAGATCACACATCAATTATATCATGTTCTAAAAAAGTACATCTTTCCTGTCTTGGTTGATTTTTCTTTACCAGAAGAACCCCAGGGCAGGTCATATATCTTTTACACAGAAGGTGTATCTGAGGTTGGCATGAATCGAAAGAATCACACAACTCATTATAAACGAAAACAGGTTCATTTTATCAAAAGAACCATATAGAATTAGGCCAATCCCTCACAACAATTTGGTAATCTATACGGTTGTAAGGCCCTTACAAACGTATAGATTACCAAATTGTTTGAGTGACCAAAATTGTGAAGTTTGGAAACAATAAAAATCAGATTTGTGTTCACTATTGTTCTGTATTTTTGTATTTTTTTATAACCTCTGAATATTTGCTTTGATGTATTTAACCACATGAATAAAACTCTGTTTTGTGAGGGATTGGCCTAATTCTAATTCTATATGGCTCTTTTGATAAAATGAACATGTTTTCATTTATAATGAGTTGTGTGATTCATTCGATTCATGTCAACCTCAGATACACCTTCTGTGTAAAAGATATATGACCTGCCCTAGTATTTGAGGTTGTAAAGTGGGGCAAACCTGCCTTCTTTGTTACATATCCCTATGAAGATTATCATTCAAGGACTGTGACGAGGAAGAGGCAGGATGAGATGAAGAGCCACCCCTGGAACCACACTGAGCAGTCGAGTGGTTCCTGGGATCCTATTTAACAGTAAAATGTAAAAAGGAAGAGAGACTCAGAAAGTGGGAGAGCAGTCCTCCTTGGAGGAGCCGCGAGGAAAGGCACTGTGTCTGCCGTACACGGGGGAAACCGGGGACACCCAAGAAGAAGCTGAGAGCTCTGGAGCCAGTCCTGGAAACACAGGATGGGACGACTGGCTGGCGGATAGATGCAGGCGACAGGCAGTCTTCAGGTTTAGGAAGCCCAAGGTCTTCCTGAAGGCCGGTTTCTGCTGTGGAGCTAACACAGATCAAACAAAGCCTTCTCAAGCACCATTAGTCCCGTGGTTTATGGAGGAAGGTGGAAGAAGGCAGACGCCATCGCAAACCAAGAAAACAGGCATGCAAAGGGGTGGGGAAGTGCTGGGAACCCGAGAAAGCGCTGGCAAGCAAAGAGACGGGGAGAAATGCCCTGAACACAGGGACTGGGACCCTGGAAAGCTGAGAAAGTTGTGGGAAGCAGAAAAGGGAGAGAAACACCCTGAACCTAGGGTATGTGACCCTGACAAGCAGAGGACGTGGTGGCAAGTAGAAAAGGGGGAGAAATACCCTGAACCTACGGTATGGGACCCTGAGCGTAAGAAGAGCTAGTGTCAAGTGGAGAAGGGGGTGAAATACCCTGAGCTAAGGGTCCCGGACCCTGAAAGTAATATTTAAGAAACTTTGACATCTATCATCATATATGGTAATACTTGGCAGGAGAGTAAACACAGCCTACCAAGAAAGAGAAGTGCAGAAGACAGGCAAGTCTGGGACTCACACCTATACAAAAAATACATCAGTTGCTCATCTTCATAGCTGGAGTACCTCGGAGGAAGGTGAACCTGGCTATGCAATAGGTAGTACTTGGCAAGAGAGTACACCAAGTCTACCTAGAAAGAGAACTGTTCAAACCAGACACGTCTGAGACTCTCACCCACATAAGAATGACATTTCAGAGTCACAGTACTGGGCAGAAGAGTGAAACCAGTTGGCTGTGCAAAAGGAAGAGTAACCTGAAGAAGGGAGACAGCCCCTGGGATTGTGAACATTGTGGCAAAGCTAAGAGGAAGGGAGACATTATCTTTATTCTTCAAGGTAGTGGAAAAGGGACTAAGGGAAAGAAGTAATTCCCCCTAGGACTTGTGAACACTGCGAGAAGTCAAGAGAAGGGAGACATTCTTTTGACCCCTGTGGAACTTTGGTTTTGCACCATTTGGAGCTTTGTGTTTAGAATTTTGAAAATAACTGTGAAGAAGTTGCTGAGAAGACAACCCCTTTGCAATTCATGCTAAGTTATGCTTGTGAGGGCTAGAGTTAGGGTTTTTGACACAACGGTGGACTTATCTTTATTATGACATCCTCACAGACCCATTTGAGATTTGTTTTGAGGCAGAGAATCCCCTCCAAGCATGAGGGCCAGTAAGGTTGTTCCCCCAACTCTATTTTCAACATAAATTCACCCTCATAATGCTCAGGACCCATCTGATAGCAATTGTATTCACCTAAGCCGCCTTTAAGCTCTCTCAATAGACAAATCAAATATCTCTGTGACAAAGGATGTGTGGAAATTTGCAAAGGTTCAGCCCCCTATGATCCTTCCTAAACAAAGACACAGTAAAGAGAATATCAAAGAAATAGGACAGACATATGGCATAAACTAGGATTTTAGAAAAGCAATGTTGTGAACATCAAAAGCCCTGGTGACTGCGAAATCATCATTTGAAAACTAGTCCTAGATGGATGGGTAGGTATTAAAGGCCTAGGGGCGTGGTAAAATGGGCTCCATGTATGAGTACTGTACAAACAAAGAAAATCAAATACTAGACCTGCAAACATCTTTATGAGATATGCTGGAAGGTTCAATCAATTAAAATGTAGTACTCATTCCTTAGTATACACTGAAAACAAAACATGAGTGTTACAAACATGTTCTGAGAAAATAAAATATTGAAATTACACAACATCATAGATGAACATTCATAGCATCCTCTCAAATCATTGTTGGCTATTGATTTGCAAAAATCATGCAAATCCATTTCTAAATTTCCGAAAATGGTTTTCATTCTTTCTCCAAACATATTATTTATTTTCCATAACATTTCTGTCCTTGAGCGAGTTTATGCTCAGGTCGTTGAGGATATAGCTTTACAAACCACAAATTAAACTCTGAATAAACTTTTAATATGGTCCAAAATAATTCTCAGTAAGCAAACAACTGCATGAGAAAATATTCTTCAACAAAACACTAACGTTATTGCTATCTGATATTCTAATCACAACTGCCAAATGCACACAGTCTACAGTTTACATTAAGGGTCATGGTTTGCCTCACAAACAGGTTAAAATGAATAACTCTCATGGTCCCCCTGACCCATATTAAAGCTGAAATGATGTCCAAATGTCCCAAGAGTAACTGATAGCAGACTATAATTCTTGTAAGACAATTAGCTAGAAAATAGTGTCAAACTCAATAAATATCATACAGTTCATGATATGTATCCAAAAGCATTCCATTTGATTTGTTTTTTTCTTCATATTCTCTTCCCGAGGATGTTTATTAACAAATTCAAGATCTTGATCATTTAAATAAGCAATGATAGGCAACATGCATGAAAATGGCATAATTATGATGGTCTCACTTTACAGCCCTGTATTGTAAACAACCGATCACGTTATGATCGTTACAAATTTTGGCGATCATTTTACACCCACTATCTCACAGCACCTGCTGCAGCCTAACCAACCATTAGAGTCTATGCCGTCGCTGCAATTACCAGCCTTTTACCCCTGTTAGAATGTCTAGCCGGTCATATGTAATTGCGGCCTCTCACATTAATGAGCCTACTAGCCTGTAAGTATCCTGTTCTAGCCTCTCAATCACTGCTTTCTATTACCTCACCTTACACCATTTGAAGGCAATACTGTCTGTGTATGCTGCTATGTATATTATCTATGTATATTATCTTGGGGTTTTAGCAACAGCTGCTAGCAATTAACAGGATTGCCTAACACCAGATGTTTATGTATGTATGTTAGCATCCCACTGTAATCAACCACCCTTGGGACGTCTAGCATGATCTGGTGTCCCTTATTTCCTTTACTGCCTTAGTTCACCCACTCTTCATAATTATGTATGGTATTGTCTTTGACATCCTTGTAAGATATGTAATCATTGTCCTAAATTCCAATATCGCTGTACCAGTAGTTTCCACCTGGCTGCTAGAGACCCAGGTCCTGCATGCCAAGCCACAGACTCCAGTGAATATAGGGCAATCCACCATGACAACTTATACTAATAGTTTGGTCTGGATAAAGCCCATTAACTTCCTGCCACCCCAGATTACACCGGACAGCATAAGGCTCACCAAATGTCTGCCCCCCATGAAGCCTTCAACCATACCAACATCTATCAGAGCCACCAAACTCTTGCAAGAGTCAAACACATGAACTAATTACCTTAACGTTGACTCACTCCAACCAGTTGGAGCGCTCTGTACACTATCCACTACCCAAGTGACCCAGAGTGACACTCCTGCACGGGTCCCCAACCTCCCGTGTACCACCTCAGTCAGAAACGTTAGGCTTGGCTCTAGATGCATTAAAACACACATACTACCTACCTGTCAGCCTCCTAAATATAGTCAACCTCATGGCCTGAAGAAAGCCATTCTTAAAACGCACAAAGTTAACAATAGGGTGATTAAGAGGCACCTTTCACCAGAGCCTAACTCCCTTAGCAACAATCCTATGCTAATTAAAGGTGCATTTATCAATTCTAGATCCTTGGTAGCACACGCAGTTGACATAGCCGACCTCATCATTGCTAAAAAATTGGACTTCCTGAGGCTTAGAGTCTCTATGCAACTTCCTGTCAGGTCACATGAACTACTGACAGCGAAACTTCCTCTCACCAACTCTCGCACTATAACTGTGCACCTAATTTACAGACCTCCTGGACCTATCGACTCCATTGAGGAAGATATCCCCCTGCTATCTAGCAACACTAAACCTTCCTCGCAGATCCTGATCCTAGGAGATTTTAATCTTGGTTTCAACGACCCTGATGATCAACATGCCTCGGCTCTGTCTAACTCGCTGGTTGAATTAGGCCTAACACAAAGAGTTCTCCACCCGACTCACGAAAAAGGAAGAACGCTAGACTAGGTAGCCGACCTCAACTGCGAGACAACCATAACCTCTACTGAACCTTACCCTTGGACTGACCATCATTTACTGACCTTCACCATCCAAGACTGTGCATTGCCTAACAAAAATAACCTCATACCTCCTCCACTTCCCACCAGAAACAAATGGAACGTCACAGTGGATAAACTCAGGCCCCTTGTCCAACCTATACCTAATCCTTTACCTGTCTCTTCTGACCCAGCCCTACTAGTTGAACTATACAACTCCACCATGACCCAAGCCCTAGTCAAAATCGCACCTATGAAAATGCAAAAAGCTAAAAACAGAGCCCACCTGAATGCCTGGTGCACCCCTAAACTCAAAGCCCTGGGGAATGAAAAAAGGAAATGTGAAGCCATCTGGAAAAACCACCCGAATACGGCCAACAAAGATAACCTATTGAAAATCACAGCTAATTACAAATCCAAAATAATACAAACAAAACGTGATAGGATCAACAAAGCCAGTTCTAGCACAAGAGAAGTCTTTGTCATACTAAGAGATTTGGAATCGCCCATCCCTCCACCAGACAACTGTAATAAGGACAAAACTTAAAACTTGGTGCACAAAGATCCAAAATGCATTAGCTAAAAAGATCTCCCTTCTCCAAAATAAAATAGCTACCAAAAATCTCAACCTCCCCATTAAACCAACCGATCAGAGAACCCAACCTAACCTCTCTAAATTTCTCCAGTGATTTAAATTTACTCAAGTTTCCTTCCTAGACGTGGAAAACATTATAGCCTCACTTAAACACTCCAGATGCCAGGGAGACACCTGTCCGGCATCTATAATCAAAGAAGCCGCCAGCGACCTAGCACCCTTCATCACCACCTTAATTAACTCGTCATTTCAAGCCAGCACTGTTCCTAACAAACCTGAAGGACTCCTGGGTTCTACCTCTTTTAAAGAAACCTTCTTTGTACCCAAGCATCCCGACCAATTATAGACTCATCACAACAGTCCCCTTTCTATTGAAGATCATCAATAAAGCAGCCTACATCCAGATACAAGCATATCTAGAGACTAATAATTTACTTGGACTCCGACAATCCGGTTTCAGACACCAACATGGCACAGAAACAGCCTTGATCAACCAAAAGAACCAGATTGATGACCTAAAAGAGAAGGGGAAACTTAACCTCTTACTCCTCTTAGACTTCTCAGCTGCCTTTGATCTGGTTGATCATAAGGTGCTTTGTAAACACCTGTCTACAGTGTCCCACTTCTCCACAGAAGCTACAGCATGGATCCAATCCTTCTTGAATAATAGATCTATGAGAGTGTTCTCACACTCGGCATCAGCCGACCCTACCCCGATAACATGTGGAGTACCGCAGGGATTATGCGTATGACCTATGATGTATAATGTGTTTGCTAAGCCCCTGTTTGATGACCTAGACCTTCTGGGTGTCACCTACACTAATTATGCAGATGACACCCAGATCTTCATACCTCTGACGGGCAACTATGCTAAAGACCTCCTGGCACTGATTAACAAGATCTATCTTATCATTCAGGCCTAGATGGCCTCAAATGGTCTGTGTCTGAATGACAAGAAGACCGAGCTGTTGCTTCTAGGTGCACCGGCTAATCTGAATAAACTCAGCAACCACTACCTCTCATTCAACATCTATGGCATTGACATCAAAGGTGGCTAAGGAGGTAAAAACCTTGGGTTTCTACCTGGACTCTGCATTGAACTTGCATAAGCAAGTTAATGCTACGGCATCTGATCCATGCCTGTAAACCCTTTCTATCTTGAGAAAGTTGCATCACCTTGGCTAGAGCACTTATCCTATCTAAAATTGACTAGTGTAATTCACTCTACCTTGGTGCTAGCAAATACACTGTCGACAAACTTCAGAACAATGCACTTAGAACAGCCCTAAGCATTCCTAGAAGACAACATATTTCAGAGGCCAGGCAGAAGAATAACTGGCTCTCTGTCAAAGACAGAATATAGTTTATAACCTTCTCTCTTACCCACAAATGTTCAGCCACACAATAGATAATGGAGAGATTTACTTCAACACGTCCCTTGAGGACCTCAAATACATTTTGCCTAAGAGTCCCCCAGATTCAAACTGAAAAAGCAGGGGGCAGCAGTTTTCCTGTTCTAGCTGCTCAGCTCTGGAAGTATCTTCCCACTTCCTTAAGTGCAGACCAATCCTTCTTCAACTTCAGAAAAAATACCCAAAGTTGGCTTGCCACCAAGGACCTACTATTTACCTAGCACTCCTAACCTAGGACTTTGTAGACAGTATTTTATTGTAACCTGTTAATGGTTTTTTGAATATAACCTATGCCCTAGGACTTTGTAGACAGTACTCTTTTGTATCCTTGTAATGGCTTTTTGTATATAATCTTTGTCCTATTATGTAATTATGTATTCCTATTATAACCTTCTGAACCTATACCTGACTTTACATTTAATGTAACATTTAAACTGAACATTTTCTTTTATGCGCCCAGATACCTCAGGGTTTGGAGCGCTTTATAAATAAATAAATAAACAAACAAACAACTCCTAATATCATTCTTAGCTTCAATTAGTCTGTCTTGGCCTCTTGGTTTCTGTTACCTGTTACCTTGTTTTTTCCAAAGTCCTTGGAAGCCCTAACTTCCCCTGACTGGCTGTTGGGTGGAGGAACCATATTTGGTATTGTGGGGACGTCCAGGCCAGACTGGCTGGAACATTCCCAGTGACCGTATGTTGTGGGTACACCCTTGGGGTGGGACCTGAGTGAATGGAGTGTGTGACCAATATGCATTCCATGTTATGGATGTCTGGTATCCGTGTGTGTGAGACACAAAGAACGAGACAGCGCTGCCCGAAACTGACGTGAATTCAGTGTGGCGTGCTGAAAGGCTGGGTGCTTGCCCCAATCCACATTCCTTGCTATGGGTGTCTGGGTGGAAGTGAATGACTTGAATGCACTGTGAGCCTGATTGGCTGCCTCGCTGCATGAATGCTCTTCTGAATGATTGGATGCCTGAGCTTGGCCCGGCAGTGTGAATGAGAGACAGAACTGTATATTTGGGGACCTCTCACTTACCAGAATTGTTCAGAAGCTGAAGTTGTAACTTGAAGCTGCTTATCCTTGAAGCCCAGTTGGAAGAAGAATTGCTGCTGCTTTCCTTCGACCTAATCTGAAAGCTGTCAAGTCTGCTGAGGACTGATTCGAGAGAGGACCTGGCAAGGAAACCTCTCCCCGAGCTATTAGGGAACATCGTGCAGAAGCTGATGGACATCGAGGCCGTCAAAGTCCATTGCCGATGATTCAGAGGATTTCCGTTACCGCTGGAAGCCCGTCGAGGCATGCTGCCCAGAAGTGGGGACAGCTTGATGCTTTGCTGCTTGGCGACCGGAGCCACAACTCTCCGCCATTGTCTACGAACATTTAAACCAAGGACTCCCTTGCCATCATCGCCAACCGATTTGTGCCGCTGGAGAAAGTCGAGGTTGTCAACGAACTGAGGAGGGTCCGCCAGTGGGTTTCCTGCCACCTGAAGTACACAAAGACACAGACCAATGAAGACTCAAAAGCCAGGTGTGGTCAACTCCTGCTCATCGTCACCAACTCTGACACCCGACTCCCGCTGCCGGGCTTACGTTCTTCATCAGGTCTGCTGTGCAGCAACAAACTCTTTACATCGAGGTACACCGCACGCCTTGTCTTCAAAGGACGTCCACGATCGATCGCCGACAAGCACCGTGAAGGACGAAGCTGGTATCACGACGACAGTGTTTACATTTTCTTTGAGGAATCTTGATGCCCTGTGGCTCCTGCTTTAAAGGGAGTCAACCCACGAGAGATCCTTCGACGACCCGTCGAAGAAACTCAGCTAAACTCCGGTACATTGGGGTAGTAGAACATTTTACAAGGAAACAAGACTATTTTAAACATACATGGACTGGGCTTGTTGATATACTTTATGTACAGGTTGCCCAAGTGGTGGAATCCGCACACAGAACTGTATCTTAGTAGCTAAAGTACTATTCTGCCATTGTTTAACCTAACTTGTCTTCCTTCCTATATCTGATGTTGATTCACTTTACTATTTGATGTGTATGCCATTGGAACTGTCAGCTGTTGGTGCATTTTAAAGGCGTCAAGAGTGAACTATAGACATTGTACATATATAACATATTAGGTTACAAAGTGTGTTATTGATTGTATATATATATATATATATATATATATATATATATATATATATATATATATTTACTGAATATATATATTCAGTAAAAAAACGTTGTTAAAGGGACGTTATGGTTAAGCTGCGCAACTAAAAACCTATGAATTTCACTAAAAAATACTTTGTTAACGGGACGTTATGGTTCCAAGTACAACCGAAAAACCCTTGAAATTCGCCAATTATGGTAAGCTAAGCAACCATAACTCGTGCCACCACTGTGCACTGCTAAGACTAACACCCAGGACATCAAAGATGACATCACAAATGTCATTGATGACATCACTGATTTTCATAGGTTTTTAGTTGCGCAACTTAACCATAACGTCCCTTTAACAATGTTTTTTTACTGAATTTGATAGGTTTTTAGTAGCGCAACTTAACCACGACGTCCCTTTAACAACGTTTTTTTGCTGAACTTCATAGGTTTCTAGTAGTGGCACGTAACCATAATGTAAACTAACATCTGACTTCATTGCACACCTTCTGGAAAATGCCACATGACCATATGCTGGCGCACAGCACAGTGACGTGTCCGGAATCCGTACACACTTAACAATAAGATCTATGCCTCGTGGACAGTGTGGAACTACATTCTTTACTGATGTAGGAACTTGCAAGTTCAACATTTCCCTTGCACAGCTCCAACACCTATTCGTACTCAGCCATTAACAATGTAGTACACAGTACATACTTTTAGCAAAAGTACTATTTATCTGAAAATGACATGAGCTAAGGCCATCCCTCCTCCCCAAGAAGCAGCACCTACCTTACAAATAACACACGTACAACATTTTCCCCCGTCCACCTACCCCTCCATATTACTGTTTGGTGCCTCTTTGCTCATTTCCATCCGCAACTTTACTTCTTAGCTGTCCTTCCAAAAAACAAGCCTTCCGTAAAAAAATTAAATGTTCCTTTAAGAACCACCTTTCACAGTTTAAAAATATAAATTAAAAAAATCGCATAGACTCCATCTACTTTATATTTCTCAGTAATGTACATAGACGCAATAAGATTTTCCAACATTTCCATTTCCAGTTTGTGTTATGCTAATGGGAATATTGTAGCTTTCGTCCTACGTTCCAGGGACTGGAACTGTGAATAAAGGGCCAGCAGGCCAAGTTATCAGCCCAATCGAAGCGAGAGTGCATAACGCAATCTCTGGATCATTACCCCCCCCTTCCGCCGCTAAAATGGGGGATGAATGCCATTAACAATCAAGATTTCCAAATCAGTAACCTATGCTACTAAAAAAGAGGATTTTGCGTCCTAATCCAGGACGCCACAGTGTCCCGGATTAGAAAACAAAATCCTTTTCCAATATGGCCACCATAGAAAGTGAAGGTGGTTGTTCCATACAGGGCCCCTCTTTGCTTTCCATGGCAGCCTGCAAAAAGCAAAAAGGAAACCCTGTTAACATATTACCACAAGCACTTTTTTCTTCCCTTTCAAATGTATCCTAATGTCGAACACCTTTAACACAAAGCCAGTCCCAGGTGGACATGCCCACTGTAATCCTATCTTTTCTCCCTTCTCGTCATGTCCAGTAGCCACATTGTGTGGATCATGACCTTATACCATGACCCCGACATTCTGCTCACTCCCCATGGCTACAGCCTACCCCTCAGTCAGTAAACGTATACCGCTATGTTTTGTAACTACATTACGACACTTGTCTAATGCGAAAACACACCCACATCTCATCACATAACCAACCCTAATGATATTCAACACCTTTTTTTGATGACGTTACTCTCCAGCGAAGCCAAATGCACCCATAAGCACCTACGTGCCATGACGCAGAACCTGAAAATAAACGCACAACGACATACAACGTAGCACGACACATTTTGAAATAATAGACTGGTTTTTAAAAGAAAACATTATCATTTCAGAATTTGTAAAGTACTTTTATTTCACAATAAACTGTCCAAGACCATCGGACTATCCCCATTTTCATTCAAATAGTAACTTTGTTTCTTCGGTCGTCATTGAAAATGTTAATCGTGAGGCACATGTTGTTCTTTTCCCATACACAAAGTATTCGTTTTCGATAAAGCAACCTCTTCGGTCGCACAGTGATTTCCAAGACATGGACATAAACTTCGCCCTACACCACCATAAAAGATGTTATGTTACTCCTAATGGCCACTACAGCGTACGGACCAATGATCGTGATCGTCCCACAAAACAGTGACAGTTAGGCAGCCAGTCACAAGTACGTGCATCTGGTGTGCAAAAAACCCATTAATTGGCATCTGGAATCCATGGCAATCACAGTAAGGCAGGATGTAGCTGTTCGAAAAACATAACAGAAAATACCCAACGTTTAGCAAAAATTTCAAAAAAGACAAGAAGAAAGTGGAAACTGATACACAAATCGATGTGGTCATACATGACATTTTAAAGAAATATTAGCGTTGAACATGGGTGAATCTAGTGATAACCTACAAACGCCGAGAATCTGCACTCTCCATAACTAAAACAAATGACAACTACACAGAAAGATAGTACTTCAGTCACATTGCCAAAATTAATGTTCAGGTAATAAAAATGTAATCTTGTGATTTCAAAAAAGACAAAAAGAACGCGGAAACTGATACACAAATCGATATGGTCATACATGACATTTTAAAGAAATATTAGCGTTGAACATAGGTGAATCTAGTGATAGCCTACAAACGCCGAGAATCTGCACTCTACATAACAAAAAAAAATGACAACTAAACAGAAAGATAGTACGTCAGTTACATTGCCAAAAATAATGTTCTGGTAATAAAAAATTAAATCTCGTTCCAGTGTAGAGTCGTCAAAAGTAAACTTACACGATATTCACTGTCTCCATTGTCTTCATGAAACTCAAACAGCAATGTACTTGCACCAAAGATCCTTCTTGAACTGATATTACATGTGCCTTACAAATGTTTTGAATACATAACCTTATCAAATGGTATTTTCTGCAAACTTTCACTCCCTGTATTCTTACTGAATTTTGCCTTTCGCTCAAGGTCAAAAAACAATTGACCCTTATGGGTTCAGCTGAATGCATGGGCCTACTGAGCTCGCAACCAAAAAAGCAAAGCAAATGACCTTCACTCAGAATGCAAATACATTCTGACTTTGCAACAATGTTTCTCAATGCATTCATGAGAACTGGTACTCCCATAGACTTGAAGATCCGCTGTTTCCATCAAACACTGCAGGTGGCTGCCTCAGATTTCAAACTCATGGACGCCAGTCTGACTGCAATATTATTTTAAATACATTGTAACACAGACACAGTAATTCTTCGCCTGTACTTAACGGACACTATATTGAGCAGCAACTTCCAATTTACCGTAGGACTTTGGTGACAAGAAAACACCACTTTTTGCCTTCCTGCTGCCACATCCCATCCCAGCCTCATTAACCCTCACCTTCCGAGACAGTATTTCATAAGTTTAACAAGTGAAATGTTGTGTTGTTTTATATGTGTTAGCGGTGATGTCTGCGTACACCAAAACACAAACGAAAGATGGCGGGCGCAGCAAAACAATCTGACGCACTTCACGCTGTTCAACATCAAATCAGTGAATGCGTCACATGTCCGCAGACATGACGCTACAGATTAGCCAATCGGTATATTGTACGCGGAGCGTACAGGGAAGTGGACCGCGGAGCGGACATAGATATCACAAATTTTTTCAGACATACTTTTTGGTCGTTTTAAAGAAAACTACTGGATGGATTGGCACTAAATCTACAAAAGCACGCATTCGGGACCAAGCTCCTGCTCCTACCGCAAATTTGATGAAAATCCGTCCAGCAGTTTGGGCTGTAGGCATGCACAAAGTTTTTCCCCCATTCATTCTATGGGAAGAAAAGATGTTTTGGGTCCCCCACTATAACTTCCCCCCCCCCGACCAAACCTCACCAAACTTTGCAAAACAATTCAGAGTGGTCCATATATTTTTTTGCAAAGTTTAGTGAGGATTCGTCCAGGGAGAGCGAAGTTATAAGCCACCCAAAAAGTGCTCTTCCTATGGAAACAGCAACTTAACCATAACTACACAGCCACTGCTGTGGCTGTGTAATATCTTGAACCTTATTTATATAAAGAACTGTGTTATCACATAACATAGTGTGTGGACATTCCTTTGTGTGGGGTTTGGGATTATACTGAATTTAAGGACCAGCCCGCATCGCCTCCTGAGAGCTTAAGCCTCGGTTGCTTGTCCATTGCTACCCTATAGAGAACCTTGGCAGGGGTGCTCTGTGCTTCTACTCTGCCTTATAGAAGGCAGGAGTGCAGATAACACAGCTCAAGTCTTTATAAATAGTTTCCAGATTCTTTTTAATAAGCCATGAAGGATTTTCTGAAGACTTTAAATATGTTGTTGAATCGGGCAACAGTTTTAGGTTTTCAGAGTTATAAGACTTAAATCTTGAATAACGATTGCCCACTTTTATCAGCAGCTTGATAATAGTTGATGTGTCTTGACACAAATCCTAAATGCATTTCCACTCTTCTTTCGAAAGTTTTGTAAATCAAGGTTGCCTATTGAAATTCAAACAATCAATCAGCTTCTTTTTACACAAGTGAGCATAAAATATTCATTTTAACATGCATTTGAGAAGGAACAAACATGTATTTTATCATTCTTGACGAAGCTCTGAAGATTCAAACGTGCATATCGCATGGAAAAGTTGAAGTTTTAATCCATGATGAAAGTGTTGGTGATCCGCTGTTGTAACAAATTTTGATGTCTTACAACCAGGTGGAAAAAATAATATTGTAGACAATGGTTTTACTTTAAATCATCAAGCAGTGTTTTGGAAATGTTGATAAAAATTATTTCCGATGCTGAGGCTGTGATTTCTTTGATCTCTTTCATTTTCTCTTGGCGCATTTGGTTTTACTTCTAATAATGGAACGGTTTTACAATCCTGAATCTCGGTGCATATTTAGTACACAACACCTAGTGAAAATGAACTGCTGAGTAAATACCACAACGCTTTCTCATTTATGCCAGCGCCTGCTGAAGAAATTCTGGCTACACATGGGATTACAACAGAAATCAGGTGTGCTTATCACTCTGGGAAAACTATGCAAATTACATCTTATTCAAAATCAGGGCCTACTTGTCCCAATATTGGGGGCTTGACATAGCACAACATTGCTCTGGGATTCGCTGATAGCATATCAGACATGGTAACAAAGACTTTTTCTTCACTCCAAAATATGTGTACATCACTTATACTTGTACATGTTCCACGTTGAAAAGAACATGGTCACTCACTTTCACGCTTCACCTGCAACAAATGCGCATACAACACTCAGCCATAACTGAAATCTGCTTAATAATTGCTATTTGAGGTCTGAATCTCGCTGCACAACATATTTCAAAGTCATTACTCTGCAAAGTCATAAAAAACGTGCACAGACAGTAGTAAGCTTATATGAGGAAGCCATGCAAAATACCGAACTGCAAATTGCGCAAGAAACGCATTTTAGGCACACACCCAGGGTCTGTAATGCATTAGTCCACTGCACATCTTCGGGGATTGCATGGCAGACATTAAGGGCTGTTACAAATCCCTCATATCCTTCTTTTGATGACGTGATTGCAGAAATTGGATGTCCACACCCATTTACGTAATGGAACGTTAGTTGCTATTTCACTAGCTCATCGCCCTTAGAGATGCTGTAATACAAATGTGTGCAGCGAGAAGCAATCATTGTTAAGAACTCTCATGTGTCCCTTGGCTTCTCGCCTGTTTGGAATTCCCCAGCAAAGCCTTCAATTAAAGGATGCCCCATGCCATACCGTCAATCATGCCTCGGATACAGGATGCTGTTAATACCTGACATTTCTAGTTATTTATTTAACATTTATTCGCCTGTAAGCTACCTCATTATCACGAGTTTGATTTTCCGCGGAATTCCTGCACTGCAGCCAAAGCAGAAATCCACACATTTATGTAATTATTTGTACAGATGATTTATTTATTCAGCATATGTATTCGTTTTAACTGACCCATGGTCCCGAGATATATGTTTTTCTAAGAATGCAAGTTTATATTAGGCTGGATAATGGCGGCTGCTGGTTGAACAGAACTGGAAGGCCGCATTCCCTTCATTAACAGCACAACCCTTTGTTGTGATTAAAACTTGTTAGCAAACCGTTTACTTATAAGTAGGCTTGGTTGAGGCAGCTCAAGTAAAATTAGAAGCCCTCGGAATGTAGCCAGTTTAGCCAGGTCGAACATTTAGTGCTTTTCTGATATGAAGTTACAAACTCCCGACTATGTAATGGGAGGCAAATAGAAATTCCGAACACTTGAAGAGGCAAGAAAGTACGGAAGAGCTCCGGCTAATTAGGGAATAGGAATGTGTGTAGTGAGGGGGAGTTAGCATAAACTGTAGTGTAGGTTAGAGTACAACTAAGCCTGTAGTAGGTCCTAGGTAGAGCTAGGGATTTAGGATAGAATTTTGTAATGGGGGCATATGATTTGTTAATATAGTTGGGGTACACCCAACGAGTGTGGGCCCAGCGGTGTTGGACACACATAATATAATATAATAATATAATTTGGCATTTATATAGCGCTACGAACCCTCAGGTATCTGAGGGCTGCTTATTATTACCCACGGTGTGTGGTGCTCATTTATCGACCTCGGAAGGATGAAACGCTGAGTTTGGCGCTGCCGGGATTCGAACCTGCGTCCGCAAGCTCTGCACTGATGTCAAAGCGAGCGCTCTACTCGCTGTGCCACTTGACTTTTGTAGGTAGGAAATACCAAGAAAGTGTGACAATCACATGAGTTTTGTATATTGAGGAAAGCCTCCACGGCAGTAGGGTGCACATGTTCATTGTGTACACTTAAATGGCCAAAGCAGGGAAAACGACACATGCAATTTGTAAACAGAGAACTGATGCAGTCTTGGATGTCCAGTGCATACTTGAAGCTCAACCCCTCCAAGACCTATTTCCTACTCCTCACCAACAACACCGAACACCCAGACATACAGACTTGGCTATCAACCATGAACCCGGGGGGTAATTTACATTTTTACCGATAATAAAGGTCCGCAAGGACCAAAAGTTCTAAAAATGCTACCACCAAAGGTTCGAACACCAAACGTTTGAACCTTTGGTGGTAGCATTGCAGGTAAGTTAAAAAAATGACTGTGGAGGATGTGGGGGTGTCCCCCGCAACACTGTGCTCACTATACTGTGTGGTATAGTGAGTGGGGTGTTGCCGGGGACACCCCCGCAGGACACCCGCAACAAAAAAAAAAGACAGGGGCTTCACAGTATAGTGAGCGGGGGTTGCGGGGGAAACCCCTGCAGCCCACGTAGTATGTACATGTGTTCGCATGAGAAAGGTACTAACTTTTGGTAGTTTGCACCTTTCTCATGCAAACGTTCCGACCGCAGCAAAATCAGCCGCGGTCGGATCACTTATATCCAACCCAGAGGGCTTCACACCTGAGCTCACCTCCTGCACCAAGTCCCTCGGGTTCCACATCGACCAACACCTCTCCTTCAAGAAAAAAACATAGCTAAGAAAACTCAGACAGCGTAGTATCCGAACAGTTTTAGATCCACTGTTCAAGCACTGGTCCTATCCCATTTGGATTGGGGCAGTGCCCTCCTCAAAGGCCTTCAGTTGTCCTCCCTTTTCACCTTGAGAAGTATCCTATATGCGGCTGCACGCCTCATAAAGGGTCTACTCAGGTACAACCACATCACCCGTACCTCATCAACCTTTTCTGGCTCCTACTGCATGTAAGAATCACCTTCAAGTCTTGCTACATAATCTATTAAGCAGTCATCCTAAAATCACTCAGCTACCTTGCGGAGAAATTTAGCATCTCCAGCGAACAGTGCGCCACCAGAAGCCAGGACAAGCGCGGACATGAAATCTGTCGCTGCAAAAAGGAAAGTATGAGAAAACAAACCTTCTCTGCCTACGCCCCAAGACTGTGTAACCTCCTCCCTGTCAGCATAAGACTCGCCCCCACACTCCTACAGTTCAGAAAAGAACTGGAGACCTGCCTCTTCAAGGAATCTCTCCTCCTCAACAGCTAGGCCATCACGTGGCCCCCATGTGCCTCCTGACTCGCTTGACGCCGTCCTCCCCGCTACCCGATACAGCTGCACCCCTCCCCTGTGCCCCTGTGTATCCTACCCCTCATGATATATCAGTTCCTTTGTTACCTCTGAAAAGCACTCCAATTTGCACCTATACTGTTGTTTACCTCTGTAAAGCGCTCCGTTGTGTGTCTGTATTGTTGTAAACCACTGTAAAGTGGTCAGTTGCTTCACAAAGCTAGGTCCACACTCAGTAAATACCATAATAACATAACATAAGATTGTTACACATATGCGCTTTTTGGAGATGGAGGAGAATGCCAATGCAGTGTAAGGCACATATGCATTTGGTACACTGGGGAGAATGGCAAGCAGTGGGAACCACATGTTTCTTTTGTAGGAAGCAGACACTGGCAGAGGAGAATGCAAAGGCAGCATCTGGCCCATATGTGCCTTGATGGCAGAGACGGCTAAACCAGCGTTAAGCATATGTATTTTAAATGCAGAAGGGAATATAAAAGGCACTGACAACTCCTCATGCATTTTATAAGGATAGGCAAATGCTAAAGCAAGAAGAAAAACGTTGTGTTTTGTACGCAGAGGAGAACGCTAAGGCAGTGAGTCCTCATGTGCGTTTTGTAGATTGAGAAGGCAAGGCAAAAGCAGTAAGAACACTGCATGTATTTAGTAGGCAGGTGATATTGCCAATGAAATGAGAAGCTCAGGTGCATTTTCTAGGTGGAGGAGAAGGCCAATAATGTTTTAAGCACATGTGCAGTTTGTAGGTGGGGAGAACACCAAAGTAGTGAGACTTTCTCTGTGCAGTTGCTGTGTGTGTACATTTGCAGACAATAATTAAGCCTCTCCAAGCAGTATAACCCCATCAGGTACCTGGTGTGTTCAAAAGCATAGACATGGCCTTGCCAGTTGATAGTGAAAGAACAAGGTGCTAATGGCCTCCTGTACAAAAGGGTCACAATAACTTTATTTTTATTTCTAGACCATCATGCATCCCCCTCCCCCTGAAAAGACTGTACAACTAGAATGTGTTGTGGCCTAAGGAAAACGGCCATTTAGATCCTAAGAGGAGGAATGAAAAATAGGAACACAAATATTGAGAAAGCCCATAGATCTGCCATTTGCATAAGCATTTGCCAAACGTTCTCCATTAACCCTTACATACAGCATGCCTAGGTATTACTATTATGTTATCTAGTACTCTCATCGTGTTACAGACATTGCTATCATACACCATCTATTGCGTTCAATAGTCAAGTCAATCACACCACTTACAGGAATTGCCATCACATGGCACACACCTACCCAAATACCCTGGCTTGTCACAAAAGGCCTACATGTACACATTTAAAAGAAATTGTCAGGTCAGGGTGAGTAATGTCATAAACTATTCAGAGTGCTAGCACACCTACACCCTTTTCATAGTGATAACACATTTTAATCTCCTTCTAATCAGAGGCACATGCACTCCTCATCATTCAGTGTAGTGTGTAATTTTGCATCATGCCACTTTGTGTTCTGAAGGATATATATATATATATATATATATATATATATATATATAGAGCATAACATGTTTGAATATCAGCAGTAAGTCCTGTTGATCTTATCAGCCCTCTGCCAGGTATGTAACAACAGTTGGCTGCACCAAAAATCAGCCATATTTAACAATAATAAGCACAATGCTGTGCACTGCTCTAGAGGAAATATTGCTCCATATTATGTGTGTATGTATTTATCATAATTTGCATCAAGCGAGTCAGGTGGCACGTAGGGGGTGGGGGGGTGACATGATGGCCTAGCTGTTGAGCAGGAGAGAGTCCCTGAAGAGCTCTGTCTTGTGTTCTTTTCTGAATTTTAGGAGCGAGTCTGATGCTGTATTCTTTATTTATTATTTTTATTGCATCAAGAGAAATGATGGTTTCTAAAACCGCTAAACCAGTAAACATGACTATAAGTACTGTAACAATGATGAACGAAATTACACCAGATGAATTCCCTGTAGTAAACACACAAATGAAAAGACTAAAGAGTAATGTGCTAGATGACTAAACACACCTGACAAAATATACTGATGGTCCATGCTACCAACACTATGTGGTATAAGCACATGGGAAAAGTGGGGAGAGAGACGTCTGATGAGAGTTGTTTTTTGTGTTCCCTCATCTCCTATTCTATGAACGCCTGTAGAACATTCATAGCTAGAGAGGTACCTGTGAATGCAGGACGTTACATCACCCACCTTGCACTATGCGTGACTCAAGGACAATATAAAGGGCTGACAGCCTCCATAGAATGGGTGACAAAAGCAAAGTCTCCACGGGCGGATAATATTATAAAACAAAAAAACACCATGATAAAAGCTGATACACAATACAAACTAGTAAAATACCTACCAATGACACGAATGGGGGAGGGATTAAAATAGAAGAACATAAAATACTACAGTGTAACGATGCACAAGGAAAATAAATACCTGGGTGTTGGGACATAGGGCAGTTACAAATAAAGGGACACATACTTATGGCAGAAAGATGGGGGAAGGATTCATAGTTTGGAAAGCATTAGCACTCCTAGAGCAGCCTCAAAAAGTTGTGAAATATGCTAATTGGCATGTCTCCAGGAATAGCCCAAATATACCAAATTGCTTACCTAGGTAGAAGATGAAAGAAGACAACTACCCATAATACCCTTGAAAGATGTCATCCTGTGCTTCAGAAATAATGGCACAGTGCATGTTGGAATCAACCCAAAGTGTAAGCATATTTTTGATGTACCAGGCATGAAAGTAGGAACAGCCGTGATAATGGATCTCTATTGGGCTTGTGGTTCTAAAGCCCACATCCACCTTCCTCCAAATTGGGGAGGCCTGTGCTCCCTGGTAATTATAAGTGCACCAGCCTTGGTAGTACCTCAAAGTGAGGTACAGATTGGTGATTTTCCCAAAATGAAAACACACATAATATATAAGATAGCCTTCACACTTGCAAGCATGAAAAGGGGCAATTACAACTCAATGAAGATGGAAGAGGCATATGAACCAATACCAGATTAACACAGATTATTTGTATCTCCCTTTACTGCTGGATTACAGGGAAACACAAATGCACAATGGTTGCAGATAACCTGCGGAGACAATAAACACAATAGTAAACGGCTTTAATGTCATAAGAGAAGAGCTGAGGGCAATCAAATGTATGACCCTCCAGACCTGATACGTGCTGAATCTGATAACAGCCACAGGGTGGACCGTGTGCACAACAATTGGGCCTTCTTGCCACACACATGTCCAACCACAATGAGGAGAATGGAACCCTCACAGAGACCATAGCCACCTTAAAGGAAATACACACACAAATGGTGGAGGAGGTAGAAGATATTGCTGATAATTACTGGTTCAATTACCTGTTCTCATGGATACCCTCCTGGTTGGCTAAAGCATTTGAAATACTGATGGCCATTTCAGTATCAGTACTGTTTGGGTTCTATGTTCTAAGAAGTGCAATAAGCTAATGCAAAAAGATACTCACATACACGAGTATACCCAAACATATGGCCTCTCTCGTGCCCAAGCAATTGAGAGCCCAATAGGCCCTCCAGGATCAAAATGTATTTGTCCTCAGGGCCCTCGCAATTGCACCGAACACTGGGTATATTGTGATTCCAATGGGGAAAGCTGCTATATGACCTGGAGTGTGGACGAACATATAAGACATACAGGCTGCTTGAGGGGGGTGACTAAAATATGAATACCCAAAGAGCCCTATGTGGGGAGTGCAGAAGGGAGAGTATGGTCGAGGACTCAACCAGATGGGGGAATGTTGAGAGGCAGATGAGTACATCATCCATAGCTGCTGCCCCATCTCCAGTTAAATGTTGCACAGATGAGAAACGTTACTCACTAAGACAACCGTACCACCCTTTTCCCAGGCAGGTACAGCAGGAGGTGGACACAATCTAAAGCTGTAGATGGCACAAGTAAAATCAAACCAACGTTGTGACAATATATGTGTATGTATTAGACACAACGCAAATGTGCACACAACATGAAGAACACGAACACTAGGTAACACATGCATTTATACATGAATAATATTAACATGGCATCCATAAGACATAAAGAACACTGACATATTCATTATATAACCTGAATGCAACATGAACAACATAGCTCACTAACATTAAAACACAAGAGTTAGGGGCAGCCATCCTTTCCAAAATGGAAGCCACAACACGCTTCTAAGTAAATGAAAGGCCTCAAGATTTCATGAGAACTCAAAATGCTGAAATAACAAAATACAGACAGTAGCTAGTAGCCCAAGCCAAGGTTACCTGAATTAAGGGAGGATCAGAACATTGCAATGAAAGCACGAGAAAGCAATTCCCAGGACGCAGGAAGGATACTCCCGGATTAATTTAAGATTTTATAAAAATACAACCAGCCTTTTTAAGCAAGGTTCAGGAAAATCATAATCCAGAAGACCCCATGAAGAATAGCTCAAGAGCATGCCCGGTGGTAAAGGAAACCATAACACTTGCACCAATATTAGCTACAATACTAATAAATGCAGGGTGAAAAAATTTCAAACACTGTCTCATCACACGTAACTCAAAATGCAGATAAGACACTTACCTTGCTCCTTACAGGTATTAAGGGGTGTTGCTAGGTATGGAAAAGATCCACGGCTGCGGTAGTGTTGAGACTGTTGGGACTCAGGGCTAGCTAGCCTTTTGGTTGTAGCCCCTGAGCTTCTATCTGGGGGTAAAACAAAAGCCTCTGGGCTATAGCCCCCTCAGCCCGTCCTAGCAATGCCTTTGCTTGTATTCCCAGACATGAGATGCCACACAAGGCCAAATACAAAGGGATTACCCTAGCTCATGGCCTATAAATGAGGGCTGGTAGGCTGGTATCTTCTTTAAATCAAAGGAAAACAGTCCATGGACCTCTCTCCCCCTACTCCTGTCTGGCTCCTCATGTCTTGATGACCTGTCAGTTGTCCAAGGTTGGTCAGTAGAAAGCCAACCAATCGAAAGTCCTGAAGTTAGGCCACCAATTATATATTTAGCCAACCAATAGCTTATTGTAGAAATGTTGTCTTTTTGCTGTTATCAATGTAGAAGTGCTCTCAGGAGGAGCCATCAGATTGCCATAACCCAATTATATATTTTACAATTATAGAGTCTATATGTAGCCAATGCATTTAACCAATCCCTAGTCCCCATAGGTTTTGTACCAAGAGATTATGTTGTGATGTCAGCAATGATGAGTTTTTCGTATTTAATCCATTGTTTGTAAGCATTGTATCCATTAATCGAGAGCTCCAGGACATGTTATACTTGTATGCTGTCCCTTCTTTATTTGGATGCTAATAAAGCTGGGTGTTGCCTTTCACTTTGTCTATTTCTGATATTTAGTCCGGTTTGATCTGGCTCTATAGCCTCTGTGTAATTGGGGACTTCCCAGGTTGTCTTAACAGATCAGTAAACTGAAGGCATACAGGGCCCAGAACCAGATTGCATTGCCAACATTGTAATTAAACGTAATCCCGAGTTATGGACACATCTGTCGTTAAAGATCTTCACATCTATTTGGAATAGAGATATAATCCTTGATAGCTGGAGAACATCAATTCTCGTCCCCTGTTTATAAAAAGGGCGACAGGGTGAATGCTCACTATTACCACCTTTTGGTTATGATTGACACCGCTGCATGATTTTCTCTACTCTATTACTACATAAAGTGAATTTGTGGATACAGGAGAAGAACACATTACCCTGGAAAGAGACAGGTTCCTGTGGTGGTCACAGTACATTGGATAACTTCTGGGGACCTCCATTATATGATGGCAGATTCCTACAGGGATGCAGAGAAAAACCGGTATCTCTGTTATATTGACTCCGTAGCAGCCTTAGACTGCGTAGTAAGACAAAAGCTGTGATGTAAACTGGGAAAATGGGGGCTGGATCAGATTATTTTGTATTCAATAAAACAAATGTATTTGGACACCTCTGTCTAGGCTAGACTGGACATGGGTGGATCCCTCACATAATTAATACATACTAACCAAGGGTTAAAACAGTATTGCGTCCTCGCCCCTGTTCTTTACAATCTATATGTTGCATACTTGGACTCTGCATTTGAGGGCAACCTAAACTTTCCCCCCCCCAAGTTTGGTTCTGAGACGTTAAGATTGCTCTCCTATGCAGATGACACTGTGATTTTGGACCGCACCCCTTTTAGTCTGCAGCGATCATTGGGTGCAATATCGGAGTATGCGAATAAGAATAGATTAAGAATTAATTTACATAACACCAAGTTCATGATCATTGGCAGAAAGTCACAAAAAAACCCTGTGTTTAATTGTATAATAGACGGAGGTTCTCCTGAGCTTGTAGACTCGTATATGTACTTGGGGATCCCTAGAAGGAATTTACTGGCAATGACATACTACGGGCATATAATTATGGGGTAAATTTAATTGAAATTGAACCTTATTAAAGGGTTCCTTATGAGGAAGGCAGGACACTCTCTTAATGGTTATCTCCAAAATTACAAGATGAGTATAATCCTGGATATCCTTTATGGTTTTATGGTCTTGTGGTATTTGATCAGAAATATGTCTGATGTTTTGATAGGTTTGAAGGGAAGATCTGGAGAAAAGTGATGAGAATTCTGACGGCAGTCCCTGCAGTAGCAATAAGGTATGAGTTGGGGCTCACGTCCTTGTCTACTTTGTGGAAGGTCCAAAGCTGCACACTTTGGGCCTGATTCATGGATGTGTTATATAATGCTGCAATCCCCTAGGAAAACGTTCCATGAATCAGGCCATTTATGTCAAAATCATTATACGTATAGGAGTGGAGGATACCTTGCTGAATCATATATGGAAGCATTGTTATGTTAAGCAGAATAATGAGTTGATGTTGGGGCTTGGGAAAATTGTGAAAGATTTTTTTCTGATAATTAATTTTGAACTTCCTGATAAGGCGACTGTGTGTATTCTTTATACACAGTTGAAGAAAAAGGTCATGGGATCTGATTAGGAATATTGGGATACTGACGAGGAAAAAGCAATATGGAGTATATTGCAATCAACACTTTTAATTTGATGAGATTCTACTTAGAGGATCTCAGGTGCTTTATCATGTACCTCCAACTTAATATATTGCCAACCCTAGAGTATGTGGGGGCATGGCAGGGTATTCCGCATGAAGAGAGGAAGTGCAGGCAGTGTAATGTTGAGTGTGAAACTGATAGACAGACATATACTTACTAATTGTCAGGCTACAGGATTGGCAATCTAGAAGGGAAAAGCTGGAGAAATACAATCCAACAATCAATTCAAAACTGTAGGGGCATTTTCACCTGACAAGGGATTGCCCTCAAATATCCATGGTATATTTGGCCATGAATCTCTGTGGACACAATGGCATGGTATGGTATTGTTTATTTATAAAGCGCACATACACAGGCAAGTGTTTCAAAGCACTCAATAATAAGTCACAAGATACTGTATCTATGTAAATCAGAGCAGCATTTCTTCTCTCCTCCAATGACCATATGAGAATGGGAAAACCATATGAGAGGATAACCTTGTGATGGTTAGGATAACCACAAGAGGACAAATATGAGGATAACCATACATACAGGACAATAAGACGACAATTAAGTACGAGGAAAGTATTGATCAATCAACTTTATACCTGTACAATGGAGCATTGCCAAGGAGAGAGCAACATTAAGTTGAATAAAGCCAAAACTTTGCAGCAAACCTACTACCACTTGAGTTTTTATTTTCTAATCTGAAAGCACACATCCATGTGGACGATTTCGGGCACTGGCGCAGAATGTTGCCTTCATTCTTGTATTAATGTAACTTTGGAATATTAGGCAGACACAATAATGGGGGTCAACCAGCGACAGCCCTCATACTTATCTGGCACTTAGGATTTTCGCCAAAGGTTTGTATTATGTCTGCAAAAATGTGTTAACATAACTAATTGTCAGGGCCTGGAATATTGTTGTTTAAAGTGTCTACTGATCAGTTTTGGGTGCGTATTTATTCTGGGGGATCGCTGGTGATAGCAGCAGCAGCAGATCATTTATGGAAAATACTTCATGTTTTTATGAGGAAGAAGTCGGTATGATTTTAACTGTTTGAATGCATATTTGATATGGATTCATTGTGTTTCTTTTTTTTATTCTGTACATTTGGATTTGTGCTATGTAGTGTAAAGTTTTATCAATTCAGCCAAAATACATTTTTAAAAAAAGAGAAAGAGAAGCGGGATAAAACAGAGTTATAGGGAGTAGTGCGCAGCCTCTTACCGGTGGAAGCGTATCTTCATGGCCACTCAGAAAGGACGCCTTCACCTTTCAGGTCGCTTCTTCATCACAGTCGGCAGACTGCCAACTGCACTTCCCATGTTTTACGCGTACACAGGTTTTATAGGCGGCCCTCCTTTCCACATGTACCAGGCCAATCGGTCGCTTCAAGTAGCCAAGAAACAAACCAGGAAGAAAACTGTCCACACTGCCGACTGCACTTGCCGCACTTTGTACTTCGTAGTGGGCAATGACAGCTTGATAGACACCCATTAGGAAGAAACCAAAGCTGGCCCAGTAAAACCTAAACACTCCCTCAGCTGTGGCAGGAAACTCATGAAGAATTCCTGGGTCAGTTGTGTTGTGGGTGAAACAGGGTTTCCGTGATGTGCAGGACCCCAGCTGTGCATGACCAATGAGCCTTGCAAGGCGGGGGGAGTTTTGTTTCCCCAACCTTGCATGGTCTATTAGATGTAGGGGGTGCTGTACTGGGGCAATAGGATTTGATGTGACACACACCCAGGAACCTGGATACAAGGGTAGGTGAATAATTAACTCCTCTATCTGCTTCCTCGTTGATTCCTATTGGGTGTGTGGGGTGGACCTTTCAAGGCAACAGCATTTAAAAGGTGAAGTCCGGAGCAGACGATATGGTGATGAGCAGGTATGCAAATAGTAGAAAACGTTGTGTGGGTTTGTGTGTGTATGTATGCGTGCATTCATGAAAGCAGTTGTGTGTGTCTGAATTTGTGTGTGTGTGTGAAAGTGTGAATGATTGTGAGGGCAGTGTCTAAGAATATTGATTTGCATGCAGGTGTGTGTGTCTGTGAGTTCACTGTATATGTATAGAATGCATGCTGGCTGGGGGAGGAGTGATGGTGAATGTGGATGGGCCAGCGGGAGTGTAATTGAGGTGGCAGCAGTGAAGGGCAATGCTAGAATGTATTTGCACAGACAGCATAGATATGTTTTGTCAGAGATATTTATGCTGCAACCCCGGTGCAGGGAATTCTTTCCCCCCCCAATCAAAAGCGCCACACCAATATTGCATTTCGGTTCAATCTAGCTGTTTCTGTGATTCATATAGGACCACCTAGGTCCTTCAGCCCTGTGCCACAGATAAGCCAAGAAGCAGGCTGGTGTATAGAAAGAATATATATTTATTACAGCATAGGAAAATTCACATTTGTACAAAATCACAGATCCCCTCATTCTTTTCTTTCCTAATAATTCTTTTTTCCACAAATTGAAAAGACAGGTTGGTGCAGGATTACACAGATCACAAACTCTTTAGCCCCACAACATGCACAGTCAAAACACTTTGCCGGGGGTACACTTTTAATAGCATGTAGCACCTAGAAACATGACAAGATCAGAAGCTTGACACCCTACTTTATATGAAGTTTAATTTAAATAATCTGCAACACTTTTTAGTGGCAAGAACAATTTAACAAACAAACAGCGCTCTGTCTTTTTATTCTCCCTGCACACTTGTAAATGCTAGCAGTTTCGTTTAACTTAATCCCATGTAAAAAGAATTTTGACTGGCGCTGCGCTCTTAGCAATGCTGGCAGCCTTATAGCACATCAAACTATTCAGAACAAACACGTTTCATTTATATTTGACCCTTTTTCATTCACAACTATGCATGGCAAAATTTTCCTTCTCTCAGGAGCCACTTTCTCACTTTCAGTAGAAGGTGTGCTTTTTGTGACTCCACTCTGTTTAACTTTGGGAAGACACTGTACTGTCCCAGCACACAAAAACCCAGGTGATAAGGACATCAAGGCTCAGGTTACCTTTCATGTACAGGACAGGGACCATTAGAATCCAACATCAGTCATGGATATTCTCCAGGCCCAATCCCTCTATTTTGCATCCCCTTGTCATAGGCCCCAATCTCTGTCACCTCTCCTGGGTTCTAGCAATCTTCTCAGTAGTTCCAACCCAGGTAATTTCAGACAGTCACCCTGATTTACATTGTGCGTCCCCTTATGAATCTTACACCACTCCCACACAAATGTCTAAATGATGACGTTTCAATGTATTCATCATTCATTTTGATTGGACAACTATTTTCCATCCCCTTATTCAAGGGCTAGCGCTTCTCCTTTGATTGTCCCTTCAGTTTACCAAGGACAAATTCGGGAGGGGCGGGTCCTCTCACTTGAAATTAACTTTTCTACACATTTCAATGTTGCACTGAACAAAACTCTAACATGGCAAACATGTTTAATTTACAGTTAAGCATAACAATATATACGTGCCTCAAACAGTCTGCCCATGCTGGACCTATTGAAATGAGTCAAGTGATTGCACAAGTTTGCAGGTTTGAATACCGGTTTTTCATGAATTTCCGAATAAACCGTAAAAGTCAGCATCACAATATTTTACACAGTTATTTGCTTCCATAAGGTACTATATTCAAAAATGTCTGCTTAGTGACATTTTCTGGGAAGCTACCTCCACATTTCAGATTATGACTTTAGTTCCCATGGTTGAATTTGTAGGGGAGTAGTCTCAGCAAATTAACTATTCATAAGCTTTTCAATGATGTGTGGGTTATTTTTCTGTGACGTATGGATCTCTAGACAATGGACAATATAGGATCCTCAATGTAACTCTATGGCAAAGTAATGAAATGCATATGATTCTTACCATGAAACAACACATTTGTCTTCTCATGACCTTTATGCAGGTCTGGCGTCTAGCCTTGTTGACCCAAGCCTGCAATAAATTACATCAACATTCTTGCACAGTCAAAGGCTGGGCTAATGGATGATCTGTTTGCTTATCTTGAAGAGCAAAGCAGATTGTCCCACCTCCATGCTCATGGGAAATCCCTCAGGGACAGGCCTGTAATCAGTATCTCCGATCTGAGACCACCATTAGAATTTTATTTTCAAAGAATTCTTCAGAGTTCAACCCATTAAGAGCTGTCTCTCTGTTGACTCAGCTGTTTATTTCACCCAACAATTCCTCTGTCATGCATGAATATAGCCTCCTCTCAGGCCCTGAAACTTCAAGGAGATTGGCCCTCATTCCGAGGTTGGTGCTAGTCATGGCGCTAGTAGCGCCATGACTAGCACCAATACCGTTACTGCCACCGACTTGGTGGTATGGGCACTTACCGGTCCAGTCTGACCTTGGCGGGACCGGTAAGTCCCCATGTGAAAAGCCATTCCCCATTCCCATTTGAGCCCCCATAGGGCTCAATGGGAAGGGGGAAGGCGTCAATAATGGTACCGTAAATTGTGGTACCGTTATTGACCCCGGTATCCCTTTGCGGGTCCCGTCCTTAACGCCTGGTAAAACCAGGCGTTAAGGGAGGGACCCACAAAGGGACCTCGGAATAGGGCACAAAGGGATTACCGGCACCGGTGTCATTACCGGTGCCCGGTATCCCTTTGCGCCCAGGTGGTAATGACCCCCATTGTCTTTCAGATAGAGAGCAGAGCAGAACAGAGGCCTGGCATCCACTGGGGGAAGGTGGCTTTGAATCTCAGTGTTAAAGTCAGCTCTAATGAACAGAAATGTGTACTTTAAATGTCACAATTTCTTTCTTTAGACATGAGGCCTGCATAGATAGTTGAGGTGACTGCATCTCATATGCAGATTTCTCCTGTACCACGCCATAAATGTTCATCTTTACATCCACATATATATATTTTGCATAATTCTGGCAATGGAGATTCGTTTTCCCATGTGTGCATTGTTCTAATCTGCATAATTCACAGCTTTCCATTGTAACTTTCTTTTGGGAAAAGTACTCTTTAGAGCATCAGTCACTTTAGTTTTGCGCCTTGTCAATTGCATGCAGGGCCCATTTAATTGTATCTATCTTGAAACAGCATTTTGAAGTAGCAGTTGAGAATGAAATTTTGCCTTTTCAGTTTGAAGTCATCTCTTTGTGTTTTCAATGCTCTGCATTTTAGACCCAACATAGCCAAATGCAGTTTCCTTTTTTTGTCTCTGTGCTTTATTTGAACAGGTCTGAATTGTATTTATTATAATTCAATTTTGTCAATTAGTACCGACTACGTTGCACTCCAACCATACTAACTATGCCCTCCTGCGGTGACTAAGCCCTAGATTGCAGTGGTGTGCTGCTTAGCTAGGGTTGCGCATTATATGGCATTGTACCACATTTGTCACAAAAGGTTGGCTGTAAAATACACCTTTTAACCTGATATTTAAAAAATATATATATATCATAGGATGATTGACATCACAACCATGTCTTGGTTCCTTTGGGTTCACTCACTATGCTCAGTCACAGATGCACATTTGTGGGAAATGTGCATTCCCCTCTAATACACAAATTCACCAGCCTCCACTTGTGGTGGAGAGCTGCACTGTTATTTAAGAAAATAGTCATCGTCTATCTGAAAAGTTGAGGAGGAGCCAAGACTTGGATGATTAAGGACATATAACACAATGAGAAACATAAGAGTAGAGTCTTTAAAATGTTCAAGAATTTAAAGAGGTCTGTCTCGGTTCAAAGGTGTAACGTAAGGGTCTGCCAAAGTGTTGACCCTTGGGCATGGGGAGATTTGCTGCAATGTCTTTTGTATCTTGTCTGGCAAGTATGATGTTGTTTGATCTGAGGTGTGGTCATTTTTGATAGAGTTGAAAACTCTTAAAGAGGTATGCTAAAATGTGACCGTTGAGGGATTTATGGACAAGGCAGAGACCTTGGTGTGGGGCCTTTAAATTATAGTGCCAATTGTAGATAGTGCATTATGTACCGGTGTAAGATGGACCCAATATTTCAGAAAGAAAGTGAGATATGCTGTCAAGCTATTGGATATGTTGTAGTTTTGAAACTTACCTTACTGTAATATTCTAATCTGGAGCTGAACACTGCACCCACTAATATGATTTTGTGAGGGGAAGTATCACATTGAGCAGCCAAATATGGAAGAAGCCATCCTCATGACCTGTACGTATAGGGAGAAAACAAGTGGCATCTGTCATACTCTACTGATGGGCTTTAGTGGTGGGCTCAAAAAATGTCACCAGTCAGCAGCAAGGAGGAACTTCTGGCTCCCTAAACATGATTTCATTTATTTCCAGTTTGACAACAGTCAGTTTAGATGTGCCTCATGTTGAGCTTCATTCAATGAGTTTGTTATGCAGTGATGGCCCTCAAATTATATGGATATCTTAAGCTAAATCAGGGTGTCAATGCCTTGAATGTGCAAGACAATGTTTTGCCCTTCCGTTATGTGGGCCAGGGGAACTATGTGGATATTTTAGAAGAACTGCTGAGATTGAGTTGCTCTAAAAGTGATATTGTTTATTTCAAGACTGCTCTTCTGTGCTGTGTTTTATGTAGCACAAACCAGGCTGTTTAGCAACAGGGTGCTATATAACAAGATGATGTAGTAATGGGGTTCAATGATATAAATACTGCATAGAAGTTTAGGTTATTAAGTATGCACTTTAAAGGACATGGAGAAAGGGGATATAGAGGGTAAGATTCAAGACATATGAGTTAGGGATGGCAAGGCGGATTCAGTCTTGATTTACTTGTTGGTGTATCCTCATCTGTGCTTCGCTGACTATATTTCGGCCAGTTTCTTATGTTCTCAGCTTTCTACGTGCTCTTTACAGTCATCTTGCCTGCATAGCAGTTCCCTTCCTTGCTTTCTTCTGAGGGGAAGCAAGGTGGGTTCCTATTCGATCCCCCAGAACACTTCAAAGTTGAAAGGTCATTAAGCAACTCTTCCTACATTTTTCCACCTTTTTTCTATACCAAAATGTATCTGCTTCATAAAGCAACTCTGATTTTTGAGATTTGGCTACTAGATGGTGCTGAATGTACTGCCTGTAAGCTGAAACTATTGTAATGGAAAGCAAAGCTGGGCGAGAGATGACTGTAAAGACTCGAGGGGGGTGTCTGTACTTCCGCTCTCTATATGGTAGGGGAGAGGACCCCAGCCAAGATTCTCTATTATTGGTACGTGGTCGAGAAAGCTTCTCAGGAGGTGATGCAGGCTGGTTCTTAAGTACAGTGTAGTCCCCCAGCACCCACAAAGGAATGTCCACATACTGTATCGGTTAAAACACAGTCTTTATATAATTAATATTCAAAGGTATATACAATATCACGATAACTCACTTTGTGCTCCGAAAATCAAGAATGGTAAATATATACAGTTCTAAAGTGGTACCACAACGATTATTAGATCTCATTAAAGTGCATCAACTATACAGTCAAAATGTCACACAGATCAATAAAGAGGAAACCAGCAGTAGAGAGAGGAAGGAAAGCAAGATGGTTCAACAATTGGCAGAATACTGGTCACTACCGTTAAACACAGCTCTGTGTGGAGATCCCCCACCTGGACAACCTGTAGAATAAAAATACAAGCCCAGTCCATATATTGTTCACACTAGACTTCCCAATAGTTCTGCAACCCCAAAGTACCTGGCGTTGTAGCGTTCCTCAGCGAGGAATCGACGGCCCTTCTTGAGTGCCCTTCCGTTAAGGCAGGAGTCACGGGTCGTCGAACATCCGACGGAGAACAGGTTGAGCTATGACGGTGAAGTGGCAGCTTCGTTCCTGGCGGTGCTTGTTGACGGGGAAGTGTAAACGTCCTGCAAGGAAGAGGCGTGCGGGGCACCTCGGTGTCAATAGTTCTGGACCAGAAAGAGTTTGAAGAACTGTGGCCCAGCAAGGGCGTCGAGTCGTCAGCGTCTCTGTGGTCCTTGGGTGGCAGGAAACCCACCGGTTTATGCTCCTCGGTGCGTCGATGGCCAGGCCTTCTCCAGCAGGATACAGTGGTGACGATGCAGATGAGAGCGTACTTGGATCAATGAAGTTTTTAGGCAAAACGGGAGCACGGCGGCTTCGGTCGGCAACAGTGGTGGACAACAGTCCTGGCGCTTCTCTTTCTGATTCCGCGGCGGTCCACGTTTCTGGTCAGCAGCCTGTCGAAGGTCTGTCTACCAGGGAGCTTTGGTAAAGGTCTGCTGGTGCACGATGGTCCCTCGTAGCTCGGGAAGAGGGCGCCTTACAGGTCCTCTCTGCGTCAGTCCTTGGAGATGCAGGAGCTTTCAGATTGATGAAGGAGAGCAACAGCAATTCTTCTCTTCCAGCAGTGCTTCAAGTTTAACCTTCAGTTTCACTTCAGTTACTCTTCAGCTTCTGAACACGATTCCTAGCAGTGAGTGGTCCCCAGATATACTGTTGATCTCCCATTCATTCCGCTGGGTAATACTCAAGCATCCATCACGGCGAAGGGTATTCATGTAGGCAGGCAGCCAATCAGGTGCATAGTGCATTAATGTTATGACTTGATGGTCGTGAAGATTATGGGGCCTCTGTCCACAAGTTCCACTCAGAAAGGTACAAATAACTTCCTGAACGATCCTTGAGGCCACAGGTATTTGAGTGCCGAAGAACGCCAGGAAGCAGGAACACCGGAGACCCCCTGACCGCTGCAAAGCAAGCAATGGGTCAGTATAATGGCAAACAATTCACTGACTAGTAAGGTAACAGATATCAAGGGGCTTACCAAGGTACAAAGGGGTCTGGAGGCAGAAAGAGCACAGATGAAATGGAGGTGTTCTGTGTGGCTGCAGCGTGGGGCAAGCGGCAGCGGGTAAGACGCAGTACTGGAAGGTTGCTGCAGAGTTTGGCACTGCAAATCCTGTATGGAGAGGGCACTTCGAAAGGTAACAAAAGAGGAAATCCGAAAACAGTCTGTTAAGAGTTCCAAGGTCAAAAAGGCAGCCTAGTACGTTGAAAACAGGGGTAATCCAAAGGAATCTAAAGCACAGTCCAAAAGGTCCTGAAACAGCGGAGCAAAAACAGTATCCGAGGGCTTGACAGGGAAATCCAAGAAGAGCAGTCCGTAGTCCAGAGTCGAGATGTCGAAACAGGAAGACGCCGAACAGTGCCTGATTGAGTCAGCTGTGAAGCACTGAATGAGCATTCCCTCTCCTGTTTTGAAGGGGCCGAGGAGTGTCATATGACCCCATCACGTGACCGATGATGCAGCTCGTTTCCTTGTCACGTGACCCAAGTTGTCAAAATGCTGCCGGGTCTTCCTGGGGGCGTGATGAAGCAATGAAAAAAGCCAGCGTCTCCGTTGACTGTCTCCAAGATGCCAGGGCATCTGCCAACGTTGCAATGAAAGGAACGGGTGAGTATAACCCTAGTCCGTTGGATGCCCTCGTGTGTTCTTGTTGTGTAGCATGATCCACCGCTGCTGTGCTACTTGAGGGAGTGAGGACATGGGGTTAGAAGGGGAAGGCAGATCAGGACCTGAGATTTAGTGGCTGCACGGGCATTCGTCCACATAGGACGACCAGCGGATGGTGTAACAGAGCCCCCCCCAAAGGCCCATGTCCCCGTGGGGAAGCAGGAAAATCCCGATGAAACTGGGCCACCAAATGAGGGGCATGTACATCCCGGGCAGGAACCCAAGAGCGCTCCTCACGACCGTAACCCAAACAATCCACGAGGTACTGGAGCCGACCCCTGAAGAGACGAGAGCCCAAAATACCCCCAACCTTACAAACATCAGAGTCAGCCAGTGACACAGGGGCAAGGTGAGAGACCAGACACGTAGTACCAGGGCATGGTTTCAGGAGAGAAGTATGGAAGACCGGGTAGACCCTCCAGGCTGAAGGAAGAGAAAGGTGGTAGGCCACCGGACACAGGACACCAGACAGCCGTAAAGAACCAACGAACCGGGGAAGTAACTTACGACAGCCAGGCAAGTGTAGATGGTGGGAGGACAGCCAAACACGATCCCCCACACGGTAAACAGGAGTATCAACCCGCTTCCTGTCGGCTGAAGCTTTCATGGCCAACTGGGCCTCCCGTAAATGGACCGTGGCCATGTCGCGAACACAAGACGAGGCAACAGGAGCACAAGAGGATGCGTAATCGGGGATAGGCAATGTACGGGGGTGCTGGCCATAGAGGGAGTAGAACGGGGAGAAGCCAGTGGAGGCGTGCAAGGAGTTGTTACTGGCAAATTCAACGAGGTGTAGCAGGTGTAAACATGATTTCTGGTGTTGTAGCGAAAGGCAGCGTAAGTATTGTTCCATGGCCTGATTTACCCTCTCCGTCCGGCCGTCGGTTTCCGGATGGTAAGCAGTGGAGAACTGTGCATCAATACCCAGTAATTTAGTGAGCGCACTCCAAAAACGAGACGTGAATTGTGAACCCCTGTCAGAAACCAAGACCGTAGGGAGCCCGAACAAACAAAAAATGGACTTGAAAAACAGGCTGGCCAATGTAGGTGCAGAGGGTATACAAGAAAAGGAATAAAGCGGGCCATCTTCGTGTATGCGTCCACTACAACCCACACCGTATCATAACCTTGTGAATGAGGGAGGTCAGTCACAAAATCCATTGTAAGGGTATGCCAGGGTCTGGGGGGAATCGGCATGGGCTGTAGAAGACCCAAAGGGCGGCCCCTACGGGACTTGCACTGGGCACATACTGAGCATGTGTTGACATAGTTCTCTACGTCGTGCCGCATCGAAGGCCACCAGCACCAGCGTTTAAGTAGGTCCAGAGTACGCTATTGCCCAGGGTGGCCATGGATGGCAGCATCATGAGACCATTCCATAGCTAGATTTCGAGTGTCACTTGTGGGTAAGAACAATCCGTTGTGAACAAAAGGCAGGCCATCGTGATAAACAGGATCCCATTCTGCTAACTGTTGTGGATGTTGGGAAACCCATGTGCGTATGGCTGAAAACAGGGGAGGCGAAGGTGTGCATAAGCATACTACATGCCCGTGGTCAAGCACCGTTTCTGGGAAGACTGGAAGCGACACCCCTCCAGGAGAGCGGGATAGAGCATCTGCTTTACCATGAGATAGACCAGGGCGGTGTTTCACAACAAAGTCATAGGCTGCAAAGAATAAGTTCCAGCGCACCTGCCGACTGTTGACGCATTTGAGGGATGCGAGGTCTTGCAAATTCCTGTGAGCAGTGTAAACCGTGACTTGATGTTTGGCCTCATCAAATGGTGCCTCCATACCTGAAATGCGTCTTTGATCGCGAGGAGCTCCTTTTCGGTAACAGTATAATGGGACTTGGATGATGTAAACTTGCATGAATGGTATGCTACAGAGTGTAAATGACCAGAGGTTGGGCAGGGTTGCGACAATACCGCTCCTAAGGCAAAGGACGATGCGTCTGCCTCGACAACGAATGGCAACTCCGGGTCCGGTTGTTGTAGGACCGGAGCTGAGGTATACGCAGACTTTAGGGATTCAAAAGCAGCCTGATGTACTGGGGTCCAGATAAATGGAGCACTTGGGCTGGTCATCATTGTTAGTGGCGCCACTATGGTAGAAAAGCCAGGGATAAAGCGCCAATAAAAATTGGCAAAGCCCAGGAAAGACTGTAAGGACTTCAAGTTTGCCGGGACCAGCCATTCCAAGACGGCTCGTACCTTAGACTGATTCATAGTCAACCCACCCAGTGAAATGTGGAAACCGAGAAAATCTACCTCTTTGGTATGAAACTGGCATTTCTCAGGCTTGGCGAATAGTGCGTTCCTGCACTGACGGGATAGGACTTCACAGACGTGAAGGATGTGTTCGTCTAAAGAGGAGGAAAAGATCAGAATGTTGTCCAAGTAGACCACCACATAATTGTCCAGTATGTCCCCAAAAACCTCGTTCATAAATCGCTGGAAGGTGGCAGAAGCGTTGCACAACCCGAAGGGCACCACCAGGTATTCAAATAAACCCTGTCGGGTGCAATACGCTGTCTTCCACTCATCCCCTTTGCGGACAGGTATCAGGTTATATGGCCCCCCGGAGATCTAATTTGGTGTAGATGGAGGCGTATGTTAATCTATCCAGGAGTGGAGAGATGAGAGCAATGGAGTACCTATCCTTGATAGTGATGGCGTTCAAATGCCGGTAGTCTACACAGGGGCAAAGATCCCCCTCTTTCTTTGGAACGAAGAATATAGGGCATGCAGCAGGCGAGGAGGAGGGCCGAATGTGGCCCAAACGTGACGCCTCCTGCAAGTATTCTTTCAAGGCTTTGTCCTCTACTGGTGATAGAGAATAGATTCGGCCCCTGGGGATCTGATCGTTGGGGACCAGATCTATGGGGCAATCGTAGGGTTTGTGTGGAGGTAAACTCTCTGCTGTGCCCTTGTCAAAGACTGACAGAAACTTGTGATAAACAGGGGGTATGTTGGCAAAGAAAGCACCAACCATGTGCGAAGTGGAAGAGTGGTGTTCATCACTCACAGACAGGGCCAGACATGCTACTGCACCGAACGCTGCAGCAGGTGTATCGATTGCCTCCTCTCTCTCGATAAGACAAAAATGTTGGCATACTTCTGATTCAAAACAGACCTGGCCGGTACCCCAATTGATTAGCGGGTTATGTTTTTTAACCAAGGATGCCAAGAATGATACCAAACTGAGGGGTGGTTATGAGGTCAAAGGCAAGCGTTTCCCTATGTGTTTCCTGGATTACCACTTCCAGGGGAACAGTCTGTTGCCGAATAGGTCCAGAAGCAAGGGAGGTCCCGTCCACAGCCTGTACAGGCTCGGGATATTCCTTGGTGACTAGTGGAAGGTTCAAGGCATAGGCCATTTGTATGTCGATAAAGCAGCCAGTGGCCCCGGAATCAATGATAATCTGAACAGGGTGCATTGTGTCAGGATAGGCTTTAGTAAGGCGTGGACTGTGACTGGTCTAATGGGCCCAAAGGCCAGAGGAGAGGAAGAGGGGGACTGTGGAGAACTCGTCCTGGCCCCCATATTCAGGGACGAGCAGTCGGAAAACCCGGATTCTTTTGTTTTGGGCGGCGTGGACAATTCTTGACGTAATGTCCATTAAGACCACAATAAAAGCAGGCGTTGTCGGTCCTCTGCCTTTCCCGTTCTGTCATAGTTATAGGGCTACGTATTCCACCCACTTGCATGGGTTCGATGGATACATTAGGCGGAACTGACAACTGTGTACCCGGGAATCGGGCTTCTGCCTTGCGCTCGGTGCGTCGAGCATCTAACTGGAGTGTTAGGTCAACCAGATCAGAGTACAAAGTTGGAAGCGACGGCACCACTGCCAAGGCATCCTTAATGGAGCCACTTAGACCTCTGTCCAGGATGTTTCTGCCGCTAACTGGTTGAATCGTGTTATGTATTCTATAAGGGTGCTTCTCCCCTGAGAGAGATCAAGTAAAATCCAAATCTCTGGATTGAGCTTTATGTCTGGTGTCAAAAACCTTGGATATTTCAGTTAATAGGAGGTCAAAGTCATAAAGGGCTGGATGGTCGTTTTCAAGTAATGGGTTGGCCCATGTAGCGGCGACGCCAGACAAATAGGAAAGCAAGAACACGGCCTTAGTAGGTGCATCAGGGAACGCTGAAGGTCTACAAAGAAAATGTCATTTACATTGGTTCAAAAATGTGCGAAACTTCCTGGGGTCTCCCTGGAATCTCTCAGGAGGTGCTAAAGGAAAAGGAGTGGGAACTATCACTGGTGTGATGATGGAAGGGGTGGCAGAAGGGCCAGGGATTGGAGGTGTGGGGTCCCCGAATTCAGAGTCAGGAGGTAAGGGATGGCGAGCACTCTGGAGGGAGTCAAGGCGGTGGTGTATCGCCGTGGTGGCTGCGGCCATATCGCCCTAAAGGTAGTAACTGCTTGCAGTAGAGCAGCCACGGGGTCCCCGGCCGATGCCTCCATAATCTGGATGACCTGTTGGCTTCACAGTCTGTTATGACTTGATGGTCGTGAAGATTATGGGGCCTCTGTCCACAAGTTCCACTCAGAAAGGTCCAAATAACTTCCTGAGCGATCCTTGAGGCCACAGGTATTTGAGTGCCAAAGAACTCCAGGAACAATGGCGACCCCCCTACCGCTGCAAAGCAAGCAATGGGTCAGTATAATGGCAAACAATTCACTGAATAGTAAGGTAACAAATTTCAAGGGGCTTACAAAGGTACAAAGGGGTCTGGAGGCAGAAAGAGCACAGATGAAATGGAGGTGTTCCGTGTGGCTGCAGCGTGGGACAAGCGGCAGCGGGTAAGGCGCAGTACTGGAAGGTTGCTGCGGAGTTTGGCACTGCAAATCCTGTATGGAGAGGGCACTTCGAAAGGTAACAGAAGAGGAAATCCGAAAACAGTCCGTTAAGAGTTCCAAGGTCAAAAGCCAGCCTAGTACGTTGAAAACAGGGGTAATCCAAAGGAATCCAAAGCACAGTTCAAAAGGTCCTGAAACAGTGGAGCAAAAACAGGGAAATCCAAGAAGAGCAGTCCGTAGTTCAGAGAAGAGATGTAGAGACAGGAATACTCTGAACAGTGCCTGATTGGGTCAGCTGTGAAGCACTGAATGAGCGTTCCCTCTCCGATTTTGAAGGGGCCGAGGAGTGTCACATGACCCCATCACGTGACTGATGATGCAGCACGTTTCCTTGTCACATGACCCAAGTTGTCAAAATTCTGCAGGGTCTTCCTGGGGGCGTGATGAAGCAATGAAAAAAGCCGGCGTCTCCGTCAACTGTCTCCAAGACGCCAGGGCAGCTGCCAACGTTGCAATGAAAGGAACGGGTGAGTATAACCATAGCCGTTTGGATGCCCTTGTGTGTTCTTGTTGAATAGCATGATCCGCCGCTGCCGTGCTGCTTGAGGGAGTGAGGACATGGGGTTAGAAGGGGAAGGCAGATCAGGACCTGAGAGGGAGGGTATAGTGGTTGCACAGGCATTCGTCCGCGTAGGGCGACCAGCGGATGGTGTAACAATTCAGGCCATTCACTTCTCTCCAGACACTCACAACAAGTTATGTGTATTGGGACAAGTACCCAGCCATTCAACAGTCCACACTGCATTCATACCGGCTTCGGGCAGGTCTGTCTCAGTCATTGTGTCAAACACCTGATACTAGACACCCACAACATAGAATGCATATTAGTCACACACTCCATTCATCCAGGCCCCACCCACAGGCGTACCCACAACATACGGTCGTTGAGAAGGCTCCAGCCAGTCTGGTCAGCACTTCCCCACACTACCGTATATGGAACTTCCACCCAACAGCCAGTCAGGGGGAAGGGACAGAGCCAGGGCTTCCTGGGACTTCAGGAAAATCAAGGTAACAGGCGATGGAAGGCAAGAGGCCACGGGGGCCATCTTGTGTCCATCAGGAATCTACCAATTCCAATGATAGGGCCTGGGCATCCCAAAATGGTGGACGCTCAGGGCACCAGTCAATTCAGCACAGAGCTGCCACCAGCCCGTACTCTGCTCTGTGGGTCACACACAGGTGCCCAAAAATATACACTAGGGGCACAGGGTTGTACCCCTACCCATGGGTGCCATAAGGGTATCCCATGGGTCTGTTCACTAAAACCAAAGGAGAGAGCTGAACCGCCAGGAGTGCCACATGAACTCCTGAGCTGAAAACACGACAGAACACACGATAAAAAGCAGTAAAGGACAAGGATACAGAGGCCCTGTCCCTCCGATGCATTTCCAGCATCACAATGACATGTAAAGAGGAACACATAGCCTGTAAGTGTTGCTTGGCTAGTTAGACATCTATTGAACACACCTGGTCATACAGCCCTTTTGCCCATTCCCACCTAATGATGTGATATGATAGGTTATTTATAACGTGCTTAATACGCAGAGGGTTCTAAGCGCGGACCCTGGGGTTTGAACCTGTTTTGTTCCGCGTCGTCTGGTTTTCAAGGCCAGCCCGTTACCCCTGAGCTATCCTCCCGAGACTTGGTTACCTCATGACGCCATGGAAAACACACACTTCCGGGTTTGACCAAGCTCTATCAAGCAGTAATATCAAACTGTATTCTATGAAGGGCCTGTCACTGTTATTTTAATTTTAGAGCAGTTTTCTGAGAATGGATGGCCTAATTACAGCTACAAACGTAACACTGGTGTGAAAAAAAATTCTTAACTAAGTGCGCCTTCAGCCTCTTCATTTATAGGCAGTGTGGGTTTCCTCACATCTGAAGTCCTTTTTGAAACAAGCACTGAGAAAGCCAACAGTTTTAGCTTGTGTATAGACAGTTGCCAGGCGCTACTATCGTATGCCAGATACTGACACGACCTTCCAGCTGCCATTTTATGCCTGGGTACCATTATGGCAATAACAGACAAAATGCCTATCCGTGCCTACACCCAGCCCACTATTATTGACTTTGACAATGCTTATTTTTTCCGTGTTTCTCTTTAGGGTTCCACACTTCAGGTTCTAAGCATTTACAGCGACGTTGCATTTGTGTCTTCTGTTATGTTTAGAAAAATAGCAGCGGCTCGGGTGAGTGATTACAGTGAGTAATGGCGTGAGGCAGCACTAATCTCAAAGTCGCACAAGGACCGGACAACATCAATTACTTTCTTTATGCTCTTTAATAATGAATACGTATGTACATTTTACGGATAGGATTTAGGCTGTAAGATATCATACTCCTGTTATCCTCAAGCGGGTTTCCCATCACTTTGCTAATAGGTTCCCATTGGGGTCTGGTCGCAATGAGAACATTCAGGCGGAACAAATGGCGCGCGCTTCCCTCATACATGATATGACTGCAAGGGCGGATGCTCCTCAAGCCATAATTTTTGGCAGACTAAATAACAGAGGGCGGTCTTACATCATATGCGGCGCAGCGCGTCACTTGAAGTAAGATGGGCCTTGGCGCAGCTGTCGGTGGCTCTCAGTCCCAGAACCTTATGGCACGAGCTGGAGTCTCGGTCCTTTGCAGGAGTCCTGGAAAATGCGTGGCTGCGGGCCAAGGTAAACACGTCATGGGATTTATAAGCAGACCGAGCTAAACAGGCTGCCGTGTAAACACATCTTACACACATGTTGCGTGAGCTGACTTTAACGCCATTAAAAGCCAGAATTACATCCCCTCTGCTTTCCTTATAGTTTAGGTTTTGGAAATGTAAGAACACTAGTGTCACCGCCGCCACCCCACCACATAGTTTAATGAGCGTCCAATGTAAAATGTCATTGGGGAGTGTCGGACTCAATACCGAAATGTGGGCTTGAATTTAAGTTATTCACTGCATATGTGTGTTGGGAATTTCAGAGGATTTGAAAAGGGAAAGGTCAGGATGTTAGGAAGTTGAGGCTGAACAGAGGGCATGCATTCCGTATGTACCTTGTATGTCATGTACAATGTTGTATTGACACACTACAACAAATGAAACAAAACGACGTCCTGACAGCAGACCCGTTTTCAAGGCAAGGCGTGCCATGCATAGGTTGCAGTAACCAGGCTGACGCGGTGTGTGCCTCTGTCCGATCTGCAGCTTGAGTGCAATCACCGCAGCTTTGGGGATGGCGTGGAGGGGGGCTCCTGCAACTGGGAGGGTGCGGTCCAATGGGAAGCACATGGGAAACATCTGCCGCGAAGACTGTGCGGCGGGAGTTAGGCCGCGAATCAGAATGCATGATTGATTTCGGAAAGAAAGCGAAAGTCTTAGAAGAGGCATCTGGAAACCGTGAAAGATGGCTCCGATTGTCACAGTCTATTTGGAAGGTATCGGGCCAAAATACGAACCATATTTGCGATGGCGACGGCGGACTCACGACATTAGCCAATCTGTTAATCCAGTCCAAAACGATTCACTCCACTGCGTGGAAACATCCAGCTGTGGAGAAGAATGGACGAGCGCTACCACCAACGCTAAAGTAAACGACACTATGCCAGTAGGCCTGTCCGGTGCCAGTGACTAGCTCTACATGTAAGGATTACCTATATAGGTAAATTGGTATAACCCTGGATGTATTACACGCACCAGTCTGTTGTATCTATATATTGGGATAACACACCCAAGTCTGTTGTAACAATATATTGGGAGACCCCACTCAACACAGGGAGTGCCCCCCCCGCCCCCATGAAGAGAGAGTCACAACAGACCATTATTTTCTTTGGATTCGTAATTACTGTTTATGACACATATAGAGCCACGTGGAATACTCCCTCTGTGTCAATAATGACCCAGAAGCAGGCCGGGATATAAAGAGAAGATATATTTATTTAAAGTATATTTTGAATTCATAATTTACTTGACTGGTTGCACATGCCACATTCTTTGTGGCATCAAACAAAACTTCAGCAATAAACAGGTAAATCGTACTTGATAACATTTAGATTAACAACAAAGCACTGTTTTGATTTTTAAACAGGTCACACATTACATGTACAATGCTTGATATGTGGGGTTTCTCTGCACACTTGCCAAATGCTTGCAGTTTGGAAAACACAGATTTGTAAAAGTGCATGTGGCAAATAGGACCCTTTTTCCTTTTCACCCAAAAGCAGTGCAAACATCGTTCTGCTATCAGGGACATTTACTCTCAGGGGAGAGTGTACCTTGTTCATTGCAAATTACACTAATATCACTTTGCAAAGCACTCCCCCAGACCCGCGAGTACCAAAGACCCAAGCATCAGTAATATGGAGCACCCCTCTGTTTAAAGGCCAGAATAAATCAATTAAATAAATAATATGGAAATTCGTTTTGAGGCGAAACACATTTTTGTTTAGATACAAAATTTAAGGAGTGGTGAAAATGGGGAATTTTGTTTTGTGGCCAGGACACCAATTACTTTATGGGACGATAACATTGTTCACTAGGAGAGAGGGTGGATGTTTTGAATGCTTCCAAGCTTTCCCCCTCGTCAATCTATGTGGGAGTTAATTAAATTAATATACATTCAAATATGCTAATGGTCTACACACTTTGCCCCTCCCCCACCACTATGAAGAAAAGATATTAAGGCAGGCAGATCCCCCACATACCTGGTTTCAAATGTATCAATTCTACTTACTTACATTGGACCTCTGTTTTGGGATGCACAAGGAAGACAGCCAGGCTCCTCTTTGGACAGCACATGGTCTGTTCACTATAGTCAGAGCTCATCACCAGCTTTCCTCCCTCATCTGGCTCTTCTTTAGAATAAAGGCCTAGTTCGCTGTTGGCTTCCCCAGTTTCTCTCTCCCAGGCAAAGTTTGAGGCCCCTCTATGTTAAAATCTCTGCACCCAAGATGGTTTTAAGCAGCTATCTCAGGATTCACCACCAGGTGAATTAAGGGCAAATCCTCCAAGATGTATTTATCTTTCAGCCAGCAATGTGCCTTTTCAATTTGCAATCTGATTTTTCCTTTCAGCATACTCAATGTTTCAATGGCTGAAAGACACACACTTTCCTTAATACACTGTTCATTGTGTTATTTCAGCAAGACATATTTTCATTCACTAGGCCCTTTAGCTGTCTTAAGGCTTTAGGCTGTCATTTGTTAGTGTGCCTTGCCATTAGGCCAAGGTATTTCACAGTAAGGGCTAACCTGGCCTTTCCTTTCATGTGCTGGGGCTATGATTAAACCGCATACATCCCCCCTAGCTCTTTGATACTGATCATTCATGGGAAAGAGCAGGGGAGAGTGGGCTTTCACCCAGAAGTCCTTTTTCATTGTAGCACATCCTGATAATTTTCCTAATTTAGGGAGTGGGCGCTCTGGCCTCCACATCCGTATTTTGGTTTGTGGGATGTGGAATGGAACCCTCTTCCTTTTCCTTCCATGGGTTCCTGGGGTCCTGCCCGGACTCCCTTCCTTCCCACAGGCTGCAAATGAAGGAAGTTAGTAGTTGTGTAGATCGGAAAAAAGAGAGGTTCAGTATCTGGTACAAAACATATTCCCCCAGAAATGTTACAGAGAATTAAAGACACAATATTTGAGAAACGCATAGAACCACATTGCATAGAGAAAAAAAACATCTATGAGCAGCAGTTTCAATTACAGTTTTAAACTATACTTTTCTCATTTTCTTTTTTAAAAAAAACATTTTTCATGGGTATTAATTAAATTACTCCCTGTTATATATATTTTGGTCTCCGTACAGGGTTTTCCTCCTCACCTGTATTTCCTCAAATGGTTTCTCAGCTCGACCTTCATTGGGCTTCACGATCAGTCATAAAGCTTGCGTTAGATGACAGCTTTTCCACTAATTGATGGGGATCAATTTTCTTTCCATCTATTTTCTTTTTGGGATGCAGATCTTGTAGGAAACAGGTGATATTTTATTTACAATTTCGAAGCTCTCATGCCAAGATGGAGGGAATTTCCATTCCTTGGTCTGGTTCACCTGGAAACTGGACAGATAAACCTTGTCACCAACCTTGTACTCCTTCTTCGTGGTCTTTAGATCATAATCTGTTTTCATTCCATCAGCAAACTTTTCCAAATTGTGCTGAGCATAAGCAAACGTGTGCTGGAGGTGCTTCCTTACATTTTGTATGTACTCATGAGTGGTGGATGCATTTATCAGTGTCTGCTCCAGAGTTCTATAGAGCAGATTCTGCAGTAACGCCATTTACCTGCGGCCATAAGCTCAAATAGAGAATTTTTTGTTGCAGAGGATGGTGTAGACCTAATAGCCATTAGGACAAGTGGTAATTGAATGTCCCAACTGGGCCTGAAGTCCTCCACAAACTTCTTTAAGATGCTCACAATTGTCTTTTTGTATATCCCTACCCTGCCGCTCAAAGCTGGGGGGTAGGCAATGTGGAGTTTTCTTTTACCCCTAGATTCTCTCACATCTTTGCCATCACTTCACTGATAAAATGACTTTCTCGATCTTACTCAATCCTTTGTGGGAGGCCGAAACATGCACTTGTTTCCTCTAGAGGAGTGAATAACTGGCCCGATAAAATTGTCTTGCAAATCTGACCAAGGCAGTGTAATTTCCCATTTTTGTAGTAGAGCTCTGTGTGTGAGTGAACTGGGTTTGGATTGAGCACACACAAGACACCCTTTAGGTCATTGTCGAGGTACTGGTTCATTTGAGGCCAGTAGGCAACCTTGTACAAGATTTACAATGTCATATGAAGCCCCCTTTGACTGGCAGTAGAGGCGTCAGGGGTGTGGTTCAGCATCAGGCTTCGGAATGAGGTAGGTACCACCCACTGGTCACATCCGGATAGGGCTCTACATACCAACAAACCGTCTTGAATCTGGAACATCTTGTAAAACCTCATTAACACCCAGAAATCCTCTTTATTGGCATAATCCAATTCTCTTAAAGGGAAACTCACAGGGTCTTCAATGTGTCCATAGAATTTTTCGATAATTGGGTCCTCTTTCTGTTCAGTGATCAAAGCTGCATCATGGGTATCTTTACTCCACTGAGCAGTCAAAAGTTCACCGTTGGCACACGTTTATGACCTGGTGACAGCAGCAACTTGGATTTCACCCAGCAGGGATTCCATTTCTATGAAATCCCCCTTCAGAGCTCTGGTTTGAGCCAGCTGGTCATTCCCAGTCTTATCTGGTCCCTTTATTTGGAATGAACTCTTGTTTTCTTCCAATAGGTGGTCATCTCATTAGCGGTCACCAGATTATCAACTGACTGGATCAGTTCACCATGCTTTAATGGTTTGTGGTTGGCACAACTCATGCCTAGATCCGTTCAGTTAATCAGGTGCTCCATAAACCCATTCCTGACATAGTCATTGATTATGACCAGTTCCTTGAGTTGGTGGTACACCTCAGTGAAGATGGCTTGATCAACGGCCATCAGCTCTGCCACTGGACTAATTCAGGGTCCCATTTTGTAGCCAGCAGAGGGCTCTGGGGTATAATTCACCCAGATATTCCCAATTCCAGCCACTAGTTATTTTTCCATGTTATTATCAACATAATAGCAGAACCCATCCACATAAACTGTGGGTGTCCCCTGACATGTGTCTTCTTCATAGACCTTGTGCAGGTAAGTTAAGTACGCCTCCATGTTGTTGTGGGTCATTATACTTTTGTCCTTGAGCAAAATCATGCAAGTCTGCCAATCCTGCGCTAGAGGACTCTTCTTGTTTTGGCCATATCTGACCTCCACAGGAAAGCCTTGCAATGCTAAAGTCCAGGAAGTAATTCTGGAATTACTGATATTCCCCGCCCGGATTCTGTCACTTTGTAAATATTGCAAGGGTAGGTGAGGAGTCTCGATGATGATGTGCTCCCCCAAGATAAATGGGCGGTAGTTTTTCAAAATCCACACCATTGCCAAGAGTGCCTTTTCACAGTCATTGCATTTTTCCTCCACAGAGGGCAAAGATTTGCTCACGTACAAGATGATTTTATTGACTTTGTCATGCTTTTGTTACAATTAGGCTGTTAGGCAAGTATCTGAGAACCCCGTCTCCAAGAAGAACTTCTTGTTTTGTATGGGGTACGACAAACAAGGAGCTTAGGAAAGGCTTCTTTACTGTTGTTTAACTACCTTGGATAGTTCTGTACCCCATTCCCACTTCACTCCGGCGTTTAATAAATGGAGTCGAGTGACCTCTGAGTATTCTTCAATGAACCTTCAACTATAATTAGTGAGTGCAAGAAGGTTTCTTAAACCTCAGAGAGTAGTACGGTCTTCTAATTTCATTAAGACTTCCACCTTCTTCGCCTGGGAATTAAGACCCTCAAGGATGATCTTGTGCCGTAAGAAGTTCACTTGGGTCTTACACCACTGCGCCTTTTGAAAGGACAGTTTTGCTCTCCCTTTCTCCAACTGGTTTAGAATTTTCAGCTATATGTCCACAGTTGATCTCTTGATCAGAACATCATCTACATAGGCCAGGTTTCCCCTTTCACCCAAATCTGGCATGGCCTTATGCAGAAAGATGTTGAACTCATTGCCAGAGTTTATGTATCCAAATGGGGTTCGGGTCCACGTATACTGCTGCCCCGAAGATAAGGGCCAGCTTGTATTAGTCTTCCCTACTCACGGGTACCGTCCAGTAGCCGTTGGTCAAATCAATGACAATGTACAGATTTGCCCCTTGCTCTGTGCCAGCCTTTGATGATCAATGTAGGGAAGTGGCCATCTTGACATGTGGACCTGTTTGTTGAACTCACTCAGGTCTGCACATAGTGTCCATTGGCGTTTTGTTTTAGTATCCCCACTACCGGGTTGTTAAAGATACTGTAGATCCGCAAAATTATCCCACTGGATTCTAAGTTCTTAATAATCTCTGTGAGTGATTCCATGGGTGCGAGAGGTAACCAATATTGTTAAACAAATACTGGAGCCATATCGAGGTCCGTGGGTATTGTGGTTGCATGAATAGATGTGCGTCAACAATCATATGAGCCCACTGAAAAGATATCCTGGAATTCCTGGAAGACCTGTTTCAGCTACTGTCTTTGCTCCTCGGTCTCGAAGGCATCAGCAAGATTGATCCATTCTTCGAGCATCTCTGTGAAACCTGGAAAGACCACAGGCTTAACAATTTCAGTGCTAGCTGCCATTTGGGTGAAGAGATCTCTTTTTATGGTGTGGACAGGAGGTTCCAGGGATTCGAGGTAGTGGTCCTTGAATCTGAATACAACCTCCTACCTCCTGATGTCACAGGTTTCCTCTTCCACCACACAAGGGCAGGAAGAGTACACCAAGAACTTCCCCCCTGTTTGGTAAAGATTTTCTCTGGAGAAATACCGTAGCTGGTGTATAAACAGTTGTTTGGGAGTGGTCCAATGATTACATAAATCAATAGAATAATGTTGGGCATTAACCATCATTCCAATAAAGGTGTTACCCAACAATATTAAAATGGTCTCATGGTCTAGATGTACTATAAGTGGCAGATTTAAATACAAACATTGTTGTTGGAGATGGGAATTCAAATTTACATAGGCGTCCTGATGTTTGAGGTTCTCCCCATGCTTAATTTTGGGCGAATTGTGAATTGTCACACATGTCCTGGGATTGTAACCTCTTCTTGACTTTGAACTCCAACTGCAAAAGGCAGCAATTGAGCTGACCGGAATGCTCTTCCTGTGTCGTCAAAGCCCATGGCATGACCAGGCTTTAGTTTTAATTAAATCCAACTTGATTGCAAATCGGTTGAGAATGTGACTGCCTAAATAAAAGGTGGAAGGGACATCTCTCACGATCCAACAATTATGTTTAATGCTTTTGTTGCCGGTTGACATTTTTAGCATACACCTGTTAGGCAGGACATGTTTGTAATTTGGTGTTTCCAGACCTACTTCCCATTTGTCAATCAATTTAAACGTGGGAATGGTCTGATCTTTTGGTAGTTTCCTGAATAATCCTTTACTGATGAAGCTTCTTCCATTATTCAGGCATACTCTGGTGAGCACAGGTTCCTCCATCTCATTTATCTGAATAGGTTAAAACAATTTTTCAACCTTTTTCTGAATGTCTGTCAGACTTTGAGCTGGTTCTTAATTGTGTTGTTTCACGGGACTCAATGTTTTGGACTGGTGTATCAAGGTCACAAAGGTAAACAACAAGGTAGAACTCAACAACCACGATTTAAAGTATACTTCAGACTGAACTTTATCAGGAAGGTAGGTTTTGATCCTTAAAATACAGTTTCCCTGAACTGAGGAAATCCTTCCCAATGATATACCTCACTAGCTTTAGAATAAAGTGCTAGAGGAGTTGATCATCTGGAAGGATAGAAGATCGGGAAACACCATAGAGGAACGGAACCTCAGGCTGGGATGCCAGAATTAGGTCTTCCAAGTGGTGTGTGTTGACTGTAGCACTGCCTTGTGCGTATTACACACAAATACAAAGAACACGGAATTAGATGCAACCCAACAATCACTGTCCTACCCTCCTTTAACCTTTATTTAGCTTTCGCTATTCTAATCTCCTAGTTTGTAATGTCTGGAATGGAATTCCAAAAGTTAATGAAAAAGAAGGAAGTCCAAAGTATCGCGGCAGGAAGCAAGGAGGAATAAACGGAGGAAAGGGAAGGTTAGTTAGGTGCTATACCCGAATGGCACGAGGAATGCGCTAGATACGGGTTGCTGCACAGAGATGAAGGTAACAGCAAGGCGTCCAATTGTCCAGTGCAGATTGTTTGCAGAATCAGGTACGGAGTGGTTCATCAATAACAATGGGAAAATAGGGGGGGGGGAGAAGGAGAGGAGGACGTAGTATTCAACAGTGCTGGCTGGTAGGTAGTTTTGGAAATCCAGGGACAGGCTGAGGTCGAGAATGGTGCAGGCAATGACTAGATCAGAAACGGCAAGCAATGCAAATCCAAAAGACAGGCCGAGGTCAAATACGGTGCGGGAAAAACTGCAGATAAGGAATTCAAAAATCAGGATACCGTGGAAGCGAGGCAGGTCAAACACAGGAAGTTAGTTGCCAGGAAACAAGGGCAAAAACACAGGATTGGAAACAACGAAGCTCCGTGGCAGAATCCACAATCAGAAGCACTGAATGCCTGGACACATCCCCTTTTTAGCCGATCCGTTCAGGCTGCAATCGCGCCGGAGCACAGAGAGCCGTGTCGGGTGATTATGTGACATCATGACATGCAGCGCAGATACGGCTCGGTTGTAAAGCCTACAACATGACCATGGCAACTTCCATGGGAGCTGCCAGTGAGTAAAAAAGGAACGTGTGTTGGTCTTGTAAAAGGATTGTAATCACGTCTGCGGGGAAACAGACAAAGAAAGGGATTTGGATGGGGCATGTGCGAGTGGAATCCTAACATGGTGTAACATTCCAGAGTGTTCCCTTCCAATGTGGAATGCCACTTACAACTGGAAGGAAGGTTGATTTTCAAGCATTGAGAAGGGTTCCCATCACCAGTTTGTTCTCTTACCGAGGTGACAGTGGTATTCTAGAAATGGAGTTCTACTTTCTCAGAACACTGGTCAATTAAATGGCAGATACCATTCATGCAGGCATAATTTGCACTCATTTTTATTTTGAACGGCCAGTTAGTCTGGGTCCAGGAGTCCTTCATTACACAGTTGATCAGAGGTGATAATTGCTGCAGGAAATCGTTCTCCAGTAAACAAAGTGTGCCCTCTGTAGTCACAATGATCACTGGGTGTTTCAACCTATGTTGCTCAATTTGCATTTCCAGATTTGCAGTCCCTTGGATGGAAATGGCATTCCCGTCAGAATTTTTGAGTTGTCCGGGAAGATGTGTGAGGGGAATTTGATGACCTACCCCACTTCCAGAGTTGAGGTGGTCAAAGGCCTTTTTGGACAGGAGGGTGGCTTGGGATCTAGTGTCCACCGGAGAGGACAATTCACACTGACCCTGTGCCTTGACCGGGGCATAACATCTGCCTTCTTTGTCCACAAGGGTACAAAGAAAGAGTTTGTGAGGTAAGTTTTACAACTAACCATTGGTGGAGCTGGGGAATATTTTTTCTCCCCCGATTCTTTGCTGTCACCCTTTACCTGGAGACAGTTCTCAGAACCTGTTTGGGGGAAGGACATCTCCATTTCATTCTGTCTGGCTTGTATTTTTGGGGTTGAAGAGCTTCTTGATCTATGTTGGTTTCCATACGTACCCTTTCCAATTCAGGATCTTATGGGACACACTTTTCTATGGAAGGGATGCCCCCATTCCTAAAAGAGAAAAGTTGCGTACCTGAATCTTCCTGGGACTCTTTTCTTTCAAAGGGTATGATCTTCCAAAAAGCAGCTTCTTCTTTGGCCTCTCCTACTTACCCTTCTCTCTTTGGTTTCTTACTTCCTGGGGGTAAAGGAGTCACATTCAGGCTTATGGGTGTCTAGGGATTATGTCTTGGTGTGAAAGGAAGCTTCATCTAGGGCTTGGCATCTCCCCTCCAACCGGGCCCCCCTCCCCCTCTGGACACCTGTGGCTTATCAGACGTTTCCTCAAATCATTCCTAATGATTTTTAAAAAATGTGCATGTTTCTATTGTCTTTCCATGGTATCAAGTGATGATACTGGTGGAATAAATTCTTGAAAGGATATGTGTTCCTTTTAACATACTGACCTCCATGCAGAACTTTACTGAAATATGTTAAGGGGTGGGGGTGGAGATAGATGACTAAATCCAAGATTATGTAGGAATTGGGTTTTGCAGCAGGAAATTATGACGCTCATAGAATTATGTTCTTTCCAGCGATGTTGTCACATAGGACTGCCTTCCATGTCCTGTGTATCTGCCTACAATTTCACAGATATGCAAATGACACAAAGGGCCTCATTACACGGTAGGCGGGAAGGGTTTACCGGTATCCGTAAACCCTTACGGCCTTACTACGAGGTCCCTTTGCGGGTTGGTACATTAACGGCCGCTTTTAGCAGGCGTTAAAAAACGAACCCGCAAAGGGACCGGGGTGCTAATTACGGGACCGCAATTTGCGGTACCGTAATTAGCGCCTTCCCCATTCCCATAGAGCCCTATGGGGCAAAAATGGGAATGGGGAAGGGCAATGGAGGAAGGAGGAATTACTGCCTTCCCAACCTTGGAATAGGGCGGTAATTCCCCTTTCCTCCAAGGCGGTACTGGTAAATTACCGACATGATCCATGGCGCTAATAGTGCCATGGTTTACCGCCTACCGTGTAATGAGGCCCAAAGTGTGTTGGGTGCATGGACCTAAGGAAGTAGAAAATAGCAAGTCATCTTTTTCATTGTTTCTAGGCTATGGGTTTCTGAATAGAGGTGCATGGCCTTAATGAAAACAGTAAGAAATCAAATATCATGGTTAAGGGCCTTAATACACTGCAACACGGTTTAGTTATTGTGAGATATATGATAAACAAAATTGAGCCTTACAATGAACCAGAGTCTTATGTTATTATTTTGAAAATTGGCAACTAGTATGAGATAAAAACACAAACATGTCTTCCATAGCAATAAAAAAAGCATACATAGGTTCAATATATTTATTAGCCACCCGTTTGGCCATTCCTGCTAGTTTCGGCTGTCCTGCTAGGGTTATTAAGAAAAGAAAATTGTTGCATAATGGAAGTGTTTCTCTAGTTGTACATCAACTATATATATATAAGTCAAAATGTGTTTGTTTGTGTCAGGATTTGTGGCAAAGTGTTGTTCCTTATACAATTGCACACTGTTTCACCAATCTGCACAGAATTTTGCATAGTTACCTATTAGGACACTACGGACATTACTGGCTGTAGGACATTTGGACACTTGACCCCATTCCCGGTATTTCAGCACAAGTCAAAATGTGTTAGGGGATTTTGTGGCTTGGTGAAGGGTTGTTCCTTATACAAATCCACACTGTTTCACAAATCTGCAGCAGATTGTGCATAGTTACCTGTTAGGACCCTCCAGACATAACTGGCTACATGACATTCGGGCATCCCATCCTGTTCCCCGTTCAGCACAAGTCTAATTTTGTTTGTGGGTTTGTAGCTTGGTAAAGTGTTGTTCCTTATACAATTCCACATTGTTTCACCAATCTGCACAACATTTTGCATAGTTAACTGTTAGGATCCTCTGGACATTACTGTCTATGTCACATTTAGACACCCCACCCGTATCCTGGATTTCAGCACATGTCAAAACTTGTTTGTGGGTATGTGACTTGGCGAAGCATTGTTCTTTATACAATTCCACACCGTTTAACCAATCTGCACCAAATTTTGCATATTTACCCTCCAGACATTGTGAGCTTTATGACATTTGGACACCCCACCCCTTTCCCCGGATTTCAGCACCTTCACACATGACGGTTGCCTGAAATCGTCAAAACATCAATGTGATCATAAGCAGCAATACGTTCTCACATATTGTTTACTATTAACCATAAAAAAAGGAGCCGTATGGAAGTGATCGACTTAAAAGAGGCTATTAAGTAAAAGGGAGAGATACAATTTAATGTGGCCTTATAGACTGAGGTAGGGGTCATTATCATGGTATAAGGATCTGCCACCAAGTTCACCAAGGGCCGTAAATTGAGGAAGGGTCATCATAATGACCCCTCCCGAGGTCTATAAGGCTATTGGCACATAGTGGTAGTAGCAATATGTCTTGGAGTTTTGGTGCAGAAGTAAAACAAATTACTTTAAGAGCAAGCAAATTAAATAGAGAAACTGACTTGGGAAATTAAAAGTGGATTTATTTTTTGTAGTGTTTAAATAACATGATTATCTTCACGAGTTTTACTTGCAACTTGATTGAACTGGAACAGGTTTAACACATGCATGCATAAGGTGTCATGTAAAAGTAAATGATTTCTCTATAATAAAGTGAAAGCATGTACAAAGTTTTAGGATTCTCTTTCGTTTGTTAAATAACATATTGCAGAAAAAAAGGTCCTTCCAGAGAGCAAGTGTCTAGTTGAAAACAAATCTTACCTTCTGGAGAGAGAGTGTTCAGAATGCAGTCAATACCAGTAGTTATTGACTGCACTCGGTGCATTCAGATTGGCTGAGAAGAGGACAGTAATGATCTCCATGTGCTAATTACAAATGTGGACATCAGGAACCGTGAACATGGATGTAATATGTAAAGGAACTGTCACCAATAAGAAAAGAAAGTAGTGGAACTCAGTTCCAGTTAGTTTCCACTCACTTTATGCTCTGTGCCCACTGCATTGCACTTTTTGGTTGTTGAGTATGTCTGTGTGGTTGCGGAAAATAACTTCAATAGAGAGCTCATTTATCTTTTCCGCATTGTTTTCATGCAAATGATTGCTGAATGTGTAAACTAACTGGGGTTTAAATGGTTGAAAACAATCACATTGGGCCTAATTCACAGAGCGTTTTCCAGTGGGGGGTTGCTATTATAAAACGCTTCAGTGAATTAGGCCCTTTGTCTTATGGTTATTGCCAAGTTGGTCATTCAGTGGTTTTCCATTGCTATAATGTGTTTATCCATTTGTATCTCTTCTTAAGGAAAGGTTAAGGAGTTAATTCGCCAGTAGCTCTTCCCATCTTCTGTCTGATATCGTCAGCTCTGTCTTGTCTGGATTTAGCTCCTCTCAGCTGTCATGCACGCAGACTGATATTCAATCCAGACACTGAGACCGTCTCTACTGCACATCATTGCTCTTGGGTGATATGGGTGTCATCAAATTACTAATGGTATGTCCCAGGATTCCTCGCTACTGTGGGGTATGCATAATTGCAAATATCATATTGACACATTCACTAGGCTTCCAGGTGGGTCTTAAGTACATGTTGAGTGGGAAATGGACCCTGCTCACACACCATATCTGCACTAGTATTCTTGATTGGGCAGAGAAATAACATTGCTCCAGCAAAATTCACAACAAATCTGTTCAAATCCCAGCCAGCCTGCTTCCGTTTATTTATTTATGTGTTTGTTTTATTTAGTTATTTAATAAATTATTGCAATGTTTATATTGCAACCGACAGTGTGCGTTTCATTCTGGAGCAAAGGTACTTTTGGCATGTACCCCAAATCACATTTGCACTTTTGCAGCTAGTCTCTCATGAGTCCACATTGTTTTTGTACCAGACTCATATCCCAAATCCTGTTTGCGTTACCAGAGTTAATGCTGCCTGTGTGCAAATTGCTTGCACATGTGTTGCAAGGCATGTGGATGTGTGCAAGGTTGTTTGCTAAAGGGGGCGGATAAAGTATACGTCGGGCCATTCATTATAAAGGGAGGTTCAAATTTATGCATGACTGAAAATGTCACATTACTGAAGGGCTCCTCTCGTTTCCAGGCACTGCAGGTGTTCGTATTATCCACCTGGAAAGCCCTCAATGAATGAACCTGGGAAGGATGCCAGTTTGAGTTGGCTCTACTAGGATTTGAAGTTGCCACTGTAGTTGCATGCAGATCTCTGACGCATGCGCTTAGCACACGGAGCTTTTTTTCCCTGGTTTCATTCACCCCCTCTTAATCTACATGGTTAGTGCCAGGCACAGGTGAAGGCATAATTCCGGCATGTTTCTAGTGCGTGCATTGCACATAAGGGGTGATGGCAGATAATTCGATCGCAGTATTTCGGTGGACAGGTCCTACAGGGTAGGTAGAAAAGGGATTGATAAAGTGCGACATCTCGCCTCTGCAGAGGCACTGACCCTAAAGGCCAATGTCCTGTTGACATTAGCAGGCCCCAGTCCCTGCATCCACATAGGTAGTTGTTAAGACGGATTTCTGAACTCTGTCCTGGTGGCGCAGAAGTTCAGAAGGCCAACCTAATTACTTGGAACAGGGTAACCTCTGGACAAGCCAGACCAATCAAGGTAGCGATCGCGGCGGTCAAGACTAGGTCTCAAGAGGGGTTCAGAAGAGCAGGGAACGCCTCGTAGTCGTGTAGAGCAAAAAGACGTCCCAATCGACGAAACCAGCACAGTTTGTTGCCGCAGCAGGACAACGGAGCGGCCGTGTGTATTCGAGCCAAATGTACACTCCTCCCTTCAGACTTGGGAACGCCAAGTGTACGAAGCGTGGGAGAGTGACAAGGACTCGAAATACAACACAACCTGGCGGCGGTTACAGAGCAGGACTCCCTTGTAAGCTGGTCAGTCAACTGGATGGCCCAGAGACACTTCCGAAGGCTTACTTGGCAGGAGTTGATGAAGTCGCCGGGAATAGCTGTTCCTGCTATTCCAAAGGTCGAAGCACCAGTACAGGCCTTCTGGTTCGATCAAAGGAGGAAAGGGTTTCACAGGACGACAGCAGTGCAAAGGAGGATTCCTTCAGCGGGTCACCAGCGATTCCTCGGTCCAGCCTCTTGGTTGCAGGATACTTGGCTCCTGTATTCCTTCGTTCGTGAGAACTCAGGAGATCGACATGGTAGTGGTGTTTCCAGCCCCCTCTTATCCACGGTTCCCTTCGCGCCAAAACGGAGGGGAGCCAATGGGAGATCCGCTCATCAAAACACATACCATACGTGGACCAATCACGGACCACGGTGGTCCCAGGCATTCACACCACCCTAGACTCTCTGGCACCCAGGATGTGTATTGGGACCAGACATCCCAGCCCACACCCTGGAGGCACGCAAACGACATGTAGAAGCCCGCGAAAGCAACTGCGTTTCGCGGGAAAGTACATGCCCAAATAAGGAAGGCCCCGGGTCGCCGGACCTGGGGAAGGTGAAAGGAGCAAGACGGACAGTGGACAGGACAAAGGAGCCTCGCGGCCTGGCCATTTTGGGAGCCAGGCCACCATTTTGGGTTCAGTGCAAAAACGTGCTCAGAACGCCAAAAGGAGCTCAAAATAAACAAAACGATCGCTGCCACCATTCCAGTCCCTGAATGACTTGCACCGATCAAATACCATCCTAAAAGAGTATCTAGGGCCTGTAGAAGGCTAGCACATAATCAACTACTTTGGTAGTAACAGGGGGAGTGGGCATCTCCCATCCCTCCTTGACGATGGCTAAGGGTCCCCGTACGGGATGACCGAACAGAAGTTCGAAGGGGCTGTAGCCAACACCCTCCTGTGGTACCTCTCGGTAGGCAAACAGTAAGCATGAAACAAGAAGATCGCATTTTCTTCTCTGAGGCTCCTCCAGAGCCCCAATCATGCTCTTTAACGTCCTGTTAAAACGCCCCCCCAGACCATTGGTCTGGGGGTGGTATGCAAAAGAGAACCTGTAGGTGACCCTACATTCTATCCACATAGCCTGCCTATACTTTGACATAAAGTTGCTGCCATGATCCGACACAACTTCTTTAGGGAAGCCAACCCTAGTAAACATGCCGAGTAAAGCTTCTGCAACTGGCTTGGCAGTTACAGTTGTGAATGGGACGGCCTCAGGATACCTGGTTGCATGGTCGACCAGCACCAGGATAAACCTATTGCCTGAGGATGTTTGCGGGTCAAGGGGACCAACCATGTCGATCCCTACCCTTTCAAATGGTACCCCCACAACTGGGAGCGGTACCAACGGAGCTTGGATTGTCGCGCCAACCTTACCAGACAACTGGCAGGCGGCACAACTCCTGCAGTTACTTTCTACTTGCTCCCCCATCTTGGGCCAGTAGAAGTGCATGGATAACCTTTGCTTGGTCCTCCTCATACCAAGGTGACCAGCAAGGGGAACGACATGCGCCAACTGCAGGAGGAAGGGCCTAACAGCAAGGGGAACCACCAACCTCCTATGGTCTCCTTCTGTAGACTCTGTGGGCTCACTATACAGGAGTCCACCTTCCTGGTAAATCCTATGCATCCCAGGAGGTTCACCCTCAATCTGGGAGCAGGCCTGTCTCCTTAGGCCTTCCAGAGATGGGCACTCACGTTGGCCTTTACTGAATTCGTCCCTATCAGGACCTCCTTCAACTAACAAGTCTTTTAGTTCAGGATGATCGTTGGGGTCGAATACTTCAGGCATCGCCACCTCCTCGTCAGGCCCGGGCGATTGACCAACTTCCTCCACCGCAGTGGTAGGCGAGCTCGGGGGAATATTCTCTTTCCCTCGTTTTGACTTGTAGACTCCTTTCGCCTTGGGTTTCCCCTTCGGCTGGGGCGGCGTATTGGACTTGGCCAATGCTGCCCGTGCTTGAGACCGTGTGTAGGGTCTTTCGGCAGTGTCTCCTACGAGCCCTAAAGCTCTGAGATCATTACCCAACAAGACCTTTCCCGGGACGTTTCTCTGAATGCTCACTGGAATCCTGACTGCTGTACCATTTAAAGTAAGATTTACAGGTATTACTGGAAACATACGGAGGGGGCCGTAAGCCAACTTAGTGGGCATCAGAGTAGCTCTGGCAACTTCCTCTGAGTCTACCAAGGTAGAATCCACTACAGTTCGACTGCACCCACTATCCCTAAGAGCTGGAGTATCCACTCCATTGATCAGCACACTGTCTTTAAAGTAGTGCTTGGTATTATCCGGAATCCTAGCATAAGCCTCTGCGACTTTAGGCTCCCAGGAACCCAGGGACACTAAAACTACCTCAGCCTCTATTCCGCTGGGAAATGAGTCTGAGGAGAAGGATGCTCCTGTAATCTCTTCTTCCTCGTAGGAGGAGAAGGCCAGATTAGCGGAGTGGACCCCCAAAGGTCTAACCTTACACCGGGGATCCCCCTTCACATGGTCAGTTGCTCCACAAGAAAAACAAGCCCCAGTGGGTCTGTTTACGTAGGGAGGCTTATTGTAACCAGAGTTCTGTTTCGGAGGCGAACCTCCACTACCCTGTGAGTTCTCTTGTGTCGTACCCTTGTTTTTCTTTTTGTGGCCCTTATGGGAAGGAGATATAGCAGATTCCCCACCCTCCATATCTTTGGACTTTTTCCCTTCCTCCTGCTTACCAGGATGAGTTTTGTCCTTATGGGACACTCGATGTGACACCCATAAGTCTGCTGCAATGGCCAGCTTCTTAGGATCTATCTCCTTCGAATCGGCCAAATGCTGCTTAAGCTCCGGGGAAGAAGAAGCAAAAATATGTTCCAGCATGACAAGATTTATCATGCCTTCGAAGGTAGAAACCTTATAACCTTCGACCCAGCCAGTTAAGTTTTTCAAAGATTCAGCGACATAAGATACCCAAGTACCACCTTCCTTTTTCTTATACTCTCGAAAACGCTTTAAATATTGGGCCGGAGTCTTCCCAAACTTTAAAATGAGAGTTTGCTTTAACATTGCGAAATCAGCTCGCTCAGCCTTTGACATTTCCATAATGGCACTACAGCCAGAATGGGGCAGTCTACTGAGCAACCACGCAATCTTATCAGCATTGTCAACTTCTTGAACTTCGCATGCATACTCAAACGCATTCAGCCAGTCCATAATGTCATTCCTTTCTTCATACACACTGAGCAGATCTTTCGGAAACCGTGGATGAGAGGAAGCCCCAGACCCATGTCCAGGACCCTTGGACCCATTTGCAACCTGAAGCTTGGCCAGTTCCAACTGGTGATCCCTGTCTTTCTGTTTTTCTGCCTGTTCGATTTTCAGTTTGGCTATGCTGAATTCAAGCTCCTGCTGCCTAAACCGCAGCTCTTGCTTCTTGAATTCAAGCATAGCCTCCCCATCAACACTGGCAGAGGAAACATTAGACATCTCGTCCTCCCTGTCCTCGTGGTCGCGATGGATCAGTGCGGCGGCAGAACCGTCGGTTCTACCAGTGAGAGCAGCCCCACCACCTTCCGCACTGTCCTCAGAAGTTATAGCGTCAAGCTGCACTTCTTGCCACGCCACGATTCTTTGGATCATTTCCAATTTTGTGCCTTGAGAGGAAACACCTCTCTCCGCACACATCTTTTTCAGCGTTTCTGATTTGGAAGCATTTAAAGTTAACAAGGTATTTGCTTCCATACTGTTTAATAGGACTATGGCCTTTTTAAAGTTATATTACAACAATTCACTACGTGTACTGTTTGGAATAACCTGAAATGCCTTAGTTCGAGCGCAACACTGGATACCTTCAGTCGTATCCCACCGCTGTACACCAATTTGTTAAGACGGATTTCTGAACTCTGTCCTGGTGGCGCAGAAGTTCAGAAGGCCAACCTAATTACTTGGAACAGGGTAACCTCTGGACAAGCCAAACCAATCAAGGTAGCGATCGCGGCGGTCAAGACTAGGTCTCAAGAGGGGTGAGGGTGACTGAAAGCCCGCAATGAGCACACAAAGCAAGAGCGCTTACAAACTACTCCAAACAGGTGTTATATCAAAAATATAAACACATTTATTTTAAGGCCTTTAAAACAACGACCGTAGCGAGAAAATCACAATATCACAATATTAAACCAACACATACCATATCAACACAATATATATACAAATACACAGTCGCAAGCGTTTAAAGCACGAAATATGTAGTCCACCTGAAAGGAAAGGAAAACAGGCAGTGCGATAATGCTTTAGACTCAGTTCGCCTTCAGATGCACCTAACTAGATGGAAGTCCGAGCCCTGCGAAGAGTGGAGCCTTGTGCTCAAAGTACCTGCCACGCCGGTGCCAACGGGCAAAAGGGGAAGCTCTTCGGAGGAAGTCAGGCAGTTCAGTATAGTGCACACAGAAGGAGAACAGGTTCCGCAACTCAAGCGCAGCCTCCACAGCGGGCAGAAGCAGAGCGCGAGTACGGCAAAAGGGTGCTGTTTTTACACAGCAGGGAAAAGCAATGGGATACTGCAGGAGGGCGACCAGATCCTAGCTAAACTACTCACCGGTCCCCGAAGCAAGCAGACCCAGGCTTCTCCACGTTAGTTTCAGCAGCTGGCAGGTTCAGAAGAGCAGGGAACGCCTCGTAGTCGTGTAGAGCAAAAAGACGTCCCAATCGACGAAACCAGCACAGTTTGTTGCCGCAGCAGGACAACGGAGCGGCTGTGTGTATTCGAGCCAAATGTACACTCCTCCCTTCAGACTTGGGAACGCCAAGTGTACGAAGCGTGGGAGAGTGACAAGGACTCGAAATACAACACAACCTGGCGGCGGTTACAGAGCAGGACTCCCTTGTAAGCTGGTCAGTCAACTGGATGGCCCAGAGACACTTCCGAAGGCTTACTTGGCAGGAGTTGATGAAGTCGCCGGGAATAGCTGTTCCTGCTATTCCAAAGGTCGAAGCACCAGTACAGGCCTTCTGGTTCGATCAAAGGAGGAAAGGGTTTCACAGGACGACAGCAGTGCAAAGGAGGATTCCTTCAGCGGGTCACCAGCGATTCCTCGGTCCAGCCTCTTGGTTGCAGGATACTTGGCTCCTGTATTCCTTCGTTCGTGAGAACTCAGGAGATCGACATGGTAGTGGTGTTTCCAGCCCCCTCTTATCCACGGTTCCCTTCGCGCCAAAACGGAGGGGAGCCAATGGGAGATCCGCTCATCAAAACACATACCATACGTGGACCAATTACGGACCACGGTGGTCCCAGGCATTCACACCACCCTAGACTCTCTGGCACCCAGGATGTGTATTGGGACCAGACATCCCAGCCCACACCCTGGAGGCACGCAAACGACATGTAGAAGCCCGCGAAAGCAACTGCGTTTCGCGGGAAAGTACATGCCCAAATAAGGAAGGCCCCGGGTCGCCGGACCTGGGGAAGGTGAAAGGAGCAAGACGGACAGTGGACAGGACAAAGGAGCCTCGCGGCCTGGCCATTTTGGGAGCCAGGCCACCATTTTGGGTTCAGTGCAAAAACGTGCTCAGAACGCCAAAAGGAGCTCAAAATAAACAAAACGATCGCTGCCACCATTCCAGTCCCTGAATGACTTGCACCAATCAAATACCATCCTAAAAGAGTATCTAGGGCCTGTAGAAGGCTAGAGACCCAAGAGAGCTGTAACTTAGCTTACAGTGCCCTCTTGTGTCGTGTTGCACGTTCCCCGGTACTGACTGTCTTAAGGGCATGTCAGTTTCCCCGTAAGAAAGGAGCGAAAGCCCAGAGAAGTGCGGCAGAAGGCTGTACTTCTCTGGCAAAGTCACGAACAAGGTTAAAAACAATAGCAAAAAGTTTAGGGGTTGCCACATGGAAGGAAAATTCCCTACAATTACGAAATCTTTCCTAACAGTAGTGACAGACCATAAACAGGTAAATGCATAGGTATCCAGCACGCGCTTGACAGTCTTTCAAACAGGGAATGCTCAGAAGAGCTTCTGGTGCACAGTCCGCCCTCTTACAAATTTTAGATGCCTTTTGCGACCATAGTTAATACATGCTGGGCAAGAAAAACACTAGGGACATTACCATGATCATAGGTAATTACGATAGATACTTTATTTATTTGCTTATTTATTGTTACACTGTATTTAGTTCCAAAGACACTTTTACAGTGCAGTCTTAAATAAACGATAAAATACTACACGTCTGTGTTGTATTTAAGCGAGATGATTAGGCAAATGTATACGACACAAATAAAGCACAGAGACAGGTTGAGTAAGTCTGCCCGCATTTGGCGGTAACCCCGCCTACCAAAGCATGTGTCAGTGTTTGCTATAAAGAGAGGACGGGGTCCTTCTCTGGCAATAACTTACATAAACAGTGGACACTACATCTCCCCCTTACTTAACAATAACGTACTTGTTTATACCATTTTCTCAATCCACCTTGTGGGTCTTCGTATTGTTCTTTTGGACGGGCTACGGATGACTGAAGTACAATTGTCCTTCCCACTGTCGCAGTTGTCTGCGTCCACGTCAGCATCCATAAAATCTGAACAGCTATCTGAGCAGTCCCCAGAGGAGGCGCTCTCATCGCTCTGCTGTGTTGCCTCTTTTCCTAACCGTTTAAAGAAAGAGGAATTTCGGGTGGTGGAGCCATTTGGACCTGCTGCTGTTACCATGGATCTTTTAACATGGGTGACTGTCGGAGGCTGTGGATGAAAGGCAGGTGTCTTTTTTGATCCTTGTGTTTGGCGCACTAGCACTTGTTCCCCTATTTGCACCTCGGGCTCCTTTGCCTTTCTCCTTGCGTCAGCATATGCTTTCATTCTTTCTTTACTTTCCTCATCCTTTTCTCTCGCTTTTATTTCTGTGTCCGCAGCCACTTCATTAGTGAGCAAGTGTGGGATGTTGGTTCTTACAATTCTGCCAAACATGAGTTCTGATGTGCAGTCTCCCGTGGAGCTATGAGGGGTGTCTCTAAGTAGGGTGCAGATTGCTTGGATGAACAAACCTCTTGTAATGGAACATACTTGTGGGGTGCACTTTAGGTTTGCCATGAAACGCTCTACATTGACCTGTGGCCATAGTGGGGTAATTCTCTGGTGCTGGAAACCTAGATGTTCGGCAAACATTCTGAAGTCATGTCCACTGAACGGTGGGCCATTATCAGACTTTACAATAGTTGGAATGCCCTAATCTGCAAATGTCTTGTCTAGCGCTGGGATGACAGCATGTGCTGCAGTGGAGCGTATTAAATGTATCTCTGGAAACCTTGACATTTCGTCCATGATTACAAGGACGTACTTGCCGTTGGACAGGGGCCCAACAATGCTGACCACTACCTTGTTCCATACTTGGGGCCGCATCTCTGTGATTTTGAGGGGTCCTGGGAATGTGCGTGGGGCGATAGCCTTGCATATCGTGCAGATTCCTAGAATATTTTCAACTTCTGTATCCATTTGAGGGAACCATACTTTCATTCGCAGTTATCATTTGTTAGATACAATTCCGTTGTGCCCGCTGTGTGCCATGTTGATCACTCTGTCCTGCAGTGATTCTGGAATTACTATTCGATCTTCTTTTAGCAGCAAACCTTCTTTAGATAAGAATAGAGTGTGTTTTAGCAGATCAAATGTTTGAAGTTGTTTCTTTTCCATGTCAGATAAAATTCTCTCTTCCCGTTTTGAGTCATGCCATCTGCAAGAAGATATTGGGCCTCATTAATAGGTTGGAAGTAGCCATGCCGTTTATAGTGGCATGGCCACCCTCAAATTTGGGTCTGCTCCGGGTCGCGCGAAAGGGGAATACCCGGCCTATCTGACCTTGGCGGGCACAGTAATTCCCCTTTCGTGGGACCCAGAGCCAGTACGTCCCCATTCCCATTTGAGCCCCCATAGGGCTCAATGGAAATGGGGAGGATGGTAGTATCAGTACCGCTCATAACGGTACCGTTGCTACCATCAAGTTCTGTTCGCGGGTGCCACTCTGCACGCCTGGTCTCACCAGGCATGCAGAGAGGCCCCTGCAAGCAGAACTTGTAATGTGGTGGCATGGTAACAATGGCGCTGGTAGCACTACCAGCGCTGTTGTTGCCTTACCACCACTATTGTAATGAGGCCCATTCTCTCTGGCACTTTCAGGAGTACGGGATCTTGACCCATGGAGTGGAGCAGCTCAGGGATGGTGAGCAACTTGGGTAGTGCATTGCTGATGATATAGTTGACATGTTGATCTGCTGTGCGAGATTGAGATTCATCCTTTCCAGGAAGGCGATATATTGATAAGAAGTCAGCCGGGTTGTTGTCTTTTCCGTATTGATGCAGTATTGTGAATGAATATTCATGTAGGCGAAGTCCCCACCTGGCAATGCGGGGAGGCATTTTCGCAGTGACTTGCCGTATATGGTTACGAGAGCCTGATGGTCTGTAATGATGGTGCAATTTTGTCCATACAGGAACAGGTGGTAGTGCTCACATGCCCTCCCTACCGCATGGCTCTCGTTTTCTGGCTGTGAGTACACACATTCCTCAGGAGACAGACTGTGACTTGCGTAAGCTACAATGTAGCGTGATGCCGATGAGGGGGAGCCGGATTTCAATTGAGCAAGGATCGCTCCTAGTTCTACTAGGCTCGCATTCACTGTGAGTTCTGTTTCAAGATCCAGGTCATAATAGGCCATGCATGATGCTGATGCAATTCTTCTTTTAATCTCTCGGAAGGTGTCTTTGCAATCATTTGACTACACAGAGTCTTGTCCTTTTCCTGTGAGATGTCTCAGTGTTGGGCTAACAGATGCAGCGTCCTGTATATATCAGGTACATTAACTGGCCATTCCGAGAAATGAATGGACGGCTGACGATGACTGGGGCGTGAGCCCATCTACTCGCGCTTGAACTTTTTAAGTGCCTGGCTGAAGGCCTTCTTATGAGAAAATGTGCCTGAAAAATGTCAGCGTTGTCTTGCTGAGTTCACATTTGTCAACATTTAAAGTAGGTTGTCTTATTTAAGTACCATACATACACGACACAGCTCATCTTCCTGGATTTCATGAGTTGCACCAAACACTAGGATGTCGTTGCTATAATTGAGACATTGTGGGAGTTGTTTGATTACTTGGTGTATCTCGTTTTGAAAAGTTTCCATGGTGGAGGACACCCCAAAGCTGAGCAAAATGGACCTACGTGCATGAAGAAGGTGGCTATATAGTGAGAGTCTGGGTTAATTTAAGCTAATGGTAGCCTTTGTTGAGATCTAATTTCCAGAAGAATTTTGCTCGAGCAACAGGTGCATCATGTCTGTCATTCTCTGTGATACGTGTCTCTCTCTCTCTCTCTCTCTCTCTCTCTCTCTCTCTCTCTCTCTCTCTCTCTCTCTCTCTCTCAATGGCAGTGTTGGGTGCCCTCATGTCTACCCAGATGCAGATGTTTTCACATTTTCTTTTTCGGGACAGGGACGATGGGAGATACCCATGGCATAGGCCCGGTTGCTTGATCCATGATATCTTAGTCAGGGAGTGCTTGTATCTCATCCTCCACTTGCTTCTGTATGTTTAGCGGTATCCCTCTGTAGTGTTGTGTGACGGGTTTGATGTCCTGGTTGATGTGCAGCTTGATTTGTTTTCCTCTAAATTGGCCAAGTCCTTTGATAGAGCTGGGAACATTTTGATCATCATGTCCTGTGGGGTCGTTGTGTATGCTGTCATAATTTGGCACATTATATGTATTAGTTGCATTTGCATGGCAGACTTGAAACTGAAGATGGTGCCACCTGGCACTTCCCCTTGCACTACATATATCATTATTTTGGCTATTTTATCCTTATATGAGCACATGGCCTTGAACATTCCGTTGCACTTCAGAGCTGTGTTCACTCCAATACGGATAGATATCAATGTCGGCTGGTTGTAGAGCTCTTTTATGCTTCAGTCCTTGATATGTTTCCTTGTTCACCACATTTACGGTTGCACCTGTGTCGATCAGGAACTCCTGAGGGCTGCCATTTAGCTGTAGCAATAATGTCGGGCTACATTCAGTCGCTGTATTGTTGCCTTTTGAATGCACATATCCTCATTGGGACAACGATGAATCTGAGGCATTGTGGTGTCTTGGTGAGACCTCTATATATCGCACCTTGTGTCTTGTGGATCTTCTCTTGGTGTCCTCGGGTGAGCGTCTTCGTTGAGACTCTTCCTTTCTGTCTGTTGTCAGGATCTGTGTGGAGATTCTCTCCTTCTACTTAGTGACCTCCGACTACTGCTGGTAGGGGATCTTGGCTGCCTGGATCGGGAACTATGTCACCTCCTGCTTACTCATTGTAGTTTGTACTCTGTAGTTTCTCACCCCCACATTTATCACAGGTATGACCGACTGCTGGGCATGGTACAATGTCAGGGAAGTTGTAGCCGCCCCAGTAGCACTTTTTCTGATCTTTGTTATTCTGCCTGTCTGATGCTCAGACTTGACATAAATGTGCGGTGGAAGGTGTCTGTGTGATTTTGATGTTTCCCCAGCATTCGGTCTGCATTGAGAGAGCCATGTCTGCCCTGTCGAGCTGTCATATTTCTTCTAGTGATCTGGTTCTCTGTAATATTTTCTTGCAGAACTCAGTGGACTCATACCAGGAAATAGTTTGCGATTTGAATGACTTTTCAGTTGAGTAGTGTTCAAAATCACAATAGTTCACTCTTTTACGAAGTGTCATGACGAAATGGTCTAGCGTTTCTCCATTATCTTGTGTGGTTGTGTGGAAGATGCAGCGTTCATAGTCTACATTTCATAGTGGTGAAAAGTAATTGTTCAGGGAGTCGATGATACCTTGAAATGTGGTGGTGGTGTTTCTGATGTTTAAAAACAATGTTGCGCACTATTGGACCCAGTGAGTGCATTAGTATACCTCTGAGGCGGTGCTCTTCACTCACCCCAGTTACATCAATGTAGATTTGAAATTCTTGGAGCCATCAGTTCCACCATAGTGCCAAACTGCTGGTGTCTGAGATATCAAAAGGTGGCACTGCCTATAATTGAAGGGATTCATTGCTCTGTTCTGCTCTTTCCAGTGATGCAGGGACAGGGGGTGGAGAGGCCTGTGTGGACGAGTTGCCAACTGCTTCATCCTCCGACATGATCATGGCACAGTGGATGCAAAGTCCAGCCTTCTAAATGAAATATTTATCCTCCTGCTGCACTGTCTATGCAGTTATGTGGCATCGACTGTCAATGTGATTCAGGGTATGCCACACGTAGTAGAGCATGTGTAAATTCAAAATGTGGCAGGCTGAACACGATGTGCCTGGTAATTGCAAGCCATGTCTGGGATTGCACGTGTATCATTTGTTCTTACTTGTGGTGAAAGCATTGCAACTGAGAGACACGTGTCTGCCGCAGCACGAAGTGTGCAAGTCGCTCTCCCATCTCACAGCAGGCATGCTGATATTGGTCTGGAACTCTGGGTAGGGCTATGCATCGAGGTATCGGGAAAACTTTCACTGGAAAACAGCATGATTCTTAGTGTATTCACCGACAGCATGCGCAGCTTCTAGATCTTTGTCGCCATTGTTATATTTAAGCGAGATGAAGAGGCAAATGTACACAACACAAATAAAGCACTGGGACAGGTTGCATAGGTCTGAACTCCTTTAATCTTGCAATTCAACTGCCCACATTTGGCGGTAACCCTGCCAACCAACGTGAGCATCAATGCTTTCCATAGAGAGAGGACAGGGTCCTTCTCTGGCAATAACTTACACGAACAGGGGACAATACAGTCTGAAACAGTTCTGTGGCGGAACACATGAAATTTGTCGCCCCACCTACTCTTTGGGAAACAGGATCAACGCTCCCCTCCGCCGATCGCGGCGCCAGATCAGGCTACTCAGCCCCACTGGCACCTGGACACGGGAGGACCAGCTATCAGCTCTAATCAGAGCGCACCACACTACTTAATTGGCCCTGAAAAAGATTTAGGTCGAAACGCGAGTCGGCTGTTTGCACTCACCAATGTTCAACAACTGGCATTTCTGCCACTATGATGTTTCTAAATTGCCTTGTGGAATTGCAAAAGCACCAATAAAGCAAAAAGTTATAAACACCAATACGACTCCTCGGATCTGACCATGAACCAATACCTAAGCATAACTGCTATATCCTTGGGCTATTGAATCCCCCCAGCGCCTTCCATTATCTGCAGGTTTGTCATCCCACCCAAACATGAAATTTGAGAGTCAGCACAGATCGTCATGTGCTTGCCGCTGTCATTTGGCCAGAAGAAAACTTTGAATTAGGGTGGGAATATTGTACATGGCCAGAGGAAAGGCCAGACTCATGTCTGTCTAATAAGAAAAGTGAATTTGTTGTTAGAAGTATTATTAGTCATGAATGTAATTTTGCTGTTTTGAGCTTTTTTGAGTCAACTTTACTACCCCATCACTCATTTTGTGAAAAATAGTCCCCTGGGGAGGACGTGAAACTTTTTATTTGCTGCTGTTCACTTCTTTTCAATATTTTATATACAATAAAAACATTTATTTTTGTACATGAAACCCTTCAGAACAGAAATGTTCCTTCAAGAAAAACGCGTTTTGAATGGAGTTTGACTGAGCAAGAATGATGATGATAGCTGTTTGGTTGGAGGCACATGTGTCTCCCACAGGTCTTCTTTCTTCTAGATCTGGGTCAGGTCATACAGTGTCCAGGCAGGATTGGTGGCAGAAGCCACTGAGGCACCCCCCTCTCATCACAGGCCCAGTGGCTCACTGGATGTGCAAAACAGACGAGAATCACTGATGAGAGTTGTGTGACTCTCACTCAGTGATAGCAGCCTGCAGGACTCAGTGACAGCACAGCATGTCACTGAGTCCTGCAGGCTGCTCTTACCCGTTCCTAGCTAGTTTGACCTAGCCCCCATACCCTTCCTGTTGTCACAGTCCTGGGTATGAGCTGCACAGACAGTCCCGCCTCTGAACCCAACCATCCAGCATTCTTCACTAATGAATGTCAACCTGTTGGGGATGGTGGCTTCATGGTTATTTCTGCATCTGTGTTATTTCTCCAGCTAACGAGATTGAGATTCCAGGTGAAAAAAGCAGTGGTGATTTTAGCTGCATTTACAACCGCTTCTTTCGGGTGTAACACAGCTATCTGCTCTTGGCACTGCCTCTTTGTCCAGTGGCCCAGGGATTGCAAGGACAGGTCTAGGGGCAGAAGAGGGGGAACCAGGGGTAGCAGCTGTTACCCCTGCCAACCACCAAATGATGTCCCTGGTTTAAAGTAGCGTGTTTTCAGGTCAAAGTCATTATGCAGCTAGTTATTGTATTAGATCTTCAAAGATATTTGACAAGATGAGCAGCTCAGTGGGTTGAACACATCCTGTCTACAGAAACATGTCTGTAACATGCAAGAATAGTAATACTCTCCAGCCCAAGATATTGTGAGTGCCTGGCAGTGATATGCAGTGTGATGAGCTGACACTGGTGCACTGGTAGGTGGTGTAAGGAGCTCTCATTGGTGGACAGTGGGGGTCATTCCGAGGTTGGAGGTAAGGGAACAATGATGCTGGTAAAGGATTACCAGCATTGCTTACCTCTACGGCTATTCGGACCAACCAGACCGCTATTTACGGCACTGTAAAGTACAATGCCGTAAATAGCGGTCAGGGCGTGCGCACGCGACACACCAAGCCGGCATTAGCGACATGGCGTAACCCGGAGCTGATCCCAAGTAATGCAGACATGCAAATAATGGCCTCCTGAAGGCCGAAAAAGACCTTACCGGCATGGAGAAAATACCGGCATCTCCGAGAAGGTGTTAAGAACCATGAGCAGTGTTTACAAGTGCCACAGGTGCACACAATCAGCACAGGTGGAGGCAATGGAGTCAGGGCCAGTAGAAAAGGAGCACACCCACACAGCACACCCCCTCCCACACCAAGATGATACCAATAGTGGTAGCATTACTGGAGCAGGAGGCCCTGCTTGCAAGGTCTCAACAACAACAACAACAACAACAACAACAGGCCCCACCACAGAGGTGACACAGGAGGAGAAGGAGAGTGAGACAGGCCTAGCATGCCCTACCAGTGCAGCCACCGTTACCATGTCGGCATCCCCCAATCACTCGCATCAGAGCCACCCCCTTCAACCTAACACCTGAGCAGATCCACACCCTGTAACGACTTGACCGGGACACTATCACCACCGTAGTGGACCTAATACACAACAACATAGTGAGCCTCATAGAAATACGAACCGCCATTCCCCTCTACTGAAGATAGTGTCTGTCCTGCACTTACTTGCCACAGGCAACTACCAGCACACAGTGGGGCACATGCATGGTATATCACAACCCTTATTTTCCCGGATACTGATCCAAGTGCTGGATGCCCTCCTCAAGCACACAAGGGACTACATATCCATACCACGGACTCCCCAGGAGATATTCGATACAAAAGTTGCCTTCCATGCACTGGCAGGCATGCCAAATTGTGTAGGTGCACTCGACTGCACCCATGTGGAGTTGGTGGTCCCGCATGCCATGGAGGTGATGGATCGCAACTGCAAGCAATACCACTCCATCAACGTGCAGATGGTATGTAACGTATGCAAGATCATCACACATTGCTGTGCCCCGATATCCAGGATCAACCCATGACTCTTCGGTACTGTGGGACTCCACGCTACCACGCTATATGGAGCGACATGCTGGACGACGTGCCTGGCTGCTTGGTGAGTTGCCTGACCGGGCCATGGCAGTGCATCGGGGTTTTGAGGTGGGTGGCTGCATACTCCACCTGAGTGGGAAGGGGGGGAGATGCATTATCCACCTGGGTGGGAAGGGCGGGGGAGATGCATACTCCACCTGGGTGGAAATGTTGAAGCCAGTGCACAATGTGCAACTCACCGAACACTGTGCCCCAAAGCAAGTGAAACGGCACATGACTACCAAATCCCACAGTAAGGAAGTAAGGCCCACACCTAACACTACATGACTAACAGGTAACCTGGCCGCATTCAACAACACATGCACCACTCATCGGCGGTCCTCACACATCGTAAGGGCTTCCAGCACTATGCACTACATATGCACTATGTCGCTGCCTCCAGCATATCACCACACAGGACAGTCATCTATGGGAGTGCATTGAGGTGAGCCACACAGGGATACCACAGCGTGTCACTGGTTCGGCACACCCATAGGAGTGCTGCAAGTCACCATGGTACGGATGTGCAGAATGACGAATATGCTACTGACTACAGCCAACACTCCCTACTACCAAATCTCACAGAACACAGCACATAAATGATTTTACCCCAAGACTGCTGCATGCATATACGATGCACGTGCTACGAGATGTGAGTGCACAACATAAACCTTCTTGAAGATGCTACCCCCTCCATCATTCCATTGCACAGGACACATAGCGGGGCCAGAAATGGGATCAATGCATCCAGGGACATGTGTGTATGGGCAGAAATCACCTGCTGCCATGTAAGACTAGTTCAGTAATCCACTATGAATGTACAAACACTTACCTTCATTCCCCACTCATGCAGGTGATGGTGGCTATCCCTTGACACCATGGCTCATGACCCCTGTCTGAAACCCACAGAACAGGCACGGGGAGTACAATCGTTCCCATACCCGTACACGTGTGGTGATTAAGCAGACCTTTGGCCTGTTGAAGGCACGATTTCGTTGCCTCAGCCGGTCGGGTGGGGCACTCATCTACAGCCATGAGAAGGTGTCCAAGATCCCCATGGCATGTGTAATGCTGCACAACATGTGCATCCATCAGAACATGCCCCTGCCCTCTGACATGGAACTGCTACCACCTGATGATGATGAAGGGGAGGAGGAGGAAGAAGGGGCAGGACAGCATCATGGTGCCGATGCACAGGAGGGACGTGCCGTGCGGCAAGCATTGATTGGACAATATTTCTGACACACAAGTCAGCAGAGGGTGTGAGGATGTGAGGACATCGGGCACTGGCTGCGGGGATACATGTACACTATGCACTGTGCAATATTGAATGACACATGCGCAATGATGAATGCCCACTCTGTTTTTTTTTTTAGATGAACAACCGGTGTATTGAAATTGAAGGTTCAAACGTGAAAAACAAACCCTCCACCAAATAACTCCCACAAACACCTTCACCCCCCTCCCCCTCCCACCACAACTCCCAAACACACCCTCACCCCCCACCCCCTCCCACCACAACTCCCAAACACACCCTCACCCCCCTCCCCCTCCCACCACAACAACCCCACACTAGTCCCATAAGGACCACATAGGCCACATGTGGATGGCACCATTGTCACTGTGCGCTCCCAGAGCCAGGGGGAGGCATGTCCTGGCGGCGTATCGTACGTTGGGACTGACAGAGCGGGCTGGTCTGGGTGGAGGAGCATAAAGAAGGTGTGTCCTCCTGCTGCGGCTGTCGTGCAGGAGGTGCAGCCTCCAGAGCATCTGCTATCTAGCCAAGGACCTCACAGTGCCTGTTTGTGCTGTCTGTAATGACCTCGCCCAGTGCCCTCAGTTCATTCTGCCACTCCTCCCTGGCCTGCTGATTGTCTTGCATGAAGTCATTGATGAGGCCTGTGAGCTGCTGAGCCCACTCTGCATCAATGGATTATGTTGTTGGCCCAGTGGGAATCGGGCTCACATGTCTTTCCGGTGCTTCACTAAGGGACTGGCCACAGGACTGGCATGTTCCTGTGTTGCTCCTTGCCCCGTAAGCCCAGGTGTGTCACTCTCACCAGAGTCACTATATGAGACTTGGGGGTTGGTTTGGCCATCAGGGGTGTGGACGATCTCATTTGTGTCCTCCTCAGTTGCTCCGCATATGGATAAGGGGCTGTCGGCAACATCGAGGGGGGCCGTGGCTGCAATCTCCCCAGCCACACTAGACTCCTCAGAGCGCGGCGTAGGGCATGTGTCTGCCGCCAGTGCAGGGTGGGGTAGGGGTGGGGGTTGTGCACCCTCCACAGTCCTTGCTGGAGCCAGTGGTGTGCCTCCAGGTGTTTTCCTGCTTGCAGGTAGACGGCGAGCCCTGACTTGGCCCCTGCAGGTGCTGGGCTGGTTGCTTGCCTGGTCCTCGCTGTCATGCTCACTGCCTGTGGGGGTGGAAGAGAGGGACAGCATGAGTGATGATTTGAGAGCCAGCATAAGCATTTGGACATTCCTACAATATCACAATCAGATTCTAGTGGGTTATTGGCATTTGGGTGGTGAACGGCACATTAATCTATGCTTGCGTGATAAATGCATGCATATGTCTGTGTCACTCATGTTGGCTGGGTACTGTGCTGGCTCACATGCACACTGTTTACATCAACTGCCCTGTGTGCCTCACGGAATGGGCCTCTTTGTGTGGTATGTGTCATATAGGTTACGGCCTTGCACCTGGCACTAGGTCTGTTTCGGTATGATTTAAAGGAGTGGGGTGTGGCCGACCATGCCGTTCACCTTGCCCAGCCCTTAGCAGTGACTTTCATAACATTTGTGTGGGCGGTATTTTTTTTTTTTTTACTATGTTTTGTTTTAATTTTTCAAACTTTTAATTTACAGTTATTTCACTTATCAAAGAAATTGGCAATATATTACTACATTTCAATCTTCCAAATTGCTGTCTTTGTTGATGTCAAATTGATGTCTTTGTTGATCGCAGTCCAGAATTTAATTACTGTGAAAATGAGATGTTTGTCTTGTCCTTTTAATAGCGTGTCCCATCTTTCTTCGGTTGTCATCTGTTTGTGGGATATCTCAAAAAAATCTCTGTATAGAATTCTCTTTTCCGTCAGAGCCGGACAGATCATGATCAAATGAAAAAGTGTTTCCAGGGTATTCATTGATTTACAGAAACAGCAATTAGAAGTTTTATTTGCTGAATTGTCTGTCATGAATAAGTAATCACGAGTTGGTAATATGTTAAGGCGAAAATGCAAAAATAGGTCTCGGATGGTGCAATCGGGAAAATAGTTAAAGTAGCCCGGCAATTCATGGAGAGCTCTTACTTCAAATCCACATTTAAGATGACGTTTATATTTGCTTTGTTCGGCTACAGTTTTGATCCAGTCATTGTTCCATACTTTGCGTTTCACATGCTGTGGTCTATTTATCAGCATTTCTTCAGAGACGTCTTCTGTATGCATTTTCTGTTTAATCTCAGAAGTCCACTTCGTAAGGGCTGTGATTTGAAAGGCTTGTTTGTTTTCTTTAAGGATTTCTAACAATGGTATTTTGTCTTGTGAAATTATTTTTCTATATAGGTCCATTTGCTTCCAGAGTACTACAGATTGGATGGATTGAAGAGCCAATTCATAACAAATTCTTGGCATCGGAAAAGATCTTAGGAGAGCTAGTGTTTTCCTCCAGAATAAAGCCTTGTAACTGGGCCATTTTATTGTTTGTTGGCTGATCAGTGATTCACTTGCATAGGTCAAGCACAGGATTACTTTTTGTTTATACAGAGCAATTGTAGCTTTTATTAAATATGTTCCAAATTTTAAATTAAAAAATCGTCCTTGCCTTGCTAGCAATCTGGCTTTTTCCTATATATGGTCTTTCCATTCTTGTTCGTTCAAAGAGGGATTGATCATTACGCCTAGATATTTGATCGCCTTGGTTCTCACTATCTGTTCTCTTTCCAGATGAATCTTTAAGTTAAGTTGGTTTTTCTTTTTTTGAGTGACCAATTTCATTACCTTAGTTTTCTTGATATGTATCTGGAGGTCGTTTTCCTTCATGAAATGTTGTCCTTTGTCTAAGGTCTTTTGTAAACCTGTTATGGTTTTATCTAGAATGATAATATCATCGGTGTAGATTAGGGCTTGTATTGTCTCGTTGTTGATCTTCGGGGGATTCGCTGCTGCGTTTTGAATCTTTTCTCCAAAATCATAAGTATACAAATTGTATAGGCAAGCTGCCAAAGGGCACCCTTGCTTCAAGCCATTCCAAGTGGAAATTGGTTTTGTCACCATACCATTATTAGTTAGTCGGACTTGGACAGAGGTGCTAGAGTATAGTTCTTTGATCGAGTGCAGGATGGAGGCGGGACAGCCCCATGATGTTAATTTGGACCAAAGTTTTTGTCTGTTGACAGAGTCGAAGGCCATCTTTAGATCTATGATAATTTAGATCTAATTTATTTAGGGTATTATTTAACAGAAAAAAATTCTATTAAAATGTGGACTGAGCTACTCAATTCGAAGATTCGCCCATTGGTCTCACAATTAAAAATCATATTCTCGAAATACTGTAAGTTCTCATTAACTCCACTCATCGAATTTCTTACATTGAAAATTGAAAGTGTCTTGCTTTATTCATTGGACATCTGTCTAAATGATATGGGAACTATTTTAGACCAAATACAAGGGTCCATTCTGAAGCGGACCATGCATCTTCCAATGTCCTTACCCAACTCAGTTTTAAGGGATGAGTTAAGTCTCATTGCCTTATCGACTTGTTGGAAATGGCGGCTTCTGTCAAATTATGCAAAGATTATTTACCCTAAACCTAATTCTCTGTATATTGATATGAAGCAATCCATTGAAGTTAGACCCACGCCCGCCATGACTCACTATTCGTCTAGAATACACGACATCTTGAATGATGTCAAGATCACTATAGAAGATGTCCATACGAGACCTGCCTTTGCTAAAAAAAAAATTATTTGAGTTGGACTGGCTGACTACTATTGATCAGATTGGATCATATAACTCTACACAGAATACCACCTTTTCATAAAAAAACGTTTACCGCGATATGATTATATCAATATATTTCCACGTAACCATGTCGGTGATGCTTTTATACAATTCAAATTTAATTTGCTTTATACCAAAGAACGTACCGCAAACTGGGCTGCTACCAAGATGCATAGTGGAAATAAGTCCTGTAGATTTCCCATTTCTGATGAAACAACAGAAACACTCCAGCATCTGATTCTATATTGTCCTCACTTTAAAGATCAAAGAATGATTCTTCTTTCAGATTTTGTAAATATTAATTATACTGATTCCATACCCTTTCTATGGGCTCGAATGATGCAAGGCAATCACAATCCGCATATTTATGCTTTAGTGCGATTTTGTGATTTGATAGAGAAAGAATTAAAAATGTACACCGATTCTAACATTATCAATATTGACATGTAATTTGATGCCATTTTCCTTTAATCCTTTTCCATTGACTTTTATATCAATTCTTTTTAATCTTTGTTATCTTTGGCATCCCTCTTTTACTTAAACAAAACAGTTATTTGTTATTACATGTCATTATTCTTTATTCATTTGTTATATGAAAGGATGTTTTTATGTTTTATGATGTATTTTGTATGTCTATGTGTTGTTTATATTTTGTAAAGGCCCTCTTATTTTTGTAACAGAGCCATATACAAATAAAAAAATAAAATAAAAAAAAAGATCTATGAAGATGGCATAAACCTGTTGGGTCTTAATTAATGCTTCATATTTTATCATGTTCAACAGTAATAGGTTTACATTAGTTCCTATTTTCTTGACAAAACCAGTTTGTCTTTTGTCCTGCTTTCCATTCTCAGCTGCCCAGATGTTAAGTTTTTTTACCAGATAACCCGCAAATAGCTTGCATAAGGGATTTAGGAGAGCTATAGGTCTGTAGTTTACCGGATCCTTCCGGTCTCCAGCTTTGAAAATTGGAATTAGGATAGCCAGTGCCCATGTAAGAGGGATTTCTTTCTCCACGTTGGTTGTCGGAATATCGGTATTTGATTTATAAAGATTCGTAAAATGTTTGAACCATGTCTGTGCTTCAACTTCTTGGATCCTATGAGTGGTTTTTGGTGTTTCATTCAGCAATGACCAGAGTTGTTGTGTGTTTTTCTGTTCCAATGCAGCTAGGATCGCTTCTGCATCGTTTTGTTGCATTATGACTTTGATTGCTTTGATTGTATTTGAATATTTCTGTTTTTCTTTTTTTATTTTGATTTCAAAATCAGGTTCTTTCTTTTTTTTAAATTGTCGTATTCGTTTATTCAGAAGTTTTTTTTTCCCTCTTGATTTTGCTATTGAAGTGATGCGTATGCTTATGTTTTGGTAAATTATTGCTCTTTGCTCGTGGTTGGTAGTATTACTGCAGGATCCAACCATAGTTCAATTTTGAGAAGTCTTGAAGTGTCGACCGTTCAAAAGTTCATGTTAGTCCAGATATTTGATGACTCTTTATTCTGAGTTTGGTCAAACCATTGTTGAGTTCAAGAGCTGGTAAAATTATTTGGGGATTTTCTGATCTTAGTGTGTCCCTTGAAATTGATATTTGGTGGTGATCACTGGTGGACTGTGGAGAGTTATCAGTGGAGGTGATTAATTTTCGTAAGCCTTCTGAAATGAAAATGTAATCAATGATTGATGTAGATTTATCTCGTGACCAGGTTGGAAGGGGGAACCCTTTGCCATTTGTTGGTGGATCAATCATGAAGATATTACGAATGATTACCTCTTTTGTCCATTTTCTAGCTCTAGGTGCCAAAGAGTGAGCATCGAGTTTTAGACCTTTTCTGCTGAATAGGTGCATGTTAAAGTCACCCGCAATGATGAATTTGACTGGATTGTTGGAATAGGCGATAGTATCAATTTCATCGCATATTGAGCCTATAAATTTATTGTCATTCATTGCGGTCGGGTTCCAGTATATATTAAAAATGGTTAGGTAGGTGCTTTCTGGGCTTTGCTCCAGGTCATTGGTGAGGGTTGGTATAAGTATAGTGATAAATTGAGCCCAGGAATGGATATTCTTCCTTGTTATTATCGACCACGAGGGGCTGATTTTCGTTATGATCATCATGCCTGATGCCGGTCTGCCTTGTTGGGAGTTAATGGCAGGATTCGTCAAAGTTGTAAATCCCTCACATAATGCGTCTTCTTTCAACCAGGTTTCCTGTAAGCATATAATATCTGCTTCTGCAAGAGAGGCTGATCCTTCGTCGAACAGGTGCTTAGGTCCTCTAGTGTTCCAGGAACTTAAGGATATTTTGCTTAGTTGGGGAGTGTGGGATTTTGATTGTTATAGATAAGTTTTCCTACACGAACTCCGGTCTTCTCCTGAACTGATAGATGTTGTTTTGCAATTGGGGGTCCGTTGTGAGTCGTGCCATATCCCTTGTCTTTTCACGCCAGTGAGTGTGTTTGTTTGATCATTTTTCCTGGTGGGCTCTCGAGATTTTGGAACAGTGTCATTGGTATTCTTATGAGTATCATGAGCCGATTGTTGTTTCATCGGTTTATTGCGAATAGCTTGATCAAACTCTGCTAATTTATTGCTCCATTTTTTTTCAGCCATTAATCTCAATACAAAGATCTCTATAGTTTCGAAGTCTAAGGTTGCTAGTTCAGACTTGGTGGATAGCACGTGGTGCATTATATCTTCAGTGTAAAAATCAATATGGGCTATATCCATCCGTCCTCTATTGGGAAAATGGATCACCTCAATATCACTGGAACCAATCTGAGCCATTTGTGGAATGGCATTAAGTAAACGCAGAACATTGGCTCTGTTCATGATTACACTCTCTTCGGAGTTTGTCACAGATGGAGATACTGATACTCTGAATGCAAAAGATGATGACATTGGATTCAGAAAGTTTAGTCTGGTGAGTGGTGGATCCGGTTGTTCAACTGGGGTGACTTTGATCTTCGGTCTGTTTTGTATTTCTGGAGATGACCAAGATTCATTGTTAGCGACCGCTGAATATGCCAAGGATAAATTATTTGCTGGCTCCTGATTGAGTGAACTCATACTGTCGGATTCAGCCGATGTTTCGTGGCATTCATCTAGGACAATCAGTGCGGTGTCCTGCGAGTTCATCAAAGTGGAATTCTGAACAATAGAGTTGTCAGAAGAGCTAATGTCCATAACTGACAGGGGCCCTCATTACGACCCTTGCGGAAATCGGAAAACGATGGCGGAAATGCAATACCGCCATCGAATAGCGCTCGGTGCGACTATGACCCGTCACCGCAAAGTACGAAGCCATTAGCGACACCGTAGTGAACGCCAACGCTAACTGCACCAAGCACGCGCGCGCGCGCCATGCGAAACCGCAAACACCACCATGGCGCAACGGTACGCCAATTCCGACCCTAGCGGACATGTACCTAACGCCATCAGGCATGGCGTAATGTACCATTCCGCCATGGTGAGAAGTACGGCATCGCGAATCAACCGTAAACGGCCCCACAGAGTGCCTGTACACCGCTCCCTGCCCACAAAGTACAACTCCCCGTAGGTGCAATGAAGCCACAATGCAACCATTGAAATGTACAAGTCACCCATGCATGGCAACGAACAAAAGAAACACAAGAGGGGCCAATGGGAGCTGCAGGGCACAGATGGCACGAATACAGAAGCCATCCCAATGGACATGACCACAGTCCCCCACCAAGAAACGCACGCAAACACAGGCACCTGTGACCAGCCATATTCCGAGAATCACATCATTCCACCAGTCCACCTGGCTGACCGGCATCTGTTACACAAAACCCAATCCCCCGCCCCTGAGCATGACAACATTCAAACTGTCATATTGGCAGCCCCCATCCCTGACCTCACGGGCTTAGTAGGCAAACGCGCCCAGTACAGTACCACGCAACTAAACTCCGAAGCTGGAACCCAATGCAGATCTCCTCACAATACATCGCCCCCCAAATAGGCATATGCCACATCACTTGCAAAGAAAAACGCTACACGGGCCAAATCAGAATAGAAATTTAATGCACATCAAAGTCACCAAGCCCATACAGCCATCAGGCCATGAACTCCTAAACACCAATCACCATTGTGGGCTGCATCCGCAAGAAATGACCAGCCACTACTTGTGTGTCGTCCTGTTCCCTCATGGTACACAGAGCCACATTCACGTACGAAAAGGCAACATGGAAGCGCACAGAACCGCAGGGCCGTCCCAATGGGGAGGCACTAGTCCAGCCGAAAGGCCGAAATGTTGCTCCGAGCCACCAGTACAGCGTAAGGGCATGTGGGCCATTGGCGATCGTCCCATAAGATCGTAATGCTGCTCCACTGATTAACACGAAGCAGCAGGTGTCGGGAGTAAAACCCATCTGCAGGAGTGGCATACAGATGGCAGTGGCAAAAGGGGAGGAGATACCTGTCAACCAAAAGAAAAGAAAAAGAACAGAATGGCCATCAGAACTACATTCCAACAACTCACTTCAATGATCACACGAAATCCACAGCCATATGCATGCTAGCCCACTCCAAAGGATCATCACCACCCCAAAACCACTTGCGACTCCTAACCATCTATATCGAGGTGCAAACACCATCACAAACGAGTGTACCTGTGCATGCGTCTGTCAAAACAGAATCCATCAGATGGGAATGTTAATGTGCATGGACACAAGTGTCTGAGGGCGTGTCGAGACAGGGAGGGCTCAACAAGGCCAGATAGACGATGGTCCCACCATGGCAGCCCTGCATCACATAGCGTAGGGGAGGCGGATAGATCCCAAGAAGCCCTGTACATGGCAAACTCTGTATCAAATCACCTGCCCATGCATCCATTCATCATTCCCTCATCCCGGAATCAAAACGCCTGAATAATTACTCACATAACATTAGAAACATCCATTGAGTCTGTGCGTTATGCAGCCTGCAAAATCCACAGTGCCCCAGCCCGTAATTCCAGTGTTGTGAAGTAACATGTATCTGGGAACGGCCGGCCTCATCGCCCACGTAGCAATTGCGCATCCCAAACTATTCATATCAATCATTGCTTCCTCGCCATGGGCCCTGTCTCAAGGACATTGAACAACAGAACGTTATATTTGCAGTCAGACCTGTGGGCATCTCCTCGCCGCTAGCTGGAAACCGAAAGCGCCGCCCTTGGAATTCCACATTTGCAACATCACGCCGAAAAGGCATCTGTGGCCGTTTGAAATCACTAATTATTCCATCGAGTGCGGCTGTGTGTGAAAATGGCAACTGCCTTCACCCACAAATGGGACGCCCCGCCCGTCATTGCAACTCGGTAAAGTGATGCATGAGGGCCCACCGTTACTCGAGTACTACGTTCCACTGACCCTTCACAAGTCTGTTCGCGACTGCACAGATAGTATGTGCAACAATGGGACCACAGCAGAATGAACATGTCAACCAATGTTACACGGCCATCGGGTACAAATACATGATTGCAATAGCAAGATGCCATTCCCAGATTTGCAGCGTTGTGCGCGGGACGTGCTCGGCCAAAGGGGAGAGCAGCTTGCACAGGTGGAATTAATCACCACAGGTGGAGGCCATACAGCCTGAAAACACATAAATTGCACAGCCAGTCTCCTCCCACAACCACACCGAAATGCTACCGGTAGGACTCGCGATGTTGGCCCTGGGGGACCTGATAGCACTGCAAGTACTCCAACTCCAAGAAGAAGACGAACACCAACTGCAACCGGCCGCACGAAGGAGACGCAGGAGGAGGAGGAGGGCAAGGCAGGGCCAGCAAGGGCCGCCAGCACAGCCACTACCACCACGCAGGCAGCCCGCAATCCCACGCCTCCGAGCACATCCGTTCAACCTCACTGATGAGCAGATCCACACCCTCTACCGTCTGGACCGGGACACCATAGCCGCCATTGTGGACATGACACAGGCTGACCTTGTCAGCATGATAGATAGCCCAACCGCCATCCCACCCCTACTGAAGGTGGTGTCTGTACTCCACTTCCTGGCCACAGGCACCTACCAGCACACAGTCGGACAGTTGCATGGCATTTCTCAGCCACTGTTCTCACGGACACTATTGCAAGTGCTCGATGCCCTCCTGCAGCACGCAGACGACTACATCTCTCTACCACGCTCGGAGCAGGAAATTACCAACACAAAAGTGGGATTCCATGCACTTGCCGGCATACCGGGTTGCATTGGTGCCATCGACTGCACCCATGTGGAATTGGTCGTCCCACATGCAATGGAGGCCCAGTACCGCAACAGAAAACAATTTCATTCCCTGAATGTACAAATGGTGTGTGACTCCAACAGGATCATTACACATTGTTGTGCCCGATTCCCTGGATCTACCCATGATTCTATGGTCTTGAGGAACTCTACAATACCACGCTACATGGAGCGACACGCAGGGAACAGATCCTGGCTACTCGGTGAGTCTCATTACATGCATGATTATGTGGGGAATGTGATTTGGCAATGACCTGGCAGGAAGGGGGGGGGTGTGCGTACGTAGCAATGGCATTCCACATCATAGGTTTCTCGTCCACATACAGGTGATGCTGGATATCCACTGAAGAGATGGCTCCTCACACCAGTCCGGAACCCACGGGACCAGCATGAGGAGGACTACAACCATGCCCACTCACGTACCCGTGTAGTCATTGAACAGGCATTCGGCCTACTGAAGACTCGTTTCCGCTGCCTCAGCAGGTCTGGCGGGGCACTCCTGTACCGCCATGAGAAGGTTGCAAAGATGGTGATGGCATGTGTCATGCTCCACAACATGTGCGTACGTAGAAATGTGCCCATGCCCCCTGACGCAGAACTGCAAGCACCTGATGATGGTCATGATGAGGGTGGGGATGTGGCAGCACCTCATGGAGTCTGCGAGGCACCGGAGGCCCGTGACATTCGTCAGCATCTCATTGATGTATGCTTCTAGCACTCACGCCTGGTGGCTGATACATGGACACGGGACTCGTGGCACTGTGCGTGTCTGGGACATGCACAATATGGACTGTACGCCTATGATGGCCTAGTACACAGAAATCAATGTCCACACATCTCATTGGTTGATCGTGCACTTTTTATGGCATATGTGATGTCATGTTGAACACCCTATCGACCCGCCACCCAAGTGAGCCCAACACACCCCCTCCACCCTCCTACCTCCCCCCCGAACCCCAGTGTCCAAAGATGCTCATTGTCAGTGGGCTGTCGCTATTGCAAGCCCCCTCTGCGGGTATCAGGGGCACCCCTGCCTGTGGAGCGCAGGTTCCTTCCAGATCTACGTTGGGGGCTGCCCTGGACGGAACTTGCAACGGATGATGTGTCTGCCTGCTCACGTCCATGCATGTCCCTAAGGGTTTGCGAGAGCTCAGTGAGCACACGGCGCACTGCGGCAAGTTCGGCACATACGTCTTTGGACGTCGCATGCAGTTCCCCCCTCAGGCTCTCGGTGCTTCTCTCCATTTGGACTCTCAGGCTCTCGGTGCTACTCTCCATTTGTGCCCTTAGCGTCTCTGTGCCTCTCTCCATTTCTGCCCTAAGTGTCTCAGTTGATGTTTCTATGTCTGCCTTAGTGCCCCCACATTCATCGGCATGGTCCTTGAGGAGCGTGGCCATTTGCTGCTGTTGCACGATTAACTTGTCGAGGGACTGTTGCCTCTGCTGGGCCATGCCCATTTGCGGGGGTGTCACAGAGGGGCTGTTGTCCTCATGTTGCCTTGCCACAGGGCTTGTGGGGGATGGCCAGTCGTTGTCTTGTGGGTGCCCCTGCGTGGTATCCTCATGTTGTACGGGATGGGACAGACAGGGGGATTGGGACAGGTCATGGATGGATCTGACTTCGACATCCCCGTTTTCTGTGTCGGAGCATGCTGCCATCAATGGGGTGTCACCTATGGTGCTGCTGCCACCAGAGGCAGTGCCTTCTGTGGCATCCATTGGGGGGACCTGTGGTGGTGGTGTTGTGGGCATGCTGGCTGCTGGGGTGCCTGTTGATGTTCCCTCCTCTGTGCTGCCACCTGATTTGTGCTGCTGCCGTGTCTTGATGCGTGCAGCTGAGGTGGAGGGTCTCTGGCCGTTGGTCTTGGCCCTCTTTGCAGGTGTGCTGGTAGGGGTGTCCTGTAGCTCGTCGTTTGGATCGGACCCTGTGGTGGAGTAAAGGAGGGCGAGGGTTAATGATGGGTCTGTGGGAATTGGAATGGCATTGTGTCACATGCTCTGGGGTGGTACCTGAGGGTGATTTGGGTCGGGTCCTTGGAGGTGCTTTGATTTGTGTGTGGAGTGAGGGTGCAGTTGTTTGGCAGCCTGCAGTTAGGGTGTGCCTGCTGCACGTGTAGTGCGTGTATTAGGGGTTTTTAATTATTTATGTATTTATTGTGGGTTTTAACGTGCGCTATCAGGCCGATGTGTGTGGCCGTTCTCCTGGACATGTGTTTCTGTTGCACTATGTGGACGCATGGTACTTCACATGGATGGACTGTGTGGATTTGGCATTGTTTTATCTGGTACACCTACCTGAATCTTCGGATGTCTGCACTCCTTTCTCCATCCCTCCGACTCCCTCTATGCTCTCCATTCCGATGGTGGAGGCACAGATTTCTTCCCAGGGGGTCAACTTGATGGGTGATTCAGGACCTCCCCCGGTGGCTGTGGCAATGTTGCGGTTGGCAGAGAGTATGCTGCGGACGCGTATCCGCAGGTCGTCCCATCGCTTGCGGCATTGCTGTGGGGTGCGGGGTGCGGTCCCCACCGCACTTACCCGCTGTGCCACCAGAGCCCATATGGTCTTCTTGTTTGCAAGTGCCGTTCTGGTCATTTGCGTGGAGAAGACGACGGCAGCATTCTCCTGGAGGGTCTCTGTTAGCACGGTGAGTTCCTCGCGGGAGAAGTGGACCTGCCGCTTGCGGTCGCACGCTTTCTTCGCTACTTTTCCCATTTGTCTTGGTTTCGCTAGGGTGGGTGACGGGTTGGGGTGTGTTTCAGGGTAGTGATTTTAGTGGTTGTGTGGTTTTAGTGGTTTTATAGGTGTACGCCGGGATGTTTCCCGTTCCGGGCCCATGTTTTAACTTCCGTTTCCGTATATTTCCGGTCACCGTACTTTCCGGTAGGCGCACACTGCGGTGACCGCTAAGAGGGGTGGCGGTATTGCACCTAGGGCGCCGTACGGCGGCGGTGTGGGCCGTTTTGGGGTCATTTCCGCCATCGCGGACTTTGCACTTCCGCCGTGGCGTGGTGCTCGTGCCCGATGCGTCGGAATGGGCCGCACTTTGCTCCTTCGTGCAATGGCGGAAACGCTATTTACGCTGTGGCGCTCCGGTCAGTCGCTTTCCGCAAGGGTCGTAATGAGGGCCAGGGTATTTATCGTTTTGCTAGGGCTGTCTTGGTAAATCACAGCTAGTAAAGCATCCAATGGTTCTAATTGGATGTGGTCATTGTGTTCATTTGTAATGCTTGACACTTCAATAGGTGCTGTGGTAGGAACAACAGTTCTCGGTGTAGGTAGCTTCAGGGTTGTTTTATTGGGTATTTTAGGTGTGTTTTCTGACAAAGATTTTTGGACTGATTGCATTTTTCTTAAGAATGCACGTGAGCCTGTTTGTGGTTTTTTTGGTTTTATTTTTTTATTCGTCTTACTCGTTTGATCCTTTGCCACATGACCTCATTTTGTCAAATCAAAGATGTCAAAGGGAGTGCATGACGCAAGTTCGGCATTAGCCTGGTTTGTTGCTAAAGTTGGATTCAGTCCTCCCATAAGGTAAGTTTGTAATTCATATTGTGTCATATGTTCTGTTGTGGTAACATCTACTTGCATTGTACTCATTGTTTGAGTTTGTTTTGTTGTATGAAAACGACGTGATGCTACATGTGTATTTTTTTTAACTTTTTCATCTATCGTTTTCTTGGTGATTATCGATACAGTCTCCATCAGGTTTTGTTTATCTGCTCGATCCACCCTTGCAATTTCCGCAAGGTGACTTTGCCAAGTCCTGGAGGTTTCCGCTTCATAATTTAGGTGCTCTTGTATGGTTGCAATAAATCCTTCCAGATGGGTTTGCTTAGTCATGATCATGGCTAGCAGGGTCGCTTGATCTTTTGTTGTATCCACCATTGCTTCTTGGATTTTGAGAAAAGGTATCATAGCCATTGATAGTACTGCAACATGTATTCTGGAGGTTAAGCATCGTAGTTGGTAGTCTTTCCGGGATTTCAGGGGTAGTATTCAAAGTTTCAAATTTCTTGTGCGGAGAGAACAATTCAACTTCTGAAAGTTCACTGTTAGGTCAGTTAATCATGTCATCATGCAGAGATTTTAGAGAGATTTTACTGGACATGAGGGCTTCTTTAGGTGCAATGAGTGTGGATGTATTGATTTTTTGTGTGGGAATGCGATCAAGAGTCTCCCCAAACACTTCGGCGCTTTTCTCCTGGGAGTCCATAAATGCATCTATCTCTGTTATATCGAGACAGAGGCGTGCAATGCGAACCGACAGTGGCTTACTATTTTCACCGTTGAAAGAATCTGTGGGGAAATAAGTTGATTGCCATTGTTGTTTGGCTGCTCTTGCATGTTCTTGAAGAGAGGGTGTGAAACAAGAATCCTCATGCGCAACTTGTGGAATTATTACATTCCGTGTTTGGGGGTGCATTGCTGGAAGACAAGGAGATTTGGAACAATCAGATACTATTGTATCGGGAAGTAGGGCTGAAATTGGTTTAGGCAGACTTAGCGGGAAGCACCGTTGCGTTGCTGGGTCGGGTGCTTCTGTAAGAGTTGGATAATTGCACAACTGAGTTGAGGAATTAGACAGCTTTTGGGAGAAAGAGGTGATCTTCTGTTGAGCTGGAGGGCAAGAAGCCTCAAGGACAGGAGGCAGAAGCATTTTCACTGGTGATTGTATGTTTGCAGGTTTCAATTGGGTTTCCCTTATGCAAAGTTTTTGTGCATCCGGTTGATATGGGGGTCTAGTAGTAGCTGCATAAAGTGGCAAAGAGGATTTATTATCCTTTTGTTTCTTTTTTTGATCCATTATGGTGCATTGGACATCTGCAAGTTCGACCATTTTAGCTGCATTGGTATTGGAATTGTACATTTACTTTCCACATGACTCTAGTGGGATAGAACTTTTATTTACTATAGCTAGTGATTCTTCCAATTTTCCTTGTAGGCGCGTTCGCGGCTTTGTGGGTTCCATTGTTAGTTTATGTAGATAATGAGATCTGCAGTTAAAGAGGACTAGTTTATCACAGTGCAAGTATGTAGAGGTAGCAGGAATGGGAACTTACCGCCGATCCTGCCGGGTCCAGCCGGAAACAGCTGAAACAGCAGCGCCCTTTACTCCAGCGGGCGTCATGCCGCAAGGGTCGCGCTGTGCTGGCTTTATCCGGGCTTCCTGAAGGAGTGGCTCAATGTGGTCACATGACTCCAGTCACGTGACAAATCAGGAAACTCGAAATAAATAAATAAATAAAATGCCCTGCTCACTTCAACTGCTGACGGCTCCAGCCATCAGACTGATGAAAATTGGAGCGGGGTCTTGAAAGTCAGAGCGCGCAGGTCGTAGGTAGGCAGGCACACAGTATACCAGCCGCACAGCTGAAACAGCAGCGCCCTTTACTCCAGCGGGCTTGACTTTGGACACTCACTTCCATCAACGGATGACGTTGCCCCACACTCCATATCTCCAACCTCTTTGATGGCTTCGGGGCCTATCATGGCCGCACACGTCTCCTCCCACGGCATTAATTTCATGGGTGAACCTGGCCCTCCTCCTGTCTCCAGGGCCTGGCTTCTATTAGCCGAGAGGATGCTCCGCACCCTCAGCCGCAGGTCGTCCCACCTTTTTCTGCAGTCCTTAGTGGTGCGGGGGGTGTTGCCATGGCACTCACCTTCTGCGCTACCATAGCCCCGATCTCTTTTTTTTTTATTACCGCCACCCTCCGCATGTCACTGCTGAAAACGGTGTCGGCATGCTCGTGGAGGGTATCCACCATCATTTGGAGCTCATCATGGCTGAAGCGCTCCTTCCTGAGGTGGGCAGCTCCCTTTTTTGGTGCTTTGGGCATTCCTCCTTGATGATGGGATGTTTCCACAGTGTTGAAAGTTTGCCAGGGGTCCTGTCTGGTGAGGTTGGCAATGGATTGTGTTTTTAAAGGTGGCCACCGTGCTCCTTCCAGTTCCTGTGCGATGACGCTGTTTCCGGTTCCGCAAGTTAACGGCGACCGTAAATAACGGTGACCGCTATTTACGGTCACCGCTAATGCCACGTTACTCTAAGGCGGTAGTGTTCGCTAAGGTGCGATTCATGCCAGTAGAGGGTTTTTCAGCCATTTTTGCAGCATGGCGCTAGGTTCATTACCGGCATGGCGCAAAGCTCGTGCCCGCAAACTCGTAATAGGGCGCTTTTAGCGGTCTATTGCCAGCCCGGACAAGCTATTTGCACCATGCCGATAATGAACGGAACTTACCTCCAAACTCGGAATGAGGCCCAGTGTGTGCTACCTGCACTGGTGGAAAGTGTGAGGAGCTGGTGGTGGGACAGAGGAGCTTCAGAGCAATGTGATTAGCTGACACTGGATACAGCATTCATCATAGCGCACATCAAAAATAATTCTAATACAAACATTTGATATAGTTAAAGCACATAAACAAACAAGCATTGGCAAAGACACCAGTTTTGGCATTTGTGTTGGCATGGGTATTTTCCAGGCACTGTCATAATGTTACTACCTTGCCATAAGATGGCAATAGATGCGCAAATTATGTGAGTATCTGACTAGTACCTATTCACAAGCCAACACTTTTAGCTTTGCAAAACTTGTTTTTACTTGTACTTCATTGTACGGCACAGGTGTGAGGACACACATATTGCTTATAATTCTAATGGCTGAGGGGACACTTTGTTATGACATTTTATTACTCTAGGAGCTCATTTCCAGTAGCAATTAAGCCCATAACTCTTATAAGACTACTTTGAAATGACACTGTAAAGCTCTATACAGCACACAGTTTGATGTTACTGCTTTAAAGAGCGAGCCAAAAGAGATTCCGGGAAGGGATGTTTTGGCTGGGGACATGCAGGCAGTGGGTGGGATTGGCCATATGGATTAGCATGGTCATGGACGTGTCCCTCCTCACATCCCATCTCCCTCTAGCTCTATTACATTGCATTAGTTTCAGCTTGTGGATAGCACTAAAGCACAACATAACACCTAAAATTAAAGAGGGCTAGTGAGTTTGGGGGAACGTAGAGAAATTAAGATAGGACAGCAGGTAAGGTGGAGCATGGGATTGTTAACAGGTGCAAAATTGGTTTGAGCAATGTCTAAACCTAAACCATTAAGCTCAGTTCCACGCACTCATGTACATACATTGAGATTGATAGAACTGGAAGACAACTTGGATAGGCCTGTCTTAGAGGCACGGTTACTTTGACAGAATTTCAGCAGTTTATATGTTCCTGGTGGATTTTTCTGTCCAGTGGCAGAATGTTTCATAGCGTTGGGCTAATAGAGCCCAGACTCTTAATGCCAGGCCCTTCTTTCATGACTGCTGAGTGTCTTAGCCTTCCTCATGTTTTTGAAGGGAGTGCAATATTGAGTTACTTTCCGCAGCTATTTTGGATCAGCGAGTTCTGTGGCCATCAGCCCACAACGTGAAGAAAATGTGCTATTGGTTCATAACATTTCGAAATACAAACTGCACAAACTATGTATGTATTTTTTAGAATGAAATTGAATTGCTTTAACAGAGAATGGGGGAGGGAGCAATACTGGAAAATAAGGAGGGTCAGCACTAATGTGGCTCAAACGATGCCATTTCCAGTCAGACCACTTGCCACTTGTCCAAATACAAATACTGTCATTTGAGAGACGTGAAGCGGACATCTGTCATGTAGGACATGTCCTGTCACTGAAGGCTTGCTGAATTTTCTTCCCAGGCCCCTGGTATGTGCTGCCAGAATCAGCTCAGCTATTGGATCTTCCGTCCAAGGACTTTTTGGTTTGGTGAGGGATTGAAGAAAGTCATTGGCGGGCACATTTTATGTAGGATTTCTATGGGCAGGTGCAAATCAGAAAAGAATATTCACTGACGTTAATCTGTGCTCTTTCGGAGGACTGAAACATCATTGTGTTTCCTTTAAAGTACTACTGGGCCAGAGGAAATATTGATGGAGCATTGACTTCCGGCATTTCCAGCATCGAAAATCATATACCTTTTAAAATAATAAATGTAATGCCCTGTTTTAAATTTATTTTTGCTGTTTGCCATCCATTGGCCAAGGAAATAAAAGCCCACAAGTAGCTCAGGGGTTTAAAAACTGAAACAAGAAATGAGCGGGGTGTTTGTAGAAACACCCCATTACAAGTCTGACGGTAACCGTGCCAATGCTACCAGCAGGTTGCCACCGGGCCTGTAATGATTTACCGGCACCTGACATCCTGGTAACACTGGGGGGATTACAACCCCAGAGGTTTGGCAAATCAGGTGCCCGCACATTTTAAGTCCTCATCCCTTTGGGAATGGGGACCACAGAAGCACCGGCGCTCTTAATGATGGTGCCGGTGCTTCCGGGAAAAATCTGCGGGTGTGTCCCGGGACGGCACCTGCCCGCATCATTGTAATATGCTGGTCTGGAGACAGCAGTGCTGGTAAGTTTACCGGGACCGTCGTTTCCGGACCAGCATAGTCGTAATGAGGCCCAAGGATTGGGAAATGTAGCTACAAAGAAATTCATTGCACAGTTTAATTCTGTTCACCGTGGTTGCAGGTATACTTGGTTAAGACGGTTTTATGTCAAAAGCTGATTACATGGTTTATGGCTGCAATTAAACCTTTGACTTTCAGATGGCTTCTCAAAAAGTACAGTGCTTGAATCAAAGAGACAGAGGGGGTATTTGGGGTTGGGAGGTACATGTAGTTGGTGGGAATCTCTATAGGGATTAGTATGGTCACGGGCAGGCAATGGGTGAATAAATGAGCAAATAATACCAACAGGCTGTGTATCCATCCTGACATGTCACCTCTTACCTTCATTACCTTCATTTCCCATGACAATAGTTTGTTTTTACAGGCAGCGCTTTCAGCGCCACCTAATAGCTTAAACTAAATAGAAATGTAATTGGGTTGCACTCATACATTGTAATAATACAGGCCGTACATAGAATATTTGGAAATAGCGATTCTCAGCAACACAAGTATCATATGGCGCCAACCACCAATAATAATGCTTTGCCTTTTGCACAAATATTTCCAGCTAGAAATATTATTTGCAAATCTGCCTCGCACGGGGGACGGGATTCACGGATAGCTGAGTTCCCGGCTTGCGATAGCTGAGTTCCCGGCTCACTGGCTCTGTTATACTCTCTCACACCATGTGCGGCACTGATACTCTACGCTGTTCTTCCGGTTCATAGGCCACCTTCAGGTCTTGGGCCCTTTCACATCTGTAATTTACAGAATGTACCACACCAGAGCTTCACGCTGGAGCCATCCTTTGGTTGGGAACAGGTGAACTATATAATGTATACCTTTTCCTGTCCACTTTTATGTTTTGCCTCTTGGATATTTTGACAGACACTTAGATAATATGCCCAGGAACTAACACCAATCTTCAGCTGTTGCCATTTTCTAGCTAGTTAGTAACATTACGGCGGTGCCTGGAAAATGCCTGTTCAATGCATACTCAAAAGCCCTGTTATCTTTTCCATTTCGTTTATTGGTGGCACCACGTACACCTAAAGGTGGGATGCCATCTCTCTCTTACCCACCACCAAATATTGGGAAGAATAACAGCTTTTTCAAAACTTGTTCAACAATCCCTCCCCCTTTCTTCCCCTTTTTTTCTCGTTATCTCCTTTTCTTCTGGCCAATCATTCACCGCACATCTCATGACCTCTGTGTGGCGCTGTATATTACATCTTTCCAGGTTCTCCTATAGTGAAGGGATTAGGGGTGAGCAAAGTTTCCACTCGCAAAGCTAAAAGTGCAGAATTCGCACTGGAATTCTGCCTATTCCGCGAAATCAGCATTATGGTCCTGCTGCCACTGAAATGTTGCCCAGCTTTGTGCGGAGTGTGGTGTTTTCTGTTCCCACTGTTTTTCGTTTTAACCCTGCTGTTTCGTGCAGCAACATGGTGAACATTATTTGGGTTTTTCCGGACCATGCTAGTTATGCGCAGGGCCATGAGAAACTTTGCATGTTTTTTTGATTCGTGATAAGGTCACACTGTGACACAAAAACCTTTGTACGCGTCCTGTTTCATTCAATACTATTGTGGCACAGTGACACGACAAACTTTGTGCAGTTCTTTTTCGATCCGTGGTAATTTTGTGCAGCAGCACGAGAAACTTCACACGGCTTGCTCCGATGTGTGCTAGTTTTGTACAGCAGCATCAGAAACTTTGCGCTGTCTTATTTTTCAGTCCGCATAGGTATACAAAGGCTTTTTTAGTTTGCAAAAGTGCTTTCCCCTAGCATTGTGTATATTTTGTTCTTAAGTTTTAACAGCATTATCTATTAAGTTGTGAATTGATGATTGACAATCAGTTCAGGCCAAATGAGCCTTAAGATTTTCAGCAGCTTTGTTCCTTTCGATATGAACTTAGAGGTTGCTGATCTATTTTAGTAACACAAGCCTACGTATATTTCAAGCAATGCTCTTCTTCAGGGCTCTTCAAACATTATACATTTAGTAGCATCTTTCAATTTGTATACTGGGTACATGCTGTATTGTTAAAACCTGTTTATTTCATGCATATGTCTTTTCCAAGGTGGTGTGGATATCTTTAAGTTCAAATATTCAGTGGTTGGTGTCCTATTACAGCTTCTGCTCATTATAAAGTGAGCATAGTGACCTGGATTAGTTCTTCATAGCCCGTGTGTTATAACACAGATAAATGTGGTTTCCTCTTCAGCCAGTAGAGGGGCCGTCTTCTAAAGTATTATAAAGTATTATAACATACATTCTGGAAATGTCCTCTCCTATTACAATCTCCTTTGAAGCTTGAGGGCGAAGTCTGCTGGCTAAATTGCTGACTGGAATAAGGAATCTGAAATCGAATTCTGGCTTTGCCACATCACCAAAAAGTTGTGATCCTGGGCCAATCGTGGGATTTCACTTTGCCTCATCTAACACTATTAAGCGCAATGCAGAGAAGCTGGACAATTGTGTTCAACTCGAAGCTCTTCCATAATTCAATCAGTAAAGTCGACTCTTCTTCAAACCTTACCTGCAGTAAGACATTTATTTTATTTATTGTTCATTTATAACACGCTTAAAACCAGCGTGGCTTCTAAGCGCAGGATCGGGATTTGAACCTGTGTTGCACTGCGTGTTGCCCCTGAGCTATCCTTCCTCCCCAACTGCTAGGATTTTTACAAGATAACAATCTAAAACGTGCAAAACAATTCACCACAACAGTTGTTTTTCCCACAGCCGAGTTGATCTCCTCCTGCTTTTCTTTTCATTAAATGAGAGGTACTCACAAGGCCAACGTTCAGCAATGTCACTCATGTATAAAGGAAGGGGAAGCATAGCATGTTACACACTAACGTTTTCCAAATATGATTAAGAAAAACAAAACCCCACACATTTTTAGACCTTAAATCCTTGACCTTAAGATTTCGCCCGACAACAATCGCCATGCAGGGGCTCTCCCCATTTTCCTCTTCCTTACTTGACCTCTCTGCCACATTCGATTTTGTGTATCACGATACCCTGTGTCACCACCTCACTGCCACTTTCAAACTCTCCAACTAAGCAGCCAATTGGATCAACTTCTTACTGAGTGAGCGATCCTCAAGGGCATTCGCTGGGGTGGAAGCAGGTGACCCCATCCTCATCTCTTATGGGGTCCCACAAGGGTTCTGCCTCTCACCCATGCTGTGCAACATGTATACCAAGCGCCTCTTTGATCATCTGGACCGCCTTTAAAACCCCTACACTAACTTTGCTGATGACATGCAGGTACTCCTAAAACTCACTGGAAATATTTGCCTACATTCCGCTAATATCAACTGGATCTTTAGCATCATTCAGGCCTGTATGGCCAGCCACCACCTTTGCCTGAATGATGATAAGACTGAGCTCCTCATCGTAGGCTCCCTGCGCCGTCTCAACCACCTAGACCCAGCTTTCGCTGCCTTCTGCATTGATGGCAACATCACCCCCATATATAGCCACGTAAAAACCCTGGGACTCTACATTGACTCTGAATTAAACATGCATAAACATGTTAAGGCCATTGCATCCTCCGCAGACTACTCCACTAAACTCATTAACTTGTGCAGAAAATTCTGGTCCTCAGACAGCTGCCTCACTCTGGCCAGGTCCGTCATCAGCATTAAAGCGGATTACTGCAACACCTTGCAGGAACCTCTATCAGACATATTAATACATTACTACTGATCCAAAACAACACTCTGCGGCACGTGTGGGGCATGAAACGATCAGACCATATCTGTTTAGTGAGATGCAAAGCTCACTGGCTGCCAATCAAGGCACACATTGGGCCTTATTACAATACCGTAATACAATAGCTCCTACTCTATGGAATGCTCTCCCACCATGTATCCAAGAAGAGAGCTCGTATATGCAGAGACGTTTTATGGGAGGGCAAAAGGGGCACTTGCCGTGGGCCCCCAGCTTGGAGGGTGCCCCCACAAGGCTAGCTGATTTGAAGAAGTAAGATTTCATTGTTCACCAGACTTAAATCGCACATGTCAGGATATTTAATGGGGTGCTGCTGAGGCTCTAAACCCATACATACATACATATACATAGTTTGAGTGTTCCTTATGGCACAACTCTGTAGCATTCTTTCCTTCCTGTGGGAATTATGTTGATCATGTGCAATAGGCAATGGTGAAATGCATATTGATACATTGAGTGCCTTCTATAATATTTAGTTTAAAAATGGTAATGTTTGGTAATGTGATGTGTGTACTTTCAAAGTCTGTTTTTTAATAAAATGAGATTGTTTTAGTTCATGGTAAGAAGTGGAAAAGAAGTGTTCAAATGCAGAAATTGCAGAGTTGGCACAAATCCAAGCTTCACCTCCACCCATTAACCAATGTGTGATCCTGGGCATCTCATTTAATCCTGTACTGCCAAACCTCTCAATATTGCCAGTTCCTAAACCTTTCAAAATTGTCAGCCCTTCCGAGTGATTTCCTTCTCATGCTATGATCTTCATAAAAGCCTTATTCATGGTTTCACTGTGTTAATAGTGAGCATATTTATATCACACACCACAGGCATTTGTTCCTTTGATATGTAATGGCAACACTATTTGAAAACCATATCCCAATTCTAATCACAGTCTGTCTGGATAAAGACACCTTCCTGGTAGTTTCTAATCTGCCTCCACTATCCATGCTATGGTATATGTAGTGTTCTCCTTCCTTCCAATTGGTGGTCTCTATCCATGTATGAGCACTTTTGCATTCTGTGAGGCAGATAATGTGTGTTCTCTGTCTATTATGGGTAACATGTACCTTTTACATACGGTCCTGCATTAATACTACATCTACCTTCCTGAATGTTATTGATAAAAAGTATCCTATGTGTACTAGAACAGTAACCCCTTTGTAGACTGCTAACGTTGGTCATCAAATGCTACTTGTTTATCATTCTGATTAGAGCAAGAATGAAGAGGGCAATGGGACTTAAGGGAATAAACGTGCTTATTATGCGATGCAGCTGATAAAACTATAGGTTGTGAGCGCGACGGGTGGGTGACGTGACCAGTATTCTTGATCCCTTAATTCCATCAGTTTGGTGGAGGGGGGCCCCAAAGATGTCTGTACTCAGGGCCCCAAAAGTGCTTAAGATGGCCCTGCTTATATGATCATGTGTAAAAAAGCTAAAACTGTTCTGTTTAACAAATATGCCTAACTGATGTCCTACCATTCATACTGTATAGACTGTACTGTTATCTATTCTAGTTCTGTGATACTTCTGGGTTTGGGCGCTATCGACAAATTAAATAAATAAATACATAAATTGATGCTGTCACTAAATGCAGGATTTTGTCTCTTCTCCCCAAGAGGGAGCCTTTATTTGTGAGGCTAGGGAGGTGAACCCGCTATGCAATACCCTCCCTATGCAATACCCTCCCTGGGGCAGAGGCAAGTGGGGCCTTACCGGGAAAGGCACCCCCCTTTGGGAGAATGACTGCCATTCTGATTAGGAACTCCCTGTCCAAATTTCTCAACAACCAATGCTAGTGAAGGCTGCTGAAATAAAACAGGAGCAATCACTATATATGTGCTACTGTGATATTCCACCTGAGAAAAAGTACATGTTTGGAGCTGTGACAAAGTAAACCAATGGAACAATAATGAGCACCCATCCAATACAAAGGATGGATTATAACATTATGCAGGGGAAGCCGCAGCATAGCGTCATATGTATTGGAGGCGGAGACGCTAGTGTGGGAGAAAGCTGGGAAGTTCAAAGCTGTGGTGGCAGCGAAGAGAGGAGAGGTGGTACATCTTCTTATGCTGGGAGGAAGCCTGAACATTGTGGTGCCTATGTCACACCAGGAAGATGCAAAGCTATGGAGAGCTGAGTGAATGAGCACAGGCCTCTAGGAAGAGCCCCCTAGACCAGGCGAGCAAGGGAAAAGTACTGGGAAAGCAGGCCAGGATGCAGTGCATAAAGTGACACAGCGGAGGTTGGCAACAAGCGAGTAGGAGACAGCTGGAGTCGCCATCCTGACCCACATAGAAAAATCCAAGAGGTGAACTACCAAACTGGTGGCAAAGTCCCAAAACCACAAAGGTAACGGGAAGAGCAGGAGACCCGGGGAGGGTAGTGAGTATAATGAATATTATACTCCTACTTGTCTCAGTGAGATGCAAAGAAACTAGAAGAGTAAGCATCATCACTGGGTCAATCATACTCGTACCAGTAAGAAGCAAAGTAACCAGAAGAGTGAGAACCATCAATGGGTCCATCATACTCGTCCCAGTGAGATGCAAAGTAACCAGAAGAATGAGAACCATTACTGGGTCAATCATACGCATTCCAGTGAGCCAAAGTAACCAGAAGAGGAAGAGCCATCACTGGGTCAATCATACTCGTACCAGTAAGAAGCAAAGTAACCAGAAGAGTGAGAACCATCACTGGGTCCATCATACTCGTCCCAGTGAGACGCAAAGTAACCAGAAGAATGAGAACCATCACTGGGTCAATCATGCGCATTCCAGTGAGATGCAAAGTAACCAGAAGAGGAAGAGCCATCACTGGGTTAAGCATACTCATCCCAGTGAGAGGCAAAGTAACCAGAAGAGTGAGAATCATCACTGGGACAGTCATACTCATCCTAGTGCGAAGAGAAGCTGCCAAGTAATCAGAGGAGTGGTGAACATTACAGGGTCAGTCATAGTCATCCCCGTGAGACACAAAGTATCGAGAAGAGTGAGAGACATTACTGGGTCCATCATACTCATCCCAGTGAGAAGCAGAGTAAAAAAAGAATGAGAATCATCAGTGGGTTCAACATGCTTATCCCAGTGAAAAGCCAAGTGATAAGAAGACTGAGAACTGGATGTCAGAGGAAATAAACTTTTAAGTTTATATGATAAAGTCAGAGTGAAAGAAACTCTTGGGAAAGGAATGCCTTTAAAGAGGTTAAAGACAAGAGAAGAAAGGCCAAGAGAAGTGGGAGAATCCCATAAGGGGGTTAAACAAACTGATACAAGTGATAGCCAAGAACTATCTCAAGATTTTAAATTGATGGAAACCTGCTGAGAAAGCAGCCCCAGGAGAAGGGAGTCCTTCCCCTGGACTTTAGTTGTTTTGTATTAGTGATAGGGGCATAGTAGATATGATTGGGTCAGAGGAAAGACTATTACTTTTGGACTTCACAATTGACTGACAAGCACCCCAGTTAGTTTTGTTAGTGAGGGAAACACATAGTTTAGGGAATGTGGGGCAGTTTTCATTTCACTTAAAAATTGAAGAATCTAATATGTCTCCTTATTCTGACCCTCCACAATGGCCAGTAAAAAATGCCATGCCAGAGTCCCAAAATGTAATCAGACTGGCTGCAGCAATCCCATCAAGTCTAACAACACTTATCATTGATCTAGCTAGTCTTGCCATTTCTTACCGTGGCATGAAATTGGATTTTTTTCATGTGTTATCCTATAGTACTGCGCTGCTGACTGTGTGGGACGACCTCCGTGAGGTGGCCAATCAGGGGAATTTATTGCTTCTGGTTCTGTTAGATTTGTCCGTGGCGTTTGATACGGTGGACGATGGTATTATGCTGCAACGCCTTAGTGAGATCAGCAATGTCCCTGTACAAGCATTGGGGTTGTTTAGGTCTTTTTTTGCAGATCGGGAACATTGGGTTAAACTTGGGGACTATCTTTTGGATTCCCATCCACAGACCTGTGTTGTTCCACAGGGTTCTTCTCTTTCTCCTCTTATTTTTAACTTATACGTGAGACCTCTTATGGACATCCTGAGGATACACAAAGTGAAATTCCACTCATATGCGGATGATACCCAGGTGTTCATAAAAGTTGGGAAGACAGAGGAGACTTTTGAGATAGTGGAACGTTGCCTGAAGGAAGCTAAAGCATGGATGTGTTTGAACCAGCTCTTTTTGAAAGCTGGAAAACTGATGTGGCACTGTTTGGTCCAAAACATCGACTTGAAAACTGTAGACGCCATTCATTTCCCTGCTTTCTAGGCTCACATCTAGCTCTAGCTCCCAAAATAAAAAAAAATATAGGTTGTATTTGGGAGGAGGACCAAGGGAGCAAAGCACAGGTGACTGGGAATGTTCAATCAGTTTTTTGCATCCTACGCTTGTTAAGACATGTCCTTCCTTTTATACCAGCTAAGGACTATGCAGCAGTCGTAGGGACCCTTATAAACTCACGTTCAGACTATTGCAATGCTCTGTTGACAGGTATCCCGATCACTCAAGTCCGGAGACTGCAAATAGCCCACAATGCGGCTGTGAGACTTATCTTTGGGATGGAAAAATTGTCTCCAATCTCAGACTTGTGGCGGTCACTGCATTGGCTTACAGTGAAGGAGCGGATCGATTTTAAAATCCTTTGCATGGTAATCAAATGTGTTAATCAGTTGGCTTCCAGTTATCTTGTGCAAAAAATCAATTTCTATATACCACCTCGCCAGCTGCGCTCGTGTGATAAGCTGTTGCTGCAGGTTCCGCCTTTCAAATATGTGTCTAGCGGTGACCGAAGATTTGGAATATATGGTCCAAAGCTCTGGAATAAGCTCCCAATAGAAATTTGAGGATTAAAAACACTTACTGCTTTTCGGAAAGCTTTGAAGACGTATCTTTTTTGTCAAATTTGGGAAAGTTGGTAAACTGTCTGATTTGCTTGGACACCAGTGTTTGTGGAATCTGGTAGGATCCTTTTAGGTGGTTGACCTTTTGTTGACCCCTGTATGTTCCAGCTGCGCCCAGATACGATTGGGTTTGTTTGGTGCGCCTTACAAATGAGTCAATTCAATTCAATTAACTTCAACAGTAACCAATTGCAAACTGTCTAGCTTTTTACCCAATTTTTCCCCAGAAAGTGTGCTATATAATGCACCATTTTCATCCATTATTCAACACTTTTCTTTCTCAGAGGACAACCCCCACAAACCTCACTTGGGTGGTGTGTGCCAGCTTGTTATGTATTTACGTCCCCCTAGTTAAAACATTCACCAGCCGCCACTGTCTTTAAGGAGATCAAAGGAATTTTCATTTAAAAAAAGTAAGCATCTACAATTCTCTGTTTCATGAGTATGAAATTGAGAAATACATAGCACATTCCTGGCCCTCATTTGGTCATGCCATCACACCAATCAACAAAGCCTGGGTTACAGGGATCACTGAAGGTTTTAGAATCAACATCATGGTAGGGGGCTTCTGCACTACAGTTTTATATACGTTCATTTAGTGAATTGACTAGGGATTAAGTCACTCAATAACTATAGTCTTTATCAGCCCATCTGACCTGTAGAGAACGAATTCCAACAGAGGCTCTGATCCTTCTCCTGGAGGATTCGTCTCTCACTAAGAGACGTGCTCAATGTTCAGGGGGTTGTGCTCTCATATCGTTTTTTTTTTCAAGAGGGCAGGATGGTTGTGTCACCCCTTTCCCAACTATTGGAATAATATTACATAGATTTCCCTCAAACAGGGGGAGACCCTTACCTCTGCATCTCTTTTAGACTTTCTTTCTCTCACTGAAAGGAATATCTACACACATTTCCCCCTGCATCTACCAGATGCAGAACATCTGCCTGCACGTTGGTTCACAGATCTGGTGCAGACCAGGTCGATCTGGTATCCCAAGATCGACCTGGTCTGCAATCTGCTGCAACAAGACCCTCCAAGGCATCCCCCTACAGGGTGTGTGGAGATGTTCCAATCATAAGGCTGGACCTGCTCACATAGCATAATGAGCTAACACTTTAGGTACCATCAGTCATCTGATGCTCATTACTATGCTGTGCAGTGTTCAGCAATTATCATGAGCCAGAGCCATCTACTTGCCAGGTGGCATCTATAAGTTGATTGTTTTAATTCTGATCTGTGATCTTAAACCTGTTGCCAGGTCCTCAGGGCTGTGTGATCAGATTGGGTTAAGGGTAATTTCTACAGATGCTATTTGGGCTGCTGAACCAACGAGTGACATATAAAGCAATAGACAAACAACAAAAGCATTCCCGTTCTACAGTTTAAAAATAAATAAAATATGTATTTAAAATATAGTCTCAGTTTTCAAATCAAGGAACCTAGATCAAAAGCATTGCCACATATGCACATCGAAATGCTGTTTTACCATTTTCTCGTTTTTAGAAGTTTTTAGTACAAAATGTAAAACATTTGACCCAGATAGTTTGGACTTGTAGAATAAACTGGAATCAGCAAGAAAAAGAGGCAGTCGCCTGGTACAAGAAACGTTTGTTATGGTCACAAAAGTGCAATTGCCATGAACTGCACCTGATTCACAAAGCTCTGAAAAAGGAAATGTGCCAGCAGGTTCAATTAAACATGGTTACCTGTGGCTGAATGGACGGGAGGTAGATTAGGGGAACCAAGGAATTCATGGGTACAGCTGAGATGCGCAGAGAGGGAAGAATAATGGCAATACCTAATATCCTGCCCCTTTTACGCCCACAATACCCACACCTTGAGTCCTGAGACCTGAAACATCACAGTACAAGTCCCACAAGTAGGGTCTGGCCAGAGGCCGTGTGGACCATGGGAGTCGGAAGTGTCATGGGTACTGTACTAGGGGGCATAAATATTCATAAAAAATAAATTGCTCTGTTACTCAAATGAATGGTACTCATTTTGTAGACTGCATAGCGATGCAAGTGTGAGGTGCCATACAGATAGGAGAAAGATCTCTAGATATCTACATAGAAGTGTACCTGGCCCCAGGCAACAAATCCTCTTCATTGGTAGAAATACAGTTTTCTCTTCTGTTGCAAATCAGTACCACCAGAGCTACTAATGCCGACAAATCAATGCTCACGTCTCCCATGTTATGTCACTATTGTATTGATGGTGAATGTGTTTATTTACCTGTATTCAATTTCCAAGTGCATAAAGCCATGCGAACCTAGGGGCGGATTCTCAAAACTTGTTTGATGCAAGTGCCAAAGAAAGTCCCCCCCCAATACACAAAGGTCATCTGAATGTGTGCATCATGCATACTCACATTCATATCCCCTCTTTAAACACATTTTAGAACATTTGTGCAAATAATGGGGCTTTCTGTTTGTTTTAAAGAGCATCCCCAAATCACAAATGGGATGCATCATACAATGCAGAGAAAAGAAGCACATACCCCTGTATGTCCTTGAACAGGCACAAATGAGATGCAGACTACATGACAGGGCCTTTTTCATGCTACTACTTCATCATATTACATCTCCTTCAGCACAGTCCTTCAACTTCATCATAGTCCTACTCTTTCATCCTAGACCTCCTCCTTTGTCATAGCCCTTCCCGTTCATCATGGTCTTTCTTCAACACAGTACTACCCTTATATTACATCCCTTCTGCATCATTGTCCTTCTCCTTCATCATAGTCTTTCATTTTCAGTCTTGCTACCTCACCTCAGTTCTTTGTTACAGTCCATCGCCTCCATTCCAGACTTATTTTGTCAGTTGCTCTCCTTCATTACAGTCCTCCTTCACATTTGTTTTCCTTCATTACAGTCCTTCCTCACAGTCCTTCCCCTTTATCATAGTCCTTCTTTGTATTGTATTGTAGTCTTCATTTATATAGCGCTGTTTTCCCATTTGTATCGCCTCGATACGCTTTGTGGTTGGAATGCCCTTGGGGACCGAAGTCCAGTTTTGGGAAAGTGTTGTAAGAGTAGACTTTAAGATGTGTGTGTGCATTCTGCCGGGATTAGGACTTAGGAGGGCTGGCTAGGTTCCAGTAAGTAACCCAGGATGTCAGGTACATGGGCAGATGATGTCGGTGGTCAAGACAGAGTGCAAGTGCAGGAGACTCAATGTATGCCCAGCTATAACAAATGTGTCATAGGTTGCCACTGTATACTAATGTCAGACGTGTTGAGGCACATCTGGAGTTTCAGTGCGATAAGCTATGTGAGCAGCTAGACCAAATTTGACATGGCCGTAGCTGAATTCTAGAGTGCATGGATGGAGAGCTTATCTTCGATGTCGCTTTGTCTGGCACTGTGGTCCGGTTTCCCCTAATTCTCCCAAGGTGATAGGCTGGTCTTCCGAGTGCATCTTCTCGGCGAACTCTGCAGGTGAAAGTCATTCTGCTTTTCACAGTCCTTCTACTTCTTCAGTCATTCCTTCATCAAGGTCATTATTCTTTGTCACCGTACTTTTCCATCATTGCTGCTCTTCTTCTTTGTTAAAGTCTTTCTTCATCACAGTCCACCTTCCTCATAAAGCTTTGTCACAATCATTCTCTTTAATCAGAGCCCTCCTCCTTCATCACAGCCCTAATATTTCATCACATTCCTTCTCCTTCTATACACCATTTTCCCTTCATTAAAGTGAGTTCCTTCTCTATTAAGATCACAGCCCCTGTCCTTCATCACCACAGTCCCTCTCCTAGATCAGTCTTTCTCCTTCATCGCAGACCTTATCCTTCATCACTGGCTTTTGGCACAGACTTTCACCTTCGGCACTGTCCTTTTCCTTCATTATAGTATTTCTCTTTCACTAAAGTCCTTCTTCTCAGCCATTCTACATCATCACAGTACTTCCTGAGGAGTCCTCCTTCCTCACAGGTCTTCTGCTTCAGTATAGTTATACTCCTTCATCATAATCCTTCTTCATCGCTGTCCTTCAACACAGCCCTTCTATGTGACAGTCCTTTGTTACACTCATTCATCATAGTATTTCTTCATTATAGTCCTTCTCATTCATAAGTACCTCTCGTTCATCACAATCCTTCTATTTTCTCACACTGGTTTGTCACATTCCTTCTCCTTATTCAGGCTTTCATCACAACCCTTCTCTTTCATTATAGCCTTTCTCCTTTGTCACACTCCTTCTCCTTCTGCACAGCCCATCTTGATAGACCTTCTCCTTCATCATAGTCCTTTATCACAGTCCTCTTCCATCATAACAATCCTTCTCCTTTGTTGCAATCCTTTTCCTTTGTCATGGCTCTCCTTATTTTTCACAGTCCTTCTACTTCATCGTAGTCCTCAACCTTCATTAGTAGTTGTCTTTTGTCAGTCTTTGTAATTCATTGTAATTCTTCATTACAGTCCATGCCCTTCATCACAGTGCTTCTCCTTCCTCAGAGTCCTTCATCACTGTTCTCTCTCCCCTCTTATTTTGCCACAGTGCTTCATCATAATCCTTATAATTCATGATGCCCCCTGTCGCAGTCCTTACCTTTCATCAGTCCTTCATCACAGTCCTTCTCCATCATCACTGACTTTTCCTTTTGACACAGTTCTTCTCCTTCATCACAGTCATTCATCTGTCCAACTCCTTCTGCTTAATTATTGTCATTTTACCTTCATCATAGTCCCTCTTCTTTTCACAAAGTCTGTCACTGCCATTCTTCTTCTTCATGACAGTCCTTGTATTTCATCACAGTCCTTTGCTACAGTAATTCGCCTTCATCACAATTAATTTACATCATCAGCCACTGTCCTTCATCAATTATTCTTCAAAGGTGTTCTCCTTCATTACTGTCCTTCACCTTCAGCACAGTCCTTCAAATTCATCTGTCTTTTACATCACTTTTTCTCTTTCATGATGGTCCTTCACCTACATCGCATTCCCTCTCATTTACTACCACCCATATCCTTCATTACTATGTTTTCTAATAGTGCTTCGTTGTAAGTCTCTGAGTAAGTTACCAGCTATGCACTTACTCTATCAGAATTGTCCCTGGACCTAGTATGATCGCAACCTCGTCTGTCTCCTCCCCCTCCCCTTACTGGTTTTTTCCTGCCCACCCCCACCCCCTTCAGCACTATCTGAAATGTCTTCAGGCCTCTTATGATAGTCCCTTGTTTTGTTCCTCCCCTACCTTTCTGCACCCCTCTCCCTCACCTTTTGTTTTTCTCTGGCTCTACCAGAAATGTCATCGGGCCTAGTACGGTAGTCGCTTGTCTGTTTCCATTTCCTTCCCACTCTCCCCCTCCCTCCCTTATCTATGTCTTAGCTCTTGCACTATCCGAAATGTCAGGCCAAGTACGATAGTTAATTTCAAATCCTTACTGTTCATGGCATGTAAAAATGTCATTGTATTTTCCCTTGTTCCCTCCCTTGCCTTGAAGCGCTTTGAAACATTTTGTGTCTAGGCGCTATATAAATAAACTGTCATATCATATCATATCTAACTTTCTGTGGCCTCCCTCTGAATTAATCTATCTTTTTTTTCTTTTCCTCCACCATATGTCCCTTTTTATCTCTCTGTTTCTAGCTAATTTATTTCTTGCTTGCTATCTCTTTTTTTCTCTCCTTCCTTGCCTCTTACAGGGGTGTGTGTTGCCTGTTGTGGTAGACACCATGCAAGGAAAAGCTAAAAAAGAGTTAGAACCTGCATGAGGAGCTTATAAGGGGCTGGCCACTGTAAGCATAAACTTTGATTTTATGTATGGAAAATTCACCCTGTTAAACTGTAACACCCATTCCTCGCTCCAAGCCGGCATATGGAACTGCTTGTGGCATTTCTTGATTTTGCAACTGGGTGCCTAGCTTGCTGGATGGGTTTTGGGTTTGCAAGGTGCTTAATATCAGATATCAAACATACACTTTTCCGACATAGCTTGAGTACAGCAGCAGCTTCAGTTACTGTGGAGGTAAAAGGTAAGGCAACAGTGCTGCTTACATGTTTTGAAGCTGGAATTGCTCATATGGCCTTCACATTATGAGATCTTCCTTACATCAGTTACACCTAGCATGCTCGCATGAGTGTTGATGACCTCTCTCTTTTGATGAGTATGACTGAAAACTACCCGTGAATTAGTCAATATCAGAATTGTGTATTTGCTCTTCAAAGCAGAAAACAGTTTTGTATGGTCATGTTCACTCCAGATAACTTGTTACTGTCGACATTGGATCTTAGTGTAGAAAAAGACTTACATTCATCAACTGAGTATAATATTTACACTTTATAACCGGATCCATGGCACCATGGAAACCCAGTAGTCAAATAAAGTGTTTCTGCTCTATTTAACAATTTCTTTACAAGTCTGTTAGTTTCATCCAAGGTGCCACGGATAATTATTTAACTGTTTTAAAATAAAGAGAAACATGAAGGTTACCCATTAGGCAATAATTCCTGGGAGAAACCTGAAGGCATTCTCTCACCTATTCCCCTGGGATCTTCCATCCAGGTGGCCAGGGAAGGGCCATCCTTTTTGGATACTAACCCTGAGGGCAGACAAGCGAGGGCAGATCACCTGAGTGGAGGGTCTCTGGGGATTGTTATGTTATGTTATGTTATTGGGATTTATAAGGCGCCAATACCCGCAGGCATCCAGCTGCCGAAAGACAGGAGAAGGTGCAGATACTCGGACAGTCCTAGCTAAACAGTATGGTCTTTAACTGTTTACGAAAAAGAAGATGATCATCAATTTTGCGTAATCTGATTGGCAGGGTATTCCAGGCTTGGGCGCCCTGAACATAAAATGCCCACCCCAGTCTGCGGGCCCTTTGGGTACGTGGTGTTACTAACAGAGAGCCAACCATTGATCTTAAGGATCTATTTGGTTGGTAGGTATTAATCCTCTCCTTCAAATATACAGGGGCATTGCCAAAAATGCATTTGTGGCATATAGTAAGCAATTTGAATTGAATACGGGCAGCCACTGGGAGCCAATGGAGTCTCCTTCTGGCAGTGCTGGTAGGTTCAGAATTTTTCATCTGAAAGATGATTCTTACCGCTGCATTTTGTATTTTCTGCAACTGCTGAACATTTGCCTTACTGGCTCCTCCTAGTAGGGCGTTACAATAATCAGTACGTGGCAGAATCACTGCTCTTACTAGTTTTATGCGGTTTTCCACCGATATTAATGGAGCTACTTGTCTCAATACCTTAAGATGGTAGTTATTATTGGTCGAGACAGCGGTGACATGTGCCTCACTGTCAAGACTTTCCTCCATGTAGGTGCCCAAGGTCTTAACTTTCTGTACAATCTTAATTTGATTGCCTTCGATAGAAAAGCAATTATATTTTTGGTTCAATTTTGATTGAGCATGTTGAGAACGAAAGAGCATCAATTCTGTTTATGCGGCATTAAGATAAAGCCAATTCATTGACATCCATTGTTTGATAACAATGTAAGCTGCAGTCAATGTTTGTTGATCTACTTCATAATCCCCTGTTATATTTAATACTAATTGGAAGTCATCTGCATAATTGCAGAAAAAGATCCCCAGGGCTTCCAGCTTAAAGGATAGTTCCGGGACTTTTTTTTTATTGTCCCTACGGTTCGGCCATGTGTTTTTAAGCATAAATCGGTAGATCGTAGAAAACTTTCCTATGGACCTTACCCGACTTTTCGTCCATTAACGCACTCGAAATCAGCCGCCATTTTGTGATAATCCTATCATTTCCCCCATCGACCTGGCTCACCTGCGTTTGCGGCACTAAATCAAATCCCCCGCCCCTGAAACAGACTTTATCAAAACATTCATATTCCCCGCCTCTATCCGTGACGTGACTGTGCTGCGTAGGCAAACGCGCCCAGGCGTCTTCTACGCGACTCCACACAGAACCCGGAAACCAACACAGATCAGCTCACAACACAGCGCGCCACAATTCGGAATATGAAACTGTACTTTCAAATCAAACCGCAAGATTGTAAATTTGGCGAAGTACATTTATTTGACATCAAATGTTTAGAGAATATTTAGCGATTTGCATTTTTATTTGCTCACATTCCAAAAAGTTTGTTTTGAGGCACGCGATGTTCCTTTGCTGTACACAGGGTCTTTGATCATCTCACAATACAGCGGCACAATTCGAAATATGAAACTGTGGTTTAAAAGCAAACGGCAAGATTGTACATTTGGCAAAGTACATTTATTGGACATCAAATGTTTGTAGAATATTCAGAGATTTGCATTTTTATTTGCTCTCGATCCAAAATAGTTCGTCTTGAGGCAAGCGATGTTCGTGTGCAGTACACAGGGTGTTGGTTTACGATAAAATAAGCTCTTCGGTCGCACTGATCATGGCATGGCTGTTCCAACAACGTGGCACTAGGCCACCACAATGGTATGTATGTTGCATCTAGCCGTTAGTACCGCGTAAGGGCATACTTGTACTTGGCGATCGTCCCATAAAATGGTCAGGGTGGTAACGTTGTTCACGCGGAGAAGCAACTGGCGGCTGTAAAAGCCATCCGCCGGTGTCTGGTACTCGTGACACAGACAATAATGAATTATGTACCTGTTTCAAAAACATAAAAAATTAAATTAGTCTCACCATCAGATCTTTATTAAAATTATTCATTTTATATATTAGGTAGGGAAATTATTTCATAGCTAGGACAGTGCAAGGGTACTGAGACAGTCCCCCAGTGCAGGGGTTGACAGGGAGGCATTGCAGGTGGAGAGTGGAAGGGCCCAGGACCGAGGTCGCAGACAGTGGACCAGTTGTAGCAGGGGAGAGGGAGAGAGAAAGCAGAAGCAAAGAGGAAGGTTTTGAGGTGCTTCCGTAATAGGAGATGTTTTTCCTCAAGATAGTGCGCGGTACAAAACAATATGCCACATAGAACGAACAAGTACAACTTAACCCGTCTTTAAAGCTACTGTATAGTAATTAAATTGCGGTATAAACTCTTCTAAAGAGTTACTTATATTATATTTGCATTTTCCATTGTGTCTGTGCGTAGGGCAGCCACGAAATACCACTCCTTCTATGCCGACGTTATTTCTTCTAATGAACGAACATTAAATGGCTTTCGTTTCTGAAATTATATTCATTATCTTTTACGTTACTGCACCACACCCCCAAAAAGAAGTCTTTCGGGATGGTCCCGGCCTGTGTTAAGACGGATTTCTGAACTCTGTCCTGGTGGCGCAGAAGTTCAGAAGGCCAACCTAATTACTTGGAACAGGGTAACCTCTGGACAAGCCAGACCAATCAAGGTAGCGATCGCGGCGGTCAAGACTAGGTCTCAAGAGGGGTGAGGGTGACTGAAAGCCCACAGTGAGCACACTAAGCAAGAGCGCTTACAAACTACTCCAAACAGTTGTTTATATCAAAAATAGATACACATTTATTATAAGGCCTTGAAACTAATAACCACAGTAAAAGCAGCAATATACAACGATATTAAACCAACACATACACTATCCACCCAATATATATACAGAATACACAGTTTCACAGCATTAGCAGCACGAAATATGTTATCCACCTGCAGGGGAAGGAAAACAGGCAGTGCGAACCAATGCGTGTGATATGTCCGCCTTCTGAGGCCCCTAACTAGATGGTAGTTCAATCCCTACGAAGAGTGGAGCCTAGCGCTCAAAAGTACCTGCACACGCCGGTGCCAATGGGCAGAAGGTGAAGCTCTTCGGAGGACGTTGAACAGTTCTGTAGGGAGCTCTAATGAAGGAGAACACGGTCCGCGACTCTAGCGCAGCCTCCACTGTGAGGCAGAAGCAGGGCGCGAGTACGGACAAGGGGTGCTGTATTCACAGCGGGGAAAAGCAAAGGGGCACTGCAGGAGGGCGACCAGATCCTAGCTAATCTACTCACCGGTCCCCGAAGCAAGCAGGCCCGAGCTTCTCCTCGATAGATGCAGCTTCTGGCAGGTTCTGAAGAGCAGGGAACGTCTCGTCGTCGTGCAGAGTAAAAAGACGTCCCGATCGAAGAAACAAGCACAGTTTTGTCGCCACAGCAGGGCAACGGAACGGCCGGGCGTATTCAAGCCAAACGAGCACCGCTCACCTCTAGCTTAGGACTGCTAAGCAAACGAAGCGTGTGAGCATGCCCCGGACTCAGAATACCACCCAACCTGTCGGCGATTACAGAGCAGGCCTCCTTAGTAAGCTGGTCAGTCAACTGGATGGCCCAGAGACACTTCCGAAGGCTTACAGCAGGAGTTGATGAAGGTGCCGGGAATAGCTGGTCCTGCTATTCCAATAGGTCGAAGCGCCAGTACAGGCCTTCTTGTTCGATCTTAGGTGGAAAGGGCTTCACCGGACGACAGCAATGAGGAGCAGAAGTTCTTCAGGGGGTCACCAGTGATTCCTCGGTCCAGCCTCGTGTTCGCAGGATACTTGGCTCCTGTATCCCTGGGTTCGCAAGAACTCAGGAGATCGACATGGTAGTGGTGTTTCCAGCTCCCTCTTATCCACGGTTCCCTTCGCGCCAAAACGGAGGGGAGCCAATGGGAGATCCGCTCATCAACACACATACCATACGTGGACCAATCACGGACCACAGTGGTCCCAGGCATTCACACCACCCTAGACTCTCTGGCACCCAGGATGTGTATTGGGACCAGACAGCCCAGCCCACATCCTGGGGGCACTCAAACGACATGTAGAAGCCCGCGAAAGCAACCGTGTTTCGCGGGAAACTACATGCCCAAATAAGGAAGGCCCCGGGTCGCCTGACCCGGGGGAAGGTAAAGGGAGCAAGACGGACAGTGGACGAGACAAAGGAGCCTCGTGGTCCGGCCATTTTGGGTAGCCGGGCCACCCTTTTGTGTTCGCGGCAAAAAGGTGCTCAGAACGGCAAAAGGAGCTCAAAATAAACCAAATGATCGCTGCCACCAGCCCAGTCCCTGAATGACTTGCACCGATCCAAAAACCATCCTTCAAGAGTGTCTAGGGTCTGTAGAAGGCTAGAGACCCAAGAGAGCTGTAACTTAGCTTACAGTGCCCTCTTGTGTCGTGTTGCACTAAAATGGCGACACGATAAAAGAAACTACGGGAAACAGCGTTCCCCGGTACTGACTGTCTTAAGGGCATGTCAGTTTCCCCGTAAGAAAGGAGCGAAAGCCCAGAGGAGTACAGCAGAAGGCTGCACTTCTCTGGCAAAGTCAAGAAAACAGGTTGAAAACAATAGCAAAAAGTTTAGGGGTTGCCACATGGAAGGAAAGTTCCCTACAATAACGAAATCTTTCCTAACACTCGCCCCTCCCAGACTATGGACAGGGGGAACTAATCCACCCCTGGATGAGTCTCTTGTTCAGGTCGGTAAAACATTCTGGACAACCCATCAGCATTGCTATGTTGGACACCTGGCCTATGCTCAATAGTGAAGTCGAAGCCTTGTAGACTTATGGACCACCTAAGCAACTTTGGATTCTCCCCCTTCATGTTCATTAGCCACTTTAACGGCTTATGGTCAGTCTGCACAGTGAAGTGGGTCCCATAGAGGTAGGGCCGCAGCTTCCTTAGGGCCCACACAACAGAGAAACATTCTTTCTCTACCGTGGACCATCTGAGCTCTCTGTCCTTAAGCTGGCGACTAATAAAACCGATAGGGTGTTCCTTACCCTTCTCATCTACTTGTGATAGTACAGCTCCTATCCCAGTGTCAGAGGCATCCGTCTGCACGATAAAAGGTCTTTGATAATCAGGGGCCCTGAGCACAGGGGCCTGGCACAAGGAGTCTTTCAAGCCATTGAAGGCCTTCTCACACTCGTCAGTCCAAGTTACCTTCTTGGGTTTCTTCGGAGTTGTGAGGGCAGTCAGAGGAGCAGCTATGGTGCCATAGTCTGCCACAAAATTGCGGTAATAACCCGTGAGTCCTAAGAAGGCTCTCACTTGGGTTTGTGTAGTGGGGGTAGGCCAGTCTTGTACTGCTTGTACTTTACTGGGGAGAGGCTGTATCCTTCCTCCACCTACTTCATGCCCAAGGTAAACCACTGAGCCTTGTCCAATCTGGCATTTACTCGCCTTTATGGTCAAGTGGGCTTTCTGAAGAGCCTGGAGCACAATCCCGAGGTGTTTCACATGGTCTTCCCAGGTGGCACTGAAAACTGCTATATCGTCTAGATATGCAAGACAGAATTCGTCCAACCCATTCAACACATGATTCACAAGCCTCTGGAAAGTGGCAGGTGCATTCTTCAATCCGAACGGCATTACCCGGAATTGGTAAAGCCCGTCGGGAGTTGAAAATGCTGTCTTCTCCTTGGCATGTTCTGCTAAAGCTATTTGCCAATAGCCCGCAGTCAGGTCAAACGTGCTGAGGTACTTGGAGGCACCCAAGGTATCCACCAGCTCGTCAGTTCGAGGCAAGGGGTGAGCGTCTGTCTTGGTGACAGCATTCAGAGCCCTGTAATCCACGCAGAACCTTAATTCAGAAGTGCCTGCTTTTGGAACCAACACCACAGGACTGGACCAAGGACTACTAGAGGGTTCAATCACCCCAAGGTCTAACATCTTGTTGACCTCGGTCTTAATATAAGACCGTACTTTATCCGACATCCTGTATCCCCTACTTTTGGTAGGTACACTGTCTCCTGTGTCAATGTTATGTTTGCACCAAGGTGTCAAACCAGGCGACTGTGAAAACAGGGGGGAAAACTGCCTAAGCAAACTTTTCACCTCAGCCTGCTGATCAGAAGTCAGGTGAGGGGCCACTCGGACACCCTCAACGGAGCTATCTGAAGGACCGCTTTGGAACAGGTCGGGAAGAGGTTCTGACTCCTCTTCCTCAACGTCTGACGCCAGTAGCAGTGCTGCGATTTCGACTCTTGGGACGAAAGCCTTCAGCCTATTTACGTGGAACACTTTTGGAGCCTGTCCAGGCCTTCCAAGGTCCACTAAATAGTTCACCTCACCCAGGGGCTCCACCACTGTGTAAGGGCCTGACCATTTGTCCTGTAAAGCGCGAGGCCTTATAGGGTTCATGATCAGGACTTGCTGACCAGGGGTAAAGTGAATTAAGGAAGCTTTCTGGTCGTACCAATGTTTCACCAGCGCTTGTCCTGCCTTCAACTTTTCACTAGCCAAGCCCATCAGGAGTACCATCCGTTTTCTGAGCCCTAGCACATAGTCAACTACATTGGTAGTAACAGGGGGAGTGGGCATCTCCCATCCCTCTTTGACGATGGCTAAGGGTCCCCGTACGGGATGACCGAACAGAAGTTCGAAGGGGCTGAAGCCAACACCCTCCTGTGGTACCTCTCTGTAGGCAAACAGCAAGCATGGTAAAAGAAGATCCCATTTTCTTCTCTGGGGCTCCTCCAGAGCCCCAATCATGCTCTTTAACGTTCTGTTGAAACGTTCCACCAGACCATTGGTCTGGGGGTGATATGCAGAAGAGAACTTGTAGGTGACCCCACATTCTTTCCACATAGCCTGCATATACTTCGACATAAAGTTGCTGCCACGATCTGACACAACTTCTTTAGGGAAGCCAACCCTAGTAAATATGCCGAGTAAAGCTTTTGCAACTGACTTGGCAGTTACAGTCTTTAATGGGATGGCCTCAGGATACCTGGTTGCATGGTCGACCAGCACCAGGATAAACCTATTGCCTGAGGATGTTTGCGGGTCAAGGGGACCAACGATGTCGATCCCTACCCTTTCAAATGGTACCCCCACAACTGGGAGCGGTACCAACGGAGCTTGGATTGTCGCGCCAACCTTACCAGACAACTGGCAGGAGGCACAACTCCTGCAGTGACTTTCTACTTGCACCCCCATCTTGGGCCAGTAGAAGTGCATAGATAACCTTTGCTTGGTCCTCTTCATTCCAAGGTGACCAGCAAGGGGAACTTCATGCGCCAACTGCAGGAGGAAGGGTCTAACAGCAAGGGGAACCACCAACCTCCTATGGTCTCCTTCTGTAGACTCTGTGGGCTCACTGTACAGGAGTCCACCTTCCCAATAAATCCGATGCTTCCCAGGAGGTTCACCCTCAAGCTGGGAGCAGGCCTGTCTCCTTAGGCCTTCCAGAGATGGGCACTCACGTTGGCCCTTACTGAAGTCGTCCCTATCAGGACCTCCTTCAACTAACAAGTCTTTTAGTTCAGGATGGTCGTTGGGGTCGAACACTTCAGGCATCGCCACCTCCTCGTCAGGCTCGGGCGATTGACCAACTCCCTCCACCGCAGTGGTAGGCGAGCTCGGGGGAATATTCTCTTTCCCCCGTCGGGACTTGTTGACTCCTTTCGCCTTGGGTTTCCCCTTCGGCTGGGGCGGCGTATTGGACTTGGCCAATGCTGCCCGTGCTTGAGACCGTGTGTAGGGTCTTTCGGCAGTGTCTCCTACGAGCCCTAGAGCTCTGAGATCATTGCCCAACAAGACCTTTCCCGGGACGTTTCTCTGAATGCTCACTGGAATCCTAACTGCTGTACCATTTAAAGTTAGATTAACAGGGATCACGGGAAACATACGGAGGGGGCCGTCAGCCAACTTAGTGGGCATCAGAGGAGCTCTGGCAACTTCCTCTGAGTCTACCAAGGTAGAATCCACTACAGTTCGACTGCACCCACTATCCCTAAGAGCGGGAGTATCCACTCCATTGATCAGCACACTGTCTTTAAAGTAGTGCTTGGTATTATCCGGAATCCTAGCATACGCCTCTGCGACTTTAGGCTCCCAGGAACCCAGGGACACTAAAACTACCTCAGCCTCTATTCCGCTGGGAAATGAGTCTGAGGAGAAGGATGCTCCTGTAATCTCTTCTTCCTCGTAGGAGGAGAAGGCCAGATTAGCGGAGTGGACCCCCAAAGGTCTAACCTTACAACGGGGATCCCCCTTCACATGGTCAGTTGCTCCACAAGAAAAACAAGCCCCATTGGGTCTGTTTACGTAGGGAGGCTTATTATAACCAGAGTTCTGTTTCGGAGGCGAACCTCCACTACCCTGTGAGTTCTCGGATGGCTTACCCTTATTTTTCTTTTTGTGGCCCTTATGGGAAGAAGATTTAGCAGATTCCCCACCCTCCATATCTTTGGACTTTTTCCCTTCCTCCTGCTTACCAGGATGAGTTTTGTCCTTATGGGACACTCGATGTGACACCCATAAGTCTGCTGCAATGGCCAGCTTCTTAGGATCTATCTCCTTCGAATCGGCCAAATGCTGCTTAAGCTCCGGGGAAGAAGAAGCAAAAATGTGTTCCAGCATGACCAGATTGATCATGCCTTCGAAGGTAGAAACCTTATAACCTTCAACCCAGCCAGTCAAGTTTTTCAGGGACTCAGCTACATACGACACCCAAGTACCACCTTCCTTTTTCTTATACTCTCTAAACCTTTTCAAATATTGGGTCGGAGTCTTCCCAAACTTTAAAATGAGAGTCTGCTTCAACATTGCAAAATCAGCGCGCTCAGCCTTCGACATTTCCATAATGGCACTGCAACCAGAATGGGGCAGTCTGCTGAGTAACCATGCAATCTTATCCGCATTATCAACCTCTTGAACCTCGCATGCATACTCAAACGCATTTAACCAGTCCATAATGTCATTTCGTTCCTCATACACACTGAGCAGATCTTTTGGAAACCGTGGATGAGAGGAAGCCCCAGAACCATGTCCAGGACCCTTGGACCCATTTGCGAACTGAAGCTTGGCCAGTTCCAACTGGTGATCCCTGTCTTTTTGTTTTTCTGCCTGGTCGATTTTCAGTTTGGCTATGCTGAATTCAAGCTCCTGCTGCCTAAACCGCAGCTCTTGCTTCTTGAATTCAAGCATAGCCTCCCCATCAACACTGGCAGAGGAAACGTTAGACATTACATCCTCCCTGTCCTCGTGGTCGTGATGGATCAGTGCAGCGGCAGAACCGTCGGTTCTGCCAGTGAGAGCAGCCCCACCACCTTCTGCACTGTCCTCGGAAGTTATAGCGTCAAGCTGCGCTTCTTGCCACGCCACGATTCTCTGGATCATTTCCAATTTAGTGCCTTGAGAGGAAACCCCTCTCTCCGCACACATCTTCTTCAATGTTTCAGATTTCGAAGCATTTAAGGTTAATAAAGTATTCGTTTCCATACTGTTGATAGGACTATGGCCTTTTTAACGTTATATTCAATACTTTACTGCGTGTCCTGGTTGGAATAACCTGAAAACGCCTTAGCTCGTGCGCAACACTGGATACCTTCAGTCGTATCCCACCGCTGTACACCAATTTGTTAAGACGGATTTCTGAACTCTGTCCTGGTGGCGCAGAAGTTCAGAAGGCCAACCTAATTACTTGGAACAGGGTAACCTCTGGACAAGCCAGACCAATCAAGGTAGCGATCGCGGCGGTCAAGACTAGGTCTCAAGAGGGGTGAGGGTGACTGAAAGCCCACAGTGAGCACACTAAGCAAGAGCGCTTACAAACTACTCCAAACAGTTGTTTATATCAAAAATAGATACACATTTATTATAAGGCCTTGAAACTAATAACCACAGTAAAAGCAGCAATATACAACGATATTAAACCAACACATACACTATCCACCCAATATATATACAGAATACACAGTTTCACAGCATTAGCAGCACGAAATATGTTATCCACCTGCAGGGGAAGGAAAACAGGCAGTGCGAACCAATGCGTGTGATATGTCCGCCTTCTGAGGCCCCTAACTAGATGGTAGTTCAATCCCTACGAAGAGTGGAGCCTAGCGCTCAAAAGTACCTGCACACGCCGGTGCCAATGGGCAGAAGGTGAAGCTCTTCGGAGGACGTTGAACAGTTCTGTAGGGAGCTCTAATGAAGGAGAACACGGTCCGCGACTCTAGCGCAGCCTCCACTGTGAGGCAGAAGCAGGGCGCGAGTACGGACAAGGGGTGCTGTATTCACAGCGGGGAAAAGCAAAGGGGCACTGCAGGAGGGCGACCAGATCCTAGCTAATCTACTCACCGGTCCCCGAAGCAAGCAGGCCCGAGCTTCTCCTCGATAGATGCAGCTTCTGGCAGGTTCTGAAGAGCAGGGAACGTCTCGTCGTCGTGCAGAGTAAAAAGACGTCCCGATCGAAGAAACAAGCACAGTTTTGTCGCCACAGCAGGGCAACGGAACGGCCGGGCGTATTCAAGCCAAACGAGCACCGCTCACCTCTAGCTTAGGACTGCTAAGCAAACGAAGCGTGTGAGCATGCCCCGGACTCAGAATACCACCCAACCTGTCGGCGATTACAGAGCAGGCCTCCTTAGTAAGCTGGTCAGTCAACTGGATGGCCCAGAGACACTTCCGAAGGCTTACAGCAGGAGTTGATGAAGGTGCCGGGAATAGCTGGTCCTGCTATTCCAATAGGTCGAAGCGCCAGTACAGGCCTTCTTGTTCGATCTTAGGTGGAAAGGGCTTCACCGGACGACAGCAATGAGGAGCAGAAGTTCTTCAGGGGGTCACCAGTGATTCCTCGGTCCAGCCTCGTGTTCGCAGGATACTTGGCTCCTGTATCCCTGGGTTCGCAAGAACTCAGGAGATCGACATGGTAGTGGTGTTTCCAGCTCCCTCTTATCCACGGTTCCCTTCGCGCCAAAACGGAGGGGAGCCAATGGGAGATCCGCTCATCAACACACATACCATACGTGGACCAATCACGGACCACAGTGGTCCCAGGCATTCACACCACCCTAGACTCTCTGGCACCCAGGATGTGTATTGGGACCAGACAGCCCAGCCCACATCCTGGGGGCACTCAAACGACATGTAGAAGCCCGCGAAAGCAACCGTGTTTCGCGGGAAACTACATGCCCAAATAAGGAAGGCCCCGGGTCGCCTGACCCGGGGGAAGGTAAAGGGAGCAAGACGGACAGTGGACGAGACAAAGGAGCCTCGTGGTCCGGCCATTTTGGGTAGCCGGGCCACCCTTTTGTGTTCGCGGCAAAAAGGTGCTCAGAACGGCAAAAGGAGCTCAAAATAAACCAAATGATCGCTGCCACCAGCCCAGTCCCTGAATGACTTGCACCGATCCAAAAACCATCCTTCAAGAGTGTCTAGGGTCTGTAGAAGGCTAGAGACCCAAGAGAGCTGTAACTTAGCTTACAGTGCCCTCTTGTGTCGTGTTGCACTAAAATGGCGACACGATAAAAGAAACTACGGGAAACAGCGTTCCCCGGTACTGACTGTCTTAAGGGCATGTCAGTTTCCCCGTAAGAAAGGAGCGAAAGCCCAGAGGAGTACAGCAGAAGGCTGCACTTCTCTGGCAAAGTCAAGAAAACAGGTTGAAAACAATAGCAAAAAGTTTAGGGGTTGCCACATGGAAGGAAAGTTCCCTACAATAACGAAATCTTTCCTAACAGCCTGTCAAGGTCAAATAACAATAGAACCTTATACTGAGTCGTGGGCCATTCCGGCACCCGAGCAAAAAATCAAAGCAGCTGACCTTCACTTTGAACGAGCACACATTCCTAGTTAGCTACATTCAGTGTAAGGCCATCTCACAGGACTTGAAATTTACACTCCATCTTTGCATTTTGTGTGCGTGTATTTGCAGCCCCAGAGAACCATAAATACGGAGACATTCTATATATTTTGAAAAATGATTTATATTACTGTTTGGTTTAATTCAATGCGCAAATGAACAAGGGTGGAGAGACACATTGCATGTACACTGAGCAATCACTTTTATTTACACATTACATAGATACACATATTCAATGGGCCTGCAACATGAGGAGACTCGAGAGAACAGACAATGAAATTACAATCATTTAAACCGTGATGTGTATTTCTCAATGAGCTCTGCTTTAGGTGGACATGGAACAGAGGCAATGTTGGGTGGCAATGCAGTTGTCCCCTGCACAGGTTCGTTCACAACTACATGTATGTGCCTATCTAGGACCTCAACAATAAGTCTCTCAATAAACTCATATTGCATATCCTGAAACACTGGTTTGATCACCCATTGTTTACTTCTTTTAGTGAAGGCCTTATTGTAGCGAAGCGTCCCTAAAGTTCCGGTCGTCCTACTTTGTTGACGGCCAACATTATGGTTATGTGCCAAGACCGCTAGAAGAGTACGATTTATCATGCCCTCCATGCCAAAATGCAATCGTTTTGGCCTGTACTTTAGGCACATATTGTGGAACACCTCCAAATCTCCTGTGTGGCAGAATTCCGTGAGTCCCCTCAAATCTCTTGTTATAGTTTTATCAAATACAATCTTTTCAATGGCTTTGTGAGTGGGTGATGAAGGAATCAACCACTTCTTCTTCCGTGCCTCCTCTGTGGACAAATGGCCATGTTCACAATTGTGGAAATGTTGGTTTGTGTTCCAACGGTGAACGTTGGTACAGTGTAGCATTACTGACCGCCATTTTTCCAGTAGAATTTCCAACGACCCTCCACATGTTTTTGAGCTCCACCAAAGATGGTTGCTGATTGACTTGGACCACTGTGAAATACCTTGCATATCTTTTTTTTTACCTGCAGCCGACATTTTTTTATTGATTGTTTTTGCAAGATTCCAGACGTCAAATTGGTGATTTATATTTTTGTACTCTTCTCTCATTGTCTTGGCAATTGAAACGTGTCTGTCCGTGGCTATCAGGTCAATCACCATTCCCCGCGATTGTAGTTCTTGCAATGATGCTACAAAGCCAACTTTCTCCATGGCCACTGAGGATGTACTTTGTGACACCTGCACGACCACCGAACTCACAATTTTCCTACTTTCCATGTCCTGAAAGTGGTAGGTGCAGTACTTGGCTGAAAATCCTGGGCTGTCGCACTGTCCATCACCGGCTAGCCTGAACCGTTTGCCCGCGAATGTACTATCAATAGACATTTTTTACATTCTCCAAGCTTCGCTAATGGCTGGAAATAGATAATCGGTTTGGTATTTGTAGAACTGAGTTTTCGCAATGAAATGGATTCCCACAAACTGAAAGAAAGACTCTAACTTTTTAAAACTTGAGCCACTAAAAAGTGCAGCCGCTGCACAAAGTAGATTGCCTGCTGGCAGTTGCCCCAGCATGGGTTGTGCAGACCATGAGAAAGGATGATATTTTGTACAGGTGGCATGTATTTTAAGGTTAGTGCCTCGAATTGCACGAGTCACATTAATCAATGGCTCCCCACATACTTCCCCACCAACCGAATGCCCACATTTCATCCGAATAATAATATCAATCAAACAACTATCGAATACAATGAATTTGGCCTCTTTCCTTATACTGTCACTCTGCATCCCAGCTGGTTCGGCCTGTAACGTTGAGGACATGTCACTCACATGAAAGGTAGAATCTCTGATATCGTCTTCCGCTATGTTCAGGGATATTGATGGTGTTTCATTGTCGTCCACTTCATTCTCTTCCATTGCAACATCTGTTCCTTCTCCGGCGATGGGTGAATAAAACAATTTCTTCAACTTTCTCGCGGTCTTAGTTTTTGCGGGTGTGGATTCTGTGAATTGATCTCCGACTGCATCCGAACTACCAGGAGGACATTCACTATCAATGGCTGGTGGTGGTATAGCTCCGTTGTCAATCACTTCATATTCTTCCCATTGGCACGATGCATCTCCAGTCTCAAGTCCCTGCCAAAAGGTTTGACAAGCAACATCTCTCGTTCGCTTCACTGTCTGTGTAGATCTAGTTCGTACACCCACTCGCAACTAGAGGACAGATTGGAAAAGGGATGTTCAGTTTAAACACAATTTACAGTATTGAACTATTAACAGTGAAAAACAACAGAATATAGTGACCAGGACACTAACCTTCTTTTGCTTTCTTTTCTTTGAAACTTTCTTGCCTCGAACTTCAACATCTGGACGCTGTTGCTCCGACTCGTGTGTGCATGTCTCCACTTCCTCTTGCGCTGCAACGACTATATTTTCATGATAAGCACATCCATCACGCACTGACGCTCCATCGACTCCCTGTAACATAGAACTTTCATTAGTATGTATAATAATATCGAAAACACAAAATGTACTTGGGGACCAATACCCACGTACATCTCAATAGCAAAACACGAATGAACGCATTGTGTAGAACATTCAAACGACAATGATTCACGCATTGTTGATCTAGTTAGATGGAACTGTCAAGATCCATACCTCGGGCTCCTCATAGACTTCCATTGATGATATTATTGAAGATGATGCTTCAGTAACTCCCTGAAACACAGTAATTGCATTAGTATGGTTTTCTATTTTGTTAAAAAGAACATAAACTTTGTGCAGGCGTCAACGGCTCATCTAAATAGACCTGCACAAATGATCAGTTGTCTAAAATAAATAATGGATATGTAAATATGATTCGATTTGCTCGATCGTTGGAAGTGTCACCACCCAGAGATCTGCATCAACTACTAGGGGTGATGTTCTTGTAGAAGAAGCTCCGTCATCTCCCTGAAACATAGTACTTGCGTTAATAAAGAAGGAAGTATAGCGGATGTAATCACGTCATATGATTTCGCTTGATCGAACTGTCAGTATCCATACCTCGAAATGCATAAGAACATCAAGGGACGATGTAACTGCGGTGCACACTTCTGCAAGCTGTTGCGCCGACCCGTAACTGCATGCTCCCCCTTCTTCTTGGACTAATGCTCCATCGACTCCCTGAAACATAGGACTTTCATTAGTAATGAAAACAATATTGAAAAAAGAAGACACATAGGAGGGCGACGACAGAAGGACATATCAATGGCTAAAAACGAAAGAAACATTGTGTGTAACAATCACGCTACAAGAATGCAAGATCTGATGATATCCATCGATGGAACTGTCCGGAAACGTACCTCGAGCATCTGAGTGACATCAACGGTAGTCGTCAATACGTTGGACTCCTCAGCATCTCCCTGAAAGACAGTACTTGCATTATTTTGGATAACAATAATTATAACTGAAAACAAAGACTATAGGACGAGTACAAGGGTGTACCATTAGGTAAAATAATTACACGATAAATTAAAACTATTGATTTACATGCCTAAAACAAGTCAGTGGCAGAATAGCCAAGTAAGATTACCCGATAGGCGCTTGAAGTGGCTGATGACTGCAATAACGACACGGATGGAGAATCTTCCGCCTTCATATTGAGTGGATACATAAATGGGGAAATTATTGTTAGCTAATGCTACACACTACCGCAAGGCCGAGAGATAAATACGTAAACTTGACTCACCAGTGGAGGGATGTGGACGAATAGAGTGGGAATAGCGGTTGAGAGCAATTTTCGCCTCGCTCGCGGTGTGTTCTTCTTTATTAGCAATGATGTGGAGTACATGTCAGAGGTAAAGTGCCTGCTGCAGATGCGGTATCGATCACCCCTCTTGTCCGCAAAGACTTCTAGGACTCTACTTTCAAGCTCAGACGGTGGATATCCGCAATATCGGACCCAATCTCTTATCTGATCTATTGTCTTAGGGAAAACATGCATTATAGTACCTTCAGATTTATTATGGGTCTTCGAAGGGCAACCGCCAATGGAACAGGCAGGCATTGTGGAAAGTTCTGAAAAGTAAAGATCAACAATTCTCTATGAATACCAATGTGTTAAAAAATTAAATGACACATAAAAGGTTCAATGCAAGGTTCGTTTTGGTTCTTGGAACTATACACGTTATTCACATGCGGATAAGTATTTGAATAACTTAAAAAAAAAGAAAGATAATTTGACTAAACTCAGAACATGTGACTAGTTCCTTGCATGTACTGTCTTGAACGAAAAGAAATTGGACGCAAAATGATTATGGTACATGGCCTTACCTTGACGAACAAACAGTTAGATGCAGGGATCAGAGTAGTTTCTTGTCGTAGAACAGGGAGCAGTTCACAGGTTTGCAAACTGACGAGTTTCCTCAAAGTGGTCACGGAAGTTCACTGAGACGAAGAGCAGATAACCAGCACCTTCACGGGTTGACTAGCAAAGCGCAAAGAAGTTCTCATTAGAAATATGAAGTGGGTTATAAAGAATTCGAAACAGGGGTGTGTTTGTGAATGAATGACGTGTATATGTCGTGGCATTATGTGGATTGCAGTGGGCCGTCCAGCGTGAGGGGGGATGCTTGGCAGGAGACACGGGGTCTGGAGGTAGAAATGGGAACAACAACCCATGCACTATAGACCACTTTGAAGTGTACATGGTCTTTGGCACCTCTTGGCCTTTATCGCTCTCTGACAGCTCCACTTGGCAGCGCAAGTACCCCGGTGCGAACTGCCTTTGATGGGGGGCGTGGATTAGGGCGGTGGTCGTGCAGACAAGACACAGGAAGACTCGTGAATGGAGACACACTTATGTGGATTGCAGGGGGCCGTCCAGCGTGAGGGGGGATGCTTGGCAGGAGACACTGGGTCTGGAGGTAGACATGGGAACAACAACCCATGCTCTATAGACCACTTTGAAGTGTACATGGTCTTTGGCACCTCTTGGCTTTTATCGCTCCCTGACAGCTCCACTTGGCAGCGCAAGTACCCCGGTGCAAACTGCCTTTCATGGGGGGGGGTGGATTGGGGCGGTGGTCGTGCAGACAAGACACAGGAAGACTCGTGAATGGAGACACACTTATGTGGATTGCAGGGGGCCGTCCAGCGTGAGGGGGGATGCTTGGCAGGAGACACGGGGTCTGGAGGTAGACATGGGAACAACAACCCATGCTCTATAGACCACTTTGAAGTGTACATGGTCTTTGGCACCTCTTGGCCTTTATCGCTCCCTGACAGCTCCACTTGGCAGCGCAAGTACCCCGGTGCGAACTGCCTTTGATAGGGCGGGGGGGGTGGATTGGGGCGGTGGTCGTGCAGACAAGACTCGTTTGCCGCAGGGCCTCACCAAGGAGAGGCCATCTAACTGCATGTAAGAGGCAGGCTGCAGGATCTAGTACATGGAAGGCAGGGGGGTGAGTTTATAAATACCTCACCCTCCCAGGAGAATATATGGGTGCAGTTCACTCTGGAGACCCTGGATGCCTCGGCAGTTAGTCAGCAGCAGGCTGGCCTGTGGTGGCAAGGCGGCACGGGCCAGAGGGGGTCATCTCTGTACCCGGTGCCCAAAAGGATGATTTATTATGATCAACCATATTGATTATTTACCTATTAGCATGTTTTGTATCAATAAAATCCAACGGCCTTTTATTGCCAACGCTTGAACAAAGTGGTGTGGTAACAACCATTGTTAAAATATATGTTGGGTTTTATTTTAGATCTTATTTTCAATTGAACATAAATAATAAACATTACACATTGTAAAGTTCCGGTTGCAGCACATCCAGGGAAAATCCGCGGTATTGTCCACTGTCGCTGGGGAAATGTTGTCTAATGGCAAGTACCGCACAGGCAGGTATTACTCTCCGAACGCGGTGTCCGAGCCTCCCGTGAAGCCACCAAGTGAAGCAACGATAGGCCACCAGCCTGTACCACCTGTGAAAAAGAAAGATGCAAACTGTATTAAAAAGACAAAACTTTCTTATCAATGTCGATTCAGGTAAAAAATGTCATTCTGCTTTGAAAAAAATTCTATCTAGAAAATGCACAATATGGAACCAAGTGGCATCACTGACATCACAACCAGAGTATACTTACTCGTTACTCGGATTACGCGGACGAACAGTGCCGCGAAGTTCGTGCATAAGCACCATCATCATCCTCAACACGGTCCGTGAGAGGCAGGCTTCCCTGAACTCTGGCAGCTCGGTGATGCATTGCGGACTTGGCTCGCCTTCCGAAATGTAGGCCAAGCACCCGGAATTTTCACGGCAGCAGCAGTTCTCCTCCTCAGTTGGCATTAGCTCGCACCGATTGCACGTGCACCAGGTGGAGACACCGTCCATGCGACATGGTCCAGGCTCTTCATCCGTTGACTGGTCCTCCCAACTGCCGTCCGAATCCCCATCGTTTTCGCGTGCTTGCCTTTCCAGTAGTTCCTCCTCGGTGTACTCGGGCTCGTACATATACGGCATTATTGTAGCCATTGTGTGGTAAAGAAAGTAAAATAATTTACAGAGATGGTACAGGTGTTCAAAAGGCCTAGAAGCGGCGAAGGTAGCTGACCAGAGCACAGAAACGAGTCACAGAATACTCAAAGTAACACAGAGAGAGCAATGGAATCGAAAATCTGCTGCTGTGTGTTGTCAAACGGTGTGTTTATACTTATTGAGGAAAGAGGCGTCCTGCCATTTCCATGGTGACACTTCATTAGCTGAGGCGCAGCGATTGTTGACACGAAACGTGCTTTGGCGTTGGGAAATGGGCGGTACGCGTCTGCTGATGTCAGGCTCAGGGGCGGGGGATTTGATTTAGTGCCGCAAACGCCGGTGAGCCAGGTCGATGGGGGGAAATGATAGGATTATCACAAAATGGCGGCTGATTTCGAGTGCGTTAATGGACGAAAAGTCGGGTAAGGTCCATAGGAAAGTTTTCTACGATCTACCGATTTATGCTTAAAAACACATGGCCGAACCGTAGGGACAATAAAAAAAAAGTCCCGGAACTATCCTTTAACACATAATGGTAAGATGTAAAATGGATTGGGGAGAGACTACCGTAAGGTGAGACATGGTATTCCCCCTTTCCCAGTTATCCATCACCTTACCCTCTCTCAGCCATTATGGGCTATTATAAATCATGTCCCGTCCCCTTGTACCCATTTCCACCACATACTGAGACGAGGAAGAGGCATCCGAGAGTAATGCAGATTACCTATTGGAAGATGCCTTTGGTACTGAGAGGAGGAAGATGACTGGAGAGGCACACTTCAGCACACTACCAGCATGTCCCTCTAACGAGGTCAGGCAGAGTCAGGCTCTTGACAACAACTATGCACACCTGCACATAATATCCTTCACCATACACAATAGTACACAACCTAACCGTGATAATCCCACCGGCATTTACCAGAAACAATTAGAATATAATATTGGAGACTATATTACATTTACTGCAACCTATAACTAATCCCAACACTGCCAGCATGATCCCTCAGCATTAGTAGATCTATACAACAAGACTATTCAGTAAGCCATAGATAAAATAGCGCCTCTAAAATTGTGTAAAGCTAAGACCCGAGCATATCTAAATTCTTGGTTGACCCAGAATCTTAAAGATCTACGCAATCAAAAAAGACATGCCGAATCCTTATGGAAAAACAACCCCACCACATTGAACAAAGAAAAACTCTCTAAAATATCCACGAAATATAAATATGAGATCATTCAAAGTAAAAAAGACACTTATAATGATAGAATTACCAAAGCCAAATCTAGTACCAGAGAACTCTTTATCATCCTAAGAGAACTAGAGTCCCCTACACCACCAGCTGTGACCTGCACTAATGTAACGCTCACCTGATTCCCACAGAGACGCTGACCCGAACTGGACTGCTACCGTTTCTTCTATCGTGAGGCGCAGGGCCCGGAAGATGCTCTGGACGGGGCCTCCAAATTTGGATTGCCTGGCTTGTAGAGTAAGTTTTCTGCAGGTGGAAGAAAAGGGATTGATTACCAGCTGGGGTGGATATGTGTTCCCACCAATCTCCCGTTTCTCACTCTTCTTGAGCCCCAACTTGGTTTCTGCGAGCTCTCACCTTAGGTATTGTAAAGATGAGCTCTCCATCCTGCTTCAGGTGCAGGGGTGCGTAGAATCCAGTTACGTCACTGGATGGGAAATAGTTGCGGACACTTTTCGTGTCCTTTCGTCTCTCCTGCGGTAGCCGTAGGTATGAGTGTCTTTTCTCCACAGGAGCCGGGGCCCAGAAACCTAAAGCAGGTAAGTCTCTTGGTGAGTATTTGTTCTCCGTGCTTAGTTAGTGCTCACCATGTATTCCTCTTATGCAGGTGCTGGGATGTAGCTGGCGTCGTAGCCGCGGTGGAGGAAGGTAAGTGAAAGAAAAGCGACTGCTTACTTCTAATGATTGTCTTTTTCTACTTACAGGTGCCGAGATGCTGCCGGCGACACAGCCGCTGTCGCGCGTGATGAGGCACGTAAGTAAGTGGAAGAAATGTGGCCGCTTTATAGCGTGCACCTCAAATGACTGTCTTTTTCTGTTTTTCAGGTACCGAGATGCTGCTGGCGTCGTGCCCGCGGTATAGTTCGGCGAGGCCACGGATGGGTAAGGCAAGGTGGCGCGGCTGCGAGCGTTTGAGAGCGCTGCTAATCTTGTACCTTTCCTTTGCAGGATCGTCGGAGGTAGGATTGCTGAGGCCGGATTCCGGTAAGTATAATTTCTAATGCTCGCCTTCTCTTTTCTTGTCTGTTTGCAGGTGTTCCGGGTGCTGGCGGGCGTGTCAGGAGCCAGGATGCAGGAGCCGACTCGGTGAGCGTCCTGCTGCTGATGCAGAATAACGCGAAGCACGTGTATTCCATCGGGCGTGGTTTAAATAGCAGAGAAGTGCTTCAGGTGTGTGTTCTTCCACCGGCACCACCCAGGTAAGAAAAGAGTTACTGAATAGAGGAAATAGTTCCTCCCAGCCCTGATGGCTGGGGACCTCAGCCAGACTGGATTGTTCTGGGTAAGTATGCAGCATGGTCTGCCTCAGGTAAGTCCACCCAAGCATCATTACACCTTTGGCGCCGTGTCCTGGCGCCAAAGGCGCCAGGACACGGTCCAAAGGGCCCCTGTAGGGGTCTGCTGGGTCCGGAGATGTGGAAGAAGGGTCTACTTCCGGGGGCACTGGGCCAGTCCTGGCTCCTCGGGAGTAGTGCTCATGACAGCACCCCCCCTCAAGGACCCTCCCAAAATTGTCTTCCCCGGGGGTTTTGGTTTATCCGGAAAGGTTCGGTGAAATTTCTTGATTAGACGAGGAGCATGGACGTGGTCATAGGGTTCCCATGACCTCTCTTGAGGCATGTAACCCTTCCAGTCAATCAAGTAGAACAGCTTTGATCTGATGATCTTAGAGTCCAAAATGTTTTTAATCTCGAATTCAGGTTCTCCATTCACTAGAATTGGTTCTGGAGGTTTGGTTAGTCTGGTTCCAGATTGCATGGGTTTCAAAAGCGATACGTGAAAAACAGGATGTATTCGCATATGAGCTGGCAATCCTAGTTTAACGGCCACTGGGTTTATTATGGCCGTAACTGGATATGGCCCCAGATATTTGGGATTAAAGGTGCGAGGTCCTTTGAGTGATAAGTGTTTGGTGGACAACCAGACCTGGTCCCCAATCTGGTATTGAGGGGCCTCGCTTCGGTGTTGATCTGCTCCTCTCTTGTACCTTTCTTTAGCTTGTTGTAAATGTGCAGCAGCTTCTTTGAAGGCTTTGGTAATAGCAGTGTGTAACTGATCCACGGCGGGTGTTCCAAGATCTTGAGGTGGATCGAGGTTGGAAGTTCGAGGATGAATTCCATACAAAGTGTAGAAGGGGCTTTGCCCGGTTCCAGAGTGAACGGAATTATTGTATGCATACTCAGCTATCCAAAGGATGTCCTTCCAGTTCCTCTCTGATTGTTGTAGCATGCATCGTAAATATTGTTCGAGAGTCTGGTTAGTTCTTTCAGTTTGACCATCGGTCTGGGGGTGATGGCTGGTTGAGAGTCTTACATCGATTTGAGCCAAATGACAGCAACTACGCCAAAAATGGGAAATAAACTGGCTTCCTCTATCTGAGATTAGTACCGATGGGAATCCGTGTAAACGGACAATGTTTTCAAGGAATTCTCTGGCTAGTACTGAAGCTGAGGGTAAGCCTTTTAACGGAATGAAGTGGGCCATCTTGGAAAACAAATCCACAATAACGAGAATAGTGTTGTACCCGGAGCAGGAGGGTAAGTCTGTGATAAAATCCATAGAAAGGGTGTGCCAGGGAGACGGTGGAATGTCTAATGGTTGGAGAAGACCAGCCGGTCTTTTCTTTTGACCCTTGTTTTGAGCGCACACATCACAGGACATCACAAATTCTTTTATGTCTTTTCTCCACGAAGGCCACCAGAATTGTCTTCCCACTTTCTCTTCTGGCAATGCCAGGGTGGCCCTCTATCAATGAATCGTGATAGCAGGAGATTACTTGCCTTTGCAAATCGGCGTGTGGTAGGAATAATCGTCCTCGGAAATAAGGCAAGTCATTGTTTAAAGTGAAATCCATTCCTTTTTGTAGCCAGTTCTGCAAGTCTGTTGGGTTCAGAAATTGTTTAGCTTTTGCCTCAATGTCCTCGATGGGTTGTGCAGAAATCAGGCCCAAGATCCTTTGTTCAGGAATTATTGGTACAGGCTCTGGGTTGACAATGGTGTCTCCCATTCCAATCCGGGAAAGAGCATCTGCTTTGCCATTTTTGCTGCCGGGCGGTAAGTGATCACAAAGTCAAATTCTGCAAAGAACAGGGCCCAGCGGAGCTGTCGAGAGGATTGAGCCTTGGCGGTTTTCAGATACAGTAAATTCCGATGGTCGGTGATCAACGTGATGGTGTGCCTGGCCCCAAGGAGATAATGACGCCAGGCCTTAAAGGCGGATTTAATAGCTAACAGTTCCTTGTCTGTGATGGCGTAGTTAACCTCAGGTGCCGAGAATTTTTGAGACCAGAATGCCACGGGGTGTAATTGGTTAGTCTCTGGGTCTCTTTGTGAGAGGACCGCTCCCATTGCTAAACTGGATGCGTCGGTTTCGACGATATAAGGGAGATCTGGGCGTGGGTGCTTCAGTATTGGCGCAGAAGTAAACTTGGCTTTTAGCTCTTGGAAGGCTTGTTCAGCTTCTTAAGACCACTCAAAACGTTTATTCTTTCTTAAGAGAGCCGTGATGGGTTGTACCACTCGTGAAAACTCCGGAATGAATCTGCGATAAAAATTGGCAAAGCCTAACATGCTCTGAACGCCTTTTACAGAAGTAGGTGATGGCCATTTGAGAATAGCGTCCACCTTTCGCGAGTCCATGTGGACGCCTTTGGGTGTCAGGATAAAACCCAGAAATTCGACTTCAGTGGCATGGAAAACACATTTTTCAAGTTTGGCAAATAGTTTGTGTTGGCGAAGTTTTTCAAGTACTGTTCTAACATGATTTTGGTGATCTGCTTCCGAAGAGGAGTAAACAAGAATGTCATCTATGTAGACGACAACACAGACGTCAATGAGCTCCCTGAGGACATCATTCATAAAATATTGGAAGGCGGCCGGTGCATTACATAGTCCGAAAGGCATCACTTGGTACTCAAATAACCCATATTTAGTGTGAAACGCTGTCTTCCATTCATCGCCTTCCTTGATCCGTACCAAGTGATAAGCCCCCCATAGGTCTAGTTTTGTATATATGCAAGCATCCTTCACCTGGTCAAGGAGTTCCGGGATCAGAGGTAAAGGGTATCTGTTTTTTACCGTTATCTGATTCAGAGCGCGGTAGTCTATACAGGTTCTGAGGTCACCTTCTTTTTTTGGCACGAAGAACAGAGCCGAGGATGCAGGGGACTTCGATGGACGAATAAAACCATTGGCCAAGTACTGGTCCAGGTACTGTCGCAGGTGAAGGTTCTCGGGCTCGGTAAGGGCGTAGATCCTGCTGCAAGGAGGAGTTGCACCGGGTAGTAGATCTATCTGGCAATCGTATGACCTGTGGGGCGGTAAGGTGTTAGCCATGTTCCTTTTGGAAAACATCTTGAAACTCTCGATACTCTAGAGGTAATTGCAAACTGTCGGCCGTTACTGACGCTAGGCCAATGTCTGATCGTAGATAGCAGGTTTGTGCACACTCTGGGAACGTTATCGTCTTTGCTCGCCAATCAATCTGAGGATTGTATTTTTCCAACCAAGGGATTCCCAGAAATATTTTAAATTGCGGAGCCTTGATCACGTCGAATACTATTACCTCCCGTTGCCCGTCTTGGCCTAGTAATGTCACTTCAGTAGTGGTATGGGTCACCGGCCCGGAGGCGATCTCAGTCCCATCCACAGTGGTGATGACATCTTTAACAGCTTTTGGGCAAAGAGGTAGGTTCATCCTGGAAGCCAACTCGTGGTCCACGTAATTTCCTATAGCTCTACTGTCCATGTATGCCTTAATTGAATGCAATCTTTCTGGCTGCTTCGGATTTACGAGGACCATTGGCATAATGAAGTGCGAGGTCAAAGAACTGGTTTTTAAGCTCGGCAAGCGGACCTCTATGCTTGTCGGGCAAGGTCGTTTCCCGGCTCAGACTTTTCGGAATTCTTGTCGGAAGCTCCTACGGTCTTCTTAGGTGGTTTTACAGGGCAGTCTCGAAGGAAATGTCCCGAGTTCCCACAATAGAGACACAGTTGCATTTGCCGTCTTCTGTCACGCTCTTTCTGGGTTAAGGGGCCCTTTACAACCCCAATCTGCATAGGTTCGGTGCCATCGACACTTTTGGAGTTGCTCTGAGTCTTAGTGAAGATTCGGGTTTCAAACCTGGATCGATCCGCCTTCCTGTTCTGAAGCCTGTGATCTGATTGGACCACCAAATCAATATAATCCGAACAGTCCTGAGGTGGATTTACGACCTGGGCCAGGACGTCTTTGAGTTCGCCGTGTAGACCTCGGTGAAATAGCGTGATTCTTTTCTCCTCGGGCCATTCAGTTTCCACAACTAACCTATTGAAGGATGCAATGTAGGCTAAGAGATCCTGGTTGCCCTGTCGTAGGGAAAGGAGTTCATTGTCCAGGGCCTGCCCCTGGGAATGCCTTGCAAAAAGTCTTTCCATACTCGTCTGGAAGGCTTGGAAATTCCGAAGGATTGGATCATCTTGTGTAACCAGTGGAATTGACCAATCGGCGGCACTGCCGCTAAGATACGAAAGTACAAATGCTACCTTGGTCTGGTCATTCGGGAAGGCCGCGGGCCTGCAGAGAAAGTGCACTCGGCATTGATTTATGAACACTGCAAATCTTTTAGGGTCTCCAGCAAAACGTTCAGGTGGTGCCAGTGGCACATTTCCAGGTAGGTTGATTTGAACGGGATTGGTTGAAGTAACTGGGGTAAAATTCCCCCCTGGATTGGGCAGAGAGGTTTACCCCGCTTCGCTCTGTAATAACTGTCTGGCAAGGTCGTCAGTTCGTTCCTTTGACACTATTAACTATCTCCTGAGGGCGTTCGTCTCTTGGCGAGCAGCATGAACTTCAGCCCTTAATTCCCCCAGTAGCTGGGCCAGTTGATCTGTATCAGAAGTTTCCATAGCGCCTGGGTAGGAGATTATTGGTAGGCTTCGCGTTCTGTAACGTTCACCTGATTCCCACAGAGACGCTGACCCGAACTGGACTGCTACCGTTTCTTCTATCGTGAGGCGCAGGGCCCGGAAGATGCTCTGGACGGGGCCTCCGAATTTGGATTGCCTGGCTTGTAGAGTAAGTTTTCTGTAGGTGGAAGAAAAGGGATTGATTACCAGCTGGGGTGGATATGTGTTCCCACCAATCTCCCGTTTCTCACTCTTCTTGACCCCCAACTTGGTTTCTGCGAGCTCTCACCTTAGGTAGTGTAAATGATGAGCTCTCCATCCTGCTTCAGGTGCAGGGGTGCGTAGAATCCAGTTACGTCACTGGATGGGAAATAGTTGCGGACACTGTGTCCTTTCGTCTCTCCTGCGGTAGCCGTAAGTATGAGTGTATTTTCTCCACAGGAGCCGGGGCTCAGAAACCTAAAGCAGGTAAGTCTCTTGGTGAGTATTTGTTCTCCGTGCTTAGTTAGTGCTCACCATGTATTCCTCTTATGCAGGTGCTGGGATGTAGCTGGCGTCGTAGCCGCGGTGGAGGAAGGTAAGTGAAAGAAAAGCGACTGCTTACTTCTAATGATTGTCTTTTTCTGCTTACAGGTGCCGAGATGCTGCCGGCGACACAGCCGCTGTCGCGCGTGATGAGGCACGTAAGTAAGTGGAAGAAATGTGGTCGCTTTAGAGCGGGCACCTCTAATGACTGTCTTTTTCTGTTTTTCAGGTGCCGAGATGCTGCCGGCGTCGTGGCCGCGGTGGAGTTCGGCGAGGCCACGGATGGGTAAGGCAAGGCGGCGCGGCTGCGAGCGTTTGAGAGCGCTGCTAATCTTGTACCTTTCCTTTGCAGGATCGTCGGAGGTAGGATTGCTGAGGCCGGATTCCGGTAAGTATAATTTCTAATGCTCGCCTTCTCTTTTCTTGTCTGTTTGTAGGTGTTCCGGGTGCTGGCGGGCTTGTCAGGAGCCAGGATGCAGGAGCCGACTCAGTGAGCGTCCTGCTGCTGATGCAGAATAACGCGAAGCACGTGTATTCCATCAGGCGTGGTTTAAATAGCAGAGAAGTGCTTCAGGTGTGTGTTCTTCCACCGGCCCCACCCAGGTAAGAAAAGAGTTCCTGAATAGAGGAAATAGTTCCTCCCAGCCCTGATGGCTGGGGACTTCAGCCAGACTGGATTGTTCTGGGTAAGTATGCAGCATGGTCTGCCTCAGGTAAGTCCACCCAAGCATTATTACACAGTTTATCAATATGAGCCCGGCGCCTATGGCGCCGGGACTGAAGTCCTTTATGAGCCTGGCGCCAAAGGCGCCAGGACACGGTCCAAAGGGCCCCTGTAGGGGTCTGCTGGGTCCAGAGATGTGGAAGAAGGGTCTGCTTCCGGGGGCGCTGGGCCAGTCCTGGCTCCTCGGGAGTAGTGCTCATGACAACTAAAGACATATCATGGTGCACAAATATTCAAACAGCACTCCTAAATAAAATCTCACTCTTACAAGAAAAATTCGAAATGAAAAAACAAAACCTCCAAGGAGACCTGCCACTGATTGAGTCGCAGGAGACTCTTGCAAAACCATCCCACCATTTTAAATTCACCCCAATAACCATCTGCAAAGTTGTGAACATAATAGCAGGTCTAAAACCATCTAGATGCCATGGGGGATGCCTGCCCAGCCCCAAATATTAAAGAGGCAGCCAGGGAACTAGCGCCATTCATCGATACGCTAATAAACTAATCCTTTGAAACTTGTACTGTCCGTACGAACTTAAAAGATGCTTGGGTCCTTCCTTTACTGAAAAAACACAGCCTTGACCCTAACATCCAGATAAATTACAGACCAATAACTACGGTCCCATTCCTCCTGAAAATTCTAGATAGGGCAGCATATATGAACATATTCAGGCCCACCGCGAATCTAACAATCTTCTTGGCCTACGCCAGTCAGGCTTTAGACCTAAACACGGTACTGAATCTGCCTTTATTGATTTGAAAAGCCAAATGGATGACTTGAAGGATAAAGATAAGCTTGCGCTCCTCCTCCTTTTGGACCTCTCAGCCGCATTTGATTTAGTCGATCACAAAGTACTATATAATCACCTGAAATCAGCAGCCTTCTTCTCCACTTCTCCACTGAAGCTACTGATTGGATACAATCCTTCCTTGACAATAGAACCATGAAGGTTTTGCCCCTACTGGATCTGCTAAACTGTCTCTGGTTACATGTGGAGTTCCCCAGGGTTTGTGCATCTCTCCAATGATGTACAAAATTTTTACCAAGCCTCTTTTTGATGATCTTGACAATCTGGGTGTCACCTACACCAACTATGCGGATGACGCGCAGATTGTCATCTTTTTAATTTTCTTTATTCTCATCCATATCACAGGAGATTAAGACACTGAGTAAACTCTGTTCAACAAAATTGTCCTCATTATATAAGTATGGATGGCTACTCACGGACTGTGTCTTAATGACGAAAGAACAGAGCTACTCATACACGAGGTCTTCGGTCAGACTGAATAAACTAAGCCAGCAGTACAAATCCTTCACTATTGACAGCATCTATATAACAGTATCTAAAGAGGTAAAAATGCTAGGAATTTATCTGGACTAAGTGCTAACTCTGAAGAGACAAGTCAATGATATGATATGATGGGTTATCTATAGCACACTTAATACCCAGAGGTTTCTAAGCGTGGACCCGGGGATCGAACCAGTGTTGCTCGTGTCATCATGTTTCCACGGCAAGCATGTTGCCGCTGAGCTATCCTCCCGAGCAATGCCACATCTTCTTCCACAGCATACACCTGTAAATTAATTAATGACTGCAGAACATTTCTCTCGACAACAAGTTGTATCACATTAGCAAGTGACAGTAATTTTATCTAAGTGAGACTATTGTAACACCCTATATTTAGGCACGATCAAATACAATGTTAAAAAACTTCAAACACTTCAAAATAACACGTTAAGAACTGCACTCAATCTCCCTATAACTCAGGACATATCAACTATAAGACGCAACACCCAATGGCTCTCACTGAAGGATAGAATCACTTTTAAAACCTTTACCCTCACTCACAAATTCCTCTCTAACTCGGCTCCTAAATAACTAGCTTGTAAAATTTCCAGAAAAACCTCTGACTGACCTACCAGATCCCAACATTCTCACTGTCTTAAAGTTCCAGCATACAAGCTTCAGAAAGCAGGCAGAAATAGTTTTCCTGTGCTTGCAGCCAAACTTTGGAACTCCTTGCCCGTTGACCTAAGAACTGAACCATCCTACCATGGCCTTAGAAAAAAGGCTAAAATATGTCTCTTCTCGCAAGAAGGATAATTAATTCATTTTTCTGTCTTTTGTAAATATATGTAATGTATTGTGCATAGCTCTTGTATATGCCTATCTCGTCTCTTTGTAACTATATGTAACTATGTATGATGCAACCATATAATGCAGCCAGATACCTGAGGGTTTGTGCGCTATATAAATAAATAAACAAACAAACAAACAGACTCTATTGAAAACCGACCAAAGTATAAAAGGTGGAGCTTTTTTTATTTTTTATTTAATTTATTAATACAATTTTTTAGCACATTCCATACATTCTACTTCTATGTCATCAAACCCGTCAGTTTCAATGTTCCAATTTTCATAAAAGCGAACAGAACACTTTGACAATATTACATTTTTTATTGCTACTATCCAGTCTTTAGGGGGCCAATTCGGCCAGAATTGGTCACATAGTCTATCTTTTCATATCATGCCTAGTGATCGCTGTTCTTGTTTCTTTAAAAATTCATCAAGAAACTTAATACCAGCTCTGGTGAATCGCATGTTATCTCCCAATATAAAATGTTCCCACCATGCGTCTACAAACCTCTCTTTGAACGGCGCCACATGGTTTTCAAGATGTTTTTTTCCATTGCCACTGCGAAGCATTCCAGTAAAAGATGTTTCAGAGTGTCCAGGTTAGAGCAGATGTTGCAAACTCTACAGACTCCGTTACTGATTCCTCGTTTGCCTGTTCTGTTTTGAATTCGTTTGTTGGGAGTACTAAAAGCTTAGTTTGCATCATACTTTCAGGGAGATGTTTTGACAGAAATTTCTAAACGTATTGCGGCACTGTATCTCTTTTTCTGCACTCGTGTATAACACATTTATTGGACCTATATGCTAGTGTCGCTTCTCTTGTGTGAATCCAGTCCAATCTTTTAAGTTCCTCATTTACATGAGTTGGATTCTTTATTAGTTCTTGCAATGAGGAATCAAGGGAATCAAGTTGTTTTCCCCATTCTGATTTCCACAAATACAGCAACGATGTGCTCTTTCCCTCCGTGTGAGCAGAAAGCACTTGGTACCCAATTGCTGGACAGTCCACTGAGATCTTTCTTAACAGTGATAATGACTTCCATTTTATAATAGAATACAAAGATTGCAGTCCCAGCTCCAGCCTAATAGCAGCTATTGAAGTACATCTCAGTACTTTTAATATTGCCTTCCAAAACTGTGACTCCAATCTTGCCCATATTGTCCAACAGACGTTCAATCCTCCTTGTCCTCTGATTGGAATAACTTTTTAAATGAAGAATAGTGGAACTGGGATTAATGAGAATTTCCCAAATTTCCCATTTAGAAGGAACCCTTGTGCACTCAGCATTCTTGCTTTGGAGAATAAATCCTCTTCCCAAGCTTTCTCAATGACTGAATGGTTTACTCTTATTCCCATATAGCAAATTTCTTTCACTTTTTCGACTGTCTTTTCCAATTTTCCAGACAACCTTTTTCCCTCCGGCAGATCGGTGATGTAGAAGTTAAAAAGTGTGTCAGCAAGAGGACACCCTTGGTTTACTCCTTTGTTGATTTGGAGCACTCCGGATAAGTTGCCATTGTTGTTAATCCTTACTTGAGTTGAAGTGTTTTTATGTAGGGCTTTTATTGGCTGTAATATCTTGTATGGCCAATTCCATTTCTCCCTGTTTACACCGTCAAAGGCTTGCCTTAGATCAATAAAGGCTAGATGACATTTTTCCTTTGTTTTGATGGTGTTCATTTTTAGGATTGACAGAATAAAGAGATTTAGATCCATGCCGGTCCCCTTGGTAAATCCTGTCTGATGAGGATCTATGATTTTATTTACGTCAGCCCACACTGAAACCTTTTTTTTTGCAGATCTGCTGAAATAACTTTGCCTATTGTGTCCAGTAAGGATATTGGCCGATAATTGCAAGGGTTGTCTCTTTTTCCTTTCTTAAATATTGGAACGGTGATGCTTTTGGTCCATGAATTTGGGATTTGTTTGGTGGTTTCGATGTTCTCAAATGTTGCTTTGATTATTCTGGACCACAGTTCCGGGAATTCTTTTAGGTGCATGTTTGTTAAACCATCAGGCCTGGCTGCTGGTGGGTTTTTCAATTTCTTGATCATCTGTTCGATACATCCCTCCTCTTTCGCGATGACACACAGACTATTCCTCTGAGAGGATTTAGGCCTTGTCGTCACCTCATGGCTTCCGAAAACAGCTGTGTAATGCATCGTCCATCCTGCTTCTGAGACTCCATTTATTAGCTGACACTGTTGATTTAACGTTTGGTTGCTGATGATATTCCACATGTTTCTTGTTGTGGATTAGGCCATAGCACGTAAGATATTTTCCCTCTGTTCTTGGTCTCGTGAGTATCGGAATTAGTTTAACCAGTGTTTATATTGCTGGTTCTTGTTTTTGATTTGTTTTAGTATATCTTCGCCCATAAGTGTTTCTTTAGTGGTCGAATTTCGCCTCTTAGTTGTTTCCTTCTGGCTACCAACTTCTTACTCTAATGATGTTTTGGCATCAATTACGTCATTGTGGATCCCACATTTTTTATTCCGTAGATCTACAAGAGTGGATCATAAGCAAGGTCTGAATTATCGATTTCAGTTTGGAGTCTATAAATGTCCAGCAGGTTATGAACGTCCAATTTCTTCATCCTAAGGTGGTTTCAACATGGATTTAGCTCTATGGGGATGGTGTTTCCCATTGCCCCACGAGCCTCTTGATATGTCCAGGATAGCAGCAAGATTTTATTGTTGCTTACTTTTTGCAGCATAATCTACAATCCCTCGATTTTGTGTTGGAGATTTTTCGATGTCCATATGTAGTCTAATATGGAGGTAGCCACGCCATTAGACCACGTTACATTTGCCAGAATGTCTCTTTTCACGTGTCCATTCATAACAATCAAGTTGTTTCCTTGGCTATCTGGATCCATCTGGAAGCGTCTGAGTTAACTTGCGTTGTGCTGTCTATTAGGTCTTTACCCTGCCTATTCGAAAAATGTAATGTTTAATTCTCCACACAGGAAGACTCCCAAGTCCGGATCTTTGTTCCTTTCCTTTCCGATCAGTTTTGCGGTATTTGTCAGCAAAACGTGGGTCTTAATTTTCAGGTGGTTCCAATACACATTCATTATTAATAGGCTTTGCTTCTGGGATAATGCCTGCTCTTTAGTGTCTATCAAGACCCATTGCATTGATCAATTGGGATTCCCGTTGTTGATGACTGCTAGGCCAATTCCCTGCTTGACTTATGTCTACAGACCATCATGAGATCTACCATTAGAAACTTTTTGTGCAGGATTCATATAAACTTCATAATTTTCGCAAGTTGCCAACTCACGGATCCAGATCTCTAGGAGACAGACGATTGATACATCCTTTAAATCTCTGTTTGATGAATTTAGTAAGTGTTGGGAGCCCCTGGTATTCCACAAAACAAATGTTGCCTTTTTTCCTTTTCCATTGGTTTCTTTAATTATTTGCTAGTGCTTCTTTGACAGAGCCCTTGCATTCCATTACCAGTCATTGTCGGTATTAGATTTTGTTTTCCAAGACACCCCTTTTCGCTCGTCGTCATGTTCTTTATTTGAATTTTCAACTGCTATCCTTATGATGTCCCTTTCCATCTGCTTCGGCACTGTGACAAGTTTTTTTCCATTTTGTGTTTGTCGTCTCTCTGTTTTCCTTTATTTGATGCCACACCAGTCTTTTCCGTTGTGAAGGGGATATGATCATAAATGTAATCTCCCGGGTTTCTTAATTTACTGGTGTTGCATAGTATTTTGTTTTTGATTTTCAATTAATGCAAGTGTAGTATTACTTGATCAACTTGCTTTTCATCCACATATTCCACCACTGCAATTTTGTCTGACGAGATTCCCTTCAGCGAATTAACACTGTGACGTACTTGGATCACGTTGTTCCTATTCAAGTCGGTGTTTTCATTCTCTTTTAGGATATTTTCAATCCTAATTTTTGGTTAACAAACTGATGTATCAATGGCATTTCGTTCCTTAATGGAGTGCTCTTGGATTTTGTTTGTTTATTCAGCTGGTCGTTTTGGATTTCAAATAGTTTTTGGGGGGCTTTTTACATGTTTTTTTACCTGATTCCCTCACTTTGTCTGCCTTTAGTATTGGATATATGTCTTATTTTATGCTTTTCATCCATCGTTATAAAGACGTTGTTCCAAAACTGGACCTTGGGTTACATGAAATACCGGGTACAGACATTCTTTTCCTACGTTTCCCTTTGTTTGATGGCATCCTTTTCATTATATTACTGTCATGCTCCATGGCAATGTTTTTGTTTGGTCCTTTTGTTGATGTCTCATTAGATTGTGTCAAGCTTTGTGTAAGATGCAAGCGAAATTGAGAGTGCTGCCATAACATTGTTATGGATCTGTAGACCCACAGCGATTGATAAATTACTTTTTTCTGCTAATTTGTGATGCCTGCCGGCTTTGCAACCGTTCTCCATCGAGGTCATGCATTCTCGTTTTCTCCCTCTCGTTTGTCTCTGTTGTTTTCCTCATCCATTTAATTGTGTCTAATAGGGCTTGTGTAAGTGTTGATTGCTCGTCTTGGTTTCCTCTTGCTAAATCACAAAGCCTTCTTTGCCAGACAGAGGAATTCTCTGCCTTTTGATTTAGTCTCTCTTCAGGTTTGCCTGAGAAAAGTTCCAAGGATGTAAACTTTGTTTGGATTGGTACAAGCAAGTTTGTATTATCGTTTAAATTTTCGTTGATCACTTCGTACAACTTTGTGTAAGGTGCAGGTGCAAGCGAAATTGAGAGTGCTGCCATAACATTGTTATGGATCTGGATCCCGCAGCGATTGATAAATTACTTTTTTCTGCTAATTGAGGTGGGAAGTCGTCATTTCTTTGGACCTTTCCTTCTGTTGTATACTTATTGGGTGGTCTCAGACTCCCTAATGCAACCTGCTCCCCTGACTCACTTACAGCCTTGTTTGTTAACGTTCAATCGTTTTCCCTTGCTACATTGTTTGGCACTCATGTTCAAGCCCTGGCATTTTACATTTACAGTCGTTGTTTGCTTTTTGATTTTTTTTCCCTTGTCTTCTGTAGTGTGGCAAGTCTGTGCTTTTTCATTTTGTCTCTCCACTTGTCTGATTAATTGCGATGGACCATGACTATCCATTCTTTTGTGAAATTGTTGCTAATTCCCATAAGCTCTGGATCCTGCATCTTTTTCTGAGCCATCCTGCGTGTTTTTAAACAAACCTGGACCTGACATTAAGTTGCACCTGTGTACTAGATTCGGTACGGCATTCAAAGCTGTGCTACAATGTTTATTTGTAGAGTTGTTGTTCCAGGCTTTCATCTTTTTTATAAAACTGTCTCGCCATTCCAGTTCTCAGATTGCCTCAGCTATCGAGACGTCATTAAGGCTTTTGTTTCTTGCTTTCCCTCATTTACCAATCAGCAGGGTTGAAACTTTTACTCTTTCAAGAGTTGGATGAACCAGATGTTGTGTCCCCCCCCTGGTTGGAGTTGGTTACTTGTATGCTTTGATTGACTTGGTTCCGATTTGCTCCCTTCTTTGTCCGTTGAAACATTATCGATCCATATATCGTAATCGTAAGCATTGATTTGAAATGTTGCCGTTGTCGTCCCACGAATTGTGTTCAATAATAGTACAATCTGCATTGGCGGCCGGCACACTGAGTTGAACATCTTTTTCCCCAGAGTCGCCACCGTTTAGTGAGGGGTGTACTCTCAAATCATTATTGGTCAGAGGGTAAATGCATTCTTCAGGCATGTGAGGTGCTATGCTCTTGTAGTTCTTTTTTTCCTTTGTTTCCGGTCTGAAGTCGTTCATAGCTCCCGATAGATTATTATGTACGGCAGATTTTTTGCTGTTACGTTCTTTCATGCTCATTTGTTCCTCGCTCTCACCACGCTCACTCTCACCACATGCCTCCTCCTCCTTGATTTCTGAGCCAGTACTTGGCCGTTTCTTGTTTATCTCTAAGTACACCTTGCATGCCTCAGGGACTGCTTCCTTGTTTAAGCTGGGGCTTACATTCGCCGCTTCTCCACGTTCTCCATCTCCATGGCAGTCCGATGCACCTGTTGGATTCTCGACTGATGAACTCTCCTCCACAAACGCTACCTCTCTGTGTGAGTCACGTTGCCTTTCTTCTATGTTTGTGTAAGTGGAGTTTAACAACGAATGAGATGATGCGTGACCAGTTGCAGGCACTTTTTTATGACAATGTTATGTCACCCTGGAGCTCTGTCAGCGCCTCTAAGCCTATTGCGTCATCAGTTTCACTCATTTGTTCACCGACTGTGCTCTTATTTTGCTCGGTTAATAGAGCAGCGTTTGCATGCTGCGTGTCAGAGTTCCAAAGAGACTCAGCTCTGCGTCCATCACATTCATGCTTCTAATTTCAGCGTTACTCCTGTTTATCACTAAGTAGCCTGTTTTTGCATTATTCTTTCCTTGTATGTCCTACATGGTAAGGGGATAACTGTTGTTGCTGGCTAAAGTCAACAGTCTCATATCACAGTCAATCTCTCCCATTTTGGTTACATTTGCCGCAATATTGTTCTTACTTAGCTCATACGTTTTACTCACCGAGCGTGTGTATGGCTTTTTCCAAAGTAGGGCAGAGTTTTGATTTTCTGGCGCTATCAGCCGAGGCTTCCCACTGGTGTTCAGCCGGGTCACAGGCAGTAAATAGGAGTCCTCCATCGCTCTGTGTGGACTCTGACTGGAGTCAGACTGGAACTCCTGACTGAACTCACGCTACGCGCCTGTCATGAGGTTAAATAGGCAGACTCCCAGCAGTCAAAGTGATAGTCTCTTGAAATGCAGCATCATGGGTCCAACACATAAAATGCTCCTCTCTGGTCAAAAGCTGGAGTCAGACTGGAACTCCTGCCCGAACTCACGTCTGGTGGAGCTTTTCTAGAGAAACAAATGAGCTGTGGCAGCAGAACACCAGGGAGCTGCAGCCTAGAAGCCCAGAGTCATCCAGTGGAGAACAGGATGCCGAGACGCTTACATGTTGTTTTGTGAGGTATTGGGAAAGATTGTGGCAAGGAGCCAGAATTGGGATGAAGACCCTAGAGGGTGTGCTGAATCCTGTTGTCGGCATTGAAAGCTGCCTGTCTCCCAGGGCATGATACAGACCCCAGGAATGTCTGAGGGGCAGGAGGAGAGACCATGAACTCAAAGCTGAGAAAAGCAGACATTGTGAGCAGCATCGTGAGTTTCTGACAGCATGAGAAACCCTGTGTGCTTGTGAGTCTGGAACCGAGAAATGAAGTGTGAAGCGTGCAAGCGGCAGAGAAAGGAACATCAGTTTAATGTAAATTGTGCAAATTGCACGGAAACAAAAAACAGCTGGAAGTAAAGTGTGCAAGCGGCATGAGAGAGAAAGAAGTGACAAGTAAATCATTCATGAGGCATGGGACAGAAAACAGTGAAAGTTAAAGTGTCCAAGCGGCCTAGGGAAGAAAGCTGTCAAAGTTAAAGCATGCAAGCAGACAGGAAAGGAAGCAGTGTGAAAGTAAAGTGTGCGAAAAGCACAGCAGGAAAGCAAAGTACAGCGTACAAGATGCACAGAAAAGCAGTATCAAGAATCTGAATGTAGAGAAGGAAGAAAGTGAGATGAAGTATCAGAGTGGTCGCACATATGGTAATGTAACGCAATGCGTTCTCGAAAGTCTCTGATACACTCCAGTATTGAAAGAAGGATAAAGACAGAGCAACTGGTGAGAGGGTGAAAAAAGGGGCAGCTACACGGAAAGTGAAGTGGGAGCAAAATCCCCAAAGCATTTTGAAAGACTGTTTAAACTCAACTGAGAAAGTTGTATCTTGGAAAAGTGAATCCTGAAAAGCTGAACTTTTGTGGAACTTTGACACCAGAGAGGGTTAAGCTTGGGGAAGGGAACCCTGAGAGGCCTAAAAGGAACTGTAAACTTTAAGATGCTTGGGGAAGGGAACCCCAAGAGAACCTATGAACCTTTGCAAACTGACTTGTTTTGAACAGTGCCTTGAAGAGCCACAGTCACTTTTTGAGTTTGAACTGGCAGAGCAAAACTTGAAGATAAGGCCATCCAAATCTTGCCTTGTTTTATACTTTTTTTAGAACACTATTTTCTTTTTACAAAATCCCTACACAAAATTTTGTTTAAAGTTGGAGGGCAAGCATAGGTTTGACACAGACAGAAATCGTTTTGGGTCTTACTGACATCGACCATCCATATAAACATCATTTGAGGGAATAGGCATTACACCAACCTTGAGTACTTAAATAAAGGTTTTCAAACAGTTTTCCTTGTGTCTGTGTCTTCTCATGATACCATGCCTGCCTCACATACCCTATCCCACAAATTGCCCCAGGTGGCAACCGCAAGGACCCAAGTTAATAGGCTAGAGCTTAGCACAGGAGACCATGGCAGGGCCAGGTGAACAAAACAGAGTGCAAGTGCGATCATTGTACATCTTGCTTTGAACCTGGGCTTGGAACCTAGGCTTGGATCATAAGCTGACACACCCATCCGGGAGGGTAATTGATGATAGATATATTCAAAAAGAAGTTCTTTGAATTTAAGGTTCTATTCAATTTCCAGTGCCCCTATTTAAGTATGATAGTTGCCAATTTCAGTTATAGTTGGCAGTTTGACTCCTCTACTTAGCAGTGGAGTGTTTGAGCAACATAATAACATATCAGTCAAATTGATTATCAGGTTTGCTTTGGCAGGGTTGTTGTGGAGCACATACTGTTTGCTCACATGTATTCTCTACATACAACCTTTCACTGATTGGTCTCGGTCCACACCACCAGGCGTCTCATCTAGAGCTGTTTTCACTTTGGTATGTCCAAGGCAACCCTTTTTTGTATTGAGACGCTGTGCGCCCGATTCATCGAATAGTGTGCATTTATCCCGCAAGGGCAGTGCGCCGAGAATGACATTGTGCGAGCCTGCACACTGAATAGAAAATGAGCGCTCTGCGTATCCATGGAATAGTTTGCGCAAAGTAACCCTATACACAATTCACGGACGCAACTCCCCCGACATGCCCCCAAGCAAAGCAAAAACAGCCAGAACAGCCACCTTTCCGTGCTCACCCAGGCGCAAATAGATGCACCCTTCAAACAGTGTGTGGGGTCCCCCGCAAGCAAGCCTGCATATCGTTAACCCTACGCAGGATCCCAATAACTGTTACCAGCACCCCGACAACATGCGTACGATACTTCGAAAATCTGCAGGCAAACCACATTAAACCGTTCACGCACCCTGCTACACTGCTTACGTGTACCCCTAAGTGAGATCGGAACCACGGCTGCGTGCGCGCACCCCTAAATCCAACACCAGATCTTACCTCTGTGTGGTGATCACTATGCACCAGTGTGGCAGATTGTAGGATGGCTTTGCATGGCCATTTCCCAGCTGGGAGGTTGCACACTAGGATCCATGAATACATATCGTTCCACGCAATAGTCGGCTTGCGATGGACTGCTTGCGGTCTGCCCTCGTAATGCCAACATTTTCCCTATTTCTTCCTCATTTTCTGTGTTCTGCCCCCTAACCTGCCCGCTGCACGAGCCAAGCCCACGCTCTGCATGGTGTCTCGCGCAAGGCACTCTGCCTCTCCCAGTGACATGCCATGCCTGCGGGAAGTCCATGCAAAGTACAAAAAATGTGCTGCACATTAAATTCCATGAATCTACAAACGGGATTTCGCACGCAGTTTGGCACACAAAGTCACGATTTTCCACGCAGATAATTCCATTAATCGGGCCCTATGTGTTACTTTCATTTGTAAACATGGCAGCTTTTTTAAACTCCTTGTTCTAGCTATTTATTTAAGCCATGACATCTTTCTCCCACATGTTCTTTATGCTTCCTGATCCATAAACACATTGCTCTACCTTCCAACTCCAAAACCAACTGGCTAGTCATGTTCTCTTCACATTCCTCACTCTTGTTTACAAATTCCCAACACATGCATCCCCCTCACTTGCACAAATCTTCCCTTTAAATTCTCTACTCTTTAGGCACTGTCACCTAACTCAGACACCCACACTGTCAATCTCCATTCTGCTTGTCTGAACTTGAGGCACTAATGAATTGCTGCTTGACACTCTTTCACTTAGGATTTTGCACGTCTTTGAACACATTCAAGCATTCCATTAAAGGATATATCCTCCAAGGTGAACTGGATACAGACATTTCACAGTAAAGTTTCTATGCCGTCTTTATATATAAAGCTGAATGTATGTATGTGTGTGTGTATGTTTGTCCGGCTATAAAAACCCCCACCGTCCAACCCAATGCTACCAAATTTTGCATGGACTCATCATTTGTCTGGGGCAAGATTGTAGTCTATGTTTGGACGCAAAACATGTACTCTGCAGACACCCTAATTTACTGATGCTCACTCCGATTCACTACAGTAGGTACTAGAAGGAGGCAAAATTTGGAAATGTGTTTGAAGCAAAATGTTCGATACGTTGGTTATTCCTTTAAAATGTATTACTACTGTATATAGTTTGAAACTGTTAATTACAGCATTTTTAATGGTAATTAAACAAAAAGAATTGAACATTTTTGTTTATCATGCCCCTCCAAATATGCGAAATGGCCAAGGTTACAATTTTCTTAAGTTCATTCACAAGACTTGCAGACAAGAGGACAAGATCAACATCCTCCAGGGCACTTGAGCAACCACTCAATCAGGACATGGGCAACACTGGGTACCCCAGCTAGTACTCTATAATTTTTCCCTTGATTCCAGTAGAGAATTGTTTCTATAATGTTCTCATTCATTAACTCATTCACTTAGACAAAAAGCACATCTCTTGTCCATAGCACAGTGGCACAGTACAACTATGTGTACCTATATAACTTGTTAACACTGTTTGTGTAAATACTCCCTGCTCCTTACAGACACTTTTAAACTGCCCCCTGAACATTTCTGCATCATTTATCCACAGCCCATGTTGTGTCGATCAACATGCACCAATACAGTCACAAATATCATCCCGCACTTTGAAGTGGCTCGCCACTGCTTAAATCCGTGTTGGTTTTATTTTTACCATCTTTCACCTATCCCTCTATTCACTTTCCTCTTTCTCTGCAGACTGCAGTCTGGATACCCCAGGTGGGGGCCCAATAATACAACTTCCAGACAAGCCCCAACCTTCTGAGACCACTAGGCTGGTGATTTGGTGCAGAATAAAAGCTTTGTAACTTAACATGTAAATTGGCATGTGCATTAATATAATGTAACTGTCTGACATACAGGCAGCTGTGACCCACTTTCATCCTTCCACTTACGATCCCACCAGGTCGCTGACTGGTCTGTGGAGATCATGAAGATGTTCTCATTTCTTATATAGATTTCTCTTTACCCATAAATGTTTGGAAAATGATATGTATATGCAAAATACACCGCACATGGGGCAGATTACTGTATTATTATTCAAAATACTTGCAAGAAAATTATTCACCTCTTCTAAACATACCAGCAACACATCAGCACATAGGTTGTATTACTGAATTCCATACACGTACAAAATGGTTAAAGAAAGTGTTGAGGCTCAGATTCCTCTCTGAAATAATGCATGCATAAAATACTTTGAAGATGCATTATGCGGGCTATTATAATGTATATATATGCCCACATTTTCTGTATTGTTCATTGTATGTTTTATGGTGTTGTTCTATTGTGTAGGGCATGTCAATGTCAAAAGCTGTTGTTTGTTCACACATTTCTGAGATGTATGATTTGTATAGGTGACAATACGTCATGTTGATGTTGTGTTGCTGATGTGCTTAGATGAGGAGAGCGTTTCACCTACAATTATGTTGAATCATATTACAGAGATGTGTTCCATGTTCTCTTGTCTTATTCACTTTTTCAAACCCTAAGTACAGTATTTGCGTTCGGCATGTTTACATGCTTTAATAAATACTAAACAATTTTAAAAAATGAGTGTTCTAGATGTTTTTCTGTATAATCTTGAGCAACCCATTGAGAAAATGTCCAAGTAGATATAGCCAAGGCTGCCCCCATACCCGCCGTACACACCCCTGCCAACTCCCCCCGTACCTACCCATCTGTGCCCCTGACCTCTCAACAGACATATATCCAGCGTAATGTTGGTGAAGTAAATTATCACTTTGCAATTTACTTCGCTGAAACAACAGTACATGCTAAAAACACTAGCAAAAACACACCACTTGACCCAGGGGTGTGTCATATTTAGTACTAGACTTGATGTGCCCTTAAATAAATACTATTTATTTAAATACTATTTTAGGTTCCTAATGATAGCCTCGACATCCAAAGCATCGAATGCAAAAGCCTGGGAAAAAAAGCATTTTTTTCCATTTTTTTGGGGGGGGGGTCCCCCAACCCTATTTTTTTACCCCTTAAAAGCCATTTCCATGCATTTGTTTTTCAAGGCTTTTGTATCCGATGTTATGTATTCGAGGGAATCACTGGATACCGTATTTCTCACTGCCAAAGCCATCATCCATAATGATAATACGTTTGGCTTTTTCATCTCTGTTAAATGACAAAAACACGTCAATTAAAAAAGGATGATTACCAAGCATAGCATTTTGCACTTATGTACATGTATGTTGTACGTATGTATGTAAGTGGAGGGTGTATGTTGGCACTACTTTATTACTGGTATATATTTTATTTATGACATAAATTCAGACATTACAGTGTCTCTGTGTTTTAATAGGAAAAACAATCCATTACTTATCTTTCTTTCAATCCTTAGACAATTTAATTTAATCTTCAAGTAGTATCACATGCAGTGCACAAAATCCACTACTGGAACATTCAAGTGGGTGATTGTGTCCCTATAAATGAAGTTCACTGCAATCACTGTATCAGTAGCGGAAGTGCTCACAATAGAGATCAGCCACAGTGTGGTCTACATTGGCCACTTTCCACAAAAGCCTTTGCGAGGGAACTTGGAAGGGCCTAATGGGGTGCAGGTTGGGAGATGAGACCCTGATCAGGGTACGATTGAGCGAGGGGGAGGGGAAGGTACATATGCACATACATGATACATGCAGCTGAGACAGGGACTGGACAGACTGTTTTTGTACTAATGCATGAATGCCCTCCTGAAAATTGAGAGTGAGGAACTCAAATTCATTTCTATGGTCTGGTGGCTGGGAGCATCAGCACAGCTGAAAGCGTGGCAGGAGATACAGCTGCACAGAACCGCAGGAGCACACACAAGGAGTGTGAGTTCCTGACCAGGTTTTTTGTAATAATAAAATGCTGAGCTCAGCAGGGCCTGCCCCAGTGGTAACATTTCTCCTCTGCATTGCACAAGCGACCTAATTATGAGTTTAGTGGCAAATCTGATGAATTACTGCCAAACTCGATTACTGTTACCACCACTTGGTCCCACAGATTTACTGTGGGATTAGAAGTGGTGGTAGGGTGGTGTTAATACCCATGTTTGGGGTCCATATGACTCCATGTGGATTTTGGTGGCATTACCACCAACGTCTAATTCCGCAGATTTTTCTGATTTGTAGCAGTAAAGTGAAGGATTTACCCCAAGTTTTTTGATGGTGCTAAATCCTCCACCTTACCACCAAATGTATAGCAATGGAGGGTGGGGTACATGTTATTTCCATGAAGTAAATTACTAATTTAGTTTGTGGAAATGATTTCTAACGTTTACTCCAAAATTGTTTTTTAAAGGCCTTCCCAAATCCCCTTCATTAAAACCCCCGCCCCAAACCCCTCCCCACCGCTTTTTTCCCCTTAACCCACAAACACATATACATTTCAAAGTATTTTCAAAGTAATTTCCACAAAGCAAATTGCCATAAAGTAATTTATTTCATGGAAACAACGGTAGACTGAGCTGTCGTAATGCGGAGTCAATGGAAATACCACTGCATGACAGCAGTTTTTACCCACACTGTTGTACTTGTAATGAGGCCCAATGTACAGCAGGGTGCTCTTTTTGCAAGCAGTCGCAGGTTGTAACTGTTTCAGGATCAATTCATCTGTGGTATAAAAAGATGCATAAAACCCATGATACGTTTTGACTCATGACACTAACATCAGCTTTCCATTTGTTTTCTTGTAGAGCTTACCTTTGACCTCGACATGGATGATGCCTCATTTAATAAACACCTCCTGAACGCACAAAGCAAAGACGGTGTTCCAGCAAAGAACTTGGCATCAGGAAGTCACGTGAAGCATGCAGCATCTGTTAATCTAATTGGTTATTCAACAATGTTTATGCCAATGGTTCTTGTTTTTGTTCATTGATGAAAGCATTGCAGACTTTCTGAATGTGACCAATTTTTAAGTTATATGCAAACAAATCAATGAACATTATTTAAAAAAATATGCTAAATGACACTAATGTTTCTTATGTTTCATTAGAATCTTTAAATAGAATGAGCCATTGGTGAACAGAGGTATTATTACATATCGTGTATTTATGCTTTATGAATAATTTAAATAATAAAGCCAAATATTTTCATATCGTCTAAGTTATTCATAGTTATATGCAGAAACATATTTAATATTGCATGCATAAAAATAGTAGAGTTTTACATGTACATAAAATTACTAATTCAAGAAAAGAGGGACCTTTTTAGATTCCATTGGTTACTTTCTTAGACGGTCTACAGCTTGCTATGTCTCCCTCACAGAAAATATCGAACTATCCCTAAAAGTGATTAGTCTTTCCCTAGGTAGCGCTGGTGTGACGCTTATCTAGGTAAAGGGGATAGAGAAGAGATTAGCCCTAGTCTAACCACCAAATTTACTAAGTAGTTTTCTGTGTCTTTAGTGAACTATACCCTATCTGTAGATATGCTAAGTAACACAGGTTAAAATTAGAAGGCCTCCACCAGAATGTCAAGGCTCGAAACACTGGGTGAGTTCTTTCCATGTTATTGCTCCCTTCCAAGGCTGTCTGGTGCCAGGGATCACACTAGCTGTAACTCTCTCTGACGAAATATCCTCTCTCTAGACCTCTGCGTTCTTCTGGCACCAACTTGTGTGTAAATCGTTTCGCTAAACGAGGGCAGGAGGTCGATAGCCGGCTCCCTCCTATGGAACAGCCTCCCCCTCCCTCTGCGTCTTGAACAGGACGTACTTAAATTTCAGAGGCTCCTCAAGACTTTGCTTTTTCCTCTCCTTCCCCCTTCTCTCTACTAACCTCACAGTTACTTGATTGGTATACAGGGTACTTATGCATCCTCGGAGCCCTGACCTCCTGCAACAACTCACCCCCAGCTTGTGTCTATCCTCAGCACTTGCCTCTCTGCACACCCTCTGTCCTGGAGGCTCGCATTTACCATACCCTGCACTTCCTCTGCTGCTCCCCCACGAGCACGGGCACCCCATTCCCTTACCCCACCTCCCCCTACCTTGTGTACTTGCACGTTCTGAATATTCACAAGGCATAGTAGGTTTGTCCTTTTGTTCCCCTCCACTGTACTTAATACTTCTATGTATTGTTATCTGTCTCATTCCCTTGTCCCCTCCCTGTTGCCCTGTGGGTGCTTTGAAACAGAATGTACTTGCTGTATAAGCGGCTAACAAGCGATCAATAAATAAATAAAATAAATATGTGTTTAATAAAACATGTATATTTCTGTGATATGGTAAAAAAAAGATCACTTTGTTTTCTGGCTTCTGCTAGTTATGCAAATGTCCCAAGAGTTCAGGGTGTGAGCCCTGGACTCAATTGGTCAACCGTTTTCAGCGGATTCAGTATTTTAATTCCTTTTAGAACCACTTTCTTCAGGACCCGTAATTGCTCAAGAAACAAGGTATTGCTGAAGATTTAGAAATCAGTAAGTTTAATACATTTTTATCTGTTTCACCATTCACATTGTCAGGCTGCTTTTCAGTCATTCATTTAATATTTGGATGCAAACATATAATTTCGACGAGTGTGTATCTGGACAGCCTACATCCATACTTAACCGGCATTGCCGGATTCTAGACTGGGAAGTATGTCTGATTTGTTGGTGCTTGGCCAGTTTCCACTCATATCGTACCAATACATCTGCTCATGGTGGGTTCTTCCGGCGTTGTTTTCAGCCTTGAAATTCTGGTGAAGGACTTTTAATTTCCCCCTGTGATAGTTAGTACATTTATAGATAGGCTATAGTTCACTAAATAGACAAAAAACGACTTAGTAAATTAGATAGTTACACTAGGGCTAATCCCTTCTCTATCCCCTTTACTTAGATACGCGTCACACCAGTGCTACCTAGGAAGAGTTTAATCACTTTTAGGGATAGTTTGATGTTTTCCGTGAGGGAGACACTGCGAGCTGTAGGCCGTCTGAGAAAGTAAACATTTGAATCTAAAACTTCCATTTTCTTTTGTGATAAAACATTGGAACTGTGGATGGATGTTGAAGCTCGCATAGGTCCCTTGTTTGTTTTGTTCATGAAATGACTAAAACAAATTTGATATTTAATTTTTTTTATTGTGTTCCCTATTTTTATGCAATTAAACTCTCATTAAACATTGTGTCTCTATCAATATACGGTTGTTTAGTATGATTGCTACATTTCACTACACACTTTAATGTACACTTTCACGAATTCACATAATGAGATAATGTTGACTGATCGGGAGCACATTTGATACCTCTCCTCTACAGTCAAAGTGTGTTTCATGGTACCTTGTTTGAAAACTAAATCACCATACTGAAGGTAGGCATGTGTTTTATAAGAACTTATGCCATTCAGGAACATAATACCATATTTACTTAAATTGTATACTAGTGCCTGCTTTCAATGTGCCTATTTATTGGGGCATCACATAATAAATGTTTTCCGGCATAGTGCTTCCTTGTCCTTGTGCTGTAATTCTATCGGATCTTGCCTGCGAGCAGTAGACTATTTCTGGGGGAGTATACATTTTGAGGGAGTAAGGTTTTCTTTAACCTTAATAATCCACTTGATCAGCATATCTTTGGGTGATAAACGTTGATGATATCTTGGGCCAGATCACATAATTTGCACCAGTAACAGTGCAGTTTATCATGTTCCTATGCATTAGTACAGGGCTCTGCAACCTATGGCTCTCCATATGTTTTGGACTATGATTATCATGATCCCCAAGAATTGGCTAAGCATTGATTATGTCGGCAAGATCAGATGGGAGTTGCAGTCAAAAAGATCAGGGGTGCCAAAAGTTTCAGATGGGAGTAGCACCATTCCAGGCACATTACGTTTTTGCCTGCACAGAATTTTAACCTGGACTCATTTTTACTGCTTGTTTTGCTAAAACTGTGTGAAGCACATTCATGTTCACCCCTTAAAACGCAATGGTCACTTGGAAGAGTATGCCAGTGGGAAAAGGTTCTGAAGTATGTTAAAGTTAATTTTCTGAATAATCATATATATTCTTTTTCAGTGTTATTTTTGTGTTTCTTTAAGGGTGAGCAGGAATAGTGTTGTGTAAATTAAATACATCAGTGATGCTTGTGCTGAAAAGTGTGTATTTCATTATTTGATTCTAGCTATGCCTCAACTTAAGTTATGAACGCGTGGCAAAGCATTCTATAGATAGTGCTTTGATGTGAATGCTTGAGTGTTTTTATAGGATATGTGTTTTGAACTGTAAAGTAGATTTCCTATCGTGTCTGCAATCCCCATTTGTATTGGGAACATTTAGGAACCCTCCCAGGAATAGAGGGATATAATATAATCAATGGTGTGTCCCACCTTGTTAGGGAGAATTCTCAATATGTGCTAAATTCCCTTACCTTTTGAGACCCAGCAACTTTTCTGGATTTCTAGGATTTGATTGTTTTACCTGAGAAGAGTATGAGCCATTTTTCCCACTCTTCCATGTATTTTATGTGTGTTTTACTTTTGTGTTCTTTGGTTATGGAGTTTTATAAACAACGCCATTGGAATCATCTTTTTCTGTGTGTCACACAGCACCTTCAGTTCAGTGACACGGGGGCGTCTTTCAGACTCCCCAAGGCTTAAACACCTTCTCTGGGACTGACTACTGTCTCCCAGAGCATGTAAAGTTAAATTGGCTTTACTGGTCTTTTTAAATTTACTGGCCCAGCACACACTATCTTCCAATAGAGTGCTGGAGGGGTTGACTAGCTTCCCCTCATTCAAAACACTCATGTAACAGTAAAATGTTACCTTTTCCTACTTTAAATAGCTGGTGGCAGTGGTTTAGATCAAACTACCGTGATTTTTCCCGATCGCTAACAACGGTAGCTAAAATCGGGTCAGCCATGTTTTTCAATATGGCACCCAAGACCTCTCTGTACAAACAGACTCCGGTCATCTTTGTTCGGCATTTCTTTTAGGAAATGTCCCTCTTGTGTTTGTCTCTGCACGCCAAACCAGGTTTGGTCACTTTGTTCATTGGCCTTTGGCGGGCTTCAGTGCTGAAGCCCTCCTCTGGCACCTGAGTGTCTGGTATGGACAGATGTGTGGGAGGTACCCGAAACTAGCTGTGCTTAGTCTCCTAGGAGACCTGAATGCACTCTGGCAAGATTGGCCATCTGGCTGTCCAGCAAGTACAGCCACCCTGCTGTGTGAGTGACTGCCAGACTGGAATGAATTGGGGAAAACTGTTTAAAAGCAGGTCTCTGGGATTTGGAAAGCAGAGTCGACCACTGGAACGAAAGAACCGAAGAGGAGAGGGAGGAAGAGGACTGCTTGAACTCCTGGATGACCGGTGAAGCCCTGCTGCAGATCCAAATTGCCTGAAACTCCGACGACAGAGAAGTCCTTCGAGGTTAACTTTTTCCCTTGAGTTTGGTGGGAACAACCAACTCGCAAGCCACCTGGACACTGTCCCCATCTGGTTGAATTTTCATTGTTGAAACCCGGATAGCTGGAGGGAAGGAAACCAGCGTGTGGAGTTTAAGGTACTCACACCTTAAACCGACGTCTTGCTACAGCTTTTGGCCTCTTCCCTGGGCAGTGCAGGAACCTCCCAAGTGTCCTCCTCCTTGTCCCCACGACTAAAGCTCAGGAAGAGGGAGATCTGCTCGAACTGCCAGGAACAACTGCCTCAGCTACAGCTTTCTTCATTGACAAGGTAATGTGCAAACGCGATCCGGAAATCTTTTCGGCCATCGAAAAGTGCGTGAAAAATTCCTCAACTACGAAGGTTTGTCCTTCCCTTAACAATCATCAAACTTTTTCCTTGAAAAATCTGTGGCAAAGACTTAACAGTAATGTACCAGAACTGTGCTATCCTATACAAAAGACTCTGAACCATTGATTTTGGCCTAGGCCTATTGAGAAGGACTGCTGGTTGTATTTAACTGAAATCCTTTGCTGTGCCTATGAATGTATTTGGGTTGTCTATTCTTATAACTTTGTCTTTTCCCTCCTTTATTAAGTATCTGAAGTGCCATTTTGCTCCCACTTCATTTTGGAGCTAAACTTGTTCATTTACTTACCAGTTGGAATTTTGTGGTGTATTAGTGTGTGATATTGAGCTGCTTATGCTAGAGTAATGTTTTCTAACTGCCTGAGTAAATAAATGTATATTCTTTTACCAGGAAACCTTGAGTAAGTGTTTACTTGAATCACTTTATTAGTTGGTCCTTTGCGTAACTTGTTCTACTGCTCATTTAAAACTCTTGAGATAAGTCTGGCTGCTCAGCCATCGCTACCATTTACTGTGTAGTACAGGCTTGTACCAAGGGTGAAATTGTGCGTACACTTGTAGTCCTAATTGCCTGTAGTGTTCCCAAAGGGTGCTGCTGGTGATTCTGCCTAACACACCTGAAAATGATATATGGGATAAAGCGCCCCCTACCGTACATTCCAAGGACATTGCAAGTCACTGAGGAGTTCTGTGACCAAATAGAAGAACGAGGCTGAAGGACGATTTTCTTCTTAAAGTTGCGTAACTCAGATGTGAATTGCTATATCCTTTTTACACACGGTCGAGTATATGTTATCTCCTTTAACTCATGGATATACAATGTTATCCCCTTTAATACCTCGCCTCTTGCCTAATGTAATTCAAGAGATCTTCAAGTTGCTAATACATACAATCAATGTCGAAACTATTTTAATTAGTTGAATTAAAGAAAACAACTAGTATGCAGCGTCTAATATGTTGAAGAAAACATAAATTAAGTAGTTAAATGAAATTCATCTAAAAAATGTTTTCTGTTTGTGATTTAAAATAAGCAATAAAATGCAGATTCTTGCTATCATGCGTTAAACTCCAACCATGCATAAAATAAAAAATACTTCTAAAAGCAGTGACAGTTCGTGGCTATTAAGTGTCACAGAAAGTAATTGTACATGAAGGAGTTTTAAAAGGAATTCACGGCTTTAATTAAGTGCTGCAGTGGCAGCTGGATTTCTTCTCTGTGCTGGCTCAAACATCAGGCACTGTGACATCACAACTGAAGAGTAGTAACTGATTACACCCATTACATTCCAAGGTTATTGTAAATATCCTCCTAACGTTCCTTTTGAGGATCTGTTAAAAATGTGTTTACAAATATCACTGTAGTGAGTTACATTCCAGTGGAAAATATGAGGAGGGATGTGATGATGGACCCATGGTGAGGATGTGTTTGATAGGGGGATCGAGATATCGACTCTCAGCCTCTCAGCAGGGACTAGCATTAGGCCACAGCACAGGGGTGGCTCTCAGATGCTGGATGGCTGAAGCAGTAGGAATAATGTTTGAGTTGGAGAAGGGCCTTAGGAGCGAGATGGGTCTCATGGCAGGGATTAGATATCGGTTTTGCTTGGGTCTCGGTACAGGGTTCAGCCTACAGAGCAGTAATTGGCCTTGTAGCAGCGATGGATGCTCTGGAAGGTGTGGTGCCTTGCAGTGTGCATATGCCTTAGAAGAGCAAATGGATTTGGAGGGGGATGTGTCTTCCGATGAAGATGGACATTGCTGTGGGCATGGCCTATGTGGTGAAGATGAGCTTTGAGCTGAATCTGGTCTTTGAACCAGGAATGTCCCACAAAGCTTTGATTGAACTAAGAGCAGGCATAGTCCTTGGACAACGAATGGACCATGGGGAAAGAATGTACATCAGACCAGTAAAGGACCGCTGAGCATGGACAGGCATCAGAACAATTCTGAGCATCAGGGAAGGTACTGGCCTGTTGCTCGGATGCGCCTCAAGGAATTTTTACTAGAGATGAAACAATTTAGTGGTGTTGGAAAGCACTGCACCTATTAAAGGAGTTGTAACAGGCTGTTTAGATATATCTTACATCAAAAAGCAACTTACAAGAACAACATTCTATTTCTACCTTGATTAATGACTTAAAAGGGTTCATACATACATAAAAATTGGCTACAATTTCATAAGTTCGCTCTCAGGGAAGGGCGCTCAGCCAATCAGGTGGCTGGAAACATCGACGGGAAATGCAGGATTCACTCGGGACTCCTTAGGCTGGGGCTGGCAGGCCATAAACGCCCCGATATGCCCTCCGACATGGGTGGTAATTCTCCCATATGAGTGAGTAAACTGTATTTGTCGGAATTCGCCATTTACATACATCATTAAATACATCATAGCAAAAAAAGTTATACAAAATGTAAAATCTATTAAAAATACTGTGTTAAAAAGAAAATTCACCCCACTACAATTTCAATCTAAAACTTTCTTTTATCGTCTTATCAGAGGCTTGGTACCCAATTAGGTACCCAAATTAAAGGATAGTTCCGGGACTTTTTTTTTATTGTTCCTATGGTTCGGCCATGTGTTTTTAAGCATAAATCGGTAGATCGTAGAAAACTTTCCTATGGACCTTACCCGACTTTTCGTCCATTAACGCACTCGAAAACATCCGCCATTTTATGATAATCCTCTCACTTGCCGCATCGCCCTGGCTCACCTGCTTTTGCGGCACTAAATCAAATCCCCCGCCCCTGAAACAGACTTGATCAAAACATTCATATTCCCCGCCTCTATCCGTGATGTGACTGAGCTGCGTAGGCAAACGCGCCCAGGCGTCTTCTACGCGACTCCACACAGAACCAGGAAATCAACACAGATGAGCTCACACAACACAGCGCGCCACAATTGGGAATATGAAACTGTACTTTTAAATTAAACCGCAAGATTGTAAATTTGGTAAAGTACATTTATTTGACATCAAATGTTTTGAGAATATTCAGCGATTAGCATTTTTATTTGCTCACGTTCCGAAAAGTTCGTTTCGAGGCACACGATGTTCCTTTGCTGTACACAGGGTCTTAGATCAATGAATTTTTATTTGCTCTCGATCCAAAATATTTCGTCTTGAGGCAAGCGATGTTCGTGTGCAGTAAACAGGGTGTTGGTTTACGATAAAATAAGCTCTTCGGTCGCACTGATAATTGCATGGCTGTTCCAACAACGAGGCACTAGGCCACCACAACGGTCTGTATGTTGCATCTAGCCGTTAGGGCATACTTGTACTTGGCGATCGTCCCACAAAATGGTCAGGGTGCTAACGTTGTTCACGCGGAGAAGCAACTGGCGGTTGAAAAACCCATCCGCCGGTGTCTGGTACTCGTGACACAGACAATAATGGACGATGTATCTATTTGAAAAACATAAAAAAAGGAAATTAGTCTCACCATCAGATCTTTATTAAAATTATTCATTTTATATATTAGGTCTGGAAATTATTTAATAGCTAGGACAGTGCAACTGGGTTTTATACGTCAAGGGGGGGCTGTAGGATACTGAGACAGTCCCCCAGTGCAGGGGTTGACAGGGAGTGCAGGTGGAGAGTGGAAGGGCCCAGGACCGAGGTCGCAGACAGTGGACAAGTTGTAGCAGGGGGGAGGGAGAGAGAAAGCAGAAGCAAGGAGGAAGGTTTGGAGGTGCTTCCGTAAAAGGAGACGGTTCTCCCCAAGATAGTGCGCGGTACAAAACAATATGCCACATAGAATGAACAAGTACAACTTAACCCGTCTTTAAAGCTACTGTATAGTAATTAAATTGCGGTATAAACTCATCTAAAGAGTTACTTACATTATATTTGCATTTTCCATTGTGTCTGTGCGTAGGGCAGCCCCGAAATACCACTCCTTCTATGCCGACGTTTTATTTCTTCTAATGAACGAACATGAAATGGCTTTCGTTTCTGAAATTATATTCATTATCGTTTCTTACGTGGTCCCGGCCTGTCAAGGTCAAATAACAATAGAACCTTATACTGAGTCGTGGGCCATTCTGGCACCCGAGAAAAAATCAAAGCAGCTGACCTTCACTTTGAACGAACACACATTCCTAGTTAGCTACATTCAGTGTAAGGCCGTCTTACAGGACTTGAAATTTACACTCCATCTTTGCATTTTGTCTGCGTGCTTTGCTGCCCCACAGAACCATAAATACGGAGACATTCTATATTTTTGGAAAAATCATTTATATTACTGTTTGGTTTAATTTAATGCGCAAATGAACAAGGTTGGATAGATAAACATATTCAATGGGCCTGCGACATGAGGAGTCTCGAGAGAACAGACAATCAAATTACAATCATTTAAGCCGTGATGTGTATTTCTCAATGAGCTCTTCTTTAGGTGGACATGGAACAGAGGCAATGTTGGGTGGCAATGCAGTTGTCACCTGCACAGGTTCGTTCACAACTCCATTTATGTGCCTATCTAGGACGTCAACAATAAGTCTCTCAATAAACTCATATTGCATATCCTCAAACACTGGTTTGATCACCCATTGTTTACTTCTTTTAGTGAAGGCCTTATTGTAGTGAAGCGTCCCTAAAGTTCCGGTCGTCCTACTTTGTTGACGGCCGACATTATGGTTATGTGCCAAGACCGCTAAAAGAGTCCGATTTATCATGCCCTCCATGCCAAAATGCAATCGTTTTGGCCTGTACTTTAGGCACATATTGTGGAACACCTCCAAATCTCCTGTGTGGCAGAATTCCGTGAGTCCCCTCAAAGCTTTTGTTATAGTTTTATCAAATACAATCTTTTCAATGGCTTTGTGAGTGGGTGATGAAGGAATCAACCACTTCTTCTTCCGTGCCTCCTCTGTGGACAAATGGCCATGTTCACAATTGTGGAAATGTTGGTTCGTGTTCCAGCTGTGCACGTTTGTACAGTGTAGCATTACTGACCGCCATTTTTCCAGTAGAATTTCCAACGACCCTCCACATGTTTTTGAGCTCCACCAAAGATGGTTGCTGATTGACTTGGACCACTGTGAAATACCTTGCATATCTTTTTTTTTACCTGCAGCTGACAATTTTTTATTGATTGTTTTTGCAAGATGCCAAACGTCAAATTGGTGATTTATATTTTTGTACTCTTCTCTCATTGTCTTGGCAATTGAAACGTGTCTGTCCGTGGCTATCAGGTCGATCACCATTCCCCGCGATTGTAGTTCTTGCAATGATGCTACAAAGCCAACTTTCTCCATGGCCACTGAGGATGTACTTTGTGACACCTGCACAACCACCGAACTCACAATTTTCTTACTTTCCATGTCCTGAAAGTGGTAGGTGCAGTACTTGGCTGAAAATCCTGGGCTGTCGCACTGTCCATCACCGGCTAGCCTGAACCGTTTGCCCGCGAATGTACTATCAATAGACATTTTTTCCATTCTCCAAGCTTCGCTAATGGCTAATGGCTGGAAATAGATAATCGGTTTGGTATTTGTAGAACTGAGTTTTCGCAATGAAACGGATTCCCACAAACTGAAAGAAAGACTCTAATTTTTTAAAACTTGAACCACTAAAAAGTGCAGCCGCTGCACAAAGTAGATTGCCTGCTGGCAGTTGTCCCAGCGTGGGTTGTGCAGACCATGAGAAAGGATGATTTGTACAGGTGGCATGTATTTTAAGGTTAGTGCCTCGAATTGCACGAGTCACATTAATCAATGGCTCCCCACATACTTCCCCACCTACAGAATGCCCACATTTCAACCGAATAATAATATCAATCAAACAACTATCGAATACAATGAATTTGGCCTCTTTCCTTATACTGTCACTCTGCATCCCAGCTGGTTCGGCCTGTAACGTTGAGGACATGTCACTCACATGAAAGGTAGAATCTCTGATATCGTCTTCCGCTATGTTCAGTGATATTGAAGGTGTTTCATTGTAGTCCACTTCATTCTCTTCCATTGCAACATCTGTTCCTTCTCCGGCAATGGGTGAATAGGACAATTTCTTCAACTTTCTCGCGGTCTTAGTTTTTGCGGGTGTGGATTCTGTGAATTTATCTCCTACTGCATCCGAACTACCAGGAGGACATTCACTATCAATGGCTGGTGGTGGTATAGCTCCGTTGTCAATCACTTCATATTCTTCCCATTGGCACGATGCATCTCCAGTCTCAAGTCCCTGCCAAAAGGTTTGACAAGCAACATCTCTCGTTCGCTTCACTGTCTGTGTAGATCTAGTTCGTACACCCACTCGCAACTAGAGGACAGATTGGAAAAGGGATGTTCAGTTTAAACACAACTTACAGTATTGAACTATTAACAGTGAAAAACAACATAATATAGTGACCAGGACACTAACCTTCTTTTGCTTTCTTTTCTTTGAAACTTTCTTGCCTCGAACTTCAACATCAGGACGCTGTTTCTCCGACTCGTGTGTGCATGTCTCCACTTCCTCTTGCGCTGCAACGACTACATTTTCATGATAAGCACATCCATCACGCACTAACGCTCAATCGACTCCCTGAAACATAGAACTTTCATTAGTATGTATAATAATATCGAAAACACAAAATGTACTTGGGGACCAATACCCACGTACATCTCAATAGCAAAACACGAATGAACGCTTTGTGTAGAACATTCAAACGACAATTATTCACGCATTGTTGATCTAGTTAGATGGAACTGTCAAGATCCATACCTCGGGCTCCTCATAGACTTCCATTGATGATATTATTGAAGATGATGCTTCAGTGACTCCCTGAAACACAGTAATTGCATTAGTATGGTTTTCTATTTTGATAAAAAGAACAGAAACTTTGTGCAGGCATGAACGGCTCATCTAAATAGACCTGCACAAATGATCAGTTGTCTAAAGTAAATAATGGATATGTAAATATGATTCGATTTGCTTGATCGTTGGAAGTGTCACCACCCAGAGATCTGCATCAACTACTAGGGGTGATGTTCTTGTAGAAGAAGCTCCGTCATCTCCCTGAAACATAGTACTTGCGTTAATAAAGAAGGAAGTATAGCGGATGTAATCACGTCATATGATTTCGCTTGATCGAACTGTCAGTATCCATACCTCGAAATGCATAAGAACATCAAGGGATGATGTAACTGCGGTGCACACTTCTGCAAGCTGTTGCGCCGACCCGTAACTGCATGCTCCCCCTTCTTCTTGGACTAATGCTCCATCGACTCCCTGAAACATAGGACGTTCATTAGTAATGAACACAAAATTGAAAAAAGAAGACACATAGGAGGGCGACGGAACTGTCCTGAAACGTACCTCGAGCATCTGAGTGACATCAACGGTAGTCGTCAATACGTTGGACTCCTCAGCATCTCCCTGAAAGACAGTACTTGCATTATTTTGGATAACAATAATTATAACTGAAAACAAAGACTAGAGGACGAGTACAAGGGTGTACCATTAGGTAACATAATTACACGATAAATTAAAACTATTGATTTACATGCCTAAAACAAGTCAGTGGCAGAATAGCCAAGTAAGATTACCCGATAGGCGCTTGAAGTGGCTGATGACTGCAATAACGACACGGATGGAGAATCTTCCGCCTTCATATTGAGTGGATACATAAATGGGAAATTATTGTTAGCTAATGCTACACACTACCGCAAGGCCAAGAGATAAATACGTAAACTTGACTCACCAGTGTAGGGATGTGGACGAATAGAGTGGGAATAGCGGTTGAGAGCAATTTTCGCCTCACTCGCGGTGTGTTCTTCTTTATTAGCAATGATGTGGAGTACATGTCAGAGGTAAAGTGCCTGCTGCAGATGCGGTATCGATCACCCCTCTTGTCCGCAAAGACCTCTAAGACTCTACTTTCAAGCTCAGACGGTGGATATCCGCAATATCGGACCCATTCTCTTATCTGATCTATTGTCTTAGGGAAAACATGCATTATAGTACCTTCAGATTTATTATGGGTCTTCGAAGGGCAACCGCCAATGGAACAGGCAGGCATTGTGGAAAGTTCTGAAAAGTAAAGATCAACAATTCTCTATGAATACCAATGTAAACTCAGAACATGTGACTAGTTCCTTGCATGTACTGTCTTGAACGAAAAGAAATTGGACGCAAAATGATTATGGTACATGACCTTACCTTGACGAACAAACAGTTAGATGCAGGGATCAGAGTAGTTTCTTGTCGTAGAACAGGGAGCAGTTCACAGGTTGCAAACTGACGAGTTTCCTCGAAGTAGTCACGGAAGTTCACAGAGACGAAGAGCAGATAACCAGCACCTTCACGGGTTGACTAGCAAAGCGCAAAGAAGTGCTCATTAGAAATATGAAGTGGGTTATAAAGAATTCGAAACAGGGGTGTGTTTGTGAATGAATGACGTGTATATGTCGTGGCATTATGTGGATTGCAGGGGGCCGTCCAGCGTGAGGGGGGTTGCTTGGCAGGAGACACGGGGTCTGGAGGTAGACATGGGAACAACAACCCATGCTCTATAGACCACTTTGAAGTGTACATGGTCTTTGGCACCTCTTGGCCTTTATCGCTCCCTGACTGCTCCAGTTGCCAGCACAAGTACCCCGGTGCGAACTGCCTTTGATAGGGCGGGGGGTGGATTGGGGCGGTGGTCGTGCAGACAAGACACAGGAAGACTCGTGAATGGAGACACACTTATGTGGATTGCAGGGGGCCGTCTAGCGTGAGGGGGGATGCTTGGCAGGAGACACAGGGTCTGGAGGTAGACATGGGAACAACAACCCATGCTCTATAGACCACTTTGAAGTGTACATGGTCTTTGGCACCTCTTGGCCTTTATCGCTCCCTGACTGCTCCAGTTGCCAGCACAAGTACCCCGGTGCGAACTGCCTTTGATAGGGCGGGGGGTGGATTGGGGCGGTGGTCGTGCAGACAAGACACAGGAAGACTCGTGAATGGAGACACACTTATGTGGATTGCAGGGGGCCGTCCAGCGTGAGGGGGGATGCTTGGCAGGAGACACGGGGTCTGGAGGTAGACATGGGAACAACAACCCATGCTCTATAGACCACTTTGAAGTGTACATGGTCTTTGGCACCTCTTGGCCTTTATCGCTCCCTGACTGCTCCAGTTGCCAGCACAAGTACCCCGGTGCGAACTGCCTTTGATAGGGCGGGGGGTGGATTGGGGCGGTGGTCGTGCAGACAAGACTCGTTTGCCGCAGGGCCTCACCAAGGAGAGGCCATCTAACTGCATGTAAGAGGCTGGCTGCAGGATCTAGTACATGGAAGGCAGGGGGGTGAGTTTATAAATACCTCACCCTCCCAGGAGAATATATGGGTGCAGTTCACCCTGGAGACCCTGGATGCCTAGGCAGTTAGTCAGCAGCAGGCTGGCCTGTGGTGGCAAGGCGGCACGGGCCAGAGGTGGTCATCTCTGTACCCGGTGCCCAAAAGGATGATTTATTATGATCAACCATATTTACCTATAACCATGTTTTGTATCAATAAAATACAACGGCCTTCCTTTTATTGCCAACGCTTGAACAAATCAAAACAACCATTGTTAAAATATATATTGGGTTTTATTTTGGATCTTAATTTCAATTGAACATAAATAATAAACATTACACATTGTAAATTTGCGGTTGCAGCACATCCAGGGAAAATCCGCGGTATTGTCCACTGTCGCTGGGGAAATGTTGTCTAATGGCAAGTACCGCAAAGGCAGGTATTACTCTCCGAACGCGGTGTCCGAGCCTCCCGTGAAGCCACCAAGTGAAGCAACGATAGGCCACCAGCCTGTACCACCTGTGAAAATGAAAGATGCAAACTGTATTAAAATGACAAAACTTTCTTATCACTGTCGATTCAGGTAAAAATGTCATTCTGCTTTGAAAAAAATTCTATCTAGAAAATGCACAATATGGAACCAATTTACATGCATTCGAATGATATGTAGATGTAATTTTATATGTGGGAGACGACCATGACATAGTAGTGGCATCACTGACATCACAACCAGAGTATACTTACTCGTTACTCGGATTACGCGGACGAACAGTGCCGCGAAGTTCGTGCATAAGCACCATCATCATCCTCAACACGGTCCGTGAGAGGCAGGCTTCCCTGAACTCTGGCAGCTCAGTGATGCATTGCGGACTTGGCTCGCCTTCCGAAATGTAGGCCAGGCATCCCGAGTTTTCTCGGCAGCAGCAGTTCTCCTCCTCAGTTGGCATTAGCTCGCACCGATTGCATGTGCACCAGGTGGAGACGCCGTCCATGCGACATGGTCCAGGCTCTTCATCCGTTGACTGGTCCTCCCAACTGCCGTCCGAATCCCCATCGTTTTCGCGTGCTTGCCTTTCCACTAGTTCTTCCTCGGTGTACTCGGGCTCGTACATATACGGCATTATTGTAGCCATTATGTGGTAAAGAAAGTAAAATAATTTATAGCGGTGGTACTGGTATCTGTTCACACGGGCTACAATCAACGAAGGTAGCTGACCAGAGCACAGAAACGAGTCACAGAATATTCAAAGTAACACAGAGAGAGGAATGGATTCGAAAATCTGCTGCTGTGTGTTGTGAAACGGTCTGTTTATACTTATTGAGGAAAGAGGCGTCCTGCCATTTCCATGGCGACACTTCATTAGCTGAGGCGCAGCGATTGTTGACACGAAACGGGAAATGGGCGGCACGCGTCTGCTGATGTCAGGCTCAGGGGCGGGGGATTTGATTTAGTGCCGCAAAAGCAGGTGAGCCAGGGCGAAGGGGGGAAATGATAGGATTATCATAAAATGGCGGATGTTTTCGAGTGCGTTAATGGACGAAAAGTCGGGTAAGGTCCATAGGAAAGTTTTCTACGATCTACCGATTTATGCTTAAAAACACATGGCCGAATCATAGGAACAATAAAAAAAAAGTCCCAGAACTATCCTTTAAAAATAAAATCAAGATCCGGACAGTTCCAAATGAAATACAAGGACGCTTTACAGTCCCTTATATGATTTTCCAGAAAGAAGAGCCTTAGCATATTAGCAAACAATGCATAAGATCCTCCCTTACTTTTAGCACACATATACCGTTTTTCGATGGGTCTCTCGGTGCCTGACTTGTGCAGGCTTTTAGTGGTAACATGTTTAAATGCACCAATAAGATAGAGTGACTACAGTTAGGCAAGGGGATACTACACACACTGCCCCCCTGCTCGGCATTAAATCTCATAGCCAAAAACAGGTTCAAAGAGCCTAAAGCCTGAACCGCATTGCATTCCTGAGTCAGGTCCCTACTAAGTATCCCCTCTTTGACCCTTGATTTTAGCTCTGTCAGTCTCAGGTCACTTGCTGATGTCAGGGACTCAATCCCTGCTGTCAACAGTATGTTAAAACCCTCCTGAAACCGCCAATGTGACTTATCTCCTCTAGGTCCATAGTCAAAGAGTATGCATAGATGGTCACACATTCATCCATACATATATCCATAAACATATTTGTAGGAGCATAGAATACATTGCAATGTTGAAGAGAGGTAGTAAGTGCATGGGTCCATAAACAGTAACGTGTATTGCATTTTCAAAATCAATAAAACATATTATTGTATGTACACAGACTAATCTACTTTAGTTGCTCTTTTACTTTTAATGTCATATTCCAAATGTACTTCAAGTAGAGTTCAGAAACAATAAAACACAGCATCACACAGATGAAACTTTAACAGACATCAATATGTCATTTGAGAATATACATTCCCACTTGGGGAAGGGCACTTAGACAATCAGGTCACTGGAAACCTTGAACAGAACTGTGAGTAACGGGCTGTGTTTTACCAGTCACCTGAGGCCCTTCCCCAGGTACTGCAATTTTTTGTGGGCACCCTTCCACTTCCTTGTCCTGCCTGCTGCTCGCTATGTTATCCCCAACTCCACTCGACTTAGCTCACCACCGCTCCCTCCCATTGGGCTGACAACAAATAAATAGAAAAGGGACTCAACCCATTTTTATTTGCTATGGCAGTGGCCATCTTGTTTTTTTTCATGGTTGATTGGGCTGGCGCAATTCACGCACAGCCCGTCTCACTCAGGAACAAATAAATATTCACACCCTGGATAGAGCCCCGGGGTGCAAATAGTTAGACCAGACTAGCTGTTAGGAGTGTCTCAAAGTCACCTAATCTTGATTATCGCCTGCTCCTAGGTGGTGACTGCTGGGCAGGTGCCCATTGAGCTGCCTCCACATCTTGCTACAAAAGAGGATGTTAGTGCTGAAGTGGCGTACAAGACAAGCTACTACGAGCGACTCAAACCCACCTGATCTTGATCACCTGGTGCTCTGAGGCTGTGACTGCTGGGTGGGTGCCCACTGAGCGGCCTCCCCGTCCTGCTACAAAAGATGACAGCAGTGATGCAACGCACTAGACGAGCTACTACGAGTGACTCAAACCCACCTGATCTTTATTATTGGCTGCCCCAAGGCAGTGACTGCTGGGCAGGTTCCCTATGAACGGCCTCCCCATACTGCTACAAAAGAGGACACTAGCTCTGAAGCAGCGCAAAAGCAACACGTGAAGCGAACAAAGGTTGGCGCCACCACGCCATCTCGTGGAGAGATGGGTAAAAGAGCCAGGGGGGACTCTAACACTACTACTATGTCCCCAGTTGCTGTCTCCCTTCTGATTACAGCCATGCTGAGGTAGCGAAAGTTTGCTTTTGGATCATCTCATCACAAGAGCATCACACACACATGACCTGAGGAACATTAAAACTAAATTAAACAAAAGTAAATGTACGGCCAGGTTAAGGCTGGCTAATTTTAGTTCAAAGGAGAAAACCAAAATGGAAAAATGACTAACTACGTTACTGACACACATAAAGGAATGACCAACATGTGCCCCAAAATCAATTATCAACCTTGATTGCTTGTCTTGGCTCTAAACAAACTGAATCCATCATGCAATCTTCGGAAATCAAACAAAATATTAATAATGGTGAAACACACATTGGTGTATACCGTGTCCAGACCAGGCCCAATGAAAGTAGGAATGCATTGACTGATAACAACGTCAAGGTGAGCAGCAACATACAAAGTAAAAATAAAACTGCACGACTTGGAGATATTTGTGTACATGAAGACATGTTCGATCTTTTTACAAAAGCCTGTTATGTACACTGGAACTAACCCCATTGAACTCCACAATGGTGGATTCAGACATTATAACTAGCCTGGAAGTGAACCTGAACGTTTGAACTGTGACCCCCAGGAAGGGAATTCCAATAAAATAGAGTAGAGCAAGTTGATTGAGGGCGCTCTTCACATTGAAAGGCGAACAGACAATTAAAATTTTACTTCAAACGTGGAACTCCAGAATTCCTTATCCTTCACCTCGAAATTACAAACTTTAAAATACTTATTAATTTCCTTAGTCAATGTACATGAACAATCTCATAAACACGCTAAACTAATGTGTAAGCATCTTAGCATTAAACCTCTACTTATCAATGTGGCTTGTTATATCAATGAGGAATTTAGAGATGAAGAGTGGACCCTCACTGATGCTACCAGACAGCTACCACACCAAACCAGAGAGTTATAGCATACAGTCCCTGCTAGTCCACCACCAATTAATGCACATGATATGGTGAGACAGGAAGAGAAGGATTTCCCTTCACAAACTCCAGCCAAGACAAAAAAAGAAACCACAAGAATATTAAAGATATAAAAAGAACATCAAAAAACAAGGCAAAAGAAACAAATTCATCGTTACTGCAGTGAGGGCGTGCTTGGAGATATTCCAAACACATGTAAAGCAGCCAAAAAAAATATTATGGAAAAACAAATTAAGTTATTAGAATCAGACCCAGTACATTTACACAACATCTTAGATAGAAAGGACTGTGTTTACAAGAATAACACACAAAAGAAGAGGAAAGCAAATAAAATCAGGATAGAAAAAAAATGTAACTGAACAAAAACACAGGACTCATTTGAAAATCTTCCACGGACTAAGAAGTGCACAAACCAAAATCAGAACCAAAAAACATGAGACTTCGAAATGTGACAAGTCACCTGCAAAAAACGTGTGGTATCTGAGATGACTTAGCATCCTCTTCCCCTTTGATAACAGAGAAGCATAATTAAGCAATATGACCCTCGCGGCGGGGGCATTACCGAACCAGGTAATGCCCCGTGCCCTTAACGAAGGCCCCGGGGCATTACCTGAGTCGGTAATGCCCCTGCCGCGAGGGTCATATTGCTCTTAGTACCCCCAGCCCGCATTATATGCATGACTGGGGCACTAAAAGCACCTTAACGAAGGCCCCGGGGCATTACCTGAGAATGCATGTTGCATTCTGCTTGACTCTCACCGGGTACTAATAAAGAAACTTCTATACTCTCTTATGAGGTGACCAACCTAGAAGGAGTAGGTTTACTGTTTCAAGAGCCAGAAGAAATTAACACTTGACAGGAGATAACAAAAGAAACATAGAGCCGCACAGATAATAATACCAGCAACCATCAACCATAATAGTACTCAAATCGTTGGCATGCAACCTATAATTAACATGGAGCTTCCTTTATGTTCTAATATTTCAAATAAATACAATTCAAATGACACAGAATGGGCTGTAAAGATCCAGAGTCCATTCTGTAAAGCAAATCTTTGCACTCTAAACAGGAGCAGCATACTGAATCTTTTTCACTCTATTTTCTCTCTGCGTTTAATTGATTCAAATGACATTAAAATCGTTGATCAACTTGAAGAAAAGAGCATAGCTGCAGCAATAGTGTACTTCCCACCATATGAGATTTGGTCCATGGTACTCTATCATCGGGAGCTTCTTAAGCTAGGATATGATCGTAGAATGGTCAGCATACCGCTCAGGAAAGGACCTATTGTTTCCCAACAGAAGTGGGTTGGTTCAATATTAACATCACACTGCCCAAAAAATTATGAAAGGGTGACTATTGCGTAAATGCATCAGTAAATGGAACAACTGACTTCCAACCACTCAGAGCTGAAAGACCTGCCGGGCTGGAGCCTACAGATTGGTCATGGTTGGCTAGAGTGCTCCAACCTACTGCTTTAAGTAGACCCTAGCATAAGGTCCCTCTTGCTAACTTGAAACGTCCGGGAGCCATTCACATAATCAAAGCAAAGAAGCAGTTGGTCACAGCTGGAGGATGTTGCTGTTATTGCCCTACAAGAAACATGGACTGCGGGACAGCTTATATGTGATGAAATAAACACAAAACAAAGATTCACAATGCAGGGAATCAAATGTAGACTGAACAAAGGCTTACTAATCAGTGCTGTACACACGTATGCCCTATATCCTATAGCTATATCCATGGATTACATATTGGCTGGCCACATCACAGGTAATAAGCTCATGAACTTGCTTGGAGCCATGATCACTAATGTATACGATTCCCTGGCATTGCAACACACCAGAGAAATCATGCAAACTATAGACCTACTTTTGAGAAGTTATGAGGAAATGAAAGATATTCAACAATAGTAGTAGGAGACATTCATGCTAAAATACCTTGTGTAGCACAAGGTGATCCTGAAAAACAACTAAACATTCCCCAAGCGAAATTGAAACAAACTACCTGCAATAATAAAGGACAGAAATGGTTGAATTTATTTAAGAGCCATAGTTTTTTCATGTTAAATGGCAGATTCAAGAGTGACATAAAAGGGAGATACACTAGAGTAAACAACACCAACTCGACTACACTGGACTATTGCTTTATTCACGCAGGCTACTATAATCTCATATTGGGCCTTGAAATAGTTTGCAGAAATGAGACCAACCATTTTCCACTTATTCTGACCTGTGCTACAAACACATGGAAACCAGGTAAACCTAAGAAAGCAAACAAATATTTTATATGTATGAGTTTGGACTCCTTATTGTTTTCAAATAACAGGAATAAAACCGGGAATTATATCCTTTCTGAAGCAAGATCAGATACAATGCTTAGACCACACACCACAAATACATGCAGGACTTTGAGTAGTTCATTTCTAAGGTAATCAAACTTACTTTTAATGAACAGACAACCACTCATAAATGCAACATGATGAGGATGGGCAATAACAAAGCCCACAAAAGAATGATTTGATATTGAAATTCGGGATAAAAAGAGAACACAAAGGAGGAACCTCAGATATGCAGACTGGAACCACAAAAGAGGAATTCTCTTTTGCTGAACAGTGTACCAAACGTAACTCAGAACATCATCATTGGCTGCAACAACATACACAAGCTCTGAAACTAGAGAAATGGAGAGAACTCATTATGATAAATAAGAGTGAAGATCTATGCAAGTACTGAAATCTGTAATGAGTGAGCATATGCACTATAATGCCTCAGGAAAACCCAGCGCTCCTTGTACTATTGGAAACACAAGACATCACACGCTCCTAAATCCGCGCCATATTATTTGAGCAAGTTACTAAAAACATCAACTTCTCCAAGATAAGTAGCGGTGCTAATATTATAAAAGACGAGGCCAAGTGGCAACACAAACTGGATACTGACATCACTAGCATTACATGGGCCAGATTTAAAAAACGACTAATTAGTAAAATCATAGTGTTGACAGGGAACAGAATTGGACAAACCGGGCGGCCAAAACAAGTAGCAGGGATTATGTTTGATAACGTTTGCCATTGTTAAAACCTGTGAATTACCTACAAGCATTTCCAAACTCCTACCTGTACAAGGACTATATGAACATTAAATTGAATCAAGCAGAAACGATCTTTCGTGCACCAGGATAGGAGTGCCAAGAGAGGAACAAACTTGTAAATTGTGCAATACAGCTAAAAATGAGACCGCAACACATCTCCTATGTGCCTGCCACTTTCTAAGAGAATCTAGAAGTAAAACTTTCAGAAGTATAGGAGATGAAAAATGTTTGCATGCAGATAGTGATACTCTTTGTATATGCTTTATAAAGGGTAATGATATCCCTCTCATATATCATCTCATCAAATGTTGCTGTCAAGTAAAGGTGTGGGGATACACAGGTACGCAGGATTAGAAGGACTGAACCTCCTTGCTGGTAAATCTATATCACCTTTTATGACAAGGACACTGCACAGTGGTCACATGTTTATTTTGTTTTAAGTCATACTTATGACTGTATTATAATTTAAAAAAAATAATACCTATCATCCCCTTGTGGGGGAGTACCAGGACAGTATCACTGCTCGGGCTGCCGGGCATTACCAGTGGCATATTTTTTTAGCAGTGGCAAACTGCGAACAATTTGATTTATGTCCATGCAGTTAAAAATGTTCTTGCCATCACTGAAAAATAAGAGGCTCACGACATTAAAACCAAACATCAGCAAGCTTGTTTGCAAAAACGAAAATGCAATCTGCAATCTGCATCACTAATATTTTCATTGTAATTCGCACAAAAATCCCAACATATAAGAACTAGTATGCATGACTGATTTAGGCAACAGGCTCCACTACTTCACAACGTAGACACATACATTCCCATTGATTGCTTGATGTTTGTAACCCCCCATCTACTGTGTAGAGAATCCTGTCAACCAGAAGCAAACCCTCTGAAAACATAAGGTAAGCTGAAGCAGTTCTCAGAAAACAGTTTGAAACAAAACGTTTTACTTAGTTTTGTCTCAAAACATTAACACGTATTGGCATTCGAGAAGCAGGTTGCGGTTTACAATACAGTTCAGTAACTCTTGGAGTGATTTAAATACATTTTGGACACTATTAGTGAACATCTGTTGGCTTATAGCTATGTGATGTTGACTAGGTAGCAAGTTATTTTAAAGGCATGAGTTTAGGAATTCAACCAAGAAGTGAGTGCTATGATCCGAAACGATTGAAAGAAATATCTGTTTATTTTTAAACTGCTGAGCTAGCAGGACCTTACACTCTCACTATTCTCAAGGAATCAGGTCTACCCTCACAACACCACAGTTCCCTGTGTTCATTAAGAATATATCTCAATTACTTTATTACTTTGGAAGACAGCAATATCAATGTACTTGTCATTCCATATTTCAATTTGAGATGTCTAAGAACTCCATAGATCACAATTTACAGGAGAAAATAAAGCCTAGGGTTTTAATTTGAATTATAAACCAAAAAGCACATATATCTTACACTATATTACCACTTTCAGTGATGTAGTTTTTAATAGGGTACCCCCAAAATACATTGAATTGCTATCTGAGATTCAATTAGTCCTTGGATCATTTGCCCAAATAATTTGGGATCATGGTACCCACTTCTTGTTTGTCTTTCTAAAGCCCAGAACATATAGGAACACTGCCTGGCCTTAGACAGGTCTTCCATGCAAGCATTTTCTTCCAGTCTTTACACCTGCTCCCAAACCCCCACCTCCCTCAAGTAATCTTATCCGGCTTTGGGATAAGACCTCTGCATTGAGTCCATCTGGAAAAAGCACTCTTAAGAAGATTTTGCCATTAGCACGTTCCAGTTGGAGTCCAAATCAGCTACTCCCCTGTTACACGACTCTCTTCTTTTCTGTTTTCCCACAATGCTTCCCTTCTTGTGAGTTTGTATGTATGTATGTATTTAGTTTTTGTATAGCGCCGGTAGCCCGAGGGCATCAGGGCGCTTGTACATAAAACACAGGTACTGCACGACGAACAACACGTAAGATACGGACAATGGGTATAAAAACTATTGCATTGCGAAGACTCTAAAAGAGTCCTACGTCTAAGATCTCATCTAAAAAGGTGTGTCTTCAGCATCTTCCTAAAAGCAGAGTGATTAACTTCAGACCTAAGGGATTCGGGAACGCTGTTCCACAGTTTAGGAGCTAGCACAAGAAAGGATCTGCCCAGCCCTGTTTTAAACTTGAACCTGGGCACATGCAAGAGGCATTTTCCACCCGAGCGTAGGTTTCTGCTGGGGTTGTAGGGCACTATGTGTGTTTTCAAGTATGCAGGCGCTGTGCCATAAAGGCACTTATGTACCATGCAGAGTGTTTTGAACTTGATGCGCTCTTCTACTCTAAGCCAGTGCAGAGCACGCCTCTCTTCATTAACATGGTCTTTCCTTTTCAGATTTTTTACTAATCTGACCGCGTTGTTCTGGATCACCTGACAACTGGATAGATCCCTGGATGCGGCCCCCAACAACAGGGCGTTACCATAGTCGAGCCGTGAGAGAATAATGGCTCTGGCTATCGTTGCCCTGTTTACTTCATTAAGTAGTGGTATAATTGCTTTCATAAGCCTGAGATAGTATGCTGAGTTTTTTTGGAGGAAGTTAGTCTGGGCGTGGGAGTCGACGACTGAATCGACCATCATACCCAGAGTCTTCACCTTGGGAACCACCTGGATAATGGCGTTTTTAATTTGAAAAGAGCTGTACTCTGCCCCTAGTTTTTCCAACTGCCGACTGGAGCCAAACAACATCAATTCGGTTTTAGAGTCATTCAGGCACATCCAGTTTGCCTGCATCCAGTCGTCAATTAACTTGTAAACCTTGGTGAGCACTTCGCTGTCCATGGCATGATCCCAGCCCCCCAACTCCAATATGAGTTGGGTGTCATCTGCGTAATTTGTAAATGACACTCCGGCTTTCACCAGAAGGCTGCACAAAGTGCGCATATATATATTGAATAGCATTGGGGATAAGCTAGCCCCTTGAGGCACTCCGAATATAATGTCACATGGGACGGAGAAACTGCTACCCCAATGTACTCTTGCTTGGTGGTTGGAGAGAAAGGATAGGAGCCAATCGATGGCTCTCTCCGAGCAGCCCAAATTCTCCCCAAGCGCCTTGATGAGAAGGTGTTGATCCACCAAATCAAACGCTGCACTAAGGTCTAAAAGCATAAGCATCCCCAATTTGTTATTGTCCAGCATAGTCAGCATCTGATTCTGCAAGTCTACCATAGCAGTTTCAGTGCTGTGGGATGCTCTAAAGCCGGATTGTTGCTGGTGCAGAATCCCCTGGTTCTCAACGAAGTGTTGGAGTTGCTGTGTGGCTACCTTATCCAACAGTTTGTGAACAAAATTCGAGTTAGTTATGGGACGAAGATTTGCGGGATCCTTGGGATCTAGTCCCGTTTTTTTAACAAGTGGGGTGATGGTGACTCTCTTCAGGACTTTAGGCACCGTGCCCTCATGAAATGAAGCGTTCACTATTCTCCGGAGGATGGGAGCAAATATATCTTTGTGTTTAAGAATAATACCAGGGGGCAGGATATTTTCTGCGCAGGTAGAAGGTTTCATATTGTTCATCACCTCTAGCATATCTGCTTCTGAGATAGGGTCAAATTTAAAGAGTTGTTCTCTGACAGATACGTTCCCTTCGGTGGGGCAGTTCTCCTGATTTGAGGAAGTTCTAGCCTTAATAATATTTTGTCTCGCTTTTTCCGTTTTGGCTTGGAATGCATTGAGCACCATATTACAGTCCTCCTCAGATGGCGTAAACGGGGGAGTGAGAGATGTAGGTTTTTCTATACTCTTCAAAATGTTGAAGAGTTTGCTTGTATTGTTTTCGGCATGCTCGATTTCCTTGTTATAGAAATTAGCCTTAGCTGACTTAATTTTCTCTTTATATTCCCTATCCTTCCTTTTCCAACTCGCTTTACTATCCGCCGATTTATCTATGATCCATTTTCTTTCCAGAGTCCGCTTTTCCTTCTTCAATAGAAGAAGCTCTGGTGTGTACCATTTTTGGTTGTTACTGATCCTCCTAGTTAGTTTGGTGGTGAGCGGCGCCACAGTTTCTACTAACTCGTGTAAATGTTTGTTGTATTTGTCTAGCAATTCGGCACATGAATCCTGATCCTGAAAAGAGCACAGACTTTTCTCCAAGCAAGGCTTTAGCTGGAGTTCATTTAAATTTTTAAAATTTCTGATTTCTGTCTTAATGTGAGGGTTTTGCTTGTATGCATAGCAGGGCAGCTTTAGGTTGGCCGATATCAGATGATGATCACTCCAAATACAGGGAGTGGTGCTGCAGTTTAGTAAACAGATGTTATGGCCACACAGCCAGTCCAACTGGTTTGAACTTAAACGCCCAGTAAACTGCACACATGCATTCTCATTTGACACTGCATTTTTTGATAGATTCCTTTCAATTTCTCACACCCACATGGGCTCTCCTCCTTACTACCATTGGTCCATTGATTTCTCTATGAAATAAGGGACAAGTTCTGCTATGAATTAGCCGTTGCCATAGAAATGGGAAATCAAAATTGAACTGGAACATTCTTTTTTCTTATAATTCTCTGTATGGACACATGATATTATTGAAAATGAATGTTCTGAATCTGGAGATAACATGTGTGGCCCTGTTAATGGAGTTATTGAAATATGTGAATGATTACTAAATTGTACAATTCACCATGCACTTTTTATATGCATGTTCCTCATATTTTTCTACTGAATCGCAATCAAACCAAGCCAGTTAGTGCTTTCAAATGTACTGTGGGCACGGAGGAAGGCCATGACTGGTGGCCAATTACTTATTTAAAATATACAGTGAAGTGGCCGTAGACCATGGCTTGTGGCTCCTTAGTGTTTTTAATTAAAGGGTGGGCATTGCCAAAGGCCATGGCTAGTGGTTTGTTATTAATTTAAAATATACAGCGGGCACGTCCGATGGCCAGTGGTGCTGAAAAATATAGAGTGGCCACTGTCCCTCAAACAATTGTTCTGCCTTGTGATGCACTTTGCTTTACCCAATCTCTTTTGTCTCCTGTAGCTGCGTTTATCGGACCAGATACCTGCGGCTATGGGAAATGTTCATGTTAAATCTTGAGCCCTAGCCCACCTTGTACTCCCACCACCACTAGCCTGATACCTTTTAACTGTTTTACTGATACTCGCGGGTGTAGCCGCGGCCATCCCTAGCATCGGAAAAAAAGATAGCAGATTTTTCATTTCTGAAAAGCCTCTTTACCACAATGCATCATGGGATTACTATAATTTTGGGAGAAGGGGCAACCTCCTGCTCCGTCAAATATTTTAAAAACTACTAGACCACAAAAGGATCGCCAGTCATCACATTGTGCCCAAGTTGTTTCGGACCTGGTGGAAATCCATCCAGTAGTTTTCGCTGTGTGGTGGAGCAAAACTTGACATTTTTTGTCTTTGGGAAAATTAATGGGGAGTAGACAGAAATAGTTTTTTTGTTTATTTTCTTAATAATTTTGGTGTTTTTTTAACAAATCTTTCCCAGACATTCCAGTACGTGGGAGGGGCTCAGGCGTACAAAATTGCCTGTACATTTTCAGCCAAATCCATCACACGTGTCAAAAGATATTAGCAATTAATTGTTTTGATTTCCTATGTAACTCACAACTCACCTTAATTGTACGGCAACGACTGCTGCCCTATAATTCCTGTTTAATGTGATTTAGCATGTGATGCACAACATGTATACATTTTAGATTATAGAAAATACCTATCCCTGCTGCACTGAGGAAACAAGGTGCAGCTGTTACTTGATCCAATGGCATTGCAGAGTTGTTCAACCATGTTCTACTTATTAAATGTCAAGGATGCATGCTTGACATGAATGATAAGCTACAGATTATAATGTAGCATGGCCTTTAGCTCTTTGTGCAGACACCACATCAGTGTCAACTTTCTTTGTGTGTCAATCACAAGGATCAGATAAAGTTAGGATACATTATTTAGTTTTGCACTACAATCACATACGAGGCACTACAAGCTTGAGGGGAATGTCAGAAATAGGATAATTCTGGACGCCCTGCAACCACTAGAAAGGTGTTGTTGCCAAGGTGTCCTCAATTACGTAATGATGGTGTCTATGTTTGGTCTATTGCTTTATTATTGCTACTTCCATGATCTATTTAACTGCTGTTGCTTTATATTATTCAGTGCTGTCATCTAATAAATAAAGTTATCCAAAATATTAAATGGGATCACACAGCGAGGGCACTGACCTTCAGTTCATTTTTCTGCATTGAAAACGAGGAGTTGCCCAAAACCTTATTAAATAGATGGGTCAAACACTATATAGATGGCATCTCACCAGTGGCAAACATAGTCCTGGACACACTGTCAGCACATACAAAAACAGTCTCTGGGTTTTTGACTGCTATCATTCCTCAATCCCAGACTGAAATGTGTCTCACAAATCAATATAACTTCACTTACAGATGTAACTGCGGTCAAGCGACTCACCTCTTGATTTTAACATCTACATGGCAGCCCTCAAGAAGATCATCAGACCCGGAACTCAATTATGACATTGGCACAAAAATGGTCTCCAAGCTAATCCTGGGTATCAGTGAATGCCAGCGGGAACTAGCCAGATCCATATCGCTCTTAGACTCCTGGGTGATAAAGAACTGAACAGGACTCTACCTATACAGAACAGATATTTACATTTTTCCTCACCAACATAATTTGCGCCATGATGATTTAGTGGCCTGAAGAGAAAAGAGAAGGCGTGAAAAACACCTAGGTTCATTACCCTCTGTCTTAGGACGATAATTGGCAGCCCTCTACTGAGGGGAACACACGTAAAAGTCCCACTCCACCTATATCCCATCTAGAAGATTATGCCATATGTCGTGTTCCTGTATAGATACTTTGCTGTCATCTTTCTCATACTATCAATCATGGACTATGCCAACAGCATGCAAATACTCCTTCCAGGAAATATATTGCAACATCTTCATGAAATCCTAAACTCCTCACCCATATTCCCCATGTGACTAAAAAGACAGGATCCGGGATTGCCCATTAGTTGATGCTGCTAAACCCATGATTCAGTTAAATCCCCTCTGCACTGCCTATGAACTGACAAAACCATGCACAAGAAATAGGGCCTGTAGCTTGCAGGCAGAATGCGCAGATCTTCAGCCTTCATCGGGATGCAAAAAGAAAAGCCAAGAAAGAGACTCATTCTCACTGATGACCACTAACTTCAGGAATTCAGTCCAAAGCAACTATGCCCACTCAAGGATCGATTGAAATCGCTCTCAGCATTCTCTTTTTACTCTCTACCAACGCTACTTACCTTAAAGTTCACCTCCTCATCAACAAATCCTCGAACATACGCCCCCACTATCTGAAACGCACTAAACTGATGTCTATAACTTTGTTGTAATAATGAGCCTTTGTAACGGGCTAGTACCACGATGAAGGGGAAACAAACAACCACCTTAAACGAAATTCATAGAAGCTGATTTGCCGAAACCAGGTTATTCTGATCTTCATGCATTGAAACATTAGCATATGCACCTTGAATGCCACTCTTTCCCCACTAAGCTTTACCATTCTTTTCTTACAGGATGCAGTGCCAAGAGACCTACCCAAAATGGCATGAGATATGCTTTTAGCATTTTTTGTTGTAAAGATAGCATTCATCGTGCATAGATTTTGTTTAACTATTTCTGGAGGATATTAATGTGAAAACATAAGTCGGTAAGCTAGGTCAGTGGGCTGCGCGCTCAACGCTGCGATCTATGTGTAATCTGCAGGTCTGCAGGTCGCATATTTGAATCCCAGCAAGGCCCACTCAGCCTTTTATCCTTCCAAGGTCTATAAATTAGTCCCAACTTTGGTTGGGATGATTAATGTATGTAAATACGGGCGTACGCACTATATAAACAACAAATCATTATCATAAACATAATCATTCAAATTCACAATTATAGTTTCTTTATGCTCCCTTTACATTTCTAGAATTTCTTCCATGTTCACCCTATTTTAGGCCAGCATTTTGTTTACTTCGTTATCCATTTGTGCTTTGAGAATCCTCACATTTTCCCATTAACTCACAACTTATTCATTTCTACAACACTTTAGTGACTGGAGTCTAGTGGTATAATGTCTTTCTCTTTCATTTAATCTTCTCTGTGACCTATATTCCTAATTCCTTTCTTTATGTTCAAAGTAATTAGCAAGAGAGTAATTCTTCACTTTTTATCCACTGGCTTTCAGCACTTCTATAACACCCCAATTTGACTGTTCACTGTATGTCAGGTTGTAGTTTTATCTCAATACATTTTCATTCATATTTTCTTAATTTCATAATTTTTCTCCTGATCCTACCCAAATACTTGTAGGTTTTGTTTTTTCTAAAAAGTTTACCACAATTGCTTTCTGACCCAACTATAGGATTTGCACACCCATGATTAATATACATATGAAATTATTCAGCCATGAAATGCTCATCCTGTGAAAAAAAGAATATCCTGTGCACTAATATTCATTTTGCCTGGTATTCTGAAGGCTTAGACATCAAATATTAATGGTATATGTATTTAGTGCACCAAAGTATCCATCTAGGTGGAAACCATATCACTTATCCATCAATTAATTGAACATATGATAAACCAAAGAACCGTCTCTGCTTTAAAAAAAATGTGCATTTGAAAACATAATGTGTAATGTTCTTTCTCTCAATATCAGTATATGGCAACATGCAGGGTAATATTACAGCCCAGCATTACCCTCACAACATATTTGTATGGCAGCAGTGTGTTTACTGCTACATCATGGCCTTGTTTTCATCATACATTGGAGAGTAGCATACTCATGAAAATTCGTTGTAAATTTAAAAACTCTTGAAATTCTGATTTCTTCAAATGACATGTAGTCAGTTAGCAGCTAGATTGCTCTCTGATTTTGAGGGATGTCTTTTGAACCTCCTAAGCAAAAACCATCTCCTCCACTAGCCATCAAACTTTATCTTTGTGTCTTCCTCTCAGTCACTCAAATGAGCCATCACTACACCCCTACTTGGCCAAACCACCATTGTCTCTATGAATGGCAGTAGATATAGTGTCATTGCCTTCCAGCCCTGAATATTAAAAGTTCCAGAAAAACACGTTTTTGTCCACGTTTTTGTTACTCTTCAAAATATTTCAGTTTTTCCACCCAGGCCACATTGGAAACATACTAGTTTGAGTCTTTCTCCTTCCCCCTTTGTTTTTGGATTCTACGACAGAAAAGTCATATAGTTAACCAGACACCTCACAAGGATTCCACACAGATACACCTAAGGGCTGTTAAGCTAAGGGAGGCCACCCTGAGGGTGGGGCCAGAGTGTGAGAAGCAGAGAGAGCACCGACCATGGAGAGGGACTAACCAACCACCTCCTCCCGAATCCCAACATCTAATCTGAAAGCCATCCCCAGGGGCAGGTCCATCAACCAATCCCTATTCCAGCTGCACAATGAGAAACACTAGAACTCCATTAGGACAGAGAGAAGCTAGGCCCTATTAAAGAAAAGATCTATGGCAGAAAGTCTTTGTGGTGAGAGGAGATGAGGAGAAGGAGCAGACTGGAGGTAAGAAGGGGATTAGTTTGGAGGTAGCTATAACAGATACAAGAAGGTTGGGTGGGTATCTTGGAGGAATGCTTGGAGTTGCATTGGGAGGAGGTGACTAACAGCAGAATGTTGGAAGGAGAGGGATGTAATAGTTGGGTTGGAGAGGCATCTAGAAGAGAGAACCCCAGATGCCAGGGAGTGGGAGACCCAGGGAGAGAAGTCCAGGAGGTTGGGTAGAGAGAGAGAGCAGAATATGGAGATCCAAAGGGTTAGGAGGAGGCAGCAGGCCAGACGGAAGAGAAAGAGCCTGAGGAGAGATGCAGGAGGGAAAGGGGGTGCTGATAGTGTCGTAGGAGGTGTAAAAATAACTAAGAGTTCCCAGGAAGGGTACAGCGAGGGAAGAAGAAGAAAGTGCAAAGCAGGAACTAGAGGAGGAACTGAAAAGTGGAGTCAAGAAGGAATGCTTGGCCAAACAGAGACAGAAAGGGGTATCCAGTCATTGCCTCCTTCCTATTGCTCTTTTTGCGTTCACTACACACGTATTTCTTACATTGATCTTCTTTCACCTCCGTGTTGCCTTACCACTGCTCATGCCTCCTCCTGCCTTTGCTGGTCCACCAGATGTATGTATTACTTGGACTCCTTGCTTTTCTGGGTTTATAGTGATTGCCTCGACAGCCAAACCATCAACAACCATACCCTTGAATAAACTGCATCAAAAAATAAACATTGAATGCATTTGTTTCAATGGTAAAGGGTTTAGTTTAGCAAACATGGGTTTTAAATGTTAAAAAAGGGAGATTGGGGGAATCCCCCATTAAAAAAAAAAGACATTCTATGGTTCGATGCTTTTTTTCAAGAGTATGGTTGTGCTTTCATTATGTTCTTTTGCATCTATTTTACCATGGTGGAATTATGTGGTTTACATTGTGAGTTGTGTATAAAATGTACAATGCTTCATAAATCTGGCTAAGGCCTGTGGTATGTGCTTTACTGTGGTTTGTACCCAGCAGTCGTATATTGTTGTTGTGGTGTGCAGGTACATTTCAGGTTGATATTTGGATAAAATGTGTCGACGTTTCTATGGATCTAAATGTGCTCCAATCCTCAGCAAACATATCTAAGATGAAATAATCACTAAAGAAAAGTTTACTCTAATTGTCTGAATTTGTCAGTGGCAAGAAGATCAAAGCTCCGTGGTGGATGTCTGGGGTAGGTGTTATTTAAATCGATCTATGTGGGGACAAAGCACTAAAACAATGCAACATACAATATTGATACATTAATAAATTTGAACAATCATGCTAAGTCCTTAATACACAAAATAATCTAAAGCTTCAAACAAGAAATAGCACATATACAAAAGCAAAGATGAAAGTACAAAGAAAATTAACAAAAATAACTATATCAATACACAAGGGTGCAATGTATTAGCTATACAGATCTAATGTAGAAAAAGTACAGAGCCCATCACAATCAAAGCCACAGCAATAGGTAAAGTGCAAGCCAACTCTTAAAAACTCACGCACCAAACTCGGGTTTATATGCAGGAATTTTAGGAGAGTCAATTACCATATGTGCCCACCCTTCAATAAGAGGATATTACGGTATATTTGGGAGAATACTCTGGAAGGGAGAACATGTGAACATGACATTATGTTTGGGAGAAAGCTGTCCATAAAACAAAGTCATATTGAAACAAGTTGAATTCCCACAAGTTTTGATTTCTGCAGTACAATATAAAATATCAAATGTTAAATCCAAAGTGCCAAATAACTTGTTCTTCAGAAATGTAAAGTATATATTATCAGAAAATACATCCACCCAATACATTCTCTAGACCCAAATTATTTCAGCTTTCTTTCCAGTAGTACATTTAGAAGCATAGAGTTGTGTGAGATGCACTTTGCTAGTCGCCAAATTATTACAAATGAATCCATTTTTGGGGTGATATGCCTGGTCATTTAATGTCAAGGTCAGTATTCCAACGCTCAAGGATGTTCACCAAAAGAAGTGCATTATTCTAAGTTTGCCAAATGAAATGAACCTGTATATGTGTGTGTGTGTGTATATATATATATATATATATATATATATATATATATATATATATATATATATATATATGTACATACTCAGTGAAATACTTTGTTAAAGGAAGGTTATGGTTAGGATGCTCTAAAAACATATCAAATCCAGTGAAAAAAATCTTTGTTGATGGGGGTCTGTGGTTGCAAGGCAAAAACAAAAAACTAAGAAATTCACCAAGCGATGCAGCCATAACGCGGCTCCCCCAACAGCCACTGCTCAGACTAAGACACAGGATATCAAAAATGACAGCACAACACAACAATGGCCTCACTGATCACATCATATATGCCATCACTAATTTGTAATAATCCTGAAAGAAAGAGTTGTGTTTATGGAATTTCTACCAACATATAAAGGGTGGTAGGTAGGCCTCTCATGAACTAGTCCATGTATTACTAATACAAAACATACTTTTTAAACAAAAAAGTGTATACTGAAATTCTGTACCAATCTATTAATACATTAATATCAATAATGGTGCATCATGAAACATAGAAGTGCAGTATTCTTTATATGGTTGGTTTGGTTAGTTAAATTATAATCCCAAGCCTCTCAGAATTCATCAAATTGATTCTTAATTTTCTTATAAATTGTAAAACCTAATGTATTACGTTTTACAATTTATAAGAAATTAAGAATCTAATCTTCTTATCAGTTATTCTTATCACTGCTGATGATACAAATGGAGGCAATTTGCATTTTATAATGGCGCCATCCCTTAGGAAACCCCTCTGTGAATCAGGCCCTTAATGTATTGACTCCATTTGTATCATCAGCAGTGGCCTATCTCTTTCCTTCTCCATCTATACCTCTTTCATGGTAGTTGATTTTCCTACCCTACAAAAAGAAATAATAAAACAAAATATTTAGAACATATTTAACCGGTTCCAGGGGGAACCACCTTTAAAAAATAGAATGAAAGACATTCCCCCTGTGGCATCCGTGGACAGGCAAAAATGTCCACGGTCTAAACGATCAAAAAATGATCAAAAATAGAATGGAAGCTGTATCAACACAACTCCTTGTTGTGACTCTTTTATGTTGGCTCTTGAAAGAGCCTTTTCTTTGTTGGAAGAGTGTGCTGTCAACATGTACAAATACAATGTGTAGGCTTATAGTTTTTCATTATACACAGGTTTATTCACAATGGCATTTCGTTCACAAAAAATATTCACTCCATTCTGAATATTGCATAGAAAATGCACATTTGATTTGTCAGTTGTACTCCATACTTTTCTAAATAAAATCACTGTATCTTGGCTAATATTTTCATTTTCAAAAAATCTTGATGGAATGAACAGACAGCTTTATCCACAATCGGCCTGGCTTTTCCAATTTGTGGACAACAAATCATAGACATTTTCTACACTTTTATTTGCGTACCTGATGAAACAATAAACACAGTTTGTGGAAAAAAGAGTAATTAGACTTGTAAATGTATATTTCATTGCAAACTGCAAAAATATGCCACTAACATAACCTAAACTATTATCTACGTAATGAGCTATACTCATTTATGTAGGTTGCAAATGCACCATGTCCTGATGCTTGTGTATCAGTTAATTCCACTTCAACCGATAAACCCAGGAATCTCCTAAAATCCAACAGTCTACTTGTTCAGCTGCATGCTTTCGGCAATGCAAACAAGAAATTAGTCTTTTTATATTATGTCTTATCCAGTTCAACTCCACCTCCACAAACTTCTGCCATGTCCGTTCCCACCGCAGTCCTTTTTCCATGCAGAATATGGGGACAGTGCCCGGATGGCATGTCCTATCCCTCCGCAAACAACCGCATGTATCCACAGACATCAGGCGAATGTCACAGAGCATCCCTTTTTCTCATTTTAACCTTTTTTCTGCAACACAATCTGATTGACTGCATTCAAGCAGTCATAGAGTCATCCACTAATCACATTTAACAGACTCTCTATCTAACCTTCTCGCATCATCTCAACAGTTCAGATGTATCTTTATGCTCTATCACAAGTTGCTTTTGAAACCTTTTACACTTCTACTTCCAGAATCTACAGCCATCAACATCCAAAAGGGAATCCTACAGGTATGTATTAATTTTCAAAAGTAAAATAATAAACCACCCTGATTATAATTTGACTTTAGCTATCAACATTTTTCATATGCTGCAATGCATGCTTGCCTGCAGCACAGATCCCATTTTTTTAGCCCTGCTTTTAAAATGGCTTCCTACATTGTTAAGGCTACATATCCTACTACATATGGAGTATACAATTCCATAATTCAAAATAGCTCTATTACCAGGCTACAGACCGAAAATAATTAGATATATTAATAAATGGCCTGCCTTTTCTCAAAACTATGAAAGACATTCATATTACAATATAAAATGCCACTTTCCTCATAATGTAATTTCTACTAAGACATGTTTTTCTGTGCTGCAAAAGATCCTTGTCTGCACCACTCACCCCAATGTTTCAGCAGCGCTTTTAAAACTACTTCTGCTTACATTGTCACTGCCACATTTCCTACTACATATTGCAATGCATAATTTTGTTAATCAAATTAGATCAATTACAAAGCTACAGTAGCACAAATCAGATATTCTCATAGATGCCCTGTTTTGTCTTGCTACTATAAAATACCTTCATGATACAATATAAATACCACCTTTCTCATAATGTAATTTCTACTATAACATTTCTTTCTGTGATGCAAAATGTCATTCTCTGAAGCACCCATTCCCACAGGGTCTGGTTCCCAAGGCGATGGCCATTCCCTGGCCACCTGAGAGAGAGATCCCCAGGCACTAGCGGGTGAGACACCCTCTGGTTTCTCACAGAGTTTTACTTTCACTCAAATTGGTAGTCAAAGAAATACTTGCTTCCATTGAAAATAGTGTTCATTGCTCGCTTTGCATGCTCGCCTGACATTCTGGTGTTCCCCCTGCGTGGTACCCTCACCAGTTGGAGCTTACAGCTTTCTGCTTTCACTCAAATTGCTATTCAAAGAAATATTTGTTTTCATTCAAATCAGTGATTATTGCTTGCTTTGCGTGCTCGCCTGCCATCCCAGTGTTCCCCCTGCTTGGTACACTCACCAGTCAGAGTTTACGGCTCTCCTGAAAAGTCTTCTGCTGCCATGAGTTCTCTCTTTCTCGTACATGTGCCTCGTGTAGTCTCCCAGTGGCTCTCGTGGCTTTCCTCACTCAGTGATGCTTCTCCTGCAGCTTGGTATTCACACAACCGCTTTGCTTGGTCAAGCCAGCATTCATCTCGCGGTCCGCCACCAGCCTCCATTGTGCTTGAGCTTTGCGTCCCGCTGCATACACTGTGCATCTTCCAAAGGGTCTCGAGAACTGCACTTGCCACTGCGCTTTTCCAGAGAGGTCTGCTTTTGTCCAGCAGTCCATAGTCCTGCTTCCACAGCTGACTTCATTCCTAAAGTGCTTCCTGCGTTTAAAGTTCCTGCCACCATGATTAGCTCATGTCTGTATGTGTGTGTGTTAATAAAATGAAGATATGTTTCTCTAATTGGTCTCTTCCTCATCCCAGTACCACACTGGTGTTGCTTGTGGAAGGACTGACAATAGCCTATAAAGGCTTGAGGGACAGAGAGCTCATTATGAAAGGCAAAGGGCAGATACCATGTCTCACCTAAGGACATCTTCTCCAGACTCCCCAAGTCTCCCCCTGCCTGGTGATCCTCACTTGCATATCCACCCCCAAAGGTAGGATCCAAGAGCGATCGCCTTTACCTGGTTACCCGAGAGAAGGATTGTGATGCTGGAAATGCATTGGAGGGACAGGGTCTCCATGTCCTTATCTTGTCCTCCTTTTAGCATGTATGTTCTGTGTTATTCTATGCACAGGAGTCCATGTGGGACTCCTGCCAGTGCAGCTCTTCCTCTTTTTGGTTTGGTGAACAGACCTTTGGGATACACTTATGACACCAATGGGTGGTTGTACAACCCTGTAACCTTAGTGTATGTTTTTGGGCACCTGTGTGTGGTCCACAGAGCAGGTTATGGGCTGGTGGCAGCTCTATGCTGAATTTGGCAGGTGCTCAGAGTATCCTCCATTTTGGCATACCCAGGCCCTGCCTTTGGAATCAGTTGATTCCTGATAAAAGACAAGATGGCCCCTGCGGACTCTTGCTTTCTATTGCCTGTTACCTTGTTTTCCTAAAGTCCTGGGACGTCCCTTCCCCTGACTGGCTGGTGGGTGGAAGTTCCATGTATGCCTACAACTGGTATGAATGCAGTGTGGAGTGCTAAATGCCTGGGTACTTGTCCCAATCCACATTCGTTGTTGTGAGTGTCTGGATTGAGAAGAATGGCCTGAATGTACTATGAGCCTGATTGGCTGCCTGCCTGCATGCCTGAATGCCCTTCTGAATGATTGGTTGCATGAGTGTGACCCAGCAGAGTGAATGAGAGACCAAACAATATATCTGGGGACCTCACACTGATGGAAATTGTTCAGAAGCGGAAGTCGAAACTTGATGCTTGATCTCGAAGCTGACCCGGGAAAAGAAGGTTAACAGCTGTTTCCCTTTGAAGCAATCTGAAAGCTGCTGTGCCTTCAAGAAACTGATCCAAGAGAGGACCTGGCTCGGAGACCTCTTCCCGAGCTACGAGGGACCATTGTGCACCAGCTAACATTCACCAAGGCTCCCTGGAAGTCAGCCCTCAAAAGGCTGCCGAACGGAGACGGGGACCGCTGAGGAATCCCAAAGCGCAACACCCGGACATCGAGGCCATGGAAGTCCATCATCATCGACCAGGGTTCGGAAAATCGCAGTAACCGCTGGAGGCCCGTCTAAGCCGTTTTGCCCAGAAGCAGGGACAGCTTGATGCCATGTCGCCGATGATCGGAGCCGCAACGCTCCATTGCCTAAGAACACTTTGAATCAAGGACTTGCTTGCTCATCACCGTCGATCGCTTTGTCCCGAGGGAGAAAGTCAAGGTCCCTGCAGAACCAAGGAGAATCCGCCGGTGTGTTTCCTCCCACCAAAAGTCCTCAAAGTCACTGACGAAGATCCAAAAGCCAGCCGTGGTCGAGTACTGATTGCTGACGCCAGCCACCGACGACCCGATGCCCTTGCTGGGCCAAAGTTCTTCATTGACTCTTTGCGGCAACACACTATAATTGTCGAGGTGCAGAGCGTGCCTCATCTTCAAAGGACGCACACAAACAATCGTCGATGAGCACCGCCAGGACCGAAGCTGCTGCCTCAATGCCATTGTTCACCCTTTTCTTTGACGGATCTCGACAATCCGTGGCTCCTGCCTAAAAGGAGATCCGTCGATGACCCAACGTCGAACTTTACTAAACCAGGTACATTGGGGTGGTAGAACAATTTTAGAAGGAGATAAGACTCTGAAAAGCAATATATGGACTGGGCTATCAACTGCTTGAAGCCAAAGTTTCTCCAATGAGAATATGGGAAAAATGTACAGAAGCACGTTGTTTTCTACTACTCTTTCCTACACGAAAGAGGAAGGCACGAGGAAAGACCCCTAAAAATCAGTACATCATATGATAAATCAGAGTTGATTCCCCCTTAAACCCTGACCTGGGAACCCTCTCATGTGGCCAGGGAAAGACAGATACTTCCTGATCCTGACCCTGAAACACTTATGTTTATGCATGTTATAAATGCCATATCACATCATAAGATGTGATATGGCATTTATAAAGCGCATGTACGCAAGTGTTTCTAGGCGGACAAGACAAGGAGAGGGAAACAGAGGGAGGACAAAACAACGATCTTACTAGGCCTTGTGTCATTCAGATCGCACAAACGCAGGGGAGGGGAAGGGGAGAGGTGCAAAAAAAGGGGTGGATGGAGAAATGCAGTTAATCAAAAGTGCAGCCAGCAGGTGGCTAAGTGAGGTAATCAGGAAGTGCAGCCAAAGGGTGGCTCATAAGGGCTGAGAGAGAGGCCTGTAGGGTAACAGATACAGAGCACACATGCAGGGGAAGCCAAGAGGCAGTGACAGGTGCAACTGGACAGGCAGGGACCTGGGCCCAAGTTCAGAGGATGACCAGGTGACCAGTGCATGGAACAGACGGGTCATCAGCAGGGGAGAGGAAGAGAGAAAGCAGAATCGAAGAGGAAGGTCTTGAGTTGATTCCGGAACCAGATATGGTTCTGCTTAAGTTTGAGAGAGGCAGAGAGGCTGTTCCAGTAGGAGGCCCCAGCCGAAAAAAAACATATGTGGCTCCAACTCTCTGCTCGGAAAAGCGACTGACCCTCAGAGAGTTTGAGGTGGATGAGCGGAGTGCTTGAGATGGGCGATACCTAGGAAGATAGAGTTGGAGGTAGTGTGGTTCCAGGCCCCATGAAGCCTTGTGAACAATGTGGAGGCTCTTGAACTTTATCCTTACCACTATTGGGAGCCAATTAACAGATTTCAGAGCTGGAAAGATATGATCCCTGAGCTTGAGGCCAAGGACAAGCCTTGCAGTCCTGTTCTGGATTACTTGTAGAGGACAGACAGTAGAGGCAGGAAGATTTAGAAAGAGGCTGTTGCAGTAGTCCAACCCTGAGAGGACCAAAGCTCTGGAGACATTGAGCTTCTGGGGGAAAGAGAGGAAAGGAAGAATACCTCTGAGGAGGTGCAGCTGATAGTTAGGCATCTTAGAGATGTTGAGATGTGAGGATAAAAGGAGAGGGTGCAATCGAAGATGACCCCAAAGTTCTTAGCCTCACAGTTAGGAGCAGAAGAGGACCCAGAGTAGGCAGCCAGAGAGAGAGACAAAAGGAGGGAGATGATGTTCCGATGAGGAGGATGTCCGTCTTACTGGCATAAAGGCAGAGATCATTGCCAGCACACCGCTGATGAATAGCAGACAGACAGTCAGGAATGAGAGAAGGAGAAGAGGCGGCCGGACGAAGCCTGAAAGAGAGCTGGCTGTCATCCGCATAACACTGAAAGTTGTAGCAGAGAGCAAAGATGCGGTCCGGGCAAGAGGTGCCAGGTATTGGTTGAACAGCTAGGGAGAGATGTTTGACCCCTGGGGAACACCACAGGAAGACAGTGTTAGAAGAGAGAAATTACACCAATTGGACCTGAGAGGGTCAGTCAGTGAGAAAGAAGGTGAGCCAGGCCAGGGCCTGATCGGTGATACCCTTGTTATCACTTAGGCATTTCAGCACGATGGCTTGGTTGACCATGTCAAAAGCAGAGGAAATATAGAGGAGAATGAGGACAGAAGGAAGGTTAGATTCAATGTTAGAGAGCAGGTCTTCGTGGATGCTCAGAAGAGCATTTTCCATGCTTCAGGCCACTCTGAAGCCAGACTGAAGGTCGTGGAGACAACCAACAGATTCAGTATGAAGGTTAAGCTGGAGATGGCCAGTTTTTCCAAAAGTTTTCCCAGGAAAGGAGTGATAGAGATTGGCCGGAGAGGAAGGATATGCAGAGGGTTTCTTCAAGAGGGGATGCACAAGTGTGTACTTCAAGGGGAGGGAAGCTTCCATTGTTAAAAGAGTGGTTGCAGAAATCGGCCAAGGCTGGAGCAAGGGTGTTAATGTGGTCCTTGATGGTTCTGGAAGAACAGGGAAGAACTTGTTTTTACAAGACTTTCATACATCAGACTTGTGTAGAAACATTGTCAGGGGTGTACTAAGGAAAGGAAGAGAACTAAGGAAAGGAAGAGAAGGGAGAGGAGAGGCGGCCACAGGGAGGCCAGGATTGGAGGAGGAGGAAGAAGAGGAAGAGAGGGTGGACAGGATGTTTTAGTGATGGAATGAGAAGCCAGGGCCGTACATGGGGCCTAGGAGTGAACAGGAGAGGAAGAGACTGCAGGAGGATTGGCCAGCTCCTTGCAGATTTTGAAGAGTTTGTCTGAGTTGTTAGTTGCCACAGATGCAGGCTTGGATGTGAGCTCTCTTCTTGACGAGGACAGAGAGTCTGTAATGCCTTTGGAGCAGGGGGCATGCCAGTTTGTTAGAGGGTGCACCTGTTGCCCTCCACTTCCTCTCCGCCACCCTACGCTTGCATTTACGGGTGACGAGGTTGGACTCGTACCAGGATTTGCACTTGGATTTGGACTTTAAGTGGATCCTCATGACTGGGGCAAGTGCATTAAGATTGTTATAAATAGAGAGATGAAGGTTGGAAAGGGCTGTGTCGGGATGTGAGTCAGCCAAAGGTGCAGAAGGAGGAGAGAAAGTAGCAGCGAAAGCCTCCATTGATACAAGCCTCATGGGTCGAATGACCGAGAAGGTAGGTGGCAGTGCTGGAGTCGCTTTGGCCTGAGGTGTAGAGAGAGAGAGAGAGAGAGAGAGAGAGATAGATGGAAGGAGAGGAGAAAGTGATCACTCCAGGAGAGAGGCGTGGTGGGAGGGTTGGAGAGGGGGAGATCTGATTAGATCAGAACATCCTGTGTGTGCCCAGCATAGTGAATCGGGCCAGAGGGATGAATAGAGAGAGAAAGGAAGTAGCAAAAGTTGCAAAAGAGTCCTGCAGAAGGACAAGAAGCATCCAGGTGTATGTTAAGGTCTCAGAGGAGGAGACATTGATAGGTAGAGGTGAGGAGGGAGGAGGAGAGATGCGCCCACTCAGAGAGGAAGGAGGTTACCTGGCCGGGCGGCTGGTAGATAGTGGCCACAGTGAGAGAAATACCAGGAGAGAGAGAGAGCCTGCAGACTAGGTATTCAAAGGAGGAATAGTCTTGCATGGGAATGATAGAAGCAGGGATCCACTCTGGGAAGATCAAGGCTACAACTCCACTGGGATGGTTGCTTCTGGGCACAGAGAGGATCTTGTAGCCATCAGGAAGGAGAGTGTCAAAACCTTTGACAGAGCTGGCTTTGAACCACGTCTCGGTCAACCCGAGAACATCCAGATCAATTTCTTTCAGGAGACAGCAGATGTCAGAGGATTGTTTAACAGCTGAGCGAGAGTTGAGAGTGGCAATGTGTAGCAGGTTGCCCCTTTTGAAGGACTGCTGTGGAGGGGTACAGGTCAGAGGTATGCCCTGCAGAATTGTTGAAGGTGCCCGAGGACGGGCAGAGGAAGAAGGAGGAGAGGGCAAGGTAGCCAAGGAGGAGGAGGTGGATGCCGGAGGTGTGGCCGATGATGGAGGCAACAGGGTGGCCGGAGTAGCAGCATCGGTAGCCATAGAGGTGGCAGAGGATGGAGGAAGCAGAGGAGCCCGAGAGGGGAAAGAAGGAACAGCAGAACGGGTTGCAAACCATCCGTATTGCAATGCAAAAATGTCCTTTATTTCACAAATTAATTCACGGTTACAAAAATGTTAAAATCAAGGGTTAGCAACCCCAGCCCGGCATCACAACAATGGAGGCCAACAATATGTATAAACTGTTGCAAAAGAACAAACATGCAAGAAATGCATAACAATTCTTCAGGAACATCAAAGCTCTGAATGTAACAATTCCTAATGTAGAGCCAAAATTAAATAATTCATCAAACGGAACAAAGCAGAATAAGCTGGAGGTGACCAACTGTGCAGGGGATGGTGAAGAAATGATAAAGCCAATCACCTATGAAAGCGAAGAAGAGATAAGCGAGGAAGACCTGATGAACGTGTTGACTTACAGTATTTCAGACGATGAGAATGAGGAGGAAGAAAACCAGAGCAGGGTTGAAGAACAGGGAAACCAGAGTTGGAACAACTCGGCCAAAAGCTCCATTGAGTCTTCAGATGATAGTGAAGAAAGGAGCCAAGCAGTGCCTGATGTGGCTGATTCGAGCAACAGCAGAGTATGCATTATGTCTCCATCTCCCCAAAAAATCTGGGTGTTAATCCCATGTTGAAGCATATCTGTGCTAAAAAATCTTCTACACTGTTGAAGAGCATCGGAAAAAAAGTATAAAGCAAAACTTTATGGAGCAAGCAGTTAAGGCGAATCAATCTCCATCCAGCGAAAAAAGCAAGACCGGTCAGGGATCGAAACAAACATCAGTTAAAGTACAACAAAAAGACCCTCTCTCAGTGTCGGGTTGGTCTAAAGAACCAGAGAATAGAACAAGAAAAGATGCAAACGACAAGTGCAAAATGAGCCTTCCCAACAACAAATCAGAGAAACCAAGTGAAAGCCGGATTTATAGAATCTTGTTTGAGCGGTTGAAAAAAGAAAAGATGACCCAGCACTAAATCGACACAAAGTTATGCAACTATTTCACCAAATTCTAGTACTGAGGTCTTTAAAATCTAAGGAAATCCAGCGTGTGGAATTGATTGAGGAAACTAATCTCGATAGAGTGTTGCTACACATCGATTCAATAAGAACAGTCCAGCTCATAATGATGGGTGAGCAACAGCTCCTGGATGCTGCATTTCAAGTGTGCGAAGTCGATAACCTACTGAAGGAATCCAGATCGTAAGAAGTCAGACTTCCACCAAAAATGGCAGCGGAGGCATCTGTAAAATGGAGTAAAGAGTTAAAACCTAATATGCAAGGAGTACAAAACGAAACAATGAAAGTGAAAAGTGTGGATTCAAAAGATGATTCAGAGGTTTTAGCGTTTGTAGACCTCGCTCGTGCGTTCCACGGAGTTCAGTGCAAACTATTATGGCAAAAATTAGAAAAGCGTGGTTGCCCTATTGGCCTGCTACATGCAATAAAAGAACTATATTCAGACATAAAGGTACAGATCAGGCTGGGTAATGAAGGCCATCTCTCCAAACCAATAAACACAGCAAAGGGCGTAAAGCAAGGGTGCCCCCTAGCAGCAAAGATCTTCAATTTCTACATTGCAGAGGTCAGCAATGCACTTCAAAGAGTGAAATCATTTCCACCGAAACTGAACGGTACTCATGTCAGCGGGATATTATATGCAGATGACATAGTCCTGCTGGACATGACTCCCATTGGCCTTCAACGAAAGCTGAATGCTCTGAAGACATATACTGATGAAAATGGGCTAGAAATAAACATAGCCAAATCGGAAATTCTAATATTTGAAAATCTGAAAGGAAAAGGTTTTTAAAAAGAAGTGCTGCTGGCTACTGGGAAAAGATCTCCTGGAACAGGTTCCCAGCACACGTTATCTAGGAACAGTAATCAATTCAAGCATAAATGACCAGCCCATGATGAAACAAATTGCTAGCAAATGCAAGCAATTAACAGCACAAGGAGCGATCATCCCAAAAAAGTATGGGCAATTCTCATACAAACCAATATTAAGCTTCTACAAGAGCAAGGTGCTACCGGCCCTAATAAATGGAGCCGAAAGCCTGTTTGGATGCACTAACTCAATCTTCTGGAAAAGAATCTTACAGCTTCCTCAAGGTTTCCCAAGAGCGCGCATGCTATATGCATTGAGTTTAACCTCAATGAATGCAATAATTATGTGGAATACCTTGGCCATCTACAGTAAGACTATCTGTTCTGATGATATTCCACAATTCAAGCTGTTACTGGAACACTCGCACCTCAAACAGGACTCACTACTTCAGAGATGGTGCCTAAAATGTAAAGAGATCCTCAAACAACTAAATAAGGAAGAAAGCATGCTGGTTAAGAACCCAAACTCTGTACAAAAAAAGGCTATTCCAGCAAGACTGGATTGAGACTTCAGAGAAGAGAGCATAGCATAGATGCATGACAAACCGGCCAGCAGAAGCAAAAGTGCTAAATTGCCTTCCACAACATATGGAAAGATTCCCCTGAAAGCGGCTAAGAACAATCTTCTTGAAATTTAGACTGAACCTCTTCCCAACTAAAGAAATAAGAAAACTAAGACATGAAGTGGGACTTGAGGATCAACGCTGCAAATTCTGTAACAGAGAAGAGGAAACGCTAAAGCATTTAGGGGGTAATTCATGGAATAAATGTGCGCGCGAAATCTTTGACTCAAGCAGGCGCAAGCGTGAAAAAGCCAGCGCACGAGTGTGAATCGCACGCGTGCGATTCATGGAAGGACCTGCGTGTGTAATTTCCAGTATGTGCGCCAAATACGCGCGTGGCGCACCCCGGTGCATGCGTCATTTCCACATCCCGAACTCTGTGTGCGACACGCACAGCGAAAGCGCACAAAGTCAGTGCACACACCAACAAGGGGGCGGAACACAGGGCGGAACACGCGGAAAGGGGAACAACGCGTGAAAAAGAAGGCACAGCAGGGGAAGTACTGCACGGAAATACATGGAACGCCCACATGCACGCAAACTACACGTTTTCATGGAATCAAAGAGGGGAAACCCGCGCACGGCCAAAGACATGCACAGGTGTAAACACGTCTGCCACACGAAGGTAGCGGTAGCGTCCCTGCACATTACAAAAGTGCACACAAACAACAAACATGTATATACAGCCATGTTGAATGTCCCATTCTGTGGCCCCCTAGGAGAAATGACGTGTCACGCAATGCTCAGGCATCCCAAAAAAGCACAGAAAATTGGTACGCAACCCCTGTAGCCCATGTGCGTGTAAAAAACACATGCAGTACGCTGTGGCAGCCAGGAACACAAAAAATGTGTACGCGATCAACAAATGGGTGAGTATGCCCGAAAAAAGGGGTACGCGACCAACCAGGTCACCCGCAGTATGAAAAATAGTGTGTGTGTGACTCACCATCTGCCTTGAGTGTAGAAGAAGAACGCATAGCCAACACCCATGCCAAAAGAAGAAGTCCGCACTGTATCCGCTTTGAAAAAATCGCGTGTGAACCCCAACATCTGGAAAACACATGCACCGCTTCCTACGAAAAACATGTACAGAGGGATGGAAATCCACGTGAGACCTTCAACCCCTGCCAAGGAAACGCCCACACGCACGTTACATTACCTACACGCTTACGCGCCAAGGGCCTTTCCTCGATTTACCTGCTGATGTGCTGTTTTTTCACGTGCCAAATCACTCTGTATCAAGCTGGCCACCAGACAACACACGGAAGACCACGCTCCTGCCCCGAAGGCCGAATTACTGCCCCCCAGCACCCAAGCAGCCTCCCATGAGCCATCTGCTGCTGCCTGCCTGCTGCCACTGTGCCCTGCCATTTGGTGCCTGCACATCTGCCATCTCCAAGGGTCCAGTTGCTGTGACCATCCCTGCTAGAACAGAGGACCCCGACTGGTATTCCATCGCTCCACAGCACAGCCCCAGGACCCAGGTGCCTACCCACACCTGCCTCTGGGGTTGCCATGTCCAACACAACACCATCTAACACCAGTGGCAACCCCCCAGCTGAGAGGCAGAGGGCTGCCAACTTCACTTCCAATGAAGTTGGCATCCTGGTGGATTAAGTACTGGGGCATTATGATGCCCTCTTCACACCATCGCGCGCCGACAAGGAAGGACGGAGGAGGATCTGGACGGACATAGTGGGTGCCACCAACGTGGAGGGGGTGGCACCCTGTGACATCAAACACATCCAGAAGCGCTGGGCGGACTACACGTCCAGGACCCTCAAGAAGGCCCGGTGCCTCTTAGACGCAGCAGATGCAGTGGGGTGCCGGGGCCAGCTTACCAACCAGCAGATGATGGTCCTGGAGCACATTCGCCCAGTGCTTCACCACAAGATCCTCAGGATGCAGGCCCGTCTGGAGTCAAGCGATAAGTGGCCATGCATTGCTGTGTGAAACAGGGCATGTTGCAATGTGCTGGTAGTTAGCTATTTGCCTGTATGTGTGACATGGGCCATGTATGGATGTTTGTGTGCAGGGACATGATGGTGCTGCATGTGAGACCAGTCATGCGTGAACCACATGGATGGTGCATGTGTTACATGCAACATGCAGAGCAGCATGCAGAATGCACACATGAATGCATGCCTTTCTCTGTTCTTGGACATGGTTGGGGAGTGAGAGATGGGTGCTGCTGTCATGGACATGTATGTGTACATGTCTGTGGGTCTGAGTAGCGTGTATGTGACTTGTAAACGCTATGGATGCTTGACACATGTCTGTGACGATGTTCTGATTCACTGATGCAGCCTAGTCATCCTTGTATCCACTGTGTCTGGGGTGTGCGAGGCCAGATGCATGAAACTACAGTGATGTGTGTGCATGTGATCAGTATGACCCATGATGCATGTGAGTTTCAAACCACCATTGTATGTTTCAACAGTCCCTTGGACATGGATGCAAATATTCATTGCATTCCGCCATTCTTGTTCCTGCATGTGTGTTGCCTGCACTGACCCATGTGTTGTGGAGGGACATGATGGAAGTGACGTTTGACAGTGCCACTCATGTGCTATTGCTTCCTGTCTAGGGGACTATTGTACAGTACCCTGATGCTTGTGTTCTATGTCTCCCTCTACACAGCGGCGAGTGAAGAAGAGGGCGGAGACGGCGCTGTGGAGCAAAGTGGCAGGGATGCCTCCACCGGCCAGCGACGAAAGGCCCAGTCACCCTCCCAGGAATTACCATTTTTTCTAAATTCTGAATTGGTGTTGTGTTCAGTCATTGGTTTTGTGCATGCCTCATTGAGCATTTCCTCAGTCGTGTTTGGTGCTCCGTTGTGCATTCCTGCATGGGCATGGTGGTTCATTTAGACTATCATGGCATGCGTAATTTGGGAGTGGGTTCTGTGGATGGTTGCATGCTTGGATTGGGGGGCATGGGGGATTAGGGTTGACTTTAGGCACATGGGTCTGTTTAGTTAGGACATGTTGTTTGTTGGGACATGTGTCGGGGCCTGCTGGCAGGTGCCATTCACTGCTGGGTGGGTGGGGGTGCAGGGGGACATTTGTCGGGCCTGCTGGCAGGTGCCCGTCACTGCTGGGTGGGTGGGGGTGCAGGGGGACATGAGTCAGGGCCTGCTGACAGGTTCCCGTCACTGCTGGGTGGGTGGAGGTACAGGGGGACATGAGTCGGGGCCTGCTGGCAGGTGCCCATCACTGTTGGGTGGGTGGGGGTGCAGGGGGACATGTGTCGGGGCCTGCTGGCAGGTGCCCATAAATGGTGGCTGGGACATGTGTTGGGGCTCACAAGTGCATAGTGCCATGTGGTCTGCCTGCGGGGCATGCCCTGGGTGGATGGGCTGCCTGCAGGGCATAGCCAGGGGTATAGGGTAGCTCCTGTGGTGTGGGCTGCCTGCAGGGCCTGGGGAGGGGGCAGGAGGCACACCTGGGAGGACCCACACTGCCAAATTGCGTGTAAAACTCCCCACGCACCCCTCAGAATACACGTACCCCGCTCACACTAGTGAAATCGTGTGTAAAACTCTCCACGCACCCCTCAGAATACACATACCCCTCTCGCGCTACCAAAATCACGTGTAAAACTCCCCGCGCACCCCTCAGAATACACATACAACTCCTGCGCTAGCAAAAACCTGTGTAAAACTCCCCAGTTAATGCGGAAATGGGGAAACAAGAGTGTCAGGAGGGCTATCCTTTTGACAGGAGATAATTAGGTGGTGTGGCGCATAACCTGCATTGTATGTGGCAAGCACAGGAGTGTAATGAATAGCACTTATGTGTTTGTTTTCCGAGGAAGAATACTTAAACTTGGTGTTGTGGAGCAAAAGACATTGCTAACTTGTTGGAAGCTAACCTTTACCACAAAAGTACTCATAGTTAGTAGTTTTATTCTGTCATGTCAGGAGAGTACACCAGGACAGAGCTTCTTGTAGTAGAAGGCCTTAAAGGTGAGTGGACCAGGTGGAAGTCTAAGAAGTACTGTGGTGTGGTGGTGAAAAGTTGTGAAGAAGAAGTGGCAGCACCACTAAGATGGCTTTTTTTATTGGTACAGAATCATCCCGACATACTTATGTCACTGAAGCAAGTGATGTGTGAACTGTTGAAGAATAATCCTGACTAAAACAATTCCTGTGGATCTTACTGAACTATGGAAGTATTCTTGGGTTATGTGAAGGAGTTGTTTTGAGTTCATTAGCATTAGTTGAAAAGAGGAAACCCTTGTTGATGAGAAGAACAAGTTACTTACCCCTGGTAACGTTCTTCCGCCTGGCTGTTCCTCCGGGTGCTGCACGTCGATGTCTGTCGACTCGATGTCCCTCGGAGACGATGTCGACGTCAACAAAGGCATATATAAGGCGCGCAGCGTCCATTGGCTTCAGTTCTGTTTTTACGAATGTGTGATCTATTGCGTACCTGACAGCTACTCCTCCTAAGAGAGCGCAGACTGCAATAGCAAAGGAAATTCTACTGCGGGGTAGGCTGGGAGAGGTGATAATGAATACATGGGAGGAACATCCAGACAAAAGAACGTTACCAGGGGTAAGTTACTTCTTCTTCGAATGGATTGTGTCCTCCCATGTATTCCTTATCTTATGATAGATTCCCAAAGAGGATAGTGTTTGGAGGTGATTCCTTACAGGGCACCTATGTCTATATGTAATATTCTCATGAGAGAGACCTGACAAACATAGATGGTAGTTTTGGAGGTGAATCCTTACAGAACGCTTCAAGTATCAAATCTGGTAACGAATCAAGAATTTAATAGCCTTGAAAAAGAAATTGGGCCTCATTACGACTTTTGCGTAATGGGTTATCGGGCTCCGCTAATGGAGGCGGGCCCGTTAAACCCATTACGCAAAATTACGAGGTCCCCTCGCGGGACCCGTTAAGGACGCCTGGTAAAACCAGGCATCCTTACAGGGTCCCGCGAGGGGACCAGGGAGCTAACAACGGGCCGGTCGTAATCGGCCCGTTGTTAGCTCCCTCTCCCATTCCCATTGAGCCCTATGGGGCCTCAGATGGGAATGGGGAAGGTCTGGGCCCGGGTTCCCAGAGGGAGGAATTACCAGGCCCTCCAAACACCGAATGGCCCGGTAATTCCCCATTCTGGGAACCCGGACCCGGTTTTGGTGGCTTGGTGGCAGCCATGCCGCCAATAGCGGCATGGCTACCGCCAAAGCCGTAATGAGGCCCATTGAGTCAAAACACGTGTTGGCTGGTCTTTTGCACAAGAAAATAAACTGCACTTAACAAGCCCACTTAAGACTATATGTCTTTTAACTCATGCATTACTAAAACCGAATAATCTTTTGTCAAACATGTTGTAGAGCTGCAGTTACCAAGCGCAAAGTGCGAGGGGTTTTCTTCTTTCTCTACTTAGTTTCAAGTGGTACAAGGATTACCATTTATCACTTGCCTCGCTGCTGGTAGACTATACACCTTAAAACCCAGCGCAATTGGATACAGTGTACCCTTGCCTAATTGTGTCTTAGATTCCCAAAGCAGTTCCAGTATTTCTGGATGGAGGAGTCCGAATTTTTCATGACAATTTAGTAGTTCTCATAGGTCTGTGTGCACAGAATGCAACACTGCCTTACCAAATAAGCCTTCCTGGCCTGAAGAAGAATCTAAACTGTAATATTTGGTGAAAGCATGTATGGATGACCATGTGGCAGCCGCACACATTTCTTTAACTGGTACTCCCCTCTGTAATGCAGAGGAAGTGACCTTGCCCCTGGTCGAATGAGCCCGAAGGCCTTCTGGAGGATCTTTTCCCGCAAGTCTGTAGCATTCAGATATTGCCAGTATTATCCATCTGCAGTATTATCCCTCTGGATAACGTCTGTTTAGTGATTGCAATACCCAACTTGTGGCACGAGTAGCCAACAAACAGTTGGTCATCTTGTCTTAGTTTTTCCATTCTGGTGATATAGAAATATAGTGCACGTTTAGGATCAAGCCTGTGTAGCCTCTGCTCTTTCTTTCTAGGGTGCGGAGGAGGGTAAATTGATGGTAATGTTATTTTCTGAGTCAGATGGAAATCAGATACAATTTGGGTAAAAAGGTGGATTTCACCTTCAGGACAAACTTGTCTTTATAGAAAATAGTGTATGGAGGCTTGCAGGATAAAGCCTGAAGTTCACTCATCCTTCGGGCAGATGAAATTGCTACTAAGAAGATGGTTTTCAAGGTTAGTAGCCCCAAAGGAAAGGAGTGTATAGGCGTAAAAGGCGCGCACATCATATATTTCAACACCAAGTTGAGAGCCCAAACCGGGGCTTGAAAAGGTTTTGGAGGGAAAACATTTGTCAATCCTTTTGAAGTAAGATACCTTTTCCAAAGTGTGCTTAAATATAGAAAGTGCAGCAAGATATCCTTTAATAGTACCAATCTGGAGCCCCAGATTAGCTAGGTGTAACAAAAAGGATAACACCATATGTGTATTACATGTAACTGGAACAACATTCTTATCTCTACACCAGATGCAGAATTTGTTTCAACGGCAGCGGGACAAAGACTTAGTTGCTGGCCTTCTGGCCAAAAGCAAAATCTCCATTACATCATCTGGGAGTTCCCAATCCTTGTATCTCAGCCTCTCAGAAACCATGCGTGAAGGCTGAGCGTCTTGACCGCTGGATGGAGAACCTGACATTCCACTTGCGAGAGAAGATCCTCTCTTTGTGGGAGGCGTATTGAAGGGCAGATGGACATGGGCAGACGGTCCGGGTACCACGTTCTCCTGGCCCAATCTGGAGCAATTAGGATCATGGATTTCACAAACATTCTCAACCTCCTGATCACGTGAGCAATGATGGGGACCAGAGGAAAGGCGTACAGGAGTGAAAATTCCCAATACACCACAAACGCGTCTCCTAGAGCTCCTCTTCGGGGAAATTCCCTGGAGTAGAACAGATCGCACTTCCGGTTGACACAGGCCACAAACAAATCCACTTGAGGGGTTCCCCAAAAGGTGAAGATCTCTTGAAGGACTTCCTGAGCTAGTTCCCACTCATAGGAGACTGTGCTCTGCCTGCTCAGAGCATCCACTGCCATATTCTCCACTCTACTCACTAGGTGAACTGCCGATAGGGAGATCCCTTCTCGGATTACCCAGTACCAGAGCTGCATTGCCTCTCTGCACGGTGGTAGTGACCCTGCACCTCCTCTTTTATTGAGGTAGTACATGGCCACTGTGTTGTCCGTTATTATCAGGACTTTCTTTCCCTGTACAGAGGGCAGAAAGGCCTTCAGTGCTAGTCTGATTGCTCTCGCCTCCAAAATGTTGAGGTGTAGTTTGGACTCAGATGGAGACCAACGACCGCTGATTGTCAAATAATTGGCGTGGGCTCCCCACCCCGTGAGTGAGGTATCTGTCACTACTGTTATCTCCAGCCATGGTTGCCAAAAAGGTTCTCCTTTCAGAATTTTCTCCTGGCAGGCCCACCACCAAAGGTCCTGTGAGACTCTGCTCGGAATCTGTAGAAAGTCTGACATTGTTCCCGCAAATTGGGACCGCTGAGTCCCGAGATCCCATTGGAGAGATCTAATTCTCAGGTGAGCCTCTGGCACCAGAGAAATGCTGCAGGATGCCATGAGGGCGAGCAACCTCAGAAAGTGGAAGGCTGAGAGATGCTGCGCACTCTGCAATTTGGTGACCATCTGTCGAGCCCTCACGTCTGGTGGCGAGGCTTTTACCCAGGGATGCATCCAGGATTGCTCCAATGAATTGGAGCCTTTGAGATGGTATCATATGAGACGTCTTGAAGGTGAGGGAGAAGGCCAGTCTGCAAAGGGTGTGACAGGTGGAGCTGAGTTGTTCCAGTACCTTTTTGGGGAATGTGCCAAGAGCAGCCAATCGTCCAGGTAGCGGTAGACATGAATCCCCCCTCTCCTGTCATTAGCTGCCACCACTGCCATTAACTTGGTGAAAACCCTCGGACGGAGGTCAGCCCAAAGAGCAACACTTGAAACTGACAATGAGAACTGCCAACGGCAAACCTCAGGTACCTTCTGTGCTTGTCATGTATTGGCACATAAAAGTAAGCATCCTGAAGGTCCAATTATACCATCCAGTCCTGAAGCTGGAGGGCCTGAAGGATCCGAGAAAGTGTAAACATCTTGAACTTGTTCAAGTCTCTTAAGTCCAAATGGGTCTAAATCTTCTGTCCTTTTTGGAATTAGAAAGTACGGGGATTACTAACCCTTGTTCCTCTCTGCTACAGGTACTGGTTCTATAACACCTTTCTCTAGCAGGGTTAATATTTCCTGCATAAGGAGTGGATCTGAAACTTTGAAAGAGCTTAGTAAGAGAAGGCAGTAATCCAGGGCAACTGTTTCCAATGCCCATGCAACAGAAGTAATAGCCTGCCATTCTTTCAGATGCTGTGAGAGTCTGCCTCCCACTTCAGGCTTGTGCACTAAGTCCTCAGAGAGGTTTTGGGGCAGCTGATGCAGTGGCTGATGGCAAAGTAGCCACTGCTGAGGCAGTTTTGGTACCTCTTCCCCATCCACCATGCACTGGGAATCTTCTTTGGGCTCTTTGAAATGACTGTCCTCTGCCTCTTCCAAATGTGTAATAGTGACAAAAGGACCTATCCCTCCAGGGTGTACCCATGGGGGGATTTGGAGATTGTCTTATTGTTGAACCACAGGATTTGGCTGCTGCCTTTGAAGTTTGAAGTTTCTCCAGACTTTCATCAGCCCTGCTACCGTTCAAATGTGTGCCGTCAAAGGGCATGTTAAGCAGCCTGGATTGTACATATGGAGCAAATCCTGACATCCTTAACCAGGCAAACCTGTGCATAACTGTACTAGCCGCCATTGCTCTGCTGATACTGTCAGCGGAGTCGAGACCAGTCTGGAGGGATTCACACATAGCGTCCTTTCCATCCTTGACTATGTTCAAAAACTCGTCACTCGTCTTATTCTTCCCCTTCGGAGATATGGTCAACCGCCATGGATATACAATCCCAACAGGTATGAGCGAACCTAGCCAATGTGCACGTGGCATTTGCTGACTTCAGGGTCAAACTTCCAGCCGAAAAAGCCTTTTTGGCCAGAGTGTTATAACGCTTATCATCCCTATCAGGAGGGATAGTAGGGTAGGCATTTTGAGGTGACAGACACTCCGGAGTTGGGTGTCTTGACAAATAATAGGGATCACTGCTTGACACCCTGTATTTTGAAGTCCGTTTTTTGTTGACCGCCAGATTCAATTAAGGCACCGTGACCTAGATACATGGATAGAGAGGAACACAATCTTGCCGATCTATCAAGCAGGGTTTTGAGCGAAATCTTCCACTACCCACAATATAATTAATTTAGTATCAGCAGTTGAGTACTCGTGGAATGTCCGTAAGCTGCTAGTATATGTGGTGTTCATAGATTTTTCTGCAGCATTTGATACAGTGATAAGAGATAAACTTTGGAACAAACTGAATCTGTGGGGGATTCCAGAAGGACTTCTGTTTATGACACAGTTACTCTATTCTGATACCTCAGTTAGGGTACGTTCAGATGGTGAAGAACGGCTCTCCCAATCAATCCCCACAGTTTGTGGAGTAAAACAAGGTTGCAGGCTAGCAGCGACATTGTTTAATCTTTACCTGGCCGATTGTATGAATGAGATAAACAAAAAACTGGTTAATCCAGTGAAGTTGGGCACATTTGAGCTACCATGGCTAGGTTATGCTGATGATCTGATCTGATTAGACTATACTCCGGCAGGGCTTCAAACAAGGCTTAATTGCCTGTTGCTCTTTTCTGAAAAGAATGGGTTAAAGATTAACATTGCAAAAACAAAGGTAATGGCCTTTCTGGGTAACACAAAACAAACTTGATCCAATAACTTGAAGTGGATGGTGCACTCAGAAAGGCTTGGAAAAGTTGAATTTTATCGTTATTTGGGAGTCATAATTGACTCTGAGCTGCTATGGAAACCTCATTGGAGGCAACTAAACGTTTATGCTTAAACAATACTGGTGCAATTAGTAAATTTATAGGGAAACAAGGAGGTACCTCAGTAAATACCATCTTATTATTATATGCTAGTAAGATAATATCCTGTTTATTATATGGTGCTGAGATTTGGGGAGCTACATTTGTGAATGAAATGTGTAAATTAGAAGGAAAAATTTGAAAATCATTGTTTAGGTTACCCAGTGCAACATCATGTGAATACATTTTATTAGAAGGTAATTTTAGATTTGCGAAAGATATATTGGAATACAAATCAGCAATGTTATATGCAGAATTAAGCATGTTATCTACTAGTACTTTTGTGGTCGAACTGATGAATATATTCATCAAGGAGGGTCACAAAAAACAGTTCTCATCTTTAAGTAGATTACATGCGGTATATGTGAAATGGGCGACTGTTAATGCAAAGAGTTGGCTACTCCTAAAGCAAGTTAAGATTAAAAAACTACTACAAAAGAGTAATATATAGCTATGCAAAGGAGCGTGACATGATTACCCTGGCCACAAAATCTACAAGCGGTTTATTTTTAGAACATGGGTCTTTAGTATCTGTGAAACCCAAATATCTATATGCCTTTCCCACCGCAGCAACTGTGAGACAGTATTTTATGTTCAAATTTAACCATTGTGACACAATGGAAATCCTAGGAGCTAAATTTGGATTTGAGACAAATAGAAGGTTTTGTAGACTTTGTGGTATGTTATAAATTGAAACTGCCAAACACTTGCTATGTTACTGTGAGAGTCTTGCATTCCTTCGTGAAAAGTATCTTTTACGCTATAAGAATTCCAGTCTAATTGCGGATATTGAAATTATTTGGAAAAGACTGATGGAAGGAAACGATATTAACTTGTTACACCACATGATGAAATTTTATGAACTAGTTTTAACAATTTTAAAGGATCTCTCAGAGGATATTTTTGTCTGAAAATTTGTAATTATTGTGGAATGTGTGATTTTGTGTTTTAATCTGTTTGTATATGTAAAGCCACTTTTGGCTGTGAACATATTATAAATAAATAAATAAATAAATAAATCAAGGCACCTCCAAATTGGTAGTCACACGCTTTTGTAAAGCTGCATGAAATGGAGCAATTGGGTCTTCCTTAGGTCCCCTGTGCAGAATATCTGTCAAGTTATCTTGTTCAAAAACTGGGCATGGTCTATTCCATTCCATGTACTCAACCACCCTCGACATTAACTGCCTATAGGTTACTTCTGCATGATCAGATGGCTCTGATCTGTCAAATTCTACCTCTGGTGAGGTGTCCAAACCACTGGCATCATGTAGCCAGTCTTGAAGATCTTTTATTCTGGATTCCTCAGATATTAGGGCCTCCGGAACTGATGACGTAGCATATTGGAGGCCAAAGGTCTTGATTTGTCAGATGATGGTTCCGCGTCCTCATAAATCGAGGAAAGAGATTTGAAAAAGTCAGCCCAAGGTAAAGGGGTATATGTTTTTTCAATAATACCCAATGGTGTTATGATATTCGTCAACAAAGGTGTCAATACCATCAACGTCGAAGGCTTTGATGTCTACGTCAATGACTTTGTCGCCTGTATCATAGAGGAGGTCGAAGCCTGATGCGTCAACCTGAGCATGGCTTTCAACAGTACTTGAGTGGGTCAAGGCCACATTCTCAAATACCTTCATCTACTTCAGCCTAAATTCTTCCCACTTACCTGGGGAGGCTGCTTTTGTTGGACATACAACCCATTCCAGAGAGGAACTCGAAGACGACGAAGATGGTGACCTATGACACCTTTTCTTCAAGTGTCTTGACGATGACGAATGTTGGGAACCACTTTGTGATCGGGATCTTTTACTTTTCTTGCGGTGAGGAGAAACAGTACTCAACACATCCAAAGTCTGTCTCGTCGACTTAGTCGATGCAAACTCATGGATCCTACCTGTCGCAAGTTTCCTGATGCGCTCTCTCAGGGCTTTTGATGTCATGGACAGGCAGTCCTCACACTCAGATGAAGGATGAGCGGATCCCAGACACTACAAGCATATTCTCCGGGAATCCATAATGGACATCTTCGACCCACAGTCACCGCATTTTTTTAAACCCGAATTCGGAGCAGAAGACGCTGATGACAAAGCCATTTTCGAAGATTTCTCACAAAGATTTCACAAAGTAGACTGAACAGGTTTAATATGTTGAGTGAGAAACAGTTATTTCTGGAATTTATAATGAGATGTACAGGGAAGACAAGACAGAATACAACAGGAAAGATAAAGGAAGGGGCTAATATTATCCAAATACAGTGACATCAGTGCTATATAATTAATCATCCTTATTTAGTATTAGTAAGGGATTGAACAAAAATATTAAATTTTTTGTTAAATTTGTGTAAACAATCAACAGAAAAGGCATTACATTTTTCAACACAGTGGATGTAGCAAATAGCATTCTGCCAAGTTTATAAGACAAAGTGGAAGTATGTTTCCAGTTATAAGTAATATTGTGGTAAGCAATACTAATGAATAAATTAAATAGTGCATGTGATTCAATCTGTTGCATAAATGGATTAACAATAGAGCACAAAGTTTCTTTAAAATGAAAAATCTTTTTCAAGCATAACCACATTTTTGTCCAAAATGCATATAGACATTTACAATCAAAAATTAAATGAAAGAAATCGGCATTTGTTGAATTGCATGACCAGCAATTATTAGATGGGTTATCAGCTATTTTTGCAATTCTTAAGGGCGTAAGGAATGCACAGTGTGAAATAAAGAAATGAGTTTGTGTTAGATTGGCATCTAAGGATGTTGACTAATATAGTTTCCATATTTCGGACCACATTTCTGAGGTGGGTTGGAAGTTTCAGTCAAGCTCCCATTGTCTAATAATACTAGAATTTAACAAGTTAACAGACAGGGGATCATTTAGAAACATATATAATTTGGCTGCTTTAATGCAAGGATTGCTAATTAAAAATGTTAATACGGGAGAAGGGGATTTGTGAGTTAGTGTGGGTAAGGATTTAGTTAGCGACTTGAGGAGAGATGTGTGAAAGGGTAGATCAGATTCAGGGATATTGTATTGTAGACGAAACTGTGCAAAAGGGATTTCTACAAAATTATGGAACATGTGTTTGACAAGTTTGATGCGTGATGAGTACCATCTAAATATATTAATAGGGTTCGATATGATAGGGCAGCGTTTATTAAACCAAAGGAAAATGTCTCCTAATTCAGTTTCAGAAAAACAATTGGTAGGAAGTTTATTGCAAATGGATTTGAAAAAATGTAGAGAAGGGAATAAGGTTATATTAGGCCATGTGGATGTATCTAAGAAGTGAGAGCGGGAGAACACTGCAATCATTTTTGCCTCTATATTGATCCATAAAGGGGCGTCCCTAAGGTGACTTTCATAGTGCTTGAATGTAATACATTTAAAAAAATAAATAAAAGCTTTATGATACATATGAAAGTTGGGACATTTTACTCCTCCTAACAATTTTGGAAGTCTTAGTTTATTAATATCAAATCTTGGTGTTTTCTGTTTCCATAAGAATTGAAGGAGTAATGAGTCAAGATTTTTTTTTAAATGTAGTTGGAATTGCTACAGGGTCATTAACAACGGGTAGAAGATTATGGGGCTGATCATAATAAAAATCTGATTGATGAATATGTATACGTTTAGTTAGATATTTTTCTAGGTGTTTACTAAGAGCTAAGTGAACATTTTAGAATAAAAGTTGATAAGAAAAATAGGCCTATAGTTTTTAACTAGAGAGCTATCTATATTGGCTTTGGGAAATAAAACAATGAGGGCTTCGCCAAAGGATCTAGGGCTTTGTCCAATTTCAAAAAAATAAGAATATAATTGTAAAAGTTGTGGTTAGATGGAATCAATAAACGTTTTATAAAAGTCAATGGAAACTCCATCCAGGCCTGGAGCTTTATTAGGTTTGAGATCTAATTTCTGCTAAGGATATAGGTGAATTAAGAGGAGAAAGATCTATAGGGTCAATAGAATTGTTCTTGTTTTTCTCAAAGAATGAGTGGATTTCGGATTCCTTAATAGAGGTATCAGGTGAAGATAGGTTTGAGCAGAAATCTAGACAGGCTCCATTTATATCCTTTTGATTAGTTAGTCTCTTACCATCAGAAGAGGTGATTTGTGTGATGAGTGATGTTTCTCTTTTCCTTTATAAATAAGATGGCAATTTTTCTTGGCTTTGTTGGATCCACCATATAATTTAGATATAGAGCGAAGTTTAGAATTAGCATCTTTATCAGTGCATAATTTATTGAATTCAATGGGCCTCATTACAACCCAGGTGTTAAGGTGTTAACGGCGCCGTAAAAGGTGTCAGCGCTGTTAAACCCTTAACGCCTGATTACGAGTTCCCTATGCGGGTTGCACTTTAACGCCTGCTTTTAGCAGGCGTTAAAAAACCAACCCGCAAAGGGACCTAGAAGCTAATTACAGCACCGTAATTTACGGTGCACCTAGGAGCTAATTACGGCACCGTAATGTACAGTGCCGTAATTAGCACCTTCCCCATTCCAATTGAGTCCTATGGGCCAAAAATGGGAATGGGGAAGGGGCCATGGTGAATGGGGAATTACCGCCCCGCCAACCTAGGAAAGGGGCGGTAATTCCGCCATTCACCATGGCGGACCCCGGCATGGACCATGGTGCTAATAGCACCATGGTTTAGCGCCGGGGGTCATAATGAGGCCCAATACGTTTATTCATAAGGGTTTTTGCAATAATGGGATCCGGATAAGCATAATATGATCTTTCAAGATCTTTAATAGAGGCTAATAATGTGTTATGAATCGATTCAGATTGTCGTTTTTAGAAACCGAGAATTGAATAGGAAATCCACCTGGGTGGCTTTGAAAGCATCCCAATTATTATGAATGGAAGTATGTTCTGGGTGATTATGAAGAAAGAAATCTTCAATAAAATAATTATTTTTTTTCAATAAAGGAGCTATCCTTAAGGAGGAAAGAGTTGTATTTCCATCTAGGGGAGAGTTTAAGTATAGGTATCCACTCTAAGGCAGTTGAAACAGGAGCATAGTCAGAAATGGTTATGGAGCTGATTTCAGAATTAATAATAGCAGAAGTTAACGAAGGGTTAACAAAGATATAATCTAGTCTGGAGAAAGAATGATGCAAAGGAGATTAAAAGGTAAAGTTTTATATCTGGGTGGCAAAAACACCACGAGTCAATCAAATTGAGGTTATGTAACATATTGAGAAATATATTGCGGGATTTGGAGTTAACAAAATTGGAGGTAGATTTATGATGTAGGATGAAATCAAGAACTTGGTTAACATCTCCACATAAAATAAGATTATCTGGACTACTCTGTATAAGTTTCAATTTAAGGTTGGACCAGATAGGGGGTCAGGAGTGGTGGGACCATATACATTAATTATAGTTACCGGTAGGTTTTTAATAAATGCTTCAACAATGATCCAACAACCTTCAGGATCCTTTTCTTCGCTGTTTAGGGTGAAGGTTATGTGCTTGTTAATCAAAATGAAAACACCACCTTTTTTGTCTAGAACGTTTGAGAAAAGTGTGTGACTAATCCATGAGGATTTGATTTTGAGATTTTCACTGTCGGAGTCCAGGTTAGTCCCTTGAATACAAGTGACATCTACCTTCAGCGTTGTGAGTTGGGTAATAAGTGTATTACATTTAATGGGATGATTTAACCTCTTAACATTCCAAGTAACAAACTTAATAGGCATTAGTAATCATAAAGTTGCAGGTCAAATGACCAATGTGTGCAGTAAAAACAAATACAATACAATAGACAGGTAATATGTATGGTGTTAAAGTAAGTAATGAACAAGTGTAATAATAGCTACCAAGTATTGTAGCACCACTGGGGTATATGGGGGAAAACACAAGGTGGGACCATGACAAAAGGGAAGAAGACAGATAGGAGTATGTTAGAAATGTACTAAGATTGAAATAAACATGTATAAAAGTAAAAGTAGTGAGAATGAGAGAATCCAGTTAGAACAGTAAAAGAAAAAGGGAGTATCATGTGGGATACAAGAGCACAGAGATTAACAAAGTGAAAGTGAAGAGGAGCTAGTGAACAGGAGATAAAGATAATATCCAATATTATAGAAAAAGGAGCAAATTGGACAATAATTAGAGTAACCAAGCTACAAAATTAATGATAAGTGAACAATATCCATTTGAAAAGCTGTCAATATGATTGAATGAGGGCACTGTTTAACAAGAGTAGTAAAATGATTAAGTTTGTAAGTTAGAAAGAGCAGGTTTTGTGGTTTTAATAGGAAATCTCGATTTGCCTCTGGGACAAGAAGGATTAGAAGAAGAATCTTGAGGGATTGATGAAACAGATCTGCTACTATTCGGGTTAAACTTGGCATCTTGACTCTTTAATCTTTGAACTGGTAATTGAGAAAGAGGGTCTGACTTAGAGGAGCAGGACGCTGACTCTAAGGAAGTACTATCCATCAGAGTAGATTAAAGAGACTGGAGCAGATTGTAGAGATCGATGGGGTTGGCCCATCCGATATGGTGATCATCATTTTTTCTGGTTCAAGCAGTCCATATCTGATGCCTAGGGTCTTCATGAGAGGTCTCATATCTAGAAATGTCTTCCTTTTGGCTTGAGTAATTTTGGAGAAGTCTGGAGAGATGTAGATCCAATGTCCTTGATGGAGAATCTGAGAATTCTTCTGGCAGCTAGTAAAGTTTGGCGTGCTTGCAAATGTCTCAGAAAGCAAGCAATGAAAGGTCTGGGTGTGGGTTTGTTGTCAGACAAATGAGGCCTTATTCGATGTGCACGTTCTAGCTCCAATGGGGTGAAAAAGTGATTCCTAAAGCAGAGGGGAACCATTTGGTAAGAAAATGTAGAGGGTCATCTGCTTCAATTTCCCAGGGATCCTGTAAAAGCATAGGTTATCTCTACGATTTCTGTCCTCCAATTCTGTAACGTCAAGTTCTATTTGGAGAATGTTTTGCTACATGTTTTCAAGGCCTTCTATTCTATCTTCAACAAATGAAATTCTTTCCTCAGCTTCGTCCAGTGTACCTGAGAATTTTTTTTTATTTTGTGTTTGAAGCCTTTAATTTCATCCTGAATGTTGGATGAATGGTAGTCTCGTGTGGAGATGTAAGAGCGAATATTGCTGAGCTCTTCTAGAATCTTTTCAAAACATGAGTTAAATGAGTAATTATCTAGTACAGGTGTAGTTTTGGCATTCTCAGCCATATTTATGATAAAAAACAGATATATTGTTTCCGAAATAAGAAGATCTAGTTAAATCAATAGGAGTCATGTAATATATTATTTGGACACTGGTGTCAGTATTGAGTAGGCCTCAGAGTCCTCTTAGAAACTGAAGAGTGACATGTTTCATCACACCATGGAACAGGAAGCCAAGCAGCCATGTGAGGAAGAATAAATGCACCCTGGCGAGCGCCGAAGAGGGTGTTCCTCTAGAGAAGAGGTTATGGGCACAAAGAAGACGACCGGAGCCCTTTCTCCGAGAGCGCACATCCGCGACAATGGGAAGAATTGCAAAGCACAATGCGCTAAATGTCTGGGGAGATTTACCTCAGCGGAGGGAAATGGCCAACACACAAAGCACTCACTGGCAATGCAAGTGCATTGATGCTGTCCTCACCGGAGCACAACGAGATGCTATGGAACAGTTCTTCTTTCCTCCACCAGTGTGCAACACTTGGAAAGTCCAGGAAAAGAACAAAATGAGATGAACTCCAAGGAGCAATTGAACCATAATGTCCCTTTAACAAAGTTTTTACTGAATTTCAAAGCTTTTTACCAGGATGCCCATAATTTGTATAGATGTACCATACAACATACTGAACCCCCTTGTCCCATGCAGATAACCACAGGTCCGCGGACCGTGCAACTGTTCGTAGACCTTGGGTAGCATCCATACTGCCCAAAAGCACAGGGGTTCTCTTACATTGTTGTAGCATGCAGCAAAGGCACTGAACATGTTGAAAGAGCAACACATAAGTGAATTAGAAGGAAAAATTAAGTGGTCTGCAAACTCTGTACTTATGAAACCAGCAGTGCAATTGCATAGGGTATGCAGTATAATGGAATGCACCAAGAAAAAAATAACCTGTGCTTCCAACAGTATTACCTCAGTAATGATTTACATACAAACTGAGAAGCAATGTCAGCGGGACAACTGGAAAGTACTGACAGCAGAACTTTACTACAGTACCCTGGAGTGGTTTGAAGAAAATTTCCCTCAGGATGAAATGAGTGAAGACAGTAACTCCATTGGTACACAATGCAGTTTGAAAAGTAAGACAATTCATACACATTGCTTCACATGTACCTCACACATATTTTCTACATACAGGAAATGAAGGCAATGCCCCAGAAGCAGCAACTCCTCCACAAGTACATGACCACATATAACACCAAAGTAACAGTGTACAAAAATAGGTTGTGAGCTTGGAGGCAATAATTAACACATTAATGAACATTTCTGCCGACTCAAAAGATTTTCTAAAGAGACATATAATGGACTACATTAAATCCCATTGCCCCACCTGCTCCTGTACCCCTTCCTCCTGTCCGAGCCAACCATCCCCACAAATTCCCTGTAAGCAGATGTTATGATGAGACCTCAATCCCTTTCTCCCCTGATGTTCAACCTGTGGAAAAACCCCAATTCCTCTGTATATGTCTCCATTTCTGCTACCCTTTCCCTTTCCTAATATATGTGTTTAAATAAATTACTGTGTGTATACTGTTTAAAAAAAAGCTCTGTTATGAATCCCTGGAGCGCTCAACTGACCGGGATGCCCGCAATTAATCAAAACGGTCCCGAAATTCTGCATTCAAAATGGAGGTGTGCGTAGGACTGCGCTCCTGTCTGCATGTCCGCAAAGTGGTGATGTATCTTTCATTAGTTTGGGGACCCCGTACCTGCCCGGAAGACACTTGGGGGCCTGCACATCTCTCCCACCGAGTCCTACGAACATAGTGCCTATCCGGCATGTCTGCAAAGCGGTAATGTACTTTAACTAGTTTGGTGACCCCACCCATGTCTGGCGGACACCTGGGCGAATGCGCATCTCATCACCTAGGTCCTACGAACACTGTGCTTGTTGGGACCTGTCCACTGCACGTGTGTCACACTTTGAATTAATTTGAGAACCCCAACCCTGTTCGTAGGACAGCTATGCACATGTGCACAACAAATCCCTCGCTATATGTGTCCTGCAGAAAGCGGTCCCATTCGCGAACATCTGCGACGTCCTCATGTGACCGCACCGATGCTGAACGTCGGCTGTTATTCGCAAACTGGTCCGGGCCCCCAAACAACAAAAAGGTGGTTTTTGGGCAAATCCAGGGTGTTTTGCAGTGAGACTTCACCCTTGCAGAGGCCCCAGACCATGCCCCTGGCCATCTAGACACTTCTGGGAACTTTCTGAGCCCAGCTTGGGGTTTGAAGTGTCCAAGTACCGTGTGACTGTCTGCAAAGCTCTCCCCATCACCTCTATAAAAGGCCACACCCCAGTGCTGCTCCTCATTCAGTTTTTGGATTTCCAGAACAGAGTACCTGCTGTCATTGGCATTGATATTGGTTGTGGCTGACCAGGACTACTTCTGCAGGTGCACCCCCACCAACAGCACCACCACCTTCCCAAGGGTCTGGAGAGGAGAACAGGCATGATGATGCAGAGGAGGACAAAGAGAATGAGGTAGTGGAAGCCCCCACTACCTGCTGCCCATGTGAGTCTTGAATGTGAAGGCTTTTTACCACTGTTGGTGGTAAGCCCACGGCTAATGCAGCCAAGGTTCGCTGCAATGGATGCGGCACGTTACTCAGTCGTAGCAAACCTGGGCTGTACAGTTATGGGATTACCTCCATGCGTGACACTTAATATCCAGCCACAAAGCAGCTGTTTGGAGGGTCATCCCCTTCAAACAGGGTAGTATTTTGACTTCCAGTGCAGCATCCTTGACATCGGCTCCTGTCACCACAAGGGACACTCCAATGGGACAGGGGATTCCCTCAAGCAGCCTTGCAGGCCATACACACCAAAGTAATTCATCAAAGGTTACTGTCATGTGTGTATGTACTGCAACGCAGTACCCTGCAGGGGTGAGCAGTTCCGGAGTGGTTTGGAGGCTGCGCTTTGGGACCATGAAGAAAAATACCCCCTACCTCAATGAGGTGCACCCAACATCTTCCTCTCTCCATCTGCCCTTTCTTAGCCCTGTGATTGGTGCCCCTTCCCTACCCTTCCTAACCTTAGCTCCCTTGTGTGTCATGTTTAAAAAAAATCAAAAAGCATACACAAAACTGAAAAATCAAAATGAAAAAGCCTCTTTTCAGAGCCATCTTCCACAGTTTAAAAATAGAAGTGCCAATGAAATGGTGCAGGGCTCTAGGCATTCCGAGAAGTCCACGGACAGCACGGTAGTCGGAGGACTTCTAAAGGCATGCAAGGGGTGGCAGCATGTAAACCATTGCATTGTTTTCCAGGGGAAAGTGGTGGCTCTGAAAAGAGCCTTTTTGGGGTTCCTTTGTTGTTTGTGAAAGGTTTGAAGTGGACAACACCAACTGCAAAAATGCATGCTATAGTTGCAAAAAGGGCTGCAAGGCATTTTTGGGTATTTCGCACAAAAAAAGCTGATTACCAGCCTCAGTAAGACTCCATCTCTGCAAAAAATATTGGTGCTACGAAATGTAATATTTTCATTGTGGAAAGAGGACATGCCAACATCTCTCAAAAAGGCACAAACTGCCTTGTTGACATTGCACCTCGCTTTCTCAATGTGTGGACCAAATGAAGAAGAGCGCAGCCACATCTGTCTCTGGACTATGTGAGAAAAAATTACTCAGGAGTTTGGAAACATGTCCATGACTTTCCCAAGTGCCTCCTTCATTGCAAACTGCAATGAGATTCCGGTAACATGTTCTAAACTGTTCCGTCCACAAGGAACAATAATAATGTCTGTATGAAGCTGCATCACCAAAGTGGCACAAAGAGGAAGCAAATTCAGCCACCTCATGCCACGCACTCCATAACAGTGCACATCCACATTAGGCAATCTAAGATGTGCAACCACTCCACAGTGCTCTGCATACACCTGTAACCAATGTATCCACGAGTCCCCCAAAATCAACACACTCTGCCTCCATGAAAGACACAGCCATAGCCATAGCCATCTACACTCCTCTCAGCAAACAGACCTTCTGGCACAGTCTCTCCTTGAACACCACACCCAGGAAACCTTATTGACCAGTCCCCTAGCCTCCACAGTCCCATTTCCATGCCTGCCATCCTCAAAAGCCCTGGATGTGGCACGTGAGCGCCATGAATTGTCAATGTCATTTCGTGCAATGCACAGGGGTGGGGAAAGAAATGTCAACCAGGGTAGAATATTTCCTCTTTAGTGGTGGCTCTGAAAAGAGTCTTTTTTTTAAAGTGCTTGAAAACAAACACCTTTTATTTTCTATTTTTTGTGGGGGTTCTCTTCTTTTCCTCCTTACTGCCTACTGCAACCTCTGAAAAGCATCCCTTAGATTCTGAAAGAAACAAGCGTTTCCAAGAATGGACAACGAAACACCATCTGCAGTAAAATAGGGACACTAAGGGAGTCAATGTTGTTGTTGGAGAAAACAGACATCTCCTCACACCACAGAACTATACCCATACCTCTATTCACAAGGCACCTTCCAACATTCTGCTGGGGATTAAAGACATTGGGGTTGTTCCATTGTGCTCTTGGTAGCATTTCAGAAAAAAACACCTTTGCACTTGGGAAAAGCAGCATTAGTTCCTCCACCAACAACTTCAATACAGGAATCAAACTTGGGGAACTCATTTACACCAAATGCCCTCCTCCACAGTGCACCACCAAAACATCAGGACTACCAAAAGCAGCCATGTTTCTACAAAGAGCAAGCAGTGCTTGCAAATTGCGGCCAGGCACACTCCATCATAAAGCCTCCAGGCCTGGAAGACCAAGATCTGTAGAAACACCTCTTGCCTTTGCATACCTCTCCAGATCAGAAACAAAGCAATCTACCACTATCCATACAATAACTCCAGCCATCGTCACCACACAACCAACACAGCAATGAAAAAAAGTATTACCCTCCCTGCATCTAAAGCACACCCTTAACACCTGATTGGCTAATCCCCACAGTACACTCCCATTTCCATGCCAGGCATGCTGAAAAGTCCCAGATGTAGCACGTGTGATCCTCAAATTACTGCCGTGTCCGCGACACCCGTAACACAGGGGCAACCCTTCTTCCCTTTCCATTTCATGCTTAACAAAAACACTCTCTCATTGGCTACTGGTAAACAGTCCCACAACCATCCACCAATCACATCCAAGATCTCTACAATTACCTCCAGCAACTCAGTACAACACTGCAGATGTACTGTTGAACACTCAGAGTACAAGTCTCCTATGATTCCCAAGCACCTGCATTCAAAAGTACTGTAAAACTCTCCAAGATTTCTACTTCCAGATTCATCCACACCTATATCCTGTAACACAAACTACAGGTATGCATATGTTTTGTAATGCACATAGAAAATGAAAACTCCATGTATGTTACCAAAGCAAAGCATGTGCATATATTGCATGCTTGTGAACAGGGTGCCTGCCACTTGCCCTGCATAACCTACCACATAATCATACTGTCATTTGTACCATCTCTTCACATAAACTGACAGTTATTTACAGTGCTGTTTGCTTTCACAATTTCCTTGTACTGCCCACTAGCATAACAGCTACAAACCACATATTTCAATTTCAGCACCACTTCCTGTGATTTTTCTTTATACAAAACCACATTGGGAACTTTTCGACAGCACATGCATGTGACAGATCCGATGTGAAATGCTCAAAATGCACACAAAAAAGGGAACCTGTGTGTATATTATGAAAGCATGCCAAGCACATGCATTGCACAATTGACAAAATGCACCATTGGAGGAAAGCAAAGAAATGCATGTGTGCATTTGAAACAGTGCTATCTGTAAATTTGAAAACATAACTTCACCAACTGAAAAAAATAATTTCTGCATGCATGTAGTGAGCATCTATGTGTGAGAAACTTAACAAAATTCCACACACGCTAGCATTCTCTTTTCGAATCTCTACATCTTTCTGCCCTTTTCTCACTCAACTATAACTCCCACTAATCCATTTCCAAAACAAATAGTGCAAAGACATCTCACACACTTCATAACTGCAGCCCCATAAGGCACAGTTATCACTGCAGCACTGGCCCTATACCAACAATGTTATTACTCCCAAGTCCTCACTCGTATGCAGTGCTCTACAATTGCACATGCACACTAACTCTTCCTGCTAACAAATCCTCCTACAATTTAAAACAACGTGTTCTTGTAACGCTCACCTGATTCCCACGGAGGCGCAGGTCTGGCTTCGAGTGCTGGTGCTTCTTCAATGGTGAAGCGCAGGACCCTGAAGATGGACAGGAAGGGCCCCTCTACTCTGGCTTCTCTGGCTTGCAGGAATATTCCCCTGTGCGTGAAAAGGGAGTATTACCTACTGACTGAGTTATGCTCAAGCCTCCCACTCTCCTCCAGCCCTCCACGATACACTTCCACGATTCCCCGTGAAGTCTCACCTTAGGGTCAAGAAGGATGAGCTCTCCATCCTGCTTCTGATGCAGGGGCGCGTTGAAACCCAGTTACTTCACTGGATTGAGGATTGATGGGAGTTCAGGTATGCTTGACTATTCAGGTAAGGCGCTGTAAAAGTTCTGCTGCAAGTTCTAAAGTCCAAGCTTAAAAATAATGTTCATTGTCTTGTTGCAGAATGCCAGAGATATGGCGCCGACCCGAAGTGAAATGTGCAGTTCCAGTAAATGACAGGTAAGTTCCGGATGAGCGCTCGGGTAATGTCTTTGCATTCGCTCATTCAATGTCTTTGTCTTTTTTCCCCATAGGGGCCGGGGTCCGGAAAATGCCTGGAAGCGCCAAGACCCGAAATGAAATGGCAATGACCCAACAGGTAAGTCTTAGAAGGAAACTGAGCTTTTCCTATTCCTTTCCTTCTCTCACCTTGTTCTTGTCTTTTTCTCTCTAGGCTCTGGGAAGTGGCTGTGGATCCGGATGATCGCTGCTGAAGATGGAGGAGTCCCGGATAGGTGAGTGAAATGCAGCGCTGCAGCGATCGTAGCGAAATGCTTTTAAAATGATGTCTTCCTTTTCAGGATCGTCGGTGTGATGTCTCCGTGGTGCTGATTTAGCAGGTAAGGTCTTTTGCCTCCCTTTGCAGGTGACCCGGGATACTGACAGGCGTGGCTGAGGTCCAGATGCAGGAGCTGACACGGTGAGCGTCCAGCTGCGAGGAGCAGAACAACACGAAGCGTGAGTTGCTGATCGGGTGTGGTTTGAATAGCTTTGGAAGAAGTTCCCAGTGTGTATCCTTCCACCGATCAGGTATGTATCCTTCCCCGACCACACCCGGGTGGAAAGTAGTCCCACAGGTAAAGTAGTTCCATTCAGGCCTCAATACTTGAACACATGTCTAGCTTTATGAGCCTGGCGCCTAAGGCGCCAGGACAGGGGTCCAACATGAGCCTGGCGCCTAAGGCGCCAGGACTGCGTCCAAAGGGCCCAAGCTTGGGCCCACTGGCACTCCCCTGGGGGAAATGATGCCTGCCTCTGGGGTTGCTGGGTCGGACCTGGCTCCTTGGAGGTAGGCATCATGACAGTTCTCCTACTGATATTACGGTACCATTAACCCACATACCCACTAACTTCCTTCTTTTTCAATAGCAGTGAAAGAAATGTCTGCTAAAAGCCAGTGACGTCTCTGCTGGAAGATAAAACCCAGAAGAAACATACTCTTCACAGCCAAAAAAGTAAGTGCAATACTGTTCTAGTATTCTGGCTGTTACTCAGACAGTGCAGTGTTGTTGTATTGTAGCCTAGACAATGTTATCCAAGCCATAAGCACTCTCTTCACCCTTACTCATTGCACCTTGCCAGGTCCACTGTTTCTATTGTCATGAGAACACCAGTATTTAGACACCCACTCGTTTTTTGAAAACATTGCAATGTCCTTACTCCTTCAAGCACATTACACTCTAATGCACACTGAAGCAAACCTTTCCCACAGGAACACACACTACAACCTTCCCAACCAAAACTAACAGCCCTTTGAACAATCACACTCCTCTGTGTATACCTATCCTCATATTCAGACACTCATGCACAGTACACACAAATACATTGCACAACTTCCAAACCCTTTTTTCTCCATCTGACGCAAGACAATGCCTACCAAAAAGCAACTCTGTAGAACACAATGCAGAAATAGAGCAGATAAAACTCAAGCCATGCAAAATGCCCATCCACCTCTAGCAGACTTTCTACAAGAAGTTCAATCAAAACATCTAATACAGTCACTAAGCAAAATAGAACCAAGTAGCAGGGAAAAAAGTGTGACTTCTCTTTCAAAATGTAAAACTAAAAGTAAATGTATTAAGAAGAAGGCAACTACCAGTAGTGCAAACATTACATCTACCAACGGTAATATAGCCACAAGTAAGCATTCCAAAAAAACAATTTTACCAAAAATGTTTCACTATAGAATCATTCAGAACCTTATAAAAACAGGGGAGAAATCACGCTCCACCCCTTCAAAAGTACCACAGAAAACTGATCCTGGAAGCTCTCATAGACAGTGCAATCCTCCTCAAAAGCACATTATTTATATTAGTTTTAAACAGAATTAAACCACTAACATAATGAATTAGTAAACTACAAAAAGTACAACAAATGCAATATCAGAATATGTACCTTTTCAAATGTCTGTGCAGGTGAGTGGATTCACACCTTCACACCACCAGCACCAAGCCATATTTCAATCAAGAGGCATACAAACAAGAACAAAACCACCCAATCGCCATACATAGCAGTGGGCGAGGGTATGAAAAGGAAGACAATACCATTACGGAAGAAGGAACGCTGATTACAAGAATATTCCCCCAAAATTACACTCAACTCTCCATTCCACCAAACCAATACGTCCCATCTAGAAATGGCCGCGCACATCAATGTGTAACGTGCGAAAACAACCTTTTAAATCTTTGCAGCATTTCCTCAATCAGTATGTGAAAGCCAAAGACAAATTAAAAATAAAAATATTACATACTATAAACTCCTGTCCAGTAAGCAAATACACAGGACAGCAAGGACATTCATTAGCCTGCATTTCTGGACCTGCTTGAAAATATGAGCAACACACCATTATTATGTACAAAATCTCGTTCAGAGACTGTACTATGTTAAAAGTCATGCTTTAGCACTGGACTATTTAAATGACATTCTCCTACATGGTACAGCCAAATAACTGCTCAAAGAACTACAAAGCAAATATTTTGCAACTGAAGAGCACTTACAAAATCCAGTAAATTTGGAAAAGAGTAGCGACAACCTTGCAGATGTCAACCTTCTATTACACACATACAAAAAAGAAATAGCAAAGTTTAAAGGCACATCTGCTGAAGTACCAAACCAAGTATGTATGTGTTGCTGCAGAACTTTTTATACAAAGAGCACCAAAACTGTAGATATAATGTACAGAATAGAAGACATTCAGCAATCCCAATGGTTCCAATTAGCTCTCTATCTTATAGCAGAAAACAAATATGAAATTACTAACCCTTCAATACTTTGCACGTACTGCACTTCAAAACTTGACAATACCCAAATGGCTTCATGGCCTATCACTAACTCCAACAGCTTAATTTGTATGAGAGCATTTTAATCCAAATAGTACACCCATTTCAAGCGATAATACGCCTTCAACCGAAAACAGCAAAGTTGCCTCCCTCTGAATTACTGAAAGGAATTTGTGGCGAAGTAGATTATTTGCCATTAGATCTCAAAGAAAATGTAGACACTCTAGGAGTGCAACGGCCAAAAGATCAATCTTTGATTATCCTAGTAAATGGTGTACCTACTAAAGGCACACAAATTTGGCAGCAACTACTAGACTTACACAAAGTTAGAGAAGCCTGCAATGGCTTACAAACAACAATGAATACTACAAAGAAATAAACATTGAAGAAAACCTGAGAGAAACCACCACAACAATTCCGGATTCCCCATCAACTGGCCAATTTGAAATTCGAGATCCTAGTACAGCCTCCAATAATTTAGACCAGTATACAATTCATCCATTGCACTCCAAAGACACCATAGACAATGCACTAGAAACCAAAATACCACATATACACCTTAAACATTGCTGTAAATAGTGCACATGTCACTGAAATAGAGTGTGCCACATAACAAAATTAGACGTTTTTTTTTAAAATCTGGCATGTTTTTTTTCTCCACAGACCCAATGATTATGTGAACAAACACAGGGACTGAGCAGATTGCACAGTGCACTTGTTTAAAGCATAGTTTGTGAAGTACTAATTATGAGGGTCCACAAAGTACACAATGTCTGCAATGCAATACGACATTACGAAGTACCTATCCTAACATGCTTTCTTTTATCACTGAGAATGAAACAACAATTTCTCCTGCATTTCCACATACAATATTCAAATCTGCTATTGCCGCTTGAACAGTATTCTACACTGTGTGCAGAAAAAGGTGCACAGGGCCTCAACAATACATACAGTGAGTATACAATTATTGGTGTCATACTTCTATCTAACCTGCAAATTGCATTCTACACTCATATTTGTGCAATCCATATGGCAGTGTCACAATGTTGAGTGCATGGCTGTATTATGCTGCAGTGGTTGTGGCCAGGCCCTAGACTCTTGGGTGTAAGACCTATGGCCTATGGCCTCCGGCCATGCACCCAAGCGTCTAGGGACTGGCTAAAACCACTGCAGCATAATCCATTATGCATGAAAACATCTGCCCACTGACCACAACCCACACACATAACACACACGCCTGAGGCCCTATTCACTTCAGTTGACATACTGTTACAGTGCTTCCAGCTGGTGCACAAAGTTTGGTAAGGATTCCTCCAGGGGGAGCGAAGTTATAAGCCTCCCAAATAGTGCTATTTCTATAAGTTGAGCAACTTAACTCTAACTACACAGCCGCTACTGCAGGCCGTGTAATATATATATTTAATGAAAAAACGTTGTTAAAGGGACGTTATGGTTACAAGTAAAACAGAAAAACCTCAGAAATGTGCCATTTATGGTAAGTGACGCAACCATAATTGGCCCCACCACTGTGCACCTCTAAGACTAACACCCAGGACATGAAAGATGACAATAATGGTGGATTTCTGAGGTTTTTCGGTTTTACTTGTAACCATAACGTCCCTTTTACAAAGTATTTCATTGAATTTCATAGATTTTTATTAGTGCAGCTTATCCATAAAGTTCCTTTAACAATGTTTTTTCAGTGAATTTCATAGGTTTTTATGAGTGCAACATAACCATAAGGTCCCTTTCACAAAGTTTGTTCAGTGTATTTGATAGGTTTTTACCAGGGCACCCTTAATTTCCTACAACTTACTAATATCATATTTACCCCAATATAGCAACATTTTTGTTCAATTTACAAAGTTTCACCTTACAAAATCTGCCATTCCTAACCTTCTAGCCTCATTTTTAACACTTCCATACAGTTTTTGCATCTTTTTCCACTGCTTTTGTGTTCGTCGACGTTCACGAACTTCTAACATCATCGCTGACTTTTCAGACAGGCATGATGGCGTGTTTGCGAACGTGTCCGCACTTCGCGAATGTGTCTGTGCTTCGCAAACAATTTGGAACTGCATTTTCTGCTGATCTAGGAACTTTCAAGTTCAGAAAGTATCCTTCCACAGCTCCTACACCTATTGTTACTCATTGTCCATTAACAATCTAGCACAGAGCACATATATGGAAGAATATTAGCAAAACTGCTATTCATCTTAAAAATGCCATCAGCTATTGCCATCCCTCCTCCCCAAGAGCCACCACCACCACCTGCTGAAGGACCTACAAAACAAAAAAAGCACAGTACTTCAAAAGACAATGGCGAGGACCAAGAAGATGAGGTAGAGGAACTGCCTACCGCTAGCACCCAGAGAGAATCACGGATGTGGCATTTCTTTACCACTATTGGGAATGAACCAAAGGCTAAAGCCACCAAAATGAAATGCAGCACTCATTCGCGGACTAGCTGGACAGTACTCCTACGGACCACATCCATGCACCGCCACACCCACAAGCTACCTTGCAAGCTATAAACAAGGCTGCTGTTCCATGTCTTTGAAGACAACAGTATTCTGTATATACTGCAACAAACCACTCGGCAGGGGGAGCAATTTCGAAGTGCTTTTGAGGCTGTAATCAAGGAGCATGAGCAACACTGCCCCCTACCTTAGATGTAACACACACACAACATCTTCCCCTGTCCACCTGCCCCTCCATATTTGTGGTTGGTGCCTCTTCCCTCATTTCCCTCCCCACCTTACTTTCTGACCTCTCCTGCAAAAAAAAAGAAAAATCAAAAAAGGTTCCTTTAGGAACCACCTTTCACTGATAAAAAATTGAATTTAAAGGAATAATCTGATAGACTCTGTCTACTTTACATTTCTCAGTAAAGTAGTTAGATTCAATAAAGTTCTCCAACATTTCCATTAATATTTTCTGTCATGCTAATGGGAATAATGGACAATTGTATACTCGATAAAAATATAAAAGGACAGAAACTATTTTCTGTTGCAAATACTTTTCTCTTGCATACAATAAAGGACCATAATCAATGGACCTTTATAATTATCTGCGATCTCCACAGTCCCCTTTACAGTCCATGGATGATTAAAAGACCCGGATGGCATGTGCACACCATCGCACAGGGCAGTCCTTCTACCTTTTTTAATTTTATATGTGTAACACTCCCTCAATGCCTGCTTTCAAATAGTCACATATCCATCCACCAATCACTTCCACAAATCGTACATATAACCCTATAACCATATTAAGCTTCCACACACACACTTGACAATCTTCTACAAATCGTTTGCATCTGCATTTCGCTTACTTATCAAAAATAATTGTACACAGTGCTCCTATAAATGCAAATATGCATTGTGCAATGAAAGAAGTGCATAAATAGAAGTGCTCATGAGAACCCAGGAGGGAAATGCCAAGGGATGCTAAGGTGGAACGCCTCTGGCTAACTACTGGAGCAGAGGAGTCCCAAGGGTGGGATGCATCTTAACCCTAACATCCCTTTAACAAAGATTTTATGTCGATTTAATAGGTTTTTATAAGTGAAAATGTGTAATGGTGTTACATCACTGTATATAAGTTATTAATAATTCCTCATATATGTGAAAGAAATATAAACCTCCTGGAAGAGACATATTTTTTGCAACATATACCTATGTCGATGTAATGAGCAGGGCATTCTGTGGATGCAAATCATCGTTCAAGTGCCTAGGGCATAAGACTTAACCATGACCCCACCCCAACCAAATCACCGCTATTATTCACTGCGCCTACCCTGCAGTTTAGCTCAGTGTCCACTATACCCTAATAATGTAACCAATGGCCGGTGCTCATGGCTTGCAGCCATGGCCAGTCTCCATATCTATGGGGCATGGGTTTCAGCCATGCTACATTCCCCAATAAGCAAATCAGAGCACACATTTACATTTGCCATGGGCAAGGCCCACTATCCAGAGTCCAAATATATATCACTAGTTTTTCTGCTTACATTCTTACACTTTGGAAAAATAAAACAACAGACATATTTCCGAAAACATGCTTTGAAGTCCTTACTAATGCTTGTTGCGCAAGTTTGTTGTAATCTAATCCACCACTGGAGGCTGTAACCACAAGCAGAATATATTTTTTCCCCAGTAAAACCTACCGCTTTAGCCAAGCCGCATGCCCCAATAGGCAAATTACAGTACACATTTCTCCCTGCTTATGACCTGGCCATTGTCCAGACACCAATGTTATATCACTGTGATGTGTACTTACATTTTCACACTTACAAAAAAATAAAACACAGGACAGATTTGCAAAACCCTGCTTTGAAGTTTTTGCTGACCATCCTCGTACGTATTTGCTGCAATCCCATCCAGCACTTCAAACTGTACCCACAAGCAGATTGTTTTTTCCCATTCAAACCTATCCAATTTCAAAAAACTTTGCCCCTTAGCTCGTCCCTGGTGGCCATGCCCACTTTAACCCCATTGTTGGACCCTCGTGGTCATGGCCAGAAGCCTGATTGTCCGGGTCATGGCCTTACGACTTAGGCCATGACCCGGAAAATCTCATGGCCACAGGCTATATACCTCAGTCACCAAAGGTATATCACTATATTTTGTACCTACATTGTGCCACTTCTCAAAAAATAAAACACGGACACATTTGTAAAACCATGTTTGCAGGCCCTTGCCAATATTCCTACATGCGTTTGCTACAAATTCACCATGTTTTATTTTTTGAAAAGTGTCAAAATGTATGTACATAAAATTGTCATATAATTTAGCCCCCCCACATGTAAAAATCTATTCAGACTTTGCCCAAACATTCAAGGTTGGGTCTATAATTTTTCTGAAAACCTTTGTCCACATTCCTCAAACGGTAGAAAAGTTATAAGCCATCTAAAAATGTTGAAATTCCCTTCTTATTTTTGACAAAATCCCACCAAACCTTGCAAACACACTCATAACTAGGTCTAAAATCTTTTTGCAAACTTTTGTGCAGATTCGTCCAATGGCACCACATTTATAAGCCTTTAAAATATGTTGGCACCCCCTCTAATTTTGTTCCCTCTTGAAAAAAACAGCACCACACTTTGCAGAAACATTCAGAGTCAGGTCTAGAATGTGATCCCAAAATGTCATGCAGTTTCATTAAGTGGTGCCAAAGTTATAAGCCATCCAAAAACCACTTTTCACCAACCCCGCAATGCAGAATTAGGCATATATGCCCCCGAACATCTCAGATGTTTGCGAACATCACCGGACTGCCCCGGACATCGAAGTTGAAAAGCCACCTGTTTGTTGGGCTTTTTAAGGCCCTATCGCATCCCATCCCCCTCACCCCTCACCTCCCCAGAGATAGTTTCATTAGTTAGACAAGTGCAATATTGTGTTTTTTAATATGCTTTAAACGCGATGTTCGCAGACAACAGGTGCTGTCCACGAATCCAACAAGGCAGCATTTCCAAAAATGTGACACACCTCACGCTTTTCACCATCCAATCAGCAGGCGTATCTGATGTCCGCGGACATCACACCACCCTCTGGACCAATCATATGCCCATCCGTGGAGCGAACAGGGAAGTGAGTCCGTGGATCAAACCAAGATATCGATAATTAGTTTTACCTACTTTTTGGCCGTTTTAAACAAAAACAACTGGACGGATTTACACCAAATTTACAAAAGCATGCTTTTGGGACCAAGCCGCCAGTCCTGCCACAAATTTGTTGGAAATCCATCCAGCGGTTTGGGCTCTAGGCGTGAGCAACATTTGTTTTCATTGTGTCTATGGGAAAAAACACACATTTTGTGAACCAACCCCATATAACTTTGCACCCCCTGTACGAAACTGTACTGGGCTGTCTACTTTTTTTGGAACATTTTAAAAGGATTCCTCTGGGGGCACGGGCCCAAATAGTGTTCTTCCTATGGGTTGCGCACCTTAACCATAACTACATGGCCGCTGTCGCAATCCAGACAGGGACTCCTTCCCCTGACAATGAATGTGGCACACAATATAAATGCTTATTATCTTTATTTGAGAGGGCCCCCAAACCGCCTTGCACCCACCTTTTACAAACAACCCATGTCACAATGGACTTGGAACCAGGCTGGTGTGTATTAATCCGATATTTATTAATGTATTATTTAATGGAAAAAGGAAAAATATTCAAAATAAAATTTTACAACAGCCACCAAGTGATAGCAACACACATGCAATACTGCCTACAGAAGAATTGGTTCACAATCCCAACACAAATCACATGGATCTTTAATGACAAAACAGGAAAAACGGTTTTAAAGCAAATGATGACACCCAAAGTTAAACACTCCACCTGCAACACTCATCTCCAAATACCAGCAAACGTAATTCCCTTTGGATGGAAGGCAGTGGCAAGGAGTTAGGATAAAGAGCGAAACATGGGATTTAGAATACAACCCACTACCCCAACATGTGAAGTCAGAAAAGAAAACGAAAACCTAAATTTCTGAGCAAAATGGCAGAATCGGATTTGCTTGGTTACTCGCACAACAGCTCACAACCGCAGTGGGACAACTAGAAAGGAAATTTGTGATGCTACACATGAGGAGATAAGGAAGCCTAAAGACAACTACTCAGCACACCAAGGCAATGTGAAAACAAGGTAGAAAAATCGATTTTGAGGAAGAAAGTAAATGCAAAAGAAAAACACACAGGGCAAAATGGAAATTCTCTTTAGACAGGATTTGTAATGACAGGCAACTAAGAAAAGGGATGAGCTGTCAAAATCAGAAATTGCTTTTAAGGACAAGGAGAGTGTCACATAACAGATAGGATTCTAACAGACAGGGATTGCTCTCAATGGGACTAGGGCTTAGATTTTTCAATGGGACAGATGAAAATTAGACATTTGTAGGAATACACAAAATACAAAGACACATTTTATTTTCAGTGACAAGGAGACTAACTCTGTTGAGGCTATACTTTAATGACTATAATTAGTAAAAACACTCATCAGAATTGTTGGTTTTGAATGCCAATAATATTGAATGTGAATTTTCAGTGGGAAATTAATTGATTTATTTCAAAATGATACTAAGGACTTATACAGACAACTGGGAGATTTCTCAAAGGAATATGCTAACATACACAGGCTAATACAGATTCTTCTATGGAAAGGTGAATGAATTATACTGGCAATTTGGACTTTCAATAGGATTTTGAATAGGATTTTCTAAGGGATTTTCAATGGGATTGAGGTTACAAAAGAAAGGGTATACTGTTTGGGACTGGGGTTATTTGCTACTTACAAAGTAAGCCTTGGTGTGGAATTCTGAAAAGTCAGCAGGATCTACGAACCCTCTGGACAGCTAGGCAAGGGGTCTGGTCTCTGAACTCTTCTGGATGGGATTCTGGACAGCTAGGCTGGACCTCAGCACTCTCTGGGCAGCTAGGCAAGGGTCTGGACTCTACACTCTCTTGAATGGGATCAGCTACCTCCGTCCTCTTTCTCCTGCCTCCCTGTATTCTTGTGGGTGTGTGTGATCCTGTGTCTAGTGCAGTCCCCCCTTATGTAGCCCAAAATATCATCACTCATTTTACAATATATGGGAGTACTCTAAAATTACCACTGCCCCAGGATTGGACAGTCTATCATTCATGATTGGTTCATGATTAATGATTGGTTCAGGAGTGAGAGCATCATTTGTCTGTTTGGTCATTTATGACAGTTCTTTGTTTCTCAGGTCCACTTTTTAGCAAAACTGAGTTATGCATCATAACTTCAAACTTATACTAACCACCGCCATAAGAAGTATATAGGTGGTTTCAGTGGGCCACAGGGAATTAGACAGTCCGATCGGCAATTCTGTGTGAGGTAGCATAACCCCTTGCACATGTTTGCCCTTTTCCTGAAATTCATAACAATTATGTATTTATTTATTTATATTGTGTAGGTAGCTCGCAAGCAAATGGGTGCAGAAACATGGACACAAAGTACAGACATAAATTAGCAGAAGACGAGACACAGCATACAGATACAGAACGGGGCCTGGTGGAAAAGTGTATGTTTAGTAAAAGATATGGGTTTTCACTAGTTTGTGGAATCGCAGGTAGTTTGCTTCCAATCTTATGTGCTCGGGGAGGTTGTTCCATATGCCAAAATGGGGTAGGATTTTCCTGAACCAAATTTGCGCTTGTGTATGGCTACTGCATAAAATAGCATTAAACAAAATTTTTCTCTTTTTCCTGCCCGAGCCAAACTGGCTTTACTGGTATTCCTGAGCCTCCGCCAAGTCGATTAAAGTCTTGTGGGGGGAAACATAATATACATGGCTGTATCAGCCCCACACTGCCAACCTATTCACTGACAATTCTGTGCAAGCAAAGTTACCCTTTCATGCTGGCTTTTAAATTTTACACGTGTGCAAGCCATATTCCATCTAATGTTTGAAATGTGGTTTTGTAAATTAGGGGATTCTGTTAATGTAGCCTTCTTGAATTGGTTTGCATTTGTAGTTGATCCATAGACACGGAGGGGTAGACCCTCTGCACAAGGTTCTTTTGATTTGACATGGGAGAAAAGTACAAACTAAGCTGTTTTCTTTGATTTGCAGTTTTTTAGAATGCTGCCGTCCACATGAAAGGGAAAACAAAGCTTTGTCGGGTTGCAATGTGAACTCCTTGCTCCTTATGTGAATGTACTGTCACACAAGGCTGTTTTCGGATGTATTGCCTCACATTTTGGCATCCAGAGGGAATAAAGGATGCAGGGCTGTTTTTCAATGCAGCACATAACTTTGTGGTATTTCAGATGAAAGAAAAAACAAACGCAGGGCCGTTTTGAAAGCAGTGCACAACTTTGGTAATCAGATCAAAGAACAGCAAATGTAGAGCCTTTCTGGATGCAGTCATGACTTCTTATTATTCAGATGAAAGAAAGGTAGACGCAGGGCCGTTCTGAATGCAGGTCATGACTTCTCATTATTCAGATGAAAGGAAAGCAAATGCAGAGCCATTCTTGGTGAAATGTTCAACTTCTGATCATACAATGAAATAAAACCAACCGCAGAGCCATTCATTGGGTTGCACTGTTCAATGCTTGCCACACAAGTGCCAGGGAAGCAGAACAAAGGCATTTTTCTTGGCAATGTTTAAATGTGTTTTTTTTTAGGTGAAGGGGATTTCTGTTAAGGCCTGTAAATGCACCCCACAGATTCTCCCCTGCTCTTCTGTGACTTTTTGTTAGGGAAGAGTAGAGCAGAGTGGGGTTTACTTTGGTGGAATTCTCCTTCATCGGGGAATGGCACTCCAGGATACCCTTCCGTTTTAATAGTGGAGAGTGTAGCGCGGTACCTTCTTTCCTTCCTTCGCTTGCAGGTCCCCGGGTGTCCCACTCCAGGCTGCAATGTAAGGAAGTTAATTCTCCAATAGAAGATAGAAAAGAAAACAAGTTTTAGTACTTTTTACTGACATTATTCCCGGAAGATTTTCAACATTGGACCAACACCAATAATGCTTGCAATTTTTTTAGCAGACATTTTTAACTTTGTATTCTTTTTCACTTTACTTTGCTTTTTCATTTTTATAATACCAAGAAAATTACTCCCTGCTATATATATGAATATGATTTTCTTCCATCCCAGTTCCTTACTCATATCCTTTTGAGGACCCCTTGGGCTCTACCCTCCCGGGGCTCTTCAATGAGCCACAAGTCCTTCTATTTTAATTTTGTATGGGGATGGTGAATTGTCGGGCCAGGCCTGTGATGGTGACCTCTACTCTATTTTTGAACTTCAACTGCCTACGGTAGCAATGGAGCTGACCAGAAGGCTTTTTCAGCATTGTCAAAGGGTCTGGGGTTATCCTCCAGTTGGAACCGGGTTTGGCAATTAATGAGATCCAAATGAATTGTGAATTGGTTGAGAATGTTACTGCCTAAGTAGAAGGCAGAGGGACACCTAGCACAACCCAACAATTATATTCTATGCTTTTACTTGAAATAGACATTTTTACCATACAACTGCTAAGCAGAAGAGGTTTGGAATAGGGAATTTCCAGGCCCCATAACCACTGATAACCCGATTCAACAGTGGCAATGGTCCGATCTTTTGGGAGTTTCCTGAATAATGCTTCGCTGATGAAGCTTTCCTCACTATTCAGGCCTACTCTGCCGAGAACAGGCCCTCCACCCCTCATTTACCTGAATGGGGAGGAACAGTTTGTTAGGCAGAAACCTGTGCAGTTCCCTCTGGGACCACTTTAAAAGATTTAAGACGACAGGTGTTTGGCAGTAAACCCACTTGGTAGCAGTCTGTACCACACAGATTCACTTGGTAGCTGTGGCTGAGCAGTCAGACTTCCCTCAAGAAGAGTTAGGCAGTATACAGAGTATTCACAATAGGTCAAGAGAACACAATAGAACAAGTAAACACTGACCAGGGCTTGGTGTAAAAGAGATATAATTATTTATTTAAACCACATCTAGAAAAACACACAGGCACTAATAGTAAGCAATTCAAAAACATGGTCACTAAAAGATATACACTCCCTTAAAAGAATATTAGACAAGTCTTAAGTAAAGCCCCACTTATTTTCAGACAGCGGTGAGCGCTTAACGTAGATGGCACTCTAATAATTCGTTTTTAAAAAGGGAGAGAAAAGCAGAGAATAAATTGAAACAGATCCCAACACTTTTTCACGAACACAACAAGAGAGGAAGGCAAAGTAACACTGTGAATTCAGAGTCAGTAGGCCGGATCCGCTTTAAGAGGATCAAAACCAAATGTGTCCAATGTCACACGGTTGCAGTGCACAAAAGTCTTGTAACGGTTCAAAAAGGAGTTGGACCAAAGAAAGGGACCAGAAAGGGAGGCCTGACGGACACGGTACCTTAAAGTGGTGAGAGCACTCCAGCGAGGGCAGTTGTTCCTGGCAGCGGATGCAAGTCGGTGCTTCATCCGGGGGAAGAGAGGATCTCGTCGGGGAGGAAGACAGGAGTCCGTTGCACTGCCAGGGAAGAAACCAGCCGCGGAGTTTCTCAGGTACAAGGAGCGGTCCGTGGATTCGCGGTTCAGTGGTAAGTGGCTATCCGGCCGCCGGGGTTCTTGGCACGGGCAGTTCGACGACAAACCGGTCTGAGGTGCAAAGAAAAGAAGGTAAACTGTTTGTGCCCACCAGTCAGGGGAAGAAGCCTCTCCAGCTGGGAGATCTTCTCTGTCGTCGGGAAGTGGTGAGCCGGTTCTGCAGGGCTCCACCAGTGGTGTCGTCGTGGTAGGTCGGCTCAGCTTCTCCCTCGTCTGATTCTCAGGTCCTGTGGCGTCTTCTGAAGTTCCAGTCCCCAAAGCCCTGCTTTTATGCAGCATACCCCCATTCACTCAGCCTAGCTGTCAATCAAACATGCTAAGTGGTGAGCCAGCCGGCTCACCACTTGGGCCAATCACACAAGAGTGCGACTTGAGTTACTAAGGTAACTCAGTCCAGGGTGCCTAAACCCCCTCCACACCCCCTGTGGTACCCAGACAGAGTGGCACCACTTTTGGAGGCTTCTGTGGAGAAGCCCACCAAAAAGTGGAACAAAGGGCTGGACTTGGGTTGGAGTCACAGAAGAGAACACAAACGCCATTTTAGAATCGAGTCCTGGCAAAAAATACGAACCGGCGAATTAATATTAAATAAATAAACCGGCGGTATGTTCGAGGCTATGAGAATTAAATAATTAAAGTTGGTGGCCTCGAACAATGGGAAAATCCCATAGGGATATATTCGTGGTCGAATATAAAAAGTAGTATCCACTGCCACCAGCCAAAACTCGATCAGGGGGGACAGAGACAAGCCCCCTCGACTAACAGACCCCGGGGCAATCGAATTTCCCCGACCAGTACGTCCACAATATGATGATTTGTACCGGTTTCTGTTAATAATTTGGGACTAGTAAAGCCAATGGTGACTTTACATGCCCTGGGAGACAGTAGTCAGTCCCAGGGTATGGAGTCTATGGTGGGGTGCCACTATGACACCCCTGTGTTACTGCACGGAGGGTGCTGTGTAACAAACATAGTAAAAACACATGAGACCCTGTGGAGTAAAGGACCCCATAGCCCAGAAAACACAGTAACAGTCAAAGGAACACCATAAATCATGTCCAAGAGTGGGAGAAAAAGAGTCTCACTCTTGGCAGGAGAAAAAAACAAACTCCAGAAATCCAGCAAAGCTGCTGGGGGACTCACTAGGTTAGGAAATTCAGCCTAAAGAGAGAATTCTCCCTAACACAGTTGTTCACCGTTTTTCTGAATATCAGCCAAGCTTTGAGCTGGTTTTTCATCACTTTTTATCATGGAACTTGGGTTTTCCAATTGTGGATAGGTATACAATTTCAGGGTATTTCCTTCCAGTGTGGAATGCCACTTGGAACTGGAAGGAAGGTTGATTTTCAGGAATGAAGAAGCGTTCCCATCACCAGTTTGTTGTCCTACAGCAATTAAAGTGATGTTGAGTACTTGATTGTTCTTAAAATGGAACTCAATTGCTGCTCAACCATGTGGCATGTGCCATTTATACTGACATAGTTGGTGCTGTTTAAATTTTATTGGCTGGTTAGCCTGTGTCCAGAGGACCTTGTTCACGCAGTCTATTAGTGGAAACAACCTCCGAAGGAGGTCATTCCCTAAGAGCCAGGGGGGTCCCTCTGGATTAATGACTATAACCGTGTGTTTCACCTTGTCTCGCCCAATTTTGATCTCTAGATCTGCAGTCCCCTCAACAGGAATGCCATTCCTGTTGAAGTTCTGGAGTTGTCCAGCAAGAGGTGTGAGGGGAATTTTGTAACTCTCCCCCTTCCTGAATTAAGTTGTTCAAATGCCTTTCTGGACAGGAGAGTATCTTGGGATCCGGGGGTCCACCAGCACTGCAATTGCACGCTGCCCTTGCACCGGGATGGGGTATAAAACCTACCTTCTTTCTCCTCCAGGGGCCAAAGGAAATGGGCATTTTGGGCTAGCTAGCTGTTCATTTCTTTATTCTGAACTCCGATGCTGCAGAATCTTGGGCAGTTTTCTGCGTCAGAGCTAGGTAATCTATAAATGAAATTTACCATCCTGAGATTGGTGGGGTTTTGGAATCCCCTTTCTCCTTTTATTCTGTGCTATCACCCTCTTCCGGGAGACAGTCACTTGAACTGGTTGGTGGGGAGGATCCCTCAGTGATTTCTAAATTCTCAGGATGACATTTCTGGGGTTCAGGGGTGGGCGGTTCTAGATCAGTCCCCATACCTACCCAGTCTGAGTTATGGTAATTTCGGATCCATTTTTCTTTGGGAGAAATTCCCCATCATTGAAAGAGAACACTTTCTTCCCAGAATCCTCCAAGGATTCTTCCCCTTCAAATTGGAGGACACAGACCTCCTCCACAAAATGGATCTTCTTTGTCTCTTTGTTTCTCCTACTTACCGTCTGTTCCATAGGTTTCAGCTTTTCGGGGGTTAGGAGTTTTGGGTTCAGGCTCTGAGGTTTCTAGAGGCTTTTCACGGGTGAGGAAGGACGCTTCCTCTAGAGCTTTGCATCCACCTTCCTCCCGAGCCTCCTCCTCTGACACCTGCTGGTTGTCGGGGTTCTCTCCCCGTCATTGTTCCAGGGTGCCAGGCCCTTGGTTTGAACTGTTCTGAGCAGCCGTGTTCATCTGAGGGGTCTGCTGAGCCCTCAACATGCGACTCAGATCTTGGGTCAAGTTCTGGACCTGGCACTCCCGTTGTGACACCCTCTCAGGCTTATATGGGGGTCTGGAGTCTACTCGTTGCTGCTCTCGGGAAGGTTAACTGTCCCTTCTCCCTGAGTAGCCTTGATATGGAAGGTTTCCCTGGTAACCTTCCATTCTTGGCCTTTGTTCTCCCTGATTTGGTGGTCTAGACTCCTGAAAGCGGGGAGAGAAAGGGGAGTTGTCCTGAACATTGGGGTTTTGAGGGTACCTGGGGAAGAAATTTAAACTAGACGGTGGATTAGCTACCCCTATCAATGTCCTCTCATGTGAATTACTCTCTGTTAAAGTTCCACTTACTAATGCCCAAACCTTCAACATCCACGTGATTTACCGTCCCCCAGACCCAACTGGTACATTTGATGAGGACATTAACACCATTTTGTCCAGTAACCTTAAAAGTTCCACACAAGTACTTCTACTTGGGGACTTTAATATGGGCTTCAATGACCCATCGGACCAGCTTGCCAGTGCCACGTTCAATTCCCTCTCTGAATTAGGATTCACTCAAAGAAATACTGAACCTACACATGCCAAAGGCAGAATGCTTGATTGGGTGGCCGACTACAATTGTCAGGCTAATATCATCACCATTTCTCCCCTAGCTTGGACTGACTACCATCTGGTATCTTTTACGCTCTCAACTATCCGACCCCCACCCCTGCCAGTCACCAGGGCTCCGCCTACACTTACGAGAAATAAAAAGAGTATCACTGTAGGGAGACTTATCCCGAACTTACTCCCTACACTTAACACACTCCCTGACAACTCTGATCCTGAGACCTTGGTCGAAGAATACAAAATAATCATGTCCACCTCGCTGGACCTAATCGGTCCCCTCAAACTCAGATCAAGTAAGCCTAAAACACATCTGAATAAATGTATACACCATTCCTTAAAAATCTAAGGCAGCAAAAAAGAAACTGTGAGGCCACTTGAAAAAAACTCCCCTCAGCAGCCAATAACTTAAACTCACCAAACTCTCAGCCCTCTACAAAAAAGAAATTTACCTAGCAAAATGAACCTCCTTTGACTCCTGCATATCCCAATCTAAATCAAACATGAAGGAATTATTCTCCATCCTCAAAGAAATAGAGACCACTTTAGCACCACCTGATACGTGTACTAAAGATAAAAACTGATGCTCAGAGGTCCAAAATGCTCTAGCAAACAGGATTTCTACCTCACAAAATGAAATCTCCTGCAAAAGAGCCTCCTTGAATGACCCCCTCCCAGCCAAACCTACTGAGAATCCCACAATTAATGAATCCACCTGCTTCAATTTCTCCAAAGTCACCACACTTGAAGTAGAAAGAATCATTTTGTCACTGAAACCCTCCAACTGTCAGGGTGATCTGTGCCCCGCTCAGCTCATCAAAGACGCTGCCCGAGACCTTTCCCATTTCATCACGAAGTTAATCAATGCTTCCTTCTCCTCTGGCTCTATCCCTACCAATCTAAAACAATCGTGGGTACTTTCACTATTAAAAAAACCCACACTTGACCCAGCCATGCCCTCAAATTATAGACCTATCACGACAGTACCATTTCTCCTAAAAATGTTGGACAAGGTTGCCTACGTACAAATACAGAAGTACTTGGAAGCACACCACCTACTATGAGCGAGACAATCATGCTTCTGTCCCCAACATGTGACCGAGACTGCTCTCATTGACCTTAAGACTCAGGTTGATGAGCTTAGAGACAACGGCTAAGCCGCCTTACTCCTTCTCCTAGACCTCTTTGCGGCATTTGACCTGGTCAACCATTCTGTCCTATGTACCCACCTTAACACATCTGCTCACTTTTCTTTTGAGGCCATCATTTGGATCAGATCTTTCCTAAACGGCAGAACCATAAGGGTCTTCTCACCCACAGCAGCAGTAGACCCCATACCCATCACCTGCGGTGTGCCACAAGGCTCTTGTGTCTCGCCCACACTGTACAATATATTTACCAAGCCCCTGTTCGATGAACTGGATCATCTTGGTATCACCTACACCCACTATGCAGATGATACCCAGATCCTCCTTCTGCTTTCTGGGGATTATGGAAAGGATTTGGCCTTGGTGAATAGAGTGTACATCATCATCCAGGCATGGATGGCCACACATGGACTATACCTGAATGATGATAAAACTGAATCATGGGCACTACCTCTAGCCCAAAGAAATTAGGCCTGCTTATGACCTGGCCCATTGTCCAGACACCAATGTTATATCACTGTGATGTGTACTTACATTTTCACACTTTCAAAAAAATAAAACACAGGACAGATTTGCAAAACCCTGCTTTGAAGTTTTTGCTGACCATCCTCGTACATATTTGCTGCAATCCCATCCAGCACTTCAAAAAGTACCCACAAGCAGATTGTTTTTTCCCATTCAAACCTATCCAATTTCAAAAAACTTTGCCCCTTAGCTCGTCCCTGGTGGCCATGCCCACTTTAACCCCATTGTTGGACCCTCGTGGTCATGGCCAGAAGCCTGATTGTCCGGGTCATGGCCTTACGACTTAGGCCATGACCCGGAAAATCTCATGGCCACAGGCTATATACCTCAGTCACCAAAGGTATATCACTATATTTTGTACCTACATTGTGCCACTTCTCAAAAAATAAAACACGGACACATTTGTAAAACCATGTTTGCAGGCCCTTGCCAATATTCCTACATGCGTTTGCTACAAATTCACCATGTTTTATTTTTTGAAAAGTGTCAAAATGTATGTACATAAAATTGTCATATAATTTAGCCCCCCCACATGTAAAAATCTATTCAGACTTTGCCCAAACATTCAAGGTTGGGTCTATAATTTTTCTGAAAACCTTTGTCCACATTCCTCAAACGGTAGAAAAGTTATAAGCCATCTAAAAATGTTGAAATTCCCTTCTTATTTTTGACAAAATCCCACCAAACCTTGCAAACACACTCATAACTAGGTCTAAAATCTTTTTGCAAACTTTTGTGCAGATTCGTCCAATGGCACCACATTTATAAGCCTTTAAAATATGTTGGCACCCCCTCTAATTTTGTTCCCTCTTGAAAAAAACAGCACCACACTTTGCAGAAACATTCGGAGTCAGGTCTAGAATGTGATCCCAAAATGTTATGCAGTTTCATTAAGTGGTGCCAAAGTTATAAGCCATCCAAAAACCACTTTTCACCAACCCTGCAATGCAGAATTAGGCATATATGCCCCCGAACATCTCAGATGTTTGCGAACATCACCGGACTGCCCCGGACATCGAAGTTGAAAAGCCACCTGTTTGTTGGGCTTTTTAAGGCCCTATCGCATCCCATCCCCCTCACCCCTCACCTCCCCAGAGATAGTTTCATTAGTTAGACAAGTGCAATATTGTGTTTTTTAATATGCTTTAAACGCAATGTTCGCAGACAACAGGTGCTGTCCACGAATCCAATAAGGCAGCATTTCCAAAAATGTGACACACCTCACGCTTTTCACCATCCAATCAGCAGGCGTATCTGATGTCCGCGGACATCACACCACCCTCTGGACCAATCATATGCCCATCCGTGGAGCGAACAGGGAAGTGAGTCCGTGGATCAAACCAAGATATCGATAATTAGTTTTACCTACTTTTTGGCCGTTTTAAACAAAAACAACTGGACGGATTTACACCAAATTTACAAAAGCATGCTTTTGGGACCAAGCCGCCAGTCCTGCCACAAATTTGTTGGAAATCCATCCAGCGGTTTGGGCTCTAGGCGTGAGCAACATTTGTTTTCATTGTGTCTATGGGAAAAAACACACATTTTGTGAACCAACCCCATATAACTTTGCACCCCCTGTACGAAACTGTACTGGGCTGTCTACTTTTTTTGGAACATTTTAAAAGGATTCCTCTGGGGGCACGGGGCAAAGTTATAAACTGCCCAAATAGTGTTCTTCCTATGGGTTGCGCACCTTAACCATAACTACATGGCCGCTGTCGCAATCCAGACAGGGACTCCTTCCCCTGACAATGAATGTGGCACACAATATAAATGCTTATTATCTTTATTTGAGAGGGCCCCCAAACCGCCTTGCACCCACCTTTTACAAACAACCCATGTCACAATGGACTTGGAACCAGGCTGGTGTGTATTAATCCAATATTTATTAATGTATTATTTAATGGAAAAAGGAAAAATATTCAAAATAAAATTTTACAACAGCCACCAAGTGATAGCAACACACATGCAATACTGCCTACAGAAGAATTGGTTCACAATCCCAACACAAATCACATGGATCTTTAATGACAAAACAGGAAAAACGGTTTTAAAGCAAATGATGACACCCAGAGTTAAACACTCCACCTGCAACACTCATCTCCAAATACCAGCAAACGTAATTCCCTTTGGATGGAAGGCAGTGGCAAGGAGTTAGGATAAAGAGCGAAACATGGGATTTAGAATACAACCCACTACCCCAACATGTGAAGTCAGAAAAGAAAACGAAAACCTAAATTTCTGAGCAAAATGGCAGAATCGGATTTGCTTGGTTACTCGCACAACAGCTCACAACCGCAGTGGGACAACTAGAAAGGAAATTTGTGATGCTACGCATGAGGAGATAAGGAAGCCTAAAGACAACTACTCAGCACACCAAGGCAATGTGAAAACAAGGTAGAAAAATCGATTTTGAGGAAGAAAGTAAATGCAAAAGAAAAACACACAGGGCAAAATGGAAATTCTCTTTAGACAGGATTTGTAATGACAGGCAACTAAGAAAAGGGATGAGCTGTCAAAATCAGAAATTGCTTTTAAGGACAAGGAGAGTGTCACATAACAGATAGGATTCTAACAGACAGGGATTGCTCTCAATGGGACTAGGGCTTAGATTTTTCAATGGGACAGATGAAAATTAGACATTTGTAGGAATACACAAAATACAAAGACACATTTTATTTTCAGTGACAAGGAGACTAACTCTGTTGAGGATATACTTTAATGACTATAATTAGTAAAAACACTCATCAGAATTGTTGGTTTTGAATGCCAATAATATTGAATGTGAATTTTCAGTGGGAAATTAATTGATTTATTTCAAAATGATACTAAGGACTTATACAGACAACTGGGAGATTTCTCAAAGGAATATGCTAACATACACAGGCTAATACAGATTCTTCTATGGAAAGGTGAATGAATTATACTGGCAATTTGGACTTTCAATAGGATTTTGAATAGGATTTTCTAAGGGATTTTCAATGGGATTGAGGTTACAAAAGAAAGGGTATACTGTTTGGGACTGGGGTTATTTGCTACTTACAAAGTAAGCATTGGTGTGGAATTCTGAAAAGTCAGCAGGATCTCCGGACCCTCTGGACAGCTAGGCAAGGGGTCTGGTCTCTGAACTCTTCTGGATGGGATTCTGGACAGCTAGGCTGGACCTCAGCACTCTCTGGGCAGCTAGGCAAGGGTCTGGTCTCTACACTCTCTTGAATGGGATCAGCTACCTCCGTCCTCTTTCTCCTGCCTCCCTGTATTCTTGTGGGTGTGTGTGATCCTGTGTCTAGTGCAGTCCCCCCTTATGTAGCCCAAAATATCATCACTCATTTTACAATATATGGGAGTACTCTAAAATTACCACTGCCCCAGGATTGGACAGTCTATCATTCATGATTGGTTCATGATTAATGATTGGTTCAGGAGTGAGAGCATCATTTGTCTGTTTGGTCATTTATGACAGTTCTTTGTTTCTCAGGTCCACTTTTTAGCAAAACTGAGTTATGCATCATAACTTCAAACTTATACTAACCACCGCCATAAGAAGTATATAGGTGGTTTCAGTGGGCCACAGGGAATTAGACAGTCCGATCGGCAATTCTGTGTGAGGTAGCATAACCCCTTGCACATGTTTGCCCTTTTCCTGAAATTCATAACAATTATGTATTTATTTATTTATATTGTGTAGGTAGCTCGCAAGCAAATGGGTGCAGAAACATGGACACAAAGTACAGACATAAATTAGCAGAAGACGAGACACAGCATACAGATACAGAACGGGGCCTGGTGGAAAAGTGTATGTTTAGTAAAAGATATGGGTTTTCACTAGTTTGTGGAATCGCAGGTAGTTTGCTTCCAATCTTATGTGCTCGGGGAGGTTGTTCCATATGCCAAAATGGGGTAGGATTATCCTGAACCAAATTTGCGCTTGTGTATGGCTACTGCATAAAATAGCATTAAACAAAATTTTTCTCTTTTTCCTGCCCGAGCCAAACTGGCTTTACTGGTATTCCTGAGCCTCCGCCAAGTCGATTAAAGTCTTGTGGGGGGAAACATAATATACATGGCTGTATCAGCCCCACACTGCCAACCTATTCACTGACAATTCTGTGCAAGCAAAGTTACCCTTTCATGCTGGCTTTTAAATTTTACACTTGTGCAAGCCATATTCCATCTAATGTTTGAAATGTGGTTTTGTAAATTAGGGGATTCTTTTAATGTAGCCTTCTTGAATTGGTTTGCATTTGTAGTTGATCCATAGACACGGAGGGGTAGACCCTCTGCACAAGGTTCTTTTGATTTGACATGGGAGAAAAGTACAAACTAAGCTGTTTTCTTTGATTTGCAGTTTTTTAGAATGCTGCCGTCCACATGAAAGGGAAAACAAAGCTTTGTCGGGTTGCAATGTGAACTCCTTGCTCCTTATGTGAATGTACTGTCACACAAGGCTGTTTTCGGATGTATTGCCTCACATTTTGGCATCCAGAGGGAATAAAGGATGCAGGGCTGTTTTTCAATGCAGCACATAACTTTGTGGTATTTCAGATGAAAGAAAAAACAAACGCAGGGCCGTTTTGAAAGCAGTGCACAACTTTGGTAATCAGATGAAAGATCAGCAAATGTAGAGCCTTTCTGGATGCAGTCATGACTTCTTATTATTCAGATGAAAGAAAGGTAGACGCAGGGCCGTTCTGAATGCAGGTCATGACTTCTCATTATTCAGATGAAAGGAAAGCAAATGCAGAGCCATTCTTGGTGAAATGTTCAACTTCTGATCATACAATGAAATAAAACCAACCGCAGAGCCATTCTTTGGGTTGCACTGTTCAATGCTTGCCACACAAGTGCCAGGGAAGCAGAACAAAGGCATTTTTCTTGGCAATGTTTAAATGTGTTTTTTTTTAGGTGAAGGGGATTTCTGTTAAGGCCTGTAAATGCACCCCACAGATTCTCCCCTGCTCTTCTGTGACTTTTTGTTAGGGAAGAGTAGAACAGAGTGGGGTTTACTTTGGTGGAATTCTCCTTCATCGGGGAATGGCACTCCAGGATACCCTTCCGTTTTAATAGTGAAGAGTGTAGCGCGGTACCTTCTTTCCTTCCTTCGCTTCCAGGTCCCCGGGTGTCCCACTCCAGGCTGCAATGTAAGGAAGTTAATTCTCCAATAGAAGATAGAAAAGAAAACAAGTTTTAGTACTTTTTACTGACATTATTCCCGGAAGATTTTCAACATTGGACCAACACCAATAATGCTTGCAATTTTTTTAGCAGACATTTTTAACTTTGTATTCTTTTTCCATATATCACTTTACTTTGCTTTTTCATTTTTATAATACCAAGAAAATTACTCCCTGCTATATATATGAATATGATTTTCTTCCATCCCGGTTCCAGTTCCTTACTCATATCCTTTTGAGGACCCCTTGGGCTCTACCCTCCCGGGGCTCTTCAATGAGCCACAAGTCCTTCTATTTTAATTTTGTATGGGGATGGTGAATTGTCGGGCCAGGCCTGTGATGGTGACCTCTACTCTATTTTTGAACTTCAACTGCCTACGGTAGCAATGGAGCTGACCAGAAGGCTTTTTCAGCATTGTCAAAGGGTCTGGGGTTATCCTCCAGTTGGAACCGGGTTTGGCAATTAATGAGATCCAAATGAATTGTGAATTGGTTGAGAATGTTACTGCCTAAGTACAAGGCAGAGGGACACCTAGCACAACCCAACAATTATATTCTATGCTTTTACTTGAAATAGACATTTTTACCATACAACTGCTAAGCAGAAGAGGTTTGGAATAGGGAATTTCCAGGCCCCATAACCACTGATAACCCGATTCAACAGTGGCAATGGTCCGATCTTTTGGGAGTTTCCTGAATAATGCTTCGCTGATGAAGCTTTCCTCACTATTCAGGCCTACTCTGCCGAGAACAGGCCCTCCACCCCTGATTTACCTGAATGGGGAGGAACAGTTTGTTAGGCAGAAACCTGTGCAGTTCCCTCTGGGACCACTGTAAAAGATTTAAGACTACAGGTGTTTGGCAGTAAACCCACTTGGTAGCAGTCTGTACCACACAGATTCACTTGGTAGCTGTGGCTGAGCAGTCAGACTTCCCTCAAGAAGAGTTAGGCAGTATACAGAGTATTCACAATAGGTCAAGAGAACACAATAGAACAAGTAAACACTGACCAGGGCTTGGTGTAAAAGAGATATAATTATTTATTTAAACCACATCTAGAAAAACACACAGGCACTAATAGTAAGCAATTCAAAAACACGGTCACTAAAAGATATACACTCCCTTAAAAGAATATTAGACAAGTCTTAAGTAAAGCCCCACTTATTTTCAGACAGCGGTGAGCGCTTAACGTAGATGGCACTCTAATAATTCGTTTTTAAAAAGGGAGAGAAAAGCAGAGAATAAATTGAAACAGATCCCAACACTTTTTCACGAACACAACAAGAGAGGAAGGCAAAGTAACACTGTGAATTCAGAGTCAGTAGGCCGGATCCGCTTTAAGAGGATCAAAACCAAATGTGTCCAATGTCACACGGTTGCAGTGCACAAAAGTCTTGTAACGGTTCAAAAAGGAGTTGGACCAAAGAAAGGGACCAGAAAGGGAGGCCTGGCGGACACGGTACCTTAAAGTGGTGAGAGCACTCCAGCGAGGGCAGTTGTTCCTGGCAGCGGATGCAAGTCGGTGCTTCATCCGGGGGAAGAGAGGATCTCGTCGGGGAGGAAGACAGGAGTCCGTTGCACTGCCAGGGAAGAAACCAGCCGCGGAGTTTCTCAGGTACAAGGAGCGGTCCGTGGATTCGCGGTTCAGTGGTAAGTGGCTATCCGGCCGCCGGGGTTCTTGGCACGGGCAGTTCGACGACAAACCGGTCTGGGGTGCAAAGAAAAGAAGGTAAACTGGTTGTGCCCACCAGTCAGGGGAAGAAGCCTCTCCAGCTGGGAGATCTTCTCTGTCGTCGGGAAGTGGTGAGCCGGTTCTGCAGGGCTCCACCAGTGGTGTCGTCGTGGTAGGTCGGCTCAGCTTCTCCCTCGTCTGATTCTCAGGTCCTGTGGCGTCTTCTGAAGTTCCAGTCCCCAAAGCCCTGCTTTTATGCAGCATACCCCCATTCACTCAGCCTAGCTGTCAATCAAACATGCTAAGTGGTGAGCCAGCCGGCTCACCACTTGGGCCAATCACACAAGAGTGCGACTTGAGTTACTAAGGTAACTCAGTCCAGGGTGCCTAAACCCCCTCCACACCCCCTGTGGTACCCAGACAGAGTGGCACCACTTTTGGAGGCTTCTGTGGAGAAGCCCACCAAAAAGTGGAACAAAGGGCTGGACTTGGGTTGGAGTCACAGAAGAGAACACAAACGCCATTTTAGAATCGAGTCCTGGCAAAAAATATGAACCGGCGAATTAATATTAAATAAATAAACCGGCGGTATGTTCGAGGCTATGAGAATTAAATAATTAAAGTTGGTGGCCTCGAATAATGGGAAAATCCCATAGGGATATATTCGTGGTCGAATATAAAAAGTAGTATCCACTGCCACCAGCCAAAACTCGATCAGGGGGGACGGAGACAAGCCCCCTCGACTAACAGACCCCGGGGTAATCGAATTGCCCCGACCAGTACGTCCACAATATGATGATTTGTACCGGTTTCTGTTAATAATTTGGGACTAGTAAAGCCAATGGTGACTTTACATGCCCTGGGAGACAGTAGTCAGTCCCAGGGTATGGAGTCTATGGTGGGGTGCCACTATGACACCCCTGTGTTACTGCACGGAGGGTGCTGTGTAACAAACATAGTAAAAACACATGAGACCCTATGGAGTAAAGGACCCCATAGCCCAGAAAACACAGTAACAGTCAAAAGAACACCATAAATCATGTCCAAGAGTGGGAGAAAAAGAGTCTCACTCTTGGCAGGAGAAAAAAACAAACTCCAGAAATCCAGCAAAGCTGCTGGGGGACTCACTAGGTTAGGAAATTCAGCCTAAAGAGAGAATTCTCCCTAACACAGTTGTTCACCGTTTTTCTGAATATCAGCCAAGCTTTGAGCTGGTTTTTCATCACTTTTTATCATGGAACTTGGGTTTTCCAATTGTGGATAGGTATACAATTTCAGGGTATTTCCTTCCAGTGTGGAATGCCACTTGGAACTGGAAGGAAGGTTGATTTTCAGGAATGAAGAAGCGTTCCCATCACCAGTTTGTTGTCCTACAGCAATTAAAGTGATGTCGAGTACTTGATTGTTCTTAAAATGGAACTCAATTGCTGCTCAACCATGTGGCATGTGCCATTTATACTGACATCGTTGGTGCTGTTTAAATTTTATTGGCTGGTTAGCCTGTGTCCAGAGGACCTTGTTCACGCAGTCTATTAGTGGAAACAACCTCCGAAGGAGGTCATTCCCTAAGAGCCAGGGGGGTCCCTCTGGATTAATGACTATAACCGTGTGTTTCACCTTGTCTCGCCCAATTTTGATCTCTAGATCTGCAGTCCCCTCAACAGGAATGTCATTCCTGTTGAAGTTCTGGAGTTGTCCAGCAAGAGGTGTGAGGGGAATTTTGTAACTCTCCCCCTTCCTGAATTAAGTTGTTCAAATGCCTTTCTGGACAGGAGAGTATCTTGGGATCCGGGGGTCCACCAGCACTGCAATTGCACACTGCCCTTGCACCGGGATGGCGTATAAAACCTACCTTCTTTCTCCTCCAGGGTCCAAAGGAAATGGGCATTTTGGGCTAGCTAGCTGTTCATTTCTTTATTCTGAACTCCGATACTGCAGAATCTTGGCAGTCAGAGCTAGCTAGGTAATCTATAAATGAAATTTACCATCCTGAGATTGGTGGGGTTTTGGAATCCCCTTTCTCCTTTTATTCTGTGCTATCACCCTCTTCTGGGAGACAGTCACTTGAACTGGTTGGTGGGGAGGATCCCTCAGTGATTTCTAAATTCTCAGGATGACATTTCTGGGGTTCAGGGGTGGACGGTTCTAGATCAGTCCCCATACCTACCCTGAGTCTGAGTTATGGTAATTTCGGATCCATTTTTCTTTGGGAGAAATTCCCCATCATTGAAAGAGAACACTTTCTTCCCAGAATCCTCCAAGGATTCTTCCCCTTCAAATTGGAGGACACAGACCTCCTCCACAAAATGGATCTTCTTTGTCTCTTTGTTTCTCCTACTTACCGTCTGTTCCATAGGTTTCAGCTTTTCGGGGGTTAGGAGTTTTGGGTTCAGGCTCTGAGGTTTCTAGAGGCTTTTCACGGGTGAGGAAGGACACTTCCTCTAGAGCTTTGCATCCACCTTCCTCCCGAGCCTCCTCCTCTGACACCTGCTGGTTGTCGGGGTTCTCTCCCCGTCATTGTTCCAGGGTGCCAGGCCCTTGGTTTGAACTGTTCTGAGCAGCCGTGTTCATCTGAGGGGTCTGCTGAGCCCTCAACATGCGACTCAGATCTTGGGTCAAGTTCTGGACCTGGCACTCCCGTTGTGACACCCTCTCAGGCTTATATGGGGGTCTGGAGTCTACTCGTTGCTGCTCTCGGGAAGGGTAACTGTCCCTTCTCCCTGAGTAGCCTTGATATGGAAGGTTTCCCTGGTAACCTTCCATTCTTGGCCTTTGTTCTCCCTGATTTGGTGGTCTAGACTCCTGAAAGCGGGGAGAGAAAGGGGAGTTGTCCTGAACATTGGGGTTTTGAGGGTACCTGGGGAAGAAATTTAAACTAGACGGTGGATTAGCTACCCCTATCAATGTCCTCTCATGTGAATTACTCTCTGTTAAAGTTCCACTTACTAATGCCCAAACCTTCAACATCCACGTGATTTACCGTCCCCCAGACCCAACTGGTACATTTGATGAGGACATTAACACCATTTTGTCCAGTAACCTTAAAAGTTCCACACAAGTACTTCTACTTGGGGACTTTAATATGGGCTTCAATGACCCATCGGACCAGCTTGCCAGTGCCACGTTCAATTCCCTCTCTGAATTAGGATTCACTCAAAGAAATACTGAACCTACACATGCCAAAGGCAGAATGCTTGATTGGGTGGCCGACTACAATTGTCAGGCTAATATCATCACCATTTCACCCCTAGCTTGGACTGACTACCATCTGGTATCTTTTACGCTCTCAACTATCCGACCCCCACCCCTGCCAGTCACCAGGGCTCCGCCTACGCTTACGAGAAATAAAAAGAGTATCACTGTAGGGAGACTTATCCCGAACTTACTCCCTACACTTAACACACTCCCTGACAACTCTGATCCTGAGACCTTGGTCGAAGAATACAAAATAATCATGTCCACCTCGCTGGACCTAATCGGTCCCCTCAAACTCAGATCAAGTAAGCCTAAAACGCATCTGAATAAATGTATACACCATTCCTTAAAAATCTAAGGCAGCAAAAAAGAAACTGTGAGGCCACTTGAAAAAAACTCCCCTCAGCAGCCAATAACTTAAACTCACCAAACTCTCAGCCCTCTACAAAAAAGAAATTTACCTAGCAAAATGAACCTCCTTTGACTCCTGCATATCCCAAGCTAAATCAAACATGAAGGAATTATTCTCCATCCTCAAAGAAATAGAGACCACTTTAGCACCACCTGATACGTGTACTAAAGATAAAAACTGGTGCTCAGAGGTCCAAAATGCTCTAGCAAACAGGATTTCTACCTCACAAAATGAAATCTCCTGCAAAAGAGCCTCCTTGAATGACCCCCTCCCAGCCAAACCTACTGAGAATCCCACAATTAATGAATCCACCTGCTTCAATTTCTCCAACGTCACCACACTTGAAGTAGAAAGAATCATTTTGTCACTGAAACCCTCCAACTGTCAGGGTGATCTGTACCCCGCTCAGCTCATCAAAGACGCTGCCCGAGACCTTTCCCATTTCATCACGAAGTTAATCAATGCTTCATTCTCCTCTGGCTCTATCCCTACCAATCTAAAACAATCGAGGGTACTTCCACTATTAAAAAAACCCACACTTGACCCAGCCATGCCCTCAAATTATAGACCTATCACGACAGTACCATTTCTCCTAAAAATGTTGGACAAGGTTGCCTACGTACAAATACAGAAGTACTTGGAAGCACACCACCTACTATGAGCGAGACAATCATGCTTCTGTCCCCAACATGTGACCGAGACTGCTCTCATTGACCTTAAGACTCAGGTTGATGAGCTTAGAGACAACGGCTAAGCCGCCTTACTCCTCCTCCTAGACCTCTTTGCGGCATTTGACCTGGTCAACCATTCTGTCCTATGTACCCACCTTAACACATCTGCTCACTTTTCTTTTGAGGCCATCATTTGGATCAGATCTTTCCTAAACGGCAGAACCATAAGGGTCTTCTCACCCACAGCAGCAGTAGACCACATACCCATCACCTGCGGTGTGCCACAAGGCTCTTGTGTCTCGCCCACACTGTACAATATATTTACCAAGCCCCTGTTCGATGAACTGGATCATCTTGGTATCACCTACACCCACTATGCAGATGATACCCAGATCCTCCTTCTGCTTTCTGGGGATTATGGAAAGGATTTGGCCTTGGTGAATAGAGTGTACATCATCATCCAGGCATGGATGGCCACACATGGACTATACCTGAATGATGATAAAACTGAATCATGGGCACTACCTCTAGCCCAAGGAAATTAGGCCTGCTTATGACCTGGCCCATTGTCCAGACACCAATGTTATATCACTGTGATGTGTACTTACATTTTCACACTTTCAAAAAAATAAAACACAGGACAGATTTGCAAAACCCTGCTTTGAAGTTTTTGCTGACCATCCTCGTACATATTTGCTGCAATCCCATCCAGCACTTCAAACTGTACCCACAAGCAGATTGTTTTTTCCCATTCAAACCTATCCAATTTCAAAAAACTTTGCCCCTTAGCTCGTCCCTGGTGGCCATGCCCACTTTAACCCCATTGTTGGACCCTCGTGGTCATGGCCAGAAGCCTGATTGTCCGGGTCATCGCCTTACGACTTAGGCCATGACCCGGAAAATCTCATGGCCACAGGCTATATACCTCAGTCACCAAAGGTATATCACTATATTTTGTACCTACATTGTGCCACTTCTCAAAAAATAAAACACGGACACATTTGTAAAACCATGTTTGCAGGCCCTTGCCAATATTCCTACATGCGTTTGCTACAAATTCACCATGTTTTATTTTTTGAAAAGTGTCAAAATGTATGTACATAAAATTGTCATATAATTTAGCCCCCCCACATGTAAAAATCTATTCAGACTTTGCCCAAACATTCAAGGTTGGGTCTATAATTTTTCTGAAAACCTTTGTCCACATTCCTCAAACGGTAGAAAAGTTATAAGCCATCTAAAAATGTTGAAATTCCCTTCTTATTTTTGACAAAATCCCACCAAACCTTGCAAACACACTCATAACTAGGTCTAAAATCTTTTTGCAAACTTTTGTGCAGATTCGTCCAATGGCACCACATTTATAAGCCTTTAAAATATGTTGGCACCCCCTCTAATTTTGTTCCCTCTTGAAAAAAACAGCACCACACTTTGCAGAAACATTCGGAGTCAGGTCTAGAATGTGATCCCAAAATGTCATGCAGTTTCATTAAGTGGTGCCAAAGTTATAAGCCATCCAAAAACCACTTTTCACCAACCCTGCAATGCAGAATTAGGCATATATGCCCCCGAACATCTCAGATGTTTGCGAACATCACCGGACTGCCCCGGACATCGAAGTTGAAAAACCACCTGTTTGTTGGGCTTTTTAAGGCCCTATCGCATCCCATCCCCCTCACCCCTCACCTCCCCAGAGATAGTTTCATTAGTTAGACAAGTGCAATATTGTGTTTTTTAATATGCTTTAAACGCGATGTTCGCAGACAACAGGTGCTGTCCACGAATCCAACAAGGCAGCATTTCCAAAAATGTGACACACCTCACGCTTTTCACCATCCAATCAGCAGGCGTATCTGATGTCCGCGGACATCACACCACCCTCTGGACCAATCATATGCCCATCCGTGGAGCGAACAGGGAAGTGAGTCCGTGGATCAAACCAAGATATCGATAATTAGTTTTACCTACTTTTTGGCCGTTTTAAACAAAAACAACTGGACGGATTTACACCAAATTTACAAAAGCATGCTTTTGGGACCAAGCCGCCAGTCCTGCCACTAATTTGTTGGAAATCCATCCAGCGGTTTGGGCTCTAGGCGTGAGCAACATTTGTTTTCATTGTGTCTATGGGAAAAAACACACATTTTGTGAACCAACCCCATATAACTTTGCACCCCCTGTACGAAACTGTACTGGGCTGTCTACTTTTTTTGGAACATTTTAAAAGGATTCCTCTGGGGGCACGGGGCAAAGTTATAAACTGCCCAAATAGTGTTCTTCCTATGGGTTGCGCACCTTAACCATAACTACATGGCCGCTGTCGCAATCCAGACAGGGACTCCTTCCCCTGACAATGAATGTGGCACACAATATAAATGCTTATTATCTTTATTTGAGAGGGCCCCCAAACCGCCTTGCACCCACCTTTTACAAACAACCCATGTCACAATGGACTTGGAACCAGGCTGGTTTGTATTAATCCGATATTTATTAATGTATTATTTAATGGAAAAAGGAAAAATATTCAAAATAAAATTTTACAACAGCCACCAAGTGATAGCAACACACATGCAATACTGCCTACAGAAGAATTGGTTCACAATCCCAACACAAATCACATGGATCTTTAATGACAAAACAGGAAAAACGGTTTTAAAGCAAATGATGACACCCAAAGTTAAACACTCCACCTGCAACACTCATCTCCAAATACCAGCAAACGTAATTCCCTTTGGATGGAAGGCAGTGGCAAGGAGTTAGGATAAAGAGCGAAACATGGGATTTAGAATACAACCCACTACCCCAACATGTGAAGTCAGAAAAGAAAACGAAAACCTAAATTTCTGAGCAAAATGGCAGAATCGGATTTGCTTGGTTACTCGCACAACAGCTCACAACCGCAGTGGGACAACTAGAAAGGAAATTTGTGATGCTACGCATGAGGAGATAAGGAAGCCTAAAGACAACTACTCAGCACACCAAGGCAATGTGAAAACAAGGTAGAAAAATCGATTTTGAGGAAGAAAGTAAATGCAAAAGAAAAACACACAGGGCAAAATGGAAATTCTCTTTAGACAGGATTTGTAATGACAGGCAACTAAGAAAAGGGATGAGCTGTCAAAATCAGAAATTGCTTTTAAGGACAAGGAGAGTGTCACATAACAGATAGGATTCTAACAGACAGGGATTGCTCTCAATGGGACTAGGGCTTAGATTTTTCAATGGGACAGATGAAAATTAGACATTTGTAGGAATACACAAAATACAAAGACACATTTTATTTTCAGTGACAAGGAGACTAACTCTGTTGAGGCTATACTTTAATGACTATAATTAGTAAAAACACTCATCAGAATTGTTGGTTTTGAATGCCAATAATATTGAATGTGAATTTTCAGTGGGAAATTAATTGATTTATTTCAAAATGATACTAAGGACTTATACAGACAACTGGGAGATTTCTCAAAGGAATATGCTAACATACACAGGCTAATGCAGATTCTTCTATGGAAAGGTGAATGAATTATACTGGCAATTTGGACTTTCAATAGGATTTTGAATAGGATTTTCTAAGGGATTTTCAATGAGATTGAGGTTACAAAAGAAAGGGTATACTGTTTGGGGCTGGGGTTATTTGCTACTTACAAAGTAAACCTTGGTGTGGAATTCTGAAAAGTCAGCAGGATCTCCGGACCCTCTGGACAGCTAGGCAAGGGGTCTGGTCTCTGAACTCTTCTGGATGGGATTCTGGACAGCTAGGCTGGACCTCAGCACTCTCTGGGCAGCTAGGCAAGGGTCTGGGCTCTACACTCTCTTGAATGGGATCAGCTACCTCCGTCCTCTTTCTCCTGACTCCCTGTATTCTTGTGGGTGTGTGTGATCCTGTGTCTAGTGCAGTCCCCCCTTATGTAGCCCAAAATATCATCACTCATTTTACAATATATGGGAGTACTCTAAAATTACTACTGCCCCAGGATTGGACAGTCTATCATTCATGATTGGTTCATGATTAATGATTGGTTCAGGAGTGAGAGCATCATTTGTCTGTTTGGTCATTTATGACAGTTCTTTGTTTCTCAGGTCCACTTTTTAGCAAAACTGAGTTATGCATCATAACTTCAAACTTATACTAACCACCGCCATAAGAAGTATATAGGTGGTTTCAGTGGGCCACAGGGAATTAGACAGTCCGATCGGCAATTCTGTGTGAGGTAGCATAACCCCTTGCACATGTTTGCCCTTTTCCTGAAATTCATAACAATTATGTATTTATTTATTTATATTGTGTAGGTAGCTCGCAAGCAAATGGGTGCAGAAACATGGACACAAAGTACAGACATAAATTCGCAGAAGACGAGACACAGCATACAGATACAGAACAGGGCCTGGTGGAAAAGTGTATGTTTAGTAAAAGATATGGGTTTTCACTAGTTTGTGGAATCGCAGGTAGTTTGCTTCCAATCTTATGTGCTCGGGGAGGTTGTTCCATATGCCAAAATGGGGTAGGATTTTCCTGAACCAAATTTGCGCTTGTGTATGGCTACTGCATAAAATAGCATTAAACAAAATTTTTCTCTTTTTCCTGCCCGAGCCAAACTGGCTTTACTGGTATTCCTGAGCCTCCGCCAAGTCGATTAAAGTCTTGTGGGGGGAAACATAATATACATGGCTGTATCAGCCCCACACTGCCAACCTATTCACTGACAATTCTGTGCAAGCAAAGTTACCCTTTCATGCTGGCTTTTAAATTTTACACTTGTGCAAGCCATATTCCATCTAATGTTTGAAATGTGGTTTTGTAAATTAGGGGATTCTGTTAATGTAGCCTTCTTGAATTGGTTTGCATTTGTAGTTGATCCATAGACACGGAGGGGTAGACCCTCTGCACAAGGTTCTTTTGATTTGACATGGGAGAAAAGTACAAACTAAGCTGTTTTCTTTGATTTGCAGTTTTTTAGAATGCTGCCGTCCACATGAAAGGGAAAACAAAGCTTTGTCGGGTTGCAATGTGAACTCCTTGCTCCTTATGTGAATGTACTGTCACACAAGGCTGTTTTCGGATGTATTGCCTCACATTTTGGCATCCAGAGGGAATAAAGGATGCAGGGCTGTTTTTCAATGCAGCACATAACTTTGTGGTATTTCAGATGAAAGAAAAAACAAACGCAGGGCCGTTTTGAAAGCAGTGCACAACTTTGGTAATCAGATGAAAGAACAGCAAATGTAGAGCCTTTCTGGATGCAGTCATGACTTCTTATTATTCAGATGAAAGAAAGGTAGACGGAGGGCCGTTCTGAATGCAGGTCATGACTTCTCATTATTCAGATGAAAGGAAAGCAAATGCAGAGCCATTCTTGGTGAAATGTTCAACTTCTGATCATACAATGAAATAAAACCAACCGCAGAGCCATTCATTGGGTTGCACTGTTCAATGCTTGCCACACAAGTGCCAGGGAAGCAGAACAAAGGCATTTTTCTTGGCAATGTTTAAATGTGTTTTTTTTAGGTGAAGGGGATTTCTGTTAAGGCCTGTAAATGCACCCCACAGATTCTCCCCTGCTCTTCTGTGACTTTTTGTTAGGGAAGAGTGGAGCAGAGTGGGGTTTACTTTGGTGGAATTCTCCTTCATCGGGGAATGGCACTCCAGGATACCCTTCCGTTTTAATAGTGGAGAGTGTAGCGCGGTACCTTCTTTCCTTCCTTCGCTTCCAGGTCCCCGGGTGTCCCACTCCAGGCTGCAATGTAAGGAAGTTAATTCTCCAATAGAAGATAGAAAAGAAAACAAGTTTTAGTACTTTTTACTGACATTATTCCCGGAAGATTTTCAACATTGGACCAACACCAATAATGCTTGCAATTTTTTTAGCAGACATTTTTAACTTTGTATTCTTTTTCCATATATCACTTTACTTTGCTTTTTCATTTTTATTATACCAAGAAAATTACTCCCTGCTATATATATGAATATGATTTTCTTCCATCCCGGTTCCAGTTCCTTACTCATATCCTTTTGAGGACCCCTTGGGCTCTACCCTCCAGGGGCTCTTCAATGAGCCACAAGTTCTTCTATTTTAATTTTGTATGGGGATGGTGAATTGTCGGGCCAGGGCTGTGATGGTGACCTCTACTCTATTTTTGAACTTCAACTGCCTACGGTAGCAATGGAGCTGACCAGAAGGCTTTTTCAGCATTGTCAAAGGGTCTGGGGTTATCCTCCAGTTGGAACCGGGTTTGGCAATTAATGAGATCCAAATGAATTGTGAATTGGTTGAGAATGTTACTGCCTAAGTAGAAGGCAGAGGGACACCTAGCACAACCCAACAATTATATTCTATGCTTTTACTTGAAATAGACATTTTTACCATACAACTGCTAAGCAGAAGAGGTTTGGAATAGGGAATTTCCAGGCCCCATAACCACTGATAACCCGATTCAACAGTGGCAATGGTCCGATCTTTTGGGAGTTTCCTGAATAATGCTTCGCTGATGAAGCTTTCCTCACTATTCAGGCCTACTCTGCCGAGAACAGGCCCTCCACCCCTGATTTACCTGAATGGGGAGGAACAGTTTGTTAGGCAGAAACCTGTGCAGTTCCCTCTGGGACCACTGTAAAAGATTTAAGACTACAGGTGTTTGGCAGTAAACCCACTTGGTAGCAGTCTGTACCACACAGATTCACTTGGTAGCTGTGGCTGAGCAGTCAGACTTCCCTCAAGAAGAGTTAGGCAGTATACAGAGTATTCACAATAGGTCAAGAGAACACAATAGAACAAGTAAACACTGACCAGGGCTTGGTGTAAAAGAGATATAATTATTTATTTAAACCACATCTAGAAAAACACACAGGCACTAATAGTAAGCAATTCAAAAACACGGTCACTAAAAGATATACACTCCCTTAAAAGAATATTAGACAAGTCTTAAGTAAAGCCCCACTTATTTTCAGACAGCGGTGAGCGCTTAACGTAGATGGCACTCTAATAATTCGTTTTTAAAAAGGGAGAGAAAAGCAGAGAATAAATTGAAACAGATCCCAACACTTTTTCACGAACACAACAAGAGAGGAAGGCAAAGTAACACTGTGAATTCAGAGTCAGTCGGCCGGATCCGCTTTAAGAGGATCAAAACCAAATGTGTCCAATGTCACACGGTTGCAGTGCACAAAAGTCTTGTAACGGTTCAAAAAGGAGTTGGACCAAAGAAAGGGACCAGAAAGGGAGGCCTGGTGGACACGGTACCTTAAAGTGGTGAGAGCACACCAGCGAGGGCAGTTGTTCCTGGCAGCGGATGCAAGTCGGTGCTTCATCCGGGGGAAGAGAGGATCTCGTCGGGGAGGAAGACAGGAGTCCGTTGCACTGCCAGGGAAGAAACCAGCCGCGGAGTTTCTCAGGTACAAGGAGCGGTCCGTGGATTCGCGGTTCAGTGGTAAGTGGCTATCCGGCCGCCGGGGTTCTTGGCACGGGCAGTTCGACGACAAACCGGTCTGGGGTGCAAAGAAAAGAAGGTAAACTGGTTGTGCCCACCAGTCAGGGGAAGAAGCCTCTCCAGCTGGGAGATCTTCTCTGTCGTCTGAAGTTCCAGTCCCCAAAGCCCTGCTTTTATGCAGCATACCCCCATTCACTCAGCCTAGCTGTCAAACAAACATGCTAAGTGGTGAGCCAGCCGGCTCACCACTTGGGCCAATCACACAAGAGTGCGACTTGAGTTACTAAGGTAACTCAGTCCAGGGTGCCTAAACCCCCTCCACACCCCCTGTGGTACCCAGACAGAGTGGCACCACTTTTGGAGGCTTCTGTGGAGAAGCCCACCAAAAAGTGGAACAAAGGGCTGGACTTGGGTTGGAGTCACAGAAGAGAACACAAACGCCATTTTAGAATCGAGTCCTGGCAAAAAATACGAACCGGCGAATTAATATTAAATAAATAAACCGGCGGTATGTTCGAGGCTATGAGAATTAAATAATTAAAGTTGGTGGCCTCGAATAATGGGAAAATCCCATAGGGATATATTCGTGGTCGAATATAAAAAGTAGTATCCACTGCCACCAGCCAAAACTCGATCAGGGGGGACGGAGACAAGCCCCCTCGACTAACAGACCCCGGGGTAATCGAATTGCCCCGACCAGTACGTCCACAATATGATGATTTGTACCGGTTTCTGTTAATAATTTGGGACTAGTAAAGCCAATGGTGACTTTACATGCCCTGGGAGACAGTAGTCAGTCCCAGGGTATGGAGTCTATGGTGGGGTGCCACTATGACACCCCTGTGTTACTGCACGGAGGGTGCTGTGTAACAAACATAGTAAAAACACATGAGACCCTATGGAGTAAAGGACCCCATAGCCCAGAAAACACAGTAACAGTCAAAAGAACACCATAAATCATGTCCAAGAGTGGGAGAAAAAGAGTCTCACTCTTGGCAGGAGAAAAAAACAAACTCCAGAAATCCAGCAAAGCTGCTGGGGGACTCACTAGGTTAGGAAATTCAGCCTAAAGAGAGAATTCTCCCTAACACAGTTGTTCACCGTTTTTCTGAATATCAGCCAAGCTTTGAGCTGGTTTTTCATCACTTTTTATCATGGAACTTGGGTTTTCCAATTGTGGATAGGTATACAATTTCAGGGTATTTCCTTCCAGTGTGGAATGCCACTTGGAACTGGAAGGAAGGTTGATTTTCAGGAATGAAGAAGCGTTCCCATCACCAGTTTGTTGTCCTACAGCAATTAAAGTGATGTCGAGTACTTGATTGTTCTTAAAATGGAACTCAATTGCTGCTCAACCATGTGGCATGTGCCATTTATACTGACATCGTTGGTGCTGTTTAAATTTTATTGGCTGGTTAGCCTGTGTCCAGAGGACCTTGTTCACGCAGTCTATTAGTGGAAACAACCTCCGAAGGAGGTCATTCCCTAAGAGCCAGGGGGGTCCCTCTGGATTAATGACTATAACCGTGTGTTTCACCTTGTCTCGCCCAATTTTGATCTCTAGATCTGCAGTCCCCTCAACAGGAATGTCATTCCTGTTGAAGTTCTGGAGTTGTCCAGCAAGAGGTGTGAGGGGAATTTTGTAACTCTCCCCCTTCCAGAATTAAGTTGTTCAAATGCCTTTCTGGACAGGAGAGTATCTTGGGATCCGGGGGTCCACCAGCACTGCAATTGCACACTGCCCTTGCACCGGGATGGCGTATAAAACCTACCTTCTTTCTCCTCCAGGGTCCAAAGGAAATGGGCATTTTGGGCTAGCTAGCTGTTCATTTCTTTATTCTGAACTCCGATACTGCAGAATCTTGGGCAGTTTTCTGCGTCAGAGCTAGGTAATCTATAAATGAAATTTACCATCCTGAGATTGGTGGGGTTTTGGAATCCCCTTTCTCCTTTTATTCTGTGCTATCACCCTCTTCTGGGAGACAGTCACTTGAACTGGTTGGTGGGGAGGATCCCTCAGTGATTTCTAAATTCTCAGGATGACATTTCTGGGGTTCAGGGGTGGACGGTTCTAGATCAGTCCCCATACCTACCCTGAGTCTGAGTTATGGTAATTTCGGATCCATTTTTCTTTGGGAGAAATTCCCCATCATTGAAAGAGAACACTTTCTTCCCAGAATCCTCCAAGGATTCTTCCCCTTCAAATTGGAGGACACAGACCTCCTCCACAAAATGGATCTTCTTTGTCTCTTTGTTTCTCCTACTTACCGTCTGTTCCATAGGTTTCAGCTTTTCGGGGGTTAGGAGTTTTGGGTTCAGGCTCTGAGGTTTCTAGAGGCTTTTCACGGGTGAGGAAGGACACTTCCTCTAGAGCTTTGCATCCACCTTCCTCCCAAGCCTCCTCCTCTGACACCTGCTGGTTGTCGGGGTTCTCTCCCCGTCATTGTTCCAGGGTGCCAGGCCCTTGGTTTGAACTGTTCTGAGCAGCCGTGTTCATCTGAGGGGTCTGCTGAGCCCTCAACATGCGACTCAGATCTTGGGTCAAGTTCTGGACCTGGCACTCCCGTTGTGACACCCTCTCAGGCTTATATGGGGGTCTGGAGTCTACTCGTTGCTGCTCTCGGGAAGGGTAACTGTCCCTTCTCCCTGAGTAGCCTTGATATGGAAGGTTTCCCTGGTAACCTTCCATTCTTGGCCTTTGTTCTCCCTGATTTGGTGGTCTAGACTCCTGAAAGCGGGGAGAGAAAGGGGAGTTGTCCTGAACATTGGGGTTTTGAGGGTACCTGGGGAAGAAATTTAAACTAGACGGTGGATTAGCTACCCCTATCAATGTCCTCTCATGTGAATTACTCTCTGTTAAAGTTCCACTTACTAATGCCCAAACCTTCAACATCCACGTGATTTACCGTCCCCCAGACCCAACTGGTACATTTGATGAGGACATTAACACCATTTTGTCCAGTAACCTTAAAAGTTCCACACAAGTACTTCTACTTGGGGACTTTAATATGGGCTTCAATGACCCATCGGACCAGCTTGCCAGTGCCACGTTCAATTCCCTCTCTGAATTAGGATTCACTCAAAGAAATACTGAACCTACACATGCCAAAGGCAGAATGCTTGATTGGGTGGCCGACTACAATTGTCAGGCTAATATCATCACCATTTCACCCCTAGCTTGGACTGACTACCATCTGGTATCTTTTACGCTCTCAACTATCCGACCCCCACCCCTGCCAGTCACCAGGGCTCCGCCTACGCTTACGAGAAATAAAAAGAGTATCACTGTAGGGAGACTTATCCCGAACTTACTCCCTACACTTAACACACTCCCTGACAACTCTGATCCTGAGACCTTGGTCGAAGAATACAAAATAATCATGTCCACCTCGCTGGACCTAATCGGTCCCCTCAAACTCAGATCAAGTAAGCCTAAAACGCATCTGAATAAATGTATACACCATTCCTTAAAAATCTAAGGCAGCAAAAAAGAAACTGTGAGGCCACTTGAAAAAAACTCCCCTCAGCAGCCAATAACTTAAACTCACCAAACTCTCAGCCCTCTACAAAAAAGAAATTTACCTAGCAAAATGAACCTCCTTTGACTCCTGCATATCCCAAGCTAAATCAAACATGAAGGAATTATTCTCCATCCTCAAAGAAATAGAGACCACTTTAGCACCACCTGATACGTGTACTAAAGATAAAAACTGGTGCTCAGAGGTCCAAGATGCTCTAGCAAACAGGATTTCTACCTCACAAAATGAAATCTCCTGCAAAAGAGCCTCCTTGAATGACCCCCTCCCAGCCAAACCTACTGAGAATCCCACAATTAATGAATCCACCTGCTTCAATTTCTCCAAAGTCACCACACTTGAAGTAGAAAGAATCATTTTGTCACTGAAACCCTCCAACTGTCAGGGTGATCTGTACCCCGCTCAGCTCATCAAAGACGCTGCCCGAGACCTTTCCCATTTCATCACGAAGTTAATCAATGCTTCCTTCTCCTCTGGCTCTATCCCTACCAATCTAAAACAATCGTGGGTACTTCCACTATTAAAAAAACCCACACTTGACCCAGCCATGCCCTCAAATTATAGACCTATCATGACAGTACCATTTCTCCTAAAAATGTTGGACAAGGTTGCCTACGTACAAATACAGAAGTACTTGGAAGCACACCACCTACTATGAGCGAGACAATCATGCTTCTGTCCCCAACATGTGACCGAGACTGCTCTCATTGACCTTAAGACTCAGGTTGATGAGCTTAGAGACAACGGCTAAGCCGCCTTACTCCTTCTCCTAGACCTCTTTGCGGCATTTGACCTGGTCAACCATTCTGTCCTATGTACCCACCTTAACACATCTGCTCACTTTTCTTTTGAGGCCATCATTTGGATCAGATCTTTCCTAAACGGCAGAACCATAAGGGTCTTCTCACCCACAGCAGCAGTAGACCCCATACCCATCACCTGCGGTGTGCCACAAGGCTCTTGTGTCTCGCCCACACTGTACAATATATTTACCAAGCCCCTGTTCGATGAACTGGATCATCTTGGTATCACCTACACCCACTATGCAGATGATACCCAGATCCTCCTTCTGCTTTCTGGGGATTATGGAAAGGATTTGGCCTTGGTGAATAGAGTGTACATCATCATCCAGGCATGGATGGCCACACATGGACTATACCTGAATGATGATAAAACTGAATCATGGGCACTACCTCTAGCCCAAAGAAATTAGGCCCTATCCTCCTCTTTCATAATTGATGGCAACAGCATCAAAGTAGGACAAGAGGTCAAAATGCTGGGCTTTTACCTGGACTCAAACTTCTCTTTTAACAAACAGGTGAACTCCTTAGCATCCTCCATGGCCTACACGTGTAAGCTGATCCGTGCAGCCAAAGCCTTTCTATCTGATACTAGCTGCACGACCCTTGCCCGAGCCCTTATATTGTCCCGCCTGGACTATTGTAATGCTCTTTATCTTGGGTCCTCCAAAGCTACCACCAGTAAAATACAAACTCTTCAAAATAACGCCCTCAGAGCGGCATTAGGCATCTCCAGAAGAGACCACATTACATCATATAGCCAACAGAATAACTGGCTCCCAATCAAAGATAAAATTCTCCTAAAAACCCTGTCACTCACTCATAAATCTCTCAATAACGCTGCCCATATTTACTTGGTCGACAGATTCCACAGACAGACCTCCCTGAGACCCACAAGAACAGTTTACAAAGATTGCCTTTCTGTCCCTAATTTTAAACGTTCCACCATAGGGGGAACAGCTTCCCAGTGAAAGCAGCTAAACTGTGGAATTCCTTACCTCCAACTCTCAGAATGGACCTGCCCTACCACAACTTCTGATCTAAGGTTGTACTATGGTTGAAAACTTAGGCTTTAAAAGCAATTTGTGCTATGCCATTTGTATGCCACCCTTTACATATATTGTACCCACATGTGTATATTTGTATATATTTGTATATATTCCTGCTATTTTTGCGTGTATGTATATATTCTTGTTGTAACTAAACTTCGCATATACATGCAACTGCTGCGCCCTGTTACCTGAGGGTATGATGGCGCATTATAAATAATAAAACAAACAAACAAACAACAACAAACAAATGCCCGCTTTAATTTCTGAACAAATTCTCTCTGGGCCTGATCCTCTCCGCACTGCAAGTTGTAGGCCGCGTTGCGGGCCTCTTGGGGGTTTCTATGCCTGGAGAAGTGCTTCAAGATGGCTGACTTGTAAGTAGACCACCTTGAATGGCTTTGATCCTCCAGCCCAGAAAAGAAGCTGGAGTATTCTGGGGAGAATGTCCATCTGGCAAACTCCATAGAATTCTGATCATTATTAAGGCCAAATAAGGTCATCATCTGGTCATACAGCTCTGGATGCTCCCAAACTGAGTACTTGGCATTTTTGTGGTAGAGGGTCATAAAACCTCTAATTGCTTTTATCTGTCTAATGGGGTCTTTTACCAAAGTTCTCTTTTGTTTGGCAGCCTTCTTTTTCCACTGCACCTGACTCCATTCGCCCTCAGACTCAAAGACAGGGGCGTTGCTAGGGGGGGGGGGCTGAGGGGGCTATAGCCCCGGATCTTTTGGCTGTAGCCCCGGATAGAAGCTCAGGAGCTACAGTCAAAAGACTAGCTAGCCCGAGTCCTGACAGCCTGGACATTAGCTTAGCCCCGGATCTTTTCCAGATCTAGCAACTCCCCTGCTCAAAGATACTGCTATTTGAGTTTCCATCCCTATTTTCTAGGCGCTCCCTGATTCTGGGAGACTGAGAGTCTCTCCCAGAATGATGGGGCCTAGTCTCTTCTCCCCTGTTGTATTGTGGGCTCGCTGTGTCACTTCCTTTGGAACCTCGCTCTCGCACAGGGAATGAGTCATGTGTCTGCTCCCGTCTTCTGGGGTTGGTGGATAACTCCTCCCCACCTCCCTGATTAGGTGGAAGTTTTTAGAATATTCTTTTGGGGCCTAAACTCAGACTCCTTTTTATCTGAAAAGTGGACCAGGTGGTTCCTTTGTAGCTGATGTTTCTGCCAGTCTAACCCCCTGATTTTCTCTTCATACAAGTCTTCCTGGTCAGATACATGAGCCACAATATTTTTGAACCTGACAGGGTTGCACGTCCATCAATCTCTGATGGACGCTAGCCTGCCGACTCAATCATGCTGGGCCTAATTGAGTCCGGCTGCCTCATGGTTTCTGGTTCTTGTGAACCTGTGGACCTGAAGTTAGCAGTGCCTTGCGCATGCAGGGTAGTAATTTGGCTTGAGGCCCTCGGTACAGAGGGCATCACACTGTGATCAGTGGTTGCCTTGTCACTCTCTAACTGTTTAGGGTTCCCAAGTCCTTATTTAACCTAGCACACTCTTTTTCTAACCTCCCAAATTTCTGTTTCTCAGCCCCTATTCCTTTATAGTAGGAAAAGGCCTGGGCCTTGTGCTCTGCTATCAGGGCTTGACTGGCCTCTATGACCTTCCCTTGTGTTACTACTTGGCTCTGGAGTTCCCTGTTCTCATCACCAAGGGCCTCTTTTTCTTTCTGTGCCTCGTGTATTGTCTGTGAGTGCTCAGACCATTTCTGTTGCAGGAGATACATTTCCTCACTCGGGCATTTATTTTCTGTATTGTCTTATCTAGATCGTGTTCTATTTGCCTTATGTGCCCCATTCATTTTTCATTCTCTAAATTTATATTAGTCAGTTCCTGAAAGCATGACTCACTTCTCTCCAGGTCTGTTTTTAACTAGCACATTTCCTGGCACAGGGGATCTTTTTCCTGATACAGTGCGCAATTCTGTTCACTAAGGTTATCTTTCTGCTGTTTTGTAGCTCCTAGCATCTGGCGTTCCTGGTCAAAATCTGTTTGGGAATGGACCTCTTTCATGATTAACTTACTATTCTCCTCTTCCCGTTGTTAACCTGCACTTGTAATGAAAGCATGTCCCCTAAGCAGGTTCTGTTGTATACAACTTGTTGGTTCAATGTAACCCCTTCTTGGCACTCCTCTTTTAATGCAGATACTTGGGCCTCCTGTTCTGAATTAGTTTGTTGCTGAGCCGCCAAATCATTCTTTGCTGCTGAATGGTAACTCCTAATCCTAACTCAGAGTTTTGGCTTTCTCGCATTTTCTCCTCTGCCTGCCTTAACTCACTCTGTATTTGATTTAAAAGCTCAGACTGGTTTTGCCCAGAGGTTACACTTTCTTTGTATTTTTCTTCCATAACTATTATGTGGAAGTACATGTATGCGATGAGTTGTGCCATCATAATCTGCTCATCTTTGATGTTCTGAGTCATATAGAACTCAGTCAGGGCTTGATGTAATGGGCCACTGTCCTGCCACACATCCATGCTTATAAAGGTCACCTGTTGCATCATACTAGATAGCCAGGATTCATGTTTTTGTTCTACCCATTCCCTTCTAATGAATCATTTGGACAGAAGGTGCTGCCTAGCTATGTTAATTTCCACAGTGCTCATTATGAAGAGTGTTCTTACTTTGTTTATCTATGCAAGGACAAAATCTATACCCTGCTCTTGCTTTGTTCAGGGTTACACTATTTTATTTTGAGACGCAGGCCTCATACCTAGGGTATACGTTTTGTGATGGCCCTTTACAGTGTCACACTGTTTTCTAATCACCAAAAGTAACACTGCCTTCAATGGGTTAGTCTGCTGTGTTGGACTGTGACAGGTGGCAACACTTATCTCAATCACGGCACAAGCTCCCACTATGTCACGGTTTTATAACACGGCACACTCCAGCCAGGGACTCCTTCCCCTGGCAAGGAATGTGGCGCATAATAAAAACGCTTTTTATCTTTAATAAACAACAGTTTTTTATTTGAGTGGGACCCCAACCCGTCTCGCACCAACCTTTTACAAACACCCCGTGTCACAATGGTCTAGGAACCAGGCCGGTGTGGATCAATCAGATATTTATTAATTTATTATTTAATGGAAAAAGGAAAAATATTCAAAAACCAATTTCACAACAGCCACTTAGTGATGGCAACACAAATGCAATGCTGCCTGCAGAACAATTGGTTCAAAATCCCAACACAAATCACATGGATCTTTAAGGACAAAACAGGAAAAACAGTTTTAAAGCATATGATGGCACCCAAAGTTAAGCACTCCCAATGCAACACTCACCCCCAAATATCAGCAAACATAATTCCCTTTGGATGGAAAGCAGTAGCAAGGAGTAAGGTTAAAGAGAGAAACATCAGATTTAGAATAAAACCCACCACCCCAAGATGGAAAGTCAGAAAAGAAAATGAAAAAACGATTTTTGAGCAAAACGGCAGAATCGGATTTGCTTGATTACTGCCACAGCAGCTCACAAACGCAGTGGGACAGCTAGAAAGGAAATTCTTGATGCTACGCTTGAGGAGATAAGGAAGCCTAAAGACTACTACTCAGCACACCAAGGCAATGTGAAAACAAGGTAGGAAAATCGATTTTGTGGAAGAAATTAAATGCAAAAGAAAAACACACACAGCAAAATGGAAATTCGCTTTACACAGGATTTGTGATGACAGATAGCTAAGAAAAAGGATGAGCTATCAAAATCGGAAATCAATTTTAAAGACAAGGACAGAGGCACATAACAGATAGAGTTCTAACAGAAAGGGATTGCTCTCTCATGGGACTACGGTTTAGGTTTTTCAATGGGACAGATGCAAATTAGGAATTCATAGGAATGCACAAAATACACAGACACATTTATTTTTCAGTGACAAGGAGACTAACTATTGAGGCTATACCTTAATGACTATAATTAGTAAAAACACTTGTCAAAATTGTTGGTTTGGAATGGCAAGCATATTGAACATGAATTTTCAATGCAAAATTAATTGTTTTATTTTGAAATGATACTTAGGACTTATACAGACAACTGGAAGATTTTTCAAAGGAATACGTTAACATACACAGGCTAATCCAGATACTTCTATGGAAAGGTGAATGAATTTTACTGGCAATTTGGACTTTCAATAATATTTTCAATAAGATTTTCAATGGGATTTTTAATGGGATTGAGGTTTCAAAAGAGAGGGGTATGCAATTTGGGACTAGGGTTATTTGCTACTTACAAAGTAAGCCTTTGTGTGGGATTCTGGAAAGTCAGCGGGATCTCCAGACCCTCTGGACATCTAGGCAAGTGGTCTGGCCTATGCACTCTCCTGGATTGGAACGTAGCTCTAGATCAGTGGAGCACTGTACAGGGCATGGATAGCCAGCGTTTGGGCAGTGCAGTACTGTGAGTTTTGGTCTGTGTACCCAGTGGATTTAGTCTTTAGCCAAATGTTGCTGTAAAAGCCCCATGTTGAGGAATATGCAGAACTGAAGAATGAGGGTGACGTTCCAATCTGATAGCGGGAGAGTGTTCCATATTTATTTATTTTTGCATTTATAAAACGTGCAAAACCCACAAGCATTTAGGCTCTGTTTACACAGAATGGTACAGAAAAGAGGGTGAGGAGAGGAATGGAGGAGAAGGAGAGCAGCGGATACAGAATATACAGGTATGGTTTCAATTTCGGTTGAACAGTCTGATTTTCAGTTGTTTCCTGAAAGGCCAGTATGATGTTACTGCTGGCAAGGGAGGCAGCAAAGCGTTCCAGAGATGTGCTGCCGTGGTTGGAAAGCTAGAGCCTCCAGTTTTCATGCGCATAGAACATGGGGGTTGTCAGATGGTGGCAGTAGATTGCTCTGGTGGGTCTGGAGGATGTTTGGTAATTCTCTGAAATAGGTAGGGTCGGCAGAGTTCGAGGGACAGCGATGGGTGAGAATTTTGAAATTAATTTGTTCTCTCACCGGTAGCCAGTGGGCTGCTTTTCTGTGGGCTTACACATGATCTTGTTTGGTCAGGTTGAAGGCGGCATGTATAGCATTGTTTTGGATAATCTGAAGCTTGTTAAGATTGCGCTCTGAGGTGGCCGCCAAGAGAGAGTTGCAGTAATCCAGTTGGGAAACAATTACTGCTCAAGTGATCGTTAGGCAGTCTTGTGTGGCAAGGAAAGGTTTTTCTGCATTCAGGAGTTTGGTGGTATGGGCCGCCAATGAGGCAATGGTATTGACTTGCCGGGTTATGCTTTGGCTGGTGTCCAGGTAGACTCCCAGGGTCTTGACCGAGGGAGAGACTGGGATGGTAACAGAGTTAATGGTGAATCGCCAAAAGGCAGGGTCCAGTTTAGCCGGCCATTAGGTGGGACCTACTAAGAGGATTTCAGTCAGTGTTGAGGAAGAGTTGGAGGGTGGCCCCCCAGGTTGCATGGTGTCATAGATTTTGTTGATGGTGATCGTATCTTGTGCATGGTTGCCTGTGAGGGGTAGAAGGATATGGGTGTCATCAGCATAATTAGTATAGGAGATGCCGAGGACATCAAGGTGGTCAAAGAGGAGTTTGGTGTAAATGTTATACAGGGTGATGGAGACACAAGATCCTTGAGGGACACCGCAAGGAACTGGTGTTGGGAGGGCCGCTACGTTCCCTGCATAAACACAAGCAGTTCTGTGTGCTAGAAAGAGGTGACCCAATTGGTTGCTTCAGGCGAGAAGTTGGCAGCGATGACAAGGTGGTGGCAGAGAGTTTGGAGGTTAACCAAGTCAAATGCCGCCATCAGGTCGAGCAGGAGTAGTAGGGCTCGGTTGCCGGAGTCGCAGAGTTTGTCCATTTATTTTTTTAGGCCAAGGATTGTGGATTCGGTGCCATGACCAGAGCGGAATCCTGATTGGCTTGGACTCAGGATATTGTTGGTTTCAAGGTGGTTTTGTATTTGGATTTTGGTGGCACGGTCCAAGATTTTTTAGTAGGAATGGGCTGTTGGTGATGTGGTGGTAGTTTGTGGGAATAGAGGGATCAAAGGAGGCTTTTTTTATGAAGTAGGAGATCCAGGCTTCCTTGAGTTTAGCTGGGATAAATTTAGATCTGAAGGAGGAGTTGATGAATGCAATGATGATGGGTATGAGGGCTGCTACACCGTCCATGATGAACGGGGTGGGGCAGATATCACCTTGCATCGTGAGGACTTGAGGCTGGTGATGATCTTGGTGATATAATCTTCCATGAGAGGGAGGAAGCTAAACAGGTTGGAGGTGGTGGGGGTGGGGATGGGACAGGGTTGGGCGATGTTGGAGGTGGAGGTGTAGGGATGGGACTGGGTTGGGCAATAGGTCAGAGATTAGAGGCCTTGCAAGGATGACTGCTTGTTTCTCTTGAATTTGTCAATGGAGGGTGGAGATTTTGTTTGTGAGGGAGTCTTGGATGTTTTGGCACCAGGCGGCATCTTTGGTGATGTTTGTCGTGGGTGTGGCAGGGGTCTCCAGCTCACGCATGATGGAGAACAATTCCTGAGATTGGGAATGGGCCTGGAAGATTCTGTTAGAGAGAGTGGTAGCTTTGGCTGTGTAGATGGCCTTCTTGTATACTTTTGAGAAGTTAGTGAGGCAGGTTGTGTTCATCACTTTGGGGGATCTATGCCAGCTGGCTTCTAGGGTGCAATTCTTGGCATATATGGACTGTAGGCTAGGTGTGAACCAGAGGTTTTTATGAGTGGAGGTTGTAGATGTCAAGGAGGACAGTGTGATTTAGGGTAAGGTTTCACGGGTGAGTGTGTGATCTGCAAATAGCAGGGATAGGAGGCACTCCTTGGTGAGGTGGCAAGTTCATTGTGTGATTGCAGGTGGTAGCGGGGTGGCGCTTTGTGTAGGGCATAAGGGTATATTGAAGGAGATATTGTGGTGGTCAAACCAGAGGGTAGGGGTATTATCAGTGATGGTGGTAGTGCAGTTGAAGTCGACAAGCCAATCTAGTGTCCTGCCAGGATGGTGAGTCAGGCTGGTAACTCATTGTGTGAAGCCCAAAGTTTTCGAGGAGATGGCAAGGTTGATGGCGTCTTTGTCTGTGGGCTAGTTAATGCCTAGGTTCAGGTCACCCGTAATGAGTATTTTGGAGGTAGGTTCGACACTGGTGTTTATAACCTGTAAGAGGACTTCTTCAAAGGTTTTGACAGGGCCTGGTGGGTGGTAGGTGATGTGGAGAGTGATGGTGTAGGTGGCACTAAGTATCTCATGGGAGTGGGAAAACACTGGTGGAGAGTGGGTTGATGGTGAGCGTATCTCTGTAAATGAGGGCAATGCCACAACCTTTGTGTATGGGGCAGTCGCACCGGAGGACGTGTAGCCAGGAGGGATGGTGATGGAGAGTGCTGGACCAGGTGTAACCATGATTCTGTTAGGGCAAGAAGGTCAAGGTTGAGATTGGAGATCAAGTCTCTGATGTCTGTGGCATGGGTAATCACAAAGCATGCATTGACAAGCGCACAGGAGAGGTGTGCGGGCAAAGGGGTGGAGAGCAGGGTTGTTGGGTAGTGTTAGACTGAGTGAGGGGTGGATGTAGTGTAGTGGGTGTAAAGGTGTTTGATGCATGAGAATAGCCTGTGCGTGAGGTTAGCATATGTGGTCTTGTCAAGATCACCGCAAAACATCCAACCCAAAGTATTCGACAATGGCCCTTACCCGTTTCAAAGAAACTCTGTTACTTTAATAAAAAGCCAAAACACCCTTTCCGAACCCGTGCTGCCATGTTGCCATGGCGACTATGGCGTCCTCTCCACAAACAAACTATCACACTGCAAGGAAGAGGAGGGGCCAATCAAGTTTGCGGCTACCCGTTATAACGCTTCCGGGTAGCTGCACTCGCTGCTTCTGATTTTCGTCAAAATCGTTGAAAGCTCCTGAACCCACGTCTTGTTCCCTTTGACTGCGCTTATCCTTTCCTCGCTTTGTTTTTGGACCGCAGTCTGTGTTTCTTGAACTCTTGCTTCCTTGTCTGTTTACTGTTTGTTACTTCCTGCACTGCTCCCACGGTTGCCAGACTCCGTAACGCTATTTGACCTGCCTTGCCTGCTGATTCTGATCTGCATATCTGTCCGCACGCTGCCGAACCCCGGAACGCTGTTTAACCTGCCTTGCCTGCTGATTCTGATCTGCATATCTGTCCGCACGCTGCCGAACCCCGGAACGCTATTTGACCTGCCTTGCCTGCTGATTTTGTTCTGCCTATTGTCGGCACACTGCCAACCCCCGGAACGTTATTGGACCTGCTCTACCTCTACTGTTCGCACCGGCTTCCCAGCAAAGTTCTTTTCAACATTTCGGACTCAACACTCCGGATTAAGGAACAACAACTGTTTACACTGTCGCACTATTCATCACCTACCTGAGCAAATCTGCATGCCCGAAAAGGAATAGCACAACAAACTAGAGACTGATTCCCGGCGTTCAGGTCGTTAGGCGTCCTCGTTTCGACGGGATAGTCTGTGGACTTGAGACTGCCAAACTCCGTCTAGGCGTCCTCGCTTCGTCGTGAGTTAAGGATAGGTTGAGTTTGCAGAGTTTGCTCAGTAGGATCTTTTCCTTGTCTACCATTGGTAAGTTTCACTGCCTATTACCTGATTCCTGATTATCGCTTTTGTCCTTTTCTGGAATTGTTTGTGTTCTGCTCTATACGCTTAGTTTTCTGATATCTGGTTTAACCCCTACAGCCTCTATTCTCAGTGTGTATCAGCCATCATTACGGTGTTCCTTGATCAGCTGCTTTTCTACGCTCCACGGCGTCTGTCTCCATCTCCAGCTGCAACAGTAGAACCATCTTTCGACTAATTGGTTCCTTTGTAATTTTACTTAGAAATACAAAGGGACACATTGGTAGGAAGAACTCAATGGCTACACTTCGAGTTCTCCCACCAGGCCTCCAGATCACGAGTCGGACCAACTTGACAGGTCTCTCTAATCTTAAGCATGAAAGCGGGGCATGGAAGGGTATGCAGTTGCCTTGCATGCAGGGGAGATGAAGGGAGCTGCAGGAGAGGCAGAGTGGCCGTTGAGAAGGGCTGTGTGGAGGTTGGTGACTTTCTTGGAGCAAATGGGCTTGGTGCAGGTATACAGGCCTGCATCAGGTGGCTGCAGACTAGTGCAAGTGGATGGGCCAGGAAGGAAAGTCATGCAGTGGGCGGTGCTGATGCTGTTGGAGGCTATGGTCGGATGGAGTTTGGGGTAGGTATTACTTATGACTTGTTTGCCTTGGCTGACTAGTAATTGGAGAATGGTGGACATTGGGCCCATGCCTGTGAAGGCGGGGGGAGTTCAGTGGCAGGTATGTCCAACATGTGGTGCAAGGGGGTGCTGTCGGCATGTTCTCAGAAGATGCTCAGGGGAGCGAGAACTTCTGATAGGCAGGGTGTGTGGTTGTTAGCTAGTTGGTTGAGTCTGCAGGGCTTATCTTGGCTTTGAGGAGCAATGTTGTGCATCAGGGCGACAGAGGGCAGATTGTTGCGTCAGCTGTAGGATCCAGCATTTTGGTGCATTTAGGAGGTGAGTCATGCACGGACACGCTCAGACAGGTTGGACGCTGGGCCGTGTATCCAGGCCTTCTAGATGGGCTGTCTTCGTTTGCTGGCTTGCTGACTTGCTGGCTTACTGGGAGCATCAGCGGAAGTATGATGATGGGTGCCCAATCATTGCCCTCTGTCATGGGAGCTCTAGGCCAATCCTGAAAGGTGTCAGAGGGCAGCTAGGCTTCTTTAGTAATGGTGTCATCCATGTTTGTGTGGAGCAGATTCTCCATGGAAACCATAGTAGGTGCACCTAAGCCAGATGGTCTGATGCACAGGGGGTCACACAGGCAGGGTGTGGAGGTGCCTAGGTCCTCACCTGAAAATGGTAGGTGGTTGCGTGACAAGAGAAGGATTGATTTTTGGGTCATGTCTTTGCGATCGGGTTGTGATGTCACGCAAAATAAATACATTTAATCAGTTAAAACAAGGATACATTTTTCTATTCTCTATACCTGCCTTTTACGATATACAGAGGTTATAACAAAAATGATTAACAAATTAAATTATAAAGAAATTATAATAATGAAAAAATAACGCATTTAAAAAAAAAATATATATATGTATAAAACAAAAAACACAGCAGAGGAAAGAAAACCGCACTCCCCCATGAGGTACTGCAGGTCCCAAAAAATGACAAACTCGAATCAAAATAAAGACACGATTTTTAATGTTGGAAAAAAAAGGCAAAAAAAGCAAAGCACACACAGCAAACAAAGCAGGACGCCAAGGATGGGTCCTGAATGACGCGTTTCGCGCTTCCCTGAGCGCTTGGTCACGTTAGGGAACCATAGTGAAAAACACAATATATATTGCACAATAGTCCCTCTTCCATTTTGCCTGTTTCCACAAATCAACCACTATGCTGTAAAAACCAGGGCAGCCATGTTAGACTGGAGTAAAGTCTAAAACAGAACAATTATATCAGCAATTAGATATAGCAATATAATACATTGCACAGTAAAGTAATTCCAGAAACATGTTTAAAATGTCACAAAAATAAGAGGTAAGCATAATACTGAAATGTAAGTCCCATGATAAAAAATAAAGGATTATTGATATGGATGCATACACAACAATAGTTTTTTCTTTTTTTGGAAATGAAAACATCACTTTCCGAAACATGAAGTCAAGAGTTAAAACATAAAGTGCAAGTGCAATATTATGTAAACATATTAACATAGCAGTAGTATAAAATATATGCATCACTATCAAGAAAGTGCGACCATGGAATTAAAACATGTTTCTATAAATGGGCCATAAAGTGCAAGTGCAATAGCAAAAGATCTGATATGTGGGACAACCCACAGTTACAGCATAAAGGGCCAGTGCATTCCTATGTAAACATATCGACTTAGCAGCAGTGGACAATCAACCAAAGTAGTTTGATACTCATGAAGTGCAAGTGCATTTCCATGTAAACATACCGACTTAGCAGCACTAAACAAGAGACCAAACTTGTTATGGTACTCATAAAGTGCAAGTGCAAGGATTTTACGATAAAATTCCATATTAAAATACATATGGCTGCAAGCAAGTTAGTCGGGACATGGGCAACAGCAAAAAACGTAAGAAGGTGTACATCACTATGATGTTCCTGCCTGAAATATTTGGCCATTGAATACGTAGGGTCAAAATTCTTAATGGCTCTTAGGTGCTGCAGAATTCTGAGCTTCAATATACATGTAGTGGACCCTACGTACCATTTACGACAGGGACACACAAGGACATACACTACAAAAGGGGTATCACAGTTGATAAAATGTTTTATCTTAAATTCAGTGCCTGTAATAGGATGTATCAAGGATTTGCAGGCAGTAGCGTGTGGACAGGCCTTACATTTTTGGCACTTGGGGAACCCTTTTGGAAAACTTGGTAGCCAATTGGTCAGGGTAGAATTTTTTTGGACAGGTGGTCAATAACTGGAAACCAGTCTGTCCTTCAGCGAAGGTGCTTGTTTGTAGGTCAGTATAGGGCACTTTGGCAGTATTGGACCAAGATCTTTGTCAAGCATGAGAATACGCCAATGTCTCATAATAATCTTCCAGACATCATGGGAAGCATTATTAAATGTGACAATGAGGCGAGGATCATCATGGTGCTTGTTCTTCTTATTGGTATGACCATGCAATAACTTTTCCCTCGAAAGTGCACGTGCTTTAACAAAGGCCATTTCTATAATCTTCTTACGATAACCCTGTTGTAAAAAACCAACGGCAGCCAAACTGCAACACAGGTCAAATTTAAGAATATCTGTACAGTTGCGCCAAAAGCAAATAAATTCGCCATAGGGAATGCTATTCTTACAGGAGGGCGGATGACAACTTGTGTAGGTTTTTTGTAAAGGGATGTATGAATGCCAAAGTTGTCAAGTCTCACATTGACATCCAAATATACAATCTCAGTGGAGCTATGACATTCTGTGAATTTCAGATTCACAGTATTGTTGTTAATGATGTCCACAAAAGATGCCCATTCACTTTCATTTCCTTTCCAAATTAAAAAAACATCGTCAATGTAACGCCACCAACCAATAATTTGTGTAGGGAAACTAGATGAAAGTAAATCCGAGAAAAAAGTAGCCTCCCACCACCCCATGGTCAAATTGGCGTATGATAGGGCAAACGTACTGCCCATAGCATGATAAAAGAAACCCTCAAACAGAAAAACATTGTTAGTTAAGCAGAACAGAAGCATATCCAAAATCATACAACTGTGCCCTAGATAATTCAGAGATCGAGTGTCCAAAAAATATTTGCAGGCTGCCAACCCAGTGGTGTGGTCAATGGAGGTATACAAAGAAACAACATCAAGAGTGGAAAACATTAGACCCTCCTCCAAAGGTATATCAGTAATGTGACTCAAAAAGTCCTTAGTGTCCCGTAGATAAGAAGGTAACACTAAAACAAACGGGACCAGAGTCTCATCAATGAACTGGGCCATATGTTCAATAAGGGAACCACATAAGGTGACAATCAGCCTGCCTGGCGGATGAGTCAACGACTTATGTGTCTTAGGCAAGAAGTATATAGTAGGGATGGTATGGCTGTCGGGAACAAGAAATTTGGCTAACTCATCCTCTATAAGACCTTTATCCGCCCATTTGCTACATAAAGAGGTCAGCTCCGACTGTATTATTCCAAAAGGATTTTTTTGCAACCTGGAATAACAACACCGGTCCCGTAGTTGACGATTAGCTTCGGCCACATAGCATTCCCTATCCTGAATAACAATATTAGAGCCTTTGTCGGCCGGTTTTATCACAATATTGGACAGATTCTGTAGTTCATTGAGGGCCGAATGTTGTGGAATAGTCAAATTCTGTTTATGGTTGAAGGGTTTCTTCCTTAATTTGCGGAGATCACTGACGCAAAGATCCTGGAAAGCCTCAATACAGCCACCCACAGAGAATTGCGGATTGAACCTGAATTTATATCCCAGTCAGGATCAATGTCAAAGTCAACAGGATCGAAGGTGGAGGGATCAAATAAGTCATTATTCAAACAGGCCAAGTCAGTCAGCATAGGGATATCAGAGATACATAGGTCAGTACGACCAGTACGGGACACAGATGGTTTGGCATGCGGTGGATTAATGGAAAATAACTTTTTGAGTCTGACCTTATGTAGAAATTTGTCAAAATCCAGGCGTGACTCAACATAATCAAATGTCGTGGTAGGACAAAAATTTAAGCCTAGTGAGAGTAATGATAGTTGCGGATCCGTGTGGGAAGACATGTTGACAATTTGATGAATTTTCATAGCTTCCATAGTTACTGTTTTACCCCAGAGCGAATGAACCTGTCCTGTTGAACATTGGAGCCGTTTCCCACAACGGCCTCGACAGGTTTTTTTCCCCCTTCTGGCAATTTCTGGTCGTTTCCTCTCCCTCTTCCTCTTACTCTGCTCTTGCCACGACCTCTGGCTCTCTTTTGGTTTTTTCCATCTTTGCACAAAAGTCTCATTTTGTCTAAAAAATGTAATTTGACTGGTATTTCATCATTTTCTGAGATAGAAACATCAGATGGCATGGCCTCAACATCGCCTGGTTGTTTTGGCAACGGTTGTGTGGTTGAGTTTTTGCGCAGTAAGTCAAATCGTTTGGCAAAGGTGAAAATTTGTCCTGATTCATAGTCGGTTTTATCCCTAATAAACTTTCTGTTTGCGCTGTTTGATTTCCTCTTCATAAACAATCAGATCTTCTTCAATTTTAGTTCGCAGTTTCTTTCCCTCTTCAGTACTGGAAACAACAAGCAATTCAGATTCAAGTTTTTCAAGATGTGCAAGCACAGCAGTGCGGTCTAAATTGGCATACCTCACCGGGATCTTCAGAAAATGTGCAGAACAATGACTGCTGGCACCATCCCACTGTTCCAACATACGTGGATCCTGATCCTCAAAAAATGGTGTTGTCATGATACGTAGGCCACGAGGCACGCGACCCACGTCAAGGTAATTTTGCAGGGAGTGCTCCTCCCACCACTTAGAGATCTCCTTCTTGCGCGATTTTTTGATTTCTCGAAGCAAAGTAAGTTCATGGGAAATAGTGGTGACAATCTTCTTAGTCCCACTACTTGGTAACACTATTGGCAAATCCTGCTTCTCATTAAATAAATCCCCTGCCTGGAGTATGTATGTATATGGGAAAGGGCATAATAGGGTTGGGGAGGAGTTTAGGGCAGGGTTTACAACACAATGAAATGGGGGGGGCATTAGGGGTGACACCCCCCAAAAACAAAAAAGAAATTCTGTATTTTTCGGTATTGTTTTGTTGTTATAATTTCATTCATTATGTATTCATTAGTTATAAACACATGGAACATCTTGTGCGCATTAAGGAGTGAGTGCTTCCCTCTGATATTAGCAACGGTTCTATTAAAGATCATTTCATATGCAGATAATACTGTTTTATTGGACCAGATTCTCCTTGGTCTTCATTGTACACAATTTGGCTAATAAATGTTATTGTGAAAAACACACATATAAAATACATTGTGCAGACACATCCTTACCTTCTGCAATCATCGTAAAAGAGATCAATGCATCTTGGTCTAAAACCCATTCAAATATTCTGGCAAGGAGAGTTGATCTAAAATGTGGCACATTGTATAGGCTATTTCAACATTATAATGCCTGGAGTATTCTATATTTAAAAAAAGACCTATGAAATTCTTATATCAACTTCTATATTATATGGATTATTTATGTTTGGGTGTTGATTTTTACAAAAAAGCATAATATGGAAATGATTCTTACAAGTTTGTCTATCATCATCTATATAGGCCCTTAATTTAGAAGTGGGTCTACTTAGTATAAAATATAATGGCTATGCTGAAATCAGCAGGAATTGAATGACTATAAGCCTTGCAAGGCCAGGTACTCTCTTAATCAACAGGGAGATGTTATTGCTAAATTATTCCGTATGTAATATTCTTGGTTCGAGAGACATAGCTAGTGAATATTTTGAGTCGTCAGATAGTATTCTGATTGACTTAACAAGATATTGTACACATTTGTAGCAATTAACAGGGACTTGGACAACTGTAATCACTTAACCCCAGAGATATATTGTCAAGCTATATTACAGAGAAGTTTCCTGTTTTTTTTTCTTGCTTTTAACTATGCCTGTTTCTAATTAGGTCTGTCGAAAGTTCATGGAAAAAAACTTGTCGGAATGATTTTAACCTCTCTGTAAAATAGCCATTCCAAATGTACATGTTATCTGGACTTACCAATCTATGTTTTTGAAAATTATATGTACTGTAAAAGATGTACATATTGTATTATGTTTTGTGCTAACAAACTCTATTTGTTATAAACTGGGTGTAATTTGTAATGTCTTAAAGGGATACATGCAAAATATATCGGTGGGTAGATATTAACGGAAATTATTTTAAACATTGTGTTCCTAATTCTTATATAGATGTATTTGCTTGGCTTTCCATGGAGGCCTTACTCAGATAAAAATTGAAATTCATGGATGTTAGTTTCCCTCATCTAAAATAGAAAACACATTGTTTGCCTTTTTTCGGGTGGCTTTCCCCTTTTGTTTTCCTAAGAACAAATAAAAAAAATCCTGTCACTAATGCTAGCCTCAAAAAATAGAGAATATGGGCCTCATTACGAGTTTGGATGTAGCCATGCCCTTAATAAGGGCATAGCTACCCCCAAACCCGGGTCCGGGTTCCCTGAATGGGGAAATACCGGGCCATTCCGACCTTGGAGGGCCTGGTATTTCCCCATTCAAGGAACCCAGACCCGGTCCATCCCCATTCCCATTTGAGCCCTTATAGGGCTCAATGGGAATGGGGAGCATGCTAACAACAGGCCCGTTAATGACGGGCCCATTGTTAGCATGCTGGGCCACTCGCAGGACCCCCTAAGGATGTCTGGCAAAACCAGGTGTCCAGAGCGGGTCCCGCGAGCGGACCTCGTAATGAGGTGGTATGGGGTTAACGGAGCCGGTAGCTCTACCGGCGCCGTTAACCTCATACCACCAGGGTCGTAATGAGCCCTTATGTTTTTGCCTTTACCAAAGTTCCTCCTTCGTTTGTGTGGTTGTTGTCATGGATCTTCCAATGTGGTGTTGTGTTGCTTGAGATGGTATGTTGTGCAGTGGTTTTTGTGTTAGTTGTATAGTAGTAGGTTTAGTAAATTGCTTGATTTGCTCTTGAGGTTGTTCATCTTGCTTCTTGAGTTCCACACTATTAGATCTTTGTGTTGTGTTTATTTCTATCAGTTCCCTTGTTTCTGTCTCTCTCACAGTGCATCTGTGATGCTGTGAGGGGAAGGGATAGAAGGTTGGAGGAGAGTAGATGTCACTTTTCATTGGTTCAGACCCTTGACTGATCATTGGAGTAAGGCCCACAGAGTGTACTGTTACTGTCATGTGGTCAGTTCTCTTTCCACAAGTCCATGGTGTAGTGATTTTACATTGGATATCCTGCTGTAATATCAGCCCCAATGTAGCCATCATCCTGTTGTACAATTTGGGTACGCGCTTGTGTCAAGGAAACATCTTTGACCATGGGATGGAGTTATTTTTAAATATTTGATAGCAGTACTGCAGGTGAACACAGAAACGGACAACAAACCATCTCCAAAGAAATCAGACTTGTGTTACCCCATTCCCTTATTACTACAACTTATATAGATTTTCAATATAGTGATTCTAGTGTAACCAATGAGAGAGTTCATGGCTTCATTAAGGAGGACCTCACTCCGCCCAATTAACACAAAATCTCCCTATGTGGAGATGGAAGAGCCCTTCAGGGTAATTCATGGAATAAATGTGCGCCGAAAAGGGGAGCGCAAGCGTGAAAATCGCAGCGCACGCGTGCTAAAGCTGCGCACGCAGCCGTTCATCGATTCATGGAATGCACTGCGCTTGTGAAACCTGGGATGTGCGCCAAATCCATGGGTGGCGCACGCGGGCGCACATGTCACTAAACGGCATGCTCAGCGTGCACAGGGAAAGCGCTCATCGTGTAGTGCACACAAGAAAAGTGGGCGGAACACGGGGCGTAACACACGGAATGGGGAACAACGCGTGAAAATGTGGGCCTTACGGGGGAAGTACAGGAGGTAAATGCTGGCAACGCCCACATGCGCGCTAACAATGCATATTCATGGAATCGAACAGGGGAAAGCCATGCACCAAAAAAGACACGCTAATCCGGAAACACGTACGCCAGCAGGAAGCAGGCATAAGCGGCCCCGCACAGCATAAAAGTGCGCGCAAACAACAAACAAGCTCATACGATACGATGAATATACCGTTCCTCGCAGTAGTGGTCGTGGGACACCGCAGGAGGAGGAGGATAGCCAGGCCCTGCATTTTTTACCCAGGACCAGCCTTTTTGGGATGCCTGATGACCAGGTGTATGGGAGATACAGGTTTCCACCACTAATAATCCTAGAACTGGTCAGGGAGTGGGAGGATGACCCCACATCACCCACATCACCCACCCTGTGCTCACAAGCACTGAGCCCCTTGGAAAAGGTGGTCAATCTACTGCACTTCTTGGCTACTGGGTCATTTCAGCGGACAACTGCCATAGTCGGGGGTGTCTCACAGGCCACACAGTCACGCTGCCTACACCTGGTGTTGACCATCATGGCTGCACGCCCCTCAGTCCGCAGGCACATATACATGCCTAGAACACCTGCAGAAAGGCAGGCTGTAGTCTAGGACTTTTACGGGGTGGCACACTTCCCCAAAGTGCTAGCTGCCATTGGTTTCACCCATGTGGCTCTACACCCTCCCAGGGCCACTGAGCACATCTATAGAAAACGCAAGCACTGGCATTCCAACAATGTGCAGGTTGTATGTGATGCCAAGGGAATCATCACCTCAGTATATGCCAACTATCCAGGGTCCAGCCATGATAGTTTCATATTTAGAATGTCACCACTAAATCGGGACCTGGAAGCTGGCGTCATGGTGACCCATGGCTAATTGGTGAGTATAAATGCCTCTGCACATGCATGCATGTCAGAGACTGAGAAATGTCAAAACCCCACTAATGACAACCTTTATCACCACCCCAGTGGACAGTGCCTACGCTCTGAGCACCTACATGATGACGCCAATTCGCACCACACCACCCGAGGTAAGATACAACACAGCACATATAGCAACCCACGGCATAGTGGAGCGCACATTCGGAGTGCTGAAGTCACGCTTTTGCTCCCTTGACCGCTCTGGTGGGTAGCTGCTATATTCGCCCTTAGTAGTGGCAGCATGTGTCCTGCACAATGTTGCAACCGGGCGGGGCGTGCCAGTGGACATGGTGGTGCCCCCACATCCCCAGCCACATGTACGGCCGCTGCGCATGGGAGGTGAAAGGGCACGTGGTGAGGCAGCCCGTACCCAGCTTGTGGCAAATTACTTCACCTAAAATCCCACCCCTGCGGAGTGCACACAGGCCTGGCACATACCAGCTGACAATCAATGATGATGACAAAGGGACGGTCAACTGTCACAACCATACCAGCCTGAGATTGTTCACCTGGAAGTGCTCCATTCTGTTCATCCCTAGCTACTTAAAGGCACCCAATGCTGTGTCAGAAAAAGCCACACATTCATGCAGCATGAAGGACTACCCCCTTGCAAAATACCACATCAAAATAATGGCATGTCACCCAACCCCTCCCCATCTCAGCTACGCAACACACCATTTGAAAGCAACTAAATGAATGCACAACACATGACACAAGTGTCACAAACTGCACTGTCCCAAATGGAAACAGGCCACAGACAATCTGCTCTCAGTAATGAATAAAAAACAACACACATGAACAAAAACTTACCAGCAAGACAAAACATCAGTACATGGTGGCAATATATGACAGTAAAATATTAAAGTAGTGCAAGTGTCACAACCTGACTAAGGCAGCACATCGACCCCTTCCAACTGCAGAGTGTTGCTGGTAGGCAAATGTGTCAGTGTACTGCATAGAACATGAACTGCATCTGCAAAGTAGATGGGCTTGTTAAGACATGAAGAAGGTAGATGTATATAAGGAAAAAGTCATGCATTTAGAACCATATATAAATCCACCATGCAGTGGAGAATTGAACAACAATCCCCACTAGGGATGTATACACAGTTTTGACTACAGAGTGTCCACACAATTTATGGGAGCCCAATGTCACTGTGTAAGTTACTGTCACTTGGTCACACCCTTTGCGAACCCATGTAAAGGGGAAGCAGAAGGGGTGTGTGTGTCAGGAACCCAGGTTTCTAAACCAAAACAGGACATGCCTGCATGTGCCCAGCTGGAATACACAGTGGATGCCTACAGAAGCCACACAAAGCAACACACTGTAAAATAAAAAATTAAATTAAAAAAAATTAAAATGGCCATGTGTGGACCGGGGGGGAGGCCACCCAGGAGGGACGAGGTACAGGGTGCACACCAACACCTACATACGTGGATGTTGAGAAAAAAAAAAAACCTCCATGGGCTCATGGCCTGCACGGCTACGCTACAGTGGGGGAACTGCCATCGCTGTCATCACCCTCTGGTGGTACATTAGAAGGTGGGCATGATATGGGAGGTAAACCACGCAAAGCCCTGGCATGCTCCTCCATGGCAGCAAACATGCGGGTCTGAAAGGTTTGGTTCTGCAGGATGATGATACGGAGATCCCCATGCAGCACCTCACGGGTAGCACGCATTTCTTCCTGCATGGCCTCACGTGATGCCCGGAGCTCTTGACGGTTTGCCTGGAGCTCAGCTGAGAGTGTGCGTGTCAGCTGCTCCAGCTGCTGTTCTGACCTTGTACTCCGGGACACCTCAAGTTCACCCAGAGTATTTCTGAGGGAGCTGTGTTCTAACCTCAGGGCTTCCCTGTGGGCCTGTGACTCTACAGATATGGCTGTGCACAGAGTCTTTAGTCCAGCCCGTCACTCCCTGTCGGACGCCAACATGTCCTCCCTGTGTGAGTGGCAAATGGACTTTGTTGCCTGCTGGTGGAGCTCCATTTGCCTTTCAGGGGGGAGAATGAAAGTGGCCACCCTATCCATTGCCTGAGCCATCATTTCACACAATGCCCCCTGTTGTGCTGCTATAGTGTAGATGGAGTTCTCCCACACAGTATTGCCTGGTGGCGCACGGCCACAGAGTTGGCGGGCACCACACCTGTTTGGGGCAAGGTGATGTGCACCTTGCTGTGTTGGCACTGCCTGAGGCTAAATGACTGCATTCCTCCTTTGATCTGCTGGCCCAGGAACAGGAGCAAATATTGTGAAGTGTGACCCTGCATCCGTAACCGCCACAGGTGGACTTTCCAACACTGAATGCCCCATAGAGGGGTCTACCCCGGTGCAGGTGGATTGGACAGAACAGCATCCCTGCCAGAAACACTCAACTGCGATGGCACATATGTCTCAATGTCCGATTCAGCACCTGATTCATAGAGGTCTCCGGAGGTGTACCCAGAGACACCCGTGGACAGTATGGTCTGTAGGAGTAATGGGTTTTCACCCACCACCACCCCACGTCCTCCACTGGTGCCCGGTTGTGGCTGTGAGTCATCCTGGCTCTGCGCCATCTCCTCCTCCTCAACAGCATTAAGTGCCTCATCACCTGCAAAAACATAAAAGAAAAGTAATGAAAACATGCATGAGCACCATAGCCCACACACATAGGCATGACGAGGCAGACATCCAGTACATAAATAACACATGTCACACATGACAATAACTCTGGCATGCATGCACTGTCAATGAGTTGGAAGGGGAGGCAAAAAGCAGACACTGAGGACTCCAAGATGGAAAACCAACACATGCGCTGCATGCTGGATAGCACTGGCATCAAACATTAGCCTGTGAGTGGCATGGACAATCCACATACATGACACATGCCAGCACACAGATGGCATGTAGCATAGCCATGGCAGATTTGACAAGGACACCCAGATGGTAGCAAATCAGTACTGGCACCCATCCATGTGAGATGGACATCATGAAATAAAACATGCAAAATAGTGTGACAAAACATGCATGTGCCACACGCTGCAACAAAGGCAGTGTTCACTGATGCAGTGATGGCAGGCACATGGATACATCAATGGTTGGTCACTTCGACATGACAGAAGACAATTGTCATGTGCAACATTCAGACAGGGCCCCAAAATGATAGAGTAATGTGCACCTACACATGGCCTGCACACAATCAGCCTGATTGGGGAAATCAATCCTATAATAAGGTAAGAAATGTGGGCCATTGTGAAGTGTAATCTATGACAAAAATATGTTACATTTGGGGCAGTACGCACAAATATGTGTGGTAAAAATGCTAAGGATTTCATCAATCAGGCAGAATGAACAGGAAAACAGTATGCACAATGTTGTGGCAAGATGACAGTTGAAGGTGAAGTGCAATAATCAGGTGCAAATTGTCAACTGCGGTCAGAAGGGATACTGTGAAACCCAAACCCAAGGCCGGGGGATGGTTTGGAGGTACCACATGGGTGACACATAGCAGTTATGAGTACACAGCCTCACCTGGCACTCAATCAGAACACATCACCCAAGCAACATACACATGTATTGCACACATATGCATGGGCACTCAACGGACATTTCTTCAAGATCTGGTAGGTCTCCCACGCCTTGGATCTGATCCTCTGTGATGAAGGCTCCAGCGACAGACTCATGTTCAGTGAGTTGTTCCTCCTTTGGTGGAGACCCACTGCCAATCACCAGAGTAGAGGCATGATTGGAAGCCAGCTTGTTCTTTGCTCTGTGTTTCAGGTCATTCCACCGCTTAGAGCAATCATCAGCTGTGCGCCTCACAAATCCAGGGGAACTAATGTGGTCCGTGATGGTCTGCCAGTGGGCCCTAGGTTGAGCAGGCGTAGTCTTGCACCCTGCACTCACCACCATTTCGCGGCCATGGGCCGACACGTAGCCCACAAGTGCGTCTAGTTCTGCATCATTGAAACTAGGCTTCCTTGATGTGCCGGAGTGGGTAGCAGTGCCTGGGGTCCCAGCCAGTACTGCAAGAGCACCCTTCTTCCTCTTGAGAGGTGGTGCGGACGCTGAGTTGCTCACGTCGCTCTGGTTGGTAGGGGCTGTAAGCGGATTCAATTCAACACTACAGCTAAGTCAATGCCTAGTCTGGGATGCTGAGGGAAACCCTTATTGATATATTTGTATGTCCAGTTCGCTTACTCTGGATGACAACCCTTATATAACACCCCTCTCTTAGAATCCCCCTGACCCCACTGAGCCAAGAAGTAGGTTTGATTTGCAAATTAAAAGGTTTATTTGAAAATTAAACATTATATATATATATATTTATATATCACACTTTTATAATAAATTAATGTTTGATAGCACACTTGTGAAGATGATAGTGATCAACAATGGATAATGTTACAGTGGTACACTCTTTTTGATGGCTTAGAAGTGAGATACAGAGGATAAAGTAGCTGAGAATGCTTTTATGGTTTCAAGGACAATGCAATGATGAATGAAAATGCAGTACAGAAAATAAACTTGATATCATTTCAACCAAAACAATGCAATCACTTTTCTTTGACAATTCACCCCCCCCCCCCTCTATGTAAGGTAAAGAGATGGGAGGAAAGCACACAGTTCTCAGGAATGCAATCAAATATAATTCAGTTCCCCCCTAGCAAGCTTAGAGGAAACAGGTGGGAGTTTTAAACACAGGCCCAAAATGCTTAGAATGTAATGACAATGAATTGAAAAATGTGCTAAAATTGCTTTGAATTCCCTCTAGGAGGTTCAGGGTAGGTGATAGATATTTTATATTAGTTCAGGATCACTTTAGCAATGCTCTATGAATGATTGTCAGGTTGCACACGAATTTCAGCAAGTAAAGCAAGGACAAATATTTTTACACGTGGCTGAAATTAAGCAAATGTCAAATTGAGGCAATTTTAGTCGCGTGCGTCGAGCGCAATTACGGAGGCACTATAAGGAGTAGGAAGTTGGTTCTAGGCTCGTTGGAAAGCCTAGAATCTTAGTTTTAAGTTACATCTCGTTCCTAGCACAAACGGTTCCGGAGATACGGCCGATTTAGTAAAGGTAGTTTTTCGGATTTTAAATTTTAAAGCTCAGAATGACAGATGACAGTTTTCAGTTTTAAAGATGACAGAATGACACGATTCTAGGAGGCAGTTCTAATAGGCTAAAATAGTTTGGATTAGATTATTTTAAACTAAGAGATTGGTTTTGGCACAGTGCTAGCTGGGTACTCACACTAGATTTTGGACAGGAATGCGACTTCGTCACCGATCGGGTCAGGATTGGCCTTTACAACGATCTGGTCTCTGGTTCTCTCTGGTTCCGGATACAGCACTGCTTTCTGGATTCTGCTACAGGTTCTTGCAAAAGTTCTTGGTAAAGAAATCAAACAGCTCGCCCGGCTGTTGAATAGTTTGGTTGGTTTTGAGGCCTGCTGAAGAGGATTCAGCTTGTGGATTCAGGCCTCTCTGCTACAAATTCTGGAGTTAATTTCTGGTCTCTGGAGATTGATGGATTTGAAGTCTGAATCTCTGGTCTCTGGAGATTGATGGTTTTGAAGTGAAAAGTGAATGTCCCTACCTGGGTTTAAATGTTCCTTTTATGTGTTTTGAAAATGGGTGTGTGCCTGGGCCTAGCTAAGCCTGCCCCTCTCACTTATCCTTGGCCAAGCTTTCCTCTCTCCCTTGATTGGAGGAAAGAAATGGAGTGTCAGAGTGATGCTGTAGGTTTTATGGTCAGAGGAACCTCCCCTTGTCAAATTGCACACAAATCTATTTCTGACCCAAATACATATTTATCTATGTACCATTTTTCTAATATTATAGGTCCAGTTAACATATTTTCTGTAGCACCAAACCATCCGATCCCTGTCTTTGTACGATGTCGTGTCCACTTATGACAGAATTCTCCCATTTTCATCCAGATAACGACCTCTAAACCTTTCCAGATTTTACACAAATGTGCACCAGGGATATGGGTTTCAGATGATAAAGTGTCAGATTTTTAACATGCATACATTTGGAGTAACAACCTTTTTTTCCACTACTATCCCCAAGAACATACCACAGGGTCCTAACACCTCTTAAAATGTGCACAGAAAAATCACAAGAATGATGATGTTGTTTATATAATTTTTACAAGTCTGCACTATAAATTATCCATCTTTTTAAAATCATGCTCTGGCCCCAAAGGGGTGTGGTTTTCCAAAGCACATGGTGGAATTTCTGGTTTATCCACTTCCCCCAAGCTCAGATTGCTCTCACAGGCACGCCCCTCCCAGTTTCTCCCAAGAGGAAGCCATTTACGACCCCCCTAATATAACATTTGCCTTAGCCAGGGAAAGTGCTTTGTTTAGTTTCCTGTAGTCCCCAGGTGCCACTCCCCTAATTCAAACAGAGATGTGTCATCTCGTTTTGGCAGGGGCAGCAGGATGCAGCCAGGCCTGGGAAGAGTTGTTGACCCAGTTCAACTCCTGTCGGTGGTAGTTGTCAGGCAGAATTCAGCGAAATGTCACTTTAGTTCCCAGTTTTCTACATTCAAATCCAACTTACAATTTTTGCACATGCAGCTTAAATGCTGATTCTAAGTTCAAAACTATGACATTTAAACAATTGCAACGTATGTGACACTCACAAGTAGGTCACTCATTTATTCTAAACATTTCGATTTTAGTGGCTTTAAAACCAAATTCACTTAAGCTGCTGACATCCCCAGCTATTTTTTTTATATATACATTAAATAATGACTTCCTTCAAGTCATTTCAGAATATAGTTTTACATTGTATCCACCTCTTAGCAAGTCTTCCTTGGCCTGGTTTGGGTTCATTTGTTCAGTTTTACACAAAAGTCTGGTGGTTTTAAAACCCCGGCTTTCTGATAGTGGTGAGCACCAGTATTGCATCAATTTTTGACATTATGAAAATGAATTCCCCACAGTTCTGGGTTGCTTTTGGCAATCAGCATTGTCATTCCCAATGGTTTCAGGCTACTGTGTGTGTAGCCCAATGGCGGTTTTAGGCAGTGCCCTCCTGTGCTCACAACATAGGCAAAAATGGGTGGCAGCCTATTCTTCATGTTTTCCCTGTGCACTCTCTGGGGAGTTCTGGCCATCATGATGTTTTCAATGCCAGTAATGCACAGTTTTATGGTAGGGCTTGGATGCATGGGTAAAAACATCCCACAGGGCAGAAGCGCAGGTGGACTGGGTACTGGAAGTAGCCAAAGGCATGATGACCAAAGGCCTCACTGCAGGCATTGGCTGCTGGGTGATGTTGGCAGGACCAACCTTGGTGTGATGGACTTGGACCAACACTGTCCCGGCTGGGTGACTCGGAGCTGGGGTGGATTGAGGTGCAGCTGCCCCTGCAGCCTCCTCACCCTGGCTACTTGGGGCAGCAGCTTTCACCGCCACATGTGGCTTTGACTTGGTGACACGGAAGTCAGCCTGGGAGTCATCCTGTGCCGGTTCAGTTGACAATATGGGGGGGGTAACAAGGCCTGAGCTGGGATGGTGTCAGCTGCATCTCCCCGACCCATTGGGGGGGCGGGCCATAGGTGTCCCTGATTGGTCCTCCACACACTGGCCTCTTGGGCCACCCTGCACATCCTGGCCACGTCCCCTTCCGCACCCACTCTTGCATGTCGGCCACCTTTGCCTCCCTTATCGCTTGGTCGCCTCCCAACCATGGCACTGATGTTCTTGTGCGAAAGGGAGTTGCAGTAAAAAATTGTCCTGGGCAATTGGGGTGAAAGGGGTAGGGTACTAGATGGAATACGTACCCTAGTGCTCTAGCAAGGCTGTCTGTGACCCCTGGGGGAAGATGATGGGTCACGCTCAGGCACCCCGAAAACAAAATTGTACATGCATGCAACCCCTGATAGCCCACGTGTGTGGAATAAAGAGCACGCACTACACTGTGGCACCCAGAAACACAAAAATTAGCGTATGTGTGCTACACGCTGGCTACAATGACCTCTGAATGGGTATGCGACACACGGGGGCAACCACAGTTGTACAATATGAATGCAACTCACCATCTGCCTGGAAAAAGAACGTGAAAAAGACACGCTTGTGCGCGTTGGCAACACCCCCGCCAAACGTAGAATAGAACTCTGTCTGAGTATAGAAGGAGTAGAAACTGGAACCGTTGTGAAGTAATCGCGTGTGAACCGACAAGAAGTACAGGAATCACTCGATCGCTCTCCAGAAAAAGCATGTACAAGAAAATGGCGTCCTAAACGTACCTTTTAAACCAGCCCACTAGTGCAACGTCACTTACGCGTGTACGCGCTAAGGGCCTTTCCTCCAATTACACGCATTAACACGTGTACGTGCTGTTTCTTCATGTGCTGAATCACTATGCACCGTCACGAGGGAAACGCCCGCGTGCATAACGTCACAGACGCGCTTACGCTCTAAGGGCCTTTCCTCGAATTACACGCCGACGTGCCGTTTGTTCACGTGCTAAATCATTCCGTATCAAGCTGGCCACGCGCAACACAGGGAAGACCACGCTCCTGCCCATAAGGCTATTTTCCTGCCCCCCCAGAGTCCCGAGCACACTCCCACCTGCCATCTGCTTCTGCCTGCCTGCCTGCTGGCCACGTGCCCTGCTATATTGTGCCTGCACGTCAGACAGCTGCAGGGGTCCAGTTGTTCTGACCACCCCTGCTGGAACAGAAGACTCCCGACTTGTATACCATCGCTCCACAGCCCAGCCCAAGGACCCAGTTGCCCACCCACACCTGCCTCGGGGGTGCCATGTCCAACACACCACCATCTGGCACCTGTGGCAACCCCCCAGCAGAGAGGCAGAGGGCCGCCAGCTTCAGTGACAAAGAAGTTGGCATCCTGGTGGAGCAAGTCCTGGGGCATTATGATGCCCTCTTTGGAAGTTTGCGCGCCGACTATGAAGGACAGAAGGGGATCTGGAAGGAAATCATGTCTGCCATCAACGTGGAGGGGGTGGCAGCCTGCAACATGCAACACGTCCGGAAGCGCTGGGAGGACTTCAGGTCCAGGACCCTCAGCAAGGCCCGGCGCCTCTTGAAGGCAGAGGATGCAGAGGGGTGCCGGGTCCGCCTGTCCAACATCCAGACAAGGGTCCTGGAACGCATAAGCCCAGCGCTCCATGTCCAGATCCTTCAGAGGCAGACCCTTCTGGAGTCGAGCGGTAAGTGGCCATGCATTGCTGTGTGAAACAGGGCATGTAGCAGTGTGCTGGAAGTCACCTACTTGCCTGTATGTGTGACATAGGCCATGTGTTGATGTGTGTGTGCAGGGACATTATGGTGTTGCATGTGAGACCAGTCATGCGTGAACCACATGGATGGTGCATGTGTTACAATGCAACATGCGGAGCAGCATGCAGAATGCACACATGAATGCATGCCTGTCTCTGTTCTTGGACATGGATGGGGTGTGAGAGATGGGTGCTGCTGTCATGGACATGTATGGTTACATGTCTGTGTGTCTGAGTAGCATGTGTGTGACTTTGAAACGCCATGGATGCATGACACATGTCCGTGATGATGTGTTGAATCACTGATGCAGTCTAGTCATCCTTGTCTCCACTGTGTCTGTGGTGTACGAGGCCAGATGCATGAGCCTCCGGTGATGTGTGTGCATGGGATCAGTATGACCCATGATGCATGTGAGTTTAAAGACAACATTGTATGTTAATAGAGGCCTTTGGATATGGTTGCAAATGTTGATTGCATGCGCCATGTCTATTTCTGCATGTGTGTTGCCTGCATTGACCCATGTGTTGTGGAGGGACATGAAGGAAGTGATGTTTGACAGTGCCACTCATGTGCTATTGCTTCCTGTCTAGGGGACTATTGTACAGTACCCTGATGCTTGTGTTCTATGTCTCCCCCTACACAGCGTCAAGAGAAGAAGAGGGCGGAGACGGTGCTGTGGAGCAAAGCGGCGGCGATGCCTCCACCGGCCGGCAACTCAAGGCCCAGCCAGCCTCCCAGGAATTACCATCATCCGGGAGCAAGGGGACTGGTGCTGCGTCTGCCACTACGGCTGCAGCAGAAGGGGCGGGTGAGCCCCCACAGGGGCTTGCGATGGCAGAAGACGGTGCAGAGCCATCCAGGTTGGTGGTGTACACAGTGGAGAAGGAGGCCGCTACTGAGCCGCACATGGGGCCTGGTGGGGGTGGTACGACCGGTGCAAGTGGTGCAGTCCAGGGCCAGGGACAGGAGGCAGCACGGGTCGCCACGGAGGGGCCTGTGCATGTCACTGTCCCTGACCCTGTGACTGCACCACCATGCACCAGCAGGGATGCCCCGTCCCAGGCCCGTCCGCAGGTAGGGGGGAGGCCCACGTCATCTGGCACTCTCCTACCTGCGGACAAGGAGATCGTGACCGTATGGAGTCCGTCCTGATTGGTGTTGCGTTGCGCACGCGTGACTATCGTGATGACGTGCATGCTTCCTGGAGGGACCACGCACGTCATCACGAAGAGCTGCGTGCCAACGTGGCCCAGTTGGGAGGGGCCCTGGTCGGAGGGATTTGGGTGGCCATAAGGGCCATGATTGTGGATGTTGATGACGTGTTGGGGGGACATGTGTCGGGCCTGCTGGCAGGTGCCCGTCAATGCTGGGTGGGTGGGAGTGCAGGGGGACATGCGTCGGGGCCTGCTGGCAGGTGCCTGTCAATGCTGGGTAGGTGGGGGTGCAGGGGGACATGTGTCGGGGCCTGCTTTCAAGTGCCTGTCAATGCTAGGTGGGTGAGGGTGCAGGGGGACATGGGTCGGGGCCTTCTGGCAGGTGCCCGTCAATGCTGGGTGGGTGGGGGTACAGGGGTACATGAGTCGGGGCCTGCTGGCAGGTGGCCGTCAATGCTGGGTGGGTGGGGGTGCAGGGGGACATGTGTCGGGGCCTGTTGACAGGTGCCCGTCAATGCTGGGTGGTTGGGGGTGCAGGGGGACATGTGTCGGGCCTGCTGGCAGGTGCCCGTCAATGATGGGTGGGTGGGGGTGCAGGGGGACATGTGTCGGGGCCTGCTGGCAGGTGCCCGTCAATGCTGGGTGGGTGGGGGTGCAGGGGACATCAGTCGGGACCTGCTGGTAGGTGCCCATCAATGCTGGGTGGGTGGTGGTGCAGGGGGACATGTGTCGGGTCCTGCTGGTAGGTGCCCGCCAATGCTGGGTGGGTGGGGGTGCAGGGGGACATGTGTCGGGGCCTGCTGGCAGGTGCCCGTCACTGCTGGGTGGGTGGGGGTGCAGGGGGACATGAGTCGGGGCCTGCTGGCAGGATCCCGTCAATGGTGGGACATGTGTTGAGGCTCACGAGTGCATGGTGCCATGGGGGCTGCCTGCGGGGCATGCCAGGGTGGATGGGCTGCCTGCGGGGCATGGCCAGGGTGGATGGTCTGCCTTCAGGGCATGGCCAGGGGTTTAGAGTATTCCCCTGTGGTGTCGGATGCTTGCAGGGCCTGGGGAGGGGGCAGGAGGCACACCCGGGAGGACGCACACTGACAAATCGCTTGTGAAACTCCCTGCGCACCCCTCAGAATACACATACCCCTCTCGCGCTAGCGAAAACGCATGTATGAGTTCCCGCGCACACCCGAAATGCACGTATACAGCTCAGAGTGGGCCTACCGCGTGTGAAATTTCCCGCGCACCCCCCAAATACACGTACCCCACTCGTACAAGGCCTATCGCATGTGAAACTTACAGCGCACCCCCCAAATACACGTACCCCGCTCGCACAAGGCCTATCGCGTGTGAAACTTCCTGCGCACCCCCCAAATACACGTACCCCGCTCGCACAAGGCCTATCGTGTGTGAAACTTCCCGCGCACCCCCCAAATACACGTACCCCGCTCGCACAGGGCCTATCGCGCGTGAAACGCCCTGCGTACCCCAGTAATACACGTACCACGCTCGCACAAGGCTTGTCGCATGTGAAACTCCCCGCGTACCCCAGTAATACACATACCATGCTCGCACAAAGCCTATCGCGTGTGAAAGTCCCCACGTACCCCAGTAATACACGTACCACGCTTGCACAAGGCCTATCGCGTGTGAAACTCCCCGCGTACCCCAGTAATACACGTACCACGCTCGCACAAGGCCTGTCGCACATGTAACTCCCCGCGCACCCCCAAAATACACGTACCACGCTCACACAAGGCCTATCACATGTGAAACTCCCCACGTACCCCCGAAATGCACGTACCACGCTCAAACAAGGCCTATCGTGTGTGAAACTCCCCGTGCACCCCATAATACACGTACCCTGCTCGCCCAAGGCCTATTGCGTGTGTGACTCCCCGCATACCCCAGTAACACACGTACCACGCTTGCACAAGGCCTATTGTGTGTGAAACTCCCCGCGTACCCCAGTAATACACGTACCACGCTCGCACAAGGCCTGTCACGTGTGTAACTCCCTGCGCACCCCCAAAATACACATACCACACTCGCACAAGGCCTATCGCATGTGAGACTCCCTACGTACCCCAGTAATAGATGTACCACGCTCGCACAAGGACTGTCGCTAGTTAGGGATGCTGGAGGAGACTGGTCGAGTAAGGCCTGGCCCCTTTAAGACTCATAAGGGACCAGGCACCAGTCGCAGCGGCAGAGGGACATTAGCACAGGAGAGGGAGAGGGAAGGAGGAGGAGAAAAGGAAAGCTTTGAGATGTTTCCGGAACTTTAGAAGGTCTGTCTCAAGTCTGAGGTCATTCAAGAGGGAGGCAGCTGCCGAGGAAAGGGGTCTACCTCCCACTCTCTTCTTGGAGAAGCGTCTGAACTGCAGAGAGTTGGAGCTAGGGGACCAAAGAACTCTAGCACGGAGGTCTTTAGGGAGAGAAAGATGGATGTAGCGAAGTCCCAGGCCAGACAGCCTTGTGGGTGATGCAAAGTGTCTTGAATTTGATCTTTGCAGTCACAAGGAGCTAGTGGAGAGACTTTAGGGCTAGAGAGATGCTGTCCCTGGGCTTTTGGCCAAGGATTAGTCTTCACCCATTTCAGGAATAGGGACATATTGCCTATTGTAGAATGTCTGAAGTAGTCTCTACAATCCTTCTGAACCTAGGATTACACTGTTGCACTCGATTTACAGGACAAGATTGAGGTTAGAACAGCGTTGTTTATGCAGATTAACTCCTAGAAGACCAACCTCTGTCCCTGGAGAATCCATCGTCCCACACCAACATTACCATCAACACAGAATAGCAGTGATCGTGAATTTCAAGGCAGCCCAATGTAGGGTCTTGCTCCTATAGGAGCCACAAATCAAAACCACTCTAATTTCAGAGAGGCCATGCTTCCTCTCTGATTTTATTGTCTATAGAAACGGACTGTTTGAGACTGTTTGGAAACCTATGGAATTAGTAGAGGAAGATGTTTTATGCTGTCCCATAGGGGATAGCTTGAACAAACCTAGGTAGTGCATGCAGGCCATTACAGCATGTGCTTAAGGTGCCAGAGAGCGCCTGCATGCAGGCATTACAATGGACAGTGGCTTTCCTGTTGTCCTTAATGTCTCCTTTGACTAAATACTGAATAAGCCTGCCATGTGCTATTTTACAATCTTACCTGTAATTTAATACTTTCATATTTAGCACTCAATGTGCACAAAGATCATTCCTAACTCATACCTCTGGCAGTTGGCTTGGCTTTACCCGAATGCCAACAGTCTATTGCAGGAAGCTTCCAAAATGATTACCTGCTTAGTAGCCACAAAGGCCTTTACACCGCTAAAACAAGACAACGTAAGACCACCACCACATGAGTAACTGCCTCCATGAAAGCTCTGCTGGCCAAAAAGGGAAGCTCTTGTTCCTTTTTTGATTAAAGATTATTCTGGTCAAAACATGAATAACTATATATTCACCCAAACTATCACTATCACTCACTTTTATGTTTTAATTTCCCTACATGTTGTGAGTTAAACCTGTACATTTTTGTCTCCCTGACTTTTCCCAACTCTCCGTGACAATGTTTCCGTTTCTCCCCACAGACCTTGATCTAGCTGCCTCCTTTGGCAGATTTTGAATTTGCCTCACCAGACGAGGCTTGGAACTTTAGGACCACTTTGTTGTACTTTGAACAGTTTATAATAGTTTGGTCATTGGACATGATTTTCCTGGATTTGGGATCTGGCAAAATATTTCTCCATGGACCTCGAATCCAGGAATTCCATTTGCACCCATCAAGCGTTTTATCTTTCACTCATGTCATCAGGACCAACGTCAAGAGACGCTGCCTTCTCGCACTTTCCATCAGGTGAGCAGGACCGTGTGCAGGAAACCCTCCGGGCCTCTTACTTGTTTGTGCCTCGTTATTTGCTGTCCTTTATCCCTGCTTTCCTCCCCTACCTGACTTCCTTCTCCCTTCTGTGTTCGCCTCCCTCCCGCCTCCCAATCCCTTCCACCAGCCCTGATTGGTCCCTGGTGGTTACTGTGCTTGTGTCTAATGGTCCGCTATGCTCCCTGCTCACACTTTCCATCAGCTGAGCAGGTGAGCGGGACCGTGTGCAGGTGACCCGCTGGGGCTTTTACGTGTTTGTGCCTCGTTATTTGCTGCCCCTTATCCCTGCTTTATTCCCCTTCCCGACTTCCTTCTCTCTTCCGCGTTCGCCTCCCTCCCTCCCGCCTCCCAAGCTCTCCTACCAGCCCTGATTGGTCCATGGGGCTTGCTGTGAGTGTGTCTAATGGTCTGTTACGCTCCCTAATCACACTTTCCATCAGCTGAGCAGGTGAGCGGGACCATGTGCAGGTGAACCTTCACATTCAATGGGCCCAGGTCACACTATATCAAGTGTGCTCAGGAACATATCAAATAACAGTGAGTGTAACCAGAAATCACAGAAAACAATGATAATTAATCTCCTCGTTGAGTCCATGAGGTGTCAAGCTGCCGAGTTTGTCTATCCAGAAGGTCTCTCTACGGTTTAGCCGTTGGCCCAAGTCTTCATGTGGACTGTTTTTCACCAGTACCTCTAGGATAACAAATCTTATTTGTGTCACATTGTGTCTATTCTCAGCCCAATATCGTGCTACGGCCGAGTTGGTATTAGCATTTCGAATGCAGGATCGGTGTTCATTCCACCTTGTCTTAACTGTTCTTGTCGATTGCCCGAAATAAAATTTGCCGCATGGGCACTTAATGCCGTAGATAGTGTTGATGCTGTCACAGGTACCAAATGTCTTGAGCGAAATCTTCTCCCCTGTTCTGGGGTGATTGATGGTGTTGCCCTTAATGACAGAGTTACAGTTAACACAATGGAGACAAGGAAATGTTCCCGTACGTTGAGTTGTTGGTCCTTTGGGTAAAGGTTTCGTCTGAACCAATTCATCTCTCAGGTTCCTACTGCGTTGGTAGGCAAACACCGGTAATTCACTCAACAAACTCTGTACTCTGATGTCATTTTTGAAGATCCCCCAGTGTTTTTTGATGGTTTTCTTAATTTTGTTACTCTGAACGGAGAATTTAGATACGTATACCGGTGACTTCAATTCTCTTTTGCTTTTGGGATTTTGAGTCGATAGTAGGGTCTCACGTGACAGGGCGGTAACCCTGGCAGATGCCATCTCCACTTCATCATTTTTATAGCCCCGTGCAAGAAATTTCTCTTTCATCTCCATCTGTTGTGTCAGACAGTCCTCAGGATCACTTACTATCTTTTTGACTCGTAACTGTTGGCTGTATGGCAGATTTCTGAGTAGGCTTGGTTGGTGAAAGCTGAGATGGTGTAGAAGGTTATTGCGATCTGTTGTTTTGCGAAACAGAGTAGTACTGTAGCCAGTTGTTTGTTTTTTAACCAGGACATCCAGGAAGGTGATAGTGTCGTGCGAGATCTCTCTTGTGAATTGGATCCGTTGGTCTATGTTATTGAGGTATTCAAAAAAGATCTCGAAGGATTCCTTGGTACCTTTCCACACTCCAAAGATATCATCAATGTACCGCATTCACAGGCGGATATCCTTGTTCCATTCCTGTTTACTTAATACATTATCAGTCTCAAACTTTTGCATAAAACAATTGGCGTATTTAGGTGCCATGATGGCCCCCATCGACGTCCCTGATGTCTGCAAGTAGAATTAGGTACCATATTGGAAGTACAAATTCTCAGCGATAAACTGTAGGAGAGCTAGTATGAATTCCTTCTGCGCTCGGATTTCCAATGTCTCTAACAGTAGCCATTCAATTGATTCAATCCCCAAATCGTGTGGTATAGAGGTGTACAAGCTCCTTACATCGATGGTGAACATCAAATCGTCCTGTTGAGGCGTGATGGAATTAAGTTTCTGCAGGAAATGAGTAGTGTCACGGGTGTAAGTGGAAGTTTGTTGGATTAAAGGCTGCAAAAAGAAATCGATGTAGATACCTATACAAACTGCGCTGATTTATATCGGACAGTTCATTTGGTCACCATCTGACAAGCCTCACTTTAGTTTGCCACGTGTTACCTTATATCCACCTGCCCCAGGTAATTTATTACTTCTTGGCGCCATACTTATGGTTATATACACACATACTGTTGGGCTATAGCAATTGATTAGTCATTTTTGCTTTCTCTTTTTGTTTTCTTTTGCTGCATTCTTCTGCTTCTGCAACCACGAATTGTTGGTATGTTTTTTATTTTTATTTTTATTTTCCATTTTATGTACTTTACCACTATAATTTCTTACAATTGTTTCTTCGGATTGTTTTTCCTGCATTGTTATTATTCTGCACTGCTAACTTAATACATGTTTTGGTATGAATCATGGTTAGACTGGCCCTGATGAAGGATTTTTTTTCCGAAATGCATTGGCATAACTTGGTCTGATTGATTAGTCAATTGTGGCAAACTCTTCCTCACTAAGAAATTATTAGTGACTACTCATTTTTTTGACATTTATCATTGTTGCAGATAAATATGATTTTGTAAAAATAACGGATTCTTTGAATTTTTTTGAGATTTGAAGCAGAGATTCAATTTGAACTAGCACAAATCTTGAAAGTAACCACTACCCAGCTTGGGTACACTAGAGAGCGGCTGTATGACTTGGTAGTTGACCTTGTCTCTTGCTTCACTAACCTTCTCCATATTGCCACTCTAAACGCTCGCTCTGCTGTCAAACACTCCTCTGACATATGCTACCTCATGGAGGAACTTGACCTCGATGTCCTCGGTCTCACCGAGACATGGCTCACGGCCAGCTCTGTCACAAGCATTGACACTCTTCTCCCTGATGTCTACAAGATCCTCTCTATGCCCAGGTCCAACAGTTCCAGAGGGGGTGTAGCCCTGATCTTCCCAGAGTGGATTCCTGCCTCTGTCATTCCTACGCAGGCCTTCTCCTCTTTCGAATGCCTCGTCTGCAGGCTCTCTCTCTCTCCGGCCCATTCCCTTACTGTGGCTACTATCTATCGCCCACCTGGTCAGATCCTTCCTTCCTCTCTGAGTGGGCGGACCTCTCCTCTTCCTTCCTGGTCTCCACCACTCAAGTTCTCCTTCTTGGAGACTTCAACATCCACCTGGATGCCTCCTGCCCCTACACTGGACTCTTTCAAGACCTCTGTGACTCTCTCTCACTCGCTATTCTCCCTCTGGCCCGACTCACTCTGCAGGGCACACTCTGTAGATTCTGATCTCTTCAGACCTTCCCCTTTTGTCCCCTCTGACCACTCTCTCCACCCATCAGGCTAAGCCAACCCCAGCACTGCCACCTACTTTCTCGGTTATCTGTCCCATGAAGCATGTGTCAGTGAGGCTTTCACCACCACTTTCTCTATACCCGCTCCCCTTGGCTGACTCACACCCTGGCACAGCCTTTTCCATGCTCCACTCTGCTAAATCTGATACTCTCAATGTTCTTGCCCCTTTCATGAGGATCCGCTTGAAGCCCAAAGCCAAGTGCAACTTTTGGTATGACTCTGATCTCGTCACCCTTAAACGCAAGTGCAGGGTGGCTGAGTGGATATGGCGTGCTTCCTGTACATCCTCTGACAAACTGGCCCGCCGCTTGCTCCAAAGGCAATACCGGCTCTCTGTCCACACCAAGAAGAGAGCCCACATCTAAGCCGGCGTCTCTGCAGCATCTAAAAACCCGGCTAAACTCTTTAAAATCTGAAAGGAAGTGGCCAATCCTGCTGCAGTCTCTACCTCTCCTGTCCCCTCCCAGGCCCTCTGCATGGCCCTGGCTTCTCACTTAATCTCTAAAACTCAGGACATCCTGTCCTCTCTCTCTTCCTCTCCTCCTACTCCGTCTACTCTCTTCTCTTCCTCCGGCCCCTCTTCGGCCACCTCTCCTCCCTGCTTCTCTGCCTTTGCCATGTTCTCCTCAGACGAGGTTTCTAGACAAGTCCGATCTATGAAAGTCTTGTCAAAATAGATTCATCCCTGTTCCTCCAAAACCATCAAGGATCACATTGACACCCTGGCTCCTGCTCTGGCTGATTTCTGCAACCATTCCTTCGCCACTGGGGTCTTCCCCTCCCCCATGAAGAACTCCCTTGTACACCCTCTTCTTAAGAAACCCTGTGCCGACCCTTACTGCCCGGCTAACTATCATCCAATCTCCATCACCCCTTTCTTGGGCAGACTCCTGGAAAAGCTGGCCATCTCCGAGTTGAATCTACACTCTGAATCTGTTGGCTGTCTCCATGACCATCAATCTGGCTTCAGAGCTGCCAGAAGCACAGAAACCGCTCTCCTGAACATCCGTGAAGACCTGTTCTCCAACCTTGACTCCAACACCCCCTGTGTCTTCATCTTACTTGATCTCTATTCTGCCTTTGACACGGTCAACCATGCCATTCTGCTCAACCATCTCCGTGATAACCTGGTTATCACCGATCAGGCCCTGGCTTGGATGACCTTCCTCTCTGATCGACCCTCCCAGGTCCAACTTGGGTCCTTCCTCTCCTCTATCTCTCTCCCTACCTGTGGTGTCACCCCAGGGGTCTAACCTCTCTCCCTGGATGTTCAACCAATACCTAGCACTTCTTGCCCACCGGATAGCCGCTCTCTGCCCCAACTTTCAGTGCTATGTGGATGACACACAGCTCGTTTTCAGGCTCCCTTCAGCCACCTCTTCTTCTCTCATCTATGACTGTCTGTCCGCCATCCAGGAGTGGTGTGCCGCCAATGATCTCTGCCTTAATGCCCGTAAGACTGAGATTCTCCTCATCGGCACACCTGCTCTCTCCTTTCCTGTCACTCTCTGGATGGCCTCTCTTGCCCCTCTTCCTGCTCCCACCTGTGAAGCTAAAAACCTCTGTGTCATTTTCAACTCCACACTTTCCTTCTCTTCCCACATCTCTGACGTCTCTAAAAAGTCAAACTCCCTTTCCTCTCCTTCCCCCATAAGATCACTGTCTCCAGAGCTCTGGTTCTCTCTAGGCTGGACTACTGCAACAGCCTCTTTCTAAATCTGCCAGCCCCTACTCTCCGCCCTCTTCAACAGTTATAGGTCAAAGTTTTGACTCAAAAGGGTCGAATGACAAAAGGGTCAAGTCAACGCGACCGAAATAAAGGGTTGAATTCCCGTTTTTGGTGTAAAACCACCTTTTTTTTTACCTAAACTAAAGCAACAAAAAAAAATGTACATTTTTAAAAAGAATTTGATCCTTTTGTTTTCGGTCGAATTGACTTGACCCTTTTGTCATTCAACCGTTTTGAGTCGAAACTTTGACCGGACACCCTGTTCAACTCATCCAAAAAAGGACTGCAAGACTTGTCCTTGGCCTCAAGCCCAGGGATCATATCTCTCTGGACTGAAATCTCTGGACTGGCTCCCAGTAGCAGCGAAGTTCAAAACCCTCTGCATTGTCCACAAGGCCTTTTGGGACCTCAATACCTTCAACTCTCTCTTCCTCAATATCTCTCGCTCAAGCTCTTTGCTCATCCGCCTCCAACTCCCTCCAACTCCCTCAGGGTTAGTCGCTTCTCCAAGCAGCAAGTTGGTGGTAGATCTCTTTCTTCTGCTAGGGCCTCCCTCTGGAACAGCCTCCCTGCCTCTCTGAAACTTGAGCAGAACCGTCTCCGGTTCCAGAAGCACCTCAAGACCTTCATCTTTTGCCTCTGCTTTCTCTCCTCCTCTCCCCTGCTGATCTCCTGGCAGAATCTGAAATTGCACTGGTTTACTTGGCTACTCTCTGATCTCGGGCCCAGCCCCCCCCTCCAGTTGCACACCTGCACTACCCCCTGACAACCCAATCATCTTGCTAAGGTTGATAAATGAGTATCAACACAGGTTGGGTGTAATTGTATGTAAACATAAGTGCTATATAACATCACATCATTTTTGTTTGGCCTTGGACGTCTCCTTGCATTCACAGTAATTAGATAATGTGGGCCTATACGCACTGATATCAAATATACACATGGTGATCCATTCTTGAATGAAATGTGTATCACTTTACAGTTAAATCGTAACCATATTTTTCTTAGTGTACTTATAAACAATTCTATGTGATGCCACTTCCTGTTTTGTCAAGAGGTGAAAGGTTGTGTTCCATCGCTTCCCATGATTTCACTTCATGATAGGGTCAAATGATATCACTTGCTGTGATGTCATCAGAGTTTAAGGGTCGTGTGAGTCACTTACGCTACCCCTGGCATTTTGGTGAAATGACGTCCCTGAAAAGTAACCGTTTCTTGTGAATGCGTTAACATGCAGGACAACTGTGAATGACAATTGTTGCTCACAAGCAAACAAAGGCGTTATAACCAGGCTAGGTTACTTATTGAAATCCTAAATTGAGGAGGTCAATGATAGAAAAGTGTGCTTATCATGTAGCATGCAATATAAACCCATTTATAATATGCATTTTTGTCTAGCACTGCCATTTACAAACAATTGAGCCTTCGACCTTGTAGCTTATCATGTCAGCAAAACATCTCAACGCATTATTGAGCCAAGCCCACAGTTGCCTTTCACACTAAATATACATATCGAGGCATACCTTCCCAGTGAGTGGAAGAGTAAATCGAGTGGCTCCCGCAATTCATTTAATCATTTGACACAATTTAAGAAAGCGATTTGTGTGAGTGAAAAGCCTGATGCCTGACAGCTTTTGCCTCATTTTTGACGGGCCCTGTCTCTTCAACAGATATAGGTCTTGTTTCAAGCATCACAGACTGTACCCGCTTATGTGCTGGAAATCCAAAACCATGGGGCTCATTACAAGTTTGGAGGTAAGTAACTGTCCTTATCGGCATGGAGCAAATACCATGTCCGTGTAGGTAAGAACCTGCTAATAGAGGGCTATTACGACTTTGCGGGCACGAGCTTTGCGCCATGCAGGTAACGACATCACGGGCATGCTGCTAAAGTCCCGAAAATGGCCCTTAGCAGCATCATGTAAAGCGCAGATTGCACTACCGGCATGAATCATGATGGCATTAGTGGTGACAGCTATCAGCGGTGACCGCTAATAACGGTCACCGTAAAAAGCGGAACCGGAAGTAGTGTCATCGCACAGGAACGGGAACGAGCATCTTTAAAAACACAATCCATTGCCATCCTCAGAAGCCAGAACCTGTAGTATATTGCTGTGTGCCAAATTCAATCCACAACAACAATACAATGCCCAAGGCAGTGAAAAAGGGCACCTCCCGGCAGCGCAAGGAGCGCTTTAATGAAGACGAGCTCACCATACTGGCAAAGACCCTGGCTGAGCATGCCGATGTCGTGTTTGCCCAGAGCCTCAAGAGGGAAGCTGTCATCAGAAAGAAGGAGATCTGGGCACTAGTGGCACAAAAAGTCAGCACGGTTGGCAACACCCCCCGCAGAACTAAGGACTGCAGGAAGAGGTGGGATGACTTGCGCCTGCGAGTCTGCAACATCCTCTCGGCAAACAGGAGCCAAGCCATGGCAACTGGCGGAGGAGCAAGCTCTCCGATAAAGCTGTCCCGGTGGGAAGACATATGTGCCAGCCTGATCGGCATGGAGGCTATTGAAGGCGTGGGAGACATGGAGTGTGGCGCCACCTCATCGGCGGAAGGAGGTGAGTGTCCTAAGAAAACACTGTAATGCAGAGTATGATGATAGTCCACCAATATGTCTGTCTAAAGAGGCAAGCCAGGCCTAATACACACACATTCCCAGCCTACTTGTCGTACGCAGCACAGACAGATGCAGATGCCTGCAGCAAGGCAATGCCATACCTTACACAAACCACACTAAGATGTTAATGGCATAAGTCACACTGCATGCAGGCCACAACAAATATGCATGTCACATAGCATACATCTGCCCCTACATGAGTGACCCAGACGGATGCCTGCATTACCCACCCATATAGCAAGCAACGTGATCATCCAAACTACACTGCCTATTACCCTCTATTGTTTAGATGAGCAATTATACAAATGTATGCATGATGCTTCTCAAACCATCACTCATGCCGTCCCTCTCTTTGACCCCCACAGGCTCAGATCATGACAGCGAGGCCCAGGACTCACCCACACAGCCGAGCACACCCCAGAAGAGGGTCTGGATGAGGGCAACAGGCCTTCCACCTCCAAATCCCAACACAAGCCTCGTCATGCACCGCAGAGGAAACCACCTCCGGATGCCACAGCACTGGTGCCGCCAAGGGCTGTCAACACAGAACCCACAACTCCCGTCACACTAGCACAGGACACAGCTGAAGCTGCACTCTCAGCAGAGAATAGTTCTGTCAGGGAGGCGGCAGCTACAGCACCCCTGGCTGAGGACGAGGCGCAAGAACAGGTGTCGGTGCCCATGGAGGATGGCTCCTCCGACCTGCCTCGCACACCAAGTCCGGCACCATCCCACCACCACCTCGGTAGACTCTGACCACAGCACCACCCCAGAGCAGTCTGGGGGGGGAGTACAACCAAGGGGCCATGAGTCCCATAGGGGACCCAATAGAAATTGTGCATGACACCCAAGCACCCTCCACCTCCACAGGTGTACCTGCGGGGGTGCAGCGGCAGGAGGAGCTAACTGCCCTGGTGTGACAATTCGTAACTGACAATGCCCAAGCAAGACAGGAGTGGCGCGAAAACACTGCCTCTCTGGGCAAGATCATTGCCGATAGCACAAGTAGACCATGCAAGGAGGTATCAGCCCTGCGGCAGGTCCTCAGCCGCATTGCTGATGCAATGGAGGCTGAGCGTCCGGCCCCCCAAATGGAGCAGTCAGCCACCCCATCGTCCTTGAGCTCCACACAGACTAGCCCACTTCACTGGTCAGTGCGCACCCTGCGCCTCCCGGACATGCCGCCACCAGGTGCACGGAGTGGCAGGAAGTAGACTGGCCAGCCTGATGAAGGCAATAGACACTTGTTTGGACATGTGTGGGGGAGTTGTGGGGAGAGGGGGAGGGGGTGAGGGTGTGTGGGGAGTAGTGGGGGGAGAGGGAGGGGGATGAGGGTATGTGGGGGAGCTGTGGGGGAGGGGGTGAGGGTGGTGGGGGAGTTGTGGGGGGAGTGGGAGGGGGGTGATGGTGTGTGGGGGAGTTGTGGGGGAGGGGGGAGGGTGTGTGGGGGAATTGTGGGGGGAGGAGGGGGAGGGTGTGTGGGGAGTTGTGGGAGGAGGGGGAGGGGGGTGAGGGTGGTGGAAGGTTAGTGCACTTTCATCTTCATTGGACATTACAATACACCCGTTGTGTGAAAATGAATAACTTGAGTGGACATTCATCATTGTGCATGTGTCATTTATTCATATACAGTGCATAGTGTACATGTACTCCCACACCCAGTGCCCTCTGCCCAACTATCATGTCACCCTCTGCAGCCATGTGTGTCAGAAATATTGTGCAATCACTGACTGATGTACAGCATGTCCCTCCTGTGCATCGGCACGCGATGATGTGCAGCCACATCTTCTTCATCCCCTTCATCATCACCAGGTGGTAGCAGTTCAATCTCAGGGGGCAGGGGCATGTTCGGTCCGATACACATGTTGTGCAGCATGACACATGCCATGATGATCTTGACCACCTTCTCATGGCTGTAGAGGAGTGCCCCACCCGACCGGCTAAGGCAGCGAAACCGTGCCTTCAACAGGCCAAAGGTCTGCTCAATGACCACACGGGTACGGGTGTGGGAACGATTGTAGTCCTCCTCGTGCCTGTTCTGTGGGTTTCGGACAGGGGTGAGGAGCCACGGCTTCAAGGGATAGCCAATGTCACCTGCATGGGAGGCAAAAAATGTATATGTCAGTCGATTCATGATGGACAGCTGTACTAGTCACACATGCCTGCAGATTATTGTTGGTCACATTCACATGTCCCTGGTTGTATGCATGCCATTTCTAGGCCCTCAATGTGTCCTGTGTCATGGAATAATGGTGTGGGTTGCATCTTTAAGATGATACATGGTGTGCACTCCCGTCTTGTTGCTCATGTATTGTGTACTCATACAGCTGTGTTTGTGTCTAATTTGTGATGTGTTGTGTTCTATATGATTTTCTGACTGGGAGAGTTGGCAGTAGGCTCTGCAATGTTAGGCATGCAGTGCTGATTTTTCCCATGGTAACATGCAGCATTCCTGTGGTTGTGGCAGCCCTGTGACAGACAGTGGATTCCCTTGGTGGTTTTGTTCAATGTACTCCCATGGATGCTTGTCCTGTGTGGTGATTTGCTGGAGACAGCAACATAGTGCATATTCACTGCATGTTGCTGGATGGTGTTACGGAGGGTGAGGTCCGCTGATGAGTAGTGCATGTATTGTGGGATGTGGGGTTGTTTACTGTTTGTCAAGTTGTGATAGGTGTTGACCTTGCTTCCTTCCTATGGGTGTTGGGTGTCATGTTCTGTTGGGGATGCTTTGGGGCACAGTGTTTAGTGATGTGCACATCGTGCTGTCACATCAACATTGACACCATGGTGGTGTGTGCACCTCTCCCCCCATTTCAGTGCCATGTGCCTGTCATGCAATTTACCAAGCAGCCAGGCACGTCATCCAGCATGTCGCTCCATGTAGCGTGGTAGCGTGGAGTTCCGCAGGACCATAGAGTCATGAGTTGATCCGGGATATCGGGCACAACAATGTGTGATGACCTTGCTGGCGTCACATACCATCTGCACGTTTATTGAAGTGGTATTGCTTGTGGTTGCGGTACACCACCTCCAAGGCATGTGGGACCACCAACTCCACGTGGGTGCAGTCGAGGGCACCTATACAATCTGGCATGCCTGCCAGTGCATGTAAACCAACTTTTGTATCAAAAATCTCCTGGGGAGTGCGTGGTAGGGATATGTAGTCCCTTGTGTGCTTGGTTCAGAATACGAGAAAATAAGGGTTGTGATGTGCCATGCATGTGCCCCACTGTGTGCTGGTAGGTGCCTTTGGCAAGGAAGTGGAGCACCGACACTACCTTCTGTAGAGAGGGGATGGCAGCGCGTATTGTGATGAGGCTGACAATGTTGTCGTTTATCATGTCCACGATGGTGGTGAAGGTGTCCCGGTCCAGATGGTACAGGGTGTGGATCTGCTCAGGGGTTACGTTGAATGGACTGGCTCTGATGCAAGGGATCGGGGCTGCCTGCGTGGTACTACTGGCTGCACTGGTGGGGCATGCTGGGCCTGTCTCACCCTCCTTCTCCTCCTGGGTTTCCTCTGTGGTGCCTGCTGTTGCTGTTGTTGTTGCTGGTGTAGCAATGCAAGCATGTCCGCCATCCCCAGTATTGCTACTAATATTGGAATCATCTTGGTGTGGGAAGGGGTGTGGTGTGTGGGTGTGCTCCTTTTGTGCTGGCCCAGACTCCTTTGCCTCCACCTGTGCTGATTGTGTGCACCTGTGGCAGTTGGGAACACTTCACATAGCATTTTACGGTTGGTTCACGATGCCGGTATTACCGGGATGCCGGTATCCCCTATTAGCGCCTTCATGATGCCGGTATTTGCTTGTCCGCCTGACTTGTGATTTCCTCCCATTAGCGGCATGCCAGTATTGCCAGTGTGATGGGCCGCGTGCCCGCGCCCATGCTGCTATTAGAGGTACCATTATTAACGGTGCCTCTAATAGCGGGGTCTTAGGTCGGAATATCCCGGAGCGGTATGCGATGCCGGTAACCGGCATCGTTTTTCCATTGCATCCAACCTCATAATGACCCCCATGTATCTGTTAGTCGAATAACTGGAATAAAGCTGAACCTTAGCTTGCTGAATAACATTGTGTTGACCTCGCTAAATGATTTTGGGCCTCATTACGAGTAGCCCGATAAAAGCGGGTTCATTACCGGCATGCCGGAATGAGTGGGTCCGTGCTCGTATGAACCCGCTAATAGCGGGTGATTACGAGTGCGCAAGCACGCGCGTTCCCCCATGCCGGTAATGGCAATACCACCATGCGGCTAAAGGCCCTTCAACCCCCTATACCGGCATCGCAGGACCCGCCCATAGCGGTACCGCCTCATACCAACCCCTAAATACCGGCACAGTAATACCAGCATGGTAATACCATGTTCGCAAAACATGGACCCAGAAATTACGTCATTGCGCAGGAACGGGAAACGGGCCGGTGGCCATCTTTAAAACGCAATCCATTGCCCTCCTCCCCAACCACCAGTCCATTTGGGTTGTGCTGTGCCAGAAAATACTCAGGATGTCCAAGGCAACCAGGAAGATGACCCCCCGGAAGCGGAAACAGCATTTCTCTGACGCTGTGCTTAATATGCTGGCAGACACCCTGGCCCAGCATGCAGACATCGGGCCTCATTACATGGACGGTGGTAAGGGTTTACCGGTACCGGTAAGGGCAACGGTACCGGTAAACCCTTACCGCCTTACTACGAGGTCCCTTTGCGGGTTGGTACTTTATCGCCTGCTGTTTAGCAGGTGTTAAAAAGCAACCCGCAAAAGGACCAGAGTGCTAATTACGGTACCACAATTTGCGGTACCGTAATTACCGCCTTTCCCATTCCCATAGAGCCCTATGGGGCAGGAATGGGAATGGGGAAGGGCAATGGGGGAAGGGGGAATTACCGCTCCATCAACCTTGGAATAGGGCGGTAATTCCCCCTTCCTCCAAGGCGGTGCTGGTATTTTACCGACATGGACCAAGGTGCTAATAGCACCTTGGTCCTCCGCCTACCGTGTAATGAGGCCCATCATCAGGTCTAACAACATGAAGCATGCTGCCCAGATGAAAAAGAAGCAAATCTGACAGGAGGTTGCCCAGAGGGTGTCGGCTGTGGAACCACCCCACGGACTGTGTGCGACTGTCGCAAGCAGTGGGACGACCTCTGCCTCAGGGTGAGGAACATCCTGGCAGTCAAAAGGAGGGCCGCCATGGCGACAGGCGGGGGGACACACTCACCAGCGAAGCTGATGCCATGGGAGGAGACAGCCAGTTCATTCATAGATCCCGAGTCTATAGAGGGATTCGGAGAGATGGAGATGGGTGCCACATCATCCCCAGAAGAAGGTGAGTGACCCAGCACATCCCTCTAGGGTAAACCATGATGTGGCACAAGTGACGTTGAAGTGAGACTAGGCAAGGCAATGCATGTCCCAGTCCCACATCAACATATCCAGCCACACACAAATGCATGCTGAGTGCCAATCCCAATCCCAACACACGGGCAACATGACTCGACCGTGCCCATGTAACTCACCACACAGACACCATATCAATGCCATGCCACCAGCCATGCATTGATTGCTCACATGCCCCCTCATAACACCAAATGCCACACCCCTGTAATAATTGGATGCATGAATGTATGAACACATCACAGCGCTATAGAATATCGTTGCCATGTGACACCATCACTGATGACCTGCATCTCTTCTATCCCCCAGGCACCGATGAGGAAGATGGCAGGCAGGACAGGGGAGCAAGGGCATCTACATGACGGCAAGGGACAAGGGCGACCACCACCCCCACCCCCCAGCCCGAGAAACTGTCCAGACCAACAGGCAGTGTACCAGACCGGGCAGAAACCCAGCTGGAAACACCTGCAGCCAGTGTGGGCCACACACATGGAGTCCAGCAGCAGCCACCCACAACAGTGGGAGGTGTTTCCGTTCCCGCACCGCCAACCACTGCAGATGTTGCGGATGCTGATGTGGACACCGAGGGTGACACAGTTGCGTCCATCACACCCACCCCAAGTCCCATTACCACCCCCCGTACAGAGGCCGACAGCAGCGACGATACCTGCCTCCACGACTCTGACCTCAGAGAGTCCGACATATGCCCCTTTGAGGAGGACAGTTCCCTGGACATGGGCCCCATGCAAGCGCCATCCACCACCCTCGCTACCACCACCCTGGCTACCACCACCCCGGGTACCACCACCCCGGGCCACCAGCACTCCGCTACCAACGACTCCTTTGAGGCTCGCCTGTCGAGGGTGGAGGCATGACAGGAGTCGATGCTAGACCTACTGCGGCAACATATTGCCGATGGGAAGGACTCCATGAGGGCCATCGCTACAGCCATCGCTGCTAACACTGCTGCCGTTGAGGCGTCCACAACTGCCATGAGGGAGTGTCTGGGGGCAGTTACGCAAGACCTGATGTCCAACCTGCCTGAAATGCAGCGCCCACACCTTGGAGCAGGCATGGGACCGGCCACTGACACGTCCACTGCTACGACCCCTTCGACCTCAGCCCCCTCAAGCCCTGTGCGGATGACTTGGAGGAGTGCACGGCGCTTGGACATGCCACCCCCGGATCCCCAAAAGGCAAAGAAGTAGAGTGGCCAGACAATGCCGTCGGACAAATGGACGTTGGTCAAGGGAACACTCTTTGGTGTACATTTGGGGACATTTGGGGTTTGTAGGGTGGGTGAGGGAGTTCACTGGGGTATTTTTGGGGTTTGTAGGGTGGGTGAGGGAGTTCACTGGGGTTGCGAGAGGAATGTTTACATTATTACGTGTCTGAAAAATACACCCGTTGTGTGCAAGAAAATCAATGGCTGGACATACTTCATTTTGTGCATGTACATTTAATGTGTGATGGTGTACAGTGGCGAACTTCAAACAAAACAAGTGTGCATGTCCACATGCAGCCAGTGTGTCACTGGCACATGACCTTCATGGTCCTTGCATTTCAGAAGTATTTGTGGATTAGTGCTTGGCGTCCAGCATGGCCATCCTGTGCATCACATACTGGCAGGGGGGCTCCTTCGCCTCCGTCTCCGTCTCCATCCCCTTCATCCTCACCCGGCCCATGCATGTCAATGTCAGGTGGCAGTGGTACATTCCTCCGGACGCACATGTTGTGCAGCATGACACAGGCCATGGTGATCTTTGCCACATTCTCAGGCCTTTATAGGCGTGCCCCACCAGCCCTGCTGAGGCAGCGGAACCGCGTCTTCAACAGACCAAATGTCTGCTCAATCACAGAACGGGTACGTGTGTGCACAAGATTGTACTCCTCCGCATGGTTGTTCTGCGGGTTCCGCACAGGGATGAGTAACCACGGCCTCAAGGGATATCCTCCATCACCTGCAAGCAGACACAAATAGGCGTGTGTCACTCTGAACTGCCACCTTCAGGGAGCACAGTCATGGTGGCAGCTATTTGGTGTGGGCATGCACATGTCCCTGTACACATGCAAAGGTGTTACCTAGATGCAATCTATACTGTCATGAGGTGTGGTAGTCTGGATGGTGTTCAATAGATGATGCAGGGTGTAATCATGCATGCTGAGGCAGATGTGCAGTGCTATTGCAACAATGTTTAGCCCCCAATGCATGCTGTTCATTCTCCACTATGCATGGTCACACTGACCACATTGCCACAGTTGCCATCCTGTTCATTCATGCATTGCTTGCCATCACCATGGTGGCCTGGTTGTGCCTCTTACTTGTTGACATCGATATGCATTATTTGCGATATGTGGCCCAGTGATATGTCATGTTCCGTTTGAATGTTTCAGGTCAGGAGTGTTTAGCTCTGCATGCATTCTCCAATCACCGGCTATTGCCACCCAGGTGCAGTATTCCCCCCCATTTCCCACCCAGGTGTAGTATTCCCCCCCCTTATGCACCCTCACACATCAGTGCCCCGAAGCACTGCCATGGGACGGTTGTGCAACTCACCAAGCAGCCAGGCACGTGGTCCAGCATGTCGCTCCATGTGATGGGGTAGCGTGGAGTTACGCAGTACCATGGCATCATGTGTTGATCCAGGAAATCGGGCACAGCAATGTGTGATGATCTTGCTGGAGTCACATACCATTTGCACATTGATGGAGTGGTATTGCTTGTGATTGCGGTATACCGCCTCTATGGCATGGGGGACTACCAATTCCACATGGGTGCAGTCGAGTGAACCGACACAATTGGGCATGCCTGCCAGTGCATGGACGCCTACTTTGGTGTCTGCAATCTCCTGGGCAGTCCGTGGTAGGGATATGTGTCTGCTTGCATGCTTCAGGAGGGCATCCAGCACTTGGTTCAACATGCGTGGAAATAGTGGCTGTGAAATGCCATGCAGCTGGCCCACTGTGTGTTGGTAGGTGCCTGTGGCTAGGAAGTGTAGCACAGACACCACCTTTAGTAGCGGGGGGATGGCAGTGCGTATTTCAATGAGGCTGGCAATGTTGTTTTGTATCATGTCCACTATGGTGGTGATGGTGTCACGGTCCAACCGATACATGGTGTGGATCTGCTCAGGGGTTAGGTTGAAAGGGCTGGGTCTGGTGCGAGGGATTGGTGGTTGCCTACAAGGCACTGCTGCCTGCGCTGGTGGTAATTGCTGGGCCTGTCTCACCCTCCTTCTCCTCCTGCGTCTCCTCTGTGCTGCCTGTTGTTACTGCTGTAGTTGTTGTTGTTGTTGCTGTTGTTGCTGTAGTTCTAGCAGTATGGGCATGTCCTCCAGCGCCATGATTGCAACAGCTAGTGGTAGCATTTTGGTGTTGGAAGGGGTGTGGTGTGTGGGTGTGCTCATTTTCTACTGGCCCAGCCCCCATTGACTCCACCTGTGGAGATTGTGTGCACCTGTGGCAGTTGCCTTGTATCCTGATTGCTGTTTGCGGGTGGTCCGCGATGCCTGTATGGCCGGCATCGTGCAGCCCGTGATTACCGGCTTTGCGATGGCGGTATTTGCATGTCTGCGTGGGTTGGGATTTCCCCCTATTACCGGCATGCCTGTATTTGCTCCCTGAAGGGGCGCGTTTACGCGCCTATGCCGCTATTAGCAACACCGTTATTTAGGGTGCCGCTAATACCGGGTTTGCGGGTCGGAATACAACGGAGCGGTAAACGATGCCGGTATTATCATACCGGCATCATTTTTGCCTTACCGCCAGCCTCGTAATGAGGCCCTTTAAGTTAACATAAAAGACATGGGGGGTCATTCCGAGTTGGGCGTTAAGGGAAAAATGATGCCGGTAAAGGATTACCGGCATCGTTTACCTTTACGGGCCATTCTGACCCTCTAGACCGTTATTTACGGCGCCGTAAAGTACGAGGCCGTAAATAGCGGTCTCGTGGCGCGCGCACGACACCCCATGCCGAAATTAGCGGCATGGCGTAAACCGGAGCTGATCCCAAGTCATGCAGACATGCAAAAAACGGCCTCTACAAGGCCGCAAAGTACCTTACCGGCATGGAGTAAATACCGGCATCGCCGAGAAGGTGTTAAGAACCCTGAGCAATGTTTCCAAGAGGCACAGGTGCACTCAACCAGCACAGGTGGAGGCAATGGAGTTTGGCACACCCACTCACCAGACCCCCTCCCACACCAAGATGATACCAATTGTAGCAGGATTACTGGAGCTGGAGGCCCTGCTTGCAAGGCAGCATCGACAACAACAGCAACAACAACAACCACAGCCCCCACCACAGAGGATACACAGGAGGAGAAGGAGGGTGAGACAGGCCCAGCATGCCCTACCGGTGCAGCCACCATTACCACGCCGGCAGCCCCCAATCCCTTGCATCAGAGCCTCCCCCTTCTACCTCACACCAGAGCAGATCCACACCCTGTACCGCCTTGACCGGGACACCATCACCACCATAGTGGACCTGACACATGACGACATAGTGAGCCTCATAGAAATCCACACTGCAATCCCCCCTCTACTCAGGGTAGTGTCTGTTCTCCACTTCCTTGCCACAGGCACGTAGCAGCATACAGTGGGGCACATGCATGGCATACCACAGGCCATATTTTCACATGTACTCAACCAAGTGCTGGATGCCCTCATCAAACACACAAGGGAGTACATATCCCTACCCCAGACACCCCAGGAGATATTGGATACATATGTTGCCTATCATGCACTGGCAGACATGCCAAATTGCATAGGTGCCCTTGACTGCACCCACGTGGAATTGGTCTTTCCACATGCAATGGAGGTGGCGTATCGCAACCGCAAGCAATACCACTCCATTGACGTCCAGATGGTATGAAATGCCAGTAAAGCCATCACACTTTGCTGTGCCCGATGCCCCCGATCAACACATGACCCCCTGGTCCTGCGGAACTCCATGCTACCACGCTATATGGAGCAACATGCTGGACAACGTGCCTGGATGCTTGGTGAGTCACCTGATTGGGCCAATGCAGCGCATTGGGGCCATGAGTAGGGTGGATGCATACCCCAACTTGGTGGGAAGGGGGGGTGCATACTACACCTGTGCGGGAATGTTGACACCGGTGCACGATGTGCACCCCACAGAACACAGTGCCCCAAGGCAATCGATATGGCACATGACTGCCTAACCTCACAGTGATGCTAGAATGTAGAAAATACAACACTACTCGTCCGACAGGTAACCAGGCCCAATACCGCAACACAAGCACCACTCATCAGCGGACCTCACACACCGTAAGGGCATCCTGCACCATGCACTGCATATGCACTATCTCGCAGCCTTCTGCATCCCACCACACAAGACAGATGTCCCTGGGAGTGCATAGAAGTGAGCCCAACAGGGATACATCAGCGTGTCACTGGTTCTGCACACCCATAGTAGTGGTGCAAGTCAACATGGTACTGATCAGTGCAGTAAGACAAGTATGCTACTGACTACAGTCAACACCCCCTGCCACCAAATCTCACAGAACCCAACACATCAATGAATTCAGGCCAACGCTGCTGCACGCATATACGGTGCACGTGCAACAAGATGTGAGTGCACACCATAAGCCATCTTGAAGAAGCTACTCCTCCATCATTCTATGGCACGGGACACATAGCCGGGCCAGTAATGGGGTTGATGCAACCAGGGACATGTGTGTATGGCCAGGAATCACCAGCTGCCATGCAAGACTGCTACAGTTCGCCACCATCAATGTACAAACACTTACCTTCATTCGCCTTCCATGCAGGTGATGGTGGCTACCCTTTGAAGCCGTGGCTCATGGCCCCTATCCGCAACCCACAGAACAGGCATGAGGAGGACTACAATCAAGCCCATACTCATACACGGGTGGCCATAGAGCAGACATTTGGCCTGTTGAAGGCACCATTTTGTTCCCACAGCCGTTCGGGTGGAGCACTCATCAACAGCCACGAGAAGGTGGCCAGGATCACCATGGCATGTGTAAGGCTGCACAATATGTGCATCCGTCGGAACGTGCCACTGCCCCCTGACCTGGGACTGCTACCACCAGATGATGATGAGGGGTGGATGAAGAATTGGCAGGACAGCATCACAGTGCAGATGCACAGGAGGGATGTGCCGTGTGGCAATCATTGATTGGACAATATTTCTGACACTCAAGTCAGCTGAGGGTGTCAGGATGACAGGGCATCGGGCACTGGTTGTGGGGATACATGTACACCATGCACTGTGAGTCATTAAAAGACACATGCACATTGATCAATGTCCACTCTGATATTTTTTATGCACAACCGGTGTATTGGATTAGTAGGTTCACACGTGTACAACAAAACCTCCACCCTCATCCCCCTCCCCCCAACTCCCATACACACCCTCATCCCCCTGCCCCCAACTCCCATACACACCCTCACCCCCCTCCCGCCAACTCCCATACACACCATCACCCCTCTCCCCCACAACTCCGCAACAGTAGTCCCGTGTGGCACATTGAGGCCACATATGGCAGCATTGTCTATTGATCCATGCTCCCGGTGCCCAGGGGGGGGCATGTTCCTGCGCCGCTGAGAAAGCAGCAAGCGGCGCGCTGGGCTTGCCGGGGTGGGGGGACTGGTTGTGGGGGTGTCCTCCTGCTGAGTCGCAGGAATGGGACGTGCTGCCACAAGGGTGTCTGAAATGCGTCCAAGTGCCTCACACACACGGTTGGTGCTTTCCGTGAACACCTGACGCATTTGTCTGAGCTCCTCAAGTAACTCCAATCTGCCCTGGCGGTTTTCCTCATTGAAGTCAGTGATGAGGGCAGTGAGTTGTCCTGCACGTAGTGCTTCCTGGGATGGTGTATCATTCTGGCTGGGGATTGGGTCGACATGCCCTGACAGGGCCTCGAATGGGGTACTGGGCACGGGATCTGCGTCTCCCGGTGCATCACCACGTGCACTTCGGACTGGTGTGCCACCCTCCCCAGAGTCCATGCACGACACCTGGGGGACACTGCATGGCTTGGGGGTGTATAGAGTGGGGTAGGAGTCCTCCTCTGACGCCCCGCAGATGGACGAGGGGCTGTCCAGGATTTGCAGAGGGGCCGTGGCTGCCACCTCCCCAGAGATGCTGGACTCCTCTGACCTTGGTGTGGTGATTGTTGCAGGCGCTGATGCAGTGAGGGATGGGGGTGGTGCAACCTCAATAGGCCTTGGAGGAGCTGTGGTGGTTTTGTCCTTCCTGGCCGGTACGCGGTGGTCCCTGCCTTTGGCACTGGATGTGGTGGGGCGGCTTCTCTCAGGCTCATCGCCCTCATGCTCACTGCCTGTGGGTGTAGAACAAAGGTACAACATGAGTGGTTGTGTGAGATGCTAATGTCATTAATGGCAGCATTCACATTTCAGTCATTTTGGATTTGTGGCATTTTGGCCGTTACTACATCACTGGTTTCTACGGATGTGTCGGATATGTACGCAGGTGTGGGAGTCACTAATCCTGGCCTGGTCATGTGCAGTCTTACTCGCACACTGCCAAGCCTGCTGCACAGTGTGCTTATTGGGATGTGCTAGTTACTGCACTGTGGTTGGTGGGCATTTTGTGGTAGCACTTGTCCCTTGGTGGCAGTTGTCTTGCCATTATCAGAATGGGTGGAGGGCAGTATGACAAGGTGGTGCATTGGACAGGGCTTGGAAGTGTATTCAACATGTATTTGCCATTGGCTGTGTTGACTTTGGACACTCACCTCCATCAGCAGACGACGGAGCCCCACACTCCATTTCACCGACGCCCTCGATTGATTTTGTGCCAATCAATGCAGCGCAGGTCTCCTCCCATGGCGCTAGTTTCATTGGTCCACCTTCAGTCAGCAGTGCCTGGCTGCGGTTGGCTGCGAGGATGCTCCGCACCCTCAACCGCAAGTCGTCCCACCGCTTGCGGCAGTCCCTGGGGATGCGGGGGGTGGTGCCTACTGCGCTCACCCTTTCAGCAAGTTCTGCCCATATGTTTTTCTTCCGGACCACTGCCTCTCTGCGCATGTCGCTGCTGAATACTACATCTGCGTGCTCCTCCAGGTGGCCCACCATGGCCTGCAGACCCTCGGGGCTGAAGCGCTGCTTGCGGAGGCTGTCTGCTGATTTTTCCGGGGCTTTGGGCATAGCTGGCTGTTGTGTAGGCCTTTTCCGAGGTTCTGGTTCGTCCCAAGGGTGCTGCCTGGAGAGGATGGCAATGGATTGTGTTTTTAAAGATGGCCACCGTGCTCCTTCCCGTTCCTGTGCAATGACGTAATTTTCTTGGCGGTCTTGTAAAGAACGTCTCTCTTCATGCCGCTAAGGGGTTTAACGGGCCCTTTAGCAATATGCCGCTAGGGGATTTACCGGCATGGCGGAAAGCTCGTGCCCGCGAGGTCGGAATAGCCTGTAAATAACAGCGTGGTACCAGATCGGACTCGCTCTTTCCGCCATGCCGGTAAAAACCAAAACTTACCGCCAACCTTGGAATGACCCCCATGGGGCCTTATTACACGGAAGGCGGTAAGGGTTAACGGTCACCGGTAATGGTACCGATGACCGTTAACCCTTACCGCCTTACTACGAGGTCCCTTTGCGGGTTGGTACTTTAACGCCTGCTTTTTAGCAAGGCGTCAAAAACCAACCCGCAAAGGGACCAGGGTGCTAATTACGGTACCGCAATTTGCGGTACCCTAATTAGCACCTTCCCCATTCCCATTATGCCCTATGGGGCAAAAATGGGAATGGGGAAGGGCTATGGGGGAAGGGGGAATTACCAACCCGCCAACCTTGGAATAGGGCGGTAATTCCCCTTTCCTCCAAGGCGGTGCCGGTATTTTACCGGCATGGACTAAGTTGCTATTAGCACCTTGGTCCACCGCCTACCGTGTAATGAGGCCCATGGAAATACAAAACACCGCTTTTTTAAATGGCAGTTTCCTGTGTTAAATCTATTTAAGTGGTATAGCCATTCCCATTATAAACACACTGCAGTTCAGAAACTCATGCAAAAGTGCAAGTCGGTTTGTTGTGGACACATCGTGCTTTTTATGCCTTAAATAGATTAAGCAGATAAGCCCGCCAAGATGTACGGGTGGTTTTTGCAATTGCATGTTATTTTGTGGCTGACAACAGCTGCAAACTTTCAGTAAATGGACCCCTAACTTTAGGCTTTCCACAACAAGTTCCTATGATGTCATCTCCTTGGCAACAGGGTCCCGCTCAGGTCCTCGATGCTTAGAGTAAGCAATTGTGCTGGGTGTTGCCCGCCGCTAATCTCCAGAGCCTGGCATTAGGTTATTTGCACTGACTACATGTTCAGGAAGCATGACTTCAGATGGGTAGGCGCCTCAATAACACCAGGGCCGTATGTGACAATTGCGCTTCAGACCTATGAAGCCTTTGTGCACTGCACAGCGAAATAAGTGTTTCTGCACTTCAATTACCACGTAAACAAATAAACAAGAGCGTCAACACTTGGCTATAAAACTCTTGCTTTAAAAAATCGTTTTGATTTAGATTTCCAGATAGATACAACCAACAGCGAAAGCATCTGTTCCCGCTGAAAAGTGCACGGGCTGCCGTCCATGTAGACACACATCTGCAGCAAGGCAGTGGCTCGCCCCCGCGGGCCAGGAAGTGCGGGACATGAAATGGAAACTATGAAGGAATGGACAGTGGAATTATAATTTGAAACTGCGGGATTATATGTTTCAAGCATCTTTTTCCCGCAAATCCGGATCATATTCTCCAAATCGTTCAAAGATATAAAACAAGGGAGGGATGTATTTCAGCAACACAGTTAGCATTCCTGCCCACAGAAGACTTGAACGTACAGTACTTGTCATTGACGTTTGAAATCTCTGTCAAAATGCGAGGTATCCTTCGCTACCCCTGATCGATAGGCCCAGTACTAGGTGTAGCAGTGCAAGCATGGCCTCCATCCCCAGTATTGCTACTAATATTGGAATCATCTTGGTGTGGGAAGGGGTGTGGTGTGTGGGTGTGCTCCTTTTGTGCTGGCCCAGACTCCATTGCCTCCACCTGTGCTGATTGTGTACACCTGTGGCAGTTGGGAACACTTCACATAGCAAGTGTTCCCAACTGCCACTAGGTACTAATGTCACCTCTCACTTTCACTCGATGTGGAGGTAGACGTAAACAGCGCTAACCGTGCACACGATTGTCACCAAACTGAGCGTGTGGGAGGTGTGATGATGTGCCCGGCAATGTTGAAGCATGGTGTATACACTTCTGCGGCTTTGAGGTTACATCATTGGTTGCCATATAGTTAGAACGATCGCCTTTAGAAAATAGATCAGCAATAGGTGTTATGGGGGGGCTGGTCATGGACATCGCACCAGCCCCCCCTGAGGTGCTATGGGACACCAGCACCTGTGAGACCCGTGCCTCTAGGGGTGGCAGGTCTAGCCCTACCAGCACATGCAGACCCTGGCTGCCTTCCTGGCAGAGGGTCCCCATGGCAACCTGGCCTGCAGGCCCCAATTGCACAGGGTGGGCCTGCAGGCCTCAATTAGAGACTGACCCTGTTCATTCCATTTCGGAGTTTGCAGCCGTTCTCCTGCACGTGCCTGCAGGGCTCCTTTTTATAAGCTTGGGCCATGACACAGTGGCAATGCACATGGGAGGGACACATCCCCTTAAAGGGGCAACACACATGGGAGGGTTACTACACAACATCCCTCATTTTTCATAAGGAACAAACAAATTCGATTACCAACATAGATGATTCCCCCCACCCCTGTTACAGAACGACATTACTTGGACTACTTCAGGGTCGTGCCACCAACTTCACATAGGATATGCTACTGGTACACCTACGGTCTCACATGCTTATACACATATAACACATATCAACCCCTCACCCACAGGTGATAGTCACAGTGGGCGAACCACCGGTGGATGGTTGGCAGTTGGACTGTAATTTACAACACCCTTTATTAACCTGGGGTACGGAAGTGCCATCAATGCATGACGCTCACAGGTAGCCACTGGTACCATATCGAGCACCCCTACCACCTGTGGGAGCACAGCTTCACATCACTGTCTTTTACTGAGACCACTTTAAGCATGTTGTTGCTCTGCAGTTTCACAGTATCAAAACGCATGTTAACTGAGTCCTCTTTAAGCAATGGCAGGACTGCAGGACACCAGTTCACTTTCCATCAGCTTCTGTTCCGGAGTCACTTCCCAGGGTCCAGGTCCATTGACGGTACAGTTCAACACCGACAAAGCCGCACCTGGCAGGTACCAGGGGCACATCGGCATAGTCCCTTGATGTTGTGTGCAAGTCCGCGAGATGCAGATCGCTGGATGTCCCGGCTGCTCGGGCACGGGGTGACAGGACATCACTCACCCCCTGATGTTCCCCCAGCCAGGAGTGTGTCTTTCCTTCAGGGGCACAGGAGGGTGCACAAGCACTCGTAATGAGCTGCAACCCACTTCTTGCCTGTCTCACTGGTCCTTGGAGTTGGGGGCCCGGGCTGCATAGATTTGTTGGTTGGACACAAGTTGTTGGTTCGGCGCAGGGGGGCGGTAGGTATCGCCCCCAATCCCATGTTGGCCTGGTCCTCCGATGGCATGGTATGCCAGGTGACACCATTGGCAGGTAGTCTGGGCCATGAGCTCTCTGGTTTTTGTTGGCCTTGCTTTCAACTGCTGGTACCGTGCACAGGTTCCTGTCCAGCTGGCAGTGCGGGACTTGACTGGTGTTCCAGGTGCATGGTGGGATTCGGTCTCCCGGATTACCTGGCAGCGCAGAGCTCCTGTTACCCGGTGCTTGAGGGTCTTTAGTTTATCCAGTCCTGCGCATGCAGCATCCCATGCTTGATAATACTGGTGAGATGTGTCATGCACAGAGCGCAGGATGCTTAAACGCTCATGGCCTGGAGTCCTGAGGAGCATAATGGTGGAAGTACCACATTAGCCACGGTGTGGCCATTGTTGGTTCTGGGGCAATGCCATTCTTAGTTGACACCGCGCTGCCTTTGGTGCGCAGAGTCCTTTTCCTTCACCTTCTCTGGCACGAAGACATGGAGCCCCACCGTCCCTGTTGCTGACGTTGGGGTCAGGGGTCTGATGGCATTCCTCAGATGCTCCGAGCACATTTTATGCCGGTGCTGATATGGTCACTTCTTCGCTGCTGGGCCAGTGCTCACCGTTGGGCTCTTGTTTTGCACAAGTTCCCATACCAGTGTATTTCAAATGATCACCGCCAAGCATCCCGGGCTGTTCGGTTGGTCAACATTCTATGAACTCTGGAGTGGAGAGCACTTCTTTATCTCTTCTTGCTGTTCCGCGCCGACTGGAGCACCATGTCAAGGCTACCGACCAAAGCACATTCTCCCTCTCCCCGCCTTAGGGTCTGGGATCAGGCTGGGGTTTTCTTTCGGTAACACTCCAGATTGGAGAACTACTTTGTGACTTCAGCGCCTGTCAGCCCAGGATTGTGCTGGGGCTTACACTGTTGCCGCTTCAGGCTGGAGAACTTCTTTACCTTTACCGCCAGGCCCGGGATCATGCTAAAGGCTCCGGGAGGTATTCATTCTACTACTACTGGAGCACTGTGGCAATGCTCATGATCAGATCCCTTCCTTGAATTCACCGCTGCAGGGCCCAGGCTCATGCTGGGGGCTCGGGCGGCACCGAAACACCTGATAGTGTTGCCGCCTGCCTGCCGGGAGACCCACCTCCTATGGTTCGCTCGTGGCTGGAGCACCTCATTAAATTCACCGCCGGGCCCGGGATCACAGTGGGAGCCCGACAGGTCTTCTTTCTGCTGTGGCGGATGCTATCCCATCTGTTGGATAGAGAGTCTTGGATGAGTTTTTAAGGCCTTTGACCTGGCCATAATTGGAAGGCTGACTTACCAGTGAGGGCCAGGGGCAAGGGTCATGACAGACACCAGTACCACAGAGGCCCAGTCCCTCGAGGGATTGATGGGTGGGGGACTGGTCATGGACATCGCTCCAAGCCCTCCCCTGAGGTGCTATGGGACACCAGCACCTGTGAGGCCCGTGCCTCCAGGGGTGGCAGGTCTAGCCCTACCAGCACATGTGGACCCGGGCTGCCTTCCTGGCAGGGGGGGCCCTATGGCAACCTGGCCTGCAGGCCCCGCTTACACAGGGTGGGCCTGCAGGCCTCAATGAGTGACTGACTTAGTTCATTCCATTTTGGAGTCTGCAGCCTTTCTCCTGCCTGTGCCTGCAGGGCTCCCTTTCATAAGCTTGTGCCATGACGCAGTCATGGCCCATCCTAAAAGGGCAATGCAAATGGGAGGGACACATCCCCTTAAAGGGGCAACACACATGGGAGGGTTACTATACAACAATGGGAACTGCTATTGAAGGTCAATTCTGCCAATGTCTTTTGCATAGAACTAAAGCTTTTATGTATTGTTTTTGTTACTTTTGTTTACCCCTTGAATTGAAACCCAGAGGCCTCGTCTTTCCTGAGACCACCAAAAGTACCCTAGTATTTGATGGCTACCATTTACCATCTAGCCTGTTCTCTACTCTGTGGTATATTTTGACCCATTCCGATATGCCCCACTGCACCACTTTACAAATGGCAAAAGAAACAGCCAAAAATGGATGTGCTAACCCCTGTGCGTGCAAAAATCTGCAAAACTGCATGTGGGTCACAATCACAAAAGGCTGCACAACCCTGCCATACCCAGTCAAAGTGGAGGTGAAACCAGAATCCTTGCTGTAGGAGCATGCCAGTGGGCCTTCTTACATTCAACATGGAGTGAAACAGCACAGGTGTGTTAAAAACCGAAAATACCTTTAAAATGTAGCATTGCAACCTTCAAAGTGCTGTTTTGGCGCTAGATCCATTTATTTTACAGTGAATCATTGAAATTAAAAGGGTACTGAAATTACAGATCATCCAGGTGGATCAGAGGAGCCGGGCCTCATTGACTGACAGCAGCTAAGAAATGGATTTCATGAGAAAGGCAGCCCAGCAACATTGTTTTCAGTTCCACTGGAAAAATGTGGCAAAAGTGGCAACATGTAACAATTTCAGCTGTGCAGAAAGAACTCCAAGCAAAGGCTGGATACCTACATCCAGAATGCAAACAAATCCCAACACTCAAGGACATAAATAATGCTGAATTAAATGTGTGTGTGCTACATAAGAAAATTGGATTTAAAAGGACTCAGTTTAAGGTGCTTTTCCATGAAGAAAGTGCAAAATTGCTTATCTAAAAGCATGTTTTGTCTTAAAGGTTTAATTCTTGAAGAAAAGTCAAAGGACTGCTAATGTCAAAATACACTGATAACTGTGTGCATTTTATATGTGTTAATGAAAGATGTAGGTAACTTAAAATCAAAACCCAGTCTTGAGTTAATTAAATATTTAATCCTGAGCTGACAGCCTCAGCCTGGGAATGGTTGACACCTCTCTACTGGCAGGAAAGTCTTAATTGCTGCTGGGAGGTTTTCGGATACTCATGAAAAAGAACCCATCAGACTTTTGTCTGGGACTCAGCTAAAGACAATGGCAAGCTTGAACACTGAGTCCTACAGGGGAGGGGCAGGAAACTTCCCTCTGCACTCCCACCCTGATCAAAGGAATTTGACAGCTGTTGCCAAATGAAAGAAAAGTTAAAAAAAAAAAAGTGCTAAGGATTTTTGGTGGTTAAATGCCTTTTTGTAATTATGCTTTAAATATCTTTAACTTTGCCACATGAAGAAGGATACATATAAACATTGGTGGTTGTAAATCTAATGTTATACTCTTTCTTTGAAGACGTGATTGTACCCTGTACTGCATAAGGGACCAAAGTTACACCAAAACATTAATTGCACAAAGACTATTAATGCTGCAAAGCTAATATTGTATACCCTTGTACTAGGGGTGATTGCACAGATATGTAATGAATTAGGAATTGTTAGGACAAATCTTTATGATTAGAATTAACAAAATTCCACAGAAATACAAAGCCAGCTCTCACTGACATAGCAGTTGGATCTAAATGTAACCCATACAATATGCAATGCATGTGTTCGATTTTATTAGTGGGCATAACTATAGAAATGTGTATTTGTGGGAAAGTTAAATTGTGGTCCAAATAACTGTGGGAGTTCCCAGTCACATCATAAAATATGATAGCTCTTTCTGCCTTCCAACCAGAAGAAGGCAAGTGCCTTTGACTAATCACAGCCGTGTTGGTGTGGATTGTAATTCTGCGCCTACCATAAACTGAGTGATGTCACTTGGCATGATAAATAAGGCAACCACACAACACACAGACACATTGATTCCTAACTACATCCTGATTTCCACGTGACGCCCTGTTCCAGAATTCTTCATCTTGTCCTGATCCAGACTACTTTGTAAAACCAAGGCCCAGCAATTGCTGAACTCTTTTCAGCTAGGCCCAAATCCTGAAACCATCCCAAAAAACTTCAGGGAAATAACTCTGATCCAGTCTGGCTTGCTACATTCATGCTTGCCTGCTGAAACTCTCCATCCTGCTAATCTACAGTGTCCAGTGACCAGAAGGGCCAATCCAATCCAATCTGAGGTGCAGTCCAATTGACCAGAACTGCCCCGCTGACCATCCCGCCAGAAGTGCCCTACTGCCTGTAGACCCAATCCGTGATTACCAGAACCTGATGGTCCAGCCTTAAATTACAGTGGACTGTAAGTATAAACAGGAATCATAGTAACCCATAGTATATGTGCCTTGTCCTACCCCAATCTCAACCCATCCTCTCTTTAATTTAAGAACTTGTAATAGTGCCACACCAGTCTGAAACCTTGCTTTTATTTCTTGTGCTAGTGATAATTTCTTCAAAATCCTTTTGTCTTGTGAAAATCCCAAACCCGTAAAATCATCCCACGGGTAATCCGACTGAGTCCTCCAAGGCAGACACGGAGGTGCTGGCATTGGTTTCGGCGGACCACTCTGGAGCTTACTTTGTTTCAAACTGGTAACCAGCCTGAATACCCTAGTTTAGAGCATAATTGTCATGGTAAAAACTGATTTCTGTTTTCATTTTTGCGCCTTTATTTTCAACAACACCTCTCATTCAAACTTGCATAACTTCTTTAATTGTATAGCTAGAGACTTAATTTCAACTCTCACTTAAACCTAAGACCTGTAGCTCCATCCACAACTAAAAACTGCATTGTGGAACAGTGTATTTGATATAAGAATAGCATAGTGAAATTTAGGCAGGAATTCGGAATTTTGCAAAAGTTTTCCACGTGTGTTTTCCCATTCAAAGTATTTCCTAACTTCCATTCTGATTTGAAGTGTATACTGTCGCTCATATTGTAGCTCATGTGTGTTAGAACCTGTTCAGTATTGCTCCCATAGGAATTTATCTCAATTTCTGTGCGGCAAGCTACGCCCACTTCACCTTCATAAAACATCTCCTGTTCTACTACAAGCTGCTTCTGATTAAAGTTGTACCTATATGCTTTGACCACGGATGCCATTTCCCTAGCGATTCTGCTCAAGTTATTGTCAGCACCGTTGCCGAACCTAGCCTGTCCTGCGGACTGTCTCCTGCCTTCCGTTTTTCATCCTCGTCTCTGCCCCTCTGTCTGTCCCTCAACTTACCTCTGCATGCGCCAATTGTTTAACTGTTGCTAGACCCCGACACAAGGACTCCTGCTCTTATTGTGGAAACTTGACACAAGGACTCCTTTGTACACAAGACCGGGATGCTCTGCAGTGAACAATCAGTGCACCAGCCCAAAACTAGTGCGTCCCTCGTTCTGTTCAGTCTATAGACCCCTACTAACATCCCCTATTCCTTCGTTTTGCTCATCCTTGGATTATTTGACTCCTGCAACACCATCCATCTTCCCACCTGCCTACTATACCACCGATAAGATCCCTTATTGAAATCCTTATGGTTCGTTAGCCTTGATGTTAGATATCACATACTTGTTAACTTTTGTCACTGGTAGGCAGAAACAGGATGGAAGAGTCTCCTTCATTTTTTCTAAGAATAAATCAACAATGTGCTAGACCAGTAGGTTATTCTTCTAACTACTGCTCTTATTGTGGTCCTTCCTTAGAACAAAGCGTCTAATCTGCAGTGGTCGAAGTGTACGAAAAGAAGTAGTGGAATTATGTTCCCTGCTGGCCTGCACCTACTTCCCACAAACCCCATCACCACAACCCCTCCCACACACAATACAAACCCCCAAACACATGTGCCTGCTGTTTAAGGGAACGTTCAGTTTACTGCACTGAAAGCGCAAGTTTCAACTTCTTCCTACACTTTTACTTTAAAACGAAACCTTTACGGAACGGTTTCTTTTTAAAATAAAAGTATAGGAACAGTACAACTTAGATTAAAAATGTAGAGGAGCACCGCTCCCGACCGCTCCTGCTCACTTTGACCACTACTAATCTGTTGTCCTTTCCCTTGCAGCCTGGCACCTTGGCGGTGTGATCTACCCGCTCTTTCATTTGACCTACTCTTCTGATTTGGTGTGTTCTACACAGCAGTGGGGCGTATCAAGGGAAAGAACACCCTCTGTGAGGAGACTTGGATCAGTATTTGGCCCAGGTAATACTACACAACAGTACTCGCTTCACTTGCCTGGTTCCGTCTCAGTCAGCATTTCCGCATACCTGACCTGGCTTTGGTGAGTACTAACAAAATCCGAAGCCATGGATGCATCTGATACTCTTGCTACTCTCATGCAAATGGTTGCTGACCTCCGTACTCATATGTCTTTGGCTTATGATTCATTACATCATCAAATTGACTCTCTACAGGATTTGGCTCAGTCTTGAGCATTAGGTGATGATTCAGCTGGTGCTAATGCATCTGGTTCGGGTTACCCCCTGCCGAGACAGGAACCAACTACGGTCCTGATGTCTACTCAGATTTACTGGTGTCCCCAAGTCTTACTGTATCTTTATAAACCAGTGTAAACCGCACTTCCTATGTCATCCTGCCTCGTTCCCGCACTCCACCACAAAAACAGTGTTTGTTCTGTCTTATCTCAAGGGCTGTGTGTGCACTTCGGCTAACCCCTTGTTTGAGTCGAACAGCTATGTTCTGTAAGATTGCATTGCCCTAATCACAGCAATGAATAGGGTCTTTAACACCAGATATAAGACACAGGCCACAGACCTGGAATTCCTAAACCTCAGTCAGGGGAATACACCCTTGTTAACCTACCTTGCAAGATTCAATCAATTAGCTGCTGAGACCGATTGACCAGAAGAAAAGAAGGCAGTAGTTTTCTACAAGGGCCTTTCCAATGACCTGAAAGATACCTTGGCCACTGTTCCTGTAGTACCAACAACCTTCTCAGACTTATTGGATTTAGTGTTTCAGATCGATGCTCGAAGAGCTGAGAGAAGGGGTGAATAGAAGCCTATACTTCCTTTTGCCTCAATTCTACCTTACCTTCTCAAACCGCTCCTGAGCCCATGCAGGTCGGGGCAATTTGTGGTCCGTTGACCACTGTTGAGAGAGAACTTTGGCGCAAGAATAATCTCTGCATGTACTGCAGTTCCCCAGAGCATTACTTATGTAGCTGCCCGAAGAAGCCTGCCTGGAAGACTGGAACTCCAGGGCCCGGCAATAGAAGGGGTCCATATGGTGGGAGAGCTCCCACTGGACTCCCATACTGCTGCTCTTTCCACTCCATTCTGTCTCCCGATTTCCCTTTTTGTGACTTCTGACAATCCTCTACGGGCTCAGGCAGTTATTGGTTCGGGTGCCACGGGGAACTAAATGGACCTTCAGGACACTCGCAGTTCTTGGGTTCCAATCGTTGCTAAGTCCAAACCTTAAATAGTCAATGCCGTAGACGGCACAGCTCTAGTGTCTGGTTTGGTAATGGAACAGAACTTTTCATTACGCATGAGTACAGATGAAGGACACTCAGGGTATTTTTCCTTCGACCTTATCACAGCTCCACCAGTTCAGGGTGATCCTTGGTCTGCCATGGCTACGTTTACATAACCCCAATATTGACTGGGTGTCACTTGAGCTACGGTTCTCCTCAGCATTTTGCAACGATTGTTGTTTTCAGTCCCATGAAATTCCATGGAACACACCTTGCCAGGCCATTATCAGGACCGCCTCTCTGATTGGTTCTGTTTCCTCGAAATCCGTTTCTGTTATTCCGCCTGAGTATGGTTCTTTTATGGACAACTTTGACAAGGGTCGAGCTGAACTGCTGCCACCCCACCGTCCATATGACTGCCCCATCGATCTGATCCCTGGTTCCAAAATCCCTTCTGGTCGGGTGTATCCCTCATGCTCAAGGAGGACAAAGTACTGAACGAGTACATGGGCAAGGCACTCGGTTCAGGATTCATCCGTCCATCGAAGTCCTCTGCCACCTCCCCCTTATTCTTTGTACCAAAGAAGGAAGGGGATTTAAGACCATGCAATGACTACAGGGCATGAAAAACCATTACAATCAAGAATCAGTACCCGTTACCTCTCATCTCCATTCTCTTGGACCAACTGGGTTCCTCTGCCATGTTTACCAAGTTGGACTTATGTGATGCCTACAATCTGGTCTGTGTAAGAGACGGGGATGAGTGGAAGATGGCCTTCAAGACCCGGTACAGGTTGTACAAGTATCTTGTGATGCCCTTTGGTCTATGCAATGTCCCAGCCACGTTCCAATTCTTTATGAATTATGTTTTCCATGACATTCTGGACCAATATGTCATCGTCTATCTTGACAGCATTCTGATCCATCCACCCACCTACGACATACATGTCACACCCGTTTGTTCTGTACTTCAGCACCTGAGGGAACACCATCTTTTTGTCATGGCAGAAAAATGCGTTTTCAACACTACTGAAGTCGAATTTTTGGGATATGAGTTGACGAACCATGGAGTCAGAATGAGTCATTCCAAAGTCAAGGCAGTACTTGACTGGCCGGTACCCTCCTTGACCAAGGTCTTGCAATCCTTCCTCGGATTCTCCAATTTTTACCAGCGTTTCATCCATTCCTTTTCTTCCATTGTTGCTCCTTTGACAGCTTTAACCAGTGCTAAGACACACCTTTCCGCTGTAACCCCTACACGCAGGGTGCATTTGATGCCCTAAAATCAACCTTATCCACTGCACCGGTTTACAGCACCCAAACCCCAAACTCCCATTCTTTGTTGAGGCCAATGACTCCGGCATGGCGGTGTGTGCCATCCTCTCCCAACGGTGTTCTGATTCTGGTGACATTCATCCCATTGTATTTTACTCCCATAAACCTGCACCCTATGAACAGAACTACTCAGTTACCGAACAGGAATTATTGGCATTCAAGGACACCTTTTCTGAATAGAGACATCATCTGTTGGGTGCTCGCCACACTTTTACCGTATTTTCGGACAATCGCAGACTTTAGGCATTCAAAACCATGAAATGTGTCACTGCCAGGCAGGCATGTTGGCATCTGTTCTTTTATCAGTACGATTTCGTTATCACCTATCGTCCTGCTCATCTGCACGCCAAGGTGAACGCTCTCTCTTGCTTGAACTCTGACTCTTCCTTAACCAACACTGAAACTCCTTTGGTCCTACCTAACCAAATCACATGCGGTTGTATGCCACAACCCTTGCTTAGGAAATTGATACAAGATGGGTATCCCTCAACCCAGATGAACTTTGGGGTTTGGATTTGGATGTCTTCAATGGCCTACCCCACATTCAAGGAAGGATTTATATCCCTACTAGTGAAACCCGCTCACATGCCCTGCAGTGGTCTCATGACTCCTTGATTGCCACACATCCTGGTCGGCATAAGTCCCTAGACTTATTACGCAGATGGTGTTGGTGGCCCTCCATGTCACAGGATGTTATAGATTACATCTCGTCTTGTTCTATCTGCACTCAATGTAAAACCACTCATAACAAGCCTGTGAGGCTGTTGCATCCCCTTCCAGTTCCCCACAAACCTTGGTACAAACCTTGGTACATGATCTCCATGGACTTCATTGTAAAGTGGCCTCAAGTACAGGGGTTTGATACTATCTGGGTGGTGGTCGACTATTTCACGAAGATGGTGCTTTTTGTTCCCGTGTATTGGCCTACCTTCGGCTCCTGTATTGGCTGATCTCTTTCTCAGAATTGTCTTTTGTTTCATTGGTTTACCCTCAGTCATTGGCATGGACAGGGGATCGCATTTACATTTCACTTCTGGAAAGCCTTAAGTTCCTCTTTTTCTATCTAGGATAGGTATTCCAGTGCCTACCATCCTCAGACCAACGGACAAACTCAAAGGCTAAATGCCACTTTGGAAGAGTACCTCCGTTGCTTGTGTTTGCAGCTTCAGGAATCTTGGTGGTCTGTCTTGAAATCTGCAGCATTCGCATACAATAACTCTCTTAACTCTTCGACCGGGGTATCGCCCTTATACGCATTTTATGGTCAGCACCCCAGATCTATACCCCTGGAACCATCCATGTCTGTGGACAGCCTAGCTGCACAGGCCTGTGTTCGTGATTTGATCTCCTTGCATGATAACATTCGGGCACACCTAACACAGGCACAGGATAAAGCCAAACGGTTTGTAGACATCCACCACTCGGCAGCATCAGATTATCAGGTGGCCATGCATGTTTGGTTGGTCATCCAAAATCTCAGGATCCCGGGCAAGAAATCCCTCATACTGCACTATGTTGGTCCTTACACAATCTCCTCTCTGATAAACCCTGTTGCAGTGATTTTCACTCTCCCTGCCAGTTGGCGGGTGCATCCTGTTTTTCACGTCTTCCTACGTATGATATGATATGATTGGTTATTTATAACGTGCTTAATCGCCAGAGGTTTCTAAGCGCGGACCCAGGTATCGAAACTATGTTGCTCAGTGTCATCTTGCTTCGAAGGCAAGCATGTTGCCCCTGAGCTATCCTCCCGAGTCGGATCCATGCTTACCAACCACACGCCTACATTATCATCCAGCCCCTATCGTGGTGAACGGTATTGAGGAATACGAGGTTGGGGCTATTTTAGACATGAAAACCACAGCAGGTATTCCCTACTACCTGGTGGATTGGAAGGGATACGGTCCAGATGATAGGACTTGTGAACCCCTTGCCAACATCCATGATCTGGTCCTGCTGCTGAAGTTCCATACCTCCAGGGGTGTGCCACTGCACTTGAGGGTGGATACTGTCATGGTGCCATGGGTCCGTGATCAATCCCACATTCCACGTTCCCATCTGAGGAAACATATTTCTCATGGGCTATGTTGTACGGCCTCTCTGTTTTACCACCATTGGCGGTTACCATGGTGACATGACATGTACACACATCCTTCAACAACATTGCATTCCACTGGAGCACGACGTACACTGCGGAACGGTCATGTGGTTGCCCCGTCTTTTCTGTGTGGCAAGCTCCGGCCACTTCGCCTGCATAAAACATATCCTGTTCTACCACAAGCTGCTTCTGATTAAAGAGATACCTATAACATTTTGTCTGAACTTACCTTTTCTTTATCCTCTGCTTTGACCAGAGACTGCCTTTTGCCTAGAGATTCTGCTCATGTTATTGTCAGCACTGCTGCCGAACCTAGCCTGTCCTGCGGACTGTCTCATGCCTTCCATTTTTCATCCTCGTTTCTGCCCGCACAAAAACTGAAATCTCTCCCTGTCCCTCAACCTACCTTTGCATGCACCATTTGTTTAACTGTTGCTGGACCCTGACGCAAGGACTCCTGCTCTTATTGTGGAAACCCGACGCAAGGACTCCTTTGTACACACGGCTGGGATGCTCTGCAGTGAACCCGTAGCTAGGACTACTTTGTGCGCACAACCGGGAAGCTAAGCATTGAACAATCAGTGCACCAATTCGGAACTAGTGCGTCCCTCGTGCCGTTTGGGCTATAGACCACTACCAACATCCCTTTTTCCTTCATTTTGCTCATCCTTGGATTCTTTGTCTCCTGCAACACATCCATCCTCCCACCTGCCTAATATACCACTGGTAAAATCCCTGATTGAAATCGTTATGGTTCGTTAGCCTTGATGTTAGATATCACATACTTGTTGCCTTTTGTCACTGGAAGTTAGAAACAGGATTGAAGAGTCTCCTTCAGTTCTTCTAAGAATAAATCAACACCTGTGATAGACCAGTAGGTTATTCTTCTAACTACTGCTCTTATTGTGATCCTTCCTTAGAACAAACCATCTAATGTTTTTTCCTTTCCTTTACAGCCTGGCACCTTGGCGGTGTGATCTACCCGGCTCTTTCAGTTGATCTACTCCTCTGATCTTGTATGTTCTACACAACAGAGGGGCATATCAAGGGAAATAACTCCCTCTGTGAGGAGACCTGGGTCAGTATTTGGCCCAGGTTGTAATACACCATGGTACTTGCTTCACTTGCCTGGTTCTGTCTCAGTTCGCATTTCCACATACCTGACCTGGCTTTGGTGAGTACTAACACCAACAAACCCATTTAGTGTGAGACTTCTTTTTTCAACAACTCATTATGATACCCAGGCGTTCTTTACACAACATTTATTGTTGGATGTAAGATGCCCGGTGGTGGCATGTGCCAAACCTTTTAATAGGGCATCAACTAATGCACTAGCACAAAGCCCATTAGTCCTGTTGACTTCAGATGGGCAAGCATACTTTTGCCTGCAGACCAAGCTACTCTGATAACGGATTCCCGTTATTATGCAACTGCAATGAAAGAGTGTTTGCTGTGGACATAACAGTACTGGAAGCATGCAGCTTTCTCTTTCCTGTATAGTAGTTTCAGGAGGGTGGGAGGCACAGGTTTGGCATGCATACACTATGCCAGCATACATTAGCATGTGATGTGCTTATTAAGATTTAATAATGTCAATTGATGTGACCTTCGTACATTTTCATCTGCCCCGGAGCTACATATATTTAGATAAGTGATGACCCTATTCTTTGCAACTGCCATCCAATGTTTTGGACTGGGACTCACATCAGCCCTAACTTGGAATTCCAGTGGGAGGGCTGATGGGAGTCAAAACATCTCTGGACCCGGGCGCTGCATTCCCAAAACTGGTTCACTGGCTTTGGTGCATGCACAGTATGCAATCATACATACATAATATAATGCATTTAGTAAGGTTCAAAACTTTACATGATGTTTTGCATTTTCACATCTGCCCCTGAGTTACATGCGTACAGCAAATGAATGCCCTTATTCTTAGCAACTGCTGCCCAAAAGTTTTGCACAAGCACTGCCATCAACTCTACGCAGGAATTTTAATCGGGAGGAATTGTGGGAGTCCTGATCTGAAATATCTTGTGCCCCAAATGTCACCGTTTTAAACCCTACTTCGTAAAGTCATCTATCTATATCTATTACATGGCCTCCGGTAGCAGCCGTGTAGTTATGGTTAAGTTACTCAACTCATAGGAAGAGCACTTTTTGGGTGGCTTATCACTCCCCCCCCACTTGACGAATCCTCACCAAACTTTGCAAAAATAATTATATGGCCCTGACAGAGTGATTCTGCGAGGTCTGGTGAGATTTCGTTCATTGGGGCAAAATTATAGGGGGTCCCAAAATGTGTGGTTTTCCTCAAAGACGCAATGGAAAAGAAATGTTGCTCATTACTACAGCCCAAACCGCTGGATGGATTTTCACAAAATTTGCACGAGGACTGGCTGCTTGGTCCCAAATGCATGCTTTTGTAAATTTGGCGCAAATCCGTCTAGTGTTTTTTTAATTTTAAATGGCCAAAAATTCGATCAAAAATGTTTGATATCTGGGATCGGTCCGTGGACTCACTTCCCTATTCGGACTGTAGACACCCCTGTGGGCCAATCAGGGGTGGCATGATGTCTGCAGTCAGTGGACGCACCCGCTGATTGGATTTTCAAAAACGTGAGGTGTATAGAAATGTTCAAAACGAATGCCATGTTGGATTCTCAAACTGTCACCATTGTCCGTGGACATCGCAGAAAAAACATAATAAAATACACAATATTGCAATTGTAAAACTAATGAAATTATATCTGGGCAATTGAGGGGTGATGAGGATGGGATATGGCCATAAAAAGCCAAAAAAACGTGTGTTTTTTCTTCTTCAAAGTCTGCAAACATGTCAGATGTTCGGGGACATCCATGCATATTTTTGTGTTAAAGGGTTGGTGAAAAGCAGCAGTTTTTGAAAATGTGCGATATCATTGTAGACTTGACTTTGAATGGTTCTACAATGTTTGGTACTGTTGCCAAGAGGGAACACAATTAGAGGGGGGTCCCAAAATATTTGAAAGGCTTATAAATTTTGTGCCATTTTACGAATGTGCACACAAGTTTGCAAAATGATTTATGACCCAGATTTGAATGTTTTTGCAAAGTTTGGTGGGATTTTGTCAAGAGGGGTAAACGTATAAAGTGGTCTCAACATTTTTGGATGGCTTATAACTTTGTTGCTGTTTGCTGAATGTGCACAAAAGATTTTAGAAAGATTATAACCCCAACCTTGAATGTTTCTGCAAAGTCTGAATGGATTTTGTCAAATGGGGGCTAAGTTATATGATTATTTTATGTACGTATATTTTGACACTTTTCAAAACATGGACTGATTTGAAGTAAACTCATGCAAGGAGTACTGGCAAGGATGTGAAAGTGTGGTTTTGAAAATGTGTCAGTGTTTTATTTTTTGAAAAGTGTCATAATATAGGTACAACAAATAGTGATATGACCCGGACAATCTGGCTACTGACCATGGCTACGAGGGGCCAGCAATGGGGTTAAAGTGGGCATGACCACCAGGGAACAGCTATGTGGTAATGTTTTTTTTAAAAAAATCTGGATAGGTCTCAATGGGAAACAAATCACCTTTGGTGACTGAGGTGTACCCTATGGCCATGGACACCTGCTACATTGTCCAAGTCATGGCCAAAGGCAATGACCTGTACAATCTGGTTACTGGCAATTACTATGAGGGACCAGCAATGGGGTTAAAGTGGGCATTGCCACCAGGGACCGGCTATGTGGTTACATTTGTGATTACGTTTTTCAAAATCGGGATAGGTTTGAATGGGTAAACATTCTGTTCATGGCTACAGCCCAAAGTGTTGGACAAGATTGCAGCAAACATTCACAAGGTGCGTTAGCAAGGACCTGAAAGCATGGTTTTGCAAATCTGTCCTGTGTTTTATTTGTTCTAAATTGTGAAAATCTAAGTATACAAAATTGTGATATAACTTTGGTGCCTGGGCAATGAGCCTGGCCCTAAGCAAAGAGAAATGTGTACTGTGATTTTGAAAGCATACATTTGCAATTTGTTCCTGTGTTTTACTTTTTTGAAATTGTCGAAATGTAAGTACAAAAAATAACTTTGCTGCTGTGGGCAGTGGGCCTGGCCATTGGAAAGGACAAATGTCTACTCTGAGTTGTCTATTGGGGTATTCAGCATGGCCAAACCCAGGCCCCATCGATTGTGGAGACTGTCCATGCAAGCTATGAGCACTGGACATTGGTCACATAAGAAGGGAATAGTGGAAACTAAACTAGGATGCTGGGTAGTGGCAGTGGATAACAAGGGTGATTTGGTGGGGCTAGGGTCATGATCAAGCCTCATGCTCTAGACAATTGAACACTGACTTGCATCCCCAGTATGCACTGCGAATAATGACACACACAATGACACACACAAGTATACGTTCAAAAAATATGTTTGTTAAAGGAGGTTTGTAGTTCTTTGATATATGTTAAAAGAGGAATTATTAATAATTTATATACAGTGATGTAACATTATGAAACATTTTCACTCATAAAAACCTATTTAATTCACAGAATAAACTTTGTTAAAGTGATGTTATGTTTATGTTTAAGATATACCCCACTCTTGGGACTTCTCTGGCCAGCAGTTAGCTAGTGCCTCCCACCTTGGCATCCCTTGGCACTTCCCTCCATGGCTCCCATGAGCACTTGCCCAGCTGTTCTGCCCCTTTTATTTATGCACTTCTCTCACTGCACACCACACATGTGCATTTATAGGAGCATTATGCACAATTTATTGGTATAAGTATAGGACATGCAAATGTAAATGATTTGAAGAACATTGTTAAGTGGCAGTTGGTGTGTGGAAGTTTAATATGTTGATAGGCTATATGTAGAGTTTTTTTTAACTGATTGGTGTATACATGTGTGAATGATTTAAAGCAGGCAATGAGGGAGAATTACAAACATAACAGTAAAAAGAGTAGAAGACTTGTCTGATGGTGTGCATGTGCAATTTGGGTTTTCTAATAAGGCATGGTCTAGACGGGACTGTGGATAGTCATAAAGGGCAATGGAATATGGTCTTCATTGTATAATAGAGAGAAGAATTTCAGAAAATAGTTTCTGTGTGTTTTTTGGTTTTTCTCTAGTATACAATTGTCCATTATTACCATTAGCATAGTAGAAAATGCTAATGGGAATGGCAGAGAATCTTATTGAATCTAACTACTTCACTGAAAAATGTAAAGTAGATGGAGTCTTTTTTTTTTTTCTTAGTTCTATTTTCTAACTGTGAAAGGTAATTCCCAAAGGAACCTTTTTTTAATGTTTTTAAATGTCTTTTCTTTTTTTGCAGCAGAGGACAGAAAGTAAGGTGGGGGGGGGATGAGGGAAGGGGCACCAACCACAGATATGCAGGGGCAGGTGGACAGGGGAAGATGTTGCATGTGTGTTAAATCTAAGGGTAGTGTTTCTCATGCTCCTTCATTACAGCTTGAAAAGCACTTCGAAATTGCTGCCCCCTGCACAGTGGTGTGTTTCAGTATACACAGAGTACTGTTGTTTTCGAAAGATATGGATTGTTAGCAAGATTGTATGCAGTACCCTTTGGGTGCACTACAACAACCCTGACCTCCTGGCAATAGGAACCCAACCTTTGGAACAAGTCTGTACTACACAGGTTGGTAGCGTGTTGAGCAGCCAGGCTTATCTCAAGAGGGATCAATGTGAGATGTAGGGGAGTTACACAGAGATTCACAGTGACAAGTATTCAAATAAACTCTTACACACAAGGTTTCTTGAGTAAACAATTATTAATTAATTTAACAGTCAGTTAGAGTAAGCCCTCTTCAGAAGGGGCAATATAATAGTAACACACCAATGCACTTATAAAATACACACCCTTAATAATTCTAAATCAGTAAGTACCCATGTGGGATGACCCACAGACACTACCTACACCCTCAGGCGACTTCAATAGTTAGGGTAATGGGGACATTCATATATTACTGTTGCATTTAGGATCAGATTTGGGAATATGTCAAAGGTAAAAGGTTATTACAAAAAACATGAGATCACACAAATATTCTGAAGCAGGTAAGCACTTTTGTTAACCCCCAATGCAAAATTAGTTTACCCCTTCCTGGAAGGAGGGCACCGCACCTAAGCAGAGCAGAGAAGAGTCATTCAGGGAGCCTAGGCCAGCCAATATTAAGTTAGCAGAAGTCAAGGTGAACTGAAGCACTTCTTGTAGGTAGGTCTTGCACAATGTTTTAGAAGTCTTTGTGTAATAAGAAACAATTCAAAGTAGCTGATTTGGCTTGTGAGGTAAAGAAGCTGTTAGCAATTCTACAGCGGCAACTGAGATAAGTCTCCAACGAGGACAAGCAAGGTGGCACAACAAGAGGTAAGTTCTCTCATACTTTACAGTATCTTTAGGTTGAAGAAAAGTCCAGCAGATGATTTCTGTTCCTGTGCAGCTCTGCAGATCCTACTGTTCCTGGGCCTCAGTCGCGGGGAAAAGAGGGAGGACTTCTGGGGACTTCTGGGGACTCCTGCACTGCAATGGGATGGCCACTGCTTGCAACCAGCAACCTTCAAACAAGTGGCAGTTCGGTGTTTCAGCTCCTCGAGTCTACCGCAAATAGCAACACTGGAGTTCCTGGCTGTCGAGATGGACTTTCCTTGCTTCTGGGATCCCGCACTCTGTTAAGGGGAGTCAGGCTCGGCCAGTCTTGCTTCCTGAGAGTCTGCAACTTCCTGGAGCTCTTGGCCAGCTTAAAAGCAACACACATGATCTGGTGTTCCTCTCCCTGGTATTCGGTTCCAGCAGCAACTGCAGTGAAATTTCAACCAGCTCCGAGAGGATGTCCAGGTGACTTACTTTGGAGTTGATTGGTCCCACCAACTCAAGGGAAGAAGTCGTCCTTACAGGGGCTTCTCTGTCGATACAAATTTGGAGTTTCAGCAGAGCAGCAGCGCTTCACCGTGCAAACCAACAGTCCAGAAGTTGCAGCAGGCATCCTCTTCAAGTTCTTCTTTGGAGTCCTTTGTAGAGTGGTCGACTCTGCCTTCCAAGCCAAAAAGCCTCGCCTTTTATGCAGGTTTCTCCCATTCATTCCAGCCTAGCTGTCAGTCACCCAGCAGGGTGGCTATGCCTGCCGGACAGCAAGCCGGCCAATCACCCAAGATTGCATTCTGGTCTCCTATGAAACTAAGCACGGGGAGTTTCGGGCACCTCCCTCGCTTCCTGCACTCGCCAGGCACCCTGGAGCCAGAGGCAGGCTTTACTTGTCAATCCCGCCAAAGACAAAACGAACAAAGGGACCAAACCTGATTTGGTATGCAGAGTAAATCTCAAGAAGGACCTTTCCACAAAGAAATGTAAAAAAAAAGAAGACCAGGCTATTTTGACAAAAATGGCACCCTTGGGTGATTTACTGCAGCTGTGAATGCAGCCCGCAGTAAATGCACACCACAGTAGTTAAAACTGAATGAGTAGCTAGACAAAATGGGATACTAAGTAACCCCTTCAGCACCCAATTGTAAGATAGTGTGTGCTGGGTCTAGAAAGTTACAAATGTAAGTAAATTCAATTTCACTTCACTGCTCTTGGAAACAGTAGTTTATCCGAGAGAAGGTATTTAAACCTGTGGAAATCTGAAAGACTTCCCTGTGCCACTGCGCTGAAGGTACTGTGTGACAATGTAAAAAGCTGATACCTATGGTGTTTGTCAGACTCCACAACCAATAGAAACACAGTAAACACATAGAATTAAAAGTAGAAAGTCCCAAAGTTCAATACAAGAGCAGGGGGTCTCGAAGGTGGGAGGAATTTAGCAATAAACTGAAAATGTTCCCTAACATGGATCACCAGCCTCTTTTATCGCTTCCAAGGTAGCTGGTGGAATTTTGTGTCCCACAGAAATAGGCACTGTATGGTTACAATATTTCCTGAGGAATATGAGGCAGAGGAAGACAGCCTACTACTTCCTGAGAAAGGAGCAGCCTTTCTCAGAGCATTGAGGTGGTTGGATTTGGTGTGACAGCGCATGGAGGAGGTCCCGTAGGAGTACTGCCCAGATTGTCCATGAGTGAGTAAAATGTTGCACTCAGTGTCTTTCACTTTGTTAGATTTAGCCTTTAGTACATCCCCAACAGTGGTAAAGAACTGCCACAGCCATGATTTTGTTTGGGTACTAGAGGTAGGCACTTCCTCTACCTCATCTCCCAGGTCCTCTTTATTGTCTTTTGAATATTGCGCTTCTTTCGATGTGTAGGTTCTCCAGCTGGTGGTGGTGGTGGCTCTTGGGGAGAAGGGATGGCAACAGCTGGTGCTATTGTTTAAGGCATGATATGATATGGCATTTATAACACACCTGTACACAAGTGTTTCTAGGTGCGACAAGAAAAGGAGGGGGAAACAGAGGTAGGACAAAACAACGATCTTACTAGGCCTTGCGTCATTTAGATTGTGCAAGTGCAGGGAGGCGGAAGGGGAGAAGTGCCAAGGGGGGATGGATGGAGAAGTGCAGGTAGTCAGAAAATGCAGCCAGGTGTGGCTCAGTGCAGGTAATCAGAAAGTGCAGCCAACGGGTGGCTCATAAGTGCAGAGAGAAGGGACTGCAGGGTTACAGATACAGACTACACGTGCTGGGGGAACCAAGAGGCATTGCCAGTTGCAACCGGATAAGCAGGGATCTGGCCCCAAGTTCAGGGGGTGGCCAGGTGACTAGTGCGCGGGGCAGACAGGTCATCAACAGGGGAGAGGAAGAGAGACAATGTAAGCAAAGAGGAAGGTCTTGAGTTCCTTCCGGAACCAGAGGTGGTTCTGCTCAAGATTGAGAGAGGCAGGGAGGCTGTTCCAGAGGGAGGCCCCAGCCGAAGAAAGAGATCTGCCTCCAACTCACTGCTTGGAAATGCGACTGACCCTTAGAGAGTTGGAGGTGGATGAGTGGGGAGCTCAAGAAGGGAAATGTTTAGGAAGAGAGAGTTGGAGGTAGTGTGGTCTCAGGCCCCAGAAAGCCTTGTGGATGGTATTCTTCAATTTGATTTAATACCAATTTGTAAACAAATGAATGTACCCCTACTGGTGATAAATCTTCTAAACAGTTTGTTTATATGGACAGATGCAAAGTCTAGGGCCTGTCCACAGGTTTTTTCAAAAGTATGGTCTCCTAAGTAGCAGATAATTTCAAATATGATGCTAGGAATTGCGACATACATGAGAAGAGTAACAATTCACAATGGCATCAAATGACAAGTAAAAATTATGTTGTATACAATGAATATTAAGTATACAGTGCTTTCTGTTTTTTTGTTGTGGTTTTTTTGTATTTTGTTCATTTCATTGTATATGACATAATTATTACTTGTCATTTGATGCCATTGTCAATTGTTACTCTTCTCAGATATGTCACAATTCCTAACATTGTATTTTAAATGTTCTTTTGCACTATATGCTTCTCTGTGACTAGCAAATAAACCATTGCTTTCTACATTTTTTTTTTTGTATATTTCTAACACAGTGAGTGTTTAGTACTTATACACTCTTGGTTTGGATCTGCTACTTAGGAGACCATACTTTTGAAAAAACCTGTGGACAGGCCCTAAACTTTGCATCTGTCCATATAAACAAACTGTTTAGAACATTTATCACCAGTAAGGGTACATTCATTTGTTTACATGTTATCCTCTGCGGCTCAGTACCCTTTCTGAATTGAGCGCTACCCTATTACCCTTTGGGGTTATTTATGTTACTAATACCAATTTGACCTACTCCCATTTGACTGCATCTTTCTGACCTAATTCGGTAGGTCAAATGGTACACTTTAATAAAAAAATAGATGTGGGGTGGAGTAAGGGAATAGGTTGAGTTGGGGAGAAGTTTGGAGGTGTGGGTGGTTTCCCCCTGCATTAGGGGGGTTTCAAGGGTCTCACTACAGAGTAGGTCAAAATAATTAGGTCAAAAAGTTTGGTCAAATGGGCAGTAGGTCAACTTGTTTAGGTCAAACAATCCATATCCCTTTGGACAATGCAGAGGGTCTTGAACCTGATCCTTGCCGCCACTGGAAGCCAAAGAAGAGATCTCAGGACTGGAGAGATATGATGACAAAAATCCCAGTCCTGTTCTGCATAAGTTGTAGGGGGCGGAGAGTAGAGGCAGGACGATTTAGAAAGAGGTTGTTGCAGTAGTCCAGCCTGGAGAGGACAAGAGCTCTGGAGACAGGGAGCTTCTGGGGGAAAGTGAGGAAAGGAAGAATGCCTCTGAGGAGGTGAGCTGATGGTTTGACTTCTTAGAGACGTTGGAGATGTGAGGAGAGAAGGAGATGGTGGAGTCGAAGATGACCCTAAGGTTCTTAGCCTCACAGGTAGGAGCAAGAAGAGGGCCCACTCCTGGATTGCGGAAAGACAGTCAGGAATGAGAGCAGGAGTAGAGGCAGCAGAGGGGAGCCTGAAAGAGAGCTGGGAGTCATCCGTATAACACTGAAAGTTGCAGTAGAGAGCAGCGATGCGGTGGGCAATAGTTAGCAGGTATTGATTGAACAGCGGGGAGAAAGGTTAGACCCTTGGGGAATGACCCCAGGTAAAGAGAGAGATAGAATAGAGGAAGGACCCCAGTTGGACCTGAGAGGGCCGATCAGCGAGAAAGGAGGTCAGCCAGGCCAGGGTCTGATCAGTAATACCCAGGGTATCACAAGGGCGATTGAGCAGGAAGGCATGGTTCACTGTTTCAAAAGCAGAAGAAAGATCATGGAGAATGAGGACAGAAGGAAGGAGAGAATCAAGGTTAGAAAGCAGGCCTTCACAGATGTTCAGGAGAGCAGTTTCCTTGCTTCTGGTCGCTCTGAAGCCAGACTGATATTCATGGAGACAACCAACATATTCAGTGTGATGGTTAAGCTGAGAGATGGCCAGGTTTTCAAAGGCTTTACTCGGTAAAGGAGTAGTATGGATCGGGCGATAGATAGCCAGAGAGGAGGGCTCGGCAGAGGGCTTCTTAAGGGTGGGGGTGCACAAGGGAGTGCTTCAGGGGGCAGGGGAAGGTCCGGGCGCCAAAAGAGGTATTGCAGAAATCAGCCAAGGCTGGAGCAAGGGTGTCAACGTGGTCCTTGATGGTTCTGGAAGAACAGGGAAGAACCTGTTTTGATGAGACTTTCATAGATCACACTTGTCTAGAAACATCATCAGGGGTGAACAAGGGAAAGGAAGAGAAGGGAGGAGGAGAGGTGGCCACAGGAAAGCCAGGAGAGGAGGAGGAGGAAGAAGAAAAAGAGAGGGTGGACAGGATTTCCTGAGTTTTAGTGATGAACTGAGAAGCCAGGGCCGTACAGAGGGCCTGATAGGGGACAGTAGAGATAGAGACTGGAGCAGGATTGGCCAGCTTCTTGCAGATTTTGAAGAGTTTTTAGATGCCACAGGGATGCAGGCTGGGATGTGTGCTCTCTTCTTGGTGAGGACAGAGAGTCTGTACTGCCTTTGGAGCAGGATGCAGACCAGTTTGTCACAGGGTGTGTCTGTTGCTCTCCACTTTCTCTCTGCCACCCTGCACTTGCTTTTAAGGATGAAGAGGTTGGAGTCATACTAAGAGTTGCACTTGGATTTGGGCTTCAAGCAGATCATCATGACAGGGGCAAGTACATCAAGAGTGTCAGAAATAGAAAGATTAAGGTTGGAAATGGCTGTGTCAGGGTACGAGTCAGAAAAGGTGCAGAAGGAAGAATGAAAGTAGCAGTGAAAGCCTCCACTGACACACGGTTCATGGGTCGGATGACCAAGATGACCAGGAAGGTAGGTGGCAGTGCTGGAGTCGGTTTGGCCAGAGGGGTAGAGAGAGAGATGGGAGGAAAGGAGAAAGTGATCACACCATGAGAGAGGAGTCATGAGGGGATTGGAGAGGGGGAGGTCTGAGGAGATCAGAACATCCAGGGTGTGCCCCTGCAGAGTAAATCGGGCCAGAAGGAAGAATAGAGAGACAGAGAGTCACAAAGTTTGTGAACGAGTCCTGCAGAAGGACAAGAAGCATCCAAGTGGATGCTAAGATCTCCAAGGAGGAGAAGTCGAGGGCTCGCAGTGAGGAGGAGAGGTCCGCCCAGTCATAGAGGAAGGAGGCTACCTAGCCCGGCGCCCGGTAGATAGTGACCACAGTGAGAGAAGGGCCAGGAGAAAGAGAGAGCCCGCAGACCAGGCATTAAAAGGAGCAGTAGTCCTGCTTAGGAATGATAGATGCAGGGATCCACTCCAGGAAGATCAAGGCAACACCCACACCGGATGGTTAGTTCTGGGCATGGAGAGGATCTTGTAGCCATCAGAAAGGACCGTGTCAAAGCTTGTGACAGAGCTGGCCATGAACCACATCTTGGTCAGACCAAGAACATCCAGATTGAGTTCTTCTAGGAGATGGCAGATGTCAGAGGAGTGTTTGACAGCTGAGCGAGCATTGGGAGTAGCAATGTGGAGTAGGTTGTCCCCTTTGAAGACTTCCATGGAGGGGTACAGGTCAGAGGAAGGGCCTGCGGAATTGTTGAAGATGCCTGAGAGGCAGAAGAGGAAGGAGGAGAGGGCAAAGTAGCCAAGGCAGTGGAGAAAGGAGGACAGAGTAAGGTAGCCAAAGAGGAGGAGGTGGGTGCCAGAGGGGTGGCAGAGGAAGGAGGCAACATGGTAGCTGGAGAAACAGCAGAGGCACCCATAGAGGTAGCAGAGGATGGTGAGGCAGAGGTACCAGAGAAGGTGAAGAAGGGACAGCAGGAGAAGAATAGAAGTTGAGATGGCGCGCAAAGCGTCTATCAAAAAGGAGGAGGAGGTCCTTGAACCAAGACAGTGCCATTTAGGTAAACATTAATGATGGTCTTGGAGGACTGGAAGGGGGGCATTAATTTGTGAAGAGGAAAAGGAGAGAGAACAGAGGCCATATGGTGGGGGGGGGGTCCATAGGCCTGGAGAGGGAAGAACAAAGGGGATGTCAGTAAGGGTCTGTCTGGAGGAAGAACTGGTGTAGGTATTAGTGATAGAGAGGTCTGGGTTGGAGACCAGGATATCCCTTTTGAACTTCTTCCTACCAGACTTAGTAAGAAGGATAGGATAGTCAATAGAAAAGCAGTTAGAGAAGATAGGCGAGACAGAGATCACCATAGAGGGTGGAGGGAGAACAGTGGGTGGGAGAGTGGAGTGTGGAGTGGGGTGAGCTAGGGAGCAGGCAGGAGGGGGAAACACTAGGGTGGGGGAGACACAGAAGGAGGGCCACACAGCAGACAGAACAATTACCAAAACTCAGATGCAATATATAGACAAAGTCAGTTGCCAACAGAACCTAGAAGTAAAGAATGGGCACAGCAAGGATGCAGGCCATACAATGTAAGCAAATAACCAAGGAGAAACAAAACCACCAAAAACAGAGCAATCGACCAGGGAACCTAGAAGAAAAAGAATGAACAGGCAGTACAATGTAAGCAAAACAACCATGGATAGCAATGTCAAAAAACAGAACAAACGAGCAAGGGAACCTGCAGGAAAAGGAATGAACAGAGCAGGGATGCAGGCAATGCAATATAGCCAACAACCATACCTTTTGGGTACAAAAGGTCAATAGCAGTTTTACTAATTTTCTTCCAAGTATGTGATGTGTGCTTGATTGTAAATGGATAATGAGAAAGAACAGGTGTAGGAGCTGTGCAAGGGTACATTTTGAGCTTTAAAGTTCCTAGATCAGCTGAAAATGCAGTTCCGAACTGTTCACTAAGCACAGACCCATTTGCAAAGTGTGGACACGCTCGCAAACACTTCATCATGTCGCGCACGCACGTTGTTATGTGACCATGTCCCGGAAAGTCTGCGATGACGCCAGAGGTACGTCGACGAACACAAAAACAGTGTAAAAAGTTGGAAAAAGTGTATAGAAGTGTTAGAAATGATGCTAGAAGGTGGGGAATGGCAGAGTTTTAAGGTGAACCTTTTTTAATTGGACAAAAATGCTGCTATACTGGGGGATAGTATGATATTAGGAAGTTGCAGCAAATTAGGGTGCACTGGTAAAAACTCATGAAATTCACTGAACAAACTTTGTTAAAGGGACGGTATGGTTACGTTACACTAATAAAAACCTATTAATTCAATTTAAAAAAATGTGTTAAATGGACATCATGGTTACAAGTAAAACTGAATACCCCAAAAAATTAACCAGATATTGTAAGCTAAGCAACCATAACTCGCGCCTCCACTGTGCACTGCTTAGACTAACACCCAAGACATCAAAGGTGACATACCAAATGTCATTGATAACATCACTGATGACATCTCATATCAAATTAATTTTGATGAAAAGCCCCCACAAGGGGTTGTGCTTATAATGCTGGTAATACAATGTCCGAGGTGATCGGGAGACCTATTATAAAATAGTTAATGTATTAAAGAATACTCTTCTAAACAAAGCATCATATTGGAGTGTTGTTAATACAGGAATCTAATCATACATACACATAGGCAATGGCTACAGCATGCAACATATAACTACACTATATTTAATCTGGTCCTTTTGGATAGTACAAATTAATGCTACCATATCAGAGTTTTCAGTAATATTAAATATGGAATATATAGCTAACCATTCAACGCTTACTACACATTTGTGTTAGTACAAACAATACATATTAAAACCCACGAGGCACATACAGGGAAACTAAAGTAAGGAAGAAAGAAACAACATCACCTGAAAATTTCAACATTAAAGTTAACCTTCATGTATTCAAATGAATTGTGTGTTTGAGGCTAGCTTATTGTCCCATGTATGTGCACAATGAGCTGAGACCAAACCCTAAGGAAATTACTTTAAGAATGTACAAAAAGGTTAACATCTAGATATATAGCCTCTTTTGAATTTCCATAGTCTGACTGTCAGTGAACAAAAACACCTGGCCTAGATATGTCAGTGAACAATAAGAAGTGGCCTAAATATGTGATGTCATCAGTGATGTCATCAATGACATTTTTTAAGTCATCTTTGATGTCCTGGGTGTTAGTCTTAGCAGTGCATGGTGGTGGCACGAGTTATGGTTTCTTAGCTCACCATAACTTGCAATTTTTTTTTCGGTTTTACTTGTAACCATAATGTCCCTTTAACAAGTATTTATCAAATTTAATAGGTTTTTAGTAGTGCAACTTAACCATAACATCCCTTTAACAAAGTGTTTTCAGTGAATATATATATATATATATATTCAGTGAAAAAACTTTGTTAAAGGGACGTTATGGCTAAGTTGCGCTACTAAAAACCTATGAAATTCAGTGAAAAAACTTTGTCAAAGGGACGTTATGGTTCCAAGTAAAACCGAAAAACCCTTGAAATTCGCCAGTTATGGTAAGCTAAGCAACCATAACTCGCGCCACCACCGTGCACTGCTAAGACTAACACCCAGGACTTCAAAGATGACATCACAAATGTCACTGATGACATCACATGTGTATGTACTTTTCATGAAATGTGTGTACAAGGGATTCTTATTATAATGTTGCGAAACAAGTGTCAAGGATCATTGCAATAAATATCATACCCTAATTAGTGCATTGAACGATGCATTGATATAAATAGCATTCTATTATGGGGTTCTATCTAGTATACTAAGCTACTCATACAGAAACATAACATTGTGTGCAGTGTACAAGATGAAGGTATAATATTCATAATGTTAATATGTTGAATAATGAAATGATAATTGTTTTCTTAATAGATTTTTGTGTACTGTGAAATATGTAATAAGTAGCTAATAAAACACATGTATTACATAATTGCATTACTATAGACAAAACGCAAAGACATAAGAACACATACCAATATGGGTATATACAGGAAAAGTGAAGTTAGCAAAAAAGCACAAGTAGTAGCAAAAACAATTCATAACTTAACTGATTATTTTCATGCAAATAAATGATTGCTCTGTTTCAAATCTGCTATTTAGCCTATGTATATGTATCACTTGATGTGATTGGTCCCTAAGGAAAGTAGTGTGAGTACAATGTATCCAAATATGACCATATACAGGGAAAGTACAGCCATAAAAAAACAACAGAACTATCAGAAAGTGCTCATAAGTCTATTGATTATCTTTATGCACAAAAAGGATTGCTGTCTTTTAAGCTTGTGTCTTCCCGTATGTATATGTTTCATATGATGTGACTGGACTCTAAGGGAATTACTGTAAGAACCTACTTGAAGAATACGTCTACAAATAAAATAAAATTCTTAGTTTCTGACTGTTACTGAAGAAAACCATGTGGCCTAGATATGTCAGCAAAAGAAAAAAGAGTGAGCCAGACATGTGATGTCATCAGTGATGTCATCAATGACATTTGTGATGTCATCTTTGATGTCCTGGGTGTTAGTCTTAGCAGTGCACGGTGGTGGCGCGAGTTACGGTTGCTTAGCTTACCATAACTGGCGAATTTCAAGGGTTTTTTGGTTTTACTTGGGACCATAACGTCCCTTTAACAAAGTTTTTTCACTGAATTTCATAGGTTTTTAGTAGCGCAACTTAACCATAACGTCCCTTTAACAAAGTTTTTTCATTGAATTTCATAGGTTTTCATTAGTGCAACTTAACCATAACATCCTTTTCAATAGCTGAAGACCACTAGCATCTCAGGTCCTCAAAGTGGGAACCCCGGGTGGTAAAAAAAAAAAGATGGCCACCATGGAAAGGGAAGGCGGGGTGTATAAAGAGAACACAACAGGGCATGAGTGGGTGGTGGGGGGGGAACAAGGGAGACACATGGGCATGAGCGGAGAGTGAGAGGGGGGTGAGAGGGAACAGGGCACAAACAGGGCATGAGCAGGGGGTGGGGGGAACACGAAGGAAACACGGGGCATGAGCGGGGATGGTGGGAACACGAGAGAGACACGGGGCATGAGCAGCGGGTGGGGGGGGACAGGAGAGACATGGGGCATGAGCAGGGGGTGGGGAGGAACACAAGGGAGACACGGGGTATGAGCGGGGGGTGGGGAGGAACACGAGGGAGACACGGGGCATGAGCGGGGGTGGGGAGGAACAGGGGAGACACGGGGCATGAGAGGGGATGGGGAAGCAGGGCACATACGGGGCATGAGCGGGGGGTGGGAGGAACAGGGCACACACGGGGCATGAGCAAGGGGTGGGGGACAGGGCACACACGGGTCATGAGCAGGGGGGAATAGGGCACACCCGGGGCATGAGCGGGGGTGGGGGAAAGGAGAGAGACAAGGGGCATGAGCAGGGGGTGGGGGGAACACGAGGGAGACACGGGGCATGAGCAGGGGGTGGGGGTAACACGAGGGAAACACGGGGCATGAGCAAGGGGGGTGGGGGTAACACGAGGGAGACACAGGGCATGAGCGGGGTTGAGTGGTACACCATGGAGACACAGGGCATGAATGGGGGTGGGGGGAACACGAGGGAGACACGGGGCATGAGCAGGGGTGGGGGCAACAGGAGACACATGGGGCATGAGCGGGGGGTGAGGGGGTACACGAAGGAGACACGGGGCATGAGCGGGGGGTGGGGGGAACATGAGGGAGACACAGGGCATGAGCGGGGGTGGGGGCAACAGGAGACACATGGGGCATGAGCGGGGGGTGAGGGGCTACACGAAGGAGACACGGGGCATGAGCTGGGGGAACACGAGGGAGACATGGGGCATGAGCGGGGGTGGGGGAACAGGGCACACACGGGGCATGAGCGGGGGTGGGGGAACAGGGCACACACAGGGCATGAGCGGGGGTGGGGGAACAGGGCGCACACACGTGGCATGAGCGGGGGGTTGGGGGGGAAAGGAGAGAGACATGGGGCATGAGCGGGGGGTGGGGGGAACACGAGGGAGACACGGGGCATGAGCGGGGGGGTGGGGGTAACACGAGGGAAACACGGGGGCATGAGCGGGGGTGAGTAGTACACAATGGAGACACAGGGCATGAATGGGGGGTGGGGGGAACACGAGGGAGACACGGGGCATGAGCGGGGGTGGGGGCAACAGGAGACACATGGGGCATGAGCAGGGGGTGAGGGGGTGCACGAAGGAGACACAGGGCATGAGCGGGGGTGGGGGAACATGAGGGAGACACGGGGCATGAGCGTGGGTGGGGGCAACAGGAGACACATGGGGCATGAGCGGGGGTGAGGGGGTACATGAAGGAGACACGGTGCATGACCGGGGGGTGGGGGGAACACAAGGTAGACATGGGGCATGAGCGGGGGTGGGGGAACAGGGCACACACGGGCCATGAGCGGGGGTGGGGGAACAGGGCATGAGCGGGGGTGGGGGAACAGGGCACACACACGGGGCATGAGCGGGGGGGTGGGGGGAAAGGAGAGAGACATGGGGCATGAGCGGGTGGTGGGGGGAACACGAGGGAAACACGAGGCTTGAGCGGGGGTGGGGGGAACACAAGGGAAACACGGGGCATGAGCGGGGGTGGGGGCAACAGGAGACACGGGGCAGGAGTGGGGTGTGGCGGGAACACGTGGGAGACACGGGGCATGAGCGGGGGTAGGGGGTAACACGAGGGAGACACGGGGCATGAGTGGGGGGTGGGGGGGTAGCACGGGGAATGAGCGGGGGGGTGGGGGGTGGGGGTACAGGAGGGAGACACGGGACATGACCGGAGGGTGGGGGGCAACAGGAGACACGGGGCATGAGCGGGGGGTGGGGGGTACATGAGGGAAACACGGGGCATGAGCGGGGGGTGGGGGGAACAGGGGAGACATGGGGCATGAGCGGGGGTGGGGGGAAGGGGAGAGACACGGGACATGAGCAGGGGGTGGGGGGTAACACCACAAGGGAGACACGGGGCATGATTGAGCGGGGGGTGGGGGGTACAACGAGGGAGACACGGGGCATGAGCGGGGGGTGGGGGGTAACACAAGGGAGACACTGGGCATTTGCTGGGGGAGGAGGGGGTAACACAAGGGAGACACGGGGCATGAGCGGGGGTGGGGGGTAACAGGGGAGACAGGTCATGAGCGGGGGTGGGGGAACAGGGGAGACAGGGGGCATGAGCGGGAGGTGGGGGCGGAAGTGGAGAGAGACACGGGGGTGGGGGAACAGTAGGGAGACACGGGGCATGAGCGGGGGTGGGGGGAACAGTAGGGAGATACGGGGCATGAGCGGGGTGGGAGGGAAGGGGAGGGACACACGGGGCATGAGCGGGGGGTGGGGGGAAGGGGAGAGACACACGGGGCATGAGCGGGGGGTGGGGGGAAGGGGAGAGACACGGGGCATTAGCGGGGGGTGGGGGGAGGGGAGAGACACAAGGGGCATGAGCGGGGGGGTGGGGGAAAGGAGGGAGACACGGGCATGAGCGGGGGGTGGGGGGAAGGGGAGAGACACACGGGGCAGGGGTGGGGGGAAGGGGAGAGAGACCCCGGGGCATGAGCGGGGGGTGGGGGGTAACACAAGGGAGACACTGGGCATTTGCTGGGGGAGGAGGGGGTAACACAAGGGAGACACAGGGCATGAGCGGGGGTGGGGGAACAGTAGGGAGACACGGGGCATGAGCGGGGGTGGGGGGAACAGTAGGGAGATACGGGGCATGAGCAGGGGGTGGGGGGGAAGGGGAGAGAGACACGGGGCATGAGCGGGGGGTGGGGGGAACAGTAGGGAGACATGGGGTATGAGCGGGTGGTGGGGGGAAGGGGAGAGACACACGGGGCATGAGCAAGGGGGGTGGGGGTAACACGAGGGAGACACAGGGCATGAACGGGGGTGAGTAGTACACGATGGAGACACAGGGCATGAATGGGGGGTGGGGGAACACGAGGGAAACACGGGGCATGAGCGGGGGTGGGGGCAACAGGAGACACATGGGGCATGAGCAGGGGGTGAGGGGGTAAACGAAGGAGACACGGGGCATGAGCGGGGGTGGGAGGAACATGAGGGAGACACGGGGCATGAGCGTGGGTGGGGGCAACAGGAGACACATGGGGCATGAGCGGGGGGTGAGGGGGTACATGAAGGAGACACGGTGCATGAGCGGGGGGTGGGGGGAACACAAGGGAGACATGGGGCATGAGCGGGGGTGGGGGAACAGGGCACACACGGGGCATGAGCGTGGTTGGGGGAACAGGGCATGAGCGGGGGTGGGGAAACAGGGCACACACATGGGGCATGAGCGGGGGGGTGTGGGGAAAGGAGAGAGACATGGGGCATGAGCGGGTGGTGGGGGGAACACGAGGGAAACACGAGGCATGAGCGGGGGTGGGGGAACACAAGGGAGACACGGGGCATGAGCGGGTGTGGGGGCAACAGGAGACACGGGGCAGGAGCGGGGTGTGGGGGGAACACGTGGAAGACACGGGGCATGAGCGGGGGTAGGGGGTAACACGAGGGAGACACGGGGCATGAGTGGGGGGTGGGGGGGTAACACGGGGAATGAGCGGGGGGGTGGGGGGTGGGGGTACAGGAGGGAGACACGGGACATGACCGGAGGGTGGGGGGCAACAGGAGACACAGGGCATGAGCGGGGGGTGGGGGGTACACGAGGGAAACACGGGGCATGAGCGGGGGGTGGGGAGAACAGGGGAGACATGGGGCATGAGCGGGGTTGGGGGGAAGGGGAGAGACACGGGACATGAGCGGGGGGTGGGGGGTAACACAAGGGAGACAGGGGGCATGATTGAGCGGGGGGTGGGGGGTACAACGAGGGAGACACAGGGCATGAGCGGGGGGTGGGGGGTAACACAAGGGAGACACTGGGCATTTGCGGGGGGAGGAGGGGGTAACACAAGGGAGACACGGGGCATGAGCGGGGGTGGGGGGGTAACAGGGGAGACAGGTCATGAGCGGGGGGTGGGGGGACCAGGGGAGACACAGGGCATGAGCGGGAGGTGGGGGGGAGTGGAGAGAGACACGGGGGTGGGGGAACAGTAGGGAGACACGGGGCATGAGCGGGGGGTGGGGGGAACAGTAGGGAGACACGGGGCATGAGCGGGGGTGGGAGGGAAGGGGAGAGACACACGGGGCATGAGTGGGGGGTGGGGGGAAGAGGAGAGACACACGGGGCATGAGCGGGGGGTGGGGGGAAGGGGAGAGACACACGGGGCATTAGCGGGGGGTGGGGGGGAAGGGGAGAGAGACACGGGGCATGAGCCGGGGGTGGGGGGAACAGTAGGGAGACATGGGGTATGAGCGGGTGGTGGGGGGAAGGGGAGAGACACACGGGGCATGAGCGGGGGGTGGGGGGAAAGGGGAGACACACACGGGGCATGAGCGGGGGGTGGGGGGAAGGGGTGAGGCACACGGGGCATGAGCAGGGGGTGAGAGGGAAGGGGAGAGACACACGGGGCATGAGCGGGAGGTGGGGGGAAGGGGAGAGAGACACGGGGCATGAGCGGGGTGTGGGGGGAACAGTATGGAGACACGGGGTATGAGTTCGGGGTGTGGGAAGGGGAGAGACACACGGGCCATGTGCGGGTGTGGGGGGAAGGGGAGAGACACATGGGGCATGAGCGGGGGGGTTGGGGGAAAGGAGGGAGACACAACACGGGGCATGAGTGGGGGGTGGGGGAAGGGGAGAGACACACGGGGCATGAGTGGGATGTGAGGGGGAAGGGGAGAGAGACACGGGGCATGAGTGGGGGTGTGGGGGGAACAGTAGGGAGACACAGGGCATGAGTGGGGGGTGGGGGGAAGGAGGGAGACACGGGACATGAGCGGGGGAACGGGAAAGAGATACGGAGAATCAGCAAGGGGGGGAACATGGGAGATACGGGGCATGAGTGGGGGGTGGGGGGAAGGGGTGAGACACACGGGGCATGAGCGGGGGGTGGGGGGAAGGGGAGAGACACACGGGGCATGAGCGGGGGTGGGGGGAGGGGAGAGACACACGGGGCATGAGCGGGAGGTGGGGGGAAGGGGAGAGACACACGGGGCATGAGCGGGGGTGGGGGGAAGGGGAGAGACACACGGGGCATGAGCGGGGGGTGGAGGGGAAGGGGAGAGACACACGGGGCATGAGTGGGGGCGGGGGGAAGGGGTGAGACACACAGGGCATGAGCGGGGGGTGGGGGGAAGGGGAGAGACACACGGGGCATGAGCGGGAGGTGGGGGGAAGGGGAGAGAGACACGGGCCATGAGCGGGGGGTGGGAGGAACAAGAGAGAGACACGAGGGCCTGTGCCTCACCGCCTTTTCGTGGCCGACGCAGCCCACATCTACACTGTGCAGGCAGCAGATCCCACTCCGATAAACAAAAATGGCGGTTCGTCTCGGAAAATAGACGCACTGCACACTTCACGGCAGCCAATAGAAAAGCACGTCAGATGTCCGCGGACATCACGCAAGCTGCTTGCCCAATCACTGTCCTGTCCGCGGAGCGAACAGGGAAGTGTGTCCGCGAAGTGAACACAGATATCACTCATTTTTTCTGACCTACTTTTTGGTCATTTAAAAAAGAACTACTGGACTGATTTTCACCAAATTTGCAAAAGCACGCTTTCGGGACCAAGCTGCTGCTCCTGGTCCAGATTTGGTGAAAATCTGTCCAGTGGTTTGGGCTGTAGGCGCGAGCAAAAAATGTTTCCTGTTCAGTCTATGCGAAAAAAAAAAATTTTGGGACCCCCCCTATAACTTTGCCCCCCCCTGGACGAATCCTCACCAAACTTTGAAAAATAATTTAAAGTGGTCCATATTTTTTTTTGCAACGTTTGGTGAGGATTCGTCCAGGGGGAGCGAAGTTATAAGCCGCCCAAAAAGTGCTCTTCCTATGGAAACACCAACTTAACCATAACTACATGGCCACTACTGTGGCCATGTAATATATATATATATATATATTCAGTGAAAAAACTTTGTTAAAGGGACATTATGGTTAAGTTGCGCTGCTAAAAACCTTTCAAATTCAGTGAAAAAACTTTGTTAAAGGGACGTTATGGTTAAGTTGCGCTGATAAAAACCTATGAAATTCAGTGCAAAAACTTTGTCAAAGGGACGTTATGGTTCCAAGTAAAACCGAAAAACCCTTGAAATTCCACATGTGGGAATCCAAGATCTACAGCTACTCCACAGCTTTCTGCATGCACTTTCAACCAATATATCCATGAATCTGCCAAAATCCATACAATCCTTTTCCTAAAATACACAGACATAGCTATCTGTTGTTCTCTCAGCAAAAACAGTATATGAGAAACTCTCTTCTGGCACAACACAACCACTAAACGTTCCTGACCAATCCCTTTTAGTACACATTCTCATTTGCATGACTTCTGAACCCAAAAATTCCCGGATGTAACTCCCGATGTCCGCGAACTACCGCCATGTCCGCGGACATATCGTAACATGAACAGCCCTTCTACCATTTCCACTTCACTCTCTCTGCCATTCCCTCATTGGATGTAGCTAAGAAATCACATGACCATGCACCAATCACATTCAAGACCTCTACATCTAACTGCATCATCATAGATCAGCACTGGAAATGTACTGTGAATCTCTCTGAGTACAAGTGTCATATCATTGGCAAGCACCATCTACCAGAAATACTGTACAAGTCTCCAAGATTTCTACTTGCAGCTCCATGCATATCCATATGCATGAACACAAACTTCAGGTATGCATATTTTCTGTACAGTAGATGAACACATTTTCAAACAGACTTTTAGCTTGTGTAATCTGTAAAATGAATTTACTGTATTTTTTTCAATTTCCTAAAATCAACTATCACTTATAAACCTTTATACTATTTACTTTCTTTATACACACACACTCAAATCATGTTAAACTAACATTTTTTAAATGAAATATATAGACTACATATATTCAAACAAAATTGCATGCAAGCACAATCTATGTTTAAATCTTTAAAAAAAGACTTATACAATTTCATATTTTTTTGTTTTTATTTATTTATTTACTTAATTACTTTAATTTAGACATGACATTGAGGCGCTATTACCTAGAACAGCTTAGTTACAGAAATAGTGGTATTCACTGCTATATTATAAATTTCACAAGACATAGTAAAGATATTTTTTTTGCTAGTTAGTCATTCAATACAATTTGTTCATTAAGAACATATCGTATGTACTGAACTGATGCAATGTATCTTATGTAAATAAATTAGTTTAATGGTTTTAAAGAAGGCACTGAGGATTTCAATTAAAAAAATCAATATCTAAATTAAAAACAGCGCTATATACAAACAAAGTTACTAATTTGAAGCTTTTACAATTGCAGTGAAGACCAGTCTCCTGAAAAGAAGCAGCCGAATTCGAAGAACAAAGAAGAACTAAGAAGTTACCTGTTAATTTAAGAAAAAAGTAAGTAGAATATCACCATAATATTTGTATTATTACTCAAACATACTATAACGTTAATACAAGCTATTTCTGTGCCTAAAAATAGAGATTGTGTACCATTTTGTCCAAAAATCTCCATGTCTTAAACAGCGATTTACAGCCAGAATGGCCCACCAATTCCTATTTTTGGACACACAAATTACCCAACTGAACCGCTACAATTTTCATATTATAGAACAAACAACTGTTTTAATTGTATACATTAGATTTACTATTTGTACTTTTCCACACCACTAGCTTACTTTTTTTTGTCATCTGAACCCAAGTTTAGTAACACATAAATTCATGAATACCTATCACTACTAGTTGTAGTTCCCAATGCACAAACACACACCATTACATACACCTTTATCATCTTACTCAAACACTCATGCACACAGTAGACATACATTCCAGAACACCCCAACACATATCTTCTTTATTTTTTACAAAAAGACCCTAAAGAATGCCTACCAAAAGTCAAGGCCGTAGAAAGCAACGCAAAAGTAGAGCAAATGAAAATAAAAGTGTCCAACATAAGCATCCATCTCTAGCAGAATTTGTAAAAAAAAGTTGGATCAAAACAGCTAATACAGTCATTTAGTGAAACACAAGAGGTTTCAAGTACAAGAACTTTGCCTCCTCTATCAAAATGTAAAACAAACCAAAAAACAATTAACAGAAAATCAGCTATCACTACAGATAAAACTACTTCTTCAAATTTTAATATAGTGCAAAGTAAGCATACCAGGAAAAGTATTTTAGCCAAAATGTACCGTCACAAAGTCCTTCAAAATCTTATAAAAATAGGAGAGAAATCAGGTTCAATGCTTAAAACCTATCGTAGGAAATGAATCTTATAAGCGTTGATGACCCCTCCTGCTTCCTGAAATCCTGGGTCATCGGCCCTAACCCATCCGCCCACTGTAAGTTTGCTGCAACATGAAGACTGTTGTTGATTTGTTTGTTCCCTCCCCCTCCCTTGCCCCCCCTGCACCGTCCCCTCCTCAGTTTGAACCACTGTTGATTTCTTGTTGTATTGCACGTTTTTTCTCCCACTAAAATCAATAAAATACGTTTTTAAAAAAAAGAAGCGTTGATGCACAGTGCAATTCTTCTCAAAACAAAGTTATTTATTTTACTGTTAAACACAATGAAACTAATAACAAAACTAATAACTAAATTACAAAAAAGACTTCTCAATAAGCGAAATGTCAACAGAAAGAACTTCTTAAGTATCTGCAGAGTTGAATGGAATCACACTACGAGCACAGAACCATATTTTAATGAAGAAGCGTACAAACAAAAGCAAACAAATACAATTGCCATACATAGCAGTGGTCGAGGTTATGAAAAAGTGAATAATACCATAATGGAATAAGAAGTACTCCTTACAAAAATATGCCCTGAAAACTTAGAATTACACCTCCATTCAACTGCATTAGAACATCTAGTGTACAAATGGCCATGTACGTCAATGTGTAACATTCCCAAACAATGTTTCAAATCTTTACGCCAATTCCTCAATAAATATGTAAAAAGCAAAGACAAAATCAAAATTAAATTACTCAAAATATGGATACCTGTCCAGTGCGCAAGTAAACAGGACTACAAGGACATTCATTGGCCTGCATTACAGGATCTACTTGTAAAACCACTTTCCATGATATCAAAAGGATATCAACACATCATTCAACTATAAGAAAGTTAGTCTATAAACTGTACTATGCTAAAAGTCCTGCTTTAGCACTAGCAAAGTTAAATAACATCCTTCTACATGGTACAGCAAAATACCTACTTGAAGAAATTAACTATATCCAGAAAAAATATTTTGGAAGTGAACGCCATTTACAGAATGAAATAGCTTTAAACCAATTAAGCAACAATTCTACACAGGCAAACCTTTTGCTAAACGTATACAAAAAAGAAATACTAAAATTTAAAAGTACATCAGCTGAAATACCAAGCCATGTATGTGTATGTTGCCGTAGAACTTTTTATAAAAGTAACACAAAAACTGTAGACCTATCATACAAAATAGAAAACAATGAAGATTCTAAATGGTTTGAATTAGCTCTCTACCTTATAGCAGAAAAGAAATACGAAATAACTGAGCCCTTAATACTTTGAAGTTACTGCACTACAAAACTTGACAACAACCAAACTCCTTCACGTGCTATCACAAATAATTTGGAATTATACCCAGTACCAAAACCCCTACAACAACTTAATTTATATGAGAGCATCATAATTCAAACAGTACACCCATTTCAAGCAATAATACGCCTTCAACCAAAAACAGCAAAATTACCTCCCTCTGAATTGGTAAAAGGCATTTGTGGAAAAGTAGTTTATTTACCATTAGATCTAAAAGAAAATGTGCATAATCTAGGAGTGCAACGTCCAATGCAGCAATCTTTAATTATCTTAGTAAATGGAGTACCTACAAAAGACAAAAAATATGGCAACAGCTGGTAGATTTATATAAAGTTAGACAAGCCTTCCAATATCTTAAAGAGAATAATGAATATTACAAAGAAATTAATATTGAAGAAAACTTGAAAGATACAACTGAAATAATTCAAGAAACACAAGAAGCTGGTCAATTTGAGCTACCAGATCCTGCTACAATATCAAATACTTTAGACCATTATACAATTCATCCTTTGCACTGTAATGACACCGTAGAAGATGTACTGAAAACTTACCAAATGCGTCAAACAAAAGGATTGTCAATCAGCATATGGGAAAAAATTATAGAAGCACGTGCTTTTCCTCTACTCTTTCCTACTGGCAAAGGAGGAAGTTATGATGATAGACCTATCAAATATCAGCTTCAGAATACCGCTCATTACAGATGTATTCTGAAGTTCCCAAATTTAGGCAAAATGTGGAATACATATTCCACCTACTCTTTGAAAGTGAACTAGCAACGTTATGTTACGGAGTTGCACACATATTAAAATCAGGATCACACTTTCAAAATATGACAGCTACACAATTATTAGAAAAAGTGCAACAAAAGGATGAGCCAACATCAGCACCAACACAGCAACCGACAAAGTACTTTACCCGCCACACAATTGTCCTACCCCCCTAACAAATGTAAAGGTTCATGTGTCCACCACCACCCCCAGTGTAAAATCTGTGATATGTAAATCTTCTACCACCATTTTGAATGCTATTGTGCCAAATGCTATGCCACAGGTGTCCACCACATCTGAAAATGAGCCCCCCAGTGTAAAATCTGTGCTATGCAAATCTTCTACCACCATTTTGAATGCTATTGTGCCAAATGCAATGCCACAGGTGTCCACCACCTCTGAAAATGAGCCCCCCAGTGTAAAATCTGTGATATGCAAATCTTCTACCACCATTTTGAATGCTATTGTGCCAAATGCTATGCCACAGGTGTCCACCACCTCTGAAAATGAGCCCCCCAGTGTAAAATCTGTGATATGCAAATCTTCTACCACCATTTTGAATGCTATTGTGCCAAATGTTATGCCACAGGTGTCCACCATCACTGAAAATGAGCCCCCCAGTGTAAAATCTGTGATATGCAAATCTTCTACCACCATTTTGAATGCTATTGTGCCAAATGCTATGCCACAGGTGTCCACCACCTCTGAAAATGAGACCCCCAGTGCAGAATCTATGTTGGCCACCTCCCCCGACACTCTCAATGCACCTAGCCCTTCCACACCACCCTCTCCCATCACAACCCCCCCCACAGCCACTACTGAACCCCACCTGAAAGGCGCCATGATTAACGCTAGATCCATCAATGCCCACGCTCTAGACATCCACGACTTCCTAACCTCCCAAGACCTAGATCTACTCATGATCTCAGAAACTTGGCTACATGAGGCCCCCGGCCCTGCACTCTCACTCGCACTGCCCCCTGGTTACTCCATCACTAGACAAGACCGCCTCTCCAAAGGTGGAGGTGTAGCAATCATCGCCAAGGACTACCTCCCAGTCAGAAAGGTAGAGAAATCCCCTAACAACAACATTGACTACCTCCAAGTCAAAATAACTCTCTCCCCCACTGCACAATTACTGTGCACACTGTATACCACCCAGCAGGCCCAGCAGGAGACTTTCAAGCTTCTCTCATCCACCTCCTATCTGACAACCTCAAAAAACAATCTAAAGCCATTCTCCTAGGGGATGTCAACCTAGGGCTCCAGGATAGTAAGGACGTAGCAGCAAAATCCCTTGACTCTGCCCTCAAGGCCCTAGGCTACAAGAACACCATACTTAGCCCAACTCACACCCATGGTAGAACGCTTGACTGGATAGCGCAGCACAACTGTCCACTCATCATCACAGGAAACACTCCCACCCCATGGTCTGGACCACATCGTCACTTTTAGCATCCTCACCACTTGCTCCCCAGCTACCCCTTCACCCCAACCTCTCCCTCCCTGCCTCGCCAGAAGCTCCCGCCAACTTACCAAGGAGAGATTACTACCCTTCCTCCAAGGTCCAGCCTTCAGACCACCTTTCTCTTCAGACCCCGAAACACTCACATCAATTTATGACACTGCCATCAAAGCAGCTATCAACGCCATTGCCCCGCTCAAACCTCGCAAATCCAAACCCACTACCCACTCCAACTCCTGCTTCTCACCCGACCTCCTCTCACTCCGCAACGAAAAAAAAGCCGCACTCACACAGTCGCAAAAGTCCCATTCCGAAAAAGATAAGACAGTCTTTAAATCCCTCTCCACCAAATACAAAAAGGCAATCACCCAAGCCAAGGCCAAATCCCTTGAATCCAGAATCTCGGAAGCCCAATCTAGCACTAAAGAAATATGTGCCATTTTTAGAGAGCTCCAGACACCCACTCCTGCCCCCCAAATTTTCACTAAAGACAAAGACGAAATACAAAAGGCCATGCAATCCAAACTTAGCCTCCTCAAAAACAAAATACCAGCCACTAAAGAAGCCCTTCCGAACAAGCACATCCCAGTCCCACCGCCTGCCCCTGATCCCCCCTTACCCTTCTCCTTCAAACCCATTCAGGAAGAAGACATCATCAACATAATGAGGAACATCAAACCTTCTAACTGCAAAGGTGATGCATGCCCAGTCTCCATTATCAAAGACTGCACGGAAACACTAGCTCCCTTCCTAACAGCCTTTGTAAATGCCTCCTTTTCCACAGGGAAAGTCCCTGCCTCCCTCAAGGAAGCGTGGGTCTGCCCTCTTCTAAAAAAGCCATTGCTCGATCCCGCCTCCCCCAACAACTACAGACTCATCACCACTGTCCCCTTCCTCCTTAAAATACTGGACAAAGCAGCCAACCTGCAGGTCCAACACTTCATTGAAGAGAACAAACTCCTTGGACTCCGACAATCTGGCTTCCGCCCCAGACACGGAACTGAAACAGCCCTACTGGACCTGAAAAATCAGATGGACGATGCAAGAGACATGGGTAAACCAGCTCTTCTCCTACTCCTCGACCTCTCAGCGGCATTTGATCTCGTTGATCATAGCGTCCTATGCCACCATCTCTCCAACACCGCCAAATTCTCCCCTGAAGCCACAGCGTGGATCACCTCCTTCCTACAAGACAGAACCATGGAAGTTTTCTCGGACCTAGCCGCAGCTTCACCAACCATCATACTCTGCGGGGTGCCCCAAGGCTCCTGCCTCTCCCCCACGCTATACAACATCTTTACACGCCCCCTCTTCCTCATCCCCGACGCCATGGGCATCTCCTACACAAACTACGCCGACAACACATAGATCCTCCCCACTCTCACAAGTAACTATACCGCTGACTCCCTGACCCTCAACAACCTCTACAACACCATCCAAGCCTGGATGGCAGATAACGGCCTATGCCTCAACTCCGACAAGACGGAACTCCTCCTGGTAGGTTCTCCCGACACCCTAAAAAACCTAGATGGCCAATTCAGCCACTTCACCATTGACTCCATTAAAATTCAAGTTTCCGACTCAAAACTCTGGGAGTCTACCTGGATTCCAGCCTATCCATGGACAGACAAATCAACGCAATTGCCTCCGCAGCTGCATATCATGCCAAACTTATCAATGCAGTCAGACCCTTTCTCTCCAAAGAAAACTGCACCAACATAGCCAGAGCCATCACCGGCTCTAGGCTAGACTACTGTAACGTACTCTTCCAAGGAACCTCCAATAAAAACTTGGAGAGATTACAAGTAATACAGAACAATGCACTCCGGGCAGCCCAAGCCATTGCAAAAAGAGAACACATTTCGGAGGCCAGAAAACTAGCCGACTGGCTCCTAATAAAAGAAAGGATCTTATTCAAAGCCCTTACACTGACCCACAAGTGCATCCACCTCACTGCTCCTGCATACCTCTCTCAAAGGATACACCTCGTCTCCTCCACCAGGCCAACCAGATCACCGTATACCAACATGCTCTCGGTGCCACAAGTAAAAAAAGCAAAAGCTGGCGGATCCAGCTTCCCTTATCTCGCGCCCTCTAACTGGAATGCCCTACCACCCACTATCCGTGGCGAGGCCTCCCTCACCACCTTCCGCAAAACGTTGAAGAATAGACCACACTCTTCCCTTAAGGCCAGACACACCAGCACGAATACCTCCATGTATTATGTATTATACGACCAAAGCGATATATGTAACATTCACAATGTGTCAACAACTTCTACCATGCCTGTAACATGTAACTAAGTTTAATGCAAGTAACAGCGCCTCAATGCCCCTGGGCTGCTTGCGCGCTATATAAATGTAAATAAATAAATAAAAAATAAATGAGGTTTTACAATCAAATATTACAAATCTATTAGCAAATATGCGTGGTACTAAAGAGTACACATTTCAACGTCATGGAGATGTATGTTGTATGATCAGAAACCTTGGCCCACCCACTTGGTTTGTTAAATTAATTTGTGCAGAATATGCATGGGAAGATTTACGTGATTTCCTATGCATATCAAATAAAAACAAAACAAACATAGATATACTAACACCTGGAGAACTTTGTTCTTTGGATCCTGTTAATGTTTCAAGATATTTTCACCATCGCATCATTGCTATGCTACATTTTATTTGTAATAAAATTGTTCCTCCCCTTTGAGAAGTGCAACACTTCTTTTGGATAAAAGAATACCAAGCCAGAGGAGCACCACATATCCACATGCTTTTATGGATTAAAGATGCTCCTAAATTTGGTCAAGACAGTGATGCCACTGTTTTATAGTTTATTGAAAAATATGTCACTTGTGAAATTCCATCAGAAGCCACAAATAGTGATCTTCATGCACATAGTTTACAATTTCAAAGACACAAATGTGGAAAATATTGTTGTCGCAAATACAAAAACAAAGGGAAATACTACACCAAATGCTGATTTGGTTTCCCTAGACCAGTTACAAATACAGGTCAAGTGAACAACCTCATGTCTTCAGTTAGACATAGTGTTAAAGGTAAGTCACCCAAAAATACATATTACATAGAAAGAAAAGAAGAAGAAAAATATATCAATGATTATAATGCAATCATTGCCCACTTATGGAATGCAAACATAGATGTGCAGTACATTGCAGACAATTCAACTGCAGTTGCATGATATGTTACAGCATACTTAACCAAACCAGAAAAGACAGAGCTCAAAGACCTCTGGAATGACCTGTCATCAGATAAAACAGTGTCTCAGAAATTATACAGCTTGGGCATAAAAAAGCTCTCCCATAGAGAATGTGGATCATCTGAAGCAGCTGATCGTTTAACTGGTACTGCCTTGTATGGAAAATTGCAAAATATAGTTTGCTAAGTCTTGGTCCAGCTAAATCTAGAAAAAGAGTTCTAAAAATATACGAAGATATAGAAACAATAGCCAAACATGATCCCAAAAGCCAAGACATTTTGAAAAACAATTTATTGGACACATACTACCCAAACAGAAGTAATACTTTGGAAACCATGTGTCTATACCACATAGCCCAAAACTACACATACAAAAATAATATAAAACCTGATGATAAAAAAGGTAAATACAGAGTGACAAACTGTGAAGGCAGTTTAGTTAAACTCACTAAACCAAATTTAATTAATCATATCAAATTGTCATTAAAGACTTCTCAACATAAAGAAGTGTATTACATGTCCCTGCTACAACTCTTCAAACCATGGAGAAAAGAAGAACAATTACTAGATAACTATGACTCATGTGAGGATGCTTTCAAAGCAAATGAAAGCACTATAACTGATGTAAACTTTACACAGTACAAAACAATGCTGCACAATGAACAGCAACACGAAGATGAACTCCAAGCCCAACTCAACATTCTGTAAGAGGAAGCCAAGAACCACTGGGAGAACCACTAGTAATAAATGAGGCAGAATTAGCTATGATAGAAGTAGAAAACACCATGTGTCAGTATGAAGAGAAAGAAAACTTAACTATACTACAATCAAAACTAAACAATGAGCAAAGTAGCATTTTTGAAGAAGTAACAAAACAAATTGCACATGGTGTAAAACATGAAAATAAAGAATGGTCTTGCCATAATTATAAACCTATACTACTGTACGTCAGTGGTGAAGCTTGTTCTGGCAAAACATTCCTAATCAAAATCATTAGTAAGTTCCTTCAACAATTGACAAACAACAAACTGTCAGCTGTTGTCACTGCCCCCACAGGTTTAGCTGCCTACAACAAAGGTGGTGTTACATTACACTGATTACTACTATTACCAGTAGAATACCAGAACAAATTAGACCATTACAAACTTTCTGCAGAAGCTGCAATGGAATTACGCAGAGTATTGAAACAAATGAAAATGCTACTAATAGATGAAGTGAGCATGGTCTCCAACCTGATGTTAGCTTTCATTCACCTCAGATTACAAGAAGTACTCAAAACAGTCTATGAAGAGCTCTTTGCAGGAAAACACATTATTGTTTTTGTAGATCTGCTTCAATTAACACCAGTAAAAGGTGAGCCTATTTTTAAAACATTAGGACACAAACCCTGCCGTAAATCTGTTGGCAGCATTGGAAATGTCAACCTTTGGCAACATTTCCAATACAGAGAATTAACAGAAAACATGCGGCAATCTGCAGATCTCACTTATGCCAATTAGGGAAAGTAAACCAGGTACTTCTTCAAAGAAGGAAGACAAACTCCAAAACAAACAGTCAGATACAGAACTACCTGGTCCATTTAAACTCTCAAATATAGTTGGTGTAAGTTGCTACGCAAATGTAGCAATGAATATTCTATTTCAATTACCACCAATTGTTGAGAACATTTACTTACACAGTACAGACCCATTGTGTTTGCAAATGTTAGTACTTCACAGAAATGCAGCAAACAATCCTGACAACACGTATAGTGTTTATGGAATAAGACAACAATTGGACTACTGTGCTGGAATGGTGAAATTCACTATAAACTCACAGGAAGATCCACAAGAATTTCTAATGTACTTACTACAAGTACTGGAAAAGAAAAACATACCTATAAATGAAATCTTTCAGATTTCATACATGTGGAAACATACATGCACTCTCTGCAACAATGTGACACAAGAAGAAATCCCCAATGAACGCTTCATATATATATCAATACCAAATTGTGAATCCATTCCATTTCAGCGACTTGTACAAAGTGCAAACCATGGTAGATTATGCTCTACCTGCAATTCAGATAATCGCTCCACGTTAGTAATACAAACACATAATAAATACATAATGCTAATGCTTCTACGTTACAATGCAGATGGTACCAAAAACAACTGCAAGCTGACTGGATTCACACATGGTCAAATATCACTTGGTAAGAAAACCTTCACAACAATAGGTATAATCTACCACGCAGGAGCCACAACCAATTCAGGGCACTACACTGCATATATAAAAAAGAAATGTGGATGGTTTGAATGGAATGTAAATGTGGATGGTTTGAATGTAATGATAGTACCATTACTCTAAAGCAGAGATTACCAGGAAATCTTACAAACGCTTATTTGATGTTCTTAATAACAAAATTTGATAACTAAACTGTATTTAAACCCTAAGTAAACTTGTGTTAAAAAATATAAACTGTTAGAATACTCCAAAAGCTATCTAACTGCTCAAAGATTCTACAACAACTAATCAGATAAATGAATACCACTACATTAGACCAAAAAATACACAGTTAGAATACGCCAATTGGTATCTAACTGTCCCAAAATGTAACAATATCCAAATAGATAAATCAATACCACTAAAATATATCATATAAATAGACAGTTAGAATACGCCAATTGGTATCTAACTGCTCCAAAATTTTATAATATCAAAACAAATAAATAATATGTTACTGCTCCAAAAAAATGCAACAAGCCAAAGTATAAAGCATTAGCCAGAAAAAACAAGTGAACACTGAAAAGAAACAAACAAATAAACTGTAGCATAACAGAAAAAGTTTTTTTTTAATCCAACATGGATTTTTTTTCTCCCACAGACCCAATGATTTTAGCAACAAATACAGAAACTGAGCAAATTGCACAGTACTCTGATTTGTAATCTACTAAATATGAGGGTCCAAAAAAAAAAAAGTATGTTGATTATACAATGTAATAAGTCATTGCAAAATACCAATACTAACATGCTATTTTCTTTTATCACAGAAATTAAAAAGAAATACATGTACTCCGGTTACTAGACCAAACAGTAAGCATATAATCATAAGGAGAACCATAGCAGCATATCACATCCATAGTATCTAATACCTTTGCTCCTTATACATTTGCTTTTCACCCAAAGTTATAAGCAAATATGAATGTGATATGCTGCGGTGGTTGTTGCCAGGGTGGTGGTTGTTGCCTGGGTGCATGGCCAAATGGCCATGCACCCAAGACTCTATGCCCTGGCAACAACCACTGCAGCATATCACATCCATAGAGTCAAACATATCAACTATGGTCTATGGAAACTTTTAATGTCCGCGGACATTATGAGTGTTCTTAGAACACTTTCAACTTGCCAGCGAACAATACGGACAGCGTTTTCAGGACACCCCCTACGAACATTTCAGAACAACGCGATAGTTCTTAGAACACTTTCAACTTGACAATGAACAATACGGACAGTGTCCTCAGAACACCCCCATTTCGTTTATTTGCGAACATTTCAGGACACCATGAGTGTTCTAAGAACACATTCAACTTGCCATCGAACAATACGAACAGCATCTTTAGGACACCCCCTACGAACATTTCAGAACAACGCGAGAGTTCTTAGAACACATTCAACTTGACAAAGAGCAATACGGACAGCGTCCTCAGGACACCCCCATTTTGTTTATTTGCAAACATTTCAGGACACCGCGAGTGTTCTTAGAACACATTCAACTTGCCAGCGAACAATACAGACTACGTCTTCAGGACACCCCCTACGAACATTGTAGGACACCGCAAGTGTTCTTAGAAACGTCTTCAGAACACCCCATTTTGTTTATTTGCGAACATTTCCAGACACCGCAAGTGTTCTTAGAACACATTCAACTTGACAGAGAACAATACGGACAGCGTCCTCAGGACACCCCCATTTTGTTTATTTGCGAACATTTCGGGATACCGCGAGTGTTCTTAGAAGCGTCTTCAGAACACCACCATCTTGTTTATTTGCGAACATTTCAGGACACTGCGAGTGTTCTTAGAACACATTCAACTTGACAGAGAACAATACAGACAGCGTCCTCAGGACACCCCCTACGAACATTCCCCAGACACCGCGAGTGTTCTTAGAAGCGTCCACAGGACACCGCCATTTTGTTTTATTTGCGAACATTTCAGGACACCGCAAGTGTTCTTAGAACACATTCAACTTGCCAGCCACAACCCCCCATTCATATTTGCGAACATTTCAGGACACAGCGAGTGTTCGACAACGTCTTCAGAACACCCCCATTTTGTGTATTTGCGAACATTTCAGGACACTGTGAGTGTTCTTAGAAGCGTCTTCAGAACACCACCATCTTGTTTATTTGCGAACATTTCAGGACACCGCGAGTGTTCTTAGAACACATTCAACTTGACAGAGAACAATATGGACAGCGTCCTCAGGACACCCCCATTTTGTTTATTTGCGAACATTTCAGGACACCGCAAGTGTTCTTAGAACATATTCAACTTGACAACGAACAATACGGACAGCGTCCTCAGGACACCCCCATTTTGTTTATTTGCGAACATTTCAGGACACTGCAAGTGTTCTTAGAACAGTTTTAGTTTGCTTGCGAACAAAATGGACACATATTGAGTCCTCAGAACACCCCCCATTCAGTTTATTTAGAACATTTCATCACACCTGTGATGTCCGCAGACAAATCGAACACAAAAAGAACGTCTAACACATAAAAAAACACAACTTTCATCCTATCTCATACACTCTCACCCTCCCCAAACACTCCTACACACCAACACACTCTACTAAATACAAATTTTGAACAAAGTTTCACTGCGCTGTCCGCGGACGACCGCGAATCCAAGATGGTGGGCACTACCGAAAATCTGACGCGCTTTACGCTCCACGCCGTCCAATCAGCGAAAACACTGTAGCATTTCCGCGAACATCACGCAAGCCGATTGGCCAATCAGGACACTGTCCGCGGAGCGAACAGGGAAGTGTGTCCGCGGACCGAACACAGATATCACAAATGTTTTTTTACCTACTTTTTGGTCATTTTAAAAAAAAATACTGGATGGATTTTCACCAAATTTGCAAAAGCACGCTTTCGGGACCAAGCCGCTGCTCCTGGTCCAAATTCACTTAAAATCCGTCCAGCGGTTTGGGCTGTAGATGCAAGCAAAATTTTGTTCCCATTCAGTCTATGGGGAAAAAAAACGTTTTGGGTCCCCCCCTATAACTTTGCCCCCCCTGGACGAAACCTCACCAAACTTTGCAAAACAAATCAGAGTGACCCAAATACTTTTTTGCAAAGTTTGGTGAGGATTCGTCCAGGGAGAGCGAAGTTATAAACCACCCAAAAAGTGCTCTTCCTATGGAAACACCAACTTAACCATAACTAATGGCCACTGCAGTGGCCATGTAATATACATATATAATACTTTGTTAAAGGGATGTTATGGTTAAGTTGCGCTGCTAAAAACCTATGAAATTGAGTAAAAAAACATTGTTAAAGGGACGTTATGGTTCCAAGTAAAACCGAAAAAACCCTGAAATTCACCAGTTATGGTAAGCTAAGCAACCATAACTCGCGCCACCACCGTGCACTGCTAAGACTAACACCCAGGACATGAAAGATGACATCACAAATGTCATTGGCAAATTTCAGGGGTTTTTCGGTTTCACTTGGAACCATAACGTCCCTGTAACAAAGTTTTTTTTTACTGAATTTCATAGGTTTTTAATAGCGCAACTTAACCATAACGCCCCTTTAACAACGTTTTTTTACTGAATTTCATAGGATTTTAGTAGCGCAACTTAACCATAACGTCCCTTTATCAAAGTTTTTTTTACTGAATATACATTTTCATAGTGTGAATTTGATAGATGTTTACTAGGATTCTGTTACTTTATATACATGTAACAAATAACATACTGAAACCCCTGCTAATGATGTTGATGTCCGCGGACTGTGCGCATGTCCGCGAATGGACGCGGACAACATCCACACTACCCAAACACTCAGGGGGAATCTTAAATTGTTCTAGCATGCCATATAAACACTGCACAAGTTCAAAAAGCAGCCCATGAACACATTATATGTAATAATAAATAATAAATGGAACCTATGTATCTAACACATCAACCATCCATTTAAATACCACATATACTAAAATGGAATATACCAAAACAAAAAAGATATGCTTCCAACATAATTACCTCACAAAAACTGCACAGCTAGGAGCAACAGCAGACCTACACAACAGTAAGAATACAACTTACCAGAAACTAGTAAGTAAACTTTATTTTTCTTATATATTTCTAAACTTTTTGTATTAGCTACACTAAAATTAATATATTTTTGTATTTTTACACAGAAATGTCTAGTACTTAGGAATGGCTTGAGGAAAATGTCCCACGTGAGGAAATGTCTGAAGACAGTAATACTAATGGTAGACACTTCTCTTTATAAGCAAACTAATAATCATTACTTTATGTGCACTTAACATAGATATATATTTTTTTAACAGACCATACAACATTGAAAATAATAAACCAAAAGACACATTGGAAAATACTCTGCAGCGCATGGAACAAAAAATGGACATGCTCATGTCCCACATGTACCTGTTCCCCCTCTTCATGTCCCAGTCAACTATCCCCAAACCCTCAACACCAAGAAAAACGTTTTGATGAGACTTCAATCCCTTCATCTCCTCCCATCCATCCTCTCCAAACCCCTAATTCCCCTGTATTTGTATTTCAGTTTCTGCATCCCCCTCTCTTTCATAAATTGTGTATCTGTATATGATTTAAAAAAAATATTAGGTGTCTTTTAATTCAATCCTTTGTGTCTTATTTTTTTTTAAAGTCAGTTAGGGTGTCTGTGGACAGCGCACCTGCCTGGAATGTTCGTAATCAGCCAACATGGGGGTGTCCTAAGGACACTATACCTGTCTGTAGCATTTGCAAGCAAGATGGAACTGTTCTTAGAACACACATGGTGTCAGGGTTGTCCATAAGTGTACAAAATGGAGATGTACTAAGGACACTATACCAGTCCGTACCGTCCACAGGAAAGTTGAAACTGTCCTAAGAACACATGCAGTGTCTGGGATGTCCATAGTTAACCAAAATGGAGGTGTCCTAAGGACACTATACCTGTCTGTACAGTCTGTAGAACATCTACACACATGCGCACCACACCCATAAGTCCTGCGAACATTGCGCCTGTCCGTAACTGTCCGTCTCACTTGTGTCGCAATTTTTATTTGTTTGAGGACCCGAACACTGTCCGTAGAACACCTGGGCATGACCGTTCCTGTGCATTTGGTGTCCTGCGGACACCCGTTCCCTTCGCGGACGTGTTCCCAATGTCATCATGTGACTGCACCCACGCTGAGCGTGCATCCTGATTTGCGGACACTTCCCCGTTCCCCAAAATTTTAAAATAACATTTTCAGACAATCCAAATTATTTTACAGTAAAGATTCACCATTGCACATGTCCCAGACAATGACCCTGGCTTTCCACATACTTTTTGGAACTTTTTGAACCTTTTTGGGTGTGTTTGATCTGTCCGCGAAGCGCACCCCTCCACCTCCATAAAAGGCCACACCCCAGAGCTGATCTTGATTGTGCTTCTGGCTATTGCAGATTGACGTTTGCTGCCTTTGCTGCTCTTGCTGAGATTTTCTCATCAACCCTGATGGCATCCATGGCTGCTGTTGCTACATCTGCCTCAGCACCACCCCCAAACCCTCCACCACCACCACCTCCCCAAGGGCCTGCAGGGGAACAGGCATGAGGATGTAGAGGACGAGGATAAAGAGGATGAAGAGGATGAGGTAGAGGAACGCCCTACTACCAGCACTCGCCGGGAGTCTTGGGTGTGGCGGTTGTTTTCCATTCATTGTAATGTACTAAAAGCATGTGCAAACAAAGTCACCTGCAACCAGTGCAAAATGGTGCTGAGTCGTGGGAGACGTGGTTCATACAGCTTTGGTACGACGTCCATGAAGCGACACCTGAAGTCGTTCCACGGTGGGCCCGTTCGCAAGGTTGTACCTTGTGATGAACGTATTAGGTTGAGTTCCTCTACCACATGCTCCGTTTCCGCTCCTCTCACCACAAAATACACTCCTGTGGGAGAGCACATCCTCCAGCTGCCTCAGAGGCCATTCACGATGCTGTTGACCCTTACCTTTCGAGGGTCACAATATTGTGTATGTACTGTGACGCAGTACTCTGTAGGGGGGAGAGTCTTCAAAGTGCTTTCGAGACTGCGGTCACGGAGCACCAGAAGACCTGTTACCTACCTAAGTAAGGCACACCCTACATCTTCCTCCCTCCACCTGACCTTTCTTATCCACGTGGTTGGTGTCTCTTCATTACCCTCCTTTCCCCTCCTCTGTGTCGTGTGTAAAAAAAACAACAAAAATATAAAACAAAAATAAAAAAAGGCTCTTTTTCAGAGCCGCCTTTCACAGTTTAAAAATAGAAGTGGCAAACAAACAGTGCAGGGCCCTGTTGATTTTTTAGAAGCCTGCGGACAGTTCTAGGAAATATAAAGTTTTAGGGTGCTGCCCTAGCAAAACCAATGCACTTTTCTCTGGGAGGAAGTGGTGGCTCTGAAAAGAGCCTTTTGGTGGTGTTTTTGTGGGTTTGAAAAACTTGAAATCATCAACGTCTACTGCAAAATAGATGACTGTAATTCCAAAAAAGGTTGCAATGCATTTTGTACATTTCTCCAAAAAATCTGATTGCCAGCATAAGTAAGATGGATTCCATCTCTGGGAAAATTGTATGTGCTACGAAACATAATATTTTCATTGTGAAAAGAGGGCATGCCAGCATCTCTTAGAAAGGCACAAACAGCATTATTGACATTGCGCATCGCTTTCTCCGTTTGTGGACCAAATGAAGAAGAACGCAGCCACATTTGTCTTTGCGCAATATGAGAAAAAATTACTTGGGAATTTGGAAACATGTCCATGACCTTCCCAAGTCCTTCTTTCATTGCAAATTGCAAAGAAATTCTAGACAAATGTCCTAAATTGTTCCCTCCACAGTGAATTATAATTATGTCTAGATGATGCTCTGTCTCTAAAGTAGCACAGAGAGGTACCAGCCACTTCATTCCACGCACTCCATGCCAGTGCACTTCCACATGAGGGATTCCAAGATCTACAGCTACTCCACAGCGTTCTACATGCACCTCCAACCAATGTATCCATGAGTCTCCCAAAATCCAGATAATCTGTTTTCGGAAACACACAGCCATAACTATCTGTTCTTCTCTCAGGAAAAATATGTTCTGACAAACTCTCTCCTTACACAAAACACCCAGTAAACTTTACTGAGCAATCCCTAGCTCTGCTCGTTCTCATTTGCATGCCTCTCCACCCAAAAATCCTTGCATGTAATACACGGTGTCCGCAGACTACCGCCATGTCCACAGACATATCAAAAAATCTGAGCATGGTGAATGTACATTTAAATACTGCGCCCCATTTCCCCTTTGAGGTTGGCTCTCAAAAGAGCAGTTTTTTTGTTCTTTGTGCAGATGCTTGACAGACACCTGTTATTTTGTATTTTTTGGGGGGTTTTCTTCTTACTTTACTACTAAAATCTTCACATAACCGTCTCCAAAGCAACCCTTATATTCCAAAACAGCATAGCATTTGCCATAAAAAGATAAGGAAATGCCATCTTCTTTAAAATAAACAGCATTACTGGAATCAACATTCTCATTATTACAGAAAAACATACCAGCTCTAAGCATGAAAGCACACATGCCTCAGTTGATTGCACACCTATCAATGTTTTGCTGAGGACAAAAAACAGAACTATTGTCCCATATTGTCCTAGGTAGTAATCCAGAATAAATTACGTTGGCATTTGGAGGGATGTTTATTACTGCATGGACCAAGTGTTCCAAATCTGCCAACAAAGTAGGGACACTGACGTAGCCCAAATGGAAAGCACCATAGTGCAAAACTACCAGATGTGGACTGTTCATCCTGCCCATATCTTCACAAACTTGTACAATTCCCTGTACATTGCAATCAGGCACAGTGCCCTGCACCACCTCCACTCCTTTAACATTGAAATTGTTTGCCACATGCCTGCATTGAGCATACTGCTGTAAAGCATGCACAAACTTATCTCCAAGCACCAACACCCTGACTTTCTCCACCTCTGCCATCTTCAATACACACAGTCTCTTTCAACACAAATCCACAACCTCAACATCTGATTGGCTGATCCCTACAGTCCCCTTTCATTGCTGGATTTGCTGGAAAACCCCGGATGTGGCACGCCATGCCTGCGGACAGCCACGGTGTCCATGGCTCGCGTAACTCTTAGCCAGCCCTTCTACCCTTTCCACATCACTCTCGCGCCATTCCCTCATTGGATACAGTTAAGCAGTCACACAACCATCCACTAATCACATCCAAGACCTCTACATCAACTCCATCATCAGAGTTCTGCACTTCAAATGTACTGTTGATCACTCTGAGTATAAGTCTCATATCATTGGAAAGCACCTACAACAAAAACTACTCTACAAATCTCCAATATTTCTACTTACAGCTGCATGCATATCCACATAAATGAATACAAACTACAGGTATGCATATTTTATTCACAGTACATGTAGAACTCTTATGAATGCATATACACAGAGAAATGCCACTAAACCTGCATAACCTATAAAAAGAGCCTATTGCAATTTTCCCATCTACTATAATCAACTGTCACTTCCAAACCTATCTGCTATCTACAACACAGCTTTAAAAAACCAAGTGAATTTCATACACTTAAAATTCTACCAATTTGCAAACCATGTTGAACTAACATATTGTAAATAAAATATAAAGGCTGCACATAGTCAAATGAAATGCATGCATACACTATGTTCAGATATTAAACAAGAATACTACTACAAAAATATGAAAATCAACGTCTAAATTAACATCAGTGCTATAAACACACAAAATTACTAACTTCTTTCTTTTACAATTGCAGTGAAGACCATGCTCCTGAAAATCAGCAGCATCTGAACTACAAACAACATATCCCAAAAAACCTGCTCATTCCACAAAAAAAGAGTAAGTACAATACAACCTTAATATTCTTACTGTTACTCAAACACACTGTGTAGTTCATTCATGTAATTTGTGCACCAAAAAAACTGAGATTTCTGAAGCATTCTGCCCACAAATCCCCATTTATTAAACAGGGATTAGCAGGCAGAATGGCACACAAATCCCTGTTTTTGGAACACAAATAATATAACTGAACCCCTAGAAAGTTAGTATTACAAAACAAAGAACTGTTTAAATGTTATACCATTAGATTTACTATTAGTGCTTCTCCTCACCACTAGCTAAGTTTCTACTGTCATCTGAACCACAGTATAGTAACACACACACATAGAAGAATAGCCTTCCCAACTAATTGTAGCTGCCCAATGCACAATCACACACCACCACATGCATCTTTACCATCATACTCAGACACTCATGCACACAGCACACATACATTGCAGAACGGCCCAACACACACCTTCTTTTTTATTCAACAGACCCCAAAGAAGCCCTACCAAAAAGCAAGTCCATAGACAGCAACGCAGAAATAGAGCAAATGAAAATAAAAGTGTGCAAAATAAGCATCCATCTCGAGCAGAGTGTGTACAAAAAGTTCATACAAAACAGCTAATACAGTCATTTAGCGTAACAAAACAAGCTTCCATTACAGAAACTTTGCCTCCTCTGTAAAACTAAACAGAAAATGACTAACAAGAATTCAGCTACCACTATTGCTAAAACTGCTCCTCTAAATCTTGATATACTAGCAAGTAACCATACCAAAAAAAGAATTTTAGCAAAAATGTTCCGCCACAGAGTTTTTCAGAATCTTATAAAAACAGTAGACAAATCATGCACAACCCTTAAAACCTACCATAGAAAATTAATCTTAGAAGCTTTGATAGACAGTGCAATCCTTCTCAAAAGAAAGTTATTTATTTTAGTGTTAAACAGAATGAAACCACTAACAAAACTAACTACTAAATTACAGAAAAGACTTCTCAATAAATGGAATGTCAACTAAAATAACTTCTTAAATATCTGTGGAGGTGAATGGAGTCACACCACGCGCACAGATCCATAGTTTATTGAAGAAGCATACAAATAAAACCAAACAAACACAATTGCCATACATAGCAGTGGACGAGGCAACAAGAAATACTGCTTACAAAAATATCCCCAGAAAACTCTGAACTACCTCTCCGTTCGACTGAACCAGAACGTCCAGTATACAAATGGCCATGAACGTCAATGTGTAACATTCCCAAAACATCTTTCAAATATTTACGCCACTTCCTCAATCAGTATGTGAAAGGCAAAGTCAAAATCAAAATGAAACTGCTGCAAAATATGGATACCTGTCCAGTGCACAAATACACAGGACTACAAGGACATTCATTAGCCTGCATTTCTGGACCTATTTGCAAAAGCACCTTCCATCATATCAAAATGATATCAACACATCATTCAACTATAAGAAATCTCGTCTATAAACTGTACTATGCTAAAAGTCCTGCTTTAGCACTAGCCAATTTAAATAACAATCTTGTACATGGTACAGCCAAAGACCTACTTGAAGAAATCAAGCACATCTGGAAAAAATATTTTGGAAGTGAAAGACACTTACAAAATGCAATAGCTTTACAATAGACTAGCAACAATTCTACACATGGCAACCTTCTACTACACATATACAAAAAAGAAATGCCAAAATTTAAAAGTACATCTGCTGAAGTACCAAACCATGTGTGTGTGTGTTGCCGCAGAACTTTTTTATAAAAGTAACACAAAAATTATAGACGTAACATACACAATAGAAGACAATGAAGATTCCAAATGGTTTGAATTAGCTCTCTACCTTAGAGCAGAAAACAAATACGAAATAACTGATCCCTTAATAATTTGCAGTTACTGCACTACAAAACTTGACAACAACCAAACTCATTCACGTGCTATCACAAATAACTTGGAATTATTCCCACTACCAAAACCCCTCCAACAACTCAATTTATATGAGAGCATCATAATTCAAACAGTGCACCCATTTCAAGCAATAATATGCCTTCAAACAAAAACAGCAAAATTACCTCCCTCTGAATTGGTGAAAGGCATTTGTGGCAAAGTAGTTTATTTACCATTAGATCTAAACGAAAATGTGCAACATCCAATAGAGCAATCTTTAATTGTCTTAGTAAATGGTGTACCTACAAAAGAGAAAATAAAAAATTGGCAACAACTCGTAGACTTACATAAAGTTAGACGAGCCTTGCAATATCTAAAAGACAATAATGAATACTACAAAGAAATAAATATTGAAGAAAACTTAAGGGAAACAACTGAAATAAATCAAGAGTCATCAGAAACTGGTCAATTTGAACATCTAGATCCTGCTACAGTATCCAATATTTTAGACCATTATACAAATCATCCATTACACTCTAATGACACCATAGATGATGCACTAGAAACGTACCAAATGCGACAAACCAAAGGATCACCAATCAGCATATGGAAAAAAATTATAGAAGAACATGCTTTTCCTCTACTCTTTTCTACTGGCAAAGGAGGAAGATACAATGATAGACCTATTAAGATAAAAGCATCAGAATACCGCTCGTTACGAATGTATTCTGAAGATCCCAGATTTAGACAAAATGTGGAATACATATTCCACCTACTCTTTGAAATTGAACTAGCAACTCTATGTTATGGAGTTGCACACACATTGAAATCAGGAAGCCAGTTTCAAAATATGTCTCCTATGCAATTAATACAAAAAGTGCAAGAAAAAGATGAGGTTTTACAATCAAGCATTACAAATCTGTTAGCAAACATGTGTGGTATGAAAGAGTACTGGTTCCGACGTCACAGAGATGTACGTTGTATGATAAGAAACCTTGACCCACCCACTTGGTTTGTTACATTAAGTTGTGCAGAATATGCATGGGAAGATTTACATGATTTCCTACGCATATCAAACAAAAACAAAACAAACATAGATATACTAACACCTGGAGAACTTTGCTCTCTAGATCCTGTTAATGTTCCAAGATATTTTCATCATCGTTTCATTGCTGTGCTACACTTTATTTGTAATAAAACTGTCCCTCCCCTCGGAGAAGTGCAACACTTCTTTTGGAGAAAAGAATACCAAGCCAGAGGAGCACCACATATGCACATGCTTTTATGGATTAAAGATGCTCCTACATTTGGCCAAGACAGAAATGCCACTGTTTAACAGTTTATCGAAAAATATGTAACTTGTGAAATTCCATCGGAAGCAACAAATAGTGATCTTCATGCACAAATTGTACAATTTCAAAGACACAAATGTGGCAAATATTGTTGTTGCAAATACAAAAACAAAGGGAAATACTACACCAAATGACGCTTTGGTTTCCCTAGACCAGTTACAGAAACAGGTGAAGTGAACAACTTCATGTCTTCAGTTAGACATAGTGTTAAAGGTAAATCACCTAAGAACACATATCACATAAAAAGAAAAGAAGACGCAAAACATATTCATGATTACAATGCAATCATTGTCCTCTTATGGAATGCAAACATAGATGTGCAGTACACTGCAGAAACTTCCACTGCAGTTGCACGATATGTTACAGCCTACTTAACAAAAGCAGAAAAAACAGAGCTTCAAGACCTCTGGAATGACCTATCATCGGAAAAAACACTATCTCAGAAATTGAACAGCTTAGGCATAAAAATGCTCTCTCATAGAGAATGTGGCCCCTATGAAGCTGCATATCGTTTAACCGGTACTGCTTTGTATGGAAAATCTGAAAATATAGTCTTGGTCCTGCTAAATCTAGAAAAAGAGTTCTCAAATCATGCGACGACATAGAAACAATGGCCAAAAATTATCCCAACAGCCAAGACATTTTGAAAAACAATTTGCTAGACACATACTACCCAAACAGGAGTACCACTTTGGAAACCATGTGTCTATACCACATAGCCCAAAACTTCACATACAAAAATAATATAAAACCCGATGAAACAAAAGGTAGATATAGAGTGACACATTGTGAAGGCAGCTTAGTGAAACTTATCAAACGAAGCTTAATTAATCATATCAAATTGTCATTAAAATCTCCTCAACATAAAGAACTATATTACATGTCCCTGCTACAACTTTTTAACCATGGAGAAATGAAGAAGAGATACTAGAAAACTATGACTCCTATGAAGACGCTTTCAAAGCAAATGAAAGCACTATCACCGATGTAAACTTTACACAGTACAAAACAATGTTGCGCAATGAACAGCAACACGAAGAAGAACTCCAGGCCCAACTAGATAAGGACACTCCCAACAGTAGTCAACCTTCTGTAACAGGAAGCAAAGAACCACTGGGACAGCCACTAATAGCAAATGAGGCAGAATTAGCTATGACAGAAGTAGTGAACACCATTTGTCACTATGAAGAAGATACAGAAGACTTAACTGTACTACAATCAAAATTGAACAAAGAGTAGCGTACCATTTTTCAAGAAGTAACAAAACAAATTGCACATGGTGTACAACATGAAAATAAAGAATGTACCTGCCAAAATTACAAACCTATACTACTATGCGTCATTGGTGAAGCTGGTTCAGGCAAACATTCTTAATCAAAATCATCAGCAAGTTCCTTCAACAATTGACAAACAACAAACTGTCAGCTGTTGTAACTGCCCCCACAGGTTTAGCTGCCTACAACATAGGTGGTGTTACTTTACACCAATTACTACTCCTTCCAGTAGAACACCAAAACAAATTAGAATATTCCAAACTTTCTACAGAAGCTGCAATGGAACTACTAAGAGTGTTAAAACAAATGAAAATGCTACTAATAGATGAAGTGAGCATGGTCTCCAACCTAATGTTGGCTTTGATTCACCTCAGATTGCAAGAAGTACTTAAAACAAACTACGAAGAGCTCTTTGGAGGAAAACACATTATTGTTTTTGGAGATCTTCTTCAATTGACACCAGTGAAAGGTGAACCTATTTTGAAAACCTTAGGACACAAACTCTGCCATAAAACTGTTCACAGCATAGGAAATGTCAACCTTTGGCAACATTTCCAATGCAAAGAATTAACAGAAAACATGCGCCAATCTGCAGACCTCACTTACGCCAACATTTTTAAAAGTATTAGAGTTGGTGTACTATCTCAAGAAGCACAAGCAATATTAAAAACCTGGCACATTCATGCACTTGATGGCCATAACTCATGTGCTACTGATGTCATGGAACAATTAGCACACAAAAATGTCAATTGCATGTCCTTAAAGCCAACTCTTGAAAGCTGTTGCAAATTCAATGAAACAATGTTGAAAAAAGAAATGCAACCAATAATTGAAATTTGCTCCACAGACAAACTGGACGTACATGGTATGAAACTACTGCCCATGTGTCAACAAGCCAAAACAAGACTAAACACCTTAGAAAATTCTATCTCCAACACAGCTGGTTTGGAGAAAATATTAAAATTATCCCTAAACTGTAGAGTAAGGCTTAAACGTAACCTTGACGTGGAGCAAGGACTAGTTAATGGAGCACTGGGTACAGTTGTTGGCTTTCAAACATACCCACGTTACAACAACACTCAGTTTGTCAATATTCTCTTTGACAAACTTTCAGAAGTAAAAAGGATAGGGCGCTCAACAGCTCGATTCCTTCTTTTCAAAGACATGTATGTACGCAGAGAACAATTTTCTCTAACTCTAGCATATGAAGTCACCATTCACAAATCACAAGGTCTTACCCTAGATAAAGCATCGATAGATATTGGGAACACAGTCTTTAAAGAAGGCATGAGCTACGGAGAACTATTACGCTTACGTGCAATTGACAGTCTATTTCTAATAAACTTTGATGCAAGTAAAGTAAACGCTGATATTCCTTGCATTTTAGAATACAATAGACTACGCTCACTATACACCCCCATCTAAAAACATATCCTGTTCCACAAAAAGGAAAACGTTGTAAAAGAAAACTAATTCAAACAGAAATGCAACAGGATCTCACTTCAAATCCTCCAAAGAGAGTAAAAGAAGCTAATACTTCATCAATTGCCAGAAGCAAAGAAGAATCCATTACTCAGAGTAACTCAGGTACTTCTAAAAAGCAGCAACACACACTCCGAAAAAATAACTTGGGCACAGAACTACCTGGTCCATTCAAATTTTCAAATATAACTGGTGTAAATTGCTACACAAATGTAGCAATCAATATTCTATTTCAATTGCCACCAATTGTTGACAACATTTACTTACACAGTACAGACCAATTGTGTTTGCAAATGTTAGTCCTTCATAGAAACGCAACCAACAATCCTGACAACACATTTAGGGCCTCATTACACGTTGTGCGGTAACCATGGCGCTATTAGCCCTTAGCGGTACCGGTAAACCCTTACCGCCTACCGTGTAATGAGGCCCATAGTGTTCATGGAATAAGACAAGAATTGGAATACTGTGCTTGAATGGTGAAATTCACTATAAACTCACAAGAAGATCCACAAGAATGTCTAATGTACTTACTACAAGTACTGGAAAACAAAAACATACCTATAAATGAAATCTTCCAGATTTCATACATGTGGAAACTGTCATGATGCCTACCCCCGGGCGTCAGGATCAAGCCCATCAGCTCCGGGAGCAGGCATCCAGATACTTATTAAAACCCCAACAGCCGCGGCTGGGGGCTGTTTGGGTTCAGTCCTGGCACCTTAGGCGCCAGGCTCATTATAGAAACCAGTCCTGGCGCCATAGGCGCCAGGCTCATAGACTTCACTTACCTGATGCAGACCATGCTGCTAGTGAGTCCAGGCCAACGTGAGCCTGGATGGGACTATTTTATTACAGGGACTATTTTCGGGCGTGGTTCTAGGGACTTCTTACCTGGGACTACTTTGGAGGCTATTTAAACCACGCCCGAACAACAGCACACGCTTCGCGTTATTCTGCATCCAGCAGCGTAAAGCTCACTGTGCCTGCAGTCTGCATCCAGTCTTCTGCCACTCCCGCCTCAAATCTGGAACTCCTAAAACAAAGAGGAAAGAAAAGGACAAGATTAGAAAACAAACTATCTCGAATTCCTCACCTGATTTCGGATCCATATCACCTCCGGACCTGGAAAGAAAATCATTTCTGTACACGTCGCATCTCCAGCTGCAGCGCAGCGCCATACTCACCAGTCCTCGCAGTATCTTTCGATTTGGCGCTGCTTCCATCATTTCTTTGCCGAACTCCGGCACCTGAGGGACAAAAGAAAACAACAAGGTGAGCCGAGAAAACCAACAAATAAAACACTTATCACCATAGACTTACCTGATTACCACTGGAGGCATTATTCTATAACTCTCCACATCTTCATGTCCTGCACCTGAAAAGGGAGAGAAAACAACACATCAAACACCTGCAACATTACATGACGGCGGCGGTTAATACAGACTCTTACCTGAGCGCCACCAACTGCCACGAGGGTCTCTTCTCATGATCTTAGCTGCAAGACAAGGAAGGAAGGGGGAACAAGAGTGAATCATCGGACATATTGAACTCTATGAACTTGATACTTACTGAGCCTTGCCAGGAACCTCAGAGTCAATTCTCTCTGGAACTCTCCCACGCCTTCAAACCAGTGAAGTAATTGGCATCTACGCCCCCCTGCAATCCACGCAGGATGGAGAGCTCATCATTTAAAAACATAAGGTGAGGCTCCTAAAAGGGGATATCGAAGGTGACAAGAAGGGAGAACGAGAACAGTGGGAGGGTGCTATAACTCAAATCCACGGGTGGCTAAGTCCCTTTCTCCACTTGCAGGAGAATACTTCTACGGATCAAGCAGACGAGATTAGGCGGGCCAGTCCAGACAGTCATCTCGGCACTACACATCACGTTGGTGGAGACCACAGCTGTCCGGGTCCGAGCGACGCCCCTGTGGGAACCAGGTGAGCGTAACACAAACATACATGCAATCTCTGCACCAATGTGGCACAGGAAGAAATCCCTAATGAGGGCTTTGTGTATGTATCCATACCTAATTGTGAATCCGTTCCATTTCAGCAACTTGTACAAAATGCAAACCATGGTAGATTATGCACTACCTGCAATTCAGATAATCGCTCCACCTTACTAATACAAACACATAGTAAATACGTAATACTAATGCTTATACGTTACAATGCAGAAGGTACCAAAACAACTGCAAGCTGACTGGATTCACACGTGGTCAAGTATTACTTGGGAAGAAAACCTTCACACCAATAAGTATAATCTACCATGCAGGAGCCACAACCAATGCAGGTCACTACACTGCATATATAAAAAAGAAATGTGGATGGTTCAAATGTAATGATAGTACCATTACTCTAAAGTATTGATTACCAGCAAATCTTACAAACGCTTATTTAATCTTCTTAAAATCAAAATTTAATAACTAATCTGTACTTAAACATTAACAATACTTCAATTAGAAAACTATAAACAGTTAGAATACGCCAACAAGTATCTAACTGCTCCAGGATTTTTCAACATCCAAACAAATAAATCAATACCACTAATAACTAATCTGTGCATAAACATTAATAAAACTTCAATTAAAAAACTATAAACAGTTAGAATACGCCAACAGGTATGTAACTGCCCCAAGATTTTACAACAACCAAACAGATAAATCAATATCACTGAAAAATAACAAGAAATAAACAGTTAGAATACGCTAACAGGTATCTAACTGCCCCAAGACTTTGCAACAACCAAACAAATAAATCAATACCACCAATAACTAATCTATACATAAACATTAATAAAACTTCAATTAGAAAACTATAAACAGCTACAATACGCCAACGGGTATCTAACTGCCCCAAAATTCTGCAACAACCAAACAAATAAATCAATACCACTAAATTATAAAAAGAAATAAATAGTTAGAATACGCCAACATGTATCTAACTTGCCCAAAGAATCTGCAACAACCCAACAGATAGATTAGCAACTTGAGAATATAAATAAAAGACTATAACTAGTTAGAATTGGACAACAGGTATCTAACAATCTGCAACAAGCCAACAAATAGAACATTAGCCAGAAACAACAAGTGAACACTGAAAACAAACAAACAAATATACTGTAGCATAACAAAAAAGTTTTTTTTTAATCCAGCATGGATTTTGTTTCCCACAGACCCAATGATTTAAAAACCAAACACAGAAACTGAGCAAATTGCACAGTACACTAGGTTGTAAACTACTAAATATGAGGATCAAAAAACAGCTAAAATGTCTATTTTGCAATGTAATAAGTCATTATAAAATACATACACTAACATGATATTTTCTTTTATCACAGAAAGTGAAAAAGAATAGCTGCTCCAGTTACCCAACTCATGAAAAATATATATCCAATCATAAAAAATCAAACAGTAAGTATATTCTAATAGAACGCATAAATACTGCTGCATAACAGAACCATTGAAGGAAACATCTAACCAAACACCACAATACAAAATGTTTACTTCCATGGATATGTTTTACTGCAGTGCTTGTTACCAAACTCTACAATCTTAATGACATGACGTAGCCAGAACTTCACATACAAACTATACAAATCAAACAATACACAAGTTATAGATTTGCAAATATTTGATAGATATTCGATTCTATGGGTGTGATCTATGGGTGTGATATGCTGCAGTGGTTGTGGCCAGGGCCTAGGGTCTTGGGTGCATGGCCTACATGAACCAAACTTTGCAAAAATATTCAGAGTGGCCCATATACTTCTTTTGCAAAGTTTGGTGAGGATTCGTCCAGCGAGAGCGAAGTTATAAGCCACCCAAAAAGTGTTCTTCCTATGGGATTAGCAACTTAACCATAACTACACATATGTATATAAAAGGACAATTTGTGGATATGTGTGAGTTTCTAATCGGAATGTTCAGAATACTTCCAAACATGCTACCAATCTGAAATTTGGCATGTGGGTAGGTTCCATTGTGTAGACAATGCAAAACGTATAAAATGTATATTCTTCAAATCTTCTTTTTTGTTATTTTTTTAAGCGATCTAAAATGCTTGGATATGTTTGTCTGCCTGTTCAAAATGTTCAGCATACTTCCCAACATGCTACAAACCTGGAATTTGTCAGGTGGGTAGGTTCCATGGTGTCAACAATGTAACAAGTATAAACTATAAACATACCTTTGTCTAATTCTTTTTTGGGGGGAATATGTGGATATGTGTGTGCATCTATTTGAAGCGTTCAGCATACTTCCCAACATGCTACAAACCTGACATTTAGCATGTGAGTAGGATCCATGGTGTAGATAATGTAAAAAGTATGAAATATAAATATACCTTTGTCTCATTTTTTGGGGGGGAGGATTTTGTGGATATATGTGTCTGTTCTAAGTGTTCAGCACATTTCTCAACGTACTACAAACCTGAAATTTGGCATGTGGGTAGGTTCCATGGTGTAGACAATCTAAAATGTATAAAATATACATTTTTCAAATTTCGTTTTTTTAAAGTAGTATTTTATATGCAGTCTGCAATGCTTGGATTTGGGTGTGTCTGTTCAAAATATTCAGCATACTAACCAGCATGTTACAAACCTGGAATTTTGCATGTGGGTAGGTTCCATGGTGTAGACAATGGAACAAGTATAAAATATAAATATACCTTTGTCTATTGTTGTTGTTGTTGTAGGAATTACTGTGCGAAGCATGGGTACAACTGCTAGTATATGAATACATTGTGATTGTTTGTGGTGTGACTGGGAGAGTCATTCCTCATTACAGGTTTGGTGGTATCCTGACAGTAAATCTGGTGGGATACCATCAAATGGAATTACCGTTACCGGTACTTGGTCTGCAGAAATTACCATCAGATTCCATATGCCAGTAAAGGCAATTACTCCCCTTTCCATGGAGTCCCGGGGAGTTGACGGTATTACCGGCACCAGTAGTACTGGTGGTGGTGTAATGATTGGGTGGAAAATCCCAGCTCTGAGCAGACCAGATAGACCAGGAAATCCTGGTCCCAAGAAACATAAAGGGGAAAGCATGGGTACAACTGCTAGTATATGAATACATTGGGATTGTTTGTGGTGTGACTGGGAGAGTCATTCCTCATTACAGGTTTGGTGGTATCCTGACAGTAAATCTGGTGGGATACCATCAAATGGAATTACCGTTACCGGTACTTGGTCTGCAGAAATTACCATCAGATTCCATATGCCAGTAAAGGCAATTACTCCCCTTTCCATGGAGTCCCGGGGAGTTGACGGTATTACCGGCACCAGTAGTACTGGTGGCGGTATAATGATTGGGTGGAAAATCCCAGCTCTGAGCAGACCAGATAGACCAGGAAATACTGGTCCCAAGAAACGTATAGGGGAATGACAAAGGCCTTTTTTGTATTAACAATCACCATAAAACATGGCAGCAACCAACAAACACAATTTTTCTCAGCCCTCTCAAGGAATTTCATGCACAACATTAGCATATAATTGAAAAATACGTCATACGTGATGTTGCAATTGCTAAAATCTACATGAAGGTGGGATTGGTACAGGGAAATATCTATATCTAGAATGTTTACTGGTCTGTATTTTCATTGGACATATAATTCTGGTGGCCCCACCTCGGACCATCCCTAAAGGTGATAAGGCAGGAGAATACATCATGGCTGTAATTATTAGGCTCCTGCAATAACTACAAGACGACAATTATCAGATAGAAATAATTGATTGGTATTGTGTTAAGGTAAATTCTGGGGTCAGCAGAGCCGTACCTAGGGTCCGCAGGCCTCCAGCTCACGGAAGGCCCTAACTCCTTCCAATGTCCCAAAGACATCAAAGTCCACACAAGGAGTAAAGGCTAACTCCTGTTTTATTATGACAGAAAAGCAGGGATAACATACAAGGGCCAAATCCAGTCCAAGCACATCTCATCGATTTCGGGCTCGCAGGCCCTTTTTGTACATTTGTGTTGTCACAATCAATGTCACTTACCAAACTCCTTCCCTGAACCTAGTGCCACTTTGGGTTGGCTCCTTTCATACAATGTGTATCGACACAGTGTAACTATGTGACAGTGTGTAACAATGGTGTCTTTACTAATGCCATGAGAGCAGACCAGTCCCAGCGCATCTTGTAAATGAATTGTTACAATTATGTTGCAAGGTTCAGTCCCAGACATGAGTCAGCTGCATATTCCCAGCTTCCAGGCCTTGGCATCATGTCAGGTCAGCCAGATCACGTGTGAGGAGACCACTGGTGAAGCCGAATTACTTCGATTTGATTTGTATTTTAGCTTGGGGTATTCTTTTCTGTAGCTGGGCTCATCGTGGCTCAGTGAATGAGGAATGTCACTTGCAACATTGTTGCCTTGGTGGTGGTAGTCCCTGCCAGGGATATTCTTCTTGCTCAGCAGCTTGCAGCTTCGGGATCTCTGTGAGGCGATTCAAGTGTGCTGGATTTGTCTGAGGCCTACTCCAACTCTGGCTATACTTTCAATATAATTGTTTATAGGTTAAAAGCATTTCGTGGGTGGTCAGGTCCCTTGAGTGCTCCTATCCATCCATAGGGTTAATAGCGGGTAGCATCTACAAGCATATACACAAGCTCTTCTGGCATCTTGCATTTCTGCGGTGCGTTAGCGAGCCTATATGGAAAATAACAAATGTGCAGACAGGATGTGTGCTACTGTCCTCTAGCTCATAGAACTGTATGCGTTTGTTCTTTGTGTGGATTTGTGTGTGAGTGTCCTGATTGTGCCGACCTCACGTGTGCTTCCTGTCTAACGCAGCTATGTCGTCATGGAGTCTCTAATGACCTGCAGCATGGCTTGCTGGGATGTCAATTGATTTGGTCCATATAGTCGTCTCCAGCTCGGTCTTGGTTGTCGTTGCTTGTGTTGGCTAGGGCTTGTTTCATCACAGGAAGGTATGGGCGGATAGCTGGATGTCTTTCGTAATGTGAGCTTACGCTGGGAACAGTTGGACCGAGTGCAATCTCGGATAGTCGATAGTTATTCTGTCGGCAGTGCTTCTTCTGGTTGGGTGCCCCGTCAGAAGGGAAGGGATATTCAGATTTTCCCTCTTCAGTCTCCCCTCTGGTGGACTTGTTGACCACAAAATGATTACTTCTCTTGCCATCTCTCTGGCGCCATACCTTCATAATTCCTGCTAGATGTCCGTAGTGGTTCACAAGATCTTCGAACGACCAGTACATATACATGCACCCCCCCTCTGGGCTTGCAGTAGACCCATTTTCCAACATAAATCTTGGGATTCCTAGTTTCATTGATTGCCGGTACATGTCTGATTCCATTAGCTGTTGTCGTAGTCTCTCTCATTCCATACGTATTATGTCTCTGTGTAGGTCGTCCTCTGCAGGAAGAAGTAGCTTCATCCCAATAATTTCTTCTGCAGTCGTCTTGGATTTTGCCATGCACGCTTTTATCCCAAGTAGAGAGGCCAACGCCAGGATCAGGCCTCCTGCTAGTATTTTTAGACCATCTGCTAGCCAGGACAGCATCCATGACTAGAGATATGAGAACCAGCTTCCGTCTTTCTTCGTGCCTTTTGATTCGTCTTCCATTTTAGCGTGCATTTTTGCCAATAGCGACACTGCTTCTGATAGTGTTCCCTTGTCTTCATAGTTTGGTGGTGTGAACTGGCAGCAGGAGCTTCCTATTTTTGCGCATACTCCTCCTTCCATAGCTGTGTGCAGGTCCAGAAAATACCTGTTCTGTAGGGCTGCTAATCGTATAGCTCGGAGCTCTTCTTTGAGTGCTTTGATTCCATTGACTTTTGAGTTTATTGTCATCATTAGCTCCCACTGTGTTATCTGGAGCCATTTTGCATTTGCGTATGTCTGGTACCCTGGGTGTATTATTGCCAAGAAGAGCATGGCAGTCCTTCTAAACAGCCGATGTGATGTTGGTTCTTCGTCGAGTGCAGTTTCTGATTTGCCCCATAGGTAATTTCCTTGTCGTTTTACTCTCCGTAATGTGGCATCTTTGGTGATGTCGTGACCAGGCGGTAGTGTGATAGGTGATAGCGATAATTTCCTCCGCTTGTTGCCATCATCCATTTTCAGGAAATCGTCCATTTTGACATGTTTTTGAGGCACTACTAGCGAGGGTATGTTGACATGTGTCAGGTAGCATATTCCTCCCCAATAATGGTCCATCAGTACCACTGTGCCTGATCCCATGTCTCCTATCTTCTCTATACTCCTACATCCCTTGTGTGTCCACACTTCGATATCCCTGTCGTGCTGGTAACATAGGGTTGGTGTTGTAAGAGGAATGATTGTCAGTGGTCCATCTTCCTTATACAGTCATGTCAGCAAACTAGCACTCTTAGCCCATTCCTTGATACACTTGTAATTTTCTTCCTGGACCTTGTTCACACCAGCCTTTGTTAATATTAATGGCTTGCTTCCCACCACTCCATCCACCCATCCTTCTTTAGTATATACTTTCCCAAACACCAACTTCTGAGGGCATTGCCAGCAACCGGGTTCTCTGCCTGTTTCTCTGGAGTCCCATTTGCATGGCAGATAGTCAAACGTCACCTCCTTTGTTTCTCCTTATCTGGTCCATCCGTTATATACCGGAGTGCTTGTGTGTGTTGGCAGTAGTTGTCGAACATAGGTAATGTCTTTATGAAGCTATCCTCGTACGGGTTGCTTTTGATCTCCACCAGAATGTTGCTGTTTTCCATTGGAATCTACCCCATGTTTGGAACAATGAGAGGTATAGGAGGCATTGTGCCATTGTTGTTGGTAATACTGTGGCTACAAAGGTTCTGGAAGCGTTCATGGAATACGGGATCAATGAGCAGACATAGCAGCTGTCCCGTGTTGTGTCCTTACCAATTTTTGACATGTGCTTGCACCACATGTTGTTTGTGGCATGTGCTGTACCAGTGAGATATGTGTCAAGCCCTTTGACATCAGTACCAATGCTACGCTTACCTCTCCTTACCTTCCCATTTGTGCTGATCATACCACCTGACACTGTGCCCCTTGCAGCTTGGTTAGGGGGAACATTAGTATAGGGAGTTGCAGAGGCAAGCAGTGCTGAATACAGCTGCCAAATTACAGCAGCTAGCAATACGGTGGATAACATGAGCCACACTGTTGTCAGAAGATGCTTTATTATTCTTGCCATCAGTAAATATACCTGTACACTTCTTATCACCTTTGTCCGGTCGTTTGATGAGACGATAAAGTTGCCCGCCTGGAATTCCCAATAAAAAGCTTTACTTATATTAGTATTTTTAAGTATTTCAAGCCCGATTTACTAAATAATCATTTAGTGCCCATGCAAACAACTGTTCCCATATTTTCCGTATTGATCTATTTCTAAGTATGGGTAGGACGTTGTGAAGCTCTGGGCACGTTTGCTCTATGTATACTATGAACGCAATATAGTAAACGTGTGGTGGTCTTGGTCGGAAGTGTGTAGGCCTTCGTATCGCATGAATGTGTTGGTGGGACAGTGCCTCACGGTTTTCAATGGGGGGTAACATCTAAATCAATTTTCAACCTACTTCTAACATTTATACATACACATTTTACATAGACGCAGAATCCTGCATGTGCGGTAAAAAAAAGACTATGTGAAGACAGTGTTAACACAGTGTATTCCTGGTGGGTGGGTGCATGCATGCTGTATTTGCAGATCTACATCAAAGCATCATACATTTTCACAGCGGGTAGTTCTTGTGCAATTCTATTATACTCAGTTTATTAATTCAGTGAAGGGTATCAAGTGCTTTGACCTCCTAGTCATTGGGTGATAGACATGCTCTTGTTCATCTGTGCTCATGGTATTGTCTAAGTTTGATGTTATTGCTAGTGGGGCGCTGTTACTATTTTGTGTATTTAGTGTTGCTGTAGCGTTGGCACTGTCGATGCTGAGCTGCAGAGAGGTTGATGCTTTGTAGGGCTTGATGTCATGGGTGTGATGCCAAATGCTTTTATCCTTTAATTTCACAGCTCTTTCTACAACCGTTTCAACAGTATGTGGCCCTGTGAATCTGGGGGTGTTCCACTTTCTGCAATAGTTGCGTAGGAGAACACTGTCTCCCTCTTTGATGGGTAATGCCTTCGTTGGTTCCTGGTTATCGCTGGTTTCTTGTAGATTGTTCTCCGACCCCCCCTGTGTTTGTTGGATCTGTTGAGAGATAAACGAAGCACGAGTAACCAGTGAATTAGCATATTCATGCATTTTACTTCCAAATATTACGCAGCCCCTTTGCAATCATTGATGGCCCTTGTAGGTGGAGCTAATGGGAGGTGCATTTAGCAACTGGTCACCACCTCATGGGGAGTGAGGTGGTGGTCTGACCCTGGTTTGTTCCATAGTTCAGATAGAGCCAGGGGGAGGCAATAGAACCAGTTCCTTTTATTTGTCTGTTGCCTTTTTGCGATCATTTCCTTCAGGAGGCCATTAAGGCATTAACAAACGCTGTTGGCCTGTGGGTGGTATGCACAAGCGAACTTGTACTTTATTCCGAGTAATGTAGTGATATGCTGGAACAATTCATTGGCAAAGTGGGGTCCATTGTCCGACCGTAGGACCTCACAGACACCCCACCTTGGAAACACCTCCCTAACCAGGAATGTGGCTGCCCTTAAAGCATCAGCATGGGAGCAGTGGCCTGCCTCTATCCACCTTGAAAAGGGGCACACCACCACAATCATGTAGCGGTAGCATTGGCATAGGTTTATAATATTGACATAGTCGGTATGGAGGTGTAAGAAAGGGCCTTTGGTTCTGGGTATTACTTCGTTGATTACTTTAAGCATGTGACCTGCAGTAAACTGCTGGCATGTGAGGCAATTACTGATCAAATTTGAAAAATTAATTCAGGGACAAACCATGATTCCTTAATACATGCCGCAATTACCTTTCCCTGTATGTGCCGCATAGTGTAGTACTGTTAGTGCTATTTCTAACAATGCAAGGGGCATAACTACTTTACCTGTGTTGTTTTGTCTCCACAGGGCATCTGTGGGGGACATTGAGCATCCTCTGTTTAACAACAATTCCTTTTCACTCATTGGGGCTGCTGCCTGTAGCACCATTACCTGTGTCTGTGGTAAGTGACTGTACCCTTCTTTCATTAGCATCTGTCATGCCCCTCCCCTCTCTTTTTGTTTTTTTTCGAGGTCCCATAATTCCCCAAAATATGAGGCATGCTTTGCATAGAAATCTGCTGCTTCATTTCCTTTTGATATCGGGTCCTCCCCATTAGTATGTGCTTGGCACTTCACTAAAACGAGTTCTGTTGTGTATGTTACGACCTCTATTAGTTCCCCTAGGAGGAGAGCGTGCTGTACTGGTGTGCCATCTGCCCGTCTAAAACCTCTTCTCAACCATCTTGCTAAACCAGAATGTACTGTTGATCTCACGTAGGCGCTATCTGAATAGATAGTGACCTGTTTTCCTGCACTCTGTCTAAGGGCTAGTATCAGGGCCACTAGTTCTGCTGCCTGGGCCGAATATTGGGGAGACAGTTTAACGCATTTTACTGCCTCGCTGTCCAGTCCTCTCTTAATCTTACCACCGCTGCCCCTGTTCTTCTTACCCCATCAATTTGGTCAATTGTGGATGACCCGTCAATGTATAGTATGTCCCCCCCAAGTGTATCTTCCTCTACTTTATGCATTTCTGAGTAGTATTCTATAGCTTTTGTACAATCCTGGACATATTCTCCTTCTTCTACTTCTTCTGCCAAAAAATGTGCTGGGTTACATTTCTTGCATCTTACTATTTTTAGATGTGGACGTGAGAGGATGATTTCATACCCTGTTGCTCTCTGTGTTGTTAGTGTGCTCTTTGGCTTGTGCAGGATCACAAAGAGGACGTGCTCCACATAAAGTGTTGTGGAACATCCCATTGTTATTGATGATGCCTTTTTCTACAGCGAAAGCTGCAGCAGCCAAGTGTTGTTTGCATGGAAAATGCCCTGTCATCACTGGCTCTAATTGCCAACTGTAGTAGGCAATTGGGTGGTTTGAGCCCATGTTTGTCTTTTGTGTTAGTACCGCTTTCATTACCACCCCATCAGAGTGTGAGGATATACAAAACTTCTACAATGTGGTTGAGTGGTCTCAAATCTTGTATGAAACGCCATGAGCCCCTGTTTGCATTGCGGATGTGGTACACCACAGTATTGCTAGGTGATTCTGATGGGACCAGGGTGCCTCTTTCGATGAGGGCACTTATCGTCTCATAAATGCCCTCATCTGCTTCCTTCGACAGTTGGTATTTTCTAACCCTGGGCAGAATTGATCCTTTCTTCAGTTTTATTTTCACTCCCCCTATGCTTTTTATGCACCCTACATCATAGGGACTTGTTGCCCATAATGAAGTTGGTACCTTTGCTAAGTCCTCCTCGCAGAAAAGGGGTGGTACTGGGAGGGGTGCGTCTAATGCCATTGCCATTTTCTGGGCCACCTCTCTATACATTAAACGTAGCCAAAGGTATACACTAATTCCCAACATCAAATCCCTTGTTCCCTTTTCTTGTGAGAAGAGTTCCTCATCTGATACCTGCGTCAATCTACACCATTCTGATAGTGCTATTACTGCCCTCCATGCCTTGCCTTCATCGTCTAGGGTGTGTACTGCAATCCAATCTTCCCGTGCCACTATCCCTTCAATGTCTATCATCACAAACGTCCCTTCCTTGTCATCTGTGGGCATCTCTGCATGCTTTTTCCACAGTACGCCTGGAATATTTGCCTTGCCGTGAGCATGTATATGCCTGGTGTGGAGCACACTATACCCTTGTCAGTGAATGAGATGGTGATGTTCAGTCTACTCATTATATCTCGGCCCAGGATGTTTACCGGCACATGTTTCGAGTAAAGTAAGGGTAGTGATGAGTCATGATCTCCTAGGGATAAGGGGATGTTATTAGTAAATGGAACCACTTCTCGAGCCCCAGAAAATCCTTGCCTGTTCATGGCATCGCCTGACAATGTGTTTTCCCCTCTCGTATGCATGACTTGGTTGTCCCTGTGTCGACCAGGAAAGAAAAGATTTTGTCACCTATTGCCACCTTTATGCGAGGTTCCTCCGCAGGGTTAGGTCTTACCGATAGGTTGGGACACAAGGCAGTCTGTGGGCTGTCCTATTGCGGGTATAGGGAGTGTCAATTGCCAGTGTAGGGGTTGTGCCCCATTATTGTTACCCCTCCCATTCTTGTCACTGGCACAACCACTGTCATGTCCATTGGCTGTTGTGAGCCGTCTTGTAACTGTGTTAGTTGTTGTGCTGTCGGTGTGCTTTGTTGTTGTTGTTTCCGGTAGCGCTTGTTGTTGTTGTGGTTGTAATGTCCCTTGAATTGGTTGATGTTGTGCCTGTGGTTGGGGTATGCCTTGCTGTTGCACTGTGGGTGGTTGTCCTGCCTGCTGATAATACCAATTTGACCCCATTGGTAGCTTTGTGGCCTTTGCTCACCCACCCTTGTTGTGCTGGTCTGTATCTGCACGTGCAGTAGATGTGACCTACTAGTCTGCATGTCCAACATTGGGGCGGTTCTCGCGCTTGCCATGGAAATCCTCCTCCTCGGCCTTGCCATCCCTGTTGTGTGTAACCCCGGAACCCTCCTCCTGGGTAGTGTGCTTGTGACCCAAAGACCCGCCCCCTTCCTCTCCCTCCCCTTCCTCTAAAGTTTTGTTGGTAACCCCCCATACCCATGTATCCCCCCATTGGTGGTTGGTACTGCTGGGCTGTGTTGTATTGTAGCAGCTGCTGTGGCAGTTGTTGTTGTAGTTGTGATTGGGGTTGGGACACTGCTGTCTGAGTTGGTGGTGCAGGGCTTGCTATTAGTGTTCCCTCTAAGGCGTATTTTGACAACTTGTTCTGCACTAATTTAGCTTTGTCCGCTTTTCTATCCTCCACCCTCTGTTTCATCTTTTCTTGCCATAACTTACAATGGTGTACTATCGCTAGTTGTATTTCTGACCATGCTTTGGCCTCCATTCCCACTAATTTCTTCAGTTGTCTCTGCACAGATTCTGGCAACCCTTGTATTAAGATGTGATAGAAGATAGCTATTGTTTTGTCCCATGGCTCTCAAGTTTTAAGGCGCCAAAGCTCTTGAATCTCTTAAATGTAACTAACGGGATCTTCACCGTCACGCATCTTGCGTGATGTAATTGCCCCTATGCCTGATGTATCAGGGTATTGTATCCTTAGTGCTTGCCATACCTCATGCCTGAAATTCTCAAATGGGGACCCATCATGTTTGGTGCTTTGTGTTGTTACCCCTGGGAACCCCACTCTCTTCCAGATGTCATCTACTGAGTCACCCAGTATGGATACTAGCAGCCCTTTCATGTCCTCCACTGCCAGCCTGTGCCCCATTGTCTGCTTTTCGATTTCATATATCCATTTCCCTGCCCCTCCACTGAGTGGTGGCAACCTATTCTTAACGTTCTGCCTGTCTGCCTGCTTCCAGGGTATATATTGCAGCCTATTTCCCCCTCTCTCTAATAATGGCATCTGTGAATATTCAGCCCTTTCCTCTGGTGTGTCCATCTATACTGTTGTATCTGGATTGGCCCTCTCTCATCTTCCATGTCTGCCCCAATGTCTGTGATGCCTATATTGGGTGCCCCGTGTGAGGCATCCTGGGGTCCTGTGTGCCCACCCCACTGACATGTGTGTCCCCTGTTGTGTGTTAATGCTGCCCCATCTCTTCTGTGCCTATTCGTGTAGAGTGTGTGTAGTGCTACTGTTACTGCCGTGTCCTCTGGAGTCGTGCCAGTGTGCTGCCCCTGTTCTTTTTAATCTAGAGTGCTACATTCCCATGACATTCCTGTGCTTGTTCATATAATGTACAGTTCACTTAGCCCTTCCTTTCCTACACCATTGCTATCTTCGTCTTCCTCACTACACAATCAATCTGAGAATGTCAATTTACGTGGTATTGGGTACCGCACTGTTACGCTTTCGAGATCAATGTTTGTAAAATGTGCTGCATCCACGTCTTCTCTTCCTGTTGCGCTCTGTGGTACAGACTCTGTCTGATGCACCCCGGATGTTCCCACGCTACTCCTTGTGGTTCCCGTCGGTATCCGTCGGGGCTGGTGCTCTTCTCCTTCTGCCTCACCTGCCTATGTCCATTCTATTTCTTCAATTACTTCTTAGGGTACCTTCCGTAGCGCTTCTTCATTTTCGTCTCTCTGACTTCTCGCTCCCTCTGTTAATTAATGCTAACCTTAACTCCTTCAGCTTTCCTCGTACTTATGTGTGCTTTCCAGCAATATCTTCCATCTCCAAAATGCCATTTCGCGTTCAGCTTGAACCCTTTCCTTCTCTTGTGTTCTACGCCCCTTCGCTTCCATACTCACCTTGCTCATCCCCCCATTGTTATCCTCCCCATCATCTCTCTTCGTTCCCTCTCCAGTAATTCCTCCCGTTCCCTGCTTTCGCGCTCCGCCTTCTCCTGCCTTTATAAGTCTAGCTGCATCTCCTGTTCCTGTTCCTTCTGTTCTAATTGTTTCACTTCTTCTTCTTCAACTCCACGATCCTCGCTTCTGGCTTTGCCTCCTCCTCCTCCTCCCGTAACTGCTCCTCTTTCCTGTCGTCCATCGGCTTGCCTCTGTATCCTTTCCCCAACTCCAGTGACTCTATTGTTTTTGTTGCCCCCTCTTTTTCTCCTATGGTGGTCCATTGTAACTTCAATAGCACTTGTGCCGCTATCCACTCATCTGGGCCTATCCCTGTAAATTCACTCTTTGCCTGCCTCAGCCCTCTTTCTCCAGCATCTGGGCTACCGACCTCTGCCCGTGAGGCATGTGCATTTGGGGCATACAGAGGTGGTTTGTACGTGGGGTTTGAGTAGCCCTCGGCTGCAGTTAATTCCTGAGGCTCTGCAGTTTCTTTTAGTTCCCTAATCGGGTATAATGCGTGTTCCTCCTCCTCGTCCACATCGTCTGAGGCAATGCTGGGAGGTTCAGGGGGTGCAGCGCATGGATCCCCTCACTCTTCTTTTACATACTGTAGGCTCAACATCCCAGGGTAAAACCCCTGGAACATTTGCCACAGCTCAAATATTTCCATACGGTTTGCTAATTTCTTCCCCTTGTATGTATTGTGTAAGTGAGTGAGTAGTGACTGTAATATATCCTTTGAGAAACTGCTGTTAGGCAGCCACAGTACTGTTATTTTCCCAATCCGTACCCTATTTTGTCCCGATAAGTAGGTAGTGTTTATCAGATATGTTGGATTGGGCTCAGTACCGTCCCGTGTACCCCGTATGGTGCTCCCCCTCCGACCCTGTGGTACATCATTGCTTTTTACTCATAGGTTTTACCTGACCTCAAATTGAGGGTTTCGACTTTCTGCTGTTAGGACAAGGGAAGAAAATTGTTTGTTATGCAGGTCAATGTTCAATTAGCGCTACGTTCTGCCCTTAACAGCCACACCTCTTGCGAGGCATACACTGGTACCAGCCTGCCATTAAGGAGCTGCTGCGATCTGGCACACTCCCCCAAAGTCTATGGCCCCCTGCGGCCTTATACCTTATGCAGTGTATCGCGCTTCCACTGGCGTTGCCGCCTCCCGGCAAGACCCTTCAATGTGTCCAGCCCCCTGTGACCGCACACCAGTGCGGCGTACTCTGGTACTGCCCGCCTTTACTGGGCTGCTGTCGCTCAGTGCACCCCTTGACCACGTGCCGGAGGTGTCCACGCATGGCTGCTAATCCATCTGTTCTGTAATTTAAGCACCAAGTCGTGAGCTCTGCGCCCTCTGATCACACAATGTCCTATGCAATGGCCTACGGGTGACGTCACCAAGCTAACCCTTCACAATCAATACACGTATTATACACATACCCCGCCATTTTAATTTCACATGCAAAATCCACAATCCCAACAGCTGTCTTCCCACCTCCCCCAGAGTGGAGTATACATCATCAACCAACTCTTTTTTTTAAATTGAACTCGCCTGACGTGTGATACGCTTCCTACGCTTCCTACCCCGGAAACTTAAACAGTCAACTACCTTGGGCAATCTTTAGATAGCCACAGCTAACTTGTATGGGAATCCGACATCTATTCACCGAACTAGAACGTTCAATTAATAGGGAAACCACATCTATTCACCGAACTACAACGTCGATTCATAGGGAAACCATACCCCATACATGTGTTCACTGTCCAAATCTATCGGCGCAACAATGCTTCGTCTGTCCTCTTCTGGACTGCGTATGGACACTCGCCAACCGCGGGCGGGATACATTTTTGAAGTCGGCTCCCTACTGCCAATCTGAGGTTGCGCTGTCCGGTGGTGTCGCAATTTCGCGAGTGTCCTGCAGTCTTCCGAGGTTCGACGACAGAGGGGGCCACACCTTGCCAAGCTGGGGTCTCAGAAGCGCATCTCAGCAGTGCCTCCAACTTGTTAGAGCCGTACCTATGGTCCGCGGACCTCCAGCTCACGGAAGACCCTAACCCCTCCCAATGTCCCAATGAAGTCGGGGTCCACACAAGGAGCAAAGGGTAACTGCTGTTTTATTATGACAGACGAACACGGATAACATACAAGTGCCAAATCCAGTCCAAGCACATCTCATAGATTTTGGGCTTGCAGGCCCTTTTTTACATTTGTGACATCACAATCAGCGTCACTTACCAAAATCCTTCCCCTAACCTAGTGCCACTCTGGGTTGGCTCCCAGAGTGGTAGGTCCAGTATAGGGACATTTATGATGCACAGCTGTGAAAGAAATTGATAAAGCTTTTGACCAATTCACCTCAATTACACTGGAGAAAAAACATAAAAAATTGGCTAAAGACATCAGTAACTTCAAAATAGAACTGGTGTACCCATATCTCTCACCAGAATTCAAGGACAAGAAGGAAAAGGAGAGGCAGGCTAATCAAACCTCGACCACCAAAAATAGACGTAAATGGGTCTCCTTCTCAGATACCTCGAGCTCTGATTCATCATCAGGGGACGCAAACCCAAATAGGGGCAGGAACAGACAACAAGGACAATATCAACCTCCGAACCAGATGCCTTTTTTAGGACAAATGGCCCCCAGAGGCGCATACTGGGGGCCTCCTCCACATCCACAGGCAATGCCGTTTCTCAATTTCCCCCAGTGGGGACAACGCAACCAGAGGAGGAGAACCAACCGCAGGTTTTAACTCAAATACCCATTTTCAACTTATCAGGATATGTACTTTCAAAAGAAGAAACCTCCGTCCTCACCAAAGGACTATCGTTTGTACCTACAGAACACACAGATTGGTTCAAACTGGATACTGAATTATCCAATTTCTTTAGAAGCATTAGAAGGAAAGTTTACTTCATGGATAAAGACCCCCGTCCAGAAAAAGATGACACAGGATTCAGAATTAAATCCACATTCAACCCCATGGAAAATGAAGTTCCTAGTTCCTTGCTCACTTTTGAAAAATGTATAACAAAGGAAATTAGAAAACTGCAAACAAATTCTCAACAGATGAGACAGAACTTAACCACTGGTGAACGCAAGGCTTTAACAACCTTAGCGGAAAACAAGAATTTGATTATAAAAACAGCTGATAAAGGTGGAGGAATTGTTATTCAGAACATCACGCAATACAAGGGTATGGTGATGCAACTATTAAATACAGAAGGCAACTATAAAAAACTAAGGAAAGACCCCTCGGCTGTTATAAAACAAAAAATCCAGGAAACAACTAGATTCGGCCTAGAGCAGGAGTGGATCACGGAGCGGGAAGAAATCTTTCTCAATACGTCTGAAAACAGAATACCAGCTTTTTATGCCCTTCCCAAACTCCACAAAGACAGCCATAACCCTCCAGGCAGACCAATTGTGTCAGGTTGCGGTTCAATTCTAGAACCTATCTGTAAATTCATAGACTACTTTCTGAAGCCTCTAAGCCAGCAAACACCCACGTACCTTAGAGACACCATGTCAACTATCTCTAAATTTGAAGGACGCCAATTCAACAGCGAACAAGAGATCCTAGTAACCATGGACGTAGTTAGCCTCTATACCAACATCCCACAAGAAGCAGCGGTAGAGTGCATCCGTCATCACTTAACCCACTTTATGACCCAGAAAAGAGTGCCCACCAACTTTATAGTGGAACTGCTTGAGATTGCGTTAACCAATAATTTTTTTGCCTTTGATGACGAATACTATCTTCAAACAAGTGGAACCGCTATGGGAGCAGCATTTGCCCCCAGTTTAGCCATTATTTTTATGGCAGAATTTGAAAAGCAACACGTCATTGACATCTCTAACCCTTTCCTGGATAAAATCTTCTCGTGGTATAGGTACATCGACGATGTCATCCTGATATGGAATGGAAATGAAAACAGCCTCACCTCATTTTTTGAGTGGATCAATGCTCAGACCACAGAGATCAAATTCACCATGCAAAAAAGCAATACAGCCATTAATTTTCTGGACCTTACCATCTTAGTCAAGAATAGCATTCTACAATGTGATCTTTTCACAAAGGAAACTGAGAGAAATACCCTACTCCACTACAATAGCCATCACCCAAAAAACCTAAGGGACAATCTCCCATACGGTCAATTTTTGAGACTTAGGCGCAACTGTACAGAGATGGACGCTTTCCAAGTAAATGCCACAAAACTACAAAGCAAACTATTAGAACGGGGATACCCAAGAAAACTTATCAGACGGACGATAAAAAGAGCAAAATATACGCCCAGGGAAAGTCTGCTAACACCTAAACCAAACAATCCGGATCAGGAAAACACTCTCACATTCGTCTCCACTTTTGGCCCTGATACGACCAAACTTAAAAGGATACTGAAAAAATTCTGGCCCCTAGTACAACTAAGTTTGCCAGAAGAAAAGACACCAAGAATGGCGCTCAAAAGATCGAAGAACCTTAAGGACATTCTATCACACGCCAGACTGGAGAAGAAGTCTCAAAGATCCACGCTCTGGAACATGCGGGAAATAAGGGGGCACCACCCCTGTGGTACCTGCACAGCATGCCGCTTCACTAGAAAAATGTCTTCATTCAAAATTGGTGGAAAAGACTGGGAACTCAGACAGTTCTCTAACTGCAAAACAGCTAACGTGATTTATATCATTGAATGTCCTTGTGGTCTCCGTTACGTGGGGCAAACAACTCGCCAAAGCCACAAAAGGATAGGTGAACACAGATCCCGCATCCGCTGCAAATCTGCCAATGCCCCCTTGGTACAACACTTCATTGAAAATCATCATGGCCCAGACGATATCCTGTGGTGGATAGCAGACTTAGTACCTAACACAAGCAACGCTATTAACTCTCTCAACCATAAAGAAGCATGGTGGATTTTTAAACTCAAAAGCATCACTAATGGCCTGAACGAGATGGACCCCACTCGCTTTTACAGATAATTATATTATTATCCCACAATAAACCTCTTTACCTTTTCATTTTAAGCATATACCATTATCCTTTCTAGATACCATCCAATACTACAGCCCCAATTTTAGGGCTCACAGTACCACACTGTTTTCTGTAGCACTCCGTTTTATATTCTTCAGAGTTAATACATTACCATTACACATTTCGCAATAGCCCACATTAGTTATGGGGCTACGCTCCCTCCATTTCATGCTCGCAAGGCAATGGAGACACCGGTGCCACACGCGCAGGAGTTAGTGATTAGCATTTCACTTTAGCAGGCTCATTTGGAACCACTACAGGAGCGCGCGCACAGACATGCGCAATCGCTGGGCAATACAGGGAACACTACGCGAGACGCGCATGCGCTTTCCCAACTCAGCCGTATTTAGTTCGGCTTTTTTCATGGTGCTTTCTCTCTTGTGAACGCGGCGCTTCACTCGCAAGCCACAGACGAGACAACGCTCGCCAACCAGCAGAGAACTTGAGACTCGGACTCCAGGTGAACAGTCCCCCTATCCCTGCACCCAACGTTGTATCTTAATTTTACTATCCTAAAAAACGGGCACTTATTTCTCGTTTTTTTCAACAGCCCAAGACTTAAAAACGCATGGGACACTACATAGCTGCCCCACCGGCATCCCGCTTACCTCATGTGATCTTTCACACGAAAGCCATTTATCAAGGTGAGAGCCCGCCTATTTTTAGTGCCAGCCATGTTCCAGTTCTGCATTTCCACAACTGGCATCTTACCCTATATTGTTCCCTTTTCCCCGGTAGTCTTTCACAGCTTGCAGCTACTGTTCAAAAATAAGCCCCATTCTTCTACTGTGGGGCCACCAGCTACCTCCAATTACATGCAGCATTGCAGCCCCTAAAGGTCAGTCCCCCTTTTTTACTTCCTTGCAGCCCTATTTGTTTGAGGTGTACCAAAGTTTTGGAACAGACTCTGCATTGTGTCTTTTAAACAGTTTTTAACCCACAATTCAGACACTAATAGTGTCCTTATATCTCTACCTTAGGGAGACCTACCAGGCCCTAGATGAAGGCATTCAGCCGAAACGTCCTCAGGACCAACACTTAGATTTCTCCTGGTCCCAACACCTTTTTTTGATCCACTTCTAGACGTCGACCATGTATGAGGTCACCCTTCAGCCTGGCTATAGACAACAAAAAGTTTTCGCATCTTTTGCTTCTGTTTGGATTGTCTTGTATTAAATACACATTAATCGCTTATCACAAAAGGTGGTGGTTACATAGTGCTCTTTATAGTACTATTTTGTGTTTTTTTCTTTCAACTTTATTTTGCAATTTACCTTGTTATAACTGTGTTAGGGTTAGGCTAAGACTGAGAATTAACCTCCCTGTACACTCAAGTATTTGTGAAGAATTTAGTTGCATTTTTGTCTGTTATCTTTACAAATACCTCTCTTTTTGAATACTAATTTTGCATGACGACTAAATGCATCAAACAGCAAAATAAATTTAAAAAGCTGTCCGAATCATATCTATTCTTGTCTGAATTTCTCATTGTACATCTTCACATTTATTGCGTTTGTGTATATATTTTTTTGAGACACAAAAAATTTTATAAGGTCTACTATAACCAATTAGTAGCTCCCCTGAAATATCACATGTCAGAACAGACCCCAATTGTAAACCAATTATTTCTAGCCCATTGTTCTGACATAATTGGGCTATCCCTCCTGTTACTAGTATTTAGATATAGCACCATGCTATAATAGGGACTTCTCTAAAAATTGTCTTTCAAAAACTTCTATACATGTGCCTCGTCTTTTCAGGCCCACATAAATCTACACCCAGCAAGGAAGTACACTAGTCCTGGCCCCCCAGGGCGTGCAATTTTCCAAAATAACAATATGAATCAAATGTTATCATTCACGGAGGAAGAAATAGATAACATCATAGAGGGGCCATCTCTTTTTAATTTGGCAGGAGCACAGCAACATATTGCTTCCACAGCATCAGGAGACGTTCTACTGAATTTAAAGAAAAAATGCTTCCGGACAGAAGTCCACGCACATTTTCTAAGGGAGTACCTTAGAGTAAACCTTGTTCCAATGGGACTTTTGGTCAGAAATGAACCTGCACTGTTCCTTGAGGACAAGGAATATATGCTAGGCTTCAGCAAAATTTCAATAAAATGCAGCAGGGACCTAATGGCCCTTACCATAACAACAGCACAACGCATCCACACCAAGATACAACAAGATCTAAAAGAAGAAGAAACTAAATTTCTCAATGACAACAGTCTGTCTAATGCCAGAGAGAAGCTGAAAGAAATTGATAAAGCTTTTGACCAATTCACCTCAATTACACTGGAGAAAAAACATAAAAAATTGGCTAAAGACATCAGTAACTTCAAAATAGAACTGGTGTACCCATATCTCTCACCAGAATTCAAGGACAAGAAGGAAAAGGAGAGGCAGGCTAATCAAACCTCGACCACCAAAAATAGACGTAAATGGGTCTCCTTCTCAGATACCTCGAGCTCTGATTCATCATCAGGGGACGCAAACCCAAATAGGGGCAGGAACAGACAACAAGGACAATATCAACCTCCGAACCAGATGCCTTTTTTAGGACAAATGGCCCCCAGAGGCGCATACTGGGGGCCTCCTCCACATCCACAGGCAATGCCGTTTCTCAATTTCCCCCAGTGGGGACAACGCAACCAGAGGAGGAGAACCAACCGCAGGTTTTAACTCAAATACCCATTTTCAACTTATCAGGATATGTACTTTCAAAAGAAGAAACCTCCGTCCTCACCAAAGGACTATCGTTTGTACCTACAGAACACACAGATTGGTTCAAACTGGATACTGAATTATCCAATTTCTTTAGAAGCATTAGAAGGAAAGTTTACTTCATGGATAAAGACCCCCGTCCAGAAAAAGATGACACAGGATTCAGAATTAAATCCACATTCAACCCCATGGAAAATGAAGTTCCTAGTTCCTTGCTCACTTTTGAAAAATGTATAACAAAGGAAATTAGAAAACTGCAAACAAATTCTCAACAGATGAGACAGAACTTGACCACTGGTGAACGCAAGGCTTTAACAACCTTAGCGGAAAACAAGAATTTGATTATAAAAACAGCTGATAAAGGTGGAGGAATTGTTATTCAGAACATCACGCAATACAAGGGTATGGTGATGCAACTATTAAATACAGAAGGCAACTATAAAAAACTAAGGAAAGACCCCTCGGCTGTTATAAAACAAAAAATCCAGGAAACAACTAGATTCGGCCTAGAGCAGGAGTGGATCACGGAGCGGGAAGAAATCTTTCTCAATACGTCTGAAAACAGAATACCAGCTTTTTATGCCCTTCCCAAACTCCACAAAGACAGCCATAACCCTCCAGGCAGACCAATTGTGTCAGGTTGCGGTTCAATTCTAGAACCTATCTGTAAATTCATAGACTACTTTCTGAAGCCTCTAAGCCAGCAAACACCCACGTACCTTAGAGACACCATGTCAACTATCTCTAAATTTGAAGGACGCCAATTCAACAGCGAACAAGAGATCCTAGTAACCATGGACGTAGTTAGCCTCTATACCAACATCCCACAAGAAGCAGCGGTAGAGTGCATCCGTCATCACTTAACCCACTTTATGACCCAGAAAAGAGTGCCCACCAACTTTATAGTGGAACTGCTTGAGATTGCGTTAACCAATAATTTTTTTGCCTTTGATGACGAATACTATCTTCAAACAAGTGGAACCGCTATGGGAGCAGCATTTGCCCCCAGTTTAGCCATTATTTTTATGGCAGAATTTGAAAAGCAACACGTCATTGACATCTCTAACCCTTTCCTGGATAAAATCTTCTCGTGGTATAGGTACATCGACGATGTCATCCTGATATGGAATGGAAATGAAAACAGCCTCACCTCATTTTTTGAGTGGATCAATGCTCAGACCACAGAGATCAAATTCACCATGCAAAAAAGCAATACAGCCATTAATTTTCTGGACCTTACCATCTTAGTCAAGAATGGCATTCTACAATGTGATCTTTTCACAAAGGAAACTGAGAGAAATACCCTACTCCACTACAATAGCCATCACCCAAAAAACCTAAGGGACAATCTCCCATACGGTCAATTTTTGAGACTTAGGCGCAACTGTACAGAGATGGACGCTTTCCAAGTAAATGCCACAAAACTACAAAGCAAACTATTAGAACGGGGATACCCAAGAAAACTTATCAGACGGACGATAAAAAGAGCAAAATATACGCCCAGGGAAAGTCTGCTAACACCTAAACCAAACAATCCGGATCAGGAAAACACTCTCACATTCGTCTCCACTTTTGGCCCTGATACGACCAAACTTAAAAGGATACTGAAAAAATTCTGGCCCCTAGTACAACTAAGTTTGCCAGAAGAAAAGACACCAAGAATGGCGCTCAAAAGATCGAAGAACCTTAAGGACATTCTATCACACGCCAGACTGGAGAAGAAGTCTCAAAGATCCACGCTCTGGAACATGCGGGAAATAAGGGGGCACCACCCCTGTGGTACCTGCACAGCATGCCGCTTCACTAGAAAAATGTCTTCATTCAAAATTGGTGGAAAAGACTGGGAACTCAGACAGTTCTCTAACTGCAAAACAGCTAACGTGATTTATATCATTGAATGTCCTTGTGGTCTCCGTTACGTGGGGCAAACAACTCGCCAAAGCCACAAAAGGATAGGTGAACACAGATCCCGCATCCGCTGCAAATCTGCCAATGCCCCCTTGGTACAACACTTCATTGAAAATCATCATGGCCCAGACGATATCCTGTGGTGGATAGCAGACTTAGTACCTAACACAAGCAACGCTATTAACTCTCTCAACCATAAAGAAGCATGGTGGATTTTTAAACTCAAAAGCATCACTAATGGCCTGAACGAGATGGACCCCACTCGCTTTTACAGATAATTATATTATTATCCCACAATAAACCTCTTTACCTTTTCATTTTAAGCATATACCATTATCCTTTCTAGATACCATCCAATACTACAGCCCCAATTTTAGGGCTCACAGTACCACACTGTTTTCTGTAGCACTCCGTTTTATATTCTTCAGAGTTAATACATTACCATTACACATTTCGCAATAGCCCACATTAGTTATGGGGCTACGCTCCCTCCATTTCATGCTCGCAAGGCAATGGAGACACCGGTGCCACACGCGCAGGAGTTAGTGATTAGCATTTCACTTTAGCAGGCTCATTTGGAACCACTACAGGAGCGCGCGCACAGACATGCGCAATCGCTGGGCAATACAGGGAACACTACGCGAGACGCGCATGCGCTTTCCCAACTCAGCCGTATTTAGTTCGGCTTTTTTCATGGTGCTTTCTCTCTTGTGAACGCGGCGCTTCACTCGCAAGCCACAGACGAGACAACGCTCGCCAACCAGCAGAGAACTTGAGACTCGGACTCCAGGTGAACAGTCCCCCTATCCCTGCACCCAACGTTGTATCTTAATTTTACTATCCTAAAAAACGGGCACTTATTTCTCGTTTTTTTCAACAGCCCAAGACTTAAAAACGCATGGGACACTACATAGCTGCCCCACCGGCATCCCGCTTACCGCATGTGATCTTTCACACGAAAGCCATTTATCAAGGTGAGAGCCCGCCTATTTTTAGTGCCAGCCATGTTCCAGTTCTGCATTTCCACAACTGGCATCTTACCCTATATTGTTCCCTTTTCCCCGGTAGTCTTTCACAGCTTGCAGCTACTGTTCAAAAATAAGCCCCATTCTTCTACTGTGGGGCCACCAGCTACCTCCAATTACATGCAGCATTGCAGCCCCTAAAGGTCAGTCCCCCTTTTTTACTTCCTTGCAGCCCTATTTGTTTGAGGTGTACCAAAGTTTTGGAACAGACTCTGCATTGTGTCTTTTAAACAGTTTTTAACCCACAATTCAGACACTAATAGTGTCCTTATATCTCTACCTTAGGGAGACCTACCAGGCCCTAGATGAAGGCATTCAGCCGAAACGTCCTCAGGACCAACACTTAGATTTCTCCTGGTCCCAACACCTTTTTTTGATCCACTTCTAGACGTCGACCATGTATGAGGTCACCCTTCAGCCTGGCTATAGACAACAAAAAGTTTTCGCATCTTTTGCTTCTGTTTGGATTGTCTTGTATTAAATACACATTAATCGCTTATCACAAAAGGTGGTGGTTACATAGTGCTCTTTATAGTACTATTTTGTGTTTTTTTCTTTCAACTTTATTTTGCAATTTACCTTGTTATAACTGTGTTAGGGTTAGGCTAAGACTGAGAATTAACCTCCCTGTACACTCAAGTATTTGTGAAGAATTTAGTTGCATTTTTGTCTGTTATCTTTACAAATACCTCTCTTTTTGAATACTAATTTTGCATGACGACTAAATGCATCAAACAGCAAAATAAATTTAAAAAGCTGTCCGAATCATATCTATTCTTGTCTGAATTTCTCATTGTACATCTTCACATTTATTGCGTTTGTGTATATATTTTTTTGAGACACAAAACATTTTATAAGGTCTACTATAACCAATTAGTAGCTCCCCTGAAATATCACATGTCAGAACAGACCCCAATTGTAAACCAATTATTTCTAGCCCATTGTTCTGACATAATTGGGCTATCCCTCCTGTTACTAGTTGGTGGCCACGATGTCAGGTGGTGCACTTGGTTCATCCCTAAAAATTGCTACATGTGAAATGTTACATTAGGGACCCTGATAATTGGCTGGAGATTCCTGCCGCCAGCCCCTGTCCTTCAGTGTCCTGATTGGTCAGGCCACAAGCCCCCAAGCCTGGGACACCATTGTTCCCAGCCCGGAAGACACCTGCTTTTGTACAATGTGTATCCACACGGAGTGACTATGCGACAGATTGTAACAATGGTGTCTTTGCTAATGCCATGAGAGCAGCCCAGTCCCAGCGCATGTTGTAGATGAATTGTTCCAATTATTTTGCAAGGTTCAGTCCCAGATGTGAGAATAGCTGCATATTCCTAGCTTTGCAGGACTTGGCATTATGTCAGGTCGGCCGGATCACGTGTGAGGAGACCGCTGGTGAAGCCGAATTACTTCGATTTGATTTGTATTTTAGCTTGGGGTATTCTTTTCTGTAGCTGGGCTCATCGTGGCACAGTGAATGAGGAATGTCACTTGCAACATCATGGCCTTGGCGGTGGCAGTCCCTGCCAGGACTATTCTGCTTGCTCAGCAGCTTGCAGCTTCAGGATCTATTTGAGGCGATTCTAGTGTGCTAGATTTGATGAGGACTACTTCAACTCTGGCTATACTTTCAATATAATTGTTCATAGGTTAAAAGCATGTTGTGGGTGGTTAGGTCCCTTGAGTGCTCCTGTCCATCCATAGGGTTAATAGCGGGTAGCATCTGCAAGCATATACACAAGCTCTTCTGGCATCTTGCGTTTCTGTGGTGCGTTAGCAAGCCTATATGGAAAATAACAAACGTGCAGACAGGATGTGTGTCACTGTCCTCTAGCTCATAGAACTGTACACATATGGTCTTCGTGTGGATTGCTGTGTGATTGTCCTGAATGTGCCGACTGCACGTGTGCTTCCTGTCTAACGCAGCAATGTTGTCATGGATTCTCTAACGACCTGCAGCATGGCTTGCGGGGACATCCATCGATTTGATCCATATAGTCGTCTCCAGCTCAGTCTTGGTTGTCGTTGCTTGTGTCGGCTAGGTTCGCGCCATTGCGGGATTGTATGGGCGGAAGGTTGGATGTCTTTCGTGATGTGAGCTTACGCTGGGAGCGGTGGGACCGGGTGCAATCTCGGATAGTCGATAGTTATTCTGTCGGGAGTGCTTCTTCTGGTTGGGGGACTTGTCAGGAGGGAAGGGACATTTGGATTTTCCCTTTTCAATTGGCTTCACCAACCTTGGACATTTGGGGAGGTTATCCGCACATGAGCAAAATATATTGGTAGGAGTGGAGAGCGACTTTTTTTTATTACTTCAGATACCATACCTGATTTCCTAGGCCACAGGCCAGGGCTCCTGCCTTTGAACTTAGTCCTAACCAGCGTCTTTGATCTGAGAATTATTAGGGAGTCGGGCATGTGTGTCTCCATAGCAGCGTTAATGAGTCACTTGCGAGGAAACGACATTTCGAATTATTCTGCTCAACTTTTACCATGAATATAGCTCCTTTTAATACTGGTGCTATTGCTTTCTCTGGCCTCTTGAGACTTAGCTGAGTTACTCTTCATGTGTTTTTAAGCTTTTGATTAATTGGCACCGGCATCCAAAGGTTGTTTGCTCTTTCACCTAGTCTACCAGAAATATGTTATGCTTAGGAACTGTTATCTTTTGTTTGTCCTCATAGCTAGCTGGGCCTCCCTTTCCGCTACTAACCTTGGTGGGGGCCTAGCAGCTGTTGTCTGGCCTATGCAGTTCTGCATTACAATTGATTCAACACACTGGCCCTCATTACGACCCTGGCGGAAATCAACTGACATGACCGCCATAGCGTAAATAGCGTTTCCGCCACTGCACGATGGAGGAAAGTGCGGCTAATTCTGACCCATCGGGCACGAGCATTACGCCATGGCGGAAGTGCAAAGTCTGCGATGGCGGAAATGACCCCAAAACGCCCCTTACCGCCGTCGTACGTCGCCCTAGGTGCAATTCCGCCACCAATCTTAGCGGTCACCGTAATGAGCGGTCAGCGCAAAATACGGTCACCGTAAATATACGGAAACGGAAGTAAAAACATGGGACCGGAACGGGAAACAGCACGCCGTACACCTATAAAATCAGAATCCCAACACAACCATTAAAAATCCGACCCTGAGACGCATCCCAACCCGTTAGCCACCCCAGTTAAAAAAATAAATATGGGAAAAGTTGCTAAAAAAGCGTGCGACCGCAAGCGGCAGGTCCACTTCTCCCACGAGGAACTCACCGTGCTCACAGAGACCCTCCAGGAGAACGCTGCCGTCGTCTTCTCGACGCAAATGACCAGGACGGCACTTGCGAACAAGAAGGCCATATGGGCGCTGGTGGCACAGCGGGTAAGTGCGGTGGGGACCGCACCCCGCAACCCACAGCAATGCAGAAAGCGATGGGACGACCTACGGATACGCGTCCGGAGCATACTCTCTGCCAACCGGAACATTGCCACAGCTACCGGGGGAGGATCGGAATCACCCATCAAGTTGACCCCCTGGGAAGAAATCTGTGCCTCCACCATTGGAATGGAGAGCATAGAGGGAGTCGGAGGGATGGAGAAAGGAGTGCAGACATCAGAAGAATCAGGTAGGTGGCCCAAATGAAACTATGCCAAATCCACAATTACCAACCATGTGAAGTACCATGTGTCACCATAGTGCACTAGAAACACATGTCCAGGAGAACGACCACATACATTGCCATGACAGCGCCCCTTAAAAGTCAGATTAAATAAATAAATATTTAAAAATCCAAAAAACACACTCTACATGTGCAGCATGCACACCCTAACTGCAGACTGCAAAATAACTGCATCCCCAATGCACACAAAAATGAGACCACCTCCAAGGCCCTGACCCAAATCACCCCCAGGTACCACCCCAATGCATGTGATACAATTGCCATTACAATTACCACAGACCCATGAATAACGCTCGCCCTCCTTTACTCCACCACAGGGTCCGATTCCAACGACGAGCTTCAGGACACCCCTACCAGCACACCTGCAAAGAGGGCCAAGACCAACGGCCAAAGACCCTCCACCTCAGCTGCACGGATCAAGACACGGCAGCAGCACAAATCGAGTGGCAGCACACTGGAGGGGACATCAACAGGCACCCCAGCAGCCAGCATGTCCACAACAGCAGCACCACAGGTCCCACCAATGGATGCCACAGAAGGCACTGCTTCTGGTGGCAGCAGCACCACAGGTGACACTGCATACATGCCAGCATGCTCCGACACAGAAAACGGTGCTGCCGAAGTAGGACACATCCATGACATGTCTCAATCCCCCTGTTTGTATCATCCCGTACACCATGAGGAAACCACGCAGGGGCACCCACAAGACGACGACTGGGCAACCCCCACAAGGCCTGTTGCAAGGCAACATGAGGTGTCCAGCCCCTCTGTGACACCACCGCAAATGGGCATGGCCCAGCAGAGGCAACAGTCCCTCGAGCAGATGATAGTGCAACAGCAGCAAATGGCCACGCTCCTCAAGGAGCATGCTGATGAATGTGGGGGTTCTAAGGCAGCCATTGAAACATCTACTGAGACACTTAGGGCAGAAATGGAGCGTAGTACAGAGACACTAAGGGCACAAATGGAGAGAAGTACCGAGAGCCTGAGGGGGGAACTGCATGCGACGTCCAAAGACGTATGTGGTGAACTTGCCGCTGTGCGCCGTGTGCTCACTGAGCTCTCACAAACCCTTAGGGACATGCATGGACGTGAGCAGGCAGAGACATCATCCGTTGCAAGTTCCGTCCAGGGCAGCCCCCAATGTAGATCTGGGAGGAACCGGCGCTCCACAGGCAGGGGTGCCCCTGATACCCGGAGAGGGGGCTTGCAATAGCGTCTGCCCACTGACAATGAGCGTCATTGGACACTGGTGTTGGGGGGGGTAGGAGGGTGGAGGGGGTGTGTTGTGCTTCTTTGGGTGGCGGTTCGATTGGGTGTGTAATGTCATTTCACATCTGCAATACAATTCTTCATATTCATCCAATGAGATGTGTGGACATTGATCTCTGTGTACGAGGCCTATCTTGGCGTACAGTCCACATTGTGCATGTTCCAGACACACACAGTGCCACAAGTCCCGTGTCCATGTAACAGCCACCAGGCGTGAGTGCTAGAAGCATGCATCTATGAGATTCTGACGTAATTCACGGGCCTCCTGTGCCTCGCGGACCCCTTGAGGTGCTGCCACATCCCCACCCTCATCATGACCATCTTCAGGTGCTAGCAGTTCTGCGTCGGGGGGCATGGCCACATTCCTACGTACGCACATGTTGTGTAGCATGACACATGCCATGACCATCTTTGCCACCTTCTCATGGCGGTACAGGAGTGCCCCGCCAGACCTGCTGAGGCAGTGGAAACGAGCCTTCAGTAGGCCGAATGCCTGTTCTATGACCACACGGGTACGTGAGTGGGCATGGTTGTAGTCCTCCTCATGCTGGTCCTGTGGGTTCCGGATTGGTGTAAGGAGCCATCTCTTCAGTGGATACCCGCAATCACCTGTATGTGGACAAGAAAGGATGTTTGTGGAATGTCATTGCTACGTACGCACCCCCCCCCTTCCTGCCAGGTCATTCACGCATCACCTACCCCACATACTCATGCATTAAATGAGACTCACCGAGTAGCCAGGATCGGCGCCCTGCGTGTCGCTCCATGTAGCGTGGTATTCTAGAGTTCCGCAAGACCATAGAATCATGTGTTGATCCTGGAAATCGGGCAGAACAATGTGTAAAGATCCTGTTGGAGTCACACACCATTTGTACATTGATAGAATGATATTGTTTCCGGTTGCGGTACTGGGCCTCCACGGCATGTGGGACAACCAATTCCACATGGGTGCAGTCGATGGCACCAATGCAACCCGGTATGCCGCCAAGTGCATGGAATCCCACTTTTGTGTTTGTAAGCTCCTGCTCCGAGCGTGGTAAAGTGATGTAGTCGTCTGAGTGCTTCAGGAGGGCATCAAGCACTTGGAATAGTGTCCGTGAGAATAGTGGCTGTGAAATGCCATGCAACTGTCCGACTGTGTGCTGGTAGGTGCCTGTGGCCAGGAAGTGGAGTACAGACACCACCTTCAGTAGGGGTGGGATGGCGGTTGGGCTATCTATCATGCTGACAAGGTCAGCGTGTGTCATGTCGACAATGGCGGTTATGGTGTCCCGGTCCAAACGGTAGAGGGTGTGGATCTGCTCAGCTGTGAGGTTGAACGGATTAGCTCGGAGGCGTGGGATTGCGGGCTGCCTGCGTGGTGGTAGTGGCTGTGCTGGTGGGGCCTGCTGGCCATGCCTTGCCCTCCTCCTCCTCCTCCTGCGTCTCCTCTGTGCGGCCGGTTGTTGTAGTAGTTGGCGTTCGTCTTCTTCTTGAAGTTGGAGTACTTGCAGTGCAATCAGGTCCCCCAGGCCCAACATCGCTAGTCCTGCCGGTAGCATTCTGGAGTGGGTGTGGTTGTGGGAGGGGTTTGGGTATGCAATTTATGTGTTTTCAGGCTGTAGATCCTTCACCTGTGGTGATTCATTCCACCTGTGTCAGCTGCAATGCCTTTCGTGCGAGCACGTCCCGCACACGACGCTGCAATTCGACGCATGGCATCTTGCATTTGCATTCATGTTCTTAATCCCGAAGGCTGTGGAATATTGGTTTATATGTTAATTCTGCTATGGTCCCATTGTTGCACATACGATATTTGCATTCGCGAGCAGACTTGTGAAGGGTCAGTGGAATGTAGTGCTCGATCAACGGTGGACCCTCATGCAGCACTGTACCGACGTTCACCGACGGCGGGGAGTCCCATCAGTGATTGAGGCCAGTTACCATTTTCACACACAGCCGCACTGCATAGATGTATTTGTGAATACAAGCGTTCACAGAAGCCTTTTCAACGTGATGTTGCAAATTAGGAATTCGAAGGACAGCGCTTTCGGTTTTCAACTAGCGGCGTGGAGACGCCCACAGGTCTGACTGGAAATGTAACGTTCTATTGTTGAATGTCCTTGGGACAGGGCCCATGACGGGAATGCAATGATTGATGTGATTTGAATGGGATGCGCTATAGCGTAGTGGACGATAAGGCAGGACGTTCCCAAATACATGTGACTTCACTACACAAGGAATCCGGGCAGGAGCACAGTGGATTTTGAAGGCTGCATTACGCACAGACTCAATGGAAATGTTGAATGTTATGTGAGTGAATATTCAGGCGTTTTCATTACGGGATGAGGGAATGATGAATGGATGCATGGAAATATGATTTAATTGGGAGTCTGCCATGTACATGGCTATTTGGAATCTATCCCCTTCCCCTGCGCTATGTGATGCAAGGCTGCCATAGTGGGACCATCGTCTGTCTGCCCTTGTTGAACCCTCCCTGTCTCGACGCGCCTTCAATCACTTGTGTCTATGCACGTTGATGATCCCATCTGATGGATCCTGTTCTGACAGGCGCATGCACACAGACACTCGTTTGAAATAGTGTATTCACCTCGATTTGTGTCGTAATGATTCGCAAGTGATTTTTGGGTGCAATTGATCCTTATGAGTGGGCTAGCATGCATATGGTTGTAGGTTTGGTGTGTTGAATGAAGTGAGTAATACATATGAAGTTCGGATGCCCATACTATCATTTTTTTCATTTGGGTGACAGGTATCTCCTCCCCTTCTGCCGCTGCCATCTGTACGCCACTCCTGCAGATGGCTTCTACAGTCGACACCTGCAGCTTCGAGTTAATCAGTGGAGCACCATTACGATCTTATGGGACGATCGCCAATGGCCCACATGCCCTTACGCAGTACTAGTGGCTAGGTGCAGCATACCTAGCTTCCAGCTGGACTAGTGCCTACTTCATGGGACGGGCCTGCGGTCCTAGGCGCTTCCATGTTGCCTTTTTGGACGTGGATGTAGCCCCTGTGTGCCATGAAGGTACAGGGCGTCACACATGGGGAAGCTGGTCATTTATTGCGGATGCAGCCCACAGTAATGCTCATCATTTCTGAGTTTATGCTCAAATGGCTGTATGGGCTTGGTGATTTTGATGTGCATTAAATTTATATTCAGATATTAACCGTGTAGCGTTATTCTTTGCTAGTAATGTGGCATATTCCGATTTGTGGCGCGATGTATTGTGAGGTGTTCTGCATTGGGTTCCGGCTTCTGGGTACAGTTGTGTGGTACGTGCTTATGCTGATGGTTGGTTTGACTACTGGCATGTGTACAGGGCTGGTGCAGTCTCCCTCAGGTTACTGCTTTGACTGTTGGTTTACACTGGTGGCAAGCGATGGGGGACTGTTGTTGTTTGTGTCATGGAATTTTCAGTTCATTTTGGTGTACTTGCACCTTCAGATGCCTGTGCTGCATCAGTACGGCAATGGTGTGTTGCCAATTGTGGATGGCCACTCACAGGGCACTTGGGGCCCCTGCATGCATTTGTTCGTTGGCATGCATGGGTGACTTGTACATTTCACTGGTTGCATGGTGTGACTGCATTGCGCCTACGAGGAGTTGTGCAATGTGGCCAGGGAGTGGAGTACAGGCACTCAGTAGGGCCATTACGGTTGGTTCGCGATGCCGTAGTTCTCGCCATGGCGGAATGGTACTTTCCGCCATGCTTGATGGCGTTAGGTGAATGTCCGCTGGGGTCAGCATTCGCGTACCGTTGCTCCATGGCGGATATTGCGGTTTTGCACGGCGCGCGTGCGCGTACTTGGTGCAGTTAGCGTTGGCGTTCACTACGGTGTCGCTAATCGCATCATACTTTACGGTGACGGGTCATGATCGCAACGGGCGGTATTCGATGGCGGTATTACATTTCCGCCATCGTTTTTCGTATTCCGCCAGGGTCGTAATGAGGGCCACTGACTTTCCCTGCAGCGCCAGAGACAACTTGAATCCTTTGCTCACTCTAACATGGCTGCGCCGTCCATTTTCTCCACAATGGCCACTTGTTAATGTTATATTTCTACATTTCGCCGTACATATTAAGTATGTGTGTTCTAGTGTCTATTGAATGCAGGTAATATTCTTCATGTCTAAATGCAGTTTGACCTAGTGTCTGTATGACTTCATGGTGAGTGTGCATCTGCTTTGTGCCTAATGCATATATGTGGGTCAGTTTCAGCAATAGTGTCATTTATTTTTTTTAACATGTTTTATTGGTTAAATAAAAGTTTAAACCTTTAACATAGCTTGCAACCTCTGAACATAACAGAAACAGAAAACAAGTCCCAAGCATCGTGTTCGGGACTACGCTCTGCTTTGTAGTCTAATACCCCGGTCTTTCCAAGTTAGTTTTTGAACTTGACCGCAGCAATTTACTGAATGTTCAGCAGTAAAATTTGGTCTATGAAGTTGAGAGCATCGAGTGTTCTTCCAATTTTTTCCACTGTAAGCAACCTTTCCCAATATTCCTCCTCCGTGTTTGGGTTGATTAAACAGACGTGGTTACCCAGGTACTTGCTCCTTTGAGCAAGACAGTAGCAAATGCCTGGTTGTTTCTACTATGTCGCAGTTTCCACAATGTCGGCATCCAGCCTCTAAATGTGTGAGATCTGTTTTCTTTGAAGTTGTACTTCTTTAGTTGGTAGAATGTTTAACCTACAACGCATCAGCAGATCCCTGAGGCGGGAGGATTGGAATTTGCTCAAATATGATGGTGGTTCATTCACTGCCTTACGCTCCCAAATAATATTGTGACACAGTTTATTCACTTCTTTTAGCATACTCGTTTCTTCCCAATCATTTTCTCGTAAGATTTTCTTACGGGGTTTATTCTTAATGTCTCTCCTTTGATGTTATAGTGCAATAGAATCTCCTGACATTTCATTTTCCACTGTTGGAGATATTGATCTTTCTTCCCCACCGTTGTTTTCGCCAGAATCTCAAATGGGGTGGAGGCGTGTCAAGGGTACATTTCCTATAAAAAGAAATGGTTTTCCACAAGACTGTAGATCTCATGGACTGGAGTCTGAGTTCATGCCTTATTGTCGAAATGGAAAAGCAGTTTGGTAGTCTTAGAAATTTCCGCCAGAAAAAGGATTCGACTATGTCCCAAGTTGCCCATCGCAAATTTAGCAGACACTCTGCTCCATAAGTCAAAACAGCCACCACTTTTTGCTTGAAAAAGATCAATACTGGCATCATTGAATATGTCCCATATCTTCGGTGGAGAGCCTGCCCTCGATTTGTCAGCTTTATTAGTTTTTCTTTGATGAGAGTATATTGGCCTTGTTCGTTTACATTTTGGTTTATTCTTGCCCCTAGGTAGATCATTGAGTCTACAACGTCCAGTTTTTGGTTGTCGATTGACCATAAAAAGTTCTTTTTTTCGATTGTTGTCCACAAGCCGACTTCATGATTAAGAATACTGATTTCTTTATGTTTATCTTCATTTGATTTCTGTCCAAGTAGTTCTTGAACTCCATGATACGTTGCTGAAGACCTATGGCCGTTTAGTCAATGAAGACCATGTCATCTGCATATAAGATCCGGGACAGCTCCTCGCCTTCAATTGTAGGTGGGAAGGCTCTGATCTTTCTCTGGGACTCGACCATATCCGCCAAGTATAGAATAAACAAGAAGGGTACCAAAGCACAGCCTTGTTTGATTCCTTTAAATGTCGGGATATTTTCAGTGGTGGCACTTCCTTTCGTAGTTATAATTTAAATTGAAGTGTCTTTGTACAATTCTTGAACGGCTTCCATGAGGTCTGCTGGGCACAGTAGTGTCATTTTGCTCTTGTCATTTTTGTTTACACAATGCCAAGTTCTGCTAGAGCTTGCAGGTTCATCTCCTCTTCAATAGTTCCGGGTTAAAGTCGGTAGGTATGTCTCAGCGAATACCGTCTCCGATTCTTGTGATACAGTGGCAGAGAGGTGACAGGTTCCATAAATGGTGTAGATAGTCCATCCCTCCAATATTGAGGGGGAGGAGGAGCCGACTTCATGGATGATTCATTCATATGCATCTCAACATCCCCCTCTCTGCTGAAGTCCTCAACCACTATAACAAGGGGGGGTGTCCTACCCTCAATAAATCGAAAAGGATGCAAACAGTGATTTTAGTGCAAACTAGTTTTTAGACCAGTATGGGTGCCCATACAACTGGGGCAACCATTGTTGGAAACAACACGTTTGCTGCTGATAAATACATATCTTTTGCTCATATGAACATTTCAGCTTTTTATTATTAGTTGGCTGATGCTTTTTCTTTTGCAAAAATATTTAAGATTTGACATATACACAACAGTACATGGTGACCATTGTAGTGAACAAACACAAGATTTTATTAGAAATCCAATGTAACATATTAAAGATGTCGTAAAGTGTAAAACATCCACTTATACATTAACAATCAACTTATTCTTGAGCAAAATGTCCCAAGTGGTTAGGTACATAAAACACAGAAAGGAAGTCCAAATAAAGGAGACATAGATTGTGAGTCTCCTATGCCCGGCTAAAATCTGACCTCATATTTGGTCAAAGTCCTCAACCACATCTCTCGGCAGTCCCTATCCCCAGTGAAGTTTCTTGGGGGGCCATATGTTTGTCACCCCCTCAGGACACCTGAATATTTTATGTGTTCATCCACAGTCCAGGTCCTATAGAAGCATTTCCTGTCTGCTTTGCAGAATACCCAGCATCCCACGTAATTGTGAGGCTCTTGGGGGTAACAAAATGTGGAACCTTGAGGGATGATAGGACTCTGTTTTAAGTGACTGAGGTAAATCATCTGTTTATGTGTACTCATGCAACCTGGCATCCACGTTCACCACTATCTTCATCCCTACCACAGTTGTAACAGTCTTTTAACATTGGCGTATGGCTATCTTCAAAGTGCAGAAACCCAATAGCACGGACACCACTATTGCTATCAGTATTTTGAATGCATTAGTAAGTCAGGAGGGTTTCCAGGAAAATAGGTAAGATAACCAGTAATCACTTAAGATATTTTCTACCTCCTCAATCATTTTAGTGTGGAGATCTGTTAACAATGTGATGTCCTCTGTGAGGGTTCCATTTTCGTCATCATGAACAGCTTTGTAAGTGCAGCAAGATGGGCCAATTTTTGCACACACACCACCCTGCATGACTGTCAGTAGATCAAGGACATAGCTGTTCTGGAGAGGCATGAGTCTGATGGCCCTCAACTCCTCCCTTATGGCATTGAAGCCTTTTACTGTTAAATTGTTTGTCTGAAACAGTTGCCATCTCGTGATTTGGAGCCATTTGTAATTCACAGTGACCTGCACCACAGGGGCAAAGATGGCAGAGAAAACCATTGTTGTTTTACTGAACAGTTCATGCTCATCAGGTATGTCAATGAAGGCATCCTCCCATTTTGTGGAAAAATTCTTATCCCTTTCCCCATGCATGAGAGTGAGGGACCTTTTCTTGCTCAGATGTGCATCCATTTTAGGGAAGCCAGCCATTTGTACATCGCTTTGGGATACCACCAGAGCGGATATGCCTAGCGTTACAAGGGAGCATAGTCCTCTCCAACTAGGGGGCAACTTCACATAGTCTCTTGATCCACAGGACCAATAGTGGTCCATTAGTACAGCTATTCCTCCTCTCATCCCTGGTACATCAAAGATTTATTCACACCCTTGCTGTTTCCCAATGTTTATTGTACCATTATTTCTGAAGCATAAGGCGACATTCTTCAGGGGTATTATCTTTGACCCATGTGAGTAGTTTTGTAATGCTGGCCCACTGATCGGTGCACACTTTATTCACATTCACTACAACCACTTGCCAGTGTTCTAATAGTGCTAGTGCTTTGTATACTACCAGTTCATCTGCCCACCCCTCTGGTGTGAATATCGGTCCATTTATCTGCAGTTGCCTCCTAGATTAACAATATCCAATTATCTCCTTTCCTACCTTATTCTTACACTGTAACAATTTATTTTCCTCTATTGCAATTCTCACTCCATTTGACCCAGGCTGCTCATACCTTACCACCTTATGCTCTGTTTCAGATTTTGCCCTGGATTTCAAATCTTGTATATAAGTATCTTCTCATTGGAATTTTGCCTCATTTACCCATACTAATGAAGCAGTTTGGCCTTGGAATTATCCTCTTGTTAGACAGAATGCCAGGTAAGTAAGGCAGAGTGCCTGGTTGACGTATACCTCAGTGGCTACAGAAACCCTTGAGGCACCCATAGCGTAGGGAATTAGGACAAAACAAGTAGCAACTCTCATCCGATGTCTCTCTCCCCACCTTGCTCATTTGCTTGTACCACATATTATTGTCACCTGCGCGGAACTGGTCGCATTGGAATTTATGTGTAGGAGGGTAGTGTTAGCCTCCCATTTCATTCTCTGTTTGGTAGTAATAGGAAAGGGTTGCTCCATTATTTCATCTAACATAGGAATGCGTGTCATGTTAGCATGCACTGGCTAAGGCACATTATATAAAATCACTTCTCGTACTGCCATAACAATGAAGAGATAGGGACAACAGAATGATAAAATGGCAGATACAATCATCACTGCTATTGTGTCCACCTGCTGCAAGGGGGCAGGCCATTACGTGGTCCATGTGACGAAAGGCTGTTCTTAACTGAATTAAAACTATTCATCATTTTGCTTCTCTTCTGCTGGTATATTCTGCATACTGGGTAACATCACGTTGATGTCAAATTACTATTGGCTACAAAAAAACGGTTTCATGATCGCATGAAGGATCCTTTCAAAAATAAATCTAGTCTTACGATCTACTAATAGAGTTGTAAGTGGTACCAGGGTTGTCTTGAAGGCACAGCAGCTATTGAGTACAAAGGCAAGAATTGTATACAGCAGTAATCTCTTTTTAAGATACAAGCAACTGCTTTATTATGCAGGTAAAATGTTCTTAGGCAGAAAGGTCATTTGAGCTAGTTAATTGTTTGTGTAAGAACAACTGTGTATTATTGGCTCTCATTTGCAGGTTGCTGTCTGTTTCCTGTTGTTGACCTTGTCTGGATTCTCACCACGACTTCTTCTAGTTCATCTTCTGGGACTGGCAGCAGGTGGGTCTCTCCTTTGCACAGTTTGATGTTGCTGTTGTGCAGCCCGGCACACCTTCCTTGAACATTAAAGGAGGTGAGAGTTGCTTCTTGCTAGGTTCACACAAAGTTCTTCATAAAAACAGAATCGCAAATGTATACTGTGTGGGGTTTCAGTAAAGTTTGTAGATCAGATTCTTTGCTGTCTTATTCATTATTCTTTGACCTCACCTGACGGTTTTGAAGCTGTTTAGACATAAAAGAGACACTCACGGTCATAGCAGTCAAGTAGTCATGATTTTCAGTACCAAGACAACAGAGGCACTGTGGGAATTTCTTTGCACTCCAGTGGGAGGAGCAATAGATGTTTGCATACAGCGTCCCGTCACCAGCTCATGAAGAGTCAGGTGATGCTCGGAGATGGGCTGATTATGTAATGCAAACAGAGATACACGTAGGCAATGGAGTCATTCTTTTTTCAGGGTCGTTTTGAAACTGGCTATCCTCTATTTGAGAAGGCCATTTAGCCACTCATAAAATACTGTTTACCTGCGGGTGATATGCAGAAGAGAATGTATGCTTTATACGAAGCAGGATTGTGATATGCTCGAACAAATCATTTACAAAATGCGGTCTATTGTCAGATCAGAGGAATTTGCACACTCCCCATCTCAGGAATACCTCTCGTATGAGGAATTTTTCAGCACATGTGACATTGGGGTGTGTGCATGGACCCGCCTCGATCCATCGAGGAAAAGGGCATACAACTCCCAACATGTATCTATAGTCGTTACAATTTTGGAGCATATCTACATGCAATGCGTGCTCTACCATGAATTTCTGGCACACCACACAGTTAACAACAAAAGCAGCAACATGTTCAGCAAGGTTGGATGTGAGCCACTACCCTGAGCTCAGGGCTGCAAGACTCACTCATGCCGTGTATGCAGGATAGTGTGGCTGGTCTAATGCTACTTTAAGAAATGCAAGGGGCATAACTAGTTTACCAGTACTGTCTTGTCAACAGATTGCATTGGTGGGAGATAATGAGCACCCCTTTCCTTTTCCAAAGCTGCTGCTCTTTGAGTAGCACACACCCCTTTAACTCAATTATATGTGTTATGGGTAAGGAGTTAAATATTTCTTTCAGAAACAGGGTATGTTCTCACCAATGTTTATCAGATGATGCATCAAATTCAGAGATCTCTTCAGGAAATTGAATCTCTACCCCTTGTGTGGGTTACACACTTCAGCACAGTGATGGCTGGTGAGAGCTGTAGTGTGCCTATTAGCCTGTACAATAATTGTGCAATCTTCACTGGTATGCTGTCTGCATGGAGGAAGCCCTGCCTTGTCCAACTTGACAGTCCAGCATGCACTGTGTTTGTCACGTAGGCAGAGTCTAAATAAACTGTTATTTCCTCAACCCCAAGTGCTTTGAGGGTTTCAATAAGTGTTGCCATTTTTGCTACTTGTGCTAAAAAATGTAGAGGCAATCTTGAACTGGCCACCACTTCGAAGTCACCAATCAATATTAGCTTTACTAGTGCAGTCCCTGTGTGTCTTCTCCTGAGATCTAGTCATTTGTTGAAGAACCGTCAATGAAGAGCACCCCCTCAAACCCCTTCTGAGGGCATTCTCTCTTACATGGGTCTATATCCTCGTAATATTCAGTGTACTAGGTGCAGTCATGCACATAGTTCTCTTCTTCCACTGGCTCTATGAACGTTGCTGGGTTCACTACTCTACATCTCACTATCTTGACTGCCGGGTTTGAATGGATCACCTCATACCCAGATGCTGTGTTGTTAGTGTGCTTTTGGGTTTCCCAAGGATAGCGAATATGGCATGCGCCGAGTATAGCATTATTGCACAGCCCCTTGCAATATTTGCTGACTTCTCAATCACAAAGGCTGAGGCAGCTAATGTGTGTAATGGCCACTCATCACTGGGTCTACGACCCCACTGTAATATACTAGTGGCTTAAGTCCCAAAGACATCTTGTGTGCAAGCACTGCTGCAATTACTACCCCATTTGAGTGTACAATTTGGCATTGTAATCAGGAATTCCTAGAACTGGTTCTGGGCTTATTGCTTTTTTCAAGTCCTTGAATGCTTCTCTAATTTCATCTGTCCAGGCTACACTGCTGTCATTCTTCTGAGCTTCTTTAAGACCCTTTAAAAGGGGGCTGACATATATACTATTGTCAAAGACCCATGCTCTGCAGTCGTTGCAGAGCCCCAAGAATGTATGCATTCCTCTTATTGTCTTTGGCTGATCAGTTTTCATTATTGCTTCTGCTCTTTCAGAGATCACCTTTCTGCCTTCTTGAGATATCAATTGGCCAATGTAAAAGACCTCCACCTGACAATATTGTAACTTTTCCTTGTCCACCTTATATCCTTTATCTGCTAAAACAGCCATCAATTTTACTGAGTCTTGTCTGCACTGTTCTTCAGTCTCACCGTACACCAAAATGTCATCTACATACAATTAATGCGATCAATTACTGTGAAACATTTGGCTTTGAGTGGGATGTTATACAAAATCATAGCTGGATTTGGGTCAATGTAAACTCTGCTTTAACAATATTGTTTAGTGGGCATAAGTCCTGAAAAAATCTCCACGGCACCCCTGTATATTTCTTCACAGGGTACACTGCTGTATTGCAGGTAGATTCTAATGGTATCAGTATCTCTTCTTGCATTAGCACAGAGATTGTCTCATAAATGCCCTTATCTGCTTCTCTTGGCATGGGGTACTGTTTTACTCTGGGTAGAATTGCCCCTGGTTTTAGTTTGATTTTTATTGTACCTACTCCCTTCAGCAGGCCAATGTCATGAGGACTGCTGGTTCATAATATGTCTGGTACCTGTGCCAAATCATCTTCCCTGTTCTCAATGTTCACACAGTTTGTGAGGCATATAGAGAATACCACTTCATCATCTGATTGTTCATCCTTGAACAATTCCCTATCTGTCAGGTCAGTTAGTCTGTATCCTTCGTCCAAACCAATTACTGCTTGGCAGGTTGTCCCTTCATCATCAGTCCCGGGAATAATCACCCTTTCCTCCCTCACTCTGACTGCCTCTAGCTCTAAAGGAACATATGTCCTTCCTCCTCATCCATAGGAATCTTTGGCCTAAACAAACATTTTGTGGCTAGCCATTATACCTTGCTCTTGATCTCAGGGAGCCATGCTAACAAGAGGTTCACTCCATAGTAAAATACCTTGGGATCCATGGGCATGCCCCTCTGTGCCAGTTGTCCCAAAATTGCTAATATGAATTATCGTGCATTCATGTTATGAATCTCTGGAGTGAAACACACTATTCCCTGGACAGTGAATGAGATGGTCATGTTAAGTTTGTTCATCATATCCCTTCCCGTGATGTTGACTGGTATATGATGGAAATATAATGGTAGCATGAAGAGGTCATGTTCTCGTCTAGTGATGGGTAGGTCGTCAGTAAATGGAGTGACATCTGTATCCCCAGAAAAACCTGTGCATTCATGGCAATGCCTGACATTGGGTATCTCCCCTCCTTAACACAGGATCTGGTCGCCCCTGTATCTACAAGGAAGACACATGTCTTGTCACCTATCGCTACCCTGACTCGTGGTTCCTCTTGTGGGTTGGGTGTAACTGATAGGATTGAACACATCAAGTCAGTCTGTGGGCTGTGGGATGTTTTTACCCATGCATCCATGCCCTACCACATAACTGTGCATTACTGGCATTGAAAACATCATGATGGCCAGAACTCCCCAGAAAATGCACAGGGAAAACATGAAAAATAGGTTGCCATCCATTTTTGCCTCTGTTAATGTTAATAAAAGAGACCATGGCCAGGCCCTATCCTTTGCCTACACACAGAGCAAAAACCAGTGCAAAGAAATATGGTGCTGTTCAAAATCTTAAATGTATTAATTCAAGACAGCTCCCAAAAAGGGGTGCAGTAGCGATGCTTGACACTAACCGGCGCTAGCGGTCTAAACTTTGACAGGAGGCCTGTCTTTCAGGAGCTGACAAGGAACCTGAGTTAGCTGGAAACTTCAAAGCCTTGCTGGTTAATGAGAACTCTTAACACCTACTGTTCCCAGGCCCCACATCAGAAGGCAGTCTGATCTAACTAAAGTTCAAGAGGCCTCTGTCCATGGGAAGCATTCCCACCTGCCCTTACCAGCAACAGCACAAGGAGATCACCGGTTTCTGTTAACCATATGCAGAGTGGCACCCTGCTCTGCTGACCTCAGTCAACACAATAGACTCTTCAGATGAATAGGATATGCTGATTTGAGGTGTAATTGTCAACAGTTGCTCTGGGGGAAGGAAGACATTTGATCTCTGAGTCAAGCCATGCTCCTGGTGGCGGACCCAGACTCAGATGTGAATTCCATTAAGGGCAAATGTATGTTTATTAATTTGCTTATAAAATATTGTATTAAGTTTACAAAAATGTACAATTTGGAGATTCTTAATATGAATAATGTGCCTACAAATTGAGACTAAGTTCAACTCTGTGTGATGTTCTGAGACCGAACCCTGGGATTTATGAATATTGTGGGTACGGTGTTTATGCTAGAGACATGATAACTTATATTAATATGCTCAGGGAGAGGGTGCAGGTCTGTGTAAATTTTGAGGAAAAACCAATATGGCGAAAGTCACTAAAAAGTGCAAAATGTTGTCGTTTCTAAACCCAAGCTCGTAGAAACATGTGCCTTGAACCAAACTGTACCTTAAGCAATCTGTGATGCGTACATATAATTTCAACGACGTGTGTATCTGGGAAACCTGTTAGTTATGAAAAATTATTTTTCTAAGTAAAAGCAAAGGGGCGTTTCTTCAATAGATTGTAAATTGGTAGACCTGGATGACTCACAACTCTGCTCCCCAGTCAGGCGACAGAGCATCCTATAGCCTATCAGGATCCTCAGAGGGTTGGGCATAGAAAGTCAGCCTTCCCACCCATTTTCACAAGACATAAAAAGACCCACTGAAACCCAGGTAGACGGTCACTTTCCACTTTCTTGCGAAGCACTTTGCCGGACCAGACAATATCCAGAAGGACCATAGACTCCAGATAGACTGCAGAACTTGAAGCAGAGAGGCCTGACCCAAAAGCTGAATCATTCTCAGCAGGCCTCAGAATCCAGCCACCTAACCAAACTATTCAACAGCCGAACTGTGATGTTCGCTTCTGGCTAGAACTTTTGCCGGAACCAGAGACCCAGACCAGACCACGGTGCCAGTGCCAAAACCCAGAAAGCAGAGCTGTATCCAGTTCGCCGTGCAGTGCCGATAGAAGACCAGACCCAGACCAGACTGCTGTGCAGTGCCAGAACTTTTGCCAGAACTAGAGATCCAGACCAGCAGAGCAGAGAGAACCGCAGCTAAACCTGTTGACCAGATCTGTGACAAGGCCCATTCCTTCCAAAATTAGGAGTGAGTATCCAGCCAGAACTTTGCATAGTCATCTCTTAGTTTAAAATAATCTAATTCAAACCATTTTAACCTGTCCAGAACTGCATCATAAGAAATCGTGTGTCCATTCTGTGATTCAAACCTGTGAAAGTGTCAACTGCCATTCTGAATCATTATTTCATTTCTGAAATCTACCTCCACAAAATCGTCCGTTTCTTTTGAACCATACGTGCTAGGAATGAGATTTAACTTTCATTTTAAAGCTAAGATCTTCAGCTTTCCAAAGTGCCCTAAAAAGTGCCGCGAATTGCAATTTGACTCAAACTTCTTCACCTGTCAAAAATCGCTGTCTTTTGCTTCCATTGCTGAAATTCGTTTTCAACCTGATAATCCCTCCTGAATCATTGCTAGTGTTGACCTGAACTAATTCAAAGTAGCTGTCACCCACCCTGAATCTCCTATGGGGAATTAAAATCATTTTTAGCATATTTTCACTTCATTGTAAATCACATTAAAAGTATTTATGCATGTTTTAAAAGCATACCGGTTGCTCTAAGCTTGCTAGTGGGGAACTGAATTGGTATTACATTCGATTGTATTCCTGAAAATTGTGTGCTCTTCTTCCATCTCCTTTTATTGCATAGGGGGGGATTCCATCATTACATTTCCTTGAAACCATAAAAGCATTCTCAGCTACTTTATCCTCTCTATACCAACTCCTAAGTAATTAAAAAAGTGTGCTAGTGTAATATTATCCATTGTTGATCACTGTCATATTCTAGAGTGTGCTATCAAATATTAATTTATTCATTAAAGTGTGATATATATATCTTGTTTAATTTTTCAAATAAATCTTTTAATTTGCAAAACAAACCTACTTCTTGGCTAAGTGAGGTCAGGGGGATTCAAAGAGAGGGGCGTTATACAAGGGTTTATCATCCAGATCTATGAACTTGTCATAAAAATATATAATTAAGGGCTTCCCTTGGGCATCCCAGACTCGCCATTGACTTAGTTGGAGTGCTGAATTGAGGTCACTTAAAAGGGCTGTCTTTTTGTGGGTAGAGGTTAATTGCTGTCCCAGTAAAAATATCCCCCACTAAGGTCATGTTCCCTATTCTAGGTGTAGATGCCAGCGCTCCTGCATTTGCATTCCTTGTTTCCATAGTGGTATTCTGTCATACTGGTGTTTGCGGCTGCATCTGTGCTGGTTGTGTCTGTACTGGTGGTGGTTGTGCTTGCATTGGCGACTGTGGTGTATATTACATTTACAGTGCATGTGAGTGATTCTGCGTGTGATCTTGGGGATAATACGCAGGTGGCTCTGCACTGTCTGGTGGCAGATATGCCATCCCCCCACTTGAATCCTGCCAATTCTGTTGCAACCTTCCGCCACTTCTGCTCAGGTAATGTGTCCCATTTTCCCACATGTCCAACATTGCTGAGATGGTCACCCAAATCAGGGCTGTCCCCCATTAAATCCTCCTCCTTGCAGCGCTTGGAAGCCAACACCTCATTCTTTCAGTGCAATCCCTATTCCTCATGGCTAACAATTATATTCTTGCCTTCTTGCAAAATTCCCTCCGTTCATTGGCTGGACCTGCTGTGTATCTTGTGGTGTAATCCTTCGCGCTCCACTTGTCAATATAGTCCTGTCCGCGGAACAGTTCTTTCTGAACTAACTTTGCATCTTTCTTCAAGCTTCTTTCTTGCTTTCTCTTGTAGTAGTCGACAATGGTGAACTATTGTCAATTGGATCTCCAGCCATGGCTTTGCTTCCATTCCCACTCAATGTTTCAGTGTCCTCTTCACTGGCTCTGGTAACCCTTGACATAGGATATGATAAAAAATAGCTATTATTTTGTGCCACGGTTTCCTTGTCTCAAGATGCCAACACACTTGAATCTCTTGAATATAAGCAACAGGGTCTTTTTCCTTCCGCATCTTGCATGTCATAATCACACTCACGTCTGATGTGTCCGGATATTGTCCTCTAAGTGCCCTCGATACGTTTGTCCATGGAACCCCGCCCTCTTCCATATGTCATCAGCTCTCTCCCCAATGGTGGCTGCTAATACACTTTTTATGTTGCCAACCGGTAATGTCATTCCTGATGTCATTCTTTCTAGCTCATAGATCCTGCCACCAATGTCAATGTTGGGAATTTACATCTCAAATTGTCCTTGTCCATTTGTGGCCATGGTGGTTTTCTGACCCCCTTTTTCTAACAATGAAACTTGTGCTAGCTCTGTATTGTATTCCGGTTCAGTTCTGCCCTTCGTTCTTGTGAATGTGCCTGTTATGTTCTGTCCTGGTAACCTGTTTGCAGGTTATCTCTTTTAAGCCCAGTGATCACTCCCTTGACCGCTTGGGATATGTTGCAGGTTCTGGCACTTTCTCTTCTTGTTCTTCCAAATCTGACCACACTCCCTCTTTCTCTGACCACTCTTGTATTGTCCTTTCCTTTCCCTCGTTATCCTGTTCACCTCTTCCCTCGTCAAACCCCATTGTCCCACAATCATCATCACGTTCTTTATTTTCTCTGTCCTCAAGATCCAATTGCGGTAACTGGTGTGTCCCGTATATTCCCCTCAAGGCTTTCTCCAATAAACTCGGCTCTCCATGTGGTGATCCTACCACACTACTTTTCATCTTATGAGTCGACTGGTGTACCTCTTATATATAAGTTACCAATCCTCCTACATATCGCTACTCCCTCATCTTCATCTGGAAGAGTATTATTTTTCATAATCTCCTCCATTACTCTGAAACATCTCTCTAATCTCCTTTCCCTTTCCTGCTCATTCCTCTATTTCTCTTTTAGTATACGTTCATCGACAGGCTTTTGAACTTCCTTACTCCTCCTCTCCCTGCTCTGTTCAATTTGTCTTGCTTGTTTTTCTTGTATTTCCTTCACTCTCCTTACCTTCTACTCCCTTTGCCTTTCCCTTTCCTCCTTCTGCTTTCTCAACTTTTCCCTGTCTTCTCTCTGTTTCTCCTTCTCTCGCTCTTATACATCTCTACTCATTTACTTCTGCCATTTCTTTTCCCTTTATTTGTTCATCCTATATTTCCTTTCCCTTTCTGCTACATCCTCCATTATTCTCCCCATTCACTCTCCTCTTCCTCTTTCTCTTTCTTCTTCCTCTGTCGTTCCTCTGCTTTCTTTCCTTCTTGTTGCCTTGTAACCTCCTGTTCTTTGTCTTTAGAATCATCTATATTCCTTGCGTCCAATTTAAGAAATATAACCCTCCCATCCACTCGTTTCGAGAAATCATCATCTCTTCCTTGTCTGTCAGCGTTGTTTTCTGTCCCTGCCTCCCCTCCTCAACCTCTATTATCTTTGCCTGTAGTTTGCCATGCTCACTATACTCATTGCGCCTGAGCACTGTCTTTTGATTATTTATCATCTCTCCATTTATAGTATGCTCACTACTGTAAGCGGGTGGCACATTTACAGAATTAGTATATCCTGCAGCTGCTTTTAATTATTTTGATGTATAAAACTCCTGCCCTTTGTTTGCCACATTGTTGCTCTAGGGAGGTGCATACAAGTGCGTGTGCCCTCCCTTTTCATGATGATTGAGCATCCATTTGTTATATGGTGGTTCTTCCACCTCATCCCTAAACATTTTCCATAGCTCCAAAATAGCCAATCTCTTCTGCAGTTCTTTCTCATATACACAGTATGTAAATATGTGATCACATGTTGCATCACAGATTTCAAAAGAGTGCCCTCTTGGGGCCAGGGTAAAAACATCTGCTGTGGCCTGGACACATTGGGCATGATATTTTTGAATGTTGTCCTTGTACCTTGGCAGGGATTTGCATAAATGCATAAGGGGAGTGTCTCCTCCCATGATGGAACGTCACTCGCTTGACTGCCGATACTTATCAACTTTTAAAACAAACACACCCTTCAAATCTATTTCTTTTTTACTCCTCCTTTTCATCCTCTTCTATCAATATTTTCTCCAATATCCTACACTTTCAATTCCTCTTTACAAGCCTCTCTGCTTCACCAAAAACTGTTTGGGCATGCACCGCAAACACCGCCCCTTACGTCCAAGAACAAGTGCCACATACTGTACAATATAGACCAATATTAACAGATCATTGTTCTCACAACCCTAAACAACTATTCACTCTCCTGCTTACTTCTCAAAATCTCCTTACCACCTACCGCTGGCAGACAACCCTTCGGCCACATCCTCAACCTCCTGACAATCAATTGCTGTCCAACAATACCTTATAAATATAGGTTCACCTTCAAAATCCTATGATCAAAACCCCCCAAAAACCCACAGCTCTGTCTTCTGGTCACACACAAGGGAACCTTCTCTTACTTACACCCCAAAGGGATCTTTGAAACGTATTCTTCCTAACCCCTTGGCTAAGGAAGTCGTTTTTCACTCACTACTCCAATACTTCATTGAGATGTTTAATATGTCACCTTCCAAGAACTTGTCCTAGGTAATCTTCTCCGAAGACACTTAATCACAATTCCCCACTCTAAACAAACACCTCTTCCCACTTTTGATTGTTACTCCGATGCGCTTATACTTACACCTGTGGATCGTCCGAGGCCTCCGGTATCACTCCTCCCTTAGCCAGCCACTCACCTTCGCCCTGCAGGACACATCCGCAGGGATCGGGGCAGGACTTTCACCAAGGGGACTCTTGATGGCCATCTTAAGGTGCGCTTGTGATTCACTGGTCTCCATGGGTTGCTCTGCTGTCCTCAGGCTCATGATGGGAAAGAGTCACCCTTCTGGGGATCCTGGTCAAGAATCCTCTGCTACCATTTTCAAAGCGCAACCATGCATGGGAAGGGAAGAAGTACGGAAGACAAGACAAACAATATTACTAGGCATGGTACATTCAGATTATGCAGGTGAACAGAGCAGGGAGTTGATGGGGGGGCAATAGGGACATGTGTGCCCAGTCAGAACATGGGTTAGGTGCAGAGAGATACCACTCTCATGGGTCGCAAATGCAAGTGCAAGGCCCGGGGCAAGTGCAGGAGACTGGCGAGGAAAGCTTGGGACCTGTGAGGCTCTGTAGGTACACTAGGCAGCTAGTCAGCGAAACTGAGCAGAAGTAGAGGAGAGAGAGCGAGAGAGCAGAAAGAGGTGGTTAGCATGGGAGGGGAAGAAAGAAGGAGGAGGCAAAGAGGAAAGTCCTGAGGAGTTTCTGGAATTTAAGGAGATCCGGCACAAGATGGAGAGATGCAGGGAAGCTGTTCCAGAGGGAGGCACCTGCAGAGGATAACAATCTCCACCCCCCCCAAGTCTCTGCTTGGTGATGCAGCTCACCGGCAGGGAGTTGAAGGAAGACGAGCGAAGGGATCGGGAAGGTGAGTATTTATGAAGAGAGTGTTGCAGATAGAGTGGGCCAAGGCCCGAAGCCTTGTGGACAAAAGTAATCCATGCAGCCACGGGGAGTCAGTGAAGGGATTTCAGTGCAAGAGAGATGCAATCCCTGGGCTTGAGTCTGAGGATAAGTCTTGCGGTTCTGTTCAGATGAGTTGAAGAGGACGGGGTAGAAGAGGGCAGGTTGAGAAAGAGGCTGTTGCAGTAGTCAAGCCTAGAGAGGACCAGGGCTCTGGAGGTGGTGAGCCTCTCGGGGAAGGTGAGAAAAAGGTAGAATACCTCTGAGCAGGAATGTCATTTAGGGGTCGCCAGAGGTCGCAACTGCGACCTCTGAGGTCTCCCTTGCGACCTCTGTGGTCTCCCTTTTGACCTCTAAACAAAAAAAAGAATAATAATAATTTTACCTTTTTTTTTTTTTTGTAATGCAAGCTCCTTGGCTGTGGCCCGCCCCATGTGGCTCTTTACTTCTGGAGTGGCTGTCTTTCTTGTTCAGGCCCCTTAAACAAAAGAAGAAAAATAAGAACAGGAGTGCCACAGGTCTAACACTTTCAGCACTGACCCTAAATAAGAAAGAATAGGAATACCAAATAATGTGTCTTTCTGAAATTCTATATAATAATTGCTAGACTCATTAAAGATTTGAGGCACACTTCAGGGGGTGCGTCACTGATTTAGTCTGTTCTTAAATGCCTCAACTCAGCCTTTCATCCTTCTGAGGTCGATAAATGAGTACCAACACAGGTTGGGTGATATTGGGTGTATATTTTTTCTATATAAAGCGCTTAAGCGTAAGTGCTATGTAATAACACATCATTACCATTTGGTCATGGACGTTTGCTTGCATTGCATTCACAGTAATTTGGTATATGGGCCTATACACACTAACCTTAACAATACATATGACGATCCATTCTTGTATGAAATGTACATCACATTATAGTGATATTGTAACCATATTTTTAATAGTGTACAATGCTATGTGATGCCACTTCCTGTTTTGTCAACGGGTGAAAGGTTGTGTTCCATCGCTTCCTGCGATATCACTTTGGGGTTGGGGGGTCAAATGACATCACTTCCTGTGATGTCATCAGGTGGTCAAGGGTCATGTGATGTCACTTCCGCTACCCCTGGCATTTTGGTGAAATGACGTCCCGGCCTCTGTGAAGATGCAGTTAGTAGTGGGACTTTTAAGAGATGTCCGTGATGTGAGACAAGAAGGAGAGGGTGGCGTCAAAGATGAACCCCAGGTTTTTTGCATCGTAGGTAGGTGGAGCTGCTGGGCCAAGGGAGGCCAGCCAGAGAGAAAGAGGGAAGGTGGGAGCAGGGGTCCCGATGAAGACAATCTCTGGCATTGAGGCAGAGGTCGCTTGCAGCACACCACGACTGAATTATAGACAGGCAGTCAGGTATGAGTGAGGAAGAGGCCGAGGGTAGCCTGAAGGAGAGCTGCGTGTCATCCGCGTAACACTGAAAGTTGGAGGTGAAGGTGGCTATCATACGGGCAAGGGGGGGCCATATAGCCCATGAAATACCAAAGGGATATGTTAGATCCCCGGGGGACACCACAAGTAGAGAGAGTGATAGGGGAGAGGAAAGACCCCAGTTCCACCTGTGATGGGGGGTCAGAGAGAAAGGAGGTTAGCCATGCCAGGGCCTGATCAGTGTTACCCAGGGTGTCACAGAGACATGTGATCAGGGTGTTGTGGTTCAACATATCAAAAGAAGAGGAGAGGTTGAGTAGAATGAGGACAAAGGGAGAGTTAGAATCAAGATTTGAGAGCAGATCATCATGGGTGCTTTCAGAAGAGCAGTTTCCCTGCCTCTGGTTGCTCTAAAGCCAGAGTGGTGGTCATGGAAGCAGCCAACAGATTCAGTGTGGAGGGTAAGCTTGGAAATAGCCATCTTCTCCAGGAGTTTGTCCAGGAAAGGAGTAATATAGATTGGGCAATAGTTTGCCTGAATCCAAGGGTCAGCAGAAGGTTTTTGAGGAGAGGGTGCACAAGGGAGTTCTTCAGAACAGTGGGGAAATCTCCAGTGGTGAAGGAGAGGTTGCAGAGGTTGGCCAGGGCTGGGGCGAGAGAGTCAATGTTGTCCTTGATGGTTTTGCAGGGACAGGGGTCCACCTGTTTGGAGGAGGCTTTCACAGACCGGGCTTGTCTAGTGACCTCCTCAGGTGTGACAGGGGGGAGAGAAGAGAGAAGAAGAGGAGGGGTGAGGGTGGTCAAGGGTGGTACAAGAGATGTTGTTGCATGAGTTGGGGAGGAAGATAGAGAGGATAGGATATCCTGTGTTTTTGATGTCACGTGTGCAGCCAGGGCCGAGCAAAGGGCCTGGGTGCGTGCAATTGTGGAGGAGTCTGCCGTAGGGTTGGCTAGTTCCTTGCAGACTTTGAAAAGTTTGACCATGTTATTGGATGCCATGGAGATGCAGGCTTGAATAAAAACTATTTTCTTGGGAAGGATGCAGAGTTTATATTGCCTTTGGAGGAGGCGGCAGGCCAGTTTGTCAGAGGGTGCGCCCGAGGAATCCCATTTCCATTTGGCAGGCCTGCACTTGCATTTAAGGGCAGCCAGTTCAGAGTCGTACCAAGAGTTTCACTTTTTTGTAGGCTTCAGTCGTATCCTCATGACAGGTACAAGAAAATCAAGAGTGTTGGAAATCGAGAGGTTAAAGTTAGAGAGGGCTGTGTCAGGGTGGGAGTCAGCTGCAGGAGTGGAAGGAGCAGAGTAGGTGGCGGCACAGGCAGCTACTGACACTCTGTTCATGGGTTGGATGACCTTGAAGATGGCAGTGCCACGCTTACTGATGCAAGAGGAGACGAGAGCTTCAAGTGAGAGAGAGTGACCAGTCCAGGAGAGAGAAGAAGTGAGAGGGATAGATAGAGGAATGTAATTTGAGATGAGAGCATCCAAGGTGTGGCCAGCACTGGGCGTTGGGTCAGAGGGTAAGATGGAAAGAGAGAGAGAGTCACAAAGGTTGCAGAAAGGTCCTGAGGAATCAGGTGAGTCGAGATGGATGTTGAGATCACCCAGTAGGAGGAGTTGAGAAGACGAGGAAAGGAGAGAGGAGGCTAGGTCAGCCCATTCCAAAAGGAAGAGGGAGGGCTGACCAGGTGGCTAATAGAAGGTGGCCTGCAGGAGGGAATAGCTTGGAGAGAGGGTGAGCCTCAGACCAGGCACTCAAAGAATGAGTAGGCCTGAGTGGGAATGACAGACACAGGGATCCACTGAGGGAAGATCAAGGCTACTCCCCCACCTGGTCTGTTTGGTCTAGGCAGAGAGAGTATCTTGTAGCCTTCTGGGTGAAGTGTGTCAAAACCTGGGATATAGCTATCCTTGAACTAGGTTTCAGTAATGGCAAGAACATCAAGATCCAGGAGATCAAGGAGGTTGCAGATGTTAGAGGAGCGTTTGACAGCTGAGCAAGTGTTAAGCATGGCAATGTGGAGCAGATTGAAGGGGGCAGAGGAGCCAAGGCCGGCAAGGGAGCCAGGACCGTAGTGGTTGACAAGGGAGCAAGTGTGGGATGGGCCGCAGGGTGCAAAGGAGCCCCAGATATGGTGCTAGTGGGTGGCAAGTCCACCAAAGAGGAGGAGGCTGATGGTGTTGTCAATGAGTGGGGTGGCAGCAAGGAGGCCGAAGCGTGGGTAGAAGGGTGGTTAGGATGTGGCAAGAGAGCCATGGTGGGCACAGCTGGCAAGGGAGACAGGGATGCTGATGGAGCTGGTGCAGAAGGAGGAGGGAGGTTGATAAGACAGGGGAGGAGCCTATAAAAGAGTAGGTTGGGTTAAGGACCCTGTTCCATGATGGTACCATTGCAGTAGACATTGATGATGACCCCCGAGGTGGAGAGGACAAGAAGGACCTCCCAGAGGCTGCCACCATTGATGAGTGAGGAAGAGAAAGGAGAGAGAAGAGCGATCATATGGAGAGTCCATAGGCCAGGTGAGGGAACGAAAGAGGATGTTGGTGAGAGTCTCTCTGGCAGAGGCAGTGACATAGGTGTCTGTAATAGGAAGGCCTGTGTTAGTGCCCAGTATGTCCTTCTTGAGTTTCTTCCTCCTGGACTTAGTAAGGGGTTAAGGATAAAAGATAGAGAAGCAGTTTGAGAAGATGGGAGCGATAGGGAGAGCCATAGCAAACTGCAAAAGTGAGGTAGACTTGACCCTGCTAAGGCCACATAGGTGCGGGGAGAGCAGTAAGTAAAGGGAGGAGACGGGGGACAAGACAGGGAGAAAAACACTGGGAGATGGGGGAGGTAATATGCACAGGAAAACAGTGAACCAGCAGAGGAAAGGGGGTTAGCGGGTGTATGGCTGAGGGCAATAACAGCACAGAGAGGCAATGGGAACAGAGGGAGGGTGAGAGAACAGGTAGCAGACTAGACAGAGTACAGAGGGGGTGGACTTGCCAACATATTTTCATGAAAAGCAGGTTGTGGACACTGCTAAAATTAAAATTGAATTTAAAACAACAGAAAGACAATCAGGATGTGCACACAGCTAAAATCGACCGTAAGCAGCAGCAAGATAATCAGGATGTGCACACAGCTAAAGACGAATTTAACAGCAGCAAGACAATCAGGGTGTGCACACAGCTAAATTCGACTTTAAGCAGCAGCAAGACAATCAGGATGTGCACACAGCTAAATTCGACCTTAAGCAGCAGCAAGACAATCAGGATTTGCACACAGCTAAATTCGACCGTGAGCAGCAGCAAGATAATCAGGATGTGCACACAGCTAAAGACGAATTTAACAGCAGCAAGACAATCAGGATGTGCACACAGCTAAATTCCACCTTAAGCAGCAGCAAGACAATCAGAATTTGCACACAGGGTAGACAGGTATATAAGCAGGATAATACAAGGGTGTAGCAGTGGGCTAGAAGTCCAGGACAAAGTGGGTGATAATTTTTGGTGTTTTTCAAACAAAGGTGAGAAGAAAAGTGTCTTCAGTTGATATTTAATAGAGATTGTCAGGAGAGGCTCGAAGTCCAGAGGATGTTGCAGGCAGCATAGAAAAGGTCCACACTTATGCTTATGTGATTGCTGAGGGGGCGATCACATAGCGATCACATATCTCGGGTGTTCCATAAAAGGGTCCCCAGTTTCCAGGTGCGTGATGAGGGGTTAGGAAAAAGTGGGGGCCCAGAATGCCCCGCAAGGCCCGGACAGGAACAGGCAGGAGCCTTCGGAGTGGGGCCTTGGGAAGTGGGCAGATAAAAGCCTACCGGCTTCTTGATTGGGCCTAAGCAGGTGAGGGGCCCAATCACAGCCTTTCACCAAGAAGGCCAAGCACTCGAGTGCATAGACAAAGGAGAGAGCCATCTTGAAAAGGCAGACAATGCTGCCAAAACAGTACAATCCAGCCACAAAGCACCCTAAAAATATTGCACCATCAATCTGGGAAGCAAACAAAATTCGATCTTTACATTTTCCAGTCCATATATAATGATTGGGTGGAAAATCCCAGCCCTGAGCAGACCAAATAGGCCCGGAAATCCCTGGACCAAGAAACGGAAGAGTCAAGGGGAATGACAAAGGCCTGTTTTATTAACAAATGCTATAAAATAGGGACAGCAACAAACACAATTTGTCTCAGCGCTCTCAAGGAATTACATGAAAAACATTAGCGTATAAGTGAAAAATATTTCACATTGAATGTTTACTGATCTCTGTTTTCATTGGGCACTGGATTCTGGTGGCCCCATCTCGGACCATCCGTAAATGTGATAGGGCAGGAGATTACAACATAGCAGCAATTAATCAGCTCCTGCAACAATTATAAAACAGCACTTACCAGAGAGCAATAATTAGTTGGTCCCGGCTTCACCAACCGTGGACATTTTGGCAGATCATCTGCACATGAGCAAATTGTATTGGTAGGAGGAGATGCACTGGAGAGCTGGTTCTTTTAACTACTTCAGATACCATCCCTGATTTCCTAGGCCACATGCCAGGACTGCTGCCTTTGAACTTAGTAGTAACTAGCATGTTTGCACTGGGAATTTTTAGGGAGTCGAGAATGTGTGTCTCAATAGCTACCGTTAATAAATAGAACATTTTCGTTATCTATGAGTCACGTGTGAGGAGACCATGTTTTGAATTCCTTTTTTTATTTTTATTTTTTATTGTGAATTAGTTTACATACAAACTTTTAACACAATTCCACAACTAAGACCACTGTACTTATAATCTCTTTGCCCTAAAAGAAGAAAAAAAAGAGAAACCCTATTTATTAAAAACAACATTAAATATCAACATTCTTTCCTCCAGTTCATTCGTTTTTTTTTTCCTTTTCCATCAAATGTTTTCCACCACCTCTATTGTTTTCACCACTTCTTCTAAGAAGTTATTTCTGTGAACGTTAAGCCTATTTTGTTTCCTGTTAAAAAACAATTCCACCAATCTTCAGCGGATTCCGTGCTTTCAGTATTTACATATTTCCCTAGAAATACTGTTCTTCTTTCCGTCAGTGCTTTACACTCAGTCATTAGATGTCTTAACAACGCTTTCTAATTTTTGTCTCTACACATTCTACAATCTTCATTTTCTGTTCCCCTTTTTCCGGTCCGCCACAGATATTCATTTGTTTGATACATATTTAGTCTGATTTGAAGTAGTTGATCTCTATGAAATTTGCTGGGGAACTGGTGAAGGTATTTTGGTATTTTGTTAAGTTTTCCACAATAATTTTCTGTATTTGCGAGTGTTTGTATTTCTCCTTTTCTTCTTGTGTGTTTATCCAGTCTAGACATTTAATTTTTTCTTTCACTATGTCTGGATTTGAAGTTAACACGTCTATTGAGGAGTTTAGAGAGTCTAGATGTTTCACTCATAGTTTTTTCCATTTTCATTCACTCAGTAGTACTGACCCTTTTCTTTTTCCTTCAGTGTTCAAAAAAGTGTACGGCAGAGCTCGATATTCTTCTATTATTTTCCTTAGTAAATTCAAGGATTTCCATATTATCACAGAATTGAGAGACTGGAGCCCCAGTTCTATTCTTATTAACGATATAGGCACGTTGTTTGGTAATTTCAGAACTTTTCTCCAAAATGTACTTTCGAGTTTTGGCCAGATATCTTGATCTATGATGAACATTCCTTCTCTGCCATAAGTTAAGCAAGGTCTAACTTTTTGTTGGTAGAAACTTCTTAGAGGTATCATTGTGAATGTTCTATATCGAGAGTGTAAAATGGCCATGGCAGACACTTTCTTTACCAATTTGGCCATCCATGGCATTTCTGACCAAGTGATATTAAACTGGACTCTGAGATATTTTATCGACTCTACTGATTCAAGCCCTTTACCTACAAGCTTGCATTGGAATATGTTTCTTTTTTTACACTTCTTTTGCCAATTTCAAGAATCCATGTTTTGTCGCTATTGATTTTTAGATCATTTTGTTTCATGTATTCGTAAATATTGTTCAAACTCCTTTGTAGACTGTTCTCTGTTTGGTCCATTACCACAAAATCATCTGCGAAGACCACTGCCATTATTTTGGTATTATTTATTATTGCTGGATTTAGATTGTCATCCTTTGTCATTGCCAGCAAATCTGCTATGTATAACTTAAAAAGGGTGGCCGCAAGTGGGCAGCCCTGTTTTACACCCTTTTTTGATTCCATTTCTTTCGATAAGTTACCATCTTTGTCCAACAGCACCTTTATTCTAGTTTTTCGGTGAAAGGCAATGATAATGGATAGCAGATCAACCAGACAGTTCCATTTATGCAGTTTATCCCGGTGTCCAGTCAACTGGTCGAAAAAAAACTGGTCGACTGCAATTTGGTCGACGCAATTTGGTCGAAAACCAAATGGTCGAATTTTGTTTTTTATTTATATATTTATTTTTCGGGTGTTCGTTTAGTAAAAAAAGGGGTTTTTAGAGAAAAAAAGGGGGTTGGGGGGTTCGACCATTTGGTTTTCGATCAAATTGGTTCGACCATTTGTCTGGTCGAGCAATTTTTTTCGACCAAATGTCTGGCAACCGTTTATCCCACAGTTTTCTTCTATTCACACTATCGAAAGCTTCTTTTGAATTGATAAATGCGATGTATAGCTTTGTTTTAGTTCTTCTTGCTTCCAGTTTTGCTAATGAGAGAATTAATTAATTCAATTCTGTTCCAGTAAACTTGGTGAACTCTGTTTGTCTCGGGTCAATGATCTTTGATTTTGCTGCCCAGGTTGATAGTTGTTCTTGCAAGTAAGATGCTAGAATTTTACCGGGAACATCTAATAAGGCAATCAGCCTATAATTCACAGGTTCAGTTCTGGGACCTTTTTTATAGATTGGAATTATTATTCCCAGTGTCCTTGATACTGGTAATTTTTTAGTTGCTGCGATTTGTTTTTAAAGTATCTCTAGGAATCCTGTCCATTCTTTTTGAAAGTCCATCGGGTCCTATTGCAGTTCAGTTTTTAAATTGTTTTATTCTTTTATAGATTTCATCTTCTTTCAAGTCATTTTCCCAATTTATTTCTTCCCGAAGGTTTCCTGCTTCCTGGATTTTGTTATTTGTGGCAAAAAACTTTGGAAAACATGTTCTATACATTTAGTTTCCAGAATTACATTGTCTAGCCGACTTTGCTGGTTAAGCGTTCAGTTGCTGATCATTTCTCAAGTTTGTTTTGTTGATTTATCTTTTAATACCAGTTGCATACACTCTCACTGCTCTAGAGCTCTTTTTTTTTCTTGAAACTTATCACCCAGTTCTTATATTGTTGTTTCAGGTGTCTTACTTCATTTTTCCTTTCACTGTTTATTGCACCTCTCGTGTCACTAGTCCATTTCTTTCATTCTCTACGCAAGACCTTCCTTTTTTCTACCAGAACCTTACTGTATTGGTGTATGGGGAACAATAATGGTTGTGTCAAACCTGTTTTGATTCTGTGCTAGTTAGCTATTAATGGTTCATAGTCCTCCGTCAAATTGTTCTTCTGTGTATTTTCAAGAAATTTTCGTTTCAATTGTTCCACATCTTGTTTTCTAAATCTCAGGCGATTACAGCCTGAGCTTGTTTCGAACCTGGGTAGTGTTATTGGTTCCAATTTTTGGCCCTTCCCTTCCCATGATAGTTGCACTGGTTTATGATCACTATATGAAGTTTCCAGTACATTTAACTGTTGAACTTTGTATAGATGATCTCTTGAGACGTATATATAATATAAAGTTGACATATAGGTGCAATTTGTCCAAGTCATTGTTCATGGGATATCTCTCTACTGTTAAACCATTTAGTAGGCAGAGATTTTGTGATAACATTAAATTTGACCAAAGTTCTTCTTTTCCTGACATGTGATGTTGTTTGTCCCCATCAATGGTTTTCGGAATGCCTTGTTGCGACAGGCACTTGATATTCAAGTCTCCACAAACCAGCATCATTGGATTGAGCAAAACTGTTTGTGCCTTGTCTATTATGTCTCCTGACCATTTTAGAAAATCAGATGTTTTAATGTTCGTCGCATTCCAGTACAGATTTAAGATTAATATATTATTTGTTCCGCTTTTTTTTTCTGCTGCAGATGTTTTGAGAAGCAACCACTGAATATATCGATTTGGATTTCCACTATTAATCACTTCCCAGTTACTGTTATATTTAATCATTATCAGTAGACCTGCATATGGTCTATTGTTCCGTCCTTTCCCCGCTAAATTGATTCTAGTGTCATATCCATCGCACACTGGACAGGTCTGCAACCTGGTCTCTTGAAGACAAATAATTTCCGCTTTCTTTAAGCAGTCGAGATTTTGATTAAAGAGATGTTTAAAACCTCTTGTGTTCCATGTTATTAGTGAGTAATACCGTTGTTCTATCTTCTTTCCATCGTATTGGATTTTGTCTCTTGATAGTGTATTTGCTAACCAAGCCCAGGTATTTTGGTTTTCCTCATTTTTTCTGTCTACCTTTTTTCACTCTTGTTGCAAATGACTTTCATTCACAATTGTTATTTTCATCACAGTTTTGCCATCCAAGGTTCTATCTGGGGTTTTTTAAATCTATTTCTTTTCTCATCCATGTTTTTCCCTTTGCTTTGTTTTCTTTTCCTTGGTTCTTGCAGTTCATATCCACTTCGTTGGAATTTATCAGCCCATGATTTATTTGTTTTTAGATGTAGTACTACTCGATCAACACAGTCTTCATCCATGTATTCCACGATTGCGATTGAGAGTATTACTTTCATGACGTTGGCTCGATTGAGGTTCACTGCATTCCTGTCTTTGCTGATGTTTTCTAGCATCATTGGGGCAGACCCCCCCTTTTCGATGTGTGACTCTGTTGAATTTTGGAGCTTCCACTTTGAGTCCAATTGCACTTCAGGATTTCTAGGATTCCACATAGTTCTTTCATTTACTTCTACTTCACTCTCATTTTCAACACAGGATTTATTTTCCCTACGACTGACCACATCCCATTTACTTTGTTTGTTGGAAATTGTTAGAAAAGAGACTGGTGAGGTCATTGAGAAACTGTTACTTTTCGCTCTTCCCTTAGGGACCTGTCTTTCTATACCTTCTTGATTTCTTCTTCATCATCTTCACTTTTTCCTCCCTTTTCGTCATTTCTTTCTTTTTCAATCACTCTCACAGAGTCTTCATGAGCATTTTTGTTGGCTTTTATGTAATACGAGATATCGTCAATCAAATCATGATCGCTTATTTCGTCCACTGTTTGTAATTCATCAACTGAAGAGATCATTGAGTATTCGAGTTGCCTTGTCTGGTCCACCTGTTCTATTATTTGTTCCAGTTTGTTTTGTGGATGTACCTTACATTGATGTATGTCTTTCTTTGCTTTTGGTGCATTGAGATGTTTCTTAGAAAAGCTCTGGATCTTTTTACCTCTGTTTTTGCCACTGTTTGCATGCTTTTTGATTTTTTTTCCCATTTCAATTTTCTTCATCTCTGTGGACACCTTTGAAGTTTTTCCTTCACTCACTTTTACTTTTTCTTTTTTCTTTTCAACCTCTGACATTTAATTCTTGTGAAAAATTTCAAAGTCAGACCCTTTTTCTGTTTCCTTACTTTGTTTACCGCCCACAGTTCCATTTATTCTCCTAGTCTCTGTTTTTGAAGACTTAGTTTCATTCTGGTGGGTCAGCACTGTTGGATCTTTGGTGTTAGTAGAGCTTTGCTTTGTATCTTTTTTTGTAAATTGAGTTTTGAGGTCTATTTTCCCTGTTGCGTAGTCTTGTTTTTGCGGCCATAAATTCTCTTTCATTCGTATCTATTTGTTTCCTTATCCATTTTGAAGATTCTAACAAGGCATCAATCATTGCCCCCTTGTCGCTATTTTCACCACCTGCCAGGTCTCCAAGTCTTCTTTGCTATGCAGCTGTTGTTTCTGCTTCATGGGTACATTTTTTTCTCTATTTGATTGGTGAATGATTCCAAATAGATCAATTTCGAATGTATTAGCGCTAATAGTGTTGAGTTGTCTTTCACACTCTCATTTATTGACTCATAGAGTTTTGTAAAGGGAGCCATTGAGATCGTCATCACTGCCATTATATTATTATGTATCTGGAATCCTGCTGCTAAGGAGAGGTTCTTGTTATTGCTCTTTTCTTCTCTTTGCTCATCTGGACATCTTTTGTTAGAGCTCGTCTGTACATTTAAATGTTTGTCATTTGCAATAACTCTCTGTTGAATATCTTTAGCTGTTTTTCCAAGAATATATGCCGTTGGGGTATTGCAATCACTTTGCTCTTCCTCGATATCCATTGTGGCTACATGTTGACTGTTCTCCCTTTCCCGCTTGTCTATTCCCTGCTTATTCACCCTGTTCTTTTCCGATATGTCATGCTCATCAATTTTAACAACACTCTTTTCTTGTATTTGCCTTTTCTGTGTATTGCCAGTATTAGGACCGTCCATATTTTTCCTTTCTAATTTGTCTGGGTGGCCTGATAGTTTTCCTCAATATTCTTTGTCACGTGCTGTTTATTTATGTCGTTTGGGTTCCCCCTTTTGCTACTTTCTCTTTGTGGACTTGTATCTTGCTCTAAACAAGTTATTGCTTCATTTGTCTCATTGCCGTTCGCTTTCTTCTTGACCAGTTTATCCCTTCCATTGAATTGATAAACTTATTTTGCAACTCCAGTTCTTTTATTTCTTCTACGAACAGTCTCTCACTCAATTTGGGGCGATATATTGTATTTTGACTCAGACATTGCGCACCATGGCCTGGGGTAGATATCTGTTGACCCGCATTTCTGGTATGTGCTACATTTACTTTCAATGAAGTGGACACCTCATTTTTTTTGAAGAAGCGTGTCGGTATTTGAGTATTTGGATTATTTTGCATATCCTCCAGTTTTTCTATTGTGCTTTCGGTTGTCAATACTTTGCCCCTTACTCCCGTTATGTCTTTTGATTTTTCTCTCGCCAACTCCACATACTTAATGCATTTTTGATTGGCACACAGCAATTTGTATTAGTGTTGTAGACTTTAAATGAAGGGCTTCTACAGAGAATAGGTGCTCAGTGAGTGGATCTGCTGCAAGAAATATGGTGACTTCACCATTTGGTATTTGGATTCAGGTTACGAATATTAAATGCAATATCTCTTGGAGAGCTACACTCAATTTGGAACACACGCACATTTATCTTCAGGCGCTCTGTGAGCGGCTTTGCTGAGACAAACATGGCAAATTCACCACTCTGTATACTGGATCCAAGCTACAAATATTGAATGCACCATCTCTTGGAGAGCTGTATTTTTGTTGGAACTTATGTGTTGTTATTCTTAGGATGCTTTTTAACTATTTTAGCACTGTGAATTCATAGTTTATGAACTGCCTTGGAGACATCGCTGGGAATATTGGACTGTGTACTCTGTGGCACAGATCACTTTGCATTAGGGAGGACCACCATTATGCGCTTCGTTATACCACTATCTCTACCCTGAAGATAATCTATATACAGGAAGCAGCTGAGTGGTTTCATATGTCCTGAAGAAAACGGATTAAATTGAATGCAATTATTGTGCAGCCCATCAAAACTATATTTGAAGGATGGTTTTCGCTATTCACGCTTAGCGGCGAACATTTTAGAAAATAAATTGGTTCTTGCTCCCATAGTTGACACTTCCAGTCCATTACAAATGGTTTCAGATTAATATCACAGTTAAAAGTGTATGGTCATCATTGGCCATTGCTGTTAGTTCTTTGAGAGACCTGAAAAGCTATAATATGTGGTCCATATCTCATCTGATTGGTATACTGTTCCAACCAATACTTTTTTGCACTTTATGCTGTATGTTGCGCATAGGACTAGGCTTGCATTCATGATATATTAACTTGTTTACATGCATTCCGACATGGATGTTAGTCACGGTTTCTGATGCACTTTATTGCTGTCTTTTTGCACATTTTAGTCAGTCAGATTGATGTGTTTATATGTATTTGGTGTCATTTACAATCCTTTGTCTGTGTCTTTTGTACTATTGATACATGGTCTTGTCATTGTTCACACTAATAAAATGAATTGAATTTTAGATCTTTGACTTAGGATATTGAATTGCCTCAAGTGTGTTTTCCCCTGCACAATATAGTTACATTAATTTTGCAATGCACACAGTCACTGTGATTTTAAACAAGTTGGCCAACTTCTGACCTTTCTCCCTCTCAATGCTGTCATTATGTGGCAATTCCTCAATCAAGCAGATGTCCAGCACTGGTAGAGGGATTGGCAGTAAAGAAAAGAAATGCACAGCATTCTCATTTCATTGGCTACCACAAATTGGATGAACACAACTGACAGTGCTGCACCACCATAAAGCATGAAACACTTCAAATGGAAATACAAATGAATCATGTACATTTAACAATAGTGGAGGAAAGTCCATCAGCCTAATCAGGGCAGTGAAGAGGAACACCTTCACTGGAGCTGCTTTAATTATCTTGTTTGCGGTCACATACTAACTACTTGGGCCTCATTACACGGTAGGCGGTGAGCCATGGCGCTATTAGCGCCATGGCTCATGCCGGTAAAATACCGGCACCGCCTTGGCGGAAAGGGGATTTACCGCCCCATCCCAAGGTTGGAGGGGCGGTAAATCCCCCTTCCGCCATTGCCCTTCCCCATTCCCATTTCTGCCCCATAGGGCTCAATGGGAATGGGGAAGGCGCTAATTACGGCACCGCAATTTAGCGGTGCCGTAATTAGCTCCGAGGTCCCTTAGCGGGTTGGTATTTAACGCCTGCAAAAAGCAGGCGTTAAAACTCCAACCCGCTAAGGGACCTTGTAGTAAGGCGGCAGGGATTTACCGGTACAGGTATTTTACCGGTACCGGTAAATCCCTACCGCCTACCGTGTAATGAGGCCCTTTGTCTTCCATTTAATGACAATCCTTGATGTCCCAAAGTTGGTTGATAGAAAAAGGTACGCATTTTGCGTGGCATGGTCTGCTTTTCAAGGACCAGTTGTTCTCCATTTAGAGGTTGGTACCGTGGTGCTGTGTCTTGACAAATGCTGTGTTCAGAATTGAAGAAGCGGTTAAGTTGAACATGGCAATCTCTTCTAAGTTTTAATTGCATATGGGGTCATTGTTATGCCAGAAGAATTTCTGTAATGCGAATAGCTAACTTTTGTTGTCAGAAATATTGGCCTGCTACAGCAGGGATTCACCTTGAGGACGTTCATTCACACTCCCCAGAGAAATCGCTGCCGTGCTGGAGGGTCAAGTCGCCTTGATGGCCTCTGATGGACTGAAAACTGTAGACCTCGGCACTCAGCACTCAATCAGGTGTGAATGGGTGAGGGATGGGGGGGCAGCGAGGGGAGGGCAGCTTCAGCTCAAAAGTAATTTTGAAGAAGATTCAGCGAGAAGTACAAATTGTTTATGCACAGGATGGTGTGTTGGTCGCACAAGCCAGTATGCCCATTGACTTCTTGTATGTGTAGCCCTACATCTCAAATGGGGAAAAAAGAAAAGCCTTTGAAAGTCACAACTGCAGCTCTATCCCAAGACAAATGATGCTGACCCTCTGCCCATTTGGACTGGCCTGCATATTTCCAACTGGCATCATATACTTCAAATAAACATGTACAGTACTCCGACTGTGAGTTTGGAATGTTTTCTCTCTCTTATTTTTTAATTTACTGTACAGTAAAGCTTATGATTGGCATTTGTAATACTGGGTGGCACACGATGCACCCCTTGCCGCAAAATGAAACCTGTTATCTCAGCAGGTTCCCTCTGGGCATTTTACTGTAGTTCATTTTTTTCTCCCTTGAACAGTACAGCAATGCCCTTTACACTATACTGCATCTCATAAAAACCAGAACTGTCAGACCGCTCAATGTCTTGTGACCATACTGCTGTTTTTGGTCTGAATAAGCCCATCAGCCACCGATCTCAGAGGTGGCTTGACCCAAATCTATCTTCAATATTGATCGCACACTGACTGGTAAGTTGCTATTTACCATTTCACCACTACAAGGCTCCTTCAAGGGGGATGGGGAGCACATCTTCATTTAGGTGCTTGCCTGGTGACAGGTGTGCTGCAAGTGGAAGGAGAAGGTGACTTAGGCAGAGTTGAATGCCTACCTGGTGTGAGTCCCATCAATTGGGAGAATGCCGTAACAATTGGATGACCCCTCAATCAACTGAGCCCCAGGATACAATATGCTGTTAATACTTTTAAAGAGTAATTTGTAAATTTTTCACTTGTGGCATTTATTGGCTATTTATTTGTCATTGAATAATTTTATTCGGCCGTCAGGCCATCAAAGTACATTCTAACACAATACAGCCGGGGACCTACTAATCGCTATGATATGGCATTTATAACGCGCTTATACACACGTTTTTCAAGGCGCGACGAGGCAAGGGAGGGAAACAGAGGGCAGACAGATACAATGACCCTACTAGGCCAGGTCACATTGAGATCGCGCAAGTGCAGGGGAGGGGGGAAGGGGAAAAGTGCCGTGGGAAAGGGGAGGGCACTGTGCAGTACATAGGATAGCAGTAAAATAAATAAAGACAATAAATAAAAGTGAGGCCTGCTGGTGGCAAGGGTAAGTGCAGACATCAGGTGTCAAGTGCTAGAAGTGGCTGTAGGGCTACAGAAACCGTCCCTGACTGCAAGGGTTGCCAGGGGGGCAGTGTGGGTGTGCAATTAGCGGGGAGGGGACCTGGGCCCGAGATCAGAGGGTAGCCAGGTAACCAGTACAGTTTCAAATTCAGCCAGATCAGCAGGGGAGAGGAGGAGAGAAATCAGAAGCAAAGAGGAAGGCCAAGTACCATCTAAGTACTGTTGGCTGTGGATTGGACTGGACTGCCCTGTCTTTTGGATTGCTCTTGCAGCGCCGCCTCTGCTCTGCGCTGCATTGCGCCTGCCTTTCCTGTTGCCGTGTGTACGGCTTGGACTTTCTGTAAGCCAGGAGGACGTCTCACTGTGTGACACACAGTTTGCCTGGCCCTCGAACGAGGAAAGGAGGTGACTGCTTTCAACATACTGACTTGTCCTTGCCCACTTGCCTTGTTGTCCCTCACTTGCCTTGTTCCCCGGGCAGGGAACCTTTCTTGTTACACTATTTTTTTTTGTTGCTTTACCGCTTTACCAGCGCTGCTCTGGAGGTGTGGTTAACGTCCTTTCCTTTGTGTTCCTCCCCCCTAGGTTTCCCTTTCAGAGGAGGCCCCGCCCCCCTGTGCCGTGTGACGCCCAGGAAGCCTCTTTGAAAACCAGCCTCCTCGCGCACCCGCGCCGCGCACCTGCCAAGTACCATCTAAGTACTGTTGGCTGTTCGCGGTTCGCGTGGAGCGCGGAGGCGGCTTCTAGACCTCCAGTAGCGTGTCGCATGGTATAGTGTGGCGAGTGCTCAGGTATTCCCTTTGACACTGTTATGGCGCAATCCACTCGACATCTTTGTTGTAAATTCCGGTATCGCGGCCCACCAGTTCGTATACAGCGGGGCCAGCTTCTGGTGAGTTTCCTCGAGTGGGGTGCTCTCTTCTTTGTGTCTAAGGCAAGATAGATGTGTACCTGTTGTGTACCTGCTCTGGCATAATTCCAAAATGTTTTTCTTATGTGCTTAGAGTCTATGTTTACACCTTGGTAAATTTCTTAGTGAATCGACGGAGGAAATTTCAAGAAGTGTAGGCCTGTGCTATTGCATTACCGGGCCCTTAGTTGTTTGGCACCACCCTTGTCCTTGGATAAAAAGGGGTGGTTTTCATTGATTGGTTTTGGGGCATGCATAGGTGTTGAGCATGAGCCCAACTTTAAGAAGTGGCTGTAAAACTGGCTCACATCCGCAGGAACCCGCCCAAGAGTCTGTTGTTAACACCCAACTCACCCTTCCCCCTCAATTTCTGGCAGCATCTGATCTCTCACCACCTATGGCTGCCTTACTAATAGAGAGGAGGGCTGGGCTGGGCCATGAGGGGTGTAATGAGACTGTCTCAACGGTTGTACCACCATTGGTCTTCCCCCAATCCCTACATGGTTTGCCCCCGTCTTCGGCAGTGTCAACCTTCTCAGTCCAAGAAGCCAATGAGTATGTTGGGGAAGAGGGCGACGTTACTAATCATGGTCACGAATTAGATTGTTCGCCTATCCAAGGCCTTCGAGGCCTTCCTTGTGTCACCGACACTTCTATGTTGGCCCCTACCATTGTTAGTGAACTAAGCAAAAGAGTGCGTCTCTCGTTGGGACCCTCGTCTCCTGCGTCGGCTGCTTTTCCCGTTCGTGAACAAGTTCACTTTCATCTTCCCTCAGAAACCAACAGTGAAAAAGATGGCGACAACGGGACTATCCCGTTGACTTCCCAGAATAGAGGTTTGGAAGGGGGAGCCGCCTACGATAATATTCAGACTGGTGAAGAGCTGTCTGTAGGGCCCTTTCCTTTAGGAGGTGTGGACCCCTTCTCTTTGGTGAAAGATGAGGCAGACCTTGCAGCCCGAAGGGGTGAAGTGAGATCGGCATCTACCCCAGAGGACTTTTGCTCACACACTCAGCTCAATGAACCTTCCAACTTTCCTGTAATTTCACGTATTCTTAACTTGCTGGATAAGGGTCATGAGCTTACACATTGCTCCATAAGGGAGATGCAGTCTTCATTATCGTTTATGAAAGATAAGATGGCCAGATTGGAAGGTTTTATTACAGCAGAAGAACATTCCAGATCCTTCTATCTGGCCCAATTTCAAAAAATGCTGGAGAATGTCCCAGATAGAGCAATTCAGCACCCTTCTACTATTTTGACTTACACTCAAGGTTCCCAAACCGACCCGGGAACTTGCCCTATAGTTTCCTCACAGATTTCTTGCTTTCAGGTTGCGAAAGGGGATAAGCGGGCTATGTTGGAGCATGCAAACTCGGAGGCCATAGATTTGGTGGAGATTCTTAAACTCCAGCACGACCGTCTATTACAGATAGAGCAACTTCTTTATAAGATGGCCGCAACCGATCATTATTTGGATCCCATAGATCCCCCAAGAGAGGCATCCAAAGTTTCTCCAGGTTTTGCTGCTCCTCCTGACAGCCCCTCCCCCCTGATTGACATTATTGAGGCACTGCCTAGTCCTGTATCGATGGCGGCGGATGTATCCCCGGATTTGGAGGAAGGACCTGTGGTGCATGAAGGAAGACACTTTGTCTCGCAAAAAGCAAGGAAGTCCTTCCTAAGAGCTCAAAAACGCCTAAACCTTACCAAGGCTAGTCAGAAGAAAGCTACCCCTAAAACACCAACTCCCGGTTGTGCCCAGTTGCCGTCTGAATCTAAAGTAATCTTGGGTACTGGGACTAGCCATGATGATCTTGGTCTAGTCTTATGTGATCTTAATGAGGAAAGCAGGTAACACCTACAGATTGCAGCGTTGAAAAAAGGCAATATTCAGATCGCCCCATATGGCCCACAAGGAACTCCCACGGTCAAGCTGCAATCTCAGCTTCATTCCTTCTTTCCCAATATCCAACCTAGAAAGGCGAGCACTACGATTCCAGCCGAGGGCACCGTGACACCTGTTGTGAGCCCAACTAGCGCCCCCTTACAGTTGGAAAGAGTGTCGGATGGTAAGGCAGTAGCTGCCATTCCTTCTGCACCTCTCCTTGTGGTAGTTGAAGATCGCGCTTGTCCCCCCTCCTTTCAGAAGCACCTTTGATTCTGGCGTCCCCGGTACAGCCTCCCAGTGTGGAGGTTGAGCACTCCCCACATACAGTGGCAGGGAAATCCATTCCTGACACCCTGTCTTTCATACATACACCAAAGGACATGAAACTAATCCTGGGTTGGACTAGTAATCTAGAGATAAATGGCCCTGCCCGTATAAATAGGTCTTTTTTGATGAATTCGTTCTTTCATATTCCAGCGCTTAGGAATCTTTCATCCAAGGACCTTGACTGGGTCAAATTGGCAACTCATAACAACCAGAGAGCCCTCTGCAGAGTCCAATCGCAGATTATAACTAAGATGCTGATGGAGTTTGCTGAGGACTTTCATTCCATTGGTCTCATACCATGCCTATTTTCGGATATGGATAGTGCATGGGCCTTTCTTGACTGGGTGCCTCCCACTTTGCCAGTATGTCCAGTGGGTCCAGGCATAGATTCGTCCGACTCCCAGGTTACTCAATTATCACTCCAACTAGCATCGCTAACCCAAGCACTGAGTGGGCTGGCTTGGCTGGAACCTTTGATAAAAACAGCTGCAGCCATTAAAGGGCCCACTCCGGGCTCATAATTGGCCAGTCTGACCATCTCATCTTGGAATTGTTGTGGCCTGGGCAACCTGGTAGGATGGCATAAGCGGGTTGTCCCTGAGAAGAAACCAGAAATATTATTTCTTCAGGAAACGATGAGCCTAAATGAGATTACTCTCAATGGTTATTCCAGTTTTTCTATTCCAGCCAGCCGCATACTTGCAGGCCGTCCTTCCGGGGGTATCGCTGTTCTTATTAAAAATGGTCTTAAAGCTGTGGCCTCTATACTGGATACCACGATATCATGCATTTTGGCGGAGTTGTCGTTTGAAACCACCAAGGTCTCGCCCTTGCTTCTAATGTCGCTGTATTGGAATCCTAAGTCAGTTTCTCTTACTTGTCTTTTGGAGGATCTGGACAGGATTTTGGGCCATGCCTCTGTCTCGTGCCCCAATCACGAAATTGTGATCGGTGGCAATTTAAACTCATACCTACAGTTTTCTAATATAACATGCTCTCCTACTTCCTGTTCCTCCTACGCTCAACAAGTGTCTCTTAGAGGGCAACAACTGACAAGTTTCTTTGAAAAATGGGGCATTTACCCAATTCACTTGGCACCTCATTCTCTACAGACTTCATGGTCTCGGGGCAATGCTTCTTCCCTTATCGACTATGTCCTGGCATCCAAAGTGTGTTCTGGGTTGCTTGATCCAATCTCAATTCTAGACCTGGGCCTGAGCGACCACCACATGCTGTGCTCGAAATTCCATATGAGGTGTGATGCCTATATGTCGTCACCTTCTGCCTGTTTGGCGGCTCCCAACAGAAGTACCATCTCTGTCAACTGGAATCCTGTCGTGTGCAGGAAACTGGTGTTTCTGGTGAATAGAGACCTTATAGTTTGCCATGACGACTCCATATCGTTGGGGAATATCGAAAAAATTAACGAAAGAAATATCAATATGATCCAGACACACCTCGTATCCTTAGCGAAGGATGCTTTGTGTAAAGGTATCCCTTTGCATGCCCATCCAAACTTGAATCAGATTGCAATCTTAAAAAAGCAAAAAAATCGCGAATTGGCCAACATAAGGAAAAAGTCACTCAGTCCCCCTATCTATCATCGTGAAAAAAACTATATCATTCAGCGCTTTGTAAGAGGATTCAATTCAACACTACAGCTAAGTCAACGCCTAGTCTATAATACTGAATGAAAACCCTTATTGATATATCTTTATGTCCAGTTCATGCGTTCTGGATGACTACCCCTATATAACACCCCTCTCTTGGAATCCTCCTGACCCCACTGAGCCAAGAAGTAGTTCTGTTTTGCAAGTTAAAAGGTTTAATTGAGAATTTAAACAATATAGATATATATATCACACTTTATAATAAATTAATAATTGAATATCACACTTAATCTGATCAGTAATCAATAATGGATAGTCTGGCACCAGCACACTTCTTTATAATCAATGATGAGTGGTTATAGGATGGATAAGATAGCAACAATACTTTTATGGTTTCAAATGGATGCAATGTGGAATGAAATGCAGTACAGAAAATAACTTGATAGGATTTCAGCAAAAGACAATGGCCCTCATTACGACCCTGGCGGAAAGTGACTGACCGGACCGCCACAGCGTAAATAGCGTTTCCGCCATTGCACGATGGAGCAAAGTGCGGCCCATTCCGACCCATCGGGCACGAGCACCACACCATGGCGGAAGTGCAAAGTCCGCGATGGCGGAAATGACCCCAAAACGGCCCACACCGCTGCCGTACGGCGCCCTAGGTGCAATACCGCCACCCATCATAGCGGACACCGCAGTGAGCGCCAACCGGAAAGTACGGTGACCGTAAATATACGGAAACGGAAGTAAAAACATGGGCCCGGAACGGGAAACAACACCCCGTACACCTATAAAACCACAAAATACACACAACCACTAAAAAAACCACCCTGAGACACATCCCAACCCGTCATCCACCCTAGTGAAACCAAGAAAAATGGGAAAAGTAGCGAAGAAAGCGTGCGACCGCAAGGGGCAGGTCCACTTCTCCCATGAGGAACTCACCGTGCTTACAGAGACCCTCCAGGAGAATGCCGCCGCCGTCTTCTCCACGCAAATGACCAGGACGGCACTTGCGAACAAGAAGGCCATATGGGCCCTGGTGGCACAGCGGGTAAGTGCGGTGGGGACCGCACCCCGCAACCCACAGCAATGCAGGAAGCGGTGGGACGACCTGCGGATACGCGTCCATAGCATACTTTCTGCCAACCGCAACATTGCCACAGCCACCGGGGGAGGATCGGAATCACCCATCAAGTTGACCCCCTGGGAAGAAATCTGTGCCTCCACCATTGGAATGGAGAGCATAGAGGGAGTCGGAGGGATGGAGAAAGGAGTGCAGACATCCGGAGAATCAGGTAGGTGGCCCAAATAAAACCATGCCAAATCCACAATGTCCAATCATGTGACTCACATGTGTCCACATAGCGCAACAGCAACACATGGCCAGGAGAACGTCCACACACATTGGCCTGATAGCGCACTTTAAAACTCACAATAAATACATAAATAAGTAAAAACCCCAAAAACACCCACTACACGTGCAGCAGGCACACCCTAACTGCAGGCTGCCAAACAACTGCACCCTCACTCCACACACAAATGAAAGCACCTCCAAGGCCCCGACCCAAATCACCCTCAGGTACCACCCCAATGCATGTGATACATTGCCATTCCAATTCCCACAGACCCATTAATAACGCTCGCCCTCCTTTACTCCACCACAGGGTCCGATCCAAACGACGAGCTCCAGGACACCCCTACCAGCACACCTGCAAAGAGGGCCAAGACCGACGGCCAAAGACCCTCCACCTCAGCTGCACGCATAAAGACACGGCAGCAGCACATATCAAGTGGCAGCACACAGGAGGGAACATCAACAGGCACCCCAGCAGCCAGCATGCCCACAACAGCACCACCACAGGTCCCCCCAATGGATGCCACAGAAGGTACTGCCTCTGGTGGCAGCAGCACCATAGGTGACACCCCATTAATGGCAGCATGCTCCGACACAGAAGACGGGGATGTCGAAGTCAGATCCATCCATGACCTGGTCCAATCCCCCTGTCTGTTCCATCCCGTACACCATGAGGATACCACGCAGGGGCACCCACAAGACGACGACTGGCCATCCCCCACAAGCCCTGTGGCAGGGCAACATGAGGCGAACAGCCCCTCTGTGACACCACCGCAAATGGCCATGGCCCAGCAGAGGCAACAGTCCCTCGACCAGTTAATCGTGCAACAGCAGCAACTGGCCACGCTCCTCAAGGACCATGCCGATGGATGTGGGGGCACCAAGGCAGACATAGAAACATCAACTGAGACACTTAGGGCACAAATGGAGAGTAGCACCGAGAGCCTGAGAGTCCAAATGGAGAGTAGCACCGAGAGCCTGAGAGTCCAAATGGAGAGTAGCACCGAGAGCCTGAGAGTCCAAATGGAGAGAAGCACCGAGAGCCTGAGGGGGGAACTGCATGCGACGTCCAAAGACGTATGTGCCGAACTTGCCGCAGTGCGCCGTGTGCTCACTGAGCTCTCACAAACCCTTAGGGACATGCATGGACGTGAGCAGGCAGAGACATCATCCGTTGCAAGTTCCGTCCAGGGCAGCCCCCAACGTAGATCTGGGAGGAACCTGCGCTCCACAGGCAGGGGTGCCCCTGATACCCGCAGAGGGGGCTTGCAATAGCGACTGCCCACTGACAATGAGCATCTTTGGACACTGGTGTTCGGGGGGGAGGTAGGAGGGTGGAGGGGGTGTGTTGGGCTCACTTGGGTGGCGGGTCGATAGGGTGTTCAACATGATATCACATATGCCATAAACAATGCACGATCAAACAATGAGATGTGTGGACAATGATCTTTGTGTACTAGGCCATCATAGGCGTACAGTCCATATTGTGCATGTACCAGACACACACAGTGCCACGAGTCCCGTGTCCATGTATCAGCCACCAGGCGTGAGTGCTAGAAGCATGCATCTATGAGATGCTGACGAATTTCACGGCCCTCCTGTGCCTCGCAGACTCCTTGAGGTGCTGCCACATCCCCACCCTCATCATGACCATCTTCAGGTGCTTGCAGTTCTGCGTCAGGGGGCATGGGCACATTTCTACGTACGCACATGTTGTGGAGCATGACACATGCCATCACCATCTTTGCAACCTTCTCATGGCGGTACAGGAGTGCCCCGCCAGACCTGCTGAGGCACCGGAAACGGGTCTTCAGTAGGCCGAATGCCTGTTCAATGACTACACGGGTACGTGAGTGGGCATGGTTGTAGTCCTCCTCATGCTGGTCCCGTGGGTTCCGGACTGGTGTGAGGAGCCATCTCTTCAGTGGATATCTGGCATCACCTGTATGTGGACGATAAACGAATTATGTGGAATGCCATTGCTACGTACGCACCCCCCCCCTTCCTGCCAGGTCATTGCCGCATCACATACCCCACATCATCATGCATGAAATGAGACTCACCGAGTAGCCAGGATCTGTTCCCTGCGTGTCGCTCCATGTAGCGTGGTATTGTAGAGTTCCTCAAGACCATAGAATCATGGGTTGATCCAGGGAATCGGGCACAACAATGTGTAATGATCCTGTTGGAGTCACACACCATTTGTACATTCAGTGAATGAAATTGTTTTCGGTTGCGGTACTGGGCCTCCATGGCATGTGGGACGACCAATTCCACATGGGTGCAGTCGATGGCACCAATGCAACCCGGTATGCCGCCAAGTGCATGGAATCCCACTTTTGTGTTAGTTATTTCCTGCTCCGAGCGTGGTAGAGAGATGTAGTCGTCTGCGTGCTGCAGGAGGGCATCGAGCACTTGCAATAGTGTCCGTGAGAACAGTGGCTGAGAAATGCCATGCAACTGTCCGACTGTGTGCTGGTAGGTGCCTGTGGCCAGGAAGTGGAGTACAGACACCACCTTCAGTAGGGGAGGGATGGCGGTTGGGCTATCTATCATGCTGACAAGGTCAGCCTGTGTCATGTCCACAATGGCGGCTATGGTGTCCCGGTCCAAACGGTAGAGGGTGTGGATCTGCTCATCAGTGAGGTTGAACGGATGTGCTCGGAGGCGTGGGATTGCGGGCTGCCTGCGTGGTGGTAGTGGCTGTGCTGGCAGCCTTTGCTGGCCCTGCCTTGCCCTCCTCCTCCTCCTGCGTCTCCTCCGTGCGGCCGGTTGTAGTTGGTGTTCGTCTTCTTCTTGGAGTTGGAGTACTTGCAGTGCTATCAGGTCCCCCAGGGCCAACATCGCGAGTCCTGCCGGTAGCATTTCGGAGTGGGTGTGGTTGTGGGAGGAGACTGGGTGTGCAATTTATGTGTTTTCAGGCTGTATGGCCTCCACCTGTGGTGATTCATTCCACCTGTGCAAGCTGCTCTCCCCTTTTGGCGAGCACGTCCCGCACACAACGCTGCAATTCGAGGAATGGCATCTTGCTATTACAATCATGTATTAGTACCCGATGGCCGTGTAACATTGGTTGATATGTTCATTCAGCTATGGTCCCATTGTTTCACATGCATTCTTTGCAGTCGCGAACAGACTTGTGAAGGGTCAGTGGAACGTAGTACTCGAGTAACGGTGGACCCTCATGCATCACTGTACCGAGGTTCACCGACGGGCGGGGCCTCCCATTTGTGAGTGAAGGCAGTTGCCATTTTCACACACAGCCGCACTAGATGGATTAATTTGTGATTTCAAGCGGCCACAGATGCCTTTTCGACGTGATGTTGCAAATGAGGAATTCGAAGGGCGGCGCTTTCGGTCTTCAGCTAGCGGCGAGGAGATGCCCACAGGTCTGACTGCAAATATAACGTTCTATTGTTCAGTGTCCTTGGGACAGGGGCCATGGCGAGGATGCAATGATTGATATGAATAGTTTGGGATGCGCAATAGCGAAGTGGATGATGAGGCCGGACGTTCCCAAATACATGTTACTTCACAACACTGGAATTACGGGCTGGGGCACAGTGGATTTTGCAGGCTGCATAACGCACAGACTCAATGGAATTCTCACATGTTATGTGAGTATGGAAACAGGCGTTATCATTACGGGATGAGGGAATGATGAATGGATGCATGGACAGATGATTTGATACGGTGTTTGCCATGTACAGGGCTTCTTGGAATCTGTCCGCCTCCCCTGCGCTATGTGATGCAGGGCTGCCATAGTGGGACCATCGTCTATCTGGCCTTGTTGAGCCCTCCCTGTCTCGACGCGCCTTCAGACACTTGTGTCCATGCACGTTACCAATCCCATCTGATGGATTCTGTTTTCACAGACGCATGCACAGGTACACTCGTTTGTGATGGTGTTTTCACCTCGATATGGATAGTTATGAGTCGCAAGTGGTTTTGGGGTGGTGATGATCCTTTGGAGTGGGCTAGCATGCATATGGCTGTGGATCTAGTGTGATCATTGAAGTGAGTTGTTCGAATGTAGTTCTGATGGCCATTCTATTCTTTTTCTTTTCTTTTGGTTGACAGGTATCTGCTCCCCTTTTGCCACTGCCATCTGTATGCCACTCCTGCAGATGGGTTTTACTCCCGACACCTGCTGCTTCGTGTTAATCAGTGGAGCAGCATTACGATCTTATGGGACGATCGCCAATGGGCCACATGCCCTTACGCAGTACTAGTGGCTCGGAGCAACATTTCAGCCTTTCAGCTGGACTAGTGCCTCCCTATTGGGACGGCCCTGCGGTTCTAGGCGCTTCTATGTTGCCTTTTCGTACGAGAATGTAGCCCCTGTGTACCATGAAGGAACAGGGCGTCACACAAGAAGTAGCTGGTCATTTATTGCGGATGCAGCCCACAATGGTGAAATGTGTTTTGGAGTTCATGGCCTAATGGCTGTATGGGCTTGGTGAATTTGTTGTGCATTAAATTTCTATTCTGATATGGGCCGTGTAGCGTTCTTCTTTGCAAGTGATGTGGCATATTCCTATTTGGGGAGCGATATATTGTGAGGAGATCTGCATTGGGTTCCAGCTTCGGAGTATAGTTGCGTGGTACTGTGCTGGGTGCGTTTGCCTACGAAGCCCAGTGAGGTCAGGGGTGAGGGCTGCCAATATGACTGTTTGAATGATGTCATGCTCAGGGGCGGGGGATTAGGTTTTGTGTAACAGATGCCGGTCAGCCAGGTGGATTGTTGGAATGATGTGATTATCGGAATATTGCTGGTCACAGGTGCCTGTGTTTGCGTGCGTTTCTTGGTGGGAGACTGAGGTCATGTCCATTGGTATAGCTTCTGTATTCGTGCCATCTGTGCCCTGCAGCTCCCATTGGCCCCTCTTGTGATTCTTTTGTTCGTTGGCATGCATGGGTGACTTGTACATTTCACTGGTTGCATTGTGACTTCGTTGCACCTACGGGGAGTTGTACTATGTGGCCAGGGAGCGGTGTACAGGCACTCAGTGGGGCCGTTTACGGTTGATTCGCGATGCCGTACTTCTCACCATGGCGGAATGGTACTTTCCGCCGTGCTTGCTGGCGTTAAGTACATGTCCGCTAGGGTCAGAATTCGCGTACCCTTGCGCCATGGTGCTAATTACGGTTTGGCATGGCGCGCGCGCGCGTACTTGGTGCAGTTAGCGTTGGCGTTCACTACGGTGTCGCTAATGGCATCGTACTTTACGGTGACGGGTCATAATCGCACCGAGCGCTATTCGATGGCGGTATTGCATTTCCGCCATCGTTTTTCGATTTCCGCCAGGGTCGTAATGAGGGCCAATGTAATCACTTTCTTGGTCAATTCACCCCCCCCCCCTTTTATGCAATGCAAGGAAATGGAAGGAAGGCACACAATTCTTAGAAATGCAATTCAAATGTAATTCAGTTCACCCAGCAACTTAGACTACAGAAGTTGAAAACACAGGCAAAATGCTTTGATATGTGCTGGCAATGGAGTGAAAAATATGCTAAACTGCTTTTAATTCCCTCTAGGAGGTTCAGGGTGAGTGAAATCAGTTAATATTAGTCCAGGCTCACACTAGCAATGATTCAGGGATAATTAGCAGGTTAAACGAATTTCTGGCAAATGGAAGGCAAGCAGCAGCAGATTTTTACAAATTTGCAAATCGCGGTAAAATTCGCGAATGCGCCGGGCTACAAGGACTATCACTATCGTTCTGGGGTCCTAGGAAAGCCTAGGATCTCAGCTTCCAGATGAAAGTTACTGCAAGTCTCTAGCACAAACGGTTACGGAGATATGAGCGATTAAATAAAGGTCGTTTTTCAGATTTGAAATTTTAAAGTTCAGAAAGACAAGTGCAGCTTGCAACTAGAAAATGACAAGTGACAGCTTTACAAATGACAGGTGACAGGAGACAGTTCTACTTAGATTAAAATAGGATTGAATTATATTATTTTAACTAAAAGATTGGTTCTGCACAGTTTTCTAGGTACTCACACTATATTCTTGAGTGAAATGGGCCACGCCACGGATCTGGTCAGGTTTTAAACTGGACTCTGGTCTCTGCACTTCACAGTGATCTGGGTCAGCTCTCTCTGGTTCTGCTAACAGGTCAGCTCTACTCTGCTGGTCTAGTCTGGGTCTCTGAAGGTTGATGGAGGTAAAGTATGGAATTTCCCGGCAGAGCTTCCAGCTGCAAATGGATTTGAAGGTCCCTATCTGTCCTGTCTCTCTGCTTTTATGTGTTTTTAAAATGGGTGTGTGTGAGCAGCATCACTAGCCAGCCCCTCTCCACTTATCATTGGCCAAGCTTTCATTTCTCCCCTGATTGGGGGAGCTAAGTTGTGTCAGAGTGATGTCATTTTACAGCCTGCAGAAAGGATACTCCTCCTGTCAACTTGCACACAAATCTAGATTTGAACCAAATACATATTTCATAGCTACACAGTGGTTTGAAATTACATGCACCCATCACATATCACAGGAGGTATACCCTGTTCAAACTCTGCTCTTCCTGGGGGCTTGCATTCAGAAATAGCGATATTTTGCACTTTTTAACTGGTTTGCAATCCCGGACATTACCCCAAATTTACACACATGTGCGCAAGGAGTATGGACATTAGTTGATGAAGTGTCAGATTTTTCACATGCACACATTTTGAGTAATATCCTCTTTTCCGCTAAAACCCCCCTGAACATGCCACCGGTTCTAAAAACCTCTTAAAATGTGGGCAGAAAAATCACAAGAATTATGGTGTCATTTATAAAATTTTCACAAGTCCGCTCTATGAGTTATTCATCTTTTTCTAAAACCATATTCTGGCTATAGAGGTGTGTCTTTTCATGTCACATGGTACAGAAACCAGTCTTTCCAGTTTCTGCCAAGCTCAGAGACCCTGCCCCTCCCAGCTTCTGCCAAGAGGAAGCTCCATTTACGACTCCCGCCAATAAAACATTTGCCTGAGTCAGGACAGGGCTTTGTTCAGAGCTCCTGTATTCTGTGGGGCTCCCCTTAATTCAATTATCAGAGAGATGGCATATCCTTAGTGTGGCCAGCAAAAGGCAGATAGGCCTGGGAACACAGCTGTGACTCATGTTTCACTCCTGATGGGGGTAGTTGCCAGGCAGAATTCAGTTCCTTAAGCCAGATAAAATGTCACTTCTGTTCCCCAGTTTAAGTCAATACATTTTTTTACATATGCAGCTAGGATGCTGATTCTAAGTTTAAAACTATGACATTTAAACAATTGCAACCTATGTGACACTCAAAGTAGGTCACTCATTTCTTTTAAACATTTAGATTTTTTTAGTGTCTTTCAGTCCAAATTTACTTAAACTGCTGAAATCCACAGCTCAGCCAGTCTTGTTATAAACCTTCAAGTCACTTCAGAATATAACTTTACATTGGATCCACCTCTTAAAATGTCTTTCTTTGGCATGTTTTGGGTTCATTTATTCAGTTTTCTACAAAATCTGGTGGTTTTAAAACGCCGGCTTTTGGATAGTGGTGAGTACTGGTATTGCACCCCTTTTTGGGATTTAAGAAAATGAATTCCCAACAGTTATGGGTTTGCTTTTGGCAATCAGCATTGCCACTCCCAATGGTTTCAGACTACTGTGTGGGTAGTCCAATGGTGGTTTTAGGCAGCGTCCTTCTGTGCCCATAACATCGGCAAAAATGAGTGGCAGCCTATTCTTCATGCATTTCCCTGTGCATTTTCTGGGAAGCTCTGGCCATCATGATGTTTTCCATGTCAGTACTGCACAGTTTTTGAGGTATGGCTCGGATGCATGGGTAAATACATCCCACAAGCCCCCCTCTTGCGATGGCCATTCTATTTCACTAATGGGACTCACAAGACCTGGGATGTTTCCTCATCTTCTTCCAATAGATGGCACAGTTCAACATCTTTTCCTCCATCCGGTCCTGATCGATCGGTTCTCCTCGCCGGTCCTGATGGGAAGATTGGGCGGTACCCCGGGCCCGTTGCGTCTCTGCTCCCGGTCTCCGGATCGTCCTCCTTGGCCCGTCTCCAGGTTTTCTTTCTCCTAGGAAGACAAAGGAAGAGCGGCAATACCTATTCATGGACATTTCTTCCACCACTGTTGAGATAGTGGGGCAGCATATGCATTTCATCATAACGAAACATTACATTCTTATTTTGAAAAAAAAACAGTATAACTAAGAGACAGTTTCATACAAATCACAATATTTTAGAGACTAGATGTGGTATGTTTTATGGTTGGAACTGAATTAGTCTGAGACAGTACCCGCTAGGATTCCAGAGGATTCCTCCAGTTGTTGCAGAGCGTGCCTGGGATGGCAACATTTCAACTGGTTTATGTGGACCCACTTGTCTTCCCCCACTGCCAAAGGACCTTTGGGGATGTGGATTTTGTAGGCCACAGGGGAGATCTTGTCGATGATCTCAAAGGGTCCCTTCCACGTAGGCAAAAATTTCCGCTGTTTTGCCTGGTTTCTTTGGAAGTTGTATAGATAGACCCGGTCTCCCACCTGATATTCCTTCCTGGAAGTTTTCAGGTCATAATGGGTCTTCATGCTATCAGCCGATCTTTCCAGATTCCGCTGAGCGTAAGCAAAAGCATGTTGGAGGTGTTTCCTTAAATTCTCCACATACTCATGAGTAGTGGAGGCATTTATCAGTGTCTGCTCTTGGGTCCTGTAGAGCAAATGCTGTGGAAGCACCATCTTGCGCCCAGTCATCAATTCAAATGGTGACATTTTGGTTGCAGATGAAGGGGTAGATCTGATGGCCATTAGGACCAGAGGTAATCGGATATCCCAACTTGGCCCAGAATCTGCCACAAACTTCTTTAATATGCTCACAATGGTTCGGTTATATCTCTACTGCCCCAGAAGAAGCTGGCCTGTAAGCAATATGCAACTTCCTTTTGACCCCCAGTATCTCCCACATCTTTGTCATTACTTCACTGGTGAAGTGGCTACCCCTGTCTGACTCAATCCTTTGAGGTAGGCCAAAACGGGAAAAGATATGGTTAATCATCAGGGCAGCTGCGGTTTCTGCCTTGCAATTTGGGGCTGGGAGACATTCCACCCACTTGGTAAACAAGCATGTCACAGTCAACATGTACTTATTCCCCCTAGCAGAGCGAATCACGGGGCCTACAAAGTCGATTTGTAAATCTGACCATGGCAGTGTCATCCCCCGCTTTTGGAGAGGCGCACGGTGTGTGAGGGATGATGGCTGAAATTGTGCACACACAAGACACCCCTTCAAGTATTGGTCGAGGTCCTGCCCCATGTGTGGCCAGTATGCAACCTCTCTTAAGATTTCCAATGTTGTGTGGAACCCCCTATGACCGGCGGTGGCCACATCATGGGCGTGACTTAACATCAGGCTTCGGAATGAGGTAGGAACCACCCACTGATCGTGGCCAGCTTTGGATTTCCTTACCAGCAAACCGTCTTGGATTCGGAACATTTTTGGACATTTCATCAACACTCTTAGGTCCTCTTTCCCAATGTAATCGGTATCCGTCAGGGGAAAGTTCTCAGGGTCCTCAATGTGCTGGTAAAATTTACCAATTGTTGGATCCCCCTTCTGAGCGGTAATCAAATCCGCATCAGGGGTCTCCTTGCTCCATTGTGCAATTGAAAGATCATTGTGAGCATTTGTCTGGGACCTAGTGATAGCAGTGACCTGGACTTCCCCCAACAGGGACTCAATCTCGATTAGATCCCCTTGGATGGCCCCGGTTTTGGCCAGCAGATCAGCAAAGTCATTTCCAGTTTTGTCTGGTCCCTCTACTTTGCAATGACCCTTGATCTTCTTCCAATAGATGGTCATCTCATTCGAGGTGACCAGGTCATCAATGTTTTGAATCAACTTCCCATGTTTCAAGGGTTTGTTGTTAGCACATAACATGCCTCTGGTTTTCCAATTAACCAGGTGCTCCACGAACCCGTTCCGTACATAATCCGAATCTGTGATTATGACCAGTTCGTGGAGTTGATGCTGGACAGCAGTGAGGATGGCCTGATGCACAGCCATCAATTCTGCCACTTGACTACTTCGGGGACCAATTTTGTATCCAGCGGAGGGTTCTGGGGACTCATTCACCCATGCATTCCCTACGCCGGCCACCAGTTCTTTCTCCCCGTTGTTGTCAACATGGTACGAGCATCCATCCACATAGACAGTGGGCATTCCCTCACACTTGTCCTCTTCAAAGACTTTGTGTGGGGAATTAAGGTATGCCTCCATGTTGTCCTTGATTTTTAGACTTTCGTCCTCGAGACAGTTTTCTCTGGCACAATCATGCAAGTCAGCCAGACCTTGCGCGAGGGGACTCTTCTTGTTTTGGCCATATCGGACCTCCACAGGAAAGCCTTGCATTGACAGAATCCAGGAAGTAATTCGGGAATTACTCACATTTCCGGTCCGGATTCTATCACTTTGGAGATATTGCAGAGGCTGGTGTGGAGTCTCCACTATGATGTGTTCCCCCTGGATAAACGGGCGGTAATTCTTCAATGCCCACACCGTTGCCAGGAGTGCCTTCTCACAATCGTTGAATTTTTCCTCCACAGAGGATAAAGTTTTGCTCGCATAGGAGATTACTTTATTGACCTTGTCATGCTTTTGGTATAATACTGCCGTCAAGCACGTATTAGAGAACCCCGTCTCCAGGAAGAACTCCTTGTTTCTGACAGGGTAAGCTAGGCAAGGCGCTTGTGAGAGGCTTCTCTTGAGTTGTCTTACTGGCTCGGCTTGTTCTGGACCCCATTCCCACTTGACCCCCCCCTTCAGGAGATGAATCAGGGGTCTGGTGATCTCTGCGTAGCCCTCAATGAACTTTCTGCTGTAATTAGTCAGTCCAAGGAGGCTCCTTAGTTCCCGCAGAGTTGTGGGGTCTTTCAGTTTCTGAAGTGCTTCCACTTTCTTTTCCTGGGGACAGAGACCCTGAGGAGTAATCTCATGCCCCAAGAAATTAACACGGGTTCTACACCACTGTGCTTTCTGAAAGGAAAGTTTTGCTCCGGCGGCCCTCAACTGTGTCAGAACATAACGGATCTCCGCTATGTGTTCCTCCACAGATGAACTTTTGATGAGGACATCATCTACATAAGCCAGGTTACCCCTCGCACCCAGGTCGGGCATGGCCTTATGTAGGATAATATTGAACTCATTACCGGAGTTAAGGTATCCGAAGGGAGTCCGGGTCCATGTGTACTGCTGGCCCCCAAAGGTAAAAGCCAGTTTGTATTGGTCCTCCCTGCTGACAGGCACGGTCCAGTATCCATTGGTCAGGTCTATTGCAGTGAATACCTGTGACCCCTTGATCTGGGCCAGCCCTTGGTCAATGTAGGGCAGAGGCCATCGGGAAGTATGGACCCGTTTGTTGAGCTCCCTGAGGTCGGCGCAGAGTCTCCACTGGCCGTTTGGCTTTAATATTCCCAGCACCGGATTATTGAAGGTGCTGTGGATGGAACGGATTATTCCCCTGGACTCAAGGTTCTTAATTATTTCAGTAAGTGACTCCATTGATGCGAGAGGCAAGCAATATTGCTTCACAAACACTGGAGTCATGCCAGGGTCCGTGGGGATTGTTGTTGTGTGGATGTCAGTGCGACCGCAGTCATATGAGTCTACCGCAAAGAGATCTTGGAAATCCAAGAAAACTTGTTTCAACTTTTGCTTTTGTTCCAGAGTCACACAGGCATCAGCTAGGTTGACTCTCTCTTCCACCATCTGCCTGAAGCCTGGAAAGACTTCTGGTTTGGCTATCTCCGCGGCCTCCTCCAGCTGGGTGGAGAAGTCCCTGGTCAGAGTGCTGATTTGGACCGGAGGCTTCAGGTGGGAAAGGCAGCCCTCATGGACCTGGAAAATCACCTCATCCCTCCTGAAGTCACAAGTCACATCTTCCTTACCATAAGGGCAAGAAGTGTACACCAGGAAGTTCCCCCCATGCCGGGTAAAAATCCTGTCTGGTGTTGTATTGTCCTCACTGTCACTGTCAAAACAGTCCTTGGGGATTGGTCCTAACTGTTCATTTACTAAGTCGATGGAAAAATGTCGGTCATCAACCGCCATTCCAATAATGGTGCCTGCGGCTAGAGTAATACTCTTCAAGTCGCTGTTATCCACCTCTATTGGAATGGTGTCATGTTCTATGTTGACTAATGGAGTTGGGTTTACCCCCAACCCTTGCTGTTGGAGAGAAGCGTTAAGATGTATGTAAGCATCAGGGTTTTGCAAATATTGTCCTCTTTTAGCTTTCACTTCCAGGGAGAATTGTCGGGTCCTTTCTGGGATGGTGACTTCCTCTTTAATCTGAATTTCAACTGCATAAGGTAGCAATTGAGCTGACCTAAATGCTTTTTCTGGATCATCAAAGCCCATGGGATTATCCGCTAATCGGGACCAAGCTTTGAAGTTTATTAGGTCCAAACTAATGGCAAAGCGATTGAGAATGTCACTGCCTAAATAAAAGGCGGCAGGGACGTCTCGCATGACCCAACAATTGTGGACTATGCTCTTGTTGCCAATGGAGATTTTGAGCATACACCTGCTTGGCAGGAGATGTTTGGAATTGGGTGCTTCCAGGTCCATTTCCCATTTGTCTATCAGTTTGAATGTGGGAATGGCTGGATCTTTTGGGAGTTGGCGGAACATGGCTTCGCTGATGAAGCTCTTACCGTTGTTCACACACACTCGAGCGAAAACAGAGTCCTTCCCATCATTTAACTGAACAGGGATGAACAACTGCTCTCCAATTTGCTGAATATCAGCCAGGCTCTGAGCTGATTTCACATCTTTCTGGACTATAGGAGTGGGAGTTTCTGATTGTGGATTAGTATAGAATCTCAGAGTGTTTCCTTCCAGCGTGGAGTACCACTTTAGACTGGAAGGAAGGTTGATTTTCAGAAATAGAGAGGACCCTCCATCACCAGTCTGTTGTCCTACTGCTATTACTGTCACGTCTGGAATTTGGCTATTCTGGAAGTGAAATTCTACTTGGTCAGATTTTTGTTCAACCATGTGGCAGGTGCCGTTTAAACTAACATGGTTGACACTCTGTTTTAATTTTATTGGTCGGCTAGTCTGGGTCCAGAGGACCTTGTTTACGCAATCTATTAGGGGTGACAACCTTCTCAGGAGGTCATTCCCTAGTAAACAAGGGGTGCCCTCTGGAGTCACAACTATGACCGGGTGTTTCAACTTGTGTCGCCCAATTTTAATGTCCAAGTCTGCCGTCCCCTCGACGGGAATTTCCTTCCCGTCAAAGTTCTGGAGTTGTCCAGGAAGTGAGGTGAGAGGAATTTGGTAATTCTCTCCCCTTCCTGCATTCAGTTCATCAAAGGCCCTTCTGGACAGAAGGGTAGCTTGAGATCCCGTGTCCACCAGCGCCAAAATTGTACCCTGCCCCTGTACTTGTACCGGGGCATAATATCTTCCCTCCTTCTCCTCAAGGGGGCACAGATAATGCACATTTTTGGACAACTGGTGGGCTAACTTTCTGGTTTTGGACATCGCTAGCGAAGAGATTTGGGCAGAATTCTGTGGAGAGCCTTGGGAATCTGAAAGAAAAAGTTGGCAACTGGAGATCAGAGCCATTGTGGGTTCCCCTGGCTCCGGTTCTGGGCCGCCCCCCCCTTTTTGGAGGCAGTCACCAGGATGGGTTTGAACCAGGGGATTTTCTTGCTGTTGGTTCTGGGATGAGATGGTGGGCGGCGGTAGCTCAGTCTCCACATCTCCCCAGTCTGGATTTGCATCCCTAGGGACCCATTTTTCTTTGGGAGGAGTTCCCCCCTCTCTGAAGGAGAAGATCCTTTTCCCAGGATCCTCTGAGGATCCCTCTCCCTCAAATTGGAAGATCTGTACCTCCTCCTCAAACTGAGTCTGTTTGGGTCTTTTATTTCTCCTACCCCCCCTCTGCTCCTTAGGAGGCAGACTTTCAGGGGCAAGAGATTTTGTTTCCGGTTCCTGGGTTTCCAGGGGCTGTTTACAAGTGAGGAAGGAAGCTTCCTCCAAGGCTTTACACCCCCCTTCCCTTTGTGCCTCCTCCCTGGGAACCGGTGAGTTATCGGGGTGCTGCCCCCGTCATTGTTCTGGGGCACCAGGTCCAGAGTTGGGTGCGTTCTGCGCCGGCACGCCCATCTGGGGGTTCTGCTGAGCCCTCAGTATGTGACCCAGATCCCGCGCCATGTTTTGAACCTGGCGCTCTAATTGGGAAACCCGCTCAGGCTGATACGGGGACCTGTTTTCTCCCCTGGGCTGATCCCGGGAAGGGTAGCTATCCCTTCTCTGGTAATACCCCGGATTGGGAAGATTTGGGTACCCCTCCACCCTTGGCCTCCCCTCTCCCGGATTAGGTTGTCTGGGCTCAGGGAATTGGGGAAAGAAGGATGGATGATTTTGGGGTTGGAAATTGGGTGGATACCTGGGGAAAAAGTTCTGCCCAGGATTTGGAGAATTTCTGCCCTCCTGTGGGAAGTTGGGAGGGAAGTTCCCTGGGTTAGGTGCTTGGCTGGATCCCCCCCCTTGGGCTGGAGGAGTCCACACATAACCCAGGATGGGTCGATTTCCCTTGTAACGGGGACTTACATAATCAGGAGAGCGAGGGACCCCATTTGTGGGGCTGCCTCCCTGGCTCCCTGTCTGTGACTGGCCCGAGGACCTTCTGGGCCTAGCATTATTAGGTGCAGGTAGGTTTTTAGGCCCCCCCATCTCCAAATCCAAAACGGGGGTGACCTTTACCTCTGCCACCTTGGCAGCAGCAGGGGTGCTGTTGGCTTTGGGGTTTTTCTGGGCATTACTTTTGCTATCTACCGGTTTCTGCACCTCATAGATCCGGGTAGCCTGTTCAATGACCCAGTCTAAAGATCTTTTCTCGTGAAAATCCCTCACGAGCTGGGTCATTATGTATTTGGGCAAGGCATGAAAAAATGTATTAATGAATTCTCTACTGTCTGTGCGCACCCTTCTGGTGGTCTGCGCAAAAGCACGTTTCAGTTCTTGCACAAATTCTTGTGGGGCCTGATCCTCCCCACATTGCAAATTGTAGGCTGCCTTGCGAGCCTCTTGAGGATTTCTATGAATGGAAAAATGTTTCAAGATGGCCGCCTTATAGGTGGACCATCTTAAATGATTTTGGTCCTCCAGCCCCGCAAAGAAACTGGAGTATTCCGGGGAGAAGGTCCACTTTACATATTGAATACAGCTTTGGCTGTCCTTCAAATGGAAAGTCTCCATCATTTGCTCAAACAACTCTAAGTGCTCCCAAACAGAATACTTGGCGTTCTTATGGTAAGGCGTGATGACGCTCCTGATCGCCTTAATCTGCTTTAAGGGGTCCTTAAGCAAGGCCCTTATTGCCTTATTGGCCTTTTTGGTTCGGGTAACCCTTGTCCATTCATCCTCTGACTCAGAGGCACTGCTCCCAGAGGTTCCTGTCTGTTCTTCCAGGTTTTCCCGGATTCTGCGAGCCTGGGAATGGCTGGCAGAATGTGGGGACCTGGTCTCCTGTGTCCTGCGCAGTTCAGAGGAGTCTTCAGATTCCTCCTTGCTGCCAGGATTTGATGGGTACCCCCTCCACTGACCTAACTGGGCAGAGGTTTTCAGGATGCCCTTAATGGGCCTACTCTCCTGGGGTTCCCCATTAAATTGCACTGTGCTTGGGTGCCCATACCCGGATGCCCGCCCCTCCATTCCTGGGTGGTACTGGCCTATGAGCCCCATGCTTCTGGCTGGATAGTAATCTGCCATCCCTGTGGCCCTGTGCTCATGTGCGCCAGGGGACATGGGGGTGGCAGAGTCCAGGGACTGAGAGGTATGAGGGCCTCTAGTACTAGGGCTCCTGAGGTTATGCTCCGGAGTTTCCATTTCCCAGCGAACCTCATCTCTATCCGCCCCTGCTCCCTGTTGCAATGCAAGAGCGTGCATTTGTGCCTTCAGTTCCTCAGTTAAGGCCTTACTAGACTCTATCAGTTTCTCCTGCATCGCTACCTGTTGTTGGAGCCTATCATTGTGTTGACAGAGGGCCTCATTTTCCCTCTGTGCTTCCTGGTTGGTCCTGGAGAACTGGGCCAGTCTTTGCTGCAGGAGGGTTACCTCCTGGGCTGTGTCCCTATTGGCCTGCTCCTTTCTTCTAGAGCATCCTCCACCCTCCTGGTGTGCTCTAACAAGTTCCGGTTTTCTTTTTGGAGGTCACCCAGCCCCTGGAGGGCCAGGTGATTTTCTTCAATTTTCTTTTTTAAGTGGCAGACTTCCTGGCCTAAAGTGTCTCTTTCCTGACTGAGAGCCTGCATCTGTGCTGCCAGGTCGTCCCTCTGTCGTTGAAAGGCACCAGCTTTTTGGCGCTCGTCATCAAACTCTGCCTGGGTATCCAGGTCTTTCAGAATCAGTTTATTGCTCTCCTCTTTCTCTCTATCTAGCTGGCTTTGCAGGGTGACTACCTGCTCCGCGCATGCCCTGTTGAAATTGATCTGTTGCTCCAACTTTTTCTGGTTCTGCAGTAAGAAGTCCAAACTGTCTTGGTGCTCCTTCTGCAGGGCCAGAAATCTGGTATCCTGGTCTGTCTTTTCCTGTTGTAGGATGCCCATATCCTCTTTTATTTTAATGATATATTGCCTACTATCATTTTCTGACTCCTGGCTCCTCTGCAGCCTCTGCTCAGAAGAGGCCAGATCAGATCGGGCCTTCTCTAATGCCATCTGTTGCCTATTTGCCAGATCTTGGCTTTCAGTGCATTTATCCTGCATGTCTCCCATATATAGGTACAGGTATGCTGCTATCCTGGCAATCTTATTGTGTTCATCTTTGGCTTTAGGAGCCATATATAGTTCACTCAGGGCCACATGTAATGGACCCTGATCTCTCCATAGGTCTGACCCTGTTTCAGTGACCTGTCGCGTGATGGCCTGCAACCAGGCATCCTGGCCCTGTTCAGTCCATTCACCTCTCACAAATAGTTTATGTAAGAGGTGCTCTCTGGCTATTTTCATGTCTACTAAGGTCGTCATTCTAGAGATTGGTCTCTGTCCTGACTTACAGAAGTTTGTATTTTATTTTTGCAAAACAGACCTTTTCCTAAGAGCGTTCCTATGAGGAGTGCTTTACAGCGTAACACAGCGTGGTGATCCGACCGGATATGTGTATCTGGTCAGCTGGCACGCTGTATTAATCTGCACAAATGGTAGATCTAACCCAAACGTCCGGCACGAGCCCCCAATTTGTAAGAGGATTCAATTCAACACTACAGCTAAGTCAACGCCTAGTCTATAATACTGAATGAAAACCCTTATTGATATATCTTTATGTCCAGTTCATGCGTTCTGGATGACTACCCCTATATAACACCCCTCTCTTGGAATCCTCCTGACCCCACTGAGCCAAGAAGTAGTTCTGTTTTGCAAGTTAAAAGGTTTAATTGAGAATTTAAACAATATAGATATATATATCACACTTTATAATAAATTAATAATTGAATATCACACTTAATCTGATCAGTAATCAATAATGGATAGTCTGGCACTAGCACACTTCTTTATAATCAATGATGAGTGGTTATAGGATGGATAAGATAGCAACAATGCTTTTATGGTTTCAAATGGATGCAATGTGGAATGAAATGCAGTACAGAAAATAACTTGATAGGATTTCAGCAAAAGACAATGTAATCACTTTCTTGGTCAATTCACCCCCCCCTTTTATGCAATGCAAGGAAATGGAAGGAAGGCACACAATTCTTAGAAATGCAATTCAAATGTAATTCAGTTCACCCAGCAACTTAGACTACAGAAGTTGAAAACACAGGCAAAATGCTTTGATATGTGCTGGCAATGGAGTGAAAAATATGCTAAACTGCTTTTAATTCCCTCTAGGAGGTTCAGGGTGAGTGAAATCAGTTAATATTAGTCCAGGCTCACACTAGCAATGATTCAGGGATAATTAGCAGGTTAAACGAATTTCTGGCAAATGGAAGGCAAGCAGCAGCAGATTTTTACAAATTTGCAAATCGCGGTAAAATTCGCGAATGCGCCGGGCTACAAGGACTATCACTATCGTTCTGGGGTCCTAGGAAAGCCTAGGATCTCAGCTTCCAGATGAAAGTTACTGCAAGTCTCTAGCACAAACGGTTACGGAGATATGAGCGATTAAATAAAGGTCGTTTTTCAGATTTGAAATTTTAAAGTTCAGAAAGACAAGTGCAGCTTGCAACTAGAAAATGACAAGTGACAGCTTTACAAATGACAGGTGACAGGAGACAGTTCTACTTAGATTAAAATAGGATTGAATTATATTATTTTAACTAAGAGATTGGTTCTGCACAGTTTTCTAGGTACTCACACTATATTCTTGAGTGAAATGGGCCATGCCACGGATCTGGTCAGGTTTTAAACTGGACTCTGGTCTCTGCACTTCACAGTGATCTGGGTCAGCTCTCTCTGGTTCTGCTAACAGGTCAGCTCTACTCTGCTGGTCTAGTCTGGGTCTCTGAAGGTTGATGGAGGTAAAGTATGGAATTTCCCAGCAGAGCTTCCAGCTGCAAATGGATTTGAAGGTCCCTATCTGTCCTGTCTCTCTGCTTTTATGTGTTTTTAAAATGGGTGTGTGTGAGCAGCATCACTAGCCAGCCCCTCTCCACTTATCATTGGCCAAGCTTTCATTTCTCCCCTGATTGGGGGAGCTAAGTTGTGTCAGAGTGATGTCATTTTACAGCCTGCAGAAAGTCCACTCCTCCTGTCAACTTGCACACAAATCTAGATTTGAACCAAATACATATTTCATAGCTACACAGTGGTTTGAAATTACATGCACCCATCACATATCACAGGAGGTATACCCTGTTCAAACTCTGCTCTTCCTGGGGGCTTGCATTCAGAAATAGCGATATTTTGCACTTTTTAACTGGTTTGCAATCCCGGACATTACCCCAAATTTACACACATGTGCGCAAGGAGTATGGACATTAGTTGATGAAGTGTCAGATTTTTCACATGCACACATTTTGAGTAATATCCTCTTTTCCGCTAAAACCCCCCTGAACATGCCACCGGTTCTAAAAACCTCTTAAAATGTGGGCAGAAAAATCACAAGAATTATGGTGTCATTTATAAAATTTTCACAAGTCCGCTCTATGAGTTATTCATCTTTTTCTAAAACCATATTCTGGCTATAGAGGTGTGTCTTTTCATGTCACATGGTACAGAAACCAGTCTTTCCAGTTTCTGCCAAGCTCAGAGACCCTGCCCCTCCCAGCTTCTGCCAAGAGGAAGCTCCATTTACGACTCCCGCCAATAAAACATTTGCCTGAGTCAGGACAGGGCTTTGTTCAGAGCTCCTGTATTCTGTGGGGCTCCCCTTAATTCAATTATCAGAGAGATGGCATATCCTTAGTGTGGCCAGCAAAAGGCAGATAGGCCTGGGAACACAGCTGTGACTCAAGTTTCACTCCTGATGGGGGTAGTTGCCAGGCAGAATTCAGTTGCTTAAGCCAGGTTTCAGATAAAATGTCACTTCTGTTCCCCAGTTTAAGTCAATACATTTTTTTACATATGCAGCTAGGATGCTGATTCTAAGTTTAAAACTATGACATTTAAACAATTGCAACCTATGTGACACTCAAAGTAGGTCACTCATTTCTTTTAAACATTTAGATTTTTTTAGTGTCTTTCAGTCCAAATTTACTTAAACTGCTGAAATCCACAGCTCAGCCAGTCTTGTTATAAACCTTCAAGTCACTTCAGAATATAACTTTACATTGGATCCACCTCTTAAAATGTCTTTCTTTGGCATGTTTTGGGTTCATTTATTCAGTTTTCTACAAAATCTGGTGGTTTTAAAACGCCGGCTTTTGGATAGTGGTGAGTACTGGTATTGCACCCCTTTTTGGGATTTAAGAAAATGAATTCCCAACAGTTATGGGTTTGCTTTTGGCAATCAGCATTGCCACTCCCAATGGTTTCAGACTACTGTGTGGGTAGTCCAATGGTGGTTTTAGGCAGCGTCCTTCTGTGCCCATAACATCGGCAAAAATGAGTGGCAGCCTATTCTTCATGCATTTCCCTGTGCATTTTCTGGGAAGCTCTGGCCATCATGATGTTTTCCATGTCAGTACTGCACAGTTTTTGAGGTATGGCTCGGATGCATGGGTAAATACATCCCACAGCTTTAAGCACCAAATAAAGCCCCTACATCAAGCTGCCTTCACCTTTGTCAACCAACGTATGATTAGTCTGCTCTGCAAAAAAAAACCCGAGAGATATGGGCCATTTTAAGAAATCCTACAGGTAAGGCAGATACCCGCTCTGTGGCGACAATCTCGGGACTGGAATGGGAGAAGTTTTTTTCCCAAAAATATGCTCTGCCAACTATGCATTCCAAAACAGAAAGTAGCTGTATGCAATTGTCCTTTCCGCGGGTTTGTCCCTGGGATATAAAGGATATTATATGGGCAATCTCCCAATTGAATTCTTCTAAAGCAGCTGGGCCAGATGGGCTGCCCCCCTGCGTCCTAAAAGACGATCCCTATTTCTGGGCCAGATATCTCCTTCCTTGCTACCAGTTGATCTACAAAACAGGCAATATTCCAAAATCACGGCTGACCGCCATAATCATTCCAATACACAAAAAGGGTGCTCTAAGCAATCCTCTAAACTTTAGGCCTATTGCCCTTATAGATACAGCGGGGAAAATCTTTGCACGACTGATCTTGTCAGAACTAGAAGTCCATATACATGACCTAAACATTCTTTCAAAAGCCCGGGTCGGTTTTCGGAGAGCAATGGGCACTCAACTAAATGCTTCAATTTTAGCCCATCTCCTTCGGAATGCTCACTCCAAGTCAAATGGAACCATATACATGGCAGCACTGGACCTTTCAGCTGCATTTGATAATTTGCTTCGCACTCGGCTCTGGCAAAAGATGCTGGCTTATGGTATACCATCTACACTAGTAGCGTTAATTGCAGCACTACACCGGAATACATCTTACAGGGTCTGTATCAATGCGGAAGGGTTATTGACTGACAACATACCTACGTACATAGGTGTCAAACAGGGCTGCAATTTGGCTGCGGTCCTATTCAATCTTTACCTTGCCGATATTGACAAGATTTGGCAGGGTTCTAATTCTTTTCCGGCAATACTGGGTTCCTTGCGGCTCCATTGGCTAGCATTTGCCGACGACGTCATAATATTCGATAGAGTGCCGTTTGGACTCCAAAATAAATTAAACCTGTTTGGCGAATACTGTAAACTGAATAACATGACTATCAACTCAGCCAAATCACACATATTGGTTTTTACCGCCAAAAAAAAGCTTCCGAGATTCAACCTTACAATAAATGCCCAGCTGATCTTGAGAAAAGAAGAGATCAAGTATTTGGGCTATCACCTATCGAATGGGACGTCTATTAGCAAATGGCGCACAGTGTTGAACGCGAAGTTTAACCCACTATTGGCCCAAATGAGAATTATTTTCATCAAATATTGTCGTTTTTCCCTCCTGCCTCTCATACAATACTATACCATGAAAATAGAGCCCATTCTTTTATATGCAGTTGACATGTGCCTTCTGAATTTGGGCCCCCTTCTAAATTTCCTACAAGGTAAACTTTGGAAGAAGACTTTGGGGCTTCCCGGATATCTACCCAACGCCATCATTATACATGAATTGGGCTTATATCCATTAGAAGATAAATATCTTTGGAGGATTGTAACTGCATTTTCTAAAATGATCTCCCCACCCCCAAATTCACTTTATGAGGACTTTCATGAAATGCTTGCTGGAAAGTGTCCAACTTCGATCTCCACAGTGAAAGAGATGATACAAGCGATCTTAACTTCATTGAATATGACGCTGGATGATTTGATTAATACCCCCGCTAAAGTTAAAAGGCGTTTCTTTAAAAATTCCTGGGCTCGCAATTCCGATCAGATTGGAGGCTATTCTTCCTTTACCAACTATGCCACCTTTAGGCATGCAGTTACACCTCGGCTGCCATATATTTTATGTTTTCCGGACAAAGTAGCAAGAAGGTCCTATATGCGCTTCCGCCTGGATCTTATTCAGACGGGTGCTCGTATTAGGAATTGGGACTGTTACAGGGTTTTGGCTAAATGGGAGGGATGCAGATTTTGCCTAGATACATCTGAGCCCGAAACTCTGGAACACCTTTTTATGTACTGCGATTTCTTTGCGAAGGATAGGCAATGTTGCTTGGACGCATATTTTACCTCTTATTCTCTGTTTGAATGTCACCTAGTATGGCTAAGATGCATGCAGGGTAATTCAAATTCCATTATACTAGCAACTGCCAGACTGGTTGCAATAATTGAGGAGCAACTGTTGTCACTCAACAGGACCTTTTGGAGAGGGTAAATTTTGGGTGCTTGAGATTTTGTCTTCCTTATGATTGATGGCATTAGCCAACTAGCTGTGGGAGTAGTTAAATTGGTCGAGGGCTGCGATGCCGATTTATCATCATTGTCATGCTATGTTTGGTTTGCTATCTGATGTTTTAAGATTTCCATTTGCGATTATTGATGATGTATTGGAAATATGTCTAAGTGTTTTTACTATCTTTTTACTGTTTTTAGTTGTTCAAGTATTGATCAACTTTGATCAAACTGTTTTGTTTTTACATGATTCCTATGTGTTATGTATTATTTGTAAAGGTGTAAATTAATTTTTGCTACCAAAACAAATAAATAAATAAATAAATAAATAAATAAAAAAATTAAAAAAAAAGAGGAAGGTCTAGAGGTGCTTCCAGAACCAGAGAAGTTTCAGAGAGGTAGGGAGGCTGTCCCAGCAGAAGAAAGCGATCTACCACCAACTTGCTGCTTGGAGAAGTGAATAACCCTGAGGGAGTTGGAGGCAGATGAGCAAAGAGCTCGAGTAAGAAGATATTTAGGAAGAGAGAGTTGAAGGTATTGAGTTCCCAGGCCCCAGAATTCCTTGCGTACAATGCATAGGGTTTTTAACTTAATCCTCGCCGCCACTGGGAGCCAGTGCAGAGATTTCAGTCCTGGAGAGATACGATCCCTGGGCTTGAGGCCAAGGACAAGTATTGCAGTCCTGTTTTAGATTAGTTGCAGAGGGCGGGTGTAGAGGCAGGCAGACTGTTGCAGTAGTCCAGCCTAGAGAGAACCAGAGCACCGGAGACAGTGAGCTTCTGGGGGAAGGAGAGGAAAGGAAGAATAGCTCTGAGGAGGTGCAGCTGGTAGTGTGACTTCTTAGAGACGTCAGATATGTAAGGAGAGAAGGAAAGTGTGGAGTCGAAGATGACCTCACGTTTTTAGCCTCACAGGTGGGAGCAGGAAGAGGGCCAAGAGAGGCCGGCCAGAGAGTGAAAGGAAAGGAGGGAGCAGGTGTGCCAATGAGGACAATCTCTGTCTTACTGACATTAAGGCAGAGATCATTGGTGGCACACCACTCCTGGATGATGGACAGACAGTCAGAGATGAGAGAAGGAGAAGAGGTAGCTGAAGGGAGCCTCAAAACAGAGTGTCATCCGCATAGCAATGAAAGTTGGGGCAGAGTGCGGCAATGCGGTGGGCAAGAAGTTCCAGGTATTGGTTGAACAGCCAGGGAGAGAGGTTAGACCCCTGGGGAACATCACAGGTAGAGATAGAGATAGAGATAGAGATAGAGATAGAGATAGAGGAGAGGAAGGACCCAAGTTGGACCTGGGAGGGTCGATCGGAGCAGAAGGAGGTCAGCCACCCAGGGTCTGATCGGTGATACCCAGGTTATCACCGAGACGGTTGAGCAGGATGGGGCACAATAGTGAGGGAATCCCCTTTTTAATGTCACAAGGCAATTCTAGTCCCCTTGGGTTTAGAGCAACGGTGGTTACCATTTAACCTTGACCCCAATGGTGTTAAATTTGCAGCAGATAAAGCAGAGTTGTGGGAAACGTTTCCAAGTTAGCTGACAGATTAAACGTAAAGGTACAAATTGATTTTAATCCTACTATTAACAAACAGAAATGTGTGACCAAAGCAATACACCCCTAATCTGATAAATTATGAACAAATATCCCAAAAATTGATGATTTAACATAGCCAAGCACAGATTCTCTTAAATCCAATTCTAGTCATAGGACTCATCTATAGACCCTAAAACGTTCATACAGCAGTTCTTTTTAATGGGTAGCCTGGACAGTCAACACATGTTTCGACCAATAACAGCAGGTCTTCCTCAGGACTACACATTTCCATAATAATGCAGAACAGTACAGAAACATAGATCAAAAATAAAATCAAACACAAAAACATAGAAAGTATAAATTGGTACGTTATCAAATGTACGTTGGTTCACATTTCAAAATGTAGATTATATCCTTATATGGATTCTGCATCAATACACATCAGGTGCCCAACATGGGTTAAAGGGGTAGAAGGAGATAAAATGCACATATGACATTACATTCTAAATATTAGATTGCACTTGCAAACAACAACATAACCTATACTCATTGTTTTGTCCTAGATCACCTTAACAATTGTTACATATCTATAATCCACTAAAACCACCACCATTACAATCCCATACCAGTATTTCTATTGAAATCTGTATAGACCACACAATGCACCTGCCCAAATGGTTGTGGTTCATGAGAGGTGAGGAAAACATTACCTTCCATAATTTCAAAATGCGCTAATGTTCCTAGTCGCCTTTCAATTTCAAATGCACACTATATCAGCACAAGGTCAAAACTAGGGAAAAAAGGATTCCCCAAGATGTCCTATAACGATAGTGAAAGGATGTATTATGGTTGTTGTAAAATCCACACGCTCAAATTACCTGTGCTTATGCTCCTGGATGCTCACAATGTGAAAGTAATACTTCCGAAGTCGTCATTTAAAAAATAATAATGTTGTCCAGAAAGAACAAGGTATGCCCTGTGAATCAACACATAAAACACCTAAGTTGCCATATTATCAAATCCCCTATATCTGAGTTACCTAAACCATATTTCCTTACCTTCCATAATCAAGGTTGTGGAAGAACAAGCAAAAATCGATCATTATGCTTTATTGAGGTTGAGCTGATAACCAAACCGTTCCTTAACTCTGAAAAAACATGTGCAAACCATAAACACCGTCTGCATGCTAGTTTAAAATAAACAAGATTATCCAAATACTATGTCTCAAGCATAATACATAATGCCAGCACGACCCCTAGTCCACTAAAACATATACAAACTCCAATGTCTACAAGTACCATCGCCAAAATAGAAACGTAGCTTAACGATTCCACCATCCCACGAAATATTACAAAACCGGCTAGTGTGCAACCTTAACACCCAATGCTAAAAGCAAAAGCATTCACAGACCAACGACACCTGTGAAACTGACATTTCAGAAATGATCTGTTTCACTCCGTTATGCCGCAAAGTCGGAAAATGCTGCAGCGTTCCACGTGTTAAGAAATGCATCGCCTTTAGGCGTGTTATTTGTAATGTTGGAAACGCTGAAACGTGTGTGATGTCAGACGATAAGTGTCCGACGACACAAACCCTTACCATAACAAAACAAATGTCCTGCCCTATATGCAAAAGAGGAGGGATGAAATGGCTGTCAGTCACGTTAACTCTAATACTCTGACCACTCATAATAACACGCACAAGTGCGCACCTTTGATTCCCATCCTTTCCTCTTCCAAGCCCCACAATGGCTTGAAGCAGACTCGGATGAGCAATGTCGTAACATGTGTACAAGGCAGACAGTCCTCTAACCATACAGCCACTAAATGAAAGGCACAAATGCAAGTCCAACGCGCCCTACTGAGATAAGACTGTTTGACCAACTGATAACTACTCAAATATAATGCTCCCATAAACACGAAAGGCACAACCCAAATCCCACATTACAATATACCCCCAAAAAATAAATCCCTCACAAATACGGAAGAAAGGTATCATAGGAATTAACAAATGAGTAGAAATTAAAAGGGTCTCTACAAAGTGAAATCTCTCAAGTCATATAACTGAGGATGGCTCTGGAAAACTATTCACACCCAAGATTCCACTCTCTCTCTCCGACCAAAAATGTCTTGCAATGCATTCTTAAGCCGTTTCCCTCCTATGAACAATAATGAGATGACTGTAGTGGTGGCGGTTATATCAAAAAGAGCATCCAGATTTAAATGGTGTTGGTGGTTGCTAAAGTATTTAGGACACATTTTTTAATTTAATGCGCTGGATTGCAGCCAAAATATTATCAAAACCATTTTAACCTTTCAACATTCTATTAGTTGTACTCAGGGTCGTCATTTCACCAAAATGCAGGGGGTAGCCAAAGTGACATCACATGACCGTTGACCCCCGATGACATCATAGGAAGTGATGTAATATTTCCCTGCCCCCAAGTGACATCACAGGAAGTGATGGCAAACAACCTTCAGACTTTTTAGATGCATCTAGTGCCTGCGTGTTTCCAGGTGCTCTCATTTCAGCCAGATAAAAGAACCGAGGCACAGAGGGAGGCATGATTTGCCCACGTTTAACCAATTGGGGAATGCCATTTTACAGATTCGACGTGGGGTCTATATGTAAAACAAACGTAGTGCATTATTTCTAACACGATAACCAAAATCTGTAATGCAGGCTACAGCTAGTGTATGAATCATCTATAGGTCAGTGGACACAGAAGTACGTGTTATCTGTGGCACTGCTGTGTTAAACAAGCCATAAAAGCATTGACCTGGGAAGGCGTGCGCTGCTGTTTAACTAGGAGAAAAATGCTGCACGAGCAAGGCCTGAAAATGAAATCATTGACCACGATTTAGGGGCCGATTCATGGAACAAATGTGCAGCGAAAAATATGGCGCAAGCTGGCGCAACCGTAAAAAAGCAAGCACACCCGCACATGTGCGATTCATGGAAGGCCCTGCACGTGTTTACCCAGGGACGTGCGCCAAGTCCGCGGGTGGCGCACACGGATGCACACGTCATTGCAACATCCTGAACGCCATGCGTGGACGCACACAGCTAAAGCGCACAACGTGTAGCGCACACACCAAAAGGGGGCGGAACACGGGGTGGAACACGCGGAATGGGGAACAACTTGTGAAAATAAGGGCGTAACTGGGTAAGTACTGCTGAGAAATACACGGAATGCCCACACGCAAGCGCACTACACGTATTCATGGAATCAAATACGGGAAACCAGCGCACGCCAAAAGACACGCACAGGCGTCAACACGTCTGCCACACGAAGGCAAGCGGAAGCATCCCCGTGCAGTATGAAAGTGCGCGCAAACAACAAACACGTATATACAGCTATGATGAATGCCCCATTTGTCGCAGCACTGATCGGGGGACACCGCAGGAGGAGGAGAATAGCCAGGCCCTGCATTTTTTTGCCCCGGACCAGCCTTTTTGGGATGCCTGATGACCAGGTCTATGGCAGGTATAGGTTTCCACCTCATATCATCCCAGACTTGCTCAGGGAGTGGGAAGATGACCTTACATCACCCACCCTGTGCTCCCAAGCATTGAACCACTTGGAGAAGGTGCTTAATGTCCTGCATTTCTTGGGCAATGGGTCAATTCAGCAGACAACTGCCATAGTTGGGGGTGTCTCACAGGCCACGCAGTCACGCTGCCCACACCAGGTGTTGGCAATAAGACTGCGCGCCCCTCCGTCCGCAGGTACATATACATGCCCAGAACACCCTTAGAAAGGCAGGCCGTAGTCCAGGACTTTTACAGGGTGGCACACTTCCAAAAAGTGCTCAGTGCCATAGATTGCACCCATGTGGCCCTACGTCCACTTAGGGCCACTGAGCACATCTATTGAAACCGCAAGCACTGGCATTCCATCATTGTGCAGGTTGTATGCAATGCCAAGGAAATCATCACCTCTGTCTATGCAAACTACCCTAAGTCTACCCATGACAGTTTCATATACAGAATGTCAGCCCTGAGCCGGGCCCTGGAAGCTGGGAAGCATGGCGACACATGGCTCCTAGGTGAGTACAAATGCCTGTGCACATGCATGCATGTCACACACAGACAAATACACAAACCCAACTAATCACAACCATTATGATCTCCCCAAGGGACAGTGCCTACCCTCTGATCAACCACATGATGACGCTAATACGGAACCCCACCACAACACCCCAGGTAAGATACAGCTCTGCCCATATTGCAACCAGGGGCATAGTGGAGCGCACATTCGGGGTGCTCAAGTCACGCTTCCGCTCCCTTGACCGCTCTGGCGGGCAGCTGCTATATGCACCCCCAGTAGTGTGCAGGATCACTGTGGCAGCATGTGTCCTGCACAATGTTGCAACACGGCGGGACGCAACGGTGGACATGATGGTGCCTGCAAATCCCCAACCACAGGCACAGGCACTGCCCATGGGAGGGGAAAGGGCACACGGCGAGGGAGCCCGGACCCAGCTTGTGGCCATATTATTCACCCAAACTCCCACCCCTGCGGAGTGCACACAGGCCTGGCACATACCAGGTGACAATCGATGATGACGAAGAGACAGTCAACTGTCACAACCTTACCACCGTGAGAATGTTGCCACGGAAGTGCTACATTGTGTGCATCCCTAGCTACTTAAACATAACCAATCCCGTGTGACCAAAAGGAACACATGCAAGGTGTGTATCACACCAACCCCCTGCAAAACAGGCCATGACAATCACTGGTATGTCACCCAAACCCTCCCAACCCACATCACCCTTGTCAGCCATACCATGAAATGGCATGCAACAGAAAAAGCCTAACACAATGATCAATTAGATACGATGTGACAGGTGATAAATGGAAAGAGGCCTGAGACAATCAAACCTGACATGGAATCAGATGAAATGACTGATCAACAACCTCCCCCACATACAAAGTCATACACAAATGCATGCCACCAGTGGTACCATCAACAAAACACTGAATGCCTGTTGTTATACATATTGGGCAAGCCAAATCCGTGAATCCCTAACCCGTGTGCTGTGTGTGTCTCCTGCAGCACACTGCTCAGCACACAGCACAGTGAGCAGCCATTGTGTTGGAGATACACCTTGAGCATCATATAAAAAGGACAAGCAACAATAATAACCTACTGACACATGTACACTATCCCCAAATGGTAAGTGATCATGCGCTGCAGAGACACAGCATGCCAGAGAAAGCAATCTGTGTGCACGTGTGGGCATGGAAGGGTGGTTGTATGTGTGGTGGAGCATTGTGTAAGTGTGTGTGTTAGTAGGGATATGTACTCAATACATGCATGTGAAATCAAGTGACCCTCAGTGTCCTGTACACATCACATGTGAACATTGCCCATGTGTACACCCCAGCATGTCTAACCACAGCAATCCCCTGACACCTGAAAAGTAAACACAACACAGGAACAGCCATTGACCAGCAGAACACATCATGTACATAGTACCCCACAATTAGAATGTCAGAGAGTGCCCAAACATTGTAGCCCAAGCATACTGTCCCACAACAAAAGGCCCTCCCTCATTGACACATCACCATGACCTTCTGAAGAACTATGTCTGGGGTCGGTTGCCTTCTTCCTTCTAGTCTACCTGGCTTCAGGATCCCCCTACCCCTTGGTTTCCATGTTCTACCTTGCATGTAAATAGGGTCCAGCCCCCTCAGAGGCCACCTTGACTGGTAAAAATACCAAATCGCAGAGAACTCCAAGGAGCAAAACCCCCAAACCAGTGAAAACGCATATAGCCACAAAAAAAACCTGGAAGAGTCTCCAGTAGATGAATTGAAGTTGCTGAAAATCGCTGAGTACAAGTCCAAGCAGAATGATAGAAGTAAAACCCAGGTAGCACAGTTCAATAATGGTTCAACAGGATGGGTAGCATTTTCAGTACACAATAAACAATGAGGATGCAACAACTGATGGGTAGTGTCACAGCTGCAGTCTCCAGGCGCAGGAGTGGCACGAACCAACCACCTCCTCCGCGGTCTGGGTGCCTGCAAGGTAAAACTTACACAGGCCTCTGAGACCCCGGCGGGGAAAGAGGTTTAGAGATCCGTTCTTTGGCTAGGCATCGGTATTCAGGATAACCGGAAAGAGGGTCAGGAGAGGGGAGGTGGATGGGCAAGGGAAAGTAGGCCAAAGACAAAATACAACTATTGACAATAACACATACTCAATCAGAGAAACCATGTTCTTCATGCACATTGTACAAAATGGGTCAAATGCAAGCCAAAGAGAGACTTATCTCTGGGATGAGTGCTGGCCTCCTGCCTGTGCACTCTCAGGTCCGGTAACAGGAGCACTTCAATGCTACAAAGAGAGTGTGAGTTACTAGTACTATACTTTTGCTTGCCCCCATTATGGTTCATACATTGTCAATGCGGTAAGGCAGCCGCATATGGCCCCGCGGTAAATGGAAGAGCAATGTATCAAGGATCACACATGATACAATGGTCCTTGGGTGAGCTGCTAGACGCATGTGGCGAGGTGTGACTTCAGTACAAGTCGTGTTCTGGCAGCCGCAAATTTCCATAGGTAGCACATGTGGCCATTTGCATATGCAAATTATATGCACTGCACTCGAGTCTGTGCGTTGCTGGGTGCTCATGTGCGCTGAATTAGTTTCTGGCTAGGAACGCTACTGAGCTAATAATTTAGCTTCTATGGAGCAGGGGCGACTCGAGGATATGGGCGACGCCCCCTGTGTGTGCCCCTGACAACTTTGAAAGCTACTTGCCATTTGGTCCTCAACGCGGCTTAGCTGTACTGTGCGCATCTTCCCCAATGCCTGGCCAAGCTCCCCAGCACTGGCGCTACTTAGCATGCATGTGTGAGGGGTCTGGAGGAAGGTTGCCTGAGATGTGGCCCCTCATGCTGTTCAACTTGCTTGGAGTTCCTGGAAACACGTCTGCTTCTGTTGGACGTCTGAGCACAAGTCCCATGCTTCTGCTTGTGCACGCATGCGTACATGTGCATCACCCAATGTGGCCAGGTTTTTGTAGTTCTTGGCCCCGTGTCTGCTGGGAAAGGCAGTCTGGAGGCTCAATTTCTGCAGAAAGGGCATACAAGCTTTTAATAAGGCTGGACATTTTCCTGTGTGTGTGTGTCTTTATGCTGGTTGTCACTGGGCCATGGCTGAGACCTACATCCAACCTCCATCCACCATCAGTGTGACTTTGACAGCCAAAGGGTGCAGGCTACTGTCTACAGCATGAAGTGCATCAAGCACATATACAGGCAAGAAAAGAACATACACCAACATCAATAAATGGACATGTCAATTATCTACTCACCAAAATTGATTGTATACATGCTGTAGAGAAAGCATACAACATCCCCACTAGGGGTGTTAACACAAGTAGTACAGCAGCAGACAGGCCACATATATGACGAAAGTCCAATGACCTTGTGTAAATGGTTGTAACACTGAATCATCCTTGCAAGCCCATGGATAGGGGAAGCAGAAGTGGCATAATTGAGTCAGGACCCCAAGCTGCAAACACATACACGAGACAAGCTTGAAGGGCCCAGCTGGAATAGACAGTGGATGCTTTCAAAAGTCACAAAGCACCACACCGTCACATAAATGCACAATAGACAAGCAATTTTAAACTACATTAACTAATTAAACTAACTATAAAAATAAAAAATGGCCACATACAACACTGGGGGGAGGCACCCAGGTGGGGGCAGGTACAGGGTGCACCTCAACACCCACATGCAATGATGTTGAGATAAAAAAAAACCTCCATGGCCTCAACGCCTGCACAGTCCGACTTGTGTGGGAGATAAGTCATCGTCCTCCTCACCCTCTGACTCAAAAGGTGGACGTGACACAGTACCCAGATCACGCCTATGCCCAGCTTGCCCCTTGTCAGCAGCAAGTCTGTGGTACCGGTGAGCCTGGTTCTGTGCGGCGATGACACGTAGGTCAGCATGCAGAACCTTGCGTGATATGCGTGCTTCCTCTTGCAAGGTAGCACGTGTAACATGCAGTTCTTCCTGCATGGCCTGGCATGGCATCTAGAACACCTCCTGGCAAGCAGGTAGCTCAGCCGAGATGGTATTCTCAAGCTGTTCCAACCTCTCCTCTGTCTGCTGCCTCTGGGACATCAAGAGCACACACAGAGTAGATCGGATGGATTTATGGTCATCCCTCAAGGCCTCCCTGTGTGCCTCTGTATGAGCAGCAATTGCTTGATGCAGAGACACAATTTCAACATGGCGTGCCCTGTCTGAGGCCGCCATGCCCAGCCTGAGTGAGCGGGCCGTGGACTGTGTCGCCCGCTGCTGGAGATCCACCTGCCTGGCAGGGGGGAGCACGGATTGGACCACAAGTTCCAGGCTCTGAGCGATATTATCAATTGCTGCCCCCTGGTGTTCAGAATTGGCAACCATGGCTTGCTCCCACTCAGTATACCTAGGTGATGCATGGCCACCGCGTTGCTTTGCTTGGCACCCGCGGGGCCCAAGGAGCCGCGGTCCTTGTTGGGTTGGCACTGCCCGCGGCTGTAGGACTACATTCCTCCATTGACGTGATGCCCCAGGCACATCAGCAACTGGTGTGGGGTGTGACCATGCATCCCGATCCACCACAGGTGGACGTCCCACTGCCATCTGGCCCCTCAGTGCAGGTGTCGTGGTCAGAGGATCATCCACATCAGAATCACTCACTGTTCACAAATGGACATGACGCGCCTCCAACTCGACATTGTGGTCAGAGTGATCATCCGGGCTAGACTCATTGCCAGCCCTAGACACGATGGTCTGGAGCACAAGTGGGTTCTCGTGGCCTACCACCCCACGACCCCCACTTGAGCTGGTTTGCTGGTGTGATAGCAACCCTGTGTCTGGTATGACATCACCATCCTCTGCCTCCATTGCGTCATCATCTGAAAAGTGGAAAAAACAAACATGAGTACACATGTCAGAAGCACATAACCCACACACACATAGACATCACATCGACAATCAACACATGAAGCAAACATGTAACACGCAAATGAGAACCTGGCATGCATCCTGTGGCATTGATATGCAAACACATCCCAAAAGCAGAAATGGATGTGTCTAAATATCAAAGCCTACACAAAATGTACAAAATGTACAAAATGTAGTATATCACCTCCATCAGACACCACCTCGGTCAGGCACATGTCACAGGCAGAAAAGACAGATGGCAACAAAGAGATGGCACATACCATAAGCATGTCTGAACTGCAAATTGACCACAGCTGCAAGTGGATCCAAACACACAATGACGCACGTAATATGCATGTACACATGCATCACTAAACCATCATCACCAATATAGCTTCATCCATCTGCAGCTTGGCCCGTGTCATGGGCCATGTAGATATAGTGAATGTACTGAGCAAAGCAAGGGCCTGCAACCAGGCATGAGGGACTATAACGCCCAGTACGGTACGAGCTGCAAGCCAAGAAGGCTCCTGAACACCCCTCAGGGCCTGATTGAGCACATTGTGCTATGAATGTGCCCTATTCCTTTATTCCGTGTGTATGTTCTGCACGGCCAGGCCCCACCATATTAGTTAAGTGGGCCTCGGCGTACACATACTGCACAACAGTGCACCTTAAGGATTATCCCAGTTCAATATAACGTGCGCAATGCTGAAATCTCACCAGCATTAACGTCAATCAACTGCATATTAGTCAGTCAACAAAAAAGCTGCGGAAGACACATGTGTAAATGAACACTTTTACACACACATAAGTGAGTAGCCGCAATGTTGCACTACACAACATTGAAGCTGCTTGCATATGTACATGTGAAAGCCTTCCAAAACACCCCTTTCCCTATACACCTGTATTGTGAACATGAACAGCATCCAATACAGCAAAGCAAGCAGCTACAATGCTGCTTCCTTTGATGTTTGTGAAAGTGTACACATACACACGTGAAACCCGATTTTCAGGCTACATTCAATCTGCGCTCCATACCAGTTGGTATAGGCCACACATTGACCTATCAACTTTGCTAAACACCCACTAGGGAGTTCCAATACTGAGTACATGTGTCACAGGATGCACCTGTGCCCGTGGCATTCATGACAGAGAAGGGATGAAAATCTGACCATACATGCCAGGTCACTTTGACATTGCAGCAGTGAGTAGGCATGTAGAATGGTGTAACATGGCTCAGAAGTGGGTTGGTGCAGTGCAGAACATGTGTACCTTACCCACTATCTACATGAACATTATGATGTCAATAAATAAACATGAATGCAGTGTAAGGGCAAGTTCAGGCATCACGTGCAATGTGCATGCAATGGGTTGCATGCGTACAGGCAAACCCCCCCCCCCCAAGTGAAAATGCAGGGAGGCATTGCATGGCAGCGAAAGGGTGACCAGAGAACTGTTTATTGGCAGACAGTGTTGACTAGCGTCAATTGCATCATCTGAGTCAACTGACAACACAGCAGATGAGAATGGGACAGTAAGCAGGACACATGATGGACCCTCAGTAGTAGACCCATGTGTGCAGAAGCCACTACACCAGTTGAACAGAGTCAGGGGGCCTGAAACAGGGGGAGGCCTGTGCCCCACACAGACTGTGACACCCTAAACATGTGCGTGATGCAGGACAGAGCCAGAGTGGGCATGGAATGGATGATCAAATGCCATTAAATGTATGTCATCCTGGACACATACTACAATGATCATCCGGGCAAGGACACATAGGGGCATGCATGGAATGCACATGGAGCATGAATGGGCACTCATGTCCCTGCGGAGCATCTGCACAGTCCCAGTGAGACACCCTGCATCAAGGACAAAGGATGTACCCCATTGTATGCGTCTGGCAGGTTGTAGGGGGAAGTGTGCATGTACACAGGAGCGTTGAACAGGCCATTGCAGTACTCCAACATGACCCCCACCAGTGCCATGGTAAAATTGAGGTGCAGGGGGGTGGAGGGGCAAGGGAGTACCCGCATGCAGGCAGAACAAACATGCATGTCAGTCATGCAATGACATAGTCCCAGTGCTGAGTGGAAAGACACCCCAGGCTACATGCAGAAGGGCCAGTGAGCTGGACCATGGACCGGAGGGGCAGCCGGGTGACTAGCATGTGAGCAGGGTGCAGGTGAGGTGATGAGGACAGTCCCCATCTGCTCTACATGTCCAGCATCCTGCACAGCAGGCACGCATCAGTGAAGCATTGCATGACTCACACATGACAACCATGTACACATAGCATGTAGTGGCAATCAAGCACAACACATCACACAAGCAAAGCACACATGGTCTGGACAAACACGTGACAACACTCACTGGACGGGGCATCAAAGTCCAGCATCTCTCCAACTCCTTCATACAATTCTGTCGGTATGAACTCTGCAGCGACTGACTCGTGCGAAGTGAGCTCTTCCTCCTCAGGTGGTGGCCCACTGCCAGTCACCAGAGTCATGTTATAATTAGAGGCACGCTTTTGCTTAGCAGAGCACCGGAGGTCACCCCAACGCTTTTTGCACTCATGAGCTGTGCGCACCTCATGTCCGATTGCACTGACACCCTCTGCAACATGCTTCCAGTGGGTCAAACGCTGGGCAGCCCTAGTGTGACAATTCGGGCCCACTAGCATATCACTGTCGTGTCCCGACACGTAGTCCACAAGGAAGTCCAATTCCTGCGTGCAGAAAGGCTTCTTCCTCGACGTGCCAGAGGCCAGAGCCGTGTCTGGGGTCCCAGCCTCTGCTGCAGATGCAACCTTCCTCCTCTTGAGCAGTGGTCCGGACCCTGGCTGGCAAATGCCGCCCTGATCAGTATGGGCAGTGGCGCTGGTAGATTGAACCAAGGGAGTGGCAGGTGGATCAAGGACGGAAGCCCTGACTTGCATCAGTGGCTGCTGGGTGCCCTGGAATGGACCCTGCGCAGCAACATCCGCTGTGCCAGGGTCATTGACCGGGACTGTCCTGGATGGTAGACTCACAGCTGGGGTGGTGTCGGCTGCATCTGCCCATGCACTTGACAACACCCGGCTGCTCATGGCAGCAGATGACAATACTGCCCCAGGGACACGTGCCTCGGTCAGGGCAGCCCTGCGTGCACTTATGGTGTGCCTCCTGACCTCCTGAAAATCATCCTGGGACTCTTCAGGTGCTAACGCAGCATGCGCTGGCAGACCCTGAGCCTGGGTGGTGGTGGCCGCAGCTGCACCTGCAGCTACCACTATCCTTGGGCCCGTGGCAGTCGATTAAATGGACTGCAGGGTCACATGGGCACCAGTGCCAGATGCAAGAGCTGCATCTCCCAGAGCCGCAGGGGGTGGTGGCATGACTGCACCAACACGTAGCACAACATTGTGCCGAAGTGGTGCACCCCTCCCTCTTCCCCCTCTGCAGCCACCCTGGACACCCTGGAGTCCCCCTACTCCCTGGTCACCCCGGCCACGTCCCTGACCATGCCTGCCCTGTGGAGTACACCCGACTGAGGTGCCTCTCACCTTTTGTGGCCTCCCAACCATGGCACAGATGTAGTAGTGCCGGCACAGATGTAGCAGTGCCAATGGGAGGTGTACATGACAATTGTCCTGGGCAATTGGGGTACTAGATGTTAACAGCACCCCTGCACCTGCAAGGCTGTATGTGACCCGGTAATAAAGTGATGGGTCACGCAACACTCAGGCACCCCAAAATTGCAGTAAAACCGCGCACGCAACCCCCGGTAGCCCATATGTGTGGAATTAACCTCCCACAGTACACGGTGGCACCCAGGGACACGAAAAACACATACACGTGGGACACGCAGGCTAATATGACCTCAAAAAGGGGTACGCGATACACAGGAGCAGTCGCAGTGGGAAAAATAACATGCACAACTCACCGTCTGACTAGCGTGATGATGAAAAACACGTGTAGCCAATACCCCCGCCAAAAGAAGAGATGTGTCCTTGACCCGCTGTAAAGTTGTGATGGTGCGCGAAACAACCAGAAGTAGCAACACACATCGGTCCCCACGAAAGGCACGTACAGTGTACTGCTGGCCCCGCTCACCTTTAACCCGCTGAGGGAAACGTCTGTGTGCATCGCTTCACTTACACGCTTAGGCCCTTTCTTTGAATTACACACATTAACACGCAGACATGCTGTTTTTTCACATGCTGAATCACTATACACCCGTCAAGAGGGAAAAGCCTGTGCGTGTTACATTACAGACACGCTTATGCACTAAAGGCCTTTCGTCGAATGCCACGCTGATGTGCTGTTTTTTTCACGTGCCAAATCACTCCGTATCAAGCTGGCCATGCGACAACACACGGAAGACCACACTCCTGCCCAGAAGGCTGAATTACTGCCCCCCAGAGCCCTGAGCCGACTCCCACCAGCCATCTGCTGCTGCCTGCCTGCTGGCCACATGTCCTGCTATTTGGTGCCTGCACGTCAGCCATCTGCAGGGGTCCAGTTGCTTTGACAACCCCTGCTGAAACAGAAGACTCCCGACTGAAGTTCCATAGCTCCACAGCCCAGCACCAGGACCCAGTTGCCCACCCACACCTGCCTCTGGGTTGCCATGTCGGGGGAAACAACATCAGAGACCACTGGCAACCCCCAACCAGAGAGGCAGAGGGCTACCAGCTTCAGTGCAGCAGAAGTTGGTATCCTGGTAGAGCAAGTCCTGGTGCATTATGATGCCCTCTTCGGAAGATCACGCGCTGACAATGAAGGACGGAAGAGGATCTGGAAGGACATTGTGGCTGCCATCAATGTGGAGGGGGTGGCAACCCGCGACATAGCACACGTCTGGAAGCGCTGTGAGGACTCCAGGTCCAGGACACTCAGGAAGGCCCGGCGCCTCTTGGAGGCTGCGCATGCAGAGGGGTGCCGGGTCCGCCATACTGACAACCAGATGAGGGTCCTGGAACGTGTACGCCCAGCGCTCCACCTCCAGGTCCTTGAGAGGCATACCCATCTGGAGTCGAGGTAAGTGTCCATGTGTACTGATTGGGGGCAGTGCATGTTGAGGTGTGCCAGGAGTGCGCAGCTTGGACATATGTCTGGAAAGGCCCATGTATGGATGTGTATGTGCAGGGATATGAGCCTGCCACATGTGAGTCTGATCATGTGTGAGGCACATCAATGGTGTATGTGTTCAAATGCATGATGCACAAATGCATGTGGGGATGCACATATGTTAGCATTTCTGTGTACGTACTGTGGCATGGTTGTGGTGTGACACATGGATGCTGCTTCCACCTTCATGTACGTGCACGGCATACATGTGCATGTGTGTGTTTGACATGTGTACGAATGTGATACGCCATGGATGCATGTGACACAGACATGTCGGAACCCGATTGACAGATGTGGCATAGTTGCCGATGATTGCACTGTGACAGGTGGTGGAGATGTACAGATGCATGTATGTCTGGTGGCATGTGTGCATGTGTTTGGCACTCCCGGTGTTGCATGTGATGTCAGGCTAACCTTTGGATGTTCATGCTGTTGTATGTGTATGGATGCTGCTGCCTGCTGCAACTTTCCTGTTAATTTGCACAGGTGTGTGGGTTCATATGATGTGTGTTGGGGAGTGTGATGCCAACTGTGAAGTTTGAGAATGCCGCTCATGTGCAACTGTCATGTGTGTATTAGACCATTGTACAGTGCCCTGATGCCTGTGTTCTGTCTCTCCCTGTCTGCAGCGTCAACTGATGAAGATGGCGGAGACGGTGCTCTGGAGCACAACAGCAGGGATCCCACCGCCAGCCAGAGACACAAGGCCCAGCTCCCCTCCCAGGTTTACATCTCTTCGGGGAGTGAGGAGTCTGGTGCCGCGTCCTCGGCCGCAGCTGCTGAGGGAAGGTCCAAGAGGCGGAAGTTGGAGGTGGACACCCCGGCAGCAGAAGGGGCAGCTGAGCCCGCACAGGGGCCTATGGAGGAAGATGGCACGGAGTCATCCAGGTTGGTAGCGGGTTCCGTTGAGGAGGAGGCCATGGAAGGCCCACGCACGGGGCCTGGAGGGGGGATCCCACTGGTGCTAGTGGTGTAGTCCAGGGGCAGGGACAGGAGGCAGCACAGGCCACCGCAGAGGTGCCTGTGTGTAATCCTGTCCCTGATCCTGTGACTGCATCACCGGGCACCAGTAGGGATGCCTCCATCCAGACCCGTTTTCAGGGAGGGGATGCCCACACAACAACTTGCCTTCCCCTCCCTGCGGACGTGGAAATCCGGGACCATGTTGAGCCTGTCCTAGCTGGGGTGGCGTTGCATCAACGTGGTATTGGGGATGCCGTGCATGGTTCTCGTGAGGACAATGCAAGCATTTCGAATACCTCATTGACCACGTCGACCTACTAGGACAGGTCAGCAAGGCTGGGTTCCTCCATGTTTTGGAACTTCTGGCTACTCCCTCCTCAACTGAACCCCCTATGCACCAGTCGTCCTCCATGCCATCTTCCTGCCCAAGTATCACCTGGGTACCCTGTGGAGCTGCCCCTGACCCAGCGCCAGTCTGGTGGAGGACACATTCCTTGCACAGTCGGAGTCGGAGGTCCAGCAAGGGTGGCCACCCCAACAACGTGACCCCAGCAGGAGGAGGACGTACAGGCATCGACAGGCAGGGCACATGCACGGCAGCAGCAGGCTCAAGGTGGGAGCGAAGATGGCTCGGGGCCATCTACATCACAAGGGCAGGCATCGGCCGGAGGGCAGGAGGACCCTGGATTGGGAGCGTCTTCCGTGTGGCAGCAGTTGGGCCAGCAAATAGATGCGGAGCGGCGGCGCATGGAAGAGGCACGGCTCACTATGGTCAGGGCGGAGAACTCCATGCGCAGGGCATTGAGGCGGGCTGAGTGCCTAGAGGCAACTCGCAGGGAGTTGGAACAAGCCATGACTGCATCCCTGCGAGACCTCGAGGCCAGGGAAGTGGCCTGCCTCCGGGACATCAACATGGAGTTCGATGATGCCCTGGCCCGGAACATCAAAGAGTGAGCCGTAGGACTTGCCGCCGCTATCGTACATAGTTCATTAGTGTTAGGTTTCCTTTATTTTTTTCTTTTATTTTGGAGTTAATGGACATTGCTCCACTTCATGTATATAGTTTTTTCTTCATGGGACTTTTTTGTAGGTTTCATTTGCTTTGGGGATCATTGACCCTTTGGACTTGGATTGTAGATAGTTGAAGACTTGTACATACTTTCTTTTTCAATTTTCCCATGGATCAATAGTTTTCTTTTATTTGGATTGGTTATTTCTTATTGACATTGGCAAAGGACCACTTTTTTTATTCAACATGACGTTCAATCATTTTTTTTTTTGGATTACCTATTTTATTATTATATCTGTCATTGTATATTGATTTACATGGTTGATATCCTCTATGTCACTTTGTTATGTTTTCAATACATTTTTGCTAACTTCATGATAGGTGTTGTGTTCTATCATTGCTTTTGTGCATGTCTCAATAACCATTGACTCAGTCATGTGTTACCACTGTGTGGCTACATAGTGCATTTATGCATGGGCATGGTGGTTCTTTTAAGACTGTCATGGCATAGGTGATTTGGGAGTGGGCACAGTGGATGGTTGCATGCTTGTACTGGGGGCTGGGGGGATTTTGGTTGGCATTTGGGCCGTGGGTCTGTTTAGTCATGACATGTTGTTTGTTGGCCCATGTGTCGGGGCCTGGTGGCAGGTGCCCGTCACTGGTGGGTGGGTGGGTTGGGGGACATGAGTTGTGGCCTGCTGGCAGGTGCCCGTCACTGGTGGGTGGGGGACAGGAGTCGGGGCTTGCTGGCAGGTGCCTGTCACTGGTGAGTGGGTGGGTGGGGTGGGGGACATGAGTCGGGTCCTGCTGGAAGGTGCCCATCACTGGTGGGTGGGTGGGGTGGGGGACATGAGTCGGGGCCTGCTGGCAGGTGCCTGTCACTGGTGAGTGGGTGGGTGGCTGGGGGACATGAGTCGGGGCCTGCTGGCAGGTGCCTGTCACTGGTGAGTGGGTGGGTGGTGTGGAGGACATGATTCGGGGCCTGCTGACAGGTGCCTGTCACTGGTGAGTGGGTGGGTGGCTGGGGGACATGGGTCGGGGCCTGGTGGCAGGTGCCTGTCACTGGTGAGTGGGTGGGTGGGGTGGGGGACATGAGTCAGGGCCTGCTGGCAGGTGCCCGTCAATAGTGGGTGGGTGGGGTGGGGGATATGAGTCGGGGCCTGCTGGCAGGTGCCTGTCAATGGTGGGTGGGTGGTTGGGTGGCTGGGGGACATGTGTTGGGGCTCACAAATGCATGGGGCCATGTGGGCTGCCTACAGGGCATGGTCAGGGTGGATGGGCTGCCTGCAGGGCATGGGGAGGGGGGAAAGGGCACACCCGCGAGGGCCCACACTGCCAAATCGTGTGTAAAACTCCCAGCGCACCCCCAGAATACATGTACCCCGCCCGCGATAGCGAACATGCGTGTAGAAGTCTACGCACACCCCCGGAACACGCGCAGGCAGCCCATCCACCCTCCCCATGCCCAATAGGCATTCCACACCACAGGGGGGACTTTTTCAATGCATTATACCTAATGCGAGCGGGGTATGTGTGCTCCAGGGGTGCGCAGGGACTTTTACATGCATTTTCACTAGCGCAGCCCGGGTACGTGTATTCTGGGGGTGTGCGTGGACGTTTACACGCATTTTCGCTAGCGCGAGCAGGGTACGTGTATTCCGAGGGGTGCGCGGGGAGTTTTCCACACATTTCCACTGGCGCGAACGGGGTATGTGTATTCTGAGGGGTGCACGGGGAGTTTTCCACGCGTGAGCGGGGTACGTGTATTCCGAGGGGTGCGCGGGGAGTTTTCCACACATTTTCGTACTTGGGGGGCTGTATGCTGGTCCCCTGGCCTTTGCGCCATGTAGAGGATTTGTGCAATGTTTTTGGCGCACGGGGTGGGGTTGGGGGCGTTACTGGCGCTGCTGCAGGGTTGCTGCGCCTCTCTGCACCACGGCTGGTCATGGATGTTGAAATCTATGAATACGCTGTGCGCTGAAATTGGTTTTGGCGCACGCGGCTGGCGCAGACTGCCGCACGCACACTCTGGGCACCAGCCAAGTGCGCCATTTGTGCGCCGAATTCTATGAATTACCCCCTTAATATCAACAAAATTCCCTGGTTATAAATGTGTATATGATTCAGCTACCACTGTAATAGAAAAAACCTATTAGACTGGTCTATGTGCACAGAGGGGAGTGCACCGGACAATGTTATCTTTGCTGGAGTTTAATAACTGGGAAAGTTTCTTTCAATAGGCCAAGCTTGTTAACAAAGCACAGGGCACGCCACACCCCTGGCCGGTCCGGACCACCACGTGTGCGGAATGTCCATGCTGATTATGCCGCTGAAGGGGCATGCACTACTGCAAGTGTAATAAGTAAATATATTTTTCAATCAAAACTTAAATCTTTAATGTAACATAGAGAGAAGGGGGCGGTGCCTGGTCCACAAATATACAAGTCACCAGTTGTTTTTTTGGAGGGTGTAAATATTTGCCACAAGTATGTGATTGCGACTGAGCATAGCAAGGGAGCCCAAACTAATGAAAATGGATCGGGGGGGATTCTTCTCCCTCCCTAGAGTAAATGTTTTAAATAATCTGTTAAAATGGTGCATTACCAAGTACACTTTCTGGGATAATATGGGTAAAAGGCCAACAATCAATTTTGTAGTGTGTAGGGTAAATCATAACAAAAGGCACAATAAATGCAAGTCATCAAATGTCCACAGGGCATGTCCCAATGCATTATGCCGGTCCCTGCAATATATACCACTATAAAAAACATATATATGCTGGCTGTGCCCATACATTTCCATGCTGGCTCCACCAACATATGCTAGAATTCCCATATAAGACCATACTGATGTTCACTTTAAGACGTTTTTCTATAGCATCATTACTAGCACTGGGCACACAACTGGATGCTAAGTTAATAAAAAGGCATGCTACATTGAATAATATACAGACCGCTACGCCAAAACATCAGTCTAGCGAGGTAACACTACTTATCATGCTGGCATTTTTAAAGATGCAGAGTAATAAATGTAATGCCACAGTAAGCAATGGCTAGACTGATTGCACCAAAATGCCAGTCTAGCCAGGGAATGGCAGGAATGAACTTGCCCTTGCCCAAAAATACCAGTAAAACAAGAAAAGTCAGTAAAGGATGTGGCAAAAAAACTCCAGTGGCCTAACACACACATACATCCCCTTTCACCCACCGGTCACTCACCCATACTTCTGCTCTCACACTCGCTCATACTGGATTCACCACACAGGCACACGCCAAACCCCAACCAGAACATTCAAACACACACTAACACATGTATGCTCATTGATACACCAGTCACTCACTCACACCTTCTCTGACATGCACTAATTGCATTCTCTACACAGGCACACACCCACCCACCCAGAACATTCAAAAATGCACCATCACATTTATACTAATTCACGCACCAGTCACTCACACACACATTCTCTTACATCCACTCATTGCATTCTCTACAAAGGCACACACCCATCCACTAATTGCATTCTCTGCACAGACACACACCCACCCACCTAGAACATTCAAAAACACACATCACATAATTTCTCATTCACCCACCAGTCACTCACACCTTCTATTACATCCACTCATTGCATTCTCTACACATGCATACACCACCCGCCTAGAACATTCAAAAACACACATTGCATCACTTCTCTATCACCCATCAGTCACTCACACCATTTGGCACAGGAGTGCCGGCCTGTTTTTTTTTCAGGATCAGGATGCGGCTGTGATTGACTGACCATCATCCATAAAGGACCATTCGGGAGCAGGCAGGCGAACGCCGGCCACCCACCAAAGGCCCACACTCAATGCTCCTTTACTGTCTGTGGCTGTCCGTGGCGGGCGTGTGGATGTTCCCAGGTCCCCTGCAGCCTTGCAGTAAGCCAGTACACCTGTCTTCAGGGTATTATTGCTACACATCCTAGTATTTCCATCATTATGGTAGCCACACAACATTTCTTCCACTTTTTTCACTGCGTGTCAGCGGAACTTTTCCATTCAGGTGCAACCAATTCACACCTTATCGAACCAACAACAGACTGTCACTTATTGCACCATAACATTCCGGTCATCCATCTATGTCAGTATTCATTCTCTATAACCACCTAGTCTGCAGTACTACCAATTTGCCCTTCTAAACGTATGTTCGCTCCCTGCACACGCCTCCGAGATCCGCGATCTACTCTCCTACTCTCACATTTGGATCTGGATGCCCTTGCTATCACAAAATCCTGGCAACATGAAGCAGCGGGGCCAGCTATCTCTGTACTCCTCCCACGAGGATACACCATATTCCGGCTGGACAGGCTGCTCTCTAAAGGAGGGGGAGTGGCGCTCATAGTTAAGGACTCCTTTTCGATCAGACAAATCCACTCCCCATTAGGGGACAATGCAGAGGACCTAACTTTGAAAATATCCCTGTCACCTAACTGCAAGATTGCCATCCACATTGTTTACCGGCCGCCGGGTCCCCTGCTTGACTTTTAGGAAAACCTTATCAATCTTCTAAGCAATTATGAACTAAATTTTCGATTATTAAGTACGAAGGACTCTGAATGTTAAATAAATAATAATCGATTGAATTTCGCCTAAATGGAGATTTCGTAACTAATACGAGCGTGCTTCCTAAATATGCCAGTCTAAACTTGTAGAAATTGCCCAATCTAAGATGGCTGCTACGTGATAACGTTGTCGCGATGAATGACGCGACAACGTCATCACGGTGCTATAAATAAGGTGGCCATCAGAACTCTATCCACTTCTAGGTTAGCATGCCTTTCTCACTCCAATGCGATAAAGCAGATCAAGAACAAACGAAACAACTCTCTGGTAAGCAACCTTTTGTATTTGTAACTACACCAAACAAACTCTAGTTAGAAAACATAAGAGCCTAGACAAGAAATCTCTTAGTAACTTTAAGATAACAAATGCTTATTTGCAGTTAATTTTAGGGTTTACAACCCGTGAAAAATGAAGCCACATTTGCATTGGGGCCATTTCCCTTTCATCTCACACAAGGAACAGCACAAACCCATAGTGAAAATCTGTTTCAAGTAAGTTGACTGTACCCTATTTTCACTCTATGAATCATCAATGCAATTTCATTTAACAACTGTTTTCTGAGTAATAAACAATTAGTTCTACCTTTCCACTGTTTGGTATATCCACAGAGCTTAGGGATTCAAACCTATCTCCTCCTGAAGAACCGCTCCAAGTTTCAGCGGGGAAACACGTGTTGAGGTTTGAGGATTGTTTGAGGACTTTATGAATCTAAAGAACAGCAGAATTTTGCCAACATATCCAGGACTTCACAGGACTAAGAGAACCAATAAATTGGGCAAAGAGGACTCTGAGGACTTTGTAGACTTTAAAGGACAAAAAACCTTTGCCAAAATATTCGAGGACACTGCTAGATCAAGGAATATACAACTGAGCAAACTCTTAACCTCATAGCAAACTAATATAGTGCTTTACTACTGATTACTCCACTTTCTCTATGCAATCAAATAGAGGAACCTAAAATAACCTAATTTACTAACAGCAACTTCTATGAAACACAATAGAGGACATACAACCACGAATTATACGAGCTGTTATCTACTACCTACTTACATTTGAAGAAATTGCATATATAAATACAATTATTGAAAACTCACAAAACTGCTTTTGAATAAACAATCACTGGCTCAATTTCCTTGATCTCCATTCTTCATTTGATCTGTTGTAAATTTTTGACACTGGTCAGCCTCAGTACCAGGAGATCAGAGTGCGGCCATGTAACTTTCATCTTTTTCAATTTAGTTCAAACAAGTAAAGAATCACTCTAAGTTGCTTCAAGGCTGACACCAGTAAACTTTTACGGGGGTCCATCTTCAAGCAACAACTTAAAAAACACCACGAAATCACTACTACTGGAGGACCTTAACCTTGGCCCCAATGACCCAAAGGACAAACAAGCTAATACTCTGGCCAAAGCGCTTTCTGTCTTGGGATTCGTTCAACGAATCTCCAGTCCCACTAATTCTACAGGGTGCACCCTAGACTGGGTAGCGGACCACAACTGCAGAGTTGACATCAGCTCCAACACCTTATCAACTTCTCTTTCCCTTTCACCCGTAAAAACACTACACCCGTCACTCCTTCACCACCGGCCCTTGCTAGAAGTGCGTGCAAACTTACAAAAAACAATATTGTTCCCCTCCTAGAGACCTCTGACGACATCAAGACCCCATTCTCCAAGGACCCCACTGCCTTGGTAGATGTCTACAATCACATAATCAAAGAAACAATAGATGATATTGCCCCCCCTTGAAAAAAAAGAAAGCAAAAAGAAAATTACACATCAATTCCTGGTTAACAACGGAACTTAAAGAACTATGTTCCCTCAAACGCAGAGCGCTCAGCAATTGGCAATCCCACCCGCAGGAAAGCACCCTAATGGCATACAAGAAACTTGCTGCCCCCTACAAAAAAAGCATCAAAGCAGCCAAATCTGCATCAGATCATTCTAGAATTACTAACGCAAAATCGGAATCAAAAGAACTATTTGCCATATTTAAGGAGCTAGCCTCACCAAACACCAACACCCAAGACCTCATAAAAGACAAATCTTGGTGCTCAAGCATCCAGTCTGCTATGCTCAAACAAATTGAACTCTTGCAGAGTAAAATCAAATCTCACTCTGACTCCCTAACCAAATCGGACCTGCCTACCACACCACCTGGAAATCCCCACCCCAAGAAAAAAATACGCTTTTCACATTCAGAGATGTGTCGGAATTAGAAGTATGTGCCATCTGAAAAACATAAAACCTTCGAATTGTAAGGGTGATACCTGCCCTGCCAATCTCATCAAAGATGGTGCAGACACTCTAACACCCTTCCTGACAGCATTCATAAGTGCCTCTTTCACTTCCAGCACTGTTCCAGCTTTCTTGAAGGAGGCATGGATTCGCCCTCTCCTGAAGAAACCATCCCTAGACCCGGCATCGCCAAACAACTACAGACCCATTACCACCGTAACATTTCTGTTAAAAATCTTGCACAAAGCGGCATATAATCAGATGCAACACTTCCTAGAATCCAACAATATCCTAGGGAAGAGGCAGTCAAGCTTCCGCCCTGGTCATGGGACTGAAACCGCCCTCTTGGATCTTAAAAACCACCTAGCTGAAATAATGGATGAAGGAAAGCCTGCCCTTGTCCTCCTTCTCGACCTGTGTGCAGCATTTGACTTGGTGGACGACTCGACACTCTGCAGACAACTCATTAATACAGTCCATTTCTCTCATGAAGCCACCGCCTGGGTTACCTCCTTCCTTGAAGGAAGAGCCATGAAGGTATTCTGAGACCAGGCTTGCACGAATCTTACCACCATACACTAGAGAGTCCCACAGGGATCTTGCACATCTCCTACTCTGTACAACCTCTTCACCCTACCACCAGTCAGCGATTTGGACAATCTCGGCATAGCATACACCGACTATGGTGATGATACCCAAGTGCTCATTCCTCCACTGGCTCTTATGAAACAGATGCAGAAGCACTATGTAAAATCTACTCCACCATTCAAGCATGGATGGCAGCCAATGGGTTATGCCTCAACGGGGATAAGACTGAGCTCCTCATAGTAGGCCATAAACGAACGCTCAACAAGCTGGACAAACAGTACAACTCCTTCAGCATTGACAACTCCCAAATTCCAGCCTCAGCAGCAGTCAGAACCCATGGGGTTTACATTGACTCCACGCTCTCAATGACGTGCTGAGTCAGCACAATTGCATCCTCAGCGTCATTCACTACGAAACGAATAAATGCGAGAAACAAAACATACTTATCCCCCTCAAATTGCCTCTCTATTACCCGAGCCACCATCTGAGTCAAATTGGACTATTGTAACGTCTTATTTGCCGGCACATCTGCAAAAATATCAGCCAACACCAATTGATTCAAAATAATGCGCTCAGGGCTGCCCTCAGCATCCCCAAAAGAGAGCACACTGCCAGCCCCAGAAAAAAAGCATATTGGCTGTCAGTCAAAGAAAGAATACTCTTCAAGACATTGGGCCTCATTACGACCCTGGCGCTAAGTGTTTAACGGCGTCGTAAAAGGCTGCAGCGCCGTTAAACACTTAGCGCCTTACTATGAGGTCCCTTTGCGGGACCCGACCTTAACGGCTGGTCTACACCAGCCGTTAAAGTAGGGACCCGCAAAGGGACCTTGGTGCTAATAGAGCCCTAGGGGCGAAAATGGGAATGGGGAAGGGCCATGGTTCAATGGGGAATTACCGCCCCGCCAACCTCGGAATGGGGTGGTAATTCCCCATTGAACCATGGTGGACCCGTTACAACACCGGCACCAACCATGGTGCTAATTGCGCCATGGTTTAGCGTCAGTGTTGTAATGAGGGTCATGTCTCTAACACGTAAATGTCTTTCACACACTGCCCCCCCCCATCTGACAGAGACAATCACTAGAGCAACATAAGCCAGACCCAAAAGGTCACACCTCTCTAACCAGCTAAAAGTCCCCACCATCAAAAGGGCAAGAGCAGGTGAGCCCTGCTTCACGATCTTTGCTCCTAAATACTGGAATGCTCTACCCACATACCTGCGAGACGAGACATATTATCTAGCTCTCCGTAAATTGCTCAAAACTGAACTTTCCAATTAGCCCACCCATCACTGCTGTGAGCCCCCCAGTACTCTTCGCCCTCACAGAAGGATAGGGGGCTTCATATGTTGTTCTGCATTGTTATTTTAGTCACTCACCTTTGAGTACCTAGGAGGTCACCTGACCTCACAAGCTCTCCATCTATTACCTCACTCTAACAATGTATGTATGTACCTCGGCAACTATTATCATCACTTGTCATCTTAATTATTGTTTTATGTTATTACATTTTGCACACCTGTCTTGCAAAGGGTTCATTGTAACCAAGAACCACAGACAGGTGCGCCTGTCATGTTCTTTGTAACCAAGTAAGCACCACTGTAACAGCGCAACAATGCCTATGGGCCGCCTTGTGTGCTTTATAAATTCAAATAAATTAAAACAAATAATAAACACCTTCTATTACATCCACTTATTGCATTCTCTACACAGGCACACACCGACCCACCCAGAACGTTCGTAAACACACATCACATCACTTCCCATTCACCCACCAGTCACTCACACTTTCTCATGCATCCACTCATTACATTCTCTACACAGGAACACACCCACCTGCCCAGAGCATTCAAAAACACACATTACATCAATTCTCATTCATCCACCAGTCACTCACACCTTCTCTTACATCCACTGATTGCATTCTCCACAAAGGCAAAACCAACCCACCCACCCAGAACATTCAAAAACACACATCACATCACATTTTCTACCCTGCTCCCCCTCCCCTTCACCACCCCTCCAGCCTACTCCTGCAGGAGTCTGTCCTGATACATTCTGGTTTCAACATCACCGTCTTGTGGCCGATGCTGGATTTGACTTTTATGGGCTTCATTGATTCAGAGTGCATCACCCTTTCTCAACTCGCATGCTGGACTTCCTTTGCATCTTGTACCCACGGTGGCCCTGAATCATGCTGTTCCCCTTGCATCCTGGCTTGTAACATTATGTGTTACTACTGACTTCTGCAATTTAATTCACTCTCCCCTCTTGCTTCTCCACTCTTTTTGACTGCTTACTCTCTGTTCTCTCCTCCTCTCCCTTTCTCCCTTTTCCTATCTATTCCCCTCCTCCCCTTACTTTCTTCTATGCACTTACTCTGTCGGACCTAGTATGATAGCAACCTCATCTGTCTCCCCCCCCCTTCCCTTGCTTGTCCACCCACACCCAAGCACTATCTGAAATGTTGTCAGGCCTAGTAAGATAGTCACTTGTTTTGTTCCTCCCCTCCTTTTCTGCACCCCTATCCCTCACCATTTGTTTTTCTCCAGCTCTACCAAAAAAATGTCATCAGGCCTAGTATGGTAGTCGCCTCTCTGTTTCTATTTCCTTCTCACTCTCCTCCTCCCTTCCTTATCTATGTCTTAGCTCTTGCACTATCTGAAATGTTGTCAGTCCGAGTATGAAAGTTAATTTCACATCCTTACTGTTCATGGCCTGTAGGAATGTCATTGAATTTTCCCTTGTTCCCTCCCTTGCCTTGAAGTGCTTGGAAACACATTATGTATAGGCGCTATATGAATAAACTATCATATCATATCACTTATCATTCACTCACCAGTCACTCACACTTTCTCTTACATCCCCTCATTACTTTCTCTGCACATTGACACACACCCTCCCACCCACCCAGAAAATTCAAAAACTCACAACATATCACTTCTCATTCACCCACCAGTCACTCACACCTTCTCTTACATATACTCATTGCATTCCCTACACAGGCATACACCCACCCACCCAAAACATAAAAAAACACACATCACATCACTTCTCATTCCCCCACCATTCACATACATACATCTGACACGCACTTCACACATGCAAAACACACATCATATTAAAAAATAAAAACTTCTTACCTTTTTCTTGCAGCTTCGGTTGGTCCTTCCAGGCCCCCTCGGCTCCTCTGTGCTGCTCACCAACAGGAACCAGGAAGCTGCAAGAGCTTCCTGTTTCCTGTATGTGAGCTGCAAGCAAGCCAAGGGAGAAGAGGTTGGAGCTGAACATGGCATGTGACATGTGCCACATGTCACGGTCAGCTCCAACACCTAACAAGTGCATCCCCGGGCCAGCCTTCACCCTGATGGGTGAGGACTGGGCCAGGAACCCACCAGACCTGGTGTGGTAGGAATGCCGCACCGCGGGAGGGTCCGCTACACCAGGAGAACCCGTTCTTTTTTTGGACAAAATAAGTGGGGTTTTTCCCCACATTTTATTTCTTTTAAAATTTCTGGTCGCAAAGGAGTCCCAGGGTTGCAACTGTGTCCCCAGGGATCACAGCTGTGACCCGTGATGACCCCCAAATGACATCCCTGATTGTATTGGATATATATAGGAGATAATCCTAAAGAGTAAAACACCCTCTGTCTTCTCAGCTATCAAGTCCTACCTGAAATCCTCCTCGGATTCCATCCTTTCTCAAATGTTATGTGTATTCTGGATTAATATCCTAATGTCTCATCACATATTCACTGAATTACAGTGTTGGCAGTAATCAATGTCTTACCAACAGAATCTAATAAGCACCCAATATAGCTATATATCTAGTATAGATGTCATCCTAGGTGCATGAAGGAGACCTTCACACAGACAACAGCTCACCAGACAGTAAAAATCGTATGACTACATATTCACTAAGCGGATTCTCAACTTTCAGAAAAATGTCCCCATCTCATGATCTGAGTTCAGACCTTTCATCACAAATGTCATTGAGGACATACAAATCAGAGATACATATAGGGAAACTAAAGTAAGGAAGAAAGCAACAACAGCACCAGAAAATGTCAATAACATTAAAGTTCATCATCATGTATACAAATGGATTGTGTGTTTGCGGCCCGCTTATTGCCCCATATATGTGCACCATTAGCTGAAACCAAACCCTAAGGAAAGTACTTTAAGAACATACAAGATGGTTAATGTCTAGATATATAACACATTTTCAATTTTTATATTCTGACTGTCAGGGAACAAAACTGCCTGACATAGATATGTCAGTGAACAAAAATAAGTGGCCCAGATATGTGTTGTCATCAATGATGCCATCAGGGACTTTTATTTTATGGTTTTAGTTATAAAACACATTTTTCAAAAACGTTTACTTCATTTAAATTAATGAAAGCATAAGGCAAGAGTACATACACAATTCTTACAAATAACCAAGGGTACATCATCTTGATTTACTGATTCATCATTATAAAACAAATCTAATACCATTTTTTGCTAAAAGGGTAGAGACAAATAAAGTGTTAGTTCTTACCCCTTCACAATTTCATTTCTCTCTTACTGAAGCACTTATAAATCTAGTTTTTTAAGGACCTTATTATGGCTAGATTTAGAGATATCTTCTGTGCATTAAAAATCATATCGCAAATATATTACTGAGATAGTATCCGGAAATCACCAAAAAACAAAAACAAATATTCACCCCTTAGAGCTTTCAAACTGTCACATTCAACTACGAGATGTTTCAATGTTTCACTATGTTCTGAGATTTTGCAGAAGGATCTAAGATTGTTTTCAATCTTGTGGCTAAACGTGTTTTAGTATGCCACAAATCAAGCCTAAATCTCATGATATTAGCTCTATACTGCTGATCGGAGAATTTCATTAAGTACAGAGGTATTGTATTTCGTTTTTTACCGGGAATACTCCTGAAGTGAAGACCCTGTTATTCCAGTCTTAATACCATAGTTTAATCTTCGCTTTAACTGGGTTAGAGACTAGTAAATCTATATCTATATCATCACTCATCATTGTGGCACAACATGCGCTATTCCAAGCAGCAAATGGTTTGTTGGGGCACAATCCTGACTCTATGGCAGATAATAATGAGGGTGGATAACAATCTTTTGTTTTGTATTTGGCATATAGCATGAATGCGTTCCAGTCAACAATTGCCTTCAATGAGATCAGTCCTAATTCATACCAAACTATTTGTATCGGAAACTATCTGGGAATAGGCAGCAAAGCTTTACAAAACGAGGCCTCAAGAGGATTCCAGTCAGGCTGGCTCTCAGGAAGTTTGGTATGGCCTCCATATGTAAGCACAGGCACCACTTTTCCTTTATAGAATTTTAGTACAGGGATATATGAGAACATTCCGTATTTTGATTTAATCAGTTTTGCTTGTGATGTCAGGGCCTGGATTTTATATCGTAAGTCAGTTTTGTATGGAGCTTCAGTTTTAGTATCATTTACCACTTGGCCTAGATATCTGTACTCGTTTATTATCTCAATTTTCTTGCCACCAGCTGTCCACTTAAAAATGTGTGTAGATCTTTTTTTAGGAAATTGCCATTTCATGATGTGTGATGTGCTAACATTTATTGAGAGCATATTTTCGTTGGCATACTTGGTAACTTTGCAACTGCCTTTGAACGGCAATCAGTGTCCAATCAACGATGCAAGATCATCTGCGTAGAATAAATGTGGAATTGGATGGGATCCCAATTTTGGAGGAAAGGTAAAAGAATTATGAAACAGTGTGTTCATATCTTTGATATAAAAATTAAATAGAGTCTCATATATATACAGCCATGTTTTAAGCCTTTCTTAGTAATTATTGGCTGCAATAGAAGGCCATGTTGCGTCAAATTGATCTGTATAGATGTGTTTGAATAGAACTGTTGAATGCAGAATATAATCGGGGCATCCTGCCTGAGATAATTTTTGCCATAGTATTTTTCTAGAGATTGAATCAAAAGTCACTCTAAAATCAATGAACACGAGGTAGATAAGGTAATTATTGGTTTGTGCTTGTTTTTCTAGCGCAGTCAAGATTATGGGCCTCATTCCGAGTACGGCGCTAACCAATGGCGCTATTAACGCCTTGGTTGACGCCGTACCCGGACCGGCAGCGCCTTGGTGGATGGCGGAATTACCGCCCCATTCCAAGGTTGGCGGGGCGGTAATTCCCCAATCCCCATTTACCCTTCCCCATTCCCATTCTTGCCCCATAGGGCATAATGGGAGTGGGGAAGGCGTTAATTACGCCACCGTAAATTACGGTGGCGTAATTAACATCAAGGTCCCTTAGTGCCATGGTTTTTAACACCTGCTAAAAGCAGGTGTTAAAACCTCCATGGCGCAAAGGGAACTCGGAGTATGGCGGTAAGGGATTACCGCCACCGCTCTCGTTAGCGGTGGCCGCTATCCCTTACCGCCATACTCGGAATGAGGCCCTATGAGTTTTAGTTCAGTACCGAGGCCTGAGACAAACCAAGATTGATGGGGATCGGTCAAATTTGCTGTTACTAGCCACTTATTTAAATCCTTTAGGATTATTCTAGCATATAATTTGCCCGGAATGTCCAGAAGGGCTAGAGGCCAGTACTTTGCCGGGAGGCTCCTGCCGCCTTTCCTAAAAATGGGCACTAATATTGATTTTTTCCAAGTAATTGGAATCAACGCTGTTTTTGTAATTCTAGAAAACAAGGTATATAGGATTTCGGTCCATTCTTTGTGATTGGATTTTAATACTGCATTTCACAGGCCATCGGTCCAGGGGCTCTCAAAATGTGCTTAGTTTTTTAATGAGCGGTTTTATGTCTAGATGATCAAACGTTAATGACCCTTGGTCTACTCGCAATGATGATGTCACGGCTGTGTAGTCAGGATCAGCATAGATGTTTGTGTAGTATGAGACCTGTCAGGAATTGGGGCTGGGGAAGAAAGAGGCGTCCAGTGCACGGTTAACTCCGCTTTCCGATTTGAGAACTACAGTTCCCAGCAGCCTTGGGACCAGCATGTAGTCCTTGCGCTTCATGCACATGAAAAGCTGAGAGCCATTAGGGGGAGACTATTAAACTGCTGACCGCCCGTGCTCAGGTGTGGCTTATTGACGGTTATGCAGCACGGGCGGTCATGGCAGTCGGTGTGAGGTGTTCTGATCCAGGAAGAGACGCCCGAAGAATGTTGCAGTACCTTCATACCGGGCCGCGGCGGTGAGCATGAAACCGGTCTGGTGTTTGCAATGCTCTTCAGCTACAGGTCTGGGTCGTCACTCAGAGGGCCCAGGCCATCAGTTAAGCTCTTTGTGATTACGTGTGATGAATTTGGTGGGGACATTGATCTAACTGTGTGTAGCCCATAATGGCAAACTCTATGGGTCACGGGGTGACGGCAATTTCCTCAGGCGCTCCATGGGGTCAGATGGTTGTTCGAAATTGAGAGGCATTTCATTTTCATGTTATGAGTTGGGACATTACTCGCCGCAAATGAAACACCTGGAAAGCGATATCAATGCTATTATACACAGACGTGCCACGTTTAGTTCAGCAGCATCACTGACAGCATAACTCTTTTCTTTTCTAATGAGCTTCTTTCAGTCCAGATGCATTCTCTCACTGTTTGTGAAGTTACCCTCAGAGTGACAGTATCCAATTTTCAAGATCTTCAAAATTGAATTGCTGCTTTCTTCGATTTTTTTCTTTTTGTAAATACTGTCAGTATAGTGGTCCTATTCGGAAAAGGATCTCCTTGTTTTCTATCCTTCATCTGCAAGGTTACATTTTCCTTTACCTCAATCAAATGCTAAACCTCCGATGTTGATGGATTTAGGAGGGTAGCATTGATATTTGTTTTTTTCTTAATCTTGTCAGAGGGGAGCTATAGGGGTGTTTCAGGCAATTCTGATCTTGCATCTAAGCAAGATCTTCAGTTATATCAGATTTTACTTTTATAGGGGCAGCTGGACCCCACTTGCCATGATTTGTAGTGAACGTTCTTTTTAGTTCCATAGTTAAAAATCCCTCCTTATTTTTGGCCTGACACTCTGCGTTCAAGATGTCTTCTAGCTTACATGCCTCTTCAGGCTCTGTTTCTTTCTCATTAACATCAGGTAGTGTGGTGATAGAGTACGTTGAGCAGTTAAGTTTTCTACAACTAAGTTTTCTGGGTGTTCATGTTCCAGCATCGGCATAGATTATTTAGGTTTAGTTTTATTTGTTTTGGGTGGTGTTGTAAAAGCATTAATATATGTTTTAATGTGAGTTTTCAGAATTTGACCAGTAAGATCTTGTTTTTTTTCTTTCTTTTGCCTATTAGTCTTTTTGATTTTCTTAATCTCACTATTTGCCCCAGCCTTTCTCTTCTTTTTTCTGTGCGTTATATGGAAAATTCAAAATGTTGCTCTTGTGGAGCCTCTCCAGGCTCACTCGCAACTTCTTGCATGTTGGAAATGTCCACCACTGACAGCAACCCTTGTGCATTGCAATCAATCACAATATTATCCTCATTGATTTCAATCATTGGCTTCTCAATAGAGAAACCCACCTCAATAACATCCTTCTGGGCCATATTATCAAATTGCAAATCAGGTGGGGAAGCGGCTAGACTCATATTGTGCGATGGCAGGCAGACCTTCATATCTTTAATAGAGGCAGCCATAGCATCCAATTTCTCATCCATGTTAAACTAATGAAGTCTGGTGACTTCATAGCCTCTTATAAAATAATTAGGGTATATACACTGTTATTCAGTGCTGTTAGGATGGGCTCATAGTTTGTGATCTGTAGTTGTTTCAGCCCGAAGGACGGTCTCGGTGTCGGCTTTGCAAAAGAGAATATTGTTAAAGCTGAAGAGTTTGCAGATGTGCTTGGCGAATCAGTGCATAAAATTGGCGAGTGAGACATATGTAACACTTGGGAAATCACAGGCTCTCAAAATTGAGTCTCGGGGATAATCTTCTCCACCGATAAGGTCAGCTGATTGTGATGATCTTGATGCCCTTGTCAATATCCCTCGCCATTTTTAGGAAGCTATGATGGGGAGATGTCATCAATGCCTTTTAGTGGGAGACCATGGCAGTTAGCATTAACTTTGCTTGGAGCTTGCGTGGGGGTTTTGTCTGCACATTTCCAAAAGGCATCCTTAATTAACCTTTCTTCACTGTTTAGTTCATTACATCGTGTGAAAGCCTCAAGCAGATGTACGTTTTGAGACTTAACTATTTGAGAATATAAGAGCGGGATATCAGGGCCATTCCTTGAGTGTAGATGGACACAGTGGTGTAGAGGAGGAGCAAGCAATTTAAGTGCCTCAATGGGCACGTCTTTAGCGGCCACAGAGCTGACTGCAAAAGAATGTTGTGTCAGCTGTGCATGCAAATCCTTTTCGGAGAGGGAAGAAGGAACTGCATCGACAATTTCTGAGGCAAGTGACTGCATTTGCAAGTTAGATGGAGCTTTGATAGCATGAAGATGAACAAGTGGGATAACAGGAGCGTAATAGGCTCGGATGTCGGAGCCTAAAGATTTCGATCATTTTAATTTCCTGTTACCTTCAATGAAATCAGTGTAGCTATCGCTGCCGGAGCTCATAGAAGGGGGAGGGATGGCGGGAGGTGTTGCCAAAGTAGGCAGTTTTATTGCAGGAGGCATGTCCGTTTTTAAGGTATAGAGCAGCATAGGTAGTGAAGCAGGAAGAATATAGTCAGCACTTTTTAATAAGTTATCTTATTGCTGTGAACACCTATGAAGCCAAATAATTAGCTTGTTAACTACAGCCAAATCTAGCAAACTTAATATGAAACCGACCAATCTGAGTCCCCAATCCCTCATACCCACCACCCACAACAAAGTTTTCGACTTCACCCCTGTCACTCCATCAGAGGTTGAAGCCATCATCAAAAGCCTCAAGCAATCTAGGTACCAAGAAGACACTTGTCTAGCCTCCGTCATAAAAGAAGGAGCTAAAGAATTTGCCCCTTTAATCTCCTCCTTCATAAATGCTTCTTTTGCCTCATGCACGGTACCCACAAATTTAAAAGGCACCTGGGTCATGCCCCTCATCAAAAAGCCCAACCTTGATCCTAATATACTGACTAACTACAGGCCAATCTCCACTGTGCATTTTCTCCTAAACATCTTAGACATGGCAGCATATATCCTGATTAAGAATCACCTCAATGCTAATAATCTCTTAGGCCTCAGACAATCGGGTTCCAGACCAAGACATGGGACAAAAACAGCCCTCTTGGATTTGAAAATACAAATGGACGAGGCAAGAGACATTGGTAAGCCTGCTCTACTCCTCCTACTAGACGTATCGTCTGCGTTCGATTTAGTCGATCACAGCATCTTAACCAACCACCAAGTCGCAGGAGGAGAGCTCAGGGGCAACGTGCTTGCCTTGCAAGCAAGACGACACAGAGCAACACAGGTTTAATCCCTGGGTCCGCGCCTGGAAACATCTGGGTATTAAGCACGCTATAAATAACCTATCACATCATATCACCTTAACATAGCCACCTCATTCTCCAGTAAAGCCGCTGCTTGGTTCAACTCTTTCCTAGTGGACAGATCCATGAGGGTCTTTTCCATTTCTGCCTCTCTTTACATGCGGAGTCCCACAAGGATCGTGTGTCTCCCCCACCCTATACAATATATTCACTAAGATCCTGTTCGACTATCTAGATGATCTAGGTGTATCATACACAAACTATGCAGATGATACACAAATACGGATCACTCTATCAGGTAATTACCAAGCCAATTCCACACTCCTAAATGATATCTACAGCAAAATAGAGGCATGGATGGCCAATCACGGCCTTTGTCTTAACAATGACCAAACTGAGATCTGTCTCATTGGCTCCAAACAAGACTCAACAAGTAAGGCTCTAAATATTCCTCCTTCACCATCGATGGTAACCACATCAAAGTTGATAAGGAAGCAAAAACCTTAGGTTTCTACTTAGATTCTGCATTAACCCTTCAAAAGAAATAAACGCCACCTCATCCTCAACGGCTTACACCTCCAAACTAATAAATGCCTACAGACCATTCCTCAACACCAAAAGCTGTCTTACCCTTGCATTGTCCAAACTGGACTATTGTAATACTCTATATTTGGGTACTGGTTAGAGGAACCTGCTTAAGCTACAAGTAATGCAAAATAATGCTATCAGAGCAGCTTTAAATATTCCTCGATCCAACCAAATTTCCACAAATCTGTCGCAATTCCAAATGGCTCCCTATCCAAGATAGGATCACCTTTAGAACCCTCATGATCACCCACACATGCCTCAACACCTCAGCACCTAAGTATTTTATGAATGCATTCTCCAGGAAAGGGTCCACTAGACCTACCAGATCTAACTATGCTCACTGTCTTAACATTCCAAAATTCAGGCTCAGCAAAGCGGGTGGCTCCAGTTTCCCGGTGCTTGCAGCCAAGACCTGGAACAAGCTTCCACCTGCACTAAGAATTGACCTAGTGTTCCTCTCATTTCGGAACAAAATAAAATCCTGGCTCTTCTCACTTTCAAACTAAACAATACCACGTTCGACCGTGACTACTCTTGATCCTGCGACCCACTGACCTCGCCTATAGCTTAGGACTGAGATGATCATGGACAGCCTTGACAAGCTGAAATCTTCACCCTAAGTTATACCATGAACCTGCACCTGTATATTCTGTTCACTTGTATATTTTGCTATCTTATTGCCTATAATTACTTGTAAATTTGTACTTATCATTGTGTATATTATTGTATTTTACTCTGTACCTTGTATTAATGTTCTCTTAACCATGTAATAATGTTTTTGTAACCATGTGCCTAAGAAATGTGCCCAGATACCTTTGGGTTTGGTGCGCTATACAAGCAAAGCAAAATAAACAAACAAACAGGCAGAGAAAGGGAGAGGCTGCAATAGCACTCCCAGAGCACTCACACAATATGCGTGGGCGATTGCGCGCAGTCATGTGTATTTATAGTGCACACAGGGAAGGGGCGGGGCTTACTCTGAGGCTGTGAAACAAAAGAAACAGATATTGAAGTAATTGTATAATGCAGAATATATGTTTCAAAAAGGGTAGGGATCTTATATAACCGCAATGTTGTAGAAGTATGCACAGTCAAGTCCACAACATGCTATTATCCAGACAGTTTATCACAGGTAGTAATGCAGGTAGCAGTCCAGTGAGATGCCTCAAGCCAAACTGCACTCCCAGAGCACTCACATGAGATGCAGGTGCGATTGCGCACAGCCACATGTATGTATGGTGCACCCTGGGAAGGGGGCAGGGCTTACTCTACCGCTGCAGTGTTGTAGAAGTATGCACAGTCAAGTCCACAAAGTGCTATTATCCAGACAGTTCGTCATAAGCAGTAATCCAAGTAGCGGTCCAGGGAGACTCCTGAAGCGGAACAGCACTCCCAGAGCACACACGATGCGTGCATCAATGACATTTGTGATGTCATCTTTGATGTCCTGGGTGTTAGTCTTAGCAGTGCACGGTGGTGGCACGAGTTATGGTCGCTTAGCTTACCATAACTGGTGAATTTCTTAGGTTTTTCAGTTTTATTTGTAACCATAACATCCCCTTACAATGTTTTTTCATTGAATGTATATATGTATATCTATTCCAGGAAACAACTTTAGTTGCAGGGACGTAAAGGAGAGAACTTAACACAACAAAACCCCTGAAATTCAGCTAAAACCACCTTAACTTAGTGCCACCTGTTAGGCAGCCTATAACCACAATGATGACATCACAGATCACATCCCTAATTACACCTGATCCGGGTCACTAGTGATTTTTCACCCCCTGATGTCACTGTAGCTGCAAAAATATCTATTTTATTTTATTATTATGTAGAAAATATTGCAGGCTTTGAGAACTCAGAATGATTTTAGTCAATTTGCAGTGAGATTCAATTAGTTGCTGAGGATCACACACTTTGGTTAAGCAGCATGCTACAAGCCCTTGTTTTATGGCTGGTCTCTTGTTGACTGTTGTGATGCATTGCACGACCCCAACTAATGGCATTTCAGTGGCACGGATAAGGGTAAAAAAGTATAAACTTCAAGAATATCATATGCCCAGGCACTTTTGCCCCCATAGCAAAAATCAAAAGCCGGCACCCATGAATAAATGCACAGTAAGTGACCATATATTTTAAAGTGAAATATACAAATGTAGTTCAATTGACCTTTTCCTTTGAAGAAAGTGTGCAAGACAAAATAGCATTGGACTTTAAAAAAAGTAATGAACACCAGAAAAATGACCTGAGAGAGGAAATCTTCCAATAAATTTGCTGGCAAAGTATAAAAGGTGATCGCTTTTTAAACCCGACTCTCCCAGGGGCCATCCACCCAAGAACAAGTCAATGGGCTGTGTTCGTGCTAGTAGAGAGTTTCCCAGAACCCCCCCTTGTTTTGCATAAATTAACTTTGGGTCTAACCCTAAGTTACCAGGGCGATCCAGACAATGACCCCTTGCTCACTGTTCTTAGAGAGGTGCAGCTTCACCTCACTCTTAATGCCCAACAAGGCTGAAACATGTGTCTGGTGTTGCTGTGGTACTCTTTTTCAGAGGAGAATTGCCTAGCATTTTGGTGCTGGACTGCCCCTGGGCAGGACAAAGACTGATATGCGGGGACATTTCTTCTCTGTGAAAAGAACAGTGAGCTAAAGACTTGGTTGAGACTCTCCCAGGGGCCATCCACCCAAGAACAAGTCAATGGGCTGTGTTGTGCTGGTAGAGAGTTTCCCAGATCCCCCTTGTTTTGCATAAATTAACTTTGTGTCTAACCCTAAGTTACCAGGGCGATCCAGACGTGGACCCCTTGCTCACTGTTCTTAGAGAGGCGCAGCTTCACCTCACTGATGATGCCCAACAAGGCTGAAACACATGTATGGGGTTGCTGTGGTACTCTTGTTCAGAGGAGAATTGCCTAGCATTTCGGTGCTGGACTGCCCCTGGGCAGGACAAAGTCTGATATGCAGGGAAATTTCTTCTCTGTGAAAAGAACAGTGAGCTAAAGACTTGGTTGAGACTCTCCCAGGGGTCATCCACCCAAGAACAAGTCAATGGGCTGTGTTCGTGCTGGTAGAGTTTCCCAGACTCCCCCTTGTTTTGCATAAATTAACTTTGGGTCTAACCCTAAGTTACCAGGGTGTTCCAGATGTGGACCCCTTGCTCACTGTTCTAAGAGAGGCACAGCTTCACCTCATTGATGATGCCCAACAAGGCTGAAAAACGTGTATGGGGTTGCTGTGGTACTCTTGTTCAGAGGAGAATTGCCTAGCATTTCGGTGCTGGACTGCCCCTGGGCAGGACAAAGACTGATATGCAGGGAAATTTCTTCTCTGTGAAAACAATAGTGAGCTAAAGACTTGGTTGAGACCCTCCCAGGGGCCATCCACCCAAGAACAAGTCAATGGGCTGTGTTCATGCTGGTAGAGAGTTTCCCAGCTCCCCCTTGTTTTGCATAAATTAACTTTGGGTCTAACCCTAAGTTACCAGGGCGATCCAGACGTGGACCCCTTGCTCACTGTTCTTAGAGAGGTGCAGCTTCACCTCACTGATGATGCCCAACAAGGCTGAAACACGTGTATGGGGTTGCTGGGGTACTCTTGTTCAGAGGAGAATTGCCTAGCATTTCAGTGCTGGACTGCCCCTGGGCAGGACAAAGACTGATATGCAGGGAAATGTCTTCTCTGTGAAAAGAACAGTGAGCTAAAGACTTGGTTGAGACTCTCCCAGGGGCCATCCACCCAAGAACAAGTCAATGGGCTGTGTTTGTGCTGGTGGAGAGTTTCCCAGACCTCCCCTTGTTTCGCTTTTTAAACCTAGCAATCTGTTGTGAAATAGCCCATGGAAAAAAAAATCCCAATACGAATCAAGTGCTTGTGGTCTTGTGGGTAAGCGTCTGTGATAGGAACATGACAACCTGAGTAAAATTCTGGTTTCAAAATACTTAAGCAAGCTTGCCAACCTCAAAAAAAAATAAGGGGTTGTGTCCGCCCTATGAAAAAAAGTTATGCTGTGAACTCACATGTGTCCTTTACTATTGCCCTGAAAAGCAGCCACACTCAGGGGAAAATAATTGCACCAGTGTCCAGGATTGCAAACTCTTTTGCCACATTGTGGAAAAATTCTCATGACTTACTTTCCCTCTCATCATTTCCCCTCCTTGGCCCCATGTCTGGCTTTCAACAATACTCTGCTTTATAAAGCTAACTTGAAAGGTACACCTACCATAGTGTCACTAAAATACATAAATCCTTAAAGAACTATGTTAGGCAAGAAGTGTACAATTGTGGTATTGTCCTCCCATCTTGACTGGGGGACTAAAATACCAGAATGCAATTCAGCAAAAGTAGAAGAAAATGGTCTCTGAATGCAAAGCCTTCAAGGACTGACAGTAGAATGGTTTAAAAGATAATGTGGACTGTCTCCCATCCATGCAGTAACTGGGACCAACCCTGCTTAGTTTCAAAGTGTGGAAGGATCCAGCCCCTTTAGGCCAAAGGTTGTTCGGTTGTAGCCATGTATTTATTAGATTAAGATTAAGAGCATCATTAAGAAACATTGGCACCTTTTGCTATTGGACAAAGATCTTAATACATTTTTAGAGCAAATGTCCAAAATTGTCTTCAAAAGAGCAGAGACACTTAAATCCAAATTTGCAGGGTAATTTATAGATTTCAGGGCAGAGGCAGCACACGCGAGCAGCGCAGAGAGGTAGCGTGTGCCAGCGTGCGCCAGCCGTGTGCACTAAACAGCATTCTGGCGCACCGCGTATTCATGGAATATCAAAGCCATTTTTAGCGCTGGCGCAGAGAACATCCCGCAGTGCCAGTTACGCCCCCAAGAATGCCCCTTGCGCAAAGATAAGGCATCGAAATCCTCAAAGCAGCGCAAAGGGCCGCGCTAACCCTGCACCAGTTTACCGGTACAGTGTATTTGGGGGGTGCATGGGAAGTTGTACACGCGGTAGGCCTTGAGCGAGTGGGGTACGTGTATGTTGGGGGTACGCAGGAAGTACAACACGCGATAGGCCTTGTGCGAGCGGGGTACGTGTATCTTGGGGGTGCGCCGGAAGTTCAACACGCGATAGGCCTTGGGTGAGCCGGGTACGTGGATCTTGGGAGTGCGCGGGAAGTTCAACACGTTCTAGGTCTTGTGCGAGTGGGGTACGTGTATCTTGGGGGTGCGCAGGAAGTTTCACACGTGATAGGCCTTGTGCGAGCGGGGGTACATGTAATCTGAGGGGTGCACGGGGAGTATCACACGCGATACGCCTTGTGCGAGCGGGGTACTTGTATCTTGGGGGTGTGTGGGAGGTTTCACACGTGATAGGCCTTGTGCGAGCGGGGTACGTGTATTCTGAGGGGTGCGTGGGGAGTATCACATGCGATAGGCCTTGTGTGAGTGGGGTACGTGTATCTTGGGGGTGCGCGGGAAGTTCAACACACGATAGGCTTTGGGCGAGCGGGGTACGTGTATCTTGGGGGTGCACGGGAAGTACAACACGCGATAAGCCTTGTGCGAGCGGGGTACGTGTATCTTAGGGGTGCGTGGGAAGTTTCACACGCGATAGGCCTTGAGTGAGCAGGGTAAGTGTATTCTGAGGAGTGCGCGGGGAGTATCACACACGATAGGCCTTGTGCAAGCGGGGTACGTGTATCTTGGGGGTGCACGGGAAGTTAAACACGCGATAGGCCTTGGGCGAGCAGGGTACGTGTATCTTGGGGGTGCGCGGGAAGTTCAACACGCGATAGGCCTTGTGCGAGTGGGGTACGTGTATTCTGAGGGGGGCGCGGGGAGTATCACACGCGATAGGCCTTGGCCGAGCGGGGTACGTGTACACTGAGGGGTGTGCAGGGAGTTTTACACGTGATTTCGCTGGGCGAGCGGGGTATGTGTATTCCTGGGATGCACCAACGCGAACTGGCAGTGTGTGTTCTCCCAGGAGTGTCCTCTCTCCCCTCCCCAGGCCCTGCAGGCAGCCCACAACACAGAGGACTACCCTGCACCCCTGGCCATGGCCCCCAGCCCACCCACATGTCACCATGTACAAGTGAGCACCGACACATGTCCCCCTGCATCCCCACCAACCCAGCAGTGACATGCACCTGCCAGCAGGCCCCGACTCATGTCCCCCCACCCACTCACCCACCCAGCAGTGATGGGCACCTGCCAGCAGGCCCTGACTCATGTCCCCCCACCCACTCACCCACCCAGCAGTGATGGGCATCTGCCAGCAGGCCCCGACTCATGTCCCCCACCCACTCACCCACCCAGCAGTGACAGGCACCTGCCAGCAGGCCCGACTCATGTTCCCCCACCCACTCACCCACCCAGCAGTGATGGGCACCTGCCAGCAGGCCCTGACTCATGTCCCCTCACCCACTCACCCCCCCAGCAGTGATGGGCATCTGCCAGCAGGCCCCGACTCATGTCCCCCCACCCACTCACCCACCCAGCAGTGACAGGCACCTGCCAGCAGGCCCCGACTCATGTCCCCCGACCAATACGTCATCATGATCCACACTCATTACCCTCAAGGCCACACAAATCCCACCCCACGCCACCCCAGTCCAAACACCCAAACAAGTATTCCATCCACTCCACATTGAAATCACCATGTCATGATAGATCCCAAATAAGAAGTATGCACATCAATACATGTCCGTCAGACACACAATGGGGGCAAGTGAATGTGAAAACCCACATCAGGACATGCACAAAAAAAATGAGGGAATACCACACAAATGAAGTATGAAATCAAAATGTATTAAATACAAAATCAACGGAATGAAAGAAAATCACACAAGAAAAAAATGAAATTAAAAAAAGCCTGGATGTCCAAAATGAATAAAAAAATATGAATGCAGAATCCAAATAAATCCAAATGAAAATGGCTCCAAAGGGTACGTCCATCAAACCAAATCCAAAGATTAAAAAAAAAAAAACATTGCTCCATGGGTAAAAAAAAGTCAAACAATTCAAATCCTTTCCGGAACTATGTACAGTTAAAAAATCCAGGGTCCATGAGCCCAACAATCCAAAGGAAACCTACAAAAAACCCTACCTAATAAATAACTATATACAAAAATGTGGGGCATAGTCCATGCGCCCCAAATGAAAGAAAAATAGAAAGCAAACTTAACACTAATGAACTATATACAATGGCGGTGAACAAGTCCAACGGCTCACTTGTTGATGTCCCGGGCCAGGGCATCATGCAACTCCTCTTCAATGTCCTGGAGGCATGCCTGTTCACTGGCCCCAAGGTCTCGCAGGGAAAATGCCATGTTCACCTCCAAATCCCTGCGAATTCCCTCAAGGCACTCAGCCCACCTCAGCGCCCTGCGCATGGAGTTCTCCGCCCTGACCATAGTGAGCTGTGCCTCTTCGGCCCGCCGCTGTTCTGCATCTATTGCCTGGCCCAACTGCCACACGGAAGACACTCCCAATCCAGGGTCCTCCTGGCCATGGGTCGATGCCTGCCCCTCTGATGTTGATGGCCCCGAGCCATCATCGCTCCCGCCTTGAGCCTGCTGCTGCCGTGCATGTGCCCTGCCTTGTGATGCCTGCATGTCCTCCTCATGCTGGTGTCCAGTTGTCAGGATGGCCACCCCTGCTGGACCTCCGACTCCTGACTGTGGAAGGGATGTGTCCGCTGGCTCAGGGGCAGCTCCACAGGGTTGCACGGTGACATTTGGGCAGGTAGATGGCACAGAGGACGACTGGTGCATAGGGGGTTCAGTTGAGGAGGGGTCGGGTGAAGACCTAGCACATGGAGGAACCCAGTTCTGGTGGCCTGTCCCAGAGGTTGACGCGGTATATGAGGATTTCAAAATGACTTGCATTCTCCTCACGAGAAGCTGCAAGTCATCCCGTAATCCACGTTGACGCAACGCCACCCCAGCTAGGACAGGCTCAACCCGATCATGGATTGCCACGTCCGCAGGGAGAGGAAGGCCAGTTGTTGTTTGCGGATCCCCTCCCTGAGAACGGGTCTGGACGTAGGCATGCCTGGTGGTGCGGGATGATGCAGTCACAGGATTGGGGACAGGATTACACACAGGCACCTCCGTGGTGGCCTGTGCTGGCTCCTGTCCCTGCCCCTGGACAGCACCACTAGCACCACTGGAATCCCCACCTCCAGGCCCTGTGCGTGGGCCTTCCACAGCCTCCTCCTCAAACAAACCCTCCACCAACCTGGATGACTCTGTGCCATCTACCTCCATAACCCCCTCTGGGGGCCCAGCTGCCCCTTCTGCTGCTGAGGAGTCCACTTCCGACTTCCCCCTCTTGGACCTCCCCTCGGCAGCTACGGACGCGGAATCAGACTCCTCACTCCCCACAGAGATGACAACCTGGGAGGGGAGCTGGGCCTTGCGTTTCTGGCTGGCGGTGGGATCCCTGCCGCTTTGCTCCACAGCACGGTCTCCGCCCTCCTCATCAGTTGACGCTGCAGACAGGGAGAGACAAAACACAGGCATCAGGGCACTGTACAATGGTCTGATACACACATGACATTTGCATATGTGGGGCAGTGTCAAACTACACAGATGGCATCACACTCACCAACACACATCATTTCAACCCACACACATACGCAAGTTAACAGGACTGTTGCATCCTGCAGCGGCATTCATACACATACAACAGCGTGAGCATCCGAAGGTTAGCCTGACGTAACATGCAACACGGAGAGTGCCAAACACATGCACACATGCCACCAGACATACATGCATATGTACATCTCCGCAACCTGTCGCAGTGAAATCATTGCTATCCATGTCACATCTGCCAATCAGCCTCCTACATGGGTGTCACATGCATCCATGGTGTATCACAGTGGCACACATGTCAAATACACACACACGCACATGTACATTGTGCACATTCATGAAGGTGGAACCAGCTTCCATGTGTCACACAACAACCATGCCACAGTACATACACATAATTCAAAGCATGTGTGTACCTACACATGTATTTGGCCACCATGCATTTCAACACATAATACACCATTGATGTGCCTCACACATGACTGGACTCACATACGGCAGGCACATGTCCCTGTACATACACATCCATACATGGCCCTTCCCAGACATATGTCCAACCTGTACACTCCTGCCACACCTCAACATGCACTGCGTCCGATCAGTATGCATGTACACTTACCGCTCGACTCGGGACGGGTCTGCTTCTGAAGGATCTGGCAGTGGAGCACTGGGTTTGTGCATACCAGGACCCTCAGCTGGATGTTGCTCAGGCGGACCCACCACCCCTCTGTCTTCAAGAGGCACCGGGCCTTGCTGAGGGTCCTGGACCTGAAATCCTCCCAGCGCTTCCGGACGTGTTGCATGTCGTGGGCTGCCACCCCCTCCACGTTGATGGCAGCCACAATGACCTTCCAGATCCCCTTCTGTCCTTCATTGTCGGCGCGTGAACTTCCAAAGAGGGCCTCATAATGCCCCAGGACTTGCTCCACCAGGATGCCAACTTCTTTGGCACTGAAGCTGGCAACCCTCTGCCTCTCTGCTGGGGGGTTGCCACTGGTGCCAGATGGTGTTGTGTCAGACATGGCAACCCCCGAGGCAGGTGTGGGTGGGCATCTGGGTCCTGGGGCTGGGCTGTGGAGCAATGGTATACCAGTCGGGAGTCTTCTGTTCCAGCAGGGTGGTCACAGAAACTGGACCCCTGCAGATGGCTGACATTCAGGCACCAGATAGCAGGGCACGTGGCCAGCAGGTAGGCAGGTAGGCAGGCAGCAGCAGATGGCAGGTGGGAGTGTGCTCGGGGGCTCTGGGGGCAGGAAAATGGCTTTCAGGGCAGGAGCGTGGTCTTCTGTGTGTTGTCACGTGGCCAGCTTGATACGGAGTGACTTGGCATGTGAAATGAGTGCACGTCAGCATGTTTTTCGAGGAAAGGCCCTTAGCGCGTAAGCGCGTCTGTGATGTTACGCGCACAGGCATTTCCCTCGTGACGGGTGCATAGTGAACCAGCACGTGAAGAAACAGCACGTACGCATCTTAATGCGTGTAATTGGAGGAAAGTCCCTTAGCGCGTACACCCGTAAGTGACGTTGCATGTGTGGGCTGTTTTAAAAGGTACCCATAGGATGCCATTTTCTTGTGCGTGCTTTTTGTGGAGAGCGAGCGGGTGATTCTTGTACTTCTTGTCGGTTCACACGTGATTACTTCACAACGGTTCCAGTTCGTACTACTTGTATACTCAGACAGAGTTCTATTGTTCTTTTGGCGGGGGTGTTGCCAAGGCTCACACGCGCGTATTTTTCAGGTTCTTTTTCCAGGCGGACAGTGAGTCGCGCTCGTATTTTCCAACTGTGGTTGCCCCCGTGTGTTGCGTACCCATTCAGAGGTCATTGTAGCCTGCGTGTACCACGCGTACGCTTATTTTTGTGTTTCTGGGTGCCACAGCGTAGTGCGGGTTCTTTATTCCATGCACGTGGTCTACCAGGGGTCGCATGCACGTTAAATTTTGTTTTATGGGTGCCTGTGCATTGCATGACCCGTCATCTTCCCCCAGGGGTCACAGACAGCCTTGCTAGAGCACTAGGGTACGTATTCTATCTAGTACCCTACCCCTTTCACCCCAATTGCCCAGGACAATTGTTTACTGCAACTCCCATTAGCACAACAACATCAGTGCCATGGTTGGGAGGCAGCCAAGCGGTAAGGGAGGCAAAGGTGGCCGACCTGTAAGAGGTGCGCGCGGTAGGGGACGTGGCCAGGATGTGCAGGGTGGCCCAAGAGGCCAGTGTGTGGAGGACCAATCAGGGGCACGTATGCCCCCTCAATGGGTCGGGGAGATGCAGCTGACACCATCCCAGGTCAGGTCTGTTACCCCCCCTATTGTCAACTGAACCGGCACAGGATGACTCCCAGGCTGACTTCCGTGTCACCAAGGCAAAGCCATGTGTGGCGGTGAAAGTTGCTGTCACCAGGCCCCGTGCATCTGGGGCAGCAATTTCATCTGCTGCCCCAAGTAGGCAGGATGAGGAGGCTGCAGGGGCAGCTGCAGCTCAATCCACCCCAGCTCCGAGTCTCCCAGCCGGGACAGTGTTTGTCCAAGTCCTTCACACCGAGGTTGGTCCTGCCAACATCACCCAGCAGCCAATGCCTGCAGTGAGACCTTTGGTCATTGTGCCTTTGGCTACTTCCAGTGCCCAGTCCACCTGCGCTTCAGCCCCTACCAACCAGAGCGGCATAAGCCATTCAGGGTCCGCACCACCTTCCTAGAGGAAGAAGGGTGCTCTTGCGGTACAGGCTGGGACCCCAGGCACGGCTACCCACTCCGGCACATCAAGGAAGCCTAGTTTCAATGATGCAGAACTAGACGCACTTGTGGGCTACGTGTCGGCCAATGGCCGCGAAATGGTGGCGACTGCAGGGTACAAGACTACGCCTGCTCAATGTAGGGCCCACTGGCAAATCATCGCGGACCACATTAGTTCCCTTGGATTTGTGAGGCGCACAGCTGATGATTGCTCTAAGCGGTGGAACGACCGGAAACGCAGAGCAAAGAACAAGCTGGCTTACAATCATGCCTCTACTCTGGTGACTAGCGGTGGGTCTCCACCAGAGGAGGAACAACTCACTGAACATGAGTCTGTCGCTGGAGCCTTCATCACAGAGGATCAGATCCAAGACATGGGAGACCTACCAGATCTTGAAGCAATGTTCGGTGAGTGCCCATGCATGTGTGTGCAATCCATGTGTATGTTGCTTTGGTGATGTGTTCAGATTGAGTGCCAGGTGAGGCTGTGTAGTCATGACTGCTATGGGTCACCCATGTGGTCCCTCCAAACCATTTCCCGGCCTTGGATTTGGGTTTCAACGTATCCCTTCTGACCGCAGTTGACAATTTGCACCTGATTACTGCACTTGCCCTTCGACTGTCATCTTGCCACAACATTGTTCATACTGTTTTCCTGTTCATTCTGCCTGATTGATGAAATCCTTAGCATTTTTACCACACATTCGCCTCCCTTTCCAACTCATGGACAGTGCATGCATGCCAGAGTTATTGTCATGTGTGACATGTGTCATTTATGTACTGGATCTCTTCCTCAACATGCCTATGTAAGTGTGCTATGGTACTCATGCATGTTTCCATTAGTTATGTTTCATGGTTTTGCAGGTGATGAGGCCTTGATGCTGTTGAGGAGGAGGAGATGGCGCAGAGCCAGGAGTACTCACAGCCACAACCGGTGGGTACACCTCCGGAGACCTCTATGAATCAGGTGCTGAATCGGACATTGAGACATATGTTCCGTCACAGGTGAGTGTTTCTAGCAGGGATCCTGTTCTGTCCAACTCACCTGCACCGGGGGGGTAGACCCCTCTATGGGGATTTCAGTGTTGGAAAGTCCGCCTGTGGTGGTTACGGATGCAGGGCACACTCCACAATATTTGCTCCTGTTCCTGGGCCATCAGATCAAAGGAGGTATGCAGTCCTGCAGCCTCAGGCAGTGCCAGCACAGCAAGCTGCACATCACCTTGCCCCAAACAGGTGTGGTGCCTGCCAATGCGGTGGCCGTGCGCCACCTGGCAATACAGTGTGGGAGAACTCCATCTATACTATAGCAGCACAACAGGGGGCATTGTGCGAAATGATGGCTCAGGCAATGGATAGGGTGGTCACTTCCATTCTCTTCCCTGAAAGGCAGATGGAGCTCCAGCAGCAGGCAACAGAGTCCATTTGCCACTCACACAGGGAGGACATGTTGGCGTCCGACAGGGAGTGACGGGCTGGTCTGGAGACTCTGCGCACAGCCATATCTGTAGAGTCACAGGCCCACAGGGAAGCCGTGAGGTTGGAACACAGCTCCCTCAGAGATACTCTGTGTGAACTTGAGGTGTCCCGGAGTACAAGGGCAGAACAGCAGCTGGAGCAGCTGAAACGCACACTGTCAGCTGAGCTCCAGGCAACCCGTCAGGAGATCCGGGCATCACGCGAGGCCATGCAGGCAGAAATGCGTGCTACCCGTGAGGTGCTGCATGGGGATCTCCGTACCATCATCCTGCAGAACCAAACCTTTCAGACCTGCATGCTTGCTGCCATGGAGGAGCATGCCAGGGCTTTGCGTGGTCTGCCTCCCATATCACGCCCACCTTCTAATGTACCATCAGAGGGTGATGACAGTGATGGCAGTTCTCCCACTGTAGCGTGGCCGTGTAGGCCATGAGCCCATGGAGGGTCTCTTTTTTTCTCAACATCCACGCATGTGGGTGTTGGGGTGCACCCTGTACCTCGTCCCTCCTGGGTCTTCACCCCACATGGCCATTTTTGATTTTTCTTTTTTTTTTACAGTGTGTTGCTTTGTGTGGCTCCCGTAGGCATCCACTGTGTATTCCAGCTGGGCACATGCAGGCTTGTCCTGTCTTTGGGTTAGAAACTTGGGTTCCTGATACACACACCCCTCCTGCTTCCCCTTTCCATGGGCTTGCAAAGGGTGTGACCAAGTGACAGTAACTTACACAGTGACATTGGGCTCCCATAAGTTGTGTGGACAGTCTGTAGTCAAAACTGTGTATTCATCCCTAGTGGGTATTGTTGTAGAAATCTCCACTGCATGGTGGATTTATGTATGGTTCTACATCCATGACTTTTTCCTTATATTAATGTACCTTCTTCATGTCTTAACCAGCCCGTCTACTTTGCAGATGCAGTTCATGTTGTATGCAGTACACCTTTACATTTGACTTCCAGCAACACTCTGCAGTTGGAAGGGATCAATTTGCTGCCTTAGTTAGGTTGTGACACTTGCACTACTTTTTTTTCTCATATATTGCCACTGTTTGATCATGTACTGATGTTTTCTCTTGGTGGTAAGTATTTGTTCATGTGTGTTGTTTTTTTGTTAATTATTGAGAGCAAATTGTATGTGCCCTGTTTCCATTTGGGACAGTGCACTTTGTGACACTTGTGTCATGTGTTGTGCATTCATTTGGTTGCTTTCACATTGCATGACATGCCATGGTGTGTTGGGTAGGTGAGATGGGGAGGGGTTGGGTGACATGCCACTATTTTTATGTGGTATTTTGCAAGGGGGTAGTCCTTCATGATGCATGAATGCGTGCCTTTTTCTGACACGGCATTGGGTGTCTTAGAGTAGCTAGGGATGCACACAATGTAGCACTTCCAGGTGAACAATCTCAGGCTGGTATGGTTGTGACAGTTGACTGTCCCTTTTGTCATCATCATTGATTGTGAGCTAGTATGTGCCAGGCCTGTGTGCACTCCGCAGGGGTGGGATTTTAGGTTAAGTAATTTGCCACAAGCTGGGTACGGGCTGCCTCACCACTGGCCCTTTCACCTCCCATGCACAGCGGCTGTGCATGTGGTTAGGGATGTGAGGGCACCACCATGTCCACCGGCACGCCCCACCGGGTTGCAACATTGTGCAGGACATATGCTGCCACTATGATCCTGCACACTACTGGGGGTGCATATAGCAGCTGCCCACCAGAGCGGTCAAGAGATCGAAAGCGTGACTTGAGCACTCCGAATGTGTGCTCCACTATGCCCCGGGTTGCAATATGGGCTGTGTTGTATCTTACCTCGGGTGGTGTGGTGGGGTTCCGAATTGGCGTCATTATGTAGGTGCTCAGAGGGTAGGCACTGTCCCCTAGGGAGGTGATAATGGTTGTCATTAGTGGGGATTTCACATTTCTCTGTCTCTGACATGCATGCATGTGCATAGGTATTTATACTCACCAATTAGCCATGTGTCGCCATGCCAGCCAGCTTCCAGGCCCCGGTTTAGGGGTGACATTCTGAATATGAAACTATCATGGCTGGACCCTGTATAGTTGGCATATACTGAGGTGATGATTCCCTTGGCATCACATATAACCTGCACGTTGATGGAATGCCAGTGCTTGCGGTTTTAATAGATATGCTCAGTGGCCCTGGGAGGACATAGAGCCACATGGGTCCAATCAATGGCACCTAGCACTTTGGGGAAGTGTGCCAACCCATAAAATTGCTGGACAACAGCCTGCCTTTCTGCAGGTGTTCTGGGCATGTATATGTGCCTGCGGACTGAGGGGTGTGCAGTCATAATGGCCAACACCTGGTGTAGGCAGCGTGACTGCATGACTGTGACACACCCCCCACTATGGCACTTGTCTGCTGAAGTGGACCAGTAGCCAAGAAGTGCAGTACATTGAGCACCTTTTCCAAGGGGATTGGTGCTTGGGAGCACAGGGTGGATGATGTGAGGTCATCCTGCCACTCCCTGACCAGTTCTAGGATTATGTGTGGTGGAAACCTGTACCTCCCATACACCTGGTCGTCAGGCATCCCAAAAAGGCTGGTCCTGGGTAAATAAATGCGGGGCCTGGCTATCCTCCTCCTCCGGCGGTGTCCCACGACCACTGCTGCGAGGAACGGTATAGTCATTGTAGCGTCTGAGCTTGTTTGTTGTTTGCGCGCATTGTTATGCTGCGCGGGCCCGCTTACCCCTGTTTCCTGCTGGCGTATGTGTTTCCGGATTAGCGCATCTTTTTTGGCGCACGGATTTCCCCTGTTCGATTCCATGAATACGTGTTGTTAGCGCGCGTGTTGGCGTTGCGAGCATTTACCTCCTGTACTTCCCCCGTAACGCCCACATTTTCACGTGTTGTTCCCCATTCCGCGTGTTACACCCCGTGTTCCACCCACTTTTCTTGTGTGCCCTACACAATGTGCGCTTTCCCTGTGTGCGTGGCGCATGCCGTTTAGTGACGTGTGTGCCCGCGTGCGCCGCCCCGGATTTGGCGCACATACCAGGTTTTACTAGCGCAGCACATTCCATGAATCAATGAATGGCTATGTGTGCGGCTTCGGCACGCGTGCGCATCGATTTTCACACTTGCGCTCCCCTTTTCGGCGTACATTTTTTCCATGAATTACCCTGTAAGTCTGTCTTTTCTAACAAGCTTGGACACTGAGCCAATACATACATTGCTACAACCGAACAAAAAGGATTTCTTCAAATGTGGTAAGTGTACCCTCTGTAAATCTGCTCACAAGAACACAGATACATTCACAGACTATAGAGGCACTAAAATCCAGATTAATCAATGTATTCATTATGAATCTAAATGTGTTGTTTATGCAATCATTTGTATGTGGAATAGGGTTTACATTGGGAGTACAAATAGAGAACTGAGAACGAGAATAAGAGAACAGCTAGCGAATATTGGTAGTCAAGATCGTACATTTCCACTGGCTCAACACTGGCAAGACACACACCAAATGACCAACAAACAAGACATTAGATTAAAAGAACTAAGGAAAATACAATTAGGCAAGAGAGGGGGAGACAAGGAACGCCGCCTAAGGCATATGGAAGCCAGGATAATATATCAAATGCAGGCTACTGAATTTGGCCTCAATTTAGATAACGAAATAGGAGCCTTTCTTTAAATAGTGAACTTTAAGATGTTGAATAAGTAAAACTGGAAAAATACTGACCTGTTGTATAATTGTACATGGCTAACTTAGCTCTCTTTGAGCTAAATGAGGGATTACTTTTTAGAGTACAAGATATCAGAGACTTGTACTAATTCAAATAATAAACAAAAAGTGTATATACAATCCATTGGGTTAATAAAGTTCTTGCAGCATGGCTGTTAACAATCCTTTGATATATGTGCAGGGACCCTTTAAGAATGACAAGGGTTGAAGGACATGGGAATTTACTTCCTATGCATTATGACTCTATAATACGATGCTACATGGTTAGGAATACAAATACTTTCAATTATTGAGCACAATTCTAAATATGAAACTGTTTCGCAAATACCAGGTTCTAATCATAGAATACATATATTTTTTATTAGTATTTTTTTTTTCACGAGTATCTGGCTTTATTTAAACATTTATATCGATTTACCCATTAGTCTCTAACCATTTTATCGAATCTACTTAATAGCGGTATGAATGATTTCACGTAACAGTCACTCCAAATTGACTTAACATTATCGAGGTATCATTCTGTTTACTAAATATGTCTCACTCGGTGATGTGGTAACCCCACGTGATCTTACTTTATATTAGCTCATCGCATACAGACTTAAGTATATTCATGATTTGTTCTGTGCTTACAAAACTTAATTGAAATCAATTATCTGGTGAGCAAATTCAAAGCAGCCTGTCTTTTTCGAGAAATCTGAGCTGTGAGAGGGACAACACGGCTCACATAATTTAGACCGCGAGTGCGGTATATAAATGGAATACAAAATGGCAACCGTGCTGTCAGAGGGCAGACGTTAGTCGCTGTTGTCATGATATGGACTCTGCAAGGTAAGATTCACTGCATTATTTTGGAATCAAGATTCTATTAGTAGAATCATTGACATACTTAATTTTACACGATTAGAAGATTAGAGGCAGGGCTCTCAGGCAATGGTATACATCGCCATATGTCATTAATTAACAAGCCATAAGGAAAGAGGGAAGAAAAAAAGGGATCAACCCTATGTTTATGTTTATATTTATTGGTTTCTATTGTGCCAGAGCTCGCAGGCATCAGGGCGCTGACACAAAACAGGAGAACGGAATGAGTTACCAAATGTTGCAGGTGCTGTATAAGTTGTACAAACAAATTTATTTTTGACTAGGCTGGATTCCAGGAATGTTAAATCAGATTTCCAATATTTAATGAAAGGTGTGATGAATTAAACAATATATGGGAAGTATGGACAAACAACAACAAAACACTTTTTTACAGGGATTTAACCCGCTGATTTGAGTGCATCTGAAGAACATTTAGTGATCAATTAAGTCTATTGTGGGTATTGTTTAGACCACTACACAATTGATGTAAGTAATATTGGAACCAAAGTATGCATGATTGTTAGGAATTAACTCATTATAACAAAGTAATTGCAAATCAGTGCAGCCAATAATACAGTGGTGAATATATATTTTTTAATTAGGTAAAATTGGAGCATGTAACACAAACATATCGTTTTGAATTTAATTTAGTTAAACATGAGTTGTAACTGATTAGTGGTTCATAATAGAAATTAGTGGAATAGTTATTAATTAATTCTGTTTTTCTCTCCTTCTATTCGTGCCTATCACCAACCCCAATGTTCTGTCTTGAATATTATTAACTTGATGTTATTACTATGATGATTATTTGTATTATTATCCTTATTCATGCTGTTTAAACTTTCACTTTGATTTACTCTTGATTATTACTTTGATTTCAATGTGGAATTTGTAATGATAATTCTATAGCAACCCCAAATAAAGCCAAGTTTTTTAAAAAGAGTAATGGGCGAAACACGTGTTAACCAATAAGGGCAGAACCAACCAATAAGGGCAAAATCAATACAATTTAGAATAAAACCATTTCAACTGTGTTATCAATGATTGGCACAACCTCAGCATACAACCATATTTAAAATATATTTGGCAATGCACACTGACCACGGCTGAAGCCCATGCTTAATGGCAGTTACTGTTGTAATGTAATTAGTGATGTCATCAGTGATGTGATCTGTGATGTCATCATTGGGGTCATAATCTGCGCAAAAGATGCAAGAGGTTTGTTCCATGAATTTCAAAGGTTTTGTTATGATGTATTGCTCACCATAATGGACCTGCAACAAAAGTCAAATTAAAAGCAATTGGGCAACCACATTCCCCCAAATAGATTTGTTGTTACAAAAAAAATGAGTTTTCACATGTACTTAACTTTTTAAAGTATTTGCATGTATATGTACTGTTCATGAACAGTTATTAAAGTGTTACAGTAACAGTCCAAATATTTTAAAATAAATATTTACAAGCCTACTGCCCATATAGGAAGAAATTAAAAAAGAAGACGCTAAAAACAATTCTCCAGAAGAACATACACCACAGTCAGGATTTTTGTAAGTACATTCTATATACTCATGTAAAACGAGACTAATACTTATATTTAAAGGAGCAAATATCCATTACCACACACATATAATGTATCTACTTATTATCAAACTATCAAATGTTTATACAACAAACACACATTTTTGGAAAGTGTATTATATCTTCAATTTTTTAGAAATATTTCAAATATTTTCAAACAGATGAAGAAGTGATTCAAGTCTCAAGAAGAATCAAAAGTGGAGCACCACTACAAGGACCCACACGACTAATTGTGGATTCCTTGACAGAATTAAAAGACCTATTAATGAATATTCAAAAAGTCATGCAATTAATGAAAAGGGACATTGAAAATGCAAGACTAATCATGGACAGTGAAAATCCAGAAAATTGGGCTAAAGAAGAAGATATATCATCTGTTCTAACTAAAAGGAAAAAAAGAAAAACAACACATCCACATCCCCTCTCAAATAGACCTGTTTTCAACAAACTGTGTTTGAAAATGTATTTACCCTTTTGAAGTATGTACACTTATATGCATTATTAATGATTAAAAAGTATTTCAAATGTTACTATAACTGTTTACAAAGACCACACTCAATACAAATTAAAAAAAATTGTCCACATTAATTTTATTCCCCCAAAAACGTAGGTATAGCCGCGGTTATCAAAAAATCCAATTGTGCCCCAAATCAGATAACCGCGGCTATGTCATTGTGTGTCTTTCTTTTCATATATGTGATGGTTCCCTTCCTAATCACTTGAGTCATCACAAACCAACATATTCTTGATGCTTAGGCTTTTAAATCTATAGAGAAACGATACCTACATATCCATGCACAAAACACTCATGGCATACAGGGAACCTTAACTTCAGATGACAGGTCAGTGTGGTTGATTATAAGTCTGTGACAATTATTTGTTGCCACACTGGATACTTATGCTTATAGCCATCTTGAAAACAGTGAGAACCATGAGCTGCTCTGCTGCCAAACACATACGTCTCAACCCACACGCTTTTGGTGGGTGTGACCTGTCTTGTAAACAGTTCACTCACCCACAAGGTCCTCTATACACCCATTCACTTCAATAGGCTCTCAACCGCCAAATACAAAGTCGTGTGTTATCACTCGCCCTCGGGACATAAAAGTTAGAGAGCTATGCATAAGTAGATATCAGAGCTCTGCCAGCATGGCACATACATGTCTCACACTCCTTTGCTTACAGGTTGATCTATAATTCAATGTCTGATTCTGAGTGCACAAGTGATGAGAATCAAGCCTTTCCAAAATAGGATGTGCTGGGATAATATTCCGTGCTGTAAAGGCAAAACGCTGTTTCCTTTTCACCATTCTGTGTCACATGGATAGTGTGTTGTGTCTTAGTTTTGTCTATCAGTGCCATTCACGTTTTGTGTTCATCAAGTTTCACTCTGCTGGAGTGACCATTGTTTTGCTTCCCTATCAGAGATCTGCCCAGAAAAGGCTCTCACCATATTGAAAGATGCCAAAGAGTTTCGAAAGTGAGCCCTGCTACTGCAAACCTCAGAAAAATATAGTCATACCGACCCCACCTCCAGATGCATAGCCCGATAATTCAAGCAAAGAATAATGCCATTGATGTCTGGGAGCCTTTAGATGATTCTGCCTTTCTGCATACTAGGCTTTCTCTGAATGCTTTAAACTGCAATTGTAATTGGTGCCCCCAAGTGGTCAACTCTCCTGGGCATTGCTCACCGGGCGGCATGACTCGATTTCCATCTCACATGTCTATGCTTTAGTGACTACAGATCTTTGTCCCTTGGAGTTTGGAGGTGGCTTTCTGCAAGGGTGCCATTTTTGCACGGGCCTGGTTCTTACAGGTGAAGGTTGGGAGGTGTACACAAGTCTATTGCAACCTGGGTTCTTCCTCTTTTAAACATAATTTCCCTACTGTTGTAGAATTCTTCTAAGTGTGCTCTTATTCCAGAGTTTCTCTCCCAAGGCCGGGTGGGGGACAGCAGGAGGGTGGAGGGGGTTGACAAATTCTGAGGTGTGTATGTTGCCCCTGGAACCACAAAACGATTTCTAGGTCTGACTAGAGTTTGGTACTACATTTTCACTGTGTGTTCTGGAGCAGGGTCCCTTGGGATGTCTTCCACCGACACATCAGGGCTGCTTGGGCAATGAGCTACTTCAGCTATTAGTTGGTCATGCTATAGAGTCTTTTTGGCACGTAATTATTTTCTCTGCACTCTGAAAGGCTTTTCTGAGCTAATCTTCAAGGGCTGACTGGAAAAATGGTCTTTATCATTAGATCTTTACTCCTGAGTCAATAGTCTTCACCTTTAGACTTTTGCTGTAAATTGATTCCACCAAGTACTATTTTTGGGAGATATCCAGTTTGGTTGATTTGTAGTAGATGTTTCTTGTCCTAGTGATTGCTTTGTTATGCTTTCTTATGAACTAGGATTTGTTGATGAGTCCAGGCTTGGAATGACTAGTCCACACTCTTCCTGCTACGGACTCATGGATGCTATGATACATTTTATAATTGCACTGCAGCCTTCTTTCTGTAGGACTACTCTTCTCTCTTATCTCAGGAAATACCAGTGGACAGTTCCACTTTTTGTCTACACCTTCACATGGGATTTTCTTGATGTGGTTCTCCAAGACCTATATCCAGTGACAAGAAAGAGGGTTACTCAGTTTCAGAGATTCCCCCACTGTGTGATCATGTGGGATGGAGGTGAGCTATTCATTTGGCAGTCTCTCAATTATTTTTTGTATCAAATAGTAGCATGTGGTCTGGTGTATTTTGTTTTGAATTAAGGCATTAAAGCATTAAAGCAAGCTTGCATACCATCATATATTTAAATATTGAGACAGTGAAGGCGATGAGGCGGTAGTGTTTAGATCACTTAGATCACTTAGCATCAATCTTAATTATGTCCCTCTTTCTTATCACATTACTAACAAAGTGAAGTGGATCTTGCCTTTAAGGCAGTGATGCTTGTTGCATAAAACACCTTTCAACCATTTTAAGGGTCTGCTCCACCCTCTCCTCCATTTGAGCTATAAAAGGGATGGTTTACCCAGAATGATGCTATTTATTTCTGCCTCACAACGTAGACAGGTTCTTTTATTGAACGGGCGCTTCAGGCTTTTGGTTCCCACGCATATTTGGAGGCACATGCTCACACCATGTGAGGAGGAGCGGACATGGTGTGTATTAAAAGCTGGTAGACTTTGGTTTATTAATGACAGTGATTACTGTAATAAAAATACCAAAGTATAAATCCCATGCCTGGTCATCATTTTCTAAGTTACATTTTGGGAGATCAAAGTGTACCCAGGGCTTTACTGTCTGTCAACTTAAATCCCTGTCAAGGCATAGCTGCACACCCTCAATCTGCGGGGATGCACATCATGGGAGACAGTGCTTTGGAAGGAATGTGCATAGGATCTTGGAAGGAAGAAGAGACTAGAAGTGCAGTAAATGAGAAAACTCCTGGTTTGTGAGGCCCATTGATAGATTGTCAAGGGGGGATCCCCTTGGTAAAACAATTGCCATCTTCACTCTTCTGTGCCTGGTGAGATATCTGTGATGCAGGTTCTAGGTATGTATGGATATCCCTCAGAGGGGATAGGTCGAGAGGGTCAAGGTACTATCCAAGTAAAACACCTCTATGACTATGGAAAAATCCATCTCACTGATTTCCGGTAAAGATTCTATTTCTGACAATCACAGTCCTCTAGGTAGATGTTCCTCCTATTGAATGAAGCCATTCATCTTCTTCTCAATAGTTTTTCACACCAGTGTTCTATACTGACCCCAATTTTTCTGAATAATCTGCTAATCAAAGTTTCAGATAAGACAAGCATCCAATCAATTTTCATTGGGCATTGCTCCAAGAGATTACTTATTTTCTTCTGCCAATAACGGGCTCAACAGGTCTTATTAACCCTCACCAAACCGTTTGAACCCTCGATTAGTTTGGGCCTCTGAGAAAATAAATGTCTCCCTGACAAATTCTATGTGGGTTAATTCTTCATAGTCATCCTTGTCAGGGCAGCTCTCATTAGCAGTGTGTTTTCTCCTATCAGGACACCTTCAAAAGGAAGGCGTGGTCCTCTTTTGAATGGCCCATTTTTCTTTTCAGAATGAAATGTCGAATTACATGCCAATAATTGCAGATTGTTTGGGCACCGTAGGAATGAGCAGCATATTTATATTTCCTTGATGATACATGAAGAATTTGTGACCTGCTCTGCGCCCACGCATCAATTAAGCTTCAACGGGGTGGATAAGCATACATTTCAGTAAGATGTTCTTTTCAAAGTGCCTTACACAAATGTAAAACTTTTAAGATTCATGGTAATTGTGTGTCAGCTGGAGTTACCTGGTTGTAAAGGTTTGAATCTAGGGATTTCTCCTTCTGGCCGTAAACTACCATTCTTGATGCTCACTGTGTTAAACACGTATGTTGTTCTATCTGCTTACCTACATTACTACACTATTATTTCACTTTGGTGCTGATTTAAGGACTTTCTCTGTGGGGATAGGATTTTGACTGGGATCCTGCTCTCCCTTTGGCATAAGTCTCATGGGAGGGAAGTATGTCTGTTGGCTGCAGGTGTACATGTCACCCTTGTTTGGAGAATACAATCATTTCTCCTAATGTCAGCCAATCATTTATGGGTTCTCCTTTATGTCTTTAGATATTGTTATGTGTTCATACAAATGGTTCAGTTATTAGTGGGAGGGGTACACTTCTATTTTTAGGTGTTTTCTGTCCACTTCTATCAGGCCATCTTGTTACTTATCACACCCTTTTAGGTGAGACGTGCAGCAGGAGAGGGTCTTTGAATACATGCTTCTCCAACCATGTGGTTTTCTAGGTAAGTAACAGAGGTCAGAGTGGTTACGTCCCAGGACCAGGTGTTGATTCTGGCCCAAAAGCTACTTGGTCCAGGGCTTGGTTTTCTTTTTTGATAAGTGAGCAATATGGATAAATGATCTCATGAAACCTCTCCATCAGGTTTGACAGTGTCTGGCTTGTGAAAAGCTTAATGTTTATGATTACTGGGCTTTCTAGATCCCTGTCAAGCTGTAGCAGGGGACCTCCACAAAAAGGTAATCCCAAGAGAGGAAATAAAAGGAGCGCACACCAAGCCAGATTTTATGCAGATTTATTACACCCACACAGCTGGGAACTACGGTTCGGACAGCCCAGTGGCACTGAACTGAATAAAATTAGCCAATGCCGCCCATTGCGGCTATACCTTTTATACATGAAATCCAAAATGACCATACAACATTTTAGTGACATTTTTGGGGCAGGTCACAAGAGCAGATTGGTGGAACTACATCAGACCCCTATATCAAGCTATACCTTAGTTGACCCTTATTGGATGCAACATTTCTTGGAAGAAAATCACATTGACACCCAGCGTGACATCACAAACCTTCCCACACCACCCCACAATTACGTGATTGTGGTGATCCATCAAAAAACAATTATTCGCCATTGGATGCCACTGTCCAATATACAAATGGATAACCTGCTGTATACTGATTGGACATGGCATCTTGAGATGGCAAGAGGTGAACACATATGTCCCCCCATGGACATCAGCGAGGACACTTTACAATGTTGCACCCCAGTGACAACAAAACATCCCCCTGCTGATTGGCTCCCTGCCGTGCACCCCACAACCCCTACCCCATTGCTCTGCCCCCCCAGCTCCCTTCTCACACCTTGCTGCCAGGTGTATTCTGAAAAAACAGTACCACACTGTGGCTAGATTTTAATTAACTGTTTTAGAGTTCTATTTCTTTGCCAGTTCCTCTCAGACACCTTGATACCTAGCTCAGTGGCCTCAAAAGTATCTCATGGAGTGACTTCAATCTGTGGAAGGTGCAGTGAGCAAAAAGCGTGTGCTGCAAACTCTCATCTCAGAACAGGTTATCATGCCATGTTCTTTCTGGAGAGGAGCGCCTGGTACCGTTTTTGAAACCTCAGTCTTGCAACATTTCTGCTGAATACTTTTCCTAAGTGGGCCTACAAATCATGGCTTCTCGAATGTTCACATATTGCTCAAATGGCCCCTAACCCTAAAATCCCTTTCACCCCAACCCCTATGCCCGTTTTGCATCAGATGCCCCATCACTAAACAAATTACACACCCTCCATTCCATTCCCCTGAGAGACTCCTTGTGCTGAGCCAGTTCCTGTATCTTAACAACCTATATATATATACTACCTGCACTACGCTCAATGACGTCACCAATCCCGATGTAACCCATCACGTAACTTTTCCTGTCCCCACATTACTTACGGAACTGATACGTGCATCCTCGTTGGCAGCGTTGGATCAGGACCCTTACAACAAAGCAATGGGCCAGGTTGCCTTTTTGCCATCTTCTGAAATACAGGAAGAGATCTGCCACCTGGAGGGACTCGTAACGTGCATCTAATTGCTCTCTGGTTTTTTGTTCATACCAGGTATCTTTGTTCTCTCAAACAGGCTCAACGTCTTATGGCATAGGTCTGCATAACACTGCTTGGGAATGTTTATGTACCAAGCAAGTGTTTTCTTTTCCAAAATCGTACCTCTTGAGACACAAACAGCAGTAATATCTGCCATTACATCCTCCCTTGCGCTTATACTCACTTATCTTTCTGTACACACTCGTATTCAAGTGAAATTCATGCTCCATGGTGCTTAACGTTGTGGTTTGGAAGTGACGGTGGCGAGATTCCAGCTCTATGTTTTCCCAAAACTTAGCAATTCTTAAATCAACTCGAAATCCCCGTGTGAGGTATTAGAGAGTGGGTAGTGCTGGTATATATTCTGGGAGAGATGCTGAATTTCTTTTCTGTTTACATCTGCCAGGATAGTTTTATCCTTTTTGCCTTTAGCGTCTGCCGTTCGTGTTAAGGTATTCTTCTCTCACGTTTTCTTGCTTTGTCTAGGATTGGTCTTTGGAGTTCTGTTCTTACAGTCATTCCCTTTGCATTTTTGCAGGTAGCTAGTTTAAGCCATGGTGTTTAAAGATACCATTTTGCTAGACATTTCTTCGTAGCATACCAACAGAAAGTGACGTTTTTGTTTGTATGAAGAATGGTGTGTTCTTAAGGATAGACTTCTTTCCTTTTGTTCCTCTCTGTCTTCCCTGTAGGAAGAGCAGTTTCATATGTTTGACACCAGGGGACCGGCTCTTTATTTACGGAAATGATTATTTGTAAATTCAGAAGGTTGTTTGTTACATTTGGTTGGGCAATATCATGAGCCCTTGGCTGCTGATTGTTTTGAGTGGTTCATGCATATTCTTGAGCGCAGAGTATCTTCTTTCTGCATAGCGGGCCAAGCTGTCTCTTAGGTGGTAGCTCAGTGTGTTCATGTTGTTTACATTTGCTGAGGAGATACCTGTGCTTTCCCACACTCCTGCATATCATCTTGCCTGCCTTCTGCCCATCCTGGGACTGCTGTGTCTGAGCACAGACTCCTTCAGGAAGATGATACACATGCTTTATTTAGTGAGATCATCCCGGGGAATCAACGGTGTTGTCCTATGTTTCTATTTCTGTTTGACTGGAGCCAGGACTGTCCTTATGCTTTGATAATCACCAATTTGTAAGGACTGTGATGAGAAAGAGGGTTCCCGGGTTAATGTCTAGATTACTAACGGCTAATTCTCAATACAACAAGTATAACTCTCCCTCTTTGTAGTCGGTACAATTCCAGTAACTAATTCTAAAGGTCTTCGGATTCAACCCTGATTTTGCAGGTTTAGCAATACTCAGCAGAATTCTGGGTAAAGCATACAAACTTCTGAATAAGGAGTGGGGTGCATGGCCCTGTAAAGGGTTTACTATCACTTAAAGCTACAGGGATTCCTGTCAGAGAGGTGGGGCCCACCTCACTTTGTAAGGACTATGACTAGGAAGAGTAGGACTAGGAATAATGAGTATGACCAGTTTGTTTTCTATATACTTCAATTCTCATTTTTTCTTCACACCTAGCACACCCCTCCATGCCACCCAGATAGCATGTTTTCCTTTGAGCCCTGTGAGCTTGTGTAAAGGCACAGTGGAATTGTGAGAGAGTTCATCGTATATATCCCCTCGCAGGAGCTGGCACGGAGAAAAGGCTGATTTAATTTTGTGTTAAGAGTTATTTTCCTGCTAGGCCAATGGGTTGGCACGCTCATAAGGACGATTATGAGGAAGGGGTAAATCTGCATAATGATGATTTCCAGTAAGGAATTGAAGCAGTTGTCATGGCAACAGAATCCCAGGTTTTGGGTTAACCCAAAGTTTGCTTGATGATTTCAGTTTCACTGAGTGCTTTACAGAGCAGAGAGTTCCTTTGTGCTCTCACAAGTGGAGCACTGTACTGTTTGTGGTCTTTTTTTGGTTATTTGGTAGTCTGCTGCTTGACTGAAATCGTTCATAGGAACCATCGCTCCAGCAAACTTTAGAGATGGTGCAAAAGCCTTCGGGGTGATTAATACATATTTGGACTGGAACAAATTAGGAGGTGCAATGAGCACCCCTGGAACAAATCGTTGAGAATCTCGTTTGCACACGAGCATCTCAAAGATGCTAAAGGCTGCTCCACAGTCCCTCAAGGGTGAGGTTTCGTGAATAAGGTATATGGTTGCAAGATCAAATTTGAAATGCTGCAGTGCAAATATTGTATACGAGTTCAATTGTCAGTGATTATTTGTTAGAACTATTTGATAAAGCAAGGATGTGTCTGTTCACAGCAGCAGGGTGTCTAGAGTACAGTTTGGCAGTTGGCCTCAAGGGAAATTGAACGTTAAGCCCTACAAGGAAAGACAAATATGCAACCCTCAGCATGTTTACGTCAGTTTGTTTAGGACTCACACCAAGTTCTTTTCCTCAGGCGACCTCTCACTCCACTCAAATGGCAGACATTGGATAGATGCGGTAAAACACATATTTAAGACTCGGCATATTTCTGTAAGCCCATGCCTTGTTAGCAATGAAAATACATCACATACATGCCAAAGGAGTTCTTGAATGCCAGGGGTAGGCATCACATTTAAATGGCTGTCTTTTGTGCATTAAAAATCATGCTTCTGAATCATTGGGTGATTCAGTCAGCATTTCCGCGTGCCCGCTTCACAAGAACTTTGAAAGGGATGCACACTGTAAAGCAGTAAACTTATTGTACACCAAACTTTGAAACAAGTTTAATTTTAAACACCCTATAAATAGTGCATAGATGCACTACACATTTCATTGAGCTGAAATGTGTGCGTATTTTTTGATGAGCAAAGGTGCAGATTTTGTACACAAGCTTCTTTTTTGGAATTCCTGAGGTGGAAGTCGGTAACAGGATCATGTGGCGCACACAGCTCGTGGTACGGGGAGCACAGTTTATCTTCAAGGTCTAGGGATTTTTCTTTTAAAATAGATTCATATTTTCTGTGGGCAAGGCAGCGTTTCAAGAGAGACAAGAGGCCTCGTTACAAGATTGTCGGTGTGGTAACAATGGTACCGGTAAGCTTGCCGGTACCGTTGTTACCGGACCTGCAAATTACAAGGTCTGTGAGCGGGTGCCCTACAGCCCACCAGGTCTGACCTAGCGGGCGGACTGGCACCCGCTCGCAGACCTACACAGTAGCACCGGCATCGTTATTAACAGTGCTGGTGCTACCACCCTCCTCATGCCTAATGGGAATGGGGACACATACTGGCACCCGGCGAAGGGGAATTACCGGGTCCGGCGGGGCTGGATTTCCCGGTACATCCCTATTACCGGGTGCTGGTAAAAAAATGTATTAGGCGGCAGTCGTACCGGTATTTACCGACACGTCTACTGCCAACCTTATAATGATCCCCACGGTCTAAGGGGTCGTCCGGTAAAGCCCCTGGCAATATTGGGCACGTTTCAGTCGTCAGTGGGCTGACACACTGACTGTTCCCAGGACAGATCGGCCAATCGGTGTTATGGCAGGGCTAGGAACTAAACCCTCACGTTCCTAGATTCAGAATAGTTTGCGGGTGGATTCCTCTTTGTGTTGTCAAAGTTAGTACCTGTGTTAGCAAAGCGGGTAGGTCTAAATCCTTATCCTCATGTATTTATTTCCTGAGTGACTCTTGTTACATAACGCAGTTTTCTACTTCAAAGTGCAGCTGTGCGCCTCTACAAGAGCGTCTTAGCGATTGCTCCTGACATAGTCAAGTGCGCCATTCCATAATGTGCCTTAATAGGCGCTCCTGGCATATTGAGGTGTGGTGGTCTAGGTGCAATATTTGCGCCACTACAAGAAAGATTTAGTAGGCGCTACTGACAGATTGAAATAGTGTTTGAAGCTCTTTTTTGTGCTTTCTGGGGAGTGCCTTTCTAAATGCTCTGGGTTGAGGTGTTTGTCCCTTCAGCATTTGTTGAGTGCCACTACTGGAAGGCTATAATGATGCTCCTTGCAGAGATAGGTGTGGCTTCTTGAACTGGTAGCCTAGCACCACTGTGGTGGCTTCACGGCTTCCCTGGATAAAAGCTGTGCATTTATTGATAGATGTATTGATGTATGTATGTGTGTTATGGTTTATTACACACTTTTGACACAATTAGTACAAAGCAAAAAACAATAAAAAGAAAAAGTAGTATTCGATTAAACAGTTCATACAATTCTAAAAAGAAAGAACTTTCAAAAAATGAGCTCTCATTACATAAGACATATGCCTTAATACATACCATTACAAAATTGATAGCATTAGAAGCAGCAATAATTAATGACGTCTGAGATCCACCTAAGATCATATTCCAACATTTGTTTGACTGTAAAGAGGATTCCTCCTTCATGAAATAACTAAATGTCGAGAGTATCTAATGATATAATGTATGACTTTCTCTAAGTAGATGTTCTAAGGTCTCCATCTTCACCGCTAGCTTACACAAACAACATTTCTTTTCACCAAACTTCCTTTCCAGATGTTTCATAATCAGAATGAAAGACGTTCTAATTAACCTTGAAAGCCATTTGCTTAGTTAAGCAGGAAGCAGAGCTCTTTTCTTTTCACCAGTGCCCAGATCCGTGAATGTAATGCAATGTGTCATAGAATCTCGTGTACAGCAACAATCATTATTCCAAAGGACTCGCCAAATCTCCTGGGGTTAACAATCAGTGTTTCTTTGGGAATATGTACTTCCTTTAGGATCTCGTCACAGGTGTTTGCCCAAGATAAAATAACTCTAGCGGTCTTGTGTTCTAAAGCCAGTCTCAATGCAGGAAATAGTACATGCGGAGAGCAAGATAGTATCTTGTGGCAGAAAGATAATTTGCACCATTTAATTAGCGCTTTAAAAGAGGTGAGCCCTAGTTCATATCAAAGCACTGAGCAAGGAGCACACTTAGGTAAAGATAATGCCCTCCTCAGACACAAACACTCTATCCTTTGGCAACAAAAGCTTTGATTTCTGGGAGTACATTCAGCTCTGTATAATAGGGAACCACTGTAGATTTGAAAACTTTCAACACAGGAATAACCAAAAAAGGCTGTGTTCATCGTCTAGTTTAATCATCTGCACCAGAAATACCAAAGCCCATATCTGCAGTTGTTTAAAGATCTTGTTTACATTACTTTTAGACCAAATACGAAATCCCAAGACTGTGTAATCACTGGCTACCTCTAACTTAATCGGACTCACATTCCAAGAAGAGAAACTACTACTCCTCTTATTACCTTAGGATCTTGGTCATCCATGTATTAATACGACGATCATTGGATCCATATGGTCTTGTAGTGCATACATAATTCTTTGCAACCCAATAGGGGTTTTGTCAAATAATACTAAATCATCTGCAGTCATTTAAAGGAATCTGGTACCAGTTGTGGAGGATAAGAATTCACCTTACTTAAGTATGAAGAGGGATGGACAAATCCACCCCCTGCTCACCCTCACATAAGATACATGGCCCGGAAAAAGAACAGGAGATACCGCGATCGCCCATACCATTTCGGACCAATTCCTAGTGTTCCAATGAGTGGCAAGTATCTCGAGAGATATCCACTCAGCCAACTCTATAGACAAGGAGCAGTGCAAACGCTACCCAGAGCAGACGAGGAGCCTCAGGATGCAAATAAGGATACATCAATTGACAGTATTGACTAACGCTACGTTACTGATGTCAGAGACACCACGACTTAGCAGCATTAGACGGGAAGCACACGTGCCTTCCGCACAATGAAATACACAAACACACGATTACACGAAGAACACGGATGCGCAGCTCTATAGTTACAGGACAGTCACACGTACATACTCCCATTGCTTTATTATTTTTTCACTAGCTTAAACGCAGCAACGCAGAACCCACAAGAAGCAAGAGATCCTGACCAAGTATTAATCTCACCTGGTATCCACGGGGACGCCACCCAGCCCTGGTTGGATGATTTGCACTCTCAAACCCTCTCCCAGTCCCTTGGTAAGGCCTCTGGTTAAAGATGGGTCTGCAATATAGGAGAGCTGGACTCAATACCAGATTGTCTTTATGTTTTCCCATCTCCCTTGGCCTTAACTCCTTCCTCCCCCTTGGGCCTTCTCCTCACCTTAATATTGTAAAAGGTGGATTCTCCGTCCTGCTCCTCGTGACAGGGGTGCGTAGATGAGGGGGGCGAGCAGCGACCAAGTTACTTCACTGGTGAAAGCCCCCCTGTGGGAATCCAGGCCTGCTGCTTCACAGTCTTTATATGCAGTTCTTATGTTCCTCTTAGTTCGAATAATAATGTCTTGCTTCTTTCCTTTTAGGTATGGAAAGGTATTTTGGTGTTGTCATGCAGTTTGAAGATGAGCATGGGCCGGTAGGCGAAAGTACGGTGTGCCCGATGCTGTCCGGTGAGTAATGCACGATGCACTGCGCTGTTTCACCTTTTATATTGCTTACCTGTGTCTTTTCTCTCCTTGCAGGTTGCGATGCTCCTCGATGAGCGCCGTAATGTTCCAGCAATGATACTGACCAGGAGATGACTACCCAGGTAAGAATTGTGTGGCTTTCTTCATTCGGGAGGAAATGTGAGTAAACGCTTACTAATGCTGTCTTTCTTTCTCCTCTTTCCAGGTTAGTGTATTCCAGGATGCATGTGGTGCCGGATGATAGAATTTGTACCTTCAGGTGAGTGGAACTGAAGTCAGCGATGGATTGAAGACAGGATACTGTTCCAGGTAAGTTTTGTAGTTTTCTTTCTCTCTCTGCAGGTCTTTGCTTTCAGGTATGCTGGCATCAAAGAACTGGACACGGTGAGTGTCACGCTGCCCACAGCAGAATAATGCGAAGCATGTTCTGCTGTTTGGGTGTGGTTTAAATAATCTCAGGTAAAGTAGTCCAGGTAAAATAGTCCCAGGCCTGCCACACCCAAAGTAATCTAGGTAAAGTAGTCCCAGGCCTGCCACACCCAAAAGACTAGACCGCATAGCTCAGTTCCTTGTAACTGAGCTAGGTGTGTGCCTCCATATGGGCTGAACCCCTCGAAGTTAAATAGTCCCAAGTAAATAGTCCCATTCTAATGTTGGTCTTCATGATGGTTATGAGCCTGGCGCCAAAGGTGCCAGGACTGACTCCAAGAGAGTCTTGGATGAGGTTTTAAAGCCTTTGACCAGGCCCTAACTGGAAGGCTGACTTGCCAGTGAGGGCCAGGGCAAGGGTCATGACACCAAGCTTGATCAGATGCTTATATGCAATTAACCGTATGAAGCTGCAGGAGAACCTATGGGACCTGACAGAGCCATGTACGACTAACCTATGGAGTATATAAAATAGTGCAAATATTTAGAAACCATGACATGGCTTAGGAAATCACAGAAGGCCACACACCCTTGGCGAGATTTGAGCAAATTCAGGCTGCACAAAGAAGCAAACGTGTGAGACAAGCCCTGTTGCCAAGGCCACTAGATACAACAGCATTCCATTCGCTGAACGACAGAAACACCAGCTGCAGTAAAAAACAAATAATTCTCCACTATCCAGAGTAAATCAGAGCTAAGAAGAGCCCAAACACGGTCTCTAGACACGTGACTCGGCAGACTTGGATGATGAATAGAAACCGACGCTTGGGAAAGAGGGGCGATCTAACGCCGCCAGACAGAAGCTTGCAACAAAAATGTTACAGTGAAGACAAGCATTGCATGATGTAAACTGGCACTCTCATAGTCTAAGGTGGTGAACACAAGATACAATACTGACACATAGTCTCTCTTATTACCTTAAGAAGGTACACCAAGAGCTGAGAACCATTGTGGATCCCAGGCCTGGGGAGAGCAGCTCTAGCCAATCACAGGACCCAAGGGGTGGGTAGCAATGGGCAAGAACCAATAGTAAGACCCACACACTGCAACATTGTGTAGAATTAGATAATTGAGGATAGGCCAGGCCAGTGAACTGAAATGCGAGAGCCAGTGAATTTACATGTATAGGGTCCACTAAAGGTGGACTACCACTCAAGGCCCAATCCTGTCGCACAATAGGTTTGCTGGAGAGGGGCCCAGGTTGTTACATCAGTCTGACACAATGTGCCTACAAAACTGGCCTATGAGACAGAGAGCTTTGAGATGTCCACAGATTTCTTCTGTCCTTCTACTGATCTCTGTTGGCTTTGGCTGTAATAAACCACAGTTGAACTTGCTGTTTGCCTGGGCCTGCGTTCATTTTGGGGGAAGGTGTTGGGCCGTCCATGTGTTCTGAGTCTGCAAACTCCTAGTAGCCCTCGAACCTACCTGGGAGTTTGTCCCAACAAGCTGGCAGTGCAGAGGATGGTTAGATGCGCCAGCCCGGCACTAGGCTGACTCCTTTGCAGCGGAACCTAAGAGGCTGTGGGACCCTCGCATGTTTCCAGAAGACGGGAATGCCTGTTTAAAGGTTGTTAAGAGCTGTTTTGGAAATCATCCCGCCCAAGATCAGCGAGTTGTCCAGGCAGACCAGGGCGGAGAGGTGAGTGCCTTGACGGGGAGCCGGCAGCCGAGCAGCGCCATCATTACACGGAACGTAAGTATTGGTCCAAACTGACAGCAATTGTGGGTGCGAGGGAGGGTATTGAGTATTGTGGGGTATTGTATAGTATTGTCGAGCATTGTCAAAGTATTGTCTAGTACTGTTGTAGTGAGTAGGTTTGAAACAGGGGAGCATTCTGCCATCAATATTTTGAACTTTGCAACAATTCTAATGCAGATATTGGTTCTTTTATCGTATATCACTAAGACACAAGTATATTTTGTCTCACTGAGAACCTAAGCGTAACATAGAAAAACACATTATGACTAATTAGCGTTCGTACAGCTTTTATTATTTAGCTGAAAGTATTTTTTTAAACAATATTTTTGATATATACATCTTGAACTAGTTAGCACTTTGTTGGGGTCCACAGAAAGATACAATGTGGTTCTTTCATGAAAAACAATGTGCAAATGAAACAGTGATAACAGACAAAGCAAATGCAAAAGGAAATTAGTTTGTATACAACAACAAGTAATCAATAGCTAAACACTGTACATATATTCATTTTGCATGTTCAAAAATTACTTCATTAATAGACATACATCAATTGTACAATGCAAACCCAGTATTGCAAATGGGGCTAAACTGGGTTTGGAAATAAGACAGAACCCCTAGTGTTGCTGCAGATTGGCATCCACATCAATAGTCCCTAGGGTGTGTGAGGTGTCACACTCCTAAGTATTGACCTAATAAGAGGTCTAACAATGCCAGGCAGAGGGGTGACCTAGTGGTAGGTTGACATCTAGATTTTAAATGAAACCTAGTGTTCTTGTTGGGGACTTCAAGGGCACAGAAAGTGCAGCGTCCTGGGACGTTTCGGCTTGATGGAGGGATAGCCTTCTTCTAGGGCCAGGACAAGGTCTCCCTAAAAGAGGGACATATAAAAGATGTTGAGTAAAAAATGGGGACTGTGAAACGCTGTGGCTCATAGTTGTGAATACTTGTAGGCTCAAACAAAGGTTGAAACCAAATGCTATTACATGTGAGTGACATGTTCCAGCAAGGTACTGACCTTTAATGCGTTCCTCAAAGTGTGTTCCCACCCTGGGGCCAAGGGAATGGTGGGGCAAAATTGAAGTTCAGGTTGAATACAAGGAAGTTTGGACTGCTGGGTAAAGGGGAAAGGAAGTGCATCAGGATAGGTATGCCAGACAGAAACAAAAGAGTGTGGCACTCCAATTGATCAGTGCACAAATAAAAATGGGGCCACTGAGCATGGATTACCTGCTCCCACAGGAGGCATGAAGCGTGTGCTTGGGGATGCAGCCATGGACGGCCAATGCAATGAATGGACGAACAAACGTGTGTATCTGGAAGAAGAAGAATGGCCATGTGAGACAGACCGCTACTGTAGGATCAAGCAAGGAATATCAAGGCTTAGTACCACCAAAAATTGGATCCGCCAGTCACGAAGTCAAAAGTTATGAATACATATGTACAGATTCAAATATCAAAGCAGATAGCTATCTGGCTCCCAACACCTCGCAGTGTGTACCAGAAAACACTGTGAGGGGAGTGAGTACTGGTCATCACAAAACATGCAGTATTTATACACAGTCCTGGGCATAGCCCAGCCCATCTCCAAACTAATAGGTTAGAAATTTGGGTTTGTGCCCAGTTCACATAACAAATATACAATATTGGTTTGTACTTTTGACATGTTGTCCCATCCTTGAAGATTCAATGGTGTTGTTGGTTCTACAGCTTAGGTTGATCCTAGTTTCAAGAAACAAATTCAATAGCGTATTGCTAAGGCACATAGTTCTAGTTTGTCTACCATTCAGTTCTTATGTTTGAATATGGCTGAGGCTATTGATGCAGACAGCACTTTAAATTGAAGTTCACTTTGGCTCCAAGGTTCCTTAAACATACTGACAAACTTTGTTGTAGTCAGCTGTGTGGATCTTTAGTTTTTAGAGTAAGTCCTGTTTCAAGAAATGTACAAAGGATTCCTTCAAAAGCACACAGCATTTGTTTACATGCATTGTACATCACTGTTTGAGGGAGGATGAGTTTTGTAAACATAGATAACACTTTGAATAAGCGTTCATTCTGACTACAAGGTCTGTTTGCACAGGACAAATAGTCGTTTCTGCTCTGGCAGCTGAAAACATGGTTAATCATTACTGAACAGAGAGCAGAAGTTAGAATCAAGATGGAGGATATTTTCCAAAATGGCATTTGAAGTCAATTCTAATTAACTGCAGGTTTTAATACAAATGCGAAATGTCTAAGGACACTATTCATAATCAGACGATATTTATGCGAATATGGTTTAACACTACGTGTGCTCAGACACGGAAATTACTGTATTCTGGTGCCATGGATAAGGTTTGGAATTAAAATTACCTGTGGGTAAAAGTCAAAACAGAGAGATGGTAAAGTCATCTGAAGTGGAGAATAGAGCCGCGGCTCCAGGTAGTAAACAGGAAGTCAGAGATGTGTCTCTGAGCATACAGCGCATATCTACGGAGTAAGTGTTATGGGACTAGGTGCATGCGCCATGCCGGCCACGTTCCGTAGTCATGGAAACAGGCCAGCGGCATATGTAGTGGTGCGGTGCTCCTGTTGTAAACCTCAAAAATTGAAAATTAGCCCAAATTGGGCTGGAAAAAGATGGCGAAAAAAGTCTTAGAGATGTTTAAGGTACACATGCGTGTAAACTTACAGAAGTGTGCCTGGGGCTCCGGGAGAGGCATACTGGTCTGGAAGGGGGGCACTAAGAGACCCATATATGTATGGCCAAGGGTCTGGTATGAAGGATGGCAGTGGCACCCCTTGTGTCTAAGGGGAGGGCCAGTAGAGAGGGGGCCCTTTAGGTTAACAATGTCATAATGATGCTAAGGTGCACATGCTTGTAAACTCACAGACGTGTGCCTGATGCTCCAGGAGGGGCACTCAAGACTGGAGGGGTGGCACTGAGAGACCCATAGATGAAAGCCAAGGGTCTGGTATGAAGGATCACTGTGGCACCCCATGTGTCTAAGAGAGGGGCCAAGTGAGGGGTGGCCCTATTGGTTCAAAATGAAGGACGACGTGTATGGGGTAGGGGCTGTAGGTACAGCTAGTGGTTTGCATGTAGTCGTGTACTGCCCAACCATCTAATATGGGATCATATGTGGGGCCCGCTGGGTGTAGCCTTGTTAAGGCCTATGGTAGTGGACTTCATCTTAAAGATCCACCAGGACCTTTGTAATTCAAAGTGCTGGTAGCATTAGTGGTATGTAGCACTTTGTCTACCACCCAACATACCAGGTCATTTGGGCCGTGCTGGAATTCAAGAAGTGAGACACTAACGGTGCTGTGTGCGTTCTACAGTGGATCCTCAACCTATGTTCCCCAATTCTTTTGTTAATTTGCCTTTTTGTCTGGCCCATGTATCGTAGGCCACAGGGGCACCAGATGACATAGATGACGTTAGAGGTTTTGCAATTGGAAAAATGTCTCAGGTGCCATCCTTTATTGTCTATAAAGAATGAAGACATTTTTCTGGTTAGTCTGCAAGCTGTGCATGTACCACAGGGATGGTGCCCCTGGATCTCTCGTATATTCTACATTTCGGATCTGGTTGTCTTTTTTCCTCTTCTGGTGTGTATAAGCACATCTTTTAGGTTTTTGTAGCGCTTAAGAGCCATTCTGGGTGCTGGTTCATCTGGTAAGCTCAATTGTACCAGGGGGGCCAGAACTTTTTGAGGAGTCCTTTGAGTTTTGTAGTGGTAGGTTGTATTGTATTGTGTACTTTGGGTGACAGTAGAGACTCTCTGGGCGTATAACATATAACGTATAACATGCCCTCTTTTTAGTGTTTTTGAAGAGTTTCTTGGGGTATTCTCTCAATGCTAATTTATTCTGCAAAACCGTAGCATGTGTCTTGAATTGTTCCAAATCAGTTTAGTTTCTACGAACCCTTAGAAAGTGCCTGTAGGGAAGGTTATCTTGTAGGTTTTTGTGGTGGTGGCTTCTGTAATGCAGGACAGTGTTTCTGTCTGTTTCTTTCTTGAATATAGTGCATTCCAGAAGGTTGTTTTTGGGCCTGATGGAAAGGTCCAAGAAATGTATCTAAAGCTTGCTATTGCTCATGGTGAACTTGATCTCCTGTGTTTGTAGGTTGATCCAATTGAAAAAGTTTCCAAAGGTGTCACTGTCCTTTCTAGATGAAGATAATGTCATCTATGTACCGATGCCATAGAAAGATGTCTAGAAATGGGTTGGCGGTGTTAAGTACGTGGCTGTGTTCAAATTCTGCCATGTAGATCACTGCCATGCTTGGAGCAAAGACTGCCCCCATGGCTGTACCACAGGTTTGGAGGTAAAAAAAACATTGTCAAATGAGAAAAAGTTATTAGGGAGGGTTAAGTTCAACAATTCTACAATGAAGTTGGTAGGTACCCTCCTCTGTGTCATGTGATGCGTGAGGTGATGTCTTATACATTCTACTGCTGCATCTTGGGGAGGGATAGGAGCAGAGGTAGAAGGACTTTTCCTCTGTTTAGAGCCTATTCGATCTTCAACGTAAAGGTTCTAATGAGCAGTATGGACTAAGTAGCTGAGAGGACTCGGATGACAAGAGTATTGTAACAAAGTATTCCTGTGGGTTGGGAGTTTTAGCTCGGGTCATAGATGATGGTATTCCCGTGAGGGTTAGCTGAAGCTATCCTATTTTGCGGAAGGTGAATTGACTGGGTAAGTCTCCTGGAGAGAGACGTTTCACATATTGGGTGACGCAACGTGTGCAGTTCAATCACAAGAGAATTTTGGTATACTCTGCCTGGAGAGCAGGAAGACAGCTGTGGGGATTTTTGTGGGTATTTGGGAGTAACGGGCTATTGCTGTGTTGGTGCAATATTCAATCTACCTATCCTGTGTGGATAGCTTTGTGACGTCACCTCCAGATTTGTACATAGGACAAAAATAATTTTTGGACGGTGAGGAGCAAGTATTGTGAACTTGTGATTGGTAGACAAGGTGAACCAGTGGCGGAGCGCTGAAAGCGCATACGCAGGACTGTGGTTGTATGCCTGAGGAGGTAGCGATCGTGAAGGAGGGGCTGCGGGCGGAGCACACCTGGTAAGGTGCAGAGCCAGAGAGGCTCATACAAATTGGAACGCATTATTATTGCATTGTGACCCTTTTTCCCTCAACAGCGGATTATTGAAAGCCTCAATTTCAGGTCAGGTAAAGAGGTAGTGAAATGTATCAGGGTACTGGGGGGAGTTACCCCCTTCAACATTTGTGTAAAACGCTACCACCTTACAAGAAGAAAATGTGCACGTATCGCCTAGAATGGCCCAAAAGCACAGAAGGTAAGTTAACAAAGCAATGACCACCTTATGGCAGTTTCTCCAAAGACGTACAGCAATCCCTATTGACACATATACAGGGTACTTATAAGGGGAAGAAATTGACTAAACGCATGGCCATATTTGAATTGTAGTGCATGTTCCAGGAGGGATAGGGGGAAATGGCGAGGCGTTAGTGGTTGCTAAGGCAGCATAAGGTGAAGTAAGAGGGAACCCACCCCTCTGCACCTCCCCTTGCCATCCGAGTGTAATATCTGATGACACAGGGAATGTATCCAATAAGGGAACTGAGAGCAGCATAGGGATATTCAAATCCGATCTATAAGCCACCACCATCCACTAAGGAGGATAAGCCAAAGGGCGTAGGACAACCAGCTAGTGGTGCAGGAGCAAGCAGTGAGGGGTTGCAATGCGCAAAGGAAGAGTTTGAGGACATAAGCACAATCAAGTGGATAGCAGTGCAGTTGCTCCTAAAACTTAAAGAGAACACAACTGGGGAGGCAGAAGGGGTGACTGAGGCCATAGAAAGCCTGTAGGGGGGCAGTGACGCAATGGACTGGGCAGAACCGATGGACAAAGAGGACAGAAGGGAGAAGGATAGAGAAGTGAGGTTAGAGCGCAAGGACAGAGAGAGAAGGAGAGAAGAGAAACTGGAGCAGGAAGAAAGGGAGCAAAGAAGGGAAGAAGAGAGAACTGTTCGAAAATGAGTAAGAAGAGAGGATGGAGAGGGATCTCAAGTAGAGGAAGCGAGCACAATGGGAGATGAGGGAGAAAAAGGAGAGAGAGATGGAGAAGGCAAAGAGACGGGGCAGATGGCAGTGCAAGAAAAACACAATTTAGCTAATAGGGAACAGAGAAAATTGCATTTGGACAGATTGACGAGGGAACAAGCACATAAGGAGGAAGAAGAACAAACAATAAGAGCAGTAAAGACGCGGGCAGTGCTGAATAGGGAACAGACTTGGTCCGGGGAGGACAGAAGGCTGGAGCCAGACAGCACCAACTCATGGTACAGGAGCACAGCAGAAGGGCGAGGAGCAGGCTTAGGAACATGGACAGGGGGCAGTAGGTATAATTTGGTTGACATCGATCTTAGCACGAAACCTAAAACAGACCTGACATCGAGGAGACTATGTTTTGCCCATGATTTTTGAAGCAACATGGACACAGTATCAGACATTGATGACACACACAGTCCAGCCTTGTCCCGTGCTTCAAACGTGGGGAAGGGAGACCCAGCCATACCGTCCTGACTTTCATTTTGTGAACACTTTTGTCTTTCTGGTGAACATTATGCCACACTCTTTTTGTAATTTTGTAGTAAGGATTGGCAATAGCTTTCTTAGTAAAGGCCCTTTTTTATTTGACAAGACGCCTCTGATAAGGACTGCCTTATTATTATTTGATGGTCCTAGCTTGCTCACATCTTAGATTTAGGTTTAGATTAGGCGTTTATCTCACCCATGATAAGCTTCAATAAACACCCTTGACCTGTGGTCACTTGTGTCTGTCTTTACTGTTGCCACCATGAGTTCCTTACATAGGCCAGTCAAGGGAATGATCTCCTCAACTTCATCTGGAATTCCCTCTACTCAGTGAAGGTCTGCCTCCCCAAATCCCTTTGTTCCCCGCTCTGGTTCTGTTTATTCTATGACTTCCTGTGGTTTCAGGAGTAAAGTTTATTCAAGAATCCCTTGGGCCATCTGCTCTCCATCTTATATGCTATACAGGTTATTCCCATGGTTATGTATAAGGACCTTCATGTCTCTGCGGAAGTCTGGATCAATGACTCATGCCATAACATCTAACCCATATTTCCAGGCCAAGCCACACTTGGATGATAATCTAATATAGGTTCCTTTAGGAGGGGGTTATGGTCAGTTCCATAGGGGCTAGGAGCAGTGGCAGCTGGTGAATTTGAAAGTTGGTGGGGCGTACATATCTTGGTGTGAATTTGGGAGCGAGCCAGGCCAACTCACACCAATCAGTTTGCCGGTGGCTTCTCCCCCTGCAAGACATTTTGGAAAAATGGCTTCCAAAATGTGCAATATACTGTCCAAACCCACAGAAATATGACATCACAAATCCTGGCCTAATTATGAGTCAAAAACAGCCTGGAATCCACTGAAATGTCGGCAATGGTTTTCTCCAGTTTAAGGATATCTGGACTGGACCAATGTGAAGGCATTAACAGATAATGCACACAAATACAGTTATCTAAAATGAAGCACCTATCAACACCAACAAAGGTAGTTCACAAAACTGGGAACACTGTGCCTCTGCCATATAGCGCACATACACAAAATACTTAACTAAAAGTTCACATATCAGAAATACAAAGCAATATCTGAGCCAAGGTGTCACCAAACAAAGGGTATGAAAGCCAAGTGTCCAAAAAGCACACCGTTGAGTAACGTGTATGAGGCTGGTGGCATCCACAGATATGCACAGATGCAGATACTGCCCTTTGAAGGATCTCTGCCAGCCCAGAAAAGGGGTTGAGAGCGAGGAGACAGCTAGATGAGACTATAACCTCCATTTTCTAGCTCTTTCAGGGCCATACACGCTATAGAAAGCAGCATTCACCCTCTGACTGCCGTATTCCATCTGCCTAAGTTGCTGGCAGTCCTGCATGTATGTGCCACTGGGATTGCTGGCGCAATGACCCAGCCAATATCTTCTGTGATGCTCAGCCAGGGCCAGGTTGCCTACCTGCACCAGGCTGCTTGCCACCCCACAATACAAAGGAATAGAAATGAAGCCTGTTTCATTGTCATCACTGGCTCCCCTATTGGGTGCGCAGGATGGTTATAGACAACCTTGAATTCCCCCCTCCTCATGCAAGGAATAAAATCCCAGTTTAACAAGCCAATTAGGCGTGCTCACCCTGCAAACTCAGTGTTAAAATTCACCAGTACTGCTTAGCATTCTGTTTCCATACAGCACTTAACAATATATAAACACATACACAAGCGTTGATGCAGACCCTACCTAGATGAGAAGCTTTTCCGGCATGCAGTACGAGAGGCAAGCACTTCTTAAATCCTGAACTACCACCCAGTGCTCATGCTCATGGACTCCTTGTCACCAGCTGCTGTCCCCATTAACCAAAGGAGCTAATGCCACAGGGCTAAACTCCCCCGTCTTGTCCCCAATCCATGGAATGCTTTCTCTAGTGAACTTAGCGCAGAACCATCCCTCCTCATTTCTCACAAAACGCTCAACCCTACTTTGGTTGCCTACCCTTAACAGTTCCCCTCGTGGTGTCTATACTCTTCCCCCTGTTGCTAAGTTAACCTCTATGCTGTGTTTTACTCAATCTCTACTCTATCCCGTGCGAGCTAAGTATGCAGCTCATTCATAATATATATTTATCTGTCCTATAACTACAGGCTAAGCCTTGCCATGCAACCTCTTGTGTATGCCATTTTATTGTAATCTGCAAGCCCCTTCTTTGTAATAGCACCACAATGTCTAGGGGCTTCTGTTGCACCGTGAATTCTAATACACAAATAATTAAAGGGTTTTTTCATGCATTCAACCCTTTCATTTCTACTAAGAATCGCTCATTCCTCGCCAGACTGCAGTAGGCACCTGAGACGTTTCTATGGGAGGGCAAGCGGGGGCACATGCCCAGGGACCCCCCACCAGGTTGCCTGATCTAAGTAAGATTCCATTGTTCACCAGTGCTTAAATAGTACATGCCAGGAGATTTTGGGGCCGATTCATGGAGCCAACGTGCGCCAAAAATCACAGCGCAAGCAGGCGCAAGGTAGCGCAAGCATGAGAAACACAGCGCACGCGCACGCGTGCGATTCAGGGAAGACGCTGCGCGTGTTTCCCGCTGTCCGTGCGCCCAATCCTGCCATGGCGCACGCAGGCACACACGACGTGTGCTACGCGCACAGCAAAAGCGCACATAGCGCGGCGCACACAACCGAAGTGGGCGGAACAGTGGGTGTAGCACGCGGAATGGGGAATAACGCGTGAAAAAGAAGGCGTAACTGGGGAAGTACTGCAGGGAACTACACGGAACGCCCACACGCACGCCAACAACCCGTATTCATGGATTCGAATACGGGAAACCCGCGCACGGCAAAAGACGCACGCAGGCGTCAACGCGTCCGCCACACGAAGGCAGGCAGAAGCGTCCCCGCGCACAGTATAAAAGTGCGCGCAAACAACAAACACGTATATACAGCTACGATGAATGCCCCATTTGTCGCAGCACTGATCGTGGGACACCGCAGGAGGAGGAGAATAGCCAGGGCACGCATTTTCGCACCAAGGACAAGCCTTTTTGGGATGCCTGACGACCAGGTCTACGGCAGGTATAGGTTTTCACCCCATATCATCCTAGACCTTGTCAGGGAGTGGGAAGATGACCTTACATCCCCCACCCTTTGCTCCCAAGCATTGAGCCCCTTGGAGAAGGTGCTCAATGTCCTGCATTTTTTGGCCACTGGGTCATTTCAGTGGACTACTGCCATAGTGGGGGGGTCTCACAGGTCACGCAGTCACGCTGCCTACACCAGGTACTGGCAATCATGACAGCGCGCCCCTCAGTCCGCAGGCACATATACATGCCCAGAACACCCGCAGAAAGGCAGGCCATTGTCCTGGATTTTTTCAGGGTGGCACACTTCCCCAAAGTGCTCGGTGCCATAGATTGCACCCATCTGGCCCTAGGGCCACTGAGCACATCTACTGAAACCGTAAGCACTGGCATTCCATCAATGTACAGGTGGTATACGATGCAAAGGGAATCATCCCCTCTGTCTATGCAAACTACCCTGGCTCCACCCATGACAGTTTCATATACAGAATGTCCTCCCTGGGCCGGGCCCTGGAAGCTGGCCAGCATGGCGACACCTGGCTCCTAGGTGAGTACAAATGCCCTTGCACATGCATGCATGTCACACACACACACACAAATACACAAACCCCAATAATCACAACTATTTACACCTCCCCAGGGGACAGTGCCTACCCTCTGAGCAACCACATGATGACGCCAATCCGGAACCCCACCACACCACCCCAGGTAAGATACAACGCCGCCCATATTGCAACCAGTGCCATAATGGAGCGCACATTCAGAGTGCGCAAGTCACGTTTCCGCTCCCTTGACCGCTCTGGCGGGCAGCTACTCTATGCACCCCCAGTAGTGTGCAGGATCATTGTGGCAGCATGTGTCCTGCACAATGTTGCAACACGGCAGGGCGTACCGGTGGACATGGTGGTGCCCCCACATCCCCAACCACAGGCACAGGTGCTGCCCATGGGAGGGGACAGGGCACGTGGCGAGGAAGCCGGACCCAGCTTGTGGCCACATTTTTCACCTAAACTCCCACCCCTGCGGAGTGCACACAGGCCTGGCACATACCAGGTGACAATCGATGATGACAAAGAGACAGTCAACTGTCACAACCCTACCATCCTGAGATAGTTGCCATGGAAGTGCCACATTGTCTGCATCCCTAGCTACTTAAACACAAGCTATCCTGTGTGACCAAAAGGCACACATATGACATGACATGATATGGCCTATACACAAGTATTTCAAGGTGCGATGAGGCAGGGAGGGGGGAACAAGGGAAGACAGACAACGATACTACTAGGCCAGGTGTCATTTAGATTGTGCAAGTGCAGGGGTACGGGGAAGGGAAAAGTGCAAGGGGAAGGGGAGGGGGGGCTGTAGGGATAGAGAGACAGTCCCGCAGTGCAGGGGTTGCCAGGGAGGCAGTGCAAGTGGAGAGTGGCTGGGCCAGGGGCCGAGGTCAGTGAGAGTGGCCCAGTTGCAGATCCAGTGCAGTTCCAGTGAAGAATTTTGCAAGGGAGAGGCAGAGAGAAAGCAGAAGCAAAGAGGAAGGTCTTGAGGTGCTTCCCGAACCGGAGATGGTTCTCCTCATGTTCCAGTGAGGCAGGAAGGCTGTTCCAGAGGGAGGCCCCTGCCGCGGAGAGAGATCTACCCCCAGCTAGTTTCTTTGAGAAGCGGATGACCCTGACATGCAAGGTGTGAATCACACACACCTGCAAAACAGGTCATGGCCATCACTGTTATGTCACTCAAACCCTCCCAAACCACAACATGACATGGCAAGCAATACCCATACACCAACACAGTAACCATAAGGTACACATTGCCATGTCCAAAATGTACAGTGGCATCAGACAATGATGCCTGACATGGAATCAGATGAAATGACTGACCAACAACCTCCCACCCAAAATAAGTCATTTCCAAATGCATTACAAGAGTTGTAGACGTAACATAACAATGAATGCCTGTCTACATGTACATTGTGCATTGCAAAATCAACACTGCAGCTTCTGTGTGCTGTGTCCAACTCCTGCAACACACTGCTCAGCGCACAGCACAGTGAACAGCCATTGTGTGTGATGCACACCCTGAGCATCACATCTAAGCGACAGACCACATCAAAAAGCAAATTAGGCATGTACAGGATCCATAATTGGTCACAGAACATGTGCTGCAGGTACACAGTGGGCACCAGAAGGCAAACAGTGTACACGTGGATATGCAAGGGTGGTTGTACATGTAGTGCATCAGAGTGCAAGTGTGTGGGTCAGTAAGGACATGCACTCAACATATGCATGTGCAATCAAGTGACCATCAGTGTCCTCTACACATCACATGTGAACATTCACCATGTGTACACCCCAGCATGTCAAACCACAACTATCCCCTCGCACCTGAAAGGTAAACACAACACATGAACAGGCATTGATCAGCAGAACACAACATGTACATAGGATACCACCATTACAATGTCAGGGTTCCCATCACACTGCAGGGCAAGGCAACTATCAACAACAACCACCCCCCTCCCTCACAAATGACCATGACCCACTGAACAACTGCACCTGGGTCATGGAGCCTTCAACCCTCAATTCCACCTGGCCACAGGATCACCTTTCCCCTTCGTCACCATCTCCCACCTTGTGTGTAAAAAGGTGCCTGCACCCTCAGAGTCCACACTCATTTGCAAAATCACAAAATCCAAGCCAAAAAAACGAACCAGAACACCCTCCAGTAGATGACTTGACGTAGCAGTACCTCACAAAGGCCAAGTACTACCACAATGATGTAACAACCAAGGTAGCACAGTAAAACAATGTCACAACAGGATGTGAACCATGTGTGGTACATAACATAGAATGATGCACCACGAACGGATGTGTACTGTCACAGGTCCCCTGTACAGGCGCGGGAGTGTCACGAAACAACCACTCCCACCGTGTCCCGGGTGCCTGCAAGGCCAAACTCACACAGGCCTCTGAGATCCTGGTGGGGAAGGAGGGTCAGGGATATGCAGTCGGGACAGGTGTTGGCACACTGGATAACTGGAATGAGTGGCAGGAGAGGGGAGGAGGAATGACACATGAAAGTAGTGAATGCACGAAAATGTACTACCTGAATGAACACATTCACAATCCAAACAAACTTGGACATCATTGTCATGGCCTTCTGTAGTCCAGGCTTAGGAGTGGCACGAACCAACCACCCCCCTCTAGGGTTTTGGCGCCCGCAAGTTTGGGGCTTACACAGGCATCCACAACCCCAGCGGGGAAAGAGGGTTAGGGAACGTTGCTTGGATAGGTACGGGAAGCAGGAACACCGGGTAGAGGGTACATGGTTCAAAATTGGATAGGATTCCGGGTGATTAGGGGATAAAAAACATACCAAATTGAATTACACATTCATCCATGCATTAGTGCACCCCCCAGCAAGCCTATGCAGAGCAGTTTGAAAGAAAAACAACAAGACACTTAGCTCTGGTTTTGAGTGCTGGCCTCCTGCCTGCGCACTCTCAGGTCCGGTTACAGGAGCACTGCAATGCTGCAAAGAGAGCCACAGTCAATAACCTGTGCGTGCCCATTACACAAAAACACACCACCAAACATGCCCCATAGCAACAAACTACTCTACAAACAGACAATCTGGTGTAGATGCTTCATACCCATATATAACATTACCCCTGTGATGGGTCATACACAGTCAATGCAGTAAGTCAGTCGCCGGTGGGCGCGTGGCAAATGGAACACCAATGTGTCACAATTCACACAACATGCAATGTTCCCTGGGTAAGCAGACAGACCCATATAGCAAGGCATGACTTCAGAGCAAGTTGTGTACCACCATGACCGAAACAAAGTTGTCAGTGCATTTATCAAAATGTACATGGAAATGAAATGCACTGCACCCGAGTATGTCCCTTGCTGTATGTCCCTGTGAGCTGCCCCTTTCCATGTCTCGGAAGGCTACATGGTTGATACAAGTGCCTCAATGGACCTTGGTGTACTGGAGGGTATGTGCCACTGCTCCTGCAGGTGTCCCAGACAACCTTACAATCAACAGCCATCAGTCCACCAACACATCTGAGCTGCATTGTGTGCTTCAACACCAATATTCGTCCAAGCTCACCCTCAGTGCTGTGACTAAGCCTGCATGTGCAACTCGCCTGGTGCAAGCTTTGCTGTGTTGTGGCCCCCCTGTGCTGCTCACCTTGCCTGGAGTTCCTTGGAACACGTCAGCAGTTCTAGGATGTAGGTCTGCAATCCCTGTGCCTCTGCTTGTGCACGCATGTGGGCACCAACAAACGTGTCTGGAATTCCGACGTCCAATGGGCCATGTCTGCTGGCAAAGGTGCTCTGGAGGCTCATCCCCCTGCAGAAAGGGCATGAAACACATGATTAATGCTTTAAAGTCATCTGTGTGTGTCTCTTCAGGCATCTCATTACTTGACCATGTCAGAGAGTTACATCAGAAATCACACCATCAGTCCGTCTTTCACATCCAAAGTGTGGAACACAATATCTACGGCATGAATTGCAACAAGCACGTGTACAGTAAAGATAAGAAACATACTACACAATGCATAACAATGAATGTACACATTAATCATGAAACACCCCATTTAGCAAAAGCTGAACAGTGGACAATAACACCAAAATCATCCCCACTAGGGGTGTCAACACAAGTCACACAGTACCAGACATGCCACAGATATGACAGTCCAAAGCCCTTGTGAAATAGGTTGTCACACCGAACCATCTTTGCGAGCCCATGGATAAGGGAGGCAGGAGTGGCATATGTGAGTCAAGGACCCCAAGCAGCAAACACATACACAAGACAAGCCTGAAGGGCCCAGCTGGAACAGACAGTGGATGCCTTCAAAAGCCACAAAGCACCGCACCGTCACATGAAAGTACAATAGACAAGCAATTTTAAACTATATTAACTAATTACACTAACTATGGAAAACCTACATTACCTAATTAAACTAACTATCAAACAAAAACTTAACTAACTAAACTAAAAGAAAAATCAAAAATGGCCACATACGACCCGGGGGGAGGGGAGGCACCCAGGAGGGGGAGGTACAGGGTGCTGCTCAACATCCACATGCGATGATGCTGAGCCAAAAAAAAGCCCTCCATGGGCTCAACGCCTGCACAGCCCGACCTATGTGGGAGATAGATGGTCGTCCAAGTCTGGCTCATACTGGAAAGGAGGACGTGGCACAGTAGCCTGGCCACGCCTAGCCGCAGCTTGCCCCTCATCGGCAGCAAGTCTGCCGGACGGGTGAGCCTGGTTCTGTGTGGCGATGTGATGTAGGTCTGCATGCAGAACCTCATGTGATACACGTGCTTCCTCTTGCAAGGTAGCACGTGTAACACGGAGTTCCTCCTGCAAGGCCTGGCTGGACAACCGCTGCACCTCCCGGCAAGCCTGTAGCTCAGCTGAGATGGTACGCTCAAGCTGTGCAAACCTCTCCTGGGACATCATAAGGACACCCAGAGTGGATTTGAGGGAAGCATACTCCTCCCTCAGGGCATCCATGTGCGCCTCTGCGTGAGCAGCAATTGCTTGACGCAGAGACGACATTTCAGCCTGGCGTGCCCTGTCTGAGGCCGCCATGCCCAGCCTGAGCGAGCGGGCCATGGACCGTGCCGCCTGCTGCTGGAGAAGCACCTGCCTAGCAGGGTGTGAGCACAGATCGGGCCACACGCTCCATGCTCTCAGCGATGTTCTCCATTGCTGCCCCCTGCCGTTCTGAATTGGCAGTCATGTCTTGCTCCCACTCAGTATACTGCGGTTGCGCGCAGGCGCCGCGTTGCTGGGCTTGACCCCTGCGGGACCCAAGGACCGGGGGTCCTCGCTGTATTGGCACCGCCCGCGGCTTCACGACTACATGCCCCCGTCGACGTGATGTCCCAGGCACCTCAGTGACTGGTGTGGAGGGTGACCCTGCGTCCCGATCCACCACGGGCGGAGGAACCAAGACTGTCTGATCCGTCAGTGCAGGTGTCGCAGACAGAGGAGTGTCCACATCAGAATCACTCACCCCTGACACATGGACTTGATGCTCATCCAACTCAACATGGACATCAGAGTCGTCATCAAGGCTGGACTCATAGGCAGCCAGAGACAAGATGGACTGTAGGACTTGGGGGTTTTCGTGGCCTACCACCCCACGACCCCCACTTGTGCCGGGTTTATGTAGTGGTAACAACCCTGTGTCTGGCATGACAACACCATCCTCCGCCTCCATTGCGTCATCACCTGAAAAATAGCGAGAAAAAAGGTCACTACACATGTCAGAAGCACACAACACACACACACACCGACAGTAAACGCATCAGGCAGACATGTGACACACAACATATAACCTGGCATGCATGCTGGGTCAACTTTGAATTGCTTCTGTGATCAGACCTGTTGAAAGGTGGCAGTTTCCATGGAAGTGGGTCTATGCAGTGCAGAAAATGTGTACGCCACTCACTACCTACATGTACAAGGACTCCATGGTGTGTGCCAGGAAATGTGAAGGCAGTGCAAGGTCAAATTCAGGCATCACGTGCATTGTGCATTCAATGTGTACCATATCTACAAGCCAAGCACCCCTCCACCCCAGTACCAAAGCAGGGATGCCTAGCATGGTATCAAAAGGCTGACCATACACCTGTGTATTGACAGGCAGTGTTGACTGGCATCAACAGCTTAATGTGATTCAAGTGACAACACTGCAAATGATGATGGGACAGTAAGCAGGACACATGATGAAAACTCTGGATGCCACCCATGTGTGAAGAAGACACAACAACAGTTGGACAGAGTCATTGGCCATTGAACAGGCTGAGGCCTGTGATCCACACAGATTGTCAGACCCTAAACATGTGTGCAACGCAGTACTGAGCCACAGTTGACATGGGAAGGCTGATGAGATGCCATGCAATGTATGTAACCAAGGACTTGTATTACAGTGATCATCCAGTCAAGGACACATAGGGGCATGCGTGCAATGCACATGGAGCATGAATGGGCACTCATGTCCCTGCGGGACATCTGACCTATGCACAGTACAAGTGAGATACCCTGCATCAAGTACTAAGGCTGTACCACACGGCATATTTCTGGCAGATTCTACGCTGGAAGTTAGCATCTACACAGGACGCATGAACAAGAAAGTACACATTGGCAAGATTGAAGCAGACTAGTGCAAAGGTGGAACTGGGGTGCAGAGTGGCAGAGGAGGGGTAAGGGAGCATGCCTACATGGAGTCCCCGCATGCAGGCAGAGGAGACATGCATCACGGAAGCATTGCATTACTCACACATCGGAACCATGTACATGTCACATGTAGTGGAAATCATGCACAACACATCCCACAAGTGAAACACACACGTCCTCAACAAACACGCATCAACACTCACTGGACTGGGCATCAAAGTCCAGCATCTCTCCCACTCCTTCGACCAATTCAGGTGGTATGAACTCTGCAACGAGTGCCTCATGCGGAGTGAGCTCTTCCTCCTCTGGTGCAGGCCCACCGCCAGTCACCAGAGTCAAGTTGTAATTAGAGGCACGCTTAGCCTTAGTGCTGCGTTTGATGTCATTCCAACGCTTTTTGCACTCTTGCGCCGTGCGCACCTCATGGCCGAATGAACTGACATGTTCCGCAACATGCTTCCAGTGGGTGTCACGTTGGGCAGCCGTAGTCTGACTATTGGCACCCACTAGCATTTCACGTCTGTGGCCCCGCACGTAGTCCACGAGGAAGTCCAGTTCCTGCTTGCAGAAAGGCTTCTTCCTCGACGTGCAGGAGGTCGTGGCTGTGTGTGGGGTCCCAGCCTGTGCTGCAGGTGCAACCTTCCTCCTCTTGGACTGTGGCGCAGACCCTGGCTGGCTAATGCCGCCCTGATCAGTATGGCCAGTGGGTTCAGTGGATTGAGCCAAGGGAGTGGCAGGTGGAGGGACGACCAAAGGCCTGACTTGTGTCAGTGGCAGCTGGGTGCCCTCTAATGGACCCTACGCAGCAACATCAGCTGTGGCAGGGTCATTGACCGCACCGGTCCTGGTTGGCAGACTCACAACCGGGGTGTTGTTGGGTGCATCTGCCCCTGCACTTGCCAACACCCGGCTGTTCGGGGCAGCAGATGACATAACTGCCCCAGGGACACGTGTCTTGGTCTGAGCAGCCCAGCCTGCCCCTATGGTTTCCCTCCTGGCCTGTTGGAGATCTACCAAGGGCTCCTCAAGTGCCAACGCAGCCTGCTCTGGCAGACCCTGAGCCTGGGTGGCGGTGTCCACATCTGCACCTGCAGCTACCACTACCCTTGGGCCCGTGGCAGTCAATGGAACGGACTGCCGGGTCACACGGGCGCCAGTGCCAGATGCAGAAGCTGCATCCCCCGGAACCACAGGGGGTGGTGGCATGACTGCACCGACACATGGCACAACATTGTGCTCAAGTGGCGCATCCCTGCCTCTTCCCCCTCTGTGGCCGTCCTGGACACCCTGGAGTCCCCCTAGTCCCTGGTCACCACGGCCACGTCCCCGACCACGCCCGCCACAAGGAGTACGCCCAGCTGAGGCGCCCCTCACCTTTGTTGGCCTCCCAACCATGGCACAGATATAGTAGTGCCAGCACAGATGGAGTGGTGCCAATGGGAGGTGTACACCACAATTGACCTGGGCAATTGGGGTGAAGGGGGTGGGAAGCAAAATGTTAACAGCCCCCTGCACCTGCAAGGCTGTATGTGACCCCGGTGATGTAGTGACGGGTCACGCAACGCTCAGGCACCCCAAAACTGTAGTAAAACCGTGCACGCAACCCTGCAGCCTACGTGCGTGGATTCAACCTCCCACAGTACGCGGTGGCACCCGGTAACACGAATAACGCGTACGCGTGGGACACGCAGGCTACTATGACATCGAAAATGGGTGCGATACACAGAGGCACCCGCAGTGGGAAAAGGAGAGTGTGCGACTCACCGTCTGACTAGCGCGATGCAGAAAAACACGCGTAGCCAATACCCCCGCCAAAAGAAGAGATACGTCCTTGAAGCTGTGAAGTTGTGATGGCACGTGAAACAACAGGAAGCAGCAACACACGTCGGTCTCCACGAAAGGCACGTACAGCGAACTGCTGGCCCCGCTCACCTTTAACCCGTGCTGAGGGAAACGCCCGCGCGCGTCACGTCACTTACGCGCATGGGCCCTTTCCTAGGATTACACACGGATGTGCAATTTTTCATGCTCGCTGAAATGCCCATGCACGCCTGCGCGCGTCACGTCACAGGGGCGCTTGGGCTTGAGGGGCCTTCTGTCCAATGAAATTGCATATGCATGCAGACGCGCTTACGCGCTAAGGGCCTTTCCTCGAATTACACGCTGACGTGCAGAATTTTCACGTGCCAAATCACTCCGTATCAAGCTGGCCACGCGTAAGCACACGGAAGACCACGCTCCTGCCCAGAAGGCTGAATTACTGCCCCCCAGAGCCCCGAGCACGCTCCCACCTGCCACCTGCTGCTGCCTGACTGCCTGCTGCCCACATGCCCTGCCATTTGCTGCCTGCACATCAGCCAGGGGTGCTGTTGCTGTGACCACCCCTGCTGGAACCGAAGACTCCCGACTGGGATTCCATCGCTCCACAGCCCAGCCCCAGGACCCAGTTGCCCACCACTCCTGCCTCTGGGGTTGTCATGTCGGGCACTGCAACATCTGGCACCATGGACAACCCCCGGCCAGAGAGGCAGAGGGGCACCAGCTTCAGTGCCAGGGAAGTTGGTGTCCTGGTGGAGCAAGTCCTGGGGCAGTATGATGCCCTCTTCGGAAGTTCCCGCGCTGACAAGGAAGGACAGACTCGGATCTGGACGGATATCGTGACTGCCATCAACGCGGAGGGGGTGGCAGTCCGCGACTTCCAACATGTCAAGAAGCGCTGGGAGGACTTCAGGTCCAGGACCCTGAACAACTTGTCGGAAGATCAGATGAGGGTCCTGGAACGCATATCCCCAGCGCTCCACGTCCAGGTCCTTGAGAGGCAGACCCGTCTGGAGTCGAGCGGTAAGTGTACATGCATCCTGATTGTGAGCTGTGCGTGTGGTGATGTTTCAGTAGTGTGCAGGTTGCACATCTGTTTGTATGGGGTTGAGTATGGGTGGGGTGTACAGGGCCGTGAGGCTAACACATGCGAGGGCTGTAATGTGTGAGACATGGATGGTGCTTGTGTGTGTAGGCTTGCATGCCAAATGCAGTTGTGTGGGCACACATGTTTGGATGAATGTGTATGTAAGTAGACATGTTCGTGATGTCACGCATGTATGTTGTTTTCAGCTGCATGTATCAGCACTGTGTACATGTGCATGTGTGTGTATTTGACAAGGGTGCAACAGTGATGCAACATGGATGCATGTGACAGCGGGATGTGGAAGCCTGATTGGCAGATGTGACATGGATGCCCATCTGAACACTGCAACACTTGGCAGAGGTGTACACATGCATGCAAGTGTGGTGGTGTGTGTACATGTGTAGTGCACTCCCTGTGTTGCATGTGATGTCTGGCTCACCATTGCCTGCTCATGCTGTTGTATGTGTATGGATGGTGCTGGCAGTTGCGATATGGCTGTGGTATGGCTCATGTGTGCAAGTTGAAATGACATGTATGTTGGGGATTGTGATGGCATGTCTGAGGTTTGCCAATGCCACTCATGTACAACTGTCATGTGTGTATGTGCCCATTGTACAGTGCCCTGATGCCTGTGTTTTGTTTCTCCCTGTCTGCAGCGTCAACTGATGAAGAGGGCGGAGAAGGTGCTGTGGAGCACAGCGGCGGGGATCCCACCGCTAGCCGGAGACGCAAGGCCCGGCTCCCCTCCCAGGTTGTGATCTCGTCGGGGAGTGAGGAGTCCGGTGCCGCGTCCGAGGCCGCAGCTGCCGGGGGGAGGTCCAAGAGGCGGAGGTTGGAGTTGGACTCCTCGGCAGCAGAAGGGGCAGCTGAGACCCCACAGGGCCCAACGGGGGAAGATGGCAGGGAGTCATCCAGGTTGGTGGGGGGTTAGGTGGAGGAGGAGGCCGTGCAAGCAACAGAGACGGGGTCTGGAGGTGGGGATTCCCCTGGTGCTAGTGGTGCAGTGCAGGACCAGGGACAGGAGGCAGCACAGGCCGCCGCGGAGGTGCCTGTGTGCAATCCTGTCCCTGATCCTGTCCCTGCATCACCTTGCACCAGCAGGGATGCCTACGTCCAGACCCGTTTTCAGGCAGGGGATGAGCTCACGACAACTGGCCTTCCTCTGCCTGCGGACGTCGCTATCCGGGTCTGGGTTGAGCCTGTCCTGACTGGTGTGGTGTTGCGTCAACGGGCCATGCGAGGTGACCTGCGATCTTTTCATGAGGAGACTGCACGTCATCTCGAATGGCTCGTTGACCGTGTCGGCCTACTGGGACAGGTCACCCAGGCCGGATTCCTCCATTTGATGGGGCTTGCTACGACCCCCTCCTCAACTGAACCCCCTATGCGCCAGTCGTCCTCCGTGCCATCTTCCCACCCATCAGTCACCTGGGTTCCCTGTGGAGCTGCCTCTGACGGTGCGGCCAGGCTGGTGGAGGAGGCATCCCTGCCACAGTCGGGAGTCGGACGTCCAGCAGGGGTGGCCACATCAACGACTGCACCCCAGCCAGCGGAGGATGTGCAGGCAGCAGGAGGCAGTGCACGGGCAGAGGCACAGCAGCAGCAGCAATGTGGTGGGAGCCATGATGGCTCGGAGCCATGATGGCTCGGGGCCATCGACATCGGAGGGGCAGGCATCGGCCAGAGGGCAGGAGGACCCAGGACAGAAAGTGTCTTCCGTGTGGCAGCGGTTGGGCCACGCCATAGATGCGGAGCGGCAGCGGGCGGAAGAGGCACGGCTCACGATGGTCAGGGCGGAGAACTCCATGCGGAGGGCCCTGAGGCGGGTCAAGTGCCTCGAGGCAATCCGCAGGGGGTTGGAGGTGGACACGTCGACGGCCCTGCGGACCCTCGGAGCCATGGAGGAGGACCGCCTCCGGGACATTGAGCAGGAGTTAGATGATGCCCTGGCCCGGGACATCCAAAAGTGAGCCTTCGGACTAGCCCGCTGCCCTTGTAAATAGTTCTGTAGTTAGTGTTAGGTTTCCTTTGGTTTTGCATTTTTTTTGGACCTTTTGGACAATGGGCCACATTTTTGTATATAGTTTTTTTTTATTAGGTAGTGTTATTAGATAGGTTTCATTTCTTCTGTTGGGATCATGAACCCTGGCTTGTTCATCTGTATATAGTTGACTGTGGATTTTCTTTTTTTTTTACAATTTACCCATGGAGCAATGGCTTTCAATTATAATTTTCCATTGGATTTACTTTTGTGGACTGTGACTTTGGACACCATTCCTTTGGATTATGATTTTTGGTTTTGCATTATTTCACGGACATGCTGCTTTTTATTTTTTTAAATTCCCATTTCTGTTTGTTTATTTTTGATTCAATTTATGTTTCCTTTAATACATATTTTTTGTTCAAACTTCAATGTGTAGTATCATCTCATTGGTTTCATGCATATCATGATATGGGTTTTGAGATTCACTGACGCCCATTGTGTGTATGTGAGGGACATGTGTTCATTTCCAAACTTGCAATTGGTGTTCTATCATGTTATTGCCATTTCTAAGTGGGTGGATGCAATACTCGGGTGGGTGTTTGGCATTTGGAGGCTGACCATAGGGACCAGGGATCTAGATTGTGATGACATGTTGGCTGGGGGACATGAGTGGGGGCATGCTGGCAGGTGCCCCACAGTGCTGGGGGGTGGGGGTGCAGGGGAACATGAGTCGGGGCCTGGTGGAGGGTGCCCCACAGTGCTGGGGGGTGGGGGTGCAGGGGGACATGAGTTGGGGGCCTGCTGGCAGGTGCCCCACAGTGCTGGGGGGTGGGGGTGCAGGGGAACATGAGTTGGGGCCTGGCGGAGGGTGCCCCACAGTGCTGGGGGGTACGGGTGCAGGGGGACATGAGTTGGGGGCCTGGTGGAGGGTACCCCACAGTGCCTGGGGTGGGGGTGCAGAGGAACATGAGTTGGGGGCCTGGTGGAGGGTGCCCCACAGTGCTGGGGGGTGGGGGTGCAGGGGGACATGAGTTGGGGGCCTGCTGGCAGGTGCCCCACAGTGCTGGGGGGTGGGGGTGCAGGGGAACATGAGTTGGGGCCTGGTGGAGGGTGCCCCACAGTGCTGGGGGGTGGGGGTGCAGGGGTAAATGAGTTGGGGCCTGGTGGAGGGTGCCCCACTGTGCTGGAGGGTGGGGGTGCAGGGGAACATGAGTTGGACATGAGTGGGGGCCTGCTGGCAGGTGCCCCACAGTGCTGGGGGTGGGGGTGCTGGGGAACATGAGTTGGACATGAGTGGGGGCCTGCTGGCAGGTGCCCCACAGTGCTGGGGGGTGGGGGTGCAGATGGACATGAGTTGGGGGCCTGGTGGAGGGTGCCCCACAGTGCTTGGGCGTGGGGGTGCAGGGGAACATGAGTTGGGGCCTGGTGGAGGGTGCCCCACAGTGCTGGGGGGTGGGGGTGCAGGGGGACATGGGTTGGGGGCCTGCTGGCAGGTGCCCCACAGTGCTGGGGGGTGGCGGTGCAGGGGAACATGAGTTGGGGCCTGGTGGAGGGTTCCCCACAGTGCTGGGGGGTGGGGGTGCAGGGGGACATGAGTTGGGGGCCTGGTGGAGGGTGCCCCAGAGTGCTTGGGGGTGGGGGTGCAGGGGAACATGAGTTGGGGCCTGGTGGAGGGTGCCCCACAGTGCTGGGGGGTGGGGGTGCAGGGGAACATGAGTTGGGGGCCTGGTGGAGGGTGCCCCACAGTGCTGGGGGGTGGGGCTGCAGGGGGACATGAGTTGGGGGCCTGCTGGCAGGTGCCCCACAGTGCTGGGGGGTGGGGGTGCAGGGGAACATGAGTTGGGGCCTGGTGGAGGGTGCCCCACAGTGCTGGGGGGTGGGGGTGCAGGGGGACATGAGTTGGGGGCCTGGTGGAGGGTGCCCCACAGTGCTGGGGGATGGGGGTGCTGGGGGACGTGAGTGGGGGTGCAGGCTAGTCCCCTGTGGTGTGGGCTGCCTGCAGGGGCCGTGGAGGTTGTGGAGAGAACACCTGGGAGGACCCACATGGCCAATTCACTTGTAGTACTCCATGGAACCCCTGAAATACACGAACCCTGCTGATATCGCGTGTGAAACTTCCCGCGCACCCCAAGATACACATACCCAGGACATTCGCGTGTGGAACTTCCAGCGCACCCCAGTAATACAGGTACCCTGCTGAATTCACGTGTGTAAGTTTCCGCGCACCCCGAAATACACGTACCCAGGACATTCGTGTGTGGAACTTCCAGCGCACCCCTGATATACACGTACCCTGCTGAATTCACGTGTGAAACTTCCCACGCACCCCTGATGTACACGTACCCTGATGGAATCGCGTGTGGAACTTCCCGCGCACCCCTGAAATACACGTACCCAGCTGAAATAACGTGAGGAACTTCCCGCGCGGATTGGGGATTTTGATGCCTTTTCCCTGCACAAGGGGCGTTCTTGGGGGCGTAACTGGTGCTGCTGCAGGGTCGCTGCGCCACTGTGCGCCACGGCTGGTTTTGGTGGCTGGAATCCATGAATACGCTGTGCGCCGAAATGTATTTTGGCGCACGCGGCTGGCGCAGGGATTCGCACGCGCACACTTTGCGCCAGCCGCGTGCGCCACTTGTGCGCTGAATTCTATGAATTACCCCCTCAATTGCATGCTGCTGAGGCTCTAAGCCTTTTGCCTGCCTGTTTTGACAAGTACATTCTGCCTTGATTAATTAATCATGTAATGCTTTTTTGTTTTCACTGTGGAATACATAGTTTGGGTAGCACAATCTCTGTAGCATTATTTCCTTCCTGTGGGAATATTGCTGATCACGTGCAGTAGTCAAAGCTGAAATCCACATTCATCCACGATGGTTCAGAAGTTAGCTCAGTGTGTTCAGCACTCATTGCAGAGATATGTGTTCATATGAAAGATTAGAAAGGCACATTCCAGCAAGGCTGGCTGAACTGTCTCTAAGTCTGAAAACATATCTGCATATTTACTTGGTTTTGCAGCACAAGTGGTGCAATTACCAGCCCTGTTCCTGCACCGGACAGGGGTTGAAATTAGTTTGTTCAGATGGGGCATTCTTAAAACCTAAGCAATCCCTTCAAAAGATGTGCATGAACTAATTGTCCAAGAGGCAAATAAGAATGCAAATTCAAGACTGTGCAGCCAAAGTGTTCATATTTGTATCCTGGCTTTGCCAGCAGACAACATAGTGATCCTGGTCAAATCATATAGGATCCCTTGCATTACTCTGCTGTCTTCTATGAGGTTTTACCTACTTGCATGCTGGTACTCCCCTTGATAATGGGGAAAATGATGCTAGAATCATTCTTATGTTGTATAACACCCTTCTGAAATATTTTGGTTTTAAAATTGTCATGTTTGGAAATGCGGTTTGCATACTTTGCAAGTCAGTTTTATAAAATTAGATTGGTTTAGCACATGTTAAGAGCTGGAAGAGAAAGTGTTCAAATGCAGGAATTGCAATATTGGCGCAAATCCCAGCTTCACCCCTTAAATACTGTGTGATCCTGGGCATCTCATTTAATCTTTGTTGAATTGCCAGTCCTTTAACCTTTCAACCCCGTCAGCCCTTCAGGGTGATTTTCTTCGCAGGGTATGTTCTTCATAAAAGCATCGCTCATAGTTTCACTGGCTATAGGATATATGATCTCTAACGGCAACGCTATTTGAAAACCATGTCTCACTCCTAGTCTGTCTTTTACAATACTCGTTAGTGTGCGAAAAATAAAACCTTGCAAAGCATGATCTCACTGTGCTTTGGCAGTGCCTATCTTCAAAGACTGCCATTGCACATTCCTTTCTTGATGAATCACCGTATTCACTGTCGTGGGCTCTAATGGAAGCATGTTTAATTTCTCTTGTCATCCCGCTTAACCATTAGTTTTCAATTGCGCGTTTTTTCAAACAGCTGCTCACATTCTAACAAAACCAGCTTATTATACATTTATACATATTTCAGATCAACATCTTTTGAATTTAGGCGCACATACGCCCTCCGTTACATTTCACTAAGCTCTGTTTTTGCTTAAAAAGTCTTTCAATCATTCCTTATATTTTACACATTTCACAGGCTCACAGTCCTAGTTCTAACTGGACCTCCTACCCTTCACAGTTAAAAGCATTTCCAAACAGTGCATTCCTTTCACTCAGCGCCCTTAATGCACGAGAATAGTACTTCTATAAATCACTATAACTCAGCAATTTTAATGCGAAAATCTATCGTTCCTAGCATGATTCATCAGTTATCTTGTCTACTAAATTTAACTCCATAGCTGCTGGTTTGAATTGTTTGTGTTGGCTTATGATGCAACAGCTTTTTGCAGTTATCTCAGGGCTGTTTAACTCTTTCGGAGTGAAATCACCACAAATTTGTGTACTTTAAATCATTACATCTGATCACCTATCTTTTTTTTAAAACATATCTTTATTATTTTCTTAGTGAACAACATGTAGTCAACTTGTATTAACATTTCACCCCAACCCCACCCTCCCCCCCCCCCCGGGGACACGTGATATCTATCTCGGAGGGATTAGTCTATGCGTTGAAAATGTCTGTGACCTTAATATTGTGGGGGCACCATTGTTCCATAAAGTCCGACTGTAGGTGTTCCATGACGCTACCCCATTCTTTGGTAAACCAGTCCTTTGTGCCTTGGATTGTGTGGGTGACTTTTTCCATTGCGAGCTGTGCCCAGACTTTTTGAAGCCATGTGAATACTAGTGGTGTTTCCCTCTTTTTCCAGTTCTGTGCTATTGTTGTCCAAGCCGCTATGAGGAGACCCACAAAGCTTCTCAATTGTGCTTTCGTGTATCTTTTTGTAGTGTCGTCTCTTATTCCGCACATCCATACGCCGTCGCTTATTTGCTCCACGTCTGGGAACATTTTGCCCATTTCTCCCTTAACTTCCTCCCAGAACGGCACTATTCCTTTACATGTCCACCAGATGTGTTTCCACGTCCCCACCTCTCCACATTCCCTCCAGCAGAGGTTAGATGTGTTTGGGAACATAGTGTGCAGTCTCTCTGGCGTGTAGTGCCATTGGGTCATTATTTTAGTCCACATTTCTCTCAGCTGTACCGATCTTGTCAATTTGGGGATCAGGGCCCATACATCCTCCCACTGGTTTCTCGTTAATTCCGTTCCCAGCGTTTTATCCCATTTACCCATGTATGCCCATTTGATCTCTTCATCTTGCTTATTTATAAAGGTGTATAGTGTCGAGATCCATTTCTTTAGCCCTGTGTTGGATGTTATGTAAGTCTCAAATGGGGTTAGGGTTCTCGTTGCCGCCTTTACGACTTCGGGGGATTTTAGCCAGTGCTTAAGTTGTTCATACCTGTATCTGTTTCCTGTGGTTCTATTTGGGAGTGTGAGGCATGATTCGAATGGTCTGATTTCTTTGTTGTGGAACATTTCCCCTATTCTCGTTATGCCCACCTCCTCCCAATCGTCTGATGTACCCTGCTCCGTCCCAGGAGGGAATTGCGGATTCCTCCATATGGGGGTGAATGGGCCTAGTGTGGTGGACATTGTGCCTTTACGTGTTTGGGTGTCCCAAGCCTTCATTGTCGTGCTCAGTATTTCGCTGATCCTTATGTTGGGGTGTCTATGCTGTTTCTGTTTCCAGAGTAGTTCCCCTAGAGGGGTTCTAGCCACTGCCCTATCTTGTGCCGCCCATATCTGTTGTGGGTCTTCTCCCAGCCATTCCCGAAGCACCTTTAGTTGGGCCGCTTGGTAATATTTTTGGAAATGTGGAAGTGCCATCCCTCCCTCCCTTGTTGTCGATGTTAAGACAGCCCTAGACAGTCGTGGAGTTTTCCCCTTCCACACAAAGGTCGAGATTACCCTCTGAAGTGCCCTGAAAAAGGAGCGGCGAATCCCCACCGGTAGGGCCCGGAAGTAGTAAAGGAGCCTTGGGAGGATGGTCATCTTTACCACTTGTATCCTACCCCACCAAGAGATCATCAGGGGGTTCCATTTACCTATGTCACTTCTGACGCTTGACAGTAGCTGCGGGTAGTTTTTGCCGTATAGTTGTTCCACCTTATGTGTTAGGGTGATCCCTAGGTACCTAATACCCCCTTCTGCTACTTTGAGGTTGAGTGCCCTTGCTTCTTTTTTAATCTCTTCCCCGTCACCTGCTAGTATTAGTATTTCTGATTTGTTTCTGTTGATTTTTAGTCCCGAGATGGCCCCGAATGTTTCTAGCTCTCCCATTGCTACAGCCAACATGCGGTCCGGCTCTTCTAAGATCAGCAACATATCGTCTGCATATGCGGTTACCTTATGTTGCGTGCCTACCATCTCTATCCCCTTTATTTGCGTGGCTTCCCTGATTTTCATCAGTAGGGGTTCTAGGAAAATGGCGTATAAGAGTGGAGATAGAGGGCACCCCTGTTTTGTTCCTCGAGATATGTTTACCCTTTCGGTTACCTCCCCATTGATGGCTACTCTGCAGGATGGGGTGTTGTAGTTCGCTTTGATTCTAGCAATAAAGTGTTCCCCAAATCCCATACATTGTAATGTCTTAAATAACATGGACCATTCGACTCGGTCGAATGCCTTTTCGGCATCTATTGCCAGAAGGATTGCTGGGGTTTGTTTTACTCCTATCTTTTCCATTAGGTGAATGACCCTTCTGAGGTTGTCGTGAGTTTGTCTTCCTGGAATGAAGCCTGATTGATCTAAATGAATTAACTTTGGGAGGAGCGGGGATAGCCTAGCTGCTAATATCTTCGTATATATCTTGGCGTCTAAGTTAATCAGTGAGATTGGTCTATATGAGGCTGGGCATGATGGATCCTTCCCTGGTTTATGAAAAACTAGGACCTTAGCTTCGTTCATTGTGGGGGTCACGTTGCCGCTTTCCTTGAAGGAGTTTAAGAGTCTGGTAAGAACCGGGGTTAGCTGATCCGCGTATTTTTTATAAAATGGGGCTGTGAAGCCGTCCGGGCCTGGGGCCTTGTTCGTTGGGAGTTCACTTATTGCTTTCCTAACCTCTTCTTCCTTTATGGGGTCTTCTAAGGATTGCCTGTCAGCCGTTGTGATTTGTTGGAATGTGAGGGATGCCAGATATGTGTCTTGTGCGTCTGATTCCGGGTGGTCCGAATTATACAGTTTTTGGTAATATTCTCTGAAGACTTCCCCAATGTCTTGTGTACGTGTCAGGTGTTCCCCTTTTTTGTCTGTGATGTTTTTGATTGTTATGTCTTTCTGTTTGGCTCGGAGTTGTCTCGCTAGTAGCCTATCTGCTTTATTTGCTTTTATGTAATATCTTTGTCTTAGGTACAGGAGGCTCCTTTCCGCCCCCTTTGTGCGTAGCATTTCCAGTTGGCCCTGAGTGTGTTTGAGAGTCCTCCTAAGTTCCCTTGTGGGTTGTGATAGAATTTTCCCTTGCAGCTCCGATATCGATCTTTCCAATTCTTTTTCCCACGCATACCTTTGTTTCTCCCTCGTTATTTTCAGTGCCATTAGTTTCCCTCGGATCACTGCTTTAAACGCCTCCCAGACTGTGGCAATTGAAGTTTCCCCTGTGTCATTTTCGGTGAAGTATTCTTCTATCGTTTCCCTTATGGTCCCCCCCATTACCTTGTCCTGGATTATGTCTTCCGGCAACCTCCACCTCCATAAGCCTCTAGTTTTCCCCTGTAGCTTCAAGTCTAGCCACACTGGTGCGTGATCCGATAGTGCAATTGTCCCCTTTTCTACCTCCTGGATTTTGCCCATGAGGCTAGCTGAGGCCCACAAGTAGTCAATTCGTGACATAGAGCTGTGCACATGTGAGAAGTGTGTGAACCCGCTCAGGTCCCCCCTGAGTTCCCTCCATACATCGCCCAGGGCCAGCTGGTCCATTTTTTGCTTTAGCCGTTTAGAAGGTGCCCCATGGCTGTGTGACCCTCCTGCACTCCTGTCCTTCTGTGGGTCCCAAGCTAAATTCATATCTCCTCCCAAGATCACCTCCCCCCTTGCGAAGGATTCTAGTTTGTCCAGGGCGTCCCTTAAAAAGCCATCCTGTCCTACATTAGGCGCATATACTGACGCTAGGGTGATTCTCTGTCCCTCCAGCACTGCATTGACTGCATTGACAAAAGCATATCTTCCCTCCTTATCTGTGATGGAGTCCTTCCAGTCTTCATTGCAATGAGGACCCCAGCCCTTTTTTCAGTAGCGTTCGCTTGGGCCCAAATTGTATATCCCTTTACTCTTGCCTTTAGTTTATCTTTTTTCCTGATGTGCGTCTCTTGGAGGAGGAGGAGGTCCACCTCTTCCCTTTTTAGTAATTTCTCCAGTTTTACCCTTTTTGTTGGATGGTTCATCCCCCTTATGTTATAGGTCACTATACGAATCTTACCCATTTAATAAGGCATAAGTTCAAAGTGCTGTTGATCCCTTCGTTCGGTAATGTCGTCTGGCTGTGATCCCGGTCCCTCATTGCCCACCCTCTGAATTCCCCTCCCCCCCCAACAGGTAACAATAACAGAACCAAACTTGTTGCCCCCGAGTAGGGCGAGGGTTCCTACTGATGCTTGGGCGTTGCGCCCGAAGCTCCCTGCCCTCTTTATTCTCGGGGGAGATGTGCATGGGGAATCCTAAACCCCACATTACTGTCTTATCTTACCCGATTCCAAGCCGGGTGGTCCATCCCGGGCCGCCTGCTCCGTTTCTAGCGCGACTGTTTATGTTCTCTTTCGCCCCCTTCCGGAGCCTGCACAAGGTCGCATGGTTGGCCTTTTTTCTCTCTGTGTGTTATCCTCCTTTCATATTTGCTTCCTGCGGCCTTCTCTTCCCAGGGCCTGCCTTTTTTGCTTGATCTTTTCCCATCCGTTCGGGTTTCTTCGCTGTTCTCCGCTGGGTGCTGTTTGATCCCCCTCCTCTGTATCACCTTGGAGGCCCAGTATGCTGAGGCCCTCTTCCCACGTGGTTGCTCTCCTCTGCTTACCCTCCCATGCAAACGTGAGCCCGAATGGGAAGGTCCATTTGTATCTGATTTCTTTCGCCAGTAGGGCCTTGATTAGTGGGGCCATCGCTCTTCTCTTTTGTAGTGTTGTTAGTGCCAGATCTTGGTACAATTGAATTTCCTGCCCATTCATTCTTATGTGGGCCATTTCTCTGGCTTTCCTCAGAATTTGTTCTTTTTGCGGGTAGGATGAGAGCGCCACCAGAACGTCCCTTGGCCTCTCCCCAGGTGCCCCCGATCTTTTAGGGCCGACCCGGTGGACTCTGTCGACTCCGATTGTGTCTGGGTCTGCTGCGCCCAGGATGTCTCTAAACACCTCCTTAACTGCCGACATCAAATCTCTGTCCTGTACTGTTTCCACCATATTTTTAATGCGGATGTTGGAGCGTCTGGAACGGTTCTCCAAATCCTCACACTGTATCTCGAGGTTGTGGGTGAGTCTCACCAGATGTTCTTGGGTTTCGCTAATTTGCTGCGTTTCTTCGCCAATCCCTTGGAGTGTTCTTTCTAGTGTGTCGGTTCTTTCCTCCAGTTTCGCCACATCGACCCGTAGGTCTTGGACCGCCTGTTTCATGTCGCTTTTCATCGTCGTGAACTCTTCCTGTACTGTGGACATGAATTTCTCCTGGAGGTCGTGGAACCATGTTTGCATGTCCTCCTTAGAGGGTATATTATGGGGGTTCGCTTGTGCCATTCCCTCCGTTTGTTGGTTGTCCTGTGTCTTTCCTTTGGCTTGTTGCGCAGCTTCCGTGGACCACAGTTGGAGGATGTTTGCTTCTTGCCTCATCGGTTGTGGGGTCTGTTGGGCTACGGTGTTTTTGTTTTTAGCTCTTGACATGGTATGGTTGTGTCCCGGAGTTCACAGGGGCCGCTTGGTTTCCCTCTTGAGGTTTGTGCTATGTCCCCCTGGCGTTCGCGGCGGGTCTCCTGTGTGTCTACTTGCTGCAATTCGGGATTTTCCCCCTTTCCCTGACGGGCTTCTTGTCAATAGCTCGTTAGGGGGGGTACCCTCCGGGCCTGCCCTCCTGCCGGTCCCCCTGTATTTCTGTCCGTAGCCTTGTATTATTGTGCCCAGTTGGGTGTCTTGTTGCCTTCTTCGCATACGTGCCCTCTCTCTGTTCGGCCCTTCTTCCTTCGGGGGCGCTTCCCTTCCGGCAGCTTATGGGGGGTTGGGGTCGTCGGTTGTGTTCCCTCGAATATTTAAGCTGCGTCTTTTTCCCAGCAGCCCGCCCGACGCTCCCCCCGCTGGGGGGGGGGCCGGCACGGCGGCCCTCTGTGCCAACGGGGCTGGGGGCGTGGGCGGCCCTGGTCTCTGCCGTGCGCGAGTCTCTGCTTGTGGGGGGGGAGGAGTCGCCTCACCTTCCGTCGCCGGGGCTCCACCTCGGCCGCCGCCCCCGCGCCCGCTCCGCGCCGGCGAGCCTCTGGATCCGAGGCGGGAATCTCTCGGTGGGGGAGGGGCGGTCGCCACGGAGTGGCGTGCCCTGCTCTATCCGGCGCTCCTCCGCCGCACCCCCGGTGCCTCTGATCTGCGGGTGACTCCGGGGGGTGTGTATCTGGCCCCTGTCGCTCTGGTTCTGCTTCGATTTGTGCTTTTAGCCGGCGGCCCGGAACGAGCGCGGCTTAGTCGCGTCCCGACTCCGCGGCGGCCATCTTGGAATCCCCCTGATCACCTATCGTAATGTAATTTTTTCGCAATTTCAAAACCCTGGCTTGACGCCAATTTTTTATTTAGCTCAAAATGTCCTTTTTATACTAATTCCAATGTTTTTACAGTGCACACACAGTTATGCCATAAAATAAATACAACAATTAGACACACAACATAACATGACGTGACAAAGTCAGACACAATCTGGTCGGCTGCATGCAAGCCCCTCATGAATATTTTACTCTTGTTATTGATTTTTAAATGCAGTTAATATTTTTGGTTTGTTCCCAAATCTGGACTGCCATTGTTCTCTTTCCCTGAAAAATGACCATATATATATATATACACACACATATATATATATATATATATATATATATATATATATATATATATATATATGTTCCCCTTTCTGCCATATTGTTCTTCCTCCCCGTGTCCCTATCTCTATCTGCTAGGACAGTTGCAGTCTGCCCTATCCCTAAATCATAGCAATTTTTCTGTTTCTTCACTCACCTTTTTGTTCTCCCGACCCTCGCAATCACTGGCTTCTTCAGGTTTTCGTCTGGTCAGCTTCCCTTAAGACTGGGAAGGGATATGTTTATAAACACGGGTCCCTTCAGGCCCCGACTGCAGTCTCAATTACACTACCATTTTCTATGGGGAGCTTCACAGTCTACTCAGCCCGAAATGGTGAAGGATTCGTGATATTGCCGAAGACCTAGAGTTACTTTGTGTCAACGGCCACTAGGTGTCTTATTTTAATCAATGATTGATGGTCAAAAGCCATCCTCACGCTACCATGTGTACAGGCGGGCGGAGCTTCCTCAGACAGGCCCATAGGTCAGAGCTCACCCTCATGTACCTGTAAGACAACATAGCTGCATCTTGAGGAGGTTGGGGTGCAGGATTCACATACTCCAACACCAGTAAATAAGGACAACTCAATTATTCAGCAAAGAGACTGTTAAGTTCAAGTTTTATTTCATGCCATTGCTGACACAGAGCACACCCAGTGTCATGGTCAAATACTCAGACTCAACCACACCCAGCTCCACACGGAGCTCTCTCTTATAGCAATATGAGAGGGTGCAACCAGACCCCACCCTCCCTTAGCACTGTCCCAGCAAACTCATCACTGTGCATTTGCTCATCCGCCAATTCTTTTTTAACTGAACTAAACCTTCAAAAATTAAATACAATCTGCGCACATCCTTACTTTTTCCTGCCCAATTATAGTTGGTGCAGCTGGAACCTTTAGATAAGTTTCCAGACAAGGCCAAATTAAAATGTCTGGGTTCTGCCCATCCGTCAAATTTCTGAAAGCATATTATCTTTGATTGTTTCAACTTTAGAGTTACTCATTCTACACACCAAAGCATTTCTTCATTTCTCTCATTTTAGCCACATTTTCGCTTACATGCGTTTTCTGTAAAAGGCATTTGCCAGAGCTATTTTCTGTCTGTGTACAGAATATCTTATTTATCCATTCTGTGCCTTGCCACCTTACCACATCATGATAATGACATTTTCGACCTCATAAACACGACACCCTTTTGAATGCTAGTATATACTGACATTATGAATACCATTTTCACATAATTACAACACCAGATTAGTCCATACACATTTCTCTGCTTAGGTTTAAGTGGGGGGGGAGCTGCCCTCCACTTCATTCAGTTGTTGCTTCAATATATCTTTATTTCGGGTCCTCCAGTAGACTCCCTTTCCTCACCTTCCCTCAGAAACTCAATGTCTCCAGAACTCTGGTCCTCTCCAGGCTGGACTATTGCAACAGCCTCTTCCTCAATCTGCCTTAATCCTCCCTTTGCCCCCTTCAACTAATCCAGAATAGGACTGCAAGAGTTATTCTTGGCCTCAATCCCTAAAATCTCTCCACTGGCTCCTGTTTTGAGAATCAAGTTCAAGACCCTCTGTATCATCCACCAGGCGTTCTGGGGCCTGGGACCCTGCTACCTCCAACACTCTCTCCCTAAATACCTCCCTGCTAGAGCCCTTTGGTCTTCTAGCCCCAACTCTCTGCAGATCAGACTCTTTTCCAAGAAGAGAGTGGGGGAGAACTCTCTCTTCCACAGGAGCCTCCCTCTGGATTGGCCTCCCTGCCCCTATGAGACTTGATCAGGATCTCCTTAAGTTCTGGATGCTTCTTAAGACCCTTGTTTTCTATTCCTCCTTCCCTCTCCCCTGCTAATGTCCCTCTCTGCTGCATTTTGACAGGCTGCCGGTGTCCTTCTGATTCATACAGGGCACCATGCCCTCTTCGCCCTTTCTACCCCAGCACCTTGTTCTCCCCTGACCCCCCCCTAATTTGCACTTGCCCTTCCAGTCTCCCTCCCCCTGCACTAGTTTAGCTGGGCCTGCACCACTATTGAGCCCATCCAGCCCCTTCCTCCCACTTAGCATGTGGACCTTCATTACCCTGCACTCTCTGCATTCCCCTGGCACTTGTCCACCTGGCCTCCACTTAGCACTCACCTTGCCCAGGGGCACACTCCACCCTTCCTCCTCCCCCCCAAGTACTTGCGCCTCTCCACTCTGACCGGCACTTCCTTCCCTCCTTAGCGCTAGCGCACTCTGCTCTGACGGACACCACCCCACTCCCCAGGACTTCTTGTTACTGCATTTGCATGATCCGAATGACACAAGGCCTAGTAGGACCGTTTTTGTTATTCTTTATCTCCCCCCCTTCTGTCTTGTTGCGCCTTGAATCCATTTGCAGTATAGGTGCATTATAAATACCCAATAAAAGAAAAATAGAGAGTCTGGTGCCACCATAACTTCAGCACCATGGGACGTCCATAATTCATGGAAATTTGCGCCAATAGAGGTGCAGGATCTTTTTGATGTGATTTACTTATGGCAAAGTTATGAATTTGAAGTTGTCTTTTGACTTAGCTTACTAAACTGAGGGCATGTTATAAAATGCATTTATCTTGACGTTTCCTTTTGCTGTGACGTGTGGACCCTAGTATTCGGCTATCCAAGTGTGGAAACTCTGAGTGTCAATTACAAATGGATGAGACTCTCACAGCATTTGTGACCTTTGATTCAATGCATCGACTAAAGTTATACCATGTGTGTAGTATGCTTGATGGTGTGTGGCTGTGTGGAATGTGTTTGCTTGAGCAGGTTCCAGAATGAGAAGGCAGGAGAGTAGCTGAATGACTGTTAAGAGAGATGCTGTTAGAGGAGGACGCTCTGCTGGTGGGCTTCATGATTGAGACTTCACCTGGTGCTCTAGCCCGCTTGATACTTCAATACCCCTTCCATCTGCATTCACTAAACCACTCCCATATGGCTTTGATTTCTAGGTGTGACGCATGCATGGTTTTTCAGCATGACTCTTGTAGAGTCACATGCTGAGTGTATGAAATGGAAGATAAGTAGTGTAGGCAGCATTCAACACAGCCATTGGGGCTGTGGGTGTCATGAACTCACTGCAGAGCAGAGGTTTGCATCAGGAGGGGGAAGAGTGCCCATGATCCTTGCATCTGGTGGTTTAGTTCACTTTGGAGTTGGTGGTAGTTTCCGCAAAAGGATAAGATGATAAGCGCAGGATTCATCTCAGTGATTGGGTTTGTGGGGGTTCATGGACTCACCACTGCTGAGCAGAGAGATTTGGGTAGGGAGAGGGAGGGGTGCCCATTATCCTTGCATCCAGTGGTTTGGTTTACTTTGGATTTGCAGGTAGTTTCCACAAAAGGAAAAATGCATGGACGTAACGTGAATGCATCTGCATAGACACTCATCAGTTTGAAGAGACTTGCAATGACTCTGCGCCATCATGAGACAGTTTGAATCAGACCAAAGCAGAGTCGCATAAAGAAAGATTTGCAAACTGAAAGAGCGCAGAGTTGGAGCACCTGCTGAAGATCTGAGAAATGCATAGAATGATGCAGATAATTGGCTCTGAAAGCCATTAGTTTGCAGTGGTGTAGACACCAGCAGCACCCTCGACCCCACGCACAGTGTTCATCCTCAGGCAATTGCAAGGGGAACCCTACTTCGAGGCATACACTAGTGAGTTCTTAAAAGCAATCCGGGGCATCGAAGGGAGTGACAAAAAGAGAGCATTTGTAATAAAAACATTCTGAGGTATATCATTTTCCTGCACAGCCATTTGTACATGTGAAGTTTAATTGTTGACAACTTGTGGTATTAATATCTATGTGATACTAAATATAGTATTTTCTTGAAAGCTATACCTAGAAGGACCAACTTTTCATTTTGACATTGGAAGTTTACCTTTTATGGGAATAAACAGCACCCTTTGCTTTTATGCATGAGAAGGGCTACTTATAAGAGAAGTTATTTCAGATGGCCAGTGTCACAATGTTTGTAAAAGGGAAGAGCAGGACTTTAAATACAATGCCCCGCTGACATTGGCCATCTGGTAATTCTAGCACTGCCCTTTCTTTGTCAAGCCTCCTTCTTTTCCTCTATACTGAGAGTGCAGCCCGATGGTGAAGGCAACCCACTTAATGACCCGGTAACCTAGTGCTCGCCCAACATTGGGGGATTTAGTCATGGACTCATTAGTCTTCCCACCTGTCTCCTGACGCCTATTCAAACAGGGTCCAATTTCCTAATTATATCAGCCCCCAACTAAAGGTAGCCTAAACCTGAGACTTGACATGAGGGCTTGTGCTCTGGATGGTTTCCACACCGTCAGCCTCCACTCTTCATGCTCTGTAAGGGACCCAAAAAAGCCGCTCATAGAGTCGCGTGTCTCAGTGTGAACGTACATCATCCGCTGTGCTACTTATGCTTTCCACTAGATCATTTTTATATTGTTTCTATTAAATTAAAATTTAGCAAATTAAAAAAATGCAAAAGAGGAACATAGGTGAAAGTGAAGCTTTAAAGATACTTAAGGCCATGAGGTCCTAACTGCGAAACGTGCATGATAACCAGAAATGATCATTTGATTTGATAACTTGACACTGGAGTGGATATGAAACATGTTACTAAGAGGTAACGGCAGTGACAGACTTTCATATGAGCAATTGGGGTAATTGTAATTTGCCCGTACTGTGATGTGTATGGTGGGTGGATTCCCTTTTTTCGCAACGCAGAGGTAAACATTAGTGAAAACTTGCATTCATATTTTGTTTCCTACTAGGATTCACCTTGCCATGTGTTTTTGCTGGAGAACCTGGCCTGCCTGGACTGCCAGGCTCCTCTGGATCAGCAGATATGTCAAAAGGTTGCCTTCGTTTGTCTCACGTCTGTGTGTGTGCTGGGTCTGGTATGTATTGGTGTTGCACTGTTTTCCCTACAGTTTCCATAATATGGGTCCCGTAGATTCTGTATCTACTGTGGATGAGTCCATGGGTTAGGGATTCGCATACTCGTAGTTCCCTGCAGTCACTCCTATCTTCTCTGGTGAGGTACTGTCCCCCCTCACAGCCCTGGCACGAGGCGCTAGGGTATGTAATGTCAGATGGGCCAGTCTTCTGATCCCGTTTGGACATTCCTACATATTAATGCACTTGTACCGGCATAGAGCCTAGCTAGAACCTATCTAAAAGCCATGCTGAATGGCCCTCAGCACATTCGAGATGGTTCTTTTGCTCCATATGCTTGCTGCCAAGCCTTGGGTGAAATGTCCATAAGTAAATAGGTGAATAAATGAGTGAGGCCATGTTGAGAACATTGTTTAAAATTCTGTGATTCCAAGAAACCTTAATGTCGCTTTGTCCTCTACCGGAGCCTTCTCCCCCATCCTCAAAAAATGAGCTCACTCGCCTTCTCAGAGCAAGACACACCTGAGAGCTTCCAGCGTGTGCTTGCTCTTTGGTCAATGGCTGGATGCCACACACTGAAGTGATTTCAGCCGGAAAGTGTTGGAGGAGAAGGCAAGAGCGCCAGGCCAAAGGTCATCACTATGCAACCATGCATATTGTAATCCTTAAACGCTTGCCCTCTTTGGAGATTTCTGAACATCATCCAATCACTGAAGGGGTCAGGATGCCATATCCAGTGAAGGAGGGCACTTCTTTTGAACTTGATTCCATTCCACTCTTCCATGGAGTGAATCAGGCTGGTAGATGGCTGGTAGATGGCAACTAGCATTACTGTAGAGTGAGTGCTATGGAAGGTGTTTATTTGCCTTACTGGAGACATCAAATAGGAGAGGAATAAACCCGACCATTGCCAACTTAATTTACTGCTCTTGATCAGGCTTCCTTTTTGAAGATCTAAAGGAGGAGGCACTGTGTCATAAGCTATACAGGCCACTGGTCCAGCATGCTGAAGAATGTGACCTAATCCTTGGAAATATTGAACTGGATAGGAAAACACTATTACAAAACCCAGGGAATGTACACAAGAAATTGAAACTGGCAGAATGGTGTAAAGACCAGGCCAGGCTAGCTAAGTATAAATCGTATCAGGACGAAGCATTACATCACAGGAAATACATACCAACCTATATTCATAAATTCCCAAATCCAAAATGTAGGCATGTTTTTATGAGATTCAGGTTGACTTTAATGGAGATGTTACAAAGGGGGGGTCTGATTAGCGGCCTGGGCAGTAATGATAGACAGCCCTGCCTTTTTAACAACCAAGAGTGCCTTGAGACATTGAAACATGAGCTTATTGAGTGTCTAGCAACAGGTAGTTTGAGGCAGCTAATATTTGGGAAATTTGTTTTTAGGGTTGAGAGTCTGTCCAGTGACTGGTTTTGGGCTAGGCTCCTAAGTGATCACCTTACTTCTTTATCGATTGCATTGATTTAGGTTTTACTATTAATTCATAACCTTTTAGGGGAAAATGCCTTTATGAATTGAAATTGGGTATTTGTTTTTGATTAATGCACTTTATGTTAATTTGTGCTAAAGTTTTAATTAACTAGAAGCAAGCACAAAAATAATTCTGTACTGCTCTGCTAAGTTCATAGATTTTACAGGCTGTAGCCACCCTTTTCAATGTCCAATTACCTTATACAATTACACATATTTCAATAAAAACAGTAATAGGGAACTGATCAACCAGTTCTATGATTAATATCTTCAAGGGATTCCTCTGCCTGCACTCTTGGGCCCATTTCGTATGTTTTCCATGATTTCCAATGGATACAAGTGTAACAACAAATCATTACATTGAGGGTCCCATACATAAAGCAAAGCCGCATTTTTGGTGGAATGTTTTGCTAGAGTGGGTTTGTCGTGAAATGCCTGCCTGCTAAATCAGGGATCGAGGCATCCAGCTTGGCCACTGCTGGTCATGAAACCGTTCCACAAGAAGCCATGTGCGTCAAAGTACATCCAGCTTCGATGGTCTTCTAAGGCTGCAGTATTGCCTAAATTTTCATGCTGTGACCCGTGAGCCGGAGGTGCTCAGTATAGATCACAGACTTTCACTATTGCAAAGAAGGACGCGTGCCATGAGCCAGTTTTGTGAGTGGTTGCTTCCTTCATCAACTCTGTCATTAATCCCTCAGAGACCAACTATGCTGTCACCCCCAGTCTCATCACCCAACACCTGTCCCAGCAATAATATTGCCTGTTTTCTGTTGCTGGTTGGTGGAAGCAGATCTCCCTATGATGTAGGCACTCCTTAAGCCCACTTGCTACAATAAATCCATCATTTTAGCACTCTTCCATAAGGAACCTAGTCAGCATAACATGTGAAGAAGGCTGGCCATCTCCTACTAATTAAGAATTATTTCCAACAAGCACCAAGCTAGTGTTACTCTTCTGACTAGTATGAGGAGAACCCACCATTTCCACGAGGGTAATAGAATGTCCGGGCCTTGTCTGAACCATGGTTGGCCTCTTGTCCACCTGCTGCAGAAAATGCATCTAAGGGATCTTATGCACTAATGAGTGCCATTTAAAGTTGCTTCCGGTCATCCAAGCACACGAGCCTACTCATTCTACTCCCACCTGCATGGCATACATACTTGCATTGATTACTTTGTAACCAGGGGTCAAGTCCTAAAAGTTAAAGTGGGGGGGCTCATCAACAAATGCAGTGGGATGTGACGTCGCCAGAAATTAGCATATCAAGGTGAAATATGCACATTTAATAAATTGGCTTTGCATAACCACCCAAATTGCACAGGATGAATGGCATTTGCCTTTCATGAAATCAACACACATACAAAACCAAGAGAGGATATTTTCTTCGAATGGTGTTTTTGAAAACGTTAAAAGGTGTGCTCCAGGAACTCCAAGAACCAATACAAATGTTTTCCCTGGGACTTGCAGAACCGAAATGGGACATTTCACCTTTTGTTGTTTGTTATTTTCCATCAGGTTATATAATGCAGTGGTGAAGTGTCGGGCCTGCAAACCTGAGGACTGCGCTCGATCCCCAAGATCGTCTTTAACCCATAAGTTCAAAGAGGATATTCAATGTTTCTCATTGAAGCTGGGGGGACTAAGCCACCCTCTGAACAAAGTCTGTGGACTCCGTCCCCGCGTGTACCCTCGTCTTGAGCCCTGTTTGTAACAGGATGTGAACATATGTACTTATTCATGGAGGCAGCACATATGGGTAAAACCTTATCTGACCATTCTCTGCTAACTGTTACACTTATGACAAGGTCCCAAGACCCCCTATTCTGACTTAGAAACTACATTCTAGAGTATTGCTAGATAACACTTACGCTCCACAATAGAGGAGGCAATAGTCCATTTCTTTGAAGATAATCGGTCTAGTGCACCAGACTCCCTGGTCTTATGGGAACATTCAAGACCACAATGCGAGGGATATGCTTTTCCACCACAATAGGTATCCGTTAAAACCTTAATTAAGGCAACTATTACAAATGGAACAACAAATAGCTGAAGGGGAAAACATTGATACTTCCCTAGACGACAATGAGTACATGCTACAGTAACTTACAAACGAAATGCATGCAAACATGGCAAAGGCTAGGTGAGCACGATAGAGCGGCATATGTCAAAGAGCTAGAAAGCTACTAACGTGGCTAGTGAATGCGGGAAACCCACACGCACCTATCAGCTCAGTTTGCAATGATAAAGAGGAAATATGCTACAGACAACATGGCATAATTACAATTTTTTAACTTTAGCAGAAAAAAAATACATGTTTGGGCAAGGGCGCGTCCAGCCACAAGTGGCTGCCGAGGAGCAGGCCATGCGGATGAGTTGCTGCATATTTTTAAAACAACCATGGGAGCTTAATGTAAAGAAAGGAAACAAAAAAAATCGATGGAGCACTATAGGCCTGATTTCCTCATAGTCCCGTTCCTGCACTGCTTACACAAGCTCCAATCCAGAAGAAGGCTGTGAGGCTCCACACACACGGATTGTCATTGGCTGGTGAACAGCCAATGACAACCTGAGGAGGTCTCCTACTGCGCTGTTTGCGTAGAACACAAACAGTGAGGGGCCACCCCTCCAGCGCTCCAACAGCCTCCCAAATGAGAGCATGCGATACGTAGAGTGCGTGGAACTACGAGCTCCACGCACTCCACATGTACATTAAATTAACGACGTCTACGTAGATCCGGAAGCGCACCGCTGCTGTAGTGGTTGGGCAGGAGCAGGCCTGGCACTGCAGCCCAGCAGAGCGGCAGGTTCATAAATCATGAATCTGCCGTGCTGAAAAAATGTATTTAATTCCGCAATGAATCCGCACAGGAAAAAAAGAGTTTTTTCTGCGTCTCTCAGTGGCGGGGAGCGGGGGCAGTGCCCCCCCGCCCTATGTAAGCGGCCGCCACTGGCTAGGAGTCTTTCACCTGGCAGAATTACCATTTCCTCAGTGCTGTATAAATCAAATCCTATGGACTCACCTGTGGCTACTGTATGTTGTTTGGCATTGGGACTTATTCTGGTAAACAATACAGGTCCCAAACCTTCATCAGTCAGAATATATCCCATATCCCACCTCGACACCATATGTGGAGGATCAGAAGAAGGATATGGACGTTGAGTAGACACTTTAAGTTCTGTAACTCTTTTCTGAGACTTATAGTTTTCCACTCCCTTTTTATGCAAACAATCTTACTTTTGTATAATTTCCTTCCCTCTTTCATGTCAGGTTCTAGCCTCTCTTCCCAGAGTGCTGTTTCATGTATGAGCTGTGTCTTCCTGGTCTCCTGGTTGCGTGTTTCCCAAATGTCTTTATTTATTATATTCTTTTTCTAATCTTCAGAACCTGAGTTGACTTTTCCCTTTCCCCAAGGCAACGAGTTTTCAACTCTACTCCTCTCAAACTGTGTGTATTTCATGCAGCTCTGCCTTTCATGAGGATGGTTCTCATTCCTCGGCTTATTTCCAATACTTTCTCATTAATACTGGGACGTGTTTTGTTTGAGTTATAATGAGTCCCTCTTAACTGTCCGGTAATCCGTCACCTGTATTACCTTCTATTCAGAGCGTTAACAACACAGGTTCCGGTAAGGTCTTTGACTTTTGGTCTTGAATCAAACTTGCATTGTATCTGGCTTGAGAGTGGGTTTCTCCTATCAGTGGTATCAGTGCTATTCTGTGAGCAGACTGCCCACCAATGTTGCTGTGTGTTCACAACACCACCGGACTCTCTCTTCAATCGTTTTGTGTTTTCTTCCTTTCTCTCGCAGGGTCTTTGGCTCTGCTTTGGAGCTTAACTGGCTTATGTAGACTGTGTTTTCTGTGACAACTCTGCCTCCTCCCACTATGCTATGCACAGGGAGCTTTCCCTGATTTTCTATGCTTTCTGGCTTCTCTCGGTTACTCGCCCTCTCTCACAATCTCTCACTCTCTCTTGTCATATTGTCCCTTTCCAGCATCCTCGGCAGAGTCCATTAGAGGGACTGATTTAAAGGGATAGTCTTAGTTTCCTATTGTTGATAGGATAAGTTCACTTTATCTTTATGGAATTGATAATGTTGCTTTATGTTAGACAAATCTATATACACCATCACTTTGAGGGCATCACAGAGTTCCTCATGGGAACAGGAGTCCTTATTACCAAAGGGAGGGGAGTCTCTCCCAGTGAGGTCTCACTTGCTGAGACCCCTAAGGAGTGTTTTTTGGAGCGGGCTCACCTTTCTAGCCTCATGGGAGGGGCTCCCCTTTGGGAAGAAGGAACAAATTCCCTCAATTCATCACAATATTTTCTCTCTGGGGGTCTGACTGACCCGTACTTGGTTTTACTCCACTTGCTTTTCTTTCCCTGTCTTGCTCTGTTCAGCTCGACTCCCTCCACTCTGGCAACGTGACTACCTTTACCATCTTTTGATGTGCTCCAGCAGAATGGTGTCTCAGCAGGGACATTGCCATTCTTAATTTTCTTTGGCGCCTCCATCCAGTAAGCATTCGCTTTCCTTATTCAGCTATTCTTTGCACTTTCATTTGTTTTCACCCAGAAAATTGAGGGTCCTTCCTCTGACACTCCCTGGTCTCAGCATTTGTTTGCGGGCCCCAGGCACACCACGGCTGCAGCGTAGTCATGCCAACAGGAAAGACAGGGGTTCTCCCGTATTCAACTCTGCAATATTGCACTTCTCAATGCCGGACTTTAGTATCTCCCTTCCATGTCTTTGTCTCTCCACGCCTTCGCTAGCTCTGCTGTGCCCCTCCAGGACGTTGTCACATCAGGGGATCGCCTCTGCGTAGAATTTATCATCTGCTATTATAGGTTTGTTGTCTCACCGCCATACTTCCAAGGGCTTGTTGTTCCCCATCAGCTGTTGTGTTCATGGGGATTCCAGCATTACCTTGAGCCAAAGGTATGGAAGCAATATCAGTATGTTTTTCTTTCTCCAATCAATGAATACATCATCAGTCTCTTCTACTCCCATATGGACAGAGAGGGTTTTAGGCAGTTCCTGATAGGAATGGAATGGGAGTCCTTATTATCTTGAGTCACACACATAAATGTATTGTCAGTATTACTGACTCCCCTGTAGGCAGGTTACATCTGGTGTATAGAACGTTCCCCATGGGAATGGACGTCCTTGTCCCCTGGAGGGAAATCACTCCCAGTGAGAACCCACTCTCCCAAACCCCTATGGTTGGTTTTTCTTAGTGAGGTCACCTCCCTAGCTTCAAAGTGGGTTGTTCCCCCTATGGAAGAAGTGATGAATTCCCTGGATTTGTCACACCACCCTTAATGGATTATGCCTCCCTATTAAAAAGTAAGTCTTAAATAGGAAAGGTTCACTCTTTTGTGCCTTTATCGATATGACAAGCGTTTTTGATCGATTGGCCCGAATCTACGTTGATGAAAGCTCCGAACTTGGTGCTGTCTGTATCTTTGGTTGATATCTAATGCTTTATTCATGATGACACAGCTATTCAGGTTAGATTAACAAAGATGATAACCTTGAGTACACCAATTGCAACCTTTTGAGGTTTGAGGCAATGGTGTATCCTAGCCCATTTGTTTGTTCAACCTCTTCATTTCTGACATGGCCGAGGATCCCTCTAAAGTTAAATCCTTAGCCCCTTGCTTGGGTAACACATTTGTTTTGTATTTAGCACACACTGACAATCTTGTATTAATTGGTTATACGGCAATTGGGTTAAGTTTGATTAACAACCTACAATCTTACATGATTAGCAATCATTTAGAGCTTAACTTCCCAAAAATCGAATTTATTGATTGTTTCGAATGCAAACATTTTGAAATCGAAAGGCTTTAAATGGCATTTGAATGGTGTTAAACTTCAAGTGATGAAACAGCTAATCTATTTTAGCATTTTAATCAGTGCCAATAAATCATGTAGTTCCGTTTCTAAACATCTATGTGACAAATTGAAGGTTTTAATTACCCAAGCAATGAAAATTAAACATAAATGTGGGCGCTTTTCACTACTCCCTGACCTAAAATGTTATAAAGCCAAGGTTAGTCCTACGCTAATTTATGGTGCTCAATGTTTTGCTACCACTAAGAACCTTCCCTAGTTCAAAATAGAAGGGTTTTTCTGGAGATATAGCTTAAAACATCATTCTGGCACCCCAATTTCAGCCGTCTGCTACGAGTTAAATTCACCTAAAAATTCTTTGTTCAGTAGTTTTGTGCTGAATTGTTGCCCTGGTTTTTGTATTCTCTAAATGTATCTTTTATTAAATATTTTATGTATATATTGCCTATCAGACCAAATTAATTAAAAAATAATTTACACCAATTGAATTGGTTTAAAACACAAAGTGAAGAGAAGCCAAATTGGTCTAATTGAGAAAAAACAAATTAGTTTTCCTTTATATCTTAAGAAAGGTCCATGTTCAACCTGGAGGCAACAATTTTTAAGATTGTGTTTTAATCTTGAAACTCATGAAATAATTGGTGCAAGGTTAAACATTTCTCATGGCGATCACTTTTGTATACTTTGTCAAGATCGTCCTAAAATGAAAACCTTGGAATACATTGAATTTGTTAAGACTTACGTGCTTCTCTAAATAGTTATATGATACTAATGTCTTGACCTCTAAAAATGCTTGATTTAGAATTTTAAAGGGAAATCACATTTCATTAATTATTGTGGTAGTAAGATTCCTGCATTATAGATCTATAAGGTGTTTTCTCTTTTTTTTATAACCAATTGCTTGTGTACTCTTATGCAATCTTTGTATCTATTTTGTAAGTGATGTATTGTATCATATGTAAAAGGTTTGATCCAAACCATATAACACTAAATATATAAAATGTACTGTGGCGCGGTTGCATGTCTTGGGGCTTTGGCATGATGAGGTTTGTGTCTCTGTGGTGCTGCTGGTGTGTACTGGAGCCAACAACATCCTAAACTGTACTGTGATGCTTTTAGCATGGAATATGGGCACAGGACATCATTAAAGTGTATTGTCGTGCTGCTGGCAGGTATTAGGTCTGAGAGCTTCATGAAATGTACTGTGGTACATGCATCATGAAGTGTATTTGACAGTGGTGCTGCTGGCATGTTTTGGGGCATAGGCATCATTAAGTGTAATTGAAGGTGGTGCTGCTAGCCTGTGTTTGGACCAGGGGCATTTTGAAGTGTATTTCACTGTGGCACTGCTGACATGTATTCAGCCAAACACATCATGAAATGTACTGTGTTGCTGGTAGCTTGTATTGGGATCAAGCCCATCATAAAGTGTATTTCACAGTGGTGCTGCAGGAATGCATACAGTCCATGTGCATTGTGATATATACTGTGGTGCTGCTGGCATGTGTTGGGACACATGCATCATGAAGTGTGCTTCACTGTGGTACTGCTGTCATGTATGGGACCAAGACCATCATGAAATATGCTGTGGCGCTGCTGGCATGCATTGGAGCAAGGGGCATTATGAAGTGTATTTCACTGTGGCACTGCTGGCATATATTGGTGCAAGTGCATCAGAAAATGTATTGTGGTGCTGCTAGCATCAATTGGGCCATGGCATCATAAAGTGTATTTCAATGTGGCATTGCTGGCATGTCTGTACATCGGGGCAAAGGGCATCATGACTTTATTTCATTGTGGCACTCCTGGCATTTACTGGGGCACGAGCATCATGAAATGTATTTTTTTTCTTATTTGCATTTAATTGGTTACAATTTTTTAGCAAAGAAAACAATACAAAAAGAGACAGAGTGTCCAGTCCAATTTTGTCCTAAAATGTTTCAACCAAAATTGTCCTTAAAACAGATTAGCTAAAAGTGTGACTGCTGCAATCACGTATCTAGTCTTACTTCCACTCATCAGCATACTCCACCACACTTCCGGTTCTAATGTCAAATACTCGGACATCAAATGCCCGAGTTGTTTGGTTCACTCGTCTTTAAGGGCTAGGCAGACAAGGAGGAGATGCTTCACAGTTTCCACTACACACGACTCTTTACAAAAGCGACAATTATTCTCTTGCGCTAGACCACGGATAGCCCTGATCTCATTAGGCAGAAGGTTTAGTCGTGCTAACAGAAATGGATCTCAGAACGTCCTACTCGGGAATTGATTTAGGTAATTAGGTAGAATGTCCACTTTCCATGGTTCTATCACCAGATGTGCTACAGACTGGTAACTCGCTGCCCAGAGTGTGGCCATGCTGACTCTGGAATGTTAAACATTGCCTCTGCTCCGTAAGTCAATGAGGGGACCGCTTTTGATTTGTAGTACCTACCGGGAGGATTGAAAAGTCACCACATTATTTGCTTAAAGCCCGTGCTTGGCTTGCAAGGGCATTGCTTTTGACTCTTAAATGGGTGACCATTGAGGCTTCAGATTGTGCATCACTGAGCCACACTCCAAGGTATTTAAAGGAACAAACTTAATCAATTCGCTCTCTGTCCAGGAACCACAAATGACGTTTTTCCCCCTTATTTGAATTTCCACAGCTCAAGATCTCTGTTTTTTCCTTATTTATTTCGAGGCCGTTGATCTTGATGTAAGATTGGAGAGAGTCCATTTGACGCTGAAGACCGATTGGAGTTTGATCTATCAAGACAAAATCAACAGCATATAGGAGGCGTGATAACTCGACCCCCTCCCCCACCAACAGAGGAAATGCTCTGACCGAAGGGTCTTGTTGTTTCATGTCAGCCAAAAAGAAGTTAAACAATGCTGGAGCCATTGGGAAGTCTTGTTTTACTCCCTTGGCTGTTGGAATTTCGTTGGAAATTAATTTTACTGTGGTGCTTCTTGCATGGATTGCGTGGGGCCGAGGATATCATGAAGTGCATTTTATTGTGGTGCTTTTGGCATGTACTAGAGACAATGGCATCATGGGATGTGCTGTGGTACTGTTAGCATGCACTGCGGTACAGGCATGATGAAGTGCATTTTACTGTGGTGCTGCTGGTGTGTATGTTAATTGGAGCGAGGAGCACCATGACTTCAGCACTTAACAACATGCTGCTTCTAGTATGTATTGGGACAGGCGGATACTGAATGGTATTTTGCTGTGATGCTGCTGTTATGGATTGGGTGGGATCAAGGACATCATGAAGTGTATTTTACTGTGGCACTGCTGGCATGTATTAGGTCAGGCATCATGAAGTGTGTTTCAATGTGGTGCTGCTGGCATTCATTGTGTCTAAGGGCATCATGAAATGTACTGTGATGCTGCTGACATGTAGTTGGCACAGGATTAATGATGTGTATTTCACAATGGTACCTCTGGCATGCGTTGGGGCCAACGGCATCATGAAATGTACTGGGTTTCTGACAGATTGTATTGGGGTCAAGAACATAATGAAATGTATTACACTGTGATCCTACTGGCATTGTACAGGGCCAAGGGCAATATGGCATGTATTGAGGCCAAGGGAATGAGGATGCATATTTCACGGGGGATACTGCTGGCATATATTTGGGCCAAGGGCATCATGAAATGTTTTATGGTGTTACCAGCATTTATTTGGGCAAGGCATAAAGTGCATTTCACTGTGGCACTGCTGGCATTTGTTGGGGTCAAGGGCATCATGAAGTGTTCCATGAAGCACTGTCATGCATTTCCGTGCCTGCACAGCAGTCCAACTCTGTAAATGAGCAAGGATGGATATTGCATTTAAATTCCCTATATTCAGCATCTGATATGACAACCTTCAACTTAAATTTAGAGACACCTGACTGTACTGGTGATTGGAAACTAGATGTTAATCATGGTGCAATCCTAATAAGTTTGAAGACCATTAGTACCTCATGAGCAGCGAGCCCAAACAAGCTATTGAACGTCTTATTTAAAGGACATCCAGATGTTTGGTCCTCCATTTTGACTGTTTTATTTAACCATGCAGCTTATTCTAATACTCTCCCTTATTCGTGGTCTACAGCCCATATAATACCGATCTATAAAAAAGGATCCCATTCTGATCCTACTAATTTTAGGTCTTTTGCTATCATTAATGCCAACAGCAAGGTATTTGCAGCCTTGCCATTGGATCATCTTGAAACATGGGAAAGGCAAGCAGGTAGGATTACAAAATGGCAGACGGGATTCAGGATGCATTTAGGAAGTTCCTTGAACCTAACCTGGATCAAAAAGTATGATTCAATTTGTATAGTGGCAATGGACCTCTCAGCCGTATTTGATGCGGTCAATAGAGGTCTCCTGTGGTCTGAGCTGCAAAACTGGGGTGTCCCCTGTGGGCTCCTATGCTTAATAATTTGTTTACATGAACATACTAATGTGCAGGTCATGTTAAAATATAGCGGTACATTATCCTGTAAAATTCCCACCTCTAGAGGTGTTAGACAGGGTTGTGTATTGGCACCCTGTCTTTTTAACCTTTACATGTCAGATGTAGGTGACTTTATGGAACCAGCTGCATGTGCTACTCAAACAGTTCTCATTTAATAACAGCATGGTTAGTCTATGCAGATGATTTTTTAATATTCGATTGTACGCAGACAGGTCTGCAGCATTTATTTAACACATTTTCTAGCTTTGCATCAGTGAATTTCTTAAAAATAAATCCTTTAAAAACTAAAATAATGCATTGCTTTAAGAAGAGGAAAGTACCCTCCTTCCAGTAACAATTACATTTATATGTGCTGGAGAAGGTAGAAAGCTTCAAGTATCTTAGTTTCCCAATTATCACGAGACTGCAAAAGGTACAAAGCAAGGAATGTATGGAAAATCCGGGGCCATTTCTGTAGAATCAGCTCAGCAGTGTGGATGCTAAATATGGAAAAATCTCTTTAATTCCAGTTTTAAAATGTTATGAGGGCAAGATTGTACCAAAGATTTGAAATGTTATTGAAGTTCAAGGAACTTGGATTTTAGAATGTTTGCCCTGCTTGGAAGGCCTAATTTGAAGAATACTTTTGACGATTCCAAGTTTTACTCCCCTGGTGGCTATTGGGTGGCCTGAACTGGGCATCTCTTCCTTTACATCTAGGGCTTCTTGGAAGCTTTTATGCTAAGATTTTAGATCGTTTGGCAGGCTCCATTTTTTATGATTTGAAACTCATCCCGAATGAAAATGGAAACAGGTTTTTATTTGTTGCCTTAATCTACTTTTCAGACTTGGTTTGACTAGTCAGGACTTGATGCACAATCTGGAAAAAGTGAAACTCACTCTGTATACTTTTGATTGGAGGACAAAAATAGAAGATCTGCACAGATATGAATCTCTTAAGCACTTGAGTTGGGACCACAAAAGTATGGGAATATTGGCACCCTATCGCTCGATCTTTTTTATGAGATTTCGGTGGAATCTACTTTTAGCAAAGGACATTTTCGTCAGATGTGGCATGCTGAAGCAAGGTTCTGTTAGATGTAAATTTTGTAAAGAACAAGGTAAACATGAAAACTTAAAACATCTATTAATATCCAGCAATGCACTACAAGGGAAGCAAACGATATTCCTCAGAACATCTCGGAATTTGTTTTGGGTGAGGTGGAAAATGTTAGGCTCAGCTGTCTAGATGGACGTACATCATCGACCGTCCTGGCGGTAGTTGTTTTTTTAAGACTTTGCAGCTGGGCCTGCTGACTTAGATCAAATTGAGAAATTCATGATCAACTTAACTTTTTCTGTTTGCTGGATTATGTATTTTGATTATGTAATGTACTTGTTTATGTGATGTATGAAGTGTGAAATGCTAAATGTTATTATGCATAGCCAAATAACATTAAATAAAACAAAATAAGAAAGATTGGACAGCAGCATCATGAAGGGTTTTTGAAGGTGTTGCTCCTGGCAAGTATTAGGTCCGTGGTCATCATGAAGCGTATTTCACTATGATGTTGCTGGCATGTATCAGTCCAAGGGCATCATGAAATGTACTCTGGCACTGCTGTCATGTATTGAGGCCAAGTACCATGCAGTGAATTCCACAGTGATACTGCAGGCATGTATTTGGGCCATGAGCATCATGAAATGTGCTGTGGTGCTGCAGGCATGTATTGGTAGACAAAGATTGTGATGCGTATTTCACTGTGATGCTGCTGGCATGTGTTGTTACCAAGGACATCATTAAGTGTATTTGATGGTGGTGCTATCGCCATTTATTTGTACCAGGGGTGTAATGAAGTCTGTTTCATTGTGGCGTTGCTGGCATATGTTGGGGACATGGGCATGAGGAAATGTACCAGGGTACTGCTGACATGTATTAGGGCCAGGACTATGATGAGGTGTAATTCACTGTGGAGCAGCTGGCATGTATTGGCGTCAGTTCATCATGAAATGTACTGGGGTACTTATGGCATGTATTGGGGCGTAGGCAGCATGGACTGTATGTCCTAGTGGTGCTGCTGGCATGCATAGGGGCCAAAGGCTCGTAGCTCTTCTGTCCTTCAGATGTGACTCTCCTCGCCCCACATTCTGTCCTTTCGGTGCCACAGAGAACAATTGGAGGGGTTCTGCACTCCTCTGGCTTTTGAAGAGGCACTACTGATGGCAGTGTGGGTTTGCTGTACAACGGGTAATACTACATCTAATTATTTTATATTAAACACTGGGATACCCTGTCCTCACACAAATGAGTGTTTCCCTTTTTTAGGTTCACACCCTCATACAACTGCTCGGGGAAGACACCAGCAAGAAGAAAGACAATGGCCCTTATTGGGACTCCGGCGCTAAACCATGGTGCTAGTACCACCATGGTCCATGCCGGATTCCCCCATGGAGAAAGGGGGAATTACCACCCCATTCCAAGGTTGGCGGGGTGGTAATTCCCCCTTTCTCCATGGCCCTTCACCATTCCCATTTTTGCCCCATAGGGCTCAATGGGAATGGGGAAGGCGGCAATTACGGTACCGCAAATTGCGGTACCGTAATTGCCATCAAGGTCCCTTTGCGGGTTCCTACTTTAACGGCTGGTCCAGACCAGCCATTCAGGTCGGGTCCCGCAAAGGGAGCTCGTAGTAAGGCGCTAAGGGGTTAACGACGCCGCAGCCTTTTACGGTGCCGTTAACCCCTTAGCGCCAGGGTCGTAATGACCCCCAATCTCTTTGGCGAGCTTGCCTACCCAACTTGTTGCAAATCACCACCTACCATACCAGTAAATGCAAAGTGGCTGATGGTAGGCAGGGCATAGATTCAGAGGGCCTGCTAGTGGTGTGCACCACGTAGTGTCTGCTGGAAAAAAATGAGAATGAGGCAGGGTTAGATTCTGCTTAATTTGTTTTGTTTATTTCCACTTCCCCTTTTAAAACCTTTGACATTCTTTTCTCATGAAATGTTTTTAGTGTTCAGGAGTGTCCCAGCGTGTACTGAATACTGATTCATAACCAAAGTTTAGTACACACCTGTCAACTACTGCTCAGATGAGTGACTTGCTTCACATTTTCTCTGCCACCAGTATGCTATTTTGGTTTGTGTCCACCTCCACCCCAAGCAACAGCTAAAGAGACATCCACACGAGCCCAGACGAGCCCACACACCTGACACAACTCAGCAGAGACCATTCTTGTCGGCATGAGGAGTATCAAGGATAAATCAAGGCCTGGTTGGGATTACTTCAAAATCAAACTTTGTGAGAACTCACAAACTGGATGTGTTGTGTTCTCAGTACTTCTGCCTTGTGGCTCAGCAAACTCCAACCAGTATAGCACAAAACCATGAAAAAACCATCTTCTTGCAAAGCATCCAATTGAATTTGCACAGTATGAAAGCAAAAGAGGAGCAAGTGCAGGGAAAATCCATTGCAACTGAAGCAACCCAGAGATGGGGAAGAAGGCAGTGTCACAGCGTTCCATCCAAGTCTGCATAGAAAAATAGGAAGTCTGGTCTCATTGAAGATGTAGTTTTTCTAAGTTTGTTTAATAAACTGGAACCACGGTACACAGAACCAATCCCGGAAGTATTTTTCCACTCGTGCCATTCCCGATATGATTTTAAAAAGGGTGCCATAAATCGGTGGCTGACTCGAAGGGCCTCATTACACGGTAGGCGGTGAGCCATGGCGCTATTAGCGCCATGGCTCATGCCGGTAAAATACTGGCACCGCCTTGGCGGAAAGGGGATTTACCGCCCCATTCCAAGGTTGGAGGGGCGGTAAATCCCCTTTCTGCCATTGCCCTTCCCCATTCCCATTTCTGCCCCATAGGGCTCTATGGGAATGGGGAAGGCGCTAATTACGGCACCGCAATTTTGCGGTGCCATAATTAGCTCCGAGGTCCCTTAGCGGGTTGGATTTTAACGCCTGCAAAAAGCAGGCGTTAAATCCCCCAACCCGCAAAGGGACCTCGTAGTAAGGCGGTATGGATTTACCGGTACCGGTATTTTACCGGTACCGGTAAATCCTTACCGCCATCCGTGTAATGAGGCCCTAAGTGTGCTGAGAAAAATGCAGTTGCAGTAACTTTTGGAACCAAAAAACACAGTAAAGCCAATCATGAGTTTAACGGGCCATTGGCATTTCAGCAACATGACAAGGCATGGTGTTTCATTGCAATTTGAAACATTTATGGGAAGCCTTACTGCTATTTAAATTTGGTTGGCGTTTTAGGAAATGCTTCAGGGATTGGAAGCTAGCCATTCCAAAATACATGTTGTTGTAGGAGACAATGCAGCAAACGTATTTAAGGGATTTTGAGATGCCGTTTTTGCAAGTGGTGGGTTGTTTTGCACATACCTGCATATGTGGTAGACCTTTCACACAGAGGTCTGCGTCTGACGTCCTGGGCTAGCAAGAAACGTATTACCAATTTTAAATATTCAAGTTCTGTCGCTTTTTGCTTGCACAACAAACAAACAGATCTTCTCTTTCATCCAAGAGTGTGGATTGATGATGGAGCGTATGGTGGATCAGGGGCAACTAGTGAGTCTGTACTGTGTGGAGGATGATAAAATGACAACTCGTTTGGCTTGTAGATGCCTTATGGTTGAACATGTTCTGACTTTGTTAACACCCTTACACAAAGCAAGCATTTCCTTTCTTGTTCCAGCTACCAAAGCTTTTAGTGAATACCCCGGCTCCTCTCAGGTTAAGGAAACTGGTGTGACACTTGGGAATGTGAAGCTATTGAAGGCAATACAAAGCATGTTCAGGAAAATTGAAGACATGTCTTTAATCTGTGGTGACAGCGAAACATCTTTGCTTCAAGTTGAAGTTCTTTAGCACTGAGGTTTTTGCAAAATTGTGTGAAACGTATAATCCACTCTACAGACCTAAAACTGCTAGACAAAGAGACCTTATATACTGTCACACAACCTGCACAGATGGAAGTACTTAGTTCTGAAGCATTGAAGAAAAGCCAGCAGCTAAGAAGAGCACCCCACCCAGTGGAATATTGGCCTTTGGAAATAATGCTGTTTAGCAGTCTGTATTTGTTTATTTATAAAGCGCAGCCAGGCCCAGGGGCATACGGGCACGTGAGTGTAAAATCAGGTTGCAGAACGTTACAGTTACATACAGATAAGGAGATACATTAGTGTTACAGATACATACATGTTGCAGTTGCATATAGTAGACAGTGGAAGCTACAGTTAAATAATATAGTATAGTATTTATAATAGATACAGTAGAGCGGGCAACAAGTCTAAGATCCGGGAAGTTAAACTGTCTTTGTGTCCAAGTCCTGAAGCCAACGCTTGGTGTTGTGCTTGAATAAGTGGAAGGAGGGATCTGAGGGGAGGGGGGAGTGTGTTCCATAGCTTTGAGGCCTGTACAGGGAAGCTGGCTCCTCCCGAGTTATGGAGTTTGAATCGCGGTATGGACATTGTGTTTGCTTGAGCTGCTCTAAGTGGTCTTGAGGACATATGTGGGGTGAGTTGGTTAGTAAGGTAGGCTGGTGCAAGGTTGGCCCTGGCTTATGTGTTAGGGCAAGTGTTTTGAGAGATATTCTCTGCTCTACCGGGAGCCAGTGCAGATTGCGTCTAGTCTCAGAAATATGCGACTTCTTAGGAATGTTGAGGGCTGCCCTGATGGCATTATTTTGTATTACTTGTAACTTGTTCATGTTTTTATGCTGGGAATGATCTAGTGTAATCAATTCAAAACACAGTAGCCACCATCTTCCACTGCCTGGGTTCCCCCTGTCCACAGGGTCATAGGTCATCCTCTGACTCAACTATGATCTGCTGCTGACTTTGAGGATCCTGTTGCTGTGCTTACAAAAGCAACGATATCTTGACATAGTCGACTGGGATATGGTGCTCATTCATTTTAAAGAACTTCAGGGGCCAGATTACAGAAATGTTGCAAGGTTGCCCTATTTCTAAAAACAAAGGAGTTCAAGGTGGGAGTCAATCAGTTTACTGGACATTCAACTGGCTCCCTTTTTGGGTGAGCCTTTTCTCCCTTAAAGCCAGTATCCACTCAAGTGGTGGTAAGCAAACATTGTGGGGGTCATTTTCCGCAGACCCGTAATGTTAATCAAAGGAGCAAAAGCCTTTCTTCTATTAACCTCACAACTCATTTTCAGGTGTTTGCATGGGTGTTTGCAACTTCTGTTTCCGTCCCCTACCCTACCCTCTGCCATACAAATGCTCCAGCATTTGCGCCAGCATGGATTTTCCTGCTGGTGCGAATGCTGGAGATTCCTACAGAGTCTGTCTGCTTTATGCACCAGCAAAAAGCAGGTGGACCCCATAGGGATCCATTGTAAACACTGCCTGCCATGCTCGCATGATATGCAGTGTTCACAATTCACAATAGAAATGAAACCCTGCCCGACATGCAAGCATGTCGACCAGGGTTTCATTGAAATTGTTATTACTGCTTGCCATGTGAATGCTGCCTGATATGCGAACATTACTCACTTTGCACAGTGCCTTCTCCCCTGCACGTTTTCACTCTGCTGTGCAAATGACGAAGATTTGGTGGCGGGGAACCGCCTGTGTGTATGTCAACAGCCATCAAATGATTCATATTACGCAAATGTTTCCTGTGTGTACTTGGTACCTCTCCTACCAGTGTGGATAGTGGAACTCTTTTGAGCACATCTGTAGATATTTATTTGTAACATTCTGCTAAAAGCTGAAAATATAGAGAACCTAGTGTTCCTTAAATGTAATGTCCCACATACAGATTTTACATATTGGTGGTGTGTACAGAAGTGAACTGAATGTCTTGTCCTTATCTGGTTCTTTTAATAAATGTAATTTGGATCCTTGAGCTCAATAAAATAAACCAGAGAGACCATGGGTGTCATTTGTTCATGTGAAGTGTGTTCATCATAAACTGGGCTGAAAAATGTTTTCTTTAAAAAAAACTGTTTGTCTCACTGACCGGCTTCAGTCAAACATTTGGCCCAGCTGTTTGGTATGCAGCTGAATAATAAATGTACTATCCGCTGCACTCCTAATATAGTTAGATACATCTAAGGAAGTGTTTTGATTGGCTCTTAAGATAGATAGACAGACCGACAGATAGATAGATAGATAGATAGATAGATAGATAGATAGATAGATAGATAGATAGATAGATAGATAGATAGATAGATAGATAGAATCACAACACATGTTGGTTAAACTGCATGGACCATGTCTTTCACAAGCAGAATTAACTAAATGCAACAAATCATCTTTTCCTGCCACGTCAGTGTTTAAATCTTAAACATGTGTGTGCTCATTGACTAATGTACACAGGGACAAATTGCATTTGGGGGATGCTTATGGATAGGCAGGCAGGATTGAAAAGACTGGGTGGTGCCTGCCGTCACTGAAAATGGAACTGTGTCTAGGGCTCTTTTAGCCTGCTGCCCCAGGGACCTCACATCCTGGAAACTCTGGCAATTGTGCGTGCCTAAAGAGGCGTAGGAAATCTGCGGGGTCAATCTGAACATGCAGGAATGTTTCAGGAATGTAATGCTTTATTTTCGAAAAGAAGCAATAACATATTGCATGCATCTTGTAGCAATTTCCTGTATATTTTATTTGCTCTGCAGCATTTGCACAGGAATGATCAAAGTCTCTGTGGACTGGCTCAGGGGATAAACTTCCCTTTAATAGCTGAACCGTCATTCGATTCCTGTTGACCTTCTAGAGGCCAATACATTGTGTAGCCTTTAATTAGTCCGTTTTGCACTATTTGAATTACATTTTGGACCACTTATTTCCTCCTGACCATATATTTCTGAACTGTGTGTGCCTAACTATGGTGAGATCTACATTTTTACCTTTACATGTTCAGATTTCTGTTACACAACACCAGTGATTTGTGCAGCCCCCAAAGAAAGGAACCAGGACACTAGGGTCACTGTATGTTATGTTAGTGGGATGTACGCCCTGCATCGCTGCCATTGCACGGTCTACAGGTGCTCTGGCAAACCTGAAAATAAAAGAAGGGGTGAGTTTGTTAGTGCGAGGAGAGGGTGAGCGGAAGAGTGATTTTGCTATAGTTTGATGGTTTCAGTTTGGAAAAACGGTCTCTCTGTGTGAGTTTGGTTCTAAGTGGTATGGGTTTGCAAGTGTGCAGGCGCATGCATCTGTATGTGTGGCCTTGTGTGCCCGTGACATAGGGATGCATTGGTCCTGTTGAGATTGTTTAGGTTCTTAGAAGAGGCGTGGATTTTGCTGTTTGGCGTCAGTGTGAGGGGGGTGTTATAGATAGCGTGTGTCGGATGCATAGTTGGTTAGAGTGTGGTGTGTTTGCAGGAGTATGGAGAGTTTTAGTATGGGTTATTGGGGGAAAAGGGCAGTCCTCATGGCACAGGATTAAATCACAGACATGCAGGTAGCGTTTTGATTAATTGAAACTCATGGTGCTCTGGTTAATAAAGTTTGATGTCTCTTTGACAATGGCCCATGGCCTGATGAGTTAGCTCCGGATGCCAAAAAGCCATGTTGTTACTGCTTTCCTGAAGATCAGGTGTTGTATTCTGTATATTCACTTGGGGAGCGAGTTCCAGAGTTTCATTGAGATGTTGGAAAAAGCTGATCCACCATATTTTATTTTGAAATGGCGTTGGGTTCAAGGTGGACGTAATCGCTTTACCTCAGGGTTCTGTTTGGTCTGTAGATGATGATTTTACCTTGCAGGAATACCGCTCCTTGGCCCTGAATTGCTCTGTGAACAATGGAAAGCATTTTTAAATATATATGTTTGTTGATTGTAGCCAGTGCAGTAATCTTAGTGATGTAGTGATGTGCTCTCTCTTGCTGAGTCTTAGAAGGAGTCTTTCTGTTGTGTTCTGGATTAATTGCAGTTTTTTTGTGAGGTAATCAGGCATACAAGGGTGGATGCTGTCTATTCTTGACATGACAAGTGAGATTATGGTGAGGGTTCTGTGTGGAAAAGTGAGTAAGGGTAATATCCATCTGATATAATGCAGGTGGAAGAAGCATTTTGTTACTACTGTGTTAACTTGTGGTTCCAGTGTTAGCTCATTGTCCATCAGGATTTCACGATTTGTAAGCATGTTGGAGGCTTCTGGGCTGTTTCCCATTTCTATTAGCCATGGTGTAAGGTAGGAAGGGTCCTTTCGACCCCCTATACATTCTGTATGGAATGCATCTTATGCTCATCCAATCGTGGGAGATGTCCCCACGTTCTGTCCCCTGACGACAGAGGACAGGAGCCATTGGATGACACATGGGACTCCATTTTATACTACCCCAAACTCCATCTTTTTACTAGGCCATAGAATGATTTCCAAAAGCCAGCTCTCCCACTGTCCAGTGCTGCGCACAGCCAGCCCAGCCGCCCCCACACCTCCTCCTCTGTCTGCATCGCACAAACTCTTTTCACATGGAAACCCAAGTGCAAATTCTTGCAAACAGATGCAGTATTCTTTCTCTTCCTCTGAGCTAACTGCCCTGTGTGTGGCCGGAGCAGAACCACGGCCTGCGTGCTCATCTGTCTCCACAAACCTGTCTATGGCCCCTCGACCCCCACCTTGAGAAGCCACAGTCCCCCAACTTCTCTTGATGCAGATACACATCTGACCCCCATTTTGTGAACAGGCCAACCACCCACCCCAGCTCTAATCCCCTACCATTGTATTTCACTGGTAAACCTAACACATGTCGGCTTATATCATGAAGCATTAAGCAGAGCAAAACGTCCAAGGTGGGCACCTGGGCCCGGGTATTAGAGTTTAATAGTCCTTAAGGTTCAAAGAGCAAAATCAGTCAGATATCAAACAAAATGAACTTCACAGCATCCCCATGACTGTCCACTTTTTCCAATTGTTATTTGTTGCATGCCTTCAGTTCCTGATTTGCTAAGATAGATTAGTTAGCTATGTTTCATCGTTTGTGTATGACCTTCACCCCACGGAGATGAGCCCAGTGGACCCACGTGCTGCTCGACAAACACTCAAGCCGCGAGCCAATCCTGTGCAACTACTGTCTCCTATGTATCTATACTGTATCTGCATGTTGAGCCTATGACATTCAAGTAATATGTACCTATACCGAAGCGTCAGTTGATGCGTTTCAATCTTATACTGTGCTGCCCGTGTAATGTTTGGCAAAGTGCTCTCGGACAGCAGAGTTCTCTGCGTTCCTCTTTTATCTGATATACAATTTTGTTCAGCTTGCAATCTATCTCCTGGTCTCATTCCCTACTGGGGTGTGTCCATTTATTCCCGAATCTGGGACCTGTGTTGGGGGATGAGTCCATTCAATGGTAAAACAACATCTATCCTATGGGCCGAATACAGCCTTTCAGGACATATTATGGCCCTCCAAGTCACATGGTTTAATGACGAAATGTTGCCTGGCCTAAAGTCAGTCAGTCAGTCACTAAGTCTGTCATGCCAGGTGTATGAATTCTATGTGGTCTTTGCATCATAAAACGTGCAGTTTAACTTCCATTTAAAAACATGATTTCCGTCCCATAATACAAACAAATCAAAGTGGTAATGGCATTAAAAGTCTGTGTATCACATGTTACAGTAATATAGTAATAAATAAAACAAATAAAATTTAGAATCAATGGAATTTTCTTACTTAAATGTGGGCACAAGTGCCCCTTCCCACCTGCTAATTCCCATGAATAGTTTGGCCTAATGGATGAGACTTGTGTAGCACAAACAGCACTTCACAGAAATCAGCTGTGCACCCCTTGTATAGAAGGTTGCATAGAGGGGTTGTTGGGTGTGATCACGATTTCAGTTTTATCTGGGTTCAGTTTAAGGTTCTTGTTGTTCATCCATTCATTGCTGTGTTAGAGGCAATTAACAAGGGTTTGGTCTATGATCTTGCTGGAGGAGAATTTGTAGATGATTTGGGTATCATCTGCACAGTCTTAGCAGGTATGTCCGTGCCGTTTGATGAGTTTCATGAGAGGAGCCATGTAAATGTTGAAGAGTAGTGGGGAGAAGAATGATGCTTCTGGAACACCACATGTGATTATGTGTTTAGTTGAGCGGAGAGGGGATAGCCAGGTAGTTTCTGTTCTTTCCACCACAAAGTTTATCCATTGCAGTGCGATATTGCTTATCCCTGATTCTTCTAGTCTGTTGATGAGGGTTGCATCGTTGACTGTATCAAATGCCACTGAAAGCAGGGATGTAATTTCACCAATTTGACCCCACCCCAAGGTGACATCATGGGAAGCGATGGAACACAACGTTTCATCCCTTGACAATACAGTAAGTGGCATCACATAGCATTGCTTTTAAGTACACCACGATAAATATGGTAACAATATCATGTAATGTCATATACATTTCATACAAGAAGGAATCACCATATGTATCAATAATATCAGTGTGTAGAGGCCCATATTACCAGATTACTGTGAATGCTGTGAATGCAAGCAGCCATCTAAGGCCAAATGATAATGAGGTGATTTTAGCGCATGTTTCTTTGGTGGGGATGTTTTTATAGACCTCTGGTGGGCAAGCTTATTTTGGGGAGACGGCTGTGTTGCTTTCCTTTACTAAGTTAGTCAATTCCTTTGTTGAGATCACTGTCGAGCAGTTCAGTATTATGGTTGCTTCTAGGTTGCAGCAGTAATATTGTTGCGTATGTCCTTGGGTATAGTGCTAATGACTTGCTGCATGTTTATGACTTTGGGCCTCATTACACGGAAGGCGGTAAGGGTTAACGGTCACCGGTAATGGTACCGGTGACCGTTAACCCTTACCGCCTTACTATGAGGTCCCTTTGCGGGACCCGACCTTAACGGCTGGTGTAGACCAGCCGTTAAAGTAGGGTGCCGCAAAGGGACCAGGGTGCTAATTACGGTACCGCAATTTGTGGTACCGTAACTAGCACCTTCTCCATTCCCATTATGCCCTATGGGGCAAAAATGGGAATGGGGAAGGGCAATGGAGGAAAGGGGAATTACCGCCCCGCCAACCTTGGAATAGGGCGGTAATTCCCCTTTCCTCCAAGGTGGTTCCGGTAATTTACCGGCATGGACCAAGGTGCTAACAGCACCTTGGTCCACCGCCTACCGTATAATGAGGCCCTTTATTTTTAAAGGAGTTTGCAAGGCCATCACAGACTTTCTGCAGAGAAAGTGTGAACGTTATTGCATGATGTCGAGTTTTGTTATCTCATTGATGAGGTTGAACATCTATTTCATGCCTGTGGTCATTATTTATTCAAAACCTTCCAGCCATCAACTTTTGGTTTTGCTTTAGTCACTTCTACTGGGGCCGATATGCCCAGACATGGGTCCCAAGCTATTCCTCACCGATGGGTATTGGACACGCCCCTCCGAAAATAGATTCTGCGCCACACTTACTTGAGATAAGTTCTTCTTTAATAATCAAAAACAAAAACCGTAGAAATTAATCATGTTTTTGCCCATCGGTGACACGTGTTTCGGCAAGTACATCATTGCCTTTTTCAAACCAGGGCTTACTCTATCACATATTATCAACAGACTTATACTGTTATGCATGCATTTTGTGGTGGGATAACATATTAAACAGTTCAATCATTGTCACATATTTGAATGTAAAAATGCTGGACAGAGAGAAAGGGTGGGGAATGGGGACGGATTCAACGGGGTAGAGAGAAAAGAAAAAAGAAGAAAGAAACGAAGAAATTACAAACAAAAAGTTTAGAAGTTTATCTCAATTATTGCGGAAAAATGAAAGATAAAATATGTACATATATAGTAAATGCACTTAGCCAATAGGTATAAAGTTAATGATAGCGGGAAAAATGCTTGTCATTGTAATGTGCCGAAAAATGTTATAAAAAGAATACTGGTGAGGCACGGTAATAACGCTATGCTGAGGCAAATCTCAGAGTCCATTCTGTTTGAATATGAATTGTGAGTAGGCCAAAGTATTCTGGCATGATGAGAGTTGAGCGTTATACCCGGGCTCAATCCTGTTGTGAGAGATATAAAAATAATGCGAGATACATGTCTGGACAGCTCGTCATCTGCGGACCGTCTCGGCGATGCGCCAGCATTTCACTGCTATTCTATATTGTGGATCTCGGTTGCCGGGGCAATCTGTGGTAGCCCTCGTCATTTGGGAATGTGTTGAATTAGTTGGTTGTGTGGTTGCAGGGGCAACAATAGCAGTCCCTCTTTAGTTACTCACCCCAGAATCGGTCGATCGCCATATTTTGGGGTATGTTGTTGAATAAAAAGTATTAAAATGACATCCATGTTAGGCTATAGTGAGAAACAAACTGTGATAGTCGCGCAAAGTTCTCGAGTATGAAACTCGCTGAAACTATTTTTAAAAAGACTGCACTTATGATGGCAACCGCCAAAAATCTTAAAAAGTGATATTATATTATAATGCATGTGTTTCTGAAATGCAAAATATTATTTTGTGCCTCACGCATTACATTGACAATTGAATTGGTACATTATGTGGAGTTTATGATTAACTAATGTTCATTGGAAAAGTATTACATTTTGGAATTTTTTATGTGTTTTTGTGTCCCTATAGGATGCCAGGCTACATGCCTTGAGATTATGAGTTGCGGAGTGTGTTTGAAAGCTAATAATGTTAGCAAACAATCGTATGCATAAAAATATGGTCATATTGGAATTAAAAAAAGAAAAAGAATGCCATTTTTTTCTTTCCAACATTTTGATTTTATTTTAAAAACAAATTTTCTTTTTTTGATTGGAAAAAATGGTTTTATCATGAATATAATGACTATGTTTTGTACCAGCCTCAGAGGAAGAGCAAGGACTGCTCGAAACACGTGTCAGACTGTACATTGGTTCTTGCAATAAATCTGCAATTTAAGCAGTATTTGATTAATTATTGTGTTGGCGCAGTGAGACTGGAAAACATACTTTTGTCCAGGGGAGAGTTTGGTGGTTTTGTGGATTACAAAATGATGTTGAATTGCACTGTGTTGAGGAATTTCCAATTTATTTTCTCATTTGGAGCTAGATTTCTATGGGCAGCAGGTACTCTCAATGGAGTGTGAATCACAAAAGATATCATAGAGTGATTGCTCCAGAGAATGTGACTTGGAGTGCAATTGTAGGTAGTCTTTTTTTCAGAAATGTGCATCTAATGAGTGTGCAGCTGCATGGGATTCTGCCTTCACTATTTTTTCTAGGTGTATGCTGGATAGGTGGAAGGTCAGTGATTGGGTAAAGTTTCTGTTCTACTTTCTGAATCAGATGTTGAAGTTTTCGAGTATGATCAGATGCTCCTGCGATGTTGGTTTTGGCATCAGAAAACTTCTCTCTGAAGGTCTGTTTGCATGTTGATTGTCTATAGAGACTAGTAAGTCAATTTGGTGGTCCAGTGTTAGGTGTTGGAAGAGTGATTCACAGTCCCAGGTGTTTAATGTTGAGATTCTTAGGTGTTCTTCAAAAGCTACAGCCAGGCCGCCTTTTACTTTGACTTCACGAGTGGCCTGCCTACGTTTGAAGTTACTCAGGAGGAATTTTTGTGAAACTACCTTAAAGTCACCCACAAGCCTGATTTCTGTGAGGAAACGGATGTCACTTCCGACTTTGCTAAGCTGCTTATGTGTCTTTGTGCTATGCTTCGACATTGAGCGGGAATTGACCAGATTGCAGTGAATCTTTGTGTTTTCCAGTGTTTCTTCATGCCTTGGGGGTTTGCATCGGTAGAGAGATTGACAATCTGTTCCTCTTGTCCTTTGATACAGTGATTGACTTTGATGTCATGGTGGGGTGGGGGATAGTTGTTGCTTACTGAGTGCAAAGGTGTTTGGCATCAGGGTGTTGGGAATGAGGGTGGAGGGAGGGAAAGGGCAAGTCCTAAGGGCTTTGGGTGGAGGGAGGGCAAGGGTGCTTGGCACGAGGGTGGAGGTAGGGCAAGTGTATAGCCTGGTCTAAAAGTAAAATGACATACGAACATGAAATTAAGAGTGCAGAGTAATCTTTGAGGGGCTGTGAAAGATTTTCTATGTGACTATATACAATCATGTGAGATATGTGTCCTTCAAAGAAACTTTCAACCTGTTTTTGCTGCAGGAGTTTCTGTCCCTGCATTCCACAAGGTTTCTGCAGTGCGGCAACTGCTCCCCGATGATTTGCAGCATGGCACACAACACACCAATCTGCTCCACCTTGTCTGACCTATACATTACAACACCTCCTGTCTGGTGGAGACACCAGAACCACCCCTTCAGCAGGTCAAACGAACATTCAATCCAAAGTCTGGTCCTAATGTGTTTCTCATTATATGCTACTTTCTGTGCTTTCTGTGGGTTTTGGACAGGTGTCATCAGCAACAAGAGCTGGGAATAGCTGGAGTCTCCTGCAAAGGTAATGGGGATAGATGTGGTTGCGGAACCATCAGCAGGTGTTCCAAACATCCATGGCATGATGGTCTTAAGTTCAGCTAATGTAAATATGGCAAGTTTTTCTCATGGATATTTTGGGGGTGGATGCACTGCTAGAGTCCAATATTTCTAATGTGTATGATATACTCCATAGTTTATGTACAACTTCTCAGGTACTAAGGGCAAGCCCCCGGCCAAAAGGACTTCAATAAATGATGCAACCAAAACAGACCCTCTAACCACTAGTGTGAGGCCTATCAGCACTCCTTTCTGCAATTGTCGTCCATTTCAAACAATATTCAATAGCTTTAAGAAAATATATTTCACACACAATTTGTACGAAACATTTTACTAATTGTTTCTGTTATATAACCTCTTATGTCGTTGACGAAAACATTTGGTGGAATCGCCTTATTGCAGGAGCCCAAACTAGATGGCTAATAGCAGCAACCAAACTTCTAACCATCGCCTTGGAGAAGGCCTCCCAAATTCAACAGGAGTAGCTTACAGAAATACCCATTTCAGCCAAAAGATGATGACGATACCAGGACTATTCCTCTGCCTGAACTCTTTCCTTTTCTTTTGCAAAATCCTGTCTTTCATGGTCTACGTCGAGAACGTTGAGAACGCATAGTAAAGACCAAAACGTCTTTGTAAAAATCTAAACAGATTATAAAAATGTTAAATCTTCATATGGACAGCCCTAAGACTGTATTCCAACTACAACAGACAAAAAGACGTATTTCACATGACGTTTTTTAAAGCAACATATATAAATACATCACACAATTATTTAATTCTTAAAAATACACTTGTGTCAGAAAGGTTCTTTATAGGTGAAAGACAAACTCCAAATAGGTGTCATTTAACCAACTGATTTGTGCCCAACGTGTTTTGGATCACCAATCCTTCTTCAGGGGAATTAGAACCTTCCTTCCTACAGTAGCAAACACCAAAACAAAATAAGCCTTTCTCTAAAGCTACCTCTCGAATATATCAATCAGAAAAAATAAAATTGATATCCAACATTTTGTTTTCTATACTCGCAAGAGGTGGATTAAAATTCAAATTCTGAAAGCAAGAGAATCGGAAATGTGATATTTAAACGCCACTGCTAACTAGCCAAAGTCCAAAAAGGCTCCCAGAAGTGGAAAAATCTTGCCCAACTTCAAAACAACCACTGCTCTTCTGAATCCAGCAGGGTATCTCTCTATGGTTCACCAGACCGCTTACCAACTATCTATCATAAATAACACGACCCATGGATCAATGCAGGGACTTCTATCCAGTAATACGCCCTCCTGTTCACAGAGGATACATCAAGATTCAAGGTCTTACCATAGAAAAATACAGGGACGAGCAGAGGAGCCGGCAGAGCAGCAAACTCTATCCAGTTTCCCTGCTTGTCTAGTAAGAGACATTGAGCAGTCATGTGATGCATGGACACGTGGTCACAAGACTTGAATGCACTTGCATCTGATGGTGGCCATTTTAAAGTGGTGCATTTCCTTGTGATTTCAGGACTTCATATAAAGTGATGATTTTGCAATAAATAGCCTGCATTGGCTAAAAGAAAACTTTTCTAGTCCTGTTTTACTATGGGATACAATTATCTCAGGTGTGAAAAAATGAGAAAATCCTTCACCAAAAGACATGATCTGACATTATCCCTCTCATGAAGCTTCCTGGTATGACTATGCTTTAATAATTTATTAGGATATCCCAAACCTCTAGCCACAACGGGGTGATGGTCTACTTGGTCAGAGAAAATACTGTAATGTTCCTATCAATAGTGGACGCCATACCATTATAACAGCCACCATCTTAAACATGGTTCCAACATCATATCTATATTAATTATCAGGATATGTATTCAATAGCCTTATATGTGGCGTTTTTTGGACATTTGTAACAATTATATTGTCAACATGGAAAACTACAGATATTTCCTAATGCTCCACACATATAAAAAGAATATTATCCAAGTTTATATCGACAATGTCCAATTTATACAAGGTACCAAAACAATTGCTGACAAAGTTTACTTCAACTTGATTACAAATACTGATAGAAATAACATATTACCATGACAGGAACAGATAGCAATGCTTTTGTATGAAGGCAGTATCTAGTGCTATACATTGTCATTTAAAGATGAATATCATACAGGAATATGTAGAAAAGTTGTGGTCATCATAATGTTCATCTCATGGTGTCAACATATGTTACTTGTCATAACATAACCCTAAAAAATGAACAAATCTACTATCCCCTAACCCGGGTGTTGTTCCATCTTAAATATTGGCAGCATACATAAGTATTCAATCACCAACAACCCATACTCGTCAAGGACATGCTGCTCCTCCACCAGAGAAAGAGCTGTTTAGGGGATATACAGTCAAACTAAATTATGTACATCTGTTGGAGTAACATATAACAATGTCAGAGCAAACTACAAACGCGTTTGGATAAACCCTGTACATAATTATTCAGGCATACATTACCCTGTGATATACAGTGTCATTTAGAGAAAGGTAACACTCATAAACATACAGATGAATGACGGTCATCACAGTGATAAACCCAGAGTGCCCATAGTTGTCACACGTCACAAAACTGATTTCTTTCGCTGTTAAAACTTGGTTTATATTGTTGGTCTGGTTTAGAAGACCTGACATATCCCATTGCACCAGAAATGTATTGAATACATTGAATTAATGAATTCACGAGTGCACCAGACACTGATGAGTGTACCTCCCAGGGCCTGCTGAATGGGCACATCAAGCACTATTGAAAAAGTGGTCTGCAACATGGCATGCAGCTTGCCCACAGTATGATGGATAGTGCCTGTGGTGAAAAAGCACAGCACTGACACAAGCTTCAGTAGTGGTTGGTTGGATTTTGCTTCTTATGCTGATCCTGCTTTTAACTGTACCTAAATCAGGGTGAGTAGTTTAGCTTTAGTCTCCCTGTTAAGGCAGTCCTGTGTTATTATCTGTTGATCAGTTAGTGCTCAGGGTGATTGACTTACACTTTGAATGGGTGCTTGCCTTCCGTTGCCTCTCCTCCATCCATGCACAGGTTTGGATTCTGTGGCACTCTTGCTGGTGGTCGAAGTTATTTACTGCTACTAGTCAGAATGGCATGGTGTTCGGAAGTGTTCTTGGGCAAGGCACGAGCCTTAGACACACTTTCCATGCCAATTGGGTGCTGCTGCGGCTTAATTTCTTTCACCTGGATGCATTTACCTCCCCTCCTGGGTAAAGGTAACTGCACTGTGCATTTGGTGGAATAATCACCTATTTTCGGCAGTATTTGGGTGTTTTATTCATCTTGTAACCCAGTCAAACTATCATTTTCTTTTGCGCTGCTTATTTCTCCTGTGGAATTATCCCTGGGAGAACTATCACCAGTTCCTTTTGGTAATTCCTCCATCAGAATTAGCACTGGGAGATTAAACACCCATCTTTGGTTTCCTAAACTTCTGCAGAGCGGTTAAAAGTTGTGCTAATTGTGTTACTGCCACTTTTTGCCCCTTCAGCCAAACTTGCAATGAGGCCCATTGTGCAGCGTGTGCAGGCACACGCTTAGCCATAAAGCATTGGTGAATGAGCTGGTGATGGCCAGTGCATTACATTATTTTCAGAAACATGACCCAAGTGCATTTGAAAATGCTGAGAGTTTTGGAGTTGTGTAGTGGCACAGGGTACTGTGAAAATAATTTGTGTTTTGTACCTAGAAGGTGGATATTCATGTCATTTTCGTTTTCACCTTCTCTCTCTCAAAAACGTAACACAAAAAGTACAAAAGATACACATTTGAAAGAAAATGTAAAAACCAAAAAATAAATACCCAAACAATATAATGTTAAACTTTGTTCATTTTCATGCAGAGTAAACATACAAGGTAGGGTAGAAATGTTAAAAGCAGGTGTCCTACATTATGATTCAGGATAGAGTTATTTTGGATAGGAATGGAATAATTTGACACTCACTGAGACTTGTTATGGTCGTGGTGCATCATTCTGTTGTCTGGGAGAGAACCTGTAAACAACGACTGTTATTTTTCCTAATAAAAAAACCACAAATAAGTAAGGATGCCTGAGAATCTACTCTCTGGCAACAGTGTAGCATGCCTTGCTGAGATCTGGTAATGATGTTTTGAAACAAGTCCCACCACATGAAGGCATTCAGCTAAACTCAAGAGTGGCTCATTGAGTAGGTCCTCTCTATTCGGGTTTATGTCTTCTGAGAGAGACATAAAAGCCAGTATATGTCCTCAACCCTGCAAGGCAGGATAGACATAATATTTCATTCTGGGACCCCACTACTTTCAGGCAGGAGAGATGTCAAAATGTATTTTGTGCCCTCACCGCTGTGCGACAAGGGAGATGTAAAAATGAAGTGTGTGTGTCCTCAACCCTGAGAGCCAAAGGAGCCATAAAAACCCAATCTATGCCCCAGTCCAGTGTGAGGGAAGAGACATAAACATTGAGTGCGTTCCTTCACCCCTGCAAGATGAGAGACACATAAATCCAGTGTTTGTCCCTAATTCTGCGAGAGAGAAGAGACAAGAATTCAGTGTGTGCCCTGTGATTAATCAGTGATGATTCCTCTCAGAAAACTGGTCTGGGACCCTTCTCATGTGGCTATGGAAAAGCAGACACTTACTGATCCCGACCCTGGGGGTGGTGCACTGTGGGAGGATCATATGGGAGGGGTGACAGACCAGGAATACTGGGATGGCTGGTTGCTGAACCCCAGAAGTTAAAAGAAATAACTCTGTTGAAGGGGACTACAAGTCCCATAATCCGATGAGTACTGGGATGAGGAGGAGGGCTGAAGGGCCATGCTGTAGCAGCAGTCAGGCCATTCAGCGTAATAGTCCACACCTGAAGGAACCTGGGAGGCATAAAATGCCCCTTCAGGTGCAGGCAATAGGAAGGAGCTGGAACTGTGACTGGAGTGCGAGCTGTAGCAGTAGAAGCAGGAAGAAGAAGGCACAAAGCTGGCAAACCAAGCAGAAATGGGAGAACAAGTGGTACGCTGGACGGTGGATACAGCAGATTTAACCTTCTTTTTCTGAGAGGATCATGTTCCCCCAAACTCTGAAGTGAAGAGGCTGCACAGCAGAAGGCTGCAGAGATGCTGTCCTTCCCCATGTGAGCCCATTTGCTGTGGTTGATGTGCGGAGAACATGTTGGAGACCGAGGCGAGGAGCAGTTGTCAAGCTGTGAGTCTCAGGAGTGAGAGAGTGTCCTTAAACATGTGGCAGAACCGGAGACACCTTCAGAGAGGAAGGATGTGGGACTCTGTGAAGCCACAAGCAGTAGAAGTTGTGACAGAAGTTGTGCAACCCACAGAGCAAGTGTTACAGAAGCTGGTGAGTGAAGCCTGGCATTTAAATACATTGTGTGAGCATTCCCGGCAACAGTATCCAGTTTCCTATTCACTCAAGTATGATCCAAAGGGAGCTGTAGTTGTTCATTCAAGATGTAATAAGGGAACAATGGAAAAGTAGCACTTGCGTATATTGGGGAAGTCCTTGTACTCTCGTGAAGAGCAAATACTGATTAATAGCCATTGTTAAAACCTTAAAAGACGGTAACTACCTAAAAAAGTGGTTGCGTGTCGCTTATTAAGAAGAGTGAACATTGCAAAATCCATTACTAACATTTATAAACCCATTGTTGAAACCTATAACCTTTGAAAACTATATTAAGAAGTGGTTATGTGTGCCTAATTTTGACTCCCAAAGGAAGACTGAACTCTATTCTTTACTTTCACACAGGCATACATTTTCAATAGAAGAAGTTAAGCAGCTAAGCAGTATATTTACAATTGAGGAGAAGAGCAAGCATTTCCCAAGCCAAGAGTCTCCCCTTTTAAGAGGGACACCAACCTTTCTCAGAACTAATAATCAATCTGTTACTGTGAATCTAATAACAGTTCAACTTGGCCTAAGATAGAACTGTGCAAGCATTACCTGAAGCCAAGAGAGTGGCACCTAAGCTTCTGGGAAATTACTTGGGCTAATAGCTGGCAGAAAGGTGAAGGTCAAGTTGGGCAAGGGAAACTGGCTGCTTGTAAAGACCATTTTTGAAGTTGACGCAACATGTCTTGTCAAAGACTGTGGAGGACAGAGAGAAGTGCATCATAAGGGCAAACCCAGGTTGTTACTATGGCAGACAGACAAGAAAGACAAAGAGGCTGCCCCTTTTGAAGAGAGATATTCAGAGGAAGAGAGCCTTGCTTTCTTGAAGGTGTTTAAGTACTTTAAAGCAGATCTTGTCAAAGCCTGTCTAGAGTCACAAATCACCAAAAGTGTGGTAGTAGTCCAAAGTGCTGAAGCTCTGGTGGTATATCTGGATGTCAGTAAATGCACACTGTGGTAGCCTAAACAAAGTGGATTACTGTGAGGCAATTGTGACTGTTCTCATGGTGAATCAAGTAGAAGTGAGGTTCTTGAAGTGAAAGCAGCAGCACTGTGAATTCATCCTGATAAATATACCATTGTGAATTCTAATCCTGTGACTAATGACATACTAACTGTTAACCAAGAACTGGGTCTCACTGACAGCGGTAGACATTCCATTTCTTATGAACTATGGCAAGTATTCTGGAAGTGGTGACAAAGCATCATGGCCAGGATTACCATTGGTGCTGTTTTGAGGAACTGTAAAGTCCATATTTCAACAATGAGAAGATATTTGCTATTTTTGGAACTTTGGTTAACAAACATTTACTTTGCCATTGATACATCAAGAACTGATTTGAGAATGTCTTATTTGCAAGGATTTCCTAATTTCTTTCTTTGGTTGAACATTAGCAGAATTCACCCTGAATCCTGGGGAAGGGAACCCACCCAGGATATTGGAAAGTTATTACAAAACTGTGAATGTTGTTTATGTTATCTTCTATTGCCATATATTTTCTTTGTGTATTTGTTGCCTAGTGTGAGGGTCGGATATCCTGTGTTAGATTGTTTTCCTTTAGCTTTATATAGGCAGAGATTCCTCAGCAGAGTAGGGATAGCGAGGTATTTGACTTCATTGTTTTTGAAAATAAAATGGCATGTTTTGATGAATCATTAAACAGTTGTCTGCCTCGCCGTACTGACCCTCACATCCCCCACACTTGCAAGACAGGAGAGATGTAAATATTCAGGGTGTGCCCTCACACCCAAAAAATGTGAATGATGTACAAATTCAGCCTGTGCACCCACACCCGGGAGACAGGAGAGACATGAATATGCATCATGTTGCCTCACCCCTACAAGAGAGGAGAGATGTAAAGATGTAATGTGCACCCTAACACTTGCGATAGAGGAGAAATTGAGTGTGCCCCCACCTCTGCGAGAAAGGAGAGATGTTAAAATTAAGGTTGTGCCCTCAGTCCTGCTAGACTGGAGAGTAAAACATATTGGCCCTCATTACGACCCTGGCGGAAAGTGACTGACCGGACCGCCACAGCGTAAATAGCGTTTCCGCCATTGCACGAAGGAGCAAAGTGCGGCCCATTCCGACCCATCGGGCACGAGCACCACGGCATGGCGGAAGTGCAAAGTCCGCGATGGCGGAAAAGACCCCAAAACGGCCCACACCGCCGCCGTACGGCGCCCTAGGTGCAATACCGCCACCCATCACAGCGGACACCGCAGTGTGCGCCTACCGGAAAGTACGGTGACCGGAAATATACGGAAACGGAAGTTAAAACATGGGCCCGGAACGGGAAACATCCCGCCGTACACCTATAAAACCACTAAAACCACACAACCACTAAAAACACTACCCTGAGACACACCCCAACCCGTCATCCACCCTAGCAAAACCAAGAAAAATGGGAAAAGTAGCGAAGAAAGCGTGCGACCGCAAGCGGCAGGTCCACTTCTCCCGTGAGGAACTCACCGTGCTAACAGAGACCCTCCAGGAGAATGCTGCCGTCGTCTTCTGCACACAAATGACCAGGACGGCACTTGCAAACAAGAAGGCCATATGGGCTCTGGTGGCACAGCGGGTAAGTGCGGTGGGGACCGCACCCCGCACCCCACAGCAATGCCGAAAGCGATGGGACGACCTGCGGATACGCGTCCGCAGCATACTCTCTGCCAACCGCAACATTGCCACAGCCACCGGGGGAGGTCCTGAATCACCCATCAAGTTGACCCCCTGGGAAGAAATCTGTGCCTCCACCATCGGAATGGAGAGCATAGAGGGAGTCGGAGGGATGGAGAAAGGAGTGCAGACATCCGAAGATTCAGGTAGGTGGGCCAGATAAAACAATGCCAAATCCACAAAGTCCAACCATGTGAAGTACCATGTGTCCACATAGTGCAACAGAAACACATGTCCAGGAGAACGTCCACACACATCGGCCTGATAGCGCACGTTAAAACCCACAATAAATACATAAATAATTAAAAAACCCTAAAACACGCACTACACGTGCAGCAGGCACACCCTAACTGCAGGCTGCCAAACAACTGCACCCTCACTCCACACACAAATGAAAGCACCTCCAAGGCCCCGACCCAAATCACCCTCAGGTACCACCCCAATGCATGTGATACAATGCCATTCCAATTCCCACAGACCCATCAATAACCCTCGCCCTCCTTTACTCCACCACAGGGTCCGATCCAAACGACGAGCTTCAGGACACCCCTACCAGCACACCTGCAAAGAGGGCCAAGACCAACGGCCAAAGACCCTCCACCTCAGCTGCACGCATCAAGACACGGCAGCAGCACAAATCAGGTGGCAGCACAGAGGAGGGAACATCAACAGGCACCCCAGCAGCCAGCATGCCCACACCACCACCACCACAGGTCCCCCCAACCGATGCCACAGAAGGCACTGCCTCTGGTGGCAGCAGCACCATAGGTGACACCCCATTGATGGCAGCATGCTCCGACACAGAAGACGAGGATGTCGAAGACAGATCCATCCATGACCTGTCCCAATCCCCCTGTCTGTCCCATCCCGTACAACATGAGGATACCACGCAGGGGCACCCACAAGACGACGACTGGCCATCCCCCACAAGCCCTGTGGCAAGGCAACATGAGGTCAACAGCCCCTCTGTGACACCCCCGCAAATGGCCATGGCCCAGCAGAGGCAACAGTCCCTCGACCAGTTAATCGTGCAACAGCAGCAACTGGCCACGCTCCTCAAGGACCATGCCGATGAATGTGGGGGCACTAAGGCAGACATAGAAACATCAACTGAGACACTTAGGGCAGAAATGGAGAGAGGTACAGAGACACTAAGGGCACAAATGGAGAGTAGCACCGAGAGCCTGGGAGTCCAAATGGAGAGAAGCACCGAGAGCCTGAGGGGGGAACTGCATGCGACGTCCAAGGACGTATGTGCCGAACTTGCCGCAGTGCGCCGTGTGCTCACTGAGCTCTCGCAAACCCTTAGGGACATGCATGGACGTGAGCAGGCAGAGACATCATCCGTTGCAAGTTCCGTCCAGGGCAGCCCCCAACGTAGATCTGGGAGGAACCTGCGCTCCACAGGCAGGGGTGCCCCTGATACCCGCAGAGGGGGCTTGCAATAGCGACTGCCCACTGACAACGAGCATCTGTGGACACTGGTGTTCGGGGGGGAGGTAGGAGGGTGGAGGGGGTGTGTTGGGATAACTTGGGTGGCGGGTCGATAGGGTGTACAACATGATATCACATATGCCATAAACAGTGCACGATCAACCAATGAGATGTGTGGACATTGATCTTTGTGTACTAGGCCATCATAGGCGTACAGTCCATATTGTGCATGTCCCAGACACACACAGTGCCACGAGTCCCGTGTCCATGTATCAGCCACCAGGCGTGAGTGCTAGAAGCATACATCAATGAGATGCTGACGAATGTCACGGCCCTCCGGTGCCTCGCAGACTCCTTGAGGTGCTGCCACATCCCCGCCCTCATCATGACCATCATCAGGTGCTTGCAGTTCTGCGTCAGGGGGCATGGGCACATTTCTACGTACGCACATGTTGTGGAGCATGACACATGCCATCACCATCTTTGCAACCTTCTCATGGCGGTACAGGAGTGCCCCGCCAGACCTGCTGAGGCAGCGGAAACGACCCTTCAGTAGGCCGAATGCCTGTTCAATGACTACACGGGTACGTGAGTGGGCATGGTTGTAGTCCTCCTCATGCTGGTCCCGTGGGTTCCGGACTGGTGTGAGGAGCCATCTCTTCAGTGGATATCCAGCATCACCTGTATGTGGACGAGAAACGTATGATGTGGAATGCCATTGCTACGTACGCACACCTCCCCCCCCCTTCCTGCCAGGTCATTGCCGAATCACATACCCCACATTATCATGCATGTAATGAGACTCACCGAGTAGCCAGGATCTGTTCCCTGCGTGTCGCTCCATGTAGCGTGGTATTGTAGAGTTCCTCAAGACCATAGAATCATGGGTTGATCCAGGGAATCTGGCACAACAATGTGTAATGATCCTGTTGGAGTCACACACCATTTGTACATTCAGAGAATGAAATTGTTTTCGGTTGCGGTACTGGGCCTCCATGGCATGTGGGACGACCAATTCCACATGGGTGCAGTCGATGGCACCAATGCAACCCGGTATGCCGGCAAGTGCATGGAATCCCACTTTTGTGTTGGTAATTTCCTGCTCCGAGCGTGGTAGGGAGATGTAGTCGTCTGCGTGCTGCAGGAGGGCATCGAGCACTTGCAATAGTGTCCGTGAGAACAGTGGCTGAGAAATGCCATGCAACTGTCCGACTGTGTGCTGGTAGGTGCCTGTGGCCAGGAAGTGGAGTACAGACACCACCTTCAGTAGGGGTGGGATGGCGGTTGGGCTATCTATCATGCTGACAAGGTCAGCCTGTGTCATGTCCACAATGGCGGCTATGGTGTCCCGGTCCAGACGGTAGAGGGTGTGGATCTGCTCATCAGTGAGGTTGAACGGATGTGCTCGGAGGCGTGGGATTGCGGGCTGCCTGCGTGGTGGTAGTGGCTGTGCTGGCGGCCCTTGCTGGCCCTGCCTTGCCCTCCTCCTCCTCCTGCGTCTCCTCCGTGCGGCCGGTTGTAGTTGGTGTTCGTCTTCTTCCTGGAGTTGGAGTACTTGCAGTGCTATCAGGTCCCCCAGGGCCAACATCGCGAGTCCTGCCGGTAGCATTTCGGTGTGGTTGTGGGAGGAGACTGGCTGTGCAATTTATGTGTTTTCAGGCTGTATGGCCTCCACCTGTGGTGATTCATTCCACCTGTGCAAACTGCTCTCCCCTTTGGCCGAGCACGTCCCGCACACAACGCTGCAATTCGGGGAATGGCATCTTGCTATTGCAATCATGTATTTGTACCCGATGGCCGTGTAACATTGGTTGATATGTTCATTCTGCTATGGTCCCATTGTTTCACATACTATCTGTGCAGTCGCGAACAGACTTGTGAAGGGTCAGTGGTACGTAGTACTCGAGTAACGGTGGGCCCTCATGCATCACTGTACCGAGTTGCAACGACGGGCGGGGCGTCCCATTTGTGGGTGAAGGCAGTTGCCATTTTCACACACAGCCGCACTAGATGGATTAATTAGTGATTTCAAACGGCCACAGATGCTTCTTCGACGTGATGTTGCAAATGAGGAATTCGAAGGGCGGCGCTTTCGGTTTTCAGCTAGCGGCGAGGAAATGCCCACAGGTCTGACTGCAAATATAACGTACTATTGTTCAATGTCCTTGGGACAGGGGCCATGGCGAGGATGCAATGATTGATATGAATGGTTTGGGATGCGCAATAGCGACGTGGGCGATGAGGCCGGACGTTCCCAAATACATGTTACTTCACAACACTGGCATTACGGGCTGGGGCACTGTGGATTTTGCAGGCTGCATAACGCACAGACTCAATGGATATTTCTAATGTTATGTGAGTAAATATTCTGGCGTTTTAATCCCGGGATGAGGGAATGATGAATGGATGCATGGGCAGGTGATTTGATACAGAGTTTGCCATGTACAGGGCTTCTTGGAATCTATACGCCTCCCCTACGCTATGTGATGCAGGGCTGCCATAGTGGGACCATCGTCTATCTGGCCTTGTTGAGCCCTCCCTGTCTCGACGCGCCCTCAGACACTTGTGTCCATGCACGTTACCAATCCCATCTGATGGATTCTGTTTTGACAGACGCATGCACAGGTACACTCGTTTGTGATGGTGTTTACACCTCGATATAGATAGTTATGAGTCGCAAGTGGTTTTTGGGTGGTGATGAACCTTTGGAGTGGGCTAGCATGCATATGGCTGTGGATTTAGTGTGATCATTGAAGTGAGTTGTTCGAATGTAGTTCTGATGGCCATTCTGTTCTTTTTCTTTTCTTTTGGTTGACAGGTATCTCCTCCCCTTTTGCCACTGCCATCTGTATGCCACTCCTGCAGATGGGTTTTACTCCCGACACCTGCTGCTTCGTGTTAATCAGTGGAGCAGCATTACGATCTTATGGGACGATCGCCAATGGGCCACATGCCCTTACGCAGTACTAGTGGCTCGGAGCAACATTTCGGCCTTTCAGCTGGACTAGTGCCTCCCCATTGGGACGGCCCTGCGGTTCTGTGCGCTTCCATGTTGCCTTTTCGTACGTGAATGTGGCTCTGTGTACCATGATGGAACAGGGCGTCACACAAGTAGTGGCTGGTCATTTCTTGCGGATGCAGCCCACAATGGTGAAATGTGTTTTGGAGTTCATGGCCTGATGGCTGTATGGGCTTGGTGATTTTGTTGTGCATTAAATTTCTATTCTGATTTGGCCCGTGTAGCGTTCTTCTTTGCAAGTGATGTGGCATATTCCTATTTGGGGAGCGATGTATTGTGAGGAGATCTGCATTGGGTTCCAGCTTCGGAGTTTAGTTGCGTGGTACTGTACTGGACGCGTTTGCCTACGAAGCCCGTGAGGTCAGGGATGGGGGCTGCCAATATGACTGTTTGAATGTTGTCATGCTCAGGGGCGGGGGATTGGGTTTTGTGTAACAGATGCCGGTCAGCCAGGTGGACTGGTGGAATGATGTGATTTTCGGAATATTGCTGGTCACAGGTGTCTGTGTTTGCGTGCGTTTCTTGGTGGGGGACTGTGGTCATGTCCATTGGGATGGCTTCTGTATTCGTGCCATCTGTGCCCTGCAGCTCCCATTGGCCCCTCTTGTGTTTCATTTGTTCGTTGGCATGCATGGGTGACTTGTACATTTCAATGGTTGCATTGTGACTTCATTGCACCTACGGGGAGTTGTACTTTGTGGGCAGGGAGCGGTGTACAGGCACTCAGTGGGGCCGTTTACGGTTGATTCGCGATGCCGTACTTCTCACCATGGCGGAATGGTTCATTCCGCCATGCTTGATGGCGTTAGGTACATGTCCGCTAGGGTCGGAATTAGCGTACCCTTGCGCCATGGTGGTGTTTACGGTTTGGCATGGCGCGCGCGCGCGTGCTTGGTGCAGTTAGCGTTGGCGTTCACTACGGTGTCGCTAATGGCTTCGTACTTTGCGGTGACGGGTCATAGTCGCACCGAGCACTATTCGATGGTGGTATTGCATTTCCGCCATCGTTTTCCGAATTCCGCAAGGGTCGTAATGAGGGCCATTGAGTGTGTGCCCTCATGCCTGCGAGACAGGAGAAATATAAAAATGCAGTCTGAGTCCCTACTCTTGTGAGATTGTAGAGATAAACAAATTCAGTGTGTTCCCACATTCCGTGAGAGAGAAGGGGCATGAAAGTCTTTGCCCTCACTCCTGCAAGAGAAGAGGGTTGTACAAATTCAGAATGTGAATGACTTATGATTTAATCTTATACACACAAAATGCAACATTTTGGGTGGGGGCATCATCAACATTCTTGTTCATCATCACCCCATTGAAGATCCTTCATCTGTCCCTCAATACAATTTAATCCCCAGAACCTTAGATAGTAGTATCAATTCAAACCAAAGTTGCCACCACCTTCCACTGTCCGGGTTACCCTGTCCAGAGGGATACAGGTCATCCTCTAGCTCAACTATGATCTGTCGCTGACTTTGAGAATCCTGTTGCTGTGCTTGCAAAAGCAATGGTATCTTGACATAGTCGACTGGGATATGGTACTCATTCATTTTATTGAACTTCAGGGGCCAGATTACAGAAACTTTGCACTGGTGCAAGTTCAAGTTTGCACGATATTAGCACTAGGGCAAAACTTGCTCTAATTCTAAAAACAAAGGGCATATTAGAAAACCTTTGCAAAATGACAAGTGCAGATTGACATGGTATAATCACCAGAGGGAAACAAATCACCCAAGGTCAAAAAATAAATGTTTCTAATGCATTTGTGCACCAGGACAATGGTTTGTCCTAGTGCTAATACAATTCCAAATTAGCAGTAGGGCAAACTGTGCCTGGTGCAAAAATGCATTCAAAATGTATCTTTTTTTCACAAGGGCAATTTTTGTCTTGGTGCTTATACCATGACAAACTGCCCTTGTCATGATGCAACGGTGTCCGAATGCATCTCAGTGATCTGGCCCCAGCTGTTGTGCTACAGAGAGTTTTCCCCTATGGTCAGAGACAAAAGTACCAGCAGCACTAGATATTCACTCTGACTGTACACTAGGTCTGGGAAGCTTAGGATGTCAATGGCTACTTGGACAAGTGATGATGCTCACACAGACTGCTTGGAAAACCAATACTGCAGTAGGTCCTTGCCAAACTCGCATGTGTCACTTAAATATGCATCCACCATCTGCATAGCTGTAGGCCCACTACTACTATCTATTGTTCTCCCAGGTCCAGAAATATTGATGCATATGGAATCTGGAAGCAAGTTCCACAGGGGTTATGTGTGACAGTTTCACATGCTACTTGGGGTGCCCATGCACCTGAAACAAACATTTTGGAGAGTGTGCTACCTGATTAGAACAATATTTTTACTGGCTGTTGGGGATGCTCAGTTGTTGCTGTTGCCTGTCCTTCAAGCCTCTCCTCTCCAAGCAAGTGATCGTGAAAATTCCTCTCAAGTACAGTGTTGTGCATCCAAGCTATGGGCCTGATTCACAGAGTTTTCCAGTGGAATTGCACCATCATAAAACACTTCTTTAAAACACCACCCTCTGTCTTCTGTATGTGTCATCATACTGCCCGGAGTCTGGAATGCAGCTATTGGAACCTTAGAACAGGAATCAACAAATAATGCCAAATATATTAAATGTTTTCCTTCATCCATTTTATACATGGGTCATTCTGAAAGATTCACAATATTTCTCTCAACAGATGCACAATTTCTGACTCTCCTGTGCTCTTTTGGACATGTTAATTTCAAGCAGGAAGATCAATGGAAGTACCACACTCAATGACACAAAGCTTTAGCTCCAATGCTGTGTGGCTGGCTCAAAAAGCCATAGCTAACAGCAGGCATTGCACATGAGATGCCACTGAATAAGGTAAAGAAGGCCCCATCCACTGCTCAACAGTGACTGTAGCTGTAATCAATTACAGCATTACTTTGCTCACACAGCCAGTCAAGCATATGCAATACTTATTTCCAGCTGGCCGACACAGACATTTTGAGGTGGTGGTGTGGAAGTTTGTAAGCTGCTGCAACACACTCAAAGAATTTCCAGCCCCTGACTAGCTGAAAGGTGAAAGGAGAGCTGATCCTCTGTGCTTCAGTAAGGATATCTATGACACGGTAGCAATCACTGCCAAAAGGTGTCTCCACAAGGTATAGAACATGTGCAAAGCATGGCACAGGATTGCGTCCCCCAGCCTTAGTGCAACAATGGCATAAAAGTAATTGGGCCTCATTTTAAGGTTTCCAGTCCGGTAACAATGGTACCGGTAAGCTTGCAGGTACCGTTGTTACTGGACAGGCAAACTACGAGTTCTGCTCGCGGGTGCCTTACCGCCCGCCAGGTCTGACATGGCGGGCGTACCGGCACCCGTGAGCAGACCTCGACGGATGCACCGGCACCATTCATGAATGGTGCCGGTGCATCCGGCCTCCCCATTACCATTGAGCCCTGTTGGGCTCAAATGGGAATGAGGAGTATTTTTTTCTGCCTCCCGATTATGGGTAATTACAGGGTCCACCGGGGCTGTAAAGCCCAGTAATTGCCCGTTTCCGTGTGGTGGAAAAAAATGACCCCGGCGGCAGCCGTGCTGGTTTTACCGGCATGGCTACCACTGGAATCAAAATGAGGCCCATTGACTGCTTCCACAAAGCCCAATGCTAGTTGACAGACGTTATACACTTTGCAACCACCTGCTCCACTTTATCCCGTTGTCTGCTCCTGACCAGCTCCTTCAGCAAGGCCTTGCATACACAAAGTGGCATGTTGGTAGACAGCATGCAACTTCTCTGGTGACTTTCCTTGCTCACCAATAGAGGGGAAGATGATCCAGTCCTTTGTTACATCCCAGTAATCAGTGCATTGCTCACTTGTCCACATATCCATAGTGAAGTGGAATTTCCCACTCTCTGGCCTTTCCAAGGCCTTTCTCACGAAAAGATCTACTGCATCATCCAATGCATGTATAGCCTTGCGTGAAAAGTCAGTTTGGCTGGAAGTTCTCCTGCTGTATCAACCCTTCTTGCCATCAGCTCTCTGTAACCTGTGTTTCCAACAAAGGTGTATGGTAAAGGGTCTACCGCTAGCATTATTGCCAATTTAGCATTGAGCAACTGTACTCGTGGATGATTACAATAATATTTCTGACTGTGCCTGAACGAGGCAGGGCTGGTGCATATCCATTATTCCCCTACCACTAGCACTGGTTCTATGGCAAGCTGTGGATGTAAGCTACAAGCAGAAGTTGAAATTTCGTTTCTAGCATGAAAATTGAGACAGTTATGGGCGTTTTAGTGGAGGTCGTTTTTCTGAGATAGGCGCAAGAATGGGAAGTCAGGAAACGCTTTCAAAAGACAAACAGGATTTCTTTATACTAGATTATGACTAGAGAAAGAGAGAATGCCACACATGAATATCCATCAATCCTGGCCAGGGACCCTTCATGTGGTGGATAATCAATTTCTTTCTGGGATTCAATTATTTATTCACAACACTATTGATTTATGATTTTAGAGTACAAATGAGAGAAACTCAGCGCAAGGAAAGTTCTGACAATTCAAACTACTCCGAACAATATCAGGTTCTAAATACAAGAGAGGTTGGGTTTGAAACAGGGATTACTATGGACAGTACATATGCTAGTGACACAGTCCTATCTATAGATACTCACTATCTGGGTTTCAAACGGAACCTCAGGGATTCTGGTCAGGGATTCTGGTCAGGAATTCTGGTTGTGGGACAGACTGCTGGGCACACCGGATTGGACTAGATCTGCACTGGTTCTGGTCAAAGCTCGGCACAGGACTGGATCGGGTCTGCAATGGTCCTCTGGTCACAGCACAACGGGATTGGATCTTTTGGTTCTGGAAAAAATTATTTTAGCAGGAAAGCAGTTACAGCACAGCCCGGGTGTTTCTTTTGTTCCCCTTTAGTTTTGTGGGATTCTTTCTGGTTTTTGAAATTCAAGGCCTAGTTGAAAATGGTTCAACTAATGGAATGGGCCTTTCTGCTTGCCATGTTTCTGGAGTCTGGAGCAAAGAATATGGATGGTTCTGTTTCAGGGTGCTTCACCAGGATCAGGATAGTGGGTGAATCTGTCTCCTTCTAAGTCCTCAGCTTTCTCTATTTATGCATATGATAAAGGGGGTGTGTGCTGGTTTATCCTAAGCGTGCCCCCTAGGCAGGCAATTAGCTAAAGTCTCTTCTCTCCCTTGATTGGAGAAGAAAACAGGGTGTCACCATGATGATGTGGGTTTATGAGTCAGAGAATCCTCCCCTTGTCCCTTTGAATATAAAATCTACTATTGGTATAATACATATTTACATGTGTGCAATCTTTATAACACCAACATATATAGATCACATATATTGTATGGCAGATACTCCTCCAACCCTCGTCGCTGCCGGATCTTGTGTCTGCTTTTGACATAATTTTCCCCTTTTTGGATGAAACACAATATCTAGTTTATCCAAAAAAGGTGTACAAAGGTGCGCATTGCATATGGGCATAAGAGTATGAAGTTGTGTGCTTTTGGCATATATACATTTGGAGTAAAACCATATTTTCTACTACTACTTCCCAGAACATCCCAGAGTTCTTGCACCTCTTGAACCGTGCATCCAAAAATCACATTAACAAATCGGTTGTTGACATATTTTTCACAATTTTACACAGTAATTTATCAGTCTTTTTTGAAAATGTACTTTTGCCTTTGTTGAACAGCAAATGGCAGTTTGCCCCCGCCTCCTTCTCCTTCTGGCAGCTCAGAAGCAATCTCCACACCCTTCCTTCTGGGAGAGGCCGTTTATGACTCTTCACACTCTGCATATCCTTTCAGCCAGAGGAAGTCCATTGTCCTCTTCCCCTGCAGCCCCAGTTCTCCTCCCATGATCTAATCATTTCCTGGTGGAGCAGAAGGGAGATACCTGGCCTTTGTGGGGGGAAGCTGTGGAACTGGTTTGAGCCTTAATTTAAATTTCACTGTTACATTTCTTTACTTGGTTTAAAACAAACTTGCAATTTTCAAACAAGCAGCTATAACACTTATTCCAGCTTCTAAACTATGGGATTAGAATAGTTGCAACCTAAGTTACTCTTAATAACAGGTCACTTAGTTTTCAGACATTAGATTTCAGTTGTACAAGTTTAAATCCTTATGATGCAATCTATTGACAGCTGTCACACAGGCTGGTACTGCGCCCATATTTTGACAGATTTCACAGGCAGACACATTTTTGCTGTGAATGTTTTAATGACAAATTTGGCTCTTCTGAACATTGTCTGTTCATAATGATTTCTTGAATGAAGTGACTTGTAACACCCAGAAAGAATATTGGATGTTTTATGGTATTTTGGACCAGCATTCTGCCGTTTCAGCAACCAAGAAAAAGGTTTGAAAACAAGATTCTGGATTTCTTTCAGTAAAGCCCTGCTTTTAATGCAGGCTCCATTTTTACTTGTTGGGCAGCCCAGTGACATGCTTCAGGAGTGCGCTCTCTGTTCCACCACTGACAACATGCATGGTAGATTTGGCAACCATCTTTTCGTGTTGTAAAGCGCGATTTCCATAGGTTTTGGCGCACATAGGGGTTTTGCGGCCATTTTGATAATTCTGGCACCATCAGCACACAGTGATGCCGCAGGGTAGAGCATAAGTGGGTTAATACATCCCACACCCCAAATGACGTCCATGTATGTGGGTGGAAGTCTACCCCTGCAGGAAGGCAGTTGCAGTGACAGTTGTCTCAGAAGTACTCAGAAACTTTGGGTTTGGAGTATCGGTCAGCATCAACAGCGATCAGGCTACCATTTTGTGAATAATGTGATTAAATCACTTTTGGCCAGCTAAAACATACAGCACTATTTGCACAGCCCCCAGAACTCTCCAATCAGCTTGGGTGGTGGAGATGCATAACAGAGCAATGAAAGATAAATTGGCCAAACTGACAAAAGATTGGGTTGAAGTAGACTGAAGCCCTACCCATTGTACTATTCAGTATCAGAAGCAAACCAATCAGAGATGTGCTGTTATATGCCGGGCCAATGCATTATTGGGGTATGGGAAGTCCCTAATCTCGTCTGTCAGTTCTGTCCATAACCAGGTTAATACAGCCCTGCCAAAGTAACTCCTCGTGCCAGACATTCTCGGCTTACAGGAGCCTAGTCCTTGTGAAGATACACCAGAGAAACGTGCCGTTTGCTCCAAGATGGAAGGTACCTCTAATTTTGTGAAACCCCAGTGGCACGCCACCTTGGTCCATGTGACCCAGTGTAAGCATGCTGCACCACCATTCCCATGAACATAATGAAACTGCTTTTTCTCCCCTGACCTAATTTCAATTGTGAAAATATTTCTGAGTTTAGGCAGCCATCCAATCTCACAAACATGATAACAACAGATGTAAAGAATTGGCCATGGCACAAAAGACGTTTTGTGGTCCACTGGGAAGGAAGCCGTGACATGTAAGGGGCATGGGAGTGTGGGGTGGCGAGGACTTCTTCCAAGGCTGATCCCCCAAGGTGCTGTTCCATACCGATATGAAGCTCTCCTGAATTTGTTGTCTGAGGACTACCTTTGTGCTTTGAATTCAGAACAACAACCCTAAATGTGAACCCTACTCCTAATGATCAGATTGCTAACATAGATCATATTGCAAAACCTACCTCAGCACCTGAATTATATATAGAATTATTACATTTTTCTTATTTGAACCATTATTGCTATTCTGTCTTGCAATCTAGGTTGGGAAGGAAAGAGGTCCAGAAGACAGTGTAATGGTACCGTTTTCAAACAAACACAACAGTCATGGTGAGGGAGCATGCTCAGGCTTTAGCAGAACCACAGATGTTGTTCCTCTGCCCAGTAGCTTTCATAGTGCCTGGAGAGTGCAAAACAGAGTATCAAAGGACTACAATAATTCTAGACAACCGTGTTGATACTTGCTGACCATTTTGAACCCTAACAACAATACAGTGGTGACCAAGGTCTGCTCAAATGACTCATGCACGATGTCAGCATAACAATGATCTAAATAACCCAACCTGTACACTTATTCAGCATCTAGCATCACCACGTTTTGAAGTGGTAGAATTTCTAATAAACTCCTAAATGCATAACCAGTCTCTCTGGTAAAACACCATTACCAATATAGATAGGTCTGGTTTCTGGTATGTCGTTTTGCATGCACCTTGGCCACATTGATATTTACTGCCCCGCTGTCTACATTTCAGGTTACTACTCAGTTCCCAAATTGTAATGAAGGAGTGGCCATCCACCTATAGCAACAGGAAGAGGAGTTGTGCAAAGGAAGACAGAAACGGGAACTAAGGAAGTAGCCACTCGAATCTGGCACAGGGAAAATACAGCTCTTGAAGCTTGGGTTGTCTATATGGGCCAAAGTTAAGGAGACCGTTTAGGTTACTGAGAAGGAGCTATGGGGTTTATCACTGGGGTACAGCTCTCCAATACTAATACCAATATTGGGGCACTCCATATTATCAGGACAATCAACAAGCTCACAAGAGATGCCCCAATCCAACTGATCCATGAAGTAGTAACAGAAGGACGAAAACTGCAGTGGGACATTACCTGAGAAGATGTACAAGAATACTTTAAATCTGAGCTAACAAGCATCCGTGAAGATGTGTAACATAATAACTGGCAAGAATTATGTGGAATGACTCTGGTATACTCGAAGACCTATATCCCTAGAAAGACTAGAAACACTTCTGGCAGTACGGCTAAGAATGCACCACATCACTGCTAAGGGCCAAATCATAGACAAGTGGGCCCTTACCAGCAAGATCATACCAGTCCAGTGGGTCGGATACAGTTGGGACTGAGTGACTGTGATGATTGTGATGGTGTCATCACCCCTTTCCCAGAGATAGCCTCTCCCCATGTGGCCAGGGAACGACAGCCGCTACCTGATGCTGGCCCTGGGGGCGGCTATATGAGGGCGGACCAGATGGAGGGAGGTGACCCTCAGGAGGTATCATGGCATCGTCAGATGAAAACACATACCCTCCTTTCCCTTTCTGGGTTATCCCCTCCATGTCTCATGCCATTATAGCTTATTGTGCTAACTCCCATCAGTCACACATAAACCTTACTGATAATACCTGTCAAAGTAATATACCCAGAACTGTTTTTCAATCCCATATGTTGGTGTAACAGGGACAGTGCCCATGACCGGTGAGATAGGATAATTTAATAGGCAGGGGCATGTGTCCCACTGCTTTTGCCTAATTATTGTAATGAGACAGTGGACACATCTGAGGGGCATAGAAGATGGGATCTGGTTAGTTATTAGGCAGGGCATTACCATGCCCAAAGGTCAGGGCCATTGATATTTGGCTTGTGGCCCTCAGCCTTTTACAGAAATAGATTTAGTAGGCTTTGGAGTAGCTACAGCATAACAAAACCCTTGAAAATCATTAAAAAAGCTTTTGTTAAGATGATCATATTCAACGCAACTAAATCCAGGAAATTTGGTGGGTGTGGAAGTGACTACCATGTTAACTCAGAGCCCCCCCCCCCATTGCTAAAGCCATGTGCATATACATGAGATAACTTCAGGGATGAACAATGAGACCAAAATGGCATCATGGGTGACATCTATGGGGGGGCTCTGAGTTAAGATGGTTGTCATTTCTAACATCCGCCAAATTTCCTGAGTTTTGTTGTAATGATCAGGTAAAATTAATTCTGTCGTAACAAATCATTTTCACTAATTTATTATAGGGAGGTGGTCGCCCAACATGTTTGTTCAGTTCTCAAGGTGGGCGGGAGTGAGATCCATTAGTTTGCTGAAAAGGTGGGAAAGCTTGCACCTCCAGCTGTAGTCCGCTTGAATTTCGGCTGGAGAAGTCTGTGCACATAGGCCAATCTCAGGAGCCTGTCAGAATGAGCTCTGGTGATATTATGTGGCAGGTATGGTGGAGCTGAGTTGGTGAGACATCTATGTGTAATAGAGAGGGTCTTTAATATGATTTGTTCTCCAATCGGTAACCAGTGAGCATCTCTTCTTGCGGATGAGATGTGTTCACGTTTCGGAATATTGAGAGCAGTTTGGATGGCATTATTCTGGATCAGCTGCATCTTCTCGATGTTATGAAACGAGGTGCCAGCAAAAAGGGTGTTGCAATTGTCTAGTCTTGACCCGATAATAGCTTGGGCAATCGTAAAGCAACTGTCCTGTGAAAGGAATGATCTGGATGCAATAATCAGTTTTGTCATGTATGCGGCGTAAGAGACAATGGTATTCACTTGACACGTGAGAGAGAATAGCGTCAAGGTAGACGCCCAGAATCTTCACTGAAAAGGATGCTGGGATCTCAGATCCCTCGTCATTGTCCATAAATGCCGCTCCAATGACGCACCCAAATACCTGGCAGACAAGTTCCACAATCACACATCAACCAGACCAACTAGATCGCCATACTCACATTGCCTTTCCGTTCCCAAATTCTCCCTAAAAAAAGCAGGTGGCTGTATTGCTCTCCCCCAAAAGTGCACGGAACAACCATAAATCATCAATGCAATTATAGAGCAAATACTTTGAACATAGACAGACACAATAACTCACAGCCACGCACTCTTAGAAGATAATCAGCTCTTATACGGCTATTTATTCAAATCTTAGAAATACATCGAAATAACTCATAAGAATAATATGGACATAGATCACAGAAGAAGTAAAGAGGTCAAAAGGAAATACATCACTGTGAGCGTAACAGGATTCCTCATCTTGTCCAGAAGCAACTGGAAGACCCCGGGAACAGCCAGGCCGAGAGCACCACAGCTCACAGGAGGGCCGGACGTAAGCGTCCTTCTCCGGCTGAAGTCTCACCTGACCACCTCCGGGCTTCCGCATATATACACACTCAACAAAGGGGAGTTAATTCTCGAACCTTCGGGAAATTGCACTTGCGCAGTTGAGGAACAGCCGTCGGTTGCCAGCTGGGTCAATCGAGAGCTCCCCCCAAGAAGAGCAGGGCCTCCCTTCTCTAAAAACACGCTCCACGGAGAACAGTAGCAAACCATAACAAAGTTAGCTTTCCCACCAGAAATGTCCTTGACCGCATACCAGGTTTGGAAAGCATGTTTTTCTCAGCACTGTGAATCTAACACTCAGCAAAATGTGTGCAGCTTTTCACTGCGGTATGAAGTAAATATCCATCATGGCTCTGAGCGCTCCCAGAATGCATTGTGCACCAGCGCCATTTTAGATCAAGCATAACAGTGGCGCAAGCTTCCCGGTCCTAGCTGCCAAACTATGGAACGCTATGCCACTAAACCTCAGAGCAGAACCCTCCTTTTGGACTTTTAGAGCCAAAACTAAAACATGGCTCTCTAACAAAAATCCTGCTTAATGTACTTCTTCTCCGCATGTCCTTGTCGACCATCTTGTAACCTGGTCTACCACACTTATTGCTGTTATTTCACAGTCTGTATTGTATATTTTTACCATGTTGTAACTGTATCTAAGTCTCCGGCGCCCGGTTACCCCAGGGTTCGGCGCGCAGTACAAATAAAGAAGCTAAACTAAACTAATGTGAAGGCCATCAACATTGAAAGGTGCGTATTGGACATTGAGCTTCTTCATCACAGCCAGGGGCCCTACAAGAAGGATCTCTGTCTTTTCATCATTCAGACAGAGGCAGTGAGTGCCCATCGAAGTCTGGATAATCTTGTAGGCCTTGTTGACAGATCGAGTGGCTTCAATGTAGTTGTCAGACAAGGGGAGGAAGATCATTTAGTGTAAGATATGCAGATGGAGTATAATAGGTCAAATACGGGTTTGTTGAATATTTTGTAGATGGTCGAGGATACACAGGAACCTTGGGGCATGCCACATGGGATAGGTGCTGCAGGGGCGCTAGCATTCTCAAAAAACACTCTAATGCATCTGCCCTCTAGGAAGGATACAACCCATGTAGTAGCTTCAGGTGAGAAGTTGGACGTAGAAGTGAGATGGTGGCACAGGATTTGGTGGTGGACCAGGTCAAATGCTGCGGATAGATCAAGGAGGAGAGCAGGGGTCCCTTCATCTCTGATCTGGTCAAGCTGGACCCTCAGGTTGAGAAGGGCATATTCCACACCATGGCCTGGTTGGAGGTCCGACGGGCATGTTCCCAGGATGTGGTTGGTCTCCGGAACTGTTCGAATTTGGATGTATGCTGCCCTGTCCAAGATTTTCAGTAGATAAGGGACAGTTATGATCGGCCGGTAGTTATTGGGGACAAAGAGGTCTAGCAAGGGTTTTAATGAGAGAGAGTGCCCAGGCTGGAGGGTAATAGGCATGGGAAAAGGAGGCATTATTGAATCTGGTGATGAAGGGTAACAGGCCTTCTGAGCCGTCCTTAATGATAGTAGCAGAGACCTTACTAAAAAGGAACACGGGCACCTGACGGGAGGCATCTACGGATTGGGTATTGGCTGGTGGCAGTTCAGGGGTTTAGAGTAAAGATTGTTTGTGGTGGATTTTCTTGTTTAAGGTGTCAATTTTATCCAGCATAACATATTGAATATTCGTGCACCAAGCCTCATTTTTGGTAATAGTGACTTGCGGGGTGGGGGGTGGCAACTGGGGTTTCTAATTCCCCCAGGGTGGTAAAAATCTCTGTGTTTGATTTGGCATTAGCAATACTAGTATTGTAGAATGTGGATTTTGCCAATATGATAGCGTGTTTATAGCGTTTAGCTGCCGTAGTGAATGGTAACTTCTGGGGGTCTGTAGGAGATGTTTTCCAGTTTGCTTCTGCATGGTGTTTTTTTGCAGAGAGCTCTAGGAGCTCAGGGGAAAACCCGATGTTGATATATATTGGCTTTCCACCTCGGAGAACAGAAACAGTGATAGGGGTAATGGCCAAGCGCGGGCCATGGAGAAAATAAGCAATTGAGGTGAGTGGGGGGACCATGGAAAGAGGTGGGGGGAGCCTGGTGATTGCCTGTGAGGACAGGGAAGAGTTTGAGATTTTCAAGCATTTTCGGGGGAATACCAGGGAAACCCCATGGGCATGGGTAGTTTAATGCCACTTTATGTGTAGTTTGTGGCCACCAAGTGGGTAAAAAAATACATATCGGGGGAGGAGGACATGGCCGAGAGAGGCACGCCTGCTACCTTTTTTGTATTGGTCCGGTAGTGTTTTCAAATATAAAGTGGGCCTGAAAGACATGTATAGTGAGTCCAAAAGAAACATATCGGGGAACATGTACAGTGGACACGGCCGAAGGACACAGTAATCAGTGATATCATATTTGAGGTCACCAGTGATGTCAATGGTGATGCCATCAGTTATGTCATCAGTGATGTCATCATAGTGGTCATGCGCTGTACAACAGGGGGTGTGAGGTTAAGGTGCTTTGCTTGAATTGTGTGCCAAATTTCAGGGGTTTTGCTGCATTACACTTTAACGCCCCTGTAACTAAAGTTTTTTCTCCGAATTTCTAAGGTTCTATTACAATGTATTGCTCACCTTAATATCACTGCAACGTACGTTTTTTTCTCTGAATATATATTATAGGGCGACAGTCCCGGCCCTATGCTTAAGTTAAAATGGAGTTACATAGGAAATCCCAAAAATGAATTGCTAATAACCTTTGACTCGTGCGACAGATTAGGCTGAAGTTTTGCACACAAAAGATTGTCAAAGTGAGGAAGGTGCTGGAACCCTCAGGCCATGTTGCCTAATAAATGAGCACAAGTTACAAGACCATTTAGAGCAACATGGCCTGAGGGGGTATGCCCCTTCCTCGCTTTGTAGCTAAGAGTTACTGCACGGATGGGAGACAGTCCACAGCATTGCATGCTGTGTATTTTCTTAATTTTATATATATCTCATAGCACACTAAGAAAACACACAACATCAGCATTCTTTTTCTTCTTACCGTGCTACTGTCAGTACTTGAAGGTATTGCACACTAAAGGTCAAGCTGCCATGAGGTCCACATGAAAAGAGCAACAATCTTTGGATAAGGAGTTTCTAATACATGGAGAATTGCAATCCAGCTTGCACGTGCGAGACAAAAATAAAATAACATTTTGTTATATATATATATATATATATATTTATCATATGCCCCAATATGGTTTAAAGATCTTCGATGTTCCCAGTGCTCTCTGGCATCTCTGAGAGACAATTGATTTGCTTTTGCTGAATTGCATTCTGGTATTTGTAGTCTCACAGTCAAGATGGTGGGAATAATGCCACAATTGTACACTTTTTGCCTAACATATCTATATAAATATTTATACTATGGTATGTGTACTTTTCAAGTTATATTTATAAAGCAGAGTATTGTTGAAAGGCAGACATGGGGGTGAGGAGGGAAAATGATGAGAGGGCAAGTGAGTCATGAGTATCTCGCAAGATAGGATGCAATCCTGAAATCCGGTGTAGTTATTTTCACCTGATTGTGGCTGCTTTTCAAGGCACAATTAAAGGACACATGTGGGTGCAACCCCTTGGTTTTTTTAGGCTGGCAAGCTTGCTCAAGTATTTGGCTACCAGGACTTTACTCAGGATGACATGTTCCCAGTGCAGACGATTACCCACGACAGCACATGCATTTGTATCGTATTAGGATTTGTTTTCCAGGGAATATTTCACTCCAGATTGCTGGGTTTAAAAGGTGAGCACATTTAATTGTAACATTTCATCGCTCATGTTATTTTTCTGGTGTTAATTACTTTTTTTTAAAGTCAATGCTATTTTGTCTTGCACACTTTCTTCTAAGGTGAAGGTCAATTGAACTACATTTGTTAATATGACTTTAAGATCTATGCTCACTTACTGTGCCTATATTCATGGGTGCCAGCAAAGTACCTGTGCATATGTTATTCTTGCAGCTGATCATTTTTCTTTTCCCTTTTCTGTGCTGCATAAATGCGGTTAGTTGGTTCGTGCGATGTATCACAACAGTACCAAGAGACCGGCCCTAAAACAAGGAGCTTGTAGCATGCTGTTTAAGCAAAGCATGTGATCCTTGACAAATAATTTAATCTAACTGTGCATTGTCTAAAACAATTGTGAGTTCTCAAAGCCTGCCATCTTTTACATAACAATACCACTGTCAAAACAAGTCAAAAGCAGTCTGTGATTGATGAACGTCTTTGAGCGATGGGTTGCAAGTGTTTTAAAATACAGAGAGGGCATGGCCGTGAGCCAAGCCCACTGCCACGGGCAAAAGGCCATGGCTAGTGGTTTGGTAGTGTTGTTAAATATACAGTGGGCACAGCCGACGGCCAGTGGTGCAGAAAAAATCTACAGAGTAATAACACCCTTGAAATTCAATGAAAATTAATTTGTGTAGGTAATTTGTTAATGATCATTTAGGGTAAAAATGTATCACAACAAAAGCCATGTAAATTCAACATAAACAAACACACGTGAATTGGCAGGTGGGTCACGGAATATAAACGCTACCATACATCAGTACAAAAAACATCCAGCACTAGGTGTTAAAGTGCAAAAAAATATATATTTATTCAGCAAATTTGTTACAACTCAGGCATGGATTTACTGCACACATGTAATACTGCTCAGGCTGTAAGCATTCTGCCACACGTTCCGTCTCTCTTGCAGAGACTGTGCAGGCAATCAACTTCTTCTAACTCCAAAGTCTTCTTTTATACCTATGATCCCTTTAGCATTTTACTTCCTGTAACAGTCACATGACCTCTTCTAAACCAGAGCTAATGCGCTACAAATCTGGTGGCCATTTTAACACGGTGTACATTCTTATTAACTTTATAAATTTGTGCAAAATCCTATTGTTTTACATTTCTATTTCAATCATTATTCCTTCATAATTATACAATATTAAAAACCACACAGAATCCAAATCGTGGCTTCAGCCCAAGCACATATCCAAACGGTAATGCATTCTCATACATAAATCCTCTCCTTGTGGATTCACGGTTAATTGTGACCCAGTGGGCTATCTTTTTGCAGCAACTTAATCATTCTAGCTAGCAAATTCATTTTACAAGTCCTCTCAAGACTTCAGTTGATGATGCATTTTCTCACTTCAATTTCATCCCTGAGCAATTGTATTTAATTTAGCACTGGTGGGCTATCTCTTAGCAGCTACGCAATTGTCTCTGACCGCACTCTACAGAACCCAGATTTAGAGGGAAGAGCGCCTTAGAGATACCTTGGTGTTTTATATAGATATATATATATATATATATATATTACAAGGCCTGCAGTAGCAGCCCTGTAATTATGGTCAAGTTGCTCAACTCATAGAAAGAGCACTATTTGGGTGGCTTATAACTTTGCCCCCATATGAATCCTCACCAAACTTTACAAAAAAATGTATTTACCACCTCAGAATGAGTCTGCAAAGTTTGGTACGGTTTCGTCCAGGGGGCAAAGTTATAGTAGGGTCCCAACATTTTTTAAATCCTCAAAGACACAATGGAAAAGAAATTTTGCTCGTGTCTACAGCCCAAACTGCTGGATGTTATTTCACCAAACGCCAGGAGTGACGGCTTGGTCCCGAAAGTGTGCGTTTGTAAATTTGGTGGAAATCTGTTCAGTAGTTTTAAATAAAATGGCAAAAAAGTATGTCAAAATAAGTTAATAACATCTGTGTCCGGTACATAGACTAATTTCCTGATTCTGAGTCCGCGGACACCCCTGGACCAATCAGGGGGTGGCTCGATGTCCGAAAAAACACACACTGATTGGATGATGAGAAATGTGAGGGTACTCTGAGAAGGGCTATTCCTTTCTCAGGGAGAAATAGGTTATCTTCCTCTACCCCATCTTCCTCAACCACTCCTGCCACCAAACAGGTTACTCCTGATGAGCAGAGGATCCCACCGCTTTCTCACAGGCCATACAGGATGCTGTTGACCCTTACCTTTCGAGGGTCACAATACTTTGTGTGTCCTGTGACACACTGTTCTGCCGGTGGGAGCAGTTTGCTTTCGAGGCCGTGGTCAAGCAGCACAAGAAACACTGCCACCTACCTTAGCTTTAAGGCATGCCCAACATCTTCCCCTGTCCACCTACCAATCCATATCTGTGGTTGGTGCCCCTTCCCTCCCTTCCCTCCCTGCCTCTCCTACAAAAAAAAGAAATCCCCCAAAAATATGAAAGCTCGAATGACAAAAAAAGGTTCCCTTTGGAGCCACCTTAGACAGTTAAAAAATAAAACATACTTACCCACAATACAGCAGCATTTTCAGCCGATTCAGAAAGTTTGACCTTAAAACTGTGCCATTCCCCACCTCCTACCAACATTGTTAACACTTCTACAAACTTTTAGCAACTTTTCCCACTGTTTTTGTGTGCGCGTACGTTCGCAAACCTCTGACGTCATCGCAGACTTTACGGACAGTGTCATGTGACCACGCGCTTGCGCGCGGTATAATGACGTGTTTGCAAACATCTCAGTGCTTTGTGAACGGTTCCGTGCTTCACAAACAGTTCAAAACTGCATTTTTAGTTGATCTAGGAAGTTTCAAATTGAAAATGTACCCTTTCACATCTCCTAGATCTATTTTTACTCATTAATTTGCAATCTAGGACAGAGCACATGCTTCGAAGAATATTAGCAGAACTGCTATTCATGTTCAAAACTGGCATCAGCTATTGCCATCCCTTCTCCCCAGGAGCTACCACCACCACCAGCTGGAGGGCCTAGACAAGGGAAAAATCGCAATTATGCAGAACACAATCAAGAGGACCAGGAAGATAAAGTAGAGGAAATGGCTAACTCTAGCACCCAGAGAGAATCATGGGTGTGGCAGTTCTTGAACACCGTTAGGGTGTACCAAAGGCTAAGGCTACCATGGTGAAATGCACTGAGTGTACTCAGTCGCGGACAACCTGGGCAGTACTCCTAAAGGACCAACTCCATGCGCGGCCATACTAAATCCAACCACCGGAATGCTCTCAGAAAGGCTGTTCCTTTCTCAGTAAGTAGTACGCTGTCTTCCTCTACCTCATCTTCCTCAACCAATACTACCACCACACAGGCTACTACTGTGGGGCAGAACATCCCACATGCTACCTTGCAAGCTATAAAAGAAGCTGTTGATCCATATCTTTCCAAGACAACAATATTGTGTATATACTGCAACTTACCACTCTGCAGGGGGGAGCAGTTTCTAAGTCCTTTAGAGACTGAAATCAAGGAACATGAGAAACACTGCCCCTACCTTAAAATTAATGCACACCCCCAATATCTTCTCCTGTCTACCTGCCCCACTATATCTGTGGTTGCTGTACCTTCCATTACTTCCCTCCCCCACCTGAATTCCTAACCTCTCCTACAAAAAACGAAAAGAAAATGCAAAATCAAAAAACACAAATAAAAAGGTTCCTTTAGGAACTACCTTTCACAGTTTAAAAATAGAAGTAACAAAATAAGCTTATAGAGTCCATCTACTTTACATTTTTCAGTAAAGTAGTTAGACTCAATAAGATTCTCTAAACATTCCCATTAGCATTTTATACTATGCTAATGGAAATAATGGACACTTCCATACTAGAGAAAAAGAAAAAAGCAAAGAAACAATTTTCTGTTCCAAATACTTTTCTCTAGCATACAATAAAGACCGTAATCCATAGCCCTTTATGACTATCTGCGGTCTCCGCAGTCCCGTCTGTATGCATTGCATTATTAAAAAACCCTGATTGCACGTGCACACCATCGCACAAAACAGTCCTTCTACTCTTTTTTTTTATTTGTATTTGGTTGAAACAACCTTTTACAAAAAAAGGAACACCAATTTCACACTTTTTCAAAGCAAAAAGCAAAAGAGGAAATTTTGAAAAATAAGAACACAATATACTTCTATCAACAAACACATAATACAAGAATTCTTCAAATTACCACATACAAGACAATTCATGTCCAAAAAGGGAGCATAAAACAATAAAAATCTAAAAAAAATGTTTAAAAGTAAATACCCAGAACCTAAGCACTTTTATAATGTTCTTCATGTTCACACAAGGATCATAAACATATTTACACAATTTGAAGAAAAAGAAGAAAGGAAGAGAGACCTGCGTGACCTTTGGATACATTTCAACAGTGGTTAGTCAACAATATTGCAGCTTGCAAGTACCTGCACCACAGAAATTGTAAGAGGTTTATGAACACCACCAATTAGACGGTCCCAAAACATTTCTGGTATGAAGTTAGCACTGTTGAAACCAAATCTGGAGAACAGTCGAGACCTGATTTGCCCGGTTCCTTGACAGTCCATTAAAAGATGTTTCAGACTTTGGACGTTCGGGTTGGAGCAACAATTACATAATTTTGTTGCTAAATCACCTTGTCCTCTTTGTGCCAGAACCTCACCAGTTCTTACAACATTTAGCCGGATTCTAAGGAAATTATTTCTTATTTTCCAATCCGGAAATTTCACTAAATAGCATGAGACTAAGCCTACATTCTTTTCTACTGCCATGAATTGGTTGGTTTTTGCTCTGGCATTCATAATACCAATTGTTGTTATCCAGTCCAATTCCGCCAGATTCTTTTTGCCTTACAGGGATTGTTAATCAAGGTGTCCAGGTCAGTATTTGCCTTAGATAGTTCGCAAAGAGCCCACTCTTCCAATGTTCTTAATCTCTCAGAACCACCCCTCTCAAAATGCACTTTAATGTCTCCATATAAAGAGTCCTCCTGTGCGACCAAGATGAGCCTAAAGAGAGACATTAGTTTTGAGCCTGCAATGGTTTTTAAAGAGTTTAACCCTAATTCAAATCTGAGAAGACCCATTGAAACACTCATGTGGAGATTGAGGACTTTCTTCCAGACCAAGCCCTCCCATTTCTGCCAATAGGTGTGCCACAACAGGGGTTTGGTTTATAGCCTGGAGAGTAATACCGGGATGACTTTAGCCTTATTAAATGTAATCAATGGGAGTAATGAGTCCAGATAAAGCAACTCTTCCACTCTCTCATTTTGCTGACCTCCTATCTCCCAATGACTGTAGGGACCTTTTTTAAGACTTTGTCTGAACAACAGAATCTTTGTTTTTTTGGGTTAAGGGCTAAACCATTCTCTCTAGTGTAACTGTCCAGTCTATTGAGCAGTCTCTGCAATCCCACAGGAGACCAGTCCAAGAGAACCACATCATCAGCGTACGCCAGCCAGTGAACCCTTCAACTCCCGATCACTGGACTAGCCAACGCAAAGGGTTTCAGGCATTCTCCTGCATCTGCAGAGGTACAAATTGAAAAACAATGGGGCACCCAAACATCCCTGACGGACCCCCTTTTCCACTCTGATAGACTCAGACAAGTTCCCTTCCTCGTCCACTCGAATTCTTATAGTATTATCTTTGTGGAATTCAATCAACATGGCAAGCAGCCCCTCGGGAATCCCCCATGCTCTAAACTTTGCCAACAATTTGCTCCTGTCCACCTGATCGAAAGCTCTGGAGAAGTCCACCCAATCCCCATACAACAAATTTCCTCCAGGCTTACCCGTCTTCTCTGACATAACATTGAGCGCAACCCCATTGAAGGCTGTTGAGAGGCCATTTCGAAAGCCGGTTTGGTACTTGGAGAGGATCTTGTGTTCCTTTACCCATTTCTCCACCTCACCCAGAAGGATTTTCATAAATATCTTTCCATCAATATCCAGGAGGGTGATCGGCCGGTAATTTATTGGTAAAGTTCCGATCCCCCCCTTGAAAAGTGGAATTATTCTAGCCGACTTCCAGGTGGGAGGCAATACTTTCTTAAGGAGAATTTCCCCAAATAACCAGACCAGTAATTAGTTGTATTCTCTTTTAGCACTAAGTACGTTAGCCCGTTCGACCAGCTGCTTTGGAAGACAAGCTCTTCCTAATAATTTCTTCAAGAGTCTTCTACCCTTTTTACTGTTATGTTTGTAGCACTCCCTCATTGCCTGCTTTGAAACATTCTCACACATATCCACCAATAAGTTTAAAAAACTCTACATATAACCCTATCAACATATTAAACGTGCACACAACTGCCACTTACACATTTTTGCATATGCATTTCCCTTGCTTATCCCAAAAATGTTTACACACTGCTGCTATAAATGCACATATGCATTGTGCAGTAAAGGAAGTGCATGAAGGGAAAGATGAGTGATGATTTCCATGTGCTCATCAGAGCCCAGAAGTAAAGTGCCAAGGGATGCCAAGGTGGGATGAAACTAGCTACCTGCTGGGGTATAGGAGTCCCAAGGGCGTGGTACACAGTCATCAAGCATAGACCCACAAGGGCAGTGCTGAAGGGGGGTGGGGGTGTACTGGTGTAAACTAGATATAGGGTCTGGAACCTGTAAGGTTCATGAGGGACCAGGCCACCAGCCTCAGTGGCAGTGGTATAAGTTAGCAGGGAAGGGAGTAAGTAAAACAGGAACACAAAAGCATAGTTTTCATAAATTTCTGGAACTTAAGGAAGTCCAGCTCAAGTATAAGAGGAGCAGGAAAGCTGTTTGAAAGAAAGGCAACAGCCAAAGACAGAGACATGCCCCCTGCTCTTTGTTTTAAAAAGCGTTTGACAATAACAGTATGGGAGTTACCGCAGTGGAGGGCTCTAACAGGGCAATATTTAGGAAAAGAAAGCTGGACATATATCAGTGCTTGCAATTAGCAGGAGCCAATATACACATTGCAGAGATGCAGGCAAAACGATCCCTGGGCTTTAGGCCAAGGTTAAGTCTTGCAGACCTATTCTAGATTAGCCAAGAGGGCATAGACAACAAAGAGGGGGGTTGAGGAAGAGACTGTTGCAGTAATCCAGTCTAGAGGACCAGGGCTCTACATATGTTCAGCTTCTGGAGGAAGATGATGAACGGTACAATGCCTGTAAGGAGAGCAAGCTGAACGCATGTGCATTTTTTACAAGCTCCAAAATGTAAGTAGTAAAAGAGAGAAAGGACTTCAAGATGACCCCAAGATTTTTGGTCTGACAGGACGGTGAGAGTAGAGGGCCCACAGACAGCAGCCAGAGGAGAGGAGAAAAACAGGGCACAGGTATCACAATAAAAAAGATCTCTGCCTAACTGGCATTGAGACAGAGATTGTTAGCCACACGCAATGCCTTGATGGTGGTCAAACAATCAGGGATAAAAACGATGATAACCAATTAGTTCAGGGAAGTTTAAGGAAAGCTGTGTGTTATTAACATAACACTGGAAATGAGAAAAAAAGAAAGTCATGAAGTGAACCAGAGGGATGAAATAGATATGGAAGAGCCACAATTATAGGATAAAACCCTGGGGTATTATACAGGTCACACTGAGGTGGTGCAGTACAAACAGCCCTGTTGCAGCTGCGAAGGGCGGTTAGTGACGAAAACAAATCTGCCAGTCGAGTGCCGGTCCATGATGCTAAAGGTATCATATAACCGTTTCATGAGTATACAATGGTTCACCGTGTGAAAGGCAGAGGTGACATCAATCCTCAATTGTACGACAATCATAAATACCATATACACTTCAATTATATAATCCCACCATATTGCAAATACTGTATACTCCCCTACAGTACCTATTATTACTATAGTGTGTGTGGACAGTGGCCACACACACTATAGTAATATGGAACAACCAACACATTTTGCTTTAGACACTTTTCCAAATGTTATCTCCTTCTAGTACCTACTGTAGTGAACAGGGGTGAGCATCAGTAAATGAGGGTGTCTACGGAGTGTATTTTTTACATCCAAACATAGACTACAATCTTGCCCCAGACAAATGAGGAATCCATGACAAATTCAGTAGCAGTGGGTTCAACAGTATGGATTTGTATAGCCGGGCAAACATATACACACATCCCAAAAGATTTTGCATATAAGATTTTTGCAACCAAACATAGACTATGATCTTGCCCCAGCCAAAAGAATAATCCATGCAAAATTTGGTAGAGGTGGGTTCAACAGTGTGGATTTGCCGGACAAACATACATACATTCAGCTTTATATATAAAGATTACACTGACCAACTGGAAAATCTATCCACAGGTCCAGGCGATCTATGGACCTTTACAAGGTCGGTCTTGATATATATATTAATACATATATATTTTCTTATATGAAGGACATCCTTGCAGAACTGGATTATGAGGAAGGGTTAGAAGGAGGTCAGAGCTAAAGTGGAAAGTAGCATTTAAACACCCACATGTGTTTTCACAGGACACGCATGGACCCAGCATTAATATGAAGGCTCAACTTACGAGTTTTGGCTGCCCTACTAACGACCTCAGGTTTTTCTTTAGCCCTAGATGGTCAAGGGATTTAATTTTTGATCCTTCACATTTATTATAGCACTAATAGCTATCTTGTGTGTGTTTTTTTCGTTGCCAGTTTATAATATGGAGGCAGTGAAGTGCAATGAAGAAATATTAATTCGGAAGCTGATTCTAATGCGACTAGAAGGGTTCTGATCAGGAAAGCCCTAGCATCCCCAGTGACTCCAACCATATAGCTCCTGATGTATATTCGCCATTAATTGGGACTCGAAAAGAAACATGTTGAGAAGTAGCCAACGCCCCAAAGACGAGGCAACTGTGTATAAAATGTCAACTATAGAGAGTTATTAGTTTCTCCTGGGGTCTGGATATAATATACTACCGACTATCTTTACCAGGCTCTATATCGAAGAGCCATTTAAACCTTCATAGGTAACTAGTCACTGCACTGCAATTTTTGCATATCAGAATACAGCATCTTTTGTTGTGTATCATTCCTCCTCACTAAGAGGAATTGATTTATGAATTGTTATTGTCTACTGAGTTTTGATATATATTGATATGTATGTATTTTAAAAAGTTTATAATAAAGTTTATTTTTGCTATTTTGTCGAGACTTGACTTTTTGCACCACCTTATAAGCTGACAGAAACTCTCTACTTCTATGTTTAAGTTCATGCGAAGGAAAGTAAGTCATGAGTATTGCCCACGATGTGGCAATAGAGTTTGCAATCCTGGACACTGGTGCAGTTATTTTCCCCTGTTTGTGACTGCTTCTCAGGGCACCAGTAAAGGACAGATGTGTGTGGACAGAGTAACTTTTATTCAGAGGGCGGACGCAACCCTTGTGTTTTTTTTAGGTTGGCAAGCTTGGTCAAATATTTGTCTACCAGGATTTTACTCAGATTGTCATGTTCCCAGTGTAGACGCTAACTCACAAGACCACAAGCACTTACTTACTTTCGTATTAGGATTTCGTTTTTCCAAGGAATATTTCACGACAGATTGCTGGGTTTAAAAGGTGAGCACCTTTTATACTTTGCCAGCATATTTATTGGAACATTTCCTCACTCTTTTTTTTTTTAAAGTCCAATGCTATTTTGTCTTGTGCACTTTTGTCTAAGGAGTAGGTCTATTGTACTACATTTGTATATTTCACTTTAAGATATATGTTCATTTACTGTGCGTATATTCATGTGTGCCAGCTTATGAATTTCACTGTGGGGGTAAAAGTACCTAGGCATATGTTATTTTTGCAGCTGGTCATTTTTTCCCTTTTGCGTACTTCTTAAATGCGGTAAATTAGGGTTGTGCAATGTATAACAACAGTTACCAAGAGACCGATCATAAAACAAGGGGCTTGTAGCACGCTGCTTAACCAGTGTGTTATCCTCTGCAAATAATTTAATCGCACAGGGCATTAACTAAAAACATTTTCTACATAATAAAAAAATTGATATTTTACAGCTACAGTGACATTGAGGGTGAGGAATCACTGGTGGTCCGGGTCTCCCATCCATGCAGTACCCAGGACTGACCCTGCTTAGCTTCAAAGTGAGGAAAAGACCAGCCCCCTCAGGCCACAAAAACAGTGACGGGCCACTAGGTATGGCTTTTAACCATGCACATTGGTATTTTACAACACTAACTGACAACTAGCTATGGTGTTTGGTGAGGGCCAATGACCACAGCCTTCATCATGGCCAAGTCCATGGCCTAAATTGCTATTAGGAAAATCCAGGTTTTTATTAGCTAACTTATTAATGCTGTTATGTCTAATGCCATTATTGATGTAATCTGTTATATACAATGTAATTAGTGTTGTCACCAGTGATGTTATCAGTGATGCAATTTGTGCTGTTATTAGTGTTCTCCTAAAACATGTAATTACTAATGTCATCAGTGATGTGATCTGTGATGTCATCACTGTGTTTGTAGGCTGCGCAACAGAGGGCATTAAGTAAAGGTCCTTGAAAATATATATATATATATATTCCAATCGAAAATTCCCTTGCACAAGTCTACTTATAGCGTGTGCTTGTGTCGGTCAAGGAAACCGTATACTTATGCAAACAATGGTGTGTTAAGAGAAGAAAGTGACATGATGAATGGCACCAACTACTCCAATCAACTCCAGAAAACACAAGCACTCAATCCCAAATATAGTGCTTAAAACAAAACTTTATTAGTAATACAACACAGTCATTAAAACAATAAAAGTCAGCATGGACTTACTGAACTAGATATAAAGCTTCCAGGCCACTGATCTTGTGCCACGCGTTCCGTCCCTTCACTGGGACTTCATCAGGCTAGTCTTACAGACTCAAACGACCATGCTGTTTTTAAATTGCTCTAACAGGAAACAGAATACCACATGACTCCGGTCATGTGACCACTTTCATATTCACCTTCAGTAAGGTTTAACCGATCAGCCATTTGAACTAGTCAAATGCCAGTTACAATGTGCTTGGTTTAAAAATGTTCAGTATATTTACAACTTGTATTCAATCAACAATATCTTTGTATTGTGTTTCTGTTCGTAAGTTTTAATTTTAGTATACAATGAAGCCCATAAGATAAAATATCTTTATTAAAATAAAACCGATGCAGTGCATCCTGCACGGTCTAGAAGGCTACCAGCTGTTGTAAGCATAGGACTCACAGCAGCAAAAATCCTACCCATTCATAATTCATATACCACATGTAGAGTAATTAAAAAATACAGCCCAAGTGGGCAATCTTTAAAGGGTATACTATCTGATGCCCCTACTTTAAGTTACATACGATCTGATCCATCAGATAATATTAGATCAAAACATTTCCCAATAACGCTTTTTACAGGGCCTTCGGCAGCAGCCCTGCAGTTACGGTTAAGTTGTTCAACTCATAGAAAGAGCACTTTTTGGGTTGATGATAACGTTACCACGCCAGGATGAATCCACACAAAACTTTGCAGAACAAGTATATGCCCCCCTTGGAATGATTCTACAAAGTTTGGTGCGGTTTCTTCCAGAGGGGGCAAAGTTATAGGGGCTCACAAAATGTGTGGAAATCCTCATAGACACAATGGAAAAAAAATGCTCACGCCTACAGCCCAAACCGTGGGACGGATTTTCACCAAAAAGCGTGTTTTTGCAAATTTGGTGTAAATCCGTCCACTCTTTTTTTTTAAAACAGCCAAAAAGTAGGTACAAATAATCTAGGTCCGGTCCGCGGACTCACTTCCCTATTTGGTCTGCAGACATCCTCTTGGGCCAATTAGAGAGCAGATATCGTACTTGCCCAGTGATTAGTCAATTAAAAACGTGAGGTGCATCATATTCTTTGAAACGGTTGCCATAGTGGATCTGCGGACAGCCGCCGTTGTCCGCAGACATTGCGGTAAAAACATATTAAAAAATACAACATTCCACTTGTAAAACTAATGAAACAATCTCTTGGGAGCTGAGGAGAGATGAGGGTGGGATAGGATATGGCCATAAAAAGCCAAAAAACGGGTGTTTTTTGATCCCCGAAGTCTGCGAACAGTCCGCATGTCCGGGGACATTCCTGCGATGTTCGCAAACATCTCAGATGTTCAGGGACATCCATACATATTTCTGCATTACAGGGTTGGTGAAAAAGCTGTTTTTGTATAGCTTATAGCTTTGGCGCCACTCAATGAAACTGCATGAAAGTTTGCAATATCATGTTAGACCTGACCCTGAATGGTTCTGCAGAGTTTGGTGCTGTTTCCCCGAGACAGAGCAAAATTAGAGGGCCGGTCCCAAAATATTTGAAAGGCTTATGAATTTGGTGCCGTTTGACAAATCTGCACAAAAGAAAATATCATAGACCCAACCTTGAATGTTTGTGCAAAGTCTGAATGGATTTTGTCAAGTTATATGACTATTTAATGTAGGTACATGTTGACACTTAAAAAAAAAAAAACATGGACCGATTTGCAACAAACTCGTGCAAGGAGCATCTGCAAGGACCTGAAAGCATGGTTCTGCAAATGTGTCCATGTTTTATATTTTGAAAAGTGTCATAATGTAGGTACAAAAAATAGTGATATACCTATGGTAACTGAGGAATAGCCTGTGACCATGGGCAGTGCCCATATTGTACGATCTGGCTACTGGAAATGACCATGAGGAACCGGCAATGGGGTTAAGGTGGGCATGGCCATCAGGGACCAGCTATGTGGTAAAGATTTTCGAAATTGTGATAGGTTTGAATGGGCAAAGAAATTCTGCCCGTGGCTACAGCCCAAAGTGCTGGACAGGATTGCATCAACAGATCGCTGTGACTACCGCTGCATATACTGCAAGCTCCAACGGGCTACGAGACAATGCTAATCAGCAGATAATTATCGAGCCCGCGGAATCAGGTGCACACGTGGTCACCAGGCCACCCCTCCATCAACCACCCTTATTTGCGACCATACCGGGAAAAGATATTGGGATTGCATCCCAGACTCATTTCCACAACCTCGCAGCAACGACTTTCTCACAATCCACATGCCATGAGAAAGACCCTAGAGGCTCAAAACACGTTTCGGCTGCCTTCTAACAATACATCTAACACCAACAATTGTTTTCAAGACTGCTTTACTATGACAACATTTACTTATTGAATAACCCAGTGCTCAGGTGAACAGGGCTCACTCTCCTATTCAAAACCTAACACTTGAAGAAGGAAGGGCACCTTCACAAAAGAACCCCATCAACAGCAGCTGGGAAATAAGATTAAAGTACTAGATCAAGCGCACCATTCTACCATCCTGCAATTACTTGATAATCATGTACTCTGATTTGCTTATTGCGGCATGTGGCATGGCCAAAGCCCTAGGCTTGAATGGGAACAAATATTTTGTTTGTGAATACAGCCTGAAGTGCTGGACTGGATTACAACAAACCTGCGCGAAGGGCGTAAGCAAGGACCTGAAAGCATGCTTTTGCAAATCTGTCATGTGTTTTATTTTTCCAAAGTGTCCAGATGTAAGTACAAAAAATAGTGATATAACTTTGGTGCATGGACAGTGGGCCTTCCTGGACGGATTTGCAGAAAATGTGTTGACAAGGACCTGAATGCATGGTTTTGCAAATGTGTTTGTGTTTTATTTTTTTGAAAGTGTCAAAAAGTAGGTTAAAAAAATAGTGATGTACCTTTGGTGACTGAGGTTTAGCCTGTGGCCATGGGCCAAAGGCTATGACCTGGATAATCTGGCTACTGGCCATGACCCCAATGGACAGGCAATGGAGTTAAAGTTGGCATGGCCACCAGGGACCGGCTATGTGGGAATGTTTTTCGAAATTGGGATAGGTTTGAATGGGAAATGATTCTGTTTGTGGTTGCAGCCTGGAGTGGTGGACGGGATTGCAACAAACATGAGGAAGGAGGATCTGCAAGGATCTGAAAGCAGGCTTTTGCAAATCTGTCCTGTGTTTTACTTTTTTGAAAGTGTCAAAAAGTAAGTACAAAAAATTGTGATATAACTTTTCTGCCATTGGCAGTGGGTCTGGCCCTCGGCAAGGACACATGTCTACTCTTATTTGTCTATTTTGCATGCATTATGGCCAGAGCCCATTCCCCATCGATTGTGGAGACTGGCCATGCAAGCCATGAGCATTGGCCATTAGTCACATTATGAGGGCATAGTGGACACTGAACCAGGATGCAGGGTAGGTGCAGTGGATAACGGGGGTGGTTTGGTGGCGCTGGGAATATGGTGACATCACTGATGACATCACATATGAAATTAATGTTCATGAAAAGTCTCTATAAGGGGTTGTGTTTATAATGTTGGTAACAAGATGCCAGGGATGATCGGAAGACCTATGATGGACTACTTAATCTATTAAAGAATGTACTCATCTAAACAAAACACTATATTGGAGTGTTGTAGTTGGTACAGGAACCTAATCATACATACACATAGGCAACGGCTGCAGCATATTTTTAATCTGGTAATTTTGGATAGTAAAATAATGAATGCTGCCTTATCAGAGTTTTGAGTAATGTTAAACATGGAATAGATAGCTAATACTTCAAGACTTACTACATACTTGTGTTAGTACAACAATACATATGAAGACCCACAGTGAATATAAATCAGAGGCACATACAGGGAAACTAATGTAAGGAAGAAAGAAACAACATCACAAGACAATGTCAATAACATTCAAGTTAATCATAATGCATAGAAAGGAATTGTGTGTTTGAGGCCTGCTTATTGCCTCATACATGTGCACCATGAGCTGAGACCAAACCCTAAGGAAAATACTTCAAGAACATTCAAGATGGTTAGCGTCCAGATATACAACACATTTCAAATTTTCATATTCTGACTTTCAGTAAACAAAACCGCATGACCTAGGTATGTCAATGAACAAACACAAGTGGCCCAGATATGTGATGTCATCAGTGATATCAGCATTGACATGTGTGATGTCATCTTTGATGTCCTGGTTGTTTGTCTTCGAAGTGCACGGTGATGGCGCGAGTTACCTTACCATAACTGGCAAATTTCTGTGGTTTTTCAGTTTTACTTGCAACCATAATGTCCCTTTAACAAAGTTCGTTTCACTTAATTATTTATTAATTGAAAATATCACATGCCTCCATTTCCATTTAAAAATAGACATCCTTTATTTTGACAAAAATAGAATGATTGACATGGTTCATAATGCCGGGCTTCTTCAGAGTAAAAAGTAAAATGTGAAACAGTGCTATTTAAAATCGTGAACTGCTTTTTCAATGTTTACTACCACCACCACATCCTAATTTAATGGTTGGTAATCATGGATGTCATCTTTACATGGACCCTTACCATATACATATGTTATGGGTTATGTTGTATTTTATATGTTTTGATTACAATTATTTGTATCTCTATAGGTTCAGTGTATTATACATAATTCATACTTAAGTGTATTTCAACATTATTTAATAAATGCATCATTCTTTAACTCATTCTTTATCAACTACAATTAATAGTTCTTTTATAGAAACATTGTTTGTTGATTGTATCAGTTTTGTTATTGCACTTGATATCTGTAAAATATTATTACATCAATAATAATGATCAGATTACTGCTTATACAATTATTCTTTTATCGATTCTCTATATTCACACCACCAATGTGTGACCCTTTATGTAATTATTAATTGCTAGTCTATATGTACTACACTTATTTAATATTCCTTCCTCTGATTTATTACCACCTAATGTGTTTACATTTCTGGTAGTAATCTGGTGATAATAATAAATATCATTCTTTAAAGTGAAAATGCCATAGTTGTATTGTACTCCCTCCAATATATACATTATTGAGATGTATTGATCATCAACTTCTTAGGTATCCCAGTCTTGTTTACAATGTTGTTTTTTTATGAAACTGTTGTCACCTGTTGCCATTTGTGTATACTGATTATAGGATTCCCATCTTTCCACAGTGCATATTATGTATACGGCTTATTTATGTTATCTGTTACCAACGATTTTGTAAAACCATGTGTTATCTGAGCAAAGGAAAGCTGAGATGGCTTGATGAAATATCTATTTGCCTATTGGGATATATAAGCCTTGTCTCCTTTGACTATTTATGTACCAATGTAAATATGCATATCTTCATCCATATTGTGTCCCCTAGGTTCCTTAATATCCAAATCAATTATGTATTTTGTTTGTTTTTCCTCTGGGCTAGTTCCTCATTTCCTCCCCGTGGATTGGGTTCTGGCTGCTCTATCATAAAATATTTCAGTGATGTGAGATCTCCCTGGTGGTTTAGTCATTACATTGGAAAAGTCCAGATTATTTATAACTCGCATTTGTTGCAATATATGCCTCCTTACTGCATGTATTGTGCTGCACACATACCACTTCCCACAACTGCACATCAAAACATAAATGGCAAATTTACTTTCAAATGTTAAATGCTTCTTTTTAATTATCTCTCTTTGTGTGCGTTGGTTGATGTAATTACTCTTGCTTCCAAATGTACATGATTTACATTTTGAGCATTTTTTTTAAACCCATACCTTGGTCTGTTAGCAACTTCCTATCCGTTTTGTTCTTCCTTTTAAAACAGTGGAATGTCAGGAGAGTTTCCTATGTGGAGGCTCTCTGTGCTGCTTTGTGCGGTTTTGCTGTTGTGGAGAAGCGGAGAGGTCTTTCCTTGCAGCCTATCCTGTTGGGAGCTGAGAGGAGGGACACAACTTTAAAAACTCACTCCACGAAGTGGAGCATCGCGGAGTGTCAGGAGTGTTTCCTGTGTTTCCCTGTGTTGGCCAGGGTGACCAGCAAAGTGATTCCAGAGCCGGTAAAGATCCCTTGTCTTCCCAAGAAAGTGATAGCATTGGCAGACCCGCATCTGATGACTGCTCCATCATTGCAGACGAGGCTGCAAGCCCAACGACAACAATTACCATCACAGATCAAGTGGACTGAAAGAAAGGTTGCGAATGAAGCAGTAAACGAAGAAGTTGTAGAGATAAGCCCAAGCTTGTGCACCCCCCCCAGGACTTTGAACAAGCTATGCTTGACGAGTTCCATGTGACTGATTCAGCGAACAGGCGCTGTAGCTCTTCACAAGAAGCATGCGAGTCTCCCAACGCTTGTATTCTTGGTGTACACCTACCATGCGCGACTCGTGCCCTGATGTACATCAAGAAATCGGATCTGCGTGAAATGACCGAATGCAAAAGTCTGACTGTCAAAATTCTGACTTGTTTTTTTTCCTTCGTTTTTCAGCAAATATATATGTGGGGGAGACCCCCCACATGCCTCCCACCTTACCCCTATACATTTTATTAACTTTACCCCCGACATATATATCTGCGGGAAAAATGGACATCAGACTTTTGGGGGTCAGACTTTTTGCATTCAGTAATTTCGTACAATACCAAGAAATCACCAGCCAAGAGGGAGCGAAAAACAATATGGCTCATACTTACATCGTTGGGACGTGCTCTGAATCACAGCGAGTCTTCAGGGTGGGGTAGCGGGGGGTGCGGGACACAGCATCGGTCGGTGTTCCCTGCCTTCGGGAGAGCCACTGGGAGAGCCGACACCTGATTCTGGAGCAGGGTTCAGAGAGGAAACGAACATGTCGTAGCCCCAAGGTCCGCAACAGCTTCACCTGGAGAAGTCAGATGTGTGGTCCAATCAAAGTCCATTACTGTACTGCAAAAATACGTGTGAGAAGGAAAAGTGCACCGATTCAGTTGAGAAAGAGATGCCAGCTCCAACTGAATAGTGAAATGCTCAAATATAGAGCATGAACAGCAATTGTCACAAGGAAGGTGAAGAGCTGAAGTTCGAATTCCCAACACCAAGCCTAAGCAACGTGTATCTCAAGAACGTTAACACGTGTACTATATTGCCATCAGTGCCATCAATTGATCAGGTCCTGGGCTGTGCATCCCCACCTCAAAGCACACCTAATTTGTGTGTGAAGAGTTTTGGGTACGAGGTGGTAGAAAGCTTACAGGACACAGAATCACCAGAATGGGCACAAGTGGGAGGAGCTAATCCTCAGACATGGCGAAACTTGCTAGCAGTGGCTGATAAACTGCTCCAAGATTTGGCAAGAATTATCAATGTAGTGAGCAGTAACAGCTCCAATAGAACAGACAAATCCTCACAAAATGAATGGAAAATAAATAACAAAGATTCAGAAAGAAGAAATAAAAGATCAAATCAACACAGAAGAGTGGAAGTCAGTAGCTCATCGAGTATTAACTGCTCACAACCTAGAGCCGCCGATTATCACTAGATGAGGGGCAACAAATCAGGAGAAACAAACGCAGGAAGTGTGGCTGTACTTCGAATCCAACAACAAAGACAGTCAATTTCAGAATTCTCAGTGTCGGACTCTTCATTTATGCAACGAGAATATCCTAAAGTAAGATGACAAGCGCGCAATTGAAATCTTGGCAGCGCTTACAAGAGACTCAGTCCAAAAGAACTCATTGGGCAAGTGGTCCAGGGGCTAAATCCCAACATTATGTTAGCGCTGACGATTGCATTGGCCCCAATCCTAAAAATGTATGGGTTAATAAATGGAAACTGCAAAGATCAAAGCACACTGATTGCTCTAATGCATTCGAAGTTCGTTAACATTGAAAATGCAACAAGGATACTTGAAACAAAGGCGAGTGAGGAAAAAAAGAATTTTGAGCAAATTGATAACTCAATTCAAGGTCATCTAAAGAACAATGGTGAAGACAAAAGGCTGCTGGCAGAAGTGGCGTGTGAGGCGCTAGTGCTATTAAAAATAAATTAAATGACACACAACGTTGATGTAGCTAGCGAAAACAACAAACCAAGGACTCAGTGAGAACACAATGCTATTGCCCCATTAACGTATCAAATAGATACCTAAAAGGAATTGTCCCAAGTAAAACATGAGGCACTGAGGAGTCCAATTAGTCAAGGAGCTGCCAAACATGCCGATGTCAGGGAAAACACGAGTACAACAGAAGCACGACAAAAACACGGCGAAGCCACCAAAGTAATCGCAAACCAGAAAAGTGACCACATAAATGAATTACATGGGCTGTCCACCAGGCCCTCTGCTTCTGCCAATGCTGAGGGCATTGTAGGCAACCCAAGCAACCTGAAGGCAAGTCCTGAGCTAACATCTGAAGAGGTCAAAATTGAGTACTCGATTTTTCAACCTGGCAAAACAGGAAATCAGTGCAACAGAGAAGCTAAATCTCTTCAGCTCAAGAAACCCAAAAATCAACCAAAGGGGAAAACAGCAAAATCCAACAACTCCAGAAACATCAAATCCTTTAGCGTGGAACGAGAATCTAACAGAGCGCCTAAGAAGTGCACTATCTTAATGAATGAACATAAAAAGCCTCAAGAGCAATTGAAGCAGAAAAGGGATGGCTCAAAGTATTGTATTTCAAACACATCATTGGATGACAGCGTTGAGCTGTTAAATTTAACTGCACATGATATGGAATGTGAAGAAACAATCTATGAAATTCAAATCGATGCTACATGATGATGACTCAGAAAAAGACCAATCCATATTGATAGACATGTCTATTGAGACAGAAGTGAAATGCTTCAAAATCACGTTGTAACCAAAACAATATGATGAAACAAAGCTTTGCGTGAAGTTCAATAACATTGAAAAAGAACAAAAACAAGAACACCTGAACTTCTATACACTAGAATAAAAGAGGGCAAAAATAGCAGCTTTGAATTCAGAAACTTGGCCAAAGGAGTCAAATGGACAACATGATCCGAAAATGAATGACAGGCAGCCTAGAGACGATTAATCATGCAACATAAGTCACCCGAATCCAAGTCAAATGCTATCCCCGAAATCTCATTCGCCGAATAATAATAATGCCTATGGTGATGTGACGCAGAGTGAGCAAAGAAGCAGAAAGACCTTGACTAATAAAAACAGGACAAGTTAAAAACTGCTAGAAAATTATCATCTATCATTGGAACAAATGTTTGAAGTGAACGATGGTCTAATCCAAAAATGTCTACGACTACTGCACCATGTGCCTTCATTAACAGCCATTGACTTGAACGATATTGCAATCATACAATTTACAGAAGAACATCAACATGACTCTGGACACTTGCACATACAGTCGAGATTGATTTCTGATCTACCGATGGAATCGGCGCCATCACTCCTACCTCTGGGATTTGACATTATAGAAGATGGAAGCTATCCAATCAAGAGCAACATACTGGATAACAAAAGCGGAAAAGATGAAGAAATAAAAAGGAAAGAGAAATGCAGACAATTCCGGACATGGAAGGTGCATTAAAAGTGGTGCCCAACATAAAAGGCTGCAAAGCACAGCAATTTGAAAATCACTAAAAATGTGACGGCAAAAAGCAAAAACTGTGATTATTATGACGATATGCTTAAAAATAACGTTCAATTGTCACAACAGTGACAACTTGAGAAACACCTCAGAAGGAGACCCAGCGACGAGTGCAACGAAAGAAAATAAATGGATTTGGCTAGCTGGAGCCTTGTGCTTAGACAACAGCAGCTAAAATCCGGATTGTCATCAGGCATCAACACAACTAGTCGGGTCCGGGAACACCCATGGATTTTCTCATCTGTTTGACAACAATATGTGCAACTTGAATCAATTTGATATTCTGTGCTTGCAGGAAACATGGCTAACTGAATTGTCCATTGCAGAAGGACACAAAATATCAATGAATCCTGCAATAAAAGGAGAAAAAGGGCGTCCCATGGCAGATCATCTCATTCTAACAAAAAAAAGAAATGGCTGCGTGTCATCAGCACCAGCAACCCAAGTCCGTGCATCCAACTCACAGTAATTGAAAACCTTTGAGAAACTAAAGCAGTTGGCAATCAAATCAACATCTTAAATCTTTATTGGCAACATAAAGTAGCTGCACTGTCAGCTACATCTATCAAATAACGACGATAATTGATCGTATTAGGTTCTCAGATTCGAAATCCAACATCATACTGGGTGGCGATCTAAACATCAACTGTATGATATCAAACAGCTGAGTGGGGGAAAAAACAACAGCAACATGACTAAAAAGAGCTTTGCCATCATGTGGAATGAAGAACTGGAAGCTAGAGGCATTTCCATACTTAATGGTCAGGAGCAAGGACACATTCTGCCTCACCCCACGTGGAATAGTGATTCTAAGGAATCTATACTGGACTACTTTTTTGTTTCAGATCGATTGGCGGCAAAAGTCGCATCATTACACGTGATTCCAATGCAAAAGAGTGACCACAGCTTGGTGGAAAAAATGTATCATGGCTTTTCAGCACTAGTGCAAAAACAGTGGAATTCCTCTGTAATAGTGGCTCCTGGTAGAAATAGACTTTGGCTAAATGCCAGCAAAATCAGTAAAATTACAGAGGACTTCCAAAATGGGCAAAGTAATGGAAACAGTAACAAAGTTGACTATTCCGCGCTGTTAGACCAATATGTGGAAACACAGCAAGGGGGACAAAGATGTGACTTCCAAAAAAACATGCATTTGACCAGGAAATAGCTGAAAGCAAAAGAGAACTGGGAAAAGAAATTAGATCAATTGAAATGACAAAAAACACACACAAATGCGACAAAGAAAAAAAAAAAACAAAAGTACAGAAATTGGCTAATTTCTCACAGAATCATCATGGAACAACGCGATGCGGAAGACATGATGAGAGTACTGACAAACAAGAACTCGAGAGATTTCTGGAAACTGATCAGCGATACATGTGCCCCACAACAAGCCATCTTGAGCAATATGGTGACCGAAAAACTGTAGTGAACTATTCAAAAAAACTGTTCACTCAAAAACTCCAGCTCTCCTTCCCACAGACAAGTGGGACATCTCCTTCTATGAAGAGGACATACTAATGAAAATCAAAAACATCAGTTCATCGAGAGCTCCAGGCCCACATGGCATTACCAATCAAATGTTGAAGGCCAACTCTGATGAGTGGGATGAGTTCTGTATGTCACTCGTTACTCGAATAACAGCAGAGAAAGAAATTCCATCATCCTTGAGAAGTGCATTTGTGGTTCCGATATTTAAGAAAGCGATGAGAACTGACCCGCAAAACTATCGCCCAATTGCTCTTCTCGATGTCATGGGAAAAATCTTCGCATCACAGATTCAATCAAAGAGGAAAACATGGATCAAAGCCACGCAAACATATGACCCACGACAAACAGGATTCGTAAAGGGAGTTGGATGTGGACTAAACTTATTCCTAATCAACATGTTAAAATTGAAAGCAATTCGACAAAGGAACAAACATATATCTTGCGTTCATAGATCTAGCGCATGCTTTCAACAGTGTTGACACGGAACTTCTATGGTCAAAACTAATTAAATGGAATTGCCAAATAGACCTCATCATTGCAATCAAAGAATTACACTCTAACACTGAAATCAAAATACGTCTTGATCAAGCTGGCACTCTATCAGAGCCGATTAAAATGTTTAGAGGGGTCAAACAAGGTTGTACATTGGTCTCCCTCCTATTCAACCTTTTCTTATCTGATATCAGTGAAACCCTAGGAAGGATCAATGAATTCTCGCTTAAAATGAATGGCGAACATCTGGGATGGATGATATACGCCGAAGATCTCGTGCTGCTAGATGTAACACTAATCTACCTGCAACGTAAACTGCATCTTCTTGAAGAATAGGTGGGGCCGCAAAAATCATAAATCCTGATACTACAAAATCTGAAAGGAAAAAACAGGAACAACAAAAACAAGTTGCAATGACATCTGGGAAAATAAACATTAAGATGTGTGGAATCGACAAGATATCTAGGAATGAAAGATCAACTCCAACATCAATGACGATCCCTGGGTTGAAAGCATAAAAGCTAAAAACAAACAATTAACAGCACAAGGACGGATAATCTACAAACAAATACTGCAAATTCTCATTGAGAGCTGTCATAGGCTTCTACAAGCAAATGGTGTTTTCTGCCTTAATTTATGGAGCAGAATGTCCCTCGGGATGCAAATGGACTTTATGGGCCACTCTGGAGTAAAATTTTTGAAGAGCAGTTCTGCGGCTACCACGAGGCGTGCCGAGAATCAGCATAAAATAAGAATTGGGGCTGATCTCGATTAACGCCAGAGTGACATGGAAAATGCTTTCTCTCTATAGAAAAACAGTGATTGATGACATATTCCCGACATTTACCATCCTGCGATGTCACAGTGGCACCAAAAATGAACCCATACTGAAAGAATGGTCTGAATGATGTGAACAAATCTTGTCGGCGCTCAACATAAACAAGGCCTTGCTACAGCTCAATCCAGAGGCTGTAAACAAAAAGCTATGGCATAGAGATTGGACAGCTACTTCAGATCAAAGATCCCAATACAACTTGGTGCAAAAGATATGGAAGGAATCAAAAGCTATGAACACATTACCGAAATATCTGGAAAAGCTCCCAAACAAACATCATCAAATGTTATATATCAAATTTCGATTCAATCTATTTCCCACTAAGGAGATCTTGAAAATACAAAAATTGAATCCCTTCAAGGACAACAAGTGCAGGTTCTGCGACATGGGAGCAGAAACAATAAAACACATAACTCTGTTCTGCACCGCCTTAAGATCACTGAGAATGAGACACTTGGGACTGATCATAGGAAAAAGACTGTCATTGAATGGAGCCAAATGGTGGGAACTATGTTGCAATGGAACAGACACCAAGTTAACAGTTGCATTAAGTATGTACTTAGACCGGGGGGTGCTAGAGAGCCCGACTAAGATGGCCACAGGCCTGTGAAGCTCCGTAACACCTTCAAATATCCGGTCATCAATCTGGTGGTTTTCCTGACCACAGTCTCCTGCCACGTAGTGATAGTGAGCGTGTAAATACGGCTGGACCGGGGAAAGAAATCTCAAGGTCAAAAGGAGCTGGCACAGCCTACAATCGACAAGGGCATGGTGCCGTTGGAGCCCTATAGGTGTTGTGAAGTGCGGGAGAAGTCATCTCGAAGGCATATCTGCAAACTGGCCTGCCTCAGCAAACAACCTCCCCGAAACACAGAGGCAGGCTCAGACTCGGGAGCAGAACATTGGGGAGTGCGGTCTGCTCTACACCACCTGTGCCCTTAGACAGCTGAGGGGTGCCACACGCAGCGGCCAGTGGTGGCCCCCACACTCAGTGTGGACATATCCTTGACAACAGAACTGGTGCTCGCCTAATGGTGCTGGACCGAGCCTGGGCTCCAAGTGCTCCGCGGATGGGCGGGGAAGCCAGGTCACTTCCTACTGAAAGCCGGGGAGCCTCGATGACCGAACCTGCCCGACCGCCATCAAACGAGAACCCGCCCGTGGATGCCAAGGAATGAGCATCGGGTGGCGCATTAGAAGGAACCTGTAGGTGACCATACCCATCCCTTGTGGATAAAGGGACAGACACACACCGCCCTCCGGAGCGCGACCCATACCACCACCATCCCACCCCCAGATAATATTGTAATGTGGGTCATGGATGGTAAGGCAGTGCGCTGAATCCAGCTCCTACCGTCAGAGCGGGTGGAGGGGGAGGCCCCTGACCACAGACCCAATGGAAGACACACTGGGAAGCCCCATTAAGTCCATCACTGTGAACCGGGGAGAGCACCTGAAGCTGCTTGCACCCGGAGGCAACACTGCTCCCTGAAGCGCAGGACGATATCTGGCAGCGTCGGAACACTCCACCAATTCAGTCAACAAGCCCATAAAACCTGCAGGTCCCCATAGGGACCATCATGGGGACAGACCGCACAAAACACAGGGCGCAGAGACGAGCTTGGAAGCACCCAACAAGCGTGCCCTCGTGAGAGTAACTTTGGTGGCATTATCCGTGCCTGACACTGGTTACCCCGAGGACCAGGGGACGGTGCCAGAGACCTGAACCTCCATCGCACGGAAATCCTGTGCGGAACACGGTGGTTGCTGGAGGTGGGCTGGGCGGGACAGGCAACCTCCCTCTCTGAAAGAATTGGCAAGGATCTGTGAACACAGCCCCGAGGAAGTGGTCCACACTGCGTCCGCCCCGGCCTTGTGCAGACACCAAATTACTGGCGTTGATTAGAGGGGCGCTGAACCACACCCGGTCTGCTGTGATGGAGTGAACGGAGGTAGAGACACTCGACTATGGCCCTAGTGACAGGCACAAAGAAAGACTCAAGTAAGTCCAGCATGAGAGGGCCCGGGGAGGAGCCTTGGTGCCAGCTCACAACCCGAGACAGGGCAACTTGGCAACATGATAGACACTGCCAGGGAAACAAACAGACACAACACCCAAGCTGCTGGCCAGCACACAGGCACTACAGGCTCTTCCCGCGAAAACCATCTTGAGAAGTAACTGGGCCTGGCAGAAGGGAACGTAGCTGCACCTGGAGACCGCCAACAAGCGAGTCATAAGGGTGAGGTCCCTGGGGGCACCGGTGGGGCTTCGTAGGATCCAACATTGGAGGCCAAACGTTGGTGTGGGTGATCCATTCTACGCAGTCAGACACCAGTTCGGGACACATCTGCGACCGCCGGGGTCGGCCGCGCCACATAAGGGCGGCGCCCAGAGTGACCGCCAGAACCACCACCATCCCTTGAGCGCAGGCACCAGGACCTCCCAGGTAGCACGCAGGATGCTCCGATATCACCACCAGCCGGGGAGGGCGAGGTGGATCACAAGTCTGCAAAGACGCAGTGTGGCACGGTAAGAGACGCATAGCCCCAGAGACACCATCCCAGAGGCATTACAGGCAAGACAGACTGAAGCAGCAGCTGCAAGGGGTTATACAGAGCAAGCACACCCATCCATAAGGGATACCCCCATAGGGATATACACAATTCGACCACTGAGGCCAGTCTAGATCCCACAGCCCACTGCAGACCAAAGGGCGTGGACCAATATAGTAGGAGGTGAAGAGGGGGAAATATAACACAACGCTCCGATTCGCAGTCACTGACCTGACCATCACAATGTTGCCTTAGTGCGGAGAGCCCGGAAACCATCACCACCCACGCAGCCACTTCCTCAGCTTTGGAGCAGTGAGAGAACACACGGGAGGAGGCAATCGGAACCGGAAGGCTGCTCTATCTGAACGCCAGATCCACTCTGAACCCGGTCATGTACCATGTCCAAGTCTAGCATGGGAGGCAAACAGCAGGCAAAACTGCATTTCGAAACTTCCCCACAGGCAAGGAACACTGGGACAATGGAAGATTCACAGGAGACACGCCCGCCGCCGCTTTCTCAGGATCCAGCAATCGCATTTCAGGATATTAAGGCAATGTTTATGCAACTACAGAATGGCATACAATCCCTGGATGGGAAGTTGGATACCTTGACCTGTAAGGTGGACCACATGTAGGTCTGCCTGGATAAAAATGGGGAGAGGCTAGATGAGGTGGAGGGAAGAGTATCGTGAGTGGAAGAGGAATCTGCCTCTGTCTCCAGGGAGATGACTGTAGTGAAGAGGGCCCTAAAAGAGCTTGCAGAAAAACAAGAAGACTTGGAATCCTGATCTAGAAGAAATAATATCAGAATCGTATGCCTAACGGAGTCGGCAAATCAGAGGAACATAGATACTCTAGTGGAAGGAATACTGCAGGAGGCGCTGGGGCCTGAAGGGTTCTCGACATCGTGTGTGGTCGAGAGGGCACACAGAATTCCGAGCGGAAGGCAGCCGATTCCGGGAGCACAGCCTTGTCCGCTAATAGCTCATCTGCTAAACTATCACGATAGGGACACAGCACTCCAGAAGCACGGGAGAAATGGACACTCTCATACAAGGGGCACACAATCAAGTTTTCCGGACTTCTCGGACAGAATACAAGCATCCCAGAGGACATTTATTGAAGTTAAGAAAAGCCTGCGAGACAGTGGCATAAAGTATGCCATGATATTCCTGGCAAAACTGCGGATTGAGCAGAAGGGCCGTGCCCTTTTTTTCCAGACCCACGAAGAGGCCGCTTCTTTCTTCAACATGCTACCAGGAGTTCCTCGGACATGAGGGAACAATGACTGAGAAGACACTCGGAGGTGCCGAATTCATTATTCCAACGTGACATCAATCATGGTTAAGGTTCATCTTTGAAGGTCCAGTATGCTATGTAACTACGGTGGTGCAACGGGGTTGGTCTCTCGGCTACCCCTCAAGCGAAAGCCTTTATTTTAATATGTTTGGGCTTAGTAGGGGGTTAAAGAGTAGATGAGCTGGGTGGGGGGAGGGCAGGAGTTCATGAGTGAGATGGGAAGGGCAAGGTGGGGATGGGGAGGGGCTCCATCACTGATGAGTTGGGGTTGTCAGTTGTGGAGGGGGGTAGAGAGTGTACCGGTACAGGCAGAGTAAAGGGCACGAATTGGGAGAGATGGCCAATGCACAAGCGTTGTAGCCGGGCTGCACCAGGACCCAGGACTATTTTACAGTCCACGGGGGAATACGCTGATCTGCCTCACCATGGCATTCCTTAATTTTATTACCTGTTACATAAGGGGGCTTAACTGCCCTTCCACCTGGTGGGGGTTGCCTTCTTACAGGATACTCATCTGACGGCAGAAACAGAGAACAAGTTTGGGAAGAGCTGGGGCTGTCACAGATATTTTTCCTCGTACTCCTCATACTCAAGAGGAGTTGCCTTTTGGTACACAGCTTGGTTGGGATTCCGACAAACCTTGGTCTTGAAGGATCAGGAGGGCAGGGCACTGGTGGTACAGGTATCATTCAGGGGACATTGTATACCATAGTTAACTATTATGGCCCCAACCAAGACACAACAGAATCTCTGGAATGGCTAGAGAGACAACTGGGGGGCATACCCGAAGGTGAAATAATATGGGCGTGGGGCTTTAATATGGTACTGGACCCGGTCCGGGAAAGTACGGGTGGGACCCAGCTCGCAACCAGTAGGGGTTCTAGCAAACTCCTAGGTATGCTCTTAGTCTGGGGGATTTAAGATTCATGGAGGGTACGAAATCCAGAGACACTGCAATTAACGCATCACTCTGCCCCTCATAACTCTGCATCAAGACTAGATTTCTTTCTGACGTTCCAAGTAACTATGGGCCAAATCACTGGAGTAGACATACTGGCTCGCACACTATAAGATCCCGCCCCCGTCCTGCTGGCCATTAGCCTGGCCAGATGCAGTAAGTTAAGATCCCACTGGAAGTTTAAAAGCAAAGGACTCACAGATGCGGTATTCAGGGATGGGCTAACGACAGCCATTGACTCATATTTTGAAATCAATGAGGGCTCGGTAGAATCAATGGGGACACTGTGGGAGGGATTCAAGTGTGTGATTAGGGGGGAATGCATAGCTATAAAATCAGTGATTATAAGGCAGATTAGGAGAGAATTAGCCAGAAAGGAGAATGACATCCGGGCCCTGCATGAAGCCTCCCCCACCCCAACAAAGACCGAGCAAGCAGAAATAATGCAGAATCTCCAGGAGTTTCATGCCCTAGCATGGAGGGAGATAGAATATCTGTTGGATAAGACAGCACCTCGACGATATGGGGAGGGTCAGTCACCAGGTCGGTCTCTCGCGAGAGCGACTAGGATGAGCGGGCAGGAGGGTCGGATTGCGGTAATAACTGACGAGAATGGGGTGGATCAGTATGAAGATCTAAAGATAGTTCAAGAGTTTCACAAATTCTATATGCACTTATACTCCACCCAGACACAGGCTTCCCAGGCGGATATCAACTCATATCTGGACGAGGTGGAGCTGTATTGGTGCACAGAGGAGCAAAGGGAGTGGCTGAATCACCCTTTGGTACTAGAGGAAGTAATTGGAGCAATCAAAGCTTTGCCATCTGGGAAATCCCCCGGGCCCCGACGGCTACACAGCTGAATTTCATAAATAGTATGTAGAGAAATGGGCCCCTCATCTGTTACAAGTATATCATCAAGTGGTCGGTATCGGGCGGCTGCCTGACTCCCTCAGGGAGGCGGCAGTTGTGGTGCTGCTAAAACCTGATAAACCTGGCAACGAATGCTCATCCAACCGTCCAATATCGCTTATCAATCTTGATGATAAAATACTGGCCAAAATTATGGCGACCAGGTTGTCGCTTCTGATGACAACACTGGTTAGGGTGGACCAAACAGGATTTATTCCGGGGAGGTCAACATCTTATGGGCTCAGAAGAATGTTTGGCCGGATGTCGGTGCTGCCGCGAGACGAACCCGTGGTGGCAGCCCTACTTGACTCCACTAAGGCGTTCGACTCTGTTGAGTGGCCATTCCTGTTCACAACCCTGCACCGAATGGGCATGGGTGAACTGTTCATCTCCCTAATATCCTTACTGTACAAGGACCCGGTAGCAAAGGTAAGAGTTAATGGCCAGGTCACAGGACTGATAGCACTCTAGCACGGAACGCACCAAGGATGCCCACTTTCCCCCCTGCTATTCGCCCTGGCGATAGAGCCACTGGCTGAATGGGTCAAGGAGCTTCACATCCAACGGGGGGTCCAATTGCATACCCACAGCGTGGTGATTTCGCTATATGCGGATGACATGGTGCTATTCATTCGGAACCCCAGTACCAATTTGGATCCAATTATGCTAGAGTTCCAGAAATATGGGGATCTATCAGGGCTTAAAGTAAACACCAGTAAATCGATAATTTTCCCTCTGACAGGCGCAACAAATCAATTCCGGGACAACTGAGGATTTCAGTGGGACCTAATTCAAACACATTACCTGGGGATCACCATAGCTAGGGACGAAGGGGTGGTATACCCGCAGTAACTATATTAAAGTTCTAGAACTAACTAGAATGGCGATGGACAGAAGGAATTCTCTCCCACTCAACCTCTATGGCAGGATATCGTTAATCAAGATGACTCTGCTCCCTAGATTTCTTTATGTATTTCTGAACGCGCCCACGAAAGTACTCAAGGGATATTTCCGGGATTTAAAATCGGCCGTGACACAGTTCATCTGGGTGGGGAAACTAGCAAGGATTTCCTTGGATAAACTCACTGCACCTGTGCGGGAGGGAGCCCTAGCACTACCGGAATTCGAATTGTATTACATAGTGGCACAAGCTGGCTTCCTCATGTATTGGTACAGGGCGAGAGGTGACCGGAGACATGTTGAAGTAGAAAGGGCGATTGCGGCCCCGGCGTTGCTGAGATCAATAATCCTCAATGCCCCGAGCCAAATGCACAAGATTAACAACATGGTAGACCTAACATGCAGGGCGTGGTCCCTCCTGGAATGCAAATCCAAAGGGGAACTACTGTACTCTCCTTGCCTGCCGGTTATACACATTCCAGAATTTCTCCCTTTCCAGTGAAGCAAGATTTATATCCCACGACTCGGGGTGATGAACTTTGGACACCTATTCCCCAACGGGACATTCATAACAATAGAACTGCTGAGGCAGAGAGGGGAACTGTTGCCACTAGATGTGTTCTTATACTATAGACTGCGAGTAACTATGCAGAAACTGGTTCCGACCTCTAGACCCAAGGCAACGGCCTCACCACATAAAGCCTGGGAACGGACACAGGGGAGGGTAATACCAGAGGCAACGTGGGGATACTGCTGTGAAATGATCAGAAAAGGGGCGATCTGCACAAGATACAAATTGATCGACTTCAAGTATTTGCCTCAATACTATTATACCCTGGCCAAACGGAAGGCATTCTTCCCACAGGCCTCAGGGAAATGTGCTAGATGTGGGCATGACTCTGCTGGGTTCCTCCATGCAGTGTGGGAGTGCAGTGCGATTAAGCTGTTTTGGGAACCGGTCTTTGAGGTGATTGGGAGTATTGCAGGGCAGGACATAGAATGGGACTGAATGCTGGCCCTACTGGGCTACACCAAATTGATTCCCAGGAGTATTAGGAAACTACTGGGTCTACTTCTGATCCTGGCTAAACGAAGGGTGGATATGGTGTGTGGGGAGGACAACACTCGAGAATTGCCCAATGGTCGACAGACATTTTATACTGCAATGATATGAAAACTAGATGGGGTTCCAGTTTGGGCAACCAATGGGGTGGACAGGCTCATGTGGGATGCATATATGCATTATCTGATCAAACAATCGGGTGACCAAGAGGATGAACCTCATTCATCACAATGTGAACCCTCATAAACCGGGAGGGTAGTAATGTAACCGGGGCTATGAAGCTATTTCCAAATATGAATGTCATGGCCAAGACTAATGAGTGTGTCACTGTACTGAGATGTTCGGTAAAGGACATTGTGCCAAAATTGTGGAGGCCCTGAACTGTCAACCACATATCCACGCCCACACATTTCTATGAGACTGTAACCGAGATGCATGGCTATAACGCGAAGATACTCAGGAAACCGCTCCATGCCGAACCTACTGGGCTGGAGGAAATGCTATCTGCTAGATGTACCGGGGGACGGCCAGCAGGGGGGATAGTATGTTGTTGTTGAACGTTGTTGTACTAAATGCCAATAAAGAGACGTATAAAAAAAGAAAACTATGTACTTTGACCAAATATCAAAGCTCCTAGCAACAACCACAAACAATCTGCAAAAGAAATAAAGCACTTAGCAGAATGTCTAGAATTGGTGGAGGATACTTGAGACAAATAAGAGCCATGAAATGTTAATCAAAAACTCAATTCAATTTTTAAAAGTTTGTAACAAACAAATAAAATAAAAATAAAAAAAATGAAAACATCTTGGTACCCGCATTGTTTTAAGTGAGGGTAGTTTTAAAAATTGAAGTTGTACCTTGTGACCTATGTGTTCCTTAATGTCATTCATTAAGATTTTCCAATATTTGTTACTTATTTACTTAATCATATTGGATTTGACCTGCTCTATTACTAGATGTTCTATTTTTTCTCAGCTTTCTCATAACCTACATTAATAATGATTCTTAAGTATTTTCTTTCTCCAAATCATTTTGCTCTTTGATGGAAGAAATTTAAACATCCTGATTCAGTTGTAATATTTTTTTTACCCTTATAAATTCAAAATAGGGTATGCTCTTGGATGGAATCTGTCTACATGTAATACAGCATTAGTGCTTGAATTTTTCTGGTAACGTGTACTGTGTAATGTTTCCCCAATAAGAGAGACCTTTATGTCCAAATAGACACCCATGAAAAGTTATATGAGGGTGCCAATGTTGTTTCCATTGGTGTCCTACAGAGCTGAAGATAATATATTTCATCAAGTAGAAATACATTGTGTTCTAAACAGTATTACAAAATTTCAGTAATCATTAAAGAGTGTGTTCCCCCAGGTTGTTTGATTACCTGGATAGTTAATGCTTTGCCGCTTTTATTCCTGTGTCATGTCATAGCCTAGTATATAATGACACCACATCCAGTGTTGACAAAAGGTAATTCAGTTTCCATGGAATCCTTAATATTTTGGTAACAAAATCTGATGTATACCTTATTTATGAGGGAAGAGGTCTAACAAATGGAGAAAGAAATGTGTCTAACAATGTGGATGCATTTTCTAACAGAGAGCCAATGGAGGAAACCATGGGACTGTCGGTTGGGTTATATACTCGTTTGTAGACCTTGGTTCAATGTAATAGTTGGAAAAAAACTGGAAGAGAGACAGTTAAATATTGCATCCTTTCCCAGTCCAGCAAATCTTTCTCTGCATGCAGTCTACGAGGCGCAGCGCTGGAAGCCCAGGTCACAAAAGATCGCACACAAAAGCGTTCTGTGCTATTCACTGGTGTTTTGCAATATTATTTTTGTAGGCTACTGTTAATTGGTTGTATTATTGCACAGTCATAATTTGAATTTGGTGGATATGTGTGATGATGTTTCAGTGTGACTTTTGGTACATGCAATTATGATTTATGTCTTTTACAATTGCATGAAACAATACAATTCAGTTATACAATATGCATGGGTGTTGTGTGATCAGGTATGTGTCAATGTGTTTTATGATGATACATTTGGTTAGAGTGTTGATATTTATGTGTATTGTTAATACAATGTGGGACTGTGCCATGCGTCTTCTGAAATTAAATGCAGGTCAGTTGCATGGAAAGGCTCAGTGTGTTGTTTAAAAGGGCACATTAGCAATTTAGATGGTGTTACATGGTGTGTTTTTGATGTGCTGTGAAACAAAGAATGACCTTTCAACGTATGTGTGAGGTGCTGCATCTGTAGGTTCTCATCCTGAATACTACTAATGTGGTGGATGCAGGTTTGGATGGGCTGAACGTGTGCATTCTGGAGTGGTACAGGTGTGTTGCTTTGCACTAGCATTTTTAATATCACACAGTGTTTTAATGAGGCGACTGCATGACATTTTGGCAATGGAGTTTTAGTCCTGCTGCCAAGTGTGTAAATTCAACTTACCAGACTCACTGTTTGGACATTCCTTCCAATAAACAAAACAATAATTATATTGTTCAACGTGTGAGTGTTGCATTTGCAAGTGCATGTGTGTGTGTCTGAGTGTACAAGTGTGTATGTATTTATAAGTGTTAGGTTCTTCTGGACAACAATGGTACCGCTTTTTGTGACCCCTGACTGCTCCATAGATGTCACTGTGGGTTGTCATGCTCTTAACTGGTCAATCCGCAAGATCGGAATGGCAGGGGTTAACAGTTTGTGTGTGACTATATAAGTAGCATGGTTAAGCAGTGGCAGGTTTACCCACGAGATAGGATTCATGGTTGGCCATCCCAGTGTCACACTGTAGGAAACATGTGGTCGCCTGTTCTAAGCATTGGCAGCAATGGTCTCCTTTGCTTGGGCATAGCACTCTTGGAAAAGAAATAAAGAGAGAGGGTGAGGGAGAAAGAGAGAGCGAGATAGCCTTTGTGTGCATGCATGTGCGTGTTGCTTGTTGTATGATGTCTACTGTTATGTGGAAACGTGTGTGTATGTGCATATGTCTTGGTTGCTGAGGATGAGTTTCTGCATTTTTAAATAAATTTCAAAAATGCTTAAGTTCCCCTGACCTAAAAGCCATGTGTTTCATGTATTGGGTGTGGTGGTTGCGGAGGGGAGGGATGTTTGTGTCCGTTGAACAGTATAAAGTTAGTTTTATTTGTCCTTCCGACCGTACTGCTTATGTGTTCCATGGTGGGTGTTTTGTTGGCTATGATCTGATGTATTTATAGAGCACGTAACCATGATGTACTGGACAGAATAAGCTGTTTCTGGGTGCAGATGTTTGCAAATGTGGTTTGTTTTTTAGATGATATAAACTTCATTTTGTTTTGCCCTACTTTGGCTCGTTGTGCCTACTAATCATGACCTTAAATATCAATACTTTTAAGACTTAGTAGTGAACATCTCAATTTTGACTGTTGTGTTTTTCCGGTCTTTTGTTGCATGCCCTAATTTGTCCTAACTCCTACTTGTGTTCCAAAAATCTCAAAAGACAACATGGCCTATTTTAAGATATCATGGAATAAATACTGCATTGTTCAGCCTCGGTGGGTCAATGCAAAAAAAATATTTTTTGCATAAAGCTATTGATAACACTTCATTCAATGTGTCATGAGTCTTTTGGATTCGGCCAGATTAGTTAGTTGCATGCCAAATTTGGTGAACTTTCTTTGATGAGAAACCTTTTTGCATTTGTCTACGTAAACGTTGATATACCCTTAACTGCTGTGGCAGTACATTATATAAATAATTCATTATTGACCTTTGAACACAACATATACTACACTGAGTGTACACATTCACGTATAATTTTACCATTAGTATCAGACCACAACAAGCACATAAACCCTAATAGTTTATGTAGTTTTACTAACTATAGAGAGCAAAATAAATCGGTGATGTCATCATTGATTTCATTAATGACATCATTTATGATGTAATCTGTGATATCAAGGAAGATGGCATGAGCATTGTATCACAGTGTCTGATTATGATTACTTTGGGAACCATAACTGTCACATCTTTGAGGTTCTGTTTTTTTGCCTTGCAGCCATAACCTATGTTACATTTTTTCACCGAATTGCCATGGTTTTTATCAGTACCAGGTTTATCATAATGTCAAGTTCTGAAAAACCTTATGTCACATAAGAAAAAAAATAAAACTGCAGGACCATTACAAATGCAGGAAACTCATCTTTTAGAGCTCTGTCCATGCTCTGTGGGGCAAAACACATGCAAACCTCCAAATGTGCATATGGATTGCACCAACAAAAGTGGCCTCACAGATAAGGACATTGCAAGGAGCATTATCAGTCTTTGATATGTGGAGGCACCATGGACGTGACATTAGAATAAGTTGCGAGTATTAAGCCAAGTGGCAAAAAATTCTGTTGAAAAATGCATAAATTGCACTATTATTTTACATGGAGCAACTCTATAATTAGGCTATTTTTGCTTTGCATTTCATGTGCTTAAATAGTACGTTTTTATAGCAATGCCTTGGAAGCAAACCACAATACATAATAAACTAGCCTTTCATAATGAACTATACACTGTATAGATGGTCATAGAAATATGTTGAGCAATAAGAGTATGGATTTAGTTTTACTCTCCCCATCATGCATGCAAAGTCACAATAGCATCATGCAGATTAATGTGATCCTAACAAATCCCCCTTCGGTTTTAAAGCCACAGTCACTATTTCTCAAAGCATGCAGCATTCTCACTTCTGATCACCCCTCACATTTCTGAAGGGACAAAAGTCCCTGCTGATAGCCCCCTCGCTCCCATCAATGTCTAATGGCTCCCATTGTAAATCTTTGTGCCAGGACAATGAGGGTGATGGGCAGGAACACTGTGCTCGGTACCCTCATTGTCCTACCAGCGGGATACCTCTCATGGTGCTGAACGGGAGAGGTGTCCCACTGCCAAATGTCCCGAGCATGCTCTAAAAAAGCCGCTGGGGGGCAGGTTGCCCCCACGACTCCCTGCTCGATATGCCACTGATGTCATCCCTCCCTTGTTTCCTCCACCAAAAATGAATGCATCACTTTCTGATTTGGCATTTACCTGGCAAGGGCTGTTTTAGCCAATTAGATTGATCAGTCATTTGTACAAAGTTTCAACCAATCATGTTGGCTGGAGCACATGTGTGTTTTAGGCTGGTGGAATTCGACCTGTAGTTGCAATCATCAAGAGAGTCACCATTGAACCATGATGCACTGAATGGAGGTCTTCCACCCTTCCCTATAGGAATAGTACAGCATTTTGCAGCAGCAAGTATTACTTTTCATAATAATAACCTCTAACAGGCCGATTCATGGAATGAATGAGCACTGAAAAAACGGCGCACGCGTGCGAAAACGTGCGAATCGCAGTGAAATAGCGAAAATCGCAGTGCAAGTGCGATTATCGCTAAGAAAACATTGCACATCTATTCATGGAAGTCCGTGCACACGCAAAATGTGGGATGTGCGATGAAAAAGTGTGCGGTGCACGCTGGCGCACGCTGGCGCAAAGGTCATCGAACGCTGTGCGATAAGGCCACAGCGAATTCGCACATAGCGCGGTGCACATAACAAAAGTAGGCGTAACACGGGGCGTTACACGCAGAATGGGGATCAACTTGTGAAAATGTGGGCGTCACGGGGGAAATACAGGAGGCAAGTGCACGGAACGCCCACACACTCGCCTACAACATGTATTCATGGAATGGAATAGGGAAAAACAGCGCACGGCCAAAGACGCGCACAGGCCCATACATGTCCGCCACACGAAAGCAGGCGGTAGCGTCCCTGTCAGGAAAAAAATGTGCGCCAAAGTTCCACACGCGATTGTGCTGGGTGCGTGTATTTCAGGGGTGCGTGAGAAGTTCCACACGCGATCGTGCCTGGGGGAGCGTGTGCGTGTATTTCAGAGGTGTGCGAGAAGTTCCACACGCGATCGGGCCTGGGTGCGTGTATTTCAGGGGTGCGCGAGAAGTTCCACACACGATTGGCCTGGGCGCGTGTATTTCAGAGGTGCGCGAGAAGTTTCACACGCGATTGGCCTGGGCGCGTGTATTTCAGGGGTGCGCGAGAAGTTTCACATGCGATCGGGCCTGGGGGAGCGTGTGCGTGTATTTCAGGGGTGCGCGAGAAGTTCCACACGCGATTGGCCTGGGCGCGTGTATTTCAGAGGTGCGCGAGAAGTTTCACACGCGATTGGCCTGGGCGCGTGTATTTCAGGGGTGCGTGAGAAGTTCCACACGCGATTGGCCTGTGCGCGTGTATTTCAGGGGTGCGCGAGAAGTTCCACACGCGATTGGCCTGTGTACGCGATTCCATTGGACCAAAGGCCCTGACAGCGCAGGCGCGTCTGTGTCGTGACACGCGCGGGCGTTTCCCTGTACCCGGGGGAATGTTACAAGACCAAAAACTGCACGTCCGAGTGCCAGCCCGCGTATTTGGAGGATAGGGCCTCAGTGCGTATACGCGGAAGTGACGTTGGACGTGTGGTGCGGTTTAAAAGGTACGTGTAGTACGTCATTTCCTTGTACGTGCTTCTCATGGAGAGCGAGTGGGTGAAATCTGTACTTCTTGTCGGTTCACACGCGATTTACTTCACAGCGTTTCTAGTTCGTACTCCCTGTTACCTCTGTCAGTATTTTTCTGATTTTCTCTTCGACCTGTTTCCTCAAACAGCATTGACTTCTCCTTTTGTCCTGTCTCCTCAGACAGTGTACAAATCTTCTTTTGGCGGGGGTGTTGCCAACGCGCACATGCGCGTATTTTTCACGCTCTTTTCCCAGGCAGAAGGTGAGTCGCGCACGTATTTACCAACTGTGCTAGCCCCGTGTGTAGCATACCCCTTCAGAGGTCATTGTAGGCTGCGTGTGACACGCATACGTTCATTTTTGTGTTTCTGGGTGCCACAGCGTAGTGCGGGTTCCTTTTCCCACGCACGTGCTCTACGATGGGTCGCGTGCACGTCATTTTCTGTTTTAGGGGTGCCTGTGCATTGCGTGACCCGTCATCATTCCCCAGAGGTTCCATACAGCCTTGCTAGAGCACTTGGGTACGAATCCCATCTAGTACCCTACCCCTTTGACCCCCAATTGCCCAGGACAATTGTCTACTGCAACTCCCATACGCACAACTCCATCAGTGCCATGGCTGGGAGGCGAGCAAGCGGTAAGGGTGGCAACGGTGGCCGAGCCTCAAGAGGTGGGCGTGGTGGGCGCGGTAGGGGACGTGGCCAGGATTTGCAGACTACCCCTAGCCCCCCACGTGTGGAGGACCAGTCAGGGACACACATCCCCCCCCCATGGTTGAGGGAAACGTGGCTGACACCATCCCTGCTCAGCCCTTGTTGGACCGGCCCGTTGTGGCACCTGACCTAGCACAGGGTGACTCCCAGGCTGACTTCCAGGTCGCCAAGTCTAGGCCACGGGTGGCGGCGCAAGCCAGTGTCACCAGGCCACGTGGTACAGGGGCAGCCATGTCATCTGCTGCCCCGAGTAGGCGGGGTGGCGAGGCTGCAGGGGCAGCTGCAGCTCCGTCCACCCCAGCTCTGACTCACCCAGCCAGGACAGTGTTGGTCCTGGTGCATCAGACTGAGGTTCCCCCTGCCATCATCACACTTCAGCTAATGCCTGCAGAAAGTCTTGTGGTCAGTGTGCCATCGCACACTACTACTACACAGTCCACCGGTGCTCCTGCCTCTAGTGTCCAGAGTGGCGTAGGGCACTCCGGATCCCCACCACCCACAAAAAGAAAGAGGAAGAGTGCTCGTCCAGTACAGGCTGATGACCCCGACACAGTCCGGCACGCCAAGGAAGCCTAGCTTCAATGATGCCGAACTGGATGCACTTGTGCAGTATGTGTCCGAACATGACGCCGAAATGTTGGTCACTTCAGGGTGTAGGATCCCACCTGCTCGACGTCAGGCACACTGGCAGTCCATCGCGGACAGCATAAGTGCCCTTGGGTTTGTGAGGCGCACAGCTGTTGAGTGCTACAAGCGCTGGAACGACCTTAAGCGTAGGGCAAAGAAAAAGCTGGCCTCAAGTCATGCCACAACTCTGGTGACTGGAGGTGGGTCTCCACAAGAGGACATTGAACTCACTCTACATGAGCATGTTGCTGGGGCCTACGTCACAGAGGAGCAGATCCAAGGTGTGGGAGAACTGCCAGATTACGAGGCATTGTCCGGTGAGTGCACATGTGTGTGTGATCCATGTGTATGTTGTTTGTGGGAGGGGTTCTGGTTGAGTGCCAGGTCAGGGTGTGTGTGCCTCAGTGTTTTGGGCCACCCATGTGCTTCATCCAATGCATTCGGCGCCCCGGGATTTGGGTATTACAGTATCCCTTCTGCCCACAGTAGGCATTTTGCACTACATCGCGCCAGTTGCCCTTGAAGTGGCATCTTGCAAACAACATTGTTCCGTATTTAGCTGTGTTCATTCAGGCTGATTGTAGAAATTCACCCGGTTCTACTGCGCATCACTCTGCCCTATTGTCACATATATGACATGCCTATGTTACATGCCATCTGTGTGATGGCATGTGTCATGTATGTGTATTGGACATGCCACTCCCAGGCCAATGTGTGATGGCTCTGCTAGCCAGCATGCAGCTAATGTGTTGCTCTTCCATCTTGCTGTCATCAGTGTCTGACATTTTCCTCCCCTTCCAACTCATGGACAGTGCATGCATGGGAGGGTTATAGTCATGTGGGACATGTGTAAATCAAGTACTGGTACTGTAGCTTGTCTGGCCTAATTGCGTGCCATGGTGCTAATGCCTGTTTCCATTTTTTGTCTTTCATGTTTTTGCAGAGGATGACGCACTTGATGCTGTTGAGGGTGAGGAGATGTTGCAGGCCCAGGAGGGATCTGAAGCATGACCAGACACCAGTGGGGGATGTGGTTTGATGGTGGGGGAGAACCCTCTCTTGCTGCAGGCCATACTGTCCAGGGGTGTCCCTGGCTGCACCTCCCAAGAACTCTTTTCAGGTGTTGATTCGGATGAGACCTATGTGGATTCGCAGGTATGTGTTCATGGAAGGGATACTGTTCTGTCCGACCCACCTGCACCAGGGGTAGAGCCCACTATGGGGATGTCAGTGTTGGTAGGTGCGCCTGTGGTGGTTACGGATGCAGGGCCACACTCCGCAACATCTGATCCTGTTCCTGGGCCAGCAGATCAGAGGGGAAATGCAGTCCTGCAGCCTCAGGCAGTGCCGATACAGCAAGGCGCATTTCGCCTTGCCCCAGACAGGTGTGGTGCCCGCCAACGTGGTGGCCGTCCGCCACCGGGCAATACCGCATGGGAGCAATCCATATACGGTATGGCCAACCAACAGGCAGCATCATCAGAAATGATTGCTCAAGCCATGGAGAGGGTGGCCACTTCCATTGTCCCCCCAGAAAGGCAGATGGAGCTACTACAGCAGGCAACAGACTCCATTTGCCAATCAGTCAGGGAGGACATGTTGGCGTCCAACAGGGACAGACAGGCGGCCCTGGACAATCTGAGGGAATCAATTTCTCTAGATGCCCAGGGACAGAGGGAAGCCCTGAGGGGAGAGGTCCGGCACCTCAGGCAGACTCTTGTGGACCTTGAGGATTCCACTGTCACCAGGACGGAACAGCTGCTGGAGAGCGTCACCCGTACGCTCTCAGCAGAGATGCAGGCAACTCGGGCGGAGGCCCAGGCAACTCAGGCGGAGGTCCGGGCAACACGTCGGGTGTTGCATGGGGATCTCCGCACCATATCCCTCCAGAACGAGGCCTTCCACACCCGCATGCTTGGTGCCATGGAGGACCAAACTAGGGCTTTGCGTGGGCTGCCTCCCATAGCACCACCACCTCCTGTGGCAGCAGCAGCAGAGGTTGAGGAGAGCGAATCCAACAGTGAATCTCCCACAATTTAGTAGCCGTGCAGGCTATGAGCCCATGGAGGTGTTTTTTTTCCCAACATTCACACAGGTGGCTGTTGGTGGGCACCCTGTCCTCAGACCTCCTGGGTGGCCTCCCCCACACCCCCTGGCCCACACATGGCCATTTTTTATTTTTTATTTTTTATTTTTTGTTGCAGTGTGTAGCCTTGTGTGGCTCCCGTGGGCATCCACTGTATTCCGGCTGGGCACATGCAGGCTTGTCCTGAGTTTGGGTTAGATGCTTGGGTTCGTGAGACACACACCCCACTTGCTTCCCATTTCCATGGGCTTGCAAAGGGTGTGCCCAAGAGACAGTGACTTACACAGTGACGTTGGACTCCCACGACATGTGTGGGCAGTCTGTAGTCAATGCTGTGTATACATTCCTAGTGCATATTGTTGTTGTATTGTGCACTGCATGGTGTATTGATGTGTGCTTGTGCATCCATGTCTCCCTCCTAATTTGCAGGTTCATTCCTCATGTCTTCACAAGGCCGTCCACTTTGGAGATGGAGCTCATGTTGTGAGCAGTGGACTTCCAGATGTGCGTGGCAACAACACTGTACAGTTGGAGGTGGTGGATGTGCTAGCATTCTCATGTTGTAAGACTACGTATCCTTTACCTTAGTACTGTCATGTTTATGCTATGTCAATTGTATTGTGGTAAGTATTTGGTCATGTGTGTTGTTATTTCTACATTTATGTGGGCATATTGTGTGTGGCCAGTTTCCATTAGGGACACTGTACTTTGTGACACGTGTCATGTTTGGGGGATGACTTTGTTTGCTCTCACATGGCATGTCATGCCATGGTGTGTTGGGTGGCGGTGCTGGGGAGGGGTTGGGTGACATGGCACTGTTGTCATGTTGTATCTTGCAAGGGGGTAATGATTTTAGCAGCATAGAAGTGTGTCTTTTGAACACAGCATTGGTGGTGTTTGTGTAGGTAGGGAAGCACACAATGGAACACTTCCAGATGTACAATCTCAGGCTGGTATGGTTGTGACAGTTGACTGTCCATTGACACATCATAATTGTCAGTTACAATCATCATTGTTTGTCAGCTGGTATGTGCCAGGGCTGTGTGCACTCCACAGGGGTGTGATTTTATGTGAAGTAATTAGCCACGAGCTGCGTACGGGCTGCCTCACCCCGTGCCCTTTCCCCTCCCATGCGCAGCGGGCATGCATGTGGTTGGGGATGTGGGGGCACCACCATGTCCACGGCCAGGCCCCGGCGTGTTGCAATGTTGTGCAGGACACATGCTGCCACTATGATCCTGCACACTACTGGGGGAGCGTATAACAGCTGCCCGTCAGAACGGTCAAGGGAGCGGAAGCGTGACTTGAGCACTCCGAATGTGCGCTCCACGATGCCCCGGGTTGCAATGTGGGTTGTGTTGTATCTTACCTAGGGTGGCGTGGTGGGGTTCCGAATTGGCGTCATCATGTGGGTGCTGAGAGGGTAGGCACTGTCCCCTGGGGAGGTTGTGATGGGTATCATTAGTGGGGTTTTGACATTACACAGTATCTGACATGCATGCATGCGCAGTGGCATTTATACTCACCGAGCAGCCATGTATCGCCATGCCGCCCAGCTTCTATGTCCCGGTTTAGCGTAGACATTCTGTAGATGAAACTGTCGTGGGTGGAGCCTGGATAGTTGGCGTATACTGAGGTGATGATTCCCTTGGCATCACATACTACCTGGACGTTGATGGAATGCCAGTGCTTGCGGTTTCGATAGATGTGCTCAGTTGCCCTGGGGGGACGTAGAGCCACATGGGTGCAATCAATGGCACCTAGCACTTTGGGGAATTGTGCCACCCTGTAGAAATCCTGGGCGACAGCCTGCCTTTCTGCAGGTGTTCTGGGCAGGTATATGTGCCTGCGGACTGATGGGCATGCAGTGATGATGGCGAAGACCTGGTGTAGGCAGCGTGACTGTGTGGCCTGTGACACCCCCCACACTATGGCACTTGTCCGCTGAAATGATCCAGTGGCCAAGAAGTGCAGTACATTGAGGACCTTCTCCAGGGGGCTGAGTGCTTGGGAGCACAGGGTGGTTGATGTGAGGTCATCCTCCCACTCACTGACCAGGTCGAGTATTATGTGAGGTGGAAACCTGTACCTCCCATACACATGGTCATCAGGCATCCCAAAAAGGCTGGTTCTGGGTGTAAAAATTCTGGCCCTGACTATCCTCCTCCTCCTCCTGCGGTATCCCATGGCCACTGCTGCTAGGAACGGAATGTTCATCCTGGCATCTGAGCTTGTTTGTTGCTTGCGTCCACTTTTATGCTGTGCGGGTGGACGTACGCCTACTTCCTGCTGGCGTACGTGTTTCCGGATTGGCCACGTTCGATTCCATGAATACGTGTTGTAGGCGAGCGTGTAAAACTTCCCGTGCACCCCTGGAATACACGTACCCAGCCCAATCGCGTGTGAAACTTCCCGCGCACCCCTGAAATACCCGCACCCAGCCCAATCGCGTGTTAAACTTCCCGCACACCCCTGAAATACACGTACCCAGCCCAATCGCGTGTGAAACTTCTCGCGCACCCCTGAAATACACGTACCCAGCCCAATCGCGTGTAAAACTTCCCGCGCACCCCTGAAATACACTTACCCAGCCCAATCGCGTGTGAAACTTCTCGCGCACCCCTGAAATACCCGCACCCAGCCCAATCGCGTGTGAAACTTCCCACGCACCCCTGAAATACACGTACCCAGCCCAATCGCATGTGAAACTTCACACGCACCCCTGAAATACACGTACCCAGCCCAATCGCGTGTGAAACTTCTCGCGCACCCCTGGAATACACGTACCCAGCCCAATCGCGTGTAAAACTTCCCGCGCACCCCGGAAATACACGCACCCAGCCCAATCGCATGTGAAACTTCTCACGCACCCCTGAAATACACGCACACGCTCCCCCAGGCCCGATCGCGTTTGGAACTACTCGCGCACCCCTGAAATACACATACCCAGCCCAATCGCGTGTGAAACTTCTCGCGCACCCCTGTAATACACGTACCCTGCCCAATCGCATGTAAAACTTCTCGCGCACCCCTGAAATACCCGCACCCAGCCCAATCGCGTGTAAAACTTCCCGCGCACCCCTGAAATACACGTACCCAGCCCAATCGCGTGTGAAACTTCGCACGCACCCCTGGAATACACGCACACGCTCCCCCAGGCCCGATCGCGTGTGAGACTTCTCATGCACCCCTGAAATACACGTACCCAGTCCATTCGCATGTGGAACTTCTCACGCACCCCTGAAATACACGCACACGCTCCCCCAGGCCCAATCGTGTGTAAAACTTCTCGTGCACGCGTGTTCCCGAAACCCATAATACACGTTCCCCGCTTTGCGTTTGCTGTTTGCCAGTCCGGTGAACTGGTCCAGGGTTGGCGCAGCCCTTGGCGATGGTTTTGCGATCTTGATGGCTTTTCCTTGCGCGAAGGCGTTCTTGGGGGCGTAACTGGCGCTGCTGCAGGCTCGCTGCGCCACTCTGCACCACGTCTGCTTTTGGAGGCGAGAATCCATGAATACGCTGTGCGCGGAAATTGATTTTATCGCACGCGGCTGGCGCAAACATTCGCACGGGCACGCTGTGCGCCAGCCGCGTGCAACACTTTTGTGAGGAATTACATGAATCGGCCTGTAAGTGTGGCTGCTTTTCTCTGAAAGGGACAGGAACAGCACTCCTCAGCATGGCTGAAATAGTTTCCATGGACAGTTCATGCACGCCTGAGCATGGCTGCTCCATATTTTATGTACTAGACCTTCTTAGGAGAGCTGTTTTACATTTAGAAGTATACTTCTGGCACTTGTTTTAAGTCTCTGCTTAAAAGTCAAGGATTATATTACTATGGAGTATTAACTTGTTCTAACCCACCTGAGCAAGCATGGTGTACAACGGTAGGGTGCACATACCACACATTTCACAATTTCTACAATGCCCCCATTTCCATGACACTGGCCAAGCCATACAGACCGTTACGAAATATAATTTCTAATACAGAGAAGTGCTTTTCTTTTTGTTATCCTGTGCCTGTTCAAAGAGAGGTATATGTTTCACCCAACAATGCTGGATACTTTCTCCAGATTGTTTTTCTTTTTGGCATCATATGTCAAGTCTCTGCCTTAACCAGGTATTTGAATCCCGTAACATACACTATTTAGCACTGACTAGCACTATTTATTGAAGGGACGAACACAGGTTAAACTCTTGTGTATTTCCGTGGACTGTTTATTAGTCTTATGTCTGAAATATGATTGATGGCATTTACTCAGTGTCGTGGCTCTGCAAAGTGGAATCATTTACACGCTGCTCTATTGCATTTATTTTTTTAACTCAGAGAGCTAATGCTATTTTCAGTAAGACCTTAAAACATGGATACCTTTCTTTTAATGGCAAGAGCAGATTACCTGAAAGTTTCAGGCAGAGTTATAAGTGAGCTTGTGCTAGGTGGCATCTCTGAATGCACATGTTGTGTCCATTTTATTTTTACAAGCAAATACCATGTCCAATTACATGAGGAGGTGGCAGAGGGTTGCAGATGTCTGCCTTGTGCATGGTAGAGATCACAATGGATCCCCTTCATGCATGCTGCGAATCACAGACCTATCTCCATCATGCCTGGAGATGGCTCAGAATGCCCAATCTCGGATGGTGGGCTTTTCCAAGAGAAATTCTGCTACAACCACACAGAGCTCTCAAGAGGCCATTTCATTAGTGAACTGGTTTCAAAATGTACCACCATTAGCATACCATATTTTTTTTGTATATTTGGTAAAATGCTCTTCAAATGCACAAATGGACCACATATCGTCAACAGTAAATTGCTGTCCATTATCCGCCCCACAAAAGAGTTCCTCTGAAAAAATGTTGGCTCTTTACTGCACTCAGTGGATCAGTAGTAGCAGGCGTGACAAATCAAAGGTATTTGTACATTATCCCCAAGGGGGAGCTCCCCCATTGAGGCTATGGAGGTGAGCCCACTCTGCAAGACCTTCCCTAGGGGTCTGGGCAAGTGGGACCTCACTGAGAGAGACTCCCCCTTAGGAAACAAGGAATCTTGTTCCTGTCATTTACTCCCTAGTCTATCCACCATAATTACACATATGGGATTGCCATATGTAAAGAACATTGCATGCTCCAGGGACTTCATGGAAAACAAAACTAAAATATCCCATTGTGCACAAAAAGGAGGATCTGTCTCTTTAAAAGGAGGATCTGTCTCTTTAAGGGGAGAAATACATTTTCCTGAGACAAGGAAGCTGATATATGATATGATATGGTATTTATAACATGCCTATATACAAGTGTTTTAAGGTACGATGAGGCAAGGGAGGGGTAGCAAAGGGAGGACAAGACAATGATCTTACTAGACCTAGTGACATTGAGATCCCGCAAGTGCATGGGAGAGGGAAGGGGAAAAGTGCCAGGGAAGAGGAGGTGGAGAAGTGCAAGAAACAGGATCAAACATCAAAGAACAAGTAGTACGGCCAGCAGGTGGCAGTGCAAGGTTAGGTGCAGACAACAAGTATCTGATAGGTTAAGGTAGGGTGACTGTAGGGATGCAGATACAGTCCCAATTGCAGGGTTGCCAGGAGGCAGTGCAGGTGTGCAGCTGGGAGTCCAGGGACCTGGGCACATAGTTCAGAGGGTAGAAAGGAGACCAGTGCAGTATCAGACAGGAGATCAGCAGGGAAGAGGAAGGGAGAAGGCAGAAGCAAAGAGGAAAGTCTTGAGATGCTTCCAGAACTGGAGATGGTTCTGCTCTTGTTTCAGAGAGGCAGGGAGGCTGTTCCAAAGGGAGGTGCCAGCCGAAGAGAAAGATCTGCCCCCAACTCGTTGCTTGCAAATGCAACTGACCCTCATGGAGTTGGAGGTGGCGAAGCGAAGAGCTCAAGTGTGAAGGTACTTCCAAAGAGGTAGTTTGAGGTACTGGGAAGGCCTTGTGGACAATGCACAGGGTCTTGAACTTGATCCTTGCAGCCACTTTGAGCCAACTGAGAGATTTCAGGGCTGGAGAGATACGATGCCTGGGCTTGAGGCCAAGGACAGTCTTGCAATCCTGTTTTGGATGAGTTGCAGAGGATGGAGAGTAGAGGCAGGCAGATTTAAAAAGAGGCTGTTGCAGTAGTCAAAGCTAGAGAGAAGAAGAGCTCTGGAGACAGAGAGGTTCTGGGGGAAGGGGAAAAAAGGAAGAATACCTCTGAGGAGGTGCAGTTGGTAGTTTTACTTCTTAGAGATGTCAGAGATATGAGGAGAGAAGGAATGTGTGGAGTTGAAGATGATCCCGTGTTTCTTAGCCTCACAGGTGGGAGCAGGAAGAAGGACAAGGGAGTCCGACCAGAGAGTGGCAGGAAAGAAAGGTACAGGTGTGCTGATGAGGAGGATCTCTATTTTACTGGCGTTCAGGCAGAGATCATTGTGGGCACACCACTCCTGGATTGCAGACAGACAATCCTGGATGAGAGAAGGAAAAGAGTCGGCAGAGGGGAGCCTGAAAGCGAGTTGAGTGTCACCCGCATAGCACTAGTAGTTGAAGTAGAGAGCAGCAATGCAGTGGGCAAGAGGTGCCAGGTATTGGTTGAACAACCAGGGAGAAAGGTTAGATCCCTAGGTAACACCACAGGAGGAGAGAGAAATAGAGGAGAAGAAGGACCCAAGTTGGACCTGGGAGGGTTGGTCCGAGAGGAAAGATGTCAGCCAGACCAGATCCTGATCAGTGGTACCCAGGTTATCACGGAGCCGGTTGAGCAGGATGGCATGGTTGACCGTTTCAAAGGCAGAAGAGGGATGAAGTAGGATAGGATGAGGACAGAGGGGAGATTAGCATCAAGGTTAGAGAGCAGGCCTTCATGGATGTTCCGGAGAGCAGTTTACATGCTTCTGGCTACTCTGAAGCCAGACTGATGGTCATGGAGACAACCAACAGATTCAGTGTGAATATTAAGCTGGGAGATCGTCAGCTTTTCCAGCAGTTTGTCCATGAAAGGGGTAATGGAGATCGGGTGATAATTAGCCAGAAGGGAGGGGTTGGTTTAGGATTTCTGTAGAAGAGGGTGCACAAGAGAGTGCTACAGAGGGGAAAGGAAGGTTCCAGTGGTGAAAGACTGGTTGCAGAAGTCGGCCAAGGCTGGAGCAAGGGTGTCAATGTGGTCCTTGAGGGTTTTGGAAGAACAGGGAAGATCCTGTTTTGACGAGGTTTTCATAGATTGGAATTGTCTAGAAACCTTGTCAGGGGCGAAGAGAGGAAAGGCAGAGAAGGGTGGGGGGTGGCCCCGGGGGATTCAGAGGAAGAGGAGCGAGTGAAGGGAGAAGCAGGGGAGGATGAAAGGGTGGACAGGATGTCCTGGGTTTTAGAGATGAAGTGAGAGGCCAGTGCCGTACGGAGGGCCTGGTAGGGGACAGGAGAAGTCGAAACTGCAGCAGGATTGGCCAGTTCCTTGCATATTTTAAAGAGTTCAGCCAAGTTGTTCGATGACGCGGGCTTCGATGTGAGAACTCTTCTTAGTGAGGACAGAGAGGCGGTATTGCCTTTGGAGTAGGCAACAAGCCAGTTTGTCAGAGGATGTACAAGATGCCAACCATTTCCTCTCAGCCACCCTACACTTGCATTTAAGGGTGATGAGGTCTGAGTCGTACCAGGAGTTGTACTTGGTTTTAGGCTTCATGCAGATCCTCATGACAGGGGCAAGTACATTGAGCATGTTGGAGATAGCAGAGTGGAGAATAGAAAGGGCTGTGTCAGGGTGTGAGTCAGCTAGAGGTGAAGGAGTGGGAGACAAAGATGTGGCAAAAGCACCAACTGACACACGCTTCATGGGTCGAATGACTGAGAATGTGGGTGGCAGTGTGGGGGTTGACTTGGCTTGAGGGGTAGAGAGAGATGAGAGGAGAGGCGAAAGTGGTCACTCCAGGAGAGAGGAGTGGTGAGAGGGTTAGAGAGGGGGAGGTCTGAGAAGATCAGAACATCAAGAGTGTACCGTGCAGAATGAGTTGGGCCAGAGAGAAGAATGGGGAGAGAGAGAGAGTGTGTCACAGAGGTCGCGAAAGAGTCCAGTGGCAAGACAGGAAGCATCCAGGTGGATGTTGACGTCTCTTAGAAGGAGGAGTTGAGTGGTCGAGGCCAGGAGGGAGGAAGAGACGTCTGCCAACTCAGAGAGTAAGGAGGAGATCTGACCAGGTGGTCAGCAGATAGTAGCCACTGTGAGAGAATGGTCAGTGAAGAGAGAAAGCCTACAGACCAGACATTAAAAGGTTGGAGTAGTCCTGCATCAGAATGATAAAGGCAGGAATCCACTCCAGAAAGATCAAGGCTACACCCCCACCGGAACAGTTGATCTGGGAGCGCAGAGGACCTTGTATCCATCAGGGAGGAGAGTGTCAAAGGTTGTGAAAGAGCTGGCCGTGAACCATGTCTCAGCGAGACAAAGGACATCAAGGTTGAGTTGTTCCAGTAGACGTCAGATGCCAGAGGTGTGTTTGACAGCTGAGCGACAGTTGTGGCGAGGTGGAGAAGGTTGCCATCCTTGAAAGACTTCTGGGGAGGATACAAATCAGAGGTACTCCCTGCAGAGGTGTAGAATGAGCCAGAGGGTGGGCACAGGAGGTAGGAGGAGAGGGCAAGGTAGCCGAGGAGGAGGAAGAGGGCACCAGATAATTGACAGAGAGTGGAGGCAAGGAAGACAAAGATGGGAGAGAAAGTACAGTAGGAGAGGAAAGGAAATTGATAAGGCGTGGGAAGCGTCTATGAAAGAGGATGAGGGTGGCCTGATAAAGGAGAGTACTCTGAGTAGAGGCACAACACGACCAGAGAGAGAAGAGCATAAGTAGTGGAAGTCCCCTGACAAGGTGACACCTGGACGAGATGGAGCCAAGGAGAACTGCACAGCCCAGGACTTTTGTAGAAGTCCTGGGCAGTAGAAGGAAACAGTGGAAGCCTGGCGTTTCTGAGGTGAGAGTAAGAGGGAAGAATAGAAGTCTCCTCCTCATGGTGGTGTAACCACAAGGACTTTGTGGTGGACAGTCTACCCATTGAACAAAGCCAAAACCACCAAGCAATAGAGTCTATGAAAGACTCCCGTGACCAGTAATTTGAAGACTAACAGCAGAGTAGAGGAAGATAACTCAAAGCATTCCTTTGCAAACACAAAGGTAACTGGTAGAACAAGAGTACCGGGAGGCCACCAGGGGCCTCGCTATGTAAGAGGAAAAACTTGTCTCAGTGAAATTGGCAATATACTGAAAATAATGCAGTAAAGTGGAACTATATCAATGAAACCACAAGAATAATAAATAAGCCTGAGAGAGAGGGTATCAATGAATGGATACCAAGAGAAACCCACCCCAGTGAATGTGACAAGTCCCAAAATATAAAGCCAGCAAAGTTGAACTGTATTAAGCTTATCTCAAGAATAGTGAATAAAACTGAAAGAAACGGTGTTAAGAACTGGAGACAAACACCTGGGAATCTAAATTGGAACTAAAGTCAAGTGAAGTAGGACAGAGAAGCGATCAAACTGAGTCACGCCAGGAAAGGGGAAGGATCACATTGCTACAATTGATAGCCAACTTAAAAAGGCCAGAGCTGCAGAGATCAGAAAGGCATATACACCAGGGTGAGAGTGTAAGAAAGACAATTACAAAGCCTTGTCGAATAACTATCCAAAGAGAGGAGAGAAAATCTAAGTACATTGTAAAAGAACTACAGAACCTTGTCCAGAAGGTGACAAGAGAATATCTGAAGACTTACTAACGAGAACTATGGAACACAGAGACATTGCCATAAAATAACAACCAGAAGGAAGAGACATTTTCCTAGTAACATTTAAGTTAGTCAAATAGTGGTCAGTTAGAATTAGTTTTGGATGGAGGCATCTTCATTTAGGATGAATGACGAGCACCTCAGGTTATTTATATAGGCATGGAAACCCACATAGCGATAGGGAAAGATAGGCCTTATTCTTATTGTTTTAATAAACTACATTCAAAATGTCTTCTGATCCGCCACAAAGGCCTTTCATGCCCCCAATAATGTTTGTGACGTGATATCACTGGCCAGCACCTCTGAAAATAGCTCCAGTATCACTGATGAACATGTGCAACTATTTTATTCATTGTTTCATATCCCTGAAGCTGTGCTTTACAGGTGGTCTTGGCTTCTATAACATCCCATGAATGCCTCTGCTAGAGTTGTTTTACTGACGGTTAACCCCATTTTACTCCCCACAGCACATTTGTTGTCTCTGTGTGTCATTCAGCACAATTATTTATAAATAACTTTCAATTTAGCATTTCCTATTTCCACTTGGGAAGGCAGGAAAATGTGTGCATACTCTATCACAATGACAACTCAAATTCACCCATTTTCTTACTGACCCACATCCCTTTAAAAAAGTCCCCCTTCCATCACCTCTGAATTGACTGGCTTCATTTACTGGAATCATAACAGCAGACAATTATGTATTGGTGTGCTAATGTCAATATTAGATTTTTGCAATGGTGGCTTGCCCATTTCAGTGGGTCTGGCAAGCAGTGCAAATGATTTGGTGTTGGGAGCGGGTTTCCAACGCGAATACACGACATCGGTGCTGGGAAGGCATTTCACAAGTAAGGACCCTTCAAGGGCACCTGCCACCTGATTGGCAAATTTTGAAAATAGCCTACCATCCCTATGTGGGACACATGCAGTTTATACCACTAGAAAGAAAATGCATTACATGATTAAGAAATACCTGTCCTGTATTGTACATTCCCCTCAACCTGTTTGAAACAGGTGCAGGGAAATCTGTTTAATTTGGATGCGTTTCAACGTTCATCAAATTTATGAATTCAGGATGTGCATTGAAATGCTTGGAATGGCCCCCTTCCTTGCGCAAATGTGCAAAGGTGGTGGGAAAGATTGTTTGAATGTGCACATCTATTCAGATGCCTTTTGTGAATATGCCTCCACTCTTGTTGGTGTAAATGTTGTGATGCATGACAACGCCAACAATTGCACCAAAAATGTTTTGAAAATCTGTCAAGTTGTGTTTTTCATGCAATACAGACATTTTATTGGCTTTGGAACTTCAAAGAAAAGGAAGTTTTCCATTTGAATGCATCTGAGGTATGTGGTGGATGGGTAAAAAAAATGGAGGGCAAACCTCCAATGGAGGGCAAAAATGGAGGGCAAACCTTGTAGTTTGCCGGTCCGGTAACAACGGTACCGGCAAGCTTACCGGTACAGTTGTTATCGGACCGGCAACCTTGTAATGAAGCCCAATGTCACACTAGTTCAAATATTCCTTGAGCTCTATTGCATACATACACCCGTCCTCATACATAAAAATGAGACTTTCAGAAAAATCCATTCTTTCTCAAATATATCTTTCACTGTTGTGATCATACTTCCTTTTCGTTGTGATCAAAACTTCCTTTTCTTTGAAGTTAAACACAGCTTTTTGTCAATGTCTTTATCCAGAAAAGTATCTTCTATGTAATTGCCTTTCAGTATAGAATTCCCTTTGCATTTCAATAACAGCCAAATTAAGTTCTAAACAAAACAATTCATACATTCCAAATTACAATCTGCAGTGTTCACTCGTTCTATACTAAATATCACCAATATGCCTATGGCTATCCAATCACTTTTAAAAAGTAAAATCCTTAAGAGGCCTTCAAGCTTTTTATATATCTAATCCACCACTCTGCCCATTCCCAAACGTTGTAATAGATAGCATCATAACAAAAGAGCTATAGTACAATATTTTAGATGAGCTACTGGAACCAACATCATTGTCACAAACTGTTTTTCTAAATCTTCCTCTGATTTAATTTTCTTTGACTCAATGATTAGACATTTTACAGGACTGAAAATATGTTATGTACATGTCACTGATATATTATCATCAAGTGTATATAGTTTAGTTCCTATAAAGGAAAATAATGGTTTTGAAGACATTAATAGCCTAGGTTTCTTCAACCTTCCTGTATGCTTTCATACAACACAGTATATATCTCTAACTGAAAACACTCACTTGATCGTCTATGGCTCTCAGACCACTTTATACACGTTCTTCATTCATATTATTTGAAGAACAGTGATGTCAAATTCGAACAGAAAATACTTGTAGTAACGCATTTAGCAATGACATAGGCATTCCCATGAAGGGTGCCTCTACAATAGCACAAAAATGAGACCACGTGGTGAGCCTGTTCATGAGGGTGTAAACAAGTGGGACATATACCAGGGACAAAACAAAACAAGCAGAAAAAAATATGTAAGAAAGCAAGTGAGCCTGGATTTAACATATTCCCCTGTAGAATATATTTCCCTTGAATTATACTTCCCCTTGGCAATATACTTGCATAGGCGTTTCTTTTGGCTGTCTCACAGACAGATGGGCACCCTTTTAAGGGCTGGTACCATAATCTCTATATAGGAACATGTGGGAATCAGCCAGCAAGATGGGGTCAGCTTCCCTTCGCAGCCTGTTTTCACTCTTTCTGTAATGGGCCTATCTGCTGTCTTTTCCACTAAAGAAGGCCTGGGGCTTTCACTCCAGGTAGGTCTCTCTTACAGTGTACTGCTAGTAATCCAAAAGTGGAACCAGAAGGAAAGCAAACTATGCCATTCTACTGTCTGCTGTTGTCAATTCTCCTTTCTCTATCTGTCAGTCTGTCTGTTAGTCTATACCAGTCAGTGATTGAGCAAGTGAGTCCCAAGAATCTATGGGTTTGGGCTTTTTATAGATTAGAAACCCTCCCTTTGGAGTTGGGTATAATTTCACTAACCTAATTGGTCAGTGTATGCGATTGGATAATGTTGCAAAAGGGACATCATACTAAACCATCGGCTTCGTACTTTTGAAGCATATTAATGCAGAGGGCAGTTTAGTGGGAGTACCTTCTACACCCAGTTTCCCTCCCATTTAATGTGATGCTAACTTGAATAATTCTACATTAAACATGTGTGGGTTTCTGAAACATCATGTTCCTAACATGTGCTCGTGTAACTAATATTTTTGTCAGATTGCTCTCACTTAGGTGAATTCAGTGATATTAGTCTAGTTTCCACATGACATGTGATATGGGTGTTACAGATTTTTGGGTATTACACTCTGAAACTTTCACACAAAAAGAGTATTTCCATCTGAGAGTAATGGGCTTACATTCGTCTAATTTGGATAATAAAACAATTATCCAAAAATACTGTTTTACATTCAGCTGATAGAGCTTTTTACCCTGAGCAATTTTAAAAAAGTGAGTTTCTATGACATTTCCTTCAAAAGTTATAAACAGAAATATGTTTCCGTATGTAACATTGCAATTCCAGGTTACCTGACGAGGAACAAAGCCATATGGCACCTGTTCTTTTGAGGCTCCGAGCTGGGGCATTTATGACTCAGAAAAGACTGATTGTCATGCCAAAATTCCTTTGAAATCCAGTTGCTCATAGATATTGTAGACCCCTTGAGTGATTTCACCCACTTCCTGTCAATTTAGGCAGACTCCAAGTGTCTGAAGATGTGCATTGCATCCTTCTATAAAGTGCTGGCTGATGGGAAGATCTGATCTTTTGGAGAGAAGATCACTGTAGGCCAATTCCCACAGCATATTAGTTCTATCTTTAAGGGTTTTTAGCCTAGGGCCGGTGGCAGATGGAAGCTGCAAAGGAGAAACCTTTGCTTTTATTACCCAGGCCTATTTCTGAGACCAAGGCAAACAGCTGCCTCATAATATTTTGTGGTTGAGCCCCAAAGTCTGGGTTTTTATTCTCTCTCCTGTTGGTGTGTTGCTATGGCTGGGGGGAAGGAATGCAATTTTGCCTCCCAGGCCAACGTTGCTGGCTTCTTTCACCAATGTAGCATTTGCAAGTAATTTTCTTTTCCACGTTGCAATTGTCATTTTAAACAGGGAAACATTATAAAAATGTTAGCAATCAAACTCATGTCAAAGACTCCTACTGCAAGTTTCTCTATCTTTATACAAAGTAGATTCTCAATCCTGCAAATGAGAAAACAGCCACAATGCAGGCCTCAATTTGGTTTTGAATCTCCTTTGAAATGCTCTGCTTTTTATCCCAGATCGGACCTTTCTCCAAATTACAAAAAGATTGCTGGATTCTTCTATGTAACTGAAAATATTTCTTTTTATGTCTTTTCACTTTCTTTGGACATATACTCCTGTTGTAGATGTGACGTTTACATCACATATTTCCTTACATGTGTCTTTTTCAGATTTTATGCCCAGGCTGCAGCTCACATATTTGTTTTTAAATTCAGTGCTTTTCTCTGCATCCTTTTCTTCGGTATAGATTTCCCTACACCAACCAAGAGCAGATTTTTGAAACCCATGGTACTGGAGAGCTAGAAGGAGAGAAAAGTGCTCAACAGTGTTGAAAGCAGCAGAAACGTCAAAACAGATGATGTGTATAGAAGAGAGCTTGGAGTGATGAGCATTAAAGATAAGGTTGAGGACATGCATTTGTGCCGTCGTGGTGGAGTATGTACTACTGAAGTCCGATTGAAGTGAGTCTCCAAGACCATTATCCTGAAGGTACTTAGTGATCCGGTCAAAGGCCACCACTCAAGAACGTTTGAATCATGGGGAAGGAGAGAAATTAGGTGATAGTTTGCTTGGCATTTTGGTTTTCTTCAATGGGGGTAAGACAGTTGCAGATGTGAAGGTGGCAGGGAAGAGTCCAGTGGTGGCAGAGAGGTTAACAAGCTCAGAGAGATAGGGGCAAGTGATTGTTAATAATTCTTTGACCATTTGCGGCCAAAGGGTCGTTAGGAGCGCAAGATGGGTTAGCACTGCAAAGGATGATTGCTAAATTCAATAGGAGAGGTAGGGGAGAAGTAGTTGAGAGTAGAAAAGGTAAGGGGAACAGCTGATTGACTGAATGATGGTTGGGGTAAGGAAAAAGAGTAGGACTGTGAGCATGTCATGAATTTTAGAGATTTTAGAAGAAAGGTAGTCATTAGCAGAAAGGGAATAGGTGATGGATATTGTCTTTGAAGGTGTTAGAAAAGATTGTAGGGTAGATGAAAATTTTCGTGGGTGATTGCAAAGGGAGGATATCAGGTTTGTAAAGTCAGAGGATTCACCAGCATCCAGTGAAGAGGTTAGGGCAGCGCGAACATTTTTGTAGGCTTTGAGTATGGCAGTTGTCTGTAATTTGCACCAGCATCATAACTCACTACACATGTTTGTTTTGAAGGTCTGAATTTCAGTGGTGATCCAAGACTAGGTGGCAAGAGGAAGGTGCAAATATGTTAGTCAAATGGAATCATAAGTTCAAAGTAAAATCAGAGAAAACATGGCCAATGGAAGAGGCATGAAGATTGTAAAGAGACATAAGGGGAGATGAGGAGTAGAAGGTGGTTGGGCTAAGATATTAAAGTGTATATCTGAGTTATAAGAGAGAGATGGGTCAATGGGAGGTCAGGGTAAAAGAGTAAATTAGAGAGAAAGACAAACTCAATAGAGTTCCTACCAAAATGCATAGGCTGGTCATGGAGGGAGTACTCAGATAGAAGGGAGTTAAGTTCAGGGGAGGTGGCTGCAGAGGGTTTGGGAAATGTAATGTCCCCCAGCATGACAACAAGAATATCGGTAGGAAGTGGCTCAAGGAGAAGGGTCAAATCAGGAAGAAGGACTTGAGAGGACCAGGGGGTCGATAGAGAGCCAGAACAATGAGAGGAATAGAAGGAAGGAGTTGAATAGGGACATATTCAAAAGAAGAAGAGTTGATGTCAGATGGGGGTACAGGGTCAGTGTGGAGGGCCTTATTCATCAGGAAAACCACACAGCCACCCTTCCCAAGAGGGTGGGGAGAGTTAGAGAAGTTATCAGACTCAGTGTGGAGAGCTGCTGATGTAGCAGAGTCATGAAGAGAGATCCAGGATTATAAGAATCTAAATATGTACCGGTATGATCCTTATTGAAATGAGCTCAGAACTTTGAAAAATGGAAACAGTAACAAGCTGCGTACTAATAACCCAAAGACCACCCGTAAAGGCCTAAAATACAGATTGATATGGTTGGGTATAGAATAACTACGCTCTGCCTAAGAAGTCCAATAATGAAGAAAGACTACTGATTAGTTCTTCGATTCACAGTAAGGTATATGTTGCTTTATTGGTATCCGAATAAGGTGTTTTCAGCTGACACGTATTTCGACCCCTAGGTCGTTCTCAAGGTTGACATTTCAAACATAATTAGCATATTCCAATAAATAAAGAAACAATATTGTACATGATATGGGTATCATAAATTATGATTGATACAAACAAAAATTATTTAACAATAAAGCAAAATGATAAACAAATTTGGTGTTTGCACCACCCAAGTGCAAAAAATAAAAGTTGATTGACAAACAAATACAAAAGCATTATGTTCCAAAAGTACAATAATTGCATCATGATTACATACCCATAATGAGGTTATCCGTGGAGGGTATTACAGGAGCGGGAAAACAAAGACACACATGAATGTATTTTAGAAACATAGCAATATTGCCTAATAGGTTAATAGATTAATCACTTTGTAAGAGGTTGCTCTAAAAATATATATAGTGCTAAAGTCCTAATAATCAAATTTATACTTTGGTGAGTGTCAGCCTTGACTAACCAAGCTCAGCCTGATGGTGCCAAAGAAATGGGAATATGGTGGATATACAAGTGAGAGCCAAATGTGCACTTAATTTTATCCTGAGCTCTTAGATAGCAAGCAGTGCTTCCAAACTTGATAGGAGATTGCTATATCAAAACCCAAAATTTCAGTGATCTTGAATATAAATAATTGGTGATGCCTGTGAAATATAGGTGAATTACCACACCACTTGCACTCACCCATATGTTCTCTGTAAGCAATAATGCTGACCTAATAAAAGATGTGGGCAAAATATTAATACTTTGGGGGTGGAAGAATTAGTGTATTGAAAATGCTGTTCATTAACGTTGTCTTGCAGCATGTACGTCTTAGTATCTCCTTCTAATCAATGAAGAACATCTCATACCGAGAAAAGATAACGGAATCTGGGCAGGAAAACCAAATATGGGTAACATTAGTGGAAAGCCCATAAAATAATTGGCTACTTGAAAGCTAAGTACAGTACAGAAGTTGTAAAAATTACCATTGATAAAGCTTACCTTGATCCTAATGGCTGTTTCGGGATGATTAAATAGGAAATGGACATAGATTTGCCCAGTATTGCCTTGCAACTGTCAGGTTCAAAGGCATACTATTGACATAGTCCTCAATAGCATGAGCGCAGTTAAAGCCACCAAAAAATCGGTTTAGCCACCTCATTCTCTTACCTATTGTTCAGCATTTCCAGGTTAAAAATACCCCTTGGCGTTTTGCGTGTGTGTTGTGCGTGAACGCCATTACTATAATCCTACTGGGACGTCTCATTAGCGTGTGACGTCACGCGCCTGATGACGTTAGTGCACGCGGCATCACACGCATCGTCCTAGTTTTGTTTTGTTGTTTTGTTTTATTATTTTTATTGCACACCGGACCTGTAGGTTTCAGGGTGCAGAGCATGAGACAACTCAAAGCTTAGTTACACAACAAAGTGATACTATAGATATGAATTATACAGGACAAAGGCAATATGCAGCTATGAGTAGAAACAATATACATTCTTGTCCTAGTGACATCGTATGTTTACATATGATTTGCGCATGCGTGATAGGGGATACAATACTTAGATAGAGTTCCCATTTTCCGAGATAAATAGATAGTAACCATTTAAAAATGCTACCGGATATTTGCAATATTCGAATTACTAGCTGTAAGCGCAATTGCGAAACATAGTAGGAATCACAAAATGTTTCTGAATGAGTGATAATAAAGTGCTATTTAGCATTGTATAACATTAAAAAAGTTGATATTCTGACATTGCGCCAATAACATCAAATTTTAGCCTATGATTCACGCATGTGTTTTAAGTAGTGGCAAAAAATGATTGTTCTTCCAAATACTCTAAAATAATATAATGGTATCCATACCATGCTCCCGGATACTTGCAGTACTTTAATTGATCGCAATTGAGAATTTCATTAAAAGTGAAGAAATATAAAAAGGCACAATTGTGCGTGATGCAATTTAGTGTTCGAATATTGAATTCATTCAATTGAATATGTATTACACTACAGTCTGTGGAAGATTCACAAATTATTACATATAATAGTCAATGAGCGCCATTGAGTTTACTGGCAGTCAACTACAGGCTGTGGATAGAAAGAAGGCGTACACCCTCCTACTAATGTGTATTAGGTACTCCCAAGGAACATGAGAGTAACATATATAAATAAATGTCATGGCAAATAATGTCAAGGGGCCTCATTACGAGGTTAACGAGTTCGGCGGTAAGGGGTCAGCGGTGCCGGTAAGGATGCCGGTGCCGTTAAACCCTTACTGCCGCATTACGAGGTCCCTTATCGGTAGCCGCTAAAGGACCAGGGAGCTAATAACGGGCCCGTTATTAACGGGCCCGTTATTAGGTCCCTCCACATTCCCTCCCCATTCCTCCCCATGCCCTATGGGGGCTTGAATGGGGATGGGTATTTTGAATGAGGAATTGTCAGGTCCTCCAAGGTTGGAATGGCCCGGTAATTCCTCATTCAAGGAACCCGGACCTGGACCCGAGTTTGGAGGCAGCCATGCCGCAAATAGCGGCATGGCTACCTCAAAACTAGTAATGAGTGTGTATCATTGGTTCAGATGCTTCTCACCAATTAATTATCATAGCTTATTAGTAACACAGATAAAATATACAACATGATGTAATAAAGAAATTATTATTTCAATTGATCATAGGAATACACTCATTTCATGGTCTGTATTAAGACCCATGTCAATACAGCATAGGAGAAAAATGCATTTACTGTACATTTGTCTTAGTTCAAGTTGCAAATCTCCTCCCCTCTTTCCTCTTTTTGCTCTCATTAATCCAATAAATTTCATGTCTGATTTGTTGGAAAATTGGAAAATTGATGGTTTTGTTGATAGTGTACTGCTAACGGTACCTGTTGATCCTGACTATTCAAACTAGAGAGATGTTCTCTGATCCTAATCCGTAGTTGCTGAATAGTACTCCCCACAGACGCAAATTAATGCGTAGACCACATGTGTGGCCCTACAGTTGATAAGATAATTGATCTCCATGGTGGTGCCAGAGAGATCGTTAAGTTGTGAGCAATCTTGTTGTGCATGCTCATACATTTTACAGGTTCCACATTTGTGAAACACTGCCTTCGGTTTAAGCCAATTGATACCCTCTCCCCAGGTTTGATTAGTTGTGTCCAAAAAGGAGGGGCTAAATTTGTTTTTGATAGTACGTGCTCTAGTGTATAGAAATGTGGGTCGTTCTGCCAAAAAAAGGAGCAAGTCATTGTCTAAAGGCAGGATTTGCCAGTGTTTAGAAACTAATTTGTATAGTACAGATGAGTCTTGAGAATATTTCGTGATGATGCTCAATTTCTGGAGCGTCTGTACTTTTATTGTATGTGTAATTAACAAGTTATTCCGCTCTTAAGTCTTGTATTTGTGTGAGGCTTTTTTATGATGTCAGGTTTGTAGTCTCTTTCCAAAAATCTTTGATTCAGCAGAACACATTCTTGATCAAAAACCGTGTTTCTGCTGCAATTATGTCTGGCTCTATAAAATTCACCGCCTGGAATATTGTTGATGTTAGACCGTAAGTGGCAACTGTTTGCATGCAGAATGGAATTAACCTCAGTTGGTTTACGAAAGGTATTTGTCTCAATTTTACCATTTTGGATTGATATGTGAAGATCTAGAAAATCTATGCAAGTTGGGTCACAGTGTCCTGTAAGTTGGATCCCAAAACTGTTGGTATTCACATACTATACAAAGTTGTCAAACAAATATGGGGTACCTTGCCATGTGATTAAAATCAATATAGCGTTTCCAAGAAACAATATTATTACAAAAAGCAGTATTGTTAAGAACATGAGTCTCTTCAAAATGCACAAACAAGGGGGGATTCTGGGAGTTTCTCCACTACCAGCCTATATCCCGGGTTAGAGTCTCAACCAGAGTCCCTCCCTGTTTTTGCATATTAAGTAGCTTTGGGTTTTCACCCTAACTTACTAGGGTAATCCAGACGTGGAACCCTTGCTCACTGTTCTTAGAGAGGCACAGCTCCACCTCACTGACGAGACCGAACCAAGCCGAAACACGTGTCTGGGGTTGCTGTTGGTACTCTTGTTCAGAAGAGAATTGTCAGGTATTTCGGTGCTGGACTGCCCTTGGGCAGGACAAAGACTGATATGTAGTGGAAATTCCTCTTCTGTGAAAGGATGGTGAGCTAAAGCCTCTGGTTGAGACTCTAACCTGGGATATAGGCCGGTAGTAGAAAAACTCCCAGAACCCGCCTTATTCTCCTCAAAATGCGCCATAAATAAATTAGCAAGAGATGGAGCTACCCCCTTTCTTTGCAGATAATATACATAATTGAATATGCATGCATTGTTAATTAGCGTGAATTTGAGAAACATTTTTAATCATCTCAATGTGCCTACAATAGTATGCTAAAGAATTCCTATATGTGTAATCCGCTGCCTGTATTGCAAGGTCATAATCAATATTAGTATAGAGTGCAGCCACATCCAAAGTAGCGAGTAAGTAGTCATTTTGCCAAGAAATAGTGGAAATTCTAATACTTGCGTACTGTCTCTAATGTATGAGGGCATTTTGACCACATTGCTTGAAAGCATTATCTAAATACCCACAAATGTAGCTCGAATAACGCACCAGCCTGCATCAACAACTTGATCAGTAAAACTCAATCCAACAGACCCACTTGATCATCTTACACCAACATGATTATCACACCTAGATATAGAAGGCAGAAAGCGGGAGGATCTAGCTTTCCAGTGATAGCCGCTAAATTGTGGAATGCCCTCTCTGCGCAACTCAGAAATGACACCTCCCTTTGGTCATTTAGAAAAAACCTAAAAGCTTTACTTTTCAGATCTGACCTCACAACAACAGCCCCCCTGTCTCGCCATCAGTAGCACCTACAGGGTTACCGCTGCCTCCACTATGACCAACCCTAGGCGTACACAACCTTAGTCCTCGCAAATATTACCCTTTACCTCTAAGTCACCTGGCAAACTTCAAATATTTAAATGTACTTGGGTTCCTATTGAAAAAATGTATTTACTTAAAAATTACCTAACCACCCAAAGTCAATCTAAGCTCATCCTAAACTCAACTTGCATATCTGAATGTAATGTCTTGTATTTACCTGCATCCTTATTGTACAAATGTAACTTCTCAAAATGTCAAAAAACTGTAAGCATCCTCTTAAAGTCTCAGCGCTGAGATGCCTTTGGGATGTGTGTGCTCTATAAATGCACAGATAAATCAATAAATAAATATTGAGAAATGCATTATGTGGCCCAGCCGATACTGTTCATTATTGGTCTTACTTCTGGCAGAGTTATAAAAGGTTTATGCACCTTTGGTAAAAAATACAATGTTGGCATAATAGGTTCTTTCTTAGATAAAAAAAACCTTTTTTCATCATTGGTAAGATATCCCAGACAGTGCCACTCATTGACCAATATCTGCAGATCCTGTACTATCCTCTTGGTTGGATTGCAAGTTAATTTTTCATAACAACCTGGGGTTGCTAGATGTTTTTCTCCCATAGTAATGTAATCTAGAGTGTTTAGCACAACTCCATTGCCCCCCTTGTCTACTTCTTTTACTAAAATCATAGATTCTTTCTCTGAGTGATTGAGGGCTTCCCATGCTTCTCTAGTTAGATTTTTCTTGACCCTTTTGTTCTTGTTTCCTAATGCACGTTGGTCTCGGTGCAAATGAATGTCTTTTGTTGAGGGCCAATGGAAAGTTTCAATTACATTCTCATTGCCCAAAAAAGGTGTACATTTAGATTGTGCTTTGACTTCTTCCAAATTCAAATGTCTTGCATGTACTCCTAATTCTGCACATATCGTAGTCAAATCTTGCTGAACATCATCATTCAAAGATATTAAAAGATTTGTTTCCTCAATATCACTGATGGTAAGTGTACTTAAGGGGATCAATATTGGTTGAGACAAAAGGTCTGAACTTGGGTTGCAAAGAAAATGTTTAGTTTTAGTTTACGCACAAATTTGAACACATCGATCTGAAAATAAATCAAATCAGTATGGGTACTTGGTGCAAACGATAAACCTTTATTTAAAGGTTTATGCTCTGATTCAGATAATGTCTTACTTGAAAGGTTCACTACTAGATCTACATCAATTATTTTACTAGCTGCCTCTTCGCATTGGACCGGGTTCGAATCCCTGTTGTACTTGCATCTTCGTCTGAGCTCCCACTTCCACTTCCCCCGTTCTGCCCCTGATATGATGTTTTGGGTTGGGATATTGGATCACTGGACGTAGGAGTTTCTTTTGAACCTGTGGTACTGTGCCCTGTGGCATTAACAGTTACCCCTTCTGACTCTGGATCAGAACTACCTGGGGTAGTATTAGGTGTGTTCCCTCTTTATTTAGATCCCATATTATCATATTTGGATTGAAATGTATCAATTTGATCATGCCGATAGTCCCTATCGTCCCTGAAGTACTTACAAAATGTTTATCATTTGATCTCATCTTGATATTCTCTTAGGGTATCCTGCATCTTGTCATAATTCTTTTGTTTTGTGGTTTCAGCATTGTTTAAGATCGTTAATCTGTTTGGTTACTCATATGTTCTCTATTTGCATGAGCTATAAGTATTTCTAACATACCTTTTGAACTATGATTAAGATTTTCCTCCCATTTGTCGGCCAGATCCGTATCCTCTTGGTTATCAAAATTACGGAAGATTAATATACGAAGGCCCTCATGCTCTGCCCTCATGCGTAGGTGTGAACATCTTGTTCGTCCAACTTCATTCTTCCATGTGACTGAAGACCATGATTTTAAGCTTTTACTGTCTTTAAAATACTATTTTGAATACACCACTGACGTCTTTCTTGTTTGTTCATGCCTTCTGAACAGGAGCTTGTTCTTTCACACGATTTTGTATCCAATTGTCAGCTCACTCCAGCCTGATAAGACCTTGGTTTCTTCGCTTAGCTTCATGGCTCATCCAGCCTCGCCTTTCGATATTCACTGTTAATTCATGTGTTTTCTTACTGCTACACACAGAGAAGAGGCCTTTCTTTTTTAGTACAATTCTGCTATAACACGTAGTGTTAACATTCATCATTTACTCTTTATGCATATGTGTATATATTGGCACATGCCGCAATCTATTCACTATAAAGCTAGCCTCAAGAATACTTTGTCTGCTTGCGTTTCTTTTGCATCTGTACACGTGTAAACTGACTTGATATCTTCATCCATTTTATGGCATAAGCTTCTACACCTTGATCCCAAGATGTCACTTATCCTTGATACTTTCTTGATGCCTTATAGAATATCTGCATTCTCTGGTCTCTGAATCTCTTCTAGGCACGTCAGCTCAGCTCTTCATGACGTGACCATTCGTCTTGACCATTAATTTGCTCTGCTTCTTCCGGGATTTCATTCAAACAGCAATCATATTTTCTTGCATACAGGTATGGTTTTCTTAATGGGAACCTTGCCTCCAGATTTCTCTTAGATATCTGTATCTTCACTGGTACCGCACGATTTTCACATCTGGGCTCCCAACAGATAGGCAATATGGGTGAGGTGGTTGAGGTGGGGGTACCTGGCTCCTCCTCTACAGCTTAGTCTGCAGAGCCTACTCTGAGACACTTTTTAGTGCAAGGTTTAGTGACAATGCTTGCTTTGGTGTTTTGGTGCTAACTAAAGAAGCATAAAACATGTTATGCCATGGACACAGTATTACAGTTGGCACAGTATACAGAGTAAGAGAAAGGGTGAAATGAAATAGTTTCCCACTTTTGTCAATGGAGATGAGCACTTCATAGGAGGTGGAACTAGATGTGCTCAGTGGGTGATTACACTGAAAGGCATGGGACGTGTTGAAAGTGAGACCAAAGGAAGTGGAAATCTCGAAAATGTTTCAATTGTTTACCACAAAGGCATTGAAACATTGGGGGCCTTTCCAGAGACGTTCTCCTTCTCAGGTCGTTCCTTCCCCAGGATAGGATCCTCGTGTCTCAACGCTATTTGCCTGGCATGTTCTGCATAGTGTGCATATTCATGGCCTTCTAGAGCTTAGTTCTCTGTCAGCAGCTCATACCTTGGCAAACAGTGTGTTTAGACATTAGCATGTAATAATGGTACTTGTAATCTCCCCTCATTTCAGGCGCTACAAGGACCTCATTTTAGGCGCTACAAGGACCATGGTTGTTTCTAACATTAAACTATTTTTCTTTTTGAAGTGACGGAATACTAGCAAGGAATCACCATGAGGGGGAAGCCATTTTCGGTCTAATTGGGATTCAACCCAGATGTAAAAATACTCCTTATGGCCTAAATACTGCAGTGGTGGACAAAGCTAGACAATGTCTCTGGTGTGAGGGACGGGCACCGAAGAGAGCAGACACACTTACTAAAGGCGCTGTAGAGCAGTAACTATACAAGATGCCTTTCACCTTCAACAGCTGTGTGAGAACGCTTCAATACAGCAGATACATGTTTTTCATGTTCTTCCTGTGTGGCCCACAAACTATTGGCTGTTTTTATGAAATGATATGACATGATATGGCATTTATAACGCACCTATGCCCAAGTGCTTCAAGGTGCGACGAGGCAAGGGAGGGGAACAAAGGGAGGACAGACAATGATCCTACTAGGCCAGGTGTCATTCAGATCGCGCAAGTCCGTGGGAAGGGGGCAGGGACAGTGCAGTTCAAGATGATAACAATAAGTAAGTAACGGCCAGCATGTAGCCAGTGCATGGGTAAATGCGGACATCAGGTGTCAGGGGCTGGTAGGGGGACTGTATGGATACAGAAACAGTCCTCGAGTGCAGGGTTTGCCCAGTGAGCAGTGCAGGTGTGAGACGCTGGCAGGGGAGGGACCTGGGCCCGAGATCAGAGGGTCTCCAGGTAGCCAGTGTAGTTCAGGTTTCAGCCAGACGGTCAGCAGAGGAGAGGAGGAGAAAAAGCAGAAGCAAAGAGGTTTTGAGGTGTCTACGGAACCGGAGATGGTTCTCCTCAAGTTTAAGGGAGGCAGAGGAAGGCACCAGCTGAAGAAAGAGATCTACCACCAACTCGTTGCTTGGAGAAGCGGCTGACCCTGAGGGAGCTGGAGGCGGATGAGTGGAGAGCTTGAGAAGGAAGATATTTAGTCACAAAAGTAACTAAAAATTCAAGGTAGTAATGTAAGATCATTGACTGTATAGGTCTTTGCTCATAAAAGGAAAGAAAAGAACATTGAGCGCCCGAGGGGGTTATAGTTGACGGATGAAAGGGCAATTACCAAGCACCTTCAATAGTTGCCCTTGAGCATTGGTGCCCTAGGGGGTTGAAGCAGGTAAATGGAGGAGCTTAGAGTTATGGCATTCTATGACCTTACCCCGTTCACTCAGACTTCCGATGTTCCTCCATTATCTGCACATCAGGCTTTAGGTGCATTCTGTATAGTATCTATACTCATAAAATAGACGTTAACAAATAGGTATCCCTGTAATGGAGCCTTTATTTCACATCTTGTTAGCTCATCATTAACTAATTCATGAACTACTGTAAAAATAAAATGGATCTCATTTAGAGTGTGGCCTAAAGGCGGCCACACGTCCTCCAAACCTTACACCATCAGTCAACCAATAATGACACAGTACCACTGTATCATGACATCCAAGTAATACACCCTGGTGGAGACGTGCCAGATGCCAGACATACTGACATCAATGACAGCCCCCCCACCAGCACTGGCGGAAGTGTTTGTCCGACATCTTGTGGAATCCACTCCACCTCAACTACTGTAAGAGATCTCCACAACTCCCAGGAGGTCAGTGACAGAGCCCTTCTGAATAGCAGAGTGTGCAGCCAATAAAGGCATATGACTCACAAATGAGTCGCAATACAAAAACCATGGCAAGTGCGAAGGCCACGCACTTTATGGACACCTAAATGCGGGTATTAGTGGACAAAATGATATCAGTAGAGGCACGTCTTATTGGTGCAAAGATGCATACATTCAGTGGTAGAGAAAAGAGGAACATGTGGACGACAATGGTAAATGTCATCTACAAAGTGTCCACTGTTGCTCTCAAGAAAGAAAACCTATATAAGAGGTGTAATGGCCAAGCTGAAGAAAATATTCACCCCCTAGGATGAGAAAGACATCACCGGTGAGGGGGACCAGAGACAATGTCATGGACCATATGGGAACAGAAGGTGCTCCCACTAATTGAAATGCAGAGTGCCATCGGGCGGGGACAATGCACATGCGAGTGAGACATCAACAAATCCACACATGTACCATGCAAACAAGCACACATGCCCACAAAGATACTTACAATACATATAGAAATGTATCTCATCTCCCAATAAATCCCTGCACTGACTATACTTACCTGCAGCCAAATGTACTATAGACAGACATGACATTGTCTCAGAAGTCACACTGACCAGCTGACACTGACCAGCTCTAACACCCAAAAGCCATATTTGTCATGCAGAGTGGAGGCAAACACAGAGACTCCAGCATACCTCCTGTTCAAATGCTGTCATCCATGTCTAGTTTCCTACTTGCAGGAAACACATCACAGCAATCCAGTGACCTTGATGCAGCACATGCACAAGCAGCAGTGGAGTGCAAAGAAACAGCCAGCTTGCCAGTACCTCCACAGATCTCACTGATGGTGCGGTCACCGAAAGCAGTGCAGACCCAGTTGTCACTGAGACTCTCACAACCACACTGGGCTCTGGTAGTGGCACCACCTATGGAACCTCAACGTCACCCACACAGATATCAGAGCCCTCCTCACAGGTGAGAGCAGTGGTGCAGAATTATAAGGTGCCACCAGAAGACCTTGTGAGCCAGGAGGCTATGTAGGAGGAAGATTATGAAGATCAACAGGAAGATGAACATCATTTATTTGATGGCCAATATGTCACTTGAGCCATCTCCCTGCTCCAGATGTCAACACCCAGGCACACACCTCCGCCACATGATGAAGATGAGATACAAGATCACACAATCTTGGTAATTGGGGGCCAGCATGTGTTTGTCAAGAGGCCAGAATATAGGGTGATGCAGCCAAACAATAGCTGCATCTAAAGGCTACGATCCTTCAACAGCTCGAGCATCACATTCAGCTCCTCACACGCCAGAATGACATCCATACATCCCTTAAGAAATCTCTAAACAGACATACAGCAGCTCTCATAAAACTTCATGAACAGTCAAAGGAGGACCATTTTGATTTCAATAAAAGCCGGTGTAGGTTGCAGTGAATCAAAGCTGGGCTTGCATCATCAAACTGAGGATTCGCTCATACTGTGTCAGCTGTTGGCATTTTGCAGCAGGCCATGCAACAGCACATGGTCCACTGGATGGAGACATCCAATTGCTGCAGGAGCATCTGACAACTGTGCTTGACCACCAGTACCAATCACTCCAATAAGCACGTCTGCAGCTGCAGTAAACCCAGTTGTCCACAGTTATCCACACCCCCTTTAATATGCACTCTGATAAAAACTGGCAGGCAAAACCAGCAACCTCCAGCAAATGACGCCCTGCAATAGAATCTGCTGCTGCAGGTGTTGAAAGCCCAGTGTTCCCCTGACTGGTTGGCACTGGAGGCAGTTAAAGCAAGGGACTTCAAGTAAAAATCATCCCTAGCTGAAGCATGACAAAAAGGTGTGAGCCCTTGTTGCACCCACTTCAAAAGAGCCCACACCACTTCAAAGAGACTCATAAAAAAACTCTGGTCACAGGCGAGCCGTGGGAGACAGGTGGCTGTGGGGGATGACACAGCCCTCCCATATGGTGAACAGACACTGACAAATGATATTGAAAGACTGTTTTAATTTTAGGCATTATGCGCAGGCATCAGACTGAGGATTGATCTCAGTTTTATGCCATTATTCATGTAATTTCCAGGCGGTATGGGGGATATAAATTGCATTTTCCTGGGACTCTGGGAACTGTAATGGCAAGTTAGACTAGGTTTCTGGCTGGTCTGGACAGCTGACAAATGTAAAAGTGGGTGAAAAGAAGGAAACTGACATTGGGAATGTGCTTGATAACTTACATATTCATAACTGTCTATGGAGTTTGCCAAGTGGGCATTCTCCCCAGAATACTCCAGCTTCTTTGCTAGGCTGGAGGATCAGAATCATTCAAGGTGGTCTACCTACAAGGTGGCCATCTTGAAGCACTTCTCCGTGCACCGGAACCCTTGGGCGGCTCACAAGGCAGCCTACAACCTACAATGCGGAGAAGATCAGGCACCGAGAGAGTTTGGCCAAGAGTTGAAGCAGGCATTTGCCCAAACTGGTAGACAGGTGCGCACAAACGGTAGGGAGTTCATTAACACCTATTTCCATGCCCTCCCTTAGTACATAATGACATAACTGTTTAGGGACTTCCACAATGAAAGGACCCTGGGCTGGGTAATAGAACAAGCCACCTGGATCTATGAGGTCCAAAAGCCGGCGGAAAATAAGAATCCCCCCAAAAATCCCAAACCAGCCAACACCCCTGCTACTGCCAAAGTGACAGAGGTGAAGAATACCGCCATTTTTTGGACCTAGAAATGGGGGGCCTAAAAATACACCTCCCGCTTACAAACCAACTGAGAGGCAGAGAAGACCCTCTGACCAGTCCCAAGTGGGTGATTGCCAGGCAGGGTCCCCTATAAATGTGTCACTTGACTCTGCTGACTATATTAGCCCAAAGTATAAAGGGAACAGACCCATCTTGGGGTATGTATGGACTCCCCCAGCTCGGGGGGATCCAATCAGGTAAGTACGGCCCAGGAAACTTCCCTCCAAACTTCTCTCCAAACTTCCTGCCAAGTTTCTTCCCTAGGTACCATCCAAACCCCAACATTCCCCAACATTCAGAACAATCTGTCTCCCTCTCCCCACTTTCACAAGTCTATACCCCCAAATGAGGGAGAAGGGAGGCTAAGGATGGCGGACTACCAGGGAAACCCTCCATACCCAAGCTAGTCTGGGAGAGGGGACAGTTACCCTTCCCGAGAGCAGCAAAGATTTGACCCAAGACCCCTGTATCAGCCAGAGAGGGTGTCACAACTAGAGCGCCAGTTCCAGAGCTTGACCCAAGACCTGAGCTGCATGTTGAGGGCACAACAAAGCCCTCAAATGAATATGGCAGCCCAGAACAGCTCGATCCAAGGGTCTGGCACCCTGGAACAATGACGAGGAGAAAACCCCGACAACCAACAGGTTCCAGAGGAGGAGGCTCAGGAGGAAGGGGGATGCGAAGCCCTAGAGGAAGCTTCCTTCCTCACCCGTGAAAAGCCCCTAGAAACCTCTGACCCTGAACCCAAATGTTCTAACCCTGAAAAACTGCAAACTAGGGAATAGAGGGTAAGTAGGAGAATCCATGTGATCAAGAAGACCCATTTTGTGGAGGAAGTCTGCGTCCTCCAGTGTGAAGGGGAAGAATCCCTGGAGGACTAGGGGAAGAAAGTCTTCTCTTTCTAGAACGGGGGAATTCCTCCCAAAGAACAATGGGTGCCGAAAAACCATAACCTAGACTGGGTAAATATAGGGACTGACCTGGAACCGCCTATACCTGAACCCCAGAAATGTCACCCCGAGAACTCAGAAATAAATGAGGGATCCTCCCCCCAAACCGGTTCAAGAGACTGCCTCCAGGAAAAGGGGGACAGCACAGAATCAATGGAAAAAGGGGATTCACAAACTCCTCAAATCGCAGGATGTAAAATTTTCTTCACAGATTCCCGAACTCCGACACAGAACATTGCCCAAGGTCACACAGTGTTGGAGTTCAAAATAAGGAAGTTAACCACCCAGCTGGCCCAAAATGGCCAATTCCTTTACCCCCTGGTAGAAGGTAGGTTTTATGCCCCCATCACGGTGCAAGGGCAGTGTGCATTTTTAGTGCTGGTGGATGCAGGATCCCAAGCCACCCTTCTATATAAAAGGGCATTTTGCAGGAAGGGGGGGAGTCACCAAATTCCCCTCACATCTCTTCCTGGACAACTCCAGAACTTCAACGGAAATTACATTCCCTTCGAGGGGACTGCGGATCAGGAGATCAAAATTGGGCGACACAAGGTGAAACACCCAGTTATAGTCATTACTCCAGAGGGAACACACTGTCTCTTAGGGAATGACCTCCTTTGGAGGTTGTCACCCCTAATAGACTGTGTATACCAGGTCCTCTGGACACAGACTAACCAGCTAATAAAATTAAAACAGAGCGCAAACTATGTAAGCTGAAATGGCACATGCCATATGGTTGAGCAGCGATCTGACAAAATTGAGTTCCACTTTTGGAACAATCAGGTCCCCGACATAACTGTAATTGCTGTGGGAGAACAAACTGGTAATGGGAACCCTTCGCCATTCTTGAAAATCAACCTTCCTCCCAGTTTTAAGTGGCATTCCACACTAGAAGGAAATACCCTGAAATGTTATACTGATCCACAATTTGAAAACCGAAACCCCATGATAAAAGGTGATGAACAGCCAGCTCAAAGCGTGGCTGATATTCAGAAAAGGGCAGAACACCTGTTCCTCCCCATTCAGGTAAATAAAGGGGGGAGCCTGTTCTCGCCAGAGTATGCCTGAATAATGGATAAAGCTTCATCAGCGAAACATTATTCAGAAAACTCCCAAAATATCAGGCCATTCCCACATTTAAATTGATTGATAAGTGGGAAATGGGCCTGGAAACTCCCAATTCCAAACATCTCCTGCCTAGCAGGTGTATGCTAAAAATGTCCATTTGGTGATAAAAGAATAGAGCATCATTGTTGGGTTGTGCGAGATGTCGCCTCTGCCTTCTACTTAGGCTGTGACATTCCCAATCGTTTCGCAATTAATTTGGACCTCATCAATTACAAAGTCTGGTCCGGACTGGGGGGTAAACCCCTGGGCTTTGACAACCCTGAAAAGGCATTTTGGTCAGCGCAATTGCTACCGTATGCAGTAGAAGTTCAAACTGGAGAAGAGGTCACCATGCCAGGACTGGCCCGACAATTCATTATCCCCTTAAAAACAAAGAGAGGACAGAAACTCCAAAACCCGGACGCCTCTGTAAATTCAAATCACCATCTCCAACAGCAGGGGTTGTATTTGAACATGACACCATAAGTTGACTTAGAACACACCATTCCAATATTGGTGGATAACATCGTCCATAGGAGTATCACTCTGGGAGCAGACACCTTTATTGGAATGGCGGTTGATGCCCAACATTTCTCCATTGAATTAGGGAATGAAATCAAGGGACAGATTTCCAATGATTGCTACGACTGTGACAATGACTTACTGCCAGAAAAGATTTTCACCCGGGGGAATTTCTTGGTTTACTCTTCCTGCCCTTATGGGGGGGAAGAGGTGACCTGTGACATCAGGAAGGATGAGGTGATATTTCAGGTCAACAGTGACTGCCTCGCCTACCTGAAACCTCCTGTCCAGGCCAACACCATAACCAGAGATCTCTCCACTCAGCTGGATACCGCAGAGATTGCAAAACCTGAGGTCTTTCCCGGCTTCAGGCAGATGGTTGACGAATGGATCAACCTCGCTAATGCCTGTGAGAACAAGGAGCAAAAGCCGAAGCTGTAGTAGGTGTTTCTGGATTGTCAAGAAATCTTTGCCGTGGACCAGTACGACTGTTGTCGCACCGAGATACATTCTACATCCATACCCCCAGACCCTGGGATGACTCCTGTATTCGTGAAGCCATATTGGCTGCCTCTCGCATCTATGGAGTCACTCAGGGAGATCATAAAGAACTTACAGTCCCATGGGATAATTCATCCAGTCCATAGTACCTTTAATAATCCGGTAATGGGGATACCAAAACCCAATGGCCAATGGAGACTGTGCGCAGACCTTAGGTGAGTTGAACAAAAGGGTCCCCATGTTCCGATGGCCTCTTCCCTAAATTGACCAGGGACTGGCCCAGATCCAAGGGTCAAAGGTGTATACTGTCATTGACCTGACCAATGGATACTGGACAGTACCTGTGAGTAGGGAAGACCAGTACAAGCTGGCCTTTACCTTCAGGGGCAGCAGTACACGTGGACCCAAAACCCCTTTGGATATATAAACTCCAGCAATGAATTTAACATTTCTTTGCACAAGGCCATGCCCGACTTGTGTAAAAGGGGAGTAAAAGGGGAAAGCTGGCCTAAGTGGATGATGCTCTAATTAAAAGCTCAACTGTGGAGGAACATATCTTGGAAATCTGCTATGTTCTGACCCAGATGAAGGAAGCCAGAGCATAACTGTCCTTCCGGATGCTTTTACTCGAAAATGAACTCTATTGCCGCTGATTTATACGCCGTGATACATTTGTGATTCAATAACAACACGGTTTTCCAAAGGCGTATAAACCAGTGGCAATAGAGTCCATTTTTGAGTAAAAGCATCCGAAGAGAGACATTAAGAAATTAATACAAGGAGCACCTAGATTGTACTCCTGCATATTCGTGAGTCAGTAAATATGGCATTTGAGGCATCTAATGATTGCATAAGCAAACAACGATCAATATATAGGAGTTGAGTACAAATGCATTTTCCTCTGTAATGTTATGAATTCAGAATAGTATTATTGTATCCTATACGAGACACCCATGTGAACATGGGGATATGGTAGGTTAACAATATATTTGAAATAAGTAAGAAGATATCGAAAGTAGCCATTAAACATATATGGTTTTGGTGTTTATATGGCTCGGATCCAGGTGTGATCAGGGCTTGAGTAAAAGAAATCCCATTGGCTAAAAAGTAATAGTATTATAGTATGTATGTAGTATTCCTGCCTTGTTACATATCACATGAAATTGATATGTATGTCTGTCTGTTTTAATTTTTAGATCTGTGTTGGGAACATTGGTTTGCTCCTAGTATGCAACGCATATAACATGACTGCGTGAGCAAAAAGAGAAAGTGTCCTGAAGACAGAATCTATGAAAAATACAAAGGAAAATTAATTTGACTGTATTAGGAAATTATGTATAGATTCTAGAAACACATGTTTAGTGTTGGCACATTTGTTTTCCTAAAGAAGAGGAGAATGTTGTACTGAGAACGCACAGCTAAGCGTCTCCATGTGTTATGGTTGATCTTACAAACATAACGGAAGGTGTTTTGATGCATACTTAATGAAATGGTGGAAATATGTATCTATGTGTGAACCATTAGGGTTCTTTTATATGCATTCCTATTTTTTACAATTGTGTTTTATGAATTGATAGACATTAAAATATGTGTTATTTTTTTAAAATTCGTGTGTGCCTACCTAAATATTGAATGGGTAGCGTGTGTGTGTAATTGGCAGGTGCTATAGACAGACTCATAGCCTAAAAGGGAGGAAGCCGTTTCTTTGGGAGCCAGTATGTTTCATAAAACCGAAGCCATCCATGGGGAGCTCTATGAGATCAAGTTCCTGTTGGGGGAAATCCAGGTCGCTGCTGTAACCAGGTCCCAAACACTTGCCCAAAATTAACTCTCAATTGCCCAGTGGAGTAAGGAGACACCCAGATACTGATTTGATCATGGCACAAAAAGGGGATCCGATTAATGGGAAATGTTATCAACACATTGAAGACCCAATGAATTTTACTCTGACCAAAACCGATTACATCAGGAAAGAGGATTCCGGGTGTTGATGAAGTTTCCCAAAATGTTCCGAATCCATGACGGTTTGTTTGCACGGAGGTCCATCTCTGGATGTGACCAGTGGGTGGTACCTACCACATTCCGAAGCCTGATGTGGACTCACGCCCATGACATGGCCATAGCTGCTCATCAGGCGTTTCATACTACTTTGGAAATCTTGCAAGAAGTCGCATACTGGCCACTCATAGGGCAGGACATTGGCCAATACTTGAAGCAGTGTCTTGTGTGTACCAGCCAAGTTATCTCACACACCGAGCTCAAAGATGTGGGAGATACTTGGGGTTAAGAGAAAACTCCACATTGCTTATCGACCAACCGCTACCGCTAGTGGGGGAGGTGTGAGGTACAATAAAAGGATTGTGAGCATCTTAAAGAAGTTTGTGGCAGACTCTGGGTCTAGTTGGGACATCTGACTACCACTTGTCCTGATGGCGATCAGGTCTACACCATCTTCTGCGACCAAAATGTCTCCATTCGAGCTAATGACTGGATGAAAAATTGTGCCACCCCAGCATCTGCTCTACAGAACACAAGAGCAGACCCTGCTTAACGCGTCCACGACACATGAATATACTGAGAATCTGAGAAAACACCTTCAGCATGCTTTTGTGTACGCTCAACAGAATCTGGAAAAATCGGCAGAGGGTATGAAAACCCATTATGATCTAAAGACCACTAAAAAAGAATATCAAGTAGGAGACAGGGTCTACTTGTACCATTTTCAAAGGAACCAGTCCAAAGAGAGGAAGTTCCTCCCCTCCTGGCATGGCACCTTTGAAATTGTAGATAAAAATTCACCTGTCGCCTATAAGATCTGCATCCCTAAAGTAGAACTGACAGAAGAAAAATGGGTCCACATCAATCAGCTGTCATCTCAGAAACGCTTTGCGACTGATTGATGAGCCAAATGAAAGTCGAGCAAAGGAACCATCTGAAGAATGAAAATGAAGAAGTAAAAATCAGACGGAAATATTTAGACACATATACATACATATACATACATATTTTAAGTACACAGAGCAAATTTTTAGACCGATTGAGGCAACCGTTAGGGTAACACACATCCTCCCAGGTCAATATATGAATTATACGTATTTTACTAAATATGCACTTTGATAGCACATAGCACCTTATCATTGAATAGTTCATCTGTGTTTACATAGCACGTAGCACTTTATTATTGAACAGTTCATCTATGTTTACATAGTACAAAGCACTTTAATATATATATTAATATATATGTATCATTCGAAGCTTTATAACATGCACTTTAAAAGCACATAGCACTTCGCTGTATTATGCAGTACCAATTTACTAACTTACCCATTTGGGAAGATGAATACTTGGTCAGCACAAAAGAAAACGCAGAACAACCATCCCGATGTGCAAATTTCAAAATGTCGGACATTTGAACGGATGATATGTGTATAATATTTTTAAAAAAAAAATTTAAATTAAAAAATTCCATATAAACGAACCTGTTCTAACCCACTTGGGATAATCAAGTTCTGGGATGACCTTATGAATAGCTATAATAGTGAACTGTTAGCACTTTACACAAGCACAAACATTGACAGAGAACAGAAGTATTGTTCACTATGTTCCAACATGACTGCCTGCTTGTTTGATTGTTGTTTCTTTATCAGCTAACTCACTTAAGTGCCAAACACTGAAGATGGACTTACATATGATAGTCTATATTACTGCAGTCCTCTCTCCATGCATCATGTATGCTGCACACAATGCTTATGTTTCTACTTGAGTACCTTAGTGTACTGGATTGAAGTTAATAATAGAATGCTATTTATAATAATGCATAGCTTAATGCACTGATTAGCACTTGATATTTATTCCAATAATCTTTGACACTTTTTTAATTAACATTACACTAAGAATCCCTTGTACAGACTTTTCATGAAAGGTAAATGCACATGTGATGTCATCAGTGATGTCATCAATGACATTTGTGATGTCATCTTTGATGTCCTGGGTGTTAGGCTTAGCAGTGCACGGTGGTGGCGCGAGTTATGGTTGCTTAGCTTACCATAACTGGCGAATTTCAAGGGTTTTTTGGTTTTACTTGGAACCATAACGTCCCTTTAACAACGTTTTTTCACTGAATTTCATAGGTTTTTAGTAGCGCAACTTAACCTTAACGTCCCTTTAACAAAGTTTTTTTACTGAATTTCATAGGTTTTTAGTAGTGCAACTTAACCATAACGTCCCTTTACAAAGTTTTTTTAATGAATTTCATAGGTTTTTATTAGTGCAACTTAACCATAAAGTCACTTTAACACATTTCTTTTACTGAATTTCATAGTTTTTTATTAGTGCAACGTAACCATATGTCCTTTTCAATGGAGGAAGATCACTAGCATCCTAGGTTCTCAAAGTGGGAACCCGGGGTGGTAAAAAAAAGATTTTTCTTCCCAAACCGGGACGCCACAGGCAGGCGTTCCGGTGTAGGAAGGAAAATCTTTTACCAAGATGGACACCAGGGAAAGGGAAGGCGGGGTGTATAAAGAGAACACAACAGGGCATCAGTGGGGGGTCGGGAAGACCAGGAGAGAGACACGGGGCATGAGCAGGGGGTGTGGGGGGGGGACAGGGCACACACGGGGCATGAGCGGGGGGTGGGGGTGGGAAAGGAGGGAGACACGGGACATGAGCGGGGGGTGGGGGGGGAAAGGAGGGAGACACAGGGCATGAGCAGGGGTGGGGGGAACAGAGGAGACACAGGATATGAGCGGGGTGGGGGGAAGGGGAGAGACACACGGGGCATGAGCGGGGGGTGGAGGGGAGGGGGAGAGACACACGGGGCATGAGCGGGGGGTGGGAGGGAGGGGAGAGACACACGGGGCATGAGCGGGGGGTGGGGGGAGGGGAGAGACACACGGGGCTTGAGCGGGGGGTGGGGGGAAGGGAGAGACACACGGGGAATGAGCGGGGGGTGGGGGAAGGGGAGAGACACACGGGGCATGAGCGGGGGGTGGGGGGAGGGGAGAGACACATGGGGAATGAGCGGGGGGTGGGGGAAGGGGAGAGACACACGGGGCATGAGCGGGGGCTGGGGGGAGGGAGAGACACATGGGGCATGAGCGGGGGGGTGGGGGGAAGGGGAGAGACACACGGGGCATGAGCGGGGGGTGGGGGGAAGGGGAGAGACACACGGGACATGAGCGGGGGGTAACTGGGGAGACAGGTCATGAGCGGGTGGTGGGGGGTAGGGGAGAGACACACGGGGCATGAGCGGGGGGTTTGGGGTGGAGGGGAGAGACACACGGGGCATGAGCGAGGGTGGGGGGGAGGGGAGAGACACACGGGGCATGAGCGGGGGGTGGAGGGGAGAGACACACGGGGCATGAGCGTGGTGGGGGGAAGGGGAGAGACACATTGGGCATGAGCGGGGGGCGGGGGGGAAGGGGAGAGACACACGGGGCATGAGCGGGGGGTGGAGGGGAGAGACACACGGGACATGGGCGGGGAGTGGGGGGAAGGGGAGAGACACGGGGCATGAGCAGGGGGTGGGGGGGAGGGGAGAGACACGGGGCATGAGCGGGGGGTGGGAGGGAGGGGATAGACACGGGGCATGAGCAGGGGGTGGGGGGAGGGGAGAGACACGGGGCATGAGCGGGGGTGGGTGGGAGGGGAGAAACATGGGGCATGAGCAGGGGTGGGTGGGAGGGGAGAAACGCGGGGGTGGGTGGGAGGGCCGAAACACGGGGCATGAACAGGGGGGTGGGGGGAGGGGAGAGACACGGGGCATGAACGGGGGGTGGGGGAGGGGAGAGACACACGGGGCATGAGTGGGGGGCGGGGGGAGGGGAGAGACACATGGGGCATGAGTGGGGGTGGGGGGAAGGGGAAACACACAGGGCATGAGCGGGGGGTGGGGGGAAGGGGAGAGACACACGGGGCATGAGCGGGAGGTGGGGAGGAAGGGGAGAGACACACGGGGCATGAGCGGGGGTGGGAGGGGTAGGGGAGATACGGGGCATGAACGGAGGGTGGGGGGGAACAGAGGAGACACGGGGATGAGCGGAGACATGAGTGGGGGTGGGGGTAACAGGGGGGGAACGGGAGGAAGACACAGGGCGGCAGATCCCCCTCCTCGGCCCTCCGCAGGCCACCGTGTACCGATGGCGTGAGCGGGGGCTGGAAGAACAGGGGAGACATGGGGGTGGGGGGGACAGGAAGGAGACACGGACATGAGCGGGCAGTGGGGGGAACGGGAGGAAGACACGGGCATGAGCGGGGGTGGAGGGAACGGAAGGAAGACACTAGCTGGGCTCTCACCGCAAACCACAAACAAAGATGGCCGGCGTCTTGAAAATACAACGCACTGCACGCTGCAGTGCAGCCAATGGGAAAGCACGTAACATGTCCGCGGACACGACGCAACCCGCTTGCCCAATCCCTGTCCTGTCCGTAGAGCGAACAGAGAAGTGTGTCCGCGAAGCGAACACAAATATCACTATTTGTTTTTTACCTTCTTTTTGGTCATTTTTAAAAAAACTACTGGACGGATTTTCACCAAATTTGCAAAAGCACGCTTTCGGGACCAAGCCGCTGCTCCTGGTCCAAATTTGGTGAAAATCCGTCCAGCGGTTTGGGCTGTAGGTGCGAGCAAACTTTCTTTCCCATTCAGTCTATGGGAAAAAAATAAATTTTGCGACCCCCCCCCCCTATAACTTTTCCCACCCTGGACGAATCCTCACCAATCTTTGCAAAAAAATTCAGAGTGGGCCATATACTTTTTTTGCAAAGTTTGGTGAGGATTTGTCCAGGGGGAGCAAAGTTATAAGCCGCCCAAAAAGTGCTCTTCCTATGGAAACAGCAACTTATCCATAACTACATGGCCACTACTGTGGCCATGTAATATAACAGGGAGAAATGTACTTGGTGTTATTGTAGAAATTAAAAAAAAGATGAAAATTGTTTAGGAAAATAGAATATCATATGATCACTGTAGGTTATTGCTGTAAATTCTTGTAAATCTTCCAGGAAAAATGTGTGTAAAAAGTACTGAAACTTGGTTTTTCTATCTTCTATTAGAGAACTAACCTCCTTCAATTCCAGCCTGGAGAGGAGAGCGGAGCTTGATGAGAACCCTGGGGACCTGGAAGGGAAGGAAGAAAGGGGGTGTCACGCCCTCCAACCCAAAGATGGAAGGGGAGGCTGGAGTGCCCACTCCCAAAAGAAGGAAGAAAAGAGGGTGCCATGCTATACCCCCAAACCAGAGATGGAAGGGGATACTGGAGTGCCCACTCCCTGATGACAGAAAATTACTCTGAAGGAAACCCCACTCTGCCCTGCTCTTCCCAACAAAAAGTCGTGGAAGAGCAGGGGGGATATGTGGAGTGCATTTAAAGGCCCCAAACAGAAGTCTCTTTTACAGGAACAGCAGCCACTTAAACACTGCAACCAAAAACGGCCTGGATTTTACTTTCCCTGTCATATGAATGGCAGGAATTTAAACTCTGCAACAATAACGGCCTGGATTTGACTTTTATTTCACATGAATGGCAGGAATTTAAACATTGCACCAAAAACGGCCTGGCTTTTTCTTTTGTTTTATGTAAAGCTGAGAGCCATGTGGAAAGGGCCCTATCGCTCATCATCAATGGACAAACAGCAGTGCAATTCCCAAAAGAAGGAGGAATCAAAGAATCATGTGACAGGGAAAACAGGATTTTTAAACATTAAAAGCAAAAACGGGCCGCACAGGTTTTTGCAATAAAAAATTACTTTAAAAAGCCACAATGGAAAAAGATACCAATGCTCACAGAAAAATGTAAGGAAAGCAAAACCTGATGTGTGGGGTTACCAAAGCAAAAGTATATTATGTTTCACCCACAAAACTCCTGTAAACATGTGAAGAGACACTTACTTCAAGAAAAACCTGTTCCGGCAGAGTTCTAAACTTCACAATGAAATGACCCACTTCCAGCTGGATGATACACCTCCCATCTACTGACGCCCTGCAATAGAATCTGCTGCTCCAGGTGTTGAAAGCCCACTGTTCCCCCAACTAGCTGGCACTGAAGGCAGTCAAAGCAAGGGACTTCAAGGAAAAATCATCCCTTACTGAAGCATGACAAAAAGGTGTGATCCCTTGTTGCACCCACTTCAAAAGAGCCCACAACACTTCAAAGAGACAGTATAAAAGCAGAGGAGAGTGCTGAAAGAACCCTGGAGAGTCTGGAATGGAGCTGAGGGAGAAGACACTGATCCTGTGTTGTTGAAGGGCTGCAGCAGGGCTTAGGAGAGGTGCCCTTCAAGAGCCAGAGAGGGCAGATCATATCCTGCTGACTCTGTCCAGAGAAGTACTCTTTCCCATAGGCATATGAAGGGAAGCCAAATTACCTGAGGGGTAGGTGGGAAGACCCTCAACCCAGAGAGCCCCAGAGAAATTGCTCACCAGAGCCACGCTTACCGGGTGAGTCTCATGGCAATAGAGAGGAAATCCCGGTGAGTGTGTGTGTGGATGGAGCGGGAACCTGAGCAATGAACTTGAGAAAGAAAGCAGGAAACAAAAAGGCCCATGAAAGGCATTATGGGACTTGAAGCTCTTTTTGAAATTAAGTGAAATTGAACTGTAATATAAAGTTACAGAGTGGTCTGGAGGAAAAAGAAGGTACGCCCATTCGAAAGACTCTGTGCACTGCGAAAGGGGTCCGAGTCTGAATGTGGGAGACCCAGAAATTGTGTTTAAAAGGGGTCTGAGCCAGAACGAGAGAGACCCAAAAATTGTGCTTGAAAGGGGTCCGAGCCCAAACGAGGGAGACCCAGTCCAAGCCCAAACAAGGGAGACCCAGAAATTGTGTTTAAAGAGAGACATTCTTTTGTTAAAGCCCAGGCTGAAGAGACCCTGAGAAAATTGTGTGAACTGTTGAATCTGGTCAAATATTTGAACTGTGTAAAAGCCTACAAGTACCATAAGTCATAGCAAACGCTAAAGAATAAAGCTAAGGGAACCCTGAGAAAGTAAAGTGAAACGGTCTGAGCCCGAAAGAGGGGAACCAAGGAAAGAAATTGAAAGTGAGAGGTTGAGGCCCGGTTGTGGGGGGCCTATAGAGACTTAAAATGAATGTTCCTTTGGAACTTTTATGTTTGCGCTGAAGAGCTTGGAACTTTTGTGCTGGTACTGCAAAACGCAGGGGATTGACCTGGACTTGGGGATAAGGGAGACTTGAGAGGTCAAAACCCACGGAGTACGTGAATGCGAAGCAGACTCTGGAGGGTCGAGCCAGCTACCCCAGGTGTACTCTCACAGCAGAGTGTGCCCATATGTCAAGTGCTCCACCAAACCCATGTTTTATACAACATGGGCAAGAATCATTTGATGCCATTCTGTCATCCTTTTGTTTCCCACTGATTTTCTGTTTGCATTACATTCCCCTATTTTACTTGTATGGTATTATAGTGAGGGCGGGCAATATGTTTTCTAGTTTAATTGATATTCTTTTGGACTAACGATGGACTAACACTGTTTCCTTTTTATTTAAATGGTAGAGTGTGCTCCCATCTTTAGTGTTAGGGCAAGACAGGAGTTCTTCCAAACCCCTTTTGAAGTAAATAAAACTACTGCTATTTGTGGATTTAATGAGGAGCGAGATGCTGCTTCAGAGACCTAAAGTTGATCGAGACATTTCACCAATACGGTGCGCTATGATCCCAAGGTGGCCACCAGGACCAATCGCAGGACCTGAGGCTGAATTGAACATCTGAGAGCAGGTGGGAGCGGACCCAGAGAAAAAGTGCAGGCGAGGACTCTGTGTGGGGATTGCATCAGTGGCACTCTACGCGACCAGCACAGAGACAGACAGAGGGAAAGAGCAGTGGCCACGGGGGAAGAGCAACAGACTCCTATATCCAGAGGTGCAGGCACGGCATGGCTGACCCGCAGGAGTGGAGGCATGGCAAAATAATGGGAACCCACTGACTGAGATCTATGTGTCCCAATGAGAAGTGGAGGAGCCTGTCCAGGAGTGCCACAGCACTGTGACGCAAGGTGAGAGGACTGGCCATGAGTGACTATGGCTTCCCAGCAGGGGAGCCCACCCCCATATTGAGGCTAGATTGACATCAGCAGGCTCAGAGTTCCCATCCCTCTCCCACCCCATCCCCAGAGATATCACACAGGGCCCTGAGACCGAGGGCTAACGAGACACGACAACTGGAGGGAGGGAGCTTCCCCGAGGGAAGTGCAGTGTGAGCACTTCCACTGGAAAGACTGGTGGGCAGTTGTGCATATTTGCGACCCCTGCTGGACCACATTAGAGGTTAACAGTGCAGAGGCCACTATAGAAGAGGTCATAGAATTGTAGGCACACATTCCCTGGTTTCTGGGGTTCGCTGAGGACACACAACGGCATGAAATGGCAGGCCCCTTTGGAGGGAGACCGCAGCATAGATTGAAGTTGAGGGAGACAGTCGGTCCGTTGTGGATGCCCTGCAGAGAGTAGCAAAACCTCCTAGTGTGGACATGGGGGAAGATCCCTAGGTACACAGTAATAAAACCTTGGGGATGGACTTTTCTCCATTCGTAGCAGCAATGGTGAAGGGACAGCAGAAGATGGAGAAGTATACAGACTCGAAGGGTAAACCATCAAACCATGAAGAGACAAACTGAAGTGCAGATGGCACGACCAAAGGAGGCACTGGGTGAGTGACCCTGGATGCATTGATGGACGCAATTCAGGCCACACGACTTCCCTCGAGGGGAGCATCAAGGAGGTGGGCATGGATGTGTGCCTGGTGAGAGCGGATCTCCGGAAGGTGTGTGAGAGGGTCACAGAGCTAGAACAGAGAGTGAGCACGGTGCAAGATGATCTTCATCAGCACAAGAAACAAGTTGCTGGCCTAGTGGGGGCAACCAGTACCCTGGAGTCTAATGCAGAGGATACAAAGGGGCGATCTAGACGATGCAACAATCGATTGGTTGGGATCCAATGTGGAGATTTTTGTGGAGCATCTCATCCTGAACACTATTGGAGTGAAGGGGTTGTCAAAATTCTTTACTGCCGAAACGGGCTCACAGAGTACCGGGAAAAGCTCCCCCCAATGGACAGTCACCAAGAGTGATTGTCGCAAAGATCATGAATTTCAGAGACAGATGCCATTTTGCAGGAATCCCACAAGGTGGGATATTATGATGTAGGGAATACAAGACTGCGCATCTTCCCGAACGTTACACTGGAGGTACAGCGACAGAGGAGAATGTATGATTCAGTGAGGTGGCGTCTCAGGGACCTTAATATGAAATACATGTTGTTCTACACAGCTAAATTGAAGCATACCGCGGGTGGGAAATCATGTTTTTTCACATCCCCACAGAAGGAATGGGACTGGTTGGACACAGCGCCACAGGGTCCAGACCCACAGACCCCCAGAAGAGGGCTGAAGGGTCACAGATGGTGAACTGAAGGTGAAATATGAGGAGGCCAAATGTTAAAGTTGAGGGATGCTACTTTTGAGATATTTGCTGAGGTGTCATCAATGTGGAAGTGAGGGATAATTGGGAGGACAGGTGGAAACGGCAGTGATGGAGAGCTCCTATTCTTGGACCAACTGCCATCCATCCGTAGGGAGGAGGTGTACGGTGGGGGGAACTGCTTTGAAGGTCGAGATCTACAGGGAGGGGTGACTGAACCTTGGCTGGGGAGGTTGCGGTGTCAGGGGGTTAGACTTAAGGGGTGAGGGGAGGGCAGAAGGGGAGAGATAGGTGTGACTATGAGGGAATCAGGTGGGAGATTAAGGGGGACAGAGGACAGGATAATGGGGGGTTGAGGGGTTGGGGGAATAGTTGAAAACAGGGATAGTGAAGGAGTCGGGTGTGCAAACATGTTGGGTATAGTTGCCTAGTTGGTTGAAGTTCGGAATGAGGTTGGTAGAATAATAGACAGACAGTATCCACGGAACAATGGGGTGATGAGGCAGAGAGGAACATATGGAGGGGAAAGGGCAATCGTACCTGGAATGGGAGGTGATTGCTTGAAAATTGGGACTTGGAATGTCCGAGGGCTAGGTAAAAAGTTGAAATTTCAACAGGTGGGAGGGGGGGTCCTAAAATGGCATGGGATACAGCTGGCTCTGATACACGAAACCCATATGGTACGCTAAGACTTGAATTTACTCTGGAGATGGTGAAGAGGGATGGTGGTTGGATCATCTTATTCTAAATACACAAGAGGGTTGTAGATTTGGGTAGCAGTGGGGGTGCCCCTACAGGTAGGCAAGGTGATAAATGATGAGGCCGGAAGAATGGTGTATTGGAAGGCAGAGACATCTGCGTGGTCAATTCTTATGCTCCTAGTGTAGAAGATAAGGAATACTTCCCATCAGTGATGCAATTGGTGCGAGGATATCGTAAGAGGTTGTTTATATGGGGAGGGGATTTAATTGCCTTTTAAACCCTAGCTTGTACAATACGGGGAGCCCAGGTTTACTGAAACAGCAAGCTGCGTCATCTTTATGGAAGATAGCGGGGGGTTGGGAGTTGGTGGAGTTGTTGAGGGAATTTCATGGGCGGGATCGTGGTTACTCCTTCTCCGGTGTGCATGGATCTTATTCACGACTGGACTACTTGTTTGTTGGGGTGGAGCATTTCCGCAGGCTAAGCGGTATGGAACATTTAGGAAGGATTCTTTCAGACCACTCACCCATGGTGATTAACATAGGGGGGATACTGAAGAAGTCATCACTGTACTCTTGGAGACTTTCAGTCGTGGCTCTGAAGGATGGGTCCTTCAAAGAGATACTGAGGGAAGAGATGTCATGTTTTTTTAAAACATTGAGGGCTCGGTGGCAAGAGAGGGAACCCTGCTGGAGGCTTTCAAGTTCACGGTTAGGGTAATTTGTATTGCTAAGTCAGTAGGGGTCATGAGGACTCTGCAGGGGAAGTTGCAGAAACTGGAAGGAGAGATAACTAATCTGGAACAGGAAACTGCAGCGGGACTTGGTAGAGGCACAGAATTAACTGATACACTGGCATCTCATCGGGAGACGCAGTACTCACTTTCCAAATTTGATGGGAGTCCGAGGGCCATGCGATTCACGCAGAGGGAGATAAGACAGGGCAAACATTGGCCTGGCTGATCCGGCGGGAGCAGCCTCGGCACACCATAACTCAGATTAGGTGGATTCTGGGGACTTAACTGTCACTCAAGCACAGATCAATTAAACCTTTCAATACTTCTATCATTCCTTGGCCACGAGTGAAGAGACGTACCCGGATGATGATGCAGACGAACTCATAGACATGGCAGAATTACCAGTGCTGGGGAGCGATGTCCAGGAGAAGCTAGATGAGCAAATTGAAGAATCTGAAATATGTGAGGCACTGAGGGCAATGGGAAAGGGCAAATCTTTGGGAGGGGATGGACTCCTGGTGGAATTCTATTGCAGGTTTGAGGAGCTATTGGTCCCCCTACTTAAGAAAGTATCTGACGAGGTCTTTGAGACAGGGATTCTCCAGGAATTAATGCAGGAGGCGATAATAAGAGTCCTATTAATTGAACATAAAGATCCCCTCGAGTGGCCATTCTATTGCCCGATTTCGTTATTAAATGTAGATGCGAAAATTCTGGTAAAGGTACTGGCTACCAGACTGTCCGGTGTGGCCACACGCCTGGTACACCCGGACCAGTGTTTGTTTGTTTGTTTTTTTGTTTTTATTATTTATAATGCGCGAGTGTACCCAAGGGTATCAGGGCGCAGCCTTTACAAGAATTTTCGAAGCTTGGTTACAGTACAAAGAATATACATAATACAAGAATAAAGTACATACAGTAATGTTATATACACGTCAGCAGTAGGGCCAGTAGGCCAAAATGCATAATACAAGAATAGAATACAACAGTATTATATACAAATCAGCAGTAGGCCAGCAGGCCATTATATAGAGGTAAGCAGGAAGGCACACATGGTTACAGTTTGTGCAAGTAGCGCTGGGCACTTCATAGTCTTAGTGGGTCTCCAATTTCAACCAAGAGACTACCAAAGAAGTTCTGATAGGTCAAGTATGCTCTGAGGTTTGGAGGCAGGGAGTTCCACAACTTGGCAGCTTTTACCAGGAAGCTATTGCCCCCCTATGGTGGCCCGTTTGTAGTGGGGAACAGAAAGACAGTTTTTGTAAGCAGTTCTGGTGGGGCTTAATGAGGACTTTCTATGGAATCTGTTAATCAGATAGATTGGGGCGGCATTATTAAGAGACTTATATGTAAGTGATGCCGTTTTTAATTGAATTGTATCTCTAGTGGAGAGCCAATTGTTCTGTTGGCTGAGACCTGTAATGTGTTCTCTTCTGGAAATGCCCAGAGCTGCTCTGAGGGCATTGTTCTGAAGGGTTTGCAGATTACTAGTGGTGGCCTTGGTGGAGTCCAGGTAAAGGGCATTGCAATAGTCAAGGTGAGACAATATGAGAGCTCTGGCGAGTGTCAAGCAGCTAGAGTCCGACAGGAAAGGTTTGGCTGCACAGATTAATTTGCATGTATAAGCAGTGGAGGATGCAAGGGATCTCACTTGTCTTTGGAAAGGTTTGGCTGCACAGATTAATTTGCATGTATAAGCAGTGGAGGATGCAAGGGATCTCACTTGTCTTTTGAGGGAAAAATTGGAGTCTAGATAGAATCCCAATGTTTTGACCTCTTGTCCAACTTTGATGTTGTTTCCGTCAATCATGAAGGAATTGTAAACCGGGCCAAGTTTCTTTATGCTGAGTGTAGTACCTAGGATAATACGTTCTGTATTATCATCATTCAGGCATAGTCCATGAGTGACCATCCATGCCTGGATGATGATGTACACCCTATTTAACAAGGCCAAATCCTTTCCATAATCTCCAGAAAGCGGAAGGAGGATCTGAGTATCATCTGCATAGTTAGTGTAGGTGATACCGAGATGATCCAAATCATCGAAAAGGGGCTTGGTAAATATGTTGTATAGCGTGGTGGAGACGCAAGAGCCCTGAGGAATGCCGCATGTGATGGGTATGGGGCTGCTGCAGCCGTGGGAGAGAAGACCCTCATGGTCCTGCCGTTAAGGAAGGATGTGATCCAGGTGATGGCCTCTGTGGAGAAGTGAGCTGAGGTGTGGAGGTGTGAACATAGGACAGAGTGATCGACCAAATCGAATGCTGCAGATAGGTCTAGGAGGAGGAGTAGGGCGGCTTGCCCATTATCTCTGAGCGTATCGATCTGCGCTTTCAAGTCAATGAGAGCGGTTTCGGTCCCGTGTTGGGGACGGAACCCAGATTGTCTAGATCCTAGGAGGTTGCGTTCTTCCAAGTGCTTCTGTATTTGTGCATAGGCAACCTTGTCCAAATTTTTTTATAGAAAGGGAACAGTCGTTATGGGTCGGTAATTTGTGGGTATGGCTGGGTCGAGAGTGGGTTTTTTCAGTAATGGGAGTACCCAGGATTGTTTTAGGTTAGTAGGGATAGATCCAGTGGCAAAGGAGGCATTAATCAATTTTGTAATGAAAGGGGATAGGTCACGGGCGGCATCTTTAATGAGCTGTGCTGGGCACAGATCTCCCTTGCAACTGGACGGTTTCAGAGACAAAATCATTTTTTCAACTTCCAATGTGTTGACTTTAGAGAACTGGAAACAGGATTTTTGAGTTGAGGGTGTCATTCAAGGAGGCTCTTTTGCTGTAGATTTTATTTTGAAGAGTCGCAATCTTATTTGCTAGGGCACTTTGAATTTCTGAACACCAGTTTTTATCTTTAGAGCAAGTGTCAAGGGGTGCTATGGGTTTTCTATTTCTTTGAGGATTGAGAAGAGTTCTTTCATATTGGATTTAGCTTGGGATATGCGAGAGTCAAATGAGGCTCGTTTGGCCAGGTAGATTTTTTTTTTGTAAAGTGCAGCTAGTTTGGAGAGTTTGAGTTTGGTTGAGACTGAGGGGGACTTTTTCCAAATGGCCTCACAATTTCTTTTTTGCTGCCTTAGGTTTTTACGGAATGGTGTGTACCATTTGTTGAGGTGCATTTTTGGTTTACTGGATCTCAGTTTAAGGGAGGCGATATGGTCCAGTGAGGTGGCCATAATCTTGTTATATTCTTCAACCAGGGACTCAGCGTCCAAGTTGTCAGGCAGTGTGTTGAGAGTGGGGAGTAGGTTAGGGATAAGTCTTACTGCTGTCATGTTTTTCTTGTTTCTGGTAAGAGTAGGTGGGGCCTTAATGGTAGGCGGAGGTGGAGGCCTGTCGGTGGAGAGCATGAATGATACCGGGTAGTGGTCCGTCCAAGCTAGAAGTGAGATATTTGTGATATTCGCTAGCCAATTGTAGTCGGCCACCCAGTCAAGAGTTCTACCTTTCAAATGTGTTGGAGACGTGCATCTTTGCGCGAATCCTAATTCAGTGAGAGTATTGGCTATGGTGCTAGCGGGATAATCTTCCGAGTCGTTGTTGCCCAAGTTGAGGTCTCCTAAGGTAAGTACTTGGGTGGAAGTTTTAAGGTTGCTAGATAGAATAGCGTTAAGGTCTTCATCGAAGGTGCCGATGGGGCCTGGCGGGCGGTAGATCAGGTAGATGTTAAGAGTTTGGGTGTTAGTGAGTGGTAATTTGACTGCTAATGTTTCACAAGAGAGGGTGTCGATAGAAGAATCTAGTCTCATGGTAAGACTACACTTATGGATGATGGCAACACCACCTCCTCTAGAATTGGGGCGGTCTTGTCTCAAAATAGAGTAGTCATCTGGGACTGCCAGCATGAGCATGGGGCCTGCTGCTGAATGTAACCAGGTTTCGGTGATGGCGAGGAAGTCAAGCTCTTCTATAAGGATTAGGTCAGCAATTTCTGTAGCATGGGCTACTAACGATCTGGCGTTGATCAGGGATCCCTTAATTTTAGGACTAACTAAGTTTTTAGGAGTAATGGCTGAGTTTTTTTAGGTAGTAGTATGGCGCTTGTCCTGTGTGGGTTTAAGAGTGCCCTGATTGAGGGAGTTATGAAGGGATGTAGAGTAGGGTCTTTGTAATGGGTTACTAATTTGTATGGGAGGATTAAGTCGGAATGTCGACGTTCTAGAGTTTTGTGTAGCGGGCAGTGAGCGGGCAAGTGGCTCATGGATTTTGCCTAGTCTGGCTCTAAGTCCTAAGTTCCTTTCTATGTTAGTGCGAGGGTGACTGGAAGGTAGCAGTACCTGAGGGTTGTTTAAATCTAAGTATGGTACTTGGTCATTGAGCCTAGGTAGGGCTGGCATGTTGGGTAGTTGTGGAGCCATCTTGGTCAGGGATGCAGTAATGAGGCTGAGCATGAAATAGGCCAACAGGATAGTAGAAAGTAGACGCATGCTAAATGGTGCGGTCGAGGGTGTTGTGACGCCCTAAGTAGTACCTGAATTTAGGTGACCACAAGTAGTTGTGATGGACTATGTGACACCTAGGAAAGGGTAGTTGATATGGCTCAGATGCCAGAAGTGGCCTATGTTAGGAGTGTAGGGACGGAATTACTTTAAGTAGATTGAGTAACACCTAGGAGGTAGGGCAAATGAGGTCGGGTGGTCGCAGTGCCTAGATGAGCAACTATGTATAAGTGTGGTAGGTTGGCTAAGGATACATTGAGTGGCGCCTAGATTGGGGCAAGGTAGATCGGCCACAGTATCTGAATGAGTTTCGAAACAACTAGTTTCAAAATATAGTTGTTAGTCTAAGATGCAAGGGTAAGCAGCTAAATTCAAGATCAAAAATGCATGGATAAAGCAGCTAAAATCAAGATGAGGTAGTTTGGCATAATACATGGGTGAGCAACTAGATTTGAAATCAAAAATGCATGGATAAAGCAGCTAAAATCAAGATGAGGTAGTTTGGCATAGTACATGGGTGAGCAACTAGATTCGAAATAAAAAATGCATGGATAAAGCAGCTAAAATCAAGATGAGGTAGTTTGGCATGATACATGGGTGAGCAACTAGATTCGAAATAAGAAATGCATGGATAAAGCAGCTAAAATCAAGATGATGCAGTTTGGCATAATACATGGGTGAGCAACTAGATTCGAAATCAAAAATGCATGGATAAAGCAGCTAAAATCAAGATGAGGTAGTTTGGCATGATACATAGGTGAGCAACTAGATTCGAAATCAAAAATGCATGGATAAAGCAGCTAAAATCAAGATGATGCAGTTTGGCATAATACATGGGTGAGCAACTAGATTCGAAATCAAAAATGCATGGATAAAGCAGCTAAAATCAAGATGATGCAGTTTGGCATAATACATGGGTGAGCAACTAGACTATATTTACACCTAGTGTGAGTGAAGTATGCTTTTTAGACATGATGGGTGTGTAAAACCGCAGTTTACATGTAAAAAGTAGACTAATCTGTGGCATGTAAAAAGTAGACTAATCCGTGGCAGGATACTGTAACAGACGTATCATATTGTGGTAATTTTGCAAGTTACACTGGGCGGCAAACGTACACAGCTGTGGGATAGATTTGAGTGGAAAGACGGTTACGGTTGTGCAGCTGAACTGGACGAGATGGACAGGATTGATCATTTAGGAAGAGATGGGGCCGGAAGTGCTAACAACGGCCGCATGTTATTGTGATGTGGGCAGTGTCGGTACGCTCCGAAGAGCGATTTAATGCTTGTGCCTGATGTGGGGTAATGTGGCAACATAACATAAAAGGGCGTATAAGGTTACAATATTGAGGAAGATTGACGCTTATTCGGTGCAGCGACAACACAAAGGTGGACTGCAAATGTTACCTTGAGAAGAAGCAGGGGGAAACAGCCACGGGGTCTGGCAGTCAGTAGTCACGGCACAAACAGGCAGCAAACCGGTGTTATCCTTGTTCTGTGGTCCTAGGTGCTGGTGGGCCGGCTTCGCCTGCCTATGGCCAATGGGTGGCCTAGTGTGCACGGCGGCCAATCAGGGATCAGAACTGGTATTTTGTCTTCGTTAGGCTCTGGTGGCAGGCATCATGGATCGGGCGGCCATTTTTGAGCATCTAAGATACAGCATGCATCTTAATGGCGATTGTAGGCTGAATTCAGTCATTCTCATGAATACAGGCTTTAAGGCAGTCTACTCCTCCTCCATAGGGATGCGGAGCACCACAATGAATCTTCACCATCTGCACCATGTGATGGACCAGGTTAGGGATTATCGGGAGGACATTTCGGTGGCCTCCTTCGAATCCATGAAGGCCTTTGACTCTGTAGAGTGGGAATGCTGTTTTTGGTGCTAGGAGCCTACAGGTTTGGGGACAATATATGTTGGTGGTTGCGACTCCTATACAATAAACCAATGGCAAGAGTGAAGACGAATGACTGGGTGTCGCAACGATGGACTTTAAGAAGAAGGACCCAGCAGGGATGCCTGGTCTCCCCAATATTGTTTTCAATGGTGCTGGAACCATTGGCGAGATATCTCAGGAAGGAAATGGGGGACGTATCCATTCTGGTGGGAGGTTATGACACGTGATAACCCTATATGCCGATGATTTGTTGTGGTATGTGGGGAACCCACTAGACAACCTACCAATTTTATTAGAAGTACGGGATAGTTTCCGGATGTTATCTGGCTACTGCATCAACATGGGAAATTCGGTGCTGTTCCCGTTAGGGGGTCTTCACAGTCGGCTCTGACTGACCTCCCAGACTGACGACTCAGTTGGGAGGGCGACTTGTTTCGGTATCTGAGCATCCAGATTATTCACAGTATAAAAGAGACATTTGTATATAACACAGTTAGAGCACTCTCAGGGATATGGGACTCGGTCCAATTCTGGAAGAAATTACCGTTATCACTGATGGGCAGAGTTGCTTTATGTAAAATGGTTATTCACCCGAGACTCCTTTGCTATTTTACCAACATACTAACTACCTTTATCTCCGGCCATGGTTTCCAAAATGGTTCTCCCTTCAAAATGTTGTCCTCACAGGCCCACCACAGGAGATCCTGAGCAACTCTGTTTGGGACCTGAAGGAGATCTGACATCCTGCCTGAGAATTGAGACCATTGAGTCCTGACAGCCCACTGGAGAGATCTCATTCTCAGGCGCGCCTCTGGCACCAGAAAAATGCAGGATGCCATGAGGCCGATCAACTTCAGAAATTTGAAGACTGGAAGACGCTGGGCACTCTGGAATTTGGTGACCATCTGCAGAATGCCTTGAGCCCTCACCTCTGGTAGCGAGGCTTTTCCCAGGGATGCATCTAGGACTGTTCCAATGAATAGAAGCTTTTGAGATGGTATCATGTGAGTGACAGGTGGAGATGAAATGTTCCAGGGCCTGTTCGGGGGAACGTGCCCTGATCAGCCAATTGTCCATGTAGCTGTAGACGTGAATCCCCCCTCTCCTGAGACTCGCTGCCACCACTGCCATTTACTTGGTGAAAACCCTCAGGCAGAGGTCAGCCCAAATGGCAGAACTCGAAACTGACTATGAGAACCGCCAACGGTGAACCTCAGGTACCTTCTGTGCTTGTGATGGATTAGCACATGAAAGTTATCATCCTGAAGGTCTAATGATACCATCCAGTCCTGAAGCTGGAGGGCCTGAAGGATCTGAGAAAGGGTAACCATCTTGAATGTGTCCTTCCCGAGGAACTTGTTCAAGTCTCTTAAGACCAAGATGGATCTCAATCCTCTGTCCTTTTTGGAATTAGAAAGTACAGGGAGTACCAACCCTTGTTCCTCTCTGCTACAGTTACTGGTTCTACAGCACCTTTCTCTAGCAGGGTTAATATTTCCTGCATAAGGAGTGGATCTGGAACTTTGAAAGAGCTGTTCCCTGGTGGATGACTCTGAGGCTTTTTTTAGAAAGGGAAGGCAATAACCCTGGGCAACTGTTTACAATACCCATGCATCGGAAGTAATGCCTCGCCATTCTGTCAGATGCAATGAGAGTCTGCCTCCCATTGGGGTCTTGCGAACCAAGACCTCAAAAAGGTTTTGAGGTAGCAGGAGCAGTGGCTGATGGTAAATCAGCCGCTGCCTGTGTGGTCCTAGTACCTCTTCCCTGTCCACCATGGGGAAATATTTTCTGACCTCTTTGATTGGACAGTCCTCTCCACCTTCCAACTGGGGAGTAAAAGCGAAAGGACATACCCCTCCAAGGTGTGCCAGTAGGGCGGTTTTGTGTCTGTCTAATAGCAGCACCAAGGGACTTTGCTGCCACTTAAGAGGTCTTCAATTTCTCCAGGCTCTCGCCAGCCTTGCTACCAAATAAATGTGTGCCATCAAAGGGAATGTTAAGCAATCTGGATTCCACATCTGGAGCAAAACCAGACTTTCTGTGCATAACTGTACTCGCTGCCATGGAGCTGCTGATGCGGCCAGCAGTGTTGAGACCTGTCTGGAGGGATTCGCACATTGTATCTTTCCCATACTTAACTAGATTTAAAAATCTGCCCCTTTCCTCCCCTTCGGGGATATGATCAGCCGCAATTTCTACACATTCCCAAATAGTGTGAGTGAATCTGGCCAACGCGCACGTAGCATGTTCTGACTTTAGTGCCATACTTACCACAGAGAAAACCTTCTCGGCCCAAGCGTCGTACCACGTGTCATCTCTGTCTGGTGGAATAGTCGGGTATGCATTCTGTTTAGAGGTTGATGTGGCAGCTTGTACCACTAAACTTTCAGGATTTAGATGCTTTGTCAATTAACTGGAGTGACTACTGGACACCTTGTATTTTGATGTTAATTTCGTATTCACTGCCGGAATCAATCCTGGCGTCACCCAATTTGTACTCACTCTCCATTGCGATGCCACATGACAAAGAAAAATAAGATCCTCCTGGGGTCCCTTATTTAGGATGTCAGATCATCTTTTTTATTATTGGTGTTGGTCTTTTCCACCCCATATACTCTACCACCCTGTGCACCCTGTGCATTAACTGTCTATAAGACCCTTCAGCCTTGTTCAGTAGGTTCTGGGCTCCCAAACTCTAACCCTGGGGACGTAGGGACCTATCTCGTTTTTTTGCCTTGATTCCTCTGAGATCAAAGGCTCAGGAACCCCAGCTGTTCCATATTGAAGACCAAAAGGTCGTGAATCATCCGAAGAATGTTCTGCTTGCTCATAAATCAAAGAAAGCTCTTTCTTGGTAATGCTGTATAATCCTTTTCTGTAATCCTCGAAGGCTTAAACACAGTCGACATTGAGGGCTTTGACGCTTTCGGTGTCAAGGACTTGTCTGATGCTTTTGGCGTCGAGGACTTGTCTGACGCTTTTGGCATCAAGGACCTGTCATGGTCTGATGAGGAGTCTTTTTGCACCGATGGCGTTGATGACTTCTTCCTCGAGGAAGATGTGTCTCGACTCGAAGAATCCTTCCACCGCCCTCAAGGAGATTTTCCTTTGCCTTCTGGGCCAGAGGGTACACGGTTTTTGCCCTTATCCTTGATCTTGTTGAGTTTTTCGACCTGGGCATGGCTTTCATGATTTTTTGAGGGGATTAAGGCTGCATTCTCAAAAACTTGCATCATTTTTATTCTGAACTTCTCCCACTCAGCTGGAGAGGCCAATTTCATCGGGCATTTAACCCATTCTGGGAGGAATTCGATGACAAAGACAGCGACTTATGGTGCCTTTTGAAGATGACGAGAGGTGAGAACCACTGCATGGTCTCGATCTCTTTGTCTTTTTACGACGAGGAGAAATATTTCTCGATTCGTCTGAAGACACTTTTTTTGACGGGGTCGTCAAAAGGGATTTCAACCTACCAGCTGTTGATTCTCCTCTTAACTCTTTCAGGGATTTTGCCATCATCGATAGGAAGGCCTTACAGTTGACGGTTGCGTGAGAGGGACAAAGGCACCACAGACACATCTGATGGGAGTCTGTAAGAGAAATCTTTGCCCAAAATCTTGGCACTTCTTAAACCCCAATCACGGAGTCGAAGATGCCGATGATGATGCCATTTTCAATAATATACTCACGATAAAGGAACCGAACCGTACTGTATCAGAAGCGATAACTTTAGTGGAAAAATGGAACTGAAGCCAATGGTCACTGTGCGCGCTTTATACCATCAATGACGTCGACATCGAGACAGAGGCCTCTGAGGGACATCAAGTCATCCGACATCAAAGCAAAGCGCCCTCTGCTGGAAAAGATTTCCAAAGCAGCTGAAGGTGGATATAGAAATACGATAAGATGAGGAATACGTGGGAGGACACAATTCATTTGAAATGACCATTATCATTGATAGGCAGAGTAGCTTTATGCAAAATGGTTATTCTCCGGAGACTCCTTTAATATTTTACCAACATCCCATATTCCATCAAGAAGTTCTATAAGATGCTAGATGAACGGGTTGGAGAGTTGCTATGGAATTCGGGGAGAAGAAGGATCTCATTGGCAATGCTACGACGTCCGCGTCAGGAAGGGGGCCTTAATTTACTGAATTATGAGCAGTATTTTATGGCAGCGCAGCTACAGACGGTTTTGATGTAGGCAGACACCGGGGGGAGCTGCTGTCTGGTTTATTGGGAAATCTTCTGGCTCATCAAAGTGGGGTGGAATTACTGTGGGGGACCGTTGGGGGAAGGGACCACATATGTTTTCTAGGGAGTGCATTAGATTTGGTAGAAACTTCTGAGGAGTCAGCATGTACTGGGACTCTACAGTGCAAACCTAACATGGAGTGCGGGCTTGGGACTCTGGTCGACCATACGAAAAATGTGGTTCCTGGAGTTCATGGAAAGAGGGTATGCTTCGGTGGGGTCCTTGGTTGAAGGAGGGAAGGTGAACCCATTTGGAATGGAAACAGCGATATGGGATCTCCAGAGAACAGTTCCTAGCCTATGGGACATTAATGCAAGTGCTACTGATGCAGAGGGAGGGGAGGGCCTCAATCTCTCGAATCTATCAGACAATGTGAGCTGTTCCCCAGGGAAGAGCTAGCAGTTAAGGCCAAGTGGGAAAGAGACACAGGGGAGCAGGTCTCGGAAGTAGATTGGGGGGCAATGTGGGAGCAGATCCGAAAAAAACCTTAAGAAATGCCAGATTTCAATTGAGACAGTTCAATGTGCTGCATTGGGTATATGTAACCCTTGTGAAATTACACACATTGCACAATACTTTGAGTACAGATTATCCAAGATGTGGGACTGTCTTATAGAAAAGATATGTCGATGTCGTCCCTTAGAGCATGAAGTGGATTGGGACTAATGTAAGAAATATCTATATGCCAAAGATATCCACTCAGCTGAAGTGCAAAAAGTTTTTCTCAAAAAGATTTTTTGTTTAAACAATGTTAGTAGTGTAACATAAAGCAAGGAAATCACAAATGTTGTTTAGCCACAGTATTAATACTCTGAAAACATTCCTTATTTTGACAAAATAATTAATTTTGTATTTTCAAAAGGATTGGGTTCATAAATACAAAAGATTTGAGGTGCATTATAAAGTAAAGGTAAAACAATTAAAGGTAAAACTACAAATTAGAAGGAGATGAAGAGGAACAGATTAATGCTCTTTTTACAAGTAGATGAATACACACAATGAATGAACCAAATACAAAAACATATATAATAACAAAGCAAACATAAAGAGGCCAAGTACCCTCAACTGGAGGCAGACTATCAACGGCCCAAATTTCAGTATACTAGTGCCGCTGCTTTAATAAATAAATAGATGCAGATCTGCCTAAAAGGACAGAACAAACAAAACAAGGCCAAATACCCTCGACTAGAGGGAAACTTTAAGTGGCCCATATTTCAATATACAGGTGCCACTGTTTTAATAAATAAAAAGATGCAGGTCTGCCGACGTGTAAAGGAAAACTTTTAAACAAAGGCTCAAAAAACGATTCGTGCAAGAACAATGTCTCAACATTAATTTCGGAATAGGACTTTCAATTGAGTCCTGAATTAGAGTTTTCCAATCATGAAGAAGGTTCAAACATCCATATCACGTTTCGGATCAGCCCCCTGCTGGGCATGTGCATTTATAATAGAGCCTTCCTCAGGGCGAGAACATGAAGAAATATCACAAAACAGGTTCAATTTTTAAGGAATGTTTTCATCTTATGTGGCATAGGTCCAAATCCAAAGAGAGTTATTTACTTAATAATTTTGCAACAATAATTAAAAACCCTAGAGGGAGCATGGTCCTTACCCTGATTCTGGGCATGGACTGGGTCAGGAAAAGCCACTTGGGCTGGGATTGCGGTCTTCCACTAGTAAACGGGACACAGCTCGGAAAACGAGGACTCCGGGGCGCAACCATCCGCTGTTATGTTGGCAATTTGCCTGTGGCGGAAAGAGGCAAGAATGAAAACCAATGGGTCTGTCTTTCTCGCAGCTCATAAGTGCCAAAATTCAAATGTTGAACAGAGATAAATGAACAAGTTTTCACATATCTCTTATGAGTACAAATCCAGTCTAAGTGACTCTTGCTCCACCTGTAGGGCGTAAATTTCAATTGTAGTTGAGGTGATGCACAAACTAAAAGAGCCCAAAACACAAAAAAGGAAGGAGGCAGAGTCAGTGATACTAGCGTTATAGTAAGATTGCGTTTTTTCTGTGTGTTAAAGACCTCACAAGCGAGGACTTGGTACGGGTTTCTGGCAGAAAGAGGAGTTAAAAAATAGCGCGGGGAGGGAAGGCGGTACATTTTGTACCTTAGTTTGAATTAGTTTGTGGAGTATTCCGTAGCAGTGAAAACGCTTTCGCTGTTGCTGCGAGTGCACGCTTAGCGAACTGTCTCAGCTGGCTGAATGCTGAGTCATGACTGACGAGCAGGCAGTTCTGCCGTTACTGCAGCGGGTGTGGCTCGTAGAACAGGAGCTTGATTGGCTAAAGCTGATCCTGGAACGCCCTTCTTGATAGGTGGAGAAGAGGCGCAATGCAATAGGAGAGCTAGGGCTGTCTGTCAAGCAGTGCTGTGGGGGTGTGTCCCTCCAGCATCGAAGCTTGAGCGGTAACCAAAGGAGGAACGTGATCATCTACCACCCATCCTGATGGGTGGAGTAAAGGTGCCAAGCAATAAGTGCGTTGGGGCTGTCAGGCAGTCAATGTTGTGGGGATGTATCCCTCTGGTATTCATGCTCAATTGGCAGCTTAAAGTGAGAACGTGATGTGCTGTCACAGCGGATGCAGATGTCTGTGATGAAGCCCGGGATTGAGCGTAATCTACGTTTGCAAAGTTGGGCATCAAACCACGTGACTATAAGTCATAGGGAGTCATATGAATTGTTAAAGCCGAACATGACGTTCATTCGCAATAAAATGAAAACATATATTGAGAGATTGCTTCTTGACCGGCAGCAGAAAATGTAGCCAGAAAACATGAACCCAGGGCACTAGTCCCTCTTCTATTTGTCAAAGAAGGGGGGCCTGGATATTTTAAAGAGTCCAGGGTGTGCTTAAGGGGGCCAGTCAGAAAGACACAAGAACCATTTAAGACATGCAACTGTCCCTGACCTTAAATTGGGAGAGGGGTGCTAATTCGTGATGCTTTAGATTAAAGGGACATATTCTTCATTTAGACCATTCTCGTGACTGGAAAGTCTATGGATCCACCTTGCTTCTTTATGTTGAAGACTATGTGATATGTTGGCAGGTCCCTTGACTACATCCAAGACCCACCACTTTATATCATTGGGGGTGTGGTGTTTTTCTAAAAAGTGGTTCACAACAGGTGCAGATGTGTTTTTGCATCTAATGCGGGAACGATGCTCAGAGATTCTGGTGTTCACCGATCTGCTTGTCTGGCCTACATACCTGAGGCCGCAGGGGCATTCGATGCAATAGATAGCTTGTTTTGTCTTGTAGTTTATCATGAAGTTAAGATGCCAGGTCTTAGATCCAATGTTAAAGTTTTTGATTTTACAAGTGAATTGGCACACTGAGCACGAACCACACGGGAAGTGTCCCATGGTCGTTCTGAGGTCCCAGAGTCCTGTTCTGGGTGCTGTTTTTTTGAATTTCGAGTGTACCATAGTATCACAGATGTTTTTTGCCTTTTTAAAAGCAAACCGTGGCATTGGGAGGTCTGGCAAACTTAGTCTTACAATGGGCCAGTATTTGTGAATTAATTTCTTAATCCAAAAGTTGTGGGGACCGTGTGTAATCACACAAGTTATTTTGTCAGAGTCAGGGTGTTCCCGAGTGGTGTTATTGGATAGAAGAGTGTCCCTGTCTGTGAATCTAGCTCGTTTCTTTGAGTTGGAAATCAATTTTTTAGGGTACCCTCTATCAAGCAGACGGTTTGTGAGGTCCTCAGCTTGTTTCGGTAGAAACTTCTGAGGAGTCAGCATGTACTGGGACTGTACAGTGCAAACCTAACATGGAGTGCGGGCTTGGGACTCTGGTCGACCATACGAAAAATGTGGTTCATGGAGTTCATGGAAAGAGGGTATGCTTCGGTGGGGGCCTTGTTTGAAGGAGGGAAGGTGAACCCATTTGGAATGGAAACAGCGATATGGGATCTCCAGAGAACAGTTCCTAGCCTATGGGACATTAATGCAAGTGCTGCTGATACAGTGGGCGGGAGGGCCTCGATCTCTTGAATATATCAGACAATATGTGAGCTGTTCCCCAGGGAAGAGCTAGCAGTTAAGGCCAAGTGGGAAAGAGACACGGGGGAGCAGGTCTCGGAAGTAGATTGGGGGGAAATGTGGGAGCAGATCTGAAAAAAACCTCAAGAAATGCCAGATTTCAATTGAGACAGTTCAATGTGCTGCATAGGGTATATGTAACCTGTGCGAAATTACACACACTGCACAATACTTTGAGTACAGATTGTCCAAGATGTGGGACTGGGCTGGCAGGGATTTGGCACTTGATGCGGGGATGCTCAGTGATTGTACACTTCTGGCAAGCGGTAGTATAAACAATCAATGTATTACTGGGTTGTAGTTTTGAATGGGCTCCAAGAGTATGTTTATGGGGATTACTGCCAAGTGGGAAGTGCCATACAATGCGGAAGCGACTCCGGAAAATCCGGAAATCTCTGCTGTCATCTACCAGAGTTTCCACCTTTGAGAGATGTACTTGATATATGAAGAAAGACATGGGAAGAGAGGGAAAGAGCCACCATTCCTATATCCCAAATTGCTCAAAAACTGAAAGAACAGATGGCAGCAGTAAGGAAAATAGTTCACTTAAATATGGTAAAAGCACATGAATAACAAAAATTATGACCGGAAAGCATTAATGAGATATTTTTCCAATGAGCAAAAAGTACTGGTCCTTCTTATGCTAGTGCTAGCCAAAAGAAGGGTGGCCATGGCATGGAAGAAACCCCACCGGTCCGTCCTTGATTCATTGGATGGCAGATATCCATAATGGGGGCGGGGGGGGGGGGGTGGCTAAGCTAGATATCTTGCAACATACCTGGGACTCGATGTTGGAAGACAGAGTGGTGGTGGATTGGAGCCACTGTTAAATGAATGCTGCTCATAGGACTGGAGGGGGGAGACTTTCAATGGAAGGGAGAAAGGAGACACGTGGGTGAACCGGGACGTTGACTATACATTGTTGTGCCCCAGCTGGGCTCTTGTATACTTGAACTAATGGCAATGTTCTGTAACCGTCAACCTTACACTGTGATTCTGTGTGTATGAAAAAGGCGGAGGAGAGGGGAAGGGGGAAAAGGAAAGTTGAATAGAGAGATGTTCTTAAAAAGAAAGGAAAAGTAGAGAAAATGTGATTTATCAAGTTTATAGGGAAAAAAAGGAAACTGAGAAAAGCGGGTAAATACTTTGCCATATGGAGTGTTTTTGGTGATTTATTTTCTTTTCTGTTTGTCTCTCTCCCTCTCTGATTCTATCTTGTCTTTTTTCACCTATTGTTCTACTTGTATAAAATTACGCAGAAACGAATGTTTTCTTGTCTATATTATGTTAATTATTTGCTCAGATTTATATTGCTCTTGTTTGCTTCATGTTAACAAATGTAATAAAGAGATGTACAGCAAAAAAAGGTCCTATAAACTTGAGTGGCAGATGTCAGCAACACCATTGTACAACATCCCACTGGTATATAGATAATCATAGTTGGAATCATCTGAAGTCTGATAAAAGTAATCAAAACTTGGGTTTTTCCATTTACAAAAAACTGCAATGGCAAGCCATCTATCATACCTTTATTTGCTGTATTTTACATTGAAGAGAGTTTGTGGAATGCCAACATGTAAGAATGCAGATGTGTGGCATGCTCACATTCTGGAACCTGTGCATCCCCCCACCCCTCTCCCGATGCATGAAGGAGCAGGTGCACTTTTTTATGTGCTAACACACCAATCTATATATGTCCGTTAGGACCTTGAGGTTTTGAGATGCAGATGCGCTGTATGGGGTTTCTTTCTTGTGTCCTTTAATAAAGAAGTACTTTTACTTTGGTCTGGGTAGCAGCATCATTTTAGTGGCTCCAAGTTCCAGGGTTGACCCCACCAGTTCCCATCATAGATATCCTGGTGCCTCCAGGCAGTGATGGTGCACGTTAGGATGGCAGAGAACTTGACCAAGAAAGTACCCGCCCAAGGTAAGAGGTGTCATTAACAAGGTTGTTGGAAAGGCTGAGGTCAATAGAAAAACATCCCCCTCAAGGGTTATAGAACCAGTTGCCAAAGGGTACGTGCTATAGCCCTATTTTGCCAAGGAAGTATAATGTGCGCATTCTTCACATTCCCGAGTTTCACGTGTTGATAGAGCACCCATGGGACCAAGAACCTCCAGGTTGCAGTGTGCTATGTGTCCCAGATGCCCACAGAAACACACTTTGTTGCTTTTGTCAGCATGCTCTCTTCGCTTTGCCATCGCCAAGGAAGCAGAGAGGAAAGGATCCCATGGATGGGAGTGCCCTAGGGTGGTCAGTGTCATACACTCACAACAGCTTCTCAGTGTCCAAAATAGCCATAATGGATAATGTGAAGAATCTAATGGGATTCTCCGCAGAAACCTGGTCTGGGACCCTCCTCTTATGACCAGGGAAAGACAGGTGCTTTCTGATCCCGATCCTGGGGGTGGTGTACAGCGGAAGGGTCACATGGGGGAACCAGTACCAGAACACTGGGAGGAACCACTTTATAACTTTCTCTATAATCCCTCCCTTCTGATGACTTTTTGCCAAATTAAAGAATTGGAAAACCCTAACGTTGACTATGGACTGCATGTCCCAGAATCCTATAGGGAATGAGACAAAGGGCTGAAGAAGCATGTAGATGTAGAGGACTGGCAATTAAGCCTAGCAGCCTTTGCAAGGGTCAGGCAATTGACATTAATGATTTACACCTGAAACCAATTGCCCCACCTTTGAAGCATAAAATGCTGCAGCACAAGAGGGAAGAGGCAAGAAGCTGGAGAAGGAGCTGGAAGGCTGGCAGTAGTAGCAGTAGTAGAAGAGCACAAGGCTGGCAATTCAAAAGGAAGTGTGATGACAGAAAGGATACCAGAGCAAGGAGACAGCAGATTTCACCTGCAAGCTCTGAGAGAGCCCTCTGTTCTCAAACCCTGCATTGCCGTGGCTGCACTGAGAAAGACGTGCTGAGAATGGAGGTTTACTCAGGTGCGCCTAGTGGCTGTGATTGCAGAGCAATAACCAGGCTGAAGCCCGAGGCCCGTAGCAGGAAGAAAGCTGAGGGACAGAGGAGTGAAGGAGACTCCCAATTAGCATAAGACACTCGTGTTGCAGAAGGGTGTGGGTCCCAGTTATGCCCAAAGTCATAGTAGAAGTGGAAGAAGTCGGGAAGGTGAAGCAGCCCATAACCAAAAGTGTTCCTGGAGCTGGTTAGTGGAGCTCAGCATTCAGGTTCACAAGGAAAACCTTGCTGGTAACTGTTACGAGCTCTAAAGTTACTTGCGTAAAAGTAGAAGCTAGTATAAACTGTTTGTCATTGGGAAAAGGGTTCCTCACAATAAGAAAGTATCACGCGCAATAATAGTGAAAGCTGTAGTGAAGCGTAAGAAAACATTTCTATGTATATGTGTTTGTTGAGCGCCAAAGCCCTTGGGCATCAGGACGCTACATGGAGACCAAAAGGACAGGCTGGACAAGGACAGACAATAAAGAGGGCTGGTGATGCCAGGTCTAAGCAAATACTCTCGTTTTCAGATTTTTCCTAACGGTAAAGTGATTTTTTAACTTCTGCAGGCATTCAGGCAGTTCGTTCTAGGCCAGAGCCATCAGGACTGGGAAATATCAGCCCTTTCCTCTACTTCTCTTGACATGTGGGACGGTAAGACAATGGGCCTCATTACGACCCAGACGTTAACCATGGCGCTATTAGCGCCATGATTCCGCCATGGTGAATGGCGGAATTACCGCCCCATTCGAAGGTTGGCGAGTCGGTAATTCCCCATTCACCATTGGCCCTTCCCCATTCCCATTTTTGCACCCACAGGGCTCAATGGGAATGGCGAAGGCAGTAATTACGGTACCGCAAATTGTAGTAGCGTAATCACCTCGAAAGTCCCTTTGCGGGTTACTTCCTTAACGGCTGGTAAAACCAACCGTTAAGGTGGGGACCCGCAAAGGGACCTCGTAATTAGGCGGTAAGGGGTTAACGGCGCCGCCACCTATTACGGCGCCGTTAACCCCTTACCACCTGGGTCGTAATGAGGCCCAATGGGCCTCATTAGGAGTCACCCGGTCTGGAAATAACGGTGGCGGTAAACCCACGCCACCATTGTTTCCAGACCGGGTGATCTCGAGTTCTGCAGGCGGGAGGTGCAGCACCATCATGAGATGGTGCCGGTGTTTCCACTTACTCATTCCCATTGAGTCCCATGGGACTCAATGGGAATGGGGATTTACCGAATTCCGCCTCCGGAAGTCCCGGGTCACTGGGGCCAGAATGGTAATACAAGTCCGGCGGTAACCTGCCGGAATTTCAGGCACGGTTATCGCTGGATTCGTAATGAGGCCCAATGTGTGTGAGAGGACCCAAGGCTGCGTGTGGGTTTGTAGACATCGTGTATCCTTCAAATATGATGCTGCATTGCCGAATAAGCATTTATGGGCCAAAGATCACATTTTTAACTGGATTCTGGAGGTGACGGGGAGCCAATGAAGTTCTCTATGCACCCCTGATAACGGATCCTTGCGAAACATCTCAGACTGCAACATTCTGGATTCTCTGTAGCTTGCCTAGGCAGTTTTACTTGGCCCACCCAGTAAGGAATTGCAGAAATCCAATCTGGGTAGAACAATTGTGCAGACTAATTTCTCATGATTATTCTGGGTTACCAGGGGATAGATCTGTCTGAGAACTCTCAGGTAGTAGTTGGAGTTTTTAACTACATAATAACGTGCACATCCGCTTTGAGCTAAGCCTCCATATATATTTCCACGGTTTTAACTCTGTCAACCACCGCGACGGGACCCCCGTCTACACTAAAATTCTTGTAAACTGGGCCCAATTTTTCTCTGGCCTGATTATATCCATAGACCATAAATTCGGTCTCGGCCGCAATCAAGCATAACCAATTTGTGGTCATCCACTCCTTGATAAGAGTATACATTTTGTCCAGGTGCTCCTGATCTGTCTCGTAGTTTCCACTCAGCTCCATGGCTAGCTGGAAATCATCAACTTTGTTGCAAAAAATACCCCCAATTTTTCATTTTCAACACATAAGGGCTTAATGTAGAGGTTGAACAAAGATGGGGAGAGACAAGCCCCCTGTGGTACCTCACTGGAAATAGGAGCCGGAAGACCCATCTACCCAGCAGACCCTAGAGTTACGGCCACAGAGAAAGGACTCCATCCATACTGTGACTTCATCAGAGAAGCGGTCAATGTGAATCAGTGTCTTTAACAGCTGTTTATGATCTAGAAGGTCAAAGGCCGCTGATAGATCTAAAAGTATCAGCACGCCTGACCCACTCCTTTCCAACAAAGCTAACAAATGGGTCCATAAATCAAGAAGAGCACTCTTGGTTCCGTAAAATGTACAGAAACCGGATTGCTTCTTGTGAAGTAGCCTCATGGTCTCCAAGTGATGCTGTATCTGAAAGGTGGCCATTTTATCAATGATTTTCAAAAGGAAGGGAGTATTTGTTATAGGTCTAAGATTGGTGTAATCCTTGGGATCTAGACCGGGTTTCTTCAATAGTGGTCTCACAGCTACATCTTAAATGGCTGCCGGAACGATGCCCTGTGCGCGGGTGGCGTTTATGAATCTTCTGAAAAATGGCACAAACATATTCCTGTTTTCTTAGATAATTTTTGATGGAAGGAGATCCCCAGGACAGCTGGTTGGATGCATGCCTTTCAACAGATGTTGGTTACTTCACTGTCGGCCACAGGGAGGAAGTTAAAAAAGCCCCTGGGATTCGGAACACAATTCCAGATCTGAGTTTAAGGAGGGCTCCGACTGAGGTTGTATTTGTAGCGCATAGCAAATTTTGGTACAAGCCGCAGTGATTTTCTCCGCAAAGGCTTTCTGGATATCAATAGAGGCCTTGCTATCGGGATTGAAAGGGAGGGTCAGAATAGTGGGTTTTTCCCAGGATTTATATCATTTGAATAATGTCTTTGTTTCTTTTTACGCTTTAGTTATTTGATCATTGTAGAAGGATTTTTTTGCTTCCGAAATTATACATTTGTATTCCTTTGCAATGAATCTCCAGTAATTTTTATTTTCCTGGGTTTTCTCCTTAATCCAGTAACGCTCAGCTTTTCCTTTTTCCTGTTTAATAGCATTGAGATCCGGTGTAAACAAATTTTGATAGTTAGGAAGCTCTCTAACCATTCTGGAATAGCATCTCCTTTTCCATTGTTGATCTATTTAATGTTGCCGGAGCGGTTGCGTGTCCCTAATTAAGAGGGAGCGCCTGCTAAAACTCTCCAAAAACCCAAATGTTGACTTCTACAAGTATACTCGGCATCAAAGGGAGGTTGCGTGTGACCAATTATGATTCCCGACAGGAATTAGAAAGCCTCTCTGTGATATTACAAGGGATTCTAATCACTTGGAGTCCTTTAAGGGTGAAGATCTACCTTATAGAGTGGTCGTGTGTGCCTAAATCTGTTTTTCCTTTGAGGACTGAACCTGGTAGTATTAAGAACAATTATTTTTTAAACCCAGAAGTTGTACTAACAAGAAGCACACACATTGCCCAAGCCAAAAGGCAAACCCTTTCTTTAGTGAATCAAGACCTGTTTAGATCTATCCACCTGATCTACTCGTTAAAGGTCCAGTGTCCTCTGATACAAGTGTGACATTGATACCTGAAGTTGGGCGTGTCGCATTACAGCTTCAGGGTAGCTACTCAAACCAAGAAGGTGTGACCAAAGCTGGGGAAGGAGCTGGGTGCTTGTAAAGAAGATTGAGAAAATAATCTGTAATGCTGAGACCGCTGAGTTTGAGATAAAGTCAGTCTTGAAGCAGATGCAGGTTATACTTGCGGAAGTAAAGCAGTTAGAAGAGGCAAAAGGGACTGCCCTTTTCTTGGAGCATAGGAAAGAAGAGTGCCTTGCCTATCTGTAGAGGTCGAAGTGGCTTGTCTTTATATGCCTAATAGCCCCGAAGTATAAAATTGAAACAGAAATGCCTGGACCGCGGTTATATATATAACACTGTCAGTGGATGTTACATTGAAGTTAGTTGTAGTAGTGGCATACTGTGAAACAAAGGAGTCTGTTCCCATGGTAACAGAAGTAGAAGGGTGGTTGTCAAGAGGAAAGCAACTACCCAAGAAGAAGCACCTTGACAATTATACCAAATACACTACGGAAGACATACCACTTGAAAAATTGTAGAAGGAGAAGTTGTTAATCTATTCTTTGAGCTGGGTCAAAACAATCTTGGAAAGAGGATATCCAGGATTACCATTGGTGCTATTGTCTTGGCTGGAATTGGAAGGTGATCTTTTCAACTGAAAGCTGAGGAACTATTACCAGTGGATTTTTGTTTGATGAACTTTTGTTTGGAACTGGTTTAAGACTTTTCTTTTGAACATTTGGGAAATTGAGTTTGGACAATCCTGGGGGAAGGGATTTACCCAGTACAGGTGAAGGTAATCAAAATACTGGCTGTTTGTTGTTCACTCTTTTATGTTGTTTATGGTTTCCTTTGAATATTTTGTTGTTAAGTGTGAGGGCCAGTTTGTTTATGTTAGGTTTTATTCTGTTAGCCTTTGGAATATGTAGGGATTTCCCAGATAATGTAGGATTAGCTTTATTTGAAACATTTTTTCTTTAATAAAATGTTTAATTTTGAGAAAACCTCAACAGTTGTCCGCCTCGCATTACTGGTCCTCACATATGGTGTTAGAAATGGGATCAGACTCAATTGATACAAATTGGGGAACCCTTAAATTCGAAAAGCTTAGTAAGAGAGCTTGTAATCCAACAATAGCTACTGAACATTCTATTGAATTTGGTATTTGTAGTATTAGGGGAGAATGAATACAAGGGAAAGAGTTTTTATCCCCACAGATGTAATCCTTAACCCCCCCCATCCCCGAGGTACTTATATTCGCCTTGCCTCTAAGTCTGGCCTGGCCAGGCTGTTTGGCCTCATTGGCAGCGGTGATTGACCCAGACTATAGAGGTGACATAACAGTCCTAATGCAAAATAATGGAAAAAAGTACATCAGGTTAAAGCCGGGAAAAGAATAGCACAAGGCATTTTGGAATGTGCTCTGTTCCAGTAGCTGAAGGAAATTAAGAATTCATGGACAACAGAAAGAGGAACTCAACGATTTGGGGAGGTAGATCAGAAGCCAAAGCCTCCCCTGAATATAGATAAAGGGGAAGAAATTATGACTGACTTAGCTTTTGCTCAACATAATGAGCATTTGCTAGCAGAAGCCTTTAAACAAATAATTAACGAGGAAGAAGGCAGGGCAAAAGGGGCACCATTTGTTTTCCAGCAGAATGGGTTACTATATCGGGGAGATGTAGATCCATCTACTAAACTCCGAACACAGATTGTGATATCAAGAAGTCATAAAGGCATTGTACAAGAGATGGCTTATGTTCATCTGACCGGGGGACATTTAGTGATCCACAAAACCTTAGCACAAATTGTGAGTAGGTTTTATTGGTCCAATAACTACATTGACATTAAAAGGTTTATAAACACCTGTGAACCTTGTCAAAAAAACAGAACAAAATAGCTCCTCCTGCCCAATTACAACCTTTGCCTATTATTGATGTTCCTTTTTCCTGAATTGAAATGGACATAGTCTGACCCTTGGAAACATCAAAACTAGGGAATAAATATATTTGAGTTATTTTAGACTATGCTACCGAAAATCCTCAGGCTTTCCCTTTAAGGAATAATACCTCTCAACAAATATGTAAGCTTCTACTACCGTTTCTCTCTCAAACGGGTTTTCCAAAAGAGATTCTAACTGAAAAAGGTTCCACTTTCATGAGTACACTAATGTCTGAGGTAAAAGAAATTCTTCAGATTAAAACGTTCAGAACCTCAATTTGTCATCCTCAGACAAATGGGTTAGTTGAAAGGTTTAACCAAACTCTAAAACATATTTTGAAGAAGTTGGTTGAAGTAGATGGAAACAACTGGGATGTTATGATGCGTTGGGCATTGTTTGTGATCTGGAAAACTCCTCTGTCATCTACCGGAGTTTCCCCCTTTTAGTTGTTGTACGGAAGGGAATCCAGAGATGTACTAGATATGCTAAGAGAGATGTGGGAAGAGAGGGAAACAGCCACAATTCCTTTATCCCAAATTGCTAAAAATTTGAAAAAACAGATGACAGCAGTAAGGAAAATAGTTCACTTAAATATGGTAAAAGCACAAGAATAACAAAAACAATGTTATGACCAGAACGCATTGATGAGATCTTTTTCCAATGGGCAAAAAGTACTAGTCATTTTTCCTTCATCTGACAATAAGATGCTGTCCAGCCGGCATGGACCCTATGAGGTACTTGAACATATGGGACCTTATAATTATAAACTCTCACAGCCTGATCGGAAAATCAGAAAACATATCTATCATATCAATCTACTTAAAGAATGGAAAGAAGCTATCTGTAAAGACACTTCCATCAAGCTAACCAGCTTCTTATCCGAAGAAAATCAGTCGAATCAATTCATGTTCTCTGAATTACCACAACATCAAAAACAAGATGAATTAGATGTATTAATACAATTTCCTGATGTGTCTACACCTGAACCAGAAACAGTAAAAGGAGTGTACCATTATATACGTACTTCTCCAGGACAGGTGGTACATCAAAAACCTTATTGAATTCCAGAAAGTAGAAAACAAACCATTCAATAAGAAGTAGAAGCTATGTTAAAGGCTGATGTAGTTGAACCCACACAACCACCTTGGTCCTCCCAGATCATCTCAGTAGCCAAACCAGATAACTCTTGGTGGTTCTGTATAGATTTCTGAAAAGTGAATGAACTATCTCAATTCGAATGCTATCCAATACCCAGAATAGATGATCTAATTGATAAATTAGGTGATGCCAAATACCTTTCCACTCTTGATCTTACAACAGGGTATTGGCAAGTACCTGTTAATTCAGCAAACCCTCAAAAAATGTCAACTCACTGGATCTGCAGTTAAGTGTCTGGCTTTTCTTTGTTTGGAATGGATTAGTATAACACTAACAGAAGAAAGTGGAAGCCATAATGAGAACTTCCCCTCCTAAAACCAAAAAGGAGTCACGTGCCTTTTTGGGCCTTGTAGACTACTATCGAAAGTTTATTCCAAATTTTTCCTCCATCTCGGGCCCTTTTACAGTTAAACTTAAAAATGTAGCCCCTCAAAGACTACAGTGGTTGCCACAAGATCAAAAATGCTTTGACGGACTGAAGCAGATATTATTCAGAAAACCTGTTTTGAAAGTAGCTGACTTTAATCGACCCTTTCTTTTACAAACTGATGCTTCCCATATTGGCTTAGGAGCAGTGTTATCTCAATTAGATAATGGGATAGAAAATCCAGTCCTTTATATAAGTTGAAAAATATTTGATCCTGAGAAGAACTATGCCACTCTAGAATTAGAATCCATTGCCAACAAATGGGCCATAAACTATTTAAAATACTATCTGACCGGAAGAAAATTTAAGTTGGTCACTGATCATGCCCCGTTGAAATGGTTACGTTTGAGAAAAGCAAAACAAAAGAGGTGATGACTGGAAGGTTTAGAATGAATCTTAACTTCTGGCATTGCTCTGGGCAACCTTCCAGACCATCATTCTTCGCCAAGCCATTACAAAAGGGGAAAGACTGTATGCATATCAGGCTTGGTCCCATGCCAAAAGGGGCAGTGCAGCCCAAACTGCTTGGTCACATCCCTTCTGCACGAGACCACAAGCACCCCCAAACATGTGTCGGCCTTGTTGGGCCTCATCAATGAGGAGTAGCTTGGGTGTCTAGGCCCAGCAGGCACATGTACCTTATCTTGTCATACCCGTCCCACTCAGGGTGACTACAGCAAAACAAGAGGTGATTACTGGATGGTTTAGAATTAATCTTAACCTCAGGCATTGCTCTGGCAACCTTCCAGACTATTGTTCTTTGTCTGCCAAACCATTACCAAAGGGGAAAGACCATTTGCAAATCAGGCTTGGTCCCACCCAAAATAAGGGTAGTCCAGCCCAAACTGCTTGGTCACATGCCTTCTGCATGTGACCACAAGCATCCCCAAACATGTTTCAGCCTTGTTGGGCCTCATCAGTGAGGAGCAGCCTGGTTCTCTAGGCCCAGCAGGCACAGGACCCATGTCTTGGCAGGCGAAGAATGATGGTCTGGAGGGATGCCCAGAGCAATGCCGGAGGTTAAAATTCATTCTAAGCCTTCCAGCCATCACCACTTTGTTTTTGCTAAGTTTGAGAAAAGCCAATAACAGTGAACAGAGGATAGCACAGGGGCAACCTGCTGGTCTTGGAGCAAG